>NC_085926.1:63515000-68515000 GCF_029289425.2 Pan paniscus | reverse complement strand
ATACACATTCTTTTCAACTGCACATGGAACATTCTCCAGGACAGATCATATGTTAGGCCACAAAACGTCATAATAAACCTAAAATATTGAAATCATATTACTATCAAGTATATTTTCTGATCACAATGGAATAGAACTAGAAATCAATAAAAGAAGGAGTTTAAATAATTCACACATACATGGAAATTAAACAACATGCTACTGAACAACAAATGGGGCAATTAAAAAATTTAAACATTTCTTGAAACAAATGAAAATGGAAACATAACATACCAAAACCAATGGGATACAGCAAAAGCAGTTCTAAGAGGTAAGTTTACAGCAATAAATGCCTACCTCAAAAAAGTAGAAAGATCTCAAATAAACAACCTGATAACCAACCCTCAAGGAACAAGAAAAGCAAAAACAAACCAAAACCCAAATTAGTAGAAGGAAAGAAATAATAAAGAACAGAGCAGAAGTAAACTGAAGAGACCAGAAAAACAATAGAAAATATCAATGAAACAAAGAGTTGGTGTTTTGAAAAAATACACAAAATTGACAACACTTTGGCTAGCCTAAGAAAAAAGACTCAAATAAATAGATAAAAAGGAGAGATTATAATTGATATCACAGAAATACAAAGGATAAGAGACTATTATGAACAATTATATGCCAAAAATTGGATAATCTAAAAGCAATAGATAAATTTCTGACACGTACAATCTACAAAGGTTGAATTATGAAGAAATAGAAAATCTGAACAGACCAATAATGAGTAAGGACATTGCATCAGTAATAAAAAGTCTCCCAACAAAAGAAGCCCAAGACTTGATGGCTTCACTGCTGATTTCTACCAAACATTTAAAGAAGAAGTACCAATTTTTCTAAAACTCTTCAAAAAATTGAAGAGGTAGGAATATTACCAAACTCATTTTGCAAGGCCATCATTACCCTGATACCGAAACTAGACTAAGACACAACAACTACAACAAAACTATAGTCTAATATCCCTAACAAACATAGATGTAAAAATCCTTAACAAAATACCAGCAAACAGAATTCAATAGTGCATTGAAAAAATCATTCACCATGATGAAGTGAGATTCCTTTCAAGGATGCAAGGGTGGTTCAACATACACAAATCTATAAACATGATACATCACATTAAAAGAATGAAGAAAAAAACATATGATCATTTCAATAGGTGTAAAAAATGATTTCACAAAATATAACAATACTTCATTATAGAAACTCTCAACAAAAAAATATAGAAAGAATGTGTCTCAACACAAATAAAGGCCATATTTGACAAACTCATGGCCAACATTATACAGAACAGGGAAAAGTTGAAAGTTTTCCTCTAAAATCTGAAACAAGACAAGGATGACCACTCTTGCCGCTTGTATTCATTATAATACTGGAAGTTTTAGCTAAAGCAATTAAGAAAATGAAAGAAATAAAAGGCACCCAAATTGGAAGGGAGGAAGTTAAATTGTCCATATTTGGAGATGACTTGATCTATACATAGAAAACCCAACAGATTCTATTAAAAAGCTGTGAGAACTGATAAACAAATTCAGTGAAGTTGCAGGATACAAAGTCAACAAACACAAATCAACATTTCTATACACTAACAGTGAACTCTCTAAAAAAGACGTCAAGGTAAGGCATGGTGACTTATGCCTGTAATCCCAGTGCTTTGAAAGGCTGAGGTGGGAGGATCACTTGAGCTCAGGAGCTCGAGACCAAACTGGGCAAGATGGTGAGGCCCTATATCTACAAAAAATAAAAAAAAATTAGCCAAGCGTGGTGGTGTGCACCCATAGTCTCAGCTACTTGGTAGGCTGATGTAGGAGGATCCCTTGAGTCCCAAAGTGCGAAGCAGCAGTGAACTATGATTGCGCTACTGCCCTCCAGCCTGGGTTAAAAAGTAAGACACTGTCAAAAAAAAAAAAAAAAAAAAAAAAGTCAAGAAAACATTTCTAATAGTTACAAAAAATAAAATTCTTAGGAATAAATTATCAAAGGAGGAGAAAGAGCTCTATACTGAAAATTATAAAACATTGATGAAAGAAATTAAAGACACAAATAAATGGAAAGATATCACATGCTTATAGATTGCATGAATTAACATTGTTAAAATGTCTATACTATCCAAAGCGATGTACAGATTTAATGCTATCCCTATTAAAATACCAATGACATTCTTCACAGAAATAAAAAAACCAATTTTAAAATTTATATGGAACAACAACAAAAAAAGACCCTGAATAGCAAAAGCAATCTTGAGCAAAAAGAACAAAGCTGGAGACATTATACTACCTGACTTCAAAATATACTGCAAACCTATAGTAACCAAAACAACATGGCACTTGCATAAAAACAGACACATAGGCAAGTGGAACATAATAGTGAGCCCAGAAATAAACTAATACATTCACAGCCAACAGATTTTTGACAAAGGTGCCAAGAACACATCATGGCGAAGAGACAGTCATGTCAGTAAATTGTGTTGGGAAAACTGGATATCTACATGTAGAAAAATGAAATTAAACCTTTATCTCTTACCATATACAAAAATCAATTCAAAATGGGTTAAAGATTTCAATTTAAGTCCTGAATCTATGAAACTACTCAAAGAAAACATAGGATAAAATCTCCATGACACTTGTGATGTGGACAATTATTTTCTGGTTATGACCTAAAAATCACAGGCAACAAAAGCAAAATTAGACAAATAGGATTACATAAAAAAACACCATTAGAAAAATTAAAAACACACAAAAAATTAAACCTAAAGAAATTAAAAATCCTTTGTTGGTTTCTGTACAACAAAGGAAATAATCAACAGAGTGAAGAGACAACTTACAGAATGGGGGAAAATACTTAGAATCTATACATCTGGTACGGAGTTAATAATATCCAGAATCTAAAAGGAACTCAAACAACTCAATAGCAAGAAAAAAAACCTGATTTGAAAAGGAGAAAAAAAATGAATAGACATTTCTCAAAAGAAGACATAAAAATGGCCAACAGTTATATGAAAAAATGCTCCACATCAGCCATCATCAGGGAAATACAAATCAAAACAACAGTGAGATATTCCCTCACTCCTGAAAAATGGCTATTATAAAAAAGATAGAAGATAACTGGTGTTGACAAGGATGTGGAAAAAAGGAAAAACCTGTGCACTGTTGGTGAGAATGTACTTCCATTATGGAAAACAGTATAGAGGTTCCTCAAAAAATTAAAAATAGAACTACTGTGTGATCCAGCAATCCCACTACTGGGTATGTATCCAAAGGATATGAAATCAGTATGTTGAAGAGATAGCTGAACTCCCATGTTTATTGCAGCACTATTCACAATAGCCAAGATTTGGAATCAACTTAAGTGTCCAACAACAGACAAATGGTTAAATAAAATATGTTGTATACATACATAATGGAGTACTATTCAGCCATTTAAAGAGAAGGCAATTCTATCATTTGTGACAACATGGATGAACCTGGAGGACATAGTATTAAGTGAATTAAGCCAAGTACGGAGGAATAAATACTGCATGATTTCATTCATAAGCAGAATCTGAAATAGTTGATCTCATAGAAGTAGAAAGCAGAGTGGTGTCTACCAGCAGCTGAGTTGGTTAGGAGGAAGTGGGGTAGGGAAATGTTGGTCAAGGGCTATACACTTACAGCTAGATAGGAGGAATAAGTTCGGAGATCTATTGTATAATGCAGTGACTATAGTTAATGACAATATATTGTATTCTTGAAAAGTGTTAATAAAGTGGATTTTAAGAGTTCTCACCACAAAAATAATGATAAGAAGTAATTCATTTGTTAATAAGCTAGATTTAGCCATTCCACAATGTGTATATAGATACTCCAATACCTCATGTTGTACATAATACGTATACATAATTTTTATGTCAATTAAAAAATAAATTTGAAAAAAGTATGTGAAGCCCACATTTCACTGTTTTTGGCTAGAGTTGTTATTGTTACATGGTTGTTTATTTTGACTTTATTTAAGTCTACCACATTTAACTGCATTGAATGCCATTCACAATAAATGCTAAAACACAGCTCTAACTATGAGCAAATATCCTACTACAGTATGTGAACCACTCAATATTTTCTTATCATACTAAAAAGTGTGAATTAAATTATAAAATAATGAAAAACTAGAAGTTTGAAGTCATTTCAAATGTGGTGAATCTTCACCAGTGCATAAAATTTTTCAGTGATTGTGAAAAACATCAGAGTGGTTTAAGCCTTGAAGCTTTCACCCAATAACCAAAAAAGGGCCCAAAACAAACAAGCATAGCTAAGCATTTCATCCTGGAAGCAGCTTACTGAATTAATAAGACAAGTCAATTAATGTAATGCTCTGTTGCTTCAGGATAAAACATGAAAATGGAAAAATGTGAACTGTTTACCATATTGGGATCAAGCAACTAGGAAGACTCTGAACAAAACATCTTCCCTTCTCTAATTATTAAAGAAGAACTCAACATGGCTTCTGCCATGGATTGAGTTGTATTCCCCCCAAATTCATGTGTTGAAGACCTAGCCCCCAGGGTGACTGTGTGTGCTCTTTCTCTCTCTTTCTCTGCCATATGAGGACAGAGTGAGAAAGCAGTCATCAACCAGCCAGGAAGAAAGCCCTTGAGAGATAACAAATTGGCCAGCACCTTAATCTTGGACTTCCCAGCCTCTGGAACTGTGAGAAAGTAAATGTCTGTTGCTTAAGCTACTTAGGCTTTGGTGTTCTTATTGGCAGCTTGAGCCAACTTATATGGCTTCCCATAGCTTTCTGGAGAGGAGTACCCTGGAGAGGAGGTTATAGTGGGCACTGAATGGGCATTCAGCAAGCTATCTCTTTTCCCTTCAAGGTGTACAAGTGGACTTTTTTTTTTTAAACCAGCTTTCCCTACAGTTAGGTGGGGCCATAAGCCAGAGTTCTGCTTAGTGGAATGTGGGCAGTTGTATTTTATACCACTTCCAAGCCTGTTCTTTAACATCTCTGGAGTGGTCCTCTGAGCTTGCTCTCTCTTCTTTGCTTGCTGATAGGAAGCAGAGGCTTCGTGGAAGGTTTCATAGGCCCTGAAATGTAGAAACCTCTCAAGTATTTTTAGCTTGGAATCCAAGGACCCCTTAGTCTATGGATAAAATTCAAGGAGTTCAACCATTTTCTAAGCTTGGTTACAAAATTCTACATCTGTATTTTCAGGAGGCTCTAACTTGATTTTAGCACTTCCTTCTATTATGAATGTAGGCAAATCACCACCATGCTATTACAAGTACCTGTGACTTTGTCACCTAGAGAAATTACAGATTTTTCATATCCCATTATAGTTGTTGTGGATATTTCAAAGTATTTTTACCCTCAAGACTCCTTAAAAATTATGATACTTATGAAACTTGCTGCTAGGTTTTGTTATTTAATACTTTAATAATGAAGCATGTATATTACTACATATTAAATTTGTTTTTAAATAGTTTGATCACTGAGTTTTAATATAATTTTCTTTAAATCCCATGAATTTTATTTTATGCATTTTAAAACTACTACTGTGCAAAAGTATTGACAGACAACACCAGACTGCCCAGTATCCAAGGCAGAAAGAGGTTAAGAATTTTGGAGCCAGATGGAAGGAACCTGTGTCAGTGTTACATGGCGGGGGGAAATAAACATTTGTTGGGTTAACCTACTGAGACATCAAATATGTTTTTTATATTTGTTAGTCTTCCTCTAAAACATGGGTTGGCAAACCTTTTCTGTAAAAAAAAAAAAAAAAAAAACAGATAGTAAATATTATTTGGGGCTTTGTGGGACTCACAGTCCCTGTTGTAATTATTTAACTCTGCCATTGCAGAGTGAAGGCAACCATAGATAATACATAAATGAGTGCACTTGGCAGTGTTCCAGTAAAACTTTATGTATAGACACTGAAATTACAATTTTATAGAATTTTGACATGTCACTAACTGTATTCTTTAAAAAAATGTTTCCCAATAATTTAAACATATAAAAAATATTCTTACCTCAGAGGCCATACAAAAGCAGGCAGTCGCCAACCTCTGACCTGAGACATGGGTCAGGTTATCCTTTGGGGAAGGGTTAGGGAGTGCCATTGTGGTTGACTGTTGAACTTTCTGGATGATTCAATTCCAAAACATATCCTTACTGGCTATGTCACTTAATAGCAATCTGAAGCAATTCTGTGTTGTCTACTCTTCCTAAATCCAAATCCTAACACTGTGTACGCTTAGTTTAGAATAGTGGTTCTCTGGCTTGGCTGTGCTTTAGAATAACATATGACACTTTAAAAAGAAATATTGAAGTCTGGGACTCACAATGTACCCATTAAGTCAGAATCTGTGGGGTTTGGGACTCGGGCATTTTCACAAAGCTCCCCAGCTGATCTCATGCAAAAGAATATTAGTATAGATGTGCTGAGGCTAAAGAGGAACAATTGTCCTGTGTCCCACAGTGGGGGCAATGAATAAAAATAGAGATTTCTTCTTTCAACATCTTGGACTTCAATTTATTTCATTTCTATTAGGTTGAAAACAGCACTTATCATTTTGGTTAAACAAATATAAAACATCTCCTCTCTTCTAACACATACCATGTCATCAGGCTAGAGCTGTTACCAAATATGAATGACTAGCATGTAACCTCTTGCCCAGAGTTTAAAAACTGTTGTTTAGGGAATGGTTTTTGCTGTCTGTCTCCTTTTCTTTTTTCTTTTTCCCTTTTTTCCTTCTCAGCCTCATTTCCTCCCTTTCTTGTTCCTTCCCACCCATATTCCCTTCCAACATACTGAGAACCTACTATGTGCCTCCTAGGTACTTTTCCGGATGTCCTGAGATTTGTTTCAGTTTGTCTGTACATTGTCTTAAAAATTTTCCATTATTTTCCAGCATCTAAAAATAGGAAGATTTCATAGAAAAATTAGTGGAGATGGTGATTCTGTACATTTCCACATGGTGACAATCAGGTGCATCTGAGTAACAGGATTCTTTGACACTGGGTTCTTTCTGCTTAGCTACAGTTCTACCCCTTCCGAATGTCTCATATGCACCTACATTTCTCATGGAACTGAAATTCTTCAGCCTTTAGAAATTTGAGCTGTGGCCCCTTAGGTAGCCCAGTTCTTTAAAAAAATATTCTATAGTCTGCACTTTTACTCTCACCCTGCAACTAAGTGCCAAATTCTCAGATGAAAGTACACTCTTCTGCTATCATCCATATCGGAGGTCTGCAAACTATGGCTCCTACACCAAATCTGGCTTGCTGCTTGTTTTTGTAAACAATTTTGTAATTAAGTTGTATCAGAATACAGTCCTGTCTGTCTGTTGATGTATTGTGTATGGCTCTTTCACATATTGATGGCAGAGTTCAGTAGTTTCCTGCAAGGTCTAAAATAATTACTATCTGTTCCTTTGCAGAAAATACTTTCTAACCTACGATCTAGACTTTTGGTGTAAGACAGTTGTGCATCAAGACATCTGTTACAACCTGGCTGATTTCAATTTTAGCTTTTCATTCAGATGTTTCATATTGTTGTGGTATCAACTTAATTTCTTGTAGCACAAACCAGAGGCCCCTTTCTATTAGAAGGGACCAGCTTTAGTAAGAGGAAACAAATGTAGAAAGAGGTTATTGGCATCTGTTATTCTTTTGCTAAAATACTTTTGCCTTAATGTTAATTTGAATCATGCTTATTATTTTTTAGTCAATTGTTTCTTTAAACAGTCATTAGGTGAAATGTTTTATTTCATCTTATTATGTAAATTTTGTTACCTTGCTTGGAGAACAAAATCACTGCTTTACTCTTCAGCAAATTCCCACTTACTCCCAATTGCATTGAACCCTACAATGTAATAGGAATGCTGATGGAGGAAAGAAGCTAATGGTTTCAGAGCATTTGACCATTTTGAACACTACAATTGCAGCTAATCTACTTGAAATATGCTTAAGATATTATGCTCATTTTATGTCTCCAGCCAGCAGGGAAAAGATCTAGTTTATTGGGTTAGAGCCAAATGTCCAACAGTGGTAAGACACATATCAAAGTTCCTAATCTTTTTCAGGAAAAGATTGTCTGAAAAAAGAATCATTTAAAAACTCTTTTCTTTCACCTTCTCGGTGCATTTGCTCAAACAACTGACTAGAGTTTGTTAAAATAAAATTTTCTCTCTGTAAAATGCTGACTTGCAACACTTTCTTAATCTTTCTCCAGCCTGGAGAATGGACTTTTTGTTGAGCTTTATGTACTGGGTTCCAAACAAGAGAAAATATAACATAATATATAATTCACCATGGTAGCCTGTAGCATGAAAATGTTCTACAGGAAGGGGTATCAATGTTCTTGTCATTCCACATTTGTTTTGTCAAGTACCTAACAAGTGCCTAAGACTGTTCTCAAGTATAAAGGAATAATAAAAAATAATAAGCATGAGGAAAATGTGGCTTAGCTTTATTAAGATACAATGTTAAGAGCCCTGAAATTGGACCTGATATCTCATCACAGCTTTACTATCAAGAAGCCCTGGTGACACAGGCAGAGTGGCTTCAATTATCTGGGCTGTGTGTACTCTTCTACAGAATGTGGACACCACCATCTATCACCCGAGAGCTGACCGCCAATGTTATTTTTACTTTGGAGATGACCAAATAAAATGATAGAGCATTTGTACTCTGTAAAGGACTCTACAAAGGAAGGAAGTTTTTAATGTGCTGCTCAGGAAGACCTTGAAATTTCTACCGGAATTTTTCTTGTAGTTTTCTTTTAAAAGTCCTTGGCAAGACCTCAGTAAGTTTCAATTGGCTGAAGATGGGGCAATTTGAGCATCAGTAAGAATAATACGTGCAAAGGAGAGAAACGCATCAAATATGTTTACTTCCATAAAGTAATTATCATACTAAAATATTCGTTATCTTCTTTCAAGGTTGCTGGTGAAAGAATTCCATATTTTGAAAGCTGATAAACCAAGAGAATCAAGCATTTATCATGCCTTCTTATAAAATCTGTACCTCTGGATAACGATGTGAGAAAATTTCTCTTTAGAGAAGTATTCGGCTAACGAACAAAGGAAGAATGATAAAATTTAAAATATCATCCTTTGTAACTGCTAAAATACTAGTGTATCTGAGAAGTTGTCATCAATGGCTGATAATGTCATGAAAAGAGACAACCAGACATTATGTGCCTCTACAAGGAAATACACATCTCCACCTATGAAGTCTCGCCCGAAAAAACAAAGAACAAAAAAATACAATGTAAATCTGATCAAGCCTTTAGATTTAACTACTAATTTATAGAAAATTCAAGAGACAGAGGAACATTTTAAACAACACCATAGGGATGTTATCAACAAAATGCAGACTTTGGGAAAACTTCAGAGAGCAGAGACAATTCACTTCTTAAAAATTTTTTCAAAGAAGAAAAAAAGAAAGGCAGAAAGGAAACATATAAATTAAAATGGACATTAAGAGACATATCAATCAATTATAATATATGGAACTTATTTGGACTCAAGCAATTTACTGAAAAATTGTAAGACAGTAGACCATGGGAAATATCACTGACTTGGTAGTTGATAGTATTAATAATGTATTGTTAATTTTTTATTTGTTTTGATAATTGTATTATGGTTAAGTTTGAGGAAAATGGCTTATTTTTTACAGATACAGTGTGATATATTTACAGAAGATACAATTTGCTTTAAAATAATCTAAGGTTGGGAACTGGGTGGGTATATGGATGAAACAAGATGGGCCATGTACTAGCACTTGTTGAAACTGAGTGATGAGTACAGAAGAGTTATTACACAATTCTATCTACTTTTAAGTTTGAAAATTTGGATTTTCTCTCTTCTGTAAAGTTTTCCCAAAGTCTGCATTTTGTTGATAACATCTCCATGGTGTTGTCTAAAATGTTCTTCTGTCTCTTGAATTTTCTGTAAGTTAGTAGTTAGATCTAAAGGCTTGATCAGATTTACATTGTATTTGATCTGTTCTTTGTTTTTTTTAGGCAAGACTTCTTTATAGGTGGAGATGTGTATTTCCATCAAGAAGCACACAATGTCTGGTTGTCTCTTTTCATGACATTGTCATTCTGTCTACTTTTATGTGTGATATTTTCCATAATTAAAAGTTAAAAAACGTGAAGCAAAAGAGTTCCAGTATGAAACGATGGTAATGAACATAGGGATCCTCCTGCATGTTCAGGGGTTTTGGCCTGGGAGCTGGCAGTTCTAATAGCAGATAGGGCAGAGTGAAAGCCTAAATGAGTCACTTTTCTACAGATTATTAAATAATGTTGGGATCAGTCAACTTTGAAACCCATAAAACTTTAAAGCTGCCTCAGTAAAATTCATCTCTCTCTCTCTTTCTCTCTCTCTCTCTCACACACAGACACACATTTCAAACGTCATTAAAATCTGTAAAAAATCTCAGAAGTTATAAAAACCAACATAATGACCACCAATTTTATCCCCACTGAAAGACTATCCCCAAAATAGACTTTTAGTCTATCTTGAGTTTCTTTAATAGTGTGCTCAATCTGACCCGAATCTATTATTCTTTTTAGATATAAGCTTAAACCAGTGTGAAAAGCTGAGTGGTCAACTTGAAGGCTAGACTTCATTTTATTCAAAGAGGGAATTAATTGTATGTTCAGATTAAAATATTCAACAAAAAGGAGTTTTTATTTCCAGTTGTAGAATTCACAGTGCTTCTGTTAAGAGGTCAAATGGAATTATCATAGAAAAACACAAGACATGTCTCTAATCCTACTATGGGATTTTAAAATCTTCACTCGATGTTTAGAATAAAGAATGACATTTTTTAATAAAATACATTCCTTTCCTCTCTCTTTGGGACTACGGTCAATGTTTAAACTTAATGATTGTTTCATTAAAATCCCATCCCACAAGTAAAAGTGATTCACAGGAGGTTACAGAAGGCATTCTTGCAGTGATATCAGTCAGTGGCCAGCAGGCTGGGATATCAACTTTGTGAAAGTCTGCGCTACATTACCCACGTCTTCTAGGATACTCTGGGGAGATATTTTATTTTGGAAAAAAAAATGAAGTATTTTAAGAATTTTAGATTTTCCTTGAAACCATTAGAGACATCCCTGTGTATGCCAAAACTTGGTTTCAGAATCACGGACTTAGATCCTTGTTTTAAGTCTTCAGTACTTGGAAGGGGCCAATTACTGAAAATAAAAACTGGAAAGATTGTTTGCTGTTTTTGGTGACACCAGTAGTCCATAGTGCTTCTATAATTCTGCAAGCACTCTGCTACTAGGTTTTGCATTTGAAGCCCTTCCCATGCCTTGAGGCCCTCTTAGCTGCTATTTGTTTGTTTGAGACAAAGTTTCAATCTTGCTGCCCAGGCTGGAGTGCAATGGAGCCATCTGGCTCACTGCAACCTCCACCTCCCAGGTTCAAGCGATTCTCCTGCCTCAGCCTCCAGAGTTGCTGGGATTACAGGTGCTTGCCACCAAGCCTGGATAATTTTTGTATTTTTAGTAGAGACAGGGTTTCACCATGTTGACCAGGCTGGTCTTTAACTCCTGACCTCATGTGATCCACCTGCCTTGGCCTCCCAAAGTGCTGGAATTACAGGCGTGAGCCACCATGCCTGGCCCTTACCTACTGTTTTAAATGAAAAATAAAAAATTAAATATTTGAGAAACAGGAAAACATCTAGCTTGGAATCTTTTTTGTGTTTTTATCCTCTGCCTTGAAGCACATTACTGAACTTTTCCTCTTTGAGAAACATATTTTTGAACCTTAAGGGATATTGCAAATTCTCAAAAATACTGCACATCCTAGTCATATTTATTTAGGAAAATAACTCAGAATCCTGCAAATATTGCATAGATTACTGCACAAGAAAACATGCCACACTGCTATCTTAAAAGTTGGGATGAAATATGACAGATAGACAGGTGAGGGGACCAAATCACACAACTAGGACAGTCCTTGAAGTGGTCTCTAAGGGGTGAAAAGTCGTGGCTATTTGTCAGTTTAGAAATCCAGGGAATTGCACTACAAACTATTTATACATTTTGGTTATATTTGCATGCATGCTGCCAGGGCCATGGTTCTCAACAGGCACAATACCTAAATCTAAAAATACCTTTGAGGGCCACATGGAAATTTGTGCAATGATTTCTTGGTTGTTACAGCAGTTGTGGGATGCTGCTACTATGTGGTAGGCTGGGAGAAGTGCTATATGTCCTGAAGTGTACGATGTATTTCTGCTCAAAGAAGAATTGTTGTCCCACTGAATTGTTAATGTCTCATTGAATATTAATGTAAGTGAAAAACCTGCTCATAATGATATAAGCCCAGAAATGAACTCAGTTTATAAAAAGTAATTTTTAAAACTTCAGACATAATTAACATTCCATAAAATTTACTCTTTTTAAGTGGTCTATAATTTGGTGGTTTTCAGTATATTCATAAGATTGTACAACGATTACCAGTATCTAATTCCAGAACATTTTAATCTCCAATTAGCAGTCACTCCCTCATGTCCCCCTTCTTTCTAGCCCTCAGAAATTAAATTACTTCTGTCTCTATAGATTTACCTATTCCAGACATTTCATATAAATGGAATCATATAATATGTGACCTTTTGAGTCTAGCTTCTTTCACTTAGCATAAGGTTTTCAAGATTCATCCATGTTGTAATATGTATCAATATTTCATCCCTTTTTATGCTTGAGTAATATTTTATCATATGAATATGTCCTAGTGTCTTTTATCTGTTTGTCAATTGATGGATGCTTGCATTGGCATTATTTTGATTTATGTTAAAATTACCCAGGAATGCAACTATCATGTAAATGGGGGAAAGATTGTACTCTTTTGTTCTCAATTTTACTAAGAATCAGTTATCATTTTAGAAAAATCATATCAGCAACAGTAGCCTGGCTTGTGGATTTGAATCATCAATAAAACAACTTGTTTTTATTTACAATGTTGTATTCTTGAGTTTATATCTACACACCTACACCCATGTGCACACGTATTTTTACTTAGCTTGTATTTTAAAATATAAAACATAATATGGCAACTGTATCTAGGTAAATTTACTTCCCTTAAATCTAATACTTATTCATTATAAATATGTACACAACTCTATATCATTATGTCTTTTGGCATTATGTGCCAGACTATTTACAAATTAAAACAAACATTTTAAAACAGATTTTCTTATATTTCTCCTTTATCTCACATTTGAGAGTTACACTGATTTTTCTGAATTACATATATAGGGATGTTATACTATTCATTAATTTCATTTCGAGAGAGTAATTTCACTTCTGTTATCAAAAGGCAGTATTAGATCTTGTAAAGTTGACAATCACTGTATTAGGGCAAGACTGTGGTGAGATTATCTTTGTGAGAACTGTCCCTCTGACACAGGCTACACATTTCTTCAGTAGTATTTGTATGCACATAGGCATTGTTTAGCTCCTCAGGGTATTTGAGACAAGTGATTTGTATATTTCTGTTGAACTCTGCAAATTTGCCACAATGACAAATTAATTAACAATGGCCATTGCACCTTTGAGTTGGAGGTGACTATTCCTATTTAAAAATTTTCCCTGAAGTAAGAAACACAAAATTTGTAATGAGACAAAAAAAATCTGGTGTCTTCTTTTTAGACGTTGCTGAAAAGATTGAGATCTTAAATAGCATGTTAAAGCTGGAATGCAAAATAGAGTTGAGAGATTTTTATCTAGATGAATTTCCATTAATTGCATATCCCTTAACTCATATGTTATTGCTTTATAAAGCTAGTATATAATTAGATGATATCTACAAATCTGATAAAGCATTATCTGTAAAGGTAGTGGTGAGATCTCTGGCTAAAATATTAAGTTACTTATTCAATTTTACATTTTTGAACCAATTCATGCCTTCAACCATTTTATAGTTTTGGCCAATTTACATCTCACCTATTTGTATTTGGTCTGCTTCCCTGTTATCAAACTCTTGGCAGGTTCATCTTTGCAGTTATAGTTATATCTGATTGAACATCTCTGAAGTCTTTCTGCCAGTCTCCATAAAAGAGGCCATTGGTTTATTATAAAATTCCTATGACTCCAAGTCCTTTCCATTATCATCCTATTACTGATGTAACTGACTAATTAGAGATGGAGCTGGCTTGCCTCGAGTGGCTTACTTACTCTGAAGAAACAGATGCCGTTGAAATTGGTTAAAAAAAAAAAAAGAAAAAAGAAAAAGAAAAGAAAAAAAGAAAAAAAAAACACCCTGTTTTTGCCAGTAAGCAATGCTGGTAGACAGTTAAGGGATATTTGTATTTCTGAACAAAGCAACCTCCTTATAGATGGTATGAGCTGCTCTTCTGAATCTAGAATTCATTGTGTCAAAAGAATCTGGCATTAGAGAGTATCTCTAATTTCATTTTCATTATACAGATAATGAAGCAGGCTCAGAGAACCATAAATTCTGGGAAAGAAAAGACTGTATAGGCATGAATCCTTCTACAACATTCCTAACGGTTCCGCCAGTCTATGTTTGAACACCATCAATAACAAGAAACTCACTACCTACCAAAGAAAGTCTGCTGGGTGGTTCATTCTTATATTAAACTGAAATGTGTTTGGCTATAAATTCCATGCACTCTCTAAAAATTAATTAAATTCCTTTTCTAAATGACAGACCTTTAATTACTTAAATGCAGCTCTCTTTCTTGATCCACTTATTGTTTTTCCATGAATCTGAACACTGTGTTCTTAGACTGTGTCTAATCATCACAGCTGCTTTTGTCTGCTTGTCTAGTTTACTTGAACTTGCTTCAACCATGCAAGGTAGTCAATGGCCATTTTGAACGTAGATCACCTGCAAAATTGGTCTGCATGCCATGCCAATGCCCTCTTTCACATAGTTGATAGTAAAACATTGCATAAGACATAGTCAGGACAGAACCCAGGATTCTGCTACGAGAAATCTTTCTCCAGCATGTGATTAGTCCATGAATTAAAAACATTTAAATATGGCTATTCATTAAGATTATGAACCTACACAACGTTTTACTAACGTCCAGACTTCTCCATAATAGGCCAGGTGTCAGCAGACTTTTTTTTATAATGGATCAGATAGTAAATATTTTATGCTTTCAGAGCCTTAAAGTCTCCGTTGCAGCCATTCTACTAATATCGTTGTGCAAAAGCAGCTATAGCCAGTATGTAACAAATGGTTGTGTTAGAATAAAACTTTATTTTTAAAAAGTCAGCTGGCCAGATTTAGTGTAAGAGCCAGTTTGCCAATCTCTGGTCTGGACTTGAACTTTCCTAAATTCTAGATGTATTATGTCCATCATTTAAAAACTTAATCCTTCAGACTAAACAATGAGGCCAATGGAAAAGGTGTCTGACATGATTTTTTTCTCAGTGAACTCAAGCTGGCCTCTAGTGATTACTGTTTCCCTAATTATTCATAAAAATTCACTTAAAGATACATTCTAGAATATACCTCAGGGTCACTAGTCCACAGTTTTCAGAATCTACTTATGTTTTAAAATAATTATAACTATACTTAACTGATTCTAACTTCTGGCACCTGTCCTTGGTGCCTCAAAATTCCTTAGCATTGGTGTGGCAATATTTCGATAGTTTTTTTTTTTTTTCTTTCTGGTTTTAGGAATGTAGTTCTTATGCAGGGAGTGATATACAGGACCTGGCTCTTACTGGCTTGTGAGAGCCGGCTGTGTACATCTCTTCCCAACTCCACACTGGTATCTTGAAACCAGCTGTAGTGAGAGGATTTACACCACAGGAATCAATAGATGGTACAAATCAGGGCTTTCCCTTTCCCTCTGTCATGCATCCTGGGTAATTCAATCATTGAGGAGAGCAAGATGCTGTCTTATAAATCTCTTCTCCTATCTTGGGTTTATTTTTCTCTTGACACTATTTCTTCTAGGCATTTTAGCAGAAACAACATAGTTGCTTGAGAAAAATCTGAATTCTCTATCACGTACACATTATTGGATGCAGGCAGTAGGTTTGTCCCTTCCTTGTTTTTCTTGCTTTGAACTTAACTACAAAAAGCGCTTTAGGTTGCTCTTAGCATTTTTGGGAAGCCATAAGTCACTGGGGGAATTTAACTTTCCTTAGTATGTTCTTCCAGGTTTCTGTCATTCTTATATATAGTCCTTCTTGATGGTTTGCTTTTGCTAAATCTTTTGCCAATGTCTTTTAAAATTCCAGACTGTTTCTTTAGCTAGCTTACCATATTTCCTCATTGTTCTCATTTGCTCTTGCCTGCATAGGATGCCAGTTCTAAGAACTGATTTGAGAAATTTAAGTGACTCCCTCAGTTAGGACTAAAAATTAGGACTCTTTTTAACCCAATGCATTTACTGGGATGCTATGTTTTCTTTAACATTCAGTAAAAGAAGATACTTGGATTAAGAGAAAAATTTGAAACCTTCTCATTCATAATTCAATTTGAACTTTGTTCACTGACAGTGAGGCTAGGTCTCATGGGAGTAGACTGAATCAGATGAAACGAAAGCTTTCTCTCTATGAATAACCTCTAAAAGACTCAGCATAGTCTTATTCTTGTTTATCAGGATGGGCTTAGATAGTTCGGTCCACTGAATGGCAACTGATTGATATAGCTGAGGCTTGAATCTAAGTCATCATCTCCTCCATGAAATGAATAGTATTATTCACTGCTCTGTCCTTAGGCTTTGACATGGTAAGTCTTCCACGTGCATTACTAAATACCACAAAAACATCCTTACTGGTCCTCTCAGTTTACTTGGGTGCCCTTCAGTCTGTTCTCCATTTTGAAACCAGAGTTGTCATCTTAAAAGCTGCCTTAGGATTTTATTTGAAAGATGAAGCCGGGAAGCACTGATAAGGAAGTAAGGACATAAGACAGGAAATTAAGGGAAGCCAATAAAGTGTGTGTTTATGGGCAGGCTGCAGCTTTGGGTAACTTGGGCTCAGTCTTATTTGGGAATTCTTAAATGCTGAAGAGAACTGTGCAGTACAATATGATAGCCACTGGATGAATGTGGCTTTCTAAATATAATTTTAGGTTAATTAAACATTTAAAATTAAATAAAACTAAAAATCAGTTTCTGCATTGCAACTGCCACATTTCAAGTGCTCAATAGTTCCACGTGCCAATTGGCTACCACATTGGATAGCTCAGATACAGAATATCTTCACATTGCAGAAAGTTCCACTGGGTAGCCCTGATGTGGAGCATACCTCAGTGTTGCCCACCTGGGAGCAAGGGAGCTGGAAATTTATATATCAGTCTTATTTGTCAATGGTTGCTCTCCTAATTCCCTGACATATCTGGTTTGCCCTGCACGTATAAGGGAACAAGGACAGAATATGGATAGACACCAATAGCATCTGCTGTAAGTATAAATCAGATTGTGTCACTCTTGGCTTAAAAATCCTTTTTCATGGCTTCCTGCTACAATTCAGATAAAACCCACACTCTTTATCATGCCCTACATGGCCCCATAATCTGACTTCAAGGTTACTTCCCCAGTCTCATGCCACTTTGCTCTCAATTACTCCGCTTTCAAATCAAACTGAAGAGAATTTCTGTAAGTTTCACAAACACATTGAGTTCTTCCTTGGCTAGGGCAGTGGCACATACTAATTTGTCCACTTGAAACACCCCCACTGGTTCACTCCCACTCCCCTTCAGCTCTCTGCATCGTTGTATCTTGCTATCCTCTAGTTCTCAGCTAAATGCCACCTCCTCCAGGAGATGTTCCATGGTCATCTTACCTAAAGTTAGCATTTCCCTCTCATTGTTTACTTCCTTGGCTTGTTCTGAATTTCTTTTGTATCATGATTTTTAATTATTTGTTTACTTTTGTTTTTGTCTGTTTCCTCTAGAACAATGTAAGCTCTGAAGTCACCCCCAGTATCTAGTAGTGTTCCTAACACACAGTAAGAACTCAACAGATATTTGTTTATTGAATGAATGAGTGAATTAATGAACAAAAAAAGTCTTTACCAGTGAGGTGGGTGTAAGAGAGGGCATGAAAGGTCACACCTCTGCAGTATGCAGGGTTATGTGTGAATCTGCTTGGACAGTTAGCCTGAATGACAAAGGGGCTGAGTGTGAGGGAAAGAGTGGCCTGGCCATGGCATTGTGTATAGTTGCTGATCATGGTCTTACACACCAGATGGCACAAGTCATTAGCAACTCAACTTCTGAATTAACACTCTGGACACCAGCAGGGTGCATTCTCCAACACGCTATTACTTGCTTATGTCAATGGTGTCACTCAAGTGTGGGTTATACCAGCATTTTACAGTGGCTTAAAAACACTGTCTAGCAGATGGAGAATTCTACAAAGTTGAGCAAGCATCTGTCTAGTCTTCCAGGTTTCTAGAAAAGGAATATGAAATAAAATTTTGGTTATTTTTGCTAAGTTTGTCTGTCTTGAGTGGAGCGAGCAGAGACACAGGGAGCACCTAGGTGACACCTTAGTAATTTGAGAATAACACAGTAACAGTTCTCTGGGAATAACCATTGCTTATCTACTGCTTTATATTTGTATAACATTCCCACTTTCTCCATTTCTCTAATCCTCCCATAACCTTTAAGTCTTGTATAATGATTTCCATTTTACATGCAAAAACTCTGGGAGAGAGGTTGCAAGCTTTTCTGGGTTGAATTTTTAAATGGAAGGCAAGGACTTGAATCTCTGAGGAGTTCTTTTCAATACACACAGTGCCTTTTAGGTGTGAGATGTAAAGGGGAGAAGAGAGGAGAAAATGTGATAGTGGTGAGATGAGCGGTGGGGGAGGGGGTGAGAAACCTTGAAAGCTTCTCAGTATAGCCATCTCGGGAGGAGTCAGATTAGGATCCAAACACAGCAAGAACTCACATGGAGTCCAGGTATGAATGTAGACAGCAGCAGGAGTCATGAAATGATTTTATGTGACTCAATATAGAATCAGAGGGGGAGGCCATTTTTATTGGGCAGCCAGTACCTAGCATTGAGTAGATGTACAAGCATCTCGGGACTTTTTGCACTAACTGGTAGGCTCTGGCAACCTTATACTGCTTCCTTTTGGTCCCCAATGTTTGCTCCTCCACTAGCTTGGTTACCCCAAAGTTGGAGCTCATGGAAATGCAATAATTTTACTCCATTCTAGCAGAGAGGTTGGCTCCTTTTTGCAACCTTAACATTTCACACAGTAGACGACAACTGATGTGCTCACAGCATCCTCAGTGGCATAGGTAAGACAGGCTGTAGGTTGTGTGTAATTGCCTGCAAACTAGCTTTTCCTGCCACTTTTTCTACCACCAGAGGAATCCCATGAAAATGCAAATATATGAGAATAATATAATTTTGGGCCAGATTTAACAAAATTCCAATGGGTTATAAATATATGAGATTTGGACATTTCATATTGTGATATTGTGAAATATATTTTTGGTTTTCAACATGGTTCCCTGGCATACAACTCTTAAACTCCTTAGAATTTCCAAGTGATGTCTTTTTATATGCTAACGAGCTGACTGATGATGGCTGGCTGCTTCTATTAGCTTTAGGATAGGGGCTGGTCTCTGGAAGGACCATCTATCCTAAAAGATTAGATCCAAGGCAGGATTAGAGGGTTGGGACTTCAGCCGCACCCAAAACATCTAGGGAGGGGACAGGAGCTGAAGGTTGACCTGATTACTAATGGCCAATGATTTTGTCAATCATGCCTATGTAAAGAAGCCTCCATAAAAACCCAGAAGGACAGGGTTTGGAGAGATCCTGGACAGCCGAACACGTGGAGGTCCTGGAGGGTAGTGTGCTCAGGGAGGGCATGGAAGCTCAATACCCCTTCCTATACTTCCTACTATGCATCTTTTCATCTATATCTTCTGTACTGTCCTTTATAATTAATTGGTAAATAAAAATAAGTGTTTCCCTGCATTCTATCACTCACTTTAGCAAATTAATAGAACCCAAGGAGGGGGTTGTGGGATCCTCAGTTTGTAGCCAGTCAGTCAGAAGCACAGGTAAAACAACTTGGGGCTGTGACTGGCATCAGAAATGGAGGCCAGTCCTGTGGGACTGAGCCTTCAACCTGTGGGATGCGACATTATCTCCAGGTAGATGTGTCATAATGGAATTGAATTAGAGGACATCCAGCTGGTATTCACTGCAGAATTGCTTGCTTGGTGTGCGGGGAAAAACTCCCACACATCTGGTCACAGAAGTCTTCTGTGTTGATTGTTGTATGGTGTGGGAGCAGAGGAAAAATATTTTGAGTGTGTTTTTGTCCACATTCATATACCAGCATCTGAATTTCTGGATAGTCCTAAAAATAAGTCAGAAGAATGTGGACATATGGCTCCTTAATGAGCAGCATTAAGCATGGTGCCATGCGTGGCAACAATAGGCTGAGATCAAATTCTGGCTACTAGTGCCCTGCAATGTGCCAGGGTTTCTACCTTCATCTTGGTATTTTAGGCACTGTAGGTGGCCCTGCTTAACTAACTTTTGTTACCTGGCTAGCTTCTGTAGGCTTATGTGCCTTTTAGGCCATGTTTGAGAACTACCCTTGAACCAATTATAATGCCTTTAAAAATTTATTCACAGTCAGCTGGGCGTGGTGGCTCATGCCTGTAATCCCAGCACTTTGGGAGGCCAAGGCAGGCAGATCACAAGGTCAAGAGATCGAGACAATCCTGGCCAACATGGTGAAATCTTGTCTCTACTAAAAGTACAACAATTAGCTGGGTGTGGTGTTGCACACCTGTAGTCCCAGTTACTCAGGAGGTTGAGGCAGGAGAATCGCTTGAACCCAGGAGGCAGAGGGTGCAGTGAGCCGAGATTGTGCCACTGCACTTCATCCTGGTGACAGAACAAGACTCTGTCTCAAAAAAAAAAAAAAAAAAATTATTCACAGTCTTTCTGAAGAAGCCATTTCCAACCCATTCCATGATCTATGGCCAATATCCATGTGCCATGGCCTCATGGCTGCAATACACCGTCTTATGGAAAATTTGGCTGCAAGTTTTCTTCATAGCATGTCAGTCTATTCTTGGGTTATAGCTTCTCTAAGCAGGTGGGAATCAGAGCTGGATAAACATTGCCTGGTCTATCAAAGTCAGTTAGGGCTGGGACCCTGGCTTTCAAATTTGGTAACCAATTATTATTTCTTTTAATGATGTAACTAGCTACCAGAATGAGAGCTTAAACTTTTTGAAAATGAAGCAAACTACCTAAGTAAATAAACAAATGAGAGCCACTTGTGTACCAATGATGTGAGCATGTCATGACATCCATTGATGTGCCCTGAGCTCTTTTACAAGGAAAAAACAATCCTGACCTATTCAACCTCAAATCTCTAAACCTTTAATAGGGGATATAGTAAGAGGAGTGTATGTACAATTAATGGCCTCGTCTTTAATTTAAAGTGTGAACCTGATTCTATTTCATCACTTTTGTATTATTCCCATGGGTTGTATGAAATTAGATTCCATTACTGCTCCCACTAGTACTGAGTTCTCACATTCCAGAGTAGTGCCTTTTATCATGTTTTCTTGTATTTATAAACTAGCTGGAGATGGCTTGAGCCCTACAATTCACTAAACACGCAGTCTTTTATTTAGAAGGTAGACAGCTCACAAAAAGACATGACACACTTCTTTGTCAAGAAAACTCTAATAGCTTTTGAAATGGGGCTGTCAAGCTTAATTAAAAGAAAAAGTCATACTATGACATGATATTTAACCTCCCAGGGAAGCAGTGTGTGCCTTGTGCAGGTGAAGAATGTGGTGGATCTCCTCAGATAAACAATTTTTATGCCTTCCATAACTTACTGTATCAGTGACAATGGCAAGGTGGTATAATATACTGTATTATAAAACCACTGTATTGCTTTGTGAAAGTTATACTCAATTTGATCAAAAAAACATGTTGAATTGTGTCTTGGTGAAAACATTCTTCATCATTCTACAATGTAAAAAATCCAAGTAGTAAACTTCTCAATGTGCTTGCCTCGTCCATTAATAGATTAATCTAATCACCCCAAAATGTCAACAAATAAGATTCACACTATTTGAAAATCTTAATCTTATGAAATAAGCCACATTTTCACTTTTTTACTAAAAGAAGGGCTCTGGATAAAACTCTTTGCATTTACTCTAATTATGTTATAACATTATTCATCGTCCTGGATGCACAAGCTCAAAATCAATATTAGTCATACCACACAGAGCTCTTTATTACCAGAAATACGTGATATAAGTTTTTACACCATAAATGTGCAGATTCAATAGGCAGATGGTAGCTACTGAATTCCCCAAACTGGAGCAAGTTAAATTTAAACACAATTTGATGGTTCACACATTTGTGTAAGGGACTTGGATAAATCCAAATTGAATTTGACGACATTTACAAATATTTGCACTGTCTTATTGGATGGTTTCCTGATTCTGTTGTGATTTTTTTCTCCAGGTCTTTTCATGAAAGACTAGCATGAATTGACCGATGGGAAATGAATGAACAGATGTGGACCTCTAGACCAGCCCCTTCATTGACTTAAAGGCTCTGGTTACAGAAAAGGAAAAGCTGTGACCACGACATCTTGTGAGTTATGAGAAGTGTCTGCATGTATGAGGCCATACGAAAGAGAATAGCCCTCTTTCTTCCCATTGTATTTTCATTTAGGATCAATGCTTTTAAAAGAGTATCCTAGGGAACACTAGTAGTAAAGTCCACATGTTCAGAGAATTTGGGGCAATACTAACGCTGGCATCATTTAAAACATCGAATTAGTTCATCTCACTTTAGGCATGATAGAAAATTTTATGTAAAATCTAGATTTCTGATTCTTTTGAAAAACTGAAGATATAACACTGCAGTGATTATATCCTCACATAGAAGCAATTTCTTACAGTTTCCCATTATGCAGGGCATGTGTGCTCCATTAGCCATGTGACCAACTAGAGGTTTCTTACTTGACTTCTCCTCTTCTAGTCTTTCTTAAAGACACACAGTGCCTTTTGGTTTATTAAAGCCTCTGACAATTCCCCCAGTAAATATCTCTATTTTGTTTAAAAAACTTTCCCAAATATACTTGATTATAGAAGTTTTTTTTCTTCATATTTTGCATCTGGATCATAAATTCAAAATATTCTGATTTTCTGGTGTGAACTTTGTGCTACCTTCTGGCAAATATTTTGTGAAAGCATTTGAGAAGCCTAGATTTTGCAGTCAGGATTCTATTTCTGTCTCTGGATGCTTTTATAGGCCTTCAAGATGCAGAATCAGTTTATCTGGTTAGAGTGTTTGTATGTTCAATCAGACTTCAGGCTATCTTGGTAGAGATGGGGGAGCCTCTGAATTTGACCTGAGATTTAAATTTAAAAGTTGAGACTATGGGACCCAATGTGCTACTAACCTAATAAGAAGCCATAACAATATTCATTCCAGAGAATATATTTTGCAGAAAAAGGGATACACTTACAAGATGACTGGAACGGAAAGTATGATTATGCTATCTCCAGGAAAACTAGAACTTAAGTAGATATTTCCTTCTTATAAGCATTAGCTGAGTAACTCTCAAAAAAAGAAGATCATTTTTTGGTGGGGTTAGCCCCATATCTATTATTCCAGTAACCACTACGAAAGCCCAATAATGGCATCTGACATTTCGGCTTGCTGACTGAGGACACTGCAGTTATAGTAATGGAGTTCTGATTTTCAGAATATTAACATTGTAAATAGTAGCCACAATGGAAACAAAGACCTTATGGGAGAAGCTCTGGCTGACTATGAGTATCTGAGCAGTGCATTCTCTGGATTTGGTTAAGGTTGATTCAGTAAAAATAAATGGCAAAATAAAGAAGACAAGTAGGTTTAGAAAGAAGTTGTTTACCACTTTAATAGGGCTGTCCAACATTTGGTCACATAGATCATCTTGAAATCTAATTGTTTTCATAGCCTTCCTATCTCACAAGAGGAGATCTGAATACTCTTGGAAAAAGCAAACCAAACATAGAAAGAGATGCCATGATAAGACTTGTTGCTACAGCACTATGTAGTTAACGATGCCAGACTTTGGATTTAATCAGAGGACATTTCTGCAGTCTAGGACAGCTATACAAAGCCTTAAGACATTGTATTTACAGGACTTATTCATGTAGGGATCCATATCCTACCCATAACTCTGCCAGAGTCTTAATAGCATGGTGGAGTGGCTCCCTTAAGAATCCTCATTTTCTTCTAAGTGGAAAAGCTAGTAGTTCTAAAAATATTTTCCTGGAAGAGGTTAGAACGGTTATTATATATCAATTGAATATAAAGTATGATTATGTAAGCCAAGCTTGCATGCTAATATTGCACAGGGTAGAAAGCAATAAAACAGGACGATGTGCTTCCTTGGGCCATCTGGTAGAAGCAGAAGGAAGTTCTTGATTCAGTATCATTATGATGCCTCAAATTCCAGGAGTCCACCTGTAGCTGGCCTTCCCGTGTCAGTGCCATCTTGAATTCTCAAAAGGGCACATATCTTCCTTGTCGTTAGAAAAAGAAATGACTAACAAAACAAAGCAAAACAGACAAAACATCCAAAACTCAAAGGGGTACACCAGCCGTCTCAAACTGTGGTACTGTTCATTTCTTGAAGAGAATAGATAATATTTCAAAATATTATATATATATATATACATATATTTCAAATGGTACAAAGTAACTATAGATTCAAATTAGAAGATAGTTGATCGTTCTTCATGATGCCCAAAAATTTCACTGAGAAAACCCTTTTTTAAGCCCACTTTCCATGGTGTTGCCAAAACGCTGTGTCTTCTTACTGTAGGATATTTCGTTACACACAGTAAATGCACTGTGATTATCTGGTAGCCAGTCAAAGTGCAAGTAAGAAATCCATTTGGCTTGTATATATGTGAGATGTTTGAGATTCTCAAAATGTATTTTCCAGAGGGTTGGTTTTCCTTTACTACCACAAATGCTTCTGTTAGGTTCTTGGGTGAATCTGAAACCAAAGAAAGACAGACATTTCAGGGAGAACAGTGCAAACTGAAGGCACAAAGAAATGTGATTACGTAGAAAATGAGGACACCTTGAATCTTTAGGATGTTGCTTTTTTTCAGGTGATCTGAAGTCAAAAATCTTAAAGTTTAGAGCAGTCATTTTCAAATGGTGATCAAATCATATTGATAGGCCACCATATTTTTATCAATGCAATAAATTAATGATGTCACTCCCGAGGAGTGAGACTCCTGGAGCAATGCCTATCCAGGACTGGTTTCCTAGGCATGTGACCTATGAAGTTGCACAAGGCCCTATCCTGGAAAGAGCCTCCTGCTTGGTTTAATGTTCTTCTGTTGCCATCTTGAGATTATTAATAATTTTTAAACAAGGGCCCTGCACTTTCATTTTGCACCTGGCCTTGCATGTTATGTAATCAGTCCTGTGTCTATCTGATGAGAATTTGAACTGGGTAAGTTATTCCATGGTCTTGTGAAGTTGGCCTGTTGTAAGATATAGAGGGCTGGCATGAGGTGAGGTCGTTGTCAAGGTTAGACCACATCTGTGTAGGAACACACCGATGAGAAACTGTTCCTGTGCAAGGTGAGAGACTGTTGCACTCAATGACACTGTGTTCAAGGGCAATCAAGATTACATTTCTGTTGCTGTAGATGTCTTAATCCACTTGAATAGGGTATCAAAGGCTCAAATATTCAAAAGGACGCATGTACAGAGAACTACTAACTTCAAGCATAAATAACAATTCTAATAGAGTTGAAGACTCTACTCTAGAGTTCCAGGAAATATGGCATTTTTCTTTATTATCTCTTACTTCTTTACAGTTTTAGAAGTTGAGTGTTCTGAGGCTAGAGGTAGAAGTCCATTTAAGGATTTTAGAGTTAGGCAGGTGGATTTGTGTTAGGCCAGTTACAGAAAACACTGATTTGACAAGATGGCTATAGTGGTTAATTGTGCAATCTGGGGTCTTCTACCTCCTCGTTTTAGGGAATAAAACTTGACTTTACATTGTGTACTAACTGTTGATTTTCTCACTAGTCTGAGAGACATTCACATATTGGAGTGAAGCAAACCCAGCGTGGTTTGCTACTTCCCAAGATATTACACCAGATTATGTTCTGCTATTTTAACCTGTTAATTTGTCTTTTCCAGTGACTGATTTTCTCCTCATTTCCTCCTCTTCCCCTTCCTGCCACCAAGTAACTGACATTCAGTTTTTAGCTGAAATTATTCCATCATTGTCAAATAACTTATTTTGTCTTTGAAAGGCAAGTAAATTGAGGGACTCCAAAATCACTAAGCCAAAAGGAAATTCAAGCTGAGAATGATGTCAGGCAAACCTGCCTCTCATTTTATTCCTAAATAATATAGCTACAAAGATGTTTCAAAAGCCACATACGTCCCTCACAATTTTACCACAGGGAAATTCCTTGTGGGTCCCAGATCTTTACCCTAAAACCTTTCTGTTGAATTTTACCCTGGCAATGTAAATTGATAGCTTATTTTTTCAGGTGCAGGACAAAGGACAGAACTCTAAGTCATCTCCCTGCTCACCTGAGACAAATGTATATCTGATTGCGTCCTCTGTCGTAAAAATATAGATTAACTGAGCTACATGAAGGCCTAAGTGGCTCTTCCTCTACCCCCTTCCCACCTGTAAATGGTGAAAGGCTGGTCAAAGACCAAAAGAATGTAACCACCATTTGTCTCTTATCTACCCACACCTTTAAAAATTTGCTTCTTTCCCCAATATCCACCCTTTTCCCTTTAAATATTAAAACCCTCAAAATCATCTCTGGAGAAAGGCACAGACCTACCTCTAGGTCATGCATTCATAACCTTGGCCAAATAAACTTTCTAAATTGAGTAAGACCTGTCTCAGATACTTTTCATTTTTACATCTCTGAGGGGAAGTCTGTCTTTCTAAATTAAGCCATTGTTCCTGAATATAAAAGGTATAGACATGTATCTGAATACATGGGATAGAGCCTCCCCAACTTTCAAACTTACGTATTTGATATAGTTTAAAGAAAAGACATAAATAAATAGGTGTCTAAAACTGCAAGAATAAAATCTCTAGTCAATATTTTGGTTGGTTAGTCTTGCTCCTAAGTACCAACAAAGCGATTTAATAAAGCAATTGAAGCAGTGATCAAGCAGACGCAGAGGAATAATTTGGCCATGAAACTTCACCCAGATGTACTGAGATTCTCCCCAGAAGTGTGTGTGTTGCCAGATTTATTCTACTCCAAGCTGGGTCTTGGAAAACCTTTCAAGGTGAATACTTCCTTTCTACAGGGTGGCATCCAGGAGTCTTCCTCTCTTAAAAAGTTATTCCAAATCTCCTGAAAGAAAAGGCTTTGCCTAATTCCACCTATATTTTCTCCTTCCTTCTGGGGTAATAATATCACTCAGATCCATTGTTCCTGAGGTTTTTCTTTAGACTGTGGCCTGTTACCTGGGCTACTCCAGACGTTCTGGGGTGTCTGGTAGTTTAGATGAACCACCACATTTCTACTCTTCACCTTCCTTAAAAAATGAACACCATAAAGTTTTAAATTAGATCAGACTTTGAAACATTATTTAACCACATTTCGAAGAGAATTTTGTTCAGGATGATTATTTTGGAAGTAACCTACAAAAGATGAAGGTTTGGAACAGTCTTTTATAGGAAAGAGAACGAAGTCCCAGGAACCTTTCCCTGGATTATCTTTATATTGAAGTTACTTTTAAAATAACAGTATGAAGGAAACTCTCAGTTGCTATTAACAATCTGAGTGTGTTTCCCCAACTTTATTTTTATCCTGAGTGAACTGTCTTTGAATTATTCTCACACAAAAAAGAACAAAAGAGGTAAATTTCTTTGTTTTTTTTTACCTCATTGATAACAGCAGAACAATGAAAACATGTGACTCATAATAATTAAAGTACATCTGTGAATTAAACCATTCTTAAAGTTAAATTGTTAGAATCAATATTTGAAGTGAGTAAGCATATTTGTGCTGTGATGGAGAAGAATACATAAGGTGTAGAAGAAAAATTAATACAAAACATATTTTCAGAGCACATGATCTAAGGAGTGGGGTTGACACACCATTTACACAGAATAGATGGTTCCTATATACATCATCTGGACTTAGTTGGTGCTCCTTGTGTTTAAAAGTGCTTATTTCATTGCAAATTTTCTTGAGAAGGAGGGAGGAGGGAGGACGTATGTCAGTAAGAGCATTTGAGTCCTCTGAAGGTTTAAAAAGTACAGCTTTTCCAGTGTCTTCTCTTTCCTTTTCTAAGGACAGACTTGAGAATTCTCAGCTGACTGATGTGCAGCTCACATGGCTGTAGAGTAGCCTCCTATTTCCTTGCTTGAAACGGATGTATACGTCAGAACAGGTACATCCTCTGCTTTCAAACCGACTGCAATGGCAATTTGTTTATCTCATCCATTCAACTGCTTGAGTTGAATTCAGCCCACCCAGGGAGGTAGCAAATGGTGTGCTCCAGTCTCTGGTACTGTGATCAGATCCTGCACAATACTCCTGTGTTGTTGGAAAATGTCTAGGGTGCATCTGCAACATGCCTGATGGTTTTAAAATGTACTCTACAGAGGCCAAATAAAAGAAAGTTACATTGGTCTTGAAAAAGTAGCATTAACAATTTATGTTTCTGTTTTTTTGTTTTGTTTGTTTTATATTCTATCTTCCAAAGAGTCTCCTAGTTGGTACTCTTGGAATTTCACATATTTAAATCCTGACTTGAATTATTTTTCTTTACTGTGTTTCAGGTCTGGAGACACCATGAGAATAAGACTTGCCTTCAATAAAAGGCAATCAGTTCTTTAGAATAGAGAAAAGAGATTTGGCAGGAAATATATCAGCAATGTGTTTAAAACAAAGGTGGTTAGATTCCAATCATACTGGCCATAATTCAGAATAGCTTAAAACAAACCAATTTATGAGGGCAACTTCAAATTATTGGGAAGAATCATTTTTAGGCAAAAGGTAACCAAAGGGAAACCTGATTTCCCACCTTCCACTAGTTAATTAAAATGGTCTCTGTGGATAAGTTGCATGAACCAGGCTTATTTCTGAATAATGTCTTTTGTAGGTGTTTCATTAAAATGAAACAGGATAATCCACATTAAGCTACTCGGGCACAGAGAGATGCATGTTAGCAAGCTAGGGTGGTTCAGAGGTTCCTCCTGGTCGCAAGCCGGAAACGTACAGCCATTTACTACTGGTCAACAGGGTTAAAAAAGGCAAGGAAATTTGATACACAAGATGTTTTCACCTATTTTATATGTGAAAAATACGTTTTATGTAGTATTATGTAGCATTAGTTTTGTCTTCTGCATCACAAAGACGCAATAACCAATTTTATTTATTGAAAAAGTGAGGCTGAGAAGAAAGAGTAAGTCAAGATTAATAATAAGGGGTGGGAAACAGAGACATCCTTTCAAATACATCAGACCTTTGGTAGAATAAAACTTCAGCATACTAGGATTTGTAACCGATGGAGCTTGCTTTAAAAAATACTCCACAGGCTGGGTATGGTGGATCAGGCCTGTAATCCCAGCATTTTGGGAGACTGAAGCAGGAAGATAGCTTGAGGCTAGGAGTTAGATGCTGCAGTGGGCTATAATCACACCACTTCACTCCAGCCTGGGCAACAGAGTGAGACCCCCCTCTCTCAAGAAAAATTCCTGTAAATTAAAACACACACAGGCATGCACCCCCTCCCCCCACCACACACATGCACACACACACCCACCCACCCCCCCCCCCACACACACAGAGAGACAAAGAGAGAGAGAAACAGGGCTGATACTCAATTGATACACATACATATGACCACACTTGTCAAATAGACATACTTTTTTATTAGTGGATATATAATTACTATCTTAAGCATCCGGAGCATCTCCCACCCCTGTCCCCTTTAGGATTCCAAGGCTGTCCAGTAACTACAGGGTTAATATCTAGCTAGCTGGGCCTTTCTGCCCTGCTCCAGCATAAGGGCACCAATTTTGATGGTTTGGATTACCCCACCCTGAAGGTTGTTATTTATTTAGAAGATCACTCCTGATTTAACCAAAGAAATCAAAGAATGATGTATTCACTCCCCAAAACCCTTTTCAGTTCTCTGAAGGATCATCAGAGAACTCTTTTAAAGAACATTAGAAAATGGCTTCTGTAGGTGTACTTAAACGCAGACCCTTTCAGCAAACCATCTGGATGAATTAGGGAGGAAGTTCATTTGATTATCATTCTGAGCACTATAGATGTTGGATGAATTATCCGAATAATTACCTCATGATTCCTCTCCACTCTGGCTGGAAACCCAACTTAATTTATGAGTCTGTGACAGAAACACTAAACTGCTCAGTGTGGGAAAGTCAAGTTCAATCTCTAACGTCTCATTCACGGATGGACACTGATCTGCATAGTTCAGAATGCTTTCTGTCACTGGAGAATCTTCTCTCCTGTGCAAAGCTTCTGTGGATGCTGTTTGCACAGCACAAACTCAAATAGTACAGTCTGTAACATGCAAAATACATTTGAAATAAGTGCACTTACTCTCGTGGTCTTAATTTTGTTGCCTGTTGCGCACATCCATCCAGAATTGTCAGGGAGTGTCTTACATTCTTCTCCTTCTAGGCAAGGCTCCATCTCACACCACCATTTCCCAATCACTATGGAGGCTGTGCAGAAACAGGAAACAACTGTGTTTGCAATTCATCCAAACAACCTGAACACTGACGTTGTGTCCCTCTGCAGATTTTCACGTTCTTGGAAGCACACTAAGTCCTCTTTAATCCTCCATGACTAGCTAAGAAAGCTCTATTAAAAACATAAGATTTTAATTTATATGCCTTATAATGCAAATATAATTATGTGGACTGGTTTCATCAAGCAGCATTTTTGTTGGGGATTGAGACTGCCTTTTCAAAATTATGACAGTAAGAGAAACCTAACATAGCTGACTCCATCTTGCTTCTAACATCCAAGCTATCTTTGGTCATTCCTGGGCATAGGCTAAGCTAACTTTGGGAGGAATTTAGTTTAAACTTAAAGCAAGGATAATAATAACCCTTCCCAAAAGTAAACTGCCTTTGTAAAACTAATGATAGGCCACAAAGTTAGGACTATGAGAGGGGGTTGAATTCTCTTAAGATATAGAAGTAGTTAAATGATAATCAGCTATTGTTCTGGAGGCTGCGAGATTTGTAACTTTTCCAATTATTCCTGTAGATAATATCACTATTGTAGAACCGAAAATTGACTGAGATTTTTTCAGACTTTTGCATTCTAGCAACCGACTCCACTGAGACCCACACACTCAGGACCCAACCAGTACTGTGGCCCCCACCTGGAGGCTGACTTAGCACATGAGAACTGTTTGCCACACCTCTATCATTTCAACCCCAATCAACATTCCCCATTCCCTAGCCCACTGCCCGCCAAACTACCCTTGAAAAATCCTAACCTCGAAGACTTCAGGGAGCCTAATTTGAGTGATAACTCAAGGTTTCCCACGTGACCAGCCTTGTGTTAATTAAACTCTTTCTTTACTGCAATATCATGGTCTCAGTGAATTAGTTTTTGTCTGTACAGTGGACAGGAAGAACCCACAGGCAATTAAAACAATCTTTTTGTTTTTATGCCAAATGCATATGGAAGAGGAAGACTTATGAAGGAAATAAAAATATTTTACTCCAAAACACACTTCTTTGACATAGTGTGAGATGGCTGTTCAGAGAGTCAGCAAACAGAAGTAGTCCAGCAAAGTTTTCTTTCATGGGGGAGATTTGTATCTATAAAGAAAATCTGCACTGATACAACCAGGCTTTCTCTGAAGCCCCCATTGTCCAGTCTAGGAAAAATTAACTGAGAGTCTGACACTTTTAAAGGCCTAAAAGAAATATTTACCAGCTATTTTCTCTGAGGGCTGCTACCTGTGAGACCAACGTTGCTAGCCAGGCCTCCTTTTCTCTCCCTTCCCTAACCTGTCTTGCCATATAACCTGATTTACCATCATAACCTGTTTTGGGCCATGCACTGAGTCCCCATTCTTTATGTAGTTTCAAGATAGTATGTAAGTTTTTATATGCCATTAGGGGGTTAGTGTAATCACTGTGATTCTCCCTCATGTACACGTTAATAAATTTGTATGCCTTTTATTAATCTGCCTTTTGCCCATTGATTTTTCATCAAAATTTCAGAAGATGAAGGAGTTTTTCTTTGCCCCCTACACTTAATTTTTGGGTCTTCAGGAACTTTCGTGCTCTTAGCTTTTGTAGAGCACAGATCTTGCACTATTTCTATTCAATGAAGGGGACAAATGCCTCAATACTCTTCAGAATGACTGAGGCATTCTTCTCAGAAAGGCAAATTTAACCACCAAGCATTAGGGTTTATCGCCTAGCCTAGGGCCTTGAAGAATTTCAAAGGCCTGGCATAGAAAAAATGAATTGACTGAAAGTACAAAAGAAAAGTTGCAAAATAAAAGTCAAGAGTAATATTAGATAAAAATATATCCTTACCATCGAGAGTATGGTTGATATGAGTTGTGGTTACCTTTTAATATGTTTAATATGATGTGGGGGGAACTATCAAAAGTTGAGCCTCTGATAAAGCAGCCCTAATTTTCAGGGGAATATCAAGAATGACCATAATAGGAAGCTGGCAATGAATTTAGTGTATGTATTAAATATTTACAGCACACATTTTCTGATAACAAAATTTTATAAAACCAGTGACTTGATTCACTCAATGCAAATCAAGAAACTCTATATTTCCCTTAATGCCTTAATTGAAAAATGATTTCTACACAAGCACCAGTCATTTCTGTAGCTCCTCCCTGTGTTAGCTCTTCCCAAATCCACCTGGGCATTTCTCATTCAGAATCCTCAAAATGTCAGCCAGGTGTTTGTCTCACGATGCTTTCTGGTTGCCTGTTTTTACACGGGATGAGAACCCTCGTTCTTTACTCACTCCCTTCCATCCCCCATGTTCCAAAGATGCTCTCCACCATGATCTTTAAGTCTCACAACACAAAGAAGCCAAATGACATATGATAATGTCACAGAGGATTAACATTAAAACGGGATGGAGTAGACCCTGAAGCAAAGCAGGAGCACATTAAAATTCTCTCTATCCAGTATTCACTAGAGGGATGAGATTGCTTACTTAAAAGCAGAATGGTTTAACCATCCAGACATCTCTCTGCCCTTAGGCTTTCCTTCTATGCTTTTCTTACTTCAGTCTTCCCCTTCTTTAGAATTCAGTGTTCCTCAATCTTTACTTTGAATAAAATTATTATGTAGTGAGGAAAGAAAAGAACTTTTATGTGAGGAATGTGAGCCTTTTCAAATTATTAGGCCCAGGGAGGTGTAAAATGAGATAGCAATCACACCCTGCTTCCTCTCTTTTGAGACACACATTCATCTAAGGAGATGGCTTGCAGTTGCCGCAAATAGCTATGCATTAACCTAATAATGCCTCAGTGGACACCATATCCCATGCCCTATAGCTTAACAATGGATAGCCAATCACTAATGAATGTTATTTCTGTAAACCAATGAGAGTTCCTAACAAAAATTTTCCCCCATCCCCATTTTTCCCCCTTTAAAAACCTGCTTTTAACTATGGCCAGTAGAGCTCATATCCAAGATTACTATGGTCTGAGTCTTCCAGGCAGCTATCCTTATTTTGGTTCAAATAAACTCTTCAAATTACATTTTGTGCTTCAGGCTCTTCCCTTTAGGTCGACAGTAGGATTCTATATGCAAAGTCATGTCTACTCTATTATATTGTCAATTTAAGAAACTTCTCAAGGGTAATTTTGCCATATTTAATTTTTGCCTTATATGTGGACCAGACCAAAGTATGTATGATGCAATTCCACTGGATATGGCCAGCAAGCATAGGTGGTAAAATCTTCTAAATAGCTGTATTCATATGTAAGACAACGTAATATTATGGTAAAACAGAGTTTGAATAGAAGACACAAATCCTCCACAGAGTATAGAATGATTGAGAGTTTAAAGTTGTTTTTTTTTTTTCTTTTTGATGGCAGTGCTCTGTATCTGGGCATGAAGTAAAGGAAGTAAAGGAAGATTCTTGTCATGGGTAAAAGTACTTATTTATGTGAATGAACAGATGACAATATTACATAAGAGAAGCAAGAAAAACATACACTATTGAAAGGGAACAAAAATAAATTGTAAAACTTCCAGTTACATAAGATACAAATCAAGGTTTGCCAGTGTTTATTGAAAACCTATAATCTGAAGTTTCCTTTGGGCAAGCACTTAATCAGAAACAGTCCAGTTACATTTACTACCATTTCTGATGCTTATCCACTTAAACCCCACCTAATATTTCAATATTGTTGCCCTGAATCTAAACCATCAAGAATGGAAACCCTTTGATCTTAGCATAAGAAGAAATTGCCTTTCCCAAAAATCCTTCAACTTAGCATTTTGTCACCCTTTTTTCACAGAAGCTAGTGAATAATGCACATCCACCAGTGGGGTCAGCTTTTTGCATTTTTTGTTGTTGTTGCCTCCTTCTAAGCCCTGTTCCTCCTCGTCCTTCAGGCTGCTCTCTGCCCTCTTGGAGCTGATCTACTTTGTTGCAAGTTAACAAAGCAGTTTCCTTTTGTCTTAAGCATTAATACCTCCTAAATGAAAATGTAGACATTAGGGAAAAAATAAATCTCCAAACCCATGCATCACCTTTAATTCAAGGTTGTAAAGATCCACTGGTTCATAGGGGGAAAAGAAGAGGCTTTCTAAGAAGAAAAACGTCCTCAGACCTGTTATAGTATCTAAAAATTCACATTAGAGTTGCCTCTTCTAAATAGAGTTGGATGATTTGCTTTACCCTTTGGCTTACTAGAATCCAATTCATTCTTCTAGTTGTAGAGAAGTTTAAACCTGCAGATTTGCTAATTTGAGTTTATAAAACAAAATAAGAATAAACATTAACAGGAAAAAAAGGCATACAAATTATGTGCACACATGAGCAAAAGAATCATTCAAAATATAAAAATTCAAAGAAAGGCAAGATTATCGATGTTTTTATGCCATCTTGAGCTTACAGAAAGAATAGGGGCTTGGAACAGGTTATGGAAGAAGGCGAAGAGAAATCTGGCTAGCAAAGGTGGTCCTGTTATGCAGATGAAACTTCTCAGCTAGCAGCCCTCAGAGAGAACAGCCAGGTGTCAGACCCTCAGTCAATCTTTTCTAAATACTGACAAGGTGGGGGCTTCAGAGAAGCTGTTTGCATCTGTTCTTTAGTTCACTTTTTTTTCCTCTACAGATGCAAATCGTCTCCACTAGAGACAGATTTGGGGGCTACTTCTGTTTATAAGCCCTCTGAACAACCATCTCAAAGTATGTCAAAGACATATATATACGGGTAAAATATTTTAGTTTTCTTCACGGTGTTGCCTTTCTGAAGATGTCATTAGACCAATTTTGTTTCTGATTGACACATTACATGGCCATCTTCATATATATCCTTTTATATTCCAGGTCAAGTTGTGAAAGGAAAATAAAATCTCAGGACCACAAACTCACTATGCCAAAGGGAAAAGTTAAGCTTGTGAACTGAGTCACACAAACACAAATCCTTCGTTTCTAAACAGATAGGTGCAAGATAGAAGGCCACATGTCTCTCTGCATGGTCTCGCTCACTCTGACAATGTAAATTAACAGCTTATCTTCACAGGTACAGGACAAAGACAGGAGTAGAAATCGATCCTCTCCCCACCTCAAGACAAATGCATATTAGACTTCTTCCTCTGCTCTATGTTTACTTTATCTCATGTAAAATGCAGTTTTACTGAAAGCACAAGGCGAATCCATACTTTACTGTTCCTCTGCCTGCTCTTCTCACATGCAACATGTAGATTTAGTGATCACTCACTAAAGTCTCTGATATGGTTTGGCTGTGTGCCCACCCAAATCTCATTTGGAATCACAGGTCCCATAATTCCCATTATGTGTTACGGGAGGGACCCTGTGGGAGATAATTGAATCAAGGGGGTTGGTTTCCCCCATACTGTTCTCATGGAAGTAAGTCTCATGAGATCTCATGGTTTTATAAGGGATTTCCCCTTTTGCTTGTTTCTCATTCTTTCTTGTCTAGCACCATATAAGATGTGCTTTTCACCTTCTGCCATGATTGTGAGGCCTCTCCAGCCACATGGAACTGTGAGTCCATTAAACCTCTTCTTCTTTATAAATTACCCAGTCCTATGTGTGTCTTTATCAGCAGTGTGAAAACGGACTAATACAGCATCATAAGGATGCGACCGCTCACCTTACTACGTACCTTCCTTCTTTTTTTTTTTTTTGTTCTCTTTACCACCCTACCCACTTTTCCCCTTTAAATACTGAAGCCCTCGAAACCCTCTTTGGAAAAAGTGCAGGCCACAGTCCTATGGTGACTGGTGTCTCTTTTTCCCAGGTGTGTCCTCATCATTGGCAAAATAAACCTCCAAATTGATTGAGACCTATCTCAGACTTTTATTATTATTATTATTGTTATTATTATTATTATTATTATTTTGCTTTACAAAGCTACATTCTCTAAACATAATTTTTTCATAAACTCATTTTTTTCTGCAATTTAAAAAAAATTTACAATGAGAGAATTTCAAAATTGCCTCCTCTTCACCCAAACGAAAGCTACCTAAAAACCTTCAGGTTATTGAAAGAGAATTGATCCACTAGATTTAATAAAATGAGCTAATATCAATGCTAGTTAACTGTTTTTACACTTTTGTCTCATGGAGATACTTATGATAAGCGATGGAAACCCAAATATGCACCCTCCCCAACTACTTCTTTGATATATTTTGAGATGGCTACTCAGAGGGGCTGTAGACACAGAAATGGCTCTGAAATGCTGTGTTTTGTGGGGATGATTTGTATCTAAACAAGAAATCTACATTAGTGAAGAGTGGATGCAAATGGGCTTTCTCTGAGCACTGCCCACCCTCCATCCCGCCTCCAAAAAAAAGACTCAATGTCTGACACTTTTAAAGTCTGACAGAGAAACTTTTACCACAGGCTACCATTTATTCTTTCTGAGAGTGCTCCCAGATACCTGACGGGCTTTTATCTGCATAAGAAGGCAGCCTTTCTTTGCCAGGTTTTGCCTCTGGCATTTTCCCATAACCAGGGACACCACCTCCCTTCCTCCTCCTGGGAAGACCCATGCCCCTATTCTTTCTATAACCTCAGGGTGCTATAAAATTTTCAGTCATCCAGCTCTTTAGGGGTCTCACATTTGTGGGACTCCCATGTCTATGTACATGTTAATAAATTTGCCTACTTTCTCCTCTGTGGATCTGTTGTCCATTCATTTTAACAGACAGATTTGGACGTTCAGAGAGAAGAAAATTCTCCTCACCCCTGCATAAGAAAAATATAAAGATAAATAATTCTTAAATATTTTGTATTAAGATAGTCAATGCAATAATAAAAAGGATAATTAACATTTATTGAGTGCTCCTATGTGTTTCTCTGTTAGGTATTTTAAATGTATTACCTCAGTCTTCGCAGTAACTCTGTTAGAGCAGGTAGTTAGGTTGACATGAGCAGGGCAGGAGAGGGTCCCCCACCAGGAATGCCTGGCAACCATCAGTTGATGGTCAGGTGCTTGTTAAACTGTCTCTCTAAAATAATAATTGGTCACAACCAGCGCCAGGGAAAGGCAGTCTCCCAACAGATAGAAAACACCTGAAGCTGGTGATCAGCAGCTTCCCCATAAGATCTCAGGAGTTGGATGAGTAGGTTCAAGCACGTGCTCTAAGAAGCAAAATGATGGAGTTTAACTGACCTTCCTCTAGGAACACTCAACTGATAAGGGAAAAATGCCTCAAATGAGCATGAGTACAACTTCCCAAGTGCTGGCGGGTCGCTACACATGTGGACAGCCCCCCTAAAGGAAGAATCAGGGGAGATGGGACACAACCACCCAGAAGTAAGCCAACTTATAAAACCCCAAGTCAAAGGTCAAACTGTGCACTTGGATCTCTCAAGTCACCCGCTTGTCCCTCTTTCAAGTGTGCTTTACTTCCTTTCATTCCTGCTCTAAACTTCTAAATAAACTTTCACCTCTGCTCTAAAACTTGCCTTGTTCTCTCCCTCTGCTTTAAGTCATTCGGTCAAATTCTTTCTTCTGAGGAGGCAGAATCTGAGGCTGCTGCAGACCCACATGGATACGCTGCTGTTAACAACCCTATAAAGTAGGTATTATCACTAACCCATTTTAAAAGTGATGAAACTGAAGCCCGGAGAGACTAAGTAACTTTCCCAAGCTTACACAGGTAGGAAGTGCAGGAATTAACACTAAAACCCCAGCTTGCTTCCCCACTAAATCCATGTTTTTTTTTATTTTGTTTTGTTTTGTTGTTGTTGTTGTTGTTAATCATTATAATACTAATTCAGTGCCTTCTAGTTTTGTATTCAGCATTCATAGAATTAAAAAAATATATTGGCTTTTGAGTCCATGAGTCCATGGATTCTGTATGTTGTATTACTATCGAAAATAAATTTCATATCAAACACAAATACTTGCAGAAAACAAAAACATTTAGATTCTTGTAAAATTAAGTTAGCTTTAAAAAAAATTCAAGCAAGAGCCAACTTATCACACTTTTTTTTTTGATCTGAGCTACGCATTACTTGATTTCACTAGTTACAGCATTTTAATAGAAATTCCCACAAGTGAACCATTTTCGAAGCCATGAGAAACTTGTGAGGTAGATGCATAACTGCTCCGAGGACTTTTTATCCCCTAGAACTGAGTTAATTAAATATCAGCCACCAAAACCAGCTTCTCTTATCTGAAGTGATTATGAAAGAAGATCTTTAAGGTCCCTTTTAACCCTGGGGTTCTAGGACTTGCTCTGTGAATTTGCCATGCTTAGGAAAATATTTGATCTTCAACTCTTTCCAGAATGTTCATCTTTCTTTGAGAGATTCTTAAAATCACTAAAGCTTCTTTAATCATGAGTCTTGATTTTTCCCTTATACTAGGTCATATTGCTATAGAGCAAAAGAGAGGCTGTAAAAGGAGAATCAATCCTTTCTTTCAGTATAAATCCTAAATAGAGCAGAAATCTGTTTTTCATTATGGTTGTTGTTCACTCATGAGGCATTTTGCCATGGAACTATAGCAAGATACTAATAAGCAATGGGCTTAATGAAAACAATAAATAAACATTATATTGACTAAGAACTGCAGTCCCTTTCTACTGTTTCAGTAGATAATCAAATTCAGCAAATGTTTATCAAAACATTACCTGCTTTACCAAGAGTGATAAAATAAAGAACATGACATAGTCCTGTCCTCAAAGATGACAGTTTAGATCAGAGTTTCTCAATATAGGTTACTGGCATTTTGTCATAAATTACAGGAAAGAAGTATAAATGAGCAAAGTGCTCTTCCCCTAGTAAATATGTTGTGTTAATAGAGCAGGCTCAGGTTGGGGAATAAAAGGAGAAAACCTGCTGTAGTTTGGATGTTTGTCCTCTCCAGAGTTCATGTAGAAATTTGATCTCCAATGTTAGAAATGGGGCCTAATGGGAGGCATTTGAGTTATGGGGTGGATCTCTCATGAACAGGTCAATTCCCCTACAGGGGAGGGTGAGTGAATTCTCACCCTCTTAGTTCCCACGAGAGCTGGTTGTTTAAAGGAGCCTGGCACCTCTCCTCTCTCCCTTGCTTCCTCTCTGCCATGTGGTCTCTGCACACACAGCTCCCCTTCACCTTCTGCCATGAGTGGTGGCAGCCTGAAGCTTTCACCAGATGCCCAGTCTTCCAGCCAGCAGAACTGTGAGCCAAATAAATATTTTTTATTTATAAATTACCCAGCCTGCAGTATTCTTTTATAGTAACACAAGCAGACTAAGACAAAGGCTTAATAAGACTATGGAAGTTCTTGAAAGCAAGCAGCTTGTGTTCTTTTTTTTTTTTTTTTTAAGAGAGTGGTGATTCTAGATTCTATGAGCAAAGGGAAGATATGATTAAAGGGTTGGTAGGGGAAGATGCATTGGTGTAGTGTGTAAGATGGAAGAAGAAGCAGATGAAATGCTAGTTAAGAGTCACTAAACTCAAGGAGAAAAGATAAGCTCCTGATTTTACATGCTTGCACTAGAATTGTGAAGAAGGGCAGGGTTGAAGGCAATGTTAGGAATAACAGAGGAACACTTTAACCAGTAACTCGGTCATCTTAGCTTTCACTCCAATCACACTGGACTCATCTGCTTGCCTACTTGTACTAGGCAGTGAACTCCTTAACAGTAGGATTAATACTATACTAATCTTTGAGTGGCATGGGGTAGGTCAAGATGGATTTCCAACTTATGAATGAATAAAGACAATGAAACAAAAAGAGAAAAAAAATAGTGCCTATATCAAAGGGTTGTGAGGATTACATGAGAAAGTACATTCGAAGTACTTAGCAGAGTACTGGGCATTCAGTAAATCTTCAATAAATATTAGCTATCATTATCTTCATTGGCATCATCAATTTTATTACTCTAAAGAATAAAATCATGCCAAACCAAAAAGGCAATTCTTCACTAAGTTAGAGTAAAACATTATTCTTCGATATGCCAAACTCTCAGCTTGCTTCTATGACTTATGAGAGTTTGAGCATAAATTAAATGGTTGAACATATGATTGTATTCATGTTCCCAGAAGTAGGTTATAAGTACATCAATCAAGACAAATCTCCAGACTTACTTTTGTGCAACCTGTCATGCAATTTTAAGCAATGGCTAGAACTCCACTGTAAGGATGGGACAGATCTCCAGCCTCCCTTTTTGCACTGGTTGTTGGAACAGCTGTTACAACTCTTTTCTTCAAAAGACCTGTAGTGACTCCCAGTGTGTTATTGTCTTTATCAAAGCAAACAGGAAATTAAAGGCATTGGATAACCTTCCCTGCAGTTATTTCAAACTTCGCTTTTCTATGAGCACATATTTAAGGATAGGATCCAATTTTGAGACATTATGTATTGACTAAGACTCTAAACTCTTGGGTATGCGATAGAGGGACCTGGGTTTGAATTTTAGTTCTACCACTTTGTAATAGTATGACTTTGGAAAATTGCTTAGTTCAAGATTAAGTTTTCTCAGTTGTAGATGAAGTTAAAAGTCACAACTGGTTATCGTGAATTTTAGATAAGGCACTTACCATAATGCCTAATAAACTTTATACTCAGCATGTGGCAGTTATCACTATTATTTATCCATGTGTTTATTATCCAGCTCTGTATGCATCCATCCCCTCACCTTCATACAGGTTTAATGCCTTATCTTTAATGCAAGATTATACTAATTCTGAAATGCATACGATCATTTTTTACAGGTCAAATTGTATTTCTTTAGAGGATCTACATTATATTTCAAAGACATACATGAAGTTAAGGGCTGATGATAAGATTCATTAGGATTGCATTCCCTCTACAAATTCTATTCTAGTGCTTTTCGAACAGACAATCTTATCTTGGTGAGGGTAGAGGGGAGGATATGGATTGTGAAATGGGCAGGATTGAAAGTCACAAGTTAAATGTGGTATAATTTCCTTCAGTCGGTAGATTTTTTTTAAAGGTATTTGAGACAAAAGTTATTTTTTATTCATTCAAAAGCTAATCATTTACTGCAGTGCTGGACATAAAATCAAGACACACAGTTCCCACTCTAAAGCAGCATACAGTCTCTTTTTGGAACTCTGCACCGAATATAAAGACCAGACAATATATATCGACAAGTTGTGATGCATAAAAAGATACAGCATGCTATCAGAGAAAAGAACTAGTGGATATAATTTAGATTCTCAGAGTGTGACCATAAGAAGACTCCTCATTGATGAAGTAATTTAACCATTAAGTAATTAACAAAACTGTTTTTGTATTAAAATAAGTAAGTATATATTATGATATAAAAGGCTACCTTGACATGAATTTTAAAATAAAACACAAAACAATTCGAAATCTTTTACTTGTTATGGGCTACTCTAAGCTGCCTTATTGGAACACAGAGGTACATGTCCTATTTTGAAAAAAGCTGTATGCTCTGGTGACAAGGAATTTTCAGAGACCTTTTGCAACTCAAGGAAGCTCTCCTAATTCCTGCCACTAATAATACTCTTTGTCTTAGGCTGCATACCAGTCCTGGAGTCCCTGGCTTATTCTATACTTTTAATTTGTGGTAACTTTATCCCTGATTCTATTTGTAAATCAAATCCTGAATGTTGGTCTTGCTTTCACTAAATAGATGGTTTTATTTTAGAATTCCGCTTTACATGACTTTGCATCTGTGTAGAAAAATAATTTTTAATAAATGGTTAGCAAGGAACACAAGGAATCATGCTTATTAAATACATGTCTTACTGTATATACCTTGTATCTTAAAATTTAACATTCTACCTTCAAATTATTTAAGAGTGACCCTAAAGTTTATTTACAGTGGATAGTAATTTGCAATTTTGTTGAAGAACAAATGCTTTTATGTTTCTTATTTTGCCAACTTAAAAAACCTTTATTTTTTTTTCTAATTCTGAAAGTAATACATATTCTTTTCTAACATTTAAAGCATATGGATAATTATTTAAAAAATTATCACTCATGATTCCATTTGGCAGAGGCATTCTTTTACACTTTGGTATTTTTCTTAAACTTTAGAAATGGCTCTTTGAAGGAATGTGTTTATATACAAACATTTCCCCAGTTTTAAAAAGTACTTTATGAGAGTACTATTAGACTCTATAATATAGTTTTTGCTGGAATTGCTACAAATTTACCATGATCAAATAATGTCAGTTAAGTATTCTTTCCTCTTTTTATATGTAATCATTTTTATAGTTATTGAGGTATTAAAATATCACTTTTGGTTGATTCCACTGTGCAGTTGATCCCAAATATTAAATTATGCTCAGAAAATTCCTGGTATTGAGTTCATTTGCAAAACTAGTGCTCACAATTTTGGCAGTAATGGGAAAGTTGTACACTGATTATAAGGTCTTTCATTTTAATCTTACTCCCACTGGAGAAGATTGATATAAATAAAATTTAAATAGAGAACACATTTTAGATGCCAGCACTGAAAAAGACTTTGTCAGACTAATGAAAAGTTATCAATTTTCTCTACTTTATTCAATGAATTGTGAGTCATTTTCTAAATGGATTAGATTAAAGGGAAGTTCAAACTCCCAGGGAGATGCTCTTGGCATTGATGGAAACTTTAGACAAGGGAGAAACTACAGAGCACGCAAAACCTCTTAGGCCACTTCAGATCTATACAAATTGATACCAACTAGGAGAGAAGTGTCTCTAACTCTGAACTCACCTATTGCCTTAGAAGCCAAATCCTAGGGAATCAAAGGAGATACATTGTTTCTCTTATTTTATTAAGCTGTCATAGGTGGCTGAGTGAATCACAACTGAGAACATGGAAAACTCAGGAGGACTAAGGTCTGGATGAAAAGCTTGTGGTTCTCAGCACTATTTGCCTGGCTCACAGACACTTGAGAATGTGTTAATACAGGTGTTTGATTAAAAAAAAAAAGAGAGAGATAATAACATGATGTAATACCATTGTGCTCTTGCAGTCTCTAGGGGAGACTGATATCTTCAGGTTTGCTATAATTAACTTCAAAAAACATAACTAGACTCTCATGTGAAGATGAAATATGGACTCCTTAATCATAGAGCACTCTTGAAACTAATTTGATGTATGTCTATATTTGAAATGGCAAAATAATTTGATAGTTGATTACTTCAGTCATTTGGCAAGAACTTCCCAATATCTCTGGAATATGCCTTTGACCTTCACCTCTTAAAAAGTGGAAAACAACAATCAACAGCTTTGTTTTCCTATACAATACCACACAACTAGCATGATTATTTTTGTGGAATTGTCTGGACTATTTGGAAGAATTTAGCTTTACCTATCAGAAAAAATATTTATAGACCATCTGCTCTATGCTCAGCACTACTTAAAATAGGCAGACTGAACTACATAAAAGCATAGCAGAGCCTTCACCTATGAGTTTTAAAGCAGATGAGAAAATGAAGGATGATATAAGGATTCTTATATTTTGAAATATGTAATTTCACTAATATCAAACCCGCTAAACCAGAATGAATCTGCCAACTGCCAACAAACATGGGTAAAAAAAAAAAAAAATTCCATACTGATGCTTCGAAATTCATTTTGTTCGTGCCAGTGATGGCATTAAGAAAGCTAAAAAAATAATCAAAGGAGACCAGGAATATACATGCAGCAATGTTTCAGATGGATCTGTTTGCAAAAAGTTCAACATCTTAGTTCTACTGCCTTGAGCCGCACATCCCCTACACTTTTGACTGTATTTATGGCTATATATTTAGCTAAATTGAAAGTCGAGTGGAACACATACCCAAAGTTCAGCAATAAAACCTAGAAACGGCCGGGCGCGGTGGCTCACGCCTGTAATCCCAGCACTTTGGGAGGCTGAGGCGGGCGGATCACGAGGTCGGGAGATCCAGACCATCCTGGCTAACACTGTGAAATCCTATCTCTACTAAAAATACAAAAAATTAGCCGGGCGTGGTGGCGGGCGCCTGTAGTCCCAGCTACTCGGGAGGCTGAGGCAGGAGAATGGCGTGAACTCGGGAGGCGGAGCTTGCAGTGAGCCGAGATCGCGCCACTGCACTCCAGCCTGGGCGACAGAGGGAGACTCAGTCTCAAAAACAAAAAAAAAACAAAAAACAAAAAACAACCTAGAAACATAGAAAAGTACTTCCCAATCTGAGGGCTCAGGATCCTGGGAGATGGGGAGTCTTGTGGTAGCTTAAAACCTTACTTTTCTAGCAATAGTGGTTTAATAATGCCGATTCATTTTGATTTTATTTTCTAAATGTACTGCCTCTTTATGTCAGGTAATACTAAATTTCTATTTTCTGATTGTAAGAACAATTACAAATGCTTCCTCTTCTACACCTGCCTCTGTGCACTGACTTTGCCTGTCCTTACATTAAGAAGTAGAGTCTATTTTGCCAGCCCCTCTATCTGGGTTTGGTTATATGATTTTTTCATCCAATAAAAGGTTAGCAAGCAAGAGACAAGAAGAGATTTGAAGGTGCTTGTATTGGGGCTTACTGCTCTTTAGAACCCTGTCGTGACCATGCTGAAAAGTCATGTGGAGCAGAGAGTAGCTACCCCAGCTGAGGTCCTCCTGGCATCATCAACCTGCCAATCATCAGACATGTGACAGAGGCTACCCTGATTCCAGGTCCAATGGAGCCAGCCCAGACCAGAAGAAACCACCCAGGCAACACACAGAATCGTGAGAAATGGTACATTTTTGTTCCTTTAAGTCATTCAGTGTGTGGAGATTTGTTATACAACAAAAGGCAATGGGAAAGTAGTCAGAAAATATCTTTTTAAGATGAATACATTTAGGTAAATTTAAAGAAAAGCATCAAGCAAGTAATGATAAAGACAATGTACTGGTATAGCACGAAATAGGAAGATGGTATGAGACTGACAGAAGTTTGGAAAAAAATGACATAAAATGTTGGGTATTCTGCACCTAAATCCAAAACAACAAACCCCAATCTATAAATGCATTTTCCCCTTGGATTTACTGGGAAGCAAGAGTACATGCAAAGAAAACCTAGGCCTTTGAAAAGAAAAATAAAAACAATCTTTTCCATAATACACTTAAATAGCAAAACACTAAGAACATGAAAATGATCTATTATACTGAATAATTATTAAGAGTGTTATTTTAGTATATATATTTTGGGGGATATTTTATTTTAATCAAATTCAGATACTATATTTATGAGTTTTTGCTTTTAAAAGCACTGATGTAAGAATCAAGCAATTGATGACAGGGCATTTTTTCATGGCTTCTTGATCATTGACTACTCACTTTCCTGATTAAAGGAGATGTCCTGTTCTCCAGTCAAATTGATCCTAAGAAATTACAAAACATTTATTTAACACAAAGGTCAAAAATTGGCAGCTTGTGTGCTTAAACTGAAGTGTGGATTCTTTTTTTCTCCTTACACAGTACTTTTAATAATTGAAATTAATCACCAATATTCAAATTAGGAGATTTTACATTAAAGTTCAAATGTTAGGTTTCTGGGAAAAATAGGAAGACTAGCAACACTGGGGCTGCATGTTTATAAAAACAACTGAGCAGTGTTTTCTCCTTTGGGTGGGGTTCATGTTCTCCAGTTTGCCATAGTCCCTGCCACTCCCTATCATCCCTGGCATTCCATTCACTCATCCCATAGACACACATACACTTCTTTCAAGTCCTTTTTTTTTTTTTTGAGATGGAGTCTCGCTCTTGTTGCCCAGGCTGGAGTGCAATGGCATGATCTCGGCTCAGTGCAACCTCCGCCTCCCGGGTTCAAGCAATTCTCCTGCCTCAGCCTCCTGAGTAGCTGAGATCACAGGTGCACGCCACCACACCTGGCCAATTTTTGTATTTTTGGTAGAGTTGGGGTTTCACCATGCTGGCCAGGCTGGTGTTGAACTCCTGACCTCAAGTGACCTGCCCACCTCAGCCTCCCAAAGTCGCCCAGGCTGGAGTACAGTGGTATGATCTCGGCTCACTGCAAACTCCACCTCCTGAGTTCAAGCAGTTCTCCTGCCTCAGCCTCCAGAGTAACTGGGATTACAGGCACGCATTGCCATGCCTGGCTAATTTTTGTATTTTTAGTAGAAACGGGATTTCACCATGTTGGCCAGGCTGGTCTCGAACTCCTGGTCTCAAGTGATCTGCCCACCTAGGCCTCCCAAAGTGTTGGGATTATAGGCATGAGCCTCTGTACCTGGCCTCAAGTGCCTTTTATGTACTCAGAGCCTGACTTAGGTGCTGCCTCTGAAGCACCAGTCCAACTGACTAGAAAAAGACTTGGAAGCCTTTCTTTTTCTGCTTCAGTAAATCGGAATGGCCATCTAGTTCCCTGAACCTTTCCCTATCATTTCTCTGCACATTTATGTATGTTGCTAACACCACTGGAACTGCTCTCCTTCCACTGGCCCATCGAGTAGAGACTTTTGACATCTTACAATCTCAATCCAAATACGTGTTCTCATTGAGAATTTGTAGTGAGGAAATGATTTATATCAGATCTCACCAAGTTAGAAAGACACTGGAAGACATTACACAAAATCAGCCTATCATATTCAATCCACAGCTAAAATCTCAGGATATTCTAGAAAAATCTATAAATAACTGAAAAGTTTTTGATATTTTGGTGGCTGACACCTGGAATCCAAGTACTTTGGGAAGCTGAGGTGGGGGGATTGCTTGAAGCCAGGAGTTGGAGACCACCCTGAGCAACAAAGCGAGACCCCATCTATGAAAAATAGAAAATAAAAAATTAGCTGGGCTCGGTGGTGTTCTCCTGTTGTTGCTACTCAGGAGGCTGAGGCAGGAGGATCATTTGAGGCTGCAGTGAGTCATGATCATGCCACTGCACTTCAGCCTACGTAACAGAGTGAGACCCTATCTCCAAAGGAAAAAAAAAACAGAAAAAAACACAGAAAAGCCCAGACTCACTTCTATGTTTCTGCCACAACATAAGCAAACAAATTTCACTTTTCCCAAACTGTCTATAGGTTTTTTCCTTCCCTATCCCTTATGAGTTCTGTGTCATTGTTACTTGATTTAGTTTACCACTGACTTTCTCAAATACAAGAAAATCATTTGCATGAGGAATAAATAAACCACATGCCAAATAACTGTCTCTAAGGTATACTTTGATACTGTACAAATTTCTTGATCAATTCCACACTCAACCAAACTTAAGTCTTCCTTCTTTTAGGCTTCTATGGTATTGTGCTCCTATTTCCTCATGTATTTTAAATGTTTCTTCATCTATCTCTCCACTAAGCTGTACGCTTCGTGAGGCCAGTGATTGTACATTTCCAGTTGTGTGTTTAATGCACCAAGCAGAGTGCCTCGCACATAGAAATTGTGACCAGCATTGTAAATTGGCTACAGAAAAGCCATTCCCAACTCCTTCTCCCTTGATACTTCCCACTCCAGCAGTGGAACTTCAAAATAATTGCTTTACTAGCTTTCCTGGTAGCTGAGTTTGGGCATATGATATGATTCTGGTCTATGAGAGCAAGCAAAGGTCTGCTGGGGAGGGCGCTCTGGAAAAGTCTTGATTTCCTGCTGAAAAGACAAAGTCACTGCTGGCCTGGTCCTTAAGTCACCTACTTACACAGTCTGAAATGCGTACATGATAGCTGCAGCTACTATAGCCATCATAAAAGACAGTTCAGGAAAATTGCTGCAAGGCTGGCACTTATGTCAGAAACCAATACCTCCATACTTTCTGTTATGCAGGAAAAAATCAATTCTTATTGTCAAAGCTGCTTCAGTTGGGCATTCTGCTACTTGCCACCTAACACAATCCTATGCTACACTGAAGGTGCTCAATAAATATTTGTGGAATAACTAAATGATTGAATGAATCCAGGTGTTTGACTGCACCAAAGCCAGAATGCGGCTATTTTCTAGCCATTTAGTACCAAATACTAACAATTACTGAAGAATGAGATTTTGCATTAATATTAAAAAATTTAGTTGACTAATAGATAATCCTGAGAGTAGATTTCTGTCCTTATCATGTGTCTCTCCACTTTACATGCACGATCACACTGTCCCTCATAGCATGCCAGATGCAGAAGTTACAGAACTGGCATAGATCTATGTAAATTAGTCATTTTCCTAGCATACTTCTGTGTCAGTGGTAATGTTGGGTTTTCTTAATTATAATCCAGATCTGCTCACAATGGAGTAATACTAACTGTTATGGCCTAGAGAAGCCAAATTCAATTTTACTCAACTATTAAGATTCATTTGGATGTTTCTGACATGATTTCTACAAGAAGACGAGAGCATTTAGAAATTGCTCTTATAGTGAAGTATTTTTCGAGGCTTGCTGTAGCACAAGAAAGAAATTGGGAGAAAACTGAACATCAGCCATCAAAAGAAAAAGGGAAAAAATAGCAACTAAAGAAAAGGCTTCTAATATTTATTTATTGTTCTTTTAAAATCATTTTCTGTCCTACCTGTGGCAGGCTGAAATCTATCTCTACCTGAGCCTGAGCCACAGGGACAGAGTCTGAAAATCTTCGTGAATATAATTTGTGGAGAAGACAGGTCTAAAGAAAAAAATTTTTTCTCATGCTCTGAATTTTCAAGTTGGCTCTAGCCCAAATGCCAAGCTCGAAAACCATTTTCATTTTACTTTCTGAGACGACAACTTTTCCCAAAGAAAAAAAACAATCACCAGTGCAACATTCTGAGTATAGGCAAACTGTTTTGTGTTTTAGGATTTTGTTGGTCATACGATCCCCTTCCTACAAGAAGGAATACACCCAAATTACTTCCTTTCATTTCATCTCATTATGAAACTCTTCTTGAATAACATTCCCCCTCAGTTCAGAAAGGTAATATGTAAGCTCATGTTATGAACTAAATGTTTGTGTCCTCCCAAAATCGTATGTTGAAATCCTAACCTGCAACATGATGGTGTTAGGAGATAGGGTGTTTGGGAGGTAATTCAGTCATGAAAGTGGAGCCCTCATGGATGGAATTAGTGCCCACATAAAAGGGTCCCCCAGAAACCTCACTCTGCTTTCTGCCATGTGAGGATACAATTAGAAGCCAAGAGTATACAACCCAGAAGAGGGCCCTCACCAGAACCTGGCCATGCTGGCAACTTGATCTCAGACTTCTAGCCTCCAGAACTGTCAGAAATATGTTTCTGTTGTTTATAAGCCCACCCAGTCTATAGTACTTTGTTACAGCAGCCTGAACTGGATAAGGTAGCCTATAGCACATACATATGAATTTATTTATGAAATGCATCATACTAGGCAAAGTAGTTGATACAAAACTATGAGGTAATCATTAACAATTGGCTTTGTCCATTTGGGATATTATAACAAAATAATATAAACTGGGTACCTTATATAGGACAGAAATTTATTTTTCACAATTCTGGAGGCTGGGAAGTCCAAGATCAAGGCAATGGCCAATTCTTTGTCTTGTGAGGGCCTGCCTCCTTGTTTATAGATGACGTCTTCTCATTGTATCCTTACATGGCAGAAACAGACAAAGTAGTTCACTGGAGTCTCTTTTATAGGGACACTAATTTCATTCATGAGGATTCCACTCACATGAGGCCCTCGTCTTCTAATATCATCACATTGGTGATTAGGTTTTAACATACGAATTGAGGGTGGGGGAGACACACACATTCAGACCACAGTAGCAATATTCTAATTAGCCTTTTACATATTGTATTGTAGACCAACAAGCTCAACCACCTTGATATATATAAACGAATGTATCAACTCATTCTGTTTGGGAATGGAGGAAAGATCACTGATATTTAAAATAAACTTTAATCTCATCACTTAAATTAACTGCTAAGTTGTTGCCCTGGAATGATCCAAGAGGCAGGCTTTATGGACAAATAAAAATTACTCTGAAACCAGTGTTGTACTCATCTGACATTTTGGTCTCCCCAGCAGTAATCCCAATTTTTTTCCCTCTGGTTGTGGTACTTGGGTTTATCTTTGGGGAAACAACCTTCACTCACTCTCTCAAACCATGTGGTCATGGGACCTTGTCTTAACCCCTCTACATGTTCCATTCCCCTTATCTCAGTGATGGGTTCAGATGTGAACGAAACAGCCAATTAGTTGGTTTGGGGACTTTGATTCCCAGAATGCCTAGTTCAAAGTAAGTGCTCCATAAAGTTGCTGTTGTTATTGTTATTATAAAAGTAATCATCAGTAATTAGTAATCAGTAACCATCAGTTGCCCTCATCCAGATGCAATTCAATGCAGTTCAATTAAATATAAATATGTTATATTCCTAAATATGTTGAGGATGAGGACAAATTTAATAAATTTCAGTGCATATCCTTAAAAAACTATCAGCTTAATAAAGGACACTATTTAATTGCAATCAATGTAGTCAGGGCAATGACAAAATAAATAATACTTTGAAATCACAGGGAGAATTTAGGGAGAATTGGCTGTGGATCAGGCTCTGTGCCAGAAAAATTGTATTCCTTCCATAATTTAATCCTCATAATAATCTTGGATGTGGGCACTACTATTATCTCATTTTAGAGAGGAGGAAACCAATCAAAAGGAGGCTACATAACATGCCCACGCTCACACAGCTAGTAAGATGCAGGATCTAATCCAGAGTTGAGAGGAGGTTGAAAAAGGGATGTCTGCAATGAGTGCTAAAGGATCAGTAGGAATTTGCAAAGGCAGTAAAGTAGAGAAGGGGAATCTCAGTGGAAGTAATGCTTGCGCATGACCCAGAGGTATGAGTTAGAATGTTGTATTCTGGCAACTATTAGTTCAGCATTTCTGGAGCAAAAGTGTGCGAGTGTGTGTGAGTGTGTGTGTGTGTGTGTGTATCAGCAAGTGGGAGCAGATAAGGCTGGGTATATTTTAGGAACTGTGCTGCTTAAATTTGATCACAGTCCACAGTCTTAATTAACTAGGCCTTATACAAATGCAATTGCTGTGACAAATCAAAGATACCATGAGAATAATAGAAATGATCACTTTTGATCCAGAGCAAGTTCTATTTCATCTCAGCAATGCTGTTTCTCTGTCAGATGACTGTCTCCTCCTGGGCCATAGTTCTGCTTTTGTGGAGTATAATTTCATAGATGAAACTGAAAATGAATTAGTTCATTTGACAGGATTAAGGGGTCTGTCCTCATCAAATATTTTCTTCAGTACAGAAATCTATCAGATGCTGCCCAGAGGAGGCTGGTTCAGCATTTGTATCGCTCATCTTATTACAGACCACTTGACTACACATTTGCACGGCTTTCCCTGCACCCAGGTCACCAAACAAACTGGGTAGTCTTGGTTTATAAACAAGCAGCCAAGGTGAAAGGCACTACATAAGGCCATGACTAAAAGAGCTCCATCTGAGTTCTAAAACAAAGGGTGTCACTTTTAGGAACTGATTCTTTTAATTCAATGAATTTATCTAAAAAGGAAACATTATTACCTTACTATAAGTGGAAAACTGGTATTACATTCTCTGCGGTCAATATAAAAATAAATACAACAATAAAAAGATTACTGATTATAGTTAGACACTATTGTCTTCCTAAGGTGAAATCCTCAGTTTCTTTTAAAAAGTTGGAGATGAATATATTTTTGAGAGGTGTTGAAGACATGATAATACTAAATTGAGATTTTCTCCTTCAATGTAGCAAAAGGATAGAAGGAAATGGAAAGGGGAACAATTGGCCAGGCGCGGTGGCTCACGTCTGTAATCCCAGCACTTTGGGAGGCCGAGGTGGGCGGATCACTTGAGGTCAGGGGTTTGAGACCAGTCTGGCCAGCGTGGTGAAACCCTATCTCTACTAAAAATACAAAAATTAGCTAGGTGTGGTGGCGCATGCCTGTAGTCCCAGCTACTCGGGAGACTGAGGCAGGAGAATGGCTTGAACCCAGGAAGTGGAGGTTGCAGAGAGCTGAGATGCTCCATTGCACTCCAGCCTGGGTGACAGAGCAAGACTCCATCTCAAAAAAAAAGAAGGAACAATTTATTTACTCTGACTTCAGTTGCTATGTGGTGTCACCTGTACTATTATCTCAAATGATTTTATTTAGCAGTGGTATGAGCCCTACGCACTGAACACAATGCAACATTCCCTTCCTCTCCTGTTCTTTTATTGCCTCTTCTAGCAGCAGGAGAGAGAAAGAACCAGTGCTCTCCTTAATGCCGCACAATATCCTGATAGCTTTCAATCCAAGATCACTTTTATTTAGATCCAATTCAAGAACTAAGCACATTAATTGAAAATATACACAAAGGAAACTATAAAATATGAAGGAACTACAACATATGTAGCCTAACTTTTTCAGTTGGCATTCACATTAAAAAATGTACAAACCAAGGCTAACATTTCTTGAAGGACAGCTCAGTTTCCACACTGTCCCCTTGATGAAAAGCACCAGACTGAGAAGTCATCAATCTAGTATCTTAAGACACAGTTAATCGCTGAATTTGGAACACAGCTTTCAGCACCTGGATGCTCAAGAAAAAATATTAAGCAATCAAGTTTTATCAGTGATGACCAATAAAGGAGAAAAAGCTAAATTCAGCCCTAAATTCCATTATCAAGATGGGTTGAGCAACCTACAATATTCTTAAAGGACCAGTGACCTTGACTGCTTTGGATTGTGAGAGAAATGAATTTCAAAGATGAAATAGGAAAGTATGTCACTGCAAAGATGCATAGAGGTACTCTCTCATGTGAACAGAGACCAATATATCTGCTTTTACTGGTCAAAGTGAAAATGTAAATTGCATTTGGGAAGTAAGGGCCAGTGCAGCCTGCAAAAAATGCTTGGTTTCTACACATTTGAAACTTCTTAGGCTACTATGCTTCAGGTGGCTCTAAGAGGGGGTGCTAATTTCAAGAGGAGCTCGTGTTCACAGTTTAAGAGGTTTCATAAGGAAAAAAAGGGGATAATTGTTGAGTAAACCCTAAGTGTATAGCTCCTAAGTGTATTAACTCCATCTAATGCTTGCAGCAATCCTGGGAAGAAGATCATTATTATCCACATTTTACAGATAAGGAAGGTAAGGTTCAGATTTTAATTAGCCCAAGCTAGTGAATGGCAAGGTTTAAGGTTCAGGCTTTTATGGACCCCACATTTTGATATCTTTTTTGATTTCATAATGCTTGTTAGAATTATTATATGAGGCTTGGTGATGTCAACATCAATTTGTCACATAGCTCTTATTTCTACATACCTAGCATCTGCTCCCTTCTCTTCTGGGAACAATACTTTAATTTTCCTTTGGGGAGCTACTCTCCCCAAAGGAAAGATGTTAGTCAGATGCTTTAGGTGGAGCTAACCATACTCCCTGGAAACAGAGGTGGCCACATGACCAGGCTGGTCCAATCAGATCATCCATCTCTTTCTGGCTGAAACACTGTTGGAAAAAACAAATAGCTATGCCTCTCCTTGAGAAGTATGATTCCTCTCCTGCTGAAGCTGGGCTGGCTCTAGTTACTTGCTTGAACAAATGAATGTAACCCAAGTAACATTCTAGGATTTCTTAAGGTAAGTCATAAAATGTTTTGCAGCTTCCACCCACGCTTTTTAGACTCTTTTTTCTGGGAGTCCTGAGCCAGCCTATAAAAAAATCCAATAGCCCTGAGACTACCATACTGGGAAGTGCACATGCAGATGCTACAGTTGATCATCCCAGCTGATCCCAGCCTTCCAGCTGTCTCCTTCAAGCCAAGGTAAATGAGCCATTTTGAACTTTCACAACCAATTCAGTCACCAGCTGAACACCATGGACCTCTGTCCATGAGTAGTTTGAAACAATAGCCATTTTATTACATCTCATGTTTATTCTGAAGAATCATCCTGCTAAACCTTATCCAAATTGCTACCAATAAAAACATGAGATGTAATAAAATGGCTATTGTTTCAAACTACTAATTTTGGGGCTGTCATATACAACTAAAAACTGGAACAATCTCTTTGGCCACAGTGACTGATTCAGAAATAGGCTTGTGACCTAAGCCAACCAATAATTTTCAATTCCAGGATTTTTTCTAATGATATTGGGAAAAAAGGGTTTTTTTTTTTCATTGCTGGGTGGTACCCTGGTGTGATACAAAACTAGGCCTGTTGGTAGCATTTTTATTACTACTGAGGCACAGCTTGTTTGAGATGGAACCCAATGTAGAAGAAAACAGAATAGAAAGATGGAGAGAGAGATAGTGATGTCTGAAGTCAGTCATTGCCTCGGCCTTATATTTCATGGCCAGAAAACTTTTTGTTTAAATCAGTTGAATGGCGTTTCTTGCTCCTGAAAGAATTTAAACCAAGAAAAGCCATACTGGGGGAGAAAAGTAAAATGAGAAGTAAATGGTTACAAACAATGAAAGGAAGGCTCTCTACACATATATATTTATATACCCATGCATATTTGTAATTCATGTCAAAGGCACTGTTTCAAAGTTGGAGGTATGCAAAAAGAACAAGATAAGCTTAAGGACCACATTTAAAAATATTTTGCCATATCTATATAGAAGGGCTCTCAGTTCAAAGGCCACTTTAATCTTTCCAAATATACTTCTGCAATGGACTGATGTTTATGTCCCCCCAGAATTCATACATTGAATTCCTAACCTCCAAAGTGATAGTGTTAGGAGGAAGGCCTTTTGACATAAGGATGGAGCCCTCACAAATGGGATTAGTGCTCTTATAAAAGAGATCCCAGAGAGATTCCTCACCCCTTTTGCCATGTAAAGTTAGAGAAGACAGCCACCTGTGGGGAAGTGGCCCTCACCAGACACTAAATCTGCAAAGCACCTTGATCTTTAACTTTCCAGCTTCCGCAACTGTGAGAAATAGACGTTATTTATAAGCCACCCCATTTGGTATTTTGTTATGGTACCCTGAAAAAACTAAGACAATTCCTAAACAGAAAGAAAAACTGTATAGTTTGATCAAAAGCTACTTGAGAAAAAATAAATAAGCAGAATAGTATGGTAGTCAAAACTATCAGCTTATGTCTCAGTGGGCAAGTTACTCTGATGACCTGAGTTTTACTTTCTTTATCTGTAAAATGGAAGTAATACCTGCCCTGCTTTATAGTCTCTTTTGTTTTTAAATTAAATGAGTTAGTGTTTCTCGAGGCAATAGGAAATAGGCAAGTAAAACCATGTTAGGGCTCACAGTTTGGAGGGACTTATTTGAATGCATCAGGCTTTATGAAATAGGTAGTGGTCTACATCCACAGAAAAGATATGGACATGACTTCTGAGGTTGATGCTAAAAAAGCTAACACTATTGCTGTCAAATAAGATAACTACTAGCCACATGTGGATATTTAAATTTAAATTAATTAAAACTAAATAAAATTAAAGTTCCGTCTCAGTCATACCAGCTACATTTCAAGTGCAAAACAGCCACATATGGCTAGTGGCTACCATATTGAATGGTACAGAATGGAACATTTCCATCCCTACAGAAAGTACTATTGGACAGTGGTGATCTGGTATACCAGATCATTCTATCTGCATGGCATTTGTTAGCCATCACTTGGCACAAACACACTACTCCTTCACTCCCACCACTCCTAAAAGAGTTAGAAGATCTGACTTTCACTTCCTTTCATGTCTTATGTTCACCACTCTGGAGGCACCTGTGGATGAAAAGTGGAATGGAATCATAAAAAAACCTGGGCATTGATACCATGTTTGCCATCGATATTGGTGAGGACTCCAGATAATCACATCATGTTAATGAGCCTCAGATTCTCATCTGTAAAGTGAGTCTACCACACACAACATGGACCTCCATCCATGACATGTAGAACCACCCACTTTGCACGGTTGTTGAAATTGCCTGAGAGAACACTGGTGCTTTGAAAAATGTACAAAGGTGGAGATGGACAAAGTTCTCCAAAGGTGAATTTTTTTCTAAAGAGGACTTTCTCAAGGTTTAAATTAATAGTTCATGTAACAACGTAATCAAGATCATGAGTTCTGACACCAGAAGAAACAGGTTTTTTTTTGTTAACTTAAATCCTACTTTTAGTCACTTAGTAGTTTTAAGGTCCTGGACATTAAAAACAAACAAACAAACAAACAAACAAACAAACAACCAGCAAAAAACCACCCAGAACTCTTTTACCCTCTTTTCTCATAAAATGAAGGAATAAAACCCACCTAGCCGCAATGTTGTGCTGATTAAGTAAGATAACATGCTCTTTATATTGTGTCAGGAGCACAGAATGAAGTAAAAATTATTAGCTAATTCTCTTGGCCCTGGACCTTCCACAGGCCATTGCATGAACTTCAATCAGTACATATGCAAGATGGTAATAGGACTGTATCTGTATTTTTTGTGGCAGGTAGAGAAAATTGCAGACAGCTAATAATACCAGCATCTATTTTCTTTTAAAAGTACATTACTTTAAAAGGCTCATTATTCTTTGTGTTGAAAAAATAGTTTCTACTTTTAAGTGAATGCCTACTATTTTTTAGAGTAATATTTTGGAAGCATTTCTGTTCTATATTGTGGGAAGCAATACAAAAGTCCACTAAATGATGAAAGACACAGATTGAACTTAGTAAGTAAATCAATAAGTCTAGTTATTGGTACACTCCTCCGTGCATCACGTGAAGCATTTAAGCAAGTGAAGTGGTTAAGAACTTTATCACTGGAGTCGGTGAGATCTAGGTTTAAGGGACCTTGATCAAGTGATTTAACTTCTGTAAACCTTGGTGCCCTTTTTATTAGATAGGGGTAATCATAATGTTCTTATCTCATAGGGTTGTTGAGGTAATGATATATGAAATGAGTTAATATAGAAAGACCTTAGAAGAGGACTTGTCATATGTAAGTGCTATCTATGTTATTGGTGATGATAATGATGGCCATTATCATCACTTATACTATGCAGAACAATTCCAGGTATGCAACAATTATTTAATTAAATATTGTGTATTACTTATATTTATCTACTGTAATTTTAAAATAACATATTTGATTTTAGTTTGAATAAGTAAATGATGTTGACAGTTGTAATAAAGAGATTTACAATCAGGAAATTAAGTTTATCTGTGGTAACTAAGACTACCAGGAAAACGTTCAACTATCATAAGCCTGGTGACTATTAATCTATATTTAATTATATTATGTTAAAATTTTAAACTACTTTTCAACCAAATTGCTTTTAATATGTAGTTATTTCAAGTAAGATATAACTTAGAATCATTTTAAGGCATGAAAACCTCATGGTATTTACCCAGTTCACACCGGATTGTCTCAATTCAATACAGTTTAGGTTTTTATCGTTTTGATATAAGAAAAATAGTTACCTTCTCCAGTGTAATTCTAACCAAGATCTAGAGGAAATAATTTATTTCAACTTGTCTGCTAGTAGAAATATATGATTAGAAATCTACTGAAGCCAGTTAATAACACTTATGGCAACTACATCTGCTAATAGTAGTATTTGCACATTTGTTTTCATACCTGTTACTTCACGTTTAAATTCATCACACCAAGGCTGAGCCTTATTTCCATATTTATTGCTACCCAGATATTTATACTATATGTTTGTTTAAAAAACAGCAATGGGTGTAATCTTGAATGGGCAAAGCAAATAAAATACGATTGCAAAAGTTCTAATGAGTTTTTTCCCCTTTCAGGGACAAGAAAATAGCTAGCATAGTTGAGAGGTGCATTTGCATTTGAGTCTCCTTAATATATACTCTGGAAAATCAATACAATAGATATCTGACCTTTCTCCTGTACTTTTGAATAAGCAAGAACAGACAGAAATCAAAACGTGTAAAATCTTTAGGAATGTAATGAGCTGGTTTATGTCAGAGGACACATTTCTAACTTACATTTACCTGGTAGTCAAACAAGAAAATTAACTTGCCTATGTCTTCCTGTTACATTTTTTTGCAGAACCCAATAAACCTGTCACCTTCTTGCATTTTTATTTTTGTTTTATTCATTTTACCTTTACTATGCAAAAGATACAGTGGGAAGAAATTGAATTGGGAGTCAAAATTCCCCAGTGTACATCTGCCCTCTGTTGTTAATTAACTATGTCACTCATTTGACTCACTCAACTTTTTTGAGTCTCAGTTTATCCTAAAAAGTGTGTAAATTCTAAGTTTTAGATGTAATATAACCTATTTAGCAATATTGTGTGGACTGTTGGCTACATAGGCAGCCGAGACTTACAGCTCAGGCTTTTGCCCCAAAACATGCAACTGGGAAATGTGATACTGTACCCAGTCAACCATGCACAGAGGCTCGCTGGTTTAAAAGGGATGCAGGCTACTCTTCAGGAGATGGGAGAGTTAACATTGTGCTTCCTGTAGTTCAAGATGGTATGATTGGGCCTGAATCCTCACCTCTGAAATGTCTACTTTCTGTCCTTTAAGCAATGGACATACAATGATGGCCAAAGCCCTGTCCATTCCCTTCCCTTGAGCTGCTCTAATGGGGATACGGCCAAGTTAACAGGAAATTATGGTTGAGTATAATATGTCCTATTGCAAAGACAGCAATGGATACTAAGGTAGCAGAGGTGAGTGGTAACAGACTCTGCCTAGGAGAGTGATTAAGGAAGATTTATGTTAGTGGACAGTGATGCAAAGCAGGATGGGAAAGAGCACTGCAGGGAGAGGGATGAGCCTTTGCAAATGCCTGAAACCAAGAGGAAGCATGGAGCAAAGAGATGGGGACAGACCATTAAGGATCTGATAAGCCATGATAATGGCATTGAACTTTATCCTGAGACAATGGGGACTTAAAATTGGGAAGTTACATATAACATGAGTCTTTCTTAGCTTGAGTCGAGAGGGCATAAACTAGTGGTAATAGCCCACTCTGGAGCCAGTTGCCTCAGCAAAATGGATCCAGTTCCCTTCAGCCCCTTTTCATTCTCCCTTTCAGGAAACTATTTCCCTGTGAGGCATTTCCCATCCTCTGCTCCCTGGCAGTGTCTGTTCTGGGGACTTTCCTTTGCTCTTCTTGTGTAATTCTCTCCAAACAGAGAGAGTTCTGGTATCTGAAAAGGATCAAACTAATAAATTACCTTTACATAGCTGGTAATGGCTGGTAATGGCTGGTAATGACAGGATATGTTACCCTTTCAAGAGGCTTTGGGTTTTAAAAATAATTGGGATTATAACAGTGATGCTTCAAAAAGTCTTCCATTTTTTTCATGGCTTCTACTAGTCCTTGCCCATAAGCATATCTATTTTCACATTGATTTACATGAAAATCCAGATAGTATTTTGAATCTTTTTTGTTGTTCCTGAAAAATTAAGAATTAGTTTTGTCTTGATAATGGCCTAACCTAGTGGAAGAGTGGAATTTTGCATCTCAGGAGACAGGCCTGCAAAGGAGATACACACAGACAAGACCATGAGGGAAATCTTGTCAGTGTCCTTCAATGACCTCCATAGCTGCTTTTTTCTCTACCTTGACGCAGGGTAGGATGGACATGAAACGAACTCTAATGAGACCACATGTGCTGATGACATTTCATTAATTAACTTGATACATTCTTTCCCCATGGGACCAACCCACACAGAATTTCCCCAGGCAACTTTGGTAATCAAAGTGACAACCAATAATACATATAAAGTACCTAGCACTGTGCCTGACATTTACCAAGTGCTCAATGAATATTAATTTTCCTTCCTTATCATAGAGACTGGAGATTGACAATGGTGCATCAACACTTGGAGGCCAATGTGACAGCAATTACCAAGTTGGACTCTTGGGTTAGACAGACCAGAATTTGACTCTTGGCCTCATTGCTGTTTCTCAAACACACCCACACCATGATGCTATCTTTGGGCCTCTGCTCTTCTTCCTTCTGTTGTCTCAATTCTCTTCCCTCATGCATTTACTTGGCCAGCCTTCTCATCTTCTTCTAGTGATCACTGAACTCTTACTTGCCCTATGAACTCTATCTATACCACTTTATTTAATGTTGTTACTTGCCTCTACTTCTTCCAACACTACGAATCTACCTTAATCTACTATATTTTTTCATGCACTATAATTTCCTGATTTTGTATATATTATGTCTATTGGTGTTACTTTTGTCTGATTTCCCTCATAAGAATGTAAGTTTCTCAAGGATGAAGATCTTTTTCTGCCTTATTTGTGCATGCATCTCAGATATGTAGGATTGTTTTTAGCACAGAGAAGGAGCCAAAAATCTTTGTTGAACGAATTAATGGTTACTTCATGAGTTGTGTGATCACTGGAAAAGATGCTTGGCCTTCCTAAACATCTAGAAAGTAGGAAAACTAACAGTATCCACAGCATAGAGTTGCTAAGAAGAGTAAATAAGATAACAAAGAGTTTGACACCCAGTGAAAGTTCAATAACTGTTGTAAAAGATTTAGGGCAAACCTAAGATGTCTTTCTGAACACTAAGATTTTTTTCAGGTAGTTATGGACTGCATGTTTATGTCCCCTTGAAATTCACATGTGAAAGCCCTAATCACCAATCTGGCAGCATTTGGAGTAAGCAAGTATTTAAGGTTAAAAAAAAAAGATCATATGGGTGGGGCCCTGATCTGACAGGATAAGTGTCCTTATAAGAAAACACATCAGAAAGCTCCACTTCCACCTTACTGCATACGCCAAGGAAAGGCCATGTGAAGCCATAGTGAGAAGATGGACATCTGCAAGCCAAGAAGAGAGCCCTCATCATAAATGGAATGGGCTGGAATCTTAACTTGGACTTCTAACCTCCAGAACTGTGACAAAATAATTCCTGTGTGTAAGCTGCCCAGTCTATGGTTATTTTGTTATGGCAGCATGGGCTGGCAAATACACGTGTTTAGATTTTTTGGTATATCTTGCAAAGGAGAACTGACATCTAAATAAATACTACTTTGTAATAACATGACATCATGTTTCTTGTGAGGTCAAAACACTTTCTCATTACTTAGGTTATATACTATCACCATCATCCCAAGCACAATAGGGGTTGTGCGGTTTTTGTATTTTATCTTCATTGCCATTTTGCATGTGGAGAAATGGGTCTGGGTTGGTTAAGAGGTGTACATAAAATCAGACAGTGAGATATGCTAAGAATCTAAGTGTCTGACTCAAAGATGTCTTTATCAGACTACGATGCTTCCCAAGACCAAGTCTTATTGAAAATATAACAACTTTAGAGCCTAAAAATCTTGTGAGCTCCATAATCATTTAATAGAACAATACCTGTTTCTTCATTGCAAACACAGCTTAAGTATAGGCAGAAGGTACTACAAAGGGGAGAAGGGGTGAAGAATTCTAGACGCTAGTTTTAATCAACTGTTTTTGCCCTGATCTGACAACCTGGTAATCATGTTATATAATTTAAAAAGCATAATAATATATTTCATTTTTTCCATATAAATAAATAATATTTTAATTAACCTTTTAAATTTTTTGTCTCAGTAGTAGGGATCTCTTTCCCTATCCTGTCTCATCATGGTTCTCCATTAGTCTATGTTTTCTATTTGCTTTTGAGCAGATAATTTCATCTTTAGTTTAGTTTTAGGGCCCAGTGGTGGCTCTACGGTAAAATAAGCTAACTGGCTATCCAAGGGCTGGCCAACAGGCTTTAATTCAAGTTCTAATCCAGCCATTGCTAGTGGCTGCCTAAGGCATGGTATTTAAGGTTCTGAAGCTGTGTCTAGATTTCACGAGCAAGAGTACTGTGATTGATTATCAATGTCTGCCCTGGTGAGAAGGACAGAACGGCAGCAGGAAAGCTATGAATTTGCTATGCATGGCCCAGAACTTAAAATATCGAAGAACTTCCTGCATCACAGGCTTTGCGTGAGGCCATAATAAACACCCTTCCAGCCCAGAAAAATAATGTAGAATATTCTATTGCCATAGAATATGTATTTCTGATTCATTTGCACTTTGGCTGCCTTTGAGAATAATTTAAATGAAATGAAAGGGTATATTTTAGTCATTTTGAAAAGAAGGGCATTTTGGGGAACACTTCATCTGACAAATTTGTTGAAATGGGCATTGTTAGGTACTAAGCTAGAGCAACCAGGAAAAATGCCTTCTATGAAATATGCTAAAATATATTTAACATTTTCTCAATGCTAGAGCAGTTATTTCACCTTGAGTTATGAGGCTTCAATGACTAATTTTTTGACCAATCAGACCATAACAAATGCATACCAGTGGAGCACAGCGTTGCCCTGATTATGCCCACACAGTGTTTCCACCAGCTTTCAGATCCTGGTAACAAACCTGGAATGTAAATTGATAAAGCATATTTGCTGTGTGTGTGTGTGTGTGTGTGTGTGTGTGTCTGTGTGTGTGTGTGATGAACACACCCTAAGGTGACCCCTAATGATTTATGTCCTTGGGTCATCTCTGCTTAAGTGTGGGCAGGACCTGTGAGCCAGTTTTAAGAAATAGAATGTGGCACTGGTGATGGGAATGCCACTGTGTTCACAATAGCAAAGACTTGGAACCAACCCAAATGTCCATCAATGATAGACTGGATAAAGAAAATGTGGCATATATACACCATGGAATATTATGCAGCTATGAAAAGGATGAGTTCATGTCTTTTGCAGGTACATGGATGAAGCTGGAAACTATCATTCTCAGCAAACTAACACAAGAACAGAAAACCCAACACCAGATGTTCTCACTCATAAATGGGAGTTGAAAAATGAGAACACATGGACACAGAGGGGGGAACATCATGTACTGGGGCCTATCAGGAGGTGGGGAGATAGGGGAGGGATAGCATTAGGAGAAATAACCTAATGTAGATGACGGGTTGATGGGTGCAGCAAACCACCATGGCACGTGTATATCTATGTAACAAACCTGCATGTTCTGTACAAGTATCCCAGAACTTAAAGTATAATAATAATAATAAAAAAAAGAAATAGAATATGGCACTGGTGATGGGAATGCCACTCCCATGATTGTTTTATTGTATAAGACTCCTTCTTGGTAGACTAAAGAGATTTTCTTGCTGGCCTTGAAGAAGCAAACCACCATGTTGCAAACTGCCTGTGGGAGGGGTCATGTGGCAGGGAATTGCAAGTAGCTTCTAGGATCTTGAGCAGGCTCCATCATGCAGCCAGGAATAAGCTGGGTCCCCAGTCATACATCTGCAAGGAAATAATTTCTGCCAACAGCCTGAAGGAGCTTGGAAATGGAATCTTCCATAGTTAAGCCTCCAGATGAGAACACAGCCCAGCTGGCACTGATTGCATCCTGGTAAGACATTGAGAGGAGGACTCAGCTAGGACATTCCTGAACTTCTGACACACAAACATTTTGAGTTACTAATATGCATTGTTTTAAGTGCTAGATTTGTGTAATTTGGTTTGCAGAAATAGAAAAGTAATATAAACTAACAGAGATGAATTTAAAATGTGACGCTTAAACTTGCATAATGTGATTATAAGGTTACAACCATGCTCACAATGTCAATGAGTGTGAGAGAAACTGTTAAAAGATAAAAAGCTAAAGACTTTAGAAGAATACAGCTTGCATCATATGTGACTATTCCCAGGACAGTAGTTTGTAACTTTTTGTGTTTGGTTGAACACTTGAAAAGTGTAAAATGTTTCTCTCTCCACAGTTACTTATTATTATCCACTTGGTTATCCTCCGAAACCTTGTCCCTGTTTGAGTAGAACCATTTACTGAGCTGGCTGCAGTTTTACGTACTCAGGAGGTAGCTCTTGCACATTTCAGCAAACATGCTTTGATCTTTGGTGTCTGCTTAATAGGCTGCCATACTTCTCACCCCCTACTCGCAACAAGACACACTCAGTTCCTACCATTCTGCATGCCCACAAATGTTACAATCTGACAATCTTTTCTTATAAACTTGTTTCTGAGTAGATATCCTCCTCACTTTTAGCAGGAATAACTTGCATTCTTGATCATACTTTGATCCCTTTGAAAGGGTCATGGTACACCTGTGTACCATAGCACAGGTTGAAACCTGGCCCCACTACTTTTGGAGAGACTTTTACTTTTACTGAACATTGATATTTTTGTTGCTGCAGATGGGGAAAATTTTAAAGCTCATTAGCTTAACTGTTAAGAGGTTGGATGGTAAATTTGTGGTGAGGGGATAAGAAAAAGATGAGGTACAATTTTGATTTGGTAAAGGATTCCTTTTCTATATTAAGGGGCTGAGTCAGATATGAGGACACTTGATACATAGTGACATGACAGGGATAGCTGCAGATCTCTTACAATTGTGTGCCTGTGTGGACCAGGTGAAACTAATCAAATCAATTTAAAGCCCCAGTGGCAGACAATGCAGGAACAATGTGGCTGTCATGCTTGGATCATGGTATCAGCCCTAGTTAAGATGCTCCAGGAATGCATGCCAGAGTCTAGGGAGACCCCTCATGGTGCCGTGGCAGGCAAATGCATACTGCTTGCTCTGGGAACAATTTGTGCTTGGAGCAATTCATGTTAGGATGGCAGCTAAGGGGCCCTGCTGGCTTTCAACACAAAGGCCTAGCAAGCAGTTTCTCTGTGGCTCAACTCAGAGAGCTGGGCAAGAGGGACTAGGTTTTATGGGAAAGAAAGATCCTTATGGAATAATGTTTACGACAGACTAAGGGGACATACAAACTCCAAGGCTGGAAATATTTACCCTTTGCTTTATATTTGGTTATACATAAATAAGACTAAAATGTGATTATTAACTTTTTCTTGTCCCTTCACCACGTATATTATGCTTTAAAAATATATAATCCTCCAAAAAAGCAGTCAATTAGGTATGCACTAAAATTCAGTTTGTGTACATTGGATTAATTATTTCTGTGGTTCCCAAGTTTATCCAAATTATATGATTATGATAATATAATGATGATGATCAAGGTAATTGTCATTATAATTATCATCATCTTTTTACTTAATCATTCTCTTAGCATTAAGCATTTTGTTCAAATGTAAAAATAAATCTATGAATGCTGTTCCATTAACTCGCTTTCCAAAATATTATTAGAAAATGATGCCCTTTCCTGGAGAAATGGAAACTTAATAGGTTTTCATCAGAAAGGCCTCCCTACTAGGAATGATTTTTCAAAAAACGATTCGGTAAAATTCACATAACTAAAACTCATGACTTCAAGTATTTTGAAGTGTACAAATCAGTGGCTTTGAGTATATTCACAATGTCAAGTCATTGCCACAAGTTAATTCCAGAACATTTTCAGGATCCCAAAAGGAAACCCTCTTCGAATTAAGCATCATCATTGTCCTCTCCTCACAGCCCCTATTGACCTCTAGTTTGCTTTCTATCTCTATGGATTTACCTATTCTGGACATTTCATATCAGTGGAATCATACAATATGTGGCCTTTTGCACCTGGCTTCATTCACATAGCAGGTTTTTCAAGTTCATTCATTTTAGTGCAGGCTAAGTATCCCTTATTTGAAATGCTTGTGACAAGAAGTGTTACAGATTTCAGGTTTTTTGGGTTTTGCAATACTTGTACATACATAATGAGATACTGTGGGGATGGGACCTAAATCCAAACACAAAACCTATGCATGATTTATGTGCACCTTATACACAGCCTGAAGGTAATTTTATTTTTCCCATGGGGACACTAAATAATCTATGTGTGTTGTTCATCTGCATTTTGACTCACTTGACCTGTCACATGAGATCAAGTATGGAACTTTCCACTTGTGCTGTCATGCTGGCACTCAAAACACTTCAAACTTTAGAGTTGGTCAGATTATGGATTTTTGGATTAGGGATACTTGGGCTATACATCATTCCTTTTTATGGCAGAATAATATTCCATTGCATGGATACATCACATTTTGTTTACCTATTCCCCCGCGGATGGGCATTTGGGCTGTTTCCACCCTTTGGGGATTATGAATAGTGCTGCTGTGAACATTTGTGTAAGAGTGTTGGTCTGAATACATGTCTTCAATACTTTAGAATCTTAGAATAATGCTTGGTTTTGTGTCTTTTGTGGGGAAAATCTTCAGACCTGGTCAAAACTGTTATAGATGATGCCATAGCTCTTTGCATATTGTGTCTCAGAGTATTAAGAAGGAGCTGTTTTACTTGGGAGGGTGAAGGTGAATGTGGCAGATCAAAGTACATGGGGCTGGGGAGAATCAGGGAGGGATAGGCAAGCAGAAAAAATAACTGGGTCCTCTCTGAAATAACTCTAATTTCTCATAATCTGCTATATTGGTAGTATTGACATGGTGTCTATTGTCTGTGATTATTAGTACGACTGTCTACATTCATCTATGTTTCCAGAAAAATAATCAGTTTCTACCCAGTTTGTCAATTTTTAGTAATCCATCAATGGTCTGAAATAATTAGGATATTAATGCCCAAAATAGTATATTTGGGCATGGTAGCTGAGGTTTCATAAATAACTATTTTGTGTTTGGTGAAAGTCTTTTTTTTTTCTGTGTGTTCTAAAGCACAAGAAGGCTCAAATTTAATTTTCTGAGTAAGCAATAAAAAGAGTAATTATAAACCTTATCTGTAAAACAGAATTAATTATAGCGTTGCTATGAAGATTAAGTAACTTAATATGTTTAAATTGCTTAGAATGATGCCCTTGCTATGAAGCAACCATTATATCATGATATTACTCATTTAATATAAGAGAGCAAAAATAGTATTATAAAAAGTAAATCAAACTACGTCCTCCACTTGCTTAAAAGCCCTTCAAGGTTTTCTCACTTTGCCAAATCAGTAAAGAATTTCCATGTACTAAGGCCCAGCTTGAATGATTGCGTTTCTAACCTCCCAAATAGTTTGGATTATTTTTCTTCTAGCTTACTTTGATTTTCTTTCCTGGAGGAGATCAAGATTTTCCTGCCAGAGGGCCTCGGCACCTGCTTTTCCTATGCATGTCCACACTACACGTCTCTACGCTGTGTCCAAACTACACTTCTATTGGCTAGTTGCTCCTCCTCTTTCTTATGGGACATGGCTTCAATATCACTTTCTCCTGGATACTGTCCTTGCTAAAAGAGATTCATTCCCCCATTACTAATTTCTATTTCTTCTTCCTTTGGCTATGGTCAAATAATAGCCTAATTATAACCTGCAGTTTGTAAATTATCCACTGACTACAGTTTTGTCTATCCTTCCAACTCTCTGCAACTTACCTGTCCACTCTCATCACTCTTGTGGTTCCCGCATTTAGCACAGTGTTTAGATATTCAGGGTATATATTGATTAAATATTTGGTAAACAAACATAATTTCCAAATAGTTTTCATTTCCATTGCTGGAAAGTAGAGTTAAGTAAGTATTTTATAAGTATGATTATTTTATACACTCTCATGGTAGGTATTATCAATTCTCTTATTTTAATAACATTTTCAAATTATTTATTTATTGCTTTGCATATTTCGTGGCTTTTTTCCTCAAAGGATTTGAGATGACAAATTCTGTCAAGCCTCGGTTATGACCTGCATTCACTTAAGGCATGTTTTGACTTTGCAGTATTCATTTTATACAGTAATTCAATTTTCAATAGAGTCAGCAAAAGATGAGAGAATTAAGAGTAAAAAGATCTAAGTTTGGAACTAGGTATTTACAGATTTTTGGCTCCCTAAAACATTTTCCCTTTTTTTTTTTTTTTTTTTTTTTCAGACAGGGTCTCACTCTGCTACACAGGCTGGGGTGCAGTGTCATGATCTCAGCTCACTGCGACCTCTTCCTCCTGGATTCAAGTGATACTCGTGCCTCAGCCTCCTGAGTAGCTGGGACTATAGGTGCTTGCCACCATGCCTGGCTAATTTTTTTTGTATTTTTAGTAGAGCCAGGATTTCAACATGTTGGCCAGGTTGGTCTCAAGTGATTCACTCACCTCAGGCTCCCAAAGTACTGAGATTACAGGTGTGAGCCACCATGTCTGGCCCATTTTACCCCTCTTTTGATAGCTGAATATCAATTTCCTTTGGAGAATCACCTAGTTTCTACTCTCTGTTCATGAGCTTCTGAAGTGGGGGTGTGCCTTCATCTTGATTAATCATAAATCATGATCTTCTGGTCACAGTGATTGCTTAGGGTAGGAATTGGCAAGCTTTTTTTTTTTTTCCATAAAAGACCAGATAATAAATATTTCAGCCTTGTAGGTCACATACTCGTTGTCACAGCTACTCAATTCTGTCATGACATCACAAAAGCAGCGTAGATGATATATAAACAAATGGGTGTGACTAAGTTACAATAAAACTTTATTAAAAACTAGTGGTGGACCAGACTTAGTCAGTGGATTGTTGCTTGCTGACTCCTAGTTTAGAGTACTGCTCCTCAAAGGGTGATTATCTGTTTGTTATTGCTGGTCTGTAACAAGTACAGACATTAAGAAGCTTTTATAACAATTGGGCAGGGCAATTTTATGTCTGAGAAGTCTAATAACAAAGAATCTGGGCTTATATTTTATGTCCTTTCATTTTATTTTCATGCTAATTCATTTTTATTGTATTTTACAAAAGTATCGGCCCATGACAGATTGGGTATTTTTTTAAGAAGAATAAAAAGGTCCTTCATGATGGAGAGTTTGAAAAGCACTGGTTTAGAACACAACATGACTTAAGCCAAGCCCATTAACTCAAACCAAGCTGATCCCATGACTCACCTAAAGAGACAGATTTCCTCCATTGGCACTCAAACCCAGAAAAAATGTGAGCTTGGAGTTGTTTAGAGCCATGTCAAAGAGCCTAGGAAGGAAGCCAACATAGTAGAAGGTACAACCAAAAGATGGGATGGAATGGGATGGAAACTGAGCACAGATGGCATCATTTGAGGCTATGCCTTAAGAAAACCTGTGGTTTATTATCGTGTACCTGCAGTCTGCTTCCCTCACTAATAAGCTTTATCCCTGGACTTTACTTGAATATAAGACTACAATTCCTTCCTGCTTCTTAAAAACAAAAAAAAAAAAAAAAAAGGAAAAGAAAAAAAAATCCAGTTTGAATTGGGTTTTCTGTCACTGATAACCAAGAGAATCTTGACAGACATACATTTTCAAAACTGCCCTTTGCTTCTAATAACTACCTGTGAGATATTAGAAAAATCACCTCCATTATTCATACGTTTATTTCTGCTACTATAAAACTAATGGGGTTTTATCAAATAATACCTTAGTTCTACTAGAACTTTAAAATGTGTTTTTGGTGGGGTTCACTCACCGCACACTGGCTCACAGCCTGGCCCTCGCTCATAAGATAAATAAATACATAAAATAAAGTATATTTTACCTTACCTTTTCATGGTTAAATTGAAGATATTCATGATCTACATTTAAAATGTGAATTCAGAAATTTTAGTTTGTAGCATGTCTTCTCAAAAAAAAAAAAAAAAGAAAGGAAGACAGAAAGAAAGAAAACAAACAAGCAAGCTAGCTCCAAACAATAAACAAAACCAAAAAGCAAAAATACCCTCTCTACTAAGAATTCAAGGTTCGGTTCAGTCTGCCATTTTGGCAATGGCAGGCTTAAGAATGATCTGAATGCATCAATAAGCAGTAAGTAGCTTTTTTTTTTCTTTTAACATATAAAGAGTTTCTATGAAAAATTCTACCCTAGATATTTGTTATTCATATTAGTTTGTCCCTGACAAACAAAATGAGTTGTTTAGTATAAATGAAAATTCTGCACAGATCTCAGAAGATATTTTAATACCTAGGCTGCTTTAAAAGAGTAAGGAAAAATCGTATCTCTTCGATGATTTCTCCAGTTCCATTTTAATGACAAGAAGTTGACTACTTTAGTTTCTACCAGGATAAAGGGAAAAGACTGTTGCAAAAGTAGGAGAGAGAAAATTTACTTCTAGGCCCCAGCCTATACATGTCAAAAATCCCTTTTGCTGGAGACAGGCTTTCAAAGCTCCATTTCCCAGTAAGTGTTAAAAAATATATCTCCTTTACTCATGAAAGTCCATGAAGACCATTTCAGTCAATCACGCTGGCAGCCAACCCTCTATACACAAGAATTACTTCAAATGTTTCTTTCTACATGGTGGCCACTAAAATAGTTTTCTCTCCCTCTCTCAAAAAAAAAAAAAAAAAAAAAAAAAAAGCCACCAAACGGCTTTGGGAGGAATTTTTATAATCCCAAATAGGCTTTTTCTAATCCTCTACTTGAATCAGCCTTCCAAGGAAAACTATCTTTGTGCCCTCAAGCTGTCTTGCATTTTCAGTGACATCTTGGGCTCTGTAATTACCATGTTTTCAGCCAAGGTCAGACATGGTCTTTTTTCCTTAAAATAATAAATTTCTCTGCTTTAAGGAAATGCAGCTACTCAGACCCACTTAGCCACAATATGCTTTTCTAATTTGGTATTCATATTTTGCACGGCTGTGGCATTGTTCTTAGCCCCCAGCTTATGTTTAATCTCTGTGATTTATAACCCTGCCTCCTAGATGTATCTTTGAGAGTGGGGACATTGACTAATTCATCTTTGCATCCCCAGTGCCTGGCTCAATACATATGTGTGGACTAAATGATTACAAAATAATATAATAATTATTGAGGACTTTCTCCATTCCAGGTGCTATTATAAATAATTTTCATACCTTTCATCCTCATTGCAACTTCATGAGGTAGACACTATCCTTATGCCCATTTGACAGATGAGGAAAAAGAAGCAAAAGGTTATACAACAACCAGTAATTGCCCAGCTAGGATCAAACTCTGATCTGGAATCTCTTAACTATTTGACAATACCAAGTGCCTCAAGCTACGTTGGTAAAGAACTTACTTAGTATCAAGCAAGGGGTAGGTAATGGAAGTCACCTATTCTCCCCAGAGTAGCATCAGATCCAAGTGGATCCTTTGGAAAACGTTCAAGTTGTGGGTTACCAGGTGGAGATAATTTTCCTGTAGCAATGACTGCTGAGCATTTTTCTCTATCTATGCCATCACTCCCAAGGGCAAGCTATTATCCTCTTCCTCCTGGGCTACAGCTATTTCTATGCACAGCAGTCAAAGCTGTACTAAGAAACAAATGAACAAACACAAAACCATTCTGCCTGTGTCATTCCCCTACTGCAAAGACTTTATTATATATCCAAATAGGATAAAGTCAGGATCCTCCTCTGATTGTGGAAGGTCCTTCGTGAGTACTCCACTTGTCATTTCAGGCTCCTTGCAAGCTCATTTCCCATTCAGCACACTCTGTCTACTTTTGTTTCCTGGAAGGAACCAGGCTGTTTCCTAGCTTAGGACATTTGCTCAGGCTGATTCTTCTGCCAGGCACATTACCAACCTCCCACCCTTCCACCCTCCCAACTGACATATTTCTACTCATCCTTCCTTTACTTAGCTTGGCTAGGAAACAGTTTCTTGATACCTCTCAATTTCAGACCACATTAGATTATTGTAATGTGCACAGTCATAGGTGTGTCTTGCTCTTCTAACAATTACTTTTTAAATATCTTCCTACCAGCCTTGCCATATTGCTAGTATCTAGCATAATGTCTGCCATGTTGCTGACATTCCAGTGGCCTACTAACCAGAATGCATTAATGAATGAGTGGACATATGTTAAAGAATTAAAGTTGGGTTAATTCTTAGAACCACTGCCTTAGAGATGATAAAGCATCTAGAACATATCTTGAAAGCATGATTAGCTGGTAGAGTACTGAAATAATTTAGCCAAGGACATTGACAATCAGAAAAAAGCTGGTATTATAATCATGTCTAATACATGCCAAACACTTACAATGTACAAGGCATCATTCTAAGCACTGTACCAAGTGGCCATTTTCGTTTTTCCACTGGGCTTTTTCATGAAGGCAATTCAGAGGTCCCTCTCTCTACTAAAAGCTGACAAGAAGTAACAACAGCAGTAGTAGCGTTGATGGTAATAGTAATGATGATGATGATGGTGTTGTGGGGATAGAATCTTACTGTATGTTGTATTATTTATATGCAGTATAATCATATGTTGTTCTAAGGACCACCCCATGAGATAGGTAATGGTATCACCCCCACCATAGAGAAGAAAATGACACAGAAGGGTTAAGAAACTGTGTAAATTTACATGCATAATAACGGCAGAGCCAGGACTCACATCAACCCAGTCTTGACACTTGGGTCCCATATTCTTACCACTGTGCTTGACAACATCTGTTCCAGTTATCTTTCACTCAAAATTAGGTGGCTCAAAACAACACAGTATCTTGATTTCATCTTTGGTCATCTAAAGGTTCAACTGGGCTGGATGGACACATCCAAGACGGCTTACTTGTAGGACTGGCAGTTGATGCTGCTGTTGCCTGAAAGCCCATTAAGTCTGTTAACTGGAGAACCTACACGTAACCTCTCCAGGTAGCTTGGGCTTCTCAGAGCATTGAGACTAGCTTTTGACAAGAAACAGCCCATAGGGACCATTGCAAGATACTAAAGGAAGCTGCAAGATTTCATACGACCTAGTCTTGGAAGTTCAGACTTCTCTAACATTTTATCGGTCAAGGAAGCACTCAGGACAGCCCAGGTTGAAGGGGAGAGGAATTACACTCAACTACTCAATATTAGAAACAGGATCTTCTGGAAGGCCATCTTGGCAACTATCTACCGCAACATCCTGGCTGTTTTCCTAATTTATTCACATTTACAACTGATTCTCGTTAGCGCTGATCTTTCTGGGTAAAAGGCTAGGCCTTGCTACCCTTCTTGCATGTCTCACTGGGGAACAACTTTTGGTATCCTTTAGCCAAACCATAGACACAGTGATAGTTGATTTGAGAAGGTCTGTTGTTTGTCTTTTTTTTTTTTGCTTCAGGGAAAGAAGGTTCACTATCATTGTTATTTCAAGAGGCAAGTGAGAAAATCCTGCAGAATAAACAGAAGCACTTCAAAGGACGCTTCTTAAATCACTATCTGCACAGATCACTTTTCCTTTTAAGCCTGTGAAGGAAGTTTGTTTGGCATTGCCTAACTTGCTTTGATGTAAATTCCTTTCTTGGTTTCCTTTCTTTCTTGATCCACATGTGAGCCTGGAGAGCATGTGTCTTTCTCCACCCTCACAATCAAAGCTGAGTTGCTTTAGATACCTGTCCTGGGGCCATGCCTGCAGCAGTGTGGACTGTGGATCATTCAAAATGATCAAGAAAGGTAGTTGGTGGGTTAGTTGGAAAACTCGGTGGAAGTAATAAATGACAAGTTGATCCACGCATCTTGTATACATTTCAGTCTAACTAAAATCAATGAAACGTACACTTATTTGCCGACTTTTAAATGTAAGGCCAAAGACTTTCCTTGGATTAAGAATTCATATATTGAGGTCCCAAGCAGTCATTCTTGCATACACTAAATTTATTATGCATCATCTTTGATGCCTAGTTTTTAAGTAAAATGACAACTTAATGCAGAACATATAATACTTCCAATTGTTTTTAAATGATTTTGCCAACCTGCAAAACAGAGAAAAGAAGTTGCTCTTTTTATCTAACCTTCAGATTTAACTCTTTTTCTTCTCCAACTCGTATTCCATTCCTTTATATAATATTTAATTAAATTATGTATTTCAATAGTAAGTGCTACAGGCACAAATGGGTTTGGAAGCACCAAATGTTGCTAAGTATACAGCTCAACTACTGAGAACAAAAGTGCTCAGATGAACTAGAAAGTGTCCTACAAGCCTGAAGCCTGTGTTGTGGGTGTCCACTGGGATTTTTATATACAGAATGGAGAACATCAGTTAACGTGTTGTATTGGTTAGAGGTCAGTTAATAGAGCTTCTGTTATTTTCTTTTCTTTTCTTTTTTTTTACTCTAGTTGTCTCTTAATCTCATTGATAACCATGTTGTCCACAGTACAGAGAAGAATCTAGACTTTCAGCCCGATCTTTTTGTTAACGTCCTATGGAATCCAAGCCAAGTTTAAACAAAATTGATCATTTTTAAAGCACATTATTTGTTCCAGGCACTATTTTAAGTGCATTGTATGTTTTATCTAATCTTATAATAACCCTATGAGGTAGTGTGTCAATTAGGAATTGCATTAAGCTGTTAGTGCAGAAATAACAGGGCCTTAAGAATAGTTTAATTTTCTTGTAAAGAAAATGATAAAAAGTAATCAGCCCAGAGCTTGTGAGGTATCATTAGGAATTAATTCATCATGTGTGACTTCCATTTTCAAGAGTACTACATGAACCAAGATGACTATTGGAGTCTTCACATCAGTATTTTTACCAGCAAATGATAGGCAGGAGGAAAGTTCTCTGGGAGGCTTATTAAGATCTAGAACTTTCAGGCCACACCTGCCTGTGAGGGAGATTGGGATATATATTTTTCAGCTGTGAAATTTGATACTCAGCATAACATCTGGGTTATCCTACAGAGAAAAAAGAGGAGAATGATACCGGATATCAACTAGCAGACTAGGAACCAGACAGTTCTTGTTACTATCCCTATTTTACAGAGAAGAAAATGGGCTTATCAATGTTAAGATCCTGATCACCAAGGTTTTAAGTGACAGGTCTAAAACTTATACCAATTAGCCAGGTGTGGTGATGTGCACCTGTAATCCCAGCTACTCGGGAGGCTGAGGCAGGAGAATCACTTGAGTCCAGGAGGTGGAGGTTGCAGTGAGCCGAGATTGTGCCACTGCACACCAGCTTGGGTGATAGAGTGAGACTCTGTCTCAAAAACAATTAAATAAACAAACCTCAGGTGTGGTGTTATGTTTAATCCTTACAAACAACCCTGGGAAACTGATATAATTAGTCCTAATTTTCAAGAAACTCAAACTTAGAAAGGTTAAGACCATGATTATACAACAAGCACAGCAAGTAAGATCAGAGACTGAATAAAATCCTGGTTATCAGATTCCGAAGTGGAAGCTCCAAATCAATACACCATTTGGCACTTCTGGGAAAGGGTCAATACAAATTCCAGATGCTGTCTCACCCCACTGTGCATGAAGCCTCCAGGGAATGGGGCAGGAAAATGTCATGAACTTATAAAAGTAATGTTTCATCAGCCTTCAATTTCTTTTTAAATTTTCTGATCATTCATTGTCTAGAATGTGCTTGATCATAGAAATCACCTAAGCTATTTGTTTAAAAAACCAAATTTCCTCTTACATCCATTAGGATAGCTACTATAAAAAATAAATAACAAGTGTTGGTGAGGATGTATAGAAATTGAAACCCTTGTTCACTGTTGGTGTGAATGTAAAATAGAACACCTGCTGTGGAAAACAGTTATGGAGGTTCCTCAAAGAATTAAAAATTAAATTACTGTATGATCCAGCAATTTCAATTCTGGGAATACATCCAAACAAATTTAAATCAGGGATTCTAAGAGATATTTGAACACCCATGTGCATAGCAGCATTATTTACAGTAGCCACAAGGTAGTAGCAACCCAAGTGTCCATCAACAATGAATGGAAAAACAAAATGTAGTGTATATATACAATAAAATATTATTTAGCTTTAAAAAGGAAATTCCAACCCATGCCACAACATAGATGTACCTTGAGGACTTTATGCTAAGTGAAATAAGCCAGACATACAAGGATAAATACAGTATGATTCTGCTTATATTTGACTACCTTCAGTAGTCAAGTTCATGGAGACAGAAGTAGAATGGTGGTTGCTGAGACGAGGAAGAGGGAGAAAAGGGGAGTTGTTGTTTAATAAGTATGGATATTTACTATTGCAAGATGAGAAGAGTTCTGGAGATGATTTGCACAACAATATGAATGTACTTAATGCTACTAAACTGTACACTTAAAAATGGCTAAGATGGTAAGTATTATGGTATGCGTATTTTACAATAAAAAATAAGAAAAAAGAATTTTCTGGTTCTTTTCCCTAAAGATTATATTTAGTACATCTTGGATGGAGCCAAGAAATCTATATATTCAAAAACTGCCCCAGCTCATCCTTCTGATCAGACTAATGTAGGAAATAGACCTTTTACATGGCTTAATCAAGTGCTTTCTCCTTTAATGCTGAACTCACAGAGATTTTGAAGGTGAAAATGTCTTCCCACGGTAGTTTTTTTTAAAGCTTTTCCTTCCAAGAAGAAGAAGAAGAAAAAAACTACAAAACCTTGCTTATTCTTGATCTTCTGTTTTTTCTACAAAATAAATATAGAAACACTGCAAGCAAACTATCAAACTCCAGAGATACTTATCTTGAAACTTCAGCATTGAAAACTCATCCATAAAGTCATGAATCAAAGACTACAATAAAACAACAGAGAAGTTGGGCAAGCACTCCTTTCTGATTCATTCATTGGTTTCTTCTTTCACTCATGGAGAGATCAGATGAATTCAGGGAGAAATGAGGGAATGGAGAATATCAGAGAAGCAGCTCCCTCAGAAATTCTCTCTGAAGTCTGATTTCCCTAGGCTTTGCTGCCTTAACTTTTATAAAAGAAAGTCTCAGTGATACCGAAGCCTCCACTGAGTATTTTGGAAAGTACTTGATGCAAAAAAAAAAAAAACAAAAAAACAACCACTGGTTGAAATAGAATGGATCCATAAGAAGGCAATGCTACTTAATTTATCAAGACTTAATCACAGTGGGAAAGGGAGTTTCTACAGCGTTTTTAATCCTTTTATGGAGCAATGCAATTATAACCAGGGACCCACATGGACCAGTCTCCATATAGAGGTGCATTGTACACAACAGCAAAAATCTTATCCGCTAATTTCTATTTTTTTGGTGCATGTTTTAATTTTTTATGTACTGATCATAATATATAAGTACAGAACTGCTTGTATGTAGACTAAGTAAATAAGTACACATAAATCGAGGGCATATTCTTAAATGTTTTTTACTATTGAGGTAGGTGATTGATACAGTTTGATGTAGAACAGAGCTCCTTTATCTTTGGTGGGCTTCAGAATTATCTGGAAGTCTTGTTAAGATGCAGATTTCTGGGACATACAGGCAGAGATTCTGATTTGGTAGGTCTAGAGTAGGGGCTGAGAAATTATATTTTTAACTATTTCCCATGTTGTGCTGACAGTGCCCATCCATAAACATGACGTTGGGTAGCACTATTCCAGAGTAGTGGTTATCAGAAAATTTGGTTTCAGGATCCCTTTCCACTCTTTTTTTAAATTTATTTATTTATTATACTTTAAGTTTTAGGGTACATGTGCACAATGTGCAGGTTAGTTACATATGTATACATGTGCCATGTTGGTGTGCTGCACCCATTAACTTGTCATTTAACATTAGGTATATCTCCCAATGCTATCCCTCCCCCCTCCCCCCATCCCACAACAGTCCCCAGAGTGTGATGTTCCCCTTCTGTGTCCATGTGTTCTCATTGTTCAATTCCCACCTATGAGTGAGAATATGCGGTGTTTGGTTTTTTGTTCTTGGCGATAGTTTACTGAGAATGATGATTTCCAATTTCATCCATGTCCCTACAAAGGACATGAACTCATCATTTTTTATGGCTACATAGTATTCCATGGTGTATATGTGCCATCTTTTCTTAATCCAGTCTATCATTGTTCGACATTTGGGTTGGTTCCAAGTCTTTGCTATTGTGAATGGTGCTGCAATAAACATATGTGTGCACATGTCTTTACAGCAGCATGTTTTATAATCCTTTGGGCATATGCCCAGTAATGGGATGGCTGGATCCCTTTCTACTCTTAAAAATTGTGGAGGAGGCCAGCTGCAGTGGGTCATGCCTGTAATCCTAGCACTTTAGAAGGCCGAGGCAGGAGGATCGCTTGAGCCCGGGAGTTTAAGACCAGCCTGGGCAAGAGGATAAAATCCCATCTTTATAAAAAGTACAAAACTTAGCTGGGTGTGGCAGTGTACACCCATAGTTCCAGCAACTCGGGGGGTTGAGGTGGGAGGATTGCTTGAGCCTGGGAGGTCCGGCTGTAGTGATCTGTAATTGCATTACTACACTCCAGCCTGGGTTGACAGAGTAAGACCCTGTCCCCCCACCAAAAAAAAAAGAAAAAAAAAATTGTAGAGGATTCTAAATAACTTTGTTCATCTATTGATATCTGTTGATATTTACTGCATTAGAAATTAAAAGTGAAAAATTAAAAATATTTTAAAATTTATTTAACAATAAACCTCACGTTAATGTAAATGGCATATTTTAAAGAAAAATAACTATATTTTCCAAAACAAAAAAAATTAGCAAGAAGAGTAGCTTATCTTATGATTTTTAAATCTCTTAAATGTCTAGCTTAATAGAAGAAAGTTTTAGTTTCACTCTGTGCTTCTGTATCCAAACTTTTATGATATGTTGTCTTGCTTGAAGCATATAAAGAAAATTTGCCCTTACATAGATATGCAGCTGGAAAACGGGGAAATGTTTTATTATATGATAATATTATAGGATTATAACAGTCTTTTAAGATAATCATGGATAGTTTTCTTTGGTATTAAAAGCTCAAAACATAGTAGTTTTCTAAAATTTAGTTGCAATATTTCTCTGAAACCTTATCAATGGCTACCTGAAAATCCACTGGTCTGTCTTCTCCTGTGAGTGGTCTTATATCCATGCAAGATTTTGTAATATCATGAACTATTCACTGGAAAATATTGGTTTGCTGAATTAAGCAGACCTTTGAAATGTTGAAATATTTCACTGTCTAATAAAAGTAGTGGTTTTTAAATATCACTACCAATAACATCAGAAAAGTCCATAAGTATTGGAAATCTGTCAAGCTAAAATTTCCCAAAATTTGAATTTTTCACTTGAAAGCTTGAGCTCTATCATTGGCAACAAATGCTATTGGTTATTTTCCTTGGAAGTGATAGTCTCACTTTTTATTTTGTTTTGTTTCACAAAAGGTTGTTTCACAACCCTTTTGTGAAATACCAAATCTGAATAACCATAGTTTGTCAATTTTTCATTTAAGTAAAAAAGGTGGCTCATCCAGCTTGCCATTTGATTCATAATCACAATATATGTACTTTCTATTTTGTCACATGAAATATTACATGTGCTCAAGAGTTTAGATTAAATAAAATTAATAACTTTTAACTGGTTTCTTAATAACATTTTTAAGAAAATGGCCATTCTTTTATTTTACCATGTGCATATGGCAGCAAATAAAACAATGGCTACTAGTATATTTTGGTGCCACTGCCTAGATTTTGTGCTAAGGAAACAGCAGTACTACTTATCATCGCTTTTGTAGCATTAATGCAAATGTCAACACAGTGAAAAAGAAGAATGTTTTATTATTTTCTGAAAATAATTTTGAACACGCCCCTAAATGAGTCATAGAAAAACACCGAGGGTCTATGGACCACAGTATGGGAAATGCTTTTCTAGAGAACAATACAGAGTGGACATTGAAAATCAACTTGCAAATAGAGTTTGGCCTACAGATATATTTTATTTGGTCATCACAGTGCTTAAAAATTAAATTGAATTAGCTGTAAACATTTAATAATGAAAAGATTTCATATCAAAATATGGCTTTCAGACTTTTCTTGGTAGACCATAGAACTGGTAGCATTGGCTCCTCATTCATTCATGGTGATGATAGGTATTCGCTACTCCTTTTGCATGAGGCAAGCTTCTCCTAAGTTGCTATAGTTCCCATTTTTATTCATTACATTTACCTTCCTAGGTGCAAAGCAATCTGAGTCTGCAAATCCTGGTATTATGACAAAATGATGAAAAGCAAAGCCTTTGAGTTGGATATGCATGAGTTAAAAACTGCAACTCTTCTGCCTTACTAGCTATGTGACTTGTGACATTAGCTCAATTTTTCTTATTCTCAGTTTTCTTATGTTCCAAATGAGGATAATAATATGAAAGTTGTCAGGATTAAATGAGATTCTGAAAATAAAGCACTTAGCTCAGAGCCTGTCAGATCTGTAAGTGCATAATAAATGTCGGTTCTGTTGGTGGTGCCAGTTATAACAGAGCCACATGTTCACTTAATCCTCATAATAACCCTATGAGGTGATTCCATTTTAGAGATGAGGAAAATGAGGCACAGAAAAATTAAACAGCTTTCCCAAAAGAACACAATCAATCAACGCCAACAGCTTTAATGCCACTACTAATAAAAATGAGACAATAATGCCATATATTGAGCACTCATCATATTGCAGGCTGTACACTAATAATCTTCTATTTATCATCTCATTTAATATTTACAAAACCCTGTGGTGCAGGTATCTTATTGCCATTACGCAGATGGAAAAATTGAAGCCTAGGGAATTTGAGGAATTTTCTCAAGATCAAAAGCAGATCCTGGACTTGAACCCAAATAGGACTCCAGAGTTTTGGTCCTTAAGAGTCCCAAGTCTCAGTGCTTTTTGTACACTGTGATGGTTAATATTGCATGTCAACTTGATTGTATTGAAGGATGCAAAGTATTGTTCCCATGAGGATGTTGCAAAAGAAGATTAACATTTGAGTCAGTGGACTGAAGGTAGACCCACCCTCAATCTGAGTGGGCACCATCTAATCAGCTGCCAGCGTGGCTAGAATAAAAGCAGACAGAAGAACGTGAAGATATTAGACTGGCCTAATTTTCTGGCCTACGTCTTTCTCCCATGCTGCATGCTTCCTGCCCTTGAACATCGGACTCCAAGGTCTTCAGCTTTGGGACTCTGACTGGCTTCCTTGTTCCTCAGCTTGCAGATGGCCTATTGTGGGACATCACCTTGTGATTGTGTGAGTCAATACTCCTTAATAAACTCCCCTTTACATATACATCTATCCTATTAGTTCTGTCCTTCTAGAGAACCCTGGCTAATACATACGCATACTAGTAGGTGCTGAAATATGGTTATATCTGTCTCTACTGACACTATGCTTATTGCTATGTGGGGGCATCTGTACAGAAGAAATTTGTGCTACTTACTGCAACCTGTAGATGCCAGATCACAGAGTGGCTTCTTTCTGTGAAACCCTCCAATACATGCCAATAAAAAGAACAAGCAAAAACATCTACAGCACTCTAAATGTTTCAATATGATGAATGTGTAATTTATCACTTCACCTTTTTTTTTTTTTTGGTACAGAGAACAGTTTAACACTCACAGAATTTTTTTTTTTTTTTTTTTTTTTTTTTTTTTTTTTTTTTTTTGAGACAGAGTCTTGCTCTGTCCCCCAGGCTGGAGTGCAGTGGCGCGATCTCGGCTCACTGCAAGCTCCACCTCCCAAGTTCACGCCATTCTCCTGCCTCACCCTCCCGAGTAGCTGCAACTACAGGCACCTGCCACCACGCCCAGCTAATTTTTTTTTCTGTATTTTTAGTAGAGACAGGGTTTCAACGTGTTAGCCAGGATGGTCTCGATCTCCTGACCTTGTGATCCGCCTGCCTCGGCCTCCCAAAGTGCTGGGATTACAGGTGTAAGCTACCACGCCTGGCCAACAGTCATAGAAATTTTAACATTTGTAGAAATAAACACACACTTCCATCTTTACAAATATGCGATGACTTATGAATCATAAAACATAATTAACTTGCTGTGAAAAATTAAGAGATGATGAACTTGGCTATTTTTTTCTTTTGTCAAATCTAGAGCTTTTAAATAATAAAAGAAATTTACAGTGTGTTATAAAAAAAGATGATGCTGGTTTCTGACTGTAATTAGAACCATCCGAATTTTGCTATCAAGTACTATCAAGTTTCCACAAACCTTCCCTGACATTATAATATTTTGGATTAAGTCACATTTCTAGACAATTGACATTCTCTCTTATTTGCAATTAAATTCTGATGTTTCAAATGCTCTCTGGACCATCATAACATTTCCCATCTTTTCATAAGTTTAAGAATGATCTGGCTTGGATTCATTGGATCTCAAAGGATAAAATTACTGTTATTTCTGGTATTTTATTTCATTTTATCTTTATTTTGTTGTCAAAACCTACTGGCAATGAAACATCACAATAAACTCACATTTTAAATGGTTTTAAATTGTTTTAAAAATGGGCATACCAATAACACATAGGGTGATACCAAACTGCCCCCGAAATGTTGTAGAAAACACTGATTAGGACAAAATGCTAAGATATTGAATGAGAAGTGGGTAGCTCAGTTGTGTATGTGCCCAGATATCAAGACATCCGGGTAATTAACTGAATGCTTACCTTTTTAATGATAATTAATGCTGCATTGACACCATCAAACAAGGGTTCTTTTCGCAGACCCAGAGGTCATCATTATGAAATGCTTTGCTATGTGTCTTGTATTGGTGAGTGCAATGCTTTCAACTACCCTGTTAGAAAGATGAGTTATCATCATCATTTTGCAGATGAGGAAACAGTCTTAGATCAAAAAGCGTTCCACAAATCACAGAGCTAGCAACTGGTAAGGCTGAGATTTGAACCCATTTCTGTTTGTGTTCAAAGTCTAAGCTTTTCTCATGTTGGAGGCATGGTACAGATCAGGTGCTGCAAATGGGAACGACAAAGGTCCAGGTAGACGGCCTGAATTTGTGAACATGGTCATGTTTCAGACCACAGGGAGCAGCCAGATATGTCAAAAACTGGAGATCGCACTCCTCACCTGCCAGCTTGCAAATCCAGAGTTATAAAAAGCACGATGTAGGCAAACAAAACATAATCACCTTGTCTTGCCAGTCCTTTAGTTTGTCACTATGATGCAGGCAAAGCAAAAACAATCCAGTATATGGCTTTTTTAAATTTAGTAACTAGTTGTTCAGGCTGCTGAAATCTGTTTAATAAGAATTTATCGGGCCAGGCATGGTGGCCCACATCTGTAATCTCAGCACTTTGGGAGGCTGAGGATGGCTTGAGCCCAGAAGTTTGAGATCAGCCTGGGCAACTTATTGAGACCCTATCTCTAGCAAAATAAAATAAAATAAAATAAAATAAAATAAAAATAAAAAAATTAGCCAGGAATGGAGGCTACTCACTCAAGAGCTGCTTGAGCCCAGGAGGTCGAAGCTGCAGTGAGCCATGATCACACCACTGCACTCCAGCCTAGGTGATAGTGAGAACACATTTTAAAAAAATAAAGAAAATTATCAGTGAAGGAAAGGTCTCCATTTTACTGACCTTCAGTGAATTACAGATTAAATGTTTAAAAGCAGTGACTGGAGAGATAGTCAATGATCCCAGACTTTCCTCTTAAATGCTTACTGGCTTTCTACTATAGCAAAATGTACATGTTAGTATTTAAAATTTCCTAGAAATTATAGTTCAAGGTGCGAATCAGTGGTGAACTACCATCAGGCAAGTAGCCAGTGAGAGGGTCTGAATCATCTATTGGTATAAATAACTGGGCATTTGAATTTAATTGTCTGAATATAGAATTCTTTACCAGATATATGCAAAGCCTTTTATAGTAACTACAATTTGCTTACATTTATTGGAGTGTCAAAGGAAAGAGAAGAATTGAAATATCTTAGATGCTTTCTGGTAAATACGGTGAGTAAACTTGGGTTTCAATATTGCATAAAGAGTGGCTCAGAAAAATTTCATCAGGTACACTCATCTAAATTCTGACTTTGTCAGTAGAGGCAAAAAATGATGGACTTTTCCTAATTCTCTAAGTAAGCCAGTGGGCAAAGTACGACAAAAACACAGATTTATTTAGGCCACTGTTAACACATGTAGTGTGGGTTGGGGTAGAGCAACTTAGCACAAACAAGTGGGTTGTTTTGAAAACAAATGGCTGGAATCAGTTAGACATCTGGCAAAGCCAGCTGGCAAGTTGACAACATTTACCCTTGTGTGTGATAAGGTAGTGCAGTTGACCACCAAGAGAGATTTTGTAGCCTGTAGCTGTGGCAATTGTTAAGAGAAAAGACAGTTATTTGTTCTGGGTGGATTAGAGGCCCCAGAGGCTGGAGACTGCAACCCATGAACCTTTTCATTGCTACTTTGTGTGTAGATACAGCCACATCCACCTCCTTAAAATTCCAATAATCTTCCTATCTTTGCAAGAGCATGTGTTGCCATGAAGGTAATCAAAGGATGGGTTAAAATAGCCTTGATTATGATTCTTGCCTTGAAATTAAACCCCAGCAAGCAAATTGTTTCCCTTTTCCCTGAGAAGATTTTAAATCCAATTTATTTGAAGTTTCTATTTAAACTGAAAATACTGTAGCATCTCATGGAAAGTGAAATCAATCTCTTTAGAAAAAGGGAGAGGAGTAAGTAGAAGGGGAGAACGTGGGCCAACTGTATGAAGATTAAAACTTGCTTTTTCAAAGATTTTGAAATATGAGAAACTACTTCTGCCTCTAAGATTAATGATGGATCCTTGGGACAGAATCACTCCATTTAACTGCCTTCCTGGTTGCTTAATAGGCATCTTGAACTTGATATATCTAAACCCAAACTCCTCATTCTGCTTCTGCCCAGCTTCTTTCTCTCCTAGGCTTTGATCATTCAGAAAATAGAACCAACAACCTAGTTGCTCATGCCAACCTCCAGAAATCATCTTCCGTTCCTTTTTTCACCTCACCCACCAATCCAATGCATTGCATCTTACCTCTATGACACATCCCAAATTAATTCCTCTCTGCTACTCTTACCCTGGCTCATCCCCTTTCACCTAGACTGCTGCAATAGCCAATAACTGTTTCCCTTGCTTCCACTCTTGCTCTAGATATTCCATTCCCTACTCAGTAGTCACAGTGATCTTTCTAAAACTATGCTGTTCAACATGGTAGCCACTAGGCAGAGTGCCTTCTGAGCCCTGGAAAGGTGGCTGGTTCCAAATGAGATACGCTATAAGTCTAAAATATACACTGAATTTTAAGATTTAGTACAAAGAAGAAAGAATGTAAAATAGCACATTAATAATTTTTATATTGATCACATGTTGAAATGACAATAATTTGGATGCATTTGGAGAAAAGCAGTATGAAAATTAAGTTTACTTGTGTCTTTTTACTTTTGAATGTGGCTACTAGAAAATGTAGAGTCACATGTGTGATTCACATTGTATTGTCATTGGACAGTGTTATTGTAAAATGTATGTATCAGATTGTGTTTCTCCCTAGCTTAAAATCCTTCCGTGGCTTCCTAAGGCATAAAATCAAGCTTCATACCTCAGTCTAAAGAGCTATAAGTGACTTGGCCTCAACCTCCTATTGTTTCCTTCTATAAACTTCGGGCTCCAGTGACACTGGCCCTTTGCCTGTTTTTTAAACATGTGAAAGGCATTATCCTCTTAAAGTCTTAGCTCTTGCTGTTCCCTCTGCTCTGAAGGCTTCTCTCCCACAAGTTTACCTATATCAGCCCCACAGAATCTGTTTCAGGGAGGTATTTTTCAAACCACCCTAGGTAAAATAAACCCCTGACTCTTCCAACCACATCTTCCTGTTTACCCTTCTTTATTGCAACTAGCATTCTCTGAAATTATCTTGCTGCTCATTTGTATTTTGTCTTCTTCTCCCATTCTGCCCATGACAACTGGGACAAAAAATCTCGCTAAAGCAGGGTAGTGGGTGAGCTAAATATAACTTCTTAATCAGAGGCTACAACTGAGCACATAAAGAGTGTTCAGTAAATATTTGCTGAATGGATTAATGAAGAAGATGTAAATGGGTTTTATAATCCATGAAGCATTATATAGATCCGGGTACATATTGTCTATGATTAATTCCCTGCTACAAGAGTACAGTTGAATAGCTTTGAAAGAGACCATATGTAGACTCTTGGTCAACAAAGCCAGAAATGTCTGTTCTTTACAGAAAATGCCTGTTGACCCCTCACATGTATATCTATTTTTTAAAGTTATGCAAGATCCTTATGAGTTGGGCGTTCTCTGTCTCCAGTGTGTGCTGGGTTACTTCCTTACTCCCATTCTGTGGCATAGCTGAGCTAGACTACTTGCTGAGGCCTGGATGCACCTTTTTATTTCAAGGGCATGCCTTTTTATTTGCTGATTCCTTAGTTGGGAATATCTGTCTTCCCTATGTCTGGCAAAGACCTATGTTGATTGCAAGAAACAACAGAACTGACCCCAACTGGCTTAAGAAAGAAGTTGAATTTAGTGGCTCCACGAATTAAACAGTCCAGGGACAGGACTAACTTAAGGCACTTCCAGGACCAGAGACTTAAACTATGTCAACATAATCTAGTTTCTTTCCCTCCATTGCTCTGTTCTTCCCCTAATATTAGCTCAAATCTCAGGCAGATTTTCTACTTGTGGTGGCAATAAGGCTTCCAGGAGCTCCGAAAGGCCTGAATCCATCACCCTGGCTACAAGAATGTGTTGTTTAAATTGGCTCAGAACTATGTTAATGTCAGCCTGCTGGGTGAAGTCCGTAGACAGTTCTACCAAAAGGAAGAGAGTAGAGGAATTAATCTTCTTGAGGAAAATCAGGACTTTTAAACCAGGAGAAGCAGGAAATGAAAGCTGTGTGGCAAAACTCATGGATACCTGCTACCTCATCCTTTAAGACCTAGGGGAAATGTTATCCCCTTTTGCAAGTTTTCACTGACAACTTTGTTACTTTTCTAGGTGATTTCTACACCCATTCTCATCTCCCTGGTCTTTCCTCTGTGTCAGCACTGCCAACCCCATGTGGTAATCATTGGTTAACTTGCTTCTCTTTTGCAGAGGCTTCCAGCTTCTTTTCTTCTTGGTGTCGACAATATCCAAATACAGTGCCTGATATACAGGAGGAGCCCAGTAAATGCAGAATAAATGTTTAAGAATTTCACACCTGTAATCCCAGCACTTTGGGGGGCCGAGGCGGGCGGATCACGAGGTCAGATCGAGACCATCCTGGCTAAAACGGTTAAACCCCATCTCTACTAAAAATACAAAAAATTAGCCAGGCATGGTGGCAGGTGCCTGTAGTCCCAGCTACTCAGGAGGCTGAGGCAGGACACTGGCATGAACCCGGGAGGCAGAGCTTGCAGTGAGTCAAGATCGCGCCACTGCACTCCAGCCTGGGCGACAGAGCGAGACTCCGTTTCAGAAAAAAAAAAAAAAAAGAATGTATGCTGTCTTTTGGATCTCTTTTCTTGAGTAACAGATTCTGTTATGTCTTGGGAGAATTACTCTAGTAGGGTGAATTTGAGAAGATTGCAACTAGAAGACCATTACTGTGTTTCAGTGTGAAATGAAGAGGAATGAGTCAAAGACGCTGGGCCATGGTAGTAGGAAAATAATGAAGGAATTGATATTAAGAAATGCTGTCTCTGAATCAGTGATTTAGAAACAAATCTCTAAATTATTGATCAAAAACTTAGACCAATTAAAAAAGCTACGACATATTGATATTTGCCTATGTGCTAGGAATTGTGTAATCTGCTTTATATAAATTAACAAATTAGAGTCTCTCAATACCCCTGGAGGTAAGGTAATAGTCTAATTTTAGAGATAAAGAAAGAGTTTCAGTAAGGTTAAGCAAGCTGTTCAAGGATATGTAGTGAGTTAGGGTAGAATTGAGCTCGGAATGAAACTCTGCCTCTAAAGGGTGTGTTGTCATGAAAGCCAAAAGAGGTATGTAACGTCATCCAATTCTTCTAACACTCTTTTAGATCCCAAGATGAGTGACTCTGAGAATGAAGGTCTGTATAAGTTTTAGCAGTTTGAACAAGACACCACTTGTTTGTGGTAATACTCTTCAGACACTTAATAGATTAAAACACTCACTGTTTATGGACCCCCAATCCATTATCATAGTAAGGTCTCAGTTGATCTCCCTGATGGTGCCAGATAACATCAGAAGTCAGATAACAGTCAAGAGTTGAATAAAGAGCTCATGGCTTTGTTGTCACAGAATCAAGTCTCAAATCCAGCAGTAAGAGAGATATTGAAAGTCAACAATATATGTTCAAAAACATGGTAGTTTTTGAATTAGTTTGTTTTCACACTGCTGATAAAGACATACCTGAGTCTGAGTAATTTATAAAGAAAAGAGGTTTAATGGATTCACAGTTCCACATGGCTGGGAAGGCCTCACAATCATGGCGGAAGGCAAGGAGGAGCAAGTCACATCTTACATGATGGCAGGGAAGAGAGAACGAGAGAACCAAGCAAAACGGGTTGCCCCTTATAAAACCATCCTATCTCCTTAGACTTATTCACTACCACGAGAACAGTATAGAGGAAACTGCCCCTATAATTCAATTATCTCTCACTGGGTCCCTCCCACAACATATGGGAATTATGGGAGCTACAATTCAAGATGAGACTTGGGTGGGGACACAGCCAAACCATATCAGTTTATAAAGTGACCAAACTTACAGGGATTCCTATAGTACTCACGCTTTCATTATTTGCTGTATGAAAGAATAGCCACTGACAACTGGATTTCTGGCCTACTCTTTGCTCTCAAAGAGTTTATAATCTAAAAAGAAGGAAACAGACACCTAGGGTTCTGAGGATTTGACAGGTTCATAAAATACTAGAAGGGATATTACAGATCATTTAGTTCAGTGGTTCTCTAGTCTTAATATGCTTCAGAATGACCTAGAAGACACTGTTATAACAGAGATTACCATACCGCACTCACAGACTTTCTGATTCAGTTGGTCCTGAGTAGACCCTAAGAATTTACATTTCTTTTTCCTTTTTTTATGTTTTTTGAGACCAAGTCTCGCTCTGTCACCCAGGCTGGAGTGCAATGGCATGATCTTGCCTCACTGCAACCTCCGCCTCCCAGGTTCAAGCGATTCTCCTGCCTCAGCCTCCCGAGTAGCTGGGATTACAGGTGAGTGCCAACACGCCTGGCTAATTTTTTTTTTTTTTTTTTGTATTTTTAGTAGAGATGGGGTTTCACTGTGTTAGCCAGGATGGTCTTGATTTCCTGACCTTGTGATCCACCTGCCCTGGCCTCCCAAAGTGCTAGGATTACAGGTGTGAGCCACTGCGCCCAGCCAACCCCAAGAATTTATATTTCTAAAAAGTTTCCACATCTTACTGATGTTATTTGCATGGAACCACACTTTGAGAGCCAATGCTTTAGGCCACGTATTTCATTATGCAAATGAGAGAATCCAAGCTTAGAGAAGTGAAAGACTTGTCTCAAACCATGTTAGCTAATGTCACAGCTGAAAATGAGGGCTTCTCCCTAATGTGGTGATGTGTGTGTTTGTGTGTGTGTGTGTATGTGTGTGTATGAGTATGAATGTGTATGTGTGCATGTATGTATATATGTTTATTTTTCTGGCCTATGAACCATCCATTACTCCTTGTACTGATTTAATTATGCGTCCCCTCTTCTTAGTCCCTATGATTTGAATGAAGCTGGTATCACAGCCTCCTGCAGAGAAAAGAGTGTGAAAAATGTTGGAAATACCTTCAGAATTCACATAGCCCTTCTGATTGAGCATGTACATTTTCCAGAATCTATCCTACAAATATAGTCTCATGTTATATAAATATATCAAGTATTGTGTTTATCCCAGCATTGCTTTAATAGGAAGAAAATAGCAAAATAACAAAAGGTCCATCAAGAAGAGACTGTTCAACTGAATCATGGTAGATGCCTATAATGTAAACTCATGTAGCCATTTCATAAAATAAGAGAGACATGCTGACATTGATCTCTGGAAGTCTTGCATTTAGGACATTGAAAGAGCTGTAAGATCTAAGAAGTGAGAAAAAGCAAGATGTAAACAATGTCTAAAGCCGTTATTTATACAGAGTGCAAATATGTGTATTCACATATATGTACAGACAATATATTAGTGTATATGTGTGTATGGAGCTACAGTTTATAGGGTACAGACATATATATATATATATATATATATTTTTTTTTTTTTTTTTTTGAGATGGAGTCTCACTTTGTCACCAGGCAGGAGTGCAGTGGCACAATCTCAGCTCACTGCACCCTCCACCTCCTGGGTTCAAGTGATTCTCCTGCCTCAGCCTCCTAAGTGGCTGGGACTACAGGCGCGTGTCACCATGCCCAGTTAATTTTTGTATTTTTAGTAGAGATGGGGTTTCACTATGTTGGCCAGGATGGTCTCGATCTCTTGACCTCGTGATCCACTTGCCTCGGCCTCCTAAAGTGCTGATGACAGGCATGAGCCACTGCGCCTGGCCTACAGATATATATTTTTATGTATATATATATATACACACATATACAACATAAAAATGTATATGTGACTTCTAAAAGATATTTCAATATTTCATAAAATTGATTTAATTTTTGGAGTCTTTAATAATATAGAAATATAAAATTGGGTATTTCCATATACAACACATACCTTTTTCAAATAATCATTTATTCATTTAAATAACATTTTTTGATTTCTTGTACACTCACATGTTATAGTTCAGGTTGTTCTTATGTGAAATTTTATAAATTGCTAGTTGTTTCAAAGTGGAACAGAAGTTGAGGACCACTTGCAATAATGTCTTAGAATTGATAGGCTCAATCTACAAAAACTGATTATTCATATTTTATAGCTAATAAACTACGATGGCACAGAAATGATTCCAGCATGTAAGGGAAGAGTCACTATTTCAGCTTTTAGCTTCTTATGGAAGGTGAATAAATATTCATTGAGACAGGGTCCCATATTTTGCAGACTCTAAGCCTTACTGAAAGTAATTTTTACTTGTTTTTTTTTCTTATTTCTACTTTATGTCATAGATGCTGTTAGATGTTTTATCTCAAACAGATTGCTGAAAGTCTTCCAGATCTCTCATTTAGAAAGGGCCTGCTGACTTTCTTGCTGAGGACCATGAGCAGACCACATAAATATGCACAGGTGCCTTGAGCACATCACTGAGAATTCTTCTCAACTCCGTCAACTTGCCATACCGTGTTCCAATTTGTTAAACAAAGAGAGTGGCAAAATTGGGAATACCTAATGAGACAGCAAATGCTGCTGCTGTTACCTATGAGAATTCAGGAATCACAAGGAATACGTCTGCCCATACCTCCAAGGACCAACTTCAGTCTTGATCTCTGATAGTCCTTTTTGCTCTAAATTTCACCCCATGATTTAAAACACTTTCCCCTTTTCTGCTGGACAAAGCACAAGCTCCAAATCTCTCATGAATAGGTGAATGATTTCCAAGCCATTAGTGGAACTATTTCCTTGTTACTGATGATCCATGCCTCTCATTCTAAACTCAAATTCTAGAACTCAAGTTAAAATGACAATGAGTTACCTCTATATATCCAATAATATATCTTTTTCAAAGCCTAAACTTGATAATACCAAGTATTGGTAGAACCTCTTTGGAAAACTAGCTATATCTTCTAAAGCTGAAAAAATATATATTTTCAGAAATTCCACTGTTAGGCTTATATCCAACAGAAATATTTATATATGTTTGCCAAAAGATACATAAAGAACGTCTATAAGAACACTGTTTACACCTGTAATCCCAGCACTTTGGGAGGCTAAGGTGGGCAGATGACTTGAGGACAGGAGGTTGAGACCAGCCTGACCAACATAGTGAAACCCCATCTCTACTACAAATACAAAAAAAAAAAATTAGCCAAGCATGGTGGCACATGCCTATAATCCCCGCTACTTGGGAGGCTGAGGCAAGAGAATCACTTAAACCTGGGAGGTGGAGGTTGCAGTTAGCTGAGATTGCACCACTGCACTCCAGCCTGGGTGACAAAAGCAAAACTCCATCTCAAAAAAGAATTTTTTTTAAAAAGCACTATTTATAATAGTCCCAAGCTGGAATCTACTTGAATGCCCATCAAAAGTAGAGTAAATTTTAAAAATGTACATTCATTCTGTGGAATTCTATATAGTAATGAGAAAGAAAAGAAATAACTATTATATGCAACAATATGGATGAATCTCATAAACAAATTATGTTAAAATATATAAAAGAGTATATACTATATATAGAAAACATATAATTATGTTGTATAATTTATAGTTCAAAAATAACCAAAACTAATATATGGTGTTAGAAGTCAGGATGGATACCCTTGGGGGAATGCAGCAGTTGAAGTCAGGATAGATATCCTTGGGGGAATGAAGCAGTTGAAAGGAGACACATGGGGGTCTCTGAGATGTTGATCATGTTCTGTTTCTTCATCTGAGTGCTGGATACATGGGTGTATTTACCTTGTGTAAATTCCAGCAGCCTTTTAATATTTATGTTATACATTGATCAAAATAACAAAAATTAGCCATTATGATAGAACGTACTCATTTCATCCTATTACTAATAACTATAATATTGGTATAAAACACTAATAGTTATAACTAATATTGGTATAAAAATTTTCTGGTTACAAATGGGTTCTATATATCCTTTAAAAAAAATCTTGGATCCTGGTAACAAATCCTATGAATGTAAAAGGATGGGTATTAGAAAATAATCCTCAGGGTTAATTTAGGTGTGGCCCCAGGTCACAGCATATCTTTTAGCCACAATTATTGAATAAGAAATAGATATCTATGAAGCCACCTTAAGTCAACTTGAAAAATGACAATTATTAGGCTTCTTTAATCATGTGAAATATTCATTATTACTCTACACTTTCAGATATGTAAAAATAGATGTAAAATTTCAGGTCGTTAAACTGGAATTCTTCACACGTTTGTATATCACCTCAAAATCCCCAATGTCATCTCTGCATTTTTAAAGACTAGTTGAGTTCCATGCTTCCCTTTCATAACCTTTGTACTAAACAGGACAGGTCCCGAGCACTTTTCTCACTGTGTTGAATGGCTGCAGGTTTCTGAAGACTGTGGCTATCTCAAACTTAACAGCTTAAGGTCAGGACCTTTAAAATTAGAAGCCAGCAAAAATTTTCTCCCATTCTGTAGGTTGCCTGTTCACTCTGATGGTAGTTTCTTTTGCTGTGCAGAAGCTCTTTAGTTTAATTAGATCCTATTTGTCAGTTTTGGCTTTTGTTGCCATTGCTTTCGGTGTTTTAGACATGAAGTCCTTGCCAATGTCTATGTCCTGAAATTTTTGCAATCTACTCATCTGACAAAGGGCTAATATCCAGAATCTACAATGAACTCAAACAAATTTACAAGAAAAAAACAAACAATCCCATCAAAAAGTGGGCGAAGGACATGAACAGACACTTCTCAAAAGAAGACATTTATGCAGCCAAAAAACACATGAAAAAATGCTCCTCATCACTGGCCATCAGAGAAAAGCAAATTAAAACCACAATGAGATACCATCTCACACCAGTTAGAATGGCGATCATTAAAAAGTCAGGAAACAACAGGTGCTGGAGAGGATGTGGAGAAATAGGAACACTTTTATACTGTTGGTGGGACTGTAAACTAGTTCAACCATTGTGGAAGCCAGTGTGGCGATTCCTCAGGGATCTAGAACTAGAAATACCATTTGACCCAGCCATCCCATTACTGCGTATATACCCAAAGGATTATAAATCATGCTGCTATAAAGACACATGCACACGTATATTTACTGTGGCACTATTCACAATAGCAAAGACTTGGAACCAACCCAAATGTCCAACAATGATAGACTGGATTAAGAAAATGTGGCACATATACACCATGGAATACTATGCAGCCATAAAAAATGATGAGCTCATGTCCTTTGTAGGGACACAGATGAAGCTGGAAACCATCATTCTCAGCAAACTATCACAAGGACAAAAAACCAAACAGCACATGTTCTCACTCATAGGTGGGAATTGAACAATGAGAACACATGGAGACAGGAAGGGGAACATCACACACAGGGGACTGTTGTGGGGTGGGGGGAGGGGGGAGGGATAGCATTAGGAGATATACCTAATGCTAAATGACGAGTTAATAGGTGTAGCACACCAACATGACACATGTATACATATGTAACAAACCTGCACATTGTGCACATGTACCCTAAAACTTAAAGTATAATAATAATAATTTTAAAAAGAGATTAAAAAAAAATAGAAGCCAGCATTTAAAGAGTGACTCTGGAGATTGGGACCAGGAATCGATTCACATCTGACCCTGAGCAAGAGAGATTTTCAGTTTTATCATCAATGGTGAACTCAAAGAACCAGAGCTTCTTTGATAAAGAAGTAGGATCTTAGCTAATCAGTTCAGCACATCTCATCTCAGCTGTGAGGAACTCTCCACTTTTGTAATATAAAATAGGAAAAACACAACCACTCTGAAAAAAACAAAGCCACTCTAATGTGATAAACAAGAACTTTGTCCTGGTAGTCAAAGTTATCTTTGTCATTTTCATTGCTTCTCTCTTGTGCTATATTTCCTCCTGTACTAGAAACCATATATTAGTGATGATTTATGTGGCTCACTTTGTCTTAATTTCTTATATGCCTTTTCAGGTATGACGACTGTTTGAATTTGCTTTCCATGAGAAGTAATAGAAATGGTTGGGAATATAGTTAGAGAGATAATTTACAACGATTTATAAAACCAAGATGCAGCACCTGCTATACTCTCACGTAAACTTGGTTCTTTTGACAACCACTGCATTGAACTATTTCAGGTTACTGGAGACCAAGTCTGCACATTGAGTTCATACCTTAGTGAGTTTGACTCTGCTAGATTCTACCAGACAACTTCCAAAGCTTTTGAATCAAGTTCTGACAGCTGAATAGCTCTGGCTTGCTTCTATGGATGGTAGAGCCAACTCACCATAGCTCTTAGTAATGGGGCACAGGTGTGGAAATCGGCCTCCAGGCAAAGCTTCAGATTCTTGAATGGATGAATGGACAAGTGTTTCATTCCTATTTCCATCCCTGTTTCTAGCCCCTTTAGAGAAATGAAGAAGCCTGGTATAGTGGTGAAAATAAAGGCTCTGGAAACATACAGACTTATATCCTGAGTAATCTTAGTAACTTTGATTTACTCAATTTTTGTTTCATTGTCTGTATATGGGACCAATAATAACATACTAGTATTATGATGTTAGACAACAGTTCTGTAAAGTGTCTAGGAAATTATTTGATAGTTAAACTGTAGTCAAGAAGTAGGATAGCTTGGCTTTTTATTTACTTGGGGTGATACATTTTCTTGCAGATACACACTTAATACTAGATTCTGAGCTAATTCACTTTGCTCATGTTGACCTTTATCTCCTTGAAAACTTTCTTCATTCAACAAATGTTTATCTAGCACTTTCCATGTTTCAGGCACTATTAGGCCCTGGGGATATAGTGTAGAACAAGTTAGCAAAGGTTACACCCCTCTTGGAGATTATATACAACAACAAAGCTAGTTAATGGAATAACTAGAGATGGGGAGTGAGCATGCTACCTTAAATAGGAAAGGCCTTTCTGGAGTCTTTTCTGAGCAGAAAGCACACCAGAAAGCCAAGTGATCAAGACTTGGAAAAACATTTCCTTTGCATGACATTACTTGCCTGCACTGGGCCTATGAGGGCAGACAACTGCAGAGACCTGAGGCTTGGTATCTCAGGTAATCATTCTACCTTTGACCAATTCTGGTTGGGAAGGATGCAAACCAAACAACAAGGCTGCTGCTGTCTGGCAGCAAGTTTCATGATGGAAATAATGCTACCCGCTAGTAAGACCACTAGATTTTTGGTGTCTGGTGATGAGTGCTATAAACTTAAAAAAAATAGACTGGAAAGTTAAGACAAGAATCCCATGTAGCAAGTTATGCAACTAGAGGCAAGGCAAAATATTCTTCATTTTCTATCTGTCGTGGATTGTCTGTCATCAATTCACAACATAATAATCACTGTAATCAATCATCATACCCTTCCCATTTCGTCTAGGTCAATGGGAAGAAGCTTACCACTGTATATCCTAGAATCCTATTCCTCATAGATTCCCTAGCTACAGTGAGTGAGAGGCACCTGAGTGAAGTTTGGAAGGTGGAAGGGAAATACATGCCATTATTCTCTGGTTCACGTTAACAGTTTCCCTGAGCTACCGAAGATTCCTAAGTAGCTGAGGTAATGGGCAGTGCTTTTCCTCATGATTTGTGGTTTCCTCTGAAAATCAATCACTTTGATCTTGAAAGCAGCTGGGATCATTGACTCCAACTTGTTGGCAATTACTTCGAGATTTCTTGAAAGTAATCTCCTAAAAATTTCCTCACTCCTCCCACCTTAGCCCTCATGCCAGTCATGTAAGCCTGTCATTCCTGTGTTAAATGTTTAGCTAATCAAAATGTCTAGAGTGCCTTCTATATTTCTGCTCAAAGCTTGAATGATGTGCCATTCCTTATTCTTCATTAGTCAAAGTAACTTATTAGACAAGTAGACACTTCTCCAAAAAGTTGCTATCACTTATTAGGCATATGTGATATTCCACACATTGAGCTAACTGATTTATAGGCATTTTATTTTTTAATTGAGATAATTATGTATTTACATGCAATTGTAAAAAATAATAGAAAGAACTCCTATATACCCTTTATCCAGTTTCTTTCCGTAATAACATTTTGCTAAACTACCAGTACCAGTTTACTGTATTAGTCTGTTCTCATGCTGCTAATAAAGAGATACCTAAGACTGGGTAATTTATAAAGAAAAGAGGTTTAATTGACTCACAGTTCCACATGGCTGGGGAGGCTTCCCAGTCATGGCAGAAGGTGAATGAGGATCAAAGTCATGTCTTGCATGGCAGCAGGCAAGAGAGCTTGTGCAGGAAAACTCCCCTTTATGAAACCATCATATTTTGTGAGACTTATTCACTACCATGAGAACAGTATAGGAGAAACTGTCCCCATGATTCAATTATCTTCACCTGGCCTGCCCTTGACACATGAGGATGATTATAATTCAAGGTGAGATTTGGATGGGGACACGGCCAAACTGTATCATCACCACAGTCAAGACACTAAGCAATTACTTCCATCATGTTCTTAAGTGGAGCTGTAGATGTGCTTTTAAAGTTCAATCCTTCAGTGTCCCTATAGATTCTATTGTTATCTCCATTTTGCAGATAAGAAAACTGAAGCTTAGACAGCCCATCACTGGTACAAGGTTGTGTAATTAATACATACCAGAATCAGAATTTGAATACAAGTTATCTAACATCAAAGCCAGTGGTCTGGCCCAGTAGGCCAGTGGAGCTTCCAATGTCTCAAAGAATCTCTCTCTCTGACTTTTCCTTTTTTTTTTTTTTGAGACAGTCTCACTCTCTTGCCCAGGCTGGAGTGCAGTGGTGCTATCTCGGCTCACTGCAAGCTCCGCCTCCCGGGTTCACGCCATTCTCCTGCCTCAGCCTCCTGAGTAGCTGGGACTACAGGCACCCGCCACCACGCCCAGCTAATTTTTGTATTTTTAGTAGAGACGGGGTTTCACCCTGTTAGCCAGGATGGTCTCGATCTCATGACCTCGTGATCCACCCGCTTTGGCCTCCCAAAGTGCTGGAATTACAGGTGTGAGCCACTGCACCCGGCCCTCTCTGACTTTTCAAAAGAGAAAATAAGAGAGCCAGTCTTGAAAGTGAGCAACAAATGGGAGATGAATTATACTTTTCACATGCCTACTTCCCACTGGACAGCAATGATGTCTCCTGAGTGCTCCTTGTCAAATTTCTTCTTTCAATATCCTATACTACTAGGATACTAGTATTTTAATATTTTATTAAATATTCTTTTATTTTATATACATTTATATTTATAAAATGTTTTAAATATTAATCTTCATTATTTTAATGGTATTTTAAAAACCGTAAAAATACTCCAAATGTGTTCTTCTCTCTGACCTTTTAAGCCTTTGCCAGCACTGATCTTAACAATTGCTTGGAAAGGTGCTTCAGTTTGAACCATTGAGATGTATTACTCATTTCTTTTTCTTTCTTTTCTTCTGGACTTTCCAATGAACCAACCACTTTGACGAGGAATAATTTGACACCTCGTGGAATTTATTTCTTACTAAAAATGGTGTAGCTTTTGATGAGTTGGCAGTTTCTAAAGTCATGCAGACAGCAAACATACGTCTTTCTTAGAAACTAGATTTGCAGATAATAGAAAAGTGCTGATAATGTGGGCTTCAAGTTGGATGTAGCTACCCAGTGAAGAAATCCCATAAATCTCAAAAATCTCAACAATATTTCCAACTCTCAACTATTGATAGTAATGGGGGTCTCAGAGAGCACAAATACTGTAATTGAAATCCATGGATAATCTCAAAACTTCATTCTATCCAATGGTTTCAGAGCCCTCTTGGGCTATACTCTTGACAGGAAGGGGTAACAAGTGGTCAGTGTGACCGATTTGGGTTTCATCTCTGTCTTCTTTTCTTGGCCCAGCCTAGCAGTGTGGGTGCTCTGCTAGGGAAAACAGTAAATGCAGGAAGCAAAGCCTGTCACTGAGGGACCAGGAGAGTAATTTGGTTCACGTCTCACAATACAAAGAACTTCAATGACATCTTTTGATGATACTGTCAAATAAAGTTTTGTATACTCTCAGAGGCACACATAGGATTGAAAGAAAAGTATGTTCTTCATACATATTTCAACCTCTATGCCATTTTCAGAGCACCACCTCTCAAGTCTAGGTACCATCAATTAACATTTTTTTTACCTTCTAATATTATGGTGTGAATAACACAATTATACTGTGTTACTTTCATTTTGAAATCAGAAGCTTAAATTTGTTAGATGCATATCCTTAAAATAGTCAAAAAGTTCAAAACCTATCACTATCTCTTGGTTTTCTGTTTTGTTTTTGTTTTTATATGTATCAGGGCCCTGTCAAAGTGCATGTGATTTGTGCCCTGGAAGAAAATTTAAGAGAATTTAAGGACTAGATAATCATATCTTGACATCACAGTAAAGTACATGGTTATTTTTACTTTTAAAAGACAGAGTCTGCCTATTAAATGTTTACTATAATGTTCACAACTTTATCTAGTTTCTGGAACATTCACTGAAAAAGATTCTGTCATTGATCAAACTACTCAGGCTCCCCTGAACTCTTTTTTCAACTGGACCTGACTTTTGGATTTCCATGTTTGTCTCTGCATTTTCCCGTTTTAGCAAGAATTTGCTAAATCAGTTTAGCCAGAACCCCCTGCCCTTGAAATCTGCTCACCCTTGAAACCAGATTCCCCATCCTCTAGCATCTCCTAGGTTATGTCTGAGGAACCTGGTCTGCCTTCAGCAAGAATCCTGTTAAACCAGTTTAGCCAGAATCTCCCCTTACTCCTGATGTTTCCTCTTGGTAATTTTCTATCTGCTGACCTCACACTGCTCCTTGGCTGTAAATTCCCATGCTACATTTGAAGTCGAGTCCAAGACCCCATTGCAGTGGTCTTCACATCTATCATCATGGCCGCCCTTGAATAAAATCTTCCTTACCACCTTTGACAAGCATCATTGAATAATTTCTTCTTTAACATCATCTACCCATAACAATTGTTGTGGGAAGTCAGGGACCCCAAATGGAGGGACCTGCTGAAGCCATGACAGAAGAACATAAATTATGAAGATTTCATGGACATTTATCACTTCCCTAATCAATACTCTTATAATTTCCTATGCCTGTCTTTACTTTAATCTCTTAATCCTATCATCTTCTTAAGCTGAGGATGTATGTCACCTCAGGACCCTGTGTTGACTGCATTAACTGCACAAATTGTTCGTAAAGCATGTGTGTTTGAACAATATGACCTCTGGGCACCTTAAAAACAGGATAACAGCGATTTTCAGGGAACAAGGGAGATAACCTTAAAAGTCTAGCTGCCTGTGGGCCGGGCAGGACAGAGCCATATTTCTCTTATTACTGAAAACGGGTAAGAGAAATATCGCTGAATTCTTTCCCCAGTAAGGAATATTAATAATTAACAGCCCTGGGAAAAGAATGCATTCCTATTCGTACACTCCCTCCCCTTTGAAAATTGGCTAATAAAAACTTGCTGGTTTTACTGCTCATGGGGCATCACGGAACCTGCCGACATGCGATGTCTCCCCTGATACCCAGCTTTAAAATTTCTATCTTTTGTACTCTTTCCCTTTATTTCTCAGACCGGCCGACACTTAGGGAAAATAGAAAAGAACCTACGTTGAAATATCAGGGGTGGTTCCTCCGATAAACCATGGTCTTAGTATGACTGCCCCTTGGTCAATGAGCTAATGTTAAAATAAAAATATTGAAATCAGGGGCTATTAGGGTCCGAGAGGACTTGAAAACAGTGTTTATCATTAGGATATAAGCAGTTCAACATTAGGATGGGAGTGTGGATAACTGAGAGGGCTCAAGATTTTATGCTGGGACCCAGTGTTTCAAGGGATGTTCATACAGGACCGAGTGCTTCAAGGGGTATGGGCTTTGGCAGGTCGTTAACCTTCTCTGAACACTTGAAAAGTGGAGATGGCAATATTTACATTTTAGTATTGCTATAATTTAAGAGAAAATACATGTATTGTATCAGTCAAGACAGGCTGAGTCACACCATCAGAATAAACAATCTTCTGACCTCAGAGGCTTAAAACAAAGTTTTATTTCTGACTTCTATGCCCACTGTAGATTAGCTGGGAGTTCTGCTCCATTTCATTTTTGTTGATACTCTGGAAATTAGAGCAACAGATCAGCCACTATCTGCAACATTGCCAGCTACTGTGGCAGAGGAGAAACTCTCTGTATGGTCACAAATTAATAAATAATGCTTTACCGAGAAGTGAAGTACGCCACCTCCACTCATACCCAGCCCAACCTCAAGAGTGCCAGGAAATTCATAAGCCTATCATGTGCCCAGAAGTAGAATAATAAGTGCAATATTTAGCAACAAGTTCAAGTACAAAGCCTGATACACTCAACAAATGATAACGTCTACCATAACAATTATACAATACAGTCAGTTCTCAATAGGCAGATATCCAATCGTCTTTTGTTACAGTTGTGTGTGGAAGACAGGCTGCCTGCAATTCCCTCCCCTATCTCACCCCTTACTCCCCTGCCTAGTGTATTATCTTCTTTTGGTAACTTATTCCCCAAGTTTTTGTTGTATACATAATTTCCTAGCAAACAGACAACATTTTTCAGTTAGGAATGTTCATGTGACTAAGAGCAAATGGATATAAGTAGAATGGTTGTCCTTCAGAGGCCATATCCCTCTCTGCCTTTTCTCTTTCCTGATGGTTAGAATATGGACCTGTGGCTAGAGACGAAGTGGCCACCTTGTCCAGTGAGTTAACTTTGGAACAGATTTCACCAGCAGGAGAGCAAGATAGAAGACCCACCATTCTAGTTCTGAAATATCTGCATCTAGACTTTAAATTCAGAAATAAATTTCTAAGTTATTTCACTCACAGCTACTTTGGATTTCATTGCTTCTTTCACTTTTCAATTATGAAGAACTGGACAGGACCTAGCAAATTTACACACAGATATATTAATTAGAATGCATTTGGCTGCAAGTAATGGAACATCCAAATTAATAATGACTTATACTCTTTAGACACCTACAGCTGTCTAGTCATAGATGGTTATATAGTTTTGATGCTCAATAGACTCAGATTCTTTCTGTCTTTCTAATCTGTGATCTTTAGCATGTTGAGTTTGGTCACTATATGGTTACAAGGTATCTGCTGCAAAGCTAGTTGTTCCCAGTAGTATGCAAGGCACAAAGAGGAAAGAGGATCTCTGTTATCTCTATTTTTATCAAGAGGTAATAACATTTACTGATCTTTATCACTGATCTCTGCTCCTCTCCCCTCCCATCCACCCAGCAAAGAAATTTCTTCTTTAGTATCTAGAATAAAGCCACATTCCCACGCCTAAGCCAATCACTAGCGAAGGGGATTGGAATTATGTCGTACGGTTTAGGACTTCATGACTCATCTCCCAGGCTAGAGAATGGAGTGTCCTTCTCTAAGTATGCTGCTGCCCAAATAAAATCAGAATTCTATAGATTAAGGAAGAAGGGGGAAACAGTATCTGCCTCAGCAGTTAAAGTATCTCTGATTTCTTCTCTCCTTTGGCACTTAGCAAGTCATGCAGTGTCATGCTTATTCTAAACATATGGAACTACAGAATGAAAGGGTAGAGAGGAAGGATATCTTACTACTACCCTGCCTTTCATCCACCCTCCTACCTTCAGTTTATTCTCCAACAGCAGGCATTGGCTACATTACTTTTTAAACAAATCATATAATGTCACTACCATTGCTTAAAACCCACCAAAAATGTGCCATTGCCTAGATGAAAATATCCACAGTTTTGACTGTCCTCTACAAGACCCTGCACTATGTGACCCTGGCTTTCCTCAGTTCTACATCTCATGCCACCATCTCCTTTCACTGCTCCAACCAGAAGGGGCTTCTGATGGTTTTCCAAGAGTTATGGACTCATTTTCACCTTGGAGATTCTGAACCTGCTGTCATCGCTCCCCACAAAACTTTACCAGATGGGATCCTCCTTGTCCATTCCAAGTATCTTCTCTGAGAGACCTTCTCTGGCCATTCAATCTAAAGGAGCTCCCTCCATTCCAACTCTCTCTCTACCTGGTTTTGTTTTCCTCATTGTAATTTCACTATTTGAAATTATCTTAGGAATGCATTTATATTCTTTTTGAATTTTCATTCACTGTCCTATCCCCAGTAGACTGCAAGCTAAAAGAGAGCCAGGGTTTTGTCTGTTTTCTTTGTCTACAAAGCTCCAGCAAATAGACCAGTCTCTGGTACATGGTAGGTGCTCAGCTGATGAACAGAAAGTTGGGCTATGCTGGACGTATTCTTCCCTGCTTGGCTAAAGACAATGGCATAAAATCAATGTTCCTTTGTCTATAAAAATGAAATAACATCCTACCTCATCAAGAGTATGTTGATTCAAATCTATAAAGGGTCCTATAAAACAGTTATTTTGAAATTAATGTAAAAAGTTATCCATTCATTTAATGAGTAGATTTTAATCCATGTAGCTCACTGAATTTGTCTAAACCTGACTTAAAAATTGTTTTTTATTACAGTCTCCATTTTACTCAAGATGGCCGTTCAGGAGGCTATGTAATTGCCTGTAAATGCTATGGTCCATAATTCAGTAGATATGGAACACGGAGAATAAAACTTGAATACCATACTCCTTCCAAATTTATAAAAAAAACAAAAAACTGTCATAAGATTTTGACTTCACCCAACATGACACCCAACATCAACTAGCAAAGCTTCTCCTTGGGTATGTGGACATGCTCACTATTTACATGGAGCTTTTCTTTTCTATGAAAATTTGGAACACAGGACATGGATCAAGATTCATTGTGGACATGGAAAGGGAGTTTATAAGTAACAAAGATGGAGTAGAGAAGTTACACAATTCAAAAGCCAAGGATAAGTGGGGGCGGATCCTGAGAGAAAATCAAACTGATTACACAATGATAATTCCAACATGCTTGTCAATAAAAGGGCTAATGAAAAAACTGAATAAAATAAAACTTTTTGATGAAAACCTTATAAGTGACAGCATCTGAGTTGCAAGTTTTTTAAATCAGTTCTGAAATGAAACAGTGGTTTTTCCACTATGCTCCAGGAAATAGATGCTCGCTAAATAACTTCTTTAACTTTTTTCTGACATCTATTGATTATATCCATAGAGATTAAGAGGAGACAGCAATTAAGTTTAAAATTTAATGGTGTTCTGCTGCTGTTAATTTACTGGCTGACTCTATCAATGTGTCAACTTGGATAGAAATCTATGCCCCCACCATCCATGTGCTAGAAAACTCTATGATGCCCTTTCAGCTAAAATTATAATAATCACAAGCAACCAAATAACTAAGAACTAGGGATCACACAAGGTCCCTGTAGAGAGTGACAACATTTGTCTATATGAGTTGCCCAATCTACATTTTTAAAGAGGCCACTTAAATTGAAAATAGCAAGCCTTGAGAGTTGTTTTGTTTACCTTACTACTTTCCAATTTTGGAATTCACTAAATGGTAAACATATCACACTCACAACAAAAAGGAAGCTTTTCCTACCAATGACAGCTAAAATATGTATATTCCATGGAATTTCATTTTGCTTGTCAGGCAATGAAGTCTCTGATATATGTCATAATTAAATCTGGAAAAAGCCTGGTCACTATCAAAGGAGATAATTCCACGTAACATAAAACAGCATATTAGGTAAGCCTAAAATTATCAGTTTACTCTATGACAAGGAACTATCCTGATGATATGACTTAAGACAAAACTAGTAGTAATCAGATATACAGTAATGAAAAGGAACTAGAATATCTTATTTTCTATAGAATTTATCTGGAATCAGTTACTATATTAGTCTTTTCTCACACTGCTAATAAAGACATAGTCAATACAGCATAATTTGTAAAGGAAAGAGGTTTAATTGACTCACAGTTCCACATGGCTAGTGAGGCCTCATGATCATGGCGAAAGGTGAGTGAGGAGCAAATTCACATCTTACATGGTGGCAGGCAAGAGGGCATGTGCAGAGGAACTCCCATTTATGAAACCATCAGATCTCATGAGACTTACTATCATGAGAACAGCACAGGAAAGACTTGCCCCCATGATTCGATTACCCCTCACCAGGTCCATCCCGCGCCATGTAGGAATTATGGGAGCTACAAGATGAGATTTGGGTGGGGACACAGGCAAACCATATCAGTTATCTATTATGTTTGCCAAATTTTATTTCTTTTTAATTATATATTTTGAAAAATATAAGTGTAGATATATATTTAGGAATACTCAAAATACAGCAAAATACAAATAAAAAAACAAAAATCTTCTAAGCTTTTTGTCTTTTTTATCTGCCATTGTACTGAGAATTTTCCAGAGTTTTCCAAAGTGTAACTTTTAACAGTGAAAATGTATTCTGTTTTTATCAATGCCTCACAATCACTAACTGCATTATTCCTGCATAGTTTGATTTTCCCCCCACTTTTCCTAAATAAACATCTTTGTTGCAACCAAGACAACAGCTCCAGGAGTGACTGTTTCTTTTCTCCAAAGGTATTTAACCCATTATATATTAACAGCCAAAAGTGCTACCAGAAAACTGGGCATAAGTCACAGGGTGGAGTATCAGAAAATCAGTGGAGATGGACATGTCTATGGTCTTGTCCTGAGTCCTAGGACAGAGCAGCCAGAATTGCCTTCTATAGGAAAGACAACTGGGACTACAGGCAACTGTCTTCTGCTTGAGGACAGATGAACATAACTGAGACAGGGTTTCATTCTTACTGACATCATGGTGATATGTTGTGGTAGGCTTGGGTTCTGCCTAACACTAGAGTTTCCTTATGAAAGGAACATAGAAATATGGCAAGGGTGGTATACTAATTGAAAGCTTCAGTCCCTCTTCAATTTGTCACCTCTACTAAGATTCAGTGAGAACAGCCAGAGCGGCTGAGAACAGATTGGATGCTGGTAGGGGAAAAATAATTGGATCACATAGCCAGGTCCAACTAGCTAAAAATCTCTAGATGGGATGGATATATATATATATATATATGCACTTTCATTGGCCTGGGTTCCTTCAGGATATCCTGGCCAGGTTTGTTTGTTTGTTTGTTTGTTTTTTGGCAGAGTCTTACTCTATCACCGAGGCTGGAGTGCAGTGGCGCAATCTTGGCTCCTTGCAACCTACATTTCCTGGGTGCAAGTGATTTTCATGCCTCAGCCTCCTGAGTAGCTGGGATTACAAACATGCATCACAACGCCCAGCTAATTTTTGTATTTTCGTTAGAGTCGAGGTTTAACTATGTTGGTCAAGCTGGTCTCAAACTCCTGACCTCAGGTGATCCACCCACCTCAGCCTCCCAAAGTGCTGGGATTACAGGCATGAGCCACCACACCTGGCCATGGCCAGGTTATTTGGACTCTTATCTGCCCTATCTTGGGCACTAAGAGCTGATCTTCTTTAGCTGTTTCTGGAGGAAGATTTCATTTTAAGATACATTTCTTTTCTTAAATATATTTTTTAAAATTTGAAGGAAAAGTTCTAGTCTAATGGGGTTCCCTATGTGTGATCCCCAGACTAGCAGCATCAGCATCACCTGGGAACTTGTTTGAAATACAAATTACTGGGCCCTAGCCCAGGTCTATGGAATCAGAACCTTTGCTGATGGGAGGCAGGAGGCAACCTGTGTGTTAATGAGCCACTCCAGGTACTGCCTTTTCTCATCTCTGGCAACTATGTAGGTGAATATTCACTCTCTGTTTCTCTAGGTTCCACTCTTAGGAAGGAGCGAGAGATGCTCTGAATCTATAACACAGAGAAGAGGAGGAGGATGTGCTCATAGAGATCTTACTTCTGAATTCAATACTTAAAAATATAGTTCAATTGATTTTATTAGGATAGTTACGTTCCTGCTAGCATGTACCCTATACCATATTATGCTAAAAGTCTGTCTCTCCCCTGGACCTGAGTGGCAGTATTAAAAAAATAAAAATCCTTTATACTGAAGGAACCAGACCCTAGGTAGTGGATGCTGAAGAAAAAAACAAAATCTCCTGCCATCCTTGTATTGACATCTTCATGAGGTAAGACGAGAGGACCTGGATTTATCAGATGGTCTAGGATGGAACAGGATGCTCTAAAGTTTCCTTCCAAATCTGGAATTCTGAGATTTGAAGGGATGGGTATATTTTGTCCCATCCCTTTTTTAACTTCACTAATGCCACCTATAGCCAATTTTCGCTAAATTTTTGCTGTTGGGAGAGAAGGCATTTTTTTTTTAAAGCCTCATTTTTCCTTTCCTTCTGAGACCAAGAAAAGCTATTTCTTAGCCATACTGGGAGATTGAAGGAACAACCATAAAGTAATTCTTTCAGAGATGATATGCAGTTGTCCATCTCTCAAGCCTCAATAAACGGCCTTAACACGTTTCCCTCATGATCTACCTAAGTAAAGGGTCGTTAATTACTTTGTGAATCTGAACAAATATTAAAAGCACAACCCAAGTTTAAGGGTAAAAAGCACAACATCTTTATTATAGTTTCTAGAGCTTCAGGTATCTCTGATTACACATGAGAAGTTTACCTTTTTTTAACAATTTCTTTTCTTTCACTGGGGATGATATTCATGAGTATTTGACTGGGACATCTTAAAGTGAAAGTCTTATATGGTAAATAGGGAATTAGGGAAAAGGTGGCAATGAGCTCTTTGTATTGATTTTATCATTCGTTTCAAAGATGAGATAATACTTTCTATCAACTGCAAATACTTTCATTCAGCTCCCATAAAACTAGTATTAGCTTCATTTATTTTGTCCTCACGGTTAGGATTTAGTTATATTTATTCAATTCTCAGAACTTGTATTTTACAAAATGAACAGTTTAGTCTGAATCATTACTTATTTCTTCTAGTGCATTAAAAAACAGAAAATAGCATTTCTTTAAAATGAGTCACTACTTAAAAATTTTTATTTATTTCTCTCTAAGATATAGCTTCTGAACTCAAGATCAAAGTATGGGAAGAATTTTTCCAATAACTTCAAGTGCTCTTAATGTTATAAAACCTGTCTACTATTTTAAAAAATAGTGTTATTGCTTATTGTCCTACAGGTTAAGGAAATTATTACTTGTAATGGATGTTGTGGGGTGCCACCTGATCCTCCCCACTCCCCTCTCAGGACAAGACACTCATTCCCTCAGCTCCTGCAATGGGAATTGCCCTCAGCTGATGAGCACTTCCTTGCCCAAAATGGTACCCCCCTCCCAGGGAGCACCCTGCACTCAATGACGGGCAAATGTGGGGATAGAATGGCTGCTTCTTTGCCTAAAGGAGAAAAACTGAAGAACTCTCACTGTGAGAACAAGGCTAATGCTTTGCAATGACTGTACCACAATTCAGCTCCTTTTTCTGCAGATTGCTGTTTCCTTGCCCTGCCTCTCCCACAGATGTTGATCCTGAAGTCGTTACTCAATAAACCTCCTGAAAGTAAATCTGTTTTAGAGTCTGCTTCCCAGGGAACCTTCCCCAGATATTACTAAGTATAACTGGATTTACATTCAGGTTTGCCCTTTCTTATGGAAGTAGTGATACAGTTAAAAAAAAAAAAAGTGGGAAGCATTGTTTAAAAATGTCTCTACTCCAAGCATGAAAGATTGTTTCCCCAGCAGTTCAAAGTGACCTTCATATGGAATGTTTGTACATAAGACATCTGGAAATGTCATGACAGTAGTTGCCAACATGTTATTTATTTCCTGTTGAGAATCTAAAAAGCCACTTTGGGAAAAGTGGGATGACTAATAAACTTAGAATCGGATTCCTGTGTCTTAGTACTGGCTTCTGAGTTGATGACTTTGGATAGACTGCTTAACTTTCCTGAGCCCTCTTAGAAATTATAAAACAATGAACAGGTATATGGTTCTCATGAAAAACAAGCTGCAATTCTGGCTTATCAAATGTCCATGTACTAATTCATAAAATGCTCCTGTAGTAGAATAAGACCAGATATGTTAGTTAGTTCTTGCATGATATAAAAAAACTACCTGAGACTGGGTAGTTTATAATGAGGTTTAATTGGTGTATAGCTCCACAGACTGTACAGGAAGCATGGCTGTGGAGGCCTCAGGAAACTTTCAATCATGGTGGAAGGTAAAGTGGAAGCAGGCATGTCCTACATGGCTGGAGAAGGGGATATATAGAGAGAAGGGGGAGGTGCTACATACTTTTAAACAACCAGATCTCATGAGAACTCTCTTACCATCGTGAGAACAGCAAAGGGAAAATCCACCTCCATGATCCAGTGACTCCCCACCAAGCCTCTCCTCAGCACTGGGGGCTATAATTCAACATGAGATTTGGGTGGGGCCATAAATCCAGACCATATCACCAGATAATTAAGATGTCTAATGGGTTCATCCCATGAGCTTACCCATGAGTGATAGGGTAAACTATTTCAAAGTAGTTCAAATCATGGTCTATGGGACAATGTCATCAGAATCACAAGATGTTTGTTAAAACATCTTGGATCTCATTTATATGCGGACTCTAAAAAAGCTGAACACATAGAAGCAGAAAGTAGAATGGTAGTTACCAGGAGCTTGGAGAAGGAGGGGACTGGGAAGATGCTGATCAAAGGATAAAAAATTTCAGTTAGAAATTGAAGAGATCTATCATATAACATGTTGATTATAGTTAATGACAATGTATTATATTTTTGAAAATTGCTAAGAGAGTAAATTTTAGGTGTTCTCACCACAAAGAGTGATAAATATGTGAGGTAATGCATATATTAGCTCAATTAGACATTCACAAAGTTTATGTTTTTCAAAACAACATGTTGTAGTTGATATACAGTTGGCCCTTGAGCAACATGAATTTGAACAGTGCAGGTCCACTTGTGTAGGTTTTTAAAAATAAATGTATTCAAAACAATTTTTTAGACATGTGACAATTTGAAAAACTAGCAGATGAACTATGTAGCCTAGAAATAGCAAAAATGTTAAGAAAGTTAGTTATGTCATGAATGCATAACATATATTTAGAGAGTAGTCTATTTCATCATTTACAACCATAATATATGCATAAATCTATTATAAAAAGTTAAAATTTATTAAAATTTACACACACACACTTACAGGCCATACATGGAGCCATTCACAGTTGAGAGAATATAAACCAAGATAAACATGCACTATTAATCCTAACTGCATAAAATTAACTGTAGCACATAGTATACTACCATATAATTTTGTAGCCCCCTCCAGTTGCTATTGCAGTGAGTTGAAGTGTTACAAGTACCTACTTAAAATGCCATGTGACTCTAATTATCTCCAAGTGAACAGTACATCTCTCCAGTAAATTGCATACTGCAGTAAAAAGTGATCTCTCATGGTTCTTCTGAATTTTTCATCATGCTTAGCGCAGTATCATAAACCTTGGATTCACACCATGGGACCCATATGAGGTGCCACTAGTGATGGTTGAAGTGTTCCTAGGAAACAGAGAAAATTCATGACATTACAAGAAAAAGTTGAATTGCTTGATTGAGGTCTGCAGCTGCAGTTGCCTATCATTTCAAGATAAAATGAATCCAGCTTAAGGACCATTGTGAAAAAAGAAAAAAGAAAAGTGGGAAGCTGTAGCTGCAACTATGCCAGCAGGCGCAAAAACTTGCATTTTTTGCAAAATACCTTTTCATATCATATTGAAATGAAGCTTTTATATGGGTGCAAGATTGCTATAAGAAAGCCATACCCATAGACTCCAATGTGATTTGAGAAAAACAGAAGTCATTACCTGACAGCGTAAAATAAAAGGAAGGTGAAAGATCTAAACCTGGAGAAATTAATGGCAGCAAAGGATGGTTTAATAGTTTTAAAAAGAGGTTTGGCTTAAAATATATCAAGATAACAGGAGAAGCAACTTCTGCTAACCAAGAGGCCGCAGACCAATTCTCAGATGCTGTTAAACAAATTTTTGAGGAGAAAGAGCATCTGCCTGAAGAGATTTTAAATGAAGATGAAAGTGTCCTATTCCAGAGGAAAAAATGCCACAAAGGACATTTATTGGTAAGGAACAGAAGCAAGCACCAGGATTTAAGCCAGGAAGCTAACTGTATTGTTTTGCGCAAATGCAGTTGGGTTTATATCAAGATTGCCCTTATATATAAAGTTGCTAACCCCTGAGTCTTGAAGGGAAAAGATAAATACCAATTTCCAGGCTTTTTGTTGTGCAAGAAGGCCTGCACAACAAGAATCCTTTTTATCTGAATTGGCTCCATTGATGCTTTGTCCCTGAAGTCAGGAAGTACCTTGCTAGTAAATAATTGCCTTTTAAAGTTCTTCTAATATTGGACAATGCTCCTGGCTACACAGAACCCCATTATTAGTTCAACACTGAAGGCATCAAGTAATCTACTTGCTCCCAAACACCATGTATTTAATTCAACCTTTATATAAGGGAGTCATAAGGACCTTTAAAAGGCTCCTTAAGCGTGACACTCTATGAAAAGTTTGTCAGTGCTATGTAGGAGAACCCTGAGAGAGAACACAGTGAAAGTCTGGAAGGATAACACCATTGAAGATGCCATTGGTGTTACAGAAAAAGCTGTGAAAGCTATCAATCCTGGAACAATAAATTCCTGCTGGAGAATGTATAATGTATCCAGATATTGTACATGACTTCACAGAATTCATGACAGGGCCAATCAAGAAAATCTTGAAAATGATCATGTATATGGCAAAAAAAATTGGGGGATGAAGGGTTTTAGGATACGGATCTTGAAGAAACTCAAGAGCTAATGCACACCAGATCAGAGGAATGAATAGAAGACAAATTGATGGAGATGAATGCATCGAAACCTGATGATGAGGAAGAAGATGGAGAAGCAGTGTCAGAAAACAAATTGACCTTGGACAGTCTGGCAGAAGCATTCCAATTATTGAAGACTGCTTTGACTTCTTTTGTAACGTGGGTACCAAAACTAAAGCAAATGGTGGGTAGAGAATTGGTTCTATATAGAAACATTTTTAGAGAAATGAAAAAGCAAAAACATCAGACAAATATTATGATGCATTTCTGTAAAGTTACATCAAGTATGCCTGCCTCTCCAGCCTCCCCATTCCACCTCCTCCAACTGCCTCTGCCTTTTCTACCCCTGAGACAGCAAGACCAAGCCTTCATCTTCCTCCTCCTCCTCAGCCTAGTCAATAGGAAGATGAGGAGAATGAAGGATTTTATGATCATCCATTTCCACTTAATGAATAATAAATATATTTTCTCTTTCTTATGACTTTAATAATATTTTCTTTTCTCTAGTTTACTTGATTGTAAGAATACAGTGTATAATATACATATAATATGCAAAATACATGTTATCGATGGTTTATGTTATCAATGAGGCTTCCAGTCAACAGTGGGCTATTAGTAGTTAAGTTTTGGGGGAGTCAAAAGTTATAGATGGATTTTTGACTATCTAGGGGATTGGTGCTCCTAACCCTGTGTTGGTCAGGAGTCAACTGTATACATTTATTTGTCAATTAAAAAAATGAAAACAAATAAAAAATGCAGATTCCTGGATGCCACCCTAGCCTACTGAATCAGAATAGCTGGGGGTTGGCCTTAGGGACATAGCATTTTAAGTGAACATTTTTGGTAATTCTTATGCAACTTGTAATGAAGAATAGAAGAATAAGTGTGGGTGTGGAGGCTCAAGGAGGGAAAGGAAGATCTGAAACAGTAGCTGTTATGGACCAGCAACAACAGTAACAAAAACTTGTCACTAAGAGCTCAGATGAGGATGGAAGAACTTGTCCTTACATAGTGTCCAAATGGCTCAAGATTTCCAACCCTTCTTAGAAGCTCAGGAATAGGCATAGAGGTAAGGGATTCCTCTATTAATCCAGAGCTGTGGGCTATATCAAACAGGATACAGTGGAGAGCTATAGATATGGGCTTCCAAATTCACAGTTCTTGTACAAGGCTGTTTGAGATAGCTGACCCTAAAATCTGAGAGTGGGAAGGAAGGACATCGAGGCTAGCTGGGATGTGATAGGCTGGGGAATAGAGTGGGGACAATGGGGCTCAAAATGCTAGTAAAATCAAGTTCATTAGAAGCAACTGAATAGATGGGGTGAAAGGAAGAAGAATTCAAAGACAGGGAAGAATATTTAAGGGACTTAGTACATATGATGATCCTGTATTTCTTCAAGAAATAATGCTGGAGAGCCTGGAAAAGCTGCCACTATTCTTTTATAATTCCTGTGTCAACTACTGTAGGTTCTCATATTGTGAAGTTGCAGAATCTTCATTTAACAACACAATTGCAGTCAGTGCTATAAATTTACAAGTTGCTGTAGGTGCCCCATTGGTACAGAACATCTGTTAACCTGCTTCAACTTCCATGGGATGTGCAAAGAATTAATTTCTCATTTCAGCCCTTCTCCTTAAGCCTTTATTTACTCAGATTCACCCGAGAGTGAAGTTCAGATTTCCAGCAGAGTGTCAAGGTGAGAGGCCCTAGAAGTTACTGCATCTTTATCAATAAAGAATATGCATGCAGAGGATTATGGGAAATATGAACAGCTCAACTGCAATGTAAACCTTGTAGCTAACTGTCATTTAAATCATGGCGTTGATGAATAACATCCCAGGAATAAAATGAGCATTCACCCTGACAAATAGTTCCTCAAAAATTATCTAACACAATTTTGGCATATTGCTATTTGTCGAATTATTCCTTTGCCAGATGCTTACACAGAATCTGTTGCCCATTGCCAAATGGCCTAGCTGTACATTTTCTCATTAGATAGAATTGATATTCTATGCAGAGAATGTATCAAATATAATTAAGAACAAAGAGATTTGTATTTGCGTTTTCCATCTACAAAACCACTGCATACCTCCACTCACCTGGTGGTTCAAGCCCATATATATGCCATCCTCCTCATTTGGGGCATCCAGAAGCCTCCAGACTTGCTGAGGATAGTGTTACAGCTTGCATTTTGATCAGAACAGGAATGAAAAGTGACTTGAAGAAGAATTGCATTTAGAACATGCACCATTTTTGTCATTTTGGAAACATGCTGTATTTTCTGATTGCAGACATTTTCACATCCTAATATAGGACCTGTCAGTCCCCAGCACAAATTAAACAAGGGTGAAAGGAGTCTGCAATGACTCTCTTGTCAAGACAGAGGGTTTGGGGCACTACCTCTGACCTACTCAAACCCCATCATTCTTAAAAAGAATTCAAAAATCTGGAGTCGGGTGACTCTCAAGGTTAGTAAGCGCTTATGTCTCTGGAGATTAATTCATTTTTTGAATCTTACTGAAATAAAGCAATTCTATAGCAGCAAGGAAAAAAGCCCCAAGTATCTAGCAACACTGTAGTGTTTCAAATGAATTTATATTATCATTCAAAGAGGCGAGTAGATGAGCCCATGATTGACAACTACAGTTTTCAACATTTACAATTCCCTCTTCAGGGATATTCAGAATCGATTGAAAAAGAATGCAGTGTTTAGGAACTACTCAGGGGTACTTTCAGTAAAAATGCCTTAAATAATGATTGTCCAAAGCTTGCCAGACACTTTGTAAATGTCAGAAACACATTAAATATGTTAAATGGGCATGTTCAATACCTAGAAAACAACACAAATGATTTACAATCAATTTCACACATGCCCTGGATGCCTCCCTGATGGAAAACAAAGACATCCTCTTTGACTGGGGCACATGATTCCAAGTGTTCATTTTGGTATAGAATTCAAACTCACATGGCTGCTTGACACAATATAGGGCATTTCCCATGGCTGAGTAAGCATAGTAGTAGACACGTTCTTACCAGGTTTTTTGTTTGCTAGTTTTTTTTTTTTTTTTTGAGACAGAGTTTTGCTTTGTCGCCCAGGCTGGAGTGTAGTGGCGTGATCTCGGCTCACTGCAACCTCCTCCTCCTGGGTTTGCGCGATTCTCCTGTCTCAGCCTCCCGAGTAGCTAGGACCATAGGTTCCTGCAACCACGCCCAGCTAATTGTTGTATTTTTAGTAGAGACGGGGTTTCACCATGTTGGTCAGGCTGGTCTTGAACTCCTGACCTCAGGTGATCCACCCACCTCGGCCTCCCAAAGTGCAGGGATTACAGATGTGAGCCACGGCGCCCAGCCGACATGTTCTAATAAAAGTACAGTGCATAAGAAAGCAATGTGGCTCCTTAAAACTAAATTCTCCTTTTAGACTACAACCGCATGTCCTTCAGGCCTTCTCAGGCCCTCCTTCTTTCCTTCCTTACTCTTCACCATCATGGAAGCATTCAGACCCTTGGTCCTTTTGTTTTCTCCCAGACATCCTCCCCTCTCTTGGCCTTTCCTTCTATCCTGGGTGATCATCTGAACACCTCCCTCAGAAATCCACCCAGATTCCTTCACGGTTCCATCCTGTCATCACAGTGTCCAGGAAAACCTCCATGCAGAACAGCACAAAACTTGCTTGTCACATTAAATGTATGGTCTCCCACGTAAGTTAGGCCATCAGAACTGACCTTTAATCCTTTTAGTATCAGCTAACTCCTTGTCTCATTTTGGAATGACCCATTTCATATCACCACCTCTCCCCTCCAGCCCGCACAACTCTTTCATTCTTAACAGATGGCTCTGATCCCTATGATGTGGAGAGAGTCTCATCTGTCAGTTTGGTCTTGTTGACTTTCTGTCCAGTGTCTTCTCATGTCATTATACCTATACAAATCCCACTTCTGTTTTCACTGTTATACTTTTTTTTCCCCAAAATCAACCTCTTTTGTGCTCAGAATATTTTTGAATGTACAGATGGAAGGGGAAGATGACAGGGATATGGGGATATGACTTCAAGGAAAAGGCCTAATAGCCTTTTTTTCCTTTGTGATGCAGGACTGTCTTCAGCACCATCTCTTTCTCCCTCTTTCGAAACATCACTAAATTAGTCGTTTACTTTGTCTTGCATTCCTTCAAGTTCCTCCTCTACTGACAACCTCCCTTCAGTCTTATTAATATGCTCTAGTCTTTACCCTCTGGATATCAGTCAACTGCTCTCATAATGAATATTTCTGATGCATTCATTTAACAGACGTTTATTGAGGACTTACAAATTATGAGACACTATGGCAAAAAGAACTGTCTAGGCTTACAATATTTATTTTCCTATTGTCCATATATTGCATGAGTGAGGTGGTCAGATGTAATTTTTTATCTAAATCTGGAAAATGACTGCTTCATAGCCTGGATATTGGGACAACGGGCATAAACTGGGCTACCCTATTTGTTACTCACTGCAATATGAAAAGATAGTTTCATAGTAATGAAGTCAAGAGCCTGGACTCTGGAGCTAAACTGCCTGAATTTGAAACTTTAATTCCATCACTTATTTGCTGTGTTTCTTCAGGAAAGTAATGTAACTTCATTTTCGTTCAGTTTCCTCATTGTAAAATGGGGATAACCAAGGTGCCAATCTCATAAGATTGTAGTTTCAAATGAGTTACAATGTAAAGGGAGTTTAGTTGCAGTAGAGATATAAGCACAACATCAGATCATAATTACATAACACTTGCTACATGACTACAGACATGACTACATTACTAGAGTCATGTAGTAAGTGTTATATGTAATTAGGATCTTGTGTTGTCCTTATAACTCTACTGAAATTCACTAAGAGCAACTATTCATTTCAAATTTCCAAAATGTTGGGACCCCCTTTTCTTCATATTTTATTGCATTTAATACTTCTTAAAAATCTACTTCCTTGGTCTCCATAACACCTTCATCTGTGGATTCTTTTCACTCTTGTGCAGTGGTGTTTGGAGGGTCCTTTTAATGGGATCTGATCCTTAAAATACACTGTTGCCTGGGCACCTGCCCATGAGCCATTCTTAAGCCTCAAGCTCTCCTTGAGTGATAGAATTCACTTTCATGGCTTCACTTACCAACAGACTGAGGCTCACTAGTTAAATTCAAACTTGTAACTCAGACCTCTTTGTTTTCAGGCTCATAAATCCAATTTTCTGTTAAACATTGCTAAATATATGTCCCAACTTTATCTCCAGCTCAACATGTCCACAACAGATTCCATTCTCCTCACCCTAAATCTGCCTTTCCTTTCCTAGTCTTTTAGTTGAATGAATCATAAACAGCCTCCAAGTACAAACTAGAAACTAGGCAAATCACTCTTTTCCTCTATTATCCTCAAAGCTAATGAATCATGAATCCCATGGTTATATTGTCTCCAATGGATTGTTTGACTGCATCCCTTCTTTCCATCCTCAGGACTACAATTTTAACTCCCACTCTTATCATTCCTTGTGTGGATCATGGCAATCATCTAACTGTTCTACCTGCCTCCAGTTCTGTCCCAAAAAACCCATTTTCCATGAGTCTGGCAGCCTGTGCTGTGCCTGGCAAAAAGGGCTGCATACACAATGTCCAGCTCCAGGCAGGTCCTGTGAGTGAGAAGAGCAGGCTAGAGTAAGGAAGGAAATACCTTTTCCGTTTTTCTTGAAGCATGTAGACCTTTTGTTTATTCACTTTCCCACTTTTACCAAAAGTACTCTGTACTCATGTAGACATGAATACAAAGAAATATATCTTCACCATAAGAAAAATGTGCTTTAAGCTTGATGATAAATGGCCACACTCATGTGGGCTCAGCATTGGCAAGGAAACAGGAAGTGGGGAGATTATAGCCACCTGAAGAGCCCATGTCTGCTCCAAATGGGACATCATTACTCAGATGCCATGTGCAATATGGACTCAGAGATATTAGATCTTTGTGTTTTTTTGGAAAGAGGGTAGTCTTCTTATTTTTAAATATAGGAAGAAGAAATTCAATATATTGGGCCAACACATATGTAAATTAGATTTTTCTAGGTCACCAATTTGCAATTTCTTTCTAAAACATAAGTTTGATCATGTAAATCACCTACTTAGAAGACATTAGGGTCTCGCATCCTCTGTAAAATACCGCCTACATTCTCTAACAAAGCAGCTAGGACCTTCTCTGTTCTCGCCCTTACCTCTCCCCTTTTATCTTTGGTACTTCATGTTTTGGAAATGATGAAATGAGTCTCATTTCCTGCATACAAAGCCCATATCTTACTTCTGTGCTCTGTATGATGCTGTTCCCTGTAGCTGTAACATCAATACTTCTTTCTTTGCCTAATTCCTACTCAACCCTCAAGGCTTGGTACACCGCCTCCTGCAGGAAGCCTTCCCTGCATCTTTTCCGTGCATTTCTCTTTCACTGTACTTCACTATTTTGTGGAGATGTATCTGTTTTTCCCACAGTAGACTCCAATCTCCTTGAAGGTTGTATTTGTACCTTAGCATGGAAATAAATCTAGTGTGGACACACAGTAGGCAGCCAATGAAGCTGTGTTTTTTTAAACAGCACTAATGAAAGCTGAGTAACAGGCAGCTCAAATTCTGATACTAACTTGTGGCTGCTTCTCTAACAGTTATTAAGATCTCTTAGAATTAACACAGTGTTTTATAGCCCACAATGTCATTCCAACTAGATTATTATTTTTTCTTCTCTACATCAGTCTAATAAGAGAGGTTTAGTCCCATTTTACAGTGAGAAAATGAAAACCCAGAGACGTTAGCTGACTTATTCAGGTTACACAATTACAGAGAAGTTATTAAATTTCTTTCTACTGCCTTTCATATCCAGTTTTCCTCTTACAACATTAGCAGTTGAAGTACTCAATGTACTTTGAAGTTTCAGTGGATAGACCCACAGGGTCTGTGGCCTTAAATAGAAAAAAAAAAAAATCACCTCTTTCCTTTCATTAACCTTTAACTGCAATTAAGCATCTCTTTCAATTATGAAAGAATGCAACAAACTACCCTTGAATTAGCAGTACCTGTGACTTTGTCACAAATAGAAATCACAAAGATTTTTATTTAACAGTACAGTCGTCATATTAATAGAGTCATTGAAACATTGTTTATGCTCTTCATTATTTTAAAACTCTGGTTTCTATTAGACTCACTGATGGATCTTGTTATTTACTGTATTAATAAAGAAGTATGCATATTACTGTCTCACAAATTTACATCTAAAAATATTTTGAAAATCAGATTTCAATATAATTGATTTTATTAGTTGCCTTATATTTTTGCTTTATGCATTTAAAAACATTATCCTCAGAAGTTGTCTGTGGACCTTATAACACTGTTAAGGGCTCCATGGCACAAAACAGTTTAAGAAGCCCTGAGAACTCCTCCTCATTTTGTCCTTTTACTAGGAGATGACCCCAGGGATGCAAATGTCTCTCACACACCCTACTGCTCTCTGGCAGAACTGCTCACACCCTCCACCAACTGCAGCAGAATTCCTGAGCTCACTTCTCAGCTCTGCCACTTAATAATACTGAATGTGTGGTGTGGGTATATTATTTAACCTTGGTGCTTTATTTCTCTCCTTTGTACCTATCTTATAGGATTATTGCAGGATTAACCAACTTAATAAAGTGTTTAGATCCATATCTGGCAAGTCGTGCTGTACATGTTGATTCTTTTGTTTACTGCTTACAGCATTCTTTCCTAAGAACAGAATATAGCTTTCCTCGGCAGAACATTGCTTCAGAATACTTCCTCACACAGGCTTGCGGCAGCTACTAACAAGTGATCACAGTTCACTCAAGAGATGAAAATTATTTGCCAGCCTTGGCATTATTCAGTTCATGAATCTGGGTTTGCTTCCTATGGTTTTTAGTTACACTACTCTATGCAAATGTATATTTTTTAAAAATTTCAACTACCATCCACACCCATCTAACTGTTGTCTAGAGCTTTGGAATAAACCTTTGGCTTGTTAATGATCAGATCAGAAACTGGAGAGTTTTGGAGCAATGGTTCTGGAACAAGGACAATTTCTGTAGAGCAGACAAGAGTTCACTGGGGGAATGAGTGGATCCTGAGCAAGTGATGCATAGTGGATGAATTGAGTTATCAAATCTAGCAAATTTAGGGGAGGGAACTGCAGTGGACAGAATGGAGTAGCCAACAGTTTGGTTTTTAGACAGCCAGTCAATGACTGACAACCAGTCAATCCTGGTTCTAGCACTCAATAGTGAGATGAACTCCAGAAAGTTCTTTTAGTTTTCTACATCTCAGTTTTCCTCTCCATAAAATAAAATAATCTTACCACTAATCTTAGGAGGCTGCATTGTGTGTTTTGGAGCTGATAAACATAAATGCCTACAATAATACATGGCACATGTATGGATATTTAACAAATGCTAGCTCACTTTTCTTTACCCACTTTTAAAATATGGGGCATCATTCCAACATTATACAAATCCTTTAAAAATATCTTTTCCAAATGGTGACAGCAACTGACCCAACATTGTGAAAGAGAATCTGATTCTCCAACTTTCACTGTTGGAAAACTCAGAAATGCAATGGATGGATAATTAGTGCCCCTAAGGTAAAGCACAGTACAGTGATCAAAGCCAAGAAGTCACTGGATTGATACAGATCTGTCCATTCTGACTACTCCACTCCACTGAAGATGACCTCATTAAGTAGTGATTGTATTCAGATTATTTGGTTCTATGCCATAGACACTTTGTTTCAGTTTCTGTGCTTTGGATGCAGATGAGAGAGTGTGTCTAATTAACTGGACATGCAGTGAACAATTCATCAAATTGATGGAGCTTCTTTGTCACCTCAAAAGGGAAAGTTAACCTGTATGTCTTTTCTAGAAGCCATAAGTTTGAGAAGAAAGCTGATTTTGTGATTCTTTTTAGACATAAGTCTTCTGTCCATCTAGAATAAACTGGGTACTGAAGTGGGTAATTCAATTACCTTTAATTTTTATTATTTAATGACAGGCATATATAAATGATTTGTCCTTATAATTGAATATGCTGCTGGCAAACTCCTGCTAATATCTAACTCAAGGTAATGAAGGGAATTTATGTGAGGCTCAGATAGAAGGGAGGGGGCCAGGACTCTTGCTGTCTTCTTCCACACTCACCTCCCTATTCTTTATCTAGGGATCAGCAAACTTTTTCTGTAAAGGAACAGATATTAAGTATTTTTGACTTTGCAGGCCATGTGGTCTCCATTGTGACTATTTATTCCTGCTGTCATAGTGTGAAAGCAGCTATAGATAATGCATAAATAAGGAAGGCTGTATTACAGTAAAACTTTATGTATAAAAATAGGCCAGGCATGGTGGCTCATGTCTATAATCCCAACACTTTGGAAGGCTGAGGTGGGAGGACATCTTGAGGCCAGAAGTTTGAGAACAGCCTGAGCAACATAGCAAGACCCCATCACTACAAAAAATTAAAAAGAAAAATTAGCTGGCTATAGTGGTATGTGTCTGCGGTCCCAGCTACTTTGGAGACTAAAGAGGAAGAATTACTTGTGCCCTGGAATTTGAGGCTGCAGTGAGCTGTGATTGTACCACTGCATTCCAGCCTGGGCAAAGAGTGAAATCCCATCTCTTAGAAAACAAATCAAAATAACAAACAAACAACAACAACAACAAATGGTAGGCCAGATTGGGTATGCAAAATGTAGTTCTCCCAACTTCTGCTTTAGGCTGTGGTTCTCAGAATGTGTTCTCAAGTACAGCAGCAGCATTTGGAAATTGTTTAGAAATGCAAATTTTTCATCCCTGCCCTAGACCTCTGAAGAAACTTTGAGGATGAGGCCCAATCATCTGTTTAAATAAACCCTCTAGGTGATTCTGATGCATGCTAATACTGGAGAACCACCGATTTAGGCCAAGGGGTCTTACATCTTATCCAAATAGAAGAATTCCCTCCTAGTCAGTTTACAGCTGGAACTCATTTCAAAAAAATTTCATGCTGAATGTTAATTTCAGTGTCTGCAACTGCATCAGTATTTATATATTTGTTCAATATAAATATCTATGGAGAATTCTTCAGAGAAAATTAGTTTGCCCATACTTCATTGCATAATCATTTATTCATTTGTCGACTAATTAAAACAATATTCTTATAAAGTAGATAATCCTTCAGTGCTGAATTCTACAAAAGTGCACGTCCTACCACTACACAAATTTGGATCAAACACTGTGCAATCAGAAGGCTTTCTTCCAACTAAATTGGAGTGGTCGTTATCACTTTCCCAAAATGCAAAAATAAAAATGGCAGAAATAGAAAAGGTACTATACATAATCTGCTAAGCAGATGTCACAGTAAACCAGCTAATTCTGCAGCAAAGAAAATAAAATGCTCAAAATGCAAAGTTTATAAAGTATGAAATGTCTTAGAGATGTAAATATCAGCATGTCTAAGTTTTGTTTAATTATCTTTGGGTTATAACAAAAACTGAACACAGATATGGGCTCTATTCTCAAGATAACTGTCCATATTCGTTTTGAATTACTCAACCATCATTGATCAGTTAAATAAATATGTAATTTAATGAAACAACCCTGTGAAGTAAGTACAGCTACCAATATTTTGTAGATAACAAAATGTGGCATTCAGAAGGAATAGAGAAGTGCTTGAGATCATAGAAGTTATAAATGGAGAAGCTGGGATTTAAATCCAGATCCACTGTATTTATTTATTAATTTATTTTATATATATATATATATATATATATTTTTTTTTTTTTTTTTTTTTTGTAGAAACAAGGTCTCGCTGTGTTGCCCAGGCTGGTCTAAAACTCCTGGCCTTAAGTAATACTCCTGACTTGGCCTCCCAAAGTGCTGAGATTACACACATAAGCCACCACACTTGGCCCTGAGAGCCACTGTATTTAAAAGAAGAGCTAGCAGCAGCATTTTATATTACATGCATATGGAATACCCATATTCCTCCAAATATTCTTAGGGAGCTATAGTACAATGATTAACTATTCACCCAAGATTTGTACTTCCTTACATGGTGTAGCATTGTTACTGGAAAGCTCAGCTAAGAGCTACAATTCCCAGGGTCCCTTCAGTTAGGTGAGGTATTGTGACTTCACCTGGACAATGGTATGTGAGAAAATAATGCTTGTCACACGAGAGTGACAGAGAAAAGAAAGAAGACTTGAGGACTCTAGGGAATAACATTGGATGTGATCACTGGTAGGTATAAGTTATGGGAGAAAGAAAGACTAAGGACTTTCTGAGTACTTGAGAGAACTATTTTACCCAAAAGACTAGCACTGATTTTTTTAAAAAATGTATTTCACTGTTTGAGGCTACAGCAACCCTTGGACTTCCAAATTTGTATAAAGAAGTAGGTTATGAGAGCTATGGAGCTCCAAGGTGGGCACACTGCCTGACACTCCCTTCAGATGAGGCCATAGAGGATGATGAAAAAGAAAACCTGTCGAGGCTGTAGAGACAGGGCCATGGAGGAAAGGGACCAAGGGCTTCTCCCAAGTGGGGATCTTTACAATGCCTGCCTGGCAGAATCTCACTTTGTTAGGAAATGGTGATCACTGCTTCTTTTCCTTTCTTCCCTTCTCTGAAAGGGAGTTTTAAAATTGCAGTTATTCTGCTCCTGACACAACACCTATATGTTTTGTATTTGGGATGCGGTGAGGGAGAGATGACTCATGTTGTGGTTTATAGGAAGGTCAGACTATGAGGAGGAATCTCATTTAGACCTTGATATGGTTTGGCTGTGTCCCCACCCAAATATCATCTTGATATGTAACTCCCACAATTCCCATGTATCATGGGAGAAACCTGGTGAATGGTGATTGAATTATGGGATCGGGTCTTTCCTGCACTGTTCTTGTGATAGTGAATGAGCCTCAGGAGATCTGATTGTTTTAAAAATGAGAGCCCCTGCACAAACTCTCTCCTTGTCTGCCATAATGTGAGACATGGCTTTCACTTTCCACCATGATTGTGAGGCTTCCCCAGCCACATGGAACTGTAAGTCCAACAAACCTCTTTTTTTTTGTTTTTGTTTTTTTTTTTTTGTAAATTGCCCAGTCTCTGGTGTGTCTTTATCAGCAGCGTGAAAACAAACTAATACAGACCTGATGGAGAAACTATTCGTGACCTGGAGATCCTAGACTGTGAGCTAGATGCTTGAAGGGTAGAACTTAGGGCTGTCTCTTTTTGGGAAAAGAAGGCACAGATATTTGGTGGCCAGATATAAGAATAGTGAGGGAAAAAGGTAGCTGCCTTCCAGGGTTCTGTGCTTGTGCTTCTTAGAGGAAGGATGTTACCCGGAAGAGGCTGTCTTACCCAGGACTGCAATTTTCAGGCCCCTTGCAACAAGGTGGAACCCCTTACCAATGGAATTTGAGTGTATGTAATCTGAATCATTTCCGAGCCAAGGTAATTACGAAGTAGATGGGCCTTCTCTACTCTCTGCCACTTGATGTGGATGCCTTTTGTAGTCATATAAAACAGAGCCACGATACAGAGGTGATTCAGAGGCTTCCTGTATCACCACATGGAGGAGAGCTACCCCTACACCTGAATCAATTTTTATGTGAATGAGAAGTAAATATCTATTGCATTAAGCCACTGAATCAAGAATGTGGAGGTATATAGGACTATAACATGAAATTACTGACCCTCAATCCTTATCAGCTATCTGATGGAGAGAAACAGTTTATAGTAAAGATTGCCTGTGAGATATTTAATCTATTCTTTTCTGCAGGCACTAAAATCCACTTCTGGTTTCAGTCAGACTATTTGAGTGCTAATGGCTACACTGAGCCATTTTGTGTATACTACCTTATTGTTAGCAAAGCATCCCATACATTTTGTAGATTTAGAGTATAGATTTCTTCTCCTCCCTTTCCTCCCTGCCTCCCTCTTTCTTTTTTCCTTCATTCACTCACTAGTAGCCACTACGTGTCATATACTCTACTGGGTTATTGAAATGTGATAAGAATATTAGTATTGCTATAGTTTGAATGTCTCCTCCAAAACTCATGCTAAAACTTAACAGTATTGAGAGGTGGGGCCTTCAAGAGATGACTGAGTCATATGAGTGCTCTGCCCTTATGAATGAATTAATCCCCTCATGGATAAATGAGTTGTCTTTGGAGGGGAATGGATGGCCTTAGAAGAAGAGGAAGAGAGACCTGAGCAAGCACATTAGCTTACCCCCTTTGACATGTAATACCCTTTGCCACGTTGGGATTCTGGTCCAAGTCCCCACCAGCAAGAAAGCCCTCTCCAGATGCAGCTAGCTCCTGGGTGTCCACAACTGTAAGAAATAAATTCCTTTTCTTTAATAATTACTCAGTTTCAGGGATTCTGTTATAAGCAACAGAAAATGGACTAATTAAAAAAATTGATATAAGGAGTGGGGTGGTGGTGATCATGAATACCTGAAAATGTGGAAGCAACTTTGCAACTGCATAATGGGCAGAGGCTGGAAGAATTTGGAGCAGCAGGATTCTGGTGAGGGCTAAGAAAACAGGAAGACTAGGCTACAGCCCATGTATCAGTATATAATCACACATCTGGCCATTTATCCTTCCATGTAAAGTGCACAGCCAGGTACACTGCTCAAAGTTCTGCCCACTGGGAAGATATCCCTTCACTGCTGTCCTTCAGGGATGTCCTAGAAAGGGGCTGTAGTGCTGCAGCTGTCCACTTTCAGATGGTGCCTGCATATCATGCAGAACCATCTGTGAACCAGGGCCTAGTCTTCTCTTCCTCTGTCAACTGATCATAGGGAACTCCTCATGAAGCCCTCAGTTCAGGCTGAGGGAGAAAAGGCAGGGTGGCAGAGGTGGAGACCATGGGCATTTGAGACACTTCCTGATGTAACTTACTTGTGCCTTCAGGACCTTCTCGAGCCCGATCATGTATATATCACTTCTATTTGATGATGGAATGCTGGTGTGCACAACCCACTTTATGGCTAGATGGGTCAGAAAGTACCCAGTTCATGATAGGCAGTTCAGGTTGCATGGTGAGTTGATGACCCATAGTTAAACGTTCAGTTTCCACCAAAGCCCAGTAACAGGCCAAGAGCTATCTCTCAAAAGGAGAGTAGTAATCTGCAGAAGATGGCAGGGCTTTGCTCTAAAATCTTAGAGGCCTTTGTTGTGATTCACCTATGGGGGCTTGCCAGAGGCTCCAAACAGCGTCACTATCTGCCACTGACACCTCAAGCACCATTGGATCTGCTGGGTCATATAGCCCAAGTGGCAGAGCAGCTTACAAAGCAGCCTGCACCTGTTGCAGAGCCTTCTCTTGTTCTGGACCTCACTCAAAACCGGCAGTCTTTCAGGTCACTTGATAAATGGACTAGAGTAACACACCCAAATGAGGAATATGTTTCCTCCAAAATCCAAATAGGCCCACTAGGCCTTGTGTTTCTTTCTTGGTTGTAGGGGTGGCCAAATGCAGCAACTTATTCTTCACCTTAGAAAGAATATCTCGACAGACCCAACACCACTGGACCCCTAGAAATTTTACTGAGGTAGAAGATCCCTTAATTTTAGTCAGATATAGTTCCAGAGGGAGGAACACTGCCACCAGGAGACACAACAATGATTCCATTAAATTGGAAGTTAAGATTGCCACCTGGACACTTTGGGCTCCTCTACCTTTAAGTCAACAGGCTAAGAAGGGGGTTACAGTGTTGGCTGCGGTGACTGACCTGTATTATCAAGATAAAATCAGTCTACTATTCCACAATGGAGGTAAGGAAGAGTATGTGTGGAATACAAGAGATCTTAGTATTACCATTCCCTGTGACTAAGGTCAATGGGAAACTACAACAGCCCAATCCAGGCAGGACTACAAATGGCCCAGACCCTTCAGGAATGAAGGTTTGGGTCACTCTACCAGGAAAAATTCATGACCTCTTGAGGCATTTGCTGAAGGCAAAGGGAATACAGAATGGGTAGTAGAAGAAACTAGTCATTAATACCAGCTATGACCACGTGACCAGTTGCAGAAACGAGGGCTGTAATTGTCATATTTCCTCCTCCTTTTGTTAAAAACATGTTTGTGCATGTATACACTTGTGCTATAAAAAAATCTTCATTTTGTTTCCTTTTTCCTTTATCATGTGACCTAAAATTTATTGACTTCTGTATTAGTCCGTTTTCATGCTGCTGATAAAGACATATCCAAGATTGGGCAATTTACAAAAGAAAGAGGTTTAATGGACTTACAGTTCTGTGTGGCTGGGGAGGCCTCACAATCATGGTGGGAGGTGAAAGGCATGTTTCACATGGTGACGGACAAGAGAAGAGAGTTTGTGCAGGGAAACTTCTGCTTTTAAAACCATCAGCTCTTTTGAGACTCATTCACTATCATGAGAACAGTGCAGGAAAGATCTGCCCCCATAACTCAATCACCTCCCACCCAGTTTCTCCCATGCCATGTGGGAATTGTGGGGGTTACAATTTGAGATGAGATTTGGAGGGGGGGACACAGCTAAACCACATCAATTTCATATTGGCATTTAAGTGTTGCTAACTTTATGTAATAGCATTTGAGTTGGGGATTGGTGCAGTTCCAGTTGTTCAAAGGAAGTTGTATTATGTTAGGCATAATTATGATCTTATTATTGTCTTTATTTGAAGATTATGTATGATCTCAGGAGTTGTATATGCATTCAAGTTGACAAGGAATGGACTTGTGATTGTTAATACTGAGTGTCATCTTGATTGGATTGAAGGATGCAAAGTATCGATCCTGGGTGTGTCTATCAGGGTGTTGCCAAAGGAGATTAACATTTGAGTCAGTGGGCTGGGAAAGGCAGACCCACCCTTAATCTGGGCATTCACAATGTAATCAGCTACCAGCACAGCCAGAATAAAAGCAGGCAGAAGAACCTGAGAAGACTAGACTGGTTTAGCCTTCCAGCCTACATCTTTCTCCCATGCTGTATACTTCCTGCCCTCAAACATTGGATTCCAAGTTCTTCAGCTTTGGGACTCAGACTGGCTTCCTAGCTCCTCGGCCTGCAGATGGCCTGTTGTAAGGCCTTGTGATTGTGTGAGTTAATACTCCTTGATAAACTCATATATATATATTCTATTACTTCTGTCCCTCTAGAGAACCCTGACTAATACAGCTTTGTAGAAGGCCAAACTCAAGAGTGATATACTAGGGTATGTGGCAGAAGAAATTTCTATGCAAAATATAGACGTTTCATGGTCACATTTGTCCACTTACACTGAGATTTGGGAGGAAAAGAATAATTTGAAGACAGAATTTATAAATAAAAAGAAAGAAGAGTAGAAAGATTTGGAAAACTCTCAGCCTGGCCATGTAAAAAGTGAAAAAGCATGTTCAGGAGAGAAAAACCAATGGTGTAGCCCAGTGACTGTTTCCTAAAGAGATTAGCATGGATAGAAGGGAGCCAAGTATTATTCCACAAGACAATGGAAGAAAGATCCCAAAGGCATTTTATAGATCTTTGAGGCTGCTGCTCCCATCACAGGCCCAGGGGGCTAGGAAGGCAGAATGATTTCAGGGGACAGGCCTGACACTCTCTACATGGGCTTGCTGCTCAGGGATACCACGACACTTTGCTCCCAGAACCCTGGTACAGCAATTTGTGGCCATCCTAGCTGTGGCTCAAGTGGCCTTAATTGAGATGAAACCCACTCCCCAGAAGATGCAAGCCATAAACTTTGGTGTCACCAAAGTGGTGCTAATTCTGCAGGCTTGCAGAAAACAAGAGCTATGGAAGCATGGCAGCCTTCACCTAGATTTCAAAGAATGTGTCAGACAACCTGAGGGCAAGGCAGAGACTCATCACTGGGGTGGAGCCACCACAGAGAACTTCCTCTAGAGCAATGCTGAGTGGAAAGGTGGGTTGATGGTGCTCCAGGGAGTCCCCACCAGAACAATGCCTAATGGAGCCATGGGAGTGGGACTAACACCAAGACCCCATAACTGTAGAGAGAACAGTGTGCAATGCAACCCTAAGTGAGCTGGGTAGACTGAGTCCAGCCAAGCCACAGGGGTTGGACTGCCCAAGGCCTTGGGGGCCCAACCACAACTGGTGTGCGAAAAGATATGGAGCCAGAGGAGATTATTCTGTTATTCTGGAGTCTTTTTTTCTGAGACAAGGTCTCACTCTGTTTCCTGGGCTGGAGTGCAGTGATACAATCCTGGCTCACTGTAACCTCCCACTCTGGGCTCAAGCACAACTCCCACCTTAGCCTCCCAAGTAGTTGGGGCTATTGACATGTGCCACCAGACCCGATGAATTTTTGTGTTTTTAGTAGAGACAGGGTTTTGTCTGTTGCTCAGGCTGGTCTCAAACTCCTGGGCTCAAGAAATCTGCCCAGCTCCATCTCCCAAAGTGCTGGTATTACAGGCATGAGCCACTGCACATGGCTACTCTGGAGTCATATTACTTAATGTCTGCTCTTGGGTTTTGGACTTGCTTGGGGCCTGTTACTCCTTTCTTCTAGCCTATTTCTCCATTTTGGAATGGGAATGTATACCCTATGTCTCTCCCACCATGTGTCTTGGAAGTAGATGCCTTGTTTTGATTTCACAAAAAAGTAGACGGACTTTTGAGTTGGTGCTAGAACAAGTTAAGACTTTAGGGCTATGGAGTTGAAATGAATATATTTGTATGTGAGAAGGATATGAGTTTTGGGAGGCCAGGGGTAGAATGCCATGGTTTGAAAATTTGTACCCTCCAAAACTTATGTTAAAACTTAATCCCCAGTGTGGCAATATTGACAGGTGGGGCCTTTAAGGGGTAATTGGGTCATAAGGACTCTGCCCTTATCAATGAATTCATTTCTTAATGAATGAATTCCTTAATGGATTCATGGGTTTTCATGAGAGTGAAACTGGTGGCTTTATAAGAAGAGAAAGAGAGAATTGAGGTGGCATATTCCGTCCCCTTGCCATGTTATGCCCTGTGTTGCCTTGGGACTTTACAGAGTCACTCCTAGGAAGAAGGCCCTTACGAGATGCAGCCCCTTGGCCTTAGGCTTGTCAGCCTCCAGAACTGTAAGAAATAATTTTATTTCTAAATTAACCAGATGCAGATATTCTCTTATAAGCAACAGAAAATGGACTAATACAACTGTTTTAAACTATATTCTCTTTATGTAGACCTGGACATATTTCTCTTTAACATTGTGCCAAGAATAGCACAATGTTATTGTGCTATTAAGCAACAGCCTGGATTAAGCTGGGAACATTCTAAATCTTGTAACCAATCTTGTTTCCCTCTTTGCATTGCCTGTTAGAAGGCTTACAGCCAAACTTGCGATGCATTGGTGGCATATTTATAGGATTGCGTGACCTTCTCTCAGTTCCCTCCCAGCTTTCTTTTAAACTTCTCATCCTCATTTCCCCTGTCTTCTTACTTCTTTCATGTCTATATTACATTTTATGTTTACATTGCTGTGTGGGATTCGTCCATGTAAGTTACATTTGCTCTTTTATAAAATATTTATAAATAAAAAGAGAAAGAACAGAAACAGTTTTCAGCACTATTTAGAGTTTTCTAATAAAGTGGGCAAAATCTGGACAACAGAAGTGGAGCTGGCTGTATCTGTTAACAAGAGCCAAGGTGTCACCAGGAAAGTCATCTGCCTTCCTGAGTGCCAGGGGTTGTTCATAACCAGTGACTCGCTGTTCATTTGTGAAGCTCTATGTTGATTTAATCACAACTTTCCACAGAGACATCTGTTGGTTCCACATTTGGGTTCAATTCAAATCAGAGCCCAAGTTTTGGAATGAATTCTGAGCAATCCTTAAATTCATTCTATTTTGTACAATATACACCTGCTGGTCTCACCTGCTTGGGGACTACATTATTAGATGACCAATTAATGAACACTTGCTCAAATTTCAACATTAGCCTGGAGCTCAAGAAAGCAATGTGGCCCCAACTTGACTTTGTAAATTTTTTACCTATTATTCCCTGAGGCCTCAGCCAAACTAATTGGTGCCTTTGAAACATGCTTTGTGATTTCTCTCCTCTCTGTCCTGTTTCTCCTATGAGCTTCACCTGAGTTAAGAACAATAGCTTACATCTATCAAACACTTATATGCCAGGTACTTATAACTCTTTTTACTTATTAACATGTTCAAAGCTTGCGTAGATCATATAAGGTAGATACTGTTATGGCCACCTTACAAATGAAGAAACTAAGGGCAGGGCATAAGAGTTGAATTCCTTTCATGTCTACATTACACTTTATCTGGTTGTGCTGGAAATATCTATATAAGTCACCTTTAATGCCACATGGAAGGTTTATAAATTAGAAATTAAAAGAACAGAAATAATTTTGTTTTCAGCAAGAGCCAGAATTTCAATCCACTCTACCTTATTCCCCAGCCCATGCTCTTAACCACTACAGCTTTGGTTCTCAACTCTGGTTATCCCTTAGTATCCCTCATGGAGCTTTTAAAAAATGCAAATGTCTAGGCCCTGCTTCAGCTCAATCAAGTAAAAATATCTAGGGGTGTGGCCAAGCCATTGATATTTTAAAGAACCTCCCTAGGTGATTCTAACATGTAGTCTGGCAGGAGGTTAATCGTACTCTTTAATTTCCCTGATATGAAGGGCCTATTTTTACATGGTTAAGATATGTTATTCTCAGTCCTTCTTACTTTTTCTGCATAAGTAGAATGAACACTCCCCTTGCCATAATGATCCTTGATGCAAAACCAAAAGCATGCACTCACAGTCATGTGGCTAAGATGCCAAGATTTCCTATGGGAGATACTACTTCTTTCATAATCTCCACTCTAGTTTTTGCCAGCAAAACTGTGATGTAACTTTGTTATCCTAAATATCAGAGCATTGACCTAAAAATCAGAATGGACCTGTTTCCTTTCTGACATTTCTTGGGTTTATTCTCTGTATTGGTTAGAAATTTGGGCTCTAAGTACAATGAATAGCAATTATACTAGAAACAATTTAATTCCTGTGCTATGTAGTGAGACATCCAAACACAGATCTAACCATAACATTCATTGACACAAAACCCTTTAGTGCCTGATTCCACTGCTCTTGGGCAGTTTCAATATCCACCATGGCTACCAGGCTGCTGCATGAGCTCATTCCTAATGAGATTTCCAGTCTCACTTCTTTCCAGACCCATCCCACACCCTTCTCTACCCAGGCACATTGAACTTCTTGCAGCTCCTTGGATTCATTAGGATCCTTCTTGTTGATGCTGGGCTTTTGCACATGCCATTGTTTCTGCCATGGACATTCGATCCCATCCTCTTACCTAGTCACTTAGACTCCCAGACTGGATGTTAGTTCTGATGAGAAGCCATCTAGAACACCCTCCCGCTTCCATCATTTAACACCCTAACCTCTGCTCTCAGAGCACTCTGGGCTCATCTCCATCACAGCACACATCACACAACTTTGCAATCACCAATTTGCCTGTCATCTCCCCTGAACTTTATAATCATTGAAGCAGAAATCATGTCCTATTGGTCACTCTATCTGATGCGCAGTATTAGAGAGTGTTAGTAAGTATTTGCAGAATGAATCTTCTGATTTGGCATTTTCTTGGGCCTTTCATGTATCATTTTTGGTTTCGACAGGAGGTAGTATTAGACATGTTTCTCTTGAATTCCACAGACAATGCAAAATGAAGTCCTCAAAAATGACTAGTTTTAGACACATGGTGTTAACTCTGAAATGTATACCAAATTCTGTCAGTCAGTCAGCAGGCTGGAAAAGCCATTTGTAGTGTTTTCCCATCAGAATAATCATGTAGTATATTGAGTAATTCTACCTTTGGTCACAAGTTATGTGTAAATTCATCCTGATACGTGTTTTGTGCCCTCCAGGAACATTAGAAAAAGTCATAGATAGAACAAATTTCTGCTTGAGATCTTCTTTATTTTTGTATCAAAATGGAAGAAAAAATTCACAGCACATGAACACAAAGAAGGGGGCAAAAGCTCTTCAATGTACTGTAAAACAGACATCTTAGGTATGGTATCTAATAAGGTTCTATGGTTGAATCTGTTTATATTCAGTTTCTTGTAAATAGCAGCCAAGAAAATATTTATATTTTCTTCTACTGCTTGTAACAAGCTCATTGCTAGAAGAGGCTGTATTTAGACAGAAAGAAGTACAGAGGAAATTGTTGAGCCTTCCTCAGAACAGTCCTTTAATTGCTGCAAAAACTTAGTCCACACCAATCTCAAGTTACCACTTCACATAACACTAGCAACTCAAAAGTAAAACAACATAAAAACTCAAGTTTATTGATTTCAGATGATACAAATGCTTAGAAGAGTTCATTGCCAATTCAGTTTTGTTGATAGAGATTATTGTAGCCTCTATAACATTAAAAACATCAGGTTTTTGACTGGTTCCACCAAGTACAAGGACTTCAACTTTTCTCTGATATCCTTTTACAGAAAACTTAGGGTAGAGATAGTCAATTGAGTCTGTGATACACTCAGGACAAAAGAATGTCCTTTACACATAAACAATGCTCAAGTGTAAGTCTGGGAATTGTTCCTGTGCTGTCTTCATTTCTCCACTTTCACAGTGAAGTGTTCAAGAGATGGCCCACCAAATCTGTATCTCACATCAATCCTTTCAATTGTTAGAACTAATATTTATTCAGAACTAATTCTGCGCTAAGAAATTTAAGAAATTTAAGAAATGCTCTACATGCATTTCTTAAATAATTCTCAAATTACATTGTGAAGTTAAGTTCTTGTAATTCCTGTTTTCAGATTTAGGAACTTAAATTTAGGATTATAGTAGAGCTGGAATTGGAACATAAATCCATCTTTGATTTGATCTTGTCCCACTACATAAGTACAAAAGACATGAATTATTTGAGCATCTGTACCAGTCATTGTGCTGGGCACTGGCATGCAGCTGTGAACAAGACCTTCATGAACTTTGCCTTCATGCAGCATTTGTTGTACAGAAATAAAGATAGTATTAAAATGTAATTTAAAGTGGGAATTTGTGTTCCAAAGAGGGAAGAACAAGATGTACAGTAGCCAACAACAGGAGGACTTAGATTAGTTTTTGGAGGCTGTGTATGATAAAGACTTCAGGCAATAAGAATGAAGATCCTTCAGTGATCAAGGTGAAAAGGTGATAATGGCTTCAGCTTGGTTATTGGATAGAAATTGAGATGGAAAGAAGGGAAAAGATGAAAGAGAATTAGTCAGAGGAACTAAGGAGTTCTGATGACAAAATGGACATGGGCCATGAGGAAGTGAAGAAAGGCAAAGATGTTTCCCAAGAGGCTGGCTTGAATAAAGAGTAAATGCAAATGCTATTGAGTGATGCTGAAACCATGCTCAAGTAAGAAGACTGGTGGAAATGTGTGCTCCATTTTCAGCATATTGAATTTGAGGTGTCTTTGAGAAATCCAAACGGAGATGTATAATAACTACATGAACAAAATGACCTAGAGTTTGGAAGAACGGATTAGGCTAGGTGCATAGACTTGGGAGCTATTTGGGTCTCTGAAGCCATGAGAATGAATGAAGTAACCTAGGGAGTCTCTATAGTGAGAAGAGAAAGGCAGCTCTTGTGTGAGGGCTAAGAGAAGACCAAAGTCAGGGGTAAGTCAACCTGTACCTAATGTGCCCCATCTTCAGTGAAATGCACACTCCTAGTTCCTTAATTCCATCATGCATATGAGATATTTCATTTCCAGAGGTACTGTGAGTACCAATGGGAGCTTGGAAAATGAGTGTCTTCTCTTACTTGGACTGGGATTAGAAGATGTCCTCAGTATCTTCACTTCTGAATGAAAACACGGCATGTCGCGTTCAACTTGTCTCCTCTTATCATGCCTGATGGGATACAGACTTTTCTATGTCATGACCAGCTTCTTTTTGTTTCTCTGCACACATTTCTGGAGACTTGAAAGTCTTGTTTTATGGTTGGAGGTAATCAAATGAGGAAAAGGTGCACAAGTAAAGGCATTACAATCAAAATTGCATGATTTCTTATCTTAAGCTCTAGAAATGCACTTATTAATGAAAATATAAATTTAATATATTTTCTGAGTGCATTATTGCTAATATAATTGAGGGCTCACAATATGCATGGAGATTGGATTACGCATTTGTGGTTTATATGAATTTTCTTGTTTAGTATTCCCTTCAACTCTTCCATGCTACATTCTTTTCATTTCCTTTTTATAGAAAAAGAGACTGTGGTTCCAAGAGGGTAATACGTTTAAGGACACGTTATGAAATGAGACCACCACTTCTCCTGTTGTCCTTCCCAGCTTCTCCCCAACCTCCCCTTTTCCCTAGTTTATAAGACAGGAGAAAAGGGAGAAAGCAAAAAGTTGGAAAGCAACAGAGGTAAGATAAATAGCTAGATGACCTTGGCACCACCATCCGGCCCTGGTGGTTAAAATAATAATAATAATATTAACCCCTGACCAAAACTACTGGTGTTACCTGTAAATTCCAGACATTGTATGAGAAAGCATTGTAAAACTTTTTGTTTTGTTAGCTGATGTATGTAGCCCCCAGTCATGTTCCTCACGCTTACTTGATCTATCATGACCCTTTCACGTGGACCCCTTAGAGTTGTAAGCCCTTAAAAGGGCTAGGAATTTCTTTTTCGGGGAGCTTGGCTCTTAAGACGCGAGTCTGCCGACGCTCTCAGCCAAATAAAAAACGTCTTCCTTCTTTAATTTGGTGTCTGAGGAGTTTTGTCTGCGACTCATCCTGCTACAACGTGACTAATCAGTGGCAGAATTAGGGTTGAAATTCAAGCCTCTGTGTGTTCCAAGTCACAGTGTTTCTGTATTACCATAACAAATTTCCATTTGTCTGTTTGAGAATGAATGCAATCTTAATATCTTTCATGAGTAATACTATCAGATTGCTGAGGTTGAATCTTGACTCTCCAACCTGGTAGCTATGTGACCCTGGGCAAGCCCCTTATCATCTTGAGCCCCAGTTTCCTTATCATTAAAATGGGGATAATAACAATAGTACCCATCTCATGCGTTGTTATGAAGATTAGGTATCATAATGTTGGTAACATTTTCAGTAGTATATGAGACACAGTGTCAGTCCTCAACAACGCTCAGTCCCTGTAGTTGTTATAATTCTTGCATAAGGGCTGCTAAGGGCAATAGGTAATTTCTATAGTGTGAATGTGGTTTTATTACATTGTTTCTCAAACTTATGTGCTTGAAGATTTTAAAGGGAGCAGGACTTGGTAATGTGAGAAACAGCCATTTCTCCATCATCTCTTTCTTCACAAAATAGACTTATAACACCTGCATTTGAATTTTTACAACACTATACTACCCCAGATTTCATGGAAGGTTGGTCAGGCGTCCTTTGGTATAGGTGTTATGGAGGCTTTTGTAGGGGGTTAGGGAGGGAGCTACATACAACATGGTGTTGTCAATCCATAAAGAAATAAATTAGAGTTGAATAACTTAAGTGCCAATCAGGAGAAAAATAAATTGACATGAGCCTGTAGTTAAAATAAACCCCAAATGAGAAGCCCTTTACCCAGATGCGCTTCCCCTGTATAAAGAATCTCCTAGTTAATACAGTATCTTAAGACTGCTCCAGACAGTTAGTAGAATTGAAAAGAGCAGTGATTTAAAATTTCCATCCAAAGGTTTTGTTTGTTTGCTGTGTGTGTGCAGTTGTGAAGACTCTTTGTAGCAGTGTGAGTGGTTGGGAGTAGAGAGTGAGTGAGACATTCAGGTGACAGCAACCCTGTGTGGGTAACAACATGTGTGGAGGCTGGTAATATCAAAAAGACAATTTGACTTGTTTTGCTTTGGCATTGTCTGAAGTGTTAGTATAGAGGTTTTGAAATCTGTTGTCAGACACTTCATAGGAGATGTTTCTCTCTATAGAGGGCTCTCAATACTGTCTCCTCACGGACAAAATTCTAAGTTGACTAATTTACGCAATTTCCCATTGCAGATTCCTTTATTGCCCCCTCTAAGTACATGATTAGCATGACTCAGTTTTAAGAACTATGTTACGTAATAGAGACACACAGCTTAATTACTACACTATTTATTGTTACTTCTTGTTTGGCCGTATCTAACTTTTCAGCCTTCTGTCTCATGCAATTTCATTGTCCTATGGGCTTCCACCACCATGGCTTTCTCTCAACTTTTTGATTAAAACCCATGGATTTTCTGCATGCTCTCTTCTATGCCTGCAATGCTGCTCACCCACTAGCTTGAGCTGTACCTCACATTTCAGGCTTCCTGTCACGTCTTCACAGAAGTCTTCTTAGTTCCCCAATCTCCTTTATATTCCTCATTATTGAATCCTCTCCAAGGATAGAATTCTTTTCCTTCTGAATGTGTGGTTTACTTGTATATGTTTAGGTATGATTAGATCATGATCTGTCTCTCCTGCTGGACTGTAGGTTCCATGACAGCAAGGGGCTGTCTTTGTTCAGCATTATGTGATTAAGTATTTGGCATAATTCCTGGCACATAGTCAATACTCCAAAAATAATTGCTGAATGAATGAATGAGTGAGTAAGTCTCTCTAGCAAAGGAGATAACAAGTCAACAAAGATTATAGTACATTACAGTGAGTTATGAGAAATGTTATACAGGCTGTTCCAAGGACTTACAGGTGGGCATTATTAACTTAGGCATAGCAGCTTCAGGAAGGACCTCTGGAATTGATGATCTAAGTTGAGTAATGAAGAGTCAGATGGTATGAAGAAGGGGTTTTGAGGATGCATTTCAATCAGATGGATTAACGAGTGTTGAGATATGAGTCTAGATAATGGCAGTCTTGAAATTCGGGAATGAGGAGAAATGGATGGATTTGGAATGTAAACATATGGAACATGAATGATGATGGTGTGTATGTTGAAGGAAGAGCTTAATCAGGAAGCTAGTGTGACTGAATGGTGTTATTGTTCTCCTAGAGAGCAAATATAAGAAGTGAACTGGTACTCTGAATCTTTCCTACCCTTGCTTCTGATCCTGTCTTCTGCCCATTATTTCCAGCAGTTCCCACATGGGGTCCCATATCTATCCCTACCATGTCCTGGAAGGAATGATCTAACTTCTCTAAGGCATCAGGTTCTTCCCTTGTAAAGTGGGAATAATAGTACCTATCTTATAAGGCTATTATAAGGATGATATAAGTAATAAATTCAATACACAGAGTCTGGCATACAGTAAGAACTCAGTAACTACAAACCAGTAAAATTACCAGTTTTAGGCTACTACTCTAAGTAGTGTTCCATTTAGTTGAGAAGATCATTGCCAGGTGACATGGACAGAATTAACCTCCCTGGTTTGTAAAGAAAAGAGAACAAGGCAAATATCCAGAATGAGCCCAAGATGAAAGGCAACATCTCCCATGAGAAAGAGCTATGGGGAACACAAATGGGCTGCCTGCTGAAATCAGTATTTCAGTTTCAGGTGCCTCAAGGCATGCTGTAGAGCAATCTCTGCTCTTGAATTCCATGACCCCAAGTATATTCTCACAATAACTTCCCTTTTTACTTGAACCTCTATTGAGAAGGTTTAGGTTTCTTGTACCCGGGAGACATTGATGAGAAGAGGCGTCTGGCATAAAGCAAAATTAGTGCGTAGGCACCAAAGGAGACCATGAATGATGACTTCTAAGTTAGCATGTACAGGTCACTCTAAATTTAAAGGATGTGGCCTTCCTTTGAATGAGTGTCTAGTTAATTGCCCAACCATTTTATAAGCCTAAGTAATATAAATTGATAGTCCAATAAATTTTACCCTCAATTATTAAAATGATGCAATAATGAAAATACCAAGTAATATCAGATATTATTGGACTTGCTTTTCATTTCATAAACAAAACAGGTGAAATGGGGAGGGTGAGAGTGTTCCACCAATGTCCTAGGTCAGTTGGTGATCTCAAACCCATCTGTTCTTACAGAGTTGGTGCATAAGATTTCCTTCCTATGACTACTCCACCCATCTAGGAACCCAGGTTTCTCCTCTCGTTTCCTGGGGGTCAACTATGCAGGGTAGGAGGCTAAGGAGGTCGAAGGACGCCTGTGTTTATGACTTTTGTTGGAAAATCAATGTGCAATATCTAGCTGCTGTTAATGGATGGTCTTCACTTGAAGGCAGCTAATAAAATGGCTGGAACAAAGTGTAGTGAGCTGTCAAGTACAGTGTTCTCTTGGCTGGAGGCTGGAGATATGGATCTTTAGGTAAAGTCACATCTCTCTGGTACTAGTCACAGATGGCCTTTACTCTAGTAGGCCACATTCCTGCTACCCATGTGGTCCTTCCTTCCTCCTCTCCCTCTGCTCTCAACAATATGGGTAACAGGAAAATACTCATTCTTCAATTTTAAATCTGAATACCTTAACAGGTTTTGAATTTAAACTCCACATGTTTGGGCATCTCTTCTCTGGTTAGTGGGTGCATTAGTCCATTTTCATAGTCCTATAAAGAAATACCCAAGACTGGGTAATGTATAAATGAAAGAGGTATAATGGACTCATAGTTTCACATGGCTGAGGACGGCTCATAATCCTGGCAGAAGGCAAAAGAGGAGCAATGGCACAAATTACATGGTGGCAGCAAGAGAACATATGCAGGGGAATTGCCCTTTATAAAACCATCAGATCTCATGAGACTTATTCACTATCACAAGAACAGCATGGGAAAACCTGCCCCCATTATTCAGTTACCTCCAACTGGGTCCCTCCCATGACATGTGGGGATTATGGGAGCTACAATTCAAGATAAGATTTGGGTGGGGACACAGCCAAACTTTATCAATGGGTAATTCATATCTTGTTGTTTGAACTTGTATGGGGGGGTGGTAGGTTTTCAAAAATTCAAGGAGCTTCAGAGGATGGAGGAACATATATATCATTAATTTTTTAAAATATTACTCATCTGTATAAGTTTATATACAGGTCCCAGAAGGGGATACAAGTTTTACTACTTCCTTATATAAAGTTATCAGATTCTTCCACATAGCAATGTACCAGTATCCTTGGCAGCTTCCAGTGTTGTTGCAGAAGGACAGGGTTATAGATTTTCCTAGAAGTGTGAAATAATTCACAAGATTTGCTAGTTATTCATATGGACAGCACATTAATAACACAGGACCCTAGAATCCTGCCTTATCTAGGCTGGAGCCCAGCTAAAGAGACGAGGAGCTGACTCCTTAGATTTAGAACAACATTCTTCCCACTTTCTGGAAAAAGAAAGGATGAAAAGTGCTATCATATCAGAGAAGACCAGTTCTTTGAAAACACCTGAGCTCTCTAGAGATAAATGAAAACCAATGACTTGGGGGCTACTTTGGGGAAATTTCTTTGTGAATTTGAGGTTATGTGTAAACAAGTTTATGGCAGTTAGGTAACTGACAAGGATTTTGGGTGTGCTGTGCCATGACCTATCTCTCTCTCTCACACACATGACATACACATCATGACAGATGTTTATACAGAGAATTTTGCTTCTCTTAAGTGGCTATATAGATGGGCTTTACAATGAGACTTGCTACATTAATCCAAGTATACGCATTAAATCTAATTTTATATATAGTTTTCACACTAAAATAACATCAAAATTCTTGAAATATTTCTTAGATGATACCCACAGTCATGAATCTGATCCTGTTGAGAAAATGCAGAGAATTAAACATTCAAGAGATGTTGCTAAAGTCATTGCAATTATAATGCACATAATTTGTATTATGTACCCGAAACAGCCAGTCTCATCACAAAATTGCCTATTTATCATCTTCTTTGTTGGTGAACCCCATAGAGAAGAGTGGCTAACTAATTGAGTTTGTAAGCCGTTTATCACCGAGTATGATTTAAATGTAATTTTTTTGTCTTTCTTCCTTAAGTCTGGATATTACCAAACTTTTCATCTCTGCCTATTTGATTGATGAAACACTGTAGTTCAGTGTTTAATGTGCATTTCTTCATGTGAGTGACGGTAAGCATTTTTTCCATGTTTACCAGCCATTTTTATTTCTTTCAGTGAACTACTTATTTCCCTGCGCTAAAAAATTTAGGTTCAGAGCAGTCTGTACAATATAATATCATTTTTATTTATAAAGTTTTATATGTCTATACCTGTAGGCCTGCATGTACCCAAATATTTTTCTGTAAGGATATGTAGAAATATGACAAGGATAATTTCCTCTGGCAATTATGATGTGAGAGGATTAGTGAGAAAGAAAAAAATGAAGAATTACTTTAATTTTTATCCTTTCTTTGTTAGGTTTATACAGATACATTTCTTTTGTAAAAATTTTTAATTGATAAATAATTACGGGGTACAATGTGATGTTTTGATGTATATTTCTATTATGGAATATATGCATACATTTATATTCACAACAGATTATATATATTACTTTGATTAAAGAGTATATTTTTTCTACAAAATTAATTTTTTAGAAAAAAAATTCATTCAAAATTAGTTTATTCACTTGAAATTAGTAGGAAATGACTGTATGAGCTAGTTACCACATATTCCATTGCCTTTAAGGACCAGGCAGGAACATCAACCTGTCAGAGCCTAGTGCAATAATAAGAAAGAGTGAGCCTTGTGGGAAACTGGAGTGTCCCATTTAAAGGCATGCAAAGTCAATTTTTTCAATACTCTGCTGACCTCAGGAACAGGTCTGAGAATGGTTTTTGCCAGTGGGCTGGCAACTGGCAACTGCTGCTCTAAACTAGAAAACAAACAAACAAACAGAAAGATGACAACATCTGCTATTAGATAGATACATATGATGACTGAATTCCAGTTGTCTTTATTAGGAGGAACAAACGTAGGCACCTATCTTTTATTAGGCAGTATAAAAAGCTTTGACAGTTCTTGTACATTCATCCTCTCATTCCTCTTATGAATGCAGACTTGCATCCCTCACACACCTGTACATGCTTAGGTGCCAAGTTGGGGACTAAATGCTGTTTCAAGGAGGATTTGCAAAGGATTCAGAAAGCATGCCTGAAAATGCCATCACTTCACTAAAGATGTTATGCAAGATCCTCTTCTAATAAGAACAATCGAATTTCCCTTTATAAATGTCTTCTGATAAAGTCAAATGCGTTCAGCATTCCATCTACTAAACAAGTTTGGTGTGTTTAAAAAGAACAAAGCAAGTTTCAAACAGAGACAGTAATGAAGGAACCACAGCCAGGCTTTGTGGCATGCATCCCTGATCCACCACAGCAATTCATTATCTCAGTATTTCATTGTGTGTGGATGACAAGTAACAAATGGCAGAACCAAAATAGGTCATCTTCTCTGTCCCCTAAAACGTTTAATATTTGTGAATATAAATAGGGGCTTAGGCTTTTTCATACTATGCTTGCTCTGGAAGCTCTCTAGATGATTTCCAAGCTGCAGTTGAGCCCGACATGTCACTGAGATACTATAAATCACATCAGTATAGGATCAGTTGTGTACTGTCTGGCCAGCCAGTCTTAGGAAACACTTAGCTATCTTCGGGCATCACACTATCCATTAACTCGGAAGACTTGAAAGACATTCCTAAAAAACAAATCATAGTCCACAGACTCTACAGCATCATGGCCCCAAGTCTATTGCATGGAATTCTGGGGACTAGAGGATATAAATAAATGTTACAGTTAAAAAGGTTCTAAAAAGTTTGGGAAATATTGTGTTCAAGTTTAATAAGCTACTTGTCTACAGAATTTCTCAGAGCCTTTAATACACTGTCATGTTTTGGAAGGCTAAGCAGAGGCTATCATACATAATCCTTCTCACATATATCTCATGTTGTCCTATGAAAAACTGTTGCTGAATTTCAAACTTCCTTCAATTATCAAACCTTTTTCTCTACCATGGCTGTCTCTAGGAAATATGATGGTATGTGGTCAAGAAAATTGTATCATGACTTTTTCCCAGGAGCAATCACCAGAAGGAGTTTTTGCAGAAGTTCTTGTTCTAGAATCTCATATAATGCCACTTGAAAAAAAAAATTAAAGTTACATCTGTCAAATTTTATTTTGTTAAAAAATAGTTATAAACTGTAAGACTGAATACAAACAGTTCTTGGGGAAAATGAATCAAGTCTTTTTATGGATAGATGTATTAATGTTCCTTCTAAGCATTTATTTATTAACTACTCTCTTTTACTACCCTTAATCTCTGACCCTCTCTTTCTCATATGCTTTGTATGTTTCTTTCTCTCACTGTCTGGTCTGTCTCATCTTCTCTGTCAGTCTGTTTTCCTGGGTCGAAGTCTTTACGTATGTCTTCTCTGTCTCATTTGCACTTATCTTGGGGACTAAGTATGATGAGCCAGGAGCAAAATGTTCTGTTATGTTGTAAGTTTTGTTTCTTCACAGAAATAGCAGGATGACTTTTTCATTGTATTAACTAAAGGGTTTTTTTATTTGTTTGTTTTGTTTTGTTTTAAACTTCGGTTTTCACTGCCATGAAAGAAAGTTTTCTGATGTAACCTGGCCTTTTTGTTAACACTTTCTCTTGCTGGTGATCCAGTATAAGAAGGCAAGAACACCAGGTGAAGGTTGCTAGTAATCAGTCATCAAAATGGTCATAATTTACATGGAATGAGAAGAAAGACTTCTGAACTTATCATAGAGATTTTTTTCTTAATTACAGTGATGCTAAAATCTGCAAGGGATTAAAGGACCTACCCTACTAACGACTAGTTAAATGCCCCCCACACCCCATATTTGTCCATGTTAGAAACAGATAAAAATTACAAGACAATAAAATCCTAAATAGAGAAAACTGCACGAAAATTTTACCACTCCCACTATGCCTTAAACAATGAAGCTTCAATCATTCTATAAAAATAAAAGCACTGAAAGAACTGCTTCTAATTGCTCCATAACAATGAAAGTGCAATCATCTTTATGATGTAGAAAAAAAAGGGGCAGGTATTGCCCAATGAACTGGGTGTTTCTGTAAGTATCCACATGGTTGGGTTTACTTCCCTCTCACCCAGATACTTTGCATCTTATAAGAATGCCCTTGGAATATAACTTGTGTTCATGTTAGTTAAGAGTTTGCCTATGCTGGATGAATGATGAGCCCTGAAGACAGCCCAGGCTGACCTTCTGGCTATGCCATGACTGGCTATGTGATTTTTGAGTCAGTCACCAAATCTCGCTGAACCTCAGTTTCCTGGCGAATAAAATGGAAATAATAGGAGGACACACCTTATAGGGTTAGAGTTAGAATTAAATAAGTGTATAGACTTAGAGTAGTTGGGACAGTGGCACATAATAAGCCTTAAAAAATGGTAAACATTATTTTTATTATTACTGGTATTAATTATATTCCATTATTTTTACAACTTTGAGATCGATACTATTTTCATGCCATTGTAGATTAATCAGAATCATAGAACGTAACTTCATAAGCCCTCCAGAAATTTATTTTTGTTTGTTTTAAATCATTTGCTTGGAAAAATTGTTCTCAAATAAATAGGTGTGTTTTGAGTCATCAACCTCTTGTTTATGAATCTTTATTTGATTTTAACTTTTAGTCCCTGAGAAGTACTTGGAAATTAATGAAAGGCTGTAGGTAATATTTTTAGTTGTTCTCAACTAAAGATATTGAGTAGCATGCTCCCCACTTCCATTTTGGGTTATACATTAATTACTAATTAGGGTATAATGACTTACATTCCTTCAGAATAGTGCTAGGCACAGGTTCAAAGATATAATGCTTTTATAAGTATTTATAAATGACTACTTCATAACTTAATTTGGCAAGTGTGTAATTTGGTGTTTTCAATTATTAGAAAATAGAGTATCATTTTTGAAATAAAAGATCACCACTTAAAATTTTCTCTAAATATATATTATACTCTTGAATAAGCTGCTAAGGTTTTACCCCAAATTTTCTGTTCCATTTTAAATAATCTGCTCTCAGATTCTCAACCTTAAAGCAATCCAATATATGCTTCTTTTAAAATGATAGCTATTCTCTTGTTTTTGAAAACACTGTAAAAGGCAACTGACCTGAAATTTCAGAGGAAGGCAAATAACAGCAATTGGAACACTTACCATGGGAAATTCACTGCATAAGACAGAATATGTTTAGGACAAACATGGTGTATAAACTATCAACTGCTGTCACGCAGAGAAGTTGATGCCTGTCTATTCTTAGGGAACTGAGATTGGGAATGCAAGAAACTCTGTAAATGCCATAAAGTGGAGAGGATAGTTAAATAAACGATGGTGTATCCACCTCTGAAAAACCCATATAGCTATTAACAATAAGTTTTTGAAGAATATGTATTCACTTGGGAAATGGTCATCATATATTAAGTGAAACAAGCCATCCATAAAACTTTGCTACAGCATTTTAGTTCAATAAAATACCTACAATGTGAGTTTGCTTTTTAGTAGTGGGGTAAGACTGGAAGGACATATATTAATATGTTATCTTACAATGTAGTAATAGTCCCTGGGCAATGATATCATGGGTGATTTTAGTGCATGGATGTATCTCTGAAATTTTCAAAATTCCTATTATAAACATGCATTCCTGAAGATGACTTACCAGTATTAGTAATATCCAGGATAATTAGTTGGAAGCATTTCTAAGAAAAGATGATGGCTAAAATTCCACCGTATTCAATTAATATGAAACAAAACTCATAAAAAAAGTTTCTCTCTAAGCATTATCCACATTTACTAGTGAGATAGAAAACAGATATTATCATTTAGTGAGCCTCTGACGGGAGTCAGACATTGTGCAAAAAACATTATATAGAAGATTTTCTTAAATCTAAAAAAATCAGCACAATCTTAAAAAGTAGAAATGTCTATAATCCCTATTTTACAGATGAGCAAACTGAGCTTAGGAAGCAAATGTCATTCTATCAAAAATAAAGACGAGGAAGCTGAGGTTAGAAAGCAAATGTCATTCTATCAAAAATGTCATTCTATCAGTAATAGGTACAGCTGTGATTCCATCCAGGTATATGAAATTTCTCACTCCATGATGTGAATAACTATACTGAAATTTTAATTTATAGTCACACTTTATATTTAATTTTCATTTAGAGATCTAGGCCACCAAAACAATTTTGATCATAGCAACACAATAGACTTGCCCATACATGCCAATGGATTGAAGGATTTTGGAGTAGAATGTTACCAAAAATATAAATAATCAACATGAGAATAAAGAACACTCAATACTTTATTGACTTTTGCCTGGAATGCAGAAAGGATAGCCCTTTTGTTTGAACCAACCACACCAAAGGGTTCAGAGTTCCCAAAGTCGAACAAAGTTTTCCTGAGATAAAAATATTACTGTTATGTGGCTTAACTTCTTACAAATCTTAGGGCTAGATACCATTTCCCCCTCTGTCAGCATAAGCAATGCATTGCACTTTGTGTTTTGTATCCAAATCCTAAAGGCAATTCTATTTCTAGATCATTAGAGATAAAAATGAACTGGAAACAAAATGAAGATTTATAGTTAACGGCTTCAAGGCTTTCTTTGGCAAAGAACATGAGAAACCATCATGGTTTTGTTTTATAATGCTTATTGGCTTCTAGGGCCAAGAGTTTCTTCTTTAAGAGAGAGGGAAATAGCTTTACTCATCTAACTGCCTGCCTTCCCTGCATTAGAGGTGCTCACTGTGTTGACTGTAGTGTAGAGTAAGTAAATAATCATAGTGCTAGTTTTTGAACCTCAGCACCATTGACATTTTGAGCTGGAGAATTCTTCGTTGTGGGGATTCGGGGGCGCAGGGGTTGTCCTGTGCATTGCAGGATGTTCAATAGGATTCATGGCCTCTACCCACTAGGTATCAGTAGCAGCTCCCTTGTTGTGACAAATGCGTAGACCCAAATATCTCCAGACATTACCAAATGATCCCTGGGAGAAATTGCCCCAGTTGAGAACTAGTCCCAGTATATCCCCAAACTTGACTTTTAAACATCCTTTAAAAAAATGTTTGACCTGGCCAGGTGTGGTGGCTCATGCCTGTAATCCTAGCACCTTGGTAGGCCTGGGCAGGAGGGTTGCTTGAGCCCAGGAGTTTGAGACAAGCCTAGGCTATGTAGCACGACCTCATCTTTACGGAAAATAAAAGAAAAATTAGGTTGAGGGAGAATGGTTGCTTGAACCTGGCAGTTTGAGGCTGCAGTAAGCTATGATGGTGCCATGGCACACCACCTGGGTGACAGAGCAAGATCCTGTCTCTAAAAAATAAAAATAAAATAGCTTGACCTTCCCATGGCATATAATTGACAGCTGTATATGCCACATAAGCTTGCTCCTCCGGCTGTGACTAGTTGGGCAAAGGTTGACACATTGGCCTAAGCTGGGCCAATCACATGTTTTCTTCTCAGATAATGTATTAAGACACAGAAACTGAGTCAAATATATTCATGCCCTGAAGCAATGCAATCATGCTGAGAGAGATTAGAATCAGTACCATGAAAGTAAAAGCCTTATATCATTCTCTAATTTATGAGAAGGTAAAAATAAAAATCTTGAAGAGAGACAGTCTACATAGGAGAGAATTAGGTAAACGAGATCAGAGATAGTATGTTCCGTGAACAAAGAAAATGAGATGACAGCTGCCTGAAGAATGTACGAATTCCACGAGGTTTGGCTGAATTTCCTTTAATTGGTTCACTGAGATTCCTTTATTTTCTTAAAATACTTCCTCTTTACTTAGCCTAGCTTGAGTGTGTTTCTCTTTCTAACCACCTACTGACCCACAATGAAAATACATAACATGAATCGATCTAGAGGTTGTCCTTCCTTATCTATATCTAGAGAAAGAACAATGAACACCAAGCCAAGGGATTCAGGTTCAATGTCCTATTATGTGAACTAAGCAAGTGACTCATTTCTTTGAGTCCTCCTGATTTCTTAAATAAAGGATTTGAAAATCAACTTACACCCAGCTCTAAATTATGAAACATAAAGATAGAAGGAGAGATTTATAGTCCCTTTGCACCTTGGACTCATTGTTTGACAGTAACATATAAAATTGTCTTAAAGGTGGTGGTCTAAATTTGGTATTAGAGTCCATTATGCTGGGCTGAAGAGTCATTCAAGCCAGGGCTTATCAACCATAGGATGAATGGAACACTATTCAACCCTTCCAAGCCTCAGTTTCTACATGTTGAAAATGGTAGATAAAAATGTATCTCCTTATGGTAACCAGCTTCCATGGTGCCCCACAATGATCCCTGACTGCTGGTCTTCCAGCCCTTGCGGTCTACCACCACAATGAATAGGGGCTAGTGGGTATAACCTGTAGGATATTGTGGAAATAACAAAGAGTAACTTCTGAGGTGACATATAAAGGCTTCTGTATTGTTTTATTGGATTACTCACTTTGAGGGAAGCCGGCTACCACGTTGTGAGGACATTAAGTTTTTTTTGAGAGGTTCACGAGGCGAGGAAACAAGACCACCTCCCAACAGCCATGTGAACAAGCCATCTTAAAACCATTCTGCCATATCAGTCAAACCTTCAGATCTTGACTGCAACCACATGAGATACTCTAAGCCAGAACCTCGTAAGTTTAATTCGTGACACACAGAAACTGTGACATAATGTTTTCTGTTTTAAGCTGCTAAGTTTTGGGATTTGTTATATCACAATAGAGAAAAAATATACTGCTTTGTAGAATTGTTGGGAGGATTAAATAAAATAATGCATGAGAAGTGTTTAGCACAGGGTTTGATCCATACTGAGGACTCAGGACAATTCTGTTTGTTCATCAGTTTTTCTGGAGCACCCAGAGTGGTATCTGGAATACAGTAAGTGCTCATTAAATATGTGTTGAATGAATGTTAGGTATTGTTATATTTGTCAGGCCTCTGAGCCCAAGCCAAGCCATCACATCCCCTGTGACTTGCACGTATACACCCAGATGGCCTGAAGTAACTGAAGAATCACAAAAGAAGTGAATATGCCCTGCCCCGCCTTAACTGATGACATTCCACCACAAAAGAAGTGTAAATGGCCGGTCCTTGCCTTAACTGATGATATTCCACCACAAAAGAAGTGAAAATGGCCGGTCCTTGCCTTAAGTGATGACATTACCTTGTGAAAGTCCTTTTCCTGGCTCATCCTGGCTCAAAAAGCTCCCCCACTGAGCACCTTGCGACCCCCACTCTGCCCGCCAGAGAACAACTCCCCTTTGACTGTAATTTTCCTTTATCTACCCAAATCCTATAAAACGGCCCCACCCTTATCTCCCTTTGCTGACTATCTTTTGGGACTCGGCCCACCTGCACCCAGGTGATTAAAAGCTTTATTGCTCACACAAAGCCTGTTTGGTGGTATCTTCACACGGACGCGCATGAAAATATTTATTATCATTATCACCATCATCATTCTCTAGAGCCTCAGTCCAAAATCATTTCCCAAATGAGCTGGACCTTCATGTTTCTTGACCTGAAAAAAATCCCTTTACCCTAATTTGCTGTAAAAAAAATTAAAAATAAAGATATTTGAAACCCCAGAACCCGGAAGTTTTAGTTCATTTTGTGCTGCTATAATGGAATATCTGAGACTGAGTAATTTATAATGAATAGAAATTTATCAGTTCACAGTACTAAAGGCTGGGAAGTACAAGATCAAGGCATCAGGTAAGGGTCTTCTTGCCACATCATCACATGATGAAAGGCAGAAAGGCAAGGGTGCAAGAGAAGTATACACTTACCCTTTTATATTAGCATTAATTCCACCGATAAGAGCAGGCTCCTTGATATGATTTGGATTTATGTCCCTGCCCAAATCTCACGTCAAATTGTAATCCCCAGTGTTGGAACAGGGGCCTGGTGAGAGGTGACTGGCTCATGGAGGCAGACTTCCCCCTTGCTGTTCTTGTGATAGTGAGAGAGTTCTCACAAGATCTGGTTGTTTAAAATTGTGTAGTACCTCCCCCTTGGCTCTCTTCCTCCTTTCCTGGCCATGTAAGACTTGCTTGCTTCTCCTTCACTTTCTCCCATGATTGAAAGTTTCCTGGGGCCTCCGTAGCCATGCTTCCTGTACAGCCTGTGCATCCAGGAGCCAATTAAGCCTCTTTTCTTTATAAATTACCCAGTCTCAGGTTTTTCCTTATAGCAGTGTGAGAATGGACTAATACAGTTGCTCACAGCCCAATCACCTCTCAAAGGTCCCACCTCTCAATGCTGCAATGGCAAGCAAATTTCAACATCGATTTTTTGGGGGAAAAACATTCAAATAATAGCACCAGAGAAAAAAGAATTCAAACTCTGCTGAGGCTGGCAATTGTATAACTTTCTAACACTTCGGATGCACCTTGTTCATTATCTGGAACCATATTAGATAAAACAAGAAATTATATTATGTATAGTGAATGCCATGTGAGCTTTTCAAGAGGTAAAACCAGGTACCTACCATCAACGCAAGAAGGCCGGTTTCTTGTTGTTCCAGCCACTTTTCCAGGTAGACAGGAACACTTTACTGTTTGTGACCGCTCCTCAATGCGATTCTTGTTACAACATCGGTGTGCTGCTATCACTTCACACGTCCCTCCTTCTGGCAAGAGAGAAAGAACAGGGACACTGATTAGAAATAACTCAGTGACTATTCGAGCCCCTGGGAGTGCATGTAGCAGGGTTGAGGAAAGTAATTGAAATTATAGAAACAGTTTCCATGGAATACAATTACAACAGGACTCTCTTCTACTACGTGTAATCACAGAGAGGACAGTGCTGTACTTCCAAACCAGCAAAGAATACCAATGGATAGCCCTCAAGATGTGGCAATTCTGGCCTGTAGGTATTGACAGGCAATAAAGCAATGAATGCCTGGAACTAACACACCCAATAAAGATGCTGCCTGATTTAAATGCATATTTTGGGAGCCATCTTTTGTGTTACCATCACATTTAAGATTCTCTGAGCTCTATTGACAAGTGACACTCCAGTGATACAGAAGCTACAGTGCCAGAAAAACTGCCCAGAAATCAGCTCTTCCTTCCATTGCCTGCCTACTCTCAAGGGGGGCTAAATAGAAAATCTATTCAGGACATATTTCCCAAATCTAGACTTCATCCGCCAATGAAAGAAAGAATTGCTGGAGAAAATGGGTAGGTGCTTTAAACAATGTCTCAAATTGCAGTCCTGGTCATATAGCTTGACTTAATTGTAACAGCTCATCCATGCATTCATCAGAATTTACTGGCAAACTAATGTATGTCACTCTCCACTAGGATCTTAGCAGGTGAACTGCCGGCTCTGCATAAAGGCTGATAAGCATCCAAGTGGGTCTTTCCCCAGAAATCAGCTAAATCAGCTAAGTCAGATCTCTAGGGACACGCAAAAGATACACCAAGTGACCAGAAACGAGGAATCAACTTTCTCAACATCAAATTTGGAGTTCAGAATAGACCCAGACCATTTAGGATTCTTGGCATTTAGGATGCAGTTGGCAAAAATTCACCAAGCATTTGTTAAGCAACCTCTATATTCAAATTACTGTGTGATAAACTATATGGATGAGAATACATCTCCTGTACATAGAGGATACATATGGACACTTAGAAAACATTGTGAAAAAGAAAAGGAGGGAGAAAGGAAGGAGAGAAGACTTAAGACACAGCTTCATCCTTTCATCCTGTCCTCTGAGAACTGTGTAATGCAGAGATCCTCAGTGCAGTGGTGGTGGGGCGTGATGTTGCTCCCTCCCCCATAATAATAGCTGGCCAGTTTGTTGATATTTCTGATTGTCATCACTGGTTGGAGCATACAGCTACTTGCATCTTTCAGGTAGGAAGCAGGGTATGTTAAACATCCCACAATGCCCAGGATGGCCTCCCATAGAAAGAATGATCTGGCTCAAAAGATCGATATTGTGAAGGTGTTGAGAAACCCTGGCCTAACATGAAAGAAACGCAGGAGTCTCTGATTTTGAGTAGACTAATTATGTTTCTCTCCATAGGAGGGAAGAGTTCAGGCTTTCATATCAGCCTCTTTTAGTTTGAATCTTAGCTGTGTCATTTACTGAATGCCTTAGTTTCCTCATCTGTAAAATGGGAATAATAATAACATCTGTATCACAGGGTTGTGTGAGTATAAACAGAGAGAACACATGTAAAGGGGTTAGTGCCGAGCCTGACATATGGTAAAGAGTCTGTATATATTTCCTATAATAAGAATACCAGAATGACTGGATATTATTTATATCTTTGTAGGTGCCAACAAAGGTATAAATTTATATCTTTGGTGCCAACAAAGATATAAATAACAAATTTTCTGTCTTAGAGGGATTGAAAATATGGTTTCTTCTGGAATACTCACTCCTACCTCCCATCCCTCCAACCTCCTCACTCCAACACAAATGATTTTGCCAGTTAACTCTCCTTAGAGCTCAACTCAAAGATCAGTTCCTTAGGGAATGCCCCTCACTTCCAGCTTTGTTCATTCTATTAGCACCCTACACATTTCCTGTGTTTAGTTGTTCATGTCTGTGCCCCAGCCAAACTGTAAGCTTGACTGAGGTCAAGGTTGTCACTTGTTTCCTCACAGCAATGAATGGGAATTTTTGGAACAAAGGACTGGTGTGGTACAGGTATTTCTCTAGGGCAACCACCTTGGTAAGCTATATGCAGGAGGAGTTGGAGAAGTACAAGGTAGCGAAGGAGAAGAAATAAATGGCTCGTGCAAAACACTGACTAGAAGAAAGAAGGCTGCAACTTGCTCATGGAAGAGTGCCTTACTATCTCCCCATGCACGACACTGGGATTCAAGTTAATGGAATAGGGCTAATCATATATTACACTCTTTAACTCAGACACCTGCAATCATGTCACTTTAGCTTATAATTGTCAGCTACAAATACCCTCTGTCAAGTCAGTAATAGCTAGTTCAACACTTTACAAAAATGCCACTAATTTTAAAGTCACCTCTTGGCTCTAATACAAGAGTGGAGCAATATTTATGATTGAAAATGGCACAAGGCACATGAAAGCTCTCAGGATGTATTTTGAATCTCATTTGATTTACAGTCAAGTCAACGGACACAATGACAGACATGCCAGATCGCCTGAGTTACTGCACTGAGTTAAATAATACTGACAACAAGGTGGGCACTGAAGGTCCAAAGCCTGTCTCTCATGGCACTGTTGTCAAACAGCCAAAGGAATGGTTCTCTGCTACTCTTGGAGCTCACTGCCATTTCTGGAGCTCTGATTTGGGTGCTGGATGCTGTATTAATTATACACATTCCAGCAACTTTACAAGGTATTGTCCCCACTTTACACATGAGAAGCTGAGGCTCAGAGGGGTTAAATAACTTGCCCAGAATCACATAAGTGTGACCCCAGTCTACTAGATCCCAAAACTCATGCTTTTTGCATCTTTTCACAAGTGGTTGTGCCTTATGGTTGAAAAACTTCCAAGAAAATGTTTGACACTTGGCTTAGAAAAGTTATCAAGGTTAAATATCCGAGCCACCCCTCCTCCCCTAGTTGTGACTCTGACCTCATTTGTTTTGTTTGTTTGTTTGTTTGTTTTGAGATGGCGTTTCGCTCCTGTTGCCCAGGCTGGAGTGCAATGGCGCAATCTCAGTTCACTGCAACCTCTGCCTCCCGGGTTCAAGTGATTCTCTTGCCTCAGCCTCCCAAGTAGCTGGGATTACAGGCATGCATCACCATGCCCAGCTAATTTTTTTGTATTTTTAGTAGAGACAGGGTTTCTCCATGTTGGTCAGGATGGTCTCGAACTCCCGACCTCAGGTGATCCACCCGTCTCGGCCTCGAGAGTGCTGGGATTACTGGTGTGAGCCACCGCACCCAGCCGATTTGTTATGACTCTCTCTCTCCTTGACTTTCCTCCATGGACACTGGTCACTTTGATGGTTACCGCATGAGCACCCCAGGCATGTACCCCATGTGGGTCACTGTATCACCTGAGACACGCTCCCAACAGATCTCTGGCTCACCCACTCCCCACTCCATCATTGCTCAAATGTCACTTAATCAGAGGCATACTTAACCTGCCTACTTAAAATAAATCATACTCCCCTTAGCAAGCACTCATGAGCTCCCTTGCTTTATGTCCCCTCACCCCCCTGCCCCCAACACCTGTAACTTTCAAACACAGTATATAATTTTCTGATGACATTATTGTCTGTGTGTCCCATTGGAAATCAAACTCTTCCAGAACATGGATTCTTATTGTTTTATGTATTCAGCAATGTCTCACATATTATTATCAAGGTTTAAAATGTGCTTTTAACATATATTTCATTTAATTTTCAAAGTAGTTGAAAGATGGAGATAGAACTATTGTTATTTCCATTTTCTAGAGATGATACAGACTTACAGCCAGCAATATAGCCATGCAACCGATGGTAATAATAATAATATTAAAGAAATTAATCATTTATTGAGTTTTTCCTATGTGCCCAATACCATAATAAACACATCACAAATCTTTATTTTACAGGAGAAGCAAATGAGACCAAGAGTGACTTAGAAACTTGCCCATGTTTCAACCTACAGAATGGGAGAAAAATTTTACAATCTACCCATCTGACAAAGCTAATATCCAGAATCTACAAAGAACTTAAACAAATTTACAAGAAAAAATCAAACAACCCCATCAAAAAGTAGGCAAAGGATATGAACAGACACTTCTCAAAAGAAGACATTTATGTAGCCAACAGACACATGAAAAAATGCTTATCATCACTGGCCATCAGAGAAATGCAAATCAAAAACACAATGAGATACCATCACACACCAGTTAGAATGGCGATCATTAAAAAGTCAGGAAACAACAGGTGCTGGAGAGGATGTGGAGAAATAGGAACACTTTTACACTGTTGGTGGGACTATAAACTAGATCAACCACTGTGGAAGTCAGTGTGGCGATTCCTCAGGGATCTAGAACTAGAAATACCATTTGACCCAGCCATCCCCTTACTGGGTATATACTCAAAGGACTATAAATCCTGCTGCTATAAAGACACATGCACACGTATGTTTATTGCGGCACTATTCACAATAACAAAGACTTGGAACCAACCCAAATGTCCATCAATGATAGACTGGATTAAGAAAATGTGGCACATATACACCATGGAATACTATGCAGCCATAAAAAAGGATGAGTTCATGTCCTTTGTAGGGACATGGATGAAGCTGGAAACCATCATTCTGAGCAAACTATCACAAGGACATAAAACCAAACACAGCATGTTCTCACTCATAGGTGAGAATTGAACAATGAGAACACTTGGACACAGGGTGGGGAACATCACACACCGGGGCCTGTTGTGGAGTGGGGGTTGTGGGGAGGGATAGCATTAGGAAATATACCTAATGTAAATGACGAGCTAACAGGTGCAGCACACCAACATGGCACATGTATACATATGTAACAAACCTGCACGTTGTGCCCATGTACCCTAGAACTTAAAGTATAATAATAATAATAAAAGAATAAATATCCAAATTTAAAATGCAAAAGAAAAAAAAAAAGAAACTTGCCCATGTTTTACCTAGCAAGGAGCCAACAGCATTGAGACCAGAACCCAGACCCTCACCCCATATACAATGCTCTTTCCCCTGTCCCACCCTGATGTACATGCTGTCATTTCTTTGAAAAAAGAAGAGCATGGTAACCGAGAAATGACAAATGCTCCATTTTCATCAAAGACTTGTATATAAAGTCAATGACCCCAGGCCATATCTTCCTTAGGCTCACAGATGGTGGATTTACACACAGGAGGCCAGGAAGGTGTTGCTCTAAATAACAGGCTCTTTGATTTTGACAAGTTGAACTATGGCCTCGATCACACATGCTGCTCAGGTACACTGGTGCAGAGCCCAGAAATAGGTCTTGGTGGACACAGTGGAACCCCACAGGACCCCAACAGTTGGAAGCTCTGATTGTCCCATCATACCCAAATCTCATTCCCAAAGTTTACATTGTAACAGACCTAGCAGACAGTCAAATGGAGCAATTTACTCTTTCAGTCTATCCTGCCCATGGAAGCCTGGGCTTGTATTGAAAAAGTAAAATTTTTAGATCTTTGGCAGGAAAAGTCACACTTACATAACTTTGCTCTAAAGACACATTTTGTGGGACTTTATGGATTATCCAAGGGGGCTCAGTTACCTCTACTCTAAGAAAGGAGATATTCTATTTTTAAAATTTGGTATAACGATCTATTCTTCACAGAGATTCTTCTGCTAAGGAAAAAGTGAAATCAATCATACTTAAGTGATTATCAGCTATCTAAAGGTAGTATTAAATGACAAATATTTGATACATTATTAACTAAAGGCTAGGCTTTATTAAGATTCTTTTAGCTTTTACATAATATACTTTCCTGTTTCAGGGTCCCATCAAAAATATCACATTACATTTAGATGGGTATATGATTGAACAAAGTGAAAAATGAATAACAAATCTGCCATGGATTTTTGCATGATCAAATAATATGGAACCTAACCGAGAAGGGTGTATGCCTTTGGTATAGCAGAGTATATATACAAAGTATAGTATGCTTGTAAAATACACATCTTCCCCCATTCCTATGTGTTTTTTACTTTTTGGCTACATCAAGAGCCCACCTTTACTTGGGCCCACCCATGATACAGTGAGAAGGTTATCAAATTCTATAAGGACATAAAATGACATAAAATTCCTATTATAACACAGAGATAAAATTTTTCAAGACTCCCTCAGACAAAAAGGTTTTACTTATCTATTGTCCCCATCAGCTGGCTTCTTGGAAAAAGAGAAAGGAAACCAAAATGTTCCCCCAGAGTCTCTCCCAATGAAAGGGAAGAGTTAAGTTTGTCATACCCTTTCTGGAAATTAGGAAATGTCCATTTTAATCCAATGTATTTGCATTTTAAGGTTTACCCTGTGAACTATCCTTTCAAACTTAACTGCCAAGGTTATTTCAGAATGATAATATTTGTCATGCAAATATCTTTCAGACTTTTCCTTGGTGTCAATGCCTATCCATTTCTAAATTTCATCTCAATCCAAGTCAAAATGATTTCAAGATGATCTATGGTTTCTCAAAGCTAGGTCATCTAAGTGCTTCCTTAGAAAATGCAGCTTCCTTTTTTTTTTTTTTTTTTTGCTTATGGAAAATGGTCTCTTTTTTGGATTTCACCCAGGATCTGTAGATCTAAAAAACAAGACAGATGAAGTAACCTATTATCTAATGGCAGAGGATATAGAATAAAGAACAGGCTAGTATGGAGGTTGTTTGTACTACTCAGATTTTCCAGATTATTGTTTCTGTTATCAGTTAATCTGCAGAAAACATATATCTAAAATATCTATAAAATTAGCCCAAAACCCTAAATCTAGCATTATAAGGGATCCCATTGTTCTTTCCAACTAGGAGGTAAATGCCGTAATTATCTGGCTAATGCACACCGATCTGGAAAAGTTAGATGTGTTAAATGTACTCTGCTTCCCAGTTCTCTTTCTGCCACAAATCTTCAAAACAGTGGACTTTCTTCTCATTCCTTTTGCCCATGTTGACCCTGGTGTTAAGGGGAAGGGCCCCTGCAAAAAAAAAAACTCCATGGGGCGTCTCTCTAGTTTCCCACCTGCTCTTTTCTCTTGGGTTTGTTAAAGCCCTGAATACATTATCAAACCTATTTTTAACAGGAAAAGAAAGTTTCTAATATCCAAAAAAGAGAAAAAGATAGCATTTCAAGATTATTTCCGGCAGCAGCGACTCTGAGCCGGAGAAGTTAAAAAAATGCCAAGTCCAATATGCTCCTAGCAATGGATGCCTCCTTCCCAGCTCAATGCATCACTGTCTTGACCTGTACAAGTGAGGAAACAAGGAAGATAAATTGCGAAGGATAATGTTTCTTTTAAAAGGGTCCCCACTGGTGACAATTATGTGTCATGATGGAAAGGGAAGAAGAGGTTAGGAATGACTGGCAGGCAGATGATTAAAAGCTTGACAACTGGCATTGTAAGTCAGGGTTTGCCCCCAGATCTGATATTTAATAGAAATAGCTCATACCAACCAACTGGATCACTCTGGGCTACAAACTGGGTCAAATTTTTTGAATGGACACCTATGGTAACTTGCTAATGTCCGGTCCTTTTCATCTGCCAGGGAATTGGACATTCAGTAGTATCTTTTGCTGTTGGTGATTGTATTAGTCTGTTTTCGCACTGCTATAAAGATACTACCTGAGACTGCGTAATTTATAAATCAAAGAGGTTTAACTGACTCACAGTTCTGCATGACTTGGGAGGCCTCAGGAAACTTATAATCATAGTAGAGTGTGAAGAGAAAGCAAGTACTTCTTAAAAATGTGGCAGGAGAGAGAGTGCAGGGGAAACGACCACTTTTAAAATCATCAGATTTTATGAGAACTCCCCCACCATCATGAGAACAGCATGGGGGAAACCACCCTCATGATCCAATCACCTTCAACCAGGTCCCTCTCTTGACATGTGGGGATTACAATTCGAGATGTGATTTGGGTGGGGACATAGTGCCAAACCATATCTATCAGTGGTTTCATGTCCAAGAACAAGCATAGACAAACAACTTTAAATTATCACAACAGCAGACTTTCCGGGAAAGAAGAAAATATGCTAAGGGGGGAGTGTAAATTGGAATAGAGAGAATTGCTTCAAAAATAAAAAGACAGGGAATATAAGCCTAAGCCCTGTACATGTACATGTGTGTGGGTATTGCTGTGGTGGCCTTCCTGAACCATACTGTGAGTTATATTCTACTGTGTATGAGCCTACATCTCCTACATAATTCTTGTACAATAATATTTATAGTGTGCATGATTTTGATATTTAAAAAATAATGTCTTGCTTTTCCTATAAGGAGGAAGGACAACAATTTTTTTCTGTTTTACCACTATTCCAGTATTAAGCTTGAAATCTGGCACTTGTTTGGTATGTAAATAGTTGTTGAATGAAACTTTTCCTCAAAGACTCACTTTTGACCCCCATTATATGTTCTCTTAGCAAGCTGAACTTTTCTTTTTCAGCCTGACTCCCAACTGGAATTATGGGCTTGTTGTCTAGCCTGTTTGTCTGGGCACTCCACGCTGGCAGGGGGACCACATCTTGTTTAATTCTTTATCTCTTGTGCCTGGAATAATAGTGGGCAGTCACACATTTACTAAATGATTAAATGACTGAATAATGAAAGGAAGGAAGGAAGGGAAGAAAGAGAGGGAGGGAAGAATATGTGGAATGTAAAGGGAAAGAAAAGGAAAATAGGAAGGAAATGGTAGAAGAAGAAAGACAGAATATATAAATTAATCCTTTTTCGGGAACCTTTTCTGAATATCCATTATGTGGATATGTTCACAAAGATGAATTTGAATGATAAGTGTAGCTTTTGCAAAGATGAGAACTTCCAATATACCTTCTAGAGAAATCAACTTGGGATTTTGGTTTGGGATAGAGTCAAAACTTACAAAGGTAAAGCTTTTTACTCTAAGTGAAATAGCTTTAAAATGAAATAGCAATTAAAAGTAGCTATGAGGAAACTCCAGTTCTCATTAATAGGCCAGGATATATGCTTATAGCCAAAGGCAACTTTTGGAGAAAATGAATAAACCATATTTAAAGAAAGTTAAGATGGACATGATTATTAGAATTCTTGCATTTCCACTTTATTACAAACGGTTCCTTTCTTTAAAAGCTGTAATATGTAAGAAAAATCACAAATTTTTTTCAGAGTCACTTTTACAGGACTTTTTGATCAGGGTTGTATAAGTAGCTTTTTTGGAATTCATCATAGTGGATGTCAGAAATGCATATTTAAGACTGTGTTAAAAATGCTTTATTGACCCAATGGACTGGAAAGAAGCTCTGAGTGTCTTTGTCTGTAAATCATTGACAAGAGAGACACTAATGGATCTTTAAGCATGTTTTGGTTGAGGAGGGCAAAATAGCTGCTTGATTTGTTTATGCTTGAGATTAAACAAATTCCCATCCTTTCTCTCCCAGGGTCCTTGGGTATGTAAAGGAAAAACGTAGGAAAAAGGAAGAAATTCTGGGCAGGACAACCATGTTTGAGGCAGGGTAACATAATGGATAGGATCACAGATTCCACAGCCAGGCTGCCGAGACTCAAGTCCTGGGTCTGCTGCTTCCTATTATTTTCCATTCTATATTTCAAGATTCTCATCTGTAGAATGTGGATGACAGCATCAACTTTACAGGGTTGTTTTAAGAACTACATTATTGCCTAGCTGGGTCAACGGTCTTGGTTTAAGAATAAGGTTGAGGGATATCCAAAGGGGATTTAGGTCAAGAATATTGCATCCTATAGTGAACAGTAGACATATCATAGCTATTTTTCTAAGCCTTATTTCATTTCAATTCTTGTCCTAATCACAGTAGAATACAACTTATTTATTTTAGTTGTTAGCTCAGGGAAGCTGAAGGGCATTCATGCTGTGATTCAGTGTTCAGAGACTAACACTGACATCCAGGGTGAATGCCCTGGATTCTAATAATTCTTATACTTAACAGGTATAAGAATTAAATAAATACAGGCAAAGTGATTATAATAATACCTGGTTCAGAGTAGGCATGAAAATTTACTCTGATATTCCTAATACTATTGAAATTATCATCTTTGACCAGGTCAGAATTATTGGTGGGAAAAATATAACTCTTATTTTTTTCCCTTTTTTCACCAGTATGGACTACTCCTCACTCTTACCTTTCTACTCTCATTCCAGGCTAATCACGGAGAAACTGCATTTAGGCATCATTATCTCCCTGAAATAAAATTGCTAAAAGTAAGGCAATACCATAATCAACTCAACACCCACCCACTAGATTTCTTCAATTTTTAAAAGAAGAAAATGGCTTATACGTTGGATATGTTGAAACTCTACTGCAGAAATAACTTTTAGCAACTGGTCTACCCCCATGGAAATACATTTCACCCAAAGGTGCACCAATGAGGTTTCAAGAACACACTTGATTCCTTACTGCTCTTTACATATTGTGGAACTTTTACTCTTTCCCAACAAGGATGCATCAGAGAGCATGAGGAAAGGGAACTCATGTAATGGATTGGACATCAGACAGCCTTTGGGCTACTCTTAGATCTGCCTTCAAATTTTTGTTAAAATAAGGCTGAGGATATATCTCCACTTTTCTATTCTCTGTCCTCAAATTTGCTTGCTTGATGTAGACTTTCCTTCAATACATTCCAAATTAATGCAATCTCAGAAATGAAACAACTGAAGGGGAAGTTTCTTCCTCAAAGTGGGGCATTCACCCTGGATGTCAATATTAGTCTCTGGAAACTGAATCACAGCTTCCCTGAGCCAACATCTAAAATGAATAAGTTGTATTCTACTATGATTAGCACAAGAATTGAAATGAAATAAGGCTTAGAAAAATAGCTATGTTTACGTTCATTCTAGGGTGCAATATTCTTGACTTAAAACCCCTTTGGATCTCCCTTGACCCTATTCTTAAACCAAGACCATTGAACCAGCTAGGCAATAGTTGATTAGGCTTTCCTTCACCAGTGCTATCCTTTAGGGCTGAGAATGACATGGAAACAATTTCCAGAACAGACATAGGCCATGCTATTTTACATGAATAACTCCTCTGGCTATACTAATTTTTCTAAAATTATATAAAACACTGACATAAAAGATTGAATATACTAATATCTAATATAATTTTGAATAATTAACATTACTTTGGTTACTAGCTGGATGAATTTGGAGCAAGTTGTAACCTCTAAGCCCTCGTCCCTGTAAGCAAAATGCCTAAATTTAACGGATACTGTAAGCATTAGAGATTGTATATGAAAAGTAATTAATAAATCGAGCAGCACATAGTAGGTATACTATAAATAAGGGCTGCCATTCTCCTTGTTATTAATATAAAAATTGAAACCCAATTTCAAAGGCAACACTGGAGGAGGATGAAAGGGTAGAATTCTGAAATGCTGGAAAATGGAGTCATTTGCCTTTTAGGTTCCAGGTTGCAAAGACCCCAAATTTCTGAGCTCTTCCTGCAATGGCGGGGGGCCTAATGTGTTCTTTCCATTGCATACTCACTTTGTCTAGTCTTTTTTTTTTTTTTTTTTTTTTTGAGATAGGGTCTCACTCCATTGCCTAGGTTGGAGGGCAGTGGCATGATCACAGCTCACTACAGCCTTGGCCTCCCAGGCTCAACTGATCCTCCCACCTCAGCCTCCCATGTAGCTGGAACTGCAAGAACATGCCACTATGCTTGGCTAATGTTTTGATTTGTATTTTTGTAGAGATGGGCGTCTCCCTTTGTACTCCCTATTTATTACTCCTAGGTTACAAACCATGCTGGTCTCGATCTCCTAGGTTCAAGCAATCCTCCCATTCTCAAGTGATCCTCCCACCTCAGCCTCCCAAAGTGCTGGAATTACAGCTTCGAGCCACTGTGCCTGGCCTGACTTGTCTACTCCTACCTCTTTATTCATTTTTGTTCTATGTTTCTTTATAACATTTAATGATATACAAGCAGGAATACATACTGAGAAAGAAGCCCAACAATAATCATTAACTTCTTTTTATTCTCTTAAAATGAGATTCTTCCATTATTGTTCACAGATAAGTGTAATGGATGTTAAAACGAACATGGGTGGTGATTACAAACAAACTCCTTTATGAAGATATAAAGGTACAGTAAACAAAAAAAAAAAGCAGACACTGCAATATGATGACTCTGAATCCATCACTTCTAAACCATAACTATTTTATGATATTTCTTTTCTCCAGCTAAATGAAAAAAATGCCATTGGAATTTTTTTCCAATGGAAAAAATGGAACAACATTTTTGAGTTGGCTTAAAAGTGAAGATGAAAACATGAAGACAAAATCTGAGATACTCAAGGAAGAAGTGGCTGTAAAATACTGTCCACTTTAGGGCCAGATGCCCGTCAGTTGGTCCTCTTGCTGAGCCATAAACTGATCTCAAACTGCAAACCCACCCATCCTTTTTTTTTTTCTTTTTGAAGCAGAGTCTCGCACTGTCACCTGGGCTGGAGTGCAGTGGCACAATCTCAGCTCACTGCAACCTCTGCCTCCTGGGTTCAAGCGACCATCCTTCCTCAGCCTCCCAAGTAGCTGGGATTACAGGCACCTGCCACCACGCCTGGCTAATTTTTCTGTTTTTAGTAGAGACAGGATTTCACTATGTTGGCCAGGCTGTCTTGAACTCCTGACCTCATGATCTGCCCACTTCGGCCTCCCAAAGTGCTGAGATTATAGGCATGAGCCACCACACCCAGCCCTTTCTCTTTTTTTGGTCCTATAGGAGAAATGCCCACAATGCCATAGATGTTAAATTTTACTTTCATCTATGGACCAATTACTAACCACCTCCTAAATAAATTGTTAAATGTTTTAGAAATCTGTTATACGGACACTAAAATTAGTGTTTTGCTTATGTCTAGCATATTCCATAATTGAGGATTTTGTGAAGAAGTTGTCTCTACAGCATCAATGAATGGCATTCTTTTAAATCTCAGCAGGTCTGTGATTGGTAGGATGGTTGAGAGCACAGTGTTTGAGATTGAATTTTGGGGTCATTGACTGGGTTTCAACTGCTTCCACCGTTTATTAGCTGGATTTATCTCAGGAAAATCATACAAGCTTTCTTTTCTTAGTCTCCTCATCTGTAAAATGGGGAAAATAGTACTATAATACTTTCATCATGAGGTTGTTGTGAGGATGAATGAGTAAACACAGGGAAAGCACTTGGAAGAGTGTGGGAGTACAGGAGCAATGTGTTTGCTCTGATGCTGTTGCTATTATTACTGTTCGCTGGAGCAGCCATTACGGATGCCAATGACTGTCTCCTCTTCCTGGGCTTATGGTAGTTACTGATACCCTTGTGGGAGGAGGAGGCATTGACTGTTTTTAGTCAACTGGGTATTAACAGACTTGACATATCACTACCAAGCCAAGCTTTTAATTGCCTGTGCAAGACCTTCCAGGGCTCTCTTCCTGCTGGTGTGGCAGCCAGTGGTATTTCAGATCAAGGATCAACAAACTTTTTCCATAAACATCCAGATAATAAACATTTTCAGCTTTGTGGGCCATGTGGTCTCTGGAGCAACTACCAAACTTCGCTGTTATATCACAAATGCAGCCTCAAATGATACATAAACAAGTTAGTGTAGCTGTATGTCAATAATATTTATGGAAATTGAAACTTGAATTTGTGTGATTTTTATGTGTCACAATTTCCAGCCATTTCAAAGGTGAAGATCATTTTTAGCTTGTGGATCATAAAAATCAGACAGTGCACCAGATTTGGCCTACAGGCCAGTTTGCCAACCCCTGTTTTAGACGGTGCCTGCTCCAGAAGTTCTAGTCCCTGAGTAACTCCTGCAAACACAGCCACACTGATAAATCACAAGGGGCTTGTTGTATGATCAAGCAATAAACTTTTGCTGTTTGAAGCCCATGAGATTTGGAGGTTGTTGCTGAAGCTTAACAAAGCCCACTATACAGTCTACTACACAGTCATGCCTCACTTAATGACAAGGTAACTTCTAATAAATATGTCATTAAGTGATTTCATCATTGTGCTAATTCATAGAGGACACTTACACAAACCTAGATGGTATAGCCTACTACACACCTAGGCTAGATAGTATAGCCTATTACTTCTAGGATACAAACCAGTACAGCATGCTATTGTACTGCATACTGTAGGCAGCTATAACATAATAAGTACTTGTGTATCTAAATCTATCTAGACATAGAAAAGGTACAGTAAAAATATGGTATTATACCATGTTATCTTATAGGTCTGTCGTTAACTGAAACATTGTTATGGGACAGATGACTGTATTATTCTTTAAGATGATGACAGCAAAAGAGATGCCTTCCACCCTTAACAGTATTTAAGTAGCTTCTGCAAATATGTTTACAAATAACTATTGGGTGGAGCCATTTCCAAGGCCTTCACTCAGTGAAATACAGTCTTTCAAATCCATGTCTTCCGTGCAGAACTAGAATGAGGTACTTCTGCTTAGCTTTTGCCTGTGCATGCATACCTCATCCAAGCCAAGAGTCTGGCCCTTGTCATCTGGATATTTTATTGGTTTAGCTGAGAGGTAATAACAAAAGTATATATTTATTTATATTTTGAGGGCTGTGCCTCACATCTACAGCCAGAGAGATCAGAAAACACACATTTAGGAGAAAAGAAGGCAAACAGTAATTCTGATTTGTGTTGCACATTGTAGATGTCATTAACTATGACTCAGGTAGAAAAATTTATTACTCCTCCTTTTGACAGTGATGACAATTTAATAGTATTTGACTCTACCGAGTTACATACAGCATCCGCAGACATTGAAAGAGACTGTTTATCAAGATGATAAATAAGTTTTTCTTTTCCTCTCTGGCTGCACGGATGTGACCAGAAGTCTAAGACCATCTGAATTAACTTAGTCTGGCCACCAGGCAGAGGCTAAGCTATCTGGGACCACCTGTGCTTGAAATGAGCTTCCCTTAATAGACCCTCTCCAGGCATGTCAGCACTAACAGAGACAAGTTTGCATGAATGAATGAGCACCGGTGCATTCAAGGTGAGCTTCGGGGTGGAGGGAAGGGAATTAGTTATACTGGAAATCCTGCTCTCTGGAAATCTCATGCTCACTAATTTCAAACTGCAGAGCTAGTTTTGTCTTCTGGGTTACGTAGCTATGGCAAAGCAGGCTGGCTAAATTCTTGACATGCCAAGAATGTAGAATGAGTTTTTATGGGGAAATTATAATAAGAAACACTTAAAATAAGTGTTTGTTCTTAGTATTATTGCTATTGCTAGCTGTAGCAGTTATTAATGTTATTAGTTATTTCTACTCTGTAGCAGACACCTGTTCTTTCTGCCTGCCCAGCAAACAGTCCTACTTTTACTGAAGACTGCTTTTTCTTTCTTCTAGGGAAGCCAGTGGCCTCTCTTCCCCATTTTCAGTTCATGGAGTTTGGGAGGTGCTGATTTCACCCCCTGCTCCAAGAGAGGGCACAAGACTGAAGACTGGTAATGAAGATAATGACATCTCTAGTGACCAAGTGGTTGTTAACAAGGGCTGGTACCTGGTCCAAGCTACACACAAAGAGATCCAAATGCAGAACATTTATTCTTGGGGAAGTAGTAGATTGTTTTCCTCTAAGTGTTACTGATGAAAGGACGTAAGTCTTTTCTAAACACCATGATGGAAAAGCCTGTAGGAGAATGGAGTCAACCCAGAGGGACACTGAGTAGAGAGGTGGAGCACCTCCTGACACTATGTTAGTATTATTTGATGCCACTGTGCCTGAAGCAGGGCACTGAACTTTAGCCAGTCAATACGTTTTTCTCTTGATTGAGTTTGAATGAGATTTTCTGCAATTCACAATACAAAGAGCCATGAGGTACAAGTGTATTCAAAGTATCAGGAAAATTCTCTTTAGTTATCTCTTTACTTGTGGATTTGTTACAAGAAGAACTCTGTAAATGCTAAAGTTGACTGAGACACCACCCTAGCTCCAGTGTCACCTCCTCAAGGAAGCCCTCCTTAACCTCCTGATTGGGTCTGTGACACTTCCCCCTTTATCATCCTGGACTCATGACTTCCTCCACTTCAGCACATTCACAACTGCAATTTTATATGTGTTTGTGAAATACATTGTCTGCCTCTACCAAGAAGTGAAAACTCCAAGAGTTGGTGGTCACGCCTGCTTTCACTGATCGGCTTATCCCAAGTGTCCAGCACAACGCCTGGCTGTGGAAATTGCTGTTGCTAACACAATATTCATTCTCTCCTTTTTCTATATGGCTAGAACAGTAATTTGCCCACACATTCAAAAATATTTTTCTGTCCTATTCACAGCTGTGGATGAACACCTGACACAGTTCTCGTCAATGGTATAAAAATGAAAGTCCGCTGAGGCCATCTAGGAAGATTGCACATTCCCGACATAGTCACTGCTTCTCTTGTCTGTTTTCTTGTTACCACCTAGTGTATTTTCCCCTCAAGTGTGTAGTTAGGAATTAATTAGGTAATTTCCATGTATAAATGTCCACTAAGTTTGATAGTTGAGTCATTACCAATAACATCTTCTATGAATCAACAGTATATATAAGATTTATACAAATATAAAAACAGATTTGTCTCTTAAAGAATCTGATTGTTTAGAGAGGAATAGAATTTAGCAGGTTCTACTTCACTCAGCCTGAATATGACTCTGTTCTCCTTATAGTTGGGAGGATTACTGGGGTTCAAATGCTGATGGTTCCTTATCAGGGCTGGAATAAGCAGCATAAGCAATAAAGCTCTCTTGAGAATCTTCATTGTATGTATAGACTTAGTTGCTAGGAATGCACTATAGTTTTGTAATTACTCTGAGTGTCATTGGCTGGAATACTGTCATTGTATTTTATAACTGGTGAATCTCAACAAATGAAACTTCTTGAACCTTAATTTACTTATCTGTAAAATGTGAATAATGATGACTATTACTATATGTAGATGAAATTCACTGTTCCTGCTTGCCTATGTCTCATTCCCTCTTTTGGTAACAGCACACCTGGTTTCCTTTGTAGAGTGACCACCCCTACCCCATTTTCAGTCGATGCAGTGCAAATGAACAACAGCTCCAGGAGTGGGATTGTGACCTGGCCAAACAGCGTAGTCTTTTCCCAGCCACAGTGAATGGTTTAAGGATAGGCTTGTCATCCAAGCTGGTTAAGTCAGACTAGACCTGGGCTGTGTGGAAACATTGGGTAAAAAGCAGCTTTATTTCTGTTAAACTTGAAAATGTGAGCTCACCTTTGGAGAGATCCTGTGTGAGTCGAGATTGAGCTGACATGGAGACCAGTGCAGAGAGGCAGTATAGATGAACCCAGCCCTTGTGACACCTTTGAGCACTAGATCCAATGCTGCCAGCTCTACCTCTGTAATTTTTGTTTCTGCATGTCAATAGATGGTCCTCCTTTTATTTGCTTCATTTAGAATTCAGTTTTAGTGTTCCAACTATGTACCTCATTGAGTAGATATGAGGACTGAATAAGAAAAATGTGCATAAAGCATTTAGCACAGTGCCTAGAACACAGTAACCACTCAAAGTGGGTAGTCGTTTTCATTACTATTATTATTAATATATATCCATTATTATGAAATTATTGGAATTTTATTATGCTAACATGAATTATGGTCCTGCAAGAATTGTTGAGTATCTTTAAATTTACTGAGAGCAATTGGGAAAGAGAATCAATTAGATACAGATTTTCTGAGACTTCTACTGAAAGTGAAGTCCAAATAACTCACCATCATTGATTCCTAGCGATTGATAGTTAAACAGTCAATTGAACTGATTCTTAGTCAGCTGGATGGTTGAGCCTCTGTTGTAAAGAAATCCCAAATAGCAGAGAAATGAAATAATTGGCAAAATATTAATACTACAGTGAAATCTCCTGGGCTCAGCAATCTCTCAAACAGGGGTTCAAATCCCAACCCTACTGCTTATAAATCATGTAAAATGGATACATTTCTTAAACTCTTTGAGCTTTGTAAAATGCACACCTTCTTCATAAGATAATCATGAAAAAGAAATGGACTAATATGAACTGCTCAGTATAGCTGGACTTGGATTGTAAAACTTCGTAGTTATTATCACCTTTGATGTTTTAATTATATTGACTGTCATGAATAATCTAGTTCAACTCTAAAGTTATGTAAATTAGAACTTAACATTTTTATGGCCAAAAAATATTGATTAATTGTCATTTGATCAATGTAGAAGCAATGTGTGGAAATAGAGTAATTTGGATGTTAAGTCAGTTAGACTAAATGAGAGAGAAATTTTTCTACTTTATTTAAAAGAATGCAATTTTTAGAATATAAACTTATTCCTTTAGATAAGTTGTAAATAAAGAATGAGTGACTCTGCAGTGAAAAGTCTGCAAGAAAATGAACATTCTTCTTTGATTAGATGTCAATTTGACAGCAGACATTTTATGACTGATAATCTGAAGAGCAGAATATAGTTACTGAAGTTTCAGTTCCCTGAAGAAACATTTACGTAAGTTAATGTTCATAATGAAATAACATCAAGGAACAGCTAGGGAAAAAACACATAAATTTCAACCTAAGGTTAAAGTTTTCTTCTTCACAGTAAACTATATTCAGGTTAATGAGATTGACATGGGATCTGAAGCAATTGGGGAGGCCCAGTTGCTTTATACTCCACTTCTACTGCAGTCAATAATGCAGGAAAGACATTTGAAGGGATGCTAGCTCCAGACAGTATTTGTGAAAATGGAAGATCCTTCTAGGGTTTTTATGGTTTTAGGTTTTACATTTAAGTCTTTAATCTACCTTGAGTTAATTTTTGTATAAGGTGTAAGGAAGGGGTCCAGTTTCAGTTTTCTGCATATGGCTAGCCAGTTTTCCCAGCACCATTTATTAAATAGGGAATCCTTTCCCCATTGCTTGTTTTTGTCAGGTTTGTGGAAGATCAGATAGTTGTAGATGTATGGTGTTATTTCCGATGCCTTTGTTCATTTCCATTGGTCTATATATTTGTTTTGGTACCAGTACCATGCTGTTTTGGTTACTTTAGCCTTGTAGCATAGTTTGAAGTCAGGTGGTGTGATGCCTCCAGCTTTGTTCTTTTTGTTTAGGATTGTCTTGGCTATACGGGCTCTTTTTTTGATTCCATATGAAATTTAAAGTAGCTTTTTCTAGTTCTGTGAAGAAAGTCAATAGTAGCTTCATGGGAATAACACTGAATTTGTAAATTACTTTGGAAAGTATGGCCATTTTCATGATATTGATACCATTCAGGACATAGACATGGGAAAATATTTCATGACTAAAACACCAAAAGCAATTGTAACAAAAGCCAAAATTGACAAATTGATCTAATTAAACTGAAGAGCTTCTGCACAGCAAAATAAATTATCATCAGGAAACAACAGATGCTGGAGAGGATGTGGAGAAATAGGAACACTTTTACGCTGTTGGTGGGAGTATAAATTAGTTCAACCATTGTGGAAGACAGTGTGGCAATTCTTCAAGGATCTAGAACAAGAAATACCATTTCACCCAGCAATCCCATTACTGGGTATATACTCAAAGGATTATAACTCATTCTACTATAAAGACATATGCACACATATGTTTATTGTGTCACTGTTCACAATAGCAAAGACTTGCAAACAACCCAAATGTCCATCAATGATAGACCGGATAAAGAAAATGTGGCACATATAAACCATGGAATACTAGCCAGCCGTAAAAAAAAGAATGAGTTTATGTCCTTTGCAGGCACATGGATGAAGCTGGAAACCATCATTCTCAGCAAACTAACACAGGAACAGAAAACCAAACACCACATGTTCTCACTCATAAGTGGAAGTTGAACAGTGAGGACACATGGACACAGAAAGGGAAACATCACACACCGGGGCCTGTTGGCAGGTAGGGGGCAAGGGGAGGGACAGCATTAGGACAAATACCTAATGCATGCGGGACTTAAAACCTAGGTGATGGGTTGATGGGTGCAGCAACCCACCATGGCACATGCATACCTATGTAACAAACCTACATGTTCTGTACATGTACTCGGAACTTAAAGTAAAACAATAAACTTAAAAAAAAGAAAGAAAATGGAAGATCCTCACGAGAACAGTCTTAGAGAAACAGCACCTTTCTCCTTTTTTTCCTCCATAGTTTTGTTTAAGTCTTTCATGGTTAATACTAAGATTTTTCCTCCAAACAAAATGGCAAACAACTAAGTATGGCTGGAGATTGGAGTGCTGGGGTCAAAATGAAGGAAGATGCCATTGAGGATGAGAGTAAGGGAAAGGGTGAAAGACAATCAGGTGTAAATTCATAGTGGACCTTAAAATTCATTTTAAAATGTTCTTATTCTATTCAGAGGACACTGAGTAGTTCTTAAAAGATTTTAACAGGTAAAATAACGTGATGAAAACAGCATTTTAATAGAATTGTTTAAACTTTTATGGAAGGTTTGGACAACTTTATGTATGGATAAATTTTACATTATCCTTCTACTAGGCATATGCCCAAGAATAACAAATACACCCATTGAAGAAGTATGCAGAAATGTCCATGGCAGTTTTGTTGATTATAGTCCCAAATTGAAAGTAACTGTGATGCTTATCAATAGCAAAACTAAATTGTGGTATGTTTCTACAGTAGAGTACTGTACAGCAATGAGAAGGAACCATCTACTGCTACATGCAACACAGTCAATGAAAGCAGCCAGTCACCAAAGAAGATACAGTATAGAAGTCCATTTAAATAAAAGGTTCTTTTTTGTTTTGTTTTTAAAGACAAGAGTAACCTGTAGTGCTAGAAGTTAGGACAGTAGCTACCTTGGGAAAGGTAATAGAGACAGAGAAGGGACACCAGGGATACTTCTGGATTGCTGGTAACATTCTAGCTCTTGATGTGAGTTATGGTATCATGGGTGAGTTCAGTTAATGGAAATCCACTGAGCTGTTCATTCATGACTTGTCTGTTTTTCTCAATATATATTACATTTCAATTTTTAAAATTTGTCTTAAAATGAAGCAAACACTAGAATTCTGATTTATAAAATTCTCATCTCAACAGGGTTTTTACTCTAAAATAAACAAAAACCGAATGACCAAACTCAAAAGTCCTCACAAAATAATAAGGAAATATAAAGTAAATCTACAAACATTTTCCCCCAGTTTGGCAAAAATTATAAAGAATGCTAATATCAAAGTTGGTGAAGGTATACAGACACAGACACTCTCAAACACAATTGGGGAGAATGCCAGTAGATATTTTATTATTATTATTGTTATTATACTTTAAGTTCTGGGATACATGTAAGTTTGTTACATAGGTATACATGTGCCATGGTGGTTTGCTGCACCCATCAACCTGTCATCTACATTAGGTATTTCTCCTAATACTATCCCTCCCTTGCCCACCATCCTCCAACAGGCCCCAGTGTGTGATATTCCCCTCCCTGAGCCCATATGTTCTAATTGTTCAACTCTCACTTATGAGTGAGAATATGCAGTGTTTGGTATTCTGTTCCTGTGTTAGTTTGCTGAGAATGATGGTTTCCAGCTTCATCCATGTCCCTGCAAAGGACATAAACTCATTCTATTTTATGGCTGCATAGTATTCCATGGTGTGTATGTGCCACATTTTCTTTATCTCATCTATCATTGATGGACATTTGGGTTGTTAGCAAGTCTTTGCTCTTGTGAACAGTACTGCAGTAAACGTATGTGTGCATGTGTCTTTATAGTGCAATGATTTATAATCCTTTGGGTATATAGCCAGTAATGGGATTGCTGGGTCAAATGGTATTTCTAGTTCTAGATCCTTGAGTAATTGCCACACCATTTTCCACAATGGTTGAACTAATTTACACTCTCACCAACAGTGTAAAAGCGTTCCTATTTCTCCACATCCTCTCCAGCATCTGCTGTTTCCTGACTTTTTAATAATTGCCATTCTAACTGGTTGAGATGGTATCTCATTGTGCTTTTAATTTGCAATTCTCTAACGACCAGTGATGAGTTTTTTTTTTCATATGTTTGTTGGCCGCATAAATGTCTTCTTTTGAAAAGTGTTTGTTCATATCCTTTGGCCATTTTTGATGGGGTTGTTAGTTTTCTTCTTGCAAATTTAAGTTCCTTGTAGATTCTGGATATTAGCCCTTTGTCAGATGAATATATTGCAAAAATTTTCTCCCATTCGGTAGGTTGCCTGTTCGTTCAGATGATAGTTTCTTCTGATGGGCAGAGCTCTTTGATTTAATTAGATCCCATTTGTCAATTTTGGCTTTTGTTGCAATTGCTTTTGGTGTTTAGTCATGAAGTCTTTGCCAGTGCCTATATCCTGAATGGTATTTGCCTAGGTTTTCTTCTAGAGTTTTTATGGTTTTAGGACTTACATCTAAATCTTTAATCTACCTTGAGTTATTTTTTATATAAAGTGTAAGGAAGAGGTCCAGTTTCAGTTTTCTGCATATGGCTAGCCAGTTTTCCCAACACCATTTATTAAATAGGGAATCCTTTCCCCATTGCTTGTTTTTGTTTGTGGAAGATCAGATACTTGTAGATGCGTAGTGTTATTTCTGAGGCCTCTGTTCTGTTCCATTGGTCTATATATCTGTTTTGGTACCAGTACCATGCTGTTTTGGTTACTGTAGTCTTGCAGTATGGTTTGAAGCCAGGTAGCATGATGCCTCCAATTTTGTTCTTTTTGCTTAGGATTGCCTTGGTTGTATGGGCTCCTTTTTGGTTCCATATGAAATTTAAAGTAGTTTTTTTTTCTTATTCTGTGAAGAAAGTCAATGGTAGTTTGATTGGGATAGCATTGAATCTATAAATTACTTTGGGGAGCATGGCCATTTTCACGATATTGATTCTTCCTATCCATGAGCATGGAATGTTTTTCCATTTGTTTGTGTCCTCTCTTATTTCCTTGAGCAGTGGTTTGTAGTTCTCCCTGAAGAAGTCCTTCACACACCTTGTAAGTTGTATTCCTAGGTATTTTATTCCCTTTGCAGCAATTGTGAATGGGAGTTTACTCATGATTTGGCTCTGTTTGTCTATTATTGGTGTACAGGAATGCTTGTGATTTTTCCACATTGATTTTTATCCTGAGACTTTGCTGAAGTTGCTTATTGGCTTAAGGAGTTTTTGGGCTGAGATGATGTGGTTTTCTAAATGCATATTTCTTTCCCTTGACTGACTGCCCTGGCTAGAACTTCCAATACTATGTTGAATAGGAGTGGTGAGAGAGGGCATCCTTGTCTTGTGCCAGTTTTCAAAGGGAATGCTTCCAGATTTGCCCATTCTGTATGATATTGGCTGTGGTTTTGTCATAAATAGCTCCTATTATTTTGAGATACATTCTATCAATACCTAGTTTATTGAGTGTTTTTAGCATGAAGGGGTGTTGAATTTTATCAAAGGCCTTTTTTGCATCTATTGAGATAATCATGAAATTTTTGTCATTGATTCTGTTTCTGTGATGGATTATATTTATTGATTTGCATACGTTGAACCAGCTTTGCATCCTCGGGATGAAGCTGACTTGATTGTGCTGGATAAGCTTTTTAATGTGCTGATGGTTTTGGTCTGTCAGTATATTATAGAGGATTTTTGCATTGATGTTCAACAGGGATATTGCCCTGAAATTTTCTTTTTTTCATTGTGTCTCTGCCAGGTTTTGGTATCAGGATGATGCTTGCCTCATAAAATAAGTTAGGGAGGAGTGCCTCTTTTTCTGTTGTTTGAAATAGTTTTTGAAGGAATGGTACCAGCTTCTCTTTGTAAGTCTGGTAGAATTTGGCTATGAATCCATCTAATCCAGGCTTTTTTTTTTTTTTTCCATTGGTAGGCTATTAATTACTGCCTTTATTTGAGAACTTGCTATTGGTCTATTCAGGGATTTGACTTCTTCCTGATTTAGTCTTGGGAGGGTGTATGTGTCCAGGAATTTATCCATTTCTTCTAGATTTTCCAGTTTATTTGTGTACAGTTGTTTATAGTATTCTCTGATGATAGTTTGTATTTCTGTGGGATCAGTGGTGATATCCCCTTTATCTTTTTTTTTCTCTGTGTGTGTGACTATTTGATTCTTCTCTCTGTTCTTATTAGTCTGGCTAGTGGTCTATTTTGTTAATATTTTCAAAAGCCAGCTCCTGGACTCATTGATTTTTTGGAGGATTTTTCATCTCTCTATCTCCTTCAGTTCTGTTCTGATCTTAGTTATTTTTTGTCTTCTGACAGCTTGTGAATTTGTTTGCTCTTGCTTCTCTAGTTCTTTTAATTGTGATGTTAGGATGTCGATTTTAGATCTTTCCCACTTTCTCATGTGGGCATTTAGTGCTATAAATTTCCCTCTAAACACTGCTTTAGCTGTGTCCCAGAGATTCTGGTACGTTGTGTCTTTGTTTTCAATGGTTTCAAAGAACTTATTTATTTCTGCCTCATTTTGTTATTTACTTAGCAATCATTCAGGAGCAGGTTGTTCAGTTTCCATGTAGTTGGGTGGTTTTGAGTGAGTTTCTTAATCGTGAGTTCTAATTCGATTGCACTGTGGTCTGAGAGACTGTTCTGATTTCTGTTCTTTTGCATTTGCTGAGGAGTGTTTTATTTCCAAGTAAGTGGCCAGTTTTAGAATAAGTGTGATATGGTGCTGAGAAGAATGTATATTCTGTTGATTTGAGATGAAGGGTTCTGCAGATGTCTATTAGTTCTGCTTGGTCCAGAGCTGAGTTCAAGTCCTGAATATCCTTGTTAATTTTCTGTCTTGTTGATCTGTCTGATATTGACAGTGGGGTATTAAAGTCTCCCTCTATTATTGTGTGGGAGTCTAAGTCTCTTTGTAGGTCTCTAAGGACTTGCTTTATGAATCTAGGTGCTCCTGTATTGGATGCGTATTTATTTAGGATAGTTAGCTCTTCTTGTTGCATTAATCCTTTACCATTATGTAATATCCTTCTTTGTCTTTTTTGATCTTTGTTGGTTTAAATTCTGCTTTATCAGAGACTAGGATTGCAATCCCTACTTTTTTTTTTTTTTGCTTTCCTAAATATTCCTCCCTCCCTTTATTTTGAGCCTATGTGTGTCTTTGCAGATGAGATGGGACTCCTGAATACAGCACACTGATGGGTGTTGACTCTTTATCCAATTTGCCAGCCTGTGTCTTTTAATTGGGGCATTTAACCCATTTACATTTAAGGTTAATATTGTTATGTGTGAATTTGATCCTGTCATTATGATTCCAGCTGGTTATTTTGCCCATTAGTTGATGCAGTTTCTTCATAGTGTTGATGGTCTTTACATTTTGATATGCTTTTGCAGTGGCTGGTACTGATTTTTCCTTTCCAGGTTTAGTGCTTCCTCAGGAGCTCTTGTATGGCAGGCCTGGCAGTGACAAAATCCCTCAGCATTTGCTTGTCTGTAAAGGATTTTACTTCTCCTTCACTTATAAAGCTTACTTTGGCTGGATATGAAATTCTGAGTTGAAAATAATTTTCTTCAAGAATGTCGAATATTGGACCCCACTCTCTTCTGGCTTATAGGGTTTCTGCAGAGAGATCCACTGTTAGTCTGGTGGGCTTCCCTTTGTGGGTAACCTGACCTTTCTCTCTGGCTGTCCTTAACATTTTTTCCTTCATTTCAACCATGGTGAATCTGATGATTATGTGTCTTATGGTTGCTCTTCTTGAGGATTATCTTTGTGGTGTTCTCTGCATTTCCTGAATTTGAATGTTGCCCTGTTTTGCTAGGTTGGGGAAGTTCTCCTGGATAATATCCTGTAGAGTATTTTCCAACTTGGTTCCATTCTCCCTGTCACTTTCAGGTACACCAAACATAGGTCTGGTCTTTTCACATAGTCCCATGTTTCTTGGAGGCTTTGTTCATTCCTTTTCATTCTCTTTTTTCTCTAATCTTGTCTTCATGCTTTATTTCATTAAGTTGATCTTCAGTCTCTAATATCCTTTCTTCTACTTGATTGATTTGGCTATTGACACTTGTATATGCTTCACGAAGTTCTCATGCTGTGTTTTTCAGCTCCATCAGGTCATTTATGTTCTTCTCTAAACTGGTTATTCTAGTTAGCAGTTCCTGTAACCTTTTATCAAGGTTCTTAGCTTCCTTGCATTGGGTTACAACATGTTCCTTTAGCTCAGAGGATTTTGTTATTACCCACCTTCTGAAGCCTACTTCCGTCAATTCATCAAACTCATTCTCAGTCCAGTTTTGTTCCCTTGCTGCCCAGGAGTTGTGATCCTTTGGAGGAAAAGAGGTGTTCTGGGTTTTGGAATTTTCAGCCTTTTTGTGCTGCTTTTTCCCCTTCTTCGTGGATTTACTGACCTTTGGTCTTTGATTTTGGTTACCTTCAGATGCAGTTTTTGCATGGCCATCCTTTTTGCGATGTTGATGGTATTGCTTTCTGTTTGCTAGTTTTTCTTCTAACAGTCAGTCAGATCCCTCTTCTGCAGATCTGCTGGAGTTTGCTGGAGGTCCACTCCAGACCCTGTTTGCCTGAGTATCACCAGCAGAGGTTGCAAAACAGCAAAGATTGCTGCCTGCTCCTTCTTCTGGAAGCTTTGTCCCACAGGGGCACCTGCCAGATGCCCGCTGCCTCTCCTATATAAGGCATCTGTCAACCCCTGCTGGGAGGTGTCTCCCCATCAGAAGGCATGGGGGTCAGGAACCCACTTGAAGAGGCAGTCTGTTCCTTAGCAGAGCTGAAGTGCTGTGCTGAGAGATCCGCTGCTCTCTTCTGAGCTGGCAGGCAGGAATGTTTAAGTCTGCTGAAGCTGTCCCCACAGCCGCCCCTTCCCATAGGTGCTCTGTCCCAGGGAGATGGGAGTTTTATATATAAGTCCCTGACTGGGGTTTCTCCCTTTCTTTCAGAGACGCCCTGCCCAGAGATGAGGAATCTAAAGAGGCAGTCTGGCTACAGTAGCTTTGTGGTTCTGTGGTGAGCTCTGCCCAGTCTGAACTTCCCAGAGGCTTTGTTTACATTGTGAGGGGAAAACCCTGTACTCAAGCCTCAGTAATGGCGGACGCCCCTTCCCCCACCAAGCTTGAGCATCCCAGGTTGACTTCAGACTGCTGTGCTGGCCGTGAGAATTTCAAGCCAGTGGACCTTAGCTTGTTGAGTTCCATGGGGTTAGGGTCTGCTGAGCAAGACCACTCACCTCCCTTGCTTCACCCCCCTTTCCAGGGGAGTGAACGGTTGTCACTGGCATTCCAGGCACCACTGGGGTACAAGAAAAAGTCCTGCAGCTAGCTCAGTGTCTGCCAATATGGCTGCCCAATTTTGTGCTTGAAACCCAGGGCCCTGGTGGTGTAGGCACCCAAGCAAATCTGGTCTGTGGGTTGCAAAGACTTTGGGAAAAGCATAGTATCTGGGCCGGATAGCACCATCCCACACAGCACAGTCCCTCATTGCTTCCCTCAGCTAGGGGAGGGAGTTTCTCGACCCCTTACACTTCCTGGGTGGGGTAACACCCCACCCAGCTTCTGCTCACCCTATGTGGGTTGCGCCCACTGTCTAACCAGTCCCAATGAGATCAGCCAGGTACCTCAGTTAGAAATGCAGAAATCACCCACCTTCTCTGTTGTTGTTGCTGGGAACTGCAGACTGGAGCTGTTCCTATTTGGCCATCTTGCCCAGGAATCAACCAATAGATACTTTTTAAAAGAATATAATTTGGCAGTATTTACTAACATTTCAATGGACATACCCTTTGACCCAGTAATATCAATTCTTAAAATCTCTTCTATTGATATTCTTGCAAAAGTTTACAAAGTTATGCATACAAAGATACTAAATGCCTTATTCATAATAGAAAAATGGGACAGTTATTAAAGATAATATAAGAAATGAATACAATATTTTTAGTCACAAAGAGGACAGGCTGATGAAAGCTTTTTGTGTATGGCCAGTGTTTCCTCTGGTAAAAAATGTGAGCCTAGAAAGCCCTGTCAAATACATATTATATTTAAGTTGACATGCGATCATTTGTAAATCAAGGCCAAGCATGTCATGGTTTTACACATACAAAGTCCCCCCGATGCAGAATAAAGACTGTCTAGGCATGTTTCCCAAAATCTCAACCTACATGGATGAACTTCAAAAATACAGAACTCTCCTTATAAACGTGGACAATGTACTGCTTAGCAAACCCACAGTTTTATTTTAATTAAATAGTAATTTGACCTTTAACCCATGGTCAGAGGTACTTTTCTTACTTTCAACCCATGGTCAGAGGTACTTTTCTTACTTTGATTGTAAAAAAAAAAAGTTCACTCAAAAAGTATAAATTAAGTGAAAATTACAACTTAATCTTGTAAGAAACAGATTTCAAAGTAAAGCTGAAGTATTAATGGCTAATCACATGGAGATCTCTATTCTATTATGATAGAAATGTTGGCTAATAATTAAGGTTTAAAAACACCATCCGAAAGGTCCCTTCTGACCCTGAAGTTTACATTCAAAAGAAATCAGATGGCCATAAATTATTTACAAAGTAGAATGTCTTTTTTAAGAATGATTCATTTCAGTAGAGTTGTCAGTTTCAGAGTTTTGGAATATAGGCCGAAAGCGTCTGACAAAACAAAGATCCTGTTAGCACTCCATCTAACTCTGTAGATGTGGGAATTTGTTAGGAAAAGCAAATAAAAAGGATGCTGGTGGTTAGATAAAAAAAAGTCATAGGTGGCAAAATGAGCTGAATACAGCAAAAACGGAAAATTACAGAGACAAACGTTAGCTATGATATATTAGAGAAAAATGCAAAAATATAGATGAAAATAGGCTTAGAGCAATAATGTGTAAAAAAATAGAAAGGTCTAAATTGACAGTGAATGCACATTGAGGCCTCTGTGTAATATAGTTACTAAATTTGCTAATGTGCTTTGGAGCTTTATTCATAAAAGTTTGTTACTTAAAGCAAATAAAATTTAATGAATGCAATCTTTTTTTCTTTAGATCTACACTACCTTTTTATAAACATATAGTTCACATCTAGTGATTCTAACGTGTTCACTCAATGCCATGTCCCCTAAAACTCTCTGGTAAAAATTGTTATTTTTCTGCATATCTCCAGCCACCACGATTTCTCTGACGCTAATTTTTCTAATGTTAGTTAAAACAAGAGGAATTTTACATGGTTTCTAAAAATGACATATTGAAATACTGAATATGCCTTTTCAAACTATATATAATATGCCTATTATGGAATTAAGGCTTAACATTCATTCATAAAGTAACATGAGTTATTTTAGTGGAACAGGGAAGTTCCACTTTGAATCTCAGGAATTAGTTTTAATGATATAGTCAGAAATGGTTTAGATACTTTTGTTAAACACAATAATAATTGTTTTTCATAAAAACCTAGAGCTGAATGAAGTGCCTATTATAAATAACCTTCCAAGGCTGTGGTCTCAGAAAGTAACCATGAGTTCCTCCACCATGAAGGGGGAAAAACAGTTTTTTGTATCCCTGTTACAGCCTACATGTACTACTGATGGACCTCATATGGGGAATCCTTGACTACAGCAGAGAATTGCCTTTCAAATTATGTCCTGAGTGAGAGCAGAAAAATGACTCACTAAAGGAAACAGAAAATCTGGGAAAATAAATCAATCTAATACATCATCATGCCTTTATTTCCCCAGCACCCATCATAATGCCTGGCTCAGAGTTATTTACTAGTAAATGCTTGTTGAAGGTTGAACATGGAGTAAACTCATACCACAATCCTCTGTTGAGATACAACATTTCCATGGCACAGAATAGCATGAATAAAAATCGCCTGAGTGGCACTATTTAATGTAAAAAATAAATAAATACCCTAGGCTCCACGAACATTACGTTTAACCAATGACCTTAAGGAGAGGCTTATGTGTAACTGGAGAACTCCAATAATCTCTTCCTTAGTGTCTTAAAATAGTCCCCTTTTGAAAACTGAGCTATAGACTGCCATTTTGAGTCTAGCATAGAGAATGTCAGATCTGTGAGAAACTTAATTATCACTGAAAGTACAATGTCTGGATTTACAGTCACCAGAACTTTTAGTCCTGCTTTCAGCCAACAACAAAGACAGATTTTTGAAGCTGTAGATTTGAGATTTGTTCCATCACACTCTTCTTGTGCTTAAGGGCTTCATCCTTAAGAAAGTGTCTGCATGCAGACACCAAAAAACAACAACAAAAAAAATTAGGCACAGAGTGTATGGATTTAATTTTGAACTTTATAAAGAAAATTCTGAGCACACTAGCAATCTAGATGTAGGGCAAGTATATGTATTTCCATATCAAACCAATACACACAAGAGAATGATCTTTCTTTCTAAACTAAAGAGTCTTGCAAATTGATCTCATGGGAAATTGTTCCTAGGACCTAATTCTTATGCATATAATATATTTCAAAAATGAATCAAAGGGAAATGGTATTGTCTCAAACAAAATAACTTCTGGCAGGCAAAGCTGCAGCTACACACATTTCTATAAGCTTTACACCTACTAGCTACAGAGCAGGCACCCAAGAGGCCAACAGAAAAGAAAGCAATAGTCTACAAAACTAATTCATCAGCTACACAGCTGGTCTTCTGGAGCCAGCATTCTTGGTGAAGGCAAACAGTTCTCTCCAGGGAAGGGAAGGATAGTTGTCAAAAAAGATGGTAGTAGAAAAACCTATCTGTAGCTAGGCCAGTCTCCTCCAGGATTGTCAGGCTAGATCATGTGCATAGCACCCTAGATGAGTTCTTAACACTTGTAAAATGGAACTGATTGACCCAAATGTGGACTTTTCAAATATGTGCTCTCCATGCTATCTACATAGGATACTAGAGACAACTAAAAACAAAAACAAAAAAACTCATAACCACCTCAGTCACTACACATCACCAGAGAACAACCTAACCTAATCTAAAAAATGTGATATGATTACGATTGTGAATTGTAGTGTCATATAAAAGTGCTTCAAATTCCAGCTGTGTCATTTGTTAGTTGTATGACTTTGGACATTTTAAGTGGTAAATCTGAGTCTTTGTTTCCTCATATAAAAAATAAGGATAACAACAGTATCTATCTGGTGTTACTGAAAAAATATTATTCATGGTGTGGAGAATAAATTTGGCACAATGTCTTGTTCATAGCAAGTCAGCAAAGGTTTTCTGTGAAGGGCCAGATAGTGAAAGTATTAGGCTCTGGGGGCCACGTGAACTCTGTGGCTACTTGTAACAAAAAAGCAGCCAAATTTTAGCACTGTAGGATGGCCAGAGTTAACACTAATATATTATACAGTTTCAGATAACTAGGAAAAGGATACTCAATGCTCCCAACACTAAGAAATAATCAATGTTCAAGATAATGGATATGCTAATTACCCTGATTTGCTCACTGCATACTATATGTATCGAAACATTACTATATACCTCATAAATATGTACGATTGTATTTCAAATAAAAAAATTTGAAAAGACAAATAATTTGTAAATGAGTAAGTGTGACTGTGTTCCAGTAGGAAACTACTTAAAAAAAAAGGAGGCAAGTAAAGTTTGGCCTACAGGGTATAGTTTGTAATGGTTTCTAGATATGTTTAACAATAACATTATGAATAAATCTAGTCATAGCAAATACTTGAGATTGCCTACAACATGCCACATATTGCACTAAGTGCTTCGTGCAGATTTATTCAGTCTTTATAACAACTTTCAAGGCAGAAACGAATAGTGTATCCTTTTAAAAAAAAGATAAGACAGGCCCAGAGACTTTAAGTGCCGTCTCAAAATCCCACAGCTAATACGATGAAAAGCAAGGATTCAAATCTAGGTCGTCAGGTTTTGAAGTCTTGTTTTCTTAGCCACTTACTCTGACACTGACTATTATCTGCTAATAACCTGGTTTAGCAAGTACTTTAGTCTTTGATCAGGATTTATGCTGGGGAAACGCCATGTTGTTTACATAGTCATTGGAAAAGTTTTCAAAATAAGTAAAATTTATCCCACCTATGGGAAACAACTTGAAAACAGTTCTTTCCATCTTCCTCGTAATAGTCTAGATGCTACATTATCTCATGTAATCCTCAGGGGCGAAAACCCAGTGAGGTAGGCTCTATTATTACCTCCAGTTAACAGATGAGGAATGCGAGGTTAAGAAAGGGCAACCATCTTACCCAAGGTCCCACAGTTAGTAATTATAGAAGCAGGACATGCATAGGTTCAAAATAAAGGGACACAGAATAATCCAACAAGCCAATGAAAAACAAACAAAAAAAGTAATGATTTCAATCCTTGTTTTAGACAAAACAGATTTTAAACCAACAAAGATGAAAAAAGACAAAGAAGGGCATTACATAATGGTAAAGGGTTGAATTCAACAAGACCTAAGTATCCTAAATATATATACACTCAATGCAGAAGCATTCGGATTCATAAAGAAAGTTCTTGAACACCTTAGAAGAGACTTAGACTCCCACACAATAATAGTAAGAGATTTTAACACCCCATTGACAATATTAGATAGATTATTGAGGTAGAAAATTCACAAAGTTATTCAGGACTTGAACTCAGCACTGTACCAGATGGAACTGATAAACATCTACAGAATTCTCTACCCCAAAACAACAGAATATATATTCTTCTCATTGTCACATGGTACTTACTCTAAAATCAATCACATAATTGTAAGTAAAACACTTTTCAGCAAATGCAAAAGAACTGAAACCACAATAAACAATCTTTCTGACCATAGCACAATGAAATTAGAAATCAAAACAAAGAAATTCACTCAAAACCATACAAGTAGATTTACATTGAATAACCTGCTCTGAATGGCTTTTGGTTAAATAATGAAATTAAGACAGAAATCAAGTTTTTTAAAACAATGAGAACAAAGATACAACATGCAAGAATCTCTGGGACACAGCTAAAGCAGTGTTAAGATAGATTTAGAGCTCCTAAAGTCCATATCATAAAGAAAGATCTCAAGTTAACAACCTAACACCACAACAAAAAGTAGGAAACCAAGAGCAAACCAATCCCAAAGCTAGCAGAAGACAAGAAATAACCGAAATTAGAGCTGAACTGAAGAAGACTGACACATGAAAAGCCATTTAAAATATCAATGAATACAGGAGGCATTTTTTGAGAAAATTAATAAAATACCTCTACCACTAGCTAGACTAATAAAGAAGAAAAGAGAGAGGATCCAAATAAATACAATCAGAAATGAAAAAGGGAATATATTACCACTGACCCCAGAGAAATACAAACAACCATCAGAAAATATTATGAATACCTCTATGCACATAAACTAGAAAATCTAGAAGAAATGAATAAATTCCTGGACACATACATCCTCCCAAGACTGAACCAGGAAGAAGTTGAATTCCTGAATAGACCAATAATGAGCTCTGAATTAAATCAGTAATTAATGGCCTACCAACCAAAAACAGCCCAGGACCAGATGGTTTCACAGCTGAATACTACCAGATATAAAAAGAAGAGCTGATACCATTCCTGATGAAACTATTTCAAAAATTGAAGAGGGACTCCTCCCTACCTCATTCTATGTGGTAAGCATCATTCTGATGCCAAAACCTGGCGGAGATACAACAACAACAAAAAAACTTCAGGCCAATATCCTTGATGAACATCAATGCAAAAATCCTTAACAAAACACCAGCAAACTGAATCCAGCAGCACATCGTAAGAGCTTCTCCACCCGATCAAGTAGGCTTCACCCCTGGAATGCAAAGTTTGTTCAACAGACCCAAAAAAATAAATGTGATTCATTGCATAAACAAAACAAAAGACAAAAACCACATTATCTCAATAGATGCAGAAAAGGCTTTCACAAAATTCAACATTGCTTCATGTTAAAAACTCTCAATAGACTAGGTATTGAAGGAACATACCTCAAAATAATAAGAGCCATCTATGACGAACCCACAGCTGACATCATACTGAATGGGAAAAAGCTGGAAGCATTTCCCCTCAAAAGCCACAAAAGACAAGGATACCCTCTCTGACCACTCCTATTCAACACAGTGTTGGAAGTCCTGGCTGGTGAAATCAGACAACAGAAAGAAATAAAGAGAGTAAGTCAAACTATCCCTCTCTGCTGATGACATGATCCTATATCTAGAAAACCCTATAGTCTCAGCCCAAAGGTTCCTTAAGCTGATAAACAACTTTGACTAAGTCTCAGGATACAAAATCAATGTACAAAAATCACTAGCATTCCTATACATCAACAATAGTCAAGCTGAAAGCCAAACCAGGAACACAATCACATTCACAACAGCCACAACATAAAATAACTGGGAATACAGCTAACCAGAGAGGTGACAGATCTTTACAGAAAGAACTATAAAACATTACTCAACAACATCAGAGATGACACAAACAAATGGAAAACATTCCATACTCTTGTATAAGAAGACTCAATATCATTAAAATGGCCATACTGTCCAAAGCAATTTGTAGATTCAATGCTATTTCTATTAAACTACCAATGACATTCTTCACAGAACTAGAAAATAGTATTTTAAAATTCATATGGAACCATAAAAAAGCTCAAAAAGGCAATCCTAAGCAAAAAGAACAAAGCTGGAGGCATCACACTACCTGACTTCAAACTATAATACAGGGCTGCAAAACAGCATGGTACTACTACAAAAACAGAGACATAGACAAATGGAACAGAATAGAGAACCCAGAAATAAGGCCCCATAACGATAATAATCTCATCTTTGACAAAGCTGACAAAAACAAGCAACAGGGAAAGGATTCCCTATTAAATAAATAGTGCTGGGATAACTGGCTAACCATAAGCAGAAGATTGATACTGGACATGTTCCTCACACTATATACAAAAATCAACTTAAACAGAGGTACAAGGAGGAGCTGGTACCATTCCTTCTGAAACTATTCCAATCAACAGAAAAAGAGGGAATCCTCCCTAACTCATTTTATGAGGCCAGCATCATCCTGATACCAAAGCCTGCAGAGACACAACAAAAAGGAGAATTTTAGACTAATATCCTTGATGAACATTGATGCAAAAATCCTCAATAAAATACTGGCAAACCGAATCCAGCAGCACATCAAAAAGCTTATCCACCATGACCAAGTGGGCTTCATCCCTGGGATGCAAGGCTGGTTCAACACACACAAATCAATAAATGTAATACAGCATATAAACAGAACCAAAGACAAAAACCACATGATTATCTCAATAGAGATAGAAAGGCAGAAAAGGCCTTTGACAAAATTCAACAACCCTTCATGCTAAAAACTCTCATTAAATTAGGTATTGATGGGACGTATCTCAAAATAATAAGAGCTATCTATGACAAACCCACAGCCAATATCATACTGAATGGGCAAAAACTGGAAGCATTCCCTTTGAAAACTGGCACAAGGCAGGGATGCCCTCTCTCATCACTCCTATTCAACATAGTGTTGGAAGTTCTGGCCAGGGCAATCAGGCAGCAGAAGGAAATAAAGGGTATTCAATTAGGAAAAGAGGAAGTCAAATCGTCCCTGTTTGCAGATGACATGATTGTATGTCTGGAAAACCCCATCTTCTCAGCCCAAAATCTCCTTAAGCTGATAAGCAACTTCAGCAAAGTCTCAGGATACAAAATCAATGTACAAAAATCACAAGCATTCTTATACACCAATAACAGACAAACAGAGAGCCAAATCATGAGTGAACTCCCATTCACATTTGCTTCAAAGAGAATAAAATACCTGGGAATCCAACTTACAAGGGATGTGAAGGACCTCTTCAAGGAGAACTACAAACCACTGCTCAATGACATAAAAGAGGATACAAAGAAATGGAAGAACATTCCATGCTCATGGGTAGGAAGAATCAGTATCATGAAAATGGCCATACTGCCCAAGGTAATTTATAGATTCAATGCCATCCCCATCAAGCTACCAATGACTTTCTTCACAGAATTGGAAAAAACTACTTTAAAGTTCATATGGAACCAAAAAAGAGCCCACATTGCGAAGTTAATCCTAAGCCAAAAGAACAAAGCTGGAGGCATCACGCTACCTGACTTCAAACTATACTACAAGGCTACAGTAACCAAAACAGCATGGTACTGGTACCAAAACAGATATATAGAACAATGGAACAGAACAGAGCCCTCAGAAATAATGCCACATATCTACAACTATCTGATCTTTGACAAACCTGACAAAAACAAGCAATGGGGAAAGGATTTCCTATTTAATAAATGGTGCTGGGAAAACTGGCTATCCATATGTAGAAAGCTGAAACTGGATCCCTTCCTTACACCTTATACAAAAATTAATTCAAGATGGATTAAAGACTTACATGTTAGACCTAAAACCATAAAAACCCTAGAAGAAAACCTAGGCAATACCATTCAGGACATAGGCATGGGCAAGGACTTCTTGTCTAAAACACCAAAAGCAATGGCAACAAAAGCCAAAATTGACAAATGGGATCTAATTAAACTAAAGAGCTTCTGCACAGCAAAAGAAACTACCGTCAGAGTGAACAGGCAACCTACAGAATGGGAGAAAACTTTTGCAGCCTACTCATCTGACAAAGGGCTAATATCCAGAATCTACAATGAACTCAAACAAATTTACTAGAAAAAAACAAACAACCCTATCAAAAAGTGGGCGAAGGATATGAACAGACACTTCTCAAAAAAAGATATTTATGCAGCCAAAAAACACATGAAAAAATGCTCATCATCACTGGCCATCAGAGAAATGCAAATCAAAACCACAATGAGATACCATCACACACCAGTTAGAATGGCGATCATTAAAAAGTCAGGAAACAACAGGTGCTGGAGAGGATGTGGAGAAATAGAAACACCTTTACACTGTTGGTGGGACTGTAAACTAGTTCAACCATTGTGGAAGTCGGTGTGGCAATTCCTCAGGGATCTAGAACTAGAAATGCCATTTGACCCAGCCATCCCATTACTGCGTATATACCCAAAGGATTATAAATCATGCTGCTATAAAGACACATGCACGTGTATGTTTATTGCGGCAGTATTCACAATAGCAAAGTCTTGGAACCAACCCAAATGTCCAACAATGACAGATTGGATTAAGAAAATGTGGCACATATACACCATGGAATACTATGCAGCCATAAAAAATGATGAGTTCATGTCCTTTGTAGGGACATGGATGAAACTGGACACCATCATTCTCAACATACTATTGCCAAGGACGAAAAACCAAACACCGCATGTTCTCACTCATAGGTGGGAATTGAACGATTAGAACACATGGACACAGGAAGGGGAACATCACACATTGGGGACTGTTGTGGGGTAGGGGGAAGGGGAAGGGATAGCATTCGGAGATATACCTAATGCTAAATGAGGAGTTAATGGGTGCAGCACACCAACATGGCACATGTATACATATGTAACAAACCTGCATGTTGTGCACATGTACCCTAAAACTTAAAGTATAATAATAATAAAATTAAAAAAAAAAAGAACTTTGGAGACAGACTCAAAAAAAAAATCAACTTAAAATGGATTAAAGACTTAAATGTAAAAACCCAAACTGTAAAAACCCTGGAAGACAACCTACATTTAAAATTAAAGACTTAAGTGTAAAACCCAAACCTCTAAAAATCCCTGGAAGACGACTTGGCAATACCATTCTTGACATAGGAACAGGCAAAGATTTCATGATGTAGATGCCAAAAGCAGTTACAACAAAAGCAAAAGTTGACAAAAGAGATTTAATTAAACTAAAGAGCTTCTGCACAGCAAAAGATAGTATCAACAGAATAAACAGGCAACCTACAGAATGGGAGAAAATATTTGCAAACTGTGCATCTGACAATGGTCTAATATCCAGCATCTGTAAGGAACTTAAACAAATTTATAAGAATAAAACAATCCCATTAAAGGACATTAACAGACATTTTTCAAAAGAAGACATACATGTGGTGAACAATCATATGAAAAGAAGCTCAACATCACTGATCATTAGGGAAAGGGAAATGAAAACCATGAAATACCATCTCACACTAGTCCGAATGGGTATTATTAAAAAGTCAAAAAATAACAGATGCTGGCATGGTTGTGAAGAAAAAGTAATGCTTATACTCTGTTGGTGGGAGTGTAAATTTGTTCAGCCATGGTGGAAGACAATATGGTGATTCCTCAAAAAACTGAAAACAGAAATAACATTTGACCCAACAATCTCTTTACTGGGTGTATTATTCTGTTTTCACACGACTATAAAGAAATACCCGAGACTGGGTAATTTAGAAAGGAAAGAGGCTTAATTGACTTACAGTTCCACATGGCTGGGAGGTCTTAGGAAACTTAGAAACGTGGCAGAAGGCAAAGGGGAAGCAAGGACCTTCTTCACATGGTGGCAAGAGAGAGAGGAGTGTGTGAAAGAGGAACTGTCAAAGGCTTTGCTTACGAAACGAAACAATCAGATCTCATGAGAACTCACTATCATGAGAACAGCATGGAGAAAACCTCTCCCACGATCCAATCACTCCCCTCCCTCAACATGTGGGAATTACAATTTGAGATGAGATTTGCATGGGGACACAGAGCCAAACCATACCATCCTGCTCTTAGCCCCTCCCAAATCTCATGTCTTTTCACATTTCAAAACCAATCATGGCTTCCCAACAGTCCTCAAAGTCTTAACTCATTCCTGCATTAATTCGAAGATCCACAGTCCAAAGTCTCATCCGAGAGAAGGCAAGTCCCTTCTGCCATTCTTGATTTTATGAGCCTAAAAAATCAAAAGCAAATTAGTTACTTCCTAGATACAATGTGGTTACAGGCATTGGGTAAATGCTCCTGTTCCAAGTGGGAGGAATTCGCCAAAACAAAGGTGTTACAAGCCCTATGAAAATCTGCAATCCAGCAGGGCAGTCATTAAATCTTAAAGCTCCAAAATCATCTCCTTTGACTCCATGTTTCATATTCTTGGCATGTTGATGCAAGATGTGAGCTCACACAGCCATGGCAGCCTTTTCATGGGCTAGCATTGAGTGCCTGCAGCTTTTCAAGGCACATGGTTCAAGCTGTCGGTGGATCTACAATTCTGGGTTCTAGAGGATGGTGACCCTCTTCTCACAGCTCCCTAGGCAGTGCCCTAGTGGGGACTCCGTATGGGGCCTCACACCCCACATTTCCCTTCCACACTACCCCAGCAGAGTTTCTCCATGAGGGCCCTGCCCTTGAAGCAGACTTCTGCCTGGACATCCAGGCGTTTTCATATAACCTGTGAAATCTAGGCAGAGGATCCCAAACCTCAATTCTTCTGTGTACCCACAGGCCCATCACCACGTGGAGGCTGCCAAAGGTTGGGGCTTGCATCCTCTGAAGCAACAGGCCGAGTGGTACCTTGGCTCCTTTTAGCCATGGCTGGAGCTGGAGCAGCTGGGATGCAGGGCACAAAATCCTGATGCTGCACATAGCAAAAGGACTCTGGACCCAAACCATGAAACCATTTTTTTCTCCTAGGCTTTGAGGCCACTTGTTACTTTTAGGCTGCAAGGCCTGTGATGGGAGGGGATACTGCTAAGATCTCTGACATGCCCTGGAGACATTTTCCCCATTGTGTTGGCGATTAACAATTAAATCCTTGTTACTTATGCAAATTTCTGCAGCTAGCTTCAATTTCTACCAAGAAAATGGGATTTTCTTTTCTATTGCATCATCAGGCTGCAAATTTTCCAAACTTTTAGCTCTGCTTCCTTTTTAAACATAAATTCCAATTTCAGATCATCTCTCTCAAGTTAAAAGTGCCATAGATCTCTAGGGCAGGGCAGAATGCTGCCAGTCTTTTTGCTAAAGCATAGTAAGAGTGACCTTTGCTCCAGTGCCAGATAAGTTCCTCAGCTCCATCTAAGACCACCTCAGTCTGGATTTCATTGTCCACATCAGTATCAGCATTTTGGTCAAAACCACTCAACAAGTCTCTAGGAAGTTCCAAACTTCCCACATCCTACTGTCTTCTTCTGAGCCTTCCAAACTGTTCCAACCTTTGCCCATTACCCAGTTCCAAAGTTGCTTCCATATTTTCAAGTATCTTTATAGCAGCACCCAACTCTCTGTGGTACAACTTTACTGTATTAGTCTGTTTTCACACTACTATAAAGAAATACCCGAGACTGGGTAATTCAGCAAGAAAAGACGTTTAATTGATTCACAGTTCCATACGGCTGGGGAAACCTCAGGAAACTTAAAATCCTGGTGGAAGGCAAAGAGGAACCAAGGACCTTTTTCACAAGGTGGTAGAAGAGAGAGGAGCATGTGAAGGAGGAATTGTCAAACACTTATAGAACCATCAGACCTCATGAGAACTCACTCACTATCATGAGAATAGCATGGGGGAAAACCTCTCTCATGATCCAATCACCTCCCTCCCTCAACATGTGGGAATTACAATTAGATATGAGATTTGGGTGGGGACACAGAGCCAAACCATATCACTGGGTATATACCCAAAGGAATATAAATCATTCTATCACAAAGACACATGCACAAATATGTTCATTGCAGCACTATTCCCAATAGCAAAGATATGGAATCAACTTAAATGCCCCTCATGGTAGACTGGATAAAGAAGATGTGGTACATATACCCCATGGAATACTATGCAGCTATAAAAAAGAATGAGATCCTGTCCTTTGTAGCGACATGGATAGAGTTGGAGGCCATTATTCTTAGCAAACTAACGTACGAACAGAAAATCAAATACTGAATGTTCTCATTTACAAGTGGGAGCTAAATGATGAGAACACATGGACACAATGAGGGGAACAACACACACAGGGGCCTACTTGAGGGTAGATGGTGGGAGGAGGGAGAAGATCAGGAAAACTGACTAATGGGTACTGGGCTTAATACCTGGATGATGAAATGATCTGTAAAAAAAAACCCATGACACAAGTTTTCCTATGTAACAAACCTGCACATGTACCCCTGAACTTAAAATAAAAGTTAAAAAAAAAAAAAAGAACTAGGATAGAATCCCAAATAACTCGATTCCAAGATTAAACACTGAACCACTTAAACACTGCAATGAAATGTCCCTTTTCAGCTCAGGAATATCATAAAATTGATTAACATTGAGGACCTGGAGCTCAAAAGGCCTATATCCTGATCAGTTTTGCAGACCCTTGGAGATGGGCTGATACAACAAATACTAGTGCAAAGACAAGCAATAGATAAAGTTTAAAACAGAGTAGATGGTCAATGAAAAACAACATTTAATTAGGAGAATGGTTCTCAAAAACTCCCTGGCTGTGCCTTTCGAAGGCTTTAAAAATATATAAATACTTTGGCTGCTTCTTTAGAGATTCTTTCACTTTTGACTGCAGTAGAGCTAAAATCAAGGTTTTCTTTCCCCTCCATTGTACATTAGAAGCCTCTGTGGGATATTTATATATGCACATACAAAAAAATAGGCTATAGCAATGGTCTCAAACTTGGCTGCATATGTGAATCACTTGCGTATGTAAACTACGTAGCACTGAGCCTGATACACAGAGAACATTCAAAAAGTATTAGTTATTACTGTTAAATAAGGATGTTAAGAATGAAAAAGCAGACTTCATATCTGTTTTAATGAATTGAATTGAACAAAGAAAATAATGATTCATAGTAGTCCTTGGAAATCATCTATAAGTTAATTTGATATTGACTTTTCCCAGGCATGAAAGTTGATTGGGCTTATTTATATACAAAATGTATAGATCACGACTTCCTTAAGGTCAGGGACAACATCTGATTCATCTCCATTCTTTTTTGCCCACTCTCTTGTGTGGAGTAAGTATGCCAATATGTACTTTCTGAATGACTCCGAATATGCTTTATTGGATAAGCCAGCACTTAATGATTTTAATCAACTACGTTTGAATCAAAATAGGTTTAAAACTTTGTTGCATGGTAATTAAAAGTCCTGAGAGATATTGTCAAATGATAACACCACTGTCTGGAGAGGGATACACAATAGAAAACAGTCCTGCTCCTAACAAAAGCAAGCTCTTGCCTTTGATGACAAGCACTGATCCAAATGCAGAGAGAAAAATGAGGCTAGAAGGCTATTTATGTTTGGGAGAATTACAGTTCAGGTGGGAACACACAAAAAAATCTGGTAGAATCATGCCAAAAGAGAATCTTCTTATACAAAGATTTGGTTTTGATAAATCAGCACCAGATAAATTCATCCCCAAATACCATTATTCTGAAATGTGATTAGCCTATGGAGAGTTGACGAAGCCATCACCAAGAGAGAAAGGTGGTTGGAGATAATGCTCTTCTTTCACTTTTGCACTGGAGGATGATTTTGCAGGCAAGAGATAAGAGGTGTTGAAAGTAATGCGATCCATAAAGAATGTATAGAGATAAAGTATCTGAGATCATTGAGATAATATGCAAAGGCTGAGCTGGAATTCTTAGCAGGGATGGAGACATTCATCTCACAAGAAAGCATAAAAAGTAACTTAACAACAAGGAGACCTGGAAGTAAGCGACTTTCATCAATACCAAATCATAAGATGAATGCTTAACATGATGCTGGCATAGCATTGTGGTTTTTAGAAATACATGGGATGGGGTTATAGATGATGGAATGGTTATAGGAGTTTTAAAAGTCATTTTGTGCATCAAGACATGCTGAATTGTAGAGTACTCAAAGAGCCAATTTATTGTCCTAAATATTAATCTGTTAAAACCTTTATAATCAGTGAACTCTCACTTTAAATTCCACCTTTGCATTTGATTGTACACAGAAGAGTTATTTTTCTTCATATCAGTATATATAGATAACAGTACAGAAGGCAATTGAGAGTGGTTAACTTGCTCAGAACTCACTCCCCCTCACTCCTTTCTTCTTTACAGAGACAAGCCCTTTTCAGCTCTGCTCCATCCATATGGTCACCATGTATATAAAGTATGATCATGTTTATAAAATATGACCCTTGCCTACCAAACCTCAGTGGATTGGCCAGGAGTGGGAAACTGACTCAAGCTGCACCAAAGTGGATTTAGAATTCTCACACGCATCTGACTGGTCTCTTAAATAGCAGCATTTAATCACTGGAGTTGTGGGTGGCTACGTTTCACCATGTGGGATGAGAAGCAGAGAAAGCTAATTTGCAGGGTAGAGATGCAAAGAGGAGGGTGACACCATCTTTGGTCTATTTCTGAGTCTCAGATGCATTCCTGCCCTCAGGTTCCGGGAGACATTGTATTTCCTTATAATAAATTTCCTCCTTGTGTTGTATTCTTGCCCAAGTGAGTTTCTATTCCTGTCAAACAAGAGTCTGAACTAATACAGAAAGGAGCTCTAGCTGTTTGCAGAATGCGTTTACTTTTGCTCATGAAAGGGAGTCCTAACAAAATGAATGTTTGCTAGGCAGAGTGACCCAAGTCTTCACTTTGAATACTGATAAGCATTTCCCTCACATTGGAGTTAGATTTGAAAATCTGGTCTCAAATTAAGATTGGCGTATCTGGTCTCCCAGATGGTGACTCGTATCTTGATGTAAAATGAAATGACTTCTGTCTCTTATGGTAGCTCTGACATCAGCATTTATTACACTGTAGAGCGTGCTGGTGTCTGCTGTGTGAAACATGCTCAAAAGATATTGTTTGCCAAGGGCTTCAATGAGGAAAACAAAGCAGAAAGAGGGCATGGGGTACCTTAGAAAGGGCAAAGCGGGTAGAGCAGATAACCTGGATTTAAGTCTTATGTTTCTTTGAACAACTTGAGTCCCTCTCCCTGAGTTGATATGGATGAAGCTAAACAGAATGGCATAATGAAAGAGTATGTTTTTAGGGTTAAATAACCACATGTTCAAATCTCACTTTTGCCACTTACTAGTCATGTGACTTTAATTTAGTTACTCATGATTTCTGAACCTCAGTTTTTTCCTCTGTAGAATAAAAATATATGTTCTTCTTCCCTTATAGAATTAAAAAATAAGAAATAACATAAAAGCTGGGCACTTAGTAGGTGTTCCTTATATAGTAGGTACCATTATTAGGCCAAATCAAATTGTTGGATTTAATTCCTTTATTAACTTATTTATGTATTCATTCCTCCCACAAATATTTTCTCTGTGCCTGCTATGTGCCAGGCACTGTGTTAGAGGCTAGAATTGCACCAGTGGAAAAAAAGCAGTATCTATGTCTTCATGATGCTTACAATTCAGTGAGTACTAGAGCAAATGTAATAGATGATCAAATTTCTTGGTCTTTGGAGACCTCATCTAGGTAGAGGCACCCTACATGTTCCTGTCTGAACAAGCAGTGGCCTTCCTGTTTACTATCGTTTTAAATGCAATATTTGTGAACACCTTTTCTTCCTCATGCTTCCACAACCTGTATGAGGATTTAACCAAGTGGGTAATTGTGGGCTGGCCACAATTTGCAAGGCTATGATGTGAATCTTTGCTGTAGGCAACATCCTGGTACTTAACAAATGGTAGTAAAAACTTGCAATTTAAAAGAGAAAGATATATTGACTGTGAACTTTACATATTGTGGGAAAAATTGTTTTCCCCACTGAGGTGGAGGCCAAACGAATCCATTTCCATCCCCAGTAGAAAGTCTGCCCAAGGACAGATTGGGGGCCTTGTACACTGGCTTCCTTTATAAACCTTGACAGTTCTTCAAATATGTTTTGTATTTTCCAGCAGATTCCGTGGCTTAGCTTCTTAATGGGGCTATTCTTTAGTGGCTTTCACTTTTTTTTCCAAATAGCTGATTTTTTTTCTTAGTGCTGAATGTATTGTTTTCTGTTTGATTGATTCTGCTATTTCATTTTATTAATTCAAACTTTCTTGCATGTGGGTTTTTGCAGTTTATTCCCCAAATTGTGTTTTTCCAGCTCAGTTTTGGCTTCTTCCTGAAAACAAGGCTATACTGCATTATGCTCTGAAATTTCTTCACCTGCAGTTTCATATCACCTGCTGGTTGCATGCTAGGCTATTTGTCATGTGATTAACAATTAGTAAAAATGGCATTTTGACCACATGCCCAGAGGAACACCAAAGATTGGTAGTCCATCTTCAAACCCACCTGGCTCTCTTCATCAAAGTGCTCATTAACACAGAGTTTGGGCTTCCATACTGTCAGTTTCTGGGACTGATTATTCTCCATTTAAGTCTGGATCCACGTTCACAACAGTCTTGTCTTTACTTGCGTGTACATTTTCAGCTGTCACTAAACCATCATACTGCCATCAGGGGCCAGAGAAGTCCAAATAATGCAAGGCTATGTTCTTCAGAGATTCCTGGGGGTTTGGCCAGACCACAAAAATAGTCATCACTGTCCTTATTGTATTTCAAAACCCAACCAATAACTACTAATGTCTATGATTCTTTGTTCACTTATTTTCAACCTGTGGGGCATCTTAAATAACTTAAATATTTATCCAAAAGTTTGGATAAAAGTGGGAGAAATAAGGAGGCACTTTTATCAAATACTTTCTATGTGTTAGACTGCACATCTCAAACTGCCTACAAAGTTTGGCCCATTAGATACTAGCCTACATCGAGATGTTCAGAAGTGTTAAATTAGTCACAATAGAATTTCACATAAGAATCTAGATTTCTAGTTTCTCTGAAAAATATCAGGTTGAGCAGCATTGGATCACCATGTCCCCATGGGAGCAATTAGCTGGTACTGACACTGACCAGTAGCACCATTCCCAATTAAAAACAGTGTGTGCTCACCAGTTCTCAACATTCTCTAACACTCTTCTCTGTCTCCAACTTGGCCACTTTTGTTTATTTTTAAATTTTATGCATTCTGTGTGCATTTGAGTTTGCAACATCTAGCTTAGGTGATTTCACGCATTTTAACTTCACAAAAACCCATTTATTGCAGCACTATTTACAATAGCAAAGTCTTGGAACCAACCCAAATCCCCATCAATGATAGACTGGATAAAGAAAATGTGGCACATATACATCATGGAATACTATGCAGCCATAAAAAAGAATGAATTCATGTCCTTTGCAGGGACACGGATGAAGCTGAAAACCATCATTCTCAGCAAACTAACACAGGAACAGAATACCAAACACCTCATGTTCTTGCTCATAAGTGGGAGTTAAACAATAAGAACACATGGACACAGGGAGGGGAACATCACACATTGGGGCCCGTTGGGGGTTGGGGGCAAGGGGAGAGAGAGCATTAGGACAAATACCTAATGCATGCAGGGCTTAAAACCTAGATGACAGGTTGATAGGTGCAGCAAACCACCACGACACATGTATATTTATGTAACAAACCTTCACGTTCTGCACATGTATTCCAGAACTTAAAGTAAAATAAAAATGAAAAAAAGAAATAAGAATCGTCTGCAGTTTACCAATGAAAAAACAGAGGCTCAGAGAAGTTTTCTTTATAATAAGAGTGGACCCATGCTTATTTACATTGCATCAATGGGGAGAGGGGGGAAAATTACAATCTTTTCTTAATAGAAGAGTCAATAAGAAAAATAGAGTATTTCTGACTTGCTTGGCCTGTTGTGCATTTTGTTCAGTGATTTCTAGATTATTATGGTAGTTCAATTTTATAGTTAGAAGCAAATCAAAAACAGTTAAATGTAGAAAAAAGGTGAAGCAATGTTCTAGAACATTATACCCCAAAATATCTTCTCAAACATATTCAACCACATGATCACAGTTAATTAAGATTACAGATTATACCCTGGCACTCCCCAGCTTATTCAGGGATTATGAGTCCAGACAATTAAAAAAAAAAAACGACGAAACACCCGAGGAGGTTTAACAAAGAGAACAGTCATTCTCCAATTGTCTAGGAGTACTTTTGTGGCTCTTATATGTAGTTTCATGAAGATAACTTCTAATTCTCATAAGATTTTCAATTTCCCACACACTTAAAAAAGGAACTCCGGCCGGGCGCGGTGGCTCACGCCTGTAATCCTAGCACTTTGGGAGGCAGAGACGGGCGGATCACGAGGTCAGGAGATCGAGACCATCTTGGCTAACACGGTGAAACCCCGTTTCTACTAAAAATACAAAAAATTAGCCGGGCGTGTTGGCGGGCGCCTGTAGTCCCAGCTACTTGGGAGGCTGAGGCAGGAGAATGGCATGAACCTGGGAGGCGGAGCTTGCAGTGAGCCGAGATCGCGCCACTGCACTCCAACCTGGGAGACACAGCGAGACTCCATCTCAAAAAAAAAAAAAAAAAAAAAAAAAAGGAACTCCATCATCCTGCTTGTAACATTTCTTAAATAGTTAACAATTCATTTTGAGTTTTTGCAGTAAAAGTTGAGCTATTTCACTCTGGTTAACTTCAGGCTCCAAAATATATATGTATGTATATACATATATACACACACACATATATATGTGTATATATATACGCATATATATATGTGTGTATATATATACGCATATATATATATATATATTTTTTTTTTTTTTTTTTTTTGAGACGGGGTCTCGCTTGTCGCCCAGGCTGGAATGCAGTGGCGTGACCTTGGCTCACTGCAACCTCCGCCTCGCGGATTCATGCCATTCTCCTGTCTCAGCCTCCCGAGTAGCTGGGACTACAGGCGCCTGCCATGTTGCCCGGCTAATTTTTTGTATTTTTATTAGAGACGGGGTTTCACCGTGTTAGCCAGGATGGTCTCGATCTCCTGACCTCGTGATCCGCCTGCCTCGGCCTCCCAAAGTGCTGGGATTACAGGCGTGAGCCACCGCACCCGGCCCAAAACATTTTTAAAGAAATGATCAATCATCTATATTTTAAAACAAATATACATTTTGGCATTCAGCTTCCTGAGTGTCTTAAAAGCACATGGGTGGTCCTGTTTTCTTTTCTATTGTCTGAATGGAGGATCTGTCTTGTGTTTTGAAGGTGTGGCACTTGCAAATATTTTGAGAGGGAACCTGGTTTTTTTCTAATAAGAATGTGCAAATGTGCACACCATTCTAAAAACAGGAGATCTTGTTTAACAAGAAGAGTATTTGGAGAAACAACACAAGAGGCAGCATCAATTTATATTGAAATTGAAAACAATGTGAGAGTGAGTGATGGCAAATCCCTAAGAAATGGAGGATTTAAATTGAACAAGGGCTATAAAATGGAATTGGCTAAGGGAAAACAATCATTCAGAAACTACATAGGACAATATCATCTTTGAACTGTGACTACTATTGGCTAACAACCAATGGGGTGACAGGGTTGATAGCACCGATTTTAAGATGTGGACCTCATAAATATTTTGCTAACTTCTATCATTTGTTTAAATACATATATCCTTATTGTAGGCCTGATTTCTTTCCAAAGAATAAGTTGATAATTCACTTTAGCAAATTTTTTAAACTTCAGCAATAATGTATTGATTATTATAATGTATTATAATGTATAATGCCAGCCAATGCATCACCTTTTTCTTCATATCAACTATAAAAGATACTCTGATCCAAGGATTTGTCAAAAGCTCATCTTACCTATTACAATGGTTGGTGGCCTTTGTTAGCCTTTCATTATAAAACAATTTATATCCAAGACACATTAGATTTATTTTGGGTGGGTGTGTGTGTGCCTGCACCAACATAAGTGTGTGCTAGACAAGTGTTCCAGAACATCTCTCTTCTAACTAGGCATGAAAGGTTGATATTATAAAATGTGTTTTAAAGAAGTGAAGTGCCTGCTATAGCAAAACATAGGCTATCTATTTTGACAATATCGTAAGGTCATATCAAGCAATAAAATAGTGATTTACATATATTTTTGATATATTCTACATAATAAATTTTATGTTCATCAGATGCTTTCATAATTCTCCCACCACCCACTAGTCCAGGACCTACTATCAAGTTAATTCACAGAGAAAACAGCAGGAGAGAAGTACTGATATAAGCAACGAATTCAGAATACATTCTTGTGTGATGCTGCCTTGCTTCTGAATAGTAACTACTCCACAAATGTGTTGCCCCTCACTTTCCCTTGGGTTTAGATAAAGTAAGTTGGTGGAGATTTTGATGGCAGAGATGAAATGGATTTTTATTTTGTGTTCCCCTTCCCACATATACCTGTGCAAAGAAGTCAATACAAAATAATATTGAGGAAATGAAGGAGGGAATAGGGGAGATAAGTAGAATCATCATGGTTTTCTTTTTCTATTAAAGAAAACAGTAAAAAAAAAAAATCTCAAGATGGCCTCTGGTTAGTGGACAGTCTGACATCCCTGCTGTCCTTATGATGTTCTGTGTAATGGGATTTCTTTTTACTTAGACTATGTTATCTACATGGGCCACAGAGATGTAAGGGCTTCAAGGCCCATCAGAAATGATTTTGCAGTCTAGTGATAAAGTCACTAAAATTCTGGCCCCAAAGGTGAAACCTCCCAGCAGGGACTGAGAAACACCTATTCTCTTTATTGGATCAAATTCCACACTGCTCAGCACCTCCCTTGTTTAAAAACTAACCAGAGAAAACATATATTAATCTAACATTAATGTATTGGGTTTATTTCATCTCATAAATTTAATTTGATTAAGAGACAATGGTGAGGAGAAGCACACTTTTAAAGATTACACACTTTTAAAAGATTACTTTTAAAGTGAGGTTTTTCACTTGGGAATGTGAACAAAATGAAAATTTCAGGCAATTAACTGGCAGAATTGCATGTATATTTACATGTAGAATGGCTTATTTTTCATTGTAATTAGCTTTTAGAGTATCACTGGGGATTCAAATAAATGTATGGGAATGTGTACATATAAATAAACTGAATTTGAGTTAATTTGTTTCACCACTAGATATGGGCAGCAGCTAAGTGAGCCATTAATGTTGAACATTAGTTATACAAACAATAGAACCACTCCCTTCACCCAAGCAGTTGTCCTTTATTTTTTTGTCTCCTTCCTAGAACCTGCCTTATTAGAACTTTTATATCCCACTTCTCAACCTTGGCTTAACATTAGAATCATCCAGGGAGTTTTAAAACAAACAAACAAACAAACAAACAAACAGGCAACACAAGTGAGCAGATGCATGGGTCCTACCACAGAGAGCCTTTTATTTTGTCTGGGGTACGGTTGGACTAGATTTTTAAAATCTTTTCAGGCGATTCTAATGTGTCTGAGGTTGTGTACCACTGAATCACAACATGAGTTTCATCAGATATTAGGAACATCACTTTGATGATCACAGCTTTTCCAGCCCTGTCTCTTTGCTTACAATTGACTTGTGTGGTTCTTGACGTGTTTAACCTTTGACTCCCAGTGGAGGAAAATCATGGTATATGACCGCTGATGGACACTGAAAGTTGTTACTAAACAACTTGAAAGTGCATTTGACCTAACCTTTGTTTCCTTTTGTCCCATTAGATCTCACCACTGCAAGATTATTAAAGCCTAAAGAGACCTTGCACATTTTATAAGGCAACTTTACCATGTTAAGCAGGAAGCTGGTAAACAGGTTGAGATTACTGAAGAATGACACTGTCATTTACAAGAATTCTGATTTCCAATGAGGGACGTAGATTACGTTACACTTGAAGAGACTTCTGTGCCAGAAACATCCCACTTAAATCTTCAGGTGGGTCTTAAAAATAGGCAACCTCATCATTTATGTGCTAGCACCATCTAAATTGCTTTGCATGAGGTAATCTACTACATTCTCACAACCACCCCATAAGGGAATGTAGCACCTTATAATGATCTTAAATAAGATCACTATTCCTGCTTAAGGGGTAAGGAAAACTATGGTTAACTTAGAACTGGGGGGTAAGGACAGTGAGTTCTGGAGACTTTGAGTCAGAGTCAATGTCCAGAGTGTCAGAATTGACAGGTCAGAATACAAACACATTTGAACATGATCAGGCTCTAGATAGACAGATATGATTCCTGGTTTTTCATTCTAAATCTTGCTTCTAATAATAAATGTGAGTTCTGTTTATTAAGCACATACTGTTAAATCAGGCACTTCACTGGACACATCATTTAATTCATTTAAAACCCACAAAACCTAGATGAGTAAAATCATTCTTTTTGGTGTATAGAAGAGAAAATTTATGCTTAGAAAAGTTAAATAACCTGTCCCGAGTCCAAAGCTGGATTTGAACTGTCTGGTCTTGAAACCTCTGTTTTGAAGCCCTGCCACATATTGCCTGCCTGTAAGGAAAGGTATGATATATGTTTGTGTCCACTACATTACACTACTTCATGGTTCTTTACATTTCCACCCAGCGAAGTCCCTTTCTCCATTGCAGACATATATGCTTAAGAAGAATCAACACTACATTGTGTAATGGTTTGAAAACAAGTACTTGGTGTAAGGATGTTAAAGGAGGACTATGAATTGCTGCTTTACACAAGAATCCTTGTGCCCTCTGTTGTTTCTGAAAGTCAAGATTTCAAGCTGTTTTCCTTCACACTCATCCTGTGACAATTCTCTGTTGCACTCAGCTACAGACAAGAGGGAAACTGGAAAGGACACTCACCCATTGATATTATTGGGCTGTGTCCCCACCCAAATCTCATCTTGAATTGTAGCTCCCATAATTTCCATATGTTGTGGGAGGGACCCCATGGGAGATAACTGAATCATGGGGGCGGTTTCCCCAATATGGTTTTCACGGTAGTGAATAAGTCTCACGAGATCTGATGGTTTCTATTTTTTTTTTTTTTGAGATGGAGTCTTGCTCTGTTGCCCAGGCTGGAGTGTGGTGGTGCAATCTCGGCTTGCTGCAACCTCTGCCTCCTGGGGTTCAAGTGATTCTCCTGCCTCAGCCTCCCGAGTAGCTGGGACTACAGGCACATGCCACCATGCCCAGCAAATTTTTGTATTTTTAGTAGAGACACGGTTTCACTATGTTGGCTGGCTGGTCTCGAACTCCTGACCTTGTGATCTGCCCGCCTCGGCCTCCCAAAGTGCTGGGAGTAAAGGCATGAGCCACCACTCCCGGCTGATCTGATGGTTTTATAAGGGGAAACCCCTTTCACCTGGCACTCATTCTCTCTTGGCTGCCATCATGTAATATGTGACTTTCGCCTTCCACCATGATTGTGAGGCCTCCCCAGCCACATAGAACTGTGAGTCCGTTAAACATCTCTTTCTTTATCAATTACCCAGTCTCAGGTATGTCTTTATCCACAGCATGAAAATGGACTAATACACCCATCTTTATTTGAAGTGTCCTATGTGGTAACTCACATCCTTGATTTTTTGGGTCAACATCCCTTCTCCCTCCTTAACTCCTCATCCTTCTCGTTGTCAAAATATGTTATACATTCTAGTGTTGGAGCATCCAAACCATATTTCTTACCTGCATCTGTAATTTGGAAGTTCTATAAATATCTTTAGCTGTGGTCCTTTCATTAGAAGTCACATGTAACTTTCAGGTTTCAACTTCTCTGAGTACCAATGTTGATTCCATAAGCAGCAGCAGGTAGAGTGGCCAGAAAATGGGTTTTACAGTCAGAGAGACAAATGTTCAAGATCTAGATCTATCATTTACTGTCTGTGTATCTTATGAAAATTATTTAGGATCGTAGGTAAGAAGCTCAGTTTTCCCATCTGCAAAATGGACCTCAGTATACTTACTGGGTAATTCATTATACAATGTATACAAAGTGCTAATCACATTGCTTGCTTAGTGTATATGAACTGCTACAACAAACACAACTACTATTACTATAACAAACTGTGCCCCACTCCAACAAAGGAGTCTTTCAGCTTCATGATCAAGGTCAAAATCATAAGGTCCCTTACAGACAAGCCGATTATCACCTTAAATAAAGGATGCAGTGGAGATTCTGCAGACAGATGTTTAGGTTCAAATCCCTGCCTTGCCACTTTCTGACTGTGTGACCTTTGATAAGGGACTGAACTTCTCTGTGCCTCAGTTTCTTCATTTATAAAATGAGGATAAAAATAATATTCATATCATAGGGTTGTTGGAAAGATTCAGAAGTTAACAGAAGAGTTAACATATGGAAAGTTCTTAGAATTCTGCCTGGCACATATGAAGGAGTATTTCAATGTTAGTTATGTTAATTATTTCAGTTAACTTCACCCCAAATTTACAATGAAAAAACAGAATTGAAGAATATATAGTCTATGCTTTTCTTAGATATACATCTCAGTTTCCCTAGAAACTTTCATGTTTATACATTTTAAACTTAGATGTCCGTAAGTTTATAAGATAAATACGTTTCTCTAGAAATGTTCCCCTTGAAATGCATCCTTCTCTTTATTATCTTTACCCTCTTTAATTAAGTTTTTGTACCAAATCTCTCTTTACGGTGCTCTTCTTTATCATTTTTTAACTTCTTTTTTGGAATTTTGGAGATGTGCCTCCTGAATCAAACACAGTATCCAAGCTATGGAGTGTAAATAATAACTGCCATGAATCGTAGTTTTCTAAAGTTTCCTGTGAGGAATCACCAAAAGTACCTGGTAAGTGCCCAGTTATCTGGCCTCTCCCTGGGAAGCCCTAACTCAGCAAGTCTGGATTGAAGTCCAGGGATCTGTATTTTAAACAAATATTACAGGATATTCTTAGAGCTATATCCTTCCATCCTAAGTGCTGACTTAAAGCTGAGGTGGGAGACAGCAACAAGGCCTTCACTTACACTTAATTCTGATTTCACTTTCTGTTGTCACTCCTCCCAGCCCCACAGGGTAAATTTCTCAGCTTTTTTCCTGTGAGCAATTACTCTCAAACACACTGTGCAATCTTCGTTTCTGAGATTCCTAACCTCTAGTAGCTCATGCTTTCAAGCCACCAAATCTATCAGCTGGAAACAGTTTTTCATGGCATGTTGAACAAGACAGAGACAATGTGACCCCTGAGACACTGCAGAGTAGGGTAATGGGTAAAAACTTATGTTCGCAATGTTGTAACCTTGAGAAATCCCGCAAGGCTGCCTGTGTCTTTAGTTTGCGTACTCATAAAGAAAAAAGCTATAACTTGCCTTTCATTTTGGATATATTGGGAGATTTCATTGGTTATTCCAGGCAAGAAAATGAGCCAATGCATAATGATTTACTTCTTTAAAAAGAACCGGGATGAGTCTTCTAAAGAAAATCAGGCAGGATGCATTTTTAAAATTGCAAAAGTTTTTCTTATTTATGCTTCCTTCAAATTGTATTTTCTCAGGAAAGGGTTAGAAGAATTAAAAAATGCCTTGGGCTTTCTCTGGATAGGGCAAGATACCCTAAAGATCAAAAGCATGTCTTTCGGACTTTGAATTCCCATTTTCCATGTATTAGCTGGGAGGCCTTAGAAAAGTCATTCAGCCTCTTTGAACATTGGTGTTTTCATCTATCAAGTGGGAACACTCTACCTCATAAGATTTGCTCCAAAGACTAAATAAAATAATTTATGTAAGCCATTTAGCACAGGTCCTAGCACAGAGGACAGAAAGGGGCAACCCTAGGACCCATCGTGGTTCATTTTCTCTGCCTCAAAGTCACTTCCTTCTCATTTGCATGTGTGCCGCTCTCATTCATTCACTGAGCCCAGCTCGAATATTTCTTCCTTCTCACTCTTCCCAAATTAACAAATGTTGAACACCTACCATGTGCCAGGTGTGCATTCCAATACCAGCTCTCAGGCTTTGTAATAACATGAGCCAAGGATTGAGTGGAAATCATAAACTAGTGGAAAGAGTAACATCAGGAATTCCCCAGTAGGTAATTGGCAATATCATCCAAAATAAAGAGAAGTTTTATTCAACCAATTTTAGTCAGGACAGTTAAAATGTATTAAAAAAAAAAAAAAGCCCACAAGACAGGGCTTACAACATTTAAAAAAAAAAAAGAAGAAATCTAATTTGGGATTAAGGTGCTTTAAAACTGTTTATATTCTCATTCTATTACTCATTATCTACTATGACATGCCCCACATTTAATTTCAGAGTAAAATGTGTTTGGAACTACACACATTTGTAGACCCTACTGTATCATCTCTTTCCTGGTGAGTGATATCATCCACCAACCACTTGTCTCCCTGATTTTTGGTTCTGCCTTCCAAAACCCTCAGACAGCTTGCTGTTATGTAGCCCCTTCTTAGAAACTCCTTATGACTTTACATTCACTGCAGGAAGGGTTGAACTGCATTTCCACTCCATTCCTGTAAGGAACCTAACCTCCTGTTATTTATTTATTTTTGGCAAACAAACCAAACACAAACCAGCTCAGAAGCTTATACGTTGAGAAGGTGTCCGATAGATATGTATTAAATCAAGTCCATAAACCCCATACCAATAAAACCAAACCCAACATTATAGCTTGATTCTCTGTAGTTTTTGCCTATGCTGTTTCCTGAATCTAAGATACCATTTCTCCCTCTTCAGTCCATGAGAATGTTATCATTCAAAGCCCAGCCAAAATGCCACCTCTGTGGTTAATGCTTTGCAAGTCTCTAGGAGCAAAGTTAATAATGACATCCCCTTTTAACTCTCACAGCATTTAGTATAGACTCCGATTATGGCTTGTGCCCAATACACACCTTGCAGTCCCTCTAGGCCTGTAGCACAAATCATGTTTCCATCTTCCTCAGAAACCAGCACGGCACAGTTTGTACACTGAGAAAGTGTATAATAGGTATGTTATAAATTCATAGGTATAGTTTAAAAATTCAATTTATAAACTCCATACCAACAAAACCCAACCCAACCTTATTGCTTGATTCTCCATTGAAAGAAAGAAGTAAAAGACATTTTCTCCCTCTACTAGTCAGCCATTTTAGTTTTCAAAATTATTTAGTGCTAAGTTGGGGACTGGTTGGAATGGTTAATAGATGAGTGACACCATGTTAGTAAAAAGATCATTGATTTTGGATTTACACAACTCTGCAACTCACTGCCTTTGTGAGCGCAAGTAAATTCATTACCCTCTCAAGAGATTCAGTGCCACCTGTAAAATGGGCATGAGATAAATCTCACAGATTTTTGTGTCACAAGTAAATTAAATAATGTGCAAAATCACCTAACACAAAAGGTTACAAATAATACATGCTCATGAAACGTTGGTTCTCTCCTTTGCTTTCTTTCTCATGTCTTACCCAGTTCTGTTGGGTTACAGTTTAATCTTGTTTTTTTTTTTTTCCTTTGTTTTCCATTTTAATTTTTTTAGTGATACAAAATATTTTACACACTTAGGGGGGACATGTATTTGTTACATGACTATAATGTGTAATGATCAAATCAGGAATATGGGGTTATCCATTACTTTGAGTATTTACCATCTCTATGTGCCCATAACACTTCAAGTCCTCTCTTGTAGCTACTTTGAAATATGCAATGCATTGTTGCTAACTATAGTCACCCTACTCTGCTATCGAACATTGGCGCTTTTTTGTCTATGTTTGTACCCACTAACCACCCTCCCTTTTTCTGTACCCCTACTCACTCACACACCTTTCTCAGCCTCTGATATCTATCATTCTCTTGTCTATCTCCATGAGATCAATTTTTTTAGCTCCTACCTGTGAGTGAGAACATATGGCATCTATCTTTCTGTGTTCGGTTTTTCACTTAACATAAAAACTTCCAGTTCCATCCATGTCGCTGCATGACACAATTTCATTCTTTTTTATAATGCTGTTTTTTTTCTTGCTCAACACTTCGTGATGCAGCCAATTGATTCTGACTTCCCACCTATACAATAATTATTTTAATACTTGAAGGCCAGTGTGAGGTCATCCTTTAGATGACAGTAATTAAAGTTTTCAGCAAAAGTGCATTTTGCCTTATTATTTCTTTAGCATAAAACTATACCACACTTCATCCATCGTCATAACAGAAGACCAAAATCATAACATGTGTTTCTTATGAATATTGAACTTGGTGATTTAAAAGCCTCTCGCCAGCTTAATATTCAATGAATAATAACTGATTTTAATAACTTCTAGTTTTCATTAGAGTACCAAACTTTTTTCATGGCTGCATTATGTTGTCAAAATGCTAATGTATAGTACAGTGATTTTGTTTCTGCATAAAATGTGAGCATTTCCATATGACTCAGTGATTTTAGCATTGTTGAATCTTCATAGGAGGCCAAGCTGTGAGTTTAAATAGAAACATACGTCATACTTACATGTACAGACAGTATTTCAAATGACTAACTGTGGCAATATTAATGGTACCAACTTGAAATTTTCAATCTGCTGAGTGAGCAGATTTGTGACTTAAAAAAAACCCAACAACCATACTAAATGACATAACCACCGAGTAGCCGCTACTCTACTTTGTGCCCTTTTCCTTCTACTCATCATTCCTTTGTCTCTAAATATCGGGTGAAGAGTGAATTTGGCATCTTGCTCTATGATGAAAACTTAGTTATGCCAACATATGTACTGGAATACCACAATGTATAACATGTTATATTATGGCTGTAACCAGGCAAACAGCCTAGAGAGGATAAGCACCTATATTCTACTAAATGGTTAAATTGTTAATCATTAAAGTCTTGCATGTGCTCAAATGGTTGCTCAAAAGGGATGCTAATAGTGGTGCAGTCAAACTATTCTCTACACGTCACGCACCTCTATGAGGATCTGTGGAGTAAATATTCTCTGCCAAATCACCACGACATTTAGCATGAGGAGGCATGGAACTGAAGTGCCATCAAAGTTGGTTATGTACTTTTATTGTTCAAGAGGGAAAATCTGTGCCATACTTCAATCATAGCTGCAAATAATGGAGAGGCATTGATTGATCCTGATAAATACAAGTGGGGGTCTAAAAAACATACACTAACAGAATGGTGAACCCATGACCCCACTTCATATAAGATCTTATAAGGGAGCAGACTTGTATTTTTGTGTTCAGTTTATACATGTTTTATTCAATATGTCTCATATCAAGGTCCTCACTAATAGATTCTACGAAATGCTTCCTTATAAAACTAGAAAAGTGGTTCGTCTAATGGAAAAAGCCCTCTGTTTTGACAGTGAAATAAACTTTAGCTCCATGAAGGGGCATTTGGTGGCTTAGTTCCCTATTGCTGTTTTAACAACTTACCACAATCTTGGTGGCCTGAAACAACACCAATTTATTATTTTACAGCTCTGTAGTTCAGAAGTTTAACATGGGTCCCACTGGGTTAAACTCAAGGTGTCAGGAGGGCTGTGATCTTTCCTGGAAGCTCTAGTGGAGAATTCATTTCCTTGAATTTTCTGGCTTTTAGAGACTGCCCACATTCCATGGTGAATGGCCTCCCTTCCTTGATCTTCAAATCCAGTAATGACAGATTGAGTTCTTCTCACAGCATATCACTGCATTCTTTTCTTCTGCCTCCCTTTGTATTTGTATTAGGCCAAGCTAGATAATTCAGGATAATCTCCCTATTTTAAAATCAACTAATTAGCCGGCTTAATTCTATCTGCCACCTTAATTTTCCTTTTGCCTTGTAGGGTAACATATTCATAGGTGCTAGGGATTGTGGGGGTATCATTGGCTGGATCATTATTCTGCTTATCACAGTGGCCAACCCAAGCATTACTGAAGTCTGTTCTGCAATTTTTGATTAACATGATTTTAAGAATATTGACCTTTTGGCATAGGGCATATGGGAAGAACTTCATGTATTTGCAGTATGATATGTGAACAATAAAAAAGGAAATTTCTCCATGGAGAAGGGTAGCATAAATAATATGATATCTGGCCCAAGAGTAGACAACAGTGCTCTGGGTACAAAGCTTATGATGTCAAACAAATTCATGCAAGGAAAAGACATTTTGTTATAGTGGTGAGACCCAGGACAAAAAGTGGCGGATTGGCCATAGCCTTGACAGAAGATGATACCTGATTAATTCTAAATCATTTGGATGATTATTGCTTTAGGTGGGATTAAACTTCTTAGGTAGACTGAGGTCTGGAAACAGAAAATCAATTCAGATCACTCAATTGGTGACAACAGTTTACAAAAATGGTCATAGAAGGATTATCATCTTCTCCATTATGCTACATGTTTACCTAAGAACCAGCAAGGTATCACTAATACATGCCATAGGCTCTGTCATCCTGAAGTCTACAAGTTTTATTTTAAAGGAAGGGCAGCATTTATTCACCAGCAAAAACTCCATCTGAGGGCTGTGAGCAGCTGCAGGGATGGGGAAGGAGAGTAGACCATAGATTTGTGGTATGGGGGAAAGACAATCAGTCTACCTTGGAGGTGGGGATAATGAGGCCTGCAAACAATGAAATAATATGTAACCATTTAAAAAGGGAAGCCATATTATACAGTGTCTGAGAGAGTCCACCTGTTACTAGTTTTTCTTGGGCAAGTTGCTTGACCTCTCAAGCTTCAGTTTCCCTGCCTGTTAGATGAAACAATGATAGAACTGGAATAATGCCTCAGATTTGTTGAAATGTTAATGAGATGTAAATATCTTAGTACAGAATTTGACATATGGTATGCCATCAATAATAAAACTGGGTATAATTGTAAATATTATTAGCTCAATAAGGTGACATGGAAGATCTCCAGGATACAAAAAAAAAAAATAAATAAAAATCAATAGAACTAGAATGATTCAGTATTTTAAATAAAAACAATTCAAAATTATGTATACAGAAAGTCATATAAGCATAGAAAAATGTCTGAAAATACATACACCTAGTTGTTTTCAGTAATTCTGGGAGCAGAATTTGACTTTTAGCTTTATTGCTATAATAAGAATAAACAGCCTTGTTGAATGTTGGTTCCCTGAAAATACTACCAAAACAATCTGCTGATAATCAATTTAATGAATACATAATACTTTTGTAAGAATATCAAGAAGGCACATGAACCAACATGTAAAGTACATTTAAACATTTTGTGTAATATCTGAAGGCTTCTGTAATCTGATATTATTCTATCACCTTTTAAAGAAAAATACTCTCTCCAATTTCCAAGATCCCAAATCTAAACTAAAACAGATCATCTTCCTCATAATTCCTAGGGAACTTGAACAGGTGTAATTGGGAATCTCCAAGCTCAGGGACACTTACATCTCTAAAAGGGATATAAAAATGCCCTGTCAGTCCACCCTTAGGCTGCCTTTTGCACAACATAACAAGAATCAGAATGCTTGGAAAGAATATAGTTGACAAGAGCCATTTTCTCCCCCTGTGTCTAGTCTCAGCAGCACTTTAACCAATTGTCAGCTAATTGGAGTTTTCTACTTGGCTGGCCTAGCAGAGAAACACTACACTGACTAGTGTGGGGAGCTCCATCTTCACAATAGAAGGGGTGGAAATGGCCTGAAAGTACACAACTATTACCCTGGCTTCTTAAGGAATTAAACGGCAGCCAAAACTAACAAATCAAACCAAAAAATTATTTGGTTTTCTGAGAGATTTGACATCAAGTGTTTTTTGCCTTGCTATTAATTCTAGTTTTTTTTTCTGAGAACAAACAGACCCTTCCACCTTAACTGCAGGCATCTATCAATGGTTAAAGTGATAACAAATATATACATAATGAATACTTGCTTTTCTTCATGAAGATAGACAAGGTTCCACTCAAGTAAGTTGCTAAATAAGAAACATTTCTTGTCAATCTGTTTTCTGAGAAGATTTACTTCTATTCTAATTAGGCAAATAGTTATTGAATCCTATGTAGTCTGTGCAGTTCTTGGAGACTTAGAAGAAATAAATGTTGGAGATACAACCCTTGTCTAAAGGAGTTTACAGTGTGATTGTCAAGAGAAAACACATACATGGCATCTTTATCTCTGCATGACAAAGGCCATAGTGACATCTACCTTAAAGGTTTTGTTCACCTGTCTTCTAAACAAGGATGCTAGCCTGAGAACACAGCTGTAAAACACGTGGTAGTAGAGAGGCTTGGGTCCAGATACTAGCTGTGCTAGTTTCTGGGTGGGAATTGTTAAGCAAAGCATTTAAATTTTCAAAACTTCTTCACCCACATAATACCTATAAGGATTAAATGAGATGATGCATTCATGTGTTTAGCACAATATATGTATGTATGCATGTATGTATGTGTGTATGAATATGTAATATTCCATATATATCAATTTTTATAAGTAGCAATCATCGTGAGTCAAAAGAAGCTGCATTTGAATTCTGTATACAGCCCTTTATAATCTTGGGAAATCATATAATCTCTCTAAGTTTTAGGATCTTTGGTGTGAGAAGCCATCTCATAGGATGGTGGCAGGAATTAAACCAGATACTGCATGTAAGGAGTTTAGCTTAGAGCCCAGTACATGGTTAAGTGCTCACTGATGGTAGCTAGGGTAGCTATTGATTTTGGAAAGATCTTGCTCTTTGGGAGGCTACATAAAATGGCTGTTTTACTGTACCTGAGATTGTTGACTCTACATGTTTCCTTTCCTTTCATAGAAAGAAAGAACCCAAGCATCCGTGTACGCTGCCTTGTGCTACATGCTGAGCTTGAGCTTTATCCCTTTATACTCACAACCACCCTTAGGGACAAGTTTTAATCATATAATAAATATGAGGAAACTGAGGCTGAGGGACAGTGCTTTTCCTGGGGCCATGCATAAGCCTGAAATCATGGAGTCTGCAAGTAAGTGCCATATCACCCAGTATATCCATTTGTTTTTTTATTCCAACCCAAATACTGGATTCAGAAATCTAGTGCAGGACATCCCTCTATAATGACGGTGTTCAGCAGAACTTTCTATTGTGATGGAAATGTTCTACATTTGTGTTGTCTAATAAAGGAGCCGCTAGCCACTTGTGGCTATTGCTATCAGCACTTCAAGTGTAGATATTGTAATTGATGAGCTGAATTTCTAATTTCATTTCAATTTTTAAAATATTTATTTCTTTTCGCTAGGATTTGAACTTAATTATTTAATTTTAAGTAACAAATTTAAATAGTCATATGTAGTTTGTGACTACCAGTTTGCCCTACAACCTGCCTAGCTACAATCATTCAGTCTTTGCCTGAACACCATAAGTGACAGGTTGCTCATCACCTTACAAGCAGTCACTTCATTGCTTTCTAGCTTTGAACATAAGAAAAGCCTTCTTTATGTTGCATTAACATCTGTTTCCCTCTAACTTTTACTTACTTGGCCTGTATTTTTCCCTGGAGCTACATAAAGTATGCTCAATCAATTTCACGAAATTGTATCCCCTAGTGCTCTTTACCATGTTCACAATTATGACGCAGTCTGGGATTGGGGGATTTTTATAAGGCTACTATGGGGTTTTAAAACACTGGGGTGATGCTATAATGGTGGTAGTAATAATCATTAGTATGCACTAAGCACTCACTACATGCCAGGTATTGTCTAAGCCCTTCACATTATTAGTGCATTTATCTATTGTAACAACCCTACTGACTCAGTTCTATTTATTAGCCCAATTTTATGAAAAGGGAACTGAGGTAAAGGGAGGTTAAGTGACTGAACAGAAGTCACATGCCTCTGAAGAGGGGAAGCTGCCATTTGAAATGTGGTAGTCTGAATTCAAAGCCCATATTCTTAATTGTGCTGCAACCTGGCTTCCCAAGCCCAGACTTAGAGGAAATAAAAGAGCCCAAAAGTAGGACTATGTTGACTGAGTGTCTGGGGCTCAAAACCCTTACCCTCAGTAAGAGAGGGTTGAAGAAGAGAGCATGATAGACCCCATCTGTAAGACCCTCACAGTTTTTTGCAGAACTCTGGTCCGGCTACCAAACACCACTTCCCATATGCCCACAGTGAAAAAAATGGAAAAGGTGCTCTTGTCCAGAAATTTCACACCAAAATTTCCACAGGGATCTGAATGACCATATAAATGAGTGAAGTGGATTGCTTATAATGATTTGAATGTTTGCGTCCCCTCCAAGCTCATGCTGAAACTTAATTCCCAATACAACAGTATTGAGAGGTGAGGCCTTTAGGAGGCAATTAGGCATAAAGGCTCTGCCCTCTTGAATGGATGTCTGGCTTATAAAAGGGCTTGAGGGGACAAGTTTATCTCTTCCATCCCTTTCATCATGTGAAGACGCAGCATTCATCCCCTCTGGAGGACACAGCAACAAGGCACTATCTGAGTAACAGAGAGCAGCCCTCAGCAGAGACTAAATCTCTTGGTGCCTTGATCTTGGACTTTCTAGCCTCCAGTACTGTGAGAAATAAATTTGTTCTTTATTAATTACCTAGTCTAAGGTATTTTGTTACAGTAGCATGAATGAACTAAGTCAGTTATTTAAGTGTATTTTTATTTCCTTAAATTTGTTCTTGCTCAATTTCTTTTTCTAGATGTTTCATATTCTCTTCACTGTATAGCAAGAGGAGGTAACAAGTGATGGTAATGGCGGCTGTCAGTTGGTCTCACTGTCTGGGAGGCAATAGAGAGTACGGGAGATTGGGGAAAATGGAGGCACATGTCATGCCTAAAAGAGCAGTAGCATCTCAGCTCCAGCTTATCACTGCTAGATGGAAACACAGGGCTTTTGTTCTCTGAGCTGTCAAGGGAAGTGTGAAATCCGCATCAGATCACCTGAGCTTTCAAAGGAAGTGTGAAATCCACATCTTTTATGTGAAATATTTCACTTTTTGAATATTGACAATTCCATTAAAAGAAATCACCCTGTACTAAAAGCATTGTGGTATCCTACATTAAATCTTGGGATAGAAAAAAAAAATTAGAAAAATTAACGAAATTCAAATAAAATGTAGAGTCTAGTTTTTGTTGTTGTTTGTTTTTTTTAAAAAATGAACGAAAACCCCTATAGTCAAAACTCGAGGGTCAGTTAGTATATATACAGGGAGAACCCACTGGCTGCTAATATGTAATCTCTAATCCAATCCAAGCACCACATTTAATGGTGGGAAAGCTGAGGCCCAGAGATCAAAAACAATTTGCTTAAAGTTGTATGAATTAGTTGCAGCATTTTGTCTAAAAACTCCATTTTGTACTGCTCAGACCGGGGTTGATTAATTTGGGAATTATAATAGAGCTTACTCTTTTTTAGCCCATACGTGGAATAAAGCAAGCCTGGTGGATTTTGCTTGCGGAGTTCATCACACATGTTAAAACGTTAGGAGACTGAAATACTGTGCGACCTTTGACAAGAATGCTTCCTCTTCCTTCCCTACTGACCTCGCTCCTCTGCTGTCTGCCTCAGGCTCGATTTTTCTGTTTCCTGCCTTTTTCTGAATATTTAGAGTTTTCCTTCTATTGTTCCCTACTTCCCTGCAGCCATTGTTGCATAAACAGCCAGATTATATAGCAAATAGTGCCTATGAATACAAAATGATATACTTGTCCACAAACCTAGTTCAGAAACACCCGGTCCATTAAAGCATCAAAAACTTCTCAAACCCACCAAATAAAAATTACTACTAGAGTGCTCACACCACAATAATCACATGATGTCCTTGTGCAGCTGAGCATAAACCGATAAGGTGAGAATCACCTATAAATGGCTTACACGCTATATCAGGCTTTACTTAAGAAACAGAGATACAATCAAGTCCATCTTCACAATGTGACTTCTAGGAACAGAGACAACCAAAGAAACAAAAGCTACAGACTCCTTGTTTGTCCAAAGATGGACCAAAGACTACTAGTGCTTGGTGCTTGGATCAGTTACACAAAGCTGGTGGGAGACAACTGAATGAAAAATCAGAGTTGGGGATAAAATGACTTAATTCCAGCCCAGTGGAGAGCAACAAATCTGTGAAGTGTGCTTTTTTCTCCAGTGAACACAATTTAAGGACAGATAAGGGAGTCATCTCATTTGTTAAAAGGCCCAATTTTAGGAGAACAAAAAAGCCATTTTCCTGGCATAGTGGTTTAATACTGGGTCAATTTGGCTTCTTCGCTTTTTGATTCTGTTTTAGATTTTGGTCAGAACAGAAGTCTCCAAAGGCAGCCCTATACCCTGGGAAGGTCATCATAGGTAGAGGAGGTAAATGACAGATGTGGGCTCTAGGTCATCCTCACTTTCCCTTGTTTTGCTTCCAGGTCTTCTTCCCAACTCCTGACCCTCTAATCACCAGTGTCCCCAGGCCTATCACTGACAATGGGACAACAGCCTTCCATGCACTTCTGTCAGTTTTCTTCTGCCATCCCACTGTGGCAGTGGCATCTGCCTTCCTACTGACAGAAACCAGAATATGTCATGCCAAATAGGTCTCTTTGACATAAATATTATTGAGCTAAAGACAGCTAGGCAGCAGCAAACAAAGGAAGAATGCTTTCTGTCCTCCCTTCTTTTCTACAGACAGATGGAATATAAATTCTCCTTTACTGGAGAAAACTCTTATCAGCTCAGATATGGCACCAGACGAATCTACAAACAAACCTTACTCCATTAGTTTACTTCTATGTATTTACCTTTCCATAGTTTTTCACCTCTGGAAGCCTAATACTACTTTCTTTGCCTTGTCACTTCTCTAGAATTTATTGTTATTTTGTTGAAGATGCTATAGGAGCTAGAGTTCTAAGCCATTACCTTCAATTACCTTTCACTGAGGTTTCCCCTGCATGATGTGTACTGCATGTGTTAATAAACCTGCTTGTTTTCTCTTGTTAATCTGTCTTTTATTACAGGGATCTGTCCCAGCTACAAATTTATGACTTGAGGAGAAACTGTATTTCCTCCCTGATATCATATTCCTATGCAAGCTCCTACTTGTTTACCTACAAGTGCTCAAGAGGGTGGTTAGTGACTTTTCTCAGATCTCCCACCTCCTTCAGACCCTTACTTTCCTGGCATCTCCCACAATTGTGTATTCTTATTTCTATTATACATCTCTATTCCTTAATGCTCTTAATAGAGCATTCCACACTGCTTTCCAGTGTGGAAGAATAGAACATGCTGCCCCCAAATAGGAATCCCATATAGGAATCCCAAATAGGACTGTTGAGCTGAAGACCATTAAGATGAAACAGATGTAGGATAGCTCTCTGACCTCACTCTGCTTGCCTAAAAACAAGACAGAGCTTTGCAAACACAAAGGTAAACTTCCCCCTCTCTGCTGGGGAGAACAAAGTTAACCACTGAAGACAGCTTTACACCCTCATCAGCCTGGAGATGATACCAGAGGAATCCACATTAACAAGCTTGTCTATTATAAGAGCTTTTCTCTTCCAGTTATTTGTCTTCTCCCTTAAATTGCCACCCCTAGAGACTCAAAGTTCTTTTCCTTTGTCTTGTCAACTCTCTAAAAATGTATAGTTCCTTTTTGGAGATGCTATATAAGCTGGAATTCAAAGTCACTCTTAGAGAGCTACTCCGAGTGTCTCCCATGTATATATAAAATATACATGGTAATAAACTTTTATTTTTCTCTTGTTAATCTATCTTTTGTAACAGGTGTCCATTTTAACTACAAACCTATGGGGGTTGAAGAAAAACCCCTCTACTACATTGAATCTGCTTAATACACTAAGAAATTCTCTGATGTGATGTTTACCCCAATTTATCTGATTCCAACAATCGTCTTGGTTGCTCATCAAAAACACAGATTTCCAGAACCTATCCTAGGCTCAATGAATTGGATTGTTCAGGACAGGGACTGAGACCTTCCACTTTCAACGAGCAACCCAGGTTACTCTTTTAATTAAGTAACTTTGGCTACCATTGCTCTAGTGCTGCTGTTCTTACCTGGGTGGCACATTAGAAACACCCAAGGAATTTTAACAATACTGATGCCTGGGTTCTAGCACCAGAAATTTGGATTCATTTGATCTGGAGCATGGCCTGGACATTAGGAATTTTAAAAGCTCCCTGTATGATGCCAATGAGCATCCAAAGGTGGGAAGCCCCACTCTACTGGAATACAGGTAAGCCACCTGTTAGGAGGGAATACTTTCCTTCCATCTCACTAATCAAGTATGACAGTACCATATGCTTCAGCATAGGAATTCTTTAATAGAATTTCAAAGTCAGTTTCCCAGCTACAGGGGTCTTGGTCTTTTAGCAATGCCCTCATTTCTGCCCTCAGATTAGAATATACAGATCAGACCAGTTAAGTGGCTGGTCCACGGCCACACGACTACTTATTAGGAGACCCAGCATGGAGCTCTTTCTGACACAGATAAACAACCTCTTCATCAATGCTTAATTGTGTCTGGAATGTATGTTCGTACATGTAATTGACTCTGTCCTGAAGATGTATCCTGCTGTTTTTCTGTTAAAAAGGAATTTAAATTACATCCAATAAACAAACAGGAAGTACAATACCTGTCCTTGTTTTATAGGAGCAATTCTGCAGTTTTATAGTGTATAAGAAATACCTTGGGACTTTTTTAAAATGCAGATCCTAGAAGGCTAATTCAGGAAATCTGTGGTAGGCCTAGGTATCTGTAGTTCTAATCTAACTATAAGCATGTATCCCTCCCATCCCTCATGATTCTACTGCAAAAAGTCCAAGGACCAGCCTTTGAGAAACTCTGTTCTGTTATTTATTAGAAGATATTTAAATAAGAACAGCGTGTATAAGATACTGGCATAACATAAATAAGAACAGCATTTGTCTCTCATTGTATATAACACATACTCAACATTTTGCTTTTCTTTGGATTTGTGTAGAACATTAAACTCTCAGGTCTTCTAGAGCAGGGATTATATGCACAGCCTCGTAAAGCAGTGCTTCATCAAACAAAGCCGATTGAGGCACTGAGTACCAATTTCTTTCTTACTGCAGTCTTGTTATCCACACTTTGGCCCACCAGAGATTTTAAGATAATATTTGCTACTTATAGCAATAACTATACATATGCACGGTTCAGTTTACAACCCTTAAATCAGAGTTATAGAGTCTAAATTATACAGAGGCCAGATAAATACTGCTAACGACTGAAGTAAACTGGGTTGGGAGTTCATAGGGAGTAGTGGGGACTGTGGCAAACCATAAAGTTCTTCTGTGTGAAAAAAGAACTGTTGTTAATTGGCTCAAGGCTATTATGGTGAATATGGACCCAGAGATGCTGATCTTCTGGGCTCCCTTCCCCATCCCCACTAGGGAAGGTGATAATCTAGATCAGATGTTCATAATCTAAGACCTAATGGCCACACCTGATCCCCTGCCTGCTTTTACAAATAAAGTTTTATTGAAACACAGCCACACCCTCATTCATTTGCATATTGCTTATGGTTGCTTTCTCCCCACGATGGCAGAGTTAAGTGTTTGTGATAGAGACCTGTAAGCCTCAAAGCCTAAAATATTTACTATCTGGCTCTTTCCAGGTACAATTTGCTGCTTATCTAGACTTTTTTTCCTATGAAATTTTAAAATGCCAGCTGAAAATTTAAAAACACTTTATGCCCAAATAAAACACACATGCTGAAGAACTAAACATCTGTTACTGTTAACTCTTCCTCTTGTCTACATGGGTGCGGTAGGACTTTATCGTCCTTTATTAGTCTTTGCTGTAGTCTCTAAGGGATCTTTATTTCCGTAACACCTTTTCATAAGAGAATATCATGTCCAGAAAAATGGGGACTTATGTGCTGTGATTTCTGGTACAAATTTTTTAGCAATTAGAAAGCATTTTGCTTGTGAAAACGAAGAAAAAAGTAGGTGCAGATAACTTTGAATTTGAAGATGGTAAATGCTGATTTAAACGCTCCAAGCCAAACCCCCCCAAAACCTGAAAAAAGAGATAGTCAAGATAACAGAGCTGGTAGGAGAATTGATCTCAAATTTTATGATGTCCTTAGAAAATAGCAGAATTTTCTGAATCCATAGGGAATGATTCTGGAGAAATTTCCAGAAAGGAAAAAAGAAATCAGTCTCCTATAAAGAAACAAGCAGGAGATTGGCATCAGCTTTGTAACAAGGTTTTAGCATAAGAAAACCAGTTTGTTTTAGAAGCAAAAAGCTTCTAGACCTTGTATCAACCATGTTTTAAAATTATTAAAAGCCATTCCTTTTGCTTTTGCCCCAACCCCCTCTTTAATATGAATCCTTGATCTTCCTAGTGCAGTTTTTCAACCATGCTACTTTTCATGAACTAATGTGATCTCTTTGACTGATTGCAGTAATTCATTCTTACATTGCATGTTGAGTTTTTAAAATTGCTTTCAGATGTTCTTGGGGTGGAGGAGCGTGGGAAGAAAACAAGGATCATAAAGAAACTTTGATTGAAATATTACAGAACTGTAGCAAGTTGGAAGCCCTTTGCAATTTATTGGCATTTCAGGAGTCAAGTTTAATTAATAGCTCAGAGAGAAACAGGATGCCTGAATTGGATCTTACAGCCTAAATGTTCCCTCCTCTAACATCCGAAATGTATCTACAGGAACAAAATTAGGAAAATAGGTCTCAGGTAGCTTGCAATGGTTTTCTATCACCGAAATTTCTAGTTCAAGAAAGCATATGAGTAAGACGAAATAAGCTCTTTTATTTAAGTGGCCAAATATATTTGATGGTAGAAGAAAAGGTTAGACATTATATGTGACTGTGTATTCTGGCTTGGAATTTATGAAGCAGTCCGTAAGTATAGTGATAAATGAGTATAATGATACATAAAAATACAAATACTGGTTAGTATAGACTTACTGTGTGCAAAGCTCTGCAGTGAGCACTTTTACATACATTATGTTATTTAATTTTTACAAGGTCTCATTTCATCTTACAGGCAATGGCACTGAGGTATAGAGCAGTTAAGTAACTTGCTCTAGATGACACAGCTAGCAAGAAGTAGGGGCCTAAGTCAAAAGCTCCCATGGGTGGCACTTTTACCTTTTCAATAACCCCTTGAGGAGTGTCTGCTTTACAGATAAGGTATGAAAAGGCTCTGAGGAATCAACATCAGGGAGTTAGTAAATGGCAGCATCAGGACTAGCACTAAGTCTCACTGATTTTGGTTGCCTTTCAGTAATGCCACACTAGTCCCCACCTGAAACCCTTGCACCCAGGAATTTCAAATGGAGAGAGATAAACAATCCAGTAGGAGAAAAGACCCGATAGGAGAAAAATGGCTCAGAGACATTATCCTGAACAAGTTGCAGAGAAGGATAAAAATAAAGATGTACCCTTCCAAAAGGCATATTGTAGTTGACTGTTGCTAGAATATATGATATGATTAAAAGGTAACCTCTTGCCTCTACTCTTTATAAGTAAAGGCAAAGCTAGTGATTTCTGAGCTGGAATCAGAGTGGCCCTATGGGCCAAATGCAGTCTAATATCTGTTACTGTAAATAAAGTTCTTTTGGAACACAACCATGGTCATTCATTTTTATACTGCCCATGGCAGCTTTCATGTTGCAATGACAGAGTTGCACAGTTGCAACAGAAACCATATGACCTGTGGAACCTAAAATATGTACTGTCTGATCCATTAGGAAATAAATAAATAAATCCATTAGGAAATAACTATGTTATACAGAAAGTGTTATGGTGCTGCACTACAGGAGAACCATTTCCAGCTTGGATGAGAGGAAAGTGAAGTTTCCTGCAAACAATAACAGAATTTAAAACTCTTGCCTTTGCCCTGGAGAATACCTAGTCTTGGTAAATCCAGAATGAGAAAGCAAGGGAGAGGATAGCAAGAGAGAGAGGGAAGAGGTGTTGTAGCATCATTCAGGGCATCCCTGTGAACTGGTAAAGCAGACAACTAGTATTTGCAGAGTATGTTAAAGGGAAGCAAAATCATTCAGAAACTCAACAGCAAAAATCACACTTTCTGCAAAAGTATAAGCAGTAAGAGAATCCCAGATGAAAATGATGTATAATAACGGCCATGATTCAAGAATTGGTCATCCCAGAGTAGGTGATGTAAGATGAAAGCAAGATCCTACATGTGGGATCACAGTGGAGAAAACAGGCTGGACCAATGCAAAGAACCTTCTGAGAAAAGGGATGGAACTAGTTCCCTCATAGAAAGATCTTAGGATCTTGGGCATTTGCGTCACTTAGGTTATATGTCATGATACTGATTCTATCAGCCCTCTAGCCTCTGCTATTTGCTTGTAAAATACACCCCAGCATACTAAAACATTTTGTTTCTTGTGTCTTGTTTCAGAAAAAGAAGTTGGGAAGCACCAGTACATCTCATTATTGAAGAATATGGAACAACTCTAGACAGAAAATTTAAACTTGTGCAAATTACTTTGTCGCTTGAAGCCTCTGAAGTCTGCTTTGTCACTTAAAGGAGTTAACCTACAGCAAGTTCTGTGTACAGCAGTTGTCAGATGATAGAGCCTCAAAAATGTTAGCAGTCATTCTCAATCAATACTTCTGTTGTCACCATAAAGGCCATGAGTTAAAGAACACTCCCAAATACTGTTGCTTTAAAATGTTTGAGCTGGTAGAGAACTTTATGACTGCAATGGTCAAGATTTTGGGGCCCAGAGAAGGAAAATGCCAGATAAGCACATCTGCTCCTGAATATTAACACAAGATTGCCTATAATGTCAGCACTTTGAGAGGCTGAGGTGGGTGGATTGCGTGAGCCCAGGAGTTTGAGACCAGCCTGGGCAACATGGTGAAACCCTATCTCTACAAAAATACAAAAATTAGCTGGGTGTGGTGGTGCACACTGATAGTCCCAACTACTCAAGAGAGGCTGAGGTGGGAGGATCACCTGAGCTTAGGAGGCTGAGGCTGCAGTGAGCCATGATCATGCCACTGCACTACAGCCTGGGTAACAAAGTAAAACCCTGTTTCAAAAACAAACAAAAACAACAACAAACACACACACAAAACTTAATTCCATCTGAGTAGGCTGCCCATCCCTCTAGTACTTCTAAATATTTTGGCTTCTCAATTAGACAAATCTGATCCACATGCAGCTAGTGAGGTCCCAAGGAAACAGTGTAAAAAAAAGAGCTGCCAAGTAGCCAGCCATTCCTTCTGGAAAAATTCTAAGCAGACTGTTAGTTGGCTGGTAGAGCCAGGCCTGTAAGTTAACAAGCTTCTCTCTCCGGCCAATCTTTTCTATCTTTATCTCTAAAAAAGAGAATGTGCATCTCATTACCAAGTATCCTCAGTATATCTTTTCATCCACCCTTTCCTATCCCCATCTCAAAAAATATGGTATAAATTCTCAATGGGATACCTCTGGTTTTCCAAAACCTTCATTTAAAAAACAAATTCCAACATTACTCCACAACACTTTTTGCAAAGGCCTTTTCATTTATTATTATTATTTCTAGCTGTAAGGTGTTTTCCAGGCAATAGCAAAGACTTGAATGAGATGGTATTTCTCTGCCTTAAAGAAATGCTTGAACATGATCTCCTGGGTCTCCTTGGCCAGCTTAAATGTCACTCTACTGTTCATATCAACGGATTGCTGATTTCTCACGTTTTCCCCTGACTTCTTACACCCTGAGTGCTGTTAATCCCCTTTTCTATTTTCCTCGAGTCAGAGGATTTTCCTGTGTAAAAGGGCAGCTCTATTTCTATATTCATTGGTTTTCTTTGGAAATTGCATTCTGTTATGGAAGGAAGGGCTGCAGGGATGATAGCTACAGGCAGATGAGAAATACACAGCAGCCACTCACTGGTCCTTGATTCTGATTTCTTCTTCTAGGCCTCTCTGCCTGAACGAGGTAAGGATTAGATCTGGCCCTGGTTGCTCACTTTCATTCCAGTCCATTGTGACCTCCTGCTTTGGTGACCAATCTGTGGGAATTTGGCAGGAAGTAGGGTGTCTCCAGAGGTTAACAGTTGGTCTGGTTCAAAATGGTGATCTCTTCCAGGATGTAGACTGTGAAGGTGGACATTTTATCACACTCCATATGATGCCAATCTCCTGAGATCTAAATATGAATGAGGCACTAGATTTCCTTGAATTTCTTTTTTTTTTTTGAGATAGGGCCTCACTCTGTTACCTAAATTGTAGCTATTTTGAAGACTGTAAAGAACTAAAATAAACTTATTTATAACTTTTGTAGTCAGTGATTAAGAGCATAATTTCCGGTGTTGGATAATCTGTGCTAGCTGTTAGTTGGCTGGTAGAGAGCTTCACTCTCTATTTCTCAGTTTGCCTATCTATTAAATAGAAATAATAAAAGAACCTAATAAAATAACTCAAGGATATTTGAGAATAAAAACAATGACACAAAGCACTTAGCACAGTGCCTGGCAGCTAAAGACTGTGTAGATATTTATAACTACCCGCTTCCTTATCTCTGTTGTTAGGTAGCCAAGCCCAGCTAAAACCCTAAAACACAGAGAAGTAACCTACCCAAAGTCACACAGCTAGGGGGCAAAGTCAGGGCTAGAATCGAGGTTACTTGATAGTTCAATGTGACCACTTTAGAAGAATGAGAAAAATGAACTCCTATGTTAATGATGCAGTCCTGAACAGCATTTCACACCCAAGCCTGTCCTCACACACTTCTGTACTCTGGAATTCCTTGATGAGATTATGATCTAAGAAGCATCATTCAACATACATAGCATTTAGAGCCATGTAGACTTGGGTTCATAATTTACTTCCACAAATTCATGACTTAAACTAGAGGTTCCCAAACTTTAGTAAGGTCATGTGGTACCTTAGTGTCCCAGTAGTTTTTCACTGTGTACAGTAGGCCCCCAAAACACTTAATATTTCCATTTATTAAGTAGTTCAAACACCCTAACAGATGTTTATGTTCTGATGTTTTAACATCTGTTTGAAAAAATATACATTATTTGAGAGATATTATAAAATGTCACATATGTGAATATATTAAATATTATAAAAATATAATAAAATCTTTTGTGGCCCACGCCTGTAATCCCAGCACTTTGGGAGGCCCAGGCAGGCAGATCACCTGAGATCAGGAGTTCAAGATCAGCCTGATCAACATGGAGAAACCCTGTCTCTACTAAAAATACAAAATTAACCAGGCGTGGTGGCACATGCCTGTAATCCCAGCTACTCTGGAGGCTGAGGCAGAAGAATCGCTTGAACCCGGGAGGCAGAGGTTGCGGTGAGCCGAGATCATGACATATCACTCTGGCCTGGGCAACAAGAGCAAAACTCCATCTCAAAAATTGATAATAATATTGCTGCACACTTCTTAAATGTCAGAATCAGATTGGACAGCAGCATTCTTTTTTCTTGTTCTATATTGATTTTCATATGGGTCAAGCTTTTGTTCACAGCAAGAACTACAAACCCGGCTACACAAACAGGACAACATAAAAAAAATATGTGGCAACAAGTGCAACAGAGATATAGTTTGAACCTGAACTGCCTTGAACTAGTAGCTGCCCAACAGATGTCAAGTATCACTGTATTTTCCCAGAAAATTTAAAATATCCTGCAAACCTCTGTGAGATCACTGTAGTATCCATGGGTATCTCAGCATGGAATTTGAGAACCCCATACTTAAGTCAATCTCTACTTTATTATCTTTACCTACAAGTCTGAAGAGACTACTATTATACATAACATTTGTAAGAATAAAATTAAATAGTGAAATTTCAAAGTACAGAGACCAGTATGTCTCAAACTTTAGTGTACATAAGAATCACATATTATTCTCTTTTTAAAAATGTAAACTACCGGTCCTATCCCCAGAAATTCTGACTCAGTAAGATTAGGGGTACCTCAGAAATCTGCATTTTTAATCTCACCAGGAGATTTATACATGGGTGGTCTGAAGACTTATACTTGGAGAAAAACTGCTTGAGATGTAACATTACTTATTTGGGATACATTAAAATGCCAGCAATTTAGAAAAGACAATTAACCTGTGACATTTGCTTCTTAATGGGTCATGAGGAAACTTGAAATGATGCCAGTGGGTTGCTAAGAAAGTCGCTTTCATCCAATTCCCCAGGTAATCAATCTATAGATCCTTACCCACCCCTACGAAGTGCAACCTGACAGGCAGTTTGTTAAAGCAACTAAACCTATAGGAAATTTGATCTTTGAATAAGAAAAGGCCTTACAAGAGAAAAATATACTTTGTGTGTGTGAAGAATCTACTATTAAATCTTAAAGGCTGTGCTGTATCAAGTAAAATTATAGTTATTAAATTCTCCACAGATTACAAGGTAGCAGCAGCTCATATTGTAAAGGCCAGATTGGGCCTTTGTGACGCCTAACTCGCTAAGCACAAAGGATGTAGACTTTGCCTCTTGAAGGATATTTGCCTACAGCATAATACCAATAATGGAAATAATATCTGATCATATAAAGTTGAGGCTTTTATTCTCCACAGAACTGAGAAATGATGAGAGAGGCACTCTGGGAATTTTCCCTTTAGATTAAATATTTGAATCATGACTGTCTGAGACAATCACATTCAGCTCGAAAATTACTTTGCTATCTCAAGCATGCTGAGAATAAAAGACACTTTAGGTATCACAATTAAGACACGAAAATCTTATTTTCTGCAGGATTTGTATAGTTAAGAGAAAGAAGTATTTGAATGGTACTTAATGTTTAAGCTAAATTTAAGTGACTCCATCTTGCTGCACTGATATGGGAATAAACAAGTTCACAGCCTTTCCGAGCTGATTAAAGAAACTCCCCAGAAGCTCATCAGTTCTAAGCAGGAGACAAGAGAAACAAAAGCCAACTGGACAAGCACTTTGTTGTTCTGCATCAAGATGGCAAATCTTAGATTTTCTAGTACTTTCTTACATTTACTTCCAAACTGGTTTGGATCTCACATGGGGCTGATACATTATGGAGGCTTTGGAGGACAGGGGTACCTTTGTTTTGTGAGTTTATTCCCTTTATCTTATTTTTGCCAGAGTCAGTGATCATTTCTAGGGAGGCCACCCAGCTTTCAGAATTGGTCAAAAGGGTGGAAGCTTTCCATCCATTCATAGCTCAACTAGCTTTAAGGGGAAGATGGTAACCATTTGATGATGCAGTTTCTTCAGCAAGATCCCATTCTTCAAACGTGCCTTCATTCAACCACCAACTCAAAATGCCACTAGTTCCAAAACCACCTTGGTACTCAAGGCCTTTTCAGGCTAAACTTTCATTCCACATCTCCCAATTTTCCCTATCAAGCTCCAGCCAAACTGAATAACTGAGATCTCTTGGTTTATACTCTGTGGTCCTCTATCTCTAACCTTTACTTCGGTGACTCCTCCTGAAACCAACTTTGCAAAAATTATAACTCAGGAAATTATGACAGTGAAAGAGATCAGACCTAATAAACTCCATTTTCTGCTAACCTTGGAGCTGTCTTTGTTCATTCCTGGGCGGAGGCTGAACTAACCTTGAGAAGGAATGTAGTTTATAGTTGAACTCTGAAAATTCTGAAACAAAATTGGTAATAGCCCTTTCCCCCCCAGAAAAAAACACCCTTCTTTCCTGGGGTCCAGTCTGCCTTTGTACGACTAACAAATTAACTACAAAATTAGAAATTATGGTTTAGGAGCCATGCAGCCTCTAGCTGCAAGAGTTTGAACCTCCCCAAATTGCTCGTGGGAATAACATCACTATTGTAAAACCTAAGATCAGTGTTTGAGATATTTTGCAGACCCTGCACTAGGTGCACCAGCTGACAGCACCCAGACAGTCTGTCTGGCTTAACCAGTTCTGCGATCCCACCTATGAAAAGAAGACAGCAAGAAAAACTCACTTCGACCCCCTTTGATTCCATCTCCAACCCGACCAACCAGTACTCCCCACTTCTTGAGCCCCTAACCACCAAATTATCCTTAAAAACTCCAATCCTGGAATGCTTGGAGAGACTGATTTAAGTATTAATAAAACTATGGTCTCCCACACAGCCACCTCTGTGTGAATTACTCTTTGTCCATTGCAATTCTCCTGTCTTGATACATCAGCTCTGTCTAGGTAGTGGGCAAGGTGAACCCATTGGGTGGTTATTCTCTTATTCTGGAAAACTAGCTCACTCTTTCCTAACTTTTAGACATCAACATCTTACCCATGATTTAATGCTATCTCTTCCAGGAAGGCTTCCCTTACTCTCAACGTCTCCACTGTAAGTCTGTTTTCTTTTATCTGAATTCATAGCACAGATCTCAATTTGCCCTTCAATTTTGCCTGAGATTAAGGAAATGTGAATACAGGTCAGATTTATGTCTTCCTCATTAAATTGTAACTTTAAAAAAATCAAATTTAGTTTTGTATCCATCCCAACATGTAAGACAGGGCATGTGACCCTGTCAATGCTCAGTACTTGAATTAATTAGAGAAAAGGATGGATGTGTACTTACTCCGGGAAATCCCTCCAAGAATCTAATGTGCCTAGGCTAGAAATGATTGAGCTTTCCTGTTCAAGGAAATATCCATAGAAAAAAAAATGGGAGAGGAAAATACACAGAATATGTGCCCATCACTCAACTCCAGGGGGAGAGGTCAGTTGCTAAGGAGTAGAGTGGGATGGTGAGTCTATTTAAAGGAAATTTTACCCAGTCTCATTCCTTTGCATAATACTTCGCAAAGGAGAGACTATTTCTACCATTCAAATGTCTTCTACATTTAAAGTCATTCCATTCACATGACATATTGACATATGATCCTGTTAAGTACATTCTCCAATGCAACCACAAAGTTTAGTTATATGGATTTCATGTAGCTTATTTCAGATGGAATCAGAAGGCAGGGAAGGAGATGCCTTTTGGTCCACTGAAACCTTGGCTATTTAAATTCAAAGAGAACCTTAGTTTCTTTTCTTATACCTTGAGGAACATGTAACAAATGATAGGCTGTGATCTTTTAGGATTCTATGCTGTCTTCTACAGTAGAATACTCAATTTGCGTGTATGTCAAAAACACAGTGGCTTGTTTTCAAAGTTTAAAGCACCATATTTTCATACTAGTTTTTGAGAATCACTTAAGCTTAATTTATTGTTTTGATGGTGTATGAGAACAAACTCAGGCAGTATGAAAAAATAATTAGAAGAAAAAAAAAGGATAGGAAACTCCTTGGTGGAACAAATAGTATTCGTATGAGAAGATGGTTGTGGGAGCTGTCTCATAGCTGCATTTTGTGAGATGATTGTTAAGCCATTGGCAAATCCAAAGCAGCCATGGTGGGAATATTTTCACCTTACAAATCGGTGAACAGTACAAATCACAGCCCCTCCACCCCTCTCTTTTAGAGATGGTTTACCAGCATACCACTGATTAGAGGCTGGCATAGTCATAGTTTGCAAAGAGGTGGGGAAAAAAGATTGCAATATCTTAGTGATGTTTTCTTTCCTCAAAAATCTACATTAAGGACAAAAGTGGCAACAGCATATTCAAAAACACTGGCAATGTTTAAGTAGGGTTGTACACATTGCAAAAATGTGGTTCTATCTAGAACAAAAGGATTGTAAGTCACAGCTCTACCAAATAAAGCATCAAAAGAGCTTTTAATAAACTTTTTCAATACACAAATTGCCTCTGTTTCTCATGTAGCATATATTAATATAATGTCTTCAAAAAATAAATGAACCTTAACTTTGTCTTTCTCTCTCAAATTGGGTTGGCTATTACTATCCATATTGCCATTATCATTTATCAACAGTAATCACAATCTATACTGAGCCCATGTCTCTAATCATACAAGTCTCTGTATCTTTATGATTAACATAGCAAAAATGTTCTGAAATTATAACTTTAATGAGACATAAAAGTAAAATCTTGTTTTAATTTGTAGAAAAATTCAGTTCTTTTAATGCCACACTCAGAATCCAATGACATTTCAGTGACCATGAGAAGAAAAGGAAGGGTGACTATGGTAGATGTAAGCACTGCTGCGGTTCTTTACATACCTACCCTGCTCTCAGCATTCACACTAATTTCCATACTTCTCATCACACTGATATTGGTTTTGGCCATGCGACTTGCTTTAGCTAATTTAATGTAGGTGAAATGGACAGTATGCCTGTTCTAGTCCATATTCTTGAGAGGTATTACATGTTTCTCTTGTCTTCTTGTTATTGACCATGAGAAGACTATGCCCTAGGAAGTTGCTGCCCTTTAGCCTGAGCCTCAGAAGGAAAAACTTGGCCTGTACTTGAATCCAATCTACAGCATAAATCCAAGCCTTGCTTAGATCAAGCTCCACACAACTCACCAACCCATAAGCAAACAACAAATGTCTCAAGGCAGTGAGTTTTAGTTTAACTTGTTATATAGCAGTATGGTAGCAATAACTGATTAATACAGTTACCAGATGTTAGGCTTAAGTGGAAATTATTAAAAACTTTCTTCATGATAGTTTATGTAAATCAACCTTGTATATAGGTTTGGAATAAGAAAGCAAAGTTTTGAATCCTGGCTCAATAATTTCAAACCCCTCTAGCCTGTTTTGCCATCTATAAAAAGAGGACAATAATATTCACAAGTTTCTGGTAAGGATGAATTGAGAATCCTTAACACAAAATGCTTCATTATAAAGGGCTCAACACAGAATATGGCACATAATAAAAGCTCAAAAAATGATACCTGTGTTATTTTTATTAGATAGCATTTATCGAACATTCACTGTTAACAGAGGCATGAATACTAACCGAAATCTAGAAGACAAACAAAGCATATTTTTGTTTAAACTCAGAAACCACTAATAAAACAAAACCACCTGCAAGGCAACGTATTCAGTACTGACTGTAGAACATAGCCAAAGGCAATTGCTTTGGAATTAAACACAGGTTTGGAACAGGGATTTATTTTTTGAACACCGATAAGCACTGACCGTATCAAAAAGGCTCTGTAAAATGTGATGGATGAGTTCCATTACATAAGTAAAAATTAAAGCATGGCCTCATCCAAGTGTTGTTAACAACAGGCATGAAAGATCCATAGCAGGTAGTCCAGAGCTCATCAGGGAGAAGAGTTTTCAACACAACCTTGCACTGCAAAAACAAATACGCACATCTTTAAATGAACTCCAAGCCAAAGAACCTTAAGCTTTGTACTTGAACACCAGCTAATCTAATTTGACAGAAACCCACTAAGTGATCAGAAAATTCAACCATGTGGTCTTCAGTGAATTAATGAAATTGGTTGGGGACTCAATGTCTCAGGCATGCCACACTGCTCTTTTTTCAGCTGGAAGAGAGAAGATCAGCAAATGGAAAAGAATGTGAAGTTTAGGTGGATGTGTACCTCACTTCACATACCTAGGGTTTCCCTCAGAAGCCACAATGTGCCCCATCCCTGTGTCTTCCTGATACCGTTTCAAGGTTACTTTAAGAAATGCAGTACTTAAACATTTGAGAGGGTAGATCTTCTAGTAAGTGTTCTTACCATAAATATACACAAAACAAAAAACAAAAAGAATAACACAGGGACACAGGAAGCTTTTGCAGGTGATGGGTATGTTTATTACCTGAATTTTGGTGAGAACATGAGTATATACATGTGTCCAAACTCACCAAATAGTATGCATCAATTATGTGCAGTTTTGTATACCAAAGCAACTTTTTTGTACACCAATTGATATCGTTTGGATTTGTGTCCTTGCCCAAATTTCATGTCCAGTTGTAATCCCCAGTGTTGGAGGTGGGGCCTGGTGGGAGGTGATTGGATCATGGGGGAGGATTTCCCCCTTGTTCTACTTGTGACAGTAAGTGAGGTCTCATGAGATCTGATTGCTTAAATGTGTGGCACCACCCCGGCTCCCCCCGCCCCATTCTCTCTCTTCCTCCTGCTCCAGCCATATAGGACTTGCTGCTTCCCCTTTGCCTTCGCCATGATTGTAAGTTTTCGGAGGGCACCCCAGCCATGCTTCCTGTATAGCCTGTGGAACCGTGAGCCAATTAAACCACTTTTTAAAAATACGTTATCCAGTCTCAGGTAGTTCTTGCTATAAAGAAGTGTGAGAACACACTAATACACCAACTATATCTCAATAAGCCTGGAAAAGGGGGTAATACTCCAACTAATCTAAATTGTCAAACATTAGGCCGGGCACGGTGGCTCACGCCTGTAATCCCAGCACTTTGGGAGGCCAAGGTGGGCGGATTACCTGAGGTCAGGAGTTTGAGACCAGCCTGGACAAGATGGTGAAACCCCATCTCTTCTAAAAATAAGAAAATTAGCTAGGCATGGTAGTGCATGCCTGTAATCCCAGCTATTTGGGAGGCTGAGGCAGGAGAATTGCTTGAATCTGGGAGACAGAGGATGCACTGAGCTGAGATCGTGCCACAGCACTCCAGCCTTGTGACAGATCAAAACTCCATCTCAATAAATAAATAAATAAATAAATAATCAAACATTAAAGGACATAGAATCACCTGGAAAGCTTGTTTAAAATGCATATCATGCCCAGACTCCAGATATTCTGATTTAATAGCCTACAATGATAATTGTAACTTTCCTTTTCATCCTCATACCTTTCAAGCAGATAGTTTGAAGATCATACTTTGGGGAATATTAAACTACGCTTAATAGAAAGTCACAAACTTTGGCTCTTGGCCAAGGATGTGTTTTCTCACAGATTTGGTGGTGGAGAAGAGGAAACTTCACATAGATATTCAGATTTCTGGATTTTCTTTAAAAATAAGATATAGATAATTCTTGAGCCTAGCTTTTTCATGATAAAAGCACATCAGAGGTAAGTAGTATCAGAAAAGTCAGTTAGGAGGATCCCAAAAGCATGAAAATTAGAGATCAAAGTCACTGAGGAAAGGATGTCAGAATTAAGATTTTCAGATACTGAAGCCCAGTTCCCGTGGCTTTAAAATAATCATAGTCAGCATTTAAGGAATGCATGCAATGAGAGGACCCCTCTGCTAGGTGTCTTTTACATATATTGCTTCTAATCCCCACAACAACTAGACAAAGTAGACATTATGTTCTTTATTGTCAAATTAGAAAGCCAATGATCAGAGAGAGGAAGTGTTTTACCTAACACCACACAGCTGGCAAAAGTGTGGTGCTGGGCTTCAAGCCCAGGTTTGCCAGGCTCCAAGACTCGCCTCTTTCTTAATAACCTGCCACTTTTCCAACTCAGTATATTAAGGTGGAAGAGATGTATAGAACAAATGTTGAAAGGAGTGTGCTGGGATCTGGGAACCACAAAGAAGGTGTACAAATGACAACTTGACAAAGCAACAAAGGAAAGTTTTCCATAAGTAAATCTTCTATGTCACCAGTAATATCGTGAGATTTTCTGCTTTTCTAAGGGCATTTTTACTTGAGCACATAATTCAGCGGCAACTGGGTGTTCATTCTAGCTATTGCTATCATCCATTATTTACCCAGTAATTTTTATAATTAATGGAAATTCTTAAAAGTGAACTCAACCTACCAAAGTTGGGATATGATTATATGTGTCTGATACCATTATGTATATGTGTATAAAAACATGCCTTATATTTTATAGGATATCCTCTCCAATTAAAAAAATGTGTCCCACTGTTTCCATAAACCATTGGAATGGCCTGGAAATTTGAGTTATTAAGCATCTGAAACCCATTTTAATCCAACTATTTTAAAACTTAAAGGAGTATAAAGTTCTATGTAAGATCATGTGTATAATCATGAGTATGGAAAAGTTGATCTCTGTATGGATAACTCATTCATTGCTATTTCCCAGAGGGAAAAATGGGCAGTGGTACCATAGAAAGACTCAGAGTTGAAGCCCAAATAACTAAATAATAGACACGATATTCTCATCCCTGGAAAGCAAAGTGCTTATCATTTTTTATGCCTCTGACTCTCCATTTACTAAATAAAAGCGTTGGTGATAACATCTATAATTCCTTTCAGCTGCAAATTCCATCAGTCTAAAAGAATTATTAGCTTATCCTATGAAGAGAAAGAAAAATCATACCAAACGCTCTTATAAATAAAAGGCATGTAACAAAAGCCATAATGCAAACACATTTCTCATGAAGCTTGTGAATGACCATTATGGTCACATGATAAAACTCTATGCACAATCACCTTGACAAGTTACTAAGGTTCACTAATCTATGGTTCTGCTCTGCTTCAGAATATACACAGAATTACATTTCTTTATTCCCTTGAAGTTAGGTATGCTCTTGTGACTACTACTGGCTAATGAAATGTGATGTAAGTGACATGAGACACATTGGAGTCAAGTATTTAATTGCTGGGGCTCTGTTTTCCAACCCTCTCTCTTCCTATCCCTCAGAAGATACAACAAACAGCAAGATGATAGACCCTTCATTGATATGGGTCCCTGAGGAGCCCATATCAGTGTGTCTCAATGACTTGCCTCAGACATGTAACATGAGTGAGACATATAGCATGAGTGTCAAAACGCTGGGATTTCAGGGTGAATTTCCTACCACAGCAAAAATCAAAATGTGGTACCTGATCAAGCAGCACTGGTATCAGTTCAGAGATTGTTAAAAATGCAGAATCTTAGGTCATGCCTCAGAACTAGTGAGTCAGAGGCTGCATATTAACAACATCACCACATGATTTGTATAAAGATTGAGACACACTGAGAGTCTATCCTGACTTATACATTGCTTAAGTAACTGTCCAATGTAGATATATTTGAAAGATCTAGCTTTCCCTACTGTTCATAAACTCCTAGCATTTTCTTCAACATGTTCAAAAGCTGTTTCACAAATCAACAAATGTAACAACAACAACAACAAAAGAAATATAGTATCTCAGCACTGCTTTGAACTATGCCTAATAGAATGAATGTTCTCTGTTCCTATCTTGAAGAATGAAGAAAGGAAAACATGTATAAATGGCCCTACCTATACCATTTTTTCTATGTATAAATGCATAGTAAAATCATTACCACAATCAAGCTGATTAGCATGTTCATCACCTCATAGCATTATTTTATGTGTGTCATAAGCTTACCATTTACTCTCTTGGCAAATTTCAAATATACAGTATATTAACTATAGTTTCCATGTTGCACATTTAGCCTCCTGAACTTTTTCATCTTATAACTGAAAGTTTTGTACCCTTAGACCAAGATCTCCCCATTTCTCCCACCTCCTGAAATCCTGGTAACCACAGTCTTACTTGTTTCTATGAGTTTGACTTCTTTAGATTCCACACGTAAGTGAAATCACACAATATTTGTCTTGCTGCGGCTGGCTTATTTCATTATAATAACATCCTCCAGGTGCATCCATGTTGTAATTGATGGCAGAATTTCCTTCTTTTGTAAGGCTGAATAATATGCCATTTCTTCATTCATTCATTAATGAACACTTGGGGTGATTCTGTATCTTGGCTATTGTGAGTAATGCTGCAGTGAACATGGGAGTGCAGATCTCTCTTTCACTCACTGATTTCATTTCCTTTGGTTATACAACCACAAATGGGATTGTTAGATTACATGTTAGTTCTATTTTTTTAAAAACTGTTATTTTAGGTTCAGGGGTACATGTGCAGGTTTTTTATATAGGTAGATTGTGTGTCGCAGGGGTTTGGTGTACAGATTATTTCATCACCCAGGTAGTAAGCATAGTACCCAATAGTTTTTTGATCACCCTCCTCCCACCCTCTACACTCAAGTAGGTCCCTTTGTCTGATGTTCCCTTGTGTTCATATGTACTGTGTTTAGCTCCTACTTATGAGAACATGTAATATTTGGTTTTCTGTTTCTGTGTTAGTTTGCTTAAGATAAAGGTCTCTAGCTTCATCCACACTGCTGCAAAGGATATCATCTCACTACGTGCAGTAGTATTCCATGGTGTATACTTACATTTTCTTTATCAAGTTTACTGATGGTCATTTAGGTTGATTCCATGATTTTCCTATTAATGGTGATGTGAAAAACATACACATGTATGTGCTTTTATGACAGAATGATTTATATTCCTTTAAGTATATACCCAAGAATAGGATTTCTGAGTCTAATGATAATTCTGTTTTAAGTTCTTTCAGAAATTGTCAAACTGCTTTCCACAGTGGCTAAACTAATTTATATTTCTACCAGCAGTGTATAAGTGTTCTCTTTTCTCTGCAACCTCACCAGCATCTGTTATTTTTTGACTTTTTAGGAATAGCTATTTTGATTGGTGTGAAATGCTATTTAATTGTGGTTTTGATTTACATTTCTCTAAATGATTAGCAATGTTGAACACATTTTCATATGGTTATTGGCTGTGTGTTCTATTTTTAATTTCTTGAGGAACTTCCATACTGTTTTCCATTATGGCTCTACCAATTTACATTCCCACCTACAGTGTTCAAGAGTTTCTCCATATTCTCATCAACACTTATTATCTTTTGACTTTTTGATAACAGCCATTCTAAGAGGTGTGAGGTGATATCACAGTGATTTTTATTTATATCCATGATGAGTGATGTTGAGTACCTTTCCACATACCTGTTGGTCTCCTCCATTTAATATGCATGTCTTCTTTAGGACAACGTCTATTCAGGTCCTTTGCCCAATTTTTATTTAAAAAATTTTGTTGTTGCTGTTGAGTTGCATGAGTTTCTTTTATTTTGAATATTAACTCCTTGTCCAATACATGGTTTGCAAATATTTTCTCTCATTCTTCAGGTTGCCTTTTCATTTTGTTGACTGTTTTCTTTGCTGTGCAATAACTTTTTAGTTTGATGTAATCTAATTATTTATTTTTGCTTTTTATTTTTTTGCCTGTGCTTTTGGCCAAAAGATTATTGTCAAAACAAATGCCGTGAAGATTTTCTACTATATTTTCTCCTAGGAGTTTTATGGTTTCAGATGTTACATTTAGATCTTTAATCCATTTGGAATTGATTTCTATGTAAGGATCCAATTTCTTTTTTTTTTTTCTGTTTTCTTTTTGTATACAGATATGCAGCTTCCTAACACCATTTATTGAAAAGACTATCCTTGGCTGGGCGCGGTGGCTCACACCTGTAATCCCAGCACATTGGGAGGCCGAGGCGGGCGGATCACGAGGTCAGGAGATCGAGACCATCCGGGTTAACACGGTGAAACCCCATCTCTACTAAAAATACAAAAAATTAGCAGGGCGCGGTGGCGGGCACCTGTAGTCCCAGCTACTCGGGAGGCTGAGGCAGGAGAATGGCGTGAACCCGGGAGGCAGAGCTTGCAGTGAGCCGAGATCGCGCCACTGCACTCCAGCCTGGGCGAAAGAGTGAGACTCCGTCTCAAAAAAAAAAAGAAAAGAAAAGAAAAGAAAAGAAAAGACTATCCTTTACCCATTGTTCATTCTTGGTGCCTTTATTGACAATTAATTTACCATATATGAATGGGTTTACTTCTGTCCTTTCTGTTCTGTTCCATTGGTCTGTGTATCTGTTTTACACCTGTAGCTCTGTAATATAATTTGCAATCAGGAAGTGTGATATCTGTTGTTCTTGCTCAAGATTGCTTTAGCTAGTCAGAATCTTTTTGTGATTCTATGCAAGGCACACAAATTTTGTAATAACCTCCTAAAAGGTGCATGATTTTGGCTTCAAATCTTTACAATAAACATCTTTGTAATGGTAGAGTCCTAGTAACCAACTTATTTATTTTTTAAAAAGTCTATTATCTTACTAGCATTCATTCATTTATTAAATATTTTTCAAGTACCTACTATATGCCTGAACTATACAATATAAAATTCATCATTTAAAATGAAATTTAGTGGCATTTAGTACATTCACAGTGATGCAAAACCATCACCACTATCTAGTTTGAGAGCATTTTCTTCAGGCCAAAAGGAGAACTTGTACCCTTCAAGAAGTCAGTCTCCATTCCTGTCTCCCCATAACCCTAGCAACCATTTATTTACTTCCTGCTTCAATAGATTTGCTCATTCAAGATATTTAATATAAATAGAATCATACAATATGTGACCTTTGTGTTTAGCTTCTTTCAGTTAGCATCATGAATTTTAGGTTCTTCCATGTTATAGCATGTACTAGTACTTAATATTTTTAAGATTGAATAATATTTCATTGAATGGATATACCACATTTTGGTTATACTTCATCAGCTGATGGACATTTGTTGTTTTTTTGTTTCACCTTTTAGCTATTGTGAATTGTGCTGCTGTGAACATTCTGTAAAAATTTTTGTTTGAACACCTATTTTCAATTCTTTTAGGTATGGAACTATTTTTAAACTGTGAAAAAAACACAGATGAAATTCCCTGTCTTCAAGGTATTTAAATCTAGTAAGGGCAATACAAATATTTATTGAGAGTAGAAAATGTCACAGCCAGATAGACTAAGACCATTAAGGCAGTCTTTTAGGTAAATATCTCAGAGCTAAAAACTTCCAAAATTATACAAACCAAATAAATGAATAAAACACAGTCATGAAGCTTAGTAGTTTATTATATCTGATTCCAATCCCAGTTCTACCACCTACTAGTTATGTGACCCAAGGCAACTTAATTTCTCTAAGCTTTGATTTCTTCCCTTGTAAATTGTGAATACTGATAACATACCTTGCATCCCAGGGTTGTTTTGGGGATTAAGTGTGATAACACACATAAAGCACAGCAAGAACTCAATAAATTGTCATTTCTATTATGTGCATTTCAAAGCAAAATAAGACTTAAGACAAAGTAAAAACATATGAAGGGGACCTGGTATAGCTCTCCAGATCCCCTTGTGTGACTTTGTTATTGAAATAATCCACACAGTAAGTAATCCATTTACGTGGTTTGATGAAGCCAGCCTTACTCTCCAGTTGCAGTAATAAGCACCTGGACCAGCTTGGTTAATAGAGGACTCAATCACATGGCCAGATTGATGGTTTCAGGAAAGGGCATCCAACCCAAACTGAACCAGAATCTGAAGTGAGGTTTCTTAGAAGAAGCCTGGAAGAGAAAGACTTCTTTACATCTAGAACTATGACGATGTAACCTGTAGCTTCTTTTGACCATTTGCTCATGATACATGGACAAAGCCAGTTTCTGTAAGAATTAGGCCAACACACATATATAAGTGGTACTGATACACAGTCACATATCTATTAACATTCTCTGAGCCCCTGGACCCAGTTATCCCTGCAATTAGATACACAAGAGTACTTCAGTTTATGTGTGCATGTATGCATGTACTTATGTATTTATTTTGCAAGCTTGACTTGGGGTTTGGTCATTTTTAACTTCAAAAACCAAGACTAATGCAAAATTTAACCCAGAACCAGGTGAATTAATTTTTATATAATTCTAAATTAATAAGTTATGAAAACCCTCCCATTTCTCTATCTCTCAGCACAGAATTTCTTCATAAACATGATAGGTCAGAGATTATTCATACACAGCCACAGGCTGCCTCTGTCTCTCCTGTTTCCAACTTTACACATGTAAAACTCTTCCAAAGTATAAGGTTAACCAGCAGCTAGTATTGAAGATGTGTTCCTTGAGCTTGTAGAAAGCCAATGGTCAACATATGAGACTGTGGGCATTAAAACAAAGCAAAACAACAAATTCACAAGAGTCTTGTTTGAGAGCAAAAAGGATCTGATAGTCAAGAACTGTGGCCTCTCAACTTGGAAGCCAATCTCTAACATGTCATTAACCATCACCACACTGAGTAAAGACTTATCCCATGACCGAACTGGCACTGAATAGATATGCTGGCACAGATTATCCTTGAGGGGCAGTCTTTGGAAACATAGGCACCAAAATGATACATTTATCATTAAGAGTGGTCACAAGTGGCTGGGCGCGGTGGCTCACATCTGTAATCCCAGCACTTTGGGAGGCCAAGGCAGGTGGATCACGAGGTTAGGAGTTCGAGGCCAGCCTGACTAACATGGTGAAACCCCGTCTCTACTAAAAATACAAAAAAAAAAAAAAAAAAAAAAAGGTAGCCAGGCATGGTTGTGCACACCTGTAATACCAGCTACTCAGGAGGGTGAGGCAAAAGAATTGCTTGAACGTGGGAGGCGGAGGTTGGGTGACAGAGTGAGACTCTGTCCCAAAAAAAAAAGTGGCCACAAGCAAAACTGTTTACTTCTCTAAGGAGTCTTGGGAGAGATAAGGGCACAGATAGAATCACAGTGCTTAGTAACATCATGGGGTTACTTTTTTGTCAATTTTGTACATGGCTTGGAACCATGATGCCATTTTGTTTTTGCCTTCCTATTTGATTTTTATTTCATAACATTTTTTAAATCACTCCTCTTGGTTTACCATTAGTCATCTTTCTTCTTAGCTTCCATATCATTGTTTCCTACCATTAAGCTCTAATTTCTAGTTCAAGTTCATCTGTTTCTGCTCTTCAGAGATGCAAGGCCATATACATATTTATTATATATAAAGAGTTTATTTTTTAAAATGAATAAAAAAATAAAGAGTATACAGAAATCAGTGCCACTTGTGAGTTGATACTCAGGCAAAGAGAATTCCAAAGTAAACTGCATAATAAAAATGAATAGGTAACACATCTATGCCTCACGTTAGCCTGCTAGTTTATGCAAATCCCTGGAAAATGCTGTAGGCAAATTGTGATAATCCACCAAGGTTGAAATGTTTGTTAACATCTCTCAGAAAACAGCTGAAATGCTTAGACTAGCTTCTCGGCCCAGCAGACATTTTCCCCAGCAATTTTAGCTGAAGGGGCTTCAAAACTGTGTAATAACTACTTTCCCCAAACACAAATCTGAAACTAAATAGGATCATCAAGAAGAAGAGACTGTCCTTCTGAAACTGGGACGGCAATTGCTGTGTTCAATAAAAATAGCATCTTACCCAACATCAAAAGCAATTTTATGAAATTGGTAATTTCAACACTCCACACAGCCCAAGCCAGGCACTGGGGAATGTATTTGTGAGAGCAGCACAAAATCCCAGTTGATCACCAACCAGCTGATTCATGAAAACCAAGCATGTAGAAAATATAAAATATGAGGCTGGCTTTCCAGTTTTGCAAAATGAGAAAAATGAGATCCTAGATCCTAGCCAGTGTCAAAATGTAACATGTTTTTATACCAACAGATTCATAGGCCAACGTTAACCAAGCTGAACAGGAGATATGCCCTTGAAGGTACCATATTAAAAAAAAGTTAACACGCATGTAATCAATTAGTAGTCTTAATACCCAGATGCCTCCATTAAAATTTTCTCCATACTATAAAATGCTACAGTAAGAACTCCAGGGTTTGGAGAGTGTCTGGTTTGTAGACCATCTGGGTCCATATCTTTTTCATTATGGAGACTAATAGTGAAGTAAGGCAGCTCTATGTCGTGCTTTAAATGATATAATCCATTTGAAAAGCCTTCATTAATAAAAACAACTCAGCAACCATGAGATGTTGGAGATTTTTATGCATGTTAATTGATTATGAATAAATGATACTGAACTGTGCACTGGGCAGTAATACCCCAACTAATGCCCTTTGTTGAGTACTCACTTTGTGCCCAGCACTGAGCCAAGGATTTATACGAATTGACCCATCTAATCTTCTCAGCAAGCCTAAGAAGTTAATATTGTTAGCTCAATCTTACTGATAAAAGAATTGAAGCTTAGAGATGTTTCATATTTTGACCGGTTTCATGCTGCTAGCAAGTGGTGATCTAGTACTTGAACCCAGATTGGTATAACATCAAAGCTCATAGTTCACTCATGTTGTATCTCCTCAGTTATACAACCATTTTACTTTCAAGTTTTTGTAAAAATGTATTTCTTACAAATACATTTTTACAAAAGTCTGCTAGAACTGTAAATGATAGGCCTCAAATTTCTGAAATAGTCTCCCGGTTAATATCCAAATACATCTGAGAGATACATTTTGTAATATTCTGCTCTCATGATGCTAATAAAGACATACCTGAGACTGACAATTTATAAAGGAAAGAGGTTTAATGAACTCACAGTTCCACATGGCTGGGGAGGCCTCACAATCATGATGGAAGGTGAAGGGGAAGCAAGACATGTCTTACATGGTGGCAGGCATGAGAGCTTGTGCAGGGGAACTCCCCTTATAAAACATCATATCTTGTAAGACTTATTCACTCTCACTAGAATATCACAGGAAGGAACCGCCCCTATGATTTAATTACTTCCCACTGGGTCCCTCCCATAACAACTTGGAATTACGGGAGCTACAATTCAAAATGAGATTTGGGTGGGGACACAGCCAAACCATTTCAGCAATCTAATCTATAATCTAGAATTTGGAACTCTCTATTTAAAGATATCCAAACTCTATTTTGTGGTTTTGGGTTTGTCACATAACATCTCTCAGCCCCTATTTATTTATCTTTTCAAAGGAGATAATATTTCTTATTTCTCAGAGCCATGAGGCTGAAATGAGATAATATAGAGAGATAAGTGTGGTATTGTGTCTACCTGATAATAAGGGCTTTTCAAATTCTGATTTTCTTTCCTTCTGCCATGATCATTCTTTTTATTTTGTGGTGAAAAATGTATGTATTCTTTCAAATATCAAATTCTGATAATGAAATGGCCACACAGATTCTGATAACACAATGGCTAACAGACAGCATGGACAATGCAGGATTTTGCAGGACAGCAGGAGGGGTGAATTGCAAGCAAACTCTCAGGTCAACATGTCCAAGACTGATGTGAACATATGATATCTTAAATGGGAAATACCAATGAGGCACAGATATGACCAGTGAACCCAGCAATTTCCCAATGGTGCTTATTCTGTCACAGTTCCTCCCTTTCCAGGCTTAATTTCCAAAGATAATTGTCAATGACACAAACCAGAGGCTGCAGTAAACAGTCATTTAAAACAACTGAAGACACATTTGAGTTTCAAATATGTGACACAAGGAGCATGTCAAAAGTTGGTTTTGTTCAATAATAGTATCAGTAAAAAGGAAATCCAGCATTTTCCATCAGTCTGAAAATGTTAATTCCTTGTTTGTCAAGTAAAAATAAGAAAATACGTAGCTTTAGGGAAACAACATTTGGGACTTAGGAGCACAGTGAATTCCACAAAGTCCTAATATTTCCTTTAAATTGCCATTTGCTTGAATTCTCAGACATTCTAATGTATTCTATTTCAAGTTTATTTATAAATAGCTAAGATCAAAAAGTGTTTACATCTGCTGCCCTGTAATGAGTCCCTTGTGTAACAGCTTCCCAATCACAAAGGAGTGATTAAGAATTTGGGATCTGGGTTCCAGTCTCTGATTTATCACTAGCAAGATACAGGTCATTGGGCAGATTATTTAATCTCTCTCAAATCCTAGCTCTCTCACTTAAAAAGGGGGCTTAGAAGAGCCTCTGGGATTCTTACAGAGTTATGGGAACTGAATAAGCTTATGAAGAATTTAATACATGCCGGCTATTATGATTAACACAACTATGGGTCTTAAAATCTTAACTGATTTACCTCAAAGCCCACAGTCATTTCAGCTCCTAGAGGGGAATTTTCTAGTTTGTTCCTAAGTTTACTCTTGATTTTATGGAAAATGAGACCTAAGTAAAAAGAAGTTATTTGATATGCCTATGTAACATAGCCAGAACATAGACTATAATAGTTGCAAAATTAATAGAGTGATAAGCATAATGACTATCATGATAGTAGATACAAACATGCACTGAGCATTTATCTCATGCCAGGCTCTACTCTAAAATCTCCACATATGTTGCCTAATTGAACCATCACAACACTCTGAAATGTAGATACTATTCACCCTTAGTTTACAGATGAGAAAGAGATTGAATAACTAGCACAAAGGTCACATAATTAGTATTTGGGGGGCTAAGAATTAAACCTAGATGATGTGGCTCTTAACTCGGGCTCCCAACCACATCGCTCTACAGGGAAAGATATGTGTTCAGCTTAATCTTCTACAAATGGTGACACTGATGCCTTGGTGCTGTTAAATATTTCTTCTAGGGTCACACAACTAGTAAGGAACAAACAGGCACTCTAGTTCAGACTACTTCTTCTATTGCAATGATTTCCAAACTTCTGTGATTTTTGTGAATAAATTAAAGAGAGAGAGACAGACACACTCTTGACTGGTGTCAGTGTGGAGCAGATCTGGCAGTAGACCATGATGCCCTTCTGCTGAATACAATTTCATAGAATACCCACCCACATTAGACAAGGCCACTCTGTGACTGTGATGAAGACTGGCAAAATGAGACAACTTTCTAACCACGTCTGAGCATAGACCATAACACAGACATGAGCCAAACTACAAAAGAGAACAAATCATCCCTTTCCTGGCTAAAAAGTGACCGTTATTTCTTTGCTAATTACTGCTTTAGCTCCACTTCGTTTGTCCTACCTACCTATAAAAATAAGATATCCAATCTAGAATTATTTCTACAAGCTGGTGCAAAAGTAATTGCAGTTTTGCCATTTTAATGGGGGAAGGACACCTGATTTAGGTTTAATTCTTAGCCTCCCAAATACTAATTATGTGACCTTTGTGTTTCGTAATGGCAACAAATGCAATTACTTTTGCACCAACCGAATACTTTGTGAGCATTCAATTCAGGGCAAAACCATGAAACCTCTCCAAATTATGTCACAAGCCAAATCCTACAACAAATCCTTCCCCACACACCTTCTGTGACTCCTTGCACTTCCAAGGTGTGCTCCCTCCCTCTCTGTTACAAGCAAGAAATTCAACATTTATTGACTACAAGTGTGTTCCTAGTATGCTTCGGGGCTTTTTGGCTGTACTGACATAGAATTTTCAAACATATTTTGTATTATGAGAAGATGTGTATATATAAATATTTAAAATTAGCATCTAACATCTATGGCCATGGTTTTTTAAAAGAAAGTATATTTATCAACAAGGCTATATTTATCAACAAGGCATAGAAAAATATCAAAAACAAACACAAACCACAAACTGTAGTGAATATTAATTTAGCTTTATGAAAAAAAGTCTATATCGTCCTTATTTTCCTTAATTCATTTTGGTCTGGCAAAAGCTTTGTCATGGCCCAGCACTGCCAGGAAGAAATCTGGGCTTTGGAAAATCGAAAGCATATACTACAATTTGGAGATGGTGGAGGCTCTTCAAGGAAAATACAAAATAAGGTGGGAAAGTTGGTATTTATGGAGAATGAAGAAAGAAATGCAACAATTCCTGGAGTCTTGGAGACATAGGTGCCCTTCTTCTGGTATTTCCTCAGGCACTTTACCAGAGACACAGAGACAGATTATTCCTGATTGCTATCTGGCTTGCCCTCCCAACCTGGAACACAACATAAAACTCGTGTACAAGTGAGGACTCCAAGGCTAAAATTCCATATGTTTCATAGTAAATCTGTCCGTTGCTAGCATTTGGTAACACTGCCTCATGTTATACTGCTTCAGAGAATTATTTTTCAAGAAATGAATTCTAATGAATCTCACAGGTTAAAGGAATAAACAATATTTGCATCATTTGGTTCACTATCTGACTGTTGGCTATTCTTCCTCCTCACCTTTCAGCTTAAAACTACCAAGCACATTTTAGCCTTGAAAAATCATAATTTTGAAGGCTGAAATTACAGAGTCACACATACGAGGACAGTCCATTCAAAACCTTTTGGGCAGAGAATTGTCAATCACTGACCTGTAGTTAACTCAGATGCTGTTGCTCCCTTTCCTCGTAAAACTCAATGTTTTATTTGGTTTGGTTTGGTTTCTAATTCCCCTTCAGCTTTCCTTTACATTTGTGTTGGCTCCTCTTTCCTGACTCCTCAACCTGTTCTCTAGTTCTGGCCACGTGAATCTATTCATTTCAGTGAATTGTTCACAGCTGGGTAGGTCTGCAGGTGGCAGCTAATGTACAGGTGGCTGCATAAATCCTGATTCATTTCAGCTGGAGGAGGTAGTGTTCTCCCTGGAATATGTTTAGTTCGCCTGGGTCTAGGGCAGACAGCCCTGGTCATACCAAAGCCAGTGTTTGAGGTGAGATGATATACGGCAAAATCACATTAGCATTTTATGTAAGATTTATTTTTCAAAACATCTTTTAAGATAAGCCATGGCACCGCTTTTCAGCAATTGTGATTATGATTATTGACCACAACTGGTCCTGATTTTCCTGGGGGTAGGGATATTGTGTGCTGTAGTGGGAGTGTCCTGGTACTCAGAGAAATACTTTTTCTTTTTTTGAGACAGAGTCTTGCTCTGTCCCCCAGGCTGGAGTGCAATGGTGTGATCTTCGCTCACTGCAACCTCTGCCTCCAAGGTTCAAGAGATTCTTCTGTCTCAGCCTCCTGAGTAGCTGGGATTACAGGCATGCACCACCACGCCTGGCTAATTTTTGTATTTTTAGTAGAAATGGGGTTTCACCATGTTGGCCAGGCTGGTCTTGAAGTCCTGAGCTCAAGTGATCCACCTGCCTCGGCCTCCCAAAATGCTGGGATTACAGGCATGAGCGCCCGGCCCCTGACTATTACCATCTTTAAGGGACCTTGTAGCAGCCAATTCCTGGGCTCAGGCAATTCTCCCTCCTTGGCCTCCCAAAGTGCTGGAATTACAGATATGAGCCACTGTGCCTGGCCACAGAGAAAGACTTTTAACACGTGTCTGAACTTGGTTGGGCAAGACATGTAACTTCTCCAAAATTGGGTCTCCTAATAAAGTGGATACAACTGCACTGACGTCTTAGGATTGTGAGAATTAAGTAACATACTTGACTCTCCGGCTTCCTTGAGTGAAGTATGTGTCTTCCTAAGGGTATAGATGATTTTGAGAGGAATAAAACGTCAAGGGCACAAACCCAGCAAATCTTATAGAAGCATTAATTTTACTTAAGGATTGAGCTTTAAATAATTTAATGAGTATGTTAAAATACTATTTTTATGTCAAAATAATTATGGAGCTTGAAGCAAAATATGTATGCTTTCTTTAAAGATATCTATAATACAAGATCAGAGAAAATTTGTACTTGTATATGTAATTTTAGCTTATGGCCCCAGGCCCAGGAAATTAGGAAATTAGCCTCCTCTGCCATTAGGCCTAGTTTGGTTTAAAATTTAAGTATGTAAAATTCTTTTGTATTTATAAATTGCACAGGAAGGTTTTGGCACAATTTTAGTGTACATGCAGCTGTGGGGAAAAAAACTCTTTGTCTTTGGGAATGGATAGAGCTGAAATGCATGGGAACTTCTTTTAAGGTGGAAATATATCTTTTATGAATGATATTAATGGAAGAGAGAAGAAAGTGATTATTCATATTTTGGGCCTTTTCAGGAAACCTTGGAGATTTCAGTTGGCTGTTTCCTTTAAAATGGCAGACTATTGTCCTCCTGTGGTTTTCATTGCTTCAAAGTCCAGATGGAGACTGAAGTGGGCTGACAGAGCTAATAAAACTTAGAAAGCAAGGTGAGAGGAGGTGATGGGGATGGATGAAGGTAGGGAGAGGAAGGATGTGGTCAGGAAAAGAGAATGGGAGATCAATGATGGCTTCCTGTTAGCCAAATACTTAGCAAGCACGCAGCACGCAGCATGCAGCTTCCTGAAAAGCCCTAGCATTTTAAATTTCAGACTTGTTTTATTATTATATGCCATTTTCACCAAATGACTCTTAGAAAAGCCAAAGCTGAAAAAGAAAGGTCTTGAGTACTTGGTTCTTACATATTTACAATTTCATTTATTTATTAACTTCCCTCTTTCTTTCTCTCCAACATCAAAGGAAATATTAATTAAAGACACCCCAGAGGAGATGGCCATACTAACAGCTAATTTATTGAGCCTTTACTATGGCACACAGGCTTATTAAATCTTACAACTAAGCTACTGAAGTAGGGGCTATGATTATCCCCATTTTATGGGCATGACCAAGAGGGGTAATAATAATAGCAGCTAATGCTACAGAGGGTTTCCCATGTGCCAGGCAATGCTCTCATTGCTTTTGTATATTAGACTACATCCACCTCATAATAATCCCAGGAAGCAGGCCATATTTATGCCCTATTCGAGAGAAAAAGATACTCAAGTAAAGAGAGAGTAATTGACTTGACATAACACAGTTGGCAAGAGGTAGATCAGCGATTTCAACCCTGACAGTCCAGCCTTGAAGCCCATTCTGTAATATAGTCTGTGTGGCCCCCAATGTAGAAGAAAAGTGGAAACTTCTACTCTGTTCTGCTGGAGGAGATATTAGGGCTAGACTGTGCCCAGCGCCTCCTTAGTACCTTCTCTCTTTGTCCCATTGGGAAGAGGGAGTCTATCTGACTGCAGACCAGGGGAGAAGGAGGTAAGCAGGAGCACTGCTTTGGCTCCCTCTGGGGTGCAGCCTATTCTCAGGGTGCATGCTTTCTCAAATTCCTGCCTTGTGGCACAATCTAGAGTTTGAGATGAGAATAAGAAGAATCTTTGGAACATGGTTTTCATCAGGAAACTGGCTACAGAGGTGACAGAAGAGTTTTGAAGCCAAAAAAGAGATGGGTATTAGCAGTAACAGGGAGCCACCTCTGGCCCTGGGTCACAGGGAGGAGGAGCCCAGGCAGGTAAGTTTACTGGGACTAAGTACCAGAGTCCAACAGTAGAAGGTGGGATCATGACAGGCCTTTCTGCCAGGATCGGGAACCAAGGAGGAGATAGGCTTGCTGCAGATAACATGACAGAGAGGGAAAAACACCCCTGCGTCTCCTTTCCCAGTACCTTCCCGTCTCCCGTCAGTGAAGCCCATTGGCTAGATCCAGCTGGCACAAGAGCCTGGAAAGTACAGTCTGCAGTGGGCAGCCTCTCCTTGCCCAGAGCAGAGCAGGGCAAGGATGATGAGTATATCTGAAAGCATGAAGACTCAGGACACACCCCTGCATCCATTCAACTTGGAGGGGAAGATACAAAGAAGCCAGGTTGTGGCCACAAACCAAAGCCTTGTTCTCAAACTGCTTTACCAGTAAGGAAGCCAAAATGTTATTTTAATCTTCATTTTTAAAACATACACCATCTCTCAATCGACTTGGATTTTACTGGGAAAAGAAAAGGGGCTTGATAAGTAGTATATTCTACCCTCACCTCAAACAGTGAATAAGGTTAAATGTAAATATTATATATATACATATATATGTAAACATACTGTATATTTACTCAAACTGCACATAAAATATTCAGGTAAAATTATCATTTTAGGAGAAACACTGTTTTAGTAGTATTCTCATCACTTGCTTTATCAAAGCTATCAAGCATTCTAGTGTTACTATGAAAATAACTAATTATTTCTATGATAATGAAGAATTTAAATAGCTCAGTAAGATAAAGTAGATTCAAACCATGGCTTAGTTTTCCCCATCTTTGGAATACTAAACTGGAGTAAAGGATTTAATGCTTCTAATATGAAAACATGTATTTTAAACTTTAAAGAAAAACATTTATTTCTCAATCCATTTTGAGCAAGATGAATTCATTTTGGGATGGGGAAATGAAAAAGTGATTTTACCTAAAGGACAAAGCCAAGAATGAATTTAACTTAGTCAAAGTCCTAAGTGGTAACAATGGCAAACAACAGCAATGCGTATCCATGTGACAACATTGGACAAAACTTGAGCAATAAACCATTCGGGCAGGGTTTCTCAACTTTGCAGTATTGATATTTTGGACTCAATAATTATTTGCTGGGGATGAGGATTGCTCTGTGTAATGTAGGATGCATCCCTGGCTTCTACCCACTAGATGCCAGTAAGGCTCTTCCCTGCCACCCCCAACCAAGCATCAGTCGTGACAACCATGTCTCTGCTATTGTCAAATGTCCCTGGGGTGGGGGAATGATGAAGGAAGGGGGCAAAATAGCCCCTGGTTGAGAATTGCTGTTCTAGAGATTTGTATTTCTCACTTACATTATCCTTGGTTGTGACTGTTCTCTATTTTGTTTGAAGTAATTCAAATTTTAGCTTTAAACATCACACACACTGAACTGTATTCTACTAGTGTAGAAGTAATATCCAAGGATCAAATCTCTTTGTGGGATTAAATATTTTTATAACTATCTCTTTTATGTCCTTAAGGTGAACCAAATTATAGTCTTAACATGTCAAATAGGACCCAAGATACCTCAAATACATTGTGAAAGGAATATATTTGCTGAGGACAGCAGAGGAGAAAGAGAAAGAATCATTTCTAAATAAAATGCTGTCTTCTGAGTTATCTGCATTAAGGTAATTTTTTTAAAAATGGATGTTTATTAGGGTTATGAATTCTGTTTCTAGTTATGAATTTAACTATTGGGATCTATTTCTTTTATTAGTAGGTATATTACGCAGTGCTTTTTTATTAAAGAGGACATGATTCAGAGGGTTTAAATTCAATTATTTTTCAGGTAAATAAGCCTACTTAGACCAGATTACTTTAAAATCTTTTAAGTAATCATAAGGAAAGAACTAGGTTTCATGTTTTCATGTAACATAACTTTCTCAAACAGTATAAGAGATTTATCCTCTTCTATCACTTGTAATAAAGACTGGAAACAAAGTAATTTAAACACTCAAAGAAGAAGAAAAACATAACAAGAAATCAAAACAATTTAAGATTTGATGGACGGCCAGGAGAGCTGGATTCTGGTCAAGACTGTAGGAATGCACTGCAGTGCAACCTAAGCTTTGTCATTTCTGTGGGTTTCCATTCCTCAGCAGAAAGACATTCAAGCTTGGTGACTTTAAAGATCCCTTATACCTGAAGGATCTATGATTCTATTAATAAATGTCTGTCTAACATATTACCCTCCTTTAGATTTAGGGCCTTCCAATTTCTACATATAATGACTTCAAGGATATTCAAATATTTTCCATAAAACTCAATCATCAAAGAGGCCATCCTTGATAGCCAGGAGAGGGAGAAGCTTATGGTGCATCCCATCCCTTGAGCCAAGGTGTGTCACCATTAGAAGGGCACAATTTGCCTTGGTATTGGCGGTTTCATCACCAGAGAGCTAAATCAGTCTCAGTGTGTGAGTGTCTGTACATGTATGTAAATTTCTATCTTACTGACAAACTGGTTGGCAACACATGTACTATAAAACTAACAGAACATTATAATTCTATTAAAATGAATATTTCATTCATCCATATTCTCAACTCGAGGTGGCTTCAGGTGCTTGTGACCAATGCAATTGCAAAGGAGCCCAGGCTTAGTGTTTAATGTTCGGTAGTCAACATGTTGAAATTATTAGAGTTTTATCATAGTTTCTGTTTTGTAAGTGAAGTTTGATGAGTCATTGGAGCATGTGCCAAGGACTCAGAACCTTAGCTCACACATGGTCTTGTCTCATATCTCCTGCAGATTTTGATAGGCTACCAGTCCGCCATGATGCCTTGAATAAAACCTACCTGGGATGGGTCCTTGGCCATCTGCTTCCACACACATGGTTCCCTGGACCCCTGTCAGCCTCCCCATCTCTGCCTCACTCAGCAGCTAGTGCCTCCTCCAACTCACTGGTGCCACATTGGTCTCTTCCTCTCTGTTCCTGCTCAGTGACTGCTGCTACCCTCTGGGGATCAGAGCACAGGACGGGTTTGGGATGGGAGTGTGTACCTACATTGTTTTGGGGTGGGGCACAGCCACCACCACAGGGGTCATCCCTGTCCCCAGCTGGCAGCACCACAGTGAGTTTGGCAGACGACTTGGCCACCCCTGATTCTGATGTGTTTGGTACTAAACACATTGCAAAGTGCTGAATTTCAAGGCTGTGGGAAGGATAATTTACAGGCTCCCAGGCACTTGTTCACATCTGTACTCATCAGCAAGTGTCCCTAAAACCTGGACAAGTACAACATTAAATAATAAATAAAAACAGCAAATATAAAAACCACCTCAACAGATCCAGAAGAGAGAGAGACTACAGAAGAAAGAATGAAGTTTTAATTTTAGTAACTTTAATTGTACTTTCCCCCCTACTTTTTGAATAAAGTCATCCCATTTTCATTTAGCACTGGGCCTGTGAATGATGTAGCTGGTCCTGTAATCAGTAATTATTAAGCATCTGGCATATTCCAGGGACCATGATAGGTACAGGGGACCTGACAGGAGGCAAAACAAAGCACACTTTAGCCTGCAGGGAGTTTTCAATGATTTCATCATGACTGTCCTGCCTTCCATCCCTGAGATTCTGTCAAGAGTCTTTTTAAAGGCATTTCCTATACACTGGTGGGAAATTAGCAAAATCAATTATGATAGCGTGATTTACTAGCTTATGAAATCTTTGAGTTTGCATCCCTGGGTATCCCTCCCAATGGCAGGACTACACGTCCTCTCCTTGGTGATCTCAGGAGTGACCATATGACTTTCTTTGACCAATGGGATGTGGGTGGAAGTGTTGTGTGTCACTTCCTTATAGGCATTTTAAGAGCCAGCCCATAGCTCACCAGGTCTCTTTACCTTCTGTTGCAGTGGCTGGCAATGTTCTATATGAAAGTTGGCTCTTTAGCCTTAGATTTAGGAAAGAAGGCAACATGGAGAAAAGCTACAGCTGACATATGGCCTAAGTAAGATGGTTGTGGCAACTTGGTTTTGGCAAGTGACTGAGATAGGAGTTGTTTGTTAATGCAGCATACTCTAATCTGTTCTCACTAAGCCACCAGTTGATAACCTTTCACTTGAAGAAAGGGGTCTCTGTAAAATCTTCGGAAAGGCAGGACCTATAAACACATAATATCCATCATTATATCCAGAAAACAGCAATCTTTTAAATGACGCATTGGAACTCTTTTTCCTAATACTCAATTGCCATTCCCTTCCACAACTCATTGCCAAATTATTGACCCTTCAATTAATATGTATTTAGTTTGACTTACTTTTTGTCTTATCCTGTACCAGCTATTCTAAATATTAAGTTGGTTCTGAGTCACTCATATACTGCTATCAAAAAAAATGAATGAACGCAATTCATTGCATCGAAAAAAATAGAGTCAGAAATAATGGAGGCATTGGGCTATTTTTGTCATTAACCAAAACACTTTAGAAATATTCATTCATTATGCTGTCTCTACTTTTTCTTCATATATTAGAAAAGTAGACCAAGAAGTAACCGAATCCACTGAATTCAAATATTAACACACAGTTCAACTTCACCAACTCATTCAACACCTATTCATTGAGACCTAATATGTGCCAGACACTGTTGTATGTCTGGCATGAATCCCCTGGTACCTAGTATAGCATCAGGCATGTACAAAGTGGTCAATAAATATTTGTTATAAAAATGGGAATCTAATGAATTCAGAATTCACTCAAACCAGCTCATAAAAACTAAAAGGTTTTTATTATGTTTTCTGGACCCATTACTTTTCTTTGTCTGAAAGGAGATGCCAAGAAAAAAAGAGAGAAAAAGCCCAGACCACTGCAAGTTAGCACCTAAAAGGCAGAACATTATGAAAAGCCCAAACAACATTATAAACACATTATTCTGCAGAAGATTTAAATCTAAAGCTACATGAAACTGTATTGGTTAAGAATTACTTCTATTTCCTTTTTTTACCTGAGGGTATATCCTGAGATATTTTAGGACAGGTAAATTTTCCAAGCCATTCTAAATTTATTTAACCAGTTCATTTCTAAGGGAGGGAGTCCTCCCCAGTGGACTGAACCTCCTCCTCACCCCCTGGGTATTATTCAGTTTTGTCAACTTCACAACTCAGGCAGTAAAAAATGCACATTTGAAATAAACTATTTCATTATGTGCATTCGTACAGTTATGGAACAAAACAGTCTTTACTCAGCTTAGGCCAGTGAATCCCTCATAAAATTACAACTGGAAAGGTTAGAAACTTTTTATCGTGCACACATATTCTCTGGGAATTATCTGGCTCTGAAATATAATTAATCACCCTCTGTCATGCTTTCATTATATGCAGGGCCCTCCAGAGCCACTGCTTTCTTCTTTCTTCATTCATATTCCTCTGACCTTCCTCTTCACAGACCTCAGGTGAATTTCATCGACTGCTCAGAAATGACTGGATATTGTTAAATCCATTTGTCAACCACATTATCAGCTCACAGACATGAAATCTCTGCATATGTTTAGCCTTTTCCATATATAGCAGCCCAAGTATTAACATGGAAGGCATCTGTCAATGTTGACAAAAATTAAATTTCAAAACTACTGTAAATAATAAAGCAGTCATATAAAGATTATTTCTCTGGAGCATAAGCTACTAGTAAACACAATTTGCATATTGTGCTTACAGCTGTTTCAACATGAGATGTTTGCGTGCTTCATTAAAATGATTTGATTTGTCAGATTCTAGGATAGTCAAAAGTCTATATAAAGAACTATATAAGGAACTTTAGTGACATTTTTGATTTTTAAAGCTAGGCACATATGGCATAGGAGGAATAAAGTGAACTGAGTAATGTATCTTTAGGAGAATTTTTAGGGTGTGAAGGTGGGGAAATACACCATTAGCTCAATTCCAAAACTATTTCCGGGCCCCAGCAAAGCCATTAACACTTTCCATGCACAACTTAATGGAGGTAGAATGGCCATTCCCAAAGCAAGCTGAGAGGACATGATGTCCTTCCACACCAACAACTGAACACGACAGAATCAAGCATGTACTTGGTAACTAAGCATGTCTCAGACAAGTTTTCTGTGGAATTGATTTAATTGGAAAATTCTATAACTTTCCTCTTTTGTCCATATCCAGTCAGAAAGCATAAAATCTAATTGCTCAGTGGGACTGGAAAAGGGCATGTGAATTGGCATTCTCTCTTCCAGGAAGAGAAGAGCTAACCTTTCTTAGAAAAATGGTTGGGGCCTCTCTTTCTTCATGATTTCCACAGGAGAATATTCCATGAGCCTTTACTTATTGAAATTCTCTTTAACAGAGAAGAAAGTCTTTATTTTGTGTCTAGTTGATGATTTTCTTAATATATTTACTTTTTCTCTTATTCAATGTTATATAGTGATAAATATTAATATTATATATAATATTTATAAGACTATATCAATATGTGTATAAATATCTTATGACCGAAGAATAACTATGGTAAGTCAATCTTTAGCTAACTTTCTCAAACTATGGACCTGAAAATTCCTTTAAACATAATTTGTGATCTTTTTCATCCTGAAGCTCCTCCTGTTTCATTAAGATGGGGAAGCTGGGCTGAGCATCACTCACCGCAGGTTATACATTTAAAAAGAATGTTTAAGATTTCAAATATAAAAGCACTTGCTAAATGCACTTACAAATGAAGCACTAGTATCAGTGAAAAGGCGACTTATTCATTGACTAGTAGCCATCACAAATCATGATATTGCGTATGTGCAGACACACAAATATGTGTACTATATAGTGATACTTTGTCAAACAGCAAGCCCATCAAAAGAAAAATTGTCAATCATTTTTATCTTATCTAATGATGCATATTTGACAACAATCTGTGGAACATTAATAGGAGAATCTGTGTGTAGGGAACTGAGGAAGTGACAGGAATGATTATGTGTTGGTGGCATGACTTTGCTGTAACTCTGCAGCAAAGTGGCAGATATTAATTCCCTTTATGAATAAGTCTCCAAATAAAGCTCAGTTCTGAACATACGATTAACTCTATGGACAGGAACAGGTGTTCCAATTCGAATTTTATTTTTGAAAAAGTACACTTACCTATGCATTCACAGGTCAACTATCGCTACCTAATTGGACCAGGTGTTCAATACAAAGGGTAGTTTCCTCCTAAAGATTTTTCATAGACTACCACAGGAAAAACAACAACCAAACACTAACTGAACAAAATTCTAAAGCCTAGCCAAATAAACAAGAACGATGGGAGCCATCTTAATCCTGTTCAAGGGTATACTTAGATATTTACCTTTAGGCAGAATAATGGCATGAAAATTGTTTCTTGGATTAATGTTGAAAAAAAAGGATTCCTTTTTACAGTTCTACTTATTTTTATAATCAAACATGTAAGGGATATTTGATATCTGCAAGCTAATATTCATAACCACTTCTTAAAATAAAATTAAAACACACATTTCTCCACTTCTAGCTTCTATGGAAATTGACTTTAACTCCAGGGCCTGAGAGTGAGGCAAGGGCCATCAGAATAATTCAAGTTCCAGTTATAGTAATTGATTTAGGCAAACAACACAAGTCCATCCAGTTAGGGCCAAAGAGAGTGAGGATTAGGGCTTTTATTTTCTGTACTCTTTTCAGGAGCGGTGCCTACCATTGTCCAGGTGTACACTGCAGAAAGATAATACATCTGAGGGGATACAATTCATATTGATACATCTTCATTATTTTGACTTTTTTCTTATTTTATCAGAACTTTGTCAACTCCAGCACACATGGTTTCCATATTTATTTGAACAACTTTGGGGGGGTAGATGATGCTTAAATATCTTGTTCTAAGAAAATCAGCACATTTGGACAATTTTCAAACAGATGAAAGTAAAGACTGTTCTTTTACAAGGTATATGCAGATCATTATGCTTGGACATGGGATAGACAAGTTTAAGAATCAAGACTGCACCTATCTAGCATCTAGCACGACAAAAAATAGCCCATGATTTGAAGTAAGGAGTTTAAATAGATAGGTTTTAGAATGCAAGACAATGCTACACTTTCAAAACTATTTGCTTTCAAATGTAATTGTTTACTGTTAATTTGGTATAATGTTTTAAGCAACATTAATGTTATAAGCAACATGATGAGAAATATGGTTTGGCTTTGTGTCCCCACCCAAATCTCATCTTGTAGCTCCCATATTTCCCATGTGTTGTGGGAGGACCACGTGGGAAATGATTATTCATGGGATCAAGTCTTTCCCATTCTTTTCTCATGATAGTGTATGGGTCTCATGAGATCTGACGACTTTAAAAATCGGAGTCTCCCTGCACAAACTCTCTTTTTTGCCTGCCACCACCCATGTAAGATATGACTTGCTCGTTTTTGTCTTCCACCATAATTGTGAGGCTTCCCCAGCCATGTGGAACTGTAAGTCAAATTAAACCTCTTTCTTTTGTAAATTACCTAGTCTCAGGTATGTCTTCATCAGCAGCATGAAAATGGACTAATACAATAAATTGTTACCATGAGTGGGGTGCTGATGAAAAGATACCTGAAAATGTGGAAGAGACTTTCAAACTGGGTAACAGGCAGAGGTTGGAACAGTTTAGAGGTCTCAGAATAAGACAGGAAAATGTGGGAAAGTTTGGAACTTCCTAGAGACTTGCTGAATGGCTTTTCCCAAAATGCTCATAGTGATATGGACAATAAAGTCCAGAATGAGGTGGTATCAGATGGAGATGAAGAACTTGTTGGGAACTGAAGTAAAGATGACTCTTGCTATGTTTTAGCAAAGAGACTAGTGACATTTTGTCCCTGAGCTAGAGATTTGTGGAACTTTGAACTTGAGAGAGATGGTTTAGGGTATCTGGTGGAAAAAATTTCTAAGCAGCAAAGCATTCAAGAGGTGACTTGGGTGCCATTAAAGGCATTCAGATTTATAAGGAAAGCAGAGCATCAAAGTTCAGAAAATTTACAGTCTGTCAATGTGATAGAAAAGAAAATCCCATTTTCTGAGGAGAAATCCAAGCCTGCTGGAGAATTTTGCATAAGTAATGAGGAGCCAAATGTTAATCCTCAAGACAATGAGAAAAATGTCTCCAGGGCAGCCCCTCCTATCACAGGCCCGAAGCCCTAGGAGGAAAAAGTGGTTTCGGTGGGCTGGGCCCAGGATCCCCGTGCTGTGTGCAGCCTAGGGACTTGATGCCGTGCATCACAGCTGTTCCAGCCATGGCTGAAAGGGGCCAACGTAGAACTCAGGTCATGGCTTCAGAGGGTGGAAGCTGCAAGCCTTGGCAGCTTCCACATGGTGTTGAGCCTGTCAGGGCACAGAAGTCAATAACTGGGGTTTGGGAACCTCCATCTACATTTCAGATGTATGGAAATGCCTGGATGCCTAGGCAGAAGTTTGCTGCAGGGGCAGGCCCCTCATGGAGAACCTCTGCTAGGGTAGTGTGGAAGGGAAATATAGGGTCACAGCTCCACACAGAGTCCCTACTGAGGCACTCCTAGTGGAGCTGTGAGAAGAGGGCCACCGTCCTCCAGACCCCAGAATGGTAGATCCACCAACAGCTTGCACCATGCACCTGAAAAAGCCACAGACACTCAACACCAGTCTCTGAAAGCAGCCAGGAGGGAGGCTGTATCCTGTGAAGCCACAGGGGTGAAGGTGCCCAAGACCATGGGAACCCACCTCTTGCATCAGTGTGACCTGAATGTGAGACATGGAGTCAAAGGAGATCATTTTGGAGCTTTAAGATTTGACTGCCCTGCTGGATTTTGGATTTGTATGGGGCTTGTAGCCCCTTTGTTTTGGCCAATTTCTCCCATTTGGATGGTTGTATTTATCCAATCCCTGTACCCCCAATGTATCTAGGAAGTAACTACCTTGTTTTTGATTTTACAGGTTCATAGGTGGAAGGGAGTTGGCTTGTCTCAGATAAGACTTTGGACTATGGACTTTTGAGTAAATGCTGAAATGAATTGACATTTTCGGAGACTGTTGGGAAGGCATGATTGGTTTTGAAAAGTGAATATATGAAATTTGAGAGAGGCCAGGGGCAGAATGATATGGTTTGGCTCTGTGTCCCCATCCAAATCTCATCTTGTAGCTCCCATAATTCCCACGTTTTGTGGGAGGGACCCAGTGGGACATGATTGAATCATGGCAGTGGGGAGTAGGTCTCTCCTGTGCTGTTCTCTTGACAGTGAATGGGTCTCATGAGATCTGACGGTTTTAAAAATGGGAGTCTCCCTGCACAAGCTCTCTTTTTGCCTGCCACCATCCATGTAAGTTGTGATTTGATCCTCCTTGCCTTCCACCATGATTGTGAGGCCTCCCCAGCCATGTGGAACTATAAGTCCAATTAAACCACTTTCTTTTTAAATTGCCCAGGCTCGGGTGTGTCTTTATCAGCAGCATGAAAATGGACTAATATAATAAGCAACCAAAATTTAGCATACGTAAACACTTGACAGCACTAAAAAAAATTCTCTGAATAAAAATGAAGCAATATTTTAAAAACCATACAATTGAAACTAAATAAATTTCACTATCTTTTAGCATTAACATTGGCTTCTCCAGAATAGAAAATATTAGACTCATTTCAAATATAAACAGCATGATTATTTCAAATATAAACAGCATGATTATATTGATCATAGAAATTATCTAGAACTAAATTTTAAAATGAATTTCTTTCTTCACTATATTTATCATTAACATATATCACCTTTAAGATTCAAGTTTATGATAGTGTTTAGATGAAATATAATTTGAAAAGTTGTAATGAATATGAATATGAACTACTTCAACGATATAAACTATAAATTGGAAATTTACCAAGGAATATAGTCATGTGATACTGGGGGAACATCAGGAACATGAAGAACTAAAACTTATACATAGTTTTCTTAGATTTAGAACATCTCTTGTTGAAGTACTGAAATATTCATGGCAATAATTCACCAGAAAAAATTACAAACACTTTTATTTAAAAACATTTAGGGTATACTTGACTTAGTTGATACTGGTAATTGAGAAGCCGAGACCTTTGCTTCTCAAAATTAAACAAAAACTACTTAAGATCTCCATTCCTACTAGAAAAAGTGGTGAAGTCTATGGTTTGGTTATTGGTACAAGTAAGCTTTGAAAGTATCATAATTTGTTTTCCTGAAAAAAAGACATGAAATTTTTACATAACATCTAATATGAGTGTACTTGAATCTTAAAAATTTACATATTCTACTATATTACTTCTAACAGTATGATTTGTATAATTTTGTAGAGTAGCTTATATAAGTTTCAATAATTATTGATAAATTAATCATAAACTAACTTTGGAAATTTCCTCGAGAAAGAGTTACCTTTCCCAATTTGCACAAAAGTGCCATGTGGGCTGGCAGTAGTCTTTACTAATGGGGAAGCAAACTTCCTCCTTCCCACTGACATAAAGGAATATATAATCCCTGCAACTGCTAGAACTAACATCCTGCCATATTAACACCAAGGAAGTGAAGTATGAAAATCAAGAGAGAACCTGGGTTCTGGTGACATGATTTGAGGACCATGTTGAGCCCCCTTTGAAGCCATCCTTCCCATCTGTTCAACTCTGTGGGCCAATACATTTACTTATTTTATATTTTTGTTCAAGTATGTTTAGGTGGCAGTTTCTGCCACTGTCAACAAAATCCTAAATGATACAAATCCTGAGAAAATTATTCATGCACAAATAGCTATTTCCAGCATCCAAATAGAAAAGTGCTAGTAGGTAAATCTGTATTTGGGTCTCAGTGTAAATATTCTGGGCTTCTTCCAATATTTGTGCCCAATGTCTAATTACATGGCTTTGTAATAGGATAGACATGGGTTAAATTTTCTCTTGGCTATTTATTAGTGCTGTGGTACAAAGTTCGTGTTAGTATTAAATGAGGTAAGAGGTATAATACCTTGATTATTGTAGGTGTTCAGTAAGTGACAATAATTATTATAGCTTATTTCTTCCTTATCCCTTCAAGGTACTAGATATCTTTGGGCATATTATAATTGATTATTATTTCACTTTTGTATTTTATAATTCATTATTGTATTCAGAAAATATGTCATGGACACCTGTCGTATGCTTTGTATGTTCTAGACTAAGGATCCAGTGGTAAACAGAATAGACAAATATTTCATTTTTACAGAGCTTTCAGGGTTGTGGGATTCAGAGTACCAGGGGTAAGGTAAACCTTGAATTAGGAAGACTTTTGAGCTCAGATATAAGTGATGAGGAAGAATTAGCAATATGCAGATCTGTGATGAGAGCATTCCAGATCAAGGGTAAGGTTTCTGAAGCAGGAACCAGCTTGGCTTCTAGGGATGTGAAGCAACTGGTATAACGGTAACATACTGGAGAAGCAAGGTGATAAAGATTGGAGCAGTAGGAAGGAAGAAGATCATTCAAGCTGTGTAGGCTAGAATATTAAATTAAGATACTATTCCAGTGAAACCAAAGCTTTCCAACTACCTGCTACTTTTAGGTGAGTGTGTGAGTGTGTGTGTGTTTGTGTGTATGAGATGGGACAAGCTATTCACCACTTTGTAATAGCATCTCTTTCTCTGTGTCATTAATAAGCATATGATCAAAATAAATGAGCATTATCTTCCTGATGAAATCATTTGATGAGAATGACAAATTTTCCATGCCAGTGTAAAGGAGAAGGATGATGAAAACAACCTCACTATTGTTGACTATAAAGTGCATTATGTAGTTTTACATGAACAAAGTAGTAAATAAGAAGCCTTTTTTTGTGGCTCCAGTGATGCAATTGGTTAGCATCTGGTACTTATAAGAAGCTTTTGTCCCTCTGAATTGTTTGTTATAAAGGCATCAACTTACTAAGCCATCTATTCTGGGTAATAGATCTGTACAAGAGATAGCAAATTCACTAAGACAGGTAACAGGTAGTATAGGGAAGAAATAGTAGTAGCAAAAGTGTTTCTAATTTATTATAAAATGAATACAAATAACTTTTAATAAAACTAAAATGAAAGAGCAATAGCTTACAGTATGACCACTCCAGGGGTGATAGCATTTTAATGAAGACAGAATGCAACAGATAAAGTGAAATTTTGGATGTCAAGCAGTGTATATAAGACAATTACCTTCAGTATAAAGCCTTCCGGGGTCCTCTGAATTCATACAATATTATTGGCTTATAAATCATAGGTTTTTAGCACATGAATGCTCCATCATTTTGAGGCTCCTTTTCAAATTAGGAAGTAAAATTTTCATTATGTCACCCGATTTATTACTATGCTTGGCATTTTGGGGAGTGATTACACATATTTATTCAACACTTGGCAATAGTAAAAGTGAGCATTTTTGTCTTAAAAATATATAATAATTTTAGAACACTTAAGAAGGCTTAAACAGTCATATTAGAAACCAGTGAGGTAACAAGGGCAATTATGAGTCTCTTGCACACTGATTAGCCATTTCTTATGCATCTTTACATATAACTAATCCTGACCTCAGCTCACCTTCTCACATGGAGCTCACCCCTTATGTCTTTCTAGTTCTTGGAACCAACCTTCTCATGAATACTCAAACTCTCCAGATGAAACTAATATACTAAATCAAAAAGGAGTCTAGAGAACTTTAAATCTCCAGTTTTTTCAAGTGCCTTGCCCTGTGCAGCTAAATGAAAGTAACAATCACATAGTAGAGATAAAATATAAATATTGTTTCCAAAAAAAAGTAGAGGCAAATCTTTAATAAAACCACAAATAAGAACTGGACAAAGCCATATATACAGTAAGTTTGAAAAAATTAACATGTCATATTATTCATGTATGTAGTTAAGTGTTACTGCTGAATGTAGATGTTACTGATCCAAATATCAGATGGCTGGATGTGTAGAATTTGGAGCTAGTCTGTATTTATATACTTGGTGATTACTTTACCTATAAGACCACTCTAGACCAGCAATGGGATGCTAGAAAAAATATCTTTGAACTATCTCTTTCTCATTTTGAATCCCAAGATTGAGCAAATGATTCTTATTTAAGTTAATAAAATAATTTCCAACTTTCGAAAAATGAGGTACAAATAAACATTCTAAGTAACTTTTTTCATCATTGTATTATAAAATGGACTTTGGTCTTAGAAAATGTGTAATGAGAAATAATAGCTAAATTTAGTGATGCTGATTAGGCACACTGCTATGTGCTAGGGCAATGTATTAAATTCTTAACATACATTATCTCAACAATACTATCATTATTCACACCTTATTGATGAAGAAACAGAAGCTAATAGTAGTTACATGGATTTCCAGAGTCATATGGTGGATCTGATATTTGACTAGTCCTCGCTGGAGTCAAAGATCATGTTCAAAAACACTACAGGTTTTGATGTTTTGAAATGTTAGTAAAAGTTTATAGAAAAGAAATGTAGGTATTTGTCAGAAAGTCATTAGAAATATGAGAATTAAGCTATAATTGGTCTCAGGGGAAACATGGTATGAGGCTGTTACAGGAATGTGGACACTTTAGAGAAAGATCCACCCCTGCTCCTGTGTAGGGGAGATTCAGCACCATGGATAGCAACCTAGGTGGCTTACCCACAGGAGACCACAACTCAGTCCAAAGACCCAGAGACAAATGACTGTAGTTGGGACAGATTTTTACATAATGTAGTTCCAGAGACCAGCTTTAGCTCCTCGGAGATCTAGATCCATCCAGGAGGTGGAGGCGGAGGGGACACTCAACAAATTTGTATAAGACCAAATTGAAACTGTTCAGTCAAAATCTATTTTTGACAGCATGTAAATTTAAACATATACACACACACACAAGCACAACTGTATATGTGAGTTTAAAAAGAATATTTCTGAATATGTGAAAACTAAACTCAGACAAACCCTCTAGGGTAGCATGCAAGCCTTAGATGTTTCAAAGTTAATAACAGCCTGATAATTACTGTCACTTAATTAAATTTTTGCAAGGTCAAACCCAAAGAGAGACGTGTTATTTCCCCTTAGGCACTAATCCCACTGGAAAAAAATCCCACCCAATAAAGAGGAGGTACAAAGCTATAATGTAATAAAAGTTTAAAGAAATACAACTACCTGGGTAAAGACCATGAAGGTCACATACTAGACAATTATCAGGTAACATTTAACCAACTCTAGTATTCTCCTAACACCTGATCTTCCTTTTGGAATCTGAAGCTCCCTTGTTTGTATTTTCTCTGCAATAACAGTTTCAAATATCTAGCCCTTGCATGAAGTCATGGTTTTGTATTTTTTTCCTCCTCTGTCTTTTCAATCACCAAAGGGTTTTCATTAGTAACTTACTCCAATTCACTGTTTTTCAAACATTTTAAATCTATGCCTCACCATAAAAAGTATTATTCTAGGTGCTGTATTTGCTCATTTAATACTTACAGCTGCCTTGTAGTGTTATTATGTCCATTTTACATGAAGAAAATGAGGTGTGGAGTCACCAAATAATGTGCCACAGTTCACACAGCTAGGAAGTGGTGGAGCAGGGTGTGAACCAGCCTTTTGGCTCTTGAGTTTTTGTCCTTAACAACTTCACTGATGCCTCTCAGTATTCCTATTACATATCCTCTTCCCTTGGTGATACTTGAAAACCCACTAGAAGTATAAGGCACTTTCTTTCCATCCCCTCACCCCCACCCCACTGGAGAATCTTTTAATTATTTACTCTAGCTAGGAAATTTACTAGTGTATCCCTATAATTCCCAGAGATCTAAAGAGATCTAAAATGATTACTACTCTAGAAAATTACGTTTCAAGGAATTCTCCCTTACCCTAAGCCTTTATAGGTTGAATTGTGTCTCCCCAAAAGATAAATTGAAGTCCTAACCCCTTCTACCTATATATATATATATATATATAGTCATATAGTCATATATAGTCTCATATATAGTCATATATATATAGCCATTTATATATAGTCATATATTATATATTACTTTACTTGGAAATAGTGTTATTAAAAATATAATTGTATTAAGATGAGGTCATTAGGGTGAGCTGTAATCCAATATGACTGGTGGCTATGTAAGAAGAAAACATCGGGGGAAAAAAAAAAACATATGGGAAAAACACCATGTGACAACAGAGTGAGAAACTAGAGTTATGCACCTGAAAGACAAGGAATAAGGAGGATTGGTGAAGCTAGAAAGAGACAAGGAAGGATGCTACCCAGAGACACTGCAGACACATTGATTTTAGACTTCCAGCTTCTAGAACTTAAGGAAAGTAGATTTTTGTTGTGCTAAGCCACCCAATCTGTGGTACTTAGTTTTGGCCATCCTAGGGAACTAATACATTACTTCATATTCTATTTTTACTGCAGTTTGCAGGAGGAGAGGTAAAATGGAGCTATCCTGATAAAAACAGCTACTATGTGGTCTACTGGGGTGAACTTTTGCCTGGCCCACTAAAACACACACGAAAAATGAAAACACACAACTAAACAACTATATAAACCTTCCTTGGACAACATTTTCCTTGATAACTTCACTTTTACTTCCTCTTACCAACTGACCAAATAATTAACTAGCATTAAAAAGAATTTTATTTGCTTATTTCTCCATTTTAAAACTCTGACCTTGCCAAATCACTCTTTAGCTTCTCTAAGTAATTAAGTATTTTTCTATTATATTTCAGTGGCTGTTTGAACATAATAGTCTGAAACAATGGTAAAGAATTTATCTCATTTCCTAGGTACCATAGGAATGGCTATCACTTATTAGTACAACTTCCAGGAATAAAATAACATCTGCAAACTTTTTGAGCATCTCAATATCCCAAGATGGGAGGTGGGCATAGAACATGATACAGATTCAAATCACACCCCTCATTCAGATTATTTAGAAAAATCTTCCATACTGAAAAATATAGCCATACTAGAAAGGTAAAATGATAGCCAGAAAGACCTTTTGCTAGGTTCAAATATAAAGAAAACTTCACGAAGAAGGTTTCTCACTGTACTTACTTTACAAATTTGTTTGTATTAACCTGGGCTTTAACAAATAAAACCCTCTAGTATTTTGAATTTTGGATGATTTCTTCTGTATGCAACCTTCTCCTTTACATTTTTTCATATCAGGCATATATCATTTAAATCACACAGCTATTGTGTATTTTCTATTTTAATATGCAACAGGATGAAAATATGGTTAGAATACTTTCACATGCCTTTAGACACCTTCATTTTCCCACATTTAAATATCCAATTTCAGATTTCTATCATTTTCAAATGGCTCTGCCTTACTCTTTGTGGGTAAAACTATTACTACACTTCAATTTCCACTAATGTAATGTCTACTTTTGTTAAGCAAGCACTGTATGGTGGGTGCAGTACTAATATTTGAAATTCTAGTGAGTATATTTCCAGTGTAACACAAGTAAATAAAAAGCTTTTATTTTTCTCTTAATTTTTTTTTGATAAGGAAAAGGGCTGTGGTTTCCTGACTGCTTTTCAAATACATGTCAGCAAATCAGTGGCTTCCTTTAATAAATTTGCCTCTTTGTGACATATTTTTAATCCTTCTAAAAAGTTTTCAGGCCGGGCACGGTGGTTCACGCCTGTAATCACAGCACTTTGGGAGGCAAAGGCGGGCGGATCACGAGGTCAGGAGATCAAGACCATCCCGGCTAACACAGTGAAACCCCATCTCTACTAAAAATACAAAAAAATTAGCTGGACGTGGTGGTGGGCGCCTGTAGTTTCAGCTACTTGGGAGGCTGAGAGGCTGAGGCGGGAGAATGGCATGAACCTGGGAGGCAGAGCTTGCAGTGAGCCGAGATCACGCTACTGCACTCCAGCCTGGGTAACAGAGTGAGACTCTGTCTCAAAAAAAAAAAAAAAGAACTTTCATAACAAGGACAATTGGACCAAAAATCATTGTTTTGTTTCCTCTTTAGGCAGAGTAAATGGCTAATTTTTGAAGTGTTATGTTATGGTCAACCAAAAGCTCCTCCTTTGTAAAATCTGCCTTTATCACCATCCCATCATTTGGAAGGATCTTTATTATATCTATAAATTCGGTTAAAAGCAATGTGGTTCTAGAAGCCTCCTGCTAGAAGACAAATGTTTGTCCTTGACAGGGTAACATGGAAATCTGGAAATATTTATCTGTGTAGCTTTTTATACAGTAAAAGTACTTTCATTCATGACATCTCATTGATTTCTCACAATAATGCTAATAATAGAAGTGGGTCATATTTATTGAGCATTTTTTATGTACCAGGCACCTTGACATATACTTCTTTGAAAAAAATATGTAGTCATCACAACAATCCTATGAGGTAGATTACTAATATTTTTCCCATTTTAAAAATGAGAAAACTGAGATGCAGAGGTTCAAGTTGGCTAAGGTCACACACGGACAGTTAGTAGTAGAACTTGGACAGAACTTAGGTGTTTTGGCTCTAGAACCCTTATTTTGAACTTTATTTTATAATTAGCCCCATTTTATCAATGCATAAACTGAGGCTTAGGGAAAATGATTTCCTTGCTGGTTTGTATAGTTAGCAAATGTCTAAGTGGGGATGAGCATTCCAGTCTCCCATACTTCTGGCCAGGAGGTCTTTCCTGTAGGAGAGACTGCTTCCTGTGTCCCAGTCATCCAGAGTTATTTAGTTAGCACCTTCGATACCAGACATTGTCTTAGATGCTGAGGGTACAACAATAGAAAAGACAAGTACTCCATTCTCTTGGAACTTTTATGAATAAGAGAACAAAGATTCAAAATTAAAAAAAAAAGAAAGATTAACAAGAAAAGAAAAGGGCAATGGACAAATAGCTGGGGGAGTTCATTGTCATTACCAGCTATTAGCATATGAACTGTTTATTTTTCAGAGTAGCTTAGCTGTTGGAAACGTTCTGTATGAAGAGGTCATAATAAATTCGAATGAGAGAGACCAAAGGCATTCTCTGAGTGGGAAGTGCCATTCTGGACATGTGTATGGTGTTTAATACATAAGAGATGGTCAGTAAATAGTCACTGAATTTAACTGCCTTTCTCGGGAACTGTTGGAGTCTCTAAAGCAGTTAGAGGTCACTGGACTGGCCTGGAAATAAACACCTCTCTATCTCTAGTAGTTTTATTTAATGAATTAAGATTTAATGTAATTATTACTTTGGCCTTTCAAATTCCAACTACAAATATTTCTCTCTTCCTAAATTAGGGCAAAAGAAAACACCTGATCTTCTGTAGTGATCATTTTATCAAATACTTATATAACATTTCATTGTTTTATCAAAAGCTAAAATAACATGATATAAAAATGAGTAATTAATACAAAAGAACTAGGATAAAATGAACTAAGACTAAAAAGCTGAATAAATCTACCAATGAACTACGAATACAAATATAAATAAACTAAGAACATAAAACTAAATAAACTTACCAAAACAAAATATATTCTCAAAATATGTACATTCAATCAATGCTATCATTCTGAAACACAGTCTTTCAACTTGGTCTAGACAGTGAAATGATGTTCTTTCTTGCTTTCCCACATAAGCACCAGTTGTCAGTCATCTGACAGACTTCTGACAGTTTTTAGAGTATTGGCTGAGTCTCCAATGCTAGTTTTTAACTCAGTTATGACCTCATTATCTTAAATAGTTCAGATGCTCTTCTCTTTGACTTAAAAAAAAATCCATCTTTTCAGTGCAGAGAGATGTACTTTCTGCTTTTAGCTCTGCTTTACTTTTCCCAGTTCCAGACAGGGGGCCACTTTACTCCTCACCATCTGGTAAACTTGCCAGAGTTTACTGTCCAGATTTGGACACCTTCTTTTGAGCTTTACTGAGACTCTTGTTTTGTGAGACATATTGTATCTTGAGTTTCTAAGTTTAAAAAACCACTCAAAGATTGCTCAAGCAAGTTAAAGGTGCAGGGTTTATATAACAGGATACTATGCACCTATAAAAAGAATTAGGAAGCTCATTTTGTGAGGGTATAAAATGATCTCCAACAAGATAAATGAAGATAGGTGCAGAAAAATTTATGTAGTGAGATAACTTTTACATAAGGAGGATGAAATTTATAATACATGGTAATTTTGCTTTGTATTTTCAAGGAGAATTAATGGAAGGACAACAGAAGAAAACAGTAAAAGTGACAATTGGACAGGGAACAGTATAAATTGGGGGTGGGGTTAGGATTGAAATGTTTCATTAAATATTTTTTAAATATTGTTTTTTAAAACCATGTGAATGTATTACCTTTACAAAAGGTGCTAAATATTTTGTTTACTGGTTACATGATTCTGTGTATGTGATAAAATTCCATAGACCTATTGTATTAGTCTGTTCTCATATTGCTATTAAGAACTACCTCAGACTGGGCAATTTATAAAGGAAAGAGGTTTAATTGACTTACAATTTAGCATGGCTGGGGAGACCTCAAGAAACTTACAATCATGGTGGAAGGGGAAGCAAGGCACCTTTTTCACAAGGTGGCAGGAAGGGAAATGAATGCAGGAGTAACTAGAAAACACTTATAAAACCATCAAATCTTGTGAGAACTCACTATCTCAAGAACAGCATGGAGGAAACTGCACCCATGATTCAATTACCTCCACCTGGTCTCTCCCTTGACACATGATGATTATGGGGATTACAATTCAAGATGAGATTTTGGGTGGAGACACAGTCAAACCATAGAATTCTGCCCTGGCCCCTCCCAAATCTCATGTCCTCACATTTCAAAACCAATCATGCCTTCCCAACAGTCCCCCAAAGTATAACTTCATTCCAGCATTAACCCAAAAGTCCAAGTCCAAAGCCTCATCTGAGATAAGACAAGTCTCCCTTCCACCTAGGAATCTGCAAAATCAAATGCAATTTAGTTACTTCCAAGATACAATGGGGGTAGAGGCATTGGGTAAATGTTCTTGTTCCATTTGTTCTCACATTTGGCTAATGTGAGAAATCAGCCAAAACAAAAGGGCTACAGGTTCCATGCCAGTCTGAATTACACCTGGGCAGTCATTATTAAAGTACCCAAATGATCTCCTTTGACTCCATGTCTCACATCCAGGTCATGCTTATACAAGAGGTGGGCTCCTACAGCCTCAGGCAGCTCTGTCTCCATGGCTTTGTAGGGTAAAGTCCCCCTCCTGGCTGCTTTCATGGACTGGCATTGAGTACCTATGACTTTCCCAGGTGCATGGTGTAAGCTATCAGTGAATCTACCATTCTGGGGTCTGGAGGATGGTGGCCCTCTTCTCTCAGCTCCACTAGACAGTGCCCCAGTGGGAACTCTAAGTGGGGGTTCCCACCCCACATTTCCCTTCCACACTGCCTTAGCAGAGGTTCTCCATGAGGGTTCTGCCCCTGCAGCAAACTTCTCCTGGACATTTAGGCAGTTCCATACATCTTCTGAAATCTAGGCGGAGGTTTCCAAACCTCAGTTCTTGACTTTTGTGTACCTACAAGCCCAACAACACATGTAAGCCACCAAGGCTTGTGACTTGCACCCTCAGAAGCAGTGGTCTGAGCTGTATATTGGCCCCTTTTAGCCACAGCTGGTATGCAGAACACCAAGTCCCAAGACTGCACAAGGCAGCAAAGCCCTAGACTTGGTCCACAGAAGTATTTTTTCCTCCTAGGCCTCCAGGCCTGTAATGGGAGGGACTTCCGTGAAGAACACTGACATGGCCTGGAGACATTTTCTCCATCGTTTTGATGATTAACATTTGGCTCCTGGTTACTTATGCAAATTTCTGCAGCCAGCTTGAATTTCTCCTCAGAAAATGGGTTTTTCCTTTCTATTGCATTGTCAGGTTGCAAATTTTCCAAACTTTTACGCTCTGCTTCCCTTTTAAACATTAGTTCCAATTCCAAACCATCTCTTTGTGAATACGTAAAACTGAGCACCCAAGTCACCTCTTGAACTCTTTGCTGCTTAGAATTTTCTTCTGCTAGATACCTTAAGTCACCTCTCTCAAGTTCAAAGTTCACAGATCTCTAGAGCAGGGGCAAAATGCTGCCCTTCTCTTTGCTAAAGCATAGCTAGAGCTGTTTATCTTGTTTATTTTTCAGAGTAACTTAGCTGTCTTTTGGAAATGCTCTGTATGAAGAGGTCATAATAAAATCTAATGGGAGAGACCAAAGGCATTCTCTGAGTGGGAAGTGTCATCCTGGACATGTGGAACTTTGCTCCACTTCCCAAGAAGTTCCTCATCCCCATCTGAGACCACCTCAGCCTGGACTTCATTGCTTATATCACTATCAGCATTTTTGGTCAAAACCATTCAACAAACTCTAGGAAGTTCCAAACTTTCCCACATCTTCCTGTCTTTTGAGCCCTCCAAACTGTTCCAACCTCTCTGCCTGTTACCCAGTTCCAAAGTCACATTCACATTTTCAGGTATCTTTCTAGCAGTTCCCCACTACCTAGGTACCAATTTACTGTATTAGACCATTGTCACACTGCTATAAGAAATACCTGAGACTGGGTAATTTATAAAGGAAAGAGCTTTAATTGATTCACAGTTCAGCATGGCTGGGGAGGCTTCAGGAAACTTACAATCATGGCAGAAGGCAAAGGGGAAGCAAGGGATCTTCTTCAAAAAGTGGCAGGAAGGAGAATGAATACTGGAGGAACAACCTAACACTTATAAAACCATCAGATCTTGTGAGAACTCACTATCACAAGAAGAGCACAGGGGAAAACACCCCCATGATTCAATTACCTCCACCTGGTCTCTCCCTTGACACATGGGGATTGTGAGGATTATGAGTCAAGATGAGAGTTTGGGTAGGGACACAGCTAAACCATATAAGTGTTTTTGTCCCTCCTTTTATCAATTCCACTCCCTTAGCTACAAGATTTTTTGATCACTGCTGCAAACCCTTTCAATGTCCTCCTTTTTCTGTCCCTTTCATTTCATTCTTTTGATGTCCTCTCCCCAAATGGCTTCTCAGCATGACACACACATTCACCTGTCCATGGTTATTTATAGTCCCTTCAGCCCCTACATGGACCCTCACTTCCGTAGTCCAAATCAACTAATTCAATATGTTGGATCCCTAGTTCACACTCCTGCAAGAAATATCTAAGTGGCTCCACTAGAAGTAGTGTCCACCTCTGGCTGCTACCAAGATGGGGTGTCATTAGCTTGCCCTGTGTTCATCAGGGACTGAGGGCACAGGCTCACTGGGGAAGATTAAAGGAAGTGCAGACATTTCCTCTGCCTAATGGATGAAAAAGAACTAATGGACAGGGAAAACATCTCCAAGTGCAAGGAAAAAATTTTGTCTGAGAGGGAAACACTGTTATATTACTTCTGAAGTGTTCAGAAAGTATAAATTAAATCGATTGCAAGAAAGCATTATATCACAGTAAGTTCTTATTGAGTGAAAACCAAGATAAATATAGCACTATTGGAAAATGCTAGACTTACTGAGCTTGTTGTAATAATTGATCTAATTAAGTTCCAAAATAAATAGAATATTAACTTACAAAGAAAATTTCACAAGGAGGAAAGCAAAAGAAGGAATATGAACATATAGAAATATTCTTAATACAGAAGACCCCAAAAATGTAAAAAAAAAAATGAATGATCAGAAATCCCACTGATATCAGGAGAGGAAGATCTTGCTGTAAACTTTCCTCTTCATTAAATAATTTTCAAAAATGACCAATAATATTATCTACTTCACTGAGAGTGATAATATCTATCATTAAAAGAGGAATACACAAAACTGAATTTTGAATGCAATAGTTCCCAGACATTATTGCCCATCAGAATCACTAGCCGAATGTTTAAAAGATACAAATGGCTATGTCCCACCCTAGATCTGTGGAGTCAGAATCTCTAGGAATTAGGGTTGGGGGTAGCTGTGGTGTCTCTGTCATCAAATTTGTTGTAAATTTTCCCAGGGGCTCAGGGTGAAGACCCAGAATTGAGAGTGGCTATTCTGAAGACTTAGGAATGTTCCATGCTAACTGTTGGCTTGTGTAGAAAATTAAAGATAGGCTAGTGATGCTTTAATGCTTTAAGTAGTCCCTACAACCTTAGCCAATGAAGAGAAATACCCTAATCAAATGGGTACTTACTTTGGTTTCACTTAGAATAAAGATCACCATTGGTGACAGGGTCTACTGTGTTTTGCAAGGTCTGATACCCTACTACCCCTTCAGCGTCATCCTGTGTTATATACCTGCTTATTTTCTAATCTCCAGCTACCTGGGCTTGCTCTGACCTCCTTGAATGTCCTATTTTACCTTCTACCTCAGGGTTTCAGAACATGCTGTTCCATCTACCTGCAAGATCCACCCTTCTTCTCTCCTATGGGCTGGTTAACACTCTTTCATATTTTGGGTTTCAGTTCAATTATAGAAGCCTCTGTGACATCTCCAATTAGGCCACTTTCCCCAAACACTCCAGCATCATTTTTCCCACCTTTATGTGCTATTTACTACTGTTAATTTTTCCATTAGGTTATTTGATGAACAGGTCTCCCCAGTGATAACAAGCTCGTTAAGGGTAGCAGCCATGTCTGTATCTTTTCACCACTGTAACCCAAGCACCTAGCACAGTGTCTGCACATGGTACACTTTCAATAATTATTACGTATATTAATATAAGGGCACACAAGTGGGCAGCTTGTATGTTGAAACAGGAAGTGTATCCATAGAGACTAGTCACTTCAAGAGAGACCTAAAAGCCAGTTTGTTAAGGGCCTATGCAGGAGAGATTATCTTTTTTTTTTTTGAGTAAGTATCTTTTTGAGCCCCTAAAAATCACTTGATACCTTGTATTATTTTTAAGGATAATCTAAATATATTAAGTTGATTCTATCTTTCTGTGGCTGCTTAGCATGAAAACACCTAGATGAATTTGTATCATATTCCAAGGGTATGTTTAGGATTATGTGGTCTAAATAGAGATTTCAAGGGATACGTGACAGAAATTCATTTAAGGGGCTCTTGGGAACAATTCAACCAAACAGGCAGTAATTCTCCTGAGAGGCTAAAACTGAAATTCAACAGGATACCATGTGGAGAGACAAGTCACATGTTTTAAAAGGCTGTAGATAAAAACAACAATATGGATGTCAAATATGAACCGAAACAAAAAGTCACGAGGGTAGGTGGTCCAGATTGCTGGTGTTGACTTTGGTAAAGTTGTAGCTCACATAGGCAATTCTCTAAAGCAAGGATCCCTGATGAGAAGTAGCTATGATTTATTGGTTTATCTATATTAATTCTCATGTATAATAATGGTGCTCATTTTCCAAAGAAGATTAACTTTATCTGTTGTCGACAGAGAATCAAAGCTCTTTATCTTATATAACATGATTTTGTTTTCATCTATACTGATTTTTATTTCAAAAATAATACATATCTTTCTGTTCAAAACTGAAACATAGCTGGTCTCAGCTACTCAGAAGGCTCATGCTTATAATGCCAGGAATACAGGAGGCCAAGGAGAGAGGATCACTTGAGGCCAGGAGTTAGAGACTAGCCTGGGCAACATAGCAAGACCCTGTCTCTACAAAAAATAGAAAGAAAATTAGCCAGGCATACTGGCACATGCTTGCAATCCTGGTTACTTGGGAGGCTTAGGCAGAAGGATTGTTTGTGCCTAGGAGTTTGAGGCTGCAGTGAGTTATGACGACATCACTGTACTCCAGCCTGGGTGACAGAGAAAGACCCTGTCTCAAAAAAGAAAATAAAACAAAACTGAAACACCGGTGAAGTCAATGAAGCAAAACAAGTCTCTCTCCTTTCCTTCTTTCTCTGTGAGGGTAAATAGGCTTGACAATTTTGTCTGTTTCTTTTCCAAATGCACACACACACACACAGCACTAAGACTGTGTTGTCAATTAAACTTTTTAAATAGACTTAAAAAGTCTTTTTTTTTTTAACTGAAAAAATAGGTCTTAGAACTTAGAGTCAAGATAAAAGCACTGATTTTCCTAACAAAGTATGAAAAAGAATTGCTTTAAAAAGCTACCAACCCACTGCATCCTAACTTTAGGATTTATAATCATCATTGGCAATACTTAAAGGAGATGATTTCCTTCTGCCTCCACAAATGTCGTGGAATCTGATTCAAAATCCCTAAATAATTAACTCTCTCCATATTATTAAATTTAAAATACCTTATGTTTACATTTCATTTTACAGTTCTCTGGGCCCTTTCCCTTTACATTATCTCATTCAACTGTTACAGCAAATATATGGGCTCAGGGGGTTGAGTGAAGGGGACAAAACTGAGGCTTAGAGAACATAGTGAATTGTGCAAAGACAGAGAGCAAATGGGAGAAGCAAGTTCACACCTAGAGCTTCTGACTCTAAATTCAGATTCTTCCCTGTGAACCGGTGCTGCCTAATATAACCATTGGCCATTTGTGGCTACTGTACACATGAAATGTGGCTGTGTGATTCAAGAAGTAAATTTTTTCTTTTTTTAATTGAGACACGATCTCTCTCTGTTGCCCAGGCTGGAGTGAAGTGGCGCGATCATGGCTCACTGCAGCCTAAACCTCCCAGGCTCAAACAATCCACCCACCTCAGCCTCCCAAGTAGCTGAGACCACAGGTGTGTGCCACCATGCCCAGCTAATTTTATTTTGTAGAGATGGGCTTTCATCATGCCCAGGCTGGTCTCGAACTCCTGGGCTCAAGTCATTTGCCCATCTCAGCCTCCCACAGTGCTGAGATTATAGATGTGAGCCACCATGCCTGGCCCAGGAGCTGAATTTTTAATCTTATTTAAATGTAAATTGAAAAATGGAAATAGTATAAAACATTTTTTTCTGTAAATGTGACTTAATCGTTTTGGAAGAACTGCATTTTACTTTTACTGTTGAACATTTATTGTCAGAATATAGATACACTGAAAGTGTCATAGATACATTGGATTTGAAGAGTTGGTATAAAATTAAAAATACAAAATATCCCATTAATAAATTTTTACACCAATTACATGTTAAAATGATATTGGGGATATATTTGGTTAGATAAAATACATTATTGCAAGTAATTTCACTTTTTTTTACTTTTTAAAATGTGGCTACATGAAAATTTAAAGTAACATATGTGGCTTGCAGTTTACTTATATTGGGCAGTGTTGTTCGGAATTACACTGTCCTTTCGATTCCTTGACCAATGGAAGAATTGTGCATAGAAAATTAAATTTTGAATTATTGTTGTTGTTTATTACATAATTTGACAGTGAAGAATATTATAAAATATTCCCTAAAATAAAGAAGGACTCAAGAAAACATCAAATCAGAGGCAATTTTAACTGCTGAGAGTATGTTTTAGTAATGTTCCTCTGAGTGCATTTCACAGCAAATGAACAAAAAATCCTAAATCTTAATCAATAGCTTTGCAGAGAGATTCTCTGTGCTTTGATCAAGTTCTGCTTCTTTGTATTTTTTGACAAGGTTCTCTTTTCTCCCTGACCTCTTTCACAAGAGGGATAGAGGGAGCAGTCCCTCAGTGGGCCTCAAAATGAAATCAAAAGGGCCTTTCTCACCACAGTTCTCGACCTGGAAATTGCTCTTCAATTTCCCCCAAAGGTCTCCAAAGACCAGCTTCTTTGCCCTGACTTCTGTTTCTGCTGAAAAACCTAAGATATTAAATACAAATGCTTTATGAAGAGAACAATAGCTCGCATTGATCAAGCACATGTGCCAGGCACCATGCTAAGTCCTGATCTATGCAATATCTCATTAATTCTTACAGAGACCCAAGGATGCAGATGCTACTATTAATCACAGGACTGGTTATACAGTTTGCCTATGATCATATATCTAGAAAGAAGTGACAATAGGGTTTGAGTCCTTGTTTATTTGATCCTGAGTACACACTCTTAATTAACCATTACACTTAATTCAGTCCCCAAGATAACTGATGGGGTTGATCTACAACAGGGATTTTTTTTTTCTATTTTTATTTTACTTTAAGTTCTGGGATACATGTCCAGAATGTGCAGTTTTATTACAGAGGTAATGTGCCATGGTGGTTTGCTGCACCTATCAACCCGTCATCTAGAGAGATTCTTAATCTGAGGTCCATGGGTGAATGTCAGAAAGCATGTGAAGATCCTGATGCTATTTCAACATGCTGCCAGCATATGATTATTTTTCCCTGGGGAGAGGATCTATACTTTCATTATACTATTAAAGCATCTCATCAACTATGAAGGGTTAAACACCTTTGGTTTACAGAGGTAAATCTCCCAGTGAACTTTTCAGCTAGAAGGTTGTAGCTGTTAGTACAAACCTAAGGCATTTTTTTTTAAGTCATCCTTTTATACTAACAGTCTAAAAAAGGTACAGGATTGAATATGTAGCTTTTGAGAATTCATGAGAGAATATAAGGGAAGCGATCAATGAAATGCCTCTTAATCTAACCTGTGGATAAGAATAAGGAAGTGATTGTTTTTGTTTGTTTGTTTGTTTGTTTTTCTAGTAGCTCTCACAGGATCAAAATGAAAAGAGGCCAGATACAGTGGCTCACACCTGTAATCCCAGCATTTTGGGAGGCCAAGACAGGAGGATCCTTGGAAGCCAGAATTTCTAGACCAGCTTGGGCAACATAGCGAGACCCTGTCTACCAAAAAGTTAAAACAAAACAAAACAAAACAATTAGCCAGGTGTGGTGGCATAGCACCTGAAGTCCCAGCTACTTGGAAGGTTGAGGCAGGAGGATCACTTGAGCCCAGGAATTCGAGGCTGCGGTGAGCTGTGATTGTGCCATTGCACTCCAGCTTGGGCGATAGAGTGAGACCTTGTCTTTTAAAAAGAAAAAGAAAGGAAAGAGGCAAACGATTATGAAAACACTTACATGAAACCTAAAACATATGTAAATGAAAATCTTAAAAAGTGTTTGTGTTTTTGTTTTTGGTTTTTGTTTTTTTTGTTTTTGTTTTTGTTTTTGACAGAGTCTCACTCTGTTGCTCAGGCTGGGGTGCTGTGGTGCAATCACAGCTCTCGGCAGCCTCGATCTGTCGGGCTCAAGCAATGGGAGTACGTATGGTAAATAAGTAAAAGAAGACTGAGAGGAAAAGCCATAAAGAAGATGGTTTGGGAAAAGAGGACAGATGCCTTGTCCTTCCTTAAATCTCTGGGTAGATAAGACACAGCTACTAAGAATTATATATACGTAGGTAAACTAAATGTTCTAAATATGCTTAACTGTATAGAGTAGATAACATCTAATGGAATATGTGAGGGGAAAAGCATAATTGATGTCTAGGTTGATTTTTGGCTAGGAGGGGAGATGGTGATGAGAGAGTAAACGACATGAGTGAAAACTGAAACCGTATTAGCTAAAACTGTGGTTATATATATGTTTTACTACATTGGTGTAAAATTCTCTAATTCTGGCAGCCACCTCCCAGATATTTATAAAGAAAATATCAGATGCCTTATACTGTATTATCTCCCACTAGATGATTAGATTTTAAAGACAGGACAAAGCATTTCATTTCTGTTATCCCTTGTATGGCAGGTGACCCAGGATTCTCTAAATAAGCATGCATTTATTTGGAAGGGAGTATTCAGTCTAGCATGATTTGTGGTTTTAGGGACATAAATAACATTTTGATTCAAAATACTCTGAAAATTTTTTTAACATGATCCAGATTTTTTTTTGTGTGTGGGGAATGAACATTCGATGTTATATTGATTCTGCACTACCTTAACGTGTGGATCGTTTTTTGGCCTTCACTCCCTTTTTTATACAATGACTCCTTTTCACAAGATTCTGTCAACAGTAGTATGTAGAGTAGTTAAGAGTATAAGTTCTGGATGTAGACAGTCTTAGGTCAAAATCTCCCTCCACCACTTAATAGGTCTTTGGTCTTGGGTAAGTCTAGACCTAATATATTGTTGTAAATGGGATCTGCAATACTACTCACCTTGTTTTGGGGATTAACTGAGATCATTCCTGTAAAGGGTTTAGCAAAGCAGTGGGCATATAAAAAAATACGTAAATACTATAACATTACTTTCTAAAGTGCCTTCTAGATCCATCAATTGTTCACAGTTGCACTGCCAATTGTGTTTGGGCCTAGACAACATCTTACAGTCCGAGACTCTAGCTCTAAATATCTCTTATTCTATTAACGTAATAAGGGAAACTTTAATGTGAGCTGAAGTTATTTCGATTCAACACCTATATATTGAGTCCATATTGCTGTCAGATCCAAAAATCTTCATAACTGAGGTGGATAGAACTAACATTTCTTGAATATTTTCTATGGGTCAGATCCTGTTCTAATCCTTTTACATGCATCATTTTTATTTGATGTTCACAGTGACACTAAGGCTGTTATTTTCCCCCATTCTACAGGTGAAAAAAAATAAAGCTTAGCAGAGTGAAATAAAACATGCAAGAACTTATTAAATAGAAAGTTAGATCTTGAGGGAAAAAGAGGTTTTTTTTTAAGAAAAGGATTAAATCCACTTTGAGCTGAGGCTTTCAGATTTATCTATTCACAGTTGATAACAAGTAATTTCTTTTTAAAATTATTTCCCACATTCAGATTAAAGGTTATAAATTAACAGTTACACATATTGGAGGAGTGCATTCTTTTTATAGCAGCAATATAGATATCAATTAAGGAGAAAATTAGATATATCTTTTGACTTATGTGAAGAGAAGAGAATTGCTATAGTATTAAAGTGTTTTTAACTATAGGATAGTAAGGTAATTAGGAAGCTGTCAAAGCTTGTTATCTTGTAGCAGCTGGGGTTCAGAATATTTCTTGTTACTACTGGTCTGAATGGGATGTGGTTAATATGCAGCTTCAGTCAACAAAGGTTCAAAGGGGACAATTTCATTATGACTCTGTAACTTCTTAATTTTCAATTATTATGACATGGGGAAACTGCCCTTGAGAAAGGGTAGTTAAAAGACATTCACTACTCATATAAAATTACAGAAATAGACAGATGTGAACAAGAATAATGATTACTGTTTGTGTATTTTAAGAATAGTGTTTTACATGTTAACATGGTAGTAGATTGAATAATAGTTTTTCCCAAAGATTGTTCCATAGAACATTAATACTAGTATTGTGTGATGTTTGCAGGTCTTCCTTTAAGAACACTTTTATGGAAAAATAAATTTGAGAAATATTGGGTTAATTAAAGCTAAAGAAGTAATTTTTTCCTGCAGAATTTCTCAGAAACATAAGTAATATATACAGTAAATTATCAAGAGGCTTGTTACATCGAATACGCCAAATTATTTGACCAGGGAATCTTTATTTTTCCATGATACTATGAAACTAAAGTTCAACAGAATATTATCTGGGTTATATTTGTATAATGGATAAAAATCTTAATTTTAAGCATAAGAGTCAAGGCACCTGGGTGCCTAGTTCTACCACTTACTTGCTTATTTATTACACAAGTCCATTGGTTTACTCATTCATTCATTCATTTCCACTTAAATGATTCATCTGAAATTAACCTCAGCAAACAGAATTATTCAGTTTGCTCCACAAATCTCTTGCCTGCTCAATCTTAATTAACAGTACCATTACTCAACCAGTTGCTGAAATTAAGAAGCAAGGAGACACCCTTAATTTCTCTTCTTCCCTCATTCCTCATTCTATTCATCTGCAAAATTTGAAGGCTCATTTTCTAAAACACAGATCACATCCAACTACTCATTGCCATTTCACTCAAATCCAAGCCATAATCATTTCTCACCAGGAGTAGTGCAGCAGAACATTCTAAATGTTCCTCCTGCTTCAACTTTGTTCCACAAAGCAGTCAGAGAAGAAGGTCTTTATAAAATAGCAGCTAGCCCATAAGCCTCTCCTAAGAATATTCCAGTGTCTTCCTGTGACTCTCACACTAACACCAAAATATGTTTCTGGGCAGATGTAGCTCTAATTATGAATGTAGTAATGCTTCTACAAAATAATAATGGAGACTATCTTTATGACTTGGGATAAGGAGAGATTTTAAAATAGGACACAAAAAAACATGAACCATAGAGGAAAGAGTCGTAAGTTGGACCACATTAAAATGGAGCACTTATAGTCAACAAAAGACACCATTAGAAGAGTGAAAGTGCAACCTATATAGTGGGCTTTTGTTAATACAAATAATGAACAGAAAATTCATATGCAACGTATGTAAAGACTGTATATAAACAATTCCTATGTATTAAAAAGCAGAAACTAATAAATATGGGTTAGAGACATGAACAGGTACCTTAAAAATATACTATTTCTTCACCAGGCAGTGGTCACATACTTTGTGAAAATTCATTGAGCTGTACATTTATGATATGTGGTTTTCACTTCAATAAATGTTACAAAAATGTATGTACCCAAATACTTCAAGACATGAGCTAACCTCCTTGGAAACCGAAGTAACTTGGCCTAGTTTCAATACTTAGTTATTTCTACAACGATCTTCACAAAGCTAGTCATTTTTATCTTTGAAAAGATAGGCATATTTCATTTTTTCTCCCTACAGGCTAGTACTAGCAGAGCATTTTTGAATAAGAATTGCATGATTATATAAAGCCCTGGCTCTCCCATATCATGAAACAGTCATTAATAAGTCATTGAATCTGCCCATACAGTAGCATTTAATACAGATGGAGTTCTCACTGTTACGTTTTGCATAAGACGAATAAACAAAGAATCAAAGAACAAGGGGTATTAATATTTTAAGTATGATATTTAATTTGGAAACAGGACAGAGAGACATTAGCATTGAAAGCAGATAGGCAAAAATGTCTGGATGAGAAATAGAGGATAGACATCATTTAAAATGTGGGCGAGGTAAGAATACAAACAAAGGGAATCTAGCCTTGCTTGACAAACAGCTGCACCGACTTGGTGCAAATGGCGACATAATCTTCCATGGGCAAATTCTCCAGGAAGCTGAGCCAATGAAATGGAAGTTTCCCAGAGTCATTCTGCATTTTATTTGGCTCATTTCTGCTTTCACTGACTTCTTGGAATTCAACACAAATACAAGCCCAAAGATAGCTTTACCTTAGCAAAGCTGCTTAAAAAACTAAGTGTTCTTTTTGCGCCTATGGCAATGTCAGGGATCCACATGGGCCTGGAACCAGGCTCTGTTTTGCACTGCGGAGTGAGCAGCAGCATATGCGGGAAAGTTATTACTGCAAGGAGCAGATTTTTCTACTTCTGCTAATTCTGGATTAGAAACAGCCGTGAACTCTCAGCCATGAAAAGAGAGGGGAGATCACCCATGACCAGAGAGCAAAGTAATGAGAATTGAGAGCAAAGGAGGCTTCGGAACCCAAGGAAAGCGCTTCACTAACAGGAATTTACCATGGCTCCTGGACAGTGGCCTGTGAAAATCGATATTTAAGAAAAATTAAACAAAATGGATCTAATCATTTTAGGGCACTCAGAAAAAATTTTTCAAAAAGCCCCCCCCCGGCCCCGCCAACAAAAACAAAAAGCAAAATCCTCCAGAACTGAGAAGTAAGCCTGCTGAAAGATCTAAAAATGTTCTTCAATCCAGGCAAATAAGGAGGTATAATTAGATTTCACAAATGGGCCTTGCTTCGGGGCATCACGGAGGGAAGGATAAATAGCCCTAATTGGAAGTTTATATAGTGCGCAATGCAAGCCAGGAAACATCCACTGTTAAAATAATTTCCTCAGATGTATTTTTAAAACACTTAAAATGCATACGGAAGCAACAGGAGGTACCTTTAAAGCCATTGGGAGGAGAAATGATGCAAAACTGAGGTCAGTAGGACTGAAGAGTGTGGTGAGAAAGTTCTCACAGGGTGCCAGATGCACGCTTCTGGACTTTAAGGGACAGAGAGCGGTGCTTAATGCTCCCTGTCCTGTGAAGGCAAAGAAAAAAATCTCATTGCCCCTTACGGTGATTTTCATGCACAATAACTTCAACCCCAAATGGAACTCATCTGTTCTCTCAAGGAGGAGGGTGAGGGAGCAGCAAAGGTCAGAGCAGAACAGCTGACATTAAAACAAAGCGGCTGGACTAGGTTTTCATAGTTAGCAGGAGATGAATGAAGGGCAAAGAGCAGCCTGTTCCTCATGTAATAGGGCGATAATGGGAGTCACATTTGGGCTGCTATATTCTACTTTGGCTTGTGTCAGCTTTTCCATTACACACGCGGTTTTTCAGGAAGGTGATAATTCAATTCAGGAGTAAGGAAAAGCAAAAGGAAAGTAAATTAACTGAGGGCCGAGACTTGGCAAATAGGGTCTCCACTTGGACATGCAGAGCCTCAGGAAATATGAAAGCTGATCACTTTTAATTCTAGGCCTGAGAACTGACTGTTCTCTGGCATTTTTCTTTGTGCTGTGGCTGACTGCGGGGGCCCCACAACTGCTGTGTTTCCCTTGCTGGAAGTGCGATGAGCCTCTGTTCCAATTGTACAGCACCAAGGATGGCCCTGTTAACAACTTGATGTCAGGGGGCCTGGCTGTCCTGTTGAGGTGGTCTCCTTTTGTTATACCAGCACAAATAATAGAGAGTTTTTCTCTCACATTTCCCGTACGGGTTTTCTCTCTTACCCTTCTAGTTAGAGTGAATACTCTGTATCTTGATTATTCTCTATTACTACAACCTTGTGCTTGTCTCCTCATATTCCTCTGGGACAGCCTCGGGAAGATGTCAGCAATGACCTCTCCATAACTCAATTCCAGTGCCTACATAGCAGGTACTCAGACAATACTTGCTGAATGAAATTCAAGAGATGGTTTTTGCAATTCCTAACTTTCTTGGGTGTTTTTCCTCCTCTCAATTCTTCCTTATTAATCCTTCTTTGGATCCTCCGGGGTCTCTAGTTCCTTTGTCTACTCTCTGAGTGTTGAGGGTCTTGGCTTCTGCTAGCTCTTTTTGCCCATTCCAAATATTTTCCTGATCTGATTTCCTTCAAACTCAGGGCTGCAACTTCAGAGAGAGCCTGACATCTTTCTCTCCACGCCAGACTTCAGTGAGGAGCTCCTATCTCACACAGTCAACAGTTTTCTCTTGGATAGCCCAGTGGACTAACGTAGACTCATTAACTCACCCCTGCACTCACCTAATACTGGTCTATTTTTAAAAAAATATTTTTAATTTAAAAAAAATTTTTAAATTTGTTATGATTATTATTATTATTTTTTAGATGGAATCTTGCTCTGTCACCAGGCTGGAGTGCAGTGGTGCAATCTTGGCCCACTGCAGCATCCGCCTCCCAGGTTCAAGCAATTCTCCTGCCTCAGCCTCCCGAGTAGCTGGGACTACAGGTGCATGCCACCACGCCCAGCTAATTTTTGTATTTTTAGTAGAGACGGGATTTCACCATGTTGGCCAGGATGGTCTCAATCTCTTGACCTCGTGATCTGCCTGCCTCAGCCTCCCAAAGTGCTGGGATTATGGGCATGAGCCACTGCACCTGGCCTGGTCTACTATTTTTGTGCTGAATGTTTCAGTCTCCTAATTCATAAGTCTGGGCCGTATATTCAATGATTGGCCATTCTTGCTTCATATCTTTGCTCTCACGTTGTTGGTTGAAATATTTAATGCAAATCTCATTACTTTTATCATTTCACCCTTAGTGACAATTGCATGATCACACTCAAAAATCTTTTCACATTTAAAAAAAAATCAGGACCCAAACGAAATCCACATAAATTGCATGTGATTGATATGTCTCAAATCATTTTTAATCTGTAACAGTTACTTCTTACTCCCCTTTCTCATGCCACATATTTGCTGAAGAAACTGGGTATTCAGAAGGTTTTTTATATAAAGTCATTAATTTTCTGTGGTACATCTTACCTTATATTAATAAATCTATTCTAGCACTATATATATAGTTGCTATATATAAATGTTGCTATGTATATACATGTTTCTATATATATATGATGCTATATATATGTTGTTTGAAATTTTTGAGGCATATATGCACATATAGTAAAATCTACAAATCTTAAAAGTATATCTTCATGAATTTTTACATATCTATATATAAGCACCATCCAGATCAATATTTACAACACTTACAACACTTTCACCCTCCCAGAAAGTTCCTTTATGTCCCTACAAGTCATCAGGTACTCTCAGAGTAAATACTATTCTGACTTCTACCAGCATAGATTGGTTTTGCCTATTCTTGCAATTCATATCAATGGACTTATAAAGTATAACTCTTTTTGCCTTGCTTCTTTCACTCAATATAGTGTTTTGAGTTTCATCCATGATGTTGAATGCATTTGCAATTTGTTTGTTTGTTTTTTACATGCAGGATCTGGCTCTATCACCCAGGCTGGAGTGCAGCGGCACAATCATAGCTTACTACAGCCTCTAACTCCTGGGCTCAAGTGATCCTCCCACCTCAGCCTCCCTAGTAGCTAGGACTACATGCATGTGCCATTATTTTAATTATTTTAATTGTCCGTGGCTAATTAAAATAAAAATTGTAGAGACAGGGTTTCACTGTGTTTTCCAGGCTGATCACAAACTGGGCTTCAGCAATCCTCCTACTTCAGCTTCCCCAGTAGCTAGGATTGCAGTAGCATACTATAGACATATGCTAATTTAAAACAATTTTTTTTTGGTAGAGATGGGGTTCTCACTATGTCGCCCAGGATAGTCTTGAACTCTTGTCCTCAAATGATCCTCTTGCCTTAGCTTCCCAAAATGCTGAGTTTACAGGTGCGAATCACCATGCCTGGCCTGCTCTTTTTTATTGCTGGGCAGTTTTCTGTTGTATGAACATAGCACAGTTCATTTCTACCCATTCTCCTATTAATGGACGCTTAGATAGTTTCCAATTTTGGCTACTGCGAAGAAAGCTGCTAAAAGCATGATTGGACAATCTTTTTGAAGACACATGTTTAGTGAAAGAATTTCTGGGTCAGAGGAAAGATATATATTTTATTACAAATTGCCAAAAAGTTTTTTTTAACATTGTAACATTTGACATTCTCACCAAAAATGTACAAGAGTTCCCTTGGTTCCACATTCTCATCAACACTTAATATTATCATTCTTTTATATTTTGGCCATTCTGATGGATTTGCAGTGATAGCATGTATTTTTAATTCCCAAATCCATGCAAGAAAATTAAGAATAACCCAACAACTTTCAGAAGCATTGAAACATTAGTAGGGGCCTACTATTTAAAGTGATATCTTCTGACATCAATAGAAGTTCAATTAAGGATAGTAGGGATGAAAAACACAGAAAGAGAAAGATTCCAATCTCATTTAATTCTTCTGTGTTTCAAAATAATTTGGCCAAGGTGGGCATCTATGCAGATTCAATATCAAAAGCCTAATGACAACCTGGTCAGCTGCAGATAACATCATAACGAGCAACAGGTATTCTGCATTGCAGGAAATATCAGGTCTTGGCTTCTGGTTAAAGTTGATGTATCCTTTTACTTATGGCATTTACTTAACTTGACGGGATGTGAAAACTGCACAACCATTTATCCAGGAGGATTCAACTAATCAATGAAAATTTTGCCAATTATGCAGCCATGCAATGTATAAAAGGAAGTTGAGGGCTGATAAAAACAGACACATGCTCTTAAAGGCAGGAATGATTACCCATCCCTGCTTTGTGCTGTGGGATGTGTTGTGAGGTAGGATAGCTAGGAAGGGAAGTAATGTTTGCTAGATACTTATAATATGCCAGGCATATGCTAAGACCTTTTGTGTAGATATAATTTTGAATCTAATTAGGTCCTCACAAAAATACTTCAAGGTGGGTTTTATTACTCCATTTTACTGAAAAGGAAATATATGCTTAGAGGCATTTAGAAGCACTCACTGCAAATGCTCAGGGCCAGGATGCACCCAGGAATGTAGTAAAGTCATGGTGTTTTATCTTACAAGAATGATGAGGAATGTATTAGATTTAGAGATATAAAAATTATGCATAAATTACTTTAAAAATCTTTTTAATTGCCCTCAAACTAGGCCATACCTGACTTGGTGTGTATAATCCAAAACAGTAATACATATGCATACTGAAGCTTGAGAAACAGCTAGTTAGACTATAAGAAAAGTCAGACTATAAGACTGAATCTGCAGTCATATGCAGATTCAGGGCTCTTGCCCCTTTGCATTTTAAGATAGTTATCAAACCTCTAGGGTGAGGAAGTATAGCAGAATGGCCTCAAGCATTCCTGCTTGTGTGCAGGGTTTACTTATTTGGTTTAAGTATTAATTCTCTATTATCATAAAGCACATTACATCTCTTTATTGTTCCGAGAGTTTAAAAATATAGTAGATTCACAGCTTCAATGAGGAAGGTTACCTTCCAAAATCAGCCATAAAGTAAAATATTATGCAATAGGATTCCTTTGGATTCCTATTGTATTATGAATAAAACTGAGTTTCAGAGAAATTTAAGATATGTACCCCAAACCCTACTATAATTCAGGACCAGAAAGTAATCTCAGCTCATCTGATTACAAGCTCCAAGGCCCCTTTCATGGATCAGCTGACCAACAGTTTAGCAAGAACAGATCTGGAATCAATTAACCTGGAATTTGATATACTTCAGATCATCTCATTGAAATAAAAGGTTGGGGGACTTAAACATAAAATTGCTGCATACATCAGGCTTGATTCACTAGAGAATGAAAGCCAGCAATTTCCCTCTTCACAGACAAGATGCTTTAGGATAGCCCTTCCCAGCCTTGATTTTGCTATGATACTCAGACGATGTTCTCCAGGTAGCAGAACACACTCCCTGGATTGTACCCAGGTGTGGACTCCATGAGTTTGCTCTAACTGTGCTTCCTTGTCTCACATTCAAGGGAACGCATCAGAATGCAAGGTAGTTAAAATGACATTGCCTGGGGAACCTTGAAAGCTCTTAATTTTGTATTAAGAAGTAAGTCATACACAAATGGCTGTGTTTTACTGTTACTTAGAGATTTTTTTTTATGACACATTTACTGTCACAACTCCACAAGGTCATTGGAAGGATTATGCACAAGGATGCACAAGGTACTCAGAACAGTGCCTGATCCGTGGTAAGTGTGCAATGTCTGTTGTCCATGATCACCGTCATCAAGAATGAAAAGAGAGCAAAGTGATTGAGATGGTTGGGCTGTGTCCCCACCCAAATCTCATCTTGATTTATAGTTCCCATAACCCCATATGTCATGGGAGGGACCCAATGGGAGGTAATTGAATCATGGTGGCAGTTACCCCCATGCTGCTGTTCTTGTAATAGTGAGTGAATTATCATGAGATCTGATGGTTTTATAAGGGGCCTTTCTCCCTTTTGCTCAGCACTTCCTCTGGCTGCCACCTTGTGAAGAAGGACACGTTTGCTTCCCCTTCCACCATGATCGTAAGTTTCCTGAGGCCTCCCCAGCCATGCTGAACTGTGGGTCAATTAAACTTCTTTCCTTTATAAATAAGCCAGTCTCAGGTAAGTCTTTATTAGCAGCGTGAGAATGGACTAAAACAATGATTCCACTCTCTTCTGTGGATCAGAAATAATATCAATCCTTTATTATAAGGAAGTCAAAAAAGTGAATAATGTTGCCACAAATGCATCCACTCTTTTAAGTATCCCAAGCAATGTAAAAACTTCCCATGGGACCAGGCGCGGTGGCTCATACCTGGAATCCCAGCACTTTGGGAGACCGAGGCAGGTGGATCACTTCAGGTCGGGAGTTTGAGACCAGCCTGAAATCTGTCTCTACTAAAAATATAAAAATTAGCTGAGCATGGTGGGGATGTGCCTGCAGTCCCGACTACTCAGGAGGCTGAAGCAGGAGAATCACTTGAACCTGGGAAGTGGAGGTTGCAGTGAGCCGAGATCACACCACTGCACTCCAGCCTGGGCAACAGAGTGAGTTGCCCATCTCAAAAAAAAAAAAAAAAAGGTTAATGTGGAAACTGGTGCCCAGCAAAATCAAAATAACTTAAATAACTACTTCTAGAGCTTGATATCCTACCATGTTTTCAGCAGTTCTGATTTTTAAAACACTGAAAATAAAATATTAACATGGTATAAAGATAACCTCAAAAAAACCATGGTATAGTATTTTCTTTTTGTGGAATTTTAAGACGTTTTGTAATGTATGAGGCTGACAGTTTATATCCATTCTTCCCTTTAACTTTTTGAGACTTAATTTACTTATCTATAAAACCTCAGTTAAAAGATTTATCATGCCTATCATACAGGGCTGTTGTAAGAATCAAAAGGAACAATGTAAATAAAAAATTAAAATGATAACTTATTGTAAAATATTTTATTAGAAATTTAATGGATTTCTTATTCCATAAGAATATTCCATAGGAATAAGAAATAAGTTGCATACCATCATAAAGAACATTATTATAAATACTGTTTATTAAATATTATCTCATTTAATTCTCTAAAACCCCTTTTAAAATAGATACTGGTGTTATAATCATTAAAAAGTAGCGAGATTAGGTGTCAGAGAAGATAAGACTAATTGCCTAAGAACACAAAGTTGAGAAGAACCAAGATCTGAACTTATCTGAAGAAATTGGTTATTATCCTGAGAGTAAATGCAGTTTTATTATTGTCATTTGATTCCTATTTCTGGAACAACTTAAGCAAATTGCATCTCCATCTTTGCAATTCTCTCCAATCCCTGAAGTCCCGTGACCCAAATTTTTAGATCCATGAAAGTGATATAATTTGGGTTCTCCTTCAAATCAAAATCTTTCTAATCATCCCACTGTGCAGAAGGGGGAAAAAAAAAAAACAAAAGTCCACTCAATGCATGGTCAATTTCTTTAAAAGTGGAGGTAGGGTTGTTTTGTAATGATGTGAAGCCGCTGGTTTATACCATGCTTCCACTTAACCATATGATATCCTGCCTAAAAAGCGGTCTTTACCATCTGAAAATTTTCCTAATTCGCTTACCAGACTGCACTCATCAAGACATACAATGTTGAGACTGCCTAACAATGAACCACCAAACAGGGCAGAATGAATGCCACTAACTTTGTAACTTACAAAGAGAGATTGCCAGCCAGGGTTGTTAAACGGATCAATGGTATTGAAAGAATGAGTTGTGGTGAGCAGAGTATTGACCATTGAAAAGAGTGATGGACAATTATAGTCTCAGTCCAGTATCAGTGTTATAAAGGTCACTGTTGAAAGATGTCTCAGTTCCCCCTTTTAAAAGTCCTTTTATGCTTGATTACAGCTTTTTCTTCTCCATTATCCTGTTTTCTCAAGTGCTTCTTTCAGAATCTTAATGAGAGTGAACAGCCCCATTCAGCAGACAGTAAATATATGACCTACACTATTAGCTTTATTAGAATTTTTACATTCTGTATAGAAATGATAATTTGGGAATACAAGAATTTGGGAATTTTGTATAGGATGAGAATTTGGGAAAATAAGAACACTATGCAAGACTCCAATCAGCACATTACTTAAAATGGAAAAATCTACAGTTGTATATCATTAAGGCTACAAATTGAAATTTTTCCAAAGTCAAGAAATGACAAAAGTTATGGTTCTCTAGGTGGCATTCATTTTCCCACTGTTACATGTACTGTGTAATGCACATGTTGTGTTATACTTACAAACCTAGCTAGTATCTGGGAACGCCACCCAAGAGCAAAGCCCATATTATGACTTAATATTACATAGAAAACTATCTCCTTGGCATTTCTATGCTTTTATGAGATTTCTATTTGAAATGGGAAATTTCCTCTTGAGCAAATGTTTTTAATTTAAGTTTCAGGAAGGAGGATACCGAGAAGGAGAGGAAACAGGTTTTCTGCTCTGACTTCCCATAGTAGTGACTATGTATTATTACATCAATCTCTTTCACCAGATTATCAGGTCTAGAGAAGTAGAATCTATCCCTAATTCATCTCTGTATGACCCACAGTATCTAATGTAGTCATGTAAAAAGTCAGTGTCAACATTTTTATCTTGATACGATTAATAATTAGGGGAGGGATCAGACGAATCCAAGAATGAACACCTGTGCATCATCCAAGAAGCATAAAGTAGTGGCTACCACACTTACCTGGGCTCCAAGGTTGGCAAAAGAACTGTATAAAGAATAGATTCCTGGACCCCTCCCCAAATTTCTCATGAAGGACAATTTCTCATTGTACAGACTTGAAATCTAAGTTTTAAGAAAAGTTTCTCAGTTGAATATTTTTTAGCTATCCTGGTTCTAGTCTATGTAATGATATTTAGGAAACTTCGAGGTCAAGGAAGGCCTTGGTTCTAGGTTAGACATGGCTGATTAATTTTACTTCACAACCAACTCTGCATAGTAGTGGCCATTGAGGACCTGATACTCAAATTTAGTCTATGATCCAGCAGTATCACCTGGAACTTATTAGAGAAGCTAAATATCAGGGCCAGAAGCAGACCTACTGAATGAAAATCTGCATTGGAACACAATCTCCAGTGATTCATATATACATTAAAATTTGGAAGCACTGGTCTACAACAATGCTAACAAACCATGGTGTGTGGATAGGCAGAATCTGTGTCATCTGGCAACTTGCTAGAAATGTAGAATGGAATCTTAGTTCCCATCCCAGACCTACTGAATGCGAATCTATGGGGGTGGTGGGTGTGGGAATGTGTATTTTAACAAGCTTTCCAGGTGATTCTTAGGTATGCTGAAGTTTGAGAACCATAGGTATAAAGCACTGTGCTAAGAAAAGGTGCAAGGGGACACCTGGGCTTACAGCTAAAAGATATATTGATCAATTAATACTATCTACCCAGGTGCAGAAGGGGAAAGTGATGGCACTATCTCTGCACTAGACAGAAAACTTGATGCATGGCTGTGAGCTTTAAGACAAATACATAGGACTTATGAGGAAATCAAAATTCTTACTAGAATAAGAAGTAAAAGATGAACAACAACCTGCCTCCCTCCAAAATAAAAAAGGGATGGTAGCAAAAATAGAAAAATGATTAAATTCTGTGCAGCTAAAACAAGTGTGGCAATATATTGGTAATTATTGAAGCTGGGTGACGGGTAGTGGGATTCTTAGTTTATATTATTTGTTCTACTTTTGAGTGTATGTGAAATTCTTTATATAAACAGCTTGGAAATAAATCCATCTGGAGACATATTATTGCCTGAAAAGTTAGGAAACATTACCAGTCTTTTAAGACTGATAATATCCATTGTCGGTGTGAATGAAGAGAGAAAGAAACTCGCAGCTACTGTTGGTGAGACTGTAAATAATTACAGCCTCTTTGAAAGGCAATTGAGAGTACCCATTATAATGTTTAAACATGCTTCACACATATTGACCTGGCAATTCTATTTCTAGCCTATGTACAGAAAAAGTCAATCATTTGTGTAAGGATACTGTATAAAGATGTACTGGGATTTATTTGTAATAACAATAATTTTGAGAGAATCTATGTTACGATGGGACAGTTTTGTAATTGTGATTTGCTCATAGCATGGACTATTGTACAATTATTTCTAAATGACTTATGGCTAAATGTATTGACCTGAAAAGTTGTCATGATATATTGTTGAGTAGAGGAAAATGTCTATCATCCCCTTTTAATGGGGATGGAAAGATGACCTCAATGCTTTTGTGCGTATCTCTCTACACTTAGACAAGAATCTAGAAGTCTGATACTAAACCTTTAGTTGTTATTTCAGAGAAGGAGGCAAGGATTACATCTGTTTTTGGAAGGCTGTCCATCACTTTTAACTCAATGTAAGCTTGTTCTATTTTTTCTATCTTTTGCATCTTGGGGTCCATGTGAAATAGTTCCAAACAATAACATATAAATGGATGTTATTGAGAAAACTCTTAAGTTTGGAGAAAGCTCTTTTATGAGCTCAGATTCGGGGAGCACATGCCTTTTTTTTTTCCTTTGGCTTTTCCCCCTTTTCCAGTCTGGAACCTGGACAAATACCTTAAGAGGGAGAAGCTGTTTTGCAAGCTTATAACCAATGGTTCCATGCTTAGAAGTGGCACAATAGAAAGCCAGAAGGATCCTGAGTAATCGATAGAGGTATAAATTCAGAGCGTCAGCCCTGGTTGACTCTCTTTCAAATGTCTTATGCAAATGAGATAATATCCTTAACGTTTAAGTTAATGTTTTTCAGGTTTCTTCACTGACAGCCAAACGATTGCCAGCCAAAGCATTACTGAACTATCTAGGTGTCCTGGTATGAATCTGGTATGAATAAAGGTGGAATATACATTCTAATATATGCACTAATATATATGCAAGTAGGTTTTACATAAGGAGATAACTTATATATCTTGTTCTCATGTATTTCCAGCCTTAGCACAGTGCCTGGCACATAATTTCATGGAGGAATAAATAAATCCATGAAAGAATAATGTACATACTTATCTCTCAATTGTGGGATTATAGATGATTTTAATTTCCTCTTGTATACTTGACTATATTCTTTGAATATTTAAAATCAGAAAAAAGTTATTTTTAAAATTATTAAAACTGTATAGGAAAGCTATATGGTACAGCTTGATGAAGTGGAACTGTGTTATTCTACAGATTTTAACATATTGCATATCAAACCTTTTCCTCCTCCCTCCCTCCACAAACTATTTTAAAAATAGCATAAAATCCTGATAAAACTCAAGACAGATATTAGTCTGATCCTCCATCAGGATGATAAAGGAGGTTTACTCTACAATTATATTACATATTTATAAAGTAAAACTTAGAAGAAACTGGTTTCTTTTACATTGATAGATGTCTCATCAGAAACCATTAGAAACAATAAAATATTAAGCAACTTTGTTTTCTGCTAAGAATGCATGTACGATATACAGTATTTCAACTCAGGGGACATATTTATCATACCTCTTGGTAAAACTTTGCACACAGATCAACTGAAAACCCACTGGGTGGCACAACAACTTCTGCAACATTTTAGAAAGTGGCATGGCATTAATACTTTCATACCAGTGTTCTCAATAGGGCCATCTGGCAATGTCTGCAGACATTTTGGGTTGTCGCAAGAGGGGAATGCTACCAGTAACTAGTGAGTAGCGACTAACGATGCCACTAAACAATGCTCAGGACAGCGCCCATGACCAAGAATTATTCAGCCCCAAATGTTAATAGCACTGACATTGAGAAGCGTTGCTTTAGATAATTTTTTTCTTTTCTTGTTATTTAGTCTGCAGCTACTCTTAGAAATGGTTTGACTATTTTGTCTTCTGGGTTTTTCTTTTTAGTTGGGTTATTAAATTACCAATTGGCTGACTGAATTTCAACATTTAAATTGTGTTTTTCTAGTCTTAGAATTTTAACAGTAGATATACAGTCACGGTATTGTAGAGATGTTTTCATTCAATGAATATTTACTGAGAGTCTAACAGGTACTAGACAGGGCCCAGATACTAAGTTTGCAGAAATAAGTGGGAAGACATGGTCCCTATGCTCAGGTACTTACCATCTAGTGAAACAGAGAAAGCCCCTGATCCTCAGCAAACAGCAGGCTCAGTTAGGTAGTCGCATTTGGGGGCAGCATAAATAACTTTGAATTTGAACTCAAGTCCCCAGTCCAAATTCCAGTTAACCATTTCTTTCTTTCTGTGTATTAAACAAACAGCACAGTCCTGCTTCCTGATTTTTGCCCTATTTACTCTAATGCTTGAAATGCTCTTTCTTCAGATCTCTTCTCCACTAGCCCTTTTCTCCCATTCAGGTCTCCGTTCAAATGTCACCTCCTCAGAGAGGACATTCTCATCATTGTCTCCTCTAAACTTTCTCTATCCCATTGTTGTTTCATATACTTTATCTGAAATTATCTTGCATACCTGTTGAGTGTTTGATTCCCCCACAGTGATTTCTTTATGACTTATGCAAAAAAAAAAAGTCCCCTAATCTTACAAGGCCTTGGATGATCTGAAGTCTGACAATGCACATGATCTTGCTTGAAGCCCCTTTTCCTTCTTTCTCCTTTCCAGCCACACTGGTTTTGCTCTGCACCTTCAACAGAACACATTCTTTTGAAGCCTTTGGACATCTCTCCTCTATTCCTACCCCTTGGCAGTTATCTTTAAATATGACGCCTTTCACTCCCCCACAAAGATTGCCCTCCATATTTCTCCCCAACATTACTTATGACTTATTACATTTTAATTATTTGCTTATTTTGCTTACCTCCTCTTTTAGTCCTAGACCTATAAAGGAAGGACTCTTGCTTTCTAGTTCACTGCTATCACCCCCGTACCTGCCATAAATTCTTCATTAGATGTGCTCAGCAAATACATATTAATATATATATCTCAATTAACTTTATCCTGCAAACTTAAAACTAATTTTTAAAAATAAAATATAATACAACATGTAATATAACTTATATCTTTTTTGCCTGCCTATGTCAAGAAATATGAACTTCACAGTCCCACCCAGACCATGCTTCTGTTTTGCAAATTGTATATGGTCTGTGTTAATTTTGCAACAACAACAAAATGATGAAAATAATGTCCTTTGGTAATGGAATCATTTCTAGAGAAAACAGCAAAACAAGAAAGAAAGAGAAACAGAGAGAGAGAATGCACAAGCAGTCGCATCTCATTAAATTAAAGCACACATTAGACTTCTGAGTAAGGCTAATGATACACACGCTAGACAGGCAGCCCCCACCACACAGTTACATGTGGGCGGGGGCGGGGAGGGGGAACAAACACCAAAAATCCTCACTACTTTTGTGAAATCTTGATGATTTGATTTATGGGTGCTATAACTATCTAGGCTCCAAAGTCCTCCCAGCGGAAAATATCGCTTCCCACAGCAATTCAGGCAAACTCTGAAGAGTAGCCAAAGCAGGCTGTGTCTTGTCCTTGAGGATATTAGCTGCAGAACGATTTTTGCAAACCACACTGTGAAGCTCACATTGATCTGCCAGCAGTGTTTGAATCTGCAGGCAGAAATGAACTTTGGCTTTTCTTGAGTGTATTGGCATCCCACACTGTTTTGCTTTTCTATTAATTTACCATTTTTCTCTGAACACTAGACAGAAAAATGTTGGATGGGGTTTGGAGAGTTTTCTCTTTTGAATCCTTCATTTAATAAAACTTTCATCGTAGCTCTTTTTAATCTTTTGCCCTTCTTCATGAAAACCATCATCCTAAACAGCATAAAATGAAACTTAACATTCAGAATCTGGGTTTATGAAATTTGTAGTTTGAATTTGGAATTGGAAATTCATGTACACAACTGAATAGACTGTTTTGAAACCACCCTAAGTGTAAAACAGAAAAGATAATGCCATTTCAAGGCCAGCCAACTCCCACAGTTCTTAATAAGACTTGCACTCATTTCTTATTTCTTGGCAGGTAATCTCATATCTTTACCTTAGGGCCTGGTAAGAAAGCTGGTAAGAGCAAATCAGTGCATCAAAGCCATGTGAATTTAACAAAAGAGTTGGTCTGGCTTAGAGATTTTTAGAAATTAGAATAAAATGTTGACATACGAGTCCCTTAGAGATTGTGTTGTACCTGCTCATGTTACGGACAGTGAAACTGAGTCCTAGGGATTTAAAAAGGAATTTGGTGTCAGTCACACAGCCAGGGATAAGACTGGAATATTTCTTCCTGTGCATTATACTATTACCACCTAGTTTAGCTCACCGTTTTCTCTACCCTGGATTTCTCTGAGAAATACCTAACTGATCTTCTAGCTTCCATTCTTATATTCTCTTGTTTATTTACAGAAGCAAGAGTGGTTTCAAATCACAATTTCTATTACTCTTAGGGAGGCAGAGTAGTAGCAAGAGCTTAAAATGTGGGCATCCATCTGCCTTCAGGTTGTTCTCTTGCTTGGCCTTCTCTTACCTTGGTAATCTTACCTGCTTAGCTTGTCAAACCCAAGCTTCCTTGTTTCTTCAATGATTTGACAAATTTACCTAAAGCATATGGGGTTATGAGGATGAAATAAGATAAAACATTTTATTTTTTAAATGTGTCCTTTGCAAGACACAAAGAGGACAATGCAAGCTCTGACAACACATTACAAGGCCATGTGTGATCTGGCCTCTTCCTTTCTCCAACTGCAACTTCTACCACTGTCCCTGACTTACTAAAGTTTAGCCATGCTGGTCATTTAGTCTTCAAATACATCTTACCCCAGGGCCTTTGCACTTGCTTTCCCTTCTGTTTGGAGTGCTTTCCTTCTTCCCCTTCACATGGTTGAAGGCTTTTACTCATACACCTTAGCTTACAGAATCCTTTCTATATGAAAATGAGGCTGGCACCATTTGTATTAATATTTGTTTCCTTGCTTGCTTTCTTTTTTTCATAGCCTGTGGCATAATTTGCAGTTATTTATTTTGGGTTACATATTTTTATTCCCCCCCCCCCACCACCAATTAAAATACAACTCCCATGGATAGCATAGAGATACGGACAGAACAGGCCAGGCCAGGCCCTCAGTTCATTCATGTAGAATAAAAGAAAAAAGAAAGAATGGGATTTGAATTCAAAGCTTTCACTGTCCAGCTCAGTTTCTAACTATATGAAGATACAGGTATTAAAAGAAATGCAATTTTAATGTTTTAGTAGTTTCTGCCACTACCTGCTCATTGCTTGGCCTGACTTTAAGTTAGCTTTGGCTTGAAACCATTTAGGATGTCCTTACAATGTATGAAAACTAAATCCACAGGAATGTTTTCCTGAGAATTTTAGATCCTATTTGAATATTTTCTTTCATAGATGAGGAAACTATGCCCAGGCAGATGAATTACCACAAGTGTCACAAAAACTGCTGGTATTCTTAATATCTTTCTTTTTAAAAAGTCCAGTTTCTTAAAAACAGAATAAAAGTGCTGTTTTCCCTAACTTGCATTGAATCGTTATGTTCCATTTATTGCATCCCATTATACTCAATAACCATATATTCATCCATCACCAATTCTTTAGTGATTTTATGATATGCCAGGCCCCATGTTACATGTTTTATCTTATTTCATCCTCATAACCCCATATGCTTTAGGTAAATTTGTCAAATCATTGAAGAAACAAGGAAGCTTGGGTTTGACAAGCTAAGCAGGTAAGGTCACCAAGGAAAGAAAAGGCCAAGCAAGAGAACAAGCTGAGGGCAGATGGATGCCCACATTTTAAGCCCTTGCTACTACGCTGCCTCCCTAAATGAAGATCCAGCAGCACACAGAAGCTAATGTGGTTTTCCAGAGCATTGTGTTTTATTACAAAAGAGCAGCTTTTCACCTGGTGGGAATAAGGCTCTTTTTATGTAAAGTGATTTTTATCTTTGGCAGAAAGCAACTGCAATACAAAGTCATATTTCACTCTGCTCAGGGCTTGGATCTCCACATACATTGCCATAAGTCAATAGGACTGGGGAAAGAGAATTTCCCCCTGAGCATCTATTTATAGTTACACAGTGCAAATCACTGTATACTTGAAAATCACTTAACCATATTTCAATCATATTAGTGAAACCCTCCAGCTGGTATCACATCCCTGCTTCTGAGGTGAATAAACTCATTGTATATATTTGAATGTGTGTGTGTGTGTGTGTGTGAGAGAGAGAGAGAGAGAGATAGACAAAGAGACAAAAGAGACAGGGAGAGAAAAATCTAATATGGAAGGGGGGAGATGAAATACAGGTCGATGTTATCCAAATGTTTCCCCAACTCCCATCCTCTGAAATATTAACTCTTAGGACACTGTAGGGTATTCGACACAAACACCTCGTTTGTGATTGTGACAAACATCAGAAAACGTTTCTCAACATCATAACTTTGTTGCAAAACCTGGGACTCTCTATCTCTTGTCCACGTTTCTTTAAGGAACGTGTCATTTTACTCCCTTTGGGTTCTTAGAAATCGCTGTTTTTCCCACCCAACATTCTTTCTTTCTTCTTGGAATAATACCCCAGTTTTACTAGGGAAATCATCCTTGTTGCATTCTCAGTTACGTGGGTTGAGTGGGGCTGATGTGGCCCAGGCCTGGCCAATTAGAGGTGGACAATTCCATCCCCTGGACCATATGATTGGTTATGGAGTGTGAGTAAGGCAAAGCCAGGCCTATGAAATGTGATCCTAGGGCTTCTGTGGGTCCAGCTGGGAAGCAGGAATTGTGTGTTTTGTTGGAATGAATGACCTGGAGGAAAATAGGCCTGGAGGAGTGGCTAATGGTCATCCTTGCCCCCTCATGAAGAGATGTTTTCAGAATTTAAAACCAATCCAGGAGGAAGCAGCACCAAGAGAGGAAGGGGGAAGGGGCAGGGTGGGGTAGAATTTGATGCTGTTTGACCCCTTGCCTCCTGTCATGTCCCAAATCAGCTACAACTTTGCAAACTTCAGTTAGTTAACCCAATAAATTTTACCTATTTTTCTCGGCTTAAGCAGTTTAGATTGGGTTTCTATCATTTTCAACAAAGACTCTTGATTAACATGGACGGAAAATCAATGTTTTTAAGAAGTCTTCAATGGAAACAAAAATTGTTATCTTTTCATCACTCTGTGAGCTTTCTTAAAAAACAAAAGCTCATGTATGCTAAATGCCCCCCATGTGCTTCATTAATAAACTTTAAATTGAGGCTTGATTTTTGTCTACTGTTTAATCCATAATACATCCCATAGCTGCCAGTGGGCCAGTCAGGCACTCCCTCTAGAAAATGAAGTTATATTTGACCTTCCCTCTTGTTCCTTCATCCACAGGATCAGCTCTAATTAATGAGGGTAGCTCCAGCCAAAAGGAAGGGTACCTGAGTTTGGAAGAGCCTTTTGGTAGACCCAGGTTATACTTTCATCCTGGGTCCACAGACAACCTGGTCCTTTTCATAAATTCTTTACACATAACAATAAGCAAATCCCAAATGATTTCCCTGACAGGGGAATCGATGCTGCATAAAAACATCAATGAGTCTTTACATTTTACATAAGAATGGTCTGGTTTTTGGTCCACATAAAACCAAATATTTTCTAACTTCAAGTGTAGGCAACATAAGAGGTTTGAGGATGCTCTGTCTTCTTCCGGACACAAACACACCAAATGCAACAAGAGTCATCTCAAAATATTAGAAGCTAGCATTTATAAACCCCTATGTTCTGATAATCTGTCATAGAAGCCCCTCCACAACCCCACTGGGTACCCACCATTTCAACCTCATTCTAAACAGGGGCTTAGAGGGATTAAGAAAGTGATGAAGCTGGAGCTCCAGTGGCGCAATCAGTTAGCGCCGGAACTTGTATAGATAGTGATGAAGCAGATATTGAAATTTACTTCCGTCAAAATCTAGAGTTCTAAGAAACTCCAACTCTTTGGCACAAAGAAAGGGAGGAATACATTTGGATGTGGTTTCCTGCAGCATGCCTTTTAGCCTGAAGAAAGGGGCACAGACTTTCCAAGGTAGGCATAGAAATTGTTTCACCAAATGCACGTCTGAGTAACAGGTTCGACCACAGAAAATTACTCAGAGGAAAAGAAAAGGTAGAACTGAAAAGTTACAACATGCATAGAGTCATATAAAGCTTGTATCTTTTCCTTCCCTTAAATATTAAAAAAAGAATCCTTCAAATTGGTTGGTTGCTGTGCATTAAAACTGGTTCTCTCTCTTTTTAAAAATTTTACCTGTTTTTAATTCTCTTAAAAAATTAAATAGGGTCTTGCCATTTTGCTCAGGCTGGTCTCAAACTCCTGGCCTCTGGTGATCCCCCTATCTTGGCCTCCCAAAGTTCTGGGATTATAGGCATGAGCCATCACTCCTGGCCAAAAGTTACTATCTCTAATCTCACTGGAAATGTGTGGACCATTGTCTTGAAACTTCTCAAAGTGTTGCCCTGGTGTCAGTAGCATCAGCATTACCTGGAACACTCATAGAAAGGCAAAATCTCAGGTCTCACCTCAGACCTACTGAATCAGAATTCGTATTTGTTATTTTTTAGAGTTGGGTCTCATACTATCCCCCAGGCTCGAGTACAGTGGTGCAACCATAGCTCATTGTAACCTCATCATTATAACCTGAACTCTTGGCTCAAGGGATCCTCCCACCTTAGCTTCTGGAGTAGCTGGGACCACAGGCATGTGCCACTATGCCTAGCTAGTTTTAAAAAAGAAATTGTAAAGATAGGGTCTCACTCTGTTGCTCAGGCTGGTCTCAAACTCCCGGCCTCAAGCAATCCTCCTGCCGTGGCCTCCCAAAGCACTGGGATTACACGAGTGAGCCAATGCACCCAACCAGAATCTGCATCTTTAATAAGACCCTCAAATGATCTATATGCACATTACAATTTGGGAGAATTAGCCTGAAACAGTTCAGCAAAAGTTTGTTCTTTGGACAGGCAGCATCAGCATCAATGGGAATGTGTTAGAGATGAGAAGAAGGGAAGGAAAGAAGGGAGGAATGAAGGAAGGTAGGGAAGAGTTGGGTATGTAAATGAAGGGAAGAAATATCCACATTAGTTAGAAATTCTTACATGCCAGAATGTAATGGGGTATTGGAATTAATGTTAGTTCAGTCAGGCAAGACAGCTTAGTGTAATGAGTTTGTGTCAGCCACTCTAAAAGTTTACATCTTTTTTAATTATCATGATTACCCAACTGACTGGTTTCTTTCTAACAGCAGAAAAGTGCAGGGAGCATGTGAGTTAAGCAACATTAGCAGCCCCTACAGCACATGCATAAGGCAAGCAGAGTGGAAATGTCAATCAGGCAAGAGGTGGATATTTTTAGGTTTCTGGAAGAAAACCAAAGGGCATCGTTTGACCCTGTTTTCCCTGTGTCAGGGTGCCTGGTCTCTACCCACTATTCATCCATTCTTTTCTTTGCTATCCCTTTCACCTTTCATTTCCTTCACCATATTTTCTCCCAGTGGGGGAGAAAAAATGATGATAATACCCATCAAAAAGAGGTCAAATATCACAGGAAGAAAATATCTCAAGGACTCTAATATTTAGCTGACAATTGAACTGCCTGGCTCCCCCCATCCATGTCTCCACACCCACAATGAGTTGAGTCACGGGGGCCACACGTTTTTGGTCTCCTGTTTGAATCTGCTAAAACTCAAAATGTCAAAGTTTCAGCAATATCTTAAAATATGTCTTTCCTCCTTTAAACTGAAATGGTGCTCTCTCTCCTCTTATTTTCTTATATCCTGAAGTAGCTGTCCTTTTTTAGAATATTCTTTCTCAGAGCCAAAACTTTGGTCATCCTTTCAGAATAAGGAGGACTCAGAATGGCAGTCAAATACCTTAGAACTTTATTTTTGGAAGCTGATGTTATAAAAGAGACTAACAGTATGATTCTGAAAACATGCCTCACCTCTTAACACCTCTTTGAAACAAAGTCAGAAATTTTTCAACACAAAGAACAAGGAAAATGCATTCTCTGGGCTGTCAATGGCAAGAGACTATAGCTCTTCTAATGAGTTCATGACTAAGAAAAACTCCAGAACTAAGTTATCTTTGCCAGTTCGTATTTATAGTAGCATCTAGCAGCCTTAAAATTATCTGACAATTGTCTAGCAGAGATTTATCGTGTGCGAGTAGTCTTCCCATTGTGGACTACCTATTTGAAGAAATAAGAGGAGTCACAGAAAATGTGCTTACAGGAAAAGAAAAAGAAGAACTGAAAAGTTACAACATGCATAGAGTCATATAAGACTTGAAAAGTTACAACATGCATAGATCCATATAAGGCTTATATCTTTTCATTCCCTTAAATATTAAAAAAAAGAATCCTTCAAATAACCTGTGCAGGATAGAACAAAACTTTCAAGACTCAACAGAGAAATCTCAACATCATCAGTTATCTTTTCATGAAGGAAAATCTCCAAAAATTCCCTGCACAAATTTACTTGAATCAAGGCACCAATCGAAAGCACTTCCATCTATAGGGTGGGATAATTCTTTGGATCACTAGGTACACAGGCTTGGTTTTCCACAGCTGCACCTCACATTTTGGCTTCACACCTCATTTTCCATATAACTTATATGAGTTACTAAAACTTCTGGAGTTTGGTCTCCTTGTCTGAAGTGATAATGATGTGACAACCATGGAACCTAAGTAGAACAGTTTTGTTTGAGTAAAATGATACTTGTTAAGGGCTTAGCATACAAGTATGGGTTCAGTAAGTTTCTTACAAATGTTTTAAAATTGGCAAATAATGATTGTATTTTGGGGGTACAATGTGACGTTTTGATGTATGTCCACAGTGTGGAATGATTAGATGAGGCTAATTAACACAGCAAGTCTTATCTGTGTGTTCCTATAGACCAGTTTACACAAATGAGTCGGAATAAACTTGACTTGTTGTGAGGAGAAACTCAGCTTTCTCTTGTTAATGCTTTCCCTGGGGAGGAGGATTATTTGCATGCAGGAAGACAATCAATGGGAAACCTGTTTTTATTAGCACCCAAAGCCCCCTGTACCTTTGGCAATATTCATAGGAGAAACTGGAGTCTATTAATCCACAGAAGGTTCTTTTGCTTAACTGAGCCCAAGAGTGGATGTGCCTCATTAAAGACTAGTCAGGCAGGACACGTAGCTTCAAATTATGATAACAAGCCAATTAAAACCACATACTTATCCCTGAGAGTTGGGCAGCATCCTCTAGAGAGGTGGAACACAGAAGACAGGTTAACTGCTGAGCCAGAGCTGCCAGATTCTTTGGCCTTCCCTTTCCCATCCTCGCTATGTGCCAAGCATCTGGGAACTGTGTCTTCCTCTGCTCTCACCTGGATCCTTTACTATGTGTCTCCTGGAATGCCCCATGCTCCTAAATCCTCATCAAATAGTTTGCAGCCCTGTGTTCTAGAAATGCAGAATTTCAAATGTGCAACAAGTCTTGGTAAAGGGAGAATAAAAATACTGTATCTTCCAGAAAGGTAGAAAGATCAAACGAGTTTCTGTTTGTGAAAACCCTTATAAACCATAAAAAACAAACCAAATGTCAGTGTCATGTGGTATGGTAGCGAAGGGGTGTCAGAGATTTACTTAGGACTGGGCTGTTTATATCTACTCTTCTGGGTAAAGACAGCAGTTATGTTTCGTATAAAACCTTCAACTTCACAAACCTTGTGATACAGATCTCTTCAATTAAAGGTATTTTATATCTCAATCTCATTCTTTTAAGCCAAAGATCAAGCTTCACTCTCTACCAACTGCTGGGACACCTTTATTACAGTGTGTAAAAGCTTAAATGACCATCCTGGCTGTAAATTAAAGTGCGCTACATGAGAAAGATGACATTCCACTCCTGTCTCAACTCAGCCTGAACACTGACCACTTTTCCTTAATAGTATTCTTATCACGGGTGCTTTCTTTTGCCTATGAAGGGAACATTTTATGTCCTGACATGCAGCAGTCTGGCACAGGCAAGAAGAATAAGAACTTGCTGACTATGTCGATAGAGCCTAATCTGAGAGTGCCGTTCAATTTAGAAACTCAAGACATTAGCATTCCAGCGATTATACAATTTTTTTTCTTCTTAATATTCTGAACTTTTACTTTCAGGCATAAACCTTTTAGGATGACATGCTAGAGCTGTGAAGTGCCCCAGAGAAACAGCCCTATACCACTAAGGCCTGGCATTTTAATTAGCCATGTCTGGGCTACACCTGCAGCCCAGATGTAGAAGGCTGACTCAGCTTCTGCAGTATGCAACAGTTCACAGCCAGGGGAATGAGGGGATCTGAGTATCTTGGGCCAGTTCTGTAATGAGCCTCAGCAAGACAGCCTCCTTCCAACCAGCTGTAAGGCCATGCTTTTCTGGTTCATGTCATCTTTCTCAGGCCTGGAGGTGAACCCAGCTAGTTCAGGCCTCATATCACTCTGTGCCCTGGAAAAGTTCTTTCCCCTAGTGGGACATATCAAAACATCTTTCTGAAGCTTCGGAATTCATAGAAATTCCCACCAGGAATGTCAAGCGTGATGTGGATAAACCTTGACAAAAGTCAAAAAGCTGGTCTTGGTAGGATGCTGTGTGAGTGTGCTAAATTACCTTTAATGAATGAATGAGGTGACCCTGATGATGGAGAGTCATTTTCACATGCAAGGACCTCACATATTAGGTTGATGTAGAAAGCAGCCAGGCCAGGCCCCTTTGGAATACACAGCGAGAATGCTGTGGTTAGACTTCCTAGCAAGGAAGACAAAGAAAATGAAATCCACACCTGTTAATGGCTGAGGGAAATTAAACAGGAGATCAAGATCTAAGGGATCAGAGCCTCAGAAAAGGTTTTGGATGAAATTATTTTAAAAAGAGCTTCCAAGTTTAACAGTATCATGATGAGGTGAAAATAAAAATTGGGATTATGGAAATGATACTAAATTGAACACATATCTTGCTTTGCCAGCAAAATTGTATATGAGTTTTTAAATTTCATATATTAAAAGCCACAATTTTTGCATACATTTTCACATAAATATGAGAATTCTATATGGAGAGACATATTATTATAGCAGATCTTAATAGTTATCAATAAAATCTTAACATATCTTTTTATGTAAATTTGTTTAAAAAACTGACCATCTCTGTCTTCTCAGATGCAACACTAAATTGCTCAAATTGTGAAGGTCTTGAAATAAACAATTATCTATCACTAAAATATGTTTTAAGCAATTTAAGCAGATTTTTGTCAAAAGTTTGGTCTGTCTTTATAATTTCTTTATAGAAATTATATATAATATAAATTTCTTTATAGAAATTATCTATATATAATTTCTATAAAGACTTTCATTGATAAAGACTTTCATTGACTCTGTTAAGCTCAAAATAGGTAATGCTAGTTTACTTCTACACTAATAGGAATTCTAAGATTTACTTTAAAATGATAACATTGAAACATTTCTTAGAATGTATTGTGTTCTTGCAGTCACTACCTACCCATCCTCTGTCATTGAAATTTTATAAGTTAACTGGTGTAGTTTTCACACAGTTGCTTCCATTTCATTGGCTGGAGTGACTGTAAGAGAACCACAGCCAGGTAAGTCTTGCAGACACATAAATGGTGATGAAAAGGTAAAAGATGTTAGGGATGTATGTTGACAGTTTCCAAACTTCAATAATCTGTGTGCCCAATATTTGCCGTCTCCACAAACGACCTGAACTATTGTTTATTTTTTCAATCTACTTTATTTATTTATTTTTTGAGTTAGAGTCTCACTTTGTTGCCCAGGCTGGAGTGCGGTGGTGTGATCTTGGCTCACTGTAAACTTCACCTCCTGGGTTCAAGTGATTCTCAAGCCTCAGCCTCCCGAATCGCTGGGATTACAGGTGCCTACCACAATGCCCGGCTAATTTTTTGTGTTTTTAGTAGAGATGGGGCTTCACCATGTTGGCCTCAAGTGATCCGCCCACCTCGGCCTCCCAAAGTGCTGGGATTACAGGCATGAGCCACTGTGCCCAGCCTCAAATCTACTTTAATTTGACTGAAATGAGTATATTAAAAAAAATAAAATTCTATATAGCTGTTATTTGGCAAATCATTCTCATTTGTAAATAGAAGATACACAGATATTGATATGCATTAAAGTAAATGAATAATTTCAAAATCAATGTTTGTCTAAATATGGTATTCCCCAAATCACCTTGTGTGCTTGGATACATGAAACATAGGTTTATAGTGTAATAAAAAGACCTAGACCATAGACTAAGGATGCTGGGTGCCCAGTGCTGTGCTGGCCTGACGCAGAGAATGGCAGGGGATGGTATCCAGGATTGAGAGACAAGATAGGTGACTTTGAGTCCTGACCGCCCCCCGCCTCTCCACTCACTTGCTGTAACTCTTTGAGCAAGTGGCCCAGCCTCTCTCAGCTTCATTACTTGTTATGTAAAGCGAGGTCATAGGATGAAATCTCTATCATCCCTTCCAGAGTCAAATGCCAGTAACTTCATGACTATGAGTAAGTCCCTGGGCCTCAGTATCCCCTTACAAAATGTGTGTGTGTGTGTGTGTGTGTGTGTGTGTGTGTGTGTGTGTGTGTGTGTGTATGTGTGTGTGGTTAAAGTATCTGTTCTACCTAAGTGGGATTATAGTCAAATTTTGAATATGAAAAATTTGAATTTTTGTGTATGTTCCACAAAAAAATGACAAAATATAAGGATGAAACTAGTCTCTATTTAAGAGACTAAACAGCACATTGTATGTCAGGTATTAGCAAATCACAGTGAAATTCCATGGTATAATATATTGGTTTATGCCATAGAAGTATACTTTTACCAATTTTCAGGGTTCAAAACTCTATGTGAGGGATATTAGAATCTCTGAATTGAGACTAAGAGTTTGAGTCCAGCCTGGGTATCATATTAAGACACCATCTCTTAAAAATATTTCTGAATAAAATCAAACTTCCAGCCCCATGAGTAATACTCTAAAAACCTGTATTATGCTGACTAACAGAAAATGCTGTGTTCTATCATGGGTGACTGTCTTTCCAGATGGATATAACAATCCATGACTCAAATAAGCAATGTCAATGTTTTCAATAAAACTACAGAAATTATTAAAACTTTATAAGATCTGAAGATTTAAAATGCATACAACATTTAATGTCTAACATCATTTGAACCATGACATCTGGCCTAACCACAGTCCCAAAAGTGTTCACAGCTACTATTTGACCCAACAACCCCATTACTGGGTATATACACATAGGAATGCAGATCACTATGCTAAAAAGACACACACACTCATATATTCATCACCACTATATTCACAATAGCAAAGATATGGAATCAACCTAGGTGCCCATCAGTGGTGAATTGGATAAAGAAAATGTGGTACATATATACCATGGAATACTACACAGCCATAAAAAAGAATGAAATCATGACCTTTGCAGCAACATGATGGAGCTGGAGGCCATTATTCCAAGCAAATTAACCCAGGAACAGAATACCAAATAATGCATGTTCTCACTTATAAGTGGGAGCTAAACATTGAGCATACATGGATATGAACATAGGAACAATAGATATGGTGGACTAATAAAGGGGGAAGGAAGAAGGAGGCATGGGTTGAAAAACTGCCTATTGGATACTATGCTCACTACCTGGCTGGGTTCAATATACCCATGTTTTATATATATATATATATATATATATATATATATATATATATATATGTATACCCTCCATATCTAAAATAAAAGCTGAAAATTTAAAAAAAAAAAAACCTAAACCCAGGACTTAGGGTTTTGGTAATCACTAGTTAGTGAATCGTAATGGGAGAAAAAAGCAAGAATACAAACTCTGAGAGGATTATCTAGCAAATGGAAACAGTCCCTAAATTGGACGGTATTTTGGTCAAGTTGACAAAGCCCTTAGTTCACTTGGAAATTGAGCAGAGAGCGTTTCTCAGACTTGCTCAACATGGATCACAAATGATTTTACCTAAAGAAATTAAATCATTTTATAAAAGTCAGTCTTTTAGCAGGTAGGTGATATAAATTCACTTTTTCTTTTTTTTTTTAATTTCAGTTATCTCATACTTGGGTCACTTTCTTTTTTTTAAATTTTATTATTATTATACTTTAAGTTTTAGGGTACATGTGCACAACGTGCAGGTTTGTTACATATGTATACGTGTGCCATGTTGGTGTGCTGCACCCATTAACTCGTCATTTAGCATTAAGTATATCTCCTAATGCTATCCCTCCCACCTCCCTCCACCCCACAACAGTTCCCGGTGTGTGATGTTCCCCTTCCTGTGTCCATGTGTTCTCATTGTTCAATTCCCACCTATGAGCAAGAACATGTGGTGTTTGGTTTTTTTTCCTTGTGATAGTTTGCTGAGAATGATGGTCTCCAGTTTCATCTATGTCCCTACAAAGGACATGAACTCATCCTTTTTTATGGCTGCATAGTATTCCATGGTGTATATGTGCCACATTTTTTTAATCCAGTCTATTGTTGTTGGACATTTGGGTTGCTTCCAAGACTTTGTTATTGTGAATAGTGCCAGAATAAACATATATGTGCATGTATCTTTATAGCAGCATGATTTATAATCCTTTGGGTATATACCCAGTAATTGGATGGCTGGGTCAAATGGTATTTCTAGTTCTAGATCCCTGAGGAATCGCCACACTGACTTCCACAATGGTTGAACTAGTTTACAGTCCCAGCAACAGTGTAAAAGTGTTCCTAATTCTCCACATCCTCTCCAGCACCTGTTTTTTCCTGACTTTTTAATGATTGCCATTCTAACTGGCGTGAGATGGTATCTCATTGTGGTTTTGATTTGCATTTCTCTGATGGCCAGTGATGATGAGCATTTTTTCATGTGTCTTTTGGGTGCATAAATGTCTTCTTTTGAGAAGTGTCTGTTCATATCCTTTGGCCACTTTTTGATGGGTTTTTTTTTCTTCTAAATTTGTTTGAGTTCATTGTAGATTCTGGATATTAGCCCTTTGTCAGATGAGGAGGTTGCAAAAATTTTCTCCCATTCTGTAGGTTGCCTGTTCACTCTGATGGTAGTTTCTTTTGCTGTGCAGAAGCTCTTTAGTTTAATTAGATCCCATTTGTCAATTTTGACTTTTGTTGCCATTGCTTTTGGTGTTTTAGACATGAAGTCCTTGCCCATGCCTATGTCCTGAATGGTATTGCCTAGGTTTTCTTCTAGGATTTTTATGGTTTTAGGTCTAACATGTAAGTCTTTAATCCATCTTGAATTAATTTTTGTATAAGGTGTAAGGAAGGGATCCAATTTCAGCTTTCTACATATGGCTAGCCAGTTTTCCCAGCATCATTTATTAAATAGGGAATCCTTTCCTCATTTCTTGTTTTTGTCAGGTTTGTCAAAGATCAGATAGTTGTAGATACGCGGCATTATTTCTGAGGGCTCTGTTCTGTTCCATTGGTCTATATCTCTGTTTTGGTACCAGTACCATGCTGTTTTGGTTACTGTAGCCTTGTAGTATAGTTTGATTTCCTTCTGAAACTATTCCAATCAATAGAAAAAGAGGGAATCCTCCCTAACTCATTTTATGAGGCCAGCATCATCCTGATACCAAAGCCTGGCAGAGACACAACCAAAAAAGAGAATTTTAGACCAATATCCTTGATGAACATTGATGCAAAAATCCTCAATAAAATACTGGCAAACTGAATCCAGCAGCACATCAGAAAGCTTATCCACCATGATCAAGTGGGCTTCATCCCTGGGATGCAAGGCTGGTTCAACATACACAAATCAATAAATGTAATCCAGCATATAAACAGAACCAAAGACAAAAACCACATGATTATCTCAACAGATGCAGAAAAGGCCTTTGACAAAATTCAACAATGCTTCATGCTAAAAACTCTCAATAAATTACATATTGATGGGATGTATCTCAAAATAATAAGAGCTATCTATGACAAACCCACAGCCAACATCATATTGAATGGGCAAAAACTGGAAGCATTCCCTTTGGAAACTGGCACAAGACAGGGATGCCCTCTCTCACCACTCCTATTCAGCATAGTGTTGGAAGTTCTGGCCAGGGCAATCAGGCAGGAGAAGGAAATAAAGGGTATTCAATTAGGAAAAGAGGAAGTCAAATTGTCCCTGTTTGCAGATGACATGATTGTATATCTAGAAAACCCCATCGTCTCAGCCCAAAATCTCCTTAAGCTGATAAGCAACTTCAGCAAAGTCTCAGGATACAAAATCAATGTACAAAAATCACAGGCATTCTTATACACCAATAATAGACAAACAGAGAGCCAAATCATGAGTGAACTCCCATTCATAACTGCTTCAAAGACAATAAAATACCTAGGAATCCAACTTACAAGGGATGCGAAGGACCTCTTCAAGGAGAAGTACAAACCACTGCTCAATGAAATAAAAGAGGATACAAAGAAATGGAAGAACATTCCATGCTCATGGGTAGGAAGAATCAATATCATGAAAATGGCCATATTGCCCAAGGTAATTGATAGATTCAATGCCATCCCCATCAAGCTACCAATGACTTTCTTCACAGAATTGGAAAAAACTACTTTAAAGTTCATATGGAACCAAAAAAGAACCCGCATCGCCAAGTCACTCCTAAGCCAAAAGAGTAAATTCACTTTTTCTATCAATTTCTTGTGAAGGGACATCTCAGTTAAAACTAAATCCCTTTTCTTGTTCATTTTGCATCCTAACTTGTGGAGTTCCACAAGTGTTAAGTTGTTGAACTAAAGAGGTTAAATTGAAAAGGAAAGTAAAGCTGTGGAATACACAGTTAAATCCCTAGTGGCATAATTTCGTTAGGATGTCATTAAAAATATCCTAGCACCTTTCCATTCAAAATGCAGTTCCAAAGACCCACAGTGGCACCCGGGAGCTTTTGGAAATTAAGAGTGTCAGTCCTCACCCCACACTCACTGAGTCAGCATCTGTGGTTTATCGACATCCCCAGATGATTTGAGAATCCCTGCCCACGCGTGCTTTTGGGAAGAGCTAGATGTGAGTCCTGGCATCCTGGTCAGATTCTAAGTTACTGCGTGGGCACTGTTGATCAGAATCCAGCAGAACCTGATATTTCCAAGGGTCTAGGTGAGATCTGTAGCGACTTGAAAATGGCACTTGTTGGCTGTTTCTGACAGAAGATGCAGAAGAGAATAAAACATGCCCTAGCATATTTCTGATAGAGTTCAGTTCTGTGACATCCCAAGGAAGAAAGTGAACCTGGAAAAACATATTCAACCTCTTCTGATACTCCAACAAGTACCCAGTAAGGTTGGACTAGAAGATTTCCAATATTAGGCATAAATTGGTATATTTGTTATGTGGCTCTGAGAAGCCACACCATTGACAGCTGATCTTTCTTTTGCTGTGGCATAAGCATTATCTGGAGTTTTGATTTGAAATTATTCTCTGAACACTTAGATTCACCATGGTAACCACTCAGTTAAATAGAACGACTTAAAGTCACACACAGGTTCTTATTCTTCTGAGAAAAGAATTATTAAAAAATACTTTTGAGTGAATAGAAAGTTGATCATAATTTTGTAAAAAGGGAGCATAGTTAGTAATTCTCAATACAGTCAACAACATGCCATGCTCAAGTCCTGACCAATTGAAGCCAATATATTACATCAACTTGAATACATCAACCACCAGTGTATGCTGACTAAAGATCAGCCCTGGTTTCCAAACCAATGTAGCCATTTAAAGGAAAATGTTTTGAAATATTTTAGATTTACAGAAAGTTGCGAAGATACTACAGAGAGCCCTTCCATACCTTTTACCCAACTTCTCCTAACATGAACACCTTATATAACCACAGTACATTTGTCAAAACTAAGAAATTAACATTGACACATTACTATTAACTAAGCTTTATTTGGATTTTACCAGTTTTTTCACTTTAGTCCTTTTCTGTTCCAGGATCACACATTGCCTTCAGCACCCGTATCTCCTTAGCCTCCTCCTAATCTATGACATCTTTCTTTCCTTCTGTTTCATGACCTTGAGAGTTTCGAAGAGATATTTTATGGAATGTCCATGAAATTGAATTTTTCTGATGTTTCCTTATAGTTAGGCTGGGGTTATGAATTTTAGAGAAGAAAATCACAGAGGTGAAATCAGGGGGCACATGATAACTTATCATTGGATATATTAAACTTGGTCACTTGGTTAAGATAATGTCTTCCAAGTTTATCCACTGTGAGGTTACTATTTTTACCATCTTTTCAGTTTCCATACTCTATTCCTTGGAAGCAAGTTACTGAGTCTAGCTCATACTCTAGGGGAAGGCTGGCCACTTTTTAGAGGATGTAACAGTCCCTTCTAAGCTCACTGCATGAAGAAGTGTTATTTCCTCATTTGTGAATGACATTAATGATAATTAACTCAAAAGGTTATTGTGAGGATTAAATAAAATCATGGGTATTATGCACTTAGCCCAGTGCTTGTCACATACTAAGTGTTCATTTGTTGATGTAATCATTGATTCAACAACTATTAATTAAGCACCAACCACATCTTGTCTGAGGCAGAGTACAGCACTTAAAAAAAAAAGATGGACACCGTCCATGGCTTTATAAAGTTAACTGTCTATTGGGGAAGACAGAGGTTAAACAAGCATATAGAAAACATGACACCACAAATTATAATAAGTTATACAAAGGAAAAGGTCAGTATGCCATGTTGGAAATTAGATTAAGGATGGGGAGAGGCCAATTTAAATTCTGGGGTCGGGTGGCTGGGCTTTAAAGGAGTGCCATCTAAGAAAGTTATGTTTAGCTGAGATCTAAGGGATGAGCAGGAGTGAGAGATAGAAAGTGTGAATGGCAGATGTCCTGTGTAGCAGAACAGCAGGTTGCAAATACCCTGAGGCTGGAAAGAACTCCATATAGTCAAGGGCCAGAGAGAAGGCTGGCATAAGCAGAGCGTTACGAGTGAGGGAAGATATGAGATGAAGCTGGAAAGGAGGAAAGAGCTTGATGCTTTCTGTTTATCCAATGTCCAACTAATGAGTGATGCCAAGTGTAGGAATGACATGAACTAGTAGAGAATCATAAGAAATGATACTGGCTGCCGTGTGGAAAAGAGACTGGAGGGGGCACAAAGATGTCCCAGGGATGTGACTATTGTGGCTCATACAAAGGTTTTGGGGCCAGATGGTGGCAGCAGAGAGTGAAAAGCAGATGCAATCACTTGATAAACACATAAACATATATCAAATTTCCTCCAATCTTCTCCCAATTACCTGATTGATTTATATTATAATTAACCCTCCAGTCTTATAACCCTAGAATCAAATTTGCTATCCTCCTCTTCCAGAGTGTCCAAATAACATTTTACACAATGCCAAGGCCATGTACATTAAACTATGTACAAGACTATGTGAATTTAAGAAACCCCAAAATAATTTTACAGATGGAATTCTTTCAATGACACCTTTCTCTCTTAGGGTGGGCACCTGAGAGTAACATCCTGGATCAAGCACTGTTAAAAATGTGACTATGTACTACAATGTGTGGAGATAGGTACTATTATTATCCCCACTTTACAGATGTGGTAACCAAGGCACAAACATGTTAGGTAGCCTAATCAAGGTCTTGGTCTCCCAGCCAGTCTACCTGCTCTGACCACTATGACACACCTCAGAGCTAAGGAAGTTCTGGTTTGAGAGAAATCCTCGTATTGAAAAAGCAGCATTTCCCCTGTGGCTAAAGGAAGACTTTGAGGTGAGGAAGTGTATTTACAACTGTGGAAACTCCTCAGTAAGTAGGCACTAGGACCTCCCTCTAGAGTCATCCAATATCAAGTGGGAATAAAAATTCCTTTATTCTACTCACACCTAAAAGGAATGTTATAATGCCTCAGTCTAAAGGTGCTTGGAGTAGCCATCTGATCTGATGTTAGAATCTAATATTTGGAAAGTATTTCAATGCGCTTTTCTGGCTTTGATAAATAGTATCTATTTATCAAAGATAAATACTCTAGCAGAGTTAGTATTCTGAAAGGAAACAATTATTAGTAAATAGATTGATTAACAAATTAATTCATTCACAAATTATCAGTAAATTGATTCATTAGCCTCTCTTCTGTTAATTAAAAGTGTTTGTTAACACTGAAATATCAGTGTATTACAGACTTAACTGCCTGTTAGCCAGAGAAATGGACTAGTTTTTCACTTCCTATTAGCCCATCTCCAACCATCCCCACTTTGGACACTTTAGTCAATATCTTCAGAAGACAGAAAATCCTAAGAAGCCTAGGGTCCCTTAAAAAATAAATCATTATCCTTCATAAAACAAACAGGCAAACAAATAAATTTTTAAAAACCCTATAAAAGTCTCAAGAATGGGCTTTGGTTTTCTATTAGTGATCCTCTATGCTGTGGCCATTGACCCTGGCATCACCTGAACGGACATAGAGACAACATTTAGCTCCAAATCCCAGAAATAAAGTGGGATATATAGGTCCCTTCACAATAAATGTCACATCGAAGGAAAAATAGTGGTGATTACTGATTGTACACTAAGACCTTAAAAAAAGTTCTCAATTCTCAATACTTCCTTGGTACACTGAAGAGTTGGTGAATATTTTTCATTATCCAGATTTAACGATTACTGCAATCAGAACCGAACCAATAAATGTAAATGGATTATGTTTTTCTAAATTGAACACAAACAAGATTTACAAAATATAGGTTTGTAAGCCAAACCTAATAAAAGAGAAACAATAATATTTAATAAAAAGTTATTTGAGAACTAAAGAATATTCTTTATGCCTTCTCTATCCATTCACATTTCTCAGATTGAATCATTCCACTTTAATCTAATTGTTTGTGTCAGCAGATGACCTAAAGATGAATGAATACTCTTCATCTGTTTCACTAGCACTTATTTGATGTATTGCTTCCTTTTAGGCAAAATGGCCACTCTTCAGAATGATTTTTATTTCCTGTTGTAAACCAAATATCTTTTGAGTGACAAGTAATTCATTACAAAATTCATTTTCTCCCTACTTTTCAATGAGGCCAAGTGGCTGCTACTTCCAAGGCTAGTTTTTTGGGCAAAGTGTCAAATTACCTTTTCTATTTATTGTACTGTGTAGGCTGGCACTGTGGGTTTGGCTTACTGCTGGCAGGATTAATTTAGACTTCTCTAACCAATCAAACAATCTCATTGCTCTCTTCTGCCTATATAATACAATGGCCCTTAGTACAGTAGAGTCAGACATGAACATCCTAGAAGGTCACTTTCAGAGAACTGGGACTTAATTGTGGTAGGTCTACTGCTAAATCCTGGGATCATCTGTAATATTCCTATATATCTTTACCCTTCCTTTACCTTACCTTTATCTTTATTTCCACAGAGGAAATAACTTGGCATCACAGCATGTCTTTGGTTCCCATATGAATAGATTCCAGTAGTATTATTTAGAAAGTGACCTCAGTAATTATAGTCCCCTCCCCACCATGAAAGCCATATGGAAGTGTTTCATTTCAGAGATTAATGCAAATGATGGTACAAGTATCTTTCTTCCAGGTTTAAAAAAGTCTTCTGAAATTACACTAAATTTTAGGTAGGTATTAACTGACATTAATGAAAAAGCACATCTAATTACTTTACTTCCGTTAACAATCGTCTTAGGTGGTTCAATTTTGATGAAATTGATTTTCATATTTTTCTCAGTAATTATTTCACTGTCTTTGTCCCATATTCTAATACTGAATTCTCATGTTCTGTGTTTTATCCATGTTGAAGACCAATGCCCAGTAGGAAGTATACTCATTTCTCAATGGATAGACAGATTAGATAGATAGATAGATAGATAGATAGATAGATAGATAGATAGATAGATACATACATACATACATACATACATACATACATACACACATACATACATAGACAGGTAGATAGATAGGCAGGCAGACAGACAGACAGACAGACAGAAACACAGAGTTCCATGCATAACTTTCAGAAACCCAAAGAAACTAATGCTGTAGTCATTTTTACAGATTTGCCAATTATGTTTGCAGCTTCTGTAAAGTAGGAAAGCACTGAATCAAAACCCAGTTGCCACATGATAATGACCTTCAATCTGAAACTAATGTCACACAATAATGACCTTCATTCTGCATTAACCTGTATTAGAAGGGGCACAAAACCTGTTTCAACTCCAGAACCTTGTTATTTAAAACATACTACCTTTTCAATATTGCACTCATTAGACAAACATCCAACCTTCTAATTTAGTATCATTGACCAAGAAAAATGTCATGATAAAATCCTCCCCATGAGAATTCAGAAAATAATCATTGTACTATCTAGCATTGCTGCCAACTATCTGCCAGAAAGTTGAAACATAACCCAATCATCACCTGCCATGCATCACCATTAGGGTTCTTCAGTCTGGTTGGAGAGAGAAAATATTAATGTAAGACAGTTAAACAGCAATGCAAAGGGGTAGATGAGTATGCAGTAAGTAGTGCACAAAATCAGAGCTGCAGAAATAGAAAGAAGTGAGAAACAATATCTATACAGAGTGGCCAGATATGATTTCACAAATGGGTGAGATTTGAAGTAGGCCTTACGTAAGAGATGGATAAGATTCTGTGATCATAGAAGACTGGACCATTTGGGAAAACCATCTGGGAAGCAAGATTAAAGTACACAAGGGCAAGGAGATGGGATTGTAAAAGGCATGTTCATTTTGACAAGTATACCAACTTACCTGGTATACAGTGGGAATTATAAACAGCAACCTCAAAAGGTAACCTTTATCGAGTGCTATGTCCAGCTATTTTTTCTAAATGCTTTTGTAAGTATTAGTGCATTTAACCATCACACCAGAAATATGAGGTAGTTATCATAATTACCTACTGTATTAGTCGGTTCTCACACTGCTAATAAAGGCATACCCAAGAGTGGGTAATTCGTAAAGGAAAGAGGTTTAATGGACTCACAGTTCCACATGGCTGGGGAGGCCTCCCAATCATGGTGGAAGGTGAAGGAAGAACAAAGACACATCTTGCATGACACCTGGCAAGAGAGTTTGTGCAGGGAATCTTCCCCTTTATAAAACCAACAGAGCTCATGAGACTTATTCACTATCATGAGAACAGCACGGGAAAGACTTACCCCCATGATTCAATTACCTCCAACTGGGTCCCTTCCACAACACACAGGAATTATGGGAGCTACAATTCAAAGTGAGATTTGGGTGGGGACACTGCCAAACCATATCACCTAAATTTTACAGGGCAGATACAGAGATCTTAAGTAGCTGGGCAATAACATAAGTTTAGTAAGTGGTAGAGCCAGAATTGGTACCCAGGCAGTTTGGCTCCAGAAAGTACTTATAGCCACTATTCTTAACTGTGTCAGTGCCTGCAATGATAAGACAGATGCCTCCAATGATAAGAGAGATGCCTGATGATGTCTGATTTTACAGAGTGGTGGAGACTGTGGAGAACTGGAGAGCTCTTGCCCCATCCAAAATGGGCAGCCACTACCCAGCTCCAGCTTTGTGGGACCATGGGCCCAGTACTGTCAGATTCAATTTTTTAAAGAGATATCAGTAATATAATTTGATGTAATTTTTTTAAGAATAGCATATAGTCAAAATATAGTCTGAAGGTGACCAGTTTGAGACATGAGAGAATGAGGAGAAATGAAATTGAACATGTAGGCTAGTATTGGATCATTGAGGGTTCAGGAATCCTGGGAAGTGAGAGCAGACAAGACTTGAGACAAGACTTGAGGCAAGACTTGAAACCTGAATAGTAGCAGGAGCAATGGAAAAGAAGGGTTACATCTGGTGAATTTCATAAGAGATAATTAATTGGACCTGTGACTGGAGAGGGAGATTTGCTGACATTTAGGATCAAGGAAGAAGATGAGAAACAAGCCAACTGAGATTATGAGTGAAGAGATCTCAAAGAGATCTCATTGTCTTTATAAAGGCAATGACAGAGCACATATACATGGAATTATCTGTTGAGTGACTGAGAAGCTGGGCTGTGATTATAAATGACTGAGCCTTGGGAACTGCATAGACCCCAGTGTGAGTCCCGATGATGGGGCTTCCCACATATGTGACATGGATAAGTTAGTTAACATTCCTTTAGCTTCAGTTTCCTCACAGGTAAATCACATCACTCCTTTCCTGGCACCTACATATGGCTGATCGAAAGAAAGAAACCCAGTGTTTTTTCCTGCCCTCCAAGGCTTTGGCACTCTCTATCAGCTCATATTCCTCCAACCCCTCTCAGCACATTTCACTCACAGAGGCCATGCTGTGTTCTTCACAAGCACTGTTTCTGCCTCAGGACCTTTGCACATGATGGTTCTTCCACCTGAAACACTTTCCCCCTGAGCTCACAACATCCCTTCTTTTAGGTCTCTGCTTAAATGTCATCTCCCTGATGTCTCCTCCTCCTTCACCTCTTCTTTCTCCTTCACTTTCTCCTTCCACATATTGTCTTTCTCCTCCACTGAAATGCAAATCTTTGTTTTCTTCATTGCTATATCCATAGCACCTAGGCTGTTGCCTGGTCTAGAGTGGGCATGCAATGAATGAATGAAATGAAAATGACAAAAGAAGGGAATATTGTAACTCCTAACAGAGAAGTGGCATGTAGATAAAATGAGAATATGTGTCTTAGTACTTAGCATATAGCCATAGCAAACTTTTTTTTAAGTAGCTAAAAAGGATAGGAAATGCCAAACTGTGGGCAGCGAACTGGAGTTGAGCCCTAGAATTTGGAGTCTGAGACTATGAACAGGCTTCTGGGCAGCTCAGTCTGTATCCATTGTCACCACTCACACTCTCAAGTGTCTATTGTCTGAGTTGTTGAGGAGACTTCTGAATGTTACCAAATGAGAAATAGATTAGCCACAATGGTGTGTAATAGACTAATAATTTATTTTGTTTTTTTTTTTCTTGATTAACAATAATCTACAGGCTGCCATTTATCACTGCTTGCTGGTAAGTTGGAGATTTGGGAATGGTATGGTATGAAACTAAAAGCAATGAAAAGTTGAAAGAAAGCAAATGCCATTTCTATCATATGTATTGTAGTTATTTTAAAAATTACTATTACATTACCATAAGAGAAATAGGGTTCCTTTGCTGATTTTGTAGGTAATTATATCCCTTAGGAATTGTAATTGACTTGAAAATAGATCCTTGTCCTGCAGGATCAGGCTCCAGGGAAGAAGGAAATTGCTAAAAAAAAAAAACAACAAATGACTAAGAGATCATTTAGGCTTGCCCAATTTAGCTAATTTTTTTTTTTCTTGGAATCCCTGTCTAAATCCCCGCTCAAGTAATTTTTGTTCTGCCTTAGAGACTGGTCACCTAAAAAAATAAGTAATAGGTGGGAATTTTAAAGCATGCAAGGTACCTCTTAGATGACTGAGTACATCAAGATTTTGGGAAAAGAGCTAGTCTCTTGAGAATAGGGAGTTTTGTGGGTTATTCCTAGGAAGCCTGGATAGCTGCTGTGGGGACACCATGAGGACAAAATATGCGGTGGAGGTTAGTTCAAGGGCCCAGGCTGAGCCAGGAGTAATATGATTCCTAGTTTAGTTTCTAAACTCCTAATATTAAGCATTGGTGTGTTGCACTTTCTTGGAATACTATGAGCAAGTATGTCTTATATGATAAGCTCATTCTATAATCTTACCCTATAAGATCAGTTCTGAGACTGTCTCCAAATGAAGCCCAAATGCGTAAACAGTAATAACAGCCATGTGTACCTCTGCAGGGTATATTATTATTGTCCCCTTTGGAAAGATAAGCAAACTGAGAGCCAGTTTTGCCCAGGGTTCCACAGTTAGTACATGGAGAAGTCTGGATTAAAATCATCACCCTGGATGATGAGGCGGGGACAAAGCTGTAAGTGATGAGAGCATATAGTTACTCCCTGGAAATGCTTTCCCTCCCAGAATGAATTTATCGTATGACTTAACATTAATGAATTAGTCTCAATATACGTTTGGGAGATAGAAAAAGCTGAAGGAACAATAAATGTTTCTAGAGCCATTTTTCATTGTTTGGTGCTATTCTAGACACGTGGCCTTCAGAGGCTGTGTGATTCAAACACATGAATCATACTAAAGTTGTCTACCCAAGAGGAGACACTCCATCTCTGGCTCAGGAGGGTACTCACAGAAAAACCCAACAAATCTCCTTGTCAGGGCTTCATATTGGGTCAATGGTGTGCCTTTTCTACTTTTAGCAGCCTTAATTTAATTCTGCTCTTTTATGACTGAGTGGGTGAAATGGACCTTAGGAGGGCTTTCTGATTTTCCCTTTCAGTTTTCTTCTTCTTTCTTGGTGCTACTTGCTCTTAGTCCTGACTGTCTGCTGTCCTATGCCTTTCAAATCTAGATTTGGTAGATGGGTGGTGGAGGGTACCCAAGTTTTTTTTGCCTCCCGAGCAGCCATTCTCCTTTTACTGGTAACAGAATCTCAATTTCCTCTGGGGAAACACCACTCTTCTTATGCTGTTTGATACATAGGACAAATGACACATCTCAAGCCCTGACAGTTGTGATTTTGTCAGTGACGCCTTATGACTCAAACCAGGTACTGAGACTGAGTTGTCAGAGCTGTGACTAAAACAGCTGGGGAAGACATTTTCTCCCAAGTAGAATTGCTGAGCTAGTGGAGTTGAAGCCTGGAATTCCCAAAGTGATCTTGACATGGTAGAAAGGGTTTGCCCGGTAGTGAGGGCAACATGGGAAAGGCAGAGTCAGGGACTAGGGGAGATCAAGTCCTGGGGATAACATCCACATTCCTCCATCTGATTATTTCCTGGGTTATTTTAGTCACCTGAGCAAATCTGTTTCTTTTGGTGCTTATGACCATTTGAATTGGGTTTCTGAAGGCAGGTGGCCTGTGTGTGGGTGATCTGTTGTGCTGAGCCCCTATTACCTTCAGTAGGGAAGGCACCAGGTTCAAGAGGCTGAAGAAGAGACCCAGAGCCAGCAAATAAGATCTGAGGTTTTATTAGGGCCTTTCATACCATGAAGAGAGTTCTGTGGCAGAGGGCTGGACAGGAGAACAGCCTTAATTACAGAAATGGTCCCATGGCAATGGGCTGGACAACATATTCGCCTTCCTACAGTCCAGTGGCTGTGGGCTGGACAGGAAAACTACAACTGCCTGCAAACATCATGCAGTTTATACAGCATTTTTACTTAACACCCTCCCCTAATGACCTGCACCTGGCAAACTTCATCTACCCTCCCTACCCCAACCCCAGCCCCCGCCTCCCGCCGCCCCCCACCCACCCCGCAAAACTCAGGACTCAGATGTTTATCATAGATAAGGAGCCCATCTCCAGGTTTGCCATTCCCAGATTCCCCAGCTCTGAACAAACATTCAGGTGCATCTGCCATACAGGGTCATTCTCAGGGTATGCTTAAGTTATTGTTGTCAGGTGCATTTACCGTACATTGTCTTCCAACCAATCAGGTCAACTGTAATAAGATGTTTACTTTAAGATCTGGTTTCTATCACTTTATGATCTTCTTTTCCTCCAAATGGTTTATCTCATCCTTAATCTTTTCTCAATAATTTTATTTCTAGAAACATCAAGCCTAAGGCAAATTGAAGTCTTTTCCCCACTAATGATCTACAGTTATATAGCTTTATCAAGTGTTTCTACTTACTGGTTCTTGTTAAGGTTTTGTATTAACCAAACTGGGGATTTCTTGCACTATAAAATAAGCCCTGACCTTACACTTTACAAACAAATATTTATGCAATATTGCCACTGCATAAAGGTTATGAGAAATTAACATGATGAATATTTTTAGTGTCTGAATCATTTAGCTTTTTTGGTTTTAATGAGCATGTATTGAAAGTCAGTTATGTACAGAAGGCTCACAATCACCCTATTCTCAAAGTCTAAACCTTAATATGAGAATTTTCCCCCAACAGTCTGCAACTAAGTACTCTAAGTGAGGTCACACCTAATTCTGCCTTTTAGCCAACAGTGGTTCAATATTCAAATTATCTTTACTTTATGAATATAAACCATAGCCTGGAAATTTAAGTTACCTTTCCAAAATTACCCTACATTATTAACACAGACAGAATTCCTACTCATTTCTACACAAATAAAGAGAAAGGGAGATCAGACCAATTGATTCAGGCTCAGAGCCCAACTTCAGGAGAGCTCAGAGCTCAACATACTCACCAGAGCTTGATTCAATTAGCCAATTGAGAGACTTGCTCCTTCACATTCTGCAACAGAGTCATGAATCGTGTTGCTGTTTTAAAAAATATATACTTATGATATTCCTTTATCCCATACAGGACTGCATTCAGATTGCGGCCAAAAGGAACTTGCAAAAGTGAAAAGGATTTATAAAGTACAAATAAAAATGACACGGGTGGGGGAGTTGGGAGAGAGTAAATACGGCCACCCTTACAGCCCTGCAGCACCCGGGCCTCAGTGTGCCTGGGTGCAAAACAGCCTGTCACCTCCAGGCCCCTCAGCATACCTGCAGCATGAGGGATCTGAGGTGGCTTCAGGCAAAAAGCACTGCAAAACTGACAAGGTTCCTAATGCTGTCCACTTGAGCAGGTCTGCTGGAGTTCACCAGAGCTGGAACTAGGACAGGTGTTAGTGCTGGTGACATCTGGGGAGAAGAAAAAATAATTCTTGCATATGCTTTTTTTTTTCTTTCCTAAAGCAGGAGGAGAAGAAATGAGGAAAAAATGGGAAAATTCCTAGCAAAAAGGAAGAGACTTTTGTCCAAATGTTGCATGTGAAAGAGATTTAGTTAGTATCTGAGGGAACATTCAGGTGGACTTTATCACAACAAAATTTTGTTTCTAATCACACTCATCTTTTAAGATCCAGGGAAGGAGGAAGAGAGAGAGGATAGAGAGTCAGTATATAGAGTAGGTGGAGGTATTAATAATAATACATCGATGTTTACTATGTGCCAGGAATGTTGCTGATTATTATATGTAGTCATTTCTTTCTCACATCAAGCCAATGAGAAAAGAGTCATTTGATCATACGGCATTTAACTGACAGAGAAATTGAGGCACCAAGAATCTAAGCACCCTGATTCCATGTTCTAACATTTATCATCCTTCTGAATCCTCAGATTTCCCCAATCTTGAACTCCTTTTGACCTAGGAAAAATGAGGCTTTGCCCATTTTCGAAGTGTCTTAAATCCTGGCAGTATAGCCGAGATTTGAACCAGTCAGTCCGAGCAGAAACAGCTGTGGAACTACTTCACTATGATGCAACAGAAGCGATATTCTTAGATGGAGATAGTGTTTTGTCATTTGGAGAGTTCTTTCACTGTATCGTCTCATTCTGTATTAACAATAGACCAATGAGGTCCGTAGTTACCTTCTCAATTTTTTTTTTTTTTTTTTTTTTTGAGACGGAGTCCCGCTCTGTCGCCCAGGCTGCAGTGCGGTGGCACCATCTCGGCTCACTGCAAGCTCCGCCTCCCGGGTTCACGCCATTCTCCTGCCTCAGCCTTCCAAGTAGCTGGGACTACAGGCGCCCGCCAACACGCCTGGCTAATTTTTTGTATTTTTAGCAGAGACGGGGTTTCACCGTGTTAGCCAGGATGGTCTCCATCTCCTGACTTTGTGATCCACCCGCCTCGGCCTCCCAAAGTGCTGGGAATACAGGCGTGAACCACCGCGCCCGGCCACCTTCTCAATTTATAGAAAAAATATTGAGACCAAAGGACGGAAAGCAGATTGAACAAGATTATTAGAGATTCTTTATTCTTGGTTCAGGTGTGTTTCCCCAGGATGGTTGGGACCCCTGGGAGGTTTGTTTGGACACAATGAAGGCAACGGATGCCAACAGTTCCAAAGTTCATTTCATTACCTTACAAGCTCCACATGGAGATGTGCAAACAGGCATGGAAATAGCAGACAGAGGATGGTACCAGACATCGTCGTTGACTCTGAAGATAGAGCAGGGAACAAAACACACAGATCCCTGTCCTCAGGGAGCTTGCATTATTGGAGACTGTTTTGAGTCACTTTATTACCCATGCCTGTGTCTTATACCATACCCGCTTTATTACCCTGGCTGTCCTGGATGAGCCCTCTCTTATGACTCTTGTAAAAGACCAACATATTTCCTCTTGCTTCCAAAAGACCAGCTTATACATTTCGCAAAACAAGAAGAAAATAAAAGCTAATCCTCAAGAGCAAAACATTTATTTCCTTTGTGATCTGTACTTGCAGGATGGGCAGGTTTAGAATTAGAAGCTGCTCAAGGTCATTTAGCAAGTAATCAGTAGAGGAAGCAAGGCAATTCATCTTCTGATTTTTGCTCTATCCATGAGATTTTCTATTTGCTAAAGGTGACCAAAGTATCAAATGTTTATGAAAGAAAATGGAACTACGGTAAAACTCTGCTATCAATCCCCTTCCAAGGAACATATGGTATCAGGTGACCCTCTTGTTCACTTTGTCTTAGTATCCATATCTATGCAAGCCTCCATGAAATGAAAAGTAGAACAGTAGAAATATATGTAAATTGAGGGTGTAACATGTAAATCACAAAGAAAACATTACTACAGGTTAATGTCTGGGAAAAAAGCTTATCAAGATTTTAAAAAAGAATTAGAGACTCAATAAATAAAGAAAGTCATCCTTAGCTATATGACCTCTGCTAAAAATCAACACAGCTTTGGAAGAAGTTCTGTTAAATACAAACCAAGTAAAAGGGAGCAAAACTGTGCTAGATGCTCAGGCCGTAACTACTGGCACGACAAAGCGTATTGTCAAAAACTGATTCAGGATGAAGACTACCATTTTATTTTTTAAAGTGGACATAGATAATATGTCAAATGCCTGGTCAAATTTCATAACCAGTCTCCAAACCTCCAGCTGAGTTCTTGAGATAGAAAAAACGTATTTTTAAGGGTCTTCTAAAGAGGTCATCGGTCCTGACTATACAACAAAATAAAGGCTTGATAGATGAAAAGCCTTAATTCTGAGCTTCCTTTGGTAAGAAAACATTTTATTACTAAGCATATCATAGGCTTTCAAGTCAGACAGACATGGATTCTACTTTGTGTCACACTGTCTTTATGACTTTGGGCAAATCACTTAATTTTTCCAAAACCTAGCTTCCATATTTCTAAAATGTTGATAATAACAATACCCTGCATGCATTTTTTTTCTGCAAATAATAATCAGTTAATAATGCAGGGAATGTGCTTAGAAATATGCCTGGCACAGGGTGGGTGCTCAAATACTTCTAATTATTTTTATGCAGGACATGTAGTTTATTTAAGGACTATGTACCTTTAAATAAATCATGCTGGCTAGGGAGAGTGGCTCACATCTATAATACCAACGCTTTAGGAGACCAAGGTGGGTGGATTTCTTGAGGCCAGGAGTTTGAGACCAGCCTGGGCAAAATAGCAAGACTCTGTCTCTACAAAAAATAAAATAAAATAATCATTCTTTGATTCAATAGGGGAGACATAATCTTTTTAACAAATGGTGCTGGAGCAATTGGGTATCCACAAGCAAAAGAAATAAGCATAAACATAAATCTCACACCTTATAGGAAAATTAACTAAAATGGATCATGGTCATAAATCTAAAAGATAAAACACTAAAATCTCTAGAAAAAAATAGGAGATCTTCTAAACCTAGGACTTGGCAAAGAGTCCTTAGACATCAAAACAACAACCAATTAATGGAAAAATTGATAAGTTGGGCCTCATCAAAATTAGAAACTTTTGATCTGCAAAAGACCCCATGAAGGGGATGAAAAGGGAAACTAGAGTTTGGAAGAAGATATTTGCAAATCACATATGTGACAATGGACTTGCACCTAGAATAAAGATCTCTCAAAATCCAACCTAATTATAAAATAGGTAAAAGACATGGACATTTCACTGAAAAGGATATTTCTATGGCAACCAAGCATATGAAAAGATGTTCAACCTCAGTAGACATTAGGAAGATGCCAATTAAAACCACAATGAGACTTCACTACACATATATCTGAATGACCAAACTGAAAAAGAGTGATCACACCAAATGCTGGTGAGGATGCAGAAAAGCTGTATTGCTCATACATAACTGCTAGAACTGTAATATGGTACAGTCACTCTAGAAAATAGTTTGGCAGTTCCTTTAGTAATTAAAAATGGACTTACCATACCACCCAGAAATCGCACACTGTGGTATTTCTCTCAGTGAAGTTAAAACTTACTTTCCTCAGAATGTCCATGGTCTCTTTATTTATAATGGTCAATAACAGGAAACTACTCAAATGTCCTTCAATGGGTGAATGGCTAATCAAACTGTGGTCCATCCATAACTCTGAAATATTACTCAGCCATAAAAAGAAATGAACTATTGATACACACAACTTGGATGAACCTCAAGGAAATTACGCTGCATGAAAAAAGCCAATCTCAAAAGGGTATATACGATACGATTTCATTTATATAGTAGTTGAGATATAGAGACAGAAGAGATTAGTAGTTGTGATGGGCGGGGCAGAGGGTGAGGAGGTGTAGGTATGGCTATGAAGGGGTAGCTTAAGGAAGCCCTGTGGCAATGTTACATTAAATATCGTAATTCTGGAGGATGGTTAATGAAGGTACCCATGTGAGCATAGATCTACACACACATACATGCAAATGAGTACAGGTATAACTGGTAAAAACTGTAAAAGCTCTGTAGATTTTACCAATGTCAGTTTCCTGGTATTCCTTGATATTATACTGGTATTATGCATGATGTTAATTAACACTGGAGGAGGCTGTGCAAAGAGTACATGAGACATCCTGGTACATTTCTTTGTAATTTCCTATGAATTTATAATTATTTAAAAATAAAAAGTTAAGGAGATTATTACAGCCTAGGCGACAGAACAAGACCTTGTCTCGAAAAAAAATCATTAAAGAAAGATAAAGCTCACTGGTATGATTAAGATATATGATCCAGTGCCAATCACCACCCCCAAATCTAGTTTTTAGCCAAAATCCAGGGAAGACTAATAATCATACAATCATATAATCCATCAGGGATAAGTTGATCTTTTTTCTGCTCTCTGTTCAAGAGGATAAATATCAACTTAAAATGCTTCTTAGGAAATAGGAGATTAAAAAATGTAGTTTATTTCATCACACTTTTTCCAATGCACACACACACACACGTCTCACATCATTACTTAAGAGTCACCATATGCTAAGTGTTACATACAACACACACACAGATATGCTATGTAGTCTACATCAAAATGACAGTTTATATAACAATATATGCCTGCACTTAATTCTTACCAATAACACTTAAGTAGGACAAATAAATGGCATTTTCAGTTCCCAAACTAAATTTGTGATGTTAGGCAAATCAACTCTCAAAATAGTTTTTAATATGGCAATTAAACTAGGTGATGTTAGAGACTCTAACTATAATTAAATAACATCTAATTGCTAGGAACAAAAATTCATCAGGCACAGGTGCTAGAGATGTATTATACTTTAATATACAGTAAAACCTCATTAATTTAGACACTGCTAATTTAGAACTTGTAACCAGTTGGCATGGTTGCTTCATATGTCACATTTTTAATATTTAAGAAAAGAAAGATTGTTTAGACTGTGCAAAGAAAAGTCTAAGAATATTTATTTAAACAGAGCAAACTTTTAAAAGGATCAGTGAGTACCTTATTAGTTCTGGTGTATGTAATAGACTGGAAGGGTTCATTAGAAACGTTCTTAGCTAAACACAGAGTCACAGATGGACTTAGGATAATGCCACAAGCAGGGCAGGAGAAGGGACTAAACCTTTGCAGAGGATCTCCTAAGCTCATTCATTTCAACAAAAAGCTCTTACCAGCTCCCATCTGAAGCTGTGTAAAGTATTTGCATCTTGCTAGTATACTAACCTGATTTTAGGCTGTATTACTGCAGACTTAGGCAGGGCAAGGTGTTGGCCAGGCCAAAGCTGAGAGCTAATAGTTTACAAAACAAAATTAACATGACAGAAGGGCAAAACGAAATCTCTGGAATTAAATTTGTATGTGGCACTATTCAGATAATTTGCAAAACTAGATTTTCCAATTACAGATTTTATGTCTTTCTCACACCCTGCGCTTTCTGTTAGTCCTGCTTTTGGCTTTGGCTCCAAAGTGAAATGGACTTTTTGGGTTTTCATCCATGGGGGATGAAAAATAAAACCTTTGAATGAAGCATTAAATGGGATGCTAGTGTGCCTGCCACACATCCTTTCCTCTGCCCATTCATAGCCATCTATCCCTTGCCTGGAAAAGAGGAGGAAAAGCTGGGTCATTTGTCTTAAGAAAGTCATAAGGAAAACTGATGATCCAATTCAGAGGAAATTAAAAGGCAACAATGTTGCTCCCAAGGCACCATGGGAAGTGACTTCATACAGCCTAGGAAAAGCACACTTAGCTGGAGTTCAGGATTTGTGTTCTGTTTTTCACTCTAAAGTACTATTTCTCTTTGCGCTGATTCATTTGTAAGCTGAAAACACAATTTTTTAAAAGTCTTGAAGAGTTGGACTTCTCAACAGTTTCTTCCATTATATGTTGAGTCTCCTGTGGAAATAGTATTGTTAGTCCAAAAACATCCCCAGAAGGTAATTGGGCTAATCTCAGGGTATCTGGAAAAGTATTACAGAACATCACCAAGCAAATGCTGCATTCTTTTCCTTCTATTTAAATCTGCAATAGAGACAGACTTTATTCATTTTATACTCCTTCCAATAGGTCAAGTACCAAAACTTTTAGTATGAAATAATTATTCTTATTTGCAATTTTATGAAAAATATAAGTACTATTTTGCAACCCTAATTTTTTTCTTATAACCGCAGATAACTGACCTAACCACTGTGAAGACATAAAAAATTCATTCTTTAGTTTAAATAGGTAAGCCCAAAATATGCTGTGATGATTTATATCTATAGTGGTGTTTTCCCCCCATCTCAATCAAATAAAAATATCAAAATATCCACACTAGAGCTGATTTTATCATCTCAAAGCTTTCTTTGGCAGAAATAAGTGTGGTCAAAAACAGAATTACTTAACGCTACTTGCCATTCTGTGTCCATGGTTAAGTTGCTCTCTGTCTCTGTACAGCAAAGCCTAGACTGATAAAAGGAGGTATGTCTGCTTATTCCCTGACAGTACAAATCAGTAAAGGAATATACATGAGTTCTTTTGAAAAGACTGTAAAAATTACAGCGCTTCAGAGTGCATGCTGACCTCTGAAGGAGGGGAAGGAAGCAAGATTCTTCTCTCCTTCCTCCCTGTCCACTCTGTGTCTTTCCAAAGGAGAGTGATATACACTTAACAGTTCAGATGCTAGGACATACTAGGTCTATGTCACAGAATGGTTCCTGTTTACTAGTGGGCAGGGTTACTGTATAGTCAAAGGTCATATAAACCGGATGCAAGGGTGAGCATGGTGCTCCTTCTCTCTATGCAGCTGGAGTGATTTTAAAAAAGGAAGGGTTATGCTATGTTCTAAATCATACATCTTCTGCTGCTCTCTTCTCTGCCCTCGTTTGTGCTCCTATGGAGTTGACCAATGACAACAGCTTGAGATTTCCCTTTGTGTTCCAGAGAGATGGAAGAGTCTTGCATTTGGCTAGATGACATTCTTTGCCCCCAGTTTACAAGAGTTCTGACCTGCTATTTTGTACATTCTTAGTTACACATGCAATGTTACTGTGCTTTCTTAAACAGCTTTCCTTGTTCACTGGTCTCCTAAGGGGACACCATAAAGTGTAGTGGTATAGTTGGGAAGAAGATATGAGTATTCTTAGATCATTTGCCATAAAATATCTAAGAGCATCCTATTCTCTTCATCATTTCTAAAAGTGTAGTAGAGAAAACACTGGATTGGCAGTCAAAAGACTGGTGGTTCTAATCCCAGCTCATATATAAACTTGGGTAATCACTTTACCTCTGTAATACTCTATTGCCTTATGTGTAAAACCACCTATTTTACAAAAGAGCTCCTGTGAACATCAGATTTCAGAATGTATAGGAAAGCCTTTTACACTATTATGTATAAACACCATTTATTTATAAGGTGCTATTATATATTTAAAAGGCAAATTCACTTCCAGCAAAACCATCTGTCTTCTCATCTATAAATGTGTCAACAAGGTTGTTACAGGGACATGGGGGCTGCAAATGGTTCTGACTAATTGTCTGAGGGATTCAGTCGATCAGTTGGCTGTTTGCTCTCAGTGGCACAAAAGAAGCAGATGGACTGCTTCCTTCTGCCTGACTAAACCTGCTAATTGTTTTGGCAACTAAGCCTTCAAGAGATTAGAAGTTAAACTAAGCACTACTTAAAATCATCTATGTGTGACTTGAGAGCTATCCAATAAGCATAGACCCTTCTTCAAATGCTAGTAATATCATCATCATGGTGACTGTTTTTGTTTGGGGCTGGGTCAGGCTAGGGGTGTAGTTCACACAGAATTTCAGGTGCCTGTCCTGGATAAAGGGTGAAATATTGGGGAAAAAAATCCTCTTACCAAATATTCAGGAAGAAAGAATTGTATCTGTTTTACCATAAAGTGGAAGTTCAACAGAATGAATTGATAAATAGAAACTCAGGCACATTAATTGTAAATAAGTTTCTGAATTTAAATTCAGCGCTCCTGAGTTCTAATAACTTATTGATAAACTTTGTAACATGAACTCAAGTCAATGCAGTCATAATTGTTAGTTCTTACTTTCTTCCATAATACATGTATTAATACTAAATTCTTGACAAATGAAAAGGGAGGTAAAAGGAAGACAGAGAAAACTAAGAAGATTCCTTACTATTTGAGGTATACATAAAAGTTAATTTTTGTCCAAAAAGTATAAATACACACATCTCTACCATGATTCAAATCTTTGCTTCTCAAAATTACTCTCCAGTAAAAATTTAATATTCAAAAAGTGATATTTCACTAAAGTATTTCCATCTGGGAATACCTGTTTAGAAATTAGCCCAAGTAAATCCATAAATCAAAAAAGTGGGATATGTTTTAAAGCCTTCACCCCCAAAGAATTCCATAAATCATTAGTTTCTACAAGTTTCAAACCTAAATATTGATCTAAAGCAAACTAACCTTAAACTATGGGTTTAAATACTCATTAATAAGGTGACATTTTCATTCGGTGTAAATGTTCTCTTATATAATTATGCATTGATTGAGGCTATGGAGAGAGGAGAACTAGGCAAAAAAGTGTTTAAATATTATGATTATCTGAAATGTCTATGTTTCTGTTAAGATATTACAAAACATTTAATCATCAGCCATCAATTTGGCAAAGGAAAGGATTAACAAAACAATTCCACCCTTTCTTTTGGTATTTAGCCACTTTGTGCCAGCTTTTGATTAAACAGTCCCATTTAATCCCCTACCAAGTTGTCATCATCAGGAAATAAAATTTTCAAAATTAGCTGACTATATAGGTCATATAATATACTATGCATGGAAAATTAAAGTTTCGTTTTTGCACAATTTAGCTGAAGGAAACCTGTAAACTGCTTCTTCCAGATCTTACATCTGGCATCACATTGCCGATTCTTCAGAGAAAATCCTGAATTTCTTTATTCAGTTCATGTAACCAATAAGGAAAATTAACTGGTAAAATCAAGAAGGTCTGAGAAATCCCACAAGGTCCAGGTCTCAGCCTGAGGGAGGAAGGTTCTTCCTGGGGTCCCCTACCTCAGCCCTAATGGTAGTGGTGTTACCAGCCCTCTGATGTCAAAAGACCACCTCTTGGACACTTGTACAGGCCCAGTTGAAGGGCTGTGTCTCAACGGGTGTGAACTAGACAGAAGCTGACCCAAGTTCCTGAAAAAGCAACTGAAGCGAACATTACCATGGTGGCCTATGAATGTTATCCATAAAGTGACCAATGAACGTTAGGTTTCAGTATTTAGTGGTGAGGACTTCAGCTACCCTGGCCTTCGCCTTCATGGAAAAAGGAAAAAAAAAAATAACAAAAAGCAAATGACCAAAAGCAAGGAGGGCAGACACATCTGATCAAATTAACCCCTCGGTTTCAGTGATGCCTCTTTATATCTGCTATTATGATATTTTGTAAAGTTCTCTTTAATTCTTGTCAGTCAGTCAATCTCTTGATACTCTAATCTCCTATTACAGTTCATAATCTTTATATGCAACTTTCTATCCCGATTACTATGTGATTTTTCATTTCTGATTGGGCTCTGACCAATTCAACATCTTTGAATACACTTTGACTTTTTAACAATAAGGAATATATTTGTAATTGAACAAAAACCAATAAAATTTTAAGGCAAAAAGTGTATAGGTAAAAAAATTCAGAACCCTATTATACATTGGTTACTTTGAGATAATCTGCCTCCAAGTTGTGTCACCCCCTCAGGATGCCAGGAGTTAAATTCATGAAAACATGAATTCATACATACATGCCTTGTTATCCATTTGTACCTGATGTGTGCGTAGCATTAAAAACCAACTGAGTCAACTATCTACTTGAGCATCAGCAGTGAATGTTATTGCTATGGTCTGAATGTTTGTGTCCTCCCAAGCCCTCCCTACCCCCTCCAAATTCATATGTTGAAATCCTAACTTCCAAGTTGATTATATTAGAAGGTGAAACCTTGGGGAGGTGATTAGGTGATGAGAGCTCTGCCCTCACAAATGTGACTAGTGCCTTTACGGAAAAGGCCCCAGAGAGTTGCCTTGTTCCTTCCACCACTGAGATCACATTGAGAAGACACCATCTGTGAACCAGAAGGCAGGCCTTCACCAGACACTGAATCTGCCAGAGCTTTGACCATGGACTTGCCAGTCCCCAGAACCTTGAGAAATACATTTCTGTTGTTTATAAGTCACCCAGTTTATGGTATTTGGTTATAGCAGCCTGAACAGATTAAGACAATGATGTATCTTGTATATCTTGTCTTGTAACATTACATATGTTGAGATATTATTCAATGTCTTAGTGTTTAGCAAACATAATCTAATTTTCATTAGAACAGCTAATTCATGTCTGAGATCTTTGTTGAAGCCCCATTAATTCCAGCACATGTTTTATGAGCTCTTATTGATGTGCTGTCAATAATTCTCCACAAAGGATTCCATGATTATGATCTCATGAGAAGGTGCTACTCCAGCCAACATAACTCGGCTGGGAAATTGGAGGAAGCAGTTTCAGTGATGACTTCCTTCCATGAAGCTGTTTTTATATGACCAGGCAGGGACATTCAAATGGATATTTAGTTTCAAGAATAATTAAAGCCCACTTTAAGAAATACATTTTCCCATGAAAAATATTAACACACTCTGAATATGAAAGACTGCAATTGGAATATTCGGGTTAACAGAGTTTTTCAACAACCTCAACCTTTCATTTTTTTCCCATCATGCAGTTGGTTAGCGAATGTCTGTCTCCTGAGTAGGTTCAGTTCATTAGTACCTCCTTTCAGTGCATCTTGTTAGAATAACTCTGTCACAAAGTACATTATAAAATAATGAAAGGGAATGAGTTTAAGTGGCTTTAGCCAAGTATTTTGGCCTACATGGGAATGCCATTTCTTAATCTCACTAATGATAGTAATTCATAAGTTCATTTTGAATGCACTGGCTTGTGGAAATATATTTTTTAAAGTATGAATCATTGAAATCCAGCTATAACCAAAATAATTTTTGAGTTTAACAAAAAGCTTAGACTATTACCTAGCATGCCTTGGGAAACTAGAGGTGTGAATAATGAAATGGCTCAGAATGTCCACCTTTATTATGAGTGGCCCTTTTCCTTGGTTCTGTCCTACTTGAATATGAGGCTTTTGGTATTCTGCCTTTATTGAGCATCAACTTTGTATAACAAGGTAGAGTGGCCCAGGTGGGTAGTGTTGTGGTAGTTTTACTCTCAATAATTACGTTAATGAGAAACAAGTTAATTGTGACTTCCAGTTGCAGATGCCAAAAGCTAACTCAAATCAGCTTAAACAAATAAGGAATATTTAGAGCACCTCTTGGTGGAAAAGTCCTAGAATGGTGCTCATTTCAGAGTTGGCCACGTAGATACTCAACCTTTGTGAGGAAGATTTCATCTTTCTCTTTCCCATATCTCAGTTCTACTCTTTTCTGCTTTATTTTCACTCTCAAGAAATTTTCATGTGTGAAGTGGTTCTCTGAAGCACCAGGTTTGCACTCGGCCAGTTTTAAGTCCAGCAAAAAGACAGTTTCTTTTTACCAATATATGTACCAAGGTTCCAGGTCTGAGTCTCACTGGACTACCAGGGGTCACAAAACACTTGATTGGCCAGCCATACTTGATCTACAGAGCATTGGGTAGGATAAGCACCAACCAGATCATAATGACTCCTCCAGAGAAAAAAATGAGCTACTCTATGGGAAAACTGGAAATAGAAATTGAGCCAATACAAACAAAAGCTCTCCATTCCCAGAAGCTGTTATTTATTTTAGCGAAGTATGAACCTAGAATGCAATTTTTAATCCCCACAATACCACCTATTTCTCCCATCCAAGTACTAACCAGGCCCGACCCTGCTTAGCTTCCGAGATCAGACGAGATCGGGCGCGTTCAGGGTGGTATGGCCGTAGACAATACCACCTATTTCTTAGAATCATTCTATGTTATTTGCATATGAGACATTTGGTGCTGAAAAAAAAAATTAAATAACACGCCCAGAATTTTATAACTGGTAGGTGTTAAGGCTGCTATCAATATAATAGAGACAAATTATTCCTCCTGAAGAGCAACAGTTCATTTAGTCATAATCTCTAAGATGGATTTCATAACCAATGTGTGAGATGTGGTAAGATATGGTGAGTGGAGATGTTTAACTCAAAAAAATTCATCGGTTGGAATAAAATAAGATTTCTACCTAATTCGCTGAACTCAAAGTCTCTCCACAAAGTTGCCATATGTGAGGAAATAAAATAGTTAAGATCCTTAGAGAGCAGCAAATAGCCCCTTCACCTTGAACTGAGGTGAAAATGCATATTGGCCTCTAAGAGCAATACCTTCAGAACTCCAGCAAACGTGTATATAAACGTGTGCGCATACAAGGTGGGGGCAGGGGTCAGGAATGAGTCAAGCGTTTATTACAGACAATGGAGTTCATCTGTGCTCCTCACTAATTCATTCAAGGATCTCTACTGAGCATGTACACTGCCAAGGATTCACAGAAAGCTGTATCAAATAGATATCAAACTACATTGTTTGAATCAAAAGTCACCTGCTCTGCCACTTTGCCTTTATGTGATTTTCAGTGACTTTGTAATCAGAGGAAATCTATGTATATCTACAGCAAACACCAATGACATTGGTTTCTTTGTTGGTTTCTTTGCTTCCCAAGGCCGAGAATAAAATGTAGGAGAAACTAACCAATGAGTGAAAATGTGGGTAGTGATGACTTGACTCTATCTTGAAAGGCCAAGCAGAGCTTTGGTGAGCCAGGTGAAAAGTCGAGCAGTGTCACTTGGGAATGACTCAGAAACCAATCTTTTTGGAAATAGAAAAATGGGAACTGTGGGTGCACAGCATGTTGGAAGAACTGGTGCTTTTTTATACTTTCATTGCACTCAGAGTTGATGAATCCTAAATACTCTCCTTTGGGTTAGCATCGACAGTTTTATCTCCAAAAGAGGAGATACTCAACATATGAAGGTGGCATCCCTGTTGCTCCCCGCTCCTCAAGCCCTATATATATCTTCAGGGATTTAATGTGAAAGAAACCTAAATCTGTGTGCTTGGAAAGCTGCCATAGAAGCAACTTCCCTCTGAGAATGCTGTCGACTTCTCTCATCACCCACGAAGTCAGCATCTAGCTTCTTTCTGTAGGAGGCCAATTCCAAATGCAGTTTCCAAACACCTGCCACTGCTGTTCTTTGATTTCACTCTCAAATGCCATAGTGGGGAATCTGTTCAAGCAATCACCACCCCAGCTGATAACCCACAGAAATATCAGCTGCTGGATAATCTGTATGTATTCTTCCATCTCGTTATGTTTTGTGGAGGTACAGTGATATTCAGCAAAGCCAGACTCAGCAGTGAGCAGCGATGAACAGCAGGGACCTCCTGGCTTGAATTCCACCATTACCGTTGCTTTTCTGCCAGTTTCGGTCTTTTCTTCTTCCTCATGTTTCCCTCATTTTTTCTTGTCAGTAAAATGGGAATTTATTTAATGCTCTAGACATTAAAAATTAGAGTGAGACCAAAGACAAAAAAGATGCAAGAAGATGTATGTAAGCCCTATAACCTTTGCTTCATTAAAAAAAAATAAGGTCCTTCTGGTATAGACAGTTTCAAGACCTTTATCCTGGAAGTTCCAGTATAAAAGCACTCATGAATTATTATTATGCTGCTTAGGAATGTATGGCTTTTTCAGTCTACAGATTCAATGCAATTCTTGTCAAAATACCAACGACATTCTTCACAAAAATAGAAAAAAAAATCCTAAAATTTGTAGAAAACCATGAAATACCCTGAATAGCCAAAGCAACATTGAGCAAAAAGGACAAAACTGGAGGTATCACATGACCTGACTTCAAAGCTATAGTAACCCAGACAGCATGGCATTAGTATAAAAACAGACACATAGGCCAATGAAATAGAATACAAAACCCAGAAATAAATCCATGTATTTACTTCAACTGATTTTCAACAAAAACACCAAGAACATACATTGAGGAAAGAACATTCTCTTCAATAAATGGTACTGAAAAACTATATTAGACTAAAAAGCTTTTGTACAATAAAGGAAACAATCAACAGAGTAGAGAGAGAAGCTGTAGAATGGGATAAGATATTTGCAAACTATTTATCAAATAAGGAACTAATATCCAAAATATACAAGGAACTCAACAGCAAAAAATAAAAGAAATTAAATAACCTCATTAAAAAATGGACAAAGTATCTGAATAGAAATTTCTCAAAAAAGATATACAAAAGGCCAGCAAATAAATGAAAAAATGCTCAATGTCACTAATTATCAGGGAAATGCAAATCAAAACCACAATGAGATATCATCTTATCCCAGTTAGAACAGCTACTATCAAAAAGACAAAAATTAACAAATGCTGGCAAGGATGCAGAGAAAAGGGAACTCATACATTGTTAGTGGGAATGTAAATTAGTAGAGCCATTATGGAAAGCAGTATGGAGATTCCTCAAAAAACTAAAAATAGGCCAGGTGCAGTGGCTTATGTCTGTAATCCCAGCATTTTGAGGGGCTGAACCGAGAGGATCACTCAAGACCAGGAGTTCAAGACCAGACTGAGAAACATAATGAGACCTCATCTTTACAAATATTAAAAATTAGCCAGGTGTGGTAGTGCGTGCCTGTAGTGCTAGCTATTTGGGAAGCTAAGGTGGGAGGATCACTTGAATCCAGGAGTTTGAGGCTATGGTGAGTTATGGTTGTACCACTGTACTCCAGCCTGGGTGACATAGCTACTAAAAAAAGAGAAAAAAAAAACCCACTAAAAATAGAATTACCATATGATCCAGCAATCCTGCTATTGTGTTACTTATGCAAAGGAAAGAAAATCAGTATACTGAATATCTGCACCCCCATGTTTATTTCAGCACTATTCACAATAGCCAAAATAGAGAAGCAACCAAAGTGTTCATCAACAGATGAATGGATAAAGAAAATGTGATACACAATGGAATACCATTCAGACATAAAACAGAATAAAATCCTGTCACATGTGGCAATATAAGCCTGGAGGACATTATGTTAAGTGAAATACATCAGGCACAGAAAGATAAATACCACATGTTCTCACTCATATGGGGGAGCTAAAAAAGTTGAGCACATAAAAGTAGAGAGTAGAATTGTGGTTATTAGAGGCTTGTTAGAGTAGCAGGGAGAGGAGGATAGGGAGAGGTTGATTAACAGATACAAAATGACAGTAGATAGGAGGAATAAGTTCAGTGTCCTATAGTAGTATAGGGTGACCTTAGTTAATAATTATTTATTGTTTATTTTCAAGTATCTAGAAGAGAGTTGAATGTTCCCAACACAAAGAAATGATAAATGTCTGAGGTGATAGATATGCAAATTACCCTGATTTATCACCGCATACTGTACACTTGCATCAAAAATATCACTCTGTATCCTATAAATATGCACAATTATTAAGGGTCACAACTAAAAATAAAAGGAAAAAATGTATGGCTTTTCCAGTCTATAGAGACAGAAAATAGATTAGTAGTTACTTGGGCTAAGGTTAAGAAGAGAGAGTAATTGCAAAAGGGCATGAGGAACCTTTCTGGGATGATGGAAAGGCCCTAAAGCTGAGTGTGGACTTGGCTGCACCCTCTGTAAATTTATTAAAAGTCATTAAATTTTACCTTTAAGACAAGTGGATTCTATGGTATATAAATTATATCTCAATAAAGCTGTTGGCAAAAATCAAATAGATTAAAGCATGGGTAGATTGACAGATATGTGTTAAAGCAAATATAATAAAAGGCTAATTGTGTAAGCTATGTGTTGGTAATGAGTTGTTCATTTGTTCAATTTTCTACCTTTTTGAGTATTTAAATGTTTATAATAAAATGTCAGAAAAAATACATGTGTACAAAAATTTGTATCTCTATGCTTGGTGGAAAGGATGGACCTTTCAATTTGCATATCCTGTATAAATACAGGAACATACACATGCATTTAAATAAACAAAAAATGTAAACATATAAAAACCTTCATTGTCTTTGATAAAAATGCACTAAATATGACTAGTGATTAAAGAAGGCACTCAGTAAATAATGATTGAATGATAATTAAATAGTTATTTATCTGTTTGAAAAATGGGCAAAAGATCTGAACATTCATTTCTCAAAAGAAGACATACAAATGGTCAACAGATATAAAAATATTCAACATCACTAATATCAGAGAAATGCAAATGAAAACCACAATGGGATATTGTCTCACCCCAGTTCAGTTGGCTTTTATCAAAAAGACAATAAATAACAGATGCTGACAAGGATGTGGAGAAAGAGGAACCCTCATACACTGTTGGTGACAATGTAAATTAGCACAATCACTATGGAGAACAGTATGGAGGTTCCTCAAAAAATTAAAAGTAGAAGTAGTATATGATTCAGCAATCTCATTGCTCATTGTATATCCAAAGGAAGGAAAATCACTATATTGAAGAGATATCTGCACCCACATGTTTATTGCAGAACTATTCACAAGAGTCAAAATATGAAATCAACCTAAGTGCCCATCAATAGATGAATGAATAAAGAAAATGTGGTACATATACACAATGAAATACTATTCAGCCATGAAAAAGAATGAAATCCTGTCTTTTGCAACAACATGGATGGAACTGGAGGACATTGTGTTAAGTGAAATAAGCCAGGCACAGAAAGACAAACATGGCACATTTTTCACTTATATGTGGGATTAAAAAAAATTGATCTCATGGAGATATAGAATAGAATGACGGTTATCAGAGTCAGGGAAGGTTCATGGGGGGTGGCGGGGGGGATGAAGAGAGGTTTGTTATGGGTACAAAAATATAGTTGGATGGAATAAGATCTAGTGTTTGGTAGCACATAGAGTGACTGTAGTTAACAATAATTTATTGTATACTTAAAAATAACTAGAAGACTAGAATTGGAATGTTCCTAACACAAAGAAATCATAAATGTTTGAGGTGATGGATATCCCAATTATACTGATTGGATCATTACTTACTGCATGCTTGTGCTAAAATATCCCATGTACCCCATGAACATGTACAACTCTTGTGTATCCATAAAAGTAAAAAATAAAAATTAAAAAAAAGTTACTTATTAAGCCATCACCATAGGTCCTGTGCTATTCTAAGGATTTTACATACATCATCACATTTACTTGTCATAAATGGCTGTTTGAGGCAAGCATTATATATCTCTCCGTTATATAGATGAAGAAACTGAGCCTTAAGGGGGTTAAACTACATATGTAAGTAGAGAAACTGGAATCCGAAACAGGTCTGACATCAAAGAATTGACAACTATATTTCATTCCAATGAATGCACATTGAGAGCTGTTCATATGACAATGATCACAATTTAATTAGTCTAATTTCTTCTTCCCACCTACGAAAAAGTAATGATTAACCATGTGAAGAAAACGTCAACTATGTTATAATCATCTTGGCCATGCTACAGTTCCAGCCTATGTTTCCACATTTCTCATTTCTACATTAGAAAAGTGTTTTGCATCATTTGCCAAAAAAAAGCCCACCCCAAAACAAAACAGTGCCTTGTGCTACTACTTTGATTATGTCGGGATTTTTAAAATCCCATCTCAACCACAAACCAGTGAAAATGGTTGAGCGATGACATTTTAGACAGTAAAGCAGCAGGTATTTTTTTCTGTTTTAGAATAAGATATCTTAGCAAGAATTTCTACTTTTTCACCTAGCATATAAGGATTTCTTATATATGTTTATTTCACAGAGGTAAAATTCTTATTTTTGAACGTTGTAAAAACATGAGAAAGAGCAATAGCAGATCTTAGTTATCTGCTTGACTGCCAATGAAGAAAATCAGTGAGGAAATACTCACTATGACTTCCAAATCTACTCCAACACAAAATGCTGCTAAGACTATTGTGCCTATCTGGTTCAAAAATCACAAGTCCATAGCCAAGATTTCTTGAATTTGATGAAAATGGAGCCTCCTGTTTTTTAAAAGTCGAGCCAGATGCCATATTTGGAGGGGGCAGATGGTGGGTGGTCAGGGAATCAGAGAAGTGAGTGGAAAACCATCTTGGGCAGAATGAATTCTTCAAGAGCAATCTTTGCTCTTTAAATCCCTCCCCCAGTGTCCCTTTTTTCTCCGGCTTTCTCCCAAATTTCTTCCTTCAGCCTTCACTTAACCTTAAGTATTTGAGCAAGGGCTCAATATAGGTGGAGGAAGGGTGCCATTCTCATCTGTTTCACTTGCAAGTTCCACACCAGATGAGATGTGGTTTTATTCCAGTCTTGGCGTATTTCCCAAAGCTGGTTTTACTAAGAAGCAAAGAATTGTTGCTTTTAAGTCCATTAAACTTGCATATATTGAGAACTAGTAAATTCTAAACTCTGTGCTAGGCACCAGGACTACAGAGACCACAGGTAATAAACCTAGTTCTTGAAACATTCATAGTATAGTAGGAGAGATGGACAAGTAAGCAAATCAATAACTAAGCAGTCGAGCAGGAGTAAATGAAACAAGTAAAAGTACACAGCCAGATGGTACTGCTAGAACAGAAAATATAGAGTAATAATGTATTTTCTGCAGAGATATTTTTGAGCCTGATTATCACGCCTGACATAGCAGTTGATATTTATAGAGATCTGCCAGGTATGGTGGCTTGCACCTGCAGTCCTAGCTACTTGGGAAGCTGAGATGGGAGGATAGCTTGAGCAGGAATTCGAGGCTGCAATGGGCTTTAATCGTGCCTGTACAAGCCACTTCACTCCAGCCTGGGCAGCATAGCCAGACCCCATCTCTAAAACAAATTAATAAACAAAAATATAAAAATTAGGAAAAAGAACAGTATTTATAGAGGGCTTACAATATGCCAGGGGATGTAATGATGCTTTCCATACATTATCTTGTTTACTCTTCATGATAACTCAATGAGTAAGTACTTTCATTCTCCCAGTTTTCACAGATGAGCAAACCTCAAATGCATCTGCCGAAACAGCCTGTGTTCTATCTTTCCATCCTGAGGGCTCAGCTACAAGCTACTTATGCACTTGTCAACCTGTCTCCAAGTTGCACCCTTGGCTGTTTTCTCCACAAGGCAGCTTCCAAAATAAAGTACATGCTCCACTCCAAGTTACGGCCAGTGATAAAAGATTTCCTTCTGGGGAATCACTTTTAACTTATAATGTACAGACCTTGCTCCATGGAGCATATGTAGTGGGAAAAAAAATCATTTTAATAAAATGAAAAGCCCCAGATGCTCCCAATATTGAGTGATAAATTCACACCCTGTTTGGGAATTCACTGCGGATTCAAGCCAGATCTGTATAGAGAAAGTTAATATCTCTGACCAAAGTTGGGAGAAAAAAGCCAACAGTCTATTCCATAATATATAAGTGGTCAGCATTATATTTTCCATCTTCTATTCAGTCTTTCACTTAATTTCTCCCTTTGCATTTTGTGGTCTTTTGTGATACAGTTTTTCCCCAATATGCCTGTATGGAGACTTGCTACATGGAAAGTGGCATTTTGAGTTTGAAGTACTCATCTTCCAGGTTTACCTAGAGGATGGATATAGGATGTCACCAACTTGGCAAGGCTTTGAAGGGTCTGGCTGAATTCCAGCCCCCATAATTATGTTCTAATCTGTCTTGATTCCCTTTCCTCATTGTTCATGTAATGTTCTCAACACAGCCCAAACCATAATTTCATTGCTTTTTAGCAGGAAGGGAAATTAATGGATGTACTCTGAGATTATCTAATGACATATGATTTATTTTTAGTTCTATTCCTGTTAGAGGAAACCTAAACAGAGATTGCTAGGATACAAGCTAATCCACATTCGAGAAATACAAATTTTTATGTGAATATTTGCATATGCTAGAAATATTTGCCTTGTGTTAAAAAACAAAAAACAGACATTTTGAGATGTTTAAGGACTAATCAATCCACCCCAGTAACAATGACTGCTTGACTCTTGGCTTTCAGCAGCTCATTGTTTCATTTGTGTGCATCTGGGCTCCCTTATAACAGTAAATGTTCTCTAGAGGACAGAGGCCAAATCAGCTTCTCTTATGTGCCCCACAACCCCTCGGCCAAGGCTACGTACCCTTTACTCCTCTGAACTGCTAGTCAGCTTCCTGGTGGCGCTCATTGCTGGTTGCTACCTTTTGTAAGTTTTGTCTTCCCAAGCTTGTGCTTGGCAGATGTGGTAGGGAGAAAAAGCACTGGCATCAGGATGGGGGCTCAGCTGGGAAGTGACCAGGCTCTGAGAACTATTGGTTCTCTGTCTTGAGCCAAATCACTTCTGAGCTTTCATTTGTCTGACTTCAAAAGAAAGCTAATAATTCATGCTCTGCCTACATCTCAGGGTGGTTGAGAGTCTTAAGTAGTATAATATACATGAAAGTACCTTGTAAAATGTGTTACACAATGAACATTAATATGAAGAAGAGGAGGGCAAGCAATGATGAGGCTGCCTCTCCCCATTCAGATTAGGTCCTTGAGGCCAAGGAGAATTTATCTCAAGTTTTATTTTCATTAACCACTTGTGTCTCCTATATTGGAACTTCACCAAAAGGCATGACAGACATGGGAGTATGTGAGAGTGGAGTGGAGAGGAGGGCAAGTAAATATTTTGAATTGATAATTCACATATGCATATAAAATGATGTCCCTAAGAAACATGAGAGTCATTCATTTGAACATGAAGCACAGTGGTGGAAAACCTATGATTGTGATAATATGGTTGTTTCTCTCCCTTTGTTAATAGGCATGAAAGCATATCAGACACTTTGGAGCATATCAGCCTGCCCATGAGTGAATAGCATTGGCATATGGCACAAAATCATTTTATTTTCAGTTATACCCTGACCCCTTGTTTTTAATTGTCTGATCAAGCTCTAAGGAACAGTGGGAAAGGCAGAACCTTGAGACTGAGAAAATCACAACACTTTTCCATCAATCAGTCGGTCTTTCTTTGAACAAGTAAACTGAACTCTGAAAATTGGACCTGAATTTCAATTCTGCTAATGACTGCATGCTGCAGGAATATTCTGTTTTGTGAAATATGACTCTTTAACATCATGTCTCAACTACAGGCTATAAATTTATGTATAACAAAATCTTATCTCTCCATATTGATGGTTTTCAAAGTGTTTTCATATGGATTTTTTTTTTGATGCTGACAGCAAACCTGAGATAGAGATATTGTTATTGCTTCATTTTCACAGATAGGTTATCTGAGGCTCAGAGACTTCAAAAAACATGCTCAAGATTACACAATTTTCCAAGTAAGAATAAAGACAAAGAAGAATTTAAGATGTGGAAATTCAAGCTTAAAGAAGTGAAATACCTTGCCTGACGTTTCATAATAAGAAAATAATAGAGACAGGACTTGAACCTGAGGAGTCTGATTCCACTCTGGCTACCTGCTCTGCTTGTTGGGTACCTGATTCAGGGCCTGGCACATAGTAAGTGCTCAGGGAATACGTATTTCCTATGACTATCAGTATCCACACCTTGTGGTAGAGAGGGCAGACAAGATGAGAGGAGACATGACCTCTCCAAGGTTGCCAGCTGGCCTTCCTTCTGTGGCACCATATTTCCACCACAGGCAGGAATTATTAGGTAATTTATTTTGACTGTTGCTCTCTTTGGATTCCTTTGGTGTGGGTAAATTTATTTTAAATAGATGACCCTATAAAAGTTGCTACGAATAAATGGGCACAAGTTCCGATTAGACATTGCAGGTTGTTGAAAACTTCCCACTCATGTCTCCTCTTGACATGAGAGTACACTAGGCTTAAACGCAGGGAAATAAACTAACACTGAAACAAGTAATAACGTGCCATGAGCCAGCCAGGTGTGGTGGCTCATGCCTGTAATCCAAGCACTTTGAGAGGCCGAGGCAGGTGGATCACGAGGTCAGGAGTTCAAGACCAGCCTGGCCAACATGGTGAAACCCGCGTCTCTACTAAAAATACAAAAATTAGCCATGCCTGATGGTGTGCGCCTGTAGTCCCAGCTACTCGGGAGGCTGAGGCAGAAGAATTGCTTGAACCCGGGAGGCAGAGGTTGCAGTGAGCTGAGATCCCACCACTGTACTCCAGCCTAGGTGACACAGCGAGACTCCATCTCAAAAAAAAAAAAAAAAAAAGTGCCACAAGCCAAAGGTTTTGGAAAAGTCAAACAGCAAGGGAGGCAATCACAGGCCCACACCTCCTGGCTCGTAACCCCCTCCCCAACTAAAAGTCTAGAATCTCCTTTTGCTCTTATTGACTATTTATATGAGCTTAAAGTATTTTAGAAGTTGTTTGGTGTAAATGCCTAATTTAAAAGATGGGGAAACTGAGGCCCAGAGCAATGAAAGGAACTGCCATAAATGAGAGCCTATGAGCTTCAACCAGGAGGGTGACTCTGATCACTAGCCTCTCTGTCCAGTGACCTTTGCTACCAACTGTGTATGGTCCCTCAAATGAAAGGCCACAGGCTAGAAAGCTTTCAGGAAACAAACACAATTCTCCAGGTTAATAAACCTCTAATTTCTGGATTTCTAGAAAGCCAAAAAGTTTGCCACAGAGACTAAGATGAGATTAGAAGCCCTTCGGCATAGGTTGCAAAAATTTTACAAACAGAGAATTAAAATTTATTAATTGACTGTGTTTTCCTCTGTCTGAGCCTGGGCCCTACAGAGTGGACAGATCAGTGTAACCCCTTATCCTTGAAGAAAAGCTAAATCAGCAGGTGTGTGGAGGGGAAAGGTCAGAGGTCTGAGGTGGAAGACACCCACTTGAAGGGCATGTCAGTACTCCTCTTAGTCTTAATTCTATCTTATAAGGATGTCTTAAATTTGCCTACATTTACCTTTATTTACCCAAGACAATTCATACATGCATTTAAATCTTTCTAAAATATTTTACATTTTATGTTGACTGTGAGAAGCAAACCAGAAAACATTGGTCAGGGAGGAAGAAATAACCCACCCCCACCAAATACTAGCAGTTTCCCACTACTTGCATGGTTGTTGGCTATAAAATCTGGGCTCAATAAATTTTATTCTCATTAACTGCATTCTAGATAAACAAAAAATCTGGATTAAGGTTTAGTCAAATTCATATACTTGATGTTGAAGTAGTCACATAAACATGGCTGTATAGCATTGCATTCAGTTTTAACTGCAGAAATTAAAATAAAGCATGGTGATTCCCAGAAGGCATTGATCAGTCACAGATTTCAGCCCAAGATTGCTAATAACTTCAGGTGTGCCATAAATTACTTTTGTCCTGATCAGCATTCATCATGGCCCTGAATACATAGCCACTACTGAAAAGACCCTGCCACTTGTCTAAATTTCCTTATCCCAACAATGAACATGGGGAATAATCCCTTGAGTTGCTAAGTGTTTGACTTCCAAGGCTTGGAGGGTTTCCCACAGTTGCATATTATGCCTCTCTGTAGGTAAAATTCTGGGAAGGCTTACATTTTTATTAGAAGGACATGGTGATGATAAAAAAAAAATGGGCCTAACAGACTTATGTGCATATAGGTGTAGACACATACATACATATATATGTACACACATACTCTGAAAAAAATTAGAAATTGTTTTAAGATAGTTTTATTTCTATGACTTAGTTACCTTGGTTGTAAATATTCAATGATACTATTGAATAACACGGTGTATATAAAGTATTTAACATAGAATCTGAAACATAGTAAGTGCTCATTTATTGAAAGACGATTTTGAACGACAACTCCAGCTTGCTTATTGGCAGAGATTTCCTTTCAAGTATAAGTGGAAATATTGAGAGGCTTAATAAGCGATCTCAACCTTAAGTATGTTGGAAGTGTCTAAATAATCATTTAATAGGCCCTCAAGGAAATCACACTGATTATTTTGACCGGAAAGATGTTCACCCACTCTGAATACCTACCTAAGTCACCAAACTTGGCTCTGAAAGACTTGCTTTCTTCCAAAAAAGAAATCAAGCCTCAAAGCATTGTCATATTTGTGGGAAAAAAATGCCATAATGAAGAATGTTCAATAGAAAGTGATATTTTAAAAAACAATACCGGCCAGGCACAGTGGCTCATGTCTATAATCCCAGCACTAGCACTTTGGGAGGCTAAGGTGGGTGGATCGCTTGAGGTCAGGAGTTCGAGACCAGCCTGGCCAAGATGGTAAAACCCCATCTCTACTAAAAATACAAAAATTAACTGGGTATGGTGGCAGGCGCCTGTAATCCCAGCTACTTGGGAGGTTGAGACAGGAGAATCGCTTGAACCTGTGACCAAGATCACACCACGGCATTCCAGCCTGGTGACAGAGTGAGACTCCATCTCATAATAAACAAATAAATAAATAAATAAAAAATAATAAAAACAATACTCTCCACCCTACCCAAAAACAGACATATTAAGAAGTATGCTCAATGATCCTCCATTAGAAAATATGTTTAATCTGCCACATTGAGATGGAATAAAGATCCTGTACAAATAAACTTGAGAAGTTAATTCAACCAAATTTATTGATCAAATAGATATTGAATACCTGCCAAGTAGAAACATAACTAAGCTAGTAACCCTGAAGGCAAGAGGAGGTGGATATATGAAGAAAAATGGTCTCACTCTTCATACATCTCAGAAAATGTCAGAGACAAGCAGGTAAAAGACCAATTCTTATTTCCTTACTTTTAACTCTGCAAATAAAGATATATCAGAGGAGGAAATAGGAAGGACAATATAGTGCTTTCCTGTCTGGCATAAAATTCATCTTGTGAAAGGAACAATAACCTAACAGCAATGACATCAGATGAAGTTTGCGCTAAAGGGCAAGACAAACTACGTCAGCTGTTTTTTAGGCTTGGTTTTGTTCTTCTAAAAATGGGTGGCATTGCATGTGTTAACTTAAAACTTGTAAATCAGAACCACGATCATAAATAAGTCAGGCTTTCTCTTCTACTCCTCTCATCCTCAATAGAATTATGAAAGTATAATAAAATGAAAAAGTTAGAGGATTTTTGGTCTGCTCAGATCCAACAGTCATTCATCTTGAGGAAGTAAGCTCTCCACAGTTGACCCCAAAACACCTTCCAGGTGCCATTCCCTATTATATTTCAGTGTTCAACAAATACACCATGGATTTTCATTCTATTTCACAAATAAGTATCCAATTTTTGTGTTCAAATTATTTTGCAAAATGTGATTGTTAGTGGTGTCTCTGAAGGGATTAAAAGAATCAAATAGCACAATCAAATCATATTTATTATAGATCACATTCATTGAGAATCTCCCCCACAGTACATTTGCTCATTCTATTCTCTCTACCTAGATACCCTGCTAGTTGCAATACTATTGAACCTTGTTTGAAATGACTTTCAAAACATAAAAATGCTTTTTCTCTTTTCACTTTCTGACTTTTTGGAAATTTTACCCCAGTTGTTCTAGTGTATCCATCTGTTTGAGGGTGAAAGAGGAGGAATATTAGGAATTTAGGAACAGAAAAAATATTGGGAGAAAGGTAACTTTTTGTCTGTGACATTTAAAAAAATGATATTGTTGCAAAACAGGCACCTTACAAGCCACCCTATTTGCTTAAGAAAATATTATCTAAGTTGTTGCATTTCTCATTTAATATATCAAGATCCAATCTACTGTCTTATCACAGAGTTGTACGTAAGGAAGATCCAGATAAGAGGAGGAATAGGGGCAAACTCATCCCCCCCTTTTTAGACCCTAAGAAATAATGGGAAGGAGAAAAGAGAAGGGAAGGAGAGCAAAATTGGGTCCCAGTTTTTTTTATCCTAGGTCAAAGTCCAGTAAGAAAAGTTAATTAGATGAGCAACAGTAATACTGAAGTCAACAAAAGAGTATTTGTTACTGGACCAAAATGGTCTACAGGCCACTTCCTGCACCAGTGGGAGGCCATGGTGAAGCAGAGGAGTGGCCAGAGGGAAGTCTTGAGGCTTTACATCCCTGAGCTACACTTGTGTGACCCGTGGGACTTGAAGCTGCTAAGGATGTGGTTGGAGGCTTCTACAGAGGTGCTGTAACAGAAGTAAGATCATTCTGTTTCTAGGAACATAAAGCAACCCAGTTCAGCCAGGTCTTGTTGGAGATCACAGCCAATCCTCAGAGGCAACTGTGGTGCCAGTGGGGACAATCTGAGGATGAGTCTGACAGGGAGCACCATGCACCGAGGGATGCTGAAAGAGATCTACTCAAGAATACTGTGAGTGACCCTTAGAGACAGCAGTGCAGCAAGAAAATGATGAAGGAATATTACTCAGTGAACAGGAGCCAAAGAACACTGTGACCCAAAGACCACAATCCATCTTCTCCACAGAGACTGAGAGAGCCATACTCCTTTACCTACACACCTGATGGCATTTTGAAGAGTATCTTGGAGGTGGTGATGGAAATCTGAGATACTGATCATTTTGTATAAGACAGTAAACTCCTTCAAAAGAAATTGTTTGAAATGACAGATTGGACAGAACTGTAAATCGGAATGGACATCCATCAGTAGTTTTTTTTTTTTTTTCTCTTCACTAATGAGTAGGTCTAAAGAACTTAGGGAGAAATAAGACTATATTAATTGTAGACCAATTAAAAGAACGGCACACTAAAGTTGTAATATGTGCTAAAGTTGTGAGCCTACTTTTATTCCAGGCTCAGCATAAATGCCCCCTTATCTGTGAGATTTTATTCAGCTTGAATTAATCACTTTCTCATCTAAGTTCCATAAGAGCTCACTTTAGAACTGGCTTCATTCATCCTTGTTTTGCAGACAATCTTTATATATCTTTGTTACAAAATTAAAAACTATTTGAGGACATCTATCCCAGTGATCATATAAATTTCACATCTTGAGTTAATGAACCAACTGAATTTAGAAGCTAAGTGACATTCTTTTCTAATTAAGAATGTTTTGTTTCAAAGGTCTAATCCATGCTCTACAGTTCATATTTTGACTTACACAATTAATTGGGGACCTATGAAGCTTATAAACCAATTTATCATATTAAAACCTCAAAGGATTGGAGAGGACAAAACCTTCTTTTGTACTGATTACTGATTATTGTCTAGCAATTGTTTTTATTGGCCTAATATGGATAAGGTCTCCTATTTTTTTCTGGCAACTAACTATAATCTGCAAACATATAACCAGTGCTGAGACAAACTTGGTACCCATCCAGGAGAGGCAGAATTTAAGATGCTCCCAAGGTTTCTGAACTTGGGTGTATATACCCTGTAAAATCTCTTTCCCTTGAGTGTGGGCAGCAAAAGTGATTATAATGAGATATCATTCCCTTGATTAGGCTACTAATCAGTTGACTTTGAGTTAATGAAAAGCAAGATTATCCTGGATAAATGTCAATCAGGTGAAATGTTTAAAAGGTGAAGCATCAGAGACATGTTCTCTGGAAGGCCTGGAAGAAAGCAAACAGCCCTATGTGAGAAAAGGGGGCCCCTTGAGTGCTGCCTCTAGAAGCTGAGAGTGATCCCTGGCCAACAGCCAGCAAGAAGGCTGATTGGATGGGCCTGGATGTAGAGGCCAAACTAGAATGAGAGTTTATAAAGACACCTGTGTTTATACACAACTGCTATTGGAAAAGGCCAAAAGATAGGGTAACAGAGTGCTAAAACATGACTTCTTAAGCACTGTGAGTTCTAAACTATATTTTGATATTCAGTTCAATAATGTCTATATTAGTAAACTATATACAAAAGTAGATCTAACTGCTCTAGGTTTTATTTTGTTATAGTTTTTGTCAAATTAAAATACTTTTACAAAGTGTCTTTGGGTTATAAGGAAACTGTTCTGGAGGGGAATATAAATGCATTTCTCACTGTCAAGCTATGCCTAAGATTTATTTTTTTTAAGATATAGTAGCTGTAGCCATATTTCCCTAGTGATAAAAAGAAATCCCCTTAGTAATCCCTACAAAATCCTAAAAGGCTAAAAAGCAATGAAGAGGATTTCTAATGGTAAGTTATAAATCCTTTTAGAGAATATCTTGGTTTAAAATAATTTCAAAAAAAAACGAATGCTTAGGAATTGAGTAGTACTATTTAGAAATCCTTCAGCAATATCAAGGACACTCAAAAGGATTTCACATTCAGAGCTAAGATGAAATGAAGTTACATTTGTGATGGTCACGGATAGTAAGAACTAAAGTTATCAAAGAAACAACATTATGGGCTCTCAGAGCTTGATGGAAATTCAGTGGCAATTTATTCAGCTTAACCCAAGTCCAGACTCTTCTCTACATGGGTGGTAGCAAGGAATGATCTCATCACCTCACAAGTCAATGTGTTTCTCAGGTTAATTAAGCAGAAATTTAACTCAATGCAAATTTTGATCTTTCTTACAAGTTTTGTTCTCCGGCATTCCAGAGAAGAAGCTCTACCTTTCTTCTGTCTGGATGCTTTTCCAGTATTTGAAGGTAGCAGTTACTGGTATTAACTTTCATAGACTGGATACCTATAGGACCAGGTATGAAATACAAACAGACATAAAGATATGAGATATAAAGACACAATGGAGTGGTGATGACTGTGAGACTGACGCCCCATCGACTCATTCCTCATCCCCACACCGTGACCTGGGAATCAATCACAAGCCAGAAATCTGGATTATCAAGAATAAGAATATACTCTCTTTTAAAAGCTGTAATTAATTAACCTACATATTAAGAAATTACATTTGATCCTTCTAAGTACATCATTACATCAAAACATGCTATAAAAATGGAGACTTTAGAGCATCATTTATATCTTAAAGCTGTTTGCCAGTTGATGTTGAGAAAAAAAATCTGAAATCAACATCTATTTAAATACAAAGAAATGAAAATCTTGGGACCTTTCATCGAATTTCTGTAACTGTGACCTGAGAGGCTGGAATTTTCTACATTGAATTAATCCTGGAAAATTGAAACATCAAATCATGTGGGATGCCAATTAAATCTCCAGGAAACATATTGTGTAAAGATCCATTTGTCATAAAGATCTGAAGACATGAGAAGTGCTTCAGATGCTCTTCCCAGGAAGGCACACAGCATGTGGCATTTAGTATATAATTTCAGAGGTTCCTCTAAACCTTTAAAGGTATTTATTTTATTCAAATCTAAATACCCTTCAATTATAATAATGATGATAATAAAATCTAACATATTAGGCAAGAAAAAATAAATTTACTGTGAAAGCTAAATGAGATAGTAAGTGTGCTATCTCAGATTGTCTTTGTAAGAATGAAATAAATCAACACATATAAAGGGTTTGAAAAACACGTTATCTTAATTGTCATACCAACCCTCAAATTTAATAAAATATTTTAGAGCAGTATTAGATTTATAGAAAAATTATGAAGATTACAGAGTTCCTATATCCCCACACAGCAGTTTCCTCTATTATTAATGTCTTACATTAGTATTAGTATGGTACACTTCTTACAATTAATGATTCAATTTCAATATATTATTAACTAAATAAAGTCCATGCTTTATTCAGTTTGCCTTAGTTTTAACTTAATGTCCTGTTTTATTCCCCTGTTCTAGGATCCCATCCATCCAGGATAATTGAGCCATCTGTCTCTTTAGTCTTCTTGGCTGTGACAGTTTCTCAAACTTTTTCTTGTTTTTTATGACCTTGATAGTTTTGAGAAGTACTGGTCAGATAATTTATAGAACATTGCTCAATTTATATTTATCTGATTTTTTTCCATAATTAGACTGGGATTATGGGTTTGGGGGAGGAAGACCACAGAGATAAAGTATGATTTTTGTTTCATTATATCAAGGGTAGATAATATTAGGTTGGTGCAAAAGAAATTGCAGTTTTTGCCGTTAAAAGTAATTAATAAATTACATTAAGAATAATGGTGAAAACTGCAATTACTTTTGTTTGTGTTAACTTGGCTGTGGCAATCTTTGCCAGGTTTCTCTATTGGAAAGTTATTCTTCCCCTCACCCACTTTTCCATCCTTTACACTTCGGAAGAAAGTCACAATGCAGAATTCATACTTAAAGAGCAGAGAGTTGTGCTCTCCCTCCTTGAGGGTAGATTTTATATCTAAATTATTTGGAATTCTCCTGCATGGTAGATTTGTCTTTTCTCCTCCATTTATTTATTCGGTCATTTCTTTATATCAATAAAGCCAATGGATATTTATTTTGTACTTTGGCTTATAATCCCATATCACTTTATTCATTTTGTTGCTCATTGCTCCAGTGCTGGCTCTTAGGAGCTCTTCAGTTGGTTCCCGTGTCCCTGTGACTCTGCGATTATGGAGTGATATCTTTTTTGAGCCTTTTCTTGCTTGCTGGTACTACAAGATGCTCCAGGCTCATCTTGTATATTTCCTGTCCCATTCCTAGAATTATCCAATTTTCCAAAAATCTCTGGTCTTTACAATTGAGTAATAGTATTGGAAACTATGATCTGGGCACTAAGTGTGCTCACTGCTATGTCAAGGAAATACACATGTATAACAATCCCACATATATACACATTTAAGCCATGCTTTTGTGGAATACAACTTTATCAACCCAATCTCAGTGCGTATGCACAGTCTTATTTTCCTTTAATTTTACAGACTACACATTTCCAAAATTACTAAAGTCAGCATTGTTTTCCCCCACTGCCTTCAGTGAAGGTGTTTTATATATTTTAATAGAATTAGGATTTTTAGTCATATTCTGCATTCATCTGGGATTCCCCTGTTCTTGAAAATGGTTTTTTAAAATCTGCATACATTAAGGTCCACTGTATGTGTATTCAAGTTCAATGGGTTTTGACAAATGCATTTTGTCATGTGTCCACAATTAGACTATCGTACAGAGCAGTTTTCTGCTTTAAAAAAAATCTTCTCTGCTTCACCTGTTCAAACTTGCCTCCTCCTGAACTTCTGGCAACCACTAATCTTTTTACTTTCTCTGAAGTTTTGCCTTTTCCAGAATGTTTTGTGGTTGGAATAATATAGTAGGTAGCCTTTTCAGATTGGCTTCTTTTACTTAGTAACATGCATTTAAGTTTCCTCCATGTCTCTCTATGGCTTGATGGCTCATTTATCTTTTTGGCTGAATAATATTCCATTGGATGAATGTACCACAGTTTGTTTATCAATTCACTGATTGAAGGACATCTTGGTTGTTTACAGTTTGGGATGTTTATGAATAAAGCCACTATGAACATATGTGTGAGGGTTATTGTGTGGACATAGGCTTTCAAATCAGTTGGGTAAATAGCTAGGAGTGTGATTGCTGGATCATAGGGTAAGATTATGTTTAGCTTTGTAAGAAACTGCCGAACTGTCTTCTAAATTAGCTATACCATTCTTTATTTCCATCAACAATGAGTTCCTGTTGTTCCACATTCTTGTCAGCATTTGGTATTGCCAGTTTTTAAGATTTTTGCCATTCTAATGGCTCATCGTCCCTTATCAGAGATGTATTTTGCACATATTTTCTCCCCAGTCATGGCTTGTCTTTTCATTCTCTTAACAATATCTTTCACAGAGCAGAAGTTTGTAATTTTTAATGAAGTCTAGTTTATTGATATTTTCTTTCATGGGTCATGCTTTAGGTGTTGTATCTAAAGACTTGTCACCAAATCCAAGCAAGATTACCTAGATTTTCTCTAACCCTCCATTTTTCAGAAATTATATCCTTTATTTTTTCAGACGGCAAAATTGGGACGTGAAGATTAACTGGGCGAAGGCCACATAGCCTAAATTTCAGCTTAGATTGTCTGACCTCCAAATCCTGTACTATCACCACATTTTTATGCTTCTTAAGCACCACACTGCTTAGCGTGAAGATTAAATAGAATAATGCATGGAAAGTGCTTGGCGTATATTGAGTATGATCTATTTATTATTATTGTTCTTGTTATTCCTCTTAGGCATATACATTATGTCAGGTTTTGATTTCAGTTATAACCGCATAAATTCATAGTGAAACCTCCTTAGCATACTGGGCTAACGATGCTTCATTGAATTTAAAGTAGTTTTATGGAGCTTTATATTGATATGATTAAATAATGCAGAAATCTGAGTGTCCTTCATTTCACAGATCAGCAACAGTATATACAACCTCTAAGCAAAAGTGCAACTTTCTTTCTTATTAAAACACTTGGACTAAGATTGTAGAGAACTCCCCACTCGCTCACTGAGGTCTCTCTTTTCTTCCCACTTAAAAAAAATTGACATGTATTATTTAAAAAACAGGGACAATAAATTCTCCTTTGAATGTAATACATAACCAAATACAGTATATGTAAGAGGAGGTAGTTTGAAAGGGCAAACTGCAGTTGCTGATGATAACTGTTAACATTTTGTGAGCTCTTTGTGTTAGACACAGAATCAAGAATTTAGCACATAATATCCTACTTAACCTCATTTATTATTATTATATTTATCTGAAAACCAGGAAATAGAGGCCCAGAAAAATTAAGGAACTTGCTCAAAGTCACACAGTGAGAAAGAAACGGCATGAGAGTGTGAACTCTGGTCTCTCTGAACCAGGAACCTGAGCTCTTGAACACTATGCTCCTCCAACCAATAGAAATCACAGAGTTAGGGGGCCAGAACTTAATCACACCAAATTTTGTGCAAAGGGAAAGGCCTTATAGTACCTAAGAAATTGAATGGGAGAATTTTAGAAGACTATATTGAAAGCTATATCTATGCCATGTGGCCAGGAGAGTATCAAAGCATCACAGCTTCTATACTGAGAGATCAATTCCTGATTGGTTTAATAAGGAAATAACATTGTTTCAAGTGCGCTTGGCAAATTAAGGAAATGCCTGAATTCTACAATAACTAGAAAGCATGAAAAGGACAGACAAAGCATTTGGACCATGTTGAGTGTCAAGAGTTGTTGATGTATGTCAAGGAAAAGACCAATATCCCAGCTGATCCATTCCTTCTAACAAGCAAATCCAAGAAACCAATACTAATGTGTTTTACTAGGGTACTCAAAATTAACTGAGAAACAGCTTTGACACAGCCCAGTGGCATACTGCAGTAGACACATATATACATAGGTAATATTGGGAACAATATTGCCTACTTTGTAGTTAACTCTTCTTTATATAGTCTTTTTTTGTGTGTATAATAACCATCTGAGGTTAAGGCAGGCAAAAATCAAATAACTTTTTATGAAAGTCAAGGTTGAATTGATTCAATATTGGAAGAATGTGCTAAAGGCTCTACTGGCTTTAAGCAGAACTTTCCCACTGGCTCCAATGGTAAGAAGTTCTAAGCTGGGTACACTTTCTGATCACAGACATTTACTGTGAGTGCAATTACTAAACTGGAGGTCATTATGCAGAAAGATGTGGCATGTGATTTATTGTAATATACTGATAAAATTACTTGGAACACATAAGGTGCGCATCTTCCTGGCTGGGTGTGGAATTTATGGAATCCACACAGTCTTGATGACATTTCTCCGAAGATCTAATATCTTTCATATACTCCAGGCCCTACCCCCTGACTCCATAGGGAGCTTAGGGGAAGAACACATGAAAGTAAAGGGAAGGTATCACTTTTGGTAATAGCACTCTGATTTCCTCCTGGGATATTACTTCTCTTAAGTACATACAGCCAAGCTAGATCAATGAGCTCTCTTTTGAGATTTTTAATATTAAGCAGAAGGATGCAAAAGGGAAAAAAGACAACAAGAAAATAACGATGACATTCATTCATTCCAGACGTGACAACTTGAAGAGACTATGAGCTAGATCTGGGTGCTATGTCTTAAATTATGGACACAGTTTGATTTTTCCCTTTTAAAGTTATTTTTCCAACATTTCCTTCAATTTTTCAAGTCTCTTGGTAGTCATCCAATAAATTCAGTTTCCACTTACATTAGCTGGAGTTGGTTTCTTTTTTACTGGCAACAAAGTGTTATAACCGATTATATCATCCAACAGAATCAAGTACTGACTTCTGTTGAAGTGCAGAGGAGCTAATAACCTCACTACCTGTGTTATGTTTTTACTCTCTCTAAAATGATTTTTTTTTAAAAAAAAAATACCACCATTTGTAAGTTAAGTTAGCTGGGCCCAGAGGAGGGTTAACGAGAGGGAATGTGGCATATCCCGAGAGTTTCTAAAGATGACTTTTCCTCCTTTGGCTGGGAAAGTGGGCTACAATCCCACCCAGCAACTTAGTGTGTGATTCAACCACATAGCTGAGTGTGTCAGTGCAGTACCAAGTAAAGATTGCACATGGGTCAGGGATGAATAACTCCATGGCAACCATCCCCTTTCTCCAACTCTGACCACCATTGCCTCAACTTTTCACCTTGGCTGGCCTTATTTAGACATACTTTTAAAAAACTGATTGGCATATTGTATGGATAACACCAAGAAAAGGAATTTCAGGTAAAGTACAATTCTGAAAGGGGATAAAAGCTGAGAAAATGTAAAAAATAGGTGAATGGATGCACGCTTATACTGTATGAGTGATTCATGGTTTTAATAATGTTTAGTGGGAGGAAAGAAAAGTGACTGCTCATTGCAGGGGGAAGATGTCTCATTTGAAAGCCAAAGTCATCTGGACCTATAAGGAGACAAAAACGGGAACAAAGATAATAGCAGCTGAAACTGACCCTCTATTTTCTAACTAGTAGCAAGACTGAGCATCCCAAAACACAAAGAATATCATGCTGCTTCTCTACTAAAAACTTCTCAATGGCTGCCATTAAATTTAGAAGTGACTCACAGAGCACTATGTGATCTGGCCTTTTTCTCTCATTACAATCTCATCTCTTACCCCTCTCCTCTCCACTTTGCTTCAGCCACACTAATTTTTTTTTTTTTTTCCGGCTCTTGAACAGACCAGTCTCTTTCCTGGTCTGATTTGCCCCTCCCCTCCCCAAGCAGCTTCCCGTCTTCATATTACAGGTTCATACTCAGGCTGTTGTTCTTGGGTCAAATGCTGTCTCTTCAGGAAAGCCCACTGTGGCTACCCTATCCTAGGTAACCTCCACTTACCACTTATTTTCCATGTCATTGCTTTTATCTTTATTATGAAGCTCATGGCAGTCTATTTACTTGATTAGAGTTTGCTATAGTTTGGATATTTGACCCTCCAAGCCTAATGTTAAAATGTCATTTCCACTGTTGGAGGTGGGACCTAAAGAGAGTTGTTGATCATGAGGGTGGATTCCTCATAAACGGCTTGGTGCTATCCTCACTGTGAACAACGGCCGGAGTTCTTGCTCTGTTAGTTCCCATAAAAGGTGATTGTTAAAAAGAGCCTGGCAACTTTCTTATCTCTCTCTTGCCTCACCTCTCTTTATGGATCTCTGCACACACCAGCTCCCTTCACCTTCTGCCATGAGTGGAAGCAGCCTGAGGCCTTCACCAGATGCCAGCACCATGCTGCTTATGCAGCCTGGAGTACCGTGAGCCAAATAAACCTCTTTTCTTTATAAATTACCCAGTCTCAAGTATTCCTTTATAGCAACACAAATGGACTAAAACAGAGTTTCTCCACTCTAGACTATATGCTTCATGAGGGCTGTCATTCTGTCTATCTCAATCACCACAGTATTTTTGGTACCCAGAAGGGTGACTAGCAGATGGTAGAATGTCAGTAAATATTTTCAAATATCCAAATTCAGACGGAATCATTATGAAAATGAAGGCATTAGTCAGTATGTTTAGAATCTTCTCTCTTAAATATATCCTTCACACCAGGAAAATGATTTAATAGTTGAGAATAGCATATAGCAAATACACTTTGTAAGTATAAATTATGTGTTATACCTACATATTGGAGCCTCCAAGATGGGCACCAGTGATTATTGCCAGCTTGTATTCATGCCCTTGTGCAGTCTTCCTCCACACTGAATGAAACTAACCTGCATAGCCGATAAGATATTGTAGAAATGATGGTGCATGATTTCGAGGCTAGGTCATAAAATACACAGCTAAGGCTGCCTTGTTCTCTCTTGGATCACTTGCTTGGGGGAGGCTAGCTGCCAAGTTGTGAAGAGACTCTAGCAGCCCCATAAAGAAGTCCAAATGATAAGGGACAAAGGTCTCCTTTCAATAGCCAGCATCTGCTTGCAAGTTATGTGTGTGGGTTGTCTTAGCACTGGGTCCTCCAGTCCCATAAAGCTTACAGATGCCTGTAGCCACAGGCAATATTTGAATTACAACATCATGAGACAATGACCACAGCTGGAACCACCCAACAAAGCCAGTAGTGGAAACTGTGTGAGATCATCAATCTTGTTTTAGCTGCTCAGTTTTGGAGGTTATATGTTATGTGGTAATAGATAACCAATATACTACCTCCAAGTGTGTGGAACATAGTAAACATTACAAAAAGGTTAACTAGCAGCAGGAGCTGCATCAGTAGTAGCAGCAACAGTAGGGTGGCTTACTGAATAGAGCTTGGGAAGAATGGGTACACGTGTTAGGCAAAAGACTGTTGAATATTTATAGTCTTTCTCAGCTCTGAGAAATTGAGACTTTGTGTATTGCACATCAAAACAGATTCCCTTCATTATGCTAGACTGAAGGGTAAACATTGGAACTTTGAGATGATTCAGTGAGTCAGGTAATCCTGGAGGATATGATCCCTTTGGTAGTAAGTCCCAAGTCTATACCCACCAGACTTTACCTAATGGATGAGCAGCTAGCAAAGCCCTTGATCACAAGAGCTTATGTGTATTCACGCTGATAACCATGGTGAGAATACCTGGTCTGTCAGGATGGTCCCCAGAGGCATCTGTAGGGCCAACTTTCATTTCAGAGGAAAATCTAAAAACCAGGCCTTCAGACAGCTTGGTTTTCCTGACTTGAGTCACCATATTTATGATGAAGCCTTATAAGTTAGATTTCATTTTCTTCAGGTTTTGATAACTGAATCACGCTTCTAAGGTAAAACAAATGGAAGGTGTTAAATAATAGAAAAACCTTCAAAAACAGGAGTTAGTGGTAACAGGAGAGACAGTTCCAATTATTTTCTCCTTTTCTCTTTCTCTCAAACACAAGCTCATTACAAACCCGGGCCAGGAAAAAGGGGAAAAAAATTGTGATGGAGTTTGGCACTTTCAGACCATGTTTAACTGTGTTTAGGAAAAAAAATTAAAAGTGATGCTGATGAGTTTAAAATATAGGCCCAAAATTTCAGCTACTATGGGCTCCACATCTATAGATTTGAACTATGTATTTTTGATTTTCAATCTGAGACAATGAAGTATATATAAATTCTGTGGGTTTTATGCCTCTTATTATAGCTGTATTTGTATTACAAAATGAGAAAAAATAAGTTCCCTAACTTAACAGCAAACATGAACAATATAATGAAAAAAAGTTTTAGGAATGTTGTAGTATTTGTTGATAGAATGATAGCATTTTAACAATTTAAAAAAGCAAAACCTATGACTGCAATTTTGAATCAATGTCTAAACACATTGGAAGCCAGAAAATCACAGGCTGAAACTGCTGAGAACACATATAATGTAATAATGCATGTGGGAGACAGCAAATAAACTGGTTAAGAAGCAAGAAGGGACAATCATAATACGATATGCTACCCTCTTAACTTAATTGTCTACGAGAATCACAACATTTCTATGTTGCTTTCCATTTGTTATAGAGCCACATTATCCATTTTTTATCTAACAGTCTTGGGAATTACTGCTGTATAATGTAATATTCTGCATGGAAGGTTAGGCATGTTCCAGGCTGTATTAGTTTTCTATTGCTGAATTAAAAAATCACCACAGATCTAGTGGCTTAAAACAACACAAATTTGTCACTGCACTGTTTCTGTGTATCAGGAGGCTGGCATGTTTTAGCTGGGTCCTCTGCTCAAGGTCTCACAGGGTTGAAATTAATCTGTCAGCTGGCTGTGTTCTCATGTGGAGGCTTGACTGACTAGGTGAAGATGTGCTTCTGAACCGCTCAGGTTGCTGGCAGAATTCATTTCCTTGCAGTTGTATGGCCAATCATCCCATTTTTTTGCTAGTCATTGGGTGGGTTTCCCTCTTGGCACCCAGAGGTTACTCGCAGGCCCTTTCCATGTGGCCCCATCCATGAAATGGCAGTTGTTCCTCCAAGGCAAGAGAGAGGACATCTCTGCAGTGTGGAATTTCTTAGACATTTTGTCTCTTCCATTACACCTGTTTTTTAAAGGGCTCGCCTAATTAGGCCAGGCATGCACACACTCAAGAGGAGGCACTTATTCAGAGCACACTAAGTAGTGAGAACCTTGGGGGCATCTTAGATCCATGCCCACCACCCAAGCATGCAACTTGGAGGAAATTCTGCACAGCAGGGCAGCCTGAGCTACAGGCATATGCAAACAACCAGAAGGCCTGGCTTGGTCCTTTTTTTTCCTGTGGGGAGATGAAATCCCTGGGGCCCTGAAAAGATAGAGGTTAAAATATTGTTCAGGCCAACTGGCCTTACTTTCTTGCCAAAATGAGAATGAGGCCTTGCTGGATCTGAGTTTGGTTCAAAAACCAGAAGGCTCTATGTTAGAGCCAGTCCCTTAATGGAAGAAGCCAGATTGAGTAGCCTTGTCCTGATTGGTGACATAAGCCAGACTACAAAAATGCAGTGGTGGAAAAATGAGTCATTTCTTTTCTTAAATCTGGTGGGACCCTACATACACAGAAAATGCATCCCAGAAGTTTCTTGGGGCCAAAAGGAAAAGCTGTTTCCAGGCTTGTCGCATGAAGTTACAGCTTGCTGTAACTACTTAGCTGAAAGAAATAGGAACCTGGCTAAAACACGACTCCAATCAACACGACGAGCTCTAAGGCTATAAACGCACAATGGACTCTGCTGATGCTGCATGTTATTGAAATAAAATGACCAGGTTTGTACTGGTGCATGGATCATAGGCAGAAGGAAGGAATAGCTTCCAAACGTCCATATCCTTCATACAGCAGTGATTACATCTTATCAAGAAAAATACTGTAAGGTTTTTAAAAAATAATCTCATCTTCTCTTTTTTCATACAATGAAAAATATAAACGGACAGGGTTTACATTCAAATGAATGTAAAGCAAAACAGTGAAGGGTCTTCCTGTTTCTAAGTCTCTGAGTCTATTGTTACTCCATTGCTACCTGCAGAAGGTACTTTTCCAATTGCCAAAATTATAGAATGAGACTGGTGATTAATAAAAGGAAGCGTTCTTTATTTACTGTGTGGCCTTGACTAAGCACTTTGTTTTCATCCTCAATTTTCTCTTTCAAAAAATGGGAATAACAAGGGCATCTAATTTCTAGAGTTGTGGTCATCAACTGAGATATGCAGTGCCTGACATATAGTAAGGGATTAATAAACATTAGTAATTACTACAACTACTATTACTAGTGCAAGTACTATCAGAATAGATATTTTAATGAAATTTTTATTGCTGTAAAATTGTTGACAACAAACTGTGTGTCAATGCTCATTTGGTAGTTCTTAAATCTTAGTATGCATCAGAATCCTGTGGTAGGCTTGATTAAATAGTGACTGCTAGACTTACCCTCAGAGTTTCAGATTGTGTAAGTCTGAGGTGGGGCTCTGCGAACTGACATGACACACTTATGATCACTGTCTACTCTGTGAAGTTTCTCACTTCACTAACAAAATTTTTAAAATAGTCAATCCAGTGGTTAGATAATACTCTACTGCACAGGTAACATGTGGTCATATTTTTCACTTTTATGAATTTTTCTGATGGTCTATAAAAATAGCACCAATTAACTACGATATTTTGATATCATTTAATCTGGAAAACACTTAAAAAGCATAATGTGTAGGATCTTGAGGCTCTGCTTCAAGAATAAGAAAATTTCAGAAAACAGTAACTTTATGGGTCTTGGTTACCAAAATGTCACTCCATATTAGTCAATAGAAAGCAGTATCTCCATTTTTTGCTAATATAGGGCTGAAAAATACTGCTTTCTAAAAACTATTCATCATTCAATTTGATAATATTCAGGGTAGTCCCTACCAGGCAAGTTGATATTATTAACTCTGACTTCAAACATTTAGTTTACTACATATATAATATTTCTGGAGCTTTTTGATGTTGAATTACACCACCTTCTTGGTAAAAACACCTTATCACTTTGGGGAGTGTCAAGTCATTTCTATTCTTCATCACTGTGCTGTGGGGGTGATTAACCTCAGCTCCTAGCATCTGTGGAGATCATGTGACTAGGTCTAGCCAATCAGCATATTTCTTTCTCCGGGCTAGGGTAACTGGGCATGCAGTCCAAGTTAGTCCAATGAGGTACAACTACAACACTTTGCTTGGAAGCACTTGGAAAAAAGTTATCTTGGGCTTAAGGTAATTAAGATGATAGAATGTGAATCAGAAGCTAGGGGTCGCTCTCTTGTCTGCACACAGAAATATTTTGCCAGATATGACCAATTCAAATGAGAGCAGAGCTCAGAGAGAAAGTGTAATTTATGGTGACATTGAATAAATGAATCCAACTGTGCCTGAAGCCACGACATCATTATTTTTTATTCTCATATGGGTGTCAGTAAATCTTCTTTTTTACTTAAGCCGTTTAAATTGATTTTTATATCCATAACTGAAAGAGACCTCAATAATATCATTTGGGAATTATTATATTTTTTATAAAACATGAGTAACAGTATCACCATGTAGGTGACAATATTTTATAGTATTTTATGACAAATCAGAGACATATTAAAGAGAGAAAAAAGAAAACATCTATCTCATTTTAAGGCTGTCAACATGCTATTATCTGTTTGCCATTGGTTGTTATTCTACATATTCTTTTTTTTCTGACAAAGTATCATATTGTCTACATTGATATAGAAGTAAATTCAAATCGACCATCATTCTATCCCCTTAATAAACACATAATATATCTCTTTCAAACTATTTCATAATATTGACATAGTTTAAAACCTACCCCCAAATTCTTTAGCATTCACCAAAGACTGCTGGTTTTTTATGTGTAAATCTGTGGTTTTTAAAATGAAGCACACAAAAAAAGAATAAAAACACTTAAAAATCATTTTAATCTCCACATGACACATGGAATGATAAAGGAATTTTAGGTTATATCTTTAATCGGGGGTGACTATGTCATGGTGACTATACTTTCATTTCTACTGCAATAAACTCTAATGCATTATAACCACTGAGTATTTTTGCACATCTCCTGAAAGCTCAGTTAACTGAAGAGAAAATCCATATAAAATTTAACTTTTCCCTTTTTTATGTAAATATTTTGCTACCTAATATTTTTTCATATTAGTGTAAAGAAGACCAATTTTGTGACTAATTGTTCTTTTTCCTTCTTCCATCCTTAGGTGAATGACAATGTTGGTTTTCTGGGACACCGCTTCTACTTATTTGTACTTTATTAATAGTCTATTTCTGTGGAAATTCATGCCAATTGCAAACAAATGTAGTAGTTGAAGGAAAGATCATCTAGGGACATTTTCTAGTCTTCAGGAGTTGAAGGTCGTGCTCAGTCCACTTTTGTCGCATTGTAGTAACATAGCTATCAAATACTGTCAGAATCTCTCCGCTTTTGAGCTCTAAATATCCACATTTCACCAATGTGGAAAGTGGGACCGAGAGAATTTGTGCCTTCCTTAGGGTCACAGAGTCCTGATGGACACCTGGCCCTATGTTCTTTTTCATTCCTCATATCCCCTCATAGTCATTTTCTTCTTCATAAAGTTGTGAGGACAGGATCTAGAATATCACCGTGTATACTGGCTGCACAAGAGACACTGTTAAGAGGGGTTCTGAAATGAACATAACCAGGACCTCAGTGCTTGTAATGATTTCCAATGGGTTTATCGACTAAGAGTTTCAGCTCATAAAGCACAAACCCTTGTTATTGAATGAATTTAAATCATCTCTGGAAGGGTGTGATGCCTAAAAATCACCTTTGTCTTACAGAATACATTAAAAGACATCCTCAGATAATCCTTGTGGTGCAGTGCTATTAAAAGTCATGGTTCATTTTCTCGGGCTTACCTGGGTTATGGAATTCCAACACATTACATTCAAGGTCAGTTTTACACTGTATGTAGATCTGCAATTGGCCAATCTACTTTATAATTCTATAATAGGATATGATTTACTAAATGGGAATAGTTATGCTTGAAGTAAAAGGGAAAAAAAGGAAGTGGGTTTATAGGACATCTGGGAGGCCAAATGATACAGTGAGAAAAGGCTGTAGACTAGGTAACTGTATATCTTTGTTATCTCATAGATTAGTCATTAACTCGCTGGATGACCTTGAGCAAATCACTTCAGCCTTGAGAATTTCAGTTTCCCCGTAAAGGGAGTTGAAAAATTTCACCATTAAAATAAGTTAGAGCTCTATATGGGAAGCCTGTTAGATACAATATAGTGAATATTTGAACATTTGTGATTGTTGCTTTTAATCTCTCCTTTCTTTTGGGATTAGCCCCATTTTCACTCCATATGAGTCCCATGGGCTGCCAATCCTGTTTATGCCTTCTTTGCCTCTGCAAAGGCACGTGATTCAGAACTATCTATAAAAAAATCCCTTCCCTCCCTCCCTCCCTCAGGACACAACTATTGGTCCACAGCTGAGCACATCATCAAAGAAGAACAATCAATCACTTTTGGAAATTCTGTGGACAAAGGGGTTAGAAGGTTAAACTAATTTTTCTGGGGTTGCTAACCAAAAGGCCAGTGTAAGTGGGGGCTTTCCCATGATCATCTCTGCTACCAGATGAAAAGTTCCTAAGAATTAAGCCAGCCCAAAGGAGAGTAGAAATCAAAAATAGAAAGGGACTTCTGGATTCATGTTCCACATCTTAGAAGCTTGGAAGTTGCCACTTCACCCAAACAACAAGTAAAAAGCTCAAGGAATGGAAAAATCACAAACTAATTTTAGGTCCATAAAACAGATGAGGTCACAGGGCAAAATCCTGTCCCCAGAATTGGAAAGACAGAAAGGTGGATACAGAGAATCACAATATACCAGGGCAAAAAGCTCCCAGCAACAAGTGCTAGGTAGGAAAACCTTTACTGTAATCAATGAATTGCTGAAGGGTTGGTGTAGACAAGTCTGAGAGCTAAAAACTACAACAGGACACGGTCATGGGGGGTGGGGGGGCCTTTGACATTTTTGTGACTTTAACCTCCAGGAACTCAACCAGGTTCTCACAGTGAATATTGGAGAAATCTCCTGGTGCTTCCAACCAGGAGAGGGAGAAAAGCAATCATTTTGAAATATACCAGAACACTATGTTCTTAACCAAGTATACCATTAGGAGAAACTCATTACCTAGAGCCTAACTTGATGGGGTTTTATCAGAGCCTAACTGGCATGGGGAAAGGACAGTACCCAACTTCAGTCAGCTCAAGTTTTCCATGTGAGAAAAGATAAATACCAATTCCAGCTCACTCTGATCACCCAAGGGGGAAGGAAAAAAACTGAAAAACATGAAGTTCACAGTACAGAGCATAGGCTTACTAAAATCCTGAAACCCAATCATAGGACACTTCCCCTCTTCTCACACTTTGCCACCATCTTATTAAGATCTTTTTACAGCAGTTCCTTTTACCCAGTATATAATGTCTGGTTTGAAAGCAAAAATTACAAGGCATACTAAAAGACAAAACACATAGTTTGAAAAGTCAGAGCAAGCATCAGAAACAGACATGTCAGGAATGCTGGAATTAACAAACAGAAAATGACTGCAAATTTCATTCAAATTAATGTCAGACACCAAACCACAGATCCAGAAAGGTCAGAAAACACCAAGCAGAATTAAAAAGAAAAGAAAAAAATGCCTACACCTAGGCACATCATTTTCAAACTACAGAAAAGGAAAGATAAAGTCGTGAAAAAAGTTAGAAGGAAAAGACACCTTACCTGCAAAGGAGCAAAGATAAGAATTATACCAACTTCCCTTCAGAAACTACACAAGCAAAAAAGAGAGAGAAATGAAATATTTGAAGGGTTGAAAGAAAAAACAGAAGTGTAGATTTTTGTAGTCTGCAAAATTATTCTTTAAAGTGAAGAAGAAATAAAGTTTTTCTCAACCACAAACTGAGGGAATTAGTCAGCAAACATGCCTTAAAGAAGTGTTAAAAGTTCTTTAGAGAGAAGAAATATGGGTCAGAAACTCTATTTAAAAAGATCTATTAAGAAAAGACAAGGATTGAAGAAAAACTAAGTGAGGGTAAAATAAAAATTTTTGTTTTTTTATTCTTCATTGATTTAACAGAGAACAATTTGTTCAAAATAAAAGTAACAACATATCAATTACGTATGCTCATATTACCATATATAGGATATCTAATACTTATTTTTGCTTATATATAAGTAAATTTCACTAGAGAAATGATAGAAAGGATGGGAGGAAGAAATTAGTATTGTTTTGTTATTGTAAGTTACTCACAGTACCCATAAAGTGGTATATTGTTATTTAAAATTTGGCTTGATTAATTGTGAATGTGTATTGCAAACTCTAGAATAACCACTAAATAAGTGAAAAAAGAAGTATAACCACTAAATAAGTTATAAAATAAGTCTTTAGTATAGCGTGCTAAAGAAAGGAGAGAGAATTGAATTATAAAATATGTATGATTAAAACCACAAGGCAGAAAAAGAGTCACAGACAAAAATAGGAACAAAGAACATAAACAGTAAATAGAAATAGTAACAAATATGGTACATATTAATGAAAGTATACCAACAATCACTTTGAGCAACAATGGTCTAAATATACCAATCAAAAGACAGGGATTGTCAGAGTGGATAAAAAACAAGACCCAACTAGATGTTGTCTACAAGAAACCAACTGTAAATACACAGATACCCACAGATTAAAAATAAATGGAGAAAAATATACTATGCTAATATTATTTAAAAGAAAGTGGGTGTGACTGCTGTGGTCTGGATATGGTTTGTTTTGTCTTCACCAAAACTTTGTTGAAATTTGATCCCCAATGAGGTGGTGTTAGGAGATGGGACTTAGTGGGAAGTGTTTGGGTCACGAGGCTTCTGCTTTCATGGCTGACTTGGTGCTGTTTTTGCAGTAGTGATTGAGTTCTCATTCTGGTGAGACTGGATTAATTCTCACAGGAATGAATGATTTCCCATAAGAGTGGGTTTACAGAGCCAGGATGCCTCTTGGGTTTTGCCTCTTGCTATGTGTCAGCTTCCCCACTGACCTTCTCCACTGTGTTATGGCACAGCACAAAAAACTTTTACACAGAAAGCCCTCACCCAAAGCCAGCAGATGCTGCTGCTATGCTTCTTGTACTTCCCATCTTGTAGAACCATGAGCTAAATAAACCTGTTTTCTTTATAAATTACCTAGTGTCAGGTATTCTGTTATAGAAACATAAAATAAACTAAGACAGTGGCTATATTATTTCAGACAGGGCAGACTACAATGCATGAAAGTTACCAAGGATAAAGAGAGACATTGCACAATGATAAAGAAGTCAATTCTCCAAGAAGACATAATAATCTTTATCTACATGCCTAACAACAGAGCATCAAAATACATTAAGCAAAAACTGACAGAACTGCAAAGAGAAATAGATGAATCCATTATTATGGTTGGAGACTTCAACACCCTTATATTAGAAATGAATAGATCCAGCAGGCAGAAAATCAGAAAGGACATAGTTGAATTCACCACCACCACAAGTGAACCAGAAAAAATTCACATCTATAGATTTCTTCATCCAACAACAGCAGAACACACATTCTTCTCCAACTCACATGAAACACTCACAAAGATATGCCACATGCTGGGTCATAGAATATACTATAACACATTTTTAAAAATATAAATTATAAAAAGTCTGCTCTCAGATCACAATGAAATTAAACTAAAATTCAATGACAGAAAGATAACTAGAAAATCCCAAAATACATGGAGATTAAACAATACATTCCTAAATAACACAGGGATCAAAGAAGAAATCTCAAGATAAATTTTAAAATATTTTGAACTAAATAAAATGAATGAAAACAAAAACACAACTTACCAAAATTGTTGGAATACAGTCAAAGCAGACATAAGAGAGAAGTTTACAGCATTGAATGCATATATTGAATGTATATATTAGAAAATTTTAAAAGATCTAAAATCAATTATCTAAGCTTCTACCTTAGTAAATGAGAAAAAGGAGAGCAAATTAAACCCAAGTAAGCAACAGAAAAGCGATAATAAACATTAAAGCAGAAATCAATAACATTAAAAACATGAAATCAGTAGAGAAAAATCAATTCAATCAAAAGTTGATTCTTTGAAAAGATAATTAAAATGATAATCCTCTAGCCAGGCTAATTTCAAAAAAAAGAAGATAGAATGGATACAAACTACTAATATTAAAAATGATGTCCTTTCATTTTTAATATTAGTACATGCTACAGATCCCATGTACATTGAAAGTATAATAAAGGAAGATTGTGTACAACCCAATGCTCACAAATTTAATAACAGATGAAACGGATCAATTCTTTGGAAGACACACTCTGCCAAAACTTGCATATGAAGACACAGACATTTTAAATAGGCCAATATCTATTAAAGCAATTGACACAATCATTAATAGCTTCCCTAACAGAAAGCACCAGGCTTCAATGGGTTCACCAGTGAATTCCATCAAATGTTTAAGGAAGAAGTTATATCAATTCTTTACAATCTCTTTTAGAAGACAAAAGCTGAAGAAATACTTCTTAACTCATTTAATAAGTCCAGCACCACCCAAATACAAAACCAGACAAAGACATTACAAGAAAACAAATCTACAGACCAATATCTCTCATGAACTTAGAGGCAAAAATCCTCAACAAGAAATTATCCAATCAAATTCAATGTATAAAAAGAATTATGCACTATAATCAAGAGGGATTTATCCAAGGTATGCAATGCTGATTCAATATTTGAAAATCAATTAATATAATTTATCATATCCACAAGTTAAAGAAAAATCACATGATCATATGAGTAGATGCAGAAAAAGCATTCAATAAAATCCAACACCCATTTATGATTAAACACTTAGTAAACTACAAATTGATTTTAAAATGTACAACTTGATTTTAAAATGTACAAAACACCTACAGCTCACATTATATTTAGTGATGAGAAACTAGAAGCTTTCCCACTAAGATCAAAAACAATGCAAGGGTGTCGCCTCTCACCACTCCTTTTCAATGTTCATACTGGAAGTCCTAGCTAATGGAATAAGACAAGAAAAGCAAAGTATACTGATTGAGAAGGAAGAAATAAAACTCTTTGTTCTCAAATGGCATGATTATGTGGAAAATCCAAAAGATTTAACTGAAAAACACACCTGGAATTAATAAGGGATTATAGAAAGGTTACATGATACAAGTTTAATATGCAAAAGTCAATCACTTTCCTATATACCAGCAACAAACAGGTGTAATTTGAAATTAAAAACACAATACCATTTACATTAGCATCCCCCAAAATGAAATACTTAGTACAAATCTCACAAAATATCTTTATATGAGGAAAACTTTAAAATTCTGTTGAAAGAAATTAAAGAACTAAATAAATGGAGAAAAATTCCATATTCATGGAAAAGAGGACTTAATATTGTCAAGATGTCAGGTGTTCCCAGCTTGATCTATAATTTCAATGTAACCCCAGTCGAAATCCCAGAAAATTATTTTGTAGATATTGACAAATTGATTCTGAAGCTTATATGGAGAGGCAAATGAGTCAGAATAGCCAACACGACATTGAAGGAGAAAAATAGAGTCGAAAGACTGACACTATCTGCTTTCAAGACTTACTATAGAGTTATAGTAACCAAGACAGTGTGGTATTGGTAAAAAGAATAGACAAATAAATCATTGAGACAGAACAGAGAACCCAGAAATAGATATAGTCAACTGATCTTTAACAGTGAACAAAGGAAATACAATAGAGAAAGATAGTGTTGTTAACAAATAAGATTGAAACAACTGGACATTTATGTGCAAAATCAATCAATCAAGGCACAGACTTTATACTCTTCATAAAAATTAGCTCAAAATTGATTACAGACCTAAATGCAAAATGCAAAACTATAAAAATCCTAGAAGATAACATAAAAGAAATTCTAGATGACCTTGGGTTTGGTGATTACTTTTCAGATATGACAGCAAAGGTATGCTCCATAAAAGAAAAAATTGATAAGTTGGGTTTCATTAAAATTAAAAATGTCTGTTCTCTGATATTTTTAATATCAAGAGAATGAAAAGACAAACCACAGAATTGGTGAAAATATTTGTAGAGGCATATCTGATAAAGGACTGTTACTCAAAACGTTAAACAAACTCTTTAAACAATAAAAAATCAACAACCTGATTAAAAAGTGGACCAAAGACCTTAACAAAATATCACCAAAGAAGGCATAGAAATTATAAATAAGCATATGAAAAGATGCTCCAGATCGTATGTCATCAGAAAAATGCAAATTAAAAAAAATGAGATATTACTACACATCTATTAGAATGGCCAAAATTCAGAACACTGACAACACTAAATGCTGGGTGAGGATGTTTGGAACAACAGGAACTCTTAATCATTGCTGGTGGGAATGCAAAATATTACAGACACTTTTGAAGACTGTTTGGTGGTTTTTGACAAAACTAAACATACTCTCACCATAAGATTCACTAATTGTGTTCCTTGATATTTACTAATGTCCACACAAAAACTTGCACACACATTTACAGTAATTTTATTCATAATTACCAAAATTTGGAAGCAATGAAGATGTTGTTCAGTAGGTGAACAGATAAAACTAAGATACACCCAGACAATGGAGTATTATCACGTGCTAAAAAGAAATAAACTATCAAGCTGTAAACAGACATGGATAAAACTTAAATGCATATTATTAAGTGAAAGAAGTCAGTCTGAAAAGGCTCCACATTGTATGATTTCAATTATAATACTTTCTGGAAAAGGCAAAACTTTAGAAATTGAGATTTTCATTTTTAATGACTAATACCCCAATTCATTCATTCATTAAATGAGTATTTATTGAACAACTTTTACATGGTAAGCTCTGAGGGTACAGAAGTAAACATAACAGACAAAAATATCTGCACCTACAGAACTTACATTCTAGCAGGACCAGAGTTACATTATATTTAACTACATACAATTCAAGTCTTAGAAACTTCCAACCCACCTATATACAGGAACAATTAAACGCAGAGTGACAAATAACACTATATACCTCACAGATCTTAGCTTTCCAAATGCTTTTTCTCACCAGTGAATTTGCAACTAAGTGTATCATCAGAGCCTGAGCCTGAAGGTACTTTTGTTAAGTTTTTAAACAAGGGCTCCTGCTTGCTGTTTTGACAAAGATATATTCATGCTTTGCTCGATTGTACATTTCTGTAGGAGAGAATTTTGAGTAGTCCCTGTCAACTAAGGTTAGATTTAATACAACCACCAGCCAGCAATTAAAAAAAAAAGGCATTGACATTTCTTTCTTTATAATTAGATGTTGCCACTGATATGGAGAATAAAGCCACCGTGGTCCTGAATTCTGAATGTTGCCTGGTGGAATTTTCATTGCATTTCCCGAACCCCATAGGAGCTTGTCCTTCTGATTGAACTGTCATAAAACCTGCCAGGTAAAAATCAAGTAATTCTAAAAGATACACCTGATCTTATACAGGCAAATACTCCATACCATACCCACTTATTTCTCTTTCATTTCATCATTTTATTTTAAAAAGCAATATTATATACTCAGGGAATATATATTTTAGCACAGTATAAATGTTCTATTTACGGGCAAATCATTCTAAATAAAAGAAAGCTGGCAAATCTTTCTAAATAAACCTGTATTGGCAATACTTAACATAGTAAATTATTACACATTTACTTCAGTTGGTGATTATATATATTTACCAATTACTGCTGGGGTTTAAAGCATATCTAAAGCATAATTCTAGGCCTTCTAGAAGAAAGTGACACATGTTGAGGCTGTGATAGGTCATCTAATATATTGGAGTTCTACTATATTTTCTTGTGCAGGATGTCTTCTCGCACATTATCCTGATAACAAAATACCTCTTTCTTCTGTGAAATCCATTCCATGCAGTTGGCAGAGACTATCTCCACTTTCAATGGCCAGAAGGATGTGGTTGGCTCTGATCAAATAATCCAATTCCTTTGGCCAAAGTGATTAGTTCAGTCGTTGTTAAATGAGCTAAACAGGGCCAATTAAAATCCTTCCGAGGACTGTTCTAAAGAAGCTATGGGGCATGGTCACTCAGCAGGCATGGATGGTGGCCATCTTTCTGCATAGTGAAAGAGCCAGTCTGTAAGATGGGCAGGGGCAGGGAGCACTAACAACAGCACTTTGAGCCTTGGTTCCAATCACAAATGAAATATAACACAGAAAAATAGAGCAGGAGTAAGAATGAGAGGCAGAAATATGACAACATCATTTTTCTCCCTATATGCAATACTCTGGGGCTTTGAAAATATTTAGGCAATAAATTTCCCTTTATTTTTCCTTATAGTAATTTGAACTGCATTTCCTCAACTAAAAGAATGCTGAGTGCACATTGGAAAGCAGGTGAATCAGAACAAATATAGATTCCACATAAGTATCACCAAAATTGACTAATTTATAGATAGATTTATTGATTGATTGCTAGATTTGGTCAGTATTTGGTCAGAAAAATCTAGAAAATCTGAGACCATTAGAAAATGCTTCCAGGAGGACTGTAGACACAGAACAATGAACTAAATGCAAATTGCCCATTGGTATGAACATACTATTTCCATTTTACCACTTTTGAAGACTTAGGGGAAAGTTACAAGTTACATGAACAGAAGAAAGTCAAGGCCAGATGGGAGCTGCTTATACACAGATGCAAAGGGCAGAACCAGGACCCTGATTCTTGACCAGTATCCACTTAATATATACCTGTCCTGAGATGAGGATTATTTCTCAAAACTTCAGCTTTGTGATCTGTGGCCCATTTTCTAAAAGCCCAGCTGTCTCTAAAACTCTATACATTTCTGATGCTATTGATACCAGAAGAAGAGAGAAAATATTTTTAGATATGTACATTATAAGTGACATGGGTCCAAGACATTTTCACAGCAGTAGATTCCATCCATAAACATTTTATCAAGAACCTACTACTTTCCAGGGTGGGTGCTGAGAGTTAAAGGAAATACAAAGACATATATGATATGGATCTGTGTGGAAAGACAGAAGAAAAAAGAAAAAAGAAAATATTATATTATAAGAACCCTAATGAAAAGTAGAAATCTCTGGGGCCTGATATATTCAAACACAGTGTGATCATACTAGGGATGGCTGAAAACAGGATTTCTCAGCCTTAACATGGTGGACAAGTTGGGCTGAATAACTCTCTGCTATGGGTGTCTTTCCTGGACCTTGTAGTACACTGAACAGCATTCCTGGTCTCCACCCACCAGATGCCAAGGAGCAAAACAGGTTGCGACAGCCAAAAATGCCTCTGGACTTTGCCAAATGTCCTTTCGGTGGGGCAGTTACCCCTGGTTTAGAACCAGTGGTCTAGAGGTACTGATGTTTAGAGACAGAATGGTCATAATGTCGAATTTCAGATAAGACATGATCATAAGCACCTATATACAAGAAGTCCTCAAACTCAAACTGTTAATCTAGGATGCCAATAATCCCAGAAGTCTGTGGCAGTCTACCAGGGGTAGGGGTAGTGTAAAGGCACAAGAAGTCTTATGTTGTATTTTCCTGGGGCACAGACTTATCCCTTAAGGATTTAGAAAGAAATTAAGCATTTTAAGTAGTAATTTAAACATCCATTTTTATATTTAAACAAATGCACATATATTACAAGGCAAACCCAAAATTAGAGTAAGGCTTGAAAGAACATTTCCAAATGCTCTGGGCTATTTAAGGCTATAGTCACAAGCTCTTCAAGCATACATTCAGCCTCTGATATGAAGAGAACACTGAAGCAGCATGTGAGGACCCAGACATCGATGGGCATGTAAGGGATATATCCACTTTAAACAGGATTACAGGAAATTAAATGGGCATACCGAAAAACTGACTACTACAGAGAAATGTGGGAGAAGACAACTATTACTAGTTAGTACTGATAATGACGATGATGATGCTCACTCACCTGTAGGGAAGACTTCCTATATGCTGGTCTCTATGTTATACACTTTACCAACAAAACCTCACACCAACCCTATGAGACAGCTACTGATGTCACTGCCATTTTAAAGATAAGGAAACTAAGACTTCATACTTTGAAGTATTTTGTCCTAAGTTGCAAAGCTAATGTATTGTTTGCTATGGCTGCCATAACAAAGTACCACAAACTGGGTGGCTTACAACAACAGAAATGGATTCTTTCACAATTCTGGAGGCTGGAAGTCTGAAGGTACATTATTTCTTACATAGAAATTATGTACTCCCTGCCAACAACAACAATAACAAAAATATTGCTTCCATATTATTTAGTTAAATTTTTTTAGTGCAATATATCTTTCATAACGATTGCATAGCAATTGATGTTGAATCAATTGTCATCAGATATCCCATCAGCATATTTGTAAAGAAAATTGTCTGGTTAGTCTCATCTTTTTAATTTGTTCTCAGTGGCTATGGAATTCCAATCTTGCACACCGGAAAAATCTACGTGGGGAAAACAATGGAGATTTCCATTTGATCATACTTCAGCCACCAAGGTAGACAGAAATGCTGCTCTTAATGCCTCACATTCTCCCCAGGGTAGAACTGTGCATGCCCTTTGTCATTTGGCTTGGTAGTGACTCCTCCTGTGGAGGGACAGTATGCATTCCTACCCCATTGACTTTGAGGCTGGCCATTCTACTTGCTTTGATCAGTGGGCAGAAATGACTGTGTTCCAGTTCTAAGCCGTAATTTTAAGAGTATTGTAACATTTCACCAGTCCTGTTGAGTTTCTGCCCTTTGCTTTGGGAAAAGCATGCCCCAGAGAGTCATTAGTCTTTCAGCCCAAGTCTCAGAACAAAGACACATGAAGTGGACTTGAACCTGACAAAAGCCTAAATATATCTAGGCCTAAAGCTTAAAAATATAACTTTGCTCAGCCAAATTCAGCCAAGGTCAGCAAGACCGCAACTGAACTGCAAACCCACAAACCTACAAATGTTTGCAGTTGTAAGAAACTGGGTTTGAGGGTTGTTTGTTACACAGTATTAGGGTGGCAGAAACCTGACTAACACAGCTACCATATATGATAGATACAGAAGAGACCTGTTCATTTTTTTTTTTTTTTGCAATCCACTTTAAAGCCTAGGCTTTTTAAACCTGAAAAATGTGAAAAACAGAATTTCTCTAAGAAAATTGTATTTTCCTATTGATTTGCATAATAATTTCAGAAACATTTTTGCTTAAGGAAAGATGTTTTATTCAAAATGATAATGGAAACTACACTCAAAAATGCAGCAAACTTAACAAACAAAACTGTGTTCAATTCTCTGTTGTTGAGAATGCAAGAAACTATTGAGTATCAGTACATGAAAAGGGGAGACACTGGAAGGAGATATCTGACTTTTCTGTTTTCTTGTTGTTTGCTGTTTTAAGTTTCAAAGGCAGTTGCTTTAGATAAGTATTATTTCTGTGAATTCTATTGAACTTCTTCCTTTTCTTGACATTTTTGGTAAAAATGTTACAGTTAGGGGACAATGCTTTATTATCTCTTAAACTTACATTAAAATACCTTTTTATTACAAAATAATCCACGTTTGAATAGTAGAAAAGTACCTAAAATAAAATCTCTCTCCTACTAGATTCCATTCCCTAAATATCACAGTTAGCAGCATGGTATGTATAATTAAGATTTTTCCAACTTTTCTGCTATCCCAACTTACTTTGGAGCTTATTTTTTATTTAGGAAGAAGAGGCAGGTACTGTGACTAATTCCTCATACTTAAAACACTTCAGTGATTTTTTTCATCCTCTTAGGATGGAGCTCAGCATCTTATTAAGGTTTAAGGAGACTACCATATCTGTCCATGCCCACCATTGGGCTCAAATAGAGACAACCTCAACTTTGCTTTGTATGTTTTCCTTCTCAGCCCTCCTGTGCCTCTATGGACACATTTCCACACTCTGTTCCCTATTCTGAACTATATTATAGCCTCTTCCATTCCTGAGTAAATTCCTAGTCAAGTTTCAGGTCTCAGCTGATCCATCACACCCTCCAAGCCTACTTCTTTTACTTCCTTAGACTAGATAACACCCCTTGCTATATGCTTGGAGTGTCCCTTTTATTTCCCTACTAAATCATTGATTAAAATTTTATTTTATTTTTTAATACTAATGATTTAACATAAAGAAATTGCAGGATGTGAACTATTTCAAGATCAATGGATAAATGATTATTATTCAACAGAAAGGATATTGATATATAAAATAAGGATAGCACAAGAAAAACTGCATTCCATTTCTCTTAACTTTTTAGGTTTTGTTTGTGAACTATACAGCTCTCAAGAGATGCTCCTGTCAAATTCAGATTCCATTCAATGGGATGATGAAGGCACATCATAATGGTGCTCAATGAGCAACTTGCGGTATTCCCATCAGACACATTCAGTTTCTCATCTGTTTTCATTCGTAACACACTGGCAGATGCCATGACCACATAATGGAGACATGGAGGCCAGGTGGTGAAGGAGGTAGAACTTTATCTTGGAGTGACCTAGTCTTCAACCTTTTGCCAAATGCACCATTTTGGAGAGAATTACAGGGCAAGAGAGGGGAAAAGACCTCATTTATCATAATTTTAATCACTCCTGTTTAGTTTTAATTGTCATAATCTCCATGAGAGCAAAAGCTGTATCACTCGGTCCCTTACAGCACCTGGATCTGGTACATAGTAGTTACTCAGTAAATAGTTGTTGGACTAGAGCGAATAGTGCTCTTATACCTGAAAAGACAAGAAGCACTTAGGAACTAAAGCTGATGATATATGTAGGCGGGACTTTAGAAAGGAAAGGGAAACCAAAGCAAAAGCAGATAAACCAAGAATATAGAAAGAGATCCTATACTTAGAACTCACCTAAGAATGGTTGAAGCAAAGAAAGTGAATAATTTATTCAACATTGATTGAATGACATTGAAGTGATTGAGTGACATTGAAGAGTTTACGAAAACACCATCAAATCACGTCTTAGATAATAACTATATCAATCAGGCCTCCAGAATTACCCACAGTGAAAATCAGGTGCCCATTATCATGTGGCTTATGAGCTTGTATTTGTACAAAATCTATATGAAACCAAGTTTACCTAATATGTTGTAACCTTAAGATGAGCAGTGGCCCTTTTTTAAAAAAGTCTTCTCTCCCTTTCTTTGATTCTACTCTCTTTGCTGTGATAAAAAGTTTGTGGCAACTATAGAGTTAGGATGAGCTGATGAACACAGTCCAATTTGACCTATCCATAAGCATTTCCTCAAATATTTCAATTCATCAATCCTACAGGTATGTACTAAAGCCAAACCAATAGAGACATTAAGAAAGACAAAAATAATTGGATACACTTTTAGCTCAGCATCGTTAGTGTGCCACAAGTTTCAGCTTCAGTTTACCTATGAAGATAATTAGCTTCACTCTGACCATAGTTACGTTTTTCCATTGCTTGAACCGGCTTAATAAATACCGCCATGCTGAATAGTCCTACATGTCCTGCAGGAAATGCCTTTAAGCTCTAAATTAATATGTACTACTCTGAGTACACACTCAACTTTTTGCCTTGTTGTTGAGGATTCCATATGAGGAATATCAGAAGAAAAAGTACCACGAAGAAAAAATATATATTATAATGTGTTTACCACAGAATTTAGAAATGGAAAGACAGAACAAAACAAAACCAAGATAGACACACAATAGACTCATCATAAAACAGCATTCACCTCTCCCATCTCTTCACATGGGGATGTCATGTAGGGTTTATTTTAAGTCCCCACCCGAGACCAGCTGAATCCAAATATCTGAATTTCACAAGCTACGCAGATGAGTCTTAAGGTTTTTAAAACGTAAGTAGTACAATGTAGGCAGTATCCAAAATGACTAGGAAATCAATGTGGGGTGAGAGGTATTTGTTAAAATTGTGCCTCAGGATAGATACTTTTTTATTTAATTCATACTCTAGTCTCATTGGAAGTTCACATTACTTTGCTTGGACAAGTTCAAGATATATAGTTAATTAGGAATAAATGAAAATTTTATCTTTCCATGGTTCATAAAGATATTTTAAGAAAAAAAACTTAACAGCCCACATGGTGTATTTCCTATTCTGTTCTCAAAAACTCCTCCCAAAACACATACCTTTATTTACCGCCATAAGAAACTAAGGCTATGGATCTCAAATTTAATGTGCAGCACAATCCCATGGGCACCTGCTGAAAACACAAGTGTTCCCACTGACACAGAGCAAAAACAGGAAGACTGAGGAACTGCCTGGGATTTACATTTTACCCAGATTCCAAATGACCCTGAGGTTAATGGTCTAAAAAGCACATTGTCAGAAACAGAGCAATGAGGTGATGGACTCTAAAAGGGTATTTTTCCTACTTCAATATTTTGTATTCAGAAAACAAATAAAATGAACAATGAAAGTCAAGTTCAAATGGGTGTGTGGAACCATTTTCAAGAAACACTTAAAAATGTGTTCCCAGTGACATGTTGCTATCATCTTAAACTTATCCAGAAGTATAGCCAGGCTCCCAGCATCAGAAAGACTGCTAGGCTGTAATGAGTGAAAGCAAGATAAGCTGTGACCTAATTAATCATCTCTTTCACTACAGGGTAATGTAGACATAAAAGAAGTTTTGGTGACTGACAATGAATCCTGAAGGAAAAAAAGAATGACAAAATGTTAGAATTCGTTAGTATCTCTTTCTGACACCACTCAAGAAAGAGATCAGGCTGATTTCACATGACTGATAGCAGTTCTTTTGATAGAATTTCCCTCAAGTGAAGAAAGACAATTCATTCAACCACAGTAGCTTGATATAAATATCTATGAGGCTTGCCAGCTTCCTTTGTTCTAATTTATCCTCACCAAGCAATCTCTGTAACTGGGTCTTCAAAGTTCACTAACACACTAGGAGAAATTCCCCCACGTCGATGACTAATAATATCAATGGTGACAATAAGAATTCCAGCAGTGACAACAGCAATATTAACGGCAGCTTCTTTTGTGCCAGGCATAATGCCAGACCCTTCTCCTGCATGATCTCATTTTATATTTGAAGCAGCCTATGAGGAAGGTATAATTACTATCCTCATTTTAGAAATGAAGAAACTGAGGCTCAGAGACTTTAAATAGTTCAAATTAAATAGACAAGCTTTGATTCAGGCCATTTTTATCTGAACTGAGAACGTACCCACTATACTTCTCATCTTGCTCCCCTTTCTTGACTGAGTTCCAGTCATTGGCCCAGGGTGTGAACTTCTAAAGGCCCAGAGCTGGAAGTGGGAAGGTCTCAATGAGGCCATGAAATCAAGATGATGGGCAGAACTCTGAGAGGGCAGGCATATTTGATATGTGCACAAAAGGTAGCTAAAATGGCTTGCCAACCCCAGAGATGACATTTAAGCAGGGAGTACAGAGCCAAAAATTTTAAAAATGGAAATAAGGACAAGGACAGGGTTGAATGGTAGTAAAGATCAGTCTGAAGCAACATTTAACAAAAGTTGCTTTCTAGGGCTAGATTTCTTGTACTATAAAACAGAGGCATGTAGGTGAGTCTACTGAATGGAAACAGCCAAGGATGAAATGGAAAGTGCTGGTTATTGCACTCAATATATCAGTCTTCCTCTCTTTCAATAAGCCAACACCTACTGAGCATCTACCATGTGCCCAGCCATGGGAATACGATGATGAACAACATTAGTCCTCACCTTCACAGAACTTCCACTCTATGATTTTACCTTCCAAAATTTTGGGTCACACTCCAAGGATTTTATTTGGTGCAAATCAGTCCCTGAGAACATAATCGTTAGTGTACCTCCAATTGGAAAGTCTGACCATATAAAACTGCTGACCAGTCTGGACCTATGAAGACACAAGCATGGTCACAAGTCTTCCCCATTCAAAGTGCACACCTGGCCTTGCATCCATGAAGGAAACAGAAAGCTCCAAAACAAACAAACAAACGAACAAAAAAACAACAAAAAAATTCCCCACTATTCTGGATGATAAAAATTAATCAAAAGAAGCATCACATAAAATGTTGGTCAGCATCAAAAGTCATTGTTCCCTACCATGGTTCTGTCCTTAGTGCAAAACAGCATGGAATTCAGAGTTTAAAAAAACAATTTTCCTCTCTCTCTAAGACACTTAATGGCCTAATGGAAACACAAAGACTGAACTGCAAAAGCCAAGGCTGGTTCTGTAAACATAACATAGATACAAGAGATATTAGTTTCAAATTGTTATAGATACATAAAAATAAAATTAGATGCTAGTTTCTGATGGTACTCTCTCTGTATATATATATATATAAATATATATACACATACATTATATACATATATATATAATTTAGAGAGATACTACTTTCAAATGTCTGTACAGCAAAACATTTAGAAAGATAGCTAAGAAATAGAAAAAAACCTTTAAGACATGCAGAATAGATGCAAAGAGAAAATCATCCATTTTAAAATTCTGTATTAAAGCCAAATGACTATTTAAAATAGCAAACTTAGCAAGTGATGTGGTGGAATCAACCTTGCAAACTTATTCCTATCAATGTCCAAAAAAGTTACGCAGTATGGAATTTAGTGTTCTCTAATTTAGAATTTCCTAAACAGAATGCAAATAGCACTTAGAAATTTAATTACATTAAAATTAAAACTTCTATTCATTTCAAAAGCAAGGAAGGAAATAAACATCCTCAAGAATATGAATAGGCAATCCACAGAATAGAATATGGAACAGACATAACAAGGTCTTATATTCAGAATATAAAATAACTTCTACAAATCTATAAGACAAAGCTAGACAACCCAATAGAAAAACAGGCAAGAAATGTAAACAGGAACTTTATTAAACAGAATATCCCAATGGCAAATAATCACACAAACAATTGCTCAACTTCATTAGTAAATAACAAAATGCAAATTAAAGCCACAATGCTACCATAATACTCACTAAAATGGCCAAAATTAAAAGGACTGACAGAACCAAGCACTGGCAAGAATTTAAGACCAAAAAGATGATCATACATTGCTTCTGGGATAAGTATAAGCTGTGTAATGTGTTAGAAAACTGCTTGGCATTTACTACTAAAACTAAACACTGCTTTGCATATGATGATCCAAAATCCCACTCCCAGGTATGTGCTTAAGAGAAATGCATGACACACGCTCCCAAAACACATATAAGAAAGTTCATGGCATTGTTACTTGTAATAGCCCCAAATTGAAAACCAGTATTACAGAGGATTTCTAAAATTTGTCCTGTAATCATACTGTGCAAAGATGAGCTATATCACCCAACATAATCAATTTCACAAACCTGCTGTTGAACAAGTGAAGCCACAATGAGTGTATCAGCCCACCATAGAAAGTTCAAAAATAGACAAAGCTAATCTCTAGAGTTAAATAGAATCATACCTTTGGCCAGGGATGAAGGTGATTAGAAGGGGCATGAGAAAGCCATCTAAGTCTGACAATGTTTTATTTCTCTATTTTTTTATGTTCACTTTGTGATAATCCATTAAGTAATACATTATATTTGTACACTTCTTTTTTTATATGCTATACTCCCCTAAACACAAAAAGATAATGAGAGGCTGCTTATAAACAGAAGGTGATGTCAAATTTTGCATGGAGGAGACACGTAAAAGACAATATTCATGTTTTATTTTTTAATCCACACCAAATAATAACAGGTAAAATGAATTTACTCAGAATTCAAGGCTTCATTATTGACAAGGTACTCCTAATTTCCTGAAAGTTCAGCTTGAAACTACGAATATAAACTTAAAGATGGGATGGATATCTAAGAAAAGGAAACTGGCTTTTTTTTTTTCCCACAAACTTCACACATTCTCAAGAAACTGCTAATTACCCACAGAGATAAGAAGGACAGATGATTTTCAGAAGAATCATATGTGTGGGCTAGGCCCATGGTATGTTTTGAAGGCACATCTAGCAAGGTGAGAAATTAAAGGCCATCCCAAAAGCTTGAGCTTCCTCAGCAGCCTGGAGCAATTCAATGCATCCTGAGCACTTACTAAAGAGCCAGGCACACACCAATGTTTGATGAATGAATTAATGAGAGGGAGGTGGGGAGGAAGGAAAGCCCAGGCAGGTTGGGTCCCTGGATAAAGGACGGTAAGTAGACAGGTAGAGATACCTACAGAAGAATCAACAATAATCTTATCTCCAGGTGGGGATGGGATAAACATTCTTCTCATATATTAATCATACAACTACAACGTGTCTGTCTCAGTACAGGAGATGAGGCATACAATGATGAAAGAAAAGGGAAAAAAACAAAAGTCTAACTTCAGTTCTCACGTCTTAGTAAAACATAGGTTTCATTCAATGATCTATTATTACAATGAGAGAGGGGTTGTGTTATGCTTTGGAGTACAACATCACATTGGAATGCTTAAAAGAGACCTTGGGAACTCGGAGGCATTTTCAACTTACTGCTCTGGTTTCAGGGTGTTCTGGGTACTTCTGCGGAAAGGGTTAGGGAAGCACACCAGGACCTGTTTAGAAGTTATCCACTGGTTTGTAATTGCCCTGGCAACAAAACTCAAAATCCTCATGATTAATAACAATTATTCCCAAAGAGTAGAAATGTATTATAAAAGACCCTCAAGATGATATTCGCTAGCACACCAAAGGGGGAGCTAAGGCAATAAACATCTCTGAGTTGCACAATGAGAAAGTTGTTTTTTCCAGCTTTCTTTCCAAGGAGAAAGCCTCATGTTGCTAGTAGGGTGGAGGACTTTCCCTTTTTGACAAGGAGCAGGCTTCATGCTCAGCATCTTCTAATGAAATCAACATTGAGTTAGGATTTATCAAATTCATTTTGTTTCCAATTTATTTATTTATTTATTTATTTTATTTGAGACAGGTTCTCACTGTTACCCAGGTTGAAGTGCAATCATGGTTCACTGTAGCCTCGACTTCCTGGGTTCAAGGGATCCTCCCATCTCAGCCTCCTGAGTAGCTGGGACTAAAGGCAGGCACCACCACACCTGGCTAGTTTTTGTATTTTTTCTGTAGAGATGAAGTTTCTTTATGTTGCCCACGCTGGTCTGGAACTCCTGAGCTCAAGTGAGCTATCTGGCTTGGCCTCCCAAAGTGCTGGGATTACAGGCATGAGCCACTGCACCTGTAATAGTTCATTTTAAAGGTGACTTTCTACTAAGGTTAGGTGATACTGTGGTTGCATTTACATAGCGATACAAAGTTTTATTTTAAAATAAATTCATTTAAGACAAGAAGTGAATAGATTTAATGCAACAAATTAAGGAAATAACAGTACAAGCTGTACTCTGGTGGAGCAAACCATGAAAATATTATGAAAATACCAAAGACTGGAAAACACAGCCTTATACCATCCTTGAGGTTCCAGTCCCTTCTACCTCCTTACATACCACAAACTTCTACTCTCTTTACCTGCCATTAAGGCTTCTGTATTTCAAGTCCATTCTTCTTTATTGATGTTGGCTCCCCAAATGTGATTTGCTCTATTTGGAAACGTCCTTTCCCTTCTCTTTCCCTTCTTACTCTCACTTTACTGGCTCCTACTCATCCTTCCAGGGTCCCTTTAAATGTCACTTCCTCAGGAATACCCTTCTTGCTGTCTCCCATGCGGACTGGTTCCTCTGGCTACACATCTCCACTTAGTGCTTGCTCAGATGTCTGTCTTCTCTGATAGCCTAGGAGCGTCATGAGAACAGAGGCTTTTAGACAATTGTCTTGGCAGAGTCCCTGACATATAGCAGGGTTAAATATTTATTGATTTAAATTGAATGAAGAAAAACAGCATTTCAAATGAGAAATTGAATGTATACCAGTGATTGTTCAAGTGAAGGATGTAGAAAAACATCCCGGGTGTTTTTGCAGAACACACTTTCCCATGTCTTGGCCCATAGGAATCTGCTTCATCACATTGGGTTGAAGAGTGAACATTTTTAACAAGTAAGATGGTGGTCCATAGGCCACTTTGAAAAATATTAAATCTATACATATGGCAGTCAACATTCTTTGGGCCTGATATCTTTCTTTCTCTAGAGCAATTTCACATGAGTGAGTAGTTAACCTTTGCTCATTTAATCAAACCTAATATTCGTTCAACACCTGCTTTTGTTAGCAAATGGGAGCTTTTGTGTTCCCAGTATATACTGGAGCTAATCAATAGTCCTGCTTTAGGGATAGAAGAGACATAACAAAAAATACCTATGTAGCATTTCAGACTGTTTTCAGGGGCAAAAAATAATAATTTTTATCCTTACAGAGAATAAAAATCAGCTCTCTTTCCTTTTGCTTTTACACACACACATGCACACAGCGCTTATCATCATAAATGTAGAAAATATGTTGGTATACCTTCTAGCCACAGTGTTTCCAAATACAGACTCTAATAATTTTCTAAGCCTCCAGCCCCGCAAGGTTTATCAAACCTGATATTTGCTTTCAGGTAGGACTTAGGATGCTTGGAAATCGCTGTCATGTAACTTGTGGAGGTTATCTATTTCATTACCATATCCATCCTCTGTCAGTCATCTGAATTATTATAAATGTTAGTGTCAACCTAATCATTTGATTCCTTATTCACGGAAATTCACAGAAAATTTCAGGGAGAATACAGCATGTATGACACATATGCCTCTCTGAGGCATATGAATGTAAAGTGTCATATCGATATCCTGGAGAAAAGCAGCTTAATGTTAGTGTTTGGATAAGACATTTGAGTTTTTTGTTCAGGTTACAGATTAGGAACAATTACATTAAATCATAATGAAGGGGAATATCTTTTTGAACATATTAGCTTTGCATTACAGAAGACCAAGGTTAGCTTACATCCCTCATTGTGGTTATCTCTGAAGCACATGGCATTATATAGTACACATCTGTGCATTCATTTTCCCTGACATGTTAACTACAGTTACTACTGTTTTGTATGCATCAATTCCCATTCTCAGAGCAAAATGAGAACTATAGAACTGACTCTGATCTAAATAGAATGTGCTTAGGAGCAAATATGCTATCACAATCCCTTGTATTACCAAAGTGGGTTGGAAATCACCACACAGGTAATGAAAGAATGAACAGTCCCTAAATTCAAAAGTGATGCATGAACAAAATTCTGTGTTTCAATTAGACTGCATAAGCTGTGAAATGATCCAATAACCTTCTCACAGTTGAGGGCAGCTAATAAATAATAAGAAAAGATATACAGGATCCAATAGTCTTCTGATCATAATAGTTCCAATCAAAGTCTTTATTGCATCAAAAATATACTTTGTCTTAAAATGGGAACTTCATCAAGCTATTAATATGCACCTCACTTTTATACCTCACTAAAGACAATGTATCTGAAACATAATAAGTTGCTAGAGTGTTCCAATGTATGACAATGCATGACTTCTAGTTCCTTATTTCCTGATGTTATGACATTGCTGTCCATTCCTGGGGCATAATGAGGAGCTCGAGATCTTATATTATCACTTAATGAAGTCCAATTAAGAATCATTAACCTTTGCTCCACTTCTCATACTTGATGCACAATAAGTGGTCCTGGGATAACTTTAAAAGGTGAACTTGGGCAAAACTAGTCAATGGGTCTTTTGAAGAATTAAAGCCCTCTCAAACCACCATTTCACCCAAAGCAACGGGGCAGGTATACTATTGATTGATGATAAAACTACACACATACTGCTCAGGTCAAATGTATTGAGTAGTGCAAGAATTTTCTGATAGGATAATTATTTGGGAGGGTTGGTTGAACCAACTGAAATAAAGATACATGACTTTGATGATTAGTTTCAACATTTTATCTATGAACCTCTGGAACCTACACACAAATTATATTTCTTTCTATTATATTTTCAATGCAATCCAACCTATTCTTATCACCACCATATGCATAAAATATAAACAGCATCCATAAAACATGACATTATCACTAAATAATAAACTAAATTGGCTGAAATTGCTAATAAATGTGTATAGTGCATAAAGCAATATGTTTTACGTAGGGTTTACAAGAATGCAAGGTTTATATACAGAAATGACTTAAGGGCTGTAAGACATTATGTTAAAACTCACATTAAAATGTGTGTGTGTTGACAAGTACTTTAAAAGGATGTTGTGCATTAAGTACTTTAAAAGGGTGTTGGATGTTGTTCATGTTAATGTGATAAATTCTGTATTCTATAGGATCAGATAAATTAGTAATAACAACAGTACCAATTGAAGCAAGAACCTGGTACAATAATTTCTAATTCCCATTTCTGATATTTGGATGTTAAACTGTTAGTAGTTTTGAATGAAATACAAATGCCTTGTATTTCATGTATTGAATGAAATACAAATACATACAATGCCTTGTATGTAAATGTCACCACCCCAGAAGCTGACGGCACCATGCATCACACTATGCATCTCATTCATTTTTATCTCCATACTGAGCACAATACACAGTACAACACTGGGGCTTTTACAAAGCTTGCTGAATAAAGAAATGAATAGTATCCAATTTTCCACCTGGTAATGTAATACTGAGAAATCCACTAAGGGTTACACAGTTTGTCTGTCTGTCTGTTTATGAATTCATTTATGTTTGAGACAGGGTCTCACTCTGTCACCCAGGCTGGAGTACAGTGGTTTAATCATGGCTCACTGCAGCCTTGACCTCCTGGGATCAAGTGATCTTCTTGCCTCAGCCTCACCAGTAGCTAAGACTGCAAGCGTGTGCCACCCACACCTAGCTAATGTTTTTTACTTTGTGTAGAGATGGGGTCTCACTATGTTGCCCAGGCTGGTCTCAAGCTCCCCAGCTCAAGTGATCCTCCTGCCTTAGCCTCCCGAAGTGCTGGGATTACAGGCATGAACTACCCATCCCCAGCCTGTAAACTGTATTTATCATATAGTTTAAAAGTAAGGAATGACATCCAGATCTTTAAGACAATGTTTTAGCTCTGCTCTGCTTCTTTCATAACTTAGATTTCACCCTATTTTACAGATGAAAGAGTCACAACCTCCACTCTTTTCCTTTCCATGTGTGCTAAGAGAGCCCACAACAGATGTCTAAGCCATTTCCAGTCATCTCCGTTAGGAGTCTAGTATTCTGGGAACTTGTCTTGATCAATAGTTTCTAACATTTTTGTATCTAAGACATACTTTAGATAATCAGAATATTTGGAACCACAAATGAAGGGAATTTTTAAAAGATAAATCCAAACAGTGCATAAAAATAATAATTACCCTATTGGCAACATTATCAGTATAACAGTCTCTCATAACAGCTAACTCACCACTGGTTACCCTGAATTTACTTCATAGTTACTGAGTACCTCCAACATCAGTTATTAGACCAAAACTATATTCACTGGAACAGAAAAATTTACTGCCTTCACTTACATAATTCTAAGGAAGTTTTTTTTTTTTTTGTATGTTCTAGTCAGTGCACCATCTTTCTCTGGAGTAAGGTATATTATTTACCTATTGTTGCATAACAAATTACTCTAAATTTCAGCAGCTTAAAACAAGACACAGTTTCTAGAGATCAGGAGTTGGGGCACAATTTGGCTGGGTCCCCACTAGCCAGCCCCACCTGACTGAGTCTCTCACCAGGCTGCAATCAAGATGACAGCAACAGTTATGGTCTCATCTCAAAGCTTAACTGGAGAAGGATCTACTCACTCATGTGCTTGTTGGCAGGGTTCAGTTCCTTGTAGTTTGTTGGACCAAGGGCCCAAGGTTTTTGCTGACCGTTGGCCAAAGGTGGCCTTCTTGTCCGTACTTTGTGTGTTTATGCAGCATTGCAGCTTGTTTCATGGAAACCAGCTAGGCTAGAGAAGGGAAGACCAAGAGTGCCAGCAAAATGGAAGTCACCACCTTTTATAACCCAATCTCAGAAGGCACATCACTTCGTTTTTGCTGTATTCTGTGGTTGTTTTTTCCAGAATAAAGTCACTAGGCCTAGCCCACACAGAGAGAGAGGGGATACAGAAGGGCATGAAAACTAGGAGGAGAGGATCATCAGGGGTCGTATTAGAAGCTGCCTACCACATAGGTGATGTTGCTATTCTGGTGACCACACACATAAAGGGCTGCAGAGGCCAGGGAAGAATTGTAAATGACTGAAGCATGTCAGTTGCCAAGAAAAATAAGGGGTTGTAGGGACTGGGGCAAACTTGGAAGTATCTATCTTCTCTAGAAGGGGCAGACACTACTCAGCTCCTACTGACTTTTGTCAACTGGCTGATTTTTCAAAAGAATCCATAAATCCCAGTATTTACGATAAATCATCTGAACTTCTTATGTTGGGACAATATGGGCTAATCAAACAAAAATTGCCTGCAGGTGTGATGCTGTTCTCGTTCAGTATCCCTTATCTCTTGTTACTAGTTATCTAGCTCCTCTGCCATTTCAGCTCACAATCTGAAAACCCAGCTCAACATGAGTCTGACATATATAAATAAAATAGGCTGGATGTGGTGGCTCACACTTGTAATCCTAGCACTCTGAGTGGCCAAAGCAGGTGGATAACCTGAGGTCGGGAGTTCGAGACCAGCCTGGCCAACATAGTGAAAGACTGTCTCTACTAAAAATACAAAAAAAAAATTAGCCAGGTGTGGTGGTGCACGCCTGTAGTCCCAGCTACATTACATGGGAGGCTAAGGCAGAAGAATTACTTGAAACTGGGAGGTGGAGGTTGCAGTGAGCCCAGATGGTGCCACTGCACTCCAGCCTGGGTGACAGAGTAAGACTCCCTCTCAAATAATAATAATAATAATAATAATAATAATAAAATTATGTGTTATAGGCAGGAAAGAATCTTATGGAAGTGTCAAAATTTGGTGTACACTAGCTGATTTCTTCATAGAGTTTAAGCATAATTAATAATTTATTTGCATTCACACAAGCATACATACAAATAAATGGGGTCAGGTAAATGAAGGACAGATGGGAAGACTGTCCTCCCAAATTTCAGGAGCATGCATTCAAGCAAAGTCACCTTATTTGACAATCCAAAAGAAACTATTTTCTACTTCACATGTCTATTATCCAATTCATTTATTTGATAATTAATAAGTGAAAAATTCTTGCATTGTGCGGTTACATCAAGAAGAGGCAGATTAGCTGATGTTACTTTGGAAACTTTACAAAGAAAACATTTTCAGTGTTCTCCAGGGCTGGAGTTGCAAACAAGAGGTTCTTTAATAAATCACTAGATAAGTGCTTGTTATTACATTATTATTTAATAATTTAGAAACACAAGGAGTACAGAAAAAGAAAACCCCTAGTTCAATTTTTACAACTTCATTTTCTTTAAAAATGCAGACCAATGTTAAAGGAGGAAAAATGGGAAAGATGAACAAAATGAGCAGGAACAACATGATCCAAATTTTAAAATCCTAATGAGGATCAGAATTCCACTTTCATTCTGTAATACTTGTGCACTTAAATTAAGTTCTGAAGGTCGTTTAGTAATATACGGTTGTAAAGCCTAAAAATATTTTCTACATACAGAGGAAAAAAATCAAAGAAATATGCTGATCTGGTATATGTCCTAGAATTCTAAATTTTAAAAATGCCAAAAGTAGGGTTTCTGTTCAAGGAAGATGAGTTGACATAAAATATAGTTTTCCTGGAAGTAAGTTATAACCTAATGAAATTATGAATGATGATGTGTGTTTCAAAACAGCAATTATGTAGTCTCGAGTGGTTCTGCTATAAAAAACTGCCCTTATTCATCAAATAAGTGTGTTCTTAGCACCACCTTCTCTCCTCCTTGATATGTTAACAGTAAAAACATATAATATCTCCGAGTTTATCACAGAATTCACTGGCTACAAAATAGCCCCAGACATGTGTGTTTGGGGATTTCCCCTTTGATCCATAAGGAAGCTCAGAGAGATACTACTGACTTTCTTCAAGCCATTCTCCACCACCAGCTGGAAGCACCTCCTTAAACAGTGTACCTCATTACATCATCTCTTCTAGGGATCTCACTATTCTCTAAATTGAATCTAAACTCCTTACGTGGATAAAAAGCTTTGTGCTACTTTGTCCATTTCTCCTTTTCCCAGCTAATCTCATTATTCTACCTTACCTTCCTTGTGGTCCAGCCAAGTAGCTGTCTTTCAGATCCTTGTGCATGCCAAGGTATTTCCGCCCCAGGGCATATATATCTGTTTCTCTTTTAGCCTGGGGTGTCTTTCCTGAGCTTTTTTTCCAGCCTGTTTGTCAGTTAGGTAACAGCTTTATACATACCTCCTCCTGGATGCCTTCCCTGAACACTCTGAATTAACTCTCATACCCATCTCTCCATTATTAATTTCCATCTTAACCCCTTGCTTGCTTCATTCCTAACATCTATAAAAAATCATGATCATTTTACTTCTTTGATAACTTTTTTGGTCTGTTCCTTCCACTACAATATTAAATAATAAGAAAGGGATTATGCCAACCCTGCTCACTATTATTTCCAGCATTGAATCAGCATGTCTGGCACGGTGGAAGCAACTGATAAGTATGTGTTGTATGAGTGAATGAATGAGGAAATAGATGACAACTTGAAAATGAATTTTGGTTAGGCCATCACACAACATAATAAATAGCTACCATATACCAGGTATGGTGCTTTGCAGGGTCATGTATTTTTTTGGGGGGGGTGGGGGATGGAGTCTCACACTCTCACCCAGGCTGGAGTGCAGTGGTGCCATCTCGGCTCACTGCAAGCTCCGCCTCCCAGGTTCACGCCATTCTCCTGCCTCAGCCTCCCGAGTAGCTGGGACTATAGACGCCCACCACCACACCAGGCTAATTTTTTGTATTTTTAGTAGAGACGGGGTTTCACCATGTTAGCCAGGATGGTCTCGATCTCCTGACCTTGTGATCCGCCCACCTCGGACTCCCAAAGGGCTGGGATTACAGGCGTGAGCCACCATGCCCAGCCCAGGGTTATGTTTTTAATTTGGTGACCATCCTCTGAAATATCTACTATTATTACCATCAGAGTTTAGAAGGAGAAACTGAAGGTCATGGGTATTAAGTCATTTGTCCAAAGCCAAGACAGATTATAAAAGGAGTAGGAAGAGCATTTGAACTTGGTTCTGTCTTCCTCAAGACTTCCAGCTTGTAACTATTATATTCACCATTAATAGTTAAGCCCTTGTGGAAAATTAGGAGTTTCTAATTATTTAGATTGGGACTACACTTTAGATAACTGCCTAAAACTACATTTAAACTTGTACCCAAGATGACAATATATCTAATCACAAATTGAATATAATAGGAGCTTACTCCTATTATATTCCTGATTACTACAGCTAGAAGTCTCAGGATGACAAGTTTCTCTCTTCAAAAGAGCAAGGTAGTAGTAAAGAAGCTGAAGAAGCACAGAATTCCAGGACTTTTTTCATTAATGAGGTTTTCCCTTTAGCCATGAGCTCTGTAGCTACATCTAAGAGAAGTCAAGTGTGAATCTCAGTTTTCTAAAAGAGCTGGTTCTAAACTTCTCTGATCATTAATGTTGATTTACCAATTAAATATCCCAGAGCAAATTCGAGGGAGCATGCCTTGGTGTCTACTTGGCAGAAATATGTGGGCAACTAAGGAATTCTCTGTGTCCTACTTTGATGAAATATGTTACCAATTCTGCCTAATTAGAATTACTCCTTTTCTCTTTTAATTGCATCCCTATGCATATTTGTCCTCATTCATAGAATATAAACAGTTGACACCATCTGAGTTTCTGTAATATTTACAGTTTCAGTAAGGTCTATGAAGACTTCGGTGAAAATACCAGTTCTCGATGATCACCAGTCTATAAAACATCTTAATTCAAATGCCACCAAGAACCAGATGAGCAATATAGTGAATCATAAACAACTGAATCAATTTCCCCCCACATTCCTCCCAGAACTAGTAAACAATCTACTCCCAGGTTGAGCTTTTGCGCTGAGTTTCATCCCAGAGTACCACTTTACAATGGAGTTTTAAGCTCCAAAATTGCTGATGTAGCCTTAATTATAGCTATGCTGGTGACACCATTCTAATGAACTCTTTGCTATTTTATGTGGCCTGGGTGTCCCAGGAGGGGCATTGTCTAAACGAACAAACACATTGGTCAGGGTTTAGTGGGAATAGAGAAGTGGTAAATATGTATGTGTATGTGCATGCAACATGAATTATGCAAATTTTAATGAGTATGATATCAAAATGGTAATAGCACTTCCCACTATGGGAAGTATTTGAACTAATGCAAATCCTGTCAATTAAAAAGCTTTATCAAAATTATAGGGGAGACTAAATGATCTGTAAACTTTATTATTTACTTGGTGGAGTCTCACTCTGTCACCCAGGCTGGAGTGCAGTGGTGCGATCATAGCTCACTGTGAGGTGGAATTCCTGGGCTCAAGCAATCCTCTTGCCTCAGCCTCCCAAATAGCTAGGACCACAGGGACCTGACACCATGCTCACCTAGTTTTTTCAATTTTTGTAGAAACAGGGTCTCAATATGTTGCCCAGGCTCGTCTCAAACTCCTGGCCTCAAACAATTCTCCCACCTTGACCTCCCAATGTGCTGGGATTGTAGGCATGAGCCATGGCATCCTGCCTGTAAACTGTATTTATATTCATGTATTAGTCCATTTTCACGCTGCTGATAAAGACGTACCTGAGACTGGGAAGAAAAAAAGGTTCAATGAATGTACAGTTCCACATGGCTGGGGAGGTCTCACAATCATGGCAGAAGGGAAAGAGGAGCAACTCACATCTTACGTGGATGGTGCAGGCAAAGAAAAAGCTTGTGCAGGGATACTCCCATTTTAAAATCACCAGGTCTTGTGAGACATATTCACTATCACAAGAACAACATGGGAAAAACCTGCCCTCATGATTCAGTTACCTCCCACTGGGTCCCTCCCACCACATGTGGGAATTCAAGATGATACTCGGGTGGGGACATAGCCAAGCCATATCATTCCACCCCTGGCCCCTCCCAAATCTCATGTTCTTACATTTCAAAAACAATCATGCCTTCCCAACCATCCCCCAAAGTCTTAGCTCATTTCAGAACTAACTCAAAAGCCCACGGTCCAAAGTCTTATCTGAGACAAGGCAATTCCCTTCCACCTATGAGCCTGTAAAATCAAAAACAGGTGAGTTATTTTCTAGATACAGCAGGTAAACAGGTGTTGGGTAAATACAACCATTCCAAATGGGAGAGATTGGCCGAAACACAGAGGCTACAGGCCCCATGCAAGCACAAAGTCCAGCAGGGCAGACGAATCTTAAAGCTCCAAAATGATCTCCTTTGAATCCATGTCTCACATGCAGGTCACACTGATGCATGAGGTGGGTTCCCATAGTCTTGGACAACTCCGCCCTTGTGGTTGTGCAGGGTACAGACTTCCTCCTGGCTGCTTTCATGGGCTAGAATTGAGTGTCTGAGGCTTTTCCAGGTATATGGTGCAAGCTGTCAGTGGATCTACCATTCTGAGGTCTAGAGGACAGTGGCCCTCTTCTCACAGCTCCACTAGGCAGTGCCCCAGTAGGGACTCTGTGTTGGGGCTCCAACCTCACATTTCCCTTCCATACTGCCCTAGCAGAGGTTCTGCATGAGGGCCCTGCGCCTGCAGCAAACTTCTGCCTGGACATCCAGGTGTTTCCATACATCTACACTAGGAAATCTAGGCAGAGGTTCCCAAACCTTCATTCTTGATTTCTGTACACTTGCAAGCTCAGCACCTTGGGGAAGCTGCCAAGGCTTGAAGCTGGCATCCCCTGAAGCCATGATCTGAGCTCTTCATTGGCCCCTTTCAGCCATGGCTGGAGCAGCTGGGCTGCAGGGCACCAAGTCCCTAGGCTGCACACAGCATGGAGAACTCTGGGTTCAGCTCACTTTTTCCTCCTAGGCCTCTGGGCCTGTGATGGGAGGGGCAGCCATGAAGACCTCTGACATGCCCTGGGGAGATTTTCCCCATTGTCTTAGGCAATAACATTGGGTTCCTTGTTACTTATGCAAATTTCTGCAGCAGGCTTGAATTTTTCCTCAGAAAATGGTATTTTCTTTTCTATCGCATTGCTAGGCTACAAATTTTCCAACTTTCATGCTCTGCTTCCCTTATAAAACTGAATGCCTTTAACAACACCCAAGTCACCTCTTGAATGCTTTGCTGCTTAGAAATTTCTTCTGCCAGATACACTAAATCATCTCTCTTAAGTTCAAAGTTCCACAAATGTCTAGGGCAGGGGCAAAATGCTGCCAGTCTCTGCTAAAACATAACAAATGTCACCTTTGCTCCAGTTCCCAACAAGTTCCTCATCTCCACCGGAGACTGCCTCAGCCTGGACCTTATTGTTCATGTCACTATCAGCATTTTTGTCAAAGTCATTCAACAAGTCTCCAGGAAGTTCCAAACTTTCCCACATTTTTCTGTCTTCTTGGTGGCAGGAAAGACCTGCCCCCATGATTCAGTTACCTCCCACTGGGTCCCTCCTACAACATGTGGGACTCCAAGATGAGATATGAGCAGGGACACAGCAAAACCATGTCAATTTACTTATTTCCTCTATTGCAATGGACCACAATTATCTTTTAAACCAAAATACCAACCACCATTTTTCAGTTCCATGCAAACCAATGCTTTTCAAAATATAATGTGCCTATAAAGCACAATCCAGTTAAAATTCAGATTTTGATTCTGTAGATCTGGAATGGGGCCTTTTTTGCATTTCTCACAAACTGCTAGTCCATGTCATTGTTTATTTGGAATAAAACTTCTATAAGAGGTTTTAGTTATCATTGCACTGTTTTTATAACATTCAATAACCACTTTTAAAATATGTTGGGTGACAGATTCATGTCCCAAAATATGCATTTTCTTGCAAGTTAGAAGTATATATATATTTTAATTAAATATCCTATAACCCTGTTATTTGAGCATTGTTTAAGTGGCAGTTCTACTGCTGTTTCAAAAAACAAAATGCTTCTGAAAAAAACAATGACTTTAAAAATGAAGGGAAGGGAAGGGCTCTAAAAACACTATAAAGGAAGACAAAAAACCAACACAATACACCATGTTGCCTATTTACAAGGATCCTGAGAAATATCAGAGTTAATACTGAGAAGACAATAAGCAATATGAGAGTGAAGACTTGTCGGTCTCCATGCCCCATTCTATAAATGTACTCTCATAGGAAAATAAGTCTTGAATTCTTCAAGTTTCTTAAGTGTTTGAAGTTTTTAAAATAGGCCCTTCATATAAATATATGTCCCCTTACATATTTAAAATCTAGAATTCCAATTCGTGTATGTGTGGCTGTATCACTGACATTTCATCAGACATAATGTCAAAGTTGTGAATCACACAAATCATTCAAGAGCCACTTTGCAAATACTTGAGTGGCAGCTCACACCCAGAAATGTATGCTTTTTCTGACAAGTTAGAGTTGTAATTCATCCATTAAATATGACAGAATATATATTTATTTATATAGGGCTCTTAAGCGGCCTCTTCATGTTTCTGTGGCAGTTTTTATATCTTAGTACATTTGAATAATGTACATATTTCAAGTAAACCCACTAAGCTTAATAACAGTATCTCATGTTTCTTGTGTTTTCTTTGATTTTTTTTCAGAGTAGGAATTGGAATCATTAGTCATGGAATGTAGCTTTTTTACATAATCATTAGTCACATACTGTGGCTTATGGGATACTTTTTTGTACTGAGCTCAAGGACTATAGCTCCTGAGCTAACCCTCCATTTTTCCTTAAAAAAAAATCCTCAGATTTTCCCTAAAAATAGTACCGTCATGTTGCAAAAGAGCTGTGGCTTTGAGTATATTCACAGAGTTGTGCAACCATCTCTAATATGTAATTTTAGAACATTTTACCACCCTAAAGAGAAACCCCTGTCAATTTGCATAGCAGTCACTCTCTATTCCTCCCTACTCTCAGTCCCTGAAAATACTAATCCATTTATGTCTCTACAGATTTACCCATCCTGAACTTTTTTTTTATAAATAAATAATCTATTATGTGGCCTTTGGTGACTGCCTTTATTCATTCAGCATAAAGTTTCCAATGCTTATTTGTGTTGTAGCATGTATCGGTATGTCATTCTTTTTTATAGCTGAGTAATATTCTCTTGTATATACAACTTATTTTCTTTATTGATTCAGCAGCTGATGGACACTAGGGTTGTTTCCACTTTTTGGCTATTATGAATTATGCTGCTGTAAACATTTTCAAGGCTTTTTGGCAAATACCTAGCAGTGGAATCTCTGGATCACATGGCAGTGATATGTTTAACATTTTGAGGAACTACTTAACTGTTCTCTAAAGTTTCTGCAACCTTTTATAATCCCATCAGCAATGTATGCATGCATGAGGGTTCCAGTTCCTCTCCATCCTTATCAACAGTTGTCACTTTTTTGGTTTTAGCCTTTTAGGAGGTATGAAGTAGTATTGCAGTGTGGTTTTGATTTGCCTTTCCCTAAGGATTAATGATATTGAGCATTTTTCACATGCCTAGCCTCCATAATTTCTGGTGAAAAGTCATCTGTTAGTCTTATTGGGGAGCCTTTGCATGTGATAAGTCATGTTTCTTTGTTGCTCTCAAGATTCTGTCTTTGTTCTTCAACAGTTTGGCTATGACTTATATAGGTGTGAGTTTTATTGAGTTTATCTTAGTTGGAATTCATTGAACTGCTTCAATCTGTAGATTAATATTTGTCATCAAATTTGGGAAGACTTAGAGTCTTATTTCTTCAAATTTTTTTCTTCCCCTTTCTCTCTCTTCTCTCCTTCTAGACTCAATCATCTATATAATGGTACACTTGATGGGATCCTAAGGTTTAAACACACACATTTTTCTGTTCATTTTCCCTCATTTTGTTTTCTTCATTTTGCTTGAACTGGACAATCTCAATTGACCTATCTTTAAGTTTGTTAATGTTTTTCTTCTTTTGTCCCCTCCAGTAGCTACTTGATTTGCCATTGATTTTTTTTTCATTACAGTTTTTGTAATTTTCAACTCTAGAATCTGTATTTGGCTCTTTTTAGTGTCTCTTTATTGACAATTTGTATTTGGCAAGACATTGCTGTCATACTCTCCACAATTCTTTAGAGGCAATTTTAGTCCCTTAAACATATTTGTAATTGCTTAAAGTCTTTGTATAGTAAGTCCAACATACATCTTCCTGAGAGATAGCTTCTATTGATTGGCTTCTTTTCCTGTGTATGGGCCATACGTTTCTTTTTTGGTAGTGGACTTTTAAAATATATAATCTGGACACTCTGAAAATCAGATCCTCCTTCACCCCTTATTACATTTCTATTGCTGTGAAACAAATCACCAAAATTTAGTAACTTAAAACAACACAAATTTATTATTTTGAAGTTCTGCTGGTTATAAGTCTAAAATGTGTCTCACCAGGCTAATATTATCATGTCAGAAGGACTGCATTTCTTTCTGGAGGCTTTATAGAACAATCTATTTTCTTGACTTCCAGTTTCTAGAGGCTGTCTACCTTCCTTCACTCACAGCCCATTCTATCTTCTAAGTCATTAATGACTATTTCAGTCTTCCTCACATTGTATCACTCCAACATTAACTCTTTTACCTCCCTCTTCCACATTTAAAGAACCTTTGTGATTACATTGGGCCCATCTAGATAATCCAAGATGATATTGCTATTTAAAATCCAGCTGCTAGCAACCTGAATTCCTCCTTGCCATGTAACGTGTAACATAAATTTACAAGTTCTAGGGATTAACACATGGGCATCTTTTGGGGAGAGCATTATTCTGCCTATCATACTTCCCCAGGGCTTATTGTTGCTATTCATTCTTGTTTTGGCTGCTGCTGCTTGTTGGCTTAATGAGTTTCCTGGATGAATTCTGTAAAGTATATATTTGTGTGTGTACGTGTGTGTGTGTGTGTGTGTGTGTGTGTAGCCTGTATCCATAGAAGTCTCTATGTCTCTGCTTAACTGGCTTAGTGATCAGGCAGTGATTGAACAAATATTTCCTTAAATGACTTGAATCAATAAGTCCCCCAGCCTCTGTTGAGGGGCTGTGTGTTTATGAGCATGCCTCCAATGCTCCGGTAGTTTACAGCTCTGCCCTAGCCTTCACTTCCTACTCTTTGCTGAGCCTCAATGCCAGTCAGAGATTAAAGCTTGGGGCATTTTCGGTTTATTTCTGGGGATAAGCACAGCTCTGCACATGCATGTTGCCTTCTGGATTCCCAGAAATATATTGGAGCATTTCAAATGCCTCTATGGATATCTCATATCCCAGTTTTTCCTTTAAAATATTTTGGTCAGCCTCCTTTTGTGCCACTTGTACAGCTGCCTCAGAAAGCTGCAACATTAAACAACTGCAATTGATTATTTTTGACAAACACCCTGGGGATAGGGCTGTTTGCACAGAGAAATTTCAGTCAGATTGTATAAAAACAAGCCCTGGACTTTGGGCATTTTTAGGGAGCCACTGGATAAGTAAAATAGTAAAAATTTTCTGGGAAGAGGGCTTTTTGGGGAGCCCCAAAACTGTTTTTCCCTTGAGTGGCAGCTAGACTGTTGGTTTCTAACAAGTACCACGGTTGTGAGTCTATTGGTTTTCAAGGATACTGCAGATTTGAGGACAGGGTGATGAAAATAAGGCACACTAAAATTCCATAAATCTTGCTCTTCTTACGGATACTCATGTGTTTTCTGAATAAGTGCTCCTTAGACTGTTATAAGCCTTTAGTTAATTTCCAGAGCTCTAGAAATTTATATTTGAGGACTTTTGCAAGTGTTCTCATTGCCTTTATGGAGAAGCAGATTTTGGGGAGTACTTATTCTATCATTCTGGAAGGGTTTCTTGAAAGGTCTTTCTAAACTGCCAATATCTCTCTACCTCTTCTGTAAGTAACAAACTTTGTCATTACAAGGACATCAAATCTTCTGGCCAGCTGCTGAAGGCACCCAGCCATCAATCTTTTAAACATTTGCTACAAATTGAAGTTGCCTTTCTCTACCTCACCCATATACTATTCTTGTAATGCCTAGTTAAAAAGTAACTTTTCTCTAAAAATATTCACATCACCCACAGAGTGAGATACAGACTCATTGTCATGAAGTTTGGTGTGCATCAAATATTTTGAACTTTCATTTGTTATAATCTTGCCTTTAGCCATAGAATTCTACATTCATTATTTATTGCAGAGTAATGAACTTCCTTAAGACTTATGAGCTTAAAGCAATGATTATCATTTGTTAGACATAAAGTTCTATCTACGAAATAAGATGTTCAGGGATATGTGATCAAGCAGCTATTGCTGCATGGTTTCTGTGGGAAAGGAAGTAGAATTTGTTTGGTTAGGAGACTCCAGTTCAGGTTTCCTCATTTGTAATCAGATATTGACTAGGTCTAGAAGATTCACTTCCAAGGTGATTCAATCACAGAGCTGGCAGTTTGGCACTAGCTTTTATTCAAGGGCCTCAGTTCCTCTCAACTTGGGTATCATCAAAGGGTTGAATGTCATCATGACATAGCAGCCCGTACCCTCCAGAGCAAGTGATCCAAGAGAGTAAGGAAGAGGCTCCAGTGCCTTTTATGACTTAGCTTTGAAAGTTGCACATCATCACATTTGGCATATTCAATCAGTCATACAAGACCAGCCTTGATTCAGTGTGGAAAGGGCACAGATATATGGAGACATAAATCGTTTGGGAACATCCTGGAGGCTAACTACTACAGTATCTATTTTGTCTAAGACCCTGTTTAAGATATAAAAACTTATAAATATGACCATTCCTTAAAGAATAGCAAATTTATTTCCAGAGGAAATGGCATGCATTCCAATAACAAAAATACTACTATAGATAGCTATGTGTTATAAATGAAAGAAAGACAATATACTTCAAAAGTTCAGAGAAGGTAGAAATTGCATCCAGCTTCCAGAACAGCGACTTTGGGCTGAGAGGGACTCCTGGCTATAAATAAGAAATCAAAAAGCAATTGTCTATTTTTTTTGTCCCAATAAATTCTTAAGATAAAAAAGAAAATATGCACATTTGAATTGCTGAGGTCAAAAGCAAATTTAGACCCCTTGTGTAGAAATAGACTTGCAACCTCATGGCAAGCAACACAACTCCAAAATAATCAGGAATAATTTTTAGCTAAACCATTGGTACAAGAATGCATTCATCACAATTATAATTTGCTACCAGGATCTAAAGAAAAGACAGTCATTTCTGGATTTCAACTCCTAGACTGGAATAGAATTAAGAAGACATTATTTATAACCAGTCAAGGTCTACATTATGACTATTTTCAGAAATGTAAAGTTATATCACTATCAACTATTAACACTTGCTTTAAAAGCTGGCATATGTGTAAATATACAAGGGAGAATTAACGTGTGGTTACTAAATACACATTCTGACATTTCAGTGAATGATTTGCACCATCATTACCAAGTCTGTTGAACTTGATTCATAGCACATATTCAGATTTTTAAAATTCATAGAGACACATTTATTCATCAAGTTTCACTGTAATTACAGCAATTGCCACTGGGCTAGAAAGAATAGAACCCAACACAAGAGACAGTGGTTCCTGTGATTTGCTGTTGAGCAAAACAAATCAAGCCTTCTATTTTTTTTTTTTTTTGTATCTGAAAAGAAGCTTATTAGGACAAATAAACAGACCCAAAGTTTCAAAACTCATATAATTATCAGTGGCCCCTAAAAATGGGAAATTTTGAAGTCAAAACTGATTAACAAATAGAGGACACTACCACAGGACAATGACATTGAAAGTGACTTTTACATTTAGGTGCAAAGTTGTCTTCACAGATTCTTAAAAAAACACATGGGTTCTCCTGTTTTTAAGCTTTGTCCTGGGAATTATTTATTTATTTATTTAATATTTTGGGGGTAGGGGGACAATGTCTCTGTTGCACAGGCTGGAGTACAGTGATGCAATCTTGGCTCACTGCAGCCTCCACCCTATCTTGGGAGTAATTTAGACTTCTGTAACTTTTATTAAACTATTTCAACCTGTGTTAGGTGTTCTTTGGTACAGTGGTTCTCAAACTTGTTTGTCCCTGGTGCCCTTGTTAAAAATGCAGATTCCTTAAAAATGCAGATTCCTTACTACGTAGTGTGGTTGATTGATTGAGGCCCCCAACTCTGCATTTTTAACTTTTTTCTTCTTTTTTTTTTTTTTTTTTTTTTTTTTTTTTTGAGACGGAGTCTTGCTCTGTCACCCAGGCTGGAATGCAGTGGCTTGATCTCCGCTCACTACAAGCTCCGCCTCCCAGGTCCAGGCCATTCTCCTGCCTCAGCCTCCCGAGTAGCTGGGACTACAGGCGCACGCCGCCATGCCCAGCAATTTTTTGTATTTTTAGTAGAGACGGGGGTTTCACCATGTTAGCCAGGATGGTCTCCATCTCCTGACCTCGTGATCCGCCTGCCTCAGCCTCCCAAAGTGCTGGGATTACAGGCGTGAGCCACCGCGCCCGGCCGCGTTTTTAACTTTTATGCAGTGATTCTGAAGCAGTCATCTGACAAAACTTTGAGAACTGGAGTATTACTGTATGGGAGCTATGTTTTCAGAGCATTAAGGAAACATCCCACATTTTCATTCGGCAGACCTGAGTTTATGTCCCAACCACAGCACTAACCAGCCAAGTGACCTTGGGAGACTCATTTAACCTCCCTGAGGCTCATTTGAATAATAGTGAAAATTCCTGTTTTGTGCTGAATAGTGCTAAAGACGAAAAGAGGCAGCGTTTGCAAAACCTTTATAAACCTTAAAGCCTCCACCAACAATATTGAGAATATTCTTAATGCTGAAGCATCTGCCAGAGGTGGCCAGTTTACATCCTTGATCTTATTTATCATTCAGAAGATATTTACTGCATGTCTACTGGGTAAGGCTTCACGGCGGATGTACTTCCCCTGGCCCTTATACAAGCGTATAAGGGGATTTCAGGACTCACAAATGGGCAATTAAACCTCCAGCCTCTTCCTGAGAGTTCTGCCCTCCATTTGATTTGCAGAACTTTCTTCTGATGATTAAATTGGCACCTCTGTACGAAAATGTTCCCTTCCCATCCTCCAGGGAGGGGTGCTCTCCCATTATGCGCTTCACAAGGGAGGAGTGTGGCAGGCTTTGCTGTATATTGCACACTGTTAATTTTTAATGTGAAGAGTCAGACTCTGCCGGCTTCCTTTATGGTACGAATTGTGCTGCAGGCTTCTTATCCACTGTGCAACACACCCCATTGGCTGTTGCAGAGGTAGCTTTACCTTTCTAGGGGTGTCAAAATGGCAAATGATTTAGTTACTGTCTAAATAAGGGGGAAAGAGGACTTAACTCTGCTCATTGTAAGGGACTAGTCTGAAAGAGCCTCAAACGCATGATAATATAATTGCATGATAGACTGCCTGACAAGTGAGAGGAAAAAGAAAGCACTAATAGGAAGGAGGAAGACACAAAGAGCTACGGGGAGAAAAGTAGCTCAGGAAAGGGGGAACCTGAAATGTAGATGGGTTTAAGGCCCACTAGGATTAAAACTTTTAGGTATCCCCATTGTCCATAGGATAGCAAAATCTTGTCCCTGCAAATAAGACCTTAACAATGAAGTTTCAGCCTACTTGTTCAGTCTCCGATCTCTGGCCACACTGAATTTCAGTATTGGCAATGTGCTATGCTCTTTCATACCTCTATGACTTTGTGCAGAATTTTCTATCTTCGATCTGGCATTGCTATGTCTACTCACATCACTTTTCAATTTCCTATAGACCGTTCAAGGTTGGGCTGGAGTTTTCTAGCTCTTGTAGCCAGAATGAACTATTCCCTTCTCAGTACTCCATGACCATTTAAAATATGGAAATATTGTACTAATTAATTTGATTCACATTCCTAAATATTTGAGTGCATACTATGTGCCAGGCACTGCAGTAGATGCTGGGGATATAGCAGTGAGCAAAACGAAGCCACTTGCCTTCTAAGCTTAACTACTCATGTATTGTCCATCTTTCCTTTTAGACAAGAGGGGAGGGTTTTGTCTGTTTAGTTCATCAGTGTATTCCCACAGCCTTAGAAATGTGCCTGGCACACAGAAAGCACTTGATGAATAAATATTTGTTAAATAAATAGCCTTTACCTTAATACTAAATTCTACTCTAGGATGCTAGTTAATTATGCTTTTCAACACAGACTTTAGGCAATTTGAGAGTAGAAGCCATACCTTCTTTGCCTTTTATATCTGCAGAGTAGAGCAAAATAGCTGGTATGTAGCAAATGTTCTGGAATGAATTAAATTATCTAAGCTTATTATTTTAGCTGCTTCTATATACTTCATATTCAAAAGCTGGGTGGCTATGTTAGACAATTATTTCTCCTGAGACAAATTAAAACCAAAGTGTAACCCTAAGAAATCTTTCTCTAAATATAGGGCTTCAGACAGAATTGGGAGGGGACAGAATCTGTGTGCATGGGAGTTGCTTATTAGGCAGTTTTGCTGGTGAAAGAAAAGGTTTTGGGAGTTCCCACCTTATGCCACAGAGATTGCTGCAAATTTACTAACATTTTTCATTGTTAGAGATGTTGATACAGAGAGTCACTCATCAGATAGAAGGTGAGATTCTAAAATTCCAGCAGTTGATAGTTCTCCATGCACAAAACATCATGGACTTCTGAGCTATCATTTATTTTCAGATTCTCTTTTGGGTTGCTGTCCCTTGGCCTGAACTTTATCCTTCTTAAACAACTGTGCAAAGAGTTCATGTATGAACAGCTATTCTTTGTTCATTCACAACATAGAAGGAAGAGGATTCATGGACTTCAAATATAGGCATATACATAACAGCATTTAAGTAATTGGCTTTAAATATATTTTAGGGAGTTGGGGTGGGGGAAATACATTCTTAAAATGGTATATCTCAGAGGATATGCAGAGGTGTTTATACAGCCACTAAATGTGTATTGGAATGAGAGAAAGGAATAAATTCGGTTACATTCCAAGTGGATTGGGAAAGTAGAATTGCAGGAAAAATACAACATAGATAATCCACAAAGTGGGTAATCATATGTGAAAACTTGAGAGCTAACCCTAAGAACTAGATTTTAATTTCCCCGTGTAACTACCTCCTACACACACACACACACACACACACACACACACAGGTTGCAAAAGGAACAAATGTGGTAGATGAGATCATGAGGCAAAAGCTGGGTAAAAGCAAAGGTGCATAAAAAATGGGAGGGAGAATGCAATGAAAAAGAAAAGATTCTGCAAAAATGAAAATTTGTCGACTTTACAAAAACTGGGAATATTCTACAGAACATACCCAGGGCAATTACCCAAGGGGGACAAAAAGGATTTATTCAAAACTTGCCTGATGACACCACTATGAAGTGTCAGTATTTCAGGTGATAGCATAAGTTACAACACCTTAAAGGCCCTTTTCAGAATTCTACTTGAGTGTGTGTGAATTCCACAATAGTTCATGTACATTAAACAGCTTACCTTGAGATTCTGTTTGAAAAAATACCATTCAGAGGCAAGACCTATGTGAAGTTTCTACTCTGAGTGAATTTTTATGGCCAAATTAGGAACCTGGGAAGAGAGAGATTGTAATAAACGTGCTGACTCAGCAGTGAACTGCAGAATGGCAATGGGATATTATTTTAATGATGCTAGAGCTGAAATGCATCATTCCTGAGATTAGCATATCTGTTAAAAAAACACATTCAGCAATCCAAGCTAAAGCATTTTGCCAGTGGTCAGCAGAAAGAGGGTTTTTGCACAAATGGGAAGACTGGGATATAGGATCAGCTCAGAAAATTTTGAAGAGATTACACAATTTATAGACCTAAGAGTTTAAACTGCAAAAGTCTAGATGGGATTTAGTTTCTTTTTGTCCTGGAAGTGTGTTCTTTAGCAAGTTCCCTGGCAGAGTTTGACTGGTTACACAGTCTACTTACATGCTCCTTCCCATCCTTCTAGTAGATCTTCCAGTTTATTAGTTAAAAATTAAGTCTCTTTAATTAGTTCATCCATCAGAAAGTTATTTAGTACTGATGGCAAACCAGGTACTTAGGATACTGTAATGAACAAAATCCAGCTTCTACCCTTAAAAATGTCATAGTTTAAAAGGGAATACAAACAAAACAGCTAGTAATTTCCATCCAGGGTGAATTATGCCATGATAGAGATAAATAAGTATAAAAGACTATGGGAGCATCATAACACTATGGGAGCACAAACATATCTGACCGTCGTTTGGGAAGATCAATGAAATCAAAGGTTGAAGTCTTGACTTAAGGGTGGACTCAGCCTTTACTCTACTTTTCTAGAATAACTAACACATTCAAAGTGCAGCATCAACTTCATCAGACACTAAAATCAGTTTAATGTCTACATATGGGTGGAACCAGTGGATGAAATGGAGACAGCAAGTATTGGCCAAAGGTAATACAGCAAGGAGATTGCATATCTTATAGGGAAATAATGTTGGCTAACTCCCAGACCACAGGCTTAACCCAGTGTACTAAGCTGGAGTCACCTTGTGATTTTTCACCATCATCAGTACTTAGTTAAAATCAAACTAACACACTGGAAAAGGATGATTAATACGTAGAAAAGAGTAGTCCTTCAGAAGATTACATAGAAAGAAAAATAAATTGTTATGCCCTTGGAAGAAAAGCTACTTACTTTTATTTAAGTTAATAAAGCTTTATTTGTTCTCTAGTTGTTAAGTTTATAGAAATTAAAAGTCTTGACTATTTGTCTTTTGCCAACATGAATTTAAAAGTGGTTTTAAAAAATCTCATTAACATTGTGCTTTTTTTTTCTGTCCCAAGCTGATTCAATACAAAACAGATTACCTCCTGTCTATGCCACTAAAATGCACATAAATATTTCACAAACCAATTTATCTAAAAATTTTGTCATTCCTCATTGTGAGTCTGGACATAGAGTGCACTAGAAAGCACTTTAGGTTTTTCAGATAACATAATCAGAGAGGCAAGAGTATATTATATTTGCTTTTCTGCCTCTTGTCTGGGCTTAAAATATTTCACTTGGAGTGTTTTCAGAATTTTATTATGTCAGATTGGCAAACACACAGTTAATGGACTCCCAGAAAATACTTAATTGAGATAATTTAATAGTCATAATAAAGTCCACACTATTGAGCCATAGGGGAAGGAGAGAGAGAGTAAACTTAGTTTTACCAGTTATGGTAGAAAAAAATTATAGTCTTAATGAGCAGGGTGGTCCAGACCAGGGGTCCCCAACCCCTGGGCCATAGACAGGCACTGGTCCATGGAGGTGAGCGGCAGGCAAGTAAGCATGACTGCCTGAGCTCTGCCTCATGTCAGATCAGCCACGCATTACATTCTTATAGGAGCCTGAACCCTACTGTGAACTGTGCATGTGAGCAATCAAGGCTGCACACTCTTTATGAGAATCTAACTAATGCCTGATGATCTGAAGTGGAACAGTTTCATCCTGAAACCATCCCCCAACCCCATCTGTGGAAAAATTTTCTTCTACAAAACCAGTCCCTGGTGCCAAAAAGTTGAGGACCACTGGTCTAGACCACTGAGAAACACATGCAAAGAAGAGTTGAGGAGCCTTTGATCCTGAAGTCAAAGTTAGGAAACTGAATGGCCCTCTTCTGCTATTTATTATCAGGCTTTATGTGAGAAATATATTGCTTCTAGATCAGCAATTGGCAAATGTTTTCTATAAAGAGCCAAAGAGTAGAGAATTTGTGACCTGTAGGCTCTACAACCTCTGTTGCAACTCTTCAGCTCTGCTGCTGTAGTGTAAAAGCAGTCACTCACAGCTGATAAAAAAGAAATGAGCATGGCTGTGTTTCAAAAAAAAGTTTGCGAAAACTGGTGGTGGGCCAGTTTTGCTGACCCATAGTCTACAGAATTAATAATTATGAATCTGAAGGTAAAACCCAAAAGGTACCAGGGAACACTAATCAAGGAGAAATGATCAAGTCTCCATGCCAATAAGACTAAATATAAGTAAACAAGGCCCAGCTTGAGGAAAAATATGAACTCAAAATAATAACAAAACGGGGTTTGAGTCTGAAATCTTAGCTTTGCTATCAAGATCTATGCTTGTCTAGTTTTCTCACTAGCAAAATGATATAAGCAAACATTTATTTCCATCCTACTATCCTGCCTACCTTAAAGATTATTTTGAAGCTGAAAATGAATTATATTTTTAAGTATTTTGGAAAAATGTAAGGTGCTATACAAGTGATAGAAATATTATAAAATGATTTACACAACTCCTACATTGCTGGGTTCCATCACCAAATTCTGGGCCCTAGAGTTTCTAATCGAGCAGGTCTGAGGTGGGGCCCAAAGTCTAACATCTCTTATCATTTTCAAGAGATACTGATACTGCCAGTTTGGAGACTACTCTTTGAGAACCCCCACTGTACCCTCTTAAAATAGAACATAAATCCAGTGGTAGAAGTGGAGATTAAGTACACAGATGAAATTCCAAACTAGAAAATTTAGGACTAAGTACAGATTTACATATAGTGAGTATCCCTAATCATAAGCCTAATTTTTTTGGTTCAGCATATCATGGCGTTATACCTTCTATGGGAAAATTTATGTCCTTGGGATAGAGGTAAACATTGTTTTTGTAGCTTTCTAACTTAGATTGTGTTGACATCAAAGTATTATCATAACATTACATATATGTATAGTAAATATAGTTATGAAGAGTTTCAAACAAAAGCAATTAAAGGCATGGTCCTGATTTCTTTTAAGATGTGGATCTAAATGGATAGTGACCCACACACTTAACGCCCTGGGTATTTGCATTTTGACCCACTTGAAATCTACATGCTGTGATCATTGAGTGTGTGGACCATTATCCATTGAGTGTATGGTCAGAAAGGCCAGTTGTGGCAAGGCAGCATGGGCTCTGCGGTTAGCCAGACCTGACCTAAACCCTTTCTCCTCCAGCTCTGAGAGGGCATTGGAGGTAAAGTTCAGATACAAGCACAGGCTCCAGACCCTGACCCTCTGAATGGAAATCCTGTCCCCACTTTTTAATAACTATGTGATGGTAGGGAAATTGATTAATTGCTGAGTATTACCAAAAATGGCTAATGAAACAAGAATTGATTAAGTGCTAGGTGCTATTATAATTGTTTTGGAGATGTTACACTTAATTCTCACAACTCTGAGGTGGATACTATTATTATGCCCACATTATAGATGTGAAACTGATGAATAGGGAGATTAAATATCTTCTGTAGAGTCACTTAGCCAGAAAAAGACATATCTGGGGATATTATCTTATGGGCGGTTTGACTCCAAAGCCCATTATGCTCTACTATAAGAGTTGGCACACTAAGGCCCTCTTGCTAAAGCCAGTCACTGCCGGATTTTGCAAATAAAGTTTTATTGAAACACAGCCACGTCCATCATTTACAATATAATCTACGGCTTCTTTCATATTACATTGCAGAGTTGAGTGGCTGCAACAGAACAAAGAATATATGGCAAACAAAACCTTAAATATTTACTATTGGTCCCTTTATAAAAAATGGACACTTACTCCTGCTCTATGAGGCCCTACAATTAGCTGTCTTAGCTATCTGGCAAGTTCCTTCATTTATTCCAGTCACAGTTTCCCCCACTATAAAGTGAAGATCATACCACTGACCTTGCAGAAGCCCAAGAGCTTTCCATTTCTACTATACACTTATTCACTCTGCCTATTAGAGGAAATGTAATCTAAACACAGGTTTGGTCACTTGATGCTTGCAGAGTCCAATTAACGAGAGCCAGGTCTGGTATAAAGAAAAGTGACTTTTTATTCCAAAGCTAGCTAAGGGGAAGAAGTACAGCCTTCTTCCCTTAAGAAGACTGCTTCGATTTTGCAGCAGAAAGAGGATGTTTTTAAAAGGTGTGACTATATAGTGATAGAAATGAGCAGGTGGGGGTGGTCCATGTGCTAGTTTGGTGCCTTATCTACTGAGCAGCTGCGCTGGTGTCTTCATGGGCATAAATAGGTTTTAATGGTGGCCAAAAACTTTCCAGGTGGGAGAAAGTTTGTAGTGGGCATACTTTAGGTTGTAAGTCAACTGTTATCTCTCGAGGCAACCTCCTGGTGGTTGAGAGTTCTGTTCTGGAATTTGCCCTGTAGGAAGTGTCCAGTGAAGAGGAAGTAAAAGGCTATGCTTTGCATCTCTAAAAAACTAAGTAGGAAGGGGGGAACAGGGGGAAGTGGAGAAGAGAAAAGAAGAAAAAATAATTTAAAAAATAGTAATTCATTCTCTTTTCTTAGAAAAATGGGGATACTCAATTACAGAAAGTGTTACTAATAATTTCTTATATTGTTTGACCACAGACGTTCTGGCATGTTTTGCCTCTCAAAGTCTCCCGTTAATACCATGAAGAACTATTTTTTTCAAGGAGCACAATTTGCGGAATTTTAATAGGCTCATGGTCCAGCTGCCTCATTTTCACATAAAGAAAAAACTCAGGCATTTTGCATAGGATTTCACTGCCAATCAGGTGATGAGGGGATTTGAATCAGCTCTCCTGATCTCAGAATGGGGCTCCTCACCCCTGCAGGTGGTGTGCTGTCATCTTCTATCCAGTCCTCCCCATGTTCTTTCAACTCACATGGCTTTCCTTCTGTCTGTCAAACCTTTCTTTCTCAAGACAAGACTGTGAGCTCTTCGAAACTAAAATTCATACCCTTCTCATCTCAGCCCCCAGCAAATTGAACAATGCTTGTAATGTGGTTGGCATTCAGTAATTGCATATTGAATGAATAGGAGATTGAACAAAAGCCATGCCCTTCCCCAGCATTTGGGATTTCATTTCTTCCTTCAGTCACCATCTTCTTTGTCTAACTTTGATATGAGGTGCAGATTTTCCCTATTCAAACTACAAAAATTTCTCTTTACTTCAGTATATGCAAAATGCCCTCTGTCACAAAATACATATATGATGCTGTAGCTTGCATTTATTTCAATTAAATTACATGAAATCAAGGTCATATATTTGTAAAAGAAAGAAGAAATATGCAAATGGCAAAGGATCCAAAAAATGTTAAGGTCATCACAAAGTGAGGCCTTCTCATCTCAGAGTACAACTCTAGCATTTAATTATGTATTCTGCATATGGCACGGCCCTCTATTCTAGCCAATGACTGTACCTTATATTCAGCTGAATAAAGACTAATGTTTCCTAACCCTGAAAACTTGACTGGGTAGGACTTTTTGATTGATGAGACCTCATAGCCATCTCCAAGCTGACATGAAAAATGGCCACAATGTATCTAGTATCTATGTCATCAAGATTCAATAAAGAGAAATGTATATCAGCTTCATGAGCAAGTCATACAACTTACACCTTACAAGTTGAATTTGAAACCAGCCCCTACCTGCAATGCCCTTTCACTATACCGTATGCTGCACACATTCATTGCTTGCAGAGTTATGAATAACAAAGTAGGGATTCCCAAAGCTTACTGGGAAGCTAGCTGCCTGGACCCACATCACAGAGTGGGGAGGCACTTCTGAATCGGAAATGTGCCTGAGAAATTTCAGCAATATGAATGCCAGTGTAAAAGATTTGCCAAAATCTGAAGGCCATTTCCTCTCAATCTGGGACTGTCAGGCAAATAAAAGGCGAGCGGAGCCATTGGACTGGGCCTCAATATTTGGGTTGCTTTCCAGGGGCAGATTTTGTAAGGGGGTTGGGTGAAGCCTCATCACAGATTTTAATTTCCGCTCATTCTAAGAGAAAGCTATTGATCTCTGGAACTTGTTAAATCCAAGACTGAGGGAATAGATTGAGAGTAAAGGGACTCAAATGTGAAAGTTGGCCAGACCTCACAGCTTTTCCTCATAAGCCAAAAAACAAGACACAGTTTTTCATTATTATAACTTAAATCCTTCAAACCAAGTAGACTTATTTTTGTTAATAATAAAACCAAAGGTGATATCTGTCTATCCACCTAGCAGTTGATAATGCTAACAATAGTTCTGAAATGAAATTTGTAGCCAGAGCTATTTGGAGATAAACTGAAGAAGCCAGCCCTATTTGGAAATGACTAAAGAGACCACATATGAGTTTTTATTATCTTGGTTAAATAAATGGGAAACATAAAACCTGGGAGATGAGACCATAAGATTTCTTAGTCTTTTCTATTGATTAGAAAACATCTCCAGAAAAGACTCAAAACTGTTTAAAAATAAAACTGTATTTTTTTTTCCTGTTTGCTCCTGTGCCTTCCAAGAAAGGCAAGGCTTTTTCTCCTCCTCTTTACAGCAGTTGGGAGAAATGAGTTTCCAGTAAATAACAAGCTTACTTATCAGATGTTCTTGATAGAGCTGTGATCATCTTTATTGCAATTATTTTTAATATCTCTTGGCAATATTCTGCTTTCTGATTTAAGATCATGGACCTATAAAAGTTTCCTACCTGCCACTTAACATTGACCTCAGCATGAATTTCTACAGGATGCTCAAGAGCATGTTGTAAGCACAAAGACAGCAAACAAAAATAGAGAAAAGCAATGAAATAAAAAATAAATGTAACAAATAATAATAATAGCTTTCCCAGCTTTCTGAATATGCTCCAAACATGTTTTCTATATCACGATTATTGTTTAAGTCAATCTGAACTAAAATACAAGAGCTGGGCTAGGATAATCTGGCATTAAAATATAAAAGTTTGTTAATATTGTCAGAAAGAACCTGAGAACATTTTCCCCAGGGCTTATAAAGGCAGTAAAGCATAGTGGTTATTGGCGACAGAATTAGGATATCTGAGTTCTAACTCATCTTCCTCATTTCCTCTCAGAGAAGTAACATAACCTCTTTGTGCCTCAGTTTTTCATCTATAAAATAGGGATATTAATATCAACATTAAAGATAAGGATGGCATTAATTAAAGCTAGTACAAGATTTATTATTTTCCCTGGCACAGAACACATACTCAGTAAATTATAGTTATTATTAATATTATAAAGATGAAAATGATTCTGTTCATCATTTCAAAGTTATATTCATTGTTAAATACCCAATTCAAAATGTAGGTCACTGAACTGTTTTCCCTTCTAGATACAATACAGATAAAACAGGTTAACATTAATGGATCATTTTATTGCCCAACAGATACGTGCTGAGCAATGTTTATGCATTTACTCATTTAGTGAGCACAGCAGCCACAGTATCTGTTCCTATTTTGCAGATGAGGAAACTGAGGCCTAGCAAAGTCATGTAGTTTGCCTCACTTAATAAGAAGCAGACCCAGGAGAAAATAAAACAACCAAGCAGACAAACAAGAACATCTACCTGATTTCCAATCTGATGCTTATGACTACCAGGCAGCGTCGCTTACAAATTCAGATTGCATGCCTGCTTTTGGATCCTCATTCCTTCTTATTTCCCAGATACCTGGTTAGAAGGGCTAGCCTGAAAGCCAAAATCTCAGAAATATCCTGACTGCTGGTTTAAGAGTCTGTCCCTTTCTCCAGACCTTATTCAGGATGCTGGATCCTCCTCCCTGATTCTGCTGCAGTAAGCCCAGTTTGGTGCTTGTGCTTTTTTACCATGTTCCGGGCTAGTATATTCTGCCACTGCACTTAGTTTCTTCAAAAGAACTCAGATGTCAGAAACGGTACCCTTGGGCCAAATACAGTCTGCTTGACCCTGGGGTTTGGACCACCTGGTACTTGAAGGGGGAAAAAAAGTAGTAACCTAATTATTGCAATCACCTGCCTGCAACCGCTGTTGTGTTCCTGACTGCTGCCAGGTGCTGTGCTGGCAGGCTTGGATCAATTAGTAATTGTAACTGAAGCTGAATGCAATTAATTATATAACTTTAAGCTGTTCAAGTTTGACACCCTGCAATTACTTCATGAAACTGGGATATAATGGAGGTTTACAAGAAATGAAGAGAAATTATTATGAATAAGAGTTCCATCAGTATTTTCTTCAGGTTTGGATCATACTCAGTCTTCACGTATCATGTGAAGCACTTTCCATTTTCCCTTTATGGATGGAATGATTTGTTAATTTCCAACTTGTGGCCCAAGACTTTTAAAAGGGGTGGCTATGACACTCATAGATCACAAGGGACAATCACTTCCCCTTGGGCCACACAGTGACAGGACTTCTACAAGGCATAAGAGAGTGGAATAGAGTGTGAACAAAGGAGTCACAGGGATTAGGGTTTGAGACATGGCTCCATCTGAAATAACGGGGCAGGCGATATCCTCACTCAACTTCCATACCCTCATCTGTAAGTTAGGGATGATATTAATGTTGGAAAAAGTAAGCAAGACAGAATCTACAAACTGACTAACATAATACCTGGCATAAGGTAAAGGCTTGGTAAATGCGAATGTGCTATCCCTGTCTGCTAAGGCTGCACAGTTCTGGGGGTTGGCAAGCCTTCTACTGAGAATGTCATAGTTATAGCTTCCCCACTGACCAGGCACTGCAGAGTGATGTAGTGGCTACTGACCCAGGATTTGGAGTCTGCTGTACGTGGGTCCTTGTCATGAATGCCACCTAATGAGGAGTATGCCCAGAGATGAGTAATACAACTTATTCAAGTCTCAGTTTCCACATCTTAAAATGGGAGAAATGTTACTTAACTCATAGGACTGGTTTGTTGATAAGGCATGGGCCTGATGTAACTGGTTTGTTGATTAACTGGGTTGTTGATAAGGCATAACCCCGATATAAGTAATCAATATAATCAATGCATCTCAACTTTTATTTATGGCAAAATTTTAAAATTATGATTTGTATTTTTCTCTTGGTCTTTTTCCCTATCTTCATTGCAGAATGGTAGCCAAGCCTTTCTATGCTCTCTTCCTCCATTATGTTTGGTGGGGGGCAGAAAATAGAAGTTAAACAATGTCCCAAGGGCACTGGGGAGAATAGAAGTGTGGGGTGTGTGTGTACTTAAGAAAATAACAAAAGTTCAAGTTGAGGGAGAGGAGAACTACCCCCAAGGCAGGGCCCCCAGAACAGGGAAAGTCACATGTGTTCCCTGGCAAAGCCTAGAGTATTAGCAAGAACACTGAGCAGATGGCTATATGGCTTCTCTAAGAAAGGCGGACCTGGTCTCTGGACTCCCATGTGGGGATGAAAGAAGAGACACATGAGCCTCAAGGAAACAGGGGTTTGGAACAAGAGGATTGCCAGCTGCAATATTATAAGCTAAAGAGGCTCCACTTTGCAACTAAGTTCCCTAGATTTTACTATAATCTAGAAGCAAAAGGAAGCCCCAGTAATAATTGTAGCAGGAGGTGGCTGAATGCTCACCAAACCCACTTTCCTGCTTAGGTACACTGGGAAATTACATTTATCAGTTTTCCCTGCAGTAAAGGTGGGATCTTGCAGGTGGATCTTGCAGGTAGATCTGGCCAATGGATTATGGGAAAAAGTGATGTAGACGATTTCTAGGTCTCTAAAACCCTTCAGGTGATGTGCCATGCTCTTTCTTTTTGCTTATTAGCTGACTGGATGCAGAGGATGAAGGAGGGTTATCTTAGGATGTTTTAGAAAATACTGGCAAAAAGAGATGGACAGATCCAGGATCCCTGAACACCAAATGAAAAGTCACCTGACAAATAAGCAATCAGACAATGGCAACACTAAGAAATTAATTTGCTATTAAACCACTAAGAATTGGATGCTGTTCATTAAGCTGGCTACCATTAATTACTCTTACTAATAAAAGGCCTGACATAGGATTTTTCATCAACCCTAAAGGATGGGAGTTAGAAAACAGAATTAAAGTGATTGAAGGGGAACAGAATATAAGGAAACTCACACTTAAGTTTGTGCATAGCTTTCTTATTATAAAAACTGAACTTTTCATGCAGCAATCTAAGCAACATGTAGGCAATAGCAATGAAAAAAGGCAAGTATTTCTTACCATGGATTGTTCTGATGACTAATTCAGGGGAGTCATATGACAGGGTTCTCTCGCTCAAGGAAAATGTCAAGGTTGGAGTGGCTGTCTCTTAGCCATGAGAACACCATGGATTCATCAGACGGAAACAAGAATCTTAACCAACCCATGAAGTTCTCTCTGCAAATACAAGTGATGCTAATTCCTGGCAGTTTACAATAAGTAAAACATGAACAAATAAAATAAAACGAGTCTGTGAGAGCTCAATTCCAAAGACCTTCAAAGCCATAGGAGAGCTTTGCAAATGACAGCTCAGAAACATCCTCATTTCTATCCACATCTTTCAGCTTTCCCAGCAAAATTCCTATTCTTTCCACTCTCTCATCTACCACCTTCTCAGCTTCTAATCATGACCTCAGAGCTCTCTCCAAACTGCAGCACTTTTTAACTGGTCCTTGAAAGTGTCCTGTGACCTGTCATAAACAACTTTATTCATTTCAGTGATTTGAAGCATCTGGGAAATAAATTTTATTAACTCCACTAATTGGGTCTGATGTGAATAGTTTGCTATTGATCTATATATAGACACACCTGGTTGAGCACTGGATCGTGTTAGATTTTATATTATTTAAAAATATTTGCTGAGAAAATTATGCTACCAATAGTCACCTAGGGGAAAATGATAGCCTGACTATGAGCAAAAAGAGTAACTCATTTTGTCCATTCATGAGTGAGAAGGACATTCATTGATTTGTCTGCCCAACATCCATTCCCTCTCCCTGTACTATTAAGACTCAACTTCCCTTTGGGGACCAAGCTTCCCTTACTCTCAGTTCATGTGGCTTATAAACAGCTGGTCCCACTCTCCATTCCCTCCTCTCTCTAGTTTCAGGACTTTGGAAAAGATTCAAGTTTGCCCAGGGCATGCCACCCTGCTGACTTCTGCTTGGTTCGGAGAGGAGTTACCCAGGCCCAAGTCCCTAGGACTTCTCAAGGAATTACACTGAAAGATGAACTCTTTCCATTGGGAATTTAAACCTGGCAGAATATAAGCCTGGAGTTGGTGGGGGCCACCTCATCACCACTTTGGAAGTGCTACTTAAGAATAAAGCCAACACAGAGTAGAGGTGAACCAAAACATGAAGAGAAAAGTATCGGTGATGATTATGGTTGAGCACCTAGATCTAGCTGTATTTTAAAAGAGCAATTAATGGCCTTTTGAGCTTCAGCTACTTTGATTTGGGTTTCTCTAAAAGCATCAAGTCTTCATATCATGGGACTGAATTTAACTGACAGCATTAGGGTCAGATTTCTGTGGTATATTCAGTCATCTTTGACTTTGGACTGTCAAAATTGTCTTGCTCACTGACTTGCACCAGGGTTTTACAGCACTATCACTGTGTTTACTTCTTATGGAACTTGTCAAAAAGTCATAAGCTTTTTACATGACTAAAAATTATATAGATGTCTGGGAGGTTTGGGAAAACTGCAAATAAAAAAATGCAGATTCCTGAGCTCTGCACCCAAAGAATCTGACTTAGCAGGTCTTTTGAATGTTCCACAAACCAGCATTCTCAACAAACAGCCTAGGTGATTCTGATGCAGGTAGACACACTTTCAGAAACAGTGCTGTGGCAAAAAGATCAGAACTCAGGGCTGTGAGTCATATAGAAATGAATTTCAAATCCTGCTTCTAAGGCCTGCAAAATTATTCTTTGGGCAAATTTCTTAATCTTTGTGTCCCTCAACTCCCTAACTTATAAATGAAGATAATGCCATCATAGAGGGCTTTGTAAGATAATGTTTATAAAGAATTTACCACAGTGCCTATCATGTAGTAAAACTCCATTAAATGATGTCTATTGGTAATTCATTTACATGAATGAGCTTCTCAGATAAACTAATCATTGCTAATTAGAATCCAGTAGCATATAAGATTTTGTAGCAATGAGACATAGAATGTATAAGTTTTGGTGTAGAACAGGGGAAGCAGGCTATATTCCTCAGTTCCATAGTTTGAATGTGTTCCCCAAAGTTCATGTGATGGAAACTTAATCCCTAATGCAATGGTGTTGATTATGGTGATTACATCATAAGGGATCTGTCCTTATAAATGAATCAATGTCATTATCACAGAAGGGGGTTAATTATCTTAGGTGTGGGTTAGTTATTGCTGGAGTCAGTTGCTGATGAAAATCGTGAGTTTGGTTCCCTTTTCTCAGTTCTCAAGCTTTTTTGCCCTTCCACCTTCCACCATGGTATGACTCAGCACAAAGGCCCTCCCTTACCTGGAACCTTGATATTGGACTTCCCAGCCTCCAGAACTGTGAGCAATAAATTTCTTTTCTTTATGAATTACTAAGTCTGGTGTATTCTATTATAGCAACACAAAGCAAACTAAGATATTTAGCCTAATAAATGTTCTGGTATACAAAGGACAGGAAAATACCAAGAAAAGCTGCCTACCTTACTTTATAATCTTGCCTAAAGCCACTTAGGACATTGTCAATATAATTTTAGCCTTCACACTGAACATTTTTGTACATTAAATAACAATAGCTTAAATACATAAGTGAGTAAGGCAATGGAACTGGCATAGTATTACAAAATATGTTGCAGCTTGTGTAACAGTTATGGCTATACAAAGGAGAATGTTAATGGCGAAAGGTGTAGAGGGAATCAAGAGGATAGCTGTATGAGGTATAAGTCTATGTGGCATTGTTATGTGAAATACAACTTTTGAAGGATGGCCGTCCTGAGTTTAAGTCATAGAGGCCCCATGTCAGCAAGTCACTTAGTTTTTTAGATTCTAGTTTCTAGTGTATAAATTGAGGAAAATAAAGCCAATGTTATTACGTTGTGTTGAGGACTCAACAAAATGACTGTGCAACACTCTTAATAAAGTGATAGCCATAGGGCTAATGCTCAACAAAAGTAGCTATTACTATTATTTCTTATTATGGTTTTACTGAAGATCTTGTTTTTTAAAAGTTGGCAAAAGTGAGAATTTTTTTTTCTGAAAAGAAACATTTTAAAATTTTTTACAGACATGACAGTGAGGAGAGGAAGCAATCAGAAATAACCTAACTCATCAATTTCAATAGGTGGGAAAGAAAGAAAGAAGTAAATGAAGGGTTAAAACAAGTACTTCCTGCCAGTACCATCTTGTAACACCTCATTTCTCAGATGAGGCCTTGGTTAACATTGCTCTTGGTGAAGCAGCAAGAACCCACTAGTACCAGCCATGGCTCTCATGTTAAGGAGTCTCCAACAGCTATCTCCAAAATCCATTTTTTAATGATTTGCCTTTGTTGCCATAACAGTTGCAAAAAATGAAAATCAATTCTACAAATTTCTTAATTTCCAAACTGCCCTGGGCTTTGGCTGATAAAACAATGATTTAAGTCAATGGCTGAGGTGGGAATTTGAGCATGTTCTTCAAGGATAATCACCAGGCTCCTCCTTGAGATGCATTTATTTTTAACCAATTACTCAACCTCTGAGTGTGGTGATTAAACAGAGAAGTGTAGGAAACACAAAGAGTGGGAACTGAAAACCAGCTTCATTCGTCTTTGTATCTTAGGAAACTGCAGGTGTGTGTTAATGAATTATATGACTGGTAAAACAAAATTAAAGGCAGCTGCATGTGTTTACAAAACTGCAGCAGCAAATTACAGGTATCTGTAGCATCCATAATTCATCCATAATTTGACAATTTTCATATTACTGAAATAAAGAATCAAGTCATGCAGATGATTACAGTATTTGCCTCTCAGCACAAGAGACCTTGCTTCATTACCTATGCAGTATCTCAAATGAAATAAATACAGCTTTTCAGGTGGAGGTGGACCTTAAGATAAAAGAAGAAAGTATTGCCGACAACCCAGCCCCCAGCTCCATCTCCTATGCCTCTAACTTCTATTCCTTGTCAATAGAAGAAAGAGTTTGCACACAAACTTTAGAAACACACGTGCTAGGTCTTCTTTTGACATTGCTTCCTAAATCTAGAGTCCTGAGGTAAGTTTCTTAAGACTCTGCTAAAGTTTTGAAGTTTGTCCTCCCAAATATCATGTTGAAATTTTATCCCAAAGCTGGAGGTGGAGTCCAATCCGAGGTGTTTGGGTCATGGGGACAAATCCCTCCTGGCGGGCTTGGTACCATCCTTGTTGTAATGAATGAGTTCTTGCTCTATTCATTCCCACAACAGCTGGCTGTAAACTACAGCCTGACACCCCTCTCTCTTACTTCCTCTCTTGCCATGGGATCTCTGTCTCCACACACTGGATCCCCTTTGTCTTCAGCCATGAGTGGAAGCTCCTTGAGACCCTCATCAGAAGCAGATGTTGGTGCCATGCTTCTTGTACATTCTGCAGAACTGTGAGCCAAATAAGCTTTTTTTCTTTATAAAATACCCAGTCTCAGGTATTCCTTTATAGCAACACAAACTAGACTAAGACAGACCCTATGCCTTCATTTCAATTTATTTATCTGTGAAATGGGATAGCCTTAGTGACTAACAGAGTTTCTACATTTACTTTAGTTAATTAAGATTAATTGACCTCATACACGTAAAGTGACTAGTGTAATGGCTCACCCCAAGTAAGCACTTAGGGAAAATTTAACTATTAATATCTCCAAGCTTCAGTTTTCTTGACCATAAGTTGGGGGTAAAAAACGTTGCTTACTACATATGATCATCAGGAGGATGGAATGAGATAATGCGTGCAAACAGCTTAACTTACTTCCAGGCACACTCAGTATTACAGTCAGTAGTAGACATAATAATAGCAGCAGTTGTATCTCAAATAGGCAGAATAAAATAATATTGCTAATCATTTAAAAATTTCTTTTATGTATACATTCCAAGGCAGGCTTATCACTTCTTTGAAAAAGAAATTCATTTTGGTATTCTATATTCCATTTCAGAGTGATGTAGATATTATTGGGGACTGGATTTTTACAAAGCATCTTGTACTTGAATAAATTTAATCTTGATAAAAAATCCCTGTATAAAGGGATGTCCTGTGCCTTGGAGGGATAACGCTTAGCTCTGACTCCCCAAAGAAGGCTGAGCAGAGCTGCACCTGGGCTTCTCTGCTGCTTGATGAGGATGAATCAGGAGGCTGCTTTGGAAAGCTGCCGGAGTTGGGAGGAAGGCTGAACACAGCATGGAATGTGACAGAGACAGCGCTGAGAAGCTACAGAGACACAGGCCAAACGCTTTTCTGAAATCTCTCTGACATTCCCCAGAACGAACTTTCTCAAACACCTGTCATTGCACAGATGAGATCAAGGGCCTGGTGTTAACTGTTACAATTACCATCACTGAAATTTTGGAAGACAAGACAATGAAAATGTATAGTAAATTTAAAATAAACTTTCTGAGCCAAACTGATCTGAACACATGTCAAAGCTTATTGCCCATTTATAAGGGCCTCTGCAGGCAGAATACATTCATGCAAAATTATATGAGAGAAGGAGGTTAAATACATAAGGCTTCTTGCAAAATACAGACTGCTATGCTACGTCAAATAGTTCAAAAGGTCATATGTTTACCAGTGGTAGGATAAATTTGTGGCACAATATGTAGCCATCTTCAGATAGGACCCATTAGTCAAAAAACAACAAGTAATCTATGAGAGAAAAAATGACAAGCAAATTGATCTGTGGCTATTAATTAGACAAACTAGGTAACAAAGTTTCTCCTGCCTCTTCTACACAGAACCAATTAGCACTGAGACTCTGAGCAGAGGTCAAAGACAAGAACATTGGCAGAAGCAGAGTCCTGCTTTTTCTCAAATTTCTGTAGCATATAATCAAAGGCACCAAACAATTGATTTATTTCTCAGAAATTGAGGCAACATTTTTCTCGCACAACAATAAAGATAATGTTATATTTTATATGTGTTTGGCACATCATTTTACCAAGTGTGTTTTCTCCGCCACATTTAATGCTTACAATAAGTCTGAAAGGTAGGCAGGGCAGGTGTGAGCCCGGTTTTATACACAAGGATCAGGACATCTACAGAAGTTCAATGTCTTTGCTCAAAGCCTATCATTAAGCGGAAGAAAGAGCCAGGGATGGAATTCACGTTCAATAGAGCTACAAAAAAAAATGTTTTGCCTTCAAATCTTTCAAGTGTTTCAAGAAAATTGTCTCTGGTTGGAGCCTGTGGTAGACACAGATAGAGACATGCATTCAATGCCATGGGTGGTTTTGAGGAGTGTTTCATATTCTTTTATGTGATGGTCAATCAGGTGGGGCCACTAGAGGAGACAGGAGAGGCTCAGGAAAGCAAGCTTAATATATTAAGAGGCCCTAGAGATTGAAGGCATGGCACGTTGCATGAGGCCACATGGGAGAGACACTAGGCTGGACAAGAGGCAGAGGCAGGAGCAGAAAGTTGGGAGGTGGGGATATTTTGCAGCCTTTTTTGGAGTTTTCTTGGGAAAGGCAGGGGCGGGTAAACTATTGAAGATCAACTATTTTGGATAATTTGGCTGGCTCTAAACTATAAGAGTGGTCCCTAGTTGCCTGATACCTGGCCCTGGAGTGGTTAAAGCAGAGGAATGTTGCCTTCTGGGTATATGGGCCAGGTTAAGGAGGTATGGCTCAGGATTACTTAGTTTCCATAACAAGTGTATGCTCCTGGCTGAGTCCACTAAGAACCAATTAGCTCTAGGACAGGCAGTCTCTCCCCAACTAGAAAGTTTTTGTTTCTTTTTAAGATGTCAACACATCATTATATATAGAATATATATATATATACACACACACACACATATATATATATACATACACAAGAGGTATTTTAAAGTCCTTGTTCTCTCTTTCCACTAAATCCATCAGCTCCAGCATCTCCAAATTTCCAGCCTGATTTAAGCCATTTAAGTCTTTTCAAATAAGAAATCTATTGTATAAATGTAGGCTTACCACTTCAGAAATTATCACTTTTAGCATCTAATAAACAATGTTATTAGATGAGCTATTTTAGCTGTAGGATTTTCCCCAAGTGTGTTCTGTTAGAATTTCCTAGGCTTACCCTGGCAGACCTCTCAACCTCAGTTATAAATTGGGATCACCCAGGAAGAGTTAAAGAACTACTGAAATCTGCGTTCCACCCATGAGATTCTAATCTAGTCTTAAGATATTTGTAGATTACTTAAGGGGAATTCTAGAGTAAACCATAAGAAACATGTTTTTTAAAAAATAGCAGGACTTTTCAGAGCCTTTAATACATCTATGCATTATGTGGGTCCCCAAGATGGGGAACTATGGTTTATGGTGTTTGGCAAACTTATTTTTATTCCACAGTCCTTTGGGTGTTGAACATCTCCTGAGATTCTTGTTCCACACTAGCCTCTGAACGCTGGGAGAGGAGGAGGAATGTTTTGGTGGGATCTAAGCTTTATCATGAGTCAAAGGCACCTCTTAAGGAGAAAGACGGCATCTAAAGATAGATGAGATAAAGACAAACTTCCTCATCTACACCTTGCTACACAAAGTGTGGTCCCTACGCCAGCCTCAGCAGAACCCCTGGGAGCTTGTTAGGAATGGCAGAATCTCAGGGTCCCCCATCTTAGACCCACTCAACCAGAATCTGCATTTTGACAGGATTCCAAGGCAGTCATACGCATGTTAAAGTTTAAGAAGCAGTGCTCTAATACCCCAGTTTTTCTCAAGCTCTTCCAAAGTTCCATCATTCTGACTTTGAGGAAACTTCTACCAATGTATCAACAGAGGTTCCTTCTGTAGAAAATCTTTAACATTCTATGGAAAAAACTGATAAAATCCAGGGTTGTGGTTGCACAAGCTTGAGGGACAGGGAGGGCAGTGATAGAGAACATGAGGTGGACCATGTCCCCCGGGTTGTGTAAACCAAAGAAATTGTTTCAAAATGGAGGCTATACCCTTTGAAAGATGAAGGCTTTTCACGTCAATTTTGTCCAGGAGCTTTAATGAATTCAAGTTTATCAGTACAAGTTAATACTTTTTGTGTACTTCATAGGGCCTAGGCATCTTTTTTCTTTTTATTCTATATGTATTTTATCACATAGTAAGGAATGCTGAGGTGCTTAAGCCATCCAATAAATTGAAAATACAAACTTTACATTTCTATATTTGTCAGTATACAGGATTCTGAAGATGAATCTTGAACTCAGAGTGATAAGTCAGTCTTCAAGGAAAGCCACATAATCCGTCAGTCTGGCTAACTGCTGTTCATTGGGTATTGGGGGAAGTGGAGCAGGCTCTGATAAGGGAATAAACTTGTTAAAGGAAACATCCAGGGCCCCTGCAACTGGCTTTCTGGGCAGAACCATTCTTGTGGTGGAATCAACTTGCCATCCTTGTTCTAATAAGCCTTTCACAGCCTCTTCTATAGGAAGTCCAACAAAGGCTGCAAAATCATCAGTGATGATTGAAGTATATATTTGAGAGACCAGGGCAAAGGCGCGTCTCCTTGTTGCATCTCTAAGTGCTTCCATAATTGGCTGGACTGTCTCAGACCACTGGTGAGCGTTGATGGTTGTATAGATCCCAGGGAAATCTCTCTGCCTGATTCTTCGTCCTACTGACCAAATTCCCCCAAGTTCAGAATTTGCAGATTTTGTAGCAGGTGGTATTCTTTTCCAAAGATATCTTGCATTATTCATGTCATTATGGAGCAAACAGAAAGCTAGACGCTGACCATACACTGGGGGTGTAGCAATTCCTCCAGGGGCCTCGAGCTCCTGGTTCTCGCACTGATCCAGCAGCTTTTTGAAACTAGAGGTGCTTTCTGCCATCACCACCACTGGCATCTTCACAGCCGGTCTCTGGGCCTAGGCATCTTGATGCCACTTTATAGTCATTATTTTATATTATCATCACAACAACTCTCTAAGATATGACCTATTATTATCCCCAATTCTTTGATGAGGAAATGTAATGTAAATGTAAAAGACATGGTGCTCAGGTTAAAAGTCAAAGAGCTTGGAGTTAAAAGAAGCAGAAGCTGGGATTTGACCCTAAGTTGAACTCTGAAAACTGCACTTTTACTACACAAAAACTAGGTTAAAAAAATCGTAAGACGGACTATTGAAGTGGGAAATTAAAGAAGAATCCAGGGATCGCATTTGAAGAGAGATTGATATAAAAGGTGTGGCCAGGAAACATATTCTTAGTTTTGCCTAATTTTAAATAAACCCTACATAAGTAGCCAATGGGGAAACAAACATTTGCCACATGATTACAATGTCCAATCATATTAACAAATAATATTCATAGCAATTTTGAAATCTACAAATAGCTACCATCTTGTTTTGTCCTCACAGCTGTCAGTGGAGAGTTTTACCATCCACGTTTTTAAGTACGAATTAAAGCACAGAAGTCCTGAGATCTCAAAGTCAGGAAGTGATGGTCATCAGATTAAAAGTCAGGTCTTAAAACATTCAAATGCTGGGCTCCTTATACTTCAGTATGGCCACCTTCCCAACCATCAGATAAATAGTATGTTCTTCAAAATAAAAGACAGTGCATACCTCAGTTGGCCAGCCCAACATGGACAGGCAACATACAGCAAAGGAAAGGGCTCATAGAAATAAATGGATAAAACAACAATAACAAAATTTAGAAAATGCCTTCCAAGAATTTTTCACACTTTAGCAGACGCTCGATACTAACAAATGGTCGGTTCTGGTACCTAGGAGCACAGAAAGTTATTTTCCCACAGCCCTTAAATTTGTTTTTTGGGTTTTCTTTTTTTCCTCTTTCAAAAAGAATGTTTCTGCCAAGTTTTCTCAAAAACAAAAAGAACTTAAAAAAAGAAAAAAAAAAAAGACTCCTCCAGGGTTCCTGCTGACAGAAAGGGCATGTTGGATATGCAGCTGCCTGTCAGGCACAGTCATGAGGGTCCACAGGGACAGGGACACAGAGGAACCAAACTAGGTTATGGGCAAAAGTACCCTGGAATTCTAGGATTGGCAGGGATCTTAGGAGGTCATTTAGTGCATTCCTTTGTCTCCAGGAATGACCCATCTTTCTCTATTAATTTAAAACAAGATTCATTCTATTTTAGGGAAGCTGTAAAACAACTACTGTTACTCTTGGTTTGGCTCAGTGGCTCTCAACCAGGGGTGATTTTTCCCACTCTCTTCCCCACCCAAGGAACACTTGGCCATGTCCGAAGACTCTTCTGGTTGTCATAACTGGGGATGTCATAACCGGCATCTGGTAGGTTGAGGCCAAGTATGATGCTAAGAACCCTACAATGGACACAACAGTCCCCACGACAAGGAATTATCTGGCCCCAAAGGAAATATGCTGAAGTTGATAAATTTTACAAAAGAGAGAAAGGGAGACCATTGTGCTTTGTATATTGCTGTCAGAGTGTTAGTAGAAGGATGGATAATGTGATGTTTAAGAATACAAGGGCCTATCCTGTAATGGGACTAAATTTCTTATGATTCAGAATCATAATTCTTCATAAGCCAATGTAGTACCCATTTTTTGTATGTGTGGCCAGACTGTCATAAATCCCTATTTAGCTATTAGACAGTAAGTGCCATGAGGGTAGAAACTATATATGGTTAATCTCTATTCTTCCAGGACCTACCACAGGGAATAGCACATAGTAGGTATTTAAAATGTTTTATATTTCTCTATCTAAAACTTTAAGTCATCTAGTTATGTAAAAATAGCAAGATGGATTTTCACTAAATAAGGAATATGTACTTGAGATTTTCTGTCTTGAACTTAAAGGCCATTTTGTGTACTTGATATTTTGGAGTTCCCTAGGTGAGGCATCTTAAAGAGCCTTCCAGAGCATTTGAAACCAAGGAGTTTTTGTGACTGTAAGTGGGGCACGACATGTTATATATATGAAGATTTTGTACACTAAAAAAAAAATAAATAACGATTTCCCATGTGAGCCGCAAAGTGAAAATCACAGGAGCAGATTTTCCAAATTGTGAATGTTGCTTTGCTTTCCAGAAGGGCAACCCTGTTTAATTATGCACCGGTCCGCTCCATGGAAATGAGCTGCCTCTGAGAGGAATATCTTAAAGAGATTCAGAGCTGAGCAATTCAAGGCATGGGGTGTATTTAAAGTGCTCTTGGAAAGCTACCAACTACCACTATCATAGACACAATCCATTTCTGTTTTAACAGGAACTTCTTTAGCCCACCCTATTAGAGTAGGAGGTTTTGCCAACTTCCTTTAGACTTTAATTGATAACACACAAATCTGTTGCCACAGATGGCTGGGTGGGCAGCATCTGAAGCTGAGATCTGGAGAAAGGCTTCCCACCCCCAGCAAATGCAAGAACGTTCAAGGACTGCACATGCACAGTGCACCATGGAAACAGAATTGAAGGAGGAGCTCTGGGCGCCACACTAAAGCACAGGGGGGTTGGATGAAAGGCGTCCTTAAATGCAGAAGGTTGCAGGTTCCCAGCTTGCCTTTCCATCACATGCAAATAAGACGCATGGTTTTGAATCCTAGTTATACCAGCTACTAACTGTGTGATCTTGGGCACTTTAACTTCTCCAAGTTTCACTTTTCCCATATGCAATAGAGATTTATATTAACATTTTCCTTTGGATATTTAGAGAAGCTTGAATGAGAAACAAAGCAATTTTTTTCATTAGTTATTAGCATTTCCTCATGTATGGAACAAAACTACCCTGGAGATAATCTCTATTCTTTTTTATCTTTCCCCAATATGCCATGTGGGATCTAGGTAACTCCGCTAAGCTAGAGGTAAAAGGGCAGAAGCCAAAAGTCAAGGAGTTTGGTAACTTCAGATTCTTCAGAGATTACTGATGGAGATTCACAACATGCCAAGTGCTCACAAGAAGCTAAAAGTGACCTGGGAGGGAGAACATCTTAGAATGGGGAGAAAATTTGCTGAACTGGTTCTTTTCAGTGGCAGATGACTGAAGTCAACCAAAGCTGCCTTAAGGAATAAATAGGAAGACACCTGTCAACCCTCATCAGAGATGAGAAGCGCAGTGGAAAGCTTCAAGCCAGGTGGTATCCAATTGTTCAAAAGGAAGAATCAGGACTCTATCTCTTTCAATGTTTGGCCTTGCTTTCTTCTGTGTTGGCTTCACTGTCAGCAAGGTTCCCTGAAGCAGTGGCCCTGAGGAGCTCCAAGCCTACATCCTTTCACTGTCAAGGCCAGCAGACCAAAACTTATCTTTCTCAATAACTCTGGTATAGGTATTAGGATTTAGTCTGATTTGATCAGGCCTAGGTCATGTGTCTAGTTGGGCAGTGGGCATCCCACCAGAACTGGGTAGATTGTAAGGGCAGAGGAGTTATCAATAAAAGGAGAGACAGAAGTCAGTTAGACAAAAACAGAAGCATCCACTGCACTTGCTGACGACCTGAGTTCTCTCTTAATAAAGGGTTTGTCTACTTCTTTCTCTCCTGTCATATAATGAGGATGATTATGGAATTGAGGTGAACAAGGCCTGGAACTGTGAGTATATTATGTATAGCTGGGCTGAAAGGAGATTCTTGCGAGGTATATACATCTCATTAAAGAAGTGTCCACCTTAGACATAGGGGCCACATAAATGTTGCTTATTTCTTGTGCAGCAGTTTGGCTACATGAGAAAAGTAGATTCTCACAAGCTGCTGCCCACCATTGACCCGTGGCACCCATTTGGTTATTCTTAGACTCCAAAGAGCTGAGGTTATTAATGCCAGAAGGGGAGACTAGCTTAGGTACAGTAATTTAAGTATAAATTCAGTCTGACAACCTCATAGGCAAGCAGAAATTTGTATTCATTCTAGAAAATTTCTGCCATGTCATTCTCTAACTCAGGTTTGGTATGTTTCTTTTTAAGCTCATTGAAGTCACTTTAACAAATTATACATGGTTTTAAAGACAGCAGAGCACCTGGGATTCCTAGTTGTATAGAGTGAATGATAGGAAGCAGCAGGGCAGTAAAGGGGCTAAATGCCAAGATTTTGAAGGTAGGTATAGTGGGCTCTAAAGCCCTGGGCAAATTATTCAACTCCCATGAGACGATTTGCTCTTCTATAAATTAGAGATAAGTTTAATACTGACTATTGCCACTGAGTACCTTCAATGTGTCCTAGTCTTAGTGCTTTATGTGCTTTAATGCACTGAATTCTCATACCCAACTCCATGAGGTAGCCATCATTGCCTTCATTTTACAGATGGTGGCACAAGAAGTTTAGGAACTTGACCAAAGTTGGAAGTCAAGTAAGTGGCAGGAAAGTGTTCAGCCCAGGACTCATGCAGGGTAGGCACTCAAAAAATGTTTGCAGTGGGAGAAGAGTTGGTAATACATGCACTTCCTCTTTTAGAAACGTATAGTCCAAATGTAGAGGATATCATCCAAGATGACTGAGGAGGAAAACGTATGATTCCTCATTGGAAAATGCAGTAGCTTAATCTTTCCAGAAGAGGAGGTTTGTTTTCAGATTCTAGTAAGAGAGCATCATACTCAGCCACCTCTGAAAAATGCCCAAGCTCCTTCCTTCGGAGTTTTGGGAGCAGATCACCTTTATATGCAGTAAGTGAAGAAAGGCATCGGCCCCAAAGCCTGCTGTATTTTCTGAATCAACTTTGATAACCAACGTCAAGTGCTGTTGTCACCAAATTAGCCTCCCACGTAGGCTGTGAATAGATGATATGACAGGCTAAAACCTCATATTAACTGAGGCCACCTCAATTAACCCACTATGTATTCTTCACTGCAGTTTGAGATGCAAGAGTGAAACTGAGCACAACGAACCACAGGAAAGCCAACTTGGGTGACATCTACTATTTATTGACATATTTAGAGTCTCACTCCAGTATTTCATTTAGTCTTAACAACCACTCCATGAGGTACTATTATTATCTCCATTTTGTCGATAACAAAACAGGTTCTTTGACATTACCCAATATCACATACAGCTAGTAAGCCATAGAGCCAGCCAATAATAAACAACTTGTACTCTTAACCACTGTATTCTCAGTTTCCCACATTGACATGGGTTGAAATAGAGCAGGAGATGAGTTCAGATAAGTAAGATGAGGCTTGTTATTGATTGCTTGGGATTCCTGTAACAAACTCAAGGCTTAATCAAAATGCAAAAACTAAAGCTGGCATAATTACATGATCTTAACTTTTTCATGCCCTTAGGGTATTCAAGTCATGAAAAAATTGCTGAGGCCCAAGAAATCTCCTAGTTCATTCTATAAAAGGAAGCAATCTAAGTGTCCCAATTATAATTAGCAATTCCATATATTTACTTCTTTTTTTTAAGAAGAGAATAAGGAAAGAAATGGCCACAGACTCTGTCTTTATTATAACAAGACCCACTGTGCCCAAAGTGAATCAATATTTCCCCATAATGTTACTTGTTTTCCATTGAATTCTTGGCAAATTATACAGAGAAAAGCAATGCTTACAGTACCTTATTACATTGGTGTTAGGTGGGGAATTATTCATTCCTACATATTATTGAAACAGTGTTCACTCTACGGAACCTATTCCCAACTCTAACTTCCAGTGGTGTGTATTTCTCCTCTTACTGATATTTAAATACACAATTACTTTCTAAAGTTAATTGATCTGATATTTGGTATGTCAATGTTTGCAAGAGATAACATAAATAAATATTATGTATATAATGATGGATATAACAATGCAGTAGAAACTCATTTCCTAATGGAATGTTCTTAATTAGAGTATGTTGGTGTTTCCAGAATTCCAAAGGCACATCAATGCACATCTAAAATATAGGACAAAAACAATCTGCCTGTTTCTACCTGGTCACACTCAAGGGCAGTAATTAACGAAGCAGAGGAACTGTCAATATGCTGGTTCATTCTTAGTTTCTCCCTTTGACAGAGGCCCATAGAGCCTCAGTTTCACTACTCCTGGCAACTTCCAGTAATGTCAAACATACCCTAACTCTACCCTGAAAAGACTTGTAATGATTTAGTCCCTTACTAAAGGCAACCTCACTGTTATGAAAACCAACTATCAATAGTAGCAAACAGCAAGGGCAACTTCCAGTATTAGTGAATACACACCATGTGCTCAGTTCTGTGCTAAGTGCTTTATACTAGTTATTTTATATAAACTGCTCATGTAGACGGAGTTTCCATCTTATACATGAGGAAACAGAGGCCAAGATAGTAAATAACTTGTCTCATGTTCCATCAGCTCGTAAGTGGTGGAGTTAGGATTCTAATCCATCTCTGCTTAATTCCAAAGCTCACAGTTTTAAAAATTGCTCCACCACCTTTTACATAAACTAAACAAAATGGCTAAAGAAAATCAGCCTTGATAACAAACATTTCATGTTTATTAGTCAGGATAGAAGAAGCTGTGCTGTGGTAACAGACAATCCCAGAATCTTTGACTAAACATAAGCCACAAAACCCGATGTACAATATGTTACTTTCCTAGAGCTCTGTATTCATTGCAGTGCTCCTGGTGACTTTTAGCTTGTTGCTCCACCATGTCAACATGTTTCTCATGGTGAGGCACCTAAAATCTGAAGGGATCTTGCACTAGCTCTTAAATGCTTCAGCCTACAAATAGCACATCAGTTCTACTCTTGGCCACTTCTTGTCACGTGGCTCTGCTCAACTCCAGAGAGGCTGAAGAATATGGGGGAAAACATGGATATTCACTGCTTTCTCACCTTAGGTATATACAAATATATTCCATTAGGGATTTTCAAATTCTTTGCCCTAATTTTCGGGAAGTAAATATCTACTCATTGAATCCACCTTTTTTTTTTTAATAGTAGCAAAGATTAGACATGTGTGGTAACAAAGAATTGGGATATTTGGCTATAAGAAAATACTTTTCATAAAGGTAACTGTGGGGTAGCAAGGCATGGATTTGGACATCTTTAGTGCTTTGGGGCTACTAGCATAACGTTGCTATTTTTCTCTCAACAGTTTTTATGGGAAAAGATCAAGTTTAAGTGCCAGCCAGATGTGAAGATGACCTATTTGGGCCTTTCCTTACAGGCCTCTTGTGATTTACTGTTTATGGTTCACTTTCTGGCCACAGCTGACCAACACAACCACAGGTTCAAAGGACGTCCACATGAAGGCAATGACTTATGTGATAGGCATCTTTCCTTTTATCTGTTTCTACTTCACTCAAACCTAGAGGTAAGATTTCAGAGTGGGAAAACCTCTGCATCTATACATTTACTAGTCTTAGTTTCATTTGTGTTTTCTGTACTCCAGGAACCTATCAAGTTTCTAGAACTTTCTATCATGCAGTATTGCATGGTCCCACTTCTTACTGCTGCTGTTACTCACAGGTATGCTGCAATTTAGAACATACTTTCTCAGCTTAAAGTCAAACTCTCATTTTCTGAATATAATCCGATGGGATAAATTATTTAAGAAAGCCAAAACATTGAAGGGAGGTCAACACTTGTCAAGGCTTGCTCTTTCATTTAATTATAAAATTGAAAGAACAACAAAAAATAGAACCTTTGGGAACGAAAAGAAAAAAAAAAGCAGGACATCTATATGAAATAGTTTGAAGTGACTGAATGCTTGAGGTTTTTTTGTTTTGCTTTGTTTTTCTGTTTAGAGGAGTCTCTTAACTTATTCCATGAGAACAAGAGTGAGATTTTTCCCATAAAGTACTCCTATTTCTGGATCTTGAGCAAAGAGTTTAGAAAACAATATTCCTCAGACATAATAGAAAAATCATTCTGGTGCTTTCAGTCTTCTCTTTTAAAAACTTATATTCTTGAAAAATTATTCTGAGATTTTTCCCTCAGCCAAATCCTTTGGGTCTGAGTGGCTGATGACAGTCCTTAATGAATAGGTAAAAAGAACACTGAAGTATCCTTTGAAATTGCAGCAAACCACTGGGCTAAAACTTGGTATCAACTGCAATACAGATTAATTGATCCAAACCATGTCTCTCCAAGATGTACACTGATGGAAGAGAGAATCCAACGCACAAAGTGAATTTTAATCATTTCTTTTTGACCCATATCCATGGAAGTAGGAGGCAAATTAAGCAAAAAGAAAAAAAAATCCTCTGCGCTTTCCCTGGTGTCTGTTACTCCCTCCCTTTTTCCATTTAGGAACTCAAACACACATATTCCACTTCCTTCCCAATGTGTTCATTTTAAAAAGAGAGAAGCAACGAGTGCGCCCTGTGAAGGGGTTGCCATGGAGAAGCCGTTCCAGGTAAAGAACAGTCACTACGGAACAGTGGCATGCAACTTGTCAGCAGAAAGGCTGCAGCAGCCCCAGAGCGATCATAATTTCTGTTCCCACTAATATAAATACAACCACATTTCTGCTGGTCTCCAGAAAAGGCTCTGTCCTTTTGTGGGTGTACCTTTACTTTACATCAGAGCTTCAGCCTGACTATTTGCATTTAAGTCAATGTATATTTCAAATGCATGCACAGGGTGCCATATTTAACCGAACCCTAATGACAATGTTTTGTTGAAAGCCTTTTCTCCTCCTATATAGCATTTCTGTTTTCGGGTTGCCTATATTGGTTTAAACTTATAGAATTCTGACTCCTGACCTCTGCCAGTGTGAAGGAAATATAGGTCTATCATGTGTTGCCTTAGTTTGTCCTCATTCTTGAAACTAGGCTATCAGTCAAAATCAGAAGAATTTTGACTGGTAATTGACTGATAAAAAGAAAACTATTCCATTTGCCCTCATTCTTGAAATGAGCTATGAGTCAAAATCAGAAGAATATGTGCAAGTCAATCTTTCTGAAATTCAATCTGCTTTTCTCTGCTGGCTGAGAACTATTTAAGAATATGTAAGTAAATTTAGGCTTGTTCATTAGACTTCAGCAAAATTTCCCCGGTTTTAATGAAAAGAAATACATTTATATGCACATAAGATTCATCTCCCCCCAAATATGTGTGAAACATACATCTGGCATCATATCTACCGTTGTTTAAATGTAAAAGAAAAAGGGAAATTTTGATAAATTAAAAGAAATGAAAAAATGGCTATTGTCATTCAGTAACAGCTGTTTAAATAAACTGCTATTCAGGAAGCCAAAATGGTTTAATCCTTAAAGGATCAACTTCCAACTTTGAGCATACAAAAAATACCACTGATATTTCTTAAGCATCTATTATATTACAAGTACAAGGCTAGGTATTTTCGTTAATCCTCAAAGCAACTCGATGAGATGGTGGTTTACAAGCAAGAAAATAGAGGCTTGGAGCTGCTATGCAACTTGCCAAGTTAATTCTATTGTGCTAGAGCCAACCTGGGGGTTTGAACCTGGGTCTTGTAGACTCTAGAGTGTGTGCTTCTTTTTCCATGCTGCCTGGAAATCAGGAAATTCCCAAATTCAAATGCAGGATCTCAGATATGCAAAGCATGTGCCTGCCCTACCACTGAGTCCTGGGACAATGTCAAAGAAGACATTATATGCTTTGTTTGGCCAGAGCTAGCTACCCTGGAGATGTATTACAGTAGATGTTGTTTGATGACTACACGAAATCGATTTTCCCTTCCTCTTTACTAACAGGTGGCAACGTGCCCAGTTAAAAAACTGCATTTTCCAGGCTCTCTTACAGATATGTGTGGCCAGTGGAATGTAAGTAATTCAGCAAAGCTTTTTAAAAGAGTCTTACTTGGCTGAAATGAGACCTTTTTGCTTCTCCCCCTGCCTTGTTCTTCCAGTCTGGAACACCACCTCCCTAGCCACCAATGGCTGAAAAATGAGCAATAAGTCACAATCACAAAGCAAGCCAGAAGATAGAAATCACATACTAAGAAATTTTGCATGCCTAAAGACAGTGCTTGAAGTTCAAGCATCATGTTATGTAAAAGAAAAATTAACTTCTATCTTATTTAAGCCACTATTATTTGGGGTTTCTGTTAAATGAAGCCAAAACTAGTTTCAACAGAAACTTACATATTGTTTGAATAAGAAAGAAAAGGGAACTGATTCATGTCCTTACCTTCCCAATGACAGTAACCTCCTGGAGGCTAGAGACCCTGTCTCTTATATTTCCTTTTAATATCTTCCCAGCATCTAGAATTTTTCCAGACAAATAGCATGGAGTCGATAGGTATTTGTTTACTTGACACAGTGGCCATTTTAGAAGAAGCACTGAGCAAAGTCTAACTTTCTGGATGTCAGCTTTTTTTAAAGCTAAACCCAACTTAAATATTCTAACTATAAGAAAATGTATCCTGGACAGATTCCAGCAGGCCACTGACACTGACTGACAGTAAGAACCAACTGTTCCTCAACCTGAAGAAAACAAGAACCCAAAATTAAATTTGTCTGTCTAAATGTCAGTGGCTAACAAAGGAGCTATATGGATCTTTAAATAATTACAGTTGGCAAAGAAACAACCATATGTACGTGTATATATATAATATGTATACACACACACACGCACGCAGCACTTTTAGAAACTTATCCTATTAAGAATTTGAATGTAACTTGAGCGTTGGTCTCCTGTTTTAACCTCCTTTCCTTTCAGAACTCACTGTGTCCTTGTTCACCTTCAGAACATTGAATCCATTCACTATCAAATCTCCAATCTCCCTTCCACTCTTGTGCCCACTTTGCATATTCACTCTTCCCTTTTGCACAGGCCATTCTAGAAGGCTTTCCTCTCTAGCCAAGGACTCCAATCAATCAATCATTGTTTTTTTTTTCTCATTGTTTTTTTTTTTCCAGCTGTCATCACACTTGTCATTTCAGCTGAATCCTATCTCTACTCTGAGGTCCAGTCCAACTCCCACACTTTTCAAGGGTCCAGTCCTGACCATTATGACCTCAGAAATATCTTCATCTTTTGTGAGTCCCTCTTTCTTTAACTCTCTGTCCAATTAATTGTATCTTTACTTAGAACTACCCTTTTCTCATATGGATATTATGTCCCCTCAGCAAGTTTCTAAGGTTTTTGAGGGCAAAGACTGTGTCCTCTGCCACTTTGGCATCCATGGACTGCTGTGCTCCCTAATATCTAGTAAGCTTTTGTTAGTGAGGGCAGCTTGGTTGTTTGCCTTTGGGGTTTGGATAAAAAATCAATGTGCAAAAACCAAAAGCATTCCTATACACCAATAATAGGCAAACAGAGAGCCAAATCATGAGTGAACTCCCATTCACAATTGCTAAAAAGAGAATAAAGTACCTAGGAATCCAACTTACAAGGGATGTGAAGGACCTCTTCAAGTAGAACTACAAACCACTGCTCGAGGAAATAAGACAGGACACAAACAAATGGAAAAACATTCCATGTTCATGGATCAGAAGAATAAATATTGTGAAAATGGCCATACTGCCCAAAGTAATGTATAGATTCAATGCTATCCCCATCAAGCTACCATTGACTTTCTTCACAGAACTAGGAAAACTACTTTAAATTTCATACAGAACCAAAAAAGAGCCCATATAGCCAAGATAATTGTAAGCAAAAAGAACAAAGCTGGAGGCATCATGCTACCTGACTTCAAACTATACTACAAGGTTACAGTAACCAAAACAGCATGGTACCGGTACCAAAAGAGATATATAGACCAATGGAACAGAACAGAGGCCTCAGAACTAACAACATACATCTGCAATCATCTGATCTTTGACAAACCTGACAAAAACAAGCAAGGGGGAAGGATTCCCTGTTTCATAAATGGTGTTGGGAAAAGTGGCTAGCCATATGCAGAAAACTGAAACTGGACCCCTTCCTTACACCTTGTACAAAAATTAACTCAAGATGGATTAAAGGCTTACACATGAGACCTAAAACTATAAAAACCCTAGCAGAAAACCTAGGCAATACCATTCAGGACATAGGCATGAGCGAAGACTAAAACACCAAAAGCAATGGCAACAAAAGCCAAAATTGACAAACGGGATCTAATTAAACTAAAGAGCTTCTGCACAGCAAAATAAATTATCATCAGCGTGAACAGGTGACCTACAGAATGGGAGAAAAGTTTTCTAATCTATCCATCAGGAAAAGGGCTAATATCCAGAATCTACAAAGAACTTAAACAAATTTACAAGAAAAAAACAAATGACCCCATCAAAAAGTGGGCAAAGAATATGAACAGACACTTCTCAAAAGAAGACATTTTATGCCACCAACAAATATATGAAAAAAAGCTCATCATCACTGGTCATTAGAGAAATGCAAATCAAAACCACAGTGAGATACCATCTCACACCAGTTAGAATGGTGATCATTAAGAAATAGGAAACAACAGATGCTGGAGAGGATGTGGAGCAATAGGAACACTTTACACTGTTGGTGGGAGTGTAAATTAGTTCAACCATTGTGGAAGACAGTGTGGTGATTCCTCAAGGATCTAGAACCAAAAATACCATTTGACCCAGAAATCCCATTACTGGGTATACTCAAAGGATTATAAATCATTCTACTATAAAGACACATGCACACATATGTTTATTGCAGCACTGTTCACAACAGCAAAGACTTGGAACCAACCCAAATGTCCATCAATGATATACTGGATAAAGAAAATGTGGTACATATACACCACGCAATACTATGCAGCCATAAAAAGGATGAGTTCATGTCCTTTGCAGGGACATGGATGAAGCTGGAAACCATCATTCTTGGCAAACTAACACAGGAACAGAAAACCAAACACCACTTGTTCTTACTCATAAGTTGAAGTTGAACAATGAGAACACATGGACACAGGGAGAGGAACATCACACACTTGGGCCTATCCGGGGGATGAGGGGCTAGAGGAGGGATAGCATTAAGAGAAATACCTAAAGTAGATGACGGGTTAATGAGTGCAGCAAACCACCATGGCACGTGTATACCTATGTAACAAACCTGCACGTTCTGTACATGTATCCCAGAACTTAAAGCATAGTAATAAAAAAAAAGGTTAAAAATATAGGGAGTTTCTATGATCATTCCTATTTCACAGGTAAAAAAGCTGAGACACAGAAACTAAGCAATATACCCCATTCTACGTCTGCTAAATGGCAGAGCCAGGATTCCCAGCGAGGCTCTTGGGCTCTAAAAGCTGAACTCCAGCCAGGATACTACAGTGATTGTAAGGCATGAGCCTTGAACGCTGATGGCTGTATGCAGCCCAGCCCCTCTGCAGCAGGGCTCACAGAGCATCCGACTCTGCCTGCTCAGTAGCTAAGGTCTGGGCTTATTCTTTGTGGATGTAAGAGCTCACAGCAATAGCTAAAAAGTTTGCTTAATCTACTTGGGAGCAGCACTAATAAGGACAGTAGCAGTTTGAAGAAGAGCTGAAGCATGGCAGTGGGGAGTCTAAAAATAAAAATAAGGATGCAGGAAGGGTAATACTTGAAGGTAATTAAACGGTGCTCTTCCTCCCTCTGGGGAGAAAAAAAGCCAACTAATTGGCCAGCTTAAACAGCTCTGACAGCATCTTAGAGCCCAGCTCTCCTCTTATGTGTGTGTGCGCGTGTGTGTGTGTGTGTCTGTGTGTTCAGAGATGATTATGGCAAGAAGGTATTACACATTACCCAGATTGTGGGAAAATATGGGATCTGAGAGGAATTATAATAGAATCACTGATAAGTGCAAAAAATAGCCATTACTAGTTATGGTTTCAAAGGTCACATGCATGACTAGTTATATATGGTGCAGGCAATCTCTCTGGGACAACGTAACTCACCAATTCACTCATTCCTTATGTGCTTATTTCCTAAAATATTTAATAAGAGCCCACTATATGCCATGCATTATCCAGTTACTAAGGATGAAATGGTGGAGTCGAAAAAGCTCCCTGTTTTCGTGGAGCTTGTCTTTGACACTGGGGAGGCAGACAACAGACACACCCACCAATGAATGAACAAGAAAATAACAAGGAAAGAGACAGTGCAATGAGCTAGAAAAGGATAAGAAGACTCTAGCCAGGGAGGACAGGGAGGTAGCTAACGGAAAGGTAATATTTGAGCAAAGGTGTCCAGGATGGGAAGGAGCCATTCCTACAAACTGCTGGTGAGAAGGGAGGCTTTCAGGCAGATAGATCCAGAGGTGCAAAGGTCCTGAGGCAGAAAATAGTCTGATGTTCTCGAGGAAGGGAAATGTAACTGGAATGTAGTAGGAGGGGAACGTAAGATGAGAAAAAAGTTGGAGAAGTGGAAAAGAACCAGACAGAAAGGGCTTTGTAGGCAGTGGCACAAACTTGGCATTTTATTCTAAGAAAAGAGAAGCTTTTAGAAGGTTGTAAGAAAGGGAGCACAGTGCTGTGCTGTGGAGAGTAATTTGATTACTGGGTGGAGAAATGGTATTCAATGGAATTAGATGAGAAACAGGAAACTAATTGAGAGACTGCTGTGGAAGCCTGGGAGGTTTGGTTGAGTGTGGTAGCAGCAAAAATGCAAATAAATGAAAGGGTCAGAGCTGTATCTTGGAGAAAGAACCACATTTGCCTTTTACCCAAAGGCTCCACTGCCCCAAATGTCCACAGAAAACTGCTCTAGTGCCTAAAATTCTTGGAATTAAATAATTAAAAAGTTAATGGGTTATGTTAAAAAGTAATTCAAAAAATAATTTTAGGTAGTTTTCTTCCAGCCCTAGCTTCTTAAATGAATGGCTGCAATGCTGTCCACTAATTCTTTACCTTCACGGATACCCTTTGGGCTCTTCATTCCAGGGCAATGCCTGCCCTGTTTTCCTGGCAGGGTTGTCATGAGAAGTTAATTAATTAATATTAAATAAAATAAAAAACCTTTAAGGCTTTGTGCCAGTTTCCAAACTGAAACCTGTGTATAAAATTTTGCTCAAAGAAGTGTGAAAATTAGTGTTTTATAGTCAAAGACACATATAGGCTTCTATATTGCAGGACTTATCAGAGCCTTTAATGAGCTAACATGTATGAGAGTCTTCAATGAATAAGAAAATAACAAGGAAAGGAACAAGGAAAACAAGTCTGCTATATTTCCCAAACTTACTTCAAGAAGGAACTTTTTTCTTTCAGGCCATGTGGTTACGATTCCCATGGAACCCAGTATGTCAAACACTGTATTACAGAGATGAGAAAGACTATTATTGAGACACACCAGGAGATCTTTCACAAGGTCTTTTGAATTTTAAAATTGAAAATTTTCCATCAAGGAAAAAATATATATATAATATGTTATAATATGTAACTTATAATTATCCATGCTTTGAAGAACAATTATCATGTTATGGAACCAGCATCTTGCCTAGGTCCAAGACATAAGGCATTGGTCTCAGAATAAAGTGGAAAGGGATGCTTATGAAAGACACCTTGGAAATGTTTTCTCCCTTAACTTACACAAGAAAACTGTGAGGTAGTAATGATGATCCCCATTTAACAGATGAGAAAACTGGAGCTTGAAGAGATTGAGTATCTTGCAGTAGTTCATCCAACAGATGTGTAACCAAAAAGTGTACTTCTCACCTTTATACAATACAGCTCTTTTTAAATGCTGGGATTGGGTGTAGCATTCCTTCAACTAGTGTGGCTTCTATTCTAATTCGAACCGCAAGTAGCAGCGGAGAACAGAAAAGACAGTCACAAGGTTTACATCCTGGCTTTACCACTTACCAGCTGTCTGATGTTAGGCAAACTGCTTAACCTCTCTGATTTCTGGCTAACTTATCTGTACCAGACAGAAGACAACAATCCCCCTCCTGCCCCACTCGCCCTTAGATTTGTCATGAGTATTAAATGGGACAACACCAGTCAAGTATTTAGCCCAACTGCTGACAAGTGGGGAGCCCCTATGAAATGTTTAGACTAGCTTGTCACTTTGTATAATATCATTTGTAGAAGTTGGGATTTTTTTTTAGAGAAATGACCTACTGAGGTAATTTTATGTCTAGTCCAGTTTAAATGACAGAGGATAAAAGCTGAAATTTTCATTTCATCTAGGAGCACTACCTTGTTCTAGAAATCAGTTTTGAGTAAAGCCTTCCTTTTCTCTCTTTCTTCTTTGTTTCCTGGAAGCACTCAGTTTGGAGTTAACTCGCTGAGCCTGAGTAATAAGAGAAAAATTGGAATCCCAGTGAGACATAAGGACTTAGTTGCTGATGGCTAAATGATTCCCAGAGTCCTGCTTTAAGTACCAAATATTTCCTCTCCACAGAGCATATCCACATTGCATCAGGTGGGGAGAAGAGCAGAGAGGACCAATCATAAGAATTTGGCAGACAATCAGGTACAACAGTTATGCATGTTTTGGTGGGGAAGTCTGCTCTAACTACAAATCAAGCTTCTGATTTAAAATCACACCTTATTCTTGCCTTAGTTAAATCTACAGGAAATCAGTTTTTGACCTTTAAAACACAACATCAGCTTGTTCATAGTCCCCTTGTGAGTTACTTGTCTACTTAATGAAATTGTTGCCTGGCTAATAAAGTTGTGGTTGGAGTCCTGCCTCATAGCCATTAACCTCAGGATCTATGAACAATTTCCTATTTATCACACTCTAAAGTCCCTTAGCAGTGGGATGTATGGTCTTGCTTAGAACTGAATTTGGATGGCCTCTAATCATGATGAGTTTAAAATGGGATGTAAGATGTTAGATTAGTATAAAGACTACATGGAGTTAAGTGTGTAGCCTCTGGAGAAAGCCTGCCTGAGTCTGAGTCTTGGCTCCACTGATCATTAATGGTGTGACCCCTATAAGCTTGTTCTTTCAGTTTTAAAACCTGAATAGCAATTATGATAATAATGATACCTACCCTACATCAGTGACTCTTTATGAGGACTCAAGGAGAGGTAGAGCTTCCGAACCATAATAAACACTAGTTATCATTATTATTACCAATACCATCATCATCACCACCACCATCACCACTGCCATTAGCATCACCACCACCACTACCAGCGCCATAAGCATCACCACCACCACCACCACCACTGCCATCAGCATCACCACCACCATCATCATCACCACAACCACCACCACCACTGCTATCAGCATCACCACCACCATCATCACCACCACCACCACCACCATCAGCATCACCACCACCACCACCACCACTGCTATCAGCATCACCACCACCATCATCACCACCACCACCACTGCCATCAGCATCACCACCACCACCACCACCACTGCCGTCAGCATCACCACCACCATCATCACACCACCACCACCACCATCATCACACCACCACCACCACTGCCATCAGCATCACCACCACCACCATCATCACACCACCACCACCACTATCATCAGCATCACCACCACTACCATCATCACCACCACTACCATTACCACATCACTACCATCATCACCACCACCACTATCATCACCAGCACTACCATCATCACCGCTATCATTACCATCACCACCATCACCACCACCACTACCATCATTATACCACTACCATCATAACCACCACCACTAAGATCACCAGCACGACTACCATCATAACCACCACCAAGATCACTACCACCACTACCATCAATCCTAACACCTCCACCATCATCCACTACTACCATCACTACCACCACTACCATCATGATCACTGTCACCTTTGTCCACAACAGCAGCAGCCGTGCCATGTTTCACCCAAACCCATTAGCCAAAATCTTCAAGACCTACTCAATGTATTATACAACATTATAAACAAACAACATTACAACATTATAACCAAAAACAGCTTGAAAGCTAGCAAGATATTAGACAAAAGCTTTACTGGCAGCAAGGTTGAGTCATTAGTGCTGTTCACTTTAGTCTCTTTTAGATAGTTTAATTAAAATATTCTGCCCTTTGTCCATTTTCTCTCTCTCACGCATTGCCAATGACCTTAACGTTTTATTATTAGTCATTAAACAAGACTCATTCTCTTTTTAAAGTTTATCTATACAGACCTCCCCCTCCTTTTCAGTGACCAAGAGGAGGCAGACTTGCTCAGGAACTCCATAATTTGGATTGGTGAATTTTGCTTGTGTTCTGATTGAGTCAAAAGTCAGCTAAGATTATTCATGAGTTTGCAGTTTCCACTAATTGTTCTGGCAGTGAAGCTCTAGTGTATGCATTTTATCTTTTCAGGCTACATAGTAACATCAATTCTTCTCAATCAGTATCTGGAAACCTTGAGTTCATCAGATTCTGCAGATTAAATGCTCTAAACCTTAAGTCTTTTCCTCTAGAAAAGATGAAATTACGAACCCATTGCCTTGAAGAGTTCGTGCAGATCACCTTTGTGTATTGAAAGCGGGTATGTGTCCACACATTGAAAGAGCATCCCACATTCTCAAGTCAGCCTAGGAGGCCTGTTGTGTTGTTACGTTTGCAAGTAAAATGTGTGGCCAATTGAATGTCCACATAACATGATGTGCCTCTGATACCAGCTTCCCTTATTGTGCCCAAATATTGCCCCATGATGTAATGTTAACTGTGCATCTTTCCATAAGCTCCCTCTTGAAAGGTGTGTACCAAATAGTTCACCCTCATCTATTGTCCAAACCTGGGGTGGGCCCATAACAGGATCAATGAGTGTAGCTGACTTATAAAACATTTATATGTTTGGAATATATACATTTTTGAAAAGATAGAGAATCAACAAATTTGCCAACTTTTTCTCTTCAAGATTTTGGGGGAAAATGGAATACTTGCCAGGACCAAAGATGGATGTAATCTGGCAAGATATAAGAGCCCTCCAAGGAATATTTTGACATCCTTTACCACATGGCTGGTGCCACATTTAGTAAGTACAATTGAGCAGTACCCTACTGATCTTCTCATTATCAAGTTCCAGGAAGCATGTTTATTAATTCACTCATGGACTCCATCATTCAGCTAGCATTTGCCAATGCTTATGGGTGGCCAGATGCTGTGGTAGGCACTGGGGAGGCAGCATGGAACAGGACAAATGGAGTTTACAGTAGATTTGCACAAAGACATCGGTTTGATCAGTAGGGTTTTGGAGCAGTTTATGTCTTACTTTGGGTCCCCAGAAATCAGAGCCTGAGACAAGGACCTGAAAGGTGATTCTAGGAGACAGGAGTGAAGGAGCAGAGAGAGTGATACAATTAAGGTTCAAAATCAATTAATGGATGTGTTTTGAAGGCCTCTGTTGCAGGCGTCAGAGGTTCCTGAGAATCCACAGAGCCACTGAGAAGCATGCGGAACACTTTCTAGAATCATCTACCTGGAGGATGAGGGGCTGCATAATTTACCTACCAGTCTTTATCTCCATTGGTGAAGGTTGCATTGGGGCTGCCCTTACACACAGGCTAAGCACACTCAGTCAGTGTTGAAAAAGGCCTTGAAGCAGAAAGATAATTGAAGTAACCCCGAGGCAGGCACTACATGTATAAGGTGAGTCTGAGCTGCCACAGCACTGCCCACCACAGCAGTGGCTAAAATGAGGGGTGAGCTGAGGGGATGTGATGTGGGACACCAGAGACAGTGTCTTGTTAAATTCTTTTAACAAGAATTTAAGCCTGCTTCCAGGGCTTTCAGTGACTGGCCCCATGCTAGGATTTCATACGTGAGCTTAATAAGACAAAGGGCTTCCACATCTCAGATATTACAATGGCCCCAGGCAGGGGCCATGTCTCTCTCCAGTGTATTTAGAACATCATTTAGCTCATAGCCACAAACCAAATAAACAGATTTGGTGGTGAGATTCACTTTCACTTTTTGAAGAGTTTTAAATGTTAGTTTTCAAAACAATGAGCAGCAGTAGCACTTGTAATAATAACAATAGCAAAATTCACAATAGCAGCACAGGTAGCTCTTGCTACATACCAGGCTCTCTTCTAAGTGCTTTATGAATATCAGCCCTTTTCATCCTCACAATAATTCAGTAATGTAAGTACCATTATTATCAGTCCAACTTTACAGACAAGGCAACTAAGGCACAGAGAAGTGCTGTGCTGAAATTCACCCAGGGTGAAACAGACAGTGGGATGCAGGATAAAGATTCAAACCTATGAACTCAGAATCCAGATTCTGTGCTCACTACATTCTACTTCTCTAGGCCTAAAGGAAAACCTGAGCATTTCTTCCACCTTCCAAGTATATGCATCCTTTTCATGTCTATTTCGAGCACATTCAGGTATTACAAGAGTCTCAGTCAACGCCAAGTGGATGACGATTTGGTTTGCTTCTATTCCAAAAGTGAAAGAAAATGCAGAGCTTATCCAAGGAAACCCCAACTCTAACCTGCCTCCCCTTATTTTTACCCCCTTACCCATACTTACAGAAGCTCTAAGACAGCAGAAGTTCTGCCTTTTGGACAGTGACATGTCACAGGTGGGTAGTGAATGAGCAGATTTCAGAACCTCTGTTCACTCAAGGGGCTAGGAGCACAGGCTCTGGACCTAGACTGACTTGGTTCAAATCCCGACTCACATGAATTCTCCAGGCACTGGTTTCCTTCTCTGCAACATGGGCACTAAAGAGTGCCTAATTAATTAGATAATATTTGTAAATTCCATAGTACAGTGTTTAAGACACTGTGGAAATAACATAGTAGAGCACTGGCTATTATCATTATTTCTCCCCACTACCATACACTTGCATGGGAAAAGCCCAAACTATTAACTTAGATGTTCATGATTCCATTTAAGAATGAACAAAATGCTATGAGTAGGCTTCCCTCACAAATGCACATATCACACAATTTTATATACAGTCTCAGAGACATTATAACCTACTGAGCATCCTTATGGGCCACATACAGACATCTCTAGGCAGACCACGTAAAGTTATCTGATAACTCCCATATTAGCCGGGAAGTTTTCTCAGAAAGTACAGAGTGACAAAAAGCTGCATCAACTGCTAAGAACAGTGAGACCAGACAGAAAGAAAATAGAAGAAGCTTCTGTCATGTTTTATCCCCCAATAATTATAAAATCCCTGTTACCATCAAGTGACAAGGCTTACAGCCAGCACATTTAAAACTTTCACTAATTAAGCTGAAGGCAACATTAACTTACTTCAAATAAAAAAAAGAAACCCTCAAACTCTCTATACATGAAGGCTAACACAGATAATCAAATCAGCAAACGCTTCAAAAATTTCAACATTAAAAGGACTCCAGACCCTCACACCTAACATAGTCCAATGGTCTGACCTGAGGAAGCTTTTTTAAAAACCCAAGATTACTGAAGGACAGTGATAGCTAAAGTTTCTAGTGAATCAAAAGAAAGCTTCTTTTTTTTTTTTTTTTTTTGGAAAAAAAAGTGTTGTTCTTTGTCAGAGTATAAAATCAGGGTAGATATCCTCCTAGAGCATCTGGTTACAGAAAGCAAAAGTGGCTTATTGCAGTGGGACAAATAACCAGTTTATTATTCAATCTGAAACCAAATTTCAGGTGAACAATCACGTGGATTTAGAAATACTTCCCATGGACACAATGTTAAACCAGTTGGTTACTAAAGGCAACTTTAGACCAAGCCACTGTGTTAACTGGGAAGAGATGAAATCATGCTGAATGAAATAGATTCAACCATTTAATGAAAACTATCAAGGGCAGACCATCTCTTTTCAGAAAAGTGAAAAAGTCTTACCAGACTGGAGATCACTGCAAACATGTCAACCCACGATGTCTCCTTGGGCAATATAGTAGGGAAAGTTCTATGTTATCTCAGGCAGGACTCCTGTACACTGGGGCAAAGTTGGCCAAGAGGAAATGACTGTTTTCCATTCTCTCCATGTTCCTCTTCAGTGTCCTTCATCCGTGTGTTTTTATTGGACAACATCCCTCCTCCCCAGGTACTTTGGGAAATATGTAAACCAAGTGGACCCTTTACCAAGCCCTTAAATGCTATTCCGAAGGCAACAGCCCAGTCTCTGTGCTCCTGTCGCCCCTTCTCCCTGGTGAGCGCCTCTACTTTCCTCCACTCTTCTGCACTCAGAATGCATCTTAGCATCTAAGGATGCAAACCTAAGAAGGAGCTTGATGGAGTGTCATCAAGAGAGAAATCATGCATTTTCCTAAGGCAAGAGGAAACGTTTGTGCAAGAAATGTCTGGGGTAGGGAGGAAAACAAGGAAGGGAGGAAGGGAGGAAGGAAGAAATCTACAGACAGATTTTTGGGAAAAAAAGGGTTTTTTTTTCTTTACTGCTCTTTCTAGTAGGTTAGCCACCTCTCCCTAATGAGTCATGAAAACTTGGTGTATGTGTGTGTGTAAAACATATACATATTTGATATATATAGATGTGAAATACAGATGCACATATGAAAATGTAAAAATCTGGTGTATAATACACACATACACACACATACATATATATATATATACACACATATACAGAAATGACATGAAGCAAGTTATGGTAAAAGCAACTGAAATCTTCATATAAAAATAAATTTCTTATTTATTTCAAGTTCTATTTATGGGATTATAAGCAACTTGCTTTTTTTCAGGCTTTGCCTTTTACAAAACAAATGTAAAGTATGCCAATGACAGACTATTAGGTTTATGTTCACATTGAATTTCATTAGGATATGGTCCTAAATTCATATTTAACTCATTTTCTCTCCTGATACAGGATTAAGTGTTCCTGTCATGTGGATTGCTTAAGTTGCACATTTACATCTAGATCCATATAATCTTTTCATTCTATTGTCTTCATTTGCGATTCTTTTTCAATCTTCACTTCCTCTAGAACACATGTGATTATTTAATTTTTGATAACTGGCATTACACAGAAGATAAAACATTCTTCTGGTCAAGTGTGTTTATAAACATTTTGAAATTTGTACATTGCAGGGGTCACTTCTCCTAGTGTTGGTGTCATTGCCAATGGGAACATGAAATGCTGGCCATATGCTGGAATGGGAAATCCTCAAAATCATTAGGAAAGTTAAATTACATAGAAAGCCTCAGAATTAAAAAAAATATATAAAGAACAGTCATATCAGAGACCTAGACAGAGAAGAGTATCATGAAAATTTGACTCTTGAGTTAGACAGAATGAGGTTTGAATCCCAGATTCAGACCTCCATTTGTTTCTTGGTAAAATGGAGTTAAAAAGAGTACCCACCTCATGAGATAGCTGTGAACGTAAAAGAACAATACAACGAAGGGCCTAGCAGAGTGCTTGGTTTTGAGAGTGTATTGAGTGTTCTATAAACATTAGTTGGCATTATTAATGAATGCAAAATACCTCAATATAGTTATAAACATCCTGCAATTAATCTTCCCTCCTCCCAGCAAAATTACAGAACTCATTCCAGGATGCCTGCAAAATTACAGATACTTTAAGTAAGAACCACACTTAAACTTTGGAAGGGATGGACACCCCCCTTTGAATTCATTGTCAATTGGTATAAATGGCAGTGTATGCTACGTTTTGATAGATCTAGATGACAAAGGTATGATGTTGAACAAAATAGTAAATTATGTACATTTATATACTAGTATTTTTATATTCAGCCATGAACACTACATAATTTTAAAAGAATTAGAAAAACTCATGTTATTGAATTAGGGACACGATGAGAATTTAGTATCCCAGCTGGTTCATTTGCACTCCAAACACACTCTGTTCTTATTCAACTACAGCCTGTACATTCAGTTCAAGAGTGTTCTTCAAAAACCTTGTTAGTGAACTTCAGATTTCTTGGAACACCAAAAATAAGCTTGCATATGTGAAAGATCCAGTGACACAGAATAATGAGTTCTGCCAGGGTTTTCAAAAACACAGGGAAATCGTCTTATTTTCTCTCTATCATTTAAAAATTATTGAGCCAGAATGACTTGAGTTAACTCATAGGAGCTCTGGTTAGGAGTATATACATAGTATACACACACACACACACACACACACATTAATATACAACATTTGAGAAGTCTAAATTAAAATGTGTTCTGTGAATAATTAGAATAAGATGCATTATAAAAAAGCATTTTTCAGCCTGCATTGAAACATTATGAGCAAAGAGAAATAAAATATACTTTTCCTTGGAGAAATCTATATTTTGGCTTTTCATCCCAATACTGATGACTCAGTAATGGACATGAGCTGAGACAAAAAGCGACTGTAAGCAAGAAGAGACTATTGATTCCAAACAGGAATTGAATTTGTGATTTAGGCCTCCATCTAAGTCATGTATGAAGTTCTTAAATGGTCTTTAATTAGCCTCCTCAGGTATGTGTCCATAAAAACTGGAAATAATCATCACATTCCTAAAGGTGATAGGTACCTGGAAAAAATATATTAATGCCTTTAGTATTTCAGACAGTTCTCTTTATTTTTTTAGGAGAATGAAATCCCCTGAGGAGATCCCCTACCATAGGTTTCTAATAACGATCCCCAAAGACTCATGAGAAAACATGCTTCTTCCATAAACTTTCATAAAACAGCAGGCACACAATAAATATCCGTTGCACAGAAACATGAAGTTAGGTAGTGCTTTCTCTTCATGTGGCCCTTTTCTTTAAGTTTGCGAACCTCACCACAGGTAAGATGAGGCTGTATCATCTCTGCAACCCTCTCACTACAGCAAGAGATTTACATAGAAATTTAGAGGTTGGCCACGTGCAGTGGCTCACACATGAAATCCCAGCAATTTGGGAAACTGAGGTGGGTGGATCACTTGAGATCAGGAGTTCGAGACCAGCCTGGCCAACATGGCAAAACTCCGTCTCTACTAAAAATGTAAAAGTTAGCCAGGTGCAGTGCTGTACACCTGTAATCCCAACTACTTGTGAGGCTGAGGCATGAGAATCACTTGAACCCAGGAGGCAGAGGTTGTAGTGAACTGAGATTGCACCAGTGCACTCCAGCCTGGGCAACAGAATGAGACTCTGTACCTCAAAAAAAAAAAAAAAAAAAAAAAGAAAGAAAGAAAGAAAGAAAGAAAATGAAATATGGAGGCTTACTATGAAAACCGAATGACAAAATCTTGCAGGTAAGCAGGACAACTTGAGTATTTTTTACTGCTCTCCCACATCCTACCCTGCTCTGACTTTTAAGGATTTCATAGTTCTCTTAAAGGAAGAATGGACTGAAAACACCTAGCAGACATTTGCATATGGATGCTCCTTTTTTCCCCTTACTTTAACCTAGGTTAATAGTTCTCACACTTGAGTATGGAGTATACCTAAAATTTACTTTATAGAGTTGCAAGACACTAGGATATGTATGGGTAACCCAAATAGCCAAAACAATCTTGAAAAAGAAGAAAAAGGTTGACAGTCCCACACTTCCTAGTTTCAAACTAATTACAACTACAGTGGTAAAAACAGTGTGGTACTGGCATAAAGATGGATATATAGACCAATAGAACAAATTAGAGCACTCTGAAATTAGCCCTCACATATCTGCTCAAATGATTTTTGACAAGGGTGCAAGATCATTCAATGGGAAAAGAACAAACTATTCCACAAATAGTGTTGAGAAAACTGGATATCCACACGCAAAAAGAAAAAAAAAAAACGAAGTTGGACACTTACCACATACCATATATAAAAATTAATTAAAAGTGGATCAAAGACCTAAACTTAAAAGCTTAGAAGAAAGAATAGGGGAAATCTTCTTGACATTGGATTTTAGCAATGATTTCTTGGATATGACACCAAGAGCACAAGCAACAAAAGCAAAAGTAGATAAATTAGACTACATCAAAATTAAAAACTTAAATGCATCAAAGGAAAAAAATCAAGAGTGGAAAGGCAATGTATGGAATGGGAGAAAATATTTGTAAATCATGTATCTGATAAAGAGTTAATAGACAGAATATATAAAATACTCCTACTGTTCAACAACAGCAACAACAAAACCAAACAGCTTGATTAAAGATTAGGCAAACACTTGAACAGATGTTTCTCCAAAGAAGATATACAAATGGCCAATAAGCACATGAAAAGATGCTCAATGTTAGTAATCATTATGGAAATGCAAATCAAAATCATAATGAGATACTACCTTATATGTATGGCTACTATCAAAAAAAAAAACCCGAAAAACAGAAAATAAGTTTTGGCAAGCATGTGGAAAAATTGTGTCATTTGTACACTGTTGGTGGGGATGAAAAATGACGTTGCCCCTGTGGAAAACAATATGGTGATTCCTCAAAAAATTAAAAATAGAATTACCATATGATTTGGCAATTCCATTTCTGTGTATATACCAAAAAGAATTAAAGCAGCATCTCAAAAAATATTTATACATCTGTGTTCATAGCTGCATTATTCACAATAGTGCACAGATGGAAGTGACCCAAATGTCTATCAACAGATGAATGGATAAGTAAAATGCATTATATACACACAATGGTGTATCACTCAGTCTAAAAAAGGAAGGAAATCTTGCTATATGTAACAACGTGGATGAATCTTGAGTACATTATGCTACGTGAAATAAGTCAGTCACAAAAAAGACAAATACTGCATGATTCTAGTTATTTGAAGTGTCTACAGTAGTCGAATGTATAGAAACAGAAGGTAGCATGGTGGTTGCCAGGGGCTGGGAAAGAGGAGGAAATAGAGAGTTGTTGAAAGGTATAGAGCAGGCGTCCCTAACCCCTGGGCCACGGACCAGTACCAGTCCGTTACCTGTTAGGAACCGGGCCATACAGCAGGAGGTGAGCGGCAGGTGAGCAAGGGAAGCTTCATCTGTATTTATAGCTGCTCCCCAAGGTTCGCATTACAGCCTGAGCTCCACCTCCTGTCAGATCAGTGGCAGTATTAGATTCTTATGGTAGTGAGAACCCTATTATGAACTGCGCATGTGAGGGATCTAGGTTGTGTGCTCCTTGAGAATCTAATGCCTGATGATCTGTCACTGTCTTTCATCACCTTCAGATGGGACTCTCTAGTTGCAGGAAAACAAGCTCAGGGCTCCCACTGATCCTACATTATGGTGAGTTGTATAATTATTTCATTATATATTACATTATAATAATAATAGAAATATAAAGTGCACAATAAATGTAATGCGCTTGAATCATCCTGAAACCATCCCACCCTCGGTCCATGAAAAAAATTGTTTTCAAAAAAACCAGTTCCTGGTGCCAGGAAGGTTCGGGACCACTGGTATAGAGTTTCAGTTTTGCAAGATGAAAAGCTCAGGAGATTGGTCACACAACAGTGGGAATATAATTAACACTAGTGAACTGTACATTTAAAAATGGTTATGGTAGTAAATTTTATGCTGTGCATATTTTACCACAATTTTTAAAAATGTATTGGCCACATAAATAAAGATCAAAGGTAATTTTAACTATATGAAAACTTTCATTATAAATTAATGAAAATTTTTAAGACATAACACTTACATTAAGCTGTGATTCCACTATACTTTTGGGCTATTTGTTATTGTGTTCCCTATTTATAAAGCAATATAATTACGATAAACTATAAACATCACCTAACCCAGATTTTTCTGGTTACTAAAGAAGAGACTGTGAAACTCTCATTTGCAGAAGTAGCCCACTGCCCAAGGTTATATAGAGAGTTAAGGGGATTAAAAACCTAGAAATAGTTCACTGTGCTTTTGCTATCTATTGAAAGATAGTGTACTTCATCCCTGAATGCTGATAACCTATCATTAAATTCAGTTGGGGATTATAGCAAATCATACCCGCTACTCTAATATACCACATCCCATCCTTACTTGGCTTTCCATTTAACTTGTAATCTGATACACTGTTGCCACTCCTCTGAGAATGAAAGCGAGCTTGGGAAAAAATCTCATAGTATGTAATTAATGTGCTCCTGAGAAGTTTTGCGTAAATTGATTCATATCTTCCCATATCTCATTGTACTTTAGCATAACCAAAACCCCAGACTGGCTCCAAGGGAAAATGAAGGGCACTTAATAATGCAATGAGGGGAGTAAGTTTCCAAGAAGAGACCACAGTGTAATAAAACAATTAATTAAGGATAACATGGAAAAAGAAACTTATCTGCGCAAAAGAGAGCTGCTGAGAGGCACTAATAAATGATTATTTCATTCATTCAACATTCAACACATGTAGAGAGCCCACTCTAAGCTAGCCATTTTTCTAAGTCAGAGATCAGCACGTGGTTTCTGTAAAGGGGCAGACAGTAAATATTTTAGGTTTTGCAGGCCAGATGGTCTCTGTCACCAACTACTCAACTTGCATGGTGGCATGAAAGCAGCCATAGACAGTAAGTAAATCAATGGGCAATGCTGTGTTCCAATACAACTTTGTTTACAAACCCAGGCAGGTGGGCTGGATTTGGCCCAAAGGTCATAGTTGTCAACCTTTGTTCTGTGCCTTGGAAGACAAAGGTGAACTAGGTCCAGAGGTCCTTGTTTTCATGAAGCTTATATTTTAGCAGAGATGAGGGGGCAAGCAGACAAAGATAAATAGGTAAACAAAACAGTATCATGCGATATTGACAAATTTTGATGACCTGAAACTAGGGTAGAGCTTGGGGAGCATTACTTTTTAAAAAGTTCTCCAGGTGAGACCTCTGGTCAAACAACCTTTGTTTCTATAACTATGGTTGGGAATAATTAGATTGTTAATGTTAATTTCATTGAAAGAATAACAGAGAAATAGCGAAGTTGAATGAATGATCTACAAATAAATTAGCTTCTTCAATATACAAAGGCCAACATATATGTGCATTATAAGTAGCATGGCTGATTGAGATACTTACACTTTATTTATATAAGAAAGCCAAATAAAATTTCCCTATGTGTATAATATAAATATCATGTTAATCTTTAAGGATTTCTCAGATTTACATTTTTTTTGTTGTTTGTTTTTGCGACGGCATCTTGCTTTGTCGCCCAGGCTGGAGCGCAGTGGCGCGATCTCGGCTCACTGCAAGCTCCGTCTCCTGGGTTCATGCCATTCTCCTGCCTCAGCCCCCCGAGTAGCTGGGACTACAGGCGCCCGCCACCATGCCAGGCTAATTTTTGTATTTTTAGTAGAGACGGGGTTTCATCCTGTTAGCCAGGATGGTCTCGCTCTCCTGACCTCGTGATCCGCCCACCTCGGCCTCCCAAAGTGCTGGGATTACAGGCGTGAACCACTGCGCCCATGCCAGAACTATTGTACTAGCATTCTACTTTTACACTTAACACCCCAAAATGATAAAGAAGGATTTAACGCTTATCTGGCCAACCCATTTTTTTGCTTCACAGATGACATAGTAGCGGTATCATCTGGGAAGCAATAATGGGCTGATTGGGTTGTAAGCAACAGATTCACAAATGCCACTCTTGAACTCCCATGATGCCTCTCTCTCTTTAACAGTTTCATTATGGAATATACCATGCTAACAGTAAGTGCGTAAAACATAAGTGCACTAACTAATTAATTACCGTATAGCAAACTGTCATGTAACTGCCACTCAAGTCAAGAAATAAAACTTTGCCAGTGTTCCAGAAGGCTCCTGGCTGTCCCTTCCCAATTATAATCTCCTCTTTCCCTTCTAAATGTAACCAGGGGTTCTGACATTTTTACTTACCACTTCCTTGTTTTTCTTCATACATTTGTCTTCTATGAACTATAAATTATGTTATTGTTTATTTTTGCCTTACTTGCCTTGTTTATTTTTAAGCATTATATAATTGGAATAATATAGCAGGCATTCTTTAAATCTGACTTCTGTTGCCCAATATTCACCATGTGAGTGAAAAATTAACTGTAATTTTTCCTTTTCACTGTTGTATAGGATTCCATTATATGAGTATATCACTATCCATTTTACAATTGATGGACATTTAAGTTGTGTTAAGTTTAGGGCTATTATAAATAATACTGATATGAACACTCATATATATTTCTTAGTATACAAATGCACATAGCTAGATATGAAATTGCTAGTCTGTAAAATGTTTGTATTTTCAATTGTATTAGCTAATGCCAATATTTGTCAAAGTGTTTTATACCAATTTACACTCTTACTAGCATCATGTAAAAATCGAAGTTGCTCATATCGTTTTTAGCACTTGGTATTGTTAGGCTTTAATTTTAGCTATTCTGGTAGCGATCTCATTGAAGTTTTGTTTCCCTAAGGATCAATGAGATTGAGCATCATCTCATAAGTTTATTGGCTCCTGTATATGTTCTTTTGTGAAGTAACTTATTTTAAGACCCTTGCCTATTTTTATCATTTAGCTGTTGCTGAGTGACAAACTATTCTACAACTTAGTAATTTAAAACAATAAGCATTATTTAGCTCATAGTTCTTCTGCTCTAGGCTAGGTTTAGCTAATTGTGACTGGTCTGTGGGGCATATATAGGCTGAATGGGGGCTGGATGGTCTAGGATGGCCTCACTCACATGTCTGGCAATTGGCCAGCTTAGGATGGGGCTGTGGGGAAGACAAGGCCACGTCTCCTACATCCTCCTGTAGGCTATCTGGGATCCAAGAGATCTAAGGGCACGGAGAGATCTGTACCAGACCAGCCTGGCCAACATGGTGAAACCCTGTCTCTACTAAAAATACAAAAATTAGCTGGGCATGGTGGCGGGTGCCTGTAATTCCAGCTACTCAGGAGGCTGAGACATGATAATTGTTTGAATCCAGGAGGCAGAGGTTGCAGTGAGCCGAGATTGTGCCACTGCACTCCAGCCTGGTTGGCGGAGTGAGACTCTGTCTCATAAAAAAAATTTAAAAAAAACAAAAACAAAAACAAAAAACTACACCCCAAACTGTCACACTGTCACTTCTGCTGCATTTTACTGGCCAAAGCAAATTACACAAGACTGTACCTTTTGATGAGAGTTACTGCAAAGTCACAAAAAGTATGGATAAAGGAGGAAATGAATGGCCAGGGCCACTACTGCAACTAATCTACAAACCGCTTTTCTATTGAGTTGCTTTTTTTCTTGATACTTTGTAGGAACCTTGCATAGGGTCTTTAAACAAACCTTTTGATGATTATTTGCATTTCATATTTCTTCTTCCATGCCGTGAGAACCTTTCTATTTTCGTTATGAAATCGTTTACTGAAGAGAGGTTTTAATGTATCTAAATGTGTTGATATTAATATTAATGAATAATATTGAGTCCTATTTATTAAAATCTTCCTCTATCCAAGCTTATATTCTCCCATATTTTATTTTCAATCATTTACTGTATTACCTTTCACATGTAAGTATTTGATTCACCTGGATTTGATTTTTGTATATGGTGTGAGTCAGGTGTGAAGTTTGCTTTTTCCATATGGATTTCCAATTTTCCCAGCACCGTTTATGGAAAAGATCATCACTTTCCTACTTCTCTGCAGCACCACCTTTCTCTTGAATCAAGTGTCCTTATGTGTACATGTTTATTGCAGAAATCCATTCTGTTCTATAGCAATCTTTGCCTATCCTCACAATAACATAACACTGCCTTAGTTACTGTAGTGTTCAAATAAATCTTGGGATCTGGTGCGAAAAATTGCTCTCAGCTTATTGTTGATTTTCAAGAGTGTCTTGATTAATAGGGCTTTGTATTTCCATATACATTTTAGAATCAGCTCACCAATTTCTAAAATTCTACCTGTCAAGTTACTGACACCCAACATTGAGTGTAAAAAGTAATCTAAAAAATTAATTTGAGGATAATTGATAGCTTTAAGATTAAATTTCTTCCAGTCTATGAATATAATATATATTATGTTTAGGTCTTTTTCATTTATTTAAATAATGTTTTGTCATTTTATTGATAGGAACATTCCATATCTTTTATAATTGTATTCTTAGTATTTGATTATTTTGATAATATTATAAATGGTATTTTTAATTCATTTTTTTCTGTTTATTTTTGGCATATAGGAATTTAATTGATTTTTATATTTACCTATTCAGCAACCTTGCTAATATCACCTATTAATTATTTTAACATCTGTCAATCATGAATGTATTATTTCTTCATTGCCAATCCTTATTTTTTTCTTGCATTACTGAACTATCTAGGGCCAAGGATACAACATTAAAAAATAATGTTTATAGCAGGCATCTTTTGTTAGTCCCAGACTCTAAGGGAATGGGGAGGGGGTCAATATTTAACCATTAAATATAATATCTATTTATGGTTTTGGCCAATATAATGTATTAGATTAAAGAAATTCTCTTGTTGATTAGTAAGAACTTTTAAACTCTGAAATAATTTTATCAAACACTTTTTCTGTATTAATTGAAATGATTTTCTTCTTTTATTCCACTAATGTGGCACATTACCCTTAAAAACTAAGAAACATTAAACAACTTTGAATTTCTGAATGAGCTCATTCAGCAGGATGCATAGCTGAATTCGATTCGCTAATTATTTGTTTAGAATTTCTACATCTACACTCATGAGTTAGACAGTCCTATAATTGTCCTGTCCTGTAATTCCTTTTTTGAGTTTTGTTGGGAGGGGCCCACTGACCACAGGGAACAGATGCACACTGTTAAAGCTTGCGTTGCTCTGTCTCTTCTCTATATGAGTAAAGCATTTTTTTTTTCATCCAGTGCTTCACTGTGTTATTTTCATTGGTGACTCTGATACCAAGATGCAATGGACAGAAGTGCTTGAACTTCTACTCCTGATAGTAGGCAACAGACGTTGATTACCCAACAGTTAGTTTTTTTATGGAGTATCTTTTCCTATTCTTTTAGTGAAATAACTATCTGAAAAATAACTGGCTTTTAATTGGGGCATTTAATGCAATTATTAATGTATTTGTAAAAAATCTACTAAGAATACTACTAATGTCCTAACAATCTACCAAGAATTTGTCATGCCCTACATTTCTTCTCTCTCTCTCTCTCTCATGTGTGTGTCATGGATTATTTATTCCTACTATTCTTTTTAAGAATTATGGAGGAGCCAAGATGGCCGAATAGGAACAGCTCCGGTCTACAGCTCCCAGCGTGAGCGACGCAGAAGACGGTGATTTCTGCATTTCCATCTGAGCTTTGAAGAGAGCAGTGGTTCTCCCAGCACGCAGCTGGAGATCTGAGAACGGGCAGACTGGCTCCTCAAGTGGGTCCCTGACCCCTGACCCCCGAGCAGCCTAACTGGGAGGCACCCCCAAGCAGGGGCACACTGACACCTCACACGGCAGGGTATTCCAACAGACCTGCAGCTGAGGGTCCTGTCTGTTAGAAGGAAAACTAACAAACAGAAAGGACATCCACACCAAAAACCCATCTGTACATCACCATCATCAAAGACCAAAAGTAGATAAAACCACAAAGATGGGGAAAAAACAGAACAGAAAAACAGGAAACTCTAAAATGCAGAGCGACTCTCCTCCTCCAAAGGAACGCAGTTCCTCACCAGCAATGGAACAAAGCTGGATGGAGAATGATTTTGACGAGCTGAGAGAAGAAGGCTTCAGACGATCAAATTACTCTGAGCTACGGGAGGACATTCAAACCAAAGGCAAAGAAGTTGAAAACTTTGAAAAAAATTTAGAAGAATGTATAACTAGAATAACCAACACAGAGAAGTGCTTAAAGGAGCTGATGGAGCTGAAAACCAAGGCTCGAGAACTACGTGAAGAATGCAGAAGCCTCAGGAGCCGATGCGATCAACTGGAAGAAAGGGTATCAGCAATGGAAGATGAAATGAATGAAACGAAGCGAGAAGGGAAGTCTAGAGAAAAAAGAATAAAAAGAAATGAGCAAAGCCTCCAAGAAATATGGGACTATGTGAAAAGACCAAATCTACGTCTGATTGGTGTACCTGAAAGTGATGGGGAGAATGAAACCAAGTTGGAAAACACTCTGCAGGATATTATCCAGGAGAACGTCCCCAGTCTAGCAAGGCAGGCCAACGTTCAGATTCAGGAAATACAGAGAACGCCACAAAGATACTCCTCGAGAAGAGCAACTCCAAGACACATAATTGTCAGATTCACCAAAGTTGAAATGAAGGAAAAAATGTTAAGGGCAGCCAGACAGAAAGGTCGGGTTACCCTCAAAGGGAAGCCCATCAGACTAACAGCGGATCTCTCGGCAGAAACCCTACAAGCCAGAAGAGAGTGGGGGCCAATATTCAACATTCTTAAAGAAAAGAATTTTCAACCCAGAATTTCATATCCAGCCAAACTAAGCTTCATAAGTGAAGGAGAAATAAAATACTTTACAGACAAGCAAATGCTCACCGATTTTGTCACCACCAGGCCTGCCCTAAAAGAGCTCCTGAAGGAAGCGCTAAACATGGAAAGGAACAACCGGTACCAGCCGCTGCAAAATCATGCCAAAATGTAAAGACCATCAAGACTAGGAAGAAACTGCATCAACTAACGAGCAAAATCACCAGCTAACATCATAATGACAGGATCAAATTCACACATAACAATATTAACTTTAAATGTAAATGGACTAAATTCTCCAATTAAAAGACACAGACTGGCAAGTTGGATAAAGAGTCAAGACCCATCAGTGTGCTGTGTTCAGGAAACCCATCTCACGTGCAGAGACACACATAGGCTCAAAATAAAAGGATGGAGGAAGATCTACCAAGCAAATGGAAAACAAAAAAAGGCAGGGGTTGCAATCCTAGTCTCTGATAAAACAGACTTTAAACCAACAAAGATCAAAAGAGACAAAGAAGGCCATTACATAATGGTAAAGGGATCAATTCAACAAGAGGAGCTAACTATCCTAAATATTTATGCACCCAATACAGGAGCACCCAGATTCATAAAGCAAGTCCTGAGTGACCTACAAAGAGACTTAGACTCCCACACATTAATAATGGGAGACTTTAACACCCCACTGTCAACATTAGACAGATCAATGAGACAGAAAGTAAACAAGGATACCCAGGAATTGAACTCAGCTCTGCACCAAGCGGACCTAATAGACATCTACAGAACTCTCCACCCCAAATCAACAGAATATACATTTTTTTCAGCACCACACCACACCTATTCCAAAATTGACCACATAGTTGGAAGTAAAGCTCTCCTCAGCAAATGTAAAAGAACAGAAATTATAACAAACTATCTCTCAGACCACAGTGCAATCAAACTAGAACTCAGGATTAAGAATCTCACTCAAAGCCGCTCAACTACATGGAAACTGAACAACCTGCTCCTGAATGACTACTGGGTACATAACGAAATGAAGGCAGAAATAAAGATGTTCTTTGAAACCAACGAGAACAAAGACACAACATACCAGAATCTCTGGGACGCATTCAAAGCAGTGTGCAGAGGGAAATTTATAGCACTAAATGCCCACAAGAGAAAGCAGGAAAGATCCAAAATTGACACCCTAACATCACAATTAAAAGAACTAGAAAAGCAAGAGCAAACACATTCAAAAGCTAGCAGAAGGCAAGAAATAACTAAAATCAGAGCAGAACTGAAGGAAATAGAGACACAAAAAACCCTTCAAAAAATTAATGAATCCAGGAGCTGGTTTTTTGAAAGGATCAACAAAATTGATAGACCGCTAGCAAGACTAATAAAGAAAAAAAGAGAGAAGAATCAAATAGACGCAATAAAAAATGATAAAGGGGATATCACCACCGATCCCACAGAAATACAAACTACCATCAGAGAATACTACAAACACCTCTACGCAAATAAACTAGAAAATCTAGAAGAAATGGATACATTCCTCGACACATACACTCTCCCAAGACTAAACCAGGAAGAAGTTGAATCTCTGAATAGACCAATAACAGGAGCTGAAATTGTGGCAATAATCAATAGTTTACCAACCAAAAAGAGTCCAGGACCAGATGGATTAATAGCCGAATTCTACCAGAGGTACAAGGAGGAACTGGTACCATTCCTTCTGAAACTATTCCAATCAATAGAAAAAGAGGGAATCCTTCCTAACTCATTTTATGAGGCCAGCATCATTCTGATACCAAAGCCTGGCAGAGACACAACCAAAAAAGAGAATTTTAGACCAATATCCTTGATGAACATTGATGCAAAAATCCTCAATAAAATATGGCAAACCGAATCCAGCAGCACATCAAAAAGCTTATCCACCATGATCAAGTGGGCTTCATCCCTGGGATGCAAGGCTGGTTCAATATACGCAAATCAATAAATGTAATCCAGCATATAAACAGAGCCAAAGACAAAAACCACATGATTATCTCAATAGATGCAGAAAAAGCCTTTGACAAAATTCAACAACCCTTCATGCTAAAAACTCTCAATAAATTAGGTATTGATGGGACATATTTCAAAATAATAAGAGCTATCTATGACAAACCCACAGCCAATATCATACTGAATGGGCAAAAACTGGAAGCATTCCCTTTGAAAACTGGCACAAGACAGGGATGCCCTCTCTCACCACTCCTATTCAACATAGTGTTGGAAGTTCTGGCCAGGGCAATCAGGCAGGAGAAGGAAATAAAGGGTATTCAATTAGGAAAAGAGGAAGTCAAATTGTCCCTGTTTGCAGACGACATGATTGTTTATCTAGAAAACCCCATCGTTTCAGCCCAAAATCTCCTTAAGCTGATAAGCAACTTCAGCAAAGTCTCAGGATACAAAATCAATGTACAAAAATCACAAGCATTCTTATACACCAACAACAGACAAACAGAGAGCCAAATCATGAGTGAACTCCCATTCACAATTGCTTCAAAGAGAATAAAATACCTAGGAATCCAACTTACAAGGGATGTGAAGCACCTCTTCAAGGAGAACTACAAACCACTGCTCAAGGAATAAAAGAGGATACAAACAAATGGAAGAACATTCCTTGCTCATGGGTAGGAAGAATCAATATCATGAAAATGGCCATACTGCCCAAGGTAATTTACAGATTCAATGCCATCCCCATCAAGCTACCAATGACTTTCTTCACAGAATTGGAAAAAACTACTTTAAAGTTCATATGGAACCAAAAGAGAGCCCGCATCGCCAAGTCAATCCTAAGCCAAAAGAACAAAGCTGGAGGCATCACACTACCTGACTTCAAACTATACTACAAGGCTACAGTAACCAAAACAGCATGGTACTGGTACCAAAACAGAAATATAGATCAATGGAACAGAACAGAGCCCTCAGAAATAACGCCGCTTACCTACAACTATCTGATCTTTGACAAACCTGAGAAAAACAAGCAATGGGGAAAGGATTCCCTATTTAATAAATGGTGCTGGGAAAACTGGCTAGCCATATGTAGAAAGCTGAAACTGGATCCCTTCCTTACAACTTATACAAAAATCAATTCAAGATGGATTAAAGATTTAAACGTTAGACCTAAAACCATAAAAACCCTAGAAGAAAACCTAGGCATTACCATTCAGGACATAGGCGTGGGCAAGGACTTCATGTCCAAAACACCAAAAGCAATGGCAACAAAAGCCAAAATTGACAAATGGGATCTAATTAAACTAAAGAGCTTCTGCACAGCAAAAGAAACTACCATCAGAGTGAATAGGCAACCTACAACATGGGAGAAAATTTTCGCAACCTACTCATCTGACAAAGGGCTAATATCCAGAATCTACAGTGAACTCAAACAAATTTACAAGAAAAAAACAAACAACCCCATCAAAAAGTGGGCGAAGGATATGAACAGGCACTTCTCAAAAGAAGACATTTATGCAGCCAAAAAACACATGAAAAAATGCTCATCATCACTGGCCATCAGAGAAATGCAAATCAAAACCACTATGAGATATCATCTCACACCAGTTAGAATGGCAATCATTCAAAAGTCAGGAAACAACAGGTGCTGGAGAGGATGTGGAGAAATAGGAACACTTTTACACTGTTGGTGGGACTGTAAACTAGTTCAACCATTGTGGAAGTCAGTGTGGCGATTCCTCAGGGATCTAGAACTAGAAATACCATTTGACCCAGCCATCCCATTACTGGGTATATACCCAAATGACTATAAATCATGCTGCTATAAAGACACATGCACACGTATGTTTATTGCGGCATTATTCACAATAGCAAAGACTTGGAACCAACCCAAATGTCCAACAATGATAGACTGGATTAAGAAAATGTGGCAGATATACACCATGGAATACTATGCAGCCATAAAAAATGATGAGTTCATATCCTTTGTAGGGACATGGATGAAATTGGAAACCATCATTCTCAGTAAACTATCGCAAGAACAAAAAACCAAACACCGCATATTCTCACTCATAGGTGGGAATTGAACAATGAGATCACATGGACACAGGAAGGGGAATATCATACTCTGGGGACTGTGGTGGGGAGGGGGGAGGTGGGAGGGATAGCATTGGGAGATATACCTAATGCTAGATGACGAGTTAGTGGGTGCAGCACACCAGCATGGCACATGTATACATATGTAACTAACCTGCACAATGTGCACATGTACCCTAAAACTTAAAGTATAATTTAAAAAAAAAAAGAAAGAAAGAAAAAAAAAAGAATTATAATACACTTTTTGAAATTATTTTATTTGTTATCCTAAAGATTAAAACATATTTTCTTAGCTTAGCATAATCTAATGCTGATTAGTGTTTTTATTTTTACCCTCTTCCTCAGAATTTCAAGAAACTTAGAACACTTTTGCACAATTAATCTGATGTTTATGCTGTATTATATATTTTAATTCTGCCTATGTCATTTATATTCATAATTAATTTACCATTTTACTCTGAATCCCTTCTTAATTCTTTAAGTTTCTCTCTGGGAACATTCTTTTTCTGTTTGTAAGATCTTTCTTTAGTTTTTACTTTGGGTATTATTGTCAAAAATCACTCACTCTTCATCTATATATATATTTATTTTGCCCTCCTTTTTGAAGGTTATTATTATTGGGCATAGAATTCATGGTTGGCAGCTTTCTTTCTTTTGGAACATTGAAAATATCAGCTCATTGTTCTTCTGGCTTCCATTATTTGGGTTGAAAAGTCAGCTACTAGTAGATCGCACCTACCCAAAATGTGGTCTAGGAAATAGCAGGATATTATACCTTGTTATCTTTGATTATGTTTTGGAAATTTTATTTTAAATGTTGCTTGTAAAAAACAATTTGATCTGTAGTGGTAGCCTATATTTCTATGGGAAAGATTATCATTTTGTTTCAGCTTGGCAGCTATGCCCTAGCAGCTCAGGATCACATTAATTCTAGCGTTAGAGATTGAGATTTGGGAGGAGGGGGGCATTCAAACAACTCTTACTGTGATGAAGTCTTTGTGATGTCTGCTTTACCTTTGGTTCATCCTTGTTCCCAGGGAACCACCCACCTTTCAGGATCCCAGACCAAAGCAGAAAGGGTTTATAATAGAACCCGCCAATGGTAGGCTCTGGACTCCAAGTTTTTTTTCATTTTCCAAGCACTATGAGCTATCAAAATTACTTTTATGCCAAAGAACCGCCTCTTTTAGATAGGAAGATAGCCACAGTTTATCTCTTTCTTTCACATTGTACATGCAATTCATCACCAAGTCCTCCTGGTCCTACCTCCAGAATACATTCTTAATGCATGATGGCTCTCAATCTGCATTGTGTGACCTAAATATTGTCCTACCTTGCCTCCTGGTTTCCACCCTTGCCTTTCTTAATCCATTCACTAAACAAATGTTTAAAATTAACCACATACGATTCCTCGAATATCTAGAGGCAGAAATACTATTTGACCCAGCAATCCTATACTGGGTATATACCCAAAGGAATGAATATAAATCATTCTATTATAAAGATACATGGATGTGTATGTTCATTGCAGCACTATTCACAATAGAAGAAACATGAAATCAGCCCAAATGCCCATCAATGATAGACTGGATAAAGAAAATGTGGTACATATACATCATGGAATACTATGCAGCCATAAAAAGGAATGAGCTCATGTTCTTTGCAGAGACATGGAAGGAGCTGGAAGCCATTATCCTGATCAAACTAAAACAGGAACAGAAAAACAAACACCACATGTTGTCACTGAAGTGGGAGCTGAACCATGAGAACGCATGGACACATGGTAGGGGAAACAACACCCACTGGAGCCTGTTGGAGGGAGGAGTTGGGGGAGATCATCACAAAGAATAGCTAATGGATGCTAGGCTTAATACAAGGTGATGGGTGGATCTGTGCAGCAAACCCCCATGGCACACGTTTACCTATGTAGCAAACCTGCACATGCTGCACATGTATCCCAGAACTTAAAAGTTGAAGAAAAAAAAGAAAAAATAATAAGACTAAAATTGGCCACATAATCACATGAATCATATTATGAGGCTCTGCAGTTTAAAAGTCTCTTAACAGCTTCCAATTGAACTTGAAGTACTTTGTTTTTCTAACATCAGATTTCTTATTCTGGTACTCAAGGCATTCCATGGTTTGGCCTCTACCATTCTCTCTAGACATACTGAAACAACTTTTGTTCTATGAATAAACCAAATTAGTTCCTTCCTTAGTTTATTTGTACTCATAGTTTCCTTTATCTGAAAAACAACAACAACAACAACAACAACAATTTTCTTAGTAAATCTCTTTCTTCATAAATCAAGAGGAGCAGCCTCATCTTGGTCATGCAGTTTCTCCTGGAATATTACCTCTTCTAAGAGGCCTTCACTCATCATTTCAGCTAAAGTCTTCCTCCTTTACCAATGCTCTTGTGCATTACTCTATTTAATTTTTTACATAGCATTTGCCACTTTGATATTCTTTTTATTCCATGCAATTAAACTTCAGTCAAAGATAACCTGAAAATATTTTTTTTCCAATTTAAAGAAGTGTGCCTGAAAATGGTATAATTGATTAAAAAATCAAGCCAATATGAACAGATAACACATGAAAGTATGTCGCACAATGATGCCACGTTGCTGAAACGGAGAACACACAGCACTGGATCTTACACATAAATCATCAGTCTTCCTATGGCAATCTAATTTTCTTCTTTTCTATCCTTCACTCCAAATCTCCAATTTAATATAACCCGATTTCCTTCTCAAGAAAACACCTTTTTTTTCTTTTCAACTCAAAAATCTGCTTCTAACCTATCCAAAGGGACTGTCACAGAAGCAAGCAAATAATCGAGTCAACAATGCACACCATAATAGAGAAAAACTTTAAATATTCATTAACAGGGCTTTGGCTAAGTACATTTAGAGCTTCATTATATGCAGCCTTGAGGAAGATCTGTAGGTATTTTCATGGAAGAAGTTAATGATAAATTAGCAATGGAAAAAATGTGTAGAATATGACAATATGATAGAATTTTTATTTTTAAAATCTCTCTGTATATGCATATATATGTATAAGTCACCTCTACAGACTGAAATGGGATTGGTTAAATATTATTATTTTCTACTTCTAGATCTCTGTTTTTAGCATTTCATTTACATATTATGTTTTTATAATAATAAAAGACAAATTAAGCTACTCAGAAATTTTAAAAATCATATTCTATTTTGTTTTGAACATTTCATTTAGATATATTTTTATACCTTCATCTAATCAGCAATGACAGTATTCTCCAGATGTTAAAAATTACTAATGTGCTTGTCAAGCTTTATGCTGTCTAGATTAATTTGTTCATGTCTAGGTTGGCAATGATTTCCAGGAACCTTAATCCCAGGGCATTCACCAACAAATGTTGTGGAATCCCAAGCCTAATACCGTAGGCACAGTAGCCAGTGGCTAGAGTGTGTCATAATGCTTAATTCACCACTTTATACACACACACACGCACACACACACACACACCTTCAAATAAAACATCTTTCCTACTATCTTGGCTTTATTATATTGAATATTTCATAGAGAAAAGTTACTTTATGTAAACAAACATTTTTGTCTTTTTTTTGTCTTGGGACCATCGATGCATTAGAAAAATAATATTTAATACAATTCAGTTCAACTAGTTTGTTGCATTCAAAAGGAGCTCTCACAGCTCTTATCTAACAAGTTTCTACTTTTTTGACATGAAATAAACACTTTAGAGGACAAAAATAATAAGCTATTATATACCATTTGACACATCTCTCTCATAAAGTTATACAATAATGAAAGGTGAAAGGTGACTTCTGTAAAAGGTGATTTTTATAAAATCCTTAAACAACCTGGTCAGAAATATTAGAACATAATGTGATTAGAAAAACAAAATCCAATCAGCCTGTCATTTTCTGCACTTCCTCACCCATACATTATAGCATTGAATCACCAGGGTTTGGCATGAGTAGGTAATTTAGTTCTTAACAAGTATTTAACAGAATTAGTACCCTAATGACTAGGACAGAACCATCCAAGGGCCTCTGTAAAATCAATAAAAACACAAGTGGTAAATTGGAATAGACATTAAATTATGTGCTAAAAGACATTTGCTCTTTGAATTTGGATTTAAAACTAGACTCTGTTAATTGGTGCTATGTCAGAGTATCAGAAATCATATTAAATGCAGCCACTCCTGGAAACTTAATTGAGAGGGAGAATTCTAAGCTCTTTAGTCTCATAAAAGATATGACATATCTCTAAAATTCATTTGATGGACTAATAGCAACTATAGCTCACTTGGCAGTTCAGAAGTACCTTTCAGGTCCAAACAATTGTGACAATTGAAAACATTAGAAGAAAATACTGTAGAACCAGATCCCAAAGAAAAGATTTGGCTTCATTCATGTTTGTGCTTTTATTTTTAAAGGAAAGAGAGTGTGTGCTTTTGCATATATCAGTAGTTCATTATATTTTGTTGCTGAGTAATATTTCATTTATAAATGTAATACAATTTGTTTATCCATTCACCAGTTAATAAACATTTCCATTGTTTCCAGTTTGGGGCAAGCATGAATAAAACTGCTATTAACATTAATGTACATGTATGTGGATGAATATGTTTTCATTTCACTAGGACTAGAATTGCTGGACCATATGGATTGCTTTACTGGTAAACATTTAATAGTTGACTCTTCCCCTTTCCCCAAAACAGTCTCTGATTTGTAGCATTTGCCAATTCCTGCAGTGTGAATATTCCTACTCTAACCCATTTCAGTCTCCCAACATGGCATCACTGAATGTGGAGTTAGAAATAGATGTGCATGATTGGCTCCTATGAACTGGTAATGTTTGGCTGCAGCACAATGCTAGTAATATGGTAAATCTGTATTTTACTTTATAAGAAACTGCCAAAGTGTTTTTCAAAGGTGTTTTGACACTTTGCATTCCTACCAACAATGTATGAGAGTTTCAGCTGCTCCACATACTAGCCAGCATTTGACGTTGTTTAGGGGTTTTCCCCTTTATTTTAGCCATTCTTTTAGAGGTATAATGTTATATCTTGCAGTTTTAATTTGAGTTTCCCTAATGACTAATGATGTTGAACACTTTTTCTTGGATGTAGTTGCCTTTTTCTGTATTTTTTTATTGAGGTATATGTTCAAATCATTTGCCCATTTGGTTTTCTTAGTATTGCATTCTGATAATGTTTTGTAAATTCTGAATACAAGTCCTTTAGCAGATATTTCATTGTAAGCATTTTCTCCCAGTCCATTGACTTGCCTTTTCACTTTCTTAACAGTGTATTTTATAAAGTGTAAGATTTTTGTATTCATAAAGCTTAATTTATCTTTCATCTTTCATTGTTTGTTCTTTTTCACCCTAAGAAATCGTTGCCTTACTCAAGTTACAAATATGTATTAGCTATAATTTCTTCTAAAACTCTGATGTCCAACAAAACAATCACCAGTCACATATGGTGCCTTAAATTTAAATTAAATCAAATCAAATTAAATTAAAACTTTAGTTCCTCAATTATACTAACCACATTTCAAGGGCTCAATAGCCTCTTTGGCTGGTGGCTACTGCATTGGACAGAACAGCCACTGATCACTTCCATGACTGTTCAGTGTTCCACTTGGATAGCACTTTCCTAAAAGTTTCATAGTTCTAATTTTATATTTAGTATTTTATATATTTCAAGTTAATCTTTGTATATGATGTGAAGTATGGCTAGAGTATTTGTTTGTGGTTTCGTTTGTTCTTTTTTTTTTGCATATGAATTCCAAATTGTCCCAGTAACATTTTTGAAATCTACTTTTGTGTTTATCACCATGTGATTTTTGTGTGTGAAAGTTAGATAGAAGGGCTTTCTTTTGGCATTTTAAAATTTCTTTTAAACAAGCATACCTGGGAATAAAATATTAGATATTGAAAATTGTGGTTGAATTAGGCTCATCAAATTTACCAAGCAACACTTCCATTACCTACAGTAGGCTGTCTCTCAAGCCAGCACCAGTTTCTGACATATCCTGTCCACAAGTCTTTAAGGGATTAACCTGTGAATACCGGATAGATTAGGCCTGGTTTACATAGGGAGGCAGCTGAAATCTCTTGCAAAGAAATTATTGAATAATCTAATCAAGGTAGGAAAACATCACTGTATCCCCTTAATAGAGACATAGAGACAAGCCTCTGCAAATGATCCTCTGTTAGTGGCAAAAAAGTGTGACTGTATTTTTTTAATAAGTTTACTTAGCAGAAAATAGGTATTTCTCACGTGAAATTTGGTATTTATCTTCTCCCATTTTAATTCTGCTTTAGATTAAACAAAGTAAATACTTGATTCTGTGTTTTGTCACAATACCTTCTATGGTTGTTGTTGTTTTTCGTCTCTTTTGCTTTATTTGGTCAATTTTGAAAAACATATTGTTTGCTTAAAGAGCAGTCATAGGATTAAGATAACCTCACCTTGATTTTGTGATATTTTTCAAATTCTGGTAACAATAAAATAAAACATGTTTGTTTAACTGGCTGAACATTTTAGAGTCTAAAAATTATTTTGACACGACTGTGTTTCTGTCCATTTGCAAAGTCTCAAATGTTAGCAGACTCTATGGTACTACTGGAATGTGTGCCAACCAATATTTTAGTTTTGACACTGATATATTTTGAATGTCCCCTCCAAATCTCATGTTGAAATGTGATCCCCAATGTTGGAGGTGGAGTCTGGTGGGAGGTATTTGGATCCTGGGGCAGATGCCTCATAAATGGCTTGGTGTTGTTCTCACAGTAATGAGTTCTCATCCTATGAAGATTCACATGAGATCTGGTTGTTTAAAAGAGTGTGGCACCTCCTTGCTCTCTCTTGCTCCTGCTCTCACCATATGATACATCAGGTCTCCCTTTGCTTCCACCATGACTGGAATCTTCCTGAGGCCTTAACCAGATGCAGATGCCAGCACCATGCTTCCTGTACAGCCTGCAGAACCGTGACTCCAAATAAACCTCTTTTCTTTATAAATTACCCAGTCTCAGGTATTCTTTTATTGCAACGCAAAAGCAGACTGCTACAGACACATAGTTTAGAGGAGGGGTCAACAAACTACTCTTTCCCACAAAGGATAGATAGTAAATATTTCAGTCTTTGCATGCCCTAAGGTCTCTATCACAACTATTCAACTCTGCTATTATAGTACAAAAGCAGCCATAAACAATGTGTAAACAAATGAGCTTGGTCATCTTCAAATAAAACTTTATTTACTTATTTATAAATAAAACTTTATAAAAGGCTCTGGGCCAGAGTTGGCTTCTAGGCTATAGTTTGCCAATTCCTGGTTTAGAGTTACAGATCTTTAGTTCCACTCCCTCAAAAAAGAGAAAATTCATTTGAATGTAATTTGTTTAAAAATAAATAAAATTTAATGACAATATATTCCATTTAAAGCAGACTATATATATTCTAGGAATGTGATATTTTTAACCACAATAAAAGTAATCAAATATTGTTTTTATATAAATAAAAAGTAATAAATTTTTCTGTTAATATATTTTACAATTTTTACATATATTTTCCACATTTAAAATTTATATATTTTATCATACACTTGAAAAGATAATAAAGACTTAATTGAATGATGTAAGAATTCTTAGACAATTGTCCTTGTAATTATTTTATCTAAGTTCATCACCCTAGTAGTTAGCTAAATAAACACAATAGACCCATGTTAATCCGAGTTTTTTTAATCCCCTCTGCCTCTTAATGACCAGAATCAGACTGGTATAAAGTAGCCATGAGTACAGAATGTGAGAGTTATTATAATAAGAGCAGTAAAGACTAATTATTATACACAAGATGATCTAACATTACACTTTAAATTCCTGTGATGCACTGGAGACACATAAAGGATGAGTCAGTAAATCAGGCTGATGAAAGACACATGCAAATAAAGGGAAACTTAAGTCAATGGGAAGAAGCTGTCTGAAGACCTGGGTTCAAATCCTGGTGCTACCTTCATAGGTAGGAACTCTGAGATTCGAGAAAATCATTTGTATTCTCTGTGCATCATGTTTTATCATCTGTGTGATGAGGTAATAAAAGTACCCACTTCATAGGTTCAATGAGAACTGAAGGTTATGATTCATGTAAGGTGTTTAGGACAGAGCCTGGCACATAACAAATGCTCAGTGAGTATTAGCTACTGGTATTTAATTATTTTGATGATGATGATGGTGGTGGTGGTGATGGTAGTAGTGGTGGTGATGACAATTAGCGTGCTGAAGCTTAAAAGCTTAGCAGATTCAGGGAATTCTGATACTCTTCCAGACACTTATTAATTCAACATCAGTGAATTATACTAATCTTGTGGCTTCTCCTCTGAGCTTTTCTAGGTGACTGGCTAATAAAACAAATGCATGCAAATATGTTAATTGGTTCTGCTGAATAATAAAGATGTATTTTCCCCTTTAATAATTATTCATATTTTAACAAAAATTTAATGTCTGAACTTAGGAATGAACAGCTAAGGCTGGAATTACTGTGACATATAATTAATAAGCATGTTTAAAAACAAGGAAACCTTTAACCACACTTACCATACAACACTTCCTCCTCAAATATGTTGGGTCAGCCCTTCCTGCAGCCTGCAGCTAATTCCCCTGCACTTTTTCCTAAAGGGTGGGAATTAACAGTTCTAACCAAATCTGCCTCAACACTTGCAGGGCCTGAAGCAAGAGTACAAATTGAAACTTCTGAACCCACTTCCCCTCATCCTCACCTCTGGCTCCAGCCTGCACTGCAGGGAACAGAACACATGACTTTGGACACCAGAGCCCTTTCTCTCCAAACTTGGGTAATGCGTAGTCCTTGGTCACTCCATGCATGCATGCACACACCCAGCATTCTTCTCTGACCTTAAGAGAATAAACTCAGGGAAGAAAGAAACTGGAAACAGATTCAGGGCCACTTATGCTGAGAATCCTAGGGTCTCCAGTACCCAGAACATGATTTGGGTAGGAGGACACTGGTTCTGGATGGACACAGCCCTTGGCCCAAGCATTCTTAGTTCATAGGAGCACAACCATAAGAAAGCCAGAGCTGGACCCTTAAGCCCAAGACCTTGTGCCAGGGCTAGTTGGCCTGATCTAAAGGTGGTACAGACTGTAACTAATTGAAGAGGAATCTAAGAATCCAAGAGGTTATATAACTTGCCTCCTGGCCAATGGTAAAAACAAGTTAAAAGCAGAGATAACCTGCAAGTTCAGGCATCTTTTTCCTATCTACTTAGAAATGTACCAATAAACTTATAATAATCATAGTATATAACAGCAAGTTTGACAATTTTTTATAGGAGTGCTGATCCGAGCCTCACCCCTGGGTAAAACTCCAGGAATTCAGTATGGGAAAAAAAATGAGAGCCAGCCTTCTATGCATTTTAACGGTTAACTCACATTAATGTTTCTACTTGGTTCCCCTATTAATTATGGTAGGGTAAAAATCTTGCTATATACATAATTGAATGGTTGGACAGAGAGCTACAGGATGTTGCAAAATTGTAATATCACAGTTACCTGGGAAGTAGATAATTAAATGGTAGTAAAAAGTAGCCTTTTAAATCTTAATCAGAGTATTTAAAGAATTGGACAAGGGTTTTAGAACTTTCATAGTAGGAGAGTTAACAGACTTTTAAACGTTAAGAGACGCCATCAGCCTCACATATTAGGCCAACATTGACGTTTCTACCTAAAATGAATTAGCATAAGAGGAAATAAAGGAAGCATTCCCACTGAATCTAAAGGCATAATAACTTCCAGAGTCAAAATGTCAAAAAGGTATCAGCTACTCTAACACCTTCACCTTTATTCTTGTAAAAAATGAAACAAAATCTGTAATGCATTTTTATTTTTGACAAGACACTTGATTAAAAAATTGGTCTGACCCTACCGCACCTTGAAGAATCTAGACCTACTTAGCATTCTTCATGCAATTTTCTCTATCTGGAACCAGCCACTTTGAGATCTGTGTTAATCTGGGTCTCAAAAAATATGCTTAAGGAGTAACTGGTCACATAAGCATCAGGAGTTGTCCAAAAGTAAAGAAAATTTCTGCTTAGATATAGGAGGAATTTGCCAGCTTTTGGAGAGCACTCCATGACATGACTCCACTCTAAAATACCTGAAGTCTTCCCAAGAGAAACCGTCTCCAATAGAACCTAGCAATGGTCTCAGTTCTCCATTGCATTTCTCAGCCTCAGTCTTCTCACAAGACATGGGAAGTATTGCTTTTTAGTACTGCTTGTGCGCTCCTTTTTCCTCTTCAAAACATGGAAGGCTATTCCTACTGAATAACCTTTTGACTTGTCATTCAAAGCCTTTGAAATCACACCTTCATCCATGTCCCTACAAAGGACATGAACTCATCATTTTTTATGGCTGCATAGTATTCCATGGTATATGTGTGCCACATTTTCTTAATCCAGTCTATCATTGTTGGACATTTGGGTTGGTTCCTAATGCTAAATGATGAGTTAATGAGTGCAGCACACCAACATGGCACATGTATACATATGTAACAAGCCTGCACGTTGTGCACATGTACCCTAAAACTTAAAGTTTAATAATAATAAAATTTTAAAAATATAATATAAAATAAAAATTAAAATAAAAAAAGAAATCACACCTTCAAGCCTTTGAAATCACACCTACCTTGAGGGCCTGACCTCTATTTCCCATATCTGAAATAGGGGTCCGTATCAGAGGATGGAGGGTGGGAAGAAGGAGATGATCAGGAAAAATAACTAATGGGTACTAGGCTCAATACCTGGGTGATTAAATATTCTCTACTACAAACCCCCATGACACAAGTTTACCTATGTAACAAACCTGCACATGTACTCTTGAACTTAAAATAAAAATTAAATAAAATCAACCTCCCACCAAAACAAAACAAAACAGGTGTCTAAACCTCTAGTGGCTAAAGTGAATGAACAGGTAACTAAACATGTGATGCTGGCTAGGTGTGCCAACATATATTGTTTTCCCGCCTTTTGTTCCTGCTGATGGCTATATCATGTTTTGTCTTGTGCTATCGTAATGGGTATCTTTCCTACATCATTTCCTAGGCTGGAGGATTCTTAAGAAGAGGGATGAAATCTCATTCATTCCTGATTTCAGAGCAGAGTATCTGAAACACAAGGTATGTTCAAAAAATATCCCTTTACTGAATTATTGAAAGAGATATCAGGAAATATGCCTTTATTGATTAATAGATTTATATTGGGTCAATAGATAGCTGGAATCATTGAATGATAAATGACAAAAGAATGCTTAGAATGGAATTGAGCTGACTGGAGTCTAAACATGCATGAAAGACGTATTGACAAGCAATATCAGACACTAAATTTGGAATTGAGATTCAGAAAGCAAAAGACCAATCCGGTGGCCATGACAGTCCCATGCTAAACCAACACCCTCTGTTGCCCAGGCTGGAGTGCTCTTGGCCCATTGCAACCTCCACCTCTCAAGTTCAAGCAATTGTCCTGCCTCAGCCTCCCAAGTAGCCAGCATTACAGGCCCTGCCACCATGCCCGGCTAATTTTTGTATTTTTTAGTAGAGACGGGGTTTCACCATGTTGGCCAGGCTGGTCTTGAACTCCTAACCTCAAATGATCTGCATGCCTCAGCCTCCCTAAGTGCTGGGATTACAGGCATGAACCACTGTGCCTGACCTTTCTACATGTTTATAGCTTTTGGGTTTTTTTGCTTTTTTAATTCAATTTTTATTTTATATTCAGGGATTGTACGTGGAGGTTTGTTTCCTGGGTATATTGAGTGATGCTGAGGTTTGGGTATGATTGATCCCATCATCTAGGTAGTAAGCATATTACTCAATAGGTAGATTTTCAGCCCTTGTCCCTCTCCCTCCCTCCCCTTTCTAGTTGTCCCCAGTGTCTATTATTTCCACCTTTATGTCCATGTGTACCTAATGTTTAGCTCCCACTTATAGGTGAAAATATGTGATATTTGCTTTTCTGTTTCTGTGTTAATTTTGCTCAGGACAGTGGCCTCCAGCTGCATGTATGTTGCTGCAAAGGGCATGGTTTCATTCTTTTTTATGGCTGTGTAGTATTCCATGGTGTGTATGTACCAAATTTTCTTTGTCCAATCCATTCTTGATGGGTACCTATGTTGATTATATGTCTTTGCTATTGTGAATAGTGCTGCAATGAACATACAAGTGCATGTGTCTTTTTCATAGAACAATTTATCTTCCTTTGGGTCTATACCTAGTAATGGGATTGTTGGGTTGAATGGTAGTTCTGTTTTTAGTTCTTTGAGAAATTGCCAAACAGCATTCCACTGTGGCTGAACAAATTTATTTTCCCACCAAGAGTGTATAAGTGTTCTCCACAGACTCACCAGCACCTGTTGTTTTTGACTTTTTAATAATAGCCATTCTGACTGGTGTGAGATGGTAGCTTATTGTGATTTTGATTCACATTTCTCTGACGATTAGTGATATTGAGCATTTTTTTCATATATTTGTTGACAATTTGTATGTCTTCTTTTGAGAAGTGTCTGTTCATGTCCTTTTCCCACTTTTAAACGGGGTCATTTTGGTTTTGCTTATTGAATTAAGTTCCTGATAGATTCTGGATATTAGATCTTCCTCAGATTCATAGTTTGTGAATACTTTATCCCATTCTGTAGGTTATCTGTTTACTCTATTGATATTTTCTTTTGCTGTGCAGAAGCTCTTTAGTTTAATTGAGTCCCACTTGTCAATTTTTGTTTTTGCTACAATTGCTTTTGAGAACTTAGTCGTAAATTCTTTCCCAAGGTTGATATCCAGAATGCTACTTCCTAAGTTTTCTTATAGGATTTTTACAGTTTGAGGTCCTAAATTTAAGTCTTCAATTCATCTTGGGTTAATTTTTGTATATGGTGAGAAGTAGGAGTTCAGTTTTATCCCTCTGCATGAGGTTTGCCAACTACCCCAGCACCATCTATTGAATAGGCAGTCATTTTCTCCAGGGCTTATTTTTGTCTGCTTTGGTGAAGATCAGATGGTTGTAGGTGTGCAGCTTTATTTCTGTGTTCTGTATTCTGTTCCATTGGTCTATACATCTGTTTTTGTACCCATACCATGTTGTACCAGTTACTGCAACATTGTAGTATAGTTTGAAGTTGGGTAATGTGATACCTCCTTGTTCTTTTTGCTTAGGATTGCTTTGGCTATTAGTAATATGCTCATAGCATTTGTATCTCCCTCTACCATAGCACTTACTACCCTCCATTGGAATAATTTGCATAAGTCCGTCTCCGCCCACCACCCTATCTTTTGCTCCTCCAAGCAGATATCTCATCATTTGACTGGCACAATGCATTGCATATCACCAGAGGCCATTAAATATTTGGTGAATAGATGAATCAAAAAAGAAGACCCTAGGCAGATACAGGCCTAGTAAAAACTCACTAAGATATAGAAGTTAATGCCTTTATATATTTATTTTTATTCTTTCCATTTTATGGTTTTGGAAACTGAACCTCTGGGAGATCTAGCAACTTCCCCCAAGTCAAAAGACAGAAGTGGCACAGCATAATAGAAAATTCTGCTCTTCTTAAGACACCAGTCATTTAGATGCATGTAACAGAAACATTTAAAAAAAAAGTCACACCTTAAAATATCTTGAGTTGAGAGGTTGTCCTTTTTCCCCCATTTGATGCATTCAATTATTGACTTCCATCACGATTCTGTTAAAACACTGAATCTACTGCAAGTTTCATTTGAAAGGAATAACATAATTCTGCACAGTGAGACTACAACAGGTTCTTTGCAGTCAACAGTAGCTACAGGTATTGACTGTCCATCATGTGCTGGTCACTAACAAGAGCATCATATGCACAATTTTCTATTTCACATTTGAGAAACCTGAGGCTTGGGAGGAATAACCTGTCAACACTTTCAGGCCTGGAAAATGTGGAAGTAGGATCTATACTCTTATTTACGTGACAATGGAGGCCATATTTTATTGTGCCATGCTGTGGGAATTCTCTTTCTGAGAGTCTGCCTCAACTCTTCATTCCCTTCCCTGCGGGAAATCAGTCCAGCACTGTACATTTCCATGGTCCTCTAGTAATCCTTCTTTCATAGCTCTTAATCTATTTTATTGTGCATACACTCATTCAACAAGTATTTATTGAGCACTAAGTCCCAGGCACACACTGGGCATAGCAGTGAACAAGATAGACAAAATATCCTGCCTTACCCCTCTGCCAGACTATAAGCCACATACAGGCAGGGGACATGTTTGCCTTCCTTCCTCTCATATCTTATTGAATGAATAAGATCATTAAATCGACATGAATTCAAAACACTAAATAACTGCTTTGAGACAACAGAATACAAATCCATATTATACATAGAGCCATTTCATCCAATGCTCACTTTAGGACAAATGAGAAGTGTTTAGTATTGGTGTGCCATGCAGCAAACACAGAACCAAACACAAATGGGGAAGGAAAACAGAGACAATAACTTGTTTTGTTTACTCTCACATAAGTAGAAACAAACTGCTCTTCAACCTGAACATAATTGTTGTGGCCTTGAAGCTGAAAGGTGTTCATTTCAAATAAGGGCTACTATGAGAAAAAAAGTTTCATGTATAAAAACCTATGTTAATGAAGCTGAGATTCTGTAATTACAATCACGTGAAACCCAACCCCAGGTTACACTTCTCATTGCTTGTGTGTCAGGCGATCATTTCTCTTATGATGTATTCATGGTGAACACAAGGTCGGAAAATGCATCTACAGTGACAAAAGACAATTCTTTTGCTTAGGAATCATCCCAGAGCATCTGTTATTAAATCTCTCAGCTCACAGAAGCACAATGTAGACAGAAAGGAACACCTAGTGAAAGAAATATTCAATCAGGCCCCAGATACCATTTTACCTGCTGAAGGTGCCTAGGGGTATACACATGCTGGATGGTAATTAGGTGTTTTCAAAAACTCTCCAATCTATCTGATTGCTTTCCACCATTACCTCTGAGAATAACTTTCCCAAACTCTTGCTTCTAAGCTATATAAAAGTGCTTTGCGATTCTAATTCTCTTAAGGCGCAGGGTGTGTGTGCATGTGTATTTGTGTATTATCTAGACATACTCCATGTTAATGACAATGTCTTTCTTGTTAGACATCATGCCTCTATAATAGGTGTTAACTTAGCCTGTAATTTAAGAGTACAGGCTTTGTTGTCCTATATCCCAGCTTGGCTGTGAATACAAGCTGTCTGACTTTGGAGAAGTTACCTAACTTCTCCGAGCCTTAGTTTCCCCAGCTGGAAAAATGTAGCTAATGCTCCTACCTTACAGGATTGTTGAAAGAACAAAATAAGATGATGTATCCAAAGCATTCTTAATAAAGGAAATTCTCTGAAGTCAGCTCTACTATCTTGGCAAGTCATTTAGCCTCTCTGACACCAGTTTCCTGATCTGTAAAATGAGAACATTCATTCATGGGCAATTTTGCCAGGATTAAATTAATTAATATGTGGATGGCAAAGATATGGAATCAACCTAAGTGTCCACCAATGGATGAATGAATAAAGAAAATGTGGTACATATATACAATGGAATACTATTTGACCATAAAAAAGAATGAAATCTTGTCATGTGAAGCAATAAGAATGGAACTGGAGGTCATTATGTTAAGTAAAACAAGCCAGGTACAGAAAGACAAATATTGCATGTTCTCACTCATATGTGAGAGCTAAAAAATTTAATCTCAAGGAGGTAGAGAGTAGAATGATAGAGAGTAGAATGACAGTAGAATGGAAAGTGTGTGTGAGTGGGAGGGGGAGAATGAAAAGAAGTTGGTTAATGGGTACAAACACAGTTAGATAGAACAGTTAAAAACAATGTATTGCATATCTCAAAATAGCTAGAATAGAGGTTTTGAAATGTTCCCGACACATAGAAATGATAAATGCTTCTGGTGATGGATAGCCTATCTACCATGACTTGATCATGACACATTCTATGCATGTAACAAAATACTATGTGTACCCAATAAATATACACAAATATTATGCATCAATAAAAATAAACAAGTAAAGTTAAACGTACTTCCTTAAAATTAACTAATTAATGCATGGAAAGTGCTTAACACAGTGTCTGAGATGACACAGTAAGTAAGTGCTCAATAAATGTTACCAATTAGTAGTGTTGTTACTTTTATTATCATCACTATCATCACCACCATCATCATTATCATCACCAGATAATCTGATTAAGGGTGAGGACCATGTCTTACAAATATTTCCTCAGCCCATATTTTGGGAAGCTAAATATTCCTTAAAATCTGTGAGGGCTATCATGAGAATTTTGGGGTGAAATCTCTGCAGCATAAAGACATAACACTGTGGAAAGTGGGTCCTGATTTTAACAATAAGACATTAAACCTATTACGTTAAAACCCAATATTCCACGACCAGCATAGAAAGCTTTTTATGTCTGAGTGCCTACAGGCTTGAATAGCACGAAGCAAGGGTATCTCTTTGCAAAAATCTTTCCGAATAGCATTCTTTGAATTGATAAAAACTGTTTTTTTAAATGACACCACTTAAATGAAACTCAGAGATATTTCCATTTCAACTGATATCAAGATCAAAGGATTGCATCTCATGGGATGTCAGAAATGAGAGAACTTGTAAGTGGCAGAGGTTAGAACCTAACAGCTATATCAAACGTGGGAAGAACAGGAGTGTCCAGGGAGCTGTAAACCCACTTTGGAAAACAGCCAATCAGATCTCTCTGGCTTGAAGACAAAGAACCAGAATGCTGCCTGCCTGAAACCAAGCCACTTAAGGGCCTCTGAGAGGGTCACAGGCCATTTCCATGATGGGTGACCTTGTATAGTCAGTCATAGGAGTAATTCTCTGGAACTACCAACAGTTATTCTACAAGATGACTCCTTGTTAATCAGAGAAAAATGACTAACAGGAGCTAAAGCAACTTCCAGTTATGATAGAGGACCAAGTTTGTGTTCAATTTCTTTTTTCTCCCTTCTCTTCTCTGACTTTTCACATCACCCTATAGGTTAACACCTGTGATAGTCAAGCAGCAAGAACACTAACATCCACTCAGTACTTGTGATATAAGTACAACACTATAGGGTAGGTGGCCATATCTCTATTTTACACTTGAGAATACTGAGGCTCATGGGGGTTAAATAACTTGCCAGAGCTAGGATTAGAAAAATTGATCTCTCCTTCTATCCTTCCATGAGAACTGGCTCAGTATGTCTGTTCCCTACTGTAACCTCAGCACCTAATAGATACTTTCTAAGCATTCTTCAGCAAATATTATTAACAATCCACTTTCTCAGATACAAACAAAATCTGACTTTCTTAATATTTGTCATAAAATGCACATAGGAAAGTCTGTTTCTTTTATTCCTTCATTTAACAGATAGTTACAAGTCCCTACTGTGTTCCAGGAACTGCAGATACCTCTGGGAATATAATAGACTAAGAGCCCTGCCTGTGGACCTCATCTTCTATTTGAGGAAGTGAGACAGTAAGTAACAAAGTCAATAAATAAACAAATTACTTAGGATGCCAGAGAAGGATTCTTTGGCTCAGAGAAGATGAAGAATAACAACACCCACAAACCCACCAAAGTTGGAAATCATGATGGATGGAATTAGAGTTTTTTCAGGTATCATATTTTTGAAAATGTTAAACTGGTATATTTTTTATATTTTTCATTCATCTCAAATCACAGTATCCTAGGCATCCACCCCCAACTCTAATGGGTTTCAGCACCTGAGAGAAAGAACAGGCATCATCTACAATAACAAAATCCTTATACATGTTGACTGACAAATTAGATTTATGTTGAGTCCATAACATGAAAATAGTTTTGACAGTCAGGCATTGCCAAAAAGAGAAAAATATATGTAAATTGCAAAAACTTCCTTTCCATATCAAGAGACAGGCCTGGTGACTAGATCTATGAGGTTTTTCTATATGCCATGGGTACAGGAAACTCAGGATAGAATATACTGTAAGTTCTCATTTAAGGGGGAAACAGAGAATGCTTCTAGGTGATAAGAAACTTGGATTCTTATTTTTCATCAACCTTTATCCAACTTTGGTAGCCAATCCTCAGGGGGAGTAATAAAAACACAAGATATATTGATATGGGATGCCATAAGCAGCTTTCCACCTATAGCTCTGGGGGAATGCAACTAGCAATATGCAACCTTCTGACCTGGAGCAGCTGCAGAAGAATACAAATGGCCACATCACATAGTCAGACAGAAAGTGACCCATTAGACTGACCTACCTCCCCAGATCCCACCACAGTGCTGCAAAGATTGGGATGATTGGGATAATATAAGAAAGATCTAAAAGTTTCTGGGATCTCTTAGGCACAATAAATAGTAGTTGAAATTTAAGAACCAAGAAGGGCCTGCCATGGGTGTGCTAGGGAAGTTTTTAAGGTCTTCCTCAGAGCTGAAATAAGGGGGATGGAAACCAGTTTAACATCATCATGGCTCAGACCCAAAGGTAGTGAAATTAGACCAAGTTATGGGACAGGAAAGAGGAAGTAGGAAGGAAAGCCTAGGTGGGAAGAACACATTCATCAGCTGTGAATTTGAGAGACATATACAGAAAGAGGCTCAGTGACCAGGCCGGACAAGAATTAAACTCAATGAAGGCCAGGAAGAGCCCAGGTAACAGTCCAGCTACCGCTCACTCCAGCATTCTTTCCTCCATCACTGAGAGTACATGAAAGCTTTTTTCTTTGTTTAATGCCACCCAGGATTTTGAGGACGGACAGGGAAGACTTTTGAGAGGAAATAAACATACATAAAGTGAATTTCATTTATTAATCTGACTGATTATGTATCCAAAAGAAACTGAGCTAACCTGAAATAGATTGTTTAAAACTAGCAGGTAATAAAATACTTAAAATTAAGTTTTTCCCAGCCAGCCTTGTTCAGCAGAGACAATAAAGCTAACGGAGTTGTAGTGTGTAAATCTTGGTCTCTGGGTTAAAGGGATACTAACTCAGCCATTATGATTTATCCTGCCTTCTTCTGTATGCACATGGAGGCTGCTGATTTTATTTTGGTACATTTGGGGAGTGCGATTGCTATTCTGGTGGGTGTCCAGATATTAGGAGTTTCTGTTTATGACTTCTGAGAGCTGTTTGTTGGAAAGAAGTGTTCTTTTGCCTGCTAATGTACCTATAAACTCTTTAATGAAAACTGCTTAATAAGCCCCATGAAAGATTTACCTGAGATGGAAGGAGGAATTTACTGGCAGAACATGACTCGCTTTCCTTCCTATTTTCTTGTCCATTTAACACTGGTCTAAAACTCTTCTTGAAAAGTTGAAATCTCTCCCCACACTGGTATCTGTTCTTCATAGCTTCTTCCCAAGAAGTCGTCCTTCACCCAAAGCATGTAAGAATATGTGCTGACCTCCACCTTCTCAGAACCTTTTTCTCTAAATACCACTTAGGCTTCTAGATCTTTCTGACTTTTTCTCTATAACAAGTCACTGTTGACTGAGCTATTTTCCTCTTCAGGTATATTTACATTTTGTCAGGTTTTATCCCAAATCTAGAATCAGCAGTTCAATCAGGGATAAAGTCTTTAGGCATCAGAAAAAAAAAAAGGTGTGTGTTTCATTCATTAATGCTCTCAAGCCAAAGACCAATAAAAATGCACCTTAATTTGAACAATGTTGGGTTTATTCACTTACTGCAATGAGGGAGAGCTGATGCCATTGGGACTGAGGTGAGTTGGGTATTAGAGAGGGCTTATTACAGAATTTGGGCTTATGTTTTGTGATTTGGGAGATAATTCCAGGAAATGGGACATTGCTTTGAACTGGATGTTGTCTAGAAGCTGGGATAATTCTGTGACTGGGTATCTTAATAATTCTTACTTAGGAGATGAAAACACAGGACAAGGTGAAAACTGTTAAGGAAACCAGCAGTCATTCAAACTGTTATAGGAGATACTTGGTCATTTTTTGTGGTCTGGAAAATGTTTATGCTTTTGTCTGTGTTCTTAAATGATTAGAGTTCTTGTCTCGATCCCAGCATCTCAGAGTGGCCTTGTGTGATATTGATGTTCTGTGAAATCGTTTGGGTTAGCCAGGTGAACATGGCCCCACTGCATGTGTGAGGCTGGCTCCTGCCTCTCAGGGTTGCTTTTTTCATCCTCAGTTTGCTCATTCATTCATTCATTCATTTGTAGTGGTTTATCAAAATTAATGAGTATATAATTCATTGATCTGCTTGCTTGATTTTGATCTGTTCCTTATATTAGAAAATAAGCTCTATAAAGTCAGACACCATGTTTGCTTTGCTCATTATTTTATACCAAGTGACTTTTCAGTGTCAAGAAACAAAGCACCTGGCAGACTGAGGAATCTTGGAAGGTCTCAAGTCAGATACTGATAATTAAGTTAAATATTATGATTTAAAGCACTGGAGAAGTGAGAATGGATAGAAAGTCAGCCAGCTATTTTGTGCTCAAAAAGCCAAACTTTTCAATGGAAAAAACAATAAACATACCAACTTTAAGATATACCATTTGTTCTCAGGGCTAGCCATAAGGGCATACTTCTTTATTAGACTACTTGTTTCAGATAACTGCCAACCTATTTAAAATGCCCAATTTTCAATGTTCCATTATCCCCAGAGAGAAGTCTGTAGGTGTCCTTGGTGATGAAAAGAAAGGTTTAGGGAAATACTAACTTATATTGTCATTTTATAGGGTAAATCATTCAGCTAAGATTGTCCAGCTGATTAGAACAATATTAGACAACGAAAAAGTGTTCCTCATCAAGAAAGCTATTCTGAAGCAGATTATTTCTTCAGACTTGATTTCAAGACATTTCAGTGCTTTCCTAATACTTAGCTCAGATTGGATTGTTTTAAAAAATAATATTTTTCCCATGTGTCTGAACACATAAATATTTTGGTTGTTTTGTTATCTGGGAATCTTTCTGAAGATAACAGATTTGGATTCAAAGAAGCAAAAGTCTTACTAACATTGATTTTCAGCAGCATTACCACTAACTTCCTGGTTGTCTCTGACCCGTCTTTCAGAAATGCACTTCTCTCAGCTGGGCAGATTAATTGATTCTCTCACCCAAGTAAAAGTCATCCAGCCTCTTTGAGTGCCAGACACTTTGCCAGATTCCATAAAAACAGTAGTAAATAGCAGGTATAATTTTTGCCCTCTGAGGTTATAGTCACAAAGGACAGCCAACATTGAACAAGGAATCACTGATGAGCTGAGTGTCACCAATGAGAGGCACAAAACACCACTAGACATGCAGAATGCCTATCCAGACCCACAGAGTCACAGGTGGAGGGGAACAACATGGGGTATGAAGTAGGAAAAACAGCACTGGCTAAGATGTCTTTGCATGTCTTGTGGTTTTGAGTTGTGGTTTCCAATCTGACATTTATAATTCTAATGATACCAAATCTTAATGTAAAAATGAATTGTTAGTATCCTGGTCATGATATTATACTACAGTTTTACAGGATGGTACCATTAGAGGAAACTGAGTAAAGGGTACACGTGATCTCACTATATTATTTTGTACAAGTGCATGTGAATCTGTAAGCATCTCAAAATAAATGTTTGATTCTAAAAGACAGAAACATATCTTGCAGGGATTTGTTTGTTTTATGTGTTGGAGAGAAGACTCTTGGGTTATTAACCAATGACAACTCAGCTGTCACAACTCCAAAAACACTGAAATTCTCAGCTATTTGGATGCCTGGCTCACATTAATTGCTCTTCACATCTTTGGTGATTGAACAAATGAAGGAATTCTTAGTGAGTAGAAGGGCTCAAGCTGCTAACCTCAACTGCAAAGTCTTGGTCATTATAGTGAAATATTCACTTCGTGTTTAAGAGGGAATCTTAGGAGGTCAGCCAGCCAATTTCATTCTCAGAGATCACACGTATAATAGCTCTGTGAGTCATGAACATGTTTTTAAACTAGAAATTGTAATTCAAGCCAGTGTTGTTTACATTTGTCCCTTTAATATTTTATCCTTTATTCCTAACAAGACCTAGCTCAGACATTGAGGGACCAGCTAAATACAGATGGCTGAATTATTAAAAAGGATTCTCTCTGAGTGCCTCAGGAACTACACAGGCTTTTCTAGTTAACATTTCCATCTAGGCAAGAGGGCTCAGGACCACATTTCAACCACAAAGATTGGAGTTGGCAGAGTCAACCATGATAACATTCCCCTGGAATTCATGGCTTGGGTTTCCCTGGAAGGTGTAATTAATAACCCGCATGCCTCCAACTACTAATATAAATAAATGTCTAGTATTTGCCTTCTCTCTTATACCCTACACTGAAACCAGATAAACTTCTTTTCTGTCTTTTCCAAGATGGTCCAAACCTCTGAATTAGATTTAAAGAGTGTTCATGTTTATTAACTAATTAATCACCAATCTGTCCACCTATACTTCCATCATTGTAATGAAGAGGAGCAGCTAATGTTTATTATCTACTTGCTACATAACAGCCAGTGTGCTGAAAATTTTATAAAATTCATATTATATCATTTAAACTTCACAAAAATTATTACCTCAATTTTACAAATAAGTAAATTCAGGCATATCAAGATTAATTGACTTACGATCACTTAGCCAATACTGAGAACTCCCAAATTTAAATTGCTAGCCCTGAACTTTCTCTTGAGTTTCAGGCTCACATATCCAGCTTCATATTCAAACATTTCCAGTTGTATGTCTAATAGGTGCCTCAGGCATAGCACGTGCAAAACCAAAATGTTGACTCTCCTCCCCCACTCATCCTCATGAAAACCTCAGGACACTCCACTCAGTGAATGGCAGCCACCATATAACCAGTTGATTGGGCCAAAAACTGTAGAGTTATATTGAACATCTCCTTCCCTCTCCCACTACATCCTAGTTACCAGCATGTCCGATCAGCTCTACCATTACATAGAGCAAGAATGTGGCCGTTTCTCACCATCTCCAGTGAGACTGCTGCAATCTCTCACCTTGTCAACTGTAATAGCCTTCCAGCTGGTCTTTCCACTTCTGCATTTGACTTTCTACAGTGTATTCAAACACATATAGTGAAGATAATCTTTTAGAATTTTATATATCAAATCACTCCTTGGCTCAGAGCTCTCATTGTATTTGTTGTTTTGCCATCCCTACCTCTCAGCTTGGCTTTGACAGATGGAATCAATATTCATAACAGGGTCCTTGACCATTTCACTGTTAACTTCCAGTAAAAACAATGAAAACCACACAGGTTCAAAATTGCTAGACTGACAGAAACTAAGAAATTATCCAGCACTGTGCTCTCATTTTCAGAGCAGGAAACTGAAGCTTTGGAATATTTGATGACCTCCAAAGGTCAAGTAGCTAATAATTAGTTGAACTTGGTTTCATATTGAAAATCCCTGGCTCTCAGCCAGTGCTTTATACGTGATGTCACACTGTTTCCACCTTCCTGGTTGCTCTGAGCGGAAACCTCTATATGTGTCAAAACCGCAAATGATCAATAAAACCAAAATCTATGAAAAAATAAATTCTGAGCCTGATAGCACCAATTTACTGTGGCTGTGGAGGCAGTCTGACAGTATGATTGCTATATTATTTTTCAGCTAAATTAATATAGGCTATGGATGCTTTGTGAGTACATATTATTATTTCCAAGTCCACATTATGGTATTATTTATGTAAAATATTTTAATAGCCTTGGGAAGTAATAGCCAGCTGTGTTAATCTTCTCACTGATGATAAAGAGTGTCTCAGAAAAAATAAATGTTGTTACTTCAAACTAAATGTAAATGATCTTGTTTTATTTATTTATCATAGTAGTACAGAAAGACAAAAACATGAGCTGTGTCTAACATGGTTGTAGTCCCAGAACCTGGCACATAGTATCAGCTCAATAAACGTTTATTGAATGAATAAATAAATAAGTAAATAATGTTTATACAGAAATGCCTATAATAGAAAAAATTTTTTTAAATATATAAATTCCAATAGTAAGAGATTGTATATATAATTCAGGGGACATTCACAAAATGAAATAAAATTCTCATGAAGTAGAGGTATATTTATTGGCATGGAAAACATTCAAAGTATGTTGCTTCATTTAAAAAGTTGGTTATGAAAAGTTAATGTTTAATATAATGCTATGTTTTAAATACAAGGATGGATGGATATATGGACAAAGGGAAGAAAGGAAAGAAGGGTGGGAGGGAGAGAGGGAAAGAAGAAGGAAGAACGGAAGGAAGGAAGGAAAGAAGGAAGGAAGGAAGGAAAGACGGAAGGAGGGAGGGAGGGAGGAAGGAAGGGAGGGAAGAAAGACAAAAATCCTGAGGACATTTTCTAAAATGTTTTCTGTAGGTGGTAGTTATAAATAATCTATTTTTATATATTTTTGTGTTAATAAAATTGATTACTTGTATTAACATTAATTATTATTTTTTAAACGTCTGGTACAGATAGTCAAATTTCACTGGCAACCTCATGTCCTCTAACTGAGAGTGAAAATATTGATAGTAATTATTTTCTTTCATTACCACCACCAACAAAAAACTTCCCAAACCAAATTAACATCTATTTCCCAGCATTTTCAACTATTGTCTCAAAAGGATTTCTACTGAAGTAGCTGAGTATAAGAGCTTTATAGATTTTATAAATCAGATTCTATTCCTTTCTAAATGCAATTCCTGTACAACAGTAGGTATCCAATGGTAACTAAGCAGGGTTATTTAAACAATGCATAAATATTTCATAGTGTGCAAAAAGCCACAAATGCCAAACTCTAAAATGTCTGCAAACATGCAAGATTTCCAGTCCCAAGAATGTAATTATTGTCTTGGGATTTGCGGGGTGTCTTGTTGAAGACCCTTTTCATTTTGATAAAATGATGTTGCAAGGAGAATAATGCTCTAACATCCTATGTTAACCTCAATGGTCCTGATCAAGGGGAAAGATTCTTTTTGTAAATGATTTAAGAGAACACTACCTAAAGTCTTTTGTTATCTGTTAGCATAAAGAATGCCTCTCTACTAGTCCACTATCCGGGAAAATAGGTTTATATCACAATAGGATGTGTGGCCACAAGTCTGACAATTTCAAAATCATTATTATTGGCAAAAGCTGCTATCACCATTTAGACTACATTAAAGATAAGTTTTGGTATTTCATCTTCCTTTCCTCTCATTCTCATTATAGAATAAAGATACTTTTAAAATATCCCAGTAATTCAGACATAGATTTTAAAATTAGAAGGAAAAATTATAGTCAAAATGTTTTTTAAACAGTTCTATAAGAAGTTTATAAGAATAAGTGAAAATGCAAAGTAAGAATGCTGTTTTAACATGCAACAATCAGAGATGCTTCCAAAACTCAGAGAATTGAGACATACAAAATACACATGCTGCTGAAATCAGAGGACAAAGAGAAAGAAGAGAACTTCTGCAAATTGTAAAGGACTGCCCAGAAATTCACTTGCATCTCCAAGAAGCCCTAAAGATACCCTGTACTCTACACAGTTACTGACCCTGACCCTGGTTAGACACTTTCCTGGATAAGCTCAATGACCAAATGCCCTCAATAACCTGGAAAATATGCTGGAAGTGTCTGTGACCCTAGTCTACTTTGAAAAAGGAAAGGAAGTGACCTTAGGTGGTTTACCTCATAGACCACTACTCACATCAGAACATCAGGTAATTCTTCACTTCCAGATGCTTGGTTAATAACTGCCCATTTTAGTATTAATATTTACAAATGGGCTGTGTCTCATGTAAACAGAGACAATTCCTTCAGGGCAGAGGGGAGAATCGTGGGCTCATCAAGCGTCAGATGTTGATTTTCTAAAACACCAAAATTACTGAGTGTTCAGCTTCTGCAATAAAGATCCAGACCTGTGGCTAGAACCTTCCATGTTGGGCACACCTGTTCAGGCATGGCTGGATATTGTGTTGCAGATTCACTACATGAACTGTGGAAAGAGATTTGGGGAAATGCTTCAGGAGAATACTAAGGGAGTATACTTTGAGGGAGTTGATCAAAAACCCACTCAGCTAAAGAATATCCTTTCCCTACTCTCTGAGTGGCTAGGTAGTTCCAGTGATTTCTAAATATGTGACAGGAACTTGGATTATTGGAATACACAGATATACTCTTTGGAGTGGATAAAAATCAAAATCAAATAAAAGCCACTTCAAAGCTCTACAGAAGGCAGCAGGTTGATCTTCAGTCTCTTATGAAGATCAGGAGTGATGATCACCATCAAGAGCCATATTTGACAATGTACCAAGAAACTCTGTCATGTTTGATATTACAGTCACATTTAACCTCCAGGAGAATCACTGAAATGCCCACTCTAATTCAGGCATTATTATTCACCTTGGCATGCTCAAAATGTGCTCCTTTGTGCACTAACCCTGCAAGTTATTCCTCAAAATATGTAATCATAATCAAATAAGTTAGGAAATGTTGCATACTCTGTATGCTTAGGGGTTTCTAATGAGTGTTTCACAATTAAGGCCTTGATAAGTCCTATTGGAGAGAAAACTGTTAGCTTTCTTTAATTGAATCTCTCCAGATTTCTTTAACCACAGAACCCCTTTATGGTTACTGACTTTAGACTTATTATCCACTATCTATAAAATAAAGATAGCAATGCCTTACTCTTAGGAATTATAAAAAGGGTTAAGTGAGAAAGTCCCTGACTCACAGTAGGTGAGAAATCCTATTGTGAGTCCATTTTATCATTTCTATATTGTAACCCCAAAGTGTTTCATTTGAACACACATGTTTATAGTGTGCTACTGATGCATGGATAACGAGATAAAATTTTTATGACCTGGAGTTCACATTACAATGGGGAGGAAAGTACATGCAGCAGTGACTCTAACATAAGGACAGATATTTCAAAGTGCTGCAACAAAAGTACAAAGAACGAAAGAGTAAAGAGTATAGGAGAGAAGGCAGCCGATTCCCACTGAAGTATGGGGGTTACTTTTTGTTTTTTTGGTTTTTTGTTTTTTTGGTTTTTTGTTTTGTTTTGTTTTGTTTTTTACACGGAGTCTTGCTCTGTCTCCCAGGCTGGAGTGCAATGGCGCTATCTTGGCTTGCTGCAACCTCCACCTCCCGGCTTCAAGCGATTCTCCTGCCTGAGCCTCCCAAGTAGCTGGGATTACAGCCGCCTGCCACCACGCCCAGCTAATTTTGTATGTTTTAGTAGAGACGGGGTTTCACCATGTTAGCCAGGCTGGTCTCAAACTCCTGACCTCAGGTGACCCACCCGCCTCAGCCTCCTAAACAGCTGCGATTACAGGTGTGAGCCACCATGTCCAGCCGGGGACTAATTTTTTAAAGGAAACAAGACTAAGAGTTAGAGGTGAAACCCGAATTTTGGAAGCATCCTGGCAGAGAAATTTTTTGGACTGATCTTCCAAGTACAAGGTATAATATAAGAAAGGCACAGCAGCACAAAAATGTGGCAGAAAAGAGCTACTGATATAACAAAGACATACATAAAGAGAAATTATTATCTTTTCTAAGCTGGATGTGAACAAAATTCTTCTAATAATCTATTTCCAGTGCTAAATATATATTTTACACATATAAAAATAACATAACAACTCCACTAAAGAGGTGCCTGCCACACCTATATTCCTCAATCAGGGAAATTTCCCAGCTCATAGTCCTTACTTAGGGATGGCCCTAGACCGCCATGTAGTATACCCATCACATCACGTGTTTGGTCACCTCCATAACTGAGGGTACCCAGCCAATTAGCTGGCCAGGAGCCCATGTGGTATACTGGCATGAATAGCATTGCTTACAGAGGAATGAGCTGAGCCATTAAGACTTTCACTCTCTGACATTTAAACAGGAAAATATGGAAAGAAGAGTCTTTGCAGTGATGTCTGAATTTGAATGCATGCAAAGAAAAAAGAGGTTCCTGTGGTAATATACAGGTTGGGAGGGACACTAACAAGATATATGGAGAATGTACTGCACTTATGAAGAAGCAGTGATCATGAAAAATCAGAAGCTGAGGGAGACAAAAAAACAATATCAAGGCTGAATGTCAGCTAGTTGGTAACGGACCAGAAGCAAGAAAATATGCCAGAAGAAGTCAAGACCAAGAAAGTAGCTGAAGCTGGGAATTTCCAGAGCATACAGGATCTTCTACTGCTCAGATCTGCAGTGATGCTTCCCATTTAACTCCATTTCCCATGAGACACAATGGTGTCAGAACGCCTGTTCACAGGTTGTCAAGACAGCCCATCAGCCTAGTGACCATAAACATCCATGCACTTGTGCTAGTCTGAATGACTCTGTTCCATGCCACTAAATGAGCTAAATTAAACCAAGTTTGGAATAAGGAAGAACAAAGAAATCATCTATAATCTCAGTGTTCACACATAATGATCACTTTGTGGTGTTCTTCCCTCGTCCTTTTAATGTATTATTTTACTTGAAATGTTTTTCACATAAAATCTATAGAAAACAGGCAATTAAAATTCAGATAATTCAAACAAAGGCAAAAGTGATTATCACCTAAAATATTTAACTACTTAGAAGTTAATAGGTTGGTGCTGAAGGTTTGGTGCAGTTGATAGCCTCAATTAATTTCCTTACTGCCCAGAATGTATTTTGTTTCTGGATAGAGCCCTTCTCTGATTTTAGAAGCTCTCTCTCTTTTGGTATGTGCATGACATAAGACCTAGCCTTCATATTTTTCCATTCGGGCTCCATTATGCTGGTGAGTATTTTGCAACTACAAAGAAAGGAGTGAAATGGAAGGCTGTGAACTTCATTAATATTAAATATTAATCCTTCACAAATTAAGGTACAATTTGCAATTAAATGTTAAATGCATTCTTATAGCATGCCTAAAGGGTAGGTAGAATACTTCCTCCTTGTATATGGAGAAGTGGATAAACCAAGAAGGCAATGACTTTCTCAATGTCAAATAGCATAATTAGTAATGACAACCAGGACTCGATAGCTCCGAAGCTCCACTTCCTTCCATTTAGTCTTACATTTCTAGATGCCTCCAAAGTAGCTGAAACTGTGTCAGTCTCTGAAAGACACAACATAAATACAATTCATTCCTCCCTTCAAGGCCCTCACTGTATAGTGTGACAGGCAGACATAAACAAAGTATTATAACACAATATAAAACTAAACTCATCATCATCATCGTTATCATCATGATCAACAGCAACAGCATAGCAATTGCTTTGGTACTAACTTAAACTCCTTCAGTGCTCAAACAACCAAAATAATTTAAGTACTATGCATTTGTCCATTTTACAGTTGTGGAAACAAGACTTTGAGAGATTAATAATTTGTATGATGTCACAAAGCTAGAAAATGTTATATTTTAGGACCTGACCTCATGTCTATCAGACAGCAAAATTCAGACTTATAACCCTATGTTGATGTGCCTCTTATATTTAAGATTTCTATAAATTGCTTCAGGAAAAAAATGAGGAATAAATTAATTAGGAAGTAGGAACGGGGGGAGGAGCCAAGATGGCCGAATAGGAACAGCTCCGGTCTACAGCTCCCAGCGTGAGCGACACAGAAGACGGTGATTTCTGCATTTCCAACTGAGGTACCAGGTTCATCTCACTAGGGAGTGCCAGACAGTGGGCGCAGGTCAGTAGGTGCGCACACCGTGCCTGAGCCGAAGCAGGGCGAGGCATTTCCTCACTTGGGAAGCGCAAGGGGTCAGGGAGTTCCCTTTCCGAGTCAAAGAAAGGGGTGACTGACGGGAACTGGAAAATTGGGTCACTCCCACCCGAATACTGCGCTTTTCCGACAGGCTTAAAACACAGTGCACCACGAGATTATATCCCGCACCTGGCTCGGAGGGTCCTACGCCCACGGAGTCTCACTGATTGCTAGCACAGCAGTCTGAGATCAAACTGCAAGGCAGCAGCGAGGCTGGGAGAGGGGCGTCCGCCATTGCCCAGGCTTGCTTAGGTAAACAAAGCACCCTTGAAAGCTTGAACTGGGTGGAGCCCACCACAGCTCAAGGAGGCCTGCCTGCCTCTGTAGGCTCCACCTCTGGGGGCAGGGCACAGACAAACAAAAAGACAGCAGTAACCTCTGCAGACTTAAATGTCCCTGTCTGACAGCTTTCAAGAGAGCAGTGGTTCTCCCAGCATGCAGCTGGAGATCTGAGAACAGGCAGACTGCCTCCTCAAGTGGGTCCCTGACCCCCGAGCAGCCTAACTGGGAGGCACCCCCCAGCAGGGGCACACTGACACCTCACACGGCAGGGTATTCCAACAGACCTGCAGCTGAGGGTCCTGTCTGTTAGAAGGAAAACTAACAAACAGAAAGGACATCCACACCAAAAACCCATCTGTACATCACCATCATCAAAGACAAAAGTAGATAAAAACCACAAAGATGGGGAAAAAACAGAACAGAAAAACTGGAAACTCTAAAAAGCAGAGCACCTCTCCTCCTCCAAAGGAATGCAGTTCCTCACCAGCAACGGAACAAAGCTGGATGGAGAATGACTTTGACGAGCTGAGAGAAGAAGGCTTCAGACGATCAAATTACTCTGAGCTACGGGAGGACATTCAAACCAAAGGCAAAGAAGTTGAAAACTTTGAAGAAAACTTAGAAGAATGTATAACTAGAATAACCAATACAGAGAAGTGCTTAAAGGAGCTGATGGAGCTGAAAACCAAGGCTCGAGAACTACATGAAGAATGCAGAAGCCTCAGGAGCCGATGCGATCCACTGGAAGAAAGGGTATCAGTGATGGAAGATGAAATGAATGAAATGAAGCAAGAAGGGAAGTTTACAGAAAAAAGAATAAAAAGAAATGAGCAAAGCCTCCAAAAAATATGGGACTATGTGAAAAGACCAAATCTACATCTGATTGGTGTACCTGAAAGTGATGGGGAGAATGGAACCAGGTTGGAAAACACTCTGCAGGATATTATCCAGGAGAACTTCCCCAGTCTAGCAAGGCAGGCCAACATTCAGATTCAGGAAATACAGAGAACGCCACAAAGGTACTCCTCGAGAAGAGCAACTCCAAGACACATAATTGTCAGATTCACCAAAGTTGAAATGAAGGAAAAAATGTTAAGGGCAGCCAGAGAGAAAGGTCGGGTTACCCTCAAAGGGAAGCCATCAGACTACCAGCAGATCTCTCGGCAGAAACCCTACAAGCCAGAAGAGAGTGGGGGCCAATATTCAACATTCTTAAAGAAAAGAATTTTCAACCCAGAATTTCATATCCAGCCAAACTAAGCTTCATAAGCGAAGGAGAAATAAAATACTTTACAGACAAGCAAATGCTGACCGATTTTTGTCACCACCAGGCCTGCCCTAAAAGAGCTCCTGAAGGCAGCGCTAAACATGGAAAGGAACAACTGGTATCAGCCACTGCAAAATCATGCCAAAATGTAAAGACCATCGAGACTAGGAAGAAACTGCATCAACTAACAAGCAAAATAACCAGCTAACATCATAATGACAGGATCAAATTCAAACATAACAATATTAACTTGAAATGTAAATGGACTAAATGCTCCAATTAAAAGACACAGACTGGCAAATTGGATAAAGAGTCAAGACCCATCAGTGTGCTGTATTCAGGAAACCCATCTCATATGCAGAGACACACATAGGCTCAAAATAAAAGGATGGAGGAAGATCTACCAAGCCAATGGAAAACAAAAAAAGGCAGGGGTTGCAATCCTAGTCTCTGATAAAACAGACTTTAAACCAACAAAGATCAAAAGAGACAAAGAAGGCCATTACATAATGGTAAAGGGATCAATTCAACAAGAAGAGCTAACTATCCTAAATATATATGCACCCAATACAGGAGCACCAAGATTCATAAAGCAAGTCCTGAGTGACCTACAAAGAGACTTAGACTCCCACACATTAATAATGGGAGACTTTAACACCCCACTGTCAACATTAGACAGATCAACAAGACAGAAAGTCAACAAGGATACCCAGGAATTGAACTCAGCTCTGCACCAAGCGGACCTAATAGACATCTACAGAACTCTCCACCCCAAATCAACAGAATATACATTTTTTCAGCACCACACCACACCTATTCCAAAATTGACCACATACTTGGAAGTAAAGCTCTCCTCAGCAAATGTAAAAGAACAGAAATTATAACAAGTTTGTTATAATGTGGTCTGTCTCTCAGACCACAGTGCAATCAAACTAGAACTCAGGATTAAGAATCTCACTCAAAACCACTCAACCACAGGGAAACTGAACAACCTGCTCCTGAATGACTACTGGGTACATAACGAAATGAAGGCAGAAATAAAGATGTTCTTTGAAACCAACAAGAACAAAGATACAACATACCAGAATCTCTGGGACACATTCAAAGCAGTGTGTAGAGGGAAATTTATAGCACTAAATGCCCACAAGAGAAATCAGGAAAGATCTAAAATTGACACCCTAACATCACAATTAAAAGAACTAGAAAAGCAAGAGCAAACACATTCAAAAGCTAGCAGAAGGCAAGAAATAACTAAAATCAGAGCAGAACTGAAGGAAATAGAGACACAAAAAACTCTTCAAAAAATTAATGAAACCAGGAGCTGGTTTTTTGAAAGGATCAACAAAATTGATAGACCACTAGCAAGACTAATAAAAAAAGAAGAGGGAAGAATCAAATAGACACTATAAAAAATGATAAAGGGGATATCACCACCGATCCCACAGAAATACAAACTAACATCAGAGAATACTACAAACACCTCTACACAAATAAACTAGAAAATCTAGAAGAAATGGATAAATTCCTCGACACATACACTCTCCCAAGACTAAACCAGGAAGAAGTTGAATCTCTGAATAGACCAATAACAGGATCTGAAATTGTAGCAATAATCAATAGCTTACCAACCAAAAAGAGTCCAGGACCAGATGGATTCACAGCCGAATTCTACCAGAGGTACAAGGAGGAACTGGTACCATTCCTTCTGAAACTATTCCAATCAATAGAAAAAGAGGGAATCCTCCCTAACTCATTTTATGAGGCCAGCAGCATTCTGATACCAAAGCCAGGCAGAGACACAACAAAAAAATAGAATTTTAGACCAATATCCTTGATGAACATTGATGCAAAAATCCTCAATAAAATACTGGCAAACCGAATCCAGCAGCACATCAAAAAGCTTATCCACCATGATCAAGTGGGCTTCATCCCTGGGATGCAAGGCTGGTTCAATATACGCAAATCAATAAATGTAATCCAGCATATAAACAGAGCCAAAGACAAAAACCACATGATTATCTCAATAGATGCAGAAAAAGCCTTTGACAAAATTCAACAACATTTCATGCCAAAAACTCTCAATAAATTAGGTATTGATGGGACGTATTTCAAAATAATAAGAGCTATCTATGACAAACCCACAGCCAATATCATACTGAATGGGCAAAAACTGGAAGCATTCCCTTTGAAAACTGGCACAAGACAGGGATGCCCTCTCTCACCACTCCTATTCAACATAGTGTTGGAAGTTCTGGCCAGGGCAATCAGGCAGGAGAAGGAAATAAAGGGTATTCAATTAGGAAAAGAGAAAGTCAAATTGTCCCTGTTTGCAGATGACATGATTGTATATCTAGAAAACCCCATTGTCTCAGCCCAAAACCTCCTTAAGCTGATAAGCAACTTCAGCAAAGTCTCAGGATGCAAAATCAATGTACAAAAATCACAAGCATTCTTATACACCAACAACAGACAAACAGAGAGCCAAATCATGAGTGAACTCCCATTCACAATTGCTTCAAAGAGAATAAAATACCTAGGAATCCAACTTACAAGGGCTGTGAAGGACCTCTTCAAGGAGAACTACAAACCACTGCTCAAGGAAATAAAAGAGGATACAAACAAATGGAAGAACATTCCATGCTCATGGGTAGGAAGAATCAATATCGTGAAAATGGCCATACTGCCCAAGGTAATTTACAGATTCAATGCCATCCCCATCAAGCTACAAATGCCTTTCTTCACAGAATTGGAAAAAACTACTTCAAAGTTCATATGGAACCAAAAAAGAACCCGCATCGCCAAGTCAATCCTAAGCCAAAAGAACAAAGCTGGAGGCATCACACTACCTGACTTCAAACTATACCACAAGGCTAGAGTAACCAAAACAGCATGGTACTGGTACCAAAACAGAGATATAGATCAATGGAACAGAACAGAGCCCTCAGAAATAATGCCGCGTATCTACAACTATCTGATCTTTGACAAACCTGAGAAAAACAAGCAATGGGGAAAGGATTCCCTATTTAATAAATGGTGCTGGGAAAACTGGCTAGCCATATGTAGAAAGCTGAAACTGGATCCCTTCCTTACACCTTATACAAAAATTAATTCAAGATGGATTAAAGACTTAAACGTTAGACCTAAAACCATAAAAACCCTAGAAGAAAACCTAGGCATTACCATTCAGGACATAGGCATGGGCAAGGACTTCATGTCTAAATCACCAAAAGCAATGGCAACAAAAGACAAAATTGACAAATGGGATCTAATTAAACTAAAGAGCTTCTGCACAGCAAAAGAAACTACCATCAGAGTGAACAGGCAACCTACAAAATGGGAGAAAGTTTTTGCAACCTACTCATCTGACAAAGGGCTAATATCCAGAATCTACAATGAACTCAAACAAATTTACAAGAGAAAAACAAACAACCCCATCAAAAAGTGGGCAAAGGACATGAACAGACACTTCTCAAAAGAAGACATTTATGCAGCCAAAAACACATGAAAAAATGCTCACCATCACTGGCCATCAGAGAAATGCAAATCAAAACCACAATGAGATACCATCTCACACCAGTTAGAATGGCAATCATTCAAAAGTCAGGAAACAACAGGTGCTGGAGAGGATGTGGAGAAATAGGAACACTTTTACACTGTTGGTGGGACTGTAAACTAGTTCAACCATTGTGGAAGTCGGTGTGGCGATTCCTCAGGGATCTAGAACTGGAAATACCATTTGACCCAGCCATCCCATTACTGGGTATATACCCAAAGGACTATAAATCATGCTGCTATAAAGACACGTGCACATGTATGTTTATTGCGGCATTATTCACAATAGCAAAGACTTGGAACCAACCCAAATGTCCAACAATGATAGACTGGATTAAGAAAATGTGGCACATATACACCATGGAATACTACACAGACATAAAAAATGATGAGTTCATGTCCTTTGTAGGGACATGGATGAAATTGGAAATCATCATTCTCAGTAAACTATCGCAAGAACAAAAAACCAAACACCACATATTCTCACTCATAGTTGGGAATTGAGCAATGAGATCTCATGGACACAGGAAGGGGAACATCACACTCTGGGGACTGGTGGGGGATGGGGGGGGAGGAATAGCACTGGGAGATATACCTAATGCTAGATGACAAGTTAGTGGGTGCAGCGCACCAGCATGGCACATTTATACATATGTAACTAACCTGCACAATGTGCACATGTACCCTAAAACTTAAAGTATAATTAAAACAAACAAACAAACATTCAAAAAAAAAAAAGAAGTAGGAACAATGGAAAAACCCCTTATGGCTTGTTGATTTCTGTGTGGGCTACTTTAGAATTCTCTTTTATCAGACTCTTATCTTCAAAGACCACTACACCACAAGTAAAAACACTGGGTTCAGGTCCTTGCTTTTCCATTCAGCTTTCACCAAAACAGTGGAACAACCCAACAAAAATCACATTTCTGTGATGCTCACTTGATTCTGCTGATGGAGATTTTTCCTAGATGATTGGGATGGATTTCTTTTTCCTATGAAAGATAGTGGATCAGCCAGGCATACAGGCTAATGCCTGTAATCCCAGCACTTTGAGAGACTGAGGCAGCAGGATTGCTTGAGCCCAGGAGTTCAAGACCAGCCTGGGAAACATGGTGAAACCCCATATCTACGAAAAATGCAAAACTTAGCTAGGCATGGTGGCATGTGCCTGTAGTCCCAGCCAGTAGGGAGGCTGAGGAAGGAGGATTGCCTGAGCCTGGAAGGTCAAAGCTGCAGTGAGCCAAGATTGTACCACTGTACTCTAGCCTGGGTGACAGAGCAAAACCTTGTCAAAAAAAAAAAAAAAAAAAGGAAAGAAAAAAAGAAAGATAGTCGTTCTTGGTCCATCACCAGTAGTGTTGACATTGGTTTCATTTTTCTACCCACTTGAGACACTTGGGAAATTCTAAGTTAGAAAGTTGACTAACTTAGACAACATCTTAATTGCTGCTTCTTCACAATATGTAATAAAGTGGCATTTACTTTCAACAGCCCCCTTATTAAAGTCATTGGGATTTAAAATCGTGTAAAATGAAAGCAATTCATTATAATTCCACTGAAGTAAAATTTCTTTGTTGGGTTGAATGTAATATCATAGTTAGGTTTTCAATATTCTTATCACAAACTACAAGTTGGTTTCTGAATCTGCTTATAGAAAAGGAACAAAGGGGAAGGAAACTCATTGAAGGTGACAAATAGTCTATTAGCCTAGGAGTAAGAGTCAGAATCTCAGAGGTCACAGGCTTCAATGCAAAGGCAAAAGGCAGCTTATTTTACCCCTGGTGCCAATAGTATATCTATACAGAAGGTCAGGCAATCACTATGCCACCTGTACAAAGTAGGCACCACCTCTGGCCAGTCTCAATGCAATATTGTATACAAAAGAAATAGGCAAAAGTTATAGTTTCAGACACTTTTCCACTAACAGTGTCTATTGGCCCTGGCTCTGTCTTCTGTGATTCTACTTTGTCTGGTCCTCAGTCTTGCAAACCAAAGGTACACTTTTGTCACCTGCCAGGTTCATGGGGAAGGTTAATCATCCATGATCCAAAGGACTACTCTTTACAACAGAAACATCTTGTTGCAACAATTTCAGAGAATTCAGAAATGCAACATTCTGTATGTTGACAACTATCCTGGAATGGCAAACACAAAAATGACCTAAATAGCTTGTTTTTCAAGACTCAGGAAGTAATTTTCGGGATTCAAAATTGAAGCAATTTATCCAAAGAAAATGTATATGGTGGTTATGAGACAAGCTCAAGAGTCAGATAGACCTGATATGAATTTCAGCTCTGCCATAAAATAGACTTGTAGATTATTTCATCTCCCTGAGTCTCTGTTTCCTAATATGTAAAATGGAGGTAAATAATCAAATCTCTCTCGCAGTCAGGGTTACAAGTTTTGTCAGAAGCCTTATATACTTTTTTCTTTTTCATTTTAGTGTCATCATATCCCTTTGCTGTAGGCACTTTTGTTTTCCTTCTTTTTATTGATGAGGAAATTGAGACTTCAAGAAGTTTAATATTTGCCCAAGGTCATAGAGCAGGAAATAGTTACACTGGGATACAACCTCAGGAATTTGAACTTGAGCATCAGAGTTTTCCATTAAGCTTCTATACAGCCTCTAATGCAGGGGTTCCCAATCCCCAGACCACGGACCAGTACCAGTACACAGCCTGTCAGGAACTGGACCACACAGTAGGAGGTAAGCAGCAGGCGAGCAAGTGAATTTTCATCTGTATTTACAGCGGCTCCCTGTCACTCGCATTAAGCCCTGAGCTCCACCTCCTGTCAGATCAGTGGCGGTATTAAATTCTCATAGGAGCAAGAACTCTATTGTGAACTGCATAGGTGTGAGATCTAGATTGTGCAATCCTTATGAGAATCTAATGCCTGATGATCTGTCACTGTCTCCCATCACCCACAGATGGGACTGTCTAGTTGCAGGAAAGCAAGCTCAGGCCTCCCACTGATTCTACATTATGGTGAGTTAATAATTATTCATTATACATTATAATGTAATAATAATAAACATAAAGTACACAATAAATGTAATGTGCTTGAATCATCCAGAAACCATACCCCCCACCTACCCCAGGTCTTGGAAAAATTGTCTTCCACAAAACCTGTTCCTGGTGCCAAAAAGGTTGGAGACCACTGCTCTAAGCACTCACTAAATACATATCATCATCACCATCACCATCATCATTACTACCTCCACCCCTGCCTTTCTACTGTAGCTATTCCTACCACTGCTGTGGCTGCTGCTACTACAACGGCTGTGCTACTCTCACCACCAGTATAACTAATATACATTGGAGAAAAAAAAATATCGTGTATAGAGATGCAATACTTATCTTTTAAATATGGAAACAGTTTAATCCCAACAGAATTTTCCAACTAAACCTTATTAGAGAGTTTGAGAGTAATAGGCTATGTCCTGCTGAGGAAAGTTTTCCCAGACAACATGGCCACCCTCATAGTGCTATATTTATTCTTATGTTTATGTTCCCTTTAGCAAGATAAAGAGGAAAAAGAAAGAGTTAGGAGATGAGGGATATATTTGTTAATGCTGCAGAATAAGAATCAGCATAGAACACTGAAGAAGCCCATTGCTCTAGTCCCGTGGACCTTTGCTAGGGCCTGGCTCTGCCATGTGTTGAAGATGAAACCTGGAGTTCTAATCACTCAACCTCGAGGGATTTCTTCTTTCTAACATGTAAGACCAGGTTGCCTCTAACTCTAATGTTCAGTAAATCTATAAAAATATCTTCGTATAACAAAGCCCTAGGTATAAGCAATCCTCCAAGAAACCCAAAAAAACAGAAAAGCCTACCCAAAGGAGGTCTCTTCTGCTGGTTTATCTACTTATGTTCTAATTAACCAAGAATAAGGATAGCCTGTCTTGAAATTTTCTTTGGAAGCCTGGAATTTAAATGCATGTCATTGCACACAGAATTTTCTCTTCAGAAATCCTTCTAATGAGCCAGGGGAAGAGTACATTGTTCGTTTTTAGGTAAATTTCATTGGAGTTCTTTGTATTCTAACAAACTAATTAATGCTGAAGACTACAAGAACTGAATAACACTGATCTGAATGCTTTATGTTTGTAGTGTTCTTTTCAGTTTACCCAGAGCTTTTGTTTCTATTAGATCACGTGTTTCAAGCTTCAGACAAAACCAGTCACTAAACTTCAGATCCGTAATGTCCAACTGCCGTAGGCATCCCTCTGGGGACACCCCACAGGTGTCACAAACTCCACAGCCCAAACCTGAACTCACTAAATCTGTAAAAACTCCATTCTGCTTTATCTCTGTGGTGTCACCATTCACCTAATTCCAAAACAGAAACCTGGCTCTTCGTCCCTCTCTTCTTCCTAACCTCTCCCTTTAAAATCAGGACGTCCCTATTTTATCTCCTAAATGTTTCTTGGCTATCCTTTCTATCCTCGTTCTATCTCTTCCCCATCTGTCACCTGGACTCCTGCAGGTCTGCTTAACTTGTCACCCTGTCTCTGGTCTTATTTTTCCCAAATCCATTTTCCACATTTCTACCCTGGAAACAACTAAAACACCACCCTCTGTAACTCCTGGGAATGGTTCTCCATCACTTTAAAATTCACAATATAAAACTCAAGGACCTTCACAACCTGACCTCTACCTACTTCTCTAACCTCACTTCCCGTACTTCACACTCAAGCCACACGAGGCTGCTTCTCATATCTGTGCTGTTGCTCATGATATCTGCTCTGCCGCAGAGGCCACCTGCCATTGCCACATCTGGTCCTTCACTAGGCTGACTCTTCCTCACCCTGTAAGCCTCAGTTCAAGGATTACATCCTCCAACCACAAAAATATAAAGAGAGAAAATATTAAACCACTCTTAACAATGTTCCTGGAAGTGTTCTAAGCAAATTACAGGCATTGGTCTATTTAATTCTTGCAGTGACTATATGCATAAAATACTATTGCTATTCTCATTTTATAGATGGTGATATAGTCTAGATATTTGTCCTTACCCAAATTTTATGTCTAATTGTAATTCCCAATACTGGAGGTGGGGTCTGGTGGGAGGTGTTTGGGACATGGGGGCGGATCCCTCATGGCTTGGTGCTATCTTTGTGATAGCGAGTGAGTTCTCCTAAGATCTGGTCATTTCACCATGTGATGTGCCTCTTCCTTGCTTTGCCTTCTGCCATTAATAAAACCTTCCTGAGTCCTCCCCAGAAGCCGAGTAGTTGCCATCACCATGATTCCTGTAAAGTCTGCAGAACCATGAGCCAATTAAATCTTTTCTCTTTGTAAATTATCCAGCCTCTGGTGTTTCTTGGTAGCAATGCAAGAACAGCCTAATACAGAGGGGAAACTGAGGCACAGAAATGCTAAGTGGCACAACTAGCAAGTGGCAGAGCTGGCACGAGAGCTGGAGCTCCCTGGCTCCAGAGTTCTGTTTCAAACTCCTATACCACACCTCTTCCAGTGAGCCTTCCCTGATTTCCCTCCATCACCCCATTCTCCCCACTGATGATGTGATTTCCATCTGATATAGTTTGGCTGTGTCCCCACCCAAATCTCATCTTCAATTGTCTCTCCCACAATTCTCATGTTTGGGAGGGACCTGGTGGAAGGTTGTTGAATCACGGGGGCAGGTCTTTCCCAGGCTGTTCTCATGATAGTGAAAAAGTCTCACGAGATCTCATCTGTAAGGGGGTGTTTCCCTGCACAAGCTCTCTCTTTGCCTGCTGCCATCCACATAAGGTGTGACTTCCTCCTCCTTGGCTTCTGCCATGATTGAGAGGCCTCCTCAGCCACATGGAACTGTAAGTTCATTCAACCCTTTTTCCTGTATAAATTACTCAGTCTCGGGCATGTCTCAGCAGTGTAAAAATGGACTAATAAATTGGGACCAGGAGAATGGGGGACTGCTGAAAAGATACCTGAAAATGTGGAAGCGAATTTGGAACTAGGTAACAAACAGAGGTTGGAACAGTTTGGAGGGGTCAGAAAAAGACAAGAAAATGTGGGGAAGTTTGGAACTCCCTAGAGACTTGTTGAATGGCTTTGAACAAAATGCTGATAATGATATGGACAATGAAATCCTGACCAAGGTGTTATCAGATGGAAATGAAGAACTTGTGGGGAACTGGAGAAGGTGATACTTGGTACATTTTAGCAAAGAGACTGGTGGCATTTTGCCCATGCCCTAGAGATTTGTGGAACTTTGAACTTGAGAGAGATGATTTAGCGTATCTGGAGGAAGAAATTTCTAAGCAGCAAAACATTCAAGAGGTGACTTGGGTGCTGTTAAAGGCATTCAGTTTTATAAGGGAAACAGAGCATAAAAGTTCAGAAAATGTGTAGCCTGACAATGCAATAGAAAAGAAAATCTCATTCTCTGAGGAGAAATTCAAGCTGGCTGCAGAAATTTACATAAGTAACTAGGAGCCAAATGTTAATCCCCAAGACAATGGGGAAAATGTCTCCAGGGCATGTCAGAGGTCTTCATGGCAGCCCCTCCCATCACAGCCCCTCCCATCACTGGCCTAGGTGGAAAAGATGGTTTCCTAGGCTTGGCCAAGGGGCCCCCTGCTGTGTGCAGCCTAGGGATTTGGTGCCCTGCATCCCAGCTGTTCCAACTGCAGCTAAAATGGGCCAAGGTATAGCTCGGGCTGTGGCTTCAGAGGGTGCAAGTCCCAAGTCTTAGCAGCTTCCGTGTGATGTTGAGCCTGCAGTTGCACAGACATCAAGAACTGAGGTTTGGGAACCTCATCTAGATTTCAGAAGATGTATAGAAATGCCTGGATGTTCAGGCAGAAGTTTGCTGTAAGGGTGGGACCCTCATGGAAAACCTCTGCTAATGCAGTGTGGAAGGGAAATGTAGGGTTAGAGCCCCCACACAGAGTCTCTGCTGGGGCACTGCTTAGTGAATCTGTGAGAAGATGGCAATCATCCCCCAGTCCCCAGAATGGTAGAGCCACTGACACCTTGCACCATGCACCTGGAAAAGCCATAGACACTCAATGCCAGCCCATGAAAGAAGCCAGGAGGGAGACCATACCCTGCAAAGGCACAGAGGTGGAGCTGCCCAAGACCATGGGAACCCACCTCTTGCATCAGTGTGACCTCGATGTGAGACATGGATTCAAAGGAGATCATTTTGGAGCTTTAAGATTTGACTGCCCTGCTGTATTTTGGACTTACATGGGGCCTGTAGCCCCTATGTTTTGGCCAATTACTACCATTTGGAATGGCTGTATTTACCCAATGCCTACAACCTCATTGTATCTAGGAAGTAACTAACTTGCTTTTGATTTTACAGGCTCATAGGCAGAAGGGACTTGCCTTGTCTCAGATGAGACTTTGGACTGTGAACTTTTGAGTTAATGCCGAAATGAGTTAAGACTGGGAGGGAAGGCATGGCTGGTTTTGAAATGTGAGGATGAAGTTTGGGGGGGGTGAGGGGTGGAATGATACGGTTTGGCTGTGTCCCCACCCAAATGTCCTCTTGAACTGTATCTCCCACAAGTCTCATGTGTTGTGGGAGGGACCCAGTGGGAGGTGGTTGAATCATGGGAGCAGGTCTTTCCCGTGCTGTTCTCATGATAGTAAATAAGTCTCACGAAATCTGATAGTTCTATAAGGGGGAGTTTCCCTGCTCAAGCTCTCTCTTTGCCTGCCACCATCCACATAAAATGTGACTTGTTCCTCCTTGGCTTCTGCCATGATTGTAAGGCCTCCCCAGCCACATGGAACTCTAAGTTCCTTAAACCCTTTCTGCTGTATAAATTACCCAGTCTCGGGTATGTCTTTATCAGCAGTGTGAAAATGGACTAATACACCATCTCAGAGATTCACCCATTATGGTGCATACAAACCATTATTTTCCAAAGTCCAGTCTTAGCAACACCTTCATTACAATGTTCCAGCATATGTATTAAAAACTGCAGCTACTCCTTTTCTTAAAACCATCCAAAAATGCATAGCTCTGCACCTCCCCCAGATCTCTTGAATTAAACTCTCAAAGGGCAGAGCACAGGAACCTGTGTTACTGACAACCTTTGTATTAGAGTCTATGCACATACAATAATATGGGGATTAAATCAGATAATGCATGTATGGTACTTAGTCCGCAAATTCTCACATAATAAGTGCTCCAAAATGTTAGCCCCTGTTGTTTTTATGGCCATCCTTATTACTGTCTGATACAAAGGAACAAGACTAAACAAGATCTAATGAATTTTCTATTTACTAAGAAAAAAAGTAGAAGAGAGATGACAAACCACGCTACTAGAACCATAACACATGAGGTCTTTTGTGATCAGGCAAAGAATAATTTTGAAGGAAATAAGAAGTTTGTGCTTTCCAGTTCCATGTTCTCTCAGGTTTGTCTTAGGTAAACCACAGGGGAAGAAAAAATACAGATATATTTTTATTTTAGCAGTTCTATTCCTGAGAATAGTGGCGCCTACTTAAGTAATATGACCCCAAGTACAGGAATTAGGGTGATTAAAGATTTAAAAGCTTAAAGCCATCAGCACTGTTATACTATGAAGTCTCAAGCCTCAGAAAAGCAGAAATAGCCAGCTAATATAAACAAGAGAAATCCGTCTGAGCAAGAAATAAGTATCTTATTCTGGAAAAGAAGATCTACAGTAAAGTTAACCCCATGAGGAATGCATTAAAGTCCTTGATAGACAAAATGACAACTTGAATATAATATCCCATAGCTTCAAAATCTTGTTCTTTCTGTATGTCTTATTTTATATGTATCACTTATTGAAACCAGTTATTTAACTTATCTTTCATCTAATGGTCAGTTTGAAACTTTTTTTAAGTTAAAAGTGTTTGCTTAGCATGTATTAATTCCTAATCTCTAGTCAACAATGCCCAAAGCCAGGTGATCTGCTATGACTTATTTTCTTGAGTTGCTGAAGACATTACTGCCATGTGAAGAACTGCAAGGATGGCAAATGTCAAAGGAAGCAACAAGGAGTGTTATGGAGGCTGACAGTAACTTTTTTTTTGTCTTGTTTTTGTTTTTTGTTTTCTGGTTTTTTGTAAAGCATTTCCTAGTTCCTTCATTAGAATAAGTATTGTTCCTTATTATAATTGTTTATGAATCTGTCTTTCTACTACTCCTGGACAGTAGGGACAGAGTCTCATTCAACATCGTGTCTTTAGATTGAGCAAAGAATAGGCAATCAGTAAATGTTTGTTGAATTGAAGGAAAGAGGGAAGAAAGGAAGGAAGGATGGAAGGAAAGGAAAGGAAAAAGGAAGAATGGAAGGAAGGAAGGAAGAAAAGTTGGCTACCGGATGGTCATAATGCTTAGCAATTTACAGTTAAAATGGATGCAAATTCAAAACTTGCAATAACAACACAGTAAAAATAATCCTGTAAAACCACTCCCTCTACAAATAAATAGTAAATGCCTACCACGTGCAGGAGCATGCTAGTTCCTAAAACTAAGTGCTTGTATTACCTCTCAAGCCATGTACTAAATAAACACAATAACCACATTCCTCACTCTCATGGAGCCTCCACTCCTGGAGGAAAAAGGACATTAAACTTTTAATAGAAAGTCAGTTTATTGTGGTCATTGGGGAAGTAATAAATGATGGCGTGAATAACAGAAAAGCTGGTGAGAAACTATGAATATATTTAATGAAAAAATGATGAAGGAATGCGAGTGTTTAACCTGGAGAAGATTAAGATCATAAAAATGCTCTGGGACAATTAAAGAGGCAAATCCTTACGTTAGGCATATTTAGGAAAGCCATGGAATGCAAAACAAGGACCAAAACGTAGATGTCACAAGGAAGTAGATTTGGGGTAAATTTGAGGAAAACTAATCTCATTGTTGAACTCCAACTTGAATCCTGGCCAGTATTATGGAGACAGTTAGAGCCTACTGCCTGGCTCTACGCCAGTCGCCCAAAATCAAATCCAATGAGAAAGTTTATGAGTTATTCTACATGGAGTTGGCCATCTTGCTTGATACCATGTCAAAGACTTTACAGCATTGACTATTTTTATTTAATTGCCCCTAAAAACCCCTGTGCCTTATGGAAATCTGTCACTCTCCCACCCTGACAGAGAAATAGAGGCATCGGCTTATAAAAACCCCAGAGTTCCCTCCTCACGTTCTTCCCAGCTATTTTGTATATCTTCCTCTCTGTCCTGAATTCAGCAGATCTTAGTCCCAGGTTATCCTGCCTCAGCTTTTTGTTGCCTCTTGATGCCTTTTATAATCTTACCATAATTCCCAGAATCACCTGAAGGTTTTCTCTTGTGAAAATCAGAAATTACGTCTTCATGGTCAGCTCCTCTCATGAAATATTTGGCTAATCTACTGTATCTCAACCTACAGTTGAATTCTCCTTCTACCTGGTTATTCTGCATAACCTGGGTACTGCTCAGTTCTTTGCAACCTGAAATTATTTTATATTTTCTAGAACTGTCTGAGATATATACCATTCCTGCACCATTCAGATAGAGAAAAAGATGGTGATGTTCTTTAGACAGACACACATTTAAAAGCAGAAGCATAGTGCTTACATATATCTACAGAGAGGTGTATATCCCTTCTTTGCATTTATTTATTTCCTAAATATTTATCAAGCTCCTACTATGTGCCAAGCACATTCTAGAAGCTGGAATATAGCACTGGACCAAAGATAAACTTATCTGCTCTCATGGAACTAATTCTTTGTTGGCAAAAAAAAGAGTACACAAACAATACACTCGCCAACACAGAAATGTGTACATACATATATGACACATACGGCTTTATTGATATATAATAAAATGTAAATATTTCATGTATGATTTGATAAATTTTGATATATGCATTCACCTGTGAAACCATCACTACAATCAAGAGAATTTCTGACTGCTGCTTTATAATCTCTATCCAACCCCCTCCCAAGTAACTACTGATCTGCTTCCTATCACTATTGTTTGTATTTTCTACACATTTATGTAAGTGAAACCATACAGTATGTACACATTTTTGTCTGGCATAATGATTTTAACATTTATCCATGTTGTTGCACGTTTCAATAGTTCATTAGTTTTTATTGCTGAGCATCCTATTGTATGGATATACCACAATTTATTTCTCTATCTACCTGTCAATGAACATTTGGGTTGTTTTCAATTTTTAGCTAATAAAAATAAAGAGATAGATAGATTGATCAATAGACAGAGGCATATGTAATGTGTGTGTGTATATATATATATATACACATACACACAAACATCTATGTATATACACATATGTATATGTCAACTCTATATCTACCTATGTATATATACACACATATACAAATTCATCTATGTCTCCACTCACAATTTGTACTCTCCAGCACTTCCACTGGCTCCCTTGTGAGTTCTAAGTCAAAAGGCATTGATAGAAATAGGTTTGGAAGGCTGTGAATAGGATTCAAGCATTCATCAGGAAAGTGCTCAATAACCTCAAGGGTTTCTTTAAACATAAAGGGGAAGACACTGGGACCCTCTCAGTTGTTCATTACGTGCCCTTGTAATGTGCTTGCAAAACACCCAATACATTGCCCATCACAGCAAGATGCTCTCATTCTAGTTGAGAAAATCTCCCAGACCTCAAAGATCACAGACTCTGATTTATGTGATCAGATAAAAATGTATTCTGCAGTCATCCTTGGAAAATCCCAAGTAAAACAAATTAAAACAAACAAAAACCCCTGCAATATACCAGGAGAGCAAATCAAAACTGAGAAGCTGTGCCCCAATAAAAATTAAAGTTACAATAGACATTCATAGTTAGTCGCTCTCTGTCTGTTTTAGAGGTAGAAGTGTTCTGATCTCCCTAATTTGAGGGCTGTTACAATTTAGATAACAGATGACACAAACTGAATATACAGTCAAAATGAAACCACTTACAAAGCTTAAAATCTATAGCCTTATATAGGATTTTGCTCTTCTTGATGGGTCTACCTTTACTCATGAACCCATAGCTCTGGGAGGCAACCAACCATGGAAAGTGATAATTAGCTAAGATGTACATATCAAGGCAATTAGTTAATTTTTTTCTCAAAAATGCTGATATTCCCCAGGAAGAATAAAGAAAAGAGTTTAAATGAAGATAAAAGATTCCTAGAGCTTGCATCTTTGCTGATCTTATTAAATTTACAACACAAGACAACTTTATCATTAATATTATACAATGGCATAAACCACAATAGGATACTTCTCAAGCAGAAAATGGCAAAAAAAATTACACAAAACACAAAATATTTTCTGAGGAGTTAAGAAGCTTTCTTGGACAAGTTATGTTACTATAAAATATTAATACATGCTCATTTGTCATGTGTTAATTAGCAGAATAAGCTGTAGGAAGTCCGGATTACCGTGCAAATGTTAATTAGGTCATAATTTATGTTAAGCATTTCTAAGTTTAGGAGCACCGCGTCTCATTTAGCAGCAGTTGAACTTTAGAAATAATTTGCATGTGCAACTGCTCGTTTTCAATTTTAATATGACAGTCACTTCATTTTAATAAATACAAGAAACTGCATTTAAATAATAGCAAATTCTGGACTAATTTGGTCACAGCCAGTGCATTTCCCTAGGAAATTGAAACTTTGTCCTTTCATCACTGTTCAGGTAATAAAAAAAATATGCTTCAGAAGATATTTTTCCTAAAAGAGCCCAGAGAGTCCTCCTGACTCCTCATCAACTATCCCCATTTCTTTTTTCGGAGAAAATGTCCTCCCAGCTGGTTTTTCACGTGATCCAGGTTGGCCGTCTTCCTTTCCCACCTCATCACGTTTTTACCCCTCCACTCGGGTTTGCTACACAGCAGCATTCTGCCGGTTCTCCCCTATTTTGCTTTTATATATTTGAATTTATTTTTCTTTAAGTTGTCAACTTATTAAGTTTTGTTTTTTATTCTGTTGCAGAGTAATGTAGGATTCCAGCTGAATTCCTGTAAGCCACAGGAAACTCACATTGGAAAGGTAAAAAGTCCTACCTGGGGGTAGGAAATCTTCGGAAAGAAAAGCAATTCTGGCATCGCCAGAGTGGGTAATCTTTTTATTTACTGCTACACTGGTTCCGAACAGCCTTCCTAACTTTTCTTGTGCCATGGACTCCTTTAGTGGTCCAGTGAAGCCTATGCATCCCTTTTAAAATAAAGTAAAGGATTAAAAAGAAAACTAATTATAATGAAATAACATTTTTAAAATGTGTGATATAATAAGATGTATGCTTCTTTATTAATGCATTAAAGAACATAATCTGACTGCAGGTCTGCAGGTCTGAATAATGACTGTAATCTCAAAATACCTGTAGTAAGAACCCTAAGTGATTTTTCAAGCCATCTGCATTTCAACAGTATAAAAATACCTGAGATTTCTATTGGTGGCAAAGTCACAAGACTCTAGAAAGGTATTTTTAATCAATGTTTCCCTAACTTAAATTTTACATTATAATTATGAAATGTAACCTTTTAAAAATATTTTTACTTTCAAAAACTATTTTCATTTTATACTTCTTGTCCATGTGCAAACTTTTTTCTAAAACATATGTATAATTATGGTGCATGCCAAATTTATTGCACCTTTAATGGTTTCTTATTACCAGTAGCAGTAGTATTTAAAATGTTCTCTAAGATGAGACCCACTGTTAGCTCAAGAAGGGAAAGTATGTAGCTCAGTGACTGGGGCCTGGGTAATCCCAGCCCTCATCACCCGCAGCCCTGAGTTTATTTTACATATGGGATTTCAAATAAGCTTTGATTCACACTTTTCCTTTTTAATGTGAATTTGCTGCCAACATTTTAAAATTCTAACTTGCAAATAAAAACCCAGATTTTGAACTTCTCATAGGCAATGCTGGTGCTGCATTTCTACATGGCAAGGATCCACTGGAGCTGAGCCTGTTTTTTTAATCTGGATACAGTGTCCCATTCTCCAAAATCATTTTTCTTTTTAGGTTACCTGTCTGGCCCCTGTGGGCATTTGAGTTGGCAACCACCTGTTAGACGATAAAGTTCAGACTTAAGACTGCCACTGAAGACTGTCAAAAACTAGTGCTTTTAGCTAATTGCTTTTGAGAGCTTTTGGTGTCACTATTTCCCCAGAAAAGGAATTGGTAACTTTCCCCACCATGGAGCATTTCTTCCCTTCATTCAACCCATGAGGACTGCTTCTTCGTTATGGTTATCTCTTAACCAAGCCACATCCAAATTTCAACTCATAATTCAAATATTACCTCTTCTATGAATCCTCCCCTACTACTTCAAACTGAAATATTTGTCTCCACTCTTGATGTGCAGCTAGCAGAGAATAGGAATTTCAGCTTACAGTTTAGATTTTTCCATTGGAAAAACCCTAGGGTCATGCATATGTACAGGAAGTCACAATTCCTTGTTGATTTTATTTTCATTGGTTTGGTCAAGAACCTGCTTTTTGTTTCATTCATGCTTTGTTCTTGCTGTTTATTTGTTTGGTGTTCACTTTCCCAAGAATAAATTATTCTCCAGAAGTCATGAACTAGTCTTTCAGGGCCTGTGCATTATTTTAAATGACAAAATAACTTTGCTTATTTGACCATGTTTGTGGCATCTCTTTGAAAGATTCACCTAGGATCACAATATTGGGCCTGAAGCCCCATATGGCAACTACTGGTTGAAAGTGAGTAGCAGAAGTCTCCCTTAACAAAAGCATAGGAGCTCCAGTTTCCTGCAGTCCTCACCATCCCCTGTTGCGGTGCCCTTGATTCACCTTGATAGTCTATATTACCTACCTCCTCCCAACCCCAGAAATAGCTTGGTTTGAGACCACTTAGTCTACACAAAAATAAGATTATTAAAGAAAAAAATAAGTGATAGTCACTCAGAGGTTTTGGCTGTTAGAAATGTAGTAGCAAAAGATCAACTGATAGCATCTAAAATAAAATACCACGTACTTATGTCTAGTATATGTTTTTTGGAAGCATTGAAACCCCTACCATGTCTTTGGAAACAAAAACCATATCGTTTGAGGTATCACTTCTACATTTCCCAATAAAAAGAAAAATTTCTCTTTGATGAGGGATAAATGTGATATATTCAGGGCACACAAAAAGAGAGAAACCATGCTGCACCAGTGGTTCAACCTCCCCCTCCTTTCCTGAACGGTGTTTTGTGGAGAAAGATGACCTCATCCTCAAAAATAGAGATATTTCTTGAATGTTCATAATGTACCTTTAATCGTCAACTACAGTTTTATTCTTCATGTACATATCTGCTCTTTTTTGGAATCTACTTCCCTTTCAAGACACTGCACATGATCAATAGTGCTTATGACCTATGCAAAATGCACCTGTGATTCTGGTCTTAAATCACTGCTTTCAAGCTTCAAGCAAATCCCCCTTCCCAGCTTTCAGTGATGTGATAAACAAGTGTATTTTCATCCTGCCTGTACCCCCTTTAATTCTGAGGATGTATATGCCATTCCTACTCAGACCTTGTATCCCTGCACTGATTCCCACTATGCCTTTTAACCTGTTCTCATGGAGAAATCATTCTAGCATGCTGAATGCACTCGGTCTCCTTTCTCAGGACTTCTCTCAGGACACACAGACTGAATTACATGTAGAATTCCTGAAATGAGAAGTTTATACAAACAGAGAAATTTATCAAGCACCATAATTGTTTTTAAAATTATATATCATTTTCATAAACAAGATGAAAACACAACTCTCAACCTGACACTTAATAAATCTCCTTTTCAAAGTCTTCTAGCTGATATATACCATCTGCATATAGCATCAATGAGAGAGACAGACTCGCATATGCCATGTCATGGAGCTTTCCACGGGGAGGTTTCACAGTATTCTCATTGGCTGCTGTCCACTCGGTTTAGGCAGATATTTATTTTCTACAACTGTTAGCTCTATCTCCAAACAAAGCTGAGAAAGAGATCCAGAGAGAGCCAGCGAGAAAGAGAGTACACACACGCTAAAGAGGAATATGGTCACTACACACTTGAACCTATGTCACACCCACTGTGGATCTGTTGAATCATCCATCCTGACAAGCTGGTTTGTGATGGTGAGACTTGAACAAATCCACATTTTCATTATATAGAGCCTAACCACTAACAAGAGCAATCAAAAGCCAGCTAATTGAATTATCCACGAGCCCATTTAAAGAAGAAATATTGCTCAATAAAATTATACAGCCTCTCTCAAGCCCACCCCTCCAACTCTTTTATCTTTTCTCTAAGGTATGTGTACCTGACATCCATGACAAAGACCCACAGCTCAACAGAGACTAACCCAAGAGACATGGAGGCCAGTTTCTCCACATTCACAGGGGCCAGAGTAATGTTATGCATAAGCAAACAAGAAGCTTACTGTAAAAACATGATGCAAGGATTTCTGGAGAAGGACCCACCATCTCATTTGCTGGTCTAGAATAGTCCACACACCTGTCCGCTTCTCTGCCTGAAATTCTACCGGCCTAGTTTCACTCCTTCAAGGTAAAGTGTTATGGCCTAAAACAATGTTCTTTAAAAAGATCTGCCCCAGGCTAACTTGAAGTTGCATCAGTCAGTTTTATGGCCAGTGTCTGCCTTTGCTTGTTTCTACCCATGGAATCCATGTAATTGAAGCTGCTGTGTGGAGGTGGTGCCACAGGAGAAGGCTGAGGAAGACAGGGATTGTGAAAAATTGTGAGGGCACTGGCAATTTAGGAAGTTGACATCCCCAGAGGGAAAAGGGAGATTCTGAAAGACACACACACACACACACACACACACACACACACACACACACACACAGTTGCAATTGTGGACTTTTGAGGCGATGAGGCACATAAGTCAGAGAACAATATGGAGGCATCAAAAATAAATTTCTCTTCCTTCCCAGTTTTTTGGGTGTGTGTGTGTTTTTTTTTTTTCCTTCAGTGAGCCTTGATTATACATGGAGCAAGCCCCTTTAGCATTCAGGAGTAAATTCTCACTTCAGCCTAAAGAATGCCGTGTGCTTAGCTGGCTCCTCTAGCCCCCAGAGGAGGAGGCCAGGAACAAGCCTGCGGGGGCTCCCCAGCTGCCTCCCAGGAATAGATTTATTTGCACCAGCAATTTAGGCTCAGGTGCTCTTCTAAGTAAAAACAATTATGCTCACTCCACCCTGGCACTTGGGTTAATAATTCCCAAATGAGTCAGTAAATCAAACAAGCACACTTTTACAAAAGATCTTATTTTCTCTGATTCTTTAATTCATTTAGCTAGGGCTGGCCCTTGGCTAAACTGTGGACTAGATAAAGACTTTTCATTATTGGCTCCCTATATCCCAGGCCCCTCTGTCATTGTGCAGACACACACTGAGTGCCCCTTTCTTACTGTAGAGGTCAAGATACTGCTGTGGTCCCTTACCTGCATCTGCACTCTCTACCCAGCATTCCCCCTCCTGCTCTCAAAACCCACCTGTCCTGTGTTCTGCTCTCTCAGAGATGTGTACTATTCCTTCCAGGGTAGCTTATTAGTAGGTAGAATATAGGCTCTGCAGCCTGGCTCCCTGAGCTCAATTCCCATCTCTGCCATTTACTAATTCTGTGACCTTGAGGAGGTTACTTAGCCTTTCTGTCTCAGTTTCCTCATCTACGCATTCAAATAATAGAATCTACTTTCCAGGGTTTTTATAAGGAACAAATGTTTCATATATATATATAACATTTCTGGTGTGTGTGTGTGTGTGTGTGTGCATGCATGTGTGTGATTAGTGTGTGATTAGTGCTGTGCCTGGCACTTTCCATGAACCCAACGAGCATTTGCTATTGCTACTATTATTATAAATGACATATAAGTCATAGTCCTCCAATTGTATGGTCTTCTTCTCCAGGCTGTTCACACAAATTTTCTCCAACATGTCTTCTCAGCTCCTGGAGAAAGTTTGAAGAGGCAGTAAAGAAGTGCTTTGATATCATTTATACCATGAAAGTGATAGAAAAAATAACTTATTACTCATTATCATGTGGGAATTTTATATATAATAGCAAATATCTCCACAATTTGGTCTCATCTTCAGCAATCACTGGGTGGCTTCTGATCCTGAAACCTCCCAATTTACAACCCTTTTTTGCCTTGCCACCAGAGCTCATCTTTGTAAATAGTTATGGACTGAACCCAAAGATACAGCAGCCATAGAAAACATTATACAAGCCTTTTTCTATGGACTATTCATTTAAAAATAATAAAACTATAGCTTTTACACGTCTGAAAACAGGTATCAGTATACAACTCTGTTCAACAAGCAGCAGCCAGTTGTTTTCTGAGAGACATTACTAAACGTGTGTGGCTTTGTGTATCATTTTAAGAACATTTTTTTCTTTACCTCTGGAATTTAGAAACTTATTATATTTTCAAAATTGACTCAGCAGTGAAGAACTGAGAAGTCAATCTCAGCTATGTCTATTAATAACTCAGAGATCTTGTGAACATTCATTATCCTTCCCAGGACTCTATGTGTCTATCTGGGAAATGGTAAGGGAGAGAAGGGGAAAATGATCTTACAGAATTGATTCAAGCTTAAACACCCATATGTGAGAACACCTTATAAACTGAGATCGTCACAAAATAAAGATCATTATTGTTATGTTGCAATAATAGTCAATGTTTTTGAGCTGTTATTATGTACTGGGAACTCTCTTAAATGCATTTTCTAAATTATCTTGCTCAATGCTTATAACAACAATATAAGATACAAATCTTTATTTCCCCCATCTTACAGATGAGGAAACCAAGCCTTAAAGTTGTTGCATAACTTTCTCAAGGCCACACAGCGAGTAAGTGATAGAGCTGTGAACTTGATTTCACTAACTAGATTATTAGCATCTATACTATAGTTCCAGCAGAAGTAGAGACATCACTGCTTCCACTTCAGCTGCAAAGATGATTGTCATCCTTTACACCTGTGATTAGTTTCTTATTGCTGCAGTAGCAAACTACCATGAACTTAGTGGTTTAAAATACAAAAATGTATTACCTTGCAGTGAGATCAGAAGTCTGAAATGCATTTCAGGTGGCTTAAATTAAGGTGTCAGCAGGGCTGCACTCCTTCTGAAGGTTCTAGGGGAGAATCGATTGTTTGCCTTCTCCAGCTTCTAGAAGCCACCCACATCACTTGGTTCATGACCACTTCCTCTGTCTTCAAACCAACCATTGCGCCACTCCACCCACTGCTTCTGTCGTCACATTTCCTTCTCTGACTCTCACTGGAGGCTGTGTCTTTCACTTACAAGAATTCTTGTAATTACATTGAATCCACTCAGGTAGTACAGGATAATCTTCCCATACCAAGATCCTTAATTTAAAAACACCTGCAAAGTCCCTTTTGCTGTGTAAGGTAACCCATTCACAGGTTCTGTGGATTGGGATATGCACATCTTTAGGGAGAGCCCTTATTTTGCATATCACACACTGCAATGACCAAGTTATAAAATTACAATTAAAAATTGTTTCTAATGTATAAAAAGGGAAACGAAGCAGATTGCTTCCACCTTAGCATATTTCCTGAGATGAAGTTCCATATTTAAATGAAGCATTGGAATTGATATTGTCTCATTAATGTAGTAAAATGATTAATGTGATGTGCAATAGAGGGATGAAGAAAATACACAGGATCACCTCTTTTCAACACTGATGAGAAGGAGCTGGCCTTGGGTGAATACAGGAGTTCTGTTTCAAGTGATGAGATTCGGCCCCATAACATAGATAACTGAAATATCTCTAACTATGGACCATTAGACAGCATTTGAATTATCACACTGCCAAATCTACAAACTATGAGTTTCTATTCCTAGCTCCCAATTCAAGAGGGTGAAATATACATTGATTTGGGTTCAGGAGAGGATGCTCTGCCCTCACTGGGGAAATCGAATTGCTGGCCAAGGGCAGAAGAACCTAAAACGTGTGTTAGAGAAGAGAGATGATGGGCAGAATTGTAGCTTTTCCCATAAAAACTCCTGTAATAAGTCGTGACCAGTCAGCCACTGCCTTACTATGATGATGTCAACTTAACAGGGGTCACAAATGGATCTGGGTATTGCAAGAGGTGAGCAGTAACAAATGCTAATTTTCCCTACTCGTCTCATCCAGACCCCTCAGAGTCTCCCACCAAATTCCTGCTGCCAATGTCTGCATACTTAAGCCAGAATTTGCTTTTTTTCTTGGAACTACAATCAAACCATACTATTCGTGGCCAGCAGGCTGAAAGTGCCTGGAATTTAAAACCCTCTAGGAGTAGCCCTTCGCCAATGACTCTCAGAAATTGGCATGTAAATCTCCCACACCCTTGCTTCTCTACTGGGAAATTTCTGAAGCATGTGTTTTGCCCTATTTCCCGGAGTTTCCCATGGGATTAAGCTCTGGTTGCTCACTGGGATATCTGGCTTAATAATGTTTCTTTTATTGATTGGCTGTCTTATCTTCACTGTATCATATTAAAGGGTTTTGCATCTCCAAAATAAACCTGGATCTACCTCAGGATCTAATTCTGGAGTAATTACACAGTTGCAACTTGGGTGACCACCCATCTGGTTTGGTAAGGACAGAGGGTGTTCCTGGGACATGGGACTTGCAATTTTAAAACCAAGACAGTCCCAGGAAAAGCATTTCAAATTTGCCTAGAACTTGTAGCTTTTCAGGATGTGGGACTTTCAGTACTAAAACCTGAGAACTCAGGTTGGAACTCAAAGTGGTCCTAGGAAACAGATCTCTAGAATTGGTCTTTGCAGCTAGAAACTAGCAAAATGGCAACAAAATTACCATTGCTAGTCATGAGTGGAATGGTGTGCTATGAAATCATAACTGCTGAGACTCTTACCTAAGATTGAATTGGGATGGGGCACAGCTGGAAGAGGATGCACTAGCTTATGCAATTTCTCTAGCACTTGAGAGATAGGGTGGCATTGGCCATTGGAAAGATTGTGGAATTGGATAGTTGGACCAAGTACCATCAATGAGCTGAAAGAAGAAAATGACAGGCTCAAGTGAGCTGAACACCAACCCAGGGTTCAGTATGGAAAGCCAGAGGCCTCTCCGGCATCATTTAAAGAGACTCTCATCTTCTGCAGGCAGAGAAAAGATCAGGCTGAAAATCGGGGCTAGGACCTGATGTGAGAGAACTGTCTAGAGTGTTGAAGCAACAGCCCCAGCCAACATTCTAAGGCAGAGCATAGATAAAGAAGATGGAAAACCCTGAGATATGTCCAGGGAGAGGGACATCTGGGTAAATGCACTCCAGACTCTTGAACTCTCAGATTCTCCTTAACCCTCTGAGACTTCAGAAGTTATCTACATCTTATTCTTAGAATATAGCATCCTTTCCTTGCTGGGAGACCAAGCAGAAGCTTCACCTAGGAGGCAGCCTTGGGAGATGATACTTGCCTTCCTCAAGATCTGTCCCCATGTTCTAACATGGCTTGAGTAAGGAAGCACTTACTCTGCTTCAAGAAGTAAAGAATTATTTAATAACTGTGTTTCAAGTTCTGGTTAATAGGTAGCTACCGAAACTAGGAAAACAGGTGTGGCAGTGAACTTTGAGAGTTCTGTACCCTTGGGGTAGGGGAAGGGAGCAAAATATAGTGCTGGGTAATGGAGTTTATTGATATGGAGGCATTCACCATACAAGGCAAACAAAGAATCAAACCATCCCACCTCTTGCCCCCCGCACACATACACACACATGAGTATCTACCGATGACACTTAAGAGTTGGATTATAAATTCCTCTGCTCCTCAGCCCTTAGGTGAGGTGTTTCTGAGTTGTGTGCTTTACAGATTTCCCAGAGTTTCTTCAGGGGATTAAGTTTCTATCACGCACTATGGCAGGTGGCTTGGTAATTGACTCTTTTTTGACTGTCCTCCCTTTCCTTTCATACTTCCCCACTCCTGGTCATGTTTTCTTACCATCCAAATAAGATGCCTCCACCAAAACAACTGCCTGAAGGTCTGCTTGTGGGAGACCCTAAACCAAGGCATAGAGGTACATATCTCATTATAAAAACTTCAGAGCATAGTCTACCCCAAATAAATAAAAGACAAACATACGTAGTACTAGATTAAGAAATTGAGGATCATAAACTTGTCTAAAAATGTAACTAGTGCTATAACCTTAGATCTTAAAATAGTGTCTGGCAAATGGTAGCTACTTGTTAACTGTCTATTAAATAGATGAATAAACAAATGAATGAATAATGTTAACCCCAATCAATTGAACTCAGAGGTTGGCAAAGCTTTGCCTGTAAAGCACCAGATAGTAAACAGTTTAGGCCTTGCAGGCCATACAGTATGTGCTATGACTATTCACCTCTGCTGTTGTAGTGTGAAAGCAGCCATGGACAATATGTAATGAATGAGTGTACCTGTGTCTCAAGAAAACTTTATTCACAAAAACAGCACATCAGATTTGGTCCACAGGCCACATGTCTTCTTAGTCTATTTTGTATTGCTATAAAGGAATAGCTAAGGCTGGGTAATTTATAAAGAAAAAAGGTTTATTTGGCTTGTAGTTATGTTGCCTAGAAGATTGGGCATCTAATAAGGGCCTCAGGCTGCTTCCACTCACAACAGAAGGTGAAGGGGAGCTCGAGTGAACAGATCACATGGAGAGAGAGGAGGGGAGGTGCCAGGCTCCTTTTAACAGCCAGCTATGGTGGGAACTAATAGAGTGGGAACTCACTCACTACCCTCCCTACTCCCCTGACCCCTGGCTCCCAAAGGGAAGACATTCATCTACTCACAAGAGGTCCATCTCCATGACCCAAGCCCCTCCCACTAGGCCTCATCTTCCAACACTGGGGATCACATTTCAATGTGAAATTTGGAAGGGACAAGCATCCAAACTATAGCAACATAGTTTGCCAATTGCTAGTGCAAATAAAAATTAAAACTTCATATCTGTGAAGGGGAGTCCAGAAAACTTGTAATTTCTCTGATGGCTATTTTGATACTTTTTAAAATGTAAAAGTAGGTCAGTCATGGTGGCTCATGCTTGTAATCCCAGTGCTTTGAGAAGCCAAGGTAGGAGGATCACTTGAGGCTGGAAGTTCAAGATCAGCCTGGGCAATATAGTAAGACCTCATCTCTACAAAAGAATTTAAAAATTAGCCAAGTGAGATGATGCTTGCTTATAGTCTGAGCTACCTGGGAGGCTGAGGCAGGAGGATGGCTTGAGCCCGGAAGTTCAAGGCTGCAGTGAGCTATGATTGCATCACTGCACTTCAGCCTAGGTGACAGAGCGAGACCCTATCTCTAAAAAATAATAAAATAAAATCTAAAATTATTTTCCAGGGAACCGATTTCTCATTTTTTTGTGGCTCTTCTTTGCTGGAAGCTTAATTTGCCATTCGAGTGTCTCTACATCCCACAAATTACTGTGAAATACAATGTTATCAAAATGAAGAGCAGAGGCAGATTCCATAGCATGCATAAAAGTAAATAGATACATTAAAATACAGATGCCAAGGTTTTGGAGGAGAAATGTAAAGAGAGTATCTAGTAGGTAGACCTGATTTTGTTTCCATTCCTACTAGAAAAAGTACCATCAGACTCTACAGGTAGTTCATGCTCATGACTTAAATGCCAACATTTGTCACATGTAGATTAAGGTCTTTATCACATCTGTTAAGATTTAAATAGGCAACCTATGGGGAGTAAAACTAAAAAATCATCAGGGGAGTTCTCCTTGGCTCCTCCATCTAAAGAAGTCCCCACCCCCACCAACTACTCTGTTTCCCAACACACTACTTTATTTCTGCCATTGCACTCATCATATCTGCAATGTTCATATTTGAAAATTGTCTGTGCTAGTGTTAGAAAAAGTCGTGAAGACTTTGGAATGGACCAGAAATGACTGCTATAGAATGCTGGATGAAGTTTAACAGATACTCCAGGGGTAATCTGATTTCACTGGGTACACACACACTTTTGATTGTCTTTCAGGAGAAAGAAGTTAAATTGCTGATGATGTCAGTGAAGTAAAAATTTCCTGTCCAATGCAAGGCAAATTATTCCTGCTTGTGGCAGTGAAAATGAATATTGTCCAGTAGAGATTATAAATCTTTGTAAATCCAGTTCTCATTTGAACCAATTATAAACTCTTCCTGTTCCCCTTATTAATTAGTAAGTCACATAAATCTTTGACATGTGTTCATGTTGTATTTGTGGGAGTCATGATTTTACCTTTTTGAAAATTATCCTTTAACACTAGACACAATATTCATAAGTGAGTCAGATAGAGGGTGGTGTTGTCTTATTCAATATCGTGACAGGCACATAATGGAAACAATAAATATTTGCTGGTGAGTGAAGAAATGAACAAATGAATTAACAAATAAAGTGAATGAAGATGTCCAAATAGGATGTAAAGCCAGGGGACAAACCTAGCTACAGTATAAAACTTTCAGAAATGCCAAGTAAGAGTGTAAGTTGTTCGCTGAACAAGAGCTCCCAATCAGAGTTCTGTGTCCTAGTTTATAAGATGTATCTTCTCAGAGGATTTCTTTCTTTAATGAGTCCAAAGTTCCACGTGGGCTAGAGGAGGATTTAAAAACATTGTGAGGACATTGGAGGACTCAGAGTAGTCACAGGAACCTGGGGATATCTAGGTGAAATTTGAGTATCAAAACAAAAAAGAGTGCCATTGAGAAGGGATGGTTTGATGGAGATGGCCTGTTTAGGGCCATTGTTTAATAAAAATTCTCTAGCAAATTCATCTGTCAAGTTGAGAGAAGATCTCAATACTTAGAAAATAAGAGAAAGAAGAGGTCATGGTGGTTTCTTGACAGCAAAGAGCTATTAACAATCACTCCAGTGTGGTGAAATTCAGTACAGAAAGCATTTTGAATGGGGATATTCCATTTCAAAAATCATGAAGTCATAATATTGAGAGTCAAACAGGTGTAAATAATAGCTTTGCACACTTTTCATTGACAGAGACACCTTAGTAATTTATGGAAAAAAAGACTTCCTTAAATTACAACAAAGATGAGGAATTCTGGAGTCTGTCCTTTATCTTCTCAAATTGTCCTATATTCATAGAAATTATAGAATGCAAAGAATGTCATTTGTATTCTTAAAAAGACTCTCCAACATTTAAAATTATTTTAGAAGAAAATTAATTATGTAGTTTTGTCAGCTAGCTACCTGGTGTATTTTTTAAATGATCGTGTTGTTAAAAAAAGAAAACACTTCTCACCTAAATTGACTTATCTTGACAAAATATTTCCATACATCTTTTCAAAGCCTGTGAGTCAGAGAAATCATGATGATAATTTGCAAATCATGTGAAATACTGTGATATAAACAGTGCCATATATTAGAGGGTAAAAGTTCACAAGTGATATATACAATCTAAACGAGAGTTTCTTAACCTGAAAACTAATGTCATTTTGAGCCAGGTAAGCCTTTATTGTACAGAACTGTCCTGTATTAAAGGATTTTTAGATTTTACTGACCTCTACCCATGACATGCCAGTAGCCCACTCTTCCCTAGTTAGGACAATCCAAAGAACCTCCTAGACTTTGTCAAATATCCCCTAGGTGGCAAAAATTGCCCCTGGTTAATAACCACTGATCCGAATCCATGCAGTTCTAATAGGTTATTCAATTTTAACTAGTAAATATCTCTGCCAGATCTGATTCTTAGTAAGAATCTTAAGAACTATTCTGTTGTCTTTTCTCCAATAGAATTGCAGTGAGTTCTGCCAGGAAGAAAGCACAATAATTGTAGAAATTGAAATGAATATAATAGAAACATTTATTCACTTCTTTTGTAATCCACATACTCTAAGCCTAGCATATGGATTAGCCTATGCAGTCCATCTCCTCCAACAACCCTACGAGCCAGGTATATTTATCATCCCTATTTTACAGATGAGAAAACTGATGGTTAACAATAATAAATGTGTGCATATAGTTGCCAAAGTAGAAAGTCATCAAGCTGAGATACAATACCAGGCAGGTTGACATAGACTGTACTTTTAGTATCTGTGCTGAGAAGTAAACACTGTTTGTTCTCACATTATGCAGCTGTAGGAAAACATACTTTGGCTTATGGGCCAAACAATGGCTGGTGGGTCAAATCCAGCCCACCACCTGTTTTAGCAAATCAAGTTTTACTGGAAAGCAGCCACAACCATTCATTTACTTATTGTCTTTGGTTGCTTTCACACTAAAAAGGTAAGTTGAGCAGTCACGATAGCAGGGCTGGCTAAAATGACATATAATTATTCTCTGGACTTTTACAGGAAAAGTTAGTCAATGGCTGACCCTTGCTTTAGAAGCTGAAAATCTGGCCTCTTAAATGGTAAGTGGCAGAGCCAGAACTTGAATCCAGCCCTATCTGGGATTGAGGCTCTTACCCATAAGGCTCTGCTGAGGACAATAGGAAAGGCAGCCAGCACAGAGGTAGGGCTTACTATATGTCAGGTACTTTTGTACACATTCCTATCAGCAAACTCATTTAATCTTCTCAATAACTCAGTGAAGTATCATTACGTGCCATAGCAGACGATGGTGGTGCCCAGCCCAAATCCCCAGCCAAATCCCCTCAGCATTCACTTCTACACCCTGACGACTTCTATTTCCTAGCCTTATGAGCACATTGGATGCAAACACAGGACAAGTGGCAAGTGCCATAGCATAAATGGCCCATATGCAGCCTTCAAAGACTCTGAGGGTGATACATTGCTCAGGGGCTCTTCTATACTCTCTTGAGTACCCACATCCTCACAGTGGTAACTGGTTTGCTAATACATCCTTCAATGGTTTTTCCTTCTTCCCTACTGTAATTCCTCACTTCCCAATCTATGTTTCCTGGCATCACCTTCCAAAGGAACTATTTATAGTTAAATTCTTGTTTCAGAGTCTGTTTCTGAGGGAATAAAACTACGATACACCATTTTTACAGGCAAGAAAACTAAGGCCCAGAGAGGTTATGTAACCTGCACAAAGTCACAAAACTAGTAATTGGAGATGTGAGCCAGGACATCTAGCTCCAGAGTCCACATTCTTATCCACACCACTCCCACAGAACAGCCATTTATGGGAGTATCTGAGTATTACTGTTCCCCTTTCTCTACAAAGCAGGATAAACACATAATCATGAACACCATCTTTGGGAGTTTATTCAGAGCGGGATGAAAGCCATTTGAGGGTGGAAAAAAAATATGCAGAAAATGTTCTCTCCCTGCTCCTTCCCCTCACCACCTAAAAAGGACAGAGCTTCTGTTATGATGGCAGTCAATTTCTGTGTTGCCAGACAAGTGAGAGGGACAGAGGGAAACTTTCCTCTCTCCAGTCGTAGAAATTAACATCTGTACACCTCCTTTGCTTGTGCTCCACTACCAGCCTCAATTGGGAAATATTCCCTCCAACTCCAAGTAACCTATCAGGGCTACCATTTCCCCAGGCCTGATAGTAGTACAATTCTGTCCAGGTTCCATTACTGAGATGCAGAATTCATGTGTGCCAAGCAACACAAATCACATTTCTTCTCCTCTTCAGTGTTGGAAAACAAACAAATAATCACTCTCTTTTCTTTAGGGATTAAAAAAGCCCACACACTTGATTGATAGACAGCTACCATAATTCTTCATCTGCAGCCCACAATCCTCATACAATGAAAGGCACTGAAATCATTCTGCCTGTCACATAGACACCTGGTGGCTGAGCAAGAGCTGCTCCCCAAGGAGAAAAGCCTTTCTTCAATAGACACTCTAGACACCGTAGGCAAAGATTTAGAGTTTATTTCCTTTTAATAGCCTATGAGTTGTAAAAAAGGAAATTTCTAAGAACTTCAGCAGTCTTAGAGAAAATGAGTAATTAAGCCAAGGCCACTGCATATAGTTATACATTGTAGGCTATGATTGGTATCCCCCTAGAAATGTGCAGTAAAAAATGTGCCCAGCTATAATGTAAATTAGTACAATCACTATGGAGAACAGTTCAGGGGTTCCACAAAAAACTAAAAATAGAACTTCCGTATGATTCAGTAATCCCACTGCTAGGTATATGCCCCAAAGAAAAGAAACCAGTATATCAAAGAGATATCTGCACATCCATGTTAATTGCACCATTATTCACAATAGCCAAGATTTGAGAGAAACCTCAGTGTACATCAACAGATGAATAGATTTTTTTAAATGTGGTACATACGCACAATAGAGTACTATTCAGCCATTAAAAAGAATGAGATTTTGTCATTTGCAGCAACATCAATGGAATGGGAGGTTATTATGTTAAATGAAATAAGCCAGGCAAAGAAAGACAAACTTCACATATTCTCACTTATTTGTGGGAGCTGAAAAAATTAAAACAATTGATTTAATGGAGATAGAGAGTAGAATGATGATTACCAGAGGCTGGGAAGGCTAGTAGGGGGAGAAGGGGAAACTAGGGATAGTTGATGTGTACAAAAATATGGAAAGGGAGAATGAATAAGATCTAGTGTTTGATAGTACAACAGAATAACAACAGTTGACAATAATATATTATATATTTGAAAACAATTAAAGGGTATAATTGGATTCTTTGTAACACAAAGAATAAATGTTTGTGGTGATAGATGCCTCATTTATCCTGATGTGATTATTATGCATTGTATGCCCATATCAAAATATCTCATGTACCCCATGAATATATTTACCTACTACGTACCCACAAATTTTTTCTAATTTGAAAATATCCCTCCAACTATACGTGACAGCCCTGCCATAAGCCCGTCTTCAATATTCATGAACCCCACATATGTCTATTTTCCCTAATATATTCTTATAATCATAGACATTATATTATTTAATATTAATGATTTGCAGAGGGAGTATAAGAATGTTTCCACTTGTCAGAAACAGAGTACTCAACTAACAGCACTTACATTTCATAAAGCAGGAAGAAAGGAAACAGGCAGTTCTGGGGTTTGTTACCTTCATGATTCCATGATGTCTAGGCTCTGGGTTGATTTCTCTACAATTAAGCTTGGGTTCCTCCTCTTGCTCAGAAGATGGTTACTGCAGCTCTAAGCATCATCCCTTACAAGCATGTGGCCAACTTCATCCATTCGCATAATCTGGAAGGCCCTTGCAGTGATTGAGTCTCCCTCTCTCGTAGGAGAGTGATGGAGTCAGAAGCTTCTGAAATTTCTGAAGTCTCTACAGCTATCATACCTATTAGGTTGGTGCAAAAGTAATTGTGATTTTTTCCATTACTTTTAATGGCAAAAGTTGTTGTGTCTATTGGGTGATTATATTGGCAGGTGTCTTCTTCAGGTCAGGTTGTTGTGCTCCTGGGTTCCATAGATGTAAATATTGCCAATATATCCCTCCCCTTCATTACTTACAATAACTTGAGTCTCTATTCCTTATAGCCAAATAGTGTAACCAATCCACTCAGCTGTTAACAGAGAAGGGTGTTTCTCCTTGACAGCTGGATCCAGTGAAATTATGTGGCATTTCCAAAAGAAAGAATAGATCCCATTAATTCTGGTTCATTTCAGAAATGAGGGCTTCCCATCTTCATTAAAAGTGGCTGCTACCCATATAAAATAAACTTTCCCTTCTGTGAAAATTCAGTTGGCTGCTATGCCATCCCTTTGTGGTGAGCCCCTTCTTGAATTTATGCATTTTTCTCATATTTTATGTGAGCTTTATTTCAACTGGAAGGTTGTTCCAGAATCATTTCATATCTGGGGCCAGGTATGTGGGTCTACGTCAACATCTGAAGGAGGATATTTTGAATCTGTATAAAAGTTTCCTAAGCTGAAAGATGTGCTATTGTCCCCACATAAGACCCTAGACTTGCCTAAAGAAAGAAAAACTGCTCTCACTGTCGGTGCTTTATAAAGATAATATGTGTAGCATCTGTACCTTGCCTACCCTCATGGGGATGAGAACAGTTGAGCAGATAAAGCTCAACTACTTTCAATATTAAAACAGTTTTTCATAGATATCACACTAAGATAATGAATGAAGCAAAAGCTTTATTCAAATATTAAACACAGTGCTTGCATATTTCTAACAACTTCTGATGCAAGAAGTACATACTTGGTTTTTTAAAAAATCAATATGCCTTATGTGATACTATAATACTTGCCAGGATAAACTAATATCATCAGGCTTAACCTTATCTTAGATACAGTACAGCAGCATGTACAGTACCATTCAGGATCTAGAGCTAGGTCTCTGGGGATGACTGGAGGCTGTGTTCAACTCTTAACTCTATCAATAGCTGACTGTCTAGCCAAAGAAGTTACTTAACCTCTCCAAATCTCTATCTACTTATAAGTTCAGTTGGCCTACCCACCATATAAAGTGTTATGTGAATTAAATGAGATAATCCATGAATGACCCTTATCATGATGCTTGAACTCAGTAAGCACTCAATCAATATTTATCATCAAAGAATCAACTTACCCAACATTGATCTTAACAATAAGACAATTGGACCCTAACTGGACAATTTTGCTGATTTATTTCTAGGATTCTTACAGCCAACCATTTGTTTAAAAAGTTGAAAATGTATCATTGCAAACTTAGCAGCACAACTGTGAGAGAGTGTATTCATCATGGAAAAATTTTTTAATAAAGTTGAAATTAAGTATTTTCTGGAATTAATGAAATAATAATACATTTAGAAGTCTGGTTAACTATGTCTTTGCTTTAAGGATAAATTATTTTATACTCCTACAATCAGAGTCACCTAAATATAACCTTATCAATATAGGCAGCAATACAAAAAAAATCATCTAGACCTGTGTTCCAATTTCTCATGTAGTACAGAAACTAAATAAAAATATGGATTTGTTTCAAATCCTGAAAACCGCTGCCAGAATCACTATATTCCATCCAACACTGCAGTTGCAAAAGTAAGTATCCTCAGTGGGAATATGGCTTACATAAATAATGGAGATAAGAGAAAAATGAAGGAATTACTGTAAATTTAAGAGGAGCTGTAAACCTATTAGGGGAAAGATACTTCCAGGGGGGCAAATTAATTAAAACATGTCACTAAGCTAATTCCCAAAACTTTAGTAATTAATTTATGACAATATCACTAGAATGCTACTTCAGATTATTTACAGCTCATAGTCACTTATGAATAAAGTCTTTTCGAAAGTACAAAGTGTCCTCAGCCTAAGAATGTTCCCTTTGTTAATTTTCAAAATGGAATAAAACTTGAAAAATAACGAAATGAATGATTAAAGAGTGGAAAAGGACTAAAGAAATCATCTAGTCACAGAATAATACATACACATCATCTGTGCCACCACTCCCTTCCCTAGTGCCCACGCTAGACATAATCCATCAAGCCCAGTACCGTATTTGTCCTTAAAGAATGCAAGGTGACTATTCCCAGTCGCTCCATACTAGGACTCAAGTCTCAAGACCAAGCCCATTGGCCATATATCTAGTAGCAGAATCTCATCATTCTACAGATGTTGAAACCAAGGCTTACAGGAGGAGCTTCCCAAGGCCGCACAATTTGTGGTAAAGGCAGAAGAGCCCAGATTTCCTGACTATGTATCTAATTTTCTATAATACTAACTATGGTGGATTACATTATTGGTCCCAGTCCTTCAGCTCTTCCTGTATTCTTATCTTTTGCCAGATACCTTTGTAGTTTATCTAACAAAAGAAAATGTAATGCCCCACCTCTGAACATTGGACTCGCACATATGACTTTATTTGGTCAGTGGATTATAGGGATAGGTACATTGTGCCAGTTTCAAGCCTAGGTCTTAAGAGGTCTCTTGTATTATTTTTCCCCTATTGCTCCTCTGCCATTGCCATGAGAAGAGCTCCATTTGGATAGCTAATGCCCTTCTACCTAGGCCAGAGAATGAGACACAAGGAGCAGACCCAGACCTCAGCTAACTGGCCCCACGACTCAGAGCAGAAACTCCCAGCCAAGATCAGCACACTCCTAGTTGTATAAGTGAGCCAGCTGAGATCAGCTGAGGTGCCCCCAGTCAACCCACAGAGGCCTGCAGAAAAAGAAAATGCTACTATTTAAGCCCTGAGTTCCTGTGGGTATCTTTCCACACAGCAATAGCCGATTCATACAATTACGATGAACATGTGATAATAATTACTATCAATTAACTTCTATATGTCAGTAATTTTGCCACTTTATGTCCAATCCTCACAACATTTCTGCAACAACAGTATTATCATCCCCATCTTAAAGACTGGGAGAAGAGACCCAGAAAAATTTTGAAACTTGCCCAAGGTCTAACACCTAGCAAGTGGCTGGACCATAATTTGAATTCTGGCCCAATTCTAAAATTCCATGTTCATTCTTTAGTAGCACACTTTCTCTCTCTCTACTTTCATCTCCTATTTGACTATCAATGTCAATATGTCAATGTAAAAAAATGAAATTGTTTTCAGTGTCTTGAATGAAGAGAATATATCTGTTTCCTTAAACCGTGGGAGAACCCAGCCCAGGCTGGAGTGAAACAGCCAAGAGGGAAAGCAGCAGGAGGTGAAGTCAGGGAAGTGACTGGAGGCAGGATTATCCAGGGCCTCTTAGGTCACTGCAGAAAGTTCAGATTTTTTTCTGAGCAAAACAAAGAGCCATAAAAATGGACAACACAAGCTGCTTACCATGTTTTCACTCAACAGATATGTAATCATCATTTTGTAAGACACTAGGGTTTCAGTGACAAACCGTAAAAGAACAAAAGTCCCTACCATCATTGAGTTAAAATGCCAGAGATAAAAGCAAGATATTAATTGAAGAATTAAAAATAAATGTAACACTATAATTGCAGTAAGTCCTGCAAGGGAGAAGTTCATAATCCTTTAAGAGTCTGAACTAGGAGAGAAGTTGAATTAGGAAAGAAGAATGAAGGAACAAACGAATGAAGTAATAGAAAGGGTTCCCATCCAAATATAAGGACACAGTATGTTTGTGAAACATGGTACCAGACTTGGGTCTTCAAAGAGTAGAATCCTAAAATTGAGGACTGTGATTTTCCTAGGCTTTTTGTCTGAGTGGAAAAGGTTGGCTGGGATAATGGGCAGGGGGTTCTAGGTCAGAAAACAGAAATGAATTTTTCTTTCTTTTTATTTTTACATGTATACATATGTAACAAACCTGCACATTGTGCACATGTACCCTAGAAATTAAAGTATAATAAAAAATAAGTTAAAAAAAAACAGAAATGAATTTTTCTTGAAGACTCCTACATGCATTCCTAGAAATAGCCCACTTCAAAATAAATGCCCTCAGCAACAACCCAGGCAGGTTTTGATTCTGGCAAGCAACATCCAAGAGCCTGTAAAATGACCTGGGAAGAAAGAAATCTAGGAGAGAAAAAATGTTTAAATCCTGCAAGCAGCCTTAGCCTCTTTTAGAATTCAGAGGGAAAAAAGGCAAAAGTCCAGCCTCACTTTTAGATGCCAGAGAAAAAGAACTCATAGAAAATTCTATGAATAATGGACTCACTTCTTTATTTTTCATGTGTGGCTTCAGATTTTTTCTTCAGTAGCAAAAGCAAAATTGAACTACTTTGAAGAATTCTGATATATATTAAGTAAAATTGGTTTCTGAAATAGACTAAATGCTTATGTGTTTTGGTCTGGCTGATCTTTTAATCATCTATCTTGAAAATACACGTTTTATATATATATATATAGCTAAAAATAAAAATTCGTGAGCGATTTCTTTGAAACTGAGCAGTATTCCTTATTCTATTTGCACAGTTCTTTACTTTTAAAGGAAATTAATTAAGCAAGTTAATCTTTCAATTATTTTTTTAAAACAAGTCTTCTTCCATCCCTTATAGAAAAACTCAGAGGCTCAGGGGACCTAGGTGGCTTATAAAGAACAAAAATAATAAATTATTGCAAAGACAATTTTAACAGTCCCTTTTCTCCTTCCAGTATCACCACTTTCTACTTTAAGTAAGTAGCACCAGAATCACTCAACAAAGAGTGAAGCAAAAGGCAAGCACCTGTCAGTTTTTTACATAAAGCAGTGTACTCTCTTTCTGTTAACATACAAACTCAGAATGGCATAATATAGGCTGGGCACGGTGGCTCACACCTGTAATCCCAGCACTTTGGGAGGCCGAGGCAGGCAGATCACCTGAGGACCAGCCTGACTAACATGGTGAAACCCTGTCTCTACTAAAAATACAAAAATTAGCTGAGCATGGTGGCGGGCACCTGTAATCCCAACTACTTGGGAGGCTGAGGCAGAATTGCTTGAACCCATGAGGTAGAGGTTGCAGTGAGCCGAGACCGTGCCACTGCACTCCAGCCTGGGTGACAGAGCAAGACCCCGTCTCAAAAAAAAAAAAAAAAAAAAAAGAATGGCACAATTTAAATGGTGATTAAAATGAAAATTAATGTAGGCTTGAAGGTCTGAGGAATTGAACTGGAGTCACCAGCCTCTGTGCCTGTCAACTATAAAACAGTAGCAAAAATACTACCATTCTAAGATATGTCATGAAAATTAGCGCATAAACACATAGACTACGCACAGCTATAGTTGGTGCTCTATTTAAATATAATACATAAAGTTTTTGTTTGTGTGTTTGAGATGGAGTTTTGCTTTTGTTGCCCAGTCTGGAGTGCAATGGCACAATCTTGGCTCACTGCAACCTCCACCTCCCAGGTTCAAGAGATTCTCCTGCCTCAGCCTCCCAAGTAGCTGGGATTACAGGCATGTGCCACCACACCAAGCTAATTTTTTTAATTTAGTAGAGACAGGGCTACACCATGTTGGTCAAGCTGGTCTTGAACTCCTGACCTCAGGTGATCCATCCACCTTGGCCTCCCAAAGTGCTGGGATTACAGGCATGAGCCACCGTGCCCAGCAATATATAAAGTTTAATGTTTTCATTGATCAAAATTGAAAACAATATCTGCTAGGTATAATGCACAAGGATGTAATCACTAGACAAATGTAAAGAATTATTATGGTTTCAAACACTGGGGAAATTCTATATTGTTTAGTTTCCCAAATATAAAGTTATGTCTATAAATACAGTACCCTACAGGCTCAAGGCAGGTAATGCAAATTAGGGTAGGAAAAAACTGAAAGTGGAGGGGTGAGGAGTCTTTGAAGAATGGAGGTCAGTCATGAGAAAAAGAAGGCTCATTGTGGCCAGGTTTGTCAATTTTCCCATTAAAGTAGAAAATCTGGATTTTTTAATATTTTAAAACTATTGGCAAATAATGCAAAATTGTTGAACAATATGATAACAGCACTGATGGGGTCCAGCCAAAGCTCTTTGTAAGATATGTTTGCTATCTCTACTCTAGGTCCATGATTTTCAAGCCATGGTATGTGAAGAACCAAGAGCTCAGATAGGAAATAAAGAATTGTGTTCCACAAGCCATACCTTCTTGGGTCCTCTATGCCCTTCCTTCACCAGCATAACTCAAATTTCATCTTTTACTGTAGATAAGATACATTCAAATCAAAGGTGAAGAAATTGAGAAAACTCTGGTTTATAGTGGGAAAAGTCCTAGAGAACATGGCTTTTGCCCATTCTAGACCGAAAGCTCTGGCTGACTGTCCTGTTTCTCCACACAGCTCCAGCACCTAGCACAATGCCTAACATAGTAGACACTCAATAAAGAGTTTTCAATACCTGAATGGAAAAAATGAGCAAAGTATTAGTTTCCAAACCTTTTCAACCCAGGTTCAGTTTCTAAACTTCTCCACTTTGAGTTATCCCTATCAGGAAAATGGGAGAAAAAAAAATCTGTCCTTTACAGGGATGGAGCAAAGATGCATGAAATAGTCTATATGATTGGCATAATGTTCTCAGTAAGAATGTTTCCATTGCAACTCAAAGGCATATATGTTTGTTCTCTAACTTTAATCCATGCATAAACTCTTGGAGAGTACAAAAACTGAATTTTGGTAACCCAAATTTGTTGGTTCCATTATTTTTAATCAGGTCATTTTACATGCAAGAAGGATATGTTTATGTAAAAGAATCTCAACACAGTCTTTCGGGAATGTAAACAATCATACAAGGTGGAGGAAGAGCAACTGGAATAAAAGGGATTTTTGTTTTTGTTTTTGGATTATGTCTTTATTTACAGCAAGGCACATGGCTTTATAATTATTAGCCATATTAATTGCAAATAAGATAATTAATGTGTACATTTGCAATAATCTTTGATGTTTGGCAGAAGAGAGGCACTGTCTTAATGCAATTTTCAAAACAATGTTACGTATCTTAGAGTTGCATGATCCATGAATGTGCAGGGACTGAGAGCACTGGAATCTTCATTGGCGATGTATGTGTTATTAAAGAAAAAAAGTTTTGAAATGGAAAGGAATTTACTACTTTGCTCAAAACTTTTTATTTTGTAAAAACTGGTTGAACAAAATAATTGGGATAAATGTAAATTATAAAAGACTAGAACAGTGATTCTCAAACATTAGTGTTCATCAAAATCTCCTGAAGGGCTTTTTTAAACAGATTGCTGGGTCTCACTTCCAGAGAATTTTAATTAGTAGGTCTGGCAGAAAGAGGAAGGAAGAAATCAGGAATGTGCAATTCTAACAGGTTCCAGGTGATGTTGATGCTGCTGGTATGATGACCACACTTCCTGAGCCACTGGACTAGAGGAAACCATAACAACCTTCTCAAAATAAGTGTAGATCATTAGTCCCACCACCAGAGCACCAGGAAAAATTACATTATCTTTAGTCGGTATTAATATAGGCACTTTCTTGGACACAGAGTTTACATTAGAGCTTCAGAGTCATTAAATCAGAGACTAGTTTTCTTGACTCTACTCAGTTGAACCCCACCTATAGGAGCAGTGACCCTCCCTTGATAGAAGGTTACAGAGAGACAGACTTCATTTGTTTATGGGACAGTCAGAGAGTGTTAAGGTGATTGGCTGGCTCAGGAGGAGGGGAGGCTTAAAGGGAATAGGAGCAGTTTTAAGTGACTGAACGATGGAGCAGGTGAGTAAGATTGCCTTGCAATAGTGTTTTTCTCAAGAAACACAGCAAGCCAAGACGTAAGGTCCAGTTACAAATGTTAAAAGAATAATCTGAATATCATCCCAAAAACATTTATTAAAATATAGCCATAAACACAAAACAATGTTATAGCAGATGCCCTCAATGTCCTGTCCATATCCTATCAGAAGGCGTCGTTCCACATACCAGCAGCTTCCTATCGTGCATGTCTGTGACTGCTGGAGGACTTTCTATGAATATAAATGCAGGGATGTGTTTGGCCCACCCACAGGGCAGATCAGAAATGTATGGAGTGATTAGCCCTGGGAGCATCCCCAGCCAATGTGCTGGAGTTGGCGGGTTAATACCCTGGTTTATTCACCCCTCCAATGGGACTTCTCTGAGGTATGTCCTTCACAGTCCCCCAGAAAGCCCCAGCAAAACTGAGTCTCAGTTGTCTGCATCAGCAACTCACTAATGGAAGCAACACATATTGGTTGCTTTCCCTTTCCTGTCTCATTTGCCCACTTGTATCTCTGGAGATCATCAATGACCTCCAAGTTAACTACCTGACTCAAATCCTTGTTTCAAGCTCTGCATCTGGAGTAATGCGGCTGTTCATGGTTTAAAATAGTAAGAAATATAAGAGATTGTCTATCATAGGAGATCTATAAGATGAAATGCTACACAATCTTTGACTGGAGAGAAATTTGCAGAATAATAAGAATGACATCATATCAATTGTATAAAATACACACATGTACAATAGCATACATTTTCTTAGTGCATATATATTATATAAAAGCCTAGAAATGACCTAAAAAGACTCAAACTGATTATTATGACTCTTCTTGCACAGAAAGTTGATTGTTAAAGAGTACTTGTCCCTTATCTATAAGGTTTCCACTTTTATATGGTGATTATATTCATGTATTATTCTATAATAATTACTAAAACAATTAGAAATATGCATAATTGCTAAGATTAATATGAGTAAAATCATCTATGAATACTCTGGAGAAAAACATTTTTTAAAGTCTAAGATTTCAACAATAGAAGATTAAGCAAATGAATTATGCTATATTCAGAGAATAAGAAACTATGCAATTAATACAAACAAAACAGTAGCCATCAATCAACTAGTGCTGATATGGGGACCAGCAGGTGGCAGGGCTTGGATGTAGACAGAGGACAAGAGAGACACAGCCCCTGCCCACTTGGAGTTTATAGTGTGCTAGAGAAGGAAGATACTGAAGCAGGATCATGTACAGTGAAAGTCACATATGAGTTAAAACGCAGATATGGGTGATAGATTTGTAGAAAAAATAGGCTACTGAACTGAACATACAATAGCATCCCTTTTTATGAAAATAAATGCTCACATAGAGTTATGCATTGTAAACAAGATGAGAGGTTACATAATGAAATGGTAACAGCAATGATCTCTTTGTAGTGAAATGATGTAGTCAAAAACATCTTGGCTAAACATCTCTAAGAAACTAGGGTTGTTGTTTATCTTCCTACTTTTAATGTCATTGCTTTTCTGACGAGTATTGACCCCTGCATAATTTTTTTAAAGTTTTTTTTAACAATAGCTTCTACTTTAAACTGCTTATAATTCAGCAAATGTGACTACCCTGAACCCTAGATTCTATAGATTACTGCAGCCATGCAGGCATCATTTATACATCCACTTGACATTCACTGAGCTCCTGCTAGAGTTCGGGCTCTGTGCCATGTACTGTGGATTCAGCTGTGAGCAGAGAGGAACGTGGCTTCTAGCCTCAGACAGCTTACTGTCCAGGAAAGAAGACAGGTTCTGCAAAGCACTGGACAAACTGTTACACTGACCTCGATACAGAATTCCTGATTGGTTACCCTGAAATTACACCTTCGCACCAACATTGACTAAAGATTCCTGGAACACAAAATCTTGACTTTCTAAAGGTTTTGATAATCTGTCTCGATTTTTCCAACTTTCTTCTTGGTCATCACCTTCCCAAAGCGACTCACTAAAAAATCATAAGGAAGATTTTTCAGACTCATTGTTCTGAAATATGACAATGAGAGTCATTAAAATTATGATAAAATACGATAAAGAATTCTACAAGGCAAGACAGTCCATTAAACTACACATACTGTAGACAAAATTCAGCATCGCCCTGTGATTTCCTAATGCTTCTATCTGTGGTCTGTTAATGGTACAATCAACAGAGAATCATTTATAATATAATAATTTAAATACCATCAGGCTTTTATGCAATCTATGGAAAGGTGTCTTGTGGTTTTCTTTGTCTTTCTTTTCTTCATTTCTCTGTTTCAGAGAAAGAGAGCACACACACAATTTTCTTTGAATTGCATTCCCACTTGCATAAAATGGCATGCCGTCAAAATATGTTTTCTTCCTGTTGTCCTGTCTGGCCAAAAGATGCTTTAAAAGGATTTGCTTAAATTGGGCCTTCAGAGCAGTAGAATGCATCTTGCCAGAGACCTTCTCTCTCCACATTGCCTCTGGAGTGATCTCTCTAAAATGCAAATCTTACTGTTTCTCTTCCCTGCAGAAACCACTGAAAAAGACCCCTTCCACATACCAGAGGAAAAGATTAAAATATTTATAGGCTGATTTTTTTTCCACTAAAACTGAAAGTCATTTTACTGAACTGTATTTCTTCCAAAATGGATTGCCTACTTTATTGAGTAAAAGAATGTCATTGGAAAAAAATGGAAACTGTAATTTAGACATAAAATATTAACACCTAGACATTTTTTAAAAGCAGCAACAAGAAGGTAACTTTCTAATCTTTCCACCTGAAGCAAGACTGTGGGCTTGGGGAGGGTCATATAGGACCCATGGTTTGTGGATGCTTCATTACAGGCTTCTAAGATAGAAGTACAAATTCTTCGACATGATACACAAGGCCCCGCACATCTGGTCCTTGCCTCTTTGGCGTCATCTCCAGACAAAAGCCCCTTCATAGGTCACCCACCTGCAGTTCTGCACTCCTCAAGTTTCTCTAGACACACTGTGCTCGTTCATGCCTATTGCCTTTCTACTTGTTCTTTCTTCTGTCTGGAGCACCGTTCTCCTACCCTTCTCTGCCTGGAAACAAGTGCACTCATTCTTCAAGACTTAGCACAGCTACCATTATTTCTACATTCTTCCCTGACCTCTCCCAAGCTATGTCTCCTCATAGCTCTATGTCATGGCTGCAATTATCGTGACACAGCTAACAATCACATATTTGTCTGCTCCACTAGACTATGGGTTTCAGAGAGCAGGAATTAGTTCCTGGTGAGGGACTTAGCACTTAATAAGTGTTAGATAAGTGCTCAGTAAGTGAATGATTGTACAAATGAAAAAACAAATGAATATCAATGTGGCAAGAAAGTATTCAAAATCCCATTGATCTCAGAATGGCTAAGACTAGGTTTTCCTTACTTGAAGAAATGGCTTTATTATTAAGTGTTCTGGGCTCCTGGAACCATACTGGCAGGGAAATGAGAGGAATTGCCCTTGAAGTCAGTATCTCTTCGGAGATCCACAGAGTAGACTTCAAGCTGTAATATTTATTAGAAAGTGGCCAAGATTTGGGGGCAGGGCAGATAGATAAATAGGAGAGAGTTAAGGGACCCACTTTCACCAGTAATTGTGCAACTAGTCTAACCTCACATGGATTTACCAAGCCTTCTCTGAAGGTCGCCTGTAGCCAAACTTGACATCCAGGAATTGGTGGGCTCAGAGAGAGTTTTCCTCAACTTGAAAGAGAGGTGACAGGCTCTACGACATTAGGCAAAACATGCAATCAACTTATAAATGATGCCAGAGGATCTTTTTGTTGTATATTTTATTCACTATTTTAAAATTTACTTACAGTAAAATTCCTTTTTTTTTTTGACAGAGTCTCGCTCTGTCGCCAAGGCTGGAGTGCAGTGGCACAGTCTTGGCTCACTGCAACCTCCACCTCCCGGGTTCAAGCAATTCTCCTGCTTCAGCCTCCTGAGTAGCTGGGATTACAGGTGCGCACCACCATGCATGGCTAATTTTTGTATTTTTAGTAGAGATGGGGTTTCACCATTTTGGTCAGACTGGTTTAGAACTGCTGACTTCATGATCCGCCCACCTCGGCCTCCCAAAGTGCTAGAATTACTGGCGTGAGACACCGTGCCTGGCTGTAAAATTCCTTCTTTTTGGTGAACTGTTTCATGAGTTTCAACAAATTCACAGCCACGTAACTACAGCCAGTATCCTAATATGTGGAGCATTTCCATCACCTTCCCACCAGAATTTCCTTACACTGACTCTTTGTAGTCAATGCCTACCCTCAACCTTAGCCCCTGGACACCACTAATCAGTTTTCTATCCCTTTTTTGCCTTTTCCAGAATGCACACAAGTGGAATCATGTGGTTTTTTGTCTGGCTGCTTTCACTCAGCACTAATGCAATTGAGATTCAGCCCTGTTGCTGCATGTTTCTGTAGTTTGTTCCATTTTATTGCCATTACATTGCGTGGCTGCACCAGTCTGTTTATCTATCCAACCCATTAAAGGACATGTGGAGTGTCTTCAGTTCCTAGTGATTGAATAGCGCTTCTATCAATATTCACACATGTTTTTTGTGTGAACATAAGTCGCATTTCTTTTGGGCGAATACTCAGAAGTGGGATTTCTGCATCGTAAAGTAAATGTATGTTTAATTTGATAAGAAACTTCCAGTTTTCTGAAGTGCTTATGTCATTTTTGTTCCCATACAATTGTTTCACATCCTCGTTAGCACTTGGCATTGTCAGGAATTTTTTTATTTTTGCCATTCTAATCGGAATTTTTTAGATGAGATACTTGGAAATAGAAGGTGAGATCTTAAACAGATAATAATCATGTATAATGTTACAAAATAAGTTAGTATTAATGATATACTAAAAATGGAGAGTTTTTTTTAACCAAATATATTAAATATTTAATCAACCTAAGGAAAAGTATGAGGGAATATACACAGAACCTTGGGTTTGAGAAGACAGAGTATATGACTATTAGCAAAATAGGTTTGTGCTGAGTGAGAGATGCCTCAACATTGCGTGTGAGAAACAGCAGTCATTGAGCTGATAGGACCACAGGCTGGCCTGGCCCACAGATCTCTGGAAATAAAAGTCTAATTAGACTTTTATTTAGATCATAAATCAGAGGGGTGCTTTGTTTCTTAAAAATAAATCTGAGATGAGGCAAGATCTGGGAAATAAATTACAATTATTGACTTTTTTAAAAGGCCAAAGTGGTGACATGGTAAAGTAGGGGGAATATAAAAGTCCACTGGATGAGCAGCCCTATCTGTAAATATTGGGCAGGTGACCCAAAGCCAGGATCTTCAGGTGGAAATTAGAAGAATTTTTGAGCAAGCCCTAAGATGCCACCCAACTGGGCACCACTATATAAGGATGAATGCATAACCAATAATCAATAGATAATATATCTGGTTTGGAGTGTGAAATTTTAAAATTTCCCCTTTCTAAAATAGTATCACATTTGCCAGCACATGTGTCCAGCCCAAAATTCATCTCAGAATTCCTGTCCTCCCCAATCTATAGTGTTCCCAGTATCTTTCTCCTCCAAACTGTCAGGTAGACAAGGACAGAAGGGTCCCTACACTGTGGAACAGAAAATGTTCCTCCTCACCAAGCAAGGACATGAAAGGGCAATAGCAGTTTCTTCACTGTCCACTCAAAGGAAGACAAGTACTAAAGCAGAAATCAGCATTTTGTAAAGACACTGGTTTATGCTTCCTGCTGAAAGCTAGGTCACAATAGAGTCCATTTAAGCTAACATTGAAGAGTATGAAGTCTGAAATCAGACTGCTTGGGCTCAAATCCTTCTCCCTTACTTGCTAAGTGTGTGACACTACTGGGCAAGTTATGAAGAGCTGTGCTGCAGGTTCCTCTTAAGTAAAATGAAGTTAGTAATGGTAGTACATTATAGGTTTATGGTGAGGATCAAATGAATTTATACAAACAAGGAGACTAGAGTAGTGCCTGGCACAGAATAAGTGTCTCATGTTAGCTGTTATGTTTACATTTGTCATTATCATCATAGTTAACAGCATCCTATAGCAAGTAAAGGAAGCATTCCAGGGACTCTCAGTCTCCTTTCATGCTAAAATCACATGGGTCATTTTTTCTTTCACAAGTCCAAGGTACTATGTATTTAGCTTAGTCTATAAATTAGGTCGTGGACACTGGAGGTGGTTATGAGTAGCAAGCAGGCAATGTTGTACCTGCAGAAGACACCACTGTCTCTAGTTTGTAGGTCAAAGGTGAAGAGCGATTTCACAATGAAGATCTTTGCTCCGGTCTATACAGCTTTGCTTCCTTACAGTGTGATTATGCTCTCATTTATTTCACAGTGATCCTGTAACCTGTCCATATTTCTTCCAAATGAACTGATCTGAAAAGTACACCAAACTCCTAAGTGAAAGGTGATATGGGATATCAAATTATGTGTCTATTTGTTCATCATGTTTGATCCAAAGGAGGTTGTAAATTGTATTTCCAGTATTTGTAAGCAGATAATGATGTCGTCTAATAAGGATTTTTTGATGGGGAAAACATATATTCCAGTTCCTCTTCCTACAGAAAAGAAGAAATACTGTCTGCTTTAAAAAATACTTCATATGCTAATTTTTTTCATTCTATCCATTCCTTAATAAGTAAATATCTAGCATGACTTAATCCAGCAAATCACAAACTGATATTTGTCATATCTCATTGGCTTACATGCATATAAAAGTACAATGCTCTCAGAGGAGGTATTGAAATTGGATGGAGAATGTTCTTGTTTAAACGATAAATGTCTAGCATAATGCAAAGAAAATATCAATGTCAGAAGCTAAATGCTTGCCTTGTAAATGCCCTTAAAAAACATACAAAATAAAATGAAAAAGTACAACCTTTATAATCCAATGCTCCTAAAGGATATAAAGATAAATGACTTTTTTGAGGTAGAATGTTCCAGATATGTCAGGTGTTGAAAGTCAAAGTATAATCCCCAACTGTGAGGACAGACAGAAGGTGAAGATCGAAACAGCTGAGCAAGTTGGCATAAAAGGAAGTGAGTATGAAAGCTCAGGTACAGAAAAATACGAGTGCTCACTTTTATACAATGAAATAGCAACTAGGTCAATGGAAAAACGTGGAAAATTACAAGAGATGTTATCTATTTCTGTGGAAAATTGAAGGCAATTTGACCACTTTTTCATTATTGTGTTTCACAACTAGGTATTAACTTCCTAAGTGACTGTTGAGTATATATATTTTCCTTCAACCATTTATATATAAATGTTCTTGCTTCTGACTTAATTTTGGGGGAAATGAAAGGATATCATACACAGGAAGGAAGAGAATGAGGAATTGGGATGTGACGAGAAGAAACAAGTTGAGCAGGAGTAGGAAGCAAGTACTGAAAAGAATTGAAAAGAACTGAAAAGCACAAGAGCAAATCATTAGTTTACACATTTTGACTTTCCCCCAGATTCTTGGCTCTGTAGGTCCTAAGGAAGATCCTTTTGTTTTCCTGGACAGGATGATATGAGGGTGAAGCTCAAGAGGAACTGATTTCTGTACAAGAAACGGCTTGAGGTTCCACTGAAGGAAACAGACACAGGAGTCTGGGAGGGAAAAAGCAGAGCCAGAGAGAAGGAGGAGTGGGAAGGGAAGTGGAACCAGGCAGTGGGAAAGGAGTGGTTTGGAGTCTGGATGAACATGGAAGATGACACAGACTGAGATATGGACAGGAGAATTTCAGCAAATTCTCACTCTGTGTTCTAGGATGTAATTCTTTTTGCACTACCTCTACAAGAGTCTGTCAACAAAGTCCTACTTTCTTCTAAAATTTTTGCCATCACAGTGGTGTTTCTTTTGGATATGTGAGTGAGTTGAAATGAGCTCTGGGTGAGGGCTGGATGCCCAGAATTTATATGGCATGAGAGTCAGAGGGAAAGAGGAGAGAAGTGATGAAATCAAAACAAGGGTAGACTAAATATACCAACATTTGATAATTTTAGTACATTTCTTTCACATTTCTTCTCCATACTTTAGTACACTTGCTCATCTAGAGAAAATGTTTGTCTATATTTTAAGGCACTGTTTTAAAAAAACAAAAGTCTTTTGAGAGCTTCAACTAATGAATCTCATACAGACCAGATAAGCTGTTACTTTGTTCTCAAAGATCAGGCAGCCAAAAACCAAAATGGTCTGAAAAAAACATGAAGGTACCTACATGATATTTAAGATTTAAGATTAAAAATGCAAAGAAATCTCAGAGAATATAAAAATATCAAGACTTAGATGTCAGCGCACTCAATACGTAAATAGGTAAACACTGCAGCTTAGAGAAGGAAAAACTATAAGAAGATTCAAATCCATATAATTTACAGATTAACTATTAAAAAACATGTCCCAATGATTCTGGCTTGGTTTATCACAATGGGATATGATTCAAGCAATATCTAGATTTGAACAGAAAATGAAGCCACGGAAAAAATAATAGAAGATAGAAGTCATCCAACCTAACCTTCTGACAAATAGTATATGTCTGGGTTATTTTGGGATGGATGTTCACACAATGAAGCCTAAAATTTTTTAAACGAAATTTTTAAACTTGCTTGTTTCATGTATTAATCATCCTTTTTAATTACCGGCCACTCTGCTAGGCTTTGGGATTTATGGCAAGCCTGCCACATAGGAACATTTCAGCAAATGGAAATGACGATTTTCATCTTTCTCCCGGCCATCTCCTCCACAAACGAGGTCTTTCCCAGTCCTTCTAGATTGGAATGATTATTCTTTCTTCGTCCTCACACCTTTACTCAGCACATACTTCTTGCCTTATATTATTTTTCATTTATAAGCACTGCCCACTATTTCCGAGTGCTTTGTAATAACGTATCCTTTGATTCATCTTCTCCTTTGGCACCTGTAAGTGCTAGCACAGCACCCCACATAAATGTTTGTAGAATGAAATAAGAACCCAGATGGGATATAAGATTGGTCACCAGATGCCCCATAAGGAAATGAATTCAAAATCAATTTCTCAATACAAATAAATTCAGGCCCCAATCCATACTGAATATTTATCTTTTTATAATAATGTTTGTATTAAAACATTATCGACTCAAACCTTCAGGTCCTTCTCTTCCATAAGGATTTTTGTTTTCTAAAAATTGGCTGAGAATTGATTCTGAATAAGAACTGCTAAGTTAACATAGGAAACAATCCCAAAACTTGAAACTGATGTATAATAGCCAAAGAGTAGCAACATATTTTAGAAGCTTGATCATCTCAAAATCCATGATATTTCTTTTTTGTTGGTACAATTCTTTCTGGTAATGAGTCTAAACTCTTGTAAAGTAGTAAGTAAGCTGACTTGTGGTCTCTCTAAAACCACTAAAAAGGGGACATCCTTTCTATTCCTAAGGGTACATTGCTACAAGGAGCAAACCAACAGCATCTTATCTGGGAAACCTCTCAGGCAAAATATACTGTATGAGAGATAGACAGATGGCTTAAAATTCCATCAAGTGGACTATATACCCAAAGGATTATAAATCATTCTACTATAAAGACACATACACACAGGTTTACTGCAGCACTGTTCACAATAGCAAAGACTTGGAACCAACCCAAATGCCCACCAATGATAGACTGGGTAAAGAAAATGTGGTACATATACACCATGGAATACTATGCAGCCATAAAAATAGATGAGTTCATGTCCTTTGCAGGGACATGGATGAAGCTGGAAACCATCATTCTCAGCAAACTAACACAGGAACAGAAAACCAAACACTGCATGTTCTCACTCATAAGTGGGAGTTGAACAATGAGAATACATGGACACAAGGAGGGGAACATCACACACTGGGGCCTGTCGGCTGGTGGGGGGTTAGGGGAAGGATAGCATTAGAAGAAATACCTAATGTAGATGACGGGTTGATGGGTGCAGGAAACCACCACAGCACATATATATATATACTTATGTAACAAACCTTCACATTCTGCACAGGTATCTCAGAACTTAAAGTAGAAAAAAAAATCCATCAAGTGTGTGCAGGTGAAAAGAAATTTTTAAAGCATGAACTGGTTTTATTTTTATAATGTGTTTTACTGTTGTGATATTACTGTTTGCCATTATTAATAATGTCATCCATTTTATTTCCATTTATCTTTATTCTCATGATATTTTAAGTATATTCTCTAATTTCTTCATCTTACAAAACATCAAGTTAATATCCTGAAGAAAAGTTATTTAGATGGGAATTCAGCTTACACTTGACAGAAGGTTGAACACCAGGTTCTACTGAGGTTCTGATCATAGGATCTCTACAGACTAAGCAGGCTTCTTACCCAGGCATTTTCAGATATATTTGCCCAGTGGTTTTCTTAACTATCGTCCCATACCAATTTCTGACAGCTGAGGCTTAGGCAAGGTAACGAAACTAACGTGCATTCAGACAGAAAACCCCATGAGGTTGAGACCATGTTGATTTTGTTTATTACCATATTTACAGGTCTTGGCTCCTGAGGGCATTCAAAATACTTTCAGAATAAATTACCAAACTTAATGCTACTTAAAGTCTAGGCATTATTACGTAAGAGTACATCCGCTACTTTATGTATTATAGTTCATATGCTATAACTGAAGTGGGCTTTACGTTTGCATCATGGCAGAATATAAGACAGTAGCCACTGGCCACTGTACAAGGAGGTCCCAGGCTTCACTTGAAATGTGGCTAGTGAGACTAAAGAAATGAATTTTTAATTTTTACTGATTTACTTAACTTAAATTTTAGAACTGATGTTTGATTTACTTACTGGAACAGTTTAAGGTTGAAACAACTCAAGTATGTTAATCAATGTTTATAACTGTACATTTTATAAAATCTAAACGCAGATCAAGTATTTTCAAGAAAAATTGAGCATCTGAATTGAGATGTGCTGTCAGTGTTAAACACACACCAGATTTCAAAGACTTGTTACAGAAAAAAAAGTAAACTATCTCATTAATAATTCTTTATACTGTTACATGTAGACATAATTGTAGTGGGCTGATAGCCTCCAGAAAGATGTGTCCATGTCCTAATCCCTAGAACTTATCAGTACTACCTTATATGGTAAACAAGTGAATATTACCTTATGTGGTTAAAAAAAATGTGATAGAGAATCTTGAGAGAAGGAGCTTACCCTTGATTATCTAGGTGGCCTTAAATCCAATGACAAGTTTTCTGTTAAGAGTGAGGCTAGCGGGTCATGGTGGCTCATGCGTCTAATCCCAGCACTTTGAGAAACCAAGGTAAGTGGATAGCTTCAGCTCAGGAGTTCGAGAACAGCCTGGGCAAATGGCAAAACCCCATCTCTACAAAAAATACAAACATCAGCCAGGTGTGATGGCATGAGCTTGTAGTCTCAGCTACTCAGGAGGCTGTGGAGAAAGAATCACCTGAGCCTGGAGAGTTTCAGCCTGCAGTGAGACATGATTGTGTCACTGCATTCCCGCCTGGGCAACAGAGTGAAACCCTATCTCAAAAAAATAGAAAAAAAAATTTAAAAAAAAAAGAGTGAGGCTGAGGGAGATTTGACAGACAGAAGATGAACAGGCAACATGACAATGGAGGCCAAGATTGGAGTGATATGGCAGCCACAAGTCAATCCACAAGTCAGCATCCACAAGAATCTGGAAGAAGCAAAGAAGGGATTTTTCTCTAGAGCCTCCCATGGGAGCGTAGCCCTGCTGACACCTTGATTTCATGTCTGGGACTTCTGTTCTCCAGAACCATGAGAGAAAAAATTTCTATTGCTTTAAGCCACCCAGTTTGTGGTAACTTGTTACAGCAGTCATAGAAGACCAATAAAGTATTTTGGGTTAAAAATAATATTTAAATTATTTTCATCTTTTTGTTCAACTTCTTTATATGTGGCTAGCTAGAAAATTTTAAATTATAGATGCAGCTATATACATATACTTTTTTGTTTTGTTTTGTTTTGTTTGTTTTTTGAGACAGAGTCTCGCTCTGTCACCCAGACTGGAGTGCAGTGGCATGATGTTGGCTCATTGCAACCTCCACCTTTCAGGCTCAAGCGATTCTCCTGCCTCACCTTCCTGGGTAGCTGGGATTACAGGCATGTGCCACCACACCTGGCTAATTTTTGTATTTTTTGTAGAGACGGGGTTTCACCACGTTGGCCAGGCTGGTCTTGAACTCCTGGCCTCAAGTGGTCCACCCACCTCAGCCTCCCCAAGTCCATCATATTTCTATTGAACTATACTGCTGTAGAATAAACTATCCCACAGTGTCTATCTTTCCAAATATTTTTCTTGGGATTTCCATCTCTTAGGTTACATATGTAAGAAGCCAAAAACCCTCTTCAGTTCACAAAGCGATGAAACGTTAGCATGATATCATCATTCCTGGAACATGGAATCCCCAATCCATGTTTGGGAATTAATTTATTAAGTGTTAACTTGTAGGTTTCTTTATTCATTCAAAAACATTAAGCTGAGAACCCTAGTTAATATATTAGATGACAGAAATGACATTTTCAAAGTTTCCAAGAAGATGGAAGGAGGATTGAAATCTAACATGATAGAAAATAACAGAGACAAATTTAAAGTCCACACTTAGGATCAAATAGCAAGCTGTGAAAACAGAGACAAGGAGATGTGACTTCACGGTGGCATGTGTGAAAGAGACCTGGGGGTTTTCACTGATGGCAGATTCAATCCAAGTTGGCAGGCTGATACAGCTGCCTATTGTGACCTTGAGTTGTTCAAATAAATATCGGGGTTCTACAAATGCCAGTCATGTCTTAGGCCACAGCTGAGCCATTTCCAATGACAAACAATTAGCCTGGAAAAGGGACAGTTCAGGAATAACATAGGAACTGCCTTTACAACTAAATGGCTCTTCACTGAGAGATGGCTGGCTCTGCAACCTGCCACAAAAATAGAAACAATCCACATCTTCCCTAGCCCCAGTGTCCTCAGGATTCTGCTAAATATTGGGAGAAAAGTCTAATTTCAACTCTCCAGTATTGAAATAGTCTACCTCAAAAGGCAGTAAACCTCTCACGTCTTAGAGAAGACTCTCAGAAAAGGGACCACCATGAAGTCCCAAGTAAATCTCATATTCAATTGCAATTCCCAGTGTTGCAGGTGGGGCCTGGTGGGAGGTGATTGGATCATGCAGGTGGTTTCTCGTGGTTTAATACCATCCCTGCTTGGTACCATCGTCATGATAGTCAGTTTTGGATTCTTTAAAAGTGTGTGCCACCTCCCCCCTCTCTCTCTTCCTCCTACTCCAGCCATGTGAAATGCCTGCTTCCCCTTTGCCTTCTGCCATGATTGGAAGCTTCCTGGGGCCTCCCCAGAAGCAGAAACCACTGTGCTTCCTATATAGCCTGCAGAACCCTGAACCAATTAAAACTCTTTCCTATATAAATTATCCAGGCTCAGATATTTCTTTATAGCAATGCAAGAATGAATTAATACAACCTCCTGAGGTAACTGTGTACTCTTTTTCAGAAACAAGGTGCATAGAAGTGAACATACAGGACAGTAGTTAGGAGCACAGACTGCAGACTGAGACTGACTGGGTTTGAATCCTAGCTCTGTCCTTTACTAGCTGTGAGACATTGGGAAATTTACTTTGAGTTTCTATCTCCTCATCTGAAAAACTGGGATAATAAAAGTTCCTACCTCCTCAGGTCATTGTCAGGGTTAAATAATATATACAGATGTATATATGTGTGTGTGGGTCTGCAGTGCTTAGGGTAGGGCACAGTACATGATAAAGGCTCCATAAGTTTTGGGTATTATTATTACATCAGAAGAAAAGGACATTTAAATCTGAAAAGTCTCTCTATAAAATTCTTCTGTGTTTGAAAATCATAGTAACTTGCCATTTGGATTTCTGTTAGGCGATTGGGAGAAAATGGACCCTCTCGGTGGGGATGGAATTTCTCCATTGGCCATAATATCAGCCTTAGCAGCAAAAGATCTCTCATTCCCCCGCTGCTGGACCAGTTACCTCATCTTCACAAGGATTTGTCTGTGGGCCAACCCCTGCCCTCACTCCCATGACCAAAGAGTCATGCAGTTCAGGGGACCAGGGCCTCTGAAGCAAGGGAGGAATTTCATTTTTAGCAAAGAGCTGAAGGCTGTGGAGGAATTATGTAAATACTTACGTTAGATTTGATAGGAAATAAAAGGAATGGTCTCTATCTCATGTGGTCCTGACATTTTTCTTTTATTTATTCATTCATTTAGTCAGCAAATATTTATTAAGAGCCTTCTTTTTGCCCTCTGACATAACAGGGATCAAAACTAATGACAATCCCTGCCTTTGTGGAACTTACATTCTTGTGGAGGGAGACAACAAGTTTGGTAAGTAAGTGAGTTATAGTAAGGTGAAAGGCAGCAAATGCTACTGCAAAAATAGACCAGGAGAATGGAGATGTGCAGTTCTGAGATGAGGGTGAAATTAAAATCAATAAAGTGGTAAGGGAAGACCTCACAGAGGAGGTGATATCTGAGCAGAGACTTGGAGCAGGGAGAACGTACATCACGTAGACATCTGGGGAAGAGCATTCCAAACAGAGCAAGAGCCAGTGAATACAGATGTGTGCCTATCTTTGAAGGGCCAGCAAGGAGCCCAGTGTGGATAAAGGAGAGTGAGCAAAGAAGAGTGAAGTAGGAGAAGATGCTGTGGAGATAATGCGGGTAAAAGTTGAGGGCATATTATTAGGGCCCTTTGCAAGGACTTTGACTCTTACCTTGAAATAATGAAACCACTGTGTGTGGGTTTGGAACAGATGACTGACAAGACCTGACTAACTTTTTAACCTCACCATCTGCCTGCTGTGTGAAAAATATAGATTGTAGAATATAGACTGTGGCAAAGGTGAAAGCAAGAGACCACCCTAGGCTTCCCCTATAATCCACCTAGAGGAAGTTGTGGCTCGGCCCAGGATGACAGCAATAGAGGTGGTGGGAAGTGGTTGGAGTCTGAATATATCATGAAGTTAGAGAAAGATAGCTTTTCCAATAAATTTAATGTAAAATCTGAGAAGAATGGAATGTAAAATCTGAGAAGAATGGAATGTAAAATCTGAAGACAGTAGTTGGCAATTCCTAGGTTTTCGATGTGAGTGAGGAATGGAAAAGATGGAGTTGCTATTCACTGCAATGAAGAAAGGTATGGATGGAAGAGGTGTGGGGACTAGGGAAGATCTGTTTTATAATTAAAAACATTTTGCCCAGGCCAGAGAAACGAGTCATCCCCAATTTCAGTATGCCCCAAAACAATATGGGAGAAAATCCAACCAGTGAATCAACAACCACTTGACAGAGGAGGTTTTGAGGCAAATGAAGTGTCCAATGAAAGCACAGTCTTCATGGTTGCTAAGGCAACTTCCAACTCTTTATTTCCGAAATATGATTGTTAAATACCTTAACAATGTATAATAGTGTGTGTGTGTGTGTGTGTGTGTGTGTGTGTATGTGTGTGTGTGTGCATTAAGGAGATGGTCTAGAGAGTCCTTTAAAATCTTGACAGAATAATTGCCTCAGCCTTATTCTGCCCCTAAGGGATGGGAGGTGAGAGATTAAAGCCAAGTTTCACAAAACTAAACCTGATATGTAAATGCCATCTTCCTGAACCATCAACAAGAAAGCAGCACTTGGTAATGATGTTTGTGACACAGAAGTATTGGTAAACCAGGCTAGCCTTCCCATTTTTTCTTCTCTTATTTTGGCCTCACAATGTACTCTGCCCATCAAGGCAAATATTTTAGCTAATAAGAAAGACTGTTTATTAAATAACAGCGCTTAGGAAGCCTAACTTTCCCTAACACAATTTTTCTTCAGCTGGGGTCACTCTGCACTACAAGAATGTTTAATTAAAAGAAGGGGGAGAGGAAAAATATTGCCATACTCGTAGGGTTTGAAAATAAGTCATTTAACACCTAAAATTGCAATGTCCCCTGCTATCACTGTTTTCCCAGCTTCATTAATTTTTTTCTTCCAAAGCCAGCATCCACCCTTACAAGGTTTTGTTTCCTATCATCATCAAGGCATGTATAGGCATTCATCCATGACAAATGGATGCATTTGATCCATAACTGATTTATTACTAGAAACGATACAGTTCTGGAAGTAAAAATAAGGAGAATAAAAAATACTTAGGATAATATAAAAATATCACCTACTTACTGAATATGCCCTATAAAAGTTTCATCTGAAGCAAACAGCAGCATTCCAGACAGTGTAGTATTGAATGTTTTGACCTTTTATTCCAAGGTGGCAATTCTTCTTATAACTGGGAATCAGTTCACAGATTAGATTCACAAATGAGAAGGTGGAGAGAGGGCAGGAGAGAGTAAGCAAGCAAGACCCTTAGGTATTTGCTATGGTGAAGAGCTTTGATGGAGAATAGGAAAGAAAGTTCCATAGCCTCAAAGGTTTGCTTCATTTTTACTTAAATGAGGAGCTGGGCCATATGACAATTCATTCAAAAGTCAGCTATATGTAAATAAAACAAAACAAGCTTGATGTCATGTTATTTTTTTGATTCACACACCGGAGTATTCCCTTCTGAAATCTACACTTTTGCCTTCTTTATAGACTGAGGAAACTGATACAACATTGGATATTTCAGTATCCAACAAATACTGAAATAAGCTAAGATATCTAAGCTTGGATATCTAAGAATGAAAGAGTACCGTCACAAAGAAAATATCATTTTCTAACCACTAAGGTATTTTGTGGCCATATCATGAATGCTGTTCAACAAATAGCTCTTGCTGTCTGCCTTCCGGGAACATGGTAGAACTGTACTTCATGGCCCCTTGCTACCGGGTTAAGCCATACGACAAGGTCTGGCCAGTGAGTTGTGATGCAAGTTACTTCCAAGTCAAGGCATTTATTTGATGTTGAACCTACAAAACTCTCCTTTTTCTGCCATGGTGAACAACACTGTTTCAAAAAGATGCTGCTCTGAATTCTGGATTGAAGACAATGTAGAGCACAGCCCCCACCCAACCTTGGCAGACAGTGGCATGAGCAAGAAAGAAGTATGCATAGAGATATGGGGCTGATTGGTTACCATAGCATCACCTAGCATATCCTGACATACATTTACTTCCATCTTAATGCTGTCCATCACAAACAAAACTAATGATACTGGCAGAGAAAATTTCTGTGTTGTAGTCTATAACAGCATAGGATCTGGAATCAGGTTACCCCAGTTCAAATACTGGCTTTACCACTTACTAACTGTGCACTTTGAACAAGTTATTTAACCTCTCTGAGCCTGATTTCCTTCACTGGTACAAAGTAAAAAAAAAAAAAAAACAAGAGTAACTTTCTCACAGTGGTAAATATAAGGATTAATGAAATAATATAGAATGATTAGCACAGGGCCAGGCACATAGTAAACACTTAATACAAATCTTAATTTTATATATATACATATATAATATATATATTATATATATATTATATATATAAATCTAATACATAATTGAAGGAGAAAAGTGCTATTTTTTTTCAAAGCCAGCTTCCACTTTGTCTTCTCCTACCCTCAATGCATTTACATGCATTAATTCATGATAAACCAATGCATTTTCCCTTATATTCTTCTGATTTTCTCTAATTCTGGTTTTCTCACATTCTGCCTCCTGACTAAAGACAATGTAAGTTTCTTTGCCTAGAATTCTTCGCTACTCAAATTCCATCCCTTACTCTTGGCATAACCCATTCCTACTTCTTCAGGTGATATTTGAAGCACTACTTTTCACTGAAACTTTGACCTGTGTCTTAGACCCTTCCCCCCACCAACAGCCCCTCCAAGAAAGGAAAGAAGGATGGACAGATAGTATTGGAGTTACCCAGGGGCCATAGTAGAAAGACAAGAATGTCTGTCCTGTCAGGAACCCCACTTCATTTACCTAACACTGGATATAAGTTTAGAAATACCATCTGATTCTTCTGCCTCCAAATGTTCTATTATGATGACAACTTTCTTGACTTAGCATTTTTATATTGTTTCCTGTGGATGAATAATACCGTATCCTGTAGAAAGAACTTTACACCAGATCTTATTCACATGAACAAGTACATCAATAGGGTTTTCTGCTTACAATAATAATAAACTACCCTTACTGACTTTCAACAATTTAATTAAATACAATTAAATCTAGTTTGTTTTGGCAACCTATTAATGTCACAATTGAATATAAATAGACTAATGAAAAGATTATAATTAATAAATCCTTTACACTACTGTAAAATTACTCTGATGCTCTGCTTGCCAGAAATACTTAACAGCGTTTTTGAAGTATGTTAATGAGGACAGTAAAAAAGAGATAATAAAGTTTGATCAAAGCACTTGGTAAGGCTTCTATATGGTTTTTGCCCTCTTCAGTAGAGAGCTAATGCCTGTCGTGTACAAATTCTTAGGAGACCCTGAAACACTAATTGCAAATTTACCATCATCTTATAATGTCTTTAATCCATGGTTTTAACTATATAGGCTACTCTCTCACACTAGCTTACATTCCCTGGAGTCTTAAATCATAAGATACTGACTACTGATAACTTCTTTTTTTCCTTCTTCTTTTCTTTCTTGCTAGAGCTCAAAATATTACACACCTTGTTAGTTATGTAATTCTTAATACACATAGATGTCATTTTGTATTCAGAGTAGAAAATACAGGGTACATACAGCAGTATAGATGAAACACACATATGATACCTTGGGATGGACATTTAGCTACCATTGTGTTTATTAGAATATGCCTGGATTTCTTCCTTTAGTGACTGAATCCTATGATAAAAGGGTGATGGATTATTGTAAGAACAACACAATTATTGAAAAGAAAAAAACATCCCAAGAAGTGTGGATACACACTGTAAGATTTCAGCTGACTAGTAGCTCTTTTAATAGAATTATAGCACAATTATAATCCAGTCTGAGGGTCACAAAACACCAATGCTAACTTTTGGATTATTTCCCTTTAATGAGTTATTGGTCAGGTATCTTCATTAATTAATCAAACTTCCCTATTAGTGACACCACACAGACACCAGACACCACTAAACTACTTTTTTTTTTTTTTTTTTTTTTTTTTTTGAGACAGGGTCTTGTTCTGTTGACTAGGCTGGAGTGCAGTGGCGCGATCTTGGCTCACTGAAGCCTCTGCCTCCCAGGTTCAAGCAATTCTCCCACCTCAGCCTCCCGAGTAGCTGGGATTACAGGCACATGCCACCATGTCCGGCTGATTTTTGTATTTTTAGTAGAGATGGGGTTTCACCATGTTGGCCAGGCTGGTCCCAAACTCCTGACCTCAGGTGATCTACCCTCATCAGCCTCCCAAAGTGCTGGGATTACAGGTGTGAGCCACTGCTCCCGGTCAGACACCACTAGACTTCTTAACTAGACCACCTTCACCTGTAATTACGTACACAATGTACTTTTGGAAGGAAGGATACAATAAGCATTGACCTGTTTATATTGACTTAGAACATGTGGCCAACTATTATGTATTCCATAGTAGAGATTAACCATAAAAATCTATATCATGTACTGTGATGAGTACATGGATTTTATTATCAGAAGACTCAGGTGTGATAATAGGTGAGTAAATAAGTCCAAGTTGTAAAACTTCTGTGTGCATCTTTTCATATAATAAAATATTATCAGCATACAGGTTAGTAGTAGGCAGTTTATCTGTTCCATCCTTGCTCTGACATTCACATATTTACATAAAATATAAGAAGATATCATGTCCTAAACACCTACTATATGGCAAGTGTAGAACAAACATTGTCTCTATTTCTTACAGAATACACATTATCGCTATCTCTTACTTAAGCTGGCAAGGTAGGGGTTTTATAAACCCCCACTCTATGGGTGAGGCAGAGAAAGTTACACTGACTTGCCCATGCCTGGAGCAAATAAGTGTAATAATGATAGAGATGGGATGTAAACTCCCGGTTGGCCTAGTATACCAAGTTTCCCCTGTCCCTGCAGACTCCTCAGACCCAGAGTCACTGGTAGCAAAGAGGATGAAGGCAGGTAAAAGACCTGCAAGCAAATCAACTCTTTGCCCAATTTCCAAAGATGTAAGTAGATGCTACGTGGCCCATTTTGATGGGACAACTGAATTGCATAAAAGAACAGCCTATCCCAGGAACAGACAACATGTTTCATCTCAAAACAAAACAAGTAAGTCCATGTAGAGCACTTAGCCCAGTATGTGACATATAGTAGTGCTGGATGATGATTCTTCTAAGAGGAGTTATTCTGGTTGTTTCTGAATTTATTCCTGTCTCATTTAATTACTCAATGACTGGAGAACTATACTGTGCTTGGAAGGATTCAGAGGTTGAATCTGGGTTCAAACACAAAGCATATAGTAATTGATCAGCAATGTCTGCTAGAGCAAAATCATAGGAAGAATGGGCTGTGTGTCAGGAATTTGCCATCACTGGCCGGGGGGCTATCTTTGGAAGAGAGGGGTGTTGTTTTCGTTGTTGTTGTTGTTGTTGTTTGTTTTTGATGATGACAAGAATTGGAAAGGGAAATTTCAGGTCTGATTATATAGGCAATTTCTACCTAACATGTTATTAGGCTATGGGTCTAGCAAGTTTTATTTGAAAGACAGCATATTCTATATTTTAGCAAAAAGATACTGCTGCAAATGATCAAATCACTTACCAGAAAGGTCAACCCATTATACAATATTCTAGATAATTTATAAAGTCTCAACATGATAAATGCCAAACAATCTTATGAAAAAGTTAAATTGCAGTTGGAGAGCATTCTTTTCCAGTGTGAATGATTTATAACTTCATTTTAAGTAAACCAAAAAATCTACACTAAGAGCAAGTCTAATAAATGTAGATTTATCCTATGCTGCTGCTTCCCTGACTGGGGCACAAAAGGGTCTATGGAGTCTAAAAGAATTTATTGGGAAACAATAACTCTGTAAAAAATGCTTGAAAATTAGGCACTGTTAATCCAGAAAGGATAAAAACCATGCTTTCAGCCAGGCCTGTTTGCATAGGGAAATTAAGAATCAAGCATTATTCAGCTGCAGTACTCAAAACTATTACATGATATACAACAAGCTAACTGCCCAAGAAACAGATGCCTGGCTAATGTAGAACAATGCTCCTCAACATAGAAATTTGTTATTTAATTTCAATTGACCAAGAGTAGATTGCTGATATTCCTAAAAGTAGTACTTGTTTGTAATGGAAACCTGACTGAGAGTTGTTACACAACCTAAGTTTTCCTTTTATGTTTATACTTATTAAGCACATTTTGCAATGTTTTGTACAAATGGGAATAACAGTACCATCTACGTAGGGTTTTGGTTCAGACCAAATGTCATATCATAAGAAACATCCCATATTAAGGCTTGTATACAGCAAGCACTCAGTAAACCGAGCCATTATTCAGAAGCTGGCAAAACTCCCAACTTGCCCTCCCAATCTAGGTGACCTTAAACAAATCCATTAACATATTCTTTTACATTTTTGTTACTAGAAAAATGGGAAGATGCTCTACCTCATGAGGATATTGTGAGGTTTAACTGAAATATCAAATGCTTAAGATCGTTCCTTCATTTAGCAAGTATTTATTTGGCCCTCACTGTGTGCCACACTGTTTCAGGCATTGTCAGACTGCTGGGTTCCTTACCCTCACATAGCTTGTGATGTGGTAGGGAAATCAGAGTTAAACCAGGGACTATAGTAAAGTGTCATTTCTATTACTACTAGGTAACTGTAGTCCTCCGCCCCTAGGAGGTGCAACAAACCATTTGTTGGATATAAATATTAAGTTTGTTGTAAGTTAAAAATAATTACTATCTTAGGTTTGAGTTAGAGTTATGCAGCTTCCTTTAATACAATAACCAGATGTTTGAAATCAACAGTTATGACACATCTTGTCTTTCGTTGCACAAAGATAACAATAATTCAAAGGTGTGAAAGGCCCCACAGGGCTCAGAGAGTCTGGCCAGAATATGGTTGCCACGTCTTTGATAATTGGCTGACTTGTGTTCCATAGAGACTCTCATTGTGACACTGGGGCTCTTTCCATCCATCTCCATCTGTGATCATCAATGTACACTGATAAGGCAGCCTTGAGATTGTAAAACTAAGTAATTAAGAAATAAAATCTTGTTTTCCCTTTAATTGGAATGATACAAAAGTTTCTCTAACTAGTGCAGGGCCTCTAGCCATCAAGGTCTGCTACCCCATCCTTTTACACTTACCTGTCTCTAAGTCTTTACTTGTTCTGTTCCTTTGTGTTAAATAAACCACCCTTCTGTTCCTTCTAGCTGACTTCCTACCCAACCTTCAAAGTCCAACACAAAATCACCTCCTTCATGAGGGCTTCCCAAATCTTCTCTGCTCAGAATGAATTGCTTCCTGCTTTATGATTACATAGTACCCTATTCAGTTATGACCCACAACACAAGCAGCTTTGCATCTTAGACACAGAGTTAGAGAAGAATCAGGCGAGGACTCAAAACTTTCTGGAGGTAATACAAAGTAAGTTTTTCAACTCTCAGAAGTTGACAGAACTGTCTAAAGCTGCACTATCTTAAACAGTAGCTATTGGACCCATGTGGCTCTTTAAATTTCAATTTGATTTAATTAAACTTAGGTCATTTTCTTCTTTTTTAATGAAAAAAAACTTCATGGCACACATTTTTTGGATAGAAGAGACACTCTGAAGATGGTTAGCAAATTAACCCACATAAGGGATGGTCAGTGACTCTCAACTTGCATGCCAGCGTCAATCATTTGACAGGGAGTGCCTGGAGAAAGATTGAAAAAGATTCTAAAATCACATCTAGGCTCTGTGTGAGCAACTGCTGTGACTGATTAACCTAAGCTGGTGATAGATAGAAGTCTGGAGATTGGCAACATGCACGCCATAAATTTGCTCTTACTTCTAAACAATCCTGCAAGCAACTGTCAAAAGTGTTGCCCTACAAATATTCACCCAGTGACCTAGATTCTCAAGCACCTGTCCAGTAGGTGGCATCTTGCATGTTCATCAGATAAAGAGATGTAAAAAGCTACAAAACCAATTCATTTTAATAAGACCCCCATCCGGGAAGCTTCCAAGTAACATGTACTCATGTCTTATATCTTATCATTTTATTTCAGAATAGGGGATTTATTGATTTATTTATACTTTTTGCTATGCCACATATTTTTAAAGTCACAATTTTTATAAAGGGCTGACCTCTAGTTACCATTTCTCTATAGAACAGTGGTGTTCAAACTTTCCTTGACCACAGCACACTCAGTAGTTGAAATATCTAATTCCTGTCTTCACTTTCCAGTGGAAAAGTGCTTAAGTAATAAACACTTAGAAGGAAATTCATATGAATCACAAATTATTTTTCATACAATAAGAAAGACCTATTAACATGCTCTTATATTATAAAATGATGCCCTATGAACCAAAAAATAAAAGATAAATATTATGCGTCATGAGAATATGTTGCAGAGGTTTGCAGGCAGTGAATGTCACCAACAATGTCACCATACATCACCATACAAGAAAATTTTAAGATAATTACAAATACGGTCATGTATCGCTTAACAACAGGGACATGTTCTGAGAAATACATCATTAGGCGATTTTGTCATTGTGTGAACATCAGAGTGTACTTACACAGACCTAGATGAGATAGACTACTACCCACCTAGGCTATATGATATAGATTATTGCTCCTAAGCTACAAGCTGTATAGAACATTAGGGTACTGAATGTTGTAGGAAATTGTAGCACAACGATAAGTATTTGTGTATTTAAACCTAACTCTAGTACCTAAGTGATGAAATAATCTATACAACAAACCCCCATGACACGAATTTACCTACATAACAAACCTGCATATGTACCTCTGAACCTAAAGCAAAAGTTTAAAAAGCCTAACTAAACCTAGAAAAGGTACGGTAAAAATATGGTATTATAATCTTATGGGACCACTGTGGTATAAGCCATTCATCGTCATGCAGCACATGACTATACATGTTTTAGCAATAGGAATATAGATAAAATATTTTCTGAACCACAATTAAGCAATGTCTTAAAGTCTAGTCTTCAGCAAATTTAAAATCCAAAATATGTAAATATCCATCATTACAGACTACAGGGTTAACCCAATCGTCCACAGCAAACTTAATTGATAATGATGAAACTAAACCACTACTAATTTATAATTAAAAAACAAGGACCACAGCAATTGAAAATCACTAACAACTCAAGACAACACTCATGACACACTGATAACAAATTATCCTTCTCCACATTGCATGAATTCTAATTCTTTGCATACAGAAACTTTGCAATGTTTCCAAGAGCTGGCAGCCAGTTAAAGAATACTGAATTAAGGAAGTCCAGTAAACATCAGTTAACATGTAATTTATAGCAAAATGATAACTCAGTTGTTTTACTAATAAGTAGCCTTTATTCATAGACAAAATGAATATATATGATATCATAAATCATTTTCCCAAAAGAGAACCTTGGGTTTCAAGATAAATTTATAACTCACTAGTGGGCTGCAGACTAGATTTGGAGAACTTTCATAAAGTATTAAATTAAGAGTTTTACATATGCATCTCTATGCTGCTTGATGCTTCTGTTTTATTAGATTTGCTGATTACTATTTTTTCCCAACCATAATCAAGAAGAAAATTAGGCTGGGCACGGTGGTTCACACCTATAATTCCAGCACGTTGGGAGGCCTAAGTGGGCGGATCACCTGAGGTCAGAGGTTTGAGACCAGCCTGGCCAACATGGTGAAACCCTCGTCTCTACTAAAAATATAAAAATTAGCTGGGCGTGGTGGCATGTGCCTGTAGTCCCAGCTACTCAGGAGGCTAAGGCAGGAGAATCGCTTGAACCTGGGAGGCAGAGGTTGCAGTGAGCCGAGAGCATGCCATTGCACTCCAGCCTAGGCAACAAGAGCAAAACTACGTCTCAAAAAAAAAAAAAAAAGAAAGAAATAAAAAAGAAAGAAAGAAAATTAATTGATTTTTAGCTGAGATTCAAATGAGGCTATTGAATCGACTATTGTCTTCATTATACCAAAGCTGTTTACCAGAGTCCCAGTAATACCATTTAGCTTACAGACACAATGTTTTAGTCTGCTGGGTATAACTCAGTATAGGACTACACCATGGGCATATTTTCAAAGTAGGTCAAAACACATGTGCACAGAACATCCCCTTTTGATTCCACTTCCCTCGCTTCTCTCTCTACTCTGCTTGCATAAAGATATTCGATAAAATCATTAGAAATCATAAAATGTTAGAGTCAGAGGTAGTCTTGTCTGAGATTATGCACTGACAGCCTGCAGGTAGGATAGAGCCATCAGTCTTGATTTATTTGGCCCACCTGACATTTCCAAGGTAAGAAAATTACACATCAATTTTTAGATTTCTGGCTTGCCTTGCAATATTCAGCATTTCCTAATATCTGACCCATCATTTTGTCACCTGCCTGGTCCATGATGGTGTTTGCTTTGCCTACCTATGAAATCATCCACAAAGTTTTCAAATAGTTTTAGCAGAATGCTTTTTTACATAAGAAAAGGTAATTTTGAATCCTGCTATGTCAAATAGATAAAGTTAATAAACCAGTTCCTTGGGTAGTTTAAAACTTATTTGGCAGAATATACTTCACTGTTTATGGAACACATGGATCCCCCTCTTGGAGCTACCAGGTACAACATGAAAACTGTTGAATTCCTTCCCACCCTCTCATCTGGAGCTTTGCAATTTGACAACTTAAAGGAGATCTTGAAAGCTCCAGCCTCTGACTCCTACTCTGGTGCTCTTTCCTCATTACCATTTGATATTTTTTAAAAAGGCTTAATGTGATGATTTTCTACCACTTTTTGAATTTTGAAGAATGTAAAGTTCTCACTCGGCTAAAGCTAGGTTGGTCAATAAATAATTATTGAATACATACCCAATATTAATTCAATGAGAAGTAAGACCTGCTGGCCTGATGATCCTAATGCAGTATACTGTTAATTTCAGGAACAATGAGGTGCTTTACCCCCTGCCTGTGTATTAGCTTATCTAAATCTAGGAGCTGACATTCTGTATTCACTTGAAAGTATGTGAGTCAATTGGTCCATTCTTCATCCACAAAAGTGGAAAATAAGAAAAGTCCTCTGAATGTATACAGATTCAGCTTGGATTTATTCTTGTGTGATATGAAAGCACACCTAGAAAAGAAGGTCTAGTAACTGCGTAGTAAAGGTAAATGCCGGTAATTACATCAGTAGAACAATGCCACACCTAAGGATGTGAGAGGTCTTCCTCCCTTGCAGACTCAGAGAACAACTTGGTTTGACTCCTTCCCTGCGTTAAAGAAAGATCTGCTTAATGAACAGGCAGATCCCTCAGCATTCCTATCCATTTTCTTGGAGAAACCCTGTGATAATATCATTTTTCTTTTCTTTTTTGGACCTTTATTATATGAAGTTGGGAAAAGAGAAAGAAATAATGGGCCAACAGAGTTCCCTAAGTGCTTTGAGGGTATTATCTTTGGGGAATTCAATTAGGTTATACAAATTTTAAACAAAATTCATCTTCTCTTTATTCCCAAAGAAAGGAAAAAGTGCTTGTCTGGTGTTATTTTCTCTCTGTTACAAAGGCAAAGTGACTTTTTCTCTTGATATCAAAAGATTTGGAAAGTAAAAGTCCTTTCCCTATTTGCCAAGTGAAGCCTCTTCAGTCCCTCAGGACAACTCCTACAATCTTTTCTAAACTTATAGAGGAGAAAAATCCCCAAACCTGTGACTGAAAACCTTAGGGATTTAATTTTTTACTACATTTGTAAGTATAGTCTTTGAATTATTTTGAATGGAGTAGCTGTCAAAATTGAATAGAGTCAAATATCTACATAAAGATACACACATAATACATGTATGTTATACTGACAACATAATGTTTATGACACTCTCCATTTGAGAAATCTCGAAATTATAAACACACACACAAAAATGCACATACATACATCTGTATGTACACACACACTCACACACAAGTAGTAACAACTAAGGAACAGTTTAAGATTCCACCAGAATCTTCATTCCTCCTTTCCTTAGTAATTAAACAAGTATTTTCTGAGAACCTAGTATGTGTCAACTCAGTAGAAGTGAGAGATAAAAAGATGAACAGAGGATTCCAGAATTATCTTGGCCCATGCTTCTCAATGCATGTAATCTAAATAGGTATGGTAGATGCTGTCCAAATAAAAAGTGTCTGGAAAATTTTAGTTAAACAAAATCAGATTTCTTACATGCAAATCTTTCCAGAACTTTCATATACTTACAAACACTGCAAATCTCCAGGAGGAGAACATAACAAACAGTGGACACTTTTGTCCAAGGAGTATCTTGAGAAGACAGTGTTTCATGAAGTATAATTCTGAAATGCTGGCCTAGACATTTTACTGGATTAAGACCCTTAAAAGGAAAAGGGCCTCATGATATTTTCCTACTTACTCTCCCTTCTTTTTTCTTAAACTGGAAACATGGTTTGGTATCTTTCTAATTTTACCATTGAAACTCTCTCACTAATATTTTAAGATTTTGATAAAAAGCAATATATGTTCATTCCAAAAATGAATCCAAAAAATAAAAATTATAGGAAGTTAAAAGTTCAAGTCATTCTAGTCCTCTCACCAGATTTAACTACCACTGTAGAAAGGATGTTTATATCCTTGTTGACATTTTTATGTATATGCAAATATGATTCTTTTCTCCAAAATTATTTTGAAGCAGAGTATTCTGTTCCTTGTTTTCTCCACTCAGCAATGTAACATGGGCATTTTTCCTCATGGGTAGATAGACATATTCTCATCCCTTGTAATGTCTACATCAAATCCCATTGTGTGGATGTGCTATGATTTATTTTACCAATCCCCTTTTGACGGAGATGAAACTCCTCTTCAATTTTTTGCCATTAAAACCATTGTTGCAATAACTATAGCTTAACATACATCTTTTCACATTTGTCTAATAATTTTCTTAGTATAAGCACCTGGAAATGGAAGTGTCAGGATTTGCACATTTTACATTTTGGGAGATGTTACTAAATTGTTATCAAAAATGGCATGCTGATTTACCCAGTTAAGCTTTGATACTTTCGCACAAAGTTTAAAATTGAAAGAATGTTTAAAAGAGTTCAAATTGTCTTCTTAAGTAAACTTTAAGAAATTAACAATTAAAGGCTAAACTTCATTTTTGCCATTTCTAAATATTTTTGTTTGCAGTGTGGTATAACATCTATTTTCCCTAACTAGGAGTTGAAACCATAGGTTTGAGCTTACGTAAGTAAGAGTTTTTATAGCATTGTAATAATTTTCTCATAAGTTCATAAGATCAGCAGGAAATATTTATTTGCATCTCTACTTGGCTTTGATATTATGGGGTCTGATCAAATATCAATAGCTGCACCCTGACTCTGCGATGAGGTCAATATGATCAATCAGATGATCGATGGATTATCACTAAGCACCAGCTTGCACCGAGTAACAACCTGTCTGCTCCAATCCTTAGGCCAATTCGCTATATTTAGCAGCCTAGCACTGGTATGCATTCTTAAATAGCCAATATGCGACCATAGTTGTTCCCACTATTTCTTTTATATTACAGTTATAAAACAACCCTTTATTGTAATGTACTCTGGTATTCTACTGCATATTCTTTGAGCAGCTTTCAATAAAGTAATATTGAATAGTAAGGTAAAAATAAGTATAAGGCATACAAAAATGCTTTTTAATATTTTAACAAAAATATCATACTTTAAAATGGAAGGTGATGTTCAGTATGTAATAATCAAGGCAAAAATGAATATATCTAACACACATAGTTTGCTTAATATAGCTTTAAATCAGGTCAAGTATAAATTACACAGACAACTCTATTCAGGGTAGTCTTTTTATATATCATTTCCGTACACCCCTGTCGATAAAATAGCAGTGACTCAGGAATAAATGATTCATTAGGCATTTAAAACTTCTTGTCTCATGTAATTTATCTATATAATTTAAAATTACTGAAGAATCCCAAGGATCTTTTCTTGCTAAATAATTTTGAGATGATTTATATTTTACTAAGTTTCAAGGACATCCACCCCCCCAACCCCCCCCCCCACACACACACACATTCAAAATTAAGTAACTATCAAAATTGCTGTCCTAATTCATATATCCATAAGGGGAAAACTCATCCTAAAACAGAAAATTACAATTAGCAAAAACCATTCAATCTTTTTTTACCTGTTACACAAAAAAACCTGGTGATTATAAAGAGTTCAGGTGTCTATTTTATAATTACCTGAAACAATTGAACACCATTTTTGAGTTTTCATTTTTTAGTGTGTCTTTTTACAACTAAATGTCCTGTCTATAGCTTTATAATGAAAAATAAAAAAGAAGTGCAAGTATTCTTCAAGTTGTTAGGGTAATTTCCTACATCATTCCCCAAATAAAAACTTGATCCAGCCAAATATTAAATTATTGAAATTACAAGTCTGTTAATCTACAGCACATTTTACTCATTAGTGTAATTTTAAAATTCACTTTCATTTGATTGACTGTTTTAATCTTCCTTAACTAGTGAGTAACTGAAAATAAATGGTGCATTCCTAATACTATAAATATGAAAAATAGGAAGTAGTTAGGGACTGCAGGCGAATACATTAAAATGAGTCAGTTTTCTAGTTAACATATTCTCATTCTGTTTGTGTACAAACCCACTGCATTGAGAAGACAGATCACAAATTCACGGCCTCACAAAAACATGGTCTTGATTTCATGTTATGACAGCAGAAATTGGCCCAAGTCTCTAACCATTTCCCCTAAAGGACCCTGGCTGGCTGGTGCCATCCAGGTGAGGCAATCTGAACGAGGGGAACATCACGTCAAATTCCACTCATCTGTCAGTGTAGTGGATTATTTCTTGAGAGACTGAAATTGGCTGTTTGCTGTCTGAATACCACCAATATTACCATGCAAGGAACAGCCAAAGTGCCCGTAAGAGGCTGGGGAACAGAGGGAGGGGATTGGGGGGAGCCATTCCTAAGCAGGTGAGGAAGCAGCTGTAAAGCTTTCACTCTCCTTCCATTCAAGGCTCTGAGTGAAAGATTTGTCATTTTCCACATTTCCCAGATACTTGGTATGCACGCGGAGTCTGCCTGCTCTTGCTTTATGAAATAGGTGATTTTTCAAGCTTAGGCAAATGTGGCAGAGCTCAGGGTCTGCGGGTGTCTCATTTTTTTCTCATCATGTCACTTGTTTTAACCGATTTGAGAAAATGAGATTATGTTTTTCCTTTTTGCTCATTTATCCAGCAATTTATTTATTTATTTGTTCATTTAGGGGTGGATTGTCACAGATAACTGGCCCTGATTTCTATCTTGTTTTCATACACATTTCATTAGTGTCCCTGGAGATTTAAGACCTACAAGGGAAAACGTCACAACTCTCATCCAAAATAAAAGCATATTTTTATTCTTAAAATCAAAAGATTGTATTAAAGAGTCTGACTGGAATAATCTAGAATATGGCTATGACCAAGATCTATCACTTTAATCTTTGCAGCTATTGTCAAAAACCAAGGAAAGTTGAATAAACGTATTATATAGAACTATTGGATGTTAAGTTTAATATCATTTTAATCATTCTGCATCTAGGAAGGGATATCTATAGTTTCTTCATTTCAACAATAAAGCTGAAATGGGTCTCAGATGTATTAGCACTTGGGGTCAAAATTGGTTTCAGTGCTGCAGTTTCTTGGGGTATTTGATGCACAGATCAACCACGCATTGGTTGATAATACACAAATTCTAAGGAAGAAAATGGAGAAAACAAATATTGAGTTTAATTTCAGCCAGAACCTAACATGTGATTCTCAGTTTTAAAATACGGTATTTTAACAATAAGCCCTATAAAGACATAAGTTTGCTTATTATACATAACCCCCAACGAAAAACTCCATATATTCACTGATTAAGAGAGACAACTATGTGAAAGCTTGTTACAAACGGTACTGTATCTATTTCATGATTATACGCACAGAGTAAAATAAGACACATAGCATTGGTAGTATATTCTAGCCATGTACCACATGGTTAACAAAACAACAGCAAGAGAAAAAAAAGAGTTGTTGCCTTGGCTATGTGGATTATTAGCTGTGTGAACAGCAAAACTTTATTCATCAAACATCCCTGGCTTGTGGGTTTACAGTCTATTAAGGGGGGACATCAGTAATTCCCAATATTTGTGAAGAACTTTACAGCTTACAAAAGACTTATTCAAAGTTATTTTTATTATATTTACACCCCACCTCACCCCCCTGCAACCACCATATCTATAAATGGGGAATGAGAGCAGAAAAGTCAGTTGCCCAAGGTTATGTCACTAACCTTAAGTGACAGAGACTCAGGTGGCCAGCCCCGAGCCCTGCCTTCCCCCCTCAACCACGTGCCACTCACTAGTTCTGCCATGGCCACCTCTCAGAATGGGTGTGCAGTTCAGATTGGACCAAGTATTGACATAATGAAAGTTTTCAAAAATTATATGAAGGGGCTCACACTTCCTCAAAGAAGCTATTTGGCATGGTCACTCGGTGCACCGAGAGGCATTTTCGCCTCCTGAGGACACAGGCTCTGGCGGTGAATCATGCTGATTTGACTTCCAATGGCAGCTATTCCCTGTGTGGCCTCAGACAAGCCACCTAACCTTTCAGAGCTTCTGTTTCCTGGGCGAAAGGGGAGAAATTACACCCACTTGCATAAGGATTAAACTGAACAGTGTGAACTAATCCTCAGAGCCCTGCCTAAAACATACACGTAATAGTTGTTTTTATTATGAATTCTTATTCTTGAGCATCACAACGAATGCAGATGTCCCGCACTGTTTATTATTTATGACCATGTAACAAGTGAAAGACATTTGTGCCAGAACAAATTGTGATTAAGTGATTGGAGGTAACGTGGGAATCTCAAATTCACTTTTGTTTTCCCTCCATCTCGGCTGCACTGAGGGTTTGAGTGGCCGTTCCCGCGCCAGGCTCAGGACACAGGATGCAGAAATACAAGCGCGTCCTGAAGAGGGCGGTTTCCCTGCCCACCTGCAGGGGCACCAGCGCCCCCTCGCCTTCCCTCTCAGACCAGGGCTGGGGGAAACAGGGTGACAGGGCCCGGAAACAGCCCCCAGCCTCAGCCCCTAGCACAAGCCAGCCCCACCCCTTCTCCCGGGGCGGCCCGAGCTCCAGCACCCAGCAGGCTTGCGCGCTCGCTGCAGCCTGGTGCAGGCGCGCGGGAGGACCCTGGGCTGCATCCGCGCTCTGACATTCCTGCCCCCAGCAGGGAAGCTGAGCCCCAGGAGGCAGCAAGCGGGGCCCCGGAAGGTATTGCTGGAGGGCTGTACAGAAGAGCCTAGTATCGGTGTCCAGGCCGACTGAGGAGCCAGGGAAAGGCGAGGGCGTAGACGCTGGACCGCGCAGCAGGAGGAAGCTCGACGGATGGGGGGAGGAGGCCATTGATGGGATTTGGAGAGGCGGGTGGAGGGCTGGGAGCACTTCAGAACTGAGCATCAGAAACTTGGGCGCGCAACTGGTCCCCAGAGCCCGAACTTGACCGTCGCGAGAGAGGAAGGGAGGGGAGGGAGGGAGGTGGGGTGGAGGGTGAAGGCGGGGTGAGTAGTAGAAGGATGCGAAGGCTGATACTGAACAGAAAATGGAAGGAAATTTTTCCAAGAACCGGGGAAGGTAAGGACAATCGAGCTGGGAGGGACTGTAATGAGAAAGCTGGAGAGGCAAAGAAGGAGAGCAAAATCCAGAATGAAGAGCGAGGCCGTGGATGGGTGAGAAATATACTTTGAACATTAAGAGGAAGAAAGCAAAATGCGTCCGGAACTAAAAATTCAATATAGGAAAAACAAAACAAAACAAAACAAAAATCAGGTGGGAGGGACTTCGTCCCTGAAACTGCCAAAAGAGAGGGAAAAATGCCACTGAGCATACCGGAAGAACAGAAAGTGAAGGAAGGGAGAAAGGAAAGAAGGCACATTAAACCAGACAAGAAATAGTAAGTTACTTTTTAATTTCTTTTTCATTGACAACTTGCTTCCAAAGTTAGTTTGGGGACTATGCCCCCACAAAATTCTTAGCCACATACAGACCAAGATTATAGTAGGTAAAATCCTCAAGTCTTGAAAGTTATTCCACCTTTTGCAGAATATTCTGCTATTGGCCAAAGCATCCAAAAACAGATGACTTCTACTTTTCAAGGTGTGTAGAAGCAGGTGGGGTGACACTTAGAAAAACACACCTTTTCTGAGAAATTAATAGAAATACCTCCAAGACATTTTGGCACACTCCCCTTCCCCCAAAGCATCCAGCCAACAATATGTCTTGGAATTCAAAGGCAAGCTGCCCACACTATAGCACTTTATGTCACTTGCATTCAACCATCTGTTAAGGAAATAGTGGTAAGACTGGAGGAGGCTGCAGTGGAGCCAGCTCCTGACTTACCTGGTCTGTGCAGGTGATGCTGCTGGAAAGTGTGCTGAAGGGATCCATGGCAGAGTAGCATTGCACAAGCACTTATCCACAAATACAGGACCCAGGACATCGCAGAGACCATTGCCATTCTCTAAAGAGAACATTCGACAGGAAAGGTTACCTCCGGCTTCAAGCCCCCAGCTCAGTCAGCCCCACTGATGAGGGAAGGGAGGTCTCAGACGTCATGTTCCTTTGCTACTTCTCTGGCTAGAACTAATGATCCAGCAGAGGTCATGCCATGAAGTGGGATTGAGGGAAAGCCCTTTTCAGATGATCATACATAAATTTTTTTCTTAATTCTGCAAAACAAAACTCCAAGGATTGGCAAAATGCAAAAATAAAGTTTTAGACTATCAGTTAGTCGGTTTAAAACAATGCATGCTGACTAAAAATCCTGTTTTACACAATGATCTTTAAACTATAGTTATCCCAGGCACTGAAAAGCTGCAGACTCCTCCTGTTCATTCTAACTTCATTGCAAGTCTGACATAAGCCTGGAAGGAAAGAGTGGGTTCTTTTTTTTTTTTTAATTCTACAGTCATGAATTTTTAATTGCAATGCTGTCTTCTAAACTAAGTAATCATTTCTCAGAGGCATGTTGTAATCTCCTGATAGAACTGATCCTTTTGACTGGACCTAAGAATCAGAAGGGATTGTGTTTAGCCAGAATGAGTTTCAGATGCAACACCTATGCTTCTATCCTAGAGCAAGCCATAATTTGCAATATTGCTTTAGCCTCCTAAGATTCCATTGTAGCTTTTGTTGTATAGCATTGATGAATATGCATATACAGGTGGCATATGTATTTATGGATGAATATGTACCTTTTCTCGGGCGCTGAAACTTTGACAGTCTTATCTGCACCTATGAGGATCTTAGGAACTACAAAGGCTCAACTGCGCTATATATTGTCCAATTTCTCAAACAACACCTTATGCTGCATTTCTTATTGCCAAATTAATCAAACTTGAAGCACCGTCCTTACTCAGCCAGTGATAGGGAAGCATTTTCTACACAAGAATCCAGTTAACTGTATGCTTTTCTGTTAGGCAGAGAGGGCTTTGGAAGAAGATTTCTTTCTTTCATTTCCTTTTCACTGTCAAATCATACCCTTCAAAAATCTCAACTATACGTTGAAAACGTGCTAGTAACCTCCCAGCCTGGCTTCTTTATTCATGAAAATTGGTTCTTTATTAAAAACTGATGTTCAGAAAACAAAAATATACATCATATGTATGCACATAATGCACGCTAATTTGTGGATTTTAGCAGAGAGATGCAGTCTTGGAAGGATTTTAGGACTATAATAGACAAATGGTGACAACTATAATTAAGTGCAAAGCAGGAAAACATTATTTTCAACACCTTGGTGCTATTCATGCCTAAGTCTGTGATTCAGATGGAGCATTCACTTTCTAATTAGTTTCACTGCCCACTGTTTACTTTTGTATACAACATACTTTGCCTTATTGTTTTCAGAACTATTGGGATAACATACATGCATTCTCTTCAGTGGAAATAAATAGCAACACCCCTCCTGTGAAACCTAAAATGAATGTATTTGGGGACTTTTTCAGAATACCCTGCAAATTACAGAAAGACAAAACAGAGGTGACTGTGGATGTATTTACTGCTTGTGAATTGCAGTTAAAATGTACTGGAAATTCATCCAAACTTGAAAAAAAAATCCTGCCACAACCAAAACTTAATAGTTTTTCAATGACTGCTTTCTCTTGCTCATTTCTTCACCCATATAGATCCTACCACTCAAAAGTATTACTGTGACTTTATGCTTGCAATATATATATTTTTAATTTAACTTTTTTAAATTCTCAGCATTACTTCCAAGCCTCCTGCATGTCACTCTCACTGCTTGCTCCTTTACCAAGGGGTTGTCTCAATGTTATTAAGCGTCTTCCCCAAATAAAGCATTCAGCCTTGCACAGTTCTCTAGATATGCCTGGATATGTTTCAGATCTGCTTTCTGAATCTTAAACCCTTAAAGATGCTTCTTACCTGAAAAATCCAGCCAAGAGCAGAGTACTCTATTAGTGTTCATTGGAAAGATCTAACACTTTTTAAAATCCATCTGTGCCACAATTTAAAATTTTTTTTCAAAGAGCTTCCCAACAATCTTCTTTATCAGGATTAAAAAAAAAATGTTACTCTCTTCCGATCCTATTTCCACAGTAAAAAAAAGACATCGGGTTCATTCAGACTGTATTGTCAGAAAAGGAGCCAAGGTTTGAGGGGTGGAAACCTTGTCATTTTCACCTTTAAATCATCTCCTGGCGTCACCTCTGCCTGACGAGACCTTTGAAGTGATGGGGAGATAATGTGCAGTTTCCTGATGAGAATCAGTTTATAGTTGCCGATGGACCATCCCCACTCCAGCGCATTCGGGGCAGAGTAAGGCAGCAAAATGTAGGAGCAGGGCTGCTATACGGTGCTGTAAGTAGCAGTAGTCTGTTTCAATACATCCCTCCGCTCTAAAGTATCACATGTCTTAAAGTGACATTACCCTCTATTACAGCTACAGTGAATTGTAATATCTGCCCACTAACTCTTCAACAACTCAAGCAGTGCTTTAACATTATATAGCCTAATTTATTACGTTAGAAGTTCTACTGATACCATTGATTTAACAAAAGAGTAAAGAGGGAAGGAGAAACAAGAAAAAAGCATTCTGCAAAATACTGATAGTATTAGTGGGAGTTAGACTTCTAACAGTAAACGGGAAAGTGAAATATAAGCCATTTCTTACCTCTTAATGTTCTTTTTACCAGTAAGTTAACCACAAATATTGTCAGGTTTATACTAATTTAAGTCTGCTGGTTGCTTCAGCAGTTAAATAGACTAGAATTTACCTGGAATAGGACATAGATGCGTATATGCATAAGTCCAATAAAAACCTTCTGAACTTTTTGAACATGTTTAATAAATAAAAATATGTTATTTTCAGCACCAAATGAAGAAATATGCTCACAGCTCTTTTTTTAAAAATTTTTCCTCTCCTTCAAATAACATGCTGGGGTGGGGAGGGAAAACACTCAGAAGTTCAACATCTTGTTTCTCTTACTATGGTTTGGACCCTTTCTTCTTCAGAAATATAGTATAATTTTGCCTAAATTTCAATGATGAATACAAGATGACCTAGTTTTCATTTATAGATTGTGCTCGTAATAATTCTCTGAAATACCCTCAGTTATTTCAGAAATCACTTATAAAGCACCTACTATGTGTTAGGTGCCTGGGAACAAAGCAGAAAACGTGATTGATGAGATCCCCACTGTTATAGATGATACTGTCTAGTCTTTCATGGTGTTTTCAAAATCAAGGTAGTTCTCATAATATTCCTTCCTTGGAAACATTTTGAAATTCCCCAGAATACTCTCTTGCCTTTCAGAGGCACAATAAAGAAGGTCCAATGCTGCTGCACATCTTTGCAAGTGATTCTGTTTTCTCACGTTACACACAGTGAGAGAGTTAGGGATCCTTCAGACTCGTCAGTCTTGCCAATTGGTCTTTCACATTGCACAAAACACACATAATAGCTCTTTGTAACATAACAACTGTTCACTAAATCTTACCTCTAAACAGATTTCTAAGTAATAGTAAATATTAATCTCACAGTTAAAAATTAGTTTAAAATGTCAAAGTTCTAGTTGGTGTTGCATGTTTCACATCTGTGCCTCATTATTGTTGTTCATGAGTATGTACAGAAAGTTTACACTGACTGTACAGCATCAAGATAAAAAAATAATAACAGCAGTGGCAGCAGGTAATGTTTATCAAACCTTCACCAGATGCTAGCACATTCTATAGTATGTCTTGTAAAGTCTAATTTAATTCTTTTTACCAACCCCATAAGACAAGTATTATTATTATTATCTCTGTTTCACAGATGGGGAATGTGAGAGGAGACATGAAGGTTAAAGAACGTGCACAAGGTTGTGTGGTAGTAAAAGACAGAGCAGATTTCAAGCCCAAATGATTTGGCTCAAGAGTACATTCTTAAACACTGGGACAAAATATTTAATGGAAAAAAAATCCAAAAAAATAACTATTATATTTTCTTATTTCTTTAACATTAAGATAGTCTCAAAAAATGATTATTCATTCTTTCTAGAGGTACATATTACACCAGGCATTTGAAATATAGAAGTATACAAGATAGCTTTTGCCCCGTGATTGTTGTTGGTTGTGGTTTTGCTATGCTAATGAATTAAAATTAAAAGGAAGTTCACCTTTGCTAACAAAGTCTACTATTTTGAAAACCTGTAACCTTTATGTTTTTCATTTCTAGAGATTAAAATAAGGGTCAAGATAGTTACTTCCATAATTCAATTTAATCGACCACCTAATGGATTACATTCAAGGCATTCAGATAGGCATTGCTGAAAATTAAGAAAAAAATACTGGAATAAAGACTCGCCTTAACTATCATTCTAAATGCATGTAATGAAGCAAGAATATTATCATAGTTCTATTTTTTTCTTCCAAATACCTTGCAGTCCATTGCATTGCAGCCAATGATCATTTGTCCTAATAATGTAAGAATCAACATATATTGATCTTTGAGGCTGTTTAGTGTATTCTCCCAACTCAAAGCAAAACTACTCTCACATTTTTCAGAGAAGTTGAGCCTTTCCACCTTCTGACCATGGTAGGATTGCACTTCCTGATCCCTTTAGGGTTGGGTATGCCATAAGGTTCGGCCAATGAGGTGTCATTAGAACTGATGTCATTTCCTCAAGCAATAGAGCATTTAATTGCTGAAGTGACACCCTCAGATCTCTTCTTGCCTTTGAAGCAGGGACAAGTTGCACTATCAGCCTGAGTCCTTGAGCAGAGGCCTCCTCTTCCCCTACCAATCCTTAATGGATCTACCTAGTGAATAAGAAATAGTTTTTTTTTTTAAGCAATTGCAACTTAGGAGTTATTTGTTATTGCAGCATCATCTAGTCTATACTGACTGATGAAAACTTTATCTTGTAATTCACTTATTAATTGAATTTTTATGTTCCATGCACTGCACTAGGCCATGAGGAGAGCATTATACACATCAATAATCACAACTATGTCTTAAAAATACAAAGCATTCACAAGGTAAACACCAAACAAACAAAAGCAGCAACCAAAAAAAAAAAAAAAAACACAACAAAATAAAACCCAACTACTGCTTAAGAAAGAATAAAAATCCTTAGTAGCAACAAGGAATGCACACAGTTGGAAAAAGAGGCTAAATCATTTTCTATCAAACTGGCAATATTCTATACTATAATTTGAATCTGGATCCGTAAGGCAGAATTTTCAGTAACTGTAAGAAAAAGAAAATGGGAGACAAGATTTTTCTTAGGCTGGAAAAAAAGATAACCTTCATGTAGGAGTCTCATTTTTCACCTCCAGCAGCCTATCTCTACAATTACTTTATCAACTATAATTCCTCATTGCTTATCTTGTCTGTCTTCCAGGCAGAAGAAAAAGAAAGAATAAGGTCATTTCTTTTGTTCTTACGCTTCTCATTTCTTTATTCTTTATTCTCCTTTTAGGACTGAGAGAAAGTTGAAATCCCACCAGCTTCACCTCCTTTTCTCTAACCAAAGCAATACATGTATATTTTTATAGCAACAAAGTAGTCTCTCTTTTTTGCAAGGATATGAACATATATCAGAAGCATATAAAGGTCATGAAAATGATTGCTTTGGCAATAATAAAAACAATAATATGTTTTTTTGGTTTATAAAACTTTCAAATCCATAGCTGATTTAATATCAGATCCCCCAAAGCTACTCAATTCCAATGGCCATTCAACAACACAATAGTTTGAGCCAGAAATGAAGACTCTTCTGGCCATGTCCCTCCCCATAAACTTCTGCATCCAATCAGTCACTACCACCTATTAATTCTACTTCCTGTTTATGCCTCAAATCCATCCACTTTCTCCCTCTCCATTCAACTACCCTCATCCAGGCTACCATCATCTTTTACCTGAACTATAGCAAGTATACTTGTCTTGGAGTATGTACCTCCCACCTGTGTCTCCCCGACTCTGCATCTTGAGGGAGCATATTTAAGACACATGATGATTATGTCATTCCTGTTACTTAAAAGCCTTTCAATAGTTTCCCATTGCATTTAAAATAAAGTCCAAATCTTATGTCCATGGTTGACAAGGCTCTGCATGAACTGACCCACCTACTTCTCTAGCCTCATCTCTTACAAATGTTCTAATTCTTGGCTTCTACTAGGCTCTTCTCTTGGATCCTTGAATAGGATGGAGAAACTTTCTTTCCAAAGCCTTCTCTAGTACTCCAGACAAGATCAGATCATTGTGCTATGTCCCCTTATATCCCTTGTTACAGCACCTCTAGAATCTTAAATACAAGTGTTAATAGCTATTTCTGGAATTATTTGTTTAATGCCTGCTTTATCTCCTTACAAGAATCACCATGAGGGCAAGGAGGACAAGCATATTGGTCACTGCTGCATCTTCAGAGTCTAACATACTGCCTGGCATATAGTAGACAATAAAATGCTTGAATGACTAAATGAATAATAATAAATGAATCAAAAATAAAATACTAATTCACCAACAGGATGGCATGCATAATGAGCTGCCTTTACAGAAATAAGTAGCTTTGACCAGGCACAGTGGCTCACGCCTAGAATCCCAGCACTTTGGGAGGCCGAGGCGGGCAGATGGCCTGAGGTCAGGAGTTCAAGACAAGCCTGGAAAACATGGTGAAACCCTGTCTCTACTAAAAATATGAAAAGTAGCTGGGTATGGTGGCAGGTGCCTGTAATTCCAACTACTCAGGAGGCTGAAACAGGAGAATTGCTTGAACCCCAGAGGCAGAGGTTGCAGTGAGCCGAGATCACCATTGCACTCCAGCCTGAGTGATGAGAAACTCGATCTCAAAAAAAAAAAGAAAGGAAAGAAATAAGGGTGACCACCTTGTCCTGTGTTAGCCTATTGCAATGACACTAAGTAAAGGAAACTGGCCTGTACATCGTTTAAAACAATGCCTACTTGCCACTAAATTTGTGTTGGATTTTTTTTGCTAGAAGAAAAAAAAATGAAACTGTCCTGAATTTTCTACCCTGGTTCTCAGTATTTGATATCCAATATGATCTGATGGTAGAGCTCACAGCTGATCCCTGGAGAATAAAAAAAGTCTACAGATGTTAAAACTCACAAGAAAGCACTTAAAATTTCAGTATATTGGACCTAGAAGAGACCCCCAAAATCTCCTAGTCTAGCCTCTTACTTTTAGAAGAAAGATGAAGACCTAAGAAAGGGGAAGAGGCTTACTCAAGGGAACGTGGTAAATTAACTAGCATAGATGATGTTAGAATACAACTTTCCCAATCTAATATTACTCTTTTGTATGCTTCCCCTCCCTCCAACGTAGACACACACATACACACACACACACACACACACACACACACACAGAGAGAGAGAGGGATAGAGAGAATGAGAGAGAGAGCGAGCACTATTCAGTAGAACTTTCTGCAGTGTTGAAGATGTTCTCTATTTCTGCTGGCTAATATGGTAGCCACTATTGACATGTAGCTATTAAGCATTTGAAATGTCACAAGTGCAACCAAGAAACTGAATTTTTAATTCTATTTAATTTTAACTATTTTAAATTTAAATAGCCACATTTGGTTGATAGCTACTGTATTGGACAGCACAGTTCTAGAATACACCAGCCAGGTCAAGGAAAATAAAACCTGTGATTTTGAATAATTTTTAGTAAGCTAGAAGAAAGATCTTTAATTACCTGATAGTAAACTTCCAGGATGAAAATAGCATAGAAAGAAAGAAGTAGGATGTGTTTGGTTACAATTAACAGAAAAACAAACATGCACACACAAAATTCAAACTGGAGTAAATAATAAAGAAGATGTATGGTTTCCTATGGGTTGATAGCCCACAGGTGGCACTCACTTGCAGTTGGGTTTGATCAGCAATTCCACTAACCCATGAAAGAACTAGCTTATTTCCAACTCTCTCTGCCTTCCAGGATTTCTATTCATTCTAAGGCAGGTGTCTCCTCACGGCTGAAACATGGCTGCCAATGGCTGCCTGGGCTATGTGCTTCCTCATCCACATAGGAACAAGAGAAAGGATTGTTTTGGGTTTTTCTCACATGAGCAAGGATTATTTATTCCTAGCTTCCTCCAGCAAATTACTTGTCATGCCTCATTAGTTTAACTTGGGTCACTTGCCCCTCCTTAAGCCAGTGACCTTGACCAGGGGGAAAGATCACATTGTTGGGCTTAGAACTACAGTACATGCCACATCCCTAACTCAGGAGAGCATCCCCCAAAAGAGATGCATGCAGTGGGGGAGGGTGGCACTTAAAGGAGAATTAGGATAATAATGGGAAAAGGAGAATGAATATTGAGGGCATAATTATAATGTTGACTAAGGCTAGCAAAGCTTTCATATGTACTTTCAGGACTAAAGGACTTTGATATGTTTTATAATTTCTTCCTACTTATAAAATAACGTATTCATATGTTAAAAGGTAGATAAGATCTAAACTAAAAATTTTAAAAGTCATCTATAATCTATCACACAAATGTTACCAGTATTTTAAGTGTACATACTTCTAACACTTTTCCAAACATGCCTATTTGGTGCTGTTGTTTTTTTTAAAACATTGTAATTTAATATATGGTTTTTTTTGTTTAATTTTTTTTGTTTAATATATGTTTTTTATGTTTTATGATTTTTCATTGTATTTTTTATATTTTATTATTTTTTCCTCAAAATATCACATTTCTCATGTCAGTCCTCTAATGGTGCTCTTAATCCACTTAACCAATCTAAAGTATTGTACTTTTGTTTCTTGAAATATTCAACATCCATTCACTGCTTGTTAATTGTGGTTGATTTTACTTTTGTGGTAGTAAATTTTTTACTACATGAAACAAAAAATTAAAAACAGGAATGCCTTTCTTTTTCTATAGGATCCTACATAGTGTCAGTGGTTAACTACAAAAAAAAGGTAATCATACATATATCTTATTTTCTTGGTGTGGGCTTAAGTCCTATTAACTTTTCTCGACTTCCTAGGTTTATATCTGATTTGCCTTTAAGTAAACTTCTGAAGAATAGAAGTCTTTGGCTTACTGTTAATATAGCTGATTATTCTCTTTTGTCTGGCTTGAGTTTTTAATTATGTGAACTAGACAATTTCCAGAAATAGTAGAAAAACACAAGAAAATAGCAATATATATATTTTAATCTATATCTCTTTGGGTCTTCCTCCTTTTATTTATTTTTTAATGTAGTCAGAGAGGCAATCTAACAGCAGGAATGAGATAATGAACTCTGGAGTCAAACTGCTTGAGTCTATTTCAGCTCTACCTCTTACTAGCTGTTGGATTCTATGTAACTTCACCTAAGTTGCCTCACTGATACCTGCTTCAAAAGATCATTGTTAGATGCATATCAGTGTATCTGGTATACCATAAATCTCTTTAAAGTTTTAAAATTAAATGTGATTTATTTGGTGTAATTAAGATTTTGCTCAGAATTGTAAGATGTTTTCTCACTTCTCTATACCTTTGAATGTGCAAATGTATAGAATTCTATTGAAACATTCTTTCCATTTGAAAAATCCTTGCTCTGTCTTTCATTTCTACCTACCATTTCCCTTCCCCTTCCTTTTTCCTAACTCAGCTTGCTTTTCCAGATTAGGTTCTTGATGTCATTCTCTATGGAGTTTCTCTTGGCCTCCCAAGTCTAAGTTAGAGATCCCTCCTCTACACTCCCATAGATTCTGTCAACTGCACTTGCTGTAGCATCTATTGTTCTGTGCCATATTTCTCTCTTATTGTCTCTCCACTAGACTATCTTTTATGTCCATATAATTAGGCAAAGTAGCATAATGCCTTTCAGCTCCTCAAACATATTATACCATTTTTTTTTCTTATTTTTGTTTTTTTGAGGTGGAGTTTTGCTCTGTTGCCCAAGCTGAAGTACAGTGACCTCGGCTCACTGCAACCTCTGCCTCCCAAGTTCAGGGAATTCTCGTCCCTCAGCCTCCTGAATAGCTGGGATTATAGGCACAGACCACCACACCTGGCTAATTTTTGTATTTTTAGTAGAGATGGGGTTTCATCATGTTGGCCAGGCTGGTCTCGAACTCCTGGCCTCAAGTGGTCTGCCCACCTTGGCTTCCCAAAGTGCTGGGATTGCAGGCATGACTCACCACACCCAGCCATATTATACCATTCTGGACTCAAAGCTTTTGCACATTCTGTTCTCTCTTTCAGAAACATTTTTCCATTTTATTATTTTCCCAGATAGCCCTTTCTTTATCCCCCCTGATTTCAGAGATACTTTCTCTGACCATATCATTCCTTTCTTGAAAATATGTAATTATTTCCCAATGCACAGAATATAATGTCTGATTGTTTAAAAACTAGATCCAGCATGTACTGATATCCACACCTATTTCCAACCTAATATTATTCCACTTTTCCCTAAACACCTGCACATGCACCATGCTCCAGTCACTCTGGTCTTTTCTCACTAATTCATTTGGGCAGTCATTCGTTTACCAAGGACTCACTCAACAAATGAGGTACGGAGACTAGAACTCAATTACTGTTGAAGAAGATAATCATTTCCCTGCTTCATACACTCCAAACCCTTTCCAGATTTAAGGCCTTTAATGTGCTATAAGCTCCTGTTTTATTTATCACTGTTCACTCACCATCTGGCAATGTACCTGGCACATAGTAGGTGCCTAATCAATATTTATAGAACATATGAATACATGAATGTGTGAATGAATGAATACACAGTCACTTCTCATTTATTCATGTTTTAGGTGTTTTATGAATTTGCAGCAAGATTCTAAGCAAGCCGTTGGCAGTGGGCTGAGCAGGGAGGAGGCTGGGAAGAATTTCAGATGATGTGTCTGTATGTGTATGGGTGTTTGTGTGGGAATCTGAGTCTGAGAGTGCCTAAATGTGCATCTCCAACCTCATCCTAGTGCCAGAGGAAAATGCTTTTTGCATCACTTCTTCTTTTCTCCACCCCTTTGTCCCCTTCTTCTAACACACCCTATTGACAGTACGCCTTCCCTACTCTTGGTTTCCACCCTCACATTCAGGTTTTTGTCATAGTGTAATGGAGAACATGTGGTATCTCTGGGAGTCCCAGCTCAGGGAGAAGAATCTAACAGTTACAAGTTTAGAGTAGAGAAAAAGAGAATTATAAAAGGGAGTTCAAGGGAAGAGGGGATGAGAACACACCTCGCATGCTCATGTTTGGAGTCCCTAAGCCAGAAATCCTCAATCTTGGCAGTAAGTTACAATAATCTGGAGAGTTTTTAAAACTCTAAATGCCCTGGCCCCCACCCAGATCAATCAAATCAGGAACTCTGGAGATGGGACTCAAGCAATAGCGTTTTTCAAAGCTCCCTAAGTGGTTCCAATTTGCAGCCAAGTTTGAAAACCACTGCATTAAAACAAAAATGTACAGCAGAAGGCCTCTGGTCACTATGGCAACCCCCAAAATACCTGCAATTTCTTGTTATTTAGTTGCCAACTAAGAGATATGTTCTCTGTGTTTAACAGATTTAAGGTTAGCCCAAGGTAGGCATCTTTATTGAATGCTTACTATGTGCTTGGTACGATAATAGCTACCATATAAAGCCTCCATTTCATTAATTTGTTTTTTTTTCTAGTTCATATTTAACTGTGTAGATCATATGAAACTTAAGTGTTCAAAGCCATGTTTGGTAGATTTCATGGTTGCTTCCATTACTTATGATCCTTCTTGATTTTCACTTATGTAACCACAATCTCCCTGCCAAGCTAACCGCTGGTTCCAGAAGTCTTTCCTATAGTTCACGGTAGCCCCATTCCCTTGACATGATCACACATGTGAACAAAAGTCAGTTTGGGCCAAAGTCATGCAAGGACAAGTTTTCAGGGATCTTCTAAAAGACATTTCCTCACTTGTCTAAGACAGCCTCAGAAAGTGATTTTCTCTTTTCATCCAGAGTTGTATAAAAAAGCATGACATTAATCAGGAGTCATTAACTGATATTTTCAGATTCTGAAGAGCCACCAACCTGTCAGGATGAGGCCGACACCCTGGAAAGAAGAGTAAACAAGCTGGGGAAATGTCCTTTTTTGAATCAAACCAATCCGAAAGTCCACTCAACACTAGGCTTTCCCTGTGATGAATTAAGACAGCTTCAGTTGGGCTTTCTGTTGTTACTTGGAATCAAAAGCATTCTAACTAACTGAGCACTAACACACAGCCTATAACAATGGAAATATAAAACCAAGATTATCCTATAGATAATTTAATCTGGACTCTCAGTTTAAAAATAAACAGACTAAGATTCAAAGAGCTGAAGTGCCCCGTGTAAGGCAACACAGTCTACCTGGGACTGTATTACCTAGAGCTGGGCCTGGAACTCAAGTGTCCTCATTGCCAGCTCACTGCTCATTCTACTGAACTATAAAGACATCTTCATTGTGAACATTCACTTTAATTTTCCATTCTTGTTAAATTAGTTGTAATGACCCTAATTTTTGAAATGTTGTAAATTTCCTTGGAAGGAACTCTCTCTAGAAATATATAGTCTCAGCCCTCTCTCAACAGACACACCCAAAACTTATAGATACAATTTGATTGTTAAATGTAGACATCATGAAAGAATATGGAAAACTGTTGAAAATATATATCACACAGCTCACCCCCAACCAAGAAAAAAATTAAAAATTCTACCCGGCTAGGCTGCTTCACTAAATGATGTTGCTGAATATATAAAATACTTGAATCTAAATTTGAAAGTGCTCCCCCCTCCCCTTGATTAACCAGATTGTCCCCTCCCCTATATATAGGAACGCTATGTGCCTGAGCCCACTTGCCATCTGTCACCACATTTTCCAAACTTCTCTTCCACCCCCTCCTCTTACACAATCTTATCACATAAAAATATTAGATTTCAGGGATTTGTATAATTTCATCAGATTTTCTGAGCAAAGTAAAAATAGAAGATGTACTGGTATACTAAACTGACTCCGTTTTTGAGTGCCCAACACATATCTACAGCAGCCAGTAAAGCCCTTTACACAGACCTTATGTGGCCAGGAATAGCAAGAATAAGGTGTTTATTTTTCCCCCTGTAGTATGGTATTTCACATTAGGAATTTTCAGGCATTCCCCATATTACAGAGAGGAATTTGGATAGTTTCCAGGGAGTCCTGACTCATATAACATTATATTACTTTGTTTATTAGCTTTTGTAAAGTTTGGTAAGTTTTCCCAGATCATTGGAAAATACTTACAAGCCAACTGGGGAGTATCCATATTGCTGCTTCCGCCTTACAGTTTAGGAGATGAATTCTAACCATCTAAATATATGGTACCTCCACTCACCCAGGCACTTCGGCCAGAAACTTAAGAGTCTTCTTCATTTGCTGTATTTCCTACCTCTCACAACCAAACCATCAGAAATACAAGCTAACGCTTTTGTTTGCAGATCCCACAGGAAGCCTTTAAAGAATATCCAGGGAAATTGGCTATGAAGTATCAAGCCTACTACCCAATATATATTTGTTAAGGATGGTCCTGTGAACTATGTTCTTTCCTATTTCTCTGCATGTGTAGGAGAAAAGAGCTTGTAAGAAGCCCCCTGTTGTGTCTACCAAGCATCTTACTTTCTTCCATCTGCACCCCTGATGGCTTTGAAAGATTCCTCAATCACAGACCATTCTCTGATCATCAGGTTGGTCACATGACTCAAGCCTGACCACTCAGGAATTCCCATGCTCTGTCAGCAGAGATTGGCTCAAGTGTGGGCACATTACCCAAGGAAGAACACAGGGGAGGAGGGGATTTACTTCCTTTATAGTGGTGGCTACTTTTATCTTTGAGGAAAAAGGTTACCTGGGGAAGCAGAGAATACAATCATACCCACAAGAGAAAGAGGAAAACTAGGGTTGAAGATGGAGCGAGAGAAGGAGGGAGAAGGATAAGAATAGAGTCTAAATGAAGGTTACAGACTATGGTTTGCCTTCTGTTTTTATAAATTAAGTTTTACTGGAATACAAACATGCCCATTTGTTTATGTATTATGTATCCTTGCATTCAGGCTACAACAGTAAAATTGTTGGAATGATACCATATCCAATGGGTTATTCCTGACTGAGGGCACATGAAGTATGCTGTCCTTCTCAAAGATCTTATAATTTAGTGAAGGGCAAGAAATGTCAACATTAAAGCACAATAAGATAATGGGAATAAAGACAAAACGCAGGATAGAAATAAATCTAACAAAATAACAATGCTAACAATGATAATGTTCCTGATGATGACAGATACCATTGATTGACTGCATAGTGGCACTGTGTTGCCTCTCTAAGTATATTGTCACTCATCCTCCAAACAACCTTGCCAAATAGATGTTTCAGTTAGGATACAAAAATGTTTGCTGTAATAACAAGCAACCCCAATAGCTCATGCTGCATATCCAGTGGGGGTCAGTAGGAGGATTTGCTTATTGCAAACAGCCAAGATCCCAGGATAATGAAAGCTTTCTCCATATGTTTTCATATTTGCCTCATTGGGGGAAGGGACCATTGTAAATCACACACTGTCTCTAAAAATGTCTGTCCACTAGTGAAACACATCCCTTCCACTCACATTTCATTAGTCAAAACAAATCATTTAACCATTCCTAAACTGAAAAGTACTGGTGGAATGTAATGCTACCATGTGCTTAGAAAGACAAGAGCTATAAATATTTAGAGAATGCCAGGGCATTAGTCAGGGTTCTCCAGAGAAACAGAACCAATAGGATATAGATATATTGATAGTTTATAGATATAGAAAGATGATATAGATATAGGTATAGATATAGACATAGATAGACATATGAGGAGATTTATTAGGGGAATTGGCTCACATAATTATGGAGGCTGTGAAGTCCCACGACAGGCTGTCTGCAAGCTGGAGATCCTGGGATGCCAGTAGCGTGGCTCAATCCAAGTCCAAAAGTCTCAGGACCAGGGAAGCTGATGGTGTAAGTCTCAGTACAAGGCCAAAGGCCTAAGAACCCAGCAGGTTGCTTGTGTAAGTCCTGAAGTCCAAAGGCTGGAGAGCCTGGGGTTCTGATGTCCAAGGACAGGAGGAGAAGAATGTCCTAGCTCTAGGAGAGACAGAAAGGAAATCTTTTTCTCTCCTTTTTTGCTCTATCTGGGCCCCCAGCCAATTGGATAGTGCCCACCCACATTGAGGGTGGATCTTCCCCACTCAGTCCACTGATTCATGCACCAGTCTCCTCTGGAAACCTCACAGACACAACCAGAAGTAATACTTTCCAGCTTCCTAAGTATTCCTTAATCCAATCAAGTTGACACCTCAAATTAATTATCACAACCATGAATCTGTACTCAAATGGGTATTATTAGTGTTCACTTTTCCAATGAGAAAGCATAGTAAGAGAAGTTAGGAGACTTCCTCAAGGCTGTCAGTTAATAAGTAGTAGTGTTAAAATTGAACCCAAGTCAGTATGAATCTAAACCCCAAGACATTTTTTGTTTTGTTTTACCATGTCAACGTCTTTTCTCATCAGCTTTGTGTTAGATGATTGAATAAAATAGTAAATTTACATGATGTAGGACCAAGCAAGAGATGTAAAACATTTGGGTTTGATGAGCTTGGAAATAGTAAGCCCTTTAATATTTTTAATAAAGACATTTACATTATATAAGCAATACTTAATAAAGATATGGACAGCAGTTTTGACCAGAGAATTGGGTCTGCAGTGGGATAAGAGAGCAGTACAAAAGTTGGGATAAGATCATGCAAAAAAAAAAGTGAGAGAAAGATTGAAGAGGAAGAGAGAAGTGAGTAGTTAGAAGGGAGGTTTCAGAAAGACCTTTCCCGCTTTTGAGTAGCTTAAGTATACTTCTTTCCTAAAAGGTTCAGATTCAAATATTTATGAGACAGAGTTACTATTCCTTTTAGAGGCTTGTCAAGTGTAAAAGAGGAGGAAAAATTTGTTTGTGAAGGGAGTTTACAGTATACTTAAAGTTTATTTTAAAAATAAATAGGACTTGATAGATAGGGCAATAAACAACAGGCCCCATCAGTAACCTGCCAGGAGCACTAACAGGAAGCATCTGTAGGCTGCCAAGAGCCAGAAATAAGAATGAACAGTTCTTACCGTCAGAGTCACAGGACAAAGTCACAAGTCACAAACAAAGTGACAGGACAAAGTCAGAGTCACAAACAAAGAGGATATTTGGGATGCAGCATCTCTAAGCCAAGTTACTCTCTGTTATGAGCACACTCACAGTTATGTGGAATACACCCACACAGGTAAAATCACATCTCAATCAGATGTTGCTGGTTCCCTTTGCTACGAATTTCAGGTTTTGTTTTAGCTTGAAATTATGACACAGCACACAAAAATATGTGGGGATCTTTAGAGAAATCTAATAGCACAGAGATATTAAACTTTGTATGCTGTCAGTAATTAGGAAGTATATATGGCCAAGAAGATTTTATGTGTTCTCTCCAACCACTTATTATTTTAATATTTATATGTATTAAATGTACACAGGCATGACTATTTATTTAGGTGCTCCTACAATATGCTGGGCATGATTACAGGAGCTAGGGATGCAGACGTGAAGAAGAGAAACAATCTTTACCTTCATGGAGCCTCATATTTTACTGGAAGAGTAAAATGAGGACACAAATGCACAAGGTGATTAAAGATTGGGGCATGTGACCTGAATGTAAGAAACGAATGGTATCATGGAAAACGTGGGGAACAAGGAGTGGAACTGACTGTAGGTAGTGGTCAAGGAGCCCTTTGGGGTACTAACCTTTGAGGTGAGAACTAAAAGGTAATAAGCAATCATGCAGTGACAAAGCATGATATATATTTGGGCTTGCTTCAATTATAGGTCAGTGCACAAGTAATTGCAGTTTTTGCAGTTTTAATGGTAAAAACCGCAATTACTTTTGCACCAACCTAATAATAAAGACTTTCTTTCTGGAGACAAAAATATGATAGAGCTGGGTTGTGAAGCTCAATGGATTGGGGATCTGAGCTTTGTTCTGCCTGAGATCCGAGATCCGAGTCTCTGTTCTGCCACTTAATAGCTGTACACCCTTAAGTTAGCCATCTAAATTTTATGAGTGTGGATTTCTTCATGTGTAAAATGTGTGGGTTGGGCCGGCAGATCTCTAAAATCTCCTCTAGCACGAAAAGTCCATACTACTTTCTCTTCTGTTGCCGCTGCAATAGTGTCCATATGCTTTCTCTTGACACACACACACACATAAGAATATGTGTATTAAGTCTTCTATTTTCAAACTGCTGTCAGGAATTGACCCTGGGAAAAATAGGCAATGATGTTTCAATACGATTTGAATATAAGTGAAAATCAACCTTAGCTCTTTACTCCCTTTCAAACACTACTTTGCTGAGATAACATATTAGCTATTCCATAAAGGTCCCTGGGCCTTTATCTTATCTTAAGACCTTATATTAGAGGATACACCACTCCCCTTTCTCAAACTATCTGTCAGAGGCCACAGCCTTGGATGCTCCGTGTGTGTGTGTGTGTGTGTGTATGTGTGTGTGTGTATCTGTGTCTGTGTGTGTGTGTGTCTGTGTGAGACTCTTCCTCCTTACTCTCCCCTCGATGCAGCTCGACCCAAGAGCATCTGATGGGCTGTTTGATGACCTGGGAAATAATGGGAAAAGATGAGGCAGTCCAGTGGATTTGCTTCCAAGGAATTTGGATTTGGGATTGTAAGACAGTGGATGGGTTGGTGGCAGGGCTCAAAATGAAGGACACATAAAAGCCTACAGAAGCATAATGATGACAAAGCATTCGAATGAAGCCAGTGGACTCCATGTCTGTTGAGGCTCCCAGACCTGTTTAAATCCAGATTCATTTTCCAGTTCTGTCTCCCACAAGGCCCAGGCATTATAGTATTTCCTGCCCCTGATTTCTATGAAATTTCTCCGGGTCCTATCAGCAACCACATTTCTACCTTAACTGGAATTCTTTCAGTCAAATTACATTCACTAAAACAAAGAGTGTCTCATTCAACAAATAAGATAAACTCCATGAAGATGTTAATGGTGAACAGATTTAGAAACAGGAGTAAGACATACAAACAGGGGAAAGGCGGCCAGGAGCTGCTGGCACGGGGAGAGGTAAATGATGCCTGTAGCAAAAAATGGATTCCACGAAATGCAGTTGAGGGTAGGGGTGGGTAGGGGTGGGCAGGTGCTCCAAAACTGGCCTAGGAGGATCTAAAAGAGAAGACTGAGAGGAAGAAATTTGGCCTACAATTTTGCTAATGAGAAGTACTCAGTTCCACAGGATAGAAACTATCCTCAAAGCTCCCAAAAAATGTTTATCTTCTTCTTCCAGGTACCTTACAGCATCGTGCCTAATATATAGTAAAAGTAATAATAATACTACTTATTCGTAGGGGCTTGAAATTGTCTTGCAGGTACCACATAGAAAGACATTCTCTCCTAGTCATTCTTTAAAGAACTCTATTCTTCTCCCACTGGGCCACTTGTTAAACATTTTTCTTAATTCTGTGGCTTATGATTCTCTACTTAGGAATCATGGGTAGGACAATTAAGCCTGTAATTTTTAAGAAGAGGATGGTATGGAGTGATTGACCAATAGTCACTTCCAGCCACCAGCTGTGATGAGTCTATAAAACGTTTCATTTGAACTTAAAATACAGCACACTGTTACAAAAGGTAGAAATATTCTAAGTCAAGTTATTTATCCTCATAAAATAGTATCTCCCCCACCCCCAGTACTAGCAACAAAGCAGAATTATTCTGTATTGCTTGAAATGTAAACATCTAATGCTTAAGGAATGACTGAATAGATATTAAACCTAGTTTCATCCAGTGCTGTAGACAGGTAAAGTTCTAAAGAGAGTAAGGCTGAGCAAAGGTCATTTAGCTGAAAGATGCTTATTTGGATTGAACATCTTCTCTGCTCTAGGGTAAGCAAGGACAGATCGGCAATCAGCTTATAAAAGCAGGCACTGTGTGCCATCCATAATGTAGACCTATATATCTGACCTAAAGAGGCCACCGCTCATGTTTCCAGAGTGGGAAAATGCATATGAAATACCTTACCTGTATGAAAAGATCCTTCTGTTTAGTCAGAAGTGGGCCAGCAAACTGACACCTTGACAGCATGCTGAAGAGTCTAGCAAAGGGGGCAGGAGGGGATGTGGACTTCGTTCCTTCCTTGTCTCAGTCTCTAAAGCACAAGGACATCTTTGCTCTAGAAAATGACACTTTGTTTGTGTAGGTGCAGAATTTTTAATCATGTGCAATTGTTCTCCCAGTGTAAAATCTGATTGTCGCTACAGATGCAACTTTTCTAAAGCCACCATGTTAATCACAGTTGTTATTTCCTGACCATTTGAGTAGCCCTCAACACGCTATCCAAATTTTGATGATCCGTGGGGGAAGAACGGGATAAGTAGGAAAGGGAGATAGATGGGGATTTCTTATCTTGAGCATTTTAATTAATCCACTCTCATAAAGTAATTTAAGTCAATGGATGGCTTAAGCCTGATTATGAAAGCATTGCCATTGAAATGGAAGCCTTGGAAATAACCTTAGGAAGAATTTTGTTTATAGTTTGGATCCAACTCTGTCCAGAGTGCTCAATCCAGGGCTGGAGAAACTTATAAATGGTTTTCCCTTCCAAACAGTCTGAATGACAACCATATCATACTTCTTTCAAGACAGATGGTGAGAGCACAGTTTGCCTTTCAGTTTCAATTCACTGCCATCTTTTCTAAGCAGCATGGTTAAGCGAGCTGCTAAAGAGAACGGCCTCCCAAGCCATTCTGCCTAATTTTAACAATACTGGGATGAAACCTCATGCTTTAATATTATGGTTAACTTTCCCAAAGTGTTTTATGAAACTTGCCTTAAATTTGCCATCCGAGATTCATAACTGATAAAACGTAGGCAACCTCCCTAAAAATAAATACATGAGAAGTTTGCAATTTTTCCTATGTTCCTGACACCATTGTCTGCCTCTTGATTTGTGTGGGTGTTCCCATTTCCAGAATCTGGCTCACATTGTTTTCATAACTCCATTTTTTTCTGTCCCATGATGCCCTGAAAGAGAAGCCAAGATCCACCAAACTCTTAAGTATACCATCTGGATTTATGTTTCTCTTGAATACCAACTTATTGAGTGCTTACTGTGGACCTCCCACTGTGCTAAACCTTATATTTTTTATCTGTGTTAATCACACAATACTGAAAGATTAATGCTATTTTATAGATGAGAAAACAGCCTCAGACAGGTTAGGTACCTTTTCCGAAGTCATACGTCTCATAAATAGCAGAACAGAAATGCAAACTTGGGTATAAGGTTCTAACCTTCACTAAACAGCACCTTCATTTAATTCCATGGCTCAGCAGGATGCTTGAGCACTGACTTTAGCATCCTTACTGATCAATAGCAGACTTACCTTTGAAATTCCAATCCAGTCCTCCGTTTTGGTGGCTTCCCACTTGGCCACTAAATATCTGTATTATTTTGTGCCTAGACTGGGTAAAAAGAAGCTGATTCTCTTTGGGATAGGTACAGAGATAGTTCAAGCAGTCCTTGCCAAATGAAGAGTGGCTATCATCACTTATATTGAACCTCTTTCTACCGGGGAAATTCCAGAAGATCACAGACCTAGTCTTATATCCCAAGCTTGTAGCGCAGAGTTCAACATTTAGATATACACATATTTGTTGAATAAATGAACAAGTGTATGAACAGAGACTTCATTACCCAGGGACAAGAAACTGCAATGGGAGAGCCTTTTACTCTCTCTTGCTTTGACCAATGATACTTCTGATACCAGTTCTTTCCTGATCCCTGGGTGCCAGTTCAGTTATCCGGAAACATCCCCAGAAGCAAAACTTCCCTTGGGTCTTTCCCTGATAGAAAGCCCGTCCAGCGTGGTGGCTCACGCCTGTAATCCCAGCACTTTGGGAGGCAGAGGCAGGTGGATCACGGGGTCAGGTGCTTGAGACCATCCTGGCCAACACGGTGAAACCCCGTCTCTATTAAAAACCCAAAAAAATTAGCCGGGCGTGGTGGTGGGTGCCTGTGGTCCCAGCTACTCAGGAGGCTGAGGCAGGAGAATGGCATGAACCCGGGAGGCGGAGCTTGCAGTGAGCCGAGATTGCACCACCGCACTCCAGCTTGGGCGACAGAGCCAGACTCCGTCTCAAAAAAAAAAAAAAACAAAAAAAAAACCAACAAAAAAAGAAAACCGCGTCCACCAAGAAGCTTACCATTTATTTTAGAATAAATTTAACTTTTCTCAGGTGGCACTGTCATAATACTCTCTCTGTACTTAGCCTTCCGGGCATAAAAAATAAAAAATTAAAAAATAGAGAGTGCTTTTTGAGCTTTAAATTAATCAGACTTCTGAACAACTAAATGATATTGTTAGTTATCTATCATTTTCATTCATTCAACAAATATATATGGAGCCACTGTGTGCCAGGTATATTCTAAAAGCTATGGATTTTGTGGGTATGAAAATGAAAGGGACAAGAATCCTTGCCCTTATGAAACTTAAATTCCAGTGGAGGGAGCCTGACAGGAAGCCAAATAGAGAAGTAAAACATAGAGTGTGTTGGGAGGTCACAAGCAGCAAGAAGAGAAACAGAGCACAGAAGAAGCGGGGTATGCCACGCAGAGGGCAAGGTACAATTTTAAGTAGGGTGGGAATTATAGGTTACATGTGCGCCCCCATTAAGAAAACGTTTATTGACATCCTATTTTCCAGTGCCCCAGAATGTGATATTTGGAAACAGATTTGTTGAAGATGTAGCTAGCTACGATAAGGCTATACTGGAGTAGAGTGGGCTCTGAAACCAAAATGACTGGTGTCCTTCTAAGAAGATAGGGTGAAGACACACTGGGAGAGCACCACGACAACAGAGGCAGAGACTAGAAGGATACAGAGACAAGCCAAGGAACACCAAGGATGTCTGGCTGTCACCAGAAGCTAGGAAGAGGAAAGGAAAGATTCTACCTAGAGTCTCAGAGGAAGTACAGCCCTGCTGGCACCTGGATTTTTCTAGCCTTCAGAACTGTGGGAGAAGAAATATCTCTTGTTTCCTAAGACCCGTGGTTGGTGGCACTTGTAACAGCAGCCCTAGGAAGCTTAATATAGCGGGCAAGGAGACCTCGTCTGTGAGGATGGTATCTGAGAAAAGACCTGAAGTTGGTGAGGGTAGGTACAAAAATAACTCAAGCAGTCCTTGCCAAATCAAAAGAATGGCTGTGATGCAATGGTCATCGCTTATATTTAACCCATTTTTACAGTGCAAATACCCAAAGTTCAGAGACCTAGTCTTATAACCCAAGCTTGTAGCCTAGAGCCCAACATTTAGATATGCAAATATTTGTTGAATAAATGAATGAACAAACAGGTGTATGAGCAGAGACATCATTATTCAGGGACAAGAGACTTCAGAGCATGTAGCTATCTGGGGGAGAGGGAATAAAATATCCTAAGTCCCTGAGGTAGGCATGTACTGAGCACAGAGGTCAGAGTGGCTGGGGTAGTGTGAGAAGAAGAGCAGTCAATGAAGCGAAAGGGTAAATGTGACACAAATACCAATGGTCTTCTAACACAGCAGTGTTCAAACTGAAACTCAGCATCATAATTACCCAGGTGACTTGTTAAAATACTGATTTCTGGGCTCAGCTCACCCTCAGTGTTTCTGGTTCAGCAGATCTGGGGCAGGGCCTGAGACAATGAATGTCTAACAGCTTCCCAGGGGATACTGATCTTGCAGATCCAGGGACCACACTTTGGGAACCACTGCTGTAGGCCATCCTAAGGACGTAGGCCTTTGTTCTGAGTTGGCTAAAATATTTCTGAGGGTTAGAGCAGAGGAGCAACACAATGTGACTTCCTTTTCAGCAGGAAACTATTTGGGTTGAGAATAGACTGTAAGGGGTGAAGAGTGGAGGCACAGTCGAGTTGTGAGATTATTGCAACAAAAAGTGCATAATGTGAAGGATCTACTAAAAAGTAGACATGAGCAAGTATGCGTTGCCAGTGACCCAGAGTATTTCGGGAGCAGGGAGGAGCAATTGGGTTTGTTCACAGAAAACAAATATGTAAATAAGAGATTTGACTTCCCTGGTGCCTTGAAAGCTTGGCATGCTTACAGAAGAACATTTATTTCATAGGCATTATATTGCTTCTGAGGCACACTGGCTTCCCCTCCATGTGTCACCAATTTAGCAATCAAGCTCATGTCACATCTTGAAATTTTTAATGGGCCCTGTAGGCATTCCCTGGAGTTGATTGCCTGGCTTGCTTTTGAAGGAAAAAAAAGGGTCTTTTCATTCCACCCTCACACCAACTCAGAATCCTGTGAATTTTAAGAGCTTTTGTTTGAGTAGCTAATGAGGACTCTAATGTGCATGCTCTGGTAAAGTTCTCAGATCATTCACAGGGTGACCTTTAAGAAGGTCCTAAAATAGAATATATATTATCTTTTTATATAAAACCCAGTTCTCACAGTAGAAGAAATTCCCAAATATGAAGAATAAAGCAAAATACCAAGATTAATAATGACACGAAAAGGGATATTTAGAAGAGAACAATGCATTCAAGCTTTTCGAAAGTATTTGATTTCTATTACCACATTTCCCTTTCATTCTGTGTGTGCTCCCACCTTCCCATTGATCTATCATCTTGGCAATATGCTCATAAAATCTACTCAGACCTCTTCAAAAACATCATGGTTTTAGGTCTTGCCTGTTTGAAAGGAATTCAAAATTTTATAATTTGGGTTTTACAAATACCTTAGTTTTTCAAAAAAAGGATATTTTGTTTAAATAACCAAAATCTTCATGGAAGACATAGCTTAGGACCTTTCTACTTCAACATAAAAAGTGAAGCATCTTCCAAGTCTTACTTAGACCACTTCAGAGCAGACATACTGTATCATTAGTGATGTGACTATAAGCAAAACTTAATTTCTCTAAGTTGATCTCATGGAGGTAGAGAGTAGAATGATAGATACCAGAGGCTGGGAAGGGTGTATGGGTGGGGGGTGAAAAACAGAGGTTGATTAATAGCTACAAATATATAGTTAGAAGGAGTAATTTTTAATGTTTGATAGCAGCATAGGGTGACTATAGTTAACAATGAAGTATTGTATATTTAAAAATAGCTAAAAGAGAATACTCAAAACATTCACAAAACAGAGAAATGATAAATACTTGAAGTGATAAATACCCTACATACCCTGACTGGATCATTGTACAGTCTATGCATGTAAAGACATATCAAATATATCCTATAACAATGTACAAATATTGTGTTTCAGAAAAAAAAAAAAAAACTTCTCTGTTTCTCAGTTTCCAAATCAGTAAACTAAGGGAGTTCGGACCCTTCACTTTTATTTGGGTCAAGTCATGAAGGGCTCAGTAAATTCAAGAATTAACTAATTTAAATTGTACTATTTTGCCCTATATTTATTTTGGCTTTAAAAGAGGAAAGTTATTTTAATGCATGTCTTCTAGGATATTAACACTGAGATTAAAATTCAAATTCCTTTCGAGGCTAGGCTAGTAGCATCAATGAGTGAAGCAGGTAAAAGGCAAAGAAAACAAAGCCAAGGACCAAGAAGGTGCAAGCTAGGAGAGGGTAGTGGCAACCTCCAAATAAAAAGCAACTGGTACTCAGCTCCAGGCTGTGCTATGCATGCAATGCAAGAATAGAGACCCAGGTTTGTTACACAATCCATTTCAGAAGCTCAAAATACTCATTGTTGTTGTTGGTATTTAAAACACCTAGATTTCTTTTTTTCTTGAGATGGAGTCTTGCTCTGTCGTCCAGAGCTAGAGTGCAATGATGCAATCTCAGCTCACTGCAACCTCCACCTCCCAGGTTCAAGCACTTCTCCTGCCTCAGCTTCCCGCGTAGCTGGGACTACAGACTCACGCCCAGCTAATTTTTGATTTTTAGTGGAGATGGGGTTTTACCATGTTGGCCTGGCTGGTCTCGAGCTCCTGACCTCGTGATCCGCCTGCCTCGGCCTCCCAAAGTGCTAGGATTACAGGTGTGAGCCACCGCGCCCAGCCTAAAACACCTGGATCTTTAAATCACAAGCGATTCAAATGTGAAACATTGTTATCACTATGTGGACCAAATCAACATGTCTTCTAGCTGAATCCAACCTGAAAGCTATTAGTTTGCATGTTAAAGTCATATTGGTTAAGATTTATCCCTTCAGGGATTATTGTTGCATGCTAAATGTCCATAAGGAGAGTATCAGGTCACATGAGTCCTCATCTTAATTAGTTTTCTCTCTGAAAAATAACTATTAGGTTGGTGCAAAAGTTATTGCGGTTTTGCCGTTACTTTCAATGGCAAAAACCACAATAATTTTTGCAGCAACCTAATACTAACCTTATGCATGACCCTGCAAGAAAAAAGTTAAGTGTTTATAATAGATCAAGACAGACAGACAGAAAGACAGTCATGGGATATAATAAAAATGCTAATAAAATAACACAAACTGGTTTTCCTGACGGGCCTTAGACAACTGCAATTTGACCTTTTAAACTCTAAATCAAGATACTGTTTATTTCTGATCACTTGCATTGAAATGATGAACAGAAGTGGTCATGAATCATAAGAGTTGTCCCAATGCCCTAAACTAAAAAATAGACAAGTGAGGATATAATTGACACTATAAATAGGATTTTTTTTTCTTCCATGGAAAGATTAAAAGGATTAAATAGTAAGCACCCTTAGGATATCTAAGTGGCCTTTTTTCTTTTTGTTTTTGTTTTACTAACAATACATTTGACATGCAGAGGCCCATAAATAATTTCAAGGGACAGTATTTAGGTTTATGGATTGGCTATATAAATAAAATTAGACTTCTGTCAGCTTGTCTACTGTTACTGCATCACATGAAAAATGTCTGGATGAATTTTCACAAATTTTGGAGAGAATATATGTGATGATTTGAGTGATAATATAGGTTATGTTCTTCATATCAAGTTGGATTCCTTCACAAAGATCTGAACGTCTAGAGTAATTTATTTGAGAGATAATTCTTGGTGGCAGGAAGGAAGGAAGGAGAAAAAGCCAAGACAGCTGCATCACTGAACTGGTGATGACTATAAGCAACTAGGCTCATTCCTACTGGGGAATGTCTAAGAACCATAACGAACGTGTTTCAGAATGGTCCCTTCAAAAGCCAGAGAGACTGGGACATTTATCCATAGACTCTCATCCTCCAGTGATTGGGATTCACCCTGGGTATTATCTTCTTTGCATATGAACACTACTCATGGCTTAGGAAGAAGTCTTGAGGCAGAAGAGCAGAAAGATACTGGGGGCATTTGATGTGGGATGACCTTACCATCACAGGAACCCTCCATCACATCAGCAGCTGGTGTGTAATCCAGGTAGACCACATACACACACAAATAAAATCTGCTAAATTATGTATGTAAAATTGAAGGTCATCACTGAGAAAGGACGCTATTCTTCAAAGCATGAGAACTTAGGTACAAAGAGAAATCTATGCCTTTTCCAATTGAGAGAGAAAAGCTATCATCACCATATCATGACAGCCAGCACTGTTGGGCACTGACGTTGAGCAACAACACTGTACCGTGTGTTTTGCATGCATCCTTCATTGGGTCTTGCCACCACTTAATGCCACAGGCAATATTTTTATCCCCATTTTATGACAATCAAACTAATGATTGGACAGATTAAGTCATAACACTTTACTATACCAAGAGAACAAACACTATGTTCCAAATACATGCTCAAACAAAAAGTCATAGAGAAGACACCTTGAATCTCAGGCATTGATTTGCCACAAGCTGCTTCACACGTGGGCAACCCTAGAGAATATTCCTGGACCAGTAGCCTTAAGGATATACTTATTTCATTATGGTTTATGATTCTCTCCCCACCCCCCCACCAATTCTTCAACTCCTTTATTTAACATATAATGACAACAGAAAAGGAGAACAATCTCAATGTAGTAAGAAAAAAATAAGTGTACTTTTTCAGGATTAGAGAGGGTCCAAATGAAAAATCTGCTTTCTCAGCAGAAATACACATACAGTTATCTCATTTAGTGCTGCCAACTAAAGAACTATTTGGATATAACACTATACTTTTCAGAAATATTTTACATTAAATTTATACATACATACATAAGTCTTTCACCATATACTGGCTTTATGATTCTCTTAAACAATGATCAGTACACCAGCAAGTCACAAATAAAAAATTTTCTGAAAATCTAATTAAATTCCCTGGGTAAACAAAACTCAAGTTAGAAAGGTCTCATGGCTATTGAACTTTCAAGAAACACACCTACTCTATGTCACAAGATCCACTCATAAAAAACAAGTGTTTGTGGACATGTATCTGAAAAGAAATTCACATTAAAGGGAATTATTTCTTAAAAGAGAATTTTTCTCTCCTGCTAGGTGTCACCATTGCAGGGCTCTAAAACAGAGGCAGGTGTTTGCAATTCATGACTTCAGAACCACTTGGACACCAAAGATGTGTGTGCCTCATGCAGAGACCTCACTTCTCTTTCGTGGTAACTAATGACTCCCATACCCTCTGCTCTCTCAGCTTCCAATAAAGGTTTTGAATACCAAGCTAGAGAGAATGGAGAAACAAGAAGAGAATGGAAAAGAAACTGCTGAAAAATAATGGCTAAAGTTATATAGTGTCACAACAAGCATTTTTATTCTACTTTATTTAATTTTGTTAGGCTAAGTGGGTAAATGTTGTGGGTGTGGTAAAAGGAGTCCTGGTAGTTGAAATTACATGAAATCTTCTTAATGATGCCAACCAAACTGTTAAAAACTGATACCTGGCAATTAAAATATTTATCCACCTAGATTATTACTACTTTCTTCTCTGTTCTTGGTATATGTCTCCGTGATATGAGTTTCAGTTATGGCTTAACTAAAGAGGTTTTGTGAAACTGTTTTCAATTTCATTCTATTAGTTAGGTAGCTAAGTTAATTTTCTAAGATCTAAAATCATACTGAGAAACAGACATACACGCTGTCGCAAAAATCTTTTCTATGTTACTTAAAACTACAAAAGTATTGAATAAAATAGAAGAGAAAGGAAAAGTAGACAGCTAGAAATTGTAGACATAAATGCCGATGGACTTGGATGTGATATGAGTTGGCTTGTCCAGCGTATTAACATACTTTCAGTGATGCTAGTGTCTTGTTTAGTCCCTTAATTTTTCTTAGGTGGCTTTGATTTTTAAAGCATGTGGTTCTGTTAACAACTGGCCAAAAAATATTTGCACATGAGATTTTGCTTTTTAAAAAAATAATTAGTGCCTACAACAGTGAATTCTTTGCAACTCATTACTTAAGAAGAATATAGTCACAGGATTATTTAGGGAGGATTGTGTGAAAAACATGTTTCTGTATTTTTATGATAGTATAGTAAGAGGGAATGGACAACTTAGGACTTTGGCTTGGTCTTCACAGCCTCCTTGACACCCCTGATGCAGTATGTCAAATTATAGGTGGACATATATAATTGGATTTTTCTAGGGATAAGGGCCATGCCTTTCATTAAATTCTCAAAAGGGTCTAGGACATCTCCCCACAGCACACACAAAAAAGTAAGACCAACCAAGAGAAAATAAACAATTCTGAAGAGACAGTAGATCTTTAATTGCTTTTGTTGATCTAGTCTTAAGTGACAAAATGCCAAACTTCTTTGAGGGGCATCGAAGAGTCACTCACTCTATCTCATGTTATCTGCTCCATACAGGAAAATCATTGTAGGTCTCTATTTAGGCAAAATGTTCCTCTCATAAACACCTCCACAGTATCCATGTTTTAGACATAGCCAGTCTTAAGCAGTCGGATACTCCTTTTTGCTTTGGCTTATAGGAGGTTTAGGGTCAAGTCTACGGCCTCTTTCTAGCAACTATACCAGACTTTAAAGTCTATAGGTCTGTGATTAAATTTAACCCTGGAACGTAATAGTTTTTTCTAACCTTATACCAAACTCCCTCTAATATTTATGTAATTATTCTGTACCTTACGTGTTTTTAGAAGCTGCTTTAAACTCTCATGCTCATTGAAATAACAAAGCTTGTGAGGAAAATTAAACCAGGGCAATTCAGTCACACTCCTATCATTTCCAGCCCTACCCTTGTTTTATTTTTCCTGGTAGCACTTAAAAGTAATCATCTAACAGTATATTACATGTCAATTTATTTATGAGTGTTTATTTATGAGTGTTGTCTGTTTCTTCAACAGAAGAAGGTAAATACCACTGAGTCAGAGACATTATCTAACATGGCCAGTACTGCATCCTTAGTACCCAGAACAACGTCTAGCCCTAATAGGACCTCAGTAGAGATTTGCTGAATGAACCTGGTGATCTGAGTTCACAGAAAAGGTTATTGATCAATTGATCCACAGAGCTCACCCAGTTAACTCCCTCCTCTGTGCTCTTTTGACTCCTGTTAAATTTTCCAAAGCGTTCAAATGGAATAATTTTTAAGTTTGGCAATCTCCTAAGTTTAGACAGAAATCCATTCTATATACACAAATGTTTCCTGTTTGAATAACAATATAATTCTTCCCACTTGTTTTAAGTGATTCTAAAAGGAGGAAATCATTGGCTTTACAAGAATTTTGTAATTGGAAATCTGGGTACATTTTAGCAAAAGCTAATGGATACACACTTATTTTTCTGTGGAGCTGTATTTCTATAGTGCCTTGAAAGGAACTCTTAATAAACTTTTAAGGATATTCAAAACAAGCTTTCTTTTCTGTTACTAAGGAAAATTAACATACTGTTTGTAGCCTTATACCAACTTCAGTTACATGGCCCTTAAATCATCATTTATATACTCTTAGTGTTCAGCAAAGAACAAAATATGAGTCCCATAGAATTTGTGGTTTGTTTTAAGGACACATGAGAGTACAATTGAGAACCATGTAATTCATAACAAATTCAATCTAGACAAGACAGTATACTATTAAATGAAGCGCCACCTATTTCTTCTTTCCCACAAGAGGCTGAAGAATGGAAGTCATTCACTCAAATATGAAATTCATGAAACACTTTAATTCTATGACAGTCATACACCAAGGAAGAGAAAAAAATCATTTCATCTCATAATGTTTTAGAGACCTCAGGCAAATGTAAACAGTAGATGCTGTTAGACATTAAGGATTCATTATGAGTACTAAATAGCTAAACTGAAAGTCTACTGGTTTATTTGAAATTTCATGAGATTCTAGTAGAAGATTTATTAAATTATTTACCAAACTTCAATGGGAAAGATTACCATTTATTCGGTCTGAATATAATGCTGATAGGCTTACTTCTTTCACAATGTGGTTTATATTAAGTGATAAAATATGTGGTAAAATAACATCTAGCGTCTACCATTAACTCACCAGTCATGATTCATTTAAACAGAAGACAGCAGTTTTTCTACAAGCTGACTCCTGGTGATTAAACATTCCCATGATTTTGTAATAAGATTTACCTTCTTTCAGTGAGACATGTCTGGGTCCCAGAGACCAAAGTTTAGTATTTATACACAGAAAATGGTCCTCTTTTGAGGAAACTATCTACATAATTCCATCATAGCTGATTCCATGTAATTCATCTTCAAATCTTTCTGAACATACAGCACAAGTACTGGATATTATTCTTCTCTTAAGTGAGTGTATTCTTGCTAAATATTTACATCCATGAATTACATATAGTTATATGCATATATACGTATGTGTATATATGTGTATATACACATACCCATATATTGTGAGCATCAGTAGGCATCCAAGATATGATGTGTATCTGTGTGCACACAGATATTGTGGGCATCTATACACATGCCAAAATGGAAGTGGAGAACTAGAATTAAGCCAGGTAATTCTGAATAATAGAAATTTCATGGAGAGGCTGGAAGGAACAATACCAGTGATGACACACAACTATCATGCAGAAGAAGGATCTAGCAGCATTGTTGCAAGATTGTAAAATAACCAAAGTCTCAAGAGGACAGATGACAAAACTTACTTTATCTCAGATAAATGTGTTTCCTGCTGAAGAATGCCCCTTAGGTGATAACTGAGTCCAATAAAATGGTAAGTTATAGAAATGAGAACAATGCTAGTCTAAAGCAGGACCTGTGACTACCAAGACTTGATGACAGAGGACCTGGGAAGAAAAGAATGGGGAAAAGTTGAACACAGAGGAGACAGCACAAAGAGATTGTGACTTTGAGATGAAGGATGACTGCCTCCAGGTTCTGATAAATGGAAAAGGAAGGCAGAAGAGAGTGTGAAAGTTAGAGATTTGAAGATGCTATTCTGCTGGCCTTTAAGGTGGAGGAAGGGGCCAGAAGACATGGAATGCAGGCAGCCTCCAGAAGCTGGCAATCTCAAGGAAATAGATTATCCTCTGAAGCCTCCAGAAGGAACGTAGCCCTGTTGGCATCTTGATTTTTAGCCCAGTGAGACTTCTGGTATACAGAACTATAATAGAACCAGTCATTTTTTTATACCACTAAATTTGGGGTAATTTGTTACAGTAACAACAGGAAATTAATATACTCATTCTTACCAGGAGTGGCCTTTTTTCATGTGAATTTTCTGGAACTATATTATCCAGTAACTTAGAAACAATATTTGGGTTTGAATAAACTTCGTTCATCTTCCATTTTACCTCTATCTCCCTCAGTTTAGGGTTGGGTGATTTATATGTTTGTGAGTGTTTTATTTTCCAGCAAGAAAGATCCAAGGAATTCATATCATTTCCAAATCAAATTTCACTGTTCAAAACATTAAGCCCCATAGATCTCATACTACTTTAGGTAAATTACTTAAGACAAACTTTAAAACAGCTTAATAATAAATAAGAAATCATTTTTTTCATTCAATGAACAAGCAATTACATAATTTCAACTTGCTTTTACCCAATTTTAAAGTTATTTTAATTTATTAATACTGGTTCTGTCAGAATAAAGACTCTTAAATGTGTTTGATAACTTGATGATGCTGTTGTGAGAGAAAAGTTAATCTCTGATATCTCTAGACAGAGAAGAAGCACAGAGTCATTTTTACAGTCCATTTCACATACTCTCCCTGTTTGCTCCTTAAATCAATTTACATGTCCCTCAAGGAAGAGTGTCTATATATTTTGTCCGTCATAACTCAGTTAATTCCTCATCCTTTATGTTTATTCCCACTGAAACTGAACACATCAAGGGCCTCCCCGGGGTCTTTGCTCTGGGCTTTATAACCATGAAATGGGCTGCTTCCTTTCCTTCTTGGCATTTGCTACCAAAGAGAGTCTAGATCTGACAGACGCCTTCAATTCACATTCATCCAAGACTAACCAAAAGAGAGGCTGAACGGTTACTTTGTAATTCCCTTATTGTATCACTTTACTTTAAAAACAAAACAAAACTAGTAAGAAAAACAGCAAAAACACAGTGTGAAGCCCACAACTTTGGAATCAAACTCCAGTTTATACCCCAACTCTTAGCCTGCCTGATGTGCAACCTTAGACAACTAACCCAATCCCTTCCAGTTTCCATTTTCCCACTTGTGTCATGCAAGAAGAAGCAGTATTTCTCTTAATCACTTGTTATGGGGACTAAATGAGATACTGTCTTCAAAGCTTGTATATAGTGCTGGCTGATGGCAATTGCTTAATAAAATGCCACTATCACTCTTCCACCTCTTAAATTACTCTTTTAGAACAAGACCTGTTACTTAACTTCTTTGGGTGGCATCTTTTTCATCTGTTAAGTAAGGAAGTTTGACTAGATAATACTGTATTATTTCCCCTTCAGTGGTACAATTTTGCAATACTAAGAACAATAGAAATATAAAGTGCATGGTTGTAAAATTGAAGGGATAGTTAGGTGAAAGGATACAGAAAGAGAGTATTGCATTGAAATATGTTTCTACAACTCTCTTTAAACATTTTTTTTTTATTTGTCCACAGTTTATTTAACAGACCCCTATGGGACTACCTACTCTGTCAGGTGTTATTCTAGGCTCAGAGGATTCAACAAGAAGCCAAACAAAGATCCTGCCCTCAGGCAGCTTACATTCTGGTGGGCAGACCAATGACAAACAAATGTATAGAAACATGTCAGGTGGGGGAAAGGGCTGTGAAGTTGGATAAGGCAGGTAGGGGAGAGTGACTGATGGGATGCAGAGAATATTATTTTATTTTATTTTTTAGTGATACATATTTGTACCTATTTATGGGGTCCATGTGATAATTTGTTACGTGCATATGTGCAATGTTCAACTCAGAGGATTTAGGGCAAGCATCAGAGGATTTAGGGCAAGCATCACTTCAAATATTTATTATTTCTATGTTACAACTGTCTTTTATTAATAATCACTCCCATATTAGCTATTAAGTTCTATTGTGGCCATAGATCATTTGGAAATATATTGATCTGTGAGGTATTATTTTTATAATAAAATAAAAGCTAATATTTGTTGTTTATTCGATGGCAAACACTGTTCTATGTGTTTTATGCTTATTGACTCATCTGATCCTTGAAAGACTCTAATACACACACATAGGCACACAGTACATGGGGAAACTCAAGCAGAATTTCCCAGTATAATTATTCGATAAAATTTTACTTTAAGTGCTCTCCCTGCAGGATAAAATTGACTTGTGCTATGCCCTCTCCCTCTGCCTTTATACTTTGTCCTTTTCTTTTTCTTAAGAATACACTTGAAATTCTAACTTGAAAGTAATTTTGAATATCTAAAGAGGTCTTATAAAATTTTTTAAGTTATGTGTTTAGCATAACAGGGTCTAGATTAAAGTGTCAAGTGCCAAATATAGGAAATAAACAGATGATTATGTGATAATGAGGCTTAAGTACTGGCAGAAAAGTTTCAATCATTTTGAAAGGGAAAACATATTAAATAAAGAGTAAAATCAGGAACTATGCCCAAGAAAGATTAAAAACTCTAGGACAGAGCTGTCCAATAAAAACAGAATGTGAGGCATGCATGTGAACCATGTATATTATTCCATATTCTCTAGTAACCCACATTATAAGAATGTTTAAAAACAGTAAAATTAGTTATAATGGTATGTTAAACACATTACATCCAAAATATTTTCATTTCCATGTATAATGAATATTAAAAATTATTAATGAGATATTTTACATTCCTTTTTAAAAATTAATTACTTCGCTGGGCATGGTGGTTCACACCTGTGAACCTGTAATCCTAGCACTTTGGGAGGCAGAGGTGGGCAGATCACTTGAGGCCAGGAGTTCCAGACCAGCTTGACCAACATGGTGAAATCTCATCTCTACTAAAAATACAAAAAGTAGCCAAATGTGGTGTCATGCGCCTGTAGTCCCAGCTACTTGGGAGGCTGAAGCAGGAGAATCACTTGAACTTAGGAGGCAGAGGTTGAAGTGAGCCAGGATCTCACCACAGCACTCCAGCCTGGGCAACAGAGCAAGACTCCATCTCAAAAAATAAAAATAAATAAATAAATAAATAAATAAATAAAATAAGTTAATTTATAATTGAGAAATAAAAATTGCATGTTTATTCTGTACAACATGATGTTTTGAAATGTTTGTATATGTTATGGAATGGCTAAATCATACTAATTAACATAAGCATTACCTCACATACTTATTTTTTGTGGTGAGAACACAAAATCTACTATCTCAGTGATTTTCAAAGATGAAATACATTGCTATTAACTGTAGTCACCATGTTATACAACAGATCTCTTGAACTTATTCCTCCTATCTTACTGGAACTTTTTATTCTTTAACCAACATCCCCATAATCTCACCCTCCAACCTGGTGACCACCATTCTACTGTCTGCTTCTATGAGCTCAACTTTTTTAGATTCCATATACAAGTGAGATCATGTGATATTTGTCTTTCTGTGCTAGGTTATTTCACTTAACCTAATGTCCTCCAGGTTCATTTATGTTGTCACAGATGACAGAATTTCCTTCTTTTGTATGGTTGAAGAGTATTCCATTGTGTATGTGTACCACATTTTCTTTAGCCATTCATCCACTGATAGACACTTAGGTTGATTCCATACTTTGGCTATTGTGAAAAATGCTTTTATGAACATGGGAGTGCAGGTATCTCTTTGGCATACTGATTTCATTTCCTTTGGATGTATACCCAGTGGTGGGATTGCTGTATAATATGATAGTTCTATTTTTAAGTTTTTGAGAAACCTCCATATTGTTTTCCATAAGTGCTATAGTAATTTACATTCCCAACAACAGTATGCAAGGGTTTCCTTTTCTTTACAACCTCACCACCCCTTGTTAACTTTTGCCATTTTGATAATAGCCATTCTAACAGTTGTGATTTTGATTTGCATTTCTCTGGTGATTAGTGATGTTGAATATTTTTTCATATACTTTTTGGCCACTTGTATGTCTCCTTTTGAGAAATGACTATGCAGGTCCTTTGTCCATTTTAATCAAATTATTTGTTTGCTTGCTATTGAGTTGCTTAAGTTCCTTACATATTTTGGATATTAGCTCATTATCAGACACATGGTTTACAAATGTATTCTCCCATTCCATGGATTTTCACTTCCTCTGTTGATTGTTTTCTTTGCTGTACAGAAGATTTTTAGTGCATTCTTCTTCTTATACTAAGTTTTTGAAATCCAGTATGTATTTGATACTTACACCACATCTCAATTCAGACTATTTACATTTCAAGTGCTCAACAGCCACATGTAATTAGTGACTACCATGTTGGATAGCAAAAATCTAGGTATAGCAAAACTGTGACTAATGCCTAAGATACAACAATAGGTTAATCCATGAAAATCATAGATTTACTTCTCTTTTGAGACTCAAGAATTGTTTCAATGAGGTATCTCCAGTTTGTATAGAAATTAATGCTTGTTACATGTGATAAGTTTGGGTTCCACAAGTGTTGGGATTGCACAAGGGAGGAAAGGAATACTTGGCAGAGACAGAAGGCCTAGGATCAAGCCTTAGTTTGCATATTGCATAAGTCACTTAAAATTCATATATCTCATTTTCTCCAAATTGTCCTGTCTTCTCTCCACTGTTGTTTTGAGGATTAAATAAAATATTTTCATTGAATTTGTAGAGAAGGATGTGACATAAGGAATGGTAACTATAATTGCTATTGAGTTAATGTTGATGATGATTATATTGTCAGCATTGTTGCTCTTTTTGAACTAAAATCTATATTAAAAACATTTCTATAGGAAAAGATTTCTAAAAAATAGGACTTTGCCTAAATAAGTAAATTATAAAATGATTAAAAGTAGAATCACCAACAGTTACATAATATTAAATTTGGCTGGACACGGTGTCTCACACGTGTAATCCCAGCACTTTAGAAGGCCAAGGTGGGCAGATCACCTGAGATCAGGAGTTTGAGACCAGCCTGGCCAACATGGTGAAACCCCGTCTCTATTAAAAATACAAAAATTAGCCAGGCGTGGTGGCACATGCCTGTCCCAGCTATTTGGGAGGCTGGGCCAGGAGAATCCCTTGAACCCAGGAGGCAGAGGTTGCAGTGAGCTGAGATCGCGCCACTGCACTACAGCCTGCGTGACAGAGCAAGACTCCATCTCAAAATATAGTAATAATAATAATAATTATTATTATTATTAAATTTGCTTAATGGTTTCTTTTTATTTCACTTAGTCACCAAAATCAGATCTTTGGTTCTAAAAAATTGTCAAGAGATAAAGGAGATAAGCATGAAGAACATAGGTGTATATTTCCAGGAGGTATAAAAAAATATATACAAGGAAAAAGTTGTGTTAACTATATTATCATAGTAAATCATTATATCAACATTTGTGTTAAAAAACAGATAGATAAGAAAACATTTTATCAGGAAATTGTTAGAAGAAACAGGTGAATTAATTAGTTACTGTCATTAGTTGGATTAATAACAATTTATTTATTCTAGACTGGTTTATCACAAATACAAAGTGTTCTTCCAAGTAAGAATATATGATTTTATGTTAGAATATGCTAGAAAGTGTTTAAAGAATTTTGGAAAAGCATACAGCTAAAGAAGTAAATTGTAGTTAGCGTTCATTCTTGGTGAGAGTAAAGTCAGGCATAGGTTCATGAGAGAAAAATCTGAATTAACTAGTTTTTTAAAAGCTTTTTAAAAAGCTTTATCTTTATTAGTCAAGGTAAAGCAGAGAGTATATATTGTTGATTTAAAACAACAACAACATCAATGTTTTATAGTATCCAGTTTATAGGTCTTTCATCTCCTTAGTTAAATTTATTTTGAACTCTTTTTGATACTATCATAAATGGGAGTGATGGGAGTGTTTCTTGATTTCTTTTTCAGGTAGGTTGATATTTGCAAATAGAAATGTCATGGATTTTTTTGTATGTTGATTTTATGTTTCACAACTTTAATGAATTCATTTATTAGATATAGAAGTTTTTTGGTGGAGTCTTCGGGATTTTCTATATACAGGATCATGTCATCTGCAAATAGAGACAATTTTACTTTTTCTTTTCCAATTTAGATATCCTTCATTTATTTTTCTTGTCTAATTGCTCTTGATAGTGCTTCTAGTACTTTGTCGAAAAGAAGTTGTGAAAATTAAGAATGTCTCCAGAGATTGCCTAATGTCCCCCAATTGAGGGTGGGGGCAGCACCCCTAGTCAAGAACCCCAGTCAAGATTGACTGGAAAGTGAGTTGTGCTGTTGTTGTTGTTGTTGTTGTTGTTGTTGTTGTTGTTGTTGTTGTTTGATGGAGGGGAAACGATTCAAAACTGAAAAAAATACACCCAACCAAGCGATGATTTTGGAAGCAAGTTTTCCAAGCACGGTAAACAGCAAATGCTATACTTGATAATGAACTTGGAAAGTCCAAAGAACATACAAAGGATTTGTGTGACTGAAGAACACAAATGAAGAAGGAAATAGAATCAGAAAGGCAGAAAAAGACTTTCAGGTCATGACAGAGAGCTTAGATTTATTCTTTTTTAAGTGTGATGAGAGGTTTCAATAAAAGAGAGAATTTCTGATTAGCTGTGAAGCAAGAAATGTTCTGACTAGACCTTTAAATATGGATAGGCCTGGATTTTTACAGCCTGGGGTGAAAGATAGAAGTATTGCAGGAATGGATAAGGGATCAGAGTTGATAAATTCTGGCTGGGCTGGCACCAGGGCTGTGCGGAAATGGGTTTTGGGAATTGTCAGAAATGTAGCCTAATGCTGGAAAAAGGGACATCTTCTACTCCAACCACTACTGGGATGACAACTTGGAGAAGCTCTCTCAAGGAGAGTGTGTTCCGGGCAACACACTGGCAGCAGCTGTGAGCTGTGGTGCCCACTGTGAGTATATGGACTCTGGCTCAGCTCCAAACATGCCCCTTTAGGGAGAAAGGGCCCAAAGCCAAGGGCAGGTGGAGCAACCCAACACGAGCCAGAGACTGACAACCCAGGGACTGGCAACTAACAGCACAAAGATGTCAGTGACTTGAGTTTAAAATATTCTTGTTAGAGGTTTACAGAGTCAATACCTTCAGACCAATGGAGACAAAGATAACAGACTTTGGGTCTTTATTCTAACTCCTTTGCTGTTGTTTTGTCACTATGGAATTGGCGTGTTCAAGGCATTCTTCTAAGGGCTTGCCATCCATTTTCTCACTTTATCTTATGAATGATCCTATGGGGTGGATTCTCTTATTTTTCAGTATTTTTTAAAATAAGACACTAGAGCCTAAAATTGTTCTGTTTCTTGCCCATGCAATCTGAAACCTCAAAAATCTGATTTAAGCACAACTCCTTTAACCATCATATAATACTCAGATAAAGCAATAAACACACTATAGCGCTCTGATGAAGCAATGACAAAAATGAAATCACCTGCCAAAAATCATATCCAGCTAAATCCTAATAATTTGAGGAACAATTACTACTAAATTGCTAGTATTTGACCTTCAACTATACCAGCTGTTTTTCTAAGCACTGTATATGAATTGCCTAGTTTAATCCTCATAAAAACCTATGAGAAAAGTCTTATTAATTGTCCCAATTTATAGATGAGAAACTTGAGGTTTAGAAATCTGAAGCATCTTGTCCAAAGTCACAGAACCAGTAGGTGGTGGAATTGAGATTATAACCCAGACAGACAAATACCCAGTGCTTTACTCCGATGCTAAATTATTGAACCCAGTTTTCTCCCAAAGAGGAAGTGTTCAGAAACTCACAGCTTTATTTGATAAAAATAAAGTGTATTATTAAAAATCTAGGCAACTATTTAAAAGAATTTTACACACAAGGACATCTTGTGTCATAAACAGAGGCAATACTTTGGAAAGCTTCCCTTACGTTCTTACTGGTTGTGCAGAAGTTTTAAAGAAAACACATTAAATTCATTTGTCAATTTATTTCACATGATATCTGAATTTACAAACGAGTCTATGGAAACAGGACTTGGTTTCTTAATTCTGTAATCTTGTATTAATGCATTGGATAGTTTGGGTTCAGATATTTCCAAGTACCTTAGATAAGGATCTGTCCCTACTCCATCTGCTCCCCAACCTTCGAATCTTCTAACCAAAAACAGTTTGAGAAACCAGCAAAGACTAAGAGTTCCAGAAGCCACTGTCAATGTTTTAGAATTTGTGTATTTGTATGAGTTCCAGTGTCTGACAGAGGAGTGACAGAATGTCGCTATGTATGTGGTAGCACATTTCCTGTGACACCAGGGTCACATAAGAGACTGGCCCAACCTGTTGGTGACCCAATTCATTGAAAATTGTCTATTCTTGAGAAAGAAAATTGTGAGCATTAAGAGGCATCCATGAGGCAGTGAAAGTAAGCCAGGGTTTGGCATTAGAAGTTGTAGATTTGAGTCCTTTTGTACTGTACAAGCTTTCTGGCCTTTGGCAAGTCACTATAACTGCTGAAAGATTAGGGCTTTTTATTACACAGGAGGCAGCATAATCCTGACCATGGCTATCGGGAAGATTGCAGTGCAGATCAATAGAACAATAGGTGAATGAGTGGTTTATGGACTGTACAATGTTCTAACAACAAAAAGAGGCATTCATAATATTGATGTGGAACATCCAGTTACACAACTGACTCCACTAAAGTAGGGATAGCGTGTCTCTCCTCTGTGCTCAGGTCTTTTTCACAATGGCAGTGTGTGCTGAAGCAGAGCTGATACAAGCCAGTGTGTTCTGGAGATATAGGAGGGATGAAGCTGATGTGAGTAAGCCATTTATGCTTATGGCAGTTGCTCAAGATAGAAATGGAAAGTTCTCCATGTTTTAAGGCATTAAACAATCAGTTTATTTACAACCAGTGGGCATGAGATAAACATTGCAGACCCAAGAGCAACTATCTTTGTTATCTTTAATATAAATAATAATTATTATAACAATAATAGCAGCTCCTGTATTGGTCAACTACTTTTATAAACAAAATGCTCTAAGACTCATAGGCTTAACACAATTATTTATTCTCAATTCTTCAACCAGCATATCAGCTGGGGATTTGTTAATTGAGTCTGGGCTCAGGCAGGCAGCTCTGTTTCAAACTGCAAGCTCACTTGGGCTTAGATCCTCAGTGCGGGCTGGGCTCATGTGTGTTCATTCTAGAATCCAGGCAAAAGGGGCAGCAGTTACCTGGAAGCAAGGCCTTTTCAGGGCAATGACAGATGGGCAAGAGAGCACTTGCCTAAGTACATTTCAGGCCTCTGTCTAATCTACATACATCACATTTACTAGGTGCTTACTGCATGTTCAAGCAATTGTTATGAAGAACTTTATCCCCATTGTTTTATACGATTTTCATAACAACCCTGTAAAGCGAGGTCCATTTTTATCCTAGTTTTATAGATGAGAAAACCAAAGCAAAGAGAAGTTAAGAAAATTTACCAATATCCCACAGTTAGTCAATGGTCGAGTCCAGATTTGAGCACAAGTTTCGTCAGTACATTCTATTAATGACTTAAATCCTTGTTCATCAATACTGCAATTAAAATGGGGCTAGTTTCAGAGTGTTGAATATATCTGGGTTCCCATATCATGACATTTAAAATATATTTTTTATTTATATCATGGAATATTTGCTATACACAACCATTCATAGCACACATCCACATGGTAATGCCTAATAAAATAAACACATAAAAATCTACCACCAAAGAACTAGACTATTACCAATATCCTCACATGATCCTTCTCTGGCTCAACTTCCTGACTCCTCCCTGAAGGTAACCACTATCTTGAATTTTATATTTTTCATTCTCTTGCTTTTTGTTAAGGATAGATTGATCATACATATCTGTATCAAATAGTTTTGCTCAACTGTGCTGTCACTTTTATCTACAGTTAATTTATTTTTTATTGATGTGTAAAAATAGTACAGTTAATGAATATATTGCAATACATCAGTTATCTTACCAATGAATGTTGGTTTGCTTTTAATGTTTGCCATCATAAATAATGCTTCTATGAACAATCTCACTAGTAATGCATGAGATTTCCCATTATGCTAAATCTTCAGCCATCCTTGTTATTGTCAGACCCCATAATTTAAGGAAAGTAAAAAAATATCTTATTGTGTTCTTAATTTCCATTTCTCTGCTTACTGCAAAGGCTTAGCACATTTTCATAAGGTAATTCATCATACATGTTTTCTCTTCTGTGAACTGCTTGTTGATGACCCTTGCCAATTTTCCTATTGCATTATCTTCCTTATTGAGTCATGTCAGTTATGTGTCTGTTTATACAGTATATTCACATAAATTTTTCATTATATATATAACATTAATATTCTCTTTCAGTTTATGGCTTGTCTTTTTATTCTCTTCATGGTAAATAGTGAAAGGATTTATCAATCTTTTCCTTAATGGTTGATATGGTTTGGCTCTGTGTCCCCACCCAAATCTCATCTTGAATTGTACTCCCATAATTCCCACATGTTGTGGGAGGGACCTAGTGGGAAATAATTTGAATCATGGGGACAGTGTCCCCCATACTGTTCTCATGGTAGTGAATAAGTTTCATGAGACCTGATGGTTTTATCAGGACTTTCTGCTTTTTCATCTTCCTCATTTTCTCTTGCCACTGTCATGTAAAAAGTGCATTTTTCCTCCCATCATAATTTTGACTCCTCCCCAACCATGTGGAACTATAAGTCCAATTAAACCTCTTTTTCTTCCCAGTCTCGGGTATGTCTTTATTAGCAGCATAAAAACAAACTAATACAATGCTTATACTAGTTTGAATAGTGTCCCCCCAAAATTCATGTCCACCAGAATCCGTGGATGTGACCTTATTTGGAATAGGGTTGATACAGGTCACACGGAATTAGGGTGGACCCCAAATCAAAACACTGTTGTTCTCTTATAAGAAGAGAGAAATTCAGACACAGAGACAGAGGAGACACAGGGAAAACAGCCATGTGACAAAGAAAGAAGACATTGGAATGATGCAGCTGTAAGCCAAGGAATGCTAAAGACTGCCAGCAAACACCAGAAGCTGCAGAGGCAAGGAAGGACTTCCCTAGATATTCAGAGGGAGCATGAGCCTGCTGACACCATGACCTCTGACTTGCAGCCTCCAGAAATGTGAGAGAAGAAATTTCTATGTTGTAAGCCACCTAGTTTGTGGTAATTTGTTATAGCAGCCACAGAAAACAAATACAATGGTTAGGAATTTTTGTGCTGTAAAAATTTTTTACATCTTAAAGCTGTAAAGATACCCTGTATATTACCTTCTGAAGTTTTAAAGACTTGTCTTCACATTTAAATGTTTTTAATTTATCAGATACTGACTTTGCTTATGGATGTGAGGCAAGGATTTAATTTTATTGATTTTATTGTTTGGGTTTTTTTTGTTTGTTTGTTTTGGGGTAATAAATTTTTCCAATACCGCTTACTAAAATGTTCATTTTTCTTTTATTAATTCACAAAGTAACCATCACATATTAAGGTGCCTTATAAGTATGGGTTTCTTTTTAGGATCTTGAGTCTGTTTCAATGGCCAATTTGCCTACCACACTGTTATGGGCAAATTATTGTAACTTTATTATAGTTGTTCTTATGTGGTAAAGCTAGACCTTTCACCTTCCTCCCTTTGTTTTGTTTTGTTTTGTTTTTTCAGGAGTCTCTTGACTATTCCTGGTCATTTGATCTTCCATTAAAATATAAAATAAGCTTATAAATCATTTCTTAAATGTCTGGACTGTGATTAAAAATTCATTTAATCTCTAGATCAACAGGGAAGAATTAATATCTTTACAGTATTAAGCCTTTGTATTCATAAAATAATAATTTTTATTGTTTATATTTTTAAATAAAGTAATAAAGTACTATATTTCTCCACATTTTGCACATTTACTTCTAAATTTATTCCTAAGTACCATACATACTTTGCTGCTAATATAATATTACCTTCTCAAAATTATGTTTCATAAATTTTTGGTTAGTGTATATAAATGCAATTTTGGACTGCTGGTGTTACAACCATCCACCTCTCTACCCTCTATTATTTTGACATATATATAGATATATACATGTGTATATAGAGATATCTACATTTTATAGAAATACGTATATATATATCTACCATATATATATCTTATATATATGTGTATATATATATATATAGAGAGAGAGATCTTTCAATTTTCTGTATGGACAATCACATGCCAAAAAAATGATAAAAGCATGGTGTTTTTCCTTTCCATATTTTACATTTTTTCCTCTTTCTTTCCATGCTGCACTGGCTGGGACCTGCACCATAATGTTGGATAGCAGTAGTAAAAATAAGCATCCTTGCCTTGTTTGAAGTTTTAAAGATAATGTTTTTAATGTTTTACTATTAAGAATTATGTTTACTGTAGGAGTTTTTTGGTACTTTTTAATAGATTAAAGAAATTTCCTTTTATTCATAATTTGCTAAAAGTTTCGTCACAAATAAATGTGGAGTTTGTTAAGCGCTTGTCTGACATCTGTTGAAATCATGTTGTTTTCATCCTTAAATACATTAATGTGGAAATTACATGAATAAACTTTTTAACTCACTTGTGAATTTTTGGAATAAATTCAGCTTAGTTTTGGCACATTACCCTTTGTGCAGATTGCTGAACTTTATTTTTCTAAAACAGATTGCCGAATTTTATTTTTCTAATACTTGGGGTAATACCTTTGCATTTATATTTATGAGTAAGATCAATTCTTATTTCCATTTTGGATCATAGAATGAAATTATGTGATAGTGTCCCTTTTTTGTATCGTGTGAAAGAATTTTTATAAAATTGCAATGATTTGTTCCATAAAGTTTTGTAGAATATCCTATAAAGCCATCAAAATCTGGTGTTTTCTTGGTTTGAAAAAAGAAATTTATAAAGCTAAGTTATACAAGGTTTGAATGATATAATTAATAAGCCTGAATCTATAGAAGACTATTTTTTGAAGTACATACATGTTTAGAGTTATGTCTTGTGCCTATCAACTGGATAAGCCACATTCTTCTTAAACCAATGTGATAATGTCATAAAATCTTACCATGATCTAGGCCAAAGAGAAAGACTCAGCCCATTTTAAGGAATCAGCACTATTAAAAAGATTAACAAAACAGGCAATTCTAATGAGATGGATAACTGACAGACTTTTCAGTAAAGCATGAAGTTCTGTAAATCTCCTACTGTGATGTTAGATTTGTCAGTTTCTTTCTGTAGTTGTAGCAATTTTTGCTTTATATAGGTTGAGACTATATCTTCCTAGTGAGTTGAGATTTACTTTTAGTAAATGATTTTTGTATCTAATAATATTTTAAATTAAAAAAAATTCGGATACATAGTAAGTGTATACATGAGTTATTTTGATACAATCATTCAGTACATAAAAATTACATCAGGGCAAATGGGGATATCCATCAACTTGAGCATTGATCCTTTGTGTGACAAACAATCCTGTTATATTCTTTTAGTTATTTTTAAATATATAATTAAATTATTATTGACTATAGTCACGCTGTTGTGCTATCAAATATGAGATCTTATTCATTCTTTCTAACTATGTTTTTGTAACCATTAACCATCCCCATTCCCCCCACCAAGCACCACCACTACCTTTCCCAGGCTCTGGGAATCATCCCTTTACTCCCTATCTCCATGACTTCAATTGTTTTAATTTTTACCTCCCACAATAAGTGAGAGTATGCAAAGTTTGTCTTTCCATGCCTGGCCTATTTCATTTAACGTAATGACCTCCAGTCCCATTCACATTGATGCAAATGACAGGATCGGATTGTTTCTGTGTGTTTGTTTTTATTTTACTTTAAGTTCCAGATACGTATGTAGAACATACAGGTTTATTACATCGGTATATATGTGCTATGGTGGTTTGCTGCATCTATCAACCCATCATCTAGGTTTTAAGCCCTGCATGCATTAGCTATTTGTCCTAATGCTCTACTTCCCCTTGCTCTCCACCCCCTGACAGGCCCTGGTGTTTGTTGTTCCCCTCCCTGTGTCCATGTGTTCTCTGTTCAAATCCCACTTATGAGTGAGAACATGAGGTTCCTGGTCTTCTGTGCCTGTGTTAGTTTGCTGAGGATGATGGCCTCCAGCTTCATCCATGTCCCTGCAAAGGACATGAGCTCATTCTTCTTTATGGCTATATAGTATTCCATGGTGTATATGTGCCACATTTTCTTTATCCAGTCTAAAATTGATGGGCATTTGGGTTGGTTCCATGTCTTTGCTATTGTAAACAGTGCTGCAATGAACATACATGTGCATGTGTCTTCATAGTAGAATGATTTATATTCCTTTGGGTAGATACCCAGTAATGGGATTGCTGGGTCAAATGGTATTTCTGGTTCTAGATCCTTGAGGAATCACCACATTGTCTTCCACAATGGTTGAACTAATTTACACTCCCACCAACAGTGTAAAACCATTACTATTTCTCCACAGCCTCGCCAGCATCTATTGTTTCTTGACTTTTTAATAATCGCATTTTGACTGGTGTGAGATGGTATCTCATTGTGGTTTTGATTTGCATTTCTTTAGTGATCAGTGATGTTGAGCTTTTTTTTCATGTTTGTTGGCTGGATAAATGTCTCCTTTTGAGAAGTTTCTGTTCATATCCTTTGCCCTCTTTTTGATGGGGTTGCTTTTTTCTTGTAAATTTGTTTAAGTTCCTTGTAGATTCTGGATATTAGACCTTTGTCAGATGGGTAGATTGCAAACATTTTCTCCCATTCTGTATGTTGCCTGATCACTCTGATGTTAGTTTCTTTGCTGTGCAGAAGCTCTTTAGTTTAATTATATCCCATTTGTTAATTTTGGCTTTTGTTGCAATTGCTTTTAGGGTTTTCATCATGAAGTCTTTGCCCATGCCTATATCCTGAATGGTATTGTCTAGGTTTTCTTCTAGGGTTTTTATGGTTTTGGGTTTTACATTTAAGTCTTTAATATATCTTGTGTTAATTTTTATATAAGATGTAAGAAAGGGGTCTACTTTCAGTTTCCTGCATATGGCTACCTCATTTTCCCAGCACCACTTATTAAATAGGGAATCCTTTCCCCATTCCTTGTTTTTGTCAGGCTTGTTGAAGATCAGATAGTTGTAGATATGTGATGCTGTTTCTGAGGTCTCTGTTCTGTTCCATTGGTCTATATGCCTGTTCTGGTACCAGTACCATGCTGTTTTGGTTACTGTAGCCTAGTAGTATAGTTTGAAATCAGGTTGAGTGATGCCTGCAGCTTTGTTCTTTTTGCTTAGAATTGTCTTAGCTATCGTATTGTTTTTTATGACTGAATAGTACTCCATTACTGATATGTACCACATTGTCTTTATCCATTTGTCTATTGATTGGCACTTAGGTTGTTTCCAAATCTTGGCTATTGTGAATAATACTGCAAAAAAAATGAAAGTAAAGGTGTCTTTTCAATATAATGATTTCCTTTCTTTTGGGTATACACCTAGCAGTGGGATTGCTAGATGATATAGTTGCTGTATTTTTTAGTTTTTTGAGGAACCTCCAAGCTGTCCTCCATAGATGTTGCACTAATTTACATTCCCTCCAACAGTGTACAAGGGCTGCCTTTTCTCCACATCTTCACCAGCATTTGTTATTTTCTGTCTTTTGGATATAAGCCATTTTAACTAGGGTGAGATAATATCCCATCGTAGTTTTAATTTGCATTTCCTTTTGATCAGTGATGTTGAGCACCTTTTCATATGCCTGTTTGTCATTTGTATGTCTTCTTTTGAGAAATGTCTAGTCAGATTATTTGCCCATTTTTAAATCAGAACATTTATTTTTTTTCCTATAGAGTTGTTTGAGCTCCTTATATATTCTGGTTATTAGTCTCTGGTCAAATAGGTAGTTTGTAAATATTTTCTCTGATTCTGTTGGTTGATCTTCACTTTGTTGATTGCATCCTTTGCTGTTCAGAAGCTTTTTAACTTGATGTAATCCCATATGTCCATTTTTGCTTTGGTTACCTTTACTTGTAGGGCATTTCTTAAGGAGTGTTTGCCCAGTCCAATGTCCCCACTGTTTTTGTGTAGTAGTTTCATAGTGAGGTCTTAGATTTAAGTCTTTAATTCATTTTTATTTTACTTTTGTGTATGGTGAGAGATGGTAGTCTAGTTTTATTCTTCTGAATCTGGATATCCAGTTTTTCAGCACCATTTGTTGTAGAAATTATTCTTTCCCCCAAGGTATGTTCTTGGCACCTTTGTAAAAAATGAGTACACTGTATGGATTTATTTATGGGTTCTCTATTCTTTTCCATTGGTCTATGTGTGTGTTTCTATGTCAGTACAATGATGCTTTGGTTACTATAGATCCGTAGTATAATTTGAAATCACGTAATATAATTCTTCCAGTTTTATTCATTGTAGCCAAAACTTAGGATAGCTTTGGCTATTCTGGGTCTTTGCACGAAGTCTGTACATCACTTTGAGTAGTATAGACATTTTAACAATATTGATTCTTCCAATCCATGAACATGGAATACTTTCATTTCTTGTGTCTTTAATTTCTGACATCAATGTTTTACAGTTTTCATTGTACAGATCTTTCTTGGTTAAATTATTTCCTAAGTATTTACTTGTACTTGTAGCTATTGTAAATGGGATTACTTTCTTGATTTCTTTTTCTGATTGTTCACTATTAGCATATAGATATGCTACTAATTTTTTATGTTGATTTTGTGTGCTACAAATTTACTGAATTTGTTTATCAGTTCTAACAGTTTTTTGATGGAGTCTTTAGGGTTTTTCCAAATGTAAGATCATAACCTGCAAACAAGGATAATTAGAAGTCTTCCATTTTAACCCATTTATGCTTGAGGTTGCAATTTTTTGAATTTGAAAAATCGGACTTTGGTGACGACCTTGAGCAGTAGAATAAAAATAACTCCCACATGTTTAGTGTTCCAATAATGGAACACTAGGCATAAATGGGTTTTGAAAGCCCTTTATATCTTTCTCTTGTCTGTTTGCTCTAGCTAGGATTTCCAGTAGTGTATTGAATAACACTGGTGAAAGTAGACATGCTTGTTGTGTTCCCCATTTTACAGAAAAGGTTTCAGTCTTTCCCCATTCAGTGTGATACTAGCTATGAGTCTGTCAGTACAGCTTTTATTATGCTGAGGTATATTCCTTCTATAAACAGTATTTTTATAGTTTTTATCATGCCAGGATGTTGAATTTTTTTTTTAAATTTTCAGCATCAATTGAAATGATCACATGGTTTTTGTCCTTCATTGTGTTAGTATGATGTATCACACTGATTGATTTGCATATATTGAATCATTCTTGCATCCGTGGAATAAATCCCACTTGGTCATAATGAATGACCTTTTTAATGTGTTGTTGAATTGAATTTTCTATTATTTTGTTGAGGGTTTTTGCATTAATATTCGTCAGGGATGTTGGCCTGTAGTGTTTGTTTGTTTGTTTCTTTGATGTGTCTTTGTCTGGTTTTGGTATTGGAGTAGTACTGGCCTTGTAGAATGAGTTTGGAAGTATTCTCTCCTCCTCCACTTTTTTGGAATAGTTTGAGTAGGATTGGTATTAGTTCTTTAAATGTTTGGTAGAATTTATCAGTGAAGACATTGGGTCCTGGGCTTTTCATTACTGGTAGACTTTTTATTAGGACTTTGATCTTGCTACTTGTTATTGGTCTGTTCAGCCTAATATTTTTTAATTAATTAATTTTTTTCTGTATGGATTTACATACATGAACCATGTATTTGCCTTTTCTAGCACAGTTCTAACATCAAAGAGTTGGCCATACTGGATGCAAAAATAGACTTTTACTTGGTAAATATCTGATTATTTTAAATAGCTTCCTTATTGCTTGCTCATTTTTATTTCATCTTTTATTTCTTTAAATATTTCATAAGGTAATTTTGTATTGTGTTTCTGATATTCCCATGTTAAATAACTAGGTGTCTAAATCTGATTGTTTGCTTGCTTTTGCTGAGTCTCACCCATTGTGGTTTTTGGACTCCTATTGGTTGACCTCAGTGAATTGAAACCCTAGGCGGTTATACTGGGGTTACATTTCATCATGTGGGATTTGCTTCTAGACTTGCTAAGAGCCAGAAGATGCTATTAGCCAGTAATAACTTTAGATCCTTCAAGGGCACAGGCTAAATCTAGGAATATAAAGTTCTGCTCATATAGTCATCCTTGATAGTCATGTTCTCCTGAAATTTAGAGATGAAGAATACTCAACTGTACACAAACAAAATTTCTGGTGATGTATCGGATGCCTCTTCTACAGCACTTTAAATAACTTCTTTATACCATCTCTCACTCACTCTAACCACTGATACCATAATGGCCTCTCCCAAGTTTTGATGAGCTTCATACTGGTGCAACCTTACAGTGACTCATGCCTTTTTGAAGTTAGATCAATTTCCAACATTTCATGCTTTTCATTTTCTGTGTCATAGAATATACCCAAGAGTTCCTTGAAGGTGAAATTTTGCCCCACTTCATGTACCTCTTGCTTCCTGACCCAAATTTATCTAAGACACTACGGCACAGGGTGCCTACAAGAAGTTGCTTAATTCTTGGAAATGTGAGGTAGCTAATGCCATGGGGCTACTTCTGACCCCTGGGGGCTGGAAACATAAAGATAAATGTGTCTCTATCCTCAAGATGAATAGCTCAGAAATGCATTTCAAAGGGTCTAGCACCACAGTGCCCCTTAACAGCAGCCAATCCTATAACTCATCCTTATATTGACTTTCTTTATTTCCTTGTTCATCAAGCTTATCTATTTCTCCTGCTCCCTGGATCATTTCTCCAGTAAGCTTCCTGCACTCAGAACTTTGTTTCATACTCTGATTCCTGGTCAACTCATCCTAAAACAGAACAAGATTAGGAAGAAAATAAAACAGAGTAAAATGATAGAGTGATTGGAGTTGAGGAGAAGAAGCTCAGAGAGCCTTTTAGGAAAAGAGGAGAGTTGAGCTGAGGCCCCAAGGTATAAAAGGAGTCAACCCCATGAGAATGTGGGTGCTGTCTTCTAAATACAGAAACAACTGGTGGCAAACCTCTGAGGTGAAAAGAAACAGAAAGAAAATCAATGCAGTAGGAAAGGAAGTTAAATGCTTGGTCAAGGTCTACTCTCAGAAGACCCTATCAGCCACTGTAGAGAATCTGGGATTCATTTTGATTGGATCAAGAAGCCTTTTGATAGTTATGGGAAGGAGAATAAGACAATCTGATTTGTACATGGTCAAGAAACCTGCTAGGCAGTCCTAAGAGTCAGATCTCAGAAACTGTGTTCATTTTTTTAAAATACATATAACTCACAGAACGGTGGTTCACACCAGGGATCCCAGCACTTTAAGAGGCTGAGGCAGGTGGATCACTGAGGTCAGAAGTTCGAGACAAGCCTGGCCAACATGGTGAAACCCCGTCTTTACTAAAAATACAAAAATTAGCTGGGCATGGTGGCAGGTGACTGTACTCCTAGCTACTCGAAAGTCTGAGGCAGGAGAATCGCTTGAACTCGAGAGGCAGAGGTTGCAGTGAGCCAAGATCGCACCATTGCACTCCATCACAGTGACAAGAGAAAAACTCTGTCTCAAAAAAAAAAAAAAAAAAAAATATATATATATATACACACACACACACACACACACATACTGGGAACAATTTGAACTTGTTCTGAATTCATAATCTTCGTTTTGTATTTGAGAAAATGTCCTTATGTCTGTCTTCTATTTGTTTGTATCCGAAGCCACATTACCTCTTTAGCTAATGTATCAATCTTTGATGCTAAAAATAAACATACTGGTATATAAATATCTGACTGTGTCTCTATTTACAGGTGACATAATCCAAGTAGTAAAATTACAAGGCCAGAAATGGTAATTTTTTCCATTCCCTGTTACATTCAGTCAACTTGTCCTAAATGAAGAGTTTCATTTATTAATTTCTACTCCTGCTAGCCATGTTTGAGAATGCTCACCTCACTGCAAAGTCACCAGCACTCAGCCCAAGTGGTCTCTCCTTGGCTAGCCAATCTGAGAGTGTAAAAATGACCACACAAACTGAAACTGTACAAAGAGATCTTAATAACCAATAGAAAAATGGCAATTATTCTCTGACCTTTTAAACTTTTTGTTAAATCATTAAAACTCACTCTCAGCTATAAATATATAGAGAAATTTAAAAGACAGTAAAATGCATATATTTAGTAGAACACTAAACATTAGAAACACTGAAAAGTAAGGTGTGCTATGAACTTAATTGTGTCCCTTCCTCAAATTCATATGTTGAAACTTTAATCCCCAAAGTGACTGTATTTGAAAATAGGGCTTTTAGGAGATAACTAAAGTCAGATGAGGTCCTGAGAGTGAATCTTATCTTATGTGATGAGTGACCTTACAAGAAGAGGAGGAGAAAGAGATCTCTCTCTTCCCTCACTCGCATAAAGAAGAGGTCATGTGACACAGTGAGATAACAGCTGCTTATAAACTGAGAGAAGCAGCCTTGGAATAAAATCTACTTAGCCAGCCCTTTGATTTTAAACTTCCCAGCTTCCAGAACTGTGAGAAACAACTTCCTGTAGTTTAAATCACCCAGTCAATTGTATTTTGTTATGATAGTCTGAGATAAGACAAGGTATTTTATTTGTTTGTTAAAAAGAAAACAAAAAGTTGGGCACAGTGGCTTGTGCCTGTAATACCAACTACTTGGGAGGCTGAGGCAGGAGGACTGCTTGAACCCAGGAGTTCAAAACCATCCTGGGCAACACATGGAGACCCCATCTCTAAAAAAAATAAAAATAAAAATACATAAAAAATTATCCAAGTGCAGTGGTGCACACCTGTAGTCCCAGCTACTTGGGTGGCTGACATGGGAGGATCTCTTGAGCCCAGGAGTTTGAGGCTTCAATGAGCTATGATTGTGCCACTGTACTCCAGCCTGAACAACAGAGCAAGACCTCAACTCTAAAACCAAACAAACTTATCAAGAGTAGTTTAACCAGTGTTTGCCTTCCTCTTCTCATCACAGAACTTGTATACTCGAGCCAAATCTATTCTATACCTTGGCAAATTGTCATACTCCATTCTAAGTCTCAATCGGCTTCCAACATTTTATCCTTTGGGATTTCAATGTCATGAAATATCTCCAGGAGTTTCTTGAATGTGAAAACTTTTTTCTAATGTCACTTTCTCTGGGACATCTTCATACTTTCACATGAATCACTTTTCTCATTTATATTGACAAGTTCACCTTCACTAAGTTCCTCTGGCTACACATGTAGAATCTCTCAAATGATGGTAGTGTCAATGTTCCCACAGTCAGCTCTTTCTTCTCTGATTTCACCCACATTCAGTTTTAATTTCAGTTCCAGTATTATCATTTTTGGTTTCCTTCCTCCATTTTCATATTTATTGGCCAATTCCTTAATTCAATTATCCATTTCTATAAAACTTCATGTAGTTCTATCACTGGCAGACAAGAGGCAACACAACTACATGCATTGCTGTCTGTGCATAATATAAATAACAGGTGCACAGTGACCAATTGCCAATGGGCTTTGAAAGAAATGACATCATGGGTCTCTGGTTATGATGTTCATCTGTTATTTATGTAGTTATTTGTGGACTGAAGAACTAGTAAGAGAAGATTGGAATTCATACAATTACAGTTAATATTCTGTGGTAACTGAAATTTGAACTGTGTTTTTGGAGGGCTGGTGCTAGTGAATTAACTGGTGGTGAATGAAATTTGTGCATGTCACTACCATACAAAACAAATACTTACTATATTATGTTTTTCATCTTCATCATTTAGATAGATGAAAGGTGACAAGTCTTGGTGTTTTTTATATTATACTTTAAGTTCTAGGGTACATGTGCGCAATGTGCAGGTTTGTTACATAAGTATACATATGCCATATTGGTTTGCTGCACCCATCAACTTGTCATTTACATTAGGTATTCCTCCTAATGCTATCCTGCCCCCAGTCCCACAACCCCCAACAGGCCTCGGTGTGTGATGCTCCCCACCCTGGCCATGTGTTCTCATAGTTCAACTTCCACCTATGAGTGAGAACATGTGGTGTTTGGTTTTCTGTCCTTGTGATAATTGGTTTAGAATGATGGTTTCCAGCTTCACCCATGTCCCTGGCAAAAGACATGAACTCATCCTTTTTTATGGCTGCATAGTATTCCATGGTGTATATGTGTCACATTTTCTTAAGCCATTCTAACAATGATGGACATTTGGGTTGATTCTAAGTCTCTGCTATTGTGAATAGTACCACAATAAACATATGTGTGCATGTGTCTTTATAGTAATGTGATTCATAATCATTTGGGTATATACCCAGTAATGGGATTGCTGGGTCAAATGGTATTTCTAGTTCTAGATCCTTGAGGAATCACCACACTGTCTTCCACAATCGTTGAACTAATTTACACTCCCACGAACAGTGTAAAAGCGTTTCTATTTCTCCACATCCTCTCTAGCATCTGTTGTTTCCTTACTTTTTAATGATCGCCATTCTAACTGGCATGAAATTGTATCTCATTGTGATTTTGATTTGCATTTCTCTGATGACCAGTGATGATGAGAATTTTTTCATATGTCTGTTGGCTGCATAAATGTCTTCTTTTGAGAATTGTCTGTTCATATCCTTTGACCACTTTTTGATGGAGTGGTTTGTTTTATTCTTGTACATTTGTTTAAGTTCTCTTTGCATTCTGGATATTAGCCCTTTCTCAGATAGGCAGAATGCAAAGATTTCCTCCCATTCTGTAGGTTTCCTGTACACTCTGATGATAGTTTCTTTTGCTATGCAGAAGCTCTTTAATTTAATTAGATCCCATTTTTCCATTTTGGCTTTTGTTGCCATTGCTTTTGGTGTTTTAGTCATGAAGTCTTTGCACATGCCTATGTCCTGAATGGTATTGCCTAGGTTTTCTTCTAGGGTTTTTATGGTGTTAGGTCTTACCTTTAAGTCTTTAATCCATCTTGAGTTAATTTTTGTATACAATGTAAGGAAGGGATCCAGTTTCAGCTTTCTACATATGGCTAGCCAGTTTTCCCAGCACCATTTATTAAATAGGAAATCCTTTCCCCATTCCTTGTTTTTGTCAGGTTTGTCAAAGATCTGATAGTTGTAGATGTGTGGTATTGTTTCTGAGGCCTCTGTTCTGTTCCCTTGGTCTCTCTCTCTGTTTTGGTACCAGTACCATGCTGATTTGGTTGCTGCAGCACTGTAGTATAGTTTGAAGTCAGGTATCGTGATGCCTCCAGCTTTGTTCTTTTTGCTTAGGATTATCTTGGCTATGCAGGTTATTTTTGGTTCCATAGGAACTTTAAAATAGTTTTTTCCAATTCTGTGAAGAAAGTCATTGGTAGCTTGATGGGGATGGCATTGAATCTGTAAATTACCTTGGGCAGTATGGCCATTTTCACGATATTGATTCTTCCTATCCATGAGCATTAAATGTTCTTCCATTTGTTTGTGTCCTCTTTTATTTCGTTGAGCAGTGGTTTTTAGTTCTCCTTGAAGAGGTCCTTCACATCCCTTGTAAGTTGGATTCCTAGGAATTTTATTCTCTTTGTAGTAATTGTGAATGTGAGTTCACTCATGATTTGGCTCTCTGTTTGTGTGTTCTTGGTGTATAGGAATGCTTGTGATTTTTGCAGATTGATTTTGTATCCTGAGACTTTGCTGAAGTTGCTTATCAACTTAAGGAGATTTTGGGCTGAGACCATGGGGTTTTCTAAATATACAATCATGTCATCTGCAAACAGAGACAATTTGACTTCCTCCTTTCCTAATGGAATACGCTTTATTTCTTTCTCTTGCCTGATTGCCCTAGCCAGAACATCCAACACTATGTTGAATAGGAGTGGTGAGAGAGGGCATCCCTGTCTTGTGCCGGTTTTCAAAGGGAATGCTTCCAGTTTTTGCCCATTCAGTATGTTATTGGCTGTGGGTTTGTCATAAATAGCTCTTATTATTTTGAGATACATTTCCAACAATACCTATTTATTGAGAGTTTTTAGCATGAAGGGATGTTGAATTTTATCAAAGGCCTTTTCTGCATCTATTGAGATAATCAAGTGGTTTTTGTCATTGGTTCTGTGTATGTGATGGATTACGTGTATTGATTTGCATATGTTGAACCAGCTTTGCATCCCAGGGATGAAGCTGTCTTGATCGTGGTGGATAAGCTTTTTGATGTCCTGCTGGATTTGGTTTGCCAATATTTTATCGAGGATTTTCACGTTGATGTTCATCAGGGATATTGGCCTAAAATTCTCTTTTATTGTTGTGTCTCTACCAGGCTTTGGTGTCAAGATGATACTAGCCTTATAAAATGAGTTAGGGAGGATTCTCTCTTTTTCTATTGATTGAAATACTTTCAGAAGGAATGGTACCAGTTCCTCTTTGTACCTCTGGTAGAATTCGGCTGTGAATCTGTCTGGTCCTGGACCTTTTTTGGTTGGTAGGCTATTTATTAATTATTGCCTTAATTTCAGAACCTATTATTGGTCTATTCAGAGATTCAACTTCTTCCTGGTTTAGTCTTAGGAGGGTGTATGTGTCCAGGAATTTATCCATTTCTTCTAGATTTTCAAGTTTATTTGCATAGAGATGTTTATAGTATTCTCTGATGGTAGTTTGTATTTCTGTGGGATTGGTGGTGATATCCCCTTCTTCATTTTTCTTGTGTCTATTTGATTCTTCTCTCCTTTATTTTTTATTAGTCTTGCTAGCTGTCTATCTATTTTGTTGATCTTTTCAAAACACCAGCTCTTGGGTTCATTGATTTTTTGAAGGGTTTTTTGTGTCTCTATCTCCTTCAGTTCTGCTCTGATCTTAGTTATTTCTTGCCTTCTGCTACCTTTTGAATTTGTTTGCTCTTGCTTCTCCAGTTCTTTTAATTGTGATGTTACGGTGTCGATGTTAGATCTTCCCTGCTGTCTCTTGCGGGCATTTAGTGCTATAAATTTCTCTCTACACACTGCTTTAAATGTGTCCCAGAGATTCTGGTATGTTGTATCTTGGTTCTCACTGGATTCAAAGAACATCTTTATTTCTCCCTTCATTTCATTATTTACCCAGTAGTCATTCAGGAGCAGGTTGTTCAGTTTCCATGTAGTTGTGTGGTTTTGAGTGAGTTTCTTAATCCTGAGTTCTAATTTGATTGCACTGTGGTTGGAGACACAGTTTGCTGTGATTTCTGTTCTTTTACATTTGCTGAGAAGTGTTTTACTACCAATTATGCGGTCAATTTTAGAATAAGTGCAATGTGGTGCTGAGAAGAATGTATATTCTGTTGATTTGGGGTGTAGAATTCTGTAGATGTCTATTAGGTCTGCTTGGTCCAGAGATGAGTTCAAGTCCTGGATATCCTTGTTAACCTTCTGTCTCATTGATCTGTGTAATATTGACAATGGGGTGTTAAAGTCTCCCATTATTATTGTGTGGGAGTCTAAGTCTCTTCGTATGTCCCTAAGGACTTCCTTTATGTATCTGGGTGCTCTTGCATTGGGTGCATACATATTTAGGATAGTTAGCTCTTCTTGGTGAATTGATCTCTTTACCATTATGGAGGGCCTTCTTTGTTTCTTTTGATCTTTGTTGGTTTAAAGTCTGTTTTATCAGAGAATAGGATTGCAACCCCTGCTTTTTTTTTTTTTTTTTTTTTTTGCTTTCCATTTGCTTGGTAGATCTCCTTCCATCCCTTTATTTTGAGCCTATGTGCATCTTTGCACGTGCGATGGGTCTCCTGAATACAGCACACCCATTGTTCTTGACTCTTTATCCAATTTGCCAGTCTGTGTCTTTTAATTGGGGCATTTAGTCCATTTACATTTAAGGTTAATATTGTTATGTTTTAATTTCATCCTGTCATTATGATGTTAGCTGGTTATTTTGCTTGTTAATTGATGCAGTTTCTTCATAGTTTCGATGGTCTTTACCATTTGGCATGTTTTTGCAGTGGCTGGTACCGGTTGTTCCTTTCCATGTTTAGTGCTTCCTTCAGGAGTTCTTGTAAGGCAGGCCTGGTGGTGACAAAATATCTCAGCATTCGCTTGTCTGTAAAGGATTTTATGTCCCCTTCAGTTATGAAGCTTAGTTTGGCTGGATATGGGATTCTGGGTTGAAAGTTCTTTTCTTTAAGAATGGTGAATATTGGCCCCCACTCTCTTCTGGCTTGTAGGGTATCTGCCGAGAGATCTGCTGTTAGTCTGATAGGCTTCCCTTTGTGGGTAACCCGACCTTTCTCACTGGCTACCCTTAGCAATTTTTCCTTTATTTCAATCTTGGTGAATCTGACAATTACGTGTCTTGGGGTTGCTCTTCTCGAGGAGTATCTTTATGTTGTTCTCTGTATTTCCTGAATTTGAATGTTGGCCTGCTTTGCTAGGTTAGGGAAGTTCTCCTGGATAATATCCTGAAGAGTGTTTTCTAACTTGATTCCATTCTCCCCGTCACTTTCTGGTACACCAATCAAATGTATATTTGGTCTTTTCACATAGTCCCATATTTCTTGGAAGCTTTGTTCATTTCTTTTCACTTTTTTTCTCTAATCTTGTATTCTCGCTTTATTTCATTAATTTGATCTTCAATCACTGATATCCTTTCTTCCACTTGATCGAATTGGCTATTGAAGCTTGTGCATGTGTCATGAAATTCTTGTGCCATGTTTTTCACCTCCATCAGTTCATATAAGGTCTTCTCTACACTGTTTTTTCTAGTTAGCCATTCCTCTAATCTTTTTTCAAGCTTTTTAGCTTCCTTGCGATGGGTTAGAACATGCTCCTTTAGCTCAGAGAAGTTTGTTATTACTGACCTTCTGAAGTCTACTTCTGTCAACTCATCAAACTCATTCTCTGTCCAGTTTTGTTCCTTTGCTGGCAAGGAGCTGCGATCCTTTGGAGGAGAAGAGGCACTCTGTTTTTTGAAATTTTCAGCTTTTCTGCTCTGGTTTCTCCCCATCTTTGTGGTTTTATCTACCTTTGGTCATTGATATTGGTGACCTACAGATGGGGTTTTGGTGTGGATGTCCTTTTTGTTGATGTTGATGCTATTCTTTTCAGTTTGTTAATTTTTCTTCTAACAGTCAGACCCATCAGCTGCAGGTCTGTTGTAGTCACCAGCAGAGGCTGCAGAACAGCAAATATTGCTGCCTGAACATTCCCCTGGAAGCTTCATTCCAGAGGAGCACCCGCCTGTTTGAGGTGTCTGTCAGCCCCTACTGGGAGGTGTTTCCTAGTCAGGCTACATGGGGGTGAGGGACCAGCTTGAGGAGGTAGTCTGTCCTCTGTCCGTTCTCAGAGCTCGAACACCATGCTGAGAGAATCACTGCTCTCTTCAGAGCTGTCAGACCGGTATGTTTAAGTCTGCAGAAGTTGTCTGCTGCCTTTTGTTCTACTATGCCCTGCCCCCAGAGGTGGAATCTATAGAGGCAGCAGGACTTGCTGAGCTGTGGTGGGCTCCACCCATTTCATGCTTCCTGGCCTCTTTGTTTATACTGTGAGCTACTCAAGCCTCAGCAATGGTGGACGCCCCTCCCCCTGTGAAGCTGCAGAATTACAGGTTGATCTCAGACTGCTGTGCTAGCAGCAAACAAGGCTCTGTGGGCGCGGGAGCCACCGAGCCAGGCAAGGGAGGGTATCTCCTGGTCTGCTGGTTGCTAAGACTGTGGGAAAAACACAGTATTTGGTCAGGAGAGTATTGTTTCTCCAGATACAGTCTGTCACAGATTCCCTTGGCTAGAAAAGGGAAATCCCCTGACCCCTTGCACTTCCCAGGTGAGGTGACACCACGCTCTCCTTCAGCTCACCCTCTGTGGGCTGCACCCACTGTCCAACCAGTCCCAGTGAGATGAACGAGGTATCTCAGTTGGAAATGCAGAAATCACCCGTCTTCTGTGTCAATCTCTCTGGGAGCTGCAGACTGGAGCTGTTCCTATTTGGCCATCTTGGAAGCACTTGACAAGTCTTGTTTAATAAGTTTGAATCCTGTCTCTCGAATCCTACCTCTCAAACATATCAGCTGTATGATTTGAACAAATTACTTATTCTAATCCCTTTGAGTTTCAACATCTTTATTTGTAAAATAGAGCCAGTAACCACACTTAACATTATGGTTTTTTTCTTCTGGTTATCATTCATTGGGCACTTATCATGTGCCAGGTAGGATGTTAATATGGTAATTTCCTAGTAAAAGCTACATTTAATTTTCCCTTTCTTTGGGGATTTCAGTGTTTTCCATATTGTTTGGTAAATTGTTTCTTTATCTCCCTCAAAGTTACAAGTTTGGCTTACAAGTTTCAAAGATATTCTGTTCATATCAGTTGCTATTCACCCATAAGATTACACAGCCAGGCACAGTGGCTCATGCCTGTAATCCCAGCATTTTGAGAGGCCAAGGTGGGTGGATCACGAGGTCAGCAGATTGAGACCATTCTGGCCAACATGGTGAAACCCTGTCTCTACTAAAATACAATAAAAAAATAGTTGGGTGTGGTGGTGCACTCCCGTAGTCCCAGCTACACAGGACACTGAGGCAGGGGAATCACTTGAACCTGGGAGGCAGAGGTTGCAGTGAGCCGAGATCACACCACTGCACTCCAGCCTGGTGACAGAGCAAGACTTCATCTCTAAATAAATAAATAAATAAAAAATACACCTCAGAATGGTCATGACCTGCATATAAAGTCTCTTTTCATAAGACTTATTTTAAACGAATAACTGAAACAAGTAGTAGTTAATCTGTGCATTAATGTTAAAGTAACTCACACAATAAAGTCAGAACAGTTGATATTATCTGAAAATGACTATATCCTTGATTGATAAAGCCTTTTGTATTGCAACACAATACTTACAACTGAGAAACGGTAACTTTAAAGTCATACCACTATTGACTTTGAGGAGTGCCTTCCTATAGTTTCTGTAATTTTAACTTTTAGATTCCTAATTTAGTTAAGCAATTCACAAGAATTCTATTACTGACTTTATAAGTCATAGCTCCCAAACAAAATACTGATGAAACCTTCAATTCTCCAAAAATTACATGCCCTTGAGAGAGTTACTATTTTGAGAGACATTTTATCTTTTCAGATGCAAAAGGGAAACTTGCATGTACAGATGGGCATCTTCTTTGAGGCATATGCTAAGATAATAAAACCACAGGCATTTCTTCTGCATAGAATTGTGTCACAGGATTGTAATGCACAAGACTGCTTTGAAAATACTGTTTTCTAACTTGAGACCTTGGTCATAGTTAGGAAAGAAAACTAAAGTCACTGGGCAAAATGAGGGGAAAAAAAAGATTGTCTTGCATTGAGTCTTTTTAAATGAGTCTTTTTAAATGAGTGTACAGTATACATTAGTCATTACTAATGGTTTTAAAAGATAAAGAAGACCAAAAGATACACACAAACCAGCTACCATCACTTTTAACTTAAATTTCAATTATTCTGTGTCACATTTTCATGAAGGTGAGTTTAGTGTGATACTTTTAAGAGTAATATCTTCCCTGGAATCATCAGAGGTGTCTTTTAATAATTGTCTTCTTAGAGTTGTTAACCTGAAACATTGAGATTATATATATTTAGCACAGGAAACTTCAATAATTACAATGTTTTAGGTAAGAGGAAACCTTACTAGCTAAGATAAAAAAGAAGAAAAATACCAAGTACTAGGAGCTCTCAAATACTTCTGATGGCAGTGAATTGGCAACCACTTTTGAGAAGTGATGTTTCTCACCAAAGATGTAAACATGCACACTCCATAAACCAAAAGTCCATTCTTAGATATATTCACAATAGAAATATGATATGTGTTCATAAAAAGATATATTAAAGTATTTATGAAACGTAATCCCCAGTGTCAGAGGTGGGGCATAGTGGGCGGTGTTTGGATCATGATGGTGAATCCCTCATGAATGGCTTGGACTATTCCCTTGGTGATAAATGAGCTCCTGCTCTGAGTTCACAGGAGATATGGTCATTTAAAAGTGTGTGGCATCCCTCCACACATACACTCTCTCTTTCCCTTGCTCCTGCTCGACTATGTGAGATTGCCTGCTCCCCCTTTGTCTTCCACCATGATTGTAAGCTTCCTGAGGCCTCCCTAGAAGCCAAGCAGATGCCAGCACCATGCCTCTTGTAAAGCCTGCAGAACCACAAGTCAATTAAAACTCTTTTCTTTATAAATTACCCAGTCTCAGGTATCTGTTTATAGCAATGCAAAAATGGCCCAATACAGCCCCATACTAGGAACTACCCAAATGCTCATCCCAGTTTAGTGGATGAATTGTGGTATATTCATTCATCAGCAATGCAAATGAACCATCTGCAATGACATGTAGTCTGGTGGACCAATCTTTGAAACTTAATGCTAAATGAAAGACCTCAGACACACACAGGAAGTACATACTATATAGGATTCTATTCTATGAAATACAATACAGGCAAAATTAATCTATATGATTAAAAAGCCCAAATAGTGGCTAGTCTGGGGAGTAGGGAGATTTGTGTTTGGAAGGGAGCAGGAGTGGGCTTCTAAGATGCTTGTTTGTGAGTGCTAGTCACACAGTTGTATTCAGTTTGTGAAAACATATTGAATGATCCACTTTCATGTGCACATTTCTCCATGTAAATTATATTTTAATAAAATTTAAACCATAAAAAATAAAAGCAGAATGCTTGGGATAAGATAATTTTGTTTGCTCACTTCAATTTATATACTGTTTTCCACATTAACTCTATAATAATCAACAGCAAAGAATTCTTAATAACAAAACTATCATCTTCCCTGCAGAACATTTTTTAATTAACTAGTGATTCATTCATAAAACATAATGCAGAGTCTAGTTCTTCCACAAAATGGCATTGCAGTAGACATCGTCATAGTAACGTCACTTATTTTTCTGATGTGTTTAACCAGATTACTACACCTGAAGATTGCAGAGTATTTTATACCCCACTTTAGAAAGGCATTTTATTACACAAACATTAAAAACCCCCTTCCAGAAAATACAACATAGTTAACTGAATTTGTATCCTACTGAAGTTTCCTTAGCTCTTAAAAGGAAAAATACGTAGCGTCAAAATTATCCTTGAAAATTCCCCAGTGATGTGGTACACCAGAGATTGAACTACAACTCATAGTCTGTACAAGATAGATGGTTTCTGCTTTAACACTAATTTGATCACTTTTTCTCTGATTGAAGATGAGATAAAGGAACTAGCTGGTATTTACAATTATATTAATAAAAGGAAACAAAATATCAGAATCACACCAGCCTCAGAAGCACCTGGGAGCTGTAATTAACTGAGGTAATAGCAAAGTCATGCAGTCCAACTCAGAGTTCCTGTAGGACGTACACTCACTGGGTAGAGTGGCTGGTTGGACTGCCCTTATTATTTAAATTATTTTCCCTTTTGCTTTCGCTCAGTCCCCATCCCTGACCCCAATGTAGTGCACCCATAATTGAATTCATAAAATTTTTAGTTTACTCTTCTGAAAAATCTGAATATCTACCTTACATTGTAATGGCAAAATGTGAATGTATCTAAAATGCCTTCTGGGCAGCATAGTATCCAGCATGTTGTGAGTGCTCAGTAAATAACAGCTATTATTATTGTGGTAGAAGAATGTGAAAATAAATAAAAGATAAAATTATGACACAGTCCCAAAGCAAAGTTTAAAATTAATTACACTTTTTCAAACTGTGTGGAAAAATTTAAAAAATTTTAAAAATATGTAGTATCCACCTCACTCAGCATCCTTTTCCCAAAGCTCAAGACCATGTGGCCACTGTGGTTCCCTTTCCACTCCCCTGGCAATATGGCTTTGATGGCCCTCCATCAAGAGGTGAGGTGTATTTCTTAGGCCACTGGATGATTGCTGGCTATGGAATGCTTGGCCAACTGAACTCAGCAAAAGGGGCTGAGTGCCTATTCCAGATTTAGGCCTCCAGAAGCCATGTGGGCTCTCACTTTGTCTCTGGGGACTCTGCCTCAGTCATGAGCATAACTTTGGGCTACACTGCCGGAGGAAGAGATACAATGTGGGTCAGAGGCCAGTCAGCCTACTTATGCCAGTTGAGGTCCCAGACACCTGCCAGACCCACATTGATTAGCAAAGCCACCAAAGCCAGCCTACAGCTCTACTGTGGTCACTCACAGCTGACCACAGACACACAAGGAAAACACACTAGTACTGCCCAGCAGAATCATGAGCCAAATACACAATTGTTATTTTAAGTCAACATATTTTGAGTGAATTTTTACTCAACCATACCTATCTGATAGAGACTGCCTATTTTCTAATCCATTCAAAATTTTTATTTAACCCTAGAGCATTAATTGCAACATGTGGTTCAGACACATTGTAGTATTCCTACACATTATGTAATATGTTCAGACATTCCATAATATTCCACAAAGATACATATGTGCACAAACCCAGGGGTTGGGTATATAAAAATGTGTCCCATTGATTCACCTCTTTCATAACAAAGTATCCATGACCCTACAATAAAAAAGACTTAGATCCTAATCACCAGCATAGTCTGGTCATTTTCCATCTGTCACATTATAAATAAATTATTTAACCAACATGCGTATCAGAGATTCTGGCCAACGTAGTAGAGTATGCATCTTCTTTCAAACTTGATGCACAATTAGGAAATACCTAATTGAGAAGATCAACTTTAAATACCAGCTTAGAATTATGAATAGTTACACAGGAGTAGGTACTTTTAATCTTTTTAAAATTTAAATAGGTAAAAAGGAACATATAGGTTGGGCGCAGTGCCTCATGCCTGTAATCCCAGCACTTTGGGAGGCCAAGGTGGGCGGATCATGAGGTCAGGAGTTTGAGACCAGCCTGGCCAATATGGTGAAACCCCATCTCTACTAAAAATACAAAAAAATTAGCCGGGCATGGTGGTATGTGCCTGTAGTCCCAGCTACTCGGGAGGCTGAGGCAGAAGAATCACTTGAACCCAAAAAGCATAGGTTGCAGTGAGCCAAGATGGCACCACTGCATTCCAGACTGGGGGACACAGCGAGACTCCATCTCAAAAAACAAAAAAAAATACCGAAAAATTAAGTTTATCTTCTTTCGCTGTTCCATTTTAAAGGCAGTGTCATCATTGCCAGTGTGTTACGTATGCTTCCAGAGATGCTCCATTTGTTTTGTATATATATTGTACATGCATGTGTATTTGCATGTATGTTTACCTGCTCCCCTCCTTGATGCTTTGCACTTTACAGTTTGTCTTGGAACTCATTATCGGTATGTACAGATTTTAAAGCACAGAGATTTGAAATGAGATGTTCCCAGGCCAAGGCATATGGGGGTTAATGGTTGAGTGACGGTAATGGCCAGTCCTCCAGTAAATAGAAGACTGTAAAAAGCTTCACATTTTCTATTCACTTTTCAGTATTTTTTTATTCCTTTCCCTGACAGGGTATGATTGCCAGAAAGTTGGGGATCATTAGAGGCCATTTTTTTCCCTCTCTCTTTGAAGCAACATTTAATGGGCCCATACTACACGCTTAAGCCTGTAGTCGTCACAGATTTAAATAAAAAATCAGTCCCAAAACTTGAAAGGGCTGAGAGAATGGGACTTCAATTTGGACCTAGGTCTTATAAGGGTTTAATTATTTGTTTATGGAAATATTTTATTGTCTTAATGATATTAGTCATTATTTAATAAGAAGTCATGTATTGCCTAAGACTGTCTTATGTGGGGGATCAATTTACAACCTTAAAAGAAAATCAAATGCTGAGAAAAGCCGCAACCAAGTGTCAGAATGTCTGGTTTATAGACCCCAAGCCCAGAAATAATTAGATCATGCAGGCAGGGATCTTACAGATGCAAGTACTGTGTTCAAAGAACAAGGCCACACTTACTCAGAAGCCAAGTTTATCCAACTCAGGATTCTGCATCTTTCAGAGGAACATTTGTGGCTCGATGACTGCCCATCATGAAATCACCTTTAAAAATAGAATGATGCACCACAAGCACATCTAAATTCCTTTTAGCATCTAGTACAGAAAAACAAATCAGTGATGTAGTTTCTAAATTTCTGAAACAGTTTCTAGTCTGTATTATGTATTGAAGAGACATGGCTTGGGTTTGGTTTGGTTTTGGTTTTGGTTTTTTTATTCTTTTCATCTATACCACCTACTTTAGATGACTTTAGCTACATCCTGAAGATATAAAGTCAATAACATAGTAGCAAGTTATTATAAGAAATTAAATCTGCAGTTCTTTTTTAATAATCAGATTAAATTCAGGATACATTTCCTAACATAAGAATTTCAAAGTGCTTCAAATCTGGGACAGATTTTTTTTCAGCAATGTTACAGGAACTAACGTGGGAGGAAGAAGGGGGGGGAGGCAGAAGAAAAGGAAGAAAAGGAGGAAGGAGAGGGGGAAAAAGGCAGGTTGAGGGGAGGAGGAGGGAGGGAGAGAGGAAGAGAACCAAGATAGCCTACTCCCAACAGTAGTGTTTCCATGGAGAAGCAATGCTATTAGAGACACTTAGCTTGCAAGATGACTAGGAGACATTCTTAACTTTATATTGGAAGATTACCATGTATGCTAGTTTTATCTCATATGAGGCAGCAAATTTTCTTAGAATACCAACAAGTGGGCTTCAGAGAATTATATAGTGAGGACACAGTGATCACTACAAAAATAAACAAAAGCTTTCGGTTTATTTCTCACTGGGAGAGAGTCTGTAAAAGGCTGAACTTTTTGAAAAGTGAAATCTGATGCAAAAACTTCATCTAAGGAAACATTAGTTTGAACATCCGGGGAGGTGGGAGTAGAAATCGTTTCACACTATTTTTTCCTCTCTATTATATTTTCTCTTCCTGATAATTTTGGGAATAACATCATGTCCTATATTCTGCCAGCTACTGCTAATGCTCTGAACTTTCAGTTCCTGCCTGGCAGGGATCCATCAATCCACAGTCTTTTCACTATTAAATCTATTTCTCAATATAGGTCACTTGAGTCCAAATTACTCAGTTACAGATAAAATATAACCCTCCACTAGAGGGATGTATTTTTATCCCAACATTCAAAGAGTTGCCTTTTTTAACATGGCCTAGTGTTAATGGAGGTTACACTCATAACTCTTCAAGAAGAAACTATAACTTAGAAATCTACTCTCCCCTTGATAATTAGGTTTAACTTCTATTAACATAAAATGAGAATTATGTGACTTAGAGGAAGTGAGATAAGGTGCCTTAGTTTAAACTAATGATGAAAATTGTGACTTCTCCATATTGTGGAAGTCTCTTCTGAAATCATACTAGCATTTAGGGAAATGCCACTATAACCCCCACAGCTGTTGCCTAGAACCCAAATATTGAGAAAGAAATTATGAAGCTCTGTATCATGTCTGTATGTTGTTAGTGACACTGAACTTCCTAATTTGTTATTTTAAATCATGACTTACTGTACTTCATTGTAAGGGAGATTCAATTTCTGAGTGTATAGTTGACAACAAGCGATGTATTCAATTTTTTTTTTTCTCAGTGTCTCTTATCACCTCTTACAGAAGGGCCTAGTAAAGCTTTTATGCCAAATCCTGATTTGGCTTTAAGTCACTATGTATGTACTATTTTACACATTTAGCAAGATGTAAATGCAAATTTAGGCATCTATCAGATATTTAGCAAAGACCATAACACTTAGACAATTCTGATCAAAAACTTAATTTTTATACTATTGAAAAATCCACTACTTATGCAAGTGGTATATTGAGAATATTATTTAGGAAGTTTTACCCTTAAATCCTAATGTTTTCCTAATAATATGTTACATAACCAAAGAAAAGTCATATTACCTAAATCATCCATTAGAAAAACTAACATTGAATAAAGACCACCAGTTGAGCTCATGGAATTACCAGAGCACTTTATAATGATCATTCATTCACATGGGGAACTTTTTCAAGCAAATTCATATGTGGAATTCAACTGGGATGAGAGATTGGGTTAAATAAGACCCCAAACAGAATCCTGAGGCACCGACACGTGTAAACGTCACCAACTAAGGTATTTAAGTCTTAGGAAAGTGTACTCACTAATGACTTATTTACTTTTATCTTAGACATACTTTTAACAATGTTACCTATTTCATTTTCCTGTGAATATTATTAACAAATAAATTATAAATAGAAAGAAAGCTCTTAAGGCACACTTCCTGCAAGAAGTGCTGTCTAATACTGAGGCAAAGTATAGAAAATAACATAGCATTGTATGCAAGTATTCAAAAAGCATACTCCTCTTGAATCAGCAAAGGTACCTCAAGATACCTCTGTTTTCCACATGGTTCGATAACAGTAAAAAGGATAACCCCTAGGCATCTTATACAGAACATGAAATTCTGTTCAAACTGCAACTTAAGATGGCAGAGAAAGCCACAATCCATTGTAGAAAGGCTTTCATTTTATGGCTAAAATTTTTTTTATCGTTATTGTTGTTAAGGTTTTTCTCACAGATGATATAACTACAACTAGCTAAGCAAGTCACCTATGACAGTGTGAACTTGCCACTGTCATAAAGGAAACAAAGTTATTGTGTATGCTTTGATTGTAAACTACTGGGAATCAATTTCATTTGACCAATATTGAGTCCCTACTCTAGGCAAAACACTTGGTATGGAAAATGCATTTGAAATTAATAACTTTGTTATACATATAAGTAAAATTTCTTATCTATTTCATTTAATTAATTTCTTAATCTAGTCATTAATGACAATGGCTGTTAGAAATTTTTATACCTATGTCTTACAAACCCTTCCTCAGCCTATCAAAACACAGCTTCAAGAAGAAAAATGGATTTTAATAATAACAACAGCAAAGCCTTATCTAGAATTAGCTAGGTTTCAGACACTGTTCTAAGCCTTTTGAACACATTACTTCATTTATTTATTTAATCCTTACAACCTTTTGCAAAATAGGTACAATCATCACCTTTATTTTTGAGACAAGGAACCTACCCAGAGTTATCTGGAAACTTGCTCAGGGTCTTACTGCCAGGAAGTAGCGGAACCAAGATTCAAAAGCCAAAGCTTTCTAGAGGGAGAGGGAGGATTATCAGGATGTTCATGAATACGAATTTTAAAATAATCCACAAATGAAATGTTGTAAGTATCATGAGTGCCAGCTATGCTATATTTGGAACTATCTATTGAGTACAATGGTCACTTTTGGGGTGATGCGTACACTAGAAGTCCAAACCTCACCATTAAACAATATATACATGTAACACTGCACATGTACCCCTGAATCCAAAATAAATAAAATTTTTAAAAATAATAAGAAACATAAAAGTTTTTATTTTACCTTCAGATAAAGAACTATCAACATGCTGTGGCTAAGTCTGAATAGATATTTAAAACTCTCCAAAAGTTGTCACGATTTGTTTCAAAGGACTGACCAAAGATACATGCATTACCTATCACCAGTTCAAATGCAAACTGCCTCAAAGAGCCAAAATGTCAGAAATATCAGATAGCCTTGTATACAATGGCCTAAGAACATTTTCTTTTCAATCGGTTTATCACACAATATTCAAAATTTACTATTATTAATGAATCATGAGAACTAATGTTTCAAATGCATAAGAAAATACAAGCCATAAGAGATAAATACAATTGTGTGCATGAAGAAAGATTCTTGGTGAAAGCAATGTCTGAAACAGTGAATTCTTTTGGTTACAAATGGTGGAAACCCAAATCAAACTAGTTTAGGTAAAAGGGGTGGGAGGAGATATTTTATTCACTCATAAAACTAGAAGGTCTCAAGTTCATCTGACTCAGAAGCATAAACAATGTCCCTAGCACTCTGCCTCACTTAGCTTTTATTTCTTCTGATAGTATGTGGGCTTCATTCTCAGGCTCATGTTTCCAGAAGGCTCAGAAGATAGCAACAAGTAACCTCAAATATGCACCTTTATTGATGAGCTACCAAATCTCAGATAAAATTCTAATTGGCCTGACTTGGATTGAGGGCCCTTTCTTACCTAATCACTGCAGCCTAGAGGTCAAAGAACACATAAGGTTGTACCAGCACAAAGCTGGTCAAAACTTGGAAGAGGCCATCATTGCATCAGTGGCTAGAGTGAGAGATGGCACAAAGAGGTTATATAAAGTGCTGTATAAGAGACATCTGATACACTGTCAGAGGTTATGTATGCATACGCTTGAATATTGTCTATGTATAGATTTCAGGAGAACATGACTATCAAGGATGATTAGATGAGCAGAACCTGAGATTCCTAGATTTAGCCTGTGGCCCCCGAAGGGTTTAAAGTTGTCCCAGGCTAATATCCCCTGGCCCTTAGCAAATGAAAAAGCAAATCCCCCATGGTGGAAATTATCCCCGGTGTAACCCCCTAGGTTTCCAATGCATTAAGTTCAACCAGTAGGAGCCCACAAACCACCATGGGTGAGAGAGTCAGCAAAAGCAAGCAAACAATCAGATTTAGACACCTAATTATTTAATATAGGAATATCAGAGACAGAATATAAAATTAGTTATGAATTATAGTAACAAAATCAAAGAACCTGAGGGGCTCTCCCTGAGTGCCCCCACGGGATTAACTGCTTAACAGGACACCACGGCAGTTACCCAAAGGAAAAATAAAATGTTTTCTTACGTGAAGAAAGGGGAAGATTATGTTGAACAGGTAGAAACAACATTTGACTGCTACTATCATGATTTTCCCATGGAAAAAGCTCAGATTTCATGCAGGGTAACAACTTCCTTGTATTCAGGGATAGTTATGTGTCAAGCACTGTGCTAAGCATGTCACATGCCTCCTTTCATTTAATTCTATGGCAATATTGAGGTAGACATGATTGTTATTATTTCTAGGAATGATGTGAAATTGTGTACCTATTCACCTACACCAGCTATTTACACCAAGACCTTTCTAACTGGCCAATGTGCCTTTCAGTTAATTGGTTCCTGTGCCATACTAGTTGATGTATTTCAAATAACCAATTCTGCTTTTTCTTTTGTTTCTTTTTGAGACAGGTTCTCACTCTGTTGCTCAGGCTGGAGTGCAGTGGCATGATCATAGCTCACTGCAGCCTGAAGCTCCTAGGCTCAAGCGATCCTCCCACCTCAACCTCCCGTGTAGCTGGCACTACAGGAATGTGCCTCCACCCCTTGCTGATTTTTTTTAAAAAATTGTAGAGATGAGGATTCTCTATATTGCCCAGGCTGGTCTTGAACTCCTGGGCTCAAGCAATCCTCTCACCTCAATCTCCCAAAGTGTTGGTATTACAGGCATGAGCCATCAGGCCAGGCCTTCCTGTTTATTTTCAATACTGCCATAAAGCAACTGAGATTCACAGAGTTTCATAATTTAAAAATGTAAGTTCAGTAAGTACAAATCCACTAGTAGGAACTCAGTAAATGTTATTCATTATTAATGTTAATTACTGTTAGCATAAACATGACAAATGCTATAGGGACATTATATTTTAATGGTTTAAGATATTCATTAAAGTATAATTTTCATAAAATAAATGCAAATTCTATTTTAAGTGCACAGCTTGATGTGTTTTGCCCAAAGTATACAGCCTTGTAACTACCACCACATAAGACAGACATTTCTCTCATCTCAGTTTTCTCTTGCCACTTTGCAGTAAATTCCCTCATCTCTCCTAGACAACCACCAATATGCTTCCTGTCACTATAGTTTTCCCTTTTCTAGAATTTCATATGAATGGAAACATATAATACACAATCTTTTGGATTTATGTTCTATTGCTCAGTATAACAATGAAGTATCTATTGAGAGTCATCTATGTTGGTGCATGTTTAAGTGGTTTGCTCCTTTTTACTGTTTAATAGTGTTTTATTGTTTGGATATACCACATTTTCCTTATCCATTCATCAGCTGATGAAAACTTTGGCTTATTCTAATTTTTGGATTTTACAAATAATGCTGCTTTGAATATTCACTGCCGCATTACAAATCTAAGGTAGACAGTATCAGTTGAGCAGTTAATCCCCCGCAGTTAATCCCATGCATGTTCATTTTCCTTGGGTAGATAATAAACCAGGAAAGGAACCCATGATGAGTCATAAAAACAAGTACAAGTTTAACTTTATAAAAAACTGCCAATCTGTCTTCCAAAGTGGCTATAACATTTTCTCATTTCTACCAGCAATGAATGAGACTTCCATTGGCTTTACATACTTGCCAACACTTAGTATAGTGAGCCTTTTTAATTTCAGCCATTTTAGTGGATATCCAGTGCTTGTTTGTGAATTCAATTTTCATTTTGCTGATGATCAGCAGGATGGGACACATACAATGTGCTTATTTGCCATCATGTATCTTCCTCAGTGAAGTGTCTGTTCAAATTTTTGCACATTCTTAATTGTTACATGTTTTCTTATTGAGTTGTAAAAGTTTTTCACAAATTCTGGATACAAGTTCTTAGTCAGATATATGGTTTTGCAAATATTTTTTACTGATCTGTCAATTACCTTTTTCTTAAGAGTCTTTCAAAAATAAATGGTTTTTAACTTTGATAAAGTCCAATTTATAATTTTTTTTCTTTTCTGGTTAATGCTTTTTGTATCATACTTAAGAAATCCTTGGTTATACCAAGAACACAATGGGTTTTTTTTCCTGGTTTTATACAGATGTTTTATGGTTTTAGGTTTTACATTTAGGTTTACAATTTATTTCCATTTAATTTGTAAATTATATAAATATAAGGGTTGAGATGCTTCTGTATTTCACCCCAGAGAGATACTTAATTATATTACTTTTCTATGGCAGCTATAGAAAATTAACACAAACTGCATAAATGTCTTCTTTTGAGAAGTGTCTGTTCATGTCCTTCGCCCACTTTTTCATGGGGTTGTTTGTTTTTTTCTTGTAAATTTGTTTGAGTTCATTGTAGATTCTGGATATTAGCCCTTTGTCAGATGAGTAGGTTGCGAAAATTTTCTCCCATGTTGTAGGTTGCCTGTTCACTCTGATGGTAGTTTCTTTTGCTGTGCAGAAGCTCTTTAGTTTAATTAGATCCCATTTGTCAATTTTGGCTTTTGTTGCCGTTGCTTTTGGTGTTTTGGACATGAAGACATTTATGCAGCCAAAAAACACATGAAAAAATGCTCATCATCACTGGCCATCAGAGAAATGCAAATCAAAACCACTATGAGATATCATCTCACACCAGTTAGAATGGCAATCATTAAAAAGTCAGGAAACAACAGGTGCTGGAGAGGATGTGGAGAAATAGGAACACTTTTACACTGTTGGTGGGACTGTAAACTAGTTCAACCATTGTGGAAGTCAGTGTGGCGATTCCTCAGGGATCTAGAACTAGAAATACCATTTGACCCAGCCATCCCATTACTGGGTATATACCCAAAGGACTATAAATCATGCTGCTATAAAGACACATGCACACGTATGTTTATTGCGGCATTATTCACAATAGCAAAGACTTGGAACCAACCCAAATGTCCAACAATGATAGACTGGATTAAGAAAATGTGGCACATATACACCATGGAATACTATGCAGCCATAAAAAATGATGAGTTCGTGTCCTTTGTAGGGACATGGATGAAATTGGAAACCATCATTCTCAGTAAACTATCACAAGAACAAAAAACCAAACACCGCATATTCTCACTCATAGGTGGGAATTGAACTATGAGATCACATGGACACAAGAAGGGGGATATCACACTCTGGGGACTGTGGTGGGGAGGGGGGAGGGGGGAGGGATAGCATTGGGAGATATACCTAATGCTAGATGACGAGTTAGTGGGTGCAGCGCACCAGCATGGCACATGTATACATATGTAACTAACCTGCACAATGTGCATATGTACCCTAAAACTTAAAGTACAATTAAAAAAAAAAGAAAAGAAAATTAACACAAACTTACGGTTTTAAAACAACACAAATATATTATTGTGCAATTCTATAAGTTAGAAGTCCAAGTTGTCAGCAAGGCTACATCTCTTTCTGGAGACCTAGGGAGGAATTCATATATTTGCCCTTTCTATCTTCCCGAGGCAACTCATATTCTGTAACTCATGGCCTCTTTCTCCATCTTTAAAGCCTGCAACATTGGACCAGTTATTCTCCTCTACCATCTCTCTGGTTCTTTTCTGCCTCTCTCCTCTCAAAAACACTTGTGATTACAGTGGGCCCACCTGGATAACCCAGTTTATCTTCCTATTTTAAAGTTAACAATTGGATTTGCAAACTTAATTCCTCTTTGCCATGTATCCAAACACATTCACAGGTTCTGAGGATTAGAATCTGGACATCTTTGGGGTGGGAGTGGAGGCATTATTGTGTCTATTGTATCAAATGTACCAAGGCTGTATGTTACAAAGACTCCTTTTCCCATTGAACTAATGTGGCATCTTGGTTGAAAATCAGTTGACCATGTATGGATCTATTTCTGGATTATATTCTATTCCTCTGATTTCTTTGTCTATCTTTTAAACCAGGGGTCCCCAACCCATGGCCTACAGACTAGTTTTGGTCTGTGGCCTGTTAGAAACCAGGCCACACAGTAGGAGGTGAGTGACAGGAGAGTGAGCGAAGCTGAGCTCTGCCTCCTGTCAGATGGGTGGTGGCATTAGAGTCTCATAGGATCATGGACCCTATTGTGAACTGTGCATGAGAGGGATCTAGACTGCATGCTCTTTATGAGAATCTAATGCGTGATGATCTGCCACTGTCTCCCATCACTGCTAGATGGGACCAACTAGTTGCAGGAACACAAGCTCAGGACTCCCACTGATTCTATATTATGGTGAGTATGTAATAATAATAGAAATAAAGTGCACAATAAATGCAATATGCTTGAGTCCCACCCCATCCCAACCCATCTGTGGAAAAATTGTCTTCCTTGAAACTGGTTCCGTGTGTCAAAAAGGTTGGGGAATACTGTTTTAAACAAAACCACATTGTTTTGTTCACTGTAGATTCAGGTCAGTTACTGTAAGCCCTTCAACTTTCATCCTTCTCACAATTATTTTGGCAATTCCAGATATTTTGTATTTCCATATGTGGATTTTTGTGGGAATTGCATTGGATTTATATGTTCATTGGAGAATGGACATGTTAACAATATGGAGACTTCAGACGGCAAACATGGCATCTTTCTCCACTTATTTAGGTCTTCTTTAATTTATCTCAGCACTGTTTTGTAATAATTAGTATACAGGTCTCACATATCTTTGTTAAATTTATTTCTAAGGGCTATACTTATTTCGGGTTCCATTGTCAGTGCAATTGTATTTTTAATTTCATTTTCCAATTGTTCATTACTGTTCTTAGAAATGCAGTCCTTTTTTTGTATATTGCCTTCATGCCTTGTGAAGGCACTAATAGCTTTTTAAATATATTCCTTAGGATTTTCTACATATATGACAATATCATCTGCAAATAGAGATAGTTTTTCTCCTTTTGTACAATCTTATTATTTTTCTTCCCTTATTGGACTGATTTAGACCTCTAGAACAATACTGAATTGAAATGGTGAAAGCAGACGTTCTTCATTATTCCATATTTTTGGTATAACAAATTTAGTCTTTTACTAAGTATTATGTTTACTGTGAATTTTTTATAGAAGCCTTTATCAAGCTGGGAAGGTATTTTTAAATGCTAGTTACCTGAAATTTTTATCATGAATAAGTGTTAATTTTTAAGAATTTTTTTCTACTGCTATCAAGATGGCCAAAGAATTTTTCTTCTTTATTCAATTAATATGATGAATTGCATTGAGTGATATTTGAATATTAAGCAAATCTTCAATTCTTGAGATTAAAGCCTCTTGTATGTGATGAGCTATTCTTTTTATATAATGTTGAATTTGATTTGCTAATATTAAGAATGTTTTCATCTATATTCATGAGAGCTGTTGGTCTGTAGTTTTCAATTTTGGGAATATCTTAATCTGGTTTTGGTATCAGTGTAATACTGGCCTCGTAAAATCTGTTGGGAAGTGAACCCTCTTCTATTTTCTGAAACAGTTTTTGTAAGATTGTTACACTTTCTTCATTAAATATTTGATAGACTTCACTAGTGAAGCCACCATGTCCTATCGTTTTCTTTCTCAGAACATTTTTAAATTACCAATTTAATGTTTTTAATGGATATAGGGTTATCTAAGTGCTCTATTTCTTCTTGAGGCTATTTTGGTGAGTTGTTTTTCAAGATATTTGTCCGTTTCATCTAAAGTGTCAAATTTATTGGCATAAAATTTTTCATAAAGTTTCCTGTTATGGATTTATGCTCTTATTTTTATTAATTCATTTCTTCTACTTAATTAGTTTGCTGGTTTTTGCTAGCTTCCTATGGTGCAAGCTTAGATCTTGATTTGAGATGTTTCACCTTTTAAACACAAGCATTTAAATCTATAAAAGTGCTGCTGAACACTGATTAGTCACAATCCACAAAATCTAATACGCTTTTCTTTCATTTTTTGCTATTAAGATGTTTTCTAGTTTTTAAATAATTTATATGATGATACAGAATACATAAAATTTACCATTTTAATCCTTTTAAGTGTACAGTTTAGTAGCACTAAGTACATTCATACTGTTGTGCTCAGTCACCACCATCCATCTCTAGAACAACTTTGTCATATTTCCAAACTATATCTTTACCCATTAAACAATAACTCCTGATTCCTTTTCCTGAACCCCTGGAAACTACCTTTCTACTTTCTATCTCTACAAATTTGACAATTCTAGGTACTTCACATAAGTGAAATCATACAATATTTGTCCTTTTTGGTCTGGTTTATTACACTTAGCATAATGTTTTCAAAGTTCTTCCATGTTGTAGCATGTGTCCAAATTTCCTTAATTTTAAGGCTGAATAATATTTCATTGTACATATTTACCACATGTTGTTTATCCATTTATCCAACAATGGACATTTGGATTAATACTAGCTTTTAGCTATTGTGAATAATGCTGCTATAAATGTGAGTATAAAAATATCTCTTTATGTCACTTTTTTCAATTTTTTTGGCTATACACCCAGAAGTAAAATTTGTAACTTTGTTTTGAACATGGGTTATTTATAACTGTATTTTTTATTGTCCAAATATTTGGGTGATTTTCCAGATGATTTTCAGTTATAAATTCATAATTTAATTCTATTATAGAGAAAACATCATATGATTTAAATATTTTTGTATTCGTTGACATTTGTTTTATGACCCTGCATTTGGTATATCTTAGTGAATGCTCCATGTGTTTGTGAAAAGAATATATATTATTCCGTTTAGGCATAAACTATTTTATAAATGCCAGTTTCTTTATGTTGGTTCATATTGTTCAAACCTTTTTTTTCTGTTTTTTTTTTTTTTTTTTTTTTTTTTTGCGATGGAGTCTCACTCTGTCACCTAGGCTGGAGTGCAGTGGCACAATCTCGGCTCACTGCAACCTCTGCCTCCTGGGTTCAAGGAATTCTCCTGCCTCAGCCTCCTGAGTAGCTGGGATTACAGGCATGCACCATGATACTCAGCTAATTTTTGTATTTTTAGTAGAGATGGGGTTTCACCATGTTGGCCAGACTGGTCTTGAACTCTTGACCTCAGGTGATCCACCTGCCTCGGCCTCCCAAAATGCTGGGAATACAGGCGTGAGCCACCGCACCTGGCCTATGCTGTTGCAGGAAGTCAGGGACCCTGAACGGAGGGACCAGCTGCAGCCGAGGCAAAGAATATAAATTGTGAAGATTTCATGGACATTTATCAGTTCCCAAAATTAACACTTTTATAATTTCTTATGCCTGTCTTTACTGCAATCTCTGAACATAAATTGTGAAGATTTCATGGACATTTATCACTTCCCTAATAATACTCTTATAATTTCTTATGTCTGTCTTTACTTTAATCTCTTAATCCCATTATCTTCATCAGCTGAGAATGTACCTCAGGATGTCACCTCAGGATCACTATTGTACAAACTGATTTTAAGACATGTGTGTTTGAACAATATGAAATTAGTGCACTTTGAAAAGAACAGAATAACAGTGATTTTGGGGAAGAAGGGAAGATAACCATAAGGTCTGACTGCCTGCAGGGTCAGGCAGAATAGAGCCATATTTTTCTTCTTGCGGAAAGCCTATAAGTGGATGTGTGAGTAGGAGAGACATCGATGAATTCTTTTCCCAGCAAGGAATAACCCTGGGGAAGGAATGCATTCCTGCGGGGAGGTCTGTAGATGACTGCTCTGGGAATGTCTGTCTAATGCAGTTGAGATAAGGACTGAAATACGCCCTGGTCTCCTGCAGTACCCTCAGGCTTACCAGGATTGGGAAACTCCAGCCTGGTAAATTCTAGTCAGACCAGTTCTCTGCTCTCAAACACTGTTTCCTGTTAAGATGTTTATCAAGACAATACCTGCACAGCAGGACATAGACCCTCATCAGTAATTCTAATTTTGCCTTTGCCTTGTGATCTTAACTGTCCTCTGAAGCATGTGATCCTTGTGACCTACTCCCTGTTCATACACCCCCTCCCCTTTTAAAATCCCTAATAAAAACTTGCTGGTTTTGCGGCTCCAGGTCATCATCATGGTCCTACCAATATGCGATGTCACCCCCGGAGGCCCAGCTGTAAACTTTCTCTCTTTGTACTCTTTCTCTTTATTTCTCAGACCGGCTGACATTTAGGGAAAATAGAAAAGAACCTACGTTAAAATACTGGGGGCTGTTTCCCCTGATACTATGCAAATTTTTTTATATCATTACTGATTTTTTACCTATTTGTTCTAATTACTGAGAAAGGAGTTTTGAAATTTGTAACTATACTTGCTAATAATTGTTAAATTGTCTATTATCTTTTCAATTCTGACAGTTTTTGCTTCATGCAATGTGGAGCTCTGTTACTGGGTACACAGACTACTATAACAGTTTTATAGAACCATTGTTCCTGTTATACTGATTCTTTTTTTAATCAAATATCCCTCTTCGTCTACTAATACTACTTTATCTTTTTTTCATGGATTGAAAAAATCTTGTTTTCTTTTTAAATAAGTGTTATTGTAAATATTTAAAATATACAACCTGATTTTATAAAATACATATATATATATAGTTAAATGTTTACTATAGAGAAACAAATTAACATATCTATTAGGTCACATAGTTACCCATTTTCCTTTCTATAGCAAGAGCAGCTATAATTTTCTTATTTAGCAAAGATCCTGAATACAATGCATTATTATTAACTATAGTCTTCATGTTATACATTAGAGCTTTCAACCAACTCTCTTTAAAGTGTAATTTACATGATATTCATATATCCCATTTATATTTTCTTTTTTTTCATCATATCTCTGACAAAGAGTTAATTTCTTTAATTCACAAAGGGATCAAACAAATCAAAATAGTAAGAATGGGCAGTATTTATGAACAGGCAGTTTATAGGGGAAAATAGCATAGACCAATAAACATAAGAAACATACTTAACCTCACTAAAACCTAAAAAAAATACAAATCACAATACTAATGATATATCATTGTGCCTTAATTTGATTGGGAAAAATAATAAAGCATTGATAATAGTATGTATTGGGAAATATTTGGAAAATAAACTCACTTTTCATGGCAGTATTCAACTATTTGGAGGAGATATTTGGCAATATATATCAATATTGAAAATGTATGAAATATTTGCATCAACAACTTTAGTGCTAAGAATTAACTCCATAAATAATAATAATAATAAATTACTTGCAAAAGTACACAAGATATAAATATAGACATGTGCATTGCAGGATTGTTTTAATAGCAAAAAACTGGGAAATACTTAAATATCCATTTTTAAAAATGGGGTAAATAAATTATGGCACATCCCTACAATAGAATTCCAAGTTGCCGCTAAAATGAGGTACAACCATATTTCTTGATCTAGACAAAAGTCTGTAATATATTAAGTGTCTTTAAAAGTTATAAAATAATAGGTTTGCTATGTCCTCATTTTTTGTAAAAACAAAGAGAAACAAAAACTCTGTGTGTGTGTGTGTGTGTGTGAATGTATAGGTAAAAAAAAAGTCCAGACCATATGTTTTCTCTCAATAGTGGTACCATGAGTGATTGTCACTTAGTACTTTATATTGTAGCATATTTTCTGAAAATTTTACCAAAAACATGAATTATAATCACTGAAATAGGAGGTATTTTTATATACATAAACAATTGGCGGGGTGAAGAGAGGTGTCAAAATAAGGAGGTCATTTATGACAAATTAGGTTTTCTACTTTGGGAATATTTGCAGCTGTCTATAGCAGGGTGTGCCTTCCCCTAACTTTTCAGCTTCACCAGTCCTAGCCCACCCCATAGATCACTGGGAGCTTCTGGGGACCTGTTTGTCCTGGATACTCACTCAGGCTTTCCTCTGTTGTAGCCTCTTTCTCTCCTGAGAGCATTTCTCAGGCCACCTCATTAGTTTCCTGTTTGTCCAATGTCTTGGATGTTGGGGGCTGGTGGAGGTAGAAAAGTGGAGAGCTTCTCATCAAATGCAAAGGCTGAGGACCTGGCCTGCCTTCCCTTACAATCTCCTCCAGACCCTGCTTCTTGGTGTCTGACCCTCATTGGGTTTCCAAACTGCAGGTTACATAATGAATCAATTTACTGTCATGGCCAGTGCTTTAAAAAACTACAATAGAGTAGAAAACATCAAAATGTATCATGTGCATTAAAGGCAAATATTGTTTATAAAACTTTTGTTTAGGACATATAGATTATATATATATATATATATATACACATATATATATATATTTCACAGTCAAATAATTTGAAAAATACCGATATAAATTGTTAAAGTGATTAATAACAGGTCTTAAGTCCTGAGAACAGAAATCCATCCAGAAAGCCCCAGCCCCTTTCCAATTTTGGGCTCTTTCTCCTCATACCAAACAAGGAAACCACCAAAAAAAAAAAAATGGTGAAAAGGAGAGCAGGACTCTGACCCCCCGTGGTGGCCAGGTGACTTCTGGTGGATTCCAAGGTCACCACCCAGATCCCAGAAACGATCATAGCTTAACATTGGAATATTAAAGCATGGTCTTGCTTCTCATTTGCGGAATTCCAGCATCACAAAATTCTGGTTCTGAGAAGTATTCTCTCTTTTTTGCTTGACTCTTTTTGTTTCTAGTTCAAGTTTTTCAGCTGTGAAGTATGTTGGGACTTTACCTCTGGAACAGAACAATTCACCATCAAGACTTTGCCTTCTATCACCTCCTTCTTGTCCTGCATTGCTCTGGGACTGACCACTCCTTTCACTAACACCTGGTACTCTGGCGTGGTTTTCTCCTTGTTGTTCTGAACCACAATGTACTTCTATTTCCCTGAGTCATAGACCCAAGCCTGAGAAATGAAAAATACTTCTATGTTGCCTAGGGAGAAGTAAAAATGTTGTGCCATCCTTCTAAAAAAGCACCAGGTGCTGAGGCTTGATGTACAAGGTGTGCTGGCATCTATGATGCACTACAGGGTCAGGTTTTGCTGTTTGCACCAAATTTGGCTGGATCTTCATGAGGATGCTGTTGATGGTGTAAGAGTTTTCTTGTTTTCTTGACCCTCAAAGCATGAAAAGAGAAGAAGTAGTAGGACTCAGGGATACCCCAATAGCATCCTGAGGTTAAAGACTGCCAGGCATAGTTAGTTCCACCTTCAGACCATGCCTTTTGGGCAGAAGACACTTCCACGCTTCGGCACTCTTCAAATTGTTCTCTCACCATGTCCTTCCTTCCAGTCCCTCTTTTTAAGCTTACTACTTGAATAGTGTGTATCATTTTCTATCCTTTTACTTAGAGTTTATTTGTGTCTGTGTTTAAAGTGCAACTTTTATAGACAGATCTGGGTTTTTAAAAATCCAATCCAATATTATCTGCCTTTCATTTAAAATATTTATCCATATATTTAATATGATTATGTAACAGGATTTTAGTCTGCCATCGTGCTATTTGTTTTTTTGTCTCATCCCTTTTTTATTCCTCTCTTCCTCCTTTCCTAGCTTTTCTTTGGTTTTCCACAAATATTTTAGTATGTCATTTTACCCTCTGTTAGCTTTCAACTATATTTCTTTGCATTTTTTTTAGTGGTTGCTTAGGGTTAACAACGTGCATTGTTAGCTCATGATAATTTTCTTAGATTTAATATTGAATTACTAGTATTATTATTATTATTATTATTATTATTATTATTATTATTATTGAGACAGGGTCTCACTCTGTCACCCAGGCTGGAATACAGTGGCACAATCACTCCTCATTGCAGCCTCATCCCTCCAGGTTCAAATAATCTCCCCACCTCAGCCTCCTATAAACCTGGGACTACAGGTACACATCACCACACCCAGCTATTTTTTTATTTTTAGTTGACACAGGGTCTTGCTATGTTGCCCAGGCTGGTCTTGAACTCCTGGGCTCAAGCAATCAGCCTGCCTTGGCCTCCCAAAGTGCTAGGATTGCAGGTGTGAACCACCACATGTGACCTTGAGTTATTATTTTTATTAAAATACCAGAATCTTAAAACAGTACAGTTCCATTTACCCTCTATCTTCCATGCTGTTGTTCTCACATATATTACACCAATGTACTTTATAAACTCTATAATGTCTTTTCAAAAATATTTAAAAGAACAAAATATTTGTATAAGCTTTTATATTTTACTATATTTTTTCAATGCTTCTTATTTCTTTCTGCATATCCACATTACCATCTGGTGTCATTTTCCTTGCACTCAAAGTTTCTTTAGTGTTTCTGGTACTGCTAGTCTGTTAGCTATGGATTTTCTAGGTTTTTGCCTAAAAACTTCTATTTCATTTTTATATTTGTAGAATAGTTTGACTACTTATAGAATTCTTGGCTGCCAGTGTTTTGTTTTTGTTTTTTTTTTTCTTAATTACTCAGTATGTTGAATATGTAAGTCGAATGTCTTCTGGTCTGCATTATTTCTGGTGATAAATCAGCAATTGATCATATTGTTGTTTTTCTCTTGCTACTTTCTGCATGTAATGTGTTGTTTTTCTCTTGCCATTTTTAAGGTTTTCTGAGGTTTTTATGTTTTCTTTTTAGGTGTCTTGCTGTAGCGTACTGAGATTGGATTGTTGGTGGGGGTGTGTGTGTGTGTGTCTTTATATTATTTGGGTTTCATTGAACTTCTTGAGTGACTAAGTTAGTGGGTTTTCTTTAGCAAATTTAAGAGGATATGGGCCATTCTTCCCTCAAATTTTTTTGTCCCTTTCTCTCCTTCTTCACCTTCTGGGACCCCATTCACACACATGTTGAACTGTTTGATGTTGTTCCACAGTTTTCTGGGGTTTTGTTCATTTTTGCTAAATGTTTTTTTCCATGTTATTCAAATTTGATAGTTTCTACTGATCTAACTTTAATTTCTTCTTCTTTTTAAAGACAGGGTCTCCTTTTGTCACCCAGGCTGCAGTGCAGTGGCACAATCACGGCTCATTGTAGCCTCAACCTCTTGGACTCAAGTGATCCTCCCTCCTCAGCCTCCAAAGAAGCTGATACCAGAAGTGCACGCCACCGTGCCCAGCTAATTTTTTATTTTTTGTAAAGACAGGGTCTCCCTCTGTTGCCCAGGCTGGACTCAAACCCTTGGGCTCAAGCAATCTTCCTGTCTTAGCCTCCCAAAGTGCTAGGATTACAGATGTAAACTACTGTGCTGGCCAATTTCACTGATTCTTTATCCTGTCATTTCAACTCTGCTTTTGAGACCATATAGTGAAGTTTTCATTTCCAGTACTGTACTTTATAGTTCTAGAATTTCCACTTGTTTTTTTCTTATTGCTTACATTTCTCTGTCACAATTTCCTATCTGTTTATTTATAAATATTATAGTCTCCTTTAATTATCTGAATGAATTTAAAATTGCCTCTTTGAAATGTTTATCTGCTCAATATATCATCAAGGCCCATTCCGTGTCAGTTTCCAGTGACTGTCACACAAACTCAGGCAAAGAAGCACCATCATGTTTATTTCTATATCTAGTAATTTCTTGTTTCAAATTAAATGTTGTAGATTATACCTCGTAGTGACTCTGAGACATCTGAGGATTATTGGTTTGCTTGTTTTATTATTTTCATTTGAGTAGGCAATTTGATTGGTCTAGATTCAAACTATGAAAATAGTTTCCCCTATTACGTACAGTAGCTGGTGTTTGCAGTTCTGGGGTCAGCCAGGGATTTGGGGAAAGTTTATACTCGGACTTTGAACTTCAATACTTTTGCATCTCTCTCACTTCCAGAATTCGTTTGTAAAGGTCAAATATTCCTGTCCTCTTGGTGCTATAATCTACTTCAAACTGGTATGACTGGTTGGGGTAGTTCACTGGGGGAAACCATGTACAAAAGCCATAAATGTATAGTTTTTGCCAGTCATGCCAGACATAGCAGTCCAATTTTTAAAATATTTGTTATTAATATAATTTAAGTTATTATGAATTTGTAAGGAACAATAGAGATCCTACATATACTTTACTTATATGTTGTAACATTTTGAAAAATTACAGTACGATATTATGACCAGGATACTAACACTGACTGATATTATCCACTGATCTTATTTATATTTCCCTGATTTACATGTATTCATGTATGTGTGTGTTTGTGTATGTAGTTCTATAAAATTTTGTCATATATGTAGATTCACATATTTACCACCACAATCAAGCTACTCAACACTTCCTTAACTCCAAGGATCCCTTTTATGACCAAATTCACTTCCCTTCCACCCCCATCTCTCTTAGCCCCTAGAAACCACTAATCTGTATACCATTTCTCCAAGTTTGTCATTTCAAAATGTTGTATAACTGGAACTCTACATTACATAACCTTCTGACATTGGCCTTTTTCACTTAGCATACTTTTTCAGAGATTCATCCAAGTTAGACAGAAATCAATTTTTATTTTCTTCTTATTGTTGAGTAGCATTCCATGGAATAAATACACCACAGTTTGTTTGCCATTCACTGGTTAAAGGTTATCTGGGATGTTTCCAGTTTTAAGCTATTATGAATAGCTGCTATGAACATTTGTGTACAGTATTATTTGTGAACATAGGTTCTCATTTTGCTGCATAAATGCCTAAGAGTGCAATTGCTTGGTTATATGGTAACTGCATGCTTAGTTTTGAAAGAAACTATCAAACTATTTCCCAGAGTGACTATCATTTCTCACTTTCACTAGCATAAGTGATTATTATCTCCACATTCTCACCAGCATTTGGCATTGCTATTATTCTTAACTTTAGCCACTCTGATAGATGTGTAGTTATATCTGATTGTGGTTTTAATTTGAATTTCCCTGAAGGACTCATAGCTAGTATATATAAGGGACTCTCAAAACAATCTTAACAATTAGAAAATCGGCAAAATATATGAAGAAATTTTTCACTGGAGAAGACATAGAGGTGGCAAGTTCCAAATATGGGTCTTTTTACACTGTTTTCTGAAGAAAGAACTGCCTGGCATCTTCACATCACCATTACTATATGTCCGCTGTGTAACACTCTATAGTCATTTTATTATGTAAACAAAGACTTTGAAGTTACACAAAAAAAATTTACAGCATAAGTATCATGTAAAATAGAATTTCATGATATATTTTAATGTTGCACTATTAAAAACACAAACAGGCTATGTGTAGATAAAAGAATAGAAATAAATATACCAAAAGATAAAATTACCTTTGATAATAGTAATATGAGTGATTTTTAAACCTATGTTCCATTTATTTGTACTAGTGGGAAGTTAGAAAGTTAGCTTCTATGATTACTAAATTGTGTTTAGCATTTTTATTAGGTTGCAACTTAATCATTGCTGAAAATGTGTTTCTCAAAGAGGTTAATGAAAATTCTAACTTGAACATTATGCACAGTCACAAGAATTTCTATTTATTCTCTGTACTCAATTTTAATAAGGCAGTACATTTCCTTAAATCTCCTGAAATCGCAAGTAACTTCAGATAAGAAAAGCATATAGCTTTTTCATATTAAACACATGTTTAGGTAATGATTACTACTAGATTTAGCAGTATCATCCATACAAATTACATATACATAACATGTTAACTATAGTAACATCCTATGAATAATTTGAGCAAGTTGTAACCATATTCTAAAATAAGAACTTTAAGGCTAGCCCTCTAAAATGTTTAAATTAGTATGCAATAAATCAATGGGAACTACCCCTAAGGAATATTATCCAAATATGAGATATATTTTTAGTTGAACATTTAAAAAAATTCACATACAATAAATAAAAATTAAGTAATGAACTAAGAGCTTTATGGACATTTAGGCAAAATCTCTTAGGAAAAGCTAGGCCCTGAGCAATTTGTTCTAATTTGCTAAAGATGATATTTTCAAGTTATTGAGTAAATTAGGATTTCCTATGAATGCAGCTGAACATTCTGGATTAGCTTAGACAAATCCATATAATATACTTAAAATTTATTTTGGTTCTTTTTTTTCCCCCAGAACCAACAGGGAAATCTTTCCTCCCTAGAAGTCAGTACATCCAGCATATCAAATTCAGTCATTTTGACTCAATTATTATAGACAATATTCCAGAAAGTTGTGATTTTTAATTTATAAAAGTTCATAAACACCTATAATTAAAAGAGAACTAAAAATGACTCATGAGATAATGAAACCATTCCCATGCCAGGATTACAAAATTCTGAAATCTCTAGGTGGAGAGTATAAACCTTTTATCTTCACCATAAGGCCATTAACATTTAAAAATTGGCAAGGTTGGCATTTCATGTAATAAATAATTTCTTATGATATTACTATCCACACATCAATGCCAGAGGCCCATGTTCCAGCCTGACCTAGCCATGCTTGTCTGGAAGTTGCCGAATATTACTTTTAAGAACATTCCTTTTGCCTGCAATAAGAGCTAGAGAAAAAAAATCCTCAGAGCACAATATTAATAATTAGTATGCCGATGCTTAGTGTACCTTTAAGAGCTCGTAAATTAGAAGTTCAAGTTATGAATACTGCAAACACTCCGCTAACACATATGCTCCTAAAAACACAGTGGGCCATAATGAGGGAGCTGAATAGGGGTAGTCTTAAAAATTTATATATTATTCATTTCCCATTGGGTTTTATAACAAACAACTCCTCGAAGGAAATGAGCTGCCAAAGAAAAGTTACAGGAAAGTAATCCTGGGGCTGCGACTGAATCAGAGAATAAGAAAATATTTTATTAGTGTTGAAAATTCTGCCCCCAACAGATAGAGCAGCGGACTGGATATAAAAGTTCTGGTTTGCTCCTGAGGCCACAGGCGATGAGAATTAAAGATTTAACTTACTGCATCTGAAAGGCATTTTAAGTTTTTCAACAGAAATGAAAATGTGGCAATATGGTTGTACTGATATTACATACCTCAGAAAGCCCTGCCAAAATTTCTCAGCAGCCAATATCCTCAATTTACTTCATCTAGTAAAATGTTAGTTTCTGCTTTAGGGGCCTTATTTTAATTTGAAAACATCCCATTGAGTATTGAGCATATGTGATGAATTTATGCCTGAGGGGTTTCCCCTCTTGGTGCCATTTCTATTTCGGAAAATTTTGTTGAATAGGTATATGTCGTACCTTGAAAGAAATACCTAGCTGACGGTTTGGAAGGTTGATATTCCCAGGGTGATGTATTGGTCTTTTCATTTTTTTTCAGTGACGCATTTGGCAGGGACATACGTTAACGACTGAGAATGCACAAAGCCCACTTCCATCAGAGAATTTATGTTTCGGTGCATTGAGCTCTCTCGTCATAAACTTTTATGTTTCCCCCCAAAAAACCACACCCACTGACCTAAAGCTAGCACCCTATAGCACACTTTTCTAAGAGACTCCAATGATAGATAGATGGTCTTCAATTCCAGTCCTTCCCACCCCACTGGCACTATGACCTTGTAGGCAAATTGCTGTCATTGATTGTTCTAGTAGTTATACTGTAAGATGAAATCTATTGTTTTTGCAAAACTGTTCAGGGAGATGGCCTGTGCTAAGGACTGAATATTTGTGTAATATCCCACTTCCCAAATTCCTATATTGAAGCCCTAATTCTCAATGTAATAGTATTAGGAGGTAGATCTTCCAGAGGTATTTAGGTTTAGACAAGATCCTGAGGGTGGAGCCCCATGATGGGATTAATGTCCTTATAAGAAAAGGAAGAGGCACAAGATCTCTCTTGCTCTCTTCTCTGTGTGCATCCATCAAGGAAGGCTGGGTGAGGACATAATTAAGAGGAAAGCCCTCACCAGAACCTGACCATGCTGGCACCTTGATCTTGGACTTTCAGCCTCTATAACTGTGAGAAATAGGTAACTCCTATTTATAAGCCATAACCAGTATATGGTAATTTGTTATAACAGCCTGAACTGACCACAACAGCCTACGAAGTTCTTATTTGTTTTTGAAATTAATTACAATTCAAAATAAGAGTTAGCTATAACTATTCAACCCTGATTGACACACTTTGAAAAAATTGTGTTCACACTTTATTAAGGGAGTTTAATCCTGGGGTAGCAAGAGTAACAGAAATGGGGACGTGAATTAGGGAAGGAAGGGAAACCAAAGCAGGGTGGTGCATCAGTAAGTTGACCTTGGCTTCCCAGCAGAACATAACACCATCACTCAGTCGCTCAGAAGCCACATGGGATGGCCATGTTGAAGAACGGTCCATCAAGGGGAATGGTAGCAACACTATCTGTGGCTCCTTTCCCCTCTCCTATCACTTACTGATCAAAGTTCTCCCCATGGGCTATTATCTTTCCTGCACTTTTATATTGTGGTACAAGGCCCTTCTGGGCAGCTCTGGGAAAGCCAGAGCCTTGTAGGTCCAGATCCAGGAGCTGGAACTGCTATGGACCATGCCACAGTGAGTACAACCAAGCCTAGGCTTTTGTCCCTAGGGAAGGGAATGTCCACAGGAACTTTAGAAACATAAGAACAGGAGCCTTCCCTGGGCCATTCCAACAGGATGCTGGGCAGGTAGCTGAGGCCCCAAGTGAGAGGGTGCAGGCAGACTGAGCAAGTATGAGGTGGCACATAACCTGGATCTAGTACCTCTCCCCTTGTGATGGACTCATTTAAAGAATATGTGGTTCTTGCAGCAACATGGGTGGAACTGGAGGCCATTATCTTAAGTGAAACAACTCAGAATCAGAAAGTCAAATACTACATGTTCTGACTTATAAGTGGGAGCTAAATAAAGTATATGCATCAAGCGTGTGGAATAATAATCATTGGAGACTCTGAAAGTGGGAGGGTGGGAGAGGGATGGGAGATGAGAAATCACTTAATCAGTACAATATACACGATTTGTGTGATGGTTACAATAAAAGCCCAGACTTCACTACTATGCAATATATCCATGTAACAAAATTGCACTTGTACTGCCTAAATTTATACTACATACATACGTATACATATACATACATACATACATATGCACATATACAGGTATAGGTATGTGTGTATAAATGTATGTATATATATACACGTATATGTAGTATAAATGTATATATGTAGCATAAAAGTGTGTGTGTATATATACACACACAAACAAAAACACACACATATATATATATGGTTCTTCCTCACGGATAGAAGATAGGTCAAGGACACTTTGTAAAGTATCTCTGAACAAAAAAAATGTCATGACTTACATGGCAGCAAGAGCCCACTACACTATTATTTAGCCAGTTTAAGCCCTGGATAGAGAGAACTGCAGTAAGATTTCAACATGCTTCTTGACCTTCAGGGTTTTTGACTCTCAGAATTCTTTCCACAAATCTGATGAGTACAAGTCAAGCATTTCTGTTCATGATGACTGAAAGAGAGATATGGCTGCTTGGAAGCAGAGGATTGACGCAAATGACTTCGGCTACAATGTTGCAGACATAGAAATGTTGCAGATATTGAAATCTAAAGCAACAGGTATCATTCTGCAGAAAACATGTTTACCAGCTGGTGCCACTAATCAGTCCTCTCTTACAACTTTTTTGCTTCCAATCCTCTCTAGGGTCTGGCTGGGCAAATAACTGATTGTGCCATGTCTATAATCACTTTTCCAGTTCTCCTCCCAATTACATACTGACCCTTGCTTTCTTCTGCTAATATGCAGTTGTCCTTAACCTCCAGTGGATGTGAACAGCTCACTGACTTACAGATGTGCCTCTGTATCAGCATGTCTGCCAGAGATTTCTAACATCTTGCCTGAATCAGTCCTTTCTGCAATCAGGAGCTTAATTCCTGTTTTTAAATAATGGCAAGGAAGTGGCTGGTGATAGTGGCAGCAAAGAAAATGGCATTGAAGTGATTTCTTTCCTCATGTCTCTCCAATTGAAAGGGCTCCTCAAGCACAGAAGTCATTTCTTTCTGAGCTTTGTATCCTCAGTGTCTAAGCCAGAATTTGCCCTATTGGAAAGACTCAACAAATATCTGTTGAATAAATGAATGGCACAAGACAAGGGGAAGAAGATTGGCTCTAAAAAGCACAAACATAGGGGATAGTGGAAAGAAAATTCATATTTTTCCATCACAATGTTATGCGAAATATTACATGAAATACCTTTATGTGAAGAAGCAGGATGTAAACTATGTGTATATTTATCATGGCAGTTTTGTTTTTAAAAGGTATATAATTACAAACATTGGCATGCATGTATATAGAGAAACATAAAGGAAAACATTTCAAGGAAATGCAGCAAAATGTAAACAATCAGAATCCATGGCCAGTAGGATTGTAGAAAATTTTTGTTGTATTCTTTATATTTTTCAGATTTTTTCTAGATGAACCTATAATTTATAATTCAAAAAGTAATGCTTTAAGAAGTCCACCCAAAATTCAATGGAGAAAAGAAGAGAGGGATGTGGAATAAGAAAGTCATTTTATAATTTATTAGAAGATAGGACAAAGACTGTGCCTGTTGGGCCAAAACTACTCCTACAATGGACCTTCTTCATCAGAGCTTTTGCTTCCTGTGATGCAGTTACCCAGGGTCAACCGTGGTCCAAAAATAGGCAAGTACAGTACAATAAGTTTGAGAGAAAAAGACCACATTCACATAACTTTTATTATAGCATATGGTTATAATTGTTCTATTTTCTTATTATTGTTCTTAATATCTTATTGTAAATTAAACTTTATCATGACTATGTATGTACAGGGGAAAAAAAAAACAGAGTATATCTAGGATTCAGTGCTATCTGTGATAGGCATCCACTGGGAGTCCTGGGACAAATTCCCCAAGGATAAGTGCAGACTACTGTACTACCACTCCTCTCATAATCCTTGTTGTCATCATCATCATCATCATCAAATAATGTACAGGACATCAGGGTGAGGCAGAGTAATTCTCCTTAGAATATACTTCTGCCACATGGTTTTCTAATAGTTCAAGACCTGCACCACAATATCAATGGGGATGGAAGAGACTCCTCAAAGAATCACAAGGTGAAGATTTAGGGCACCCGTAAGTCCAGCCACTACTCTTGCTACATACCCAGATAGAGACTCAGTCTCCCTAAACAAAACTCCACTGTTCCAGGGGCAGAAAGTCACTCTGTGATCCTTGTTCCAAACTCTTGCTCTGTGGAACTCTTTTAAATCTCTCTTTTTTCGAATCTTACACAACACAAAACTGAACAGGAGGATTGCAAGAGTTGTAGAAGCAGGCTTTATGATTACAGAGCAGAGGTTCTCAACAGGAGGCATTTGGTCCCTAGGGGACATTAAGTAATGTCTGAAGACATTTTTGATTGTCACAACTTGGGAGGAGGGCGGGTGCTGTAGACATCTGACATGTAGATGATCAACATCCTACTTTGTACAGGATAGCCCTCACAACAGAATTATTTGACCCAAAATGTCAACAATACTTAGGTTGAGAAACTCCATTTTGAATATGAAAGAATGGGTCCAAAATGAGAGTTATTACCACTGTCACCGTCAAGAAGGTCCACATCTTGGCAAACGACAATAGAATGGTCAACTCTAGGGACTAACACAGGTATCAGAAAACCATTGCCATCCAACTATGGGTTTCAGAACTACACCCTGCTTCTTAGATCCACCTTGGCAGGAAAGAGAACTAACTTGATACCACAATTCACAATTGGAGAACGGCAACGGAAAACTCAAGGCTTCCCCTTGGGTGCCTGCAGCAGAAAACGCAGAAGTCAAGACAGCATGCCTACACTTTATTTCCACATTCAGAACCTTTGTCTAGAGAGCATCTGGTTGGCACAATCTAAATTAAGAGGTGCTGGGAAATGAAAGTTTTGCTTTCACAACCTTGCACTATAAATGGAGGGTAGGATGGCTGTTGACTAAGTTACTTTCCTACACCTGTCAAAATATCATATTTATATTTAAACACAGTCAGTGCTCCCCACCAGACTGTTTCTCATTCCTGGATTTGTCATTCCTGAATTCTTACTCTGATTGGTCTCTCCATTGGCTGGCTTTAGTTTTCAGGAGAGTTTCCCCCAGCAAGAGCTCACAGGCTCTACATTTCCTGATTTCTTTCGTGTTTGACAATGTTGCTCTGTAACCATTAGAAATAAAAGCAACTTTGGTGGGTAATCTGTCATTGGGTGGTGCTCTCTCTCCCTCAAGCACTGCAGACTTTCTGTCTTCTGGCCTTGGATGTCAACATGGAAAAGTCTGAGGCCATCCGGATTTCTTCTCCCAGGTACATAATTTGCTTTTTCTGCCTGGAAACCTCAAGGACGGGATGTGCTGAATCAGTGTGTGCTCCTGGATCTGCAGATGTGATTTTCTCTTCATTTTGGGGAAATTATTTTGTGTTATATCTCTGAGTGCCCTTTTTTTATTTTTATTTTTTGCTTTGGGAGGAATATCCACCTTAGAGACACCATTTATTATTAAGCTGCTTGTTTTAGTCTTATTTATCTATTAGCATTCTTACTGTTTTAATCTCATCTGGATTCACTGTAATTATGTATAGTCTCCCTTCTATGTCAATAATTAAATGTTCAATGTTGATTCTCTTACTTGATATTTCTACTTATTGATCTGTTTCCTTGAGTCTACAAATCACTCTGTTGTTTTTATAGCTAATACATGAGAAATGCTGGACTCAACAGGACACATCATGAAAAAAGTTGGTATGCTTCCTCCCCATCTCATCCAACCCGTACTTTGTGTTAATCTTTTTTGTTCTTACATGAAAAGTGAGATAACACCCAAAGCTTCTCTGGTCCCTTTCAAGTCACAAGAACAATCTCATTTCAGTAACTACAAAGTCCACTTTAAAGTATATTACAACTCTAAATTTTAAAGTGTTCTCCTTCCCTAGTTCAAATTCACCTTAAGAGGGGAAGTTTTCAGTGAGGGCAGGAGGTGTGGTTGCTTCTTTTTTTGCCCTGTCCCATCCGTCCACACTGTGATGGTTAATATTGGGTGTCAACTTGATTGGATTGAAAGATGCAAAATATTGTTCCTGGGTATGTCTGTAAGGGTGTTGCCAAAGGAGATTAACATTTGAGTCAGTGGACTAGGAGAGGCAGACCCACCCTCAATCTGGGTGGGCACCATATAATCAGCTGTCAGCATGGCTAGGATAAAAAGAGGCCAAGGAACATAGAAAGGCTAGACTGGCTGAGTCTTCTGGACTCCTGTCTTTCTCCTGTATTGGATGCTTCCTGCCCTCAAATATCAAACTCCAAGTTCTTCAGCTTTTGTACTTTTGGACCTACATCAGTGGTTTGCCAGAGGGTCTCAGGCCTTTGGCCACAGACTGAAAGCTGCACTTCCCTACTTTTGAGGTTTTGGGACTTGGGCTGACTTACTTGCTCCTCAGCTTGTAGATGGCCTATTGTGGGAGTTCACCTTGTGATTGTGTGAGTCAATTCTCCTAATAAACTCCCTTTCATATATACATCTATTCTATTAGTCCTGTCCCTCTAGAGAACCCTGATTAATACACACAGCTTCTTCACCAGCTCTGTTTCTGAGGCCTGAAGACTCTAATCCAGAAGGAAGTCATGGCTTAGGAGCTGAGCCTTCTGGAGGGTGGCAGGAATACAAATGCAGATTTCTACAGGTGGGGGCTCTTCAGTGTTTCCTAGGACACCCTCCCATGGGGGCCTTCTGACCACAGCTCCTATGACACTAGCAATACCTTTGGTATGCTTCCTGCCCCCCGTCTTATCCCTGGAATTCCTACCCTCCAACACTCTCCTGGGTCACTTGCCCCCCACCGGAAGCTCTCTGGGTGGAAACTCTTTCACACTGCCTCTGCAAAACCATACATCTTTCCTTAATATGGAGATAAGCACAGATGGTCCCAACTCACTATGGCTTGGCTATGATTTTTCAACTTTATAATGGTGTAATTGTACTTTAAGTACCCACAAAACCATTCTGTTTTTCATTTGTAGTACAATATTCAATAAATCACATGCAACAATCAACATTATTATAAAATAGGCTTTGTGCTAAATGATTTCGTCCAACCACAGGCTAATGGAAGTGATCTGAGAACATTTTAGGCTAGGCTCAGCTATGATGTTTGGTAGGTTAGGAATATTAAATGCATTTTCAACTTAGAATAGTTTCAACTTACAGTGGGTTTACTAGGATGTAAAGCCAAGAAGCATCTGACGCCAGGCATTGTGGCCCATGCCTACAATCCCAGCACTTTGGGAGGCCAAGGCATGGGGATTACTCGAGCTCAGGAGTTTAAGAGCAGCCTGGGCAAAATTGTGAGACTGCATTTATACAAAAAAATTAAAAATTAGCAAGGTGTGGTGGCATGTGCCTTTAGTTCTAGCTACTTGGGCGGCTGAGGTGGGAGGATCACCTGAGTCCAGGAGTTTGAGGCTGATTGCATCACTTCTCTCCAGTCTGGGCAAAAGAGCAAGACTCCATCAAGAAGAATAAGAGAAGCAGAAGGAGAAGGAGGAGGAAGATGAGTAGAAGAAGGAGGAAAAGGAGGGGAAAAGGGAAGGAGGAGGGGAGGAGGAGGAGGAGAGGAAGAGGAAGAGAGAAGAGAGAAGAAAGAAAAAAATAACCTGTCCGTAGAGTGTCGTCCTCTTTGCTTTACCACCATAGGCCTAAACCAGAATGAACAGGCATTTATCTCCACTAGTGTTTTCCTTGCATCACTTAAAGTTGGGCTTAGGTTGCACACACAGCTCTCCCCTCCTCCATCAGGGAAGGTGTGAAAACAAAGGGATATACCACACCATGCATTTCCTCATATCTTCCTCCCACCTTAATTGCCAGCGGTGGGTATTCTCAGAACCTGGCCAACCAGCTTTGCCATCTCTTAGCATGTATTGCTTTGTTGACTTAGCTTCTCATTTTAGGATAAGAGGGTACATAGCATCTATCATATTTTAAAATATCATGTGTCACATGCAATACTTGAGACATATTTATACTAAAAAAAGTAGTTGTATTAATGTTCTGTTGTTGCTGTAACATATTACCAGGCTTAAAACAACGCAGATTTCTTACCGCACGGCTCTGTAGTTTAGCCCAACATGAGTATCACAGGACTGAAAGTAACATTTTAATTGACAGGACTTTGATCATTTCTGGAGGCTGGTGGGGTTCCTCAATGTGGGGAACACCATGCCTTCATCGTTACACTGTGTGTCAAGGTGACTTTCCCTCCTCTGGCCAATGAAGGCCAGTCAAACCATTTTGCCCAAGTATTTGAATTTTGAGGGCTGTAATTTAAGGTTGGAATCCACCAGAGTTATTTCGCTGCATCTGCAAGAACTTGAAATGACTGGTCATTTATTTATACCTTCTAGATCCCTGGCATCGCTGCCTGTGTGAAACCATACGTCTTTTCTTTACATGGAGATGGTCCTGATTTCTGTCCTTTCTGAAGCCTGGATATTTATCTAGTCTCTTGACTCTTTGAACTATATCTTATCTTCCCAAGAAGCTTTTTGGTTTTTTTGTCTGTTTGTTTTTACCCAAGTTAGCCAGAGTCCATTTCTGTTAGTTTCTACTAAATAATCTTAACCGATACCTAGTGTTAGTGTTAAACAGAAGCAAGGGGCAAAAGGCCTTTGGGCAGTGATTCTGTACTGTCAATTTCACGGGTAAGTTCTGTTGCTATGTTTCTGTGACATATTGGATCCTAAGAATTGCAGATCAATAATACCTTAGTAAAATATAATACTTCATTTTGCCTCACTCAGGGAAGAATTCATTTTGTTTCGGAGAAGTCAATGAAAGAAGGATAACTAATAAAAATTCAGTGTTTCTTTATAGTGATTTGGGTTTTTGCTGAATTTGAAATTTTTATGCCAATACTCCATGGGTCACTGATTTAGACAAATTAAAGACATAAATCATATGAAAGCTGTAATTGCCACAGTTGTTTGGTTTTCACTTTCTATTTATAAAATCTATTTGTTTTGCTCTATTTTATTGCCTCTGCTTTACCTGTTTTTGTTGTTGTGCTAAAATAGTTTCTTCCTTGGAATGTCCGCTTATCTACGCCCTGCTCGGAAACAGTGTGGAATCATAGTTTGGGTAAGCCGAGCTTTTCCAGTTTGCCAAACCTAACATCTTTAAAAGGGAGCCAGTTTTTGTGCAGTAACGTTCATGTTATTATCAATCCCTGAGGAAGTCCTTTGAGAGATACCTGGGTAAATAAGTTCCTATCCAGTATATTACAATATAAAATGATTCTTTTAAGGAATTTGTTCTTTAATTAATAATTAATTATAATTAATAATTAATTATAAAGAATAGCTACTTTATTAATTTATAGGACATTTATTGTATGCTACTTGAAGATAACATTAAATTCAGTTTTCACAGCAACCCAATGATTTAGGAATTTATCATCTTCAATTTGTAGATAAGGAATCTGAAACTTAGGGACCACAAACAACATGGTTCCAATTCACACAGAGGCAGAGCTACAATTTGAAACCAGGTCTGGCTGACTCAAAACTAATTGCTTCCAACAACACTAACATTTTGGCTTTTATCAAATTTCCATTCACCTCCCAATTAATTCAAACTGTGTTTATATTTATTTTTGATAATTTCATCAAAACAAAAGCACATATTTTCTATGTTATTATAAAGAACTCAGAAATTTCAGTAGGGGGTCGACCCTTAAGATTGGACCATCTATCCAACTTGGGAATGATTGTTTGGACATTACTGAAGAATCCTTGTTAAATCAGTAAATGAAGGGGAGCACTGAATAATCCCTTTAAAAGCAAACTCCCAGCTTCATCCATGTCCCTACAAAGGACATGAACTCATCATTTTTATGGCTGCATAGTATTCCATGGTGTATATGTGCCACATTTGCTTAATCCAGTCTATCATTGTTGGACATTTGGGTTGGTTCCAAGTCTTTGCTATTGTGCATAAGGATATGCTTTTCAAGGATCTGTGAATTTGAACCATGGTCCCACCCTCTCTTGTAGGGCAGCAATTGGGAGATTTCAATGAGCAGGACTGATCTTTTTCCTGGCTGAGTCATACTCATGGGAAAACAAAAATAAAATTAAATGACAGAATGTGAGATCTGGGAAGAATCTCAATACAGTCCATCCTTTTATTTTCTGTATGGTGATATTCAATACGTACAGTTGATCCTTAAACAACATGGGGTTTAAGGGTGCTGACTCCCTGCACAGTTGAAAATTTGAGTGTAACTTTTGACTACCCAAAAACTTAACTGCTAATAACCTACTGTTGATCAAAAGTCTTACTGATAATGTATAGTCAATTAATACATATTTTGTATATGTATTATATACTGTATTCTTAAAATAAGCTAGAGAAAAGAAAAAGTTATTAAGAAAATTATGAGGAAGAGAAAACACATTTATAGCACTGTACTGTATTTTCTCTTCCTCATAATTTTCTTAATTATGATTGATACCATAAGTTTATGTTTTCTGTTTTCAAGGTCAATTGTCTGTCTAAAATGGTGGGCAAACAAAGCTGCAGACCTCAATCAGGTACATATCAAGCAATTCAACGTTTCCTTGTAATGTCATGACTTTTTTTCTGTTTCTTGGGAGCACTTACAGCATCACTAGAATGGGTTCTATGGTGTTATTTGAGGCTTATGGTATTGCACTAAACACCATGAAAAATACATGAGAACTATGAGAGATCACGTTTTACTGCAATATGCAATTTACTGGGGAGGTGAACTGCCCACATACAGATGATCAGTATCACACAGCGTTTTAAGTGGATACTCGCAACACTTGAGCTCACTACAATAGCAACAGGAGGTGGCTATGAAATGATTACAGTAGAACAGTATGTACTACAGTTAATTTTTGCAGTTAGGCTTTAACACAGGTCTTTAACTTTGTTTACATTTCCCTTGACTGCAAATGGCTCCATATTCAGTCTGTGTTTGTGTGGGTAAGTTCTGATACATTTTAACTTTTTATAATAGATTTGTGCATATTTTATGTTAGTAAAGAATAAAATAGACTAGTATCTACACATATTTTATACTCTCATGATATACTTAAGTTTTTTCTAATTTTTATTCCTTCTAGTCTATGGGGTTCAGCTGCAAGTTTTTTCAAATTGTTGCAAGGCTCCAAAATATTTTCCAATATAAATACTAAAAAAAATTGCATGTAAGTAGATCCAAGCAGCTCAAACTCGTGTTGTTCAGGGGCCAACTGCACTTAAATATATATTCTTCTTAGCACTTCACGCGTATTTGTGTTTCGACCTGTGTCTGCACATTTGTACATATGACATAATGAAGCATTTTACATATGACATAATGAAGCATGGCGGTTAATTGCAGGCTCTGAACTCAACACTTGGGCTTAAATTCAGGCTCTGTCACTTACTACTTGTCTGGCCTTGGAAAAATAAATTTAGCTGCTCTGTGCCTCATTTTCCACATCTGTGAAAAGGATATCATAGCAGAACCAACCACACAAGCTTTTAGAGGATTAAATACTTTAACATTTGCAAAGCACTTGTAAACATCCTTAACATATAGTAAATGCTTGATAATTGCTAGCTATTATTTTTATTTTGTATATACATTTAGGTATGTTTTTCAAATGTTTAAGAAAACACTTGATACTGAAAGAAAATGCCCTTAAAAATGACTTCCATGTTTTTACCACAATAAAATAAAATAGAAATTACTCTTCCAAAGGCCGGGCGCGGTGGCTCATGCCTATAATCCCAGCACTTTGGAAGGCCGAGGCGGGTGGATCATGAGGTCAGGAGATCGAGACCATCCTGGCTAACACGGTGAAACCCCATCTCTACTAAAAATACAAAAAATTAGCCAGGTGTGGTGGCAGGTGCCTGTAGTCCCAACTGCTCAGGAGGCTGAGGCAGGAGAATTGCTTGAACCCAGGAGGTGGAGGTTGCAGTGAGCTGAGATCGTGCCACTGAACTCCAGCCTGGGTGACAGAGTGAGACTCTGTCTAAAATATATATATATATATATATATATATATATATATATATATAAAATAATAAAATAAAATAAATTACTCTTCTAAAAGAATTGCTGCGTGCACATGAAGCTATTGGGCTAATATATCAGTAAGCTTAGTTTAATTTTTACTATTGTGTAAAAACAGCCTCAAAATCTCATTGACTTGCAACAATTAAGTTTTATTTCTGGATCACACTTCACATCTATCAACTGAAGTTGGGCTAAACATCACCTCATGTGTGCCTGATCTGTGAAAGAGCAGCTCATGTCTGGAGATTTGCTGGCCTAGGGAAAGTCTCATGGTAGAGGGAAAAGGGAGCATTGACTAATCACTCAATGACTCAATGACTTTTAAGGTTTCTACTTGAAAGCAACACATATCATTTCTACTTGTTTTTCACTTGCCAAATCAAGTCACATGATGTAGCCTAACATCAAAGGGTCAGGAATGTATGATCTTCCCATGGAGAGAGGGATGGGAGGGGAGGAGAAGAAAACATTGTGAAGAATAATACTGTTTCTACCATATCTAGCAATAACTATTATTTATTGAACAATTAATATATGCTAAGCTTTGTGCTACATGCCATTAGAATTATTATAATTCATCTTTACAAAATTTCTGTAAGATACATGTTTTTGTTCCTTCTCTATGGATGAGGAAACGAAGACACCAATTGATTTATTCACCTACAATTCTTGCATTAAGCTCAGTGATGAGTATTTCACTTCACTGGAGACACATAACTAGAATCTTTACCCGCATGGAATATTAGTAGGAGAGACTATTTAACAAATAAAGATTTGATCACAATCAGGGTTAAGTGCTCAAAGAAGAGGTATAGGATGTCATAAGAATAAATGCAGAGAGAGGTCAAGGAAAGTTTCTCTGAGAAAATGATCTTTCACCTGAAATCTTACTGATGAATAGAAGGTAGCAGGACAAATAAATGCATGAGTGAATTTTATGTGCAAAAGACCTGAGAAGAAAAATGATACCATGCTGATTTTATATCGACACAGTCAAATGGCTGATGAGAATATGTCAGAAGTCACAGCAAAGGAAACAAGGTGTTTTAAGGGAAGTAAAAGAGAAGTCCTATATCCTAGTGGGCACAGTTTCAAATCCTCATTTTCCCACATATCTGTACAATATCAAGCAAGTTAAACAGCCTCTCACTGCCTCAGTTATCTCAGTTACAAAATGAGAATAGAATGGGGTACTTACCTTAGAATTTTTTGAGTTAATTTTTACAAAATATTTAAAACAGTGCCTAGTACACAGTGATCAGTAAGTTTTTGCTTTCCTTACTATTATTATGAAAGCACACCAAAAAGGAAACACAGTGGAATAGCTTTGGAGCAATCAGTTTTCAAAGTAGTCAATTAGAACAATAAGCCAAAGTGACAGGAACAATCATGCCATTATTCACTCACTCTGACAGTGCAAGTAAGCGGTTCATGAGAGGTGCCGACCCACAGTGTGTCACTTTTCCCCACAGAACAGTGCTGGGCGAGGGTCAAGTGGATGCACTGCAGATGGGGGAATCATCACATTGCCAAGGAGCACCTGCCTCTTTATGAGCTCATGTTGGGGGCAGAGTAGGGGGACAAGAGAAGGAAAAAGGTGTAAAAGAGGAGAAAAGGTACAAAATCAAAGTGGAGAAAAATGCCTCAGCCATAGCCCCTGATAAGGAGGTACCAGCCAGGTTGCCTGGGCAAGGAAAGCAGCTGTGCCAAAGAGCATGGCTGGCCCAGTGAGCTTGAGTCCTTGACTGCAGTTCCCTCCTGAAAACTTCAATGCACTGCCTGTGCACCAAGCATGGTGTAGGTTGAGCAGCTTCCCCATGAAGACTTCCAGGCAAAGCCTTGTATGTGATTGCCTATGGTTGGATATGAAAGACTGCACATTGGATTTTGGGCTTGGAAACGGACTCCTGAATATTCAACCAGAGCTATAAATTTCAGGGGGCTAAACTACTCCCACGAAGTTTCCTAGCTGCTGATCATACTGTTATTGGAGTAAGAATTGCAGCAGGTCATCGGAAAGAGACTTTGCCAGTCTCAGTTATTTTTAAATAACCTTCTGCCTCATCTCAAAGGTTTTGGAGTCTGACTTTCTACCAGGTGGAAGGCAACCCCGGCACCTTGCTGAGTGCCACTCAAGGTGAATGCCCCAGGTATATCAACCCCCTAGTGTTCTGAGGCTTCGCCCACTCAAAGGCAAATCCTGCAACTTGTTTCAAGAAAGAAACTGAAAAGTCAGTGTTACTGAGATGAGGTTAAATGGTAGCTCAAGAGGAGGCTGGAGAGCAGAAAGGGACCAGATCAAAATATACATGAATCCACCAAGGTTGTATAGCTAAATCCACAGAGAGTCAAAACTCAATGCCATGTGCACCTGGTTCTTCAGCCTTGCTCAGTACACTGAGCTAGGTCAGAAAAAAAAATCATTTGAAGATGATGATGGTTCAGGAAACTGTTTTATTATTTCCAGGAGAAAGTAGTGATATTAAACATATGTCACTGGCAAAAATAGAGGAAATATTTGCCTGGGATCCTAGAATGAAATGTTGATCTTTTGGTCTTAACAATAGAGGATGAAGCTCACAGGTCTATTGAGCTGGTGGGCAATGACAGTCCAGATGAACGATCTGACTCCAATAGTCTACTACTGCAGATGTGTCTGATGCCCTCTTCAATTCAGCATTTAGCTTTTCCATGCAACTTAATGAGGGGAAAAGTAAATCTGAGTCAATGATACATCTGCTCATAAACTTCCATTTGTTAAATATGAAGCAAAATTCTGACAGCCATAAAACAGGGTGAACAGTTGTGTGTTTGTATTAAAATATCATTGAGATAAGCAATAACTAGCAATCCGAGCAAAGGAACATCTGCGATACTATCGTGCTATTTCTGGCTGAGTCATCTCATGCTGGGAGAAAACACAGGAAAATGGAGTTATCACTTGTGGTGTTCTTAATTGAGTTAAGAAACGGCTCTAGGCTTTTTTTTTTTTTTTTCCTTTTTATGTTCCCAGGGTAGGCCCTAGAGATGCAACAGTTGTCATTTAAAAATAAATTTGTAGCAGATGCTGAAAGTTCACCACAAACCACACACTGTCACCACCTTTAAAATAAAATCCTGTCCTGATAATTCCTAGAAAAAAATATAAGCACTCAAAGCCTTATAATCAATGCATCTGCTTATACTGTTTGCATATTTGAAAGGACTGTTTTGTTTGACATCTGGAAGGAAGGTCGTATATAAAAACATTCGATAATGCTGGTTTTCAGGTTTTTACCATGAGAAAGCTTAACCAATAGGCAAAAGTTCTTCCATAATAGATTCTAATACGGGCTTAGTAATTTATTAATGCATATCTTGGATAAAGATAAAACAAAAAAGATGCTCATTACACTGAATTATATTCTATATAAAATATTGAATTAATGGAATCAAGATAGTATTAATAAAATGTTGCAAGAAGCATTGGAAGTAATTTGCTGTTACTCTCTTATTACACAGATGGTAAAAAATGTACCCATATTCATGAAATCACATGGCAGGAAGGAGTCATAGGTTATAAAAAGGCCCCAGGACCAGATGGATTCACAGCCGAATTCTACCAGAGGTACAAGGAGGAACTGGTACCATTCCTTCTGAAACTATTCCAATCAATAGAAAAAGAGGGAATCCTCCCTAACTCATTTTATGAGGCCAGCATCATCCTGATACCAAAGCCAGGCAGAGACACAACCAAAAAAGAGAATTTTAGACCAATATCCTTGATGAACATTGATGCAAAAATCCTCAATAAAATATGGCAAACCGAATCCAGCAGCACATCAAAAAGCTTATCAACCATGATCAAGTGGGCTTCATCCCTGGGAGGCAAGGCTGGTTCAATATATGCAAATCAATAAATGTAATCCAGCATATAAACAGAACCAAAGACAAAAACCACATGATTATCTCAAGAGATGCAGAAAAGGCCTTTGACAAAATTCAACAACTCTTCATGCTAAAAACTCTCAATAAATTAGGTATTGATGGGACATATCTCAAAATAATAAGAGCTATCTATGACAAACCCACAGCCAATATCATACTGAATGGGCAAAAACTGGAAGCATTGCCTTTGAAAACTGGCACAAGACAGGGATGCCCTCTCTCACCACTCCTGTTCAACATAATGTTGGAAATTCTGGCCAGGGCAATTAGGCAGGAGAAGGAAATAAAGGGTATTCAATTAGGAAAAGAGGAAGTCAAATTGTCCCTGTTTGCAGATGACATGATTGTATATCTAGAAAACCCCATTGTCTCAGCCCAAAATCTCCTTAAGCTGATAAGCAACTTCAGCAAAGTCTCAGGATACAAAATCAATGTACAAAAATCACAAGCATTCTTATACACCAACAACAGACAAACAGAGAGCCAAATCATGAGTGAACTCCCATTCACAACTGCTTCAAAGAGAATAAAATACCCAGGAATCCAACTTACAAGGGACGTGAAGGACCTCTTCAAGGAGAACTACAAACCACTGCTCAAGGAAATGAAAGAGGATACAAACAAATGGAAGAACATTCCATGCTCATGGGTAGGAAGAATCAATATCATGAAAATAGCCATACTGCCCAAGGTAATTTACAGATTCAATGCCATCCCCATCAAGCTACCAATGACTTTCTTCACAGAATTGGAAAAAACTACTTTAAAGTTCATATGGAACCAAAAAAGAGCCCGCATTGTCAAGTCAATTCTGAGCCAAAAGAACAAAGCTGGAGGCATCACACTACCTGACTTCAAACTATACTACAAGGCTACAGTAACCAAAACAGCATGGTACTGGTACCAAAACAGAGATGTAGATGAATGGAACAGAACAGAGCCCTCAGAAATAACGCCGCATATCTACAACTATCTGATCTTTGACAAACCTGAGAAAAACAAGCAATGGGGAAAGGATTCCCTATTTAATAAATGGTGCTGGGAAAACTGGCTAGCCATATGTAGAAAGCTGAAACTGGATCCCTTCCTTACACCTTATACAAAAATCAATTCAAGATGGATTAAAGACTTAAATGTTAGACGTAAAACCATAAAAACCCTAGAAGAAAACCTAGGCATTACCATTCAGGACATAGGCATGGGCAAGGACTTCATGTCTAAAACACCAAAAGCAATGGCAACAAAAGCCAAAATTGACCAATGGGATCTAACTAAACTAAAGAGCTTCTGCACAGCAAAAGAAACTACCATCAGAGTGAACAGGCAACCTACAAAATGGGAGAAAATTTTCGCAACCTACTCATCTGACAAAGGGCTAATATCCAGAATCTACAGTGAACTCAAACAAATTTACAAGAAAAAAACAAACAACCCCATCAAAAAGTGGGCAAAGGACATGAACAGACACTTCTCAAAAGAAGACATTTATGCAGCCAAAAAACACGTGAAAAAATGCTCACCATCACTGGCCATCAGAGACATGCAAATCAAAACCATAATGAGATACCATTTCACACCAGTGAGAATGGCAATCATTAAAAAATCAGGAAACAACAGGTGCTGGAGAGGATGTGGAGAAATAGGAACACTTTTACACTGTTGGTGGGACTGTAAACTAGTTCAACCATTGTGGAAGTCAGTGTGGCGATTCCTCAGGGATCTAGAACTAGAAATACCATTTGACCCAGCCATCCCATTACTGGGTATATACCCAAAGGACTATAAATCATGCTGCTATAAAGACACATGCACACGTATGTTTATTGTGGCACTATTCACAATAGCAAAGACTTGGAACCAACCCAAATGTCCAACAATGATAGACTGGATTAAGAAAATGTGGCTCATATACACCACAGAATACTATGCAGCCATAAAAAATGATGAGTTCATGTCCTTTGTAGGGACATGGATGAAATTGGAAATCATCATTCTCAGTAAACTATCGCAAGAACAAAAAACCAAACACCGCATATTCTCACTCATAGGTGGGAATTGAACAATGAGAACACATGGACACAGGAAGGGGAACATCACACTCTGGGGACTGTTGTGGGGTGGGGGGAGGGGGAGGGATAGCATTGGGAGATATACCTAATGCTAGATGACGAGTTAGTGGGTGCAGCGCACCAGCATGGCACATGTATACATATGTAACTAACCTGCACATTGTGCATATGTACCCTAAAACTTAAAGTAAAATAATAATAATAAAAAAAGTAAAAAATTAAAAATTAAAAATTAAAAAAGGCCCAACATACCTGGATTAAATATTAGATTTTTGGCCTTGAATAAATTAATCATTCTGAGCCTCAGTTTATTTATCTCTAAAAGGGGAAAAACATTAGTCTTATAAAGTTCTTGCATAATATAAATAAGAAAATATGTTTAAACTGCTAGGGCACAACACTCTGCTCATCAGAGATCCTTAGTAAATGGTTCTTAGTATCTGCTTGATTATAGCTGGAAAAAAATAGAATTTAGTTAGCAAGTTCACTACATCAAATTATTTCTGCATATACAGTAAAAGAGAAAACGAAAACCAAGGAATCCTAGATGGTGATACATTTTGTCAAGTTTTTCCAGACCTACCTACTAAGTCCATGAAAAGCATACCAGTATACCCAAGGTAGTCCACAATTTAAATCACAAGTTTTAACCAGACCTTTTTGCCAATCTAAGCGATGCAAAGAACAAGGTAATCTTAACCTTAGGATAGACTGCAAAGAACTAGACACATCAAATGATCCTCCAACTTAACTCTCTAGGCAGTGGAGAGAAACAGGTACTTTTAGCCTCATTCCCAACAACGTGAATTTTGCCAGGTGGTTATCATTTTGGCACAGTCATGCCTTGTGTTTAGGATGCCTGACTCACACATGTCTTCAGTCTCCCTATACATCTACTGAAAACAAAGAGCCCATAGCCCAAAAGCCATTTATACGGACAAAGTCCAAGTCAGACATGCAGATATGATATGGACTGAATTTTAAAGACAATTGTTTCTATGTGTGTGCCTCCATTCAGCATGAAGATCCCTTTGAAAATCACCTTCAAACAGCAAAATACAAAATAAACAGCTGGTGACTCGAAATAGAAATTTAAGTAGTGCAATCTCTAGTCATCAGCTTAAATTTGTGTTATTTAATAATATCAGCTATAACTTTGTACAGTGCCTTTTATCCATACTTTATTAATCTGACAGCACATTAAAAGTATAAAATATTAAATAATCATCAGAAATACCGAAAGTTTAGAGGGGTTGTTTTACTTCTAGTACATGGTTCCTATTTAAATATAAACTACCGAATACAAATGTGTAATAAATGTATGCATTTCTCCCAAATGCTCAGCCTCTTTGCAAACAAATTGACCTTCATGACAGCTCTATAAAATGGGAATAGACTGGCAATTTACATTCATTTTCCATATAGTATACTATGAGAATAATTACTTTCCAGTGTGATGTTTGTTGGTGCACAATGGAATTGGTGCCCCCTAAAGGTGTACAGCATGACAGTCCTGTTTGCTTCTCAGATGAGGCCTTCCTGTTAAATATGTTTACCAAAATTATTCCAAGACTCTATTGCCTGGGTTTTTTCCTTAAATGCTTGCTCTGAAATGGACAGCGTCTGCATTCTTGCTTTGCTTGAATTCTTACAGGTATTGACTTCAGCCCTTTTGATAATGCATTAGAGACATGTACCAGTCTTCCAAGTTCTAAGAGCCATGCACATCAGGGGTCTCCCTGCCCATCCCATGGGAGAATCTCAGAACCAAATGACCTTATCAAACACAGCAACTGAGTATCAAGAGTTGGCTAAAATGAATCATCGGTACATGAAAACCTAAAATACCTTTTAAAATATCACAGGACTCACACTTTAAGTATTGGCAGCTCTTAAGTCATTTATACTCAGTTGCGGGTAACTTTATGGTTACATAAAGATTTGGAGTGAGTGACAAAGAAAAAGTCACCAGCATGCATCCTCTAGACTTTGGTGGTTTGGTTTTTAAATTTTTACTTTGGATTGTTATCTTTATAAATGCATTGTTTAACATCATACAAGAACCTATTTGTCATCCTTAATTATGGTTTACATTAGAGTTTATATTGATTGGTTTTTGATTAGCCCTGAACTCTTTGTCCAGGGACAAAAAAAGTAATTTCCATGAGAAATTGTCAGTAGTTACTTTCTGTGCTCTTTAAAATATACTTTTTAACAATGCATGCTGTTATGATGATGGGGGCAACAATCATTTTTAACTACATCTAACCTCAGTTATTGGGTTGTGGGAGTAAAATAATTTAAGGTTTACATGTAATCTAAAATAATTGAGGATCTATAGTTGCCAATTTGCATGAATGTTTTACAAAGTCTAACTGATTCTTCCAATAAAGAATTTTTAGTTTATGTTGTCTCAAAATGTTTGAATTTATATTTATACCAAATAAAAAAGTAACATGGACTAACATGCCATTTCTCCACATATGGTTTAGAATCTCTTGCAAGTGCTTATTATAAATCCTAGGCCCCTCTCAAGTTCTCATGAATCAAACCATGTGAAAATTATTATGGTAAGTTAGTGGTTGGTTTTAGTGCTGGAAGTCACATAGTATAATTGTTGTTGCTGTTTGTTGTTGTGTTGTTTTTATTCCCATCCTAAAAGTAAGGAAACTAAGACTTATGAAACTTGCCAGAGTTTACTTAGATTATTTAATAGCAGGTCCAGGACTTAAATCCACATGAATCCAATACCACAGCCTATAAACTTAACCAAGTACTTCAAGATTATCCCAAATTTACGTGAAATTTATAAATTTACAAAATTGAGTGTGTGAAAGATTTGCATAGAATATAGATAAGAGAAACAAGGGAGATGAGAACAGTGTGCAAAGACTGGAAAAACAGAAAGGTTAGGTTTCCTTTGGGACTTAAGGTGTAACTGATGGGACAAGCTCCATATAGGGAAGCATACAGAATTATCAAGCTGGGGAAAATGCTGGGGAGCCATAGCATGGTTTCTGACTAGGAACACTAGTGTGTATGTCTCTCTATGCCCACAACTCAGGCCGCCTCCCAACTGGGCCACGGCAGCATTGCGAGTGGGTTCTCCCCTTCATTCTTGCTTTCCCAGTGCATCTACCATGCTGTGTTCACAGCACTCATTCCAAAATGAAAATCTCGTGTCATTACTCTGCTTGAAATCTATTTTGATGTCCTATTACCCTTAGAATAAGGGAATCCAACACGCACATCATGGCTTCCACCGCCATATAAAATCAAGCATGAGTGTCCCTCCTTACCTCTCCATTCTCCACCTCTGATGGTGTCCTTCCTCTGTCTCTGTCTCCACCTAGGCTTCCCACTCACCCATTACCCTCTAATACCACAGACATATAACTTCTTTCATTTTATTCCTAAGGCCATGATCTTTTCCCCTATTTGGCCTTTACATATCCTGGTCCCCCTGCAAGAAACATTTTTGTATCATTCATATGCATTTCATCTGCCAATTCATCTCCTTTTTTTTTTTTTTTTTGGTTTTGTACTAAAGATGGGGGTCTCATTATGTTGCCCAAGCTGGAGTGCAACGGCTATTCACAGGTATACTGCAGTCTGGAACTTCTGTGCTCAAGTAATTCTCCTGTCTCAGCCCCCTAAGTAGCTAGAGCTGCAGGTGCATGCCACCATGCAGGCGTGCACCTGCCAATTCTTACATATCATGTAGCTCTCTGTTTACTTAAAATCCTCTGTATCTCCCTCAACCAACCTACCCAGACACATTTACTATTACTCCCCTTGCTCATTCTAGCATGTTTCTAACAGTGTCATGATAAGCTTTGTGCTTTTCTAGAAACCTCATCAGAAGTAGTATTCCTTAGGTGCAGTCATGCTCTGTCTTCTTTACTGGGGAACTGGCATAGACTAGTCCTTACTATACTGCCTGCCAGTAATTGCTTGACAAATATTACTTGTCAAATACATTAAGAGATGGATAGGCAAATGAATGGCTGGGGAAAATATGACAGAGGACAGATGAGTAAATAAAATAAAGAATACATGTGAAAAACATAGCAGTGTAATTTAATTGCCTTAGATAAAGGAATCAAAGGATAATATATTTAATACCTCAGTGTATCAAAGCACTTTTTTATTTTTTTTTTTTGCTTTTTGTTTTTTTATTATACTTTAAGTTTTAGGGTACATGTGCACATTGTGCAGGCTAGTTACATATGTATGCATGTGCCATGCTGGTGCGCTGCACCCACTAACTCGTCATCTAGCATTAGGTATATCTCCCAATGCTATCCCTCCCCCCTCCCCCCACCCCACCACAGTCCCCAGAGTGTGATATTCCCCTTCCTGTGTCCATGTGATCTCATTGTTCAATTCCCACCTATGAGTGAGAATATGCGGTGTTTGGTTTTTTGTTCTTGCGATAGTTTACTGAGAATGATGATTTCCAATTTCATCCATGTCCCTACAAAGGACATGAACTCATCATTTTTTATGGCTGCATAGTATTCCATGGTGTATATGTGCCACATTTTCTTAATCCAGTCTATCATTGTTGGACATTTGGGTTGGTTCCAAGTCTTTGCTATTGTGAATAATGCCGCAATAAACATACATGTGCATGTGTCTTTATAGCAGCATGATTTATAGTCCTTTGGGTATATACCCAGTAATGGGATGGCTGGGTCAAATGGTATTTCTAGTTCTAGATCCCTGAGGAATCGCCACACTGACTTCCACAATGGTTGAACTAGTTTACAGTCCCACCAACAGTGTAAAAGTGTTCCTATTTCTCCACATCCTCTCCAGCACCTGTTTCCTGACTTTTTAATGATTGCCATTCTAACTGGTGTGAGATGGTATCTCATTGTGGTTTTGATTTGCATTTCTCTGATGGCCAGTGATAATGAGCATTTTTTCATGTGTTTTTTGGCTGCATAAATGTCTTCTTTTGAGAAGTGTCTGTTCATGTCCTTTGCCCACTTTTTGATGGGGTTGTTTGTTTTTTTCTTGTAAATTTGTTTGAGTTCATTGTAGATTCTGGATATTAGCCCTTTGTCAGATGAGTAGGTTGCGAAAATTTTCTCCCATTTTGTAGGTTGCCTGTTCACTCTGATGGTAGTTTCTTTTGCTGTGCAGAAGCTCTTTAGTTTAATTAGATCCCATTGGTCAATTTTGGCTTTTGTTGCCAGTGCTTTTGGTGTTTTAGACATGAAGTCCTTGCCCATGCCTATGTCCTGAATGGTAATGCCTAGGTTTTCTTCTAGGGTTTTTATGGTTTTAGGTCTAACGTTTAAATCTTTAATCCATCTTGAATTGATTTTTGTATAAGGTGTAAGGAAGGGATCCAGTTTCAGCTTTCTACATATGGCTAGCCAGTTTTCCCAGCACCATTTATTAAATAGGGAATCCTTTCCCCATTGCTTGTTTTTCTCAGGTTTGTCAAAGATCAGATAGTTGTAGATATGCGGCGTTATTTCTGAGGGCTCTGTTCTGTTCCATTGATCTATATCTCTGTTTTGGTACCAGTACCATGCTGTTTTGGTTACTGTAGCCTTGTAGTATAGTTTGAAGTCAGGTAGTGTGATGCCTCCAGCTTTGTTCTTTTGGCTCAGGATTGACTTGGCGATGCGGGCTCTTTTTTGGTTCCATATGAACTTTAAAGTAGTTTTTTCCAATTCTGTGAAGAAAGTCATTGGTAGCTTGATGGGGATGGCATTGAATCTGTAAATTACCTTGGGCAGTATGGCCATTTTCACGATATTGATTCTTCCTACCCATGAGCATGGAATGTTCTTCCATTTGTTTGTATCCTCTTTTATTTCCTTGAGCAGTGGTTTGTAGTTCTCCTTGAAGAGGTCCTTCACAGCCCTTGTAAGTTGGATTCCTAGGTATTTTATTCTCTTTGAAGCAACTGTGAATGGGAGTTCACTCATGATTTGGCTCTCTGTTTGTCTGTTGTTGGTGTATAAGAATGCTTGTGATTTTTGTACATTGATTTTGTATCCTGAGACTTTGCTGAAGTTGCTTATCAGCTTAAGACAGAGCACTTTTTTAAAGATAAAAAAAAATTATCCATTTCTTCAGTGTATCTCTACAGGATGTCCACAATGTCTGGAAACACAGATAGTAATTTATTTTCTGTAAACATTTCTTTGATGATATTATAATAATAATAGTGATGTATTTGCCTGTTTCTAGATTTTTTGGACACCCATAGATATAAGCATTATGCAAATGACTTTCACAATCTTTGCTGCCCCAATTTCTGCCTGATTGGGGTGACTTCCAGCCCTTTTAGTTGGGGAAAGTGGAGGATTAGTTGATGTGATTAGGTGAATCAGGAACATCTCATTAATCTGGTGCATGCTACCTGTGGCTTGCTTTATCAGTAGCCTCTTCCCACCTTTAGCATCGAGGGGGTTCATGTGACAGACTGATGAAGCATGCCGGTCAAGAGTATGGCCCTTTGTGTCACATAGACCTAGGTTCAAGCCTAGCAGAACAGTGTCACCTTGGAACACTCTAGGCCTGTTTCCTGATTTGTGAAATGAAATTAACAAAGGGGCTTTTAAGAAATTTACTTGAGATAATTGTCTTGATTTTTGAACTAGTCTCAATTTATCTTCCTTAATTTTTCAGGCAGTTTTAGCTTCAAGGTAAACAAACAACAGGCCAAACTACATCTTCTCTGTGACCTAAACCCCCTGTCTTGAAGCATGGTTCTGATGTAGTATTCCTGATAGTTTTCCACTGGGCACTATCTTAGCCCCCAATTTAGGCTTATGTTTGTATCTAGTACCCTCCTCATCCTCTTATTTATCCACCTATTTATTATAACAGAATTACTTCCTGATGCCTAAATCTCACACACAATTCTGCATACCCAAATAATGTTTTTGCAGCACCCTTGTATTGAGAAGTGGACTCATTCCCTGATACTGTGGCCACTACAGAAAAACCCATCAGCAAGTGACAATTTTCCCCATGGCTTTTTAAAAATCATACTTAAAATGAAACTCAAAGTAACTCTAGGGTGAAGGAATAATATAAAAGAAAACAGAACAATAAAAAAGCTTGCCTACTTAGAAATCAGGAGAAGTGTTGATCAAGAACAAGGTGCAAAAAGACGGCTGGTCGCGGTGGCTCATGCCCGTAATCCCAGAACTTTGGGAGACCAAGACGAGTAGCTCACTTGAGGTCTTAAGGTCAGGACTTCGAGGCCAGTCCGGCCAACATGGTGAAACCACATCTCTACCAAAAATACAAAAAGTAACCGTGTGTAGTGGGGGGCACCTGTAATCCCAGCTACTCTGGAGGCTCAGGCGGGAGAATCGCTTGAACCTGGGAGGCAGAGTTGCAGTGAGCCAAGATTGTGCCATTGCACTCTAGCCTGTGTGACAAGAGCAAAACTCTGTCTCAAAAAATAAAAAAAAACGTGCAAAAAGAACACAAGATCCAGACACTTTCCATTATGGAAGAGAAAATATGGCACATGAAGAAAAATATTCCTGTGTAAATGTTCCATATGCGTACTACTATCTAAAATTATATACAAATCATTATTAATGGTAGTTTTCCTAGTGAGGGGAACAGTTAACTTCCCATACTGTTTATTACATTTGTAACTTTTACAATATTTTACTATTATTTAAGACAAATAGAAAAGTGCTATGGTGAATTGTTCTGCAAAAGTACAAATCTTGGTCTATTTTTAGACCTTTTGCTCCAGGCCTGAAAATATTCTCAGAGTTTCTTAGTTTAGTATTTTGGGGGCATGATTTTGAAGCATTCTGAGACATTATGCTGCATATTAGTTTCTTTAACAATAATATTTCCATATCAAATATTAAATTCTTGAACTTTTTGTTAATGCTTCAAATATTTCAGGATTGTGTTATACTTCCCCTTTTCAAAGGAAACCACTCTTTGCATCTGCTGCAGTTAGAGCAAGAAACATCCTTCTCTCCAAATTGCCGTTTTTATTTTTTACTGTTGTGTTACAGCACAACCTTCTGTGTACAGCATACAAATGATAGGTAGTAAAGATATTGTGGGTTTGCATGCATAATAAATATGGTTCCATTTGAGTAGTTGGTGAGTATTTCATAATGCAACAGTGGGAAATGAGGCAATTTGAATATTTTGGGAGGCTTCAATATATATTTACTGTGCATGCATATACATATTTACATACAATTTTCAACACTCTTTTTTATAAGCAAATAGCCAAACAGACAATTATTTGTATGTGGGCCCATATGACACAGTCAATGGTTTGGAAAATATAGGCTAGTTAACTAACTCATTATTGTAAAATAGAAAATGCAAGTAAGGTATATCAGCTATTTGAAACATAAGCCACTGAAGTTAGAGTAGCTCTCTTGGAATCAAATTTAGGAGCGATGTTTAGATGTAAGTGCTCTCATTTTTGTAATATTTAAGAGAACATGGAAATATGGAACATTTGAAAAAGCCATTTAGAGTAAAATGTGGCTCAATATCTTTCTATAAAATAAGCTGGCAAATCAAAACCAACGTATTCCTTATGATTTTACATTTTCATGTCACAGAATGTTATGTTGGTTGGGCCGCAGCTTCTAATGCAGGTAGTCGTTTGAATCACAAATGGTAATACCTGTAGAGAGTGGTAAAATAAACCTAATGAGCTCTTACATTGGTGTCAGAGTCTCTGCGGAAGTCAACTAGTTGATATTACTCAAAAGAAGTAGACAGAGGAGGCAGACACATAGGAACGAGTTGACTTAGAGAGTTAAGGCATCACAGGCATGTGAGGGATGCAACCAGCGCTCCATCAATGCCCATCCTGCTAAAACAGTGAATGAAAATGACTGATCTACAATTTGCATCCTCTTTCAGTCCATCAACTGAACATTATTAAAACCAGTCAGCCAAAACCCATTAGAACAGCACTCACGTATGAAACAATGCCCAGGTCTGCTTGTTCTCCATTTTTATGCACTGCTACAGGACTATAAATATTCATCGTAATGTAACTGAAAATTATTGAAGTGAGAAAAAAGAGAAACAGGGAAGCCATTTGCTTCAATTCATAAACAGCATCTGTTGGGAAGTTATTCATAGATTGCTTCAGGGCCTGCTGAGCAGCAAGCCCACGGAAAAGGATGCCATTGCAAGCAAATTGGCGCAAACTGTATGGAGATGCCATTAGACATGATTCACTGTCAGCCAGGGAGAATGATCAGGCACTGGGTTGTTTTATGTGTTCTTTTATCACTGGGACACAGAACTACCCTCCAGCCAAAGTCTCACACAGTTCAAATTAGACGAGCAACCTTCTAAGCATATTAAGGCCTAACTAGTGGCTAGGGAGAGTTAGGGAAACCGCCACACTCCAGGTGATAGAACTTGTTCATCTGCCCACACCTTAGGCACGCTTCAAATCCTGCCTGCACAACCTGGCAGATGTGACTGTCCCTGGTAATACATTGTCCATCAAAAATTAACAGTTAAAGAAAAACTTTTGAGAAGGTTGAAGCTAAATCAGCGGTGCATTAGCCCTGAACAGAGGGAATGTGAATACTCACCACTTACCAAAGCAATGCGAAGAAGAAAAATCGGCAGGGAACTCTTTCCAATCTGGCATTGTGGTGAAGTAGTATTTCATCAAAAACTAGATTTATGGCTTCCTAGTCAAAGCCCCAAATTCAGTTCAAAAAAATAAATAAATACAGCAAGAGCTTTCAAATGTGAAGTGATCATGAATAAAATAGACGGGTTGATTTAGTAACTGTTTATACGGATATATTGATTTATGTGTTTGTGGTTAAAAGGCATCTTCGAGACTGAGAAAGAAAATATTTATCTCAGATTTTGGGTAGTTTTTGTTTTGGCAATGTGAGTGTAGTCTGTTTCAGACTGAACCCACTGATCGATCTTGATATCACTAAAAGATGAACAACCAGGCACAATGTGTCTCCTAATATGAGGAAATAAGAAAGTTTTACGCTTCCCTATGAAGGACCCTTGTTCACGCAGACACACCCCAAACACACACACACACACACACACACACAAGAAACAGAGAGAGAGAGAACCTAAATTGGATCAAGCCTTTAGATCTAATTACCCCTATATAGAAAAAAACAGGGGACAGGAGAACACATTAACACCATGGAAGTGCCATCAGCAAATTTCAGTGAAAACCACAAGATAAGTGACCTGGTTTTCCCAACAAACAAATTGCAAAGAAAATAAAAGTGGTGGGGAAGGGAAGAAGAAACTTACAGATTTAAAGAGAATTAAGAGATATATCAATTAAAGGCAGTGTATTGACTTTGCTTGGTTCCTGATTTGAATAAACCAAGTGTGCATTCCTCAAAGGAATAAATAAATAAATAAATATAATACCTATATATGTATTCAGAGAAATCTGAACACTGACTAGATACTTATGGTTTTCAGGAATTGTTGTTAATATTTTTGATACAGTAATTGTATTACATTTTTAAAGAGTCCTTATCTTTTCGAGACACGTATTGAGATACAGGCTTCAAAATAATCCAGCTGGGGATGGAAGGAGCAGGTAACGTACAGAGAAAGGAATTTTACTTGGTTTGATAATAACTGAAGCTAGGTAATGGGAATATGGGGATCTGTTAGACAGTTCTCTTTACTCTTTGAAGACTCCCATAATCAGTTTTTATTACTTCATAGTTAACCTATTCAGTGTTTTGCTGGAGTTGGCTCACACTGACTCAAAGAACTGACTGTCAAACTTTAAGAAATTTTATGAGCCTGTTGTTAAAGCACTGACAGCTTCAAATCAGCCATGGCAGTGTATTTATATCATGAAAATCAGTTAATGATTCAAATCAAGGTTGCCTTTTTTTTTCTGAAGAATTGATTGTTAAACATGAACTAGCACACCATTGATTCTACCCCCGATGCCAAATGCAAAGAACTACACACACACACACACACACACACACACACACACTCTCTCTCTCTCTCTCTCTCTCTCTCTCTTAGGAAAAATAGAATTAGGAAAACCTCATCGGTAGCAGAAAGGGCTGAATTTTCAGCTTAGTTTCCTCTACTCTCCCTCCCTATCACCACGTATTGTTAAGTTGCCTCAGATCCCAAGCTGGGGCAATGCATGGACCCATATCCAATCATTCCTTCCTATAGCAAGTCCTTACTGTTTTTCCTCCTATCAAAATGTATCCAGCCTATGGTCCTTTTCCAACAGGAAATACTTTGACATAGACCTGTCCTCAAATGATTAGATTAACTGATTCTTGCCTAGGTGTGAAGAAGCCTAAATCCTTCTGAAATAATTTTCTTTGAAAGTTTCTGGGCTTTTGGAAGTCTTCATATTCCTGGGTAGCTCTGTATCACTAAAGCTCCTTCATACTTATTGTTGCATTTACTTATTTTTTTATTCTTGATAATTACTAAGTGACTATGTATTTCATACAAGTTAAATTCTCACTAGCACATTGCCTTAACGCCTTCTATCAAAAATATAAGCTAACAAGGGGGCTAAAATGATCCTTCTCTGGCAAGTAAGGACATTAAAAAAGTAGAGAAATTAAGTGTCTTATCTGAGGCCACTGGGCTAGTTAGGGACAAACCCAAGACCAAAGCCTAAAAATATTTTCTATCCTATTCTAAAATTCTTTCTACCAGCCACCAGTACATTGCTTGCATAAACATATGGCAGGTTTGTATAAATAAGTGGACCACAAAGGAAAGAAATTTCAAAGGCATTTTTTCCTTTCCCACATGCATTGGTAGGAAGGCCACTAGCTAGATAAGTCCAATTCATAAGCATTTGTTAAGTGCCTACATAATAAATGCAGCACCTACTAGATGCTATCAGGAAATAAAAACATCCTAGATTTTATTTATTTATTTGTTTGTTTGTTTATTTTTTTTGAGACAGAGTCTCACTCTGTCATCCAAGCTGGAGTGGAGTGTCATGATCTCAGCTCACTGCAACCTCCGCCTCCCGTGTTCAAGCAATTCTCTGCCTCAGCCTGCCGAGTAGCTGGGATTACAGGCGACAGCCACCGTGACCGGCTAATTTGTGGATTTTTAGTAGAGATGGGGTTTCACCATTTTGGCCAGGCTTGTCTTGAACTCCCGACCTCCGGTCATCTGCCCACCTAGGCCTCCCAAAGTGCTGGGGTTACAGGCGTGAACCACCGCGCCCAGCCCCATCCTAGACTTTAAAAGAAGAGAGATACTGGCTCCCTTAATTTATAGTTATCCTAGATTGCCAAAAGGGTGTGTTTTGTTTGAAATACTGTGATTTGCAAAATTATGTGGTTGTCATTCCTACTTTCTTCATGCATTCCAACAGAAGTCATGCCAAACGTATCCAGGAACTGTTTAGAAGGCGGAGGCTGTTGTCCCATAAACATCTAAATTTTCTGCATTTGCATCCTTCTCAAACTAGATGAGTAGGACAAACAATCCCATCAGCACTCATGGTTTCCTTCTGCTTCTCTATGACAATTAATTCTACCTCTTGCAACTGAGAAAATGGCCAGTTGTGGGGGAAAGATGTGATCTCCATGCTAACACTAAATAAAATGGATGTATTCTGTCCCTGTGTGCTCTTGGCAGAAATTTGAGTAGAAATTAAGTGCTCCTAATTGCTCATTAATTCCACTATCTTTTTTTATTTGTGTATTCCTGTATTTTACTATTGACCACCTGCTACCTGTCAAGGACTATGATAAGCACATGGGATATGACTGGGAAAGACTCTGACCCTAAGGAGCTCACAGGCAAGTGAAAGGGAGACTTATAAGTAAAGATGCAAGTATATAAGAGTATGCAAATTACTATAATGGGGCTAAATACCAAAGTGCTCAATGGGAACACAGAGAAGCACTTACTTACTACAGGTGAGGGTCTGTAGCCTCGGGTGAAAAGAAATATTCTTAGAGGCTGAGACATATAGGTAAAACCTGAAACGCAATGGGAAATTTTTCCAGTGAAGTCATTAAACAGGGAGTATACACTGCAGATCCTGGAAACACCATATATGCTGATGTTGGGAAGATCCCACCTTCAGGTGTTTTGATTCTGTAAGTTTCAAGTGAAGCCCAGGAAAATATATTTTTAGCAAGCATCTCCAAGAGATTCCGTGCAAGTGATTAAATACTTCAAGAAGATTGATGGCAATATGATTGTGGTTTCAACTAGTTCAGAATGCGATCATCCTGGAAAATTTGTCTCAGGCATCCATGAAGCAGCTTCTTTGGCACCATTTATATTACCAACTTAAGTCATGTTATATCTGTTGTTTGCAAGCTTCGGAGGCTAGGAATGTAGTTCAGGAGGTGGGCCAGATACCTACCAAGGTGGAAAGAAGTGCAGGAGGGTGGAATGCTTGAGGAATATACCAAAAGGTGTACAGTATGAAAGGAGGGCTCCCCGGGCTGTAAGATGCTGAACCAGAACCTGAAGACAGGGTGGAACATGTAAGGGAGGGTACAAGCATTGCAGGTAATTGAGATTTGTATTTTCAAGGTCTGGACTGAATGTGGGTTTGGCTCCTTCCTAGCTGTGACATTCAGCAGGCTGTGTGACTTCTCTTTGCATCAGTTTCTTCATATGTAAAATGGAAATAATAATTTCAGCTTGGTAAGACTATTGTGAAAAGCATATAAAGTGATTCATCAAGTAAAGTACTTAAGGGACCTGGTGCATAGTAAATGCTCACTCAATATTTATTGAATAAAAAATAAAAACGTTATCATTACTTTGATCTATTGGGGAGTCCCAGTCTTGCTACAACCTCAACAAATATTTTTGGAAGTGATGGCTCAATATGCCATCTCGAAAAAGCATGTGTGTTATCAAAGAACCATTGCTTTCAGCTGCAAGGCACAAGAAACCATTTTGTTCCAGTTCTTTATTTTGCAGTGGGCAGAGTATAGTGAAAGGAGCAGAGATTTTGAAATTAGATGTATCTAGGATTCTGTATAACCTTGAATATGTTTTACAAACTCTCCCAGGCTTGTTTTCTTCATAATACAATGTGTATAACTCTCAGAACTGTTAAGAGACCTTATTAATGCATTCACTCAAAAAATATGAATTAAGCATTTACAGTGTGTGAGAAACTGTTCCAGGATCTGAGGATCAGCAGTGAACAAAATAAATGAGAGATCCCTGCCCTCATCTAGCTGGCATAGACAGGAAAAGGTAGGTGTATTATTTCCCTAGGGCTCTGCAACAAATTACTACTAACTGGGTGGCTTAAAACAACAGAGATTTATCTTCTGGTGGCTAGAAGTCTGAAATCAATGTGTCAACAGAGACACACTCCCTCTAAAGGCTCTGGGGAAGGATCCTTCATTGCCTCTCCTAGCTTCAGGTGGTTGCCAGCAATCCTGAGTATTCATTGGTTTATAGACACCTCACTCAATCTATTCCTCCATTGTCATGTGGCACTCTCCCAGGGCGTCTGTGTGTCCAAATCTTCCTCATCTTATAAAGACACTAGTGGTTGGATTTAGGGCACACCCTAATCAAGTATCATCTTAAATTGACTACATCTGAGAAGACTACTTCCAAATAAGGTCACATTTACAGATACCAGGGGTCAGGATTTTAAAATATGTTTTGAAGGAGACACCATTCCACCCACAACAGGAGGTAATGAACAACCTGTTTAGGTAATGTCTGATAGGGAGATCCTGGCTTTCAGAAGGCCCTCAGTAATGATAGGTAATACAGGTAACATATCTTGCTCACTGTTTACATATAAGGCCATAGACATGCCTTGCTCACCGAAGATCACAAACCCATTATATTGGAAACTAAAATTCTGGTCAAATAACTCTCCACAGAAGGAAGGCTCTTTCCAAACACTAATGTCTCCCCAAATAGGTTATTCATAGGCCTTAATGCTCCTAAGAAATTGGAGGGAATTAAGTGGATAATCTTTACCTTTAATGAGTATGTATTAATTTGTTGGAGGAACTATTACAAACACAATAAACTCATGATTTTACAGATAACACTTATGATGTGCTTAATAGAGTTTAAAATTTTTTAATTAGCTATTTATTGTAGATAAATTAATAGAAAAAGTTGAGGGAAGAGTTGGTAAGTGGCTACAGAAAAAATGCTTCAGTGATACTTGAGTAAAGCAAGTTTTCAGAAATACCATAGTCATACGTGTTATTTCTCTGTTCATCCTGTCAAACAAACTAGCATCCGTGGCTATATGTTTAACATTAATCCAATTTGTAAAATGCAGGTTGGGAAATTCCCCGGTTGGGGCACTGAGCATTGCATTAGGCCATTCTTGCGCTGCTACAAAGAAACACCTGAGAAAGGGTGATTTATAAGTAAGGAGTTTTAATTGGCTCTCAGTTCTGCAAGCTTTATATGAAGCATGGTGCTGGCATCTGCTTGGCTTCTAAAAAGGCCTCAGGAAGCTTACAATTATGGTGGAATGCAAAGTGGGGGCAGGCACTTTACATGGCAAAAATAGGAGCATGAGAAAAAGATAGTGGTGGCAAGAGGTGCGGTACACTTTTAATGGATCAGATCTTGTGTGAACTCAGAGCAAGAGCTCACTTATCACCAAGGAGATGGCCCAAGTCATTCTTCAGGGATCTACTCCCTTGATTCCAATACCTCCCACCAGGCTCCACCTCCAACATTGTTGATTACAATTCAACAGGAGATTTGGATGGAGACGTATATCCAAACTATATCAAACATGAAGACTATGTTTGCATGTCAGTGACCTGCTAAACTAATGATCATTTCCCTCAAATCCACATCTTTCCATCAAACGGTGCTGGGACAATTGAATATCCACATGCTAAAGAATAAAGTTCAACTCCCCATCACACCACATAAAAACTTAACTCATTAATATCTGACAAGGGTATACATCTGACACGTGTGTGTGTGTGTGTGTGTGTGTGTGTGTGTGTGTCTATTATTGCAAGTTATTTCTTCCATTTGGGGGCTTATCTTTTTACTTTCTTGATGGTGTCCTTTGATCTATTTTTTTCTTTGTTGTACTTCCTTCTAAGCATTTGATAGTTTTAGCTCTTACATTTGGGTCTTTAATCCATTTTGTGTTAATTTTTGTATGCGGTATTCTCTCAGTTTTTGCTTAACTTGAAATGTCTTTATTTCTATTTTATTTTTGCAAACAGTTTTGATGGATTTATTGGCTTACAGTATTTTTCATTGAATACATTGGCTATATCATCCTACTGTCTCTGACCTTCATGGTTTCTGATGAGAAATCAGTTAATATACTTGTTGATCCCTTGTAAGTGATGAGTCACTTCACTCTTCCTACTTTCAAGATTATCTCTTTGTTCAATTTGATTATAATCTGTCTAGGTATGAATCTCTTTGAGTGTATTCTACATGGAGTTCATCGTGCTTCTTAAATAGAGAAATTTTTTTCATCAGCTTTTGAAAATGTCAGCCATTATTTCTTTAAATATTCAATCTACCCCTTTTGTTCTCTTCTCTCCCTCTAGGATTCCCATTATGTGTAGGTTGATACATTTGTGTGCCCCACAAGTCTCTAAAGCTCAGTTCATTTTTCTTCCTTCCTTGTTTCTTCTATGTCGCAGACTGGATAATCTCCATTTACCTATCTTCAAGTTCAATGATTCTTTCTTTTACCAGTCCAAATTTGCTGTTTAGCCCTTCTAGTGAATTTTTTATTTCAGTTATACTTTCAATTCCAGAATTTCTATTTAGCTTTTAAAAAATAATTTTCATATCTTTCTTGGTAGTCTCTATCTGGTACAAAATTGTTCTCACACTTAAGTTTTATAAACGTTTCTTTTAGATTTTTAAGACATATTTAAAATAGTCAATTTAAAGTCTTTGACTACTTATTCCAACATTTGGGCTTCCTCAGGGACAGTTTCTATCAATTTATTTTTTCTTGTATTGGCCATACTTATTTATTTGTGTGTCTCATAATTTTTGTTGGAAACTGGACATTTTACATAATATAATATGGAAACTCTGAAAGCCTGAATTTCTCCTCCTCAGGGTTTATTGTTGCTGACTGTTGTTGTGTTCTTATTTAGTAACTTTTCTGAACTAATTCTGTAAAAGCAGTACTCTTCATTTTGCTTGGTCAGTGAAATGTTGCTCATTAGCTTAGTGTTTGCTAATAATTGAACAGATGTGTTCTTTAACACATGAAACTGATAGCTGTTCCAGTCTTTGCTGAGTGGCTCTGCATGAATGTTGGGGCATACCTTTAACACGCAGCCAGTCAGTAGACAATTTCACCTTAATCTTTACTTCTTGCTAGCACAGAACCTCAATGTCACCCAAAGGTGAGAGCTTAGGACATTCACAGGTCTTTCCAGAGTATTCACATAGTCCTAGGTCTGTGTGCAGCTTTACACATGTGCATGGCCTTCTAAATTCCTAACAGCATGTTGGAGTCTTCCAAAGCCTTTATAGACTATCATTCTCCAGCTTTTTCTTTTAAGTTTTTTGGTTTAGCCTATTATTTGACCCAACTGTGGTCTATTGCATCAGGCAGCCACAAAGTTAAACATTTGGCTCTAAATGTTTTTGACAATGTCCCCAAGAAAACAGATTTCTTCATTTGGTGAGATGGAAGTCAGGTCAAATAAAGACAGCTTTGCAAGTGAGGTCTTTCCAGGAAAGACTATTTTGCCAGTAGCCCTTCCAGTGGCTACTATGTTGCTGGTTTTCACTATGATTGTGGTCTGTTAGTTTTCTTTTCTGTTTTTGTTTTTTGTTTGTTTGTTTTTTGGAGACACAGTCTCCATCTGTAGACCAGGCTGGAGTGCAATGGCGTGATCTCAGCTCACTGCAACCTCCACCTCCTGGATCCCAGTTCAAACAATTTTCCTGCCTCAGCCTCCTGAGTAGCTGGGATTATAGGCACATGCCACCATACCCAGCTAACTTTTGTATTTTTAGTAGAGATGGGGTTTCACCATGTTGGCTCTTGAACTCCTTACCTTGTGATCCACTCACCTCGGCCTCCCAAAGTGCTGGGATTACACGCGTGAGCCACTGTGCCCGGCCTGTGGTCTATTAGTTTTCAATGCTACTGTGGAACTGGAGAAAGGGAGACAGAAATAGAGCAAATTAAAATGCAACAATGTTCACTCTTCTTATGAAGATTCACTTGTTTTTTAGAACAAATGTTCCCCAGGTTACTGCAACCCCTTGGTTAATTTCCAAAGTCTGAGAAAGTTGGTTCTGATCATTTTTGCCAGTTTTTTTCATTGTTTTTATGGAGGAGAGAAATTTCAGAGCTCCTTATGTGTCCAGAATTGGTGGGTTCTTGGTCTTGCTAACTTCAAGAATGAAGCCACGGACTCTCATGGTGAGTGTTTCGGTTCTTAAAGATGGTGTGTCTGGAGTTTGGAGTTTGTTCCTTCACATGTTCAGATGTGTCTGGAGTTTATTCCTTCTGGTGGGTTCACGGTCTTGCTGACTTCAGGAGTGAAGTCGCAGACCTTCACAGTGAGTGTTACAGCTCTTGCAGTGCGTCCAGAGTTGTTCTTTCCTTCCAGTGGGTTCGTGGTCTCGCTGACCTCAGGAGTGAAGCTGCAGACCTTCACAGTGAGTGTTACAGCTCATAAAGGTGGCATGGACCCAAACAGTGAGCAGCAGCAAGATTTATTGGCGAAGAGCTAAAGCACAAAGCTTACAGGGCATAGAAGCGAACCCAAGCGGGTTCCCACTGCAGGGTGGGTGGCCAGCTTTTATTCCCTTATTTGGACCCACCCACGTCCTGCTGATTGGTCCATTTTACAGAGCACTGATTGGTCCATTTTACAGTGTGCTGATTGGTTCGTTTTTACAGAGTGCTGATTGGTGCATTTACAAACCTTTAGCTAGACACAGAGTGCTGATTGGTCCGTTTTTACAGAGTGTTGATTGGTGCGTTTACAAACCTTTAGCTAGACAGAAAAGTTCTCCAAGCCCCCACTGGACCCAGAAAGTCAGGCTGGCTTCACCTGTCACTTACATCATCATTTTTAGTGCTGTCACCTCTGTCCTTCTTTCTTCATCCCTAAAGGCATAGTTGGCTTACAACCTGTGCTGTATTGACTCTTCCCTTTTTCTCCCCTGGGTTTTTTTTTTCCCTCTCCCTTAATTTGCTCCCAGAAAATACCACGTGTCAGGGCTGGGTAAAGATGCAAGTGTCCAGTTTGGTCAGTATTTAGAAGATGAGAATAATTGAAGGGTAAGTCATTTTTAAATTATTTTTGTTCCCTCTAAATGGTGATTATTTAACTATCTTGATATTTACACTACAGTAAAACTATCTACCAAAGCACACACATTAAATGGCATTTGTGTCCTGACACTGAGAAGGAAATGCATAATGAGACCATCACCTACCAAAGCACACACAGTAAATGACATTTTTGTCCTGACATTGAGAAGGAGATACACAATGAAACCATCGCAAATCCTCAAGCTGATGAATATAGGTTGACTTCTTCCTTTTTAATCACATCAAGAAATATATATTTTCTCTCATATGGTCTTCCCCACTGATAACCCAACTTTCAACTTTGACCCACATTTACCTTTATTTGGTAGTCAATTTCTTTAAAAAAGCAAAGTTGCTGTTGTTGTTTTAATAAATTCACAAATGTTACTAAATATAGGAAAGAGTCAAAGATATCAAAGCCCCATTGAGATCTTGATGTTGGGCAGTTATCTAGGTTTACTCACTAGCAAAGTGACTTATGACTTATTCTTTCACCTTACCCAAGAAATTTGAATGCTGTTATCTGTTACAGACCTTTGAGGTTACCAGGACATAGCTTAAACTGTGAGCTTTTGAATAATAAGGACCAAGGCTTCTAGGCAAACTTTGGAGATTTTTTATAGTTGCTTTCTAGAATAAAAAAGCCAGTAATACCTAAGAGCAAAAGTAGCATCACCAGTTATTTTCTATGTCCTTTCCAGTTAGACTTGACCTTTTCTTCAATGTTTCCCCAAATTCCAAATTATTTTCTGCCTGAGGGAAGGAAAAGCATTGCCTCCTGCCAGAGACAGCCAAGATGCTGCAGAAGCAACAGCTGGCCAGAAGTGATTTTCTGTGATTTTCCCTTCCTGTGGAGCATGCCAGTCATAGAAATGGATCATTATGTTTCTAGGTAAGAATCCCAGATTGGTAATTCTTTGGGCTTTATTTAACTTCTTTTGTTTGATGAAGATTACCAAGCATCTCTCTATACTCAAAGGTCTAACATTTACAGAGCATAACCAGAAAGACATCTGACCAAATAGAATGATGGAAATTATTTCAATTGAGGCTACAATGACAACATTAAGACAAAACTCATGCCATAGTACCTTACAGCAATGAACTCACAAAAACAAGACACAATTTAGGGATGGTTATGGTCCTGAGGTCTCATAGGCAGTTGGGAAATGGGAGCTTGTGTTTCAGTATAAGAAATTATTTACTAAATGGAAACTCGGTGTTCCAAGTTTGGCCAGGTTTTGGTCACATTAGGGAATTTGTTTGCCATTTATTTCCTAAATATTTTGGTTTAGAGACTTTGAGTATTTGTTCTCACATCTTGGAACTAAAATGTGAACAGAATTTGTTGGTTGGCTTTTTAAATCATTATGTTAAGAAAGAGCCCCTATCCTCTACCCCAACTGGAGAATAGTTCAGGCATTTCCTAACTGCTCAGTGAGGCTACTTTGATCTGCCAGAGACAAGGTCACTCGTAGAAATGGTGACTGTTCCACTGGACACATTTGTCTGCCTCTGAGCATGGCCTGAAACATCTGGCTGGGACAGAAACTCACAGCCACTTTGTTCACTGTTACAGACAGATCGTGAATGATATGGGTCTGGGGAAGGGAACACACACAACAGTGTCCTGGCCACTTATTTTAATTCATGAGGGAGATAAGGAAGTAATAACCTTGCTCTTAATGTGAATTCCAAGGAGGGAGCTAAATAAATCGCCTCTACTCTATGCACACCATTATTAATCTATACAAATACTGGTCAATTAAATTAGACTACACTTGAAAAGTGCTTGGCATTGCAGCCTGACACATAGTAAGGCTTTTTGTAAATCTTAGTGGCAATGAATAATAAATCATATTCTGAACTACTTAGTGTTATGTTGCATGCACTTAACATTCCAACAGAGAAGATGACAGTGCAAAGACACAAGACACAGTGCTTTTTGTAAACTCATTGGGCATCATGTAATATTTCATATGTCTGAGAGGTCAGATGTTTGGCTTTTGAACATGAATGTTATGTGGGTGTGTATTTGGGAGGAGAGATAGAGTATCAGCAACTATGGATGTGACAGGTTTCAAGAAACACAATTAATGAAAGTGTAATGTGAATTGTCTGACACTTACCTCTTTTGTGGACACTATGTATAGCCAATGATCCAATAACATTCAAATCTTTGAATGTCTATGGGTTAAGCAATAGCATACTACTTTGTTTCAATATCCTTTGTGTAAGGACCCTCAGTTAATTTCTGCTTTGAGACTTATTTCAGGAAAATCACTGTCTTTGTAGATTAATATATCTTCCATTTTCAGAAATCACACTGCTTCACTTGGCATCTTTCTTTTGTTGCTTTAGCCACTTTATAGTTATACCTCACTTTATCACCCAGGTGGGTAAAATCTGCTCAACCAATATGTGGAGTGCTAAAAACATCAACTCCTTCTGCTTTCTCCAGACGGTTTAGAGATATCTAACCCTATCCAGTGTTTGAAGTTCCTTTAAGCATATGAAAGTATAAAGAATAGCATAAAATAGCCTTTACAAGATAGCATTTATAAGAGAGCAATGTGGTACTATGGCAGGTTAAGTGTGATTCTCATTCAGAAAGCTGCAGTTCAAATACTGTTTCCACCAATTACTTGCCGCTTCAGCTTCTCCATATGCCATGGTTCTTTGTCTTTGTTCCTTTGGCTTACCTAGCCAGAATGCCTTCCCCTGCTCTCCTCTTACCTAAGCCTGGTCATTAGTCAAAACCTTTCAGGTTCCACATCCTCGGCAGATCCCTTGTAGATAACTCATATCAATCACTGTATTTCTAGCCCTCCAAAGACAGTGAATGGCTCAGGAGAATGTGTGACCCCAAATAGTCTCATCAAAGCAAAGTGCTTGAGTGCCTAGGATTTGCACTGAAACCATTTGAGGAAGCGAAACAAAAAAGGAAAACTAACAGGCCACAATCACAGTGAAAACCAGCAACACAGTAGCCGCTGGAAGGGCCACTGGCAGAATGTGGTTGGAGCTTCTGCAAAGACTCATTTCCAGAGAATTGTTATTATATAACCTTTTTGGTGGTTCAAAAAGGGGCTTGCTGGTGGCCATGTTGATACCCAAAAGGAAGAAGTTCCCTGAAATTAACACTAGCACTAAGGAAAAAAGCTTCAAGAGACAGAGACAACATACACCTTTGGGTATTTAGATCCAGTCCTGCCTGAAACCATGTACAAAGAGACTTTGCAGGTATTGAGCAATTAGTTATCTTTTGTGGTTAAGCCTGTTTCAGTTGGATTTCCCTACTGAAATGCTGAAAGCTGCTGCTGAAAGCCTACTAACTAACATGCCCACAGCATGCACAGTACTAGGAATTCAACAGTAACTAAAGTAAATGTAGTCTCTGCCTCATCAAGTTAACATTCTTGTGAAATATGTTAAGATGTCAATGAGTCATAATAACTGCTAATGATGGACACATACAGGGGGCTGTGGGAGCACTCAGAGGAGCACCTGATCCAATGTAGGGGAGCCAGGGAGGGGAAGACTTCTCCGAGGAAACACGACCAGATTAATTCCCTGCCAACTGTTCCTCAGGGTTAAATTAAAGATATTACATTTTTGGCCTCAAATTGAGTGCACAGTGAGTAATAATGTTGACGCCTAGCCATAGGTACCATTATTATAACTCTAAAACTATAGCTTTACCTTAAAATTCCCACCCAGTAAGATGTCATCCCTTCCTTCTATTTTAATAGCTAGATTTGCATTATTCATGATTATTGCCTCAAAAACATAAATTATCTCAGCTGTTCAGCCATCATATATATAGTTTCCAACCCTACCACCCACTCCCAATCAGAATTTTGGCCATGGCCCCAGTTGTTACTAAGAGAGAACACATAAACGTTAAATACTATAACAATCTGTGGTAGAAGGGGAAAAAATCAGCAACTGACAGTGCTGCAAAATGTAACCAGGAAAACAAAAATACCTCATCCAAATGCCCATTTTTTTTAAAGTGATACACTCTGACACAGCAATTCTCCGTTAGGTTTAGTAAACCCATCAAAAAGCTGATAAAATGGACTCGATAAAACCTTTTTTATGGCCCTTTTCCTGAGAAAATAGTAGAGTTGGTGAAGGCTTGAGCAGTAGATTAAATATCAGCAACTCATGAAGGACAACATGAATTTCCATGCATTATATACATATTAATTACATAGCAGAAGTTGTAAGAACTGAACATTTAACCCTTAGCTAGAAATTTCAAAGGACCAATAATATTAGAATGCTCAATATCTGGTCTGGGAGTTTTTCTTCCCAATCCATGTGCCCTTTGATAATTAGGTATAAAAGGTTTTCTGAGTAATTGCATACTAAGAGATCCAGGATGGAACGTTATCAAGCTGTTCTTCAAAATACCTATATAAAGAATGAGTTCAAATTAAAAAGTACAAGAGAAAAAAAAACACGCACTGAACTGTAAAATTATGCTGAAACTCTCTTTGATCAAGATATTTCAAACTTGGAAGAATATGTGAAAAATAAATCCACAAGGGTAGGACTGATCAGATGCGGTGGCCAATGTCCAAGGCAGTCCTCAATGATTCTTACTTCCTGATGTTTATTCTCTTGTGTATTCCCTTCCCAAAGCGAATAGGGCTGGTCTGTGAAACCAACTGAATATTGCAAAAACGAAGTGTGACTTCTGAGGTCAAAAAAAGGTGTGGCTTCTTTCTTTTGAATCAGACACTCTGGGGAAAGCCAACTGCCATACTACAAGGACATTCAAGCAACCCTCTATAGAAGGCCAAGCCGGGAGGAATTGGTACTTCTCATCTGCGGCCAGCACCAACTTGCCCATCATGTGAGTGAGCCGCATTGGAAGCAGATCCTCCAGGCTCAGTCAGGCCTACCAGCAGCTGCAGCCCTGGCTGACATCTTGATCAAGACCTTCTGAAACACCCTGCATCAGAACTACCCAGCTAAGCCACTCTAGGATTCCAGACTCACAAAAGCCATGAGATAATAAATGAACATTGTTGTATTAAGCCCCTGTATTAGGCTGTTCTTACATTGCTATAAAGAAATATCTGAAGCTGAATAATCTATAAAGAAAAAAGGTTTAATGCAGGTTGTACAAGCATGGTGCCAGCATCTGCTCCACTTCTGGAGAGGCCTCAAGGAGCTTTTACTCAAAGTAGATGGTGAATTGGAAGCAGGTACATCACAAGGCAAAAGCAGCAGCAAGGGAAGGTAGAACGTGCCACACTTTTAACTGACTGCATCTCATGAGAACTCAGTCACTATCACAAGGACAGCACCAAGCCATGAGGGGTCCTCTCTCATGACCTAAACATCTCCCACTAGGCCCCACCTCCAACAGCGGGGATTCCAATTCATGTGACATTTGGCAGGGACATATATTCAAACTATACCAGCCCCTATATTTTTGGGTAATTTGTTATGCAAATGATAGATAACTAATTCACTAGACAGATTACCTCAATTGTTTCTCTAACTTCTAGATTGTAAAGTGATTATTTATTTAATAATAGAAGACATATTTATTGTTCTAAATATCCATCAATGGCTGATTACTACTCTATCTGCAAGGAACTGTTTGGTAAATGATGGTTATACACATCCATTCATCTAGAATATCTCTCTGCACCGTGGTCTTCAAGTAATTGTGAAATAACAAAACTGGCAAGAGACCATGAACATCCTTAAATCCAATCCCTCTTCAACATGCTGGCTCCAATTTCCCCAAACTAAGCCTAAACACCTTGAGTGAGAGGAACTGATTATTCATCAGAATTCATTCAAAATCTCTCAAGCAAATGAACTCAAGCAAAATCTATCTTCTTGTGAATTCCAAATACTGACCTCGGACACTAAGTCTTATTCTTCCCTGGTCAGTCTTTTTAGATTACCGAAGAAAATGTTACCTTCCAATTTGAGTTCTCTCTTACATAGGATAAAGTATCCAGCACTATCTCATAAGATATCATTGAACCCCTGACATCCCTGATGCTCTGAACTTGCCTCAGTTTGTCTATAATCAGAGCCCATTAACTAGCAGGCTACAGATTTGTGGACCTTTTCTTGTGCTTCTGTTTGCTTGTTTCCAGAGATTTGAACTTGGACACTTTTTGATTCAGCGTGGTCTTTCCAGTACCCATAAGCCCCACGAGTCTTTCCTTTTTGTAAATCTGTTCACTTCACCCATTTCTTACCTTTCTGTCCCAGGGCTCCTAGAATATAGCAACTATTTCTGACCTACAGTAGGTTAAAACTGCTGCTACTCCTGTTTCATATGCCACAAGTGGGGTTGATTCAGAAAACTTTCCATGGTTATTGGTGGGATGAAATCAGGGCTTCATCACTTTCTTGGCTCATTTTTAGGCATATTAATAAGTATTTATTAATTATGTCCTGAGTGCCTCAAATCAGAAGGTATGTTGAATCATATAGAAAACAGAAAACTCGGCCAGGTGCAGTAGCTCACCCTGTAATCCCAGTGCTTTGGGAGGTCAAGGCAAGAGGATTGCTTGAGACCAGGAGTTTGAGACCAGCCTGGGCAACATAGCAAGACTGTGTCTCTATAAAACAAATTTTTTAATTAGCCAGACATGGTGTTGCACATCTATAGTCCCAGATACTCAGAAGACTGAAGCAGGAGGATCACTTAAGCCCAGCAGTTTGAGGCTCCAGTGAGCTATTATGCCACTGCATTCCATCCTGGGTGACAGAATGAGACCCTGTCTCTTAAAAAAAGGAAAAGACAGAAAACTTGCCAGTCCACATCTGAAGGCCAAGGAGCTGTGTCTGTCTTATTCATCCCCATTCTGCTGCAAGGAACCTAGCACATAATGACTATGCAACACATGAGGAAAGGGAGAAAGCAAACAAACATGCTATACCAACTGAAAGATGGAGTCAACAACCAGCAAACCTCAACTGATAAAATATAAGCAATAAATACTTGACAAATTGAAGCAGAGGGACATTGTCTAAGCTTCATATGGTTAGAGGAGGGGACATGAAAAAATATGAATTCCTTACTGGCCAACTGTGATTCCGCTCAGTCCATAGTATGAGTCTCTTTGAAGAACAATCACTTTGAGTGTGTTTAATCAGTGCCTGGCAGGAGCCACTTCTGCTTTTGCTCCCTGGTGCTGGCAACCTTAAGGGCTAGATTTTGTTGTTGTTTTTTGCTGTGTGATTTAGTGATTATATAAATTTGGGAGAGTTAGCTCTAAAGTCCTTTTACCTTTCTATTAAGGAAAAAGTTATAGTGGATCAAAAATGTAGGCTGTGAATTGTTCTCAGTGAGGAATATGAGGGGGAAATAAATAATCCATGGCAGACCTCAAGAGGTCTGTCTTTATTGTTTGTTTCATGGTACACACATCCCTCAAGCCTCAAGCAGAATAATTACTTCTCTAAATATCAGCTGAAAGGGGGGACCAAACTCAGCACACAATGGCACTCGACTTTTAATTCCAGTGACAGCTAAAACACCATTAAACTGTACTTCAAGTCTTTGAAGTACTAAAAAGTTCAGTTAGAAAATAGTACATGGCCATGTATCCAGTTTAATAGCTAATGTAGTTCTCTCTGTGTGTGTGTGTGTGTGTGTGTGTGTGCGTGTGTGTGTCTCTGCAGTTGAGAAGACATTCAAAGTACAAAGGAATGGTACTGGAAGCTTTAAAGACCCAAAGTAAAGTAGCAAGGCTTTCAGAACAAGTTAAAAGGGATGTGGAAATTATAACCTCCCCTTCTCACTTCACTGTCATTATCCAATCATATTGTATAGTCTTGAGAGGCAGTAGGGATTATTGATTAATGGCATAAGCTTTCTATGAGGTCAGAAAGACTTCAGGTTCCTTCCTACTCTGAAGCCTAGACAAGGTTGCCCTAATTCAACCATGTAACTCCTGTGACCCTCAGTTTTCTCATCTAAATACACAGATAAGAGTAGTACTTATCTCGTAAAGTTTTTAGAAGAATTAAATGAAGAGATATATGGTAATCATTATAACTGTCAGCCATGTATTGAGAGCTTACTATGGACCAAACTCATAGCCAAGTGTCACATTATCTCTTTTAATCCCAACAGTGGTGCTTCTCTTTACCAAATATAGAGAATAATGAAGACAAACAAATAGGAGAGAGAATTACATGGGATTCCATTTATGTATTTTATTCTATTTATGAGGAAGTGTCAACAGGCCACAGGAGGAGAAAACATGATCTCCACATCTGAACAGTCTCTCCAGATCCTCCTTAGACAAAGCCGTCCCAGAATTTTCAACTTCTCTCACCTGTCAATAATGTCCTTAAGAAAGGAGTCCATGTTCTAGATATAACCTGATAATATTGTGTGAAGTGACTCAAGGCGTGCAGTTGAGGTCACATCATCTGTTTAAGCAGCTGTGTTCTATAGGCAGCACTTGTCATCTAGGACCTCTATTTTCCCCTTTATGAGCAGATTTTAATCCAGATTACCCTGATATTCTAGGAAATTTTGTGCTTCTGAACTTTTATTGTTATCATATCTACACTTAATGGAATTCTCTCCCCCATTTGAGCTCATCCTGTTGGATTTTTATTTGGATTTTGGCATTTTTCACATTAGCTTTCCCTTCCAACTTTGATATCACCACTGTACTGTAAGGAGTCTTTCATGATGATCTTTAAGCCAAAAAAAAAAAGGCAAAAAAAAAAGAAAACTGAAGCCAAACAAACAAAACATCTTCATTGTCACTATAAAGAACATGAAGAAGCATTTCCAACATTACCTAGAGTCCAGCAAATGACATACCATGTCCAACTCTGTCCAATGTGCAGCAACTGACATGCTGTCTATGTTACCTTTCAGTATGAAACATTTGTATATCCATACTCTAGTACTTTAATTCTCAAGCCATGAAAGAAAATTTTCCATAGAAAACACTAGAAACTTGTAAGTTACAATTTACTACAGATACAAAAATGTGCAGTTATACAGCAACAAGTTGGCTTCAGGCATTCTCTGAATTTTGAGAGTCTAACTTTGTGCAAAGCAATGTTCAGTTACTGAAACTGGAAATTGCCAGTGAAAAATGCATTTCATTATCAGGTTTATAAGTTATTCCTGTGCATGTTGAAACTTGTAGAATTAACTGTTCTATTTTGGATGTGACAAGATCCTTTCATGATATTAAATACATACCTCTTTGTTTCCTGTATTCTGACACAAGAAATGAAGCAGGAGGGTTTATCAAGAACTAATGAAAAGATGCTTTTCATACATCAAAAATGTTCATGTGAAATGTAAACAGCTAATAACTGTTTATACTGAAAGAACAGTTTCCATTTTGTATAGAAAAATAAAAGTATTAAGTTCATAGCTACTATATAAGGTTAAAAATTATTTAAAATATGTAACCATAACTCACTAAATATTGAGAAATAAAGCTATGAATGGGTTATAAATATATATAGTTGTAAAAATTTAATCAGTAAAATTACATATAGAACATATTGAAGTTATTTTTAAACACAGAGCAAAACAAATGCCCAGAAGTTTGTCTACAAACTATGAATTTCAGAGAATGTTCATTGTCAAGGACTATTATAGGTTATATGTTTAGAAATCCACATGGACTTCTAAATGGTTTGTTGGCGCATTCCTATAACAACCTGTAGAAAAGAACTGACAAATCTTGTGGCGTATCCTTTTTTTTTCTAAAAGCCATTATTTATGACATTTTTCTCAAATCATTTTCCTAAGAGTGCATCATGGACCAGATCTTGCCCACATCCTTTGAGCTAAATGGATAGTAGCAAGGTTTTATATTCAGTCGCACCTAGGCTTGACTACAAGCTCTACATACAGCTTCTTAACTCTGTGATCTTTGACTCATTACTAATTACTAATTACTCATTCTCTGAGCCTTGGTTTCCTAATCTGTAAAACGAGGATTGAAATGGTTTTAGAATATGAACATTCACAACATTTTAAAAAGGAGAATTAACTCCTTTTTCTTTTTTCCTTATGAATTCTGAAGATTAATTTTAAGAATTTCCCTTTACTTCCTGGCATCATTTAAAGTTTAGGTTTTTGATTTTGAAGTCAAACTTTAAAAAAGTCAACTTTAAAACATTTTTGATTGCTAATAATTTGAATTATATGTTTAATGAATCCTTCCTGTCAACTGTGAAAGAACAAGAGGAAAAATAATTGCAAAAAGAAAGAGAAGGAGGAGAGGGAGGGGCAGCATAGAGATCAAAGTAAAGTGGAAGAATTACTTGAAGAAAAAAAAAGAAAAAAAGCTCTGAGATGTTAGAATATGATCCTAGAGACAACTTCCTTGAAAGATAAAAGATTATCCTACCCCGCAAGAGCCAGCTTGCAAACTCTTGGAAGGATCACGTGGAGCGGCACTGTTCACATCTACTAAAGGGTCAGGTTGGAGATAAATGATCACTCTCATCACTACCTGCTTAGCCATCACAAAAGGAAGAACCTTCCAAGTGATTTTCATTGGAAGCCAAAACAGCAGTATATCACCTGCAAACACTCTGCAAGAGTGATGCCTATTTATGGAAAACAACTTGGTAGATCTCACCTGATTGGCCCAAGTGACACCTCACTAATACACAACCTCTCAGGGAAACTGCAGGCCCCTAAAATGATAATGAGACTCTGGACACTAATTAGGGTAAGTGGAGAAGTTGCCTATCTATACTTGAGGGGTAGGTGAGGTGAGGTTAAACTAAATAATCCCAAGACCCTCATGCTGAAACCATGATTATATATTGCATATTAATTCCTGCCTCACTGTGTTCTTGGGAAGATTAATTGAAATGACTTATGTCAAGAACTTAGTATTGTAAGAATTCAAAATAATAGCTATTTTCATCATTATCACAGTTGCAGTGCCTTTTAATGTTATTGGGGCATTAAGAAACATGAACATGAAAAGAAATAAGAAAGTGGGATAAATGGCAGGGTGTACTCTCAAACTTGGCAAGAGTTAACCTCCTCATCAGGAATTGCCAGAAAATACCAGGCAATATCATGGGATCATTGCAAGAAAAGCTGTCTTAAAATTTTACGCTTTTGACCTGGACGTAATCTAATTCAACCATACCTTGCTATAGATGTGCAAACACTGACAAGATTCAAAGGTCCCAAAAGTGTGTTTTCAATAAAAAATTATCTAGAAGTAATGTTTTACTTGGAGCATGACATATACTTCTGACTTTCTTCAGCCTAGGCATAAGGGCTGTGCTCTCAAGAATCAATTCCACTGAAAAGTTTTAAAAAATCGAAGTGTAGTAATCAATATGCTTTTTGACTGCAAGTGAATCTCCATTCAAATTAAATGTACTAGAGAATTTACTGGCCGATACAATTGAAATGGCTCGTGCAGAAGAACTTTAGGCAACAATGGATTCAGATACCTAAACATTATCATCACAACTTAGCTTCTCCCTATTAGCTTTTTTTTGTTTTGTTTTGTTTTGTTTTGTTTGGCTTCTCTTGGTCAGGTTCTCTTCTTTGGTTAACGGTCAATGCAGTAATCCTAGTTGAAAGATGACTTCTCTTTCACAACAGTTAGACCAGAAGTCCAAAGATTGAATGTATTTGCCTATATCGGGCCTTGTGAACATTATTGAGCAAAACATTGTGGCCAAGAAATGGTCTATGTTCATTGCCCTGGCCTGGGTCCCATGGCCACTCCTAGAGATGGAAGAGCAGTAAATCATCACACAAATCAAACGAATGAAACTGGGAAGTTATTCCCCAAAACAAACTGGGAAGCTGTTAGCAAGGGAAAAAAAACAAAGAAAATAAATTCAGGACAAGAAAAAAACAACAGATGCCTACTGAAACTACTTTTATGAGAATACAGAGAATGTTAGGATGGACAAAACCCAAGTATAAATTCAAAGTTCTTCAGGATACATTATTATTGTTTTCAAAGCTCAGGCAACTGTCCAAGTCTTAAAGCACTTCCACAGAATACATAGGGTCAGAGGTCTGCAGACTCTTGTCTCTCATCTCTCTTCACTGACTTACAAATCCTAAATCAGGCACTTACAGTTAAATTGTGGTTCCCTTACCATCTTAATGACCAGTTTTATGCAATCATACTGGTCGTTGGATCGATCCTATTCAGTTATAAAGACAACCCGAAACATCAAATTGACCTTTTCAGTCTAGCGTTTTTTAAAAATCTTAGACATTGTCTCCTTCATTCTCACTTATGGTTTTCCGATCCATTTTTTTCTTCTGCTTTCTTCTTTTCCACTCTTCTCATATACACTCTCACTCATATATATGCTTTCACATCAGATTCTTGAATTCAACTTCGCTTTGTCCTTTATTTTTTGTGTCAAATAAAGATATTGATTAAATTCCACTCTATTCCATTTATCCAGAAGTACCCAAATTCCGGGCACTATTCCAGACACATGAGTCACAGGAACAAATAAGTCGTAGAAAATCTGTGTTCTCATGGAATTCCCATTCTGGTGGAGGAGACAGACAAATGTGCCACCTACTTGTGCTTCCTTGATTACTGCTATCCACCATGACCTGTGATCATCATAAATTGGGTGGGTTTTCAAAACACATTATCTGATTTAACCTTGTCAACTCTTTCAGGGGAGCGGGGCAAATTCCACTGACCTCATTTTACAGATATAATTGGACAGAGAGGCAAAGTGAGATCATTAATTCAATCATTTGATAAATATCTACCTAAAATATGCCAGATACTATTTTAGACTTTTGGAACTATATCAGTCAATAATATTGTCATGGACATTATCCTCATGAGTCTAGTGGGGGATATCAATAAATAAAATGACAACTAAAATGCATATGAAGTTAAACAGAAAATTCGTGGTGAATGGACCCAAAATAGTTTTCAGCATTTCTAACCTAAGCCTGCTGTCCTCACATACAGTATGACTACTCCCTCCAAATGATAATTTGACTAAAATCCTTGCAAGGATGAAGCACCAGCAACAAAAGCTATTCTTATCTTCATGCCTGCTACACAGGACAGGCCTGAAAAAAAATTCTGTAATTCCCAATCGAGACCATGCTGCTACTTCACAAGGAATTCTGCTAACCCTACCTCCTCCAAACACCTCTACTGTTCAACATTGTACTGAAGGTCAGATCAATGCAATGTGATAAGATGGATAGGAGAGGTTAGGATAGGATAGGATGGGATGGGATGGGATGGGATGGGATGGGATGGGATGGGATGGGATGGGATGGGATGGGAGACAGCTCAGCTTCCATCTCAGGCAGCCTAGCTGCAGAGACAAAGTTCCTAATCATTCTTTTATGCTTCCTCTCCCTAAAGAAGCCCTTTGTAAGTGACAAGTACGTCTCACGAAAGAAAAAATATAATTTTTCTAAGTGTTCAGTATTGACTTATGGATAGTATAAAGCAAATAACAAAGAGAATACAAATAGCTATTGTAATGAACCGCAAATAGGATTAAGTATTAAGTACAGTATTAAGAACAGATAAGGACTGTTACAAACTAGTTAGAAAAAATGAGCCAAAGATGTGAAGAGGCAAAATAGAAACCCAACAACCAACAAACAAACCAACAAACAAAAACCAACATAACTTGAATCGGCAACCAAAGTACTGCGAGTTAAATTAACATTTGGATACCAATTTATGCTCTTCAAATAGGGAGAAAAATATCAGACTTCACAAAGTGTTGATAACAGTATACATTTCCGGAAGGAATTAAGTTGCTGCAATCACTTCTGAAAATAGTTGTCAACATATCAATAATTTTTAAAAGAACATAAAATTCAACAATTCCATTTCTACCTATAGATTCTATAGAAACTCTTGCACTTATGTCTCAGAAGACTGCTCAAGAATGTTTACATCAGCATTCATGAAATTGTATTATAATCAAGCTAAATATCCATTGACAGTAGAACAGATAAGATGGAATGTAGTAGAATTTAAAATTGAAAAGCTATTCCTATATGATTCAACACAGACAGACCTCGAAAACATAATGCCAAGTGAAAAATGTATGTTGTAGATTGTTACACATAGCATATTATAACTTCTGGATATTTTTAACACCCAAACGATACAATATATATGTTGTGTTGCATATATATAATATTACAGAAAAACACTTTCAAGAATACAGAAAAATATTTTCTAGAAATAGAGAAACATGACCTGGAAGTAAACAAGCACAGCTCTGGAAAGGGTGGGAGAGAAAATGTGAATTGGGAGGCATAAAGGGATTGTGAACATTACCTGTCAGGTTTTGTTTGTTTTACATTTAAAAAATATAAAACAAGACTGACAAAAAGCCTTTATCAATGTGAATATCCCACCATTTGTGATATACTTTTCTAAATTTTCCATTTTCTGTATTTCTCAAGATTTAAAAGACCAAACAAGACAACTATTTGTATGCTTGCTACTTCCCATTTCTACCTTTGCATCATTCTCCATCTCATCATTCCAGATTGGCAGAAGAGAATTATGGTTAAGAAATGGTACTCCACATATCAAAGAATAAAATCATGTCTTTTTTGGCAATATGAATGAAGCTGAAGGTCATTATGCTTCAAGTGAAATAACTAAGTTATTTCTAAGTGGAATAATTTGGAAAATCAAATACTGCGTGTTCTCACTTATAAGTGGGAACTTCACAATAAGTACACATAGACATACAGATGGAAATAATAGACAATGGAGACTTCAAATGGTGGGAGCATGTGGGGAAGTATCAGCTTAAAAACAACCTATTGGGTGCAATGTTCACTATCCAGTTGATGGGCATACTAGAAGCCCAAACCTCACCATTATACAACATATCCATGTAAAAAAAAATAACCTGCACAAGTACCCCCTGAATCTGTAAAAATTAAAATATTTTTAAATAAACTAACAAACAAGTATATAAATAAATAAGAAATGGGGCCCTATAATGAAAAACACTTTGATTCAAATGTCAACTTTGTTGTGTATCTGGGCAAGCTAGTTAACTGCTCTCTGCCACAGTTTCCTCATATGTAAGTGAGGAAAAACAGTAGTACCTACAGTGCAGGGATGTTGAATGTAACTAATGAAATGATACATGTATTAATAAAACACTTAGCACAGAGACTGGCCCTGGTAGATCATGTCATGAAGACTAGTGGTAGGGAGAGCAGGCTGAGCGGCAACTTGTCCAGGAGCCTGTGCTGAGCCAGAATCCTTGCCCACCTGAAAATGGCACCTCAGGCTTCCAGCCCAGAAGAGAGGTCATATCCATTCATCTCTGCATCTTTCACAGTGGGTCTTCCCTATCTATAGCAGGTGATCATTCAATATTCAACTGAATAATTACTATTCAGACAGCCATAAGTGCAAGGCAACAACAAGATATCCAAAGAAAGAAATCACTGACATATACATCTTAGCATTTCTTTATTTGAATTACTTCATTCAATAAATATTCACTGAATGCCTGTCATACACTAATGCTACTCAGAGTGGGATCCAGGAACCAGCAAATTCAACATGAGAGCATGTAGAAAATGCAAAACCTTAAATTAAAATAAAATAAAATTTAAAAAAAGAAAATGCAAAACTTGGGCCCCATTCCAGGGCCACAAAATCAAAATCTGCATTTTAACAAGCTCTGTAGGTGATAGATATTCAATGTAAAGTTTAAGCACAAGTATGTAGGTCTAAGGGTGCTCATATCAAGAGCTAATTCTGATTTTTTTTAAATGGGCTACCTGGGTTTAAATACTGGCTCTGCCATTACTAACTGTGTGACCTTTGACCAAGTCATCTGGCTTACCTGAAACTCACTCCTCCTATCTGCAAACGAGAATATTAAGTACCTACCTCACAAAGTTGTTGTAAGAACTAAAAAATTGTCCCAATAGCAGTATTTAGCACAGCCATGAAGTTGTACTTTTATGTTAGTTTTGTTAGTAAGTGATGTCAGTTTTTGTTATTAATGTAAACATTTGGAAGAAATAAAAATAGGCAAATGAAGACATGGAAGACAGAGATGGCAGAACCTGCATTAGGGGAAGAAATTGAACCAGAGGAAAAATGGCTCATGGAGGTACAATTGTGAGAGAATAGGACAGGACAGAGGAACTGAAAAAAAGTTTGCTATATGTTAACCCTGAAGTAGATTTCCAGCTACATTCTATACCCACTTCTGCTCTAGCATCTAATGCAACTGGCTTTTTCTTCTTCATTTCTTAGAAACAAATTTTTGGTAGTCGTGATGGTGGTTTGTTTAGGTATTCTGGATTTCATATCTTATTATTATTTTTTAAATCCAGCTCCTGCAGGATCTTGTATTTTTCAATACTTCAATCAGAAACCACATATACAGTGCAGATATTTTGCCCATGTTGGAGTATTCTATCTACTCCTTTTCAGCACCAGAAATATAACTGAAGCACTGAGCAAAGTCCTGCATCCTTCTGTAGGAGCTATCTCCCCCACTGCCTTCCATGATGTCCTGTTCATGACCTTCTCTCTCCTGGATCATCTTCTACTCATGCCCTGCTGTAGTCCCTACTATAAAAAGTGCAAGCAGATGACTTTAAAATAGTAATTCTGATGTTGTCACACTGCTTACAACCCTTAATAATAGTTGCCCATTGCTTTTCAGATACAGGTGAAACTCCTGACCCCATTAAGAGTGAGTCTTTATTAGCTTAGCTTTCTAGTCTCACAATGCACACTTTCCTTTCTCTCTCTCTCTCTTTCCAGCCATAGCATCCTTTGAGTCCCTCCAACACTCCCTGGCCCCTCCAACCCAGATCTGACTCACACAACCAACCTTCCACTAGGACTGCCCACCCCTGGTGGCCACTATGCTCATCCAATTTATTTATTTATTTATTTTTTTGAGACAGAGTCTCACTCTTTCACTCAGGCTGGAGTGCAGTAATGCGATCTCAGCTCACTGCAACCTCTGCCTCCTGGGTTCAAGCGATTCTCCTGCCTCCACCTCCCAAGTAGCTGGGATTACAGGCAAGCACCACCATGCCAGGCTAATTTTTGTATTTTTAGACAGGGTTTCACCATGTTGGTCAGGCTGGTCTCAAACTCCTGACCTCAAGTGATCTGCTCACTTTGGCCTCCCAAAGTGTTGGGATTACAGGCATGAGCCACTGCACCAGGCCTATTCTTCACAGCCACTCCAGGTATAGTGTCTTCTAGGAAGCTTCCATAGCAGAGGCATGGCCCACCTTAGGCCACATTATCTGGCTTGATGCCCCAGAACACAATTTTGCTTTCCTTTGGAACATTACCTTAGTTTGAAGGCTTAAATACACTGTCTACTGTGTTAGCTGACTCTCACACACAGTGACCTGTTCCCTGTTATGTATAACCTGTGAGGATTTTTCTCTCTCACTCCACAGACAAGGCAACCTGAACTTTAGCCCCACTCCTCTCTCTGGTTTTCAGGGTTTTTTTTGTTTTTGTTTTTGTTTTTCCTTTTTTTTCTGGTCACTGAGGACTTCTCTGACTTTGGAGGCATTTAGTTCTACTTTTGAAATGTTTCGTGTTTTTTTTTATTTGTTTGTTTGTTTGTTTTGAGACAGGGTCTCTCTCTGTCACCCCGGCTGCAGTGCAGTAGTATGATAACAGTTCACTGCAGCCTGGAGCTTTTGGGCTCCAGCAATTCTCCCACCTCAGCATCTCAAGGAACTGAGACTACAGGCGCCCACCATTATGCCTGGCTATAAAATGTTTCTTATTATATTTTATCCAATGTTTGACATATTTTGAAACTAGAGGACTTCTTGTTATCCTAGCACATAATATTACCAAAAAATATAATTACCTAAGAATGCAAATGCATATTCTGTTATTTAAGAAAACTTGTCTATTTCACGACATTGGAATCTCCATGAGAAAAGGGAATGTATGTGTTTTGGTTCATCACTGACCTCAGTGTTTTTTTCTTAATCAATGTCTGCCACAGAGTAGGCACTCAAAAAATATTTCTTGAATGAATGAACAGATTAGACCCCGAAGGGTGGGGGATTTTTCTTGGAGCACTTTGCTGAATAGCAGGCTGAATTTAACCAAAGGCGATATGACAAATTCCAAGATGTTCAACATTCTCCCAGGCACTTGCAGATGAAAGCCTCAGAGTCTTTGATCACCAGAAAATGTGGCTCTCCCACTAGTCTAATGTCATTAATCTTTAATGCGTTTTTCACTCCATCCATCCTACACTTAAGTTTCCATATACTTCATTAATTCTGACATCAGCAGTCTGAATTCCTCTGAGGCCCAAGGCACTAGAGCTCTGCCTTCAAATACCAAAGGTGTATTTTTTTAAAGACAGGCATAATTTTTGCCCACAAGATTTTGTGTAACAATATTACCAATTAGCCCCTTGCATCATCCAAATAAATTGCCTACTAGTCATCACTTTAAGGGATTAATTGACCATGCAAATATTAAGAGGCATAAAATTCTGCTGCCAAGCAGGGACCTAGTTAAGGCCTCTTTATTTCTCCTTGGGAGCAAACTCCTTTTATTTTAATCATATTGTATCGTTCAGATAAAAATTACAAAGTTCACTTAAGTTTTTAGTCCCTAGGATCATCCTCAATTTATCTGCTCTTTGCCATCTGGGTTGGGCCAGCCTTTCTTCAAAGATTTCACATGAAGGAGGCAGCTGTTAGAAGGTAAATGTTAGAACTCCAGCTGGCTTTCCATCTCTCCTTTTGTGCCTTGGAGAGAGCAACCATGGCAGAATTCCCTCTGTGAACAAAGGAAGTCTACGCTTATCTGAGCTATGGATAGAATCAGAATGTTGGTCATAGGCAGTCCCTTAAATATCCTCCAAGTCCAGTGAAGTGTTAAGGAAGTGAATAAGTCGGAGTCTATGAGGTAGGGCCCCAGTGGGAAACAAATGGCATAGTCAAATAGAATAATGAGGAGAGTTTTGATGAGGGAATTGTTGACAGAGGGTGCAAGAAAACTATAAAAGCGGTAACAGTACCGTGATGTTAGTGCCAGCAGAGCTGTTCCCACTTCTTAGCTGGAAGGGGACAATGGGAGGGAACTGTTATCAGAACCTGAAAAGACTTACAGAGAGGGCCACCTTCTTAGGAGCTGTGGTTTTTGTTTAAGGTGACAGCCAGTCCAAAGTGATCCCTTTGAGAAGGAACCCAATGGAATAAAATACCCCAGTCTCCCTTTCCTACCCCCAACCCCTGCCCCATGTCCTGCCCGTGCTCCCCATTGGCTGATCCTAACAGGAAGCCAGAAAGCAAGGGAGTTCTCCAAGGCATCCCAAATGCTCAGTCTTCTGAGAATAGAGTGTGGTGGAAAAAATAAAAGCTGAGTGTACATCTGGAGGAGAAAACAGAAGGGCTCCAATACTGCTGGGATCAGAATCCTGTGTTCAAAGTCAGCTCTGTCTTAACAAGTTGATTAACCTTGATCAAGCTATTTAATCTCTGGGCCTCTGTTTCCTTATCACTCAGAGATTGAACAACAACAAAAAAAGCCCTCCTCACAATGTTTCTGGTCAAAATACGCTATTTTAAGATAAACATCATGATTTGATTAATTGGCTAGGAAGAGCAAAGAAAGGAAGAAAAAGAAAAGAAAAAAGAAGAAAGCATTGAAGTTTAAATGAGCAGAAAAAGACAACGTACTTAGATGTATATAACCATACAAATAAAATGTCATTTATGGAGCTATTATACTTCACGAAGTCTATAGTAGCAGCTTTGCACACATTTAATTCTCACTGAATTAATAGGTGGTAATCTTAAACCCATTGTACTGAAGACTAAGCTCAACTTATAGCCCTGTTATTATAAATATGACCTTTAAAAATGCTTACCAGCTAGTCATTAACATCCAATTTTAGAAAAGAAAGAAAATGGCAGAGTACTGGTTTTTAGTAAGAAACTCATAAAACTACGGTATAGAGAAAGGTACATTTTCTTAAGACCTCTGTATTTACCAGGATTGGTGAAGTTCTAGAATGTTAATTCACCAGAGAGGGTCACTCTCATAAGTGCTTTAGAGGCCTGTAAGCAAAGCTATTGATTTCTTCTTCTGCAAGACTTTATTTACAAGTTTATTAACATGATCAACATCAAAGTAACTTGTGTCTCAGGAACCACAGTTGTAACAAGAAAGCAGTTTCTCAGGAGATTGCAGGTTTAATCACATGATTTGGAGGCCTTTCAACTCTTTTCCATTCCCAAACTAGGTGGATTTTATCTTCAACTCGCATCGCATTTGGAAAACTGGCCTCATGGGATCTAGCAATGTGCTCTTTAATAAAGACCACTATGGTGGCAAGAATGAAGGACACCTTGCTGACTCATCCATGAATAGAATAATAAGAAAGTTCTAATAACCAAAACCACAACGAGATACCATCTCATGCCAGTCAGAATGGCAATTATTAAAAAGTCAAGAAACAATAGATGCTGGTGAGGTTATGGAGAAAAAGTAACACTTTTACACTCTTGGTGGGAGTATAAATTAGTTCAACCATTGTGGAAGACAGCGTGGTGATTCCTCAAAGACCTAGAGGCAGCAATACCATTTGACTCAGCAATCCCATTACTGGGTATATACCCCAAGGAATATAAATCATTCTATTATAAAGATGCATGCATACATATGTTCATTGCAGCACTATTCACAACAGCAAAGACACGGAATCAATCCAAATGCCCATCAGTGATAGATTCGATAAAGAAAATCTGGTACAAACACACCATGAAATTCTATGCAGCCATAAAAAGGAAAGAGAGAATGTCCTCTGCAGGAACGTGGATGGAGCTGGAAGTCATTATCCTCTGCAAACTAACGCAAGAACAAAAAAACAAACACCACACGTTCTCACTTATAAGCGGGAGCTGAACAATGGGAACACATGGACACATGGTGGTGGAGGTGGGGTGTGGAGCAACACACACTGAGGCCTGTCAGGGGATGTTGGGAGGAGGCAGAGGATGAAGAAGACAAGCTAGTGGATGCTGGGCTTAATACCCAGGTGATGGGATGATCTGTGCAGCAAACCACCATGGCACACGTTTGCCTATGTAACAAACCTGCACATCCTGCACATGTTCCCTGGAAATTAAAATAAAAGTTAAAGATTTTTAAAAAAAGTACACACTGTTTTGCTATTCATGAAAATACATTGACTTTGGTTCCCATGCTTTATAAGTGGTGGAAAATTCATCACCATGACTCACCTTCTTCTAATATAGGGCCCTGAAGTTCCCAAGAGCTTTTGCCTCCTAATCTCAGGAAATCCACACCACAGCCATGTGATGAGTATGTTCCTCCTGCCCCCGCTTGTGAGAGAGGTTGAGGGATGTGTCTAAGGTGGTGTCCTTAAGCGTGTCTTCTTGTTAAGAAGCCGAATCTGAGCTCCACCTTAACCTCTTCAGTCAGAATCTTGGGGCACTGAACAAGTTCTTCAGGTGATTCCAATTGATGGTCAAGTTGACGAATTACTATTCTATACCACATTTCTTAAATTTACCTGATAAAACTCACCTGGGATGTTCTTCTTCAACCAGGGCTTCCAGCTGGCCAAATTGGTAGCCTCTGAAAGTCCCTCCCACAGAAAGTCTGGTCTCAGTGGTTCTCAGATGGTGTTACAGACTGAATTGTGTGTCCCCAAACTTCATATGTTGTAATCCTAACCCAATGACTGCATTTGGAGACAGGAACTTTAAAGAGGTAATTAAGTGAAAATGGGACCATTAGAGTATACTTTAATTCAATACAACTGATATTCTTACTAAAAGAGGTGATTAGGACACATAGACACACCATGGGCACACAGATACAGAGACACAACCATGTAAAGAGGCAGTGAGAGGGCAGCTGTCTGCTAGTCAGAGAGGGAAATCTGAGAAGAAAACCAACCTGCTGATGCCTTGGTCTTGGGCTTCCAGCCTCTAGAACTGTGAGAGTATACATTCCCATTATTTAAGCCATTCAAACTACAGTACTTTGTTATGGCAAAGTATCTATATTTTCAATAGGTGCCACAGGTGGTTCTTCTATTCCAGCCAAGCTCAACAAATATCCCTGCTCACACTTTCCTTTTGGATGTGGTCTTTAGAACAGCAGCTTTAACATAGCAATGACTGACTCAGAGTCTGCATTCTAACAAAATTCCCAGCTGACTTATATGCAGAGTAAAGTTTGAGAAGCGTTGCCGTGCACCACAATCTACAGTTGTCATATTTAGCAAACAGATATTTGCAATATTTGAGACATATTCATACATATATACATACACCTATAAGTATACATATTTATACTAAAATATTCATCATTTATCTGAAATTTAAATTTATCTGGGCATCCTGTATTTTAACAGGCAACCCTACCACAACATCCTCTCTCAGAGTGTAGAAGGAAACTGGATTGGTTCACCAGAATGATGTCAGAACAAGATGGCCAAAGACTCAACTTTGGTTTCTGAAAGCATCCTTCAGTATCATGTGTTTCTTATTCCCAAATTGAATAATGTAACAACACTGGAAAGGACATTTCCACTAGTTAAAAAAACAGCAAAACCTGATGATATTGTATAATCTTCAGGTACTGAAATTTCTCACTGGAAACATCTGTATCAATTCTCACCCTTAAAACTGACAGCTTGTTTTCTGGAAGGCAGCCCTGAATTCAGAGCTCCTTATCACCCAAACATTCTCAGCAATACCACGTAGTTATTTTTTGTGATAGTGCCATATCTCTCAAAGTTAAAATACCAGGTCATTTATTTTGTTACTTCTAAAAAAAAATCACAGAATGCTAGCACTTGGCTCAGCTACCTGCTATCAGTGTCAACCTTGGCAAGTTACTTAAACTCTCTGAGCCTTGATTTCCTCATGTATAAAATATGGGTATCTAGTACACACAGTAGTTGTGAGGGTTGAGTGAGTTACTGTGTGTGGTTGGAAGAGTGCTTGGTACAACTGTAATTGCTATGAAGTGTTACCTATTACTAACAAGGAAGTGGAAGTTCCCAGATAAGACTTTTTTCAAGCATAGTCCCTGAATCCCTTAGGGTCCCTAAGTCAGACTCCCTTAGGGTGCCTGTTAAGAAATATATACAATGGAATACTACTTGGCCATAAAAATGAATGAAATCATGTTTTCCTTTGCAGCAACATGAATGGAACTGGAGACCATCAGAAACAGAAAGTCAAACGCTGCCTGTTCTTATGTATAAGTAGGAGCTAAATAATGTATATACGTGGACATAGAGTATGGAATGATAGAATTGGAGACTCTGAAGGTTGGGGAGGGTGAGAGATGAGAAATTCATTAATGAGTACAGACATCACCACTATGCAATATATCCAGGTAACAAAAAGACACTTGGACCCCCTAAATTTATACAAATTTTTTTAAAACAAATTTAAAAAGTAGATTCCTGGGTCTCATCTATTGAATCAGAATCTCAGAGATCTCTGGTTATTACAAGTATCCCTCACCCCAAAAGTGTTCCTTAAGTACATGAAAGTTTGAGAGGCCTGTTGTGGAAATTAGGAGACCTGCCCACTTCTCAGTGGCAGTATCTTTGCTACCCAGTAGTGTATGAAATAGACAGGTGCATGATAAAGGACTCAGCGCATTCCACTAGAGGGCAAAATACAATGGAAGTTTAAGTGGTTTTTCCAAGGTAGCAAGTTACCCTAGTAACAGGCAGAACCAGGATTTCAATGCATATCTCTAACTATAAGGGTCTGCTGTCATCCACCCCACCAGCAGGAACACAAATCTATCCAGGAGACGCTTACCTGCATCTGATGATAGAGGAGAATGAAGTCCACCAAAATTGCCTCTTCTCTGAAGAGACTTTGTACTGAACAGTGGACCCCAACATCCCTGTGGAAAGGGTGGGGGCTCCCAAGTGCCCTGCTAGAGCCAGCCTTGACAATGAAGGGCATCTATCTGCTGAGGAGAGCCTCACTTTGGAGCAGCCCACACCTGCAAGCGAAGGGCTCACACATCCTGGAAGAAGCCTGCAACCAGGATGGGCCTTTTAATCCAACGATTTCACATCCGAGAATTTTCTTTGAGGAACAGGAGTTTTTAATGTTTAGAAGAGGAGAAGATCAACAGCTCAGTCTCTTCAGCAAGTCAATGTTAAAGAGGAGAACAAAGGTGGAAGGGATTGCTCTTGATGGAAAGACACTTAAGAGATGCAACAATCAAACATAATAACTGGTCCTTGGTTGGATCCTAATTTGAAAAACATTCTCACTCATAAGTGGGAGTTAAACAATCAGAACACATGGACACAGGGAAGGGAACATCACACACTGGGGCCTGTCAGGGGGTGGGGGCTAGGGGAAGGATAGCATTAGGAGAAATACCTAACGTAGATGATGGATTGATGGGTGCAGCAAACCACCATGGCACATGTATACCTATGTAACAAACCTGTACGTTCTGCACATGTATCCCAGAACTTAAAGTATAATAATAAAAAAAAATCAAAAAAAAGTAAAAATTAAAAGTTGGTGTTCAATGTAAAAAAAAAAAAAAAAAAAGCTGAAAATGGCATTTTGGACCATTGGGAATTTTTTAAATGGATCATATATTAGATATTAGGGAATTGCACTTAATTTTGTTAGGTACAATAATTATACAGGAGAAGTTCTCATTTTTATGAGACACAGATTTACAGTAGTAGGGTGAAATGTTATGATGCATATGTTTTATTTTAAAATACTTAAGAAAAACATACACCAAGCAAGTATGGCAGAATGTAATCAGGCTGAATATACTTGCTAGCTATATGTTTGTGTTCATTGTACTACGCTTTCTAATTTGCTGTGGGTTTGAAATTTTCATAATAAAAAGTAAATTTAAAATTACTGAATGGGACATTTGGGGCCAGTAAGTCCACTTCTAGAAACTTGTCAATATTCATTTGTTTATTGAAAAAATATTCCAAGCAATAAGAAAATATTTAGACAAGTACTTGAGTATTGCAGGGCTATACATAATAGGTAAAACTTAAAAAAAAAAGCTAAATATCCAACAATTAGAAGCTGTTAAACAAATAGGCAAATTGTAATTCATGTTCACAATGAAAGGATGTGCATCTCATAAACACAATGATACAAGTTTCTGCTTCCAGAGTCATATAGGAAGGTATTCAAGATAAATTCATTAAGTGAAAAAAGCAGCTACATACCAGCATGCATGCTGTTTTGCAAATGATCCCATTTTGTGAAAAGAATCATGTATTTATTTAATAGTGATTTTACAAGCTAATGTACATTGAGAACTTACTATTTTCCAGCCCCTGTGCCACATTATAGGATTATTTTAGTATCATCCCAATTTTACAGACTAGGAAGTCGAGGCACAGAGTGGTTATGTAATTTGCCCAAGAGATCATACAGCTAAAAGAGACAGACCTGGGATTTCAACCAGGTTTGTGGGATTTTCAAGCCCAAAGCCCTTACTCACTGCACTGCTCTCCACCCAGGAAGACAACATACCCAACACCAGCACATTAATATGGATTCCGATTGTGTGATGGAATGATGGGGAATTGTTTTTTGTTATGCTTCCGTGTAGCTTTTCCTTTTTTCTATAAGATGTATTACCTGGAGCTCTTTTCATAAGTTCCGGAACAAATCATAAAAAAGATGGGGAAAAAAATGCAACAATGAGCAGAATTTTCTGGATCTGGGCCCAGATATCCATCATCATCTGGCTGTGTAATGCTGTCTGCTTACTCTGCTACTACCCTGGGAGACTGTTTCTAGTTACCTTCTCTAAATTTCTTTCTGCGTTTGCTTGTGCCTGGCTTACACTGAGAGTGCAATCTGTCTCATTTTGTCAAGCCTTCTTGCCTTGATAAACTTCCCTTGTAATAAAATCTTCTACTTTGTTGTAGATTGTATTTTCCAAAGATGGCGATAACAGTATCTCCCATCCCACATGCTGTGAATATATGACTTTGCCACTCCTGTATAAAGATATGTTGTCTATATCCCTTCCCCTTGAACCCAGTGGAAATTTGTGACTGCCTCTATCAGTAGTATACATGGCAGAAGTGATCCTATATGACTTCCAAGGCTAGATCATAAAAGTTAACACAGCTTCTACCTAATTATTTCTTTTCAGGGATGCTTGCTCTTGGAAGTTGGCCACCATGCTGTAAGGAAGTCCAGGCCACATGGAGAAGCCATGTATAGATGTTCGAGCCAACAATCCCAGCTGAGGTCCTAACCAAAAGCCGTCAGATACATGAGTGAGACCTTGAGATGACTCTAGCCTAAGCAGTATCAGACTGAAACTACAAGAGAGATTTGAGCAAGAAGCACAAAGTTGAGCCCAGTCCACCTCCAGAACCTTAACAGATAATAATATATTGTTATTTTACATCACTAAGTTTAGAGTGTTTTGTTACACTGAAATAGATAACTGATACGTAGTTGGATAGTACATTGTAATTTATAAAGCACTTTTACTTTCATTCTCATAACTCTTACAATCTTGTGGATGTAGATAAGAAGATTCTTTATGCAGAGGAAAAAGCTGGAGCTCTCAGAGTTAGGAATCTGGGATTATAAATATGAGAGAACTGGCCTATATCCTATTTCAGGTACTATTAATAGCTACATGCTCTTAGACAGTTTACTTAAATTTTGAAAGACTGTTTCTTTATCTGTAAAATGGGTATAATGTTACCAACCTTACAGGGCTGAGCAATGGGTTGTCTAATGCATGTGAAGTCATTAGCACCACCTCACCTCAATAAATGTTTCTGGTTTGGGGGCCCAATACCTTGGAGGTAGTCTTGACTCCTTTTTTTATCCCTCACATTAAACCCTCAGCATATTGTAGCAGCTCCAGCTTCAGAATACATGAAGAACCCCATGACTTCTCCCAATCTCCACTGGTCCAAGTCCCTGTCATCCCTCCCCTTCACTAGGGCAATTGTCCCTATGATCTTCCTGCTCTACCCTTGCCTCCACATGAGTCTGTTTTCCATACAGCTGTAGAAGTGACCTGGCAATCATGGGATCGGGTTGTGTCATGCCTATGGCTTCCCATTCAGCATATTCTAGCCGCTCCAGCTGCAGAATACATGAAGAACCACATGCCTCCTCATTCCACTCAGAGCAAAAAGTCCCAACAGGAAACAGCCAGGCCTGTGTGCATAATCTGCTCCCTGTTATCTCTCCCACCTCATCTTCTTCCACTTTTTCCCCTTACTCGCTCCCCTTCTGCCTTGCTGGCCTCCTTACTTCTCAAAAGGACCAGGCCTGTTCCAGCCTCAGGTCCTTTGGAGTTGCTCTTCCCTGTACCTGAGAGACTTTTTCTCCAGGCATCTACCGGGCTCATCTATCCCTTCTTTGGAGACTTTACTCAAATGGTAGCTCTTACTAAGGCTTTCAAAGACCATCTTATTTAAAACTGCCACCTTCCAGTACTCCAGCACTCCCATCCTCCTCCCTAATTTACTTTCTCTCTAGTGCTCATCATCATCAGACATTCCATATGCTTCGACTTATTTATCTGTCTGTCTCCACCGATACCCAATAGAGAGTGGCTTTATAAGAGCAAAAATCTCTGTCAGTTTTGTTTGTTACTTAAGTCTGAGAACCTAGAACAGTGCCTGGTATGTAGAAGATATTCAATAAATATTTGTTCATCATAAATGAGTGCTTGACAACTGATTTAAAATTTTCTTAAAGGATAGCTATTGTCATATTATTAGAATTAAAATCCAAGTTTTCTGACTTCTACCTGTATATCCACTTAGTGGGTTGAATAATTGGCATCCTCAAAAGATATGCCACCTCCTAAACCTCATAACCTGTGAAAGTGGCCTTTTTTGGTAAAAGTGTCTTTGCAGATGTAATTAAGGATTTTAAGATGAAATCATCCTGGATTTAGCATGATCCCTAAATCCAATGACAGATTTCCTTATAAGAAGAAAAAAGGCATAGAGACTCAAGAGGAGATGACCACGTAAAGAGGGAGGCAGAGATTGGAGTAATGCATCTGCAAGTCAAGAAACATGAAGGACTGCCATGCAGCCACCAAAAGCTAGGAGAGAGACATGAACTGATTCCTTCTCAGAGCCTCCAGAAGGAACCAACCCTGCCAGCACCTTCATTTTGGACTTCTAGCTTCTACAACTATAAGAGATTACATTTCTGTTATAAGCCCAGTTTTGTTACAGCAGCTCTCAGAAACTAATACATCTGCTACACCCTGATGTCTCCTTGGAGACCAAATTGGTCTCCAACTCAGCCTGGCAACCTAGACTTGTGCTTATTCTGCCGTCAGGCCTCATTGTAAACTATATGCCATTTTTCCATGTGGACAAGCACCTTGGCACAGCCTCTACTGTAGTCTGGGTACCACGTTGGCCACTTCTCTCACCAGCCTAGTCTGACCTCTGATCTTGATGCTTCCCAGCTTGTCCTGACCATGGTTCAGTGCTGCTGCAAGTGGCTGATAAGGTTCCTTGGTCCTGCCTCTGTGCCTGTATTTCCAATTAACATCTCTAGACCTAAGTGGGCTGCACAAAATATAGCATTCAGAACCAGAACAAATGGTCTTTTGAGTCCCAGCCAACTGTCTGTGGATCACCCAGGGCTCCATACCAGCTGGTGATCTCACTGCCCCTCTGAACCTTCTGGCCAGACTGCATTAATAAACTGCTGAAAGAACCTTGGGTTCCTGTAACTTTTTCCAGGCTGATGTCTACTGTGATGTTTAATTTATGTTGTTAAGAAATAGAAGAAGTGCACTCCTTCCTGCTTAAAATGTTTACGTCAGCCGAGATCTGGCACTGTTTTTCCTGTACCATGAAGAAAGAGCATTAGGAGGAAGATTTTCTCTCTGAATCCAGAAAGGTTTAGCAACATCCTCCTCCAAACAGGTTGGGACAACATCATTTCAGATTTCCCGAAACTTCTGGATAGATGCCCTTGCACAAACTGGTACCCAAATGTCAAAACTTCTTTCTTCTTAACCTGCAAACAGGGATTGGCAACTAAACAGATAGATTTCAAAATATCTTCTGCTTCCTGTTAACCAAGTTGTCATGCTCCCAACCTACCCTAATTTGTCAACTCTTCCCTCAATTCAGGCAAGATGAAGCAAGGGACACCCACTTCCTTCCCACCTCCTCCACCCACCTCCTTCCTTTACTCATTCACTAAGAGGGAAGCCTTCACTTTAAAAATAGAATTAAAAAAATATAAGAGCAGAGCTCTCAAGCACTCATCAAAGGGAGGTTTTTATCTCTGAATAGATGAAGGCTAAGAAAAATAGTTTTCTATCTAGGTTGAAGATTTTTCAACACAAAAAGAAATTCCATTCAATTGGCCCAAGATGTGTTGAGTATTTATGTACCTAGAGTAGTATGTTTATGAAAGGCCTGCTCCCCCTAGCATGTTAAGTTCTTCGAGGGCAGGGATTTTTCTTTATGTTCACTAGAGATACTGCTTCTAATGGTCCTGGTGCATAGTCGGTGCTCAATAAATACATGAAGAATATTGAATGAAGAATGTTGAATCCTTAGGGAAGAAAGCAACTGGAGATTCTGGGAGAAACTTCTGAGAGGATCCTAAAATTCCAAAGCAGCCAGGCCTTCTGGGGATGATCTAGTCTATACCTGAATTTTTATTAATGTTAATAATAGCCAGGGCTTATTATTGAGTGCCAAGCACTAAGCTGAGCTCCTTGGTTTCATTTCCTTATTGAATTATGTTGCTCTCCTTCTTATTCATATGAGGAGACAGGTGATCAAGGAAAGTAAGTAACTAATCTTAGGTCACACAGCTAATGAATGGCCAAGCCAGGATTCACACCCAGGTTTTTGAGGTCAGTGCCTAGACTCCAATTCTTTGGTATATTGCCACTTTTTATAGTTCAGTAAACCGAGGCCTAAAAAGTGGAAGAGGCTACCCTAGTTTGCACACCTCAAAAGTAGCATGGAGAACTTAAACTTGGCATTATTGGATTCCTAACTCAGTGTTCTTGCTATAACACCACACTGCCTCTTATCGCTAATAAAACCAGGAATTTTTAAACTTTAGCTCTTCTCATAAAAATGTTTTCTCATCCTAATACTCTTCCCTTTGGTACTTGGAAAGAAATCTGGTTGGTATCTTTAAAAAAGAAAACTTTTAAAAAATCAAAAAATTCTTTTGAGAAAAAGCAACATGTTTGATGACCAAAAGAAAAAAGGCTTTTATTCACATGGAAAAAGTTAACCTGCTTAAAATATTAATATAGTGTTTATATACTGCCTTTCTTCCAGGAACTGAATGAGTTTAATATAGCTCATTAATTCCTAGACTATTTCTGTGAGAGAAGAGAACAAGCATCATTATCTATATTTTAATATGAGGAAACTGAAGCATAGAACCAACTGGAGAGTTGGGAAATAGAGTGAATTTGTATTCCAAGCCAAATGCGAAAGACATGATCATTAAGTCAAGCTACAGCTAGAATGTTTGTTGAATGTGGATCATTTCTGTGAAGGATGTTGGTCTTTGTTGAGGTGCCTTGAGAAGCCTATGGCATGATAGCTTTAATCAGTCAGCCCTATGATTAATATAGCATTTTCTTGAAGTGACGATTTTTAAAACGTGAGTCTCAAATTTGAGAATGTATCAGAATCACCAGGATGGAGAAAACACACATTGTTAAATCCCGTCTCCAAAGTTTCTGATTCACTCGCTCTGAGCAGTGGCTAAGAGTCTGCAGTTCTCACAAGTCCCCAGGCCATGCTGCTGCTGCTGGTCCATAAACACGCTTTGAGAACCACCCAAATATAGTGACTCGCCATTGCAGATGGCCCTGCTGGAGGTCAGCACACAGACTCTGCAATGAAAGCTGCCCAGGTTTGAATCCTGTTCTGCCACTTCCTAGCTAAATGACCAGTGATAATTCATATGACTTGCTATTTTGTATTACAACTGATTTCTTTTGAAAAAAATCAGGCTTATGATACTTCTACGCAGCATGCAGCAGATAGAAAGTGTTCAATAATTGTTAGCTACCCTCCTATTTTGTCATGACTCAGGCTACAGGCTTAGAAACCTTCCCTGATGCTACAGAAACCCTCACTAACAAGGTATCATAAATTAGGAAATATCCCTCCCAAGAAGTTGGGCAGTCCCTAGGGAAATTAACATCAGGCAGAAATCTTAAATATGGGAATGATCATGAAATTTGCAAGGCCTGATACTTCGATCAACAGGGAATATTATTTTAGGGCATGAACTCACAAGGTTTCCTTTAAAAGTCCTATTAGCAAGGGTAGAGATATGAACTTTGATATATTTCCAGAGAGTTAAGTACTGTAACAAATTATCAAATTTTAGTGATGCTGGTGAAGATAACTACATTTGATGGAGGTGTATTCAGAAATACTTAGTCTGAATTCTAATGAAAGAGATTTTCCTCCATTCCTAGGTTGCATTTGTTCCCCGCTCAGAAGAAAGGACTCTGTGTATGTGCTGAATGATAATAGTATGTTAAAAATTTTATCCAAGTTTTAACAATTCTTCCAGAGAAATAGAGGATTTATTCTCCGTATTTAAATCAAATCACCAACAGAATGTAACAGAAATGATGATGTGCCTGTTCTGTGCCTGTCTTAAGAATGTATAGCATCCTCTGCTTTTGCACTCTGGGGAAGGCCAGCTACCATGTAAGATCTGAATATCCTAAAAGTGCCAGGCTGTGCTAAGTCCAACCTAATCGTGTGAACTGAGTCCCAGATCAGGAGCTCCAGTCAATACCCCAGCCAACAGGCAGCTCTGATTTCCCTGCCATGTGGCTGAGGCTATCTTGGAAGCAGATTCTCCAGCCTTCAACAAGCTGCCCCAGCTGATGCAGTTTGGGACCAAATAAATAAAATGGTTATTGTCTTAAGCCACCTATTCCAGTGTGGCTTCATTCATGAAGCAGCAACAAATAAGCGGAATAGCTAACTTAAAGAATAGCCCGGTGCTGTTTATTATAGGCACTCTGCATAAAATTTATCTTGATGCAGCCCTAACCAGCCCACAGTGATTTATTGCTGCTTTGTAAAACATATTGATTCCAAATAAACAATTATGCTTATGTTATTTGACACCAGTTACTAATAACAATTTTTTTACTGTTCTGTTCACAACTTTTTGCTTTTTACATCAAGGAAGAAGGCCAAGGGAAATTCTCTTTCTTGATCTTGACTGTGACAGTATGATGATCTAGACCTAACATTTCATTACTTCTCATGTTCATTTTTATCATAAAAACATCAGAAAAAAAAGCCAACTGGTCAAAAGTACAAAGATGATGACTTAATTGACCAGATGGTTTCATGTGTATTTAAAACTACATGCACCCCAGTGCATTTGAGGGCTGATGATAAAAAGATACTGACTGCACAGCGACACTTTCCATCCTCCAGCCTTACATCACCTGCCTTGGCAGAACCACACATTTCTATAGGTGATGGGGACCACTGCACACAGTCAAAATATCTAAGTTTGGTCATTGCCATTCACTTTTACCACTGCACTTTCCAAAATGAGAGAACACAGACAAAATCCAAATGCATAGATGAGCAAATTGCTGCTTCATAAATCTTTCATAAGATCTAATTTTGTTCTATTTTAAGCCCTGAATAAAAACTCATACATATCCAGTTGTAACAGCCTGAGACTTCTCTTAAAAGAGGGTTAATTCTCAATGGAACCATTTCTCCAGATTTCACATTCCCTCTAAATCTTTCTTTTCCCCCAGAGAATAGCAGGTGGTTACATCAACGGTTTGCTATGCTAAGGAGACTAGAATATGTATGAAGGTTGTGTGTTTACTTTTGCAACTGTGGGGCTTTCCAAAACTTCTGCAAACAGGTACTTTAACCTCATGAAAGGTTTCATGAGAATTGAATACAGAGAGACATACACCTACAAAAGAAATGAATTGTACGATTTGCATAGTACATTTGTCTTCTGCTGCCTACAGGGAAGAAGGAAGGTAAGCACTCTGGGTAGAGAATTGTGCTTAGACTGCAGTTAATTCCATGGCTTCCTGGCAAGTTATTGCATGTTGGAAGCTCAGTATTCCCATCTATACAAGACAACAGAAATGCCTCCCCATGAATGAAGCAAAATAAATGAAATGTTTGGAAAAGCACATTGATATGAACTCTACACAGGCAAAGAACTATCATAATGATATTATTATTATTATTATTGTCTTAATTACCTCTAAATATTAAGAATCATTATCATTGTTGGTTATCTGTTTTGCACTCCTTGAAAGATTATCTTTACTACAGTAGTAGTTGTATGACCTTACACAAGTTAATTTTTTATCCCTAAGGCTCTCTTTTTTCCTCGCCCAATACGGCAGAGTTGTGAGGATTACACGAAATAACCTTGGAGTGCATCACCACCACTTTAGCACTCTATCCTGGGAGCCAATGCTGATTCAAGACCCTGAGTGCTTCAACCAGGGTTGCACCACCACAGCAGATTCCCCCAGTTTTATTCTTCTTGCTTCTGGCTCCCAGAATGAAGCAGCTGCTGTCAATACCCTGCCCACTTCATATCTCCGCAGCACAGCTCTGAGCTGACCTGCCATCATGTCCATCATATGCCATCATCTTCCCTCTCTTTCTACTTTGCCACCTGAAGACTTTATGTACCCAAGAGCTCCACTAGCCTGTGTGCCGGGAAAAATCTCAACCAATGATGAGTGGAAGTTGGTGAATAAATAGCCCCGCTTCTCACTGCAGCACTTCTACTATGCTTTCTAGAAGATTTTTGATGATTCTCGGGAAGATTGAGACCCACCTGTCTACAGCAGTAACCCACTCATTAACATTCCTTTTAACAGGCTTCACTCTCTCCCCTCCTTCACCTTCCCCATTCCTTCACTTGAGCTTCCTGGTTCACTTCCAAAACAAACACATGAGCCAAAGACCTTGTTTCAAGGTCTGCTAGTGGGAGATCCTAAGTCACCAAAGCCTGGGATGGATGTGCCTGACTTGCCAAGCCTATCATTAGCCCTTGCCCTGACTGTACAACTGCCCTTGCCAGAATAAGTGAGTGCCTGGCATTTTCAGCTTCTGTAGTGACAGTAATTGTATAAGCTCTGTCTCTGTATTATCTTTATTTTCTATACTCTTCAAATATCAAAATATTTTTAGACACATACAATAAAAAATTATAAATATCTGCTACTCAATATTTCTTTCATCAAGAGAAGGAACGACACCTAGCTTTGTATTTGTATTTCTCTGGCGTGTAAATATGTTGTAAAAACTCACACATCATCTTTGTCTCTACTGCATGGTTCTCAACAACTGTTTATGAGCCTTCATAGTCCATGAGCCCCCCATGAGACTTCTGGGGCTTTTTGATCTTATGTTACATCCAACCAGCAGGTCCACTCTTTGACAATCCAAAGACTAGAAAGGAAATTGAGACACTGTCTTTAGCTCTTAACTTGCCCACAATCAAGTTAAGAAGACAATCATTTGCATAAATAATTCTAATTTAAGATGAACTCTGGCTAATGCTGCAATGGAAGTACAAAAGACAGGATACTGGGGAAAGGAAGGATTCACTTCCAATGAGGGAATCAGGAAAAGATTGGGCATTTAGCCATTTACAGATTCAATGCCATCTCTCAGACTAAGGCAACATGGCCAGCAAAACCATAGCACTAATCTGAAAACGTGCAAAAGTTGCTTTTGGCCCTGTGAGCAATCTGTAGCTACAAGAGTGCTCCTGTGAGTGACATGGTTTGTTATAGATTTACAGGGAGCTCCTCTAGGGAAGTGCATCTAGCAGTTATCCAAGTATGTACAAGTAAGCACAAGGTCAGAACCAGGTCAAGTAGGGAAGATGGCCACGTACTTGACACAACATTGAGACTCTTGCAGGACAGGGAATTTGTTCAGGAGATTTGCACTCACGGTCATATCCTATGTATCTTCTTCATATTTGGGGAGAAGCAGCTTTTTATTGGCAAAGGCAGGGCTGGTCCATGTTGGTCGGCAATGTTTTCTCTTTTTCAATAGCCATAGCTTACAACTGAAATATCAGGAGCTGGTTACACATAATGCTTTGGCAACCCTTGTACAGCACTACGCAAATGTCATATGTTAGCATTTCTGTAATTGTCATATTTCAATTGCTGGTGTATCTTCTTATATCTAATTCTAATATATAACATAACATTTGATATCAATGTGGGAATTTGATGGCTTTGGAGGCAAGGAACAGAAAATCCATCTCAAACCAGCTTAAACAACAAGGAAATTTACTGGCTTACATATCTGAAAATTCTAGAGATAGGGAAGACTAATTAAGGCCTGAATTCAGTTTCTTTGTGATTCTCTTGGCTGTCTCTCTTCTCTCTTAGCTTCATTCTTGAGCTGATAGTGAGAAAGCTGCCTTAGTTCTAACATGGTGATGTCCTTGGTGGAGAGAAGCCATCTTTTCCAGTGACTTTCACTTTTCCAAATGCTCCCTGTAAACATTGTGTCTTGTCTCCTTCTCCTGGACTGAGATGCACACTCTTTCCTAAGCCAATTCTTCTGTCCAGCAATTCTTCCTGTTGGTTGTCCTGGATTCCTATACCAGTTACTCTCAAGGAGATAGGAAACAAATCAGACCCATCCTGAAGCTGGGGACAGGCTCCCCTCCCCTGAAGCATTTGTTGCTGATATGGTTTGGCTGTGTCCCCACCCAAATCTCATCTTGAATTGTAGCTCCCATAATTCCCACGTGTTGTGGGAGGGACCCAGTGAGAGATCATTGAATCATGGGAGCTGTTTCCCCCATACTGTTCTTGTGGTAGTGAATAAGTCTCACGAGATCTGATGGTTTTATAAGGGGAAACCCCTTTCACTTGGTTCTCATCCTCTCTTGCCTGCCTTTCACCTCACCATGATTGTGAGGCCTCCCTGGCCACGTGGAACTGTGAGTTCATTAAACCTCTTTCCTTTATAAATTATCCAGTCTTGGGTATGTCTTTATCAGCAGTGGGAAAACAGGCTAATACAGTTGCCACAAGGGGGAAATCTAAATACCCAGAGTAAGTCAGGAAAGAAGGAGTGAATTACAAACTGCATCCACCACGTTAGTAGAGATTAAATGGCTTAAGATAGGTAGAGCACTTGGATAATAACTGTGATATGGAAAAATGCTTAAATAATATTAACCGCTCTTTTTGGAATGTTAAAATTACTAAGTAATCTATTTTTCTAAATACAATTCTAGAAATTCAGGCAAAGAGAAATTGGTGTCTAACCAAAAAAAAACTATGATCTTACATAAACAATTTTATAGATTTTTTACTTGACCAATGATTAGGTATTATATATTTTCCAGTAGAATTTTAGTCAATCAGTATGTTTTAATATCTGCACCATGAAAGACACAATTACAAATGCTACCTGAGACATTAAGTGTAAAAATATAGCTTCTTCTAGACACTTGGAAGCTAACACATAACATATATACCATATCAGTGTACAATAACACTCAAGGAATCAATATTCAATAATAAGTGAAATACTAATATTTATATGTAATATAAATATGTATATATAATCGATTTATATAATAATAGAAATATAGAATAAGTGTTTCAGTACTACAGTGTTTAAGAGCCTGGTCTTTAATGCCATGCAACATATGGTTTGAAGTCTTGCCCTAGCATTGGCATCTGAGTGATATTGAGAAACTTGTTAATCTTTCCCTAGCTTTCTGTACCTATCTCATTGGACTATTGTAAGGGTTAAATGAAATGAGCTGACGCAAATAATTGTTGTCACTGCATCTGGCACACATTACATACTCCAAAAACATTAGCTACCCTTAGAATCACCATCCTCATAATGAGTCAGGTTTATAAATTTGATCTCAGTTTTAAAGGAAGTGTATGAAGCTGAAAGGTAAAAAATAAATAAATAAATAAAAATAGGAGATAGCTGACCACGTAATCACAAGTCACACTTGGGAACTCAGTGAACAGCCAAACTGGGGCAGGAGAAGACTCCAGGTAATAACAGGTCATATTTGTACAACATCATCTCACTGAATCCTCACCCCTTTTAAATTCAAGAAAGAAGAACAGTACCTAAGGTACTGAAGGTGCCCCGTGAGTAACTGTTGAATGGGTGATGATGGAATAAAAATAAAATAGTTGGCCGGGCGCAGTGGCTCATGCCTGTAATCCCAGCACTTTGGGAGGCTGAGGCGGGCAGATCACGAGATCAGGAGATCGAGACCATCCTGGCTAACACGATAAAACCCCATCGCTACTAAAAATACAAAAAATTAGCCGGGCACGGTGGTAGGCGCCTGTAGTCCCAGCTACTCGGGAGACTGAGGCAGGAGAATGGCGCGAACCTGGGAGGTTCACACTCATTCTCATCTTCTGGAGTTGTAAAGATTCAGTGCAGCAATGCATAGAGGACTTTTTAGGACACCACTGGTTTTTTTTGGTTTCTCCCCACTCTATATTTTAATCTGTGCAATTCACAGCTCTGTTCTCCATTTGTCAGAGACTTTGATGTTTGCTTTTCCAGCTCTAGGAGCTGTGCATTCACAAAGAAGGGGTGGCAGGGATTGCTGTTCCACTGAAACCCCTGCAGAGAGGCAATCACCTCTCTCATCACACACAGCATTCAAACTAGAAAAAAATGGCTACAATTTCATTTCCATGAGTCTGACACTCAGGACTGGCCTGAGTGTCATATTAATAATTTGTGGGGTCCAGTGCAAAATGAAAATGTGGAGCTTCTTATTTCAAACCTATTAAGAATTTCAAGACAGGAACAGCAGAGCATTAAACAAGGTATGGGACCCTTTTGAGCTCATGCACAGGTTGTACACTCTAAAGCCAGTCCTGCTGATAGACTTTAAGCACTCTCCTTCCCATATTCATTTAGGGTGGAGGTATATACAATGGAGACTCCGTTGCTATAACTTATCCACCTATGTAGTCAGCCCTTTGCTACTTCTGTCCCAAATGCCTGACCGTAAGTGTTCCTCCTTCCTTTGATCTTTGCATTAAACTTACTTTGCACTCTGAAATCCAACTACCTAGACTCACGTTTGGATTCCACCCCTTACCAGCCTGTATGACATGGGCATAGTACCTAACTTCTCTTTACCTTTATTTTACTAAATAGAGGTAAAAATCCTGAAAATTGAGGATAATGATAATAGCAACCTTATAGACCTGTGGGTTGAACAAGCTAAAAATTTAAATTTTATGAATAGCATCTAATGCAGTGGTTCTCAACCATGGCTGCACATTCAAACCTCTTGCAGAGCTGTTTAAAACTTCCATATTGTTGGGTCTCCACTCACAACCAATTAAATCAGAGTCTTTATGGGTGAGGCCAGGATATTGGTAGTTTTAAAAAGCTCCCCAGGAGATTTGAGTGATCAAGAGAGTGGAGGACAACTAGTCTTGTGCATGGCAAGTATTCAATACAGTGTTGGCTAGTTAATACACAGCATAGCTAAACAAAGAAGTAAAATGTTCTGCATTTCGGTTCTTCCCTTGGATATACTCTGCATCTGGCTTCTTTCTCCCATTCCCATCAGCTTTTATCCAACATGTACCTGAAAGCAATATAAATCAAAACTGAAGATGTCTTAAGGTGCTCCCACTGAGACGAAGGTACCTTTGAATACAGGTCTCCCCATTAACCTAGAGATGAGAGGGGGAAATGTCAACTTCTCCAACAGGGGTCTTTCTTTTGATATCAAGGTGGGCTATACTCCAAAAGCTTGGCACACTGAGGGCTTTAGGGGACAAGGAGGACTTCAGTCAAGTCACCAGAGATCCTTAAATAATGCAAAGCAGAGGAGCAAGGCAGTGATGAGAATGTTAATTTCTTGAGCTCATATTTCTCTCCCATCGGTGCAGATAATCATCTTTTGAAAATGTCCTTTTGTCATATTTATGATGGTGACACATCCATTATGAATACAGTAGCTCATTTGCAACATGACCTGACAAATATTGAATGTTCTAGGCTACATTTAATTCCATGATAACTAAAATCATTTGTGTTTCTTAGTAACCAGAAAGGGTTCAGATTATATAAAGCATAAAATAGGAAGAACTTATGATTTGTCCTTCACAATCAATCCAACAAAAGGACGTGGCCTGGGGTTGAGATAGGAGCTGTAGGAGTGGAGCCAATTTGGCCTCAAGATAAAGAGGATTTCAATTTCAGGCTGAGGTTCAGGGACACATTTGTGGAGGGAAGCTGGATGAACTAGTGACAAATGGTTTTCTAAGTAAAAGTCAACGACCATCTCCTCCAGCTACGTCAAGGAATCGGTTTACAAACCCAAGGCCTTTGAAACTCAGACTATAAAATCTGACTTGGGGAGAATCTCAGAGGCCCAAATTCCAACATCCAGTTGTTGAATAATTGCTACATTTGCTGTGATGTGGGTCTAAGAGAAAGGAGGAAATCCTGCCTGAAAGCTGTTTATGTTCTAGTTGGATCCGCAATTCCTAAACACCTGAGAAGGAAACTCCTCAGAGGTATTACAAAATAACACAGGTTTAGATGGCAAAAGAAGCATTATAGTCAGGACAATGTTTTCAATGAATTTTGCAATCATGGTGAGTCCTGAAGTTCGCTGTGTAGGTTAAAAGAAAGATTTCTTTTTGGAAGAACAGAAGAGAATAAACTGAACTAGTCTAAATCATAGTGCTTTTCTTTTTGTTACGTAAATTGTTAGGATTAAGTACTGTTTTCTAAAAGTTTTGTTTCATTTATATATGCTTATGTATGTGCATCTTAGATTATGATGTAAAATGGAATTTTGCTATCATATTCAAGGTCCAAAAAGAATGAAATTCACCATTATTAGGGGACAGAGTCTCCTCAGGGCCCTTAGGGCAGAATTTACAAATTGGTGGTTCACAGGATACATATAGCCCATTAGCAGTGGGTGGATTGGGGATTTTATTGTTGTTGTTTTATGGTTCACAAAATGAGATTCTGAAAAAATTAGACAAAATGGTCAGCAGTTAAAAGCCAGGAGGTTTCATATTTTAAAAGCACAGATTTTGGCTGGGCACGATGGCTCATGCCTGTAATTCCAGCACTCTGGGAGGCCGAGTTGGGTGGATCATCTGAGGTCAGGAGTCCGAGACCAGCCTGACCAACAAGGTGAAACCCCGTCTCCACTAAAAATACAAAAATTAGCTGGGTGTGGTGGCAGGAGCCTGTAGTCCCAGCTACTCGGGAGGCTGAGACAGGAGAATTGCTTGAACCTGGGCAGAGGTTGCAGTGAGCCGAGAGTATGCCCCTGCACTCCAGCCTGGGCAAAAGAGTGAGGCTCCATCTCAAAAATAAAAAATAAACATAAAAAATACAGATTTCTAGCTTTTCTTCAAATACCAGAACATTTGGAAATAATGAGTCTGTTTACCCACAGACCAGGAGAGCCCAGACAAACTTTCTCCTGAAAAAGGAAAAAGTCTTAATGGGTAAGTCACGTGGATCTATTCCCACATTATTCTTTATCCCTGGATCTTTTGGCTTGACAATGATTGGGACCTGGTAGATGCTCTTGCCCCAGCCTACATTTTTGACCTTGTTGCTCACCCACCTTCTGTTCCAGTCAAACTAGAGAGCTAAACTATGCAAGAATAGTTCTGGCAATCCTCTAAATGCGTAGCACTCTCTCTTCACCTCAGACCCTCTGCTGGTTGAAACCTTTGCCAGCCCAGGCCAAACTTACAGACCTTCCAAAAAGCTTTTCTGAATCTTGCGTCTCCTGATAGTTTCCATCCCTGAATCCCCTATTCTCTACTGCCCTTGCAGTACTCTATAATTCTATACTCTATTATTCTCTAAAATATGTCATTCTTATTTTTCATCATCTGTCTTCTTGAGTAGGTCATGAGCTCCCTGAATGCAGGAACCATGTCACATTTGTCTCTACTTTACCATCCCATTGTCTAGGCCAGTGAATTGTGTATAGCAGATACTCAATAATTGCTTGACGAATTGCATTACAAAAGATTTCAATGTAAGCTTATTTATTAAAGCATTGTTTGAAATAGAAAAAAAAAAGGAAAACAATCCAACTGTCCATCAGTTGAGTTTGAATAAATCAATCGCAGCACCTCCATACAATGAAATACTCTGAGACTAGTAAAAATGATTTAGATCTATATTTGGTGATGTATTATAGAAAGATGCTTACAGCATATTACTAAGTAAGAAAGCAATTTCCAAAACCACAAAGACAGCATTATCTGAAAAAAATTTTTGAATAGACACTTTTATGTATAAAGAAAATCTAAAAATATATTTATTCATTCACCTCACAGATATTTCCTGAATTCCTACTATGAGTCAGAAATTATGCTAAGAGCTGCACATATAGGATTTAAATAAGCAAAATCTCTATGAGCATGGAGTTAACAGTCCAGTACGGGAGGTGAAGAAAAATTATATGTAAGACAATAATGAGTGCAACAAAGAAAAATAAAGCAGAAAAATTGGATAAAGAGTGACAAAACTAACGTGGAGAACATTTGTATATTAAATAAAGTGGTCAGAAAACAACTCTTCAATTAGGGATTATTTTTCCCAGAAACCTGAATGAAGTGAAAGAATAAGCCACATCGTTATCTGGAGGAAGAGGATTCCAGGCAGAGAGAACTCCACGTGGAGAAGTCCTGAGGTATAATTGTACTGGCTGTGATGAGAGACACCAAGTAAAAGGAAATGCAATATGAGATGAGATCAGAAAATTAGTGTGACATCACATTATGTAATGCCCTATAGGGGACTTTGAGTCTTATTCTGAATTGAGAGAGAGGCTGGGCAGGCATTAGAAGAATAATAAAGAGTTTGGTAATAGACTTGGTAAGTTCAAGTGATCTATTAGACCTCCAAATGGGAGGTAGATAGTTTGATACTTTATCTACCATTCAGGAGGCATGTGTAAGCTGTATTATACATTTGGGATAACATATACAATGGCATTTAAATCCATTTTCTAGGTTGGCAAGACTACTTTGAAAATAAATGCAGAAAGCAAAGGGGTCTGTAAACAAAAAATAAAATTCTAAGCCCTCCCAACTATCCGAATGGACCCCTCCTCTCAGCCAAGGGCATTTCAAAGTTAACCTGAAAAACTACTTCAGACCATAATGGGAAGTGGTGGAGGAGAAGGTGGTCAGACATGCTTCATTACCATTAACATCAACACAAACCTAAAGACTGATAGAATAGACTCTTTAAGTCTGATAAGAAACATTTACAATCTATTCTCTCTAAAGCCTGCTATCTGGAGGCTTCATCTGCATAATTAAATCTTGGTCTCCACAACTCCTTATCATAACCCAGACATTCCTTTCTTTGGATAATAACTCTTTCAACCAATTACCAATCAGAAAATCTTTAAATCTACCTATGGTCCAGAAGTCCCCGCTTCGAGTTGTCCCACCTTTCTGGACCAAACCAGTGTACATCTTACATGTATTAATTTATGTCTCATGTCTTCCTAAAATGTATAAAATCAAAGCTGAACCCCGACTACCTTGAGCACATGTCATCAGGACCTCCTGAGGCTCTGTCATGAGCAGCGTGTCCTTAACCTTGGCAAAGCAAACTTTCAAAATTGATTGAGACCTGTCTCAGATACTTTTTTGTTCACAGGTTTGAGGACTGAGCTACATGGCATTCCATCATTTACAGGTCTGGAAGATTAAAGAAGCTGAACAAACATTACTTAAAAGGAGGAGTCTGAGAAATGAGGAAAAAGGAGAGAGCTAAGTTAAAGGAACTTAATGAAGAAAGTACAGTAGTAATGAATGGATGCTTACAAGCTTAACGATGGTAGCAATAGCTTTTGTTGGTGAACATCTCTGTGATAAACCCCACAGAGCCCAGATGAGGATGTCAATAGTGCTATAAGGCTATCCAGTTGATGGAATGAGTAGCAGATATTTCCTCCCTTCGCTAGTTTTCCTAACCTTCGGGTATCAACATCTCCAGTAGTTCAACCGCAGACATTCCTTTTGTCAGGTAACTAAAGAAACTATACAGTCATTGTGTTTTTTAACAGAATTCAGTAGAAGAGAGTATGCTAGTAGGTGGTGCCAGATAATTATACAAATCATTTACACCTGACATTTGCATGTTACAACACTATTATGCAGAGTGCCATTCTAGATTTTAATCTTATTGTGTTCTTATATGAGCCTAGTGAGTTAGGTTATGCAGATGTTGTTACAATTATTATTATGGTAGAATTACATCTTACTTGGCAGTGGGGTTCTAAAGTATATAAAGAGAAAATTGTATATAGTCAAAATTACCTGTGAGAATTTTTTCTTTCAAAAACTCCAACACACTCAGTTTTCCTGCAAGTATTAGGATTCGTTGCTCTTTCTTCCACTCATGCCTGGTAAAGTGGATGGCTTCTCTTTGGGCTCATGCTGTTCAAGAAAATAGAGACATGTTCAGTATAGCAAGATGCATGCTATTTCTTCATTTCTTTCCCTCCCATTCTTCTTTCTTACCTCTTTTCATAAATATTTATGACCTCTCTTACATATAAGGCATTATCATGGGTGTTGTATATACAGTCATGAAACAGAGAGACTATATTCTTGGCCTCAGCAGGCTTACAGTCTAGCATACACTGTGAGAAGCACATGTAATGCGGGAACAATAGTCCAGACCTTTGGCACACATGCTATTGCCATTTATGGCTAGCAGAACTCTTGCACTAATTAAATTACTTCTTTTCCTCTAACAGAGTGTTTATATTTGAATTTGCCTAAGATAAACTCCCATCAGATGCAATTCTGTATTACCATAATACAAATAAAGGAATAGGCTTAGAGAGAAAGGGTGACTTCCCAACAGTCATTCTATCATAGCAGAATTGGACTTTAAGTCCAGGTTTTAAAAATTTTACATCCCATGTTCTCCTTCCTCTGTTCTCCCAGACCCCTCTTCTCTCCTCTGACATTGTTACTCTTTTGGGCTGAGTCAGCACCTCCCTTTGTCCCTCCTAAATGGGACAGCATGGCCTTGCTCTTGTCTTTTGTTTGCCTTTTGCTCGCCTTTTGCTCTTGACTGTTCTGTCCCCAGATACAAATTTCTGTTTCTATCCTCATCTTAGCCTCACCTGAAGAAAATGTGGCTATAAACGTCTCCATTGCTTAGTCTTTTGCTATTGGTATCCTTGACGCTTGGTCAGAACTAGCCCAGGCATAGCTATTGAATCGAAAATACTTGATTTCACTTTACTGACATCTAGACTTTCCAACTTCCCTGGAGATTCCATTATATTCCTACAACCCAGGTAGGGAATTGTCATTTTTACTGAGGATAAACCTATTTAGGTGAATGTCCCTCTGCAGAATCATTTATCTTCCATTCCAATTTATACTGTAGACATGGCTCTTGTCCAAAACATGGTGATTTATTAGGGTTTCTGTTTAGGACTGTGTTTAAAGACACTATGCCCTACATTGTGAGACTGTTAAAGTAAGAAATTCCCATAAAATTAAATTTCAAGCAGAACAAATTGTGTGGGGAAGGAGAGACGGGATTGTCTGAAGTACATGAATTCTTACTGGTGAGACTGTGAAACCCTTTGTATCATGTCAGGTTGAACTCACCTATTACTTGGTAAAAGTAGAAAGTTAAAGCAACGTAACTTCATTTAGGTAAATAGATGTGCTATATTATGAAGCTGCTCTAAATGTTTTTGAATAGTTGCCACTGTAATTTTATGATATAATGACTTGGTTTAATGTCATGGTCATTTAATGAAGTTTTTACATTCATCTGAGGTAAGCTATGAGAAGGAACAAGTGATTACTTGCAAACAGAGACCTTTTACAAATTGGTTTTCAAAAATAAGGGGAAGAAAATGGTGAAGTCTCCAGATCCTTTTCTTCACTAAAGAGCCATTGGCATGCAGTCACCTTTCTGGGCCTCAGTTTCTGTCAGGGTAAGAAATGTTAGCTGCTATAAGGAGCAACCTTGAAATCTCAGTGATTATTTGCTCACTCACTCCAGTATAAGGAGTTTGTGTGGGAGGTGAGTTCTGGCCCTTACAAATTATGGCTCCACCATTTTCAGCAAATAGTCCCAAATTAATACCATTTGAAAGTTTTGCTGGGTGCAGTGGCTCACGCCTGTAATCCTAGCACTTTGGGAGGCGGAGGTGGGTAGGTCACGAGGTCAGGAGATCGAGACCATCCTGGCTAACAAGGTAAAACCCCGTCTCTACTAAAAATACAAAAAATTAGCCGGGCGTGGTGGCAGGCACCTGTAGTCCCAGCTACTCGGGAGGCTGAGGCAGGAGAATGGCGTGAACCCAGGAGGTGGAGGTTGCAGTGAGCCGAGACTGTGCCACTGCACTCCAGCCTGGGCGACACAGTGAGACTCTGTCTCAAAAAAAAAAAAAAGAAAGAAAGTTTTTTCATGGTTACCATTATTGCCCTTATGAGAAAACCATTTTCAACAGTCCACTCACTCTTTCCAGGATATTTTCTCTTACCTTTTTCCCACACTGCAGACTGGCTACAACTTTAACTTGGATAATCATGAAAGAGTTGGCTATCTCTTTGATACCAAATTATTACATTGGAAATAAATGCTTACATTGTTATCTACCTCTAATTATGTAACATTTTAGGCTTCTTCATTACTCAAGTATACGAAATAACAAATTTAACAACTCTTTAGTTAATTGATTCTGGATGTGTTTTTCACAAAACTTCAGCCTTAAGAGAAAAGATATCTGGTTGATTCAGAAAAAAAAAAAAAAATTTCCAAAAAGTATTTTCTCAAAATAATTTCTTAATGGAATTTAATGGTGTTTAATATTCAAGTTCTTCTCTTTTTTCTTTCTTCTCTGAGGAAAAGAAACTAAAATACCAAGTAGATTTCAGATCACAAAAAAGAAGAAACTGGCAGGAGGCTTAACTCTTGGTGTCTTGGATTTTTTTTCCTACTACCAAACAGTCCATATTTTTTTCTTTCATTGTATTTATTTAACTCCTTCTTCATATCTACATATGACTTATTTACACTTCTAATTTTTCATTATTTGCAGTATTTACTATCTAAGGTTTGTGGTGGCTGGTTTTGCATTGTTTTTAGTTTAAAAGTTTGTTGTTGTTTTTGGCTGGCTATATGAGGTATATTCCTGCACTTCTCTACTTCTTGACCATTGTGTAATACTGTCTAATTATTCAAACCAAGGTGATTTGAAGAATTAAAACTTGATTCCACGTTTGAGAACCTCACACATAGTCTTGGCCCCACAGAAATCATCTATATGTGGAATTTCATGAGGATGGGATTTAAAACATGTCTTATAGGACGGAAGGGAATATGAAGAGGAAGCCTTATGACGCTGAATGGGGTAATAAGTTTAGAGGTAGAATGTGCAAAGTACAAGGTCTATTTTTGCAGAGTTAGAGAGCAATTTGGGGAAATGGGTGAGACCCAGATAGGGATGCCTCATATAAACACCTAGAATATTTAGACTCTAGAGAAGTTTTCTTCAAAGTGTATTTCAGAAAGCACAATTTCCTTACTGCTCCATAAAAAGAGGAAATCATGTATTTAAGATATGCTTCATATGACTTTTACCTCTATTATTAATGTTGAACTTTGGTTTAATGCTTACTCTTGCCCTAAACCATGGCTAAGTTTGTTACTTGCATTATCATTTGTTGTTTTTTGGTAGGTAGATACTATCATTACCAACATCATTATCATTGTATTTATTATTTATTGTTGTGTAACAAATTACCCTAAAAACTGGCTTAAAACAACTTTGAACATTTATTCTCTCACCCTTTCTGTGGGCCAAGAGTTTGGTAGCATCTTGACTGGGAGTTCAGGCTCAACATGTCTCAGTTAGTTGCAGTCAAGTCATCAGCCTTAGCTGAAGTACTCTGAGAGCTTGATTATGTCCTCAGGGTGCACTTCCCAGTTGGCTTGCTCACATGGCTGCCATGTTGGTGCTGGTTATTAGTTGAAGCCTTTTTCTCTACGTAGGCATTCTAATGGGCTCTTTGAGGATCCTCATGACATGGCAGTTGGCTTCCTCCAGAACAAGTTATCCAAGAGAGAGCAAGGAAGAGATACAGTGTCTTTCATGACTCAGCTTTGAATACAACTCTGCAACATCCTATGGGCTATACAAGTCGGTCCTTTCTCATGGGGGAAGAGACTACCAAGTGTGTGAACACAGTGTGAGAGGATAATTGCAGGCCATTTCAGAGGTCACAATCATTATCTTATTTTGCAGATCAGGGAACTAAAATCAGAGAGACGAAGTCATTTGACAAAGAACATAGAACATTGGGAAAGGTCACTTAAACCCAGACACTCTGATTTAGAGAAAGCAAGTTTTGAAACTATTCTATATTTATCTCCAATAGATGATTTCTTTATTAGTGTCACATGGATTTTAACATAATAGTCGGATAAATCTTTCTGTAATGAAAGTACTTTCCAAACTCACGAGTTTGTCTTTTCTTTTTCTTTCCTTTATTCTCCCTCCCTTCTTTTTCTTCCTCCTTCTTTTCTTCCTTTCTTTTTCTTTCTTCCTTTTTCTTTCATTTACATAGAATATTAACATCTTGGAGAACATGTTTTGGGAAATATCACTGTAGGAAATAGGGATAATTAGAAGATTTTAAATAAGACAAAGAAATGAAGAGAATGGTATTGGGGTACATTAATTTGATAAGTGTGGGGGACAGATTGGTGGGAGAAGGAATCAGAGGCATGCAATTGTGTTTTTTTAAGAAAACAGAAACCAAACAAACAGACACAAAAAGGTAAACAAAAAGCAAGGGACTATTGCACATGTGACTTGGAAAAAAAAAATCAAAAGAAAGAGTGAAATAATGCAGGGTGGTGAAAGGGGGAGAGCAGTCTACAAACTACATAAAGCAGAAGAGTAGAGTGGTTAAAGGCAAAGCATTGAGTCAAATATGTCAGACTTTCTTCTTGGCTCTGCCCTATAAGCTAGGGGATATAGGAAAAGTCAATTCAAACCCATCTGACCCCAAACTTATTCACCTGAATAGGCAGGCAAAATTATGGTACCTCCTGTTGTTGGGAGAACTAAAAATCACATGGTAAATGTTCATAAAAGATCTTTATCATTATTTTTCATATTGAACTATAATTACCTGAAGAAATACAAAATTAAAAGTGAATTTTTATTGTAAATAGGATATTAATTTTTTTAAACGTTTTTGAAAACCTCAGAACCCTGTCCTTGAAGGTCTTGTAAGTGATTAATGTATCATGATAAATATGACATTGTTCTAGTTGAAGGAAGGAGCCCAACTTCTTGCTCCCATTCCTTTTCTATCCTGAAGTGTTAGTCAAAGAAACCGTATAGAATGCCAGGAAATTTGCAAGGTGCTTTTTGAAAATCATCAGATTAAAACCAAACCACCAGTGCCAATTTTTGAGATGAACTATGAGAAGATCATGGTACAAGTAGAAGAGATGTCTCCCATAGACACATATAAATAGAGACAAATGAATATATCCTAACACAAAGCATTTGCAACCCCAAAAAGCTTAATTCTAGAGCCAGAGAGGAGAAAAAGTGAATAAGCAATAAGCCTGACTACTGAGGTCAGAATTTAGTTTTCGTTATTACTAATGAACATAGATTTCCATAAATATTTATCATAACTTTGCAGGGCAGGTGCTGGATCTTATTTACTGCCATATCCTCACTGTCTTGCTCAATACATACCATTTAATGATGCTTGATAAATATCAGTGGAATGAATGAATGATGGAGTCAATGGATAAAGGAATGAATGTTTGCATGAAAGGGTTTGGTAGAAATGAGAATAAAGGGATGTGAGAAATAAACACTTAAAAAGAATAATAAATACAATTTCACTACAAACCAATGCACTGAATGAAGGAAAGAAATTTCCTGACTTACAAGAAACAAGACAGCTGAACTTTATGATTCTCTTTTAGCTTAAAAAGCCCACACTTCTAATGTTTTGTGAGTTACAATGTTCTCTACATCTTTAAGCTTCATTGCAAGACTGCTTCAATAGTACTGCATTTCATAGAAATTTGGAATTGAGGAGGAAAAGCCCATTTGATAGAGAAGATAAAAGAATGCACATCTATTATATATCAATTACAAAATTGAATAAGTTTTTAAAAAAGAATTTGAGGCCTCTGTTAGGGTTCTCTAGAGGGACAGAAGTAAGATCTATATATAGATATATATAAAAGGGGGAGTTTATTAAGTATTAACTTCCATAATCACAAGGTCCCACAATAGGCTGTCTGCAAGCTGAGGAGCAAGGAGGGCCAGTCTGAGTTCCAAAACAGAAGAACCTGGGGTTCGATATTCGAGGGCAGGAAGCATCCAGCATGGGAGAAAGATGTAGGCTGGGAGGCTAGGCCAGTCTCTCTTCTTCATGTTTTTCTGCCTGCTTTACATTCACTGGAAGCTGATTAGTTTGTGCCCACTAGATTAAGGGTGGATCTGCCTTCCCCAGCCCACTGACTCAAATGTTAATCTCTTTTGGCAATACCCACACAGACACACCCAGGATTAGTACTTTGTATCCTTCAATCCAATCAATTTGACACTCAGTATTAACCACCACAAGTCCACTCCTTGTCAACTTGAACCCATAAACATCTCCTGAGATCATAAATAATCTTCAAATAAAGAAAATAATAAGGTCATAATTATGCCTACCATAATACAACTATCCTTCAAAGAACCGGAAATGCAACAATCCCCAACACAAATACTGTTACTTAAAGTTAACGATATTTAAACGCTTATATGAAGTCAGTACATCTTATGTCACATGATAAAGGAAAAGGAAATAAAATAAAGATATTTTCTTAGTACAAGTGTATACATGCACAAACATGTTTTTCACAAAAGAAGGAGGAAATACTCATGACAATTACAGTCTTCGTTTCTGCAGCTGGTCACGTGGTCGTAGCTGGTATTGACGACTACCTTCTTCTACTTCCCAATCTGTATTCCCTTTGCCTTCAGCAAGCATCTCAGCAGGTCATGGCTTGTTGCTTTTTTTTTTCCTGGTGGAGTGACCCAAACCATCATTCCTGAGGAATCTGGGCCATTTGTAGTCCTGCCTGGATTGGGCTGTTGTAGTTTCCAATTGACCTTAATCACAGGGCATGGGAATAATAAGAGATGCCCTAATGTATCTCCTGTATTCCATGCATACTCTTCCTTACCTCCATTGTGGAGTAGACTGATTTCATCTTGATAGTCCAGGTCAATCATCCCAGCCAACACTGTAACTCCCTTCTTAGCCTGTTGACTTAAAGGCAGGAGGAGCCCAAAGTGTCCAGGTGGCAACCTTAACTTCCAGTTTAATGGAATTGTTGTTGTGTCTCCTGGTCGCAGCATTCCTCCCTCTGGAACTAAGACCTCTAGGCCGGCAGAACGTAGTATCTTGGGAACAGGAAGCAAAACTTTTGCTAGTGGATCGCTAGGGGTGATGGTGAGTGGTGCCACTGCCACTCCTACCCCTTGATTCCTGGACCTGCAAATCCTGGCTATGAGAGAAAAAGTAACATATATTGAACACTGATTCAGAGCATACACGGCCTTCTGGAGAACTCTGCCCTATCCTTGCAAAGTACTGTCACCTAGTTGGCGTTGTAATTGTGACTTCAAAAGGCCATTCCACAGTTCTATTAATCCAGCTGCTTCAGGATGTTGGGGAACATGGTAAGACCAGTGAATTCCATGAGCATAAGCCCACTGCCGCACTTCTTTAGCCATAAAGTGAGTGCTTTGGTCAGAGGCAATGCTGTATGGAATACCATGATGGTGAATAAGGCATTCTGTGAGTCCACAGACGGTAGTCTTGGCAGAAGCATTGCGTGTAGGATAGGCAAACCCATATTGGAGTAAGAGTCTATTCCAGTGAGGACAAACCTCTGCCCTTTCCATGATGAAAGAGGTCCAATTTAATGAACGTGCCACCAGACAGCTGTCTGATGATACCAAGGAATGGTGCCATATCAAGGGCTCTGTGTTGGTCTCTGCTGCTGGCAAATTGGGCACTCAGCAGTAGCTGTAGCCAGGTCAGCCTTGGTGAGTGGAAGTCCATGTTGCTGAGCCCATGAGTAACCTCCATCCCTGCCAACATGGTCACTTTGTTCATGGACCCATTGGGTGATGACAAGGGTGGCTGGTGAAAGAGGCTGAGTGGTGTCCACAGAACAGGTCATTCTATACATTTGATTATTAAACTCCTCCTCTGCTAAGGTCACCCATTGCTGAGCACTCACATATGATACAAATATCTTCATAGTTTTTGACCACTCAGAGAGGTCCATCCACATACCTCTTTCCCAAATTTCTTTGTCACCAGTTTTCCAATCAAGCTTCTTCCAGGTCCCTGACCATCCAGCCAAATCATTGGCTATGGCCCATGAATCAGTATATAATCGCACATCTGGCCATTTCTTCTTCCATGCAAAGTGCACAACAAGGTGCACTTCTCGAAGTTCTGCCCATTGGGAAGATTTCCCTTCACTGCTGTCCTTCAGGGATGTCCTAGAAAGGGGCTGTAGTGCTGCAGCTGTCCACTTTCTGGTGCTGCCTGCATATCGTGCAGAACAATCTGTAAACCAGGCCCTAGTCTTCTCTTCCTCTATCAACCAATCATAGGGAACTCTCCATGAGGCCATCATTAGTGCAGGCTGGGGTTGAGAAGACAGGGTGACAGGAGTGGAGACCATGGGCATTTGAGCCACTTCCTCACGTAACTTACTTGTGCCTTCAGGACCTGCCTGAGCCCGATCACATATACAGCACTTCCATCTGATAATACAATGCTGCTGCTGTGCCATGACCCACTTTATGGCTAGATGGGTCAGAAAGCACCCAGTTCATGATAGGCAGTTCAAGTCACATGGTGACTTGATGACCCTTGGTCAAATGTTCAATTTCCAGCAAAGCCCCATAACAGACCAAGAACCGTCTCTCGAAAGGAGAGTAGTTATCTGCAGAAGATGGCAGGGCCTGCTCCAAATCACAGAGGCCTCCACTGTGATTCACCTATTGGGCCTTCCAAAGGCTCCAAACAGCATCCCTAACTGCCACTGACACCTCAAGCACCACTGGATCTGCTGCGTCATATGGCCCAAGTGGCAGAGCAGCTCACACAGCAGCCTGGACCTGTTGCAGAGCCTCTCCTTTTCTGGACTTCACTTAAAACTGGCAGCCTTTCAGGTCACTTGGTAAATGGGCTGGAGTAACAAACCCAAGTGAGGACTGTGTTGCCTCCAAAATCCAAATAGGCCCACTAGGCATTGTGTCTCTTTCTTGGTTGTAGGAGGGTCCAAAGGTGGCAACTTATCCTTCACCTTAGAAGGAGTATCTTGACAGGCCCCACACCACTGGACCCCTAGAAATTTCACTGAGGTAGGAGTTCCCTGAATTTTAGTCAGATTTATTCCCCATCCTCTGGCAGGCAAATGTCTCACCAATAAGTCCAGTGTGTTTGCAAGACTGCTTACTGGATCCAATCAGCATAATGTCATCAATGTAATGTACCAGTGTGATATCTTGTGGAGGCGAAAAATGATCAAGGTCTTTCTGAATAAGATTGTGACAAAAAGCTGGAGAGTTGAGATAGCCCTGAGGTAGGACAGTAAAGGTATATTGCTGGCCTTGCCAGCTGAAGACAAATTGCTTCTGGTGGGCCTTATGAAGAGAAATGGAGAAAAAGGCATTTGCCAAGTCAATGGCTGCATACCAGGTACCAGGAGATGTGTTAATTTGCTCAAGCAATAAAATCACTTCTGGTACAGCAGCTGCAATTGGAGTCACCACTTGGTTAAGCTTATGATAATCCACTGTCATTCCCCAAGATCCATCTGTTTCTGCACAGACCAAATGGGAGAGTTGAAGGGAAATGTGGTGGGAATCGCCACCCCTGAGTCTTTCAAGTCCTTGATGGTGGCAGTAATCGCCGCAATCCCTTCAGGGTTGCAATGTTGTTTTTGATTTACTATTTTTCTAGGTAGATGCAGCTCTAATGGCTTCCATTTGGCCTTTCCCATCATAATAGCCCTCACCCCATGCAATTTTATTCAGTAAAGAAAATGATTAAAGGTCTTAGGGTCAAAGCAATCTCAACCTATTCTCAAACTTTAAATGCGTAAGAAGCCTGGCTCACTGGCATGGAGCTGGGCATGAAAAAACCCCACTTCTGGTACCAAAATCTATATTAGTCAGGCTTCTCTAGAGGGACAGAACTAATATGATATATGTAAAGGGGAGTTTATTAAATATTAACTTACACAATCACAAGGTCCCACAATAGGCTGTCTGCAAGCTGAGGAGCAAGGAGAGCAAGTCTGAGTTCCAAAACTGTAGAATTTGGAGTCTGATGTTTAGGGCAGGAAGCATCAAGCATGGGAGAAAGATGTAGGCTGGGAGGCTAGACCAGTCTCTCCTCTTCACGTTTTTCTGCCTGCTTTAAATTCACTGGAAGCTGATTAGATTGTGCCCACCAGATTAAAGGTGGGTCTGCCTTCCCCAGCCCACTGACTCAAATGTTAATCTCTTTTGGCAACACCGACACAGACACACCCAGGATTAATATTTTGTATCCTTCAATCCAATCAAGTTGACACTCAGTATTAACCATCACAGGGCCTATGATATTTGAGGAATGGACATTAAGGAAGAACTATCTAGAAGACAACTGGGGCTATGGTAGAAGACAAAATAGGTAAAAATGAAATGCTAACTCCATATTTGCACTATGCCGTGAGCATGAGTCTTTAAGATGAATAATAGGAATGAACAGCACTGATTAATTGGGTGAATTGACAACACAGAGGTCAGTGAGTTGAGAGTCTAAAATCATAATGATAATGATAATCACTCACAATTACTAAGCATTTACAATGTCAGGTATATTGGTATTTTCTTTTCATGTATTATTATATTTAATTCTTCTGGCACTTCTGTGATAAAGATCAGGGATTTGCAAACTTCTTTTGTAAGAACCAGTTAGCAAATAATTTAGGCTTTGTGGGTCCTATCATCCCTGTTACAACTATAGCCATGCACCACACAATGACATTTAGGTCAACGACAGACCACAATGGTGGTCTCAGATATTATAATGGAGCTGAAAAATTGATATCACCTGGAAAATTTCTATTCCTTAGTGACAACTTCCAGTCCTGCAAGCTCCACTCATGGTAAGTGCTCTATACAAATATACCATTTGTTATCCTTTATACCATATTTCTACTGTACCTTTCCTATGTTGAGATACACAAATACTTCCCATTGTGCTACAATTGCCTAAAGTATTCGGGACAGTAACATGTTGTACAGGTTTGTAGCCTAGGAGCAATAAGTGATACCATCTAGCCTAGGTGTGTAGTAGACTATCCCATCTAAGTTTACATAAGTACACTCTGTGATGTTCAAACAATAATGAAATTGCCTAACAATGCATTTCTCAGAAGGTATCCCCCATTAAGTGATAGATGACTCTACTTAATTCTGCAGTTGTAGGAGGAAGCAGTCATGTATAAGACACAAATAAATGGGTGTGGTTACATTCCAACAGCATTTATTACACAAACAGGCAGCAAGCCAGATTTGCCAACCCTGGATGTAGATCATCATTCCCACTCAGTGTCTTTTGGTCTACAGAGCCAAGATTCCAACTCAAGTCTTTCTATGCCAGAACCCACTCTCCTCACAACTTCATTATATTGCTTGCAACCAAGTTTCAGAAAGGTAACTTCAACAGAGGACTGTAAGCTGAATTACAAAGGAAAAACTGATTTCTAGAGACATGAAGTCTAGATGGTAAAAATATAAACGGGATTCACTGACATCTAAAACTAGGGAGGTGTATTAGTCCATTTTCATGCTGCTGATAAAGACATACCTGAGACTGGGCAATTTACAAAAGAAAGAGATTTAATGGACTTACAGTTCCACGTGGCTGGGGAGGTCTCACAATCATGGCAGAAGGCAAGGAGGAGCATGTTACGTCTCAAATGGATGGCAGCAGGCAAAGAGAGAGTTTGTGCAGGGAAACTCCAATTCTTAAAACCAACAGATCTTGTGAGACTCACTATTACAGGAACAGCTCAGTAAAGACCCACCCCGATAATTCAATCACCTCCCACTGGGTTCCTCCCAAGACATGTGGGAATTGTGGGAGTTATAATTCAAGATGAGATATGGGTAAGGACAGAGCTAAACCACATCATTCCTCCCCTGACCCCTCCGAAATCTCATGTCTTCACATTTCAAAACCAATCATGTTTTCCCAACAGCCCCCCAGAGCCTTAACTCATTTCAGCATTAACTCAAAAATCCACAGTCCAACATCTCATCTGAGACAAGGCAAGTCCCTTCTGCCTATGAGCCTGTAAAATCAAAAGCAAGTGAGTTACATCCTAGATACAATGGGGGTACAGGTATTGGGTAAATACAGCTGTTCCAAATGGGATAAATTGGCCAAAACTAAGGGGCTATGGGACTCATGCAAGTCTGAAATCCAGCAGGGCAGTCAAATCTTAAAGCTCCAAAATGATCTCCTTTGAATCCCTGTCTTGCATCTGGGTCACACTGATGCAAGAGGTGGGTTCCCATGGTCTTGGTCAGCTCCGCCTCTGTGGCTTTGCAGGGTACAGCCTCCCTCCTGGCTGCTTTCACAGGCTGGTGTTGAGTGCCTGTGGATTTTCCAGACACATGGAGCAAGCTGTCGGTGGATCTACCATTCTGGGTTCTGGAGGACAGTGCCCTCTTCTCATAGTTCTACTACACGGTGCCCCAGTATGGACTCTGTGTGGGGGCTCCAACCCCACATTTCCCTTCCACAGAGGTTCTCCATGACAGCTTCACCCCTGCAGCAAACTTCTGCCTGGGCATCCAGGCATTTCCATACATCCTCTGAGATCTAGGCAGAGGCTCCCAAACCTCAGTTCTTGACTTCTGTGTACCTGTAGGCTCAACGCCACTTGGAAGCTGCCAAGGCTTTGGGCTTGCACCTTCTGAAGCCACGGATCAAGCTGTACCTTGTGCCTTTTCAGCCATGGCTGGAGTTGCTGGGACACAGGGCACCGAGTCTCTAGACTGCACAGAGCAGAGGAGCCCTGGGTCTGGCCCACAAAACCATGTTCTTTTCCTAGGCCTCTGGGCTTGTGATGGGAGGGGCTGCCAGGAAGACCTCTGATGTGCCCTGGAGCCATTTTCCCCATTGTCTTGAGGATTAGCATTTAGCTCCTTGTTACTTATGCACATTTCTGCAGCCCTTGAATTTCTCCTCAGAAAATGGGATTTTCTTTTCTATCACATTGTCAGGCTGCAAATTTTCCAAACTCCTATGCTCTGCTTCCCTTATAAATCTGAATGCCTTTAACAGCACCCAAGTCACATTTTGAATGCTATGCTGCTTAGAAATTTCTTCTTCCAGATACCCTAAATCATCTCTCTCAAGTTCAAATTTCCACAAATCTCTAGGGCAGGGGCAAAATGCCACCAGTACCTTTGCTAAAACATAACAAGAGTCACCTTTGCTCCAGTTCCCAACAAATTTCTCATGTCCATCTGAAACCATCTCAGCCTGGACCTTATTGTTCATATTACTGTCAGCATTTTTATCAAACCCATTCAACAAGTCTCTAGGAAGTTCTGAACTTTCCCACATTTTCCTGTCTTCTTCTGAGCCCTCCAAACTGTTCCAACCTCTGCCTGTTACCAAGTTCCAAAGTCACTTTTACATTTTCGGGCATCTTTTCAGCAATGCCCCACTCTACTGGTACCAATTTACTGTATTAGTCCATTTTTTACACTGCTGATAAAGACATACCCAAGACTGGGCAATTTACAAAAGAAAGGGTTTTAACGGACTTACAGTTCCACATGGCTGGGGAGGCCTCACAATCATGGTGGAAGGTAAGGAGGAGCAAGTCACATCTCACATAGATGGCAGCAGGCAAAAGAGAGCTTGTGTAGGGAAATTCCCATTTCTAAAACCATCAGACCTTGTGAGGTTCATTCACTGTCATGAAAACAGCTCAGGAAAGACCTGCCCCCATAATTCAATCACCTCTCACTAGAGGAGCCAGCCAATCACCTCCCACTGGTGGGAATTGTGGGAGTTACAATTCAAGATGAGATTTGGGTGGGGACACACACAAACCATATCAGGAAGTAATAGTAGCAACAGATGAGAGAGAGTGGATAGAAGTTCACAGTAGATAGAATCTCCATGATTTTCTAACTAATTGGTGTGGTAGAAATAGGAATGCATATACAGTATGGTACTCTCAAGTAAGCAGAAGAGATAAACTCTATCAAATTCTGCTAAGAGATTGAATCAAAGACTGAGAATTGACCATTGAATTTTGTGACATGAAGGTCACTAGTGACCTAAATAAAAGCAATCTTGGAAGAATGATAGGGACCAAAAGTCAGAATAAATTAGAATCTCAAGAGAATAGGAAGGCAGAGCTGAAAGTGAGTTCATATAACCTTTTTAAAGCCTTTTTAAAATTAAGAAATATCAAACCAATTGAAAGGCGTTCTAGAAATCATCTGGTCTGTTCTCCACAAAAATGTCAATGTCATGAAAGATAAAGAAAGGCTGAGGATTAAAAAAACCCTACAAGACATGATGGCTACATTTTATACATGATTGGTGATTGAACTCAGGATCATGGAAAATTATTATAAAAACATTGTTGAAACAATTGATAAAATTTGAATATCAGCTGTATTTTAAATGAGAGTATTATATCAATGCTTAATTTCTCAAATTTGATAATTGAGTTGTGGTTATGTAATGGAATGACTTTGTTCTTAGGAGATACACCCTGAAGCACTTCAGAGTGAAGAATTATGATAGATGCAACTGTCACTCAAATGATTTAGGAAAAAATATGTATATGTGTGTGTGTATGTATATACATATTTTTCTGAATCATTTATGTGTATATAAATATATATGATATGTATGTATGTATATATATAAAATAATAAAATAAATACATAAAAATGATGACATACATAAGTAAAAATAATAAATAGATATACAGGTAGAATATTGAATATATACACATGGAATCATTGAGGGGAATATGGGAGTTCTCTGTATTATTCTTACAACCTTCCTATAACTATGAAATTATTTTATAATAAAACATTTTTGAAAATGTTGAGTAATTATTTCTGAGTATTGAAATGAGTTTTTTCTACTTCCTTATCTCTATTTCAATGTTTTTCAACAGCAAACAAGGATTAATTGTGTAGAAACATGAATATTTTTCAGTGATGAGAGAAAAATATATCAGTTAACTTTATCAACCACTCAAAAGAGAAGTGTTGTAGCAATTTGGGCAAATATTAATTTTATGAGAGATATTTGTTGTATTTTTTGTAATTATAGAAAAATTCTTAGGACAGCTCTTTAATGGTGAGATTATATAGCACAGATGATATTTTGTGGGCCAATGTTCTTTATATCAATAAAGAAGGAGTTTATAAACTGGGACATTGCTTTAAGTATTTTCATATTTATTATAATGATAAAACACCAAGTGAACTGCTAATTTTGAATTTTCCTGAACTCAATTGGCACAACTTGCTTATGGGCTTAAATTTTTATCTCAATGTTCTATGTGTTGTTTTACCATCCACGGAGGAAAAGATTCCAAAAGTAATTAACTATACCCTTTGGTCTCCCTGAGAAATTCCTGTAGGGAATCTGTGAAAGAAAGGGCAGGATTAGGGTAATCATACAAAATCAGTTTAGTCAGATTCTCACCCTTGGGAAAATCTGGCTTAACACCCCTTGGCTAGCAGAACAAGTTTGCCATTATCACAGTAACAGATTTTTGGTAGAAACTCAAAAGCCACTTGTTGATTAATTGGTAGAAATGGGAGGAAAGTTGATATCAGAGACAACTTGATTTTGTAAGATCTAGCAAGGTTAGCATTAACTCTCACTGTCACAGAATGTGCAATATAAAGGCCACAGTGTTAGGAGACTGGGTAGATTGTTTTCAAATGTCAATCCATCTAACAAGAAGGATAAGCCAATTTTGTTGACCATAAGTCTTAAAGTACTTTATTGACTTAATAGCCAAATAAGAAAGAAAAATGGAGAAGGAAAAAAAATGAATCAGTAAAGAAAGTTGAATTACAATAATATCACTGGTGAGATTTGTAATTCAATGGAAACAAGTCATTTAAATTCATCCTTTAAAAATAATTATAGAGTTATTTTGGAATTATTATGAATATTGGATTTTGAAGGGGTTTAAAACTGTGTGTGTGTATATATATGTATGTATATATGTGTGTATATATGCATATGTGTATATATGTGTGTGCATATATATACACACACACATATACACACATACATATATATACACACAAACATATATATATCAATCAATTACTTTATATAGTCTACTATGCTGCCAGAAGCTGAAATTGTATCTGTGTGTGTGTATATATGTATATATATGTGTGTGTGTGTATATATATACTAAAACCAAACACAAATAAAAATAAACATCTATTTTAATGCATTGATAAACTGGCAAGAAGATAAGGATTGTCCAGAGGACTTAAGGAAGAACAAGAGCCCAACATGGTAAACAAGGATCAAAGCTCACTTTTACCCTGAGGGCATCTTCTGAGACCAAATGACTTTGGGCTTCATTTTTCATGGTGTCATGAGGAATTAAGACAAGAGAAAAATCTTTCAGGTTGGTAAATCTAATATGAGATTCAACACGTATACCTGGGGCTAAAAAATTTACACCCTCAGCAGACAAACTGGAAATAAAACTACACCTCCTAGGAGTAAAAAATAAAATTAGGTATCTATACCTTGTTATTGAGTGGAAGTCAGGAAAAAAAATCTAAAAATTACAAAGAAAAGACCATACAATATACTGAAAAACTAACTGAATTTCCATATGATAAGCAGTATAAATATGTAAGTTTTTTTAAAATAACATTTTAAATAGTACCAACAAATCAATTTAACTAAACATATACAAGACTTTAACAACACAAACCTTTGAAATTTTATTAAAATATATTAAATAAGTGCTAAATAAATATACAGATTTGTCATTGTTCATAGATAGGAAGACTCAATATTGTAAAGATAACAATTCTTCCCAAACTGATCTATGTATTCAATACCAATTGGCTTTACTTTGAAGTTTGACAAAAAGATTATGTGATTCAAATAGCAGGGCAAAGACTAATAATAGCCAAGACAGCTCATAATAGGAAGTACATGGTAAGATACTTGCCTTACCAGACATCAAGAGTTTTTATAAAAATTTAATATTTAAGATATGGTGTATGAGCCCAGGAATAGATGAATAGAGTGGTGGAACAGTATCTGGAATCCAGAAACATATTCAGAAATGTATGGATGTTTGATTCACAGATTAGTGGGAAACATGAGTTTTTCTATAAATGGTGCTAAAACAATACAATTGAACCCCTAACTAAAACAAGACAATTTCATATGAATTAAAGACCTAAGTTTGAACAGCAAAAGGGTAGCAAGTTTAGAGGCAATGTAGAAAAAATGGCTTCACCATTCCATTCAAGGAATCCTCCATTTTATTCTGAAATTGACTTTTAAGTAGGGAAGGACTTTTTAAATAAGATAGAAGAAAAAAACACAATGAAAGAGAATTAAGTTCAATTACATTAAAATTAGAGTGCCCATTCCTTAAATGGCACCATGTGGCAGATACTGTGAATCCTCCGAAATACTCATGTACTTCCCTACACTTTCCAAACTCCCTTGCATTAGATTGGGGCCAGGTGTGATTTGGACAGTAGTGACATAAGCCACTTCCAAACATAGCACTTAAAAATAACCTATGCAATTCTCTAGTTCTCCTTCCCTTGCTGCAGCAACTGTGAAGGACATGTGTTTTATAAGGCACAGCTACTAACATCAGACTTCATTATTTCACTAAGAATTGAGATTCATTTGTTATCCCAGTTTAGTCTGTTCTATTCTAAGAAACACCATAGAAAAATGACAGTTACAAAGTGAAGAAGGCATTTGTAGTACATTTAATAGACAAAAGATTAGTGTGTAATATACTTTTAAAACCCCTATGAATTAATAAGAAAAGAATAAACATCTCAATGGAAAAATGGGTGAAAGATTTAAACAGCCTCTTTTATAATGGTCAATAAACACATAAAAAGATATCCACTTTCTTTAGTTAATGAGAAAATGGTACCTTTTCATTTTCCTACCCATCAATATGACAAAATTTCTCAACACAAATGTGAAACAATAAGAATTCTTATCAACTGCTAATGGAAGTATAAATCAATACAACTACTTTGGAAAACATCTTATCATTTTCTAATAAAGGTAATGAAGTTCATACTCTTCAAACCAGTAACTCTGCTCCTAAATATGTACTCTAAGCCAGGGCTACCCAATAGACATTTGATGATGAAGAAAGTATTTTATAACCTCATTTTCTAATGTGGTAACCATTTGCCATGTATGGCTACTGAACACTTGAAATGTGGTTACTGTGAAAAAGGACATATTTTATTTTAATTCACTTTGATTGTAATCTTAATATCCCCATGTGCTAGTTGTTACTGCATTGGACAGAACAGATCTAGAAAAATTCTTGTACATATCTATGAAGAGATTGTTCATAGGCCTGCCTGAGGTCTACCACTGCCACCATCAGTGTTTGCATACTTTCCCTCCTCTTGAGGCCTGAGGACTTACCCATGAAAGTCCCTATATCCATAATAGTTGTATCACAGCCTCCACAAACAACTGCAGCATAAGCCAATAAGGAATTAACAGACACAACTGACATTGATTACACTGACATCATAAGAAGACTACACTACTGTGCCCATCCAGAACCAAAGCCAAAGCACCTTACCCAACCAACACTTACTCCATGAAGACAAACTGACTGTTTGGAACCTAGAGACCTGAAAAATAACACAGTAGTAAGTTCCTTGGCTGTTCTTTTTGCTTCATATATACCAGACTTGGTGGTGAAGAACTCAACAATTAAGCCCCCTAAAACTCTGCTCTCTCTAGCCAAAGGACCAGGAAAGCACAGCCTAACAAGCCAGAAAATTTTAAACACCATCTTCACCCCTATAGCCAAATACCACAGAAAAAAACAAAATGTGGCTCCAACCGCACCCATACTATCAAAGGTCAAATGGAGAGCTTAAACTTTTACCCTTCCAAGACTACAAGGAGGTACTACAACATCTCTGGCAGGGTGGTGTCATATAATGCCAAGTGGAGGGCCTGAACATTCATCTCCACCCGGCAATAATGAGGTGTCTTTCCACCTGCCCACTGGGGTGGTGTCAGAGGAGGCCTCAGGAAGAGTCAAGATGTTCATTATTGCTCAGCAGTAATGAGCCCATTCCCCACTGCAATGTCAGTGGACAGCATGTGGGAGCCAGACTTACACTCCCACTCATCAACAATCAGAAGTCTCTACCACAGGTATCAACAGAGACTGACTGTGGAACCTTGATGCCTATCTCCACCTGGAAGTAGCAAGGCTATCCCTTCTCTTTCCCCTGTCAGAGTAGTTTCAGAAAAAGCAAGCTAAAGCAGAAGGTTTAAACAAGATTCACAGTCTCATAAAATAAACAAAACTGCCCAGAATTTCAAAAATTTATTGATTCACCATCCAAAACCCAAGGAGGGCTTAAATTGAATTAAGAAAAAGAAAATCCACAGATTTCAACACCAAGATGACAAAGACATTACGATTACCTAACAAAGATTTTTAAGACAGCCCATCATAAAAACGCTTCATCAAACAATTACAAATATGCTTGAAACAAATGAAAACATAGAGCTCTTAGGCAATAAATAAAAAATCAAATCAAAGATATTTTAAAACTAAAAGCAAATTTTAGACCTCCAAAATACAATACAGAAAATAAAAAGCTCAATGAATGGGCTCAACATCAGAATGGAAGGGACAGAAGAAAAATCAGTAAAGATAAAACAACAAAAATTATCCAATCTGAACAAAACAGTGAAAAAGGACTAAACCCAAAATGAACAAATTCTCAGGGCCTTCTGGGACTATCACAAAAAATCTGACATTGATTTCATTGGAAGGAGAGGTGAAGAAAGAGAAAGAATAAATAAGCACTCAGAGAAACAACAGCTGAAAACTTGCCAAAGTTAGCAAGAGACAAACCTCCAAAGACTAAAGAAACTGAGCAAACCCTAAGCAGGATAAACTAAAAATAAATTTAAAAATCTATGCCAGAACACACTATAATCAATCATCTTAAAATTTTTTTAAAAAATAATAAATCTTTGAAGCAACTTGAGAAAAATGATACATTATCTACAAAAGAAAACTATTAGAATGACAGAGTTCTCATCGGAACAGGAAGTCAGGAGGAATTGGCACAACACTTGCAAGTGCTGAAAGAAAAAATATATACAATGAAACTATCTCTCAGGAATGCAGGAAAAATCAAGACATTCTCAGATGAAGGTAAACTAAGATTATTTGGAAACAGCAGACCTACTCTAAAAGAATGGCTAAAATAAGCTCTAAACCAAAAGAAAACAATAAATGAAGGAAACTTGGAATATCAAGGAGGAAGAATGAACATGGCAAGCAAAAATATGGGTAATTACAACAGGATTTTCATCTCCTGTTGTGTTTTCTAAATTATGTTTGATGATTGAAGCAAAGAGTATAATACTTTCTGATACAGTTCTAAAGTATATAGAGGAAAACTTTAGAAAATTACGGTCATGTGTCACTTGATGACATGGATACATTCTAAAAAATACATCATTAGGCAATTTCATTATTGTGCAAACATGAGAGTGTACTTACATAAACCTAAATGGTATAGCCTCTTCCACATGTAGCCTATATAGTATATAGCCTGTTGCTCCTTGGCTACAAACCTACAGAGCATGTTACTTGACTGAATACTTTAGACAATCGTAACACTATGGGAAGTATTTGTGACCAACATGGTGAAACCCCACCTCTACTAAAAGTACAAAATTAGCCAGGCATGGTGGCGCATGCCTGTAATCCCAGCTACTGGAGAGGCTAAGGCAGGAGAATCACTTGAACCAGGGAGGTGAGGTTGTAGTGAGCCAAGACTGTGCCATTTTGCACTCCAGCCTGGGCAACGGGCAAAACTCTGTCTCAAAAACAAACAAACAAAAAATCTAAACATAGAAAAGATATAGTAAAAATATGGTGTGAAGGATAAAAAATGGTACACTGGATAGGGTATTTACCATGAATAGAGCTTGAAGGAGTGGAGATTGCTCTAGATGAGTTAATGAGTGGGTTGTGAGTGAATGTGAAGTCCTAGGCCATTACTGTATGCTACTGTAGACCTTAAAAAACACTGTACACATTTATTACCACTATCATTATTATGCACTACATAATTTTATGTGCTATAACTTTATATGACTGGCAACACAATAGGTTTGTTTATACCAGCATCACTACAAAAAATATGAGTAACAAATGCATTGTGCTACAACATTATGACGGTTACAAACTCACTAGGTGATAGAAAATTTTAAGCTCCATTATAATCTTATGGGACCATCATATATGAGGTCTATCTTTGATCAAAACATTGTCATATGTCTCATGACTATATATTATAAATGTAAGAGTTTAAAGGGGCATAAAAGGAATCTGGGATTTTATACATCATTTCAAATGATAAAATGATGGCACAGTATAAAAAGATATATCCTCAAAACATTAACAAAATCAAAATTAAAGTGGCTATCTTAATAACAGAGTAGGCTGCAGAGAAAATTACCAGAAACATGGATAGACAGTGATAAAACATAAAATAATAATACATGATGACATATAATGATATATAATATATAATGATAAGGATATATATATTTATTGATAAAAAGTTCTATATCTAGTATATAATGATAAAATATATACGATTAAAAAATCAATATATAATGATTAAAAAGATCAATCAAACAAGAAGAAGTAGCAATCCTAAATGTGTATGCATCAAACAACAAAGCCACCAAATACAACATAGTTAAAAGAAAAACAGAAGTGTACACAGTTATAGTTGGCGATTTCAACATCCCTCTCAACAACTGATAGAACAATTAGACAAAAAATTAGCAAGTGTAAAGAATAACCCAACACCATCAACCAATAGGATCCAATCAACATTTATAAGTAGCATGCTCAGTATTTAATGACTAACTTAATGTTACTCTAACATTAGTCTAACTTGCCAGAAAGTTCAACTGGCATAAGCATTAAAATTCTGTAATGACACCATTGCTAAGATATGAGCTCTTTGCTCTTGCTCTGTCTTTTTTAATCACTCATGTCTGTACCATGTTTTGTGTTGCACATAGGGGGAAACCAACCCTTTATTATGCTGTTGTATAATGTCAAGCAAGTATAATTGGGAAAAGTGCTATGAGGAGCTAAAAAAAAAATTCAAATTGTTACATTTTTGCTGATTGCACAAAGAGGACCTAACATGAGAAGGAAAGTGCTGATTGTGATGCAGTTGGGAAAGAAACAGATTTCTGAAGCAAGGGACTTAAGGTTTACATCATGTGAAATCGATTGTGCATTGTCTTCTCTCAGAATTTTGAAGGAGGGCAAAACTCCAACTTTCTCCATATGTTTGATAAAATAAAAAATAGTTTGTCAAAGCAACAACAGCACACTGAAAAAGTTCTTCCCTGAAAAATGGCAAAACGCTTTCCAAGAGCACAGAACCGGCTGGCTTTTGGTTTAATTCAGCGATACTTCTATTCATTGGCAGAAATAACAGCATATTTCCTGCAGATCAAATTGGAAGTTTCTCTCGGAAAATATCTTGGATTTTGTATATGCATATTCATAAAATGAAAATAACTTGATTTGCTGGCACTCTGGTCCTGGAGTCAGAGGGGTAGAGGGGGAGCAAAATATTGTTAGGAATTCAAGTAAAAGAGCAGGGCCAGAGAAAGCAAGAAAGTGAAGTAAAAACACAGGTCAAGTTTCCAGAAAGAGCAGAAATGTGCAGATGTTAACCATGCAGATGTGCTTGGGAAAGAAGGTGGCTTTTCCACTCAGGATCCTATAGCAGGAGCTTGAAAAATGTTGGTTGCCTGACCCAGATGGTAGATAGTCTCACGTATGCCAGTGCAGAGCCAAAGGTGTGTCTGGATGCAAGCTAGCTGGGATTCCAGCCAGGGACACAGCAGTGAAGCTCAGAATGAGAGGGAAGTATCTGATCTTTTCTAGGAGTGGTGTCCTTCAGAACAAGGCTCATGTCTGCTTAGGTGGCAGCAGCTTGCAGAAAAGTGAAGGAAAAATCAGAGTATTCTTTGTTTGCACCTCCATTTCCATTTTCTACTTTGTCTCCTCCTTCTTTCCTTCCTTCTTTTCTTCCTTCCTTCCTCCCTTCCTTCCTTCCTTCTTCCCTCCCTCCCTCTCTCCATGTCTGTCTGTCCTTCCTTCCTTCCTTCCTTCTTTCCTTCTTTCTTCCTTTCATATATGGGAGGGACATCACAGTTTTGATCCCTAGCTACTTCCTGGCCAGGCTGTCAGGCTGCAGTGGCTGCCTTTTTCCAAGACCACAGCTGCTGTTTGGTGGCAGCAAATATTCCCTGATGTCACTAGCCATGGAGTCCTACACCACTGTTTGTGAGTCTCTCTTAACACTGCCCATACCTATGTAATGTCTCCTTCATTAAACTTAACTCAATTATCTCATTTGAATATTTTATCTGTTTCCTGCTGGGACATTAACCTAGCAAGTGAATTGTTCCTGATTGGTAAATGAGTTCCAGAAAGGTGACTCGAAGTGGAGGAAGGAGAATAGTAGCGATGTTGGGAGAGAAACCTCCAAGACAACATGCTGCTATGGTCCTTGGCTGTCCTCTAGGAAAGCAGCACTACTCCCTAAGCCATCTGTCTTAGGTTACAGTGTTGTAGAAATTAAGAAAATGACATTGGGTGTCATTGGGAGCTTGGAAATGACAGGCAGTATGAAGTTAATGGAGTTATGGAAAGAACCCAGGATTGAGAGTCACACAAACCAGGGTCTGTTACTTAATATCTGTGTGGCCTAGAAAAAGTGACTTAAATCTTTGAGCCTCACTTTTTTTCATGTATTCAAAAAGATAATAATATCCACATCTTGGTGATTTTGTGTGATGGTTAATTATTAAGATAACACGATGCATCTAGGATAGGGTCCAGAGCTTTCCAGTTTCTTGGTGACTGTTAGCTCCCTTCTTCCTTCTCCGCTTCCAAGTAACTGAACAAGTCATGGGATGCCAAGGCCTGGGAAAGTTTATGCTCCTAGAACAGAAACGTGTTTAGTGGCATGATGGTGCTGCACTATTGCTTTACTAATAACCGGCTATGGTGCACAGTACCCTGCACTGGCATCAGAACTAGATTAAAGATTTAGATAATCAACAAAGCCAGTTGATTTTTTTTAACATACTTGTCTTCTCTGAGCCCCAGTAACCCATAAGTAAAGTGAAGCATTTGGGCCAAATCAGCTCTTCCTAAAATATGAGTCACAGTCTGAAATTGAAAGGGAGACAAGGGCATAAAAAGGAGAGTATGTTCCCCCTCAACTTCCAGAATGAAAAGATAGAAGGCAATAGAAATGACAGCAGTCCATTTAATTATCTGTAGCAAAAATAATGTGCTGGTAGGTCATAAGCTGGAAACTTTTGCAGATGTGTTTTGTTTGACCTGCATATTGGTGTTTCAAAATTTTGCATTATTTGACAACATTTAAAAGTCAGGAGACAGGATATGAAAATTGAGATTGCCAGCTTCTCTGGAAAATCTAGTCATACACCCTCCCCTACTATACAAATTTCTGCAGGGTAGTAGTGGCCAGAGCTGAGAAAGTGCTGCCACCTACAGAAAGAACCTGAGCCCTCCTATTGGTCACAGTCTTCATCTAGCTCACTTTTCCAGTCTGTATGTTACCTGGCAGAATCTTGAGGACATTCGAGTGCTTGATGCTTAATAAATTAAGAAATGTAGGTTGCAATGTAAATGGTTCTGATAGATTAAAAATTGCCTTTTATCTTCACTAAAATAGAAAGTAAAAATAAGCACCAAGGACACATTGGTATAATACAACTCAATACAAATCAACTAATAGCAAAGTATGGACCTTTTTCAGAACTTAATACAAGCAAACTGTAAAAATCTAAAATAATTCATGAGGCACTCAGGGAAATTTGAACATTGAGCAAATATTTATAGCATTTGGGAACTACTCATATATTTGACGTTGTAACAGTGACATTGCTATTTTGGCTTTTTTATTGTTAATACATTTTATTTTTTGAGCAGTTTTAGGTTCACAGCAAAATTGAGCAGAAAGTGCAGTGAGTTCCTATCTACCTCCTGCTTCCCGCCCACCCCACACACACAACATACCCTACTCTCTACATCATACACTAGAGTGTATATTTAATGCAACCAATAAACCTACACTGACACACCATTTTCACCCAAAGTCCATAGTTTACATCAGGGATCACTTAGTGTTGGACATTCTGTGGGTTTGGACAAATGTATAGTGACATGTATTCACATTAAAGTATCATGCAGAATAATTTAACTGCCCTAAACATCCTCTATGCTCTCTGTCTATTCATCTGTCCCTCTCATCTAAGCCCTGTCAACCACAACACTTTTTACTGCCTCCAGTTTTGTTCTTCTCTTTTGATATTGAGTTGGCCATTCTGGGTATTTTGCCTCTCCATAGAAACTTTAAAATCAATTTGTTGATAACCACACTTGATCATGGTGCATAATTATTTTTATACATTGTTGGATTGAACTTACTAATATTTTGTTAAGGATTTTTGTACCTATGTATGTGTGAGGTATTACTCTTTATGGTTTTTCCATGTAATATCTTTGTCTAATTTTTGTACTGAAGCAGTGTTGGCCTCTTAGACTGAGTTAGAAACTATTACCACTGTTTTAATCTTCTGGAAGAGATTGTAGAGAATTGGTATGATTTTTTTTCCTTAAATGTTTGGTATAATTTAGCAGTGAATCCCTCTGGGTCTGGTGCTTTTTATTTTTAAAGGTTAAAGGTTATTAGTTATTGATTGAATGTCTTTAATAGATATTGGCTTATGATTGCCTCTTTCTTGTTGTGTAACATTTGACACGTTGTATTCCTCAAGAAATTGTGTCCGTTTCATCTAGGTTATCAAGTTGTGAGCATAGAACTGTTCATAATAACCTTTTATTATCATTTTAACATTAACGGGTTCTGTAGTAATATCCCCTCTTTAATGTATGGTACTAGTAATTTATGTCATCTCTCTCTCTTAGCCCAGCTAGAGGTTTTATTGATCTTTTCAAAGAACCAGTTTTTCATTTCATTTATTTTCTTTGTTGACTTTTTGTTTCTCAATTGTATTGATGTGCATTCTAGCTTTTATTATTTCTTTTCTTCCGCTTACTTTGGATTTAATTTGCTCTTCCTTTTCTAGCTTCCTAAGGTGAGGGCTTAAATTATTGATTTGAGATTCTTCTTTTCTAATATGTGCAATACAAGTTGACTGATGGTGCTCTTGAGTTCAACCACGTCCTCCACCTTTTGGATCTGTCCTCTTCTAATAGAGGAGTGTTGGAGTCTCCAACTATAAGGGTGGATTCTCCTGTTTCTCCTTGCAATTCTCTCAGTTTCTGTTTCAACTATTTTGACACTGTCCTTAGGCATACACATCTTAAAGACTGTTATGTCTTCTTGGAGCATTGACACTTTTATCATTAAGTAAAATCCCCTCTTTATTTCTGATAATTTTCCTGGCTCTGAGGTCTGCTGTGTCTGAAATTAGTATAGCTACTTCCACTTCTTTTGACTGATGTTAGCATGGTGATATGGTTTGGTTGTATCCCCACCCAAATCTCATCTTGGATTGTAGCTCCCAATCTCTCCAATTTTGGGGACAGTAGTCTTTCCTGTGACCTCATTTCTTTGATGGGTCTGATGACCTCATTTATTTGTACTTGTTAGGACAGAGTGGCAACTTCTATGTTTCTTACCTGCCAGAAAAGCAACTGGAAATCTCTGTTTTTAAAAATAGTTCTTATCTTTCTAAGATGACTGCTGAGATACATATAGACAAGATATGATACCTGGGATTTGCTTCAAAATAATCTGGGAGGATGAAAGGAAATGGATGGGATGCAACTGAAACAAGATTGGTCATGACTTGATCTGAGAACCCAACAAAATCCATTGTTGAATTTGGGTGATAGCTATATTGGGGTTCATGACATTATTCTCTAAATGTTTGTATTTGTTTTTTCAAAATATATTTCAAAATATGTTTTTGAATGTTTCTCTTTTTCTACTTGATGAACTTTGAATAACTATAGTTCTCTAACTGGTCAGGTCCATTTTCTCTCTTCCTCCCACTCTGTCCTCCCTCCCTTTTCTCCAAATACTTCAGAAAAGACAGACAAGGCTCACCAACATCTTAAAAGGAAGAAAAATAACTCTACCCTAGTGGTAGTTCCCATACTTCAGTCCTTCACTTTCTTCATGCATATCTTGCATACCCCATTGTAGTATTTTCTCTAAAATTGTCTTAAAGTTTGTTTCAAATTAAGGCCTTTATTTTCACAATGTCCTGAGAATTTTATCCATGAAACCAAAGAGTTGAGGTTCTAGCAATATTTTAATACATATAAAAATGAATCTGTAGCCACTAAATAAAGTACATTGTCTCGGCCGGGTGCAGTGGCTCACGCCTGTAATCCCAGCACTTTAGGAGGCCGAGGCAGGCGGAACACGAGGTCAGGAGATCGAGACCATCCTGGCTAACACGGTGAAACCCCATCTCTACTAAAAATACAAAAACAAAATTAGCCTGGCATGGGGGCGGGCGCCTGTAGTCCCAGCTACTTTGGGAGGCTGAAGCAAGAGAATGGCGTGAACCTGGGAGGTGGAGCTTGCAGTCAGCCGAGATGGCGCCACTGCACTCCAGCCTGGGTGACAGAGCCAGCCTCCGTCTCAGAAAAAAAAAATACATTGTTTCATGTACTTTATTTAATCATCTTATATTTTACCAGCCAGTATGTGTGACATGCTGCACGACCGCACTAGCTAAGTCACGGTCACAATTATGGAGAGAGGTGCATAGATTCCCAGTCCCCTCAAAAATTTAAGTCATGTTATACTTCCTCTTTCCTGGCCTAATATTCAGAAGATGATTAAGTGGCAGAATCAGAATCTCTTACCTCTCCAATGTAGCAGATTGACTTATATCTGAATTTTCAGTAGAAATCACATGTATTTTACTGTGCGGATTCCCAACAGTGTCAGAGAATTCAGCAATTGTCCTAAGCTGACCATCAAATGAGGGAGGTATAAATCCATGTTTGCTTCTTGAGAAAGGTTAGATCTCTAACTAAAAGGGGATCTGCTGCTATGGATTCACTTTGTTTTTAATTTAACTGAGAGGGAAGCTGTATAAATTAATCACAGAGGATGGTATTTTGTTTCTGAATGCAGTCATGTAAAAATCAATGTATGTATAAACGTGGCAATCCATTTCAACTGTGTCTTCCAGTCTTGGTTTCTCTTTCACCTCCTAGATTAAGTTTTCTTTCATTAGATCGGTGCTTTGGAGATCTTGAGGGGAAAAAAAGAGAAAGGAGTGAAAGTTTGGGCTATGATTAAATCTTATAGAACTTGAAAAATGACAAGTCTTTGTTTCTTTGGTCATTGCAATGCAACAGGACCAGCAGCTGAGTGATTATAAGAAAATAAATACACCAATCAATTGGTCAGGTACTACCACCATCATTAAAACCTGAGCATTTATTCTGAGAACCCAACAAAATCCATGAAATCCATGTAAGAAAATGCTTCTGAAAATTGAATGGCTATTGAACACTGGAACTTTATAAAAAGCAACCAAGAAAACTTCTGTAAATGCACAAGGCTTTTAAATTAGCTCTAAAATAATGAATGTCAGTTTTCAACCTTTTTAGACTATTTTATATCAAAATATATGATGAATGTTGCACTATCACTTTTTACACCGGCCAAAAAAAATATTATTCTCTGTAGACATTACAACATAAAACAAAAATGCTTTTATTACCAGGAGCAATGATGTGACAAGCTTGATAAATGCAAGTTTAAGATTCCTTTGGGTTTTAGCATCCCTTCACACTTATTTTCAAGTTACTAATAGATTCTGTAGGTTTGACTAGCCATCATTTAAGAGCGTCATTTACTCCGAAATGACAGAAAGTAAGATGTTCTTAAATGTCCAATTTTTCTCTTTTCCCTGAATGAGTTGCTAATGACAAAAAGTAACAAATTTTATTCATGTTGTCTGAGTGAAGAAACGGTCATTGACAAATGATGACTATCAAACAGAGACGTTTTCACTTAACACTCTTAAAAAAACTGTTAAAGAAACCTGGCGACCCTGTTTTGTTTTGTGTCGTATTTTTAAGAGGCTTGGATTGGCAGGTAAATTTTTCCAACTAAATGGGCCTTAAATATCCCCCATGTAAAACCTGGATGATTTAGACTGAGCCAGCTACAAATGAGTTGGCTTATAGGCTAATTAGTGCATTGAAGACCAAAGCATGCCCCTAATGTTATTTCTTCAACTAGAGAGGTTTCTGAAACGGTGACAGTTGTGAACCTAGAAGTAAATAATTAATGACAAAACAACTCATGGCTTTCCAAGCAGAATTTTCTTTGAAAGTTATGTGATCATATTTGAAATACCACATAACAGTCATATTAGGGATCTCTAGGCTGGTTACAATGAATTTTGAAATGTAAATAACCAGCTCAGATCCCTCTGGGTGTCTCAGAGGTTGAAATTTAACTCTTAGTTTGCCATTTGGCAAAACATGGCTTTTTGTTTATCTTTATAAAGAGTCCCAAAGAAATATTAGGCATCTCAAAGATTGTATAAAGCAATGCTTATTATTGTTGGAACTTCTCATTTCTTTATTTAATTCATTGTTTAAAATTTTGTTTCCATTGTATGCTAACTATGATGCTACACATGGGGAACAATGGTAAACAAGAGAGATAGGTCTCCTTTCCTAGAGAAACTATGCCAATGGGGATTTAAATAATGAAAAATAATAAGGCAGATTAACATAGTGAGAGAGTAGAAGAAAAGGATGGGAGGATAGGATGTTACTTTGGATAGAAGGGTCAGCAAAGGAATTTGTGTCCATGAGCAGTGATACTCAAAGTGTGTTCCCTGTACCAGTAGCATCTGCATCACCTGAGATCATGATGGAAATGCATATTCTTGAGTCCTACCCATGACCTACTGAATTAGAAACTCTAGACAGGGGGCCAGCTGTCTGGTTTTAACATGCAACACCTCCCCACACACACGGGTGACTGTGATATGCTCTTGAAGTTTGGGTAGAACCTAACAATCTCATTTGAACAAACTCTCTCTAGATAAGTCTGATATATCATTGTACTTTGAAGTTCTGGTGAGTCTACCATTTTTATTCTACCTTCTTTTGACCACATGCCTCTTTCCCACACCCCCCTTAATTGCCCATTTCTTTGTTCTTCTTTACAACAAAATCCTCAAAGAGTCTAATTTATTTTTTTATAATCTCTCTTAATCCTTCTCCAATTAAGTTTACATCTACATTACTACATCAAAACTGCTCAGGCCAAAGTCACCATTGACCTCACATTGCTAAATCCAAAAGATTTCAGTCTTCATTTTACTTGAGTTATTCACAGCATTTGAACAAATTGACCTACCTTCCTTCTTGAAGCACTTCCTTCCTTGGCTTTCTCTTTCTTTCCTAAAGTATCCATCCTGTTAGCTACTTTTTTCTTGTCCACCTGTAAACGTTGCCACACCCCAGAGATTAGACCTCGGGCCTCTCAACTACTCTATCTACAGTTGCTGGATGCATTTAGTTGCATGGGTTTAGATACCATATATATGCTTTCAACCCCCAAACTTAGATCTCCACCATTGACTTTTCCAAAAACTTCTTATTCCCACTTGTCCTGTGGATGTTTAATCGGCACCTTAAACTTAACAAGACCATAATAGAACTTCTGATTCCCTCCCTGCAACCTGCTTCCCCATCTCAGTAAACGACAGCTCTACCTTTTCTGAACAACTCTGGCTCCAAATCTTGGAGTCATCCTTGACTCTTTCTTCTTTTTCGCCCAAAATCTAATCTTTCATTATATCCTCCCTGTTGACATTGCCTGTAAAATATATCTAGAATGTAGGCCAGGCACGGTGGTTCATGCCTGTAATCTCAGCACTTTGGGAGGCTGAGGCAGGCGGACCACCTGAGGTCAGGAGCTTGAGACCAGCCTGGCCAACATGGTGAAAACCGTCCTACTAAAAAAATACAAAAATTCGCCAGAAGTGGTAGCACGCATCTGTAATCTCAGATACTCAAGAGGCTGAAGCATGAGAATTGCATTGAGCTAAGATCATGCCATGGAACTGAGTGACAGAGTGGGATTCTGTCTCAAAAAAAAATAAAAAATAAAATAAAACATATCTAGAATCCAAATAGTTACCACCACCACCGCTACTACCATTCTGGTCCAAGGCACCATCCTGTCTCACATGGATAATTGCTCTAGCATCCTAATGTACATTCCTGATCCCACATTGCTCCCTACAGTCTATTTTTTACCACCAGGCATTGTCATCCATCTTACTCAAACAAAAAGCCAATGTTTTCACCATAAACCACAAAGGTCTACATAGCCTAGACCCTTTTACCTCTCTGAGCTTCTCTTCTAGTACCCTCTCCCTCATTCCCTTCTCTCCACTCATATGGGCATCCTAGCTTTACTCAAACAGGCATGCTGCTGCCTCAGGGCCTTTATATTTGCTTTTCCAACTGCCTAGAGTGCTTTTCCCCCAGATAGTTTCATGGCTTATCTATGACTCCCTTCAATGTCAGCCCAAATGTCTTCCCAGCAGTGGCATATGCCCTGCTTCACTTTCCTCCATAAAATAGATCACCCTCTATATTTACTTATACACTTGTTTATCTGTATCTCCTCACTAAAGTTACAAGCACACACTGTCTTGTTCCCTGCTTTATCTCCAGTGCCTAGAATAGTGCCTGGCACATAATAGGTCTTTAAATAAATATTCGTAGAAAGAGTTAGTGTAATACTTCAGGTCTCAGATCAAATATCTACCACCTCAGGGTGGATCAACCCATCCAAAACACCTTTCCACGCCCCCACTCTATAGCCTATCACCATGTTTATTTCTGTATTGCAGTTGTGAGGATACTTGCTACCTTCTTTAGTGTTTTATTTATTTATTCATATTGTCTCCCTCCCAACAACACTAGGTTATATGCCCCATAGGGACTAAGACCTCATCTATCCTCCTAGTGCTTATCATAGCACCTAACACAGTGGTGCATTTCAAATATTTTTTAGTACAAGTGTGTAAAGAAATAAGGTGCTTCTCCATGCTCTCTTGATATTATCTTATTAAATCTTCATATTGAAATTTTGAGGGCAATGGTGTCATCTCCCTTCTATTTATGAGAATACCAGAGCTCAGCAAAGCTACTATCTTGCCCAAAGTCACTTGGAGAGCAAATCACAAAACCCAAGTCAAACTCTAAATCCACTCTCTTTCCATTGCATTGCTTTATAGGGAAACCAGCCAGAAGGACAATAGGATTCCTTTGACATAATATTCTAATTTGATGAAAAAGATATTTGGATTAAGATGTCAATCATCAATAATGTTTTTATGGCCACCCCTCTCTATTATTTTACTGTGACTTTAAAAGAGGAATTTAATATTTTAACCCAAATGAATAATAAAGAAATTTAGACTTATGGAAGAAAAATGTTTGGAAAAATAAAGCCTTTATTTCTTTTAATGACTCCAGAGTCATGGCTAATTTTTTGTACGACATCTAGAGAATGATTGTGTAGTGGAGAAAATATTAAATTCAGAATCCAGGTCTGTCACAAATTATACTTCAGAAGAATATAATCACCTCTCTGAGTGACCATTTTCTCACCTAAAAAGTGAAGATAATGCCTATTTCAGAGAACTGCAGAAATAAGAGCAATTGCAGTAAGTATGCCAAACTGTCTATTGTCACCTCAAAGTCCTTGTCATCCCCTTCCGTGGTGTCCTCTACATTGCAAAGAAGTCAGAACGATAATTTCCAGAATTTCCTTCATGGAACATCTCCAGGTTGGATTCTGCCAGAGAGAAGTACTTATATAAGATTTGGAAAGCAGAAAGGAGAATTAAGCCATTATCATAAAGAGGCATCGCAGCACAGGGAAGGTTGGCAGTGGCTTCTGCAAGCACCTGTGTGCATCCCCCTCTTCAGTGCTGTGGACACCTGCAGTGGTGGGAGGTGTCTGCTGGAGACTTCCTCCCCTACAAGGCATGCTGAACAGCTCAGTAGGGATTCCTGCAGCATCCTGGAGCTCTTGAGAGTTACAGCAGCTTTCAACGGGTGTCTAGACCCGGTGAGTTCAAGGCTGCTGACTGAGATGATTGGAAATAACTTTTCTGACCATTGACCTTTGCTACCGCATCCTCCCCAAAATTGCCTAAGTCTCGATTTGCCTAAATTAAAAGACTTTATACTTGGAACACATTGAGAGGCTTCTGTGTATTTGATGAAACCCGAATCATAAATAATGGTAACAATTTATGCATATTGAATAATGCCCATGGGCAGGGCATGGTGCATCTTCTTATTGAATTGCCCTGTAAATAATAGATATCATTAGGCCCATTTAGTTGATGAGGAAACAGAGGCTTATAGAGATACTTGCCCTCAGTCACACAATTTATGAGCACCAAATAGGGATTATACAAGAAAGTACATTAGAAACTGAAAAGCTCTGTACTGATGGGAGATATTTAGCTCCGTATCCTTTCCTGGTAGAATTTCCCACAAGAGTGAAAATAAATCCCTCTTTTTTCAGGGACAGAGTCCTCATTGTTCTCTATTCTAATATTTCTCAATCTGGCACCATTAACGTTTTGGGCTAGTTCATTCTTTGCTGTGTGGGCAGTTGGCAGGGGTGGGGGTAGGGGCAGTGGCTGCCTTGTACATGGTAGAATGGTGAGCAGAATCCCTGGGCTGTACCCACAAAATACCAGGAGCACCCCCAACGGGTGTGACAGCAAAGTGCCTCTGGCACTATCAAATGTTCCCTGGAGAGTGGGGTGGCAAAATACCCCCCAACTCTGCCCCCATGAGAATCACTGAGTTGTAATCTTCCTGCTTGGGGTCTAGACTTGTAAGGGCCACAGATCTAGCCTCCCATGACACACCCTGTCCTAGGTTTCTGTGCTCTCTAGCAGTAAACAGTTCCTGCAGGGAAGCACATGCTTTTACAAAACCTAAAAGAAAAAAAAGATGCAGATGATTGGGTTTCGTATAATATCATTTGGTTTAAAATATATTAAAATCTACCTACAGCAAAAGATATGAAAATACTCATACCAACCTGTTCACGTTCGCCACCTTAAGGATGTGGGCAGTACAAAAGATGATGAGTTTTTTTATGTTTCTGCCATGGTTTAACTTATTAGAATGAGCAAATTTTACTTTTTCAAATATTTTTATCCATGACAATTAAATGTGCAGTAAATATTAGAGCATCCAGTATGTGCAGACCCTAAGCTAGACACAGTAAAATAGATCAAAATGAAGCACATAAAGTCCCTTCAAAAGCCATCAATCCTTTCTGCAAAACTCAGGAGGTTTGAAAATCTGAGTGGTTAGGTATTTCAGGAATAGGCACCCAAGGTTATGGCCCTAAAGTAAAGCATCAAGCAAGAAACTGATTCTGGGTCCATCATTTCCTTGCATCCTAGCCACCCCCAATCAATGCCTTTTTTGATTACTTTGTACTTCACCACGACATTTACTGAGGCCCAAATCATAGGCAACAGTACTTTCATTCTCCACATCCAAAGAGCAGACAATTTCCTTTCCTCACTTACTCCAGCCATCTTCTCCACTCTGGAAAAAGCAGGAAATTTCCGCTCCAATAGAAAGCAAAAGGAGTTGTAAATAAGTATGTTCCCTCACTGAATTAACAACACCAGGCACTAGAATTGTAAGTTCTTTCTATTAATATTACTCAACTCCGGAACTTGTAGACACCCAGTAGTACAACGTCTCTCAAACTAATTGAATAAAAATCACCTGGGACCCACACAAGATGAACTGAATCTGAATATGTGAGTGGGAGGCAGTGGTGGTGTAGAAATCTGATTTTTAACAACTACTCAGGGAAATATTTTTGCACAGAAAGTATAGTATCTTCTATGCAGTATGCATTCAATAAATATTTCTTAGTCATTTTGAATTGATTCAGATGAAAAGCCAGTGACTCTTTCCTTGAATGCTAAATTATAAAGAGATGTTGAGTAGAAAAACTCTGAGCTTTCAAGCTAGGCATTTTCCTTCCATAAACCTCTGTGATTTGGGTAAAAGCAGAGTAGCTTTAAAATTAAAGAGCAGTTTAAAAGGCCTTTAGAAATGGATATGACTTTCATCACAGCAAATGGCCCCACATTCTAGTAGACTTTGGAATTTAAGTCTAACATCTGGGCAAACTATTAGTCAACTATTCCTCTGAGAAGTGTTTGAGAGCAAATGATTATTAAAAACATCACCAGAAGGTCATTTTATCACCTTCCTAATTTCATTTTAGAGGATCTAAATTTCCTTCCACCGGGATGTTTGCCTGGAGCAATCAAATCATCTCCGTGCCAGCCAGGTGAAGGGGACTGATATGAGAACTACTTCTAAGAGCATCTGAGCTTTCAAGTTTTAAGTCATTGAAAGTTTCAAGCGATGTTCTAACTCAAAAGGAATGTGCTATAAATTATGATATGCAAAGGAGAAATAGGAGTATCTCTTTAAACAAACTCGAAAAGGAAGATAGCTATAACAAATGAAAAGGAGATTTTAGCACACAACAAACAGGAGGAAATAGGTTTCAAACGGTAAATAAACATTAATTAGTCTTTATAAGAAGATTGTTAAATTTAATTCATACCAAAAGGATGAAATTTGGAGGAAAGGGTCCAATAAAGGCTGTATTTTAAATTACAAATTTTCATCTAAAGAACAAATTGTCTTAAAAGCTCCATTTTATTACTCAGCACTGTTTTCACTTTATGGAATATTTTGCATTATATTTTAATTAAAGTTATAATTACAGAACTAAATATAATTAGCTTCTTTCTTCAAAAGAAATTGGAAGTGAACTTACTTTATTAAATTTTCAATGTGTTTCTTGCAGTGTTACATAGTTTATTCTAATTAATTGAAGGAGAACTCATAAATATTTTATCAACATGGGGATGTGATTAAAAACTCGAGAATTTTTCCCTTACTTTTTAATTTTATACCCCCTAATTTTTGGCTCTTGCTCAAATATATACAGATGATGTAGAAGGTTGAAGTCCCTCGTTATGTTCCCTCTTAACCTGATGCTTAGCCGCCAGGTTGGTTGAAGCATTTATTCCTTCATTTTCTTTCCTTTTGGGTCAGCATTTTGCAGTCTTCCCAAGGAAGAAAGGTGATCATCAGGCTCTACACATCTTTCCAGAATGGATACAGTAATGGACATCATGTACCCAACTGTTGTATTTCTGCCTATCTCATCGCCTTTTTCCCAACCTCAGTGTTCCACAAGGACAAGTACTTCATATTTCTGTCATTGGCTGTCCATGCACACTACCGCAAACAGCATGCAGAACAGAGTAAGTGCTCAATAAATGATGGTTGAGTCAATGAATGGACTCAAAATTTCCAAAATTTGTCCCCCTGAAGACTAGTTCTGAATGATGTTAATAGTAAATATTCATTCAAAAAATTCCATGTCAGGGGGTTTAAGATAACTGACTATACGTGCTGGACATCAGTTCTCCCTAGAAAGAATAAAAATAATGAATAATTATACCTCAAATAGAATATCAAAGAGAGAACACTAGAACCCAGTGGAGGGCTCACAGGAAAAACCTGAAGCACAGAAAAAGAAGGAAGAGAAAGGCCAACTTAGTCATGATCAGCTAGAAGCCTGGAGGGACTCAGTATTGGAGGTAAGGGTAAGTGCAAGAGTTTGGGTAGCCCTCATCCCTACTGCAGACTTCCGGGATTGGAACTATGGGAGAGCTCCTCTGTTCTCATGACTGCACTAGTATGGGTGGTAATTTGGAGAATACATGAGAGCATTGCACCAGACTGTAAACTCATACTGGGTCACTCACCCTACACCCAGACTCAGTGGCTGTAGCAGGATGCCACTCTGACAGCACAGCTCTCAGGGACTGCATCCTGCCCTAGGAACCTCAACTCTGGTATCTTCATATCCCGGAGCTCCCTCTGACATTCGTCAGTGCCCAGTAGGAGGGCTGCAGCAACACTGCTAGCTGGACCTAAAGGAGCTGCAGGATTTCCAGCTCTGTAGCCCTCAGGGAGTGCTACTTCTGTGGAGGGAAAGACGAGTACAGCACACCAAAATGGCAGCCCCCAGGATAAAGAAAACCAAAGGACTTTCTAGAGCCCAAGAGCTCCCTGCATGGGGCTGTGAAAGTGTGTCCACTTCCAGCAGGGGCACAAACTCTGTGCTCAGTTCTTCAGAGAGTGAAATTCCCTCCTACCAGCTGAGCAGCCTCTGTGCTATAGCCCATGCCTGAAGGAGACCTCTGTTCTCCTCCACACAAACACTCCAGGCACGGCCACTGCTATAGCCACAGGAAGTTGGCACAAGCTAACCAGACTGCTGCCTCTCTCAGGCTGTGAGTGATGACCACAATCTCACTGGTGGAATAGTCTCTTAGCCTGGACTAAAAGGAAAGGAAAGGCCCCCTGACTCCACTAGGCAGCCCACTAGGCGGTCCTCTAGTGCTGCCACCACAAAGAGCAGGAGAGCCTGAGAGCTCCCTGTTTGGGACAGTAAAAAGTGACTCTGCCTTCAACAGTCATGCAAACTATGCTGGGCTTTGCAGGTAAAGAGTCAAGTCCCCCACCACTGGCCAAGCAGTCTCTGCTCACTCTGCCTCATGAGTGGAGAATAAGACCCCACCTCCCGCTTCGCACACTTCTGCAGGAACAGCCACTGCTGCTGCTCAAGGAGGCTGATGTGGATGAGCTAGAGTGTGGTCTATCTGGGACTCTGAGGGACAACTGTGACCCCACTGGCAGCATGGCCTCAGCCCAGCATTGCACAAAGGGCAGTGTCTTTCCCTCCTCCTGCATAGAAATGCAGCATTGCTGCCCTAGAGAGTATCAGAGCCTGAAAGCTGAGTGTTTGGGGCTGTGGTGGAGACTCCACACTGCACGCACTGCCAGCTGCCACAGAGATTTAGTGTTGAGTCGCTGGAGTGGCATCTCCTGTGGTCCTGGGTTATATTGCAGCCTAAAAGCAAACTGCAGTGTCTAACCTAACTGACTATTCTGAACACTGGGACAGGGGTGTGAGAGGGAAGAAGACCTCATTCCTGACTGCCAAGAAAGAGGCACTGAGACTGTCTCTCACTGCCAGTACAGAGACCTCAGTGCAGCAGTGATCACTCGTCACTCAAATATTTGGTCTGAGGACTCCTTTGCCACCCCAGTCAGGGCTGGTGCTAAACTTGAGGGACCTCAAGTCTTTTCTGGTTGGCTCTGCCTAGCTTTGCCACCCACTCCTAGACAGAGGGGGCAGGACTTAGGCCTTGAGTGCTCCAGGGCCTAATCCACCAACCGGGACAACAGACTACTTCTCTCAGTTTACGAAGATCAAGCACAAACCTACTGTTACCACCACAGCTGGCTTTTACTGGCAAGCACCACCTACTGGCCTAGAGGTCAACCCACACAGCCCATTACAACATCTGCTGACACAACTGCACAGTGCTCAGGAATGAGACAAGCCTCTTAGGACCTCTACTACCACCATTGCCTATGCCACTCCAGCTACCCAGGATGCCATGAATCCACTCACCCACCCAGTACACTGCTCCTACAACTGGCATTTGTGAAAGCCACCATACTAAGGCTATTTATAACCAAGGAAATGTTACAGTCTCCGCTACCAAATGCACCCATAAGCAAAGTCAACAGCCCTACTCAAAATATATCATAATCATATCCTCCAGAAAAAAAAGTCGTGCCCCAATGAAAGTTTAATTCAAAAATAAGAAGAGACTGTTTCTCCAGATTTGAAGAAATCAGCATAATAATTCTGAAAGTATGAAAACCCTGGGTGTTATGACACTCCCAAAGGAACATAGCCATTCTCTAGCAATGGATCCTAATAAAAGGAAACTTCCAAAATGCCAGAGAATTAATTCAAAATATTCACTTTAAATACGCTTGATGAGATACTTGAGAAATCTAAAAACCAATACAAAGGAATCAGAAAATCAATTCACGATATGAATGAGAAATTTACCAAGGAGATAGATACCTTTTTTTAAAAAGCAAAACTTCTGGAAATAAAAAAAATTACTGAAGGAACTACAAAATACAGTTGAAAGCTTCAATAGTAGACTAGACCAAGCCTAAGAGAGAATATTAGAACCTGAAACACATCTTTTGAATTAATCCAATCAGACAAGAATAAATAAATGGAATTTTAAAAAGAATGAATAAAGCCTTCAAGAAGTATGGGACCATATGAAATGACCAAACTTATGAATCACTGGTATTCCTAAGGGAGAAGAAAAAGTTCAAAGTTTAGAAAACCTATTTTAAAATACAATAGCCAAAAATATCCCCAGTCTATCAAGAGATTTAGACTTTCTAGTATGAAAGGCTCAAAGAACACCAGAAAAATACATTACAAGATGTTCTTCACCAGAAAAGTCATCGGACTATCTAAAGTCCATGTGAAGGAAAAAATCCTAAATTCACCAAGAGAAAATTTTCTAGTCAGCTATAAAGGAAGCCCCACAAGACTAACAGTGGACTTCTCAGCGAAAACCTTTCAAACATCCAGGCACGGTGGCTCACACCTGTAATCCTAGCACTTTGGGAGGCCAAGGCAGGTGGATCCCTTGAAGTCAGGAGTTCAAAACCAACCTGGCCAATGTGGTGAAACTCTGTCTCTACTAAAAATACAAAAATATATATATAGCCAGGCATGGTGGTAGGCAATTGTAATCCCAGCTACTTGGGAGGCTGAGGCAGGAGAATTGCTTGAACCCAGGAGGCGGAGGCTGCAGTGAGCCAAGATCATGCCACTTCATTCAGCCTGAGTGACAGAGTGACACTCCGTCTCAAAAAAAAAAAAAAAAAAAAAAAAAAAAAACAGCAACCTTTCAATCCAGAAGAGATCGGGATCCTATTTTCAAAGTACTCAAAGAATAACAAAAATTTCCAACCATGAATTTTATGTCCTGCCAGAAGAAGCTTCATAAATGAGGAAGAAATAACATATTTCCCAAAGAAGCAAATGCTGAGGAAATTCGTCACCACTGGACAAGTCTTACAAAAAATGCTCAATGGAGTACAAAACATGGAAACAAAAGGTCAATATTTGCCATCATAAAAGCCAGGAAAGTATAAAATTCACAAGACTTTTTTTGTTGTTTTTTGAGACAGAGTTTCACTCTTGTTGCCCAAGCTAGAGTGCAATGGTGCAACCTCAGCTCACTGCAACCTCTGCCTCCCGGGTTCAAGTGATTCTCCTGCCTCAGCCTCCAGAGAAGCTGGGATTACAGGCACCTGCCACCACACCCGGCTAATTTGTGTGTGTGTGTGTGTGTGTGTGTGTGTGTGTGTGTGTGTATTTTTAGTAGAGATAGGGTTTCACCACCTTGGCCAGGCTGGTCTCAAACTCCTGACCTTAGGTGATCCACCCACCTTGGCCTCCCAAAGTGGTGGGATTACAGGCATGAGCCACTGTGCCCAGCCTAAAAGTCTTATTAAATAATTACACAAAAGAGAAAGAGAAAGAAATCAAGTGGCAACACAACAGCACTCCACTTAACCACAAAGACAAACAGAAAAAACAACAACAACAACAACAAAAAAGAATCTATAGAACAACTAGATAACAATTAACATTACGACAGAAACAAAACCTCCCATATCAATATTAACCTTGAAAGTAAACGGATTAAATCCTTCACTTAAAAGATATGGATTGCCTGAATAAATTTTTTTAAATGAATGAACTATAGTCTGCTTTCAAGAAACTCACCTTATTGCTAAATATATTTATAGACTGAAGGCAAAGGAGTGGAAAAAGATATTCCACATAAGTGAAAACCCAAAGTCCTAAAGTGAGCAGGAGTAGCTGTATTCATATCTGACAAAATAAACATTAAATTAACAATGTAAAAAAGATAAAGAAGGTCATGATAAAGGGATCAATTCAACAAGAATATATAACAATCCTAAATATATATGCACCCAACACCAGAGGACCCAGACTTATAAAACAAAGATTACTAGACCTAAAGAAAGAGATAGACAGTAATACTAATAGTGAGGGACTTCAACATCCCACTCACAGTATTAGACAGATCATTTAGACAGAAAATCAAGAAAGAAACGCTAGACTTAAATCAGGCTTTAGACCAAATAAACCTAACAGTTAATACAGAACACTCTCCCCAACCACTGCAAGACATACATTTTTTTTGTCAGCACATGGAACATTTTCCAAGATAGACCATATATTAGGCCACAGGTCAAGTCTTAATAAATTTTTTAAATCAAAATTATATCAGGTATCTTCTCAGACTGCAGCAGAATTAAACTACAAATTAATACCATGTGGAACCCTGTAGACTGTGAAAATTAAACAACTCCTGAACAATGTTTGGGTGAACAATGAAATTAAGACAGAAATTAAAACATGTTTTGAAATAAGTGAGAATGGAAATACAATATACCAAAACCTCTGGGATACAGCAAAAGCAGTGATAAGAGGGAAGTTTATAATGTTAAATGCCTACATCAAATAAAAATAATCACAAATTAACAATCAAATGTTGCACCTCAAGGAACTGGAAAAACAGAACAAAGTAAACTCAAAGCTGGCAGAAGAAAGAAATAACAAAGATGAGATCAGAACTAAATGAAATTGTGACCAAAAAAAGATAAAAAGATCAACAAAATAAAAAAACAATTATTTGAAAAGATAAATAAAATTGACAAGCCACAAGCTAGACTAACAAAAAAAGAAGATCCACATAAACAAAGTCAGAAATGAATAAGGAGACATTACAAGTGACACCACAGAAATACAAAAGATCATCAGAAACTACGATGAAGAACTATATGCTCACAAACTAGGTAACCTACAGGAAATTAATAAATTCCTGGAAACATACAACCTCCCAAGATTAAAGCAGAAAGAAATAGAAATCCTGAATGGACCAATAATGAGTAATTAGATTGAATCAGTAATGTAAAAAAAAATCTCCCAATGACAACGAAAAAAATCCCAGGAACAGGTAAATTCATAGCCAAATTCTACCAAATGTACAAAGAACACCAGCGCACCCAGACTTATAAAACAAAGATTACTAGGCCTAAAGAAAGAGGTAGACAGTAATAATGCCAATCCTCCCAAAACTGTTCCAAAAAATCAAGGAGCAGGAAATCCTCCCTAACTAATTCTACCAAGCCAGTATTACCCTGATACCAAAGCCAGACAATGACACACACACACATACACACACAACTAGAGACCAATATCCGTGATAAACATAGATGCAGAAATCTTCAACAAAATACTAGCAAACTGAATCCAACAGCACATCAAGAAGATAATGCACCAGCATCAAGTGAGTTTTAGTCCAAGGATGCAAGGATGGTTCAACATATGCAAACTGATATATGTGATTCATTATATGAGCAGAATTAAGGACAACAACCATATGACCATTTCAATAACTGCAGAAAAAGCTTCTGATAAAATTAAGAACTGCTTCATGATAAAATTCTTCAACAACATAGGCATTGAAGAAACATACCTCAACATAATAAAAGCCATATATGACAAACCCATAGCCAACATCATACTGAATGGGGAAAAGTTGAAATAAATGCCCCTAAAAAGCTGAACAGACAAGAATACCCACTTTTACCACTCCAATTTAACATAGTACTGGGTGTCCTAGCCAGAGAAAACAGGCAAGAGAAAGAAATAAAAGACATCAAAATTGAAAAAAAGCAAGTCAAATTATCTCTGTTCACTGACAATATGATCTTGTACCTAGAAATTCTAAGGACTTCTCCAGAAAACTCTGAGATTTGCTAAGTTAATTAAGTGAGGTTTTAGGATACAAAATCAATATACAAAAATCAGTAGCATTTCTGTACAACAATAATAATCAATCTGAAGACTGGATCAAGAAGTCAATCATATTTATAATAGCTACCAAAAAATAAAATATCTAGTAATATGTTTAACCAAGGAGGTGAAAGATCTCTGCAAGGAAAATTATAAAACACTGATGAAAGAAATTATAGATGATGCAAAAACAAATGGAAAAACATCCCATGCTCATGAATTAGGAGAATCAATATTATTAAAATAACCATGCTACTCAAAGCATTCTACAGATTCGATGTGATCCCTATTTAAATACCAGGGTGATTTTTCACAGAATTAGAAAAAAAGAATCCTAAAATTATTATGGAACCAAAAAAATAGCCTGAATAACAAAAGCAATCCTAAGTAAAAAGGACAAAGCTAGAAGCATCACATTAATTCACCTGAAATTGCACAACAAGCCTATGGCAAACAAAACAGCATGGTAATGTAATAAATATAGACACATAGATCAATAGGACAGAATAAAATGTGCAGAAATAATGCCACACATCTATAGTTATCTGATCTTTGATAAAGTTGACAAGAACATACACCGGATAAAGGACACCCTTTTCAATACTTGTGCTGGGGAAACTGAATTGCCATATGCAGAAGAATAAAACTGGGTCCCTATCTTTCACTACATACAAAAATCAGCTCTAGATGGATTAAGTACATAAATGTAAGGCCTGAAGCTATAAAAATACTAAAAGAAATCTAGGAAAAACTCTATGAACATTGTTATAGGCAAAGAATGAATGACTATGACCTCAAAAGCACAAGCAACAAAAATTGACAAATGAGACTTCATTAAACTAAAAATCTTCTGCACAGCAAAATAAATGATCGACAGAGTGAAAGACAACTTGTAGAATGGGAGAAAATGTTTGCAAACAATGCATCTGACAGGGGACTAATATCCAGAATGTACAAGGAAGTCAAACAACTTAAAAAAAAATCCCCAAATAACCCCATTAAAAAGTAGGCAAAGAACATGAACAGACATTTTCCAAAAGAAGATATACAAATGGCCAACAAGCATATGAAAAAAATGCTTAATATCACTAATCATCAGGAAAATGCTAATTAAAACCACGATGAGATATCATCTTACACCAGTCAGAATAACTATTATTTAAAAATTCAAAAATGACACATGTTGGCAAGGATGTGGAGAAAGGAGAATGCTTATGCATTAGTGGGAATGTAAATTAGTATAATCTCCATGAAAAACAGCATGGAGATTCCTCAAATAACTAAAAATAGAACAACCATTTGGTCCAGCAATCCTGCCACTGGATTTCTGCCCAAAGGAAAAGAAATCATTACATCAAAAAGATATCTGAACTCAAATGTTTATCACAGTACTATTTATAATAGCAAAGATATGAAATCAACCTAAGTTCCATCAATGGATGATTAGATAAAGAAAATATGGTATATATATATATATATACAGGCACAATGAAATACTATTCACTCACAATAAGAATGAAATTATGTCTTTTTCAGCAACATGGATGGAACTGGACGCTTAAGTGAAACAACTCAGAAACAGAAAGTAAAATACTGCATGTTCTCACTTCTAAGGGGGACCTAATAATTTCTACACTTCGACGTTGAATGGAATAATATACATTGGTGGCCAGGCACAGAGGCACATGCCTGTAATCCCACCACTTTGGGAGGCTGAGGCAGGCGGATCACCTGAGGTCAGCAGTTCAATACCAGCCTGGCCAACATGGCAAAAGCGCATCTCTACTAAAAATAAAAAATCAGCCAGGCATGGTGGTAGGTGCCTGTAATTCTAGCTGCTGGGGAGGCTGAGGTAAGAGAAGCACTTGTACCTGGGAGGCAGAGGTTGCAGTGAGTCCAGACTGTGCCACTGCACTGTAACCTGGGCAACAGAGTGAGACTCCAACTCAAAAAACTATATATATATATATATATATATACACATACATATATACATACACACACACACACACACACACACACACCACACACACATTGGAGACTTGCAAGGGTGGGAGGGTGGGAAGGGAGTGAGGCATCAGAAATTACTTAATGGGTACAATGTGTGTTATTGGGGTGATAGTTACACTAAAATCTCAAATTTCACCACTACACAAAATATTCATGTAAATGCGACAAAACTACACTGTTACTCTTGAAATTTATACAAATAAAAAAGAATTCCATGTCAGGAAAACATAGTTTCTTGACAGAAAGACTTCCAAGAAGAGGATCAAATATATAATGTTACCTATACTTATTTGACCAGAAACAACTTTTTCCCTGCACTCAGCTCATGAGACCAGTGTTTAACAGAACATACACTGTGAATTTCTGCCGTCTGTCTCAATGGCTTTGAGTGGGGTGAGGGGAAATTATACTTAGGTACTTGAGAGTGCAGTTAGTCATGTCCCCTGGTTCATTGTATACAATCATCAGTGATCCCTGGGGCAAAACCCTATTTTGATCAATTGATTGATCAACAAGTTCCCCTTTAACTTCATTCTCTTATGCTTCCCCTATAGGCAACCATATCACTTTGTTTAATGTGAATGTTTTCATTCATATATATTCTTATGTTGGGCCGGCAAAGGAGTGGAGGGGGTGAGGAAGGAACTGACACCCTAGAATATTCCTTTTTGTATATAGTTTTGACCTTCTCAAGCCTTTAATCCTCTACATAATAAAAATAACTAAATCAATAAGGGTGGAAGGAGGAGGGGACTAAAACTGAAAGCAAAGTGAACCACATGAATTCAATTGTATTTCAAAGGAATGCTACAATTGCTCTTAAGAGGAACAGAAAGAAAGGAGTGAGGAAGAGACGGAAGGAGGAAAAGAGAGAGAGAAAGAACAAGAGAATAAAAAAATAAAAAGAGAGAAAGGAAGAGATGAAGGAAAGGAGGGAGGAAATAATGGAGGGAGAGAAAAAAGAAAAAGAAATAAAGGAAGAAAGGAAGAAAAAAATCCAAGTAATTGGCCATCCACCCTCAGTTTGCAGCGGAGTAGGGTAGGGTGGTAACAAGAATTGTAAACAAACCCTGAACTATTTTTGATAATCTTTTTTGTAATGGTGTGGGAAAAGTTGTGAAATTATTTTAGATGTATTAGAGGGTTGAGCAAATGAATTAATTTAGGAGCCAGGGTTGTCAATGAGAAAGAAGGTACCTACGAATATGAAACGGGGAAAGACAAGAAATAGCCATGTAGGGATGATTTGAAAATTGTGAGTATTGGTGCGAATTCAAAATTTCAAAGATACGTAGATATATGTACAGGCGCATGTATATGTGTACATGTTTAAGCACATATGTACACATATGCAAGTGTGTATATATATGTCTGTGTATATAGCATGTATTTCCTAGTTCTGTACATTGAAAGGGTCAAAATGCCACACCTAGTAACAATGAGCACACCTAGTACCTAGAGCTTGCTATCTAATATAATTCCCCACTGAAAGAAACCAGGACTCCTTAGAGAAGTGGCTGATTCCAGGGCTTGGGTAAATAGGTGTAAGATGAGCATGGAACATCTTGGTATGCTATCAAGTAAGTGCTCAAATAATTGATGGGAGAACGCCCAAAGATACAGAAGCCAGCTTAACGGTGCTCCCACCAGCCAAATACGGGGCAATTTCAAAAGGACAATAACTAACTAATCTATTAAAAACCATTTGGGGAATAAAGAAAATTATGTTTCCATATTGATAATAAATATATAGAAAAAATAAATAAAAAGGGGAGATGAGAGGGCTCTTGTTTATGGCAGAATACCATGTGCTGGCTAATAAATGTGGAAGGAGTACTGGGATAGAAAATCAGCAACTTGTAGCCATTGTTTATAAAGATTAGATGAGCCAAGGATTATTAATGAATGCAAAAAATTAGGGAGAAAAATTGATGTGGAGAAGAATATGTGCATGGTCTTAATGTGTCTCTCCACAGATTAAAGAGTGCAAGGGAAAAAATATTAATTATACAGTAGAGAAATCAGACAACACCTTAACCAAATGGTCAAAATTAACACCACCGATTAGGAGTAGATGGGAGTCCTGCCACCAGATGTGGCACCCCGAGAGGGACACGCCATCACCTATGCAATATTCTGGCCAAGCATGCATAACCTAAATCTAATCAGGAAGAAACATTAGATGAAGCCCAAATGAAGATCATTCCGTTAACACATATGAGTATTGAGGAGTGTATTTTTTAATGTCAATGTTGTACAGAAACAAAGGGTATTCTACGTTAAAGGAGGTAAAGAGACATGACAGCCAAATGCAATACCTGACTCTAGACTGGATCCTGTAATAGAGAAGGAAAAGTACTATTTAAAAAATCTTTGGGTCAACTGATAAAACTAGAACATAATAAAATTGTACCAATACAAAGTTATGATGTTGATAACTGTACTGTAGTCATATAAGAGCATATCCCTATACTTAGGAAATACACAGTGAAAAATTAAAAATGGCCATGAAAAGAGAAAGAAATAAAGGGTATTCAAATAGGAAGAGAGGAAGTCAAATTGTCTCTGTTTGCAGATGACACAATTTTATATTTAGAAAACCCCATCATCTCAGCCCAGAAACTCCTTAAACTGATAAGCAACCTCAGCAAAGTCTCAGGATACAAAATCAATGTGTGAAAACCACAAGCATTCCTTTCCACCAACAACAGACAAGAGAGCCAAATCATAAATGAACTCCCATTCACAATCACTGAGAGAGTAAAATACATAGGAATACAGTTAGCAAGGGATGTGAAGGACCTTTTCAAGGAGAACTACAAACCACTGCTCAAGGAATTGAGAGAGGGCACAAACAAACGGAAAAACATTCCATCCTAATAGGAAAAATCAATATCGTGAAAGTGGCCATACTGCCAGAAGTAATTTATAGATTCAATGCTATTCCCATAAAACTACCATTGACATTCTTCACAGAATTGGAAAAAACTATTATAAATTTCATACAGAATTTCTTTGTAGGGCACTGGGCAGATAAATGCCCACACCATACAAAGAAGACCCCGTATAGCCAAGACAATCCTAAGCAAAAAGGACAAAGCTGGATGCATCTCACTACCTGACTTCAAACTATACTACAAGGCTACAGTAACCAAATCAGCATGGTACTGGTACGAAAACAGACACATAGACCAATGGAACAGAAACTCAGAAAAAAGACCGCACATCTACAACTATCTGATCTTCGACAAATCTGACAAGAACAAGCAATGTGGAAAGGATTCCTTATTTAATAAATAGTGCTGGAAAAACTAGCTAGTCATATGCAGAAAATTGAAACTGGACCCCTTCCTTACACCTTGTACAAAAATTAACTCAAGATGGATTTAAAACTTAAATGTAAAACCCAAAACTATAAAAACCCCAGAAGAAAATCTAGGTAATACCATTCAGGACATAGGCATAGGAAAAGATTTCATGACAAAAACATCAAAAGTAATTGGAAGAAAAGCAAAAATTGACAAATGGGATCTAATTAAACTAAAGAGCTTCTGCATAGCAAAAGAAACTACCATCAAAGTGAACAGACAACCTACAGAATGGGAGAAAAATTTTGCAATCTATCCATCTGACAAAGGTCTAATATCCAGAATCTGCAAGACACTTAAACAAATTTACAAGAAAAAAACAACCCCATTAAAAAGTAGGCAAAGGATATGAATAGACACTTCCCAAAAGAAGACATATATGTGGCCAACAAGTATATGAAAAAAAGCTCAACATCACTTTTCATTAGAGAAATGCAAATCAAAACCACAATGGGATATCATCTCACACCAGTCAGAATGGCAATTATAAAAAATTCAAGAAACAACAAGGCTGTGGAGAAGTAGGAATGCTTTTACACTGTTAGTGGGAATGTAAATTATTTCAATCAAGACAACTAGCTAATACACTCGGGGCTTAATACCTAGGTGATAGGTTAATGGGTGCAGCAAACCACCATGGCACATGTTTACCTATATATCAACAAACCTGCACTTACTGCACATATATCACAGTACTTAAAATATAATAAAATTTTTAAAAAGAGGATGGGCTTGGTGGCTCAGGCCTGTAATCCCAGCACTTTGGGAGGCCGAGGCAGGCAGATCACCTGAGGTCAGGGGTTCGAGACCAGCCTGACCAACATAGTGAAACCCTGTCTCTACTAAAAATACAAAAATTAGCCTAGCATAGTGGCAGGCGCCTGTAATCTCAGCTACTCAAGAGGCTGAGGCAGAAGAATAGCTTGAACCCAGGAGGTGGAGGTTGCAGATCGCGCCATTGCACTCCAGCCTGGGCAACAAGAGCGAAACTCTATCTCAAAAAAAAAAGAAAAGAAAAAAAAAAGAATAAATCTGTAACCTGAAAAAAAGGAATAGATATGTAACCTGAAGAAAAAAAAAAGATTAACTCTGTAACCTGAAAAAAAGGAATAGACATGTAACCTGAAGAAAAAAAAAAAAAGAAAATGCCTATGAGGGGTATAAATCATCCTCAATTCAGAAAAAGAAATGTACAGAGAATGAGGTGGGGAGGAATTGGGGGGAGCTATGTGACAATGATAAAGGAAAAGTAATAAAATATTAACAATAGGTGACTGAATAAAGGGTTTATGGGTGTTCTTTACACTATTCTTGTTCTTACTTGAAATTATTCTACTTATGTTACAGTTTTCTATATTATTCTATCTAAGCTACTCTTATTTGACATTATTTCCAAATAAAAGTTTTAAAATCAAAAACATTTTTAAAGGAATGGTCTTTACTACTCTTATTTGACATTGTTTCCAAATAAAATTTTTAAATCAAAAAATATATTTCTAAAGGAATAGTCTTCCTAGAATGGTAATAATATTGAAGCTGAGTGATGGGTGTATAGAATTCACTATTCTATTCTGTCTCTTTGGTATACATTTGGAATTTTCCATAATAAAGAAATTCTTGTTTTTCAGAAATGGTTTGACTTGTCATTGGTTTACATTTAAACGGCTGATTTCATGTGTTGACCATGGGCTATTTGGAAGGGCTCCTCCACATGTGAGATGTTATCAATCTTGGTGGCACTGGGCAGATGAATGCCCACTCCATACAAAATTTGTCCTCAGGGGCTGGGTGCAGTGGCTCATACCTGTAATCCCAGCACTTTTGGAGGCTGAGGCAGGTGGATCACTTAAGCCCAGGAATTTGAGGCCAGCCTGGGCAACATGGTGAGACCCTATTTTTAGAAAAAATATATAAAAATTAGCCAGGCATGGTGGTGGGTGCCTGTAGTCTCAGCTACTTGGGAGGCTGAGATGGAAGGATCACCTGAGCCCAGGAGGTCAAGTCTGTAGTGTGCTATGATTGCTCCACTGCACTCCAGACTGGGTAACAGGGTGGGACCCTGTCTTTAAAAAAAAAAAAAAAAAAGATCTTCGAAGCTTTAGCTTGCACAGCAGTCTCTCCTCCCTCCCTCTCTCTCTCTCTCTCTCTCTCTGTCTGTCTCTCTGTCTCTGACAGAGACATTTGCTCCTTTTGGGCAGTCTATGATAGTGTGATAAAATAGGACAACTTCTGGCTTCCTTTCCTCCAGGCTATTTTCTCACTCTGTTCTAGAACATTCTATCTTTTTTATCACTTGTTTAATATTACCTTATACCTCTACAGAATAACTATGTTTTCCAAAACACTTTCACATACACTATCTCATATCATCTATAACTATTCTGTGAACAGAGATACACATTACCATGCCACCTTGACCATCAAAGAACAAGGAGAAGGAAGCATCAAATCCAAGGTCGGGAGGAGCAGGAATTAGAACACAGGACACTTTTTTCTACACTGTGCCTCACCCAATTGACAGCATATGACATGATGAGGTTAGAGAAGAATGGCAAAATTATGCCTGGCCCATGCCTTTTAGGGGTTTCTGGTAAGCTTTTAAATAACAGCATGGGGTTTGTTTTCGGCTTATGATCTACTCCAATATCCACATTGTTTTTTGCTGTGACTATGCATAGCCTGGCATTCCAGTCTTGGAATCATGTCTTTCACATTTGTCCATATTGACTTTGCTTCCATATGAAATATTTACATATGTTTATCACTTTGTCATCATTTAGAGTGGCATCTGTTTGCCAAAAACGAGTCAGGTCTCAGTCACAGCGGCTTGTTGGATCGGTGTGAGCATCTCTGAAGGAAAGGAGAAATTGCCTTTTGATAGGCTCCCTTAACATTGAGTTACTTTATTAATTATTAACTGACATTTCATTATCTTTTGCTTTCAAATATGTTTTAGGTGTTTTCCTTCATTTCAGACTTACAACAACCTGTGGGATATGTTAAACAACTTTTACTATCCTACGTATTGGCTGTTGGAAGGTGAAATTATTTAAAAATGTCACAGAGCTAAGAGCATGATGACCCAGGTCTCCTACTTCTCAGGCCTGTGGTCTTTTTTATTAAATATGCTAAGTCACCTTATTAAAGAAAACACTAAGAAACAATGACTTTTCAAACATTCCAGAGACTAATTTTGTAATTAAACTAAGAGCTACCACTTGGTGAGCATCTAAGTTTTAATTTACATCTATAAAATAATATTAAAATGCTTTCTGTTCCTTCTGGAAACCAACTAAAGTCCCAAAGTCCCAAGAGACTATAGAAAACCTCATATTTAAAAAAGAAGGTGGCCAAATTGGTCATTTTACCCACACCCCCATCATCTCATCCAGCTCATATAGGCAGAAGACTAGAGTTAAGAGAGATTGTTGAATCAGGAAATTGTTGGCTGAGTGGCTATTGCACAAACCAAGTTAGGGCATTTCCATGAAGTGAACGAAGGCTGATTATCAGATGGGCAGATTAAGGTTTCATTCCCTGGCAGCCTGCTTGCGGGTGGACAGAAAAACATGTTAGTGTTCCCCAACCTATCCCCATTCCCCAAGACAGAACTCGGTGGCAGAATTCTTGAAGGAGTTTTACATGTATTTCTTAACTATGGGAGCAGAAGCAAAACAAGAAGCTGCTATTTACTTCCTTTCTGAGGTTTTCTGAGTTTACCATCTGAAGATGGTAAACTGGCTGCAGACAACACCAGTAACAGGGAGAGGAGAGGGCAACAGTGGAGACTGTCTACACAGCAAGCATGACAAGTCTCCTGTATACCAAGAATCTTCACCTGTCTCAGATCAACCTGATGGGGCCACACCCAATATCACTCCATGAAGGGAGCAATGAGCCCCCAACAGAAATAAGCTGTGGTGTGAACCACAAAGGCAGCGGCTAGTCAGTGCCTCCAAATCCTCAAGCAGTGGGAGATGAGCATAATTAAATAATTGCCCTGACTTATGTCAAGTTCCCTAGAAGCACAGATTGAGACAGAAATTCACATGCATGAGTTTTAGTGATAGAGATGCCTCAGGAGAAACCAGTAAAAGGAGGGAATAAAACAGAAGAGGGAAGAAAAAAGAGCCAAGCTAGTGTGAGATCACAGGTCCATCTAGCCAGATTCATGGGTAGAAAAGGGCTCTGTAGCTTAAATGACCCATCAGAATCGTCTCCTATTGAGGCAAAGGGCTGGCCTTATGTGTCTCTGTCATTCATCCGCTCTTGGCAACTGGAGTGAGAGTGGGCTAAACTAAAAACAATTCTCAGGAGAAGGAGCAGGGGGCAGCAGTGAGCCATTCAATGCTCAGGGTAACGGGGGATGTGTGCACTAGAGCAGACAAGAGGATCCATTTGGGGAACCAACAGCACTCCTACATCCCCTTCTTCCAAAGAGAATGTTCCAAGGTATCTTCCACGTGGTATTTCAGATAGATGGAGCCCCAGTTACCCATAGTAATGACCTGCTCTAAAGCTTTTGTTGGTTTTTATTTTTTCCTCTTTTCCTCTTTTCTTCACTTGTACTACCTGCACCCACTTCCCAGATAGACTAACTGCACCCATATTCTTCTCTCAAGATCATTTCAGGGGAAATCCAAATTAAGACAACTATCCGAATGAAATGATTGTTACCACTGAAGGTTCCCAACAGCCATGGGCTCCAATTAGATAGCTTTAAGGAGCAAGAAATTAAAGATCGTGTTGGGGGGAAAAACAAAATAAAGCTCTTTCCTGCTTGCACCACTATGAAATTTACATTGGTTAACAAATTGATACCCATTCATTATCTCATTTAATCCTCACAGCAACATTCTGTAGTAGGTATAATTATCTCCACTTTATATGAAAAAACAGAGGTTCAAAGAAGGTAAGGGTGTTGCCCAAAGCCTCCCAGCTGAGATTCAAGTTCATGTTATTTAATTCTAAAGCCAGCAAACATTCTTGTTTACTAATTCATTCATTTGCATTTGCTCATTTTAAAATTAAATGTAGGTTTCTAGAACAACTCTTAAGACAATTGTGGTGAGAAGTATACTTTTTATGTGATGAAGGGGCACATTTTTCTTTTTCTAATATAGCCAGGAAGATGAAAAGGGCAGATAGCATGTTTTGTTGTTAAACTGACAACATTATTGATATTTTTCAAATTATTACAAGAAAGACCCAGCATTCACATGTTTTATTTAAGGCAGCTTCTGCATTGTTTGGACATTACATTATTTATGTCAAAAACAGTATTTTGGGTGAACATTTATTCACCCAGTAACATTTATTACTTACAACTAAGCAGTTTTAAGACCAGAATAAAAGATTGGAAAAAGGAGGGTAAGGGGAATAAACCAGTGTCTTATTTCTCTGGGACTCTCCCCGACATGTAGATGTTTTGTTCAAGTTATAAACTAAATTCCCAATGTTTGCTCTATAGGGTTGACACAGCTCCCCAGGTAGACAGCTGTTAGGAGGGACTGTTAAATCAGCCAGGTAAATGGGAAGATGTCAACCACAGTTTCTTTACAGAAGGCTATGCTGTATGGTGACTAGCATGATAAAAACATCGGTATTAGGCAACCTTTGATTTAAACTAGACCATGACACTCAGCTATGCAATCTTAGACTAACTACTTTTGCTCCTTAAGTTTCAATTTTCCAAAATGCAAACTGGAGAAAATAATGGTAGTCAACTGTATTCATCTGTTTTCACATTGCTACAAAGATAGTACCTGAGACTGGGTAATATATAAACAAAAGAGGTTTAATTGACTCACGGTTCCGCATGGCTGGGGAGGCCTCAGGAAACTTACAATCACGGCAGATAGGTGAAGGAGGAGCAAGTACCTTCTTCACAATGCGGCAGGAGAGAGAGAGCGAGCGAGCAAAAGGGGAAACTGCCAAACACTTTTGAAGCATCAGATCTCAAGAGAACTCACACACTATCATGAGAACAGCATGGGGCAAACCGCCCCTATAATCCAATCACCTCCCACCCAGCACCTCCCTCAACACTTGGGGGTTACAATTTTAGATAAGATTTGGACAGGAACAAAAAACCAAACCATATCACTAACTGATAGGGTTTAGGAAGGATTAAATAGGATCAAGTTACAGCACTCACTAAATTTTATCCATAATCAATAAAATGTTTATTTTTCTGATTAGAATAGGATATAAGGAAGACACTTTAATGAAAATGAACACAGTTAATTTTGCAAAGTTTGACCTATGCTGTTCCAGTCTTAGCCACACCCTAGTTTCCTGGACACCACCAGTATCATGTCCATGAAGAGGTTCGACTTGCACATCAGGATGACTGCATGACTGACATTGCTTATCTGGAACAATTCCACTTATAACATCTCCTGATGTGGTGCCTTTTGGGAATTAACCCTCTCCCCTAGGAACGCAGCAGGAGTAGAGAAGTTTGCAAACACAGTGGAGAGAGAATATATGTCGATATGGAGTGCTGTAAACTTACATTATTGTGAATCTGGGATGACAGCATAAGTCACAAAAAGGGAAGCATTAAATGAATTACACAGGCCTTCTCCAAGAAGTGGCAATAAAACAGTGGAGTACCCTTCGCCATCCTGTATTTCATTTATGCCACATAAATTCAACTTAAGAATCTTATCTTAATTCTTTCCCATTTTTAGCCTCCTTCACATTCCCCCTGTCATATGACTCGGAATTATTCTTTCATTTCATGTGTATTTATTGAGTGCCTTCTCCTTTGTATAGAAGTCCCTATAGGGCATTATCAAGCTGTAAGTGCAAGCTATGGTGGTTATCTACATGGATATCTCACCAAATTAAATTGCTTTCCTGATATAAAAGATAGATAATAGAGAGCCAGGTAAAAAATAACTGTGTATTAAACTTCATATGTAATCACTCTTTAACCAACACCATTATTCTGTGTAAATTAAGAGTAAATGTCAACTGATTTTATGGTTGTGCTTGTGAGAATGTTAATACTATGACAAAAAAGGACACTGCAAAATCATCTTTCATTAATTTGATGAAAATACAATGTGGGTATGGATGGGGTATAATTATTAAAAAATAAGGTGATCAGGCTTCCCAAGTTATTCTGGCCACCCATTCATTATTTTTCTGATTGAGAGATGGCAGAAATGCAGCACATGGTTCACAATCCCCTCTGCCCCCAGCAACACACACATGCACATATATACACATGTGAACAATTGATCATAGGGCTTTTTCCTATGAATGTTGATATTGCCTCAGAATCTATCTCAATGCAGCACTCCAGGAAATGCATTCCACTATCAGTGTGGGCACGTGCAATTATTTCTACTAAGGATATAATAATCCTTAGAGTTGATGGAGGGGCTTTTTACGCTTTTTGACAAACTAAGTCCTTCAACTTCTTAAAGTTGTGCACTTTTAATATGCACCCTACCCACAGTGAAGCAACAAGAAGAAGATGAAACACCTTAATGCCTTCAGTTGAGAAAGTTTAGATTTAAACTCATAATTTCAAACCATTTTAAAATATAGCTTTATTTATGTATTCCACAAAGATCTCTATTCTGTTCATTTTTTTGCCCAGGTTCATCCAGGAACTAGAATAAAATGTGAAGCAGCCATTGTTTATAAAAGTTGTTACTTGTATCAACCACTTCTCTCCCTGTCATGCTGTAAAGGTGAAACTCCCAATCCTAATACATCAAAACCCAGGTTTTGATTCTGAGCCTAGATCCCCAAAATCCACGTAACATTTCCTGCAATTTCCAGAGCTAACTCAGTGGACAAAAATGTTTTCTATTTAAGATAGTCCTTGCTCATCTATCTAAAAAGGAAAACACTTATTCATCTTTCAAAATCCAGGTTAGGTATCATCCCATGTGGAAAGCCATCTTTGTCCATCTCTTCTGGTGATCCGATACGATGAATTTCCTTCACTTCTTGTGCAGGTTTCTCTAGCTGCCCTTATCATTCTCATTTGTGTCCTCTAGAAAATAGGGAACTCCTTAAAAGTCAGGTGATGTGGTAGTCATCTCCTTGCCCTGAGCACCTAACAGGGTTCCCCACTTAAAGGCTAAATTACTACATGCTATTAAACTGAACTAAACAGAATGCTCAATTTTAAACACAGGGAATTACCTTTTAAATCAGATATTCTTGAAAGGAGCTATCGGAGATGGTGAAAACATTAAAGAGCAATTGATACCAAGAAGGTAAATAGTGTGGAAGGGAAAATTCTAATATTTCATTCATTCATCATTCAAATATTTAATAAGTGTCTATTGTGAAGAAAATATAAAGTGAGAGACAGTATGGAGCTCCTATATAATAGATAGTGGGAATTATGTACCACCAGCTACAAGTAAATGAGTGTTGATCCATCAGTGACAAAGAAATTTTGTAGTAAATAAGTAGAAAGGGGAATGGTTGAGACTGAGGAGAGATTGATGAACATGAAAAAACCAGGTCAATGAGCATAATACTGCACTAGTCCTATTCTTCTATATTCTGTTAACTGTTGAAGACAACTACCCAAAGTTTTCCATCAGACTTACCAGCCACAAAAACTGGGTAACAGGCACAGGTTAGAACAGTTTGGAGGGCTCAAAAGAAGACAGAAAAATGTGAGAAAGTTTTGAACTCCCTAGAAACTTGTTGAATGATTTTGACTAAAATGTTGATAATGATATCGACAATGAAATCCATGCTGAGGTGGTCTCAGATGGAAATGAGGAAGTTTTCAGGAACTGGAGCAAAGGTGACTCTTGTTATGTTTTAGCAAACAGACTGGTGGCATTTTGCCCTTGCCCTAGAGATTTGTAGAACACTGAACTTGAGAGAGATGATTTAAGGTACCTGGCAGAAGAAATTTCTAAGCAGCAAAGCATTCAAGAGGTGACTTGGGTGCTGTTAAAGGCATTCAGTTTTGTAAGGGAAGCAGAGCATAAGAGTTTGGAAACTTTGCAGCCTGACAACATGATGGAAAAGAAAATCCTATTTTCTAAGGAGAAATTCAAGCTGACTGCTGAAATTTGCATAATTTATAAGGAGCCGAATGTTAATCCTCAAGACAATGGGGAAAATGTCTTCCACATTTTCAGGTCTCTTTTCAGCAGCACCCCACTCTACTGGTACCAATTTACCATATTAGCTTGTTTTCATGCTGCTGATAAAGACATACCCAAAGCTGGGGAGAAAAAGCAATTTAATGGACTTACAGTTCCACATGGCTGGGGAGGCCTCACAATGATGGCGGAAGGCAAGGAGAAGCAAGTCACATCTTATATGGATGGCAGCAGGCAAAGAGAGAGCTTGTGCAAGGAAACTACCATTTTTAAACCATCAGATCTCGTGAGACTTATTCACTATCATGAGAACAACATGGGAAAGACCCACCTCCATGATTCAGTCATCTCCCACCACGTCCCTCTGACAACATGTGGGAATTACGGGAGCTGCAAGATGAGATTTGGGTGGGGACAAAGAGCCAAACCATATCACCAAGAATCTTAATTTCTCTAATAACGAATTTGTGTGTGTATGAGTGAGTGTGGGTGTGGGTGTGTGTTTTCCATTGATATACATATATAGAGATATGCAAACAAACAGACAGAGCAATAATTTTAGAGTCAGGTAGATCACTGATTGAATCTTAGAATTTTCTCCAGGTGTGTGACTTTATGAAAAATCACTTCACCTTTCTAAGCCTGTTTCCTCATGTATTTACATGACTGTTTTACACAAGATTATTCTTGTTTGAAGTCAAGACCTTATATATCAAAATTAGCAGAAATCCCAGCACATAGCAGAAACTCAATAAATGATGGCATAATTAAAATATGATTATAATTATGATTATTATATTTTTGTACCTTAAGCCACTCTACCTCTACTACCCATCCTCCTAATTCTTCCCCTGCCCCCAACAGTCAGTAATGAATCACAGTAGATAGGGAAGTCATAGGTGAAACTGGGCATTTAGAATTCCTTAGCATGGAAATTAATAAAAATTTTGAATTTGTTTCATAGTAGTCTAATGAATATATGTGGTTAAACTTGATGACCTAACCTCCCTCATTTATAAATTGGAGATCTAAAAAAATACTTTCTTTGAAGGCTGATTTTGAGAATTGTATATAATGTATATAATTTAGCACAGATCCTGGCACATGGTAGAAACTCAAAATGGTGGCTATAACTGTAAATATCATAATTAATTATATGTGCTTATTGTTCTCAAAATGAAAACAATAACTAAAATGTATCTTTAATTCCAAAGAGTCCTGACAGGATGTAAAGAAAGTGTCAGCATTCTCCCATTTCCTTGCAGCCCATGACACTCTGCCCACGTTGGTACTGCTAGGACATCAAAGCATGTCTGGGAAAGCTAACACCTTAAAGGAGAGCATCTAGCAACTCTAGATGGAATGTGCTGTAGACAGCTGTAAGTACACAAGAATCCAGGCACAAAGCAGCCTGCGTAACTCACTGTGAATTAGATTTTTGATTCTTTATATTTCCCCTTTAATCCCCATGACTTTGGTTTTAAGTAGCATTGGGTCATGTGGAATTTTAACAAAGGCTTCTCTGAAAATCCAAAAGAACGATCCTCTCTCTTATTGTGTAGCCTTTTTTATGACCTTGTTACATAGACAGGTTTAGTTAAACAAGATTCTCTCTTCTTCAAATTAGTTCAGAACATACTTTATTTTTTGTGTCTTGGCAAGGTTTCTAAAATCCTTCCCACACTGGGATTCATTTAGCCCAGCTAAGATTCCACAAACAGAAGATAAACTACAATGTTTAAAAAGACAGACAGGGAATGTAAACTGGTCTGGCCATTTTGGAAAACAGCTTGGCAATTTCTTAAACAAAAACAAAACAAAACTAAAACTAAACATGCAACCACAATAACACCCAGCAGTTGCACTCCTGGAGACACTTCCTAGAGAAATTAAAATTTATGTTTACCAAAACAAAAACCCATAAACAAATATTCATAGCAGTTTTATTTACAATAGCTAAAAACTGGAATCAGCCCAGATGTTCAACACATGAATGATTAAACAAACTGTGACAAGTACATTCCATGGAATACTACTCAGCAATAAAAGAAACAAACTATTGATACAAGCAAGAACTTAGATGAATTTCAGAAAATTATGTTGAGTGAAAAAAGCTAATCCCAAAAGGCTACATAGCACTGTTAATTTCATTTATGTAACATTTTGAAATATGAAAAATAATTTAGATGGAGGTAGATGAGTAGTTGGCAGGAGTTAGGGGATCAGGAGTGGGGGTTGGAGAAGGAGGGTAGCAAGCAGGAGGTGAGTGTGGATATAAAAAGGCAACAAGAGGATCCTTGTGGTGTTGGAACTGTTAGTATCATTACTGTGGCAGTGGATACAAGAACCTGCACGTAATACAATGGTATAAAATTTAATACACACAAACACACACACACACATAAGTATAAATAAAACCTGGAAAATCTGAATAAGATTGCTGAATTTTATCATGGTCAATATCCTAGTTCTTATAATTTTGACAAGTGTAACCATTGGGAGAAACTGGGCAAAAGGTACCTAGGAGCTTTCTGTATTATTTTTTACAGCTGTATCTTATCTACAGTATCACACAAAGTTTTATTTTCAATTAAAAAATAAACTAAATAAAGCCACTGGAAGAAGCAAAAGGAAAAAATATTTTCTATGTTATCATTGAAAAAAATTATGAAGTTCAAACCTCCAGAAAATTATTGAGTTATTACACAGTGATTGCTTAAACTCTCTTCAGCTGAACAAAGAGAGAACTTACCTCCTGAAAGAAAGGCCAGGCATAGTATTTCACACTTGTAACCCCAGCACTTTGGGAGGTTGAGGTAGGGGGATCACTTGAGGTCAGGAGTTTGAGACCAACCTGGCCAACATTGTGAAACCCCATCTCTACTAAAAATACAACTATTTGCTGGCTGTGGTGACAGGCTCCTCCTGTAATCCCATAATCCCAGCTACTCAGGAAGTTGAGGCAGGAGACTCACTTGAACCTGGGAGGCAGAGGTTGCAGTGAGCTGGGCAACACAGTGAGACTCTATCTAAAAAAAAAAAAAAAAAAAAAAACCTCTTGGAAGTATTAATAATATTTCCTAAATCTGAAAAAATTCTTCCTAAAAGAAATGGAATCCCTTTAAAAAAAAGAAACAACACTATATCTGTTGGTCTTACAGAACAACTCTAAGTCCTCAGACACATGGGAGCCCTCCAAAATCATGGAGAGCTATATATTTTACCCTGAGCTTGATTTTTATTGTGATAAATACTGTATTCTTGGTTATTTTTCTTCATATGTGATGTTTTTGTGCTTCCCCCTGATTCTAAACAGTTCTTCTCTAAACACATTTCAATGTCACCAATTTCTTTCTTAAAGTGATTGTAGTGTTCTAAGTGTGATATAAACAGAGAGGCAGGATTGCTGGCAAGATGGCCAAACAGGAACAGCTGTGGTCAGCAGCTCCGAGCGAGATCGAAACAGAAGGCGGGCGATTTCTGCATTTCCAACTGAGGTATCCAGTTCATCTCATTGGGACTGGCTGGACAGTGGGTGCAGCCCACAGAGGGTGAACTGAAGCAGGGTGGGGCGTCACCTCACCGGGGAAGTGCAACGGGTCAGGGAATTTTCTCCCCTGCCCGAGGGAAGCTGTGAGGGACTGAGCCTGAGGAACTGTGCACACTCTGGCCCAGATATTGTGCTTGTCCCATGGTCTTCACAACCCACAGACCAGGAGATTCCCTCTGGTGCCTACCCCACCAGGTCCCTGGGTTTCAAGCGCAAAACTGGGCATCCATTTGAGCAGTCACCGGACTAGCTGCAGGAGTTTTGTTTTTTGATTTTTCTTTTTTCCATATCCCAGTTGTGCCTGGAACACCAGTGAGACAGAACCTTTCACTTCCCTGGAAAGGGGTGTTGAAGCCAGGGAGCCAAGTGGTCTGGATCGGCGGGTCCCACGCCCACGGAGCCCAGCAAACTAAGATCCACTGGCTTGAAATTTTTGCTACCAGCACAGCAGCAGTCTGAGTTCGAACTCAGAAGCTCACGCTTGGTTGGGGGAGGAGCGTCCGCCATTTCTGAGGCTTGGGCAGGCGGTTTTATGCTCACAGTGTAAACAAAGCCACCAGGAAGTTCGAACTGGGTGGAGCCAACTGCAGCTCAGCAAGGACCCTGTGGCCAGACTGCCAGATTTCTCCTCTTTGGGCAGGGCATCTCAGAAAAAAAGGCAGCAGTACCAGCCAGGGACTTATAGATAAAACCCCCATCACCCTGGGATAGAACACCTGAGGGACAGAGCACCTGGGGAAGAGGCAGCTGTGGGCGCAGCTTCAGCAAACTTAAACATCCCTGCCTGACAGCTCTGAAGAGAGCAGCAGACCTCCCAGCATAGTGTTCAAGCTCTGCTCAGGGTCAGACTACCTCCTCAAGTGGCTCTCTGACCCCCATGTATCCTGACTGGGAGATACCTCCCAGTAGGAGCCAACAGACACCTCATAAAGGAGAGCTCTGACTGGCATCTGGCAGGTGCCCCTCTGGGACAAAGTTTCCAGAGGAAAAAGCAGGCAGCAATATTTGCTGTTCTGGAGCCTCTGCTGCTGATATCCAGGCAAACAGAGTTGGGAGTGGACCTCCAGCAAACTCCAGCAGACCTGCAGCAGAGGAGCCTGACTGTCAGAAGGAAAACTAAGAAACAGAAAGGAATAGCACGTCCACTCAAAAACCTCATCTGAAGGTTACCAACATCAAAGACCAAATGTAGATAAATCCACAAAGATGGGGAGAAACCAGCACAAAAAGGCTGAAAATTCCAAAAACCAGAATGCCTCTTCTCCTCCAAAGGATCACAACTCCTCGCCAGCAAGGTAACAAAACTGGACAGAGAGTAAGTTTGATGAATTGACAGAAGTAGGCTTAAGAAGGTGGTTAAAAACAAAACGAACTCCTCCAAGCTAAAAGAGCACGTTCTAACCCAATGCAAGGAAGTTAAGAACCTTGAAAAAAGGTTAGATGAATTGCTAACTTGAATAAGCAGTTTAGAGAAGAACATAAATGACCTGAAGGAGCTGAAAAACACAGTATGAGAACTTTGTGAAGCATACACAAGTATCAATAGCTGAATTGATCAAGCAGAAGAAATGATATCAGTGATTGAAGATCAACTTAATGAAATAAAGTAAGAAGACAAGATTAGAGAAAGAAGAATAGAAGGAATGAACAAAGCCTCCAAGAAATATGGGACTATGTGAAAAGACCAAACCTACATTTGATTGGTGTACCTGAAAGTGATGGGGAGAATGGAACCAAGCAGGAAAACACTCTTCAGGATATTATCCAGGAGAACTTCCCCAACCTAGCGAGAAAGGCCAACATTCAAATTCAGGAAATACAGAGAACACCACAAAGGTACTCCTTGAGAAGAATAACCCCAAAACACATAATCGTCAGATTCACCAAGGTTGAAATAAAGGAAAAATGTTAAGGGCAGCCAGAGAGAAAGGTCGAGCTACCCACAAAGGGAAGCCCATCAGACTAACAGCAGATCTCTCTGTGAAACTCTACAAGCCAGAAGAGAGTGAGGGTCAATATTCGACATTCTTAAAGAAAAGAATATTCAACCCAGAATTTCACATCCCCAAACTAAGTTTCATAAGCAAAGGAAAAATAAAATCCTTTACAGAGAAGCAAATGCTTAGAGGTTTTGTCACCACCAGGCCTGCCTTACAAGAGCTCCTGAAGGAAGCACTAAACATGGAAAGGAACAACCAGTACCAATCACTGCAAAAAAATACCAAATTGTAAAGAACATCACAAATATGAAGAAACTGCATCAACTAATAGGCAAAACAGCCAGCTAGGAACATAATGACAGGATCAAATTCAGCCACAACAATATTAACCTTAAATGTGAATGGGCTAAATGCCCCAACTTAAAGACACAGAATAGCAAATTGGATAAAGAGTCAAGGCCCATCAGTGTGCTGCATTCAGGAGACCCATCTCATGTGGAAACACACACATAGGCTCAGAGTAAATGGATGGAAAATATTTATCAAGCAAAAGAAAAGCAAAAAAAGCAGAAGTTCCAATTCTAATCTCTGGTAAAACAGACTTTAAACCAACAAAGACCAAAAGAGACAAAGAAGGGCATTACATAATGGTAAAGAGATCAATGCAACAAGAGCTAACTATCCTAAATATATATGCACCCAATACAGGAGCACTCAGATTCATAAAGCAAGTTCTTAGAGATGAACAAAGGGAGTTAGACTCCCACACAATAATAATGGGAGACTTTAACACTCAACTGTCAATATTAGACAGATCAATGAGAAGAAAATTAACAAGGACATTCAGGACTTGAACTCAGCTCTGGACCAAGTAGACCTCATAAACATCTGCAGAACTCTCCACCCCAAAACAACAGAATATACATTCGTTTTTAGCACCACATCGCACTTATTTTAAAATTGGTGACATAATTGGAAGTAAAACACTCCTCAGCAAATGCAAAAGAATGGAAATCATAACAAACAGTCTCTCAGACCAAACTGCAATCAAATTAGAATTCAGGATTAAGAAACTCACTCAAAACCACACAACTACTTGGAAACTGAACAACCTGCTCTTGAATGACGACTGGGTAAATAATGAAGTGAAGGCAGAAATAAAGTTGTTCTTTGAAAGCAATGAGAATGAAGACACAACGTACCAGAATCTCTGGGTCCCATTTAAAGCAGTGTGTAGAGGGAAATTTGTAGCACTAAATGCCAACAAGAGAAAGCAGGAAAGATCTAAAACTGACTCCCTAACATTAAAAGTAAAAGAACTTGAGAAGTAACAGCAAACAAATTCAAAAGCTAACAGAAGAAAAGAAATAACTAAGATCAGAGCAGAACTGAAGGAGATAGAGACACAAAAATCCCTTCAAAAAAATCAATAAATCCAAGAGCTGTTTTTTTTGAAAACATCAACAAAATAGATAGACTGCTAGCCAGACTAATAAAGAAGAAAAGACAGCAGAATCAGATAGATACAATAAAAAATTATAAAGGGGATATCACCTCTGATTCCACAGAAATACAAACTACCATCAGAGAATACTATAAACACCTCAACACAAATAAACTAGAAAATCTAGCAGAAATGGATAAATTCCTCGACACATACACCCTCCCAAGTCTAAACTAGGAAGAAGCCAAATCCCTGAATAGACCAATAACAAGTTCTTAAATTGAGGAATAGCCTACCAACCAAAAAAAGTCTGGGACCAGATGGATTCACAGCCGAATTCTACCAGAGGTACAAAGAGGAGCTGGTACCATTCCTTCTGAAAGTATTCCAAACACTAGAAAAAGAGGGAATCCTCCCTAACTCATTTTATGAGGCCAGCATCATTCTGTTACCAAAACCTGGCAGAGACACAACAAAAAAGGAAAATTTCAGGCCAATATCCCTGATGGACATTGGTGGGAAAATCCTCAATAAACTACTGGCAAACCAAATCCAGCAGCACATCAAAAAGCTTTTCCAGCGCAATCAAGTCAGCTTCATACCTGGAATGCAAGTCTGGTTCAACATACACAAATCAATAAACATAATCCATCGCATAAACAAAACTGAAGACAAAAACCACATGATTATCTCAATAGATGCAGAAAAGGCCTTTGACAAAATTCAACACCCCTTCATGCTAAAAACTCTCAGTAAACTAGGTATCGGTGGAACATATCTCAAAATAATAAGAGCTACTTATGACAAATCCATAGCCAATATCATACTGAATGGGCAAAAGCTGGAAGCATTCCCTTTCAAAACTGGCACAAGACAAGTATGCCCTCTCTCACCATTCCTATTCACCACAGTATTGGAAGTTCTGGCCAGGGCAATCAGGCAAGAAAAACAAATAAAGGTATTCAAATAAGAAGAGAGGAAGTCAAGTTGTCTCTGTCTGCACATGACATGATTGTATATTTGGAAAACCCCATCGTCTCAGCCCAAAATCTCATCAAGCTGATAAGTGACTTCAGCAAAGTCTCAGGATACAAAAGCAGTGTGCAAAAATCACAAGCATTTTTATACATCAATAACAGACAAACATAGAGCCAAACCATGAGTGAACTCACTCTCACAATTGCTACAAAGAGAATAAAATACCTAGGAATACAACTTACAAGGTATGTGAAGGAGCTCTTTAAGGAGAACTACAAACCACTGCTCAAGAAAATAAGAGAAAACACAAACAAATGGAAAAACATTCCATGCTCATGGACAGAAAGAATCAATACTGTCAAAATGGCCACACTGGCCAAAGTAATTTATAGATTCAATGCTATCCCCATCAAGCTACCAATGACTTTCTTCACAGAATTGGAAAAAACTACTTTATATGGAATCAAAAATGAGCCCACATGGCCAAGACAATCCTAAGCAAAAAGAACAAAGCTGGAGGCATCATGCTACCTGACTTCAAACTATACTACAATGCTAAAGTAACTAAAACTGCATGGTACTGGTACCAAAACAGATACATAGATGAATGAAATAGAACACCACACTCCTACAAACATCTGAAATAACATCACACTCCTACAACCACCTGATTTTTGACAAACCTGACACAAACAAGCAATGGGAAAAAGATTCCCTATTTAATAAATGGCATTGGGAAAACTGGCTAGCCATATTCAGAAAACTGAAACTGGACCCCTTCCTTACACCTTATACAAAAATTATCAGAAGATAGATTAAAGACTTAAGCATAAGACCTAAAACCATACAAATCCTAGAAGAAAACCTGGGCAATACCATTCAGGACATAGGCATGGGCAAAATCTTCATGTCTAAAACACCAAAAGCAATGGCAACAAAAGCCAAAATTGACAAATGGGATCTGATTAAACTAAAGAGTTTCTGCACAGCAAAAGAAACTATTATCAGAGTGAACAGGCAACCTACAGAATGGGAGAAAACTTTTGCAATTTATCCACCTGACAAAGGGCTAATATCCAAAATCTACAAGAAACTTAAACAAATTTACAAGAAAAAAAACAAACAACCCCATCAAAAAGTGGGCAAAGGATATAAACAGACACTTCTCAAAAGAAGACATTTATGTGGCCAATAAACATATGAAAAAAAAAGCTCACCACTGGTCATTTGACAAATGCAAATCAAAACCACAATGAGATACCATCTCACGCCAGTTAGAATAGCGATCATTAAAAAGTCAGGAAACAACAGATGCTGGAGAGGATGTGGAGAAATAGGAAGGCTTTTACACTGTTGGTGGAATGTAAATTAGTTAAGCCATTGTGCAAGACAGTGTGGCGATTTCTCAAGTATCTAGAACTAGAAATACCATTTGACCCAGCAATCCCATTACTGGGTGTATACCCAAAGGACTATAAATCATTCTACTATAAAGACACATGCACATGTATTGTGGCACTATTCACAATAGCAAGGACTTGGAACCAACCCAAATGTCTACCAATGATACACTGGATAATGAAAATGTGGCACATACATCATGGAATACTATGCAGCCATAAAAAAGGACGAGTTCCCATCCTTTGCAAGGACATGGATGATGCCAGAAACCATCATTCTCAACAAACTGTCACAAGAACAGAAAACCAAACACCACATGTTCTCACTCATAAGTGGGAACTGAACAATGAGAACGCATGGACACAGGGAGGGGAACATCACACACAAGGGCATGTTGGAAAATGGGGGGCTAGGGGAGGGATAGCATTAGGAGAAATACCTAATGTAGGTGACAGGTTGATGGGTGCAGCAAACCACCATGGCACATGTATACCTATGTAACAAACCTGCACATCTGCACATGTACCCCAGAACTTAAATTATAATAATAATTTTTTTTAAAAAGAGGCTATAGTTGTCAAGGTTTAAGGACAGGGAGAGGGGAAAGGGAAGTAGACGTGATAGAGGCATTAGGCAGACAGGGGCAGATCCCCAGTGAAGCCCCACCTTGAAGGCAAACAGCCTGAAACCCCCAGCCCAAGGTGAGAACTAATCCTGCTTGCCCACTCTCTCCCAACTGGGTCTTTCTGAATAATGCCTTTTTGCCAATCCAATGTTGCCTTTTCCTAAACTACCTATGGCCTACCTCCCCCACTATTCTGTGCCTATAAAGACCTGAGACTCAGTCAAAAGAGGATAGAGGGTGGCTTGACTGGAGCGAGGCAACTTGGATTCCGGGAGACAGCTGGACTTCAGAGGAGAGCCAGCCGGACTTCGGGGAAGAGATGGCTGGACTTCGGGAGAAGACTACCTGACAGGCCCACCCTCTCTCCAGCTCCCCTCTCCACTAAGAGCCATTTCCATTGCTAAATAAAATTCTCCACCTTCGCCATCCTTCAAGTGTCCACACGATCTCATTCTTCTTGGATGCCGGACAAGAGCTCAGGACCCACTGAGTGTGGGTACTCAAAAAAACCTGTCATACTGGCTCTTTGCCCTTACCAGGGGAGGGCAGCCATCCCACATGATGAGGCAAGGGGTAAATGGAGCTGATAACACAGCACCATCTGCAGACAGCAGAGCTAAGAGCATTGTAACACACCCTCTGGGGCTTTGGGGTTGCACCTGGGCACCACTGTGGGCCCCACATAGAACTTGCTTCTGCTGGAGTCGAGTGGCTGGCTTTGCTCGCTCTGAGTAAACAGAGCCTGCTCCTCCCAGTGCCCAGAGCGGTGGCTGGCTGGATCCTGCACTTGCTCGCTCACGTGCTCCCTCCTAAAAGGGGTTGAGCGTGGTGAGCCCAGTAAAGGGGCACCCCTGTCGCAAGTCCATCAAAGGGGTTGAGAAAAATCCAGCATCCAATGCAGCTATAAAAGGGCACCTAAAACTAGAGTTCACTGTGGTTATGGAATTGTTTTGTAGCTTGATTGTATCAGTGTCAATATTCTGGTTGTAATATCATACCATAAGTCTGCAAGATGTTGCCATTGAGATAAACTGAGTAAAAGGTACACAGGATATCTCTGTATTACTTCTTAAAACTACATGTAAATCTATATTTATCTAAAACAAAAAAGTTTAATTAAAATGAGAGAGAGAGAGAGACAGAATGGCAAAGCCTGCCTCAACTAAGCTGTCATAAAAGTTTGAGTACTTGTAAAAACAAAACAAAGCAAACCAAAAACAACCATACTCCAACCAAGTCTACATGGGTCACTACTGAATGTTCGTAAATAAGCTGAAGTGGTGTGTGTCTTGGCTCCAAACTGCATACCAAAGAAAACTTGCTGTATGAACTCCAGATCTGAATGTTTTAAGAAGTATATATATTTCTTGATTACACTGTCTTCACATTTTGTCTCTTCAAAATGATGTCCAAACACACTAAAAACCTTGATATCCTTTTTTTCTTTCTTTTACACCACACTTGTAATCTGTCAGCAAATTATTTTGTCTCTGCCTTCAAAATATACCCAGAATCTAGCCACTGTTTCATTAATTTCACTGCTACCACCATGTCTTAGCTGGATTATTCTAATATACTCATGAATGGTTTCTACAGTCTCCCTGTTCCTGTACAGCGTTATTTTCAACAAGGCAGCCAGAGTGACCCTTTAAAGCATAAGTCAGACCATAACATTCTCCTAAGAACCCTTCAATGGCTTCCAAGCATAAACACAATCATGATAGAAATAAAAATTATTCGTTGGGTGCGGTGGCTCATGCCTGTAATCCCAGCACTTTGGGAGGCTGAGGAGGGCAGATCACGAGGTCCGGAGATTGAGACCATCCTGACTAACACGGTGAAACCCCGTCTCTACTAAAAATACAGAAAAAAAAAAAATTAGCCAGGCGTGGTGGCGGGCGCCTCTAGTCCCAACTACTCAGGAGGCTGAGGCAGGAGAATGGCATGAACCCAGGAGGCAGAGCTTGCAGTGAGCCGAGATCGGGCCACTGCACTCCAGCCTGGGCAACAGGTGACAGAGCAAGACTCCATCTCAAAAAAAAAAAAAAAAAAAAAAAAGAAGTAAAAATTCTTGCCAGCATTTTCCAAGTCCTAAATGATCTGACTGTCCTGTCCTCCACCTCTCAACCTCGTGTCTTCTACTATCCCTTCTCTTTATCCTTCAGCTCCAGCCTCATTTATCTCTTTGGTATTGTTTGAATATGCCAGCCAGATGCCTGTGTCAGTGCCTTTGCACTGGCTTTTTCCTCTACCTTGGCTGTCTTTCCCTAAGATATCCAAATAACTAACTCCCACACCACCTCTAGGTGTTTGCTTGAAGGTCACCTTCCCACAAGCTCCCTGTTCCTTTCCCTGCTCATTTTCTTTTTCTGTAGAACTTCACATCATCCACATATTATTTATCTCATTTTTTAATCTCACCATTAAATTTGTATTTTGTTCATCAGCACCAAGAATATTGCCTAGCACATAGAAGGCACTCTGTAACAATTGAAAAAACTAAATGAATAAGTAATCAAAATGAATGGATAAGGCAGTTTAATACTGGGAAAGATTAGTTAGAAATTTTGATGAAATTATTTTTCTTCAAGTCCAAGTTTCTTTCCATAATGAACAATTCTACACTTTCCCTGATGTACAGTTCCACAATTTCCACAATGTACAACTTCTTCACCAAATTTATAAACTCCTCCTTATCACACATTACTTTTTTTTTGTTTTAATTATTTTATGAATGGCTAGTCGTCTCAGCTAAATTTGAAGCTCAAGAGTAAGAGCCATAGTCTAGCCTTTTTTAATCCTCCGTCATTTCTGTTAAAGTGCTACACACAATTTATGATTTCTGTTCGTGGATTTCATGATCCCTCCTATATTGTTCTCATTTTGATATATTTCTTATATTTTAATCTTATGTTGATCGTGTCTCTTTTCCTAATGTAATTGAGTGTCAACAGCGCTCTGGCTGCTCAAGATCCTCTGCTGAATTGATTGAATATAACCTTTCACTACCCAACCCACTAACATTCCTCAGCAGTAGAATCTGTCACCACGTTCTTGCCATTAGCTAACCTGGAAGGTAAGGGCTGTCGCCATGAATATGTAAGTCACAAAGAAAGAGAATTCACGGGAAAGTTCATCATCAGGAAAGGAGAAACAATTCTGTAGCTCACAGAACCAAGGAAAAGCTTGGATTAAATTCTCCTGGCGTTGGAGCTTTTACCTTGCCACGCATAATGACTGAAGCAACCATTTCTGCTAGACTTCAGAAATGCAGATTCAGAGAATACATTTTAGAGTAAATCAGAAACTTATCTTTTTATCTGGCTGTTTCTATCCTTAAATGTCACTCTGAGTTTAAAGCTCTTGAATATTGTTTTATGTAGAGTCCTTAGAGATAACTTTATATATTGCAAATTTGGTTTGTATAGCACTGAGTTTGAAGAAAAGGACTAAGGCAGTAAGAAAAACTATAGGGAATGAAAATTCATAAAGGAGACCCTACTGATATAAAAAGGGGCAGACAGGGAAAAAAACACATTTTTGCAAAAGATAATAAAATACCATAAGTGTTGGAGGGAAAACCCTAAAACTCTTTTCTTTCAGCCTCTTCATATTATGCAGGTAAGAACTTCTTCCCAAAACGCGAAGTAAATTGCCCAAGGTCACAGAGTAGTTAAAGACGAAGATACTCATTAGCAGCATAATAATGGCAACGATAATAATAACAACCTCCTCTACAGGGCTTCATAATCATTGAAAATAATCATTCTAATTTATATTACCATTTTCCTTAAATCTATTACACATTACTACTTAAGTTGGAGGTTCATTCAAACCAGATGGAAAGTTTATGCCTCCAATGTCCAATTTCTTAGTATGGTTATTATTATTATTATTATTGTTCTAAGAACACTTAACATAAGGTCTACCTTCTTAACCAAATTGTGACACAACACTATATTGTTAACTACAGTTGCAGGATCATACACCAGATCTCTAGAACTCATTCATCTTGCATAACTGAAACTTTATACCTGTTGAATAGCATCTCCCCATTTTCTCCTTCCCCCCAGCCCCTGGCAACCACTATTCTACTCCCTGCTGCTATGCATTTGACTATTTTAGAAACCTCATATAAGTGGAATCAAGCCATATTTTTCCCTCTGTGACTAGCTTATCTCATTTAGCATAATGTCTTAACTGCCATTGCAAAATTATGACTGAGACAGTGAAAGATCTGACTTAACAAACTCCGTCTCGGGCCGGGTGTCGTGGCTCATGCCTGTAATCCCAGCACTTTGGGAGGCCGAGGCGGGTGGATCACAAGGTCAGGAGATGGAGACCATCCTGGCTAACACAGTGAAACGCCGTCTCTACTAAAAATACAAAAAATTAGCCGCGCGTGGTGGCGGGTGCCTGTAGTCCCAGCTACTTGGGAGGCTGGGGCAGGAGAATGGCGTGAACCCGGGAGACGGATCTTGCAGTGAGCCGAGATCACGCCACTGCACTCCAGCCTCCACAACAGAGCGAGACTCCATCTCAAAAAAAAAAAACCTCCATCTTGCTTCTAATCTCTAAGCTGTCCTTGTTCATTCCTGGGCGTAGGCTGAACTAACTTCGGGAGAAACTTAGTTTGTAGTTTAAAACAAAGGTGATGCTGGGTGCAGTGGCTCACACCTGTAATCCCAGCACGTTGGGAGGCCGAGGTGGGTGGATCACCTGAGGTCAGGAGTTTGAGAGCAGCCTGGCCAACATGGTGAAACCCCCGTCTCTACTAAAAATACAAAAATTAGCTGAGCGTGGTGGTGTGCGCCTGTAATCCCGGCTACTCGGGATGCTGAGGCAGGAGAATCGCTTGAGCCTGGGAGGCAGAGGTTGCAGTGAGGCAAGATCATGCCATTGCACTCCAGCCTGGGTGACAAGAGTAAGATTCCATCTCAAAAAAAAAAAAAAAAAAAAAAAAAAAAAACGGGCGATAGTGACCCTTTCCCAAAACAAACTTCCTTCTTGCCTGGGGACTAGACTGCCTTAGTAGGACTAACAAATTAGCCACAGGATTAGAAAGTATACTTTAGGAGTCATGCAGCTGGAAGCTATAAGATTCTGACCCTCCCCAAATTGTTCCTGGGGATAAAATCACTAGTGTAAAACCTAAGACGAGTGCTTGAGATATTTTACAGACCCTGCACTTGATGGATCAGCTGGCACCACCCAGATTGATAAGCTGGCGTATCTGATCTTGTGGCCCCCACTCAAGAACTGACTCAGTGCAAGAAGACAGCTTCGACTCCCTGTGATTTCATCTCTGACTTGATCAATCAACTAATCAGCACTGATGGTTCACTGGCTTCCCCCATCCACCAAGTTGTCCTTAAAAACTGTGATCCCCTAATGCTGGAAACTGATTTGCGTAAGAACTCCGGTCTCCCACACAGCTGCCTCTTTGTGAATTACTTTTTCTCTATTGCAATTCCCCTGTCTTGATAAGTTGACTGTGTCTAGGCAACAGGCAAAGTGAACCCATTGGGCAGTTTCATATATACCATATATTCTTTTTCCATTTACCTGTTGATGAACATTTAGGTTGTTTCCATGCCTTGACTATTGTGAATAATGCTGCAATAGGCATGTGAATGCACATACCTCCTTGACATACCGATTTCATTTCCTTTGGATATATATCCAGAAATGAGATTGTGGGATCATATGGTAGTTCTATTTTTAATTTTTTAAGAAACCTTCATAATGTTTTTCATAACAGCTTCACAGTTTTATATTCCCACCAACAGTGTATACAGGTTCAAATTCCTCTACATCTTTACCAACACTTGTGATCTTTTGGGTTTGGGTTTTATTGTTTGTTTGTCTTTGACACTTCCTAACATCACATTAAGGCTCTGATTTGCATTTCACCGATGATTAGTAATGTTGAAAATCTTTTCATATGCCTGTTGGCCATTTGTTTGCCAAGCCAGAGCAATTAGGCAGGGAGAGAAAAATGAAAGAAAGAAAAAGGATCAGAAAAAAGAGGTAAATGATCTCTCTTTGCAGATGGCATGATGTTATATATAGAAAGTCTCCACCAAAAAAAAAAATTAGAACTAATAGACAATAAAGTTGCAGGGTGCAAAATTAACATACAAAAATGTTGCATTTCTATACACAAACAATAAACTATCCCAAAAGGAAATTAAGAAAATAATTTCTTTTATAATATCATCAAAAAGATAAAATTCTTAGGAATAAACTTAACTAAAGAGGACTTGTACCTGAAAATTACCAAACATTGATGAGATAAATTAAAGTAGACACAAATAAATGGAAAACAGCCTCTGTTCATGGATTGGAAGGCATAATGTTGTTAAAATGGCCGTACTACCCGAAGCAACCTATAGATTTAATGCAATTCCTATCAAAATCTCAATGGCATTTTTTACAGAAGAAGAAAAAAAATCCTAAAATTCATTTAGCCTGAGTACTTTTATTGTTAGTCAGGCCTGCCTCTAACATTGGCAGAGTCCACAGTAAGATTTCAAATAGATATTTAAATCTCATATCGCACATTAACTATGAAATAAATTTATTCTTTCTTTCTACATGGATAAATATATCCTCATAAAAACCTGGGACATCAGGTTTGAATTCTGAATTCCCAAAGTCTATGGAGCCCTGAAAGAGAAAATGATAGCATGGGGAGAGTCATCTTCCATCCTTCAATCCCTGGCCTGCCCACCTTTCTCTCACATACAACCATCTCCATTTCACTTCAAATAACTGCCCCTTTAATATTCTTCAGATCCAGGGATTTCCATTCTGGCAGCATGATCTGCCCTTGGAAGGAGAGAATCAGAAAGAACCCACACAGACTCTGCAAGTGAAATCAGGGAATTTCAAGTCTAGGCACCAAAAGCATATTCTAGAAGAAGGATGCATGAGCTCCCTGTAGACACATCCTCCTATCCCCATGAACTGTTTACCCTGAGGAGGGCCAGAGGTGGGTTTTCTAAAGCCAGGGGCCCAGGACCCCCTTTTGTCAAAGCCTAAGGTGTAACATGATACATGTGTTCTGAAAAAAACTTTGTCTTCTGCAAAATAACATATTTAAAAATAACAGTACTTACGGAAAAAGTATGGTTAAGGATACTCCAAACTTATTCAACTTCATAACCAATTCAAAATAATAACAATTGATACTAAGGCAGTTACTTGAACTGCCTTCCAGCAACTAGAAAGGAACAAGAAACAACAAAATGTAAATGTTTTCTTACGGGCTCTGAGACAATGCAAATAGAATAGAAGTTCTGAGCCAGTCGGGCTGCTGTTAAGGTGAACATGGGAAGAAGTACAACCTGCTACAAGGCAAGAGCTCTGCAAGGTTGGGGTGCACCTCTTTGGGGAGGAAGTTGGATACAGTTGTTTATTTTTAATTTTCTTAAAAATGAAGTTTAAAAGTCTCTTGCATATCCCGCAGAAGAACTTACTAAAGGCTTTTTTCCTCCACTAAAGGTTGTTATTCTACTCCCTTCATTCCATCTTCACTTGCCTATTTAAGAAAAAGCAAGTATGATTCCAGCATCACTTTATGTTTAACTGATATCATTCCCTATTTACAACTGCATGGAAACTAATTTGTGTTACAGAAGCACATGTATTAGCAGAACAGACTCTCTAGCTTATTTACTTTTGTTATGAATGATTCCACTGATAATGATTGAAAGAACGAAATGCAATCTGCCATCCAATATGTAGATTCCCAGCATGCAAATATACACCATGCTAATTCCTACTCCTTGTTCAAGGTCCCATTCAAATGTCACCTTCTCTTGCCTGCTTTCTTTTCTGTTACAAGTTTAAAGTGATCTTAAAGTTTTAAAGTCTGCTCCTGCAAACTTTTTACATCTTCTCCCTACTTGGTCTTTAAGTTATTTATACATTGTATCATCTCCTTGAGGGCAAATTTAGGTTGCATTTATCTTTCCATAGGCCACTTTACCTCATCCAGAGCTTGGTTATTAAAACTGTTTAGTAAATGCTCAAGCAAATAAATAAAACCCGCAATCTGGAAGCCGTAAGTCTCTGCCAAAACTCAGTCTTGAATGATAAAAATTAAACGGTGATTCTTGTCTTGATTATCCACCAACTCTATGACTGCCCTGAGAGGTTAAATGAAGCTATAGAAAAACAGACAATAAGACACACAACAAAAACAGTTATAGCATTTTTAGAATATCAGGCATAAAGCTAACTGCATAATGTACATTAGCTTACTCAATGACCAGCCTAGAAGTAAATGGCAGTATACACTGTTATACAAATGAAGAAACTGATACTTAGAGAGGTTAAATAATTTTTCCAAGATGGCATCATCGGTGGAAGTGATGGACCTAGTATATCCTCTGAATCTCAGTTTCCTCATCTATAAAATAAAGTCAAATATTTTCCCTGAAGACCTCACAGAACTACTGTGAGGTTTGAGAGAGCTTCAGAAAAGCCCAAGACAATATTAACTTCCTATATTTGCAGAAAACATTAGAGGGTTTTTAAGTGATTTCACATGCATCAAGTATTTTAAAAGCCCTAAGGTTCTGTGCAAATGTGAATTATTATTAATCTCTTATGCTGTTTTTAATCATTACATGTTGTAGGCACTGCAAGACAATAATAATATCAACAGCTAATATTAAAATATGCTAAGATTGGTGCTAAGAGTTTTACACTGATTGTCTTAATTTATACTAAAAGAAAAGCAGAAGTGAGTATTCTTAATCACCTACTTTAAAGATAAGAAAAATATATAGAAATTAAGCAATTTACATAATTCACTTTTAATGCATTAACAGGTCAGGATTTAAGTTTATATCACTACTTTAAAAAATGATGATTTATTTTATAACAGATTCAGTGGACATGTAATTGTCACTGATCATGATAACCTACAAGGATGGAGAGATGTGTAAAGTTCCAATAAATTGATTCCTCTAAACATCATATATACAAAAAATCCATAGCTGGATTCTATTGAAAAATTCTATGTCAATCATTTCCATTCAGGAAGGTCTCAATTCACCCCACAGTTATAACACTATAGAATTATATAATTGCAAAAAAAAATTGTAAATAAAATCACATTGTGGATGTGCTAACTGGGGCAGTTCATCTTTAAAGAAGCCCTGAAATTAATGATTTTATAAAATAACAACCAAAACGTAAATTATACTTCTGAGCTATACCATAAATTAATACTTTTATGTATCAAATTTTCTCAATGATAATACATTACATTTTGTATTAACAAATTTTATTTTTAAAAGCAATTTTAGGTTTATAGGAAAATTGAGCAGCTGGTACTGAAAATTTTAATAATATCCCCTCTACCCAGTCTTTGCACACAGTTACTCCGATTATTCATCTTTCACTAGTATGGTACTTTTGTCATAATTAATAAAGCAATACTGATACATTGTTATTAACTGATTTCTTTCTTTATTCAGATTTCCTGAGTTGTTACCTAATAACCTTTTTTCTGTTCCAGGAATTCATCCAGTATACCATACTAAATTTAGTTGGCCTGTCTCTTTAGACTCCTCATGGTGAGGACATTGTCTCCAACTTCATTTTAATGACCTTAACTCTTTTTTAAAGAGTATAGTGAGGTATTTTGTAGAATATTCCTCTATTGGACTTTGCTGGGTTTTTTTTTTTTTTCATGATTATACTGAGATAATGAGCCTGGGGAGAAAGACCACAGAAGTGAAGTGCTATTCATTACATCATACCAAGTGTACATACTGTCCACATGATTTATGGCTGTTGATGTTGACCTCAATAACCTGGCTGATGTATTATGTGTCAGATTCCTCCACTGTAGAGTTACTCATTTTTTATCAGTTTTCCATACTGTAATTTTTGGAAGGAAGTCACTATGAATTCTTAAGAATGAGAATTTGCTTAGAAAGTCATATCTACAAAATTTATAAGAAATTCTTTTATGTAGAACTTATTTATTCTCCCTCCCTCTCCCAGTTATTAAATTATTCAATTGTGCTTTATATCAGTAGAGACTTATGGATATTTACTTTATATTTTGGGTTATAATTCAAAGCTAGTTTACTTTCTTGCTCTACTTCTTCCAGCTTTGGCCTTTGGGAGCTCTTTCAGTAGACTCCCTTGTTCCTTTGACATATTATTACCAATGTGACTTATTTTTAATGCACTTGTTTACTTTCTGGCCCTACAAGATTTTCCAGGATTATCTTGTATATTTTCTACTCCTGGCTTAGTATCAGCTGTTTCTCCAGGGAGTCCTTGTTCCTTTTATTATAAAATGGTATTAAAAAAATCAACATTTGGCCAGGTGCAGTGGCTCATGCCTGTAATCCCAACACTTTGGGAGGCCGAGGCAGGTGGGTCACCTGAGGTCAGGAGTTCAAAACCAGCCTAGCCAACATGGTGAAACCCCATCTCTACAAAAAATACAAAAATTAGCTGGGTATGGTGGTGAGTGCCTATAATGCCAGCTACTTGGGAGGCTTAGGCAGGAGAATCACTTGAACCTGGGAGGCAGAGGTTGCAGTGAGCCAAGATTGCGCCATTGCACTCCAGCCTGGGTGACAAGAGTGAAACCCTGTCTCAAAAGAAAAAAAGGCCAAATAGGAATAGCTGTGGTCTACAGCTCCCAGTAAGATCAATGCCGAAGACGGGTGATTTCTGCATTTCCAACTGAGGTATCTGGCTCATCTCATCGGGACTGGTTAGACAGTGGGTGCAGCCCATGGAGGGTGAGCCAAAGCAGGGGGGGGTGTCACTTCACCCGGGAAGTGCAAGGGGTCAGGGAACACCCTCCCCTAGCCAAGGGAAGCCATGACGGAATGTGCCTTGAGGAACTGTGCACTCTGGCCCAGATACTATGCTTTTCCCACAATCTTTGCAACTCACAGACCAGGAGATTCTCTCAGGTGCTTATGCCACCAGGGCCCTGGGTTTCAAGCACAAAACTGGGCAACAGTTTGGTCAGACACGAAGCTAGCTGCAGGAGTTTTTTTTTCATACCCCAGTGGTGCCAGGAATGCCAGTGAGACAGAACTGTTCACTCGCCTGGAAAGGGGGATGAAGCCAGGGAGCCAAGTGGTCTATCTCAGCAGATCCCACCCCCATGGAGCCTAGCAAGCTAAGATTCACGGGCTTGAAATTCTCACTGCAGGCACAACAGTCTGAAGTCGCCCTGGGATGCTCAAGCGTGGTGGGGGGTGGGGCGTCCACCATTACTGAGGCTTGAGTAAAGGAGCTGCCAAAAATTTTGAACTGGGCAGAGCCCACAACAGCTCAGCAAATCTGCTATAGCCAGACTGCCTCTCTGAGTTCCTCCTCTCTGAGCAAAGCCTCCAAGAAATATGGGACTATGTGAAAAGACCAAACCTACATTGGATTGGTGTACCTGAAAGTGACGGGGAGAATGGAACCAAGTTGGAAAACACTCTTCAGGATATTATCCTGGAAAACTTCCCCAATGTAGCAAGACAGGCCAACATTCAAATTCAGGAAATACAGAGAACACTACAAAGACACTCCTCAAGAAGAGCAACTCCAAGACACATAATCATCAGATTCACCAAGGTTGAAATGAAGGAAAAAATGTTAACGGAAGCCAGGGAGAAAGGTCAGGTTACCCACAAAGGGAAGCCCATCAGACTAACAGCGGATCTCTCTGCAGAAACCCTACAAGCCAGAACAGAGGAGGGCCAATATTCAACATTCTTAAAGAAAGAATTTTCAACCCAGAATTTCATATCCAGCAAAACTAAGCTTCGTAAGCGAAGGAAAAATAAAATCCTTCACAGAGAAGCAAATGCTGAGACATTTTGTCACCAGCAGGCCTGCCTTACAAGAGCTATTGAAAGAAGCACAAGATATGGAAAGGAAAAACCAGTACCAGCCAGTGCAAAAACATACCAAATTGTAAGATCATCGCACTAAATATGGAAAGGAAAAACTGGTACCAGCCACTGCAAAAACATATCAAATTGTAAAGACCATCGACATCATGAAGATACTGCACCAACTAACAGGCAAAACAACCCGCTAGGATCATAATGACAGGATCAAATTCACACATAACAATATTAACCTTAAATGTAAATGGGCTAAATGCCCCAATTAAAAGACACAGACTGGCAAATGGGATAAAGAGTCAAGATTCATCAGTGTGCTGTATTCAGGAGACTCATCTCATGTCCAAAGACACAACATAGGCTCAAAATAAAGGGATGAGGGAAGATTTACCAAGCAAATATAAAGAAAACAAACAAACAAACAAAACCCAGGGGTTGCAATCCTAGTCTCAGATAAAACAGACTTTAAGCCAACAAGGATCAAAAGAGACAAAGAAGGGCATTACATAATGGTAAAGGGATCAATGCAACAAGAAGGTCTAACTATTCTAAATATATATGCACCCAATACAAGGGCACCCAGATTCATAAAGCAAGTTCTTAGAGATCTACAGAGAGACTTGGACTCCCACACAATAATAGTGGGAGACTTTAACACCCCACTGTCAATATTAGACAGATCAATGAGACAGAAAATTAACAAGGATATTCAGGACTTGAACTCAGCTCTGGACCAAGCAGACCTAATAGACATCTATAGAACTCTCCACCCCTAATCAGCAGAATATACATTCTTCTCAGTACCACATTGTGCTTATTATAAAATTGACCACACAATTAGAAATAAAACACTCCTCAGAAAAGTCCAAAAGAGCAGAAATCATAACAAACCATCTCTCAAACCACAGTGCAATCAAATTAGAACTCATGATTAAGAAACTCCCTCAAAACAGCACAACTGCATGGAAACTGAACAACCTTCTCCTGAATGACTACTGGGTAAAAAACAAAATTAAGGCAGAAATAAATGAGTTCTTTGAAACCAATGAGAACAAAGATACAATGTACCAGAATCTCTGGGACATAGCTAAAGCAGTTTTTAGAGGGAAATTTATAGCATTAAATGCCCACAGTAGAAAGTGGGAAAGATCTAAAATTGACACCCTAACTTCACAATTAAAAGAACTAGAGAAGCAAGAGCAAACAAATTCAAAAGCTAGCGGAAGATAAGAAATAACTAAGATCAGAGCAGAATTGAAGAAGACAGGGACATGAAAAACCCTTCGAAAACGTAAATGCATCCATGAGCTGGTTTTTTGAAAAGATTAACAAAATAGATAGACTGTTAGCCAGACTAATAAAGAAGAAAAGAGAGAAGAATCAAATAGACACAATAAGAAATGATAAAGGGAAGATGACTACTGATCCCACAGAAATACAAACTACCATCAGAGAATACTATAAACACCTCTACGAAAATAAACTAGAAAATCTAGCAGAAATGGATAAATTCCTCAACACATACACCCTCCCAAGACTAAACTAGGAAGAAGTCAAATTCTTGAATAGACCAATAACAAGTTCTGAAATTGAGGCAGTAATTAATAGCCTACCAGCCAAAAAAAGCCCAGGACCAGATGGATTCACAGCCAAATTCTACCAGAGGTAAAAAGAGGAGCTGGTACCATTCCTCCTGAAATGATTCCAAACAATAGAAAAAGAGGGACTCCTCCCTAACTCATTTTATGAGGCCAGCATCATTCTGATACCAAAACCTGGAAGAGACACAACAAAAAAGGAAAATTTCAGGCCAATATCCCTGATGAACATCGATGCAAAAATCCTCAATAAAATACTGGCAAACCAAATCCAGCAGCACATCAAAAAGTTTATCTTCCACAATCAAGTCAGCTTAATCCCTGGGATGCAAGGCTGGTTCAACATATGCAAATCAATAAACATAATCCATCACATAAACAAAACTGATGACAAAAATCACATGATTATCTCAATAGACGCAGAAAACGCCTTTGATAAAATTCAACACAGCTTCATGCTAAAAACTGTCAGTAAACTAGGTATTGATGGAACATATCTCAAAATAATAATAGTTATTTACAAGAAACCCACAGCCGATATCATACTAAATGGGCAAGAACTGGAAGCATTCCCTTTGAAAACTGGCACAAGAAAAGGATGCCCTCTCTCACCACTCCTATTCACCATATATTGGAAGTTCTAGCCAGGGTCATCAGGCAGGAGAACGAAATAAAGAGTTTTCAAATAGGAAGACAGGAAGTCAAATTGTCTCTGCTTGCAGATAATATGATTGTATAATTAGAATACCCCACCATTTCGGCCCAAAATCTCAAGTTGATAAGCAACTTCAGCAAAATCTCAGGATACAAAAGCAGTGTGCAAAAATCACAAGCATTTGTATACACCAATAATAGGCAAACAGAGAGCCAAATCATGAGTGAACTTCCATTCACAATTGCTACAAAGAGAATAAAGTACCCAGGAATAAAACTTACATGGGATGTGAAGGACCTCTTCAAGGAGAACTACAAACCACTGCTCAAGGAAATAAGAGACGACACAAACAAATGGAAAAACATATGATGCCCATGGATAGGAAGAATCAATATCATCAAAATGGCCATACTGCCCAAAGTAAGTTATAGATTCAGTGCTATCCCCATCAAGCTACCATTGACTTTCTTCACAGAACTAGAAAAAACTACTTTAAATTTCATATGGAACCAAAAAAGAGCCTGCATAGTCAAGACAATTCTAAGCAAAAAGAACAAAGCTGGAGGTATTACGCTACCTGACTTCAAACTCTACTACAATGCTACAGTAACCAAAACAGCATGGTACTGGTACCAAAACAGATATATAGACCAATGAAACAGAACAGAGGCCTCAGAAATAATGCCACACATCTACAACCATCTGATCTTTGACGAACCCGACAAATACAAGCAATGGGGGATGTATTCCCTATTTAATAAATGGTGTTGGGAAAACTGGCTAGCTATATGCAGAAAACTGATACTAACCCTTCCTTAGACCTTGTACAAAAACGAACTCAAGATGGATTAAAGACTTAAACATAAAACCTCTAACTATGAAAACCCCACAAGAAAACCTAGGCTATACCATTCAGGACATAGGCATGGGCAAAGACTTCATGACTAAAACACCAAAAGCAATGGCAACAAATGTCAAAATTGACAAATGGATCTAATTAAACTAAAGAGTTTCTAAACAGCAAAAGAAACTATCATCAGAGTGAACAGACAACCTACAGAATGGGAGAACATTTTTGCAATCTACTCATCTGCCGAAGGGCTAATATCCAGAATCTACAAAGAACCTAAACAAATTTACGAGAAAAAAAAACAAACAACCCCATCAAAAAGTGGGCAAAGGATATAAACAGACACTTCTCAAAAGAAGACATTTATGTGGCCAACAAACATATGAAAAAAAGCTCATCATCACTGGTCATTAGAGAAATGCAAATCAAAACCACAGTGAGATACCATCTCACGCCAGTTAAAATGGCGATCGTTAAAAAGTCAGGAAACAACAGATGCTGGAGAGTATGTGGACAAATAGGAAGGCTTTTACACTGTTGGTGGGAGTGTAAATTAGATCACCCATTGTGGAAGACAGTGTGGCAATTCCTCAAGGATCTAGAACCAGAAATACCATTTGATCCAGCAATCCCATCACTGGGTATATACCCAAAGGATTATAAATCATTCTACAAAGACACACACCCATTTACTGCAACACTGTTCACAACAACAAAGACTTGGAATCAACCCAAATGCCCATCAGTGATAGACTGGATAAAGAAAATGTGGCACATATACACCATGGAATACTATGCAGCCATAAAAAAGGATAAGCTCATGTCCTTTGCAGGGACATGGATGAAGCTGGAAACCATCATTCTCAGCAAGCTAACACAGGAACAGAAAACCAAACACTGCATGTTCTCACTCATAAGTGGGAGTTGAAAAAAGAGAACACATGGACACAGGGAGGGGAACATCACACACTGGGCCCTTTGGTGGGTAGGGAACTAGGGGAGGGATAACATTAGGAGAAATACCTAATATAGATGACCGACTGATGGGTGCAGCAAACCACTATGGCAAGTGTATACCTATGTTCCAAACCTGCACATTCTGCACATGTATCCCAGAACTTAAAGTATAATAAAAAGAAAAGAAAAAATCAACAGGCCAGGCCTGGTAGCTCATGCCTGTAATCCCAGCACCTTGGGAGGCCAAGGAGGGCAGATCACAAGGTCAGGAGTTCGAGATAAGCCTGGCCAACATGGTGAAACCCTGTCTCTACTAAAAATACAAAAATTAGCCAGGTGTGGTGGTGAGTGCCTGTAATCACAGCTACTCTGGTGGCTGAGGCTGGAGAATTGCTTAAACCCAGGGGGCAGAGGTTGCAGTGAGCCAAGATCACGCCATTGCACTCCAGCATTTGAGTACTAAGTGTGCCCATGGTTACCAGGGTGTTATTTATTTTAGATGTGTCATGGTTGTGCTTGTGTGTATTTACATAAACATCTTTGAATATTTCTATATATAACCACCCATATCTATATTAAGTTAAACATTAGTTCTCCTTGATGTCTCCAACTGTAATGATCATCACATTGATTATTCAAGACTGTTCCCCTAGTTGATCTGTAAATTTCCACACCGTGAGAAATATAACTCCCAATGTTTGCCATTTATAGGCTTAATTATTCAATTACCATATATATGTATAGCAGTATCAGAACTGTTAACCAGAAGCCAATGAGAAATAATTTTATCAGCTAGAGTACAGTGCTTTTGTGCAGCTCATTTTGCCTATAGTCTGACAGATTCCATTCATTTTTAAAGATATTTATGTTAAGACCATTTTCTCTCTCCACCTTACTAAGGTTATCTCATGCTTTGTAATGCAGTGAATTTCTTCTGTAAAGTCCACATTGCTTCTGGGATCCTCTGACCTTCTAAATAATTTTCTAAAATTTGCCTGCATTATGGTAACTCTTTGTGTCAAAAACTTCTATTGCTTTTGGCAAATGCATAATGTTGCCAAAATTCCACCAATATTGCACAGAATCATTTCACAGCTCCTCAAGTCCCCTGTGCTTAACTTATTCTTCCCTTTCCCTGAACGCCAGGCAAAAACTGATCTTTTTCTTTACAGTTTTGCTTCTTTCCAAAATGTCATCTAATTGAAATCATATAGCATGTAGCCTTTTCACACTGGCTGCTTTCATGTAACAGTATGCATTTGAGTTTCCTCCATGTCTTTTCATGATTTGAAAGCTCATTTCTTTTTACTGCTGAATAATATTCCATTTTATGGATATCTTATAGTTTATTCACTCATCTATTGAAAGACATCTTGATTGTTTTCCATTTTTGGTAACTACCAAGTAACAATAAACCTGCTATAAACATTTGTTTTCAGGATTTTTTTGTAGACATAATGTTTCAGTGTAATTGGGTATATACAGAGGAACACAACTGCAGATTATAATGCAAGGCTATGCTTAGCTTTGTAAGAAACAGACAAAATGTCTTCTAAAGTGGCTGCAGCCTTTTACAGTCACATTTGAAAATTGGATGAACTAGAGTTTCTCTTGCATTGCATTCTCAACAGCATTGGTTGTTGTCAGTAATTTGGATTTTGGCCATTCTAATAGGTGTAGTGGTTTCTCATTGTTGTTTTAATTTACTATTCTCTAATAACATAAGATGTTGAGCATCTTTTCATATGCTTATATGCCATCTGTATATCTTATTTGGTGAGTTGAATGTTCAGATCTTTTGATCATTACATAGAATTATTTAAATACCTTGGTGTCATTTGGATTTAACTCCTTTACTGGATATGTTTTTAAAATATTTTCTCTCATTCTGTGGCTTGTCTTCTCATTTACTTAACAATATATTTCACATAACAATTTTTAAATTTAATTAAGTTCAATTTTTTTAAAATTTTTTTCTTTCATGGATCATGATTTAATCAAACCCAAGGTCACCTAGATTTTCTCCTATGCTATCTCATAGAAGTTTTCTAGTTTTTGTTTTACATTTAGAACTAAGGTCCATTTTAAATTAATTTTTGTGAAAAGCATAAGGTATATGTCTAGATTCATTTTTGCATGTATATGCACAATTTTTGATGATTATTTGTTGAAAAGACTGTCCTTTCTCAATTGAATTTATTTTGCTCTGTCAAGGATCAGTTGAGGGTCTAAAAAAGGCTCTCTCCTCTTTTCTATTAATCCATTTGTCTATTCTTGTACAAATACCTCACTGTCTTAATTACTGTAGCTTTATAGTACTATGAGTAGTGTCAGTTCTCCAACTTAGTCCTTTGGTCAGTATTATGTAGACTATTCTGGGTCTCTTGCATTTCCATATAAATTTTAAAATCATCTTTTGAGATGAAGCTAAAAAATAGAATAAATTTGTCAATAACCACAAAATAACTTGCTGAGAGTTTATTAGAATTGTATTAAATGTATACACCAATTCGTGAAGAATTTATATCTCAACATTATTAAATCTACTTATCCATGAAAGTGGTACATCTCCATTTATTTAGATCTTCCTTTATTTCTTTCATCAGACTTAAAATTTTCCATATACATAATATACGTTGTATACATATTTTGTTGTTTATATTTCATTTTTGCTGGGGGAAGGAATGAAAATTGTATTTTGTTTTCAACTTCAATTTTCACTTGTTCACTGGTGGTACATGGAAAGACAGTTGACTTCTATTAACCTCGCATCCTGCAACCTTGCTATAATCACATATTAATTCCAGGAGTCAATTCTTTCAGTTTTACTAAATAAATAATTATGTCATCTTGAACAGAGGTAGTTTTCTTTTTTTCTTTCTAATCTGTATATATATTTTTTCTTGCCTTGTTGCACTAACTAGGACATCCAGTAGGATGGTGAATAAGAGTGGCAAAAGAAACAACCTTGTCTTGTTCCCAATATAGAAGAAAAGCATATCATTTCTCACCATAAAATATCGTGAAGTCCTATTTTTTAGATGTTCCAGATTAAGTTGAGGATGTTTTTCCTAGTTTTCTAAGACTTTTTCTCATAAATAGATGTTGGAGATGTTGGATTTTGTCAAATGCTTTCTCTGCATCAATTGGCAGAATCATAAAATAGTTCTTTAGCCAGTTAATAAATGTCAGATCAGTCTGGTATGCCTAAAATAAATCGCACTTACTGTGATGTATTACTATTTTTATATATTTTTGGATTCAATTAGCTAATATTTTATTGAAAATTTTTCCATCTATATTCATAAAATATATTGAGCTGTAGTTTTCATTTCTTGTAGTGTATTTCCCCGGTTTTGATATTAAGATAATGCCTGCCTCCTTGAATGAGTTACGAGGTATACCTCTTACTTCTATTTTCTAAAAGTGATTATAGAGAACTGATATTATTTCTTCCTTAAATGCTTGGTGGAATTCATTAGTGAAAGAATCTGGGCCAGATGCTTTCTTTTTTGAAAGATTATTAATGATTTATCTATTTTTAAATAAATATAGATCTATTTAGGTAATGTATTTCTTTTCCATAAGTTTTGATGGTTTATGTCTTTCAAGGAATTGATTCATTTCATCTAAATTACCAAATGTGTCAGTATACATTTGTTTGTAATGTTCTTTTATTATCATTTTAATGTCTATGGAATCAATATTTATAATTTGTGTCTTCTCCCTTTTTCACTTGGTTAGCCTGGCTATGGATTTATCGATTTTATTGATCTTTTAAAGGCATTGCCTTTTGGGTTTATTGACTTTCTCTACTGACCTCATGTTTTCAACTTTATTGATTTCTGCTCAAAGTTTTATGTCTTTTCTTCTGCTTACTTGAGGCTTAAATTGCTCTTCTCTCTTTACTTTCCTAAGGCACATTTCTATTAGTGATTTTAGATTTTTCTTCTTTCCTAATATATGTATTTGCTGCTATAAATTTGCCTGTAAGAACTGCTTTTACAGCATTCCATTAAAAAATAAAAAATAAAAATAAGACTTGTAATGCAAAATACATCTGCAATCCCAGATTTTATGAGTATCTTAAGGTTTGAGACACATTTATTTAAAGACACAACAGAAGGACTATTAGAAGACAGGGAACTGTGGGTGAAAGGAATTATCCTTTCTCTTTCTTTTTTAATCAACTTTTATTTTAAGTTCCAGGGTACATGTGCAGGATGTGCAGGTTTGTTACATAGGTAAACGTGTGCCATGGTGATTTGCTGCACAGATCAATCCATCACCTAGGTATGAAGCCAAGCATCCACTAGCTATTTTTCATGAGCACCCCATAAATTTTGATGTACATTTCATTTTGTTTAGTTCGAAATATTTTTAAATTTCCTTTGAGACTTCTTCTTTGACCTATGTGTTATATAAAAGTATGTTATTTAATCTCAAACTATTTGGGGACTTCTGAGTTTTTTTCTGGCACTGATTTCTAGTTAAATTTCATTATAGTCTAAGAACACATGCAGTAAGCCTTCTATTCTTTTAAATTTGTGAGGGCATCTTTTTCAGCCCCAGAATGTGGTCTATTTTGCATAAAGTCCCATATAAACTTGAGAGGAATATGTATTCTGCTGTTACTTGATTAATTATTCTGCTGCTACTTGAACAGTTAGATCCTGTTCATTGTTAGTGCTATTCAGTTGAACATTTTCCTGATTTCTGCTTGTTGAAATTAGCTGTTATTAATATAGTGATGTTGAGATCTCCAAAAATATTATTAAATAATATTAAATTTGATTATTTCTTCTCGCAGTTTTATAAATTTTTGTCTCATGTATTTAGATGCTGTGTTACCTGCATAACTTAAGAATTATTATGTTTTTTGGATAATTGCCCCTTTCTCATTATTTAATGCCCATCTTTATCCTTAATAATTTTCCTTTTTTTTTTGAGACAGGGTCTCATTCTGTCACCCAGGCTGGAGTGCAGTGGCCCAGTCAAGGCTCAGTACAGCCTTGACTTCCTGGTCTCAAGCGATTATCCCATTTCAGCTCCCTTCCACCCCACACTGCCCCCCACCACACACCCTCCCAACACCCCAAATAGCTGGAACTATGGGCGTGTGCCACCAAACCTAGATAATTTTTTGTATTTTTTGTAGAGATGAGGTTTCACCATGTTTCCCAGACTGATCTTAAACTCCTGAGCTCAAGCAATCCATCTGCCTTGGCTTTGCAAAGTGTTGGTATTACAGGCATGAGCCACCATGCCCAGAAATAAACAATTCACAAGTTTTCAGTTGTGCTTGGTTCTGAGTATTGTTATAATTTTTCTATTTTATTATACTGTTAATCTCTTCTTATGCCTAATTTATAAGTTAAACCTTATCGTAGATATGTACATATAGGAAAAAACATAGAATGTATAAGTAGGGTTTGGTACTATCTGCATTTTCAGGCATCCACTGGGGGTCTTTGAATGTATCCACCATGGATAAGAGGGAACTACTGTACTTCCTCTGCACTTCCTCTGCTCCTTTCTTTCTTCTTCTTCTAGTACTTCAATTATGCATATGTTATATTTTTGTAAATGTTCTTGGATATTGGAATGGAGGTTGTAGTCCTTTTTCTCTTAGTATTTCAATTTGCAATGTCTCCTTTGATATATCTTTAAATTATTGATTTTTTCCTTGTTTATGTTCAGTTTAGTAATGAGCTTATCAAAGCATTCTTCATTTCTGTTGCAGTGTTTTTCATTTCTGTCATTTTCTTCTGATTCTTTCTTAGTTTTCATTATTCTGCTTATATTATTCATCTGCTCTTGCATGCTTATACTTTTTCTATTACAGTCCTTAACATAACTAATCATAGTTATTTTTAATTATCTATTTGATTATTCCAAACTTTGTTTCATGTCAAAGTCTAGTTCAGATGCTTACTTTGTCTCTTCTGACTGTGTTTTTCCTTTTCTTTTTGTATAGCCTTATGATTTTTTGTTAAAAGTCAAACATGATGTATCAGGTAATGAGAACTGAGGAAAATAGGTCTTTAGTATGAGGTTTTATGTCAATCTGCCTAGCAGACGAGTTGTGCTTCATGTTTTCCATAGCTATAGATGCCAGAGACTTTAGTTTCCTCAGTGTCTTTGTTTTCTCCACATTGGATTTCCCTAAGAATTCCTTCTTAAATAGAGTCTGTATTTTGCAGCTCTTTCCATTGTAACCCATTGTGATTACTCTGGAGCTGTGTTGATGTGGTGGTAAGGTGTGGAGGAGGTAAGTATATTTCAGTCTTTTAGTGGGCTCAAGTCCCTGAATTGGACTTCAGAAGTGTTTCTTATCCTTTTTTTCCTTCCACTAAGTAACACAAGAAAGCTAGAGAGGGATGTAGGGGGCTAACTGCCCTTCTCCATGGTCAAATAAGGCTCTGGTAAAGTTGTTTCCGTTGAGGAGTAAACCTTGGCTATGGAGAATGCCCTAGGATTATTTCAAAATGCTACTTTCCCCCAACTGACCAAGATATGAGAGATGTTTTCTAAGATCTTCACCATGAAAATCTGGTGGGCTTCCTGAAGATAAAATCCAAGAAAGCGTGAGGGGCCTCCTTCAGAATGGACCTCCCCAAATTTTTTACTGTCAAGCTAGTCCATAGTCAGCCTCCAGCAATTCATCCTACCATTTTATGGCTTCAGTGGCACCTGCTCCAGGTAAGTTTATTTAGGTTATGATCTAACATTCCACTCATGAGATTTCTTCATGCTGTTGTGTGTAGATTTAGATTATTTATTCTTTCTGCTGTATAATTTTCAATTGTGTAAATATTAACACAACTTATTTATCCTACTCATTGTTGATGAACATTTCCAGTTTTTGTGCCTCATGACTAGTGATACCATGAACATTCTTGAACATGATTTCTGGTGAACATACACCTGCATTTCTGTTGGGCATACACCTGAGAGTAAAAATTCTGGGTTATAGGGAATGCATATACTGGACTTTATTAGACACTGCCAAGTTGTTTTCCTAAGTGGATGTTCCTAGAATGATGTATAAGAGTTTCAATTACCCCACTTTCTCATCAGCACTGAGTATTTTCCAACTTACTCATTTTAGTTATTCTGGTAGGGGTGGTATAATATTGCACTGTGGTTTTAATCTACATATCCCAGATGACTCATAAAGTTGAGCACCTTTTATTTCTGTTTATGGACTATTTTAATATATTCTCTTTTCTGAAGTGTCCAAGTCTTCTTCCCACTTTTCTACTGAGCTATTGCTTTTTTTCTCATTGACTTTTAAGAGTTCTTTATATATTCCAAATGTGTATTATTTTGGGAGGGAATATAGATATGCCAATGCATTTTTAAATTTGTATTTTCACTGGGATATTGTCACTTAAAACTGTGACTTTTAAAAGAATGTGTTTTGGCTGAAACACTCAGTACAGGCTAGTAGCCTGTATATTCACTGTTCCACCAAAGAGAAGGCACATACCGTATGTCTTGGTTGAATTATGGTTAAGAATTCCTCTGACTCTCCAAAGTAGGCCTTTGGTTCATGCAAATGTAATTGCAGGTTTTGCAATTACTTTTTTCCCCATAAGTTATTGAGGTATAGATGGTATTTGGTTACATGATTAAGTTCTTTAGGGATGATTTGTGAGATTTTGGTGCACCCATCACCTGAGCAGTATACACTGCAGCATATTTGTAGTCTTTTATACCTCGCCCACCTCTCACCCTTCCCCCCAAGTCCCCAAAGTCCATTGTATCATTCTTATGCCTTTGAGTCCTCATAACTTAGTTCCCATATATCTGTGAGAAAATATGATGTTTGGTTTTCCATTCCTGAGTTACTTTACTTAGAATAAGTTTCCAATCTCATTCAGGTCACTGCAAATGCTGTTAATTCATTCCTTTTTATGGCTGCATAGTATTCCATTATATATACATACCACAGTTTCTTTATCCACTTGTTGATTGATGGGCATTTGGGTTGGTTCCACGATTTTGCTATTTTGAATTGTGCCACTATAAACATGTGTGTGCAAGTATCTTTTTTGAATAGTGACTTCTTTTCCTCTGGGTAGATACCCAGTAGTGGGATTGCTGGATCAAATGGTAGTTCTACTTTTAATTCTTCAAGGAATCTCCACACTGTTTTCCATAGTGGCTGTACTAGTTTACATTCCCACCAGCAGTGTAGAAGTGTTCCCTGTTCACCACATCCATGCTAACATCTACTGTTTTTTTATTTTTTTTTAAATTATGGCCATTCTTGCAGGAGTGAGGTGGTATCGCATTGTGGTTTTGATTTGCATTTCCCTGATCATTTGTGATGTTGAGCGTGTTTTCCTGTTTCTTGGCCATTTCTATATCTTCTTTTGAGAATTGCCTATTCATATCCTTAGCCACTTTCTGATGGAATTGTTTCTTTCTTACTGATTTGTTTGAGTTCATTGTAGATTCTGGATATTAGCACTTTGTCAGATGTACAGATTATGAAGATTTTCTCCCACTCTGTTTGTTATCTGTTTACTCTGCTGACTCTTCCTTTTGCCATGCAAAAGCTCTTTAGTTTAACTAGGTTCCAGCTATTTATCTTTGTTTTTATTGCATTTCCTTTCAGGTTGTTGGTCATGAAATCCTTGCCTAAGCGAACGTCCAGCCCTATACAAAAAATCAGCTCAAGATGGATTAAGGACTTAAACTTAAGACCTGAAACTATAAAAATTCTAGGAGATAACATTGCAATTACTTTTAAATGGCAAAAACTGCAATTACTTTTGCACCAATCTAACACAATTTTGTTAAGCATGAGCATGGAGTCGCAGCTCATCTCCCCTTCTTTGCTAGAAGAGAAGAATTAGAGAGGAAGACATATTTAATTTGGAATGGGCTGCATGGTTGAATTTTCTGCATTTTCAGTCTTCGGTATTTTCTTTTATCTGTTTACCTTTTAAAGTAGGTTGCATTAGAATGCACTGTATTGCCATTCATTGCTCCTGTGTGCACAAGAATCTCATGATCCTCATGTTGGTTTCTAATGATCTTTCAAAAGCCCACACAAAGAAACCAATGAATCACTGATTTCAATCATGGAAAGTAGGGAGGGGAGCTTCTATGTTCTCAGATTCTTCAAGGAATTGCCTAATCTGAGAAACTCTCAAATTCTTCCTTTTTTCTATGTTATTATTGGAAAACTGAAAATGAAACACAGGAAGTATAATCAGTGGGGAAACAATTATCTTTTCCATTCTTCTGAATCCCACCCCCATTCCCAGGTAAAACATGTAAATATGGATCTGAGTCTTCCTGTCTCTACACAGCCTTGAAGTTAATTTGCCCTTAATATTTATGCGGGTAGGGGATTCCATTTTCAATTTTTTAAAGGTAGCTAGGAGGCTGAGAGAAAAAAGAAACTAATAAATCAGTTGAAATGGCAAATCTAAAATAAACATGCATTAAAAGTTAAGACCACATCCATCTAAGGATTACTAAGAATTATTGGCTGGCCATGGCACTCTGTGAGGCCAAGGCAAGTGGATCACCTGAGTTCAGGAGTTCAAGACCAGCCTGTCCAACATGGTGAAACCCCGTCTTTACTAAAAGTACAAAAAAATTAGCCATGTATGGTGGTGCACACCTGTAATCCCAGCCACTCAGGAGGCTGAGGCATGAGAATCGCTTGAACTCAGGAGACAGAGCTTGCAGTGAACCGAGATCATGCCACTGCACTCCAGCCTGGGCAATAGAGTGAGACTCTGTCTCAAAAAAAAAAAAGAATTATTAATATATTTGGTTATTTATGAATCAGACGCACAGAAAGGTTAAGAGATCAGATAATGCACACAAAATATTTGATTAACCATTTTGCCGATTTGCAAATAAATCTTACACCCATAACAAAAGGTATTCACTGATACGTACAAATAGTTAAGTTTGAATTTGCTGTCCATGAAAGAAAGAAAATAAATCAGAGAAGTGACTTTAAACACATTTAGCATGGGAACCCAGTTCAATTCTCCTTCTCAACATGTTGCCATTAAGTCTTAAGATCAATTAGAGTGAATTTTTGCAAATGATCTGACAGGTATTTTGAAGGAAGTGAGGCTCAAAGGATTTATAGCTAAATATTCACTTTTTCTTATCCATACTGCCCAACAACGAGATAGCAAACAATTACATAAACCTGATAAAATGTTTTTGAAGGTTGACACATCCTATGGAGATCAACATTACTCATATAGTGATATTGATACAGTCTGTAATCTATCAGGTGTGTCGAAGCACCTTGCTTTACCTTGGTAAGAGGAAAACAAGATGATCAGTTTGCAAAACCCATCGACTTTGATATTTGATCTTGTCTAGATGGTTGATGTCCCTTCCTTTTAAGACAGTAGCCAACTGCTTTGCATCAATAATTTGATACTAGGGCATTTTTAAGATGCCACACTCTCCTGCTATCCCTTACTTTCCCAAACATCTATATTTCTACTTTCTTTATGACTTAGTAACTCAGTAGGCTTAGTTATGCTTAGTTGAATGAAAATTTCTCAAGACCAAGAACTAGGAGGGCTCACCAGCTTACTACTGTCTGCGAACTAATTAGAAAAATGTTAACTAAATTTTAAGTCTCTAAAATAGTTGTGCAATGTGGATTCGTTGTAATAGCGTTTGAACGCAATTGTGTTGTCTAAACTTGAATACTAGTTTTTCAAAACTTGACATAATTAAAGTTTATAATAAATAGATGGATTCAAGATAGTATGGTCAACACTTTTTAAGAAAAGGAGAAAGAAAATGGAGCTGCAAAAAGCAATGAATGAATCAGAGGCCTATGATACCGACAAAAATGGTGGTAATATTGCCACCTATACATTTGTATAAACTTCATTTTATATCAATTACACCAATAGACTAACCCTGTGGGGTTAAAATCAGCAGAGTATTATACCCATTTTAAAAGAGGAGGCATTAGATGACTGGAGTGAATTCTTTTAACAACTGAGCTAGGCCTAGAATCAGAGTCTCTAACTTCTTAGTCTACGTATATAGCAATGAAAACATGTTAAAGCAGAAACAAAACTTCCAGAGAATTCAGATTGACTTTTGGAAGCAAATTTACATTTATTTATTTCCAATGAATTTGTAATAATACCATTTAGAGTTACTATTTGTTTCCTTTTAGTCCGTGCACTATCCTAGTGAATCCATTTAAAATGTACAACAGTCCTATGAAGTAGAAATTATTATTTCCATGTTTCAGATAATTTGCCAAAAGTTACATTGGTAATCACTAGCAGAATCTTTATCAATACCTTATCAACAAACATATAAACTAAAAAAAAATTTCTGAAGAACCTAGTGCCAAGAACTTGATTATTAATTACAATCTACAGTAAAAAAGAGCAAGGGCTACTTGAAGAAATGGTTGAATCTTGGGCTGGGGCAGGATAGATGATGAAACTGGAGCCTCTTTTAGTGCCAAAAACTAAAGAAATATCTGCAAAAAAGGAAAAAGAAATCCCACAATGATAGAGGTATGTCAAAATGACATGAGCATTAAACAAAAGACCTTCAATGGCCAAAACTGAAATAATTTAGCAATAAAATAATATAATATTGGGTTATAACTTAAGGATAAAACAAATGTCCATGAGTTCATACTGCCATCAATAAATGATTGTCAGGTGCAGTGGTGCATGCCTATAGTCCCACCTGCTCAGGAGGCTGAGACAGAAGGATTACTTGAGCTCAGGAGTTTGAGACCCATCTAGGCAACATAGCAAGGTCTCATATCTAACATAATAATAATAGATTGAATAAATAAATTGGAAAAATAGACAAATCTCCTGGGAAGAAAGATTTCAAATATTTAATGTAGCTACTCTGCCCTCAAGGAGATGGAGCTCTCTTTAAGTATGGCCTGTGCATAGTGACTTCCTACAAAAGAGTACAGTATGGAAAGTGGGGAAAAGTAACTTTACAGTGGAGAAATCTGACAAATGTTATCTCAGTCAAGTGGTCAATGTCAACATCATCAGTAATAAGTTGTATTGATGACATGGTATCTTTGACATGATGTGACAAAAAGGGCTCATGATCTTTCTTCTGAAGACCCACAGTCCCAATTCAATCATGAGCAATTCATCAGTCAAAGCTCAGTCGAGGGACATCCTAAAAAACACCTGTCCAGTACTGCTCAAAACACTCAAGGCCCTTAAAATTTTGGCCCTGAAACTGTACCTACGAAGAGGAGTCTTAGGAAACATGATATCAATATGAAATGTGGTTTCTGGGATGGGTTCCTGGAACAGAGAAATGGCATTAGGTAAAAACTGAGGAAATCTTAATAAAGTATAAAATTTAGTTAATAATAACATATCATCAATACTGGTTCATTAATTGTGACAAATGTACCATACTAATGTCAGAAGCTAATTATAGGGTGAGGCAACTTTCCATATCTTTGCAACTTTTCTGTAAATATAAAGCAATTCAAAAATAAAACTGTTTATTTTTGTAAAAACTGTATAACTTTGGAACAAAGTTTAAAACAATCTTTTTTAGTTTGGAAAAGTAAATCTGAAAGAAGTAAATTCATTTAATCAATACATCAGCTCATTAGTTTATTTGTTCATTCATTGATACCTTTTATTATTCAACAAATACTCTTCTGTCTACTTTGTTGCAGCATAGCACTATATCGTAAGGGCTCCACAGCTCTATAATGGGTGTTTTCTCTATCTGATGATTTGTATACCCTTGAGAAGATGTTGTTTACTACTCAGGGGAGTTCAAAATTCCAGCACAGTGCAGCAGACCATTTGATGAAATCCTGAAAAGAAAGGAGGGAAATATTGAAGGGCAGGTGCTACTCAAAAGGTTACTATGGTTGGAGAATTTCTCATAACTGGATTTTGATGATAGATTATATTGCACAAATTGGTCTATTGAAAATGTCTTTGATTATTTTTTGACTATGTGGTCTTCAAATGCACTGTAGTGTTAATCAGAGCCTGTAATAACTACCTGTTATTGGTTGACCTGTGACATTACCATGTTCTCATAGTGGCAACAAAAGTCAGTCTTTGAGTACAATGTTCAATTAACTAAAAATATTTAGAATACTAAAGTGTTTCCAAAGACAAATCTTTTATGTGACAGATGTAAAATAAGCTGAAGGGTCTTTCTTAGAAAAGCATTCTGTAGCAGCTTTAATGAGAGTATTGGGTGTCACTTTAGGAAGCGCACTTCTTTTGGCCTGCAAATAATTTAATATTTAAATTTGATTTAATTATTAAATTGATTTTGAATATAAGCTCATATCATATTCAAAGTCCCATACTTTAGAAGAAATGATTGAGGTCAGGCACAGTGGCTCACGCCTGTAATCCTAGCACTTTGGGAGGCCGAGGTGGGCGGATCACGAGGTCAAGAAATCAAGACCATCTTGGCTAACACGGTGAAACCCTGACTCTACTAAAAATACAAAAAAATTAGCCGGGCATGGTGGCAAGCGCCTGTAGTCCCGGCTATTCGGGAGGCTGAGGCAGGAGAATGGCATGAACCCGGGAGTCGGAGCTTGCAGTGAGCCGAGATCACCCCACTGCACTCCAGCCTGGGTGACAGAGCGAGACTCCGTTAAAAAAAAAAGAAGAAGAAGAAGAAGAAGAAGAAGAAATGAATGAATTATTCTAATTATTCTCATGGTCATTTTGCCTTCTATAGGAGTACACTCTGATCATCAAACTCATTTTCCACTGCAAAATATGTTGAACACAAAAACTGAAGTTCTTGGGGCATTTAGATGCCCATTTTTTTTGTAGTGACCACTGCAATGTGGATTAAGTCTGACTAGAAATATACCTTCAACTTAATGACCTAATGGTTGTCCCCCAAGCCCACAGAAATAGCACATAGCATAAATCTGTGTTTTCTGAAAATATCACATTGTATTCTTGAGGTCATCAGCATGGAAATGATCTCCAGTGTAAAATCTATATGAGATATATGGGACTCTCTACAAGGAATATTGGATTATTGCACTCTGTAGCTTTGAAAACCATCTTTCTTGGACGACAGCAGAAAGCTTCAATATACTTGCATGAATTATAAATGACACACAGTACTCTTGTTGAAGCAGCTGCAGAATGCTTTTCTAAGACAGACTCTTCAGCTTGTGGATGTTATTTTACATCTGTCACACCAAAGATTTGCCTTTGGGAATACTTTAGTTTTCTAGATATTTTTAGTAAATTGAACATAGTACTCAAAGACTGTTTTTTTTTTCTTTTCTTTTTTTTTTTAATTCTCAGAATGGAAGAGACATGTATTTAACCTGAAAATGAAGTCATGGCTTTTAAACAATTAGCCCAAACAGGAATTGATTTAAAAACAAAAAAAAAGCCTGTCTGTGAAGGAGTGAGAGACAAAACTAACATTGATTTTGGAGTATAGCTTCTTAATAGTTCAGACTTTTAGATGCCTTTGAACATCTTTACTATCAGTAGAGAAATGGGGTAGCATACAGATCAGAAGCCCCAAATCAACACTCTCCTTTTCAAAGACAAACTGCTGGCTTAATTCACATTCTTTTACATATCTGTTTTTTGATATTCTCTCAAAACACTCCACATATTTTTAGGATGGGTACTTATACCATGGGCTTTTACCATGTCAGCAGTTTTCTTTAGTGACAACCTAAATAAATAAATAATTGAATTTTAAGGACATACCTGTCATTGAAAAACCAATAGAATGAAATCAGACTCCTTCAGTATTCAAAGTGAAGATCACTCAACAACCAAAAAAAAAATTTTAAACTGTTCATACATTTCCACTTTTACTCTACCAAAAAATACCTTTATAATACCTTTAAATGATTTTTTAATGTGTTATAAGTTGGTAGACTCCATGGAATCTACAAAGGAAAGCAAATAATGTGTATGCTATTGAATTATGTATTATAATTTTTCCCCAGCAGGATAACAGAAAGCACACTAGGTTCACAGTCATACCATGGTTTGAAAGAAAATTCTAGAGTGAAACCAGACCTTAGAGAGATGCAGAGGCAAGATCACTGAGCAATGTGTCCAGAGGACCAGAGAGATTAGGGTCTCTTCTCTGGGGTTAGTTAGTTGTGTGACTGAGGGTGAGTTACTCAGCTTATTGAACTCCAAAGTAGTCATTTGTTATAAATTTTTCATAGACTCATGAATGATTGGAATTTAGAATAATGGGCCAGTCATGGTGGCACACGTCTGTAATCCCAGGATTTTGAGAGGCTAAGACAGGGGTATCTTTTGAACTCATTAGTTTGAGGCCAGCCTGGGTAACACAGTGAGACTCCACTTCCACAAAAAGTAAAAAATATTAGCCGGGTGTGGTGGCACATGCCTGTTGTCACAGCTATTCAGGAGGCTGAGGCAAGAGAATCAGTTGAGCCCAGGAGTTTAAGGCTGTAGTGAGCTACGACTGAATTACTGCACTCCAGGCTGGGTGACAGAGCAGGAACCTGTTTCAAAACAATTTTTTTAGAAGAAATTTAGAACAATGGAGTTAAAAGTGACTTGACTATCATTCCAGGGTCACTAATCCTTACTAAAAAACAAGAATTTTGTAAATTAGTATCAATAAAACACAAAAATGATTCCAAAAAGAATAAAAAGTGAGTCCTCTAAAACTTTAATGTAGGAGCTTCCCATTTCAGTTCTGATATGTAAAGTGGTAGTCACATTCCAATCATTTCCATCCTTAAAACAACAATAAAAAGTTGACCAAATTGAAAATCAATGGCTTTTCTTGGATCCATCAGAAAATTGAGGTCCGAAAGTAAAACACCATCTTGACACCTGGAGAATGTCATTACTACAGAAAACCACCAAATCACAAAGATAAATCACAAGACATAAATAAAGGAACAAAGGATATATAAAACAATTAGATAACAATGAACAAAATGACAAGAGTAAATTCTCATCCATCAATAAAAACCTTGATTGTAAAGTTTGAATTCCCAGTTAAAAGATACAGACTGGCTGAATAGATGTTTTAAAAAACTCAACCATATGTTGCCTGTGAGAAGGTACTTCGCCCATAAATACACACATAGACTTAGAGTTAAGGGATATAAAAAGGTATTCCACACAAATGGAAATCAAAAGCATGTAGAAATAGCTGTACTTATATCAGACAAAACAGACTTTAAGTGAAAAAAACATAAAAAGAAATAAAGAAGTTAATTATATAATGATAAAGGGACAAATTCAGCAAGAAGATATATGTTGTGGGGTGGCAGGAGGGGGGAGGGATAGCATTAGGAGAGATACCTAATGTTAATGACAAGTTACTGGGTGCAGCACACCAACACGGCACATGTATACATATGTAACAAACCTTCATGTTGTGCACATGTACCCTAAAACTAAAAGTATAATAATAAAAAAAGAAGATACAACAATTATATATGTACCCAACAAAGAAGCACCCAGGTATATAACAAGTTAGCTCTAATAATATAGTAAGAGCTGGGAAATTTAACACCTCACTTTTAGTACTGCACAAATCACCTAGACAGAAACTCAGCAAGGAACACTGGACTTAAACTGCACTATAGACAAAATGGACCTAATAGACATTTATAGAAGTGTAAATGGAAATTAAACATGTTTCTGAATGATTATTCAGTCAATGAAGACATTAAGAAAGAAATGAAAAAAATTATTGAAACAAATGAAAATAGAAACATACCAAAACTCATGGGATATAACAAAAGCAGTACTAACAGGGAAATTTTTAGCAATAAATGACTACATCAAAAATGTACAAGGATTTCAAATAAACCACCTAGTTATGCACTTCAAGTAACTAGAGAAGGAAGAACAAACCAAACCCAAAACTGATAGAAGGAAAAAAATAATAAAGATTATAGCACAACTAAAAGAAGTTGAGACAAAAAAATACAAAAGGCCAACAAAGCAAAAAGCAGGTTTTTTTGAAAAGATAAACAAAATCAACATACCATTAGCTAAATTAAGAAAAGGAGAAGACCCTAATAAATAAAATCAGAAACAAAAAAAGGAGACTTTACAATTGACACCACAGAAATACAAAGGACTATTAGAAACTTTTATGAACAACTATACACCAACAAATTGGAAAATCTACAAGAAATGTATAAATTCCTGGACATATATAACCTACCAAGACTGAATCAGGAAGACATAGAAAAACTGAAGAGACCAATAATAATTAATGAGATTCCTTGTTAATAAAAAGTCTCCCAACAAAGAAAAGCCTAGTCTGAATAGCTTTACTGCTAAATTCCACACTTCTAAAGAAGTCACACTAAATCTTCTCAAACCATTTCAAAAATTGAAGCGGAGGAAATTCTTCCTAACACATTCTATGAGACCAGCATTACCCTGATACCAAAACCAGACAAAGACACAATAAAAAAAGAAAACTGCAGGACAATATCCCTGATGAAGAAAGCTGTAAAAATTCTCAACAAAATACCAGCAAACTGAACCAAACAGTGTATTGAAAAAAATAATACATCATGCTAAACTGGGATTTATCCCAGGGATGCAAGGTTGGTTCAACATTTGCAAATCAATGAATGTAATACATCACATCAACAGAATAAAACCCAAAAGTCATGTAATCATCTCAATAAACACAGAAAAAATATTTTATAAAATGATTTTAAAAACTTTAAACAAATTAAATATAGAAGGAACATACCTCAAAACAAAAACAGCCATATATAGGACAAACCCACAACTAACATTATACTGAATGGGGCAAAGCTGAAAGCCTTCGCTCTAAAAGGTGGAGAAAGACAAAGATGCGGACTTTCACCACTTCTGCTCAACACAGTATTGGAAGTCCTAGCTAGAGTAATTAGCAAGAGAAGAATTAAAGGGCATTCAAATTAGAAAATAGAAAGTCAAATTGTCCCTCTTCACAGAGTACTTTATCTTGTATATAGAAAAACCTAAAGATAAATAAATACTCTTAGCACTGACAAATCTAGTAAAGTTGCAGAATACTACATCAATATATACAAAAATCAGTAGTGTTTCTATACATCAGTAAAGAACCAGTTGAAAAAGAAATCAAACTGCAATTCCATAGCTACAAAAAATATGTAAAATACCTAGATATAAATTTAACCAAGGTGAAAGATCTCTATAATGAAAACCACAAAATGCTGATAAAAGAAATTGAAGAGGCAACACAACAACAACAACAAATGGAAAGACATATCAGGCTCATAGAACAAAAAAATTAACATTGTTAAAATGATTATACACCCAAAACAATCTACAGATTCAATGCAATGCCTATCAAAATATCAATGACCTTCTTTACAGGAACTTTTAAAAACTGTTCCAAAATTTGTATGAAACCATAAAAGACCTTGAGTAGCCAAAGCTATGCTGAGCAAAAAGAACAAAGCTGAAAGTACCACACCACCTGACTTCAAAATGTACTACAAAGCTACAGCAAACAAAACAGCATAGTATTGGTATAAAACCAGACACACAGACCAGTGGAATGTAACAGAGAACCTAGCATTAAATCCATATGTTTACAGCCAACTAATTTTTGACAAAGGCACCAAGAATACATATTGAGGAAAGCACAACCTCTTCAAAAAGAGATGGCAGAAAAACTGGATATCCATATGTAGAAGAATGAAATGATCCCTGTCTGTCACCATATACAAAAATAAACTCAAAATGAATTGAAGACTTAAATATAAGACCTGAAACTATAAAACAACTAGAAGAAAACATAGGTGAAACACTTGAGGACATTGGTCTAGGCAAAAAACTATGGCTAAGACTTCAAAAGCGCAAGCAACAGAAACAAAAAAAGACAAATGGCACTATATCAAACTAAAAAGCTTCTGTACACCAAAGGAAACAATCAACATGAGAGAGAGACAATATGTTGAGCGAGAAAAAATATTTGCAAACTATTAATCTGATAAAGAACTAATATCCAGAATATACAAGGAACTCAAACAATTCATACAAAAAAAGATATGACTTAAAAGTGGGCAAAGGATCTGAAAAAACACTTCTCCACTTTGGGAGGCCGAGGCGGGCGGATCACGAGGTCAGGAGATCGAGACCATCCTGGCTAACACGGTGAAACCCCGTCTCTACTAAAAATACTAAAAATTAGCCGGGCGTGGTAGCGGGCGCCTGTAGTCCCAGCTACTCGGGAGGCTGAGGCAGGAGAATGGCGTGAACCCGGGAGGCGGAGCTTGCAGTGAGCCGAGATCGCGCCACTGCACTCCAGCCTGGGCGACAGAGCGAGACTCCGTCTCAAAAAAAAAAAAAAAAAAAAAAAAAAAAAAAAAAAAAGAAAAAACACTTCTCAAAAGAAGATATACAAATGGCCAAGAAGTATATGAAAAAAATGCTCAATATCACCAATCATTAGGAAAATGTAAATCAAAACTACAGTGAGATATCACCTCACTCCCATCAGAATGGTTATTATCAAAAAGACAAAAAATAACAAATGCAGAAGAGGATGCAGAGAAAAGGCAATTCTTATACAAACATATATCTGCACCCCATGTTTATTCCAACACTATCCACATAGCCAAGATATGGGATCAACCTAAATGTTCATCACCAGATGAATAGATAAAGAAAATATGGTAATATATACACAATAGAATCTATTCAACCATTAAAAAGAATAAAATCCTGTCATTTGTGGCAACATGAAAAAGCCTGGAAGGTATTATGTTAAGTGAAATAAGTCATCAAAGAAAAATAAAAACTACGTGTTCTCACACATACGTGGGAGTTAAAGAACTGAACAGAGAGGAAAATTGTGGTTATAGAGGCTGGGATGAGTTGGAGGCAGGGAAGGATAGGGAGAGGTTGGTTCAAGATACAAAATTACAGCTAGATAGCTAGATAATAAGAGGAATAAGTTCTCATGTTCTATGGCACTATAGGGCAAATACAGTTAACAATAATTTATCATATATTTTCACAAAGCTAGAAGAGAGGATTTTGAATGTTCACAATACAAAGAAATGATAAACATTTAAGGTGATGGATATTCTAATTACTCTGATTTGATCATTACACATTGTATACATGTATTAAAATATTACTCTGTATCCCATAAATATGTACAATTATTATGTGTCAACCAAAAATAAAAGGGAGAAAATAAGGAGTCAGATGCAAAACAGTGCATACTGTATGATTATATTGGTACAAAGCACAAAAAGTAAAACAACTAATATATGCTGTCAAAGCTAGTGGTTATCTTTGGAGAAAAGCTGAAAAGAGGCAAGAGATAGGCAGTTGGAAGAGTGGCAAACTTTGGTCTCTTAACCTGGGTCCTGGCTACATGGCTGTGTTCAGTTTGTTAAAATCGTCAACCTATACACTTATGATTTATGAATATATATCTTACTATAATGAAAAGTTTAAACAATTGGCTCCTATAACTGAAATACACATGGTTAGTGTTCAGGAACAACTCTGTAATGATACCCAAATGATGCCTTCAGAATCTGTCTCTCTAGCTCTCTGCTTATCTGCCCTGCTTTCTTCTTTGTTGGTTATTATCTTGGACAGGCTCTTCCCATGTGGTATCAAAATGTCCACGAGCAGCCTCAGGTTGTCTGGTTAGAAATATAGCAAAAGGAGAGTTCCTCCACTCTTTCTCAAGATCAAGGAACTGCATCTCATTGGATCAAACTGAGGCACGTGTCCCTTCCTCTACAAAGTAATATTGGCAGGGAGTTAAAATATACTGATAAGTGATGTCTAGATCATGTGCCCATCCCAAAGCCATTATATCATTATTGTCATTATCATCATCTGTCACAGTTCTGGGAGTTGACTGCACCAGCTAATCTGTTCTCACTGAGGGTCTCACAGTGTAGTTGCATCCAGATGGTGGCTAAGCTGGACTCATCTTGAAGGCCTCCTCCTCACATACCTGCAAGGGAAGATGGCTTGGACACTGGGGCTTCATGAGCATCTCTTTCTATCTCTATGTATTCTTTCCTCATAACCTCTCTAACATGGTGGCTTCAAGGTGAAATAAATTTTCATCAGAAAATAGCCAAGGTTGTTTGTATATTATCTATGGCTGCTACATGCTACAATAGCAGAGCTATGTAGTTGTGACAGAGGCCATGTGGGTATGGCCTGTGAAGCTGAAAATATTTACAATGTGGGTGTTTGCAGAAAAAATGTGCTGACCGCTGACCTGTGCTCAAATGTCAGACTGTGTAATTTCTGCTGCATTCTATTTATTAGAAGTAAATCACGAAGGCCAGTTCATATTCAAGGGGAGAATTTGTAGGTATATTCTAAACCAGGGGTCCCTAATCCCCAGGCCATGGACCAGTACCAATCCGTGGCCTGTTAGGAGCTGGGCCGCACAGCAGGAGGCAAGTGAGCATTACCGCCTGAGCTCTACCTCCTGTCAGATCAGCAGGGCATTAGATTCTCATACGAGCATGAACCCTATTGTGAACTGCACATGCAAGGGATCTAGGTTGCACATTTCTTATAATAATCTACTATTTGATGATCTGAGGTGGAACAGTTTCATTCCGAAACCATCCCCCACCCCCAGTCCATCTGTGGAAAAAGTGCTTTCCATGGAACCGGTGCCTGGTGCCCAAAAGGCTGGGGAGTACAGTACTCCACAGAGGTGGAGTCACCTAATATATGTGCACTGAGAGGAAAAGGAGAGTGCTGTTGGCTACAGAAGGTGCAAGATGTTGAAAAGACCAAAACAGGAAAACCACTTTAGGTGAGATAGTGTGTTTTTAGTTCTCCGAGCAGGTTAACTGAGTTAAGTTACAGATGGTGCATTTCTTCTCCAAGCAAGCTATTACCATTTTCCATACCAGGAAAGTAACAGTGGAACTTGCTCCCCTCCAAAATTATCCCTATTGCTCAGGGGCACTTATGTTAAAGTCATTATGACAACTTTTACAATGCTCTAATTGAGCTGCTTGGGCACAGAAGAATTGCTTCTTGCTAAAGGAAAATAGCTGGGAGAATTACAAAAATGGCATATCAGAAAAAATGCAACATATTCTTGAGCTTTTGAAATGTCAGACTTCTGGGCACCAATTTATCTGACTTACATTACAGGGCTACAAATAGTCAGCAACTCTTATTTGGCCATTTTTCACAATAAAAATACATTTCTAAGTGCTATTTTAGCTCAATAATGATTGTACAGATCTACTTATTTTTCATTTATATGTGTGTATGTTTGGAGGAGGGGGTGGTTCCCTAAGTAATACCTTGCCCTTGGCAATATTTGGCAACAAAGGAGAATGTATTATATTAATCAGATTGGACCACTTGCTTAGTGGAAGATTGTGATCTGGATTTTAACAAAATACAAAGCATTCAAAACCTACATGGAAAATTAAGCAGTCACTGAGTTCTTCCTACAGGAATATGTCACTGACATCATCTCTTCACCTCCAGCATAATGGAGGAGGCTGAAGGCCATTATTATAATCAGGAAGAGATTCATTGTGATTGTGTGACTCCCAGAGAGGCAGCTGAAATGTGGGTTGGAAATGCTGAGGAGAGGGGTGGGAGTGGGATGCAACCAATCCAGGAGAATAGCAGGCTCCTTTTGACTGGCCATACTTCTCACGTTAGTAGATGCATAGCATCTTAAGAGAGAAATACTGGCCAGCAAGGACATTATGAAACACAGGCTAGATGTCGATGGAAATGATTTTTTCACCTATATTTCAAGTGCTGGAGTGGAGAGGAGATTATTTTTAAGGGGCAGGGAGGGGGCCTTTACTCTGCAAGCTCATCACCTAATGAGAGAGTTGGGCACATGCACAACTTATTATAATGCAAGGCATCATGTAAAGAGGACCCATCACAGAGTAGGAATTTAACAAATACAAGTGGGTGAGAGCTAACATTTATTTAGGGTTTGTACATAACAGACAATATAATAAATGATTTGCATACATTCAACCCTCACTGTCAATTTATTAATTACATAATATTATTATACTTATTTGAGATGCAAGGAAATTAAGGCTTCATGATCAAGTAACTTGATCAAGGTTACTCAGTTTGGTTTTGGAATATGACTTTTGAACTAAGAAAATCTGGTTCCAGAGCTTGCCCTCTTAATTACTATGTATGACAGCCAATGAATAGGTGGGTGGATGGATGAAAGGATCGAAGGATGGATAGATGGATGGAAAGAGAGATGATATAACCAAAATGTTGTGAAAATGTAGGGGAAGGAGTAAGTAAATCTGACTAGCTATTAGATAAGGTTAAACAGAAACAGTTACATTTGACCTGAGTCTTGGATAAGACAGATGTGTCCAAGCGGAGGAGCTGGAGATGGACTTCCCAAGCTGGCAGCAGAGTCTGAGCAAAGACACCTGATACCCAAGTCTCCATTAATCTAAAGGGTCCAGTCCTGCAGGACTGGACACAGGGCAACCAGGGCAGTATCCCAGAGAAGAGGCTCTGAGTAATAAAACACAGTGAAGGAATATCATGTTGACAAGGATCGGCTTTCTTCTGTAGGCAGTAGAAAGCCTTCAAAGATTTTTTTAAAATGGTAGATAGCATTTATTGAAGACTTAATTTATGCTAGCTACAAAGTGTTAAAATCCTCGCAAGAACATTATTGAGCCAGGTGCTACGAATCACTTGCCCAAAGTCATATGATCCTGAACTGTTTGAATCATAATTTGAACCCAGGTAGCCATCCAGAGTGACAGAGCTAAACAGAGCAAGAGAACAGCATGATTTATTTGTGTTTAAAGAGCTAGTCATAGCAGCAGTGTGGATAAGGATAAAACTAAAGGTAAAGAAACTGATTAGAAGGCTATTTATGTTCAGACAAAAGAGGTTGAGGAAATGAGCTAAGGCAGCATTCTCAACCTTGATGCTACTGACATTTTGGGCTGCATAATTCTTTGTTGCAGGGGCTGTCCTGTACATTGTAGGGTGTTTAGCAATATCCTTGGTCCCAACCCAGTAGATACCAGTAGCATCTGCCTTCAGGTTGTGACAAACAAAAATGTCTCCAGGCATCCCCAAATGTCCCCAGGAGGGCAAACTGGCCCTGGTTGAGATCCAGTGAGCTAAGGTACTGATGGGAGATTGGAGAACAGGAGACATTTTACCAATAGGATAAATAGGACCAAGTGATCAAAGGGTGAAAGGACTAAAGACGTGTCCAGATGTATACCATAGCCATGGAAGGCAGTAATATGCCCAGAGGTTCATAAGTCTAGGTTCAGCAAACCTGGACCTCAGGGTCTAGATTCAGCAAAACTGTGTCCAAAATTCAGCTCTCTAACCTGCTATATGAATTTGAGCAAATTTGTCACACTCTCTAGTTCATAAAAGGACGATCCTAATGGCATCTACTTCAAAAGTTGTAGAGATTAAACCTGGACATTATGAGTAAGTGCTTAGAAGAGTTTATATCACTTAGTGAGTGTTCAATAAACATCACTACTGGCCAGTAAAGGAAACACAGGGGAGCTTTCTTCAACCCTAGTTTGTGGAGCTCATGGTTTTAAAGTTTTTTCATAAGTGGGCATGGTAAACTTTATAAAGAATTTTTCATTTGATAGAATATTTTTCAACTCATTAAGGTTAAACTGAAAAAAGACTACATAGCTGAATATTTGATTTGTTACTAATATAGTTTTGCTCTGGGTCCCCACCCAAATCTCATCTTGAATTGTAATCCCCACGTGTGGAGGAAGGGACTTAATGGGAGGTGATTGCATCATGGAGGCAATTTCCCCCATGCTGTTCTCATGATAGTGGGTGAGTTCCCATGAGATCTAATGGTTGAAAAGTGTTTGGCAGTTCCCCCCTCACTCGCTGTCTCTTCTGCTGCCATGGAAGACATGCCTTGCTTCCTCTCTGCCTTCCACCATGATTGTAAGGTTCCTGAGGCCTCCTCAGCCATGTGGAACTGTGAATCAATTAGACCTCCTTTCTTCATAAATTACTCAGTCTCAGTTGGTTCGTTATAGCAATGTGAAAATGAACTAATAGAGATACCAATTGTGAGTGTCTGGTGTGTGTGTGTGTGTTTCTAGAAATACCTGTCTGTATGCATATATTTTATTTATATATATATATATATATATAAATTAGATGATTGGAATCACACCAAAAGATTAATAACATTATTACTGCTTGGTAAGATTACAAGTAAACTTAGTTTCCTTGTCTATTTTTCTATTCTCCTTTATATTTTTCTAAAATGAGTATTACTTTTATAAATACAGGACAAAAGCAAACGTACTCAAGTGTCTTTCTTTAAGATATATTAGTTAATATCCCACTATGTGCTAGGAAGTTTGCTACAAACTAAGAATACAATAATGAGACACCCACTCTCCACACACACATATTCACACACACATATCCACACACATGTCTCTACACACAGAGCAATAAAAAAAGCAACAAAACCACAATAAACCATGTGTACATAACTGAAAGTTAGAGACTGAAAAAATCAAGTTCAAATTTAATACAGATACTCTAAAAGCAAGGAATCTGGTTTTGGCGGTGCCATCCTAATTAATCATGCATGTAAGTCTAGCAGAATATTCAAATAATTTTCTAATTCTACTTTGCAAATGGTTCAGTAGAAAACACTATCATCTTCTCATTTTTAGGATTTTGCTTCTCTCATTCAGTAATTTTTATTCCAAAGGAAAAATCATACAATTTTGTAATGTTCCAATCAACCTTGAGTCTGATTAGTAGGGATAGCTCACCTGAAAACTATAATTTTCCACAGGGAGACTTATTTCTGTAACAAAGGCTTTCCTTAACAATGGAAAACAAGAGGTTTTCCATTTCAGAATAAAAATCTTTGCCTCCATGCACATTTAGGAAAATTTAAACAGTATGTATTTTTATAAGCGCCCATAGACTCATGAAAACAGTAAGTTGAGCCTCAGGAAAATTCTCCAACATCCTGACTGTGTGTTTAAGCAAGAAAGAAGTGACCACGTGGGACTTGCTCCAACACTGTGATTCTGACCCAAAGTTGTCACTCTCAGTTTCAACTGGTGTCTCTGTGTAGAGTGTAATGAAGATGGTCAACCACGCATGCTCACTCCACCCTCTGTATCTTTTAAGATTAAGTATACACTGAAATGATGGAAAGTATGCAGCTGATGGAATAGGCATTCTGTGTCTGCCCCTTGTCATTCTTTCTCACTGCTATATTTCTAGAATTAGGCTTCATGTCCTGTCATCTTAAATATTTTAATACTTTACTGATCTCCAACGTGTTTAGCCATAGGAGGATAGCAGTAAAATAAAATTTTATAGCCAACAAAGTCCTTTATACCTAAAGTTTATTGCATATTTTATATTTTGTTTAACAACACATTGTTCCTGGAGACTCTGAAATACACACAGGTTCCTCAGATTGCAGTGTGCTTATGTTCTTTTCCTTATTGAGGGTTGATTTCATTGTCAAGGTAGAAATAATTCCTGATAATTGGCTAGGGTGGCTGAAATTCTACTGGGAAGGCACTTATTTCTTCAAAAGTATGGAGGCAACCTTAAAGCTCTTCTGTGTTAGGAAAAATACCCTCACTTTAATGTTGGCTTCCAAAATACATACATTCTCCACTCAAAGTGACCATTTTCCATGAACTCCCCAATTTTCCTCAATATAGTCAGGATTTAATTCCATTTCAAACAACAAAACAGGGAAGTCAATTGATGAAATAAGAAGGAGCCCAATGGATCTTCATATAGATGATGTTATATGGTGACAGCTTTCCTGTTGCTTGGCTAGGGTTTGTAAAGGTATTGTTTCATAGTACTGACCAAGTAATTGTTTTCTGTAATGATGATTTTTAAGAATAATGAGCACCACCCTTTTATTGCTCTTTTGTTTAGAAAGTTGCCATGGTGGCACCGAATTGATGGAAAAATTTTAACCTGGTACAAGACATTAAAGTAGTTGCCATTTTTCACGTTTTTCACAGATTGAGAAAAAAAAACTATCTTTTTACATTTTTTGCTATAGGGATAAGAAATAAACAACTACAAAATTCTAGCTTTTTCCATAAGGTAAGGTGCAGAGAGAACTGGCATCCTAGAAGAGAGTAACGGAATGGAAACACCATCACACTGGATTGAATTTGCAGCACCCATGCTATTATCCAGATGGCAAATGATTCAGTTGCTCCACCAGTCAAAACTAAATGAATAATAATATAATTAGATTTGATTTCTGAGGTCCTTTCCAGCTCAAATTTTCTATAGGTCTAAACAAAATACATTAACCTGATTGCATCCAAACTATACTATTGTCAAAGAGTCACTGGATCCCATTCATACTTTCTACTAAGATTTATTACACAATTAACATTCACCAAGACCTCAATATTCTGCATTTATCTTCACCATTAACATTTCCTCACAGGATATATTTCAGGATATTCTTGTGAGAAAGGGTTAAAAAGAACACCAACCGCCGTACAGAAATAAATCACTGATCTTCTTGGTCCTACTGAGCTCTTGACCTATTTTCTTGCCTGAATTGCCAGAAAAGAAATTCAAAAGCCTTTAACCCTCCTCATACTTAGAAATAGAATCTAAAAATATACAGGTCACATAGAAGTTTCTCATCACCTCTTATTATCTCCAAGGATGAGATCACTGAGTCTTAGAATGGGAGGGGTGTCAGAGGGGTCACCGTTTCTGGATGCTGACCTCAGATCTGCAAAACTCTTGGGCCATTGCTGTCAGATACTGAGTTACTGAGTCTTCTATAATGCCATGTTAAGAACCAAAAGATATCGAAAAGAGCGGAATTTAGCTCTTGGATTTTTTGATGACTTCTTTCCCCTAATATTCTTGTAGTCAGGAAGTTCATTCAATTGTCTACCTTCTTTGGCTTCAATATAAATGTATTTTGTGTCCAGTCTGTCTTCTACTGAGATGGAAATAATGCCTCACATGTCTCTTTGAATTTCCCTCCTTACTCTTGAATGAGGTTGTTAAGGTGTCCTTCAGCTACCATTACTGTAAGCCCTGTATCTTTTGCAATAAACATAACTACAAACTGCTCTAGGGTCTTCTTAAAGTAATGTGAAATTTTTCCCATTTTATGCCTGGCATGGGTGATATTAAAGCAAGTAGCACTGGGATGGAAAGGTAGAAGAGATGTCAAAAGGATACCCTCCATCCTTAATGCTCCCTTGATGGAAGTGACAGCCTTATTTGTTTTGTTAACCAGTGCATAATTAAAAGTCAATATTCAAGATCATAATAAAAATCTGTATAACTACTCATGTTGTGAGTCTGTGGTTTGGAAGGAGAATCCATTAAAACACAGCCATGTATAATTTACAAGAAATCAGCAATAAAATATTTGCTCTCAACGTTATCTACCAAATGGTCTGTATATTACCAGAATAAATCCATATTACTTGGAGCCTGTAGATAAACATCCATAGGCAAAGTTCACTTTGAGGTTATCTGCCTCCTGCTCTGAACTGGGGAGTGCAATTTAGAGGAGATAAATTGTAGTTTACTTCTCCAAGTCTCAAGTATGTCATGCAGAAATGAGTTTAGTTCCTGAGAGGATATCTGTCATATCCAAATAGGAAAGCATGCCATTACAGGGTTGTACCCATTTCAAAAAGAACATAGCTTTTGTCCTCACTGGGAAACAAAAGGAAAATTCTTAACAATTAAAAGTCCTGGATGCACCTTCTGTTCACATAAAAAAGAGAGATTTAATGGCTTATAAAATGCTGATTCACTGGAGGTATGGTTATATTTTAAGTCACTGGTGAATTCACGGCTCATGTATGTGGAATTATTTATGTGGCTATACTTTGGGTTTTGAAGGTATTAATTTTTATTAGCTTTTTAATATATTGGAAAAAATCTAATAGTAATAGTCTGGGGCACTGAACCACCCTGAAAGAGAAGTTTAAGACTATGTCTCCCTAACAAGCCCAAAATGGTTTAGAAGAGAATAAAAGTTGTTGGGCTGATGCTCTCTCATTAGATGAGGTACCTTCATTTCTTCATCCATTACACAAATACTCATTAGGTGCCTCCTAGGTTTTAGAAGTGCAAAAATGAACAAGACAAGGACATTTTTTCAAGAAGCTTGCATCATCTGGGGACATCTAGGAATCAGGGAAGAAAGGCTTCTCAGAGATGCAAGGGCTAAGGGGTGACCTGAAAGACAAATGGGAGTTACCACTCCCTGCCTTTCAATGGCCAGAATCTGCTGCTAGTCTTCGGGAGCCCAGCAGGTTTGCCCAGAGGCACTAGGCAGCTATTAACCAATACTAGTCAGTGCGCTGGATGTGAATGCCCATCTCCCTTACCTTAGCTTGGGATAACTCTGAGATGAAATTACACTCAAGTTCCCTCGGGGACTCAAGCTGAAGCCTTCCCTTTATGGGCCTTCTCCTGGGATCAAGATAGCACACTTGGCTGGGCTACTCGGGAGGCTGAGACAGGAGGATCACTTGAGCTCAGGAGTTTGAGACCAGCCCGGGAAACACAGAAAGATGGAAACACAGCAAAATAAAATGAATTTTAAAATTCATTTAAATTATATTTAAAATTCATTTAAAATACAAAAAAAAGAGAGGGAGAGAAAAGAAAGATGACACATTTGCTCAGCTTCCCCCTCTGCCTGTCCTGCTTCCTCCAGGCTCTTACTGGCCTCCCTGGAGCGCTTCCTCAAAAAAGTCACCTCCAAGTAAATACACCTTTCAGGGAACCCAACTTCAGACACTTTCAAAGAATCTAAAGTTAATTTGGCTAGAACCTGAGGTGAAGGATGGAGAAAAAGTGGGAGATGGATAAAGAATATTTTATTTTTGTCTGTTTGTTCTGGCTGGTAAGTGATCCTAGGGCCGGCTTCATGGCTGTGCAACCTGCACAGTCACACAGGGCCCTGCACGCAGATGCACACTGCAGTTGCTTTAATGCTCTGTTGTTGCTGCCTTGAAAGTCTTAGTTTCTAAACATGGACCCTGTGTTTTCAGTTTGCACTGGGCCTTGCAAGTCTAGCCTTGATAAAAAGGCAGTTTTCCAGCCTTTAAAGTATTAAAATCCTTTAAAAAAAAAAAAAAGATTATTCTAAATAAAATGTTTGAATTAGTGATTCTCAGGGTGGTGACTAAATTTTCATTTTGCCCTCACCTGTTCATTTAGGGCCATTTGTACTTCACAGAAGGCCTGTCACATGTTTTAGAAGTCCTTAGAAGTCCTTATCGGGTATTTCAAGTGGGCTCCCAAATAACTGTGATCTACCAGGCTCTGTGGCTATGCTGCCAGGCCAAATGGGACATCAGACTCTATCTAATTTCTCCTCTGAAAGCCAGCATTCTCCATGGCCACCCCAACCATCAAGAAGGCAAAGATCTCAGTATTCAGCGGCAAAGCAAGAAGAATGCCTGTCCCTCTGCTTAGAACAAAAGCCTGCAAGCAGCGCTGTTGGGCCCCAATGTACAATGGCATTTAAAGAGTTTTTTGAGACTGTACCTGAAAATAAAGAGATACATCCAAGAGCCAGACTAGGAATAAATTAGAATATCATTCACTACACCATCCCTTCTCCTCCCTCGACAACCACAGCTTTGTGAAAGGAACATTTGCAGAGTGCCTGCTTTCCTTCCGTAAGACGAACTCCCCCTCAGGTGGTTCCTTAGACCCCTCAGGCAGATTTCCCTTAGCCCCCCTCACCAGTTCACCAGAAATTCTCCAGAAATGCCCAAGGCCTAATGGTCAGCAGTGCCTAGGCCCCAGCTTAGATCCCAGCCATGGTGGAAGCCACCTAAGATTCCAGTGTCTAGCAAGATCTTGGCCCAAAGTATCAATAGAGAGCTCTTCAGGGTCATTTGTTGAAATTTTGGAACTAAATAAAAGGTGAAGATTACAAGAGTGTGGCATGTTAAACAAACATATGAAAATCACATTATTTATAACATGTTGAGTTACCTCTGAATTATATCTGTCCTGGAAATAACATGATAGGGTTAAAATGTAATCCCTAGCACCACCGCCCCTTCTCCCAGAATACTATTGTTTTCTTTATCTGCCCTCCTTTTTCTTTGGCGCTCCCATTCTGATGAGTTGTTGTGAAAAGACACACTTCTGCTTGCCCAATTGAGAACAGTCACATTCAGGTAAACCAAGAGCTTTGGGGTTGGGTGCTCAGTCCTGCCAGCTTTACCCTCATTTTCCCTGAATGGCTCTAAGCCCAAGGAATGGAAGAGCTGTCTGCTTCTGGTGTTGACCTTCTCTGCAAGCTCCCAGCATTCTCCTGGTGTGTTGTTGCTTCTCTCTCCTAGCCTTCATGCACTGGATTCTGTGCTCAAGTGTGTGCGGTTGGCCTGTTGTCTCCATGTGGGCAATACTAAGCCCGCTCCTGGGGAACTCAGCTTCTTCCCTATGGACAGTCTCCCTCCTTGTCTTTTGAGAGCTGCTGACCCTCTGCGTGTCTACCAAGTGGCAAATTCTGCCTGGTTCTACAGATCCGTGCACTGTGCTGTGTCCACTCCCTGGAGTGCTCTCCAGCTCTTTATTCTTGGCTACCTTTTGCATCCCCTCACTCAGCCACCAGAGTCTCATAGGAACTTCTAGATTTATTCAACATCATGCACAAGCCATACAGAAAAAGAAGAGCCATGTCTCAGACCACTTTCCTGCCCCTGGATGCCATCCACCATGGTGAGTTCTGCAATCACCTCATGATGGCACAGAGCTTCCTGAGAGGCCTAAACCAAGCTAGGCAAGAATATGGGCCCCATCTATGGCTAGGCCTTAATTTCTCCAAATTAACCACTAATTGCTACTTCCAATGATTTACACTAGACTCTAAGATGGTGTTAGGGGAAAGGCAGTAAGAACATTATTTATTTATTTATTTATTTAATTTAGTTTTTTTTTAGACAGTCTCACTCTGTGGCCCAGGCTGGAGTGCAATAGCACAATCTCAGCTCACTGCAACCTCCTCATCCTGGTTCAAACAATTCTCCTGCCTCAGCCCCCTGAGTAGCTGGGACTACAGAAACACACCACCAAGCCTGGCTAATTTTTGTATTTTTAGTAGAGACATGGTTTCACCATGTTGGCCAGGATGGTCTCGAACTCCTGGCCTCAAGTGATCAGCCCACCTTGGCCTCCCAAAGTACTGGGATTATAGGCATGAGCCACTGCACCCGGCTAGGAGTAAGAACATTCTATCTCTTCTTAGTCATTTTGTCTCCTTCCCCACCTCTGTCCAGTAGCAGCAGGATTTTTTGTCCTGTCTGGCAAGGCCTACTTACATCTATTTATGGTAAAACCAGTTTTAGAACTCCAGGTTTTGGTATTGATATGGAAATGGAAACTCTAAAATTTATAAATCTTTGTTCTATCTCAGTAAACTTGACTTTCAAGACTATTATCTCTCTAGGTTGCTTTCAAAGTGCTCTAAAGATCAGCATGTTAGAAAAATATGTTACAATGCAAATTCTTTGGCCCCATCCCAAACCCAACACTCAATCAACAATGATCTCTTTCTTCTGGGTGACACTTGCCCATTCCTAACCTATGAAGGCTATGGATCTGATGGGTGAGGAATCACAGAGCAACAAGATTTCCTTAAATGAAAAGTAGGGTGGAGCCAAGATGGCCAAATAGGAACAGCTCCAGTCTACAGCTCCCAGCGTGAGCAACACAGAAGACAGGTGATTTCTGCATTTCCAACTGAGGTACCGGGTTCATCTCACTGGGGAGTGCCGGACAGTGGGTGCAGGACAGTGAGTGCAGCACACTGTGGGTGAGCCAAAGCAGAGCGAGGCATCACCTCGCCTGGGAAGAGCAAGGGGTCAGGGAATTCCCTTTCCTAGTCAAAGAAAGGGGTGACAGACGGCACCTCGAAAATCGGGTTGCTCCCACCCTAATACTGCGCTTTTCCAATGGGCTTAACAAAAGGCACACCAGGAGATTATATCCTGCACATGGCTCAGAGGGTCCTATGCCCACGGAGTCTCACTCATTGCTAGCACAGCAGTCTAAGATCAAACTGCAAGGCGGTGGCGAAGCTGGGGGAGCGGCGTCCACCATTGCCAAGGCTTGAGTAGGTAAATAAAGCAGCCAGGAAGCTCAAACTCGGTGGAACCCACCACAGCTCAAGCAGGCCTGCCTGCCTCTGTAGGCTCCACCTCTAGGGGCAGGGCACAGACAAACGAAAGGCAGCAGAAAACTCTGCAGACTTAAAAGTCCCTGTCTGACAGCTTTGAAGAAAGGAGTGGTTCTCCCAGCACGCAGCTGGAGATCTGAGAACAGGTAGACTGCCTCCTCAAGTGGGTCTCTGACCCCCAAGTAGCCTAACTGGGAGGCACCCCCCAGTAGGGACAGACTGACACCTCACATGGCTGGGTACTCCACTGAGACAAAACTTTCAGAGGAACGATCAGGCAGCAATATTTGCTGTTCACCAATATCCGCTGTTCTGCAGCCTCCACTGCTGATACCCAGGCAAACAGCGTCTGGAGTGGACCTCCAGTAAACTCCAACAGACCTGAAGTTGAGGGTCCTGACTGTTAGAAGGAAAATTAACAAACAGAAAGGACATCCACACCAAAAACCCATCAGTACGTCACCATCATCAAAGACCAAAGGTAGATAAAACCACAAAGATGGGGAAAAAACAGAGCAGAAAAACCAGAAACTCTAAAAATCAGAGGAATGCAGCTCCTCACCAGCAACGGAACAAAGCTGGATGGAGAATGACTTTGATGAGTTGAGAGAAGAAGGCTTCAGAAGATCAAATAACTCCGAGCTAAAGGAGGAAGTTCGAACCAATGGCAAAGAAGTTAAAAACCATGAAAAAAAATTAGACAAATGGCTAACTAGAATAACCAATGCAGAGAAGTCCTTAAAGGACCTGATGGAGCTGAAAACCACGGCACAAGAACTACGTGACAAATGCACAAGCCTCAATAGCCAATGCAATCAACTGGAAGAAAGGGTATCAGCGAAGGAAGATGAAATGAATGAAATGAAGTGAGAAGAGAAATTTGGAGAAAAAAGAATAAAAAGAAATGAACAAAGCCTCCAAGAAATATGGGACTATGTGAAAACACCAAATCTATGTCTGATTTGTGTACCTGAAAGTGACGGAGAGAATGGAACCAAGTCGGAAAACACTCTGCAGGATATTATCCAGGAGAACTTCCCCAATCTAGCAAGGCAGGCCAACATTCAAATTCAGGAAATACAGAGAACTCCACAAAGATACTCCTCGAGAAGAGCAACTCCAAGACACACAATTGTCAGAATCACCAAAGTTGAAATGATGGAAAAAATGTTAAGGGCAGCCAGAGAGAAAGGTCGGGTTACCCATAAAGGGAAGCCCATCAGACTAACAGCGGATCTCTTGGCGGAAACTCTACAAGCCAGAAGAGAGTGGGGGCCAATATTCAACATTGTTAAAGAAAAGAATTTTCAACCCAGAATTTCATATCCAGCCAAACTAAGCTTCATAAGTGAAGGAGAAATAAAATGCTTCACAGACAAGCAAATGCTGAGAGATTTTCTCACCACCGGGGCTGCCCTAAAAGAGCTCCTGAAGGAAGCACTAAACATGGAAAGGAACAACTGGTACCAGCCACTGCAAAAACATGGCAAATTCTAAAGACCATCAAGGCTAGGAAGAAACTGCATCAACTAATGAGCAAAATAACCAGCTAACATCATAATGACAGGATCAAATTCACACATAACAATATTAACTTTAAATGTAAATGGGCTAAATGCTCCAATTAAAAGACACAGACTGGCAAAGTGGATCAAGAGTAAAGACCCATCAGTGTGCTATATTCAGGAAACCCATCTCACATGCAGAGACACACATAGGCTCAAAATAAAGGGATGGAGGAAGATCTATCAAGCAAATGGAAAACAAAAAAAGGCAGGGGCTGCAATCCTAATCTCAGATAAAACAGACTTTAAACCAACAAAGATCAAAAGAGACAAAGAAGGCCATTACATAATGGTAAAGGGATCAATTCAACAAGAAGAGCTGACTATCCTAAATATATATGCACCTAATACAGGAGCACCGACATTCATAAAGCAAGTCCTTAGTGACCTACAAAGAGACTTAGACTCCCATACAATAATAATGGGAGACTTTAACACCCCACTGTCAACATTAGACAGATCAATGAGACAGAAAGTTAACAAGGATATCCAGGAATTGAACTCAGCTCTGCACCAAGTGGACCTAATAGATATCTACAGAACTCTCCACCCCAAATCAACAGAATATACATTCTTTTCAGCACCACACCACACCTATTCCAAAATTGACCACATAGTTGGAAGTAAAGCACTCCTCAGCAAATGTAAAAGAACAGAAATTATAACAAACTGTCTCTCAGACCACAGTGCAATCAAACTAGAACTCAGGATTAAGAAACTCACTCAAAACCGCTCAACTACATGGAAACTGAACAACCTGCTCCTGAATGACTACTGGGTACATAGCAAAATGAAGGCAGAAATAAAGATGTTCTTTGAAACCAACGAGAACAAAGACACAACATATCAGAATCTCTGGGACACATTCAAAGCAGTGTGTAGAGGGAAATTTATAGCACTAAATGCCCACAAGGGGAAGCAGGAAAGATCTAAAATTGACACCTTAACATCACAATTAAAAGAACTAGAGAAGCAAGAGCAAATACATTCAAAAGCCAGCAGAAGGCAAGAAATAACTAAGATCAGAGCAGAGCTGAAGGAAATAGAGACACAAAAAAACCCTTCAAAAAATCAACGAATCCAGGACCTGGTTTCTTTGAAAAGACCAACAAAATTGATAGAGCACTAGCAAGACTAACAGAAGAAAAGAGAGAAGAATCAAATAGACACAATAAAAAAATGACAAAGGGGATGTGACCACCGATCCCACAGAAATACAAACTACCATCAGAGAATACTATAAACACCTCTACAAAAATGAACTAGAAAATCTAGAAGGAATGGATAAATTCCTCAACACATACACCCTCCCAAGGCTAAACCAGGAAGAAGTTGAATCTCTGAATAGACCAATAACAGGCTCTGACATTGAGGCAATAATTAATAGCTTATCAACCAAAAAAGTCCAGGACCAGATGGATTCACAGCCGAATTCTACCAGAGGTACAAGGAGGAACTGGTACCATTCCTTCTGAAAATATTCCAATCAATAGAAAAAGAGTGAATCCTCCCTAACTCATTTTATGAGGCCAGCATCATCCTGATACCAAGCCTGGCAGAGACACAACAAAAAAAGAGAATTTTAGACCAATATCCTTGATGAACATTGATGCAAAAATCCTCAATAAAATACTGGCAAACCGAATCCAGCAGCACATCAAAAAGCTTATCCACCATGATCAAGTGGGCTTCATCCCTGGGATGCAAGGCTGGTTCAACATATGGAAATCAATAAACGTAATCCGGCATATAAACAGAACCAAAGACAATAACCACATGATTATCTCAACAGATGCAGAAAAGATCTTTGACAAAATTCAACAACACTTCATGCTAAAAACTCTCATTAATTAGGTATTGATGGGACATATCTCAAAATAATAAGAGCTATCTATGACAAACCCACAGCCAATATCATACTGAATGGGCAAAAACTGGAAGCATTCCCTTTGAAAACTGGCACAAGACAGGGATGCCCTCTCTCACCACTCCTATTCAACATAGTGTTGGAAGCTCTGGCCAGGGCAATCAGGCAGGAGAAGGAAATAAAGGGCATTCAATTAGGAAAAGAGGAAGTCAAACTGTCCCTGTTTGCAGATGACATGATTGTATATCTAGAAAACCCCATTGTCTCAGCCCAAAATCTCCTTAAGCTGATAAGCAACTTCAGCAAAGTCTCAGGATACAAAATCAATGTACAAAAATCACAAGCATTCTTATACACCAATAACAGACAACCAGAGAGCCAAATCATGAGTGAACTCCCATTCACAATTGCTTCAAAGAGAACAAAATAACTAGGAATCCAACTTACGAGGGATGTGAAGGACCTCTTCAAGGAGAACTACAAACCACTGCTCAATGAAATAAAAAAGGATACAAACAAATGGAAAAACATTCCATGCTCATGGGTAGGAAGAATCAATATTGTGAAAATGGTCATACTGCCCAAGGTAATTTATAGATTCAATGCCATCCCCATCAAACTACCAATGACTTTCTTCACAGAATTGGAAAAAACTACTTTAAAGTTCATATGGAACCAAAAAAGAGCCCGCATTGCCAAGTCAATCCTAAGCCAAAAGAACAAAGCTGGAGGCATCACGCTACGTGACTTCAAACTATACTACAAGGCTACAGTAACCAAAACAGCATGGTACTGGTACCAAAACAGAGATATAGACCAATGGAACAGAACAGAGCCCTCAGAAATAATGCCACATATCTACAACTATCTGATCTTTGACTAACCTGAGAAAAACAAGAAATGGGGAAAGGATTCCCTATTTAATAAATGGTGCTAGGAAAACTGGCTAGCCATATGTAGAAAGCTGAAACTGGATCCCTTCCTTACACCTTATACAAAAATTAATTCAAGATGGATTAAAGACTTACATGTTAGACCTAAAACCATAAAAACCCTAGAAGAAAACCTAGGCAATACCATTCAGGACATAGGCATGGGCAAGGACTTCATGTCTAAAACACCAAAAGCAATGGCAACAAAAGCCAAAATTGACAAATGGGATCTAATTAAACTAAAGAGCTTCTGCACAGCAAAAGAAACTACCATCAGAGTGAACAGGCAACCTACAGAATGGGAGAAAATTTTTGCAACCTACTCATCTGACAAAGGGCTAATATCCAGAGTCTACAATGAACTCCAACAAATTTACAAGAAAAAAACAAACAACCCCATCAAAAAGTGGGCAAAGGATATGAACAGACACTTCTCAAAAGAAGACATTTATGCAGCCAAAAAACACATGAAAAAATGCTCATCATCACTGGCCATCAGAGAAATGCAAATCAAAACCACAATGAGATACCATCTCACACCGGTTAGAATGGCGACCATTAAAAGGTCAGGAAACAACAGGTGCTGGAGAGGATGTGGAGAAATAGGAACACTTTTACACTGTTGGTGGGACTGTAAACTAGTTCAACCATTGTGGAAGTCAGTGTGGCGATTCCTCAGGGATCTAGAACTAGGAATACCATTTGACCCAGCCATCCCATTACTGGGTATATACCCAAAGGATTATAAATCATGCTGCTATAAAGACACATGCACACGTATGTTTGTTGCGGCACTATTCACAATAGCAAAGACTTGGAACCAAGCCAAATGTCCAACAATGATAGACTGGATTAAGAAAATGTGGCACATATACACCATGGAATACTATGCAGCCATAAAAAATGATGAGTTCATGTCCTTTGTAGGGACATGGATGAAGCTGGAAACCATCATTCTCAGCAAACTATTGCAAGGACAAAAAACCAAGCACCATATATTCTCACTCATAGGTGGGAATTGAACAATGAGAACACATGGACACAGGAAGGGGAACATCACACACCAGGGACTGTTGTGGGGTGGGGGAAGTGGGGAGGGATAGCATTAGGAGATATACCTAATGCTAAATGACAAGTTAATGGGTGCAGCATACCAACATGGCACATGTATACATATGTAACAAACCTGCACATTGTGCACATGTACGCTAAAACTTAAAGTATAATCATAATAAAATTAAAAAAAAAAAAGAAAAGAAAAGTAGGCCAGTCGCGTGGCTCACACCTGTAATCCCAACACTTTGGGAGGCCAAGGCAGGAGGATCATCTGAGGTCAGGAGTTCAAGACCAGCCTGGCCAACATGATGAAATCCCATCTCTACTAAATATACAAAATTAGCTGGGTGTGGTGGCGTGCACCTGTAATCCCAGCTACTTGAGGGGATGAGGCAGGAGAATTACTTGAACCCAGGAGGCAGAGGTTGCAGTGAGCCGAGATTGTGCCATTGCACTTCAGCCTGTACAAAAAACAGCAAAACTCTGTCTCAAAAAATATATTTTTTTATATTTAAAATACATTAACTCCTTTATACACATCCTCTCCTTAAAAAAATAAAGCAACAAAAAAAAACCAAAAAACTTTGGCAAGTCTATTATGTTCCCATTTTCACCAGGATTTTCTGTTTCCACAGATCTATGCCTCATTCTCTTTCACCGTCAGAAAAAAATAATTATTCTCAAGCCGTCTGAAGCCCTGGACTAACGCAACATTACTCAAATTAAAGAAATAATATATTGTGTAGTACAGCTAATATAAAACCAACATTCTGATGACGTAGACCTATAAACTGGGTCTCACTGAACTCATTAGACCTGTGTTAATAAATGCTCATAGTGAGGACCTCAAAACTCAGACAGGCTTCTGAATCATTAAGAATAAAAATACAGTGAGCTATGTTGACTCTAGATTTAAGGAATGAGTGTATTATGTTATTCTCTTCAGATTTGGTAGTTCATCCCCATGAATGTAGTTCAACAAAACTAATGCTGATTTAGTTATTGGTCACGCTTCACGTTCATGTTTTTGACTCAGCAGAATGCTGCAGTCCCTGGCCAAATCTTAATTCAAATTTGGGGATTGAGGCTACAGATAGTACTAGGAGTTGGGCTCTTATACCCAAATGAATAAAGAAAAGATGACAAAAGCTGGAGTTCTCAGACTGCACTGGGCTGCTACAGCAAACAGAGGGGTGCAACAGTGTATTTTAAATTTGTAAGAGCACAGCAGTACTCAAGATCTTTTGACATTGCATGAATTACTAGGAGGTAGTTCACAGCTTTAAGATGAGCACAAGCTCCTTCTGATAACATCATACATTTGCAAAGCTGGCTTTTCAGCCAATGCTGTGACAAAAAGCCAGTACCATGCAAAACTCAATGTGGAATGGGAAATAAGTGTGGCAGTGTCTAATATGACGCCAAGCTTTCAGAAGTTGTGTGGTGTCCAATGGGCACACACATCATCAGTAAATACTATAGATGTTTAAGAATGAGATAAACAAAATGTTCAATTTTTGTGTATTTTGTTGTTATTGTTCAATTTTTGTGTATTTTTTCAAACAGCTACCAACTTGTTAGGTCATAAATGCATTACATATTTTAAACTGTTTGGATCTAACTATTTAACAAAAAAATTATTAGGCATTTCTTTTGTCCTACAGGTACTAGGAGCCAAGAAAGTTTTTGAATCTCTGGGCCTAGAGAGTCTCTTTGTTTGCAATTATAAAGAATAAGATACTCACCAGAGAGATGAAGGCAGAGGTGGTAGGAACCAAATTCTGCCATACTTACAGACAAGGTCAAGAATGCAGGGTTATGTGTCTCATAGGTCCTTTCTTGGTCCAGAGCTTATACTTCCAGCATAGCAAATGTTTCTCTCTGCCTTGTTTTATAATACATTTTTACACATCAACTTCCCCACTAGACTGTGAAATCCTGAGATCTTTCCTTGTTTCTATATTCGCCCACCACAAACCCTAGAACTCTCTCTGAGCTCTGCCTCAGAATCATGCAGCTTTCAGATTCAGGTTGAGGTTATCCTTTCACCCTCTAATGCAGCTATACTCACAGCCCTTGAATTCTAGGCAAGTTCAACATTTGAAATGAGGCCTCCTGCTATTTCCATAAACATTGTTGCTTGTAACACTTCAAGGTTCTTTTGAGCTTGAGGCTTGAAGCCCAGTGACGTGGTTGGCCTCACCTTTTAGAGGCCCGTGCCTGTGTCTGCTCAGCGAATAAACGGATGGATACATAAATGGATGAATTCTTCCCGAAAGATTAAACTGTGTTATAACATCACTACTATCAGTCTTGCAAGTCACAAAACCAAAGGCAGCAGACAAGAATGACCAATATAAACAGGCTTTTCTGCATGCCAAGGAAAGGAAATGGGATCTGTTTAAGGATCTCATCTCTAGATCCTTTTATAGAAACAAACATGGTTGACCCAACCCCTGTATACCTAATCATATCAACTATGACTTTGCTCCAGGAAGATGCCTGTTTACTCGAATAGAGAAGGATGACTAAGTTAATCAAAATAATTCCATGAAATTAAAGTTCACTGATACATCTGCTAGATTTCTTGGAATTATATGCTTGCACATCACTTGTATTCCAATGGTTCATTTGTAAATAAGTTGCACAGAACATGAAATCTTTTTTCCATGAAAAAATGGTTTTAAAATGTGGTTAAGTTTCCAGTCTAGTCCCCAAACTTATGTAGCCTGTAACTTTGCTAGAGTAAAGCATATCCACAAATACGGTTCATATTGCCTTGTTGGTACAGGTTAAACAAAGTAGAAGAAATAACATTGAATAAAAGTTTCTTTTTAAAATGCATCTTGAAAACTCATGCCTTTTAATTAAAAAGGACAAGATAGATAAAGACTTTTAGAAAGATTCTAAAACAGATTTTAAGAATAACTGGAACCTTGAGGATCCTACCCCTAGTTCAGAAGAGATACCTAAACCAACAATAGCAAGGATAGCCTTGGTGTTCATGGGATTAATTCTCCCTGACCTCATTATGTATCCACATTACTGTCTTCTCTGTGGGTAGTAGATACATGTTGATTTAACCTTCTGGCATCCTTTGCTCTTCTTCTGCTGATAGCATTTCAATTTTGGTGGGAAGAGGAGGAGAGTAATTCCTTTCCTACTTTCAGTTTATGTTTAAATAGAACTGACTCCATAACAGAGGTCAAGAAGTCAGAAATTTAGAGGATTCCAGCCCTTGGCCTCATTGATTGGTCAAAAGATGTGCATATAACACTAGCAGTTCCAGTCACAGCCAATGTGCATGACTTTTACTGAAACTATTGGGGAAAATATCTTAATTCCCCAAGGGTCTCTAATTTTGTAAGACACAAACCTCGTGCTGCTTACATTTTTTTTTTTAATGACAAGCCTACTTGGAAATTAAACCAATACAGGATGGCAAAGCTAAGCAATATAAAAAATGAATTCCTGACTTCAACTTTTTAACACCTAGATCCACCTGTGCCTCAAGCTTGTTTCATAAATACATGAGCCAAAAATTTTCCCTTTATGTTTCAGGATTTTTTATTGTCTTTCCATCACTTTCAACCAGAATAAAAGACTTCATTTGTTTTACAATAAATATCGACTAATAGTATATGTTTTCACCTTTTTCTATGAGAATACCAAGGAGAACCTACTCAGTTCCTCTTCAGCTTGATACCAGGTGGGTTGTATTCCAGAAATGTCAAAAAGGATTCACATTAGAGGACACTGGCTATTTATCAAACTTCACTTGTCTATGCATGGCTTTTTTTGTCTTGATTTGGGTTTATTCCTGCCATTAATCACCCATTGTTAGTGGTGTTTTATTTTTCCCTTCCTTGCCCCCAGGGAGATTACAGAAATATAACAAAGAGAGAAAGAGAGAGTTACAGAAATGTAACAAAGACAGGAATACTTTTTTTTGTTAGAGAACAAGAGATCTTATTCTCTCTTTCCACTATTAATATACATATTTCAGAAAATCACATTTGATTTTCTCCAGGTCTTTGCCTCATACTTGTATAAGAAGCAACTATGATTCTGAGATTTTTGAAGCATTTGGAAGGGAAAGAGTTGTGGACCAGGATTAAATTAAAGGCAAGAGCACAAATAAGAAAGGGATTCCCTAAGATGTAACCAACTGAGCTAAGAACAGTGAAAGACAGGAAAACTGAGCATGCTCTGGACACAATATCAGTGAATGAAAAGGCGGTGGTTGGAAGGAGATGCTGAGTCAGGTGACTCTCAGTGAGACCCTGCTCACTGTATCATCAGCCCCAGGCAGGGGCTTGTACATCAAACATCCACAGATTCATAAGGAGTTGCCCATTGACTGAAAACTACAATCTTCATTTTCATGAACATACCCAGGAAGGCTATGCTTAATAATCTGGTCATTTATAAGACTATGATAGTAAAATCCAGATGAGGAAACACTTAACTTTTTATAACAAAGAGGTTGTGGGGGAGGGGGGTTCATGTTTTGACAGAGGGGGATTTTTTTCCTCTGAAAATGAACATAACCCTAGTTAAAATGAGCAAGAATTTTCAACCTATGGGAATAATTAGTTGACATTTGGCTATAAAATAAACCATTTTTAGAGTGCTAATTTCTGCTTTTTCTACAGCTTTTTAAAAACCCCAGAAAGGTTTTAATTCCAAATAGAATAGGTGGCTGGTAGTATGTTAAAAAGCTACTCAGTATATAAAACTATATAATATGCATAGATATAAATGCAGAAATATAAAGCCAGCACCGAATTGTATGTATAACATATTTGTCAACATGCTTCATTAGGGAGACTTGACAATGTTAACTTATTGCCACAGGGTGTTTGACACGTGGCCTAGGGTGCTCTCTTGGCTCAGGTGATGTGCATGTGAAAAGAAAAACTGTCTGTGTCAAATCTAGAACAGCCAAAATCCACATTGGAATAATTGCAAAATCATGAGCAGTTAAATGATAGAATTCAGGGGACTTCCACATCAGGGAAGATGTAGACATACTTTTTCCTATTCCACCTGCTAAGTAGAACTACAAACCCTGGGCATTATACATAAAACAAACATTAGGAGAGTCTGAAAGGTAGAGGGAAGACAGATGAGCTAGGCAACTTAACCCCCAAAGAACAACATAGTGGAAAGTTCCCTGGGTTTGTTTGGTTTGGGGTTTTGGGTCTTTGCTTTTTCACTTCACATATTTAAGACTTGCCACTGAAGAAGCCAGAAATCCAGAAATGCTAATAGGCACAGACAAAAGTATCCCCACAAATTCTGCTCTTCAGCTAAAGGCTAGCAAATGGGCTGCCCAGCAAGGGGAAAGCTTTTAGAAAATAACTGGTCTACTCCAGCCACATACCACAGAAATAACTGTGGCCCCTTCCTGAGCCACAGCAGCCAAGGCTGACTGAGGAGCCCAGGCTTCTCTCCTGAGAGGCTGTTTAACAAAGCACAACAAAGCACTCTGCTGTGTAGGAAGGAAGAGCTGGAGGGCAAGACTTGTATCCCACAGGACAGTAAAGTCCCTCATCCTTTCATAATATAAGGCCACTGGCGAGCTAGAACTCTTGCTTTGCCCACTAGCATCAGAGGAAGCCAGCTAAAACAGAAAGTTTACATAACATCCAGAGTCTTCATAACATAAAACCCAAAATGCCCATATTTCAATAAAAAAGCATGCATCATATGAAGAACTGGAAAGATCTCAAATTAAATTTAAAAAATGTATAGCTGCCAACACGAAACTTGACATAGATGTTAGAATTAACTGACAAAAACTTTTAAAGCAGCCTCCACAAAAATGCTTTAACAAGCAATTAAGAACACTCTTAAAACAAATGAAAAAACACCATTTTAGCAAAGAAATAGAAAGTCTCTCCAAAGAAATAGAAAATATGAAGAACAGCAATATGTAAATTATAGATTTGAAAAATACATTAACCAAAATTAAAAAACCTCAACACATGGGCTCAAAATTAGAATGGGTAGAACAGATGAAAGAACAGTCAACTGGAAGATAAAGCAATAGAAATTACCCAATCTAAATAAAAGAATATAGATTATACAAATAAATAAATAGAGCTTCAGGAAGACATGGGACTATAACCAAGGAGTCAACCTTCACGTCATTGGAGTCCCAGGAGGAGAGGAAAAAGAGGGCAGAGCTGAAAAAGCATCTGAAGAAATAATTACCAAAAACTTCCTAATTAGGCAAAAGACATAAACCTACAGAATCAAGGTTAGCAAACCACAAACAAGATAAACTCAAAAAAATTTACACCAAGTATATTAGTCTACTCAGGCTGCCATTACAGAATACCACGGACTAGATGGCTTCACCAACAGAAACTTATTTTCTTACAGTCCAGATGCTAAAAGAAAGGAAAATAAATCTTGTGGCCCCAAAATCACTAAGCTGAAGGGAAAACTCAAGCTGGGAACTGCTTAGGGCAAACCTGTCTCCCTTTCTATTGTAAGTCACCCCACTGCTCACTGAGATAAATGCATATCTATTTGCCTCCTTTGGAGAGGCTAATCGGAAACTCAAAAGAAGGCAACAATTTGTCTCTTATCTACCTATGACCTGGAAGCCCCCTCCCCTCTTCTACTCTTCCCACCTTTGCTTCGAGTTGTCCCACCTTTCTGGACTGAACCAGTGTTCATCTTGCTTATGTTGATTGATGTCACATGTCTCCCTAGAATGTGTAAAATCAGATTGTGCTCTGACCATCTTTGGCCCATGTCATCAGGACCTCCTGAGGCTGTATCACTAGAGTGCATCCTCAACATTGGCAAAATAAATTTTCTAAATTCGCAGAAATCTGTCTCAGATTTTTGGGGTTCACAAGTCCAAGATCAATGATCTGGCAGGGTAGGTTCCTGGTGAGGCCTTTCTTCCTGGTTTGCAGATGGCTACCTTCTCACTGTGTCCTCACATGGCCTTTCCTCTACATCCACAGACAGAGAGAAAGGGAGAAAGATCTGGTGTTTCTTCCCCTTCTTGAAAGGACATTAGTTCTATAGTATTGGGGCCCCACTCTTATGAGCTCATTTAGCCTTAATTATCTCCTTAAAGGTCCTATCTCCAAATTCAATCATATTGGGGGATTTGGGCTTCAACATATGGATTTGAGGGGGAGGAGCAGTGGTGGTGGAGATAATTCAGTCCAAAATACCAAGAAACTTCATAGTCATACTTCTGAAAACTAAAGACAAAGTAATTATCTTGAAAGCAGCAAAAAACAAATGACACCTATAAGACAAAAACAATCCAAATGACAGTGGCATTCTCATCAGCAACAATGGAGGCCACAAGGAATTCTCACAACGTCTTTTAAGTGTGGAAAAAAAGAAGTGCCAAACCAGAACTTTATATCCAGAGAAAATGTCCTCCATAAATAAAGGAAAATTAAGACATTTCTCAGATAAAAGAAAACTAAGAGAATTTGTCTCTAGCATCCCTACCCTAGAAGGAAGATTAAAGGAAGTCCTCTAAACAGAAAGGAAATGACAAAAGCAGGAACTGTAGAATATCAAGCAGGAAAAAAGAGTATGGCAAACAAAAATACAGATAAATAAATAGACTTTCCTTCTCCTCTCCAATTTTCTCATTTACATTTGATGAGTGCAACAAAAATTATAACATTATCTGATGTGATATTAAATGTGTGCACAGAAAATATTTAAAACAATTAGAGAAAGGGTAAAGAAACTTGGCTGGGAGCAGTGACTCAAGCCTTAATCACAATACTTTTGGGAGGCCAAGGTGGGAGGATCACTTGAGTCTAGGAGTTTGAGATCAACCTGGGCAACATAAAAATAAATAAATAAATAAAATAAAATAAAAATAAAGACAGACAAATTTTCTATAATTTATTCAAACTGGTAAAATGACATCAGTAGACTATGCTAGGCTGTGTACATATAATACATAGAGCAATCACTAAAACACTATACAAAGAGATATCCTCAGAAACACTATAGATAGGCCAGGCGCAGTGGCTCACGCCTGTAATCTCATAACTTTCGGAGGCCAAGGTGGGTGGATCACTTAAGGTCAGGAGTTCAAGACCAGCCTTATCAACATGGTGAAACCCTGTCTCTACTAAAAATACAAAAAAATTAGCTAGGTGTGGTGGCACATGCCTGTAATCCCAGCTACTCAGGAGGCTGAGGCTTAAGAATCACTTGAACCCAGGAGGCAGAGGTTGCGGTGAGCTGAGATCATGCCACTCCACTCCAGCCTGAGTGACAGAGTGAGACTCTGACTCAAAAAATAAAAGGATACACTATAGATAAACCAAATTCTAGAAAATGAAATCTAGAAAATGTTCAAGCAACCCACAGGATGACAGAAAGAAAAACAAACCAGAGAAACAAAATGAAATCAGAAAAATCAGAGAGAATAAACGGAAAACAGAAAATAAAATGGCAGCCTTAAGCCCTAACATATCAACAATTTCATTAAATGTAAATGGTCTAAATACAGCAAATAAAGGAATAGAATCCATGCTGTCTACAAGAAATTTGCATTAAATATAGCAATATAGGTAGGTTAAAGTAAAAATACAGAAAAAGATATATCATGGAAGCATTAATCAAAAGAAATGTATTCACAGAAATGAAGTTGGACACTGTAACTCACACCTTATATTAAAAAAAAAACCTCTAAATGGATCAGGATGTAAATATGAGAGCTAAAACTATAGAACTCTTAAAAGAAAACATAGGTGAAAAACTTCATGACCTTAAATTAGGCAATTGTTTCTTAGATATGACAGCAATGAAAGAGAAAATAGGTAAGTTGGAATACACCAAAATTGGAAATTATTGTGCTTCAAAGAACAGTACCAAGAAAGTGAAAAGACAACCCACAGAATGGAAGAAAATATTTGCAAATCATATACCTGATAAAGGTCTAATATCCAGAGTATATAATGAACTCTTATAAATTAATAATATAAAAACAACACCAATTTAAAAATGGGCAAAAGTGCTAGATAGAAATTTATACAAATAACCAATATGTACATGAAAAGATGCTCAGGAAATGAAAATCGAAGCCACAATAAGGTACCATTTTATACCCACTACGAAAGCGTGTATCAAAAGGACCGACAATAAAAAGTATTGGCAGGAAGTGAAGAAATTGGAATCCTAATACAATGAAAGGTAAAATGGTGTAGCCACTTAAAAAAAAAGTTTAGGCTGGGTGCAGTGGCTCACGCCTATAATCCCAGCACTTCGGGAGGCCGAGGCGGGCAGACCACAAAGTTAGGAGTTCGAGACCAGCCTGGCCAACGTGGTGAAACCCCATCTTTACTAAAAAAATACAAAAATTAGCTGGGCGTGGTGGTGGGCGCCTGTAATCCCAGCTACTGAGGAGGCTGAAGCAGGAGAATGGCTTGAACCCAGGAGACCCAGGAGGCAGAGGTGCAGTGAGCCGAGATCGCGCCACTGCATTCCAGTGTGGGTGACAGAGCAAGACTCCGTCTCAAAAAAAAAAAAAAGTTTAACACTTTCTCAAGTAATTAAACAGAATTACCCAGCAATTCCACACCTGGTTATATATCCAAAAGAATTGAAAGCCTATCTCTATATCCAAATGTTCATAAAAACATTATTAAAAAGTTAAAAAATAGAATCAATCCAAATGCTCATCGACTGGTAAATTAACAAGCAAAAGATGCTGTATTCATACAATGGAATATTATTCAATCATAAGAAGGAAGGAAGTATTAATTCATGCTAATTACATAAATGAATCTTGAAAACATTGTACCAAGTTAAAGAAGCCAGACACAGAAGGATACTGTTGTATAATTCCATTTATATGAAATACCTATAATAAGCAAACGATAGAGGAAGAAAACAAATTAGTGGTTGCCAGGGGCTAGAGAAATGGGTAAATGGGATATGACTAATAGCGGATATATTTTGAAGGGAAGTGATGAAAACATCATGGAATTAGACAGTGGTCATTGTTGTATAACTTTGTAAATATATTAAAACTATTGAACTGCATACTTTTAAAAGAGGAATTTTATGGTACATGAATTATATCTCAAATGTTTAAAGAATGCAGGAGTCACTGCATTATATCATATAACATAGACATCAGCACACAAAAAAAATTACCAAAGACAGGGATGGACATTACATAATGACAAAAGTGTCAATCTGCCAAATGATAGCAATCCTAAATAAGTATGTACCAAACAAAATTGCAAATTATGAGATGCAAAAACTAATTGGAATGAAAGGGCAAACAGACAAATCGACAATTACTGTTACAAAGTTTAATACTCTTCTTCAACAGTTGATAGGACAACTAGGTAAAAAATCAGCCGGGATAGAGAACTCAACAACACCATCAACAAACAGAATCTAATCAACATTTACAGAACACTCCACCTAACAAGAGCAGAATACATAATCTTTTCAAGTATCTACAAAACATATACAAAAATGGACCATATCCTCAGCCATTAAACAAACTTCAACAAATTAAAAAAAAATTGAAAGCATACAGAATGTTTTCCAACCACAGTGAAATCAAACTAGAAGTTAATAACAGAAAGATAACAGGAAAATCCCTAAGCAGTTGGAAGCTAAACAACACAATTCCAAATAATTCATGTGTAAAGAGGAAGTCTCAGGGAAGTTTAAAAAATACATTGAACTAAATGAAAATGAAAATACAACATATCAAAATGTGTGGGACACAGCTAAAGACATACTGAGTGGGAAGTTTAAAGCATTAAATGCAAACATTAGAAAGAGGAAATGCTCATCCCGAATCTAAGCTCCTACCTCAACAACCAAGAAAGAGCAAAATAAATACAAAGCAAATAGGAGGAAAGAAATAAGAAAGATGAAAGCAGCAATTAATCAAATTGAAAACAAGCTAACAATGAAGAAAATCAATGAAACAAAAAGCTGGTTCTTTCAAAGGATCGATATGATTGACAAACCTTAATAAGATTGACCAAAAAGAGACAGAGAGACAGAGAGAGAGAAGACACCAATTACCAATATCAAGAACAAAATAGGGGATATGACTACAGATCCTGCAGACATCAAAAGCATAATAAGAAAACTCTGTGAACAACTCTACACACATAAATTGGACAATTTATATAAAATGGACGAGTTCTTAAAAAAAAATAAACTTCCACAACTCACCCAATATCCAATATGAAGTGGATCATTTGAATAGCCATAAAGCTATTATGAAAATTGAACTGTAATTTTAAAACTCCAAGAAAAAGAAATCTCCAGGCCTAGATCATTACATTGGAGAATTCTACCATATGTTTAAAGAAGAATTTACACTGAGTCTATACAAAATCTCTTCCAGAAAATAGAAGAGTAGAGAATATATCCCAATTCATTTTATGAAGCTAGTATTACCTAGATACCAAATTATGCATGATGATAAAAGTCAATCACAAAAGGTTAGTTACTATATGATTCCATTTATAGAATATTCTGAAAATGACAAAATTATAGAAATGGAAAACAAAAAATTTAATGTTTGCCAGGGGTTAAGGAGGGGGTGGAAGGGAGGTTGGCATGGCTATAAAAGGTCAACATGAAGAACACTGAAGTGACAGAAATGTTGTCTTTGACTGTATCAATATCCAAATCCCGGTTGTGATATTGTACTATATAGTTTTGAAATATGTTAGGTAAAGGGTATGTGATATTTCTTCCAACTGCATATGAATCTGTATTTTGAGATAATCACAATTATCTCAAAATAAAAATTAAATTTTAAAATGCTGTTTATTAGTGTGAATGCAGCCATCTGCTAACAATATGAATATCTGCAAAATTACGCTTAACTCTAGTTAAAAATAAAATAAAGGATAATGTGAATGTAAAATATACATATCTATGTGTGAATTAAATCCTGAAGATTCTGAGTATATTCTCAGCAGTTTTCAACACAGATTTGAAACATCTGAATCCATAAGTCTTCAGCCCAACATACATTTAAAATTGTTCCAGTTAAGCTTTAAACCACCCCGATCTTCCTTTGTTAAATTATTAGAAACTAAGCCTGTTTCGTAAAAGACCTGCCATAAAAATACATGTGTAATATGTATTACACATGATTTCCCCATAATTAGAGCAACCACGACAAACCTGTTCCTTTGACACAAACCTCAAAATTATACATAATGGTAATAAGTCAAATGGGTTGATTGATGAGATCCTGCAAGGCAGAATCCCTGGGGAGTAACACACACACACACACACACACACACACACACACACACACACACACACACACACACACACAAGCTTTCTCTATTATTCCCACTGCCTGATTGCTGCAGGCAGGGCTAGTGAGAAGCTATGTTTTTCTCCACCCCATGGTGTCTTGGTTATTAAGCATACCTTCCCTTTGACCACTGTCAAGCCTTCTTCTAACATTGAAACTCTGGTACTAGTATTAAATAATATTGGTCAGTGTCTTCTGAGTACGTACTGTGTGCTAGGCACTGTGCTAAGCATATATTTAGTATTATTAATAATAACCCTAAGTGCCAGGTACTATTTTTATCTCCGATTTGCAAAAAGACCTGGAGCTCAGAGGGTTCAAATAACTTGCCCAAAGTCATGTGGTCTAGTGGTAAAGCCGGGATTGAAACTAAGATCTGTCTAGATTCAAAGTGCAAGCCTTTAACCATTACTCCATTGGTTCTCAAATTTTGCTGTACGTTAGAACTGATGAATTTTTAAAAATCATTATGCCAGGTCACACTCCAGAAAATTAAATCAGAATGTCTGGAATAGAAGCAACCTTCAGTATTGTTTAAAAGATTCCCAGGTGATTTCAACGTACAGTTCATTTGGGAACCATTGCACTCTTGTGTGGTCTTTTGAGTAGAACTCTGACTTACCTTGGCCTTCCATTACCAACCTTCATTCACAATGCTCTGCCTATTCCATATCCGAGGTTCTAAGTACACTCTGCCCCCTTGAATCCCCTCATCTTGAATCCAGCTTCCCAGAAAATTGGTTAGATTTTCTGGATTACCCGGGAGAGTCATCTACACCAGGCTGTAGGCTAGTAAAGGCTCACTATCTTTGCCTTCTAATGATTCAGACAGAGGCCTTTGATGCTTCAGCTACAAACAGAACAATATGGGAATGCAGACATTTGGGGCCCTCGAAGCTTTTCTGAAGCCAATTTTGCAGCCAACTTAGCAACAGCCTACGTGAATAGACGTTGAGACCCATTTGTGAGTAAAGACTATTAAAAGTTAGAAAATATAAACAGGGTGGGAAAACTACTGGCTTTGATAAATAAAGACTTTAGCAATGACTTGGAAAGACTCTCAGTGTGAATTGCAGATTTGTTATGCTTTCAAGTTGGCAGAAGAAACTGCAGATAAGGGAAATAAGGCTCAGAGACTAGAAAAACCAAGGCACACAGCTTATCGGGGTGACGGTAAGATGAGTCTATCCTGAAGGATGTGGCTATGGTGAGGGCAGATGGGTTAATCCATGGCAAAGTTATTTGCACAGCACCCGCTCTATGCATATTTATCTATAGATAGTCAACCAATTTCTTTTTCCCTGTTCAACATGTTCAGAGATGTCGCAAAACTTGAGCGGGGGTGGGGCGGGGAGTGCAGATGAGTAACTAATGGGCACAAAAGTTGGTAGACCAGGAAAGAAAAATAGTAATGGAGGAGAGCTTACAAAATTCAGTAACCAAAAAGCAGACAATCGAAGTAGATATGTATGGCCCAAAATAAGTTGAATATATGGAAGAAATGGAATTTAGCTTCTGCTCTATGCAAATCCAAATCTAAGGCCAAAGCCAACTGGGAAACAAGCAGAACCCGAAAGTATTTTGGCTGTCCTTGTCTCTTTCTCACCCCCACCAGAAACAGTTGAATTTATTAGCTTGTTAACAGTGGCTCAGAGAAACTCTATATATCTTGAAATTTTCCAGGACAATGCTGGCAATCATCCGTTCACAATTACCCCTATAAGCAAGGAAGCTGTATCTCTCTGAGTTTGCACTCCAGTTTTCCTAGCCCCAATTAGTAACCATACATCCCTTTTTAAATTTTTCAGAACACCATTGATATTTCTTTCTTTCAAATTTAAACAATGATAAAGTCTTAGGGAAATTGTGTTTGCCTCCCAAGAACTGAATTTCCCTAGGTTGGTGATGGGAGAAGAAAACTACTCCCTTAAGCAGCAGACATTGGGTGATAGGAAGAGCAACCACGGGCAGTAGGGAGAGTCAGGACTCACTGTAACAGAGAGTCCAGAAATCCTCCTTTGAGGCCAAGGCTGGGAAACTGCATCTGATACAGATGTTGGGTTTATATCTGTTCTTCTCAAGTAGACTTCAGGCCTACCATGTGCCAAAGAGACAAAGCTGCAGAGAAATGCTCCATAGGTTAGAGAGTAGCTCTTTCCAAGGTCCTAATCCAGTGTGTTCCTCAGGGAAGCATTAATTCTACATCATTCCCTTCAGCTATCTCTCCACAGAATAGTCACTATCTGCTTCAAATATGGCCAGTTTCTATAGAGCAGAATGAAGAAATGTTCATAATAAACATATGAAGTATGTCTCTCAAGTTTCGATGCAAAATTAGTAAATTAACCAATATTTTGGACAATAAATCTGCTTATTCCGAAATAAGTAAAAATTTCAGTAGAAAGTATATTTATGCATCCTGAAAACATGACATCAACATGCATTAGTTATATATTGCTGTATAACACATTATCCAGAAACATAGTAAATTAAAATAACAAATACTATCATCGCCGTGAAAGCAAATTGAATCTTGGGACCCCAAACTGGTGAAGCCAAAGGGAAAAGTTAAGCTGGGAACTGGGTCATGCAAACCTGCCTCCCACTTTTTTTGCTTCCTAAATAAGATGGCTACAAGATGAAAAAAGCTATACACCTCCCCAGATTTTGTCCACAAGGAAATTCCTAGTGAGCTCCCAGATCTTTACCCCAAAGTGTTTCTGTTAAAATTTCACCATGGCATTTCATATTTCACATTGGGTGAATTTTACATTTCACCCAATGTAAATTGATAGCTTATCTTTACAAGTGCAGTCACCCCCCCGCCCACTTGACACAAATGCATATCTGATTGTTCCCCTGTCCTATTTTGTCTGTGTTATCTTATGTAAAAATGCAGATTCCCTGCATTTCTCCTCTGCCCCATTTGTCTATGTCATCTTATGTAAAAAAGTGCAGATTCACTGAGCCAGACAATGGCATGAATGCATATTTTTCCTCATCCCTCTCTTACATGAAAATTGTGTACTTCTCAATATCCCGCCCTTTCCCCTTTAAATGTGGAGCCCTCAAAATCATCTTCAGAGAAAGGCATAGACCTGTCTCTTGGATGTGCTTCCTTAACTTTGGCAAATAAACCTCCTAAAATGAATGAGACTTGTCTCATGATTTTTCTTGATTGACATCGCACAGTTTCTAAGGCTTAAGAATTCAGGCACGGCTCATGTGAGTCTCTCTCTGAGTCTCTTGCCCGACTTCAATCATCTCATCCCTTGACTGGGGAAGGATCTGTGACCAAGCTCTCTCACATGGTTGTTGGCAGGCCTTGTGTTCTTGGTATCTGTTGGCTAGACAGTTTCTTGCCACATGGACCTCTCCATGGAGCCACTCATGGCCTCTTTCCCCCAGAGCAAGAGCAACAGGAGGGAGAAGGAGGAAGCAGCAAAGCAGAAGTCATGGTCTTTTTTTTTTGTTGTTTCTTTTTTGTTTTTTTTTTTTTCAGACAGAGTCTCTCTCTGTTGCCAGGCTGGAGTGCAGTGGGGTGATCTCTGCTCACTGCAAACTCTGCCTCCCCTGTTCAAGGGATTCTCCTGCCTCAGCCTCCCGAGTAGCTGGGATTACAGGCACCCACTACCACGCCCAGCTAATTTTTGTGTTTTTAGTAGAGACTGTGTTTCAGCATGTTGGCCAGGACGGTCTCGATCTCCTGACCTCGTGATCCACCCGCCTTGGCCTCCCAAAGTCCTGGGATTACAGGCATGATCCACCGTGCCCGGCCAAAGTCATGGTTTTTTGTAACCTAATCTCAGAAGTGACAGTCTATTTTTTTTTCCTATTCTATTCATGAGAAGCCAGTAAACCCAGCCCACACTCAAAGGGAGAGGATTACATAAGGCCATGAATACTAACAGGCAGATTTCTCTGGGGGGTACCTTACAGGCAGACGGGCATCCACATAATTCCTTCTCACCCTGTTAAAGAACACTGAGACCAACATCCTTTCCTGACCCCAAGTTAAACAACTCTGGGGAGGGGCATACTTTCCCTACATTAAACAATACCAAGAAAAAACAAAAAATAACTTAGAGGCTTGCTCCTGGAAGATAAGAGCATAAACTAAGACCACTTACTTAGCAAGACTAACATCTTGCTCACTGTGGCTGCTTTCCCACTTTTCACCTCACAGCATCCACCAGCCCAGACCTCCTCTGTCATGGACTCCGCCCCATCACAGCCAGTGTCCTCTTTGGCAAGACTCACCCTAAAATTGCACAGCCCACACTCTAAACACCTATACATATCCTCATCTAATTTCTTATTTTCATATGCTACCAAGACTTTGGTAAGGTGTGTTCTCTGTTACTGCAGTAGGTTTAACAAATTTAGTTTTGCATAACCAATAGATGTTTCAGCGGGTCTTTTGGGTTGACATTCTTGTGTAAGAAGGATTGTTTGAGTTTTCCATTACTAACAAAATCTTGACCCACTGTCCCTATAGAAGGATATATTATTTTAGTCCAACTGGTCCAATATACAAGTAAAATAAAATAGATAAATAAAATTATAAGGAACCTATTTGAGAGAATGAACTGTGGCTTGCTACACATTCAACTGTTATGTTAAATAAACTTATTTAAAAGTATACATTGAATGAGATTTATGGGCAGCAAAGCATCCAAGTTAATGCCTATAGTTGCTTCATGTCATTCTGCTATTTCTTACTCGCTTGTTGGTGATGGCGCTTTTGCCACACTTCCCTCCTATCCCCATGAAAAAAGGAAGTTGTAGAATTGCTAAACCCTCTTTTTCCTACACAGACAAAACCTTCCCTAGATTCACCACTCACAAGATAATATTCTCTCACATCTCAAAATGTTACCTTGGTGTTTTAATGTTTTTAAGCTATTCTTTGATATATTTAGAATCCTTCTTGACTTTTATTTTTTGATGAAAAATAAAAGCTCTCCTTTCTGTCTCCAGTGTCAAAAGCAAACACCACTGTGATTCACAGCAAATCTCTACAGTGCTTAATCAAAATGAAAGTATTTCATGGGGTGGGGTTTCTTGTTGTCATTTTAGCTGATAAAAATTAGTGGTGTTATTCATGTGAAAATTATAGTTGATACTCAGAATTTTAATGTGATTGGGATATCCAAAACATAAAATAATCTGACTTCCTTTGAATTGTTTCTTATTTTTAAGATTTGTTTCAGAAGATGCATCTTTACTTAATAGCAGGTTTTATTCTACCTAATCTCTATCCTCACTCCAAGCTGCAGTGTTCAGTGATAATGATGGAGAAAATATTTTTAATATGTAAGAAATACTTGCATGCACTACTTATATTCTAATAATGATTAATGCTGCTAATTTGATGCTCAATTGAATTTATGAATTTTAAAATTTGGTTATTATTTAAACAGTCACATAGGCCACCATTGTAAAACAGCACCCATACAATTACTCATGGGAAATGGAGAAATGTTTGTCCATAGATGATCAAGCATTCAAAAGAAAAAACAGGGGCGTGGTGACATGCACCTGTAGTCCTAGCTACTCCAGAGGCAGAGGTGGGAGAATCGCTGGAGCCCAGGAGTTAGAGGCTGCAATGAGCTATGATCATACCACTGCACTCCAGCCTCAGTAACTGAGTGAGACCCTGTCTCAAAAAAAAGAAAAAGAAAAGAAAAGCATACATATCCCAATGTTTTAACTTTGAAAACGTATGTAGGCAAATCGTAACCTGGTTATTGATCTCAAAGTGGGAACTTTTGATTGAATAAGCATATGAAAAAGAAGGGTTTCACTACGTTAGTACCAAGTAAGACCTTCCTAAAATAATTTCTCTTTCATTTTAGATCAAAACCATGTTCTTATAGCTCAAAATACAAATCCACTGAGACTTTGGGACCCAGCCAACCCTTTGAATAAAAAATCATTATGTTTTTTTGAGTCCTAGGGTATTTTAGTCCTTGCATTCTAATGAGTAATTAGTACCACTACCAGCCCATTAATCACACATATGGCTGCTTTAATAAGTAATTTTTTCTGTGAATATAGCTTAAAGATTATGATGGAAATGAAAATGACTCTGCTTTATCAGCTTATTGATATTCTTGATGAATTAATTCTAACCCCATGTTTTCATGTATTTGGAATTGGTTTCACAAAATAAATTATGTCATTTTTCATAAATGTTTCTACACTTGCTAATGTTCAATATTCAACCTGATCAAGCATTACAATGTGAAATATTAAGAGCCAGTAAAAAGTCTGATGTCAACATGTAATGAGATAAATTATTTTAAACATATTAATCTTTATTTTCATAGGAAATGATTACTTGTGGACTTACAAATATGCCTCTAGATGGTGTGTTAGAGAGATATTAAATGTCTACATGTATATAATTCCTTCAGCTATAGAACTCCTTGCCCACCAGTTTTCAGTTATCTTGGCTTTCAGCTGAGGAATTTGAAAGTCAAAAGAACGGAATCAAGTTCTCAGCTTTATTCCTTTTAGGACTCAGAATCTAAAGGACAAAAACTCCTCTTTTCTCAGTGACCTAATACATTTATCTGCATCATCACCAGCACCACCACCACCCAGAGGAGGGAAAACTGGTTTTAGCAGTGGGCAACATTCCATCAAAAATCTTTCCAGTGCCAGCTTCCCAAAGGTATTTATCTGTCCACATCATAATTCTGAATCTAAAACACTAATTTTTCAATCTATTGATTTTTAAAAAAATTTTAGTTGACAAAAAATTGCATATATTTATTGTGTACAATATGATGCTTGAAATATGTATACATTCTGGAATGGCTAAATTGAGCTAATTAACACATGCAATCCCTCACACACTTATCATTCTTTGTGGTGAGAACACTTAAAATCTATTCTTTTAGTGAGTACAATAGATCACTTGAATTCATTCCTCCTGTCTAACTGAAATTTTGTGACCTTTGACCAACATCTTCCCACCCAACCTCCTGACCCCTGGTAACTACTATTTTACCCTCTCCTTCTATGAGGTCAACTGTTTGGATTCCACACATGAGTGAGATTATGCAGTATTTGTCTTTCTGTGCTTGGCTAATTTTACTTAACATGATGTCCTCCAAGTTCATCGCTGTTGTCACCAATGACAGGATTTCCCTCCTTTTTTAAGGCTGAATAGTATTCCATTTTGTACATGTTTTCTTTATCCATTCATCTGTTGATGAACACTTGGATGATTCCATATCTCAGCTATTGTGAATAGTGCTGCAGTGAACATGTGAATACAGATATCTTTTCGACAGACTGATTTCATTTCCTTTGGATATATACCAAGTAGGGAGATTGCTGGATCATCTGGTAGATCTATTTTTAATTATTTGAGGAACCTCCATACTCTTTTTCCATAATGGCTGTACTAATTTATAATTTTAAAATTCAGGTTGGATGTGGTGGCTCACACCTATAATCCCAGCACTTTGGGAAGCCGAGGCAGATGGATCACCTGAAGCCAGGAGTTTGAGACCAGCCTGGCCAACATGGTGGAACCCCGTCTCTACTAAAAATACAAAAATTAACCTGGTGTAGTGGTGCATGCCTGCAGTCCCAGCTACTCAGGAGGCTCAGGCAGGAGAATTGCTTGAACCCAGGAGGCAGAGGTTGTGGTGAGCCAGGATCACACCACTGCACTCCAGCCTGGGCAAAAAAGCGAGACTCCATCTCAAGAAAAAAAATTCATTTTCAAAAAATTCAAAGTACTAAAACCTCAATAAAAAAATTTAGACCATCAAAACAGTGCAGGAAATAAACAGTAAAATCTTACCTGGCACATCCAGCTCCCCACTCCCATGGAGGTAGTCCTTGTTTATTGTTAAAACTTTTAGACATTTTAAAAAATCCATTTTCAAATTTTATATGCATACATATATATATGCATACATATATATGTTAATTTCAGCATTCTTTTTTAGTACTAGCAAAAGATCAGAGAAAATTGTAATACCCATTACCAAGAGACTAGCAAATGTTGCATCCATATAAAAGAATTTTCTGGGGCCATAAGAAACAAGTCAGGAAATAGATACGGCAAGGTCTGAAAGTTATACTGTCAAATGAAAAAAAAAGCAAGGACCAGAACACTGTATATTATATGAATCCATTTTTATAAAAAATGCATGAAATATCACTAAAAGAATGTTTTTTAAAACCTCAAAACCTAATACCCTCCAGGGAAAAGAATGAAATGACTGGGGTAGAGGTGAGAGGGAGTCATCACAGATAACCTTTGGCACATTTTTCACTTCAATAAGTAAATAAAATATATAATAAAATTAACTTTTCAAGTATGTAAACAAATTTAATTTTAAAAGCACTTTTTAAGTTGTACCTTGTGACTTTTTTATGTTAAGTATTAAGACACTTGACAATGTGTCTCATACATTTTTTGTTTTTCAGTACATAGGGGGCTACTGAATTCCTTTTCAAAGCAGCATATTATTTCAACATAGGTAAGCCAAAGTTTATTTTAAAAGTCTTCTATTTATATACTAAATCGCTGAGTGAGGGACCAGTCAATAAGCTCTCCATGGCTTAATTTAATTAAGCTCTTTTCATTTACTATTAACTCCTCCTTTGGTTTACTAGTATATAATAAATATAAACTAACAAAAATGTTCGACCTTACTAATAGTTAAGCAAACAAAAATTAAAATAACAATGAGAAAAAGCCCATTACTTGTAAAGGTATGAATGAAAGAGCAACATAATATACTACTAGTTAGAGAAAAAATGTTACAGTTTGAAGGGTCTTTGGTAATCTGATTGAAAACATTAAAATGTACATTTTTTTCCATAAATTCCATGTCTGTTAGTTACTCTTAGCTAAGCAATTGGACATATTAGCCAAAATAAATGTGCAGCTTTTTATTACAACTTTTTTTTTTTTATTTTTTTTATGAGACATAGTCTTGCTCTTGTCATCCAGGCTGCAATGCAATGGTGCACTCTCGGCTCACTGCAACCTCGTAAGTAAAAAACTTTGATATTTTGGAAACAATCAAAATATTTAACAATAATAAATAATCAGTGAATTTATTATGGTACATCCATACGATAAAATACTATGAAGTCATTGAAAACAAAGCTGCAGAGCATTATTTATTGAAATTTTAAAAAGAAAAAGGTTAAAAAACAGAATATAAATCATGATCTCATTTTGGTAAAACAATACATTTGCATTAAAAACTCTGTAAGAAGATAAATACTAAAACATTAATAGCAATCACTGTCAAAAAGTGGAAAATGAGGCCAGGCATGTAATCCCAACACTTTGGGAGGCTGACGCAAGAGGATCACTTGAGCCCAGGAGTTTGAGGTTGCAGGGAGCTAAGAAGATGCCACTGCACTCCTGCCTAGGCGACAGAGCAAGATCCGGTTTCTAAACAACAACAACAACAAATTGGAATCCTGGGTAATCTTTTATCCCATTCTTAATATGTATTCTATATTTTTTTCTGAAATTAACATGAGTTACTTGTATAATAAAGAAACAATACAAGCTTTTGTAACTAGCTGGTAGTCTCTTAAACTCTATCTAACATAAGATGAAATATATCAAGGGCCAAAGGATAAGAGTAATGGGTTTAACCATTGTCTCCTTTTGCATCTAAACATCAAATAATATTTAAAACTTGCAATTATTTGTGTGTATGGTGCCCTTGGTTGAAAAACATTGTTTAAAAGTAAAGTCAGCGTTGAGTAGACAAAGAATGAATCCAACTTTAACTAAGGATTAGATTCAGTAGTCTTTACAATCCACCTTGATATATCTACAAGATCACATATTCTCCTGAAAGATCCATAATTGATCTTACAAAAGTAAAAAGCAACTCTTAAAACTTCATACCAGATATGTACAACTAGTACTATACTGACCATGCAAACAAAGTTTGACAAGGGAAAAAATGTCTGAATGAGTAAACTAAACATAAGAAGCATGTGGGGAATGCTGAATGAAGAACTGTGCATGTGAAAGTTGCCCCCTAAGTTGCTATTATGCCGTTTTTCTTTGTAAATACTCTTTGAAGCTCCGCAAAGTCTTTAAGGAACTCCCTGTACTCTGATCTCATCTCAAGGGAGCTCAGAACAGAGCATTTATCACACCATGTTTATTGCTTGTTTACACACATGTCACCCCATGGAGTGGATATGGAGTTTGTGAAGAGACCTTGTGACATGGTTTTGTGCTAAACATTGTATGAGGGTTTTGCTGTCCAGTTGCTCTGTTTTTATGTGCGGATTTAGAGAGATTGACAAACTATGCTCCCCAGCTGCAATCTTCCTTTCACAGTATATTTTCGAGTGAAAAGAGTAACTTACAAACAGTATAGACAATGGGATCAGAGGGTTACCAATGTCATTAAAGAGTATAGATAACCTATATCCAAGTATCTCTTGCTATCCAAATCAGTTCTCAGTTATTGGGAGTTTGCACAGCAAGTTCAGATAACAAAGGACTCTGTGTTTTCCCAAATCTATTTGGTTCCTGATTTCAGATAGTAAGTAGCAGCAGTTTGGATAGTGAAGGAATTATCAGAAAGTATATCCAAATCTATTCATCTCCTGAGTACAAATAGAGACATTCAAATTTTAATTGAACATTGAATGTTATTTCTGAATTGTAAACACTCAAGGTGAAGTTTAAAGACATCAGGTGATTTTTGCTTTCTTCTCTATTCCCTTCTGCAGTCTAGTAATTTTCTAAGTCAAACTTGAATGTTTCATTTTGTTTTAAGAAAAGAATTTGAGTAGTAACTAACAGTTCAACATTTCTTTTCAGGAAATAATTATCTAAATCTGTACCAATGTGAATTGTCTTACAGACCTTTGGACTGTTTTTCATTCAGTATAAAAGCATCAAACAGTGAGAGGTGCCTTCTTAATCAAAATAATCTTTACAATCATCTGAATAAGAAATAGTTCAAGAAATGTGTTTTCTAACAGCCCCCAAACCATTCTGCACAATGCTAAATAAAATTCATCATCTTCTTCACTTACTATATTAAACCAATAAATTTTTGAAGGAAAAAAATCTGTAATAAAATAGGAAGTAAGATTATTTTTCTTGCAATGACTATTTTTTTAATCAGGTCACTGTGAATTCAATAAAACCAATTTATTTTTTCTCTGTCTGCCTTGTTGAAATCAATTCTTCCATAGCAAAAGCAATAGATGAAACAAATTTAAATGTCTGAAATAAAATCAATATAATTTATTCCAGAATTCACTCCCATTTTCTTGAAATGATGTACTAAGGTCTTTGGATAATCCCTGCACATCCACTGATGTGTGTGTAAACATAAAAATTTATCCTAAATATAGCAATATAAGTATAGTAGCAACAGCAAAACCAAGGAGGCATTTATTGTTTATAGTGTGCAGGGTATTATGACAGGTGGCACAAATGCAAATGTCTGGGATATGAATATATAAGATATGAATCTTATGTTCCAAAACCTGCCACTCACATGTAGGTCAGAATGAGCTTTCCCACAAAAAATATATCACTTGGGGCTTGGGGCAGATCACTACATAATAACAATAATAACCCCTAATGAATCCTGTTCCTGGCCCCATGATCCATTGCCACCACTCTAAAGAGGCCAAATGTATTTCTCTACTTGCTTGAATTTGGTCTGGCCTTATGGCTTCCCTTGACCAACAGAAGCTGGAAGAAGTGACTTTGTGTATGTCCGAAAGCCTAGGCCTTCTTAAGATGCTGGCAACTTCTGCTCTCTTGTTGCCCAGGCTGGAGTGCAATGTCGCAGTCTTGGCTCACTGCAACCTCCGCCTCCCGGGTTCCAGCGATTCTCCTGCCTCAGCCTCCCAAGTAGCTGGGATTACAGGCATGCGCCACCATGCACGGCTAATTTTATATTTTTAGTAGAGACAGGGTTCTCCATGTTGGTCAGGCTAGTCTCGAACTCCTGACCTCAGGTGATCCGCCTGCCTTGGCCTCCCAAATTTCTGGGATTACAGGCATGAGCCACCACACCCTGCCACCTCTCATGTTCTTAAACCCTGAGACCACCATGTCTGAAGAAGCCTAGCATGAAAGAATATGTAGATAGAGAAGCCAGGTACCCTAATTGTCCCAGCTGAGCCCACCCAGGCCAGAAAGCAGAACTGCTTGCCACCCAGGAAATCCAGAAAAAGTACAAATAGTTTTTGTTTTTAGCTACTTACTTTGTGGGTAGTGTGTTATGCAGCACTAAGTAAAGCACTGTTTCTGTCATTTATTCACCCACAACTATTCATTCAATGCCAACCTGGTGCCCATCAGTTGGCACTGGAAAAACAGAGGTGAACATTGACAAAGGTCCCTTCTCCCACAAAGTTTACATTCTCACATCTGAGGGCAGAGAGGGGCAAGACTGACAATTAGAAAACAGACAAATAAACAATAATTTCACGCACAAAGAGGTGAATAAAACAAAACAAGATAAAGGAACAGAGGGTGACTGAGGTGGGCAGGGAGGGAGAAGATGATTAAAGAAGGCTTTACTAGTTTGGTGACATTTAATCAGAAGAAGATATGACAGCCAGGCAAATATGTGAGGGAACAGCATTTGATCGAGAGATACAAAGGCCATGAGGTGGCATCAGGCTTCTACGCATTGGGGCAGGAAGGACTCGAGCAGGAGGACAATGAACTAGGGGTGCATGACTGAAGAGGAGGTCCTAGCAGCAGGTGCTGGAAAGAGCTTACAGGACTTTGCACACCATAGTAAGAAGGTCTTTTATATTTCATGTAGTGAGGATTTTCTTCACTCCTAACATGTAGTTATCCAGAGACACAAAAGTACATTATTATAAATGATTCAAACAACAGTAATAAACTCTCTCCCCCCAACCCCCACTCCACTCAGGCTGACTTTCTGTAATGGCCATTTAGTCCCTCCATTTAAAAATAAAATCGGCGTCATGGTGAGTTTTCAAAGGTGCCTGTTGCATGGATCACATTTGATGAGCAAAAAATCCCTGCTGAGAGCAACCTGTCTTCAAAGTAGCTTATTTTTACCCCAGAAATCCCTGACACGGGAGGGAAATGTAATCTGAATCTGGGTCCAATGACTAGGAGCTTAGAAAGCAGGTATTGTGAAGATAGCTCCACAACTGAAGAAGCTGCCCCTGGGTCAGAAGCCCAGAGGGAAAGTTTCGCCAAGAACCGAAGCCTTCTCACTGCTCCTCACACCGCGTAGTTGAAACAGCAGTTGATTTTACAGCTAATAAGGCATTAAACTGAATCTCTTAAGCTTTTCATATTGAAAGTAATTGTAAATTGAATTTGCTAAAACAATAACTTAAAGAGGCAAGACTTGAATGTTATCGGAGCAAATCAAATGATGATGCGTAATTCAAAGAGCCACTGAAACAAGTGTCTTCAAGTACTTTATCGATCTGCCAGAAGCAGCTGCTGTCTACGCCGAGCTTTGCTTGGCAAGTGGAATTATCGCACATTGATTATTCATCATGGAGTCAGCCTGTAAGTCTCTAGCTCCAGGTGGGCTGGTCATGTATGTTTCAACACTGACTCTTAGTAAAGATAAGGCCACCTTGGAAGAAGTAGAGAGATAGCATCTGGTCGGGGCTCAGAGACGGGAGATGGCCCATTTTCGGAAGGGAATGGGGACTGAAGGAAGCAGAACATTTTAAAGTTAGCTCTTTAAAAAACGCATTTATAAAGGCGCTGATTGTACTGTTCACTAGGGCTGCTATAACAAAGTGCCACATGGTCGGGGGTGGAGGAAGCCTGAAAAACAGAAATTGGCCAGGTGCAGTGTAATCCCAGCACTTTGGGAGGCTGAGGAGGGCAGGTCACTTGAGCTCAAGAGTTCCAGACCTGCCTAGGCAACATGTTAAAACCCTGTCTCTACAAAAAAAATAAATAAATAAGGAAATTTATTTTCTGATCGTTCTGCAGGCTACAAGTCCAAAATACACGTGTACTGCAAGGGTTGATTCCTTCTGAAGACTTCAAGGGAGGACTCTGTTCCGTCCCTCTCTCCTGGCTTCTGGGGGTTTGCCTTGGTATTCCTTGGCCTGTGGTAGCATCACCCCAATATCTGTCTTTGTGTCCACATGGCATTCATCCTGTGTGTGTCTCTGGATCCAAACTTCTTTTTTATAAGGACATAAGTTAGAACTCCTTCTAATGTCCTATTTTAACTTGATTACCTCTACAAGGTAATTACATTCTGAGGTGCTGGGGGTTAGGACTTCAACCTATAAATCTTGGAGGGATAGAATTCAACCCACAGAAGTGACGTACCAGTGACATAAAAAAAAAGGGCACAGAATAACTCAGTAATTCTCAACGTTGGGTGGAGCTCACAATATCCTGGGGAGCTTTAAAAATTAGCTATGCCTGGGTCTCACCTTCACTGATGTTGATTTAATTGGTCTGGGTTAAGCCCCAGGTATTGGTATTTTTAAGAGGCACCTCAGGTGGTTCTAATGTGCAGCCAGGACTGACAATCACTCATTAAATGCCTCATAAGGCCTGCTGTCATTCAGAGAGGGAACTATAAAATACATCAATTATTTTAAGCATTATGTTAAGTCCTGGAACTATATTAGTGATCAATGCAGATAAAGAAAATGCAGATACAGTTTGGATCCAGAGACATACTCAGGGTGAACAACATGTGGACATGAAGACAGAGATTGGCGTGATGCTTCCACAGGCCAAGAAGCTGTATCTGCACTGATCACATAATGTCTGGCCTGAGGTAGCAGCCCATAAATATTGATAAGAGAATGAAAGAATGCATATATGAATAAATTCAAGTCAACACAAATTCATTGTCTACTATATGTTAAGCATTACATTAAGCACTGGAGAAATGTAAGTAATTTTTTAGTAAATGAATGTGTGAATGAATGGATGAATAAATGAGATCATAATCAACATTACCTTCTGGTCTACTGATAATTTCTGGTGAGGTGTTACAACATGGGATTCAGCATTTTCAACATGCTAGAAGAAATCCATTCTAGCAAAAATATTTTTAAATCAACTAAATAGCCTGACTTCCACCTAGAAATTTTTAAAAATTGTAATGACTCATATAATTAAGACCTTAGGACCATCCTTTTTTACAACTGAGCACAAAGAAGCTTACATAATAGACCATGAACCATTTGTAGACACGTTTCAGTATCCCTACAGAATGTCCAAGAGGTATCACTAATGTGTAGGACAGAAAGATAGACAGTCCCAATATAAAAAATCATAGTCATAAAAAATGCTTGCATTCAAAATAATACTATTCAGATACCACTGCCAAGAGAATTATCCAACCTAAGATGCAAATGTGAGGATTTATTCTTCACAGAATTAGTCAAACAGAAGTTGAATAGCATATAAGGTGAGCAGTGCCGAATTTGATCAGTTTTGATAACTGGACTAGATGATTTTAGTCTTGTGAAAAGGCTTCTTTTGTCTTTTTGATTATTTGTTTTGTATTATTAATAGCTGTAGAGGATTACGGGAAACTTCATTCACTTGTTTCTTTATACATCCATTCAACAAGGTCAGTTACTAGCACATACTATGTCCCTATGGAAATTGCATAAAGGGGCCCTCCTGGGTAAAGAAATTACAAAACAGGTGCCCCTCCTTAGGGTTAAGAGAGGTGCCCCTCCTTAGGGTTGTATCGTGACCAAGATACATATGGTCATGAGCTGGATTTTAGTGCCCTTTCCCTTGGCTAGATGTCTTTGTGCAAGATGCTAACCACCATACACAGCAGCCCAGTATCCAGCAAATATCTATAAAATGCCTACTTTGTGCCAGTCCTGTGCCGGGTCCCAGAAATGCAAAAGTGAATGAGATTAGGTTCTGTCTCTCATGGAGTTCACAGTCCACTTGGGCAGACACAAACCACATGAACAAATGTAGGATAATGTGAACAGTGAAGGGACAAGTAACCTGTAGACAGCACCCAAGGCCTCACAGAGGAGGGAATGTTAGAAATGGGTCTTGGAGGAGAATGAGTAAGACTTTATTACACAGCAAAAATAAGCAAAGCAGAGAGTGATAGTCAGTGTCAAAGTGTGATCACGGTAAAAGGTCATCAGAGGAAGTAAAAGTCCTACAAAGCCAGAAAGCAGAATGAGTGGAATGGGAATAGCTGGAAAATTAGTCTGGAAATGTACATTGGCACTACACTGCTCAGATTAGCTGGATAAAAGAAAAAATGCTTCATTTAAGATGGAGGAAAGGATTCAGGCAACGAAGGTGATGTTAGGAAGCAAGGAGACAAGCAAACCAGCACTGGGAAAAAGATCCACTGATTGTTTATCCCTGAAAACAGAAAATATCCAGTGTAATTTGGCATCTGTTCTTTGTTGCACATTATCTTCATGGATCATTTCTGTAAATTACTTGGCTTATCAGATGAATTCACTTCAAATTTCTCATGTTGTATTTCACTTAAACTCTGTTTTCATTTAGAAGAAACTGAAGCCTGGCATGGTGGCCATACCGGTAATCCCAGCGCTTTGAGAGGCCAAAGTGCCGGAGGCCAGGAGTTAGAGACCAGTTTGGCAACAAAGCAAGACCCCTATCTCTACAAAAAAAAAAAAAACAAAAAAATTAAAAAAAAATAGCCAAGCATGTGCCTGTAGTCCAAGCTACTCAGGAGGCTGAAGTGAGGGATCATTTGTGCCCAGGAGTTGGAGGTTGCAGTGAGCTATAAACACACCAGTGCACTCCAGCCTAGGTGACAGAGTGAGACCCCGTCTCTAAAAGAAAGGAAAAGAAAAAAAAAACTGAAGCATCAACCCAGATTGGCCAGGCCATTTTGGTTTTGATCTTTAAAGTACAGGATAATTTTCCAATATTCTCTAATTTGCAAACAAAGAAACTAGAACATGTGCCTTCTTCTACTTGCATTGCTGATGAGGGAAAGACGCTATTAATTGGGAGGATGTGCACTGCTATGCCCTGAAGCCAGCAAATATTTTCCAGCGAAGCTGGCATATGCCCTTCTGAGTCTTTGGTTTATGACCATCTTTTTTTTCTTCCCCATTTGACCTCCACACAGGAGTAAGAGGCTGTAATAATTAACAAACCCAGTTTATGGCCAGTACTGATTTGATAGTAAGTGGTGTCATAACAATATGTGACTGCCAAGTTTCTGTTAAATTTCAAATTTGATTGCTTTTTGGTAAGGCTGTCAGTCTCTGTTTTCTTTTTTCAATTGCTTATATTTTCTGAGTGCCTTGAGGCTCTGTAAAGTTCCTACTCAGCTAAAATAACATGGAATCTAATTTGAAAAATCCAGTGGAGTTTAACTATAAATTATTCTGTGTTATATTCAAAGGCTAGAGGTATTCATTGATCACATCAGCAACGGTGAGCTCTAATTGCATTAGGTTACTTGATAATGTTCTAACACACAACTTTTGCAGAGTATTGTTTGAAAGACAATTCTTTGAAATAAATGGAAGCATCAGACACTGCACCTTAAAGGAAACTGTCAGATCTGAAATCAGTTACCGAAATACATATGCAAAATTAAATGCCTTGTCAGACTATATAATTGACATATATTGCTGCAACTGTGTGAACCGGGAAACTTTGAGCAATGATCATTTTGTTCCATAATCTTGACTTGCTATCTGAAAATATTTTTTATACCATCTTTTGTGAACTCTGAAGGTAAACTAAACAGGGTATCATTCACCTTTGCATCTCCAGCATTTGGCCTTTGTCCAGTATATATGAGGTATTCAAAAAATGAATAAATAGATGAATAATAATAACTTTCCTGTATATACCAAACTCTATACAAAATGTTTTATGTGCACTTCCTATTAATTCTTTGCAATAACACCACGAAGTCATTACCCATTGTTAATTTTACAGATGAGAAACTGAGGCTCAGAAAATTCATGTAACTAGCAAAGGGCAAAGCAGAGGTTTTGGCAGTTATAAGTTACCCATTCTTAACTGCTATGTTATAGTTGGTGAGTGCATAAAAATTTTAAGCAAATAGTGATTGGCATGTATAAATATTCATTTGTACAGTGAGACCACAGTGCCAACATGGCAATGGGACACACACCCTACAACCCACAGGTTATGATGAGATGCTGCCAGTGGAAGCACTGTTACTGAACAAGAGGTTTAGGTTAAAATCATTCTACGTGGTTGCCATAATTTATGAAATCATCAGGATATTCTCTAATTCTAAATAGTCTCATCCACTTTTCCTGTTGAAGGCACGAGGCAGTCATCTGTCACTCAGGCAAGTAGCCATCATGTTAAATTACGGATTTTTTCCAATATAGCCTTATATTAAATAAGCAAAACTTGGAAAAACATTATTTTGAATCAATTTTTTTTCAGACAATAGGCAGATAGCTAAGACAGGTTTAAATTATATTCAATTACAAAAATATAACTGACTCAATTATTCTTTCTTAGGTATCAAACTCCTGAAGGGCAAGAATTTGAACTGTGTAGTAACAAGTTCTGCATATCCGGTAATTAGGGAATTCTTTTTAGATACACATATATATAGGTATAATAACAACATAGAATTATAACAAATCCTGAGACTACTTTCTAAAAACAGAAAAAAAGAACCCTGAGTTATTGATAATTTTTTGTCTAAAGCATTAAGCAGAGTAGCGAAGAAGGCTCTTACCTTGAAAACAAGGTCCAAATTGAAACCTTGGTTCTGCCACTTACTAGCTGCATGCCTCAGTTTTCTTGACAGGCCTATTATAAACTCCATGGGCTTGTTAATTACATTGGTCACAGTCATTGCTGTATCTGAACAGTGTAATAAGTAATGGGAATAACAATAATAGAAAACAGTTTTGATTGCTTTCCATCTGCCAGAGACTGAACCCAGTAAACAAATAAGCACTTACTGCATTGTGAAAGTGCATTATTATGATGCTCATTTTATGAATGGGCAAATTCAAGCTTAAAGCTCAAGTAACTTACCTAAGGTCATACAGATAGGGAATGACACAACCAGGATTTGAACTCAAGCTATCAAACTTGCAAACTAAACTTTAAAAAATATTTGCTACAATTAAGAAAGGTAGGAAGGGAGGGGGCAAAGGAAAGAGACAGGGACAGAAAGAATAATGAATGATGGAATGAAAGGAAAGAAAGAAAAGGGAATGGAAAAGGGGAGAAGGCAAGGCAGTGAGGAACGAGTGGGAGGCAAGGAAGATGGATGGGAGGAAGGGAGAAAAAAAGTAGAGGAAAAGAAAGGGAAGGAAAGAAAGAAAAAACATCACAAGGTTGCTATGAGGGCTAAATGAGATATGGTTATGAAAGCCCTTTGTGGTACACAAAGCAAGTTAAACATGCAAGGTAATACTGCATGATAGTAAAGGTAAGTATCAATAAGCATTGGGAATTAAATGTCAATACCAGTGGAGAAAACTGCTGTAAATAAGGCATTACAAAGCAAATCAAATTTAAAAGACTGACTTGACTGGTTGTTTACTGAATTATAGGCAAAATGCATTTTCCTCGCCCAGTCAGCTATACAGCTATGAAATCCTCTTTCGTCTGTTGGGCATAGAGGATGAATGTGCTCTAATAGGGGAAATGTTTCTCCCCACAGCTTCATTTACAGCACAAAAATGACAGCACAGAGCACCTGGCTTGAGTCCGCTGGCATCAAATAGATCTAAGCATTCTGATGTCGCAAATAGCAAGGAAGCTAGTTATTCAGTCACATTTACCAGGCAGTTCATTCAACTTTGGACCACCCTAAAATAGCCCTCCTATTTCCTCTCTATCATTCACAACAAATAAAAGAAATAGTCAGATTTCAAAGAGTCACTTGGAGATATGGTAAGGTGTCTACAGGTGAATGAATATATTTCACACAAAATGATTTGCCACCCAGAGCAGATACTCAATACAGGGGAAATGAGCCATTTAAAAGCAGTAAAGAGAGCCAGCCCTGGAAGGCCCTGGGTGGCAGGCTTAGGATCCTGTGTTCTAAGCAAGAGAGTGCAGAAGTAATTCTAAAACTATGGCCGGATTCACGAAGGTACCTTAAGTACCTTAGGAGAAAGGGTCTGAAAAATCCATTTCATCCTTTCAGCCACAGCTTAAAAGCCATTTCATCAGAAAAGTCTTTTTTGATCTCCCACCTAGACTAGGTCCTCTAGCATGTACTTTCAGAGTAGTCTGTTCCTCTATTTCACAGACCTTGTAATACTTTTAACCTTTTAAATGTTTTGTTATAGCAAATTATAAAATAATCAATAACATTCTCCCATGTACTCAATACCCAGATTCAACAGTCGTCATAAATTTTCATTTGTTTCATCTAGCTCTTTCTTCTCTTTCTTCTTTGATATTAGTGAAATACTTAAAGCAAAACCCAGGCATCATGCCATTTCATGTCTAATTACTTCAATATGCATGTCTTAAAAATAATCAGCTGGCCAGTCGCGGTGGCTCACGCCTGTAATCCAAGCACTTTGAGAGGCCGAGGCAGGCAGATCACCTGAGGTTGGGAGTTGGAGACCAGCCTGACCAACATGGAGAAACCCTGTCTCTACTAAACATACAAAAATTAGCCAGGCATGGTGGCGCATATCTGTAATCCCAGCTACTCAGGAGGTTGAGGCAGGATAATCACTTGAACCCAGAAGGTGGAGGTTGTGGTGAGCCAACATTGCACCATTGCACTCCAGCCTGGGCAACAAGAGTGAGACTCCATCTCAAAAAAAAAAAAAAAATCAGCTATTTTTAAAAAATTATTATTATTATTATTATTATTATTTTTGAGAGTCTCACTCTGTCACTCAGGCTGGAACCAGGCCGGAGTGCAGTGGTGCAATCTTGGCTCACTGCAACCTCCGCCTCCCGGGTTCAAGTGATTCTCCTGTCTCAGTCTCCCGAACAGCTGGGACTACAGGCATGTACCACCACTCCCGGCTAATCTTTGTATTTTTAGATAAGTTTTCACCATGTTGGCCAGTCTTTTCTCGAACTCCTGACCTAAGGTGATCCACCCACCTCAGCCTCGCAAAGTACTGAGATTACAGGCATGAGCCACCACACCCAGCCTGAGAGTTTTTTTTAAAAAAAAACACTATCTCAGCCTGGGTCCCCCTAAAAGTAGAGCTGGAAACAGGGGCTTGTATGTAAGTTGTTATTTTGGGAAGTGATCCCAAGGAGTGTGGGGCTGAGAAGAGTGAAACAGGGAAGGAGGGAAAGCCTACCCAAGGATGATGCATTATGCATTCTCAGAGAACCAATTCCGTGGGCACATGGGGCTGGGTTCTGCTGAGGACTCTCAGAGGAGCTGTAGAATGCAATTTAGATCATTTATTGAGTGACCACAATGGGAAGTATTTATCCACTGATTCTCCTACCCACTGGTCAGGAATCACCCCACGGGGCATTAACTCTTACACTCCCAGATTGGCAATGGATTGCTTCAGAAAGAGACAGAATAGCTGGAACAGTTACCACAGGTGTCCCATAGGGGAACAGAGGCACCCAGAGGAGAAAGAAAGGCATGTGGTGAAGTTTAGGGGAGGTGCTATCAGGCTTTACCTGGGCAACACTAGGGGTAGCCGCAACAGCTGGGGTGAAAAGGTGGGCTGAGAGGATGTGACACAGGACACAAGAAGTACTTGACACAACTACAATGTTATTGTCACTGCTAATCAAATTCATTCCAATTCCTAAGTACCAACTCACACCCAGTTCTAAATCAAATTACTCTATCATTTCAAAGATGTCTTTTTAGAGCTAGTTTGGTCTAATAAGTATTCATATAGGGTCCACAAGAAAACTTGGTTGCTGTGTCTTTAAATCTTGTAATCTAGAACAGCCCACTTTCACCTTGTTCCATGCCATTGATTAGCACAAAAAAAGTCAATTATCCTGTAGAACATTCCATATTTTGTGTTTACCTGATTAGAAAGTCATTTCACTTTCTCTTGCTCTTTTTTACATTTAAATTTAATTTTTTTAGAGATTGCGTCTTTCTAGTTTGCCCAGGCTGGCCTCAAGTGATCCTCCTGCTTTGGCCTCCTAGAGCCCTAGGATTACAGGAGCTAGCCACTATGCCTGGATTATTTCATTTATTTCTCCATCTCCAATATTTTCTATAAATGATTATAAGCTCCAACGGTCTGGTTCAACACAGAAAAGCTTTTCTGTCAAGGAAAGATTGCAAATGAGGCTATGTGCTTCACAGTGCGTCCCACTGGAAGACACAGGTGGTGGAGTGAATGGCGCCCCTCAAAAAGATATGTCCACATCCCAATCCTCAGATATGAATATTACCTTACATGGCAAAAGATGTGATTCACTTGAGCATCTTAAGAAGAGGAATTTACCCTAGATATCTTGGTGGATTGTATGTGCAATCATATGTATTCTCACAGGACAGAGGCAGAGGGAGTGTGAAAGAGAAACACAGACGTCTTATGAAGATGAAGACAGAGACTGCGGTGATGTAGCCACAAGCCAAGAAACACTAGGGCAGCAACCAAGAATCTAGAAGAGGCAAGAAACGAATTTTCCCCTAAAATCCCTGGAGGGAGCACAGTGCTGCCAGATATTGGACTTCTGGCCTCCAGAATACTGAGACAATAAATGCTAGGTAACAGTAGGAATGTAATAGCCTAATTCCTTCATTGCCAATTTCCCCACAAACTTTCCTTTTAATGGCTCCATTCATTGATGAGTGTAGCCTGCATTCATTATTTATTTAAGGGAAATAAAATAGTGATTTGTGGATTCTATCACTCCTTTCTCCTTTATTGGTAAGAATTTTTTCACACACAAAACTAAACTTTCCTTGATCACCTTGGGCTTTTTGGTTATTTTAAAATATAGTTCATATAAGAACCACTAAGAATAAATACTTAATTCTACCTTTTCAACTGCTATATTCCCAAATAAGGAATTGGTCTTGATAGTAATTTAAATCCCTATTTATGCCATTGTTTATCTAACATCTGTCTCCTCCACAAGACTGTAAGCTCTGTGGAGCAGAAAATCTGTCTACCTTCTTTGCTGCCTAATCCATAGTGCCTGCCACAAAAGAGAAGCATACCTAAGACATTTTAATAAACAAGAACTCCTACTATCTTGGAGAAATCCCAGAGTCCCAAGAGGAATATGAAGTTGCCCCCTTCTGCTTGCCTTTTTTTTTTTTTTAATCCCAAAGCCCTGAAATTATTTCAGGGGATTTCTTTTCCCCATCCCTAAAGCAAGGAAGCAAAATCCTCTGAGGCAATATAGCAACTCCTTGTGAAGAGAGCCAAATTTTGAAAGGAAGGAATTTCAGGGCCACTTAGGTGAAGTCCCAGCTTATTTTTCTCACCAGAACCATCCTGTTAGGATGTCAGTGCAGGGAGAGACTTTGGCAATCATCTAGTCAAGTGCATTTAAACCTTGCAAATTCAAAACAGCCATCACTACAGTAATAACATCAATCATAGTAGTAATAATCATAAACATACCATACGAATCCCCAGGCTCACTGAAACAACCCCTTCAGGAACATCTCAGGAAACTACATCTTAAGTTCCTTGGGTAATTCTGATGTAGCTTGTCTGTAGTACTGGGTTTGAACAATACTGCTATAGTGGAGAGGCTTTCAAAATAATATTTAATAACAGAACCATTGGTAAAACCTCCGTAAAGGTCTGATGTTTTAAAAATTAATTCACTCTAAAACTACTTAATGAAAGCTTCCTAAGAGCTAGAAACTATTCTAGAAGCTGAGCATACAGAGGGAAACAAAATTGAAAAGGTCCCTGCCAGCTATGGTTTGAATGTGACTCCCCAAAATTCACATGTTGGGAACCTAATCTCCAATGCAACAATGTTAAGAGGTGGGGCTTAATAAGAGATTGGGCCCTACCTCTTAAAGTAAGTTCAGCCCCTGGTGCCTCTCTCTGTCTTGTGTGCTCACTCCACCTTCCACCATGGGATGACTCTTACCAGATGCCAGGACCATGCTTTTGGACTTCCTAGCCTCAAGAACCTCGAACCAAATTAAACCTCCATTGTTTATAATTTACCCAGTCTGTGGTATTCTGTTAAAGCAAAAGAAAACAGACTAAGACACTGCCCTTGTGGGACTCACATTGGGAGGCAGAAGGCATAGAACAAACTGAAAATAAATAAGTAAATAAGCATATACATATATACCATAATAGCCCCCTTGTACCTTTCTTAGAAAACATAGGTTTTACTGAAACACAATTGGAAAGTGTGCTCTCCACAAGTACATGAAGTTACAGGAAGTTGTTACCCAACCTCCCAAAGCCAGACCCTGGCAGAGTGGGGATTCCTGCAAACATTCCTTCCTTTGACTCTTGTCTACATATGGCTCTTAACATAGAGGTCCAGACAATTTGTTCACTTGGCTTGAGTTTTCACTAGTTAATGAACCCGGTTGGGAGGAGAATGACTACTAGAGGGAAGGAGAGAAATACGATCAGCATCAGAATTGGACCGCCTTTATCCAAATCAGCCAGAAGGCACAGCAGTTCATGGCAGGGATATGTCTGAAGCATCAAGTCCAGGATTTTCAGCCTGTATTTTGCAGGACCAGAACTGAATGAGCATTACCTAAAAAGCCTTTCAAAATACTAAATCCTAGAATGTTGTCCCTGAATATCTTATTCAATGGAATCAGAGTGATACCTGGAAATATGTATTTTTGTGAATCTCTGTATCAGACCTGTCTTTTTGTTGTTGTGAGAGCAGTAAAAAACAACTCTAGCCTATTTAAGGGGAAAATAAATATTTTGGAAGTTTATAGTGTGGCTCTTAGAATGAAAGAAAATGCTTAAAATTCAGACCTTGGAAAGAATAGAACTGAGAGTTATGGGAGTCTGGGAAACAAAACTTAAAAGATGGCTTCTCCACAAGTCATAGTAAAAAAGAATTGGCCCCTACTGTTATCCATGCATGTGTCACTCTAGTCAAGATTAAATTGATTAAATTCCAATAGAAAAAATGTGACTAACTTGACTTGGGTTATATCTCTGTTTCTTGGCCGTGGAAAGAGAGGTATTTCAATTATGAGTACCATCAAAACTTCAAATCATGGAGAGATAATTAGCCAAAGACAAAAAAAAAATGCTGTTAGAGCAAATGTGCACCTCTGCCTCTCCAGGTGATTATGAGGCACAGCCAGGTTTGCAAACCAGTGGCTTGGTTCAACCACCAACCAGATATTTGAATTTTCCCTACAACAGGCATACCAATGCACTTGAATGCAAACTTCCCAAGATAGCTCGAAGTTCTTTCTTCTTAGAATAAATATATCAATTGCTTTTCCAAAGGAGTCTGCCCTTCCTCATGTCCCTGTTGAATAAACAGAGTATCTCACCTCACAGATAGTCCTAGCTAACTCCTCCCTGCTCAGTTTGCAAGGTCACACTGGCATCTTACTACACCTTAAGCACACATCTCCTGAAATTCTTTTGCACTTGCTGATCCCTCTGCATAGGACACTCTTCCTCCAGAAACCACATATCTTATTCTCTCCCTTCCTTCATTCAGTTCCTTAATTTAAATTAGCTGGCTGGATGCAGTGGCTTATGACTATAATCCCAGTGTTTTGGGAGGCTGAGGTGAGAATATTGCTTGAGCTCAGGAGTTCAAGACAAGCCTGGGCAACATAGTGAGTCCTCATTTCTACAAAAAATTAAAAACTAGCTCAGCATGGTGCTGTGTGCCTGTACTCTCAGTTCCTCAGGAGTCTGAGACAGGGGAATCCCTTGAGCCCAGGAGTTTGAAGCTACAATGAGCTATGATCATGCTGCTGTACTCCAGCCAGAGTGACAAAGTAAGATTTTGTCTCAAAAAAAAAAAAAAAAAATTAGCTGGGTGTGGTGGCTCCCGTCTGTAATCCTGGCACTTTGGGAAGTTGAGACAGGCAGAGTGCTTGAGCTTAGGTTCAAGACCAGCCTGGGCAACAAAATGAGACCCCATCTCTATAAAAACTATAAAGATTAGCCAGGCATCGTGGCGCATGCCTGTTCCCAGCTACTTGGGGGGCTGAGGTGGGAGGATCACTTGGGCCCAGGAGGTCAATGCTGCAATGATCTGAGATCACATCATGGCACTCCAGCCTGGGTGACAAAGTGAGACTGTCTCAAAAAAAAAAAAAAATTACTTTAAGTTCACTTATTTAAAAATCAGCTTCACTCCTCTCCCCAGTACTTCCTAGCTCCTTTTCCTGCTTTTTTTTTTCTTTTCACTTATCGCTGTCTGACATACTATACATTTTCTTAATGGATTTGTTCTTTGTCTACCTTCCCCCTCTAGAATATAAGCCCCCTGAGGACAGGAAGCTAGTATGTTTTATTCAGTTGTATATCCTCACTCTTATAACAGTGCCTGTCATATTGAAAATGCTCAATAAATATCTGATGAATATATATATATATAACATCTTTCAAATACCTCTATCAGTATCAACTGTGGCACTTTGTTCAAAATTTGGCTTTATGTCCCACCCCCTTTCAGAACCTTCAGTAAGTGGAGACTAGGAATCTGCATTCAGAATCTTCCCAAGCAATGCAAATGAACAACTGAAGTTTGAAAATTGCTACTTTAGCTTTCTCCAAAACCAGCATAAACCCCCTTTCATGTTATACTTCATTAGATGTTTAAAGACAGCTCTTCTATCCCCTTCCTCTAACCGACTTTGGGTTTTCTTTGTCTTAGACTGAACAGCTAAACCTTCTAGAGCCATCCCTCCTGCAAGGCCCCTTAGTACCCCAGAAGGTCAGGCTGCATTCTCTGAATGCACTTCCATTCATTGTCTTTCCATTTAGAGTGATCTTGGTTGGGGAGTGAGTCTCTAACCGACAGCTCTCTAAAGACCCTTGCAGAGTTTTTGAAATTAGTTCTTACACTTGAGAAACTCTGCCCTTTTTCCCTTTGCACTATCCCTTGGGAAAGTGTTCAAAAAGATGACAATGTTCAGGCTTGTGATCTCAGAGTAGAAAATACACCCAGGCTGTGTGTTTTTGTCCTGTGTGTTTTTGCCCCATTAGAGACCAGACAGAGCATCTGTATATGAGTCTCCAACAAATGATCACATGAAAAATGATGTGTGATGAGAAGGCAGAGTGCAAAAGAGGTGTCAAGTGAAAGGAGAGGACATAAAGGAGTTATTGTCAGAGAGTGTGTTGGTCAACAGATAGATAGCAATCTAAAGAATGTCTTCTGTTAGAGCGCTACATAGCATTCAGCTTATGCTCTACCTGAGTAGGCTGGGTTTTGTTTCATTACACTGAAAGAGTAAATGGTACCTTAATATATATTTTCATTACCAGGGTATCTATTATTCAGATCATCTATGTTAGCTAACTGATTGTGCTACTGCGTATTTTTTTATCGTTCCAAAAATTTGAAAAAGCAAATTTGGCAAAAATCTTGGAACTCAGCTTTCCTACAAACTAGAGTAGTCTTTGTTGATTAATTCATATAACCAACATGCTAGGCAGACTAATATCCAACCCCCCCCCCATCAAATATTCACACCTTAGTCCTCAGAACCTGTAAATACATTATGAGACAAAAGGCAAGTGTGATTATATTAAGAATCTTGACGAGGGTAGAAAATCTTGGATTCTCCAATAGGTCCAATTCAATCTCATGAGTCCTTAAAATCAAAGAATTTTTCCTGTGGTTCAGAGATATGTGACTATGGAAGGATGATCAGAGAGAAGCAAGGTTATTGGCTTTGAAGTTGGAAAAAAAGAGCCATAAGCCATGGAATGTCGGTGTCCTCTAGAAGCTGGAAAAGGCATGGAAACAGATTCTCCCTGACAGCCTCCAAAAAAGACCAGAGCCCTGCCAACATCTTGGCTTTAACCCAGGTTTCAGACTTGCAAAACTGTAAGATAATAAATTTGTATTTATTGAAGCCACCAAGTACATGATAATTTATTATAGAAGGAACAGAAAACTAATACAACCAATGTGCAGATGTAGTAATAAAATAAAGTATATCAGGTACTATGCTTATAATAGCTTCATTAGTAAAAGTCCCAAATTAGAAACAATTCCGATCTACCAAAAGGCAATTACACCCTGGGTAATGTCACGGATATATCCAGTTGACAAAATTCATCAAACTGCAACAGACAATAAATACAATTCTCTGTATGTATATTATAATGCAATAAAATTTATTAAAGGGCAATGATGGTACATGTGTCCATGTATGTACCATCTATACTATGCAATCATTTAAAATTCATGGTTTAACAGAGAAGTCAGCAAACAATCTGGCTCAATGCCTGCTTTGAGCACAACCATACCCATTCATTACATATCCTCTATGGTGGCTCTCTTGCTATGGTGGCAGAATTCAGTAGGTGCAACAGAGACCATGTATCCTGTAGAGCCACTAAAATATTTCCTCTATAGTCTGTATTTCACAGCATACCACAAGGAGTTCCATGTAGATTTTCTTAAGTTTCTAGATATTTTTTCACCATCATTGGCACAACCAAAGGCAGAGCTTTCAAACCAAGTCTCTCACCTACCAGGATGGCAGCCAAGCAGGCAGTGGATTTTTATTCATCCACTTGACAGATATGTATTGAGTGCTGGGTAAACATGGGCCAGGCCCTGTGATAGAAGCTGGATATACTTAAATGCATAAATTACATATGTCTAGCCCCTTGTGGAGGTTACGATTCTATCAATCTGCGCAGTCCAGATGTGGAAGTCCCCAAAGGTGATTCATGAACCACCAGCATCAGCATCACTGGGAAATTGCTACAAATGCAAATTCTGAGGCCCTACACTGCCTCTATTGAATCATATATCTAGGGATGGACCCAACTATGTGTTTTTTCCAGACCAGCCGGAAATTCTGTTGTATGTTCAAGTTTGAGAATCACTGAACTAAACCCAAAAGGTCTGTGCTAGGATAAGTGTTTTGTGAACCAGATTTTAGGAATGGAGATAGCTCTTCACAACACCCATGCTGGAAGATACTTTGTCCACCTTAACTATCTGTCTTACCCATTGTTTTGTTGCTTATAACAGAATACCTAAACCTAGGTAATTTATAAAGAAAGGAATTTATTTCTTACAGATATGGAGGCTGAGAAGTCTGGAGTCAAGGGACGGCATCTGATGAGTGCCTTCTTGCTAGCTGGGACTCTCTGCAGATTCCCAAGGCAATGTAGGGCATCACATGGTGAGGGCGTGAGTGTGCTACCTCAGATCTCTCTTCCTCATCTTATAAAGCCACCACTCCCACTCACTTAATAATTCATTAATCCATTAACACATGAATCTATGAATTCATGAATACATTAATCCATTCATGAGGGCAACACCTTCATGACCCAATCCCTTCTTAAAGTCCTTACTTCTCAATGATACCGCATTGGGGATTAAATTTCAACATGAATTTTGGAGGAGACAAATATTCAAACCATAGCACTATCCTATGTAATAATTTGTTTTTATTAAAGTTATAGGAAATTGACAGCAAAACACACCATAGAATGTGTAGATTGCTTAACATGTGCAGAATGCAGAGCAAGGCACTGCAGTCGATGCTAAGGAAATATAAAGGATGCTTGGTGCTGTGCTGCTTTCTCAGTGAGAGAGAAAAAGAACCCATAGTATCAGCATCATTATATACCAGAAATTGTCAAACATTTTCTGCAAAAGTCCAGATTGTAAGTACTTTAGACTTTGTGGGCCATATAATCTCTGTCACAACTATTCAACTCTAGTGTTGTAGCACAAAAGCAGCATATTTATAGACAATATGTAAATAAATGGGCATAGCAGTGTTCCAATAAAACTTTATTTACACAAACTGGTAGTGGGCCCTTAGTTTGTAGTTTCCTGATCCCTGTCATATACCATTATTACCATATATCATTATACATGATGCCATGAACCATGCTGTACGGCTTCACCACATATTTCATTTTGTTCAAATTTTAACGTAATTTTCCCTGTAATTTTGTCATATATGATCACCTAACTTTGACCTTCAAAAGCTCTGTTAATATCTTGTTAATGAAAACATTATTCAGAGCACTAACCTTCAAGATATAATCTTACTTCAATGAATGAATACATTCTACTTGTTTATTATCACAATACTAGCTTCTGTAAAAAAAAAATCTGAGGTTAGCATTGCTATTTTAGAAATTAGAATCTAAAACTTAAAGAGGTTAAGCAATCGTTGAAGTTCATACGAAAAAATAATTTTTTGAGCCAGGTCCAAACTCTAGTATTTTTGGCACTGAAGCAGCCATTTCTGGGTACTATCTCCCCATGGAGTGAATATGCTTAAAATCTAACCAGAAATTGGGTTCAGGGTACAAATGGAATATTTATGCCTCTGTGGCTATTTCTCTTCTTGACTGTGTCCTATAATTATTATTTCAGTTTACAAGCATTTCATGTCTTTAAATTTCATGACAATCACACATACGTCATAGATAAGTCATAACCCAAAACCCTAAGCACATTACTAGTTAAGTAATGATAGAATAGGAAACATTCTGTAACAGCTCAATCAGTAATATAATATCCTTCACAATATAGTTCTATAGTCATCTGTATTAGTCTATTCTCATGCTGCATAGTAATAAAGACATAGCCCAGATTGGGTAATTTATAAAGGAAAGAGGTTTAATTGGCTCACAGTTCAGCATGATTGGGGAAGCCTCAGGAAACTTGCAATATGTTACAATCAAGGGGAAGCAAACACGTCCTTCTTCACGTGGCAGCAGCAAGGAGAAGTGCCAAGCAAAAGGGGAAAAGCCCCTTATAAAACCATCAGCTCTCGTGAGAACTAACTTGCTAACTAACTCACTATCACAAGAACAGGATGGGGAAAACAGCCCCCATGATGCAATTATCTCCACCTGGCCCCTCCTATGACATATGGGGATTATGGGTACTACAAATCAAGATGAGTTTGGGTAGGGACACAGCCAAATCACGTCAGCATCTATCCCAGGTCTAATATCTACGTGACTGTTGGCAGGTCTTTTTCCTCCTTAGACAATTTTCCAGTCTAAAGCGGAAGGTCTTGGTCTATTGTTTATAAGGCTAACTTTAAATTCCAAATTCTAATTCTATAACAATATGACATTCTTCCTCAGTCTTCCTTTCTTATGGAACACAATCGCATATGGTTACAGAATGCATTCTTTGGCTCTTGATACATATGTTGAACCAAATGTCCAACTTTGTAGGATTTACATCCTTAAAAATTAAGAAATGGATCATTTCAAGCCATAGAGGAGAAACAAATATCTGGGGCCACCATCATTTCTAAAGAAATAGTAAACAAAACCAAAGATGATAGAATCTTCAGGGAGTTCACTTGTGATATTCTGCAAATAGGAAGTGAAAATGAAAGTGATAAAATAAGGCTTGTTAAATCTGAGACTATTAGCAGATCTGTACAGATGGGAACATTAGTGAACAAACACCCATGCATGTTTTCAGGTCAGATGAAGAGCCACTGAAAATAGATCAGAAAGCAACAGAGCCTGGCAGGGTGCGTCTGAAAGAAAATAATTTAAACTTAGCCTCCATGGGAAAAAGCAGCTCACCATCATCCCATTTCCCTTATAAGATATGGCTCTAATATGTTGGTCATTCAGAAAACAAGAGTCAATGGAGAGAAACACAGGATTTGGACAAATACATGAACAAAGAAATGGGTTCCAGCCTTTCCTGGGTATTCAGCAGCTCAACAATATGGATGAATTTTTTTCATTCATGCTGAAATGAAAAATTTAAAACTTTTGTCATGAATCTACAGTTATTTAATTTAAAGGGTCATATTATTTTGTCAGATTTTGTCCTTGCCTTTATGTTGTTGTTGCTAAATTTCTTTCTTTTGCAAGAATGATGAGAATTTAGTTGGCTTTGCTTCTTGTTGCCTTCACTTAAGAAAATAAAAGTAAATTTTGTCAACTTTATATCAGTTCCATTAAAAAAAAAATTGAAATTGGGTACAATGTTCACTGCTTGGGTGATGGGTACACTAAGAGCCCAGACTTTGCCACTGAACAAATATACTCACATAACAAAACTGCTCGGGTACCCTCTGAATCCATACAAGTATTAAAAACTAAATTTAATTTAAAAACAAAAATATTTGAAATTATTTTGGTTCATGAAACCCAAAAGGCTCAGGGGCCTGCTTATTGTGTGACATTTGGATGCTGTCACTTTGTGGATCTTGATAACAGCTTCATTGTTGAGCACCTATTCAAGTCAAGCACTTTATATTCATTATTTATAATTATTCCCCAAATTCTGCAAGGCATATGTTGCCATTCAAAGTCTACGAATGATGATGATGAAGTTCACAGAAGTTAAAGGACAAGCCCAAGGTTACACAGCTATTAAAATGGACATCCTCAATGTCCTTTCTCAAAGGCAATGCAGCCACTTATATCTGACTACAAACCCACAGAAATCTGCATGGTGAATTATTGAAAATTGGCAAAACTCTTTTTTTACTTCAAAGGGACACAAATGGCAATCAACAGACTCACATTCATCCTCACAGGCAACCCCCACAACTAAAATGTGAACATTTTCCCCAAACAGCAAAAAAGTTGAAAGTGATTTTAAATGTTTATATGTCTTAATGTGGCTCAATCCATCAGTAGCATTTTGGATATACTCCATTTTGGAAGAGTCGGAAAAACAGTTGGCAGCATTTTGTGCATTTTATTTTAATTTAGAGGGGGGACATTTGAGATCTGCAATTAAAAAGAGGTTTGCTTTGGCTGTGATGAACTGATGTAATTCACAATTTAAACTCATTTGAGAAAAATAACAACAGCTACAACTGTCACATTTGCCAGGGAGGCAAATAGGATGAACAACAACAGGGCCCAGGAGGAGAAAAACAGCTCATTGATAGGACTACAGATTATACAGATTAGTCATTGAAAGGGCAGAGTAAGCATCCATGGACAATCATTTGACATTTTATAAAATAGAATGGCGACTGCTTAACAATATTTTCAAAGGGATTCACCAAGAAGCTTTGATAATGATGGCCTATTTGAAGCTACAACCTAGTGATAGGTGGGGTATTAAAAGAAGGAAATTTTGCACACTGAATTGTTAAATTAGAATGTCAACTGGAGCCCAGAGTGGCATGAAATATGTAGAACCGGTAGTCATAGAGGGAATCTTTCCATTCTGTCCTGTCACAAGTGAAAACTGAGAATTCTCACAGCTTGAGATTTTAAATCCTGAGGAAATTATAAATGGCTGTGTTTACTAAGGGACTACTCTGGGTCTGCAAAACTAACATTTACCCATTGAGTGGTTTACAAGAAAGCCTATGTTCTTGTGAGGCTTATTGCAGCATCCTCTTTGAAAACTCCTCTGGCCTTGAAAGTGAGTGAGACTTTGACAGAAACTAAGTTTTATTTCCCATGTGATGAACTCAAGCTATGGCTCAATGTTTTGAGTTTTTCACTCAAGCAATCAACATATATGAAGGAAATGACAGTTTGAAATATCAAACTGCATTTTGCTTCTTGGGAGGAAGTTGGTTTCCCCATTTGCAGCTCTTCTGCCATGAAGATTGGGCTAAGAAGCTGAGACCAGTTGCTGCAGAGATGGAGACAGAAGTGATACACAACCAGATATTTCCAGGAAGGAAAGTGGAAAGCCCTGCTAACAGGTATAGTCTTAAGGGAGACAAAAAAAAAAAAAAAAAAAAAGGCCAAGAATCTAGACCCTTTTGTCTTCCTATGTGCCTAGCAGATATGACCTTTGGACTCCAAAGTGCAACAAGCTAGCTACAGGCAAAGCCAGCATTAAGGACTGTCACCCCAAATACCAGAATGAGATAGGATCCCCCTTATAGCAACTGCTCGGGGAAGAAGAGCCAGAGAAGGGGAAGGACAAGCATCTAGAGCAGCTCTGTCCAATAGAAACATCATGCAAGCCATGCATACAATTAAAAACCTTCTGGTAACCACATTTGAGAATGCAAAATTAAACAGGTAAAATTTTTAATACTATAGTTTATTTAACCCAATACAATCAAAATTCTATAATTTTAATATATAATCAACACAAAAGTACTAATCAGATATTTTACGTCTTTAAAATCCAGTGCATATTCAATTGGATTTCATTTACAGCAAAGATCAATTCAGACTAATCACATTTCAGGTGCTCAGTGGCCACATGTATTGAGTAGCACAGATTAGAATAAATCAAGTTTAAATTTTGGGGCATTTTAAATCAGAAAAAAACAAGGGACCTTGAATAGACAAAACTATTTGCTTATTTTTCTGCTTAAATCCAGGGCAACAGTTAAAGAGAAAAGAGAGACCAGTATTAGAAAAATAAAAGTCGGCCAGGCATGGTGGCTCCTACCTATAATCCCAGTGCTTTTGGAGACTGAGGTGGGAGGATCACTTGAGCCTAGGAGTTCAAGACCAGCCTGGTAACATATGGTAACATAACCTCTTCTCTACAAAATTTTAAAAATTAGCCAGGTGTGGTGGCACACACCTGTGGTCTCAGCTACTTTGGAGGCCGAGGTGAGAGGACTGCTTGAGTCCAGGAGGTCAAGGCTGCAGTGAGCCAGGTTGATGCCACTGCACTCCAGCCTCAGTGACAGAGCAAGACCATGTCACAAAAAAAATGAAAAATAAATAAATTAGTTAAAGTGGAACCATAGAATTATGTAATTGATTTATTGGACTATTTCAGGTATCGCATAGAAAATCTAATCCTACTGCACAGAAGTCTACTGAGTGTCTACCATGTGACAGGTTTGGATGGGACTGAGAAAATGCAAAGATTAATAAGACACAGAATTGTTTATGATGCTCAGGGGTAGGCCCATGATAAAAAATAATAAAGACGTGATAGAACATAAATAGAGACAAAAAGCAACAGTGTGGGAATCCAGGAAAGTCAGTAATAAATGTTTCTGGGTTGCTGTTGGCCATAAGCTCAAGGAGGGTTGCAACCATATCTGTTTTATTTGCCACTTTCTCAACAGTACCTGACACAGGGCTCAATAAAAATGTGTTGAGTGAGTGAGTGAATGATTGCTGGTTAGAGAGAACCAGGTGAGGAAAGGCCTCATATTTGGTGTGGTATTTGAATTTGGCTTGGAAGAACTAACTGGTCTTCACCTAGGAGAGTAGAACGCTTTACACCAAAAGACTTGAACATCCAGGTAGGTGGATATTTAGGGCACATTCAGTCAATGATATTTGATCTTGTGAGACAGGAGTGTAGATGGAGACAGAAGATGAGATGGAAAAGTTAGGTTGGGGCCAGATGGTAAAAAATGTGGAGGGGTTTCTATGAACTATTTGCAGGATTAGTCTATTCTAGCCACGTACCGATAGCAGTATAGTGAGGTTAAAAATTCCTGCAATGCTAAAACAGGCTTTTGCAGCATATTGATCTCCTGTTTTTAGAGCTTTCAGAAAGCAATCAACCATCAGACAGCCTAACAGTGGTAAACGACAGTATACATTCTTTAGAGCTGACTGTACATTGCTGTTGAATTTTCCCCATCTCAGTTAAATTTCTTTTTCTTTCCTGAATAAATTTACTGAGAGAACAATATAAGCAGTGAATAAAATGAAAATGCACTGGGTTACATTTCACCCCAAAATAATAGAATGAGATTTTTTTTTTAATGGGAAGAGGAGTGGCAATTTTTGCTCACTGTTATCATCAAGGATTTCTTATCTACTAAAACAATATCAAATATACTATCCAACTGGTAATATTAACACATAAATCCCAGGACTACATCTAGAAATGTTTCTGCTATAAAAAAAGAATGTTCCTGACTAATGTGGTACATTTATAAACTCAATGTGCATATGGCAATAGCAAGTTTAGAGAGTGGCAATAAACAAACAAAAAAATAAAGAGGAGAGGATAGTTTATGAAGCTTATAAAGGCCTTATTAGAGCATTCGGGTAATTGGAAATTTGAATATGGCCAATACAATTTGGACCCAGGTTAAAACAGAGTTGGTTCAGTGTTGTGGTTAGCAAAATAAACATCAGAGTCAGATATGCAAGAGTTTCAGTACTGGCTCCTTTTGTTACTACAAGTTTGGTGCAAAAGTAATGGCAAAAACCGCAATTACTTTTGCATCAACCTAATAGTAAGTGACTTACCTCTCTGATCGTCAGATTTTTATCCATAAAATGAGGGGATCATAACCCTAACACTAAGGGTTGTTATGAACACTGCATGCAATTATAAAGAAGTTCCTGACACATGGTAACAGCTCAAAAAACTGATGGCTATTGTTCTTCAGTCATTGAACAATTTTTCAGCATCTATTATGTACTAGGTTTTGGAAAATCAGAGACAAAAATATCTGACTTGAAAAAGTTCATTGTCTAATGTAACAAATATTTTCTGTAAGAGCATACATCATTACATAGACCTAGAATATATGCTCTATATAATAATAGTAATGTGTTTCTCATACAGGTTCACATAGCTTAGCGTTTCTCAATTTCAGCATGGTTGACGCTTAGGGATAGATAATTCTTGCTTGTGGGGGCTGTCCTGTGTGTTGTACAATGTTTATACACATCTCTGGCCTCTACCTATGAGATACCAGTAGCATTCACCAGTTGAGATAACCAACAACATCTAGTCATTGCCAAATGTCTCTCCTTGGTTGAGAACTACCGGCATAGCCTGATGGAGATACTGCCTAAAAATCAGCCAGTATGGCTAAGGTTTTATTTAGTCACCAAAACCTGACTCCACATCCCCCAGTTTGGTGACATAACCACTTATCACTACAGCATCATCTGAATCTTGCCTCTACTCTATGTTCTGACACCCTCTTTCCTAATCCAGACCCCCTCTCTCTCTCATCAGAGCCACTGCCCAACTTGAACTGGTCTCAGGGCCTCTTTTCTCTTCCCACTCATTATACACATGGCAAGTAGATTGATCTCAAAACACAGCTCTGATCATAACACTCTCCTCTTCAAAAACCTACCCTTGTTCAGGGCAGGAATTTGCTAGTGCTTCATTGGCAGTGATAGAGAAATCAGTTTGTCTTGCTTTGCTTGGAACTTCCCCAGCTTTAGCATTTTAGGTTTGAAAGATTGAGAGAGCCCTGGCAAATCAGGGTAATTGGTCACTCACAGCAGTGAATTCAGTTTATTTCCAGATAATTTTTCTGTAGAACTCCAGAATGTACATAACAGACATGAATCTTGGGCCTTAGACCCAGGTTGGTAAAATTTGTCATATATCTGTATTTGTATTTTTAAAATAACAGCTTAATTTCTGATTGTCCCTCTTTTTTTTTTTTTTTTTTTTTAGGAGGAAAGAAAATCTCAGTCTAATTCGTGACCTCTCCCACATTCCCAGGGTTGAGCCATGGTGCTGGGATCCTCAGCTGAGCCGAAAGTCTCAACAATATAGAGGCTTTCCTGGTTTCTCAGTGATGTGTGGAACCAAGGAATTAGCATCGATTACCCCTACACTCTTCCTGCCCACCTGGCCCTTCCAGTGCACAGGGTCTCTGCTGCTTCCATGCTGTGTCTGTTCATGGACAGCCATTGTCCTGAGGCTTTACTACCTCCCAGGTAGCCCCAGGATTCAGGCACTTCTAAACTTCCCTTTGGTCTCTCCAACCCCTCCTCAATGTGGAGGGATACCTCTAATCTTGGGGGATGGGGAGAGGAAATCATATGCTCCCCTTTACTTCTTTAGCACATTTTGGTATGTATACCTGTAAGTTTTAGTCTTTTTACTTTTCTGTTATCTTCTTCACCCAATTCCTCCAAAATTTCATCAACGGGTCATAAACAGGTGGCCCTGGGACTGACTACAGCGCACAGACAGGCATTGTGTGGCTTGCACAGTGTTTAGTTTTGTTGTTTAAGTTAGATTTGAATCCTTTAAAGGAGAAAAGTGGCTCTTCAGTTTACTACAGACCTCATCATCTCCTGGTTCTCTTGCACCCTGTCCACTTGACCTGTTTACGTTCCCTGTCTCATCCTTCTAGGTAATTTGAGTTTCCAACCTGTGGCCTTCACTATGGAAAAACAAAACAGGCCATGACTGTATACAGCATATTCTTATTCGAGCTGAAGGAAATACACAGAGGAAACATAATATAGATTCATATCTGTGACTCTATAGATAACAACTTCATGTCTCAAAATACTATGTTAGCCACACATGAAAAGATAGCAGCAAAGGTGCGACAGTGATGTGCGGGCAGGAGGTGCAGAGCACTAACACCTGGCCTCCTGACTTTCAAAACCACAAGTCTGCTGGATGAATACTGTACAATGGCATTTCAGACTGCTTGTCATAAGGCAATTATCTCCTTTTTTAGTTCCCTCTTTCTCAGCCTCAACAATCAAACTATGTAACTTGCCCTTGCCTTCATCTGCCCTGCTCACTTTGCCCTGAATGATTTAGCTCATTATCTTCCCTCTATCCCTGAATGTCCTTCCTACTGATATCTATAGTCAGAAGCTTAATTATCCTTCAAGTAGGAACTCAAACTCTATCTTCTTATGCTTTTACAAAAGGTTCTTGTCATCTTTTCAGGCTCATCCTCCTTTACCAGCCCATTAGCCATAGGAATTCCTCAGGAATCTTAGGGCCTCTCTTTTGATCCCCCTCCTTGGATAATCTCATTCATGATCATAGGTTCAATTATTATCTTTATGCAGATGGAGCGCACACACACACACACACACACACACACACACATATATATATGCTCAGCCTGGGAGAGACCACATATTTAATACATATTTAATTTTAACAGGTTTTTTTTTGGTTGTTGTTGTTGTTTTGAGACAGGGTCTTGTTCTGTCACACAGGCTGAAGTGAAGTGGTGTGAACACAGCTTACTGCATCCTCAAACTGCTAGGCTCAATCAACCCTTCTGCCTCAGCCTCCAGTGTAGCTAGGATGACAGGTATGCATGCTCAGCTAACTTTTTTATTTTTTGTAGAGGCAGGGTCTCACTTTGTTGCCCAGGCAGATCTCAACAGCTCCTTTTTTTTCTGGATGTTTCAAAAGCATCTCAAGTTCAGCATGACTTAACTAATGACCTTTCTCCACTTAACTGAGATCCTTTCTCAGGAATGGCCACTGTGAATCAACCATTCTATTAACATGTCAGAAACCTAGATGTTGTTTAGGATGTGCCCTTCTTTCTTACTACCCATATCTAAAACATCACAAATGTGATGTTTTGTAAGGGGAAGATGGCCCAATAAGACCCACTCAAAAGATGGTGTATCCAACTCTTGTGTTCACCATTGTAAATTGTGGGCACTTTTATTTCCTTCTTTTAGTGTTTTTGGAAGGAATCATTCATCAATTCTGGGACATTGATAGCGTGAATTTCATAATCGGTAAGGATGAGAAGGGAAGTGCCTTGGCTGTGATAATTCCCCAGGATAAATATCACAATGTGAGGACCTATCTGAGTAGCCCACTCATGACTCCAGGTGCCTACCACTCTCTGTCACTGTGAACCCAGCTGTATTAGTCTAGGTTCTCCAGAGAAATAGAACCAATAAGAGATACAACTATAGATATAGATTTACTATAAGGAATTGGCTTGCATGATTATGGAGACTGAAAATTCAAAGATCTGCAATAGGCAAGTTGGAGACCCAAGACCAAAAGCAACAGGAGACTGATGTTCCAGTTTGAAAACAGACAGAGAAGGAAATTTTTTTCTGCTGCAGCCTTTTATTTTATTAGGCCTTCTCAACAGATTTGATGAAGCCTGCCCACACTAATGAGGGCAATCTGCTTTACTCAGTCCACCAATTCAAATGTCAGTCTCATCTAGAAATACCCTCACAGATACACCAAGAAATAATATTTCACCAAATATCTAGGCACCTCGTAGCCCAGTCAAGTGGACACATAAAATTAACCATCACTCTCACTAAACATTGCTAACTCATCAACTAAACCTTCACTACCATCCCACTCAACCTCACCTCACCTCACTACCAACCATCAAGTCAACCTCACCTCACTAACTCATCAACTTCAACCTTCATCCCACATGGAGGCCAGGTTCACCAAAGGAACATGCATTCCTTCTCCTCTTAATCACGAGCTCCAACCATTCCTGGTAGCAGAGGCTGTGTCTAACCATCAGTCTTTCTCTGAAGGAGAAAAGAATGCCATAAAAACACATCATTTCCCAAAGTTGATTCTATGGAACACCAGTCCCATAAGATACTCTGGGGAAAAAAAGAAAGATTTCTTGAAAACAAAATGTTATATCCCCATATGAGTTTTCTATGCTGCATAACATATCACCACAAACTTAGCAGCTTAAAACAACCATTTTTTATCTAGGTCAGGAGTCCAAGCTTGGCTTGGCTGGGTCCTCTGCTCAGAGTCTAACAGGGGTGAAATCATGGTGTTAGCTATGTTCTTTTCTGGAATTCAGGGTCCTCCTTCAAGCTCATATGGTAGAATTCAGCTCCTGGTAGAGGCTGAACTGACGCCCCCAGCAGAGAGAGATGTACTCTCTCCATAGGCAGTCGCACTTAGCTGTCTGTTCTTCAAGGTCAGTGCGAAGAGCCCAGTCCCTCTTATTTAGTCAGGCCCACACAGGAGATTCTCCTTTTTGACTAATGTAAAGTCAACTGATTTGTGATCCTTCATTTTGCTACATCATATCGCCTACTCACAGGAGTGCTATCCCAACAGTTTCACAAATCCCACCCTCACTCAGTGGAAGATCAGATAGGACAGGTAGGCTAGGGGGTTAGAATCCTAGGAGCCTGCCATAACTCAGATTTAGTTTGTGAATTAGCATATTATGGGCTCTGAGAAATCCTATAGTAAAGAAATACTGTTAACTTTGTTCCACCTATTGTTAACCAAATTCATCTGGCCCATATAAAAACGTAATTTTCACATAGCACCGATTATCATCTTTGTAGTTACTGGTTTGTGTCACCCATGTTTTGGGATATGCTGAAACAGAAAAGGCCTGCACTGTGAAGTTAGACTGTCCATGATTAAAATTCCCACACCGGACCAGGTGCGGTAGCTCATAACTGTAATCCCAGCACTTTGGGAGGCTGAGGCAGATTGTTTGAGCTCAGAAGTTCAAGACCAGCCTGGGCAACATGGCAAAACCCCGTCTCTACTAAAAATACACATGCATAAAGAAATCATAAAGAAAAAAATTTTTTTAATTTTTTAAAGGAAAAAAAATCCCCACTGTGACACTTCCAAGTGACTTCAACTTGGGCGAATTTCTTGACCTCGCATAACCTTGATAAAATGGATGTGGACTATTAGCACTCCACTTCTCAAGCTGTTACCACAATGCAATGGAAGTAATTAACACCTTGGAATATGCCTGGCACAGGTTAGAGGTCCAAAAAGATTTTTTAAAACATTTTGGCTCCCTTCTTTCCCATTTTTCACATGAAATTTTATAAACAATTACAAAAATGATACTCTATTAATGTTAGAGTGTTATAAGCTTCCTAGATAACAGACTTGAAGCTTCATAACATCCTTAAGCTAAAAAAATTACTTAAATTTAAGAGGTAGGTTGGGCATGTTGGCTCATACCTATAATCCCATCACTTTGGGAGGTTGCGACAGGTGGATTACCTGAGGTCAGGAGTTCGAGACCAGCCTGGCCAACATGGCAAAACCCTGTCTCTACTAAAAATACAAAAAAAATTAGCTGGGTGTAGTGATGCACACCTGTAGTCCCAGCTACTCAGAAGGCTAAGGCAGAAAATCACTTGAATCTGGGAGGTGGAAGTTGCAGTAAGCCGAGATCATGCCATTGCACTCCAGCCTGGGCAACAGAGCAAGACTCAGTCTCAAAAAAATTATCATCATAATAAAATAAATAAATTTAAGAGGTAGAATCTTTATTTATTCTGCCCATTGTAATTAATTTATGTTTAAAACAGCATGTTTCATCCATACTACCAGCACAATGAATCCAGAAATGAATCATTGGCATATGTATGTAAAGAGTTTCAGAACCCTTCTAAACCACCAAAGCAACAAAAACATGAAGAATTTGATGTTATTGTCTACGTTGAATTGGTTAACATTGATTGAGATGTAACAACAATGTTAACTGCCGTTCCTTTTATAATAATTCAAGCAAAGTATTATGTAAAACCTTCAGCAACATAATGTAAATCACAAGCTATTTAATGCCTTCAGAACAAGTACCAACTATTAGAGAGAAATTATTTGACATTTAGGCTAACCTGCAGGGGAATGTCTGTACAGTACTGATTAAAAAGGTATAAAATGACAAAACTTGTGATTAATATTTAAACGCTGTAACAATTGTGTGACCTCCTGCAAAGCATCCTTTCTCAGCCTCAGTTTGCTTATCAATAAAATGAGTATAGCACCCACATCATAGGAATATCGTAAAGATAAAATACATAAAACTTAGTGTAGTGTGCATTACTTATTAAATGCAAAGTTAATTATTATACAAATTCAAGTTACAATTTGTGTTAGTCCATTCTCACAGTGTTATAAAGAACTACCTGAGACTGGGTAATTTATGAAGAAAAGAGATTTAATTGGCTCACAGTTTCGCAGGCTGTACAGGAGGCATGGCTGGGGAGGCCTAAGGAAATTTACAATCGTTGCAGAGGTGAAGGGGAAGAAAGCACGTCTTCTTACGGATGGCAGGAGAGAGAGAGAGAGAGAAGGGGAAGATGCTACACACTTTCAAACAACCAGATCACGTGAGAACTCTATCACAAGATAGCACTTGGGGGATGGTGCGAAGCCATTATAACCACCTCCATGGTCCAGTCACCTCCCACCAGGCCCTGCCTCCAACACTCAAAATCCCAATTCAACATGAGATTTGGGTGAGAACACAGAGCCAAACCACATCACAATTTGACCTCAATTTTTGTTGTATGCTGTGCTTTGAAATCCTTGAATGAAAAGTTGTTGATGAATTCTGAACAATTCAGAAACTTTAGACTGAAGTTCATGTTGTATCTATCACTTATTAAAAGAAAAACGTGATTGTATTATTCAATGTCATTAGGCATTAACAGAGGGAAGAAAAGTATAGAGAATATATTACTCACAAGCAAAATTCTTTCTAAATGGAATCCTTTACAATGTATCCCATGAGGCATCTGTAGGTCTTTAGGGACACAAAACTATTTATTGAAACTTCTGCGCAAATTGAAACTCATATTTGGAGCAATGCATTAAGAATGTACAGATTATTTATTCACACTCTTCTCTGAAGGAATTGCAGAGATCACTTTTATTATACAAATGCTCCTTCAGTGATTACAATCCCTTCTCTCTGACACATGGATGAGAAAGGAATAAATACAAGTGCATAAAAAATGAAACCTACTCTGATAGATAAATTGCATATATTCAAGAATGAGGAAAATTGTGTGTGCATGTTATCATATTAAAAAAATAAAATATATTTGGAACTCCTTGAGTTTCCTTCCTCAATAATGAGAGGCACAGAATGAGAATGTTCACTTATAGTAATTTTATCAGCACACCATCAGTGAGGCCAGAATGAATGGTAGACATTACTCTTGCAGAAACATGAATAGGATATCATTTTGATATTACTTCTGCAAACACAGCTAGCAAAGCCAGTGTTCATTCTAAATTGCTGGTCAAGGTTTCACAAGAGTCACAACAAATAAAGAAAAAATCCTTGCAATTTAACCAGCTTTTACTGGGAGCTGTAATGTACCCAGTCCTTTCCTGGGCACTATCATAAATATAAGAAAAAGATGTTGACATTTTCCAGTGCTAACAGGTGAGGTTGGGTTAATTCTGTACTCCACAATTCCAAGGGAGCTAGCCTGAGAGTTTTTATAGTGTGTAAAACATAGGGTTGAGGCTGGGCATGGTCGCTCACGCCTGTAATCCCAGCACTTTGGGAGGCCAAGGCGGGCAGATCACCTGAGGTCAGGAGTTGGAGACCAGCCTGGCCAACATGGTGAAACCCTGTCTCTACTAAAAATACAAAAATTAGCTGGGCGTGGTGGTGGGTGCCTGTAATCCCAGCTACTTGGGAGGCTGAGGCATGAGAATCTCTTAAACCCAGGAGGCATAGGTTGCAGTGAGCCAAGATCACACCACTGCACTCCAGCCTGGGTGATAGAGCAAGACTGTGTCTCAAAAAAACCAAAAAAACAAAAATACAAAACATAGCGTTGGGATTCACTCACTTGGGGGCGCAGGGCACCTGACTTTGCCACATAAAGTGTAAACATGGGTAAATTTCTTAACTTTTCAGACTTCATTTATTCATCAAATAAGAATAAAAATACCCACCTCTTATCTTCATTATGGGGATTGAATGGATTAATGTATATAAAATATTTAACCCAATATGCTATAGACGTGCCATGGTGGTTAACGTCTGTCTTTGGCTTTCCCCCATATTAGCCTCTGAGACAGGGATTTTGGTGCAAGAAGTTTATTTGAGAAGTGATCCCAAGACACAGAGGGAGAAAAACTGAGACATGAGACAGAGAAGGAAGATAATAAAGGGTGATTTATTGAGCAGGTGACTGCTGTGGGTAACAGAACCCAACTCACTGGGGGAACTCAAAACAAAGTAGAACAGCTTTAGAATTACCCCTTCCCAGAAGCAAAGGTGCTAAGGTACTTATCTACCAACTTTCTGTTATTGGTTTAGGATTGATTCCTGGAGCATTAACCTTTCTGCACTTCTAGCCTGCCCTGCATGCTGGCCAAGCTTGCTTCCAAAGACAGAGAAATGACCTTAGGTGGAGAGAATTAAAGGGTTTTCAGTAAGCTGACTACAGAGGCAAGCACTTAGGGGATACAGACAGAGCTTCAACAGGATCTTCATGACTAAGACTTTATTTAACTTCCCCATGACTCCTTAGCCTCTAGGCTCTCACTGCTTTATGAGGCTTCTATAATTCAGGTAAAATCTTTCTAATTGTATTCTTTCCATTTGAAAATGTTAGGCCAACAGGATTTGAATGTATACCATCTGGGTTGAGTGGAGTTAGAGCTTTGAACTTGGACATACAGATTTTATAGAGAGTTGGCTTGCTAGATGATCTCAAAGAGTTCACAATTGAATTGGGGAGACTGTACACACACAAGTGAAAACATGTAAGTCAAATGCAATTTAGAAGTTTAAGGCACTAAAGTCAGCGCAATGGCATTTTCTAAGAGGTAAGACAAAGTTTCATCACTGCAAAATCTGCTGAAATTCTTAACGTTTTTCATCTAGTATCATTTGCCATTTTACTTTGAAATTTCAAGGCATCTGAATAGAGCACACTTAGTGTTGATTTGTTAAAGTGTGAGCTGTTTGGCATGACAGTAAAATGGACTAATCGTTCAGTATAGTAGAGTAAAAATGACCAAATTTTGGATACTGAATTCTTCTGGTTTATTATTTTGAAAAGAAAAGAGAGAAGAAAATAGGTTATTTCCCAACTGTGGTATAAATACAGCATCAAAGCTGAAAGTAAGCATATAAAATTGGAGAAGCTTTTCTGAATATGTAAGTTGTGCTAATTAGAGTAGATAAAAATCAACTAATGAGTATCTAACTTTGTGTGCAGATCTGTGCTTAGAAAGATGGTGAAGTAAGAAAAAAAACATAGGCTTTACTGAGTTAAAAAACAGAGATCTAAGCTCTGTTTCTTATTAGCTGAGCAATTAGGTAACTTAGTTTCTCTCTCTGAAGTCTAAATGCATCTTCCCTTAAATGGGCATAATAAGACTTACCTCACAGTAGTGTGAAAAGAATATGACATATAAATGCAACATGACATGTAAAAGTGTTAGAGGCCATCAACAGGTGAACAGACAAACAAATTGTGGTATATCTTTACAACAGAATGCTACTCAGCAATAAAAAGGAATGAACGACTGATGCAGAAACCAACATGAATTAATCTCAAAATAAATACAACAGACAAAGGAGAGTATATACTCTAGGATTCTATTTATATAACATTTTAGAAAATACATAATAATCTATAGTGATAGAAAGTATATGAGTGATTACCTGAGGATGGAGGAATACGGAGGAGTGAGAGGGCACAGGAAACTTCTGCGGTAAGCGAGATGTTCATTATCTTGATTGTGGTGCCGGCTTCATGGATGTATACATATGTCAAAATTTATCACACTGTGCACATTAAATGTGTGCCATTATTGTATGCAAATTATACTACAATAAAGCTGTTGACAAAACAGTATTAGGTGCGCAGTAAATGCAACTGTCCTTTTCTAAGTGTGTGTTTATCAGACCTTAATGCAACTTGCTTGGGGTCAAATTTGGTAAGTCCAAATCAGCTGAAGCTATACAGATTTTGTCTGCCCATCACTTCTTTCTTCTTCAAAAGAGCAACAGGATAGTCCCTCTTTTGGTAAATCTCTCCTCCCTGGCTCAAAAGCATGGTGCTTATTGGGGTTGCCAATCATAGAGACCCAACATTTTGGACACTTAGGAATGGGCGTGTGCAGGGAACACCATGCAGCCCTTTCAGATCCCCTCTACCAAATGCTGTGTGCCCAGCCCCCAACTACTTCTTCCTTTTGCTGCAAAGTTTGTATCTGCAACCTTCTTCAGAGGATTACCTTGGAGCTAACAGGGCTGCCGTGCCTATAGAGAGCCAGGGTTTACATCCCACTGACCAAGGCAAGCTGTAACCAATGACTGGCACAATGTTGCTTTTGCCCAGCTCCCTTGCTGTGGGAGGGGACAAATTCTGACATGTAATTTATGCTCTAAGCTCTCTGTGGCCCAAGGCTGGCACTTCATCTGAAATTGCAGCTTTGACCAGGAATTTTCTCTTCTTTATCCTGCCTTCATATACCCTTACCATTTTCTACTAAGAAAATTTCCTTAATAAAACCTCTTGTACCTGAATCTGACTTGAAACGGCATGGCAGCCACCTCTTTGGCCACTGAGATTTCCAGGAATACACCTGGGACTCCAGCTGACCTCATGAGGGTCTTTTAGATATTTTGAGACTTGAGCTAGGGCTATCTTTCCTCTTTGGTCATAATGAAGTATAGGTGTGACACTGGAGCTCCTAGGTTCCCCACCTTGAGAAAAAAACTACTTTGAAAGGAATGCTAAACAGAGAAACTCACCAGAGATGAAGTGAGAAACTCCTGGTGATGGTTGGGTCCATGATGCCAGATACCTTTAACAACAGCACTCTTTTTCCTTCTGGGGTTGTTCACACTGACCAATAAATAAAGCATGTATTTTGAGTCATACTCAAATATTTAAAAAATATTTTTCATACTTTTCAGTTGTTTTTAGTAGTTTGAATTGATTTTCTTTGGAATACCAAACTCTCCCCTTGCACAGACTGATGAGATGAAATCACAGTGGGCGAATTTGGAGACTAATTTGGAGCCTAATGAAAGAATCTTAGGTTTCTTTCATTAAAAATTATACTTTTCCACAAGACACAGACAATAACATAAAAACTCATTGTATCAAGGGAAAGCTGATCTTAATGGCACAGGCTAATGCTGATAGTATAAAAATGACTTCCTGAGAAAGTTTAGCTCACAAATGCTCTGAACCCTTACTAAATCAGATGGATAGCAGGACCATTAATGGCTTGGAGAATTTTCAAATTGAAATTTGCTGTTTTGTGCAGAATATTAGAATAGTGCTTCATTGGCTTGGCTAAAATCAAACTAATGACATGAGAATTACTATTTTAATTCATTTAATGATTGCTTCATGAGTTAAAACTTTTTGCCTCCCTCTTGTTATAATTTTAAAAAATTAATCCACTCTAAAAGATGAGATATATGAAAATAAAACATTTCATGCAATAATCTTTGTTGTTTTTAGTGGTTTTTTAGTGGAGGGAGGAGATATATCTAGGATTATTAAAGGTCAAAAAGGTGAGATTGGCAATATTAAGTGTTACGGTATTTCTGCTCTAAGAACAAATATTTATAATAGTGGTCCTCAACCAGGGGAGATTTTACTCTTCCTCCCCACCCCCGTGTATTAGTCCCTTTTCATACTGCTATGAAGAAATACCCAAGAATGGGTAATTTATAAAGAAAAAGATGTTGAATGGTCTCACAGTTCCACATGGCTGGGGAGGCCTCACAATCATGGCAGAAGGCAAAAGGCACATCTTACATGGCAGCAGGCAAGAGAGTATGTGCAGGGGAACTGCTCTTTATAAAGCCATCAGATCTTGTGAGACTTACTCACTATCATGAGAACGGCATGGGAAAAATCCACCTCTATGATTCAGTAACTACCCACAACAAGTGGGGATATGGGAGCTACAATTCAAGGTGAGATTTGGGTGGGGACACACCAAAACCATATCATGCTTCTAGGGGATATTTGGCATTACAACATTTAGAAAGATACAGTATCTAGAAAGATTTTTGATTGTCACAAGTGTAAAGGAGGGGGCATTTGCTACTGCATATAATAGTAGAGGCCAGGGATGCTGCTAAATATCCCATTATGCATACGACAGCCCCCCACAACAAAGAATGGTCCAGCCCAAAAGGACAATAGTGCAGAGGGAATGAAATCCTCATTTACACCCTTGCTACCAAATCTTCCCTTTCTTTTACCTCAGAGCCGCACCTCAGAGAAACAAAAGGAACTACTCTAGACTGGAGTCTAAGGTAAAATGTCAATCCTGAAACCTCCTAGCCATGCCATCTAAGGTAAACTACTTTGCTTCTCTGTATGTTTTCCTTCTAATTTTGTAACAGTGCAATAGCACTTACCTCTTAGAGCTATTCAGCGAACGAAATGAGGTAGACACTTCCAGGAAAACTGCTTAGCACAGTGCCTGCACATAACACAGATCCAACACAGCTTAGCCATTTGTTGTTTTTGTTACAACAAGTAGAAGTTTGGGGCAGGTATAGAAGATAAAGCAAGAGGCTGGGCTTGGTGGCTCACACCTGTAATCCTGGCACTTTGGGAGGCCAAGGTGGGTGGATCACTTGTGGTCAGGCATTCGAGACCAGCCTGGCCAACATGGTGAAACCCTGTATCTACTAAAAGTATAAAAATTAGCTGAGCTTGGTGCTAAACACCTGTAATTCTACTTGAGAGGCTTTGGCAGGAGAATCACTTGAACCTGGGAGGCGGAGGTCGCAGTGAGCAGAGTTCATGTCACTGCACTCCAGCCTAGGCAAAAGAGTGAGACTCTGTCTCAAAATAAATAAATAAATAAATATGAAGTAATATTTTCATTGGGCTGTTTTTATTAACCCATATTAATACTAGAGATATTTTATTGTAGCTTAAAAAATAAAACACCAGAATTTCATTCTAAAAATTACTGTATATCTTCTACCACAGACATCCTTACTCCATTCTAAAGCCTTAGCCTCACCTTTCTTTTTAATCCCAAAACCTCTTGTTCTTTCCTCATTCTCAACCTATCCCCATCTTCATCTTTTTTTTTAAATAACTTGAACTTGTCTTAGATTCAGGGGGTGCATGTGCATTCAGGGGTGTCTGTTCCATGGTTATATTGTGTAATGCTGAGGTTTGGGGTATGAAGGATCCCATCAACTAGGTAGTGGGCATAGTACCCAATAGGCAGTTTTTCAGTCCTTGTCCCTTTTCCTCTCTCCCCCTTTAGTAGTCCCCAGTGTCTCTTGTTTCCATCTTTATGTCCACATGTACCCAATACTTAACTCCAATTTACAAGTGAGAACATGTGCTATTTGGCTTTCCTGTGTTAATTTGCTTAGGATAATGGTCTTCAGCTGTATTCATGTTGCTGCAAAGGAAATGATACTTTTTTACGGCTGCATAGTATTCCATGGTGTACCTGTACCACATTTTCTTTATCCAATCCACCATTGATGGACACCTAGGTTAATTCCATGTCTTTGCTATTGTGAACAGTGCTGTGATGAACTTTAGTTAACTCTTACTTTCCCCCAGCTCTCTCTGCATTCCTGAATTCCACAGGCTTTAAAGCAAAGTTTCAAGTAGGTTATAAGATCAGGCAGTATAAGGTCATGGTCTACAGGGCAAATTTTATCAACATCCTTGCCTTTGTTTCATCTTCTTCTTAAAAAAAAAGTTTTTATTTTATTTGACTGCCTTTAGATAGGACACATACATGTTATCAAGGCTCCCAGGACTCCTTATTCCCTTGTTTGGCTTACTTTATTCATTTAGGTTTCCTTGCTTTGTCTCCTGAAGGCAACTGGGTTTAGATGCTGCAGGAGGTTAGAGACGGAGGATTTGACTGTGAGAACGACTGAGGAAGGCTACTGGAAAGAGCTAAGCACTGCAGCAGTGAGCTCAGGAAGGTGGTGGAAAGGGCGGCATTCTGGACAGTTCAAAAGCTGTGAATACCTGTGCCAAACTAGAATGTATATGGCCTTTTCTGAGGACAAAGACTATCACAGTCTGGGTAAATAAACCATCAGTGCAGGAGAGCCATTGCAGAGACAGTCAGAAACATATATTTAAACCAGAGGCTCTATAGAATGAAGCATTAGGTGGAAGAATTTGGATTTTACTTGTAGCAACAGAAAGTATTACAGTTAAAAAAAAAAAAAAGGACATGGAAGTAACAAAAGGAAAAGGATCTTTTAATTTTTTTAGAAAAATAGATTTTATTTTTTTCCTATCAATTTGTGTTCATTGTAGAAAGTCTAGAAAATAAAGGAAATGGGTCGGGTGTGGTGGCTTATGCCTGTAATCCCAGCACTTTGGGAGGTCAAGGCAGGTGGATCACGATGTCAGGAGCTCGAGAACTGCCTGACCAACATGGTGAAACCCGGTCTCTACTAAAAACACAAAAATTAGCTGGGCATGGTGGCGTGCACTTGTAATCCCAGCTATTCAGGAGGCTGAGGCAAGAGAATGGCTTGAACCTGGGAGGCAGAGGTTGCAGTGAGCTGAGATCACGCCACTGCACTCAAGCCTGGGCAACAGAGCAAGACTCCACTTCAAAAAAAAAAAAAAACAAAAAGAAAAGAAAACAAAGGAAAGGAAATCAAAATCACCCCACCCACCTCCTAGCCTTTGAATTATTTATAGTTAACACAAACATGCATACACATGCACACACACTTTTAAAAACAAAATTTAGAGTCATCTATAAAATTTTTAGTCTATTTTAAAAATTTGATATATCAACAGTATTTTTCCAGGTTGTTAAAGTTGTTAACTATTTTTTTTTAAAATATTGTGTCTGATATAATTGCAAAAGTAAGCAAAGATCTGTGTTCACTGCAACATTATTTGTAAAACCAAAAACCCACTAAATGTAAAAACAATATGAATATACTTTAATAGGAGCAACTGATGACTTCACTAATATTTATTGAGCATCTACTGTGTGCCAGGCACTGTTCTAGCCACTGGGAATGCAATAGCAAACAAAGCAGACAAATTATTTGCACTCATTGAGCTTACATGTCAATGAGTTTATATTCTGGTGCAGGGCTTAGCAAACTTTTTCTGCAAAAGGCTGCATATTACATGTTTTTAGTTGTATGGTCTCCAGGGCGACTACTGAATGCTACCATTGCAGGTGGAAAGCAGCCATAGACAATACCATGCACTAATGAGTATGGCTGAGTTCCAATAAAACTTTATTTACAAAGATAGGCAGTAGGCTAGATATATATGTAGATACAGATTATAGATATATATAAATAGAAAATATATGAACAGACAATATATAGATATAATAAATTATTGGACTGGAGGCTTTAAACTATTCTAGGATCTGAATATATTAATAGATTGCCAAATTATTTTAGAAGGATGTAACAATTTAATTTCCACTTCTACCAACAAGTAGAAGAGTGCTCACTGCCTCCACAATTGTACCCACATTGGGCATTTTAATTAATTTATCTAAAAATGTACAACTTTAATAGGCAGTATTATATTTTATTTTGTGTTTCTTCAATGCAATAAGTGAAGTTGGCCATTTTTTTCTTTTTATGGATCAGTTCTATTTTTTTTTTCTGAATTGTTTACTCTCATCCTTTTTGTCTATCATTGTGCTTTTTAATTTTTCTTTTTATAAGAGTTTCTAGATACTTAATATTTTCATGTAAAAATTTTACTCTTTCCAACCTCAGCTAGATGAATAAAAATTTTAAAATGAAATTTTACTTTAGTCATCCTCTAGTTTTTTTCCTTGTGGCATTATGAACTTCACTCTTCCAGAAACTCTTGCGTTAACTTTGATCTGAGGTTATTTCAAATTTTTAAGGTAGAATTTCGAAAGGAAACTTGCAGAGGTTTTTAGCTTAGAGATATCTCTACAGGCAGGTTCTTCTTTGTGGTGGCTAAACTCTCTTTAGCTCATGGCCAGCCATTATCTCTGATGGAACTCTGCTAACATTCATTTTGCCTACAATATCAAGAGTTCTCCACATTATTTCAGCCCATGGTTGTAAGACTGGGTACCTAACTAGGTCAAAAGTCTAAGATTCTTTGCCCTGCTTTCTTTGCTGAAGTGAGCAGACCTCCTTCAGAAGCTGATCTGCCTCTTTGACTTGGCTTTCAGTCAATTTACTCCTGCCATAATCACGTTTGCTTTTCCAGGAACTTAACAAAGCTTGATATCAGCAGAGGAGAAATCATCATTTGCACCACTTCTATCTACTTCTGCTGTCAAATCTTTTTTTTTTTTTTAACCAAGTATAGGTTCTCTCTGATTTTCTTCTCTTGCTGTCTCTAATCTTTTTATATACATCAATAAAAGCCAACCAAACAAACACTTTCTGGAATGCTTGAGTCTTCTTATGTCTCCACTGAGAAAGTCCCAGGGCGGCATTTTTACAGCTACCTTGCAGGACCCAGACTGCAAGAATGTTAGAGAATCCATGCTGTGCTAGAAATAATATGGAACAGGATACAAGTGAGTAATTGAGGTGGTCAGGAAAACAGGTAGGAATGTAGTTTAGAGCTACAGTTTCAAAACTTTTTTTTTTAAATAGCAGAACCATTTTTCTAACAGTCTCAAATGCTTCTCCTCCTATTCCAGATAAAACACTAATATGAGCTAATATGGTTGGTTGTAAATGAGAGGCAATATAATCTACCCTAACCCCACATTCCCTTGATCCACCCTGGAAGTTATTTGCAGCTCAGAAGGATAGACCCAGCCTCAAGCACCTGAATCTCTTGGCCCTAAGGCTTTATCTAGGTACAGTGGCATGAAATGGCCCATAAGGGAGGCAGGCTGGAGATGAAGAAGGAGTTCAGAGCAGGTGTGAATGCCCCTAGGAGCATCCTTCAACCAAAAAGGCATGAGAGTTGGTGAATAAACATGATCAGTTCCGTGCTCCTCAATGAAACAATTATACAGTGTTTTCCATAAGTCTCTCGAAGGTTTCCAAACAAACAAACAAACAAACAAAAACCTCAAGTGCCTACAGCATATCAATGTAGTCTTTTACTAGTATTCACCTTCTCCATCTCACCTCCTCAATCCCTCTCCTGCTGTCTAGGATCACCTCTTAAATAATCTCTTTGTATCCAAATCCTTGTTTTAACAACTGCTGTGGGAGAAACCCACTTTAGAAAATGGAATGATGATGCAGAGACTGTACATCAGAATTAGATAGCCCATGTTGACCAGTATGATAGCCACTAGCCATGTGTGGCTATTCAAACTTAAGTATAAATTAAATAAAATCAAATGAAATTAAAAATTGATTTTCTCAGTTGCACCAGCCATACTTCAAATGTTCAATAGCCACATAGCATGATAATGTACAGCACAGATATAGAACATTTTCCTCATTGCAGGAAGTTCTATTGGACAATTCTGGCCTAGAATCAATTCCAGATTGGTTGGAATTGGCCTTCTCCTAGTCATTACATCAGGCCACTTACTCTCTGCTTTAAGACTCAGTTTGTACATCTGTAAAATAAGTCGGTGGTGAGGATTAAGATAATTTCTGTAAAGCATTTAGAAAGCACCTAAGTGTTCAATAAAAGCAGGGAGAAGGAGAAAGAGTGAGGTGGAGTTCTACGGTGTCCAAGGACTCTGAGGAACTGTACATAAAAACCACTAGTGTAGTGCATCACACAGGGCAGGTTATTTCCCTTCATGGGCCTCCACTTCCTTTCTCACTGGGGACTACTGGCAGATTTCTAGACACTCATGAATCTTTGCATCTTCTTATTAGGGAGATTTTTGCACCAGCTTCATCTTTATTTATTTACCCATCCAGTCAATAGCAGTTGGGCACCTCCTGTCTTCCAGGCACTGTACTGTGGGCAGAATAATAACACTGCAAGAACACGGTCCCTGTCATTGCAGATTTTAAAATCCTGAAGGATGAAGCAGACAAGTAGCAAATGCAGTAACAAACCTCTAATAACCACTGAGATACCCCTAGCTCCCGCTTCAGGGAAGCTTCCTGAAGGGGGTGACTGAAACTCAAAGGATGAGAGAAACTCATGCTGGTGAACAACAGGGAAGGGTGTTTCAGACAGAGGGAAGAGCATAGAGGCATCTTTTGGAGCCTCAGTCCATACTTCTTGCTGGCATGTAGTAAATTAGGTTTTAGAGGGGCTGGGGAAAGTTTGAAGAGGATGGTAGAAGTAGGGGAAGAAAGGGAAGAGAAAATGTGAAAGGTGGGAATTGGATAGCTGCTGATATTCCCTCTAGCTATGCCAAAGTGCTACCTTTGATGCACTGCAACCTCTGCCTCCTGGATTCAAGTGATTCTCCTGCCCCTGCCTCCCAAGTAGCTGGGATTACAGGTGCCTTCCACCATGCCTGGCTAATTTTTGTATTTTCAGTAGAGACGGGATTTCACCATGTTGGCCAGGCAGGTCTTGAACTCCTGACCTCAAGTGATCTGCCAGTGACGGCCTCCCAAAGTGCTGGGATTACAGGCTTGAGCCACCGCGCCCGGCTGATGTTGGTGTTTCTCCAACCATGAAGCATGAACCCCCTACAACAAAGACAGTGGAGTAGGGGCATTATTTATAAGAATGCAGATCCTCAAGCCCCAAGACAGACCTACTGAATCAGAACTTCTGGAGAGGATGGCCCAAAGGAATTCTGTTACACACCTAAGCTAAGAACCATGGCCTGTGGCTGGGCATAGTGGCTCTTGCCTGTAATCCCATAGCTTTGGGAGGCTGAGGAGGGAGAATAGCTTGAGTCCAGGAGTTTAAGACCAGCCTGGGCAACATAGTGAGCCCATCTGTATAAAAATATATATTTTTTAATTAGCCGGGTGTGGTGGCACATATATATAGTCCCAGCTACCCTGGAAGCTGAGGTGGGAGGATTGCATGAGCCCAGGAATTCAAAGCTGCAGTGAGCTATGATCATGCCACTGCACTCCAGCCTGGGTGACAGAGCAAGACTCAATCTCAAAAAATAAAAAAGAGAAGAAGAAAAAGAACCACTGCTGTGGCTGCTCACTTTATAATGAGGCAGGACATTTGTAAAAGAATGTTCCTTTAATTTTTACTTTACTGTTTAAAAGAAGCTATCTTAATAATATTGAAGGTGCTGAACTCCGCAGGTTCCAATTGCAATAAGAATTTAGGTTTTGTTTCTAACTTATTTTCCACAGTCAATCTAATGCTACTTTTCTCTTTCGGTTCAAGAACCTCCACAGTCCTTTGTGTAAATGTTCTTTCCTCAGCTTTTACCATCTTCTTCATCCAGCTCCAAACTTCCTGCCAAAAAATGTCATCACCCTTGTTTCCACCATTTCATCTTGTTCTCTGTTTTTAGTCTCTTCCGCTGACCTTGTCTCCAGCTGGGCCTTCCCTAAGTTAATGATGTTCCTTACTCTTCCTCCTTTCTTATCTTGACTTTGACCTGTCACCACTGCTCTAAACTTGCTTCCTGTGAATTCTCTCCAGGATGCAGTGAGAATTTCTCTTGAGCACACTTCAGTTTTGGCAAAGGAGACACTTTTTGTCATAAATCCCTTTTCTTCTGGGCACCTTACATAGTCATCCCTCACTGTCCATGGAGGACTGATTCCAGGAATTCCCATGGATAATAAATTCATGGATGCTCAAATCTATGATATAAAATGACATAATATTTCCATATAACCTATGCACATCTTCCTGTATACTTTAAGTCATTTTTAGATTACTTGTAATACCAAATACAATGTAAATGCTATGAAAATAGTTGCTACACTGTATTTTTTTACTTGTATCATTTTTTATTATTGTTATTTTTTATTTTTTCCCCAGAATATTTTCAATCTGCAGTTGGTTGAATCATAGATGTGGAACCCACAGATACAGAGGACCGTCATTTAAATAAAGCTGCTGAGAAATACCATCAAAATTAATCATTTTAACGCATTATTGAAGAGGGAAAAATAACTTGAGCACAGTGACCATTCTTTCTGTGCCACTGGCAAACAATACAACTGAATCATTGGTTAAAATGGCTATCACAAATAGCAACAGTGATATTACCTATGCATATAATGAAAGACCAAAAAGTTTAGTCTCCCGTAAATTCCAGAAATCTGTTATCCATTAAAAAATTAACCACATGAAATCCACAGATGCCCTTTATTTCATCATTGTAATAGTGATTTTCATTCTTGACATGCAGCAGTATGAACTCAAATATGTAATTCATGTAAATTAGGGTTGTTTCTTAAAATATTCTATTCAGCTCTGCTGGTTACAATTAGTATTTGTCAAACAGTTTTTATGCTTAAGTGAAAAGGTAATGATAAAACACCACCAGAACTGCTAGATGCAGTATCCCTTTGCTGGGTTTCATGATATGTCTCTCTGGTAAATCTGCACCCCTAATCAGTGCGAATATGAAAATGAGCACATTATTTCACTGTTAACAGGCACTGCTAAGATGAAAGCGAAGGCATATAGGCCTGCTGATGTTTTTATTTTTCTTTTTGCAACAATTAACTGAATAAGAAACAGTATAGCCAAGGTGCTAGAAATACAAAGCTTAATCGTAGAGTTTTACAACTTCATATTTCAAATGCATGCAGTTTATGAGAAGTGTTACACTGTCAACTCACAGCTCAAATAAGATGTCATACTTGACCTTCATTTTACTAATAGGAAAACTGAGGTTCACAGATGTAAATACTAAAGAAATAAACACACGAAAAAGAGTTCTTAGTCAAATAATGAAGGCATGGTAGGTAACAGCCACTGGGATCTCAAGTGTTTGAGGATGCATCTCATTGGCAAAATAGGTACTATCATAATCCCCTTTCCACAGATCAAGGAATTGAGATTGTTAAGTAACTGGTCCAGGGTCATGGAGCTTTTAAATCACAGAGTCAACACTTGCAATGTCTACCTCTGTGCTTCAGTCTGATATCAGAGTGCAGAATGCTTTCAATAGTGCTATTGCCTATGGCCATGGTTACTGTTCAAGCAGTTCACAATTGCCATTTTGACACAGCAAAAGTGTAGAATAGCTGTTCATTCACCTTAAGCCAATGCTTCTACATGTCGCAGCCGATTTAGACCACGGGTAGAAACTGGGTCTGGTACCAGGTGTCAAGGCTCTCTGAAAGCACCAGTCATCATCTCCATCTATGATTTATCAACTTTTTATCCTACATTTAGGAACCAAATGGGGGATAGCAGAGTAACTCATCTTTGGATTCACCAGGAAACATCTTCAGAGTTCACCACTATGGTTTGCTTTGTTTGCTTTTTTAGTTCTCAAACTAAAGAATACTTTGAAAAGATTATTTAAAATGCAGGTCCCAGTCTCCATCCTAAGTGATTCTGATTTCATGAGTATGAGGTGGAGACCAGGAATCTGAATATTTGAAACTCTAAAACAAAATGTAATGGTTCCTTGACCACTACTCTCTATCCTCTTCTTGGAGGCAACCACTTTAGACTCTTAATACTTTTGTCTGGCATTTGTACATCTCTGTAATTCTCCAGTGCTATCAAGATAAATTACAAAGTGTCAGGGGTCTCCTAACCTACATCTCAGATTGGCCCTAGTGTTTCACATTTGATATCAAGCAAATATTTGTTACGGACCCACTAGAGGAAGAAAAAGAACATCTATGAAGTCTTTACTATGTGCAAGGTCTTTACACGCAACATCTGATCATTGACTACTTACTACTACCCTATGAACCAGGTATTTTCCTAGTCACAGGTGTTCAAGGGGGTGGAGGTCAGATTTGAATCCAATCCAGTTTGGCTGAAAACTTAATGCTTGTTCCAGGAAAGCACAGTGCAGAACTCTGGTAGAATCTAGATTCCCTGTTCTCAAAGAGATTCCTATTTTGGGGAGGTTGGAGGGTGGAAGCGGGGAGTATGAAATAGGGAGAAATCTTACGAGGAACTCTATAATGCAATTCATTCCACATATGTTTATTGATTACTTTTTCTAATCCAAGTCCAGTGCTAGATGCTGGAGGTGCTACATAAATGGTTCTCTTTCTTCCTTCTGTCCCTTCTCCCCTACCCCCTTCCTGCAGAGAAGGCAGAATGAGATAATACGAGTAAAGACACTGAGGAATTGCTGATGAAAGATTTGGACCCCAGAACCAAGGATGAGACAGTCTTCCAATTCAGACAGGAAAACTCTTAGGAGGCTGATAACCCTGGAAAGACCCCAAGTTACGCACCAGTAGACAGTGAACCAATCAAAGAATGCCAAATGTACTTGGATGACAATCAGAAAGCCTCTCCCGACTCCACTTTCAAAAATCCCCCCATAATAGAATAATCGCATCTTAAAAGAACACTCATCAATCAAAGACAGTCTTAAGAGTCTCTCCTTTATCTCTATAAAACTAACACTTCGTTCAAACGACTTCTAGTCTCATTTGGAAGGAAAGTGATAGTAGCCAACTCCCTTAGCATAGTAACGTCTGAATAAACAGCCTTTGATTAATTCTATAGGTGGTCTTCCTCCTTTTGGCAAAATGTTCACAAGCTCTCACCAAGTTTAAACGTTCACTCTCAAACATTAGCAAGTCTTTGCTCTATCCCGGCGGACCCAGTAGGGGTAATGATGAACAATATGGAAACTCAAATCCAGTTTTGTCAAGAGGAGGGTGCTAAGAGTGATTGGAGTCCAGCTTTGGGAAATTTGAACCCAAGCTGTGTCACCCTTGGCAAGTTACTTGACCTTAGAGTCATGTAAATGTCATGTGGAACTCTGTGGCCAAGTTTCTCTCTGGCAAAATGGGAATAATAGTAGGACCCCATTTGCAGGGCTCCTGTGAAGATTAAATGACTGAAAACAGAGGCAGCAGAGTGTATGTATCAGGAAAGAGCATCGGTTTGCCATTTAATAAAAAAGAATCCATGAGTCCACAGTGATACAAGTGAATAAAAGAATTCACCGACGAATAGTGTTACAGTGAACTAAATATGGCCTAAGAAGGACTCGGTACTTCTATATTTTGAGTCCTTGTGGACGAACTGCAACCTAGCTTAATAGATAGACAAGATTGAAAACCTAACTTAGAAGTATGGACCTAAAACAACAGCTAAGTCTTGGCAATCCCAGTGGCCATATTTTAACCATTTATACATTGCTGAGTGTTCAAACTGTGTAAGGCAAATGCCAAGCTGTAAACAATCCAGCTGTTCTGTACCTCACTTCTGATTTCTGTAAGTCATTTCCTTTTTTTCCTCTATAAATCTTCTTCCACCACGTGGCTGCGCTGGAGTCTCTGTGAATCCACTGTGATTCTGGGAGCTGCTCGATTGGCGAACCGTTCATTGCTCAATTAAACTCCTTTACATTTAATTTAGCTGAAGTTTTTCTTTCATCAATGGAGATGATGGAAAGAGTGCAGTTTTTCTGAGTAGAATACAAACTAATAAATGTAGGATGGAGTTAGACCTTGCCACTTTGCCACCATCATGACAATAATTGATTTAAACAATCATCATCATCCTTATCATCAAAAGATGCTACATCTAGTGGGTAAAATTATGTCTCGAAATGGGCTAGAAATTATATTAAAATAAAAATCCTCAGCTCCCCCACTTTCCAAAGAGAGAGATTAGGAAAGAAGCTAGTAGCAATAGCTGTCTACTTATGTCACATTGTACCTTTTTTCATGATCATATGCTCAAGAATGAGTAAGGTTAAAAAAAAATTAAAATAGTGCTTAATTTGGGGATGGGTGGAAGGGATGTGAATCTCATCTCTTATCAGACCTGCCACCTCTGGCAAGTTACTTAACCTCTGTGCACCTCAGTTTTCTCTTCTGCAAAATGGGGATTGTACACTTCTACTCATTTAAAACTTTGCTATGAAGACTAAACAAGTTTATATTTGTCTAGTGCTTGGCACACATTCAGTAACTTTGCTGTTGTTTTTATTATATGCACATTGCTTAGACTCGCGTAAACTCTGTGAAAGGGAAATAATCTTGGGACTCCCAAATCACTAAGGTAAAGGGAAAAGTTAAGGTGGGAACTGCTTAGGGCAAACCTGCCTCCCATTCTATTCAAAGTCATCCCTCTGCTCACAGAGATAGATGCACAGCTGATTGCTTCCTTTGGAAAGGCCAATCAGAAACCCAAAAGAATGCAACCCTTTGTGTCTTATCTACCCATAACCTAGAAGCCCCTCCTTGCTTCCAGTTGTCTCGCTTTTCTGGACCAAACCAATGTACATTTTACATATATTGATGTCTCATATCTCCCTAAAATGTATAAAACCAAGCTGTGTCCTCCACCACACCTTGGGCACATGTCAGGAACTCCTGAGGCTGTGTCACAGGCACGTGTCCTTAACTATGGCCAAATAAACTTCTTAAATTGATTGAGACCTGTGTCAGGTATTTGGGGTTCACAACTCCAAATGAATGTTGCTTTTATCACTCTGATTACTGGGCTTAAAATCCTCCAATAGCTTTGTGTCCGGAATTGGTTCCTTCCCGTGGGTTCTTAATCGTCTCGCTGACTTCCAGAATGAAACTGCAGACCCTCGCGGTAAAGATGGCGTGACCAGAATTTGTTCCTTCAGATGTTCAAATGTATCTGGGGTTTCTTCCTTCCGGTGGATTCGTGGTCTCGCTGACTTCAGGAGTGAAGCCGCAGACTTCACAGTGAGTGTTACAGCTCTTAAAGGTGGCCCGTCCGGAGTTGTTTGTTCCTGCCTGTGGGTTCGTGGTCTCGCTGACTTCACGAATGAAGCTGCAGACCTTCGCAGTGAGTGTTACAGCCCTCGAAGGTGGGGCATACGGAGTTCTTCATTCCTCCCAGTGGGTTCGCAGTCTCCCTGACCTCAGGAGTGAAGCTGCAAACCTTTGTGGTGAGTGTTATAGCTCATAAGGATAGTGCGGACCCAAACAGTGAACAGCAGCAAGAGCTACCTCAAAAAGCAAAAGCACAAAGCAACCACAACGTGGAAGGAGACCCCAACTAGGGGCCACTACTGGCTCTGGTGTCCAGCTTTTATTCCCTTATTTGGCCCCACCCTCATCCTGCTGATTGGTCCATTTTACAGAGTGCCGATTGGTCCATTTTACAGAGTGCTGATTGGTGCATTTACAAACGTTTAGCTAGACACAGAGCGCTGATTGGTGCGTTTTTACAGAGTGCCGATTGGTGTGTTTACAAACCTTTAGCCAGACACCTAGCACTGATTGGTGCATTTACAATCCTTTAGCTAACAGAAAAGTTCTCCAAGTCCCCACCCGATTAGCTAGACACAGAGTGCTGACTGGTGTGTTTACAAACCTTTAGCTAGACACAGAGCTCTGATTGGTGCATTTACAATCATTTAGCTAGACAGAGAAGTTCTCCAAGTCCCCAACCGACCCACCTGGCTTCATCTCTCAGCTTTACATTGATCTTAGGTTAAGGATAGAACAAAACAAAACACCCACAACTCCTTAAGGGATGGAGAGCTTCCAATGGCCTCTCCTTGACTCACCTGAAGCCCTGGGCTGCAGGAACCTCACCTGTCTCTATTCGTTAAAGTCTCAGCTCAAACACCACTGTCCCAGATAGGCCTCGTGACCGCAGGACTAGACCACGGTTCTCTGCAGAGGGCGTCAGCTCCGTGAGCCACCCTTCCAGCACCCACTGCCATGGCGAATATTCGCTTGTTTGGCCATCCAGGGACTGTTTGAGCCCCAAGACCGCAGGGCTCGGGGTCTGTCTTTGCTCAGGACGATAACCCGGGGACTGGACAGTAGGCCCTCAGGCCTTGGGACCGCTCAAAGTGAACCGGGGCCGGGTGGGGGACCCAGGGCTCTGCAGCCTTAAGAACGCCTGTGCCCCCGGGACGCAGGGGTCAGGCCCGGCCCGGACCGCCTCTGCCTCCTCCTGCTTTTCCTCCCCGCACCCGCTTCTCCTCTGACCCCTCCTCCCGCTGCTCCTCCTCCGCCTCCTTCCCCTGCCCGCGCCCGCCCTACTGCCCCGTGCCGAGTTTCCTGTTTAAGATGGCGTCCCCCGTAGCAGCGCAGGCCGGGAAGCTTCTGCGAACCCTAGCGCTGCGGCCCCGCTTCCTGGCGGCCGGGTCCCAGGTGAGCGTGGCGGCAGGAGCTGCGGGCGCTAGCAGCGGCGCCGGCCTGCCCGGGCTTCCCTCGCCCCCTGCTACTCTTGGTCTCCGCCTGACCCCCTGCGCGGCCCCTCGGGCGCCCCACTTCGGGAGGTGACGCGGCGCCGGGTCCAGGCGCAGCAGGGAACTCCGCTCCAGTGTGGGGCAGGGGCGGCGCGGCGGCAGCCCCGGGTGCCTCGGGGTATGAGCGACCCAACGCACTAGAGTCTCCGCTGTCTGCCCGCGCAGACTCATGGCGAAGGCGCTGAAGCAGGCGCTGGACGCAAGTTTAAGAAAAGTTTCTTGGACCGGGTTTTGGAGCCCTGAGGTTTTATTGTCAGCTCTACTAATTCTGCTTTTCAAACTTCTGGCACTAACCCTGAGTACGTTTAGACCACGTGATAAACATGCCTGGAAACCCGTTTCAGCCCAACTAGGAACTCACCCCCTAGGGTGAACTTCCTGCAGGCTACCTGCTTTTGCAGACTTTTAATGTGCCTGAGTTGGTCAAATCCGTGGGTCAAGGAGAAAAATGGGAAACGATCTTTCTCTTCTTTCCAATGAAAAATCAGGCCTGTCACTAAAACGCATTAGACCATTGACCCTGTCCATGTCCTCCTTGTTGATGGAGAATGAAATCAAAGAGGGTCAGTGGTGGGCTGGATAGCGATTGGAACTTGGCCTCTAGCAGATTTTTACCTTCTGCAGATGGCAAGCGTTAAAATAGTCAGAAGGACTTCAGGAAAGTTTTGAGTTGGTGATGACTCTTGTAGAAATCACTCAACCACTGAACTGGTTAGTCTCCGTAGATTATCTCTCTTCCCTTTTAAAGAAAGCACAGTCTGGGATTCAGCCACAGCAGAGTTAATGACCTTGCCTATTTCCCCATTTTTAATTGATGAGAGGCAAATTATCACTCATACAATTTTAACCAGGATGTGCATAGTATAGTTTTTTAGAAAATTTAAAAAATAGTGATTAATGATTTTTTGAGTTACTCTAAACTTTGGTTATGACATCTGTGAGCTATTTTTACCCCTCTCCTTTCATTTCCTGCCTCCCCATTTCTCTGTTATTGTTAATGTAAATTTAAAAGGTGCTAATACTTACTACTGTAATATTCTTAATAGGTGCTTGACAGTATAATGAGGTAGCAAAAGGAATGGCAGTTTTGTCTAATTAAAACTCACAAATAACTGTTGTAATAGAGTAAGGAGAATACCTCCAGGTGATGAAGTCCTATTCATTATTTAAGTGTTAGAAAAAACAAGAACTAGGGTGCTAACCATGAGTGTAGACTTGAATTGATGAGAAACATGGGGCCCAGGGCAGTGAAAACTCATGAATTGTACAGAGAAACTGAAAATGCAGAGTGTTTAGCTGAAATATGTGAAGCCTACTTCCCTAACCAAGAAATAAGAGGCTGAACGCAACACAGGAGAAAATCTGGTTGGGGAGAGATACTCTTGGTTTGTCAAGAAAACTGGGTAAAAAGATCTGTTAGCACACCCCATCTGGTTACTATGATTTACATACTTGTGGATGATGTGTTATTCTGTAAATTCTTAGAAGGTAAAAATAGGTTTTTTTAAAGATAGAAAGGTATACAGTGTCCAAGAACTGGAAATGGACATTAGCAATCATTTAGTCCAGCCAGCTCATTTCATGGGTAGAGAAATTGAGGCCTAAAGAAGTTCAATGACATATTCAACGATACAGTGAGAGTTTGTGGCATTCCAGAGTAAAGGCTTACCTTTACGTTTCCGTTACACCATGCTGTTTCCTGGTGAGTATATACTTCCTCATGAAAATATATTATATCAACATGCAAATTAATCTGCATGCCAGTAGTAACTATATAACATCCAAGTCATTAGCACCACTGACACATTTTTATTTTTTTCTTTATGACCATCTTAGAATTGTCCATAAAAATGGTGAGTATTGCAATTTTCAAATTCTTGGGTGCTTCCTATGATCTGTTTCATGTACACTGATTTGATATTACGTTTCCATAGTCCCTTGCCCGTGGCAGACATTGCAGTTAAACATGGCCCACTTCTCTCATCATACTTAAGAATCCTCACCAAGTGTCTCAGAAATCTGTTGCCACTCTTGGCCCAGACCTATTTTATACCACCAGGCCTTGTGAAAAACTGTTGTCTGTACAGAAATAAAAGACCCAGTTTCTGCTTAGAGAAATAACTTTAACTGGTCTCTCAAAGATACCCATAGAATGACATTTTGTCTACCTCCTTCCTATGGTTAAATTTAACATTTGACACATATTCCTGATGCTTAGTGTCATTGAAGGTTTTTTTTAATTTTTCACCTTTGCTGTTAGCTTTACTGTTTTGACTTTTGATTGATAGTACGTCCTTAAAGGGTCCACTTTAGTCATTTCTTATTTTTCATATAGTTTTTATTCAGCCCATACCATTTGGCAGGACTGTTGTAGGCCCTGGGGTTTGGGGATGGTGAATGAGGCAGGCAGAGTCTTTGGCCGCGTGATACTTTATTTTAATAGAGGTGGGAGAGAGTGAGCCAGTACACATATAACCAATAATAAAAATGATTTCAGCCAATGACAGATTCTGTGAAGAAAATCAGTCAGGGTCATGGGATGGAGAATGGATTGCTTCACAGCAGGGTAGTTTAGACTGGATGATCAGAGGAGACCTATTTGATATGGTGTGTTTTTGATTGGCATAATTTTTTAAACTGAAATACAAGACATACTGAAAAATGAACAGTTACAAATGAACAACTTGATGAATTTTCATAAACTGAATGCAAACCCAGCTAACTAGGTACAGATGAAGAAAACGATCATTTAACAACAACCCAGAGGCCCCCTGGTGCTCCTGCCTGTCACTACCTCCACCCTACAAAGGGTCACCAGTCCCCTGACTTATAACACTGGTTTTGTTCAGTTTTGTACTTTAGGTGAAATTATATGTATGCATACACATACTTCACATTGCTCAGCATTATATGTAAGTGATCCTGGAGGTGGCCTTTTTGACATTTGAGCTGAGACCTGAGTGATGAAAGGTAGCCAGCTAGGTGAGACTAAGGGGAAGAGTGTGTTAGGCAGAGCAGACAGCAAGTGCAAAGACTGAGATGAGAATGAGCTGGGCATGTCTAGGTAATTAGAGGGGGAAAGTGGTAGTAGACTAGGTCTGAGAGGAAGACAAGGGCCAAATCATGTGGAGACCTGCAGGGTCTGCTAAGGAGGTTTCAGGGGTTTAAACCATACAGAGGCTGAATCCCAGTCCTGGCAGCCAAAGCACAGGCATGTAATTAATGTACTGTACATGCCCCCTATTATAAATCTAAGTTAGGCTGGCTTTGAAACTTTTAGCAGAGTGGTGTTCAGTGAATTTAGCAGTAAGGGTCTAACCATGGTTAGAAGTCTTTCCAAAGACCTAAATCCTGGTAGACAGGGGCCATGTTGCTGTGTCCATATAGCCAAGCGAAAAGAGTGTGCAGTACTTGGTGGTGTAATATAGCCAGGCACTGCCATGGTGGGCAAGATATGAGTACATACTGCCAGTCAAGTCTTAGGGGAAATGTTGGCTGAGGGCACTGAGTTTGAAATGGTTCTTAAAGTTAAGTCTAAGCACAGTTTTGTTGTCTCTTAGGGTATTTCCCCTCTTTGGCTAGTGGAAGTTCATGGAGCTCTCTTGTAGGAGAAGCACTGCCTTTCAGGTCTCCAATTTTATTTTACTTTTTTTTTTGAAAGAGAGTCTCACTCTCACCCAGGCTGGAGTGCGGTGGCCTGATCTTGGCTCACTACAACCTTCTCCTCCTGGGTACAAGCGATTCTCCTGCCTCGGCTTCCTGAGTAGCTGGTACTACAGATGCACGCCACCATGCCTGGCTGATTTTTGTATTTTTGGTAGAGATGGGGTTTCGCCATGTTGGTCAGGTTTGTCTCAAACTCCTGACCTCAAGTGATCTGCCCCCTTCAGCCTCCCAAAGTGTTGGGATTACAGATGTGGGCCACTGTGCCTGGCCAGGCCTCCTATTTTAGAATCCTTGTTGTGTGTTTTCTGTGCAGCCCAGAGCTTCTGTCCAGGGACTTACAGAGGAATGTATGTTGTCAAAGAAACTGCTTAAACCCATGCCCCTGCTGTTGTATACTCAGAAAGAATGGCTCCAGCCTAATTTTCTGCCTTTACGGAAGTGGGAGGAGAAAGATGAATGCATGACTTTTGTAAGTGAAGGACTAAAGGTTATGGGCAAGTTCTTATCAGCTAAATGAGGCTGTGGCGGCTGCATTGGAAGTTGTGACTTACCTATATCTCCCTCTTGCCTAGGAGAATAAATATTTGACTTTTTTCTTTTTTTAAAATGAAGTACAGCTGCAATTTCTGCTTTTAGAAAAGGGAATCCATCTCAAATAATTTAGATGCTAAACTATTGACCTTCCTTGTGGGGAAGACCGTTAAGTGATAGCTTTGTCCTAAATTGGTTTTGTTTGCTGTAAATAAGGCATTTCTTTTATGGGTGAGTGAGTGCACAGACCCACAGTAGTGAGAACTTTCCTGCCCTCGTACCCTGGTCTAGTTCTGCAGGCGCAAAGCCCAGAAAGTCACTGAAATATGGCATATTTGGGGGAGGAAAAGAAATTACATAAGTAACCTCAGATCATTTGTCCTTCAGCTGTCTTTACCACTCAATCTGCAATTGTCACTTGATGCATCACTTTCTGTTACTTGATGGAAAAGTTTTACTGAAGAACTTGAGAGATTTGGAAATATTTGAACAAATGGTAATATCAGTACACTAATGAAATTTGGAGATTAATCTTGAGAGTTTGTGAGGAAGGTGGAGATGATGAAGAAGGCAGTCCAGGTGAATTCATGCAGAGGCAGAGGTGAGAGAACAGGGGGAGAGTAGTTGTAGTGAGCAGTTTAGTATGGAGAAGGGAGAGGTGGTGGATAGCAGAAGTTGAGGGACAATGGCACTTTCGGGTATACAAGGAAGTCTAAATGGGGCTTCAGAAAGCCCAGAATTCAGCAGGGAATAAAATTAACCCCCACAACTGAAAAATCAAACAAATATCATTTATGTAGCAAATATTTTCTGAATGCTTATTACAGCTCATGCTTTATAGAATGTTGGGCAGATAAATATGACTGAGTGAATGCAGACAGGAATAAGAAACACAGCTCCTACCTTCAGAGGGCACTGAGGTACAATTGGCCTATAAACCTGTAGTTATACTAAAACATAGTGGGTACTGCAATTGAGCTGTGTTCTTAGCCTTCTAAGATACTGTTGGCCTCTGTCAACCACTTACCCTGTGTCTGCAGAACTATTCCCTCTGATCATTCATTGCCTCATCTCTGTCTTCATCAGCTTTCTGATTCAACGTTGATTCTTCAGATAGGCTTTTTCCTAATTACCTTACCCAGCCCTGCCTTTCCAGGGATTATTCTCTGTACCCTTATCTGCTTTGTTCTTTATAACACTTGACTGTACCTGGTAGTGTTATTTGTTTATTGGCCATCTTCCCCGCTCTCCTACAAGTTGAAGAATGTAAGCTCCACAGAGGCAAAGTGATACAGCTTAATGTAACAGCGTGAGTGATTCCCCAGCTGGCCGGAGTTGGTATTCAGTAAGCATTTGTGGTCTCAGTGAATGAGTAGGGTGCACAGAGAATGGAGAGGGAGGTAAGGAACAGGAGAAGTTGAGGGATGATGTGGCTCATTTCAGCAAATGAGGAAGAAGGAAGGGGCTATAGAAATCCTAGTTGTGAAAGGGTCCTCATAATCATAGAACTGTTCCTTGGGCATGTAGTATATAACAAGGCTGTCTGAAGTAATCTCCACACATTATTTCCTTAACCCTTATAACATCACTGCAGGGGAGATTTCACAGTCTCCATGTTTTATAGAAGCAGTCAGAGGCATAGAGAGGCCCTGTAGTCATTTGCTTAAAATCACAGTGCCAGGGAGTCACCCGCCTCATGCTGATAAAGGACTTATGCTGTTAAATTATTAAGCTCTGTCACTGAAAGATCCTAGTTGGGCTGAACTAGGCAGTTAAACTGATTGCTTACCTTTCCCCATCTTTTTGCCCTTGAGTGACACTCGCCTTTGGTCATTTGGACTTGTGCTGATGAAGGTGTGCTGATCAACTTGGCATGGTTGCCCTTTCTGGACTCTTATCCACCTTCCTCTCTCTCTGGCTTCAGGATCTTGTCAACAGAGTAGTAGGGAGATTAAAGACACGAAGTCTGGGTTCAAATTCAACGGAGTTCAAATTCTTATGCCATCTCCCATGTTCTTTCTCTGCAACCTGGAGCAAATTATTGAACCTGACTGAGCCTCAATTTACTGTTACTTGAAAAGGGGATCGTTTGCACAGATAGTTACAAAGATTAAATAAGATGATATTTAAGACATTTGGCATATGACCCGATGGTGGGCCCAGGATGATTATTTCTCTTGCACTGAATTTGAAGCTAAATTTGCTGGTCTTTTTAAAAGGCTTTATTGAGCTAGAATAATTTTGCTTTCCCAGATTCAGTAAGCATTTATCATTTGCTGCCATCTCAGGGTTAGTCACTGGCTTGGTGCTTCCATACATTTTATTTCACTTCGTCCTTGCAGTAGCCATGTGAAATAGGAGTTATTGTTCCCAGCTTACTTCTGGGGAATCTGAGGCTCAGAGGGGTGAAGATCTGCCTCCCGGGCTCTGATTATCTTCAGGATTCCACAGTTGGGATGAATGTCTGGTGAGGCCTGAGGTGGCAGTGGGGAGGCGCTCATGGGGAGCTTAATTGTACCATCCTGGTTATTACTCATTTCACAAACATTTACATGTCTCAGTGTTGACTTAGTAGTGATGGCTGCTGGACCTCGTGCATCAAAGATTTGAGGTGAGGGAACACTTAAAGAATTGGCAGTAGCCACAGCATGAACCAACGGCCAACTGGACATGACTTTCACTGTGTGCTTAGCACAAACTACTGCCCTCAGCGTTTCAAGAATGCTGGAGAAATTGTGAAATGTCATTGCCTTTGCAATGTGGGCTTTGGGGGATGGTGTTGGAGGATGGAGTTTCCTGGTATTCTGGGTTCAGACTTTGACCAGTGTACTGAGTGTGGTCAGCTTTTACCCTTTCTAGAAATGATTCCAAAAGAATAGGACTTAGGCAGTAGCCATAAATGCATAGATTTCTAACATTTACCTTTGAATTTTATTTTTATTTTAAAATTCGAGGGATTTGACATAATATATGAATTGATAATGGAGACATGGCAAAGCACAAGGCATGGTTTGTGTAAGTTTGGGTCCTGTGGGTTGGAGTGGGGGGACTAGCATCTTTTTTCTGCTCCCATCCATTTCTCCCTGTGCTTGCTGTGTTTCCATTTGTGGGCTGTCTTAGTCCCAGAGTTGTGACTTGAGAGCCCTAAGGAGGTTCAGGAGGGCTGCCTTGTAGAGTTTACGGTGAGAAATGAGGCCAGAGACAAGAGCAAGGACAAGATCGCTGATCCTGGTAGGCCTGGTAATGAAGCTAAGCTTGTTCTTGAGGAGGGCAATGGGGAGCCATTGAAGGGTTTTAGACAGTGAAGTGGCAAGGGCAGTTTAATGCGTAGAGTACTCTTTCTGGATATAGTGTGGAGAGGGTTGGAGAAATGCAAGAATGGAGATCATTTGGGCGACTTTGGCATCGATTCAATGCTGTGAGTCATTATGCCAGGATACTAGATGTACACCATGAGTGGAATCAGACTGCCCGGGTTTAACTCTTGCCTTCAGCACTCCATAGCTTTGTGATCTTGTGACAGTTACTTATATTTCTTTGTAAGATACCTTTTTTTTTTCTTTTTCACATTTCAGTGTCTCTGAAAGCTGAATTTATTTATTTTTATTTATATTTTTTCAGACAGAGTCTCACTCTCTTGCCCAGGCTTGAGTGCAGTGGTGAGATCTTGGCTCACTGCAACCTCCATCTTCCAGGTTCAAGTGATTCTCCTGACTCAGCCTCCCAAGTAGCTGGAATTACAGGTGTACACCACCACACCTAGCTAATTTTTGTATTTTTAGTAGAGATGGAGTTTCACCATGTTGGCCAGGCTTGTCTTGAACTCCTGACCTCAGGTGATCCACCCACCTGGCCTCACAAAGTGCTGGGATTAAGGCGTGAGCCACCGTGCCCGGCCAAACTTTATTGTTTCGATATTGTCTGGTTTTAAGTAAGGGATCCACCCCCATCTTATTGTCTGTGGCTGAAGTCGGGAGGCCTGTGGAGAGGAACAGCACCATGCTTTCCTCCCTGCCTGAAGCAGGGCTCGGCTCTGGGTACAGTGTCTGGGGAGTGGCCTGATCCATTTAGGGCACCATATTCTCCCCTCCCCTCCCCTCCCCTCCATTCCCCTCCCTTCCCCGTGCCCACAGCATTGATTGGCTTGCCCACAGCATTGATTGGAGGTAGGGATCAGCATTATAGCTTTACCAGAAAATATTAAGGTTTTCTCCTTATCAATGGAGATCTCTTCACATTTTTATAAGGAACTATTTTTTATCCTTTGCTTTTTGTCCCCAGCTTCTGCTTGTACTCTCTTACCTGTTGTTGAGATGCTATGCTATACCATCTGGACTTGAAGGACTTATTTGAGTTAGTAAGTCCTTTCCTACCTTTGAAAGAAAGGGGGAAAACCAGTTCTCATAGGCATTCTCATTCCAGCCTGAGGGCTTACGTGGGCCTTTAATAAGTAATAGAAAGTGGAGAGTTATTAATTATTTTTGATTAAGGGAATAAACTATTAATGATGAGTGTTTCTTTGTTAAGATTCAGGGCTCTTTTAAAGTGATGTATCATTAAAATTGAAAGCCAACAATACAGGGAAAAAAGGAATTTTTCAGCTTTTAACTTTTTTATAATTACCATGGAAAAAAATATACGTGCTATTTGGCACATTAGAAAAACTAAGTAAATTTTGAGATGTTGAAGTTGTAAACAGATTATCCTCATGAATTTTAAAATGATGCAGAAGGACTGAATGGCTCAGTGTTGAATAGGATGGTTGGAAATGGAGGCAGAAGGCTTGTGACTTGTCCTAAGCGAGGGTGGGCCTGAGGACACTTTTAGGATTGGAGTCCCACGTCCAAAACTCACAGCATAGCATGTTGTGAGTGTCTAATGGATCCTTTCTTTTTTGTTTGATATGAGTTTATGATGAGGCTTTTATGACCAGTATAAAATAGCTTTTATGACTATATTTTGTATAAAATATAATTTTAATATGTGGGGAGACTTACAGAGTTAAACTTTATAGGAAGATGAGAGAAAAATACTAAATTTTCTTTATGTTAAAGGGCCCCAAGCGAGAATATTTAGTAGTGGTATTTCATTTTGCTTAATATTGGCAGTATATCAGTAATGTTACGCTTATGGTAAGCCAAGAGTCATAGTGTTCCTTTCTTGAAGATATGTTGTCATGTGCTACAGGATGAATCTGTTTCCTCCTGCATACTTCAGAGTCCTTCTTTTCAGGTCAGTGGAATATTTTTCCTGGAATTTTGACGTTAAGCAACATTGTCATAATTTAGGTAAAATTAATTATTGACACAAAGCAGTGTTTTCTGATTGACTTTTAGGGTGTTGAGGGAGGTGGCAAAAGAATTGCTTTTTTGATTAAAAATTTGGATCATTAAGTTCCTTTTTTGTCTCTGAAACCTTGTTTTTGATTTCCAAAGCTTCTAAAGGTACTAAAAAATATGAATGTGTATATTCTTTAATTTAAAATTTTTATTATATATTTATTATTGTAGTAAAATATACATGACATAAAATTGACCATTTTAACCATTTTTGCCATTTTTATCATTTTGCCATTTTAACCATACTCGGGCATTGTTATATATTCATATTGTTGTGCAGCCATCACCATCATCCATTTCCTGAACTTATTCATCCTCCCCTACTAAAACTCTGTACCTATTCAATGCTAACTCCCCCATCTCCCCTTCCCCTAGTCCCTGCCAACCACTGTTCTACTTTTGATCTCTGTGAATTTGACTACTCTAGGAACCTTATCTAAAAAGATTCATACTATAGCTATTCTTTTATGACTGGCTTATTTCATTTAGCATAATGTCTTCAAAGTTCATCTGTGTTGCAGCATGTGCAAAAACTTCCTTATCAGGCTGAATAATATTCCATGATATGTGTATATATTTTTTAATCCATTAATTTGTCGGTGGACACTTGGGTTGCTTTCCCTTTTTGGCTATGTGAATAATGCTGCTATGAACATGAGTGTTCCGTGGAGGTATACCTTATGTTAACATTCACCTGAGTAGAAATGTTGTCTCATATGTAGCTTGGGCTACATTTTCAGTTTCCCATGTCCAACTAAAACGTCTATTAAGAAATATCTTTCCTGATAATGTTTCTGTTAAATATTCATATTCATTGATTCTTTCAGTGGGTCAAATGCAGCACAGTTCCACTATTAGGCACACTATTAGGCGGTGGCTCATGCCTGTAATCCCAGCACTTTGTGAGGCCCAGGTGGGTGGATCATCTGAGGTCAGGAGTTCAAGACAAGCCTGGCCAACATGGTGAAACTCCATCTCTACTAAAAATACAAAAATTAGCCAGGTGTGATGGTGTACACCTGTAATTCCAGCTACTTGGGAGGCTGAGTCAGGAGAATCACTTGAACCTGGGAGGTGGAGGTTGCAGGTGGTGGGTTTGTAGGAAGCTTGGGGATATGAGACAGTTGCTGCCTTTAAGGAACCTACAGTCTCATTTGTTGGAGACTGATGAGAAATGGGCAATTACAGTGAGGTGTGTTTGGTGTTGTGAGAGCACCCCAGCCCTCTGGGGATACTGTAAATCCTCACTAAAGACATTCCAATTTGTTCTCTGCTTCCATACCCATTCCAGCACTGAATGTAGGAAGAGGATAAGAAGTTAATTATACAGCCTTGGAGGACAGAAATGGTTTCACCATAAAGCAAACCTGTTTTCTGTAGGCTAATTGATGTAAACAAGAGTTTTAAGTTCAGCATACTTCAGGTTACAGAAACATCATCAAACTTCCAAAGACCAAAAACACTGCTAATATTAAACACTGAATTAAATGTAAGCTCTACATACATTTCAAAAAATTAATAAAAACAAGTAAGATAATGATTTACCCAGTTTCTGGTGATAAGTGAGTGATGGCGGTCGTAGTAGTTGTAGTTTAAATCACAGAATAAATGTTTGCAAAGTGAAAATGGTAGGGAGCACCTCCTTTCACCACAAAGTTCAGAAACAAACACAAACACTGAGTACTTTTGGACCACGCTGTTTAGTGTGTTTGTATGATTATTGTAGACTTGATGAATGTTTATTTGACAATCATTTACATTCATTCATTTTATTCCAGTTCCGTGTCACAGGTGGCAGATGCCCATCCCAGTAGCTCAGGGAGCAAGGCAGGAACCTGTTTGCCAGGAACCAGGATGCCATTCCCTTGCAGGGTGCCATCTCTCTGACACACACACACACACACACACACACACACACACACAGAGTCCTCTTCTGTTGTACTTGCCTGTACAATGGCTATTAATGGTGTCTGGATAACCTGAAGTGAAGCACATGTACAAATAGACACCTGATGTTTATCAAGCACATTCTGTGGGCCAGGTTTGGCGCTGTGCACTTGAGGAGGATTATCATGTTGAGTATTCATGGCAGCCCTAGGAGGAAGGCATTATTATAGCCATTGCTAAGTTCATTTTATTTTCTTTACTTATTTATGTAGAGATGGGGTCTTGTTGTGTCACCCAGGCTGGAGTGCAGTGGCAAGATCGTATAACAGCTCACTGCATCCTTGAACTTCTGGGCACAACGAATCCTCTGTTCTCAGCCTCCAGATTAGCTGGGACTACAGGTGCATGCCACTATGCCTGGCCAATTTTTTTTTTTTTTTAATTTTGTAGGGACAAGGTCTTGCTTTGTTGCCCAGGTTGGTCTCCAACTTGTGGCCTCAAGTGATCCTCCCACCTCAGCCTCCTAAAGTGCTGAGATTACGGGTGTGAGCCACCATGCCTAGCTACTAAGCCCATTTTAAAGAGGAACAAACTGCGGCTCAGAGATCTTAAACAACTTCCTTGTTGTCACAGCTGTTGCCCTGCACATCTCCTCAGGATGCCACTCACGTGGGTCCACTGAATTATGCCTGATAATGGGTGGAATTGTGTCCCCCACAAAATTCCTATGTTGAAATCTAACCTTCAGTATCTCAGAATGTGACCTAATGTAATTTGATTTTCTCTGTAAAGACTCTATCTTTAAAGGAGATAGAAGGTAAGAGATAGATAGAGGAAATCAAGTTAAAATGAGGTCGTTAGGGAGGGCCCTAATTCAATATGACTGGTGTCTTTATAAAAAGAGAAAATTTATACTCGGGCACACACGCCCAGGGAGAAAGCCATGTGAAGATGAAAGTAGTGATGCTTTTGCAAGCCAGGAACACCAAAGATTGCCTGTGAACCACTGGAAGCTAGGAGAGAGGCATGGACCAGATTCTCCCTCACAGCCCTCAGAAGAAACCAACCCTTCCGATACCTTGATCTCAGACTTTAATAAGCCTCCTAAACTGCGAGAGAATACCTTTCTGTTGTTTCAGCCACCCAGTTTGTGGTACTTTGTATGCCAGTCCTAGGATACCCAGTATGTGGTACTTTGTATGCCAGTCCTAGGATACTAATACACACATCAATGAACTTTTTGTGGTCTGTACATTTGTGAAGAATGAGAGTGACAAAGTCATCCTAGTATTATTATGAAAATAGTTTTGACCTCACAGACCTCCAGAACCACCCTGCATTGAGACAACGTGGGTGTGGTTGATTTTTTTGATCAAACATATCTGAAATTGTAGGTTGGTGCAAAAGTAATGCGGTTTTTGAAATTTGTAACTTTGCACCAACCTAATATGTGACCAGATGAGCCTTTGTTTTTTCACCTTGGCACTTCTGGAGTCTCTGAACTTGTGCTGGAGATGCATGCTTTTCTGGCTGCTTGGAGAGCTAGCTCATGGACCACTGCCATGAGTTCTTTTGCTTTATGCTTCCAGCACTTGTTTTCCAACTAAAACATTGTTTCCTACACCTTATTTGCTAGTGTTGGATTTGAGAAGCTCTGACCATTTCTACGAGTGAAATCAACTTAAAGACAGACGAGTTGCAATTGAGAAGAATATCCCAAGGAAAGGGGCACAGGTTTATTGTCATTTCCCAAATAGGAGCTCTAGAAATATTTTAAACAATAACAAGAGATTGGAATAAATGCAGAGCCTTGTTCAGATGTATCAATTTTGGTATTTTTTAATTTTGATTTTAAGTAAATCCAGCAAACCTCATTATTATTTTTAATCTCACTTAGTTTTTAACCATTCTCTTTATCCAGACAGCTCACCCAAGGTTAAACAAAAACACTAACATTTTACTACCTATGTTCCAGGCCTTTTGAAAAACAGTTTTGTAACTTAATTCAGCTGATCTTTGGTAATCAGAAGCTAACACCAAGCACTGTTTTTCTTCAGCAGTCTAAAGTTGAAATTTAAGAACAATCAGCATGCAATCAAAAGCTGATTGTAAATGAACAATAATGAACATAAAAGTGAAATCACTTCTGAGGGTTCTAATGAAAGAAAAAAAGGAGTAATAGCAGTAGTTGAAAAAGGAGCATGATAAAAAGTGGGTGCAGTTATGCCAATAGGCAAATAGTGGTGAAAATTAGCCAGCAATAATATTCCATGGAATGCTCAACGAGTTTTGGGGAGAATGGGGAAAACAAATGTTATAAGAGAGTAAAAAATCTATATAAATGTGTAGATTTACTGCTGTAGATGAAGTCATCTAGGAAGAATCGTAGTGGATTTTTAGGAGTGAATCACATCTCTGTTCTAGATGCAGGCAGATGGTATGCAGAGAAAAGGTTCAGTTGTGCCTGTTTCTGGCCCACTGATCAACAGCATGGCTTTAGGGAAGAGACTCAGTTTCCTTACTAAACTCTGTTTAACATTCATTGTACATCTATCATGTATCAGGGATTATGCTGTGTGCCAGATACATGCTTAACTTTGCAAAATGGCTGTTGAAACAGTGCTGCCCAGAGCACGGGACACATCCATTGGCAGTACACGAGATGAGTTTAGGTAACGCAGGGATGCAGCATCCAATACCAGTGAGTCACATAGTGCTGAATTCATTGTTACTGTCTTTGGAACCTTAGGATTTTGTCACGGAGAAATTTTCAGTTTTGTGCTTGTATGCCTTTAAGATCTTCAGCTTAGGGCTTTATACCTCAAATAATCAGAATTGAATCCCTTTTATTTTTTAATTATGCTATTTCCTTCTACTTACACAAACAGTATAGGTAGTGCTCTAAAGTTTTCTCTATCTTTAAGTTAAAATAAACATCATAAATAAACTGATACTGGTATTAGTGTTCTCTAGATGTAGCAAGAATTGTGTATGAGTGATTCTTGTTTGGGGAACCTTGGACCATAGTAGCCCTAAGACTTTTCTTATTGTTCCCTGGTCACACATCCTGAGAAAAGGATTCATGTGAAAGTGACTTTTCGGGGAGGCATTCTCAGGAAAAACTCAAAGGGGTTTAGAGAAGTTGAAGGGAAGGAGGCTGAGAAGGGTGTGTTATTAAACTGAATCCCAAAGAGGGTGACTTTGCTTAATTCCACAGGACAGCTATGGAAACTGTGTAGGTTACACCTCAGAGTTGTAGTTAGGGGCAAGAGAGTTGAAGTATTTATATACCCTCTTCAAGGTTCTTTAAGGGCATGTTGTCTTCAGCATCTTAAGACAAAGACCTGCCGGGGCTGCTCTTGGGAGTAAGAGTGCACAGTGAGTCTGTATAAAAATGGTGGCGCGATCTGAGGCCATGCGGATGGAGCACTGAGAGCATCTGCTGCAAGGCTCTTCCATGGCTAATGTGACATGTAAGCCACTTACTAGCTTTGTGCCTCGGACAACTGGTTTAACACTTCGGTGCCTCATCTAGGGTAAAGTAATAGTAGTACCCCTTCAGGGCTTTTTGTGATGTTTAAGTATCAATATCATTGACTTCACATTTTTCTTCTAAATCTATTCACTATTAAAAATATTTAAATCCACCTTTGAGCCCCTCCATAAGTAATAGTGTCCATGAAAGTATGGGCTTGGTAAATTACTGATACATATACATTTTTTTCGAATGTACATTACAATAAATTACACAGAAGAAAGCCTTGACAGAGCTTTCTTTAAAAACATGCCAAGAACTCTTATCCGTTAACTGAAGCCAGCTCTTCTTTTCTCTGGACACATGGCTGTACTGGATCTCCCAGCTTGCCTTGCAGCTGGACAAGGCCACGGAATAGCTCTAGACTGATGGAATGTGAGTAGAGGCTGTAGGCCAGTCCAGCTTATAAAGAACTCCTGTATGTTTCCTTTATGTTTTTTCCCTTCCTGTTAGGTGGTGATGACCACTTTGATTTGGAAGCCATGTGGTTATAATGGCGGAGCCTCTGTGGAGGAGAGCTGTCCTACCTACATATTCACCTTCCCAGGACTGTGACTTTAGCAAGAAGCATGGTTGTGTTGTGTTGAGCTACTTCGTGTTTGGGCTTATTTGGTGCTGTAACCTATTGTGCTTGAATTGATACACAGCTCAGAAAATGTTGGGTAAAATCATACATCATGTGACCTTGAGTCAATCAATTTACCTTTCTGAACCTCAGTTTCCTCAGTTGTGGAATGGGAATAATTAGAGATGGGGAATTGTTGGTGAACTTTGAAAAGCTCCACATAGACAAGGGATTACTATGGTCTTTCACTTGTGGTTGTAAATAGTAAGGATTGGGGGTATTGTACCTTTCCAGCTGGTGTCAGAAGGGGAATGCTGTTTGGCTGCCATTCTCATCTCCGAGATTTCTCTAAAGTTTAACCATGTTTATGGGTTCCTGCTTTCTTGTGACCACTGTTACACTAAGTCTGGCAAAGTAGAAGGACAGATGAAGGACAGCATTTGCCTCAGTCTGGTGCACATTGTTGATGGCAGGCATCAAGAATGATTTTAGGGATATCCTGATGAACATTTATATGTAATAGTAATGCATTGTATATTACGAAAAGTATATAACTAGCATTCTAAATTTGTAATTTTATACTTATTGCTTAGGGTGAGGCTAAAGTAGGTATTTAAATAAAAAAACATAGGCAGTAGACTTAAACAAGTTAACAGTTGTACTTGTGGTAAGCATCTGTTGTGAAAATTACTGAAGTTGGTATGTGAGTGACCTGAAGTTTGGGAGGCACTAAGATAGGCAGAGTCCAGTATATACCATCTTTATATATTGAATGAACTGTATTTAATTCATTCGTCCAGCAAGTACTATTTGTGTATTTACTATGATCTCAGAACATTTTTAGGCACCAGGATACAACGGAACAAAGCATATTCTTTGTGCATTGTCTTTTATTTGTCACTGGAAAGAAGGTAGAGATTTTTGTCTGTTGTTCAGATGACATATGTGCTATTAGGAAAAATAAGGCAGGAAGGAGAGGAACAGAATGTGAGTAATGGGTTGTACCTTTAATTAGGGTTTCCCAGGAAGTAGTCATCTGTAAGGTGGTATTTGAGCAAAGACATGAAGGAGGTGAAAGAGTGAGCCATGGGGGAATCTAGGGAAAATGTGTTCCAGGCAGAGGGAACAGAAAGTGCAGAGACCCTGAGATGGGGGCATGTGCCTGGCATGTTTAAGTAACAAGCAGCCAGTGTATCTGGGAGGGAATGAGTAGGGGGAAGAGAGGAGTTTGGAGAGATGGGCAGGTGAGATCCATTCAGGTTTATCAATAACTTATTCTTTTTCATTGCTGAGTTGTATTCCATGGTATGAATATACCACAGTTTTTTTTTTTTTAAACTATCTCCCCACTGAAGGACATTTTATTTATTTCTAGTTTTGGGCTGTTACAAATAAAACTGCTGTAACAGTCATGTAGAAGTGTTTGTTTGGACAAACATTTTCATTTCTCTGGGATAAATGCCCAAGAGTGTAATTGCTAGGTCATTTTTTAAGTGTATGTTTAGCTTTTTAAGAAACTGCCAAACTATTTTTCAGAGTGGCTCTTCTATTTTTGTTCCTACTGGGAATGTATGAGAGATCCAGTTTCTTTACATCCTTGCCAGCATTTGATATTGTTAACTTTTCTTATTTTTAGTTTCAGCTGTCCTAATAGGTATGTAGTGATATCTCTTTGTGGTCTTAATTTGCAACTAATCGCTACTGATGTTGAACATCTTTCTATGTGCTTATTTGCCATCTGCCATATGTTCTTCATTGAAACGTCTCTTTATATCTTTTGCCCGTTTTCTAATGAGATTGTGTTTTTATAATGTTGAGTAGTAAAAGTTCTTTATATATTCAATTTACTAGTCCTCTGCCAGATGTGTGGTTTGCAGATATTTTCTCACAGTCCATAGCTTCTTCTCATCCTCTTAAGAGTTCTTTCACAGAGCAAAAGTTTTAAGTTTTGATGAAGTCCAATTTATCTGTTTTTTTGATGGATCAAGATTTTTGTGTTATGTCTAGGAACTCTTCATCAAGCCCTAGATTGACAATGTTTTCTCTCATGTTATCTTCTAAAAGTTTTCATAGTTTTACACTTAAATCCATGATTCATTTTGTATTAATTTTTATATAAGGGGTGAGGTTAGGTTCAGGTTAACTTTTTGCTCATCGAGTTCCTTTTGCATCATTTATTAAAATGCTATCCTTCTTCCATTGAATTGATTTTGCTTAGAAAGTTTTTAATTCTTTTGATGGAATTCTAGGAATTTAGAACTAGTAGGTGTCTTGACATCATTTGTTGCATGATAAAGCAACTGAATGACAGAGAAGTTAAATGTGGAAGACTAGCTTTGCTGCTTAGAACAAAGCTTTTGATTTCCATTCCAGGGCACTTCCACCTTCTACTTCTGGTAAAGTAAATATATATACTTGGATCTTTGGATGTATTTTGTTTTTGATGCAGACTCAATGATTTGGTGTCTTTATGTGGCATTGCTTGGATTTTAAGATTTTTTGAGTCAAGGACCATTTGCGATTCTGGAAAGTGAAATTGAATTTGGCTTAATATTCCCATGGACTCTGGGCTAACAAAGCCAGGCTGAACTCGTCTATCTAACTGCATTAAAAAAGATATTAATCTCGGCTGGGCGCAGTGGCTCATGCCTGTAATCCCAGCACTTTGGGAGGCCCAGGTGGGTGGATCACGAAGTCAAGAGATCGAGACCGTCTTGGCTAACATGGTGTAACTCCGTCTCTACTAAAAATACAAAAAATTAGCTGTGCGTGGTGGCACGCGCCTGTTGTCCCAGCTACTTGGGAGGCTGAGACAGGAGAATTGCTTGAACCCGGGAGGCGGGGGTTGCAGTGAGCCAAGATTGCACCATTGCACTCCATCCTGAGTGACAGAGCGAGACTCCATCTCAAAAAGAAAAAAAAAAGATATGACTCTTGAAACTTGGTATTTTGGTGAAATCAGTTTATATAGTTTCTGTTTAGAAGGTTTTTTTCCTGCAATTTTGAAGTGTGATGGACCACAGGAACCTGAAGAATGTAATTGTGTGATAACCTCAGTAACGTTTACAGCATGTTGATTGAATAAAAAATGCTGAAATGGGTTTGGATGGCTGGTAATAATGGATTTACTTCTCTTGGATTCCTTTCTGTGCATCTCTCAGGAAAAAATCTGATAGAAGCTTAAGTCTTCTTGACTCCCTCAAGAATGGGGGAAAAACAATGCACATATTGATTGTAATTCTACTTCCACGGTGGTTTATAGAATCTTAGGATGGTAACGACCTTTGGAAATGATTCAGTCCTAACACGGAAGCTAAGGCCATTTTGTATGGGCAATACAAACTTGTGTATGGTCACTGGGAATAGAAATCCATGTGGGTTTTTTGTTTTGTTTTGTTGTATTTCCTTTTTTACAGTAGAGTATGGCTGTTATACAGAATCAAATTGGTGTTTTGAAGATTTTGTTTTCATTCAGCTTTCATAACAAATACTGTAATAAGACAAATACTGTAACTATAATATATAGTTTAGTGGATTAGAAACACAGGCTCTCAAGGCAGACTCCGAGTTCTAATCATAGCTCTGACTTTGCTAGCTGTCCTCTGTTGTGAAGACAGACTGTCCTGTGTGTATAGTAAGTGGTCAACAAATGTTGGTGATGGTGATGGTATTAGTAGTACTCATTTGGTTAGCAATGATAATAATTATAATAATACATTTTTGTCTTTTTCTTCAATAAGTTGAACATACAGATTTTTCTGATATATCATTTTACATATTGGCATGCTGTAAGATTGGATTACATGGTATGCTTTCTTAAAATAGCAAGCTAAATAATAGGTGATGAATATCACACAGAACTTACCAGTAAGCTGGTCTCACACATTTAACATCTCTGAAATTCAGTTGCTTTATCATGTAAGAGATGATATCCAGACACCTAACAGTTCTAAAATCCTAGAATTCCAACAAACGGGTTAAAAGCTTTCTAAGCAAAACCAATTCAGTGGAGGAAGGATAGCATTTCAACAGATAATGCAAGAGGAACTGGATATGCATAAGCAAAAAAAAGTTAATCGCAACCTAACTCATCAGTAAGCTGGATTCTTACTTTCCATGATATTCTCTCCAAATCATCAGAAGGGTGTTACAGAGAGTAATACTGGTACCACATTGTATATGTACATCCTTCACATCATTTTTCCAAACTATTATGGGCCTTATCCTCTTTCCTTGTACTCCGTGTAGACTTACATGCAAACACAAATCCCCATGTTCTTGCCACACTGAACTATGTGAGGTCCCTTCAAACACTGGACTTGGATGTCGCCCATTAAGTTTCTTCTACTGGAAATGCCTTTTGCTAACATATCTCCATTTTGTCTTTGGGATTCAGCCTAAATAGTACTTCTCAAGATATGTTTCTCTAACTTCCCATCCCCTCAGCAGTGGCCAAGTCTCTTTCATCTTTCTGTCTCCAGCATCTAGCACACGGTGGTTCTATAGAATGATGATGGCGAGTTGCAGGTTAGCGGAGGCTTACATTGAACTGAAGGCAAGGAGTTTTCTGCTTTTGATGAGCGATTAGTAACCTTAAATTATCCAGAAGAAAGTTTGGGCGTCTGGGTGGCATCATCAGAACTTGAAAAGTTGAGAGAATAATTTTATTTCTCATTTAATGAAAAAGTGCTCATGAATAACTAGCAAAAATTTAATTGAGAGAATAATCAATATTGCTTCCAGCCATCCCCACCCCCAACCCATTTGAAATACCAGTTGCTTCATCCTTTTACCTGAGGAGCTCTTTAGTCAGTGATATTTGGAATAGTACGGAGAAGTTAAGATTTGAAGGTTCAGTATCTGTTCTTAATTTTCAGGGCTGGTAAGCTTTGTGCTACCACAAGTTAGCATTTATTTTCTGTATTATTTACATCTATTAGCATACTTTTCTATACAGTAGAATTTGTTCTACTAAGTGGCAATGTTGCAAACAAACATAGACATGGTTGGAGAAGCTTTTGTTTCTAATATGAGGTCAGCTACATAGAGGACATAGAACATTTAAACTCCATTTTGTTGTTATTATTGTTCTAATCTTAGCTTTGCATTTTGTTTTGAGAGATTACCTGATGGCTACTGATGTCTTAGTTAATTCCATGGTATGAAATGAGGGAATGATGACTCAATAAGAAACTATTTGATAGGACAGCAGAGCCAGCATCTAGTCTTTTCTAAAATATTTCATTTGTTTGTATATGAAAAAAAATTATTTCAGAGAAAAGCTTCTGATTAAAAAAATTCTCCTTAGCTTGTCATTATCTGTATATTTTATGGCCCTTTGTCCTGAAATTCTGACTTTTTCTGTCACTAGTCTGTTAAGTTTTTATTGACCTTCTCAAAATAGGATGTCTTCTAGCTTGACAGGTAGCAGTTGGCTTTATACTGAATCTTCAATTCTAGGAATCTGAGATTTTTTAAAAAACTGTTTTTGAAGACTAAGTAGTATTTTGAGGGTACCAAGTTGCTGACATAAAATGACTAGTATAAAAACATGTAGTCTTGGGGAAAAAATAAATGTATATTATATTTTTAGATACCTGATCTGAAACAGGTGATGTCATATCTTTTCTAATTTTTTGATTTGGACAATTTAGCTTGTACTTGTTTCAAAAAACTTGAAAACACAGAAAACTATGTAAAGGTCCATAATGATCACCTATAATTACCTGTGCTCTAGAGAAAGCCATTATGAATAATAATGTGGAACTTCTTACTGTTTTGCACACATGTATGTTTTATGTATATATGCAGTTTCTTTTAAACAAAATTAGGATCATACTAATTAGATAATGTTGTTTCCTTCACGCTTAACATTAAATCAGAAGTGCTTACCCGTGCATTAAAAATTTTTACAAATATTATTTCTGTTGCCAAAGAATTGGAAAGAAAAGAAGGCTGCACTCACATAGATGCCATCATTTATTTTGTCATTTCCTTATTAGTGGGAATTTGTGTTATTTCTAGTGTTCTGCTGTTTTAATGATGTGATTAATATCCTTGAATGTAAATTTCTCCTTACTAATCAAATTCTTGAAACATTCTGTCAGATTGCCCTCCAGAAAATCTGTACAAATTTATACTCCTACTCATGGTGATTAATAATAGCAAAAACAATAATAATGGCTACTATTTATTGACAATTTATTATATGCCACATCCTATTCTAAGCACTTTGTATGGATTAACTCATTTCTCACTGAGCACCAGCTTCCTTTTAGAGGTAAGAAAATCAAAGTGCACTATATAAGAATGTGAGTTTTCTAGTATCATGACCAACATCAAGTATGACAGTTAGACTGGGTGTGGTGGCCCATGCCTGTAATCCTAGTATATTGGGAAGCCTTTATGGGAGAATCCCTTGAACTCAGGAGTTAGAGACCAGCCTGGGCAATTTAATGAGACCCTATCTCTACGAAAAATAAAAAAAATTAGTTGGGCATGGCAGGAGGATCACCTAGCCCAGGAGTTATTACTTACATGAACCTGTAGTCCCAGCTACTCAGGAGGCTGAAGCTGGAGGATCACCTGAGCCCAGGAGAGCGACGCTGCAGTGAGCCAAGATCAGGCCACTGCACTCCAGCCTGGGTGACAGCGCAAGGTCCTGTCTCAACAAAACACAACAAAACACAACACCTAAGTGACAGAAAAAAGTCTTCCAATTTATTAGATATGGGAAAAACCTCTCATTGCTTTAAATTGCATTGCTCTAATACTATAAATACTATACTTTTTTTTTCCATCTGCAAAGAGCAAATGTTATTATCTTCCTCTGCCTTAGGAAGAAATTTGTTTCTAAAAACTTCCTAGGAAAAATTCTAAATTCTCCTTAGTCACAAGTATAGTTACATTAATTTTAGTAGAAAGATTTTGAATGCATGGCGAAATTTCAAAATTAACACAAATTTTTGCTAAACAAATAACATAAACAGTTAAGTTTGACATGAGCTGTTAAAATGGACACAGTTTCGGCCAGGCGCGGTGGCTCACGCCTGTAATCCCAGCACTTTGGGAGGCCAAGGCAGGCTGATCACGAGGTCAGGAGATCGAGACCATCCTGGCTAACACGGTGAAACCCCGTCTCTACTAAAAATACAAAAGATTAGCCAGGCGTGGTGGTGGGCGCCTGGAGTCCCAGCTACTCAGGAGGCTGAGGCAGGAGAATAGCGTGAACCTGCGAGGCGGAGCTTGTGGTGAGCTGAGATCGCGCCACTGCACTCCAGCCTGGGCGACAGAGCGAGACTCCGTCTCAAAAAAAAAAAAAAAAAAAAGGACACAGTTTCCTCAGGAGTTACTCATCATCGCATGACATAACAAGACATCCTATGCAGTCTTTACCCTTGCATTATTTATGCTGTAACAGGCCTATTACCTATGTTCCTTCAGTTTTTTTATTATAAAACTATATATAGTTTTATATTTAGTGCACTTAATATTTACTTAACAAATATTCATTTAATACTCATTGTTTATGTAATTGAAACTTTAATGCAAGCCTCATTCAAGAAAACTATAAACCATACAGAAGAAATCAATGAAACCAATACAAGTGATGCACGAGATAATCAGTATAACAAACTAGCAAACTATAAGCACTTACATCAGATGTACAGATCTAAGGCTCCTTGCATGATGTTTCATTTCCCAGCTTTCAGCTGCTCACAAGACATGATGTATTTAAAATGATCCTTGTAAACGCAAATAAATGCCATGTAAGTCAAACTAGGTTTGTTAAATGAAATTCCTCATTAAGTTGAATTCTTGTAACCTTATATGTTATGTATATCTCAGGGTCTTCCTGTGTTATAAATTATTGGGATTAGGGAGAGAAACTGAAGTTTATTTTGTGCTGCGTTGCTTAGTTAAGGTTTTTAATTGAGTTTTGCCAATGGCAGGTTTGTAGCAAAGAGGCCATGTGGTTAGATTTCAGTTTTCAAAATCACTTTGGCTGTTTACGCAGAGTAAACTGTAGCCTGCAAAAGTAGAGATGGTGAGACCAGAGGTAGGATGCTGTTTGGGGTGTTAAGTGGAGATAGCTAGGTGTGAGCCTTAGGCCACCTGCATTAGGATAACCTGGGATACCTGTTAAAATTTTAGATTCCTGACTCCCTTTGATTTAATCTATGGGTAAAGCTCAGGGAACTACATTCTAATTAACACAGGATATTTTCTTGACCCCTTTGTGGGACTTGTGACAGGGGTGCCTCATTTACTCAGCCTACCCCTGTCTACCCTTCATGGGAGGGAGTGTGTGAGTGCAGGAACTGGAGTGAGTGCTTTTGGGTGCTGGCAGGAACAAACTCTGTTTATTCTGCCTGCCATGCTCAACCTCTTGTGGGAAGGAGCATTCAGGCAAGCAAGTACAGGATCCTGCTGGCTGCTTTTGGGTGTCAGCAGGAGCAAACTCTGTGTGGGCTCCATGGCAGCGTCCAGGTGGGGGTGCCTGTGACGCCCAAAGCCCAAGAGGGCATGTTACAATGCTCTTTTAGCTCTTCTGTCCACCAACGGCTTAAGTGTTAATAGTTAGTGGGCCCTTTGCCTCATTGCGTGGGGTGGCTCCCCTCTACCAGTGATGGCAAAGGGTCAGTGTGACAGGGTTTTTTTTGGGTATCTGCACTTATGGCTCCTGAACGCTTGTCTGACATCTGGAAAAAATGAGGTCTCAGGAATGAATTGAAGGATGGTGAATGTGGAGGATTTTACTGAATGATGAAAGTGGCTCTCAGCAGGAAGGGCAGCTGGAAAGGGGAGGGGATGGGCAGGTAATCGTCCCCTCAAGTCTGGCCGCCTCCAGCCAGACTCTTCTTCGAAGTCAAGCTGTCAAGCCAGCCCTCTGAAGTGAAGTTGCTTCTCTCCAGTGTCCAGCTACTTCTCTGCTTCTCTCTGACTGAGTCTGGGGTCTTTATAGGCACAGGATGGGGGGATGGGCAGGCCATGAGTAGTTTAGGATAAGGCAACATTCCAGTGGGAACACAGGGATAGAAGTTCTCACTTTGGGTCATGGGTTTCTGGCTTTTTGGCTTGAAGGTGGGGTTTTGCCAGGGACCTGCCCTTGTCTGCCTAGAATTTCTCTGCCTCCTGCCTCTATCATTATACCATAATGAGTTCCTCACACAAAATATCTCACATTAATGTTTTAGAACCACTAAACTAGTGATCTCTAGGGTACATTTTAGCTCTGGCAAACCCTAAAACACTTGGGTCTGTTTTATAGATTTTTTCCATAAAGAAAAAGAGATATTTTAATACTTTAAGAATGCATTTTAAGGTGTCTTCTGAAGAACTAGGGACCATTTATTGGATAGTGGATAGTTATAACGTAAGGTCCTAGTTAATCTAGATAATTTTTTTTTCTTATTTTCTTAAACTTCTATGGGGGAGGAAGTTCTTCCTATAACTTTCCCATTAGACTTCCTCTAGGTTAACACTGCTGGGGATTAGGTCATATGCTCATTGCTGAGCCAGTTATTGGCAAAAATTGGAAATCTCCATTATTGGCTAAGCTGCTGAATAGTTTAGAAAAAGATACTGGCGAGTCACTTACAACATCCGCTACAATTGGGTTACTGGTTAGTGACCAAGATAGGATTTGAACACCCACCTGTCAGACTCCCAAGTCTACGTGATTTCTTCTGTGCCTTACAGCCTTTCTAAATATGTCTGCTTGCTATAAAGGCTTTCCATTGAATTGATTTATTTCTGGAATTAGACTTTGATGACCAGTAATTCCAAATTATGTTCTATTGTCCACTTGCTGGCTTTCTTTATCCACCAAACTTGCCTGTCTCTCAGCTGTAGGGCATCTCCTGATCCATGGAGCTCCTAGGTAAGGCAAAAGAACTGTGTTTACATTCAGCTGTGTGCTGCCCTATAGCAGTATGAACAGCTTCACACTGTCAGCTAAGAGGTGAAATGCCAAGTGTAGCTACAGTCTGGAAATGTGTTGATGTATATCAGCTTGGAAACAATGCAGGGGGCAGGTTTTGGGCCTTTGCAGTGGAGAGACCAGTCCGGAGAGGGCCACTAAGTGCTAGGCATTCCAATGGCATTTTCTCTTTGACACTCAGCAGCAATCTGTGACATATGTACTATCATTATCATTATCTATCATTTATCTTCATTTTACACAAGAGGAAACTGAAGCTTAGAGAGGTTGAGAAGTTTGTCTAAACACATCCAACTTGTAAATAATAGAGTCTGAATTTGAATTCACAGCTGTGAGACTTAGAAGCGTACACTCTTCTTTAAAGCTTTTTAAAATTGTGCAATGTAGCATAAAATACTGAAAAAAATACTTATCATATATGTAGTTTAACATGTAATTATAAAGTAAACAGCACTTCCTAGGACCTAAGTAGAAATTTACTAGTACTTAAGAAAATCTCCCTCTGTTCACTCTTTTTTTGTAACTTCATGTCTAATTTTAATGGTTGTCATTTAGTTGGGAAACTTGCCCTCTGTAATTATCCTGTTTAACTGTCCTCTTATAGCAAGTCATAATATGGTATAGGGGAAAGCTACATGGATCAAAAGTTACTGGCATGGATGCTCCCTTTCTGAACCGGATTTACCTTGGGCAAGTCATCTCTCTCCAAAAAAGAAAGGCAGAGTACCAAATAACTTACGGAAACGTCAACCACCATTATCCTGATAAAGAACTGGTTCCCTGGAGCATGAAGATCAGGTTAGAGGGCAGCCTTTGCTTGCTTTTTTCTTTGTTAATTTAGTAGTGTATTTATATAAACCCTTAACAATTTCAGTGACAGACTTCACTCATTTTGAATAGCAAGTATTTTGTTCAATTATGTAAGTCAGTAAATTGCCCTCACACTTTATTGATTAAAATGTCCTAGCTTTTGAAGGACTCACAAATATAATTTTCCTGAGACAGACTGTACTTTCGTTTTTTAAAATCCACCGTTGAGGACTGTGCATGATAAAGTGGAAGCAAGTGGTTATTAATTTTTTATTGAAATCTTCTGAATAAGTGTTTTCTCCTGGTTGGTTTCAAAAGGAGTCATATTCCTGAATCTAATTAGAGGCAGTTCGTATACTGTGGGCTTATTAAGATTCAAGGCACTTTTTTATTTTAGCCTGTCTGATATCCCTTTTTAATTTCACTTAAATTTGAATTACTCTAAACATCATCTGGGCATATTGAAGAAACTCAGTAATCTTAATAATGATGATGTTGACAAATCTGTCCTTATTCTTTTCAAGTCCCATAACCTTATACTTGATTCTGGCTTGTGAATACCTGAGACTAAGCTGCCCCTCTCTCTTCCTGTCGTAGACATCAATAATCACTCATGATGCTGTTCTGAGTGATTATTGATGTCTACCATGACAAAGCCTTGAGGTCTTACTTTCTACAGCTCCCTGGGCAGCCATTTCCAGCTGGTCAGAGTTAAGAGGCTCTGCCATCCCTGGTCTGGATGTTGTCTGTTTTGGGTCTGAACGTTTATATCCTCCACCAGGATCTCTGAGTAAGTTACATTATCAGCTGATTCTAAAAAAAAAAAAAAAAAAAAAATTCTGCCAGCCAGGCATGGTGGCTCACACCTGTAATCTCAGAACTTTGGGAGGCCGAGGTGGGCAGATCACGAGGTCAGGAGATTAAGACCATCTTGGCTAACACGGTGAAACCCCGTCTCTGCTAAAAATACAAAAAAAATTAGCCAGGTGGCTGGGTGCAGTGGCTCACGCATGTAATCCCAGCACTTTGGGAGGCGGAGGCAGGTGGATCACGAGGTCAGGAGATCGAGACCATCCTGGCTAACACGGTGAAATCCCGTCTCTACTAAAAACACAAAAAATTAGCCGGGCGCAGTGGCGGGCGCCTGTAGTCCCAGCTACTTCGGGAGGCTGAGGCAGGAGAATGGAATGAACCCGGGAGGCGGAGCTTGCAGTGAGCCCAGATCCTGCCACTGCACTCCAGTCTGGGTGACAGAGCAAGACTCTGTTGCAAAAAAAAAAAAAAAAAGGATTCTGCCTTGGTCTCCATTTTCCTACCTCTTTGAATGAGAATCTTCTCCTTTTCTAGACCCTTTCTATTACTATGTGTGTGTTTTCATAGCTCTCAGGCTGTCTGCATAGTTTGTTCATCCCAAACAAGCTCCTGGACTTATTCTTTGGCCAGTCTTTACCCGTTCCTTTGGCGTTTCTGCTTGGAAGTGACTTCCTCTCCTAAGGTGAAGACTCTTTGTCATTTAATAGGATGAACTTTCAAAGTATTGTCCCTGTTCATGAGTTAGTGTTCCCTGGCTGTGTGGAATAGAAAAGAATATCTCCGCTTGAGCTTGAATCCCTCTGGAATATGTGTCATTGACAGATCCTATTTCCTGTGTGACCATGTAAGCTCTTAACAGACTGGGCTTTGCATAGCTAGTAACTATCTGCTTTGGAGAAAATATAAAACAAGTACCTGAAGGTTTTGGAAAGTGCCAAAGGCAGGGAGACCCTGGAGGGGAGTCGAAATTGGAAGGAGGGGAGTTGAAATGGGAAACAAAAGGCCTGCTTTGAGTTTCCAGTTTTTACTTCCAGCTTTTACTTCCAGCTGTTTGGTCTTGATGACAGGGTGCAATGGTGGCTAAACTCCAGTAGAAAACCTGTAGTCTTTTTGCACTGGAGAACTGAAGGACAGAGTTCAGGATCCCTAAGCAGCGGGAAACTGGGAGTGGGAGGGTGTCTCAGAAAGGAGAGAGTCAGAGAGGAGGAGTCCTGGATTCTGTGTATAAACTGACCAAATCAGAAGGTATTTCATGAACAACACATGCATAAAGCTGACTGTAAGTGGCCCAGCTAAAGTAAAAAAGAACTAAAGTAAGACTTGAGCTGCTGCCCAAGAGACAGAGTTTGCAGTTTGAGTCTGAATATGTGTCACCCATGAATCACTCTTCACTGGGATCTCAGCTTTTTTCACTTATGTCTGATACACACAATGTAAATATTCTCTTTTCCCACTGTTCAGTTGCCTGTCTCAGTTTCATATGCTTAGTTCACAGTTGTTGGGCTTTGAAAGGCAGGCAAGAGGTCTGAAAAACTGATAACCAGCGCAAAGCCTCAGCCAAGGCAGGAATTTGGTATAAATTTTTAAGGGTGATGGTTCTGCCACAGTGCCTACCTCTTTTGCACAATTACTAGTGTGTCCTGAAGATCTTCCTCATGTATTTGAATGTCCTAGGTCACTTCATGTTGCTTTGCTGGCTCTCCATGATGATGTTGGAAGCAGTGTTGAATATCGCAAAAATCATAGTATAATAGATGAGAATAGCTGATATTTTCTGAGCTCTCCTTACGTGACAGATGCCCTAAGCACTTTACTCATCCTATTCTCCTAGCAATCCTGTTTATTATTCCTGTTTTACAGTTGAGGATTAAAGGCACAGAGTGGTTGAATGCACAGCTATTAAGTGGTAAAGCCAGGAACTAATAGGAAAAGGAAGATAGGTTAGTATGACGTATACACACGTGCACATTCTCAAACATGTGGTTAGAATTGGAAGATGGGTATTGTCTGCACTGAGTTTCAGCAGATTCCTGAGGAAGATAGATATGAAAAATACCATTTTCCTGATACTATGCCCTGTCAAGTTTACTGGCATGAACTTGGCAGGGAAAAGACTAAGAAATACTAATGAGAGCCCAAAGATTGAATGAACCTTTAGTTAAAGAGATAAATAGTGACTGAGTAGTTTGCTTATCCAGATGAGTTAGATTCTGTAGGCAATGGTTTACTGACTCTTGTAGCTAGAATACTGCTGAAATTTTCATTCATATTGAGGAGCAAATTATTAAGTATAGTTAATTATAATGAAATGATGAAAATAAACTTTATAAGATAACTAATAGTTTACTTTGTTTGCACCAGAATTCTTGAAATCTGCTCCAAAAGAACCATAGACTCTTAAAAATTTTTTTTTTTAATTTTAATATAATTTTACAAATTGAGACTGGGTCTTGCTCAAGCAATCCTCCTGCCTCGGCCTCCCAAAGTGCTGGGATTATAGGTGTGAGCCACTGTGCCCAGCTGAAGAGTCCTACAGACTAACCTTGGTGATGGTAGTGGTCCTGGTGAAGAGTTAGCAAAGGAAAGAGAATTCCCTGCCTGTTGTGGCACCGAAGAGCTTTTTACAAGGCACTGAGTGCTGCAATATACTGGCTATGAAGAAGCTAGACGATGCAGGATCATGTGGCTATGAAAGGAAGTTGTAGCATTAGGCTTAGATAATATATGGAGGGTGTCTACAGTGGGGACATGGTGTTTCAGCTCTATTCTGTATTCAACCACATCTCAAAATTTTAGTTTTCTGAACACCATGGTTATGAAATGAATACTTTATTCCAGGAATGGAGTAGTCTTATACTGGATTAACAGATAACAGATAAAACAGTGATAACTTGTGGATAAAATATATAAAATATAAGAAATATTTTAAAAATATTAAAATATTTTAAAGTCTTGGAGTGTAACTAAAAGTAGGCAGAAAGCGGAGAGGATTCCATCCTTGAAGGAAAGGAACCACACTGAGCGAGACCCACATTGACATGGCTTTTCCTCTGAGGGCCCTTCGTAGCCCACAGCGTGCATTAAATAACTGTCCATTAAAATGTTTCTGCCTAACAAAGTTTTGTTTTACTATTGCCAGGTAAACTTATTGAACATAGACATTGACAGGAAGCATTGTTCTTTAACTGGCATTTACTACAACTAAGTATTTTCCTGGCATTTCATTGTGGAATTTTTATTTAATTTCATCCAAACTTGGGGAGCAAATCACTGTAATTATGCCTGTTACATTATTTTATAGGCTATAGAACATGAAGAAATCAAATACAGAATGAAGGAGTCAGGGTATAATAACTCTGACTTTTGGTTTAGAACTTGGTGTTTGAAAACATGCAGACTTTGGTTTGCTTTTTCTGTATTTGAAAGGTTTGACCTCTGTGTAAATGACTTTACTACAGAAACTGATTGCAGTGTACTACATTGTTTATGAATATTGATATAATAAATATTTAATGGATACATTTTGCTAGTAAGTACTTCATCTAGCGTAAAATTAGAGAAATTTTACTTGAGACAGTCTGCAAAACAGCCCGAAAAAATAATCATGCCCTTTTGAATAACCTTAAAAACATTTTACTTTTCATTATTAATTTGTTCTTGATTTTGTTTTCTGGCTTAAGCACATTAATTAAAAAATGCACTACCTGTACCTTCATCCTCCTACACTTGTGGATTCTAGCGATGAGAATGGTGAAAAGCACCGTTGGACAAGCTCAGATTTATATCTCAATATGAAGGATTATAAAATATCTTTGTACATGTTAGCTAAATCTGTGAAAGATCAAATGAGTTCTTTGCTTGACAGTGTAGATGATTATGGTGATGTGATAGTTATAATGAAAGCATTTGTTGAGTGTGTACTTTGTGTTAGGTACTGTAATGTATCCTCAAAAGCAGGATCTCATTGATTACACATGATAACCTGGCAGCAAAGTGATTAAGGTCATAGACTCTAGAAGTTAGGTTTGTATCCTTGTGACCTTGGAAACATGTCTTAATCTTTCTGTGCCTCAGTTTTCCATCTGCAATTGGAGATCACCCTTTACCTACCTTATGATTTCAAAAGCAATATGCTGAAACAGTGCCCCATTCCCTGGTCAGCTTGTATTATTAATAAGTGGTTGTGGTCATTATCATAGTGGGGCCAGGGCTCAAACAAGTCCATGATCCAGTGTCCATGATCTTAACCACATCACTGTATGCTTGAGCATCACTGGTGCCCAAGCATGCCACCTGACACATAGTAGATGCTCATTAAAAAATGAGCTTTGGGCCAGGCACTGTGGCTCACATCTTTCATCTCAGTACTTTGGGAGGGCAAGGCGGGCAGATCCCTCGAGGTCCACCATTCAAGACCAGCCTGGCCAACATGATGAAACCCCGCTTCTACTAAAAATACAAAAATTAGCTGGGTGTGGTGGTGCGTGCCTATAGTCCCAGCTACTTGGGAGGCTGAGACACGAGAATTGCTTGAACCCAAGAAGGGGAGGCTACAGTGAGCAGAGATCGCACCAGTGCACTCCAGTCTAGGCGACAGAATGAAACTGTGTCTAAAAAAAAAATGAACTCTGGATTTTCCCTGTAGAATTTGTGCTTGAACTGGCTTATTTGTCTATTTATTTGTACATAATATATGGCTCAATGCAGAGAGAAACTGTTTAGCTTTGAAGTCTTGGAGATAAATGATGATGGGCATATGGGCTGAAATCTGTATTATTCTAGAAACACGATTACTGAACTGTTAGCCCTGGGAAGTGCCTGGCCTTGTCTAATAATTTGTTGTCACAGGAACCATTATTATTTGTCTGCTATGAAGGCAAGTCAGTGGCCCCAGTTTTAGATCGAGGGTCATTGTGTCCTTGGGCTTTGTATCTAATTAATTAATTATCATTCAACAAATACTAAAGAAGCACCAGGTCTGTCCCAGGCATGGGAAATGCATTGGTGAATGCATGAGACATGGTTTGTGCCTTTGAGACCATCATAGTCTCATGGGACGTGGCAGACACTGACAAATCACCCACATATATAATTACACATTGAGAGGTGTTATGAGGTAAAATGAGAGGTCAGTAAACTTTTTCTGTAGATGACCACGTAGTAAATACTTTATTTTTTTATTTTTTTTGAAACGGAGTCTCACTCTGTTGCCTAGGCTGGAGTGTAGTGGTGTGATCTCAGCTCACTGCAGCCTCTGCCTCCCAGGTTCAAACGATTCTTATGCCTCAGCCTCCCGAGTAGCTGGGATTACAGGCGTATGCCACCACACCCAGCTACTTTTTGTATTTTTGGTAGAGACGGGGTTTCACCATATTGGCAAGGCTGGTCTCAAACTCCTGGCCTCAAGGAATCCACCCGCCTCGGCCTCCTAAAGTGCTGAGAGTACAGGTATGAGCCCTCACACCCGGCCATAGTAAATACTTTATACTCCTGGGCCTTACATTCCCTGCTGCAACCATTCACCTCTATCACTGCAGGTAACAAGAGGGTCATCTCTTCCTGTGGTCTAGGCCAGTGAGGACGACTAGCAGGGAGATTCTGATGAGAGTCAGAGAGCCTTATCATTTGCTTAGTAAAGCAAATGTCTTCACATACCTGCACTGGGAGGCTGCTGAATGCTGTCACGTAGCTAGTGAGGATCTCCTGTGGACTCTCAGTGCTGTTGTAAGACAGCATCAGGCTGCAGTTTCCTCATCTGGACTCTCAAGAAGTTTATCTGCATCTTCTTATAGGACATTGGTCTTCTTCATAGGACATTGGTCTGCAAACTTTTTCTTAAAGGATCGGGGAGTAGATACTTTAGGTTTTGCATGAGACTACTCAAAAGCAGAAGCAGCAATAGACAGTACATAAAGGGGCAGGCATGGCTGCATTACAATAAAACTTGCTGATGCAGGGCTTTGTATCGTATGTTAGTTCAGGACAGTTGATTAAAGTTTAGTATTCTAGGCAAGTAGGTTCACCTTGTATTTTAACTCCTGTTGATGGTATCCATGTGGAACACTGTGTAATGAGGATTGTGAGGCTGAGGTCATTCTTTTGGGAAAAGGAGACGATTGACTAGTGATGTCTGTCATAGGTTCAGCTTGTGGGAGCACTGGTTGGTACAAGTGCTGGGCATCTTTAATCCTTGCGGCTGGGAGTGCCTTGCGAGCAAGGATTTTGCCATCTATCTTTATACATCAGGTGCTTGGCACAATTGTTAGTTTTAAAAGGGTTTATCAAATGAATGGACATTTATCTTGATGCCTTCCCACAAAACCATATTTAAATCATTTATCCTACACAATAAGTACTTACTAAATGCTTATAGCGTTAATGGCAACATCTTTTTATTCCAGTTGTTTTCGAAAGAAAGGAAATTCATTGCATTCTATGTTTAATGTCCTTGACCATCAGTATTTAATCTTCTATATAATAGAACCACCAAAGTCTACAGTTTAAATGATATTCTTTCCTTCTGTCCTTCACTTGTTTGTGCTTAAGGCCTTTACATTTCTTATAGGTAATATTAAACAACATAATGCAATTAGAATTTGTTTAACATTTATTTTGAAATATGTAAGATAGGTAATTAAGGAGTTTTTTTTTTCACATTTGCTTTATAAAGTAGGTTTCATTCCTTTATCGTAAATAGAGTGTACAGTACCTTGTATCCTCATAATACATTTCTCTGAAAATTTTTTTTTTATTTTTAGAGACAGCATAAGAATCCTTTTATAAGCTCAATATGCATTTCCTGGCTGTAGCACATAATTTATCTTTTGTGTTTTTAGGGTTGCAAGATGAGAAGGGGGCAGAGAGTAGGATTAGAGAATGCTGTAATTAAAGCTGATTTTCCTAGCATGTAATGTGTGGTATAATGAATATATATATATTTGGTCATGGTTCCTGGTTCCTGGCACAGATCTAAAACCCTGAGTGGTAGGAGCTTCTTTTGTTACTTATAAAATGTTCTTTTGTTATTTTTAAGCTCCTTTTAGCCATACCTGGGTTTTAATGCTAATGAGGTGACTGCTGGTGGCCCTTTAGATAGTTTTAAGGGAGGGGTTAGCCATGCCAAGAAGGGTGGATAGGACTTTTAGTTTTCAGTCCCCTACCCCAACACCTCTAAGTAGGGGAGAGAGGCTGGAGATTGAGTTCAGTCACGAATGGCCAATTTCTTAATCATGGCTAAGTAATGAAACCTTGATTAAACTCTGAAACACTGACATTAGGGGAGCTTCCAGGTTGGTGAACACATATGGGCGCCCCCCCTCCCCCATATCATGTTCTATTGCATCTCTTCCATTTGGCCATTTCTGAGGTTTATCCTTTATAATAAACCAGTAATCATAAATATTCTCTAGAGTTCTGTGAGTTGTTCTAGTGACTTATTGAACCTGAGCAGTGGGAACCCCTGTGTGTGCAGGTGGCCTGCCACCCTGTTTGCAGCTGGCATCTGGAGTGGGAGCAGTCTGGGGGACTGAGCCCTTAACCTGTGGTGTTTGTGCTAACTCTGGGAGTTAGTGTGAGAATTGAATGGAATTTTTGGACAACCAGTTGGTGTTGGATAATTGGAGAATTCTGAGGAAATAACACATATTTGGTGTCAGAAAACACCACACATGACATCTGTCTTTGCCAATGCTTAACTCAATATGGTGCTCAGCCTCTCTTCATATTCAGCAGAAAACGTTCTTACACCAAAGCGTACTGAACAGATTATGCTGCAGGTTTCAGAGAAGAAATGTGAAGGCATGCTGAATCCACAACATCTTTTCTCATTCTCATCACATGTGTCTGTTCTTCCTTGTTCTCTTCCCCTCTCTCTGCCTTTTCCCGCTGCTCACTGATAACGTTCTCCTGTGTTAACATGGAGCAGTTCTTGCTGTATATAATTCCCCAACTTGCTGTATTAGTTCATTTTCACACTGCAAATAAAGAGATATCCGAGACTGGGTAATTTATAAAGGAAAGAGGTTTAGTGGACTCACAGTTCCACATGGCTGGGGAGGCCTCACAATCATGGTGGAAGGCAAAGGAGAAGCAAAGCACATTTTACAGGGTGGCAGGCAAGACAGCATGTGCAGGGAACTCTCCTTTATAAAACCATCAGATCTCATGAGACTTACTATCATGAAAACAGCATGGGAAAAACCCACCCCCATGATTCAGTTACCTCCCACTGGTAATTATGGAGGCTACAGTTCTAGGTGAGATTTGAGTGGGGACACAGCCAAACCATATCAGTTCCATGTCCACTCACCAAAAAGTCCTGTGGTCAGCTAGACACCCTTCTCTTCGATGAAAGTTTGCTTTCTATCTGTGGTTACTTAAACATACCCTCTGGGTGTCTCATCCACTCATCCCAAATAGTGTATCAAAATATTCCTTACAACTGCATATAGGGGTAAATCTACCTTTGACCATCTTATACATTCATACTCGCCTTCATTCAATAAAAAACTAAATCGAATGCCTACAATGTCTCATGCAGTGTTCTGGGCACGGGGCACTCATCAGTGAACAAAACAAGTGATTGCCCTGTGGAGCTGCTCTAGCCATATACATATATAAAATTAGTACACATAAGAAAGTATGAAACAGGGAAGTATTTACTAAATTTCTATGTATTTATATGTGTCTTCCTATTCCTGCTTTTATCATTTGGGGTCCAGTTAGAAAGATAGAGACTATGCCCATTATTTTAACAGATAAAATTTAACATAGAGAATTGAGTAAAGAAGTATTGGAGGACTAGAAGGGCAAAAAACTCCAAAAAAACCCACCATTAACTAAAACAGAGATTATAACTTGCAGGAGGCAGTGCCCCCCACCCCCAACCCAAGATAAAAGGAAGAGGTTGAAGCTCTCTAAGAACTTGGGAACTTGGAACATAGGTCCTGCAGAGCTGGGACCTAGAGTTTTCGGAAAGGCTGCTGCTTGGCTGGTTTCAGTGGCTCCAAGGCTGGTCAGGGAGTGCTGGTAGCACCTGTAAACTGGAACCAGCTAGTCTTGAAACCAGCTCCTTTTGCCAGGGTGAGGAGCTGTGGGGCCAGGGGCTATGGTGACAAAACATTAGAAAGGAGCAGATATCATCTCTATCTGCCAGCCCTTTAGTCTCCCTATAGTGTGCCCCATATGGGCAGACCCTAATAGGAAGCCAGATGGCGAAAGAGAAAGTAATTTGCAGGATTATCAGCCCCGCAGAGCAATGAACACCTAGAAAGGCGATTTTGGATCTGAGACAAAATAACTTCATAACTGGCATGTCACTGATAATGGCCCAAGTCCAGGTCCTCTTCATCTTTCTTTTGATTTACTACATTGAATCCCAAAGATGCTGTTCAGATCTAATGAGAAAATAATTGTGAAATATCCAAATAAAAGTATTTTCACACAAATGTGCAACAGCTCCAATTTGCTTCTATATGATGTATGGTTAGTTGTGTACTTTGTCCTGTTTTGCAGTCTGTGGCATTTCCCAAAGGAGTAACTAATTCCATGGGATTTAAAGCAGATGCCAAGTAAAAATTGGTTGGGGGATAACTAAATATAGTTAAGTAGATTTTTTTTAAATGGTCAAGCTCCTCAGAACCTCAAATAAAGCATATATCGAGAACCTCTAAGTGAAGAAAATAAAACTATGTATTTCCCAGATATTTGACCATGAAATTCCCCCATCTTCAGTTTCAAGCTCACTGATTTGTCTTCTGGTTATAGTCTCTCTACTTTCAACTCATCTCTACTAGTCCTTTTTTAAAAACAAAAACATTTCAAACTTATAGTTGAAAATTTTTTGATACATATACTATCCTCTCACGTCTCTCTGGTGTATTATGCTTTTTTTTTTTTTGAGACGGAGTCTCACTCTGTCGCCCAGGCTGGAGTGCAGTGGTGCGATCTCGGCTCACTGCAAGCTCCGCCTCCCGGGTTCACGCCATTCTTCTGCCTCAGCCTTCCATGTAGCTGGGACTACAGGTGCCCACCACCACGCCCAGCTAATTTTTTGTATTTTTAGTAGAGATTGGGTTTCACCGTGTTAGCCAGGATTGTCTTGATGTCCTGACCTCATGATTCACCCGCTTTGGCCTCCCAAAGTGCTGGGATTACAGGCGTGAGCAACCGCGCCCGGCATGTACTTTTAAAAAGCAGTTTTGTGCTATGTCCTCCTTCAACTTTTTCTCCTTCAGCGTTAGTTCTTCTATTTGTTTCTCTTTCATGATGTTGGTCTGTGTTGTTTCATCATTCTTGCTCTTGTGCCTTAGAGCATCCTGTCACCAGTGACTGCCAGTAACTGGTCTTTTCCTATTGGTAGTCCCCTGAGGCATTATTTCATCTCTTGGGCCCGTGTACCCTACAATTGCTATTTTTGTCCAGCATACCCCTTGCTACTTGGTGCTGATCATTTTGATGGTTGCCCGAGCCCCCGCTCTGCTCCATGGGTGCCCAGCCTTCAGACAAAAGATAATCCTAGCGGCCGGGTGCGGTGGCTCACGCCTGTAATCCCAGCACTTTGAGAGGCTGAAGTGGGCGGATCATGAGGTCAGGAGATCAAGACCATCCTGGCTAACACGGTGAAACCCCGTCTCTAGTAAAAATACAAAAATTACTCCCAGCTACTCGGGAGGCTGAGGCAGGAGAACGGCGTGAACCCGGGAGGCGGAGCTTGCAGTGAGCTGAGATGGCGCCACTGCTCTCCAGCCTGGGCGACAGAGCGAGACTCATCTAAAAAAAAAAAAAAAAAAAAAAAATATATATATATATATATATATATATATATATATATATATATATGTAGCTATTCCTACTTTGGGTACATCCCTGTCCTATGCTCTTTTGACTGTGGGATCCTACTTCAATCTAGTTCTTATCTGCTTACCATTCTCCTCTACCAGGGGCACTCCATTAATTTTTTCCCCTAGTGCTGCTATGAATATAGCAGCTTGGTTTAGACAGCTTGGTCCAGTCTTACATTCATCCTTTCTGTGTCCCCACTGTGCTTAGCACTAGATCTTACCCTGTAGTGTAGGTGATACTTGGTGTTCAGCAGATTGCTTTTGGGAGGGGGCTTGTTCTCAAGGCCTCAGGTCATTTTCCCGGCCATCAGTATACTTCCTTGGGGTGTTTCTTCTGCCCTGAGAAGGTGAGTAGCTTTCATGTCTAGTGTTTTCAGAGGCAGCAGGAGCTTCAGAGATCAATTTTAATTTTGAGCTGACTGTCCTTCTTTAGAGGCAAAGGTCCTCAAGAGAAGAGAGTAATGGCCAATAAGGGAGAGTTGTTCAGATCTTTCTCCTGCATTGGGTAGCTAATTAGATGCTGGCTGGATCTACCTGGTGGAAGGTCATAGAACCAAATCCCCACTGTGGTGCATTTCTCACCTCCCTGGTGTTGCTTCTTGATCCTGGACAAGGTGGAAAAGAGATTTCACAGAAATCTTTCATTTTACTTTGTCAGCAAACTTGTAAGGTCATGGTGGTTGATATTTGCAGTTAGCATAAATAAACAGAGGTCACCTGTGAATAAATGGCAGGGTGAAGATGACCCACCGAGCCTTCGATGCCACTCACTTAAGCTTATTTCTCAATTATCAACTCCCAGAACTGTCATCTTGACATTACAGCATACTTTGATCCTTTCTGCCTCATTCTCTGTTCACTTCTAGTTTGGGCCAGTTGTTAGCTTGTGGCAATATCATCTAGCATTTCACTATGGGTTCCTAAAAGAAGACTCATTAGTATAAAACTTTCTTGATGTTTCTTAGGTTCTTTGACTCCTCCGATTTTAAGAGGGTATAGTATGTTTAGGATATTGTTTCCTTTGCTGCTTAGATACTGTGTCAGATTGTCTATTTGTAAGAGTCTTTTTGTGTGTACTTTTCTGAGGTCTTTGTCATCACAGTGGGCTTTTCAAATGAATGACAGTATGTATTTCACACATTTCCTGGACAGTGTGACAGGCTCATTTGACTACCGTGCATTCTGCACTTGGGTATAAATTTTTTTTTCAGGGATTATTTTAAAGTTTCCTTTTCATGATATCTAGTTTTCTGAAAGCTCACCTTGAATTTAACTTCTATGGATTATTCTTATAGATAAAAGTAATATTTGGATGATTTACCCTCTCCCCCTCCCTGGCTAAAGAAATTCAAATTACTATAAGAGAAGAGATGACTAACATAGATGGAAAAATTTGGCATGTGTTTTTCTTTTTTATAACTAGGGCATTTTATGTGGAATATTGGGGAGGGCCATGGAATTTAATCATCAAAATTATTATTTCTCCTTAAATGGAGATTTTGACAATGAAATTGTGAAAGAAAGGGTGCTCTCTACAATGTTATATTTTTCTTTAAAAGCATCTAAGATCAAGTTTTCCATAGCAGCAGTATTTTATTCATCAACAAGAATGAAATGTCTTTCTAAACATAAATAGTGGACTTCAGACCTCACAGACACCAATTATCATTCTGCACAGAGAACATTCAAAATGTCAGAGAGATGATCTCAGGAATTTCCCCAGCGAAGGTCGCTCATTTCCTACTCTACAAGTCATTTCTTTGGCACGCCAGTGTGACAGGCGAACTTGTGAGATTGAGTTAGCTAGGTCACTCAAAACTGCCGCTATAAAGAAGTGATGAGAAGTCTCTTGCTATCAGGTAAATCCCATTAAATTCAAATGTATCCTAAACTATTAAGCACTATTAGATCCTTAGAAGGAGCAGGAGTGGGTTGATTGAATAAAGTCTGTCCCTTGCAAGCTTTCATCTGGATTTACTGGAAAGGACTTTGGGGAGTAATTTAAGGAGGGCTAACAAATTGCTAACTGCAGGGTGTGGAGATGGTAGCAGGGCCCTGTGAGACAGTCAAATCTGATGCATTGAGATGACATGTTTGACCCCTGGTAATGGTGATGGTGAATGTGCACGTAGGTTCTTTAGGGTTTACAAAGCACCTTCACGTACATTATCCCAGCCACCCTGGAAGCTGGTGTTTTGCTAATATCTCTGCTTTACCCGCTTAGTGTGCAAGCTCATTTGAGGTAGAGATCTTGAAAAACACTGCTGTTGTTCCTCTCACACTGGTGATGTGTTTGGGCCACATGGTTGAATAAAAATATCTAGTACTTTCCCTTCTCTGAGTATTGTAAAGGATCTGCTCTGATGGCGTAGTTGGGCGGGTTTTAATGAATAATGAATAGCCCCAGAACAAGATTTTTTCCCCGTTTTGAAAATTTAAAGAATGATCCCATGGCCTAGTATTGTACTCTTTTTAATGTTTTCTTTTCTTTCTTATTTTTTGTTTCTTAAGATGGAGTCTCACTCTGTCATCCAGGCTGGAGTGCAGTGGCTCGATCTCCACTCACTGCAAGCACCGCCTCTCGGGTTCGCGCCATTCTCCTGCCTCAGCCTCCTGAGTAGCTGGGACTACAGGCACCCGCCATCACGCCCAGCTAATTTTTTTGTATTTTTAGTAGAGATGGTATTAGCCAGGATGGTCTCGATGTCCTGACCTCGTGATTCACCCGCTTTGGCCTCCCAAAGTGCTGGGATTACAGGCGTGAGCCACCACGCCCAGCCGCAATTTGTTTTCAAATGAACACTTTGCATGGAGATGATTCTTGGAACACAGACCCTCTTTTGCCACCATAGAGACTCACCTGAGTGGGTGGGGGGAATGACATATATATACACATACATACACATAGGTATATATATATATTTAAATGAGATGGAGCAGTGACTTAATTTTAAGGAAACAACTTCTAGAGTTATTTGTGCCACAAGTGAGCAGAGACTCAATTTTTATGAACATGAACCTGACATAAGACCAAGCTACTTGGCACAAATATCCTCGCCTTCTTCCATGAGCTCAACTGTTCTGCAGAGATGTTGTCTTGGCAGGCTGCAAGGGCAGTGCCTAAGCACAGGGATGGGTGCTTAATGCTGGCCTGTTGAGGGAGTGTCCGTTACTCTTGTAACTTCAGGCCTCAGTTACTCATGTGTCACATGGACTTTTGGCCTGTCATGATCTCAGGTTTCCTTCAGATCTTATTAATCTTTTCAAAATAATTAGAAAATTATTAATTTTATTAAATGTAATTAGATTTTTTTTCTTTTTCTAGCTTGCCTTCTTTTGTTTTATTAATAAACCCATCTTTGGGGAATTAAATGTAGTTATTAAATTAACTACATTAAATAGATAACTTTTATTCAGGATAAAACAGCGTATAGAGATTAATATCACAGTCATCTGTGGGTCCAGCGTGAAGAAGTTCCAACTACTATTTTCTCAGATTTGCTCAGATCACTTTAAAATAAAAGACGTGAAGTATAAGTGATGAAATTGAAGTCTGTTGTTGTCTCATCGGAAAATCCATGATCCCTTCTGACTCTTTAACATAGTCAGTGTCCTAAACTTGGCATGTCACCTTCCAAATGGTTTTGATATATCCATGTATGTATCTTCCTAAGATTGTTTACTATTATTATTTTCTATTTAAGTGTGCATAAATACTCTTATGTGTTCCTCTTGTTCTACCAGTTGCTAGTTTTTCCCCTATGTTTTGCTTTGTATTTACAAAGCATTGTCATATTTTAAGAGCTGGTTCATTCATTGGAACCATTTTACAGTATTCCATTGGATAGGCCACATCTTATTAATCCTTAGCTTTAATGTATTTGGTTTTTGTTATTTCTATGTAGCATCTCTGTAATCAAGGGAGGCCTTGTGTTCTCTCCTAGGAGAGAATCTCAGATGGGCCACTGTAGCAGATAGAGGTACTGCAGCCTGCTGCCCGCTGAGATTGATATTAAATAATGGAAGAAAGTTATAAGATCAAAGGCCCAGCAGCTCTGATGTGGTGGAATGATGTGCAGAAATGTCAATAATTAAATGTAATACAAAGGCCATGTCTTAGTTCATTTTCTGTTGCTTATAAGAGACAGCCTGAAACTAGGTCATTTTTAAAGAAAAGGAATTTATTTCTTACAGTTATGGAGCCTGAGGAGTCCAAGGTCAAAGGGCTGTATCTGGTGAGGGCCTTCTTGCTGGTGAGACCTCTTCTGCATAGTCCCCAAGGGATGCATGGTGAAGGGGCTGAGAGTACTAGCTCTCATCTCTCTTCTTTTTCTTAGAAAGCCACCGATTTCACTCCTGTGATAATCCATTAACCCATTAATCCATTCATCCTTGAATGGATTGGTCCATTCATGAGGGCAAAGCTCTCAGAACCCAATTACCTGTTATAGATCCCACCTCTCAATACTGCCACATTGGAGATTAAGTGCCATATGAGTTTTGGAGGGAAGAAACATTCAAACTATAACAGGCCAGTTTGGGCAAAAGATTTGAGGTTAAGATTGTTTTTAAAGAAGTGCCTTTTTTATGACTAGCAAGTACATCAGATTTACCACATGCATGCCAACGAACATTGTAAAGTGTGTGTGTGTCTAATACTAGATTTCTTGTTTTTTTCCTTAAACCCACATCTAATCCACAAGTAAGCTTTACCTCATCACCAAACTTTATCCAGAATCCCCTCATTTCTTTCTGTCCGCACCTCTACTGCCCTTCTCTATAGTCTAGTTGAGAGATCAACACACTGGCCTGCTAGCCAAATAAAGCTTTATTGGAACACAGCCATGCCCATTAATTTATTTATGATTGATGGCTAGTTTGTACTACAAAGGCAGAGTTGAGTAGTTGCAACAGAGTCCACCTGGCCTCAAAGCCTATAATATTTGCTATCTGGCTCTTTATAGAAAAAGTTTGCTAACCTTAATCTGGTTTAATGCAGCTCTCTCCCAATTGGTTTTATTCTCCAAACAGAAAACAGTGGCTTTTCTAAAACGTGAATTTGATCTTCTCACTTCCCTGTTTAAAACTGAGTGAATGAAGTCTAAACTCTGTATTTGCCTTACCAGCACCTGCATTATCTGGTCCCTGCTGGCATTTTCATGCTCCTCTGTCACCATACTCCCTTGTTCGTGCACATGCCAACCCCTTTCCTGCCCCAGAGCCTTGGAACATGCTGGCCTCTCAGCCTGCTGTGCTTTGCCTCAGCTCCTTCACAGGTATACCTCTTTTCTGTCTCCAGGTTTCTGCACAGATGTCGTTTCTTCAAAGGTGACCACTCAGTCTAAAATTGGCCTGCACAGCTCATCATGTGTCTTTCTTTTCTTTTTCTTTTTTCTTTCTTTTTTTTTTTTTTTTTTTGAGATGGAGTCTCACTGTGTCGCCCAGGCTGGAGTCCAGTGGTGCATTCTCGATTCACTGCAACCTCCGCCTCCTGGGTTCAAGCTGTTCTCCTGTCTCAGCCTCCCGAGTACCTGGGATTAAAGGTGCATGCCACCACGCCCAGCTAATTTTTGTATTTTTAGTAGAGACAAGGTTTCACCATGTGGGCCATGCTGGTCTTGAACTCCTGACCTCAGGTGATCCATCTGCCTTGGCTTCCGAAAGTGCTGGGGTTACGGGTGTGAGCCACTGCACCCGGCCTCATCATGTGTGTCTTTCTTTTCCCTCATAGCATTTGCTGCTCTGTAATTACACTCTTCATTAATGTGTTCATGTCTTTCTTCCCTGCCTCTCCTCCTAGGGCAAAAGCTTGCTGACCACAAAGAACTTGTCTGTGCTGATTACTGCTAGATCTTGGATGTCAAACACAGTGACCACATTATGGATGCAGTGGAAAATTGTTAAATGAATTGTTCATTAAATGAATGAACAAAGTATAGGTCTGCCAGTTTCCTTGGTAGGAGTTAAATGCCAGTATATGTTTATATTACCTTAATTTGTTTTCTTTATCTATAAATAAATCTTGCCTACTTCTGTTTGCAGGGTAAAATTAAGGTGATTTTCTTCTGCAACGTGATTGAGCTAGCATACTCTCCAGGAGGGAACAGACAGGCATTCTGAAAGGATGTTCGGTATTTTTAGAGCCTTTTATACATGTGTTTCTGCTGTTGTGCTAATATGCTAATGTTTATCAAGGTTGTATTTTTTTCCCTCCCTTTCTTTCTTGCTGCTGGCAGAGCAGCATTATAGAGTTATGCAGCAAACCCTCCTTTGGGCATTTGTCATTACTACAAAGTGTTTTACATTTCTTTGCTCCTTAAAATATATGCTGCTTTTCTGCTGAACCTAGGATAAAAAGAACAAGGCAGTATCTTTGCGAATCTTAATTCTTTTGAGTTAGGGAAACCGATCCAGCAACCTCTCTTTCACACCTTCCCATTTTCCCAGTGAACCTCATATTCGGTACAGCTCTGTACCTTCCTGCAGTGAAATCTATAAACCAGAGCCTCCTGCTTCTTTTGCCCCAGTTGACTTCAAGGCTCAGGGCCCATGTTTGTGCACTGGGAGATGATACACCAGCACTGCCTCGTTAAAGGGCACGGGCTCCTCAGTCAGACATACCTGTATTTGAAATATGGCTTTGCCTCCAACCAGCTGTGTCACCCTGAGCAGTCACTTAGTTACTCTGAACCTTCATTTGCTTATCTGTAAAATGAGCTTCTGCTGGTATCTTCCTTTAATTGGAGAATCTCACGAGGTAATGCTTTCCAAGTGGAATAACACAGTTTCTGGAATTTCATGGGACTCAGAAATGTTCACTAGTATTTGATTTGGATCAGCAACGTAAGACTTTGCCAAGGCACCCCAAGAAGAATGAATTCTAAAATAGCAACCTGCTGTGATCCAGTTTCTGGATAATCTGGAAGCTCAACTGTCAATTCTTTTTTGGAAGTACAGATGATTTTATTATTATTATTTTAAACTGATGCTGCTTGCTTTACTGCTGGAGGCCTTAGATAAGACATGTGGCACTATCAGAGATGCGTTGTCAATGGAACAAAAATGGTCTCGGATGCTGGTCTGATCCTAGTCTGATGTCCTGTGAAGAATAACTCAAGTGTTGTTTCTCTTGATGCGGGAACTTTAAAGTACTTTTATTCTGTAGCCATCCACTCTAATTAAGTTTTACATCCCTTCAACGCTGGCTTTTCAGGTACCATATCATCATTATTATTATTACCAATTTGTCAGCTGCTTTATTTTTTCATACTTTAAAACGGAAAACAGTAATTTTAGGTCAGGAATGGCAGTATAGTTTTTGTCTGTGGTGGTTCCAAGTAGTTTTTAATTGACACAGGATTTACAGACTGACTAAAAAGAGAAAAAGTCAGATGTGATAATAGAAAGCTCATGGGTTTTTTTTAGGCAGGGGGACCTGGATTCAAATCGTGACTCTCTCTTAATCAGCTGAGTGGCCTTAGACAAGCTACTTAACCAACCTGTCTCACCTTCAGACTTCTGTGAGATGGGGATAACCTAGTTCAAATGAGATGAAAAGTAAATTTACTTATAGTAAGTAGCACATTTTTTCTTTTTGAGACAGAGTTTTGTTCTGTCGCCAGGCTGGAGTGCAATGGCGAGATCTCGGCTCACTGCAACCTCCGTCTCTGGGGTTCAAGCAATTTTCCTGTCCCCGCCTCCCTGTAGCTGGGACTACAGGCACGCACCACCACACCCAGCTAATTTTTGTATTCTTAGTAGAGACGGGCTTTCACCATGTTGGCCAGGATGGTCTCAATCTCTTGACCTTGTGATCTACCCACCTTGGCCTCCCAAAATGCTTGTATTACAGGTGTGAGCCACTGCGCCTGGCCCTAAGTAGCACATTTTAAGATGCTTTCTGAATGTGAGATTTTTCTAGTTCTTCCTTTTGCAAAGTACTGTTCTTTTTCTGTGATTGTTGAGTGATTCAAGTATAGAAATTCCATGATTAGAGTTTAAAAATACCTCTACAAATGTATTTAAAACAATGAGCAGCGCTCAGTGGGCACTATTAAAACAAAATTATTTATATGATCACCTACTATTTTTATCTTAATGATTGCCAGGTATCTACTTGTTACACCTTTCCTCCTCTTTTATATTTCTGGATTAAATAATAATAGCTAACTTTTTTTGAGTACTTGTCATGGGCACTGTTCCAGTTTATTTGCATATATTAACTCATTTAATCTTTACAACAGCCTTTGAAGATGGGCCTGTTAGTATCCTCTATTTTATAAATGAGGAAGTGAAACTCATGTCAGCTGCCATTTCTGCCATCCATAGGGTAGGTAGGATCTCTCTGTACCCCTTCTAGAGTTTAAGAACTCAGCCACAGGGGGCTAATTAATTGGTTAATTCATTTTCTTACAGTGTGCAAAACAGGGAGAACCCAAGTGGAGAGTGGTGAAGAGTATTGCAGTGCTAAACAAAAGTGACGCTCTGTTTTCAAAGGTGACTTCCAATGAAGACTGCTCTTTAGCCTGAACATGGAGGGAAAAAGAACAGTGTCAGTACCCACAGTCCTATTCTTCCTTCTACATCTGACATTATTATTTTTTTCCTTTCCATAGGCTTAGGCTTCTAATCCCAATGGTTACTTTTCTTACCTATTTCTGTAGCATGTTTTCATGCTGAAAGAGAAGTTGACGTGCTGTTGTCATCGTATTAAGGCCTAAGCAGAACAGCATTATTGGTATTATTATTTTTCCTCTCACAAACAGGATTCCACTTAATCTCTTTTACTGGATGGCACAGTTAAAGTGCCTTCTTCATCAGAGCCTGTTTTAAACAAGCAGGCCTTTTATTTTATGACACTTATATTGAGACACATTGAGTTATATCTGTCTTTTCATTTGCACCAACACATTTATTTGAGGCCTCATATTTCCTAGGTAACGTGACTAAGGTAGATTTATCGGTGCTAATTTGCATACAGAACAACATTGGCAAAACTAAAATATAACAAACACATACTAACTTTTGACTTGCCACAGCCCACCAAGCATCTGCCTTCATTGCCATGCCTGTAATGAGAGGGAAATATATTTTCCTCTGAGTTTAAATCTAATTCCTTGTTTGTATTCCACTGTCGTCACTGCTGTTGAGAGCTCGAAGTGAGGTTTAAGAGCCTCTTCATATCTAACAGCAGGAGTTTATATTAGAGGTGGTAGTTCTGTATAACAGAAAATGTGGCTTTTGCTCACCCACCTCGATTTCATACCACATTTGAAGAACCCTGCTACATTTAAGTAAGGGGCAAGCCCTTTGTTTTGCAGAAAAGTTAATAGAGACTTAAGGCTACACCATTGTGTTAATGCCTGGCTTTTATTTCTTTTTCTCAATGTTGCTTTTAAGTAGATTGATATTTATGGCACAAATAATAAATGAATTTATTTAAAAATTCATTATTAAAATTTTTTTTTTTAATTATTAGGTTGAAATTTCTTGGTCTGCCCTTCCCAAGTTTACTGGCAATAGCTTGGTGAACATCATTTGGACCTTTTCCTATACATTTACTTATGCATGTATCTGTCCTTAGAAGATACACATTATTGCTTCATGTGTGAACATGTGTGTCTAATATATGTTCTTCTGCTGTATGTATTGTTCTGCAGCTTGCTGGTTTCTTTTAGTCTTGTGCCTTGTAGAATAATCAGTGCTACCATGTTCAGACTTAATAGGCTAGATTAGTCAATGCTGTTATCATGAGTTATTCCTAAGATCTCAGTGGTTAACACATCAAACGTTTATTTCTCAGTCATGCACATGTGGGTCAGGTGACATCCCCCATGTTGTAACTCTTATAATCCAGCCTAATCTCACCTGTGATTCCACCATCTCCACATGTGGCTTCCAGGTCCTCGTAGCCAACAAATAGGGCTCTGGAGGGTTGCACATGGTCTCTTAAAAGTTTTGGCATACTAGCTACAAGAGAACTGAGAAATGTAGGGGTACACATGGTTACTTGGTGATACTGTGTTGCCACAGATAATGTTAAATAGTTCACACAGTCAGAATATATTATAGTTTGTTTTGCCAGTCTTCTGTTTGATGGGCATTTGGATCATTTCCAATCGTATCCTTTTGTTATGTACAATTCTCCAGAGAAGATCCTTGCATGTATCTCTGGTACATGTTTTGCTAGGATAGATACCCAGGAAGTAGACTTTCCAGGTCAGAGAATGGGAGAACTTTAGTTTTCATAAACACTGTCAAATTGTTTTGGAAGGTGGTTGCACTAGTGTTCTGTTGTAAGGATAGTATCTGAGAAAGTGCATTTCACCTGACCTTCAACAACAATAGCATCAGATCTCGTGTATGTGTGTGTATGTGTGTGTGTGTTTGTGTTTGTGTTCAGTGGCATCTTCATTCCTTTTGGCAAAATGGCTTCTTCCGTTTTGTTTGAATTTCTATTTTCTTGATTACTAGTAAGTCCTGGGCTCTTTCTAATACTGCTTTATGCTGCCTTCCCAAGTGAGCAGTGCTAGTGTGCAAAGTCGGGCTGAAGAAGGCTGGAGCAAGTGCAGAGCCAGTGGGTAGACAATTTTCCCTTTCAGGGGTGTCGAGCTCAGGGACATTTCTTTTGATATTCTCTATTGATTCCCCCACCTCCCCACCCCAGGTGCTATTTCAGTTGTTTCTACACCTCTAATTTTAAAACCATGGGGCGAAGGATGATTTCTTGGGCATGTCATTTTTTTTTTTTTTTTTCTGTGTAGCTGTCTAGTTTTGTGCTTGGAGTTTTTATGTCAGTTTTTGCCCACTTAGCCATTGTCTTGTTATCTTCTGGTTCTCTTTGTCCCCTGTCTCATTTTTCATTCTTTTTCTCTGCTTCTGCTCCCTTGTTCCCATAGGCCCTTAAATCTTTATGTGATGCTTTTCTTTTAAGTTGTATTTTTCCCCTTCCCCTCCAAGCTTAGAAATGTTTGCTCTATCAAAGAAATGCAGGAAGGAAGGGAATGATGGCAAGGATATTGTACAAGTCCAAAGGGAACAAAACCTAGGTGCCCACCTACCCCAGCTAGTTTAAGAATGTGATGCTGTTCCTATCACGGTCACTTTGCCAAAATCCATGTGAAGGAAGGAAAAAAGCTGGGAATTAGTCCAGCTTTCATCAGGCCTCTGGCTTACTATATGATCCCTAGGCAAGACACTTTCCCTCATTAGGCCTCCAGGTTCCTGACTGTAAACTGAGGTGATTGGACCCCAGTGGTCCCTTTATATCTTGAAACCCCAGTATTTGAAAGATGTGACTAACTGGGAAACTTCTCCAGTATAGGGTCCCAAAGACCTTTTTAAAAGTGGATCACTGCCATTCCCCTTCACCTTCAGCCTGTGAAGCACTGTGTCAGTAAGGGCCAGTCAGGAAGACAGGGATTTTGTGAGGTCATTTAATAGAATTTAACAAAGGGCCGGAAAGATTGTAAGGCACACAGGCTTGGGAGGCAACACAGAGATGGATGGACAACAGCAGGAATCTTCCGTGAGCCATAGGAGAGGAAGGAAATGGTGTTGGCAGAGTCTAGGGCTAGCTGTTACAAGCAGAAGTCACAGCAGGGGAGATAGCGGGAGCTGGAATGTGGAAGAGAGGGCTGTCTGGAGAGACCTGGAGCTTCAGAGGAGATGCTGTTACACCCACAAAGAGGACAACAAAGCCTGGTGTCTTCCCCCTACTGTTCAGTCTCTGAACAGAGTCTCAAATTTAGGCAGAAGAGCCTGTGGAATGGTCCTGAGGGCAGGCTGGCAAATGACTGGCAGAAACAATCAAAAGGCACTGGGGCAGATGATCTTTATACTCCATTCCATTCCTTGCATTCTAGAATTCATGGATTATCTGAGAGATTCTTCACGTCTCCTGCAGCAAAGGTGTTATTTTTAGGGTCATAACAGGTAGCTCTTCCTAGGAGTTGAAATAAACTTCTACCATTCTAGCATCTTAGGAAAACACCTATTCACGTCTCCACCTCCCTCCCTCCCAAAGCCTGGAGTAGTTACATTTTACCTTACATGAGCTCTGTCAGCATTTCGTGAAAGTCCTATTCCTGGTAGACTTTTGACAAAAGGGACACTATTTTACTTGTCTCTTATCTCAGTCTCTATCACCACAGAGCCTCTGGGACCAGAATACAAACACAGGGAACCGATAGTGTTACCCAGTTGATCCAGAAGTTTTACTGTTTCAGAGTAACTTGTGATCTTGGGCAAGTTCAGCCCGTTTCCTAATTTGTAACATGGCTTTATTGGTCAGTAAAGCCAACTGGGCAAAAAGGTTGTGCAATAGTAACAAATAACCCCCAGAATTTCAGTGACTAAGAATCCACGAAGGTGTATTTTTTACTACACATTTATGTAAAGTCACTTGTTATATGTCCATCCTTATTCTGGTCCCTGGCTGATAGATCAGCTACCATCTTGAATGTTGCTATTCCCCATATCTAGAGAGGGCAAACTTGGATGGGGTGGGAGGGATGGCAATTAAACATTGGCCTGAATGTGTCACACAACATATGTACTCACAACTTACTGGCTGGAACTAGTTAATTGATATGATACTGTGATATAATAAAAAAAATACATATTTGGTCTTTACCCCTGGTTCCTGGCACACAGTTCCTAAGACCCTTGGGATATCTGAAGTGATGAGTGTCTTTTCTACCCTAATGAGATGACTAGTGGTTGGAGTCCACTAGGTAGCTTCAGGATTGTGACTGGTTACTAGAAAGCCCATAGCATAATTAGAGGGTTGGGACTTTCGGTTCCATCCTCCCAGTCTCTGGGGAAGAGAGTGGGACTAAAAGTTGAGTTAATCGCCAATGGCTAATGAGGTAACAATCGTGCCTATGTAATAAAATCATAAAATCTTAAGAGGACAAGGTTTGGAGAGTGTCCAGATTGCCAAATATGTGGCGGTATCTGCAAGGTGGTACCCCCAGAGAGGGCATGGAAGCTCCATGGGCATACCTTGTTATGTACACCTCTTCCATCTGGCTGTTCACCAGTGTCTTTTGTCATATCCTTTATAAATAACTGGTAAATGTCAGCAGTGGTTTTTGTGAGCTCTGTTAGCCATCCTATAAAATTAGTTAAACCCGAGGAGGGGGTCTTGGGAACTCCCAATTGATAACTGGTTGGTCAGAAGCACAGGTAAAATAACCTGGGGCTTGTGCCTGGCATCTCAAGTGGGTATAGTCCTGTGGGACTGAGCCTCTAACCTGGGGGATCTGGTGCTAACTCTAGGTAGTAGATACGGCATCGCCTAACTTCAGCTGAAGTAAGGAAGTGCCTAGAAGGAAGAAGACTGAGGATATTTCTTGATTTGCACTAATGACAGCTACAGAGAGAGATAATAATTCTTGACATTTCCTGATTGTTTTAACCATGAAATGTGAATATTTAATATAATGCCTAGCTCATAAGTGCTCAATTAATAGTAGATGGAACTATTATTGTTATTATTATTCAGCAGTTTATATTACATTTCCAGCGTACTTTCTACCATCCATTTGCATAGCAGATTTCTTCTCACCCTTTTTTACAACTGAAAATGCAGAAGTAAACATAAATTATACTTCTGTAGATGTATCACAATTTTTTTTTTTTTTTTCGAGACTGAGTCTCACTCTGGCACCCAAGCTGGATTGCAGCCTCAGCCTTCCAGGCTCAAGTTGTCCTCCAGCCTCAGCCACCCAATTAGCTGGTACTGTGGGCATGCACTACCACACCCAGCTAATGTTTTCACTTTCTGTAGAGGCAGGGTCTCACTATGTTGCCCAGGCTAGTCTTGAACTACTGGGCTCAAGCAATCCTCCTGCCTCCGCCTCTCAAGATGTTGGGATTACAGGTGTGAACCACTGCGCCTGCCCACACCCAGCTACAAATTCTTAATGAGTGGAGTTGTCTTGAAGTTTTAGAGCCAGTCAGGGCCCTAGTTTTCCAAGTTTTGGATTGACAAAAATAGGTGATTATTCTGTAAAAGAATTCCTTTGTGGAGTGATAGCCGGGTGTCATCAGTGGATTTGGAACTGTGCTCATTGTCCTGGTTTTCAATTTAAGAGCAACAGACTTCAAGCTGGCTTTCATTTGAGTCAGTGTGGAAACAGTCAATATATGTTACATGTCTGTGAAGCTGGCCTCTGGATCAATTGCAATTAGTTTACAGCAGATTGCATTAACATATCTAAAATTAATATGGCGAGTGTTCTGATGAAAAGGAATTGACCACAACCACATTGTGGCTGTTTTTAGTCTCCCTCAAATGCTCTTTTCAAACTATATTTTTTCTTTCTTTGATTAATGGCTTTAAATTGTTATGTCAACGTAGACATAATCTATTGATTGTTCCTATTTGCCTTTTAAGAGTGGTCCTAGATAATAGCACACAGCTAATGTTTAATGTTTTCTTTCACTAAGGGGCTTTTTCGCTAAATGCCTTAAACTCGTATTTTTCTTTGTATGTTATATAACACGCTATTAAGACCATAAAGCCTTTGAGTATGTTCATTTACAGAATTTTGTGTTTTTCAAATTACTAATGTTTCATCAAGACTTAAAAAGTAAGATTAAGAAATAATGTGTAGTTAAAAAATAATATACAGTAAATGATGTGAGCATTGCTTGTCTGACAATTTATTTTTATCCCAGTATTATTTATTTCTAAAGAAGAAGTATAGGCAACTTCAATATTAAAAGCAAAACCAAACCATCATTACCAGCAGCTACAAGGACAGAACAGAGAGCTATCTTTAGGCTTGATCATGTTGAAATTTGAATTTTTTACCAGCGTGTATACATTATATTATGTTTATTTCATGTCTTAAGGACTAACTTGTACTTTTTTATTTTTAGAGGTGGCCAGTTTCTGGGAATGAAAAATTGTCCATATCAGGAGACAAAAGGCAGAGTTGATTCATTTGGCCATCTAAGTGGCATTTTTTGGGTGTCTTTCATATGTCAAGCACTGTCACCTTCTTCACAGAGATACAGAGAAGTTTAAGGCATACTTTCTACCCTTTAGTGGAACACAGTCTAGTAGTGGGGGTATAGAGCTTTGAATCACCCTATTTCAAAAGAGCTCCATGAATACATCATAGCCTGGGGATACCAGAAGAAAATGACATTTTAAGGACACAATAGATGTCCCAAAAGGTAATGGCTCCATGTGATGAAGCCCTGTGGGCCTCACTTTTATGATCTGTGTGACACTGCCTTGGACATCCACCAAAGCCGTGGACAGAAGCCAGTAGGGATTGTATCAGATGATGTCCATGTACTATCAGTCTTGTGATCCAGTTGTGTGATTGATTTTTTTGGTTTGTGCATTAACTGTATTGTCATCCTTCCTCTTGTGGGTAGTGTTTCCTTTGCATATGACTCATGGATGGAAAGGAGTTTACATTAAGTGTATTCATTTTTCCTGGTTTTTTTTTTCCTTCTTTTAAAAATGGGGCTTACGGATTTGGTAGGGAATACTGTTGATATTATTGGATAAAATGTAAGGAATTTATTTGTTCATGTTATTGTGTCCTTTAACTATGTCCTTTTAACACAGATAAACACGTAGTGCATATTGGAAAACCACTTCTACTTGAAACTTAAGCAAATTTCCTTTAATACACAAGTTGCAGTTTAGGAACTAGTTTAATTAATAGTCAGTCTTTCAGGTTATTGCGCTCAACCTTGGTGGATGAAAGAGATAATCTCGTTAAACACACAATGGCCCTACCCAGACTCTGTTAAAAACTATGGTAAAGAAATGAATTAGTCTGTGGCCCAGTGACTTCAGAGTGTTTAAACAAATTTCCTGAAAAACCTTACAATGATTAACAATCTATATACAGTTATTAAAATAATGCTATGCTCTTTATTTATTTGGGGTGAGAAGGGGGGAGCCATATCCATGTAATAGAGTCCTTAACAGTTTTTAAAATAACTTATTTTGAAATACTTGTAGACTCAAAGGAAGTTGCAAAAATAGTATAGCAGCCCCATGTACTCTTCATCCAGCTTCCCCTAATGCTGACACCTCATGTAGTTGTGGTACAATATCAAAAGCAAGACATTGATACTTGTGTATTACTGTTAACTAGATCACAGAGCTCACTCAGCTTTCAGCATTTTTAAAAAACCTGCATTCATTTGTGTGTGTGTAGTTGTCCTTAACAGTTTTTGTTAAAAAATAATTAGGCATGAATTTAAGTGGGTTTTTTTTTCTTTTGCTTCTCTCAACTCTGGGTTGCAGATTGCCAGTCAACAGTACCTCTAAGACTGGCCATGTAGGTTGACTTTTATTTTTCTTGCTATTAATGAATGTTCTTACCTCTCTCCTTCAATTTCTGTAGGCAGTTCAATTAACCTCCAGAAGATGGCTGAACCTGCAGGAATACCAGAGCAAGAAACTGATGTCTGACAACGGAGTGAGAGTTCAAAGATTCTTTGTAGCAGACACTGCAAATGAAGCTCTCGAGGCTGCTAAGAGACTAAGTAAGCTGATTCATAATGGGTGAAATACACTTGCCCAAATCAGTGAATTCACAGGTAGTGGTTTCCCACTAGTTAATTTTTTTTGTTGTGGATTAAACTGACAGGGACAGATACAGGGGAGAGCTTAGAACTGCAAAAGCAAAAAAGTCCAGATTGCCTCATGTACATGTGTGTAAGTGTGCAGGAATCACATGGTAACTGCAGCATGAAGGGAGGGGTCTGCTTTCAGAGCTTTGTCCTTGTGAGTCTTCAGTCCTGCTGACCTGGGAGGAGATGTGGAATCACAGGACAGCCTTTAGTGTGATGGCCTGGGTGTAGGAGAATAGAGCCTTTCTTCCCTGGCACACCTAGAGGTTTCCTCTAGACCGGGCCCTGCCTGACCCATGCTGCATGAGATTCACAGGCACCTCTGTGTCCTCAGTTCCGCCAGGATCACTCACTGGAGGCACTTGGCCTAAGTGTCAAAAACCTTAGAACAGGCTCAGTGGGGTGGCTTATGCCTATAATCTCAGTACTTTGAGAGGCTGAAGAGGGAGGATCACTTGAGTCCAGGAGTTTGAGACCAGCCTGGGCAACATAGCAGAACCCGTTTCTACAAAAACTAAAAAAATTAGCCTAGTATGGTGGTGTATGCCTGTAGTCCTAGCTACTCTGGAGGCTTTGGCAGGAGGATCACTTGAGCCCAGGAGTTTGAGATTGCAGTGGGCTATGATCACTGTAACATACTCTAGCCTGGGCGCCAGAGTGAGACCTTCTCTCTCTTAAAAAAAAAAAAAAAAATTAGAACAACAAACAACTTCCCTTTCTTTTCAGTATCCCTTAGGGAGGGTGTACCCTCAGAAATTCTTACAGTATGAGCATTAGAGTGTTTTCATCCCAGCTCTTTTTGAAATGAAGAATAGTACAACAGTGGAGCATCGTTCAATAATGTGTGCAGGGAGTGGATGGAAGCCTTCAACAATATTTGATAACACAAAAAGGAAATTGTGATCCATGTTAACTAATAAAGGAAATGATAACTGCAATTTAAAAAAGCAAAAAACATCAATTTAGGAAAACTTTATTCTTTTACCTGAGATAGCAGCACATGGGATGTTGCTTCATGGTAATTTTTCAGAGATTTTAGTCACTATTTCACCCACTTCTGTCAGCTGTGGGTTAGTGGCTGGGAGAAACATGGCTGAAGGGCTTGAGAAGCCTTTGCAGGGTGAGTCAGTTGTCGACATCCTTCTTTAAGTCCCTTAGAACATGGGGAGAGTGCCCTCTGAGTGACTGGAGGAGACCAAAGACAAGGGCATGACTTTAAAGTCAAGCTAACTTTGATTCAGTGTTTTGCCTTCCCTTTACCAGCTTTGTAATTCTGCAGAAGTACCTTCTCCGTCCTTGCCTCAGTTTCTTTAGGTCAAAGCTAATAGTACTTATTTCCCAATGCTATTGCGAGTCTTTAGGAGTGTATTAGTCTATTCTCATGCTACTAATAAAGACATACCTGAGACTGGGTGATTTATAAAGGAAAGAGATTTAGTGGACTCACAGTTCCGCATGGCTGGGGAGACCTCACAATCATAGTGGAAGGCAAAGGAAGAGCAAAGGGATGTCTTACATGGTGGCAGACGAGAACTTGTGCAGGGGAACTCCCATTTATAAAACCATTAGATCTCGTGAGGCTTACTCACTACCATTAGAACAGTATGGGGAAAACTGCCCGAATGATTCAATTATCTCCCCCTGGCCCCACCCTTGACATGTGGAGATTATTACAATTCAAGGTGAGATTTGGGTGGGGACAGCCAAACCATATCAAAGGGAGATTGTTGTGTGGTAGAACATCTAGCTCATTTTCCTACTTACAGATCCAGATATTAGGGATCAGGTCCTGCTGTCTGCCTTTCAGTGAGCATCCCCGCCTGTGGCGTACAGACTTTGTAGGTGTCGGTCTGGATTGCCACTGTCTAGTAGGAGTATAATGTGAGCCACGTCAGTATTTTAAAGTTTTCTAACAGTCACATTAAAAAAATGAAAAAAAGGGTGAAATTAATGTTAATAATATATTCTGTTTACTCCAATATATCTAAAACAACATCATTTCAACATGTAATTAATATAAAAAGTTATCAACAGGATATTTTGTGTTCATTTTTTTGTCCCAATCTTCAGAAACCTGGTTGGAATGCTACACTTCCAGCACATCTCATTTCAGACTAGTCACATTTCAGGTGCTCAAGAGACTCATGTGGCTAGTGGCTACCATCTAGGACAGTGCACATTTGGACACTAGAAGGATTTGCATGTGCATCCTTCAGCCTTGGGAATGCAGTTATTTCCCACTAAAAATAAAGAATTGTGCATCTGCTACTCAGTCTTGTCCAGGTATCAGTAGCAAAGGTTGAGAGTTTAGGATAGAAGCACTCTCCATATTTCAATATTCTAATTTTCTATGCTCTTTTAAGAGTAAGTCGCAGGTACTTCAGCTAGTAATTGTTGTTCTTTGAACTTTTTAAAGTTCTACCAGATGCTAATACACCAGACCCTTTCTATGTTATGTCAGTTGAAATGTATATGCATTCTGTTCTGGAACAAATATTTATCGAGGGTCAACCATGTACTAGGCACTGTGGACACAGCTGTGCAAGACAGGCAAGCCCTTTTTCTTCATAGAATTTATGTTCTAGAAAGAAATTAATTTGTGACTTTCAGATGTTAAATGTAGAAATTGAAGTGACTTATATTTTAATAAATGAAAATTGGTTTCATTTTTAAAAGCTATCAAGATTGGTTTTTACTGTGAAAAAATCCCAGTAAAATAAGATCTAAACCTGGATGAGAGCTCCTCAGTGAACTTTGATAATAGACTCAGTAAAGGTTAGTACTGTATTCCAGCCTTTTCATAAGAAAGGATCATTTTTGTTTTATACTCTTGTGGTTTGGGGATTGGGAAGTGAGAGCAAAGAAATGTAAAGTTCAAGTTGGTCTTTGATCTTCATTTCCCCATTATTTTCTTAAATACAGTGAAGCACTAGCATTGCAGGTATAACTAAGTTTTTTAAAGAGAATTCTGGAGGCCAGCTGATTACTCCCCTCACCCCTCTTAGGCATAACACCTAATCTCTTTGAGATATTCCTGGAGATATGCACTTAGTGAGCTAATTGACTTCTTAGTTATGGTTTTATGAACATTTATTTAGCCATTGTATTGTGGTTGGGGATTGTATACCATGCTTTTTATTTGTATTTATTTTTTACTTCTTTTAGAGACAGGGTCTCACTCTGTCACCCAGTCTGGAGTGCAGTGGTGTAATCATAGTTCAGTGCAATCTCGAACTCCTGGGCTCGAGTGATCCTCCCTCCTCAGCCTTCAGAGTAGCTAGGACTACAGGCACACACCACCACACCTGGCTAATTTTTGTGTCTTTATTTTTTGTAGAGATGGGGTCTCTCTGTGTTGCCCAGTTTGGCCTCAAGTGATCTTCCTGCCTCAGCCTCTCAAAGTGCTGAGATTACAACCGAGAGCCATTGCACCTGGCTGTATCATGCTTTTAATAGAATTTCTGCTCTGGAGGAATGAGCAATGTTGCATTGACGTGTTGGGCTGGGACAAGGGAGGGAAAAAAAGAGACAATAAAGCAATTTGAAGTAAAAGAAAATTAGTTCTTCAGGTATGCTCTCAAGAAATACAAACTGGATAAAGGGTTGAGAATGATAAAAGGATTGACAAAATCAAGCTGGATAAAGGAACGGAGAATGATGCATGGTTGTGTGTGTGTGCTTATAGGAGTGTGTGAGTGTGTGTGCATCATAGATATGCACAGGTGATATATGCATAGATATCACCTGTGCATATCTATGATGCTCCTTAAGGTGGTATGGCCAACAGAGGGCCTCCCTGTGATTCTGTCTAGAGCTAAACAGGAATTTGGAAAATTCAAGCTCCTTATTTGGTGAATGAATGAGTAATCCTTCCCGAACTCAGTGAGTAGTTTTGGTAGAAGGAAGGTCTCCTCTGATTTCTGTTGTTGAATAGTTTTGATCTAAGGGGAAATTTATAGCATTAGAAGAGGATATGGAACCAATTCTAGTTGGTTAAAAGTGAAATTAGTTGATCATAAATATAAAAATTGTGTGCACATCACTGAGATTACCTGGAGAGAGCAAAGCAAGAAGAATCTGGCAAAACTTCAGAGTATTTACATTCTTGTCACCACAAGATTGACAGAACCAAGAGCACGATTGAAGTTTTAGCAAATAGATTTGAGGTTAAGATTAAAACTGGATTATGCACGCATCTTCCTGATTGTCCTGAAAAAATGGGATCTTCACCTTGTAATTATGATACCATCATGGGAGAAAATTGCCTAGAATGATAATGTGTCTAACACTGAGAAAGTGCTATATAAGATTTTATTGCTATCAGCATCATCATTGTTGTCAGTGGCAGCAAATTCCAGGAGGTTCACTACTGTTGTGATTCTAACTCACAGAGAGACCAGAGACATCATAATAACTATCCTGTTAATCATGTGTTAGGAGAGTTCATATTTTAATTAGAAAGATTTGTAAATAATTGAAAGATATTTGCTTACCTTCCTACTTTATTCGTATTTTGAAATGACATTTTATAAAATATTTTGAAAATAAATGTGACATTAATCATATCTGTGATTTCCAGGGTGACTTCTATGCGGATTGTCTCGCAGATCTCTTTCTTTGTGCCTGAAGCTGCATTCCTAGTTGTCTGTTGACCACTTGTTCATGAGTGTCTTTGGCACACCTGACCTAAATGGAACTTGTCATCTCTTGGTTGCTTCAAACCTTCTCTTCTTCTTCTGGCCACCCTACTTACCCAGCTGAAATAGCTCTGCATCATTAATGTCTCTCCTGTCTACTATATTCAGTTGGTCGCCAAATTCAGTCATTGTTTATGTCATTTTACAAGCAAGGAAACAGGCAAGATAAAGTTAAAAAACATGCCGAGATTGTAGAGCTAAATGACAAAGATGATGGGATTTTAATCCAGTCAGATTAGATTAAATCTCCCCTAGCATTTTCCTTTTGCTAACTTGATGATGATATTTTTGGGAGATTTTTATGTGTGGGTCAGCATTTTAAACATGGAAAATGCATATTAATAAAATTAGAAGATTGGATTAAAACTAGATGTGGCAGGTTTTAAGGTGCAATATATAGAAACTGCAATCTGCAGATATTTTCTTAATGATTCATTTGCTTTTATCTCTGAGCAAATAGAACCTTTTGCTGTGTAGTTATGGAAAGCTTGTTAATTTGAACATTTGTTTAAAATGGGTAATGCAAACATTTTGTTTCTGAAACACTGTTCATAATGGTAAGATATTGAGTGAGATCCTCATTTTCTTGCATAGAAAATGGATTTATGTCTGAGAGAGCAAATTTGTTTGAATTAAGTTTTTAATGTGTGGATAATATTCATTGCTGCTGCCATTTATCGGAGCCACCTTTTATAATCACGCTTTAAAGGAGGAGTTGTTTACGTTGCATACAATTTTCTTAGGAGGCTTATAAGTACATACTTTTTTTCTCTTATGGATTAAATTAATGAATACAGTCAACAGATCATTACAGAATACCTACTGTGTGAATGACTGATCTTCATGTTACCTTTTCAGTTCTCTTTGAAAGTGAGTGAAGGATTGTGTCTCTCATATAACTGGAAATACCTGTCTTAAAAAAGTATTTGTATATAAACTTAGATGAAACATATCTAGGATCACTATCTTTCAGTTTTTAGAATCTCTACAATTTATTAATTATTACACACATGTTGACATGAGACTCTTACCATTTGATTAAGCAAGAAAATTGCGTTTCAAAAGCTCAGTTTTATTTTTTGTCGGGAAAGAAAATTGAACTATGAATGGAGAAATTAATCTTCTCTGGCCTAATGACATGCATCCTAAAATGGAGATAAGGAGCTTTTATTGAACTTGGCTAGCTTTTGATTGCTTTCAGCTATAACATGTTTCCATTCGTCAATATGATAACTTGTTCTTTTGGTATTATGTAATCACATCCTAAAGCCTGGTGAATTACTTAACACCATTAAGGAATTGTATTTTATGTAAAAAAGGAACTGTTGTGCATTGACTACTGATTGATATGTACTATTAATCCCATAGGCAATTAAATACATTGCAAGCCTCCTTGATTGTTGTGGCTTTGTCCTATGACATGTGGTTAGGATCTTGCAAAAAGATCTTAATATCCTTTTTGTTGAGATGACGGTCATTTTTGTCTTATAATGACAGACAAGGATAACATTGATTTTTGTGAAGTAAGTTTTCCTTTTACCAACATATCAGCTGCCCATTATTTTGACTTTGGAGTCAATAATATAAAGCTGCTCCTAGGGTAATGGCATATGTGGTCCATGAGAGGTTGAAGCGGTATCTGCTTTCTAGGAATAACAGTGGTGTCCTCACCAGACAGATGGTTCCTGTGTTGTGATTTGATTGTGTGCCTGCCTGCTGTTGGCCTCTTTGGTTCCTTCCCATTTTTTAAGTCTGATTGTCCTGCCTTCTTGGTGATTATGTGAGCCTCCCAATTTCTTTTTCGTAATTTAGTTCATGCTTATTTCAGCTAGAGTTAATTTCTGTTGCTTGCTGCTAAGAACCTGGTCTCATGCAGATAGAGTGCTTCTCATAGGTCCTCAGAGGCAGTAGGTGCTCACGAATAAATATTGTTATTCAGAAAATGTTCACTTGCTCATGCTCGCTTGCAAATGCTCCTTAAAGGAGCACCTGAATTTAAATTAATGGTTTTCCCTAACTGTATTTATAAAGAGGATATCCCATTCAACAAGTTGTAGCTTTTAATGACATTTTCTATTGTATGTATTTTTGCAAAGAGATCCCCCTTTTATAAAATGTTCTTTTTTCTTCTTCCTAAGTCTGCAAATATAAATGGTCTTCTCTGGTCATCTCCTTAGAATTTCTCTGTGCTAGAATATCTTTTCCCTAAGTGTCTTGTGGTATTCACTGAATAGAAGCAGCAGGAGACCTGCAGAGTGAAGGGCGAGATCAAGGCGGGTTGTGGGCAGGCAGGCTTTATGGGAGTGTACATGTAGCTTCCTTTCAGTTTTCTCAGAAACAAATGAGAACAGTACTTTGAAACTCAATGCCTTAACTTCAATTTTAACAGCCTACTAAAGCAAGGATTAATTCTTCTTACACTTTAACCAATAAAAATAATAGTGGTGGTGTTTAAGCTTTGGGCCTTTACCATGTGCCTGGTATTGTGCTGAGCATTTCATAAATATTATCTCCTGGAATCTTCATCTAAACCAAAGGGAAAGACTTTCCTTTAAGGACTGGTACTGAGTGTCACCAGATCTCTTCATGCCCATGATTGTGTATCCATGGTAACTAACATAATTTTACTTTCTGTCTTTTTGGTGTGTCATTAATGCAGTTATGTATTGTCTTGTTTTTATTTTTATTTTTTTAATTTTTAATTTTTTAATTTTTTGAGACACTTTTGCTCTGTCGCCCCGGCTGGAGTTGGGGGGTGCGATCTTAGCTCACTGCAATCTCTGCCTCCCAGGTTCAGGCGGTTCTCATGACTTAGCCTCCTGAGTATCTGGGATTACAGGCGTGCACCACCATGCCCAGCTAATTTTTATATTTTTAATAGACACGGGGTTTCGCCATGTTGGCCAGGATGGTCTCGAACTCCTGGCCTCAAGTGATCTTCCCACTTTGGCCTCCCAAATTGCTGGCCTTTGGGAGGCCAAGTTGGGAAGATTATAGGCCTGGCCGACTTGTTTTTTTAAAGCTACCTCAATGAGAATGGGCAAAGAAGTTATGTTGGCATGTGGTCTCATTTTCCAGGACTTTCCCGTGAAATATTTTACCCTGGGGGCCTTTGACTCACCCCATTGTAAAGTTTGGCAGTTTTGAAAGTTCAGAGGGTACTTTATGGGCTATAAATGCAGAAAAACAGAAAAACTTTACCTAGGGTAAATGACATAGGACCTCACTGCTGTGATCGCTCTGTCTGGGTGGATTGCCCCTTTTAAAGAAATCTTAAACATAATTAGACAAATCTTTTCTGATTATCAAAGGAACATGCTCATTATTTTGATATTGGAAAATACAGAAAATTACAAAAAAGTAAAAAATAAGTAAAAAATATCTTCTAATCTCATTACTTAGAGGAAGCCTGTGCTAATATTAACATATTTTCTTTCATTTTTCTTATGCACGCATTCATTCAGCAATATTAATTTCTGTGTACATATGTATATGACATCATTGAGAGAGAATGAGCTTGTTTATAAATTTGGTGAGGTACTAAGTACAGTTTTGTTTATAATTTTTGTTTTAAAATTCTATATTATAAAATGAACATTGTCTAAATATTAAATTTTTTTTCCAAAATATTATTTTAAGGTTTTATGATAATCTCTAGATTGACTGTGTTATTTCCTCTTGTAGTTACTTTTGGATTGTTTTTCTCTGTATTGGCATATTAGGTAGTGCTAGCTTCTGAAGCACATGAGCTGCCCCATTCTCAGTAGCCTGGTGCAAGAAGAAGTTATTTCCTATTCACATAAAAATCTAGCATGATGTTCTTGGTCTGCCACAGGAACCCAGGCTCCTTTTGTTTTTCACTCTGCTGTCTTCCACACATGGCTCTCAAAGATGACCTGGAAAGTATGCCCATTCCAGCCACTCAAAAGGCAAAAAAACCATGGAGGATTGCATGTAGAGATTTGCATGGACTGTGTCATTTCAGCTAAAAGTAATTGCAAGATCTCAACCAACTTCAAGGGTGGCTGGGAAATACAGTTTCAATCCATGCTTAGGAAAATGAAGAAATGGGTTTGGTGATCATGTAGTGGTCTCTTCTGAAAGTAGTGTTTAGAATCTTGAAAATCTTTGTCTCTTTGCTTCAAGGCTTAGAAGAAACACAGGCTATACAGTCAGAACAGAGCTCCCATCCCAGCCCTACTTTGACTGATTACCCTAAACCACAATTTACTTGACTATAAAATAGGGGATAATAATACATACTTCAAGGAATGATTGAGATGGCAACAAAGATAAACGAAACACATTTCACACAAATGAGGCACTCACCAAGTTCTCTTTCTTTTTCTCTTCTTTTTTTGGATTGAACTGAGCCAGTGTTTTGAGCCGTCATAAAAGAAATACAAAACAACTATTAAAAACATCAACAGCAGATAAAAATAAAAATTTTCAATACTTTTGCAATAACACCCAAGTGTGAAGCTATATTTTTTTATACAACTTGTCAGATAACTTGATAATGAATATATAATGACTTGTGTACTGTTGGTTGATATTTTCTAAGTAGATGAAGATATAAGTCAAAAGTTGCATAATTTTTAAAGAAAATGAGCGTCATACTTTCTTTACATTGCAACAGAATAAATATTACATATGGAATTATGCTTTTAAGATGCTACGCTATTCCCCAAGGTGGTTGTAACAGGCGTTGGCAATGTTTAACAGATGTTCATAAATAGTACTAAGGCTGTACTTGAGTTTTCTAGGTTACGGACAAAAAAGTCAGGAAATGAATTGAGAAGGTTTAAAAGAGTTGTGTTACTTGATCTACCTTAGGATGAAAATTGGGTAAGTAAACAAGCTATCTCAGCTGTGTAATTTTTTTTCTTTCATTCAACATCGAACAAGCTAAGAGATTTGGGAGTCTATTTCTCTCAAATTAAATGTGAGCCAAGTATTAGAGTTTTTTTTTTTTTGTCTTCAGGCTTTTATTTGAGCAAATATACCAGTCACTTCAGCATGGGGTAGAGGAAACAGATGGGATGTGGATAACAGGGGAAAAATAACAGTGCTAAAAGTATTTGATATGCAAAAATCAAATTGTTCCCAGAATCTTCAGGTGCTAGATGCAGCACTGAAAAACAACTTTACATAAATATATATTTTCTTTATAAATGATCTGTCCATTAGCATCATAAACATGAGAAAACCTGGATCCCGTTGAGACACTCTTGCTCAGAATTTCTTACTACTGTTCCTTGTTTAGTGGATTCAGTTTTAACTCACTGTGGCATACACAGTCAGCTGTGCATGACGCAGTCACAATTTACCTTTCACTCATTGTCCTCTCTTTATGCCTGTTACCCAGTGTGTGGCCACATCAGTTTCCTTCCTGCCTTCGTCCAAATTCTTTCTTTCATAGTGCACCTTCTAATATGGTGAGGATGACTCTGGAGTTCGCCTTGAATTCAAATCTTGCATTTGCTCCACGATAGCTTCACAACCCTAGGCAAGTTACTTAGCCTCTAGAATCCTCAGTTTCCTCATCTGTAAAATGGGCTTAGTAATAATGATTCCTAGGAGAGCCAGGAGAGTGAAATGAGATCATGCTGTGTATAAGGTTTAGCAGAGTTGTATACCCTAAAGTTTCCAATAATGGGTAGTTAGGATCATTATCATTGTCACGATCTCCCAGTTTTTGTGGCTCATCTTATCACCTCTTCAGTGATGTCTTTGAGAAGGCACTATGGTAGTATTTAAGAAGGTGGGCTCTGGAAGAGACTGCCTTAGTTTGAAGCATAGTCCCATCCTTTTTAGCTGTGTTGTAACTTCTCGAAGGCTCCATTTCCTCATCTGTAAAATATGGGATGTCAGTAGTGTCTACTCATGGGTTTGGTGGGAGGAATGATCTAGGCCTTAACAGTGTCTGGCTCATAGGAAACATCAGTAGATGATGTGCTTTTTGCTGTTACGGTAAATAGTGTGTTCCACTTCACAGCATACACTGGGTGATGCAGGGGTTGTAATTTAACCTGTTGCCTCTGTACCCAGAAAGAGGAAACACATTCCTTACAACATAGTTGTGAGGTGACCTTTCACATGATACTTTTCATATACAAAATAAAGTATAGGTGTTTCTGTAAATCTGGACAGGTTTCAAGATTCATCTGGCATTTAAGCTTAGAATTTCTGTCTCTTCGGTGTAGGTGATCATCCCTATTGGTTTGCCTGGGACAGACTTGGATACATCTGTTATTCCAGAACTATTATTAACTGCAAATCCCTTTTACTCTCAAAGTTGTCTCCATTTAAAGAATAAGGTTTTTGGTTACCTGAATAAGATTAAGGATGACTCTTTGATAGCAGCTGTCTTTAACAGGAAGCCTGTTTTGTAGGAAAGACAGTGAGAGTTTTGGCCGGGCATGGTGGCTCACACCTGTAATCCTAGCACTTTGGGAGGCCGAGGTGGGCGTGTTGCCTGAGTTCAGGAGTTAGAGAACAGCCTGGGCAACACAGTGAAACCCCGTCTCTACTAAAATACAAAAAATTAGCTGGGCATGGCAGCATGCGCCTGTAGTCCCAGCTACTCAGGAGGCTGAGGCAGGAAAATTGCTGGAACCCAGGAGGCAGAGGTTGCAGTGAGCTGAGATTGTGCCACTGCACTCCACCCTGGGCAACAGAACAAGACTCCGTCTCCAAAAAAAAAGGAAAAGAAAATGAGAGGTTTTTTTTGTTGTTGTTTGTTTGTTTGTTTTTTGAGATGGAGTCTCACTCTGTCGCCCAGGCTGGAATGCAGGGGCACGATCTTGGCTCACTGCAACCTCTGCCTCCCAGGTTCAAGCGATTCTCCTCCCTCAGCCTCCGGGGTAGCTGGGACTACAGGCACCCGCCACCGTGCCCGGCTAATTTTTGTATTTTTCGTAGAGATGGAGTTTTACCATATTGGCCAGGCTGGTCTCGAACTCCTGACCTTGTGATCCACCCGCCTTGGCCTCCCAAAGTGCTGGGACCACAGACGTGAGCCACTGCACCCGGCCAAAGATGAGAGCTTTAAATATTATTCCATCAATTCTTGCAGCTTTTAAATGAAGGATGAACAAGAGAAGAAAGGGCCTTTCAGACAGTTTGGGATGACTACTGGGAGTGGGGTACAGAAATAGATAGGGAGGACGAGGCTGGATTTGTTCCAGGGCTAAAACTTTCCCATTCATCTTTGCATTCCTGGTACCTGGACTGTAGTGTGAATTCCATAAGTGATTACTGAATGGAAGAGTTAATAAGAGAACAAAGACGTCCGGGAACCCTCCATCTAGGCTAAAAGTTGCCAAGCAGGACTTCTGGTGTATACATACCCAGTGACTTTCTCTAATGTCATTGGGTCATGATTGTAAGCTTTGTTTAAGGGAGAAGGTAAAACTAAGGAAGCAGCAGCCCTGTGGGCAATGGTGGGAAGTTGGGAAATTAAGAAGGGACACATCAACTCGGTGTCTTTGCCTGTTGCCAGCCTTATGTCCAAGGTTCTCTTCAGGCTGATCCTCCTGTCTGATGCCACAGAACAGCCTTAGTTGAAATGTGGGGATGGTTAGGTCTGGTATTACCAGGAATGAATCTCCTTAGACAAAGACAGCTTCACCTTCTGTGGGTTCTCTCTGATCCCTGGCAGGTCATGTTAACAAAAGTCCCTGGTCCATAGTGGCTTTTTGTTCTGTTTACATTGATGAGCTCTACTTTCAGTTATAGGATCTTTGGATATGTGCTCATTTCAGTTTAAAGGTGTCCCAAATATGCTTATCTCAGTGCCATTTTTGTCACTGCCTCCCCTACTTCTGGAAAAAAACATCAGTATTGCTCAGTATTAGACAGTAGCTCTCCATCCTTGCCAGTGTTGTGTGTGTTATAAGTGAGGGGACTATAAGGAAACCATGAGAGGGCTCAAAACCCCCTGTGATTTAAGTAACCTCTTTTCAATGGGACGTTAATTCATTTAACAGTTATTGAGTACCTGAAATAATCAGGTACTGAGGTTGGTTGGGCACAAGGATGGCTACAAATAGTTGGTGCTTCCAAGACGTTCACTGCTTGGTAGAGAGACAGATGTGTAAACTCATAGGGATACAGGAGTAGTGAAGGTGTGCCCAGATGTCATGGCACGCAGGGAAAAGGGATGCCTATTCCACTGTAGATGCTGGGTGGTCAGGGAAGCCTTCTTGGAAGAGGCAAAAACTACTTTCCCTTTCTGACTCATTATTAAATATAATACATTTAACAAACAGAGTTTTTTTCTGACCCAGAATAGAAACCTTGTCCTTAACTTTCTTTCTTTCTCCTGGCTCTCATGAAAATTATCTTTCAAAATGATTGGCAGGAAGTTGGCAATTCTAGCTTTAAACAGAGAAGTAATAACTGTGATCATCTTACTGTTTGTATGTAAAGCTAGTTACTTGTGTTGAGGGGAAGAGAGAGGTGTTTTCCGATGGAAGTGTAGAAGGCTGCTTTCTGAGATAGATCCTATAGACAACCCGTCAAGGGATACTACTTTAAATAAACCAAACCACTCCTTGCCTTTTAGGTCAGGAAACTTGTGGGTACCCACCCAGAGTTCATCAAACTAAGGAGGTTGGATGTTCATCAACCAAGCCTGTGAGAATGATGTATACACCAGAATGCCAATGGCACATTTACAAAATGGAATGATTTTCTCATGACTAGAATGTTCAGATCTGCCATCCTGATGTCTTAGGAGACACATTCATCTTGTTTTACCTTTATGCAATTCTTTTCCTTTTCAAGACAAAGAGCACATTTCAACAAAACCTTAGACTTTCATTTACTTATGCTCTCATCAAATATTGATCTGGTGTGTGTGCTAGGTGGTAGAAAATACAATGGCTGAAATGTTTTGAAAACTCAGTGTATCTGTAATAAACACTGTTAAGTGTTTATCCTGCTTTATCTCACTGAATCCTCATGTGCCCTTCCTGAGATATGCCATTGTCCTAATCCATAGTTTATAAAATAATCATCTAAGAGGCCCAGGCACAATGGAGCTTCTCAGAGTGATAGAGAAACAGTCAGTGGCCTTTGCTTCCAAGCCCAAAGTCCAGGGACCAGGGCCTCCAGTGTCCAGAGCCATGTTCATGAGGTTGCTTACCTTCGCTTAGGACGCAGAGCCATCTCTTCACACCCTCTTTCTCCCGAAGGTCAATTCAAAACTCCCTATACTGGGCAGACTCCCACCCTGGCACTCCTTTCCTGCTTGAGGCCTGGCTGACGTTCTGTGTCTTCCCTTCTTGGGGTGATTTTATTAGTCAAAACTCTCAGGAGCCCTGGTGCCTCCTCACCTCTGTCTTTAATACTGCAAGCAGCCCCCTTTAGCTGAACAAGGAACTGGTCTGTTGTGTTTCACATTACACAGGTATTCTCAATATAGAAACACACCTACTTTCACGATTCACTGCCTTTTAACTTCACAGTGTTTGGAGTTTAAAGGGGTCTTTTGTGAACATCGAAGTCCCGGAAGAAGTGAATAGCTAAAATTTTCCACATGACCAGTAGTATGGAAGTATAACTAATGATAGAGAATGATACTTTCATTGCTTCTGTTTTTACTCCTGTCACTAAAGGCTTGTAATTTCATACCACACCAAACAAATTTTTATTTGTTCAGCTTCCTTTGACTTAAGCAAAGTAGTTTTTTTGGTGGGGAGGGGGTATTGTTATTGGAGTCTGATCTTGAGGTATTATTTCATTTGGAAAGACTGATACAACTAAAAATCTGGTGTAATTCTTTCTGGTTTTAAAAAAGTTATGTCCAGCTAACTCTTAAAAAATCAAACCCCTTTTGAACTTTTAATTTAAAACAATATCAATGATTGCTAAAAGTCATCTATAGCTTTACTATCTTACTGATTTTCACTTTCTGTTTTCAATAATAAAAATCTTTTACCCATCACACCAGAAGGTACCAGGCTAAGGGATTTTCTGAGCTTTTGGGTACCATTCAATTGGTATCCACTAACATATGCAGAAAATAGTTTGAATATTTGAGCTTGGTGAGGATGCAGAGTATAAGCAAACAAATTAGCAAATAATTGACAGATTGTGAGAAATACTGTGACAGAAATACACAGGTTTCATGTTATAGGATAGTCAAGGAAGGCTTCTCTGAGGAGGTGATTTTTAAGCTGACCTGTGAGGATGAAGACGAGCCAGTCATGAGAACTGGGATGAAAGTGTTTCAAGCACAGGTGACAGGAGAGGCCAAGATCCTGAACTAGAAACAGCTTTATCAATTTGATAAACAGAAAGGGGATCAGTGAGAATGAAGTTTAGAAAAGGATAGTATGGTGAGGTCTGGCAAATGGGTTGGAGCCCAGATCGTATAAGGCTTTGTGCTCAGCTAAGTATATTTGATTTTATTCTAAGTGAAATGGGAAGCTACCAAAAGATTTGGATGAAATCCATGTCAGTTAGGTATTGCCTCAACAACGCTAGGTAACAAACCATCCCCAAACTCAGGGAGTCATTTGTTCTTGCTCAAGTGTCTGCATATTAGTGGGTCGAGGTGGCCCTCTCTGGGCTTGGCTGCAAACTGCAGGTTGGGTCCAGGCCTGTACCACGTGCCTCTCATCCTCCTCGGACTTGTGGGCTAGGCGTGGGTATAGTTTTCACAAGGAAGTGGCTGGAATGCAAGAGAGCAAGCCCAACTGCAAGTATGTTTCAAGCTCCTTGTTGCATCACATCTGCTAATATCCCATTGTTGGAATCCAAAGACAAGGGGTCAGGGCCTCTAGTGGGAAGAACTGCATGGTCACTTGGAAAATGGCATGGATCCAGGGAGAGATGAGGAATTGGGGCTGGTGATTTCTGCAATGACCTGATCTTATCTATCTTATAAAAAGTTCACCATAGTCGGGGGTGACCAACTGCTCTTGATTGCTCAAAAATGAGGAGTTCCCTGAACATGGGACTTTCAGTGCTAAAGCTGAGAAAGCCTAAGGCAAACCAGGATGAGTCAGTCACCCTGTGGACTGTCCTGTGGTAAATGGATTAATGTGGCTGCAGGAGAAGTGAGAAAGAGATCAGCTGTCATTATGGTCTTCCAAGTGAGAGAAGATGGTGGTGTGAATGAGAGGTTTACATGGGAGATGTGGTGGAGCTGATGTCTTTGAGATGTGTTTCGGATGGACAGCTCAGGACTTGTTGATGTTTGGGATGGGGTAGTTGAAGAAAGGCATTGGGGATGTGTTAGACCAATTGAATATGCTATTTGCTGGATATACAATTGAATGTGTTATATGTGTTAGACCAATTGAATATGCAAATATCCTATAGGGTAGGATAACAACTTTTAGTTGTTAGGCATTGGGGATGTGTTAGACCAATTAAATATGCTATTTGCTGGATATGCAATTGAATGTGCTATATGTGTTAGACCAATTGAATATGCAAATATCCTATAGGGTAGAATAACAACTTTTAGTTATTATTGCGAGACTATAATAACAAGCCACTATTTGCAAATACATTATATATTATAGACATGTAATGTGGTATCTATCTTTAAAACCATGTTAAAGAAATCGATGGAATAAATGTGGAGGTTGACGTATATCCACCTGGACCTATAGTAATGTACACAAATTGTATCAGAAGAATGGTTGTCACTAACAAAGGTAATTTTCCTAATAGCCTTCATTGGCTACCTAGGCTCACCATAGTGGTTTGCTTCTATAGTAAGCAAGGAAGCCATGGACATTGGGAAATGAGTGTATTTTCTTCATTTTGATTTGTCAAGGCCTAACCCATCAGGATTTACAGTTTACAATTACATTGTGGGTTTTTCTATACAGTATCGTGGGGTGACAGTGTACCTGGTGTGGTAGAAACAATATTTGAATAGGATTTAGAAGGTCTGGATTTGAGCTGTGGCTTTGATATTCAGTTTTTTTTTTTTTTTTTTTTTGGAGGATGTGAGAGTTACATATGCTTACGATTAGATATTACCAATGTCTTTTCCCACTTGTTGAGTTGATGTCTTGAATAACAAGGAGGACCTATTCCCCAGACTATTTGGGGATGCTGGTTGAATTAATATTGAATTAACACCTGTTCATATGTGGGGAATGCCACTGAATACTTTTGTAATCTTGAATAACTTGCTCAGCATATTTGGTCTCTGTTTCTTTCTCTATGAACTGGGAATAGCAATTCAGGGATATTGTGAAGAGATATCATATGAGAGATTGTATATGAAGTTGCTCCATAAGGTCTTATCAATAAGATCTTCTTCCTTCTCTGCTAGGATAGTGAGTTTCCAGGCCTGGATTCACAGTAGCTTTATTTGTGTTGTTTGTTTTTCCTTGCACCCTTGAATGTGATAATGATGAACACAGATTTGTTGAAGGGCTGGCTGATCAAGTGTCAAGTTCCTGGCAGTTCTTCACTCTGTGCCTTACACTCTGAACCATTTGGCTGCCTCTGTAAAGCCAGACCTTCTGGGTTCTAAATACTTTTCTTCTAATTTTCCCACATGAGATCTTGGGCAAGCTTCTTAACTTTCCTGTGTGTTAAGTTTCCCCATCTATAAAAGGAACTAATCATATTTCTTGAATCAGATTGTTGCTGAGTCCTCATTAAATTAATAGCAATAACTCAGATCAGTGTATGGAAATCAATCAATACAAAAGACAATAAATGTTAACTCCTTTATTATTATTGCTGTTATTATTTACAGGTAGGTTTCCTGCTGCATTTATTTGATTTGTAGACTTGAGAGACAAGGTAGAACTATTTAATTACATAGAAAATTGGAAAGTACTGATATGATGAACTCTAAAGGGGAATGTGATATAGATTTCTATTATTTAGTTTTAGGCAGTTTATGATTTTTCCACAGTGACTAGTGTACTCCATGTGATAGATCTAACGTATTGTTGTATTAGTCCGTTTTTATGCTGCTGATGAAGACATACCCGAGACTGGGAAGAAAAAAAGATTTAATTGGACTTACAGTTCCACATGGCTGGGGAAGTCTCAGAAACATGGCTGGGGAAGTCTCAGAAACATGGCTGGAGGTGAAAGGCACTTCTTACATGGTGGCAGCAAGAGAAAAATGAGGAAGAAGCAAAAGTAGAACCCCCTGATAAACCCATCAGATCTTGTGAGACTTATTCACTATAACGAGAATAGCAGGGGAAAGACTGGCCCCCATGATTCAATTACCTCTCCTGGGTCCCTCCCACAACACGTGAAAATTCTGGGAAATACAATTCAAGGTGAGATTTGGATGGGGACACAGCAAAACCATATCAGTTGTGAAAAGGGGTTTTGACTTTTTCAATCTCAGTCCATTGAAAACTCATTCTGTTTTCCCTTGCCCTGCAGAGTCTATTTCATCTACTGCTATACCCTAACCCACCTGCCAGCTCATTTTGCATTTCTCTTTGTTTGTCCTAGCTTCCTTGTATGCGCTGTTTGTGCTCTTGATTTATTAAATCTCTGAGACCATCCTTTCTCTGGAATGGTAGGAAAGGCTTCTGGACAGATAGCCAGAGAGATCTAAAACAGCCCCAGGGGTATATTTCTTGTTCAGTTCATTCCAGCAACCGATTAGAGATCAATAAATGCACAGCATTAGTGTATATTATGTACTTTTCCTGGAAAACATGTCAGTATTCAATAGACTAAATAGGAGATGAGATATTTTTTAGTTGGCACCTCTCTACAACTGTAAATAATTAGAAAAGGTTTTTTTTTAATTTTTACTTTAGAAATTTTTGTTAAAGAACTCTCTCTCTCTCTTAATGTCCAAAGTCTTAGACAGTTGGACATCTTTTCCTTCTGGAAAGATGTGAAACTTTGTAGAATGGAGAAGAAATGTAAAGAGTACTTAACACTAAAAGAAAAGGCGGTGAAAAGCCAAACCCTGTTGTGTTAGTCTGTTCTTATGTTGTTTTAAAGAAATAGCTGAGGCTGGGTAATTTATACAGAAAAGAGGTTTAATTGGCTTATGGTTCTGCAGGCTGTACAAGAGGCATGGTATCAGCATCTGCTCGGCTTCTGGGAAGGCCTCGAGGAACTTACAATCATGGCAGAAGGCAAAGCAGGAGTAGGCATGTCACATGGTGAGAGAGGGAGCACGAGTGGGAGGTGGGAGGTGCCAGTCTTTTAAACACCAGATCTCACATGAACTCAGAGTGAGAACTCACTCACGTCTGCAAGGAGGGCATCAAGCCATTCATGAGGGGTCTTCCCTCATGACCCAAACACCTCCCACCAGCTCCCACCTCCAACATTGGGAATTACAATTCAACATGAGGTTTGGAGGGGACAGACATCAAAACCATATCACCTGTCTAGTTCAAAAGTTTCTCAAAAGCCACAGTTGCCTTGGAATTGGTGATGGAAATTATCATCATTCTCACTTGCTGGAATACACAGGGAGGTTTGTGGGAAAGAACATAATAGAAATATTTTAAAATTATGTTTTTTATTTGTATATATTGTTCTTCACATAATATAACGTGTTGACAGGACAGGAATTATTTCTCTTTCTGAAATGAGGAAACAGACTCAGTGAACTGAGGTACTTGATCAAGTTCTCAGAGTAGCAGTTAGGCCCCATCCCTAACATTTATAGGACCAGAGGCAGAAGGACAAATAGAGGCCCATACACCATATGTTCAAAATATAAAATTTCATAAATGCATATATAAATCAAGGTAATGCTGTATCAAGTAGACTAAAGTATATCCCAAATTGAATAAAATGTCTTGCCCTGACAAACATACCTTCAGAGTGACCTGTAAGGCCTGGCTTCCATTTTGCATTCCCAGACTTTGTGGAGTTTAGTGCAGGAACATGTAGCACAGGGATTAGGGATTACCTCCCCCTAGCCTGTGGTTCCTCTTTCCGCCCCCAGCTTCATTGTGCGTTGTGAGGTGCCTCATGAGTATGTGTGTTCAGGTCCATCCGCCTCTCCTGCACACAGCCACCCCTTGAGCATAGGAGTATAATTAGAGGACAGCAGATGCTTCCCTTGGAAGGCCCCATCTTGAAAAGAGGCCCGCAATGGGCCATTTCGGTAGACTTCTGGGGAATGTGCATGGCAGGGGATATATAGGCTCTGGACAATCCCTTAGGCCTTGAGGACTTATCACCTCATTCCATGGTTAAGTCTAATTATGAGGCAGTAGTGGGGTATCCAAGATACAAGTTGGATTCCGTTGGATTGTTTGGCCACTTCAATCACATTATTAGTCAGTTTAATGAAAAGCAGTTTGTTCCTTCATTTAGCATGTATTATGTACAGGTACTTGGTGCTGGAGATATAACTGGAGTAAGGCATCTCTTGGGAGCGGCTTCGAATTCTAGTGAGAGAAGACAGAAAACCATGTAAAGACTTACAATATAATGTTCTCAAGTTAGCAATGCTATGAATAATATAAAAGAGGGTAGTGAGATAGTGATGGAAAAATAAGGGTGGGACCAAGGGTCGGAGAAGTCTTCCCTGTGGAAATGACATTGTGATGCAAGATGTGAATGCTCAACAGCTGCAAGAAGATCTAAGGGAAGGGCATTCCAAGTGGGTGGATCACATAGGTGATGGCCAGGTACTTGGTGACTTCAAGGGACAGAAAGATGATCATGGAGGCATGGCATCAGGGAGTGGAAGGAGATGGGGTTAGAGGGATGGGCAGGGTCTTAGAGGTCACCAGAGCCTTGTAGACCCTGTAAGGGGCTTGGATTTTGTTCCAGTGAAATCCACTGGATATTTTAAACAAGGGATTGTTAGGAAAACTTCTGATCAAATTCAGTACTTAACAGTTAACCCAAAGTAGCCTGTCCAAATTGTAATCATTTTGCCAATATTAAATGAATCCCCCTGCTGTACATACCCCATCTCTTAGAGTAGTTGAATGTCACCAATATATTTTGTAGACATTTTGAAGACTTAGACATTGGTGCTCCTGGCAAGTAATGTGAAAAAGTGGTCATATATTTAGCTATCAAGTTTCATGTCTTTTGCTAAAAATATGGAACCAAGAGAGCTCTGAGCATAAATACAGGCATGCTCTTGGTGTTGGGTATTTCATAACTATTCTTAGGTGCCAAATGTCTTCATCTTCATGCGATTTATAGTAATGTAAGTAATGTGTTGGAGACTAACAAATCAAAATCTCATTTCGGATGTGTGACACTAATGTTGTGTTGACTTATTGTTTCATGTGTTAGATTTCTGATAAAATTACTAAACACCTTCTTGAAAGGAGTAACAGGAAGAAACAATTGGCGTGTCAGATATTCAGCTGTGTGTACTTTCTTATGGATAGGAGTTTACTGATTAATTCTTAATTACATTAAATAGCATATTAGAGTACCTCAATTTAGGAACATTTAGCAACTTAAAATTTTTTGATAGCAAAGGACTTACAAGTAGCATGATACTTGTTAAGAGAAAACAAAGACCAATTTTAGTTCTTATTTATTATAATGATTTTCATTTTACTATTAAAGATGTTTCTTCAACAGTAACCAGATGTGTAACATAGAAGCAGCTGCATGATATTTTCATTTTTATGCATAATATTGGAAATCTTAGACAAGGTTCATTGTCTGTTATGGAAAATGAAATGATCTTTTCCCAGTCTGAACATCTGTGTAAAACAATGCTAGCATCTTCTCCTGTCTCTAATTGACCATCTGTTTTTATGGGATTTGACAGGTAATTTATTAATTTTAAGTGGTTTGTTTTAGGGAAATTTTGGCAAATGTGCATGTAACAAAGTAGTAGGAAAATATTATAAAGCTCTGGATTTTTTTAGGGCCTGTTTAAAGGTCTGGTAGAAGCTTTAAGAGTCTTTTTTCCTTTTTCCTTATGTGTTTTGAAATGGATAAAAATATTTGTCAATGAATGATGCCATAGGGACTGGATTATAGGCTTTGGTGACACGTTTGACAGTCATTCTGGTTTTGGCTAATTTAGAAATATTAACTGTACAATTAAAAAACTTATTTTTTTTCTTTCAGTACAAACTCATGTTATTTTTGTGGTCTTAATATAAAAATTAAACACAAAAAATAAGTGGTAAGTTGCTTTTTAAACTCTGTCCTCCTCCATTCCAGCTGTCACTGCACTTTCCTAGGGTCCTTCTGGCATCTTCTCAAATCTTGGAAGAAATGTCAGCTCTTTTTCAACATTCATTTGTCACTTTTAAGGTTTCACTGAATTACCCAGGCTGAATGCAGAACGAAAAGAAATGCCACGGTTATTATGCTGACTGCAGACGCAATATGGGAATTCTTTATGATAGGCCCTCACTCATGTCTTAATACTTTATTTATTCCAATGTGCTTAGCAAGCCAGCTTGGCCTTGTTTGTCTCCAGGTAGATCAGACGGCTAGAAACAGTCCTACCTATTTTCATTTGGGAAGCTTAAATATTTTTAAGATGAGTGATAATGCCAGGCAAACAGAGCCGAGTGTCACCAGTTCTGTCTCAGCCTCTCAGTCACTGAGGGAAGCTAGGAGACGTAATCATTTTTAGCTCAGTTCCCCAATCTGTAAAATGAGTTTTATGACATTTTCTTCCCTAGTTCACTGGAATAGCATTAGAAAAATGAATGGATGTGGTGACTGTTTATTGGATGACATTTGCTGAATGTGGCTTTTTGGTGTTCAAGACTGGATACATTAATAACAGTTTTAATTGTTATCTATAACATGACTGTCTGATAGTGATGATGATGAGGAGGAGAAGCAGGAGCAGGAGGAGGATAGTCGTGGTGGTGATGGGTGAACAGTAACAGTAAATGGGAGGCAGCTTAGGGTGACTAAGCCCATAGGAGTCAGACTATCTTGGTTGAGGTCCCTTTCATGTCAATTACTATTTGTGTGACCTTGAACAAGTTACTTAAATCTGTGAACATAGTAAATGTCACATTTGGAATTGGAACCTCCACCTGTCCCAGCATGTGTTCCTAACCACCATACTGTGCTGCTTTAAGCCAAAAGCAACGAACTTTGGTCTAGAGCATTTCAAAAGGTCATCCAACAGAACATATAAAAATAGAAGAAGCCAGCAACATCCTTAATCTTCTTTATTTAAAATACTTACTTTACTTACTTTTAAAAAATACCCCATAGGATCATGAACATCAGACCAATTGGGAAGGGTAGATTAATTGACTGCCTAAGGACTGAAATTGGCACATTAGACTCTGCTACAAAACTTAACCTGTTTCTGATCTCTGGAAATCAATGAATCTCATTATTATTCATAGCTCTTCCTTTAAAAAAATGAAACACATCATTTGCAAAAAGAAAATTTTGTCCCATGCAGTCTAGGTTGTTCCAGGAGCTTACTGAGAAACTACAACAGCCCTCTGAGGTTAACTGGTACTATTCACTGAACTCTCAAGTTTCTGCCTTGTGAATCTGGTGGTGGGAAATTTGGCTGTAGTAAAGAAGGAGCCTCACTTGATCTCTGCGGAAATCATTGAGAATTACAAGTGGGATGCTTCACCCTTGTTTAAAAAATAGAAGTAATTGTTTCTTTTGGAAGTAGCATGCTATTTATTTAACTGCACAAGTAGTTCTGATAAAGTGGGTGTGATTTTTTTGGCTGGTTGATGTCAGCATTATTTTACAAATGTGGAGGAAAATCTATCAGGGAAAATAATTGAAATAAAGCAGGAGTCTTTGTGGGGTTTTTTTGTTTTTTTGGTTTTTTTTTGAGATGGAGTCTTGCTCTTTTGCCCAGGCTGGAGTGCAGTGGCATGATCTCGGCTCACTGCTACCTCCTGGGTTCGAGCGATTCTCCTGCCTCAGCCTCCCAAGTAGCTGGAATTACAGGCACCCACCACATGGATGCCCGGCTAATTTTTTGTACTTTTAGTAGAGATGGGGTTTTGCCATGTCAGCCAGGCTGGTCTTGAACTTCTGACCTCAAGTGATCTGCCCGCCTCAGCCTCCCAAAGTTCTGGGATTACAGATATGAGCCACTGCGCCCAGCCTAAAGCAGTACTCTTGGTGGACAAGGGAACATGAGTGGTAGCTGGGAGAAGCATCAGCATGATGGTGATATGTGCATTCCTGGTGTAGTCAGCTCTTACGTTCTAGTGGCTTATTGGCATCCAGTGGCAGCTGGAGACAGATGATGGAATATCCGTGTTCTGAAGAATGTCCTTTGCCTGCTTTCTAAGCATCATAATACTTAACTTGTACCAGTATTTACAGTGCCATCATTTTTCATTATATGTTCCCTTATCCCATTGGAGCACAAAGGGAGCAGAGAGGAGCACTGAGTGTCCGCTTCATGTTCTTTCCATGGTCAAGACCATGTGTTTTCACAACTAATTTAAGAGAGAGTTGGAGCCAAAGCAACTTTAACCTAATTCGAAGGACTGGATTGGTGGGATCAATTGGAAAGTTCCTGAGGCAGGAATGTTCCTGGAGGTATCAGGTGATTAGAGAAAGAGAGCAAGCAAGCTGTGGGACATGAGGTGAAATTGGAGCATGGAGAATAACCTGTAGGGCTCTGTATGCAACTAGAGGGGTGCTGGCTTTTGCAATGGTTTTATTTATTGATTTATTTTTAATTTTCTGACAAGCTAATTAAGTTATATATTGTATATCATAAAATTTACCCATTTTAAGTATATCCTTCAATGGACAAAATGTACTGTATCCATAGGATATGGTTTGGCTGTGTCCCTACCTAAATCTCATCTTGAATTTTAGTTCCCATAATCCTCATGTGTCTTGGGGAGGGACCCGGTGGGAGGTAATTTAATCATGGGGGCAGTTAGCCTCATGCTGTTCTTGTGATAGTGAGTGAGTTCGCATGAGATCTGATGGTTTTATAAGGGGCTCTTCCTGCTTTGCCCGGCACTTCCCCTTCCTGCCACTGTGTAAAGAAAGATGTGTTTGCTTCTTCTTCTACCATGATTGTAAGTTTCCTGAGGCCTCCCCAGCCATGTGGAACTGTGAGTTAATTAAACCTCTTTCCTTTGTAAATTACTCAGTCTCAGGCAGTTCTTTATAGCAGCAGTTACCAGAGAGTATTCAATTGTATGGACTAATACACCACACAATGGAATACTCTTTGGCAACACAAAGAACAAACTATTAATACATTCAACAACATGAATGAACCTCAAAAACATGGTATCATGATATTAAGTGAAAGAAGTTTAGTTCCATGATGTTTAGTAAATTTACCAAGTTGTATAACCATCACCGTAGTCCAGTTTTAAAACATTTCATCCTCCAATAAGATTCCTTATGCCCTTTACTGTTAATCCCATTACTCCTGCCAGCCCCAGCAACCATTAATCTACATTGTGTCCCTATAGATTTGTCTTTTCTTTAAATGGAATGCTACAACATGTGGTCTCTTGTGTCGAGCTTCCTTCACTTAGTATCATATTTTTGAGGTTAATTCATATTGTTGAATGTATTAATAGTTTGTTCTTTGTGTTGCCGAATAGTATTCCATTGTATAGATACAGCACATTTTGTCCATTTACCAATTGGTAGATATTTATGTTGATTTGAATTTTTGGCTATCACGATTAATGCTGCTATGAACACTTATGTCCAAGTCTTTATGTGGAATGTATTTTTATTTCTCTTGGGTGCTGTGATAGACAGAATTCTGGCCCCAAGACTTTTACCCCTAGTTTTGTGCCCTTGAATATGTGGTATTACATGGCAAAAAGGACTTTGCAGATGTAGTTGAGGTTACTATGCAGTTGACCTTAAGATCAGGAGATTATCCTGGATTAACTAGATAGACCCAGTATGATCACATAAGCCCTTAAAAGCACAAGAGGAAGTAGAGGAAGTCAGAAGAGAAGTTTAGAGAGGTATAGCAGAAATCAAAGACATTTGAAGCCTGAGAAGGATTTGATGTACCATTGTTGGCTTCAAGATGAGGGCCTTGTGTCAAGGAACTGGATACCTCAGTCTTGTAGCTGCAAGGAACTGAATTCTGCCACTAACTAGTAAGGTGGGAAGAAGTCTCTAAGCTGCAAATAAGAATCATAGTTCCAGCCAGTAGCTTGATTTTAGCTTGGTGAGACTCTAAACAGAAAATCCAGTTACATCCTGCCAGACTTCTGACCTGCAAACACTGTGAGACAATAAATGAGCATTGTTTTAAGCCTTTACATTTGTAATAATCTGTCATGACAGCAAAAGTAAACTAAAACAGGTAGATCCCCAGCAGTGAAATTGCTAGATCTTATGGTAAATTAAGACTTTGAGAAACTGCAGTGGTTTTGAGCTCAAGGTGACATGATATTTTAAAAGGATCCTTTCGCTGAGCCGAAATTGGCCTGTAGGGAGCCAAGAGCAGAAGCAGGAGACCAGTGAGGAGGCAGGCAAGCGGGGAGGATGGTGGCTCTCCCTAGGGTGGCTCTTCCAAGTTGGAATTTGGACAGGGCAATGGATGACAGAGGCATCTGCAGCAGGTTTGGCCCTCTGCTGGAAGTGGCATGGCCAGAGATGGTGTGGCAGGAGGTGGTATCCCAGAGCCTTGGTGATTGAACATACCAAGGCCACTGGTGAGTCTCAGTGGGAGGCTGAGGCATCAGAGGAGAGGGAGGTATGTCATGGACTCAGTGGTAAAAGAAAGACAGTGTAAGGTATTTTCCCTTTTGTCACTGCATACAAGTAACTGCCATTCACTACCCTGAGACAGTTGAGTTACTGGAGGGAGGTGATGGAAGTTTGATGGAAGAAAACAAACGTCAAAATGAATAGACTGAGAGTTGCCTTATGGGAGAATTATCGTGTGATGTAATAAAAGGTGTTTTTTTCGGGGGGGGGAGGGGAATGTCATTCCACCGAAATGAATGATTTAGATGTGTGGTGTAGTCAGTCAGAATGGCTACTAGTAAAAAGTCAAAAATAGCAGATGCTGGCAAGATTTTGGAGAGAGGGGAACACTTATACACTGCCGGTGGGAATGTAGATTAGTTCAGCCTTTGTGGAAAACAGTTTGGCGATTTCTCAAAGAACTTAAAACAGAACTACCTTTCAACCAGCAATCCCATGATTGGGTATATACCCAAAGGAATGTAAATCATTCTGCCATGAAGACACATGCACATATATGTTCATTGTAGCGCTATTCACTATAGCAAAGACATGGAATCAACTTAGGTGCCCATCACTGGTAGACCGGATAAAGAAAATGTGGTACATATATAGCATGGAATACTATGCCACCATAAAAAAGAACAAGAACATGTCTCTTGCAGCAACATGCATGGAGCTGGAAGCCGTTATCCTAAGCAAACTATCCTAAGGAACAGAAAACCAAATACTGCATGTTCTCACTTATAAGTGGGAGCTAAACATTGAGTACATATGGACACAAAGAAGAGAACAACAGACACCGAGGCCTACTTGAAAATGGAGGGTAGGAGGAGGGTGAAGATTGGAAAACTACCTATCAGGTACTATGCTTATTACCTAGGTGACAAAAAATCTATATAACAAACCCCTGAGACATGAAATTTACCTGTATAACAAAACTGTACATGTACCCCTGAATGTTAAATAAGTTTTTTAAAAAGAAATATGGTATATTAATATGCCATGCACATGGCAAAATTTCTCTGGTACTTATTAAGTGTTAAGTACAAAACTTTCAAAGGATCTAGCTTGGTTTAACCTGAGAACTAAACAGAGTTCCTAATTTGGCTTCTTAATTTGGGTATTGTAAGTTAATATTTAGTGCTCCGACTTTTTGGGAGCTAATTTACAACTCTTACTGATTTACCATTTCTGCACATTAAATGCATGTCTGGTGATTAACTGTATTGGTAGAAGTCATCCTTACCTGACTGAATCCTATAAGTTGCCTTAAATACCACCGGGTCTTTCTATAATTATTCTTTCCTCCCGTAGGTACTTTAGTGCTCACATCTCCTTAGCCTAATACTCCAAGAAGTGTCTCTGACTTTCCATACTCGAGTTAGGCGTCGTTTTGAGATGCTGCCACTGCACTTTATACATCATGCATTCTTTTGTCTTTGTTTTCTTTTCATCTGTCTCCCTAACTTGATTTTGAGCTTGAAAAGTTCAAGGCTCACTTTTCACCATCACAGCTTTGGTGCAAAGAACTTGCAACAGGAAAGTGCTCAGTAAATACTGATTGAATTAAAGCAAAGAATTGCAGCCATCACTTCATTGCATGCCCTCCTCTTCTAAAAAATACTGAATGTTTAATCTCTTAGAGAAAGATTAAGTGTCCAGAGAAAGTCACTTCTCATTGACAGACCTTCCAGTCCTTTTGACAAACAAATATGGCAGAAGACAGCCCCATTATGTTGACCATAGACATGTGTGTGACACATCTGCTTACCAAGTCTTATTTTCAGTATTAACAAATAGCTGGGTACTACGTACTTTTGATCTTGTGCCTTCTTAATTTATCTGCATTTTTGGACTTTACTCTTGAGAAAAAGACCACCATGGGAATGACTAAAGAAAGTGCTAACCAGCGTTGGTGACATGCGCAGTAACTCCCTTTGCATCAGCACACAGAGATACATGTGTGAGAAATATGTTTATTAGAAAAGTGACTGGATATCCAAGTGTTAAAAGATTAAGTATTCTTCAGAGGAAGTTAGCACCATTTACCTTACAAGGTACCAGAGAGGGAGGATCCTTGATTTCAGGAACACAAACACAATTCTTGATAGATACAGGTGGTCATATTTTCGGAAGGTATTTTCCAGGCTTCCTGTTCATATACCCATTTAGGATGATTGCATGTTTTCCCCCTATTATAAACAGCTCTAAACAATTTCCCACAAACAGCTCAATTTAATTTGACATTTATTGGGTTACACTTGACATTTCCAAGTGCAATAGGAATTTTTTTTTCTCCCTGACAACTCACTTGTGAAATTATGATTGGCGGTCTATAATATTCAACTCAACTGTGTTCAAAACTGACCAATGATTTTGGAAGATGAAACAGCTTCAAATTTTATGACCCATAGGTAACGTTCGCACCCTGGAAGTAGAGATAATAGTTAATCAAGGGACAATCTCTGCCGTTTGCCTGTTGTCTCAGGCTTCATTTCTGGACTCAGCTTTGGCCAGCTTCCATACATCTCTCCCAGTGCCCCGAGGAGGCACTTAGCAAATGTTGGGTGAAAGAATAAAGGTAGCCACTTTGAAGATGTATCTTTCATTATATTTATCTTTTTAGCACTCTTTTCCTCAATTTAATCAAAAGAAGCTTATTGAAAAATTTTTCAAAAAATAAACTATGAAGAAGAACAGGTAAAATTTTCCCACCCAGATGTAATCACTTTTGTCAGTTTGTGGTGTGACCTTCCAGACTTACATATGAATGTGTAAGTGCATACACACAGCCACAAAACATGGCTGTATCTGTCTGTGTTATGAATGAAATATATATATCATGGCAACAGGTACTGGTGTGGGCTTCTCCTATGTTGCTTATCTGAATATGCTAGAAAAAAAAGAGGAGGGATTTTTACATTGTATTCTTTATTCTATGAAGTTTGATTTTTAAAAATGTATTAGGATATAGTTATATAGTAGTAACATAATTAAGAAATAAAGATGGATAAAACCATAAAACATAAATATATTGAGATTTGCTACAGTATATTCTAATTTGATGGTTTCTCATTTATTTTTATTTTTTTCTTTTTGTTGACTCACCTCCTTGATTTTTAAGTCTTGTGGAGTTGTACTGACTGACATCTGTGACTTAAATATTTAATAATGTGTCTTTCTGTTTATGTATCTCAGAATAATAGGTACCATTTTACCTTGTAATTCAATGTCATGTGTTTTCCTATAAACAAGGTAAGTTAATTTTTTTAAACATACTAACTTTATTTCAAAGGATAACATCGCAGTATCTTTGATATCTGACGTGGACTTTATTTTCCATTACCCTGTTCAAGTTTAAAAAATTTGATTTTTTCTAACACCACCCTGATTTGTTTGAAAGCTTTTAGGTGCTACACTGAAGGACGTTAGTGCCCAGCTTGGAATATCACTGTGCTCCTAGAACAGACTTTCCAATCAGGTAGAAAGAGAAGCCAGGACAGAGAGACCCCTCTGCAAGTTTCTTGGTTTGTAATTTAGTGGCAGTAAGCTTATTAACATCTGTTCGAATTTTACCCCGATTTTATATTGCACGTAGTCTGAGTAATACGATTTTTAAAAAATGATGGGCAACAAAACTTGTAGTTCTGAAGGGCAGGGTGTTAGCCTATGATTATTGTGTTAGTCTCATCCAACTTCGAGTTTCATCTCAGAAAAACAAAGCTCTATGAGCACTTGGCATTAATTAAATTATGTGTAGAGAACTTATTTCTACTTAAATTAATGCCACTTGACATTCTAAATTCTTCTACTCTTAATCTTGTAATTGCCTTATCTTGCCATGATTTATAAATTGTGAACATGAACCCTTTAACTTACTGGAAACTCAATTGTAAAATGATCTATTAATGAGGAAGGAAAATTTTTATTTAAGGGTGAAATAATTTTATTTTCAGCTTTATTTTAATTTTAAATTCTGATATTGCACATAACATACTGAAATTCTTAATTCCTTTCTTTCTGAGGAAATTTTAGGGTTGCAAGATAGAAATTTTAGCCTTTGGAAAACACTATAAAATCCTAGAAAATATTCTGTATGTGTTCCAATTGATGCCAGGCCAGGTGTTCCTGGATCTTCTTAGAGAGCGGCAACACTGGTGCCAGGTCACCCCAACCTCCCTTGGCCTCTCCGTGTTGCTCTCCTGCCTGGGAACCCTTTTTCTCCTCTGAGGCCAAGGTTCAGTCCCATCAGACCCTCTGGGTCTCAGGCTGTTCCCGCTAATGTTTGACTGACTTTGACCAGTGAGAGAAAGGAGTCAGAAAAAGCCTGCAGATAAATTCCTTGCCTTGTCTTTCTTCCTCATCTCCACCCTTCTTCCTTCAGGGATGATTCCCAGACACAGTGGTTCGTATGGCCTCTCTAGAGACACCCATCTCCCATAACCAAGCTTCCGGAAAGCTGTGATCTCCGGTTCAGCCGTGGTCACCTAGGCAACATCCCATTTTGCATTCCTTTCCTTCCTCCCTGGCCTCATTGCCCTGTCCTCTCTCTTTCTGGCTTCCCTGAGATTCTACCCTCACATAAGATTTGGCATACACATTTTTCACATGCTTTTGCTTTCTAGGTAAGTCAATCTAAGACATTTTGAAAACATAAATTCTCATAATTATTTTGTCTAAGTACTTATTGGAAAATTAGTTCCAGCAGGCACCAGCTTACTCTTGATTAGTTGCCACTATTTCTTTACCTCTTGGATATAGAATAGGCTTTAAAATCATATATATGTATATATATGATTTTATATATATAAAATTTTATATATATAAAATTTTTTTATATATGATATATGTAAAATTTTTTATATATGATATATATATAAAATATATAATACATATTACTGTGTGTCCCTTATATTATTGAGTTTATGCTATTTATTCATTGTGTAACTTATAAATCAATCATCTTAACCAAAAGTAGATGTGATTTTGAAGTGTTAGGAGTTAAAAATGTTGACCAAATCAGAGATAAAAGCCCAGAAAGAAAGGAAGATACAAAATAAACCCCTGGTCTTCCCCCCTTACTTCACCTGCTCTCACTGAGCACTCTGCAACTGATGATGCTTTTTGAAATTCAGATTTGACACCTTTTCTTCCTATTGCTCTTAAGATCTTGAGAGGGTATCCTTCCTGATCTTGGCCTTTAGGTCTTTGGGCAAATGGAACTATAATTCCATTGTTCAGTAAAATTGAATGAGAAAGTGCATATAAAATATGTAGCATGATGGCTGGTAGTGTGGATGCCCCTTTACAGTAGGGGTGTACCTGGCTGCATACCACTTTCTGAGGCTCTGAAGAGTTCCTTGCCTTCTTTCTTGCCATTCCTGCCCTTATTTGAGGAAAAGGATCCAGGGAAGACAGAGGCTCTGGTAGAGATTCTTTTGGCTGCCAGATTTTTGCCCTGAGCAAAATGTGTTAGGTCTCCACAGGTTGAAATGCCACCAGATTTTAAGAACTCTATAATATGAAAAGTCTTTTATTTAGCATTTAGTAGCTGTGAAAATTTAATGTTTACATCAGCTCTCCTCCTGTGTCATTTCCATGTATGTCTTCTTTTACTTAGTGCAATTCTTTTTTTTTCTCTCTAGCTCATGATTCTACTTAAACTTATGAACCAAGCTCTGCTCTGAGTCCTAATTATTTTGTAGTAGAGAATATTCCTTAAAAGTCCTTTTATCTTATTTGTAACTTCAGTATACGCACTTAACTTTTTTTTTTTTTTTGAGACAGTCTGTCTCTGTCACCAAGGCTGAAGTGCAGTGGCAGGATCTCAGCTCACTGCAACCTCCGACTCCTGGGTTCAAGCTTTTCTCCTGCCTCAGCCTCCCGACTGGGAGTACTGGCATGTGCCACCATGCCTGTCTAATTTTTTTGTACTTTTTATTAGAGATGAGATTTTGCCATGTTGGCCAGTGATCTGCTCACCTCAGCCTCCCAAAATGCTGGGATTACAGGTGTGAGCCACTGCACCTGGCCAGCACTTCACTTTTGAGTGTCCTAGTTGGACTTCATTCTTTCCTTAGACCATCTACCTGGGTCAATCAATCAGTAGAGTTCTTTAAACTCAGGTGGTTAATCCATTTTGGGCTTTTTGTAAAAAAAAAAATAAAATAAAAATTAAATGACTGATATTGACAAGTGAAGTTTATTTGAAGCATTTGGTTATCAGTTCTCAGTGAGGATTAGAAGTGTTCAAGCTCTGAATCAGGTGAACCTGTAGTATTTTCTGTCTTCTCAACTTACATGCTTTTCGCCTCCAACCCAGTTTGAGATATTTTTATTTAGTTGGCAGAGTGAGAGTAACTCTCAACTGAAATTCACAAAAATCAACAGTTGGGAAAAATGTGGCACTCAGTAAGTTTCTTCGAGAAGGTTTCTATTTCCTTAAGATGATCTCCATCTTACATAGCAGAGCAGTTGTCTCAAGCGGAGGGTGTTCTTGACATTTCCCTAAACTGTTGCAGCTCTTCAAGATTGCTCTGGAAATTTAAATATATTTATCTCAATTCATGTATTTTCTATTTAAAGAGGAGAATGTTTCAACACACTTGTGAATGGGAAATACTTCTGAAAACTCTGTTCAATTCTGAATCAAGAAAATTTCCTAAGTCTACCTTTTTTTTTTTCCTGTTAAAACTTGGACCAATTGTTTACTGGCCCACATGAAATACTTTTGTGTTTTGCTTTATACAAATCCTACCATGGCATACTGTGTCTCTCTCTTCAGAGAGTCGCTAGGTTATAAAGGAACAATATCCCTGCAAACTCAATGAGCCTGTCTTTCAGACAAGACTTGATCTGGGATTTCTTGAGGAGACCTGTGTTGACCTGTGTTATCTGTTTGCTACTCTGTTGATTGGAGTATTTCTTAGTTATTATTCTCATGGCAATAGTCATGTCCACAGAAACTCTGCTGTGGAAATAGCAAGGAGACCCATCTTTTCCAATATATTCAGTCAGCTGCAGTTATATGGAAATTCAAGATAAAAAGGACTCAGCTGTCAGTGAAAGAGGATTCCCAGTCAAGGCCCCTGCATGGAGGTACCTATATTTCATGTGACAAGAATGGCCTGATGATAAGTGCCTAGTTTCTCTGTTTCAGTCCTTTAGGAATCCAGAGAACAGCTGCCCCCAGAATCCACTAGAATTCCACTAGATTCATGTTATATCACCCATTTTCTTCAAATCTGTCTAAATGAGATGGACTTTTTTTATTCTTAGGTTCAGTAGCAATAGCATATTTGTAATAATTTCCCAAGAACACATGCTTCCTACCAGGATAATTCTCATAGGTGTCCTTGTTGCCTAGCTTTCTTTTTAAATAAGTTATTCTTAAAACAACTTTATAGAAATGCAGTTTATGTATCATTAATTTACCCATTTCAAGTGTATAATTCAGTGATTTTTAGTAACTTCATTGAGTTCCACAACCATCACCATAAATTACTTTTGGAACATTTTCAGCCTCCCATAAGATCCCTAATGCCTGCTTGATGTTAATTGCCATTCTCACCCCCAGCCCCAGGCAACCCCTCATTCACTTTCAGTCTCTAAGTTTGCCTTTTCTGGACATTGCATATAAATGGAATCATATGATATGTGGCTCTTTGTATCTGGCTTCTTAGCATACTGTTTTTGAGGTTCTTCTATGACTTGGCATATATCAAGAGTTATTTCTTTTGTAATGCTGAATAGTATTTTATTATGTGGATAATCTGTTCACCAGTTGGTGGACATTTAGATTGTTTGCACTTTGAGGCTATTATTAATAATACTGCTGTGAATATTCATGTAAGTCTTTGTGAACAAATGTTTTCATTTCTCTTGAATAGATACCTAGGATTGGAATTATTGGATGATATTAGCTCTATGGTTAACTTTTTGAGAAACTGCCAAACTTTTTCCAAAGTAGCTACACCATTTTACAGTCCCATTATCAATGCATGAAAGTTTCTATTTCTTTATATCCTCACTAACTTTTGTTGTTTTCTGTCTCTTTAATTTTAACTACTGTAGTAGGTAGAGAGTGATATTTCACTGTGGTTTTAATTTACCTTTTCTAACTGACTAATGCAGTTGAATATCTTTTCATGAACTTACTGACCATTCATCTAAATTCTTTGGTAAATTATCTGGCCATAAAGTTTGCCCATTTTTTGATTGAGGTTTGTCTTATTGAATTGTAGGAGTTATTCATAAATTCTGGAGACAAGTCCTTTATTAGATATGTATTTTGCAAATACTTTTTCCCAGTGTGTTGCTTGTCATTTCATGTTTCTAGTAGTGCCATTTGAAGTCTCTAAGTTGAATTTTAACAAAGTCCAACTTACTGATTTTTTTCTTTTTTGGAGAATGCTTTTGATGTTGTATCTAAAATTTTTTTTACCTGAGTCACATCTCGAAGATTTTTCTACTGTATGTTCTTGTAAAAGTTTATTATTTTAGCTTTTACATTTAAGTCTGTGAATCTATTTGGAGTCATTTTTATGCATGGTATGCGGTGAGAGTCTAAGTTAAAATTGTGCTATTGTCTCTACCATTTTTTGAACAGAGGATACATTCCCCAATAATTGCCTTGGCACCTTTGCCAAAAATCAGTTGACTATAAATGTAAGAATTTATTTCTGGCCTCTCGATTCTGTTCCATTGATTTATGTATCTATCTTTATACCATGTGGTCATTAGAAAAGTAGTTCCCCAAAGACGTCCATGTCGTAAGCCCTGGAACCTGTGAATATGTTATTTATGTGGCAGAAGGGACTTTGTAGATGTCTTAACAAGTATAAACGTTTAGATGAGAGATTATCCTGGATTACTAGGGGGACCCAATCTAATCACAAGTCCTTAAAGGCAGAAAACCTTTCCATTTTAGGTCAGAGATGAGAGATGAAAGAAGGAGGAGGTATTTGAGCATGACAGGGGCTTGACCTGTGGTTACTGGCTTTGAAAATGGTGGAAGGGGGCCACTAGCCAAGGAATGTATGTGTCCTCCAGTAGCTGAGAACTGTCAGCAAGGAAACAGGGGTCTTAGTACTACAAGCCCAGGAACTGAATTCTGTTAATCACCTGAATGAGCAATGACACAGATGCTACATAGTGCCTCCAGGAAAAAATGCAGCCCTGCTTGTTGTTGCAGGACTTTTCTTTAGTTCAGCTAAAGATGGGGCTCTTTGTCCCACAGCCACAAAAACTCAGGCTCGCAGACAATTTGAATGGTGAGTAAGACAGGGTTTTATTGGGTGAGAAAGAAAAAAAAAGGGGCAAACAAGGATTCTCACCAGGCCAAGTCCCTGATAGAGCGCTTCCCACCAGGCCGTTTGAATCCCAGGTTTCACACAGGAAAAGGAGGGGCCAGGCTGCTTTCTGCTGGAAAGATCCTGAACTTCTCGAGGCTCTACCCCAGTGGGCAGGCTGGGTGGAGTTTCTCCAGGGACCCCCTCCCATGTGGCTGTCTCACTAATACCTTGATTTTAGCCTGGTGAGACCAGTGTTGAGTTTCTGACCTACAGAATTGTAAGATAATACATTGTGTTAAGCTACTAAATTTGTGGTAATTTCTAATGGAAGCAATCAAAGGTAATATATGTCAGAAACATGGTGATGTGATTACTGTTAACTTTATTAGAAATTTTGAAATTTGAAAGTGAAAATTCTCCAATATTCTTTTCCTTTTCAAATTCGTTTTGGCAATTCTAGGTGTTTTGCATTTCTGTATACATTTTAGGATCTGCTTGTCAATTTCTGAACGTAAACCTGCTGGTATTTTGATTAGAGTTCATGTTGATCCTGTACATCAATTGTGGGAGTATGGCCATCTTCACAATATTGAATCTTCCAGTCTGTGAACATGGAATAGCTCTCCATTTATTTAGATCTTTATTTCAGCAATATTTTGTGGTTTTCAAGCATATGTCTTTCATTTCTTTTGTTAAATTTATTTCTAAGTATTTTATTTTTGATGCTACTGTGAATGGAATTACTTTAATAATTTCATTTTTAGATTATTCATTGCTTGTATGTTGAAATACAATTGATCTTTGTATCTTTTATTTTGTATCCTGTGACTTTCCTTTTCTTGTTTATTCATGCAAATTGTGTTTAAAATTGATTCCTTAACATTTTCTCTATACAGAACTATGTCTTCTGTGAATAGGCCATGTTATGTCTTTTTGTTTTTTTCCAGTGTGAATGCCTTTTTTTTTTTCTTCCTTGCCTGCTTGCAGTGGCTCAACCTCTAGTACCATGTTGAGTAGAATTGGTAAGAGGCGACTTCCTTACCTTGCCTTCTATCTTAGGGGAGTAGCATTAATTCTCTCCCAGTAAGTATGATATTTGTCATATTCCTGGCTGTTTTAACCTGTAGTCTGTGGTGTGGTGTTGCAAGATGCAGAGTAGCTTCCTGCTAGTAAGAATCTAACCTGTTCTTACTGCTCTGGGTTAAATCATTCATTAACACTGAGAGAGTACTTTTTTTACTGTGCAGGGTATAGCTGCAAGCCAAGTTCTTTTGTTGAACAATTGTGTCCTGCATATATATTTGTAAGAACACTGATATTTTAATGTTGTTGAAGCTCAAGCAGAAATTAGTAGTACTGCTATTTATAGGCTAAAGAACTATTTAATTATTCATTTATTCCTTCTTGTATTTGTTCCTCCATTTGGTCTTATATTTTTTCATCCATTTGGCCATCTGTATCTCTTTTCTTACATTTATCCAAGAATGATGAATTAACATATACAGTGTGCTAGGTGTTGTGATAGGTTGGGGATCTGAGGGAAAAGTTACTCCTGTTTCTTGGGGAATTCACTTTAGATGTAGGATTGTAGGAGACACAGACACAAAGGGAATAAATTAAACCTTTTTAGTTCTCAGATATAATATGCATAGATAGGCATTTGACCTGAATAATGTCTGATGTGGGGCAATTTGTAATTTCCTGGAAGATGATCATAAAGGAAGGAGCTGCCTACCTGGCAGTTGCATTTCACAGGTGGTTGTATTAGGTGGACTACAATCTCCTTTCTGGATTGCTTGATTGTTTCCTTTGTCATTGCCTCTTATGGTAACTCTCATATGTGATATAAACTTTGTTTCTCTGAAGAAAATGGACACACAAGGAAGCCACCCATAAGTGGTGATAATGGAAGGAAAGAGCAACATGTGGTCTTGGTAAGAGAAGACAAATTTTGCATAGAAAGAAACATTTAATTTGTTAGTAGCCCACATTTATGAGATCCAGGAGTCCTACATCTGTTCTAAACCAAAGAAAAAGTGATTTGTGACCTTTTACCAGTAATCTAGTCAGTGCAAATATTTTTTATAAACTGTTTTACATTGTACAAGGAAAATTAAATGATATAGGGTGAACATTTAGCCAGTGTTTACTTTGGTCTAAATAGTTTGCTAACTTGTTCTAATATATGGTCTTATTTCTTCTGTAAATAATTCTGTGGAATACATGCTATTTTAGTTTCATTTACAAATGAGATAGTTGAGGGCCAAGGGTTTGGATATTTGCCTTACATTAAACAGAAGTGATTTATGTGGAATTGGCATTTGGACACTGGCCCTTAGAATTCAGGGTGCTATTGTCTCACTACTCCAAGAGTTGTTGTCTCAGACCTGGGGTTCATCCGGTAAATGTCAACAGTCTAATGCAGGGTTTCTTAAACCTAATGATGTAGACATTTTAGGTCAGATAATTCTTTGCTGTGGGGGCTGTCCTGTGCATTGTAGGATGGTTAGCAGCATCCCTGGCCTCCATCCCCTAGGGTGGAGGTGGAGTACTAGGTGCCAGTAGCATCCCCCAGTTGTAACCACCAGAACTGTGTCCAGACATTACCAAATGTTCTCTTCTGTGGGGGGCAAAATTTCCTCAGGTTTAGAATCACTGTAATTACCAGGTAAATTAGGATTACATCCTGTGGTATACTGAGAAGGAAGGAAATTATGATTAACTCTGTTTAGGGTAGATACAAGAAATGTTGCTGAGATAGTGACATCTGAGGTTTCATCCCTACATGGAATTATCCAAACTGCAAAATTAGAGGGCCCAGTCTCCAAGACTGTCTTTACTTTTCACACTGACTGTAAGTGTGAGGTTTCCCCAAAACACCCTCAGTTTCAACAGTTTGCTAAAAGGACCCACAAAACTCACTGAGTGCTCATGATTACTATTACATTACAGGGAAAAGATATGAATTCAGATCAGTCAAAGAAAGAGGAGACAACTAAGGTGGAGTTTAGGAGGATTCTGTACACCAGGTTTCTGTGTCCTCTCCATATGGAGTCAGGATGCATTACCCTCCTGTCGTTAATGTGTAACTGTATGTACAGAGTATTGCCAGCCAGGGAAGCTCACCCGAGCCTCAGTGTCCAGAGTTTTTATTGAGAGCTTCACTATATAGGCATGATCAATTGCCTGATTGCCCATGTGGTTGATTTCAGCCTCTGTGTTCCCCACTGTAAAACACACGATTGATCTTTCTGTCATGCCCAGCCCCTAACCTAAGACTATTGGCTGTAGCTGGCCCCACCTTAATAGTTCTTTCCCAAGACAAACATATTCCCATAGGGATGACATGGGTTGCCTCCTAGAAGTTGAGGACAAAAGCCAGACCACCCTTTGGGCAAGGCCAGATTTTCTACTACACAGTCCCTGACAAAAGGAACAAATGTGCATTTGTAGATGAAGTAGTGTGGTACATTGCCACAGGACTGGCAATTCAGGGAGAATGTAAATGGCAGGCATATTAGTCAGCTAGGGCTGCCATAACAAAATGCTACCCACTGGGTGATTTAAATAACAGAAGTTTATTTTTCATAGTTCTGAAAGCTAGAAGTCCAAGATCAAGGTATTGATTCCATTCTGAGGCCTTTCTTCTTGACTTGCAGATGATTACCTCCTTGCTGTGTCCTCTTACGGCCTTTCTTCTGGGCACTCCTGTCCCTGATGTCTCTCCCACTTCTTATAAGGACATCATCATCGTATTGGATTAGGTCCCTTCCTAATGGCTTTATTTTAAATTAATCTCCTCTTTAAAGACCCTGTCTCTAAATATGGTTACACTCTGAGGTACTGGGGGTTGAGAATTCAATACATGAATTTAGGGAGGTTTACAAACAGCCCATAGCATTCTGCCTTCTGCATGCCCCCTCCCATCCCTGATTTGTTTCCTCTTGCATGTAAAATACATTCACCCTATCCCAACAGCCCCCAAAATCTTAACCCATCTAGCATCAGCTCTAAGTTGAAAATCTCATCTAAATCAGCCCTGGATGAGACTCTAGGTGTGATACATCTTGAAGCAGAATTCTTCTCAAGCTGTGAATTTGTGAAACCAGACAAGTTATCTGCTTCCAAAATAGGCGAACAGGCATACAATAAACATTCTAGTCCTAAAGGGACAAATTAGAAGGAAGAAAGGAATCCTGGGGCCCAAGCAAGTCCAAAACCTAGCAGGACAAAGTCCATTGTATTTTAAGGCTTGAGAATAATTCTCTTTGTTTCCATGATGCTCTGCCTCTGGGCCCACTGAGGCCAAAGTCCAGCCTTCTGGGTCCACTTGGGCAGCAGCCATGCCCCGGTGGCTCTGAGTGATAGCCCCGCCCCTAACAGTCCAGGTGAGAGTAAATATGATCAGATCTGTGTATAAGAAAAAGAAATATTGAATCCTACTTGATCAATCTTCATTTGCTTGGAGGTTACAGTCTACTTGGGGAGACAGGCATCTGGGCAAATAGTTGTAACAAACTAAGAAATAGTAAACTCTATGAGTGCTAGAAAGATTATGTCCTAAGAATTTAGCATTTTTAATCTGGAATATCCTCAGGGATATTTTGAGATTTTTGTTGGCCATGTATCTTGCAGGAAATTACTGAGTTAATGAATCATGAAATGAGAGAATTAATGCATTAGCTTTGGTAAGCTTGATAATTTCAGGATTCCAGTTAGGATAGGGGTGGGGATCATAACTGAAAAGCTCAACAGTCCAATCATCTTTCCTAAATATGTTTCTAATACAGTTTCAACTATAACAATCTTAACTCTGATTTAGGAATTGAAAACTGAAAAAGTGGAAACTCCATATAGCTCTAAATTTGTTCTTAGAGCTTTCACTCTTTATTTTTTAAAAGCTTGCTGCTCTAGGAAGAATGAGGGAAGGCAATTTTAATGATTTGAAGTTTGTGTTCAGAAAATACTTATGCTTTTCTTTTAAAAAGATGCCACTTAAGTTTTCTTTAAGACCAGGATGGAAAACATTCATTTTCTCACGTTTTCTCTCTCATTTATCTCTTTCTGTGTTGCTGTGGAATCTCAGACTTACATAGGATCAAAGAATCATATTACTTTTTAGTCTTTTATTTATTTTTATCCCTTCCTTACTTTGCTACTTTAAAATCTATTCGATGCTTTCCCTTCAGTGTTGTAGCCAGCTGGGTGTCTCCACTTGGCCCAAAACCATGCCCCTCAGTCTGTTTCATTTGATGGATCGTTTTGGATTCTCCTTATTCTGTTGCCTTTTGTGTCACATGAATACCCTTTTCTTCAGTACATTTAAGCCCAACGATGAATGTTTCTTAAATTGTAACCAGTTCAGTGACTCTAATACCACAGTTCTTTTGCTGTCCTGGTCTCTCTCACACACATAACAGAAGTCACTGAAGACTGGTCACCACGATGCCCTTGTTCTTACATTTTGGTGGAATTTAATTTGTGCAGCCATTCTTAAGAGAGCTGATCAGTGCATATCTTTTTCTTTTGCTGAGGCGGCTAACAGCGTTGTCATCATCATCTTTTCTCCCTCTCTCTCTGTTTTTAGAGTCAAGTACAATTGAATTAACTTTGTAGAATGATAGCTTCAGAAAACATTTTCACAAGAATAAAAAGACAGGTTTTCTTTGTATATAAATAAAGAAGACAGTTTATGCTGGGAAATGAATCTTTTAATAAAACATTGTCCCTCTTCCACTTTGGCTCAACTGGGGAAAAATCAATTTTAGGGTCTTTGAATGTGAAAAAAGAACAAAAGGAAATGAAGTTTTTCTGTATAAGTGGGAATAAAGAAGGACTTGAATATAGTGGTTGCCAAAAAAGTTTTCAGATTACCATTTTCCTTTAGTCTTTAAATTCCTGACATAGGAGGCTGGGCAAGGTAGCTTATGCCTATAATCCCAGCACTTTGGGAAACTGAGGTGGCAGGATTGCTTGAGGCCAGGAGTTTGAGACCAGCCTGGACAAAACGTTAAAACGAAAAATACTAGCCAGGTGTGGTGGTGTGCACCTGTAGCCCCAGCTGCTAGGGAGGCTGAGACAGGAGGACTGATTGAGTCCAGGAGTTTGAGGCTGCAGTGAGCCATGATTACATCACTGTACTCTATCCTGGGTGACAGAGCCATACCCTGTCACTTAAAAAAAAAATCCTGATATAGGAAGTATAGTTCTCCCATATTAAAATGCAGCATTACTTTATATTTAAAAGTATTTTTAAGTTTCCACTGATATTTTTCCTCCTCCCACCTTTTTGTTTTCTTTTGAGACAGGCTCTTACTCTGTCACCCAGGTTGAGTGCAGTGGCGCGATCTTGGCGCACTACAACTTCTGCCTCCCAGGCTCAAGCAATCCTCCCAGCTTAGCCTTCCGGGTAGCTGGGACCACAGGCACACACCACCATGGGCAGCTAATTTTTTTGTGTTTTGGTAGAGATGGGTTTTGCCATGTTGCCAGGCTAGTCGTGAATTCCTGAGCTCAAGTGATGCACCTGCCTTGGCCTCCCAAAGTGCTGGGATTACAGGCATGTGCCACCATGCCCAGTCTTTCTTGCCTTTTAAAGGAGGTTAGACATACTGCAATTATGAGGCATAAAAACATAGGATGGAAGGAATCTATAATTATAAAGGAAACTATTAATCTTTAATGTCCTAGGTAATTGTATCTTTTAAATTTCTTAAAAGTGTAATTTATTCACCGCAGAGAGAAACATAGTGGTTCATCTTTACTTCTGGTATATGCGTTTTTCATGAATAAGATATAATTTAAAATTGTAAGAAAAGTGAATCATTGGAAGATAGTAGAGGAATTGTTACTTTGCAAAATCCGCCATAAAGCCGGTTAAGAAATTATGTTTTTTACTTTAGAAGAAAAGCATGCATTATTTTCAGAATTTTTATAAATAATACATGATCATAGTTGAAAAAGTTGAAACTCCTTTAAGTTATTTTTCTGTGTGGAAATACATATGTATATGTGACTATTTTCATATAGATTTATTTCACAAAATTTTGATTATACTTTATACAGTTGTATTCAGCTTTTTTTAACATTAACATGGTATATGAGATTTTTTCCATATTTTAAAATATCCCCCCCAAATGTAATTCTAATGATTATACTAAAGTCTCTCATTTGATGAATTAAAACGTACTTAACCATTTTCTTCCTGTAAAGTTTTTAGGATGATTTTACCACTGCAAATTTGCAACCTGAGAAGTAAAAATATAACTTTGTGAGGTCAAAGACAGACTAGAATGTTCACCGTATTCGGAAAATCAGTAAGATCACAGAAAGGCTCATCAGCTGCCTGATGCTTGAGTAGCTCACTCAAGTGCTTGTCGTTGAATGCAAAATCTTGTCTTAAGTGGACAGGTGTGTGAATCCTTCCACCGCTATACTCTCCTTGCCTGATTGAGTCAAGGTTGTTACTGTGGTCCCTGGAACAGAGTGTGCCTCAGTAAATCAAATATAACAAAAGGAAGGAATGATTTTCAGATAGGATAGACAGCTAAGATGAACAAGACTTTTAGAACATTTCCAATTTGAGCAGTGAATCTGCCTTATGGAAGCTCAAAATGTACTTTAAGTGACAGCTGCCGTGTAGTGTTCAATTCACCCTTTTTCACCAATGCATTTAGTAGACCATTGTGGAGAGGCTCCAAGGTGCTAGGCGCTAGTGAGAGTGCTGGGGATACGTTGTGAATGAGACATTGTTCCTGCACCTGAGGAGCTCACAGGTTATGGAGGATGACAAATTACTCTTGTGCAATATGATAAACATCACAGTGGAAATTTGGATAAATTATTGTGGCAACCAGAGAGTTTACAAGCTTTAGCTAGAGAGTCAGAAATGCTTCTCAGGGGCAGTGGCATATGTCATGCTGTTGGCAGTGAACGGTATTTGTTTATATGCCAATGTTACACAGTTTGTACTTAAGCCAGTGGCCAATGAAATAGGTTAGTTTTTAATTTTTTAAAAGTATGGCATATTTGTATTTTAATAGCTAATATTGGGTTATACAGTTGGGGTAAGACTGAAATAATAAAATAACTACTTTTCACATAGATATTTCCAAGGCACCCTGTAGTGCTACAGTACATTGATTTAAAAGAAGACTATATTGTATTTAGTAGAGTTTTTATTACTAACTCTATATAAATCAGGAACTATATAGAGTATATGTGACTAAAACAAATAGTTTATGAAATTATTTGTGTGGAATGACCTTTCTCCCCTAGACATAATCCTAGTGAAATCAAGGAACCTGTTTTATTTGCTTCCTTATACTCAGCACCTAGTGCAGTGACCAGCACGTAGCACATATTTAATGTGTTTCCATGTCAAAATTCTATTTAAGTTAAGACTTGATTGAGTCTGTTAGGTACCAGAGTCACTTACTCATTACTTTAATTTCAAATGCTACAGTTTGAAAACTTAATGTATGCTTGGTTGTTTAAAAAAAAAAAAAGCAGTGGGAAGAATAGAAGTTGTATTAGAATACAAGGTACATTTTATTTTCACCAGAAAGGAAAAATATTGTTCTAAGATTATAAATAGCACGAAAGGCTTATTTTAATTATTTTAAAAATATGATACCTTTCCACTGCAGTACCTGGATTTCAAGCTCTGACTCAGGGGTGTCCAGTCTTTTGGCTTCCTTGGGCCATAACGGAAGAAGAATTGTCTTGGGCCACATATAAAACACACTAACAATAGATAGCTCATGAACTAAAAAGAAAAAAGTGCAAAAAAATCTCATAATGTTTTAAGAAAGTTTTCAAATTTGTATTGGGCCACATTTAAAGCTGTCCTGAGCTGCATGTGGCCTGTGGGCCACAGATTGGACAAGCTTGCTAACTGTTTTGTGTAGAATCTGAAACACAGATGATTAAGACAGGGATGCATAGTACCTGCAGGAGAGGATTTTATTTAGTAACTCATGTCCATTTTGGTGAATGTAGAGTTTATACCTGTGGCGTTTTGTTTCTAACTAGTTTCACTAATACAGTTTGCCATGCTGACATATTTCCTTCTCTGTTTTGGTAGATTACTTTGCAGGTTGCTGAAAGTCTAAGTCAAGGTAAAGTGTGAGGTAAAGATCAGAGTGAGTACTATTAATAGCGAGGGGCGGGGGGGGAAAGCTAGTGAGTCCTGTAAATCAGCTCAACAAAGTGTATATGCTGGAATCCAGTACTTTGGAGATAATCTTCCAAGTGGAATGCAGTCCAAAAAATGGACACTTTTACTTCCTGTGCTGGCAGCCGCTCTGTTTACAGAAGGAAAGAGTATATTCGATTGGTCAAATTACATTGCTGTTGCAGATACACTTGATTTTTCTAGTAGGAAAAATTATAATATTCTTAATGTTTTTCTCTTTTTATCCCTCTCCCTCTATTCTTTCACAGATATCACTTAATTGGCGAAAGAGAGCTTCAGGGACAACTAGTACTTCTTTTCTTTTTCTTTTTTTTTTTTTTTTTTTGAGACAGAGTCTCACTCTGTTGTCCAGGCTGGAGTGCAGCAGCGAGATCTCCGCTCACTGCAAGCTCGCCTCTCGGGTTCACGCCATTCTCCTGCCTCAGCCTCCTGAGTAGCTGGGACTACGGGCGCCTGCCATCACTCCCGGCTAATTTTTTTTGTATTTTTAGTAAAGACGGGGTTTCACCGTGTTAACCAGGATGGTCTCGATCACCTGACCTTGTGATCTACCTGCCTTGGCCTCCCAAAGTGCTGGGATTACAGACATGAGCCACCGCGCCTGGCCAACTAGTAGTACTTCTTTTCTAGCATATGCTAAAGTTCAGTTGCAGGCTCCTTAAGAAGTTAAGTGAGCCCCATTCAGCCTAAAAGGGAGTATATTGTACATTGTGTTCTGTACTTTGCCATTTTTTCACTGAACAATATTTTAGAGGTCAGTGTATAGGGAACAGCTTCATTCTTTTCAAACGGTTCATGGTGTTGTAGTTTATGGACGTATCATATTTACTTACACATCCTCACGGTCTCATTTTTCTCACTATTCCTGTTAAAGGCTAAATGTGTTATTCTGAGCTAGTTGAGGACTTGAAACTTAGGGAATGAGGAACAATAGAGCATTTTACACATGACGGGCCTTGTTCAAAGTCAGAACAAGAGGCTTGGAACTCCTTAAGAGACCATACTGTTTTTCACTGTTCACAGCAGTTAGAATCCCAAAACTAATTTTCTAAGATAGCGATTTCTGGCTCTGGCTTTGGGAGTACCCAAGGTATTTTCCAGTCAGATTCTGTGGTATTGGGACATTTTCAGAGAATACATTAAAAAATGTATGTATTATATATTATGTATATATGTATTATATATTAAAATTATAAATAAACTATAATAGAAATAATTAAAATAATAAATAGAATGTAAATCGTACACATTATAATTCCTAAGCTATATCAAACATATAATTACTTCATTAATTTAATCATTAAAATGAAAAATGTGTAAATTATATAGTTTTCCATTTTAGAAATTATGGTATTAAAAGATATAGATAATTTTTTATATGTGTACATACATACACAGTTCACTAAGGTTTGCAAGACTTTTTAGCCTTAATAAGGATAATACTAATAGCAGTAATAGTAGGGACTACCACCTACTGAGCATTTAACTATGTGCCAGATGTTGTATTAAGGCAATTTATAAAAATCAAGTCATTTAAATTCTTCAGTGTCATTATGAGGTGACCAGAGTGGTTGTCTTCTTACAGACAAGGACATTAGTGTTGAAAAAGTGTATGCAACTTGCCATACACTTGACCATTAACCATCGTGCTGCATCTTTATTACATAAAATTGGGGGAATGTTTTGCCAAATAAAATCTAAATTGGAGGCCGGGCGCAGTGGCTCACGCCTGTGATCCCAGCACTTTGGGAGGCTGCAGCAGGTGGATCATTTGAGGCCAGGAGTTCGAGACCAGCCTGGCCAACATGGCGAAACCCTGTCTCTACTAAAAATACAAAATTTAGCTGGGCATGGTGGCCTGTGCCTGTAATCCCAGCTACTTGGGAAGCTGAGGCAGGAGAATCACTTGAACCTGGGAAGTGGAGGTTGCAATGAGCCGAGATGGCACTGCTGCACTCCAGCCTTGGTGACAGAGCAAGACTCTGTCTCAAAAAAAAAACAAACAAAAAAACTAAATTGGAGAACTTGGGCTTTTAGGGTATATTTAAAGTGCAAACATGAAGGAATGCCACTATGACTGAAGATTACACAAGGAAGAGTTTACAGTGAGAATGTTTGTGCTCTACTGGACTCTACCCTAAGGGAAGCGGGGATGAATGGTCAATTGATGTCTTTAAGTATTTACAGTAGTTGTTCATCCTCTCACTGACCTGTTCCCATTTCCCCCACCAAAAATGCAGAAGGGAGTAGGGGCAGGGGTGTAGGAAGAGGGGCCAAAACCTTGCTGGAAACCAAAGGCTTCATGGATAAGTGACTGATAAGTAGAGGAGGAACCTTTTCAAATGATGTATTGAGCTTTTAAAACCCTACAGTGTAATAGCAAACTAGCAATACACAAGATTTATTTGTAAGAACTCTGCATATAAGTGTGTGTCATGTGTGCATTTGTCTGCCTTTTGAACTGGTATGTACAGGAATAAAGAATCCTAGGATACTCATGATAATGACAGCTATTTAATTTTCTTTGAATTTTGATTATGCACCACTGAAAAGTGAAACTGCAAGAATTTCTTTAGTCATTTTTATGGAAAGGATGGGAATAGAGTAGGGGGGAAAAAAGAAAGACAAACCAAGAGGGAATGGTTGATTGAATGTTGAAGGGGGACTTGTTTGGCCTAACATATTTTTCTAAATATTTATTTTTGCTGGAATATGAAGATACACTTAATCTTCCAGCTCATTTTTTGTTGGAATGGTTATTTAGCAAAGCAAGTAGGGGGCTGCTGTTGCTAAGCTTTTTGTTATTATTTTGCCACACAAGAGTATATTTTTTAAATAGTTGTTGAGAACTTTAAGACTTGCTGAGCAGGAAATGCCACATGTAAGGATGTCTTAATGTTGGCAGTGTTTTTAATGCAAGAAAGCAAAAGATGTTAAAGACCCACTTCATTTTCTTGGTGCTCATCTGTGTCCACCAGCATGGGAGTAAATAAATGTGGTATTTAATGTTCATTAACCCTTTACTACAAAAAGATAATAGGCACAGTGCTTGCTACAGTAGTTCTGACCAGTGCAGTTTGTAGGAGTCACTAAAACAAGGTGCAAGCAGCCCCTGGGAATAAGATAAAGCTAATATAATACTAAATGACTGAGAGGATTGTGTTGTTCTTACCTTAAGGAAGAAAATGTTAGCCATCAAAGAGGATTTTTTTGTGTTCTTTTAGCATCTCGTGGAGTCAGAAGCCTAGCATTCTAGATGAGCAAAGTACACAATTGCGTTAGTATTAACTTGCTGAGTTTGTGTTTGTTATGCTGGTTTTATATTCATTTTGTGAGTGTGGGTGAGGAGGGAAGTTAAAAAATGGAGTTGGGAGGGGAGCTTATCTGTTTTAATTGATCACTGACACCTAAGGCATCTCAAGGCTGGGCAGAAACTCCCACGTCTTGCTGTTTCCTAACTTGAAGGAGGGGGAGAGTTTGTGGTTCCAGGGTTATGAAAAGGAAGACCTGGTGTGATGTTCTGTGTATGAAGGAGTTACTTGGAGGAGGCACTAGAAAAGCAGGTGAGGTTCTCCCACACTCCCAAAGGCTGAGTTTACTCCTGGGGTTGGGGGCATAGTGAAGAGAACCATTTAGGTATCCTACACTTACCTAGACACCAAGACTTGTACATTGTACCTCACCGGCTTTGTGTATTAATAATTCAACCCCCACCACAATGCTGTGAGGAGGCTATACTTACCTTCCTGGTTGAGAGAGGACATCTAGCTTAGAGACATCTCTTGCATAGCTAGTGGTTGGCAGACTCAGGGCTTGAACCCAGATCTCACGTTCTTTACCTAACATGGCTATATTTATTTCCTAGGGCTGCCATAGCAAAGTAGCACAAACTGGGTGACCTGAACAACAGAAATTGATTGTTTCATGGTTCTGGAGGTTAGAAGTCCCTGCTCAAGGTGGTGGCAGGGTTGGCCCTTCTGAGGCTGTGAAGCAGAGTCTCCCAAATTTCTCATTTTTTAAAAGATACTATTGTATTGGATTATGGCCTACCCTAATGATGCCATTTTAGCTAACTGCATCTTCAACAACTCAATCTCCAAATAAGATCACATTCTGAGTTTCTGGGGATTAGGACTTCAACAACTGAATTTTCAGAGGTCCTGAGACACAGTTCAACTCCTAACATGGACTTAGAGTTTTTCTTCCTTATAGCCATTATATAGATATATTTTAAAGATTTAATTTTTTAGAGAAGTTTTAGGTTCACAACAAAATTGAGAGGAAGGTACAGAGTTCCCATATACCCCTCCCACGACAACTGCACAGCCTCCCCCAATACCAACATCCCCCACCAGGTACATTCATTATGATTGATGAACCTACATCGAGACATCATCAGGCCAAGTTCATAATTTACATTAGGGTTTACTCTTGGTGTTGTACATTCTATGGGTTTGGACAAATGTCTAATGATATATATTTGTCCTTATAGCATTATACAGAGTAGTTTTATTGTCCTGAAAATTCTCTGTGAAAAATTCTCTGCCATTATAATTTTTATTGGTAAAAATTTTGATGTCAGTTTCACAAAGTTTCACCTCTGATAATTTTATTTTTTTCTTTACAATAAACATATAGATGGTAGTCTGGCTCTGTCCTCACCAATATCTCATCTTGCATTGAAATCCGAATTGGAGTCCCCTCCCTGTATGGAGGGAGGAATTTGGTGGGAGGTGATTGGATCATGGGGGTGGTTTCCCCTATGCTGTTCTCATGATGGTGAGTGAGTTCTCACAAGATCTGATGGTTTTAAAGTGTGGCACTTCCTTGTGCTATCTCTCTCTCCTGCTACCTTGTGAAGAAGGTATTTGCTTCTCCTTCACCTTCTGCCATGATTGTAAGTTTCCTGAGACCTCCCCAGCCATGCGGAACAGTGAGTCAATTAAACCTCTTTCCTTTATAAATTACCCAGTCTCAGGTAGTATCTTTATAGCATTGTGAAAACAGACTAATACAGGTAGTTTTCTTACTCGTTCATACTAGAATCGAAAAAGACCTCTGACCTCTTACTCTACCTTCTCATGGTTCCTTCTGCCACCCTTGTGCACGTGTGTTAGCTGTAGAAGGGATTTGTCATAAAATAAAAAATAATGAGATTTAGTCATGTTTTCAGCAACGTAGTTAAGGCATTCTTTAGAGTAAATCTATTAATACATTGTGATATTATTTGCTCCCACATAAAAACTTGATAGTTTTAAGAGTTGAAACCTATATGAAAGACTAATAAAATCAAGGATTTTTATTTTTTGTCACACTGCTTATCTTGAATAGGGTCTTGATATGTTCGTTTTTTATTTTTTAACCTCCCAGCTCATGATTTTAATAAAATAGGGCCCTTGGGAATTAACAAAATTATACCATATGGTAAGGGTAAAAGGATCATTGATCTGGTTAACAAACCAGCCTGAGTTTCCAGGGGAGCGACCCTTTCTCCAGCCCTCCTCAGCCTTGGACAGTTACATTATTGCTTAACAATCATCATCTGCTTTTAGTGGAACTGCTTATTTTTCTCCTGGGCTTGGGCAGATTGCCCCGGTGTTTCAGATACTGCCTTTTGGAAATGGATCAGTAGGAAATTTCTGTTACCGGAAATCATCTGTTTCTGAAGGAGACAAACTATTCTTTTCAACTCAACTCACTCTTGTGAAACAGAAAGCCCAGCACTTTCTCACAGCTGCTCTAAGACAGTCCAGCAGGGTAAGAGCAGTGAGGAATCAAACGTACTACAAGCCAGGTGGGACCATAGTCCACCACGGCCAAGCAAGAAACTGGAATATCCATGCCACAAATGTGGAAAGTGGGGCATCTTCTTTCTAGAGAGCTACCGAGGCTGTTCAAATTTCAGTTTTCTCTGTGGCATGTAAACCGTATGATTTTTTTTTTTTTTTTTGGTGTCAAAGAATAGAAAATTAGTTTTAATTATTACTTATGAGGCACCATATGGCTACTCTATAATTTTGGCTTCCCATGGAGCTGCATGTGCATATGGAAAATGAAATTAATTGGAAATCACACCCTGAAATCTATTATTAAGTTAATATAGCTAACAGCTTGTGGGGTGTCCTCACACTCAGCATGATGTAATTGCACATAATAATAAGTAACTATAAACTCATATAGGAGACAAGCCGGAATAAACAGAGGTCAAAGGGACAGGCTTTGGAAGGGAAGAGCATTAATAATGGATGGTGCAGCAAACGTTTCAGTTCCTCACCATTCACAAACCCAGGGTAGAGGGAAGCAGTTTAATCATATTCAAATGAATTAATCAGCAGTCTTGTGAATTTCACAGCCAAGGGACTGATTGTTATTTTGCAAACTAGTGTTCTGCAAGCTAAGGTCACTCTTGGTAGAATCAGTGACAGTGATTTTTCAGAGGTGCCCAAACTTGCCCGTGCATCAAAACCCTCTGTGGAACTCTTAGAAACACTGAACTCTGAATCTAATTCCTGGGATTTTGATTCATTCGCTTTGGATTTCTAAATTATTAAGATGCACTACAAGTGATTCTGATGCTGCTCAGCCATGGACCATGGAAACCACTGATTTCAGTGATATATCATACAGCTCTATATATTTAAATGATAAAGACTACAGCTAGTTTGTGTTCAGTTTCCCTAATGTGGTTCCTAACCTTATAACAGAATAAAGTAAGTTCAAATAAAAATATGAGGTCTGGAACTTCATTTGGTAAGCCCAGAAATAGTGAACAAATAATTTGATGTCATCTGTGCTTTTTATGAAATTTGTTAGTTTATGGGTCTGTCTCCTTGGGCTCAGTGAGGGCACTGGCTGTTTTATTCACCTTGGTGGTCAGGACGTGGTAGGAATTCAATAAATGTTTATGGAATATAAATTTGAATGTGAAAAGGAGCAAAAAGGTTATTCTCTTCATTAGAAACATCAGAACGATCTCTGTTCATCACAAATTGATGCTAAGAGCCATGTTATGTCTATGTAATATGTGATATTAGTATTTCTTAAAATGTCACCTGAGTATTGTAGAGGTAGAGTTGCATGCATTTGATACTAGGAAGGAGATTCTTCCTATCCTTTATTCCTCTTCCAGTGAGGGAGAAGTCTGCAAACATTAAGTTATACTTAAAAGAAACATGTCTAGAATTCTAGTTGGGAGATTCATTGACCAGACTTTTGGAATAAACACTAGTCATCATGCTAGCGACAGGTGGTCTTGTGCATGGTAGAAAGGCAGTCCAAGCCTATGTCTCTGAAACCTGCTCTCATTTCTGTTTTCTACTTTACGATTTATGTTATCTCATACTCCCCATGTTGCCTGAGTATTATATTTGTTCTCCAGTTTTTTTACGTGTGTTATTTCCATTCTTCTATTCCTGCTCAATTTCTGCCTCAGGGCAGAATTGTGTCCAACAGCTCTTAAATGCAGCGCAGAAACTGTGATGTTAAAAACATCTTGTTATCCGGCCCCAAAACATGTTGTCCTTGGTAACTCTGACTGGTTTGTACATAAAGCAGGTTGGGATCTCATTGATGGGCTAGTGGGAAGGAGATAATGGTGTTATAGCAAACAACTGCAGCAGAGACAATGGGAAGAAGGACTGTGAATTTAGAGCTGAACAAAGCCAAGAAATATATGCAGATACAGTAGGATGTTTTGTGGCTTGACCAGCAGACAACACTAGCTGTCTCTCAGGGCTCCCGCTCTTCCTGAATAATAGAGCCTTGATATTTTAAAAATTTAATTCTCTATTTTGAAATAAATTCAAGCTTAGGGAAAAATTCCAAGTACAATATAGACATCTCCCATATCATTTTCATCCTGATTCCTCAACCGTTAGCATTTGAGAGGAAGCTACAAACGTGATACTGCATTTCTGCTAAACATTGTGGGTATGTATTTCCTAAATAGTGAAAACCCTCTCCTACACCATCAGCATTCAGCCCTCCAAGTCAGGAAACAGTGTTGATGCACTGCTGCCCCCCAGGACACAAAGCCCACTGAAAGGTCACCAGCTATCCCAGTGGCAATTGTCCTTCTTTTCTGACCCAGGATTTCAGTCAGGAACACATGTCACATTTAGTTATCATGTCTATTGGATCTCTTCTACTCTGGAACATTTCTTTGATCTTTCCCTGTCTTTCTAGTCTTTGATAGTTTTAAAAAAAAGTCAGGTCTTTTTCTGTTTAGAACGTCTCTCAACCTGGATCCATCCAGTGTCTCCACATGGCCAGATTCAGGTCCCCCACTCAGGGAAAATGCCATAGAAATGATAGTCAAGTGTTTATATATGTCCCATCAGAAGGCACATGGCCTGTCGCACTCTGTTCACATTGGTACATGCCAGGTTTCTCCACCTTAGATTTGACATTTTTCCTTTGTAAGTGATTTGAATTTTGTGGGGAGATGTTCTGAGATTATGCCAATATCATGGTCCTTGTCTACCTTCCACCCACCAGTCTTGGCTTTCATGGGGTTGTCAATTGGTATTCTCATTTCCATCATTTGCTGGTTGGTATTTTAGTATAAGGAAGAGCCTGTTCTTCTACCTTATTTATATCATCAAAGACTTACGAATTCTTGTTTTATTCAGTGGATTGTCTTTCATTTCTAAGCCTTTTTGACATGGCTTCATCATTTCTTTAACCACTTCCTTACTTTATGGCACAAGATATCTCAATGTCAACTTATCCCTTTTTTGTCCCAGCCCTGGTATCAGCCATTTCTCTAAGAAACCCTGGTTGTTTTTGGGAAAGATTGTATTTAGAAACTAAGATCTGGGCACTTGTTTGTGATCATTACTGTTGAGGTATTACTGCTTTTAGGCCATCTCAGGAGGTAGTATGTGTGTATAGACATACACAAACACACATATATGTATATGTAAGTATACACACAAATATATATGAGTATAAAATATACACATTCATTTTACCCTCCCTATGTACATTTACATACATAAACATGCTTCTGCAACCATTTATTTGTCTACCTGTGTTACCAAAAATATTGGGTTTATATTGATACTTCCAATTTCATTCCTAAATCTCAGGGTTCTTTCTAGCCTCCTACCTTTCCATATTTGGAAGTTCCTCCAACAGCAAGAAACTTGCTCTCATCCTCTATATATTATTTCCTTAATTTACTGTTATTAATCAGTGTGATCAGTTTCCCAACTGTTCTGTCTCTTCTGCCCACAACCCCCGTGCTCTCCAACATCTTCAGTTTTGGGGTGCTGTCAGATATGCTACTACCGTGTCTTTGTGAGGAAGCTCCCCAACATCCCTCAGTGCCTGGGTACTTGATCTCCAGTATGCATGCTGCCAGTATCTTCACAACACTTCTTCTACCCCTCAGCACTTGTCCTCAGGTACTAGGGGACCTCTCACTTTTTCACTGAATATATGGCTACCTGGAATAAATTATTTCCCAACCTCCCTTGTAACTAGTTGTGGGCGTGTGATTTTATTATGGCTACTTGTAGCCAGTATGACCATGAAGTGGAAGCCATATGTTGACGAACTGTGATCATTGTGAAATTGCAACTCCAGCCCTATAACTCACCTTGGGACTTCATGTGAGAGAAACAGAAACTTCTCTCTCTTATGTAAAGTTTTCAACGTATTATTTTAATTTTTTGGTCCCTTAACAGCCAAACCGAATTCTAACTAATATTGCCCCTTCTAGACAAGAAGGAAATGAAAATAATTCTGAATTCAGTCAGGCAGTAAAGAAATTCATAAAGGAGTGTAGCACCAAATTTATTGAGGTTACAGTGAGGGGGCTGAATTTAAATCTCCCTAAATCAAGTGACACAATTTATAGAAGTTTGAAAGAATTACAGCTGAGTGTAAAGAATTCTATTGCATGACATCAAGGTTCTCAGGCAATTAGAAAGCAACTGAAATTCCTAACAACAACAACAACAACAACACTCCAACAAAACAACATTCACATGGTTAAGTAAATGCAATAGCTTTAGCCTTACAGAGGGTAGCTGACTTCTCTCTGCCAAAATCAGATAGAATTTGGTAAAAACATGTAGTAGCACATCCTGAGGGAACCCCGGGATGCCATCTTTGAGATCACTCTGTATGGGGCTTCCCATTTGTCTTGGCAACTGGTAAAAATAGCTCCAACCTGGCTATCAAGAGCATGCAAAAAATCACACCTACCCTGACCGAGAGGGCTACCCCAGCTCCTTAGAGTTGTGACCTTGTCTATGACATGGGATTCAAAACTATTTAGTTACTGGTTATGTTACTTTTAACCCAAGGAAGGTTTAGAATTTAGTAAACATGATAAAATTTCTGAAACCCATGATAATTAATGCTTATCAATTATTAGTAATCTGCATACATTTTTTAGTTGATGTGTTTCTACTGTTTAAGATAACTCGGAATGTTAAAGTAACTGACAAAGTAGATATTGATTCTACTTTCTATGTTTAGTTGAGTAGTTACCATTACTCTTGTAATTTTTATGTTGAAAGATAAAGTTTTTGACAAAGATTATAAACAATATTGCAATGCTTTTAAAGTATATGGAATCTTTTATTTTAATTTGTTAGGGAGTTGCTGGTGCAATTTAATACATAGTAGATTTTGCTTTCCAGGTCAGAAGTTGAAGTACTTTAAGAAAAGAAAATGGGTATAATGAGTTTGTAAATGCAGTTTAAAATGTTTAAGAAAAATTAAAAATTAAATTAAATTTGTAAATGATACTGATTACTTAAGGGAGTTTAGTGTATCTAACTTGAATTATTTAAGTCCAAAAGCCCCCTTGAAAGTGAATTACATTTTAAACTTACAATTTTCAGCTTATAAGTAGAATGATAAGATTTGCAAGTTGAACTCAAAGGCTACAAAAAAGATGAAGTTTTAAACATTTGTCGCTTTATTAAAGCAAATATTTAACTGAAGACCACAAGTGGACCCTTTGTGGCAAAGCCACCATGGACAAAGGGAACAATTCCCTGCTGCAGTGGCCACGATGGAAGATCTGTGGTGGACAAGAGTGCTGTCTTCACAGGGGCTGGATGCCACATTGGATGCCAAAGCTAATTTCTAGTGTCATTGTCTGGGCTAAGATGGCAAGATTAGGGATTGTCAGCCTTCAGTACCTGATCTCGATGCCCTGGGCAGCAAGATAACATTCATATCCACTTCTTGGTTGGGATGGGAGATGTCATAGAAAAAGCATGGGCTGTCTTACTGTCTGTTGAATTCTGGTGTTTTTAACAATTAATTGATGACAATAATTTCTAAATTATGTGATTATTGGGTGGATTAGAAGTAATACACATACAAAGCATTCAGTATATTTCTTATCACCTAACAGGTGTTCAGACAACAATTGCATTTTTTAAAGAAAGATGATGAGACTGCTGAAATAGCTTACAAATGATTTGGGGCCAAATCAGATAATTTAAGGTATAAAACCCACAGTAGTTTACATTTATCAGTCACTTGAAATGTTGCCAGACATTGTGCAAAGTCTTTACATAGATTGCATCCTTGAATTCTCCCAATAACCCATGAGATATTTATTGTTATACTCTGTTTTGCAGACGAAGAAACTGAGGTTTATGGAGGTTAAGTGACTTATCCAGTTTTACACAGCTAAGTAGAAAGAGTTGAACTGGAATGGCAGTCCACAAAATCTAATGCTAGACTACTGAACTCAAATCCACGTTCTCGTATTCCTATGTTATAGACATCCATGTCTGCAGTAACAGTGTTGCAGAGAAGTTAAGACCAGCCAGTATTGCCTTTACTTTGCAGAATTGCTCTCTGACTTTTGTACCTCATCAATTCAGACTACTGTCTTTTTTTACATGCATAATAAAAGTACTACATGAATACACCAATAGAGTGGGCCTTGTTTTATTATAATTTGGTATATTAAGTCACAAAAATGTTTGGTTAAATAGACAGTAAAAGGAATTGTCCTTGAAGCCATTAATACATGTGAGATACGTGATGGGCACAGCCTTTCATATAGCTTGAAAGGAAAGGTTTTTGTTTTGCTATTATTGGGTCATTGTGTTTTCCCCATTTTTTCTTTTTTCTTTTTGAGACGGAGTTTTGCTCTGTTGCCCAGGCTGGAGTGCAAGTGTTTTCTCCATTTTAATTGGCAGTCAGTTTCCCCAAAAGCCATAATCAGGAGTTCTGGTCATATTTGATACTGGGTGGCGTGGCTTCTTGCTGACTACTGTCACATCATGTTCCCACCAACTTCTTATATTCACCTGAGCTTGAATAGGTGAGAGTTGTGGGTGGCCTCTTAGCACCATACTAAGGTGGTGTGGATAAGGTTTCAGCTCTGGCTGGATCTTGTGCTCTGGAGTTGACAGCTGTGTGATATTGGGCAAGTGACTTTATTTCTTTAAGTTTCCTCATGTAGAGGACTGCTGTGAAGATAAACGAGGTGAGGTTTGTAATGTCCTTTGAATAGCTCCTGGTGCATAGCCAGTGGTGAGTATGTGGTCTCCTTAAGACACAGAACAACAGTCCCAACCATTATAGTAACAATAATGGCGACATCAGTAATGACACTAAAGGACAGATAGCTGTGTATGCTCACTCTGCTCCACAAAACGCCAGCCAAGCTTCAGTGTCTGGTTGCTTCCCAGCTCATTTTCCCTCCCTCCCAGGCTGCCACAGGGCTGGATCAGTCCCTGCATCGATGTTGGGTGAGGGATGTACTGTGCTGGTACAAGCCTCAGCCTGCTAATGAGGCCCAAAGTTGAGCAGCTCCAGATGGAATCAAGTGTTGTGTTCTCTGCCAGAAAATGTGGTGGATTTCCAAGGCCACCAGCACTAGCGACAGCCATGGATATCAAAAGGGAGACTATCGAAAAGCAAGACAAGACACAGGCCTTGGGTCAAAACAAACTATCAAAACATAAATAAAAACATGGTGTGCATTTGTAGCAGGCGAATCCTATCAAGGATCCAGAGGTACTCATTTTACATATAAAAGCATTAGTCCATCAGAAGGTGGCAGGGCAGTACTAAATGTCTTTAGAATTTGGGCAGCTTTTGAAGGCATCTAACCCTTTTTAACTTTGTACTGTCTGATCAACCGTCTCATCAACCATGAGCACATTTTACTTATTTCTGAATACTTGCAAAAAATACAAGACATAAGTGTTTTATATATTCTTAACACTTGGCAAAAGTCAGTAATAGATTACTTATTACAAAAATTATTTTGCCCAATAGGCAACATATTTATCATTATCATCTACCATTTACTTGATATGTATAAGTATAAGCCAGTATAAACCAAGTATTGTGTTAAGTATTTTCCATGCATTTCTGCCGCCGCCCCTGCCCCCGCCCCCCGTTTAATACTCATAGTAACTCTTAAATGTAAGCACTTTTATTATCAGCTTCATTTTGTAGATAAGAAAATCAAGGCTCTATTCCCTTGGCCAAAGCCGCTCAGCCAGCTAGAAGGGGACAAAGCGTGAGTTCTAATCCAAGGCCATCTGGCCTGCAGCTCATGAACTTATCCACTGCACCTAATTATCTCTGGTAAGGTATCTTCTTTAGGAGAAATTTAAGACAGATGGTAAACTTGGTAAGACAGATGTACACAGAAAGGAGACGGTTTGGCTGGGTGTGATGGCTCACACCTATAATCCCAGCACTTGGGAGGCTTAAGTCCAGGAGTTTGAGGCCAGCCTGGACCACATGGCAAAACCCCATCTCTATAAAAAACAAAAAAAATTTCCAGGCATGGTGGTGTGCACCTGTGTTCTCAGCTACTCCCAGTTACTTGGGAGGCTGAGGGAGGATCACTTGAACCCGGGAGTTCGAGGCTGCAGTGAGCCATGATCATTTCACTGTACCCCAGCCTGGGTGATAGAGTGAGACCCTGTCTCAAGGAAAAAAGAAAAACCAAAAAAAAAAAGGAAGATGTGTTAACAATCCTGCTTATAGATCTTAGATGTTGGTGTTGGGGGACACCTCAAGAGAGTGCATCACCCCTTTCTGCTTCACGAAAGGAGTCAATGACTTGAGATGCAGTAATGTGGCCTGAGTCTCACAGAGACCAATCATGTTACCCGCATGGAGCAGGTCAGCTAATTCTGGCAAGTGCAGATGTATGTGCCCCAGGCCCAGGGAAGAATACGGCTGGTGTTCGACCAGAGGATTAGCAGCTGAATTCAGAAGTGTCAATTTTGCCCCTGTTACTTTATTTTGAGTCACTCCTCCCATGAAATGAAGAAGTGGTTTAAGCCCAGTAGAGCTGAATGGTGTCTGTGTACACATCTCAGGCAGCTGATTTAATCTAATACGTAATAAGCTTATTTAAAAATAACTGTCATTTTCCCCATTTGCAGATATAATATACGTTCCTTGTAGCAAATTTGCAGTTTAAAAAACAAGAAAAAATTTATCCATTACAACCTTTCTCTACCAGTAATCAGAGTTAATACCTTGGCATATTTCATTCCAGATTTATCCTCAGTTATAGATTTGTATATGTACATATATTTAGTGGTATATATTTTGCACTATGCTAAGCTTTTCCCCCTCATAACAATGTACTGTTACTCCTCTTACCAGGTCAAAGAAACATCTTTTATTTAAATTTGAAAATAGTTTTTCTCTCATTATAAATAGTCATTGTAAAGAACGCAGATTACAACAAAACTATAAAGAAGGAGGTAAAGATCAACCCCTACTCCCTATAGATAACCACTGTTGATGTGGACTTTATATTAATATCATTTCAGACTGTGTTTAGACATTTGTATCTGTATTTTCTAAAGTTTGCAAAAAGTAATGTACTCCAGTTTGTACCACAGATATGTTTTGGCTTTTATCTTCTAAGTACTTTCTGGTGGTTTCCTTCAAAAATCCTGCAGGCTTATCAAAAGTCTGGAGTCCCATGATGTTAAGCTTCAGGCAGGTGACAGTGACATTGATAGCGTAGAAAAGCTTTCGGTTAAAGATAGTCGTTTTTGTCACTTCATTGCTTAAGTATCAGTCTTAAGCTCCAAGTATCATCCTGGCTTTTCTGGAGGTTGCAAGTATTTCCAGGAAAATTCAATCCCTTGTTGAAAATGGAAGAGCCACACAGAAATACTTGGGCAAGCGTGGTGCAAGGAAACTTGTGGATGTAGCTATTTTTGATAATTTCCACTGAGCTTACACAACATCATTACTATAAAAAACTTATGTATAAATAATGAATTGTTTCTATTTCTAAAGAGTTACTATGTTCATGGCTTTAAAAAAATTCCCATTTGAACTCAGTATTTTGCATATAATTGACTGTGACTGATTTAGGAGTGTTTCAAGCAGTATTCTGATTTGGAAGTGGTAATGGGGGAAGCTGATTCCTTTTTTATACGCCTTTGGATAGTCTCATACCTGTTGGGTGCCTCTTGTAGGCCAGGCATTGGACATTGCGCTTTGTGCTAAGGTGTATAAATTAAATATTTTGTTATGCTTAGTCTCAGTAAGTATTTAGGAAGAGACTTGTGATCCCTATTGTCAATATTTTCGCTCATTTGTCCTAAGGATACTCTTGTAATATGTTCTCAGAAACAATAATAGATTTATTGATTTGGGAATTGAGTCATACAAGTATATGCATTTGTTAAAACTTATTGATTGGTACACATGAGATTTGGGTATTTCACTGAAATTAAATTTTACCTCTTCCCCAAAGGAACTGTACCTTATTTGGTTCTTAATGTTTATTATAAATTAATATTTTTAAACTCTAATATTTTTAAACTCTAATAACTGATATGGATACTGAAGAGTTTAACTGTACTGATGCACGGAACTTACTTTGAATTGCATGAAAAAATAAGATGGGTTGTGCTGGATTGAGAGATGTGACAAAGCACATGTACAAAATGTGAACAGTTGTAGATCTAGGTTGTATGTGGATATTTACTAGTCATTTGACATTTCTATGTGATTGGAAATTTTAATAATAGAACATTGGGGAAAAATCAGTAATAAGGCTCTATGTGAGGAAGTTAAAGCACAGTCTCTCAAATAATCTTTCTGGCTTAAAAATCTCAACTCTGTTTCTTCCTAGCTGTATGACTCCAGGAAATTCCCTTAATTTCAATTGGGTCATTTGCTAAATAGAAATAGTGAATACGCTCAGCACAAATCTTATTTTTCAGTAAGGTCCTAGCAAACACTGTGATTATGATTTCATAGAGTAAAGGAAGTGATGATTATGAATGAATGACCGTATGCTGAGGGCCTGCTATGTGCCTGGTACTGGTCATTTTCAGGAGAATGAGGCGATTTTGTTTTGCATCATGCTGTGTCGTCCTTCGGTAGAAACTTTCATACTGGAGGCGGTGTAAGGGGTGTGATTAGCAAAACTGGAGAGTGGCTTCATTAGGTTTGACAGAACCTCTCCCTGGCTTCATGGATCCCCCTTGCTGTAGCATCTCCTTTGAACTCCAAGGGCCTTCAGAGGAGAGGTGGCATCTGCTTTGTTAGACTTGGTAGCATTCCCAAGTCAGTGTTAATTTAGTTGATTCGTGAAAATTGTTCCCTTTGCATAAGGCTAGGACTTCTTCTTTTCTGGAGTTATTCTGTTTTTAGCTTTTTGGACAGGTATCCTGGGAAATTCTTCTAGGGTAGCAAGATCTGCCCCCTCCCCACAGCCAAATCATGTTTATGCATTATGACAGACTGTTCCACCTCCTGCTGGGAGGCAGTGAGAAAGGGTCAGGAACCTGGAAGAGGCTGCAGCTGGATTTAAGGGCACCAGTGCTTGAGGACGAAGGAGAGTATTTCAGGTAATTCTATAGATGTATTGTTTACTTCTGGATGTCCATGCTGCTGAAAACTAAAGTAGAAAACAGAGTAAAACACTATGTGTTCAGGGAGTATCTTAGTTCGTTCTGGCTGCTGTAAGGAAATACCAGAGACTGGGTGGCCTATAAACAACAGAAATTTGTTTCTCATAGCTTTAGGGGCTGGGAAGTCTAAGACCAAGGCTGATGCAGTGTCTGAGGCGAGCCTGCTTTCTCATTAACACATATTGCCTTCTAGCTGTGTCCTCACATGGTGGAAGGGATGAGGGAACTCTCTGGGGTCCCATTTAGAAGGGCACTAATCCCATGCAGGAGGGCTCTGCCCCCACCTCCCAATACTATCACCTGGGGGTTAGGATATCAACTTATGAATTTTGGGGTACAAGAGACCCAAACATTTAGACCATAGCAGAGAATGTGGGGGTATAGAAAAAACATTAGCCATATTAGCAAGGTGTCTGTGGATAGGAGGAATAGACTTACATGCTAGCTTTCCAGCTGTGATGATGCAATATGAATCTTTTTTGTTTGTTTATTTTTTGGGACGGAGTCTCACTCTGTAACCCAGGCTGGAGTGCAGTGGTACAATCTCAGCTTGCTGCAACCTCCGCCTCCCCGGTTCCAGCAATTCTCCTGCCTCAGCCTCCCAAGTAGCTGGAATTACAGGTGCCTGCCACCATGCTCAGCTAATTTTGTTTGTTTGTTTTGAGACAGAGTCTTACTCTGTGGCCCAGGCTGGAGCGCAGTGGCACAATCTCGGCTCGCTGCAACCTCCACCTCCCCGGTTCCAGCTATTCTTCTGCCTCAGTCTCCCGAGTAGCTGGGATTATAGGCGTGTGCTACCACGCCCGGCTGATTTTTGTATTTTTAGTAGAGACGGGGTTTCACCATGTTGGCCAGGCTGGTCTCGAACTCCTGGCCTCAAGTGATCCACCTGCCTTGGCCTCCCAAAGTGCTGGGATTACAGGTGTGAGCCACCCTGCCCGGCCTGAAATATGAATCATTAGTGCAAATTTCTTGTAATGATTGGAATTTCAAAGGGTATCCTCCTATAGGACTGCTTGGTTCATATGAAACAGGACTTGATTTCTGTGCCACACTAATACCATTGGAGAACTACTTAAAAGCTGCCAAATTTTATTTCAGTTTTACCAGATATGGATGCTAGCTCTTAAGTATTTTCCTGTGCTGTCTTGGGTGGTATAATTCCAAACTCAAGTCAAAAAATTTTGTATTCTTTTACTCCAAGAAGTAAAATTTATACCAGCTTGTTAATTCCCTCATTTCCCATTTATAACACTTGGCCTGACTTCCCCCAGTATGAATTCTAGCTCAAGCCAGGCATTGAAAAATAAGATGCAGAAAGTCCCAGAAGAGATTTGAATGCTCACATATAATCAGAAATGGCGTTTTGAAAACAGTCCAAGAAAGTAGGTTCAGGTTTTATGGCTTCTGTGGTTAGGTGTAGCACATTGATAATGAGTGTTCCAATTCACAGGGATTTAAGTGGATACATTCTTATTTGGGAGTGGTTCTGAGGGAGAGTGTAATGGAGGGTAGAATTTGAAGTAAATGCGGATCTCTCTGGCTGCTGGAACTGAAATTAGTTATCTGAGATATAGTCAAACATGCAAATTAAATAACTTGGAAGTATTGCAGGGAAGCAGGTGAGAAAAGGAAGAATGAAAAGGAGACAGGAAAGGAGGGAGGGAGGGAGAAAGGAAGAAAGCATGAGGCAGGGAAGGAGAGAAGGAGGAAACCAAAGAAAGTGGCATAAAGAGAAAAGGAAATAGCTATTTCTCAGGCCTTCACAACCCTTGAAAGCCAAATATAAACTCTTCCAAGTTCATTGATACTGCTCAGTTTCATCCTCCAGGATGTAATCTAAAGTCCCCTCTGTGTTTAACATTCAAGCAATAGACTTAGATTTCAAAAACAATGAATGCATCAAGACAGGCAATAAAAGAGCAAGACATTGCAATTTAAAACTCAGTGCAATTTGCAAGCAGCATAACAGTTATGCTGGACCTCAGTAGATGTGTGTATCATGGGAAAGTGGTTCTGAGATCTTTCATCTCTCTTGGGGTAGGTCATTCCTGACTTCTGCTTAACTCCAGCATGTCATTGACCACTTTACAAACTTTAAAATTGAAGACAAATGCCTCCTGGATTCCTTTTTATGGCAACAACATCAAGCTGTTGTCTGGAATTCTGTATCTCTAGCATTTGGAATTAAGGCAGATTTAAAGTATGGAATATGTGTTTCTTTGTAGGATGGGAGGAGGGGAGCGTATACTTTATTATTGTTGCTACTAAATAATGCTTAGTATGAATCTCACTGACCCCTTGAGGAACTTTTATAGGAGAGTTAGCTTACCTGATAGGGGGCTGTTTTAAGAGGAACTTTTATAGGAGAGTTAGCTTACCTGGCTGGGGGCTGTTTTATCTGAGAGTTAGCTTACCTGGTTGGGAGCTGTTTTAAGACTGGCATGATAAAATTATTAGAGCTCTTAAAAGTATTTGGGGTAAAATATCTAAATTTAACAAAGATGATCGATGTATTTTCTATTTATGTGCTGTTCTTGAACATAGGGAAATAAACTTTAATCTGTAGAAGTTTTCTGAATATCTGAAATAGCAAATTTGAATGATTTATAGTGTGGGATCCTGGCATGATTTGCTGCTTTATTTGAAGTGGTGCTATAATGATTTCTAGTTTAAACAGCAAACCATGAAAGCCAAACAGAAATAAATAGAAAAGCCAAGTAGCCTTTTTTAGTTGTTTTTCCCTCCATGTCCTTGCTCTCCAGTCCCATCTTCCTAGAAGTCTCACAGCTCTTCCTCATGACGTTGGCCAAGTACTCTTCTCTTTATAGCTATATTGGTCCATTGTCACACTGCTTCCCTGAGACTAGTAATTTATAAAGGAAAGAGGTTTAATTGACTCACAGTTCCGCGTGGCTGGGGAGGCCTCAGGAAACTTACAATCATGGTGGAAGGGGAAGGGGAAGCAAGCACTTTCTTCACAAGCTGGGAGGAGAGAAAGAGAGTGAAGTGGGGAGTGCCACTTTTAAACCGTCATATCTTGTAAGAACTTACTCACTTTCATGAGAACAGCATGGAGGAAATCATCCCCATGATCCAATCACCTCCCACTAGGTCCCTCCCTTCACAACAGGGGATTACAATTTGAGATGACATTTGGGTGGGGACACAGAGCCAAACCATATCAATAGTTCTTTCCTCTTTTTTCCTTCTCAGCTTTACTTGACACCATTTCCCCTTCCTAATTTGCTTCTTAATGCTTATTATAAATTAAAAATTTTCAGTGATTTGTTTGTGTCTATTTCTTCCAGTCAATTTTAAGTTTACGAAAGGCAATGACCATGACATTTTAAAAAATTTTTGAATTCCCATAGAATAAGTAAGTGCTCACTAATATTTTTAAAGGGCAAAACATTTTCCTGCCACTCCCAATTTTCTTGCGTGACTCTTTAGGAGGTCATGTTATAAGGTATTCAGCCATGTGTCCTTAAGATATCTTCTAGAGGCTTCCTCAAATATAAACACCCTGACCCCATGTGGTAAAATGGTAAAGGCTGATACAGAAATGAGTATTTAAATATTCAGGACAAACTACTATGAATAACTGCCCACATTTAATTCACAGTTTTTAAACTCTTTTTATTTTTCTAACACATAATTGCAAAATAATTAAGTCAACATAGAAAAGATATAATGTTGTACCCATAATACTACTCCCTAGCCACTTAAGGTAACCTCAGTTAATAGTTTTGTTGTTGCTCATTTATTTATTTGTTTTTGAGACAGGGTCTCACTCTGTTGCCCACACTAGAGTGCAGTGACATAATCACGGCTCACTGCAGCCCCAGCCTCCTGGGCTCAAGGGATCCTCCCACCTCAGCCTCCCGAGTAGCTTGGACTACAGGTGTGCCACTATGCCAGGCTAATTTTTGTACTTTTTGTAGGGACAGGGTTTCACCATGTTGCCCAGGCTTGTCTCGAACTCCTGGGCTCAAGCAACCCACCTGTCTCAGCCTCCCAAATCAACCCACCTGCCTCGGCCTCCCAAAGTGGCTTACAGGCATGAGCCACCACACCCAACCTTGGTTATTTAGATTTTATTACGACTATGTAACTATTTACAAGTGTATTTTTTAAAAAATGCTAGTCATTAAGGTCAGCTTAAAGCTTAGTTTGTGCATGGGCATTTTCTGACATTTACACTTAAAAATATACTTAATTTATCCAGTAGTCATTCCGGAGCAGGTTGTTGAATTTCCATATAGTTGTGCGATTTTGAGTGAGTTTCTTACTCCTGAGTTCTAATTTGATTGCACTGTGTCCTGAGACACTGTTATGATTTCCATTCTTTTGCATTTGCTGAGGAATGTTTTACTTCCAATTATGTGGTCAGTTTTGGAATAAGTACAATGTGGTGGTGAGAAGAATGTATATTCTGTTGATTGGGGGTGGAGAGTTCTGTAGATGTCTATTAGGTCTGCTTGGTCCAAAGCTGAGTTCAAGTCCTGAATATCCTTGTTAATTTTCTGTCTCATTGACCTAATATTGACAGTGGGATGTTAAAGTCTCCCACTATTATTGTGTGGGAGTCCAAGTCTCTTTGTAGGTCTCTAAGCATTTGCTTTATGAATCTGGGTGCTCTTGTATTGGGTGCATATATATTTAGGATGGTTAGCTCTTCTTGTTGCATTGATCCGTTTATCATTATGTAATGCCCTTCTTTGTCTCTTTTGATCTTTGTTAGTTTAAAGTCTGTTTTACCCGAGACTAGGATTGCAACCCCTGCTTTTGTTTGCTTTCCATTTGCTTGGTAAATATTCCTCCATCCCTTTATTTTGAGCCTATTTGCACGTGAGATGGGTCTCCTGAATACAGCACACTGATGGGTCTTGACTCTTTATCCAGTGTGCCAGCCTGTGTCTTTTAATTGGGGCATTTACCTCATTTACATTTAAGGTTAATATTGTTATGTGTGAATTTGATCCTGTTGTTATGATGCTAGCTGGTTATTTTGCCCATTAGTTGATGCAGTTTCTTCATAGTGTTGATGGTCTTTACAATTTGGTATGTTTTTGCAGTGGCTGTTCCGGGTTTTTGCTTTCCATATTTAGTGCTTCCTTCAGGAGCTCTTGTAAGGCAGGCCTGGTGGTAACAAAATCTCTCAGCATTTACTTCCCTGTAAAGGATTTTATTTCTCCTTCGTTTATGAAACTTAGTTTGGCTGGATATGAAATTCTGGGTTGAAAATTCTTTTCTTTAAGAATGTTGAGGGCTGGGCATGGTGGCTCATGCCTGTAATCCCAGCACTTTGGGAGGCTGAGGTGGGTGGATCACCTGAGGTTGGGAGTTTGAGACCAACCTGACCTACATGGAGAAACCCCGTCTCTACTAAAAAATACAAAATTAGCCAGGTGTGGTGGTGCATTCCTGTAATCCCAGCTCAGCTACTTGGGAGGCTGAGGCAGGAGAATTGCTTGAACCCGGGAGGTGGAGGCTGTGGCCAGCCAAGATTGTACCATTGCACTCCAGCCTGGGCAACAAGAGCAAAACTCCGTCTCAAAAAAAAAAAAAGAAAAAGAAAAAGAATGTTGAATATTGGCCTCTCTGTTCTAGCTTACAGGGTTTCTACAGAGAGATCCACTGTTAGTCTGATGGGCTTCTCTTTGTGGGTAACCCGACTTTTCTCTCTGGCTGCCCTTAACATTTTTTCCTTCATTTCAACCTTGGTGAATCTGACAATTATGTGTCTTGGGGTTGCTCTTCTCAAGGAGTATCTTTGTGGTGTTCTCTGTATTTCTTGAATTTGAATTTTGGCCTGCCTTGCTAGGTTGGGAAAGTATTCCTGGATAACATCCTGAAGAGTGTTTTCCAACTTGGTTCCATTCTCCCTGTCAGTTTCAGGTACACCAATCAAACGTAGGTTTGGTCTTTTTATGTAGTCCCATATTTTTTGGAGGCTTTGTTTGTTCCTTTTCACTCTTTTTTCTGTAATCTTCATTGAGTTGATCTTCAATCTCTGATATCCTTTCTTCCACTTGATCGATCTAGCTATTGATACTTGTGTATCCTTCAGCTCCATTAGGTCATTTATGTTCTTCTCAAAACTGGTTATTCTAGTTAGCAATTCATCTAACCTTTTCTCAAGGTTCTTAGCTTCTTTGCACTGGGTTATAACATGCTTCTTTAGTTCAGAGGAGTTTGTTAATACCCACCTTCTGAAACCTACTTCTGTCAATTCGTCAAACTCATTCTTCATCCAGTTTTTTTCCCTTGGTGGCAAGGAGTTGTGATCCTTTGAAGGAAAAGAGGTGTTCTGGTTTTTGGAATTTTCAGCCTTTTTGTACTGGTTCTTCCTTATCTTCGTGGATTTATCTAACTTTGGTCTTTGATGTTGGTCACCTTTGGATGGGATTTCTGAGTGGATGTCCCTGTTGTTGATGTTTATACTATTCCTTTCTGTTTGTTAGTTTTTCTTCTAACAGTCAGTCCCCTCTGCTACAGTCTACAGTTCTGCTGGAATTTGCTGGTGGTCCACTACAGAACCTGTTTGCCTGAGTATCACTAGTGGAGGATGCAGAACAGCAAAGACTGCTGTGTGTTCCTTCCTCTGGAAGCTTTGTCCCAGAGGGGCACCCACCAGATGCCAGCCGGAGCTCTCCTGTATGAGGTGTCTGTCGACCCCTGCTGGAGGTGTCTCCCAGTAAGGGGGCACGGGGATCAGGGACCCACTAGAGGAGGCAGTCTGTCCCTTAGCAGAGCTCCAGCACTGTGCTGGGAGATCCACTGCTCTCTTCAGAGCCGGGAGGCAGGAACTTTTAAGTTTGCTGAAGCTGTGCCCACAGCCGCCCCTTCTGGCAGGTGCTCTATCCCAGGGAGATGGGAGTTTGATCTATAAGTCCCTGACTGGGGCTGCTGCCTTGCTTTCAGAGATGCCCTGCCCAGAGAGGAGGAATCTAGACAGGCAGTCTGGCTACAGTGACTTTGCCACGCTGCGGTGGGCTCTGCCCAGTCAGAACTTCCAAGCAGCTTTGTTTATACTACTAGGGGAAAACCACCTACTCAAGCCTCAGTAATGGCAGATGCCCCTCCTCCCACCAAGCACCCCAGGTGGACTTCAGACTGATGTGCTGGCGGTGTGAATTTCAAGCCAGTGGATAAATAAGTTCTTTGAAACCAGTGAGAACAAAGACACAACGTACCAGAATTTCTGGGACACAGCTAAGGCAGTGAGTGTTTAGAGAGAAATTTATAGCACTAAATGCCCACAGGAGAAAGCAAGAAAGAGCTAAAATTGACACCCTAACATCACAATTAAAAGAACTAGAGAAGCAACAGCAAACAAATTCAAAAGTAAGCAGAAGACAAGAAATAACTAAGATCAGAGCAGAACTGAAGGAGATGGAGACACGAAAAGCCCTTAAAAAAATCAATGAATCCGGGAGGTGTTTTTTTTGAAAAGGCTAACAAAATAGATAGTCTGCTAGCCAGACTAATAAAAAAAGAGAGAAGAATCAAATAGTCACAATAAAAAATGATAAAGGGGATATCACCACTGATCCCACAGAAATGCAAACTAAAGTCAGAGAATACTATAAACACCTCTATGCAAATAAACTAGAAAGTCTGGAAGAAATGGATGAATTCCTGGACATATACACCCTTCCCATGACTAAACCAGGAAGAACTTGAATCCCTGAATATACCAATAACAAGTTCTGAAATTGAGGCAGTAATTAATAGCCTACCAACCAAAAAAAGCCTAGGACAAGATGGATTCATAGCTGACTTCTGCCAGAGGTACAAAGAGGAGCTGGTACCATTCCTTCTGAAACTATTCCAAACAATAGAAAAGGAGGGACTCGTCCCTAACTCATTTTATGATGCCAGCATCATCCTGATACCAAAACCTGGCAGAGACACAACAAAAAAAGAAAATTTCAGGCCAACATCCCTGATGAACATCGATGCTAAAATCCTCAATAAAATACTGGCAAACCGAATTCAGCAGCACAACAAAAAGCTTATCCACCACGATGAAGTAGGCTTCATCCCTGGGATGCCAAGCTGGTTCAACATACACAAATCAATTAACATAATCCATCACATAAACAGAACCAAAGACAAAAACCACATGATTATCTCAATAGATGCAGAAAAGGCCTTTGATAAAAATCAACACCGGTTCGTGCTAAAAACTCTCAATAAACTAGGTATTGATGGAACATATCTCAAAATAATAAGATCTGTTTATGAAAAACCCACAGCCAATATCATATTGAATGGGCAAAAGCAGGAAGCATTTCCTTTGAAAATTGGCACAAGACAAGGATGCCCTCTCTCACCACTCCTATTCAACATAGTATTAAAAGATGTGGCCAGGACAATCAGGCAAGAGAAGGAAATAAAAGGTATTCAAATAGGAAGAGAGGAAGTCAGATTGTCTCTGTTTGCAGATGACATGATTGTATATTTAGAAAACCCCATCGTCTCTGCCCAAAATTCCCTTAAGCTGATAAGGAACTTCAGCGAAGTCTCAGGATAGAAAGTCAATGTGCAAAAATCACAAGCATTCCTATACACCATTAAGAGACAAAGAGCCAAATCATGAGTAAACTCACATTCACAATTGCTACAAAGGGAATAAAATACCTAGATATACAACTACAAGGTTTGTGAAGGACCTCTTCAAGGAGGACTACAAACCACTGCCAAGGAAATAAGAGAGGATACAAACAAATGGAAAAACATTCCATGCTCATGGATAGGAAGAATCAATATTGTGAAAATGGCCATACTGCCCGAAGTAATTTATAGATTGAATGCTATCCCCATGAAGCTACCATTGACTTTCTTCAGAGAATTAGTAAAAACTACTTTAACTTTCATATGGAACCAAGAAAGGGCCCCTAAAACAAAGACAATCCTAAGCAAAAAGAACAAAGCTGAAGGCATCACTCTACCTGACTTCAAACTGCACTACAAGGCTACAGGAACCAAAACAGCATGGTACTGGTACTAAAACAGAGATATAGACCAACAGAGGCCTCCGAAATAACACCACACATCTACAACCATCTGATTTTTGACAAACCTGACAAATACAAACAATGGGGAAAGAATTCCCTGTTCCTAAAGGGTGTTGGGAAAACTGGTTAGCCATATGCAGAAAACTGAAACTGGACCCCTTCCTTACACCTTACACAAAAATTAACTCAAGATGGAGTAAAGACTTAAACATAAGACCTAAAACGATCAAAACCCTACAAGAAAGCCTAGGCAATACCATTCAGGACATAGGCATGGGCAGAGACTTCATGACTAAAACGCCAAAGCAATAGCAACAAAAGCCAAAATTGAAAAATGGGCTCTAATTAAACTAAAGAGCTTCTGTACAGCAAAAGAAACTACCATCCGAGTGAACAGGCAACCTACAGAGTGGGAGAAAATTTTTTGCAGTCTATCCATCTGACAAAGGGCTAATATCCAGAATCTGCAAGGAACTTAAACAAATTTACAAGAAAGAAGAAAACAAACCCATCAAAAAGTGGGTGAAGGATATGAACAGACACTTCTCAAAAGAAGATGTTTATGTGGCCAACAAGCATGAAAAAAAGCTTATTATCACTGGTCTTTAGAGAAATGCAAATCAAAACCACAATGAGATATCATCTCACGCCAGTTAGAATGGCAACCATTAAAAAGTCAGGAAATAATAGATGCTGGAGAGGATGTGGAGAAATAGGAACACTTTTACACTGTTGATGGGAGTGTAAATTAGTTCAACCATTGTAGAAGAGAGTGTGGCGATTCCTCAAGGATCTAGAACTAGAAATTGCCATTTGACCAAGCAATCCCATTACTGGGCGTATACCCAAAGGATTATAAATCATTCTACTATATAGACACATGCACACGTATGTTTATTTCGGCACTGTTCACAATAGCAAAGACTTGGAACCAACCCAAATGCCCATCAGTGATAGACCGAATAAAGAAAATGTGGCACATATAAATTATGGAATACTATGCAGCCATAAAAAAGGATGAGTTCATGTCCTTTTCAGGGACATGGATGAAGCTGGAAACAATCATTCTCAGCAAAGTAACACAGGAACAGTAAACCACACAGTGCATGTACTCACTCATAAGTGGGAGTTGAGCAATGAGAACACGTGGACACAGGGAGGGGAACATCACACACTGGGGCCTGTCGGTGGGTTGGGGGTAGGGGAGGGTCTGAGAGGGGAACGGATTTAAATAACAGAAATAACAGAAAATTAGGAGAAATATCTAAGGTAGATGACTGGTTGATGGGTGCAGCAAACCACCATTGCTCATGTATACCTATGTAACAAACCAGCAGGTTCTGCATATATATCCCAGAACCTAAAGTATAATTTTAAAAAGTATACTTAATTATTGTTAATGACTGTACATATGGTGTTTTATTGTTTCATTATTTGGATACATAAAATTTATTTTCCCAATAGTGTCGAAATGTTGGTGGACATTTGGATTATTTCTAGTTTTTTCACTATTATAACTACATTGCAATGAAAATCTTTAGTTCTCTTGTCAATTTTCATGGAAGTAGGATTGCGCTATCAAAGGATTTTTTGTGAGCCCTAAGCAGATGGCCCTCCTATTTGCCTTCAAAGATTCCAGGTACTTTTTAACTGTTGTGCGTTTTTCAGCTGTATGAAATAAGTTGCCCAGCCTGAATCCTTGATTTGTACTGGGCTCAGGAGTCTGTGAGAGGGAGTTTGATTTCAGTCTGCATTGGCTCTCTGGAGAATGAGTTCCTCTAAATTGCAGAACAGGTTGGAAAGGTGAAGGGTTCCTGACGGATGATGTGTCTGAATGAGAAGAAGACGACTGGGCAGCAGGGCTTGGTGATTTGCAGGCACAGAGGTCTCAGGTTTAGTGTGAAAACTGGCAGGAGTATGGTCCAGAGACCATAGGCAGTGAATGATGGCAGTGAACAGACAGCAGGGCAAAGATTCTGGACAGTAGTTGTGATTGCCTATGAGGGCGCCTATCACCAATGGAGGAGGGTCTGAGAGAGGAACAGATTTAAATAACAGAAAATAAGGAAAATACAAGATTTCTATTCAAGAAGGTGGATGATCTCTGAAATTAGTAATATTGCTGTAAAAGTGAAACGAACATCTTTAAATATAGGTGCAGCCAGACAGTGTATATATTGCATACATTTTAAATTTCATGGTCATTCCAATTGGCTCTGAAAATGAAACCTTCATGAGTTTATGTTCCACCAGCAGGATATGAGTGTGTGCACACCAAGAGCTGTTCTGGCTGTTGCCACCTTTTGTTCTTCCCTTCCTCATCACTGGTTATGGTCGACGAGAGAATCCCCTTAATGTCAAGTAGCCTTCAATAATATGCAACTAAAGGAGAGGTGGATTCTCAAGCAACTCAGAAACGTTTCAGAGCTGTTCATTTTCAACCCGCAACACTTGTGGGCTCTGCTGTCAGATGTTATAGCTATCAGGTGTGATGACTTGTACTGTGTCACCTTGTTTAGCTGGAACTACGTTTTCCAGAATCCCCTTCCCTGTGTAGTTTTGGGTTCGAGTTGACTAAAAGAGGAGTTTGCACAGAATTTGTGATTACTCCCTGCAGTTCATTGTGATTAGGTAGTGACAGACAGATGTGGAGATGTTAGCAAGAGGCTCCAGCCTTTTCTTGCTCTTCTCTGCATTGTGTCCAGCTGTTTGTCCCAAGTGCTGATCCTGCTGAGCCATATGGACCCAGGCCCATCCTGAGATGCTTGCTTGGTGTCTTAGTCTATTTAGTGTTGCTGTAAAAGAGTACCTGAGGATGGGTAATTCGTTTATTTATTTATTTTTAAATTTAATTTTCTTTTATTTTAAGTTCCAGGTAATCTATTCATAAGGGATCGTCTCCCGTGACCCAAGCACCTCCCATTAGGCCTGTCCTCCAACACTGGAGGTCAGATTTCAACGAGAGATTTTGTGGGGACAAGCATCCAAACTGTAGCACTTGGCAGCAAGTCCCAAGTCCTTTTCCCCAGCTCCTCCTTTGCCATCCAGTTCTCCATCTGGAGGTGCTGATTCCCCTGCTTGGCTGGCTGGGGACTCCTAGGACCCTCCAACCTCACTTTTAGACCTGCCTTTTCTCAGCTCCTCTTGTAAGTGTGCAAGCTTCGATTCCTATAATAAATCCCTTGTCTATAAGTCATAGTAGTTCTGCCTCCTTAATTGAACCCTGGCTGACTCACATCTTTGGTTTGAAAATCAGGGGGAAACATGATTTTTTTATAGCTAGTTTTCCTTAACTTCCTTTAAATACATACACATAATACAGTAGAAATACTTTTGGCTTTCATAAATGCTTTTCATCTTCCATGACTGTTTCCAGCACCTCTTGAAATTACAAGTGTTACACAGGTATTTTTACTGTCAATGTATATCATAATAGGATTGCTTTGTCCTGTAATTAATCAGTAGAGATTTCTTCTGGAAGTTTGTTCTTTTGAAGAAACTTGTATTTTTCTGAAAAACTGTCATTTCTTCAAGTGGCTTCATTTGCAAAAGATTTGTTTAATGTCCTGTGGTTTCATTCTTACAATGTTAGAAATTCTTTAATTAGTTACAGGTGTTGAATGAGGTCACATGGGCATTTTTTTTTTTTTTTTTTGCCATCAGTGTTAGGGAGTTCTGTCCTAAGGCTTTTGTGTAGAAATATATCTTTTAATATAATTGACACAATGTAAGATTGGCTTACTAGTATTAAACTACATTAAAAGAGCAAGATTGTATCTTTTACTGAGAATAGTAAGATGTTACAACTGAACTGGGTTTTTCTAGAGATAATTTTTATTTACCTTTAAAAATTTTATCACCAACAAAATGTGTATTAACGGTTATGAAAGCAATAAGTAAGATTAGTGACAAGATCAGAGGAGTAGCCTAATTTATATTACAGATTTTAATGTGGCCCATAATATAGTAATAAATATACAATATTTTTAAGAGTATGGCAAATATGAAAAAAACTGTGATTTAATAAACTTTAGGAATTTTTATAGGAACTAAAATTAAAATTATTCCATCGAAAGCATAAATACATTTTGTGTTAAGATATTATCATTTTTAAATAATCAAACTCTTCAAAATGGCATTATCATGCCCCCACAGTATCCAAAGAAAGGATTTTTTTTCATAATATGGAATCATATTCAAAGGGAAATTTTAGATTTAAAACTTACATGAAAGCCTTATCAGTTAAGAATTTCTTGATTTGAAATAATATCTCCCTGGATAACTTCCTATTTGTATCATAAAATCCTTGTCCTAGAGATGGTTCTATTTCTGTCTTGTACTTACACTTGAAAGTGGCTGTTTTAGACATATACGATTCAAATCTCTGATGGGCAGCAGTCTACTGGAGAGCCATGTATCTCCAGTCTCATTCAGTCAAATGATGTGACCAATGGTGAAATGGTTTATTCTAATGTGCTGTATGTTTGAAACTCTCTGTCCCAAATTTGAAAAGTCCATGTCAGACATGTTGAAAGCTGAAATAATTATTTCAGTCTCAAAGATGCCTTTTGACATATGGAGAATTATTACAGTATCATCTTATTCCCATTGACCCAGTTACAACTTGAGGAAATATGTGTCATTCTATAGTTGATATCATAGTAATGATTGAGGATTGGTAACTCTCTATTTTTATGTTTGGGTTCTGAAGTCGTAACGCAAACATAGAAGTGAGCTCATTTCCTTTGAGAAATTGGCACCAAGGCCTCTAACTTATCTCTATATAATTGTATATTCTTTATTAAAGTTCATCTTTACACAATATCTTTTGACTCTTCTCTTGCCTTCCACTTTGCCTTCTCCTTGCCTTCTGGTAATAGGTAAATCTGAAATTCTGAAATACAATTTAACTTTCTCAATTAGGAATTCTATCAACTCTCATGGAAGGTGATTGCCATGCTACATATTACACGACGCAATTGTGCTGAGAACTGGATATTCCAATTTTGCTCCAGTCAGTGAACCACAGAAATCAATTTCTGCAAGTCCAATATTATTGACTCCAAATAGATGATCATTGTAGTAGTCATCTCATTGCAGTATCAGTGATACATTTAGCATTTAGGAAAGTATTATATTTTAGAAAAGAGCAATGCTGAATAAAAACCAGCTCAGTAACACAAATAGTTGAGTCATCACTGAACTGTTTTTAAAAAATAGTTGAAAATAACTTACTTTTGTCAATATATTTGATTAACATTTCAGACATTTACTATGATTCCTATTATGGCTCTGAAATATGTCTTGTGAGCATTACTTTGTGTAAATATGTTTTCAGAAAGCCATCTCTAAGAAAATTAAGTGAACCACATTTTACAAAGCTTGCTTAATTAAAAATGTGTATTCTATTTAGATTATGCTTTTCTTAATGAATTGATTTTTTTCCCTTTAGACCTACTGCTTCCAAGAATGTTTATTATCTAGCATGTGACTATTGGGGATCTATAAAAATTGGTATAAAACTGCATTATAATTATAATAACACTTGTGGTAAAGAATGAAAAGAAAACATTTGTAAAAGCATTGTTATAATTCAGCTAATAGAGTAAAAAAAGACCACAGAGTAAGGTTTTGCTTAGACTTTTTAAATCGCTCTAAATATTGTTCTCTTAAGTGATACTGTGTTTGAGAGTCTTGCATATTTATAAGTTTGTCAGATATGTCTTACAGTGTTTTCTACTAAAATATATGTAAATTCTAATAAACTGGTTCCTATTAAACTGAGTGAAAACCTAGCCATGAGTACTGGTTATTTTCAGAAACTCACTAAGAAAGGAACAAAATTTAGTGAAGACGTTGCATACTTAGGCTACTGCGTATAAAAATAGCAATTAAGAGCAAAGACTTTGGAGTTATCCAGACCCAAGTTATACCAACTCAGAGTCCAATAATATAATTATCAATGTCTAGGTTGTTGTCTACTTCTATATAAAATCTATTTTATGCCTGTAATCCTAGTACTTTGGGAGGCTGAGGTGGGCAGATTGCCTGAGCTCAGGAGTTTGAGACCAGCCGGAGCAACATGGGAAACCTCATCTCTGCTAAAAATACAAAAAATTAGCTGGGCATGGTGGCATGTGCCTGTAACCCCAGCTACTCAGAAGGCTGAGGCAGGAGAACCGCTTGAACCCGGGAGGCAGAGGTTGCAGTGGGCCAAGATCACACCACTGCACTCCAGCCTGGGTGACAAAGTGAGACTCTGTCTAAAACAAAAAACAAAAATAAAACCCCAACACCTATTAGAGTTAATTTCTTCCTCTGTCCTTTTAGCTTGTTTTTCTAAAGGATGGTTAAGTCGTCTTATTCAGACAAAAATTGCATTTCATATATGGGATTTTTTTTTCTTTTCTAATACCGTTCAGGATTGGGGCAAGAGGCAATGTTAAATAAAAACAGAAATTTGAGTTTTGGGAGAGATCAGATCTTTAAATAAATGGAAACAGTGACATTTAGTACATGTGAATCAATTTGGTAAATACTGAATGAAGAGACGAGTTACTGCTGAGTGGGATTTGTCATCTTAATTTTCAGCACCTTGAGTAAATAAGCCTTGAATTAAATTACTTCATGAGAGTTTTTCTCAAGATGAGAAAAACTTGCTTTACTTTGAGCTGCTGACTTGCTGACTTACTATATTGATTTAGCACTTGAGATGTAATCAGAAGAGATGATTTTAGTGAACTCATTTTTGGCCTGGGGTGTATGTTGCAGATGTGCGTAGGTTGTTGTCTTTTTCTATTTGTCCTGATCTATGGTTTCAGAGTCTCTGAACTGGTTGCTTGTTCTACCAACTGTTTTGCATGGAATACTTTTGACTGGAGGTCAAATAGCGACACGTTTAATTGACAACACTTCATTGAGGATACAACTCTTTCTGTGTCTTGATGGTTAGTGACTAAAGCTGATCTAATCAAGCCTATGTAGTGCCAGTTAACAATGCCCAATTAGGTATTCTCTCTGGCTTTCAAGTTTTGCTGCTGGAAAGCTCAGAGAGGAAAGCATCTCTTCAGGATGACAAGGATATGAAAAATGATAATGGCAATGGAATGCCAGTTATGTAAAGAATTTGAAGTGATCACAATTAAAAATTTGAGTAGACAGCAAAAGGCATTTTTTCCACTTGATGTCTTCCAAAGAAAAATAGGAAATGTCTTCCTGTGTGCCATTTTTTCTTAATTGCTGAAAATTATTATAATGTTGATAGCTATCATATTTTGACTTTAAAAAAATGTGCCAGGCACTTTACTGTGTTTCGTTTATTCTTCACATCATCCTTACACTGTAGACTTCTTTAATATGACTGCTTTACAGAAGGGCATGCTACTTTTACCTTTCTGAATCTCAGTTGTTTCTTCTCTACAAAGAAAGTGATAGGTGGAGTTGGAGATTTTAACCAGGTCTGTTTAACTCCGATATCCTTGCTCTTACTACTGTTCTTGCAGTAAGCTAAATATGCAATGTATTCATTTTACTTGGTTGCTTTCCTTGTGAGTTTCTGACAATTAATTTGTCTTCTACTCAGCTTGATGGAAACCAGTTTATTATAAGACAGGGCTTGACCAATGTTGTGATGGTTCGTATCCAGGGCAGAAATTATTGCCAGAGGGTACACAGGACAGCCTTCTAAGAAAAAACTGTGTTTGCTTCTGAGAAGAAGGTGGGCTTCAGCTTTCTGAGTGTAAGCAAATATAGGAGACAAGAAGACTAACCAATGAAGACAGTGAAGGAGCCTCAATGGTGTGACATCGGCTGGCTGAATGCCTTCTGTAAAATACTTCTGTAGTTCCCCATTGCCTTGATGATAAAACCTTCCACAGCTCTTTCCGTTTGAACCTTTACCTGCTTGCCTGTGGGTAACAATGATGATGACAGTGACAGTAATAGCTGAAATAACCAAACTTCATGGAGCGCTTGTTAGTTTTTTGGTTTAGCCATCTCTGTAATGATTCCTTTCATTCTTTACAATATACAAAGGTAATAAATGAACTAACTGGCCGAGGCAATAGTTTTTAATTAATCACAAGTTTTCAGGCTCTGGGATAAAGCATTCATGTGTGTTCATTTAATTTTTAAAACAACCCTTGTCATCATTTCACAGTTGAATAAACCGAGTTTCAGAGACATTAAGTAACTTGCCTAATGTCACACAGCTGGGTGAGGGATGAAGGCCAGATTGAAACCTGGGTTTGCAGATTCTAAATCTGGTATACTGAACCAGAATACTCTCATGGCCTTATAGGGGATCAGTTGGGTTCTGTGATTTTAAATAAAGATGACTCACAAACAGAGGATATCAGCTGTGGTCTGCAGTTGTGTGCTATTTGGTTTATTAAACATATTTGATTTGGAGGCAGTTTTTTGTTTGTTTTTGTTTTGTTTTGTTTTGGTGGTTGGGGAGAGGAGCTACCCTGTTTGCTAAAGGCCCCATTTGTCACTGGGCTACTTCATGCACCCAACTTCCCTGCAAGGGAAGATATTTGTGTTAATAACTCTCGTCTAAAAAGTCGAGATTAGAGAGTTCTTTCATTCGTGGAGTGAATGATTCCACAACCACTTTCCCCCAGGCTATTTTGTTACCTTGCCAATGATTTTAAAATATTGCTTGCTTTTAGTTTTAATCCATTTCCTCCTCCCTTTCCCAACCCTATCAATATATAGAACAACTGCTCAGAAAACTGTTGGTTTCCAATAATGCAGTTATTAACTATGACCTTTGTGTCTTGTCTTTAAACCTTCCCCCACATAATCCGGTCTTCCCTTTGACATCTCTGATGGTTAGCTCCTCTTACTGGCCAACTGGTGCCTCTGCCACATGGGAGTGCCATTACACAGTAAAATTAATACCTCCTTCCAGGATTTATTTAACTTCTTCTGACACACTCAAAAGAGCAAGGGAACACATGTCTTGCTTTCCCTTGGGAAGGTCAAGTATTAGATGATTAAACTGGTAGGAAGCATTTGAATATCCTCAGTCAACAAGCTTTGTATTTAGGCTCATAGATGTTTTTTTTGAAGTTCTTCATTGCATTTATTTTCAAAGTTAGTTTGAGAGAGCTTTTACCAGTTACTTGGAAGTTATGTGCCATTATTGCTTTCCTTATTGCTTAAAAAACAAAACAAGAATTTAAAATCAGCTACCAACTCTGGATTTTTCTTTTTCAGATGCAAAAGAAATTGTTTTAAAAGCCCAGATCTTAGCTGGAGGAAGAGGAAAAGGTGTCTTCAATAGTGGTTTGAAAGGAGGTGTTCATTTAACAAAAGAGTAAGTCTGGAGATTGTTATTCCTTGTCTTTTGGCCAAGCAGTTATGGAAGATCTTGCTCAAGATTGAAAGGCACACTGAGGGTGGTTGTGGTGGGGTAGGAGCGGGCCAAAGCAACTAGAAGAAACTGAAATCATAGGTAGAGGGCTCTGGCAGTGCCCTAGTTTTCCTTCTGCCCCCACAAAATGATTTTTCTTACTAATTGGTGAAAACTTGACAGTCCTTCTGTCCTAAACAATCAATGATTCATCATAAATGTTAGAAATGATACCACTTCCAACTGAAATGCTACTTCCATAATGTCACTCCTCTATTCAAGAACCTGAAGGGACTCCCCATTACCAGTGGCATCTGGGGTACCTCCCCTCTGATAGTCCAAGCCTTCCTTTATTTGAGCCTGTCTTTTCAACTTCATCTCCTGCATCTCCTAGCACTGAACACTTTCCTCTCCTCCCTGTTCCTGTCACACACCTTTTTACTATTTACTTTGATCTTCACCCTCTTCCTTTCCCTCTCATTGTTCAATATCTCCCCAGTTTTCCACTGTCGGATCTTCAGTCGACCCTTATCTGAATCTGGTGTGCATTTCAGCATTCTCTCTTTACTATGACTGTAACTTTTTTGGGTGAAGAGGTCACAAAGCATCTTTTGTTTCATTTATTCATTCATGAACTCACTTTTATTTTGCTCTCAGTGAGCCTCTAGTACAGTGCTATACACGCAGCACATAAGCAGAAAGACTCATGGATTTTGTGAGGGTGAAGGTGAACCCTTTGCAGTGTAGACATGAGGCTCTGTGTAAGGACTCTGATTTAAATGATTTTCAACAAACATTCATTTTCTGCTTGTTTTCTCTTTCTCTTAGCCCTAATGTTGTGGGACAGCTGGCTAAACAGATGATTGGGTACAATCTAGCGACAAAACAAACTCCAAAAGAAGGTGTGAAAGTTAACAAGGTAATATGGATACTTTGGGTCATTTTCTATATATGTGTTAAAAAATAGAAAAGAAAACCGTCCTTCAGTTTTTGACAGAATCTAATGAAGTACTGCTCTTTGGCAGTGTGCCATTTTATTTTTTAAAGCTCATCTAATCTGTTTAGTAAGTAGTATGTCTTGGAGGAGAAATAAAAAGGGCTCTATGATAGTAATATTATTTATTATCATTAGCATTTAGCAAAAAGTGGGTGAGGGTGAGTGACCGAGCAATGGCTTTCCCTCTGAGAACACAGATGCATTCTATTTAGTTGAGAAGTGCTTGCTGTGACAGCCTTATACTCAGTGAGGGACATTCGCTGCTCCCACACAGTGGCCCTCAACCCCAGGCGTGTCTGTCAGAATTACCTATTGTGGTTGTTTTTCTAAATGCCCCATTCCTTATTTTAGGATGACTATAATTTTGAGCCATTTTTATTGCTGGGGGTATATCGCATTAGGAAGGTCAGCTGAAGTACCCAAGTATGTATAGCATGTGGACACACACCCCTCATCCACACATAGAAAATAAAGCCCAGAGGAAAGTGGCCTGCCTCAGTCATGAAATTGTGAGTGGTAGAGCTGAGACCAGAACCTAACTCTCCCTCCTGCCAGTCTACCTTTCACCATCCCTTTTGTGTATCCAGACACTAGAACTAGCTACCTGGGTTGCAGAATCCAGTGCAAAATAAAAAGGCAGACCCGTGTTAAAATTTCGAGACAGCCATAGCTAAACATTAAATCCCTTTACAACTACACAGATCATATGTGTCAGCCCTGAAAAGCATCCATGGTTAGAAGATCCTGTCCTAACAGCGAATTAGGGTCCCGCATTTTGGGGTGGCAGCTGTCTGCTCTGTTGACATAGCGTCACAGATCAGTGGTCTCTACCAGTGCACCATGCTGCAGGACACTGCAGTGGTGACATCCTGTTTTTACTTTTCAGGGAGAGTTTTGTGGAAAACTCTTAAGTTGTTGTATTTATCAGTATTTAGTTCCATTTTCTTTTGTTAATTTTTGTGGGTACATAGTAGGTGTATATATTTATAAGGTACATGAGATGTTTTGATATAGGCATACAATGTGTAATAATCCTGTTACAGTCCTTTTTCTTGCTATGTAGCAATCTATGATATGGATGTACCTACCACAGCTTGTTTAACCATCATCTGTTGAAAGACATCTGGGTTGGTTCGTTTTTGGCTATTACAAATAAAGCCACTCTAGACATTCATGAACAGGTTTTTGGTATAAATATAAATCTTCATTTTGGGGGATAATTGTTGGGTTATGTGGAAGTTGTATAATTAGTTTTTTTAAGAAGCTGATGAATGTTTTCCAGCATGGCTGTTCCATTTTACATTGCCATCAGCAATGTGTAAGTGGTCAGGGTTCTCCACATTCTAGACCGCATTTGGTGGTGGTGGTATTATTTTAGCCATTCTTATGGGTGTGTAGTGATATTTCATTGTGATTTTAATTTGCATTTCCCTAATGGCTAAAGGTGTTGAAGATCTTTTCATGTGCTTATTTGCCATCTGTAGATTGTGGTTGGTGAATTGTCTGTTCATGGATGCTATGGTCTGAATGCTCCCTCCAAAACGCATGTTGAAATTTAATCCCCATTGTGGTTTGCATTAAGAGGCAGAGCCTTTTGGGAAGTGATTAGTCATGAAGGCTCTGCCCTCATGAATGGATTAGTGCAGGCTTGTCCAACCCACGGCCCACAGGCCACAGGCATCCCAGGATGGCTTTGAAAGTGGCCCAAGACAAACTTGTAACCTTTCTAAACATTATGAGTTTTTTTTTGCAATTTTAGTTTCTTAGCTCAGCTATTGTTAGTGTTAGTGTATTTTATGTGCGGCCCAAGACAATCCTTCTTATTCCAGTGTGGCCCAGGGAAGCCAAAATATTGGACATCCCTGGTAGTGCTTTATAAAAGGGCTGAAGGGAACTAGCTTAGACCTGTTTTGCGTTTCCACTTTCTGCCATGTGAGGATGAAGCAAGAAAGGCCGTATCACTAAATGGCGGTGCACTGATCTTGGACTTCCCAGCCTCCAGAACTGTGAAACAATATATTTTTGTCCTTTATAAATGACCAAATCTCAGGTATTTTGTAACAGCAGCATGAAGAGACAAAGCAAATTTCTTTTGGCCATTTTCTAATTAGATTATGTTTTTACTATTGAGTTTTGAGTTATTCTAGGTACTAGTCCACTGTTGGATATGTGCTTTGTAAGTATTATCTGTTACACTATATAACGTATATATTCATTTTCTCAATAGGGTCATTTGCAGGGCAAAAGTGTTTAATTTTGATGAAGTCCAATACGTCAATATTTCCTTTATGGATTATACCTTTTTAGTATTAGGTCTAAGTCCTCTTTACGTTGCCCTACATAATAAAAATTTTCTCATATTTTTTCTAGATGTTTTATAGTTTTATGTTTTATATTTAGGTTTGTGATCCATTTTGAGTTGACTTTTGAATAAGTTGTGAGACTTAGGTCAAGGTTATTTTTTAAGGGGCAAAAGGGCTATGATATTCAATTACTCCTGCACCATTTTTTGAAAAGGCTTATCTTTTCTCCATTGAATTGCTTTTACATCTTTGTCAAAATTCAGCTGGACATCTTTCTTTGGGTCTGTTTTGGGGTTCTCTGTTTTGTTCCATTGATCTTTGTGGCTGTCCCTCCACCAATACCACAGAGTCTTAATTACTGTATTTATCTAAATTCTGAAATTGAGTAGAATAACTCTTGTCACTTTATTCTTCTTTTCCAAAACAGTTTTACCTGTTCTAGTTCCTATGCCTTTTTATGTACAATCTAGAACAATTTTATCTTTATGAAAAAATCTTGCTGAGATTTTGATAGGAATCTTATTAAACCTGTATATGAATTTGGAGGGAATTGGTTTTTTTGTTATGTTAAGCCTTGCAACCCATGAATATGATATGTCTCTCCTTTTTTTAGGTCTCCTTTGATTTATTGCATCAGCATTGTATTGTTTTCAGCATATACGTTTGGTATATGTTTTGTCAGACTTACACATACATTATTCTCTTTTACAGCAATTACAAGTGGCATTGGATTCTTAATTTCAGTGTCCAACATGCTCATTGTTAATTGGTGTTGATTTCTTTTTAAATGCTTGGTGAAGTTCCCTAGTGAAACCATGTGAGCCTGGAGATTTCTTTGTCTGTGCCTGTCAATGTTTTTGGGTTGCTGGCTTCTCTAGCACCCAACATCCTGCCTGAGATTTATGAGGCCAAAGAAAACACAGGAGACTCACTACCATGCACTTCCTTGGACCTCAAGCTCCCTAGCTAGTCTCTCTTCTCTCTATAACTTTCAGAGTCACCTTAAGTTTTATGTATATATATATATGTCCAAGGTTTTTATTTGTACTTAGCGGGAAGAATAGGGAAAAATATGTCTACTCCATCTTCTCAAAAGTCGAAGTCCCCAGATTATAGAACCTTTTGATTCTAAATTTATTTCAGAAGCTATTTAAACACATACACACATTTATGCACATCAGATATTTGTTTTCTAAGTCTGTGCCAATGTGTTATGTATTCCTGGAGCTAGTACTAGTGCCTGTGAGACAGTGCTACTCATCATGCGGTCCAGGATTCAGTACCAATAGTGGTTACTGCTCTGTAATCAACTTAAAATTCGAGAATGTACTTTTAATCTTCTCTGTTCATGGGTGTGTTACAAATAGTTTGTACGGTAGCACTCATCTCCTGACCACAATTCCAGTAGCATGATATTTTTAAGAAAACAGATTCAGCGGTAGATAGGTCAAAGAAAGTTAAAAAGCTTTCTATACTGGTGGACTCCACAAAGACGATGTGTCAACATATTCTTTGTGTAACTCACAGGTGAAGCTCTTTTGAAATGTTTCTAATGGAGTTGCTCAGGGATGAGTGTTTGTGGATTCCATTTAGATTTCTCTGTAACACTTCCTAAAATACTCTGTCATCCTCGGTCATTTGGAAGACATGACGATGTCAACAAACTGTTCTTTGTTGTATAAAATTTCTTGAATTATCTCTTGATAATTATCATTTTCCTGGTGACATTTTCTTAAAGAGTCATACATTATTCCTATGAAGCAAGAGCTGTTTCAGACAGCAGCTGGGCTTCACAAATAGAAATTTGGTGGAATACAGAGCACGTCTGTCAACATTTTTGAAGATTAAGAATAGGACTCTTGAATGACATTTATCCTAAAAAGTTATAATTTTGTGTTGCCTCTAAGAATAACTACTGAAAGTCATTAAGTATTATTCTCTAAACTAACTCTGCATTAGAAAATGAACAGTATTATGCCAGTAGACCTAAAAGCATATACCAAACACACTCCTCATTTTGTATTTTGTGCCAATCAAATTTCTTAAAACAGCTTTCTCTTCTAGAGAAAGTTTTAGAAGAAATGATTATCTTAATTTCTTAAAATGTTTGTATTAATGTTGATGCTTAGAAAGGCAGACTTTATGTTATTTCTATAAACGACAAGTTGTTACTGTATTTTATAAGGAAAGAATAGGGCTAAGTATTTTTGCTTCAAATATTGTCCTACCCCTCAATCAGAAATTCTGAAAGAATTGACGGTTTCAAGCAACCTGAAGACTGAGAGAATTAGGCACTGACTGATGGTTTGACCTTCATTGTTGGTGAGAACAACCAACTTGAAATCAGAATGGTTCTGTGCTAATTCTAACACCATGTGCTGAGAAGTAGTTTTTATATACTTATGAACTTCCATTTCTGATAAATCAATATGAAGAGCTATATATTTTATTTTTAACTAATGGTAAATTCAACAAAAGTTTGAAAAAGAGGAGTTCTGTATTCATTCCATTATAGCTTTTTAGATCATTATATATTTATCCCATTTCATGTGACCTAAAACTTAAGTGTTTTTGTGGTATCTGAGTAGTTAAAATCTAATGCTACTTAATCTGTAACTTTTTTTTGTGGAACCCATCACTAAACTACTTGTAAGAAAAGCAATGTGGCCAGGTGCGTTGGCTCACACTTGTAATCCGAGCACTTTGGAGGCCGAGTTGGGCGAATCACGAGGTCAGGAGATTGAGACCACGGTGAAACCCCGTCTCTACTAAAAATACAAAAAATTAGGCCAGGCGCGGTGGCTCATGCCTGTAATCCCAGCACTTTGGGAGGCCGAGGCGGGCGGATCACGAGGTCAGGAGATCGAGACCATCCTGGCTAACATGGTGAAACCCCATCTCCACTAAAAAATACAAAAAAATTAGCCGGGTGTGGTGGCGGGCGCCTGTAGTCCCAGCTACTTGGGAGGCTGAGGCAGGAGAATGGCATAAATCCGGTAGGCAGAGCTTGCAGTGAGCCGAGATCGCGCCACTGCACTCCAGCCTGGGCGACAGAGCAAGACTCTGTCTCAACAAAAAAAAAAAAAAAAAAAAAGAAAAGCAATGTTAGTGCTTTCATTGTTTTCACATCTATTACTGATTATTTATGGGATTGTTTTTATATTCTTTAAACATCCAAGATATCTTTCACTGTTCTTGTTAGGTGCATTAGTTGGAACAACCTCTCTCAAGCACTTTGACAGTACTTATCAACATTTTAAATATTCACAGTTTAAAACCTAGACATTTCACTTTTAGGATACTTATCTACAGGGATACTAAAAGAAATGAACAAAGATACATGCACAAAAATACTCACTAAAGTAGCATTTTAGGAAAATTGAAGTTCATGTAAATGTCTGTCAGCAGGCCAGGCACCATGACTCATGCCTGTAATCCCAACACTTTGGGAATCTTAGGCGAGTGTATTGCTTGAGTCCAGGAGTTTGAGATCAGCCTGGGCAACATAGCAAGACCCCATCTCTACAAAAAATAAAGCAAAAATTAAGTGGCTATGGAGGCACGTGCCTGTAGTTTCAGCTACTCAGGAGATTTGTTTGAACCTGGGAGGTCAAGGCTGCAGTGAGCCACGATTGTGCCATTGCACTCCAGCCTGAGAGCAACACAGCAAGACCATCTCAAAATGAATAAATAAATAAATAAATAAATAAATAAATAAATAAATGCAGGAACATGGTTAAATAAATATTGTCATATAAATACCATGTAATCACAATGAAGAGAGAAGACCTTAGAAAGATATTTAAGTTGTAGTATTAAGATTTTAAAAAAGAGGCCAGGCGTGGTGGCTTACCTCTGTAATCCCAGCAGTTTGGGAGGCTGAGGCAGGTAGATACTTGAAGTCAGCAGTTCAAGACCAGCCTGGCCAACATGGTGAATCCTCATCTCTACTAAAAATACAAAAATTAGCCAAGCATGGTGGCAGGCACCTGTAAGCCCAGCTACTTGGGAGGCTGAAGCGTGAGAATTGCTTGAACATGGGAGGCTGAGGTTGCAGGGAGGCGGAGGTTGTAGGGAGCTGAGATCGTGCCACTGCACTACAGCCTCGGTGACAGAGTGAGACTCTGTCTTTTTTAAAAAAAAAAAAAAAGATTAAAAAAAAGAAAGGCATCCTGTTGTATATAATGTGCTTCCACATGTAGGATTATTCCATTACTGCAATGCTTGCAGATACATAGAAAAGGACTAGAATGTCAGCAGTGGTTTTTCCTGGTGGGGCTGTTACATGCAATTCAAGTCCTACAGAGCAAAAGGACACCTGGCTGAGGCAGTGAGTCCCCACTCACTTGTGGAATTGAATGACATTCTTCCATCCCACTTGTCCCTTGTCTAGTCATGGCCCTGGCAAATGACCACATATTCCCAGAGGAAGGGGTGCCTTTTTCTAGTTATCACGGAGGTTCCTGGTAGGCTCGTATCTGCCCTGACTCCTGGGGCCCGAGGGTTTGTTTGAGGTAGAGCTGTGCAGCAGGAAGCTGCTTTCACTTTCTCATTTATATATTTTTGGTATCGTTTGCATTATTTTTGAACAAGCAAATATTCTTTTTATAAATTAAAAGGAAGTATAAAATGAAATAAAATATAGTGATCGAAGAGACAGAAATATACAAACATATGAAGCATCAGACATACTGTAAAAGAATCCGTCTGTGGCAATCATGCTTGGTTTTCCACCAGTGAAATCTGAGAAAAGTCAGTGTAGTAATATATATGTGTACTGTTAATATCTCAAATTAAAATAACAGCCACTTCTCTAGGGTATTTCTTAAGTGACACAGTTTCTTGAGGAAGGACAAAAAAGAAGATTAAAGTGGGAAGGTTCCTTGAGGCAAACGAAATACCTGTCACTCGAACAAGTTAATGGGATCAAAATTAAGGAGGTGAAAATGGGCATTGTGTGCACCATGAGAGCAGAAGTCTCAAAGCTCTGCAAACTCACTCCCTGGGCTGTAAGAACCTGAAAATGAAGCCGTTTGATTCGTGTAGCAAGTTTGTATAGATTTCCAAGTAGAAATCAGCTTAATGCTGAATTAATTTGACTTTCCCACTAATGTGGTAGGTGATGGTTGCTGAAGCCTTGGATATTTCCAGAGAAACCTACCTGGCAATTCTGATGGACCGGTCCTGCAATGGCCCCGTGCTGGTGGGCAGCCCCCAGGGGGGCGTCGACATTGAAGAGGTGGCTGCTTCAAACCCAGAGCTCATTTTTAAGGTATGTTTAAATTCCGGGCTACCTGCTATTAATTGATTGTTATTGTAGAAGCTGTTAAATATTTAATGGGGAGTCTAAGGCCGGGAGCAGTAAATCTGTCTCTACAATTTAAGGTAAGAAGATGCTGAGCCCTTTTTCTTTCTGGGTATCCAGTTGAAAGTTGGGTGGAATCAAGGTATTCAGTGTTCAAGGACTTTTTGTCTTTGCTTTTCCCACCCTTCCTTCTTTACTTCTTCCTGCCTTTTCTTCCTCCCTGATTCCTTTCCATCCAGTCTTCCTCAAGAATTAACCAATGGGAGAGGACTGCTATATTTTCATTTCTTATGGTTAACTCTCTTTCATTTAATATTATATATGATCTGGAAATTCTCTCCTAGGAGATGAATGAATTCTCTTTTAGCAGATGTGAACTAGAAACTGTCTTGAGTTCTCTCAGTACTCTTGATGTAAACTAGAATCTTTATGAAGTCCAGATGCTATCAGTTTTTTTCAGTCCTTGAAATCTGGACTCATTTATTGATATTAAGATTAGTTTCAAGTCAGAGATCTGAGGTCAAATTTAATCAGAGCACAAGTTTCTCAAAGTCTCCAACGCTCATTTTTAAATCAGTAAAATGAACATGGGGTGATTTCTACCCTGTGGGATTCTAAGGATTAAATGAGGTGATGTGTATAAAGTGCTTCTTAACCTACGTCAGCTATGAGGAGAAAAACATAAGTTTTCAGAACTAAAATTGAAGTTTTTAATCTGGGTTCTTGGGGTCAAAATTACATTAAAATTTTCCACCAGAAACATTCATTATTTCTTTTATAAAATGATTTTTTTGTTTCCCTTTGAGAAGGGGAGATTTTATTTCTTAAATCTCTTTGTCTAAATAATGTACAATAAACACCCACTTAGCATCCTCAACAGGTTCTTGGAAACTGCGACTTGAATGGAAACGATGTATAAGGAAACCAATGTTACCATACATAGGCTAATTGATATAAACAAGAGTTAAGTTCCTATAGCATATTTCTGCTCACAAAACATCACTCAACTCCTAAATAAAGACCAGCACACTTCTAATGTTACACATTAAAATAAATAGGAGCTATATATACGTTTCAGAAAGATTTCATAAAAACAAGTAAGATAATTATTTATCCAGTTTTTCCAGCTTAGGGTCTCTGATGGCTGGAGCACAGGGTGCAAGGTAAGAACCCACCCTGGATGGGACACCATCCCATTGCAGAGCACACTTAACACACCACACCCACTCAGACTGGGACTGTGTATACGTGCCAGTTGACCTAACATGTACAGATTTGGGATGTGGGAGAAAACCGGGGGACCCAGAGAAAACCTACTCAGACAAGAGGGTAATGTGTAGACTACACAGAGACAGTGGCCTTGGCTGGGAATTGATTTTTTTTTTTCTCAACCTTATAACAAAACGACCTTGAATGAAGTAACGTTATTTGAAAACCTGCTGTACTCATACTGCAGTGATTGGCTTTAAAATATTTTCACTAATATTATATAATAAGTTAATTACCTTGGAAACTGAATTGAGACTTTATATGCAGACTTACCAACAACACCTAGCTGTTTTCAAAGTTCACATTATTTAAAGCAGGCCATTCCATTTGTTAAGAGAATGCATGAAATAATGTATAATGACAGTGCTCGGTGTCTTTGAGACAATATCATTTTGTAGAGCTAAGGTAACAGTAATAATTATCATCAATAGAGTGTTTAAATCATAAGGTAATATTTAACCTGTCTATGACAGGCTTTAAACTTAACTACTAGTAGGCAGGAAAACCTTACTTTGGAAACCTTCCAAAAGATGTCATAAAAATTAACTGACTAAATATTCATCAATGCCATCTGTATAGTAATTAAAAGTGAAAACTGGCATCAGATTTTCTTGTCAGCATGCCACCATGAAGAATTATATAGTTTTTGGAAGGGCTTTTTTATAGATGGTCTGCTAATTAAAACATACCCTACAGGCATCTGCGGTAGCCCTGCTCAGAGATCTCTGGATAGGTGCCACACTTTAATTACTCATTTGCAAATAAATACTAAGCATTTTCTTTTGAGGTTGTAAATCTTCTCAGTTGACTGTCTGAATTTTGTTTATTTGATTTATTTTTACTAGGAGCAAATTGACATTTTTGAAGGAATAAAGGACAGCCAAGCTCAGCGGATGGCAGAAAATCTAGGCTTCGTTGGGCCTTTGAAAAGCCAGGTATATAAGCCATTAGGGGATGGTGTGTCTGACTTGTTTCAGAAAACATTTGGGAACTTGCTTCGTTGCCTCTAGTGTTTGTGATTACCAGGAAACAGGATTATTTATTGTTTTATAATTTTTTCCTCCAGCTGTTTATGATGAAGAAAAATATTTCCCTGATGTTTTAAAAGAGGATGTTTATGATGTGTCTTTGAATGTATTTTGGTATGTGTGTGCATGTGTATTGCATGTGGACACATACACTTCATGATAGATGGTAATCTCTATTTTTTCTGTAGCATTGCTGGTACTTAGCCACCTGGCAGGCATGTGATACAGCTCATTCGAACTTTAGTTTCATCATCTATAAAATGGGAATGATGACAACTCCTGAGAGGCTTATTGTGGGGATTCAGTAGAATAATGTGTAAAAGTCCTTATTGTACTGCTCCATAAAGGTCTGTTCTTATTGGTATTAATATTAATAATACATGTTATTTAGCTAATTGCTATTCTTTCATAGCTAATGGGCATTTGAAATGAATATTGATGGCATAAACCTGATATTTTATTGAGAACAGCTTAAAATATGCCAATTTTGTAATAATATCCCTTGGCTTCAAAGACCAAAACATTGGCCTCAGAGCTGTTGAGGGACAGAATCTGTCTTAGCATCGTCCCCTGCTCTGCCTTTGTTCCAGCCCATGGCACCTGATTATGTGTCTAGTGGGGCAAGCTTCCTGGTCCCACAGCTAAATCAGATAAACTTACTTGTTCCTTCTTCTGTTACTCAGAGAGGCCACCTTAATGGCCCTAGATTGTGTGTATGTGTGCATGTGTGTATGTTCTCTGGCCTGGGGCTTTATGAAAAGGTTACAGAGTATGTCCTTTAATTTGGTTGGGCAGCACTATTCCCATAAGACAGTACATGATGCACTCTTTTCTTTCTGTCTTGTCTTTTTCTTTTGATTGACTCTCTCTGGAAGTTTAATGGCAACAGTAGGCAAGTCAAAGAGGGATAAAACAGAATAAGGTTTTAAAAAATATATATGCTTAAATGAAGGGAAACCACTTACTTGAAAATGAATAAAGGCTCACTTTGAATGCAAAAGATTGAAGATGGTAGAATGGAACAGGGTCATCTGGAACTAAACCTCAGGATGAGAGAGAAGGGGCCAGGATTCAACGGACAGTTAGAGGAACTAATTGCCATTTCTGAGACTAGCAAAGAGATGCCAGGAAAGTGATCTGTTGAAAGGAAGATCCTGGAAGATTCCTGAATATGTGCTACAGTGGTTGGTTTCACCTCCTGAGAATGAGGATACCAGCTACATTAGCCATTCATTTGATGTTTATTAAGGGGCTTCTCCTGTAGCAGTGGTGGTCACCAAGAGCCCGTTTTCCATACAGCCACTGTGGTCTAGCTGCACTGTCCGGCAGTCAGCTCCAGAGTTGCACAGTGACCCTGTCTGCCTCCTCCATATCACTTTGGACATCTGTATATTTCTCTTATTTATTTGCAGTCACCTTTGCTAGATCCTAATCTTTACCACGGCAGGGACTTTGTCCATCCTACTCACTGCTGTGTTGCCAGCAGCTGGCAAAGTGCTTGGCATCTATTTTTATTGCCCAAGAAACATTTGTCATGTGCATGACTAGGTGAAACAACACTTCTAGGTGTCCACTTTGAAGAAGTTCCTAGAGGCTCAGCAATAGGTGGCTTTTCATGGCAGACAAATAAATCTGGAGTGGGCAAAATCTGCTGACCACATATTTAAAAGCTCAGGAGGTGAACATAATAGAGAGTTCTAGAGAAGTTAATAACAGTATAATGTACATCACAAGATACTGCCCCCTCACTACATATTATACGAGAAAATTAAGAGTTATTTACAGCTCTTAAATGGCTTATTCTTGTTTTCCTGGTACCTGAAACACTCTAGGTTTTAAATGAGTTACCTATGGAAGGAAGATGAATATGTGAGAACTGAGGGATCAGTAAGTGGCCATATTGTCAGTATACCTTTGAATTAATTTATCGAGGAAAGGAAATAAAATGTTTTAATTTGTTTTTTTCTTTTTTCACTGCTAACTCCATGAAAGGCTTTAAATCTTCATTTTCTCAGCAGCTTGGAATGAGCACTGATAGGGTGCTGCTCAGTCTGCTGTGCCTTGGGGAAAAGAGACCATGAAAAATAACCATTGTTCCTCAGGGGCTCACAGACCGGTAGACATCTGCCTGCTGGCTGAGAGGATACAGGAAGAGGGACGGATAAAGGAATGTGAAGGAGAGAGTGGGGGAGGGGGGCAGGGGGCAGAGGGAGAGAGAGGTTGATCTCAGCTGTAGACATGTTGGAAGTTGTTCATCTAGGGACACCTGAGTGTATTTCTACAGTAGAAGGGATATATGGCTTGGGATCCCAGGGAAAGCTGTGCATTAGAGTTGTAGGCTTGGGATTCTCTGCTTTATGGGGCTTGCTCAAGCTGTAGGGATTAGTGAAATGCTCTAGAGGGCCAGTGTACAATGAGCAGATGGGACAGTGTAGAAGGGAAAACATTTAAACAATCATCAATGATCTTTTCCTAAAGAAATAGTATCTTAGAGGTACCTTAGGTTCAACGTGACTTTGAAAGTTAAGTTACTTAATTTTCATCTAGGATGTGGTTTAGGCATTTGGAGGTACCTCACTCATGGTTGAATATCATATAAAATGATAGTCTTATAAAATTATTAATATCTTTCCTGTGACTCACGCCTGCTGTCTCTAAAATGTGATGAATATTAGACATAACAAAAATAAAGATGATATTTTGCTTTACATAAAAATTACCAGTATTTGTTCCCAACCAAAGTCTATTTCTGTGAGAATTTGTTGAAAAACGTTAAGACATAGGAAAGCTTAACATAGTAGTTCCCCCTTATCTGTGGAGGATACGTTCCAAGACTTCCAGTGGATGCCTGAAGCTTACCTACTACCAAACCCTATATATACTCTTTTTTTCTGGATATTCTAGATATTTATACTTAGGATAAATTTTGACTTATAAATTAGGTACAGTAAGATATTAACAACAGTATGAAATAGAACAATAGCAATATACTGTAATAAAAGTGATGTGAATATGGTCTCTTTCTCAAAATACCTCATTGTACTGTACTCACCCTTCTTGCGATGATGTGAGATGATGCAACGTCTACATGGTAAGACGTGGGGTGAGTGATGTGAGCATTGCGATGTAGCATTGGGCTTCTCATGACCTCCTGGCAATACTTCGTGAGGGACATCTACTTTGGATGATCCTGGATCATCAAACCATGGGTGTCAATGGCTGGATGTCAGGAACAGATGATGTCAATGGTCAGGGATCCTGGGTAGCTGAAGGTTTTTCACCACAGCCTTTTAGAAGAACATCATAATTAGAAGTTTGTCTCTTTCTTTTTAGGTCATCAAAGTGTGGCTGTAGAGGTTGTAATCCGTCAGCGACTTTAGTGCTGTGTTCCATCCAAGGATCTTATTCCATAATTTTGTCCTTTCCATTTAATAACTTGGACCTCAGTAGACCATGGGTAACTAAAACCACAGAAAGGGAAACTGAGGATAAAGGGTGACTATTGTATGACTGAAACTTACAAGTTTGTCAAATGTGTCTTAATTATCATCTATACTGTTCATTTCTGAAAACATGAGTGCCACGAATTGTCAACATGTGCCTCTAAGGTTTAGGCTGATGAAAAGATCAGATGGTCCAAGTCAGTGCAAGATCACTAACACCTCTTGAAGTGGTTTGTACTTCTGGCTAGATTTGAGAGGTGTACGTGAATATTGATGATAATTTCTGGAATGCAAGAAAAATATTTAAAATTCTTAACCTGTTGAGATTTTTGTTTGATTAATAGACGATTTATTTCAGCAAGAATACACATAGTCATCATTGCCAGACTTAATATGAGATGTTAAATGTTTGATCCAATTTTCCTTCCTGGATAAGTTTTTCTTTCCTATTCCTGTCAGTTTTGAATACATAATACCAGAAGAACAGGTGCCTAATTCCACACAAAGCTCCCACGAGTGAGTTTTTAGGGGTGAAATTAGGATAGACATTTGCTGATCTTGCATAGGTCCAACAAATCAAGGCAGGATCTTCAATGAGCCGTCAGCAGTTAGGGTCGTTGTACTGAAGCAAGTACTGCTGTTTCAGCTGTGCTCTTATGGCCAACCGCTCGGCTTGCGCCTGCTGGGTTTCCAGGGATATGTCGTATTCCGCTGGGTAGAGGGTCGAGGGTGGAGTGGCCAGGCGCGATGGAGTATACTTTGGGAACGGCATCTTGGCGATGCAGCGCACAACTGTGCCTGCGCGATTCTGAGGCCATTCCTCCTTATGCTCCTTTTGAGACATTTTTAAAGATTTTTATAAACTTGTCAGATTTTCATGTACGTATATTTGATTTTACGAATTTTAATTTTTAAAAATTACTTAACAGACAAAATAACAGTTGATGGCAAAAGTGCAGAAAAACTTTTTGTACGCAGTGGTTATGAGCTGAGAAATAGATGGCAGTAGTAAGCGACTGACTGCAAGTTGACCAGGAGAATGTTTTCTTTGACCTGTGCTTATTTTTAACTTCCGTAGAAAGCGAGAATACTAATCTCAAGTTGCCACATGCCATGCCATTCCCTGTTACACCTGGTCACACACATTCTGTCTGCTTAGCCCTTATAACTATTTAGTGAATAGCCTCTGGAATAAGACATCTTACAAGGGTTTGTCATTGTGAGATCTACAAGGGAGAACCAGCTTGGTTTGGAGACGTCTCCAAGATCAGATTATGTTTTAGTCTTGCTCAAAAAAATTATAGTCTGCCTTTGTGCAACAGTAAAAATTAAAACAGAAAATATCCCCAAAATGCTGTGCTAATGTATAATTACAATGGGATTAATGTGCAGAAAATGCAGTCTTGTACTAAGCAAAGTTGGTGTAGGCTTAAGAAGTTCTGAAACAATTTAAGTGTGTATCTGTGGATGAATGGATAAACAAAATGTGGTATATACTATAATGGAACTTTATTGAACCTTGTAAAAGAAGATTCTGACACATGCTGCAGTATGGATGGGGCTTGAGGACATTATGCTAAGTGAAATAAGCCAGTTACAAAAGGACAAACACTGGATGATTCCACAGGTATCTAGTGTATGTATATATATGCATATCTTTTATTTTATGTATGTATGTATATAGAGATCTCTAATATCTCTATATATCTGGTATCTATATATATCTATACGTATTATCTATATACATATATATGGAGATATATATGGAGAGATATATATGTGCGTATATATAGAGGGGTGTGTGTGTGTGTGTGTGAAAATATATATATATGGAGATGGAGAGAGAGGCAGAGAGAGAGACGCTATCTAGAATAGTCAAATTTATAGACACAAAGTAGAATGATGTTGCCAGAGGCAGTGGGAAGAGAAGAATGGGAGTTTGTTTAGCGATACAGAGTGTGAGGGAAGATGAAGAAGTTCTAGGAATTGGTTGCACAGCAATGTGAATGTACCAACTTGACCCTGCAGAACTGTGTAGACAAAAATGGTTGAGATATGGTGAATTTTATGTTTTGTATATTTTATCACAATTTTTTAAAAAGGAAGTTTTGAAGTAGCTGGATTAGATTATACATATATATATATATATATATATATATATATATATATGTACCCAGAAGTTATTTCTATTATGTAGTCCCCGCTTAGAACTGAATTAATCTTTAATTCAACCGATATTTATCGAGTGTTGACTCTACAGAGGTTGTATCACTACAGTGGATGCCAAGGTGCCCAGGATACATAAGATGCCTGCCCCATGCAACTCACATTGCAAGGTCACATTGATGACCTAGAAAACCCCCTAAAATACAAAAAATATTCCGCAATAAAGTATTTGCTGGCTTCGCACTTTAACTCAAATTTTATTTGGATTAAAAAAATGGAAGAAATTATAAAGAATACTAGAAAAAATAATGGGAGAATTTTTAAAAATACTCTCAGAATGGGACTAGCCTTTTAAAAGTCTGACACAAAGCCAGAAGCCATATAAGAGTGACATTATTGTGAAATTTCCATGTGGCAAAAGTAAAAAAAGCATGTTCAAAAGGTAAATGTTAAAGGGGCTGAGACAAGAGGATTGCTTGAGACCAGGAATTCAAGAGCAGCCTGGGTAACATAGCGAGACCCCCATCTCTAGAAAAAATTAAAATAAAAAAATTAGCTCAGCCTAGTGGCATGTGCCTGTAGTCCAGCTATTTGAAAGGCTGAGGTGGGAGGATCATCTGAGCCCAGGAGTTCAAGGCTGCAGTGAGCCATGATTATGCCAGTACACTCCAGTCTAGGTGACAAAGCAAGACTCTCTTGTACACACACACACACACCCCCACACACGCACACTCACACTCTTCCTATAAATCAATAAGGGACCAAAATCTCAACAGAAAAATAGGCAAAATTCACAAAAAATAAGATGTGTCTTAAACTCATAGAATAATGCCTAAACTCATTCATAATAAAATAAATTCAAATTAAAACTATATGTGAGTGTACTCGTCTGTTCTCACGCTGATAATAAAGACATACCCGTGACTGGATAATTTATGAAGGAAAGAGGTTTAATTTACTTACAATTCCACGTGGCTGGGGAAGCCTCACAATCATGGTGGAAGACGAAGGAAGAGTGAAGGGACTTCTTACATGGTGGCAGGCAAGAGAGCTTGTGCAGAGGAACCCCCCCTTTATAAAACCACCAGATCTCGTGAGACTTACTCACTGTCATGAGAACAGCATGGGAAAATCCCGTCCCCATGATTCAATTACCTCCCACTGGGTCCCTCCCGCAACACGTGGGAATTATTACAATTCAAGGTGAGATTTGGATGGGGACACAGAGCCCAACCATACCAGTGAGATACCCTTTTTCACCTAACACACTGACAAAGATACAAATGGCTAATGATTGTGAATTGGAAAATAGTGTCTCTGATAATTTTCACTTTTTAGGAGTGGAAATCAGGGACAGCTTCTATGAAGAACAATTTAGGCCGGGCGCGGTGGCTCATGCCTGTAATCCCAGCACTTTGGGAGGCTGAGGTGGGCAGATCACGAGGTCAGGAGATCGAGACCATCCTGGCCAACGTGGTGAAAACCCATCTCTACTAAAATATAAAAAATTAGGCAGGCTTGGTGGCACACCTGTAGTCCTAGCTACTCGGGAGGCTGAGGCAGGGGAATTGCTTGAACCCGGCAGGTGGAGGTTGCAGTGAGCTGAGATCGCGCCATTGCACTCCAGGCTGGCAACAGTGCAAGACTCAGTCTCAAAAAAAAAAAAAAAAAACAATTTAACAGAATATTTTGATGTTTAAAATGGCTACATTCCTTTTTGCTTCACTCTGGGTAATTTATCCTACAAATGTTTAATCACATGTATGTTAAATATACAGAGATAAATGAGGCAGTGCTGTAATGTCAACCTATTAGAAACAATGCAGTTGGTCATTATTTAAGTGAAAGGTTAAAGGAATTATAGCATATCAATACAGTAAGATATTATTTAGTCAATTAAAAAGATATGATTGATCTACCTGTGTTGCTGATGAAGTGTCTCTAAAATTCTGTTAAGTAAAGAGGTATTGGAACAAGTTTGCTTTTTTAAGACAGATGAAGGAGGAATGCGTACCGTGTTAGGCATAGACTGTCTCTCATATGAAGGCTAAATTTATGAGTTGGCTGCCACTGGGGGCCTGTGTGGTTGAGTGGTACAATCAGGGAAAACCCTTAAGTTCTTCGGGAATTTTGTATCATATACATGTATTATCTACCTATGCAAATATTTAATATTAAAAATATTTAATCATACTCATTATGTGGGTTCGTTTATATCTACTAGCCCTCAAATTTGGATTTAAAAATGTTTGTAGGTGTTTATAAAATACATTAAGATAGCATGAATTAAATCTGGAGTTCTTCAGTCAAATCTGGAACCACTTGCAATATTTACACCAGTGGGGATTTACTTTAGGGATGTGTTTCATAGACGCTGCAAGAGCTGAGTAGTTTAAGAGTTGACAGAAAGGCAACCTAAAGCATATCCAACCGCATGCTCCAGGAACAAAAATGAGGCAGTGGTGTTACTGGACCTTGTATACAGATGCTAGAGCCCCGGTGCGCTTCTCCAGTGGGAGCAACAGCCAGAGGAGGAGGTGCTGCCCAGATAGAAAGAGAGGAGTGGAAGTACCCTGGCTCTTCCCTTCTTCCCACCTCCATCTCTCACCCCTGCTTGCCATTGGCTGACCCCAGCTGGAAACCAGCTGACCCAGGAACCTAGAAAACTCAGCCTGTAAGAGTCACCTTCTCTGATCTACAGAGTAGAGTTGGAGAACTGAAAACGGATCTGCTGCAAGTAATCCGAGGCTGGCACAATGAGTGAAATGTGGCAGTGAGAAAATTTTGGCTTGGAAAATGGAGCTGGGAATGAGACTGATACCTAATTCTTCTCCACGATCGACCCTCTTGCTCTGTGCATCACATGCTCCTTTTGTTATTGCCAGGAGCTTTCCAGGGTAGGGGCATGGCTCATTCATGTTCTTATTTCAAGCGCCAGCTCACAAGATACCAGCTTGCTGTGTCATAGGCAGTGGAGAAATGTTGGTTGAAAAGAATGAATGAATGAATGAGTGAATTTCAAGCAGAGGTGAGAAAAATGAAGTCAGGGCATAACAGGGCAACCTTGGATATTCTTGCCCTTTGTGGTTAATGCCTTTGGGACAAGCTATTTTCAGTTTGAACTGTGCTGTTCAGTAACTACACTATTAAGCACTTTCATCTTCCTGTTTTGCAACAGTTTTCATTAGACACTCAGTAATTGTTGTTTCACAGATTATGGGTTGGATTGATGAATATAATAACTGTTTTATTTCAGCACAATAAGGAAAACCTAGTCATTATAAACTCTCAAAATCATGTTTACCTTTTACTTAAATGGAGCTTGTTTGTATTAATGATTGTAGTTTATATTGCAGCATAACTCTGCTAATAGAGACATGATAATTTACAAAAAGATTAACAACGTTTTAGGCCGTACTGAAAATATTTTCTTTTCTTGATAATGGTCTCTTCTGGTGTCTGGAGGAGAGTTGAGCAATTCCTTTTAATGAATAGCAGTGGAAATTAAAATAATTATGCTTTTCTGTTTTTCCCTTCAGAAAACCTAACTGAAAATAAAGACATAACTTGCTATTTTTAAGGTTTCATTAATCCAGCAAAATAAATTTTTTTTTACTGCTTTGGTGTAATTCTGTTTCACTTGATCACATTTAGGCTGCAGATCAAATTACGAAGCTGTATAATCTCTTCCTGAAAATTGATGCTACTCAGGTGGAAGTGAATCCCTTTGGTGAAACTCCAGAAGGACAAGGTAAAAAAAAAAAAAAAGAATTGAGAAAACAAATGAATGTATTATAATTATTTATGCAAACTACAAATTGCACAAAAGACTGTAGCAGCAGCTTTGCATAAATTTCTTTCAGTAATTTAATTTCTGCCGTAGTTTGAAATGCTCCCATGATGCAGTTGAACATTTCAGCACTTAGGTTTGTTTGTAGCCAAATGCCAAGCCTCTAAGGAAGCTACTACTTGTTTTACTTAAAAACATTCAGGCTTGGTGTGGTGGCTCATGCCTGTAATCCCAGCACTTTGGGAGGACAAGGCAGGAGGATCACTTGAGGCCAAGACTTTGAGACTAGCCTGGGTAACATATTGAGACCCTGTCTCTACAATAATAATAATAATAATAATAATAATAATAATAAATAATAAATTAAAAGGAAAGAAACATTCGTTCACCTCTTTCTCTCTACCTTATTTTTTTAGGCCCATCACTGCTGCTACTAAGGTAAAGATTTGTGTAGAAATGGGAGCCACACACTTGGGTGTATTGAAGGCATATGCCTTTATGGAACTGGAACTTTTTGAACGTCTTTAGTTTGCCTAAATCTGTGTATAATTTCACCTTGTGTTCTGGGCTGGATTTATATCACCTTGGTAAAGCCCCAAGTCCCCCCCAGTTGAACTCTTTCACCTTATTTGGAGAGCAGTTTCTGCTTCAGGCAGGAGGAGGTGGCATTTTTGTGGTGAAGGTTTCTCCTATCCATCAGGTAGTTGTAGAGTATAAATAACTGTTTTATATATCAGTACCTACCACCACTGCACTGTTTCTTGCATACAGCAAATATTCCATAAGTTCTTATTAATTTGATAGCAAAAGCTTGTAAATGTGTGTGTGGTAAGGGGTAAAGCAGAGTTCCACACACAAATTCACAAGCTTTTGCTGTCAAAACAGTGGAATGGCAGGTGGATAGGATAGGGATACCAGACTGTAAGCACCATGAACCTTTTCTTTTTTAGTACATTTCACCTCCAGTGTCTTGCATGTTGTCTAGCTTGTTACAGTCAGTAAATAGTAATTTGCATTGAATTGTTAACTGGGGTGAATCATTATGTGTAAACACATCAACTTTTGGACCAAGACGGATGAGACAATATTTTCTCCTTAGCACATTTCAGAGATTCTGTAGCTAGACTCAGAGAAACTACACTATCATTTCCTTCGAACCCAGAGAGGCCTAAGTATAAATTCTGTATCTGCCATGTTTTGGCTACGGATCTGGGCAAGTTATTTAGCCTGCCTAAGTTTCAGGTCTTTTTTTTTTTTTTTTTTCAATCTTTTCAATCAAATAAGTGGTAGAAATGATGTCTAGCTCATAGAGTGTTGTGAAAATAAGATGAAATCATATATGAGTATGCATGCAGTGTCAGATACAAAATAGGCTAGTCCCTAACATTCATAAAATGAAATTCCTCTTCTCAGGTAGTCTCAGAGTAGCCCAGGAATAGTATAGATTTCAGACGAGAACAAGCAAAGATTTTATGTTTAGGAAGCCATTGAAAATAATATATTTCATGATTTATACAGATGACCATCCGATAGAAATCTGTGCTTGCTCATTTATAAACAAGCTACCTTTATTCATAAATATTTTTTTTAAAGTTGCTATGGCTATCAAATTGTGTGTATTTTATAAAGCTAAGAAAGGAAGGGGAAGAAGCTGTTTCTTGAGCTTATATGCCAGACACTGTGATAAGCTTATACCTATATTCTTTCATATTGTTTACCACAACCCTGAAAAATTAGGAGTTGTTATCCCCATTTTATAGAGGATTGAGAAACCATTGTGACTGTCCCAGGGGCTAGTCAGAAGTTACAAAAGCTGGGATTTGAACCCATGTCCCTCTGAGTCCAGCGTGCATGTTGATTCTGATACTCCAGACCCAACTGCAGCTACCTGCCTTTTCTACTTTCTCCCATTTAAACTACTTACTTGCTTTCATGTACATGACCTAGAAGTAGTCTCCAGTTTGGCAGGGAATACCAGTCAGAATTCATGTTGATAATTAAATCCAAGAAATGAAGGAGAAGGTTTAACAAAAGTTCTTAAAGGTCATATATTGCTTTTTCAACTAGTATACACAAGCAGCCTGGTTGCTTTGTATGAAGAAAAATGGAAATTTAGCTGTAGCTATGGAGTGGGATAAAAATGGCTGCAATACATTTTTTATTCAACCCTTTGGGAAGCAGTCACGAGCTGTGTTCTCGCTTCAGGGAACAGGGGTATGGGAAACTTTTCTTAGACTGTGTTTATAAAACGTCATGAGTCTGAAGTTTGATTTTTAATTATTAAGAGAATGGAAGAGTCTTGAGATTTTTTTTAAGGGAATCATCATAAAACATTATATACAGTTCATTAAAACATAAGTCTTATGTGATATTTTTAAGAGCAAAATTATCTTTAGTTATTAATTTGTTCATTGTACCATAAAAGTTCAGCAATTGAATTATAATCACAATTAAATGAGTATGTTGGTTTATAACTCTAATGAGCAGTAGTCAAATTAAACCCAATTAGGAAATGGTGATTAATGACCAAATGTACAAATTGATCTTCATCATTATCACAATCCCCTCGAGCTATCTTTTATTTAGAAGCTGTAAAAGCAGTCATTTATATGTTAGCAATATTGATAATCTTAATATTTATAATCTGAGTATCTGTTAGTTCTGTTTAGATCAGTAGTAGCAGAACATTTCACGTTAAAATTTCCACATTGAAACTTTGATTTAATAATTATTCTTTAAATTTAAAAGTTTAAGGAGCTCAGCATCACATTGTACCAGCTCTTTTTTGTTGTTGTTGTTTCTTTTTCTTTTTTATTTTTGAGACAGGGTCTCACTCTGTCGCCAAGGCTGGAGTGCAGTGGTACAGCCTCAGCTCACTGCAGCCTCCACCTCCCGAGTTCAAGTGATTCTCCTATGTCAGCCTCCCGAGTATCTGGGATTACAGGCGCCCACCACCACGCCCAGCTAATTTTTGTATGTTTAGTAGAGATGGGGTTTCACCACGTTGGCCAGGCTGGTCTCGAACTCCTGACCTCAGGTGATCCACCCACCTCGGCCTCCCAAAGTGCTGGGATTACAGGTGTGATCCATTGTGCCTGGCCTGTACCCACCTCTTTGTAGGAAACTTTTTTTGACCTTCCATTGGTCAGTGAGTGCTATTTTTAATAATTCAGGTTATTGTTCATATATTTGTACAACAAGTGATGCCGTGTTAAGTGAAGAACAAGGGCCTTGATAACATCTATGCTGCTAAGTCACCCATAGGGAATTTTTGACACGGAGAAAGAACTGCAGTCCAAGAGCTCATTTTTCCTATGTGATTAATAATCTGATTCAAAAAATATAATTTGACACTACTAACTGCAATGTAGTTTAGTGACTCTTAGCTAGGATTATAATGGTTGCTAATGACAGAAACTTATATTAGCTTTGTTTTTGTTAAAAAGTTATATTCCTGTAACAGGGAAGTCTAAGGTGTGGACTGGCTTAAGGCCTGAAGAGAATCAGGGATTTGCTGGTTCTCCAGCCCTGCTTGCCTCCAAATTGGCTTCTTTCTCAGCCAGGCTCTCAGAAGCTGGCAGCAAAGATGGCTCCCAGTGCTCCATAACTCTCCCTCAGCAGCCCCATAAATCCCTTCAAATGATTCTCATTGGCCCTGCTTGGGTCACATGTCTATGCCCATGCCAGCCACTGAGCAAGAATCATATGGTATAGGAGACATACAGTTTCTTAATGGAAGAAGGGACACTGAGTCAAAACATGCCTACCAGAAAGATGCAACCTTATTGAAACAAAAATAAACTGTTACTTAGTCAATAGAAATTAATCGTTATTTTCCTTGTTTGTCCAAATGCAGTGCCAATTCATTCATTAATTCTGCAGCCAAGCAAGAATCAATGTTTTATCATTATTTATTTATTTATCTACCTGCGCATTCATGTATTCATTCATTCATTTTGCTAGCCACTGTGAAATTTCATGTCATATTTCTTCTCACCTTCAGCCAGCTCTATCTGTACACAGACTCCTTTTTCTGAAGTCTTTAAAGCAAGTTGTACTCCATGGGAAGGGTGGGCATTTTGTCCCCCAGGGAACATTTTTAGTCATCACAACTTGGAGGCTATGCTACTGGCATGTATAATGCTAAACTACAGTGCACAGGATGGTCCCTGTTCACAGAGAACGACCTCACCCAATCTGTCCATAGTCTAGAGATTAAGAATTCTTGCTTTGGGGCATCTTCATCAGTTGGAAGCTGAAATTCATTCACTGGGCCAAAGGAATGAGATCCAATTTGAAGCAGTGACTATCTGGCTAAGATTCCATGAGAATTAAAGCTGGGTGATCCACAGTTAACTGGCACATCAAATTCCTTTCTTTCTTCAGATTGATTTCCCTAAATAACCACCCTGTTGCTTCTTGTTAGCAAGTGCCCATGTTGTTGGTGGGTGTTTCTCTGTTTCTGTCTTTATACACAAGACTCTATTTTCAAGAACATTTTCGGTTCTCTACCTCCCCCAACCCCCCTACCCACCCCATATCTATTTTCTCTTTTCACAGCCACTAAAAAAAAGTTCTAAAAAGTATACAACTCTCAGAACATCAATATTTAATGGGAAGTGGGACTAATTTGAAAGTATCAGCATTTTAAGGCCATTTTGGCAAGGCGTGTTTCAATAGTACATTATGGTTATTTATCACAAATCAAACGCAGTACATTGCTTGAAGACAGATTATTTTTCAAACTAATTATGATAGTCTTATTTCCTGCTGTTTTATGTTCCTTTTATGTGTAAGTTTCCCCTCTGAAATGTATTCTTCTTTTGTTTAATTCTGTGACACATTCTTCTGTTAAAATTATAGGGTCAGAGGCCTCTAACTGCCAGTCATGTTTTCTATCGAGATTGTTGAATTAGCAGCTCACAGAATCTCACGCCACTAAACAAAACAACAAAACACCCTATGCATATAAGTACCAGAGCTTTCTTTGATATTTGTTCAGAAGGAAAATTCATTTGTATAATCTATCAAGCATGTAACAATGTGCTTTTGATGGTGAAAATTGTTTTATAAATATTAATAGGTATGTTTCTTTCACCCACTTTGTATAAAAAATGGCCTTTGTTCAAGATGAATTTTCTTTAGAATTGAGTTTCATTAATGTGACGTTGACAATCTTAAGGTCCGGACCAAGCTCAGCACCTCTGAAAATGCATTTTGTATTGTTTGTTGTTTTATTAAATGAGAAAGCTAAGGGTTTAAGGAGGCAAGTTTATTTTATTGCCCTGCTGTTGACATAGACATCAATCCATTTTTAACACGTCAATTCAAGAAGTGCATTTAGAAGCGTCTTACAGGGGGAAATAAGCATGTAAGAGTCAGTGTTCCAGGATTAATCTACTCCTTTTGCGTAGCCACAGGTTTTTATTTATTTTCTTTGTTATTTTACTTTTTTTTTTGGTTTTCCTGTTAATGGAATGCACTTTTTCTAAGTTTCTCCTTCACTATAAAATATGATACCTGTGTATCTATCACTTGGTTCACACAAGTGGATACAAGTGCGAGAATTGTGACTTAGCAGGGATTGGCAAACTTTTTCTGTCAAGGACCAGTTAGTAAACATTTGGGGGTTTGCGGGCCATACAGTCTGTATTGCAACTACTCACCTCTGCTTTTGTCTTGGGAAGGCAGCCATAGGCAATATGAACGAGGCTATGTTCCAATCTGTTATTCATAAAAATAGGGCTGGCTTGAGGGTCTTAGTTGCTACCCTTTGCTTAGATCTTCATTTGGAGCTATTCTGTACCAATCTTTAGCCTTGGCCTTATGCACAGGTGTGATGTGATTTGAGAGTCACCAACAGCCTATTTTACCCTTATCTTTTAGCCAAAAATCTTGTTTTCTACTATTTATGATGCCTAAAATGCCAACTATTAATATTCTTCCTTTGGGAAAATTCTTATTCATTCAGAAGATGGCTTTTTATTGAAAACCATGGGTAACCTGTACATATGTAAACTATGGGAGACATTTGCTTAGATTTGCTCTAAACAGAAATCTCAGATTATAAAGGAACAGATAATTTTTATTGTTAGGAAGAGAGGAGAGTTCTGTAGCCTGGGCTACAATAATGGGAAGCTCTTAAGTATAAAAAAGCATGTGCATATTAGAGGGTGGTGTGGTCATCTAACAACCTGCTAGTACCCACTGTCTAGGAAGCTAAGCGCTTTGCATACAATCTCTCCTGCCACCAACACCTAGAGTAGAACATACTCTGATCCCCATTGTATAGACAAGGCTTGGGTTTAAGAGAGGTTAATGTGCTTAAGGATAGCTGGCTAGGAAGTGCCAGGAGTTGTCATTTATACCCTGATATTTTTGATGCCAGTCTATATTAAGTGGTCAAGTTCAAGGAAAATCATTTAGATGGCACAACATTGTAGATAGTAAGATAGGAAAGCACTTTGTTTGTTTGGTACTATGTATAATAGGGAAAAACAAACATTTTTCTCCTACCAAACTCTCAACACAGAAGAACACTTCTTGGACCAGATGTGTGAGTTTTTCCAACACTGACTAATCTCTGACACTAGCTAGGTATCCTATGATTCAATTCAATTCTTTTACCATCTACCTGGAATTACAGTCAGATCCCATAGGTTAAGGGGTCAGTCTTATCAGACTGACTCCACTTTGGATGTCATTTGTAAGACCAAGCCTCTGGTACTTCTGATGAACCAGCTGTAAATTGGGGGTTCTTAGGACTCCCTCCTTGTGCCCCATCATTTACTAGAATGGCTCTCAGAACCCAGGGAAGCACTTTACTTACTACTGCTGATTTATTATAAAGGTTATTTTATTTTTTATCTTATTTTTTTATAAATGATATTTTAAATGATACAAAGGAATAGCCAGATGAAGAGGTATATGGGGCAGGGTATGCATGAAGGGGTGACAAGCTTCCCTGTACTCCACAGGTGAGCCACCCTGTAGCACCTCCCTGTGTTTGGCAACCTGTAAGCTCTCCAGTCCCCTGGAGTTGAGAAATTTTTATGGAGGCTTTATTACATAGGGATGATCCGTTATTCTTTCTGGAGCATGGAGGTGGGGCTGAAATTTCCAAGCTTCTAATCATAGTTTGGTCTTCCTGGCGACCAGCCCCATACAGAAGCCTCCACCAAGACTTACCTTAATAGAACAAAAGACTCTCCTATCTCCCAGAAAATCCCAAGGGATTAGGAGCTCTGCATCAGGAATCAGGGTCAAAGGCCAAATGTTAGAACACAAGATTCTCCTAGCACCCCTATTGCTTAGGAAATCACGAGGGTTTTAGAGCTCTATGCTAGGAATTAGGGATGAAGACCAAAATAATATATTTATTATAAATCACAGTATCACAGACTACTTTTAAAATATAAAAGAGGCGTAACAAATATGTGTCTGAAAGAATCCCTTTACATCCTTAAAGTTTTTCTTCCCTTACCCACTAAGTAAAGACTTGGGTCTTGAAGGTGGCAGTTCAATTTGAATCCCCTTTCTTAACTCCTAAGTCCTCTAAATAAATTACTTCATATTTAGGTAGTGTTTTTAACTTCCCAAAACACTTAGACATACATGCAATGATCCAATTAGGTTGTTTAGTTTTCTCTAAAAAGAGTTAACAGTTGGCACAGGACTGTTGTAGATATACACCCCTTTTATCCCATAGTCACCATCTTGAAGCTCTGGGTTAACTGCAAAGTTCTGTCAAGATTGTTCCCTGGAGAGAACGTCATACCACAGAAAAACATCCTCTGAAAATCTAGCTTTGCAGGCATTTAGTTGGGATTGCCTTTTGAACTTTGAATACATACCCATTAATTATTCTCTCTCTGAAGCAGCTTGTAACTGTAGTCTTTGTAAGGAGCAAAGGTCAGCTTGAAACTATTTTGATTTACTTGTTTATTGACCTCAACCAAGAATTCCTTTATTTGAAACTCTTCCCTTAGGAAGTCAATTTGATAACCTTAGCCCATTCATTTTGAAGGTGTCAGTTATAAGTAGTCTTGCCAATGAGTAATGGAGGAGCTAAAATTACTAATAAATTAATTAGAATGCATTTATAAACCTAGTGGAAAGCCATGTACGAAGTTGCTTTTTTATTGATTATTATACCAGTCATTAACTGCTGAGAAAATTCCCCTGTAGCAAGCAGAGAACATTGGCCAATTCCTTTGGTAATTGTAGGATTCTGTCAATAAGCTTTCAATATTTTGGAAAGTAATTACTCATTCACTCCAGCCATTCACAATGTGTGGACAAAGTGGTTGGGCATTTTGGGGCAAGACTAAGGATTTAAGCAGACATTAACTTCCATATAAGATTCTCTCTTGTCGCTCAGTGCTACTTTAAGTCATGTGCGGTCTATATATATACGTATAACAAGTATTCTTAGATGTTAATATGCTGGTCTACACAGATTTGTATCAAAGTGCTTGAATATTGTGGTAGGGAAACCCTTGGAGAAAACCCTCTACCTGGGGTCTCTAACGCCAAGATGCCATATACAGCCATGTTTTATTTTCATAAGAAGCAAGTAGAATTAGGAGATTATAGCCACTGCTTTTCAGTGAGTGAGAAATGTTCTGTGGCTGTTTCCCTTTCAAGAGTCAGGTGCCTGTCAGCAATGCTGGAGGAGAATAGGTAGTATCTGTAAATTATTGTTCAAAGATTCCTGGCTATCAATATCCCAAGTTAAGTAAAAGAACATTGGCCAGGTGCAGTGGCTCACACCTGTAATCCCAGCACTTTGGGAGGCTGAGGTGGGCAGATCACAAGGTCAGGGGATCGAGACCATCCTGGCTAACATGGTGAAACCCCATCTGTACTAAAAATACAAAAAATTACCTGGGCACGGTGGCACATGCCTGTAGTCCCAGCTGCTTGGGAGACTGAGGCAGGAGAATCGCTTGAACCTGGGAGGCGGAGGTTATAGTGAGCCGAGATTGCACCACTGCACTCCAGCCTGGGCAGCAGAGTGAGACTCTGTCTCCGAAATAAATAAATAAATAAATAAACATTATGATGACATAGCATCACAGAACACTAATTTCTACACTAAGAGAGATAATAAAAGGGGTCAGATACCCAGATACCAATAATGCCACCCTCTCCACTGCAGTCTCTCCCTGATTGTATGTATAGGAGATCTGTAAATCAAGGAAAGTGCCCTGTAGTCTGTCTCTATTATGGAATGAGTTTTGCTGGGTCCAGGAGATTTCCACCGGCTCCAGAAACTAGAGACAATTATGCTAATAATGCCTGGCATCCTGGCTTTGTGACTGACCAGTCTTGGTCTTTTCGTGTCTTATAACTTGAATCTGAAGCACCATAAGATGGTCCTGCATGAATCAAGGGCATGGCCCTAGTTTTAAGGATTGTTATTGCCATTTTTTCCAATTAAAAAACCAAGGCCCAGAGAAGAACTAGGTTATTTTATCAAGGTTACAGAGTTAGTAATGTATGCTGGAAATTGCTAAAAGTATATATTTTAAGTGCTCTCCCACACCAAAAAGAAAAACCAAAAACTATATGAGAAGATGGATGTGTTAATTTGCTTCAGTGTAGTAATCATTTCACTGTGTTTAATTATTTCACTGTGTTATATGTATATCAAAACATGATGTTGTATGCTTTAAATACACAGTTGTCCCTCAATATATGCAGGGAATCGGTTCCAGGAATCTCAGATATACCAAACTTCGTTCATACTGCACAATTCCTGCAGTTGGCCTTGCAGAACCCATGTATGTGAAAAGTCGACCCTCTGGGGCTTTACATCTTGAGAATAAAAATCCAGCTATAAGTGGACCTTCACAGTTCAAACCCATGTTGTTCAAGACTCAAGTGTATTCAATTTTTATTTTTAATAAATGTTACAGAGTTAGCTAAGGATCAAATAAAAATCGAGCGATTCTAGTCTGGCATTCTTTCCACTAAATCTTTTGGAAATACTGGAGAGGATACTGATTCAATAAAAATTTCACTTTACCATATCAAGAAAAGGACAATAGGGGACAAAATAATTAATAATATTGTCTAGTCTCTCTTTACATAGAAGAGAAAGGTGATAATTAGTGGTTAAATACTAAAAATATATAATAAAAATAATGAATCAAAGCTGTATCTATGAAGCTGTGCCAGTCTGTAACTTTTAATGGTTGATGGCAACTTTTGTGGTTATTCTATTGAAATGAGAACAACAGGTAGAAATTACTATGTTCTTTACTAGAACGTAAGTCCCTTGACAACAGGGACCAAACCCTAAAATTTAAAGGTCAAGAAAGCCAAAGCAGCCTCTCCTGCCTGTAACATGAGAAAAAAAATGACAGTACTTAACTTTCCCTTCGCTTGTGCCTACCAGCCTGAAGAACTTAATTTATAGATCCTCAAGGGATATTCAAGTATGATTGTTTTCTTCTTTATTTAGTTGTCTGTTTTGATGCCAAGATAAACTTTGATGACAACGCAGAATTTCGACAAAAAGACATATTTGCTATGGACGACAAATCAGAGAATGAGCCCATTGAAAATGAAGCTGCCAAATATGATCTAAAATACATAGGACTAGATGGGAACATTGCCTGCTTTGGTAAGAAGCAGTTATATCAAAAGAATGCTTTGTGGATTCTTATAGAATTTAGGAAACCTTGATTTCTGAAATGTCACTTACCAAGAAGAAGTAAGCACATAAGTTTTTTTGTAGCTGAAAAGTCTTAGGAAAGTATCCAAGTTTCTTCTCAAAGTTGTTTTGATTAATGGTCACTGGTGTAAAGCAGAATTTCTCAACTCTGGCACTATTGAGAGTTTGGGTGGGATAATTCTTTACTGTCCTGTACATCATAAGATGTTTAGCATCCTAACCTCTAGATACTACTAACAGCCCCCACTTGTGAAGACAAATAAACCCATGTAAATCAATAAATTAAAATAAATGTCTTCAGACAGTTCCAAATGGCTGTGGTATGCAAAAATCACCCCAACTGAGAAATATTGACTTAAAACATCTCAGTTAAACTTTGCTTAGTAAAAAATTAGAACCTTTGCTGCTCAACTCAGTATTAATATGCAGAACTCTTCTGAAATTTAGGTTTAAAACAAAATTCCTTTATCAGAGGAAATAGAAGAGGACATACACTTTAATCACGTTGCTAAAGTTTCAGGTTCTGTGATAACCAAAGGATAAAATGTTTAATCCATTATGCTAGTTTATTAATAAAACAATTGATTTTATCACACTCATCTAAATTTGTGAAAATGGCTTCTTCAGCTGAGATAAGAATGTCTATAGAAGCAATACAGTTTCTATTATTGTTCACAGCTTATAGTGCTCAGATTTATACGCTTCTGACTTAATTGCACAAGACTGTGTTTCTGGTAGAATCAATTCATTGTACTGGAAACTGAGGTCTTAATCTTAATGGAATTAAAATAAAAATGATTTGTAGCTCATTAAACCAACAATATCATTGTATTCAGAACTGAAGAGACCTCATCCAAGAGTTGGCTGTTCAATACAATAGAAAATGACATCCAATTACAAGTGATACCAAAAGCTCTTGCTTTGTATTGGAGCAATAACTATAATGTACCAGATCACTCACATCATTCTGATCCTGATAAGCTAATGCACTCTCAATATTTGTAGGCATTTAGAAAGGGGAAAGGTATATGGGTTTAAAGCAAATTAAATACAGATTATTTATAGCCTCTATAGGAATGTGCATGGTTTGACCACATAGCAGCCTCAAAATCTATGATTTACACATTTCAAATTGTTTTAAGATTCTGTGTAAATCATTTTTATTTTAGTTACTCCAAATTTAATTAGTCACAGTCATAGGCTTTTCTAGGGAATTGGAGGGTCAGAAAAATGAAGGGTACTTTACCTTGTGAGTTTCTGCTGTGTTCAGGAGATTTTTTTTTTCTCTCTCAAGGAAAGTAATTTTATATAATTAAGCTTAAGAAGCAAAATAAGTGCAATTGATCAATAAAACTTAGCTCTGGAAAACAAGACTTTTGATATTAAAACTCTCTACCTACTTTCTTAAGAAAGGCTCCTAAGATGTTGGCACATTTTGGTTCCAGTTTTAACGGTTGGGTTGCTGGTGAGCATTGCTTATATTAATTTGAAAGAGGAACAAGGGGATAAGAATGTTGTTTTTGTGCAGTCATTTGTTCATTTGTTTCTAAGTTTATCCAGGTAACATTATGTAAACATGTATGACTGTACTAAGTGTAAAAAAGTATAAAATCCCACTGAAGTTGGGAAGCCTTGTGGTTCAATCCCACAGATGCCACATTCAAAGGAGCATATTCTCAGCAAACAAAACATTGAGAATTCCATTCTTTACTCCTGTCTCTTAAAGTATATTAAAAAGAATGTAATTCATAGGTCCTAGCAACTTCCAATAGCTTGTTTCTCTGCCTCCTGATTCTCTTAAGCTTACACTTTGCAGAACCTAAAACTTCCTTTTTTACTACTGGCCCAAATCGGTTACTTACTTAAACCTTTCCTTCTTTCTGTTTTTCAGATTGATTTAACTTCCCAATACATCCTGTTCCTCATTCCTAAGTCTTTTTTGTTTCATTGTTTGCATATACATGTCCTGATTCTTTATCCTAAAAGTCTATGAACTAATCTGGTTTAATGGAATTCCAGACAGAATATAAATTGGCCTGGCAATGACAGAGTTCTCTCTTGGCAATATGGGGGAGGGAAAATGTTTATGGACCATTTCATGTTGCTAAATGTAGCCTGTCTTGTGTCCCATTTGCATTTCACAGTGAATGGTGCTGGGCTCGCCATGGCTACTTGTGATATCATTTTCCTTAATGGTGGGAAGCCAGCCAACTTCTTGGATCTTGGAGGTGGTGTAAAGGAAGCTCAAGTATATCAAGCATTCAAATTGCTCACAGCTGATCCTAAGGTAACCTTTCTTTTTGTAGGGAGATTATATGCCAGTTTTAATTTCTCACCGTCAAGAGCTCACTTGTTCTTCCTGGTGAGAGTTGATAAGTCAGTATGTGTACTCTGCAGCCCCAGATGCAACTTCTGTCTTTTTTTTTTTTTTTTGAGACGGAGTCTTACTCCGTTGCCCAGGCTGGAGTACAGTGGCGCGATCTTGGCTCACTGCAACCTCCGTGTCCTGGGTTCAAGCGATTCTTCTTCCTCACCCTCTTGAGTAGCTGGGATTACAGTCACAAGCCACAACGCCCAGCTAATTTTTGTATTTTTAATAGAGATAGGGTTTCTCATGTTGGCCAGGCTGGTCTCAAACTCCCTACCTCGTGATCTGCCCGCCTAGGCCTCCAAAAGTGCTGAAATTACAGGCATGAGCCACCGCGCCCAGCCCACAACTTCTGTCTTATATCACATTGGAATACGTGATGATTTAACTCGTTTTGGGTAAAAGGCTTATAAATACTCCTGGGATCTTATTTCAGAGGTTGTGTGTACAGTCCTGAGAGGCGGAAGGAAATAAAAAAGATACAGTGTGCCAGTCGAAACATTGGTTGGCATGAACTTTATTTGGGTAATTTACACAGAAGCGACTGGTCCCATGCTTACATGATTTAGAGGGAAGAGTACTATGATTCCTTCCATAAAGATGCTGAAGGTATTACCATATATTGGAAAATTTTAGGGTTATAGGATCAAAAATCACTGGGAAGTAATGGCCCCACCTTCTTTTGTATGCTTTCTAATTTTTATCTCTGACCATTAGTTTGTAACATATGTACTAAGTAGCAAATAACTGTACCTGGTTTCATAGTTACTATTGCTGCTTCATGTGCATCTTTTTAACCTGAGGGTAGCTAACTAGAATGTAGCTACCACACCCATGCTAGGGGCAGTGTGGGCATTCAATTAATATTTAATCAGCTAGTTTAGTAACCAAGTTAAGTATCAGTATGCTTTGTTTCACCTGTAGATACTCAGTTGACTATAACATGGTTTAGGTAGATGCTTGTTATGTAGAAAGACCAAAATATTTTGAAAGTCTAATGTACATGGTTTTCATTTCATTCTTTTAACAGGCCTGTGAAGTACGTATATGCCACAACAATTTGATATAAAACTTTTTCCTTAATTTTTTGATTTTTTTTTTTAGAGACAGGGTCTCGTTCTGTCACCCAGACCGGAGTGCTGTGGCGTGATCATAGTTCACTGTAGCCTCAATCTCCTGGGCCCAAGGTATCCTCCTCGCACAGCCTCTTGAGTAGCTAGGACTACAGGTGCATGCCACCATGCCTGGCCAATTTTTTTTTATTTTTTGTCTTGCTGTGTTGCTCAGGCTGGTCTCAAACTCGTGACCTCAAGTGATCCTCCTACCTCAGGCCCTCAGATCTTGGAGATTACAGGCGTGAGCCCTCACAATTGGCCTAAACTTTTATTTGAGAATCATTGTCTCAATATTGTTAGAGTATCTAATATATTGAGTTGGTTACTAAAATATCTGAAGATGTGGGAAATCTGAATTGTTACTAAGAGAATCATACATGAAAATAATACCAGATTTTTTAAAAGAGAAATGTGGTCTGAACTAAATATGGAAGCTTCCCATTAATAAATATACTGGCAATAGCCTGTTTTGTTTTGCATGCATAAAATTTTGTCTTATATTGGTAGTACACTTGTCTGTTTTCCTCATGACTTAAATAGTTGGTGGCCTTATGTTTTTGCTTGTCTTTTCTTCTGACTCACAAAACAGACGGCAAGGTATTATTAGCACTTATCTTCAGTTCTCCAGTGCCGTTCAGGAATAGCAAAGTTATTGAAGTTCAAAGGCAGCCAGCCATAAGGAAGGTATTCGCAAAAAGAACAATGTTTCCACTTACATAAGCACTTTGTTTTCATTGGTTAGGTAGAAACACCTATCCGTGGCTCTCTAATCATGTATTAATTCACTTATTCTTTCTTCCTACTGCTTTCTAAGGGAAGAATCATTTTCCTCCCAGAGATTCCCAAACCAATTGAAATCTGTAAATACCGAGACACACAGCTCCTTAAGCTGCTTGAACCACAAAGTACCCAGAGGACAGACGATTGTAATAAAATACTGAACTTTTAGCGTCTACTGAAACTCTGTGCAAAGGATAATAGAGAGCCACTGAGAGATGAAATCTACCAGGACAATCATTGGATTTCGTTGAAATAGCTTTTCTTAGTGGCTCACCTCAAATTTTAATTTTGTAAAACCTGTAGGATGGGGAGGGAGAGTGGAAAAATTACTGTCAGAGCCATTTTTCTTTTAAAAAAACCACTCTCTTCCAAAATTTTGACTTTATGGAATATTTTCAAATGCTTGGATTATTTCAACTTTTTTTGAGATTAACTGTCATCTTGGGTAGATAAAGGTATGTGGGAGTTATTTTATTTTTCTCATGCTATATCAGGAAAATGAATGCACAGCTCATCTCACAGTACTTTTTCCAAATCTTGAAATTTCAAAACCAGTTAAAAAACATAGAAATGTAATGAGTATTTTCAATCCTGGCTTCGTTTCACAAAATTTAGAGAACAGAACCTAAAAAATAGTATAGATGAGTTGATGTGATTTTGCAAGCAAACTGGCTGTAGTTTTGGCAGTAATTATTTCGTGTCCACCTGCCCAAAAGTAGAGGTTCCTGAGAGCCCAAAGCTAATTATTTCAAAGGTGTCAATTGTCTTGTTAGATATAAGGATTAGTTAGTTGAATACACAGAAAGTCAAAATTACAGAACACCAGTTTTTGTTAAACTTTTATCAACTGATATTTACAACTGCTTATTTGCAATGTGTCTAAGATAATTCTGTTCAGTAAACACGTCATTCAATAAAAATATTACAGGTTGACATATATTTCCACTCATGATGTCAGTCATAGAGCTGAAAATTTTAGTTATTTTGCTTGACTGTTAACCCAAATGCTGATTTTCACTTGGACCTAACACAAGTATCTCTACAACTAATGCGTTTCTTATTATTTTATCGTATATATGAAATGAAGTTCCTCTACCAAGCTGAATAAAACAAGAGTCTTTTTCAAGATAAACTCACTTACTGAACTGAATTCATATGAAGTGTATCATTAAATATTTTATAATTCTCTTATTTTCCAGCTGAGCTTGAGATGAGAGAAAAGTAATAGAGTTTGTTCTGCTGGTGGTCTTCATCATTTTGATTTAAAGAATTCTAAGCATTAGTATTCTTTAAATCATAAAGAGCAAAAATGTATAAAATAGGAAATAGAAGTAGGGTTTTGTGGTTTTCTGTTAAGAATTTAAAGACATTTAAAAGAAAAGCACTATATAGAATGTTAACCTTGGGTTTTTGTTTTCCAAATTATACTCTGGTTTGTATTTTAATTCTGAACTTAGAATTCCAAAGGTGTAGCAAATGTAACATCTGGAATATGTTGTGTTCACTTACACAAAACACCTAGTGTTCACTTACACGAAGCATCTTGTGAAGTGAATACAAGGAAAGGACACTTGGCACGAATCTCTCCATGACCCCAACTCTGTTGGCCAAAGATAAGCAAATCTTTTGCTCTCTGGAGGCCTAGTTTTGAAAAGCAAAAGTACATGATTGGCATTAGTAAAGGCACCTCATTGGATTTGATTGTACTTCCTGGTTTAGATCCAACTTTGAATCATATTTTCAAAGCCCTTGAAATATCTAGGAAGAAATGTGCTACCTAAGCACCAAAGACAAGTTGAAGAATGGAAGGAACTCTTAGTGGGGGATTCTTATGTCAGACTGCCTGGGTTCCAGTCTTGTCTTTACCAGTTACTGGTTGTGGGACCTTGGGCATGCTATTTAACTTCTGTGTGCCTTGGTATCCTCGTTTATAAAGTGGTAATAATAGCAGTACTTACCTCAGAGGGTTGTTTTATTACACAAATTGAGACACACACGCACACTTTTCATTTAGAGGGAAAATAATTTCATATGACAGTATCATTTAAAAAATTAAAATTAAACTTTTATTAAAGTATAATCTACATACAGAACAGTATACAAATTTTAAGTATACAGCTTGATGAATTATTACAAAGTGAACATAATCATCTAACCTCCAGCCAGATCGAGAAATAGAACATGGCTGGGTGCGGTGGCTCATGCCTGTAATCCCAGCACTTTGGGAGGCCGAAGTGGGCAGAAGGTCGGGATTTCGAGAGCAGCCTGGCCAAAATGGTAAAACCCCGTCTCTACTTAAAATACAAAAATTAGCCAGGCGTGGTTGCAGGCACCTATAATTCCAGCTACTTGGGAGGCTGAGGCAGGAGAATTGCTTGAACCCGGGAGGCGGAGGTTGCAGTGAGCCGAGATTGTGCCATTGCACTCCAGCCTGGGAGACAAGAGCGAGACTTCGTCTGAAAAAAAAAAAAAAGTAAAAGAAAAAGAAATAAAACATAACAGGGATCCTGGAAGCCTCCTCCTCATGCAGTCCCCATCATTTTCCTACCCTGCTGTCTCTCCACAGGTAATTTCTTTTCTTTTCTCTTTTTTTTTTTTTTTTTCTTCTTACTTAGCCTCCTGAGTAGCTGGGACTAAAGGCGTGTGCCACCATGCCCGGCTAATTTTTGTATTTTTAGTAGAGACGGGGTTTTACCTTGTTGCGCAGGCTGGTCTCAAACTCCTGATCTCAAGGGGTCCTCCCGCCTGGGCCTCCCAAAGTACTTGGGTTACAGGCAGTAGCCACTGTGTTCAGCCCTCAAAGGTAATTTCTAGTATCACAGATTTGTTTTACCTATTTTTAAACTTAATATCACTGGAATCATGTACTGTATACTCTTTTGCATTTGTTATCTTTTACTTTACTTTTGCTACTGGTTAGTCTTTTCAATTTTAGTCATTCAGGTAAGTATGAGGCATTATCTCATTATGGCCTTTCTGTCATGACTATTGAGGTTGAGCACCTTTTCACATATTTATTAGCCATTTGAATATACTCTTTAAACTTGTATTACCTCATCTATAGACATGAAAATAATACCTTAAAGCATTGTTTTAAGTACCAACTTGCAAACCTTTCTAAAGCATAGTGAAAACTTTAGCTTTTTATATTTTCTGAGTGTTTCATTCCATTATCACTTCCAAAACTTAGATTTAGAATAAATGCACATCTCAGAAATGGGAGGTGTCTGATACAGGTTCAGTGATAATCAGTGTTACTTCATGTGTTGTTTTGAAATTGATGGAAGGTGTAAGTGACTCAGCTTACAATGATTCTCTACTCAGACAACCAAGGAAACAGTTAATAAAGGGAGGATTAAATTCATGTTTGAAAGAAGAACAAAATATAATTTGTTATAAATTTGAGAAGAGGCCAGCTCTTTTTGTGCTCTATGGTATATGTTTCAGAAACTTTAGAATGTGAAGCCAGAGAAGTAAAACTGCATGCCATATTTTCAGAATCAGGTATATGCAAATGCCTTACGTTTTAATATATTTTAGGATTCACTTGTGCTATCTCATATTTTTAAATTATTGCACATTTAGAGTTTATTTAAGTACAAAGAAGAATATCCTGTTTTCTTTCAGATACATGCTTATAACTGAGGCACAGAGCTGTTTAAACTTAAACTGAGGTGCCGTAAAATTGTCAGGAGTTGATTTGAATAACCAGTGATTCACAGATTGAGCAGCTCCAAACCAAAAGTGCTTCCAGGGCTCCATCGAAAGAACGTGAAGGGAAGACTTTTATAGGGCAAACACGAAAGTAAAGCAAAGAAAATACTGGATTGGTTACAGTTATACTGTTGCCTTATTTGGTCTATCCTCCTGGAAAGTTCTAGTTATGTAACCATAAGTTAGATAACTAGAACTTTCTGCTTCCAATTGGTTAGCCTTAAGTTTCATTTTTCTGTAACATAGGCATTTACAAGAAATAGCTCAAGTTTTGTTTATGTCTGCAAATCAAGCAGAGTTAAGATCACTTATGAGGCCTAACTGGCTTTGTCTGCTCAGAGATTCTTCAGGTCTGGTGTCCATTTTAATTTATTGTAACAAAGCAAAACCCATTTCATTACACACCACATGTATTTGCTGAAATATCTTATCTGCAAGCGACTGTTTTCTTTGTAGGGAAATAGAACTCTTGTAGGAATTTATTTTCGAATATAGTGCTCAATACTTTATACAACACAAGCATTATTTTTGAAATGACTACCCTGCATTTCTATTCTTGCAGGTTTGCTTGAAAATATGTATTTTTTTCATATAGAGTGGAAAAGATTAAAATTCCAGGCAGCCCTTCTTTCTAGTGGTAGTCGACCTGATAGTCTAGTCTGTGGAGAATGATTAATTTTGTGTTGGTCAGCTGGTCATTTAGTCTCCACTTCCACTTAGAATAGCTCCTTATTTAGGGAAGTCACTCTGCATAAGCTAGAGGATGGAAAACCGTCTACCACTCTGGGCCCTTTTCTTTTTTCCCCTGGCAGTAGTTTTCCCAGTGTGAGGAATTCATAAATGTTGATTTTTGCATATATTTTCCTGATGTCTAGTTAATTAAAATTTCCAAGAATATCTGGCCCTCCTTGCCCACCTCACATTTGTTCCATTTTACCTGCCAATACTTCTCAGTAATAAGTGGGTCCTGGTGACTGCATTTGGTTTTGTGTCTTCCACATGATCGGTGTATCTGCTAGCTACCACATTTTCAAACCATCCCTAATAGAACACTCAAAATCTATTTGCATGCTCCTCACTAACATACCCTCAGAAACAAGCCAAAAATAAGATTTTTACTCTTTACTCTGTCTTCAAAATCCAGGTTTTAATGCACCCTACTTTGTTTTATGGTAAGCGACTTGAATAATTTAACAGATTTGGGGCTTAGTAAATTTTGTCGTTAGTCCCAGCAAGCTCTGGAATTGATTATGAGTCCTCTGTGTAGATGCCTTTGTAGAGTGTTAAAGTGAAATGGACCATGAATCAAAGTATAATGCCATATAGTTTGGAAAAATATATAATTATTAGAAGAGTTAGGGTTGTTGTTTTCCTTAATGTTATTGCATAGAGAAAATGAAGCGTTGAATGCAACAATTAGAAAACAGTGCATTTCTCAGCAAGACAATCAATAATGGTCGGGAATAATGTCAAGAATCTCTGCATCTTAAGAATAATCTTATGTGGCAGGGCATCTGAAAGTTGTACTATTAGTATTTTTGAGATGTTACTTTAAAATTCAGATAAAGCCTGGTAAAGGCATCATTAGATGTGGGTAGTGAACTTAGGAAAATCATTCAGAAGAACAAGGCTGAAATCCTTTGGACTGTGAAGGTCTCTGATTCCTTTCCTATATAGCAGAGGTGAGATGTAGTCTGGTGGGATGTGCCCCATGGATTCAGGAGACTGCAGATACTGTGAATCCTTTTTTTCCTCCTTCCATGCTGCCCCACCCACTGTCAGAGAACTAGGAATTAGGAAAGATGGTCTCATTCCTAAACGAGCAACATGTCCATATGGGCTTGCCTAAGAAATTGGCTCGACTTAGTAGTTTGCTAAATAGTCTTTTGTCTTTATTTTAGGGTATTTTATAAATAGTAGTCCCTTTTCCTAATTATTAAAATAAGGACAAACAAAAGAGAAAATTATAAAATAGATTACACAGATATATTTATATATACCTTTCTAAAATATATATATATACACACACTAGTTTTGACAAAACTAGACTTATATCATGTAATTGACAATATTATATAGTCTGCTTTCTTTCATTTTTTTATGTGTTTTGCCTGTCCTAGTACAGTTCTCTATAACATTTTCAGTGGCTGAATGGTATTTACTTGTATGGATATACAAGTTTACTTAACCTAGTGCTCTGTTATTTGATATTCAGGGTGTTTCAAATTTAAAATAATGCCATGAACCTCCTTGTTCTCATAACTTTACATAAAGCTGGGATTATTCATATAAGATAAATTCCTAGAAGTGTAAGGGTCAAAATGTATGCACATTTTAAGGTTTTCACATGCATTGCTGAATTACCTCAGTAATAGTTGAAGGACTTGTAGAGGGCTAACATCAGTGAGTTGAGTGCCCATTTATTTTCCCATGTCTTGGCTATCATTGCTGTAATTCTTTACCAACAGGAGAGGTAGCATTTTTAAATGCTTTTTCTTCTATTCAGCATTTGTAATGCTTCTTTATGACTTGCCTTTTCATTTTTTTTGTCTAGTTTTCCATTATTACATAATTCTCACAGTGATTTAGAACACAGGACTCTGTGTGTGTGTTTGTGTGTGTGTGTATGTGTGTGTTTGAGATCAAGGGAATGGGCAGTTTTATTTATGTCATCAGTCATGTTTTTCCCACATCTTGACTCTTGTCTTTAAATTTGTTTCTATAAATTTTGATGTCTCACTATAATAAAGTATGTACACTTGAAATACTATTGTGTAGAGTATATTGAGATCACCTCATGCATGTTAGTGTCTTTTACTATGATTTACTTAGTTTCCCATGAAACTTGTTTTTAGAGTTTTAAAATTTGTGATTTCATGAATCAACATACCATGGTACAATTTCAAGTCAAAAATGGTATTCCCCCCGCCCCTCCCACAAAGGAAACAGTTCTCCTGGTCTGTTTAAAGCAAGATGAATATTAGGATCACAAGTGGCATGTTCCTCTAGTTATTAATAAGATTCTTTTTATTTCCAAGGAATGCTTTTAGAGTGTTGGAGGAATTTCACTGTAATCTAATCTACATTGTTTTCTCTTAGTATTCTTGGTATAGTTGATCATTATTTGCTTGTTCTGTATTTGGAAATTCGCCTGTGTGCTAAAATTAATTTGTACTCCAAAAGTCATTTGTAATTCCACAGCACTTTCAAGGTCATTCAAGGCAATGTGCAGAGTGGTGAAAAATTTTAGTCACCCAATGCACATGTTCCCAAATGAGATCAAAAAGGCAATCCTCTGCCTTCTTGTTTCAGCTTTCATACTGTAAAACGTGTCCTTTTGCAGTCTATTTATGGCCATGTTTTTTGCATTTTTGTCCTTTTTTGTGTGTATGGTTTCACTGTTGGCCCCCAAGCATAGTGTTAAATGCTTTCTAGCATTCCTAAGTGTCAGAAGCCTGGGATGTACCCTACAGAGAGCATACAGGTGCTAGATAAGCTTCATTCGGTATGAGTTAATAGTGCTGTTGGCCATGAGAAGCAACAATATATATTAAATAAGATGTCCTTAAACAGAAGCATACTTAAAACAAAGTTAGGAATTGATCTGCTTATGAAAATATTGTGACTAGAGGCTCATAAAAATGTAACTGTGTATTTCCGCTAAGAACAATGGTTGAGTATTTGCTAATTCAGTGGTTTTAGTGACTGTATAGACCATAACTACTATGGATAATGAGAATTGCCTGGGTAGTGTTTTGGATAATTATGAGCAGCTTTTCATAGATTATATGATAGAGACACCTTTTCTTTCTCTTTCTTTCCTTCTTCTTTCTTTTTCTTTCTTCTTTCTTGACTGTCTTTTTTCACAGGGTCTCATTCTGTCACCCAGGCTGGAGTGTAGTGGTGTGATCACAGCTCACTGCAGCCTCGGCCTCCTGGGCTCAAGAGATCCTCCCACCTCAGCCTCCTGAGTTGCTAGGACTACAGGTGCATGACACTGCACCTGGCTAATTGAATTTTGTTTTGTAGAGACAGGGTTTGTTGCCCTGCCTGGTCTCAAACTCCTGGGCTCAAGCGATCTGCCTCTTAGCCTCCCAAAGTGCTGGGATTACAGACATGAGCCACAACGCCAAGCTGAGACACTTAAAGAAAGGACAATCAGAAACCCCCAGTCTAAATGTAAAGTAAAAAACTTTTCTTATCATAGTTTACTTGTTCCCCTAAAGGAAGGATTTGATTATGAGAACCTTTAGAATATGCCAGTAATGGCTTTTTAGACATACTGCCTTTATAGCTATGGAATGATTAAAGTTTGAGGAAATTTTAGTTTTTCAACGTTTCAGTTAAGAATGCTTTCCTTACAAGTTTAGGTTATTTTCACTTTATGTTTTTGGAAGTTTTTTAATATTAAATAATGATCGCTGTTTCACCTTTACGAATTTACATTTCCTACTAAAAGTGTGATATTTAAAAAAATTTCCTAATTGTATTCCTGTAATACAACCACTATTATAATTTTAAAAAATTTTCTTCCAGCATTATGTGTCATTGCCTGATGAACATCTTCTCATGTTGTTAGTCTTCCTGATCATCATTTTCCTAGCAGTATTAAATAATGGACCTTTTAATTTAGATATTTATTTAAAGAAGCCTAACATATAAAATATCTTTCAAAAAGCATGTGGAACTTTGTAAACCAGATTTGCTTAAAGCAGGGAATTATACAGTCAGAAATCAAATATAATAGTAACAAGTATGAAGAGCTTTGTTTCACAGTAAGCCATAAGACTTAGGAAAGAAAAAGAAAAGCTTTGGGGGTACATAACAGTTTTATAACAATAAAAAAGGAAAATTAACATAATTCAGGACCAAGCTACATATTTTTTATGTATTTTATACAATTACTACCTCTGTGGACTTCTAATTTGAGTTAGTTTTAATTATCTCAGAATTAACGGCAAGTCATTTATTAATATTTGACACAGTCCCTCTAAGTTGCTGGGATGCTAAACTACCTAAGAATTCCAGAGGTGGCTGAATGCACCTTCCGAGTTTTTCAGTTTAATATCTTCCTGTTCAATGTCTTCCTGGTATATTCAGGTCAGTGAGGTTAGGAGGCATCAAGAATGAGACTTGGTACTGGTCAGAAAATGAACTCACCTTTATTTTTCCATTCTCTTTCTTGCTAGAATCCTCAAATGATTTATTTTACCAAAAACCTCTTAAGATTCCACTGATTTCTCTGTGCATTCCCACCAAACTTTCTGTCTTTGTAAAGGAGCAACATACTCCAGGTGAACTTCTAAATTAAGCGTCTTTTTAATCTCTATAACCATCATCAGATGTATCCTTGGGGATAATTTGTGACTATCTCCTTTTTCTTTTTCATGTGATATTTACAATTTACAGCCCTCACCGCTGAATAATCTCTTTATTTATTCACTTCTTTTTAAAAATTCTGTAAAATTGCTCAGAAATATTATAGTTTGTTTGCCCCCTTCCCCATCCCCACATTTCTTGTTGCTTTTTGCTCCATATTCTTTAAAAATACCCAAGGTATAGAGCTTTCCTGAATTTTCTCCCCATTCAAGGTTTTTGTTTTATGCAACTATTGTATACTTCATTATCTGTAGCCCCTGTAATGGTACATAGAACATGGTAGATGCCCCAAAAATATCTTTTTAGAACAAACTCATATTGTCAGCCTGTTTTTTTATTTCCATATAAGTCATCTAGCTGAATATTCTCAGCCAGGAAGAAAAGCGTAATAAGTCAATGAGTTGCCCTTCTGAAACGATTCAGTTTCCAGGCTAGATGCCAATGCCATGTGTCTGGCAAGACTGTAATACAATGGGGCAGTCTGGTGGGGGCCATACTCTAGGACTAGACTTGTTCACCAGAGTCAGGCAAGCATTGGAAGGAAGGACTCTTTGCAGAGAGTGGGATGAGGTTCCATCCAGCAGCCAGAGGCAATGAGTACAGGAAATGGTTGGTTGTACAGGAAGGATTGTGGCAGTAGGGAGGGGCCTTACCTGAAAGCAGCATGTTAGAAGATAGCCAGAGCACACACAGAGGGAGGCAATTCCCAAACAACATATAGGTAATTCTTTTAACAAATAGCCAGTGCCACCAATCCCACACTAGTGCAAGGGCCAAACTCCATTCATGGCAAGCCTCCTGTAAGCCAAAGCTTGGTTCTAGGGAGACTCAAGTACCAGGCAGATAACAAAGCCAGGAACTCAGCCATAGGTACAAGTCAGGGTGTCAACCATGAGCTCAAGATTCATTCCACAGCAAGAATGACTTGAGTAGGGGGGTGTTCTCCAGCATGTCAGGGGGCAGCTCTGCAAAGACCCCTTTGTGAAATCAGTTACTAGTTCCTCAGACCACAGAATGACTAAACTGGATTAAAAGCCATTTAGAAACATCAGCCAAACAAGAATATATTAAGTGTCATCCCTGCCAGGCATTCTTATAGGCACTGAGGATAAAGCAGTGAGTGAAATACATCTCGTCTTGTTCACCTGGAGGTGCCATTTTAAAGAGGATAGAAAATCGTTTACGCTGGTGAGTAACTAGTAAAAGAAAATTATGTAATATATCTGCTGGTGCTGTCTGCTAGTTTGAAATATAAAAATGAAAGGGGGCTTGAAAATGCCAGGTGTTTGTTATTTCTGATAGATTTGTCCAAGCAGACCTCTCTGATAGTTGACCTTAGAGAAAGAAATGTCATCGCCGTTCCATGATTTGGAGTTGGAGTTTGTGGGTAATGACTTGAATGCTATCAATGAAAGAATCTGCCCCTCAGAGTTGTCCTCCTTTCTCTTGTCTTGACCTACCAAAGTGTTCTGAGCAATGTTGCTTGCTTTATTACAGATTTTTTTTTAAGTTTTGTCCACTTAAATAGTTTACGCAGCAACTTTACCCTAATTTGGGTGGCAACTCTCTTGCAATTAGAGGTCCTTTCTGAATATCAATGGATATTTCATCTGCATACCCAGGAACCTCTCCTGAGAATGCTTCATTTCCACCTTTGAGGTCTTCTGAAATGGAGCACTGCAAACACACATATTAGCATTCCCAAGGGCCATCTGGTACAAATCCGAGTTAATTATTTTTCTTCCAGCTTGTCTGTGGGTTTTTTCATTAATTGTTATCTCTAAGTATTCTGGACACATCCTTTTTTCTCAATTAGAACTCAATAGAAAGTTTTTGAGCAAACATTTAGGTGTCTGCTCTAATACTGAAAGGCCTGAAGATCGTAAACAGCAAGTAGAAAACCCATTTGGAGCTTTAACCCTTGACCTTCCAGGTTTCACTTGCTCGTTAATCCCAAGTAGCACATTTCTCTGAGAGGGAGACAAAAGTGACTTAGAATCTTCCGTGTGTCATTATGATCCAAGAGTGTTGGCATTTGGGTAGCAGGTGTGAGAGAAAACACCAAAATCACCTCATATTTAGATGATTTCTGATATTTTCTGTGTTTTATAACCTGTGATCAGTAGTTGCATTTCATGAGTGGAGCCTTCTTCTCCATTAAGCTGAACGACCAAATAGTTAACCCAAATGCTGACAGTGCTGACCAAATTCCAAAGAATAGATATTTGGTATTCAAATGAGAAGGGTGAATGAAGCTAAAGTAAAAAATACAAAAGTATAGAAACATGAAGAGAACTTATACTGAAAGAACAAATTCTTTGATTCAGTTTTTCTATACAGGTACTTCCTTAAAGGCACTACCAATTGAAAGTTGCACCAATTTATCCTACAGTGTGAAATACCTTAAATAAGGTATAGGACGGAAAGTGAAGCCCCATCAGCATACTATATTTCTCTTCTAGTGGTTACAGCTTGGTATTTCTGCATCCAGCCTGCAATCAACAATTCTTTCTTCCTTCCCTCCCTCCCTCTCTTCCTTCCTTCCTTCCTTCCTTCCTTCCTTCCTTCCTTCCTTCCTTCCTTCCTTCCTTCCTTCCTTCCTTCTTATTGAGATAGTCTCACTCTGTCACTCAGGCTGGAGTGCAGTGGCATGATCTTGGCTCACTGCAACCTCCACCTCCCAGGTTCAAGGGATTCTCCTGCCTCAGCCTTCTGAGTAGCTGGGACTACAGGAGAGTGCCACCATGCCCAGCTAATTTTTGTATTTTTTAGTAGACACAGGGCTTCGCCTTGTTGGCCAGGCTGGTCTCAAACTCCTGACCTCAGGTGGTCCGCCTGCCTCGGCCTCACAAAGTGCTGGGATTACAGGCGTGAGCCACCACGCCCTGCCAACAATTATTTCTTGAGCACCTACTATGTGTCAAGTTATGAGCTAATCGAGAAAGTAGGAAACCATCCGATATTTGATGCTATTGGTTCCAATGGGGCTTTCCTTATCAATTTTTTTCTGATTGTAATAATCTCTTTAAAGCAGAGAAAGGTAGGTACCTGAATGACAGATGTAGTCTTTTCTGCGGTCTTTTTAAGGCTCAATAAAAACCCAGTATAGAGCAATATTATACTTAAGGTCACATACCAGTCTCTAGGTTTACTGAGATTTGTCTGTGAAGGCTTACTATTCAGAATGTCAGCCATGGACTGTCAGTGTTGACAACAATTTTTAAGCTGTTAGAAATGCACAGTCTGTGTTTTCATGGGATCTCCAGGCGATTGCTGTGCACGTTAGAGTTTGAAAACCCCTGGTCTAAAGTAGGGGCAGACAAACTACAGTCCATGGCCAAGTCCTGGCCAATGCCTGTTTTTGTAAATAAAGTTGCACTGGAATACAGCTGTGCTCATTCACTTTATTAAGGAGTTAAGAAGTTGTGACCAAGAAGCCCTGGTCCACGTGGTCTAGAGCAGTAATGCTCGAAAGTGTGTTGTTGCACCCATGCCAGTTTATGTACCAGTGCCCGTTTGTGAGCTGTTTTAGGTTTGTGATAAGTACAGATACTGAGAATAAGCATTTAGAAACTTTTATTGCTAATTACCCTTGCCATGACATGCAAGAGGAATATCAATTTTTTAGTAATTTGCATTATTACATTTTATAATAATACAACTTAATGAGTTAGGGAATTATTTTTAAAAATTCATTCATCATCACAGATATGTAAGAAGCAGCACTCTATGAGTATAGATGATATGTTTGTAAAAAAGCAGTATCATAAGTGAATGTGATTGTACATCTTGATGCCAAAGTGAACTTCCTTATGGGCTGTGGTAATCACATTGTCCTATTCTTTGCTCACCCTGCTTTTCCATGAATCTTCCTCTTGTCTCTTTGGGGATACTTCCTTGACCTTGGTGATGCTGTAAAATGTGATGCCTTCTTTCTCTCTGTATGTCTTCACTTGGATCCTGTCTTCCCTAGCTACTGCTCACAGAGTAAGCTTTTGCCCAGGCCAGGCCAATTGCTTTACTGCATCCCTGCCATTGTAGGTTACTTTCAGGGATGGTCTCTGGCCACAAGTCCCTCAAGCTAGTTAGAACCTTCCCCAGGGCTTTTCTGTGGAAGCTCATGAAAGAGGCCACCTACCTCTGGGATCATGAAAGAAAATAATGTGGCCCAGGAGGCTACATTCCCTAGTAGCTGGTGAAAGCCTGTGTAAGCTCCAGGAGCAAAGCTCCTGCCATGCTATGATGGAGGCTCCTGCCATCATAGGGCTTAGTTCCTCTAGCCTAGGTTTCCATGACTCCATGGTTTTCAAAAGTGTGGTTGGACTAGCAGCATCAGCATCATCTGGTAATCTGTGAGAAATGCAGATTCTTTGGCTCCACCCCAGACCTTCAGAGTCAGAAACTCTGGGATGAGGCCCCGGAATCTGAGTTTTAACAAGCCTTCTAGATGATTCTCGTGTTTGCTTGCATTTGAGAATGTCTACTACAGCTCTATAGCTCCTCCTTATTTCTGTAAGTTACTTTAGCATCCTCCCCAGGTGTAAGCCAACTGGTTCCCTTTAACCCCTTAAATTAGAGTTGATTTTCTGTCACTGACAACACAGAAAGTCCTGTTTCACATACCATGAGTACTATTCTTACCAAACCGAGAATTTGCCTCAGCACACTCTTGTGTCCTATGGTGGCCCAGAGCTCATCTCTGTTAACACTTATTTTTATTTCCTTCCCCATACGCTTTATAACCCCTTATATTTGAAGATTTTTATTCTCTTCTATTTCTGTTTCAAAATCTGTCCCTGAAATGCAGTCCATTCTAAAGTGACTTTGCTACCCAGATGAGAATTAAGGATAATCTTCCAGATAATAGGTAGAGTTCATCAATGTGGTTTGTAAATGCATTTTTCTAAAGATCAACTCCCTCATGGAGGACTTTTATTTTCCTTCTCTCCAAAAGTAGACTACATCAAGTTGTGTAATTTTTAAGTGACTTTCTATAAACTTTATGAAATTACCTCATCTTGAGCTCAGTCATCGAGGTAGATCTAATTCATTTTTGTCCCCGTTAAGTTACCATCAACTGCTTCTTTTCACAAGAGATTTCTTTCCTATTACTGCTCTTCGTGCATTTAATCACTCTTAGCGCTTTCTTTCCGCCTCTTGATTTATAAGTGTTTTGCTGTGATTCAGTCTCCTGTCTATTCTTGCTACAGAGTACAACCTTCATTTGTTATCTGTGTTCCTTGTGCTGTCTGGGGAAAAGGACAGTGGTCAGATCTTTCAGTATTTGACAAACATCGTGATAATAGAGTGTTTCAAGATGGAGATGTTGAATCAACTTTGATGTTTGGTCAAGAAAATTGATTCATAATGATATGTGACATAAGGTCTTTGCTGAGTTTTTCCTCGGTATGTATGAGGAATGAAAAAACCACTGCTTTTTTTAAAAATAGAATTTAATGTTTTCTTTTGTTGTTTTTTTTTTACTTTGATGGCTCTTTGTACAAGCTCCTTTTACAGATTACTCTGTGGTCAGAGAATCAGCATGTGACTTTTTCTAGATATTGGATAAATAGTCTTTATGTCAACTACCATTTGGGAATTGAGATTTGAATGCTTTTCTTTTATTTCATACGTTCACTATCAAGATGAGACTTCATTGCTGTTTCTTCCACCTCTGAGGTTATATCATGTTATTGGATGTTCATGTCTGTCTTAGAGAGTGGGCCAGAGAAGACATGACTTGAGCTACTTTTAATTCCCATTTGTAGATCCTGGGCATCTCTAGCTCTGTGTAGCCACTGCACAGTGGTATTACACCCCATATGAGGGTGAAGGTCTAAAGACAGTTCTTAAGGCACAACATATTTACTATCATCATTAACTTTGAAAATTCTTTAAGTGACCCATACATTTTAGTGCCGTTAAGCACAAGAGTCCCAATAGTATGGTGAGACGCTGACCTGATGAGGGTATGTAGAGCTAATTCTCTTCCTTCTGTCTCAGGAACTCGTGTACTTTGAATGGAATAGCAGTTGCAACCTCCCACTAGATTTTATTCGTTAATTTTGGTTCTTTCCCACTCACTTACTTGTTCTGTCTCTGTGCCTGAATAGTTGGATTTACATAAATTAAATGTGTATGTGATGCAACTTTGACGTATGATACTACATAACATGTTAATGAAAGTACGGAGAGAACAGTGAAAACAACCAGGGATCAAGGAATTGTTGAAGGGTATTCTTGTCATGCATATTAGTTTTCCATTTTTAGGATTTTTCATTTGTTTGTTTAATATTCAATTATCCGACCAAAAGGGTCATTATATATGTTGATTGAGAGCTTGCACTTCAATGACAGACAGAGGTCTGTTCAGTTCCTTCTCAGCCAGTTTCTGGCTTTTTGACCTTGGGCAAGTTGATCAGAATCTCTTCACCTCACTTGTTTGGTCTGTACGATGGAGTTAATCCATTATTAGAGGAAATAACACGTGAAGTGCTCAGCAGTGTCTGGTACTTTGTTGTCATTCCATAAAATTGTGGCCGTGGTGGCCGTCTTCAGGGCTATGGGTATTGTGGTCATTTATATGGAAGGGGCGGTTAAGTGGCCTCTCCCACCAGCCAGGCATTGTTGAGCTAGCTGATAAGAGAAGGGATTCTAGAGCCAGGTTGCCTAAGTTTGAATCCTGGTGGCTCTGCCACTAACTGCTTGGCCTTGGGCAACTTAATCTATGTGTGCCTTAGTTTCTTCATCTATAAAGTAGACATGATAATAGTACCTATCATAGGTTTGTTGTGATTAATAGATGTGTTAATATTTGTAAAGCTGTTAAAACAGTTTCTGGCAAACAGTGTCTGTGTAAGTGCTAGCTGCTGTTATTTTTATTTTTATTTTTTCACTGTAGATCAGTTAATTTCTTTTATTCCGCAAAATAAGTATTCATTCTGTACCATATTTCTGCTGCTCTTTGAGGAATGGGGATGTGGTGAACAAAAGAGAGATAATTCCTAATTGTATGGAGCATACAGTGTCGTGGGTCAGACAGACTCAGTAAAACCTCCACTAGTTTTCTTTCTTTTTTGAGACAGAGTCTTGCTCTGTCACCCAGGCTGGAGTGCAGTGGCTTGATCTCAGATCACTGCAACCTCTGCCTCTCAGGTTTAAGTGATTCTCCTGCCTCAGCCTCCCAAGTAGCTGGGATTACAGGCACCTGCCACCATGGCCAGCTAATTTTTGTATTTTTAGTAGAGACGGGGTTTTGCCATGTTGGCCACCCTGGCCTTGAAGTCCTGACCTCCAGTTATCTGCCTGCCTCGGCCTCCCAAAGTGCTGGGATTACAGGCATGAGCAACCACGCCCAGCCTCTCACCAGTTTTCTAATTACAGACTGATTGTGAGAAGTACTGTGAAGAGGACACTGAGAATCAGGAGATGACTAAGATCTAGAGTTTGCCTTCAGGGAAAAAAAAGTCAGCCAAATGGTGGAGCTTGTACACATTAGAAGCATCTGAGGGGAGTTTTCAGCACTCCACATACCCAGACCTTACTCCAGAGCAATTAAATCAGCTTCTTGGGATGGGGGAGGTAGTGAGGCATCGGGACTTTTGAAGCTGTCCAGGTGATGCCACAGTGCGGCCACTTTGAGAAGGAGTGATACAGAGGGTGATAACCCTGAGCATATGGGAGGCAGGTACAGATAGATACAAGCAGAATTTACATATATTTGTAGATTCAAGAATCATGACAGTTGTTCAGGGGGTAATAGATAACGGTTATTCTGGCTCCAGAGACCTCCTCGAGGTTATCACAAGAAAATGTTCATGGCGTCTCCACAAGACCAGAATCAGAGCTGGAATCAGCTATCCCTGGTTTTGCTAAGTATGGAATCATGTAGACGCCATTCATTTAAAATATCCACCAGTTTCCATTTTTTCCTGTTAGCTTCCACTGCTGCAGTCTCTGGAATTATTAACTCATGCCACCTGAAGTTTTTGGAATTAATGAATTGCCTAGCCTGGTAGCTATATTTTTAGGAGAATATTATGAGACAAATCCAGTTCTTATCTTACATTATTAGTTCCCAACTGTTTTGGTACCAGGGACTGGTTTCATGGAAGACAGTTTTTCTACTGAGTGAGGGTCCAAGGGTGCAGGGTTGCGGGGGAAGAGGTGGTGATTTGGGGATGATTCAAGTGCATTACATTTATTGTGCACTTTATTTCTGTTATTATTAATTGTAATATGTAATGAAATAATTATACAGCTCACCATAATGTAGAATCAGTGGGCACTTTGAGCTTGTTTTCCTACGAGATCGTCCCATCTGGTAGTGATGGGAGAGAATGACAGATCATCAGGCATTAGATTCTCATAAGGAGTGCACAACCTTGATCCTTCACATGCACAGTTCACAATAGGGTTCATGCTCATGAGAATCTAATCCCACCACTGATCTGACAGGAGGCAGAATTCAGGTGGTAATGCGAGCCATGGGGAGCAGCTGTACATACAGATGAAGCTTTGTTTGCTTGCCCACTGCTCACCTCCTGCTGTGCGGCCCAGTTCCTAACAGGCCATGGACCAGTACTGGTCCATGGCTTGGGGATTAGGGACAGCTGTATAACATGAATGTGCGCCTGACTCTTGGTTTCTCAGAATCAACATATAAAACATTAAAGGTTAACATTGTGTTTATAAATTAGTTACACATAAATTGAATCCCATTGAAATTTTATTAAATTGATAGGCAAAATTAGCTTGTGAGAGAGAGAGGGAGAAGGAAAGGGAAGGAATACTCAAATTCTGTGGTTTTAAATTGGCTTTTCTATATCATATTTCAATGATGTTATCCTTCCAGGCAGTATTTCAGGTTTATAACTGTACACACTTGCAAAAGCGAAACATTTTGGTTGGGCATGGTGGCTGATGACTATAATCCCAGCACTTTGGGAGGCCGAGGTGGGAGGATCATTTGAGACCAGGAGTTTGAGACAAGCCTGGGCAGTGTAGCAAAACTCCATCTGGCTCTCAAAAAAAAAAAAAAAAAAAAAGGAAGGAAAATCAATTATGGGGCAGCGGAAGCGAGGTGAACACATAAAAGAAAATGCCTATGTAAAGTCGGTATGTCATAGTGGGTGATAGCACCTGAATGCTTCATGCTCAGCAAATCATTTGATTTAAAGGTTTGGACCACAAGACATGTCTTTTGATTGAAAACTTATAATAGGACATTTCAATGGGCTGGCAAGTTACAGGATCTCTTTGGAAATGTTTAATTTCTGCATGTCCCTTAGAGGCTGTCCCCTTGAGCGCCTGCCTCTTTGGGGATGTGCTCTCAGAATTGTGACAGATTCGCCTTTAATCAGAACTTCCAACCAGCACAGCTTTTCTTAGGTGGAGTAGAAACTCAAAGTTTCCTTGCCATTTTTGCAATGCAGAGAAATCACTCAGTTTTCTTACAAATGAAAAACATTTTCTTTGGTGAGCCCTTAATGTCTTGTTTCAGTTAGGTAGGGTTTAATATCATTTTCATTCTTTCTGTTTTGCTAATAGGCAGTTGACTTAACTACATTCTCCTACAGTGTCAGGAGTTGCCAACTCATGATTTGGGAACTCTGAGTTGTATGTAGGGTAATATTTTGTTGATCACTTATGCCATTCACTTATGTGACACTAATACAGAAGATATGACATTAAGACTACAATGCTTGCATTTTTATTCATTTCTGGGAAGCATGATTTTTCCTCTCTTTTTTTTTTTTTTTTTTAGACCAGGAAAGGAAATAAGGGTTGGAGCTGGACACTCACACCTTGTTGGCATCATGAGTGAGCAATTCTGAGGGTGGGGAAAGTAGAGCCTACTTATGTTGGTGTTGTAGGGACCACTATCTCCAGAGCTAGAAAGAGATGAAGGCACAACCCATACCCCTGTGGAAAGCTGGGAATAGGGCTTCCCTAAGAGAAATCTCTGGAGTTTAAAAGACTTGTAAGAATTGTGAATGCCCTGGACATGTGTATGGGCATTTTTTAAAACTGCAAATAGCCAGGGCAAAATTCAGTAAAGATAAATTAAAGGAAGGTTGCATTCAGCCAGTAAAGTGTGTGTTTAAATTTAAAGTGAAGCTTCTTAAAAAACTATTTTAAAACTTTATATGTAACAGTATTTTAGAATTACATGAGCCCTTCTAAATGTGAAAGAAAGCAATATCATAATGCAAGTTAAATTTGAGCAAATATAGGAAGACTTGGCATATTCTTCTGAAAGGGGGCCAGGTCATTTATAGTCACCAATCAAATCATGTCTTGTCTCATCTCTGTCAGCTACTTGGTATAGCCACAGAAATCTATAGAATGAGACCGGCGAAAAAGTAGCAAATAAGCTTCATTTGGGGGCATTATTTTGCGGCATTTTATCACAGTAATATTCATCTCTTCAGTATATAGAAATTAAGCTCTAGAAAATGTTAGTCTGTTAGTGTATTCTTTTTCTTTCTTTCTTTCTTTTTTTTTTTGAGATGGAGTCTCCCTCTGTCACCCAGTCTGGAGTGCAGTGGCGCAATCTCGGCTCGCTGCAAGCTCCACCTCCCAGGTTCACGCCATTCTCCTGCCTCAGCCTCCTGAGTATCTGGGACTACAGGCGCCTGCCACCATGCCCGGATAATTTTGTTTTTGTATTTTTAGTAAAGACGGGTTTCACCGTGTTAGTGAGGATGGTCTTGATCTCCTGACCTCGTGATCATCCTGCCTTGGCCTCCCAAAGTGCTGGGATTACAGTCGTGAGCCACCATGCCTGACCTGTTAGTGTATTCTTTAAACTCGGTGACCACAAGAAGATGATGTTGACCTTGTACCCATTTTCCATCACTAAGGATAACAGCAGTAGCCTCCTTCAGAGAAGAGCTGAGCAGGCATGATAAGAGAAGTTGGGAGGTGATGTGAATGATAAACTCTTACTCCATTTACTTAAAGCAAGTGGTTTTAATTAAACACAATTTATACCTTTATCGCTGCACTTGGCAAGTTTTGGGAAGTTAAATAAAGACTGGTGGTACTGCTACTCGGAAGTTATCTGTAGAAAACAGCCTTAAGTCTTTTCCAAACAAAATATCATTTTAAAATGAAGATGGGTCAAAATTCAAATAAAACTCCCTCTAAAATGAAGTGTGCAATATCCACTCTTAATGTGTGTTGTATCGTGTAGTCAAAAGACTCTTAATGATTGCCTGGGAGGTTGGTACAGAAGGGATTTTTATTTTTAACAGTCTCTAAAACACACATTTTAATACTCATTCTTTTTGGAATTCTAAGTTAATTTCTATTTTTCATCACTAGTGCTTTTTAAAAAAAAATCACAAATTTCAGAATTAAGTGTCTGAGGGATTTATTTCCTAAATAATTGAGCTCCATAATGTAATCCTTTACAATAGTCATTACAAAGGATTTGAAATACAGAAAAGTGCACAAATAAAGTCATCAAGCTAGGTGGGAGAAACACCTTAGTCCGGGAGGTCAAGGCTGTAGTGGGCTGAGATCACACCAGTGTACTCCAGCCTGGGCAACTGGAGTAAGACCCTGTCTCAAAAAAATAAATAAAAATAAAGTCATCCATAATTCCTTAGCTCAGAAATAACAATTATTAAAATTTGACTTATCTACTTCCAGTATTTTCTTTTCATTTCTGTATAAATGCATATTTTTAAAAATTAAAGTCTAGATCATACTGTTTTTTCCACTTAATAATATACTGAAGTCATTTTATGACATCATTAAATATTTTTCTGAAACAAGATTTTTAGTGGCCATTTTATTTTCCATTATATGATTACACCCTTATACTTTTAGTCATTTCCCCATGTTTAAGATACTTAGCTGCCTTCCTGTCTTTTTGCTGTCACCATAATGTGATCATCTTAGATATGTTTAGTAGTATACATTTATAAATGGAATTTGAAGTATATCATTATCCCCACTCCAGCCCGCCTTGGAGACATGGGACTACATTGAATGTTTGTTTTTTCAACCCTACACCTACAAGTTGGAAGAATTTTATTTTTTGCTATCCTTCCCTAAAATAGTCCTCTGGTGACCATTTAGTTAATTAAGATTGATTGGCTTCTGTCATCTGCTGAACAACGCATTTTGCTAAATGATCCCAAATATTAAATAAAAACCTATTAACAAGTATAATAGATATTTAGACATTAACAGATGGCTTCAGAGGGTCTGCATATAATTAAAGTAAATAAATCTAAGTGTAATAGTGACAGTTGGGTAAAAATAAATTATTTTCATCAAGGATATTTCATTATAAGATAACCCAGAAAACAGCCATTGTGATAAAATGTAAAAATTATAGAGTAAAATCCAGTATATCATGTAATATGTCTATGATTACCAGATTTCTAATCTAGATCTAACACATGACACTTTGTGGTTGCTACAGACTTCATTCACATCCAGCATGAAAGGAAACATGGTCTTGTTTTTTTAAAAAAAATATTTTTTAATGTACAAGTCAGTAGTAAAATATGGACATGTGAATTTTTTAGACATCACCTTTTCCATGTATAGAATAAATGAACATCACTGTGTTAACAATGCCTCAAATTAGAGTCCAAGAAAGAAGTTGTTTGCTTGTTCCTATTGGACTCATTTTATATGTCTTCATGGATGGACAAAGTAGGAAATCAAGATGAAACTAGATTTGATTTTTTTTTCAGTGATTTTATCCATTTATAATGTAACATCAAATTATTTTTAGTAATTTTATGTAAATAATTGTCTTAAAACAAGGTCATTAAGGACTCTAAACATAGGAAGGTGTATGCATATATCTAATATGTTTTCTTTAATCACATTGTGGCCTCTGGAGGAAACAGTTCTTTGTGTCTACTTGTTTTCTCACCTCTCACGAAACTACTACAAGGATGAGGAGAGTTATGGATGTGGTTTGTTCCATGAAAGCATATTTAGTTGGCCTTGGTGAGTGGAGCTGCTGGGTTTGGTTAAGAGATCCAGAGCCCAGGCATGTTGTCCATTCTCTGCTACCCTCAGGACCTGGCTGAGGGTAACACAGACCAAGGTTCTCCCCTAAAACTGGCCAAATTAATTTGCCGCCTTCTTCTTCCTCATCGTCATCATCATTTCTCTCCCACACCTTTTTGTATTCTCCCCCAGAGAAGGCTAGGTCATCCTAGACCAGACCAGTTTTAGCCGTTTCTGGAGAGTTCTCTGTCTTTCTCTCTGGCTACTTTCCCTGTAACTGTAGAAGAATGAAGTTTTCTGGTTTCAATAGAGTGGTAAGTTAAGGAGCTTGAATTTAGAGGGGCTGCAGTTGGGTCATGGAAGTTGAAAAGGCAAGTGTGATGTCCTAATGTCATTAACTTAACTGGGTAAAGAAGCCCTCAACCCAGTTATTCTGTCTTACAAAAATTTGGATGCTCTCACCTCAGCTGATAATAGAGGTCATATTGCCTAGCCTTACTTTGCTTGTACATTTATTTCCCTCATCACCCTTGTGTGGCAGCCTCATAATCACAGCTGAAGCCTTCAGACTTCCCAGGGTTCTCTGGCCAAATGCCATTTGAATACCATCTCAATTCACCAGTAATGTGATTTAAATAATCACTTCTCCAATAACTCTTGCTTATCTAGAGGATACACAAAAGGAAACAAAATTGAAATGAACACCACTCTGATCCCAAAAGTGTTAGCAATATTTTCTATCTTCTCCAAGTTTTTCTCTTTGCAGTGCTCCTGTGGGTTCTTGCTCTAGTGTCCCTTTTTGCGTAACCCATCACCCTCCCAGTTAACAGGCATAACAGAAGAACAGGGTATTTCAGGTCTGTAACAGCTGTGCTTAAAAAGCAGCAGCTCCCCTATTTCACGTGTTTGGTTTGTAGGGCAAGGATAGAAAGGATGGCAGTGGGTATCTTTCTATCTAAGTGGTGGCAACTGAGAACTCTTAGGCATTTATCTTAATTCATTTTCTGCGGCTATAACAAAATAGCACAGACTGTGTAGTTTATAAAGAAAAGAGACTTATGTGGCTTACAGTTCTAGAGGCTGGGAGGTCCAGGAGCATGATGCTAGCACCTGCTCAACCATCTGGTTAGGGCCTACTTGTTACATTATCCCATGGCAGAAAGTGAAAAGGCAAGAGAGTGTATGAGACAGAGAGAAAATGGGGACTAAACTTATCTTTTTATCAGGAGCCCACTCCAGCTAACCAACTTTTGCAATAAAGACATTCATCCATTTGAGGATGGCTGTGCCCTCATGACCTAATCACTTTTTAAAGGTTCTGCCTCTTAACACTGTTACAATGGCAATTAAATTTAAACATGAGTTTGGGAGGGGACATTCAAACCATTGCATCATTGTAGAGAAAAGCATGTAAATAAGAAAATGCAGTTACAGACTCAGCAGTCTGAAGTATACGAGAGAAATAAGCAGAGGAATAAAGCAGAGGCTGAAGTATAAGAAGCTCATTATGTGCACATTTTTGGCTAACTTGGGCCTGAGAATACCACATGAAATGTGAAAAGTTGATTTAAGTTTCTCATTTGAACTGTGTCATTCTTTTTTACATTTTTTTAGTTTATTAAAGTTAGTTACATTCTATTCCCTGAATTAGATCAGATTTATGTATAGACCGTACAATTAAACTCATTGTGTGAGATGTAAAGTTTGAATTGAGAAAGTTAATTCCCTGGACAACATTTTTTTTTTTTTTGATATGGAGTTTCACTCTTGTTGCCCATGCTGGAGTGCAATGGCGTGATCTTGGCACTTTGCAACCTCCACCTCCTGGGTTCAAGTGATTCTCCTGCCTCAGCCTCCTGAGTAGCTGGGATTACAGGCATGCACCACCACACCCAGCTAATTATGTATCTTTAGTAGAGATGGGGTTTCACCATGTTGGTCAGGCTGGTCTCAAACTCCTGACCTCAGGTGATAGGGCTGCCTCAGCCTCCCAAAGTGCTGGGATTATAGGCGTGAGCCACCGTGCCCGGGCCATAATCTTTTTTAAAAAATTATTATTATTATTTTGAGATGGAGTCTCATTCTGTCACCCAGGCTGGAGTGCAGTGGTACAGTCTCGCCTCACTGCAACCTCCGCCTCCTGGGTTCAAGTGATTTTCCCACCTCAGCCTCCCGAGTACCTGGGACTACAGGCACGTGCCACCACACCCAGCTAATTTTTGTATTTTTTAGTAGAGACGGGGTTTCACCATGTTGGCCAGGCTGGTCTCGAACTCCTGACCTCGTGATCCACCTGCCTCAGCCTCCCAAAGTGCTATAATTACAGGCGTGAGCCACCGCACCCAGCCAAAAAAAATTATTTTAAAATAAAGTATAGCTAAGAACTTCCTAGTCATGTGAGGCCTAGGGTAAAGGTTGAGTTTCCCTTCAGGGTATCCTCTCCTTGATCTTCAAGAACTTATGTCCAGTTAGGTTCCCCACTGATTTCTCCTGAATCTCTCATGACAGTCACAGTGGCCACAAATCTTTCTTCCATCCCTTTGTTTAGCTCCCGCTGCTTTTGGGATACAGCTCAAAATGCTTACCACAGCTTATAACTCTGTATGAGCTAGCCCATGCCCAACTCGCCAGCCTACCTCATGCCCATTTTATACATCTGCTTTAATTTGGTTACTAATCTTTTCTCCCTTCCTAGAATGTATGAGGGCATCTCCATCTTCAAGACTTCGACTGAGCTGTTCTTTCTGCCCCAGACTTTCCCTTCTCATGTTTTTCTTTCTTCAGCTTACTCTTCAGGTCTTAGCTGAATGTAATTATGCAGAGAGCCTTGTATGCACTCCTTACACCTGATTGAAGGCAGGGGCATGTTCCTTGTTAGGATTTCTCAAATTATACTCTTTCTTGTTTGATTATGTAGTCATACAGGTAATTTTGTATTCAGCTCTGTTTCCGTTATCCATTGCTTCCTTAATAAACCACCCCGAAGCTTAGTGGCTTAAAAACAGCAGTTTATCACTACCTCTCATGCTTCAGTGGGTTCACATGACTAATCTGAGTGGCCCCTGCTTGGAGTCTGCTATGCAGCTGCAGTCGTTGGTGGATGGAGCCCAAGCCGTGTGATGACTCAATTGGGCTGGACACACAAGATGGCTTCCTCATATGCCTGGCATCTCATTGCTCCTTGGCCCGTCTCTTTTTCTTTCTCTTCACATTCCATCTGATCTCTCTGTGTAGTTTGGCCTTTTCATAGCATGGTGGTCTCAGAGTGATCATATATAGTGAATGGCTCCCAAGAGGCAGGAAATGGAAACTTCCAGGCCAGGACTGACAGTGTGCCACTTCTGCCATCTTCTGTTAGAGCAGTTACAGGTCCTGCCCAGGTTCAAGGAGCTGGATGGATTAGAGAAACAGACCCCATCTCTTAATGTGAGAATGGCAAAGTTGCACTGCAGAAGAGTGTGAAGCAGAAAATATTACAGGACCATCTTTGAAAGCTGCCCTACTTTTTCTGCTAGACTGTGCCCTTCATGAAGACAGGGTCCATGTCTATACTATATTGGCACCTAATAGGTGCTGATAATTTTTTGGCAAATTCCTAACTGCAGGGAAAAGTCTTAGACAAATTGAAGATTCGCTCAGAAAACAAGTTTGAGTGAGTTCGATTTTTTTGCCTCCTCAGAGGCCAGACTCCCTGCTCTACCTCCTCAACCCACACATCATACAGAATTTGACACCACCCGGCCTGCTTTTATTTCACACTTTTGCCCCTCTTGTAGCACTCATTTGGGCATCTGTATTATGGCTCTTTTCTCTCCTATTCATTTTCACAATAGCATTTCTCGACAGCATGCATTATATTATTCAGGGTGCTTAGTTTGGTGTCAGACCATGTAGTTAAAAACATGAGTAAGCCTTGATTGGAATTCCCGCTCTGTTTCCTCTTACATCTGTGACTTTCCCAAGTGAGTTAACTCCTCTAAGACTCATTTTTTTTTTCCTGCCTGTGAAATGGGTGTATTAATAGAAACAACTCAGCAGGGTTGCTATGAGTATTAAATGACAGGATAAAACATATACGTCTCCTACCATATTACATATTTAATTATTATTCATTTCCATTAACTCTTGGTTATGGTGTTATACTGATCTGGTAGTCATTTATTAGATATTTGTTGAATGAATAAATATTTTATAGTTTTCAAATAATCTCTTTAAAGGATATCCTATCCTATACTTGTTCAAGGTAAAATTGCAGTTTAAGTTTCCAAAGACATCATTCTTTTACTAAAATCCTATTTGAAAAGTCTGTCATTGCAGGCCTTTACATTTCATCTTTTTTCCATGTGAAGGCAGTGGAGCAGCTTTTTTCTCGCTTCACCTGTCAAAGTTGTTCTCTCTAGAGATTAAGCAGGTATGACGTGTGCTTTGACCAAACCCTTTGAGCTTAAGAAAATTGTGAGAAACTGAATAACTTCCTATTCCTCAATATTTCAGGTGAGAAAAATATACTAGAGCTGCTGTTTTGATGTATGAGAGATTGTAGCTAGTATAGTAAAAGATTTCAGAGGATAGTTATTTTGTATCTAGGTGTGTTTATATTATCAATCTCAAGAGGTAAGAGAAAACACAAAGTTGTAGAGAACATTTAGAAATTCTCCTGAAGACTTTATAGGCCAGAGGTCATTAATTAGTAAGGAAGGTCTTGGTTTCTGTATTCATATCATAGTGGAAGTTCCGATTCTCAATTCTTAATTCAAAACAAATTAAATATTCCTACTTGTCAGAATCCTGACTTGTATCTAAATGTTCTATTGGACTAGATGTAATATACTTTTCCCCCCCAGGGAAAGATAGTCATGGATTTATGTGAGAAAGCAAACTTCCTAATGGCTGCCTCCCTTTGTAAGCAGTAAAGCATGTTATATCTTTGTATCTTGGATGTTCAGCTGGTAATATTTCATACCTTACTGTCCATACGTTTCCTGATAGTAATCAATCCATTTTGTCGTTATCACACTTGCTTGCACTGTGGCTGGGCAGCCACTGTCTACCAAAACAGTAGCATTTCCTCCTGGAAATGAGAGTACTTGATCGAAAGGGAGAAAAGGGAGAACAAGACCCAGGTTTCGCCATATAAAAATCGATAGCGACAAACTTCAGTGTCATCTCATCTTGCCGGATGCCATCTTGATAGCATGACTGCTTTTCCATGTTAGTAATAGCACAACATCAGATTAAGCTTCCCTCACAAGAGAGGGGATACACTAAGTTTATTTTTACTGCCTAAAAAGCTACAAAGCCAGTTAGATAGATGGAGGCAGTCAGCCTTGATCAAACCAGTGTTCTACAAATTCCTTCAGTTTACCTAGTATGTTAATGCCCATTTTATTAAATCCATCTTTTTAAATGGATGTAAAAATATGACCAGCATAAATTCTTTTTTTTGAGACAAAGTCTCACTCTCACCTAGGCTGGAGTGCAATGGCACTATCTCAGCTCACTGCAACCTCTACCTCCCAAGTTCAAGCAATTATCTTGCCTCAGCCTCCTGAGTAGCAGGGATTACAGGCATATGCCACGATGCCTGGCTAATTTTTGTATTTTCGATAGAGACGGAGTTTCACCATGTTGGCCAGGCTGGTCTCGAACTCCTGACCTCAGGTGATCCACCTGCCTCAGCCTCCCAAAGTGCTGAGATTACAGGAGTGAGCCACCATGCCTGGCCAATTTTTTAAAGCAGGGTATTTAAGCAGAGATACAACCTAAGGGCTGTGTGTGTCATTAAAAGAGTACTGCTTGCTGAGAAATGAATGGGAATTCTTACAGCTGGGTCCTGATTCTCGCTCTGACTATAATTAACCATATAACAACAGGTCATTGTTTCTCAAACTTGAGCATGTCCCAGAACTGCCTGAAGGGCATGGAAAATGCTGATTGCTGGGTGCCACACTAGATAATTTTCTGTGGTACTAAGAAGATAGTAAAACAGGATGATAGTAAATATGCTAGGGTCCCAGATGCCATCAAGACAAGATTAAATGTGCAAGGATTTTATCAGCAGAAATCCCTTTGAAAGAAAATGGGAAAGCAGCCAGGAGAGGCTGGCCCGGCCATCAGACTATGATGCAGGTCTGACTCTGAGTGAAGGAGAGAGGGAAGGAAGATTGGATGCCCCTACTCGGCTGGGAGCAGCCCAGGGGAAGCATAGCCTTGCCCCCAGTGCAGCCAGTCATGCTGCCTGCAGTTCAGAGTGTGAGGTGCATTCTCAGGACCTTAGCAGTGAGACAGCAATTGCTGTAGATGGGGTGGCCACAGAGGGATTCTCTGAGGAGGTGACATTTGAATGGAGACCCGAATGATGTAAATGAGTGAACCTTGTTGATTTGGGGCAAAGTGAAAAGAGCAGGGGAAAAGCAAAGGCAGGAGAGAGCTCTGAGTGTTTCAGAGCAGAGTGAGTGAGAAGGACTGAGGAGGCGCTGAGAGTGAAGCTGGGCCCAGCTCTGAAAGGACTTGCAGGCCAAATCAGGAAGTTTGAATTCATTCTGGATAAAATTGTAAGCCTCTGAAAGGCTTTAAGCACCAGAACAATGAAATCTTAGACAAAGATAGGAGTACGCATTGTGGAAAAGGAAGAGAAAACAGAGACTAGTTGGAGACTAATGGTATTAGTTTAGGTGTCTCCGAATTGCCTCCATTTGAATTACCTACTTTTTCTCTATGCCTCTGGGATCTTGAAGATACAGTGGCTATCTTCTTATATCAGGGACATAACCACAGGTGCCCTGCTTTCTTTTGCCCTGTAATGTATTTCAGGCAATCGATTGTCAAGTCCCTCTTCCGATTCGTCCTGGCAGCTCTCACTCATCATATAACCCATGTCACTATGCCATGCCCTCTTTGAGTTTTAGCACCATGCTGGCAGCTTTCATAGACTTTTACCATCACCTTCAAACCAGTTGAAGACTGATCCACCAATCTCATTTCTACTTCTGTATATTGTCTCAGAGATTACAAGCAACTGATTTCTAAAAGACAAAGTAAAGTAGGGCATCTGTTAATATATGGAGGTCACTTTTAGAGAAAAACAAATAAATGGAATTTGCCTAAATGTGATTAATAAGAATATTCTCTCGTTGTGACAGTTCCTATGCTTCCTTTTGCCCACATTTTTCTCTCAGAAGAGTAGCATGTAAGAAAGTGGAAGTATAAGTTTTGACTTGGAGTTAAAGGAGTGTAGACATCTGCTTCTTTTCTGACCACTCTGGTCTGCCTTGATTGGGGGAGATCTTTGAGACTGGCTTTTTGCTGTGCATTTTGATTGAGTTTTCAGCAGCACAGTGAGTATGTAAAATCATAGCCATGATGGTTGAAATTTGGAATTGGGGATGTCCCATTTGAAAGAAATGCCAGATCAAAAAGCGCTATTCCCAGGAAGGATGCATACACACACTTGTAAAATTGCACACCCATGAGGGCTTCTTACTTTCTTAGAGCTGTGAATTTTTCTGTTTTTGGGCATGTGAGGTGCTCTTGCTGTCCAGAAGAGGTTGGTGCTTATACTTTAAGTAAAGTGCTGATTGCCCTGTCAGTCAGAGCATGGAGGAACTGGGAACTTCTGAGATTGATGCTTGACAGAATAATTAGAAAACCATCACTTTCAGTAACTCCTAAAAGGAATGGGCTTGGGCCAGGTCTCTGCTGTCCAAATCCAGAGGTTAAATGTTCGGGAACACAAAACATAGTATGTCACAAGAGAAAATTGCTTCAAATGCACAGAAAGAGATGGCCCTCCAACTCCTAAACAATGATGCTCAATTGTCTGGGCATTCACAGATGTGTTTCCCTAGCCCTGCTGCTGTTTTCGTACCTCCTTGAGATTATTTCTCCCTCTGTCAGTTGGTTGCCTTGAAGTGAGGTTTGCAAACAGCTGTTGAGATGGCTTCCTCCTTGACCTTTTCACAGGATGACACTTTCTTTCTCTTTATTTCAAGACGGCCCCTGGCCCTGGCATAATCTCTGGTTACCAAAGCCAGGGCCTTTTCCATACAACCCCAGTCAACTGGATTAGGACAATATTTTCCAGGCTAACAGTATCTAAATTAAGTATAAGTGGGGTACCAACAGGAACTCTTGAGAGAGAACAGGAAAAGCATGGCCCCATAAACAAATTAATTCAAGAAAACATTTTATTTAGATACTCTTCTCCTTATTTATTAAGAAAGTATAAATTAGGTAAGCATTTATAACAAAATATATAAAGATAAATGTTTCTGTTATTCTACATCCTTTGTCATAGTTTCCTTTTTAAAAGATAAATTTCTGAAAGAAAATAATTCTCTGTGTCTGCACATCTGTATGTATGTACAGATATTATTAACACTTCCAAGGCACCAGGGTTCCTTGGGCCATACTGAGAAATGCTGACATCAGCCATCAGTGCCCCACCCTGCTTTAAGACAGCCAGCAACAAGAATGGTAATAATAAGGAATTAACATTGGTGAGGGTACTCTATGTGTCAGGCAATGTGCAGAATATTTTCTCTGTGTCAGTGTATTTCTGTTTTAAAATCCAGAAAATTTTCAATGACATTCAGCCACCTTGTTAAGAAGACAGTCTCAGAGAGGGGCTGTAATTACTTCATCCCCTGTTTTTCTTTAATTAAAGCAATCAAATGGCAGCAGCACACGGTCACACTCAACTCATAGGACTTGCTTTTTGTGCATTTTACTGCAGTTTCTGCCCACAAACTTGATCCCTGAATGGAAGAACACAAACTGTATTTTCTCTATTTTCACACCACAATAGTCAACACAGAAGACTTCTGTGGTCAAATGTGTGGGGGGTTTTCCCCACCAGTAAGCAAGCAATCAGTTCTGCAGCAGACACCAGCTGGGCATCCTCTAATTAAATTCAGTTCTGACACTCCACCTGGAGATAATCTCAGATCCCACAGGTTGAGGGCTCAGTCCCACAAAACCACGCCTCACTTCCGATGCCGATTGCAAGCTCCAGGTTGATTTACCTGTGTTTCTCACCAACCGGCTATAAATTGGGTTTCCCATGACCCCTTCCTTGGGTTCAATTCATTTGCTGGGGTGGCACACAAAACTCAGGTAAATACTAACTTATGCTTACTGGTTTATTATAAAGGATGTTACAGAAGATACAGATAAAGAAATGCATAGGGTGTGGTATGGGAAGGGGCTCAGAGCCTCTAGCCCGTTCCTGGGCATGCCGCCCTACAGAAACCTCCATGCATTCAGCTGTCCAGAAGCTCCTGAACCCCATCCTCTTGGACCTTTTATGGAGAGTCCATTGGATGGGCATGATTGACAGCCATGTTGAAATGTGACTAGACAAAAAGGGTATGATCTAATGCTAGTAGACTGAGTGGGGACACCCAGCAAGGCCTGTCTATACAGATGCTTCTTGGCCTCTCTGTGCAGCATTCCTTCTTCTGAGGTATGACACAGGACCCCTTCGGAAATGAGGGTCTAATGACCCATAATCAGAAAAGTGGGGGGAGATTAGAGTATATTTTTAGTTTCTAAAGCCTGCTGTGGGAAGAAAAAGGAGCAGGTGAAAGGAAGGCAGGAGAATTTCAGAGAGAGAGAGAGAGAGAGAGATTGTTTTTTGAGGTTTGCTTCTGAGACCTAAAGTGCCCCAACATTATAACAAAAGGCTGTAACAGGAGCTGTGGGAGTTATGAGCTAGGAACTGTGGACAAAAACATACATATATATATATGTAAAATAATACCACAATCCCCATTTCCTGCAAACTAAATTCTGAACTTCTGAGTCAGAGATTCAGAAGCTTGTATCATCCGGCCCCGCATGACCTTACCTCCCCTTGCTGGCATGATCTCTACCATCTGTTCCAGAGACCCTTCTCCCAGAATGTTCTTCCTCTCCCTCCTCACTTTGCCTGCCTGTTATCCCTTTCTCCTTGGAAATCTTCCCAGGTTCTGTGAACTGGGGCAGGATGGACCAGATCAGCTGTTCTCAGCTGGGGACCATGCTACCTCCCAGAGGACATTTGGCAATGTCTAGAGACATTTATTATTGTCATTTTGGAGTGGGTATGCTACTAGCATCTGGCGGGAAGAGGTCAGGGATGCTGTTCAACAGCACACAAACAGCTCACCATAACAAGGCATTTTCCAGCCTAAAATGACACTAGTTTCCAGGTTGGGGACCCCTAGATACTAGACGAAAATTCTAGTACTAGTACTAGTACTAGTACTAGATGGAAGGTCCTCCTTTTCTGATTGATCTCTGTTTTCCCAGTACCTGATACATAATATATGATTCCGAAAATATTAAATGCACAAACCCCTTCCCCCTCAGAATGCCATCTTTGTGCTTCTTCCAATACCGTTATATGGAATTCGAATTACATTTTATGTTTTTACTTGCCAGAATACAAGAATCACTTAAATATATAATCTATACTTTCAAGACTTCAAGCAGATTTGTGGAGTTGGCAACAGAAAATGAGAAATGAGTTGGCTTCAATGCACTGTTAATGTTGAGAACCCTGAGTATCTTTTGGAGCGTTAAACTCATGCATGCTGTGGGTAAATTGTTAATGGTCGTATTTCAGTTTTCTTTATCTCAGAGCTTGGAAGAGAAATTTTAAAAGGCATTTTCTTAAAAACTCATAAAAAGAAAGAGCAGTCCCTTGTCATAGAGTTTTAAATCCTGCATGTAATTGGAATGTCTTTCAGCAGGAAAGGTACGACTCATGAATGTCTTGGGTCAGAGAGTACACTGGGCACTTGGGCAGTGAACCTGAGTGCTGGCTCTGTAGTGCAGAGACGTTAGACAAATTATGGAACCTCTCTCTCTCCACTTCCCCTCCCCTTCTTTATATCTTATCAGATAAACCCCAGAGAATGCTCACTAGAATGTTTGCATTGCCTATATTTTCTGCAACTGGTAGTGTTGGGAATGATTTTTTACTCTCTTCTTTACTGTATAGTTTTAATTTTTCCTTCCCAGTGGGCCTGTATTGTTTTTACTATCAGATCAAAATCAGTATTAAAGTATAGAGCGAGGATGAGAAGCTAGGTTTCCTAAGTCCTTTTCTGGCCCTGTTAGGATTTTTATAATAAAAATCCTACCATTGGTTCAATATTACAGTGAATTAAAGCACTCCGATAATTTGGACCTCAGTTTCCTGAGCTGTAAAATGGGATATTAATGACCTCATCAGGGGAATTATTAACACCAGTGTGATCAAGAGGGCTTTGATGGAATTGCAGTTCTGTTTCCCTCCTGAAGTGTATGACCTTAGAAAAGTCACTTCCCATCTCTGAAGTCCATGTCTTCATAAAATGGAGTTAATGAAAACCTCACAAAGTTGATGTGAAGATTGATGAGAATAAGGTATTATAGCACTCAGCACAGAATTTGGTGTTTAATAAATGACAGATACTGCTGTTAATTTCTGCTATCATTATTATTGTCACTTTTATTGTACTATCATGTGATTATTGTGTGAACCAGATTGTAACTTTTACATAGAAATTTTTCAGATTTAAGGTGTTATTACCACTGTTATTATTCTTAGCTACACTTCTACTACTGGAAATAATAAGACTTCAATCAGTAGCGATTTACTACCAAGAAATTAATTGGTATAAAGCAGGGCCTACTGAGATATCCAATATCAATTTTTTTTTCTTCCTTAATAGTAGAATCTCAACAAAATTTCAATTCTATGATATTGTTCCACCTCCCTTTCAGCTGGGTGGAATCACGTCACTGCTTTCTGGCCAGTGATATGTAAACAAAAGTGTAATGTGGGACCTCTGGCAAGGCTGTGTTTAAGAAGCTGAAGCAACTGGGAAGGGAGCCCTTTTCCCTGCTCCTCACTGTTGCTTGGAATGACTTTACAATGGCAGGGGCTCCAGCAGCCCTCTTAGACTGAGAAATAACCTTAGAACGGTACCATTGCATGGTAGAGGAGACAAACCAAAGGCATCTGAGTTCCTGATGGACTCCTGGTAGCATCCTACCATCCCAGGCCTATCTACCACCAGTGTTCCTTTATGTAAGAGAATAAATCCTTGTATGTTTAAGTCCTTATATTTATTTATTTGTTCCTAGCATCCAAATACAATTCTCAACTAATTTATTTAGTCTTGGTGCGAAGAGCTTTGGCATACTTTCTCTCATTTACCGTGGAGTACTTCCAATAGTTCTGTTCTTCCCTGGTAAATTTCTTTTTCATTATATCACAAATAAACAAATTGACCCAAATTTAAACTTGACCCTTGAGCAAATCACCAAGCAAAAGCCTTCATAAAAAGAGTAAAGAAAGACACATGGATGTTTTTCTTGACATGCATTTTAGGCTTGTTTTGAAGATGGAATAGTTTTAGGGAATGGGGTAATTGGCCTGGGAAGTAGATTTGCTGCCTGCCTGGTGTTTTCCTTCCAACAGTTGGTGATAGCATGAATCTGGTGGGTTTTCTGTGTACATTGACTCCAGAAAGGTCATAGAGAATGTTGTTATTTCAGAATGCAAAGAGAACTAAGTGTGTTTCCCTCTACTTAAATGTGCTTCGTCAAGCAGGCCATGTTAGCTTAAATAGTTGAGAATGAGGAAAACGTAAAAATGTGATAACAAATTCATATTAAAACACACACACACAAAACAGCTGCCCTTTGAATGGTTCACTGGTCACCAAGATCAGAGGCAGGTTGAATTAAGAGCATTTGGATAATTGACCTTCCATGTGAATGAATTAGAATAGATTAGATTTGATTGACCACATAACAATTTAAATCATAAAAAAGCCCCTTTTCTCTTTCCAGGCTACTTTGTTATATTGGGTCTCAAAGGTGATTAACCATGTGTTTTTCTTGTTGGAAGACTTTCCTGAACACAAATTAGCAGACTGAAAAGGAGACGGTAATATTTACATTTGCCATTTCTTTTTTAATTGAAAAACTCAAAGGACCATATGACAGACTGAGTTGTTTAACGATATTCCAGAAGGGCAGCATACTTAGAGTGTTTTAATATGCATTCAGCCGTCTCTTCCTGACTGGTGGGGTGGTTCCTGTTACTCAGATGGCCTGGGCAGTTGGGATGGGATGTTCTCAAGGTGCTTTTTTCCCCTCCCGACCTTTGCTAGTGTGTGTGATGTGATGTGTTGAAAACCACTGTATAAACAATAAGCACCGGCTACTCATTTAGAGTCACGGAATTTCAGAGCTGAAAAGAATCTTAGATGCTCAGTGAGTTATTGACTCTCTTTACTTTAGAGATGATGAGACACAGTCAGTAATAGGAAATGCCCCACCCTCAGATGAGAAATGGAACTGCTGTGTGTTTGATAATATACAGAATTGTTCTTATGCAGTAAAGCCCTACCCCCTCGACTTATTATAGGAGGCGTTATTCAAATTGGATAAATGCTTCTGTAGAAGGATGATATTATTAGTGCCTATTTCTTAGGGTTGTTGTGAGATTAAAATGAGTCAAATGTCTATAAAGCACTGTTTTGGTTATTATTTCTGCATAGCAAACCACCCCAAAACTTGATAGAACCATTTTCTTATGATTTAGCAATCTGGCCTGGGGTTAGGTAGGCCATTCTTCCACTGTTCTTCTCAGTGTTCATTCGTGTGACTGCATTCAGCTGGCAGGTTCTGGGAAGGCGGGCCTCTTCCCTCATCCCCAGTTGTTGAAGGCCCCTCTGTCTCCATGTGATATCTCCAAAGGGCCCCTTCAGCAAAGTAACCAGACTCCCTATGTGGCCCTTAAGCATCTGAGAGGGCAAAGGCAGAGACTCCCAAGCCTTCTCAAGGCATTGGCCTGAAACTGGTTCAGCATCTCTGCTGCCACATTTTCAGGACTAAAGCAAGTCACAGACTCAGCCAGGATCCAAGGGGAAGGGACTGTGCAAGGGCATTTATAAACGTTGACAAGGTTCATTATAGAACACCATTGTAATGGACTATCCCAAGCATGTACCACTGTGTCTCATGCATGGTAAAGGTCCCATAAATGTTATTGCTCTCTTGCAGTATAGTTGTAATAGTAGTGGTAGCTGTTTTAGGAGTAAAAACAGCTAAAAAAAAAAAAAAGCTGCTTTTGTTCTTTTGTTGTTATAAGTAGATATAGATGGAAAACAATTTATATAGTTTTAAAAAATGAAATAATTTTATTTCTGTATCTCTTAGTTTAAATAACACCACTATCCACAGTTTTCCTCGGGCATCTTCTGTAAGTAGGAGGGTAGAATAAATTCCTTTAATCAGTAATTCCCCAATAAGTCCCCCAATTCCCCAATTCAAGCAGGTCTGAGTTAGGGACAGAGATTCTGTACTTCTAATAATTGTAACATTGAGAATCATAAAATTGATATTATTCAAGTTATAAAGTGAATTTCTGCACATGTTCCCCACCAAAATTGTTTTACATTTCCATGTATCACTTTAGAGCATGACATTTTTAGGAGAAGGAAATTGAAAATCTGTTCTTTTCTTTTGAACTGATTCCTTACCTGTTTCCGGATACATTTAATGCTGAAGATCTGGAGAACCATACTAGAGTCTACAAACTCAGAGGCACAGGTCTTAACCATTAGCAGCACCCAAAAATGGAGACTGGAGAGAGGAAGGACCATTCTTTCATTAAGAGCAAGTCATTAGATTGTCTTATGGAGGATATTTGGGGTTTGCTTGTGATGAGCCTTCCATGTCTAATGTTCATACAATGTTATTATATGATGACTTGAATGTTTTTCTTTTTGCTAAAGCTCTTTATCTGTCTAATTACAAAAATTATGCATTCATAATTTAAAATTTTCAAAAACTACATAAAGGTATAAAGAAGAAAAGGAAAATAACCTGGAGTTGTTTATGTCCACATTCATATTTTGGTGTGTATCATCCCAGACTTCATTTTAATATTTTCCCCCTAAACATGTTTTTCTCTCTGGCAAATATGTGCATTTGCTTTTAAATATTCAGAACTGAATGTCCTCAAGAAAGTTTCAAGTTTAGCTGTTTTGCTTGAGAGAGATACCGTGATGTATTTTTGCTAATATGTTTTAAACCTTGCATTATTTATAGTTTCTCCTTAGAAGCTTGAAATTAAAATTTCTTTTCTAACTGATTTTGATTCTTTCCTGTCTGGCTTACAGTTGATTTCACCTCGCTGTGTTTCTAATGAAGCCTGAAATTACCATACCCTTGTTTGAGTTGAATGTGTTTTTCCCTATGCCCTCACATACCATGGATCACAGGGCAACTCTGTTCCTGTTATCAGCGACATCTTCCTTTACTATCTATATTCAATTCAGTGTGTTCCAGTAAATCTTTGAATGAGGGCTTATACCGGGATTGAATAGACAAACATGTTTTTCAGTTACATTTGAGGAGCATTGACTTTCTCCATAGAGGGACCTATTTTTTCCTTTCGCTTTGCTGATATTCCCTAAGACCTGCCTATGTTATAGCCCTTGCATATAATGGGCCATATATTTTTGACCCAATTAATTTTTTATTTGATTGGTAATAAAGGAAGAGAGTCCTATGCAGTATAATTTAAGATATACATGTATCAAGGGAGGAGGAAGGCCAGGCTGAATCCCGGAAGTCCCACCTCACTACCCAGACAGCAATCACATGATTCCAGGTTGAAAGGGATGCAGAAAAATATTATAAAATTGACATTCTGTTGAGATACTGCCACTAATGAAGAAAGAAGAATTAACACTTGGTATCCCAATAGTCTCTGCCTTATACCAATCAATATCATGGGAGTGAATCACCCCTGATTGAGGTCTTACTACTTCCAGTGGTAGAATTAAATATAATAACAGTGGTAATAATACGTTAAATTTGAAGAGCCTTGGGCACAACAGTGCCCCTTACCCCACATATCCTTAGGGCAGGGTGATGGAGGTAAAGACCTGGAATATTGTGGTGTTCTTGCTGGGATTGAAACACTGGGTAGTAGAACAAAATGGAAAGGCCTACCCTTTCAGATACCCATATTTGAAAATCTTTATTCCTCATGCTTTTTCACTTTCTCTGCCATATTCCCTAAGAAGATCTTTGTCCCATCAGTGTTTTTTTTTTCCTCCACCCAGTACCTAGAGCACAGTACAGTGAATTTTGATTATAGTGTTTGTGCTAACATTGAGAATTACAAAATTGAAATTGTTTAAGTTAGAAAGTTAATTTCTGCATTCTCTCCCCATCACAACTATTTTACATTGCCAGTATATATCACTTTCAAGCATTCCATTTTTAGGAGCAGGAAGAAATTTAAAATCTCCTCTTTTCCTCCAATCTGATTCTGGAAAGTAGGCTCCCTTTTTAGTCATGGGATTTAAACTGAGTTGGTTAGGCAAACATGAAAGATGCTTATGGTGATTTATGCCCCACATCACAAGTGTATGTCAAGAGTGAAATAACGCCTGATGTGCAGGAGGATGGACCAGAAGACCCTCACTTACTCAAAGTGTGAGGAGGATGGGCCAGAGGCATCTACAATGTCCTTTTTGCCTTAATCCACAAAGCTCAGTTTCAAGTTATGGATTTGAAAATACTTGCTACAATTCAGGGACAAATGGACAAAAATATATATAGAAATAGAAAACTTGAAATAAGGAAATCTAAAACACTGAATATGTGAAATAGACCCTAAGAACTACATGCAATGTGTGAACTTTGAATGGATACTGCTTTGGGTATGTGTGTCTATAAAACATTCTTGGGATAACTGGGAATATTTCACTGCAGGCTGCATATTAGATGATAATAGGGGAATTGTTCATTTTCTTTTTTTTTTTTTTGAGACGGAGTCTCACTCTGTCGCCCAGGCTGGAGTGCAGTGGCGCCATCTCTGCTCACTACAAGCTCCACCTCCCAGGTTCACGCCATTCTCCTGCCTCAGCCTCTCAAGTAGCTGGGACTATAGGTGCCCACTACCATGCCCGGCTAATTTTTTGTATTTTTAGTAGAGACGGGGTTTCACTTTGTTAGCCAGGATGGTCTCAATCTCCTCACCTCGTGATCCACCCGCCTTGGCCTCCCACAGTGTTGGGATTACAGGCATGAGCCACCACGCCCGGCCCATTTTCTTACATGTTGTAGTGTGATTAGGACAATGTTCCTATTTTTAGGAGATGCATTTGGGAGTGAAGTGTCATGATGTAGGCCACTCAGTATGAAATGCTTCAACAACTATCCATCTATCTATATATGTATAGCTACATATATCTCTATAGAGATAGATATAGAGAGGAAGAGAGGGAGAAAGCAAATATGGCAAATCGTTAAATACTACTAAAGGTAGGTAGAGGATACATGGGTAAGCTGTATAATTATTTCACCTTCTCTCTATTTTTTTTTATATATTTGATGTTTTTCTTAGTTTGAAAGGTAAAAAAGTATTGCCTTGTAACCACCAGTGCGACCACAACCCTATCCTTTACTCTGTTCCTGGATCTCAAACCAATTTTTCATATTATTTATTCAACAATTACTCTATATACCAGCTACTGTTCCAAATCCTGGAGATATATAAATGGGTAAGATGTCGTCCCTCGTCCCTGTACTTAAAGAGCTCATGATTTAGAATGTTTCTTTTGCAATTTTTGTGCAGCTCTGTCAACTTCTTATCCAACATTGGGAATGAACATAAAAATTTACATCCACTTAGGCCTAAGAATATTTTAAGCAATTTATATTGATAAAAGGCTGTCATCAGTCAGCCTATTAACATCTAATTTTCTTGAAAAGTTTTATATAAGAACAATAGGCAGTAATGGAATATTTAAGCCATTTGCACACACATACACATACACAAAATGCACGACAACGACAACCTTGGGGGTTTGCCCAAGTACATCGTGGCATTCTGGTTATATCTAGATATATTTCTGGCATACACAGCTAGAATTATGTTTCAACTGGATGGTCACATTTGTAACTGATACACATGTGACCAGTGAACACAGTAGTTTTCAAGAGGCATTGCCTTCTTGGGAGCCACAGGCTTGATGTGGCCCCTCTATTAAGGAATATCAAGAGTTTCCCACTACTTGAAAATAACTGCATTGGAAGATTGTTTTCTTACTTCCTGATTTGTAGCCTGGTAACCAGTAAGGCAATACATATATATATATTCATGCTAAATAATTTTGTTGTGTTCTGAATGTTTGTGCCCCTCTCCCCACCATTCGTAAGTTGAAATCCTAACCCTCAAGGTGATGATATTAGGAAGTGGGGCCTTTAGCAGTTGATTAGCTCATGAGGGTGGGCTCTCATGAATGTGATTAGTGTCCTTATGAAATAGGCCCAAGGGAGCTCCTTCATTCCTTCTGCCATGTGAGGACACAGCAAGAAGGTGGCACCACCTGTAATCCAGGAAACAGGCCCTCACCAGACATCAGATCTGTTGGTGCCTGGATTGTGACCTTTCAGACTCCAGAACTGTGAGAAATAAATTTCTGTTGTTTATAAACTATCCAGTTAATGGTGTTTCGTTTTAGACTATCAATAAGAATTAAAAGAAAATACTCATAAAAAAAAAAGAAGTCTGAATGTACTGAGGTAATTTTCTTCATATTATTCCTGTGAAAAGGAAAATGCTCATATAACTCAAAAATCATAATATTTGATATTCAGTGTTGTAGTCCTTGCTAATCAGCTGCAGGGTAAAGAAGAGAAATATGCTGAAGATGTTGGGCACGCAAAAGAGATGCATTTCAGGGTTATAATTAAAGAACTTAAAGGAGTTCAGAAAGAGAATGAGAAAGTCTACTTTAGACCTTCATCTATGATTCCATTGAAAAGAAAATAATACCAGAGGCTCCTTTAAAACGTGCGAGATTATGCAGTTTCAAAATGCAGTGCAATGGCTAGAAGATTCTTATATGTGTCACCAAGATCTGCAAAATTAAAATGGTATTCATGACTTGTAAACAAAGCTACTAATTGAACTATAATTTAGAAATGCGGTCCTGAATACAATTTCAGTCACAGAATGACAATTAGAGGAATTTATTAGATGTTATCTCTGATGCAGGGGAGTGTCTTGCGTTGGATTTAGTAATCTACTTGCTAGATGCTCAATAAATATTTGAATGGAGAGGGAAGGGCGGAAAGGAGGAAGAGAGGGAAGGGAGGAAGAGCTAAATTGGATGTGGATTATTTAGTAAATTTGACAAGGAATTTGTGGTAGCTTGAGCTACTAACTGAAACTTACCTGTTTTCTACATATTAGAAAGGGTTTAATAAAGAAACTAATAGAAGTAAAAGTATTCTTAGTCTGTTAAAAGTATTAATCATTACTGGCTCATTAAGCACCTCAAAAGCACTCATTCACATAAAATCAATGCACTAATTACAAACCAGTCTCATCTTTGTAAAAGCAGGCCCAAATTTTTAGAAAATATTTCAATAGGCATAATTCATGGCCACACATGGAAAATACTTGAAACTTACAACCTTTAAAAATATTATGATAACTTATGCTTTTTATTAATGTATGTTTTATTCATTCCCCAAGTTAATATAAAGGGATGAGATTTTCTTACTAGGCAACATAAAATTGGGGAAAAGAATTATGGGAGTTCTGGAACTTAGATATTTTAGAAGCACATAGAGAGTTTTTGTTTTTTATTTGTATTTGTATTTCTGGAGAGGAGTTAATCACCAGAAGTTATTTTTTTATTACTCTGGTGTGAGGCTTGGCAAAGTATCTTTCCACAATTCCTAGATGATTCTAGGGAGTTGACAATGAATAGATTACATGGAGTCAGTTAACCTGGCTTCTAATGCAGATGCTCACACATTTTTCTGTTACCTTCAACAACTCTTTCAGTTATCCTGGTCCTCAGAATACTCATGCTTTCATTGACGGGGTTGGGCTATGGAAATTGGCAAACACTACACATCAGGTTCTTCCCCAGCCCCCCTCTTCCCTTGTACCACTACATCATAGATTATATTATCTTTAAAGTCCATTCAAACTTTAAGGCTGTATAAATCAGTGATCCCTTATTTCAAAAGTAATTATATTACAGACATTCTGAGATATTTACCATCTTTTAAAATTAACTCCAACTATAATTGCCGGCCCACCCCCACCAGAAGTAAAAAGCATTAGAAAGGGGATGAAAATTTGTATCTATCAAAATAGTCATTGTGGTAGAATATCCTTCCATTGATGATTGAGCTGAAGAACTCAAGACACCAGAAAAGAGATAACTGCTAGGACAACAAAATGTGAATTTGCCTATACCTAGCCTAAACATGGTGGTGTACCTCCCTTGAGGATTATTTAACATCTGGTTGATTTTTGTTTTGTCACTCTTTTCTGACAACTGTACGTGAGAAATAGTCTCATTTTGGTTGTCTTAAGACTTACTTACGAAAACGAAGACCTAATATTTCAGTTAGTTTATCAAATGTACATTTTGACCTTGCAAATATCGATTCATTTATTTAATTCTTAAAATATTTGAGCATGTCATTGAGGAGGTGGCATTTGAGTTAGGTCTAAACAAATGAGTAAAGTTTGGATGAAGGAAGTGTAGGAAATGTATTCAAGCAGCCAAAACTACAGATTTAGAATTGTGAAAGGTGTTAGAAGAAATGTACATGGGCTGAGTGGAGGCCACTGCAAAAATTGGACAGTGTGTTGAGTTGTTCAATTATAAGACACTGCTATCACTTGATCACCTATAAATTGGGAATAATAGGAAGGAAGACCTTCCTCATAGAACTGTTTTGAGGATTTTATGAGATAAGCAAGTGAAATTCCTAGGACAAGGCCTAGCACAGAGTAAGCGCTCAATAAACGCTACCTGATGGACATACCATGAGGCCAAAGAAGTGAATTAGGGCCAGGTTGTGAATGGCATTTTATGGCAAGCAGAGTTAGTTTAGTTTTGCACTTATGTGTTAGGGACTAGAGATAAGGAAGAAGGATAGCCATGGGCCAGATACAGTAGCAAGCCTTCTGGGATGGGCCAAGGCCTGGGAAATGATGTTGTTATCTTTTACAATAGTCTTTCCAAAATTGTGGATTGGGACCTGGTGATTCTTGAGAGAACTCCCTCTAGGTAGTTAAATAACAATATTAAATTAAATAGCCTTGATTTCTCCATAGAGGAATGGATAGAAAGATGATGTCTGAAAAAGGAAATACAGCAAATGCCAGATGATAGTATCTAGATGATGGGCATATAGGTGTTCACTGTTCAATTTTTTTCAACTTCTCTGTATACTTGAAAATTTTCACAATACAGTATTGGGGAAAATTGAGAAAGTGTATTCCCTCTTTAGTTCTTTTTCAATTCCAGAAAATCTCAAGAAAGTCTCTTGGTGCCAGTATGGCTTTAACACTTTGCTTTGGCTCAGAGCCACTGGCAGCCTGTATCTAGTTACAATTTAATAAAAATATTGTACATTTTCCCAGGTTTGGTGGCTTGAGCCTGTAATTTCAGCCACTCAGGAGGCTGAGGTGACAGGATCGCTTCAGCCCAGGTGTTCGAGATCAGCCTGGGAATCATAGCAAAACCTCATCTCAAAAAAATATTTAAAAGTTAGCCAGGTGTGGTGGCACGTGTCTGTTGTCCTAGCTACTGGGGAAGATAAGGCGAGAGGATTGCTTGAGCCCAGGAGTTCAAGGCTGCAGTAAGCTATGATTATGCCACTGCACTTCAGCCTGGGCAACAGAGCAAGACCCTGTCTCTAAATTAATTAGTTAATTTTAAAAAAATACTGTTTTTTTGTATTTTATTATCTTCAATTTATAGGAATTAATATGTTATTTTTAGTATTGATAGTGATACTGTTCTCTTTTCAAATAATGTATTTAAGCTTTAAAATATTCAGCATGGCCGAGTGCAGTGTCTCATGCCTGTAATCCCATCACTTTTGGAGGCCATGCAGGTGGATCACTTGAGGCCAGGAGTTCAAGATCAGCCTGGCCAACATGGCAAAACCACATCTCTACTAAAAATACACAAATTAGCTGGGCATGGTGGCACACACCTGTAGTCCCAGCTACTCAGGAGGCTGAGCGTGAGGATTGCTTGAACCTGGGAGGTAGAAGCTCCAGTGAGCGAGGTCACGCCACTGCACCCCAGCCTGGGCAACAGAGTGAGACTATGACTCAAAAATAAAATAAAATAAAAATAAAATATTCAGCAAATAGCAAACAGATAGTGTGCACTGTTGTGGTAAAAAAAAAAAAAAAAGGCAGAGGTATTATGTACATGTCTGATGACTGCTATAGGAAAAGGAGGATTATTGAAGAATTTGAAGTAAAGGACTGGACTAATTTTTTTGGAAGTTAAATTATTCACCCTCTGTTCTTTGTATGACTGCAGAATGAATATAGAGTTTTGGGCTTTTATAGTTCCTCTAGTCACTGTTAAACTTCAATATGTGACAGTGACTGCCTGTCTGCATGTTCAGATTTTCTTCACAAGCCTATGAAAGCAAAGATCCCAGATAAAGCTCATAGGCTTTCTAGTGCTTAAGATGTGGCACTCTTTACTTGCTTTTGGAAAACATTCACATATTTCCTAAAGGGGCGAGAGATATATATTCCTGAAATAAAATAGAGCCACTTAATCAGAGTGGTTTGCCAAAGGGGACTGCCTGTGGATTGGATTTTAATCTGTCTGTCACAGTCACCTTTTCTTTTTAGAATGTTCTTAATAGAATTTAGAAAACACCATAAAATACCTCACTTATATAAAGTAAATGTAAAATAATGTGTTTCTGTGAAAGCAAAAAAGCAAGAAATATTCAAATTCAACAGTGTTTTTATATTACTTCCATCTGTCTATTGTTATAATTCTGTGTTCATTACTATCTCAATGGAATTCAAAAGTTTTTTTTCACTACCAGAATCAACAGTAATAATGACAAGCAGTCAGAATAACTAGACTTTACCCACTAAAAGAAAAGAAAAAAAAACCTTTTTTACACTTGATTCAGAAATGGTGTTTTTTCATGCAGTTTAAACATTGTAAAAGTGTATTGTTTCCTAGTACCAGCTATATGTCCTTATGAACTTTCATATTTCTGATAAATTGTTAGAAGTAAAACTGCTAAAGCAACATATTAATATTTTAATTGTTATCTACTTTTTGAAACAAAAAGTAGCTGGCATCTCAGGTACTCCTGAGGTCGGGAGTTTGAGACCAGCCTGGCCAACATGGCAAAACCCTGTCTCTACTAAAAATACAAAAATTAGCTGGGTATGGTGGCACATGTCTGTAATCCCAGCTACTCAGGAGGCTGAGGCATGAGAATCACTTGAACCCAGGAGCAGAGGTTGCAGTGAGCTGAGATTGCACCATTGCACTCCAGCCTGGGCTACAGAGTCAGAATTTAAGTGTGACTCTTCTCTGTTCACCTTCTGATACGTTTACATGTCTCCTAATTTGTTCTTTAAATAAATGGACCCATCATATATGTATTCTGTGACTTACATTTTTACCTAATAGGTCTTAGATTTTTATGTTAATACAAATGAAACTATTTCATTCATTTTTATGATTGCATTCCATAAAATGAATGATAATGTATTACCAAGTCCCATCTTGATGGCTATTAAGTTATTCATAGTTTTTTGGGGATTTTTTTCATCCAGTGAATATCATCTATATATCCTTATGAACTTTTGTATTTCTGATAAATTGTTAGAAGTAAAACGGCTAAAGCAACATATTAATATTTTAATTGTTATCTACTTTTTGTAACAGATTTTCTCAGCCGGGTGCGGTGGGTCATGCCTGTAATCCCAGCACTTTGGGAGGCCTAGGCAGGCAGATCACCTGAGGTCAGGAGTTTGAGACCAGCCTGGCCAACATGGCAAAACCCTGTCTCTACTAAAAATACAAAAATTAGCCAGCCATGGTGGCACATGTCTATAATCCCAGCTACTCAGGAGGCTGAGACATGAGAATCACTTGAACCCGGGAGCAGAGGTTGCAGTGAGCTGAGATTGCACCACTGCACTCCATCCTGGGCTACAGAGCAAGACTCCGTCTCAATAAATAAATGCATAAATAATTGTCTCAATAAATAAATAAAATGGGACAAATTTTTTCAAGTTTTTATGAACTTTCTTTTCCATTGGCAAATATGTTGATTTGGAATATAGTTCATTAATTACCCAATACTTCTGTTGTGGGAGTCAAAGCTTCCTCCTGAAGTATCTTGTTCCTGTTTTCTGTATCCATTCAGTGTATTGTATTCTGCATTTCTCCTGCCCTCCATGACACATATTTTTCCATTTCTGTACCCCCAGATTGTGGGCATAATCAAATCAGAGTTGTACTGATTTTTGTAGCTACCTGCATCTATCCCAATGCCTGCCATGTAATAACTGCTCAACGAATATTGAAAAGATGGTAGGAAAAAAACTCATTCCTACACTTATAAAATCATATTTTCTATATTTAAACAGTCGCTTTTTGGTAATGACTTGATAACACATTCCCTCTCATTGTTGGGGTTCAACTTTATAGTCAATTTTGTATTTAATTATAGTATTTTATGGTACTTCTAGTATTATTACAGTTGAGAAATGAGGTAGAAATCCTAGATGTGAGTAGGTAAAATGATTTTTTAAAATTAACTCAGTTTTATTGACCTTGAATTTTAGCATGTTTTTCAGTAGAGGGTGATTCCTGTTAACATCTGCATTTTGACAACACACTTAAATAAAACTAGTTAACCAGAGAACAATGAATTTTCATCAGCTAATTACTAGTGATGATTTTAACCTGTTTCAAAAAACTAATGTTAACCTTTTTTGATTTTTAACCATTTTCTTCCTCAAACATAAAGGATTATTTAAAAATTTGCATCTTATTAAGGATTACATTAATGGAAGTATGCAATTAATAGATAATCTTTTTTTAATATGTCACAATTTAAAATAAAGTGAATAGTGATTATAGTGAATAAAGTGTGTAGTTATATATTTTTCTAAAAGTGAAATACCCTTTTAATGACCAACATTCTTTGAGTGCCTGGCATTGTTTTGCCTAAAAAGACCTGCACATGGCTGGGTGCAATAGCTTACGCCTGTAATCCAGGCACTTTGGGAGGCCGAGGAGGGCACATCACAACGTCAGGAGTTCAAGACCAGCCTGGCCAATATGGTGAAATCCCATCTCTACTAAAAAAAAAAAAGAAATTAGCCAGGCGTGGTGGCAGGCACCTGTAGTCCCAGCTACTCGGGAGGGTGAGGCAGGAGAATTCCCTGAACCCGGGAGGTGGAGGTTGCAGTTAGTGGAGATCATACAACTGCATTCCAGCCTGAGTGACAGAGCGAGACTCTATCTCAAAAAAAAAAAAAAAACAAAAAATTGTACATATGTACATATTTAGATACCGGAGAGATCTAATTTCATTAGTTCCTCAATATCCTTGGGGAATTGGTTCCAGACTCCCTTGCAGATACCAAAATCAGCACATGCTCAAGTCCTTGATATAACATGATACAATATATGCATATGACCTAGACACATCCTCCTTTATACTTTAAGTCATCTCCAGATTACTTGTAATACCTCATACAATGTACTTGCTATGTAAGTAGTTGTTATACTGTATTGTTTATGGAGTATGACCAAAGAAAGTCTGTACATGTTAAGCACAGGCAAAACCGTCCTTTTTTTCATTTCTGAATATTTTTTTACCATGATTAGTTGAATCCATGGATGTAGAACCCATGGATAGGGAGAGCTGATTGTATTATTTATGTGTGTGACTCTTACAATTGTGAAGGGGATGCACATTTCAGGAGTGCATTTTTATTTTGTCTGAATTCAGTCTGGGAAATGATTAATTACAGGGCAATATTTCTTGTCAAGTTGTGAATAAATATGTTTAGCATTAGTATAGATGTTTACAAACAAGAAAACTCATACTGCTTGCCAAGCAGTTGATTAAAAAATGCGTTCAATTCATCACAAAGTCTCTGTAGGAAAAATCTTTACATTTGTATGGGTTGGCATTTAGTAATTAAATCTCTAAATATTTTGATTAGGCTGAAGGCCACCCAAAGCATTTGGTCATATCTGAAAAACACTTTCAGCCATCAGTAGGAACAAAGCTCTAGGACAGCCACTGTCATTTTCACAGGAGTCTTAAATCTAGAGCAGTGTGCATAAGAATCCCCTGGAAAGCCCTTTAGAACACAGATTCTTCAGCCCCACCTTTAGAGATTCCAATTTAGTAGCCCGGGGTGGGGACGCAAAATGTGCAGTTGTCCCTAGCTTCAGGCCAATACTGATGCCGCTGTTCCAGGTCCATAGTTTGAGAACCACTGTTCTGGGGAATTCAGTTGTGATTTGAAAGTAGACAACCCGATTGATGAAATCAACCCTTTTTAAAAAGGCTTTTGCTTGACAGGTATTTTATATATTTCAGAACAAGATACTGATGGGAAAGAAAGATGGCAAAGTGTTTTCTGTAAGATTTGGGAGGAGGAGCAGATGGGAAGCCAGTATGTTTGCCCTTTTATTTCTCTTTTCATTAACAGCAGTGGGGAAATATTCTGAGTTATTTTTCTTGGTTCCTTTCATGCCCTCTCCTTCTTTCCTAACAGCAAGTATGTTGGAAGTGGTTGACAGCTTGAACTCTGCCACTTCTAGCAATGTCATCTTGGGTAGATTACTGTATATGTTAGTTATCTATATTACTTTGTAACAAAAGATCCTAAAGTTGAGCAACTTAGAACAACATCTATTATCACTCCCAGTTTTTGAGGGTTGGAAATACAGGAGCAGCTTAGCTGGGTTGTTCTGGCCAGGGGTCTCCCATGAGGTTACAAACTGTTGGTTAGGGATGCAGTCTCAGAAGTATTTGGAGTATGTTTTCAAGCTCACACACAGACATATTTGCAGGAGGCTTCAGTTCCTTCCCATGAGTCTCCATAGGGCTACACATGACAAGACAGGAGACTCAACACAACACTGAAGCCACAGTCTTTTTTTTTTTTTTTTTAAGTTCTGAGATACATGTGCAGAATGTGCACGTTTGTTACATAGTTATACACATGCCATGGTGGTTTGCTGCACCCATCAACCTGTCATCTACATTAGGTATTTGTCCTAATGCTATCCCTCCCCTAGCCCCCCAGCCCCCGACAGGCCCCAGTGTGTGATGTTCCCCTCCCTGTGTCCATGTGTTCTCATTGTTCAACTCCTACTTATGAGTGAGAACATGCAGTGTTTAGTTTTCTGTTCCTGTGTTAGTTTGCTGAGAATGATGGTTTCCAGCTTCATCCATGTCCTGCAGAGGACATGAACTCATCCTTTTTATGGCTGCATAGTATTCCATGGTGTATGTGTGCCACATTTTCTTTATCCAGTCTATCATTGATGGGCATTTGGGTTGGTTCCAAGTCTTTGCTATTGTAAACAGTGCTGCAGTAAACATAAGTGTGCATGTGTCTTTATAGTAAAATGATTTATAATCCTTTGTGTATATACCCAGTAATGGGATTGCTGGGTCAAATGGTATTTCTAGTTCTAGATCCTTGAGGAATTACCACACTGTCTTCCACAATGGTTGAACTAATTTACACTCCTACCAACAGTGTAAAAGCATTCCTGTTTCTCCACATCCTCTCCAGTATCTGTTGTTTCCTGACTTTTTAATGATCGCCATTCTGAATGGCATTAGATGGTATTTCATTGTGGTTTTGATTTGCATTTCTCTAATGACAGGTGGTGATGACCTTTTTTTCATATGTTTGTTGCTGCATAAATGTCTTCTTTTGAGAAGTGTCTGTTCATATCCTTCACCCACTTTTTGATGGGGTTGTTTGTTTTTTTCCTGTAAATTTAAGTTCTTTGTAGATTCTGGATATTAGCCCTTTGTCATATGGGTAGATTGCAAAAATTTTCTCCCATTCTGTAGGTTGCCTGTTCACTCTTGTGATAGTTTCTTTTTCTGTGCAGAAAGCTCTTTAGTTTAATTAGATCCCATTTGTCAATTTTGGCTTTTGTTGCCATTGCTTTTGGTGTTTTAGTCAGGAAGCCTTTGCCCGTGCCTATGTCATGAATGGTATTGCCTAGGTTTTCTTCTAAGGTTTTTATGGTTTTAGGTCTTACATTTAAGACTTTAATTCATCTTGAGTTAGTTTTTGCATAAGGTGTTAAGGAAGGAGTCCAGCTTCAGTTTTCTGCATATGGCTAGCCAGTTTTCCAAACACCATTTATTAAATAGGGAATCTTTTCCCCATTGCTTGTTTTTGTCAGGTTTGTCAAAGATCAGATGGCTGTTGATGTGTGGCGTTATTTCTGAGGGCTTTGTTCTATTCCATCGGTCTATATATCTGTTTTGGTACTAATACCATGCTGTTTTCGTTACTGTAGCCTTGTCGCATAGCTTGAATTCAGGTAGTATGATGCCTCCAGCTTTGTTCTTTTTGCTTAGGATTGTCTTGGCTGTATGGGCTGTTCCTGGGTTCCACATGAAATTTAAAGTAGATTTTTCTAATTCTGTGAAGAAAGTCAGTGGTAGCTTGATGGGGATAGCATTGAATCTGTAAATTCCTTTTGGCGGTATGGCCATTTTGACGATACTGATTCTTCCTATTCATGAGCATGGAATGTTTTTCCATTTGTTTGTGTCCCCTCTTATTTCCTTGAAGAGTGGTTTGTAACTCTCCTTGAAGAGGTCCTTCACATCCCTTTTAAGTTGTATTCCTAGGTATTTTATTCCCTTAGTAGCAATTGTGAATGGGAGTTCACTCATGATTTGGCTCTCTGTTTGTTATTGGTGTATAGGAATGCTTATGATTTTTACACACTGATTTTGTATCCTCAGACTTTGCTGAAGTTGCCTATTAGCTTAAGAAAATTTGGGGCTGAGACAATGGGGTTTTCTAAATATACAATCATGTCATATGCAAACAGAGACAATTTGACTTCCTCTTTTCCTATTTGAATACCCTTTATTTCTCTTGCCTGATTGCCCTGGCCAGAACTTCCAATACTATGTTGAATAGGAGTGGTGAGAGAGGGCATCCTTGTCTTGTGCCAATTTTCAAAGGAAATGCTTCCAGCTTTTGCCCATTCAGTGTGATATTGTCTGTGGGATTGTCATAAATAGCTCTTATTATTTTGAGATATGTTCCATCAATACCAAGTTTATTCAGAGTTTTTAGCATGAAGAGGTGTTGAATTTTATCAAAGGTCTTTTCTGCATCTATTGAGATAATCATGTGGTTTTTGTCATTGGTTCTGTTTATGTGATGGATTACATTAATTGATTTGTGTATGTTGAACCAGCCTTGCATCCCAGGGTTGAATCCTACTTGATCGTGGTAGAAAAGCTTTTTGATGTGCTGCTGGATTTGGTTTGCCAGAATTTTATTGAGGATATTTGGATTGATGTTCATCATGGATATTGGTCTGAAATTTCCTTTTTTTATTGTGTCTCTTCCAGGTTTTGGTATCAGGATGATGCAGTCCTTATAAAACAAGTTAGGGAGGAGTCCCTCTTTTTCTATTGTTTGCAATAGTTTCAGAAGGAATGGTACCAGCTCCTCTTTGTACCTCTGGTAGAATATGGCTGTGAATCCGTCTGATCCTTGATGTTTTTTGGTTGATAGGCTATTAATTACTGCCTCAATTTCAGAGCTTGTTATTGGTCTATTCAGGGATTCGACTTCTTCCTGCTTTAGTCTTGGGAGGGTGTATGTGTCCAGGAATTTATCCATTTCTTCTAGATTTTCTAGTTTATCTGTGTAGAGGTGTTTGTAGTATTCTCTGATGGTAGTTTGTATTTCTGTGGGATCAGTGATGATCTCCCTTTTATCATTTTTCATTGTGTCTATTTGATTCTTCTCTCTTCTTTATTAGTCTGGCCAGCGGTCTGTCTATTTTGTTAATCTTTAAAAAAAAACAGCTCTTGGATTCATTGATTTTTTTTGGGTAGGGGGATGAGTTTTTCATGTCTTTATCTCCTTCAGTTCTGCTCTGATCTTAGTAATTTCTTGTTTTCTGCTACCTTTTGAATTTGTTTGCTCTTGCTTCTCTAGTTCTTTTAATTGTGATGTGAGGGTGTCGATTTTAGGTCTTTCTTGCTTTCTCCTGTAGGCATTTAGTACTATAAATTTCTCTCTAAACACTTCCTTAGCTGTGTCCCAAAGATTCTGGTACATTGTGTCTTTGTTCTCATTGGTTTCAAAGAACTTATTTATTTCTGCCTTAATTTCATTAGTTACCCAGTAGTCATTTATGAACAGGTTGTTCAGTTTCCACGTAGTTGTGTGGTTTTGAGTGAGTTTCTTAATCCTGAGTTCTGATTTGGTTGCACTGAGCCACAGTCTTTTTATCACTAATCGCAGAAGTGACAGTGCATCACGTATATGTATTCTTTTCACTAGAAGTGAGTCACTAAGCCTACCCATACTCCAAGGAACAAATGAGTTCCATCTCTTGAAGGGAGTATTAAAGATGGACATATCCTTAAAACCATCACACTACATTAGCCTCAGTTTTCTGTTCCATAAAATGGGAAAGTGATATTTCATAGTGGCTCAGTAATGGTAGTAATTAAATTATTCTGATGATTATAATTTTTTATCATAATCATTATCATCTCTTAAGAACTTTACATTCAACCAAATTTTCTGATGCATGAAATTCTCCCCACCTAAATCCATATTTTATAAACTGCCACATATCATAAAAGCCTCTTCTTTAAAAAAAAAAAAATAAAAGAAATTTACCCTTATAATAAAGCCAGCCTCTCTACAGCCAAAAAAGTTAAAGACTGATATTAATATGATTATGGATGAGAACATCTGTAATAATTTATTTATTGAATAGGAGTCAGCAACTATTAAATGAATAAGCTGTATTACCAAGTGGGATGTATCCTGACACACAAAGACTGTTTCTATCTGGTACGTTAAAAAGCTGTCGTATCATTTAGCCTTGTAGTCCATGTCTGGTATTTTGTCTTAAGAAAATAATACCAGCATTTTTGATGCCAGAAGATGTTTAACACAGGATTGTATTTTCAGGCAGCCTTTAAAATGGCCCCTAGTGATTGATCCTTATCTCTTGTTGTTCAGGCTCTTGTGTAATCACCTCCCCTTGCATGTGGGCTGGACCTGCTGACTCACATCTAATGAATAGAAATGAAATAATTCGGTTATAAAAAAGACTGAAGCTTCAGCCTTGGGGGCTGCTGCTTGCCCTCTCTGTTTACACACAGTATTTTTTTTAACCACACCTGGCATAAAACTTCTCCCTACTCCCAGAAACATACTAGGAGGAAATATACAAAATTAATAATACTCAATGTGTTTAAGTGTTAGGACTCTGTCATTTGATCTACTTTTTTGTGTTTTTCTATTTCCTATCTTGATCATATATTATTTTACAAAATGGCAATATTTAAAAGGAAAACAATAAATAAAAGATAAGAAAAAGCAAAGAAAAAGGACAAAGTACATGTAGGTGTTTAAACACAGGTAACATTTGAAAAACATTTGATTGTTTAGTGAGAAAAAAGTTGAAATGTGTGCATTTGTATTTAAATACCTACAAAAATGTATAATTTGTATTCAAGATTATATAACATTGAAAATTTGTGTGGTGGTCATACATCACTTATAATTTTTTTAAGCACTAAATGAGATGTTTATACAAAAATACTGGTAAATTTTTACCTAACACTTGCTGATGAAAAGTATCATGTAAATTTCTAGTAATAATATTGATGATGATAAAGTGACAACTTAGTAAAAGTCCTATAGTAATCTAGGCAACAGACTTGACTAGCACATCGCTGCTAGTTGGTTCCTCCCAATCCGAATCCTTCAACCAGTGAAGATTTTTGAATCGTTGGTCTTGTTTGGCTACAGGATTTTTATAAATGCCATTCAATGAAGATTTGCCCTCTGGCCTTCTTGATGTTGGTTTACCCTCCCTCCTCCAGTCTATTATTTAGCATGGTGATGCCTTCCATAATGACTGAGCCCATCTCCTTGTGGGCTCTCTTTGGGGTCCACTATGGGTCACTGTGATATGGGTGTCTGGCAAAGGGCTGGAAAGCAGGAACATTAAATTACTTCAGTTTCAGACCACTTACTTTTTCTCCTGCAGGAACTGAAGCAGAGCAAGATTTTGTTTTCTTGTTCATTCATTATTAGCAGTAGCCTTGTCTTTAGAAAAAAGCAGGTTATTTTTCTCACTTTTGAGCCTTTGGTTCTTAAAATTACCTGAAGCACTTTGAGACTTGACTTCATTTCATATCTTTCTGTGATGCTCAAAACTAATGTTTGTCCTTAATTTTTTTAGAATTGCTCAAACCAAATAAAATAGTTTCCCAAGTACCAAATTTACTGCTAAAACATATGCATCTCTTCGGATAGCAAATACAATTTCAGGACCACTTTTGGGAGACACTATTCCTCACATACTTATATTACAAACAGTATTAATAGAACTTCAGTCTAAAATATATGAAGAAAAGAACATCTAACTACATTTAATGGTTAGTGGAAATTCCATTTAGCTATGTTCGTGTTTGTTCCTAAGTGAAGTTATTTAAGGGGAAAACAGTCATAATTGAGTGAGCATATAATGTTGTCTTGTCTGTACTTGATTAAAGCAAAACAGATTACATTTAGGGCCCATCTTTCTTAATAGAAAATCACATCTAAAAAATATTTTCTTTACTTTCAGTAGCTTTCCTATTCTTGCAACCTTAGAGGCACATATGTGTGGACATAACATTGGGCTTAGATAATGTGTATTCTTTTTAATCCATAAGATGATGCATGTACATTCTCCCCACTGAGTCTTAAGGGCTGCTGCAATTTGAACTGTGTAGTAATTTTGCATTTTCATTTTCTCTGACTTAATGATGTCTATAAATAAAGGCGGCATCTTACTTTAATAATAAAAAACCCATTATCGCCATGTGGTGGAGATAACATATTATCATTACCACTATTAACAACTGCTAGTGTTAATAATACATATTTTCTGCTTCAGCCAGAGCCACCTTGCATTTGAAGCAAAAGTTTGAGGTATTATAGCCTTTTAAGTTTATTATTCTTCCTATGTTTTGTTCAAAAGGAAAATAATTGTTAAAGGATCCTGAAAGCATATTGTTTGGGCCTAAATCAATATTACAAGGTTGCAAACTGCAGTCATACAAGTGTACTTGTGATTTGCTGAGAATGAGAACTGTGGTCCTCAAACCTTTGTCAGCTGTAGCTACACCAGCCCATGGAGGAGAGGTCCTACTGTAGTTTACCCACTCAAGCAGATAAACAGGAGAAAGCAAGTGAGTGCAGAAAAAGCTATTATACGATTGACCTTGAGTCTTTTGTACTTCATTTAGAAGCACAAGTAAATTATTCACAGATTTATATATTTAATTATCATTAGTTACTGGTGAAGAACTTACCTAACAACAGTTGAGACGTAGAAAGAATGCACGTTTAAGAACTGGTACAATGTATCAGATTGGACTTGACCCAGCCCTTTTGGGTGCAGTTCTCTTGCCCATTTATTTGGAATGAAAAGAGAAAAGAAATGAACTCATTGCATCTCATGTTGCTCTGTGGTATACATAGTCACATATATATGAAATCTGATAAAGAAGGAAATACATTTTTAAAATAAAGCCTTTGCTTTGTATTCAGATTTGACTGCCATCTACCCTTCTCCCAACCAGTATAAAATATTACTGCTGGCCTTCCCCTTCTCTCATCCTAAGTGTTGAGAAATAATTTTAACACCTTTTTTTGTTGGGTACCCTATGTACAATATTTAAAAGCAGATTCACAGTCCCACATTGTTGTTATTGTTGTTGTTGTTATTGTTAGAGACAGGAACCAGACTGGAATACAAGTGGCATGATCACCACACACTGCAGTCTCGACCTCCCAGGCCCAAGAAATCCTCCCACCTCAGCCTCCCCAGTAGCTGGGACTACAGATATGCACTACTATGCCTGACTAATGTTTTTCATTTTTTGTAGAGATAGGTTCTTGCTGTGTTTCCCAGCCTGGTCTCAAGCTCCTGAGCTCAAGAGATCCTCTCGCCTTGGCCTCACGAAGTGCTGGGATAACAGACGTGAGCCACTATGCCTGGCCACAATTTTAAATTGAACTTATTTTAGCAGCATCAATTTCTTGATTATGTTAAACAACAGAAATGATCATATATATTTGTGTGCTCACTTTTCTGCTTTTCAAAGAGATTTCTGACAGATCATTTCATTTGCTCCTGTAGCAGTTACTCGTACTTTAGTGATTTGGGGTTGCAAGATCAGTACTTATGAGACCTGTTTCTTCTCATGCACTTTGTCAACCTCTAGTGTATGTGTGGTGGCCTCTTGGATTTGCCCTCATGGCTCAATTAGACAGAGTTCTCGTAGGTATTGAAAGCTTTTTTTTAACTACAATTTTTTGTGAACAGAAATTAAGCTAATTATTAAACCAGCTAGAAAACAGTTAAAAAGCTGTGTTTTATAGATGTTTTTGTAGAGCTAGGCTAACTAAGCATCTCTGTGCAAATAAGTTTTTTTTTTTTTTACTAAATCCCGCACCTCATACTTCCTAGCTAATATGACCCTGGTTTAGTCTTTACACCTTAAATTTAATTCACCCAATGTCTGGATTTATTATTAATTCTGCTAGGAACTCTCTATCCCTCTGGGCATTTGAGCAGTTTGCTTATTAATCAGCTAATGTGGTAGGCTCATCTACCTCGCTACTCAGTTTATACCTCATTTCGCAGTTCTCTTCAGGAAGAAATAGCCTTTTTTCCTCACACAGCAGCTAGCTAAAAGAAAGGTCACTCAGTCACTTGAATCTGGGCCCCCTCCCCCATCTTCTAGAAAGGATTCTCCCTCCTTCCACACCCACCGTGCGCACCTTACTATCTTTATCCTCAGTGGGCATCACGGCTCACATCCGAAAGTTTCCCTGAATAAAATTGGTTCCTTTCAGCCAATTTCAAGCACAGATGAGGTCACAACTGGTAAATGGAATGAAAAAATAAACCAGTAGCATATTTAGCTTGAAGTAACATTCCAGCTAAATATTTTAAAACTTGTTAAACAGGGTTTGGGGAAGCCATATGAAGTGGTTTCTCCTGGAGGTCAACTTTAGGGTTTTTCAAATGGTTATAAAGTGGTGTTCTATGGGGTAGCTTTTATAGAAGGCCTATTTTGAACTTTTACTAGAGGAAATGGCTAGCAGCAACGTCCCCCAACCCCCAGAAGTACAGTGAGGAAAAACCCAAAAGACAAATAATAGACACCCTTTCCCCTAACATAGGGGAGAACAGTACAGCATAACAAGATACCATCTCAGCTTTATTTCTTACCTATTCAGAGGATTTTAAGATCAGGAAGCTCGAGAGAAATTAGTTATTCCTTCAATTTAATTCAATCCAATAAAAGAGTATGGAGTTCCTCTTCGTTTTAAAATTCTGACTTTGGTGTTACGGAAGGACCTTCTAGGTGAAAGGGTAACCGAAATAACAAAGGTTCCATTTCGTCCTTCAGCAAATTCAAAAGCTTGAGAGCGAGTCATACAATGTGATTATTTGATAATTCTCTCTATATTCTGATAGAAGAACCAGAGGGATATAAAAGACAGAAAGGTAAAATGGGATGGCATATGGTAACAACTGGAGGCTTAGAACCTAGCAGATCGGGTTCACCATGTTGGATGAATGTGAAGGGTAATTATGCCTGGAGAGGTCACAAGAAGAATCTTAAATGAAGCTTCTAAGGATAGGCAGGATTTGACCAGGTGTAAAGAAAAAGGAAGCTATAGGCATAAGGATAGAAATTAGATAAAAAATAAACAACAAATTTGGAATATAATATTGTATAGCTGGAACGTTTATAGTTGACCACAGAAAGTTTCCTTCGCAGCTGTTTGCCCAAGGTTTCACCAGTGCATGTGACTTTGTATTTCAAGTCAGACCTTGTTGATCATAAATTAATATTATCAACTCTAGTACTGTCCTAGACCTGCAGGATACAGCATTTACTAAGACCAATTGGTGTCTGTAAAAAGCTTCTTAGTCTAGTATAATATGCAGCCAGTTACTTGCTGCTTATTTACTGAAACAAGTTTAATAAACCAGCAAAACAATGCCTAGCAACCTACTGTTGCTGGGTTTAAAAGTAAAGATGCTGGTTGTCATCTGCCAGGCGTGTACTTCAAAAGGTAGTTAGCCTCCCATCTAGCCTCCCGTTGTTAAATCTAGTCCCTGCTAACAGTATCTCTTGACAGCTGAAAAATGCAGTTGGGACAAAGGGAATCTGAACAGACCATCCATCATCCCCTTCCTGCATTTCTTAAGGTTAGACACCCTCAATGTACCACCCAAAGAGAACAAACATGGTCTCCAGTGCCCAATTGAGCCACCAACTGCTGACCCCTAAGTAATTATTATTTGTTTGTATTTAACTTAGGTTTTCTTTTATTATTTTATTATACTTTAAGTTCTAGGGTACATGTGCACAACGTGCAGGTTTGTTACATGTATACGTGTGCCATGTTGGCTTGCTGCATCCATTAACTCATCATTTACATTAGGTATATCTCCTAATGGTATCCCTCCCCGCTCCCGCCACCACACGACATGCCCCGGTGTGTGATGTTCCCCACCGTGTGTCCAAGTGTTCTGATTGTTCAATTCCCACCTATGAGTGAGATCATGCGGTGTTTGGTTTTCTGTCCTTGTGATAGTTTGCTGAGAATGATGGTTTCCAGCTTCATCCACGTCCCTACAAAGGACATGAACTCAACCTTTTTTAATGGCTGCATAGTATTCCATGGTGTATATGTGCCACATTTTCTTAATCCAGTCTATCATTGATGGACATTTGGGTTGGTTCCAAGTCTTTGCTATTGTGAATAGTGTCGCAGTAAACATCAATACCTAGTTCACTGAGAGTTTTTAGCATGAAGGGGTGTTGAATTTTATCAAAGGCCTTTTCTGCATCTATTGAGATAATCATGTGGTTTTTGTCATCAGTTTTGTTTATGTGATGGATTACATTTATTGATTTGCATATGTTGAACCAGCCTTGCATCTCAGGGATGAAGCTGACTTGATCGTGGTGGATAAACTTTTTGATGCGCTGCTGGATTCAGTTTGCCAGTATTTTATTGAGGATTTTTGCCTCGATGTTCATCAGGGATATTGGTCTAAAATTCTGGGTTTTTTTGTTGTGTCTCTGCCAGGCTTTGGTATCAAGATGATGCTGGCCTTTAAAATGAGTTAGGGAGGATTCCCTCTTTTTCTGTTGATTGGAATAGTTTCAGAAGGAATGGTACCAGCTCCTTTTTGTACCTCTGGTAGAATTCGGCTGTGAATCCGTCTGGTCCTGGACTTTTTTTGGTTGGTAGGCTATTAATTATTACCTCAATTTCAGAGCCTGTTATTGGTCTATTCAGAGATTCAACTTCTTCCTGATTTAGTCTTGGGAGGGTGTATGTGTCCAGGAATTTATCAATTTCTTCTAGATTTTCTAGTTTATTTGTGTAGAGGTGTTTATAGTATTCTCTGATGGTAGTTTTTATTTCTGTGGGATCGGTGGTCATATCCCCTTTATCATTTTTTATTGCATCTATTTGATTTTTCTCTCTTTTCTTCTTGATTAATCTTGCTAGTGGTCTATCAATTTTGTTGATCTTTTCAAAAAACCAACTCCCTGGATTCATTGATTTTTTGAAGGGTTTTTTATGTCTGTATGTCCTTCAGTTCTGCTCTGATCTTAGTTATTTCTTGCCTTCTGCTAGCTTTTGAATGTGTTTGCTCTTGCTTCTCTAGTTCTTTTAATTGTGATGTTAGGGTGTCAATTTTGGATCTTTCCTGCTTTCTCTTGTGGGCATTTAGTGCTATAAATTTTCCTCTATGCACTGCTTTAAGTGTGTCTCAGAGATTCTGGTATGTTGTGTCTTTGTTCTCATTGGTTTCAAAGAACATCTTTATTTCTGCCTTCATTTTGTTATGTACCCAGTAGTCACTCAGGAGCAGGTTGTTCAGTTTCCATGTAGTTGAGCGGTTTTGAGTGAGTTTCTTAATCCTGAGTTCTAGTTTGATTGCACTGTGGTCTGAGAGACAGTTTGTTATAATTTCTTTTCTTTTCATTTGCTGATGAGTTTTTTACTTCCACCTGTGTGGTCAATTTTGGAATAAGTGCAATGTGGTGCTGAGAAAAAATGTATATTCTGTTGATTTGGGGTGCAGAATTCTGTAGATGTCTATTAGGTCCACTTGGTGCAGAGCTGAGTTCAATTCCTGGGTATCCTTGTTAACTTTCCCTCTCGTTGATCTGTCTAATGTTGATAGTGGGGTGTTAAAGTCTCCCATTATTATTGTGTGGGAGTCTAAGTCTCTTTGTAGGTCTCTAAGGACTTGCTTTATGAATCTGGGTGCTCCTGTATTGGGTGCATCTATTTTTAGGATACTTAGCTCTTCTTGTTGAATTGATCCCTTTACCATTATATAATGGCCTTCTTTGTCTCTTTTGATCTTTGTTGGTTTAAAGTCTGTTTTATCAGAAACTAGGATTGCAACCCCTTCTTTTTTTTGTTTTCCATTTGCTTGGTAGATCTTCCTCCATCCCTTTATTTTGAGCCTATGTGTGTCTCTGCACGTGAGATGGATCTCCTGAATATAGGACACTGATGGGTCTTGACTCTTTGTCCAATTTGCCAGTTTGTGTCTTTTATTTTGGAGCATTTAGCTCATTTACATTTAAGGTTAATATTGTTATGTGTGAATTTGATCCTGTCGTTTTGATGTTAGCTGATTATTTTGCTTGTTAGTTGATGCAGTTTCTTCCTAGCATCGATGGTCTTTACAACTTGGCACGTTTTTGCAGTGGCTGGTTCCAGTTATTCCTTTCCATGTTTAGTGCTTCCTTCAGGAGCTCTTGTAAGACAGGCCTGGTGGTGACAAAATCTCAGCATTTGCTTGTCCGTAAAGGATTTTATTTCTCTTTCACTTATGAAGCTTAGTTTGGCTGGATATGAAATTCTGGGTTGAAAATTCTTTTCTTTAAGAATGTTGAATATTGGCCCCCACTCTCTTCTGGCTTGTAGAGTTTCTGCTGAGAGATCAGCTGTTAGTCTAATGGACTTCCCTTTGTGGATAACCCGACTTTTCTCTCTGGCTGCCCTTAGCATTTTTTCCTCCATTTCAACTTTGGTGAATCTGATAATTAGGTGTCTTGGAGTTGCTCTTCTCGAGGAGTATCTTTGTGGCATTCTCTGTATTTCCTGAATCTGAATGTTGGCCTGCCTTGCTAGGTTGGGGAAGTTCTTCTGGGTAATGTCCTGAAGAGTGTTTTCCAACTTGGTTCCATTCTCCCTGTCACTTTCAGGTACACCAATCAGACATAGATTTGGTCTTTTCACATAGTCCCATATTTCTTGGAGGTTTTGTTCATTTCTTTTTACTCTTTTTTCTCTAAACATTTCATTCATTTGATCTTCAATCACTAATATCCTTTCTTCCTCTTGATCAAATCGGCTACTGAAGCTTCTGCATGCATCATGTAGTTCTCATGCCATGGTTTTCAGCTCCATCAGGTCATTTAAGGTCTTCTCTATGCTGTTTATTCTAGTTAGCCATTTGTCTAATATTTTTTCAAGGTTTTTAGCTTCTTTGCGATGGGTTCGAACGTCCTCCTTTAGCTCGGAGAAGTTTGTTATTACCGATCGTCTGAAGCTTTCTTCTCTTAACTCGTCAAAGTCATTCTCTGTTCAGCTTTGTTCCATTGCTGGCGAGGAGCTGCATTCCTTTTGAGGGGAAGAGATGCTCTGATTTTTAGAATTTCCAGCTTTTCTGCTCTGGTTTCTCACCATCTTTGTGGTTTTATCTACCTTTGGTCTTTGATGATGGTGACGTACAGATGGGGTTTTGGTGTGGATGTCCTTTCTGTTTGTTAGTTTTCCTTCTAACAGTCAGGACCCTTAGCTGCAGGTCTGTTGGAGTTTGCTGGAGGTCCACTCCAGACCCTGTTTGCCTGGGTATCACCAGCAGAGGCTGCAGGACAGCAAATATTGCAGAACGGCAAATGTTGTTGCCTGATTCTTCCTCTGGAAGTTTCGTCTCAGAGGGGCACCCTGCTGTATGAGGTGTCAGTCGGCCCCTACTGGGAGGTGCCTCCCAGTTAGGCTACTCAGGGTTCAGGGACCCACTTGAGGAGGCAGTCTGTCCATTCTCCAGTTCTCAAACTCTGTGCTGGGAGAACCACTAGGGATGTTTAAGTCTGCAGAAGTTCCTGCTGCCTTTTGTTCAGCTATGCCCGGCCCCCAGAGGTGGAGTCTATAGAGGCAGGCAGGCCTCCTTGAGCTGCAATGGGCTCCACCCAGTTCAAGCTTTCTGGCCGCTTCGTTTACCTACTCAAGCCTCAGCAATGGTGGACGCCCCTCCCCCAGCCTTGCTGCCACCTTGCAGTTTGATCTCAGACTGCTGTGGTAGCAGTGAGTGAGGCTCCATGGTCGTGGGACCCTCTGAGCCAGGCATGGGATATAATCTCCTGGTGTGCCATTTGCTAAGACTGTTGGAAAAGCGCATTATTCGGGTGGAAGTGTCCTGATTTTCCAGATACTGTTTGTCAGGGCTTCTCTTGGCTAGGAAAGGGAATTCCCTGACCCTTTGTGCTTCTCAGGTGAGGTGATGCCCTGCCCTGCTTCGGCTCGTGCTCCATGGGCTGCACCCAGTATCCGACAAGCCCCAGTGATATGAACCTGGTACCTCAGTTGGAAATGGAGAAATCACCCGTCTCGTGAGCCGTAGACTGGAGCTGTTCCTATTCGGCCATCTTGGAACCTCTTCCTATTTAACTTAGGTTTTAAGGTTGAACTGACTTTTCCTACCAACTAGATAGTCAATTGACAACATTAGTTCTGGGATATAATGTGCCCATAGAAATACTTTTGACCAGTAGCTTCCTTGATATTAAGGCATTTCTGAAACCAAGCATTTGTGTCTATGAACAATAAAATCAGGTCTTCAGTTGCTGACCTGGTTTCTATTGTTTACTTTCTTGTCAAGGGCTTCTCCTCCTCAAAGTTATTTTAAAGCCTGATCTTACAACAATAAATTCAGTTTCACCTGTGAATTGGTAGGCTACTTTTAAAGGAAAATGTTTTTCTAAAAAAAGAAGAGTGATAACATAAAATACATACCTTTGACTATTTTAGGTGACTGGAACCATTACTAATAATCAGTTTCATTCAGCAAAAAAACTGTTCTTTCAGGTAATATATAAAACCTTTTGTTCATCCTTAGTATAAGGCCAATCGGTAGGAAGAAATCCTATTGTAAATTACATTCTTAGTGTTACTTATTATTTTATGTGTTTAAAGTAGGCAAAGGATGCTTGGTCAAATGGATGGATTTTGCCACTTTTTTTTTTTGAGATGGAGTCTTGCTCTGTCACCAGGTTGGAGTGCAGTGGCAAGATCTCAGCTCACTGCAACCTCCGCTTCCAGGGTTCAAGTGATTCCCCTCCTCAGCCTCCCAGGTAGTTGGGACTACAGGTGCGAACCACCACACCTGGCTAATTTTTTGTATATTTGTAGAGATGGGGTTTCACCATGTTGGCCAGGATGGACTTGATCTCCTGACCTCGTGATCTGCCTGCCTTGGGCTCCCAAAGTGCTGGGATTACAGGTGTGAGCCACTGCGCCCAGCATGCCACCTATTTTAATTAGCAGAAAAGAGTGTCATGCTATTAAGGAATCAAGTATTTATAAATGAGACATTTCAATACTGGAGAAAAGTTTATTTTCTTGAATATGGTAACTATGTTCTTTACAGTCTTACTGTAATATATATTTTTTTACTCAGCAAATACTTTTCCTTAAATATTGCAAAGGTAAATTGTGGAAGAGTCCTCCATATTCACATTCTGAACAAATGGAGTTTGAAATGAAGAGTTTTAATTGTTTGTGCAGAGCCATTATTAGCATTTTGGGTAATCAGAGCTTTTTTTTTCACCTAATATATTCTTTCTTATATGTCTGTTTTACTTGCTTTCAAGTATGTTTTGGTTATTGTACAAACCAACCTTAATGACCTCAGGTGCTAATATGACACTGAGTTTTATAAGTAGTGAAATAATCATTGATTATGGGATTTTGTTATTGTTTGCTTGTTTTTTTTAATTCTTTTAGCTCAAGAAAAAGCAAGCATTTTAAAATACTAAAGCTTGGCAATCTTGTCTTGTCTAACCTCCTGGAATAGAGACTTAGCATTCTCTAATACTCTCAGAGTACAGAATCTTTCTCATAGGAATTGTGTCATATATTAAGTGAGACAGTTGGTAATTGAGTTATATTCTTTATTACAGAAAAGCAGGATCTTCCTGAGCTGGAATTCCTCTCTAACTGTACATTAAAATCCTTTTGAGCTTATAGTAATATTTTACAAGTCTCTATTTGAGGCTAAATTTTATTTTTGGGTCATTGGAAACCTCGACAGCTCGAATGTTTATGCAGTATCATGGTGTCCAGTGAAAATTTACTACACCTGTTTTAGAGTTCACCAAACAGGACAAATAAGAGATATAAAGATATTTATTATAAGGTATTGGCTCATACAATCATGAAGGCCAAGGAATCCCACAATCTGCTGTCTGTAAGGTAGAGACCCAGGAAGGCTGGTGGTATAGTTTGAAGGCCTGAGAGCCAGAGAGCCAATGGCTTAGCATCCAGTCTGAGTCTAAAGGCCTGGGAACCAGGGATGGCAATGGCAGAAGGAAGATGCCCCAGCTAAATAATCACACAGAGAGAGCAAATCCTCCCTTCTTCCACCTTTTTTTTTATGCTTAGGCCCCCAACAGATTGGATGGTGCCCACCCACTTTGGTGAGGGTGGGTATTCTCTATTCAGTCTATGAATTCAAATGCTAATCTCTTGTGGAAACACTCTCAGACACCCTCAGAAATGATGTTTTACCAGATATCCGGATATCCCATTTTCCAGTCAAGTTGACATATAAAATTAATTATCGTACTTTCCAAGCATCCCAATATTAATTCTAGGGATAAATAATACACTTAGGACAGAGGTGTGAGTCAGTCCATTGATAATACCCAGATCTTATTCTGTATGCCTAAAATGATGCTAAGTACAAGAAGGCAATACCAAGTAAAAATAGGAAACTCTTTGCCCTGTAATTAGAAAAACAAAGTAAATTCATAAGTCAATTAGGAAGCCATAAATCATAGTAATCTTATATGACATTGAATTTAAAACTAGAAGAGTGCTTAATCAAATGCAAAATGATTCTCTGGCTAAAGGTGTGGGGGAAGGGGAGGCAATTGTGGGTGGAAGATGTTGAGTAGGCTCAATGAGCAGCCTTGATAGCAGAAGAGTTGGAAGGGTGTAAGAGAAGGTAAGGGCTTATAGGCTGGATGATTGAGCAGGAGAATACAGTAAAGAGATTGTTCAGATTGGCTAAAAGTGGAATGCTAAGCAACATATTCAGCCAGATAAAATGGGGCCAAATCTTGGAGGCCAAGGAATGCTGCTGCCACTTCTATAATCATCGTTGTCCTGCAGCAGTTCATTTGGGGTCCTCCATCAAGCAGCAGTAGTGAGAATGGTGGTGGCAGAAGTGATGCTGGTGGTTTTAGTAACGGCCAGCAATTACTGAGCACTTATGATGTGCCAGGGTCTTGTACTTCATGTGGATTATTGTATTTTAAGACATTATTATCTATTTTGCAGCCAAGAAAAGGAGGCATAGAAGAGATTCATAACTAACCAGAGGACACAGAGCTAGTATGGGTATAGCTAGTATGTTGAGCCCGGGCAATTTTACACCATATTCCGTATTTCTAAACACATCCCTGTATTACCACTGGAGAGTAAGTAGCTACAGAGAGCAGCAGTTCCAATGCATCATCCTACATTTTAGGAGGGATGTTGGTGACTAGAGTCCATCCAGAGAAGGATAATTGGGAAAATAAAGAGTCCTTGAATCTCTGTGAATGGAAATAGAGATGTCAAAAAGATAATCCGGTTTGTGAGAGAAAGTGGTAAATTGAGCTTTAGATTCCCCCCTTTTTCTCCTCTTCCCCAGGCACAGTGGGCTGAGTCCCCTCACCATTGTATATCTGAGATTGAAGAATTATGTACAAATGTTTAAATGGATTACAAGATTATTCCAGGTAGATGGAACTATTTTTATCAGTGACAAAAGAGTTCCTAAGAGTTGTCATTCACTGACCTTTTTTGAATGAGCCATCATTTGCTTTTATATTCTACTAAAGCAATCCTTGAAGATCAAGTACAGAGAAAACAAAATCAGAGTATTTATCAGTTTCTGCAGTTTTGATTTTCCACCAAACATATGAGATCCTTTAGAGACTTCATGAAGTGGAACAAGAGGAAGGGAAGTGGTGTATAGTTAGTATCAGTGTCAGTCCTGTTATTGGTCAGGACCTAAACAACAGAAATGCAATATTTCTTCTGCTCTAGAATCCTAGCTATAGTAAGATACCTCACTGTTTTAATAATGGTGTTTTAGGAGCAAAACCCACTTCAGTAAAGGGAGATATTCATTCTAAGGGGGATTCTGATGTCAAAAATCTTAAAATGTCTAAAAGCTTTTTATTTTAAAATAGCGGAAATAAGAAGTAAGTTCTGCTCTGATCTTTACAGAATCTTGTAGAGCAGGGGGTAAGAGAAAACTGGGCAAATATTAACAAAGGCAGCATGATGTGTGAGTATTTGGGCTCCAAGAAGTGAGGGAGGCATGAGGAAGATAGACTCAAATGCCAGGCACAGAAAGAGCCTAAATGAAGTTGGTGGATGTTGGGAGGAGGGAATTATAGTGTCTAGACTTTGAGTACTCATATCAGGTTAGCCCTGTCATGGAAACATTACAAACATGCATTTTATGGAAATGCATAAAATTATTCCTAGGTGTATTAGTCCATTCTCATGTTGCTAGGAAGGAACACCTGAGACTCGGTAATTTATAAAGATAAGAGTTTAAATTGACTCACAGTTCCGCATGGCCAGGGAGTCCTTAGGAAACTTACAATCATGGCGGAAGGCACCTCTTCACAGGGTGGTGGGAGAGAGAATGCAAGCACGGGAAATGCCAGACACTTACAAAGCCATCAGATCTCGTGAGACTCACTCAGTGTCACAAGAACAGCATGGGGGAACCGCCCCCATGATCCAATTACATCCACCTGGTCCCAACCTTGACACGTGGGCATTATTACAGTGCAAGGTGAGATTTGGGTGGGGACACAGAGCCAAACCACATCACTGCACCTATTAACCATCCACAAACAAGACCAAATCAACCCTGGCAGCCTGGTCCAAAAAAACCTACCTTCTTCAGCCTAATAAATTTGTCTCCAAAGACCCTGACCACATAATTCTACCTTGCATTCTCAGGTCCAGAAGCTTCCACCTAATGTGATGGGTGTCCTCACAACCTTCTGAGTATTGACCATCTCTCTTGGTGTAGCTGAAGATGCTTATTAAGTGTAAATGATACAGATGCTCTATCCGTCAGTTGCCCACCCTTTAGTAAGATGCACAGACAATAAAAAGTCCACAGTTACCTCCCTATAGGCATTATCTTAGTAAATGGTGAAGTAGCTATTAAACTGGAACTTTATGGTTTATAAGATGTTCTTAGTTGAGCTATGCCTTTGAAATCTCTTTCTCATTCTCAACATCAAGTTCACCACTAGATTATAAAATTAGCAAAGGCAAAGACTATGACTTTCTGGTCACAGATTTCCTTTGTCTCCACATCTCAACACAGTTGTACACATATTGTAAGATCTTAGTAAAATTGTGTTGAATGTTCTTTTTTTTTTTTTTTTTTTTGAGATGGAGTCTCACTCTGTCACCGGGCCGGAGTGCAGTGGCACGATCTTGGCTCACTGCAACCTCCACTTCCCGGGTTCAAGCGATTCTCCTGCCTCAGCCTCCAGAGTAGCTGGGGCTACAGGCGCACACCACCATGCCCAGCTAATTTTTTTTGTATTTTTAGTAGAGACAGGGTTTCACCATGTTGGCCAGGATGGTCTCGATCTCTTGACCTTGTGATCCACCTGCCTCAGCCTCCTTAAGTGCTGGGATTACAGGCATGAGCCACTGTGCCCAGCCTGAATGTTCTTTTTTTAAACTTCCCTGTCATACTATATTGCTCATCAGAGCTATTTAGGGTGAAAGAAAAACCTCAAGTTTTGAAGCTTAGTCTCTGAGACTCAGGTAGGGCTGACAGCCATTCAGTTCTGTTCTGCATTTACTTGCCTCATTTGAGTAAACTTCTTCCTGCCTTGAAGGACTGTACTATATACATGTGGACTGATGACTGTGCAAATCTTCTTTGCTTGTATTCAAAGAATTTAAAACATTTCTCATCAAAATATCCTGCTCCTCAACATAACCGAAATAGACTTTAAAAAGCCAATTTTAATTATTTTTCTAGTCCAGTTTATGTCAAGGATGCAATTCGGTTCTCTTGACAGTCTTTATATTCTAATTAAACTCTTCCAATTTGCAATTTTTGTCTTCATTCTTCATTTATTCATAAAAGCCAAACTTGACCTAGATATGTAATAGTAGATGACAAAATGTGGAGTTGCTAAGCCCCTTTCTCCCAATGAATACTATTTATCTGTCATTTTTATAGCAGTAAAACATTTATATAAACATACCATAGTGGAATAAAAGCAACAATCTGGTGCTAGTGATCTTCACTGTGATTGACTTCTATTACTTGCCTATACATTTAGTATGTTTGTGCAGAAATGTTTCTCAAGGATTTTCTAACAGGTGATGTTATTGAGGTCCTGAGAGATGAAGAGATGTGTCCAAGGTCCTGTACCTAAAGCAGGGCAGAGCGAAGACTAGAACCCAGGTCTCCCAACTGACTGCTAGTGAAATGTTATGCATCCCTGCTTCTTTGATTGTTTTTTTGCTGAGAGAGGATTGTTTTGGGAAATATAAAAAGGACTCTGTTAGCGTGTGTCTAGGGTCATGTTATACTGTAATAGCATATGTGGGGTACTCTGGCAGTGGTAGGACAGTGGGTCTTTAAATGGGTCTTTAAAATGGGTCTTTAATGACAGTGGGTCTTTAAATGTGGTAGATGGGGTATCAGGTTGGATAAGAGTTTGGGTAAGCTGCATGGTCAGATGGGCCCAGATTGAAATTCCTGCTCAGACATTAAGCAGCTGTAGGACTATGGGCAAGTTACTAACCTCTGTGATCTCCAGTGTCAACACCTGAACTTCTTGTGAGGATGAAATGACCTGATACTTATGATGTGCTTAGCATTACACCTCACACAGACTAACACCCTTAATAAAAAGTTAACTATTCTTAGATATTACATGTTTATCTGAGTTATGGTTATTGAAAAACCCATATGTGCCTGACGGTAAAACTAGGATTACTGCAAGGGGAAAGGAAAAGATGACAGTCATGTTTCTTACTAACTCTCATTGGAACACACAACAAGCACCTTCTTTAGAATTAAGATAAATACACACACACACTCACACACATACACAGTATGCATATGGTGTATGTCTTTGTGTGTGTGTATCTATTTCTTTGTTTTTGCTTTATCATGCTGCCTAATGGAGGATTGGTTTTTGAAATATGAAAAGGACTCCTACATGTGTCTGTAAGTCATGTTGTAGGATAGTTGTGGATTGGATAGTCCCCTTGAGATTCTCCTTGCTCTTCAATATCAAATTAACAGAGAAAGAACATAGTTTTACTTTGTGGTATATGGACTTTTGCAAATCAGTAACAAGAAAATAGTCTATTATTTCCCACACCATCCCACACTCATACTTAATAATACTCATCCTACTACTTCGTTTTTCATTCTTTCCCTTACTTCTCTTGAAGTCAAAGATGAAAATATAATTTGCCAATATACAGCCAAATTTGTTTTTGGAACACATTCTAGATTATCATCTTTCTCACTTACCACCAGTGTGGTATACTGCATTGTTATAAAACAAAATCACAAACAATTTTCAGGTCAGTACATTTTAGTAAAGTCAGTTTATTACGTTGCCTATTTTGTAGGTGAGATACCTGACTTGTGACAAATGCTTGGACTTATATTTGATAGTAAGTCACTTCAGACTCAATTCAATTTCATTTTCCTTTTTTCACCCAAGTCCATTTTCCCCATTTTTCTCCTGAATTTAGGATGGCAAGTGTGTACTTTATGCCTTGCAGATAAGTTGGTTTCTGTGTAACCATAATAATAAATCAAGCCAACTGGGTGCTGCTGCCCATATCAAAGCCTACAGCTTCCTAATACATTCCAATTAATTATCTTCATGAAGCAATCAAACCATCCCTGCCTTCCTTGCAGTGTCTTTTCTGTTTCCCTCACCTTTTCTTAAACATCTTAAAGAGAAACATGCCTCTGTGAAATGATTGAATGGTTCAGCAGCTTTTGATTTTCAGCTTCTCATTTAATCATGCAACCTGTCATTCTAAATATTTTTCACCTCACAATTATCCTATTTTCTTTTCCTGCTTGTTTATTGTCCACTCTGTGAATCATGTCAATAACAGTTTTTAAATCATTATAAATCATAATAGTTTGACACTTATTTGGAGAAGCCTTATTTTTGACAAGGAGGAGGAAATTTCCTATCATACTGTCATAAATTGGGGGTCAAATCAACATAGATTTCTCTTCTTATTAACATTTCAGACAGAATGCTCCTAATATAAGACTTTAAGAAAACAGTCACTAAGATTTGAGTTTAAATTGTTTCCTCTGGCCTTACTAGCTAATGAAAGCACATTCATAAAAGACCTTCCCAGATACAGGACCATAATTTTTTGTTAATATTATGGTTCATGATTTTAGTTACATTTCTCAGAGCCAGAGTCAGACAATTAGACATTCTGATTCACTGTAGTTTGTAAGCCAATTTCTTATGTACCTTCCTAATGAATAGGCAGAACTGTATCTTGTAAGTTCAAAGGAGTAGAAAATCTATATCAGGAGAGACCGAGATAACATCTGACCTGGTGTTCTAAGTGAGGTGTGATAAGCGTATCTCTTCAGAAAATTACAGACATGATTTAGAGTTATTTTAATTTGTTCCTCTCAACAGGCCATCAACAGAAAGTCAGTTTCTTTGTAAATTTAGCTGATGTAAATAGAATGCCAGCATCCTTTCATCACAGGACTGAGTGCTTGGTGATAGAGGACAGAGATGACTGAGCGTGCTTTTGTAATATCAGGAAGCAAGCAACCTGGAAGTACTCTTAAGTGTCATACCATTGTATTCTGATCCTAACATTGTGTAGACCTTTTTTTTTTTTTTTAAATCCATGACTTGGCATAGAGAGCACACAGCTATTTCAAAGGTTTCACTGAATGCATTTCTTATAACATTCACCTATGTGTCTTTATTCCCGACTAGATAGTTCTCTCTCAATACTTTTTTGTTATCCCTGAGTTCCAGGAGAGGTCCAGGCCGTTTGTGATTATCCCATGAAGAACAGTTAAAGGCAGTGGAAGCCCCACCTCTACAGAGGCAGAGATTAACCAGGGTGGTATGGGCTCCAGTAACAGAGGTTGGAACAGCAGGCAGGATGGCTCACTGGAAGCAGGGCTCAGGGACTTCAAAGATTCTTCCATCTCCAGGGCCCCTGTTCTCCCATGGCTAGGAAGGGAGGAATCTTGTGGTTAGCTTTTGGCACTAACTATATTTATATCAGAGAAAGGAAAAATTTTGGATTTGTCATAGATTTTGTCAGTGAATACTGGCCCTGTCACTTTAGGATTAGGAAGTTGCCTTACTGTTCACCAAAACAGCTTAGTATAATGGTTAAAGCTCTTGTCATTAGATAAACCTGTGTTCAGATCCTTGTCTAGCCATTAATTAGCTGCTGATCTTGGCAAACTACTTCAGCTTTCTGAGCCTCAGTTTTCCTGTCTCTAAAAATAATGGTAATAAAATCATAGCTCATAGGAGTTTGGAAAGGGTCGAATTACTTATATGCCAGGTAAATAGTGAGTAGCAATAATTGCTGACTGCTAATAAGTACTTACCACTTGCCACGTACTGGGCTTAGTGCCTTATTTTAATTATCTCATTTAATCCTGGCACCAACCCTGCAAAGGTAGGTACTAATATTATTATCCCCATTTTAAAGATGAAGAAACTGAGGCCCAAAGAAGTTAGCTAATTCACACAGCTAATAAGTGATAGAGCCAGTGCTTTTGTTGCAGAGATCAGAATCAGAACCTACTGCATGGGTAGAATTTTACAGCTCCTCGAAGTCAGGATCATGTATTATTTATCTTTGTATCTTATGTCCTCTTTTTGGCCTCAGGAACCAGAACAGTATTTTGTTGTGTCAGATGAGGTCCCCCAGTATAAAGATTAAAGAATAACTTTCAAACAGCTATAGCCTCAACAATGCAATGGAGGGATGCAATGGGCCACCTTGCAAAGGAGGAAGCTCCCTGTCTTTGAAAAGGTTCAAGCTGCGGTGGCTGAACCCTCAGGTCCTGCCTAGCTCTAAGATTTTCTGGTTCATTCATCTCCCCGGCATGCCCACATTACATAAGGTGCCTTTCTCTGCTGGAGGAAAAGGGGAAAGAGTACACATCTGTGGGTTATGTGTTAAATCATTCAGCCTTCACTCTTACAAAGTAAAATCTCCTACTCAGGATCCTACCAACTATTATTGTCTACGTTTTACTAAAGAATCAGATTTTCATTTCCACTCCTATTTTTAGTTTTGAGAAACTAGTTCAGTTCCTTGTTAAAAAGTATTGTAGGCATCGTGTCGCACCATTATTAAGAAATGTATTTTACAATATGAATGTAGTGCTAGGTGAATTTATATGAATTATTCCATGTTTGAGAAGGAACCATTTGGTACTTGTTCTGAATACAATTGTTTAAGGGAAGAAAATTGCAGACATGCAGTTTTGTTCCATCCCATTTCAAAACCCTTGGCCTTGTCTAGGCAGCTAGCAATGATGACTGCCTTGAAAATGAAATTACTGTGGTACTTTCTAGGTACTCCAGATCTTTAATTATTTCCAATATATTGCCAAATGAAACATTTATGAAAAAGCTTACAGTTTCATCAAGTATCTTGAAAATTTACACTTACGTTGGTGAAACATCAAACAGTACAGTGTATGGTAGTACTATTTTTTTTTCTCTAGACAAGAATTCTCTTTGCTCTTATTTTTCATGACTCATCCTTCCTTAACTCATCTTTCTTATCCTCTGAAACTTTCTTTTCAGAGAATCAAAATAGCTTTCTTCATCTTTTTTTTCTTCACTTCACAAGACCTCCACTTTTGAATGGTAGGAATAAGGTTGGTTTTTCCACAGGAATTGGTTATAAATTCCTTCTCCATGCCGAAGTACACTGGCCTCTAGTGGATACCTGTCTCAGTTGTAGTTCATACTGATCTTGCCTTAATTCACTTAGTGTAGCACTAAACCAGATATTTTAATAATTTTCAATAGTCTATATTAAGGAACACAATCAGAACTTTGGAGGGTTTGAAGTAGATTTTATTATGAAATTGATTAAGCTTTATGTGGATAGTCATATACTTAGCAATATATTTAACAAATTTAGATTATCGCCTGCAATTTGTTAAGATGTAATTGTGATGTTAATTCCACAGTACTTTTCATTTAACTCACATTGCACTTGAAGACTTAAGGCATATGTAACAGATCATTATAGAAATCAGCCCAACTTACTCATGTCAGAGAAATAAGATTCTAATAGGATACCAAATTGTCTCATATTCCCTGTACATAGTCCTGATTAAGAAAAAAAAAAAAGCTAGCATTTTCCAAAGCAGTATTATTATAGTGGGATTTTTTAAGTATAAAATTTAGGAAAATCATCTGTTAAAAAGTATAAATCTATGTCACTTCTTAGAACTTGCAGTTTAGTATATTTCAGTATGGCAAAGGATTAGTTTCAATTTTCATATGTGGTCATTAAATGGTAAAAGCATATACATTTTATTCAGCAATCTGCCATTAATTTAAATGTGAAAAATATTTTATTGAAAGAGCTACCTAAATTCTTATTCAAAACTCTGCCTATCAGTGAGCCAACAATTCAACCTTGAGTTTATTGATAAGTGACATCTGGTTTTGGTTGTAGGTTGGTTCTGCCTCAGGGTCTCTCATGAGGCTGCAGTCAAGAAGTATGCCAGGTTCACTGTCATCTCAAGACTTGATTGATTGGGGCTAGAGGATCAATCTGCTTCCAAAATGACTCACATGGCAGTTGGTAGGAAGCCTGAGGCCTTGGTTCCTTGCTGGATAGAAGTCTCTTGAGTGTCCGTCCTTATGGCTTGGCAGTTGGCTTGCCCAGAGTGAGTGATCCAAGAGAGAGAACAAATGGGAAGGAGCCCCAATACCCTTCATAACCTGGTCTCAAAAGTCGCACACTGTCATGTGCACCATATTCTGCTCATTAGAATGAATCACTAAGTACAGCCCATGCTCCAGAGGAGGAAGATTAAGCTCTACATCTTGAAGAGAGGAACATTAAGGGATTTGTGGGCATATTTTAAAACTACCATGGAAGGAGATCTTCAAGGGAGGATTTGTCTCATGTTTAAGGAATGTGTTGCATCTGGTGTATATAAAGGACATTTTAGGCTTTGCCAAGGATTTGAGCCAAGTTGGCCAGTAAGGTGACTGAAGGTGTTAGAGTGGAAGAGTATAAGGCAAACCGTATGACACAGTAGATCTGGAGTCACATGAGGGTTTAGGATTATCAAATGTGTGGCTTAGAGGAGTTACCTAATGCCTCTATACTGTATGCCATCTGTAAAATATGGAAAGCAGTTACCTTCCTTATAGGGTCGTGGTGAGATATCAGTAAGTTAAGATAGATAAAATACTTAGGAAGTGCCTAGCATCTAGTAAGTGATTAAGAAGTGTTAGCTACTTCAGCCTTAGCATGATTGCTGTCATGTGTAAATTCATGTTGTATAACTCTTCAATCCTCGTTTTGTAGCCTGAGAAATCCTTGTGTCCTTCTCCAAACTTGCTTGGTTTCTTTTCTCTCTCTGTGTAGCTTTATTCTGCATTCCAACATTCACACATGTAACAGTTTTCCACTCGAATATTTCATTATATGCAGAAATATTTTCAAATTCTGGCCAAGCATGGTGGCTCACACTTGTAATCCCAGTACTTTGGGAGACCTAAGCAGGAGGATCACTTGAGCCCAGGATTTTGGGACCAGCCTAGGCAACATAGCGAGGCTCCATCTCTACCAAAAACTTTTTTAAAAATTAGCTGGGCATGTGGCAGATGCCTGTAGTCACAGCTTCTCAGGCGGCTGAGGTGGGATCACTTGAGCCTGAGAGGTCAAGTCTGCAATGAGCTGTGACTGCGACATTGCACTCCAGCCTGGGCAACAGAGCCAAGATTGCATCTCATAAAGAAAACAGAAATAGAAATTTTCAGATTATTTGAGGGAGTGGGAAAATCCAAAAGTTAGAGAGGGTAGTGATAGTATCAGGAAAGATGCACTGGTTTGGAAAGCATCTTCCGGGATGTTGATACATCTATCTAGTTGTGGGAGATACACAGATTAAGCAGTAAGGACAGATGCTGCTCTCAGATACATTTTGTCTAGTAAGCCTAGTGTTTTTAAAAATCCAGAATTTTGGCTTTTGAAAATAGGAGAGATCTGGGCATAAAAGGCCTACATTCCCATGGCAACAATTGGATAGATTGTGTAGCAACTGCCCCATTTGAAAAGGCATGTCCTTGCTGGTATGTCAGAGTATTTTCTGTTGTCTTAATCTAATACCTCTCTACTCATTTACTTACCTGTCTGGCACTGAGTTTGAAACCACCCCTTCCAATTAAAATTAACACTCTGCAAGTCAGTTAGTCAATATAATCTCCCATAAGAAGTACCCCCAACATCAATGTACTCGATACATCTATAAAAACAGTCATTTGGAACGGTAACATGAAACTGGGATGGAATTCCTGTTCTCAAATCTGCCAAGGCAGAGATTACAGTCTTCTCAACTAGGTGGCAAGAACTTCGGAGTCTAGTTAGATGGCATAGTATGAAAGGGAACTCGTGTAGCAGAAATGGGCATTACAGGAAGCATCACCTACTCAAGACAAACAAAAAAATGGGAGATGCCCTCAGCTAGCCTTGAGCAACACAGAAGACCATCCAGGTTTCCGGAGTAAGAACTTTGACATGATATTCAAAGCAATCATGAAAATAAAAAGGTGGCAGGTCAAGACATTTACAAAAATATTTTTTTCAACCCAAGAAGCTTTTACTTTGATAGGACACAAAATAGACATTAAATAGGTTAAAAACTATTTTTTGGATTTAACATATTGGAAAATACATGTTCATGAGATAAACCCACACTGAGAAACGTGTGATAAGATGGATGAGGTAGGCATCTGCAAACAGGGACATTTGTCCAGACATTTCAGAGAATAAAGGAGAGTTACAGAGCGGGGAAGACAAAAGGAAGCTCTAGCATATCTGGAAAGCAAATGCTTGTCTACGTTGTGGACTTAGGTACTGTGTGTGTATCTGTCTTTACTGGATGCTGCTCAATTCCTAGAAAAGCCATGTGGAATTTGAGAGCTTTAGTTTCCTTCCGCATGGTTTTTCTTGGTTGTTAAGCCATCCTATACGTATTCCCTTTGGGTATATTTTTTGGTTGACTGTTAACAGCTCAATGACACAGTTTATTTGCTTAGTAGAACAGAATAATGTGGCTTTTGAGATAAATGTATGGTGACTACTTGCAGCTGGGTCATTGGCATTTTATGGAAGTTAAACAACACTTTTTGTTCAAGGTTGCAGACCTACATTTTTAAATACTAACCATCTTCTCGAGTTTGTCTCCATGTTACCCATGTTCCTTCTTTAGACAGACTGGAAGACCACATGGGGATTCAGTCTTATTGAGCCCATCTTTCATCATGCTGAAAATAAGGATTTCAAGTCACCTTCTTAGTGGGCCTTCCTTAGTTTTGTTTGTGGCTAATAAACTGAATGAAGCCGTTTTAGTGCTGAGAAGCTCGTTTTCACCTGACAAGCCATCATCTGTCATTTGTAATGGACAGGACCCAAGATAATAAAGCCTTTAGCTTGTTTTCCTTTTTCTGCCTTTAACTGGGGTGTAGATCCAGACAGCTAATGAGCAACAATTTCAGATTCTTAGGTATTAGCCATGTCCCAAAAAGAGCCAAGGAAGGAAATGTTTGTGATAATACTCATTTAATGGCTTGTGCTGAGAATGTGCAGCTTTATTTGACTTTTATTTTATTGTATAACCCATGACCATGGTTATCTTGTGGAGAGGGGGTAACTGAACAAAATGTTAACCTTCCAGTTCTAGAAGATTGAATGGATTTTCCCAAGAGCAAGCTGGGTTGGTCAAAATGGCACATTATCAGTTAGTCTTAAAAGGAAACAATGGCACACTCATCTCACAGTATATGGAGGAAAGTTTATTTTTAAAATTATTGATAATGACAGTATATGTGGGGTTAAAGGAACCTGGGGCTGGCAGCCTGGGATCGCTTCTGTCCCAATGCTGAAAGAGAGAGAAGGAGGTGACTACTTGACCAGAAGAGAATATCCTGTAATGAAGACTTTTTTGAGATGCTCTGATACCTTCTGTGGAGGAAACAGCCACCCAAGACAATCATGCTGGGAGGGACGGGGGAATAAATGCCCCCAACTCCCTCTCCTCCTGCCAGGGCTCCCCAGACATCAGATCCAAAAGGAACCCATTAATCCGTTCTCTCTAGTCAGCCTCCCAGGGCCAAGAGGAGGTTGCAAAAGAGTGGAGAGGATCTGGAGAGGCCCCTGACAATTCTGCAGCACAGCTAGGTCCCAAATCACGATGTTTTCATAGTCTGTTTAACATGTGCCTCAGAGAATATGATATTCTGGAATCCTTTTGCAAAAGGAGTCTAATAGCTGGAGAACTCTACTAGGTCCATGAAAGGTTAACCATGGATGAGAGAAGGTGTGGCCAATCAATGATTTAGGCACTTTGAGGTAGAAAGCATTTTGTTCAATTCCTTACTTAGCAGGCTGTAGGGAGTGCTCTGCCAATGTAGTTTCTAATTTGCTCCAGACATGGTATACTGACATTTGCTGAACAGCTAAATAAATAGATCTCTGTTCCACACAACAGATAACAGCAAGGTCAGACAGTGATATTAGTAATTTTAGAATATTGTCTACAGCTGAGAATGTTTTTTTGGTGACAGTGACACTTAATACTGCTGGTCAGTGTAGAATGAATTCTACAAGATTCCATTCCTCCTGATATTAAATATTACCAGGCACCAGCCCTGCCCAGGGATTTCGGAGGACCCCTAATTCAAATGGGGTGTTGATTTTTATAACACATGTTTGAATGTGTAACTTTCTTGCATTATTGTTTATTTGGTTTTCCTCTTAATTTACCTGAATTTAAGTTTGAGATGCTAATGAATTTTTTCAGCAGTGACTGAAAATTCTGAAATTTCAGAATTTAAGATTCTGAGTGTCAGGTTTGGCATTAGAGTCATTTTACTGGAATGAACAAAAGGTGGGGATTTGGGGAAATGAAATGGAAACTTGTTTTTGTAAAGAAATTTGGCAGTAAATTGCCTTTCACAAATATACTAGTGAGATTTGTAATGAATAAAACATGTATGTGTTTTAAAAATGCTTTTACTTAAAATAATTTTAATATAAATTTTAGTCTGTAAGAAATAGCTTATAGATCACTGAAATCATAGCTGGAATCTTATGTTTTTACTCTTTCCAGCCAGATATTTATCCACTAGGGTTTTGATATGAATCTTTGTCAACCCCTTATTTTTCCAGAAAACTAAATGATCAAATAGGTTTATTTGAACAGATGCCTAAAACCTCACAGAATCATTATATTCCACCATCGTTTTACATTAGATTTGTTATTTACAGAAACAGTGGGTTTTGCCATTAACTAAATTTGTCTTCATTTCTCTGTGGTGTGAAGTGTGAATCTGTGTGGTCTTAAGTTTTGGCTCTCTCTGCTTAGCTATTTTTTTTTTCTAATTGATGTTAATCACAAATAAAGGAGAAGAAACCACTCATAGAAATATATTTTTTCCTCTTGCTTGTAGGGACAGTAACTCTGTGGAGACTGATATGTTGCAACAATAGATGGGTAGACATCCTGTTTATAGATTAATAAATGGATCCTTCACCAAGTTGCCAATTTTATGGGTGTTCTCTATATTAACTCTCCAACAAATGATGATGGAGTATACGTATTTACATGCATCAAGATGACATAAGTCTGAGATGATTGAACAAAATATGGCTCAGAAAGAATGTGCCAATAAATATTCTTAATCTGCACCAATGTAGCTCCCATTACAAATAAAATATAGGTATTGCATTATAAGCAATGAGTATCCTGCTTTGAAAGCAATTATCTGTTAAGCTGGAAAGACAGTTTTGTAACCAAATATTTCTGAAGAGTCAATTCTAATAGCTGATTTGTTAAGAGAGAATTATATGACTCTTTTTTTAAGCCTTTTGATGCCCCTTTATGAAATAGTATGACCAAAATCTCTTTGCTCTATTTTTTTTTAGCTTTGAATATCTCTGTGGCCAAATTATACATTATGGTAGTTTTTGCATGATTTATTTTAAACACACAGCACTCAAAAAAGAACGTTGCATTTGCCATTCTAAATGTCCAAGTGGTTTTTGTAATCATGGCAATGGTTCTGATTCTCAGTTCAAAAGGATATGGGAACTATGGCTGTAAAAAAATAGAAACTGTGCTTGTGCTATTCCCCCAAATCTCTGTGCCCTTCAGTCCTTTTAACTCCTTGTCTCCTTTTCCTATTTATAATGCCATTCAATATTTCCATCTTCAGATTTTTCTTCTCCTGAAAATCCTGTTAATACCTGACTTAACCACTACTACCCTGTCTGCTGACAACTACAGAAGCATTTATATGCCACCCTTGGCCTGGCCAGGGCCTTTGTAGTTGCTGTTCTTGCTTGTGAAAGCCTTCTACTTTTGTAGATACTATAACTTTGACCTAAATAATGAAATGATTAGCATCTTTGTAAAGAAGGACCATAGATCTCTGTGCCACCTAACCACAAACATACCAGCTCCTGAACACCTTTTCTGACAGCTCTCTGCAGATCAAATTTCCAACCCATTGACTCTTTTGCAGAAAATAACTAAATTAAGGTGTTATAATTTAGAACACAGATGGTCTGCTAAAGTTCACATGAAGGTAGAATCCAAATTATTTGACCAGAAGATTTTTTCAAGGAGCATTACTTAGGTCTAATACTTCGTACAATATACTTTGGAGAACTTTGATTTAAGGAAACAGATCCTTGTTTTGGGAGGAAGTATGGCTTTATAATTTATATGGTGCAGTATTCACATTAGTTTTTAACCTGTTAAGCTATACCAGTATTCCTAATGGAAGATGTCTTCATTCTATTTAGAGCTGGAAGTCTATATTTAAATTTTTTGCTTTACATATACCTAATCATACATAATTAATATATTCTTGGTGGTTATGCAGGATGTGAATTGGATTTCTTTACTGCCTGATATTTTCTTTGTGAAAGTTATTAAAGGAGGGGCAATGTTGACAGACTAAACCTTTAGTTGTAATTATGTGTAATTGTGTGTAAATGTGTGTCATGTAACTCCAAAGTTAGGGAAACAAATGTATTATACACTTGCATTGACTCTTTCCTCCACTTCCATGGCAGACATTGTTAACAGTTCAAAGATCTCTGCCATGGAACTAACTAGAATGTGCCCCCATCATCATTCTTCAAGCAGCCACTTACAGAGTTACCATGCCTACCAGTGGCCATTCCACTGCCTGATATCTAAAATCTGTATTGATGATGATGTCTCACCATTAGAATTTTTATGGCCATAATTTCAAAGAATAATAGTGACAATGGTATAAATTTCAGTGTTTCAGACATGGAGAGGAGGAGCTATCAGTCTGCAGAGAGAGTTCTTGTTAGGAACATCTGTTTCAGCTCAGGACAGAGTTTAGTGTTTGAAGGCCAGGCCCCACTCTTGTACCTTCATGACCCCTCCCCAGCCCCATCTAACTAGGAAATGCAAAACCCATGAGCTCTGGACAACTCTTTTATCAGTAAACAGGAAATATCTGTATTGTAAAGAACTAAAACCCATTGGTCCACAAACCTATAAAAGATATCTTACCTCTGATTGATTTTAATTCAGCAGCAAAATTTGAAAGCAAGAAATACTTGGGCACCAGAATACAGGACTCAGAAGCACGTTCTTGAAGCTTGGAAATAGGACCAATATGGAGCTGGAACTCCTGACTCATCTTGGGAGTCTCTGATTATAGAGAGACTGCCAGAGGGAGTGGAACGAACATGGACTTTACAGTAAGACCGACTTAATTTAAATCTTGACAACATTGCCTACTGCTGTGTGATGTTTAAGCTCATTGAGTTTATTTACCAGGGAAAGTTATAATACATAATTTTAGCACCTAGGAAAATTAACACTCAATAAACCTTAATCCTCCATACAGTTTTGCTTATTCTACCAAGGAGTAAATTATAGAATATAAGTAAAGTGAAGAATTTAGGAAGAAGAGAATAGACAGAATAAGGACAGATTAGAGTCTAATTAGACCCATTTCCCTAGGTTCGCCTGACTGCTTTCAGAGGTCAACCTGAATGGAAACTTGACTCTCTATCAAGTTACTGTCCCCAGAGGATCTCTCCATAAGATGTCATTTCCATGCTATCAGTTCAGAGAAGTTGGAATAAAATGGTTGGTTCATCTCAATTGATGAATTTAAAATGCCCAAATCTTGTTTTGTATTAAGGGTGTTGTATAAGACATTTCCTTTTGATTCTGAGATTTTCAGGCAGGATCGTGGACTCACTAAAATTATTTCTTTTTTCCTTGGAAGAAATTAAAAGGGCAGAGTGGGAGGGTATCTTTCGAGGAATGCTGTTTTTCACATGTCAGTTTTAGCTATTTTGGAGGTACATGAGTTGCTTTATTCCAAGGATCCTGGCATTTGAAGTCACACAAAAGAAAATAATTTCAAACTCCAAGAATATACCAAAGGTAGAAAAGTGAGCCTGAGCAGCTTGCCAGAATTTCAGCAGAAGGCAAATCTGGTCCCAATCGAACCAATCTGTTGGTTTATTTGTATTATTACAACAAAGCCCAAGATTGAATTCCTCACCTGAATCACTTCCTTATTGACTGAATCCATTTAGACTCCCCTCTAATTTAGCAGAGTATTTTTTATTAAAGCCAGGCATACAAACATCAATTATCCAAGCTGCATCTCATTTCCTTCACCATTTATTTTCCTTCGTTGGCTGCCAGTGGATTAGAAGACATGATTAGAATTCATCAGGAAAATAAAAACAACAAAAAAGAAAAACAGTTTCACAAAAACAGATGCTTAAACAAGAGCAACAACATTCAGAATTAAAATAACCTGTGATTTTTTTAAAAAAGTCCTTATCTTGGCTAATATAAACATGCTTGCTTGATTTTTATCAACCTCGTGCCTGCTGCAGTGGGACTAAATTAGCATTCCTGATTGGAATAGGCACAGACAAAACCTAATAGTTGCACTTACTGTGCTTCACGTATATGCTACAGTGTTTTTAAATACAATGCAGTACTTAACTATTTGCAATAACCATTGCAAAGTAGCTGGCTTACTGTGAAAGTTTTCTATTTTTTCACTTCCAACCAATGTCAGGGAGGAAAAAAGAACAAAACAGAGACTTTCCTTCTATGAACTTGTTAAAGGTAACAGGTTTTGTTTTAAAGGAATGTTATTAAAGTTGGACTCCTTTATGTAATTGGCCACCACTACTGCCTGGGTACCTTAGTGTTATCAGTGATGGCAAGAAAATAACGCAACAAAGAAAGACAACGTAATGTCTGAAAAGTGTTATCAAAGATATATCAAGTGACATGAAGAAGGAGGGGTGATGGTATACTTGCCATGAATTTGAGGGGAAATGAACCAAATCACATCTGTGTCAGGTTAGCAAACTATGACCTGTGGGCCAAATCTGGCTCACCGCTTGTTGTTGTAAATAAAGTTTTATTGGAATACACCATGCTTATTTACTTATATATTGTTTGTCTATGATTGCTTTCATGCTGCAACAAGGGTAAGTAGTTGTGACAGAGACTGGCTCAAAAAACCTAAAATATATACTGATAGAGCTCTTAAAAGCAAGATGTTGTCGACCCCTGGTGAATGTCAGTGGCTCCTTTATCATTATCCAGCTATTCCTAACTGCCCTGCATGTGCTGTGGTGAAACAGTGTTGGTTTGAACTGTAACTGCTTAATAGCTAGGAAACCCTAAATTTTCTGAGACTCAGTTTATCTATAAAATGAAGGTTAAAAATACATTTATAAGCTTATTGTAAATTCATTGTAGATGCTCAATAAATGTTAATTTCCTTCCTGACCTTACTATAGTCTGTGTAGGTGTCTCAAAACCAAAGGCTTCTCAAACTCTTTGTCATGGCGTTTGCTCTGTGAGACTCTGCATGATTTGTGAGGGGGCCCATCTTGTTTCCATCACTCTACTTCTCAGGCCCCAGGGACCTGATACTCCAGATTCTGTTCAGTTTCTCAAATGCACCACACTCTTTTCTGTTCCTCCACCTGTATACATGGTATTCTGTTGTCTTAAGATACTTTTCTCCCTCTCTTAATCTTGATCTACCTGCCCTCTTCCCAACTGCCCTTCAGACTCTAGCTTAAATGTCTCTGCCTATGAGAGGCCCTCCCTCACCACCTAGTGTAATATAGGTCCTGTCCTGCTACTCACATAGGACCTAGCATTTTCCTCCCCTTCGTAACTATTATCGTGGTTTGCAGTTTTAGATATATAGAACCTTTTTGTCTAATTTTAAAATCTTTCTTGCTGGCTTAGCTACTGCCTACAAGCACAGGGCACATAGTAGGCCGTGAAGAATATATATTAAATTAATAACTTTTTATTGAGCAGTCTTGCAATATTTTTATTTCATTAAGGGGAGTCAGGATCATGTTGAATAAAAAGAGCTGAATGTTTTAGACTGACAGCAAACAGGCTGCCTAATTTGGCACAATTTGTTTTTACCTCTGAGTCTTGATTTTCTCATCTGCGAAAGGGGGTTAGGTAATATCTGTCTCACAAGTATATGGCAGAGTTGGTCGTGGTAATGAACACAAAGAGACTAAGCCATCGCTCATTGTAGGGCTTCTCTAGGTTTGCTGGCTTGGAAGGATATTTGACAGTAGATAAAGCTGTAACCCCTGATTCTCCCAGATCTTCACCTCAATTTGGGGATGATTATACCCACCTCCTGTGATACTCATGTGTTAAATGCGTTAGTACATATACAATAATTAGAATACTGAGTACAACCCGCTAAATGCTTTAGTAACGTTAATTATGGTTGTATTTGTGATTGCTATTCATATATCAACTCTAGAGGATTATGTACACTTTGCCCAGAAAAATACACATTCAGACAAAAATTCTGTGGACAGCTGCGAAGAATTCACTGTTCCTCTGAAACTCATAGCCCTCTCCTGAATACATATGGTGTGCACTAACACTTGCCATTATCTGAAACTCATAGCCCTATCCTGAATGCATATGCTGTAGGTTACCACTTGCCATTGGAGGTCTTGGAGGCCATATCCTGTAGGAGCAGGGTAGCCATGGGACTTAACTACTATTATCCCCCAAAAATGTTGTGTTTGTGAATTCACCTGACTGAGGAATACCTAATATTCATCAGATATTCAAAAGGATCCATGTTCCAAAGAAGAGGTTTAGTATTGATTTTTGTTGGTTTGTTTATTTGGGCAGTGGGGATGATGTTGAAAGAAGCTTGATAAATAGCAAGGGCTGTAGCTATTCTTTTTTCAAAGTTTAGTTTTTACTTTTAATTGTGCACTAAAATCTGCAGCTAGAGTGTGTTTTGCAAAGCAAAACACCCAGACATTTGAAAAACTTGTGTATGGACTGCCTGACCACCTGCACAGCTGCCAGAGCAAACTTGCCTTGGGATCAGCTGTCTGGGGTCTGGGGACCCGGGCCCTGTATCTGGCACTTCAACAGCCTCATTAGATGATCTTTACTTTTGTAAAACAGTAAATAGCAACCCTCATAATTCTCACCCGAGAATTAGAAAAAGCCTCTGTTCCCAAAAGCACTTGGGATCTTCCGGGAGAGTCTCTGGTTACTTAAATAGACCTAACACTGAATTCTTAAAAAAAAAAAAAAAAAATTCTCTTTGCCAGGGGGCTGGGGGAAGATAATTAAAAGTTGCTGTTGGTATCATCATGGAACAGCAGTTAGTGGTTGTAAAATGAATGAACATGTGAGGCACATACTGAAAATTTGACATGCTTTATAAATGCTAAATAATAATAATGATGTCACGAGGCTTTCATTTTTAAACTATCTTAATTGCATTCCCAGTTTGAGATTGCAGATTACAGTAGTTAATTATAGAAGTTGGCCCAGAGTTAAACCTTAAATCAGATTTCCATTAAAGTGCATGACTGCAGCAAATTACTTTACAGTGGGAGAGAAGGCAAGAATGGCATAATCTCTGGTTGAGTGGGATCTTCTCACCACCCAGGGTGGTGACTTTCCTCTTAGGGTGCTGTGGTATATCGTGTGTCCTAAGCAATCCCATTTCCTTGAGCTAAGCAGCCTGCGTACTTCTATGTCTTGTTGCTCTTCTTGTAGAAATCTCAATTTCTTTGTTAGTATTGGTCATACTCTTTCTGTTCCTCTGTCTTCCTCATGACTTCTCACTCTCCTTTTTGCACTTTCTCTCTCTCTCTTATTCTTTTGCGTTCTCTCATGCCTTCTCTTTACTGCTTCTTGTTCACTCATTCTCTCTCTCTCTCTCTCTCTCTCTCTCCCTCCCATGCTCTCTCATGGTTGTTCTGTATTTCTCATTGTCTCTCATGCACTCACTCTCCTCTCTGTCCTTCTGTTCCCCTCCTATAACTTCTCTTCGGCGTTTCAGGGAGCCTGCTTTCAAGACTTGCATCCACCCAGTTCTGAAGAAGGAAGAGGCCAGGCACGATGGCTCACACCTGTAATCCCAACACTTTGGGAGGCCAAGGCAGGAGGATCAGTAGAGGTCAGGAGTTCGAGACAGCTGGCCAACATGGCAAAACCGCCTCTCTACTAATACTACAAAAACTAGTCAGGTGTGGTGGCAGCTGCCTGTAGTCCCAGCTACTCAGGAGGCTGAGGTATGAGAACCACTTGAACCCGGGAGGCGGAGGTTGCAGTGAGTCAAGATTGTGCCACTGCACTCCAGCCTGGGTGAAACAGTCAAAACGTGTCTCAAAAAATAAATAAATAAACTAAAAAGGAAGAAATAAGAGGATCCAAGTTCCCGTCCCTGGCATCTGGCACCTGACAATCTTGGCCTCACCTGTATCATCTTAAGTTACTTCACCATTCAACCATTAGTTCCTCAGCGAACTAAGTTGGGTGACATATCTGCCTTTATCCTGGCTGCTCCCTTTATCTCAGATCCTGCTCTTTTTTTCTTCCTGTCTACTAGAACCTCACCTATTCCAAAAATCCTCTGTCATGTCAGCAGCCTGCATCACTGCCTCTCCCCTGGTCTTGGCTGTGTGAGACATCTGTAGACCCTGTATTTGTAATTGTCAGTTTATTGGTCTGGCTCTCAAACTAGTCTTTGAATTCTTCCCTGAGGACAGTGATGATATTTTATCCTTCTCCATATCCCAAAACTTAATTTTGTACCTGGTACAAGGGAGATGTTGATCAAGTGTCAGTTGAAATTAATTCATTCATTGTTAAACCATTATTTTTACATGATTATGCCATATCATGGATTGTGCTGGCTACTGATTATTAAAAAAATGGGAAAATACATAATCTTTGTTTTAGAGAAGCACAAAGATGATCCAAACACGGGAGTTGCATCTTGGGGATGGGGAGAGGAAGGTAAGAGGAGAATAAAGTACATTGGAGAACAACAGCTGTTCATTTCTCAGTAAGTCTAACAAACCAGTTATCCCTCTGCAGTTAGGAAAGAAGGCTTTTCCTGGGGTTCAGCACCAACTAAAGTAGTTGAATTTTAACTGCAAGTGTTTATATGAAGAGTATCTATTTTTAACATCGGACTCTAATTAAACACGAGATACTAACACATGAGAGACTTATGGGAACTGATGCCAACTGAGGCAACACTGATTCCTGTTTGACACTTACTCCAGGCACTCACCCACTAAGTAGAATTGAATCACAGGGTCTCAAGCCCCTTGTCTCCTTTTTGCTCCTATCCCTCACTCCTGCCTGTTTAGGTGAATTCACATAAGATTATGATGTAAACTATACTCTGTAAAATGATCGTAAAGCTTTAGATGGGTTAAACAGAGTCAGTGATTCTAATTTAATGACAATTCCCTGAGAAGTTGACATCCGAACTTGTCCTTAAGGAATGTGCAGGCTGGAACATGGCAGAGGCATGCAGGTGCCAATGTGTGTTTTACTAGAATGCCAAGTTCCTCTGCACAAACCTTACTGAGCCTCAGCAGGTCCTGAGTTTCTATCATGGACCCCATGGAGTCATTCTTGCTCTTGAATGTTTTTCTTCTATTGTTCTGGCAAGTTCCTCTCCATCCTACAGTTATTTGGAAACTACTGCTGTACCAAGCCTCAATGCTAACAGCATTTAATAGCTGTCATTAGAAAGCAAGCTTCTGCTTACCAGTTGTCCTACTGTGAATAGTAATGGGAGATTTCTTTTTTGGGAGTAGCCCCAATCTCTAATTGGTTTGAAAAATATTGTTCATTTCTTTGATTCATAAGGCATTACCTTTTTGTTGAATTTCAATAAGTTTGTATTTCCATTATATTTGAATTCAACATGAGCTGCAGTCTACTGAAAAAGGTTTTCTTACTTGCTCTCTAGGTAACCTGCCCACTTTCATCAATGCTTGCTGAATAAATGCAAGTGTAAATATCCATTAAGTACATTTAAAGCCATGTGGTAAACATTTCACATGTATTATCTCATTTAGGCCTTTCAACATCCTGTGGGCTAGGTCCTCTTTTTATTCCCACAATACAGATGAGGAAATGTTCAAGAGAGATTCTGTAACTCGCCCAAGGTCCCAGCCCTAGCAACCACATCGATGAACAAATCAGTAGACAATCTAGGGAGCTGGCTTTGGGCCTGGCCACAGCCACATGACAGCTGTGTGACCTTGGGACAACATGCCCCAATGCGCCCTATGGCTTTCTCAGCTAGAGAGCCAACCTTCACCCTACCTAATAAATAGGGTTCTGGGAAGGCTCACAATAAAAAATAAGGATTTGTGTGATGGCACTTTCTAAACATTTAAATGCTATACAAATGTAAGATATTCTCTTCTCGTATGTTTGGTGTAGGTAATTTAACACACAGAAATAATAGGATTCTATGCAGCACATATATATATATGCTTTACAATTAGTGTGGCATAATTTAATTGTGACTCTACTGTTGGAATTTTGATGCCTCCAGCTTCATGAACAGCCATTTTTCTGTGGGTGTTATCAATTAATCTAGGTAATGAATTCTCTTCATTATCTCATTCTTCATGTTAATTATACAGGATTTTCTTATGCCTATTTATCAAGTCAGGACAAGTAGAGTTTGTTTGTTTTTTTTTTTTTTTTGGCCCACATGCCTTTGAATATGGAATATGTACAAACAAGTTAACATGATGGGTGATGGGTTTAAATTTACATTTCTGAGAAGCTCCAGTCAGTAGCTTGACTTTCCTTACATTGTTACTTATGCTATAAGCTTGGATCTCTTTATTTCGAGAGTCTTTTTGTAATCAAAAGGTTGCTGTCTAAGATAATTAAACTATCTCTGATTTTTGAGAACATACCTCTAGCATATCAACCAGGTATTAAGGAAGCATGAAAACATTTGAATCTTTTTTACCTTTTAATACAAAACAATAAATGGTTTCTGATTTTGAAATATTGTGTGAGGCACCATGACATATAAAAAGGTAATTGTAAATCGTGGAGGAAAAAAACCTAAATGCAAGAAATTTTAAATGATACTACTCATAAAAAGAATAGACAATAATATTTTCAGAAAAAGAAGACATTATATAATAGATGAATGAATGATGATTAAATTCATTTTGAGTTGAAAAGAGTGATTGATGGGAAAATTTGGTAATGTTATATTGTGATATTTATTAATTTATTACTAATATGAGCTTTCTTAACATGTTCTGGGCCATTTTTGTATTTTATGCTCTGTATAAAACAAAAACAAAAAAACGAGGAGTCTTATTTTAATTGTCTCTATTATTTAACCAGTTATTTTTGAGACTGTTGGCGATCAGCATTTTGATTGGTAACTTTTTATTTTTGATTTCAGGTTGAAGCCATCCTTGTCAATATATTTGGTGGTATCGTCAACTGTGCCATCATTGCCAATGGGATCACCAAAGCCTGCCGGGAGCTAGAACTCAAGGTGCCCTTGGTGGTCCGGCTTGAAGGTGAGTCATGGTAGATTTCCGCTGTGCCAGCACCCCTTCTCCAAGGTCAGGTGACCAGCATGTTCTGGATTCACAAACTTCCTGAGATAACAGAACGAAACACTAGATTGTATAAGATGAAACAAACACAGTACGGCAGGACTTCCCTGGGCCTCTAGCAAACTAATGTGGCTTTTAGCTCTCCAAGTATGGCAGGTGTTATGATTCTCCAGATTTTGAAAAATTACCCCAGAGCAAAAGCCCTTTTATTTATGAATCATTTTATGAGATTAGTGTTTGGGGAAAAACACTCTGAGAAATGTTTCTCTGAGAATCATGCATCATAACTGAGGATCCCAAAAAGCTTTGGTTTTTTGGCTTATATTTGTCAGTGCTTATTAATTGATTTAATTGATAAATTAATTTGATAACTGAAATTACTTGGAATTTAAAAAATAATTCTTAAAAAATAATTTGTATATTTTATGGTATATTTTATATATCATATGTATTATATATTTTATAGAAATAAATATTTTAAAAAATTTTTAGTAAGAATAATGACATTGTTTTACAGGTTTGTAAATACTTTTCACATTTAGCGTGTCTGTTTCTGCATAAAATGTTATAACATGTTTTAGTTGAAGTATATGAAGAAAATCTGGCCTCACAGACATATGTATTTTTCAAAATGGGAGTAGTTTTGTCCGTTTGTTTGTTTGTTTGTTTGTTTGTTTGTTTGTTTTGAGACAGGGTTTGTTTGTTGCCCAGGCTGGTCTTGAACTCCTGGCTTCAAGTGATCCTCCTGCCTCAGCCTCCCAAAATGTTGGGATTATAGGCTTAAGCTACCACACCTAGCCAGGGGGAGTTTTTAATGCTCTTTTCATATAGTTCTGAATATTCTTTGGTACTACACTAAAAGTCTATTGGTAATAGTTTATTGAAAATTAGTGTCCATGTGGAATCTGGAACTATCTCGATGAACTTTTCATATTCCATTAAAACCCATTGGTCTGTCTTACACATTAAGTGAGTTTTATCCATGCATGGTTCAAAATCATTCACTGATGATCCAGAAAATTTGTGATTATGCAGATCTTCCAAAGGTTGTCTCATTTCAATGTACAATATAAAAAAAATCACATTTGTTAATATTACCACCATCATATTAGAAAAGCTTTTTAGTAGGAAGCTGTCAAGTTCACAGGGCAGGTGCACATTGTCTAGAATTTGAATTTGACTTTATAGTGCAAATTTTATCAGCCACAAAATGGTTAAGTTGTTTTCCTTGATGGGACAGACTCACTTCACTCATATTTAAGAAAATGTCTGCCAGCTCACCAAGTCTGAGCAACTATAGTGTGTCAGTCTTTATTCCAAGAAAGAAACAGCATTTCATGGAAAAGTGAGCAGTTTAGCTTGATACCCAGACAGTTGCACAAACACTTTTCCTCGGAACAGTTCAAGATGCTGCAGAAGTGCTTTATGTGTGTTTATAATTTGGTCACAAAGAGTATCAAACAGATGTGTAATCAAGGGTTGAGGTTTAATGAAATAATCTTTTTTCTTTTTTTTATTTTATTATTATTATACTTTAAGTTTTAGAGTACATGTGCACAATGTGCAGGTTAGTTACATATGTATACATGTGCCATGCTGGTGTGCTGCACCCATTAACTCGTCATTTAGCCTTAGGTATATCTCCTAATGCTATCCTTCCCTGCTCCCCTCACCCCACAACAGTCCCCAGAGAGTGATGTTCCCCTTCCTGTGTCCATGTGTTCTGATTGTTCAGTTCCCACCTATGAGTGACAACATGCGGTGTTTGGTTTTTTGTCCTTGCGATAGTTTACTGAGAATGATGATTTCCAGTTTCATCCATGTCCCTACAAAGGACATGAACTCATCATTTTTTATGACTGCATAGTATTTCATAGTGTATATGAGCCACATTTTCTTAATCCAGTCTATCATTGTTGGACATTTGGGTTGGTTCCAAGGCTTTGCTATCATGAATACTGCTGCAGTAAACATATGTGTGCATGTGTCTTTATAGCACCATGATTTATAGTCCTTTGGGTATATACCCAGTAAGGGGATGGCTGGGTCAAATGGTATTTCTAGTTCTAGATCCCGGAGGAATCGCCACACTGACTTCCACAATGGTTGAACTAGTTTACAGTCCCACCAACAGTGTAAAAGTGTTCCTATTTCTCCACATCCTCTCCAGCACCTGCTGTTTCCTGACTTTTGAATGATTGCCATTCTCACTGGTGTGAGATGGTATCTCATTGTGGTTTTGATTTGCATTTCTCTGATGGCCAGTGATGGTGAGCATTTTTTCATGTGTCTTTTGGCTTCATAAATGTCTTCTTTTGAGAAGTGTCTGTTCATGTCCTTCGCCCACTTTTTGATGGGGTTGTTTGTTTTTTTCTTGTAAATTTGTTTGAGTTCATTGTAGATTCTGGATATTAGCCCTTTGTCAGATGAGTAGGTTGCAAAAATTTTCTCCCATTTTGTAGGTTGCCTGTTCACTCTGATGGTAGTTTCTTTTGCTGTGCAGAAGCTCTTTAGTTTAATTAGATCCCATTTGTCAACTTTGGCTTTTGTTGCCATTGCTTTTGGTGTTTTACACATGAAGTCCTTGCCCATGCCTATGTCCTGAATGGTAATGCCGAGGTTTTCTTCTCGGGTTTTTATGGTTTTAGGTCTAACATTTAAGTCTTTAATCCATCTCGAATTAATTTTTGTATAAGGTGTAAGGAAGGGATCCAGTTTTAGCTTTCTACATATGGCTAACCAGTTTTCCCAGCACCATTTATTAAATAGGGAATCCTTTCCCCATTGCTTGTTTTTGTCAGGTTTGTCAAAGATCAGATAGTTGTAGATATGCGGTGTTATTTCTGAGGGCTCTGTTCTGTTGCATTGATCTATATCTCTGTTTTGGTACCAGTACCATGCTGTTTTGGTTACTGTAGCCTTGTAGTATAGTTTCAACTGAGGTAGCGTGATGCCTCCAGCTTTGTTCTTTTTACTTAGGGTTAACTTGGCAATGCTGGCTCTTTTTTGGTTCCATATGAACTTTAAAGTAGTTTTTTCCAATTCTGTGAAGAAAGTCATTGGTAGCTTGATGGGGATGGCATTGAATCTATAAATTACCTTGGGCAGTATGGCCATTTTCACGATATTGATTCTTCCTGTCCATGAGCATGGAATGTTCTTCCATTTGTTTATATCATCTTTTATTTCATTGAGCAGTGGTTTGTAGTTCTCCTTGAAGAGGTCCTTCACGCCCCTTGTAAGTTGGATTCCTAGGTATTTTATTCTCTTTGAAGCAATTGTGAATGGGAGTTCACTCATGATTTGGCTCTCTGTTTGTCTATTATTGGTGTATAAGAATGCTTGTGATTTTTGTACATTGATTTTGTATCCTGAGACTTTGCTGAAGTTGCTTATCAGCTTAAGGAGATTTTGGCCTGAGACGATGGGGTTTACTAGATATACAATCATGTCATCTGCAAACAAGGACAGTTGGACTTCCTCTTTTCCTAATTGAATACCCTTTATTTCCTTCTCCTGCCTAATTGCCCTGGCCAAAACTTCCAACACTATGTTGAATAGGAGTGGTGAGAGAGGGCATCCCTGTCTTGTGCCAGTTTTCAAAGGGAATGCTTCCAGTTTTTGCCCATTCAGTATGATATTGGCTGTGGGTTAGTCATAGATAGCTCTTATTATTTTGAGATACATCCCATCAATACCTAATTTATTGAGAGTTTTTAGCATGAAGGGTTGTTGAATTTTGTCAAAGGCCTTTTCTGCATCTATTGAGATAATCATGTGGTTTTCGTCTTTGGTTCTGTTTATATGCTGGATTACATTTATTTATTTTCGTATATTCAACCAGCCTTGCATCCCAGTGATGAAGCCCACTTGATCATGGTGGATAAGCTTTTTGATGTGCTGCTAGATTCGGTTTGCCAGTATTTTATTGAGGATTTTTGCATCGATGTTCATCAAGAATATTGGTCTAAAATTCTCTTTTTTGGTTGTGTCTCTGCCAGGCTTTGGTATCAGAATGATGCTGGCCTCATAAAATGAGTTAGGGAGGATTCCCTCTTTTTCTATTGATTGGAATAGTTTCAGAAGGAATGGTACCAGTTCCTCCTTGTACCTCTGGTAGAATTTGGCTGTGAATCCATCTGGTCCTGGACTCGTTATGGTTGGTAAGCTATTGATTATTGCCACAATTTCAGAGCCTGTTATTGGTCTATTCAGAGATTCAACTTCTTCCTGGTTTAGTCTTGGGAGGGTGTATGTGTCAAGGAATTTATCCATTTCTTCTAGATTTTCTAGTTTATTTGCGTAGAGGTGTTTGTAGTATTCTCTGATGGTAGTTTGTATTTCTGTGGGGTCGGTGGTGATATCCCCCTTATCATTTTTTATTGCATCTATTTGATTCTTCTCTCTTTTCTTCTTTATTAGTCTTGCTAGCAGTCTATCAATTTTGTTGATCCTTTCAAAAAACCAGCTCCTGGTTTCATTCATTTTTTGAAGGGTTTTTTGTGTCTCTATGTCCTTCAGTTCTGCTCTGATTTTAGTTATTTCCTGCCTTCTGCTAGCTTTTGAATGTGTTTGCTCTTGTTTTTCTAGTTCTTTTAATTGTGATGTTAGGGTGTCAATTTTGGATCTTTCCTGCTTTCTCTTGTGGGCATTTAGTGCTATAAATTTCCCTCTACACACTGCTTTGAATGTGTCCCAGAGATTCTGGTATGTTGTGTCTTTGTTCTCGTTGGTTTCAAAAAGTATCTTTATTTCTGCCTTCATTTAGTTATGTACCCAGTAGTCATTCAGGGGCAGGTTGTTCGGTTTCCATGTAGTTGAGCGGTTTTGAGTGAGTTTCTTAATCCTGAGTTCTAGTTTGATTGCACTGTGGTCTGAGAGACAGTTTGTTATAATTTCTGTTCTTTTACTTTTGCTGAGGAGAGCTTTACTTCCAACTATGTGTTCAATTTTGGAATAGGTTTGGTGTGGTGCTGAAAAAAATGTATATTCTGTTGATTTGGGGTGGAGAGTCTGTAGATGTCTATTAGGTCCACTTGGTGCAGAGCTGAGTTCAATTCCTGGGTATCGTTGTTAACTTTCTGTCTCATTGATCTGTCTAATGTTGACAGTGAGGTGTTAAAGTCTCCCATTATTATTGTGTGGGAGTAAGTCTCTTTGTACGTCACTCAGGACTTGCTTTATGAATCTGGGTGCTCCTGTATTGGGTGCATATATATTTAGGATAGTTAGTTCTTCTTGTTGAATTGATCCCTTTACCATTATGTAATGGCCTTCTTTGTCTGTTTTGGTCTTTGTTGGTTTAAAGTCTGTTTTATCAGAGACTAGGATTGCAACCCCTGCCTTTTTCTGTTTTCCATTTGCTTGGTAGATCTTCTTCCATCCTTTTATTTTGAGCCTATGTGTGTCTCTGCACATGAGATGGGTTTCCTGAATACAGCACACTGATGGGTCTTGACTCTTTATCCAGTTTGCCAGTCTGTGTCTTTTAATTGGAGCATTTAGTCCATTTACATTTAAAGTTAATATTGTTATGTGTGAATTTGATCCTGTCATTATGATGTTAGCTGGTTATTTTGCTCGTTAGTTGATGCAGTTTCTTCCTAGTCTGGATGGTCTTTACATTTTGGCATGATTTTGCCGCGGCTGGTACCGGTTGTTCCTTTCCATGTTTAGTGCTTCCTTCAGGAGATCTTTTTGGGCAGGCCTGGTGGTGACAAAATCTCTCAGCATTTGCTTGTCTGTAACGTATTTCATTTTTCCTTCACTTATGAAGTTTAGTTTGGGTGGATATGAAATTCTGGGTTGAAAAATTCTTTTCTTTAAGAATGTTGAATATTGGCCCCCACTCTCTTCTGGCTTGTAGAGTGTCTGCCGAGAGATCCGCTGTTAGTCTGATGGGCTTCCCTTTGTGGGTAACCCGACCTTTCTCTCTGGCTGCCCTTAGCATTTTTTCCTTCATTTCAACTTTGGTGAATCTGACAATTATGTGTCTTGGAGTTGCTCTTCTCGAGGAGTATCTTTGTGGCATTCTTGTATTTCCTGAACCTGAATGTTGTCCTGCCTTGCTAGATTGGGGAAGTTCTCTTGGATAATATCCTGCAGAGTGTTTTCCAACTTGGTTCCATTCTCCCCGTCACTTTCAGGTACACCAATCAGATGTAGATTTGGTCTTTTCACATAGTCCCATATTTCTTGGAGGCTTTGTTCGTTTCTTTTTATTCTTTTTTCTCTAAACTTCCCTTCTCGCTTCATTTCATTCATTTCATCTTCCATCACTGATACCCTTTCTTCCAGTTGATCGCATCGGCTCCTGAGGCTTCTGCATTCTTCACGTAGTTCTCGAGCCTTGGCTTTCAGCTCCTTCAGCTCCTTTAAGCACTTCTCTGTATTGGTTATTCTAGTTATACATTCATCTAAATTTTTTTCAAAGTTTTTAACTTCTTTGCCTTTGGTTTGAATTTCCTCCTGTAGCTCAGAGTAGTTTGATCATCTGAATCCTTCTTCTCTCAACTCGTCAAAGTCATTCTCCGTCCAGCTTTGTTCTGTTGCTGGTGAGGAACTGCATTCCTTTGGAGGAGGAGAGGTGCTGTGCTTTTTAGAGTTTCCAGTTTTTCTGCTCTGTTTTTTCCCCATCTTTGTGGTTTTATCTACTTTTTGTCTTTGATGATGGTGATGTACAGATGAGTTTTTGGTGTGGATGTCCTTTCTGTTTGTTAGTTTTCCTTCTAACAGACAGGACCCTCAGCTGCAGGTCTGTTGGAGTTTGCTAGAGGTCCACTCCAGACCCTGTTTGCCTGGGTATCAGCGGCGGTGGATGCAGAACAGTGGATTTTCATGAACCACGAATGCTGCTGTCTGATCGTTCCTCTGGAAGTTTTGTCTCAGAGGAGTACCCGGCCGTGTGAGGTGTCAGTCTGCCCCTACTGGGGTGCCTCGCAGTTAGGCTGCTCAGGGGTCAGGGGTCAGGGACCCACTTGAGGAGGCAGCCTGCCCGTTCTCAGATCTCCAGCTGCATGCCAGGAGAACCACTGCTCTCTTCAAAGCTGTCAGACAGGGACATTAAAGTCTGCAGAGGTTACTGCTGTCTTTTTGTTTGTCTGTGCCCTGCCCCCAAAGGTGGAGCCTACAGAGGCAGGCAGGCCTCCTTGAGCTGTGGTGGGTTCCACCCAGTTCAAGCTTCCTGGCTGCTCTGTTTACCTAAGCAAGCCTGGGCCATGGCAGGCGCCCCTCCCCCAGCCTCGCTGCCACCTTGCAGTTTGATCTCAGACTGCTGTGCTAGCAATCAGTGAGGCTCCGTGGGCGTAGGACCCTCTGAGCCATGTGCGGGATATAATCTCCTGGTGCACCGTTTTTTAAGCCCGTTGGAAAAGCGCAGTATTAGGGTGGGAGTGACCTGATTTTCCAGGTGCCATCTGTCACCCCTTTCTTTGACTAGGAAAGGGAACTCCCTGACCCCTTGCACTTCCCGAGTGAGGCAATGCCTCACCCTGCTTTGGCTCGTGCATGGTGCGCTGCACGCACTGTCCTGCGCCTACTGTCTGGCACTCCCTAGTGAGATGAACCCGGTACCTCAGATGGAAATGCAGAAATCACCCATCTTCTGCGTCACTCACGCTGGGAGCTGTAGACCGGAGCTGTTCCTATTCGGCCATCATGGCTGCCCTCCCCAATTTTTTTTTTCTTACTGTGAGTATGTGGTAGTAAAAAGTACAATGATCTCTCAGGTGTAGTGATGCATGCCTCTAGTCCCAGCTGAGCAGGAGACTGAGGCAGGAGGATTGTTTGAGCCCAGGAGTTCAAGGCTGCAGCAAGCTATGATCATGCCAATATACTCCAGTCTGGGCAACTTAGCAAGACCCCATCTCAAAAAAAACAGTACAATGACTACTAGCAGAGTATGGTGCCACTGCCTTGATTCCATGATAACATGCCAGCAGTTTTGCCTACCATTACTTTCAACCTATGAGTACAAATGCCAACATAGTCTTCTCTTATTGTTATTATTACTGCCACTATTAACTATGAAAGTGGTTTTTACCTTAAGGAGCACCCCTCTGCCCCTGCCTAAAGTGTATTAGGACGTTTTCTCTAAGGTAAGGCAGTGGATGTCTAACATGGGATAAATTTCAATTACTCACATTATCCTAGGGGTAAAATGAAAACCCAAAGGGCCAAATATAGTAGATTATTTACCTGGAAATTGATATATTCGATCTAAGAAAGCTGGCCTAACTAATGCTTTGATCAGGTCCTGTGAGCCTTTGTCTAATGTTTACGTGTGGTAAAGTTTAAGCATTAAGAAGTGTTTTTTAGACAATGGAGCAGATTTGAGGCTTGACGGCAGCATGGGATTCCCTCAATGTCTTACTTGGTTTAAGCTGATGATGAAGAATTGAACACCAGGAGGAAGGAGCAAGGGGGTTCTGCAGGGTAAAGGGGGAGAGGATGCGAGTGATAAGGCAGGAGAGGTGAAAGATGTCACTGTGAAGTGAAACTGGTCCTAGTAAGGACATGTCCACAGGGGACAGTGAAGGAGGAAGGAGATGAAGAGGTGAGTGGGCACTGGTGAGGCAGAGAGCAAAGTGATGAACAGGACATGTAGAAAATGGAGACCTGGAGAGTAAGAAGAGAAAGGACAATGAGACTCAAACATACAGAAGGACAGGGGCATGCACTGACAAAAACATCAGACCCTCCTCCAAGAGCCACATCTCCAATGACAGCAGCAACAGAACGACCTCGGACAGGCTGTGGGTGGAGGTGAGAAACAGGTCCATCTTACCTTGCAAGGGGACAGGGCTTGAGTAAAGAATAGAAGATGGAAAATTAACTCCGTACAGAACACACGTTGGAAACGAGCAGCGGAGAGAATGCCTAAATCCAGAAAAGTGCAAAGAGGCCAGGGGACATCATCAGACACAGAACTGGACCTTGGCTCTGCTGGGGATCTGCATTCACTCTGCCCAGAACAATTCCACCACTCAGCTAAGGGCCCCTGTTCTCAATGTATTCTGGGTGTTAGCAGCAAATCTTGGGCTCTAATATTCTGAATGAAAATGTTTTCAAAGCTACTCGGCCCACAGTCAATCTACCGAGGCTGCCTTTTTGATAGGAGGTAAAGGCATTATTACTGCTCTCATCTCTTGGTCTTAGAACCTAGCATAACTGAAGACTTGAAGAATGAATAGCCACGAAGCATATGGGACACAGCTGAAAACTCTATGGCTGCCTCTAAACTCTTTAATACCTATAGGTTTCTTTCTCTCCTCCAGCAGACCAAAGGATCACATACCATCATGTAGCGAATAGGAGTGCAAATTGTGTCCTTCTTAGCATACCGAGTCCATGCTAAGAAGGACACGATTTGTACTCTTCTATTTGTGGCTCCAGTTTATCAGTATTTCAGAATCAAGGATAAGAAAGTGTCCACCCAGAGGAGGTACAGTGCCTAGTCAAGAAAGCGAAAGACACAGAATATGTTTATGTTCACAACAACTTTAGAGAAAGTTTAGGGAATGTTAGAGAGATTGGTAAGAATGAAGGGGGTGGGATAATTGTTTTTAAAGACATTTGGCAAAAGAAAAACAAAATGTTTATGTTGCTGAAACAAACCTTTTGGTATTGGGTGGAAAATAAATTTGAGAAGATTTGGCTAAGAGAAACGGTATCCAGTCTACAAATTATCTCGAGGTTTATTATTAATATATTAAGAGCTCAACTTGGAGTCATAATGAACACCTGAGAAACAAGCATATTCCTCTTCAGACATATCTGAGACATAGAAGTTTGCTGCAGATTTAAATAGGACAGTAATAAAAGGAATTCTTAAAAAATTATTATGAGATGTTGGTGGATTCTGATAAAGAACTATAAAACCACTCAAAACATTTTGTATACTGCGTTTGGCCAAAACACTTTGTACACTGACTGTATAGAGCTGTCAATAAATGTACATTTCTCAACAGTTTCATGGGTTGGGCCAAGTTAACCGTCTAGGCAATTTTTGTGCCAAGGTTTGTATACGTTTCAAAAAGGAAAAAAAAAAAACCCTCATTTCAGATAATTTGTTCTTTATTCACACCAGAAACAATTGGTTACAAAGGCTGAATTTCCCCCAAATATGTAGCTGTTCATTTCACTCAAGAGTCTTTTGAATAAAAATAATCCTCTGTCTCAGTTGGTGAGTTCTGTTCTGATAAGGCAAGTAAATACATGTAATTATAAAGTTACCATTTTCAAAGAGGAGAATAATCCTTTCCTTATCCACTGGTGAAACAGCTTGTAATTATTATACAGCTGAGAACAAAGATTTGTCCACAAAATCCCACTACGTCAAGCCTGATTTGATTGATTAAAACTTTTCTCATCAGGATATTTTTAATACATTGTGGGTGGGCAACAGAATCTTTAAAATGTGGGCTGCATATTAGAGAGACTGATGGCAAGGATCCTGGATCTTCTGAATGGTCACCAACCAAACAAGAAGGCCACTTACTTTATTCACAGGAAATAGGTAGTAGTTACAAAATGTGCCACTGGGTTTTGAAATGTCTGTTATCTGGATCACTGAAAATCTCACAGTTCTTCAGACTGTGATAAACATGTGGCAGCGTGCCTGAAACTTAGAAAGTACTTAATAAATATTAGCAATAAAAATTATGTACCATTGTAATCCAGTCTCTGGTAACATTTTTCCATCACATCTCATTTTTAGTGTCACTTGGCTTTGTAATAGCTACTGGGATGATGGAGACCCCTTTTCACCTCACTCTCCCTAGCTAGACAATGGTGTGTGTTCTGGGAGTCTGAGCCAATTTTAATATTGATATGAATAAAGAACCTTGAGAAATTCATCCATCAAAACAGAGTATAGTGTAATGTCAGGTCAAATAGAAACTACCACTAAAAGTGTCCAAAATGTTTCCATCTCTTTGTACCACTTTATCTTTCTTTGTCCTTGTAGACAAATGAAGACTTGCTCTGTTTACAAAAAAAAACAGAAGGAACCAAATCATACTCTAAGGTTGGATAAACTACAACTAAATGTAGAGAAAATTGTGAGAGAATAAGAATTTATGTTTTGACATAGAGGAAAGCAAATGAAAAATTTAGATGGAAGATAAAAGACATTTCCCAAAGGTCCCTGTAGTTGGCAACTTTTTCTCCACTGGAAGTACTGAGAACCACTATTTGTGACAAGATATTTTTGGTTTTGGTTGGTTTTTCATTTTCACTGAGCTATCTTTGAAAACCACAGTTCTGCATGTGGTTTATGAAGGGCCTTTAAAATGACCATAACTTCTCCATTTGTCTGTCACATCTCTCCTTGGATGGTCCCCTGTATTCACACATCTTTCTCCACATGCACTCTATCCAGTGTTGCAGCTTCATCTCTGATCCTCTCCCACGCTCTCTGTTGAGTTCCCTTTCTGACTTTCCCAAGTCCATCAACTATGCCATCATTCTTCTGGTTCACAGATTTAAATTCCTTAGATTCCCCTTGTTCTCTCATCTCCATTTCTCTCTGCTCTTGCCTCCATACCACTTTATATCTGTGGCAATTCTGCTTGGGTTTTTGGTTCTGCCTAATGTCATTGACTCGGTACCTACTCAGTTTTCCCACTCTGTTCTTTTAGCCATAACATATTGCTGCAAAGCCATTACTCTCTCCAGGACATCCTTCTGATCTACCCAGGTCCTGGGCTTCAGTTTTTACCACTGTTACGACCCCAATACCAACTCTCAGGTATGGATGATGACTTACTTGATGACTGACTTCTGATCCTCTACCCACTCCTTCCTTCTTCCTTTGCAATGATTCAATTCTTACCTATCCTCCAGACTCAACTTGGAAATTCTCCTTTTATACTACTTCTTTGCTAACTCACATCTCTAAATCTACTATAACTATAATAGTCCATGTTGAATAAGCATAAAAGTGGGTTATGCCAATGAAAGTGAGCAGAGCTACACTAGGCACTGACTTTTGTCCCTTAAAGGGACACATTATTAGGAGTCTGCATTTCCTTAGTTTAAAAAGCATTGGCTTGATTTGCATTTAGTTCCCTTTATGGATAATACCTTCTTCAAATTTCTGCATTGTTTCACCTATGATCAGTGCCAAGAATACAGTTATAACAGAATGCTTCATCTTCCCTTTATTAGGCATGGTCAATACAATGTTGGGATAGGTCTTGTCTTGCTATGGGTCTGCTCCATTCACAGAAATCACACATATGAATATTAGTGAGTATCCCTGGTAGTTTCATGTTGAGTGTGAGACCCTGTATCTATCCGAGGACATTTATCACACAAGATGCCAATTCCCACAAGAGGAAGAAAAGGACACCAGCTAGGACTCCAGAAATGTCCAAAGCTCTCTTGCTTTTTCTCTCTTGATAAAGATCCCAGATTCTTACGATAAGAGAGGAGCTATAATAGTGGAAAGAGGGTAGTGGCTAAGAAGGGTCACTATGTATATTTTTCTTTGCATAAATTTGGAAGACAGTGCCCTCTTTGATCTCATCCTGAGCTATCACGTTCAATTCCTTCATGATACAGTGGACATTGTGAAGTTATCAATATTTCTGAAGATTCAGCAAACCAGTCTGGTGGCTGTCTGGGATCCCCTGATGGCTACTTTTACTAAGATAGAAGCAGGTCCTATTAGCAGGTAACACTTGTTACCATTTTATAGATATTGTCTTATATTGTTAATTTTTTCCATTTTATTTTCCCAGCCATCTAGTAACTGACATTTTTTTTTACATCTCTCTTGATCCTCCTTAATGCCTAAAGCTCATTGACCTGCATGCACATGGTATTTACTAATATACTAATTAACTAATTAAAAAACCACAGGCATAAACCTTGGAAGTACATTTAGTTAAAAGATTCAAATCTGATCATCTAACAAATTTAGAAATGTCAAATCTTCTTCTTAGTATCTCAGATAGACCTCTGATGCAATCAGCAGAGAATATTAAGGAAAATAATCTTGAATGTGGGATTTTGCATATTTCAGCATGAATATCATCTGCGTATTATAAAAATCACTTAGTTCTTCTGGAATACTAAGCAGAGTATGAAAATAAAAGATGCACTCCTTTAAATCTTTTGGGAAAAATTTAAGGCAGGGTAACTAGCTTTTCTCGAAATGTATGAATAACTAATAAATTGTGGGCCTCTGTGACAACTCAGGCACAGAAAGGATCCCCAGAAAGAATAGGTCAATCATAGTGTGCATTCATTTCTAGTTATTTCCAGTGACAAACAATAATATAATTTGCTGATAGAGACCTGTCCCCCTTTAAGAACAGGAGAAGAGTTGACTCTTAAAATCTGAGGGTCTCTGATCACTTTGACCCTGAAAACAGTCTGACATCAACATTTTAATCAGAAATACACCAATACTGATGCACTCATTGAGTCCTTGATCAATTTTTTTCATTGTAGCTTTGTCAGTTATTTTCCTTTTATTACTTTTATTGGGATCAATTATACTGCATTTACACTTCTAAGAAGATTTAATTCATCAGTATGTTTTAATGTTCATATTAGGTTTTGCTGACTGGCGTGTCTGCCATTTTCATTTTTCCTTTGTGATTATTATTTCTATTAAGTCCATATTGTGCAGATCTAAGCATGTGAGGCAGACAGTCTCAGGGAAGGAAAGAGAAAGGAGAGTGGCAGAGAGTGAAAGAAGAAAGAGATACAAAGAGAGAGGCAAGCACAGAGAACAACACAGGCTACAGCTGTTTGGGAGTCTTAATGTCAAAGGATGGGGGTACACCAGCAGAGTCAAAATATCCTTGGACTTTTTCTTGAGAAGGTCTCCAGGGAATTATGGCTGCAACACAGAGCTTGGGAAAACTGAGCTGTTCCAAGAATGATACTGTAAATGATATGGCTTGCCTCTGTGTCCCCACCCAAATCTCATCTTGAATTGTAATAATCCCCACGTGTTATGGGCAGCACCCTGTGGAAGATAATTGAATCATGGTGGTGGGTTTTTCCCATGCTGTTCTCCTGATAGTGAATAAGCCTCACAAGATCTGGTAGTTTTACAAAGGGGAATTCCCCTACACATGCCCTTTCTTGCCTGCCACCATGTGAGACGTGCCTTGCTCTTCCACCACGATTGTGAGGCCTCCTCAGCCATGTGGAACTTTGAGTCAATTAAACCCCTTTCCTTTATAAATTACCCAGTGTTGGGTATGTCTTTATTAGCGGCGTGAGAACAGACTAATACAGTAGATGTTGACTCAATGGGGCTGCTTGAGTATAGTAATCTGAGTTTGTTGATGAAGTGTACAAGACTTTTGGATAGTTATCATATTAAAGTGTCTGTTATTCAGGTGGATCATGAGGTCGGAGATCGAGACCATCCTGGCTAACACGGTGAAACCCCGTCTCTACTAAAAATACAAAAAAAAAAAAAAAAAAAAAAAAAAAATTAGCTGGGCGTGGTGGCGGGCGCCTGTAGTCCCAGCTACTTGGGAGGCTGAGGCAGGAGAATGGCGTGAACCTGGGAGGCGGAGCTTGCAGTGAGCCGAGATCGCGCCACTGCACTCCAGTCTGGGTGACAGAGCGAGACTCCGTCTCAAATAAATAAATAAAGTGTCTGTTACTGCTTTTACTATGGTGATTCTCAGAGTATGGTCCACAGAACTGACTTTCTCACTCCTTTGTGTTTTTTCTTGGTCCCTCTGAGACCTTCTAGCCTCTCAGGAAGGCCATCCTGATCCCACGGTGTTCCTTAAAAGTCCAGATCCCGTAGGTAGCCAACCTAATTAGCTTACCTAATAGCCACTGCTCCCATTGTTCACAGCCCATCCAGCCAAGCCGTGGGGTTAGGGTCTTTGAAGAGGCCCAACAGATCCTTTTCCACCTGGGTTCTGATCCCAGTAAGAAAGAAAATAGACTGAGGAAACAAAAGTATTACCTTCATCACCAAAGAAAAAAGAAGTAGTTGGAGGATGCACCTTATTGTGTGACCAACAGTGAGCTTCCTTACTCTAAGCCCCAGAATTAGGCAGCTTTGTAAACCCAGTCACAGGCTCCACTAGACTTCAGTGTACCTTCCATCCCAGGGTGGAACCCAAGGAGCAGAGGATGACCTGGACCCACTCTGAGTGGCATATCCCTAAAAGGAAGGCCAGAGGAAGGGGCAGGACTACCCATGCCAACTTTCTCCATTCGAATATTCAGTCAGCTCCCTACACCGTCACCACTCCCGGATGGAGCCAGTGATAGGCAAAGAGAACAGGAGGGGTTACACTAATGACTGTCCCTCTGCATGGGAGGAAACATCCCCCAGTGCACATCACAGGTCTTATCTGCCCCAGGAGTGGGCTGCCTTTGGTCGGGTAGCTGCCCCACTCTAGGCGGTGGTCATCCCTTCAGGAACAAGAGCCTGAAGTTGCTTCCCTGAGCAGCAGCTGTGGGTGTGGCCATTTTTATAAGGAGAGGTTTTAAAACTGGGCAGGTACCAGGACTGGCATATCCTGAGTGCTGCCTTATAATGTCAGAACACCACTGCGTGCTCTCGGGTATCTTCTGAGTGACTAGTCAGTTCATTTCTTCCTGACTCAATTTCCACTTGAAAGTCATATTTGATGAGCCATCAAAAAGAGAGCGAGCGAGCACATTGCTATCAGGACGAGACTTACAGGTGATTCAGTCTGTAGTGTCTTATAGACGCTAAGTGTTTCCCGCTGAGACTCTTCCAGAGAGCGCCACCTTGAGGCTGTCCTGAGGCAGAACTACCTATGGGGAAAGACTTCATGAGAAATGTTTTAGATGAGGGAAGACAGCTTTCATCTCATGCCACCTTCTCTTTATTGGCAGTGGCTGCCTGAGCAGTGCTGTGCCAAGAAAGATTCTGAGGCTATATCCCAGCTCAGTGGAAAAAGAGTTCTATGATCTTTCCAATCACACGTGTGGGAAGGGGTGGAGGGAGTGGAAATTCGAGCCAATATTTGCCATTGTCAATTCAAAGAGACCATAGGTGGGTTTTTTTCTCCTAGATATATAGCTGCTTACCACTATATCAAGTCAGAAGTAGGGACTGCAAGCTGGGAAACACCAGATGAAGATGATTCTTGTCTTCACCTGACCCTTTAGCCACAAGGCCAGAAATTTGGATTGTATAGAGCAAAGGTCTACAAACTTTTTCTGTAAAGGGCAGGATTTTAGGCTTTGTGACTGTATATTCCCTGTTGTGATTACTCAGCTCTGCCATTGTAGTGTTGAAGCAGCAGTAGACAATAGGTAGAGGAATGGACATGGCTGTGCTACAGTAATCTTTTTTTAACAAAAACAGATAGTGGAACAGATTTGGCCCGTGAGCTATAGCTTGCAGATCCCTAGTGTAGAGAAGAGGCCAGCAGCAAGACCTAGAATTCTGGAAAATCCTCACGTTATCTCTATCTAAATCCCCTTCCCCTAAGCTCTGAAATGTCTCGTGAGAGTCAAGTAAGAATTTGGCAGGCAATATTAAGCTCTGAGAATCTGACTTCTTCCCAAGGAAAATATTAGCAATGAGGTCCACTCAGTCATTTCCCCACGTAAGGACAGAATCACACTCAGTGACACAGTGATGAGTGTGATTCTGTCTTAGGCAGTAATGGTGGACCAAAGTCAGCATTTTCGACAAAAATCTCACACTGTTAAAATTACCTTTGAAAATTTATTAAATCATCCGTAAATTAGAGTATGCATGGCTTGAAAGCTAGGAGGAAGATTCAAGGGAAGCATGAAAGGTAAATTCACATGCAGATGTTTGGGTGTATAAAACATCCCTTCTTTGAAAGAATTGTCTTATCCCTAGCAGATGATGGCAGGTGAGCACAGAAGTGTAAGGTGTTCTTGCTTGCCAGAGGGTTCATTCCATTCTTGTTTAATATTAAGGCTCCTTTAACTTTGGTTTAGTATCTATGTTGCTTTTTTTCAAGGGTTAACGTAATTGAAAGCATAAGCACGTAGCATCAGCTCTCAGTGAATATGTTAGACTTGATCCTAAACCTTGCTTGCATGATCATAGCACATACACACCATTCTTTGAAACCGTGTAGAGAAGAACTTAGCCATTGGCTTCCTGCCACTGGAGCTGGGGGCTCCTACTGTGATGGTCCGAATAACTATCACATTCACATCCCGAGCGTTGATTTCTTCTTACTGTGCGAGAAGAAATCATCGAGGAAATTAGGTGTGGATACAATACAGCCACACAGAATATCTTATGTCATCTTTAATCTTCATAAAATGTTAGGGGCACGAAGCATTTAGATGTGATTCACATTCAAGGAGAAATCTAAAGCCTCAAAGCTGCAGTAACTTCCCCAGGTTGTTCAGCTACTTGGGAACAGAACTGGGTTTAAAATCTCAGCTTCTTCCTCTGCAAAATGGAATAAAAATAGGGCAACTCTATAAGGTTGCTGTAAGGAGCAAATGAGTTTTTAAATAATTTGCAATAGTCCTTGGCTCAGTAAATGTTAGCTATCCTTATTATCATCTAAACCCTTGTCAGTATCTCGACTGAGGCCACATGGATGGCCAATGCTGTTGGCTGCCAAGCACGGTGCTAGGTATTAGGCACATATCATCTCAAACAAGTAAGAGCTGCTGACATAGCAGAAGTTTTGCCTCTGATTCTCAATGAATTATTCTGTTTCTGACATAAAGTAACAAGGCAAAAGAGACATGAAAAGTTATCTAAATTTACAGGTCACCAAGAAAATGGACCTCCTCTATCTAATTGCCACTTGAAAGGAGACTAAGGAAGGAGGTGCAAAGGTACAGGAGCAGTGGACATTTGAGGAGGAATTGGCTGCTTTAGAGAATTTGGCTTGTTTCCACTGAATTCCCCTCTCCCAGTGGGGAGAAAAAACTCAGTTACTTCCAGCAGAGGGGCTGAAATACTTTAGGCTTTCGAGGCCATACTGTCTGTGCCACAGCAACTGACTCCTCCCATTGCAAAGCGCAAGCAGCCACTGATGAAGCAGATCAGTTTGGCTGTGTTCCACGAAAAAGTTATTTATGGATGCTGGAATTTGAATTTCATGTAACTTTCATGTATCATAAAATGTTCCTGTGATTTTTTCCTCCCAGCTATTTAAAAATGTAAACCGTATTCTTAACTTGCAGGTGATACAAAAAGAGGCAGCTGGCTCAATTTTGCCCAAAAACTAGAACTTGCCAGCCCTGACTCAGAGCACTAGAGCAAGAATCAGACCTGTCAGGGTTAACTGGTTGTTTGATCCAAGCAAATTGTCTGACATCTTGGGGCCTCATTTTCCTCCAGTGAATTCCTTCTAGCACTTAAAGGCCAGCTGTGTGGTTATGTGGCTTTGCTTTGCTCTCAGGTGAACCTGGGTTCAAGTCCTGGCTCAGCCTCTGACTTGCTGGGGATGTCGGGCCAGTTCCTAAGCCTCCCAGTGTTTTGGTTGCCTCTCCTGTAAAATGGGGATTAAAATGATGTTGACTGCAGGGTTGCTCTGAGGATTAAGTTTCATGATACTTGTGAATCCCTTAACTCATGTATCCAACAAACATTTGTTGCACCTAATATGTACTCAATAAGTGCTAACTACTGTATTCTTTTTTAAAAAACTGAATTCCTATTAAAATAATAACTTTTAAATTACAGTTTCTACATATTTCCAGACTGGAAAATGATTTTCTTCACAGCCTTATGATAAAAGGCAGGAAGCGTCTGCACCTTGCGAACAAAATCCTGTACCATGTGCCCACTACCTTTATTTTCTCTTGTGTGTAATACAAGCGAAGAAGAAATTTTGATACATTAACCTTGCATCTTTGTTTACAGCTCTCTTACTCCACCCAGTGGCAGAAAGTCACTGGTGACATGCCAAGGAGGTCATGAATTTTTAACATTTTAATAATTGTTATTATTTATAATATCCCCTAGTAGTAGAGCAAGATTTCATTTTAAACTCATTCCCCTTTGATTTTCCATTTTTAAGGCCTGCAGTGGGTAGATAACCATTTAGCTGAGTGGCTCTCAACAAGCAGATATTAAGAAGTGCCTGAGGTTCCACCAGCATGAGTTGATCAGTTATCTGTACAGGTGGTTATTAAAAGTGTTGTCCTGAAGGCTCATTAAAAAGCAATGTAGCATTTAATAAATATTAGAACATGTCAGTAGCACCATTTAAATGTGGGAAGGAGATCAATTTCCTTTGTAATTCTGTGCACAGGCATAAACACTCTTTAGAACACTTAATTCCATGTCAGAGTTTAAAGCAGCTATGATAATTTCTATTTAGAAGTAAAGGCAGGGAGAGGGTTGGGGAATAGATGTCAGACACTTGGTGAATTAAGAAGAAAATAACCTTAAATACTCAAATAATATCATTTTGCAAAAAAGGAATGCAGAAACTCACAGTCATTTCCAACGCTTCCTCTAATTCTTTTCTTCCTTTTCTTTTTCAATAACCTGTTTCCACTCTCTGCTGTTTTACTTTTATTTATTTATTTATTTATTTATTTATTTTGAAAATAGAGATGGGTCTCACTCTGTTGCCCAGGCTGGAGTGCAGTGCTGCAATCACAGCTCACTGCAGCCTTGACCTTCTGTGCTCAAGCGGTCCTCTGACCTCAGCCTCCTGAGTAGCTGGGACTACAGGCCACCATGCCCAGCTGGTTTCCTTTTAATCCCTCTTCTCTGCGTGTCCCCACCTCCCCTTCCAGTTGTTCCCTTAACAGGAAGGAGGAAGCAAGTGGTAATTAACGACCAGGGCAGGGTCAGTGGGCAGTAGAGCTATGCCTTCAAGGAGAAACCAGGTTGAGTGCTGCAAAGAGATGGTGCCAGCATCAGGGTAGGGGCTGGTGTGGAAGGCACTTGGCAAACTCATTTTTTTCCTTTACTTTCTCTTACTCTCTACCTGTCTTTTTTCTTATGTCTGTTCCTTTTTGAGCTGTTCCCCATGACTCTGTCTCTTATCATTCTCTTCATTTGTCTCTCTCTCTCTATCTCCCTCTCTCTCTTTCTACCCCCCTTTCCCCTTCTGTAACAAGTTTCTACCTGGTCAAGATGGCTCTGCATATGACCCATTTCTCATAACAGATGAGCTTCATATTTGAATATGAGAATCCCTTCAAAAACTGCTTAGTTCTGAGCATGCCTAGTATATGCTTAATAATTAAGGTGGTAGTTAAAGTGTAACTGCAAGTATAATTAAAATTCACTTTCGTGGATCCTAGAATTATGAAGCAATTAGGCATTTTCACGCGGCACTGAAGGAGCAGCTGGGAGGAGAGAAGGGTTGTGGTTTTCTGGGGAGCTGCTCCGTCCCCTTTCTTCCCCTGGCCCTGTCCACCAGTGTTAGCCTGGAGCAAGGCCTCACTTGTCTGGGGCACCTGAAGCTGCTACAGGTTGGGAGGAGTGGTAACAGCTTGGAGTCCTCACTCAGGGCAGTGAGCACAGCCAGCTCTTCCTGGGCCCTTCCCAGCAAAAGGAGCCACTCCCAAAACCCCTGGGTAACCGTGAGAGGACTCCAAAAAAAAAAAATTCCCTCCTGATTGCACCTTGAGCAGTTTGGGGTATCTATTTCAACCCTATAGGAAAGGGTTGTTAGGACAGCAAGGAGATCTATCAAAAAGTACCCGCCCACTCCTCTTCTCGTCAAGCACACTTTGTATGTGGGACTCCATCTGGAGCTACCCCGTCGGTCAGCACGTACTGCTAGCTAACAGATATTGGGAGGTATCCGGTAAGCAAGCCTGACAAAGGAAAGTGGATGTTTGGAGGGGACGAGGGAGGCATCAGTAAGTCATCCCAATAAGACTTCATCCATGGTAAGATTTTAGAAATACAAGGTACTCTGGAAGTTCATTGTACCAGCCCCTGCTTTAGTTGGGGCATGAGGAGGTGGTGATTAGAAAGATATCCCCAAAGAAATACCATTTAACAGATGCCTTGTGAATGAATGGGTGTCAGCCCAACAGAGCTCTGGGTGGAGAGCCCAGCAAGAGCAGTGGCCCAGCACATCTGTGTGCTCATGAATTTCTAAATCATTTCTTTTCCCTTGGGAATACTGGTGCTAAGTTGGGTGCAAAAGAAGATATTAATTAAGGAACTAAATTATTTAGATTACTTCGTTACAAGGAAGCACAACTCATTAAAGTTATCTCAAAAAATTAAGAAGATCAAGAGCTCATTTCATCCATAGACATGCAAAGCAACTCAGGTAAAACTGAATAAGAGGTTATCTGAATAAGTGGGAACCGTGATAAAAAAACTACTCTCCAGAAAGAGCAGGATCTGAAATGGAGGAAGACATCAGGAGCACCACTCCTGCACCTATCTGGAGGTCTTAGAGCTGCATTGAGATTGGAAGGTGCTCAAAAGAAGAAAGGAAGAGGAAGAAGGGCCTAGTCCATGTCTCTGCAGGAGGAGATAGAAATTTACACATGGGGCACCACGGCTCATGCCTCTAATCCCAGACTTTAGGAGGCCGAGGCAGGTGGATCGCTTGAGGTCAGGAGTTTAAGATCAGCCTGGCCAACATGGTGAGACCCTATCTCTACTAAAAATACAAAAATTGGTTGGCAGAGGTGGCCACTGCCTCTCATCCCAGCTACTCAGGAGGCTGAGGCAGGAGAATTGCTTGAACCAGGGAGGCGAAGGTTGCAGTGAGCCGAGATCATGCCACTGCACTCCAGCCTGGGTGACAGAGCAAGACTCTGTCTAAAACAAAATTTACACATGTAACTGTCATTTACCTTCTGGTCCAAAGACTGGTTTGCTCCTGTGTCTATCAGCGCTTTTGCTTCACACTCTGTCATTACTCCATGAAAGCCCTGCTTTGATTAGTGTCTAAATTCCTTAGCCTGCTATCTAACACCTGCCACAGTCAAATGAATCAAAGTGCACGCAGGTTGTGTTAATGAAATAATACATTTTTACATCTGTGTTACTTACCTATCAGCACTTAACAAATTACCCCAAAATTTAGCAGCTTAACAAAAAGAACAGTTATTATCTCACAGTTTCTGTGGTCAGGAATCTGGGTGTGGCTTAGGTGGATCCTCTCACTCAGGGTCTCTCACAACGCTGCAATCACAGTGTCAGCCGAGCTGTAGTGATCTCAAGGCTTGAGGAAAGAATTTGCTTCCAAGATCCCTTATATGGTTCTTGGCCAGATGCACTTCCTCCTTGGCTATTAGACCCAGAGCCTCAGTTCCTCATCAGCCATTGGCCAGAGGTTGCCCTCAATTCCTTGCCACGTGAGTCTCTCCAGAGGGCAGCTCATAGCAGGGTAGTTTGTTTCATCAGAGTGAAAAAAGAGTTAAAGGGAGCAAGACTGAAGCCACAGGCTTTTGTAACCTAGTCTCAGAAGTGACACTCCATCACTTTTGCCATGTTCTTATCTATTAGAAGTAAGGCCGTGGGTCCAGATCATACTCAAGGGGGACGGATTCTACAAAGATGTGACTACCAGGAGGCAAGAGTGATTGATCTTTGAAAACCATTTTAGAAGCTGCCTTCCACAGCATTTACAAAGTCATATGTTAGTCAAAATAATGCTAGCTCCTGTAACAACAGAAAAATGCAGAAATTTCAGAGTCTTAACATTATAGAAGGGCCTTTCTCATTCCCATAAGGTCTAAGAGGGTGAGTGGGTAAGATGCTTGGCTCCAGAGAGTTATTAAAGTATCCAGCCTGAAGGAGTCATTGCCATCTTCAAGAAGTGATTTGGCTGGGTGCAAGGGCTCATGCCTGTAATCCCAGCATTTTGGGAGGCCACAGCAGATGGAGTCCTTGAGCTTAGGAGTTCAGGACCAGCCTGGGCAATGTGGAAAAACCCCATCTCTACAAAAAATACAAAAAATAGCTGGGCGTGGTGGTGTGTGCCTTTAGTCTCAGCTACTTGGGAGGCTGAGGTGGAAGGATCACTTGGGCACCAGAGGTTGAGGCTGCAGTGAGCTGAGATCACACCACTGCACTCCATCTTGGGTGACACAGCGAGAGCCTGTCTCAAAAACAAAAAACAAGACAAAACACAACCAAAACCAAAAAGGTGACTTCCAGGGCTGCCCCAGCTAGGAACACTCCAGAAAGCAGACAAGGAAAACCGAGTATGAAGAGTCCCTTTGGAGATTGTCATGGCCATGTGACATTCCTTTGGCCTGCACCCAGTCACATGTCCCCTTCGAGATGCAAGGGGGCCTGGGAAATGTAGTTTCTGGCTGGGCAGCTGCTTTCCAGCAATAGCACTCTACTGCAGAAGAGGAGCAGGAGTCTGTGGTGCAAAGCCAGCCAGGCCTGCCACAGATACTGCACCATTTACAAAAATGCTTTTACACTCATTTCATTTGCTTCTCATCACAATCTATACCATCAGCTATACTGTGCTCATTTTACAAGTAGAGAAGCAGACTAGCATATCTTTAGAACATGCAGCGTTTATAATTACAGAGAACAGTTCAAGTCCCATCTCTGACACTTACCGCCTCTGTGACCATGGAAAAGTTATTTAACTTCTCTGTGCCTCAGTTGCCTTATCTGTAAAATAGGAACAATAGGACTACTCATAGTTTTTTTAAAGATTTCATACGCTGTGTATAAGTTACTTAGCACTGCGCCTGGCATACATAAGCACTTGATGATATTAGTTCTTGGGAAGATTACGAGGATGATAGTGCTCTGTATGGAAACAAAAGTTAAGGCTCAAAGAAGTTAAATGATTTACCCAAAACTACATAACAAGTACATGGCAGAGCCAGCATGGAGATTTTAGGTAGCAACTTCCCACATTTTATGCTTTCACCTTCCAGAGAGGACTTTCACCAGCTTCCTCTGTAAAAACAGGAGTAGGTGAGCCTTAAGGTGAAGACACAGTGCCAAGCGGCCATCTTCACTGCTGCTTGGGTAGACCCAGGGTCCCAGGGGAATCAGTGCTGCATCATCTTTTCAATCCACCCATTTCTATTTAACCCAGCATTTGCCTCTTTATATGAAATGTGCTGACCCAGTGCCTCTTTTTATCTGCATTCTTTGTGGTAAGGCAAGTTCTCCAAGGCCTATATTTCAAGGTATTTGTTTATAAATAGGCTCTGTCTTGCCAACTAGATAAAAGCACAGGAAATGATGTAGGATGAGATATTTCATTGGACACTTAAATTCTATTACATTTCTCCTAGAGGAGTTGTTCACTCTAAAAGGGCAGAAAAGCAGTTCTCATGTTAAATAGTCCCCAAGCACACCTTTGAATGAAGTGGCTTGGCCAGAAGATACTCCAGATCCACCAGGAACAGTCAAGAGATTGCCATCAGAGGCTGCTTTGTCCGTTTTGAAGGGCTCAGCCCATTTCATTTTATAGAGTGAGGAGAAGGCAGAAATGGACATGCTGGATGCTGCCAGAGTCTCCAAAGCAGTGGATTTGTGGACATAGCTGGGCAGATTCTCGGAACTTCCTTTCTCAAATCAGGTCACAGCCCAAACCCCTGATGACGTCCGAGAGGGCTTTAAGACAAGTGACTTCTGGTATGGGCCAAAACCGCATTAAATCCACATGGCTGTGATTATCAGCAGACAACTCAGCTTCCATCAGTAAAACATGTTCATTTCCCTCTTGCAAGCCCTTGCTTTCATCTTCTTTTCTAGCTGGACCACAGCTTGAATAAATTTCATCACATAATCTTTTCTGTCAGCGACCTTGATGAGAACCTATATTTAATTCATTTCCTAGTGAAAAGCTGTAGACAGGTGAGTCTTGTGTGTCCTTGTGCAAACTTCATAAGGCGCCACCTCTAGTTTCATTCAGTGATTGTTCCCTGTCCCCCTTCTAGGAACCAACGTCCAAGAGGCCCAGAAGATACTCAACAACAGCAGACTCCCCATTACTTCAGCCATTGACCTGGAGGATGCAGCCAAGAAGGCTGTGGCCAGTGTGGCCAAGAAGTGATGTCTTTGTCCTGATCCAACGGAGAAAGAAAGCCATTTTTCCATAAAAAGGGGTGGTTCATCATTGTGAAAGAAATGGTTATCTCATTGAGGAAGAAAAGGGGAAGGGGAAGGCAAGAATCACTGAAAAATCTTAAATCTGTGTTTTCTGGAATAAGATATCTAGACAGCCTAAATCTGATTTTAGTCTTTATAAAAATAATATCTTGTGTTCTCATACTTTTCTGTCACTGTAAGCCTGCCCAGTAGGCAGTGTTTTGCAGACTTTGGGGAGTGGTCTATGTGGCCAAATATTGTGTGTATAGACAGAATTTGAAATCAAGTCCTGCTTCATTTACAAGAATTTTGGTGGGCGTCTAATCCTACATAATGAAAAAGAAAAACGACCATTTAAAAACTCAGACAAGATTATATTTAATATATTAATTACTAAAAAGGCACAAGATTACACTGAACATATTAGCTACTAAAAAGGCACTGCTAAGACATTCAAGCAAATAGCTATTACACACTACTGCAGATTTTACAGGTTTCTGATTCTAATATATGTTTGAAAAATCCGTGAGTATTCCAAAATATATTTAATAATGGAATGTCTGCATTAATATACCATCCGTGTGTTTTTACCATTTGCCTTAATATTGAATATACTGTTTACCTCACACTAAAAAGAAAACCAGAAGCCTTATTTGTGATTTTGGGAGTGGAAGCTTCCATTTTTGTGTCAAAAATGCATCCTGATTCTTATGGAAATCTCTGTTATTAAGACATTTCAAGATGAGACAACACTGAAGATCAAATTGTGTTTATTATCACTATCTTCTCTCCTCGTTTCTCTCTTACTCCTCATCCTCCCAGAATCTACCAGTTTGTGGTAGAAAGATGGGAACCTTATTTGAATGTGTTTTTTTTTTTTTCCATGATGTCCAATTTTGTTGTGGGAAAGGATTTGGATAAAATTTTTGTTTAAACTTTGGTAGATTTTTATCTATACAAATTTAAATAAAATTATGTTTTGTAAGCTGTAAGATCTGTGTGTATTTCTCATTTTACTCAATTTTATTCCTCAAACAATTTTTTTTTTTTACAAAACACTAGTCTTAGTGTCTTAGATATGCCTCTAAAATTTGATAATTTGGGTCATTCCAGGATTATTCCAGTTCCACTCAACTTTATCAGATACCCATTTCTGTGTTAGGAGATTATTGAATCCATAAAAGTTATACACAAACCAGAACCCCAGGAATGTATCTCAGATGTCTGACAGATTGAACTGTGATGTCAGTCTGCGTAACGCAAAGGGAGATACTCCAGTATAACTCATTCCATTAAGTGAGGCTCAATTGCCACCATTAATTTTCCTTTCAGTGTATAAATATGTAGTAGACCAAACTATTTTGTTTGTTTTTTTTTACCAGCTTACTTTGTTCTCATAAATTTTATGTGTGGACAAAAGTATGAAAGTCATTATTGTTTAGAGCCATGTTTGCCATGGAGAAATAAACTATTGGATAGATCAGTCTTATATCCTTTCTTAATGCCCATGCAATGAATGAAGAATATTAACAGTGTCTTCTTAGTTGTGTTTTGGTTTTTGATAGCTTAATCACTAGTTGGTGCAGTAAAAAAAATAACATATATTATGTCAACTAGACAACATTTTTAAATTTTTGATCTCTGAAGAGGACTATGTTTGAGTCACTTGTAAATATTGATGTTTCCAGTCAACCCAATTTGGAGGAGGGGATAAAGCAATTAAATCATTTTTGTGATTATTTCATAAAAGGGTTAATAACAAGGAAATAGCCTTTTATTTTCAAATAAGCTCAAAGCCATCAGAGCTTGTTCTTTTTGCATCCTTAGCGTAGCTTGTCTCTAATGGTTTTATTCTCAGGCAGGCCATTTTTACAGGTGGATAATGGCTGCTGGCCATTACATGTGAGGTTCTCAAATTTAGCATCCTCAGAAGAGAAAGAGAGAGGGAGCAGAGGGAAAGAGAAAATAAATGAGCAAATAAATGAAAGAAAGAGGGAGGAAGGAGAGAGGAAGGAAAGAAGCTTCTCTCGGTAATTCTAAGACACCTCCCAAAATTGAATATGACTCCAGTGATCAGTTTCAGGTCAGTAACCTATTCCTGAACCTGGCCCCGGTTCATTTACAATAATTTTTGTGGTCTTCTCTACAATTAATATAGGCCATAAAAAACTCAAGACAAGTTTACATTTAACATATTAACTACCTGATACAGTTTGGCTGTGTCCCCACCCAAAATCTCATCTTGAGTTGTAATCAGTGTTTTTGATTGTTTTGGCTTTGAGCTTATTTGAAAATAAAAGGCTATTTGCTTGTTATTAACCCTTTTATGAAATAATCACATAAATGATTTAATTGCTTTATCCCCTCCTCCAAGAATTAAATTACAATTCTTCTACATTTTATTTTCATGTCTCTTCCTCTCAGTTTTCTCTCTGAGGAAAAAAAAAATGTCATTAAGAATTATATTGTTTTTTAAGTGCAAAGCCTTGATAAAAATTAGAAGGAATATTATTTTTTCACATTACTAAAGTAAATATTTGAATGTTTGATTGTGATCATTTGTAGAATACACTATATGTTCAAAATTAAAATAAGCGAGAAAATATATATCATAGTGGGGAAGGAAACAATGTGGGGAAGTGAAAAGGATATATTCTTTCATATTTTTCTAGATCTGGAGTTGGCAAACTAAGGCCCAAGGGCCTATTTCAGTAAATTAAGTTTTATTGTCACAGACACACCCATTTGTGTGCATGTTGTCTGTGGCTACTTTCATGCTACACAGCAGAGCTGAGTAGTTGTGATAGAAACCTTATGACCCTAAAATATTTCCTTTTTGGCCCTATACATAAAAGGTTTGCCAACCCCAGCTCTAGATAAATAAAAAAATACAACATTGCCCCCAAAATGACAGTAACGGAGTATTGTTTTCAAACCTGAGAAAGGAAGATTTAGATATTAAAGTGAAACAGAAATGGAAAAGTAGGAAATATGATCTTTGATCTTTCCATTTTAAACCCTGTGAGAGCTACAAAAAGTCTACAAAAGGCCACTTGCCAATGAAAACCAATTCAGTTTTGTTACTTTTTGTCTTTCCATCACCACAAGGACTGTCTGCAGTAGCTCCTTGCACTTTTGAACATATGCTGTTCCTAACTGCTCACAGGTGCATTGGAATAATACCAAATCATGGCTATGAATATTAAACTACCAAAGGGCTGCACCTATCAACTAACTCATCCTCAAAGTGATCCTTGCTAGTAAGTATGTCATGCATTGTTTAGTCTTGGAAAGACTAAAGCAAGGAAAAAAAAGTAACTGCAGTGTACTTGATCCCCACCACATTACTGCAAAGGCAGTATCCATTTTACCAGTGAGGAAATTGTGACAAAGTGAGATAAAGTTGCTCCTCTCGAGTTTCGTAGTTAATGGCAAAGATGCTGGCTTCTGGACTTTGGATTCTTGTTTAATTCTATCATTTCTTCTATTGTCCAGTAAAACTTTCTGTATGACAGCAATGGTAAATATCAGTGCTGTCCAACATATAGTCATCCATCACATGTGAATATTGAGCATCCTGGGAACTGAATTTTAAAGTCTAATGCTAATTAATTGACAGCCACACATTGCTAGTGGCTGCCATATTGGACAGTATAGCTCTCTGGTCTAAATCTCCTGGGTATTATGATGCGTTACTTTCACTTCAGAGAGGCTCACATTGATTAAGTGCTTTCTGTGTGCCAGGAACTTTACCTGTGCTACCCTAATTAATCCTCGTTAGCAACTCTATGAGTCTGTCATTGTTGTTTTACTGGTGAGAACATTGTAACTCCGAGAATTTAAGTAACATGACCAAGAGCACAAAGCTAGCATGTGGCTAGTCAGGATTGAAACTTGGTCTTCTGAGTCAAAAGCCACTGGTCTTTGTTTTGTATCTATGGGGACCCAAATTCACTAAGGTTATGCCACTTATGATCATTTGAAAGGATGTTGGAGGCAAAGACATTTAGCAAGCTGGGTTCTTGAATGTATTGCTTGCCCTGTGTATCTCATACTTTGGGAAGCAGGGTTTAGAAGCAGAAAGATCACCATAAGCAACTGGCAGGTCATATGGACTGCAATGTGAATGGCACCTCCTGGACTTGCACAAGGCATAAGGCAAGGGCCATTTTCTAGGGATCTAATTCCAGGTGTCTTCTCTTTAACTCAGTGCCTTCCCAACATCTATAACCATGACCATCCAAAAGACAAAAGGCAGAGGGGCAGAAGAGATAAAGGCTGGAGGCAGTTTTATCATATTAGGAGAAAATTTAGTTTGCAGCCTTTACCCTTCTTCTGGAGAAGTTTAGATCTGGCAGTCTTATCTCATATTTTCATATTCTAAGTAAGCCAGGAGTAATTCCTAGGCACCTTATGCCAAATTTCACAAATCCAAAATTAATTAAATTGTATATGCCAGCTATGGGGAAATTGTCAGGTTTTTGTTGTTGTTGTTCTTGTTCCTCCCTTGTGTTTGTAGAGGCAGCAACATACAGGCATGTTTATTGGGAGCTCTCCTAATTCCTTTCCTAGCTAGGGAAGAAAAAAATGAAAGTAAGCCATGATGTAGTAGTCATTAACACATCTGTTTTCAAACATCAGACAATGGGAGAAACTAGAAGATTTGAAGATTCCATTTGGAGTTTTTTTTCAATTACCTTTTAATATTGAACATTCATGTGCTTTAAATCCTCATAACTAGTTGCCCTGAGCAAAACAAATAATTTTTGAAGGACCTTGTATTAAAAAGCAGAAACGACATCACAAAGATAAATCATTTTAAATAAATAAATAGCCTTGTATTAGGAATCACATACAGCATATACAGTAGTCCTCCCTTATCCATGGTTTCACATTTCAGTTTTAGTTACCTGCGGTCAACTACAGTCAGAAAATAGATTAGTATAGTACAATAAAATGTTTTGAGAGAGACCACATTCATATAACTTTTATTACAGCATATTGTCATAATTGTTCAATTTTACTCCTGTTTGTCTCTTACTGTGCCTCATTTATAAATTAAACCTTTCCATAAGGATATATGTCTAGGAAAAGACATGCTATGTGTAGGACTTGGTACTATCTGTGGTTTTAGGCATTCACTCGGGAGTCTTGGATGCCCTGCAGGTAAGGGGGGATTCCTGTATATTAATAAAAGTATTGGTTGGGTTTTATTTATCACTGTTCATGTATATGATCTCATGGATACAAACAGGTGACCTTGCCAATTGGTGCTAACTTTTTGTGTGTTTATGAAAAGAACAGTAGTAACCTTGCTCCCTGGATACCAATAAAAAATCTATTATTTTTTTAAAAGAATTTTGGACCTCTAGTAAAAAGGTCATTGTTTCCCAACTGCATGACTCTATCTTGAAACATTTACTTATTGTTCTTTATTAAACATATTTTTAATTATCCTATGTTTTAAATAATTTCTTCCAAGATTGCTTCCTTTCAAGAGAACTTTTAAACATTCAGTTAAATAAGAACCCTTTAAATTTCTGTTAATTGTTTCAAATGTTACATAATTTGTATGGACACATTGACAGTTGTAAACTTTCAGAATATTGAAATTCAGAATTTCAGTGAATTTCAAAAAAATTTGTAAAATATTCGCATACATTGAAATTCATTAAACTATGTTTTCTCATACTTTTATTTTTTATAAAAATCTAGTTGTATTAAAAATAAAAGTATTAATATTCAAGTTTGACAAAAATATAAGAAAACAGATGTTCTTCATTAATTTAGTATTTACTATGTAATCAGTATAACGTTTCTGGAGGTCAGTTTTTTAGTACAGATTAACAGCCTCAAAAATGTTCATAGTGCCACTTCTTTAGGGTATGGAAATGGCTTCTGGGTGGGAACAGGTGAAACAGGAAAACAGAATGCCTGGGCTGATCTATGTGACAGAAGCAAAGGTTGAAATCTCTGTGCTGAAAGCCAGAGGGCATCTTTTCTTCCCACCATCCAGAGGTAATAAATGGCAACAGCATACACCTCCAACTAGGTAGATGCTTAGCAAAATCACAGAGGAGACAGCATGGTGCAGCTCTTCCAAACAAGACTGCACACAGGCCCAGCAGAACGGCTCCCATCCACCCTCTCCTTTCCTCCCCGCTACACACAACACATTTCCACCAATGGCACACAGCCTCAGAAAAGTATTGCATATGCACTTCCCAGCTCTCAGGGAGGTAGACAACTGATCTCAGATAAGGAGATCAGAGAGAATTAGCACACAATATATCAGAACAAAGAGAAGGTAGACAGCTGCTGTGTTCATCATGACCAAGAAAACAAGAAACAGAAACAACATGGCATCTGTGCTATTCAGTAAAGGAAAGAGGGGTCAGCCAAAGGCAGAAAAATGAAGGCACCACCCATAATAGACAAATAATCCCTTTTGGAAAAACATATAACTAAAGAAAAACATTTTTTAAATCCCTAAACAACCTATTCGTGTAATACGTAATAAAACTATTAATTCAGTTAATAAACAAAAAGGTGATCAAATACTGACATAAAAACAGAAAAAGAAGAAAAGGGAGGTAAGAAAACCAGTGGAGAAGGAGGAAAACAATATTCAAGAACTGACCAATAAATCACAAAAAGTAATGAATCCTAAATATATTGCAATGCACAGGAGAGCCCCCACCCTCAGTGAAGAGTTTCTACCCAAAATGTCAATAGTGTCAAGGTTGAGAAACCCCAATTTAACTACATTTACTAATTTAACATAATAAATGTGGGTTATGGATTCATTAAAATGAAAATGCCAGCCGGGCCTGGTGGCTCACACCTGTAATCCCAGCACTTTGGGAGGTTGAGGGGGGCAGATCACCTGAGGTTAGGAATTCGAGACCAGCTGGGCCAACATGGTGAAACCCCTCCTCTACTAAAAATACAAAAATTAGCTGGATGTGGTGGCAGGTACCTGTAATCCCAGCTACTTGGGAGGCTGAGGTAGGAGAATCACTTGAACCCAGGAGGTGGAGGTTTCAGTGAGCCAAGGTTGTGCCATTGCACTCCAGCCTGGGTAACAAAAGTGAAACTCTATCTCAAAAAATAATAATAAATAAATAAATAAAATAAAATGAAGATGCCAGAAAAATGGAAACATATAAAATAGTGGATTGTATGATTCACCATGAATGCAGAGGGGGAAATAAAGAAATTAAAGGAACTAGGAGACAATAATACATAGGACAAGGACAATCCAACATAAGGATAATTGGTGTGCTTAAAGTAGAAAAGACCAGCAACTAAAAATGAAAGTGATTTTAAAGATATAATAGAATAAATGTATATTGAAATGAATGTGAAATTGTGCCAAAAGACTGAAAAGAAACACTGTATTTCAGGAAATATCAGCAAGTTGATACTTTAAAGACAGGTTTTTAACTTTAAGAATAAAGAAAGAATCCTTTGGGTTCCTTGACTAAACATGCAGATGAACAAATGCAGAGGAGAAGAAATTTTACTGGACTCATACTTCTCAGCCATTTTTGATACCAAAAGACAGTGAAACAAATCTGCAAAAATTTTAGGGGAAGAATGTGTTTCCCAAGAATATCATACCCAACCAAAGGCACACTTTTATCAAACATTGGGAATAACTTCAATATCTAAAAGTAGTAAATGGAATAAATAATATTGTGTATAAACAGTGGAATATCATGTAGCCATTTTAAAAATGAAGAAATAAACATATACTTTTTTGTGAAAGAATGTTCATAATATATGCTGCAAAAGAGAAGTAATAATGCTAATTTTAAATATGTGTTTATATATATTCCATATATAAAATATCTTATAGCTAGATACATGGATACATATCTATATAGATAGAGAAAATTGACCATACGAATATAAACTAAAATATAAGTGTGGAAGAAAAATGGGTGACTTTGTTTTCTTTTCATAAATTAGTGGCTCTCAACTAAGGACAATTTTGCTCTCCCTGGGAAAATTTTGCAATGTCTAGAGACACTTCTCTTTATTGAAACTGGAGACACTCCTCACTTCTAGTAGGTAGAGGCCAAGGATGCTGCTGAACATTCTACAACACAGGGTCTGCCCTCCACAGCAAAGAATTATTCAACCCAAAGTGTCAATAGTGCCAAGGTTGAGACACACTGATTCAATTATATGTATTAATTTACTATAGTAAATATGGGTCATTGGTATAATAAAGACAAAAATTACCAAAAGAAAAAGCACTGCATAAAGTTAAGTGAGACAAGAGTATACTTATTAGATAAATATATTAAATTTAAAAAGATACAAATGCTTTTACACATTTCTCTGAGATCTTGAACTAATTTACAAATGTTCTATGATTGTGAAAACTTATGTAAGTTATACTGTTCTTTTAATAATATTCTTTTTGGGGGGATAAATATTAAACTGCAAAAAAATATGGTAAATACAAACCCAAGTAAGTTTGTTTTAAAGCTGATCTATTCAAATAACATTTAAAAATCTCACTCAGTTTACATTTTAGTGTCTCAGAATGAAAACTCATCTTAGTTTTAGATCTTTAACTGGAATAATATAATTAGTTACTGGTTCTCAAAGAGCATGTATTTCATGGATATGCCACCTAGTTTTGTTCAATATATAGAACTTAATTTTTTCTATAATATGCGTTGTAATTATTGATGACTTTTTCATGTTGCTGTCTCTTTAACTTTGAAGTGCAGTGTCTAAAATTCTGGTATTTGAAATTATGCCACATTTTGTTCCAGTGATGAATGTCAAACAGTATGTTGATCTATATTGAGGTGTTTCATGGGGGTGAAGCTTGCTACTTAGAAAAAGGCATTGTGTAAGGACAATCAGCACCTCAAAAACATGGCTGGTTAAAGGCAACATGGCAGAACTTTGCCTCCTGAGTATACAAAAAAGCATGTTCCAGGCAGCTAACAGTTCTTCCCAAACTCTAACAGAGTGCTGGAGGGGGCTAAATTCTGCTCAACGTTGTCATCCTATGAGTGCTCAGGTTGCAAATATGGCTGGTGAGCTTCAGGTTCTTCTGAGTCATTTCATCCTTGGAAGCCAAACCTCTTGGGACCACTGTCGCAGAATACACCATTTTAAAATAGAGCTTGGAAAATGTAGCTGATTAAGTTGAATTCAAACACCTGTTTCTCTACCATCTGCTCTTCCCTGGCACCATGGCAGCTGCAGCGATAACACAGATTAAATAGAGGCAAAATCTCTACTCAAGGAGTGAGTAATCCAGACATGCTTAGAACTACTCACTTGAACTGGACAGGACTTGGAGAAGCAATGCAACTTTCCACTTTTCTGGGGGTTTTTTTGTTTTGTTTTGTTTTTTGAGATGGAGTCTTGCTCTTTCGCTCAGGCTGGAGTGCAGTGTGTTTAGTAGAGATGGGGTATCACTGTGTTAGCCAGGATGGTCTCGATCTCCTGACCTCATGATCCGCTTGCCTCAGCCTCCCAAAGTGCCGGGATTACAGGCATGAGCCACTGCGCCCAACCAAGTTTCCACTTTTCTAGTGTTTCCACACTAGAAAAAGTTAACAAGATTTTTCCCATAGATGATGATCATACCACATGTTCATGTATATGTTAGTGTGAGGGATTTTATGTCTTTAGGGGCAGGTTTTAGGCATTGAAAAGATCTTCCAGAGGTTTAAATGTGAATAATTAAGTTACAAATTTTAAAGCCAACTTTCTGAATTTGTAGATCTCATTCTATTTATAAATCTATCCAGTTTTGAAAAATCACCTTTAAGGGGATTGATTCATGTTTTCAAACAGTGAAACTCCTTTAAATATGCAAACTTCCTGTACAAATTTAATATATTTCGTTATAGTTTTGTTTTCAATTTTATGCTAGTCCACTCCATTTAAGAAATTCTCACAAAAAAAGTTTCAAAATCGTCAAGAAATTCTTAAGTTCTCTTAAATGTGCTGATACTGCCTGCATACTCAGTAAGATTTCAACTTAAAATTGCAAATTTTTAATCACGTGCTTAGTCACACATGTTAGATTGAACATGTATGCTTAGTCATACATGTTAGATTGTATGAAAACAGGACACTGACCTGTTAATCCAAATATTTCTTACATTTGGAAAATGCATAAAATATCAAATGCACAAAAATATTGAACAATGGAGTGTCTTAAACATTTGTACACTTAATTTGAATCTTCCTGGGCTAACTGAAGTCATAACTAGTCACTCTGGCTAGACACTGTCTAACACTGTTACTGTAGCATCACTGATGGTCTCTGAGTCCTTTTCACAGGTTAAAAACAACAACTTCATAATCTGAACAAAGTGATTATCTGGTGGCTTTCATAGCCTACATAGTCATACTCAGACTTATTCTTGAAAATCGTGAGTTTCGTTCAGCTTCTTGATTCTAAAGGTGTATGTCTTTAGCCAAATTTGGTAAATTTTCAACTATTATATCTTCAAGTACGTTTCCAGCCCCACTTTCTCCTTTCAATACAGGAGTTCGGTGACATAAATATTAGCTCTTCTGTTATAATCCCACAGGTCCCTGATGTTGTTTTCACTTTTTCAGTCTGTTTTCTCTGCATTGTTCAAATTGGGTAATTTCTATCATTCTGTCTTCCAGTTTACAGATTCTTTTCTCTGTGCCCTCCATTTTGCTGTTCAGCTCATCCATTTTTTTTTTTATTTTGGTTGCTGTATTTTTCAGTTATAAACTTTCCATTTGGTTCTTTCTATCCTGTTTCTTTGCTGAAACTTTCTATTTTGTTCCTGTTTCAAGTGTGTTCATAACTGTTCAGTGCCAGCATTTTTTATGATGGTTGCTTTAAACTGTCTGTTAGATGATTCTGCCATTCCTGTCATCTCCGTGTTGGCATCTATGGATCACCTTTTTTTTCATTCAGCTTGAGATCTTCCCAGTATAAAGCATGTTACTCGATTGAAACTTGGACATTGTGGATGTTACTTTCTGAGACTTTGGATCTTGTTTAAATCTGTTCGAGCCAGCTTCCTCTAACTCTGCTCCAGCAGAGGAGGAAGGAGATACCTCACTGCTGCCATGTTGGGTGGACAACCAGGTGGCCTTCATTCATGCCTGAAGTGAGGCTCCTTATCACTCCTGGGTGGGTGGGCACTCTGACTTTTCATTACGCCTCCACTGACTGAATCCCCTAGGCTTGGAGAGCAAGGAATGCCTAGTGCTGCACTCCCTCATGGCCCCACTAGCATCACAGAAGAGAGTTATGGCCTCTTTACTTGGGGGGGTGGTGGAAGTCCTGCCTGTCTGTTAGGCCTCCTCTGACACCACAACAGTGAATAGTGGGGGGGGGATGCCTCTTTACCGCTGAGCAGGGGTGGAAGGCCAGGCTCCCCATGTGTTCTCCACTGACCCCATGTAGGAGGTGGGAAGTCTTGTTACTGTCTAGAAGAGATAAACAAACCAATTCTCTACTCAGCCTTTCTAATACCACCCAGGCAGAGAGATTGGGTTCCTCCTTATAGCCTGGTGAGGGTGAAAGTCAGAGCTCCCCAATCAGCCTTCATGGGCTTCAGTAGGGCTGGGGTCACAGGTTGCTTCTGTGGTGTCCCACTGAAGTAGAGTGGGTATAGAAGAGTCCTGCCTTGTTAGGCTGCCCCTTCCTGGTCCTTTGGCTACAGACAACAGGCTTTTGTTGGTGGTTTCCTTGTCTGTGCCCATTGGCATTTCTCCAGTTTCTTCAGTTCCAACTCTGGGATATATGAGGCAAAATGAAAACCCAGGGAACTCACCACTGTGTTGTGTCTTATTTCCTTAAATCCCTAGGAGATCTGATTTTCTCCACCTTTCAAAGCCATCTTATATTTGATGTAGAATGTCCAGAAATTTACTTTTGTACAGAGCTCATTTGCAGGGGGTGAGGTTGGGGGGAGGGGAAGGAAGTGCCATTGTTCTCTCTTTGATCTGTTTGCTGAGTTACCCTTTTTTTAAACCATATTTTTTCAAAAACCACAGTCATGCTTTCTGTTTAAAATGTGAAGATTGTAAAATTGTAAAAGATGAAATAAAAATCTCTCATAACTTTACTACTGCTGTTCACATCTTGGTATGCTTTCTTTCATTGATTTTTCAATGCCTAGATAGAGAGATGGATAGATTTGTTTTATTATTTAAGATTGCACTATGTGTAGCCTTATATCATTTTTCTTTTAAGACTGTATGACGGGCATTTTTCTAGCCACCATCACCTATTCTCTGATTATCTTCTGAAAGCAGAAACCCACAAATACAGGGGAGATGAAAATCCTGGCAGTCAGACATCAAACATGCTCTCTACTTGAATAGTGCTGTTAAGAAATGTATTAGTGTATAGTGGTACAATTTGAGAATAAACATTTCCAGGAATGAATAAAACTTTGCTTTAATAACTATGGAGGTTCTAACCAACCCCCAAATTATCAGATGTCTGTGAATTTCTGGACCCTTTGAGAAGAGTGAGCTACAATTTTTCTCTATCCAAAGATTTATACCAATGGATACTATTTCAGGGTTCTTTTGGTTATTTTATTTTTTGGTTGAGCAAGAAATGCTCAAATTTATTGCATGTCTTTATTTGGGTTTGGTTGGAAGTAGAACCTAAAATAGGAATTTTCCTGCAAGTGATTTATTGAGGTCAAGTTCTCAGGAGAAACGTAAAGCAAGATGAGGGCATAGATTAGTACAGGGAAAGGAACCTGGCAAAGATGTGGTTTTAGAAGTCAAGCCTAGGCCCCATCTCACGGGGAGCTCTAGAGCGTAAATTACACCACAGAGGTTATCTCACTCAGAGGCAAGCAGGCTGGACTACTCCATAGCTGCATCTATGAGTCACTGATTACAGGCTTCCTCTGGGGGTGAGGGCTTATTTGTGTACCTCTCAGGTATCTTTGAATGAGGCAGCTCCAGTTACTCAAAGCATACTTCTCGAGAAGGCTACAAATGTAACTCATCAGTCCTCACCCACAAAAGGTGGAGGATATGACTTACATCTTCATTCAATAAAAATTGGTGCCTGTCACTGCATTAGGTAGCGTGTACCTAATACACTATATTATCTGCTGCGTTAGGATACAGTGGCGACCCAGATAACAGTTGCAGCCTCTAAACTCATGGACTTTGCAATTTCATGGAGGAGACCAGCTTAACTATCACACACACAAAAAAAATTAGATTATCATTCATTAACAGAGACATCAGTAAAAAGTTCTCTGATATAAAGTAACACAAATACATGAAAATATATTGCAATTTTAAAGAAAGCCCACTTACTCTGGATTGGAAGGAAAAGCTTGCCTAAGGAAGCTACTTTTGAGCTAAGAACTGATGAATAAATGTATTTCAGCTAAGGAGCTGGCCAACGTAAGGGGCCAGGGGAGACGCATAAGAGACAGCTCCAGGCAGAGGGAGAACAGCATGTGCAAGGATCCTGTCCTGGGGTACATGCAAAGTTCTCTTAAATAGATAAGTCTAATGTTGCTGGAGTGAGTGTGGAGAGCAACAGGGAAATGTTGGAAAGTATATCAGATTGATAGCCACAAGAATGCTGTATAACAAATCATCTCAAAACTCAGTGGTTTGTAACAATAAGCATTTATTTTGCTTATGAGTCTGGGAGTCAGTTATTTAGGACAAGCACAACTGGGCAATTTTTCCTGTTGGTTTGGCTTATTCACATGTCTGGGAACCAGCTGGCTGATGGTTGATCTAGGTTGGCTTTGGCTGGAACACCTGGGGAGCTTGGCTCTGTTCTGTGTGTCTCATCCTTCAGCAGCCTAGCCAGGGCATGTTCCCCTCACCATCCCAGAGGAGCAAGAGCAAAACCAAATACATGCAAGCACTTTCTAGACATCTGTTAGTATCACAACCACTAAAATCCTATTAGCCAAAGCAAGTCACATGGCCAAACTCTAAATCAAGATACCCCAAATATACTCTACCTCTTTGTAGGAGTTGCTTAAAACCCCATGGCAAAAAAGCAAGGATACAGGAAAGGATGAAGAATTGGGCCGTTAATGCAATCTATCTAATAATAGAGAAGTGGGCAGGGGCCAGGCCATTTTAGACACTGCAGGCTGTACCAAAGTTGCCAAGGCTCACACAATGGCCCATTTTCAAGTCGAGGGTAGAAATCTGTCTCGTCTGTCTCCTGAGCCCTGCCCTAGAAAACAACCCATCCCACCAGTAGCATCAGTTTCCTTTTTTAACTACAGGCTGCAGTTGTATTCCACATAACCCACATCTTGAGACATCTGTAAGTGGTGTGCTCATGATTCACAGTTTCTATTTCCCTTCTCATGCTGCTAGACTTTGTATTTAATGTACATTTTGTATTCCTGTGAGAAACTCAACGTGATTTATACTCTATGCATTAACTAAGCTGTCAACTACTCCTTTGATATAGTTACACATCACAATAGATGGTGGAGAACTCTATAATAGAAAAGTATAATTACCATTTATAGGTGCAGCCCAAAAAGGCACCAAAAGACTCTTGAGTGATTTTTTTTTTCCGGCATCTCAGAACAAGCCTAAGATTGAACAATTGGACCCAAGAATCCAGACTTCTGGTCTAGTCTCTATTATAGTCACTCTATTATCTGTTTTATAAGAAAATTTTATGCATGGTTGCTATTTCTATCTGGACATAAGAACACTTATTGTTTCATCTGCCTTATCCAAATGTCAGCAATCCGAGAAGACGATGACGTTGTTTTCCCAATAAATGAGAGAGAGACAGGGAAAAAAGTTCGGTCCTCAAAGCATATTCCTCCAGTGGGAGAAGAATCAGTAACACCATGTTTCCATCAAGGAATAGGAGTAACAGGATCTTACGAATACCATACTGTTGTTGTTCATCTAAATATATTGCAAGAAAAAACTCATTACAAGAATCTCACTCCGATTTCAGGTACTTTTATGGAAAAAAAGGAAGTTATATGCACATAAAACAAGAAACAGGAAATTCAAATGGGAATATAACTGGTATCCAAGAGAACATCACCCACCAAAATCTGAGTAAGTGTGCCATCAGCATTTTTTTATGTTAAAGATTTACTTTGCTAAGATACTTGCTGAGATTACTTTTCCAAATTAATGAATATCATCACAAAATTATTTTTTTACATTTGGGTTCAGCTGCATGCTAATGGAAATGGAAAATGGAAGGGCATGGCTTATAGCTGTTCATTCACCAAAAATATTTTAGAATTGTGTCCAGGTAGGTAATGTATGCAAGAAGTGTTCTTGTTTAATAAAGGCATTTGAAGAGTTATGAGGATGAAGGGTATGTATAATCGATAACTATGTTCAGATTGCCAAGAGCTTTGGCTCCTTAAATGGGTGGGGAATGAGCCATTGGTCCTTTCCCTTTGGATAGCTTCTGTCACATCACTTGTTAATCCTGCTTATTGTTCAGCACCTCCATCAGAGTTCAGAACGTTCTATATAACAGCCTCTCTTCATTCATGACTCCTGTACCATATTAGCCATCCATGAGAGAAGGCCTCTCAGATTATTCCACTCCAGTTGGAAAAACTTTGCTTCTCTATTTATAATCTGTTTATAAAACAAAATTAAGAAACTGGTTCCAGAATGTTATATCCATTAGAATGCATTTGACTCCAAGTCATACAATATTCTTATAAGAGCTAATTAAACATAAATACTGTATTATCTCACATAACAGGAATCTGAAAATAGGGCAGTTCTAGGGTTGGTTCTTCAGGGGCTCAGCAATGTTCTTGTTAACTTCTCTTATTTCCTTGGTTTCGCCCTCATGATCCAATGTGGTTGCCACAGTACCAACCATCACATCTTCAGACAACAGCATCCAAAATCAAGAAGGGGCAGTTTCTTGTCTTCTGACCTTTCCTAAAAGCAAATAATACTTTTCAAGAAGAGTTCTAGCAAAATTTCTCCTTTTTTCTCATTGTCTTTTTCACAAGAATTGTCATATGCCTGCTCCTACCTCAGTCATCAACAAGCAGAATGTAATTACCTTGATTCTCAGACTATTGCATTTTTAATACCTGTAGTGTATCTTTCTCCTTTTTTCTTGCTGTTATTGTTTATTTATGCCTATTCTTAAAAAATTAGTCTTGTTACAGCCTTTTCTGTTTCTCAGAGAACCAAGCTGTGGTCACGTTCATTCGCCCCAGTGTATTATAGTTTTCTATCTTGATTATGTTTGTTATTTTTTCTTCTTATTATTTTGAGTTACTCTTTCTAAATTCTTTGTCTAGATATTTAAATACTTAACTCATTTATATTTAGTCTTTCTTGATATTGAATAGACCCATTTAAACTTACCTGTAAGTATTTTATCTGCATCTCACTAATTTTGCAGTTTCAGCTGTCTTTTCATTGGCGTTCTATCCTAAATACTTTGTAATTCTCTCACTGTTATTTTCCTTTGGATTATGTTATTTAGGAGTGAATGTTCTAGAGTTCTAAATATATGATCTTTTATCTATCTTTTAATTTTTAATTTCTGGTTTAATTTCATTACAGTGAGATAACATAGTCGCTATGATATTGAAACTTTGAGATGTGTTGACATTTGATTATGATACAGTTAATTACTGTAAATGGCATCTTTGTACTTGAAAAGAACATAGAGGTACAAATTTTATTATAGTTCATTACATCAAACATGTTCATTCTGTTTTCAAATCTTTTCTACTAATAAGTTAATAAACTTAATAGAGTTGTGTTAAAAGTTCCCAGTTTCAATATGATTGTATGTGTGTGTGTGTGTGTGTGTGTGTGTGTGTGTGTGTGTGTGTAGAGAGAGAGAATGCTGTTAGATGTGCATAAATTAATGATTATTATATATCTTAGGAAGTTATTTTTGTATCATTAGTAGTATTCTTCTTTAACCCTGTAATAATTTGGATTTAGGTTCTGTTTTATCTGATGTTATATTAGTACCCTAGATATTTGGGGATTACAATTTTACTGGCATATATTTTTTAGTTCCTTTCTTTTAATCTTTCTGCATTTTGTTGTAGTTTTTTAACAAACATATAGCTGGACTCTGTGCACTTTACTCATTTAAAAAATCTATATCTTTTAAGAAGTAAACTTAATTTCTTTATGTTTGTTGTGATTATTGGTTTATTTGTATTTCTTTCTACAATTTTTTGTTTCTTCTGTTTATCATTCATTTTTGTTTCTTATTGCTCCTTTTCAGTTGAAAAAGATATACACATACAAATATATGGTATTACTGGACTGTAAGCTGTTGCTGTAATGAGATAAGATTGGTGGGAACTTTGAGAGGGGTAAATACATGTTGCATCTGGGAGGAATGTAAATCATTGGGGATTCAAAGGACAGACTGTGGTTGGCAGATTCTAAGATGGCCCCTAAAATTCCCACCTTCTTGTATAATCTTCCCTGGAGTGTGGGCAGGACTGGTGCATATGATGGGACAGCACGCCAGTGCTTAGGTTACATTGTGCAGCCAAGGGGAAGGGATTTTGAAGATGCGATTTAAGTCTCTAATCAGTTAACTTAATGAAAAGGGAAGTTATCCTGGTTGGGCCTGATCTAATTATGGGAGCCCTTCAAATGAAGGTTTAGAGATCAGAAACAGGAGTCTGAGAGATTCTCCTGCTGACCTCAAAGAAACAGTCGTTTTGTGAACTGCCTATAGAGGGAGTCAGGTGACAACAACGTGGAAATACCTCCTGGGAGCTGAGAGCAGCGTCTCGCCAACACTTGCAGGAATTCTGGGATTCCAGGCCTACAGCTGCAAGGACCTGAATTCAGCCAACAACCTTAGGAAGCTTGGAAGTAGATTTTTTCCCTAAGAGAGCCTTCACTTGAGGACACAGCTAGGCCTACCCTTTGATTGCAGCCTGGTGAGACACTGAACAGAGAAGACCCAGCCAGCCTGTGCCTATACTCCTGACCCACAGAAACTCTGAGATAATGTATGTATTTTTATAAGCAGCTAAATTTGTGATAATTTGTTGTACAGATGTAGAAAACAAATACAGAAAGCATATATTGTATTGTTTACTTTTAGTGGCAACCCTGAATTTTTTTCACATACCTATTTAACTATAAATATTTTAAACAAATCTATTTTTAATCATTTCTATCCTCCTACTTATCACAATTTAATTAACCAAATTGCTCCCTTTCCCCATCTTGTTTTTTTTCTCTAAACACAGTGTTGTTTAACACACACCCAAAATAGTCAATACTTCATTAAATTTGCTGACATATTTCATCAGTTTCTTTACTCATCATTATTTCTTTTCTCCCAAGTCTATGTGTTGTAATCTATTATGTTCATGGTTTTACTCATTTTTGTCTTTAAATACCTGAAACATTTATTTTAAAGCCATTGTCAGTTTCCTTTATAAAATAGATGTTTTCAGGAATAAATTCTGCTGCAGATGAATCAGTATTTAATTTACTTTTGTTTATTGTTCTTATTTTCTTTTCTCTCCTTCCCTCTTTTCCCTCCTCTTGCTCCCTCTTTCAGTTGTCTACATTCAGCAGCTGGACCCTGAGTCCTTATAATGTCACCTTGAGGTTCCTGCTCCACTGGGATATCAGTATAAATCACTGTGAGTTTTTCACAGGAATGCAAAATGTACATTCAATAAAAGTGTAGCGGTATGGGAAGGGAAATAGAAACTGTGAATTATGAACACAGCACTTACAGGCGCCTTAAGATGGGAGTGTGTGGAAAACAACTGCAGCCTGTAGTTGAAAAAGGAAAATGATGCTGCCAATGGGATGGAAAAGTTTCTCCCCAGATACTGGATCCCTGTCACTCCTGATTCCAGTCGCCTCGCTTGTGTGCCTTTCCTTTGATCCTTGTTGACACATAGAAGCCTAGCTCTTGGTAGCCACTGCCTATTTCGGAAACAGAGTCCAACAGGCCTCCATTTTCAGCTCCTTTTATGACTTTGCATTTCTGTTCAGTTTTTGGTTCCAGATACATTTATCTTATTTTTTAGCCTCCACATATGTTATTACTTTTCTCTTTTAAGGTTCTGCCTACCCTTATTATTTGCTTAGAGGAGAGGATGTGCACCAGTGTTTGAATCTAAGGTGCCAATGTCTTGCCCAGAAGTCTCCTAGACATTTTATATACATTATCTCATTTAATCCTCCTTGCTATTCTTTGAGCTAAGCCTTACAATTACCACTTTACCATGAAGAAACTGAGGCTCAATGATGTTAACCAGCTTTCCTAAGATCACACAGAGATCGAAAACCCAGAATTAGAACCTAAATATTTATGATTCCAGAGCATAAGATCCAGACTTCTGAATCTTATCAGGAAGGAGATATTGAAGACACCAATAAGAAGAGAGTGAAAAACTGATAGAAGAACATCTTGGGTCAGGCGCAGTGGCTCATGCCTATAATCCCAGCACTTTGGGAGGCCAAGGCGGGTGGATCACCTGAGATCAGGAGTTCGAAACCAGCCTGGCCAACATGGCGAAACCCCTTCTCTACTAAAAATACAAAAATTAGCCAGGCATGGTGGCATATGCCTGTAATCTCAGCTACCCAGGTGGCTGAGGTGGGAGAATCCCTGGAACCCGGGAGGCAGAGGAGGCAGAGGCTGCAGTGAGCCAAGATCGCACCACTGCACTTCAGCCTGGGTGACATAGCAAGCCTCCATCTCAAAAAAAAAAAAAAAAAGAACAACATCTTGGAGGCTATGATGAGAAGAGTGTCCCAGCCTGGGCAACGTGGCAAAACCTCGTCTTTACTAAAAATACAAAAAAATAGCTGGGTATGATGGTGAGCACCTGTGGTCCCAGCTACTCGGGAGGCTGAGGTGGGAGGATCACTTGAGTCAGGAGGTCAAGGCTGCAGTGAGCCGAGATTGCACCACTGCACTCCAGCCTGGAGGACAGAGTAAGACCCTGTCTCAAATACATACATACATACATACATACATACATACATACATACATACGTAAAGTGTCTGTGAGGTGAAGGGCCATAGCCTAAAGGAAAGATGTATCTTTTTTATAGACAGAAGAGGTGGAAGAGAGAACAGGTAATAGTACAGAGATATCCTGAGGAAGAACAAACATTGGCCAGGAAACAGGTCAATATGTAAATTGTTGAATTAGAAGTTGAAACATTCCACTCAGACAGGGCGGGGCCAGAAATATGAGAGGTGAAAAACAATCACTGTGAGAGATTTGACAAGGAATCTTGAAAGAGAATTATTAATCTAATTCAACTTGGTAAGTTAAACGAATCTGAAAAACCCAATGTGGAAATTTGGACTCAGGAAACGTTGTTTTTCTACTGTTCCTTCTCTCTAATGCTTCGAGCAGGTAGGTGGGGGCAGTTTTTGCCAGGTTAGACACTATTGCTGTGGTTTTATTTGTCTACATTGCAACCGTTGTCAAATAATTATATGTTACGTATCTACAATTACACTTTTCCTTCTATCCTTGGCTTCCTATATTGCCTAATAATATTTGCCAGAGCTGGGGTGTCTACATACCTTAGTTTGACTTGGATGGCCTTAGTTCACATCTTTTGCCCCCATGTAACTATTAATGGCACCCTCTGTTATTCTGAAGTGTCCCGATATGTATGTCAAATTATATGGTCACCCTAATAATAGCTAATTAATCATGTTTCTCTTCTAGATCTGTACATGCCTAATCTTATTTCATGTTTGCATCTACCCTATGAGGTAAATTATATTACTGCCCCCATTATTCAATGTATTATTTCAGTCATTCAATATTTATTAATTGACTACCATATTCAAGGCAATGTGTTAAATGTTGGTGATAAAATATTAGCTCAGTAGATAAGGTCCTTACCCTTATGTGGCTTGCAACTGAGTAGTAATAAAGAAACAGATTTCGAGAAGTTGTTGCTTGATCAAGATCACATCGTTTGTGAGAACACAAGGTTTTAACCCAGTTCAGAATGACATCAAAGCCTAAGTTTTAACCACAACTTCTTTTGTATTTCTGGTAATGATAAATATTTTTAATTACACATTGTTGGATGATCTAGGTAGCTATATTAGCCATATAAATACTGAAAATATCAACATGTATCAAATTTTAACAGCTGATTAAAATATCTCATATAATAATGTGTTATAGAAAAAACATTTGCTAGCAAATTTTTATTCAATATACATTACCGTTTAATCTAATCATCATTGTATTAAAAGATTAAGAAGGACTAAACCAAAAAGGTCCACATTAAAAAGACTGCATCTGGTATGACGACTACTGGCCAAAGGCATTAGAGATCTTTGTACAGGACTTTTGTCAACATTGATTTTTTTTCTTCTCTAAAAACAAGTGCATCTGATTTTCTATAGCAGAGAACATGCAAAGGTAGCCCTTTATGGTCTTGTCATTTTACAAAATTGCCTCTTTAAAAATGATAAAAATTACAATATTCAGAATATCCACCAACAACTTAAAAATGTTATTGATTGGACTGAATACAGAAACCAGTAAAAAGTAAAACTGTCCCTTTGATAGAGGAAAATTTGTTTCTCAGTATTTATTAATTTTGAATCAGAAGAATCATGATAACATGGTGGGGTTAATATGAATAGAGGCTGTATTAATATCCCTTTCTAAGAAAGAATGGTGACTTTTTGAAGAAGGCCCGAATTGGAAAGGTAAATGAGAACACTAGTCAATGACCCCCATATTCAGGAATTAACCAGTGGTGAAGTGTCATTTAATAGCCTCATAAAAGCATTTTTTAATGCTCTTCCAAGTAGATAACAAGGTACAGTTCATCTCAACTAATTTTATGACATTGTGCTATTATTTATTACATGGGCATTTTTTGCTGTTATGTTATTCTACCAATTGACTAAAATAAATAAATGGCTGGAAATGGTTCAAGCTTAAAAGTAGTGATGAAACAAGTAAAATGATTTACTTTTTATTATTTACTATAGCTTAAGATGAAATTGTAAGCATAAAGACTAAATCCAAATCTGTGTTTCCTAGGACATACAAAGTTAGGTGGAAGTCAACAAAACAGCAAAATATGTCTAAAAAGTATAATGATGAACATCTAAAAGTTGGATTGTATGGGACCTATAGATAGTCCAATGCTCAGAGCCTTATCAATTTTTAAAACTCAATAATGTTGTAAAATATTTATGTTTTTTATCTTCTTCAAATTTTAACTGGTAAACTAATTGTTTTTTCTCAGAATGGGAAATGCAAAATAAAGTTTCCAATACAAAATTGATGAATTGTTTTGATAAGGACAGAGAAGGGAACAAAACAAAAGCATCATGCAGGGTTGCATCCTCAGGGCAAAGGTAGCAGAATTAGCAACATACTTGGAGAGAAAGCCGAGTGACCGTTCAGCAAATTTCCTTCATCAGGTGCTGCTGATGGTCATTATATAATGCAAGTGGCATCAGGGAGAAGAAAGCACGTTGTGTGAGTACGCAGGTGCTTTGCATCACAATTGGATACCATGTCAAGGTTTCTTAGCCTATGCATGGCATAACTAAGAGAGGGAGGTGCTAGATGAGTTTCTGTTTTATTTACCATTGAGCATCTATTCTGCAGATGAGATATTTTGTTTGATGGTCATTAGAAAGCTATGAGGTGGAATAGAAAACATATGTTGTAATCAGTAGCAAAGGAGCAGCAACTACATATGAAGCATTGAAGGATTTTGAATTAAAGAAGTTGTGCCTGATTATCAATCTAATATCACTATTTATAGAAAATAATATGTCTCCAGATCTTGGTTTAATATTCAAGAAATAGTAAAAAAATATGAATATTAATAAATTATGGCTATTGATTTTAACTCTTTACAGAATACTGTAAAAAAGAATATGTAGCAGTTTCAAAACTCTACCCTTTCACACTTCTGTTATGGAATAAGATGCCTAAGTGAACCTTGAAGATGAAAGATGGGATTTAAAAATCACATTTCTTCATTACAATGATGATGCCAATAGAGACTGTTTCTATCATTTCAGATGGTTTGCTCAAGTGGCAGATTTCAGTGATTTATTCAGTTTTGAGTGCATGCACCTATCCCTTCAAGGAAGCATTGTCATTATTTTTTTATTGTTGGAGACAAGACACCAGGATTTTTTAAGAAGAACAAATTGTGGTACAAACACCTCAGTCTTTGCAAGTTGAATTCATTTCAAATGCTTTGTGTTTCCCTCACTCCCGCTCAACTGTGAAAGAAATCATTGACATGTTTTTTGGTATGATTAAACACCCATCCAAAAACTGCAACAGCAAAAGAAAAACTACTTTCCAGAGCTGAAGACAACCAGAGGTGATTAGGATTCCATTCACTTTGATCCTTCAAGTTCCAACATTTGAGTGTGTTATGTGGTATGATTATTATCTTCAGTGTCAGATAATGAGCTGGCATGGTCTTCATAATCTGGATCTACATTTGACCCAGATGTCGTTCTGTACCTTACTTCATTTATGATATTAGTTTATATTATTAGTATATTACAAAACAATCTCTCTCATTAACATGTAATTATTATTACCACTAAATAATAAATGCTATTGCATTCTTTAATTTTCTATGTAAGGCAGTGCACATGTCTGAAAATCTGTTAATTGATATACAAATGCCATAATTTGAAAAAAACATTGGTCTAATTCTTATATGATAGAAGGAATTAAAGTCTGTCCTATGAAAAGCAGACAAAAATAAAAATACAAGTGAAGCATTTTCAAACTAATATAAACAAATGGGAAATCTAGAGAAATACCTAAGTGTGTCAAGTGAACTAAACTAATGTTTTAAAGAACCAAGTTTCTTTCTTTTTGAGACAGACTGTCACTCTATTGCCAAGGCTGGAGTGCAGTGATGCAATCTCAGCTCACTGCAACCTCCGCCTCCCGAGTTCAAGGGATTCTTATGCCTCAGCCACCGGAGTAGCTGGGATTACAGGCACATGCCACCATGGCCAGCTAATTTTTGTATTTTTGGTGGGGACGGCATTTCACCATGTTGGCCAGGCTGGTCTTAAAGAATCAAGTTTCTAAATGGTCATTTCTATAGACTGAATGTTTGTGTCTCCCCAAATTAAATTCTACAGCCTAAATCCCCAATATGAGGGTATTTGGAGGTGGAAATTTTAGAAGTAATTAGGCCATGAGTGGGGAGCCCTCATGAATGTTATTAGTGCCCTTATGAAGGAATATAGAGACCAGAGCTCACACTCTCTCCACCGTGTGAGGCTACAACAAAAAAACGAACATTTGTAAACCAGGAAGATGGCCTTCACCAAGGACCCAATCCTGCTGGCACCCTGATCTCAGACTTCCAACCTTCAGAACTGGAAGAAGTAAATGTTCATTGTTTCAGTCACCTAGTCTATGAGATTCTGTTATAGCAGCCCAAACTGACTGAGACAGTTATTTAATCAAGTGATTTTCAAATTTTTTGACCACCTTCCTCAGTAAGAAATACATTTATCTCATCAATCCAATACACATAAACATACCTGTTAGTCATCTTTGGCCAGGTTATGTTATGGTAACAAACAACTGAAAGTCTCAGGGGTATCAAAACAAAGGTTAATTCCTCATTATGTACATGCAGGCTGTTCATCAGTGGTGGCTCTGATCTAGGCTGTAACTCTCTCTTCTAGTCTGTAGAAGGGCCACAACACTGTTCCAAGTTGTTTGTCATTCCAGAACTCTGCATAAGGCAGCAACCCCATCCTAAGATGAGCTTCTGGCAAAGGGAAAGAGTAAAGCACTGAGCCAACCTATATAATTGCTCTAAACACTACTGCTCAGGCTTGGTATATGTCACATGCTTACACTCCATTGACTCTAGTGAGTCTCAAATATCAATATGGTGGGGAAGCACACCACGGTCACAGGAACCCTGCAGGTGAGCTAGCAACAGAGTACAATGACTGGCATAATTCTCCAACAAGGAAGGGCAGGTGGCCCAGGGGGTGAATAATTGTGGGAAATAATACTGTCTATCACATGCATATGTGCACATGAGTACAGAATGTATGTATTTAAACCAACATATCACAATACAGTAATTACCCTTACAATTTTTGACGCATTATATTTCCTATTCTACTGTGTTTTACTTTTTTTAAAAGTTGCAACCCACTGAACTGAATATGTGACCCTCTGATGGCATTTTGAAAAGCACTGATGTAATGGCCTATGCAAGTTTTTGCAGTTTCTAAAGTGTCCCAGTGAGAAAGTGAATGGATCCTTGCTAATTGGTTTTCTTACCGTTGAATGAGACAGGCTCATCTTTGATTCTGAATTTAAGGATGTGTATTAGTCTATTCTTGCACTGCTGTAAAGAAATAACTGGGGCTGGGTAATTTATAAAGAAAAGAGTGGCTCATGATTATGCAGGCTGTACAGGAGGAATAGTAGCTTCTGCTTCTGGGGAGGCCTCAGGAAGTTTCCAATCATGGTGGAAAAGGGGGCACGAGATGTCCCATATGGTAGGAGCAGAAGCAAGAGAAAAATGGGGGAGGTGCTACCCCCTTTTTTTCAGTGCATAATCTGATTTTTTTTTATTTATTCTACAAAAAAAAAAACAGGATACATGTGCAGAACATGCAGGTTTGTTACACAGGTATAAGGTGGTTTTCTGCACCTATTAAGCTATTCACCATGGTGGTTTTCTGCACCTATTAACCCATCCTTTAAGTTCCCTTCTCTCACTTCCTACCCCCTAACAGGCCCTGGTGTGTGTTGTTCCCCTCTCTGTGTGCTACACACTTTTAAACAACCAGATCTCACAAGAATTCACTCATCATTGCAAGGACAGTATAAAATGGGATGGTGCTAAGCCATGAGAAACCATCCCCATGAACCAGTCACCTCCCGCCAGGCCACACCTCCAACATTGGGGATTAAAATTCAACATGAAATTTGAGTGGGCACACAGATCCAAACCATATCAGGATGTGTGACTGACAGGGTAGAACACTAGAGTCAGAAGTTGAACAGTTTGGTTATGACTCAGCCACTGGTTGGCTGTGTGATTCACTCACACTTTCTAAGCCTTTTTCCCATCTGTGAAAAGGGGATAATGACATTTGCCTATCCTACCTCAAGTGATAAATGAAACTTAAATGCTGCTTGGTACTGTTCTGAGCACTTTACATCTACTAACTTATTCAACCCATGCATCAACCCAGTAGATATTAAGTGTTACTAATATCCTTGTTTTGCAGAAGAGGAAACTGAGGCACAGAAAGGTTAGTGATTTATAAATGGTAGATTCAAGATGCAAAGCCATGCTGTCTGGTTTCACAGTCCATGTTCTCAAACATTATGCTATTTGGCCTCTGTCATGGAAATATTTGAGGTATGTGAAACCACCCCCTTTAAAATTGAGCATTATCATTATGCTTGTTATTCATTCTCTGGGAAACTAATGGGCTGTTTTTGACTTTTCAGTGTGTTCCTAGCGAAACTTGCACATCCACTAACGGTGAAATTGGCCACAGTTCTGATGGGCAGATGTCTTGGTCTCAAGTCAGAGATCCATAACAGATGTAGCTTCCTATTTTGTTTCAGCATATCCCTTGACTGGTTGACCCTTCTCTCCCAAGGCAGAGCAAGACCAGTAGGTTAGGCCCAGAGAACATGACTGTGCATTCACCTACTAACAATTAACAACCAGAATCATTGCACATGGACCCCAAACATTAGCTTATTAAAATTCAACCCCATTCAGCTTTGGTATATTAATTTTACTAGAGCATACAAGTAAATGAGGTCCACCATTTATCCTGTAGGTTTGTATTCCGGATCTCCCCAGTGTAATCACTTTCTGGATTGCTCTTTAAAAGACTTGTTTACAATGACATCCAATCTTGCCATAATGAGATCATTTCTCCAGGAAAAACACCAAATCTGTGTTAAATTTATTTCTATTTTTTTAAAGACTCAATTTTGACAAGTTCAAAATAAAGTATTTGAGAAAGTACTCTGTAATGAGAAAACATATAAAGACTTGCATATGAAGAAACTCTGTTTTCTGAATAACTATTTAGGGAAGAATACTGCTTTGCATCCATATATGATTTCCACTTTATAGATTCTGTCATATAACTAAAGGTCTTTATCTCAAAGCTAGATATGTGTTTTGGGACCCATTTATGACCAAATGTGTCAATGTCTGACCACCTAATGGAAGAATACTTTGCAATGATGTGTAAAAATCTGCTTTTGTAAAAAAACTGGATATAGTAAAGTATTTAGTGTTTACCAAGGCTATCAAAATATTTGTGCTGTCACTTGGCATTGGTATTTTGCCTAGAAAATTCATGACCTAACAAAATCTCACATCACTTGGTATTGAAAATAAATTTTTATCTTGAAAATCAGCCTTGAGATATAATTTCAATATATTAAAAGTCCTTAATTTTAAATGAACAAATGATGTTTTGACAATGTATACTGTAACATGACCACCACAGAATCATGACGTAGAATAATTCCATAAACTTGAAAATTCTTCTTGGGCCTTTCTGCAGTCCATCCCTCTCCCCAGTCCTGGTCTGATGTGGTTTGGATATGGGGGCAGTTTCCCCCATACTGTTCTCGTGGTAGTAAATAAGTCTCACGAGATCTGATGATTTTATAAATGGGAGTTCCCCTGCGAAGACTCTCTTGCCTGCCATCATGTAAGACCTGAATTTGCTTCTCCTTTGCCTTCCACCATAATTGCAAGGCCTCCCTAGCCATATGGGACTGTGACTCAGTTAAACCTCTTTTCTTTATAAATTACCGAGTCTCGGATACGTCTTTAATAGCACCATGAGAATTAGACTAATACATGGTCCATGATGATGACTGATCTACTTAATTATTGTCATTATAATATCGCCTCTTCTAGAATTTCGTATAAATGGAAACATACAGTAGGTACTCTTTTAATAAAATTGTAACAGCTTCATTGAACTATAATTCACATACTATACAATTCACCGTTTAAAGTGTGCAATTCAATGGTTTTTAGTATATTCAGTGATATGTGCAACAATCACCTCAGTCAATTTTAGAACATTTTCATTACCTCAAAAATAAATCTCATACCTTTTAGATAACATTCCCCTACCTCCCTATCCCCACGGTCCTGAGCAATCACTAATCTACTTTCTGTATAGATTTTCCTGTTCTGGACATTTCATATGAATGGAAGCATATAACATGTGGTCTTTTGTGCCTGTCTTTTTTTCATTTAGCATAATGTTTTCAAGGCTCATTCATGTTGTAGCATGGGTCAGTACTTCATTCCTTTCTATGGCTGAATAACATTCCATTACATATATATATAGTACATTTGGTTGATATTAAATACATTCATCAGTTGATAGACATTTGAGCTGTTTCTACCTTTTGGCTATTATGAATATATTACCATGAACATTTGTGTAAAAGTATGGACATATATTTTTGTTTCTCCTAGATGAAGTAGAATTTCTGGGTCATAGGGTAACTCTATTTTTAATTATTTGATAAACTACTAGGCTGTTTTCCTAAGCATTGGCATCATTTTACATTCCAACCTGTGGTGTATGAGGGTTCTGATTTCTCCACATTCTTGCTAACACCTATTATTATCTGACTTTTTGATTCTACTCATTTTCTTTGGTTTTATCTCATTGCGCTTTTGATTTGCATTTTTCTGATCACTAAGGATGTTGAGCAACTTTTTACATGCTTTCTGACCATTTGTATCTTTTTTACAGAAATGTCTGTTCATATCCCTTGCCCATTTAAAAATTATTAGTATTTTTTATTGAATTGTGTTTGTTTTGTATACTAGATACAAGTTCCTTGTATTAGATTAGATGCAAATTCCTAGATGCAAATGAGATACACGATTTTCAAAATTTTTCTCCCATTCTGTGGATTATTTTTTTTCACTTCCTTGATGGCGTCCTTTGAAACAAATTTTGAATTTTGATGAAGTCATTTTACCGATTTTTTTATTTGTTGCTCATGCTTTTAGTGTCATTTCTACGAGGTGCACATGCATGTAGTGTCATTTATATGAATCCTTTGCTAAATCCAGGTGATAGTTTTACCTATATTTTCCTCTGAGCATTGTATAATTTTAGCTCTTACATTTAGTGCTTTGATCTATTTTGAGTTAATTTTGTGTAAGGAAAGTTTGCATAGGGTCTAATTTCATTCTTTTGCATGAAGTGGCGCAGTTGTCTCAGCACCATTTGTTTTAAAGACTATTCTTTCCATATTGAATAGTCTTGACATCATTGTCTAAAAACAGTTAACTAGAAATGTAGGGTTTATTTCTGTACTCTCAATTCTATTCCATAAATCTACATGTCTATCCTTATGCCAGTACCACACTGTCCTCATTACTGTTGATTTGTAGTAAGGATTGAAATTGGGAATTGTGTGTCCTCCAACTTTGTTCTTTTTTAAGATTGTTTTGGCTATTCTCTTTCCTGTTCAATTCCATATGAATTTAGAGTAAGCTTGCCAATTTCTACAAAGTCAGCTGAGATTTTGATGAGAAGTGAGATAAATCTGTTGATTAGTTTGGCAAGTATTGCTATCTTAACAATGTTACATCTTCCCATCTAAAATGGAATGTTTTTTCAGCTATTTGATCTTATTTAATTTCTTTCAACAATTTTTGTAGTTTTCAGAGTATATGTTTTGCACTGCTTTTTCAAATTTATTCCTAAATATTTTCAATGTTATTGTAAATGGAATTGTTTTCTTAATTTTATTTTCAGTTAGTTCATTGCAATTGAATAGAAATACATTGATTTTTATGTAATGGTCTTGTATCCTGCAACCTTGCTGAACTCTTTTATTAGATCTAATATTTTTAATGGATTTCTTAGGATTTTCTACATACAAGATCATATCTTCTACAAATATAGATTGCTTTACTTCTTCCTTTCCAATCCAGATACATTTTGTTTTTAATTTTTCCTTCCTTCCTTGTTTCCTTCCTCCCTTCTTTCCTTCCTCCCTTCCTTCCTTCTCTCTCTTTCCTTCTCTCTCTCTTTCTTTCTTTTTTGCCTAATTTTCCTTACTAGTCCCTTCAGTATAATGTTGAATAGAAGTGAGAATGGATATCTTTGTCTTGTTCCTGCTCTTAGGAGGAAGTATTTAGTTTTGTACCATTAGGCATAGATTTGTTGTGGGATTTTTATAGATGTCTTTTATCTGGTTGAAGAAGGTCATGTCTATTCCTAGATTTTTGGGTGTTTTTTTTTAAATCATAAAAGGGTTTTGGATTGTGTCAAATGCTTTTTCTGCATTACTGATATGATCGTGTAATTTTTAAAACTTCTGTTGATCCTATTATATTAATTGATTTTCTGATATTAAACCAACCTTGCATTCTTAGAATAAACCTCAGTTAATTTGGATATATAATTTATATAAATCATAAATATATATATATATATATATATATATATACTGCTGGGTTCAGTTCACTGGTAATTTGTTAAAGATTTTGCATCCATGTCTATAAAGATATTGGTCTATAGTTTTCTTTTCTTGTGATGTCTTGTCTGTTTTTGGTATCAGGATAATACTGGCCTCATAAAGCAATTTGAAAGGTGTTCACTCCTTTTCAGTTTTTTGGAAGAGTTTTTGAAGAATTGGCATTCTTCTTTGAATGTTTGGTAGAAGTCAGCAGTGAAATAATCTGGGTCTGGTCTTTTCTTTGTGGGTAGTCTTTTAATTAGTAATTCAACCTTCCTACTTGTTACAGGTCTAGTAAAATGGCTTACTTCTTTTCAAGCCAGTTTTGATAGTTTGTGTCTTTGTAGAAATTTGTCCATTTCATCTAAATTTTCCAATTTTTGGCTTACAATTGTTTATGGAATTCCTTTATAATCATTTATATTTCTGTAAGATTGTGGTAATGTTTCATCTTTTATTTCTGATTCTGGCAATTTGAATCTCCTCTCTTTTTATCATGGTCAATCTAACTAAGAGTTTGTCAATTTGGTTGACTTTGTCAAAGAAACTTTTTTTTGTTTGTTTTTATTGGTCTTCTCTATTACGTTTCTATTCTGTATTTCTACCCTAATCTTTGTTATTTCCTTTCTTCTGCTTGCTTTAGGTTTATCTTGCTCTTCTTTTTTCAGTATCGTAAAATGGAAGGTTGGGTTATTGATTTGAGATCTTCTTTCCTAATGTAGAAATTTATAACTATGCATTTTCCTCTAAGCATTTTATTAGCAGCATTCTACTAGTGTTGATATGTAGTATTTTCATTTTAATTTATTTCAAAATATCTTATGGTTTCCTTTTTGATTTCTTTTTTGGTCCACAGGTTATTTAGGAGTGTGTTATTTAACTTTCACAAATTTAGGGATTTTTCTTGCTATCAATCTCTAGTTTTATTTCATTGTGGTTGGAGAATATTTTTGTGATACTTTCATTTTAAAACATTTATTTAGGTTTGTTGTATGGTGTATTAGGCCATTCTTGTATTCCTGTAAACAAATACCTGAGACTGGGTAATTAATAAGAAAATAGGTTTAATTGGCTTCTAGTTCTGCAGGCTGTACAGGAAGCATAGCACTAGCATCTGCTTCTGGGGAGGCTTCAGGAATCTTACAATCATGGTGGAAGGTGATGGGGGAGCAGGCATCTCATATGGCAGGAACAAAAGTGAGAGAGAGTGTGTGTGGAGTGGAGAGGTGCCACACACTTTTAAATGACCAGATCTCATGTAAACTCAGAACGAGAGCTCATATATCACTAAGGGGATGGCCCAACCCATCTATGAGGGATCTGCCCCCATGATCCAATCACTTTCCACCAGGTCCCACCTCCACGATTGAGGATTACATTTCAGCATGAGATTTGGGCAGGGACAAATATCCAAACTATACCATATGACATGGCACATGGCCTATCCTGGAAGTAGGTACTCATTTGTTTGTAACTCTATTTAATATAATGCTTTGAGATTCATCCATGGCATTGCAAGCATCAGTAGTTTATTTTAATTGCTGAATAATACTTTATTGTATGGGTGTGGATATTCCACTACTGTTCATCTGTAATCTAGTTGATGGATATTTGGTTTGTATTGAGTTTTTTACTATTATGAATGCATCTGATATCAGCATTTACATGTAAGACTTTGTGTGTGTGTGCATATATATATATATATATTCTCTATATATAACGTACATATATATATTAACATGGATGTTCATAGTAGTTTTATTTTTTCTTTGGTAACAGCCATAAACTAGAAACAACTCAAGTATTCCTCCACAGGTTAATGTTATAGTTGTGTATTCATACCATGGAATACCGTGCAGCAACAAAAAGAAAAAAATATTGATGCAACAACTAGAATGGATCTCTAGGGGGAAAAAGCCCATCTCAGAAGGTTACATACTATGTAATTCCATTTATAAAATTTTCTTGATATAACAAAATTATAAAGATGGAGAACAGATTGGTGGCTATTAGGAATTAGAGATGGTGGTGGGTGGTGTGCCTATAAAAGGATAGCATCAAGGAGCCTTGTGGTGATGGAACTCTTCGTGTGTGGTAGTAGTTATACAAATCTACACACGGATAAAATTGCATAGAAACTACACATATACAAATAAATATGCAAAATGATGAAATCTAAATAAGCTCTGTGGACTGTACCAATGTCAATTTCCTGGTTTAGATATTGTACTGTTTTTAAGCAAGATGTTCATGTTGGTGGAAACTGGGTGAAGAATACATGGGATCTACCTCTGCAATTTTTTTTGGCAACTCTTGTGAATCTATAATTATTTCAAAATGAAAAGTTTGAAACACAGATATGTATTGTTAATTGCCTGGAAGATACACATCCCAATGTGGATGTTCTTGATTTATTGTGTAGTGTGTTTTTGCTTTATTTTTAGCAATAATGCCTGATTAAGTTCTGGGAAAGAAGGTTGTATGACAGAAACACACTGTATTTTTCGGTGTCCAAATGCATACTAACAAGTATTAGTCTCATACTCATAATTTTTATTTTTTAAAAATAAAAAAGGGCTGGGCGCAGTGGCTCAAGCCTGTAATCCCAGCACTTTGGGAGGCCGAGGCAGGCGGATCACGAGGTCAGGAGATCGAGACCATCCTGGCTAACACAGTGAAACCCCGTCTCTACTAAAAATACAAAAAATTAGCCAGGCATGGCAGCGGGCGCCTGTAGTCCCAGCTACTTGGGAGGCTGAGGCAGGAGAATGGCGTGAACCCGGGAGGCGGAGCTTGCAGTGAGCGGAGATCGCGCCACTGCACTCCAGCCTGGGCGACAGAGCGAGACTCCATCTCAAAAAAAAATAAAAATAAAAATAAAGTAAAATAAAATAAAAAAGTTTAAACCAGCTAATCAGCTAAACATTATATCCACTGAGGTGAGAGCATTTAGCATTCACCATGTTAAAATTATGTACTTGTATTTATTTTAGAGCAATGGTTCTTAACGTTTTCTGATTCATAATACCTTAAAATCTAAGGAAGGCTATGCATACGTCTTAGAATTGTGTTCTTTTTTTTTTTAACTTTGATTTTAGAATCAGGGGGTACATGTGCGGGTTTGTTACAAAAGTATATTGCATGATGCTGATATTTGGGGTATGATCGAACCCATCACCCAGGTAGTGAGCATAGTACCCAATAGGTAGTTTTTCAGCAATCGTCTCCACTTCTTCTCTCCCCAACCTAGTAGTCCCCAGTGTCTATTGTTCCCATCTTTATGTCCATGTGTACCCTATGTTTAGCCCCCACTTATAAGTGAGAATATGTGGTATTTGGTTTTCTGTTCTTGTGTTAATTCGCTTAGGAAAACAGCTTCCAGCTGCATTCATGTTGCTACAAAGAACATGATTTTTTTCTTTTATATAGCGGCATAGTGTTCCATAGCATACATGTACCACATTTTCTTTATCCAATCTACCATTGATTGGCACCTGGGTTGATTCCATGTTTTTGCTATTGTGAATACTGCTGGAATGAACATATGAGTACATATGTCTTTTGGGTAGAATGATTTCTTTTCCTTTGGGCGTATACCCAGTAATGGGATTGCTGGGTTGAATGGTAGTTCAACTCTTAGTTCTTTGAGGAATCTCCAAACTCTTCTCCATAATGGCTAGACTAACTTACCTTCCCACCAACCATTTTTGTGTCTGTTTTCTCAGCAGTCTTGCCAATATCTGTTTCTTTGTTTTTTGTTGTTATTGTCTGTTTGTTTGTTTGTTTGCTTGCTTGCTTTTTAACATACCCATCCTGACTGGTGGGAGATAGTATCTCATTGTGGTTTTAATTTGCACTTCTCTGATGATTAGTGATCATGAGCACTTTTGCATATGATTTTGGCCACATATATGTCTTTTTTTGAGAAGTATCTGTTCATGTCCTTCGCCTACTTTTTAATGGGGTTATTTGTTTTTTGCTTATATATTTGTTTAATTTCCTTGTAGATTGTTGATATTAAAACTTTGTCAGATGCATAGTTTGTGAATATTTTCTTTCATTCTGTAGGTTGTCTGTTTACTCCCTTGATCTTTTTTGTTGTTGTTGTTGTTGTTGTGCAGAAGCTCTTTAGTTTAATTAGGTCCCTCTTGGTAAATTTTATTTGTGTTGCAATTGCTTTTGAGGACTTAGCCATAAATTATTTGTGAATGCTGATATAGAGAAGGGTATTTCCTAGGTTTTCTTCTAGGATTGTTATAGTTTGAGGTCCTACATTTAAGTCTTTAATGCATCTTGCATTATTTTTTGCATGCAGCAATAGGTAGGGCTCCAGTTTCATTCTCCTGCAAATGTACAGCCAGTTATCCCAACACTATTTACTGAATAGGGGAGTCTTTTCCCTATTGCTTATTTTTGTTGAGTTTGCTAGAGGTCAGTTTGTTGTAGGTGTGTGGCTGTATTTCTGGGTTTTCTATTCTCTTCCATTGGTCTATGTGTCTGTTTTTGTACCAGTACCATGCTGTTTTGTACACTGTAGCCTGGTAGTATAGTTTGAAGATAGGTAATGTGATTCCTCCAGCTTTGTTCTTTTTGCTTAGGATTGCTTTGTTTATTCAGGCTCTTTTTTGGTTCCATATGAATTTTAGAATAGTTTTTTCTATTTCTGTGGAAAAAATGACATTGGTACTTTGATAGGAATAGCATTGAATCTGTAAACTGCTTTGGGCACTATAGCCATTTTAATGATATAGATTCTTCTAACCCATGAGCATGAAATATTTTTCTATTTTTGGCATCATCTTTGATTTCTTTCAGCTGCATATGTAGTTCTCCTTGTAGAGATCTTTCATTTCTTTGGTTAAATATATCCTGAGGCATTTTATTTCTTCTTTTGGCTATTGTAAATGGGATTGCGTTCTTGATTTGACTCTCAGCTTTATGCTATTGGCGTATATAAATGCTACTGATTTTTGCACGTTGATTTTGTATCATGAAACATTACTGAAGTCATTTATCAGTTATAGGAGCATTTTGGCAGAGTTTTTAGGGTTTTCTAGGTATAGAATGATCTCAGCAGTGAAGAAAGATAATTTGACTTTCTCTTTATTTGGATACCTTTAATTTCTTTCTCTTGCCTGATCACTCTGGCTAGGTCTTCAAGTACTATATGGAATAGGAGTGATGAGAGTGGTCATCCCTGTGTTCTTCTAGTTCTTAGGGGGAATGCTTCCAACTTTTGCCCATTCAGTATGATGTTGGCTGTGGTCTATTATAGATGGATCTTATTATTTTGAGGTATGTTCCTTTGATGCCTAGTTTGTTGGGTGGTTTTATTAAGAGGGATGTTGGATTTTACCAATGCTTTTTCTGCCTCTATTGAGATGATCATATATGGTTTTTGTTTTTAATTATTTATGTGATGAATCACATTTATTAATATCCATATGCTGAACTATCCTTGCATTCCAGGAATAAAGCTCACTTAATTGTGGTGCATTACCTTTGTGATGTGCTGCTGGATTCAGTTTACTATTATTTTGTTGCAAATTTTTATGTCTATGTTTCTCAGGGATATTGGCCTGTAGTTGTCTTTTTTATTGTGCCCTTGCCAGATTTTGGTGTCAGGATGATAATGGATTTGTAGAATGGGTTATGGAGGAATCCTTTCATCCTGATTTTTTTGGGATAGTTTCAGTAGGATTGATACCAGCTCTTCTTTGTATGTGTGGTAGAATTTGGCTTTGAATCCATCTGGTTCAGGGCTTTCTTTTTGCTTGATAGATTTTCTAAATTACTAATTCAATTTTATAAGTCATTATTAGTCTCTTCAGGATTTGTGTTTCTTCCTGTTTCAACCTTCAGAGGTTGTGTGTTTCCAGAAATGTGTCCATTTTCTTTAGGTTTTCTAGTTTGTGCGCTTAGAGATGTTCATAGGAGTCTCTGAGGATCTTTTGTATTTCAGTGGAATCAGTTGTAATTCACCTTTGTCATTTCTGATTATGCTTATTTGGATCTTCTCTCCCTCCTTTCTTTGTTAATTGAGCTAGTGGTCTATCAATCTTGTTTATCCTTTCAAAAACTATTTTTTGTTTCAATGATCCTTAGTAGTTTATTTTGTCTCAATTTCATTTAGTTCTCCTCGATTTTAGTTATTTCTTTTCTTCTGCTAGTTTTGGGTCTAGTTTGTTCTTGATTTTCTAGGTCTTTTAGGTGTGACATTACCTTGTTAATTTCGGAATTTTCTATCTTTTTGATATATGTGTTTAGTGCTATAAACTTTCCTCTTAATGTTGCTTTCACCACATCTCATAGGTTTTGGTATGTTGTGTCTCTATTTTCACTTGTTTCAAAATTTCTTTTGATTTCGGTCTTAATTTCATTGTTTACACAAAAGTCATTCAAGAGCAAATTGTTTAGTTTCCATATGTTTGTGTGGTTTTGAGAGGTCCTTTTCAAATTAATTTCTATTTCTGTGTCACTGTGGTCTGAGAAAATGCTTGGTGTGATTTCAGTTTTTTTTTAATTTAAGAAGACTTGTTTTATGCCAGAGCATGTGGTAGATCTTAGAGTCTGTTCCATGGGCAGATGAGAAGAGTGTGTATTCTATGGTTGTTGGGTAGAGTATTCTGTAGCTGTCTATTAGGTCAAATTGGCTAAGTGTCGAATATAAGTGCAGAATTTCTTTGTTAATTTTCTGTCTCAATTATCTGTCTAATGCTGTCAATGGGGTGTTGCAGTCCCCCACTGTTATTGTGTGGCCATCTATCTCTTTTCTTAGATAGACACTACCAGACTAGTATCTAGTAGTCTAATTGTTTTATAAGTCTGAGTGTTCTAATGTTGGTTGTATATATGTTTATGATAGTTAAATCTTCTTGTTGAATTAAACCCTTATCATTATGTAATAATCTTTGTCTTTTCTTACTGTTTTTGGTTTAAAGTTTGTTTTATCTGATACAAGAATAATGACCTCTGCTCTTTTCTGTTTTTTATTGTTGCATGAATAAATCTTTCTTAGTCCCTTTACTTTGAGCCTTTGGGTGTTATTTACATGTAAGGTGGGTCTCTTGAAAATAGCAGATGAATGAATTTATTTTTTATTCAATTTGCCACTTTCTTTCTTTTTTTTTTTTATTGAAACTGAGTCTCGCTCTGTCGCCAGGCTGGAGTGCAGTGGCACGATCTCGGCTCACTGCAACCTCTGACTCCCTGGTTCAAGTGATTATCCTGCCTCAGCCTCCCAAGTAGCTGGGATTACAGGCACATGCCACCACGCCCAGCTAATTTTTGTATTTTTAATAGAGATGGGGTTTCACCATGTTGGCCAGGATGGTCTCAATCTCCTGACTTCATGATCTGACTGCCTCGGCCTCCTCAAGTGCTGGGATTACAGGTGTGAGCCACTGTGCCCGGCCCACTTTATGTCTTTTAAGTGGAGCATTTAGGCTGTTTACTTTCAAAGTTAATATTGATATATGAGGTTTCATTCTTGTCATAGTGTTAGTTAGTTGCTTTGCAATCTTGATTGTGTAGTTACTTTACAGGGTTTGTGGGCTTTGTACTTACATATGCTTTTGTGGTAGCAAGTATTGTTCCTTTGTTTCCATTTTTAGAACTTCCTTAAGCATTTCTTCTTACATCAGTCTGATGGTGATTAATTCCCTCAGTGTTTGCTTCTCTGGGAAGGACTTTATTTCTACTTTGTTTATAAAGCTTGGTTTGGTAGGATATGAACTTCTTGGCTGGCATTTCTTTTCTTTAAGAAGACTAAAACTAGGCCCCCAATCTCTTCTGGCTTGTAAGGTTTCTGCTGAGAAGTCTGCTGTTAGTCTGATGGAATTCCCTTTGTAATTAACTGGACCCTTTCCTCTCCTTACCTTCAAGATATTCTTTCATGTTGACTTTGGGTATTCTGTTGACTATATGCCTTGAGGATGGTTGTCTTATGTAGTATCTCACAGGAGTTCTATGAATTTTTTGTATCTGTATGCCAATGTCTCTTGCAATATTGGGGAAATTTTCTTGAATTATACCCTCAATTTGTTTTCCAAGTTACTCACTTTCTCTTCTTCTCTCTCAGGAATGCCACAAATCATAGGTTTGGTCATTTTACAGAATCTCATATTTCCCAAAGGTATTGGTTATTATTTTAATTCTTTTTTATTTTTTTCTGACTGGGTTAATTCGAAAGACCAGTCTTCAAGCTCTGAAATTATTTATTCTGCTTATTCTTGTCTGTTGTTAAGACTTCCAACTATACTTTGACATTATTTTAGGAAATTTTTTAACTCCAGAATTTGTGCTTGTTTGTTTTCTTTTTGTTAATATAACTATGTTGTCTTTCAAATCTAAGATCTTTTTTCTGGCTTCTTTATATTGGATTTCAATTTTCTCTTGGATCTCATTGAGCTTCCTTGCCACTCATATTCTGAATTCTATGTGTGTCATTTTAGATATTTTATTCTGGCTAGGATCCATTGTGAAGGAGCCAAAACATGCTGGCTTTTTGTATTGCCAGAGATCTTGCACTGAATCCTTATCTGAGGGAAGTGATGCTTCTTTTCTTGAATATGCTATTGCTTGGATAGGGCTTTTAAATTTTTTATTCTTTTTTCCATTGAGGGTATGACCGTAGCGTATGTTGTGTATGACTGATTGGTGTTATATCTGGATACTCTCAGAGGACCAAGGTTCTGTATGGGTTCCTTGGTTGCAAATAGATTCATGCAGTTGCTTTCTCAGATGCTGTATGTCATAGCAATGTATTTTTGTTTGGTGGTGTACTTCAGGCTGCAGTCCAGTAGATGGTACTTAAGTGTAGGAGCCGGTAGATAGGCTATAGGCTGTCAGCATGAATTCATCCCCACCTAGGGTAGAGCTACGGAAGTGCAGAAAGAACCCTCCTTAGTTTGTGCTTGCCTTCAGCAGGGATGAAGTCATTGGAGAAGTGGGGAAAGCAACCTTGCCCAGTGTGCACTCATCATGCTCCATTGGAAATAACCATAGTCATGTCTGTAACAGTCCACTGGGGAAGGGACAGGGGTGAGAGATGACCCCTCTCCCCGTCTGTTCCCAGCCTTTGGTGGTGCCCCCTTCAGTGGTTGGCACTGCACCTGTGTTTCCTTTGTCCTGGGGGAGGCTTTGGCAGTCTGTGCTCTCCACTTCCTTGGGGTGGTATGCACTGAGGGTTAGTTCTCCAAGATACCCACAACTTCCTGGAGATCTGCCAGTTCCTTGTGCTTGCCAAAGTCAGAGTGAGTTATGGGGATTATCTGTGGGAGGTCTGGTGGTATTGCAGTTCAAGAGTGGAGCTCCAGGTAAGACAGGGGTGCCATAGGTGCACAACTATTATGGTGTCCACTGTCTCGACCAGGGTGTGAGAGGGTGTTGCATGGCTGTGCAAACTGGCCACCCAGTTCTCCATTCTAAGGAAGATCTCTAATTGCCATGGACACTGACAGTGTTGCTGTTGGTCATAGGGACAGAGGGGCTCCCCATCAGTTTTGCAGTCAGCAGATTGTCAGAGGGGTAAGCACTCCCATCCATCCTTTTTGCTGGGCTCTGGCTGAGGGGTCAATCTCATCCAGACTTTTGCTGCTTTTTTTTCTGTGCTCCCCAGCTTCTTCATGTGGGCACTCTGACAGGTTCTGGCTATCCTCCCTCCATTTTCCACTCAAAATGATTATTTGCCAGTAACTTTGATCTTTCTTCAGAGAATAACTGGCATACAACATCCCTAGTAAGCCATGTGGCAGTCCAATATTCAGTGAGCAGATTTCCATGTGCACTTCAGGGTCTCAACTTCTGCAATAGCCCATGGCTTCAGAGTCTTCACCCTGAGATTGCTGGCTCCAGCAAGACACTCAGCTCCATTTGACAACCTGTGGACTCTAAGTGCCACAAATTCAAATGTCCATTATGAGAAGATTTTTAACTACAAATGTAAGTTTTTGAAATTGTTTTTGTTTTGGAATTGAAAATAAAATTATAGCTTTTATGGTACTGAAAGAACAAAGGTAGGTATTTTCTTAAACAAAGCAGTACTTTGTTTTTAAAATGAGTTTAACATCTGCATGTGAATATCAATAGATTATAAGACATTATATCCACTTAATATTTTTTATTCTATACAAATATAAAGACTCACTTTTCCTTCTAGGGATGACATTTTAAAATCACTCTTCATATGTGAGTAATTATTCCTATACCTATGTGAGGTAATCTATACAGTTATAGATTACCTGGAAATGTATAAATTAAACTGAAATGTGAGTTTCATTTTCCATTGATTTGTAACATAGTTTCATTTTCTATTCAGCTAATTTAGGAAATTTGTTCATTGTAATTGGACTGAGTGTGAATATATGGTTTAAGGCTTCTTTCAGTTTATGTAATGAGTCCTGCTAAATATTTCTGCATGTCATTTTGAGGATTTTTAAGTCAATTACATTCATTCTGTTCTCTCTGGAGTAGTAAGATGTGTGCTTTTCATCTTGCCTTTTCTACTGTATATAGAGAGCATATTAGTACTGCTGTCTCTGTAAAACAAATTGACTTTTCATGCTTAGACCTTTGCTCATTGCTGATTAACACCATTTCCCCCTTTCTTTATCAGTTGTTCTGAATATTGTTTTTCTACTTTGAAATTTGTTCTTTCTTTATAATAGTACGTCTTCAGAAAGAAAATCAAAGCAATTTGTTATTTAGTTTTTCAACTTGATGTCTGTGTAAAATGTATCCACATATTCACTTCTTTTTTCTTTCCATTCAGTGAGAATTTTTGTTGCTCTCCCACAGAGTGTATTTTTGACTTTAATTAGTAGTGAAATCCTTATTAGTAATTCTAGAAGAAATTAGACTTTCATTCTACATTTCTCTAAAAAAAAAACTCAATTAAAAGTATGTGAGATATTGCACATATTAATTAGCTCAATTTAGCCATTTCACAGTGTATACATATTTCAAAACATGTTGAACATGATCAATATATACAATTTTTATTTTTCAATTAAATATATATTTTTAAAAGAACAAACTATATTCTTGGAACCCAGATAAGATTCAAAATAGATACAACTCTGAGAAATGTTTTTGGTGACTGATACATAATCTTTATATTCAAGTCTGGTTTACAGAAGTATAATTTCCATAGAATAAAATTAAATCATCTGTAATGTAAAATATAAATTTTTACTTTGTGTTTTTATTCAATTTTATTCAAATTTAATGTCAATTTCAATATGTTTTTAACAAATATAGTGCCATAACAAACACTATAATCAAGATATAGAATAGCTATAGCATCTAAAAAGTTTCCCCATACCCTTTTGTAATCAACCCTTCCCCACACCTCCAGCCACAGAAAACTATTAATCTCTTTTCTGCCTCTATCGTTCACCTTTTGTGATAATATCATGTAAATGGAATCATATAGTGCATGGCCCTTTGAGTCTGGCTTCTTTTACTTAGCATAATTCATTTGAAAGTCATCCATGTTGTTGCATGTGTCAGTAATACATTCCTATTCATTGCTGGATGGTACTTCATTGCATGGATGTACCACCATTTTAAAAATCTATTCATTAACTGAAGAATATTTTGATTGAGTGGATTATTGAATGATGTGGTAAATGTCTGTTTAGCTTTCTAAGAAATTACCAGACTGCTTTCCAAAGTAGCTGTGCCATTTTGCATTCCCATCAGCAGCATATAAGAGTTGCAGCTGCTCTGCATTCTCAAAAGCACTTGGTACTGTCAGAATTTTAAATTTTATTTTATTCATTTTTAGCAATTGTATAGTGGTATATCATGGGGTTTTAATTTGAATTTCCCCAATGAGTAATGATATTGAACATTTATTATCTGTATATTTGCCAGCTCAGGACTTGGTCTACTGCACCATACTGAACAGTAAAATGAAATAAAATATGATAAAATAAAATTATAACTACTTTCAGAGAAGGCTAGACCTCATCACATAGAGACAGCTATGTGGGTCATGGTACCAGTTAAACATCTGTATGTTTAAATTAGCAAAGGGTCCAGTGGATGTGGACCCAGCCTTAGCTAAACTGTCTGAATAGCACTTGTCTTATGCTAGAATCCCTCAACAAACAGTGCTTGAGAAGGGTTTGCATGCAGTCATTCGCTTTTAGAAGTTAACTTCTAAAGAGATAGAATTAGAGGTTAGGGAAGATGAAACAAAGGTTCAAGAGTTATTGAGCTGATCACTTCTAGGGCAGCTGTACCTCAATTCTGGATCAACGCATAGTTTCCCTGAACCAACTATGATAACATTGCCTTTGATATCCTTCTTGTTTTATTATTTTCTTCTATCTCTTCTCCCCTTACACCCATCATTCCTAATTTCCTCTCCATTCTCCAACTGTAACTGTCATAAGCAACATACAGTCAAGAGTCAAGCACTATGAGAACTTAAAAAAAAGTTTTATGTTTTGTTTATATTCAGTCTTTGCACAGAATCTGGAATATAGTGATTTCTCTAAGCCTGTACTTTGAATAAATAAATGAATGAATGATGTTTAGGCCATTCCAAGATCACCTGAAGATTCTCCCTTTTTTTTTCTATGCCTAAATACAAAACTATGGTGATAATTATGCCAAATCTTTTAAACATTCCTGAAGCTTCCTGAAAGATTGTTCTCGAGATTTTATTTTCCTTGCTATTAGATGAAGTGAAAACTTTACAATTAGATTACTACTCCATGCAATACCTTCTCCAAGGCTCTCAAAAATGTCTTTTTAAAAATTATCAGAACAGAGCCTATGGAAATTTCTGTGTCCCATTTGCATTCGAAGCCTGTCTAATAAGCCAGTGTTCCTCTCCCTATAATTCAAGCTCCAAGACACTGGTTTTACTCACCCAAGCCTGTGAACAATGATCTATCCACCCAAATTAGTAATATTAAGTCAAATTTATGCAGGTAGGCTTTCAGCATATTTCCCATTTGGAGCTGCATTCTTCTTCCATAGTCTGTTTATGAACAACAGCATTACTTATAAATGTTTCCCAGTGAACCAGCACTCCAAATGATAGAAGTGAAACTTATTGTAGTTCTTACAAAACACTGACATGAATCCCAGCAATCATGATGACATGAGACTGAGAAACTCCATTAGACTTCATGACTGGTGTTTTGTCATTTTAAAGTGAACTGGTGGGACTTGAAAGACTTCTGATCAGATAATTTTTTAAGAGTATGAGTGGAGTATTGTTGAGCAAACATATTTTTGACTGTCAAGGAGCAGAAGAACCAGTTTACTCCAAAGAATGCAGAAATGATCACTTTCTACCTTGAATAATAACAATGATAATTACCAATTCTATTTGAAAAAGGAAAAGGGGACAGTAGAAATCATGTTTTGTATTATAAAATGCCTTTCCACTATGTCATTTTTCCTTTTTTTTTTTTTTTTTTTATAGAGGGTCTCACTCTGTAGCCCAAGCTGGAGTGCAATGGCACAATCTCAGCTCACTGCAGCCTAGATTTCCTGGGTTCAAGCAATCCTCCCACTTCAGCCTCCCAAGTAGCTGGGACTACAGGCGCATGCCACCACACCCAGCTAATTTCAACGTTGTCATTTTTCTGATCCCATTATTTCACTTTTTTCTTCCTATTGGCATATAATCCTTTCGTTTATGGCAATTGAATCATCTGAAATAGAAAATCTAGTTCACATATCATGATTATTGATGGATACAATAATGAAATGAAGGTGCCAATTTGGTAGTCTGTTGAGGACCCATTCTCTCAAACACAAATGCACCTGATCACTTGCTCATTCACACACACATAAACTACATTGATTATCATTCCTAACACTTGCATAATAACTTAGCTTGAAAAGCACTTCCACAACCCTCTTGCATCTCATTTAGTTCCTGCCACACATCTGTAGATTAGCTCTCATGCCCGGATCAGCTAAGCAATTAATGCCTATGAAGATTCAGTGACTTGAACCCACATTGTCCTACTTTTGGCAGGATGCTCTTCTATTCTACTTGTGGGAATGATAAAATTATCTCCCTCAAAGGTTATTTTGTAGATTACATGAGAAGATACACATAGAGCATTTACCACATGGTCTGGCATATAGCAAGGACTGAGTAAACAGTAGCTAAATTTACGAATATCCTAGGGGAATGTACATCATACCACAACCCTTGTCTGTCCCTTTTAACAGCCCCCTGTGATAGAGACATCTTCATGTGAAATATTTCTCAAAAGGTCATTCTTCTTAATCATCTTTAAAATAGTGTTACTTTCTAAAACCACAAGAATACTGTACTTTTAACACAGAGAATTTTGTGTCAGTCATTTATACATAAAAAGACAAATTGGCTACATCTAGTTATTAATACAGAAATCCGTATTAAGAAATCAATATTGCATGGACTTTTATAAAGCTCACTGTACGAGGTCAGGAGATTGAGACCATCCTGGCTAACATGGTGAAACCCCATCTCTACTAAAAATACAAAAAATTAGCGAGGCATGGTGGCACATGCCTGTAGTCCCAGCTAGTTGGGAGGCTGAGGCAGGAGAATCACTTGAACCAGAGAGGCGGAGATTGTAGTGAGCTGAGATGGCACCGCTGCACACCAGCCTGGGTGACAGAGCGAGATTCCATCTCAAAAAACAACAACAACAACAAACAAACAAAAAACTTCACTTTATTATATATCATATCTCCATTTGTATTTCTGACATTTGAGGTTTTATGTTTTTAATATAAGAAAATAGATCGTAATACCAGCCTTCCATCAGATTTCTTAGGAAGGGGATTCTGAAGTAGATGCTTCTATGTAGAAAGTTTATTGGAGAGTGTCCTTGGGATCAACATCTGTGAGGGTCGAGGGAAGCAGGGCTGGCAGATGGTAGATATTGCACCAGCAATGGTAGACAGATCCTCAGCCTGGACCTTGGATAACCATCAGGGTTGACCTACATGGACCTTTGTACCCCCTCATCCACCAGTCTTTGCATGCTGACTCTCTGTGACTAAAGGCATGGCCTACAGAGCCCCTCAGCTGAGACTCCAGCCACGCACACTCCCAGCAACTGAGCTGATGGGGGGAATCCACTACAAAACAACATCAACTACAGTATCCCTTCCTGTGTCTCTCCCATGTGCTTTTTCATTCTTGATGCTTTCTTTTTTTTTTTTTATTATACTTTAAGTTTTAGGGTACATGTGCACATTGTGCAGGTTAGTTACATATGTATACATGTGCCATGCTGGTGCGCTGCACCCACTAACTCGTCATCTAGCATTAGGTATATCTCCCAATGCTATCCCTCCCCCCTCCCCCCTCCCCACCACAGTCCCCAGAGTATGATATTCCCCTTCCTGTGTCCATGTGATCTCATTGTTCAATTCCCACCTATGAGTGAGAATATGCGGTGTTCGGTTTTTTGTTCTTGCGATAGTTTACTGAGAATGATGGTTTCCAATTTCATCCATGTCCCTACAAAGGATATGAACTCATCATTTTTTATGGCTGCATAGTATTCCATGGTGTATATGTGCCACATTTTCTTAATCCAGTCTATCATTGTTGGACATTTGGGTTGGTTCCAAGTCTTTGCTATTGTGAATAATGCCGCAATAAACATACGTGTGCATGTGTCTTTATAGCAGCATGATTTATAGTCATTTGGGTATATACCCAGTAATGGGATGGCTGGGTCAAATGGTATGCTTTCTTGATCACATTCTAAGAGAGGTGGTGAGAAGAATGAAGCCTCTAATGCTTCTCTTTTGGATTTGTCAGTGTGATTTTTATTATCATTGGTTTTTGCCTCTTTACCTTTAAAGATACTAGGGTAAGGATTTTTTTTAAATACTGAAATTGACTTGTTTCCAGTTCGGGTTAAGGCCAAGGATCCTGGCAGGAAACAAGTGGCACACTTAAATGGGGGTAACCAAGGATAATTTAATGAAGGTACTATTTAAAAATGTATGGGCAAAGTTAAGGGAAACTGATGATGAATGATGAAACCCTGTGTGGGTAACAGTGAGAAACCACTGCTGTCTCAAAGCTTGAAGGGCAAGGACCAGGAAAGGGTACAGAAACTGGAGACAGCTGTAGTCTGACAAGAGCTGTGCTCTTTGGAAAAGGAATGTAACCACTAGTGATGTAGCCATCCATCAAAGAGGGAGCTGACTCAGTAAATGCCCTGACCTCACTCCTGCCGCCCTCTGATCTCCTGTTGGTGCTGCCCATTGGCTGAACATACCAGAGAGTAGCAGGTAAGGGAACCTGTGGAGACAGTCCATGTGGGCCAGCCTCCTGTGCACAGAGCAGGGGTGAGTAGATTTGGGGCAGCAAATGGAAGGTCTTCTTTTATGACCTTGTACAATTTCCAGTATCTTTAAAGTTTTTTAGCTTCATTTCAATTTTTTGAGCCATTTTCTATAGGGTCAACTCTAGTTCATATCATCCTTGACTGCTTCTATTCTTGCCTCCTATGAGCCTTTTCCCCACCCGGTAAACCAGAATGTTACTTTGGAAGCAAAAAGTACTTTTTCTGATACTTGCTGAAAAATTCCTCAATGTCTACCCACTGCTCTTAAATACCAAGACCAATCATTTTTCCCTGAACCCTAGGACTCCAGGTCTGACCCTGCTTGTGCCTACTCCCTGCCACATTTATGCCAGCCACCCCCTTGTTCTTTGTCTGTGCATACTGAACTTCCTTGAGGTCCTTGAACAATCTCTCGTCACTTCAACTCTCCTACTCTTCACTCTCCTTAGGACACACTGTGCCTAAGTAACCTCTCCTGGTCCTTCACATCCCAGGTCTGACATGTGCTTCTGCAGGGAAACCCCTGACCCTTTCTCTCCCACTCCCAGAATAGCTCAGGATATCCTGTCAAATGCTTCCATAGCAGCTTTTACTTCATAGCACTCCTCTAAATGTGCAGTTTTGTAGAATTGCTTACTGTCCATTTCCCCTTAAGCTGTAAGTTTGATGATGGCAGAATCTAGCACAATGTCTTCTGGCACATGGTAGGTACTCAGGAAATATTTCTTGAATGACTATTTGGATGAATGAGTGAATTGCACTGGGTGGGAAACTTGCCACACTAGACTGCTCACTTGCTTAAAGGGGCAACTGGAGATAGTCCCTGAAGATTGCAGGCTCAGCCATGCCAAGAGGTGATTTTTTTTTAAACTGAAATCAAGGGCATCCTTGATTTTGTGTAAAACTCTCCTGATTTTCAAGTGGTGGTCACTAATTCTAATTGGTTTTAAAATATGGTACTGTCCACAGAAAACACCCTATGGGCTAAATTTAACCCAGGGGGTGCCTGTTTTAACTCCTGGTATCAGTCATCTTCAAAGAAGGTAAAATTTCACAACCAAGTTACAGCTCTGTGTTTAGCATGTAAACCCAGTGCATTTTTTTCTAATGCTGTTATTAATGTCTGGGTTTAACTCAAATTTATTTGTAATTAATTAATGGTCCAACCTAGCTTACATTTAATCATAATAAATCAAAATATTTTAAAGGAACATTTAGGCAGAAGACAAGATCTATGGAGCAGTCAAACACACCTACTAAAAATGTGAATTTGTAAACACTAGCTCATCTGGTCTTTTTGATGATTACTTGTAGAAAATGCATTAATTAAAATGAATAGTGTTGCTTTCTTAATGGCAAATTATTTTTTCATGGACATGAAACTTTGCCGGAAGACAAGTTGTACTGGGAGAAAACATGTTTCTGTTTCTATGAATTCATCAGTCATTTCAGCTCCTGTTCCTATGAGAACTACTCAGTATGCAGTTACTAAAAAGCTATGTAGAGCAGGTGCTGAAGACATTAAATGGAAAGGAAGTCAGGGAACGATTACACTGTGGAGCAAACAAGGTTGCAGTGGAGACTAGCTGAATAGAACAATATAATGTACTGTCTTTCAGAAACATTGCACAGACTTTGAACACCCTCATGAGAAGGAACCAATTTGAGCTCTTTGCTCAATCCAGTAAACACTTTTAGGAATTACGATTTCCTCACCAACCAAACCCCAATTTTCTGAAGAAAGATTTAGATCTCAGGCCTCTTTTGACTTGATATATTTGTAGGCTCTATTTTATTTTCCTTTATTTTGCCATTTCTTAGAATGAGAAAACATATCACAACTACTGATGTCAAATACTATCAATGTCAAACATCTTTCATCCAGGGCTGAGTTTCCTGCTGTCTTTGGGCTCCTCCCCTTGGATGGTGGCTTGTCATAGGTGATATTTTCCTAGTGAAGAAGTATATGGCATAATGAGATCTTGTAACACAGGTATATTTTTTCCAACCAGCCTCCCTTCAGGCCGTAGACTTACTCTACATAAAATTAGATCATCACCAAATTAAAGACGCTCTGATTTTCCTGGTCGTATTAAGGCATCATTTCTCAACCCTCATTTCGTTCTCCCAAATAGGAAGTCTCACCCTTAAGCTGAAGATAGACTCTGTCTTTTCAAACTTGAGAGCAAATTTTGAGGGGTAGATATATTTTTCTCTTCAAATGAAAAATGTTATTACAAAGAGAACTTTTACAAATGGTCCTGGTCAAACTTCCCATACGTAGCAGTTCATGTATCTTTTTAAATGTAATAGTCTATAACTAGGGCCATGCTTTCCAGATATTTTCATATCAAAACATACATAAAATACATGTAGAAGATAGCAGAGTCAGCTTGGTCTGGGGCCTCCGAATAGGCAGCCCTGAAGTATGTAAGGAATAATATCCCTGCATACTTTATTTTTTTAATTTTTTGAGAGATAGAGTCTATGTTGCCCAGGCTGCTCTCAAGCTCCTGACCTCAAATGATCCTCCTGCCTCAGCTTCTAGAGTAGCTGGATCCCTGGGTACTTTTAATCCATTCAGGGCACACTGGTTGGGAATTCCTGACTGGGATCACCTACCTCTATTAACATTTAATTTGTAAATCAATTTCACATAGTGAAGGGCAATGATTTTTGATATGTTAATTGTTTCAAATAAGTACTGTTTCCATTAGCTTGCCAAACATAAGCTGCTATATTAAAAATTATTTTTATCATCCCTGAGACTGATATTTTCTACTTGAGTAGAAATATTTTTAAGTAAATATTTATTTATCACATTGTGAGTACAGCAGTTCAAGGACTCCTTCAAGCTGCAAAGTCTAAACCCAAATCGTTCAGTGTTAGTTATTTAACATAAATTCCCATTTGGTTAAGTGCATAGGTTTTCTCTTTTTGATAAGTACTTCTATGACATTTTGGGTAAGGTCAGTAACAGGTACTTGTGAGTCAGTATTTTTAAATTTTAATTTAATAGTCCTTAAAGTACTCACTGAAAATGGGGAGGGAAGATGAAAAGAAAAAAGAACTCCTAACATCAAAACTCCTTATTGACTCTCTTTTTCACATTCGATGTTAGGGAAAGGGCCAGAACAATTTGTTTGACACTTCCTCCCTTCCCCCAAGTCTTCTGCCACTAGTTGTTAAAGGAACCACAAACTCATGGGAAACCATAAAACCTTCAAAAGTTTTACTGCCATGTCTCATTTAAAATATGTATACATTTTCAATATAAAAATATACAGTAGTGTATTCTATCCACTGGTAAAGAAGCAAGTTAAACAATACCAAAAACTAGAATAAGTGAAAATAAGAGTGAAGTACCATCTGTCTTTTCTTACTTGTAACAATTCTATAATGAGAAAATCTAGCACTGGAAATGGAATAATTTAACCTGAGGTAATTATAAGCATAGCTAATTTGATATGACAACATATGGTTTCATATCTACTAAAAGATGTTAATAGTTTCTATGTCCTCCTCAACAACGTAGAAAATTGTCTCGAAATCAGTACAGATAGTCCAGACTTACCATGGTCCAACTTAAGATTTTTCAGCTCTACGATGGTGCTAAGGCAATACACATTCAGTAGAAAGTAGTAAAATACTCTCTTTATAATGCTGGGCAGCAGCAGAGAGCCTCAGGTGATCACAAGTATAAACAACCAATACTGTACATTGTACTGTGTTACCAGATGGTTTTGTCCAACTGTAGGCTAATGTAAGTGTTCTGAGAATGTTTAAGGTAGTCTAGGCTAAGCTATGATGTTTGGTAGGTTAGGAATATTAAATGCTTTTTCAACTTATGATATTTTATGATGGGTTCATTGGGATGTAACTCCACTGTAATTTGAGAAGCATGTGTACTTTTGAGTACAGACAAGCAACACTTAACAATGGGTATGCAGTCTGAGATATGCATCGTTAGGTGACTTTGTCATCGTGCCAACATCATTGCATAAAGTTACACAAACCAGATGGTATAGCTTACTACACACTTAGGCTAGATGGTATAGGCTATTACTCCTAGGCTACAAACCTGTACAGCATGTGGCTGTACTAAATACTGTAGGCAATTGTAACACAATGGTAAGTATTTGTATATATGAATATATCTAGCCATAGAAAAGGTACGGTAAAAACACGGTATTATAATTTTATGAGATCATTCTCATATGTGTGGCCTGTCACTGACTGAAACGTCTTCATGCAGCACAGGACATGACCCCATTTTTTCAATAGATTGTTCACAACTTTTTCAAAAGCTTGTTCCTTTTCTCTGCTCTCGCAATTGTCAAAGTGGTAACAGGTGGGATTGAATGACCTTCTTCTACCCCTGGATTTCTAGAGGTTTCATTTGCTTTAAAAGCAGTCCTCTGGGCTATAATTTCTTCCCATTGTCCTCCTCACTTTCCACTCCAGAACACATTATCTCATGAAGTATGTTGACTTTGGTGCATCCTCTAAGAAGACAGAGGGTCTATAGTCAATTGCCTTTGTTTGCAATCACCAATCCATCTTCTTTTCCCATTTCCTATTTGCTCTGCGTTCACCTTTATAGGATTCCATGGGAAGGTATTGGCATTAATATCAGTCATGGATCACCAGGTTTGAGATATTTCCTGTATCTCAAGGCTTGTGGTAATTGCAGATGAAATACCATTTGCATACTAAAGCTAAAGCCAGGCTGCTTCCAAAGTTGGTTCCATACTTCTTTGAGCTCAAAGATGCTAAAAAATGAAAGCATCTCCTATGAAAAGGATCTTCTAATTATGCATTATATTAGGGGAATAAAAATAATATTTCGGTGCTAATTCTGGAGATTGTATCACTCAATTACTAAGCTGAAATTTGTGAGAATGTAGGAAAGAAAAACAGTCATGTACTACCTTCTTACTACTTTTTCAGCCTTTTCTTGTAATTCCCTAAACATGGGATAGGTATTAAGTGCCAGAAATCATGGCAGAAGATAGAGAGGAGAAACTGGAAGATTTGAAAAGTTATTCAGTAATTTCTGCCTAACACTTATGATTAACTTCCCAAGTAAATTCATCAAGGAAAAACTAGAAACCCTGAGCCCAGGTTACCCCATGTTTTGGTTATAGGGACTCTAGCTAAAAGCCATCATCGGTATTTCACATGCATTAATTTTTAAGCAAGTTATAGCTTTCCACTTACTCAAATTCCTAATATTGGTCTGAGTATTTTATAAGATTCAAAATTTAAATTCTTGACTCTAACTGTCCCTCAGCACACCACCTAACTAATCTACTCAGATTTACACTTGAATATTAACAAATAAACCATCTAGGCTGAATATATTCCACAGGCCCCCTTCTAAGCTGACTTTCTGTCCCAAGAGGCTAACATGGGCTTCCTTATCCTATGGCTTCCTTTTGAGTTCAACCATTGGGAGCCCCTGGAGGAGACTGGAGGGAGAAACAAAAGAGAGGTCCAGATATATATTTTTTTATCCCTCTGACACTGCCTTGGCCTGCATTTTCTCTAAACTGATCTCAAAACTGACTTCTCGGTGTGACTGTCTGCTTTTTGGTGGTGTATATACATTCTCCCTTATCCTTACAATATCACTTTTATAAATAGTTTTCTGTCTCTTTTTATTATATTTTTTGGTAAGTTGTTTCTGTAAAATAAACCCTCCTCTAAATATCCTAATTTGAATATGCTCTCTGTTTTATGTCGGAATCTACTGATACACCCCCTAACCAATCATAGACTTGTGGTGCTTCTTCTTGGGTGTTATATATGGCTTATATTTAATATCATTGAATATGGTAATATTAGCCATGTAGATTTTGTGAAAGATTAGCATAGTTTTGCCACTCTAAGAATTACAAAATAACTGACCAGCCATAAAATACTCAAGACTAAACTGAGAAGTAAAGCAAAAGCTTGTAGGAGTTTGAGAACAACAATAACAACAACAAAAAGGAATTCTTAAAGTCTGTAATTAGCTTCTAATTTTGGCAGAAATCTCTAGGCAAAAGCTGGGTTCAGCTCTCCACACAGCAGGTTAACATTTCTTATTACAAGGCATCGTACCGGTAAAATAACTTTAACCACTGGCAGGAAGAGGAACTGAGAGCAAGGGCAGTGGACACTCCAGTGAGACCACAGAAGAATCATCAATCACACTCAAATCGACCAACGCGGACTTGAACAACAGGGTTTCTAAAAATTTGCTGAATGAGAGCTTCTGCTTTCAGAAAGATAAAATAGATGTACTTTTTCCTGTTTCTCTCAGTAAGGACAGCTAAAAACCCTGGATAGTATAATTAAACCAACATAAGAAGACTCTAAAAGGTGAGAAAAAAGAAGGAAACCCAGAGAGCGAGGGACCTTGGAACCAAAAATGACATGGTGGTGAGTTCCTCCAAGTTTTCTTTTTGCCTGGAGTCAGCAATCCAGAAATGCCAATGGTTGAAACAAAACATGCCCTAACAAAAGCCCACTCTTTCCAGCCAAAGGACTAGGAAAGGGGAAGCCATGCAAAACAAAAAAAGAAAAAACCCTTTAGACAATAACTTCTCTGCTTCAGCCACACACCACAGATAAAATGGCATCCCTGTCCTGACCTGGTGATAAAGAGATGCCTCTCTTTTTTGCCACTGGGGTGGTGAGGAGCCCTTCACCACCAACTTACAACAGAAGAATAGTCAAGAATCTGAATTTCTACCCGCTACTTGGTAGGGAGCATCCACTTTCCTGACAGAGCAGTGTCATAGGAAGCCTGCTAAAACCGAAGATATAAAGAAGGTCCAGATCTCACAACATAATATTCAAAACGTTCAGGTTGTTTTGTTTTGTTTTCTTTTGTTTTGTTTTGTTTATTTATTTATTTATTTTTGAGATGGAGTCTCGCTCTGTTGCCAGGCTGGAGTGCAGTGGTATGAATTCGGTTCACTGCAACCTCCACCTCGTGGGTTCAAGTGATTCTCCTGCCTCAGCCTCCTGAGTACAAGATGTTCAGGTTTTAATAAAAAATAATTATCCATCACACGAAGAACCAGGAAGATCCCAACTTCAATGAGAAAAGACAATAAATAGACACCAACACCAAGTTGACAAAGATGTGAAAATTATCTGAAAAATATTTTAAGCAGCAATCATAAAAATGTTTCATTCAGAATACACTTGAAACATATGAAAAATGAAAAGTCTCTTCAAAGATAAAAAGATACAAAGAAGAATCAAATGGAAACTTTAGAACAGAAATAAGAAAATTAAATGAATTCACTTAACAGTAGAATGGAGAGGACAGAAAAAAGAATCAGTGAACCTGAATATAGAGTAATAGAAATTCCAACTTTAAACAAAGAAGAAAATAAACTCTCTCTCTCACTCTCTCTCTATCAGATTACATATATTATATGTATCATATATTTTTATTAATGTATTATACATATTTGGTAAATTAATAAGTTATATATGTTTATTATCCAATTATATGTATTAAATATATATATGATAATGTACATATACATATGCATATGCATATTATGGATATGTACACATGCCTATGATAGAGTTATACAAATAGGAGTTATATTCAGAGACAGGGGAACTATTTTTTTTTTAAATCTAACATTCATGGCCTTGGAGTCCAAGATGAGGGGTGAAAGAGGATGACAGGAAAGTATTCAAAGAAATGACAGCTGAAAATATTTCAAATTTGCCAAAAGTTATACACCTATAGGTTCAAGAAGCTGAACAAGTCCCAAGCAGAATAAATGCAAAAAAATTGTTGCCAAAGCACATGATAGTCAAACTTCTGAAAGCAAAAGACAAAGAAAGTCTTGAAAGCAGTCAGAAAGAAATGATGCATTAATTATAGGATAAAAAATTTAGTTGACAGCAGCTGTCTCATCAGAAATCATGGACGCCAGAAGGAAGTGTCACAACATTTTTTTAAAGTGCTGCAAAAAAAAATGTCAACCCAGAATCTTTTATCCAATGAAAATATCCTTCAAAAATTAATAAGAAATGAAAATATTCTTAGAAAATTGAAAATAAAGAGAAGTTTTGTCAGTAGACCTAATCTATGGCTGAAGAAAGTTCTCTGAAAAAAAAAAAGGATAAAAGAAAAAATCTTGGAACATCAGAAAGGAAGAGGTAACAATGGAAAGAACAAAACATAGTAGACTTTCCCTCTCTTCTTGCATTTTCCAAATGTGTTTTGACAAATGAACCAAAAATTATAATAATATCTAATGGGGATCTCAATGTATGTAGAGGATAGATATATTTAAGGCAATTATTTCCTAAATGGAAAAGTATAATGAGATGTAAAGGAAGGTAAGATTTCTATACTTGATTCAAACTGGTGAAATGAGGATACCAGTAGACTGTGATAAGTTATATGTATATATAATGCAATACCTAGAGAAATCACTAAAAGAGCTATACATATAAAGAAATATGCTCAAAAAACATTACAGATAAATCAAAATAAATTCTAAAAGATGTTCAAGTAACCCATAGAAATAGAGGAAAAAGAAAGCAGAGAAATAAAAAAGATTTTAAAAAAAACAGAAACAAAACATAAAATGGTAGACTTATGTTCTAATATGTCAATAATTACATTAAATATAAATGGTCTAAGTAGACCAATTAAGACAAAAATTGTCAGATGACCCATCTATATTCCATCTATAAGAAACTCACTGAAATTATTATATAAATAGTTTGAAAGTAAAAGGATGAATGGAAATTTCCAGGCAAACATCAACAATACCATACAGAAAATTAACTCAGAATGGATTGTGGCCCTAAATTTAAGAACTAAAATATAAAACTCTTAGAAGACAGCATAGGAGTGAATCTTTGTGACCTTGAATTAGGCAATGATTTCCTAAGTATGACAACAAAGCAAACATAAAAGCAACAAAAGAACAAATAGGTAAATTGGACGTGGTCAAAATTTAAAACTTTCGTGTTTCAAATGACACCAGCAGGAAAGTGAAAACACAATCCACAGAATGGGAAAAAATATTTGCAAATCATGTCTGTGGTAAGGGATTTTATACAGAATATGTAAAGGGCTCTTACCACTCAACAAATAACCCAATTTAAAAATATGCAAAAGATATGAGTAAACATTTATTCAAAGAGGATATGCCATTGGCCAATAAACACTAAAAAAAGATATTCAATGTTGTTAGTCATTCAAAAAGTGCAAATCAAATCTACAATAAATTCCATTTAATACCCACTAAGATAGCTAAGTCAAAAAGACAATAACTAGTGTTGGTGAGGATGCAGAAAATGAGAACCTTCATACATTGTTGATGGAATTGTAAAATGGTGAAACCACTTTGGAAAACAGTTTGGCATATCCTCAAAATGATAAACACAGGGTTACCATATGATCCAACAGTTCCCCTATTCTAGGTATACACCCTAAAGAAATCTGAACCTATGTGTGTACACAAAAACTTTTACATTAAGTTTTATTGTAGCATTATCCAAAACAACCAAAAGGTGCAAACAACCCAAATATCTGAGAACTGATGAATGAATAAGTAAAATGTGGTATATCCACAGAATAAAATGTTATTCGGCCACAAAAAGGAATGAAATATTGATGCATGCTTCAACGTGGAGAATCTTGAACACATTATGCTAGGTGAAAAAAGTCACAAAAGGCCATGTGTTATGTAATTCCATGAAATGCCTGGAATACACAAATTCATAGAGAAAAAATGTAGGTCAGTAATTGCCAGGGACTAGATATAGAGAGAAAGAGTGACTGAATGGTTGTGGTGTTTCTTTTTGATGATTAAATTGTCCTAAAATTAGATAGTGGTGATGGTTGTACAAATCCCTGATTATACTGAAAACCACTTAATTTTAGATGTTGACAGGGTGAAATTTATGCATATGAATTACACCAATAAAGATGTTATTTTAAAGTAAAAAAAAAAGAAAGACAAGAAAAATAAACCAGAAGTAATTATATTAATATCAGATAAATTAGACTTTGAACCAAAGACAATTACTAAGGACAAAGAGAGACATTTATGTTAAAAATGTCAGTTCACCAAGAAGACACGAGGATATTAAATGTGCATGCATCAAACAATACAATCACAAAATAGGTGAAACAAAAACTGACAGAACTGAGAGAAAAATAGACAAACCCACAATTATAGTTGCAGATGTCAACACCACTCTCTCAACAATTGATAAAACAATTGTACAGAAAATCATCAAGGATATATCATCAATGCCACCAACCAACAGGATCTTATCAATACATATAGAATGTTCCACCCAATTACAGCAGACTACACAATCTGTTCAAGCACTCACAGAACATAGACCCATAATCTGGGCCATAAAACAAGCCTCAACAAATTTAAAATAATTGAAATCATAGAAATGTGTTCTCAGACTAGAAATTAATATTAGAAAAGTAGAAAAATCTCCAAGCTCTTGGAAACTATACAACATACTTCTAATCAATCCATGGAATTAGAAAAGATGAAATGCCTCAAATCAGTATTCTCCCATCCCAGGAAACTAGAAAAATACGGGCAAGTTAAACTCAAAGCAAGCGGAAGAAAGGAAATATTAACTATAAGCCAGAAATTAATGAAATTAAAAACAATAGATAAAATCGATGAAACAAATAAAATGTCCCCCCATAGGTGAATGGTTGAACAAAGTGCTGTACATCCATATCATGGAATACCACCCAGCAATAAAAAGGTGTGAAGTATTGATAAATGCAACACCTTGGATAAAACTCAAGGATGTCATGCTGAGTGATAAAGGCCCTTCTTGATAGGTCATGTATTGTATGATTCCATTTATATAAGATTCAGAAAATGACAAAATTGTAAAGATGGAGAACAGATTATTGTTTTCCAGGTGTCAGGGGTGGTGAGAGCTGTGACTAAGTGTGACTATAAGGAACTGGCACAGGGAGGTCTATTTGGCAGTGGTTTCACAAATCCACACGAGATAAAATGGCATAGAACTATACACACACCTTTTACCAGTGTCAATTTTCTTATCTTATTATTATAATTATGTAAACTGGGTGGGGAGAGCTCTCTGTACTATCTTCATAACTTCCTGTGACTACAATTATTTGATTGCTGGATAAATTTCTTTTTTATACTTCTGGGACCATGTCATATTTATTATTTATAAATGCCTGCTTATGAATACTTTAGTTTGAATACTTATTCAAAAACAGAAAAAGCATCCAAAAGACTGTTTTAAGGTTGTCATTTATCCATATTTCACCTTTGTGACTTTGGGAAAGTAAATTAACCCCTTTGTGGCTTTCAACTCTATTTAAAGGGGTTGAATTTGGTCTACTTTGTGTCCTCTAATTTGTTATGTGAGAAGCTAAGAACACCTAGTCTGCTTATGCCCGCAGGATGCTTGAAAAATCAAGTGATATATCTTATCATGATTTGCAGATAGTAAGTGATCAGTAAGTACTTGCTAGATTTAATAGGGTTGGATCATAAAGGTTGTGTGTAAATTAAGAGATGTATATTATAGGGCATTATTATGGCCGAGTTCGTACTGTGTAATGCATCCAGACTATCTTTTTAGAACAGTTAGATTAAAAATGCTGCCTCTGTGAAACATCGAGACCATGAGCGAATTTTGCATATAGGGGATGGTCTATGTAGTCCAAATGACTCCCTATAACTAGAATATCTATGGTGGATGTATTTGATGCCAAGATCTACTTTACTAGGAAAGCTCACTTATCTCCCAGCTGTTATGAGTTTTGCTGCTAGTAGCTGACATTTATCTTGTTCACTAGAGAATTCTCAGCAAAGAAGATTTTTCTTAACTAGAAGGTTATTCCCAGACCTGGGAGTTGCCCACAACCAATGCCAAACACAGGGATCAAAAGGCCAACCCCTTCGCTTCAAAGTGGGACAACTCTGTGCTGCAATTTATGCTTCAGAGCTTTTCTTGAGATCCAGCTGAAAGGAGGTTCCAGCTGAGCCCACATTCTTGCTTGGTCCTATTCTGCCCCGCTCCCTGGCTCCCTTTATCAAAAACATCCCCTCAGTCAATCACACGCACTTGAATTCCTGTCTTAGGATCTACTCAATTCAGATTCCCACAGGCGCCAGTGAAGTGGATTGAGATTTGAGGAAGAATTCAGTATAATCATGAATGGTATTACTATCGTTACAAAAGGGACTCCAGAGATATCTCTCTTTCCTCTCCTGCCATCTGAAGTTACAGTGAAAAGACTACCATCTAGGGAGCAAGCCCTCACCAGACACTCAATCTGCTGGTCTCTGGATCTTGGACTTGCTAGCCTCCAGAACTATGAGAAATAAGTTTCTGTTGCTTATAAGTCACTCAGTCTGTGGTATTCTATTGTAACAGCCTGAATTAACTAAGACAGTGGGCATGTGTTTGCATGTCTGCATGGGTATGTGTGCACATGTGTCTGTGTGCATGTATGTGTGCATATGTGATTACAATAAGACAGTAGTATTTTGCTTTTCCTCTCTTAGCAGCTGCTGAAAGCCTTTGGCCAGGAGTTCTAATCTCCTTTAAGTGTCTATCATGCTTGTTCCACCCTGAGAGGTGTTAGGAGAGCCAATTCCTAATAACACCAATCTTGCTACTTCCCTGGAAGGACTCTAGAATCAAGTGGAGATTTGCCCTTTAAGTAAAAGGATTTTCCCCCCTAATATTTAAAAGATGGTACTTCTGTGACTCCCTTGCAGAAGGCTTTCTCTGATTGCATGGTCCTGTAGCTTTCTGTCTCTCTTCACCAGATCTTTGTGTCTATAGTGTTTTTTGTTTGTTTGTTTGTTTGTTTGTTTGCCTGAGCTAAAGACATAGGCTGACTTTTTATCGCTTTCCTTTGGAGGGACAATTAGTAAGGATCTTTCTGGTTTTAAAAACGTAAACTTGCTGATTCCCACCTCCCCCATTTGCTATAAGAGCCTTGAGTTTTGTAGTATTACTGTATTACCCCCAGCACATTAGCTATAGAAAACTGTGTGCACATGCAGATATGCATATGGACCCACAAATTCATGGACCTCACGTGTGTTCCTGTATAACCGTGTCCACTCAGCTAGGGACTTACACCAGTGGGTAAGCCATAGAGGCAATGCCTCTGTGCCTGACTTTCCAGACTATTTTACATCTGAGTTGGTCAGAATCCCTTCAATGTGGGATAGGCAATGTTTTCTTGAGGGATGAGCCCTTCTGCCCAATGAGGTCAGAATCTCCCTAGTGCCTAACCTTAAATGAATAGACTAATTTATTTGACTGGATGAATTACATTTGACAGTGCCTGTCCCTGGTATATGAAAATGAATATTATACTCACATTTTAGGCATGTTTATGAAAATTGCCTTTAAATTATCCCTAATTGCAGAGAACAATGTACTCATAATGATTGGAGTTAGATATATGTCTTCAAAATCAACTTTTCATATTATTTTTACCATTTTTTCTAAAAATTTACATACAACTTGTTATACTCCTTAATATGTTTATATTTGCTACATTTTAACTTTTTAAATTATATGGGATAAAATTTATACCTTTGACAATTACATCAGTTCAGTAAGTACAATTGTAGTTTGTTCATTAACTATTTTTTACCTGCTTTCTGAATTTTCTTTGGGCAATAAATAAGAAGAAGAAAACAGTACTTAAAATACAACAACATTGTTAAATATTTTGTCCGCTCAAAACATACATGTGCCCATGACATCTTTTATTTTTCTTACGTATTGTTATAACATAGTTTCTTCAGCTCTCTTTTTGTACCTTGATTTACAAAGGATTTAATAATGTCAGCCAAGAACTTTTTTACTTCTTTACAAGCCTGCTACACTTGTTCTGTACAGTGAATAGACACTAGTGGAAATAACCAGAGTACATGTGCTTTGGCAATAAATGCAGCACTTGGGGATTCGTTAACAACTTTTGTATCTTTGTTACTTAAGTGGCCCAAAAGAGATAGCACAGCTTCCAGGAGGGTATAGCTCACTTCCAGAAAAAAAATCTGGCTCACTCACTCACAAATAAAATAGACACTTTTTTTTTTTTGAGATGGAGTCTAGCTCTTGTTGCCCAGGCTGGAGTGCAGTGGCACGATCTCAGCTCACTGCAACCTCCACCTCCCGGGTTCAAGCGATTCTCTTGCTTCAGCCTCCCGAGTACCTGGGACTACAGATACCTGCCACCACACCCGGCTAATTTTTGTACTTTTAGTAGAGACAGGGTTTTGCCACGTTGGCCAGGCGGGTCTCGAACTCCTGACCTCCAGTGATCCACCTGCCTCAGCCTCCTAAAGTGCTGAGATTACAAGTGTGAGCCACCACGCCCAGCCAAAATAGATACTTTAAGCAAGCTTTATGATTGCAATATATGAGAGTATTCATTCCTCCACCCTTTCTCTTTGTGAAAAGTATATATAATTGCACATTTAATATTTGAGTAGGGGAAATCTATGATTCCAGGACATAAAAGTAAATCAAGGACAGGCAGTTTCCTTCCTCTGGAATTTATCTTCATCTCTACATTTTAGCAGCCTCTCCCTATGAAAGTGCTATTGTAATTTGTTCATGTATTCATTCAGCCAATTTTGATGGAGGACTTGTAGATATGTTGATGTGATAGCAACCAAGACACACAGTGTGTCTACCTTAATTGTCATGGGAGGATGGACAAATAAAGAGGTTTACTCCCAAAATAATTACAGATTTTGATAAGCACAACAAAGGCAATTCCTAAGTAGGGCCAAGATTACTCTAGATACTACAACCAAGAAGAGAGGCTATTTTAGCTGAGATATGAGGAAGAGGCAGGGTGAGGAATGACCCAGGCAGAGGAAATAGTATGCCTGGAAGTAGGAAAGAAAATGAGGATGGCTGAAGATGATGGCTATGGTGTCGTTGGCTCCATGGGAAATGATGTGAGACACAGAAGAAGAGGCTAAATCGTAAGGATCTGAGTTTAGTGCATTTGGATTTACTCTAAATGCAAGGGGAAGCCATTGAAGGTTTTAAGCTAGATCAATATAATCTGATTATTTGTGTGCTTTGTGGAAGATGGATTAGAGGAGGCCAAGGAGGAGAGATAACAACAACAACAAAACCAACTTTTAGAAGACTAGGCAATCAGAAATGATAGTCTGAGCCAGGCTAAGGCCAAAAAGAAGGGACAAATCTGTGATATAAGTGGGAAGAGAAAATTGATAGAAGTTGTTGATGGCTTGGAAGTGGAAGAAAAGATAAAGGAAGGAAGCAATGATGACCTCTCTTTCTGGCTTGGGCATCCAAGTGGATCTTGGTGCCTTTTACTAATATGGGCCAGACTGCTTTTATATTTCATATCTACATGAGGAATATGACAGCTGCTCTTACTTACTAGTGTGTCAAGTGGTGCTGAAACGTACATGAGGCCTTTGCCTTTTATCTCATGCTTAGCCACTTTCTACTGCATTGTAAGTGTAGATTACTGCTGTTACATGATGCATTACCTGGGTACTGTTGATATCAGCCATTGTTTTTAAAAATGAGGGGGCAAAAAACCTCTTAAAAGTAATTTCATGCATCTATCCAGTAGATGTGACACTAACCTTTATCATGGAAAAATAAACACAAGAGTTGATATAAAGCTTTCTTTCAAGTGCTGATGGTAGGGTCCATAATTCACCCTGAAGAGCTGATACAATGATAGCAAGAGGCCTCCCAAATATATTCATAACAATATACAACTAAAGATTTCTGTTTTATACGGGTCAGTGGAGAATCATCACCGCTGAATCAATGTATCTAACTTCTCAAATGTCTACATTTAAAAAGAATACATTCCTGCTAAGATGCCTATCAGCTTTTGCTGATTACGTTTCATAAAAGGAAATTCTTACAAGGTGAGCTTTTAAAAGGACCAATTTTCTCCTTCTCTTGACTATATAAGACGTTCAGGAATTAATGAAAAAAAGCAATGCCTGTCTGGTTTGTAAGCATCACAGTCTTATTTCTGCATAAATTCTCACAAGTCAACTCAGAAAACAGTTGGTCAAAATCTCATCTAGTCACCTAGATTAAAAACTAATTTCTCTAAAGTATATCCTGTATTGAAGCTTTTTCATGCAAATAAATAGTAAGGGCCTTATTCTCTCTTCCTTTCTTAGTCGGGCATGTCATGAATTTGAACAGAACATTTTGTTCTGTACTCTAATTACATGCATTATCAGGAAAAATCTATGCCTTGCATACATATCATTAGAAGCAGCTCTGAGAGTGAGTATCACAGGACTCGTCACAGCAGCTCATCATAATATTGACAGTTTAATCTTTTTGTTTTATACAAGATTAAAAGTCGCATGATATCCATTTCTTGATAGCTCGGACGGTGAATCCAATTGGGCTTAATCCATATCTAAGTACCGTCTCTATCGTGAAGATAGACTCCATTTTCACAAATGTGCTAGGTAATTGTCTACTGTTATGGGTAAGATAATTCGTTGATGAGAAAACCCGAGAAAACTGATTTTCTGAAAAATAATGTTTACTCACAACTAAGTGGCTGAACAAGAGAAATCAACGACATCCTTTCTCTTCAGAGGAAATGACAAACCAGAATTGTCACTCACTCACCTCCTCTGGTGGTTTGAAGACATCGTTCTATTTGGTCATTTGGTTTATTGGCTGTTGAAATGTAATGGCTACCTTTGAAATGAGATGACTTTTCAAAGGCCTTTATTGAATCTCAGGATGTGTCAGTAAAGAGAGAGAGAAAGAGAAAAAAAAAGATGGAATTTGGACACAAAAACAGCTTTTGCTCAAAGATTATTTATTAAAATGATAGTACAATGCACTTTGTCTGTGAGGTGGTAAGTTACAAATAAGAAATATGAGAACCTGTAGAGCTGTTGGAATTTAAATTATGTGGCAGCTTTCCATCAGAAATGCAACAGTAATTTACAGTTAGGCTCTTCTGGCAGATTTATGTTTCAGTAAACAAACAAAAGGATTTCTTGACTACAGTGCCAGCTGCAGGAAAAGCATCACATGGATTGAAGGCAACGTTGGGGGATATCTGGCTTATTCCTCTAGTTCAATATACTTACATATTTCACTCATACTGGTATTCATATTGAGGGCCAAATTAATATGAATGAGACTCAGCACATCCCATCAGAATGTATCAAAACACCACATGTTAGAATGGCTGTAGAGTGGGGTGTCGGGGAGAGGAAACATTTTTCAGTTCTCTGTAGTCCTGTGGCATTTCTAGTTTGATTTCTGGTTCATGTCATGGCTGTTATGTCACAACTGGATATTATTCCAACAAGTACCTAGTACTGTGCAAATGAGGACATGCTTTGATCCTAAGTGCAAATGAATAAAGCAGATTTGAAAAAAGTGAGAATTTTGAAGAGTGGTGTTGAACCTTTGGGAAAGTGTCTTTTGTATTTGGCAAGGAGCAAGAGACAGTTTCTCTGTTGTCTGACAGGGACTTCTCTCTCACCTTGGCTCCCCTGAGATTAGAGTGGACCATATTGCTGCCCAATTTTTATCAACATTGAAATAGTCACTTTGAGAAACATGAGATTCCCTGGAAACTTTTCTTAGGCCCCCAGGCCTTTTCACCCAAAAGACTTAGAGGCAGAGGATACGGTTTGGGGGTCAGGCAATGAAAAGGTTGTCGATCCGGTTCTCCTTGCCTGGGTAAACCTGAATAACTGATGGTAATGGGCAACATCACCAGCCCTTGTCAGTGGAGTTGATCAAATTCAGCTGCTGACTAAGGTTGCGTATCCTGGGGCTGGTTTTCAAAAGAGTCTCTTCTTTTTCCTATTTTGTTACCCTAACGCCATGCTTCCAGGATTTACAGCAAAGAAATTATTAAATATGGTCACTGTCAATCTCCACAGACTTCCTGTACTCTAACACAGATGAGGGCATATATTGAATCCCATTCTAATAGAGGCCGTTTGGGGTAAGGTCTGTAGGCTGTGTCTGGTTATTAATGATGTATGCAATGGTCTTGAAGCCCAACTTTTAGAAAGTTGAATGCCATAGACTAGCTCTGGGAAGAAATGTGTTAAACAATGACCCCTTTCCTCTCTTGTCTCCCGCTCTGGCATTCATCAGCCGTAGTAATAGGGCTATGATAGAGACCACAATGTTCTGTCATATGTACCTCTCATACTGCAGGCATAAAGCAACCGAGTCATGATTGAATAATTATCAGACAGTAAGAATACTTTTCAGGAGAGGATGTTTCCTGACTTTTTCTAAATAGCAAATACCTTCCCAACCTCAGAAAAGAGGTATTTTTATACTTTACATTATAAAGTGTAAAAATATCTGAGGACATTAAGAAGAAATCAGAGGCTGGGCGTGGTGGCTCACGTCTGTAATCACAGCACTTTGGGAGGCTGAAGCGGGAGGATCACCCAAGGGCAGAAGTTTGAGACCAGCCTGACCAACAAGGCAAAACCCCGTCTCTACTAAAAATACAAAAATTAGCCAGGCATGGTGGTGCATACCTGTAGTCCCAGCTACTCGGGAGGCCAAGGCAGGAGAATTGCTTGAACCTGGAAGGCAGAGGTTGCAATGAGCAGAGATCACGCCACTGCACTTCATCCTGGGCAACAGAGCGAGACTGTGTCTTAAAAAAAAAAAAAAAAAAAAAAAAAAATCAGATACGCAAGTAGAGAGAGAATATGGGAAAGATTAAGATTCAACTTAGAATTGTTCCTTAAAGGACTCAGATTTCCCTTTCTTATGAGTTGAAAATGTCTATTTAATTTAGGCATGACAACTACATAGGAGATAACAAATCAAAAGGAATATTTGTAATGCAGTGACTGTGTAATTTATGAAAAATGACGTCTAGGTTATACCCAAACAGTTGCTGCTTTGGACATTTTGCATCTAATAGATCAGGCAAATTGTTCTTTGTATGTTTAAAAATAATGCATTTTGTATAAATAATATACATAACATAAATAGATATTACATATTCTTTGTATAAATATATACGTGTATGCAAATAAAAATAAACTGAATAAAATGCATACTTATATATAAAAACATCAAAAGTACACATAAAATGTCTTTATGTTTAAGTATACACCTATATTTTTATATATATACATATTTAATGAAAGCATAGTATTGGTTTTGCCTTTCCTTTTGCCAGTGCTATTCTTGTGACAAATATTGTTAAATGCAAACTTTGAAACCCTGGATAATATATGTGACCAATTGCTTCTCTTCATAAATGTAATTAAGCAAGAGAGTGAGTCAAAGATATGCTTCCAGCTTCTAGTTCATTTTTATAGACATTTGGTAATGATGAACTGAGCAATCAAGTGTCAGTGTAAACTGATGTAACTTTTCATACCATGAGCATAATTATAGCTCTGGTTAAAAGTGTTACTGCAACACAAGCTAAATTGATGGCAAGTATACTTTCAACTTGAAACATAGTCTCAATAGTGCTTATAATTGCAGGTTTTTTTAGTGGGGGATGGGAGTTGTGAATTATTGTAAATACTCTCTGTTCAACAGCATCATGGAAAGAAGCCTTGACTTTGCAATCCATCCTACTGAAGCCTAGGGAAGTGTATTTCCATCATTTGATTCCCACGGAGGCCTCGAAATGTTTCCACTGCTCAAGCACAAAACAGAGACATTTTACAAATTTAATGCAAACTAGACAATCAAGATCCTACTTCTCATGGAGCCTATTTTTTATAAAGTATATAAGTAAACAAGCAAAATAATTACTTTTTAAAAAGATTCCACTTTACATTAAAAAAATCATACCATTAAGTAATTGTGATAAGGACCAGGAAAAAAAGAAACAGAGTCTTGTAATAACAGAAAGCTGGGGCCACCTCTGAGGAGATGACCTTCCAATGATACTGGAAGAGAAAAGCCAGCCTTGTGGACAGCCCTGGAAGAAGGCTAGAAGGGGGTATAGCAAATGCAAAGGCCCTGAGGCAGGAGAGAGTTTGGCCGTGATAGGTATTCCCCACAGATTGGGAGCCTGGGACATAGTGAGTGAGGGAGGGCGCAGGATGAATGGACCTTTGGGTGTGGGGAAGAGCACAAAGACAGGAGAAATTGAAATGGAAATGGAGGAACTGCCCCCATTAGCTGATTCTATTTAATTTATGCTGTTAACCTGATTGCTTGATTGCTTTCTAACCCAATACTACTCCTGTTGCCTCTCGCAAAGGGAGAGGCAGAGGTCTTCTAGCCAATGTTTTAAACAAAGTTTCTTGCATTTCACACTCAAAAATTGTCAAACCTAACGTATGAGTAGTCCCGCCATCCCATGATCATTGATGTAGACTTTACCAGAGAATAATGAGCTCGTCTTAGAAAAATCATCCCAACTTGTCTAATCACTCCACTTATCAAAAAGCTGGCTAAGATAAATTATATTTAGAGCAAATAATCTAAGGCACATGCTTGACCTCCTCAGTATCTCCAGGTCAAATAAAACTGATAAATTACAAACTAGGTAACAAAACTGCTTGGCACCCTAAAAATGGTTCTGCTCTAAGATGGCTCTTAATTCCTTAGCTCTTACAGAGGACATTATAAAACGCAACTAATTCTGCTGCAAATGGCAGCAGAATTAGTATAAACGTATGATAAATCAGCACTCTAACAATAATTAAAGAATTACAAATTAAGAGTTAATAAAATATAAAAAGAGATTCAACCGTGCTTGTATTTAAAGACGCTTAAAACATTACTTAAATTATCTATCATATTAGTAGGAATTTAAGATTTGATAACATCTAATGCTGGCAAAAATGTGAAAATCATGCTTTAAAATACTGTGGTGGATAGTGTATGTTGGCATGACATTTCAAAGCATATTTTGGCAATAGTTATCAAATGTTTAAATGGAAACATTCTTTGACCCATTAATTTTGCTGTTAAGAATTTAACCTATGAAACATCCCATGAAAGCATGGCAAGATGGCTATAAAGGCCTGGAAATCACAAGTTTAGACGTTTACCTCCCTGCCTACCTGCCTACCTGCAGGCAAAGGCTGAACCTAATGTTTCAAGTACTTCCTCAGGCATAGGAATTTATGGTTTCCTGAAAAAATATGAACATCTTGAGTTCTGCATGACACAAGAAATCAACATCCCACTCACATTTAAGTTTTCTTCCTAACCAGTAATGGCTACTCATAGAGCTAAATATTGCATGATTCTTCTTTTACTTTGGTTTATTGACCAATCATCTATTAAAATTCACAAACAGGTCAGCCATGGTGGCTCACACTTGTAATCTCAGTGCTTTGGGAGGCCAAGGCAGGAGGATCACTTGACCCCAGGAGTATGAAACCAGCCTGCGCAACACAGTGAGACCCCATCTCCACACAAATTTTAAAAATTAGTCAGGCCTGGTGGCAGGCACCTGTCGTCCCAGCTATTTAAGAGGCCAAGGTGAGAGGATCACTTGAGCTCAGAAGTTTGAGGCTACAGTGAGCTGTCATCCTTCCACTACACTCCAGCCTGGACAACAGAGCAAGATCTTGTGCCTCTTAAAAAAAAATAAATAAAAATTCACAAATGTGAGTCTTAGAAATGCCCCACCAAGAGACAGATGCCCCTGTCTCTCATCTGTTTCACATTCAGGCTCTTTTCTAGGATTTCATTAATGCAGGATGCAGTAGACTTTGTTGATTATTTCTCTAGCAGCCATTTCTTTCTTCCTCCTCTATTTAAGTCTCAGTACCACCCTTCTTCCTACAACACCATGTGATGCCCCTGAAACTAGTTCTATCCCCAGCACCAAGAGTACATCCTAACTAGCCAAGTCTAGGAAAGCTTCTTCCTGTGATTGGTCCAGAAGCCTAATCAGAGTCATGTCTCCCAACCAGTTCAACTAGCGAAAGGCTTTTAGGGTTGGGGAGAAGTTCCGCTTTTTTGCAATATCCCAGTTCATACTGATAGATGTGCTGCAGACAAAAGGGAAGTTACCTAAGAACAAATTTTTCATAGACAAAAGCAATGGCAAGAGAAACCCAAAGAAAATGAGCCAGAGCCTTGATCACACTATGCCTGCAGCCCAAATTATATCTAGATTTCCAGTTATGAAAGGTATTTCTTATAGTTTGTGTCCATGTGAGTTAGGTATATTGATACATGGAATATCATAAATCTTTATTAATAAAGACTTTTTGTGTGCTCTGTGTTTTAGCAAGGGTTTGAATTCAAAGCAACATTCTACCTGGCTTAGGATCAAATCAAGAGTAATATAATTTTTGTACTGTAAAACCAATGGTCATTTATCTAGTGCTAGAGAAATTGCAGTATTTCCAGTGGGAGACAGTGAAAAGGGAGTACTGGATGGCGAATACTTATAACTTTAAGAAAAGTGATGGAAAATCTTTTTAAAAATAAATGTTTTAAACTGAGTATTTTATGGAAAATATGCCACAATTCCACTCCATGTAAACACTGCAAATATCTCATGAAGGTTAAAAAAAGAAAAAATAAATGAAGACTACAGACATTTAAAATGCATGTTCTTGTTGAGAGTCTTCTTGAGAGTTTGTTCATATCCAATTAACTTGTACAATCCCACCCCATTATGATGCAATCCCAATATTTTTATTACATTTTGCTTATGGCTACTCCTCCAATCTATGGATTCCCTAGGCTACCCATTGAAGAATGGTAATTAATATTTCTTTATATTAAAAATATTTTGTGCATCTATACTAAGAAAATTATTTTTACTTCCTTATACCCTCTTCTACCACATGCCCACACACGTGCCCACTGATGCATGCTGGTTTACTGTTTCTTACCAACGAATTAGAAAGATTAATTCATTAAATTTCCATATTCAGGAGGGCCTGTCAAGAACCTTCCAGATTTCTTTTCACCAGGTATTGCTTGACAGACTGCTCAAACTTCTGAATTAAAGATTAGCTCCAGCTGATAAAGTTTAGTTACACAAACATTGAGAAACAATGAGTTTTTATTACCCATGGAGAATAAATGCAGACAATTCAAACTCACTACCTAGGTTTTATGTATTATAATACAAAAGTTCTGATATCTCAAGTTCAAATATAGAGTTTGATATGAATCCCAACAGAAAATAGACTATTCAGCCACAGTTATTCATAGCTGTTCCAGGCTTTGGGCATGGGTTGTATATCAGTCTTTGTTATGGAAATGAAACTGTGGTCCTCAGTAGGTCACCCATGGTTTTCTTTTATGAACTGAAATTTGTTTCCCTGATGGCAGTTGGTGACAAAAGAGACTTTGGAGAGGGGGAAGTGCCTATTTGAAAACTGGGGAAAGGAAATTTTATAACTTGCAAAGGAAAATGCTACTGACACGTCAACAGATCTGTAATACAAGGAGTAAGATGTCTTCCCGACATGCCTTGCTAATTTTAGAGTTTGGTAGCCATTTGAGTTGGATGAGGGTAAATGGGTGATAGACATCCTGTGTTATATGTCTCAGGAATCAGAGCTGAGTTGCTTTTTTTTTTTAACTAAAATTTCTGCTTTTGTTAATTCATGCTGCTCTTTCTGGTAAACGCTGGACAAGGGTTTAGAAAAGCTGTTTGTAATCTTTCTGCTGCTTTCTTTCTAGTGCATTCTAGATTGATAATACTTTTCTCAGCGGCACTCAAAAAAATCTTATCCAATAGTTCAAATGCTTGAACCAAACAGGAGTAGAAATTTACATGAAAAATAAGGTTTCATTGTTTCTTCTTGGGTGCGAGGATTATTTTTTTCTTGTAGCACTGAAAGTATCACCAGGATTATCTTAGGTATCTCCTCCTGTGGTCAATTTTTTTCTTTTCTGCAGTTGCTTGAGTTGCTGTTTGAGATCACGAATTTGCTCAGCTGCATAAAACAATTGAGACATTTTGAGGGAGGCAGTGCAGCACTGATACATCAAAGATTGAATCATTCTCTCCACCTCTTTACACTTATTTGGTGTGGAGGTTTTCATCTTCATGATAGTCACCTCATGATAACAAGACAGTTGTTTCATTTTTAGCTTTAAGTCTCATTTCCAGGTAAAGAGGTTCAAAAGCCCAAAGGGTCATGCAGTTGAGCCTGCCCCTTTTAAAAGCTGTTTTTGGAAGCTCAGTCCAGTAATGCCTGCATGCATCTTATTTGCCAGGGTTACTGGGCCACCTCTAACTGCATAGAAGTCTAGTAAAGTAGGTAATTTTAGCTGGGAGCATTGTTGCCTACACAAAATCAGGATGTTGTTACTAAGGACAAAGGGGAGAATGGGTTGGCTGGGTAATGAACAATGTCTGCCATACTATCAAAATCCTGCTCTTAGCATTCAAATTGTTCAATCTGGACGCAAGCCAGGTGGGATGCTCATGGACACATTTTTATTCTTTACTTTCCCTTCTGTATTTTAAGCACAGATCAACAGTGGATACTTCATACAGATTTTCCATGGCTGCCTTCATCTACTCTGTGTCCTGTTTCTCTTGTAAAACATTTGCTGTTAGTTAGCAGAAAAGGCCTCCCCAACACTCAAGTCTGAAGATGGCATTGCCATCCCACCTTCTGTTAGGGCTGCACTAAGTTCTTTCTTCCAGAGAAGAAAGTGGGTTGTCATTAAGCCATCCATGCACTCATTTCTCTGGAACTTTTGGTAATATCTAGAGATCATGAAGGGCCAGACTGTAGTCTCAGCACTTTGGGAGGCAGAGGTGGGAAAATCACTTGGGGCCAGAAGTTTGAGACCAGCCTGGTCAACGTAGCGAGATCCTATGATAAAAAAATTTTGCCAGGTGTGGTGCCAAGTGCCTATAGTCCTAGCTACTCAGGAGGCTCAGGTGGGAGGATCACTTGAGTCCAGGAGTTGTAAGTCGAGGCTTCAGTGAGCCATGATTGCACCACCGCACTCCAGGCTGGGCAGCACAGCAAGACCCTGTTTCCAAACAAAGAAAAAAGAAAAAAAAAAGTAAAGAAAAAGGCAAATTTAACTGAAATGGACTTGTTCCCATCAGATACATTATCCACAAAGGAATGAGAGTAACAGTTGAAAAATGTACCTGTGATCCTGTCCCTATCAGGTGTTAGAGAGTTTTATATTTGCTATTCCTTCTTATAGGATAAAACTTTAACTCCTTAGCATGTAACACAATGACCTGTGTAAACTGGTACCTTCCTACTTTGCCACCAACAAATCCCCCGCCATGGGCTGTAGCCTCAAGTAGCATCCAGTTGCCTGCTTTCATTACCTGACAGGTACCCACCATGCCTGTCATGCTATTTTTTGCTACTCTCCCTTTGTTTTTGCTGCACCCTCTTTCTGGAGTGCCCCTCCCCCCACCCCACCAAACCTTGCCACTTTCTCATCTAGTTACTTCTTACTCATTCTTTAAGTTATTGGTTCTCAACTGGGAGATTTTGCACCTCCTCCACAAGGGAACATTAAGGAATGTCTGGAGACATGTTTCATTATTCCGAACTGAAGAGAGGATGCTATTGGCATCTAGCTGGGGTAGAGGCCAGGGATGCTGCTAAACACCCTACAATGCATAGGACAGCTCCCACAGCAAAGAATGATCCAGCCTCCAAATGTCAATAGTGCTAAGGTTGAGAAATGCCACTTTAACTATTACCTTACCCAGAAAAATTTTTCAGAACTTCTCAAGACTGGCTCAGGTACCTCCCTTAATGTTGTGATAATATTATCAAGAACTTATGGAGAACTTGTATCTTGGTGGTTACTAGATTGTTTTTAAAAATAAGGCTCATTTTGAATCCACTTCTACCACTTTATGTCTTTTAACAAGTTACTGAGCCTGAATTTCCTCCTCTGCAAAAATTGATATGTAATTCCTGGGGTTGTTGTGAGATTCATGTCTAATTTATGGAACAATGCATGTTAAGTGCTTGGCACAGGGCTAGGCACTGAGCACAGAGTAGCTGCTACTGCTGCTGTTATTGTTGTTTTTATGTTTATCATTATTTATTACACTCTATTTCTAAAATCAGGGGTGGATTTATCAAGACACCAGTGAAGCATGCACTTTAAAGCCCCTCATTTTTCTTGGGGCCCTTCTAATGCCCAGTACTTAATTCTGTATTCAAGATTTTATATTATTGTTTTAAAAACTCCACCCTTACCCATCACCATTGTATAAGCTGCAAGCTCAATGGAACTTAGAATTTTAGACTTGCCCCTCGCCAGGCTCTAACTTAAAGTCTTGATATTTGGGGCACAGTAAATATCCACTAATAGAAGTGAGCTAACCAGAACTGTAGCCTCTTTAGCAAATTACTAACCAGCCTGCAGATAAATATACTTATTCATTGTTGTCTATTTAAAAAAAAACACTTATTGCTTAAACTCCCATTGTTGCCTCTCTCCAGTGTTGTTGGTGTTTTCTAGAGGGCATTTTACCTATCATCCAGGAATCAATAGCATCTCTCTCCTTTTGTTCTCTCTTTGCATTTGAGGATTCACCATTGTGACAAGGACAATGAGGAAAGAAAGTGTAGGCTATTACTGATTACTTACCTAAGAGAATTCTGATGTAACTGCAACAGCAAAGTCCTATTTCCATGGGGACTGTCTGGGTCTTGGAAATGTGTGTTAGCACAAACTTCAAGTTATTACAGTATTTGCTTTACAGTTACCTAATTTGCATAGTTTCTCCCTCCCTAGTCCCAGCAGACTCCAGTCTCAGCCCTGTGTTTCCAGGAATAGCTGTGTATGTGTATGTGTGTGTGTCCGTGACTGGCTTCCAGTGTCAAGGTTGAAATGACAAGAAAAAAAGAGCTGGACAGGTCAATAAGGAAAAACCCATGATGGTGGGATAATGCTGAAGTCCAAGTTAGCATTGACAATTACATGAGATATTGGAATTCTGACCACAGAGAAGTCCAGTGACAGACACTTAATGAAAATAGAAAGATAATAATAGAAAAAGGATTGCAAGAAAATTAAACTCTTGGGCTGGCAAGGCTCAAATAAGGATGAGAAATAATAATACAAATATCAAACTTGTCCCACTGTGTAGCTGATTGTGCAAAAAGGATTGCTTGTGGCTTTTCTTCTCTTCAATTTGATCTTTTCTCATTATTTGATAGCATACATCCTCTAAAGTAGAAATCACACAGGTCCTCTTTGAGAAACAATAGGCACAATCTCCTCCTTGACCAATTTCCACCAGCAACTGCTTATTCTGATTAGAATGGAGGCTGGGGAGGGAAGAGCCACATTTAATTATTTTGACCTGAGAAAAAGTATAGGATGTTTCACCATGGGAAAACCTCTGGTCTGCTTGCCTCTGAGACTCAGTTTCTTCATTTGTAAAATGAAGTTAACTTTATTCACCCATGAAATTGTTGCAGTGCATGCCTGAGGTAAAGCATGGGAGGTGTCTGTCTCCTAGTAATTTATTGTCAGGCACTCTTTGTCATGGGATTATTGTTTTAATAAACCAGAAGGACATGCCATTGGCTCCCAGGCTGATGTCTCCAGCCCCAACCTCTTTACTAGTCTCTAGACTCCTACGTTCTGTCTCCTAGGACAGTTCCGCTTGACTCTCTCCAAGGCACCTCCAATGCACACAAACAGGATGAAGTCATCATCTTTCCTCCCAGATCTGGTCCTTCTCTAACCTCTAGCTCAAGAATGGCAGCTCTATTTATTTGAACAAACCAGAAACCTAAACATCAATTTCTAATCTTCAATGACTTCATTCTACTTAAAATAGACTTAAAACATTTTGAATTTAGTCCCAGATCTCCTTTTATATAAAAGAAATGCAGAGATTATTTTTATGGAATCCAGGTTCTTCAATAAAGTGCTTTGTGTCTGAACCCGTTTAGCACCTGGAGTTAACAAATAAATACTATTCCCTGAACTGCTAACCTACAGGGAAGGAATCAGTGCATAGGCAAGGAGTCCTATGAAAAAAAGATGCTTGCTGTATATAAATTGGACTGATTTTGTTTGTTTTAGCCTCCCTAAAAAGCCAAAGGAAAATTCAATAGATTTTAGTGGAAGAAAAAAGGAAGAAAGGAAGCAGAGCTGAAATACTATTTTCTTGCCTTCAAACACTCATTATATTTATTAAAGGAAGTAAATATGACTCAAAAATGTTTGTTATTGCCTTTTAATTTTTATTAAATAACATCACTCACTATATAGGCTGTTGAAGAACATGAAACCAGCTTGAGATAATGTCCAATTATGTTTCTAACTTGGTTTTATTTCTCATATGAATATATGTCAGTGCTTACAATCGCTACTGATCTCTGATTTAGGATTTCTGTTGGAATTCTCATGCATTAATGCATTAAGTTAAAAAAAAGTATTAGCTAGAATCACATAATTTAAGATTCAACCACAGCATTGCACTTGAACCTACTGGAGGCTGTAAAATTTACGTTAACTTTTTTTTAAAGTATTGCATAGAGTCACTTAATTTAAGATTCAAAGAGATATTTAGGATTAAGTCCATCACCTTCATTTTTAAAAGAAACTGGGATAGAGTAAGGTTAAGACTTGTCCAAAGTTATCTAGACAGTGGTAGTGCTAAATCTCAAATCTAGTGTTTGTGAATTTCTATCTAGTCCCTTTCCACTGGTACTGATATTCTTTACCTCTTCTATTTTAAACAGTTTTTTAAAACAAAAAACTTCTCTCACTAAAAGTTCACTGTGAAATTTTGTTTTCTGAAATCCTTTTGCCTGTTTCATGACACTCTAGTAAAAATAGAAAAGAACTTTGACACAAAACCAAGGGAAAGAATTGCTGCATCTTGACCATCTCTCTTTCCATATTTTTCTTTCTTCATTTTCCCCAAAAGTCCTCTACATATACTGTTCTGAGTCCTCTCTTGACCTTGTTTATTTCACCAGTTGCTGCAAACTTATCATTAATTGTCTTTTGAATTTGTTATCAAAATAATCTAAACCTATTATTAAAACATTTATATCCTCACTTGTCTAATTCTAAACATTAAACTTTCATTTAAAGTTGAACCCAATAAAATAACTATTTTTTAAATCTCTTGGTAACTGGCTTCTAACCATCTTTTTCAAGGAGTTGAATTAATTATTAAAATAACAGATTATTTGCCTTAAGATTAAATGCTTGGTTTTAAAAGCCAATTTGTATGGGTAGACAGCCTGCTGTTCTCTGCACATTAAAATTCAGAGTACACAAAGTAGATTTCAGCTTTTTGGAGCTTTTTTTGCAGATCCCACATGTTATAGTACCCTCAAAAGAAGTGTTTGCATATGAAAAATTTTTAGCAACCACATGTGAGTTACATTTCTTTCTATGTATCACAATGCAGCACAAGAGCTCTCAAACCAGTGGTGCTCTTTCCATCAGGAAGCATCATTTGTCAAACACTGATACATATAATGAGAACAAATGCAAAAATTTTTAGGTCAAGTGGCATTCTTTCTTCTTCTACCTCTTGTATATAAACAAAACCAGGCAGTCATATATCAAAGCAAGACTGAGAATACTCAAGTTCATCTAACATTTCTCTGAGTGGTCTGTCAATTCGAGCTCTCCTCCTGCAAAGGAGCACTTCAGAACCACTGTGGTTGTTTCTGAAGTCGACATCTGTTCTGGTTGGAGCCTCTGAGGGCCAATACTTTTATCAAAACTGTTGGGAAGGGAAATTCTCTCTTGATGTGATAACAATATAGTTTCTCTTAGGTATGCAAACATAGAATTTGCATTGTTCTTAATTTACAGTTATGTAATTCTTTTTTTTTTTTGAGATGGAGTGTCGCTCTGTCGCCCAGGCTGGAGTGCAGTGGGGCGATCTCGGCTCACTGCAAGCTCCGCCTCCCGGTTCAGGCCTGCCTCAGCCTCCCGAGTAGCTGGGACTACAGGCGCCCGCCACCACACCCGGCTAATTTTTTGTATTTTTAGTAGAGACGGAGTTTCACAACGTTAGCCAGGATGGTCTCGATCTCTTGACCTCGTGGTCCACCCGCCTCAGCCTCCCAAAGTGCTGGGATTACAGACGTGAGCCACGGCACCCAGCCACAGTTATGTGATTCTTATAAAAAACTTTAAATGAAACAAAATAGCCTCTTCTGTCATTGATCAGACACAGAACTGATAAAATATTACAATGTCTAAGATATAACTAATATAACCAAGCATCTCTCAATGCTCGTTGGTTCTAAGTCTCTCTCCCTATTTTTATTTTCTTAGGGAGATCAAGTCTGTAATCTCTTTAGCCTTTATATTGTAAAAGCTAAAAGAGATTGTCTTCTATACTGACCATCCTAAGCTGCCCATTGACAAAGTCAATTATTTCCTACAACCCCTCCACCCTTCTATTGTATGAAAGAATAACTAGGCTGACATTTGCCTCTGTGTTTTAATTTTTGGCTCCTTTTACCTGAATTTCTTTTTTCCAAGGTCTCCCAACCACTACAACCAAAACCCAGGACAAACAAAAATTGTGTCAGGCAGAGGGCTAGATAACATTGTGATCACCACCACTGGCCTTTTAGAGATTCAGGTACAGTCATGTGTTCCAAGAGATTTCAACTCGTGGCTGCATGGCAATGAGAAGACTGTATCTATATTTCAGTACTTGCGACATCAGCAAGTCACATTTTCTTGGGTTTATTTTTTCTGCCTTGTATTGATTCTACCCTGTTCCTAATATACCAATATCTGAAGTTCTAAGAGATATCAGCCTTCCCTACTCTTCTTATGTATGTTTTAAAATTTTAAATGATATGTCATGTTAGTATGTATTTTGGGGATGTGTGTTTTATTTTGATACACATATCTAATATTTAATGATCAAATCAGGGTCATTAGGATATCCATCACCTTGAACATTTATCTTTTCTTTGTGTTGGAAACATTGCAGTTCTTCTCTTCTAGCTATTTTGAAATACACAAAAAATTACTCATGTGGTTTGGGCTGGTGTCACATGGCCCAAGCTTGACTAACCACAGCATTGCACTGGAAACTACTAGAGGCTATAAGATTTACATTCCAGAACTTTGGTCAGACTAATTAGAATTATTAGAAAGGGAGGGTCTTCTTGCATCCATTGGTCTTGAATCTGGGCAGACAGCCTGGAGCAGCTGGCTCCTGCGGCAGACCATGACAGTGTTGGCCTGCCCATATTTCCTAAGCACTCCCCATTTCCATGCCAGGAGACCCAAAGACTTCCAATGGTGAGCTACTGTGTCTCTTTGCCGAAGGGCTTTCTCTAGTCAAGGGAGCCCATTCAGCTTGCACATTCATGGAACAGGCTGCAAGTGCCAGAGAATTAATATTCCCAGAGCAGCTTTCTATTAGCAGCTGACTGGAGTTGGTGGATCAAAACCTTAGCTCCCTCTCTTTTTGGTTGATACATCTCTGAAGCATAGATTTGAAATTGCCGTGTCAACATATTATTTGTTATTTAACTTTGGATGGATACAGGTGTGTGTCTGTGTGTGTGTGTGTGTGTGTGTGTGTGTGTGTGTGTACATATGTATACATATATACATATATTTGGGGGTTTTTTTGAGATGAGGTCTTGCTCTGTCACTCAGGCTGGAGTACAGCAGTGCAATCATAGTTCACTGCAGCTTCAACCTCCCAGGCTTAAGCAATCCTCCCACCTCAGATGGGACCAGTAGCTGGGACCACAGGTACAGGCCACCATGCCCAGCTAATGTTTTTATTTGTAGATATGAGGTCTTACTGTGTTGCCCAGACTGGTCCCGAAATCCTGGGCTCAAACAGTCTTCCCGCCTCAGCCTCCCAAAGTGCTCAGATTACAGGCATGAGCCACTGCACCTGGCCTTTTATTTGTTTTTGTATGAGTATATATTTATTTGCATATGAGTATATACATAATATTCATACAAATGCATATACAACACAAATTATTTTATATTGCTGTTAATATCTCTGACTTGGAGAGAGGCATATTTTTTCAGTATCTTTCCTGGCTTGGTTATAGAATGCTATTCCAATTAGCTCAATCAAATCACCCAACATGTATAATATTTCTGAGCTAATAGTCTGCCAGTATTTACCAGTACTGCAAAATCATTTCTGTATCAGTCAGCATTCATTTCATAGATGCCTATCTGATTGGTCAATGTCCAGGCCATAATCCTTAAAGGTAGAGTTGACATCACAGCTCCATACTCATAACCACTACCAAAACCATGTCCTTATCTCTCCATGGTTCTAGAATCTAGTCCCACATGCTCAGATTCCTGCCTCCTCAAGCAAGTCCAAAGATAATCAAAACTGAGAGAAAGACGAATATTTTCTAGATAGGAATGGGAAAAATGAACAGTAGAACTCTGAATTCTTTATACCTGCAACAGACTAAAGGCAGGATAAATTTTTAGAGATATTAGCATGATTGAGTTATCTTATCTTCTTCCTCATCTCACAAAGAGAGCTGAATCCTCGGTGTCTCTTTGCCTTAGGATTTTTGCAGGCCTTAAAGCAAAATCCTCTTGAGATCTGAGCTTCTCTTACCTGTGTAAGTACTTGAGTCTATTAAATTTATTTATGTATAGGAGGGTTAGGAAACAAGAAGATAAGAGCCCAGAAGGCAATGGGTGCATAGTAGTGCATTTATTGACAAAGTAGCATAATAGAAGAATGCTCAGGCTCAAAGGTCCACAGTGGGATAGGACTGGTCAATGTGAGCAGTCTCTGGCCCTGTTTTCTGTCAGATAAGCCTCCCGGATTCCATTTCACACACTAGTTTTTCTCAGCTGAAGAAACGAAGGTTTAGACACATTAATCTGATTTCAGAAAATATATATTTATATTTAAAATGTATGTTTTTCAAATAAGGAAATATCTTTAGTTAGGTTACAAAATAGAGAAAATAAAGAAATGGATATTTTGTAAGCACTTGAATTTTGAGATCAAAGACCATACCTTCAATAGCCCTGTAGACTCAGTCCATCAAAGACAGTAGCTGTTCTCCTATAGTGGGAAACATCATCCCTGGAGCAAGGCCTTGTCATCCCATGAGGAATCCTAATGTCACCGTGTGTGGGAAGGGTTCCTTTGTATTTCTCACATTCCGGGCCTGGGGAAACTGTCTCATTGCTCAGCGGGAGGCTAAGGTCAAGGTCTGCTGGCTCAAGGTGATGTAATACCTTCCATGGCTTTTGACATGAACAAAACCAAGCACAGCTTTCAACTCCCTGAGACTGAGTGCTTTTTGTTGTGTTTGCAGATGCCTCAACCAGGATTCTAATCTATTTGAGAATTTTCGCCCTGTATGAATAATGCCCCAAAGGCTTTAAAAGAGAAAAATATACACAGTCCAATGTAAAGACTTATGGGTTTCAGTGGAAAACAATCCAGTAGGGGGATTTAAAAAATTAGTTTGTATTCTAGGCAAAACAACATGGAGTATTTGAGGCATTTAAGAATTTTAAATATGAAGGAGTTTGTTGAATGGGAAAGCTATTCATTTGAAATAGCATGTTGGAGTTTAGAACAGGTAGGGAAACTTACCTTCTTTTTTGAAATAAAGAAAATGTTGCAAAATTGAGTTTTGCTTTGCCCACACAGGACTAGTAAGAAACCAAAGCTCTAGGCTTCATTTCTGCTAAAGAGCTCTGAGTATGTAATGTTGCAGTCACTTCTACACATTCAAGACAAGCCACTATGTGTGTTTGTAAACAACTAAAAGACCCAGCTAATCTTGAGCAATACACAAATGAGCCATCTTTGCGAATGCCAGTTGCTTGCTAATAACTTTCTAAGATTGTTCTCTGGCACTAATTGAAACTATAAATCCTCATCACATTCAAATCCTAACCACTGAATACCATTAGCTCACTTCGGTTCTTAATCTTCTTCTTCTGGGGCACTTTCTTGCTGTATCCTTCTTCCCCTAGGAGCAGCCACATTTATTATTGCAGTTCAAATATCTTGATATTCCTGTTGGAGAGCTATATAATGTCTCTCTAAGCATGTCAACACCAGGGCCGCTTAACAAGAATATCCACCTCAATCCCACTGGAGCAAGGTAAAAAAAAAAGTCAGTGAAATATATTTTCAGTTATTTCATTCTATATGCCTATAGATAACGTGGGTCAAAAGACTATTTAAATTCTGTTTTGTTAAGACAGGCTTCTTCTCTTACATAGTGGAGCAGGTAGGAGGTTCTGGTTGCTTCTAGACAATTTGCCAGACAAGAAAAATGGCTTCACAGACCATCTGACAGCTTTATTCTTGTGGCTTTGGCAGAAAAATAGGCAAAAACGATTGCAGAGGCGGCTGAGTGGAATACAACACAAAAGTTCAGAAAAATATTAACTGGTTGTAAAATGAGTGGGAGGATGTAGTAAAGGAACTGGCATTTCAGTTATATAAAATCACTTATTACAACATTTTTATAGCCAAATTATGCTCCCTTTCTGTGCTGTATCTTTGGGTCTGTTGCCTGGATTAGATGGTAAAGAATCCTTCCATGAGACACAAAATGTTTATATGGAAGAAGAAGCTATGAATCATTTTATGGCTGAATCATGCTCCTGATCCCAGTGAAGACCCCTTGGTAGTTTTTGTCTGATTTATATCAGGCCCTGTGCTTTTATAGATCTGTTCTGGCCCCATTTACCTGCCTGAAAAGCCACTCCTGGGCCTTCTAATGGACACTTGTAATTAATGTGGAATGCTCTGATACTTGTATTGAGACAAATCCATTTGGGAGCTTCAAATAGCTAGGACAACAGTGAAACCTCTAAGTTTCCTGGTCTTTGAAGCAGAAAAGACTGACTCAATGTTTTCTTAGATGACAGGGCACTTAGTAGAGTTATCCTCAGTTCATCCCTTTTAGCCAAACTCACTCATTAAACACAAAACAGATATCATCCTCTCAACCTTCTTGTAAGAAGTAGTAAGAACTTGGGCATTACCTTAAGAAGCTCTTTGGTAGAAAAACTGGAGAACATCGAGCATGCATCCCTTGCGGTAACATGTCCTACAGTTTCAAGAGATAGTAAGATATGCTTGGTCATAGAAAGAAATTTGTAATTAAGTAGTTGGGAAAACACTGGGTGAAACAGAGTTAAATAGGTTTTTCTACTGCAGGACATCCAAACTGTTCTAATATCTTAACATGCATTGCAGATCTTCAAGGAATATACACATTTTTGATACGTATTTTATAAGAGGACACTTTGGCTTATGGAAACTTGCATGTGATCAGTGTTCCTTAGAGTTTTCTAAGAAACAATGCCCTTTTCATTCAGGACTATATTAAATGAGGGAGACAAGATGTTTCCCTAAATGTCACGCAAGTTTAAATATTTTCTTTCTCAAATATTCTAGAACTCCTCATACTATATAGTAACGATCTAATGTCCCCTTTTTTTGCATTTCAAATCCTAGATAATCTGGCCCCAGCCTTTTTTTCTCTTTGTAACCCATTACTTAGTTTACCTGGCTTCTCACACTGTGGCCAAACTTATTTCTTGTTGCTCTATGAATACTGTTGTTATCTCTTACCTCTATATCCTTCAGTACACCACCTTTCTCTTTGCTTCTGCCTATTTAATACTTAACCACTTTTCTAGAATCATGCAGAATCCTACCTTCATGAAGCCTCCCCCAGTTCTGCTATTTGGAGTTAGTTTCTCCCATCACATTTCATGTGGACCTCTGCTCTAGCTTATATAAACTTTCTGGTTTTCTAGTGGTTTGCTGACCTTTATTTGTTCTACTCAAATGTGAGTTTCTTGAGGGCAGGGGCTGTGTCACTCATCTTTGGGGACAGAGCCTATTACATCATCAGAAGAGACAGAATCTAGGCCAAGCTAAATCAAGTTACAGCAGCTCCTAGATCCCATTTCCACCTGGCCTTCTCTTCTAGCTTTCCTGCAATGTTTTTGAAATGACCACGCCATATGATGCTGGCAGGTTCTACCCTAGAGCTGGTGTAAGGCCACTCTAGCAATTCTGAGTGTATACTACTATGTTCTCATGTCTGTTTCACAGATGCATAATTGACAGGGTGCTCCTGGCTAACAGATTAGGTTCCCCGGACATGCCCAGTTTACCTGCAGAATTTCTCTAGATTTGTACTGTAAGACTGTACCTGTGAGGTTGCAGGGAGGCAGTTGAACTTACAAAAGGACTATTGTACCCCCTCTTTCTCCAACCACATTCTTGCTGAGGGTGCTGTCTTCATGGTCTTGCCTCACTCAGACTTTAAATCTCCCTCCCAGAGCCCTCATGATGCTTAGGATATTTGGCTCAGACTTTTGTTTGCTGTGGATTCATCACTGATGACTATCTTACCTCTAGGATCTGCAATTTGGGAAGACAGTTTTTACCTCTCCATTCAGTTTCTTTGCCTAGCTTCAGCTCTGAGAATCCTAGCCTGGTTTAGAGAGCTGAGCCTTCCCATTTTATCAGAATAAACATGCAGTTACTTGCATTGTTCCAGGAAGCAAAAGAATAGAGAGTTAAGAGTAAATAATGAGCTCTGGAGTCAAGCTGCCTGGGTTCATATCCTGGTTTCAACACTAAAGAGCTGTAAGTTTGGTCAAATAGCCTCTGCGATTTCGGTTTACTTAGCTATAAAGTAAAATGAGAGTAGTGCCTATTGCACAACACTTTTGTGAGAATTAAAGGAAATAACATGGGTAAAGCACCTGGCACAATGCCTGGCTTGTTGTAAGGGCACAGAAATAGTAGCTCTTATTATTATTGGAAGAACCAGTTTAAATCCCAGGGATTCCCTGAGCAACATGGTTAATATCCCATGTGTCCTCCCTGTAAAATGGGTGTTCTTTAGCTACTGCTGCATCACAAAGTAACACAACTTAGTGGCTTAGAGCAACTCACATTTATGATCTCACAGTTTCTGTGATCCAGGAGTCTGGTGCCTACCTGGGTCACCTGCAAGGCTGCAGTCAAGGTGTGAGCCATGGCTTGGTTCTCATCTGGAGGCTTGACTCAGTAGAGCCCACTTCCAAGCTCACTCAGGTTGTTGGCAAATTTCATTTTCTTTTGGGTATGGGACTCATGGCAGCTAACTTCTTCAAAGTCAACTATGAAGACAGAAAGAGAGACTTCAACATATGAAAAGCACAATGTGATCACACATACCCCATTCCCTTTGTCACAGATTCTGCCCACACTAAAGGGGAGAGGATCACATGAAGGCATGAATACCAGGAGTTGGGCATCATGGGGTCATCTTCATGTCTATCTGCCACCAGAGGGATGATTTAAAAAGAAACAAGCTCATGGGTTGTTGTGAGGATGAAATGAGTCAACGTTTGCAAAGCATTTAAGATGGTGCCTGATGCATAGTAGGTGCTCAATAAGGGTTTTCCATTTATAATCAGGCCAATGAGTGTAGGAGAAAGCTGGGTTGGAATGAATGAAGGAAGGAAGCTGCTTTCAGGATTCATAACTGAGTAGATTCTTCCCAGGTTATCTTTATGCAAGGCTAATTTCCCCAGTGGTTTTAGATTAGCGCTGCAGGCTCTGCTGTGGGTGGTGTTGAATGTCAACTGTGGGTGGGTATTACGTGCATTAGTCATGTGTAACTAATTTAAAGTACACTGTGTTTTCAGGCAAGTGTCTGTAATTGCCATTTTTGCTAATTGTGAGAGTGACTTGTTTGCCATCTTCCCTCACAACTACAGAAAAAAGAGTCAGGAATCGAGGAGTGCACTTGAATAAATTGGCATCCTCCTAAGTGAGGTACCCAGGTATTGGTTTGCTGTAACAGGTTGGCTTGTAGGAAAAGTTCAGAAATCACAAAGCTTGGGCCAGTTCAAAAATATCCTGGCCAACCACAGATTCTCTGGTACAAAGAGCACCACTCATGTATTTCCTCATTCAGCTTGGTATCTCTTCTGTTCCAGACTTTGTGCCAAATGTTCAGGAGAGAATGAGACAGGAACCTAGACAAAAATCATGCTTGTGTATTTTTAAAACATGTCCCCCAAATTCTTTTACACTCCTTCCATTGAGGGAAAGGGGAGCTCTATGTCTCCTCTCTCTGAATCTGAGTTTTTGACTGGTGACCAGTAGAATATGGCAGAAATGATGTTGTGTCAATTTCTAGTCTCAAGCCTTAGGAAACTTGCAACCTCTACTTTCTTTTTCTTGGGATGCTTGCTCTTGAAATCCAGTGGAGAGGCCACCATGTGCAGATGAAACGATAGTCACAACTCCCTACCAGCCTTCTGGGAGAGTCATCTCATAGTGCATCCTCCAGCTCCAGTGGAGCTGAAGACACATGGAGCAGAAATGAGCTGTCCCCACCAACTCCTGGCGAAACTGCAGATTCATGTGCAAAATTATGGTGGTGGTGGTGGTGGTTTTAAGCCATTACATTTTATGGTGATTTGTTAGGCAGCAATAAATAACCAGAACAATGCCTTTATACTTTGGGAAAGGAACTTACAATCTGGAAGGAGAGACAGATACTAGTCAAAGACTAAAACTAGCAATCATGTATCCATAGGCTCTGCAGGATAGGGACATGTTTCTATGAAGCCATAAGACAAAGGAGACTGACTTAGTCAATGTAGTCAGAGAGGGCTTCTCTGAGGAAGTAATGTTTGGTCTGAGATTGAGTGGTTGGTAAGAAGTTAACTAGATAAAGGAGAAGCAAGAAACTGCTTGTGCAAAAATCTCATGGTGAGCAAGAGCACATATTTGGAGAAGTGAAAGATCAGTGTGGCTGCAGAGGAAAGGGAAAGAGTGACATAAGATGCTGCAGTTGAGACAGATGTCCAACTAAGCCCATCCCGCACTAGGCAGTGCACTGCATTCTCCTGGGAGAATAAGGGGACACAGTGAGGCTCACAGGCATGTGTAGATGAGTGGGAGAGAAAGAGTTACAGCTTGGCAGGGATTTGGTGTCACCTGCCCATCTTACCTACAAATGCAACCCACAGTAAATAATCATGTTGCTGGGATGGGAGAAGGCTTAGTCTGTTCTATATTGGTATAACAGAATACCACAGACTGGGTAATTTACAAAGAACAGAGATTTGTTTCTTACAGTTCTAGAGGCTGGAAGGTCAAAGGTTGAGAGGCCTGTATCTGGAAAAGGCCTTCTTGCCGCATCATCCCATGGAGAATATGGATGGGCAAGAGAGTTTGAGGGGGCATAAGAGAAAGGGAGAGGCAAACACATCCTTTTATCAAGAACCCACTCTCTCAATAAATAACCTACTCCTAAGATAACATTAATCCATTCTTGAAGGCAGGGCCCTCATGACCTAATCACCTCTTATTAGGCCCCACCTCCCAACACTGTTGCATTGGGGATTAAGCTTCCAACAAGTGAACTTTGAAGACACATTCAAACCAGAATAGGGGGTCTTGATCCAGTAGGGTATTAAGTGCTGTCTGGAAGAAGAAAGACTGAAAAACATTCTCTTAACAGTTCCAACTCCCTTTCTAAACTGCATTTTTCAGCTGACCTAATTCAGTCGCAATGTCTGCAGGAGCTTTTAATAGATTCACAGGGGCTAGTGTTTCACAGACTGTTCTCTATTTTTACATCTTTACAGTGAAGAAATTATTCTTTATAGCTAAGCATACTTGCTGGAATTTTTGCCTGTGTTTTCTCCTTTTGCTTCTGTGTAGATAGAAAAATGTTGAGCAAAGACCTTTATATACATCTAGTTCATGTACATGAAGACAGTGGCTTCACCTCTCTTCTTTTGTCCGACTCTTTTGATTGTCTCTTCTTTTTCTAGCAGCATCTTCTGCTCCTAACCCTCAAATTCTTCCCTTCCTTCCTTTCCATGTCCACAGCATGTCCACATCACCTCAAACCTCAGCCTCAACTTCATTTAAGCAACAGATATTTTCAAACACTTCTTGAGGACAAGGCCTAGGAATGGGAGAAGTAGGAATGAGGACTGGAATAATCTGACTAGGTCAGTGGCTCTCAATTCTGACAGCATATTAGAATAACTGGGAGCTTTGAAACATGTTGAGATATTGACCCTATTTCCAGAGGTTCTGATGATTTTGTTGGTTTCTTACTATTAATTAGAGTGGGAGGTTACAAATAAACAAGGAGAGGGGGCTAGAATGATCCATGTGGTAATCAATTAGACTCAGCAGCATCAGTATGAATGTATGTTTAGCCTAGTATAAATACAGAGAGTTACATGTAGAAATACTTATATGTTTATAGCTGGATTAGTAGATCTGTATATATCGCCTTACTTTGCTAATTGAGACAGCCTAAAAACAATACCTCAGTAACAATGAGCACACCTAGGGCCCAAGTCTTGGTTTCTAATATGATTCTCCAGCAAAGGGAACCAGGGATCCTTGGAAAAATGGCTAACTTTAGAACTGAGGCAAGAAATATACAAGATAAGCCTGGAGCATGTTGTAATACCAGAAAATAAGGAAGTGCTAAAACACACACATACATACACACACACACACCACAACATTGGGGGCATGTCACAGGGGCGGTGAGAAAGCTCCCAGTGGCCAAAGCTGAGAAAATTTCAGCAACAAAGTAAATAAAGTAGTATTGGTTTATGACCCACAGTATAAAATAAACATCCATGAGTCCATACTAGTATACATAAATAATTGAATAGACAAATACATGTACAGAAGCAAAACCCCCATGAGAAGAATTCCAAATAATTTATGTGCATACTGTGCCCTTAAAAAGGTGCAGTACCACTCCTCACTTCTTAAGTGTGAGCTATGCATAGTGACCTCCTTCCAAAGAGCATTTACAGTATGGATAGGGGAAAAATAGCAACTTTACATTGGAGAAAACTGACAAACAATAACTCAGCCAACCAGGTGACAAAGGTTAACAATAACAGTGATTAAGACATGTTGAAAACATGCATCCTTGATATGATATGGTGAAAGTGGCATATCATATGGTGAAAGATTGTCTATGTAATCTTCCTCTTAAAAAAACAGTAACTCCAGTCTAATCATGAGACAAATATCAGACAAATTCCTAATTGTATTAGTCTGTTTTCACACAGCTATAAAGAACTTCCCTGAGACTGAGTAATTAATAAAGAGGTTTAATTGACTCAGAGTGCTGTATGGCTGGGGAGGCCTCAGGAAACTTACAATCATGGTGAAAGGTGAAAGGAAAGCAAGGCACCTTCTTCGCAAGGCAGCAGGATAAAAAGAGAGCAGGCAAAACCACCACTTACAAAACCATCAGCTGTCATGAGAACTCACTATCACATAACAGTATGGGGGAAACTGTCCCCATGATCCAATCGCCTCCCACCAGGTCCCTTTCTACATATATGGGGGTTACAATTTGAGATGAGATTTGGGTGCAGACACAGAGCCAAACCATATCACCCATTGAGAAACACTCTGCAAAATACCTCACAATTACTCCTTAAATTTATCAAGGTTATCAAATACAAGAGAAGTCTAAGAAATTGTCACAACCTAGAGGAGCCTAAGAAGATATGACAACTAAATGTAATGTGGTATCCTGGATGGGATCCTGGAACAGAAAAAGGGCATTAGAGGAAAAACTAAGGAGATCTAAATAAAAGATGGGAATTAGTTCATAGTAGTGTATCGATATCAGTTCATTAATTATGACAAATGTGCTATATTAACATAAGATGATAATAGAGGAAACTGGATGTGGATTCTATAGGAGATCTCTGTTCTGTCTGCTCAATTTTTTCTGTATATCTAAAAGTACTCTATGTTTATAAGTTTATTTAAAAATTAGAAGTATCTTTCACCATATTTTGACTACCTCTATATTATTTGTCTTCTGGCCAACTAACTAGACTGTAAGTCTATGGAAGACAAGGAACCCTCTTTCCTTTCATATTATTTTAGCATGCATTACAAGGTCCCACAGTATGTAGGCAACCAATGTTTGTCAAATTGATGGCAATGGCCTGATAATGTGTAATTTTTAAGTACCAAATGTTTCTTTTGTAAAATTGAAAAAGATTTAGTTAAAACCAAAAAAAAGCATATTAAAATCACTCCTGATTGAATAATGTCTCTTTAGATCCCTGTTAATGTTTTGATATTCTTCTAGACATTCTTTCTTTTCCACAGTAAAACTGGGGTCATGCATTACCTACTTTTTTTGAAACCTGTTTTCACTAATTATTTGTTATAAATATTTTTCCATCCCATAAATAATCTTCTTAAAACATAGAATGAGAATTTTAATAGCTAGATAAGTTTAACTGCTAATGTTTGCCCCAGAACAAAGGGAACGAAGGAAAGAGGCAGAATAAATAGGGAAGAAAAATAGTTGCAGGTGCTTGCAGTGTCTGTGACGCTGGGCATCAGGAATGCATGGCTTGTTGGTGTGATGGGAGTTTGGCAGGCAGAGTGAACGCTGGTCTTCCTTGCTTCCAAAAATTCACTTTTTTTTCAGATAAAATGACTACAGAGGTAATTTTAATATCCCCCTGCCCCCCGCTTTTCCACTGCAAATTAGCAGGAAGGATATCCACCAGCAAGTCCAACAGCATTCTCAGTGCCATGCTATTTCTTTGTCTCATTAGTTGGATGATTCCAAGCCTTGGTGGTTATTTGGCAGACATTAAATAGTACTGTTGTGTCTTTGTGGGGCTCCAGGTTTTCAGCTCAAAGCCACTTTCTGGCCCATTTGTACAGTGATAAAATATTACCAGGAAAGAACTAATTGAGGGGATGCTGGTTTTCTCTCCTGTCCTTAAAGCATATTAGAGAAGTGACCAGCAGGATATCGGGATTGCAAATCCTCCATCAATTTCTACAAAAAAAAAAATCAACTTCCACGGAGACCAGGCAGGTTTTTTGTCTATAGAACAAACTGTACTTGGGATAGTCTAAGTAATCTTGCCTTGGTTTTTAGTTAGGGAAATGCTTATATTTCTTTCTTAACCAATTATATGGAAGAAAAAAATGAATCCAATAGGCCTTATCAAAATCAGTTGCTGGGTCTCAAATTCTGTGATATCCATCCCCCCTTTGAACATTTGGAAAAAGAATTGAAGTGAAAACTTTTTCTGAGTGGGTTGCTGTGAGTGGATACTTATTTTTGGCTGGCATAACAAGGACATTTAGAAAACAATGAATGTTTATGTGGGGAGTGAAAAAGGCAGTCATGAAAGTGTGGGACCAGTGTGGATTTGGGGTTTTGAATAGCATGTGGGTGACTACTGACATTTGAGAACTTTTATCTGGGGTGGATTATGGATGTAGACATTACATGTGTAGGCTCTTAAGTGGCATTTAATAATGCCAAATCAACAGCTGATTCAATTTGGTGAAAAGGAAAACCCATGAGTCGATCAATCCTTTTGAGAAAGATACTGTGGGATCGTGTAGATAAGTGTTTCTGGATGTTGGAGAATGTCTATGGCCACTGAAAACCAGCATTTCTAAAACAGAACATCAAAATTATGTTTCTTACTGTAGAGAAAATTTCAGGATCGTGTGAGTCCATTATAAATCCCACCCCAGGAAGGTTATTAGAAAAATAATAAAAACCCTTCTTTCCTTTCTTCTTCTTCTTTTTTTTTTTTTGAAGGAGTCTCACTCTGTCATCCAGGCTTGAGTGCAATGGTGCAATCTCAGCTCACTGCAACCTCCCCCTCCTGGGTTCAAGCGATTCTCCCGCCTCAGCCTCCTGAATAGCTGGGATTATAGGCACCCACCACCACACTCAGCTAATTTTTGTATTTTTAGTAGAGATGGTGTTTCACCCTGTTGGCCAGGCTGGTCTTGAACCCCTGACCTCAGGTGATCTGCCCACCTCGGCCTCCCAAAGTGCTGGGATTACAGGCATAAGCCACCACATCTGGCTGAAAAGCACTTCTTAAAGATTGTTTTGATCCTGAGAGATTGCATGTTACTGCAGTATGTAGACTATATACTGGGATCATGGAATCAGAAGGTCTGGTTACTACCTTGCTATGCAATGACAGCAAATCACCAAAGAGTAATCAATAGCATGTTCCTATGATGAGAGCTGATAATGTGGAATCTGAAAGTTTGGGTTCAAACCTTTGGTCCATCATTTCCTAGCTATAGTGCTGTAAGCAAGATGTAGAATCTTTCTGAGCTTCAGTTTCCTCTACTCTAAAATGAGGATACCGATAATGAATACAAGCCCCACAAGCTCTATCACATTATTATAAGAATGAAAGGAGGAAGATGTGAAAGCCAACTGCCATATGACATGCTGCCACAGACCCAAAATTGGCATTTCTATGTGGTTCTAGTTCTGATCTAGGAAGCTTCAAGACCTTGGAATGTGTCATTTAATCACAAGTTGTTTTTACCAACTTTGCTTACACAAAGCCAGCCTGACTCTGTCCCTAGAGCAAAAGAAAAAACTTTCATCCACAGGCATTCCCCCACCAGCAAGCAAAGAAACTGTTCAAAAAGGCTAAAAAAGTGTAAGGCTTTCCCATGAAGGAGACTTGACTGGCCAGGCACTGTGTTTAAGTAGGAGAAGTTGATGATGGTCACCTAAAATGGTTCTTGAATTCCAAGCTGGTACAGTGAGTAATGCCAGACCCAGTATTCCAGTTGGCCTAATAATTAGAGAGGGAAAATTTTCATAACTGTCTCTCCATGAATAACCATGAGGACCTCACAAGAAGGCAGGATCGACTGGGCCACATCTCACAGCCTGGACATGAATAGGAGACCCAGGGTTCCCACAGCCAGGGCTTGTAGGACACAAGATCTAAGACTCTTCACATTTTGGACTGTCACTTAAATCTTTTAAAATTTATACACTGCCTTATCGCTCCCACTACTAAAGTGTAAGCTCCTTGAAGATAGGTATGTGACTTGTTCATCAACAGGAAACCACGTGGCAACCAAAGACAAAATACGTGATTTAGAGTTACAAAACCTGGGTTTAAATCTCATCTCTAAAACTCCTTGGCACTATGACATTAAACAGGAAACACCTAAACCCTTCTAGGCCTTATTATCTGCTCTAGTTGATAGGAATTATTGCCTTCAACTGGGTAGTTTGGCTTCATTTAGATTTACTTAATATTTACACTATGTTCTAGGACATACGAGCTTGGTGCTTTTTCCATGTATTCATTCTTCAAACCTCACAGCTCAATGAGATACAATATTATTACTTCCATTTTGCAGATGTCATCATTTACCATTTTGAAGAGGTATTAGAATGCCCTGGGACACATTTTTTGGTTGTTCTGTACTCTTTTCCATTTGGACTCACTTCTTGGGTAATATCATCTGGCCTCATGACTTTAAGTACCAGCTAGATGTCAGTGACTTCCAATTTAATACATTGAGCTCACACCACTTCTTAAATGTTGGATCCACATACCCAACTGCCCACTCAATATCTCAACATTCTCAGGCATATGAGAATGATCTAAGCCAAGCTCGTGATATTCTTCCCCCTCTAAGTGTGATTTTTTTCCAGTTACACCTTTGCTATGGTATTGCCCAAAGTTCGTGTGTTGGAATCTTAATCCCCAAAGCAACAGTGTTGAGAGGTGGGACCTTTAGGAGGTGTTAGGTCATGATGGCCCTGCCCTCATGAATAAATTAATGCCATTATTGCAGGAAAGGGTGTGTTATCACTGCAGTGAGGAGTGGGTGCCTGATAAAAGGATAAGTCTGGCTCCCTCTCCTCCCCACCCACCACATGCTTTTGCCCTTCCACCTTCCACACTGGGATGATGCTGCAAGTCCCTCGCCAGATGTGGGCCCCTTGACCTTGAACTTCCCAGCCTCCAGAACCATGAGAAATAAATTTATAGTCTTTACAAATTACCCAGTCTCAGGTATTCTGTTACAGCTGATGGACAAAGACAACCCTTCTCAGAAAGTGTTAACTCTGTTCTTTCAATTGCTCACGCCAAAAATCTTGGATTAACTCTTTAATCCTCTCTTAGTCTGACATTCCACATTCATGAAAACAATCCTGCCAGCACTGCCTCTGAACCCCTCTCATCTGGGTTTCTACTGCTACTCCCTAGTCTAAGCCATCATTGTCTCTCACCTGGATTATTTCAGAAGCCTCCTAACTGGTCTCGCTACTTCTGACTTTGCCCCATTGTGGTCAGTTCTTAACATAACAGCCAGAGTAGTGCTGCTGGAATATTGTTGGTTGGTGTGTTTCTATTAGTCTGTTCTCACGTTGCTGTAAAGAACTACCTGAGACTGGGTAATTTATAAAGAAAAGAGGTTTAATTGGCTCATAGTTCAACAGGCTGTACAGGAAGTGTGATGGTTAATATTGAGAGTCACTTGAGTGGATGGAAGGATGCAAATTATTGTTCCAGGTTTGTCTGTAAGGGTGTTGCCAGAGGAGATTAACATATTAATCAGTGGGCTGGGAAAGGCAGACCCACCTTCAATCCATCTGGGTGGCCACATTCTAATCAGCTGCCAGCATGGCCAGAATAAAAGCAGGCAGAAGAACATGGCAAGACTAGATTGGGTAAGTCTTTTGGCCTCCATCTTTCTCCCATGCTGGATGCTTCTTGCCCTTTAACATCAGACACCAAGTTCTTCAGCCTTTGGACTCTGGGACTTACACCAGTGGTTTGCCAGAGTCTCTCCGGCCTTTGGCCACAGACTGAAGGTTGCAGTATTGGATTCTCTACTTTTGAGGTTTTGGGACTCGGACTAGCTTTCTGACTCCTCAGCTTGCAGAATCCCTATTGTGGGACTTCAACTTGTGATCGTGTAAGTCAATTCTCCTAATAAACTTTCCTTCATATATACATCTATACATCTATCCTGTTAGTTCTGTCCCTCTAGAGAACTCTGACTAATACAGGAAGAATGGTCGGGGAGGCCACAAGAAACTTACAATCATGGCAGAAGGCAAAGGCAAACACATCTTCACATGGCCAGGAGAGAGAGAGAGTGAAGGGGGAAGTCTACACACTTTTTTTTTTTTAATTATACTTTAAGTTCTAGGGTACATGTGCACAACGTGCAGGTTTGTTATATATGTATACATGTGCCATGTTGGTGTGCTGCACCCATTAACTAGTCATTTACATTAGGTATATCTCCTAATGCTATCCCTCCCCACTCCCCCCACCCCACGACAGGCCCCAGTGGGTGATGTTCTCCTTCCTGTGTCCAAGTGTTCTCATTGTTCAATTCCCACCTATAAGGGAAAACATGCGGTGTTTGGTTTTTTGTCCTTGCGATCGTTTGCTGAGAATGATGGTTTCCAGCTTCATCCATGTCCCTACAAAGGACATGAACTCATCCTTTTTTATGGCTGCATAGTATTCCATGGTGTATATGTGCCACATTTTCTTAATCCAGTCTATCATTGATGGACATTTGGGTTGGTTCCAAGTCTTTGCTATCGTGAATAGTGCCGCAATAAATATATGTGTGCATGTGTCTTTATAGCAGCATGATTTATAATCCTTTGGGTATATACCCAGTAATGGGATGGCTGGGCCAAATGGTATTTCTAGTTCTAGATCCCTGAGGAATCGCCACACTGACTTCCACAATGGTTGAACCAGTTTACAGCCCCACCAACAGTGGTAAAAGTGTTCCTGTTTCTCCACATCCTCTCCAGCACCTGTTGTTTCCTGACTTTTTAATGATTGCCATTCTAATTGGTGTGAGATGGTATCTCATTGTGGTTTTGATTTGCATTTCTCTGATGGCCAGTGATGATGAGTATTTTTTTCATGTGTCTGTTGGCTGCATAAATGTCTTCTTTTGAGAAGTGTCTGTTCATATCCTTTGCCCACTTTTTGATGGGGTTGTTTTTTCTTGTAAATTTGTTTGAGTTCTTTGTAGATTCTATTTATTAGCCCTTTGTCAGATGAGTAGATTGCAAAAATTTTCTCCCATTCTTTAGGTTGTCTGTTCACTCTGATGGTAGTTTCTTTTGCTGTGCAGAATTTCTTTAGTTTAATTAGATCCCATTTGTCAATTTTGGCTTTTGTTGCCAGTGCTTTTGGTGTTTTAGACATGAAGTCCTTGCCCATGCCTATGTCCTGAATGGTATTGCCTAGGTTTTCTTCTAGGGTTTTTATGGTTTTAAGTCTAACGTTTAAGTCTTTAATCCATCTTGAATTAATTTTTGTATAAGGTGTAAGGAAGGGATCCAGTTTCAGCTTTCTACATATGGCTAGCCAGTTTTCCCAGCACCATTTATTAAATAGGGAATGCTTTCCCCATTGCTTGTTTTTGTCAAGTTTGTCAAAGATCAGATGGTCGTAGATGTGTGGTATTATTTCTGAGGGCTCTGTTCTGTTCCATTGGTCTGTATCTCTGTTTTGATACCAGTACCATGCTGTTTTGGTTACTGTAGCCTTGTAGTATAGTTTGAAGTCAGGTAGTGTGATGCCTCCAGCTTTGTTCTTTCGGCTTAGGATTGTCATGGCAATGAGGGCTTTTTTTTGGTTCCATATGAACTTTAAAGTGGATTTTTCCAATTCTGTGAAGAAAGTCATTGGTAGCTTGATGGGGATGGCATTGAATCTATAAATTACCTTGGGCAGTATAGCCATTTTCGTGATCTTGATTTTTCCTATCCATGAGCATGGAATGTTCTTCCATTTGTTTGTGTCCTCTTTTATTTCGTTGATCAGTGGTTTGTAGTTCTCCTTGAGGAGGTCCTTCATATCCCTTGTAAGTTGGATTCCTAGGTATTTTATTCTCTTTGAAGAAATTGTGAATGGGAGTTCACTCATGATTTAGCTCTCTGTTTGTCTGTTATTGGTGTATAAGAATGCTTGTGATTTTTGCACATTGATTTTGTATCCTGAGACTTTGCTGAAGTTGCTTATCAGCTTAAGGAGATTTTGGGCTGAGACGATGCAGTTTTCTAAATATACAATCATGTCATCTGCAAACAGGAACAATTTGACTTCCTCTTTTCCTAATTGAATACCCTTTCTTTCTTTCTCCTGCCTGATTTCCCTGGCCAGAACTTCCAACACTATGTTGAATAGGATTGGTGAGAGAGGGCATCCCTGTCTTGTGCCGGTTTTCGAAGGGAATGCTTCCAGTTTTTGCCCATTCAGTATGATATTGGCTGTGGGTTTGTCATAGATAGCTCTTATTATTTGGAGATACAACCCATCAATACCTAATTTATTGAGAGTTTTTAGCATGAAGGGTTGTTGAATTTTGTCAAAGGCCTTTTCTGCATCTATTGAGATAATCATACGGTTTTTGTCATTGGTTCTGTTTATATGCTGGATTACATCTATTGATTTGCATATGTTGAACCAGCCTTGCATCCCAGGGATGGAGCCCCCTTGATCTTGGTGGATAAGCTTTTTGATGTGCTGCTGGATTCGGTTCGCCAGTATTTTATTGAGGATTTTTGCATCGATGTTCATCAGGGATGTTGGTCTAAAATTCTCTTTTTTGGTTGTGTCTCTGCCAGGCTTTGGTATCAGGATGATGCTGGCCTCATAAAATGAGTTAGGGAGGATTCCCTCTTTTTCTATTGATTGGAATAGTTTCAGAAGGAATGGTACCAGTTCCTCCTTGTACCTCTGGTAGAATTTGGCTGTGAATCCATCTGGTCCTGGACTTTTTTTGGTTGGTAGGCTATTAATTATTGCCTCAATTTCAGAGCCTGTTATTGGTCTATTCAGGGATTCAACTTCTTCCTGATTTAGTCTTGGGAGGGTGTATGTGTCCAGGAATTTATCCATTTCTTCTAGATTTTCCAGTTTATTTGCATAGAGGTGTTTATAGTATTCTCTGATGGTAGTTTGTATTTCTGTGGGATCGGTGGTGATATCCCCTTTATCATTTTTTATTGCGTCTATTTGATTCTTCTCTCTTTTCTTCTTTATTAGTCTTGCTAGCGGTCTATCAATTTTGTTGATCTTTTCAAAAACTCTCAGACCACAGTTCAATCAAACTAGAACTCAGGATTAAGAAACTCACTCAAAACCACTCAACTATGTGGAAACTGAACAACCTGCTCCTGCATCACTACTGGGTACATAACAAAATGAAAGTGGAAATAAAGATGTTCTTTGAAACCAATGAGAGCAAAGACACAACATACCAGAATCTCTGGGACACATTTAAAGCAGTGTGTAGAGGGAAATTTATACCACTAAATGCCCACAAAAGAAAGCAGGAAAGATCTAAAATTGACACCCTAACATCACAATTAAAAAAACTAGAGAAGCAAGAGTAAACACATTCAAAAGCTAGCAGAAGGCAAGAAATAACTAGGAAGTCTACAGACTTTTAAACAGCCAGGTCTGGTGAGAACTCACTTGAGACAACACTAGGAGGATGGTGCGAAGCCATTAGAAACCACCCCATGATCCAATCACCTCCCACCAGGTCCCTACCCCAACATTGGGGATTACAATTCAACATGTGATCTGGGTGGGGATACAGGATCAAGCCATGTCAGTGTCCCTCTGCTCTAACCCTCTGGTGGTTGCTTATCTCATCAGCATAAAATCCAAGTCCTTACAATTAACTATGAAGACTTTGTGATCTGCCACCTCTTCATGGCCTCTCTGACCTCATCTCCTGTTAACCTCACCCTACCTGACTCTTCTCCCTGCCTTCTTGCAGCCTGGCTCCTTCTCTGACACACTGAGCACAGAGCCTTTGTGCTTGCTGCCACTCTGCCTGGGGTTCTCGGCTCTCACATATCCTCTCAGCTCTTTTCCTTACTTCCTTCAGCCTCATCTACGATGTTCTCAGTGAGTGTCTCAAAAAAAAACAAAAACAAAAAACAAAAAAACAATTCCCAGTCACCCAACTCCAACACTTCTGATCCCCCTTCCCTGATTTACTTTTCTTCCTAACATGCATCATTACATATTTCACTTGTTTCTTACCTGTCTTTCCCTCTAGAATGAGACCACCACCAGGGCACACATGCCTGTCTGATTCAGAGCTATGCTACCAATGTCTAGTGCCAGTGCCTGACACTGAGTAGGTGCTCAATACATATTTGGGAAATTAATGAATAATGAAACAGAACCTCAAAGAGATTAAGAAATTTTCCTCACTCAAAGAGGTCAAAACAGGCAGGATTATTTGCAGTCTGAGTCTTAAGGTCTCTCTGCCATTGGGAAAGGCGGGATGCAGGCTCTTCTGGCTTTGGTCCACTCATGTCTGAAAGCCTCTGAAGTGCTGTTCTTGCCAAAAGGTGTTTTTTAGAACTCTTTGCAAGGGTGCCCCAGTGAGTAAGACCTGCAGGGGTGCCTGGCACATAACAAGCTGACACTGCTAACTCCTGGAGTTCTGTGTATAACCCAAATTCATAGCCCTTGACATAGCCTGTCAGCTTTCACTGTCTTCGCTTCTAAATTTGTGTGATCTTAGCATAATTAGCCCAGTTTTTGTCATTCCACAACTGCTAAGTATGCAGTGGCTGTGGCGTGTTACGGCTCCTCTCAGAAGCAGGTGACATATCATGAAATATTTATTAAAAAAACAAGTGCAGGCTTCCTTAATTATTACCACTGACGGCTTTTCTCTCAAAGTCCAGGAGAGGTGAGGCTGTGTACTGCAGAACCGCTTGAATATGATAATGTCCTTTTGATCTTTAATTTTCCTCTTATGCTTCGGAGTACATTTTACAGCTTCTCTGAAAAGCTCCACTCAGCCTCACTGGCTGCTTGTTTAATTTCCCCAATCTGTAATGCCTTTTGTTTTATACTTTGTATTTCATAGGCTGTTACAGATGAATAAATATTGCCCCAACTGCTCTAGCCTTTAAAACTATTATTGCTCATTAACTCTCTTGGCTAGAATTATCCAGAAAATACACACTGGGGTTGTTTCCGGTTTTGTGTATTAACATTAAAAGTATCATTTCTTTCTCTGGGACCCCTGAAGTGTATTCTTAGAAGTGGGGAGACAGGTCTTGGGCACAAGTTAACGACTTCTGGTCTTTGCTATGGAGTGCCTGCTTGTTGCTTAACAGAATTACCAGTTCTTGGATGAGCAAGTCAAATTAGACAGTGAAAAGTACTTTAGCTTTTCACGGGGACCCTGGAGCTCACAGGAGGGAAGTAGATTCAATAAAGACGGTTGGTCTTGCTCTTCTTCTTACCCTGGTTCCTACCTCCCTCCTGTCTTCTCTCTGTTTCTTTCCTTTTTTGCCTTTTGTCCTACAGTTCCCTTCTATGCAAATATGGGAAACTCATTTTTAATAAATTGTCACATGTAACAAAGCCCAGGGTGTCACACCTCTACAAAATGCACCCAGAGGACAAAAAGCCTATCCTGTGTGAGGATCGTAAGATCATTAACTAGACAGCCATATTGCAACAGGAACACAACATCATGTCTTTTCTCCGCTGTCCTAAGCCTGCTTCTTTTTGGAGAAGCTGAAGAAATTGAAATGTATGGACACTTTTTGCATTAAGATCTCAAAATACACTAGTCCCCCTTTGCCTATGGAGGATGTCTTCCAAGACTTCCAGTGGATGCCCAAAACTAAATAGTACCAAACCTTATATAGACTATGTTTTTTCCTATATATAACTATGATAAAGTTTAGTTTACAAATTAGATACAGTAAGAGATTAACAAAAACTAGTAATAAAATAGGACAGTTATAACAATACCCAGAACAGTGTGCCATTTAAAACTTCTGAATTGTTTATCTCTGAAACTTTCCATTTAGTATTTTGAACCACAGTTGACCATGGGTAACTGAAACCATGGAAAGCTAAACGACGGATGAGGAGGGAACTGCTGTAGTCATTTACCCTTTCCCAATGAGAGAAGTAGAAGCTAATGTAATGATCCCTACTTCATAGATGGAGAAGCTGAGAAATTGAGAAGCTAAGGTCAAAAATCAAAGTGGAAACTGAGGGTGAATAGAGGAAGTACTTAATATATACAGAAGAACATATAGGAAACAGTTAGACATAAAATACAATAATAAAAAGGATACTGAAAACATGCTATCTGACTCAAGAACTAGAACAGTATTAAAACAATTGAATTTGCCTGAATATACTCTCAAGTTAACTGCACTCTTAAATTTTGTGTTTATTATTTTTGCAAAATAATATTACCCTATTTGCTTACATTTCTAAACAATACATTTTCTCATTTTGGTTGTTTTCAAGCTTTAAAAAATGGTGACATGTAATAAATGGTTCTGTGACTTAGTTTTTTTCACAAATACAACATGGCCGTATCAGAAACAATACTGGGGGTCTGTTCTAGTCTGTTTTCATACTGCTATAAAGAATTGCCTGAGACTGGGTCATTTATAAAGGAAAGAGGTTTAATTGACTCACAATTCTGCATGGCTGGGGAGGCCTCAGGAAACTTACAATCATGGTGAAAGGTGAAGGGGAAGCAAGGCACCTTCTTCACAAGTTGCTGCAAAGGAGAGGGGCCGAGCAAAGGGGAGAAGAGCCCTTACAAAACCATCAGATCTGAGAACTCACTCACTGTCATGAGAACAGCGTGGGAGAAACTACCCCCATGATTCACTTACCTCCACCTGGTCTCTCCCTTGACACATTCGGATTATGGAGATTATAATTCAAGATGAGATTTGGGTGGGGACACAAAACCTAACCATATCAGGATCCAAAAAATTTAAGCACATAAAATGTGGGGTCACATTATTTCCAGACTAATAAAATGATAACAGCAAGCCCGAAAAGCCAGTGGGCTAGAATTCTGGAAGTTCAGGTGCACCATTCAAATCCACCCTGCTCCTGGTTGCTCTGGTGGCAGTTGTCCGTTCCTATCAGTGGGGACAATTCTGCAGTCTGTTTCAACACTTGGATGACAGTCACCCAGCAGAGCTAACTGACCTGCCCTGGTTTGTGATAAGAATATTTTAGGCCACTGAGATTTGGGGTGTTTTTTGAGTGTCTGGTTTGCATTATCCTGATCAATACAGCCCCTTTCTAGCCCAAATAACTTTTTTTCAGATTTTGCCTTATCTGTTTGTCTCTTGATCAGACTCACTAGGGATTTGTTGACTTTTCTAGTCTTTTCAAAGAACTGACTTTTGACTTAATGAATTATCTCTATTTAAACCTAATATTTTTTATTTTGCTTTAAAATTTTTTCTTCTATTTCCCTTGAGTCTATGTGGTTGTTGTTGGTTTTAGTTCTTTAACTAATTGCTTAGCTCATTAATTTTCAGCCTTTCTTTTTTTTTCTTATATATATATCTAGAGCCATAAATTTTTTTTTATTATTATACTTTAAGTTTTAGGGTACACGTGCACAATGTGCAGGTTAGTTACATATGTATACATGTGCCATGCTGGTGTGCTGCACCCATTAACTCGTCATTTAGCATTAGGTATATCTTCTAATGCTATCCCTCCCCCCTCCCCCCACACCACAACAGTCCCCAGAGTGTGATGTTCCCCTTCCTGTGTCCATGTGTTCTCATTGTTCAATTCCCACCTATAAGTGAGAACATGCGGTGTTTGGTTTTTTGTCCTTGCGATAGTTTACTGAGAATGATGATTTCCAATTTCATCCATGTCCCTACAAAGGACATGAACTCATCCTTTTTTATGGCTGCATAGTATTCCCTGGTGTATATCTGCCACATTTTCTAAATCCAGTCTATCATTGTTGGACATTTGGGTTGGTTCCAAGTCTTTGCTATTGTGAATAGTGCTGCAATAAACATACTTGTGCATGTGTCTTTATAGCAGCACGATTTATATTCCTTTGGGTCTATACCCAGTAATGGGATGGCTGGGTCAAAAGGTATTTCTAGTTCTAGATCCCTGAGGAATCGCCACACTGACTTCCACAATGGTTGAAGCAGTTTACAGTCCCACCAACAGTGTCAAAGTGTTCCTATTTCTCCACATCCTCTCCAGCACCTGTTGTTTCCTGACTTTTTAATGATTGCCATTCTAACTGGTGTGAGATGGTATCTCATTGTGGTTTTGATTTGCATGTCTCTGATGGCCAGTGATGATGAGCATTTTTTCATGTGTCTTTTGGCTGCATAAATGTTTGAAGCACTAGTTTTGGTCCATGTCACAAGTCTCGATTTGTAGTTATATCAGTTAGAATAGTATACACAAGCTGCAGTAATAAGCATCTCCAAATTCTTGTTTGGTTAAAACAACTAAGGTTGTTTCTAACAAGTTCACAGTTGATGCCGATGATGTTGGTTCACGGACCACACTTTGAAATACACTGCTTTAAATTCATCTTTCCTCCCTACTAAATGGTACCTTAAGCTTAGTAATAGCTATGAAATAAGCTATGTACCTTAATTTATGAAATAGATAAGTATCCTCTATCCTGGAAGTCACTTATTCCTTTTTGTTATCTGGTCAGACATCCTCTGAGGACTTATCATGAAGGTATTAATCCTCCCTTCTGGGTAGGGAATTTGAGGCAGAAAGAAGTTTCCTACCAAGGCAGTAGCAGGTATTTAGCCCTGGATGCTGACCTGACATGGCCTTGTTCAATCATCCAAGCCACATGTAAAGGCATTTCACAGAGCTCATGGAGTGTGCCACTCCAGACCCCATCCTTTTCCCTGACCTGCCCACCTTGAAAGGCACCCAACAAATTGAAACTCTGTTGGGTAGGTTAAATCTTACTATATCTACCAAACCTGCATTCCACTTAAACGAGGGTCCTTCCTCATAAATCAACATCGGAGCACCCTGTGAACCTATCCCACCACTGATTGGGTCAGAGGCAAACAGCCAAGTGGGAAATCTCCATGCAACAAGAATAATGAGGATTAACTGGACAGCTCAGGTTCTTATTCCCATGTAGCCAGAGGTATCATAGTTCCTGTTCTTTGCATGATACCAGATTATAAAGTTCTTCATGTACAAAAAGTTGAAAATTTTATTTTTGTGCACCTGTGGTGCCAGCTACTCTGGAGGCTGAGGTGGGAGGATCACCTGAGCCCAGGTGGTCAAGGATACAGTGAGCCATGATTGGGCCACTGCTCTCCAGTGTCGGTACAGAGACCTTGTCTCAAAAAAAAAAAAAAAGAGAGAGAGAGAGAGAGAGACACAGAGAGACTTTTTTCCAACTCTAGGCTCATAAGAACATAATTCTTGACTGTTCAAAAGGCAGTGGCCATACCAAGGATGAGAAGTAGGAATGGTCTGCCGCTGGGCAGAAATGAGTACTTTAAAATTGCCTGCAAGGTGATAATTTAAAAAAAAAAAAACAGACTTGTGGGTTTTATTATTGTTTACACATTTTCTATAGATAAGGCACCATCTTCTTATCTGTATCTGAGACTGAGTACTCTCACCAGCTACCACCACTGTCAAAAGGACAGGCTTCTAGGGGTTGAGGGCAGAGGGTGATGAGCAAGAGTTGGGCTTTCCATCATTGGGATTAGAGGGGAGGGTGTATATCCCTCCATGCAGCACCTAGGGGAGGCAGCCCTATGACAGTGGTGGCATGTGCATGTCTGGAGCATGAGGACTATATACTGTGACTTTGGGAGCCAAATCCTAAAGTGAGTGGATGCCATGAGCATATCTGAATGAATTTGGGGAAATTTAGTCAAGGAACATTCTAGCTGCTGTCCATAATGAACTATGAATATCAGAATCTCTTCCCCAACCTCACTGGACTTCCATAGATTCCAGGGTTCTTATTTATCCATTTCTCTGAAATGACTAAGATTAGATTTCTACCAATGTGGTAATGGGGGGTGGTGATATTAGATTTGATCTAATTTAGAAAAATTAGGGAATGTAATGTTTCCTGTGTTTGTGTGTCGAGAAGCAGTCATAGCTCTTATGCTATCTTGCTTTTTTCCATATTTGTTCTTCTAATAACTCCCATGGCTTGAGGAAACCTGAGTGATCCTTTATTCCTTGGAGATAAAAGGGGTCAGCCTGACTTGGAAACATATCTCAAAATGCATCTTCCCCCAAATAGCTGTTTGCTGTGTTCAAGTTAAAGGGAGAAATACCCCAGTTTCAGGTAGAAGTTAGAGTCTTGGGAAATTAATCACCAGCACCAATTTTTTCCTTCCAGTGGTATCTAGCAGGCCCCCTTTCGTGTTCACTGAGACATTCTGCGCAGTAATAAGCAGGAACCTGAGTGTCCTGAGGAGGAGGAGGAAAACCGTTTCTCTACAAATATAGGGCATCTCGTCCTCCCGTTCCTACTGAAGCTTATTCGGCAGGTCATCATTTTTCCATAGCCTGTCTGCTCCCTCTGGACAGTATGCCACGGCCCTCCTTCAGTGACTGTTGATGTTGCCAGCCCAGCCTGTGTCCCTGCAAAGCAAGATCAGTGCCTCCCTGACCTTGAAGCCACCATCAGATTATTGTTGGGTTCTCAAATTCTTTAATAGTAGGCTTTCAGAAGCCCACATTGGCTCATGCTTGGGAATGAATTTTTCCCCCAACACAGAAGAAAATTCAGAGACTGTTAATGTTATTATCCTGAATGATACAGAGTTCATTTGGGGCTTTAATTAGAAAGATTTGAATTCTCACCCCATGATCAAATATTCTTTATCATCCAGAGAATTAGGACTTGGCCACAGCAACTATATCAATTCAGGGTCTCAGAAAAGGCTGAATAGTAAAAGTAGTCTATTTTCTGAATTCACTCATCTTTTGAGGGCATTTTCTCTGGTCCCAGTGCTCCATATTTCTTTGGGGCAATAAGAGAACCCAACCCCACCTCCATTCTGGCCTTAATTTTTTTGAAACTCTTCCTTCCCTGAAAGATACATTAAAATTCATCTGAATTGATGTAATGCTGGGATAAATTTAAGATTAGGTTAGAATAGCTAGTATATTGATGTATTGCTGCAAAAAAATCAGTCCACAATTTGGTGGCTTAAAGCAGCAATATTGATATATTATTACTTCCAGTTTCTATTGCTCAGTTCTTGCTTTAGTCCTTGCACAGTTGCAGTCCTATATTGGCCAGGGCTACAGTCATTTGAAGGCTTGAGTGGGGTGGAAGGACCTACATCCTACATGACTCATTTACATGCCTGACAGTGTGATGCTGGCTGTTGGTTGGAGCTCCAATTCCTCTCTACTATGTTGCGTGAGAGTTCTCAATGCATGGCAGCTGGCTTTCCCAATATGAGTGACCCAAGACCAAGGTAGAAATTGTGATGCCTTTTATGTCCTGGCTTTGGAAATCACTGCCACTTTCCCTGTATTCTATTGGTAGAGACAAAAGTATGCCCAGGTTCAAAGGGAGAGAACATTGACCCTAATGCCTGAGGGAGGAGTGTCAAGGTCACACTGTAAGAAGAGCATGTGGAATGGGATATGTATCATTGCAGCCATTTCTGGAAAACATAATCTGCCATAATGGCTAATAAAAAGTGCCATGAGTGTCCCAGGAGTAATTATTGAAAACAGGGGTTACTTAGGTTTTTTAGGGTACAAAGCCTTATCACAAAGCCCGAAGAGATAATGTTGGAAATAGGGTAGTTGCTTGCGATGTAATGTAGGATAGCAACCAGAAACCATATATGAGAGATTCAGAAATGAGTGGGATTTAGAATCTGACTTAGATCTCACAAGTGTAAAAAAAAAAAGGGCAAAATATTAGGATTTACAATTTGAGAATGCTCCACTCTTCTCTCCTCCCCACATTTGCTTAAAATAAAATGTTCTCAGACAGTTTTGGCTTAGGGAAGCTCTGACTTCAGAAGACAGGTTCTTGGGGCTTTGGGAATGCAGAGTTAAGAAAAAGGGGCTGGGAGAGTGGGGGGAGAGTGGAGAGTAAAATGGAAAGAATGGAGGGAAAGGTAAAGGATTTAGGCCTACAGTAGTGAGCTGATCTACTAGTGGCCTGAGATGAAGGAGGAGTTGTGAGTATAGTCTGACATTTGTTACAGAGCATTTGGCTGTGAAGGTAGGTGAGGAAAGAGGATTTCAGGTGTTTGGACTGTGCATTTGATATGTTTTAGAGTTCTTGATGGATTTGGCCAAAGAAAGGGATTCCCTTTAGGTTAATTTTGCCCCCTGAACTGTACTTCTGTACTTTTGGAAAGGGATTCATCTCAAAAACAATCACTTGGGTGTTGGGGTTCAAGAGCTCAGAAATGAAAAGTGTCATTAACAGTGTGGTCTCTGAAGTCCCATAGATCTGGGTACAAATCCTGGCTTATCACAAACTAGCTTTGGGGCTTGGGACAAATTCTCCACATGCCTACCTCCAGTCAAATGAGGTAGTATGTTTCTAAGTCTTCTCTATTAAAATGTTTTCTCCAGCATTTTAAATACTAGACCTTGTGCAGTAGATTCAGCCCCAAATCATATGACTTCCTACAGTTTGGCATACAGGCAAAATCAGGGCTTTGAAAAACAGTCTCTGAGACAGAATAATAAGAAGAGCCACTTAAAATAGAGATTATCCAGCAAATCCAGGGCAAAGGACTCTTCGTTTAAGACAATTAAAGTTTTTCAGCCTTTGCTGTGGAAACTGGGGCATGCTACCTGGCTCTTCAGCTTCTATGTGGCATAACATTCGCATCAGGGAGGAAAAAAGTTGTAAAATAATTAAGAAAAATCGTGCTAAAATCTTAATTCTTTCAAAAACACCCAAACTCTAATATGTCCTGATTAGATTTTAACTTTTCTTCTAGGCTATTTAAAGTGAAAGTGAAGGTGGAAACTGAGACCAAATATCCACTTTCCCCTCAAACTTACAGTTTTATTCTGGAAACATGTTCAGACTTTTTTTTTTCATTGGAAGCTTAGATGGTGTTTTCCCTCTCTAGTATAAAAAGGAAGAGTTTCAATATGACTCACATGTAATTTGAAATTATTTTGTAAAGATTTTACTTTTTTTTCTATTCTTTTTTCTAACCTGTAGGATTATACTGGTTATAATCTAGGGTCTTATGTTGCTGAAGGTAATAATGACAGTAACTGAATATGAAAAACCTGTAATATTCTGAAGCCTTCATCTGCCCTGAAATTGGTTATTTCTTCCTTCCTTTTTTCCTTTCCTCCCTCCTCTTTCTCTGAGCATCGTCTACATGGTTACATCTCTGCCATTTTTTGAGCCAGTCGCAAGGCCCAGAACTTTTCACATGTTCTCTCATTTAATTTTCATGACAACTCTCTAAGTCTCATTTTATTATCTCTAGCTTAGATGTGGAAAAATATGAACCAATATTGACACATTATTAAATGGAATTCATAGTTTGTATTAAGGTTCGGCGTTGTACGTTCTATGGATTTTGACAAATGCATAATGTCATGTATCCACCATTACAGTATCATTTAGAAGAGTATTCTGACCTAATAAATAGTTTCTGTGTTCTACCTATTCATCCTTGCCCCCACCTCTCTGAGCCCCTGGCAACTGCTTCTATTTTCACTGTCAAATTGTTTTGCCTTTTCCAGAATGTCACATGGTTAGAATCATACAGTACAATCTGCAGGGTAAGTTGGCTGGCTGGAGATCCAGGGAAGGGCTGATGCTGCAGTTTGACTTTGAAGGCAGTCTCCTGGCAAAATTCCTTCCTCATCAGGGAACCTCAGTCTTTTTCTATTAAGGCCTTCAGCTGATTGGAGGAGATCCACCCACATTATAAAGGGTAATCTGCTTTAGTCAAAGTCTACTGATTTAAATGTTAATCTCAGCTAAAAAAAAATACATTCACAGAAACATTTTGAATAATGTTTATCCAAATACCGGGGTCCCATGACCTAGCCAAGTTGACACATTAACCATCATACTTAGCGTGTGAATTTAAAGTCTCTTCAATGTTTGTTTGTGACTTCATAGCTCATTTCTTTTTACAGCTGAATAATTCTCCATCGTATGGATGTACCACAGTTGTTGATGAACATCTTGGTTGCCTCCAGTTTTTGGCAATTATGAATAAAGCCGCTATAAACATTCATGTGCGGGTTTTTGTGTGGACATAATGCTGGATGATATGGTAAGACTACGTGTATCTTTGTAAGAAACTGCCAGTTCTGGAGTGGCTGTACCATGTTGTATTTCCACTAGCAATGAATGAAGGTTCCTATTGTTCCATATCTTCAGCAGCATTTGGTATTGTCAATATTGTTTAGCCGTTCTGATAGATGTGTAGTGATATTTCACTGTTGTTTTAACTTGCAATTCTCTAATGACATTTGATGTTCATCATCTTTTTCTATGCTTATTTGCCAATTGTATGTCTTATTTGGTGAGACATCTATTCAGATCTTTTGGCCATTATTTGAGTTTTGTTTTTCTATTGTTGAGTTTTATGAGTTCTTTGTATATTGTAGATGCAAGTTCTTTATCAGATATGTGTACTGCAAATATTTTATCCATCTGTGGGCTTGTCTTTTCTTTTTCCTAAGTTTTATTGCTTTTTAAAAAGACAGTCTTTTTGTAATCCCAGCACTTTGAGAGGCCAAGGTGGGCAGATCACCTAAGGTCAGGAATTCGAGACAAGCCTGGCCAACAGGGTGAAACCCTGTCTCTACTAAAAATACAAAAATTAGCTGGGCGGTGGCAGACGCCTGTAATCCCAGCTACTTGGGAGGCTGAGGCAGGAGAATTGCTTGAACCCAGGAGGTGGAGGTTGCAGTGAGCCAAGACCATGCCATTGCACTCCAGCCTGGGTGACAGAGCAAGACTCCATCTCAGTAAATAAATAAATAAATAAATAAATAAATAAATAGTCTTTCTAAATTATCAAAATTTTGAAATTTCCCATTTCTGCAACTTTATCAAATGTTGCCAGTTGAAGGAAACAAAACAACACCAAACTCTTCAATAAGGGAAATAAATTGTTTCCATTGTTCATATTTACATAAACTGTTATTGAGTTTCCAAACACGTGCATCTCTCCTCCACTGGCATTCACTCTACTTTAACCAGAGTATCCACAGTATGGGACCACATGCCACAGTTATGCAAATACATGAGAAATTTGATGACTGCTAATAAAAGTAGTCATTGGGATTGTTCCTTATCTTCTCTAGACAAATGCAATGTGCTTCCCTTCTCGGTGATTCTCAGGTCTTTTAAGATTAGGCAGGTTTATGACACTCTTCCTACTCATTGTGTATTCACTCCACTGAACTGGGTGGATTGTCTTTGAGAATTCTTTTTCAGTGTTTACACTTCCACTCATCCCTTTGTATTCAGCCTAGTCTAGATTATGCTGCAGTGACAGTCCAAAAGTCTTGGATCAAAACCTCCACATTGCACTTCATGTCCATCAAAGGTATTCTCAGCAATCCAATCTGATGGAGGCTGGACCATCTGGAACATTGCTACTGGCTTGCTAGAGACAGGAAAACAGGAATGTGAGGATGGCCCAGTGGGTCCTAAATTTCTCAGCCCAGAACTGACACATGTTTCTTAGGTCCTATCAAGTCTCATGACCAAATCAAATTTGAAAGGGGCAAGGAAAGACAATCCCAACATGTACCTAAAGGAAGAGACAAGATATATCAGTGAATAGCCCTAGTGACAACCACAACCTTACATCTGGGGAATCCTGAGACATCCAGGCTATGATTGATAATTACCATGTAAGAGCTACTAAGGGGTCCTGTGTGGGACTTTTCAATTTTTGAGGAATTGGTAATAACCTTTACCTGAGATCAAAACACACCCTGTTACTCTCACATTCAGCCAAATGACTCTCACCTATTATGGGATTTGCTGAGAAATGCCAGTTTAATGGAACTACACTTGAATATATCCTTTCTTCTCTTTGGGGAGTGGGGATAGGGTGAGATGGGACTCATTTTGTTTCCCTTCCTGGGGGGGTGGACGTGGATGAGAAAATCACTTTAGAAAGCTTAGTGGTTTTACTCCTATTCAACATAGTGTTGGAAGTTCTGGCCAGGGCAGTTAGGCGGGAGAAGGAAATAAAGGGTATTCAATTAGGAAAAGAGGAAGTCAAATTGTCCCTGTTTGCAGATGACATGATTGTATATCTAGAAAACCCCATCATCTCAGCCCAAAATCTCCTTAAGCTGATAAGCAACTTCAGCAAAGTCTCAGGATACAAAATCAATGTGCAAAAATCACAAGTATTCTTATACACCAATAACAGACAAACAGAGAGCCAAATCATGAGTGAACTCCCATTCACAATTGCTTCAAAGGGAATAACATACCTAGGAATCCAACTTACAAGGGACATGAAGAACCTCTTCAAGGAGAACTACAAACCACTGCTCAATAAAATAAAAGAGGCTACAAACAAATGGAAGAACATTCCATGCTCATGGGTAGGAAGAATCAATATTGTGATAATGGCCATACTGCCCAAGGTAATTTATAGATTCAATGCCATCCCCATCAAGCTACCAATGACTTTCTTCACAGAATTGGAAAAAACTACTTTAAAGTTCATATGGAATCAAAAAAGAGCCCTCATCAACAAGTCAATCTTAAGCCAAAAGAACAAAGCTGGAGGCATCACACTACCTGACTTCAAACTATACTACAAGGCTACAGTAACCAAAACAGCATGGTACTGGTACCAAAACAGAGATATAGGTCAATGGAACAGAACATAGCCCTCAGAAATAACGCCACATATCTACAACTATCTGATCTTTGACAAACCTGAGAAAAACAAGCAATGGGGAAAGGATTCCCTATTTAATAAATGGTGCTGGGAAAACTGGCTAGCCATATGTAGAAAGCTGAAACTGGATCCCTTCCTTACACCTTATACAAAAATTAATTCAAGATGGATTAAAGACTTAAACGTTAGACCTAAAACCATAAAAACCCTAGAAGAAAACCTAGGCATTACCATTCAGGACATAGGCATGGGCAAGGACTTCATGTCTAAAACACCAAAAGCACTGGCAACAAAAGCCAAAATTGACAAATGGGATCTCATTCAACTAAAGAGCTTCTGCACAGCAAAAGAAACTACCATCAGAGTGAACAGGCAACCTACAGAATGGGAGAAAATTTTCACAACCTACTCATCTGACAAAGGGCTAATATCCAGAATCTACAATGAACTCAAACAAATTTACAAGAAAAAAAAAACAACCCCATCAAAAAGGGGGCGAAGGACATGAACAGACACTTCTCAAAAGAAGACATTTACGCAGCCAAAAGACACATGAAAAAATGCTCATCATCACTGGCCATCAGAGAAATGCAAATCAAAACCACAATGAGATACCATCTCACACCAGTTAGAACGGCAATCATTAAAAAGTCAGGAAACAACAGGTGCTGGAGAGGATGTGGAGAAATAGGAACACTTTGACACTGTTGGTGGGAGTGTAAACTAGTTCAACCATTGTGGAAGTCAGTGTGGCGATTCCTCAGGGATCTAGAACTAGAAATACCATTTGACCCAGCAATCCCATTACTGGGTATATACCCAAAGGATTATAAATCATGCTGCTATAAAGACACATGCACACGTATGTTTATTGCGGCACTATTCACAATAGCAAAGACTTGGAACCAACCCAAATGTCCAACAATGATAGACTGGATTAAGAAAATGTGGCACATATACACCATGGAATACTATGCAGCCATAAAAAATGATGAGTTCATGTCCTTTGTAGGGACATGGATGAAATTGGAAATCATCATTCTCAGTAAACTATCGCAAGAACAAAAAACCAAACACCGCATATTCTCACTCGTAGGTGGGAATTGAACAATGAGAACACATGGACACAGGAAGGGGAACATCACACTCTAGGGACTGTTGTGGGGTGGGGGGAGGGGGGAGGGATAGCATTAGGAGATACACCTAATGCTAAATGACGAGTTAGTGGGTGCAGCACACCAGCATGGCACATGTATACATATGTAACTAACCTGCACATTGTGCACATGTATCCTAAAACTTAAAGTATAATAATAATAAAATAAAATAAAGCTTAGTGGTTTTTCAAGGAGGAAAGATGAGCATCATCCTTCACCACTTGCTTGTTCACTGAGCAGTCAGACTCACTGCCTACCTTTGAGTTCCCAATATGAGGGAAAAGGCATTGCTGAATAGATTGATGGTATGACCCTAAAATGGATCCAATCTATACCCATAGTGAAACAGCTTCGTTGTCTGGACAAACACCGGAGATTCACTGTCTCATGGCCATGGAGAACAAGGACACGGACACAAAAAGAGTGAGGTTAAGAGTGGTTTAAAGCAAGATAATAGCTCTCTACTGCAGAGAGGGGTCCTGGAGAAATGAGTTGCTGGACCCATGGTGAAATGCAGGGCATTTTATAGATGAGCTGATGGGGAGGCAGTGCCTGATTTACATAGGGTGTGAAAAACTGGTTGGACCAGGTGTGTTTGCATAGGGCAGGAATCTCTGGCTGCCCCCACCCCAGTCTTTTATTATGCAGGCAGGTTCTCTGTCTGAGCTGTGTCATGTTGCCCATGTATCTATTACTGTACACGTGGTAACAAAAAAAGGGAAGACCAAGCCTCCATGTTGGACATGCCTGGCCCCAGATAGCCCTTTTCTATTGGCACTTCTTCCAGCATTCCCCCATGCAAGCATCTTGCTTCCTTATTTATGTTTGCAGCTTAATTTTTCAGGCTGTTCAGTCAGAAAAGTAATAATTTGGGGGGCTGCTTTTGGTTAGAAGGGAAAAATCCACTGAGGACACTTTTGCCCTCACTATCTGCCTAAATAATTCATTTCTACCTCCTATATCAATAGGGCACAAGAACTGGGGTGGAGAGAAATGATAAGAGTTAGGGCCTCAGGTTTGTGTGAGACCCACCTAGGTATGAAGCAAATGGGCTGGAGTCAAGGTGATGTGGCTCAGTGCTACCAGCAGGAACATGGGAGCAAATCCGTTGAGAAGTAATTGATACTAGGGAAGCTGGTTGGGATGGAGCTTCTCACCTGGTTTGTCTTTTTGGGGGTCTGCAAAAGCCTACAACTGTAGACCATGAGCTATCAACTTTCATGACAAAGAAAAATAAAAGAGCCACATAGTCAATGTTACACAGGGTAGTTCACACAAGGAATTGGCCATTACCACCCGTAAAGAGAACAGCCAGTGCACCATGGTGCTGTGATCTAAGGACATAGAACACATTACTTTTTCTCCCTCCCTGTTAAAGGAAGAGGGGCAAGAGCAGGGTTTGGGATAGAAGATGAGGTGTTGGCACACATACCCCCTTCCCTCTATGCTGCTGGTTCCATAAATCTAGTCTGTGCAGAGTAAGGGAGAAGAAAAACCTGTTTGGGCTGAGTGTGAAATTGAAGATGGGCAAAACTAAGACTTGACCAAAATAAGACTGGTTTAATAACCAATAATGACTGAAAAGTCATGGGATTGAAATGAGATATATTAAAAGAGCTTGCTCTATAGTGATAAAGATGAGCTTTGACAACACCACACAGATACCATCAGGTAAGGAAAAATAAAACCCTTCCATTTTATACCTCAGTTGAGATTGTAATCAAACAGGCCCCATATAATAATAACTCACATTGGTATAGTGCCTTGTAGTTTAAAAATGCTTTTATACCCTTTTCCTCCATTGATGCTTTTAGTAACCCAAGAGGTATATAGGACAAATATTATTATCTCACTCTAGATGACAAAACTAAGGTTTCAAGCAATGAAGAGACTTATTCAAAGCTATCTGGTCAGTAAGTGGCTTAACCACTACCCGTGTCCAAGTTGCCAGAGTTGGCAGAGTGCAGATGATGCACTGAGAAAGCATTAGAATTTAGATAAATCATGAAGGTAAAGGAAATAGTGGATTTAAAGGAAATTTTGCAAATAGATAAAGAATGAAGTAACAAATGAAAGTGTTTCTCATAATGGGATCTTTGTTCTACATGCATTCAAATCCTGGGTATAAATCTATTAAAAATGCACATTTTAAGGATACACCTCCAGACCTTTTGAATCAGAATTTCAGGGGGCAGAGCATAATATCCCACATTCTTAACAAACTCCTCCAGTAATTCTTACTCATTTGAGTGGTTAAGAGTCACTAATGCTAAGCCTTCAAGTTTCTTCAGCTCTCTACTTTCTTAGCTCTTCCGGAGAACAGAGAACAGTACTCTAATAATACTTTACAAAAGGTATCTCTTTAAATCCTCATAACTATCCAAAGAGGTAGATGCTATTATCCTCATTTTAAAGCTCGGAAAACTGAGGCATAGAGATTTAGGTTAAGTCACCCAGCAAAGTCACAAAGCTAGTAGGCAGAATAGCTGGGATTCAAACCCAGTCCTGTTGGATTCATAAGCCTACAAGGTTACTTCTAGACTCTACTGTTTTGTCCATGTTCTGAATTCTTGTTGCCTGAGTGTTCTAAGTCCATTGAATTTAGTAAAAGGTGTTGTCGTCTCCTGTCCAAAAAAAATCAGACATATGCTAGAGTCAGGCAATTTAACTGAAGTTAGATAAGCTCATTTTTCCATCCTACACGAGGCATCAAAAGATTGCTTTTAAAGTATGTTGTTTAAACACTGATTTAGCTCTCAATAATTTATTAATATATTAATGTCTCTTTTTTTTTCAATTTTATTCTCAGAGGAAGCAGCCAAGTTTTCTCTTAGGGCATGTTTGGTGTAAGGATATGGAGGATAGGAGTGTTAATGGGTTGTCCATTTTTCCTTGAGACAGTGCTCTGAGAATGTTAATATTGAAAGCTGGAGAAGGGGATGGGGCAGGAGGAGATAAAAGAGCCCATTCAGAGCTTTGTCTCATCTTTCTTCTGAAATATCCATTCAGCAAAAGATCCTCTTAGAGTCATTCTTTCTTCCCCACCACAGCCTGACTACAGAATCTTGTCCCTTAGTGTCTCTGCCACTGATTCATCCTTATAGCTTTCAATATCCCCTTGAAGCCATCTTGCAGACTACAGTCCCTCTTTCTGGACTATATAGAGGATCCTTTCCAAGGTACCACTGTAAATGGGGTTTAATATGGGGATCTAGTCACAGAGGTGTTGGAGGAGCTGCGAGTGAATAGGGAAAGGTAAGCCACCTCAGAGTTTAACAATGGTAACAGGGTGCTATTACTGCTAGAACTGGGAGGACCAAGAGAAGAGGCACATTATCAGTGCCCAGGAGTTAGAGATGCTTGGAGGGAGATGAAACCTGGGAGGAGGAGCTGGCCCAGGGACCATGTATCTTGGACTGTCAGGCAAAAGCTGGAATCCTGGGAGTGTAGCTACTCAGTGGGAACTGGAGCTAAAGGAGAGGCTGTCCAGAGAAAATGAGGAACACAGAGGAAGTGTATATCCAGTAGGAGGTGGGAACATGCAGGGAATGCAGCTGCAGACAAGATGCTGTCTGAAAGGGAGAGAGAGGAACAGAAATATCCTGGCTGCTCCTTTCTTTCTGCCCTCCACTTTTCCAACATCACCTCCCATTGGTTGAACCTGGTTAGCCACTAGTTTGCAAAGGAGGCTGGGAATTATGGTTTTTGGAATTTCACTTTCTATGAACAGAGATAAGAAATGGATCTTAGAATGACCATCCTTAAACATGATCCACACAGATGTTAAAGGAAAATGACATCTGAGTGACATTGCAATTATTATAGCTTATAAAGAGGGACCACAAAGTCTAGAAACACAGAAGAATATATACAATATGTGGTTTATTAATATTACATTATAATACATACATGTTCAGTGACATTAAAGGATATATTCAATATTTTGACTTTCATTAGTAGTACATGGTTCAATGCACTGTGAAAATTGCTTCAGTAATGGTACACTAATGGATTTCCATCCCTCTCTGCACGAGCATCTGAGATCTCCTCTAATTTTATCCTCTGTCTGCCATAATTTGTATCTTTAGTATTACCAAAGAATTGTGTTCAATCTGTTTAAAAAATCCGTGTTTCTATCAGTCTCATATATATTAATTTATTTAAATAACTAATGTCAAACATTAAATTCCATCTCCAATTTATTCCAGAGAGAAGATCTGAACTAAACTGTGGCAACCTGAACTTCCATTTTCACATGCCCAATTTTATGACAAAACCCTCAGGCCCTAGTAGTCAGTATGGACTGAAGAAATAAATCGGATATAGACTCCATCATGTGCCACAACTCATTTCAAAATGGCAGCTTGTATAGTGAAAATCTGGGAATGCTATCCACTTGGTACTTAAATTTCTGGAGGATCACAATTTGAACAGAGAAGAGGACTTGAAGTTTATTCCTTACTGATCCAAGAAGCAAGAAATGTAGGCAGGGTATTAGGTCAAAAGTTAATCTCAGAATTTTCAGAGACCATGCATGATGGACAAGGCCTATGTACTATTGTCTCCTCTACATTCCTAACAAAATGATTAGTCTTAACACCCACTTAGCTGTCCAAGCTGTAAATCTCAGGCTTCCTCCAAGTCCTGTAAATTCTACTTCTTAGGTTATTTTCTTTCAATCTAGTTTGTCTTGCTCATTCCCATGAACACTGCATTATTTCAAATCCACATCTACTCATGCCTTGTTCACTGCAGTAACTTCCTAATTGGCCTCCCATTTCAACATGTTCGCTCATTCAATAAATCATCCAGTATTTCCATATGGTAGCTAGAGTGACATTTCTAAAATACTGATCTAATCAAGTGATCCCTTGGTTAAGAACTATAGTGGTCCCTTTTTCTATTGAATTAAGTCCATTAAGACTTTCCATTGAACACAGAAAAAATCATAAACTCTTTAGCAAAACATACAAGACTCTTCATAATCTGACTCCAGTCTAATTTTGAAGTCCCTCTCCAGCAATTTTTCTATACTTAAGCTTTTTTGTAATTCTAAAGAAAAGAATCTTATTTCAATTTGTTCAGGTGTGGATATAACAAAAAATTCTCAGAGATCTGTTTTAGTTGTTAGTGCTATTTGTCAAGTATTTCTGGTTCTTTGCCTTCCTAGTACATAGTGGGACTGTACTTCTCTTTTTTTGGTAGGGCTGAGTGACTATTTCCAGCCAATGAGTTTTGATGGTAGCTTCCAAGCTGGAGCATTAAATTGCTAATGCAAGACTCTCTGGAGCCCTTTTCCTCTGCCACAATGTGTGACAGTGTTCAGCATTGTGACTACTCTATCAGCCTCCTTTCCAGACTAAGAAGACTTGGAGTAAAGACCCAAGATGGTAGGTGGTGTATTAGTCTGTTCTCACGTTCCTAATAAAGACATACCCGAGACTGGGTAATTTATAAAGAAAAAGAGGTTTAATGGACTCACAGTTCCACATGGCTGGGGAGGCCTCACAATCATGGCAGAAGGTGAAGAAGTAGCAAAGGCATGTTTTACACGGCAGCAGGCAAGCGAGAGCTTGTGCAGGGGAACTCCCATTTATACAACCTTCAGATCTCATGAGACTTATTTAATACCACAAGGACAGTATGGGAGAAACCACTCCCATGATTCTATTATCTCCACCTGGCCCCTCCCATGACATGTGGGGATTATTACAATTCAAGGTGAGATTTGGGTAGGGACATAGCAGGTGGCATACATGAGAAGTAAACCTTTTTTCTTACAAGCTGCAAGCTTCTGAGATTTGGGGTTAGTTCCCCACCCCCCAGTTTTATTGAGGTATAATTGACACATACAAATTGCATATATTTAGGGTATACAACATGATGTTTTGATATGTGTCTACATAGAAAAATGGTTACCACAATCAAGTTAACTTACCCATCATCTCACTGTTACCGTGTGGTGTGTGTGTATGTGTGTGTGTGTGTGTGTGGTGTGAACACTTGAGATCTACTCTCTTAGCAGATTCCACGTATACAATACATGATTATTAACTATAGTCACCATGCTTTATGTTAGGTGTCCTATCTTATAACTAAATATTTGTGCCCTTTGACTGGTATTCTCCCTTTCTTCCCCATCCCTCAGCCTGTTCTATACTCTGTTACTGAGGTCAGTGTTGTTTCAGATTTCACATATTTCACATATAAGTGAGATCATGCAGTATTTGTCTTTCTGTGTCTGGCTTATTTCACTTAGCCGAATGTCCTTCAGGCTCATCCATATTGTTGCAAATGGCAAGATTTTCTTCTTTTTAAAAGCTTTTAAAAATATGTAATAATATTCTAATACACACACACATACATACATGCAAACACACACACACACACACACACACACACACACACACATCTCTCTTACATTTTCTTTATCCAATCATCTACCAATAGACACTTAGGTTGATCCCATATCTTGGCTATTATGAGTAATGCTGCAATGAACATGACAGTGCAGGTATCTCTTCAAAATAATGATTTTATTTCCTTTGAATATACCTAGAACTGAGATTGCTGGATCATATAGTAGTTCTATTTTTAATTTTTTGAGGAAGCTCCATACTGTTTTCCATAATGACTATATCAATTTACATTTCCACCAACAGTATACAGATTCCCTTTTCTCTACATCCTCACTAACACTTGTTATCTTCTGACTTTTTTTAATAGCCATCCTAACAGGTGTGAGGTAATATCCCATTGTGGTTTTGATTTGCATTTCCCTGATGATTAGTGATGTTGAGTATCTTTTCATATACCTGTTGGCCATTTGTATGTCTTCTTTGGAAAAAAATGTCTATTCAGGTCCTTTTCCCATTTTTTAATCAGTTTATTATTATAATTGATATTGAGTTGTATTAGTTACTTATATATTTTTTATTTTAACCCCTTACCAGATATATAGTTTACAAATATTTTCTCCCATTTTGTAGGTTGCTTTTTTATTTTGTTGGTTCTTTCCTTTGCTGTGCAGAAACTTTTCAGTTTGTTGTAGTCCTACTTGTTTAATTTTACTTTTGTTACCTGTCTTTTGGTATCAAATTCCAATGGCATTTTTCACAGAAATAGAAAAACACTCTTAAACTCATTTGGAACTATCAAAAACTCCAATAGCTAAAGCAATATTGATTAAGAAGAACAAAGGTGGAGGTATCACACTTCCTGATTTCAAGCTATATTACAAAGCTGTAGTATTTAAAACAGTATGGTGCTGGCATAAGACACACAGACAATTGGGACAGAATAGTAAACTCAGAAATAAACTCAAACATATACAGTCAACTAATTTTTGACAAAGGTGCCAAAAATACACAATAGAGATCAGACAGACTCTTCAATAAATTATGTTGGGATAATTCAATATTTCCATGCAAAAAAAAAATGAAATTGGACCCTTCTTTTATACCATACACAAAAATTACTTCAAAATAGACTACAGACTTAAATGTAAGACATGAAACCAAAAAACTCCTAAAAGAAAACATAGAAGAAAACCACTTTGACATTGGCGTTAGTGGTTACTATAGTGCAGGGGTTGCTAAACTTTTTCTCAAAAGGGCTTTGAAGGCCATGTAGGGGTCTGATATCCTCCTCGTCCTTCTACACCTCCTCCACCTCCTGCTCCTCCTTTGCTATGGCTCTTAAAACTGTATAAACAAATCTTAGTTTAAAACTGCACTTGATAATCTGAAAGGCCATAGTTTACCATCTCCTGCTGTAATATAGCCTAGTGTATTTTGACTATTATGACATTAAAAGTCAGGAAACAAATTACAGGTGGTGTATTAGTCTGTTTTCATACTGCTATAAAGAACTACCTGAGACTGGATAATAAAGAAAAGAGGTTTAATTTACCCACAATTCCACATGGCTGGGGAGACCTCAGGAACTTACAATCATGGTAGAAGGCAAAGGGGAAGTAAGGCATGTCTTACATGGTGGCAGAGAGAGAGAGAAGGGGAAACTTCCACACACTTTAAAACCATCAGATCTCTTTTCTTCCCCCCCAAAAAAGAGCATAGCAGTTTTACTTAAGGATTTTTCTTTTTTTAAAAAAATTTTACTTTAAGTTCTGGGATACATGTGCAGAAAGTACGAGTTTGTTACATACGTATACATGTGCCATGGTGGTTTCCTGCACCCATCAACCCATGATCTAGGTTTTAAGCCCTGCATGCATTAAGTATTTGTCCTAATGCTCTCCCTCTCCTTGCCCCCACCCCCTGACAGACCCTGGTGTGTGATGTTCCCCTCCATGTGTCCATGTGTTCTCTCACTTATGAGTCAGAACATGCAGTGTTTGGTTTTCTGTTCCTGTGTTAGTTTGCTGAGAATGATGGCGTCCAGCTTCATCCATGTCCCTGCAAAGGATATGAACTAATTATTTTTTATTGCTGCATAGTATTCCATGGTGTATATGTGTTGCATTTTCTTTATCCAGTCTATTATTGATGGGCATTTGGGTTGGTTCCAAGTCTTTGCTATTGTAAATAGTGCTGCAATAAACATATGTGTGCATGTCTCTTTATAGTAGAATGATTTATAATCCTTTGGGTATATACCCAGTAATGGGATTGCTGGGTCAAATGGTATTTCTTGTTCTAGATACTTGAAGCATTACCACACCGTCTTACAATGGTTGAACTAATTCACTCGCCCACCAACAGTGTAAAAGCATTCCTATTTCTGCACATCCTCTCCAGCGTCTGTTGTTTCCTGACTTTTTAATGATTGCCATTCTAACACATAAGATGGTATCTCATTGTGGTTTTGATTTGCATTTCTCTAATGACCAGTGATGATGAGTTTTTTTTTTTTCGTACATTTATTGGGTGCATAAATGTCTTCTTTTGAGAAGTGTCTGTTCATATCCTTTGCCCACTTTTTGATGCGGTTGTTTTTTCTTGTAAATTTGTTTAAGTTCCTTGTAGATTCTGGATGTTAGACCTTTGTCAGATGGGTAGCTTGGAAAAATTTTCTCACATTCTGTATGTTGCCTGATCACTCTGATGATAGTTTATTTTGCTGTGCTGAGGCTCTTTTTAGTTTGATTAGACCCCATTTGTCTATTTTGGCTTTTGTTGCAATTGCTTTTGGTGTTTTAGTCATGAAGTCTTTGTCCATGCCTGTGTCCTGAATGGTATTGCGTAGGTTTTCTTCTAGGGTTTTTATGGTTTCGGGTTTTATATTTAAGTCTCTAATCCATCTTGAGTTAATTTTTGTATAAGGTGTAAGAAAGGGGTCCAGTTTCAGTCTTCTGCATGTGGCTAGCTAGTTCACCCAGCACCATCTATTAAATAGACAATTCTTTCCCCATTGCTTATTTTTGTCTGGTTTGTCAAAGATCAGATTGTTGTAAATGTGTGGTGTTATTTCTGAGGTCTCCATTCTGTTCCAGTGGTCTATATATCTGTTTTGATACCAGTACCGTGCTGTTTTGGTTACTGTAGCCTTGTAGTGTAGTTTGAAGTCAGGTAGCATGATGCCTCCAACTTTGTTCTTTTGGCTTAGGATTGTCTTGGCAATGCGGGCTCTTTTTTGGCTCCATATGAACTTTAAAGTGGATTTTTCCAATTCTGTGAAGAAAGTCATTGGTAGCTTGATGGGGATGGCATTGAATCTATAAATTACCTTGGGCAGTATGGCCATTTTCACAATATTGATTCTTCTTATCCATGAGCATGGAATGTTTTTCCATTTGTTTGTGTCCTCTTTATTTCCTTGAGCAGTGGTTTATAGTTCTCCTTGAAGAGGTTCTTCACATCCCTTGTAAGTTGTATTGCTGAGTATTTTATTTCCTTTGTAGCAATTGTGAATGGGAGTTCACTCATGATTTGGCTCTCTGCTTGTCTATTGTTGGTGTATAGGACTGGTTGTGATTTGCGTACACCAATTTTGTATCCTGAGATTTTGTTGAAGTTGCTTATCACCTTAAGTTTTGGGACTGAGACAATAAACCATCATATCTCTTGAGAACTCACTCACTATCATGAGAACAGCATGGAGGAAACTGTCCCCATGGTCCTATTACCTGCCACCTGGTCCCTCCCTCAACATGTGGTGATTACAATTTGAGATGAAATTTTGGTGGGAACACAGAGCCAAACTACATCATCCCACCCCAGGTCCCTCCCAAATCTCATGTTCTTCTCACATTTTGAAACACAATCATGCCTTCTCAGCAATCCCCCAAAATCTTAACTCATTCCAGCATTAACCCAGAAGTCCAATTCCAAAGTCTTATATGAGAAAAGGCAAGTTCCTTCCACCTATGAGCCTGTAAAATCAAAAGCAAGTTAGTTACTTCCTAGATACAATGGGGGTACAGGCATTGGGTAAATGCTCCCTTTTCAAAAAGAAGAAATTGGCCAAAGCAAAGGGGCTAGAAGTCCCATGGAAGTCCAAAACCCTTCAGGGCAGTCATTAAATCTTAAAGCTCCAAAATAAACTCCTTTGACTCCATGTCTCCTATCCATGGCACACTGATGCAAGGGGTGGGCTCCCAAGGCATTGGGCAGCTCTGCCCCTGTAGATCTGAGGGTACAGCCCCCATAGTTGCTTTCACAAGCTGGCATTGAGTGCCTGAAACTTTTCCAGGTACAGAGTGCAAGCCATTGGTGGCTCTACCATTCTGGGGTCTGGAGGATGGTGGCCCTCTTCTCACAGCTCCACTAGGCAGTGCCCCAGTGGGGCCTCTGTGTGGGAGCTTCAACCCCACATTTCCCCTCTGCATTGCCCTAAGTAGAGGTTCTCCATGAGGGCTTCACCCCTGCAGCAGACTTATGCCTCTACATCCAGGCATTTCCATACATTCTCTGAAATCTAGGTGGAGGCTCCCAAAGTTCAGCTATTGCCTTCTGTGTACCCACAGACCCTACAACACATGGAAGCTGGCAATGCTTGGGCCTTGCACCCTCTGAAGCAACAGCCTGAGCTATATGTTGGTCCCTTTTAGCCATGGCTGGAGTTGGTCTCTGTCCCAAGGCTGCACAGGACAGCAGTACCTCAGCCCATGAAACCATTTTTTCCTCCCAGGCCTCTGGATCTATGATGGGAGGGGCTGCAGTGAAGAACTCTGAAATGCCCTGGAGACATTTTCCTGATTTTCTTGGCTATTAACATTCAGCTCCTCATTACTTAATGCAAATTTCAGCAGCTGGCTTGAATTTCTCCCCAGAAAATGGGTTTTTCTTTTCGACTGTATGGTCAGGCTACAAATTTTTCAAACTTTTATGTTCTGCTTCCCTTTCAAGCATAAGTTCCAATTTCAGATCATCTCTTTGTGAATGCAGAAAAAGCCAGGTCACATATTGAATGGTTTGCTGCTTGGAAATTTCTTCTGCCAGATAACCTAAGTCATCTCTCTGAAGTTCAAAGTTCCACAGATCTTTAGAGCAGGGCCAAAATGCTGCCAGTCTTTTTGCTAAAGCATAGCAAGAGTGACCTTTGCTCCAGTTCCCAATAAGTTCCTCATCTCCATCTCAGACAATTTCAGCCTGGCACGATCAGCATTTTGGTCAAAACCATTCTGCAAGTCTCTAAGAAGTTACAAACTTTCTCACATCTTCCTGTTTTCTTCTGAGTCCTCCAAATTGTTCCAACTTCTGCCCATTACCCACTTCCAAAGTTGCTTCCACATTTTCAGGTCTCTCTATAGCAATGCCCCACTTCTCTTGGCAGCAATTTTCTGTATTAACCCATTTTCACACTCCTATAAAGAACTACCTGAGACTGGGTAATTTATAAAGAAAAGGGGTTTAATTGACTCACAGTTCCACATGACTGGGGAGGCTTTAGGAAACTTGCAATCATGGTGGATGGTGAAGGGGAAACAAGGCACGTCTTACCATGGTGGAGCAGGAGAGAGAGAGAGAGCAGTGGATGAACCGCCAAACACTTTTAAACCATCAGATCTCAGGCCGGGTGCGGTGGCTCACTCCTGTAATCCCAGCACTTTGGGAGGCCAAGGCAGGCGGATCATGAGTTCAGGAGATCAAGACCATCCTGGCTAAGATGTTGAAACCCCCTCTCTACTAAAAATACAAAATAAATTAGCCAGGTGTGGTGGCAGGCACCTGTAGTCCCAGCTACTTGGGAGGCTGAGGCAGGAGAATGGCATGACTCCAGGAGGCGGCAGAGCTTGCAGTGAGTGGAGATCACACCACTGCACTCTAGCCTGGGCAACAGAGCAAGACTCCATCCAAAAGAAAAAGAAAAACAAAAACATCAGATCTCATGAGAACTCACTATCATGAGACCAACATGGGGGAAACCACCTCAATGATCCAATCACCTCCCACCAGATCCCCTTCTCAACACATGGGAATCACTATTTGAAATGAGATTTGGGTGGGGACACAGAGACAAACCGTATTATGTGGTTTCTTTTACTGCCACGTTTTTTTGGTGAGCCTGTTCATTTCCTGTTTATCTCTGGGCCCAGTTTTCTCTGCCTTTTGGCCCTGCACATGTCCTAATATAGCCATGACCACATGTAATATGGCTGCCCTTATCTCAACTTTTTAGCTTAAGTACCTCTGGTCTGTTACTTCAGATTCTCTAGAGACAATATGATTGGTTACTTAATAACGAATGCATTGAGTCAGATATTCATCTTTGACCCAATCAGTAATAGTTGAGCAGGTAGTAGGTAAGAAGTATAGCCCCACCCAGGGTCTGCGAATAGGACAAGCTTTTCAGATGGGACCAGGAATCAGCAAAGTTTAAAGACTTTTAAAGTATAGTATCTTAACACTTTGTACATACTCTCTCCAATCCCTTTGTTTTGTACATGATGCACTTGTCTCTGCTCTTCACCTGGCAGCCTCCAATCCATATTTCAAGACTCAGTCTAAATACCACCTCCTCTTCAATGCCATTTATTAACCATGAACATCATCTCATGTCTACTGTCCAACTATACACAAAGTTAGTTGCTTCTCCTCTTCAATGCCATTTATTAACCATGAACATCATCTCATGTCTACTGTCCAACTATACACAAAGTTAGTTTCTTCTCCTCTGTAATTCCATAGTACCTTATATAAACATATTTCATTTATATAATGTAATGATCAGATGCCTATCTCTCTTGAAAAGGGGCTCAACTTGAAGGAAGAGACAGTATTACATTCACCATATTGAGAGCTTTTCCTGCTGCTTGGATGCTACCTCCTCGGTCCCTTAGGGACAGTCTCATCATCATTTCTATTATTCTATATTCAGATTTGTCTTTGGCATCCCTATATGAGGTCCTTAGTAACAACCACTGCTACAAAATTAGAGATTCAATGAATTTACATATTTCTTTAGCAGATCAGAATCTTATTTTTATTAGAAATCGGTTTTTAGAAGTGCAGAAATTGCAAAATCTATAAGGAACCATGTATAAAACTTAGCCCCCAAAATAAAATTCTAGCCTGAAGGGTAGCAGGAGTTAGGTAACTGTTGCTCATAGCCTAAATTCACATGCTGGCTTTTTTTCCTCCAGTGCAGTGCAACCATACAGACGTTTTAGCAAGTTGGGCTATAGCTTCAGTTGCCAAATCTCCACCAGCTGGTTTAACTTTAATAAAACATTAAGCTACTGAATATGTCATGCCTTTTTGGTTCCAGCATTTAATATGTATACTGATGTGTGTTGTTCATGGGATATAAAGTAAATAGAGCAATGTGTGCAAAATATTTATTCTGAATAATTATGTGGCAACATTTGGATTCTGTAATGTCATTTTTGAAAAACATTCAAGAACATTTTTTAGCACATAATGACATTTTAAAAATAGCATTTTTACTATTAAGAGGTCATTGAAAATTGGAAAATGCTAGCGTTTGTGACTGGGAACTCCCTTTTAATTGTTTCAATCAGAAAATAGTCAATGTTGGTTGATGGTTAGCTCATTCTATACACAGATTAGCACATCCTTTCTCTGAGCTCTCAAGTGAGCAGTAAAATGTTCTATTTGAGTGCTCCACTGTTATTTCTTGGGAGGAAAGAAACTTGGATGGTGGTTAGCAGTGGTGTAGAGGCTGAAAGGTAGGGAGTGATAAAGAGAAAATAAATACGGAATAGCCAGGAGGTAGCAGCGGGTAGGAAAAGTAGGGTACACACTGCTGGAGGAGTAAATGAAGAAGGACAAAGCCAGTGTTAGAGGCAAAGGAAACAAGAAGCAGTCCCAAGAGAAAGAATGGAGGCTAAAGGAAAAACAAGCCATATTTACGTAGGAATTGGCCATCACCTACACAATGGACCTCATTGTGTGGCTGTTGGACATTGGGATAAGCCTGAGCTATTACCTGTTGTTCTCATAACAAAGGAACATATAAATTCTGCATTGGGCCAGTCATCCATTTTCCCTATGAGGTCCTTGTGAGAGATACATTCCTAGGAACAATCACTGGTGACTAGATAACTAGATGTCATTTTGGTTGAACCTAAACATCAAACCTGAACCTAAACATCAAACCTAAACATTAAACCTAAACATCAGAGTTGTCAAATGATAGCTTGACCCAGCTGAAGCTTCCTTTCTCCAAAGCCAGTTAGGCTAAATCAGCTTCAGATAAAGCAGGTTGGGAAGATGGCTCTGACTGTCCCTCAACTTCCTACAGTGCCCAAGCCTAAGGCCCTGGTTCCATCACCAGGAAACAAGGGATGTCCAATGTCTACCAACAATGGGACAACAGAGCTAGAACAAGCTGTCCTGGGTTCTCTTCCCAAGCTACCTTACAGGAAGGAAAGACAGCATCTCTGGAGAGAAAGAATAATGTTAGGCCCTTCTGGAACGGCCTTAGGCTCTTGCCATTCCCTGGAGGAGCAAGGAAGAAAGCAAAGATAGGCTGTGCCCACACATGACATGACGTTGATCTCCTCTGAAAGTCCTGACCATCAACATCCTTAAATTTCAGCAATTCTTCTCTTTATGGGAGTCCAATTTACTTGCTATTGATCCTAGAGAGGTAAGAATCAGGTTAGGGATGAGAAAGGAAGGAAACAGTCTCAACTCCCCCTAGAAACCAGTAGTGCCTCATTTTTAAGTGTTATATAAATATACTGTGGCCAAAATAAAATGAGGTCTAACAGGTGCAATATTCAGGTCATCCTAGAGTTTTGAAAAGTTTCATTGAACAATATTAATAATTTATACGCCCTTGATCTTTGGATCCAAAGTATTACCAATATTTCAGACTTTGACAGAACTCCTGGATCTGATATGACCATTCTTATTATCTCTGACCCCTTTACCTTCATGATTTTCTTTCTAAATGCTACCTGCCTGCCTGATCACCTTGAAGACCCCCCTGACTCCACTTGGAGGGACCTCACATCTCTAACTCAAGATTTTTATTGTAAACTTTTAGAGAATTGGCATTTGACTGGCCCACATTTTCTAGTAGAAAAGCTTTTAAATGTTTTCTAAACAACAAAAGAACTATTTACAAGGGACCAATTTAGCAACATTCATTTCCAAAGTCATTTTCTTTTCATAGGCTGTAAATAAATTTGCAAAATCATGTAGCTTCATGGAAATAACATGACCTGGAAATTACAAGGTAATTAAACTCAAAGCATCTAAGTATAGTACTCCAAGAATAATTTACTTCTGGTGCCAGGAGTCAATATTTTTTGCTGCTAAGCACTTATGCAAATGAACTAGCACTGAGAGTTTCAAGCTGCCATACCCCAGGAATAATGAGGGTCTGCCTTTGTAGTTGCTGGGTAAAATTGATGACCATGGTGACCACGTGGAATGGAGGCAGTGGTGTTGTAAGGATGTTTGGAGATGACTTGTTACAGATGTTTAGTGTGATTTTAAAGCACCTTCCTGGTGGAAGGTTAATACAGGCATCTGAGTGACCTATATAAGTAACTATTGCCCTAAAAGTCAGGGTTGAATCAAACCTGGATGTATTCAAAGGTTTGAAAATGAAGGTGATAGTCTGATGTGTAGCTTGAGTCTTAGTTGGTACTATAGGAAAGGCCTGGAGAGTATTTTTTTCCAAGGTAAAAATAAAAATTGTTCATATCATACTTTGGACTATCCAATCCCAGTGGGCAAGAACCTGAAGCAAAACATTCCTCCTAAACCCAAAGGCCAACTGCCTGCTCCAGATCAGCTGGTCAAGAGAACTGTAGTGACTCTTTTGATATAGGCACTATTCTCTTGGACTGTTCGTTATCTTTCTCTCAAGAAGGCTGAAGGGGCTTCTCTTTCTGCTGAAAAGAAAAAAAAAGAGAATACTTAATACCTTTTCATTGTCAGCTCTGGTCTCTTATAAAGACAATAAATAGACATACTCCTTTCCAGCCTACTAAAGGGTTGGTGTTTTCCATGGTGTACTGTGACTTTGTAGTTGAAGTGGCTGTAAATATACTAGGAATAGAGTCAACGTTGCTGTCCCTTTGGGGCCTCAGGATGGCTGTACTCGCAACCTAAGGTCTCTCCTCTTTTCCAAGTGGTCTCCTCACAGTACTTCTTTCTTCTAAGCTTTGGCTACCTTTTTGCATCTTTCCTCTTCAGGCTTTGGGATAGTAATTGCTCCACTCTTACTCACCTTGGAGAACTACACTATTCCTTGAGGTTTCCCTAAGTCTGCCCTCATCTTTTAAATATCTCCCTCATTTAACCCTCCTTACTAATTTGTAGGGGGGGATTTTTAAGCTAAGTATTTGTTATCGATAACTATTTTAATTACTAAGAGCAGGCGATCTGAGGAATACTAATTCTTTGTGGTTTTTAAAATTTTGTTTTCTGTAATTTGTAAGCTAAAATATGGTCCATTTTAATAAAAGATCCATGAATGTTTAAAAACAAGTCATTTTCTGTATATGAAATGCAGGGTTCTACATACATTCATTATATAAAACTTTTACAAAAAATAATAATTGCCAACATTCTATTGAAAATATCCAAATTTGAAGCACTCCCAGAACATAAAAAATTCTCCAATAAAATGCAGTAATGTGTGATTAAAAAATGTAGTCAGCCCCCTAAGTTCCTAAAGAGAAAGAGATGATAAGCTCTGTTGAGTAGAAAATTAAGCCAGTGGACAGATGAATCCTGGACAATCTGTGAAGTTTGCTTACAGGCTCAGTGACTAACTAGTTCACCTGGGTCAGACCCTCAGAACTCCAGAATTCAGGAAAATTGCATATAGCTACATGCCATAGATGTTTGGTGCACTCATGAGTAATCAGACCTGCAAGTGTCCAATCCATGAATATCAAGTGACCTATATCTTGTGAATCTAGTTGCATGTGCCACTGGCCTAGGCACACAAAGCTGTGATAACAGGCACAGTCACAGCTGCTCAAGGACTGGTGTGAATGCACATTTATGGGGCATGGAGATAAGAGTATCTGGCATGTGGACCACAAGTCGCATGCATGCTATGGCTGCAGCAGGCCTACGGGGACAGAACAGATGTGTTTATATAAACCACAGAGAGCAGACAGAGAAAGGTGAACAACTCCCAGGTGTCTACATTTCTAGTTATTTAGGTCTTCACTTTTGAAGGCTGTTGTTGTAAGGCTAGTATCTACTTAAAGAATCAAGCTAGATTAAACTTTTAATTATGTTCAAAGCTTTTATATATTTTTAATAATTTTGTCTGCTTGATTTACTAGCGACTAAAAGAGATATAATCAAACTACCACTCGGATGAGCAATCCCATTATTGGGTATATACCCGAAGGAATATAAATTGTTCTATCATAAAGACATACCACATGTATGTTCACTGCAGCACTATTCACAATAGCAAAGACATAGAATCCACCTAAATACCCATCAATGGTAGACTGTATAAAGAAAATGTGGTACATATATACCATGGAATACTATGCAGCCATATAAGGAAACAAGATCATATCCTTTGCGGGGACATGGATAGAGCTGGAGGCCATTATCCTTAGCAAATGAACACAGGAACAGAAAACCAAATACCACATGTTATCACTTACAAGTGGGAGCTAAGTGAGAATACATGACAAGGAGAGAGAAACAACACACACTGGGGCCTATCAGAGGATGGAGGGTGGGTGGAGGGAGAGGATCAGGAAAAATAACTAATGGGTACTAGGCTTAATACCTGGGTGACAAAACAATCTGTATAACAAGCCCTATGACACAAATTTACCTACATAACAAACTTGCACATGTACCCATGAACTTAAGAGTTAAAAAATTCATTATGACTGTGTTTGTCAATTTCTGCCTGGAGCCTCTTTTCTTCATCAATATAACTTATCTGTCATGTATCCCATTTCCTGATCTTGGTTTTCCAAAGTGACAGTTACCTTTTCAGTTGACTTACCCTAAAATGTTATTGATTTAAAAGGAATTAATAGGTTGTCTGAATCCACAGGCTATATCTAGAAACACCCTCAACTTACAAACAGGTTCAGTTCTGAAAGATTCTATTCGTTAAGTGTAAGAGACCACTAATGCCTTTTGTAGCCATATTTAATGTGCTTTTGGTCTGGTGTGTATCTCTGCTCATATTTATAGCCAATGGCATCAATGAGAGTTCCAGTGTTGAGACAGTAATTAAGGGACCTTCTCAAATTGTATGTCTCCTCCGCTATGAGGAATAGATGAAAGGTATGTTGAGTCCTGGCAGACACATACATGCAAATCTCCGTTTAAGAAAGGTGTCCTTGCTTGGCAATGAGATGTATGGATAGCTGATAGCCCCCAGCTATTATCTCCTTCCAGTCAACTCTAGCTTTTGAGCCAAAGTTGTGCTTTTTCTGGGGTGGCACTGACCAAAAACTGAGCAGCACAGTGGTACAAGGGCTTTCTGCCCAATGCGGGACACCTCTAAAGGGCAATCTGTACTCTGCAGTATACCCAACTGAACCACCAAATCTGTGTATTGTCTGAAGGCTCTCCCTACCCAATTCTACTTTCCCCCTCTTCCTTTCACACATTTTACTTTACAATGCATCTTCTACATTGCTGACTCAGTCTTTGCATCTACTTCCCAGAGGACTCAACTGATACCGGAACTAACTAAAAATGTCCATTCCAGTCTAATTCTCTTACTTCCTCTCCATGCTGTGTCAGTAATCCTTCTGTAAGATTGAAGGTTTTGTTTCAACATTGGAATCAGTTTGTATCTCAACCTGTGAAGTGATGCACCTAATAGATTTGTCAACAGGGTCAAGAAACCGTGGGTTCAGAATACTCGTGCAAACCTTACTCAATCTCATGGTATTCTCCCTGAGTAAATTCAATAGCAATGAGGCACAAGTGTTATATTACAGATGCCATTGATCTCTTCTAAGGTACTGGAAGGAAATGATTCATTGATTCCATTCAGGAATGCCACTCCACATCCCTAGGAGGAGAATCTGTGCAGGGAGAAGCAGATTTTTAATCAGTTTTGATTCCAAATGGGAAGTGTTTTTTTTGAGATCTTGGACTCCATCTATATCTTTACTATTCTTAAAATTGTTATGAATAAAAAAGGAAGATTAGGGAACTGTGTTTGGGTAGAAAAGGAGAGGCAGAGTGAAGTGGTGTTAATTCCAAGGCAAGAGGCACCTGGATTGCTAAGAAGCTTGAAGGAAGAAATGAGGATAACAGCAAAATCTGCCCTTAGATTACCTGCATCATTCATAGGAATGACATCATGTGACCCAAATGCACATAAAGATGTTCTCACCATCCACTTCATAGGAATGTATAGACTTTTAGAATTCTAGCTTCACTCCAGTAGCAATATCCCAACATAATTGTGGATATACCACGAATACACAGGGTAAGTAAATATTATGAGATGGAGATAAGTGATGGTATCAGGCTAGTGCTGATGGCTTGGTGGGCAACATCCAATATGGTTTATGCAGCCTCGTGGCGTTTCTAAAGAGTGGATCAAATATACCATTCATCACAACCTTTTCCTTTGGTAATGCTCAAATGAAGCTGGCCAGACTCATACCTTTAAGCTATTTTAGTCTCCATGTTAAGCTAGAAACAGCTAGACTGTGATTCCCCCTGATTAGGAGAAAAGTGTGTGTGTGTATATGGGGGTGGGTGGTGTTGGGGGGGGTAGTGATGGTGCTAGTAGCAGAAAGTGAGGAATTCAATAAGCAAGGATTCATTTACCACCTTGGGGTCTCTATTAAGTCTATTAAAGTGATCATAGACTTAATAGTTATTTGGAACCAGTCTCCTTCCCCCACTCTCCGTATGTCCTGGAGGTAATTCTAGATGCCCAGGTAGAGAAGTGCCTGAGAAGGGTCAGTGGGTCACCTTGCTGTTATTAATCACTTGCAGAGACTAGTTCCCCAGAGCTCTCTCAGCCCTGACCCAGCATGATCTATAGTATCTTACAGCAACAAGGCATGTGAAGCTTTAGTTCCTCCTTGCACATCTTTCTTCTCCAAATGTCAGCCTCAGAGAACCATCCTGGAGAGAGGAAAAAAAATATGTCTCTTACATTTTCTTCAAAACAAAAGCAACATTTATACGTGCATTTTTAAATAGAGGATTGCAATACCCCTTTTTTAATTTGGGTAGGTAGGTAGTATATAAAATGGAGATCATGTATAAATAACATTAGGGTATACTTTTATATTTGTCTCCCATACCTCAAAAGATTGTTTGATGAGCCCTTAATTGGCATGTCATTGCTACTTATCTGTCATGACTTATGTATGAGCACTTGCCAAAATGTATTCCCTGGAACCCAAGTCCTTTGAGATGCTCATGAAGAAACAATTTGGTTTCAGTTTGGTCTTGAAATTTGCTGAACACCATCCCTCATTTGTTAAAGGGTCTGAGGAGTCCTGCAGTCAAGACACCTAGTTAACTTGGTTGAATCTAGTGTTTCCTAACCTTGTTTGATGACGGAATCCTTTGTGCATGTGTGTGTTACATTTATTAATATTCCTAATACATACTATAGCTGTGTGCTGAGGACAAAGAGTATAGTGACAAAAGCCTGCGCACTTAGCACTTGGGTTTGAATCTCAGCTATGCCATTTACTGACTGTGTGACGTTGGATAAGTTTATTATCCTTTCTCTGCCTCAGGCTTTTCATTTGAAAAATGAGAAGAATAATTCTGCATTAGGGTTGCTGTGAGGTTCAAATGAATCCATATATTTAAAGTGCTTAATAGAATTCTTGTCACCATGAAGTTTCCTGTTATTCTTGTGGCTTTCTGTGTTCATAATCAGAAAAAAAACTTGGGCCTAATAATAGCAATAAATAAGAAGTGAATCTAATTTTACAGTTGACAGATTTTTCTCAAATATGCATACTTAATCTTCAAATCAATCTTAAAAAGGAGGAATTATTATTGTTACACTCATATTACAGATTAGGAAAGAAAGGCTAAGAAATTTGGAGTGTGTTTTACAAATGGACAGTAAAGAGGAGGGACAGGAATCAAACATGAGTTTTTTGATGTCGGATCTTGTACCTTTTCTACCAAATATATTTGGTTTTCCTGTGATTCCAAATTAGAATGTTAAAACTGTTCATTTAGAATAGCTGAGGTCTGCCTTTCCCAAGACATACAGCTTAAATCACTTTAAATAAACTGGATTAAATACACAAGTTAAAAATTAAAGGCATTAGAGCGGGTGAAGTGTAAGAAAAGCAAATAAGATAAGTACTTTCTAAGACTGATAAAGCTCCTAGCTAGTATTACAGGAGGATGAAGAGCACTTACATGGGATGTAAATACAATCATCAGGTTATAAACTGAAAATCAGCTCATATAATCTGAGTAAGAATCATTATGCTTCTTTCACATGCAAAAGAGAACTCTAGATGTTGACATACTCAATTTCTATGACAGTTTGATAGTTATGGGGACAATGAAACTGAAATGTAGATTTGAGTTGAAAAGAACTGATTGATCCTCATTTAGTATAATTTATGATCTCCTTTAGAGCCATGCAGAATCAAAAATTCAGAGAGATCAAACGTCAGGCACTTAAAGTTACCTAGAAAACGTAAACTCTGGTCCTGGAGCTCCTTACACTAGTATGGTGCTATCATTGGTAACTCATATTTGGGTCTCCAATTAATTCTGGGATACCTAGGTGATCTTTGGAACATGCTTAGGGATTGATTTCAGGGGTGCTCTGCCAAACTAGCCTAAATGTTTGTACAACACATTTTTAAAAGGTAGAACTAATGGAGGGTGGGAGTAGAACCATAATTCTATTAATTTGCCTTTTGTCATCTTATAACCAAACGATCTCATCATGGGTTAGATCTGTGGTGGAAAAACATTAACAAAATCAAGTAAAATGCCTGTGTGGAGGTGTGGGCAAGAAAAGGGGAAAAAATTCCTTCTGCCGACATGACAGTGTCCAATGATGTGACATTAGATTGGTCCAATGCCACAAATGAAGAGTCACATGACCCTTTTCCTTTAAGTCACTGTAATTAGATTTTCATGTCCCTTTCCTCCACCCTCCTTCCCACCAAAAAAAAAAGTTTGTCTTTCCTTGTGAACTACTTTGCTTCTTTTGATTAAAACATGGGATCTATTTCTTGTTTTGCTTTGCCTGCCAGGGATCTCAGAGCTAAACTCGGTGCCAAATAAGAGTCATGATTGCACATATGTGAAACCTGGTGCTGTTCCCACCCCCTTTGCAGCCGTGATTCCTTATATTGATTTCTTTCTATATTAATTTGGATATTTGTGTAATGATACTGATTTGTTTGGTTTTTTTTTCTGTTGGTAGAAATAGTAGAAACGAGAGTGAAATAAATGAAGAAAAGACAGATGAAAAGCATAAATATTTTCAACAATGAGAATTGAAAAATTAAAGCTATCTTCTCTTCTTTAGGACTCAATTAACCAGAGCCCTTCTCCTCCAAACATTTCACTTAATGAGACTGTTACTACAATAATTACACTTAAACATAGGCATTGTGAGAAAAATGAAAATTATGTTCAGATGGGGACAAGGAAGGATGAGAAGACTGAACCAAATCAATACCTGTTGACTTTTAAGAAACAGTCAGAGAAAACAGTTAAGATAACCAATTTGCCAAATAGAGGCACCTTGATACTTTCATCTGAAAGCAACCAAAAAGACAAAGAGAACTGAAAAGTGAATAAAGGGAGAAAGTATCTACATTACACAGGTTCATGTAGAGGGCACTCTCTTAATTACAACTTTCTGAGACATTTCACCTGACTCTCAGGTCTTTGTATTTCCAGTCACTTTTTAAATGTTTTTGTTTTGGTTTTTGTTTTGTCCCCAGAGCACAAGAAAGGAAATCTCTGGGACACTTGAGGAGACATTTCAGAGGAGAAAGAGAATCAATTTCCAAGTAATTTGGAATGGAAGCAAGTCTGGTCGCATTCTTTATCTGGGAGCTCCTCTAAAATCCTCCCAACACCACCAGGGTTTGATGGTTAGGAGACTTAGCAACAGAAAGAGCAAAAAGAGAAAATAAGCAGCGAAGCCCGTGCTTCCATCTCCCCAGGGCATGCCGAAATATTCACTCCTAGTTCTTCTTCAGGTGTCTCCTGATGCCTATGGTTTTGATATTGCTATTTTGTCATCATTGTTTAATCTTGGATCCTGGTTTGCAAACTTGCATCTTTCTGAAGACCAGTAATTATTTCTACGTTTCAATGAGCTATTAAGTGTGTATGTGGGGGGCAAGTGGAATTGCTGCTGAATGCATAAATTGATTTGTACCTACAATTTGCATTTATTCTCTGGGTATATTTGCCACTAATGTTGCGAGTGAACTGCCATAATGAAGATTAATTATATAAACATTTTTTGCTGACTTTGTGAGCAGCTGAGTTGGTTGTTTTGCTTGATTTTCCAAGCTTGGTGCTTAAGAGTATGATAGGAAACATTTCTTGGATTTGCTCAGCACCTTCATAGATGACGTGCCCCAGACCAGTCTTATCTAATAAACATTTGTGGTGAGCTTTTCACTGGCTACACTGTTTCAGCTTACTTGATTACAAAAGAAGAAGTAGAAGATCACTCAGTTCTTGGAATTTTGCAAACATTTGAATTTTGGCAGGATTCCCCAGAATAAAATAAGAATTGTGCTTCTTATGTGGGCATGAATTGTACTCTACACAAAAGAAAGGACAATTTGTTCAGTTTTCCTCACTCAACCAATATTGGCCTAGACCCTCCAAACACTTGGAACTGGAGAAGGTTAGGCTCTCAGAGGCTCTATTTTCTTCTTTGTAAAATAGGGACACTTACAGTATCTGCCTCCCTGTGCTTAAGGGACTACTTGCATCAGCATTGCTGAGGTGCATGCTAAAAATGCAGCGTAGGGGCCCAACTTAAGTCACACAAAATCAGAACCACTGGGGTGAAGCCTGGAATATCCAGTTATGGATCAGGGGGCCCCTGTACTGTCCTTTGGGATTATAGAGAACTCCTGGGACATTTACATGACCCCAACAATGCTAACTAGAAAGACCTCTGCTTGTCAGCACATCGTGGTCACTGCTGTAGAATTCACTGTTCAAACCCCTCTGTGCATTCAAAGACGGCAGCTCTGCCGTCTTTGGTATGGTGGTTCATGCCTGTAATTCCAGCAATTTGGGAGGCCAAGGCAGGCAGATCACCTGAGGTCAGGATTTCAAGACCAGCCTGCCAACATGGTGAAACTCAAATCTCCATTACAAATACAAAAATTAGTCAGGCATGGTGGCAGGCACCTGTAATCCCAGCAATTTGGGAGGCTGAGGCAGAAGAACTGCTTGAACCCTGGGAGGTGGAGGTTGTAGTGAGCTGAGATGGTTCCACTGTGCTCCAGTCTGGGTAACAGAGCGAGACTCCATCTCAAAAACAACAACAACAACAACAACAACAAAAACAAAACAGAAGGCAGCTCAGATAGATATTTCTGCAATCAAGTTGGAGTGGGAACTATTTGACAAGGCTCCAAAATCCCTATGGCCAGATGTTTTAGGCCTTTGACATTCATTGCTACCTTAGATGAAGTATTGGTCTAAGGAGTGCAGGTGACTTCCCAGGCTCCCTCAAACCCGTCACTACCCCCAGCACCAGCTTACCTCCCTGAGCATCTACTCCCAAACAAAGCTACTGTTTCTTTCTAGGTTGGTAGGTAACAGCTGTTTTCACTCCTGAAAAACAAACTCAGGCTTAATGAACTCTGAAAGCAAGAAAGCCCAGATTTGGCAAACAAAGCCTTATAACCTGTGGGTGCTGGGCCTAGAGAAAAATACCCCTTGTTTTTTTCAAGTCCTGTATGTGAGCCAAAACAAAGCATAATGTACTATTTCCAGAAATGTTCTTGCCTTGCTTGGAGCTGAATTCACTTTCCTAATGTGTAGTTGGTGCATTAGTCAGAGTCCGGGAAACAGAGGGCAAAGGTGTGGAAATAGTGTGGAGAAACCACAGAAATATCCAGTTTCCCAAGGTTTATTAATAGGAGGGAGCAGTGATCATCCACTGGCCTGAAGGAGCAAGAAGAAGGAGCATTTATGGGGACTTAAAGACAAAGAGACTGGGTGAAAGGGAGGCTTCATGTCCATTTCGTTAAGGGGTACTGCTTGAAGGAAATAACTTCCCTGATCTCACACTGGAACCCGGAGGGGCAAGAGAACCCATGCTGGCCAACTCAGGGCAGGGAGCAGAGTACAGAAGGATGGAGAATGGATGAGGAGGGGCAACAAAAGACATCCACTCTGGGTTTTTTCACATTAGCTGACGTTCCCTGGGTACTAATCATGAGTATTAAAAAATGCCAGGCACTGTTCTAGGCATTTTATATACACTATCTAATTTAACCCTTACAACAGTGTTGTGGGGCAGACACGATGATTTTAGGGGTGAGAAATGGAGGCTCAGAGAAGTTAAAGAATCCATGTCTTTTGGGCTTCAAAAGTCATTTCATAATCAGGAGACTAACTTCTTCTATGGAATTGACAGACCAAACAGCCATATTTTTGCTCGTTTGCCAGTAGGTGGTATAGCTGATCCTCTAGGTCTAGACTCACAGCTGGTTGGGGAACTTCTTGTTATCGTTAGCTGTCATTAAGGAAGCTCAAATCTAGCAGGCAGTGATGCCCTGCTTTCTCTCTTTGGCCCTTATTTGCTTTATTTTTATATTTGTTTCTTAGCTTGTAAACTTTTGTTTCAGAGTATAACATGCATGCAGAAAAGTACTCAGATTTGAGTGTGAATCCTGATGAATTTCCACACTGTAAATCCACTAACCAGCACTCAGAACAAGAAACGGAATATTTCAGCCCTACATGGCCTCTGTGCCCCGTTTAGTGCCCAGCTGCCCTCTGTACTCCTGATTTCTAATCACATCACGTTAGTCTTTAGTCCTTGTTGGGACTCAACAAGGAGATGAACAATAGTTATTTTATACTTAATGCATAGTTATTAATGATTTATTGTGCTAGATCAGCAGTTGATAAACTATAGGCCAAACACAACCCACTGCCCATTTTTGTTAATAAAGTTTTATTGGAACACAGCTACGCCCATTTGTTTACGTATTATCTGTGGCTGCTTTCATGCTGCAGCTGCAGAGGCGAGTAGTCCCAACAGAGACCGTGTGGTCCGCAAAGCCAAAAACATTTACTATCTGGTCCTTTTAAGTAAAAGTTTACCACCCTCTGTGCTGGAGGATGGGCACAGAATGGTGAAAAACTGACTCAGTCTGTGTCTTCAAGATGTTTACGATCTGATGGAGGAGATTAATATTAAATAAGGAACTATACAACTAAATAATATACAGTGACAAGCGCTCTGGAAGAAAAGGTCAGAGTGCCAAGTATGAAACCAAGGAGGACCCTAGAGACCATCTACTTTGTGCAATCACATGTTTCAGAAAGTCTACCTGTCCTGGCATAAGGTAGGTTTTGTTTTACCTGAACAGGGACAGTATGAATCCTGTGGAAATATGGAGTGTATAGGTGAGGAGGCTGGTGAGAATCATTTTCCAACACTCAGCATTCCCAGGGGAGGTGAGGCGGCACAGAAGATCACATTTGAGGCACGTTACACAGTTGCCCCCAACATTATTGCCCATGTCTACTTAATAACGGGATGTCACTTCACCTGTTCACCTTTCAGCTGGACACTAGAACACGCTTCCTGTCTTTCATTACCCCGTGACCTTTCCTATCAGCAGCCCGTGGCTGTGAATTCTTTATTCCTGGGAACTTGGCTGCCACATGTGATTCTGATGGAAGATGGAATGAAGCCGTTGGCTGAGCCAGCAGGTACAAGCTTCAAGGGAGTACGGTAGGTTCCCATTTAATATTGTTGGAAAAGGTTTTATTTCGTTTGTACCCCTGAGGGGTTTGCAAGTGAACATTTGGGCTTGCCTGTGAAGGAGGAAACTTGTACTGTCCTTCCATTCTTGCCTGGTCTGGAATTGAGAACAGAAGACCTATGGGGGCATCAAGGAGGGAAAGTAGTAGGGGCAGAGATGCTGCCACGAAGAGCCTCCAGGCCTGCCAGGGGCGATCTCTTGGGTTTTGTGGTGTGATTTGTTGAAATGTTTTCGTTTTCTTTCATTCTCCATTAGATATTTTATTAAGGAGAAAAGTACCCTCACTGGGCAGACATTTCAGTCCCCCTAAGTTGCATTAGTAGCTCTGAAAGGATCATCTTTGCAGCTGGTTATTGGAACAGGTATCCTCAAACCCTCCCTAATTGCAGGCTAGCAGCCCTTTGAGCTTTGCGTGTTCTCAGTGCATCTGCAACAGCAGAGCATGACTTTGTCTTCCTGAGCTGCCTGCTAAAAGGAAAACAAACCTGGGTATGATGATCTTGTCTCTCCCTAAACAAAAAGCCTCAGAGAGACTGAGAACACGGACAAGAGAGGCAGAAATCATGCTTACTTTACAGAACGAGGGATCCTTTAAACCAGAACGGCAAAACCTCCAGGCAAATTTTCGTGCACATAACTCAAATCCAAGTAGACATCAATAATAAATCATTGAGCTTCTTTCTGCTAAGCCTGGATATGCCTCAGACTCATTCTTTTTTTTAATGTTATTATTATTATACTTTAAGTTTTAGGGTACATGTGCACAACGTGCAGGTTTGTTACATATGTATACATGTGCCATGTTGGTGTGCTGCACCCACCAACTCGTCCTTTAGCATTAGATGTATCTCCTAATGCTATCCCTCCCCCCTCCCGCCTCCCCCCACGCCACAACAGTCCCTGGTGTGTGATGTTCCCCTTCCTGTGTCCATGTGTTCTCATTGTTCAATTCCCACCTATGAGTGAGAACATGCGGTGTTTGGTTTTTTGTCCTTGCGATAGTTTGCTCAGAATGATGGTTTCCAGTTTCATCCATGTCCCTACAAAGGACATGAACTCATCATTTTTTATGGCTGCATAGTATTCCATGGTGTATATGTGCCACATTTTCTTAATCCAGTCTATCGTTGTTAGACATTTAGCTTGGTTCCAAGTCTTTGCTATTGTGAATAGTGCCACAACAAACATACGTGTGCATGTGTCTTTATAGCAGCATGATTTATAGTCCTTTGGGTATATACCCAGTAATGGGATGGCTGGGTCAAATGGTGTTTCTAGTTCTAGATCCCTGAGGAATCGCCACACTGACTTCCACAATGGTTGAACTAGTTTACACTCCCACCAACAGTGTAAAAGTGTTCCTATTTCTCCACATCCTCTCCAGCACCTGTTGTTTCCTGACTTTTGAATGATTGCCATTCTAACTGGTGTGAGATGGTATCTCATTGTGGTTTTGATTTGCATTTCTCTGATGGCCAGTGATGATGAGCATTTTTTCATGTGTTTTTTGGCTGCATAAATGACCTCAGACTCATTCTTAACTTTGTATTTCTGGTAGCTACTATCAGGAAATAAAACACAAGCTTAAACAGATTTACCATTCCTAATTTAAGTAATCACTATTGAATAGACAATATGTTATGAATAACATAATTGCTAATATGTATTGAGTGTTTATTATGTACCAGGCTTTGTTCTAAGTGCTTAACATGGATTCACTCATTTAATGTAAACCACATGATTACAGGCTTTGTTTGGATTATTGCTGCATTACCAGTACCTAGAAGAATTCATGATACATTGTGAGTGCTTAAAAAATACTTATCTAGGTCAGGCGCAGTGGCTCACATCTGTAATCCCAGCATGTTTGGAGGTTGAATGGGGAGGATCGCTTGAGCCTAGGAGTTTAGACCAGCCTGAGCATCATAGTGAGACCTCATCTCTACAAAAAAAATAAAAAATAAAAAATTAGCTGAGCATAGTGGCGCATGCCTGTGGTCTCAGCTATTCAGGAGGCTGAGTTGGGAGGATCGCATGAGCCCAGGAGGTTGAGACTGCAGTGACCCATGATGGCACTATTGCACTCCAGCCTGAGTGACAGAGTAAGACTGTCTCAAAAAAAAAAAAACTTATTTAAATTAATTCTAAAAACAAGTGTTATTCCCATATTCCAGAAGAGGAAACTGAGGCCCAGAAAGCTTAAGTAATTCTCCCAAGCCAGTACGAACTGTAGCTATGATTTGATACTGCTTTATTATTTTACTTATACTTTTAACCACTTTGCTACTTCTCACAGTAACTGTTTGATATCTCTTTTCTTATTTCTTAATGTCCAATATGTTGGTTATTGAGGCTCCTGGCTTCTTTTTAATATTCTAGCTTCCATCATTTTTGGTACTTTAGAGACTTGTCTCTCTGAAACAAAAGAATTGGGAAGAGTGAGAGTTGAAATCTAAGTGCCTATGGGGTTCAGCCAGAGACATAAATGAGTGAGGCAGGCCAGGTGGGCAGCCTGGGGATGTGACAAGAACTTACCCTCTGGGAAGCTGCTCTCAGGTCCAACAATTGCAGCTGTGGAGGATGCAAATCAATGTTGTCAGGTCATCCTGTTTTTCAAGAGAAGTACAACACCTAGATTTTGATATGAAAATTGCAAATGGAAATATCCGTATGAAATATCTCAAATATAAAATGTGGACAACAAGGCAATCTAAAAAACAAAAACAAAACATAGCAAGTCAATTTAAACATCTCCATATGCTCAATCTAGCCCATTGATCTGTAGTTAGCAAGCTATAGGAGAGAGTGAAGAAATTGAAATAGAAGTATAAGTGGCTTTAGATAACTGATCCTGTAGTTCTTGTTTAAAAAAAAAAAAGAAAAAAGAACATGATGAAAGACAAGTTGTAACTATTTGTTAAGATCTTATAGTAGGGATTTCTAGGAAACAGAGCTACACTAATCATAGTATCACAATACTTTTGCATAGTGCTTCATATTTTTCAACTTGCTTCTATATATGCATTTAAATCTCCCTGCAAATCATTTTGATGGTTCAATCACTCAGTCAATATTAAGCAGCAGAATTTAGGAATAGACCCCGATCTCCCGATTCTCAACCTGGTTTTCTTTTAGCTCTGCAAATCCTGAGCAGTGATAACTGATCATCAATATTTGCAATCCTTACAGGCTTGTGCTTTTTTATCTCATACAGACAGGAGATAAAATACTAGGATAAGGGACAGAGCTCATGCCTGATTACTGATGGAGAGGAACAGGACAATCATTTGAGGATACATATATGATTGCTAAAGCTTGTTATTCTTGGCAGATCGCGATTGTTGATTTCCATTTGGTCCTCCCTAAATAATCTCTAATTACAAAAATACGCACCTAGCAAAGGCTGAATAAATAATGTAATTGTGGCATAATCATTGTGTACATTCCTAAACACTCACCTAATGACTAGTAGTTTTAGAATTTGGTACTCCAAGTGCAGCTATTGCCAGCCAGAGCTGAAATGTGGCATGTTTTGCATGCTCCACGGAAATCATTCTAAGTTAAGTGGATTTGAAAAATCATTACATGGAGGCAGATTTTTCTGATCACTTGGCCTGTGTGGGCCTCTCAAGTGTCAGTTCTGTGCAGAAAGGGCTCGTGGCATTTGATGCCTTTCTGCCAGGTTGTGTATTTGACAGCTGTTCTGCGGTGTCTTTTCCCAGCCACTGGCCTGGCTACTCTCATAAAACCAATTAAAGTTGCAGGCAATTAATGTTATTTTCCTCAAGTGCTCCTGGAAATGCTTATATCATGTAGCACTTCAGCATGAAATCTGTGACCTTTGGAAATGCATGCACAAGAAGAGCAAATAAGCTTGGCTATGCATGTGCGGTGTGCCATTAAGGTACGAAGAATATGAAAACAAATTGTAGTTGCTGGGTGCAGAGATGTCTGTGGAGCACTTTATATCCTAGGATTCTTAGAAATGAAGATATGTGTTCACACCAAAACCCAGATAAACCATAAAGGGGTGGTAGGTATACTGAGCAGCAAAACATTTGCATATGTTCAGCAAATTATTTAACAAAACTTATGAACTGAAACACATTCAGAAAGGGGCTCCATGACTAGTAGTTTGAACCTGTTTTACCACATTTTAAGAAGGATATTAAACTGAAAATGAAAAGGAAAACCTGCCACTTTAGGAAGGGTTAGAGACAACAGAGCTGTTTAATCTAGAAAGAGAAGATTTAGGTATAAGGACAGCAGAGTTATCCTTCATTAGGTAAAATGAACTTTCCATGAGAAAGTTTGTCTTATTCCCTAAGTTATCCCAACAGATTTTTTTGTATCCCTTGGTTGAGGAGGGGACCAGGAGCATAGTAGGTGATAAATAAAAGTGTGTTAAATAAGAAAGAATGGGACACACCATATGGTTGGGTATTATTTACCCATTCAGTTAAAAAGAAATGAATATATAAAAATAGCTGTTCCATGCAATATGTGGTTTGTGAGGTATGCTCCCTGTTATCTGCATAAGCCAGAGCTACAAGCTGGTAGCTTATGGACTGTCACTTACATGTGCATGGGTACTGTTTGCCTATTCAGTATTTTCTTAATCGTTGATGTTTTAAAAATTTTTGAGATGCTTGCTTGTGCACTCCTGCTCTTGCTCTCGTGCATGCTCTCTCTCTCTCACACACACAAACACACAGAAACACACACGCACCCCACACTTACACACCGCCCTTATCCTGCATTTTAACAATTGCCTGGAGCTGCATAGCTGGAGCATTAGCTTTTTGGTTCTTATCAGACCTCACTACTCCCTGTTGTTTTAGACTGAGCTCCATTTCACTCACTGATCTGGCCTTCCTTGCCCCTGAAGATAGCTGAGCTTGCCAACCTTAGTTTAAGCAGAGGCAGCAGTCAACCATGTATCATGGGAGTATGTATGGCAGACACACCTGATAGCAGTAATGTAACTTAAGCATAACCTGACAGTGACCCTTATGGAGGATGCACCTGATAGCAATAACATAAGCATACCCTGAGAATGCAGACGCACCTGATCTGTATAGACTGCATGCTTTTTACAAATGGTAATGGTTCTCCTGTCTAGCCCACTGCCACTGGACCAGCCTGTATGTAAGTTCCTTCAATAAATCCTAGTCTCTTTCACTGGCTCTGGGTCTCTTCTTTGGCCTCTGTAAGATGACTTCAATAGGGGCCTGGCATGACAATTTGCACACCAGCCAGGAGGTCAGAGAAAGCTACATGAGCACCAAGACAATGGGACTGGGAAAGGGGGAAATATGAGGGAGAAATCTCAGGCTGGCTGTCCATGCCTGTGTGGGACCTGATAGCCACTACTCTTGATGGACAGGATCCAGTGTGTGAGCACAGGGATGCCCTGAAAACACTGAAGGGCCTGGAAGAGTTGGTGCAGGGGTTGATCTATCTGAGTAAAAGTCAGATGCTGGAGCTGTGGCAGCCATAGTTGGCTGGCTGCTCCTGACTGCGATTTGACAGCCCCTGAAGCTAATCCTGTAGCGCAGGCAAGGGTGTGTCAGTTACAGGATTAACTATGACTAGAAAGAGATTCCAGATTAGATCAGGCTGAAATCTCAGAGAACTTACTATCCCACATGGAGGGTGATAAAATGGAGACCCTGGCTTGTCAGGTAGCTCATCTAAAGGATTGCCAGAAGTGATGTTAACGAGTTAGGGCTATCATGACTAAATTGTCCTGGGACCCCATGGAGGAGACTGAGGACTGGGACAAACCTATAGAGGTTTCTGTCCTCTCTGTCCATCTCGTAGTCACTACAAAGATAAAAGCAGGCCAGTTGCCCCCACAGGGAGCAGACCTGCAAAACTTGCTCCCACCCGAAAGATGGCAGCACACCACAGTGTGGGACTACACTGCTGTGGAATGGGTGGAACTGGGAAATAGGTTCAGGCAGAAGGGGAGAGAGTCGACTGAGGGATGGATTCTCCGTCTGTGGGACATGGAAATGGAGGGTGTTATCCTGTCAATACTGGAGATAAGTAAAATGGCATCCATCCCAAACCACCTGGCCCTGAGGCAGTGCCTCTATGGCACCAATAATGAAGATTGGGCCAATTCCTTCCTTGACTGTGTGGTTGCCGGCTGCCAAGCAGCCTGGCCAAGGAAGAAGACATCCTCACGTTTCCTTTGCAATGGTAGACTATGAAGGAATGGCAGGACATCCTCCGGGAATAAGGGATGAAGCGTGCTGTCTGTGTTAAGCATTACTGAGGTACTCATCATGAGATTTTCACTGCCGGCAGGAAAGGCATCATCTTACGGTCGGCACCCAGCCAATGGTATGGCACACTGGCATGTATCCTGAGTTCCTTGGTAGGACAGCCAGTGTCTTGAGCTGCTGACTTAGGGGAAATGCAGAAACTGCATAGGCAAAGGAGGGCGTGCTGTCAGGACGAAAGGCAAGGGAGCTAAAGGAAAGCAGACAGCCCAGGGGCCCATCAGGGTGACCCCTGACAAATGTTGCACAACTCTAGTCACTTTGAAATATACAAAATATTGTTGCTAAGTATAGTCATCCTGATTCTGCTATCAAGCATTAGAATAATGGATCTTTACCATCTTACCCCAGGGACACCACCGTGGAGTGGGTACATGTTTTCCGTTAACTTCTGAGTCTTTTTCCAGTTTACAAACTGCAGCCCCCACCTTGCTGTCTCACTTGGTGAACAGAGGATGGGTGGTCAATGCAGGCAAAGTCCAGGGTCCAGGCTTATCAATCAAATAATTGGGTGTCATCTTGTCGGGTAAGACTAAAGTTGTTCCGGCTGCTGTTATGGATAAGGTGCAGGTCTACTCATGTCCCAGGACACCAAAGCCGTTGCAAACCTCCTTCTTAGGCCTTCTAGGGTATGGGCATCCTCTTAGTTCCCATTTGGCCCAACTCCTTCGGCCCCCATACTGCTTAGTCAAGAAGGGGGCCCAATGGGACTGGTCCATAAATCAGGATGAGGCCTTTGAACAAGCTAAAGTCTCAGTGAAACAAATAAAAACCTTGGGAGTTCTAGTGCAGGGACAGCCTTGTGAATTGGATGTAGCCAGTCCCCCTGAGGGATTTGAGTGGGGCCTATGGCAAAGGAAAGAACATAAACAGGTGACTTTAAGATTCTGCTCCCAACTATGGAAAAGGGCTGGAGTTAGAAAAATGTCACTTTGGAGGCAACAACTCTGTGCTGTATATGCGTTACAACAAGTGGAGGACATTACAAAGGGGGTCATGGTACATGCTCAGTACTCCTTAGCAGGTTGGCTAAGAGATAACTTCCAGGAACCAAAGTCTGGGAATGCCCAGACACAGACTGGCCAAATGGCATGCATGCCTGCCACAGAGGAGTGCACTAACTAATAGCCCCTTGAGCAGAGCCCCATTTTGTGCTTGGCCCTGTCACCTATGTGACAACTGAAGGACAGTCTTTGATGGAGGCTACTGACCCTCCATGGATTCCTTCCTTTGTACAGGCCTGGCACACAGCTTGTCGCAAGGCAATCCTTGCGCTTGGACAGTTGTGGCCATCTGGCCATCCACTGATAGGATCTGGTTTGATACAGGCAAAGGACATAGTAGCCAATGGGCTGAACCATGAGCCACCTGGATGATTCTTCTCCATTAGCTGGACCTGATAGTCCTGTGAACCAATGGCTGGGTGGTCTCTAAGGGACTCATGATGAGGCCACTGCAATGGGAAGTGCAGGAACACCCCAGATCCTTGCTGCATGATGCTGAACAGATCACCTGGAGCAGAAGCCCAGCACTATAGTGACAGGTGACTACATAGGACCTTTGCTTCTGTCTGAGGGCTGCCTCTATACCTTGGCTTATACAGTCACCTGTGCATGGCTACTGCAGGCATGTTCCATCAGTTGTGCCACCCAGAAAGCCACCATATGAGGACTGGGGCAGCTGTATGTGGTTTACTGTGTCTCCACTGATATCAGCAGTGACCAGGGCTCTCATTTTACCAGTCATAAAATGCAGCAATGGGTGGAGACTCTGGATATCCCCTGGCATTCCCACCTGTCATGCAACCCTACAGCAGCAGGGCTGATTGAGTGGATGAATGGACTGTTGAAGCAATAACTTGCTGTCTGGTTCTGTGGACTTGCAGCTTACCAGCAGCCCTTTGCACCTTGAATGAACACATGCATTCTCATCACCCCAGGGCATACACTCTTCTGATGCAGGGACCTGATACCACCATCAGGATTCAGGTAGACAGTGTCAGGGACAGTACACCTTTGTCCCAACCTGGGACTCAAGCTGCTGTTGCCCTTGCCACACGACCTACCCACTGGGGAGCACATCATTACATGGCCCTGGACATGGCAAACCAGCCACCGATAGTTTAGTTTTTCCACTCCATGGAGGGAGGGCCTAGAACAAGATATACAGGTCATACCTATTTTACAACCTACTCCCCGCTGAAATTCTCAAATAATAAATCCTGGTCCTCCCTTGTGCAAGGAGACAATCAGCCTCTCATTATCGAACCTTACAATACCTCCATTGTCTGATTTTGGCCCTCCTGCAATGTGTCACAGAGGGGGCCATTCCATTTGGCATTGTAAACAGGACCAGATCACTACCAGGGGTGGAGCTCTTGCAGAACAACACAACTTCCTGTGTCTTATTAAATGACCATAACTTGCTCTTTCTTACCTTCTGCCCATAGATGATGGGCAACAAACCTCTTTGCCAAGTGGAAGCAGATGGTGGCCTCTCTCCAGAACTAAACAGATTGTTGCATCTGCAGAGAGCTGCCCCTCTCCTCCACCATGGGCCTACCATAGTGCATCTAAGATCAACTCCCAAGCCTTTGGAAGAGCTTTATGATATCATATTCATTATTCTTTTCTTTTTTTGCTGTTGTAGTTTGTATCGGTGCTGCAGCATCTGGCTGCAATGCTCTTCCCCATATCTGGCCCTTGGGAAATTATAGAAGAATGGCATGATAAGAACGTGAGGGCAATTCAACCGTGCGTGCAGCAGGGTGGAGTGGATGGCAGATGCACCTGATAGCAATATCGTAACTTAAGCATTCCCTGAGAATGACCCTTATGACAGACGCACCTGAAAGCAATAATTAAGCATACCCTGAGAATGCAGACACACCTGATCTATATAAACTGCATGTTTTTACAAACCAGTAGCGGCTCCTTCCCAACTCGCCTCTACACAACTGCTCTGTATGTAAGTTCCCTCAATAGACACTGTCTCTTTCACTGGCTCTGAGTCTCTTCTTCAGCTTCTTGAACATGATGCTATCTGTATTGAAATCAATAGGGGTCCAGCATGACAGAGTGGTAGAAGTGGCTCCTGTGTTGAGAAAAAGAATGGAACAGATGAGCTTTCCAGCTTTTTCACTCTAAGATGCCTTGATTCAATGATGAATAACTATGCCTCATTCACCAGAGTAGACATGGCACTGGTCCCTGGTTGCAGCCAACTCACAAGCACTTCCCTCAACTCAATCCATCAGAAAGAGCCTACCTAGATCGCAAAATCCACAGGTCCAGATGGCACTAAGCATCCTCAGAGTTCCATCTCATATGCCCCAAGATTATTAGCTAAGGTTACATCTTCATTCCGCCTTTTGCCCCTCCCCTTTCTCAGTTACATTGGTTTCCCCTAGGATCAAATTAAGGGGCTGTAGGAAGTGGGAGTGGGGAAACTCATGGAAATGAGTTGTGTCACTAATTAATGACATCAGTGTCAAGAAGAGCTGGAATTGAGCGAGTTTACAGGGAGCTAGGATCAAGGGCTTGTTTGATTTTAATGGTTGTTGTGGTTGTACTAAATGCTAATCACTTTTCATGACACCAGCTAATGGGTGTGGAATATCTGGCTCAAGTCCTTTTCAGCGAATCCAGGCTAGCTCTTAAGAGAGCTGCAGAGTTCTGGCTCCAGCTGTGCTCCTTCCTCTTCCCTTCCTTTAAAGAATACGAATTATTCTTAGATATGGGTCCCAAAAATTTAGACAATGATTCACAGGAGAGCTGGGGAGGCAGACAGAGTAAAACACAAGCCACCTGCTTAGGTTTCAAGGTCCAATCATTGACAACACACCTAATCAGGTTAAACTGGCACTAAAATGCTGCCTGTAGCTGCCTTTGATATCTGACAGATGTTGCATAACTATATTGGGAAAGGCCAAATTGTCATAGTACTCATTGGAGAAAAGGAGACAGTAAAAATTTTTAGGTAAAGCTAACCTACATTCACCTAATAAGTGCTGAATAAATACCAGCAACGCTAGAGAAGCCATTTGTATGGATCCATGGTGTTTGGTTCAGCTGGGTTGAGATCTCCATGTTTCCATCATTCCTCAGGCACTATAAGCCTGTGGCAAAATGGTGTTCTTGGGTCACACATGTTTTGGTCCCAGACTCGGTGTCCAATATGTCAGCCCATCAAGGCAGATGGTGAGCAGGACAATATTTCAGAACTTTGGAAAATATACCACTTAAGAGTCCAGCCAGGGAAATGCCTGAAATTGAAAAATAATGTAATAGAATATTTGATTTGCCACTATAGACCTTAACTGGGAAGATTGCCACATTGAAATGAGTGGACAGCTTGGCTGACTTCGATCCTTCAGCTCTGCTTAGTAACTGCACATCAGTGGGTTGGGTCCTAGACTTTCAATGGGTCCCCAAAGTCCCTCCCCTAAACATTACACATCTACAAGCACATACCCCCAATAATATTTGGGGCTATATCCATAAAGTTGCAACATTAGCCTAAGAGCAAAGGTCTGAGCCAGTGGTCACTGGGTGTTTCCTCAGAGGGACTGTAGGTGGCCAGCAGAATGGATGGCAAGGCAAATGAAATGTCATTTCCATTTCATTCAATTTGCTTTTTCTCCATGCTACCAGCTACTGACTTGGCCTCTTGGAAACAAAGTTGTTTTTCTGTGATTCACCAGAAACTTTCTGGACCTGAATACCTCACTTCTCCAAGGTTAGCCTCTTTGAGCCATTAAGAAGTGTTGTCCCTTGTCCATTCGGGGTTGAATGTCTGTTATTTCCCTCCCCACTGCCCCCCACCAATATTCCTTGAACTTCTCAGAGAATATGTCTTTGGCATGCAGCCTATGGAAGGCTGTTTATTTTCAACACCTGCAATTCTCTCTTCCTCACCTCACTCCCCTTCCAAACAAGGAATCACTCTTAGCAAATCTAAAGTGCTAGAGAGCTGATGGTTCTGGAAGCAGCCTTCAGCTAATAACAGATAGGGAAGGTAGTAGAAAATCCTCTAGCTTCTCTGGCCCTCAAGCAGGACCACTCTCTGAAGTGTGGTCCACACAGTCTTCCTATAGTTCCCCGGTGAGGTCAAGCTCCAGGTTTCTAAGGCACTATCTGACTTAATAACACATTTTTAAAATTTGCTTTGTTCCTTTTCTATCTCACTTGCCTATGCCCCTCTTGGTATTTCCTGAGACCTTCCAAATAAACGATTTACACTAGAATCCTCCTCTCAGCATCTGCCTTGGGAGAGTCAGTCTCCATGCAGTAGGGAGGCTGTGTAAATTACATGCTGAGATTATGCCTTGCATTATCAGGAAGCACACAAAAAGCAAAACTACACAAAGGCTTGGTGGATGAAAGACCTTCTCAGAAATGAGAAGACTGGCATTTGATAACATGCTAAGATGGCCAACATCTTTGAGTGGTTACTATCCATTTCCCACAGTGAATTATAAGTCCCAGATAGGACAGGGTCCATGACAGTTTTTGTTTACCAGTGTGTCCCCATAAGGTAGACACACAGTAATATTGAGCAGATCTCTTACAACACAATCACTAGTTGAATGCTTTCTATGCATTAACTGATTAATTTGCGCAGAAAAGATCCAGCCCTTTGGATGACACAACTCCGTTGGTTAATGATGCCCTTTCTATGGGAGGAGGATTCCCGATACTGCTAGTGCTGTCCTGATGACCAGCAGGGTCACAGAGATGGGAACTGACTCTGCCCTGGGAGTTGGCAAAGGAGACTTTTCATCTAGGTCTTGACTATTCCTAGGAGTCTAACGGTTAAAAAAAGGAAATGGAGTGGAGGGTGACAATTATTTATTTATTCAACAATTGTGCAATTTAGTACCAGCTTTGTGACAGGAATTCTGCTAGGCATAAAGAAGAAGTAGTGTTCAGGGACCCTGCCTTCTCAGAATTTTGATTGAAGCACTATTCACGTTGCATTCTTTGTGGAGTTGTACCACATGGTCCTAGTGGTAGAGAGCAAAGAAGTAAAAAAAAAAATTTAAAAAGATTATGATAAATACGAAGTAATACAGCAGTGATTCTTAAATTTTAATTGGCATCTAGATCATGTGAGGATCTTATTTAAATATATATTCTGATTCAGTAGGCCTGGGATAGGGCCTGAGATTCTGCATTTCTAATCAGGGCCCAGGTGGATACAGATGCTGCTGGTCCTTGGAGCGTATTTTGAATAGTATGGTGATAGGCTGTAGTTCTCAACCTGGTCTGTGCATAACAGAACCTGAGGAACTTTAAAAATGACTGATGCCTGACTTTACTCCAGCAATATTTGTCTAATTTGAATGGGAGAATCCTGGCATGATAGTTAACATTAGGTGTCAACCTGACTGGGTTGAGGGAATCCTAGATGGCTGGTGAAGTATTGTTTCTGGGTGCGTCTGTGAGGTTGTTCCAGGAGGAGGTTGACATTAGAATTGGTGGAGCGGGAGAGGAAGACTCACCGCATGTGGGTGGGTGCCATTCTCTTGGGCTGCCAGCATACCTAGGTCAAAATAGGCAGGAAAATGTGGGATAAGCTTGCTTTCTGAGTCTTCTGGCTCTTTTTTGTTTCCGGTACTGGATCCTTGCTTCTGTTCCCCCTGCCGTTCGATATCAGACTCCAAGTTCTTCAGCCTTCGGACTCTGGGACTTGCACCAGTGTCCACCCCAAGGGCTTTCAGGCCTTCAGCTGCAGACTAAGGGCTGCACTCTCGGCTTCCTTGGTTTTGAGGCTTTCAGACTTGGACTGAGCCACTATCAGCTTGTCTTTCCCCAGGTTGCAGACCACCTATTGTAGGACTTCGCCTTGTAATCATGGGAGCCAATTGTTCCTAATAAACTCCCTTTTATGTATACATATATGCTATTGGTTCTCTCTCTCTGGAGAACCCTAATGTACCTGGGTATTGGCAATTTTTTAAAAACTGCTTTATTGGGTGTAAATTACATATCGTAAATCCATCTATCTTATTATACATTTTATGTGTACAAGTAAATAATTTTTAGTGTGTCTGTAATTTTGCCACCATTACCACAATCCAGATTTAGAACACTTTTCATTATCCTCAAAACATCTACTGAACTCATATGCAACTAATCCCAGTTCTCACCATCAGCCCCAGGCAACCACCAATCTACTTTATTTCTCCACAGATTTGCCTTTTCTGGACATTTCATATAAATGAAATTATATAATACGTGGTCTTCATGCCTGCTTTTTTTTATTAGCATGATGTTTTTGAGGTTCATCCTTGTTGTAACATGTATTAGTACTTAATTCTTCCTTATTCCTTCATTGATTGTGTGGTATGAGTAGATTACGTTTTGTCTAACCATTCACCAGTTGGCTGACATCAGAGTTGTCTCCACTTTTTGGTAAATAATGTTTCTTTGACTGTTCACATACAAATCTTTACATGGGAATGTATTTTTATCTGTGTTGGTTAGAGACTTAAGAATGGGTTTTCTGGGTCATATGGCAACTCCATGGGTAGCTCTTTAAGAAACTGCCAAACTGTTTTTTAAAGTGGCATTATTTTACATTCCCATCAGCGATGTATGAAGGGTTTCTCCACATTTCCACTAAAACTCAATGTCTGATGTTGTGACTGTAACCATCTTTGAGGGTGTAAACTGGTATCTCGTTGTTTTTTATTGGCACTTCCATAATGTCTAATGATGTCGAGCATCTTTTCATGTGCTTATAAGCCATTCATACATCATATTTGGTAAAATGTCTATTCAGATCTTTTGCCCATTTTTAACTTTGTTGTTTGTCGTCTTATTGAATTGTAAGAGTTCTTCATACATTCTGGATATCTTTAATAAGATATATACTTTGGAAATATTTTCTCCCAGTTTATGGCTTCTCTTTTCATTTTATTAAAAATATCTTTTGAAGTACAACCTTTCACTTTTGATGATGTCCAATTTATTGACTTTTTCTTCTATACTTTGACTTTTAGTGTCATATCTAAAAACTTTTTGCCTAATCCAAGGTGACAAAGATTTTCTTCTATGTTTTCTTCTAAACATTCTGTAGTATTACATTTTCATCTAGGTTTGTGATCTATTTGAGTTAATGTTTGTGTACGGTATGAGGTAAGGGTCTAAACTGATCACTTTGCATGTGAATATCCACTTGTCTCAGCACCCTTTGTTGAAAAGAATATCCCTTTCCCTTTTACTTATATTGCCTTCTGTGTCTAAAATTAATTGATTATAAATGTAATGGTTTATTTCTGGACTCTCAATTCTGTTTCATATACGTATGTATGTAGCCTTATACTAGTGCTGTAGTCTCGCTTACTTTAATGGGGCTTTTAAAAAGATCCCCAGGTGACTCTAATGGGCAGCAAAGTTTGGGAGTCACCATGATAAAGAATGACTTGAGGAGTAGGATGGAGAGGCCACTTTAGGTAAGGTGGTCAGGGAAGGCTTTTCTGGAGCTGTGATGTTTCAGTTCCATCCAGCCATGAGAAATGCTGGGGAAAGAGTATTCATGAGCCATGTACCAGGAGACGCTTTTCCAGGTTTGGCTAGAGATGTTTGCAGTCTAAGAAAAATTAGGTGGCCATGGTGATAATTCAGGAGGTCCTGACATATGAAGCTGCATGTTCCTAACTCTACACTATCAGCCAATACTTTGTCCATTGATTTCCAAACTGGGGTAGTTGTAGCCTCCTGAGTTACTCAGTGATACAGTACAGGATATGCCACAGGATAAGCCAAGCCCTGTTTACTGTTTCGTTCATTCACTCATGAATTCATTCAATAATATTCATGGAGTGTCTGGTGTGCAGAGCATTATACCAAGCATTAGGGATATAATGATGAATGAAACAAAGTCATTGTTTCACAGAATTGACAGAACACCTTCATAGAGCATCAGTTGTATACACGCTCACACACATACACAATTGTAAGATTTAAATGATGGTGCCAGATGAATAAATTAGCACACATATTCTACCTAACTCTGGGGCTAATGCCTTACTTCTAAAGAGACTGAAATCGACAGGGATACTGTCAAAAAGATTAAGTGTAATAGTATGCTAGTAATGATAATATTATCCATGGTCTGACAGCTTCATATATGCCCATATTCTACTTACCAATTTATTGTCTCTCAGCTCCAAATTGCCCGTCTTTGTGATACTGCCGAGGGACCCTGTAAACATCCCCTTTGCCAGCTGGCTGAATCTTGGGCTTTGTCAAAAGAGGACAGTGGAATGACCCTGCAAGGCTATAGAGTGTGAAGACTCTTCCCTTCTGAGTTTGTGTCTTCTATTATTTATTAATCATTGTAGGAGCTGATGGCCTGTAGGGCTCAGCTCCAGTGGAGTCCACAGACCACTCTCAACTGTGTAGCTGCTTCCAAGCAACTTCCACCCACCTGAGCCTGACCATGCAGGTCAGGCCAGTGCAGGTCTGTGCTCTCTGGCAAGTTTCTTCTTCTTTGGCAGACTGCATGTTCTGTAGCACCATGCCCTCTGCAAGGAGGGCTGAGTCTTGCCCCTGGGAAAGGGGCTCCTGGCCCTTTGTTCCTGGTTGCCCACTCCTCCTCAGCCTGGAAGGAGCAGCTGCCTTTTTGTTCCTACTGTGTCTGAGTTCCTTGGAGTTCTCTTTTGCCCTTTTTAGTAGTTAATGACCTTAAAATTTTCCCATTCAATTAGTCAATGAGGTTTCTGTCTTCTGACTGGACCTTGACTATAGTGCAGAATGATGAAAACAGTTCTGTTTCATATCTGGGTTCAAGGAGCCATGTATATTGGATGACTCCTTCAGAATGGAGAAAGAAAAAAAAATCAAGAAGAAAAAAGACTGGTTTATGTTTTGAAACCTTAGACTGATTTCACAGCCCCATGGCACACAAGGAGCCCATGCCTGATCAACATTTCCCAAGGCTTTGCAACTCTAATACTCAGTGACAGTTGCAATTAAAAATTGATGCTGCCATCCCAAAGAGCTGATTTCATTTTTCTCCCAGCTCAGGTTTGCCTCAAGGTTGAGTAAATTGTTGGGATGAATAGAAAAAGATCCGAAACAGGATCTTAGCCCTTGGGATATGTAGGCAGAAAAGCATGTTCAAGACAAGATTAATAACATGGTGACTCTGGTATTCCTTCCTGACCCTGGTCTATATCTTACAGCTTGTGTGATGCAGAAGGGATAATTTGGGGTATGTGGACTTTTAAAAGTCTATTCTGGCCTCCTGCCTATTCGTAGAGGAAGCAACACTGAATAGTGGTTAAGCACAGAATCTGGAGCCTGGCTGTCTGGTTCAAACCCTGGCTTAGCCACTTTCTGACTATATGATCTTGACCAAATCACTTAACATGACTGTTTCCTAATCTGTGAAATGGGCATAAAAACACTCCCTATAAGAGTATGGAGATTAAACAGGTTAATATTTATAAAATACTTAGATGAATACCTGGCTCATTTTGTGGCCTCTAAGCATTAGCTGCCATGATGACGACGAGGGTTAATGGGTAAATGCTGTAAGAGACAAAGGTGGACACAGGAGAATGATAATAACAAAGGCAATGTAAACCTATTAAATATTATCTCCCATGCATTTAATGCCAAATCTAGTTTAGTCTACTAGTGTATGATTTTTATTTTACAAATGGGGAAGCTGAGGGCTAGACAGGTTAAGCTTCAAATCATTGTTGCAGCTGAGATGCAAAATCAAAACTGACTTCAGCTCCGTGCCTTACCACCATGCTATATTGCAGAATACTAAACTACAGACAGTGAAAAATATGGGGGAAAAAAATACACTGTTGTTTTCTCTACTCTATATTTCCACCTCTGCTTACTTCTGTTGTTTTTTTTCTAGGAGTGCTGCTAAAACTGCTTACTTCTATCTCTACCCCAAACTACCCGTGAATAGTAGAGTGAGTAGCATACATGTAGGAAAAGTTACATATAGAAGAGCATTTAGGTCAGATGCTATATAAGTGCATATACAAAAGGAATCACCAGAGACCAGGAGTGGTGGAGTTGGGATAGAGGAAGGGCTAGGGGTGCTGAAGGGATAGGACTTTAATGGAGTTTGAGAGGAGTTAGTGACTTGGAGCAGCAGAGAAATGCAGGAGTAAAGTACTCTATAAATCACCTCTAGTTGGTCCAATGCCTATTGACTGATGGCCCTCACTGAGTCTGACCTAAGCTCAGTGAAGCACACAAAATCCACATCAGCTGCCACTTCCTTTCTCAAGGATAATTTCAGAGCCCTGCCTACCCCCCTTCTCTTCTTGTTTAGCCTCTGTAAGCACCAAGTAAAGGATTGCTTCCCATGTTTCTTCAAAGGGGTAGTTAGAACAATTGCCAATCTTTGGGCAACCCCTGACTCCTACCATGAGCCTGTTGAACACTCTACCACTCCATTTATGCACAATGCACATGAAGATTTGCAGCCCTGTCAGTAGATCCTTTAAATAATTACTTTAACATTCTGTGGGGGGATATTTTTCAACAGATCCCCTTCCTTCCAGCAATGAGACCTGAAAGAGGAGGTGAACACAGGGGGACACTAGGAACTGTTTCCTCCAGCTCTAGCTGTGAGTCAAAAATATATTTGTTGGAGCTCATTTAAATGAGTCAGAAGACCCCACAGTCCACATTTCTTGCCCAATCCCATTTTTTAATGGAAAGAGAACTCTCTGAGAACAAAGAATTGGCAAGGAACAACATACTGAAAACTGTACCAATTTTAGTTAATCAGTAATTTCTAATAAGTAAACTAGAATAAACTTCTTATTGCATGGATAGTTCAAAGTGTTTCCTCACTATTATTTTTCTACATGAACCAGCAGCAGATTCTGTGGGCATCTCACTCATGTACACTGCTTTTACCACTTCACTGCATCCCTCCAGGACTTCCAGTTCCTGTACCTGCATTCTTTTCCCTGAGGGATCTCTCTGGCCATGGGAGCATGGCAGACCACCAAGCAGCAGGCTGGAAATGCATGCTCCCTCCTAGTATCCCTCAACCAACCTCTGATGGGAGTTAGTGTATAAACACCCTAGCTTCAGCACGCCTTGGGTGGGATGACTTTGAGACACATGGTCTACACTGATTCTCAGAGTTCTCCAAGGAATTAAGTTCCCAGTTGCAGGAAACTGGCTCAATAACACATCCTTTATTGTCTTCCTCATCTTTCTTGTCTTATTTCTTCCCTCCCCTACTGGTGCTTCCTAGATTCACCTCCAAACTACATTACTTGCACTCAAATCCTTGTTTTGGGGTCTAGTTGTGAAGATCCCAAACCCATGACCTTTGTTTATATTTTAACATTAAAGAACAAGGTATTCCCATTTTGAGACAATTCTTTTGGGACTTAAATAGGAGACAGAGCAATAAAATTGGTTTCTCTTGAGCTAATTTTAGGGAGTTCTGCTTGCTTTAGTTAAGAACTAATTGCCTATGAATTCATCTAGATTGTGCCCTACTCAAGGCTCTGTTAGTGTTAACTAATACAAACCCACTTAAACTAGATTAAGTCTTTGAAAGGCGGGATAGGAGGCTTTATCATAAGTACACTGAGATGTCTTTCAAGTCCAGAAATGCATCTTAGGCAGAGTAAGGAATTGGAACTAGAAATTAGACAGCCGTTTTCTCTTCTGGGGCTACAAATTCTCTTATTTTTACTTCATTTTATGTATCTGCCGCTTATCTCCCTGTAGATTGGCTTTTCCCATCTGTTTGTACAAACAGACATGGTTGCATGATAACCTTTACATTTTCCTCGTTTCTATTCTACCAGATAGTGAATTCAGAATTCCAGAAAGAGAGCCCTGATTGCCCCACCTTGAGTCAGATGTCATCTCTGACCCAATCAGCAGTGGCAGTGGGTGGGTGGGCTGGTTAACACCTGCCTGCTGGAATGTATGTCTCTGGGGAGCTCAAAGAAGAGGACTGAGACCTGGGAATACCCCATTTGAGCATAGTCTATTTGGACACTTGAAAACAAAAATTTGGACATTATAAAAGCTGCCTGTTTCTAAGAGGGTAAGTTTCTGCATATAATTTATAATGCAAAAATGTCTTTATTCATTAATACTATGCCAAGGTTACTCAACTAACCAATGTTCTTTAAAGCCATAAAACTGGGGGGAAAATTTCATAAAGTGCTTTAACCTACGGAAAGGGCAAAAATGTGGGTTTTATGCATTGCCGACCATTGAACCTCCAACATTGTTCCATTTCTAATAATAGTGCCCCTGTCAAGAGGATAGGAATACTGCCTCACGTTGGATGACCTTTGAATTTTAACTCCCAGTATGTATTATTCAAGCAGTTAGAGTGCCAGCTCTACTGCTTTCTAGCTGTTCAACCCCTGAAAACCTTAGATCCCTCACCTGGAAAATGGGGATATTGATAAAATATTAACTGAGAAACTGCCTGGCACATTGGGAGGAAGCACATAAAAAGAGTGCAACAAATGTTAACTTTTTTTTTTTCTTGAGACGGTGTCTCGCTCTGTTGCCCAGGCTGGAGTGCAGTGGTGCAATCTCACTGCAACCTCCACCTTGGAGGTTCAAGCGATTCTCCTGCCACAGCTTCACAAGTACAGAGATTACAGGCATGTCCTACCACGCCCAGCTAATTTTTTTGTATTTCTAGTAGAGACGTGGTTTTGCCATGTTGGCCAAACTGGTCTCGAGCTCCTAACCTCAAATGATCTGCCCACCTCGGCCTCCCAAAACGCTGGGATTACAGGCCTGAGCCACTGCGCCCAGCCAATGTTTACTTTTACCATTATTTCTAGTTAAGATATAATCAACAGGACAATGAAAACACAAATGGAAGCCAGTGAAGTAGTTAAAATCATGCATTCTAGAATCTTTCAGTCTCCGCATCAGAATCTAGTTCAGACATTTATTAGCTGTGTATCAATTCTATTTCACAATTTTATGATCTGCGAAATAGAAATTAATCATCACAGTGACTACTTTCTTAATATTTCTATTTAGGAGGAGATGAGATGTAAGGCACTCAGGACAGTGCCTCCCACTGTGAAAGCACTCAATGCTTTCACATGTGTAACTCATGAGTTAGTGTTCATGTTACAAGGATTAGGATTCATAGCTGTGGGAAGTGTTCCAGTCAGAAATCTGCTCTTTAGGCTGCAGGTGAGATGAGGTGAGAGGGTAGTCTTTATATAAATGACATAATTACTCATGATTCACACATGAAATGTCACTAACCCCCTCTCAGTCGAAAAGCTATCCTAATAGAATTAGGTTAATATCCCAATTATTAGTGGCGAAGCTTAGTGTCAAAAATCATATTTATTCCTCGGGGCAAAAATAAACCTGTGCTGAATATAAGAACACTGGACATATGCCAAATTTGCTAGTTCAGTCTGAGATATTCCAGACCAACAGATTCATGAATATGTATTTCAGCCAGAGTTTGCTGGTAAGATGTAGTAAGAGAAGCATTCGTTTAGGTCTATTTTTGTACATTAGGTTCAGCCACAGCTTTAAATACTCACCTGTCTGCTTTTTGAAGTCATGTTTATTTCTGTGATTTGGATAAACTGCTGTCCTTATTTGCAAACTCTTAAACTTTATTGCCATCCTTACATATGCTGCCATGGCCTTGGGTCAGATCAATGCATAGTTACTGAGACATCAGCCCTCCACGTGATTCTGATACACGCTTTGGCTGGAGAACTCCAGGGATAGGTAGTGAACACAATGGTGAAATTTAGATTCAGTCCACCTGGTTTAGATCCTCCTTCATAGGTCTGTTGTGACATTTAAATTAGGCAATAAATGTAAAGCCTTTGAGCAGTATAAAAGGCAATGCATGTAAAGCACTTAGAACCAGCACTTACTAAGCACACAAAGTGTCTGTTATTATGACTATAATAATCATCCCACTGCACAGATGAGAAAACCAAAGATAGGAGAATGGATGGTTTGTGAAGTTCCAGTGCCTGAAATAAGGTTTAACTTAGGGCCAGAGGCCTCAAAGTCCCCACAGTATTCTGAAAATGGAGCAGGCTGTGTCAGCAAGGGTTGAGACTGGGGACATGCCCCCTAATAGGATTGACTAAATTCAGCTATCAAGTGTTTTCTAAGTGATTTCATTCAGTGAAAACAACTGTTGGTTTGGGCACCAGCCAAAAGATGTGTCTGTCTGAAACTGCTGGTTCTTGTCTAATTATTCTCCCCATCAGCCTACTCTCCGTAAACCCTTTTCAAGAGCCACAGCCATCTGGGAAGCTGGAGAGCAATCAAGGGTCCATGTGCTCAGTTCATACAAGCCATATAATTTTTAGAGGTGCCTTTATAACCTTTGACAATTTTTAGAAAAAAAACTTGAAGAGCCCCCAAAACAGGTAAATTTGCGAGTAATAAGGTCATCTGTCTTCTAGGGCTGTCTTGAGGGTTAAATACAACAATGTATATAGAGTATTTCTAAATTCAGTGGCTGCCAATGAGTAACTCATCAATAAGTGGCAGCTATGCATAAAGAAAATGTATTCAAATTAGCTAGGGAAACCTACCCTAGGATAAGCACACCTGACAGCAATAACTTCACCCTCTGAGAATGACCTTGTATGGCAGATGCACCTGAATGTGTGTTTCCAGCTAGTGAATCCTGGGCATGGCCAACACGGACAGTTATTCCTTGTCCATAAAGAACAGCTGAGCGACCCCCTCAGGTGGCGCTCATTAAAGGGAAGTTAAGGTAAAATGCTATATAAACTGCATGCCGTTTGTTAGTGGTTGCTGTTTTCCTGCCTAGCCTGCCACCTCTGGACTGTAGGGAAGGCGGTTCTCCTGTCCAGCCCACTGCCACTCCCTGCATGGAGTCCCCAAACGAAAGCCCATGTCTCCCTTGCGGGCTGTGGGTCTCTTCCTCAGCCTTGTGAACTTGGTACCTTCCTTATTGAGGCTAATAGGGGTTCAGCACAACACCCTCCTTACCTAACTCTTGGAAAAGGTGTGTGTGTACCTACACACACACTTGGCTTTTAAAATTCCTTTAAGGAGGCACAATCAGTTCCCATTTAAGATTGTAACCCATCAAATGCTCCAACCTCCACCTTTTGGCAAGGGTCAACTGCTGTTAATGAAGGTTCATGGAGGCGTTAAAGCTGCCAGGCTACTACTATTGGTTAAATCCATAGAGTTTAGTGGAATTAATTAAATAAAGCAAGCAGCCAAATAGGTTGTAAGCAGTTCAGCACCTTTTGTCTTTGTTAGTAACTAAAATCTGCATTTGATACGGAATTTCCTTCAGTGTGGTTTCTGCCCTTTACGCTTTGGTAATGAGTTTTCCTGAGAGCCATTCTAGGCAGGCAAATGTCTGGTTTTAATAGACAGGGTCTTTCAGTCCTTTCTGCAACTTACTAGCTGTGTGCTCTTCAGCAAGTTGCATAACTTTTCAAACTCTTAATTTTCTTGTCTGAAGGAATGAAGACGATGATAATGATGTCCATGTCGTAGGTTTGTCAGGGTTAAAGAAACAACGGGCCGGGCGCAGTGGCTCACGCCTATAATCCCAGCACTTTGGGAAGCCGAGGTGGGTGGATCACCTGAGGTCAGGAGTTCAAGACCAGCCTGGCCAACATGGAGAAACCCTGCCTCTACTAAAAATACAAAAACTTACCGGGCATGGTGGCAGGTGCCTGTAATCCCAGCTACTCAGGAGACTGAGGCAGGAGAATTGCTTGAACCTGGGAGGCAGAAGTCACAGGGAGCTGAGATCACGCCATTGCACTCCAGCCTGGGTGACGAGCGAAACTTTGTCTCAAAAAAAAAAAAAAAAGAAAGAAAGAAACAATGAAAATAAGAGACTTTTCACAGTGTCCAGCTCATAGCAAACACTTAGTATATGGTGGCTGTTGTTATTGTCGTAACTGGCAATGTTATTTTGCTACTGGTACTATTATTTTAATTTTTTATACAGATAAAAAAATTGAGGTAAAATGGGGATAATAAGAGAATCTACCATTTAGGATTATTTTAAGGAGTAATCTAGATGGATAATGTGCTGAGTTCCTTAGATGCATAGTGGGTGATCATAAGCCATAGCTAATCCTACATTTTCATTTTTACCCCTTTTTACTTTTGACCAAGAAGTGAGGACTGGGCCTGTTTCTAGGTTGAAATACACAGATCAGATTAAACTACCGTCAGGATACTGGTTGGTAGTAATGACTGTTGGCTGAACCAGAACATAAAGTTTTTCAGAGCATGAAGTTATGTTTGTCTTCTAGCTTAGTTTGATGGATTGTCTTAAAGAGGCTGTTATTGTCACACTGAAAAAAATGTCATCAAAGTGTGCTAAGAAAGGGATATTTGGGGCAGGTTAGAGTACTAACAATGCCTCCCCCAAATAACCCCTATTGTGCAGTCGATCCTTATCAGTCCTAGCAGGAGCACCATAAATGACCTCTAAATTGACTATTATGTCATCAGCAGGTATTGGGATGACAAATAATCTGGGGCAATCTCATGGATCCTAAGGAGATCGTTTTCTTGCTTGTGTCAGCTGGAGCAGAAGTGCTTAGGAGCAGGGCTGAATTTATGCCTTACCTTTTTAATCTCCCTCACTTTTTTATGCAATAAACAGAGAGTCAGAGGAAGTTAGTTCCTGCTTCCTGATATAATGGTGGTGGACTAAAATGTGGTTTGATTCTGAGATGCACTTATTGTTTGAGACTCTATTTGGAACTACGTGCAAGGAGGATAGAACTTTATCTGCCAGGGAATACATACAGGTATTTGATGGGGACAAGCACGGAGTAAAGAGATGAGTAGCTGATGGCCATTCCCAGGCCATAAAGGGTGAAATGTCAGATTTCAAGAGTGATCTCCTGACATTGTCAGTCCAGCTAATCCTCTGAGCAGGTAGGGAGTGAAAAGTTATTCAAGGGTGGTGCTATGTACCCTTTATGAATTATGCATCTTAAACAAACTTGCACAAACCAGAGCAGTCAAGTGGAAGCCTTTTAGCTAGCAGCAGGCCACTGAAGAGCTCAGCTATAGATCTCTGTGATGGTTTTTAATGTTGCATTTCATCCCTAGCTATCAGGCCAGAGACTCTCCAGCGCTGGCTCTGACTCATTTCTCAGTTGCGATCCACTCCCCTTCCCACAGTGATGGCCATCTTACAGCTTTTTTCATCTTGGGGCTTTCAAAACCCACACTCCTTGAAATGAGAATTCCAAGGGTCACTGATTTCTTGTTTTAGGGGCTTTGCATAGGGTTTTGCAACGCCCTGTGCATTCCTGAATGCCAGTGATGCCCTAAGGCACAGATCCCAAAGATAGAAGAGAAAGGAAGGAAAAACCAACATGGTTTGAGCAGAGGACAATGGTGAAGAGAAACAGCAGAAAGGAAGAAGTGCATTTGGAAAACAGTAAATGCCACTCTGAGATACATAAGGTGTTAATGTCATGAGCTGCTCACCTCAATGCAAGACTTTGGGTTTAGTGATAGAGCAACTAGATCTGTCACTAAATTCTACAGAACTTTGTAATGAAAACCACATAGGAGTACGAATCAAGATATGTGTACCAAGAACATGATCACCTACTGGGTAGCCAAGAATCGGTCACTGAAATAAATTGGATTGCATGGAATTGAAGTGAAGTGATATAATTTATTTGACCCTACACTTTACTAACAGCTAAGTCGGGACAATTCTACCACTTACTCCAACATGTGAGTAAGTAGTATGTGGTAGGTGTTTTCAGTGTGTGTGTGCATTGTCACATGTAACCCTCTGAGCCACTCTATGAAGTAGCACCACAGTATTTCCATTTTTTAAGTGAGTAAAGTGAGGCTTAGAAGAGGCTAAGCAATTTTTTATGGTCACCTAACCAGGAAATAATATAACCATGATTTGAACCCAAACAAATGATTAATCCTGCCAGTCCTTCTTTTGCTAAAAACTATGTCATATTATCTAGTATAAGTCCTGTAACTTGTCAAGGAATAACCATAGTCTATCCTTTGTCCAAATTACAAGGTTACTTCTGGGTTCTTCAAGTGCTGTCAGAATGAAGAGCATCATTATTATGTGCTAAGACCAACCTATCATCATAATTAAAGAGATTAGGCTTCAGGGGATGGATAGCTGGTCATGGATTTAAGTTTTAGTTCTGCCACTTCTTGTTGTGTGACCTTTGACAAATTACTTCTTTGAGCATCAGTTGTCCCATTTGTAAACTGGGAGTAATAATGTCCCTAACTCATAGGGGTTTTTTGAGGCTTCAGTGAGATAATGCCATTGAAATGTTAAGCATAGTGCCTTAGAGGTGATAAGCATTCAGGAAATAGTAACTTCTGTTAGTATTATTTTCCCATCCCTGTAAATTAGTTTTCTCCTGCTACTGGCTAGGCACTGGCTTAAAAACCAGTAGCTAGAGGTTCCCCCACCTGTCCCAGGCTGAGCCACGGTCACTCAGATGACATATCTGGTGCAGTGAAGACAACCTGCAGAGTGTATGAGACCTCCTAGACCATCTTGATGGCTAGACTGACAGGAGCAATGATTGTTCAGCTTCTCATCATCATGAAGGTCAAGCCTCAACTTCATTTGAGTCACCCAGTCAATGAGCTGTAGGACTAGCTTTCTTTTCTAAGTAAAACTGATTGTTTCTTTCCTTGCTGGAAGAAATTTGGTACCTCCTCCCTTGCACAATGTTTAAGGACTGTCGCTTATAGCTATGCTTCACCTTGCCTTGGCCCTTGTTTTTTCCCACTTACAATGCTTCAATATCTTATTTATACTTTAAAAGAGGGTATTGAAGTTTTTAGCCTCTATGACCTAATGCAGTAATATATTCCTTCTAGACAGTCACCCCAAATACAGTGCAATGCTGATTCATTTAACAAACTGTATAGTGAGCACCTGCTGTATGCAAATGTTTGGCATGTTGAGTGTGACATAGGCCCTGGACTCGAGGCATTTCTGATCTTGTTGAAGAGGCAGATTGGATCAAGATACTTGGCCTGATGTTTTTCATTTAGGTGTCCCTGTCTCAACTCCCTCCTAGGCTCCAACTTCTAAGCAGCTGCCGGAATGAGCTTTTTAGGATCATGCTGCTCCCTGATGAATCCATTCAGTGGCTTCTCCCTGACAGCTACAAAAAGAGAAGATGTCTAATTTCATGATATGTCACATGAAATCCTGCACCACTGGCCCCTCCTCCTTTACCAGCCTTAATCCTTCTCCCATCCTTTCCTGAAAATTTTATGGTCAGTGTAAGCAGGGTACAGTTCCCCAGCAAGACAGGATAGATCTGTCATATTCACCATGCCTGCCTGATAGGGATGCTGTGGGCTTCATACCTATCATGTGCCTGACTGTCCCAAATCATTGTCCATGTCTACCACCTGGTTACTTTCCCATGAAACCCCCATGCTACAAATCCTGGCCCTTAGGGACACTATTTCCTTTGAACCCTCATTGGGCTGTAAAGTCCTCTCTCACTTAATAATCATTTTTTATTCCATATCTGCACACACACATGCCTTGCCAACTGCATCTGGTGCTAGGTGTACAATAAAAGCCAAATTAGCAAATACAATAAAACACAAAACTCATGGTCTAACACCACAAATTAATGCTTCTGGTGCTCTGACAGTGATGCTAATGATAATAGAATCTAATATGCTTTTAGGACTTCAAGTGTACTGATGCTTAAGTGATTCAGACAGGACTGGGCAGTCAAAATGGCAGACTTGGACTTAGGATTCAAGAGTCTATGCTTTGAGCTGTATGAAGGCTGCAGAGTTTTTGGTCTTCACCATCTGACCTTGATTTTGGAGAATTAGGATGTGATGAAGCCAAAATCCGCTGACTAGAGTGAAGAGAAGAATTTAGGCATCTGGTATATCAGTGACGTTTTCAAGTCCTTATCACTGTGAAGTACAAAGCAGTGAAAGTGCACTAATTTTGGTGTTATTATAGAAAGCCTGACTTCAAATTTTCCCTTTTCTTCTATCCATGTGTTCGATTTTGCACACATTTTTGCGTGTGTATGTGTTAGCTTCTCTGGCCCTCAATTTCCTATTCTGCAAAATGTGGGGAATTAGACCAAACTACTTTTATCTTATGTTCCTTTCAGTTTTACAGCTTCTTTGTGAATGTATTATATGAATGTATATGTGCCTATACATATGTTTCCATTCACTGTGAGCACATTCTCTATTCCAAACCTATTCTGGCTGCTAGGGAAGGTATGACAGTGTGGGCACACTCATTCATGACACGTATATGAAACTTACACTTATATTTACTGACATCCTATGATTTAAACCTGCCCGAAAGCTGAGTTTAGGAGGTTAAGAGAGAATTAACATTTCCACTCAGCTAGGCAAATACATATTTAATTGCTAATGTACACTCTAACAAAAATGTCTGAATTGGGCGATTTTTGAAAGTAAAAACAACAAAGGACTTCAGTTTGACCCTTGGAAGTCCCTCTTAATCATTCGTTTGATCAGAATTTTCCCAGAGGGACTCTTTCAACTTCCTAGAATGTCTTCCTTGGCTCATATCTGCCTCCGTGCTGATGGAGTGCAGCAGCCTGTCAGATGCTCAGCTTTGGAGAGCATGTTTAAATTATTTAATTATTAATTATTGCTGTGCCAGCCTACCCATCCCCAACTTGCTGCATTTTCCTTCTCAGGCCTGTAACTTTCTCTCCTTTTTGTTCTTTGGGGGAAAGTACATTAAGATGAAGACAGAGGAGCTTCAGCAGAGCTCAAAACCTGCTTACAAATTAAATGAATTCCAGTTGTTTCAGGGCTACCCTGCATTTCAGTTAGCAGAGGAAGGATAAAATTGTTAAGAAATTCTGCCTTTCTGTCTAAAGAATGGTAGTGGACTCAAGTATATACCTCCCACCCCAGATTATATTCTCTCTGCAGGATATAGGATATTGTAATTTTGATTATTTTTTCCAGAAACAAGGGCACATGTTTTGTATATTTATTATACAGCCTCCGAATAGGAAAAAAACATTACTCCAATGTAAGATAATCTTGACTTGACTACCTTATCTTTTTTTTTTTTTTTTTTTTTGAGACAGAGTCTCGCTCTGTCACCCAGGCTGGAGTGCAATGGTGCCATCTCGGCTCACTGCAACCTCCGCCTCCCAGGTTCATGCCATTCTCCTGCCTCAGCCTCCCAAGCAGGTGGAACTACAGGTGTGCACTACCATGCCTGGCTAATTTTTTGTATTTTTAGTAGAGACAGGGTTTCACCATATTGGCCAGGATAGTCTCCATCTCCTGACCTTGTGATCCGCCCACCTCTGCCTCCCAAAGTGCTGGGATTACAGGCATGAACCACCATGCCTGGCCTTCTTTCAGATTCTTAACCTTACATTTGTGCTAATGTTGTAATTATCTGTCTTTATGTTCATGTATGCATTTTTGCAGCACAGAGAATGTTCTACTAAAGTACAAAGCTGAAGGAATATGGTGGTTTATAGTATAGGGAACATCTGAGGCATCTGATAGACCATGATGTGATTGTGTGGTTCTTTGAAAGGTTCAGCAAAAAGCAAATCAGTAAATCACAGGTTATTTTAGTGTGGGGTGGAACTTTCTGTTTTCTGATTCTTTAATCCATTTTGATAAGGAATAAGAAATGGAAACATGTTAAAAATGTCTCTGACCAGTTGTAAAATTAAATGAAAACGTGGGAATTGAATTCATTTCTCCTGGTCAAAAAACAACTCCTTTTGGAAAAGAAAAAATTCTATTCCACAATGTTACATTTACCAATAGTTTTTCCCCCACCATATTCATCCAAGTGACAAGTAAACTTCTGAACCATTGATGAGGGAAAAAATAAAGTAGAACACAGTGTGATGATTGTTTAATGTGAACCATTGGTCATGGTACACTCTTAATCTCACCGTGCCATTTCCTCATCACTGCTCACAATTCCTCCTTAACAGCAACTTCTCTTGCTGAAATTATCTGGAAAGGATAATTTCATTATCACCTACTCCAGTTTTCACCTACTCCAGTTTTCATTTGTAGATTTGAGTACTTTCTTTTTTAAATTGTAATAATTATTCATAAAACTTTGTGTAATATAACTTCTTCATCTTTAATGGTTTTCAGTTGGAAATGTGCTGGTGTTCTATGAAGTTAAGAGTGTTGGGTTGAACATCTTTTTTAAAAATCTCATTCTATAATATCAGTGATTTTAAACATATAGATTATCGAAATCTTGGAATTTTCATTTGGAAGTCTCATTTCATTGATATTCTGTATATATGTCTTAAACTCTTTTTAGAATTTAAAACCGTGAGATGGAACTATCATTTAATAAGTGTAAAGCTCAAATAAATCACTAAGTATTTGTTGTCAGTCATGGCCCTTTCCTGCCAGCCTCTTACAGTCTGGTTGGTATAGATTGTGTGTTTATCCATCCAGCTGTCCTTCCAACAAATTATTATTGAAAGAATGACTATACGATGCAGGAAATATACTAGATCCTAAGAACACAACTTTAAAGAATTGTCCCTGCCTTCTAGGAGTTTAGAGATGAGACACTGTCACTACCAACCAAAGGTGATATCTCTTATGTGACAAGTCACTTATGACAAGAGTAAATGCTTTAGGAATTTATCTGAGGGAATAATCACTTTGGGCTGAGGTGATCCAGGAAGGTTTCTTAGGGGGAGAATTTGAGTTGAAATTGAAGGATGCTTAGGATTTGGATAAACACAGGAGGAGAAGAAGGGCAAAAAGGTCAGACAACATGGTGTCTAGAAAGCAATGATGGGCTGCATCACTGAGCATGGTGCAGGGAAGTGGGTAAAAGAATTGGAAGAGCTACTACCTGCTCGTGGAAGGCTGTGAAGAGTAGTAGAATGGGGAGTCAGAGTTTAAACTACAGCCAAACAAATGTGGAACTGCTTAAAATTAAATTATATGAGGCGGTCTATCAATATCAATGAAATAGAATGAGTACTGCAGCTCAATTTTTGTTCTATATGTTAAAACTTGCACATTAGGGAATGCAAAATGGTTATTTCGCTGATCTAAACCAAAATTTGGAATTTCAACCAAGTGCATTAACTGGCTTTGTCACACAAACACAAAAATCAAGTACACCTAAGGAAGAACAATGATAGAGACAGATGGAATTCCAACTTGAAGATATATGTTTAAAAGATCTATGTTAAAATCTGCACTGAAGTCTTTATAAGGTTCAAATCTTTGACGTGTTGAATTCTAAAAAGTTTAAGTGACTTAACTTTTTGGACTAATTTGGCTCAATATCCAATATTCAATTAATTCAGTCCCATAGTTAAAATATTAGTGTATGTCAACACAGACTAAAGAGCTTCACTAAAACTCTCTATATTTTTTTTCTTTCTGGGAGCTTATTTCTTTTAATTAATTGAGACAACAAGTTTTATGTATCTTTCCCTTCACAAATAAGTAATGATGTTAAAAATAAACACACTTAGAGCTGCCAACTGCAAATTACTAACATGAGTTTTCAACTGTTTCTAATTTCAATCAGAAAAACAACCTTAATTTGGTTTTATGCAGTCTAAATTAGTGTGCATGTTCCCTTGTTCCGCATCACAATTTGGGGTTTTACTCCCTTTTTTTTCTTTCTTCTTTTGGAGGGAATGGCAAGACAGATGCACTATTATCTCAGAGCTAATGAAGCAGACTTGATTAAGGAATCTCTCTGTCTATGGAAACATAAAAAGTATACAGATCTCACAAATCCCATGTCTAAAACAAGTTCTCAGTGTCTCCCCTCAGTGGATTGTCAGGGGTTGGCAAACTATGTAGTTCATGGGCCAAATCCAAACCATGGACTACATTTTTGGAAATAAAATAGCCTGTGCAAAATACAGCCACACTCACTGCTTGATGTACTGTACACAACCGCTTTCATGCTACTATGGCAGAATTGAGTAGTTATGGCAGAGACTGCATGGCTGTAAAGATGAAAATATTCATTATCTGGCTGTATACAGGAAAAAATTCTGGCTCTATACAGAAAAAAATTAATTGGTAATATATCATTAGTGTTGTCACTATTATTAAATATATATATTTTTACTTAATGCTTCAGATTTCCAAAGCACTTTCAGGAAAACAGTTCATTTGAAACATCTCCTGTGACAGTTTATAGTCAACAGGCATTGACCAGTTGGTGACCAGTGACTTTCCAGGCACTTGGTGCAGGGGTAAAAGAATTTACCAAGACAGTTGTAGGTAAAGAAAGGCAGATTTATTAGAGAAAGTATGAAAATATGTTGCAGGGGAACAACAGGCAGAATGGGCAAAGGAGGATCTGACTGCAAGGAAACAAAGGCTTCCTGGAGATTTTTTAGGATGGCTCTGGGCTGATTGATACCACCAAGGCAGCAGGAAGCTAACTTGTATTCTCTGTCAGCTGAGGTGTTTGATGACAAATTGAAGTGTTTGATGATAAGCAGGAAGTTTGTGAGTTACGTACGTCAGTGGTCCCCAACCTTTTTTGGCACCAGGGACTGGTTTTGTGGAAGAAAATTTTTCCATGGATGGAGAAGTAGGGGTGGGGGATGGGGGTTGGGGGAGCATGGTTTCAAGATAATACTTCTACCTCAGATCATCACATGCACAGTTCACAATAGGGTCTGTGCTCCTGTGAGAATCTAATGCTGCCTCTGATCTGACAGGAGGAGGCGCTTTAATGCTCTCTTGCCTGCTGTTCATCTCCTGCTGTGTGGCCAGGTTCCTAACAGGCCAGGGACTGGTACTGGTCTGTGGCCTGGGGGTTGGGGACCCCTAATGTATGTTATTTGCTTGGGAGGGCTATATGTCCTGGGCCACAAAGGCAGACCTATAGCTTATCTGCTTTCTCTAGTTGCTTTCCCTTGGTCCTGCCAGCCTGACTCCTTTTCCCTAATAAGGACTCCACATAAATCTTCTCATATCCATTAGTAAATGAAGAAATTGCATTGGACCCTTCTTGCCTGAGTCAATGAGAAAATTCAGGAGTGAAAGGTCTTTCTTCTTAACATTGATCAGTGCCAGTCATCGGAGTATGAAAAAAACCATGGACTTGGTGTTCTCCTCTCAAAAGACTAAGATCAGAACTACCTAGTGACCAAACTGAGGCATGGGACCAAGTTTTTTTGTTTTTGTTTTTGTTTTTGTTTTTTTTGTGCTGTGCCTTTGAAAATCAGAAGGCCAGGGCCGGGCGTGGTGGCTCACGCCTGTAATCCCAGTACTTTGGGAGGCTGAGGCAGGCAGATCATGAGGTCAGGAGATTGAGACCATCCTGGCTAACACGGTAAAACCCCGCCTCTATTAAAAATACAAAAAATTAGCCGGGCGTGGTGGCGGGCTCCTGTAGTCCCAGCTACTCGGGAGGCTGAGGCAGGAGAATGGCGTGAACCCGGGAGGCAGAGCTTGCAGTGAGCCGAGATCATGCCACTGCACTCCAGCCTGGGCAACAGAGTGAGACTCTGTCTCAAAAAAAAAAAAAAAGAAAAGAAAATCAGAAGGCCAGGGCATATATATTTGTTGGGCAACTGGCAGGTGGTGTTCTAGACCCTTTGCATGTATTATCTCATTGCTTCTTAATTATGGGGGTGCAGGTAGCATATTATCAAAGCTACCTGCTTTTCCCTCAATATTAATTTAATATTTTAATAGAATAAATATGTGTATTGAGTATGTAATCATTGTAGCAATTAGAATAATGTAGAAATAAGCATATTGAACACATGAAAATTCCCTTTATTCATTTCTCCTCTTTCCCACAGTCTTCCCCTTCTAATAGGTTAGAACAAAGACTGGTGCATCTTTCCTCTATCTTTGCATTTATTAAATAAAAATAGTTTTTAATATGTAAAAGTGACCATCCCATATATATTATTCTTCCATTCACTTCTTTTCACTTAATAATTTTTTTTAGAAATCTCCCCATCTCTGTACCTAAAGATGCTAATAACAGTTTACATATAACACTTATTATGTACCAGGAACAGTTTTACATGACCTAACATATCTAATGCTCAAAATAACCCTGTGAAGAAGGGTTATAGATAATAGAAACAGGCCCCAAGAAGTTTAGTAACTTGCCCAGATCAAAAGCTATTAAAGGTCATCACTTGCAATTGAACCCACATTGGGCATCTTCAGAACTCACACTTTTAACCACTCCACTGGACCATCTCTTTAACACCTTGTTCTTTCAATCACTATATGTTTTAAAATGTAAACAATACTACTTTAAAGGATATATTAGTCCATTTTCACACTGCTATAAGAACTGCCTGAGACTGGGTAATTTATAAAGGAAAGAGGTTTAATTGACTCACAGTTCCACATGACTGGGGAGCCTCAAGAAACTTACAATCATGGCAGAAGTTGAAGGGGAAGCAAGGCACATCTTACATGGTGGCAGGAGAGAGAGAGACAGCACACAGAGGAAACTGCCAAACACTTTTAAAGCACCAGATCTCGTAAGCACTCACTCACTATCACAAGAATAGCATGGGGGAAGCTGCCCCCATGATCCAATCACTTTTTTTTTGAGAAAGACCAAAAAAAAAAAAAAGCCAAACAAAAAAGAATACTTATGTAGAATCATAGAGCCAAAGAGTTCAAAGTACCTCCTAAATTGGGGGTTGAGGGCCCCAGGCTCTGGTGGGCACTGTCTTACTTCCCCATTCTCATTCCTAGCATTGGCCTCAATAGGCTCCCTTTTGAGTGTCTCCTAACAGTGGTTTGAACACTACCTGAGGGCAAGCCCTGGGCTAGGCAAAGGAAATCAAGGGAAGAAAAGCTCTTGGTGTGGAAAGAGAGCCAGACAAACAAATAGGCATTATAATGCAGAAATACTATAACAGAAATTATGGACGACGTTTAAATTGCTCAGATGGAGTGATCTGACTGATTAACCACACAGTTTCACAGGCAAATTAGGTTTGTGGAAAAGAGCATCCTGTGATGCGTAGAAACTGCTGTGGAACTTTAGTGCAGCTAAAGATGGGGTCCTTGTCACATGGCCACGAAAATTTAGGCTTGCAGATGATTTGAAGAGTGAGAAAAATGGGATTGATTGGGCAAAAAAGGGGAAACAGGGCAGAGCGAGAGTCCTGCTAGTACATCCTTCCTGCTTCGCAGATTGAATCCTGGGTTCCACCCAGGAAGAGGAGAGGCCAAGCTCCTCCCTGCTGCAAGGGGCATGAACTTCTGTGGCTCCACCCCAGTGGGCACTCATCTCAGTGCGCAGGCTGCTTGGAGTTTCTCTGGGAACCCCTTCCCACCTGGCTGTCTCAAAACATTATCCTTGGAAACAGCCTTGTGACCTTGGACTAGCTGCTTTTCCCTCATATGTAAATTAGTAATGATACGTCCTCATAAGTTTTAAAGGATTAAATGAGATGTCTATAAAATGCTCCCTACAGTTTCTGGCCCATTGGAAGTGCTCAAGGAAGAATAGTGATCATTATTAGCTGAATTTTATGACATCTGTGTATTCCCTTCTTTTACCCAAGTGGTAATTCTGTCAAAATCAGGAATATGGTTGATTTGGAATGACCTTGTTCTTGGTGAATCCCTACTGGTTCCTAGCAATCACTGCATTATTTTGTCAGAAGCCTTATTTAATAATATATACTAGCATTTTGTTTCCCTTTCACAAATGAGACATATTGCACATCTCTAATCTTCAAACATATCTCTGCTGGTTGATACTGCCAAGGTACATTAGTCAAGTATTTACATTCCTGATACAATCTTCCCAAGACACCCTCAGAACTTTTGCTAGTTCATGCATAAATAAATAATGCTGTTCGGTCACTTTGGTTTTTTTTGAAGCTACTCCAGTAACTCCTTGTCAGTTGAGAAGTAACATCGCCATTTTAAAAGATGCTTAAGATCTCAAATTCTAATTGAAGTGAACTCTTTCCTTCATATGCAAAAAAAAAAAAAAATAGTGAACTTGCTAGTTCAAAAAATATAAAAATCAATGAGAAAGATTTAAGGAAGCAATTAATGAGATAATGTCTAGAATGAAGTTTGAGCCCCTGGGAAGAAATGTTTTTATATCCACAGAGCATTTTTATCATTATGTTTGTTCATGAGCCATGAATACAATTGAATTCTTCTGTGAAATCAGTGCCTGGAGGAAAGAAAAAAGGAAGAGTCAATATTTTGTCTTTATGTGCCCTGGAGTTCTTTGTTCAGATCTATTTGAATATTTATTTATAATTACTAATAGAACACAAAACCTTTTTAAAAAAGCATTTGACTAATCTCAGGTTAAAGAAAAGTGGATCTATCAACCACCTTCATTTTTATCCCTGAAACTCAGGCCTTTTTTTGTTCTAAAATTGGACTATAATTTTTAGGTTGGCTTTAAATTATTTCAGAAAGATTCTGAAGCATTCTTTATTTGTACCTTCACCTACTTCTTTATTGACTTTGTCATTTATTTAACAGACACTGGATTTCTGTACACCATCCATCCCCCTAATCTGGTGCACTGTCTCCAAGTTACAGATAGACCAGAAAAACTAAAATAGAGACACCTCCTAAATTCAAAGTGATCATGCCTGGTTCTCATTATTCTCCATTTGACTGAAAGCAAAGATCATAGAGAACTTTTCAAAAGCACTAGTTCAGCTGTGGAAAATTCTAATCTTTTCATCCCTTCAGATAAATACAAATGATGGAGAGAGTGAACAAATCATTTAATCCTGAAACCCGTATTCTAGAGCAGTGCTCCTCAAATGTTAAGGAGCATACAAATCATTTGGAGATCTCATTAATAGTGATTCAGTATGTAAGGGTGGGGACTGAAAATCTGCATTTTTAACAATCTCAAGCAATGCCTAGACTTTTTAGTCATAGACCAAACTTTGAAATGCAAGGATCTAGAATGTTTTAAAGTTTTTAGACCAAAGACATCATTATTTGAATTGAGTTACACACTTGGAAAATATGATAGTGCACGTAATATATGAAAGTTTATGTCAGAGTTAGAACATATTCAAAAGCAAGTTGTCAATGTAAGGAAATTATAACAGATTATTTGCCAAATTATTCCTTTGAAAATGCAATGCACCTATGGTGTTTATATAGACATTGGAAAAATAATTTGATACTGCTGAAATTCAACCAAAGATTTTAATGGGCTTCCCAGCTGCAAAGTTTTTGACTCATACTGCTTATTTTGGAGTGAAAATAACTGCTGATTATGCAAATATTTTATAGAAAAATCTTTATCAACTGATTTCTTATTTTTTTAAGATATTTATTTATCTTTTTAAAGGTATTTATTTCTTTTTTTTAAGATATTTATCCTTTGAACTGAAATAATTTTTTTTTTCTGAAGCATTATTATGCCAGGTGTGGTGGCTCATGCCTGTAATCCCAACACTTTGGGAGGCCAAGGCGGATGGATCACTTAAGGTCAGGAGTTCAAGATCAGCCTGGCCAATGTGGTGAAACCCTGTCTCTACTAAAAATACAAAAATTAGCCTGGCATGGTGGCATGTGCCTATAGTCTCAGCTATTCCAGAGGCTGAGGCAGGAGAATCACTACAACCCGGGAGGTGGAGGCTGCACTGAATCAAGATCACAACACTGCACTCCAGTGTGGGCAACAGAGTGACAGTCTGTCTCAAAAAAACAAAAAGTCTGAAGCATCATTTTAATAATTTGTCTAAAGAATGAATCAGAAAAGTCTGAAAACAGGAGAGGAAAAAAAATTCTCCATAAAAGGCACCTGCTGCACAATCGCTCTTATTACTTTCTTAGAATTTTCTTCTCAATTTTTTTACACATCAAGTCCTACATACAATCCATGTGTGGACAAATTTGTAACCTGCTTATTTTTCATTAGATTATATCTTAAGCATTCTGCACATTATATAACCTTTTTACATTATCCCTTAAGCATCCTTCACATTTTAGTTGATATGCCAGAATTTATCTAACTGTCCCCTTTCATTGACAGTTCATTAGGTTGTGATTTTATAAAATATTGTAAAGCTTCTAATGTATTGGGATATTTTACTCTATTATAGTAATTTCCTTAGTATACAGTCTCAGCAGTGGTATTGATGGAGCATATTTTCAGAGATGTCCCAAATTTGTTAAATGATTGGATAAAATAATATTATAACCTCTAAAATATATTGGCAAAATATTTTCTTAGAAGACATAGCCAATTTTCATGTCATCAGCAGTGGGTGACAGCACCAGGTTTAGGCTCAAATGTCGCTTTTATTCCGTCCTTCTATGACGCTCTAAAGTAGCTCACTGCTGCTTCAAATTCTCCACCACATCACCTCTTTTGTTTCTTCAGTAGCACTTTAGACAATATGAAATTATTTTATGTGTAAGCTTGCATGGCATTTGTCTCTCCCCTTCTAAAATATAAGAAGCAACAGTAATAATGGCAACAATGTTGTCTGTATTGCTTACTGCCTGGCACGTTGTAGATACTCACAGGATATTTAACAAACGAATCCATTTTGCAAATGTGTTAGAGAAATAAAAACTGTGCTTGGTTCTTTTAATTTGCCTTTTTAAAAATTACTACCCTCATTATTAATTTATAATTAGTTGTCCCTTCCCTTTTGTGAACTGTTTCTTTAAGTCTATGTAAATGCAAGTTTGGGCCATGAACATGTAATGTAACACATACAGACCAGCTGGACTCTACTTCAGGATGTGGATTTGGTATCTTCCTATAATACACTCTGCCCATGTAGAGTAAAGATATGTGTATCACCCAAAGTGACCAGAGATTGAAAGGGCATGGATGGATGTAATGAAGATGAATTAATGGAGATGATGTACATTCAAATGAGCTTGAAAACGTATGACTAGGCACCACCATCAGGGGTGGGGGAGGGCAGGCAATTTTGTATTCTAGGGGACATTTGGCAATGCTTGGGGACATTTTTGCTTAGGAGAGGAGGTTGCTAGGCCATCCGTCAGGTAGGGGCCCGGGATAGACCCCCAACACACAGGAACCCTGGTCTACAATGGGACATGGACATCAATATTGTTTAAAATCTTCACAGATAATTCAGGTAATGTGCAGCCATGGTTGAGAGCCACTGGAATTTTGGAGAAATGGTTGTCAAATATGTTAGCTAAAGGAGCCTATTAAATTCCCCTGGGAGCATTTTAAAAATAGAGATTCTCTTTCCCTTATTCCCATCTCCTTCCCTCAATCTCTTTACCAGTAAGTCTGAAGTGGGATGGGGAATCTAGTGTTCAAAAGCTCTTCAGCTGATTCTAATGAATTTCTAGAGTTAGAACCTCAAGTGAGAGTCTGAGTGATTCTCAGCTTAGGTGAGAGGATGATCATTTGCTCCAGCACATGTGCTTTTAGAAGAGTTCCCTACATGATTCTGCTAAGCACCTTCCCCTGCAGAGTTAAAGACTCAGTGCTTTGTTACAGCAGAGAGACCCTGTAGGTGTCAGGAGAGGGAAGGGAGGCTTCAGCCTGTGGGTTTCCAGCACAGAACTGTCTGTCTGGGTTGCATTAGAGTCTACAGACAGGAAGAAATGAGACCACATTTACGTTGGTAAAATAAAACCTGCCTGCAAAACTCACTTAGCTTTACCATTAAGCAGTGGGATCACTGGTTCTCTTTTGCTGCCTGTGTCAAACACTGGAATTTGAAGCTTCCAAAAGTAGATGAAAGAGGAGACCACCTGGGAAATGGCTTGTTCCAGTTACCCCCAATCACTCAGAATGAAATTCCAACAAAGAGCTAGTCCTTTGTGTGACCCCTGCCCTGACTCCCTCTCTCAAATATTCTGGCCCTAGTGTGGACTGTGTTTAAAGATAGCTTTAAAATATGATCTAGGTTTCCAGACTCCCTAGAGTCCTCAGTGGTGCTCTTTGGCATCTTATCTGGGTCATCAAAGTGCTTGAGCTCATTCATAATTTATTAGCAAAGGTGCCTTTATACCACCTTCCAAATCACCAGAGCTGGGTGGATTTCAGCAGAGGCTGCCTGCCAGCAGTGCCTCGTGCCTTCACCCAGCTTAGGGTAAAGAAATGGCACTTTGATACATGCCTGTTGTGGTATATTGATCCTATTAACATTATCTCTTAGGAAAATCAATGTTTCAGCCTTACAGGAGATGCATAAATAAAGTGATACAAAATAAATCAAGGCCAATTGTTTCCTGATGGAAAAATGAGAGGTGAATTAAAACAATTTGAGATCTGCAGCAGAGGAGTATTTCTAAGCTCATGAAGATTTAGAAGGAATGAAAACTGGGGCTGTGTTTGGTAACTCACTGGTGCTGGCTATTCCGCTTGTCTGAAAGACATCCTTATCCCAAGTGTTTGGTTTCCTAGTTGTTAATGGTGTTGCTTGGACTGTATGCTTTGGTCTGATTTGAAACCAACACTGTTTACTCAATTTTCCTGTCAGTTTTATCTTATTAAATAAAGCTTTGTCCCAACTGACCTAAGTGATAAAAAGAGATACTGGTAATCTTAATAAGGATAATACTACTAAACTATTGCTGGAATGGCCTGCATGTCTATTTATTTATTGGGTAATATACATTTTTAATGCTTTGCTTGTTTTGGGTATTATTATAGGCCCTAAGATACAATGATCACCAAGACAGACACATTCTCTGCCTTGTTGGAACTTGCCAGTTAGACAGGGGCACAGGCAGAAAACAAATACAATGTGATGCCAAATAATGATGGCTGCAGTAAGGAAAAGAATAAAGTAGAGTAAAAGGATACCTGGGAGGCCGAGGCGGGTGGATCACAAGGTCAGGAGATAGAGACCATCCTGGCTAACACGGTGAAACCCCGTCTCTACTAAAAATACAAAAAAATTAGCCGGGCGTGGTGGCGGGCTCCTGTAGTCCCAGCTACCTTGGAGGCTGAGGCAGGAGAATGGCGTGAACCCGGGAGGCGGAGCTTGCAATGAGCCAAGATCGCATCACTGCACTCCAGCCTGGGCGGTAGAGCGAGACTCCATCTCAAAAAAAAAAAGGGGGAGGGGGATACCAAGTGAATGTAGCAGTTTATTCCAGAGGTTGGAGCAAGTCGCTCTGAGACGGTATAGAAGCAGAGACCTGGATCAAGCGAAGGAAAGAACCGCTTCAATGACAAACATATTCCCAGTAATTATCTCCCTGGGAGGCATCCAGTTAGACTACAAAAGGCCTGTGCTTTGGAAGCAGGAGTCCTGGGGATCTGATGCTGGCTGCATTTCTGATTAATTACGTGACTTGGGGAGGTTAAGTGCTTCTTTCTGTGTTCTGATTTCTCCAGGAAGAAGAGGGAAATACAGTCCTGTGCCACTTAATGGCGGGAATATGTTCTGAGAAATGCATCCTTAGGTAATTCTGTCATTGTAAGAACATCATAGATTGCACTTACACAAACCTGAAGAATACAGCCTACTACACACCTAAGCAATATGGTGTAGCCTATTGCTCCCAGGCTACAAGCCTGTACAGCATGTGCCTATACCGAATACTGTAGGCAATTTTAACACAACAGTAAGTATTTGTGTATCTGAACATATCTAGACATAGTAAAGGTACAGTAAAACTGTGGTATAAAAGATAAAAAAAAGTCACACCCGTAGAAGGCACTTAACCATATACATAACTTGCAGGACTAGAAGTTGCTCTGGGTGAGTCGGGAGTGAGTGGTGAGTGAATGTGAACAGCCTAGGACGTCACTGTACACTACTGTAGACTCTCATATACTGTACACTTAGGCTACACTATATTTATTTTTTTAATTTTCTTTCTTCAATAATTAACTTACTGTAACTTTTTACTACATAAATTTTTTAATTTTTTTAACTTTACAACTCTTTTGTAATAACACAGCTTAAAACACACATTGTACAGCTGTACAAAAATATTTTCTGTCTTTATCTTTATTTTATAAGCTTTTTTCTATTTAAAAAATTTTTCTTTTTGTTTTTTAAACTTTTTATTAAAAACTAGGACACACACACACACACACACACACACTAGCCTAGGCCTACACAGGGTCAGGATCATCAATATCACTGTCTTCCATTTCTACATCTTGTCCCACTGGAAGGCCTTCAGGAGCAATAACATGTATGGAACTGTCATCTCCTATGAGGACAATGCTTTCTTCTGGAATAACTCCTGAAGGGCCTGCCTGAGGCTGTTTCAGTTAACTTTTCTTTCTTTTTCTTTTTTTTTTTTTTACAAGTAGAAGGAGGACACTCGAAAATAATGATAAAATGTATAGTAAATACATAAACTAGTAACATAGCTATTTATTATCATTGACAAGCATTATGTACTGTACATATTAGATGTGTTAGACTTTTATACAAGTGGCAGCTCAGTACATTTGTTTACACCAGCATCACCGCAAACAAGTGAGTAATGCTACAGCAGCAGAATGGCTACAATGTCACTAGGTGACAGGACTATTTCAGCTCCATTGTGATCTCGTAGGACCACTGTTGTGTATTCAGTTCATTGACTGAAACATTGTTCTGGGGCACCTGCTGTATTCCCATGCCCCTTATAGGATGGTTTGAGATTTGAATGAGAGTCTAGTGTTTCAAACACAGGAACTAAAACATAGGCTCATGGAGAAGGCTAGTTCCTTTCTGCTGCGATGCTGGAGATGCAGGGAAATGGGTTGGCCGATATTTGAATCAGCACATGTCTATACAGGGACTGCTATGCATTCATTCGTTTAGCCAGAGTGTGTGTGAACACCTACTCTGTGCTGGCACTGTTGGCAGACTACAGTAAACAAGGCAAGCCCCTTGTGGGCCTATGCATCTCTTTGGTAGAATATGATCTATGAAAGTTTAGCATTTGGGGAATACGAACCCTGGAGGAGTACTGTGTGGGTACAGATTCTAGGTCCTGCCACTTAGTAGTTGTTAGATCTTGGCATATAACGTAACTTCTTTATGCCTCAATTTCCTCATCTCATCTGTAAAATGGGATGATAAAACCTTCATAAGATTGTTAAGATAATCAAATGAGTTGCTATTTGAAAAACATTTAGCACAGGGTCTTCCACATGGTGAGTACTAGAAAAGTGTTTCGAGATTAAAAATAAATAAAATTCCATGGGAAAGGTGCTGTTCTATAGAGGAAGCACGCTAATCTTCCGGTTTGTGCTAGACACTGTTGGGTGTTCTAAGTGTATCATCTCATTTCATCATCTCAAAAGTTTACAGATGAAAAAAACTGAAACTCAAAAATGTTAAACACTGTGGCCCATAGTAACATGCATGGTTAGTGGGGCAGCTGGAATTTTAAACTAAGTTTGACTCTGAAGCTGTCACTTGTCCCATATTTCCTCCAAAAAAGGTTACTGAAGGCTACAGGGATGAGGGAAATGGGGTTCCTATCCCAAAAGGGATTAAAGTGGAGAGGCATAGCTGCTAAAGGTTTAAATGACTTGCACAGGATCTCACGGCTCATAATGAATCTAAATGCAAAGATTCCAACTCTTAAATCCAGGACATCTTTGCTATGCTCTTTGCACAATGGAATTCAGTAAATACTTACTAAATGTTTCTATATACAAAAAGAACAAAATAACCCCTAATGTGTTAGGGTGATCATAAAACATGGTTTACTCCAACGAATACCATGAGTATTGTCTAAGACGAGTGAACTGGAGAGAGAGCTTTCTTTAAAGCAAATTTTTATTTTAGAATATTTTAGATTTACAGAAAAAGCCTATTCCACAGGCTCCCACATACTTTTCATCATTTCCTTTATAATGGTAACATCTTGCATAACCACGGAACATTTATCAGAACTAAGACATTAACAATGATACATTTTTATTAACTAAACTACAGACTTTATTCAGGTACATCATGATCAAATTAGCAAAACTCAAAGAAAAAGACTACTCAAAGCAGCAACCTGCTTTTCAGAAGTCTATTCAGATTTCCCCAGTTTTCCACTAATGCCCTTTCTCTGGGATTCATTCCAGGATACTAAATTGAATTTAGGGAATCCCCTTTTAAACTTAAGAAATTTTAACTTGAGACCCCATTTACAAGTCTTACATTTTGATCATGGGGTAAAAAGAGACTGCGTCTCATTTAACAATTCCTTGTCTATTCAGAAAGGAAGATCTAGGTGCTTCTGAGTTTTGCATGACACAGTTCTTACACAGATTTGTTTCCCAGACTCAAGAAAAAAGGATCAACTAATCCCACAGTATAATCTCTACATTTCTTCATAACATTAAAAGTCAATAAATTCAGTGAGAAAAATCTACCAAAATGTCTTTCTTTTACTTTATTGATCTAATATGGCTAAGACAAAAGGAGTTTATGTATCTCTGTGAATTCATTGATCCCCAAGACAGATTTAACTTTTATTTTTAATGTACACCTCTTGAAATTATTCCATCCTGTGTTTGTGTGTATGTGTGTGTCTCAAAGTTGGAGTTATTCTAAGGGTGATGAAGGAACACTGGAGAGGGCAATTGAAAGAGGTCTTTACGAGATTCACATTCATTTTTATTACACAATTTTGTCTGAAATGTTGGTTAAATTAGATACATAATGTGACCCTAATGTATGTATTTGCATTTATGCAATAGCTTTTTAGTTTGTTATTAGCAGAGGTCTTGCTGACTTTGCAGTACGAGAAAGGTTGCTTTCACATGGATGAATGATCTGAGCGTCTTTCTCCAGTGTATTAAGCAAGAATGGGTTTGTCTTCTCACCAACATGGTGCCATTAGTCTTTAACATCCTGTGTATTTGTGTCAACAAAATTAATTATGACCATTTTGGAAGAAAAGTAAAACACAACACAATTTTAATTCATGCTGAAGCTTCTAGGTGTTTTCCTTGTAGGAAGAAGCTTGAGGGAGAGTTTGCCATTTGATAATTCATATAGTTTTTCCCTGACTCAGTCATTTTTTTTGTTTTGTTTTGTTTTTTGAGATGGAGTCTCACTCTGTTGCCCAGGCTGGAGTGCGATGGCACAATCTCAGCTCACTGCAACCTCCGCCTCCCGCATTCCAGCAATTCTCCTGCTTCAGCCTCCCGAGTAGCTGGAATTACAGGCACCCACCACCACCCCCACCTAATTTTTGTATTTTTAGTAGAGACAGGGTTTCACCATGTTGACCAGGCTGGTCTCGAACTCCTGACCTCAGCTGACCCACCCACCTTGGCCTCCCGAAGTGCTGGGATTACAGGCGTGATCCAACGTGCCCGGCCGACTCAGTCTTTTTTTATTACGCGATTAGTCTTCAAGTGCTGCTTTCAGTCATTGTTTATCTGTAGGAGTTAGATTGCTCTTGTGCAATAGGAATTTAGAGGGATTCTTACTGAACTAGTAAAGATTCTTTAGGTAGACTCTCTTTTATTGTAACCTGGAAGCAGCTGTCTTGAGAAATAAAGATAAAGATGTGGAAACTAGTCAAATTGGAAATTATCCCCCAACCCCAAGCCATAATTCCTTGATGATTTCACTTCCCTTTAGTGAATTCCTCATTTGTTACAATTCATACTCTTGATGCTGGCATTGAGATCCTTGAGTGTACAATCTGAGAAAGGCCATGCTGGAGGACTCTTTCTCTTTACTCCTCACCTAAAGCTGTGACCCCACCTAAGTTGGTCACTTCTTCATCCCCTGATACCTTCATAACAATCCCGCATGTCTTCAGCTTTATTTCTGCATTCCCAAAACATCTGATGTTTTTTTCCTTCTGTCTCTCTATGTAGTTATTTTCATTCTTCAAGAATCATTTCAGGTATTTTTCTTAATTCCCTTTATTCATCCATCCTTGAGAGGAAGTCTTCATGATAGAGACTATGCATTCTCAGAGGGGCAATGTTATTCCCAAGAGAGCAAAAATTGGCTTGGAGATGGGCACAAGAGAATCATATTCATTTTATGTATAAAGTACAGATATACATCCAAGGCATAAACATGTATACAGTACGGTCATTCCCTGGTACCTGTGGGGGATTGGTTCCAGGCCTCCCTGCAAATAACAAAATCCATGGGTGCTCAAATGTCTGATATAAAATGGTATAGTATTTGAATATAATCTATATGCATCTCCTGTATAAATCATCTCTAGGTAACTTATACACAATAAATGTAAATGCTATGTAAATAGTTATACTGTATTGTTTAGGAAATAATGATAAGGAAAAACTCTGTACATGTTCAGTACAGACACAGTTTTTCTTTTTAAATATTTTCAATCCTTAGTTGGTGGAATCCACAGATGTGGAACCCACAAACACAGACGGCTGACTGTATATCTGTCTACTAAAATTTTATGGAGAAGGCAATCAGGAAAAAATATCTGAAAGGTCTTCTTAGGCAGACGATATTGAAAAAACTTGAAAAACACTGATATAAACTACTACTTGGGTATGCATTGTTTCCAGCAAGAGGGTTCGTCTCTCTTGCAGCTATGCCCTCTCAGTGTCCTGAGTAAATGAAACAGGAGAAGCAGATAAAAGATAACATTGGCAACATTATGGGACTCAGGCAATGCCCCATTCCACAATCTCCCCATCACCATACTGGAAAGAAATGTTTTTGACGTTATCTTCTCCGCGCTTTTGTGCTTTCTGATTTACAAAACCATCAGTAAGTTTTGTCATTGTCGTTGTGTTTAAATATTCCAAGTTACCAAATTTTATATGATTATATGCCTGGACTTAGTGGGCAAAATAGAAATGTTTTCTAACAATTACAGGGAGTAACTGAAGGAATAACTAGAAATAAGAGAAAAATTGTTGTGTAAATGCCAAAACCACAAGGAGAAGTAGGGGAGACCCCATTCGGATACAGTCACTTCCAACCTCACTATTCCTGACCACCTCCCAGAAAACTGGAGCAAATGAAATGCTTTCCCAGCCACTCGTTCGGTCAGGGGTGGTCATGTGCCATATCTAGGAGAAAGTTGCTGGTAATAAGGATGATAGTTTTGGGAGCAAGTTCGTTTTCTTATTACAAAAGACAACTGCGCTTGTCTTTTTCTCTTTTTATTCTGGCATTGGATGCAAATATAATGTCAGGATCTGGCAGCCATCTTGCAATCATGAGGCAGCAAACCCAGGGATAAAAATCCAGCATGCTATGGATAGCAGGGTGGAAAGAAAGGAAGAATCTGGGAAGACATCATTAAATAGCTGAGCCAGTGCCAGGGGCTGGGTTGTCCTGCTGTTCCATGGCATAATACGTGTCTGTAATACTTGACTCACTCTTAGTAGGGTTTGCTAGTACTCGAAGCTAAATGCATTCGTAGTTGATACAGGAGATAATGTCAGTTGATGAGGAAGAAGAGATGAATATTTTTCTGCCATAACTGCTAAGTGGACATTAATCCTGTAGGTGATTCCTATAATATCAGGCCTCTGCAAACTTAGCTCATTAATATTTCTTGACAGTGGGAATACCATACCTTGTTTGTAGTTATTCTGTATGTTGCAGTTCAAAGTAGATTGGAAGCTCTCAAAAGGTGGACACAGTTTCTGAACATCTCTCCCACTAATAATGTCCTTGATTATGTTTTGCATATGTGGAATCTGGGTGTCCTTAAGCCCCTGAGATAACTCCCTCACCACCCCTGGATTAGCCCAGTAGAAAGGAGGAACAGACTTTTCTCCGTCATCCCCCTCGCCAATGCTCTATGCTCACCTCTCAGTTAAACAAAACTGCAGAAGGATAATTCAACACCAAATGAAGACAAATGTTTGCAATATCTTACAGGAAAGTTTAACTCTCTCTAATCTCAGTTCAACTCCTGGCCACTCCAGTCAAGTTTTGCCTTTGCGTGATCAAAAGTCCTACTGAAGGGTTTATTTTTTTTTTCTCTCTCTCTATGGGATAACAATATACTACCACTAACAGATAATCTGCTGGTAGTTATAAAATAACATTTTTTCCCACATGTGTAAATAAATATTTCAGAATTACTGAGATTAAACCTCAGTTACAATGTTTTAAATACATATTTTAAAGAATATATCTTTATTATTAATGTAATTATTTAACAGGTTCATGGGTGAGGAGATTAGGAAGACTTTCAGGTCACCTTTTCTGTCATAAAAAAATTAGAAACTAAAGAAAATAAGGAAGAAAGTGAAAACTAATTATGACAATATTACCCAGAGATATTTTTTGGGTGCAAAATTGTGGTTTTTGCATACATATATATGAATATATGTCATATATGTGGATTTCAATCTGATAACTATATTTTTATTAATAAGTTATTAACATTTTCCTAATTCATTAAATATTCTGTGACAACACCTTTTTCAATGATGGCTTAAGATTCTATGGAAATATAATTTATGTTAAAAAAGCTCAATTGTTAAACCTTAATTTTCTCTTAATTTTCATCAATATAAATATTGCTAGTAGGAATACTTTTTATATAAATCATTGGGCATAATTTAGAGTCATCTTAAATAAAATTTCTGGGTTTTCTTCTAGCAAATTGTAATCTGGAATTCATCAGAATAAAGTATGGTTTTATTCTATACTCAACTCTCATATCAAATGAATGTTATTTTATCTAAGGTTGTGCCACTCTTTACTGAGAGCATCAATCCAGTTTCTTCCAGATGTTAATATTTCTATGTTCTTGAGTTTCTGAACTTTCAGACTCCTTTAGGTAAAGTCAGTCTTTGTTCTGTAAGCTTTAGTAATCATTTAGTGTGTTAACCAGCCAACAGTCCATATTGCCAAATGACAAAGTGTCTGGGTTTCTTGTGAGGTTTCCTAATTTGGTATATTTAAATTATAGGAGTTTCATTTTCCAGGCAGTTTGACCATCAAGATTGTCAGTGCCAAATAGATGCATTTCTGCTTTAATGTTATTTTATGTCTATCAGGCAGTAATGGTTTTCTTTTATAATTGGTTTATAACTCATTTCATATTCATAAAGTTATTAATGAGAGAGAGAATGCTGGCTTGGGCAGCAAAACGTGGTAATGTTACATGTAACAGATCCAAAGAGTAAAAGTCTTGGTTGAGTCAACTTTTGTAAATAATGCTTCTTCAGGTTTTGTTTAATCTAGAACTCAATCATATTTATGTTTTTAATCTTTCTTTATAATCATAATAAAAATGCATTAAAATTATGCAGAAATTGAAAACACCGAAAAAATATAATGCAAAAAATAAAAATTAGCCACAATTCCACTTCCCAAGGACATAACTGAAAAAGTAGTATATTTCCATCAAGTCATTTTTCTGTCTTTACTTAAAATAAAAATATATATGCTTTTTTAACTTATTATATTCTAAAAACTGCTTCATTTTATTAAAAATTCTTCAAAAACACAATTGTAATAGCTGCATAATATCCCAGTGATAACCATAATTTAATCAATTTTTCTATTGAGAGATGTTTATACCTTTTTAAATAATATTTCACTACCAAAAAGAATTCTGAAATGAACATCTTTGTCAAAATATTAACCTAATTCTATAGGGTTGATTTCCTAAAGTAGAATTACTAGATCAAAGAATATGAACTTTTATTAGGCTCTTGTAACATATAGGCAAATTGCTTTCCAGAAAGTAATTCACAGTCACATCACTGGGTAAAGAGATTATCTGTCACCATACCCATGTCAGCTGAGTTTTTTTTTAATGTTGGCTAATTTAATAAATATTGTTACTAAGCAGTTTCATAAGTTTATTGATTATTTGTGCTTCATCTGTGAAATATTAATTCATGTGTTTCTGAGAACAAGAAAGTTGACTATAATAGTCATGGGGGGTACTGAAAAAATGCTTACTTGAGGATCATTGAAATTAACTTTGTCATAAATTATATACATACTCTACTATGTAAACAACTCCAATGCTGCTCATTGGAGATGGATGAAAAAGGTCTAAATGTTAAAAAAAGAAAACCAAACAGTTCTGAGGGACACTAGGGATAATTTTTTCCAATAAATCTTGAGAAGTGGGAAATTTGGCTATAGATTCAAGATTGCATCACAATAATTGATTGTAATGGTTTTGAAATGTGAAAACATGAGATTTGGGAGTGGGCAGGGGTGGACTGGTATGGTTTGGCTGTGTCCGCACCCAAATCTCATCTTGAGTGGTAGCTCCCATAACTCCCACATGTTGTGGGAGGAACCCAGTTGGAGACAATTGAATCATGGGGGGCGGTTTCTCCCATAATTGTCTCATGGTAGTGAATAAGTCTCACAAGAGCTGATGATTTTTATAAGGGGTTTCCCTTTTCACTTGGCTCTCATTCTCTCTTGCCTGCCACCATGTAAGACATGCCTTTCACCTTCCTCCGTGATTGTGAGGCCTCCAAAGCCATGTGGAACTTTGAGTCCATTAAACCTCTTTTTCTTTATAAATTACCCAGTCTGAGGTATGTCTTTATCAGCAGTGTTAAAACAGACTAATACAGTAAGTTGGTACTGGGAGTGTGGTGCTCCTGTAAAGATAACTGAAAATGTGGACGCGACTTTGGAACTGGATAACAGGCAGAGGTTGGAACAGTTTGGAGGGCTCAGAAGGAGACAGGAAAATGTAGGAAACTTTGGAACTTCCTGGAGATTTGTTGAATGGCTTTGACCAAAATGCTTATAGTGATATGGACAATAAAGTCCAGGTTGAGGTAGTCTCAGATGGAGATGAGAAACTTGTTGGGAACTGGAGCAAAGGTGACTCTTGTTATGTTTTAGCAAAAGGAGTGGTGGCATTTTGCCCCTGCCCTAGAGATTTGTGGAACTTTGAACTTGAGAGATATGATTTAGGACATCTGGTGAAAGAAATTCCTAAGCAGCAATGCATTCAAGATGTGACTTGGCTACTATTAAAAGCATTCAGTTTTATTCATTCACAAAGATATGGTTTGGAATTGGAACTTAGGTTTAAGGAGCAAGCAGAGCATAAAAGTGCAGAAAATTTGCAACCTGACCATGAGATAGAAAAGGAAAACCCATTTTCTGAGGAGAAATTCAAGCTGGCTGGAGAAATTTGCATAAGTAATGAGGAGTCAAGTGCTAATCACCAAGACAGTGGGGAAAATGTCTCCAGGGCATGTCAGAGGTCTTCATGGCAGCCCCTCCCATCACAGACCCAGAGGCCTAGGAGGAAAAAATGGCTTCCTGGCCAGGCCCAGGGCCTTGCTACTTTGTGCAGTCTTGGGACTTGGTGCCCTGCATCCCAGCTGTGGCTACAACAGACCAACGTAGACCTCAGGCCATTGCTTCAGAGGGTTTGAGCCCCAAGCCTTGGAGGCTTACATGTGGTGTTGGGCCTGTGGGTGCAAAGAAGTCAAGAATTGGGGTTTGGGAACTTGCACCTAGATTTCAGAGGATGTATGGAAATGCCTGGATGTCCAGACAGAGGTGTGCTGCAGGGGCAGGACCCTCATGAACAACCTCTGCTAGGGCAGTGCAGAAGGGAAATCTGGGGTGTGAAACCCCACACAGAGTCCCCACACTGAGGTACTGCCTAGTGGACCTATGAGGAGACAGCCATCCACCGTCCTCTAGAACCCAGAATGGTAGATCCACTGAGAGCTTGCACCTTGCACCTGGAAAAGCCACAGACACTCAACGCCAGCCCATGAAAGCAGCCAGGAGCAGGGCTATACCGTGCAAAGCCACAGGGCAGAGATACCCAAAGCTGTGGGTCCACCTCTTGCATGAGCGTGACCTGGATGTGAGACCTGGAGTCAAAGGAGATCAAATTGGAGCTTTAAGATTTGACTGCCCCACTGGATTTCAGATTTGCATCAGGCCTGTAGCCCTTTCGTTTTGGCCAATTTCTCTTATTTGGAATGGCTGTATTTATCAAATGCCTGTACCCCCATTTTATCTAAGAAGTAACTAACTTGCTTTTGATTTTACAGGCTCATAGGTGGAAGGGACTTGCCTTGTCTCAGATGAGATTTTGTACTGTGGACCTTTGAGTTAATGCTGAAATGAGTTAAGACTTTGGGGTACTGTTGGGACAACATGAATGGTTTTGAAATGTGAGGACATGAGATTTGGGAGGGGCCAGGGTAGATATGGTTTAGCTATGTCCCCACCCAAATCTCATCTTAGAACTGTAGGTCCCATAATTCCCACATATTGGGGAGGAACACAGTGGGAGATAATTGAATCATGGGGATGGTTTCTCCTATAATGTTCTTTTGGTAGTGAATAAGCCTCATGAGATCTGATGATTTTATAAGGGTTTCCTCTTTCACTTGGCTCTCATTCTCTGTTGCCTGCTGCCATGTAAGAGGTGCCTTTTACCTTCTGCCATGATTGTGAGGCCTCCCAGCCACGTGGAACAGTGAGTCCATTAAGCCTGTTTTGTATATATTGAAACAGGCATATATATATAATGAAAAATTGGTGAGCAATCCTCTCTAAATTCTTATAAGGGTCCTGGAGCAAATTTCTCACAAGGACCCCAGAACAGCTTTTTCAGCCATACGTTCACAGACCAGTTTGATTACTGCTGTCTTTCCGGATGCTTTTAATTTCATCATCATTACTTAATATTCATTAAAATCCGGCTGTGCTAATTGAGGGCTTTACCAAATGACCCAACAAGAACTTATGTTAATACCTCTTCCCACCATCCGTCACCTTGATGGGCTCAGGAAACAACACAGACAGGAACAAGGACCCGAAGTCCCTGTTGCAGTTATGGATTGATTCATTTAATTTCTTAGACAATTCTTCCCCAGGGAAACTGCATAATATGTGGTCTTGGGCCTTTTGCTTTCACATGTAAGGGTTTCCATCTGCCTCCAAATTATCAATTAGGGACAATGTGACTAAAATTTAGATTGCAAAATATTTTTTCTTCTTCTTAATGGCTTCTTATAACAACATAGCCTTTCCTCTTCTAACAAAAAAAAATCATTTTGAGTTTTTGTGTGGTTTGGTTTTGCCCTTCCCAGATTATCCTATAATATTAGATTAAATTATAGAAAATACCAAAGTCTGGCGATACTACTTGAGATACCTTCATGATTGTATTTTAAGCTCAGTGATCTTAGTCTCTCCTAGATGCTACATTGCCTAAAAGACAGCCAAATGTGTATATGGCAGATGGTGGGGGTATGGAGGGGAGGGACTTTAATTACAACATTGAAAAAAAAAATGTTAAGACATGTAATTTTCAGATGGAGTGCTGAATCATTCATATTATAACACCATGATGATACCTTTCATCATTTAGTCATCCTTAGGGACCATATCAATCTATTTCCACTCACTAACATATTAATCCTATTTGGCTGTTCATTTAAATGACATTGATACAACTGCCCAGTCATGGGTAAGATTTCTCTCTTGTAAGTGAAGTTCCACTAGGTTATAAATAGCTAATAACTCTCCAAACTCCTCTGGTTTACAGGAGAAATAATTTAATGAAGGCTCAGATTACTTTGTGTAGCTTTGTTAATGTAAATGAGTAATGTGTATTGATTTTTCACAGCTTAAAAATCTTTTTATTCATCTTGTGCAAGAAAGTCTGTTAAGGAATTATTAATGACAGGATAATTACTTTAAGATCTATGCCCTAATTAAAACAGTAAATTCTTTATTACATCTTTATTTTAATTAGATGTACAGAAAGACAATAATTTTTACAAGAAACCCCGTGTAAAATAAAATTACCTCATTTAGAAATGTTTCAAAGAACCTGCAGTGGTGCTACTCAGAGACTATGAAAAACCAAAACCAGAGTGATTCTACTTCCAGTCAAAATTGAGATGCCATTTAACTGAAATTAACAATGTTAAATAGAATATTTTACAATTTTGGTTAAGTACAATTCACCTATATCAGTATATTTCTGCCTCTACTGTTAAAAAAAATTATTTCTTAAAAGTAGGGATTTTCTTAAAGTTTAACAAGCTCAATGAAAGATGAGGAAAATGAGCCTATTGTCATGAAAATGAAAATTATATCAACCTGAGATAATTTGTTTTTGTAGTTGTACTTTGCTCTGTTTCTTCAGTTTGCAAGAAGATGCATTTTAATGATTTGTCCTGAGTTGTATGTATTGAAAAACCAAACCAAAATCAATAATGACCTTTCATTTATCATGTCTTTCTTTTCTACCTGTTTTTCTGCCTTCAATTTATATGCATGATTAACTGAAGCCATGAATGCTTCCCTGTGGAGTATGATCACTGACTTGAAGGACGGTGGGTGAGATAACATTTGAGTGTGGACCTTGTGCTAAGCACTGTGTTAGGACTTTTCACACTTGTTATTTAATCCTCACAAACACCAAACTTTGGTGCAAAAGTCATTGTGGTCTTTTCCCTTAAAGGTAATGGCACCTTTAATTAAGGTAATTGCAAAATTAATGACTTTTGCACCAAACTAATATGAGTCTCATTCAATGGAGAAAGGAACTGCCACCACTTTGATCATCTAAACCAGGAGTCAGAACTACAGAACTACAGCCTATGGGCTATATCCAGCTTACCACCAGATTTTATAAAGTTTTATTGGAACATAGACACACCCATTTGTTAGGTGGTGTCTATGCCTGCCTTCATGTTACAATGACAGCATTGAGTAGTAGAGTGAGAGACATTCTGACCTACAAAACCTAAAATATTTACTATCTAGCCCTTTAGGGAAAAAGGTTGCAGATCCCTGTTATAAAGCAAGAAACCTGGAACTGCTTACACAATCAAACCTCCTCCCATTCATCTCCAATCCCATTGTGCAACACATTTTGCTTAAAATTATCCATCTGCCTTTTCTAGCATGCTCTTCAGACTTCATTTATTTCTTTTTTCATTCCTTTATTTTGACACTCTTCATATAAGGGCCTTTTTCCTTTGAGCAACATCTCATCTCTTTTCTTAATAGGCTGAAATAACTTCTTTCTAGCTGATTTCTCTCTTAGCTGTCATTATTTATTTAACTCTAATCATGTTATTTCACTCAATACAGCATTTTGGACCTCAGCTAGTAAGAGGATGATTATAGCAAAGTATTGCTTCATGTTGCTCCTCTTGTTACCTGAGTTTTTTCCCTTTAATTTTCCCAGAGCATAGATTGTCTGACTGCTGGGGAAAGAGTCACAGACATTTACAATTTAGAAAGTCCACAATTATCACATAATGAAAACCAGATCAAAGCAGCACTGTGCCCAGTTACATACTTCCTTGCATGTAGAGAAAAGGGAGAGCCATGGGGTAGAAAGGGATGTTCCTGCCCTGAACATATTAGCCAGTGGATAGTAAAATGCCTAACATACACTGTACACAAACACTGCTTGTTATGCAGCAAAAGTTGGCCAACTCCAAATTTACCTTCAGCAAGTTCAGTTGTGTGGACTAATTTATTAGTTCTCCAAAAGAAGAGACCCAACCAGGCTTCCATGAATAGACCCTGAGGGGTTTGTCTACGAGAAGAAGAAGGCCAGAGAAAGTCTAATTAGTCAAAAAGTGGTTAAAGGTTGTGAAAATTGGAAATAATCTAAGATGGTCAAGAATAGAACATTAAAAATAGAATATCCATAATGTGGAATACTATGCAGTATGACTGATACTGCAGAAGAAATTTCATGATACGGGGATATAGCAGGTTCTTAAATGCTTATGTCTAATTTTGTTAATAATTTAAATTTTGTTTAATATATACATATGTATAGGGAAAAAGCAATACATACCACAATATTACACACAGTGGTTATCTTTGGGTAACAGAGTTATTACTGACTTTATTGTTTTCTATTTGTATTTTTTCAATATGCATTACTTTTATAATCATAATATGTTTCTTTTTATGATATAAAAAGGAGACAACTAGGAATGGCATGGATAATCAGAAGGAAAAAATGAGATGTTCCTACCCTTAAGTGAATTTGAAGAGTTTTGGTAAATGTGTGTTGTTTCCACCCTAGGGGCTGAAATCTATCTTAGAAGCAGATTGCCTTCACAGGTCTGTTAAGAGAAAGGATTTTGGTTGTTTCCTCCTGAATGTCAAGAAAGCTAGAGTAAGCATATACTGTCATTAGTCACTGGAGTACTTATTTTGAAGGTCTTTGGGGTTCCCAAAACTGTCTACCGACTATAGTCTTTCTTCTTTGCAAGATTTATCTAAGGTTCTTCCCTCAGTCTTCCTGCTCACCCTTTTCTTCTTGGGCCAGCTAAGAAAGTTACTTCTTCCCTGTATTGCCAGCAATCCCTTCCATTTCTCACCAATCAGTACTCCCTTCCTGGACCAATAACATTTCTATAACTCTTACTGGGTTGGACTATACTTGCCTCTCTCTCTCTCTTTCTTCCCTACAACACTGAAATCAAGACCAGGTTTAAGTCATATTTCTGATGCTTTGAGTAAGTATTTGAATTGCCCATAGTAGCCCAATAGCTCCGCTCAGCAAAATTTGATTTCCATTGGCTTTCCAGCTCAGTTCTTAGATATGTCCCACCCTCTTCCTCCCCAGTCAAAGTTCTTGGTAATAACCCAGATGCATGGCTACGAATGGAAGGTATGGTGGGAAAAGAGCTCCACTAGAGCACATTTTTCTAAACTGTCACATTTTAACAATTTTGTAAAGTAATATATTGACACCACATTGGGGAAGACTGCAATGAAAAGTTGCTACAGAAAACAACAGTGATATGTAATTGAAACATTAGTATTTGTCCAAGAGACTCATAAGGAAGGTAATCAAATGATAGTGCCATTTTACATGTGTCCTCCTCTACAAAGTGTACCACCACTGACATGCCCTTACCCCATGCCGACCCTCCTCATGGAGGTTCTTCCCTCAACCCTTGCATGAGTGGGCCCTCTTAAAAATTACCCACCCTGACCTTATTACCTACTTTCCTCTCTGCTCATCTGCCAGGCCTATATAATTTCCAATTTCAGGATTTTGTTGAGATGTTCTTTGAGGCCTAGTAAAAAATGTAGTCTCTCTCTAGGAAATAAATTTTAATGCATAGCTATGAAAGGAAAATTTTCTATTATATTTCCCAACTCTTCTATATCCTTAGTTTTTGGTCTGCTTTATCTGCTAAAGATTGAACAAAGTGTGTTAAAAAGCCCCAGTAAGTAATTTTTATGGTAAATGAAGTATTTAAGCTAGACAAGGCCTTTAAATTCAAGAAGGAATTAGAGAAAAAGGAATGAGATGGGGCCCTTTGGACACCTCATTAATTCTACAACACAGGAGACTGGCTCCCTTTTCTACTTATACATGATCTCCTCACAGGTGTTGAGGCGTACAGTAAAACAGAGAAAGAAGAGAGAGAAGGATGGGAAGGGGAGGAGTCCCTAATGAAGAAATTCAGTGTTAACCTGCTTGTGGAATACCTGTTATTCTTAGGCTTTTCAAAGTAAGGCTACTATCTTATTCCTAATCAGAATGAAAAAGAAAAATACTAAATTTTGGACTGTTAATCAGCCACATTGATGCTGTATTAAATTGTTATGATTTTCTGCTCTCCGATGAGGTAGTATTGTCCACTGGATTTGTTTTCTGTCCTTGACCTCACACTAACCACAAAACACCCCTGGTCTTATATCCCAAATCGAAATGAAATCAGAAGATAAGCCCAACAAAAAATCAGACAGCCATCTCTAGAGGCCCTACATACTCTGTCTCTTTTTCCATAAGTTCATTCTGTTTAATTTGCATGAGTACTTTAGGAGAACAGGCAGGGGTGTTACCTTCACAGACAATAGGAAATTACATTTCCACAATGGGTCCATGTATTTGACGATCAGGGAAAGAGAGGAGGAAGATTTATAAATTTGTGGTCTCTTGGAAACAAATATCCTTTGTGAGGCATGTGTATTTTTAGTTATCCATTCCTTTGAAGTCTCAACTCAATTTTTGCAGAGAGTTAAACTAGGATAATAATAATGATAATAATTAATACTTGTAAAGTGTTTGCTACATTCTAGGCACTTTCTGAGGCATCTTACATATATTGATATATTTACATCTCAATTTTTTTAACTATTTGACTAATGAGAGAACTGAGGCACAGAAAGACTTGTCTAAAGTTAAACAACTTGTATGTGACAGAGATAGGATTTGAGTTACGGTGGTTTTCTGTTGACCATTAGGCTATTCCATTTCTTAAATATGAGGGGAAAGAAGCATTTTCAATGGCTGTCAAGTGTGTTCAGGTCTGTATTATCTGCAGGCAAAATTCAATTCAAGAGACAGTTTTGAGATTCAGTCATGTGTGGGACACTAGGCTGAATGCTGTGGCATTATTTTTTCTAAAAGAGAAAAAACATTTCTTGTTTTACATTGCTTAGTGTTTAGTAAAGAGATTAAGACAAACAAAACCTACAAAGCAAGAAGAAATTGCATGTTAGAAGATTCAGCAAAACGCTGTGATGGTTCAAAGTTAGACAAGATGCAGTGGTCTTTCATAAAATTTAGTGAGATTGTGTTTTATCTTTTCTTATAAGTTACAGATTCTATCTATTGTGTTTTCCAGTGTTCAGTATAAATAAATAAGGATTTATTGTAATTTACACCACAGAGGTAAGCCTAAGCCATTGGCAGTGTGTAACCCTTAATCCCAAGGTTTGTGTTGACTAAACATGCTTTAGTACTTGCGTGAAGCCGTAAAACAAGGCTAAGGTAGGAGACAGTGATGGGTCATAAATTGCAGCTTATTTATTTTTTTAAGGTAAATGATCTGTCTAGCTCTTTTTCTTAAAATTATTATTTTATTTTTTATGTCTTGCTCTGAGTCTTAGATTTCCCCAAATATAAGATTATAGAGTACTTTCTGGTGTTTGAGACATGAGCTTAGTTTGTTTCCTAGGCAGTGCCTTAAATATTTCTGACAGTTTCCAAACCTCAACACAATGCAAAGTGTTAGGCAATAACACATGTCAAGCGCACACACAATGGCTGTCTTAGAGGAGGGCACAATTGTTATTGGTCATTATTGCAAAGTTTTGGGGGCTGGAGGTGTGTGTGTATGTGTGTGATCCCTATCAAGCTCCAAATCCCAGAAGCCATTTCTATCACACCCTCCTGACTTGGAGGAGCTCTAAATCACATGGCAAGGGCAGAGATAGTGTGTCTGGCAAAGAAAAAAGCATAATACAAAGTTCAGAAGCTTGAAGTCATTTGGGGCAAGTTCAAATTATTAAGTTTGGTTGAAATATGGAACAAATTGGTGGACTAATTGTGGACATGGACTAATGAAATAAAAGTTGGTATTTGGATGTATTTTGTGACTTTTAACATTCGTGTGTCACTTTCATCTGAAAGAAAAAAATATTTTCTGAGAACAATGTGACAAACGTGGCTTTTTAATATAGTAAGCTTGCCTAGAAGTTAAAGAATAATAGAAAATGAAATTGTGTCTTAATCTTTAATCTACTTTGCCTGTTGTATTTTGTTCCAAGCTCATTTTTACCTGATAACTTAGCTTGCCCCACACTAATTAGTATTTAAATGAATTTAAATACAAATGTAGGTAAAACATAATTGTGTCTAGAGGGGATTAGATATATAACATATTTCACAGTTAAATTTAAATCATTTTAAATTACCTGCTAGTTTGGATTATTGACCATATACTTTCAGATATTGCAAAAATAATAATCAAGATTAGACTTACTGAAATTCTGAGTTTGTCTTCAAGGGGTTCATCTCCCAAGGTATACAAGCAGCATGAATAATTCCAATGCATGTGTCAGTCGTACAGTATTCCAGGATGGAGGCATTCAATAGGAGCTAAGTTGGGATTCTGTTTTCCCCGCCTCAGGGTGAATACTTTCTTCATAATGTAGAAATATATAACTAAATATGAATAGCAACTTACATGAATGAAATATATTTTTCTTTGTAAAATAAGGTGATGGTGATTAAAAGCAGGACTTAAAGTTCCTTGTGGTTTCCTTTCGAAGTCCTACTTTATTTAAAAACAATAACAACAATAATAAATACCTGTACCTACAGCACAATACACTCTTATATCTGTTAAAATATTAACACGTTTAGGTATTTAAATACTTTATTAAAATACAGTTACCAGTCTTATTTCTTTCGAGTACAACACTTAATGAATCTAAATAATCAAACCTTTGAGAGAACAACACATACTCGTCCATGAGTAAATTTATAATTCATAAGGTGTAAGCAGACTGAGTCTGTTGCTATGCAGACATAGCAGAATCTGTAGCTATGAATTGTTGATGGCCATTGAAAAGGCACATATATAAGGAACCATCTTCTTTTGATTATAAAATATTTTCTGTATCAGAAGAAAAGCATATCTGAATTCATTACCATAGTCACATGCGTAACATACATCTCCAGTCTTCTTTGCTGAGTTTAGTGATATCAGAGGAAGGTGGCAGAGGGACCATGGACTTCAGCAGTGAGAGCCAGCACCACATCCCAAAGATCTGGCAGGGCCAGGCATACCTCACCATATGCCAGAATGGGATGGTGAGGGACCCTTGGAGCAAGGGCCTTCTACTTGGAGGCCAGTAAGGATCAAGAATGGCACAGGAACCAGAAGGATTTGGACATCCTTCCTCTGATGTTGGGACAGTACCTTGCCCCATCTTCAAGAACCTAGAGAGGAGAATCCCGAATCAATGAGGCTAAAATACCGGAAACATAGTTACCTTGGTGGGATCGTATTGACATGAACAATGAGACTTTAAACTAGAAGTGATGAGAAATACTATTTTTTGAAACATCAAAGTGTTTTACATCCTCATTCTACCTTCCACTGTGTTTGCACTTTATCCTTGTTTCAAGTACTTCATAAAGTTAAGGGTACTACAGGAGCAGGGGGGAGGGGTATCAAACCCAGACTGGGGGAAAGGGAGGGAGTAGAGAGGTCAGGGAAGATTTATCCAAAGAGGAGTTACTTGAGAATTATCTCGGGGAAATTGGTGGTGGCAGTGAGCCCCAGAACACAATCATCCTTGATTTTAAATCAGTGCTTGTTACATAGTGCCATCTGCTTGACAGCCATCCGTAATCAACCTACTCACTATCTGGCACCTTCTGGATAAAATGTAGGCAGTTGCTCTTTCAAAAAAAAAATCTGACCAATTGTACATTCTATTTCATTACCTGATAGCAAAGCAGATTCACACAAATCGCAGAATGATTCAGAACTCCAGGCAGGAGGAAACCATACCTCACCATATGGAACCTTATAACACTCCATTCAATGTGAAACACCTTTTGGTGATATGTTATAAAAGTCAACGTGGAACTGGGGAAGTGCAAACAACTGTTTAATCCACAAAGGCTCATCCAACTCATAGAAAAGATTGTAATAGAACAACTGCACATGAGTAGCGCCAATCCTCTGACAGTCCTAGGAAGCTGCTTAGCTCAGCAGACTCAGCCCACAAAGCTGAAAGTTTGGTTCCCACATTAGCCAGGGCCTCTGTAGGCCTCTGTTCTTGGCTCAGGGTCAGATGATTACACAGTGCTTCTCATAAATGAGCCAAAGGATCAAGAAACCAGAAGGACAGGAATGCTTAAAAGCACAACTGTCAAACCCAAGAGACAGTCTCCAGATGTGTCTTGGCCCTTGGTTTGGGAACTCCTTGTTGAAGAGGACTTGCAAATCCCAGCAGAGGGGCTATGAGGGCCCAAGGTAAAGGGCACAGTTGTGAAAGGGTTTATTGTGGCCCAGGTGTCCCCACTGTTATTGCATGTTGATTAGAATGATCTGTTGTTTCAAGAGTGGCCAAAAGATTTTCGTGTGTATTCTTGTCATTGATGGGTCCTCTTGATCCAAGTTTACAGATTGTTTTGGTTGTCGAGACAATTTCTCCTGGCTTTGCGTCTTTGCCACAGTTTGGGTTCTGGAACAAGACAGCATAGAGCTCACAGATATTGTCTCCTATTCTGAAAACTGCCCATCCCACCCCTCCCCCCACCTCTCACACACACAACGTCCAGTTAGCTGCCAACCCCACTTTCATCACCACCTCATTCATCAAAATTAAATTCTGTTATCACTTTAACATTTTTAAACTCTTTATGTGCCGGCCAGGTGCGTTGGCTCACTCCTGTAATCTCAGCACTTTGGGAGGCTGAGGCAGGTGGATCACGAGGTCAGGAGATCGAGACCATCCTGGCTAACACAGTGAAACCCCATCTTTACTAAAAATACGAAAAAATTAGCCAGGCATGGTGGTGGGCGCCTGTAGTCCCAACTACTCAGGAGGCTGAGGCAGGACAATGGTGTGAACCTGGGAGGTGGGGTTTGCAGTGAGCAGAGAATGCGTCACTGCACTCCAGCCTGGGTGACAGAGCGAGACTCCATCTCCAAAAAAAAAAAAAAAAAAAAAATTTAGCCAGGCGTGGTGGCAGGTGCTTATAGTCCCAGCTACTCGGGAGGCTGAGTTGGGAGAAAGGTGTAAACCCAGGAGGCGGAGTTTGCAGTGATCTGAGATCGCGCCACTGCATTCCAGCCTGGATGACAGAGCGAGACTCCATCTCAAAAAAAAAAAAAAAAGTCTTGATGTGCCAACTAGTTTTGGTGTGTTTGTGAATTTATCTTGTCTTTCTTCATTTATTGCCTCAGCATATGTCTGTCGAGGTGACTGTACAGGGCACTTGGGAAACAAAGCACACAGTCCCTGCTCCCACCGATTCACAATCTAACAGAGAGGATTGGAAATATCAGCAAGTCACTGCAAACATGTCTAGAGAGGATTCAACATAGAATGTCACATTTAATAAGACTACTGAAAAAAATGAAAAGTTATATAAAAGAATTATTTGAGTGGAGAAATGTATCAAGTATCTGGAGAAAGGGCATGGCACAGAAATTCATAGGGTCTTCTGGGATCCTAGAAGGATCCTAGGATAGGTCTCCCCTAGGCCTGAAGAGAACAAAAGTGGGAAGATATTAGCAGAATGCAGAGAGAGACTTGTATAGAGAAAGTTGTCTTGAGTAGCAATGAGCTTGGGTCAAGGGACATAGCCAGCTTTGGAGACAAATCTGGTGATCTCAAAGTGGGGGAAGTCAAAGATTCAATACCCAGATCTCCTCCTAGGGCTTCTCTTGGCCAAATCCAACCAGCAGGCAGAGCACAGAGAAGCCCTGCTGATATGGTCCATGTAGGTCAGCCCTAGGACAGAGAGCAGAGTGAAGAAGGGGCAAGAATGAACTTGGAGAGTCCATAAAAGAATAATGAATTTTCAAGTCTGGTTAGGACAAAGGTAAGATATGAAAGTAGGGTTGTGGCTATATCCTCACCTCATTTCAGGTTTCAAGAATGAAACCTGTTTTAAGCCTATATTTCAGAAATTTCCCTTAATCATAAAATAAGCCATGTCCTCTTGATGGTGACACAAATGGTACCCATAGTAGCTTGCTCTGGGTATCATTTATAAATTTCTTTAAGTGTCAAGGAAGAGTGGTTTAAACAGGAAAGATATTGATTTTTCTGTCCTATAACATGAAGACCAGTGGTGGGTCATTTGGGGCTGCTGTTATAGGTCCATGACATCATTAGTGTCCGGATATTTTTCCATTTTTCTGCCCTTTATATTTTAGGATATGGCATCCATTCACAAGGCCATGATTATAAAATGAATCCTGGAGCTCCAGCTATCACATCCAATTTCCAGGTGAGAAGTAGAAAGGCTAGGGGAAAGGGGTACAATTCAAAAGCGTATTTTCCAGAAACCCTCTGCAACAACTGCTCACATCTCAGTGGCCAAAACTGATGTGGACAACCCCATTTCCGTTCCCAGTAAAATCTGTTAGCAAAGTTTTAAGGGCAGAATGGATACAGGATGGGCCAGCAGGCTCCATCATCCTCCAGCAGAGGCACTCAGTACATTTTGAAATCTCTTAGGGGTAGGAGAAGGTGCGTGGGAATGGAAGTGAAGGCAAGCGAAGGAGACTAAGGCCTCTAAGAATGACTCTTTCCATAGAGACCCAGATGGCAGCCTCAGGCTGGCAAACTTAAAAATGTGACAAACTTTGAGAAGTGGCTGCTGAAAAGTTTCTTCCCATGTTTCTTCTCAAATAATTGGAGCTTCAAAAATGTTGAAGCATGTTTTATGTGCATACACACAAAGTACATGTATTTTTGTATTCATATAGGTTTCTTTTTATTTTTTTGAGACAAAGTTTTACTCTTTCGCCCAGGCTGGAAGGCTGGAGTACAGTGGCGTGATCACAGCTCACTGCAGCCTCAGCCCCAAACTCCCAGGCTCAGGTGATCCTCCCACCTCGGCCTCCCAAGTAACTGGAACTACAGGAGCATGCCACCACACCTGGCTAATATTTTTATATTTTTAGAGATGGAGTTTCACCATATTGCCCATACTGGTCTTGAATTCCTGAGCTCAAGTGATCCACTTGCCTCGGCCTCCCAAAATGCTGGAATTCTGTGTGTGAGCCACCGTGCCTGGCCTATCTAATAAAGATTTCTAATATCTACTTCTTCACATACACATTCCAGCCTGTGCACTCCTCTCATAGAAAATGCTTGACGTGATCTTTTACAAATAATGACCCAAGAACAAATTTGTTGGTCAAATTGAGATATTTATTAATACACTTGGGGAAATTTTTATTTTTAAAAAATGGTTTATTATTGAAAGCACTTATTTTAGCATTTGAAGATGGTATCACATCCACCACTGCCGAAAAGCATTCTTGATTTCTTATTGAAACAAATACTGGCAATAGAGAAATCTTGCATATGAAAATGCACAACTCTGTACATATAATCCAACCTCATTTCACAAACAAAACATAAAGTTCTATTCAAAGGATGCAGTTAATTTTAATGAAAGTTTTACAAAATTAAAATGTAATAAAATTAATCAAATGTTGTCATAGCAAGGGGGCATCAGTCAGGGTTCCAGCAGGAAAAAGCACATTCAAAGCAGGCTATTTCAAGGAGGGTCAGAGGGTCAGTTTTTCTTTTTTGTTTTTTTTTTTTTTTTTGCTTTTTTTTGTTTGTATTTTTGTTTTGTTTTAGACAGAGTCTCATTCTGTTGCCCAGGCTGGAGTGCGGTGGTACGATCTCAGCTCTCTGCAACCTCCACCTCTTGGGTGCTAGCCTCAGCCTCCTGAGTAGCTGGGATTACAGGCATGCACCACCACGTCCAGCTAATGTTTGTATTTTTAATGGAGATGGGGTTTCACCATGTTGCCCAGGCTGGTTTCAAACTTCTGGCCTCAAGTGATCCACCCATCTCGGCCTCCCAAGGAGGGTCACCCAGCCAGGAGGGTCTGTTTTCAATGGAACTATTTACAAAGATGAAGTTCGGGAGTGAGAGGTAGTGCAAGGACTATCTGGGCCAAGGAATGAAAGGAGATCTATGAACTCCCCTAGGCCTGAAGAGAACAAAAGTGGGAATATGTTAGCAGAATGCAGAGAGAGACTTCTGTAGAGAAAGTTGTCTTGAGTAGCAATGAGCTTGGGTCAAGGGACATAGCCAGCTTTGGAGACAAATCTGGTGATCTCAAAGTGGGGGAAGTCAAAGATTCAATACCCAGATCTCCTCCTAGGGCTTCTCTTGGCCAAATCCAACCAGCAGGCAGAGTGCAGAGAAGCCCTGCCGGTATGGTCCATGTAGGTCAGCACTAGGACAGAGAGCAGAGCGAAGAAGGGGCAGGAATGAACTTGGAGGGTCCATAAAAGACGTCTCACACAACAAGCTGGGGAAAGGTCTGTCATGTGAGATTCTCTACGTCTTCAGAGATGAAAGGCTCTTCATTTGAGGAAATATGTAATGTCATGCTTTGCCTGTCAACTTAATAGATTTCCTGATATCACAAAGGATATTTCAAAGCTACTCTGCTACCTTTCCAGAAGCCATCTACGAAAGCTAATTAATAGTGCACCCTTGTTAACACATGCAGATTTGGCATTATTAGTCTAATTAAAAGGATTTTAACAGTCTCACCTTCCCCCCCACCTACTGATTCCTACATATCCCAGTCGAAGTAAATTAAACCCATTAATCAAAGTGGTAAAAATGATATAAGGTACAGGATACAGGCAGAACTGAGAGGAGACTAACAGCCCTCATTACGTTTAATTTTGTTCCCCAGCAAAGGATAATAAATTCAAATTGTAACATCACAATAAAACATTTAATTTTTCAAGAGCAGGGCAAGACACATTATAATTAGCTCCCTGTTATGTGTCTTCATTTAGGTGGTAATAGATGCAGTTTAGTAGCCTAGCCAGTCCTAAGCTAAAGAGTTTAAGTGAGATCTCAACCACTCTGTCTCCATGGAACGTGTCCTTACCATGTAGAGCTTGCAGTTGGATGTGGGCAGGTGGCAACTTAAGGTTTGGTGTTCATTCAGTCATTCTCTATTCAGCAGAGCTCAAGTGAATGCCAGGTGTTTGTTAGATAGGCTTCTGGGCACTGGAGCTTTAAGAGTGAATAAGCAGAGTGTCACCCTTTGTGGAACTTTCAGGAGAACTGAAACAAAATCCATGCTTTTTAGCCTCAAAGCTCTGTGCTCTGTCCCCAGCTTACTTCTCAGACTTGATCTCATGCCACCTTCCTCCTTGCCCACTGCACTGCTGCCACCAGGCCCTTTGCTGATTCTCAAACGAGCCAACCTCATTCTTACCTCACATGCTGTATTTTTGCTCTTCCATCCACCTGGAACTCTTGTTTCCCTGACTGTTTTCTTCTCATTAAGTTCTTTCATTAAAAGTGCCCTGTCCATTAGAGAAATGCAAATCAAAACCACAATGAGATACCATCTCACACCAGTTAGAATGGTGATCATCAAAAAGTCAGGAAACAACAGATGCTGGAGAGGATGTGGAGAAATAAGAACAATTGTACACTGTTGGTAGAAGTGTAAATTAGTTCAATCATTGTGGAAGACAGTGTGGCAACTCCTCAGGGATCTAGAACTAGAAATACCATTTGACCCAGCAATCCCATTACTAGGTATATACCCAAAGGATTATAAATCATTCTATAAAGACACATGCACATGTATGTTTATTGCAGCACTGTTCAAAAGAGCAAAGACTTGGAACCAAGCCAAATGCCTATCAATGATAGACTAGATAAAGAAAATGTTGCACATATACACCATGGATTACTATGCAGCCATAAAAACGGATGAGTTCATGTCCTTTGCAGGGACATGGATGAAACTGGAAACCATCATTCTCAGCAAAGTAACACATGAACAAAATCAAACACCACATGTTCTCATAAGTGGGAGTTGAACAATCAGAACACATGAACACAGGGAAGGTAACATCACATACCAGGGCCGTCATGGAGTGGGGGCCTGGAAGAGGTATAGCATTAGGAGAAATACCTAATGTAAATGACGAGTTGATGGGTGCAGCAAACCAACATAGCACATGTATACCCATATAACAAACCTGCATGTTCTGCACATGTACCCCAGAACTTAAAGTATAACAAATAAATAAATAAATAAATAAAATAGACACTGAAGCAAAAAAAAAAAAAAAAAGAGAGAGAGAGACCTGTCCTGACCACCTTATCTAAAGAAGCTCTCCAAACCCCAGTTATTCTGTTTTGTTTAACATTCTTCATAGCACTTACCACAATTCAATCTTATCTTTCCTGTGTATTTACTTCTTGTTTATCTCCTCACTCATCCTCAGTAGAATATATGCCACTCAGGGGCAAGGACATTGTCCCTCCTCTTCACTGTATTCCCAGAGTATGTGCAGCCTAGCACATAAAAGGCTCCCAACAAATGTTTGTGACTATGGCTAATCAGCTGATCTTATTTTTCCAAGATAGCAACATCATCTCCTATCCCATATGTTTTCTAAAACCCTAGTCACATCCCCATAAAGAGGTGCAGACTACTTCCCTACTTCTCCAACCTGGGTGGGTAGTCTTATAACTAGCTTATAATCAGTAGTGTGTAGTAGAAGTGATACAGGCTAAGTATCCCTATTCTGAAATTCTTGGGACAGAAGTGTTTTGGATTTTTAGTTTTTTTTTTTGGAGTGTGGAATATTTTCTTATATATAATGAGATATCTTGGAGATGGGACACAAGCCTAAACATAAAATTCATTTATGGTTTATATACAGTTTATATACATAGCCTGAAGGTATTTCATATCATATTTTAAATATTTTTTTGCATGAAACTAAGTTTGTATACACTGAGCCATCAGAAAGTAAATATGTCACTATCAGCCACCTATGTGGACAGTCTGGTTGCTTGCATGGGAGAATCTGGACGTGTGCAACAAATGTACATCATAGCTGAGGAGGGCTCCAAGGGTCTTTGTTCCCTTGGAAGCACAGAATAAACTGCTTGTTATGCTCCTGCATTGTGACTGCAGCCTGTCACATGGGGTCAAGTGTGAAATTTTCCACTTGTGGCTTCATGTCAGCAGTCAAAAAATTTCAGACTTGGGAGCATGTTGGATTTCAGATTTTCAGATTAGGGATGCTCAACCTGTGTTGCCTAATTTCAGAAGCTAGGTCATAAAAGGTGGTACATCTTACCTTTGGAGTCCAGATTAACCCATGTGCAGAGGCCCAGGAACTACATGAAGACAGTAAGCTGCCCATCCAGCCCCCAGCTGCTTCAGCCCCACACTCTCCCAGCCACCATCTGACTTGAAACCACAAAGGGAACCTGAGCTGAGCCACCTAGCTGAGTCCTTCCAAGATTCCTGACCCACAGAAACTGGAAGAGATAATGACATAATTGTTGTTGTTTCAATCCACCAAATTTTGAAGGCATGTGTTACCCAGCAATAGATAACTAGGACAGTGGCTGACTGGCTGAATTGGTGAATGAATGAATGAGCTATGAAGCATATAAAGCACAACTTATTACTTCCAATCTGATTCAGAATGAAGTGAAGAACATGTAATCAAGACAGAAAACTATCTTTTAGAGATCTGTGTGTCTAAATAGAAATCAAATATTTTAGCAAAATTCTAATATTAAGTGCCCCAATACAATACAGCTTCAATTGTACTGTTGATTAAATCATATACCCTCCGGAACAGTATAAGACATGTTTTACCACTGTATAGAAACTGTTGCCTATCACAAGTTACCACTTTTTCAAGGTAATTATGGCCAATTAATGATGGCAATTTTTTGTTGCTCACTGTAGCCTCACCAACCCTTTCAGACAGCAATGAACAATTGATTAGGGTTGTCACTATACATGTTTGTCCTGCTGGCCTTAAGTAGGCCCCAAAACATCCCAAAGAGACACAGATTATCTCCATTCCTCGCATCCCACCATCTCTTTCTCTGGGATTTGGACAGTGAGGCTAGAACTAGGGGCAACATGACAAATTTGAAAGTTGACAATATTTGGCTTGTCTGTCAACTCTTGTGAAATTCTATTTCCATCTATTTCCATCCCTAATGAGGGAGGCAGCATTTGTTTATTGACTATTGGAATTACTCACTGGTTGATAAGCAGGCCCGGAGATCTCTATCAATAAGAATTTGCTCAAAACAATTGGAATGTTAGGATGGTACTAGCATTTTCAAATACTTTGTCTATTGGTTTGTTTTGGACAACACTGGATTGTTAGTTCTGCAAGGATTTCTTTCACTCATGATTACTCTGTATCACTCATTTTCATCCACATACATGTGTGCTATTGTTATCTATAAAAATGAGCACAGTATCATTATTTGCTTTCAACTAAACTGAGAAAATGACAATTCTTTTGGCCCAAAGCACTTATCTATGATCTCAAATACTATCTTTGTCAAGTAGTCTTTCCTAGTTCCCTATAGTATACTGCTCATTATCACTTTTTCAGAACTCCAATATAGACATTCACTATTCCATGAGACAGAATTATTTTTGCAATTGCTTTACATCCTCCAATTATATTGCAGAATCATCCCTGACTCATCTTTTGCATTCTCTGCAGAGAATGACTCTTCTTATAAGCAAATTCAGGACCTCCTGAGTAAATGACTCTTCTTATAGGCAAATTCTGGAGATCCAAAATATCAGTGTTGCATTTCCACTTAGATTCTTCCAATTCATACCCACGTATCCCTTTGACGGAAGTCCGTTTGTAACCTGAACAAGAAAACGTATTGGAGAGTCATTCTGATTAGTGAGCTATGGTTCTTAACTGGAGATAGTATTAAGTTTCCCACCCGCAAAAGGCAGCTTTTGGTACACATGGAAAGCATATTTTAGTCACAAAATTTGAAGGAGTTGCAAATGATATTTAGTGCCCAGAGTCCAAGAATGTTAAACATGCTGAAATGTGAGGGACAGGCCTAATAAGAAGTTGTCCTGCTAAAGAGAACATCGTTGGACTGTACCTGGCTGTGTTAATACTAGCCCTTTTTATGTTTACTTATTCTGTGCCAGACACTAACTAAAAGGTTTACTTACCAGTAATTCTCCACATTTAGTGTGCATCAGAATCACCTGGAGGACAGATTAAACTACAAATTGCTGAGCCCCACCCCTAGAGTGTCTGATTTGGTAGTTGTGCAGTAGGGTCAAAAAATTGCATTTTAAAAATAACTTCCCAAGTCATGCTGATACTGCTGGTCCAGAGACCACCCTTTGAGAACCAGCGACCTGCACTAATTTAACTTCATGATTATCATCTGAGTTATTTTCTGCATTATCCCTATTTTTCATATGAGGAATTCAAATTAGAGAGGTTAAGTTCAGCACTTATCCAGAGATACACAGTTGGGATTTCAATCCAGGTGTCATGAGTATTGTCTAATAGAGTCAGTACAGAATAGAGAGAGTACAGAAATTCATTTGTTTGAGCGGCATGCAGATAGGTTAAAGTGAGGCTACTTGGGTTCACTCTTTCTTTGCTGTGTGATCTTGAACAAATTATTTAAAATTTCTGAGCCTCAGTTTCCTTGACTTAAAACAATGATGATAATGGTCCTTTCTCATAGATGTGTTATGAAGATGAAATAAGATAATGCGTGAAATACTGTTAGAATGTTTCAGATATAGAATAATAGAGTGAATCAGCGTTCTCAAGTTTATATTCCAGTGGAAGAGCCAGTTATTAAACCCATGGAAACAAACAATTCCAAACACTAGAAGTGCTATTAAAAAGTAGGATAGAGAATGACTTGGAGATGGGGAGGAGAGATAGGTCTGAGAAGACTCTTTCAAAGAGATGACTTTGGAGCTGAGAAAAGAATGATGAGAAGGAGGTAGCCTACATAAAACTGGATAATCAATGTTTCAGGCAGAGACAAGAGCAGATACAAAGACATGGTGGCAAGAATATGCTTTTCTTGTTCTAGAAGCTGAAAGGAGGAGATGTTGGCATGTAGTGAGTAGAGGAGTGGAAGAAGTAGTAGAGTGGAAGGAGATGGCAATCAGAGAGGTTGGTAGCAGCTGATGACAGCTGAGCTGGTAAGGCATGATGAGGAGAATGCATTGTATTCCAGAGGCAGCTGAAAGTCGTGGAGAGGTTTTCAAGCAAGGGAGTGACTTAACTGGATTTGTATTTTTAACAGACAACTTTAGGTGCTATGTTAAGAATAAATTATGTCCAGTAAGAATGGAAACATGCAGACCTGTTATGAAGCCACATTGTAGAGACCAGGTGACCTGGACTAGGGAGGTGGCCAGAAAGATGAAGAGATATAGATGGATTCAGTATCTAGGACTTGCTGATGGATAGCATGTATGGGGAGTAGGGCATTGGGTTTAGCAACAGGATGGATGGCAGTCCAGTCTGCTACAATAGGGACAGCTAAGGTAAAAACATGTTTAGAGTTTAAAATACAAAGTTCCGTTTGGGATATGTGAGATAGATTACAAAGTCCACCAGGAAATTTTGGGGAGGTACGGATATGTTCATTACCTCGATTATGCTGTTGGTTTCATGGATACATACAGAGACTACAATCCATCCGCTTGAAAATTTAAATATGTGCAGTGAGTCAATTATATCTCAATAAGCCTGTATTTTAAAAAGCTATAAGGAACAATGACAAAAGAGTAAGATGTTTATTCACCAAATAGAGATGCCAATAAGCTATTGGATACGAGTTCAGAACTGAACAAGGAATATCTCAGGAGATTTTTCCTGACAAATTCAGAAACTTGGAGATGAACTTTTCAACCAGTTAGTGTCATGGCTCAGCTTAACTGAAGGAGCACAGAATTAAAAACTAGAAGATTTGGGTTCTGGTTCCTAACAGATCATAGATAGCTGGAAACCTTAAATATGCCACTAAATCCCTGTTTAATCATGTTTTGCATCAGTAAAATAAGGAAAAGCATATTTGACTGGAGGGAGGATAAACTTGGTACTGTTGTAGAAATGTCTGCAAAAGTTAAAATTGCTTCATAAATCTCAGTTGCTCTGAGTATTATCCAATAGGAGAATACTTCAAAGATGTGGTGGCTTGAAGAAAGACTTTGGTCAAAACAGACTATGAACAAGAAACGCAAGCAATACTAACAATTTTCCAACAACAGAGAATATTATTTTGTATTTATTTTATAGCCAGAACTCAATGCTTTTCTCCCGTTAGTCTTAAGAAAAGCAGAACTTAAAGGTGCTTTGTGGACTGAAATGTATCCAAAGTTATTGTCTATAAAGCATACATAATCTTATACCTTTTAAAACATCACTAAATAATTATTATGAGAACACTGGGATGGGAATGGGTAATCAATATTCTAAATGTTCCATGAGTGTAATTTCTCTCTTTACGCAGCCTCTCTGCAAGATATACTGTCTTTTTGAAGTGAGTTTAAAAATAAATAAGATAATACCGACCTTGGGAGTTACACATAAGCAGCCAGCCATTTAAAGACTCATTAATCACTGATTTAAATCTCAGGGTCTCCAGCCATCCAAATTAATGCCTGAGATCTTGACTTGAGTCATGATGTAAGCTAAAAAGTCAGCTGTTTCAGCCCTCGCATGATAGGGATGTGTGTGCTCTTTACTTTTAAACATATACATGTAAGCTTAACAAATTCCCTAAAACATAAACTAATTGCTTCCTAATAAAATTTATGTTTTACAGAAAGAATCCACTGTGAAGAGAAAGGGTTGAGTTTATTTCACTACTTATTAAATAGTACTACGTGTTTTTTTAAAAAAAATAGAGACCACATGATATTTACAGTCAACTTGTACACATGCCCCCACCTCCAAATTATCCTACCACCTCATGTAACTAAAGAGTGATCTGTTCCAATGCTGCAGGGGAAAACTCGCTTTGTTGATTTATTTAATGAAATGGGTCAGTAGACAAAGATGTTACCAAAAATGGGTGATTTAAAGAAATTTCAAGAACAATTTTATGGGCTTTTAGTTTGTTATATATATGTATGCTTTTAGGGTACAAGTTGTTGTGGTTACGTGGGTGATGGTATAGTGGTGAAGTCTGACATTTTAGTGTACCTGTCAGCTGAATAGTGTACGTTTTATCCAATATATAGTTTTTTATCCCTCACCCCCCATCTCACCGTCCCCATTTCTGAGTCTTCAATGTCCATTGTACTACTCTGTATGCCTTTGCGTACCCACAGCTTAGCTGTCAAGGGTGATTTAGAATGTACACAATTTTCATCTTCTTGCAATGGCGAGTGACCAACTCTACCTAAGAGGTGATGCTGCTGTTAATGGCTCATCTGCTTGGTTCAAGCCTACACATATAAAACTTAGAATAGGGTAAGTGCTCGACAAATGAGAACTGTGACATCAGTAGTAGCAGCCATTATAGTCACGGGATCAGTAGAGTAATCATAGTAGTAGATGACACAGCTAAAGAAAGATCTCTTTGAACAAATATTAGCGGGTCTCTGAAGCCAAGCAGAGCTTATTGTCATGGTGGTTTAAAGTTTCTAGGCACCTTAATTAAGAAATTGCCCTGAATAATGGAGTACTTTTGGAATTTGGTGTCCATTCCTTTAAGAGGCCATTTTTAAGGGGTTGATAAATGGTCATTTATCTAGAGCTCACTCTATGTTCTGGATATAATCTTGTTACATTGACACCCTACTTTGTGGTTTTTCAAGTGGACCCATTCGTTTATCCTGCGGATTGTTTAATTATTTATTTTTCCAGCATAGTTTAAGCTAAAGAAATAATGGAAATTCTAGATTATAGGAAATTTGCAGTTTCTGTCAAGAATTGGGCTGAAACACAGCAAAATACCTACTCTGCATGATTTAATATTAATATCTAGAAAAATCTAGATTAGCTTTTAGTATTAAAGATAAAAATGTCATCCTTTATTCTCTACCTATTATTAATGTGTTTTTATTATTAAAGTATTATTAAAAAACATATTATTAAGGTATCTTTCAGGATATTTATAAATATAAGGATTAACATGTCATTTTGATTTTTTAAAGTCTAAGTTTTCCTGAATTTTATTAGCCAAAACCATTTCTTTCATGAAACTATGCAAAGGAGGATTGGTAAATTTGAACAGGTACATTCATGGTACCAAGTACTATGTTGTACCCTTCATATTATACTTTATGAGTTACGACATGCCTTCATATCTAAATCTCAATCTAATGATATTGCAATAAATGATATCTAAAACTAATAGAAATTGAAAAGTAAAATGCTAGAGTGAAGAGAACATATTACTAAGAAAAAAATCAATTTAATATATTATTTACTGCTGTAGAATAAGTTACTTATCTAAAACAGTAGAATATGTTCAACATCTGGGCCATAGGACAATTTGAAAATCAAGTTTTCTCATCTGTTTTTCTTTCCTATCTCCTTGATTTTTCCCTGTCTTTTCTTGGTACATACACAGGGACTTTCATTCTTCTCCAGAATTGGCCCAGACTAATGTCGCTACTTGCTCCTGGGGCTTTCTGTGACTCTGTCATTTGTCCCAGAATTTAACATAGAAGAGAGGGTAGAATAACAGCATTCAAGAGACCTTCTGTACTGAAGGCCATGCAAGGGCAGAACTTAGGTTTGGACCCTCTGATGTACATCATTACCCTGAAGGAATAATCATCAAATATCAACCATGGGGTTCAAAGGATGGTCTCTGAGGTTATTTGTCCTAACATTTCAGTTAGCAGTTTACTTACACAAAAGACTCAGAATAATAAATCCATTGACATTGATTGTTTTTGGTGGGGGTAAAGTATGTTTATTATATATATGATATATGATATGAAAATATAGAATATACATGTATATTTTAAAGAATAACAATAAAAGAAACACTTGCATATCCACCACCTAGCTTACGAAATAGAAGGTTGTTTGCACTCCATGTTTGTCAGACACGTCTATCCAATGTATCTGCTCTCCTAACCTTTGTGGTATGCCTTACCTTGCTTTTCTTTGTAGGTTACCATATAAGCATTCATCCCTGAACACTGGGGTTTAGCTTTACCATTTTTTTTAAAGCTTTTACAAATGGAATTATAAGTATATACTCGTTTGCATCTGAATTTGTTTACAAATATCATGTTCCTCATTCATCCATGTTGTGCCCAGTTGTATTTAATTCATTTTTATTGCATAGTATTGTTTCCTATGAATATATCATAATGTATTAATTTGTACTATTAAAATATATTTGGATTTTTTTCCAATTATTTTTATTTTTACAGCAATATTTCTTTGAATATTCTTGTATGTGTCTTCTGTTGCCTGTGTGAAAGAGTTTTTCTAGGATATATACACAGAAATACAGTTTCTAAGTGCTATGGTCTGGGTGTTTGTATCCCCCCTAAGTTCATATGTTAAAATCCTATCTGTCAAGATGATGGTATTAGAACATGGGGTCTTTGGAGAGGTCATTAGGTTATGAAGGCAGGACCTGCATGAAGGAGATCTGTGCCCTTACAAAATAAGCCCAAGAAAGTTTTAACCCCTTTTGCCATGTAAGGACACAGCTAGTAGTCACCATCTATGAACCAGAAAACGGGCCTTCACCAGATACCAAATCTGCCTTGATCTTGGACTTCCCAATTTCCAGAATTGTGAGAAATAAATGTCTGTTTGTAGTTTTTTAAAATTTCAATAGCTTTTGAGGTACAAGTAGGTTTTGGTTACATAAATAAACTCTATAGTGGTAAATTCTAGGTTTTTGTGCACTCATCACCAAAGCAGTGCACACTGTACCCGATATGTAGTCTTTTATCCCTCACCCCCCTCCTACCTTCTTCCACCAAGTCCAATGGACTTAAATTATAATCTACAGCATATGGACTTAACAGATATTTACAGAATATTCTACCCAACAACCGCAGAATATAAAATCTTCTCATCAGCACATGGAACATTCTCCAGGATAGATCATATAATAGGCCACAACACAAGTCTCAATAATTTAAGAAAATCAAAATCATATCAAGTATCTTCTCAGGCCACAGTGGAATAAAACTGGAAATCAACTGCAAAAGGAACGTTCAAAACTATACAAATACATGGAAATTAAATATCTGCTCCTGAATGATTTTTGAGTTGACAATAAAATCAAGATGGACATTTAAAAATTCTTTGAAATGAATGATAATAGTGACCCAAATTATAACATCTGCTATATGGGCAAAAGCAGTGCTAAGAGTTTACATCTGAATTCTACCACACATTCAAAGAAGAAGTGGTGCCAATTCTACTGAAACTATCGCAAAAGATTGAGAAAGAGGGAATCTTCCCTAAATCATTCTAGGAAGCCAGTATCACTCTAATACCAAAACCAGGAAAGGACATAACAAAATAAGAAAACTACAAACCAATAACCATGATAAACATAAATGTGAAAATCTTCAACAAAATGCTAGACAACTGAATTCAACAGCACATCGAAAAAATAATACACCATGATCAAGTGGGTTTCATACCAGGGATGTAGGAATGGTTTAACACTCACAAGTAAATAAATGTGATACATCACATGAACATAGTTTTTTCATTAAATTGTAATTTATTTTAAAATCCAGGGTACATGTGCAGGATGTGCAGATTTGTTACATAGTTAAACATGTGTCACGGTTGTTTGCTGCCCCAATCAACCCATCACCTAAGTATTAAGCTCAGAAGACATTAGCTATTTTTCCTGATTCTCTCCCTCCCACTGCCCCCATGACAGACCCCAGTGTGTGTTGTTCCCCTCCCTGTGTCCATATGTTCTCAATGTTCAGCTCCCACTTATGGGTGAGAACATGCAGTGTTTGATTGTCTATTCCTGAATTAGTTTGTTGAGGATAATGGCTTCCAGCTCCATCCATGCCAAGGCTATCCCTACAAAGGACATGATCTCTTTCCTTTTTATGGTTGCATAGTATTTCGTGGTACATATGTACCATATTTTCCTTACCCAGTCTATCATTGATAGGTATTTGGATTGATTCTATGTCTTTGTTACTGTGAATCGGCTGCAATGAACATACATGTGCATATATCTTTATAATAGAATGACTTATATTTGGGGGGTTATATACCCAGCAATGGGATTGCTGGGTCAAATGGTATTTCTGGTTCTAGGTCTTTGAGGATTTGCCACACTGTCTTCCACAATGGTTGAACTAATTTACATTCCCACCAACAGTGTAAAAGTGTTCCTATTTCTCCACATTCTTACCAGCATCTGTTGTTTCTTAACTTTTTAATAATCACCATTCTGACAAGCACGAGATAGTATCTCATTGTGGTTTTGATCTGCATTTCTCTAATGATCAGTAATGTTGAGCTTGTCTTTATGTGTTTGTTGGCTGCATGAGTGTCTTCTTTTGAGAAGTGTCCGTTCATGTCCTTTGCCCAGTTTTTAATGGGTTTGTTTTTTCTTGTAAATTTATTTAAGTTCCTTGTACACCTTGGATATTAGACCTTTGTCAGATAGATAGGTGCAAAAATTTTCTCCCATTCTATAGATTATCTGTTCACTTCTATGACAGTTTCTTCTGCTGTGCCAAAGTTCTTTAGTTTATATCCTATTTGTCAATTTTTGCTTTTGTTTCAATTGCTTTTGATTACTTAAGCAGATTAAAAACAAAACTTTATGATCATTTCAATAGATACAGAAAAAGCATTTGATAAAATCCAACATATCATTATGATAAAAAAAACCCTTAATAAACTAGCATAGAAGGCACTTACCACAAATTAATCAAAACCATTTATGACAGACCCACAGCTAATATCATACTGAATGGGGAAAAGTTGAAAGCATTCCCCATGAGAACTGGAACAGGGTAAGGATGCCCCCTTTGACCACTTCTATTCAGCACAGTACTGGAAGTCCCAGCCAGAGCAATCAGGCAAGAGAAATGACTAAAAGGCATCCAAATTGGAAAAGAGAAAGTCAAACTAACGCTGTTCACTGATGATATGATTGTCTACCTAAAAAACCCTAGAGACTCATCCAAATGATTCCTAGGTCTGATAAATGAATTTAGTAAAGTCTCAGGTTACAAAATCAATGTACACAAATTAGTAGCACTGCTATACACCAACAGTGACCAAGCTGAGAAATTAAGAACTCAATACCTTTTACAACAGCCACACACTAAAAAATAAAATATTTAGGAATATACTTTACCAAGGAGGGAAAAGATCTCTACAAAGAGAACTAAAAAACACTACTGAAAAAAAAATCATAGATGACACAAACAAATGGAAAAACGTCCTATGCTCATAGATGGATAGAAAGACTCAATATGGTGAAAATGACCATACTGTCAAAAGCAATCTACAGATTCAATTTCTGTTGTTTCTAAACTACCCAGTCTGTGTTATCTTGTTATAGCACTCAATAAAATTGAACTATGCATATCCTAACTTGTTAATAGTAAACTGTTTTCTAGTTTAGACTGTTAAAGCATATTTTTCTAAATATAAAATCGTGACTCTCACACAAATATAAAGCCAATACATTGAAGATTTTATTTAACTCATTAATCAACGAAGGAAACGGTAACTGTTGCAGCCAGTTCAAAGGAGAATCTAAAGAACAGACAAATATATAGGCTTTAATGAATTTACAAATAGATGCAAAACTGGCAAAAATACATTGGGCAATAATCAATTTCATTCCCCTGGAAACAATTTGCATGTCTATGGGCAAAAATCATTTGCCTTACTATCAGTTTTCTAAAATTCATAGAACTGTAAAATAGCTGAAAAACAATGAAAGGCAGTAATAACCTGGAAAGATGCACTAGACAGGGCACATAGTAACCTTTTCAAAGTCATTCACATTTTTTCCCCAGAGCACCATTTTATCCTCTCACAGCAGTAACTGGAAATTCTCATTGTTATACAATCTTGCCACATTTGGTACTGTCAGTCCTTTTAATTTTTGTCAGTCTGGTGGGCATGTAATAATGTTTCACTATGATTCTAATTTGCATTGTCCTGATTATTAATAAAGCTAAGCACCTTTTCATATGTTTCTTGGCCATTTGGATAGCTTCTTTTTTGTTAGTTTTTTAAATTTTTTATTTTTTGTTTTGTGGGTACATAGTAGGTTTATATATTGTACGGGAGATGTTTTGATACAGGCATGCAATGTGAAATAATCACATCATGGAGAATGGGTGAATAGCCTCTCTTTTGAAGCACGTTTCCAAGCTTTGGGCAATTTTCCTATTGGTTAAATTAACTTTTTTGAAGCTCAAAGGGAATTAAGAGGTTGTCTAGTGTAGAAGGTCCACAGTTTCCTTTATTTTTGTACTAGTTTTACAGAACTGACTTTATCTAAAATATACATATATATGCTGAATTGTTACTTTCTTTAATATTTTTCTTCAAATTTACTGATTTTATTTTCTACATATATTGATTTTAAAATTAAAATTTATTTGAATGCCATAAATGGAAAACCAATATCAATTTGCCATAAACATCATATAGCAGTTTAAACAAATACAATAAAAGCAAAATTACATTGTTTAATTTTACTAGGTAGATTGGCTCTGAAATGGGGGACCTGAGCTTCATTCTCTCTCCTTTTTATCTTTCTCTTCCCAACCCCCATCCCAATAAGAAGGGAAATAAGCAAGTATTAGAGCAGTCTGAAAGAAATACTAAAACCAAACAGGCTATTTCCCTGCCTTAATATAAATACTTGAAAGAAACTGGCACGGGAATAGCAATCTCATTGTGTGACTCTCGGTGTCATTTAGCGTCAGATCCAAGAGCAGGATTCACTAAACTTGTGTTGTGGTCCTCCAGAGGCATGTTTTCACATACTTTGAGAAACACTGATTTCATCCAACTCCCCTGTTGTAGAAGTGAAGATGCTGGGGCAGTCCAGGGAAGGTAAGTGTGATAAGCAAACCAATGTTCCCCAAAGATGTCACCTTCTAATCCCTAGAACCTGTAAATAGGTTACCTTATATGGTAAAATAGGCTCTACAGATGTGATTAAGGTTAGACTTTGAGATGAGGAGATTAGTCTGAATTATCTGGTTAGGTCCAATCTGATCACTTGAGCCCTTAAAAGAAGAAATTTTTCTTGGACCAGAGCCAGATGCAGCAGCAGAAGATGCAAGAGAGATCTGAAGCCTGAGGAAATGTCCCATTGTTTCTGGATTTGAGGTGAAGGGAACCAAGAGTTGGGGAGTGCAGGTGGCCTCTAGAAGCTGAGAATAACCCCTGGCTGGCAGCCAGCAAGGAAATGAGAACTTCAGTTTTCCCATTGCTTAAACCAAATTCTGCCACCATCTTGCAAACAATGAATGAGGTTGGAAGGAGATTCTCCCCCAAGGATTCCAGAGAAGAGCCCAGGCTGAACTTGACCTGGATTTTAGCCTCGTGGAAGCCAGAGGAGCACAACCAGTCAAGCCAACTGGGCTTATGACCTGCGAAACTGTGAGCTAAAAAATTTGTGTTAAGCTTGTGGTCATTTGTTACGGCAGCAATAGAAGATGAATACAAGTATTCAGCTTTCAAAAAAGAAAGAAATCCTGTCATTTGACACAACATGGGTGAACCTGGAAGACATGATGCTAAGTAAAATGAGCCAGACACAAGAGGACAAATGCTATGTGATCCCAGTGATATGAGGAATATAAAATAGTCAAACTTGTTGAAGCAGAGAGTAGAAAAATGATTGCCAGGGGATAAGGGTGGGAGAAATAGTGAGATGATAGTCAAAGGGTACAAAGTTATACTTTTTATTTTTTATTTTTATCATATTTTAAGATCTGAGGTACATGTGCAGAACGTGCAGGTTTGTTACATAGTTATACACGTGCCATTGTGGTTTGCTGCACCCATCAATCCGTCATCTACATTAGATATTTCTCCTAATGCTATCCCTTCCCTAGTCCCCAACCCCCCAACATGCCCCGGTGTGTGATGATCCCCTCCCTGTGTCCATGCATTCTCATTAATCAACTCCCACTTATGAGTGAGAACATGCGGTGTTTGATTTTCTGTTTTTGTGTTAGTTTCCTGAGAATAATGTTTCCAGTGTCATCCGTCTCCCTGCAAAGGACATAAACTCATGCTTTTTTATGGCTACATAGTATTCCATGGTGTATATGTGCCACATTTTCTTTATCCAGTCTATCATTGATGGGCATTTGGTTTGGTTCCAAGTCTTTGCTGTTGTAAACAGTGCCACAATAAACATACACGTGCATGTCTCTTTGTAGTAGAATGATTTCTAATTCTTTGGTTATATACCCAGTAATGGGATTTTTGGGTCAAATGGTATTTCTAGTTCCAGATCCTTGAGGAATCGCCACACTGTCATCCACAATGGTTGAGGTAGTTTACAGTCCCACCAACAGTGTCAAAGTGTTCCTATTTCTCCACATCCTCTCCAGCAGCTGTTGTTTCCTGACTTTTTAATGATTGCCATTCTAACTGGTGTGAGATGGTATCTCATTGTGGTTTTGATTTGCATTTCTCTGATGGCCAGTGATGATGAGCATTTTTTCATGTGTCTTTTGGCTGCATAAATGTCTTCTTTTGAGAAGTGTCTGTTCATATCCTTTGCCCACTTTTTGATGGGGTTGTTTGTTTTTTTCTTGTAAATTTGTTTGAGTTCATTGTAGATTCTGAATATTAGCCCTTTTTCAGATGAGTAGGTTGTGAAAATTTTCTCCCATTCTGTAGGTTGCCTGTTCACTCTGATGGTAGTTTCTTTTGCTGTGCAGAAGCTCTTTAGTTGAATGAGATCCCATTTGTCAATTTTGGCTTTTGTTGCCATTGCTTTTGGTGTTTTAGACATGAAATCCTTGCCCATACCTATGTCCTGAATGGTAATGCCTAGGTTTTCTTCTAGGGTTTTTATGGTTTTAGGTCTAACATTTAAGTCTTTAATCCATCTTGAATTAATTTTTGTATAAGGTGTAAGGAAGGGATCCAATTTCAGCTTTCTACATATGGCTAGCCAGTTTTCCCAGCACCATTTATTAAATAGGGAATCCTCTCCCCATTGCTTGTTTTTGTCAGGTTTGTCAAAGATCAGATAGTTGTAGATATGCGGTGTTATTTCTGAGGGCTCTGTTCTGTTCCATTGATCTATATCTCTGTTTTGGTACCAGTACCATGCTGTTTTGGTTACTGTAGCCTTGTAGTATATTTTGAAGTCAGGTAGTGTGATGCCTCCAGCTTTGTTCTTTTGGCTTAGGATTGACTTGGCGATGCAGGCTCTTTTTTGGTTCCATATGAACTTTAAAGTAGTTTTTTCCAATTCTGTGAAGAAAGTCATTGGTAGCTTGATGGAGATGGCATTGAATCTATAAATTACCTAGGGCAGTATGGCCATTTTCACGATATTGATTCTTCCTACCCATGAGCATAGAATGTTCTTCCATTTCTTTGTATCCTCTTTTATTTCATTGAGCAGTGGTTTGTAGTTCTCCTTGAAGAGGTCCTTCACATCCCTTGTAAGTTGGATTCCTAGGTATTTTATTCTCTTTGAAGCATGAGTGAATGGGAGTTCACTCATGATTTGGCTCTCTGTTTGTCTGTTATTAGTGTATAAGAATGCTTGTGATTTTTGTACATTGATTTTGTATCCTGAGACTTTGCTGAAGTTCCTTATCAGCTTAAGGAGATTTTGGCCTGAGACAATGGGGTTTTCTAGATATAAAATCATGTCATCTGCAAACAGGGACAATTTGATTTCCTCTTTTCCTAATTGAATACCCTTTATTTCCTTCTCCTGCCTAACTGCCCTGGCCAGAACTTCCAACACTATGTTGAATAGGAGTGGTGAGAGAGGGCATCTCTGTCTTGAGCCAGTTTTGAAAGGGAATGCTTCCAGTTTTTGCCCATTCAGTATGATATTGGCTGTGGGTTTGTCATAGATAGCTCTTATTATTTTGAGATACATCCCATCAATACCTAATTTATTGAGAGTTTTTAGCATGAAGGTTGTTGAATTTTGTCAAAGGCCTTTTCTGCATCTACTGAGATAATCATGTGGTTTTTGTCTTTGGTTCTGTTTATATGCTGTATTACATTTATTGATTTGCGTATGTTGAACCAGCCTTGCATCCCAGGGATGAAGCCCACTTGATCATGGTGGATAAGCTTTTTGATGTGCTGCTGGATTCGGCTTGCCAGTATTTTATTGAGGATTTTTGCATCAATGTTCATCAAGGATATTGGTCTAAAAATCTCTTTTTTGGTTGTGTCTCTGCCAGGCTTGGTATCAGGATGATGCTGGTCTCATAAAATGAGTTAGGGAGGATTCCCTCTTTTTCTATTGATTGGAATAGTTTCAGAAGGAATGGTACCAGTTCCCCCTTCTACCTCTGGTAGAATTCGCCTGTGAATCCATCTGGTCCTGGACTCTTTATGGTTGGTAAGCTATTGATTATTGCCACAATTTCAGAGCCTGTTATTGGTCTATTCAGAGATTCAACTTCTTCCTGGTTTAGTCTTGGGAGGGTGTAGGTATCGAGGAATTTATCCATTTCTTCTAGATTTTCTAGTTTATTTGCACAGAGGTGTTTGTAGTCTTCTCTGATGGTAGTTTGTATTTCTGTGGGATTGGTGGTGATATCCCCTTTATCATTTTTTATTGCATCTATTTGATTCTTCTCTCTTTTCTTCTTTATTAGTCTTGCTAGTGGTCTATCAATTTTGTTGATCCTTTCAAAAAACCAGCTCCTGGATTCATTAATTTTTTGAAGGGTTTTTTGTGTCTCTATTTCCTTCAGTTCTGCTCTGATTTTAGTTATTTCTTGCCTTCTGCTAGCTTTTGAATGTGTTTGCTCTTGCTTTTCTAGTTATTTTAATTGTGATGTTATGGTGTCAGTTTTGGATCTTTCCTGCTTTCTCTTGTGGGCATTTAGTGCTATAAATTTCCCTCTACACACTGCTTTGACTGTGTCCCAGAGATTCTGGTATGTTGTGTCTTTGTTCTCGTTGGTTTCAAAGAACATCTGTATTTCTGCCTTCATTTCGTTATGTACCCAGTAGTCATTCAGGAGCAGGTTATTCAGTTTCCATGTAGTTGAGTGGTTTTGAGTGAGTTTCTTAATCCTGAGTTCTAGTTTGATTGCACTGTGGTCTGAGAGACAGTTTGTTATAATTTCTGTTCTTTTACATTTGCTAAGGAGAGCTTTACTTCCAACTATGTGGTCAATTCTGGAATAGGTGTGGTGTGGTGCTGAAAAAAATGTATATTCTGTTGATTTGGGGTGGAGAGTTCTGTAGATGTCTATTAGGTCCACTTGGTGCAGAGGTGAGTTCAATTCCTGGGTATCCTTGTTAACTTTCTGTCTCATTGATCTGTCTAAAGTTGACAGTGGGGTGTTAAAGTCTCCTGTTATTATTGTGTGGGAGTCTAAGTCTCTTTGTAGGTCCCTCAGGACTTGCTTTATGAATCTGGGGGCTCCTGTATTGGGTGCATATATATTTAGCATAGTTAGCTCTTCTTGTTGAATTGATCCCTTTACCATTATGTAATGGCCTTCTTTGTCTCTTTTGATCTTTGTTGGTTTAAAGTCTGTTTTATCAGAGACTAGCATTGCAACCCCTGCCTTTTTTTGTTTTCCATTTGCTTGGTAGATCTTCCTCCATCCTTTTATTTTGAGCCTATGTGTGTCTCTGCACGTGAAATGGGTTTCCTGAATACAGCACACTGATGGGTCTTGACTCTTTATCCAATTTGCTAGTCTGTGTCTTTTAATTGGAGCATTTAGTCCATTTACATTTCAAGTTAATATTGTTATGTTTGAATTTGATCCTGTCATTATGATGTTAGCTGGTTATTTTGCTCGTTAGTTGATGCAGTTCCTTCCTAGTTTCAATGGTCTTTACATTTTGGCATGATTTTGCAGTGGCTGGTACCGGTTGTTCCTTTCCATGTTTAGTGCTTCCTTCAGGAGCTCTTTTAGGGCAGGCCTGGTGGTGACAAAATCTCTCAGCATTTGCTTGTCTGTAAAGGATTTTATTTTTCCTTCACTTATGAAGCTTCGTTTGGCTGCATATGAAATTCTGGGTTGAAAATTCTTTTCTTTAAGAATGTTGAATATTGGCCCCCACTCTCTTCTGGCTTGTAGAGTTTCTGCCGAGAGATCCGCTATTAGTCTGATGGGCTTCCCTTTGTGGGTAACCCGACCTTTCTCTCTGGCTGCCCTTAACATTTTTTCCTTCATTTCAACTTTGGTGAATCTGACATTTATGTGTCTTGGAGTTGCTCTTCTCGAGGAGTATCTTTGTGGCGATCTCTGTATTTCCTGAATCTGAATGTTGGCCTGCCTTGCTAGATTGGGGAAGTTCTCTTGGATAATATCCTGCAGAGTGGCTTCCAGCTTGGTTCCATTCTCCCCGTCACTTTCAGGTACACCAATCAGACATAGATTTGGTCTTTTCACATAGTCCCATATTTCTTGGAGGCTTTGTTCGTTTCTTTTTATTCTTTTTTCTCTAAACTTCCCTTCTCACTTCATTTCATTCATTTCATCTTCCATCACTGATACCCTTTCTTCCAGTTGATCGCATCGGCTCCTGAGGCTTCTGCATTCTTCACATAGTTCTCGAGCCTTGGCTTTCAGCTCCATCAGCTCCTTTAAGCACTTCTCTGTATTGGTTATTCTAGTTATACATTCTTCTAAATTGTTTTCAAAGTTTTTAACTTCTTTGCCTTTGGTTTGAATTTCCTCCTGTAGCTTGGAGTAGTTTGATTGTCTGAATCCTTCTTCTCTCAACTCGTCAAAGTCATTCTCTGTCCAGCTTTGTTCCATTGCTGGTGAGGAATTGTGTTCCTTTGGAGGAGGAGAGGCGCTCTGCTTTTTAGAGTTTCCAGTTTTTCTGCTCTGTTTTTTCCCCATCTTTGTGGTTTTGTCTACTTTTGGTGTTTGATGATGGTGATGTACAGATGGGTTTTTGGTATGGATGTCCTTTCTGTTTGTTAGTTTTCCTTCTAACAGACAGGACCCTCAGCTGCAGGTCTGTTGGAGTTTGCTAGAGGTCCACTCCAGACCCTGTTTGCCTGGGTATCAGCAGCAGTAGCTGCAGAACAGCAGATTTTCCTGAACCGCGAATGCTGCCATCTGATCGTTCCTCTGGAAGTTTTGTCTCAGAGGAGTACCCGGTCGTGTGAGGTGTCAGTCTGCCCCTATTGGGGGGTGCCTCCCAGTTAGGCTGCTCAGGGGCCAGGGGTCTGGGACCCACTTGAGGAGGCAGTCTGTCCGTTCTCAGATCTCCAGCTGCGTGCTGGGAGAGCCACTGCTCTCTTTAAAGCTGTCAGACAGGGACATTTAAGTCTGCAGAGGTTACTGCTCTCTTTTTGTTTGTCTGTGCCCTGCCCCCAGAGGTGGAGCCTACAGAGTCAGGCAGGCCTCCTTGAGATGTGGTGGGCTTCACCCAGTTTGAGCTTCCCGGCTGCTTTGTTTACCTAAGCAAGCCTGGGCAATGGTGGGCACCCCTCCCCCAGCCTTGCTGCCACCTTGCAGTTTGATCTCAGACTGCTGTGCTAGCAATCAGTGAGACTCCGTGGGCGTAGGATCCTCCAAGCCAGGTGCGGGATATAATCTCCTGGTGCGCCATTTTTTAAGCGCATTGGAAAAGCGCAGTATTAGGGTGGGAGTGACCCGATTTTCCAGGTGCCGTCTGTCACCCCTTTCTTTGACTAGGGAAGGGAACTCCCTGACCGCTTGCACTTCCCGAGTGAGGCAATGCCTCGCCCTGCATCGTCTTATGCACAGTGTGCTGCACCCACTGTCCTGCGCCCACTGTCTGGCACTCCCTAGTGAGATGAACCCGGTACCTCAGATGTAAATGCAGAAATCACCCGTCTTCTACGTCACTCACACTGGGAGCTGTAGACTGGAACTGTTCCTATTCGGCCATCTTGGCTGCCCTCTGTTTTAGTTTTAGAGACAGGGTCTGCTCTGTTGTGTTCTTATCACCAAAAAAAAAATTTTTTTAATAAAGAGGGTAGGGAGAAACTTTTGGAGATGTTGGATATGTTTATGGCATTGTTTATAGTTTAGTTTTTGTTTGTTTGTTTTTTGAGACAGAGTTTTGCTCTTGTTGCCCAGGCTGGAGTGCAATGGCATGATCTCGGCTCACCACAACCTCCACCTTCCAGGTTCAAGCAATTCTCCTGCCTCTGCCTCCTGAGTAACTGGGATTACAGGCATGTGTCACCACACCCAGCTAATTTTGTATTTTTAGTAGAAATGGGTTTCTCCATGTTGGACAGGCTGGTCTCGAACTCCCGACCTCAGGTGATCCACCCTCCTTGGCCTCCCAAAGTGCTGGGATTACAGGAGTGAGCCACTGTACCCAGCTTATAGTTTTATCCTCCAAACTATTACATCGTGTACAATAAATATGAAGGAAGGAAGGAAAGAAGTAAGGGAGGGGAGGGGAGAGGAGGGAAGGGAATCTACCATAGTCATATTTTATAATTTGCCTTAACAGTGAAGGGTAACCTTGCCCTCTGGAGGTTTGGTAATTGAGTCTGTTGAAATAAATGGACAATAAAAACATTAACAGGAGAAAAGGCAGACACATTGATTAACGTGCGTATGTGCACAGTAGCCACACAAAATACAAGACTTAAGGAAGGGCCAGATGATTGAAGTTTAAATACCTTTTCATAGGGGAAAGGGATTAGAGGAAAAGTAGATAATTTTTAAGGGAAGTGAATGGGCATAAAGAGCAGATAACAGTCTTGGACAAAGTTCCTCTGAGCTCTGGAGGAGATGGCAACAAGCTATGGGAAGATGAGGGGCAGAAGTGTACTATGCATAAAATGTGTCTTATTCTGCAGATAGTTGTTTAGGTGACAGCCCTTCAAAGAATAGTTGAAAGAATAGCTGAAAAGTCTGTCTAGGCATAGTGTCCTGGGTATGGAGACTTTTCATTCCCTCTCCTGTGATAAGAGTTAACATTTTATGGTTAATGTAGATTCCAGGGAGGGGTCTAAGGCAATTGCATTTCTTTTGGAAGAACTACCTTCTGTCAGATAAAGGAACTTCAGAGAAAGCCCACCCTTGTAGTTAGGGGAGAAAGAAGGAAAAGTCAGAGAGACCTTAATTCTGAAGTAATTTGTAAGGTCTTTAATTTTCTTTAATCAAAGCATACCAAAACACCCTACTTTGGAGTATCATTTTCTGAGCCCCAAAATAGTCACACCATTCTCTGAAAACAAAATAAAATTTAAAACGAAAAATAAATATGATATTGTGACTTGTTCAAATTCATGCAGCTATCTAGAGTCAGAGCCCAAACTAGAACCCAGGGTTTTTGTATTCCATTCCAGGGTTCTTTACACTATATTACATAATTGTATATTGATACAAAAGATTAGCTTGGTATATAGTAAAATATATAAGGAAGGCTATTCATAAGCTGTACTTCTCATTCAGCCATTCATGTGTGTAAGTATACATATATATATATATATATATCAGGACTATACATTTTCAAGAAAATTAGACATGTTGAAAAATTTTTAATTATCCTCACAAAGCAAGAGTATTTGAGCCATGTTTTTCATCCAACAATCTTGCACTGGACTGATTCGTGCAAAGTGAATAATATCCTGAAAGGCAAAGGGCAGAATATGTGAGTCACACTGCTGAGGAGATAACTCATTCCATAGAAGCTTAAAAAAGAAAAAGAGAAACAAACCTAAGACAACAAAGTTCAGTGGTGTGGTTACTTAATGCAATCAATTTACAGTTCACACCACTTTTCTAAAGAAGGCAGTGGATAAAGGACCAGTTATGCCACATAAGATTTCCTACTGAGGAGGAAATTAAATGTCTCCTGTCCAATACCTACTGGATTGGCTCTGATTTACCTAATAAATACAAACTTTCTCTCCTTGAATAATAGTTTTTCAGGCAGTAAGCTTTTGGCAAGAAAGGTGATGGCAGAGAGTTCTTCTCCCCCACAGTCATTATTTTTTTTCCTTATTATGTGCAAACAACTCCACTGATGTCCAGCGCTACCGAAGTTGTGGCAAAAGGAAGACATTTTGTGTCAAGGCTGATTCTTTGATGAAGGTGCACAGGATTTTGTGACTCTCAGTTTTGGGCCAAGGCAAGACAAGAAAAGATCCTACTGGTGGTTACCATAACTTGTGGTCATTTTTTGTTGAACCACAGAACTGGGAAATTCAGCAAAAGTGCATGAATTCTGTTCCGTTTTAGATTGAAAATTTTAATGGCCTTTTGACAATTATGAAACTCCCACAGACTCCCTTTTTTGGCTATTCCATCATCAAGAGATCACAAAAATCAGTTTCGCAAGCCCAGTGTTGAACATACAACTGGAATCTGAGCATTTTTTGCCTCCTTAGCAAATAATGTTTCAGAATTTTTATTATTAATGTACTTTCTTTGTCAACAGTAAATTATTTTACACTACAAACTTTTGGGGAGGATAACAACAATTAGATCTAGAACACTTTTATTTTCAACTTCAGCTCTGGTTTCTCTATCAGGATAACATTTATACAAAATAATTCAGAAAGTCTAAATAAAATATGTTACGTGGAGAAATGCTTTTCTCAATGATCACTAAGAATTGGCCTATGAGTAGTGTAGGTATAATTAGAAACATTCGCAGGCAGAGGAAATCTTACATGAGCAACTTCTATAATAAACTCATTTGCTGTCCAAGGAGATGTCCTGATCAATGTAAATCAGAGGCTTGCATAATTGTTGCAGGGGGAAAAATTGAACTATCTCTGTTCCCACTGTGAAATTTTCTATCACAGTTCAACAGTGGATTGAGATCACCCTCAGACTCATCCACATCAATACCAACCAATTACATCAGTCAGTGCATTAATTGAGCACCTGCTGGGGTGTGAAAATGGGAGAATGACTGGAGAGAGAGACATAAATCTGAGTCCTGGATAATTCAATTTGTCTTCTGGGTCTTAGTTTCCTCTTAGGTAAAATGGAAGCATCTCTTGAACGAAATAGCATTTAATGAATCCCAAAGTCCCATCAGCTCTTATAATCTGTAATTCCGTGACATGATCATCATATATGTTTAAATCTTTTTATTCCAAAAATTGATATGTACTTATTATTTTAAAATATCTACAAGTTACAGAAAAATACACAGAAAACATTTAAAACACCCATAATTTACACATGTACAAATCTATTAAAATTCAAAAAAATGTCTTTCCAGAGTTTTTTCTTATGCTTGTATGTAGGTAACTATGTGTCTATATGCATATATATACATACAAACGTATGTATTTATACACACAATATTTTTTAACAGAAGGATTTACTGCACACAAATTTTTAACATCCATTTCTTCATGTAATAAATGACAAACATCTCCCCATGTTAGAAAGTGTAGATCTACATTATTTTAAACTATTGGAGAGAATTCCATTATGTGTATGTACCATCATATATTTCGACAGTTCTCTATTTCTGGGCATTTAAAGTGTTTCTATTTTTGCTGTTATAAACAATGACAGAGTGAATATGCATATGCCTATATATTTGCCTATATAAGCAGATATTTCTGTGGGATAGAGACCCATAAGTAGAATTAATAGATCAAAGTATATGCACATTTTAAGGTTTTATACAGTACTTCTATTGTTTGGATTGCAAGTACAATGTCAGGAGCGTGAAAAAGTCCATTTCTTTCTCCAACGACTTACTGATGTGATTCAGGTACTATGAGAAATAATTTCAAATTATGTTTGCACTGGAGATTTTTTTCTTTTTTGACAGGGTCTTGCTTTGCTCTGTCACCCAAGTTGGAGTGCGCTGGAACAATCATGGCTCATTGCAGCCTCAACCTCCTGAGCTGAAGCAACCCTCCCACCTCAGCCTTCCAAGTAACTAAAACTATAGGTGTGTGTTACCACGCCTGGCTAATTTTTGAATTTCTTGTAGAGATAGGGTTTCACCATGTTGCTCAGACTGGTCTCAAACTCCTGAGCTCAAGCAATCCACCTGTCTCGGCTTCCCAAAGTGCTGGGATTACCAGAGTAAGCAACTGCACCCAGCCTGTGCTGGAGATTTTTAAATAAAAGTTTGCTTTGATTTTTGTCCCTGCATTTTGAGATTTTACCAGTGACACCTATGCATGTAATTTCAGAAAAGTGTCAGATACATTTAAGATACCTAACTTGGCAATATCGCATTCTTATCCTTATTGTGATGATACGTAGACCAGCAATATCTCCCAAATCTCCTAAAAACTTTTAGTTGGTAAAAGTAGATCATTTGCTCAAATAATCTACTAAAGACTCAAGTTGGCTGAATTAGCCAAGTCAGTTATGATAAATTAAAAGCAGAGTTTAGTTTTTCTTTAATTTTTCCTTTCTTTTTAAAAAAATTTTTGACCTTTCTTTTTAAACAAAATGTTAGTGGTAAGTACTATGAAGTAAACAGAACAGGGTAAGGGAAAGAAGAGTTGTGTGATGTGTGGTGCTTTCATATGTAGCACTTCTTTGGGGAAGGGAAAGGTTAGGGAAGGCTTCTTGGAGGAGGTGGCACTGAAGCAGAGCTGTGACTAATGTTAAGAAGCAAGCCACGTGAATATCTGGAGGAAGAGTGATCCAGGCCATGAGAAGAGCAAATGCCAAAACCCCAAGTTGGAAATATTTTCTGGCATTTTATGTAACAGCTCTTAAAAAAGCCATTGTGGAGGATCTGGAAAGATGGCCAAATAGGAACAGCTCCAGTCTGCAGCTCCCAGTGAGACCCACTGAAATGGGTGATTTCTGCATTTCCAACTGAGGTACCTGGTTCATCTCATTGGAACTGGTTAGACACTGGGTGCAACCAACGGAGGGCGAGCAGAAGAAGGGTGGGGCATCACCTCGCTCAGGAAGTGCAAGGGGCTGGGGACCTCCCTTCCCTTCCCAGCTGTGAGGGACCGTGCTATGTGGCCCAGACACCATGCTTTTCCCACGGTTTTTGCAAGCCACAGACCAGGAGATTCCCGCGTGTGCCTACACCACCAAGACTGTGGGTTTCAAGCACAAAACTGGGCAGCTGTTAGGGCAGACACCTAGCAAGCCACAGGAGTTTTTTTTCCCTCGTACCCCAGTGGCACTTGGAACCCCAGTGAGACAGAACCGTTCATGCCCCTGGAAAGGGGGCTGAAGCCAGGGAGCAAAGTGGTCTCGCTTAGTGGGTCCCAATTCCATGGACCCCAGCAAGCTAAGAACCACTGGCTTGAAATTCTCACTGCCAGCGCAGCAGTGTGAAGTAAACTTGGGATGATAGAGTTTGATGGGGGAAGGGGCGTCCACTATTACTGAGGCTTGAGTACGTGGTTTTCCCCTCACAGTGTTAAGGAAGCCAACGAGAAGTTCAGACTGTGTGGAACTCACCACAGCACTGCAAAGTGGCCGTGGCCAGACTGGCTCCCTAGATTCTTCCTCACTGGGCAGGGTATCTCTGAAAGAAAGGCAGCAGTCCCAGTCAGGGGCTTACAGATAAAACTCCCATCTCCCTGGGACAGAGCACCTAGGGGACGAGGTGGCTGTGGGAGTAGTTTCAGCAGGCTTAAACGTTCCTGCCTGTTGGCTCTGAAGACAGCAGCAGGTCTCCCAGCAAAGCACTTGAGCTCTGCTAAGGGACAGACTGCCTCCTCAAGTGGGTCCCTGACCCCTGTGCCTCCTTACTAGGAGACACCTCCCAGCAGGTGTCGACAGACACCTCATGCAAGAGAGCTCTGGCTGGCATCAGGCAGGTGCCCCTCTGGGACGAAGCTTCCAGAGGAAGAAGCAGGCAGCAATCTTTGCTGTTCTGCAGAATCCACTGGTGATACCCAGGTGAACAGGGTCTAGAGTGGACCTCCAGCCAACTCCAGCCAACCTGCAGCAGAGGGTCCTGACTGTTAGAAGGAAAACTTACAAACAGAAAGCAGTAACATCAGCATCAACAAAAAGGATGCCCACCCAAAAACCCTATCCAAAGGTTATTAGCATCAAAGATCAAAGGTGGATAAATCCATGAAGATGAGGAAAAAAACAGTGCAAAAAGGCTGAAAATTCTGAAACCAGAATGCCTCTTTTCCTCCAAATGATTGCAACACCTCTCCAGCAAGGGCACAAAACTGAATGGAGAGTGAGTTTGACTTTGACGAATTGACACAAATAGGCTTCAGAAGGTGGGCAATAACAAACTCTTCTGAGCTAAAAGAGCATGTTCTAACCCAATGCAAGGAAGAAAAGAACCTTGATAAAAGGTTACAGGAACTGCTAACTAGAATAACTGTTTTGGAGAAGAACATAAATGACCTGACGGAGCTGAAAAACACAGCACAAGAACTTCACGAAGCATAAACAAGATCAATAGCTGAATTGATCAAGTGGAAGAAAGGTTATCAGGGATTAAAGATCAACTTAATGAAATAAAACATGAAGACAAGTTTAGAGAAAAAAGAGTGAAAAGAAACAAACAAAACCTTCAGGAAATATGGGACTATGTGAAAAAAACAAATCTACGTTTGATTGGTGTACCTGAAAGTGACAGGAAGAATGGAACCAAGTTGGAAAACACTCTTCAGGGTATTATTCAGGAGAACTTCCCCAACTGAGCAAGGCAGGCCTACATTCAAATGCAGGAAATACAGAGAACACCACAAAGATACTCCTTGAGAAGAGCAACCCCAAGACCCATAATTGTCAGATTCACCAAGGTTGAAATGAAGGAAAAAGTGTGAAGGGTAGTGAGAGAGAAAGGTCAGGTTACCTACAAAAGGAAGCCCATCAGACTAACAGCAAATCTGTCTGCAGAAACCCCATAAACAAGAAGAGGGCGAGGACCAATATTCAACGTTTGTAAAGAAAAGAATTTTCAACCCAGAATCTCATATCCAGCCAAACTAAGCTTCATAAGCAAAGGAGAAATAAAATCCTTTACAGACAAGCAAATGCTGAGGGATTTTGTCACCAACTGGCCTGCCTTGTGAGAGGTCCTGAAGGAAGCACTAAGTATGGAAAGGAAAAGCCTGTACCAGCCACTGCAAAAACATACCAAAATAAAAAGACCAATGACACTATGAAGAACCTGCATCAACTATTATGCAAAATAACAAACTAGCATCATGATGACAGGATCAAATTCACATATAACAATATTAGCCTTAAATATAAATTGGCTAAATGCCACAAGTAAAAGACACAGACTGGCAAATTGGATAAAGAGTCAAGACCCATTGGTGTGCTGTATTCAGGAGATCCATCTCATGTGCAAAGAAACAAATGGGCTCAAAATAAAGGGATGGAGGAATATTTAACAAGCAAATGGAAAGAAAAAAAAAAGCAAGGGTTGCAATCCTAGTCTCTGATAAAACAGACTTTAAACCATCAAAGATGAAAAGAGACAAGGGCATTACATAACGTAAAGGGATCAATGCAACAAGAAGAGATAACTATCCTAAATATATATGCACCCAATACAGGAGCCTCAGATTCATAAAGCAAGTTGTTAGAGACCTACAAAGAGACTTAGACTCCCACAAAATAATAGTGGGAGACTATAACACCCCACTGTCAATATTAGAGCGATAAAACAGAAAATTAACAAGGATATTCAGGACTTGAACTCAGCTCTAGACCAGGCATACCTAATAGACATCTACAGAACTCTCCACCCCAAATCAGCAGAATATATATACATTCTTCTCAGCACCACATAGCACTTAGTCTAAAATCGACCACATAATTGGAAGTAAAACACTCCTCGGCAAATGCAAAAGAACGGAAATCATAACAGTCTCCCAGACCACAGTGCAATCAAATTCGAACTCAGGATTGGAATACTATGCAGCCATAAAAAATGTTGAGTTCATGTCCTTTGTAGGGACATGGATGAAGCTGGAAACCATCATTCTCAGCAAACTATCGCAAGGACAAAAAGCCAAACACCGCGTGTTCTCACTCATAGGTGGGAATTGAACAATGAGAACACTTGGACACAGGAAGTTGAACATCACACAATGGGGCCTGTTGTGGGGTGGGGGGAGGGGGGAGGGATAGCATTAGGAGATATACCAAATGTAAATGACAAGTTAATGGGTGCAGCACACCAACATGGCACATGTATACATGTGTAACAAACCTGCACGTTGTGCACATGTACCCTAGAATTTAAAGTATAATAAAATATATATATATATTTAAAAATAAATAATCTAATAATAAAAATAAAAATAGGAAAAAAAAAGAAACACACTCAAAACTTTACAACTACATGGAAACTGAACCACCTGCCCCTGAATGACTACTGGGTAAATATGAAATTAAGGCAGAAACAAATAATTTCTTTGAAACCAATGAGAACAAAGACACAACGTACCAGAATCTCTGGGACACAGCTATAGCAGTGTTTAGAGGGACATTTATAGCACTAAATGCCCACAAGAGAAAGCAGGAAAGATCTAAAATGGACACCCTAACATCACAATGAAAAGAACTAGAGAAGCAAGAGCAAACAAATTCAAAAGCTAGCAGAAGAAAAGAAATAACTAAGATCAGAGCAGAACTAAAGGAGATAGAGACATGAAAAACCCTTCAAAAACTCAATGAATCCAGGAGCTGGTTTTGTGAAAAGATTAACAAAATAGATACACCACTAGCCAGACTAATAAGGAAGAAAAGAGAGAAGAATCAAATAGACACAATAAGAAATGGTAAAGGGGATATCACCACTGATCCCACAGAAATACAAACTACCGTCAGAGAGAATACTGTAAACACCTCTACACAGATAAACTAGAAAATCTAGAAGAAATGGATAAATTCCTGGACACATATCCCCTCCCAAGACTAAACTAGGAAGAAGTCGAATCCTTGAATAGACCAATAACAAGTTCTGAAATTGAGGCAGTAATTAATAGCCTACCAACCAAAAAAAGCCCAGGACCAGAGGGATTCACAGCTGAATTCTACCAGAGGTACAAAGAGGAGCTGCTATCATTCCTTCTGAAACTATTCCAAACAACAGAAAAAGAGGGACTCCTCCCTAACTCATTTTATGAAGCCAGCATCATCCTGATACCAAAACCTGTCAGAGACACAACAAGAAAAGAAAATTTCAGACCAGTATCCCTGATGAACATTGATGGGAAAATCCTGAATAAAATACTGGCAAACCAAATCCAGCAACACATCAAAAGGCTTATCCACCAAGATCAAGTCGGCTGCATCCCTGGGATTCAAGGCTGGTTCAACATATGCAAATTAATAAACATAATCTATCACATAAATAGAACCAATGACAAAAACCACACAATTATCTCAATAGATGCAGAAAAGGCCTTCAACAAAAATCAACAGCCCTTCATGCTAAAAACTCTCAAAAAACTAGGTATTGTTGGAATGTATCTCAAAATAATAAGAGCTATTTATGACAAACCCACAGCCAATATCATACTGAATGGGCAAAAGCTGGAAGCATTCCCTTTGAAATCTGGCACAACACAAGGATGCCCTCTCTCACCACTCCTATTCAACGTAATATTGCAAGTTCTGGCCAGGGCAATTAGGCAAGGGAAATAAATAAAGGGTATTCAAATAGGAAGATAGGAAGTCAAAATTTGTCTCTGTTTGCAGAGGATATGATTGTATATTTAGAAAACCCCATCGTCTCAGCCCAAAATCTCCTTAAGCTGATAAGTAACTTCAGCAAAGTCTCAGGATACAAAGTCAATGTGCAAAAAGTTTAAGCATTCCTATACACCAATAATATACAAACAGAGAGCCAAATCATGAGTAAACTCCCATTCACAATTGCTACAAAGGAAATAAAATACCTAGGAATACAACTTACAAGGGATATGAGGGACTTCTTCAAGAACTACAAACCGCTGCTCAAGGAAATAAGAGAGGACATAAACAAATGAAAAAACATTCTATGCTCATGGATAGGAAGAATCAGCATCATGAAAATGGCTATACTGTCCAAAGTAATTTAGAGATTCAGTGCTATTCCCATCAAGCTACCATTGACTTTCTTCACAGAACTAGAAAAAACTACTTTAAATTTCATAAGGAATGAAAAAAAGAGCCTGTATAGCCAAGACAATCCTAAGCAAAAAGAACAAAGCTGGAGGCATCATGCTACTTGACTTCAAACTATACTACAAGGCTACAGTAACCAAAACAGCATGATATTGGTACCAAAACAGATATATAGACCAATAGAACATAACAGAGATCTCAGAAATAACACCACACATCTACAACCATCTGATCTTCAATAAACCAGACAAAAACAAGCAATGGGGAAAGGATTCCCTATTTAATAAAAGGTGTTGGGAAAACTGCCTAGTCATTTGCAGAAAGCTGAAACTAGATCCCTTCCTTACATCTTATACAAAAATTAACTCAAGATTTATTAAAGACATAAACATAAGACCTAAAACCATAGAAACCCTAGAAGAAAACCTAGGCAATATCATTCAGGACATAGGCCTGGGCAAAGACTTCATGACTAAAACACCAAAAGCAATGGCAACAAAGTCCAAAATTCACAAATGGGATCTAATCAAACTAAAGAGCTTCTGCACAGCAAAAGAAACTATCATCAGAGTGAACAGGCAACCTACAGAATGGGAGAAAAATTTTGCAATCTATCCATCTGAAAAAGGTCTAATTTCTAGAATCTACAAGGAACTTAAACAAATTTACAAGAAAAAAACGACCCCATCAAAAAGGGGGCAAAGGATATCAACAGACACTTCTAAAAAGAAGACATTTATGCAGCCAAATACATATGAAAAAAAGCTCACCATCATTGGTCATTAGAGAAATGCAAATCAAAACCACAATGAGATACCATCTCACACCAGTTAGAATGGTGATCATTCAAAAGTCAGGAAACAACAGATGCTAGAGTGGATGTGGAGAAATAGGAACACTTTTACATTGTTGGTGGGAGTGCAAATTAGTTCAACCATTGTGGAAGACAGTATGGTGATTATTCATGGATCTAGAACCAGGAATACCATTTCACCCAGCAATCCCATTACTTGGTATATATCCAAAGGATTACAAATCATTCTACTATAAAGACACATGCACATGTATGTTTATTGCAGCACTATTTACAATAGCAAAGACTTGGAACTAACCCAGATGCCCATCAATGATAGACTGGATAAAGAAAATGTGGCACATATACACCATAGAATACTATGCAGCCATAAGAAAATGAGTTCATGTCCTTTGCAGGGACATGGATGAAGCTGGAAACCATCATTCTCAGCAAACTAACATAGGAACAGAAAACCAAACACTGAATGTTCTCACTCATAAGTGGGAGTTGAACAATGAGAACACATTGACACAGGGAGGGGAACATCACACAGTGGGGCCTGTCGAGGGGTGGGGGTCTAGGAGAGGGATAGCATTGGGACAAATACCTAATGCATGTGGGGCTTAAAACCTAGATGACGGGTTGATGGGCGCAGCAAACCACCATGGCACATGTATACCTATGTAACAAACCTGCACGTTCTCCACCTGTATCCCAGAACTTAAAGTATAATAATATAAAAAAAGAATCATTAGTTTATATAAATATTTTGGTTTTTTTTAAAGAAATCCAGTATGGCTGAAGTATAGAACATAGTTATTGGACATGAGATATTAAACATGGATGTATCAAGTAAAGCTGTCAGTTAGTTGGATATATGGCATTTAGATTTCAGAGCAAGCTTAAACATCAGGTATTAAATTTGGGAATTAACGCATGTATAGATGCACAAAACTCAAAATTGTGGTTGAGTACAGCTTGAAAATGGACCAAGTATGTGTGATATGTATAAACATGAAAAGTTGGTGTTTGTTTCTTTTGAGTTCCTCTTAGAGGCAGGTGCCAAGACAAGATCAGCCATACAAGAGACTTATTGGGGAAAATGCCATGAAGGATAAAAGAGGAAAGGAGCAGGAGTAGGCAAAGGGAAACTTTAGATTTTAATGCAGGTCTGACGCATTTGAAAGGAGAAAGCAAAGGAAGAGGTATTGAGTAGGAAGCACCTTTGACTATAGCACAGCTCTGAGAAAGTCTCACCCAGTGGATGGTGAGTACCCAAGCAAAGATTGTCCATTGGAATACAAGGTATGCCCATGTTCCACATCGGGCAGAAATGGCCCAGCTCTAGAACCCCTACTGTGTTCTAGACTCTGTCTTTGAGTAGGTGTGGGGAAACATGACCTTGGCATGAATGTCATAGTGAGTCTGAAGGTGTAGCAGCTGGAGGCTTTTGGCCAGCTATCCTCTTCTCAGCTCTTCCCCAAGAGAAAGGAGATCTGGGTAGTGTACTCCATGGCCACAACAGTGTTCAAACTATTCTTTGTCAGTGTTCACAATTGTTTGGCTTTGGAAATCTGACAAGCAAACTGTTCTATTTGCTCCCATTTAAATTGGTAATAAGTAAAGTTATTTTTTTGGTTTGAGGATTTTCTAATTGAACACTCTATGATGTAATGAGATTGTATAAGATTGATTTAATTCATAAGGTCTCACTTAACAGTGAAAGGATGGATAGAGGGAGGCAGGGATGGATGGATGGGTGGATGGATGGATGGATGGATGGATAGATGGATGGATGGATGGATAACAGTTGAGGCATTTCAGAAAAGTATTTTGCCCTCTGGGCAGAAGGTGAAAGTATTGTGTCTAGACTTGTGAGAGAACAGGCAAAAAAAAAAAAGTGTAATTCCAGAGAGGAGGCTAGAATTAATGAATTAATCGATTCCCATGAAGACAGTGAAAGAAAAAGCAATGTAAATCTCCCAAACCTGTCCTCCATTCTTCTCACACAGATAAAAGCCAGCTCATAAGCTGAAGTCAGTTCTTTTTGCCCAATCTTAACTGTGGCTCCAAAAGCTCCTAAAGTTGTTGTCCTGGTATTTTATAATAAAAGAGGAGCCTGTGTGCCTGACACAGTTGATCTGAAAGTAACTTATAATTGCAAGAAGATAAGGAGCAAATTGCAAGTATCATTAAGGAAAATGACTGGTTTCAACACATAGCTAAAGTCAAGTAGACTGAGACAATTAATTCTGTTACTACTCAGTGCTGGCAAGTTAATTTAGGACCCAACTTTCTAACGCCTGATTATTTCATGATTGGTTTTCTTTCCTATCAGTGATTTTAATCTAGGTTTATCTCAAACATTTTATCTTAGCAATCTTTTCTAGATCAGAAAAGAAAGGGAGAAAGATGCATACTAAGCAGTTGGGTGCCAGCATCAAATTCTCTGGGTTTGAATTCTGACTTCACCACTTACTAACTGTCACTTTGGGCAAGTGATTCTACCTTCCTACACCTTGGTTTCTTTGTGTCTAAAATGGGGATAATGCATATAAAGCACTGTAGCATTGAAGTGGGCCATAATCAGGGTATTTTACAACATTTCTCTGATCAGCTTGCCATTTTTAGTGCAGTGGTGCGATCTCGGCTCACTGCAACCTCCACCTCCCGGGTTCAAGCGATTTTCCTGCCTCAGCCTCCTGAGTAACTGGGATTACAGGCATGTACCAGCACACTCAGCCAATTTTTGTATTTTTAGTAGAGACAGAGTTTCACCATGTTGGCCAGGCTGGTCTCAAACTCCTGACCTCAAGTGACCTCAAGCCTCAGCATTTTGCTCTTTTTGAATAACGTATCACTAGTATTAAACAAAAAAGAGGGCTGGGCGTGGTGGCTCATGCCTGTAATCCCAGCCCTTTGGGAGGCCAAGGCGGGCTGATCATAAGGTCAGCAGTTCGAGACCAGCCTGGCCAACATGATGAAACCATGTCTCTACTAAAAATACAAAAATCAGCCGGGCGTCATGGCACATGCCTGTAATCCCAGCTGCTCAGGAGGCTGAGGCAGGAGAATCGCTTGAACTAGGGAGGCAGAGGTTGCAGCGAGCCAAGATCACACCACTGCACTCCAGCCTGGGCAACAGAGCGAGACTCCGTCTCAAAAAAAAAAAAAGAAACTTGGGAGAGCTGACTTTGGTCTCGACACTCCTCCTATTTCCTTAGCTTGCAAGGAATAGTCCTGAAAACCTCAAAATTGGCAAAGTTAACGAGGAAAACATTGATCCTACCAGATTCAGATCTTGTCCTTCAGGAGATACTTTTACTGCCTTGCTGATGCTGCATAGGTGTTACATTCTAGCTCTATTGGCGCATATTAATGAAAGTGACATAATGGACAATTATAACTTGTGCTTGAGCATGGACCATACAGTTCCTTCCACATCCTTAGAAAACAAAATTAAATGTGAATTTTTATTTTATCTTTGTGTTAGTGGTTCAACCTAAATTGTACTTGGCAGACCCATTGGTATAAGCCAAACTTATGTAGCACAGGATTTGCATTTGTGGAAATGAACAGGTTAACTGATTCATTATCTACAGTCAGCCTACAATTAAAGGTTGATTCACTGGTATAGTTATCTCCTCCCTGTTCTTCAGATTTGTTTCTACCTACCTCTGCCCAGAGCTAGCCTGACTCACATGGGCCTGACTGCAATGAAACTGGCATTTTGATATCTGTTGGGTGTTTTAACCATACACACATTCCTTATGTTTTTCTCCTTTAGAACATTATCAAACTATTCTCTGTGAATGAAAACATAAGTAATGGGAAAGATATTTATGGTAAAGACTCCACTGTGGAGCAAACGGAAATCTTCCTACTTCCAACATAGAAAATGTTAGAGTGTTGTGTAAGTTCTTGTTTGGCTGAGAAAAACAAAACGATGGTAGCCTTGTTCCCAAACTAACCAGTAGTATACTGAACCATTGCTCTGTGGGACAGAGCTAAGATAAAGGTACCTGCAATCTCTTGAACCCCTTTTACTCTAATAACTCCATCATTACACACCAGAACATGTGTATTTAAAGAACATCAGTCTTAGCATTTGTTGACCAGCAGAACATTTCTATCTAAAATTATCATTAAAAAGCCAACATCTATTCTGTGAAGTCTCTAGATTTCTATATGTTCAAAGAAGGAGAAGAATGTCAACATCCAAGAACTCTTTTATAAGAGTAAGTAACTGTGACAAAGAGAGGAGGATGTCATCCTGATGGAACAGATGTGCACCTGCTGTGGGAGAGTTGTGAATGCCCTGTGAATGCTCTCTGCCCCGGTCAGAAGTCCAGCCTCTCTAGAGAACAGCCATCCAATCCCTGGGAAGGGACCATCAATCATTATCCATGGGTCAAAATTTCCAGCAGTGCTAGAGGAAACATTTTGATTAATGCCTATGTGGTGACCTGGATGTGCTGAGGGCTGAAAGTTGTAGTGAAAATGAGGTAAGAAATAATTGTTTTTAATAACTTTGATAATTGTCCTTCTCATGGTTCTTATTACGAATTCTAAATTTATTCCACACTATTAAAACCCAGTCTAGATATGTTATTATGAATGAGTTCCTGTAAGCTAGAAACCACCATGAGAAAATGCTGGTTTGAGCCCCTGGAACAGTATGCTCTTGGTTTATGTATTTAAAAAAAACATGAAGATTCAAATAAAACTAATTATATTTAACCAAAAGGGGTATGAAAAGTATAGAGAGCAAGGAAGTTGATTTTAAACAAGATTTCAAAAGACTTCCTCAAATACTTAAGAAATCTGTATTTAAACAAGTCCCAGAATCACAGCAGAACACAGAAGAAGATCTGTTAGGAGTCTTGATGGAAATATTGACCAACCTAGAAGAAAGGCAAGAGCTGCTGAATTCTCCTGGAGGAAAGGCAAGAGCTGCTGAATTCTCCTTCAATTACAATGCTTAGGGTTATGATTCTCTTAGGTGACACTGGTCTGAACTTCTTTTGTATAAGAATGTTTAAATGACAACGATGAATCTTTACCTACAAATCCTGATGTGTGAGAATTGTCCATTTTTCTTGTTTTAAAGAAAAGAATTTTAGCCCCTGATATGATGCAATGAGAAGACCACTTCATCTTGGTGGCATTTGTTCCAAAAATCCACATTCCCAGTGTAATCGCCAGAAAAATATCAGACAAACTCACACTGGGGGACTTTCTATAAATACCTGGCCAGTGTTCATCAAGGCTGCCAAGGTAATGAAAAACAGGAAAGACTGAGAAACTGCCACAGACCAGTAGAGATGGGGAGACATGACAACTAAATGCTAGGTGGTACCCTGGATAGGATTCTGGAACAGAAAGGGGACGTCAGTGGAAAAACTGGTGAAATCCAAATAAAGTCTGGAGTTGAGTTAATAGTAATGTATCAGTGTCAGTTTCTTAGTTTTGACAAATGTTCCGTGGTAATATAAGATGATAGCAATAGGGAAATTGGGTCAGGTATATATTGGGGACTCTCTCTACTCTCTCTGCAATTTTTCGGTAAATCTAAAATTATTCCAAAGCTAAAAGTTATTTTTTAACAAAACAAACTTACATTAAACCATGAGCCCTGATTCCACTGGAGTAGCTGAAAATTCAGTCTCTTAGTCATTGCTGGAGCTCCCCATACCCTCGTCTTGTGCCAAGGCATCAGGTTTTTGATCCGTAAGAGTTATTACTCCTGTGTTCATTGTCTACATGCACAAGGTTGCTTAAAACCAGCAACTGTGTTGTTGTGTTTGGGAGGCACAGGCAAGAATGAGAATTGAGCTAGGGTTCAATTTTCTTAAATATACATGTGAGGCATGCCCTTAAAACTATGGATCTATCTGTAAGAAACTGTCATGGGGCAGGACACGGTCCCCAGTGCTCATGGAGCCTCCTGACTTGCATCCGCTTTCCAGTCAAGGGATGGAAAGAAAACCCTCTCTTTCTTTACCTGCCATCCTCAAGTATAGCTACCTCTCCCTCCTCCTCTCTAGAAATACCTAACATCATATTTCCCCTAAGCTCAAGCTTTCACAGAAGAAAAGAAAGAGAGTCAACTTCCTGCCATTTCTTAATGGACCCTGCAAAATTCACAATACAAGGAATACAAAGACTGGCTACTTGCTTGGAGTGGGTGAAGGGAAAGCTACAGCAAAAATAAGCACAAATTAAAAGATAAATAATCCTGCCACTTACGTAATTATAAACTGCCCTATTACAGCAACTCCAGTAAGAAGGAAGTACACAGTTAGGATTCTGCACATCTCCACTTTCAACCTTCACTGTGGAGCAAAAGAAACTGATACACAGACAATTCTCTCGCCTGGGGGTACTTACTTCCCTGAATCCAGAGTCAACTGCCATATTTCTGCTCTCAGAAGCGCTTCAAGACTTCCCTGTTACTCTCACCTTGCTCCTTTCCAAGGCAAGAGATTTAATGAGCTCACTCCGGACTTGGGAAAACCTTAATGCAAGGTAGAGAGCAAGCCCAGGAGGAATGGGAAACAAAGTAGGAGAATTTTGATGTAGAGGAGGCTGAGGTAGAGAAAGGTCCAGAGTAGTAAAGGAAGGAGGAGGGGGGGCTCTGAAAAGGCATAGAGACCCAGTTTGGTCTGAGGAGGACAGCAGCAGAGCAGGCTCCTGGGGCTGTGTAAGATCAGTGATAGATTGTGAACTAGATTCATGGGTGGTGTGTGCAGAAATGAATTATAAGTTCTTCAAACTCCCCACATCTTCTAAGTTTGCCAAGGTTAATTGGAGAGTGAATCACGGTCCACAACATTTTAGCTATAAAAATAGAATTGCTCATGCCAAGTAAAAGTTTTTGCTGAGGGTGAATCTAGGAGGCAATACTGTAAATAGTCCCTCCTCAAGAGATATACGTCACAAATTGTGACTTTGGAAAGAATTTTTGTTTCCCTCAATTATGACCCTGACATTTGTGGGCCCTGGGGCAAGAGAATAAATGGAAGCCCATATACAATAGCTCTAAATGTTTAAAGTTATAAATTCATCTAACAAACTATTAAATAAAACTAATTCTATCTTTCTACTTTGGCAAATATAACTTCATTATGCAAAATAAAAATATGTATGAAGGTATCTTTCTTATGTGGCTGATAGTTTGCCAAGTATTAAAGGCAACTGAATTTGATTGTTATTAAGTTGTATTCTGGGTGTTCAGTTATTAAGATAGTGATGTTTAGATGAGTAATAAAATCAGGAAATAATTATTGTATGATTACATATTTATTGCAAAAATGTTTTGGCCTTGATTTTAGCAAAATTACTAATTATATTGCCGTAATCATAATTTTACTTATTTTACATTCTATTGACAATGATAATCTAAAGGATTAGAAAATTAAATGGAATAGCATTCAATCTACTTATATGTTTAATATTTCATCAAAAATACCAATGAAATTAAATGGTAAAAATTGAACTTAAAGTCATTGTTAAGTGTTTTCAAAAAAGTTATTTTTAATTATTCGGAAGTATTTGTTAAAATTATAAGTCAAAATAGTAATTATAATTATACATTTTAACTCAAGATTATTTTTAAAAACTAAAATCTTATGTTCTTTTTTAATTAAATCATCTGGACTGCATTTATAAAAATAATAGCATTTATAATGTCAGGCTTCAGCATCCACTTAGTTGCCAATATAAACCATTGGTGACGCAGTTCATGCATGAGGTCTAGAGTAGACTGGTGTACATACATGTTTAGCAGCAATATGGATAATTTAATGTAGCAAAATATTCCTCAGCTTCCATAGGCATTTGCTGTGAATACCATGATAACTTGCAAATATTTCTAAAACTATAAATTGGAAAACCAAGAGTATAAAGAAAATGGATATTCAACATAAGTGGAAATGATGCTTTTTTATGCAAGAATATATTGCATTTTTACAATCTGAAGGATTTGTACAAGTTAATTTGTCCTATGTCTGACCTAAGCTCTTCTAGCTCTCAAGACCTTCCCACATTCCATAGCAGCATCTGGCTCCTATGTCAGAAGCACTACAAACCACAATCTTTTTCTAATTTATTTTTTATTTCAATAGGTTTTTGGGGAACAGGTGGTGTTTGGTTACATGAGTAAGTTCTTTAGTGGTAATTTCTGAGACCTGAGTGTACCCAAGCAGTGTACACTGTACCCAATGTGTAGTCTTTTATTCCTCACCCCTCTCCTACCCTTTCCCCTGAGTCCCCAAAGTCCATTGTGTCATTCTTATGCCTTTGTGTCCTCATAGCTTAGCTCCCACTTATGAGTGAGAACATACGATGTTTGGTGTTCCATTCCTGAGTTACATCACTTAGAATAACAGTCTCCAATTCCATCCAGGCTGCTCAACCCAAACATCTTTACGATATTTGGTAGAAATCATCTTTTGTTTGAGTACATTGGAGATGTGCAGAAACATTTTCTGAGCCTGAATAGGGTCAGTCCCAGGAGGGGATGATTAAACTTATGGATCATGCTGCAACAGTGTGGAAGGCTAAATCCCAATTGACAGAAGGGCCACGTGTTTTTTAGTAAGTTTATTTTTTCAGTATTTTGATATGCGAGGCCACTAAAGTAAGGGTCTCAGGCCCTTGTTGTCCAAATCCAGGAATATTACTGGGTTCTTTTAATGATCTTGGTCACCAAAATGATTACTCAAATCTTGCATCATGTATCATATATTTTTAAAAACAAATCTTATTGTCTTAACAGGAAGGATTACATCAGAGTCACAACAGCTTAATAGACAAAATTAATTTGGAGTTAAATAGTCTTATGGTGCTAATAATGGCAGAATAAATATAATGACATATATTTTTCCTTCTCCAGTCCCACCATCTCAGAAAGGTGTAAGAATAAAAGGTAATGAGGTAGTTTGTTAATGACACAGTGCTGGCACTCATGCCCAAAGTCACATAGCTATTTGTAGACACTATTTCCTCTGTTTGCTGGAAAATTTGATAGAATCCTAATTCAGTGTATGGTAACACTAGATAGTTGGGTGTCTCCAGGATTTGCCCTGTTTCCTGGGACATTCTGGGACAAAGGTACATCTGTCAAGAAGCAAAATTGCCCAAACTAACAGCTTGCCAAATGGCATACCTTTTCTTCTTTCCCACAAATCCCCTAAACCAGCCCCACCACTTTGAGGATCACCTTGTCATCTGAGATTACAGGCAGGATGTTGTGACTGGCAGGATTTGAATTACAATATCATTGAATTGAATTTCAGGCAGTCAGGCAGTCCCTAAGGAGAGACAAGACTTTCAGCAACACAGGAAAATGAGATCCCAGAATCTCTGTTTCCTTTTCATGTAAGACATCGATGCCCTGTCCAGAATCATGTCCTGGCCCTTGTCGCCATAATCCAAGCCCTAAGACTTCCCCAAAGGTAGCTGCACATGAGTTTCAGCTGCAATCTTCACATCTTCAGAGACGGGATCTCTATTTTTCTGAATAAATTTAGCATACAAGACACTTCAGTTTATGATTTTGCATGTCGTGAGTCAAAGGTCTCCAGGACCAATCTGCTATGATAGAAATACCTCCTCTTTAAGAATGCTATCTCAGGCCTCTCCTCCAAAATAATGTCATACCAATGAAAATTATGCACTGTTTAACTTAGCATCCCAAATCCATAAAGGCAATGTCTCTTAGTCGCTTATGCTTCCTACAGAGACTCAACTCTGCAAGTTGTGCCAGCTGCGATGAGATTTACTAGGCAAGTATCATTTATTTTCAGGGCTAAGTTTTCCGGAGGGCTCAGCTGCTAGAGCTCTGAAGGCCAGCTAAGCCAGAATTTTCAGTCTGCAGGCTCAGGACCTACTTTCTGAAGTAACACAAGAAACCTGAACCCAATAAAAAACCACTAGGTACCCTCAACACACTCTCAGGGAAAGAGAGGTCTGAAAAGTCTTGGCCAATGTGGAGAACCTAAAACTGAGACCTTGAAGCATTGAGACTCAATGGCCTTCCTCTTTGTCTAAATGAATGAGATCCATTCAGACCAGGTAGAATGAAGTGATTGTTGCTTCTCTGGAGTCAGTAAGCAAAGGAACCTAGGATACTGGAGAGTGTGAAGAAGAAAGTGAGGCAGCTTTGGGCAAGGTGGGGAGCTCCATTTTGCTTAGAAGCATTCCAACGTAGTGTGTGTTTAAGAGCATGGACTCTAAGGCCAAACTTCCACAATTAAAATCCCAGTTCTGCCACTTAATAACCACACAGCCTTGTACAAGTTATTTAAATACTCTGTGCCCTGAAAATGAAAATAATAATAAGTAATAGTAGCTACTCTTTGGGTTATTATCAGCATTAAATGAATCAGTAACTGTCAAGATTTTAGAACAATGCTTGGATATTACTAAATTTTCCATTAATATTATTTATCATTATCATTTGCCATCATAATCATTACTAGCTCTTGGAGCTGGGCCATGGCAGTGCCTGGCTCCAGACTCTGCTTTTCATGCAAAATGATAACACTGAATGGAAGACTTCCTAAGTCTGAGTTGGTTCCTGGTCTTTGGAGGACTGATAAGCAACTCCTTTATAGAAGATACACCCCCATTTTTAGGATTGTTGACTTAAACATCCAGCTGGCTAGTAAAGTCCTTTACTTTTTAGACATCTGCTTCTAAAGGGCATTAACATGTAGATAGGGTAGGAAAGGATTCAGATTCTTGAAATGCTATTGCAATCTGAACTCCTTCCCAGCCAAGAACTGTTCAAGAACAAGGAGATCCAAAACTTGCCTTTCTGATGGAGATCTTCTCTTCAGGACCCCATTCCATGATTTGGCCAAAGTTTACAGCTTATGGGTGTAGGAAGTGACCATTTCTACAGTTGTGGCTCAGCTGTCTGCTTCAACATGGTTCACCTCACTCATGATGTACAATACAATAGAGACCCCTGATGCTGACATTGGAACTCAATTTCTTCATAGCAACAGCCATAGACAGACTGTGGAACCCCATGATTTTTACTACATTATTTAAAGAGCTTCTATCATCATGCAGAAAGAAATAATGCAAGATGAAAATGTGGAACTGCACAAAGAATTTCAGAACACCGAAAATGGTAACTATGAGAGTAAACATTAAAGATTTTTTTTTTCAGGCTGGGCTTGGTGGCTCACTCCTCTAATCCCAGCATGGGAGGGTGAGGCGGGCAGATCACGCAGTCAGGAGATTGAGACCATCCTGGCTGACACAGTGAAACCCTGTCTCTACTAAAAATACAAAAAAATTAGCTGGGCGTGGTGATGGGTGCCTGTAGTCCCAGCTACTCGGGAGGCTGAGGCAGGAGAATGTCATGAACCCAGGAAGCGGAGCTTAGAGTGAGTAGAGATTGTGCCACTGCACTCCAGCCTGGGTGACAGAGCAAGACTCCATATCAAAAAAAAAAAAAAGACTTTTTTTCATTTTTAGCATTCTTTAAATATTTGACTATTTAAAGCAAAAATAATAATAAATATTTTTACAGATTATGCAGTATGTAGACTATGCAGAAGTAAAATATACAAAAATAGTACAAAAAGGGAGAAATTGAACTTTTCTGCTGTAATATATGAAGTAATATAATATCATTTGGAGATAAACTGTGATAAGTATGTATTATAAATTCTAGCAACCACTCAAAAACTAAACAGCCAATGAGCCCATAGTGGCGATAAAATGAAATGATAAACAATAGTCAATCCAAAAGAAGTCAAGAAAATACTAATATAGAAACAAAGAACTGATCATACAAAGAGGAAATCAATAGTAAGATGGTAGATTTAAACCCAAACCTTGATAATTACATTAAATATAAATGGTCTAAAAAATCTAATTAAAATGTAGATATTGTGTAATTGGATAAAATATGAAACTCAATTATATGCCACTTAGAGAAAACTACTTTAAATATAAAGACATAGATTGGTTGAAACAAAAAGGACATATCATGCAAACACTAGTCAAAAAAGAAGTAGGAAAAAGCACGGGCTAAGATTCAGGATTGAATCTTAGTTTTAGTGCCTAATCGATATTGAACTTGAACAAGTCACTTAATTTCTCTGAACTTAATTTTCTTCCATTTTTTAAAAATGGGAATAAGGTGCCTATCTCATAGGGTTGTAGTAAATCTTAATGAGTCAAGGTAAAGTATATGACTTAGTTCCTAGCATATATTAAATGCCTAACACATATTAGTGTTGTTGAATAATAATTACTACTGTTTCTAGGTTCATTGTAAAAACTTTAGATGGGGACCTCTGAAATAGCTTGCCAAATAGTCAAGATGTCCAGAAAGTTTCCAATTTAGTCTGGGCCATGGGATTCCAAGCCCACCTGCAGAGGACATTTGTATTTTGGTGGCTGAAAAATGAAATTCAGTCTGCAGTATGAGTTGCTTAGCTGTGGAGCTCTTAGAAAGGATCGATTGGTCTTATCTTTAAGTGGAGCTGGGACCATCTGTGATCCCCAAGCTGACTGGAAGCTGGCTTCACTCAGCCCCCAAGGAGATGGGATGTGCCCCACTTGACAGGGAGATAGCTCGATAAGTGAGTGAAGAAAGGCAGAAAAGACACCTGGAAGCTGCAGGGCACATTTACTGTCAGTGGGCAAACAAGAAAAGAGCGCCCATTCTCCCATTTCCATTGTGATGTTACGTAAAGATAATGTAACACAGATGCTCAGGATAAATAATTCAGGATAAAACAAGAGACATAAAACCCAAGCACTGTGAACAGCAGGCAGGATATCTGTGGAAGCAGCTCTTGCGCACGCTCATTCTGACAAAGTCTGCGTTTGAACTTTATATCCAGATGTGAATCCTTAATAGGAAAGGGAAGTCATAATAATTCCATGGGGCTGGAAGCTGTGTGATGGGTTTGGCTGAAACTGCTTACTCTAGCACCTGTTTGTCAGTATTTTGCCTTTTTCTTTTTGTGTGTGTGTGAAACTCCCTGCCCTCTCTCCTGTTTCCTCTTCACGACCTTCACCCAGAAAGCCCTAAGTTATTAGATGTCTTGATGTCTCTTTGGACAACAGAGTGTCGCATCCCTATTTTATTGAATAATAATATTTGATAATTATACCATAATAATAATACTCAGTAATCTTTATTGAGCACTCAGCACATGGCATTATACTAAGTGGGCCTGTTTTATCATGTTACATCTTCCCAAACACCCACCCTTAGAATAAGATCCTGTTGTTTTTCCCATCTTGGAATAGGAGCAAAATAAGTTCAAAGAGGTTAAATAACTTACTCAAGGCCATATGGATAATGTAGTTGAGTAATAATTAAAAGCTGGGCAGTCTGAGCCCAGAGTCTTTTCTCTATTTTACTACTGTATAAACTAATGCAACAGGAAAATTATTTCAATGCAAGATAATGATCCAGTGTTTGGCCAGTGTTTGTAGAGGTAAGCAAACATGCACTATAGTGATTAACAGCATGGGCTTCAGCACCAGGACTTCTGGGTTTTTTAATGCCACTGCCTTCAGTTCCTAGATGAGGTCCTATGAGCAAGTCCCTTACCTCTTTGAGCCTCATTACCCATCAGAATAATAGAGGTTAATACCCATCCAAATAATAGAGAATAATACCCATTAGAATAATAGAGGTTAAGAAAATACCCACCCCATGCATCCCTTGGAGGATCAAACAAAATAACCCATGTATAGGACATAAAACCGTGCCTGGAATATACTCAGTAGTGATTGGTGAACAGCTGACAATGGATGAGGCATTAGTGGTAAGTAGTCGCTCTTCAGGAACAGCAGCAAGCAGAGCTCAGCTCCTGACTTTCCTGTTGCATATGGGAATCAGCTGTGTAGTTATCCTGGAGGAGGCTAAACTGAAAGATCATATGAATAAATTTAAAGAGAAAAATCTGTTTCAGATAATAATCAGTAATTGTAATATTTTAAAGAAAATTATTTCTGAGGTGTTTGGGGTGGCAGATGACGGTTATTAACAATTTTACCCCTTCTAGTGATGTAGTTACACTGCCACAGGGTGGCAGATGAAATCTTTTACTAAGATGGGATCTAAAACAAATATGACCATCATACTTCCTGGAAAAAAACAGCCTTATCAGGGATGAAGGTCCACTGAAGCAGTGGCCCAAGGTATTTTACATTGGGAGCCCGGGGGAAGGTGTATCAGAATTAAGATACCCACTAAGTTTGGAGAATGGAGTGATCCACAGGCCTTTTTCAGTATCCATTGACTTGATTGATGGACAGCCCTGAGCTGTGTTTGTCAGTGGTACATAGCAGGAGAAGGTAATCACCACAATACATGTCCATGAACCAAGCTGCAATTTATGGTACAATCAAATCTAGATGCTACCTTTTTATCATTAAAATTATAAAGGGACTAGGAAAGGTCATAAAATCAATCAAATTTCATTACCAAAACCACTGATTGAGGAGGAAATAATACGACCTTAGTATTTTCAAACAAAAGCAAAACATCTCTGCTGCGTGGAGACCAACACACATCTTGAAAACACTTATTTTTATTAATCAAGTGGTAACACAAATAGATCAATCTTATTTGACCAAAGCCCCCAAACTATAGATTTTATAAATGGTGACAAATAATGTAATTTGTAACAAGTTTTAATGTTTCATTTTGTATCCTTTTGTGATACAATATACTGAATGAAGAAGGGCTTATACTTTATATACACACAGGAGTGTTCCTTTAATTATAGATCAGAGGACTATTTTACCAGCCAGGCTGTCTAATAGAGGCCCTTTTTAATACTTCTATGATTAATCTCTTTAGATAAAGTCCTAATTTAATTCTCTTATAAAGCCAGTAAATTAATAGTGAGGTGTGAGTGTTTTCGTTTGTATCCCATAGCACTCACCATTTTTCCTCTAATTTGGCATTTGATTATTTCTTTAAACTCTTATTTTGTGAGTGTTTCTTACCCACCCCCACCCCCACCCCCAATTATGTTTCAAGAAGCGAAAGTTAGATTGTACTTGTATCTACATGGTAATAGCACTAGCAGAGTGTTATTTTCATATCAAAACTGTGTTGTATATACTTACTAAGTGAGTAAGTGTCCTTATCCACCCATGCATACATTGATACACACACACACACACACACACACACACATCTCAAGCGTGCAAACTGATAAAAAGAAATGGCAAGTAGAATTTTTCAATATCATTACCTGGTTACATGAAAAATTACACAACGACTCATTTGCCTTAATTTACATACAAAGCATTGGAATTACATACATTTTCTAAAAAAACAAAAAAATAGTTAATACTTAGCACTTAGCTAGGCACTGTGACAAGTACTTTATTTGCTTTATTTAATTCTATCCTTAAAACAATCCTGAGGTATGTTCTATAATCATCTCCACTTTACAAATGAGGAAACTGAGGCTTAGAGGGGCTAAGTAACCCTCCTAAGTTTCTGACCTAGTAAAATGGGAGGGAAGTGATTCAAGTCCAAATCTCACTGTCTCCAAAGTCTGTTTTGTTAGTCACTTCGTTAATCTGTCTTTTTTTAGAGGTAATCTAGCCAACTCATTCACCTCTGGGTGAGAGCCAGAGAGGTGGAAGGGACTGCCCACCATTTCAGAGCAACCTTTTAGAGACACAGCCAGAACAAGAACATACCTCCCCCAATTCTCCATCCAGTGCTTTTTATTGCCCCCCTGGTTCTTGAAAGTTGCTTTTTCTTCTCCCTGACATTCACAAATATCCTCAGAGTGGCAAGGGTTTCAGATATTATTTCCGTTTTGTTTCCTTACCCTTAATTAGCAGTGTGCCATGGTCACAAGGGTACAAGGCTGGCTTTGGTGAACACCCTGCTTTTGATGAAGGCTGTGAGAGATAGCAGTATCTCTGGGAGCATGTTGAAACCACAGCAGATTCCCAGAGGACCCAGGCTGGTGGAGTACCAGTTGCTAATACCATCCTAAAATTCCCCTAGATCCTCCAAGATGTCTCAGGGCACGTTTAAGAGCCCAGGCCTGCACTTGCGTGTGCTGTTTCTCATGTACTAGACCAGATGCCATTCATTTTGGAGTCAACATCTGGTGTTGTCAGGGTATTTAACAGTTGCTGATTGGTAATGTGAACAGAATATACTGATCACTTTTCCCCAAGCTTTTTAAAGGAGAAAGAGAAGGAGGAGAGGAAACAGAGAAAATGTTTACTTGTAACAATATTTAAATTTGTCATTTGTTTTGTCTTTCTCCCCTTTAAGCTGATCACAACGCAGCTAAATATTGTATGTAATTATCTGCTTAGCTCCTGTCTCCATCTCCATCACATACATTTCATGATGACAGCAACTATGTCTGTTTATTCACCAGTACTGCATTCCCAGCACCCAATTCTTGAATCAAACAGCACAACAATCTTACTTAAAAAGACAGGGTCTGAGGGTGACCAAGAGAGCAAGGCAACATTGTGGACCCATTTACTGAAGCTACAAAATATTGTCCTTTTGTAATAGGCTTTAGGTTGAAATTACTGTTGACTTCAGGGGTGCTGCTCAAACATTTGTTTTTGAAAATGTGCTGCACACACAGAAAGATGGAAAACACTGGTGTAAAATTGGAATAATGAATTCTTTTCACACTGGAAGGTAGAAGAGAACAAACTAGTTGAATTATAGAGTAGCAGCCTAGAGAAAAAGCTAATCTCTAATACCTTTTCCTATAACAAATTAGGAACAACTGAGTGTTTACCTATCCCACGAGAACAGAGCAGCACCCTACAACTCTAGTGTGGCTTGTGTGCTTACACCAAAGCCTACAGAGTCATCATGTTGGAATAGAAATGTTCCTGGCTGACGTGAGAACTTGTATCCGCTGAGAAGTGGAAGGACGTATATATTTAATCCCACCTAGCAGCCTGCACACAGAAATGCTGACAGTTGCAGACAGTTTTGGGTAAACCAATGGGAAAATTAGCCTTGTTCAAATTCTCACACAAACTCTTAGTCACTAAACCCAGTTGAAATCTCATCAGTGCAAGAAGTAGAGATATGAGAGTCATGTGCAAGAGAGTTCCAGCATTAAATACTGATGGTCCTTCATTGGTAGAGTGAGTTCTGTTTTGCTGGGAAGGAAAATAATGATCAGTGGTTAACTTTATTCCTTTCGTAGTACCATTTTTAAGTTCGTGATTGTGAGAGAAAATATCAGATCTCTCCTCTGAAAAACAATACCAATAAAAAATATTTCAAAGGAAGATACAACCGTGGCCTCTCTTCCTAAAAGGTTTTGTGCATTTCCTTTCTTGGATGAAGCTATAGGTTTTTATTCACATATGATAGAGGAGTGTTTGGTGGTTTTTGTGACCTTCTTATGTAGGGCACTGTTTTCTATAGAACACTGAGAAGATGATGTCTTAAAAGCCTAGGATTTTTCTCCCCAATTTGTCCTCATTTGGTAGAAAATTTGAAGGAAAACTAAGAATTATGCTTTTGACCTTTTATTCTGGTTACTGGGATTTCTTTTTAGCCCAAGTCTCACTGGCAAAAGAATTCTACACTTTGATTCTACAGTGCAGTGGCATTAGAGTATGACATGGATGTGACATTTAATGTTTCACGCCTTGCATATTAATGGAGGGGGGTGTTAGAGAAAGATGTCCTGAGGGTGAAGCAAGACTTCTATTTTCTTCAAATCTTCATTGCTTTTCTGCTTTCATCGCAGAGGGGGATTATAATGGTTGAACAGCTGCAGGCAGACATCTCTTGGAATCCAGCAGCAGCTCCGAGATTCCAAGAAAAAGTTTAAATAACATTTTCTACAGAATTCACATACTTACAGTTAATATTTTGGATCATTTCAAGAAAATGTAATCGTGAACTCTTTCCACTTTTTTTTGTATGTTGCCATGACAACTAGGATCAGATTGTGTTCATAAGTAACTCAGTGGAATTGCATGATTCGCCTTACCAGTAAGCAAATCACTTATTACCTCATCTTTCCAATGAAAAATATTGTGGCTACTCACTTATTTCCTGTTCCATCCTTAGCAGAATAGGTTGTTTTAAGGGTTTTGTTTTGATTTTTTTTGTGGTGATATTTGGATTGATAGCCAGACAAATAACTAGTCACCCCTTTGAAAGCGTTAGGCAGATGGTCGGCAGGGGGTTGATAGGAGAAAATAAAGGTATAGATCAACTGGAAATTAATAAATCAGATACAGATCAAAGTTGTGACTCTGACATCATTAGCAGCCTGCTCTCATTAACAGAACTGACTACCCTTGTTCAGGTATATAAATTCTCCCTTTTTCAAATATTTAACATTTTGACTCTACATGGAAGCTATGTATGACAGTGCAAAGAGAAAAGAGGTTACCTCATTGAAAATGAAATCTCTCCATATTAGAACTCTTTTTTGCCCCAAGAGGGTTTCTTTTCATACATCTGAAGAGAATTGGTATCCAGCATGCTTATTAAAATGGCCATATCATTTACTAGGGCTAGTCTCAAATCCTAGTTACATCTACTAAGAAAATTATTCTCAGAGAGTGGTCTGGCCACTAAAAGTACCTGACCGATTTTACCTCTGCCACTATATAAGTGGTAATCTCTTCCAAGACTAGTATATAGAGAAATAGACAACCTACGCACAACTTAAATACCTAAGGGAGTGCCACATCTTGAAGATGAAGATTTGAGCCCCTCTTATCATAAGTAATATTTAAAAGTCTTCTATCTTAAAAGGAGAAAATGCCTGTTTGCCTTTTCATTTTTATCTATCCCTGCCAGTTCCTAGGCACATGAAGTTCAAACTTTCACAAGGTGATATAGGATGAGTTATTTTAACAGCAATAACAGCTGCACACATCTCAACACTAGTTTCATTTCTTTTGGGGAATTGTAGTGGGGAATAAAGCATTTTATTTTCCCTATTCGGAAAGAGAGAGCATTGTTGGGTTTTCAGGAGAAAATTAAGTTATCCTTTCTGTTTTGGTTTTCTCTGACACATTTTCTCTCTCTCTCTCTCTCTCTGTCTGTCTCTCTCTCTCTCTGTCTGTCTGTCTCTCTCTCTCTCTCACACACACACACACACACACACACAACCCAAACTCACACATTCAGACATGAAAGATTTCATTTTCATGTTTCAGACCTTCAAAGTCAGAGAAGATGGCTACCAGCCCTGGAAGTTAGAGGAGGACAAGGTGGAGTGCCTTAAACCAAAATGGGGCTTTCCATAGAAGAAGGAAAATAATGGGTTTCCAGCATGTCAAGGAGGTCATAGGGCCACAGTGAGGCAACACATCTATGGTAGAGACTGCACATTTGATTTTACATATTTGTGAACAACTGCAAAAATCTCCATGCCCCAGTTTGGCATAGAGGGAGTGGAGTTGTTCACCTTTGAATCATTATGAGAGTCTGAACAATGAGCATTGAGGTTAGGGTTCAAAGCCAGATTTTTTTTTTTTGAGATGGAGTCTTGCTCTGTCACCCAGGCTGCAGTGTAGTGCCATGATCTCGGTCACTGCAACCCCCACCTCCCGGGTTCAAGCAGTTCTCCTACCTCAGCATCCCAAGTAGCTGAGATTACTGTTGTGTGCCACCATGCCCAGCTAATTTTTGTATTTTTAGTAGAGACAGGGTTTCCCCATAATTGCCAGGCTGGTCTCGATCTCCTGGCCTCAGGTGATCTGCCTGCCTTGGCCTCCAAAGTGCTGGGATTACAGGCGTGAGCCACTGCGCCCAGCCCAAAACCAGATTTAATTTATTGAAAATGTGATTTTACTTGCACCCAAGTGTAGGAAGTACATTTAAACCAATCATAAAAATTATTGACAGTGGAGTGTAGTTGTATTTTCACCTGTGTATTAGTATATGTCTTAGGGTTCTCTAGAAGCAGGTCTTGAGACAAGAATTCGAGTGCAGATGTTTTATTTCAGAGGTGAATCTAGAAAATCCCAGTAGATGAATGAGTAGTGACACAGGAAAGGGGAGGTAGCCAATAAAATGTACATTGTCAAACCAGTTGTCATGTGAGTAATGGAAACTCAGTCCTGCTGGGGAATCCTGAGGATGTCCAACTTCAGAATTATCCTACCTGTAAAGTAGAGAACTTGGGCATTTGTCTACCAACTTACAATAGTCATTGTTCGTGGCTGCTTCCAAGAGGAATTATTCTCTGGATTTCCAACCTATTCAATGGGGCCAAGGAGCCTCTGGCCACCAGAGAAAGCCCTCAGGCCATTGGAATTTGAGGGTGCACTAATTCCAAGGAGACAGGAGTAGCTTCCCCACTTCCACAGGATCTATTACAGTTTATGATGCAATCAAATAGCTCTCCATTTATAACAAGTCAATAGCCTGGTTTTATTTCCCAGGTGGAATCTTTTCAAGCAAACAATGAAGATTTCAAATGTTACATTTCAAGTGTAGGAAACACAATCTTAGAGATAGAATGGATCAGAAATAATCTAGGTTTTTTCCATTCATTTTATCAAGAAGGTAATGGAGGTCTAGAGAAAACAATATGTTCAGATTTCCTCTCATGATTGATATACCCCGTATTAGCAGCCAGAGGTTCTGATTTCCAGCCCAATATTGTTTTGACCAAATTATATGGGGTTTTACCACCTCTTGTGTGTAGCTATTGGTCAAAAGTGGAAATGAAGCCATATATTACACAATGTATGACCTGAGCTGGCACAGTAGTAAGACTGTTATTGTCACTGGGTCGTTAGAATATAATGTCACTCTACTTTTTCTATTTCTCAATGTTCCTTCCAAGTTACAGTGGGATTATAAACCATCCCCCTTCCCCAAGTCTTACATTTTCCACGTTCTGTGGCATTGCTGTGTCTCCCTCAGATGGTGTCTTCCTCTGCTTGAAATGGAGTTCCACATTGTAGCCTCACCAGATATTTTGTTAGCAGATAGGTGCATATTGACCTTTTCAAGTTCATCACAAATTTATTACTTTGATTCCTGCCTAAAAGCACTTCACTCCCACATCTCTTATAGCATTTATACTGCAGTTTGCATGATTGTTTACCTGTTTGCATCCATGCATCGATTCCACCATTGTAGATTGTTTTGAGAGCAGCAGCCTAACATCATTTAGGATATCCCAGGTTGTGCTGAGGTAGTAAATGACCCCAAATCTAAATGACTTATAATAAACACTTGATTTCTTGTGCACATTTTATTGCCATCAAAAGTCAGCTGGGGTCTCTCCTGCACATTGCCATCATTCTCATTCAGAGACCCAGACTGGCAGAGAAGTTGCTATCTGTAACATCGTGCATTGTTTTAGGGGGGAGAAGGAAAGTATAGTGTATTAGTCCATTTTCACACTGCTATAAGAAATACCTGAGACTGGGTAATTTATAAAGTGAAGAGGTTTAATTGACTCACAATTCCACATGGCTTAGGAGGCCTTAGGAAACTTATAATCATGGCAGAAGGTGAAAGAGAAGCAAGTACCTTCTTCACAAGGCAGCAGGAGAGAGAAAGAACAAAGGGGAAAGTGCCATTTTTAAACAATCAGATTTCATGATAACTCACCATCACAAGAACAGTATGGGGGAACCACTCCCATGGTCCAGTCACTTCCCAGCAGGTCCCTCCATCAACAAGTGGGGATTACAGTTTGAGAGGAGATTTGGGGACACAGAGCCCACCCAAACCATATCAAATGGCAAAGTATAGAGTGACTTTTGATCCTCCTACGTGGCAACAATGTATGTCATTGCTCTGTTTCATTGGCTAAAGCAATTCTTACTATATGCTAGAATATTTGTGAGGTTTCTTAATGACTGTCTTTGTGTTCCCCTTACCTGGCAAACTACAGATGTTTAATAGATGCTTGATGAATAAATAAATGAGTAAATGAACCAGTGAATATTTATATACATTTCTTATATTTGTTTGAGATGCAAAAACTAATTTGGGTAACGTAAATTGACATATGCTATGTTTATTATTTTTTTCCTTCAATAGCAGATTCATCATCATCATGGTGATCATTGAGCCTTGTGTGCCAGACATCCAGCCAAGTGCTTTAGAGATTCATTTAGTCATCATAACAATCCTGTAAGATATGTGTTATACCATTTCTATTTTATAGTTGAGAAAATTGAAGTACAGAAAGAGAGGTTATCATTTACTCAAAGTCCTATTGTGAAAAAGTGGTGAAATCAAGTCTAAATTCATGTCTATCTGGCTCCAAAGCCCCTGTTACTAGCCACTTTTGTTATACTGTTCTCCCTTAACTTCCCTTTCTGAACTTTTCATAGCCTAGGTAAGGATAGTTCCAAAAATGTCCTAGCAAGCCCATTTATTGCAGTCAGTCCACAGGTAAATATGAAATCAATCAACATAAGTACAGTGGCCAAGAGAGGCATTTTCAAGCTGGCACTGTCCAAAAGCTCTTCTAATATTTGGTATTTTACACTTTTTCTAGCTCTTGACACTGTGGTTACCAAATGCAAAAAGCTAAGGTGTCCACCGGATGCTTTTACAAATACTTGAAGAGGTCCAAGATTCTTATCTGGGGCAAACGTGGACACTTGGCCCCACTGGCTGCCTATTCTGAAGCTACAGAAATTGAGCTGGCTTTCTGCCTGTCAGAATCAGGCTCAGCTTATAAACAATCACAATGTAATGACCACCCTGCCCCCTAGTGGAAGGGATGTGTGCCGCTGTCCTAGGTTCTGAAACAGTAGTTAGCCATGAGTCACAGCGGTTTCTCACATCCTCGGATTCCAGGCGAGATCCTAGTCTGACCTATGACAGTGCGCAGAGTGGCTCATCGTTTCTTTTGTCCATCGTGATAAATAGTAGAACTGATTTCATGTAAGCTGTATGGTTCTGTGTCTTCTTAAACTTACTAATTTTGTCTAGGAAGTGGAGAACACTTCTTTTTTTCCTCTGTGTATTCTCATCTTAAATGTTTATGTCTCCTCAGGTCTTGCGCAATTGTCTCAGTAAAAACATGGAATAAATATAATAAAGGTGGTAGAGTAACCACAAAGTAGTAGATAAAAACACAAGCTTTGGAACCAGTCCGACCATGGTTGAATCTGAGCTCTCGGATCCTTACTAGCTGGGCAACTTTGGGAAACTTTCCTAACTTCTCTAAGTCTCAGCTTTCTCATCTTTAAAATGGGAACATGACTGTGCCTAACTCAGAAACTTATGGGAAACCTTAAATGAAATAATGTTTGTAAAATATTCGACACAGATCTTGCCTCCTGATAAGTATGCAGTAGTTATTAGCTGCCACTGTCATTTTGTAGCAGTTGTTGTTTTTACTAGTCTAATTATATTTTTACTAGTCATGAAATTAATTGTGATATGACACCTGTCAAAGGTCTGCTTACTGTAATTAATATTTTGAAGAAGAATCCGTGGAAATTGTTAACTATCCATTTCCCCATTCTGTAACCCACTGTTAAATAAGGTATGCAGAACAGAGAACACCTAGATCATATTATCTCAACTGTTTCTCCCAACCCCCTCCAAAAATGCCAATTTCATTTTCACTCCCATTTATTATAGAAGATTGTAAAACAATTTTTTCTTCCAGGAGTCCTTGCTTCCTGCAAAGTTGAAAATATTCTTCACTGTTAGCCCATGAACCTTTTACAAGGATCAGTTGTAAGAAAGTTTTTCTCAAGGACAATTTTCTATCTTCTTTTGTTCAAAAAAATGAATATTATGTAACCTAGTGTGGATGTTGCTCTGTCTTAGCAGCTAGGAAACGTATAGCCAAACTCAGTTTCTGATAGTAGTAGTGAGTTCATCTCAGATGCCTGATATTACCTGCACCTCATGCTCCTGCAGATAATCTTTATTCCGTTTTTATCATTAACTGATTTGTCTTTGCATGCACAACCTACCAAGGTTCATTTATTTATCATTTATAATTCTTATGGATAATCAGTCTATTTTGCACTAATTTTTGTCAGCTGCTATAAATATTTTAATATAAAGGGAGTACATATTCTAGATATATAAATAAACCATATTCTTAACTAACAATATATTCCACATAACAAGTGTATTTAAGGAGTTATTATGGAAAATAAGCAGCTAATTTTTATATTACCATAAATGAAACAAACTAGAACTAGAAAATTAGGTCAGCATGGTTCACTCGGTGTTGTTTCTTATATAGGCAATTAAAGTATACAGCAGCGAATACCAAAAGAAAAGCATGCTGGTAGGGTTAAGAACCTGGGCTCTGACTCAAAATGTCCACAGCTTTCTTTTGTTAGCTGTGTGATTTGGACAAGTTACATGATTTTTGTGTTTGTTGCCCCTTATCTGTGAAACAGAGTGGTTATGAAAATTAAATGAGATATGAATTAAAGAGGTCTGCTACATAGTAAGTACTCAATTAATGTTAGCTGCTACTTTGCCTAGAATGACCAAAAACAAGAGCTACTATTAGGCTGGGTGCAGTGGCTCACGCCTGTAATCCCATCACTTTGGGATGCTGAGGTGGGCAGATCACTTGAGGTTACGAGTTCAAGACCAGCCTGACCAACATGGTGAAACCCTGTCTCTACCAAAGAATGCAAAAATTATCCAGGCATGATGGTGTGCACCTGTAGTCTCAGCTACTCAGGAGGCTGAGGTGGGAGAATCTCTTGAACCTGAGAGGCAGAGGTTGCAGTGAGCAGAGATTGGGTCACTACACTCCAGCCTGGGCAACAGACTGAAACCCTGTCTCACAAAAAAAAAGAAGAAGAACTACTATTACTGTTATTATTATTGTTGTTATCCTTCTCTAGCCACCCTGTTTCAAGTTGCAAGACAAGCAAACAAAATTGAACAGCATTTATTATCTCCCTTCCCAGTTTTATTTTTCTCTATGTAATATTTATCACCATCACACATACTACACATTTTACTTGTTTGTTTGCTCATTTTCTATCTCCCCTACCAGAATGTAAAATGTAGACAGAGATTTTCATTTGTTTTTTGTTTTGTTTTCTTTCATATTCTCAGCACCTAGTACAGTGCATGGTATGTAGTAGACGCTTAGTATTTAATGAATAAGTAAACAGTTGAATGAATGGCCTATCAAGGGTAAGTACTTGTAATAGCATTTGGTAGGACACAGGACTCATTAACCCAGAATGTTAAAGTGATAACAAAAAGGTTAGATGAGACTACTTGAACCCTAGATAATTCCTCATAGAGCCAACCTGAGCATTATTATTTGTCACAACTGTGAAATTCTAAATAGTGAGTTTTGAAGATCAATTTTAAGATTCTCCTTTGTAATAAATTGGTGAACATTTCAGCCAGTATGACTGAGAGAACTTCTTACCACATTACATGTTGATAGCATGTTCTCTGTTACTGGAGATGGTGAAGCCTATATACGTCAGCCATTTGAACAGGGTGTCTGTGTCTGTTGCAAAATCTCAATTAACACATTTTGTTTCATCATTTAATTTCTGCGTATCCCTTGCAAGTTTCTTGCTTTTCTGCCTAGCCATGGCCACTCCTTTTATCAGGGTTGTTATTATACTCTTTATCTGTGCCCTCAAAAAGTTCAGGCTATATGAATGTAGAACCCTCATTGAGCACAATGTTCAGGTAGAGACCTGTGTTTGACTTCTCACTGCACCACTTACTAGCTGAGTGGCCTTAGTCAAATTATTTATATGCAGTACTTTGGGAGGCCAAGGCGAGTGGAATGCTTGAGCTCAGGAGTTCAAGACCAGCCAGGACAACATGGCGTAAACCCTGTCGCTACCAAAAATACAAAAAATTAGTCAGGCATGGTGGCTCATGCCTATGGTCCCAGCTATGCGGGAGGCTGAGGCATGAGAATCACTTGAACCTGGGAGGCGGAGACTGCAGTGAGCTGAGATCACACCACTGTACTCCAGCCTGGGCAACAGAGTGAACACCTTATCTCAAAAAAAAAGACTTATATATATTACTGTTTATTTATCTGTAAAATGGGACTGAGGATCATCCCTGATTCATGAGACTTTTGTGAAGATTGCATGAAATAAACCATCTAAAGTGCCAAGTGTATGATAAATGTGCAATGTTAGCTTTTATCATGCATTTATAATTATTATGTATGCCTAATTTGATACAGCATAGTTTTTAGAGTTCCTGGGAGTGATAGGTTGACCACTAGCAAAATCGTGACATTGTATGCTTGATTTTGGTCTCTTCAGAAATATATCTGAAGACAATGGGTACAAAGAAAGGGAAAAAAGAGGTACGTCTTGAATTTGGAAATCAAAACCAAACCTCAGGGAGAAAGCTATATTTATTTTTTAAAAATTCTCAAAAAATTAATGATCAGCTATGAGACCCAGAGCAGCAGTCGCTTTCACTGTAGCTCTGACTACCCTGTTGTGAGCCCCCAGGATCTACCGACCAGAAGCATGCTCTCCCATCAATCAGCCAGGCAGTTTCGGCTAAAGATTGTACTTAGAAATAAACAAACTGAATCTAAGGACAAATTATTTATCAAGCATTGATAAATTACTTGTAACTAAGCAAGGGCATTCAAGAATTTGATCCTTGATGACAATACCAACCAGGAAATCTTAAGTATGTCAGAAAAAAAAAAGGCACATGAACGAAGCCAGCTTTTGGTAGTCAAAGGTCAGGATTGGAATTAGAGAAGGTACTTAGGGAATTTTCTTTGTGTTTTGTTTGAGGAGATGCTGATTTATTTTATTTAGTTAGTTTTCTTCCTTGAAATCATCTAGATAAGAGCAAGGTTGAACTCTAGTGGTGAAAAGCCCAAACTGCAAGCTATTTAAAAAAAATCCCTTTACATATGAAATAATGGCCCTGGAATGCTGTATCTAAATAAAGAGGTTCAGGAGGCTGCAAGCTCCAGCAACAGCAGCAGACTTGATTTTAAAAGAGGAGTCTGTTTGAAAGTACCCAGGTTTCCTCCCATATGGTATGACTGTTATGGCTGCATCAAGGCAGCACACTGTTCTAGGGCAAATGCCAAGGGACGGTATTTTTAGATTTCTCAAAAGCAACCACTGAATATATATGAATCTACAAGGATAGCATTCATGAAGTAATGTGCTGAAAATAAATTTTATTACAAATTCCTTAAGCCAACCTTGACTATAACCATGTTAATAAGGAACAGGACCAGCCTGAGTTTCATTCATTCCACAAACCTGAATTAAGGCCCTTCTCTAGGTAAGACACTGTTGGAGGACATAAAGAAGCATTAGGCAAGTGTCCTGCTTTCCTGGGTGGAGGAAGATTGCCCCTTGTTGCTTCTGCAGAAACACAGGTGTAGAGAACTTGCATAGTCAGGTTCATCAGACTAAAGAGCCTCTAAAGACTGCTGTGAATAGCACCTACCCCCAGCCCTTGGAATTGTGTACTTTAAACTTGTACGTGCTCACCTTGGTCTTTGCACAATATCACACTGTATCTGATTATCTTACTCTTGTTGGAAGCTAAGAATCTATGTAGATTTCATCCATGAAGGAGTAGAAAAAAATCTGTATATCATTCAGAGACAAGGGCACCATTTGCTCTTGTTGGTTGGTTAGTTGGTTGGTTATGTGTTGTCCTTTACAATTTTGAGTGGGCTAGTCAACAAGTCAGGCTTAACTGCTGAGGTTTGTCATTGGGCATTATGTAAAAATGGTATTGAGTGTGTATTAGTGAGCCGATCTTTAAAAAAAAAAAAAAGAAATTTTCAAACGTCAAGACAGGGGTGGATCTCGCTTCAGAAATTGACTGGATTTAAAGACTTAAATGCCATATTATTATCCCTGTTAAGTCCCTATTATTCTCCATTATTTACTTCTTCCTCCTCTTTTTCTCTCCATCTCTCAGCTAATTCTCTTGTTGAGAATTATGTTGGCTCCTGTCCTGCCATAAACAGACTTTCTCCATGAGACAAGGAGTATAGATTGGGCTTCTTAAAAGTCACAGCCTTATATAAGAACGATACAATGGACTTTGGGGACTTGGGGGGAAGAGTGAGATGGGGTTGGGGAATAAAAAACTACAAATATGGTGCAGTGTATACATGAGTGACGGGTGCACCAAAATCTTACAAATCACCACTAAAGAACTTACTCATGTAACCAAATACTACCTGTACCCCAATAACTTATGGGGGGAAAAAGTTATAGCCTTAGATCCACAGCCTGCGAGGCAAGGAAAGTCTGTCTCTCAGATTCATCATTTAATTCTCAGATGTCCTCTAATTGGCCTGGCTTAGTTCACATGTCCATCTGTTAGACAAATTGTGAGCCACAGAGGCATACCTCTGTGCTAGGATATACCATGCCTATATCAGAAGAAGGTGGCATAGAATTATTTCACGTCAGGCCACCACCTTAACTTGAAACTACTCTGAGGAGCTCTTTAGAAAAAGAATTCTGTGCTGATATATATTTAAGTTTTTTTTAAGTCTAGTTTGTTTATTACAGGGTGGCTCAGAACCTTAAAGATGCTACCGTGTGTTGTGGATCTTCACGAAATGAACATGGAATGCAGCATTTAGTATTAATCTTTTTTTGTCCGAATGAGCCTGCCACTGCAAATTGATAAGACAGTTTGGTCCATACAACTTTAGAGAAACAATACTGATAGGCCATTCCCCTTCCAAATGTTATTAATAAGCACTGTCCTCCTAGATTTCTGTTTCTTATAACCAGGATGTCTGATTAATAGAGCTATTCTGATTTATATTTTACATTTTCTCATCTGTTTAACAAATGTTTATTGGGGGCCTAGGCATGGTTCTCAGTGCTGTAGATAGCAGTAAATAAAACAGACAGCATGTGGGCCTTGGCAGAATTACATTCCAGTAGGGAGACTAACAAAAAAACAAAACAAAAAATATTCAGTAAGTCTTCACTTAATATCCTTGATAGATTCTTGGAAACTGTAACTTTAAGTGCAATTACATACAATGAAACCAGTTTTACCTAGGCTAACTTATAGCAACAGGAGTTAAGTTCCTTCGGCATATTTCTAGTCACAAAATTGCCAAACTTCTAAAGAAAGACCCGAAACCCTTTTAATATTAAACATTGAAATTAATGTGAAATATACTTCACATTTTTAAAAGATTACTCAAAACAAGTAAGATAATGATTTATCCAGTTTTTCCAGTTCAGGATCTCAGGTGGCTGGAGTCTGTCCCAGTGACTCAAGGCACGAACCAGCCCCAGACAGGACACCAGCCCACTGTAGGGTGCACTAACACACCCACACATATTCAGATGGGGACCATTTAGACACACCCATTAACCTGACATGCACAGCCTTGGGATGTGGGAGGAAACCGGAAGACCCATAGAAAACTCACACAGACATTGGGAGAACATGCAGACTTCACAGAATCAATTACTTTTCTCATCAACATTGTAATGAAACATTGAACAAAATGGTATACTTCAAGGACCTGCCGTATAACGTGAAGCAATGATAAATGCTTCAAAGAAAAATAAAGAAGAGGGGAAAAGAGAATAAAGGGAGAGCTAGATCCAGTATTCTGTTCATGGAAGGCTTCTCTGAGAGAATGAAACTTGAGCATAGTCCTGACTGCTACGTGGGAACCAACCACTTGGGCATCCCAGGGAGAGGGACTAGTGCATGCAAAGCTTAAGGGGTAAATACATACCAGTATGCTTGGGAAAACGCAAGAAGGCCAGTGATTAAGAGAGGTAGGAAACCTTTATTATTATCATGTGGTGGGGAAAGGGTGAAGGTTTTAAGCAAATGAGCAAGAATTTGAGTTGCTGAGCATTGCTAGGAAGACCAACCCAGCAGCTATTGGGTGCATTTTGGAGGTGGATTACAGGAAGGAGGAGCTAGGAGACCACAGTGGTTTAGGTAGTGTGGACATAAGCAAGGGCAGTGGCAGTGGAATGGAAGGGAGGCAATCACTGGGCTTCATGTTACTGGGTTGGTGTATTCTACACAGGCTTCAAGGCAGATGAAAGGTTGAGAAGCATGAGTGAAGAGCTAGACCACCTAGATCCCACTGGGAAAGATGCCTCAATCACAAATTAGGAAGTCAAGAAGACTGGTGCAAGAAGGGCTCAGAGACCAGTGGGTAGTAGAAACCATGTAGAGGCTATAAACACCCAAGGAGTTGAAGATCAAGTCACAAAGGTAAGTTAGATACAAATTGCAGGCTGAGGAGTTTGCATTTGATGCCTAGACAACTGGGAAGCCACTGAAGACACTGGACCTAAAAATGACATGATCAATGCAAATATTGGTAGCAGATGGATGCCATCTCTTCCCCAGCCTATATCAGCCCTACAATGTTCTATGTCCTACTCCCTGGAGTAGGAAAAGGTACTAATCATTCATGATACCTAAATTCCAGAAGCTGCTGCTTCTGTACTCTGTAGTATTGGAAGTAAGTGAATTCTATTTCAAGCCCATTGGCCCCACAAATTAGGGCCATACTAGGAGACACTATAGCACAGTGGTATACAATGTGAACCTGGCTTGATTCCACTGTTTCGTAGCTATGTGAACCTTGCCAACCTGTCGGTGTGTCAGGTACCACATCTATAAAATGGAAATCATTATAGTAGGATTTTATGACAATTAGATGAAGGAACCCATGCAGAATCCTTAGAACAGTGTCTGAAACTCTACAAAAAGAGGGTGCTGTCTTTATTCAGTAGACTTGTCTACTTATCCCCACTCTTCCTAGCTCATATCCACACCTTCCACCATAACAGAGCATCAAATAAAAACTAAGAGAGAAAGTCTAAATTGATCCTTATAACAAAGAATGGAGAGAGAAGCAAAGGGCACTAGATCTGGGGTTGGAGACATTTGCGGGAGAGAGGAACAGAATTTAATGTTTTAAAGCTAGACTTGCTGAGATAGCAGCCACTAGACACATGGTGCGTATTTAATTTTAAATTAAGTTAAATTGAAAATTCAGTACTTCAATCACACTAGCCATATTTTAAGTGTTCATGTGGCTAGTCACTCTCCCAGTGGACACCCCAGCTCCAAAGTGTCAGATTCTACCTCATGCAAGGTTCTCTCCAACCTAGTCTAGTGGCTTGATAGCACATTCATTTTTTCTGAATGACATCCCATTGTCTGAATGTATCACAATTTATCCATTTACCTATTGAAGGACATCTTGGTTGCTTTCAGTTGATGTTGATTTTAAATAAGGCAGTTGTAAACATTCACACGCTGGTTTTTGTGTGGACATGGGCTTTCGTATCAGTTGGGTAAACACCTAGGAGCATGAGTCTTGGAACATATGGTAAGCCTATTTTAGCTTTGCAAGAAACTGTAAAACCTCTTCCGAAATGACTATACCATTTTGCATCCACTGCAACAATAGGTGAAATTTCCTGTTGCTCTGCATCCTTGCTGGCAATTGATGTTGTCAGTTTTTTGGATTTTAATCACTCTAATAGGAATGTAGTGGTATCTTATTATTGTTTTAATTTGTACTTCTGTGATGGCAAATTTTATTTTTCATCTTTTCATATGCTTCTTTGCCATCTTTATATCTGTCTTTCTCAGTTGTCTATTTAGATCTTTTGCCGATTTTTTCATTGGCTTGTTTATTTTCTTATTGCTGAGTTTTAAGAGTTCTTGTATATTACAGATACCAGTCCTTTGTTAAATATGTTGTGTTAGGCCATTCTTGCATTGCTATAAAGAAATACCTGAGACTGAGTAACTTATAAAAGAAAATTAATTGGCTCATGTTTCTGCATGCTTTTATAAAAAGCATGGTCCTGGTATCTGCTCAGCTTCTGGGGAGGCCTCAGGAAGCTTACAAACATGGCAGAAGGCAAAGGGGGACCAGATGTTTCACATGGTAAGAACAGGAGCAAGTCAGGGACGAAGGTGCCAAACACTTTAAAATAATCAGATCTCAGAACTCACTATAGTGAGGAGACCACCAAGCCATAAGGAATCCACCTTCATGACCCAAACACCTCTCACCAGGCCCCACCTCCAACATTGAGGATGACAATCCAAACTCATTATCCTGCTCCTGGCCTCACACATCTCATGTTCTTCTCACATTGCAAAATACAATCATCTCCTGCCTATAGTCCTCCAAAAGTCTCAACTCATTTCAGCGTTACTCAAAAGTCCAAAGTGCAAAGTCTCATCTGAGACAAACGAAGTCTCTTCCACCTACAAGCCTGCAAAATCAAAAATAAGTTTTTTACTTCCAAGATACAAGAGGGGTACAAGAATTGGTAAACATTCTTATTCCAAAAAAGGAGAAATACACAAAAAGAAAGTAGCTATAGGCTCACACAAGTCTAAAACCCAGCAGGGCAGTCATTAAATCCTGAAGCTCCAAAATAACCTCCTTTGACTCTATGTACCACATCTAGGGGACACTGCTGCAAGGGATGGACTCCCAAAGCCCTGGGAAACCCTACCCCTGTGGCTTTTTCATGCTGAGGTTGCAAGCTGCTGGTGGCTCTACCATTCTGGGATTTGGAGGACAGTGGCCCCCTTCCCACAGCTTTACTAGACAGTGCCCCAGTGGGGACTCTGCATGGGTCCTCAACTCCACATTTCCCATCTGCACTGCCACAGTAGAGGTTCTGTGTGAGAGCTCCACCCCTACAACAGACTTCTGCCTGGACACCCAGGCTTTTCCATAAATTCTCTGAAATCTAGGCAGAGGCTTCCAGAGCTTCTTCACTCTTGCACTTTGTGAGCCTGCAGGCTTAACACCATGTGGAAACCACACAGGCTTATGGTTTGTGCCCTCCAGAGCTGTGGCCTAAGCTATAACTGGGTCCCTCTGAGCCATGGCTAAAGCTGGAGTGGCCTGAATGCAGGAAGCAGTGCCCAAGGCTGCTCACGGCTGCAGAATCCTGGGCCTGGTCAACAAAACCCTTCTTTCCTCCTAGGCCTTTGGGCCTGTGATGGGAGGGGCTGCTTCAGATGTCTCTGAAAGTCCTTCGAGGACTTTTTCCCATTGGTCTTGGCTATCAGCACTTGGCAGTTTTTAGTCATGCTAACCTCTCTAATAAGCTCCACAGCAATTCATCCCCTCAAAAAAGCCCTTTTTTTTTGCCACATGTTTAGGCTGTAAAATTTTCCAAACTTTTACACTCTGCTTCCTGTTTAAATATAACTTCCAAATTTAAGTCATTTATTTGCTCCCACATCTGAGAACAGGTTTTCAGAAGCAGCCAGGACAACTCTTAAACACTTAGAAATATCTTCTGTCAGATACCCCAAGTCATCACTCTTAAGTTCAAACTTCCTCAGCTCCCTAGGGCATGAACAGAATGCAGTCAAGCCCTTTGCTAAGGCATAACATGGGTGGTCTTTGCTCTAGTTCCCAATAAATTCCTCATTTTTATCTGAGACCTCATCAGCCTGGCCTTTGCTGTCCATATTACTATCAGCATTTTGGTCACAATCATTTACCCAGTCTTTAAGAAGTTCCAAACCTTCCCTTATCTTCCTGTCTTCCTCTGAGCACTCCACACTCTTCCAACCTCTGCCTGTTACTCCGTTCTACATTTTCAGGTCTCTTTATAGGAATACCTCACTCCTGATACCAATTTTCTGTGTTAAATCATTCTTGCATTGCTATAAAGAAATAACTGAGACTGAGTAATTTATAAAGAAGAGAGATTTAATTGGCTCATACTTCTGCAAGATTTACAGGAAGTATGGTGCGGCAACTGCTTCCTGAGGCTTCTAGGCATAACATGGGTGGCTTCTAGGGAAGCCTCAGGAAGCTTACACTCATAGTAGAAGGTGAAGGGGGAGCAGGCATCTCACATGGTAACCAGGAGCAAGAGAGAGATAGTAAAGTGATACATACTTTTAAGTAACCAGATCTTGCAAGAACTCACTTACCACTGTGAGGACAGCACCAAGCCATGAGGGATATGCCCCCTGAGGTGACCCAAAGACCTCTCAGATCCCCACAACATTGGGGACTACAATTCAACATGAGATTTAGAGTGGACAGCATCCAAACTATCTCATATGTGTTTTCAAAATGTTGTCTCCCAGCCTGTGGCTTGTCTTTTCATTCTCTTAACAATGTATCTTGCACAGCAGAGCTTTTTAATTTAATAAAATGTACGAATCAATTTTTCTTCCATGCATTGTGCTTTTGGTGCTGTATCTAAAGATTAACCACCAACCCTAAGGTCATGTAGATTTTCTTTCATGCCTTCTTCTAAAAGATTTGTAGTTTTGCCTTTTAATTTAGGTCTACAAACATTTTGAGATAACTTTTGGGAAATGTGTAAGATTTGTGTCTATTTTTATTTTTTATAGAGAGACATCCAATTGTTCCCACACTAATTGTTGAAAAGATTGTCTTTTCTCCATTGAATTACCTTTGCATATTTGTCAAAGAGCAATTGACTACATTTGTGTAAGTCTTTTTCTGTTTTATTGATCTGTGTGTCTATTCTTTTTCCGATACTATGTTATCTTGATTTCTAGCTTTTAGAAAGTCTTAAAGTTAGGCGTTGTGATTCCTCCATGTTCTTCTTTACTATTGTTTTAGCTATTCTAAGTTTTTTTGTCATGTAAACTTTAGAATCAGTTTGTCAATATGTGTAAAATTTCTTGCTGGAATTTTGAGTAGAATTATGTTGAATCTATAGATAAAGTTGGGAATAATTGCCATCTTAATAACATTGAGTCTTCCAATCCGGGAACATGGAAGATATCTCTATCTATACCTTCTTTGATTTTTTTAAATCAGAATTTTATAGTATTTTGCATACAAGTCAATAAACATGTTGTTAAATTTATACCAAGTATTTATTTTTGTGGGTGTACCACTGTAAATACTATCTTTTTAAATTTCAAATTCCAGTTGTTAGCTACTAATACATAAGACAACAATTAACTCTATCTTAACCTTTCATCCTGCAAACTTGCTATGCCCACTTATTAGTTCTGTTAGCTTTTTGTTTATTCTTTCAGTTTTTCTACATAGATGATTGTATTATCTGCAAATAAAGACCATTCTGTTTCTTCCTTTCTAATTTGTATACATTTGATTTCTTTTGCGTGTCTCATTGAACTAGCTAGGACTTCCAGTATGATATTAAATAAGAGTGTTGAGGGGAGATCCTTGCCTTGTTTCCAGTCTTAGAGGAAAGTGTCCAGTCTCTCACCATTAAGTATGATGTTATCTGTAGCTATTTTGTATATGTTTTTGATTAAGTGGAGGAAGTTTCTCTCTATTCTTAGTTTTCTGATAGCTTTTTAAATGACTATGTTCCATTTTGTTGAATGGCTTTTTAGCATCAGTTGATATGATGATATAACCTTTCTTCTTTAGCCTATTGATACAGTGGGTTACATTGACTGATTTTTTAATGTTGAATCAGCTGTGCATACTTGGAATAAATCCAACTTAATGTTGATGTATAATTTTTTATACATTGTTGTATTTAATTTGGTAATATTTTCTTGAAGATTTTTGCATTTTTCTTCGTGAGATATATTCATGTATATTTTATCTCTCTTGAAATGCTTTTGATATTGGAGTGATACTAGATTCCTAGGATATTTCAGAAGTGTTCCCTCTGCTTCTATTTCCTAGAAGAGATTGTGGAGAATTGGTATAATTTCTACCTTAAATGTTTGTTAGAATTCACCAGTTAACACATCTGAGTCTAGCTTTCTTCGTTAGAAAGGTATTAATTATTGATTTGAATTATTAAATAGACATAGGGCTATGCTGGTTATCTATTTCTGTGCATTTTGAAAGTTTGTGTCCTTCAAGAAATTGCTCTGTTTAATCTAAATTATCACAGTGGTCATAGAGCTGTCTGTTTATAGTATTCTTTTATTATACTGTAGATGTCCAATGGATCAATAGTGATGAACTTATGTTCATGTCTAATGTTGCAACTTGTGTCTTCTTGTTTTTCTTTTTTAATGGTTAGCCTGGCTAGAAGTTTGTCAATTTTATTGATCTTTTCAAAGAGCCAGTTTTTAAATTCCATTGATTTTTTCTTTTGTGTTTTTACTTTTATTGATTTTTATTTTAATTTTTATTATTTCTTTTATTCTGCTTGCTTTAAATTTAAGTTGCTCTTTTTTGCTCAGTTTTCCATAGCAGAACTTTAGTATACAGAATTTTGATAATTCTTGTTTTTGAATATGTACATTTAGTGCCATAAATGCCCCTGTAAGAACTACTTCCTCTGTGTCCCATGTGTTTTCATAAGTTGTATTTTCCTTTTCATTTAATTAAAAATATTTTAAAATTTTCAGTGAGACCTCTTCTTTGACCTATGGTTTATTTAAAAGTGTATTGTTTAATTTTCAGATATAACGTTCTGTTATTGATTTCGAGTCTAATTCTCTTATGGTCTCAGGACACATTTTGTATAAATTCTATTCTTTTAAATTTATTCAGGTATGTTTTATGCTTGAGGATGTGGTTTATCTTGGTGAATGCTCCATGTGAACTTGAGAAGCATCTGCTGTTGTTGGATGGATTATGCTATAAAATATCAATTAGACCAAGTTGATTGATGGTGCTGTTCAGATCATTTATAATCTTATGACTTTCTGTCTGCTTAGTGTATCACTTACCAATAGAGAAATGTTGAAATCTCCAACTATAATAGTGGATTTATTTGTTTCTCCTTACAGTTATTCAGTTTTTGCCCCATGTATTTTGGTATTCTCTTTGTAGGTGCATATACATTTTAAATTGTCATGATGATTTGGAGAATTGGCCCCTTTACAATTATAATAATGCTCATCTTTGCCCCTGATAACCATTCCTGTTTTCAAAGCTGCCTTGTCTGAAATTAATTTAGCTGCTCCAACTTTCTTTTGATCGATATTAGGTTGGCATATCTTTTTCCATTTATTTTCTTTCAGCCTGAGTCTTTATACATAATGTGGGTGTCTTGTACACAACATATAGTTGGAACTTGTTTTTATGTCCACTGTAACAATCTCTTTTTAATTAGTGTTTACAGAACATTCCAATTTAAATTCATTGTTTATGTGGTTGGGTTATCATCAACTATGTGTCTGTTTTCTATTTATTGAATTTGTTTTTTATTCCCTTCCTAGTGCTCTCATTTTTCTGCCTACTCTGTTTTCAAATGAGCATTTTACATAATCTTATTTTATCTCCTTTCTTAGCATATCAACTATATTTAAGAATTTTTTGATGGTTGCCCCAAATTTACAATATACATTTTAACTTAATAGAAGCTCACCATCAAATAACACTGTACTGTTTCACATGTAATGCAGGCACATATAAATAGGATATTTCCAATCCCTCCCTCTTGTGCCATTGCTACCATTAATTCACTTATCCATATCCTATAATCACCGAGTATATTATTGTTATTATTACTTTCAATACATACTTGTCTTTTAGATTAATTTAAAATAATAAAAATACAATATTTTATTTTGCCTTCATTGATTTCTTCTCCAATGCTATTCCTTGTTTTTACATAGTTCAAGTTTCTTACCTATATCATTTTTCTTCTACCCAAAAAACTTATTTTAACATTGCCTGCAGGACAGGACTTTTGGTAAATTATCTCTGTTTTTGTTTATCTGATGAAGTCTTTCTTCTTCACTTTTGATGGATAATTTCACTGTATATAGAATTCTGGATTGGTGTTTCTTTCTTTCAACACTATATTGCTGCTTGGGCTGCCATAACGAACTACCATAGACTTGGTGTCTTAAGCAACAGAAATTTATTTTCTTATAGTTCCAGAGGCTGGAAGTCCAAGACAACTTGGTTCCAGCTCATTTGGTTTCTAGTGAGGGCTGTCCTCCTGGATTGCAGATAACCACCTCAATATGTCCTCACATGGCCTTTCCTTAGTGCCTGCAAGTGGAGAGAGAGAGAGAACTCTGGTATTTCTTATAAGGACACTACTCCTACCAGGTCGGGGCCCCACACTTATGACCTCATTTAACTTTACTTCCTTAAGAGGCCCATGTCCAAATACAGCTGCAATAGGGATTAGGGCTTCAACGTATGAATCTGGGGAACACACAAACATTCAGCCTATTGAACACATACTTTGAGTATTTCATTTCACTCTCCTCGTTTGCATGGTTTCTGACAAGCAGTCCACTGTAATTCTTATTCTTGTTCCTCTGTAGGCAAAGTTCTCCCCAGTCCCTGCCTTGGTTTCTTTTTATTTGTTTGTTTTGCATTTTGGAATGCGTTATAATCTTGAAAGAAGAATAAATCAAGATTTATTCTTTGTCTTTAACTTAGTTTAAATATGATATGCCTAGCTATGGTTTGTTTAAAAGTTTTTTTGTTTTTTGTTTTTTGTTTTTCGGTTGTGGGGAGTGGGTTGTTTATGCTTTACACTGCCTGGTGTCCTCTAAGCTTTCTGGATATGTAGTTTTGTATTTGTCATTTTTTTTTTTTTTGAGACAGAGTCTCACTCTGTTGCCCAGGCTAGAGTACGATCTCAGCTCACTGCAACCTCCGCCTTCAGGGTTCAAGCGATTCTCCTGCCTCAGCCTCCCAAGTAGCTGGGATCACAGGCAACTGCCACCATGCTCAACTCATTTTTGTATTTTTAGAAGAGACAGGGTTTCACCACGTTGGCCAGGCTGGTCTCAAACCCCTATCCTCAGGTGATCCGCCTGCCTCAGCCTCCCAAAGTGCTGGGATTGCAGGTGTGAGCCACTGCATCAGGGCTGTCATTAGTTTTGAAAAGTTCTCAGCCATTATCACTTCAAATATTTTTTCTTCTCCGTTGTCCTTGTATTTTCCTTCTGGTATTCTAATTATACATGTGATATACCTTTGCAGTTGTCCCACAGTTCTTGGATATTCTATTTTGCTTGTTGTTAAAGAATTGTTTTTCCTCTTTGCATTTCAGTTTGGGGAGTTTCTACTGACATATCTTCCATGCTGTCACTGTGATTCTTTCTTCACCCCATGGATGGCATTATTCATTTCTGTTATACTGTTTCTGATTTCTAGTTTTGATTATTAGTACCGTTTCTATTTCCTTTTCATTATTTCTCAGAATTTTCATCTTTCTTTTTATATTACTTTATGCTCTTGTAGGTATGTTGTCTACTTTTCCATTAGAGCTCTTAACTTCTTAATCTTCATTATTTTGAATTCCTTGTTTGATAATTCCAACATCTATGTCATATCTAAGTTTAGTTCTGATGCTTCCTTTGTCTCTTCAGACTGTGTAGTTTTTTGGCTTGTTTTTGTTTGTTTGTTTTGCATTTTGGAATGCCTTATAATTTCTTGTTGAAACCTGAGCACTTATTGGTTATTAGGAACTGAATTAAATAGCCCTATAGTGTGAGGATTTATGTTAATCTGGCCAGAATATCAGTTGTGTGTAACGTTTGCTGTACCTATAGATGCCAGCAGCTTCAAATTCCTCTAACGTCCTTGTTTGAGTTTTTCTTCTCTCTTGACTTTGGGCTTCCCCCAGTACTCCGTCTCAGAGAGAGTCTGTGTCTTGCAACTCAAACATAATCTGCTGTTATGATACCAGAGCCCTGTTAGTGTGGTAACATAGTGTAGGTAAGGGGGCACATTCTATGTCCTTCCAATTAGATATCAGTGTTTTAGTGGACCAGTAACTTGGGCTCTGACTTTCACAAGTGTGTCTCCTTCTTTTCCCCTGCTGAGTAAATTTCATTATGTAGAAGCCTCTGGGCATATTTCACAATGATTACTCTTCCCCTATTCCTTCCAAAGTCACAGAGCATCTTTCTTGGATCCTCACTGTGAGAATCTGGCAGAGGTTCCTAGATACATCTAGGAAAGCCATGAAGGTATGAGTCCCCCTTAAGATGCAGCTCCCAGGAATTTCTCACTCTTAATACTAGTAAACATTCAGCTTCCAGCAATTCATCAAACTTTCCATTTTAAAGTTCCTACCAGTTTATAGCTCTAGCTTTTGCTCCAGATAAGCAAATCTCAGCTGTGTCTCTCTGGACAACCCTATCTCTCCTGATTTTGGGGTGACAGTTTGTTTTGCAATTGTGGTACTCTGATGCATCCAAAAAAAGGTGTTGATTTCCAGTTTGTTCGTATTTTGCTTATTGCAGAAGGAGGATGTTGACTCTCAAGTTCTTTACATGTCCAAGCTCAAACCAGAAGTGACGGCATAGATTTAAATGAAATCACCATAGCTAACAGAACTAGGATGAGTTTCATGGCTTAGGTGAGTTAACACAAGAGGAGGCACCCTGGGATCCTCATCTCATCTGTGGCCTTTATGCAATTTAAAATACACATCCAAAAGCTGAAACAAAGAACTGTTTTATCTGTTTTTTGGTGCTGCTGTTAATATTGCGCTATTCAGAAAAGGGACACTATTACTTTCTCTTTCCACCATGAAGGTTGTAACCCTGAGGTTACACAGATGGTTGTTTACCTAGATCCCTAGAAAATGGCTTATGTGACTTATTTTCTGCTCCCTATGCTTCCCTACACAAAAGATTGAGTAAATTTATGTTTATATAATGTCCTGAGACTCTTTTGTTGTTTAACAAGATAGTCAGCCCCAAGCAGTATTCTATTTTCCTCCAAATAGATTCTGGAGAAACCTCAGCCTTGACTCTGACAGTGACAGACACCTCATTCAAAACTCTTACAGATTTCCCTTGTGCTCCATGGCTGTTTCTATGGAGCAGAAACATGTTTTGGGGACCTATTTCTTATTAGCTTGTTCTAAACATATTCAAAAGCTGCAAGGTTATTACCATAGAAGGTAGAATCACATGCAGTAAACTCATCTATAAAAACAGTCTCTACAGAATACAAGCATGTGTGGCTCAATATGAGTATTAGCTGGGGAGGGCTATTTGTTACTTGCAAAAAGCCACAGGGATCATATAACAGAGCACAGACATAACACCCAGACTCTCTGTGCTCTGTACAAAATGAAAGAAAAGTCATGGGAAAAAAATAGGGTCCATCACTGGTACTGCACTCTAAGTTGTCTGGGTGGTTTATGATCATTCATTACTTATTCTTCACAGCACACTTGTGAGAAGAAGTACAGGGTTCATTCAGAGGGAGGAGCGTAGACCTTGAATTAAGCATTGTAGCTTTTCACTCCTTTTCCATCCTTCCCTGCAAGAATCCCTGGATGGGTATTGCTCTTAGATGATGGAGAGCTCAGATTAAAAGAAAGGTATGAATTTTCTGTTCACAGCTTGCATTTGGTAATAAAAATTCTCCTTCAGAGAAATACAGAAAGAATATATGACTGCAGCCTATTGAAACTGAGGATGCTTTTTTTCAGGCCTCCAACCAGTTTTGCTTCTGGATCTGGGCCCTGACATATCTTTTCAGAGCCATCTTGCTGCTGAGTTGTTTACAGTTGTTTGCAATGGTAGATACTCTCTCAATGGACGCAATTTAAAATTTTTATCAAGATGAAGAGAGTCTGGAGTTGGACAATTACAGTACTTGGGTAATAAGAATATTGTAAGACATCAATATCATTAATCTGAAGTTTTTGCCTGAGCTGTTTCAGAAAATTGCTTCAGCTCTTCATTTTACTCTTCATAGGAAAACACCATCCAGATGTAAACAGGGGGCTTATGCTGTATGAGTGTCTGGGAGAAGCGCAAAATGTGCTCTGTTCTGAAAGCATGCTCAGAAGTGGCTGTTCCAGAGAACTATGCTGCCTGTTTCCAAATGAAGCCAGATCTGCAGAACCAGGAAATCACAGCTTCTTGGAAGAGGGCCAGAGACAGAGCAAGTTCTATGAGCTCTGGATTGAGTCAAGGGGTTTATGAGTACTTTGGAATTTTTTAGAAGAGCAGAGGGCTGTCCATCCTAGGAGCCAACCTCCTTCTCAAATTTGGGGTGTGTTCTGATTTGAAGACCGATCAACTCCTGTTAACTTAAACGTTATAAATTTTCCCATAACATCTCAGGTGCTCAACTCAAATCTCCTAAACAGGATACACAGCCCCTAGGGAGAGGAGGCCTTGGCTTCCCGCAGAGTGATATAGTTATTCATTCAAAGTACCAAGTCATTTCCTAGTTTTGCCATGCATTTCTTATATGTGGTGGAGAAAGTTATTTATTGCCTCTAAATCTCCATATCCTCATCTTTCAAATGGGGTAATAAGAGAATCTATTGTGGGGAGCTGTAAGATTTACATTAGACAATGAAGCAGTGTATTTTCTGGAACATAATTAGTGCTCAGTAAATATTTAATGCTACTGTAGTTCCAGCAGCAGCAGCAGGGATGTTGCTGTCATCTTACTTGGATGAATTGCCTTGTGAAAATATCTCACGCCTTATGCTGGTTTGGGTGTGCCTTGTTAGCTCAGATCCTGAACAGAACTGAGAAGTAAGCATTTTGATTACCCTTTCTCCGTTCTTTCCGGTGGTAGGGGTTGTCTTTCCCTTTCACACTCAGTCTCTCTCTTGGCGAGGACAGCAATACTAACAAGTTGTTCATAATTTATTATAAATTACTTCAAGTAAAAATCCTCCCAGGCATATTTGCATTTGGAAAACAAAAAGAAGAGTTGATTTTAAGAGATTCTCCCGCCTACCTCCAATACGTACAGTAGAAGTTCAGACACAGAAATAGTTATCAGTGAGATGGAGGAAATAACAACCCACAAATAACAACAGGCAGGCACACACAGATGGCACATACCTGAAGATTAATTCTGTGTAGTATAACATTTGCTGACTGCTGTCATATTGCTTATTTCTAGGAGACAAGTTTGAGGTTATAATGTTGTTGAAGCCCCATGGCTTCTTGAAGAAGGTTTAAATAAAACTATATTCTTACTAAAAATGGTGTTTATCAACACTATGCCCATAAAAAAATACCCCCAAGTAAGAAAATAATGTTGGCTAAAGATCAGATATTAAGCTGAAGCACAGCTTTTCACTCTAGCTCTTTTATGGCAATTGGCTGATTTTTGCACTTGTGTGTCTCCTTGATCTTATATATTAATAAAATCTTCGGTGTTAGAGCCACTTAAAGGCAACTGCCGTGTCAACCTAGTTTGAAAAAGCCAAAGTTATGGAAATAAAGTCATCTCATAATTGAATTAATCATTGATGATTTGAATGATGAAACAGTGAGTACACTATAAGATGCATGTGATCTATTGAGACTTTGAAAATATTGTTTTGATGACTTGACAAGAAAAGAATGCTTTGGAAGTTGTTCTTAATTGGACAGACATTCTTTGTCCAATTTAGTTCATAGCTGAATGATTTTAAATGGGCCTAAATGCTTCTTCAAATTGGAGATAGTTTCTGTTTTGGAGCTGAGATACATACATTTTCAGAAAGCCATGTGCAAAGTAAACTCAAGCCTCTCTGGAAAGAGTCTGCTGTACTTGTTGAAATTTAAAATATGTTTCTGGATACTTTTCAGTGTGAGAATATCTAAATGTTTAGTTTAAGGCTAAGTTTTTGTCACACAACTCCCCACATATTGGTTGATGTATTGACATCATCCATCCTAAATTACAAGTTAGTTTGTTGAAATCATTTACTCCTCTCTGGAGTTGAGATCCTTACAATAAGTGGTTGAGAGTTCTACTGAGCTGTGGTCTCAATCCATTGTCCTCTTAGGCATTGAGCACCCACTGCCAGATTCCCACCTTGACCTCTAGTTGTTACTAAGATTAATTCCCAGCTTTGATGAGTAAAGCGGCCCCCTCTCAGACACTTTGGGCCAAATCCCCCTTGGACACTAAAAAAGGTGACAAACCTATACTTTTTTTCTGGAAAAGACAAGAGGGAACCTATTAAACAGAAAAAGATGCAATGCAAGATGAGAAAAATAACAGAGCGTGACTCATCTGGTCTACAGTTCTGTTCCTTCACTGTTCCTTGACTACATTATCCCAAAGAATGCCCCAGGATGCTCTGTTTCTGGAAATTCATTTGGGGCAAAGATCTATTACTTAGGTTGATTTCCGTTTTCTTGGTTTCTCTGCACAAAAAATTATGAAGTCATTTATTTATGGTTGAATTTTTCAACAGCTTCAGGTCTATGGAGGAAATCACTGTTGGTTACAGGTACCACCTTGACTGGTAACACAAGTAAGAAAGAGCAGCAGGAATATGGTGAAAGTAGGTGTAGCAATCTAGTCTCTTGTTATCTGGTATGCAGAAACACGTGATCCTAATGGATTGCAGGTAAGCTGAGTGACACTTTAGCCCCTGGCTAGAGCCTGAAGTAGCCTCACCCACTTGCCCCATGTGTTATATATAAAATTATAATTTTTGATGTATCCATAGTTTAAAAAGATTAGGAAGGATTGCTCTTGATCAGTCATTCTTAATATTTAACATGCATCAGAATCACATGGCAGGCTTGCTACAACAGATTTCTGTCCCTTTCTCCAGAGTTTCAGATTCAGTAACTCTGAGGCTTGAGAACTTGCATTTCTAACACATGTCCAAGTGGTGCTATTTCTACTAGTCTAGGCAGCAGTTTTGAGAACGACTGCTCTAGATGTTCTTAGAACCAAACAAAAAGAGTGTGATGGAAGAAGCAGACAGTAGGATCAAAGAATCTGAGTCATGTCTTATCATATCTTGGATTGCTAGCAAGATATTAAATGAGATGCAACTCTTTATCTTCAAAACTTCAATTCTGGGAATCATGTGCAGTCTATGATCCTCTGATTGCTGTATTTCTACAGTTAATTTTTTTCTGTCATATTTTGCATATCTATTTTCCATCCTTAAGGACTTACCCTTACTTAATTCCATTCATCAGTTTTCAAAATTGAATCTATTTAAACTCAAATTCTTTGAAATCTTGGTTGGCTGAGCAATGGTTCCAGGACTGCAGGGATTTCTAGGAACACAGAATTTTCAGTGCTAAAATCAGGAAAGTCCCAGGAAAACCAGGATCAATTGGTCACCCTACTTTGTAGTCTGGTCAAATTTTAATCACCCCTGAACTTAATGAGCATATACTTTTTTCATTCTAAATCACTTCTAAAACACTAAGTAACACCTTCACCAGGAATACACAATATTCTCTTTTGTCTAAAGATCAAGTTGAATAAATAAATGTAAAGGCCTTTTTATAACATCTCTTATCTTCATATTTTCTTTCTATTAAAAAAATCTTATCTATTGCCCTTAACAGATTATAGGAACCATCTGACAAGGAAAATGATTTCTATGCTGTTATGCTGTAGATATCCTGTATATCTGGTGGGGAGAAGAAGATATTTGACTTTATACAGCTTTCTAAAAGACAAATTTGAAACACGAAATTAACCCTGACCTATAGTTAAAATTGGTTCTTAAAACTCAGATGTTTGGGAGTAAACAAAACCATTTATTTCTGAAGGCTTTCCACATCATCTCTCTTCTGGGAGATTAATTCCATGAACTATTCTAAAATAGTATGATTTGCCAGCAGCAGGAAAAGTGTAACCAATTAATTATAGATGTATGTTAAATTACTTTCATTACCATCCCTGGTTTAGGAACAGGCTGGCATACCTGAGTGGAATGACTGATCAAAGAGTTTTTTGGTCTGTCCATATGGCACTAGGTACTTTTGTTCTGTTTGTAATGCTGTTCTCAGATAAGGGAGGAAACCAAGCCTGGATGTAAAGGGCTATTTGCAGATTCCTGAAAAGGGAAGGTATGACAGGTCCAACATGAGGAATTCAAGTATAAATGTAGATGTAAGCTTCATTCCCATGGGTTCTACTAGTCTGGTGTCTTAGTCTATTTTGTGCCGCTATCACAGAATACCTGAGACTGGATAATTTATAAAGAATAGAGATTTATTTCTTACTGTTCTGGAGGCTGGGAAGTTCAAGGTCAAGGGTCTCACATCCAGCAGGGCCCTTTCTGCTGCATCATCCCATGGCAGAAGGCAGAAAGGCAAGAAAGTGTGCTCAGAGAGGCTCAGGGCAGGAATTACGTTTCTCCTGCCTTTTTTATTCTATCTGGGCCCCCAGCTGATTGGCTGCTGCCTGTCCATATTGCAGGCAAATCTTACTCACTCCACTGACTCACATGCCAATCTCTTCCATAAACACCCTCACAGACACACTCAGAAATAATGCTTTATCAGTTATCTCAGTATTCCTTAACCCAGTCAAGTTGAAAACTAAAATTAACCATCATCCTTGGGGTTTCAGAGGTCACATAAACACCAAGACTTTCTCCAACTTCAAGTAAACCTTCAGTCCTCAGTCCTCACTGCCTTTTTTGAAGCCTCAGTTAATCTGTGGAAGGCCCTAGGATCTCTCACACACATTCACAAGCTGCCCTTTCCATTTCTTCTGCTCTGTCCTCCTAGTTATATTGTAGTTGCTGTTGTTTTTATTTTTAATTTTTGTGGGTACATAGTATATGTGTATGTTTATGGAGTAAATAAGATATTTTAATACAGGCATACAATGTATAGTAATCATATCAGGGTAAATGGAGTCTCCATAACCTCAAGCATTTATCCTCTCTTTGTGTTAAAAACAATCCAATTATATTCTTTTAGTTATTTTTAACTGTACAACAAATTATTTTGACCTACAGTCTGTTGTGCTATCAGGTGACTCTGTTGTGCTATCAAATATATAATCTTATTCATCTGTCAAAACTAGATGTCCTTACCCATTGACCATCCTCACTGTCCCCCCACCCCCACTACCCTTCCTAGCCTCTGGTAACCATCATTCTATTCTCCGTCTCCATGAGTTCAATTGTTTTAATTTTTAGCTCCCAAATGTGTGAGAACATACAAAGATTGCCTTTCTGAGCCTGGCTTATTTCACTTAACATAATGACCTCCAGCTCCATCCATGTTGTTGTAAATGACAGAATCTCATTCTTCTGTATGGCTGAATAATACTACATTGTGTACATGTACCACATTTTCTTTATCCATTCATCTGTTGATGGACACTTAGGTTGCTTCCAAATCGTGGCTATCGTGAATCTTGCTGCAATAAACATTGGAGTGCTGATATCTCTGATATACTGATTTCCTTTCTTTTGGATATATATCTACCAGTGGGATTGCTGGATCATATGTTCTATTTTTAGTTTTTTGAGGAAATTTCAAACTGTTCTCCATAGTGGAAGTACTATTTTACATTCCCACCAACAGTATACAAGGGTTCCCTTTTTTCCTTGCCAGCATTCATTATTACCTCTTTTGGATAAAATCCATTCTTACTGGAGTGAGATGATATCTCTTTGTAGTATTGATTTGTATTTCTCTAATGATCAATCATGTTGAGCACCTTCTCATATACCTGCTTACCATTTGTGTGTCTTCTTTTGAGAAATGTCCATCCGATCTTTTGCCCATTTTTAATCAGATTAGATTTTTTCCTATTAAGTTCTTATATATTCTGGTTATTAACCCCTTGTCAGATGGGTAGTTTGCACATATTTTCTCCTATTCTGTGGTTATCTCTTCACTTATTTGATTGTTTCCTTTACTGTGCAGAAGCTTTTTGACTCAATGTGATCCTATTAGTCCATTTTTGCTTTGATTGCCTATGCTTGTGGGGTATTACTTAAGAAATCGTTGCTCAGACCAATGTCCTGGAGAGTTTCCCCAATGTATTTTCTAAGTATTTTCATAGTTTGAGATCTTATATTTAAGTCTTTAATCCATTTTGATTTTATTTTGTATCTGGTGAGAGATAGGAATTGTTTCATTCTTCTGCATATGGATATCCAGTTTTCCCAGAACCACTTATTGAAGTGACTGTCTTTTCCCCAGTGTATGTTCTTGGCACCTTTGTCAAAAATGAGTTTACTGTAGATATATGGACTTATTTCTGGGTTCTTTATTCTGTTTCATTGGTCTATATGTCTGTTTTTATGCCAGTACCATGCTGTTTTGGTTACTACAGCTCTATATTATAATTTGAAGTCAGGTAATGTGATTCCTCCAGTTTTATTCTTTTTGCTCAGGATACCTTTGGCTATTATGGGTGTTTTGTGGATCCAGAAAAATTTTAGGTTTTTTTTTCTACTCTGGGAAGAATGTCATTGGGATTTTGATAGGAGTTGCACTGACTCTATGGACTGCTTTGGGTAGTGTGGACATTTTAACAATATTCATTCTTCCAATTCATGAACATGAAATATCTTTCCATTTTTTGGTGTCCTCTTCAATTTCTTTTATCATTGTTTTATAATTTTTATTATAGAAATCTTTCACTTCTTTGGTTAAGTAAATTCATACGTATGTTATTTGATTTGTAGCTTTTGTAAATGGATTTACTTTCTTTATTTCTTTTTCAGATTGTTTGCTGTTGGCATATGGAGATGTTACTGATTTTTGTATGATTTTGTATCCTGCAACTTTACTGAGTTTGTTTAGCAGTTCTAATAATTTTTGGTGGAGTCTTTAGCTTTATCCAAATATAAGATCATATCATCTGCAAACAAGGATAATTTGACGTCTTCCATTCCAATTTAGATGACCTCTATTTCTTTCTCTTGTGTGATTGTTCTAGCTAGGATTTCCAGTACTATGTTAGATAACAATGGTGAAAGTGAACATCCTTGTCTTGTTCCAGATCTTAGAGGAAAGGTTTTCAGTTTTTCCCCATCCAGTATAATACTAGCTGTAGGTCTGTTGTATGTGGCTTTTATTGTGTTGAGGTATGTTCCTTCTATACCCAGTTTATTTAGGCTTTTATCATGAAGAGATCTTGAATTTTATCAAATGCTTTGTCAGCATTAATTGAAATGATCATATGGGTTTTGTCTTTCACTCTGTTGATATGATGCAGCACATTCATTGACTTATATATGTTGAACCATCCTTGCATCCCTGGGATAAATCCCGCTTGGTCATGATGAATAATCTTTTTAATGTGTTGTTGAATTAGATTTGCTAGTATTTTATTAAGAATTTTTGCATAAATTTTCTTCAGGGACATTGGCCTGTAATTTTCCTTTTTTGATATGTATTTGCATGGTTTTGATGTCAGGGTAATACTGGCCTTGTAGAATGTATTTGGAAGTATTCCCTCTTCCTCTATTTTTTGGAATAGTTTGACTAGGATTGGTATTAGTTCTTTTTTACATGTTTGGTAATATTTAGCAGTGAAGCCATTGGGACCCACGGTTTCCTTTGCATGGAGAGTTTTTATTGAGGCTTCAATCTCATTACTTGTTATCAGTCTGTTCAGGTTTTGAATTTCTTCATGGTTCAATATTGGTAAATTGTATGTGTCTAGGAATTAATCCATTTCCTCTAGGTTTTTAAATTTATTGGCATATAATTGCTCAGAGTAGCCTCTAATGATCCTTTAAATTTCTGTGGTATCGGTTGTAATGTCTCCTTTTTCATCTCTGATTGTGTTTATTTGGGTATTGTCTGTCTCTTTTTTTTTTCTGTAAGTCTGGCTAAATGTTTGTCAATTTTGTTTGCTTTTTCTAAAAAACAAGTTTTCACTTTATTGGTTTGAAATGAAATTTTTAAGGTTTTTTATTTAAATTTCATTTACTTTTGCTCTGATCTTTATTTTTTTGTTATTGATTTTGGGTTTGGTTTGCTCTTCCTTTTCTACTTTTTTAAGATGTATCATTAGGTTGTTTATTTAATGTTTATCTACTTTTTTGATGTAGGTGCTTATTGCTATAAACTTTCCTTTTAATACTGCTTTTGCAGTATCCCATAGGTCTTAGTATATTGTGTTCCCATTTTCATTGGTTCAAAATTTTTTTCAATTTCCTTCTTAATTTCTTCATTGGCCCACTAGTCATTTTGGAGCATATTGTTTAATTCCTGTGTGTTTTCATAGTTTCCAAAATTCCTTTTGTTCTTGATTTCTAACTTTATTTCACTGTGGTCAGAGAAGATACTTAATATGAGTTCAATTTTTTGTTTTGTGGTCTAATATATGGTCTATCCTTGAGAAAGATCCATATGCTGAGGAGACAAATGTGTATTCTTTAGCTGCTGGATTAAATGTGCTGTAAATATCTATTAGGTCCATTTGGTCTATAGCACAGATCTTCTATAAGTTCAATGTTTCTTAGTTGATTTTCTGTCTGGATGATCCGTTCATTGCTAAAAGTGGGATGTTGAAGTCTCCAGTTATTATTGTATTGGGGTCTATCTCTCTCTTTAGCTCTAATAATATTTGCTTTATGTATCTAGTGTTCCATTGTTGTGTACATACATACTTAAAATTGTTATATCCTCTGGCTAAATTGACCCCTTTATCATTACATAATGACTTTCTTTTTCTCTTTTTATAGTGCTTGTCTTGAATTCTATTTTGTCTGATAGATACTACTGAAACTTTGTCTGATAGATACTACTTGACATCTATTTTGTCCAATATATACCTACTCTTGCTCTTTTCTGATTTCCATTTGCGTTGAATATCTTTTTGATATTCTTTGTTTTTAGTCTATGTATGTCTTTATAGGTGAAGTGTGTTTCTTGTAGGCAACAGATCATTAGTTCTTTTTTAAACAATCCATTCAGCTACTCTGTATCTTTTGTTTGGAGAGTTTAGTCCATTTACATGCAATTTTATTATTGATAAGAAAGGACTTACTCCTCTCACTTTGCTATTTGTTTTCTGATTGTCTTTTGCTCTACTCTCCTTTCTTCTTTCCTTGCTATCTTCTTTCTCCTTCACAAAAGGTATGTTTTAATTTCTTGCTTTTTATTTTTTGTGTATCTGTTGTAAGTATTTTTTATTTGAAGTTGCCATAAGCCTTGCAAATGACATCTTATAGCCCATTACTTTAAACTCATGAATACTTAACACTGATTACAAAACAAATAAGCAAAGAGAAAACTGATAAAACTGTTAAAAACTCTACACTTTAACTCCATCCCCCCCACTTTTAAACTCTTTTGTTGTTTCTATTTATATCTTATTATACTGTCTATATCTTCAAAAATAACTTTGAATAAATAGTTATAACTTTTGAGTAAATATATAATAGATATTATAATTATATAATATTTATAATTATATATAATAAGTGATTGTAATAATTAAATATAGTTATATATAATATATTATGTAATAACATTATATATTAACATATATAATAACATATATAATTATATATTATATAAGTGTTATATATAATATATAATATATCATATATAATTATATAAGTACATTATATAATATATAATATAGTATAATAAGATATAAAATATATAATATTATATATAATATGTATTATATTATATATATTATAATATAATAAGATATAATATAATATATAAGATATAAAATATATAATATAATATATATAATACAATAAGATATAAAAAGTTATTTACATTTTTGATAAGTTCATCTTTTAGTAAATAGTTCATCTTTTAGTAGTTATTTACTATTTACTATTTACTTTATATATATTTATATATAAATATATATTACTTTATATATATAAATAGTAATACTATTTACTATTTATTTACTTTTAGTAAATAGTTATTTACTATTTTTTATAGGTTCATCTTTTAGTCTTTCTACTCAACATAGTAGTTTACACACCACAATTACAGTGTTATAATATTCTGTGTTTGTCTGTGTACTTACTATTATCCATGAGTTCTGTACCTTCATGTGATTTCTTATTGCTTGTTAATCTCATTTTCTTTAAGATTGAAGAACTCCCTTTAGGATTTCTCTTAGGACAGATCTGATGTTGATGAAATCCCTCAGCTTTTGTTTGTCTAGGAAAGTCTTTATTTTTCCTTCATGTCTGAAGGACATTTTTGCTGGATATACTATTCCAGGATAAAAGTCTTTTTCCTTCAGTATTTAAAAAATATCATGCCACTCTCTCCTGTCCTGTAAGTTTTCCATTGCAAAGGCTGCTTCCAGAAGTATTGAAGTGTCTTTGTATATTACTCGTTTCTGTTCTCTTGCTGCTTTTAGAATCCTTTATCCTTGACCTTTAGGAGTTTGATTATTAAATGCCTTGAGGTAGTCTTCTTTTTTCTTTTGAGACGGAGTCTTGCTCTGTTGCCCAGGCTGGAGTGCAGTGGCGCAATCTCTGCTCACTGCAAGCTCTGCCTCCTGGGTTCACGCCATTCTCCTGCCTCAGGCTCCCGAGTAGCTGGGACTACAGGTGCCTGCCACTATGCCCAGCTAATGTTTTTGTATTTATTAATAGAAACGGGGTTTCACCGTATTAGCCAGGATGGTCTCGATCGCCTGACCTTGTTATCCTCCCACCTCAGCCTCCCAAAGTGCTGGGATTACAGGCGTGAGCCACTGCGCCCAGCCGGTAGTCTTCTTTGAGTTAAATCTGCTTGGTATTCTTAACCTTCTTGTGCTTAGATATTGAAATCTTTCTCTAGGTTTGGGGAGTTCTCTATTATTGTCCCTTTGAATAAACTTTCTATCTCAATTTCTCTCTCTACCTCCTCTTTAATCTGCCCTCCTAGTTTTTGTTATTTCCTAGTCTTGGTCTGGGCCTCAGGGATTTGTTTTACTTTGTTCTTTACAGTTAAGCTAAGGCTAGAATTCACAGGCAATATAGTCTTCCTTAGCCACTGAGTGCAGAACCTCACGCAACTCAATACACTTAAGCCTCCATTTTGATGGACTGAAAATACAAATGGACAATGGCCAGATCATATATAAAAAGAGAACTTTGCCTCACAGTCTGCAGCAGCCAGTCCAAGAAGTCAAATCACAATTTCTGTAGCCATCAGCCCAAAGTAGTCAGTACTTAATAGCTGACAGCTTCCCTAATTTTTGCCACTGTCCTCCCACTTCCTACTTAGAGCCACACAAAAAAAGTAAAATATGCTCCCCAACTCAATTACGTTGGAACTCCACCTCCAGTCAGCCCACCTCCAGCTTTCCCATGCCAACAGCCTCCAATCAGGGCATACCTGAAGCCTCCTCCTTTTCCCTGTACGCTTTCCCTCTCCTCTGCCTGTCTTTAAGTCTATGTGGAGCACAAGTGATGGTGGCTGACTCCTTTGTATAGCAAGCTCCAACTAAATAATCTGTTTAATTTTCGTTTGGGTGGTCTTTGTCTCTACAATTTTCTTTTCTGTAAAAGAAAGCGTTTTGAAACAAAGAAAGGACCAAAAGACAAGTGAGAATCATTTAGAAGAGCAATTAAAAAACTCAATTCCAAAGAGGCAAAGAGATTCCTCAGCAGCCTGTGAGAGGCTTGGAGGTGGGCAGGTCGCCACTTCCTGTGTACTCACTTCCTGCATACTCACTTCCTGCATATTCACCACTTCCTGCATATACCACTTCCTGCATACTCATCCATTTTACATATAGTGGGTCCGTGGAGGCTTGGATGGGAGAGTCTCACAGCTAAAATAAGTTTATAAAACTGTGAAAGTATAGTTTTCAGAGGCAAAAATTATGACTCTCAGGTAAATGTAAAATGAGTACATGCCAAATATTTTTATTCAATTCATTCATTAACAAAAGTCCCTTGTCATATTAAAACCAGTTCAAAGAACATTTAAATGCCAGATGTTTGTAGGCAATACTAGGATAAGACTTCTGGGTTGGATACCAAATGGAATAATGTCCAAGAGAAGCATAACTGTCAGCTTTGGGGTGCTCTATTCTATCAAATAGAAATTATTTGCATTCCATAGGACAAAAATCTACAAATTAACCTCTGTCCCTACAGAGTTGTAAAATAGCCAAGCTAATAGAAAATCAAGCCCAGCATAACACTGAAGGAATATCTACTAATCTTTTTGCCTACTTCTAAGTTTCAGATACTTGTTCTGACCAAACCTAAGTCCAGATGAGAAAAACTGGGGTTTGGGAGGATTTATAACTGGCTCAAAGTCACTGGGCTCCTAAGTGCTAAGACTGATGTCAGAGCTAGTGACTCTGCAAAAGAATAAAAGTGAAAGCATCACTTCTTTTCCCTGGCCATGTCTTGTTCCACACAGAGCGGTGGTCGGGGCCTTCCTCCACACCCAGAAGTCTCCCACAGACAGTTCCCATCCACCGAGCATCGCCATTCCTCTCTGCCTGTTGGCATTTGCAGCCTGGTCATGGGGATGGCTGAAAATGCCGGAAGTCAATGTCCCTGTGATGACCTTCAAATAATATAGAGAAGTGTTGGTGCATAAAAAGAATTCATTGTCCTTATTCACTTATTCACTTCCTTGTCCTTAAGTGGGTCATTTCTGAGGCATGTTCCACACAGTCTGTCTGGTGGTCTCCAGAGAGAACAAGATCCAGATTGCCCTCAGAAGGAGCCTGATCATGAACACCTGCTTCAAGCATTCCTCGATTCCCTGACTCACTCCCCATGTCCTCAATATGTCTCCTTGGATTACCTCCCAAACAAGTTACTTGCACCCAAGTCCTTGGTTTGCAGTTTGCTCTAGGAGAAATGCAAACCGGGACAGAGAAGCAGCTTGGTTTTAGATATAATTCAGTATCCCAACATGACTAATCAAAATATTCATTGTCTATAATGGTTTGAATGAGATGGAAACATAATCAGATAGGAAAATGACAGATGTTGCAGAGAATACAACTTGTCAGTAAAGATGCTGTTTAATAAATCATCTGTCATCAAATTACATAATCTTATTTATTAGGGTTTTGGAAGTAGAAGTTACAAGTCTGTCTGTGTCTCTGGTGTGTGTGTGTATGTGCATGTGTGTGTCTAAATCTTTTAATCCTATGTAAATATTCAGAATATTCATATTTCCAGATGGGAGAAATTTAATTAACCTTTGATGATTGCACTTTTCACTCCCATTTTAAAAGCAAATATTTTAAAACTTATGAAAGATAGTAAAATCAAAATTTCAAAGACAGTATAAAATATCTCATGAATACTTTCATACACTAGCCTTCAGAAATAGACATAACCCTAAGATCACATGAAAAGGAAGTAGAAATCTCAGCTGTGTGGAGATTGAAAAAGTGTTTAATTTTTGAAATGAAACAATTACATGTTCAGAAGTATATTTTTAAATAAAATATTGATAATGGTGAGTAGTACTGGATAAATACCAGCTAAGACTTACTGAGTTCCCCAAATGTCTCTGATGAGAATTGGTCCTCTCCTAATGACAAGTATAATTTTTTTTATTTGTGTGCTTCACATATGATATTTAATTTGAGATTCCTCTCCCCACAGTAGTTATTATTCAATAATCAAATAATGAAACAAATTAGGAAATACATGTTCATTTGTATGAGTGTATATGTATGCAAGTATACATATGTGTATCCTTATTACAAAAACACCCATTTGAAAAGCACTTAAAAAGAAAAATAAGAAAAGAACAGTGACCCCATGATTAAACTCTTCACAAGTAGTTAATATTATTTAACATATATATTTCCCAACTTTATTGTAGTTTTAATAATACATATCTTATATGTAAATATACACATATATACACATAATTTGGAACAAAATATATTGACTGATATCTTGAGTTTTTCACTTATTGCATTGTGGTGTTTTTACATGTCATCATAAAGTATTTATTGAAAGCAATCTATAGTTGACTTCTTAATATCTCATTGTATTTATATCTTTTAATTTATTTAACCTTCTCCTATCATTGGACATTTGTAGTGTTAGCACATACATACCATTTTAAATAATGCTGCAATTAACATCTTTATATCTTTTTTCTTTTTTTATCTCTTAATGTTTTATATGATAAATTATTATAAGTGGAATTTCCCGAGACATGATAATGAACATTTTAAATTCTTGATATACATTACTAAATCAGTCATTTATAACTTACATATTATTTTCGGCAATGGATAACAGTTACCATTTATCCACATCCTTAACTTCGTATATTAATATTTATTTGACCCTTGACACTTTGATACATTAGAAAGAACTCCTAATTTTTAAAATCAGATGATTTGCTTATTAGTGAATATTGATTTGTTTATGTCCTTTGCCCATGTATCTTTATAATTTTAAGAGTTTTATATGGTCTCACAATATTAATCCTTTATCTTCATTTAACAAGTATTTTTGACCATCTACTTTATGCCAAGCTTTAGGCTAGGCACAGGAGGCACAATATTGAGTGAAGTATAGTTTCTTCTTTTCTCACGGGCTCATAGTTTGCCTTCTTTTCTCACAGAGTTTACCATCTGTGGGAGACAGGCAGTTGAACAGTGGGTTTATAGGAGAAATATAAGGTGCTAAGGAAACCTAAGGGATCGGCACTGTGCAGAAGAGCTATTATAACAGGGCTGGAACTGCTGTGATAACTTGCAAATACCTGCTTTCGAGGCTGCTCCTGGACTTCGTGAGAGTTACAACTGTTCCCCGATAAGACTGGTTCATTGTGCCTAAACTACTCATACAAATAATGTGCTTTATTTTTAAACACCTGCTTTCTCTTGGGGAGTCTGAAATCTTGGTATATGGCAGACAGAAGCTGCCCACAAGACCAGACCCCAAGAATACCCCTGGGCACTTAGTTCATAATGAGCTTCCCTGGTAGACAATATTTCACACATGTTGTCCTGACTTGTTGCTGGGAGAATTAAGCACATCCTGTGTGACTCCACTTGGAGATGTCTTTGAGCGCCTGCACCCAGTTTGTTTCAGATTTCACCCCAAGTGTCCCTTTCCTTTGTTGATTTTGATTTCTATATTGTTGCTGTAATAAATCTTCACAGTGAGTACAGCATATAGGGAGTCCTGTGAGTTCTCCTAGCAAATCATGAACCTTGAGGATGATCTTGGGGAGCCCATGCACAGATACCTAAGCCAGTCATACTATATGCTTTTTGGGGAGTAGGTGAAAACATATGGAGAACTTAAAGACTCAGAGCACCTCAGTAGTGAAGAAAATTAACCCTAGACCAAACACTGCTCTAGTCCTCACTAACAAAGCTTAAAAGCAAGACCTGAAAGGGCCACAGTGTTTCAAAGCAACTTAACCTTGTTTCAAAACAAAGCTGGAGAATAGTTTTAGAAGGAAATAATCCAGGCTGGGCACAGTGGCTCACCCCTGTAATCCCAGCACTTTGGGAGTCCGAGGTTGGCGGATCACGAGGTCAGGAGATGGAGACCACCCTGCCCAACATGGTGAAACCCCATCTCTACTAAAAATACAAAAATTAGCTTGGCGTGGTGGTGTGTGCCTGTAATCCCAGCTACTCAGGAGGCTGAGGCAGGAAAATCGCTTGAACCCGGGAGGCAGAGATTGCAGTGAACTGAGATCGTGCCACTGCACTCCAGCCTGGTGACAGAGCGAGACTCCAAGGAAGGAAGGAAGGAGGGAGGGAGGGAGGGAAGGAAGGAAGGAAGGAAGGAAGAAAGGAAGGAAGGAAGGATCGATCCAGCACCTGGCTGGGCATGGTGGCTCACACCTGTAATACCAGTATTTTGGGAGGCCAAGGCAGGCAGATTGCTTGAGCTCAGGAGTTTGAGATCAGCCTGGGCAACGTGGTGAAACCCTGTCTCTAGAAAAAATACAAAAATTAGCCAGGCGTGGTGGCATACACCTGTGGGCCCAGCTACTTGAGAGACTGAGGCAGGAGGATCACTTGTGCCCAAGAGGTCAAGGCTCCAGTGAAATGTGATAACACCACTGCACTTTAGCCTGGGTGACAGAGCAAAACCCTGTCTCAAAAAAATAAAAAAGAAATAATCCAATACCCAATAAGCTAAAATTCATAATGTCTGGCATCCAACAAAAAATTACCAAGCTTGCAAAAAAGCAGAAAAATGTAACCCATAGGAGAAAAATCAATAGAAACTCATCTAGAAATGCTACAAGTGATAAAAGTACTAGACAAGGACCTTAAAACAGTTATTTAACTACTGTATATACTCCAGAAGCTAGAGGAAAGATTGAATATGTTAAGTGGGGACTTGAAAGACATGAAAAGATACAAATCAAACTTCCAGAGATGAAAACTACAGTGTCTGAGATGCAAAATACACTGGATAGGAAAACAACTATAGCTTAGATATTGCAGAATGAAAGGTTAGTTAACTTGAAGTCATAGCAAATAGAAATTGTCCAAAATAAATCATAGAGAGATAAACAGCTCTAAAGATTAAAAAGGATATCAGTGAACTATGGGGAACTTCAAGCAGTCAAATATATGTGTAAATTATGCCTTAAAAAGGAGAGGATAGAAAGGAAACGGAAAATAAAATTTGAAAAGGTACCGAGTGCCACAAGAGAGAGGTGTGAACAAAATAGCTGCCTCTGAGGCAAACTTTGGCCCATGAAAAGGCAAAAGATGAGCAGGAACCATTGGAAATGTCCTTATCTATTCCTCATTCTATTCTGGAATACCTGTGTTCTGTACAGGTTTTCAAGGGAGAGGCCACTTGGGTGAGTGACTTTGCATCTCACAAAGCAGCAGATGGCTGAATGCTGCATCACCTATATCTGCTTTCCATCTGTCTTAGTTTATTTGTGCTGCTGTCACAAAATACCACAGACTGGATAATTTACATACAACATAAATTTATTTCTCATGGTTCTGGAGGCTGGGAGGTCCAAGATCACGGTGCCAGCAGGTTTGGTGTCTGGTAAGAGCTTCGTCTCCCTTTCCAAGATGGCGCTTTCTTGCTGCATCCTTCAGAGAAAAGGAACACTATGTCCTCACGTGCTGGAAGGGATGGGAGGGCAAAAGAGAGCTCCCTTCAACATTGAGTCCTTTTATAAGGATGCTAATTCCAGTCACTAGGGCAGAGTCCTCATGACTTCCAAAGTTCATATCTCTTAAAACTATTGCATTGGTGATTAAGTTTCAATATGAATTTTGGAAGGGACACAAACATTCAAACTATTGCACCATCCTCTGACTCACACCATCTTGGGATTACACTTTCCTATAAAGCATTAGCATTTCTACGTTACCTCACCTTTGGTTTTAGCAAAACCCCAACTAAAACAGTACAGTGCAGGAAAGAAAAATACTTGGACTTGATGGAAGAAGGTTGAGGTAATTTTCCTCTGATTACTTCTAGTTTTTTTTCTCTGAAGATGATGATGAGATAAGGAAATGAAGCCTTGACAAGAGTGGAGAATATTTTACTTAAGTGCTGTAAAAAATAAGCAAAAGAGACTATATAAGACTGGAAATAGTATTATTAGAGAAAAAGAACAAGCCATTTGAGGTCAGTGACCACAATCATATATTAGCCTTAGTTTGCACAGTTGTATTCAGCACTTCCCAGAAGTCTGCCTATGAAAAAGGTAGATTCTGGGATTTGTCCAAATATAGATGGAATTTGGTCGGTCAAGTGCAAGAAAAGGTTAAGAGGTCAAGGGAGTTCAGAATATTTGTAAGACAGTGATTGAAGAGAAGCAAATTCTAAGCTGAGCAGTGAAAAGTGAAATAAATTAAGACAGAGGAGCCTGGGAGGGAAACCAGAAAGGACTGTAGTTCTGAGTGTAGGCAAAGGCTGATTTCTTGGAAAGAAAAGAGAGAATTGAAAGAAAAGAAGGTTGTGATCTGGGAACGCAGTGTCTAAATTGACAATATCAGGACTGAGTAAATTTCACTGACAGATGTAAAAATGTGATTATCAATGGGTGGCTAAAGTGGTGTGAAGAGAGTGACTCCAAAAGTCATTGGCAATGTAAAATAAAACTAGTTTGTAAAGAAAAAAACAGAAAATTAGGGCCAACTCTAGAATATTTTATCTCTTTTATATTCTTTAATTAGGTTGCTTATTTTTGGACTAAATATCAACTCCCTTTCTTTACTAATTTGCCTTCCCCATATCAAAAATACTAGCTTGAGTTCAGAAGAACAAAAGTATATTTAAGTAAATAGAAGGTGAAATGTGTGGAAAAAAGGACAGAGGAAGAAATACTTCTGTTGACAGGGTCATAAGGGACAGGCAAAAGTCCAGTAAAGTTGAATGAGTCACTCACCTTCCCTCACTTTTTAAAGGTTTCACTTTCCTTGTATGTATAAAATAAAAATACTACTACTTATCTCATTAAGTTGTTTTAAAGATTAAATTGAGCAATTAAAATTATCTAATGCTTGACATACGAACTTATATAAACCTACAAATACACATGTGTTTAAACTAGGTTCTATTAGTATAGTCTTATATTAATGTGAGTTTTTAATGATAGAGTATAAATGCTTATAAACTGTTATTTGTATTACTGAGGTGCAAAAAGAATAATCTGTTAAAGCAAAACATGCACAATAAAACTCTGCTTTCTGTTGGACTGTCATAAGATATGTGATACCTAATTTGGAATAAGATGTGTCAGATGTCACTGTTAAATATTTCTTAGATTGTTTTATTTGGCAGCCCATTTCCATAAGTAACATCAGCCAGTTTGAACCTCATATTTTTTAGAGTCTTGTGTGGTACATAATTAATTCCCAGAGATTCTCTCCCTGGAGACCTGTTTGAAAAATAAAGTAAAATGTAAATGATGTTATTTAAATGAAAAGCCCATAGGTTAAAGCTTTCATTTCTAGTGAAGATAGAATAAATACTCTCAGGCGAAGAATGAGCAATACCTACACAGAAAGAATAGCAATGGCATGGCGGAAGGGGCCTGAACAAGGGAAGTGAATTCGAATGAACTCTACTGCTCACCTGCATTTCCATCTACTGCTTGGAACGTCTTGAATGGGACACTGGGATGCCAAGCTTCAATTTCTCCACCTTAAAAAAATAACCAACTTGTTGCTACCTATCTCCAAAGCTTTGTAGATTCCCAAATAAAATGGTGCATGTATAACCTGAATTTTACAAGTACACTATCAAAAAGGAGATATCATTCATCAGAGGCAACCTGGCCCCAGTGTTTTTCAGTTACATTTGATCTTTCAGCTGTTTCATGGCAGAACCATCTTCCCCAACCTTTTTATTTTTTTAAATCACTCTGTAAAACATTCTAGTTTACCAGATGGTTTTCTTTACATTGTAAATCTCATTGTTTGCTGTTAACAGGAGTCTTTTTTTTTCTTCCAAAGTAAAGACAAAATACCTATTAAATGCAAAAATAGAACTTCTTTCATAGGGTAGGAAGTGGATTTGACATGAAATGAGCATCTAACCTGGCACATTTAATTGCAGTACTGAAGACCCAGAGATTTACTTGAAAATAAGCCAACTACATTTAAAACTCTTATTACCCAGCAACGGGCAGTTCGGGGTTACATGCATATTAATCAGCAGAGACTGCTGGGGATCCAGATGTGCAGGTGTTCTCCCTATATAAATGTGCATGTAAAAATGATTTGCATATTTAATTTCTCATAGCAACTTATTGAGTCAGCCAGTAGTCAGGTACTTTCCTGAAAATCTCAACTGAAAGTTTTCATTTCTTTAGATCCATAGAAAACACAAAAAGAGGAAAGCACCTTCAAACTGGAAAGCAATCCTTGGTTTCCTTGAAAGACTCCATAGGCCTTAATTCCTTAAAAATGTGTGTGCTGCACAACATTGATTCCATGAATATAAATTCAGGAAAACTAAACAGAGGACTTATATAAACTGTGGATAAAATATGAACATGAAACTAGAGGTAAAAATGGTGGCATGAGATTCTTGGCTCCAACAGTTTTACATAGTCTCACTGAACATGGATGGACCAAGAAATTGTGTATAGGATTTCGCTGAAGACTACAGTGCACCATCAGATGATCATATCCATTCAAAAGCTGTAAGATTGAATAAGTAATTTGAAAGATGGCAGCTAATGGATTCTTAATCACTCTGGTTGTTTTGGGCTCTGGAAAGCATTCTTCTTATTCGGTTACAACGTGTGTGTGTGTGTGTGTGTGTGTGTGTGTGTGTAATGGCCAATGAGATTATTGATTTTTCTCTTAGAAAGGTGAAAAAGTCAACTTATTTGGGGAAACAAGTCAGACTCTTGTCTATCAAGCCATCTACTCCACAGTTTGATCTTGAAAAATCTTAGTGATTTGGCTGTGCGGTGATACATTTTGATACTGGAGATAATAATGTGTTGTGGAGAATCTGTTCTTGGGGATATCACATGAAATAAAAAAATAAATAGAACTCTACTGCCCAAGCAGAAACAGACGAGAAGTTACTTAATGGATACGATGTGTGTTATTCTGTTGATGGATACGCTAAAAGCCCTGACTTCACCACTACGCAATATATCCACGTAACAAAATTACCCTTGTAACCCATAACTGTATACAAATAAAATTTTAAATAAAAATAAAGCCATTGAGCATTATTCCATCATCTGTGTGCTAGGTGTGTGTGCACAAAGTAGATTCATGGCTTGCATCTTACCGCATTCATCCATCTTAGCATATGCATGTGAATATAAGCAGGTGCCCTTCCATGTTACAAATTACTGGGATTATACTATCACCCAATGCTGTCACAAAGGAATCCAGCAAGAGTTTTTATCTCGTTTCTACTGAGATGTTATATGTCATTAATGTTTTATTAATAAGCTTCTGGATAGAATATGATATTTGTCTTTTTGTCAATGAGAAAAGCTACAAATATAATGGCATATTCTCAAAGTTTCATAACAGACAGCATGGTGAAAACTAAGAAAATATTTAGATGATCTTTTTTTTATTTCACATGACACTCTTTCAACTGCCATGTAAAATCTTCATGTTGAAGATTCACTTGTCTCTACCTAAACAGATTCAAATCTTACATTCACCTCAAAGTGCTATTTATTGCATCATCAGTGTAATTCTGAAATCACACTTATGTAGTTGTTGTATTGGCACTTTAAATTAGCAATCTAGAAAGAGATGCCATGCCAAAAAAAAGAGTATCAATGAGCCACTCATGAGCCATAGAACCATTATTAAAAATTGCAATTATAACATAGTATAACTGTAGCAAATAAAAGGGGGAAATTAACTAATGAAAATTGCAATAAGAAAATGATGTGAAAACACATTAGTGAAATGATCTGCACCCTGTTAACTAAAAGTTACTGAGAACTAATCAGGCTTCTGTAGCCCAGACCTCAGAACATATGGGAAGGAGGATTTTATAATATTTCTATAACATTCATATCCTGTGTTTCAAAATCACTGAATATGTTTAAGCACAAAACACTTTTGCTTATTATTTTTATTATTTGTGGTATTATTTTTATTTCTGAAATAACTAAATTTCTGATAAGGCCCTCAATAAACCACCTGGGCCCCCATAAATCCCACTTGCAGAACTCTCACTCCAAGGAATTGATATCTTTTTCTCTTTGCAACTAAGGAGACTAGATCCAGTTAATTAGTCAAGCTACTTCCCCAAGGTCACACAGCTAATTAATTGCAGCTGACAATACATCCAGCATCCTCATCTCCTGACTGCCATTATGCCACACTTTGATTGAATTTTGCAGTCCACCCAAATCAGTGGTTTTCAGACATTAGTGAGCACCAGCATCACCTAGAAGTCTTGTTACAATATAGAGTAGTACATTCCACCTGAGTTTCTGATTTAGTAGATAGGGCTAAATATCTGCATTTCTAGCTATTATTAAAACATCAAGAAATAACAGATGCTGGCAAGGTGTAGAGAAAAGGGAACACTTATACATTGTCAGTGGGAGTGTAAATTAGTTCAACCATTGTGGAAAGCAGTATGGTGACTCCTCAAAGAGCTAAAAGCAAAATTACCATTCGACTCAGCAATCCCATTACTGGGCATATACCCAGAGGAATATAAATCATTCTACCTTAAAGACACATGCACACAAATGTTCACTGCAGCAGTATCCACAATAGCAAAGACATGGAATCAACCTAAATGCCCATCAATGACAAATGGGATAAAGAAAATGTGGTACATATACACCATGGAATACTATGCAGCCATAAAAAGGAACAAGATCATGTCTTTTGTAGGAACATGGATGGAGCTGGAGGCTGTTATCCTCAGCAAATTAATGCAGAAACAGAAAACCAAATACCACATGTTCTCACTTATATGATATGAACTTATGAACGCAAAGAAGGAAACAACAGACACTGGCGTCTGCTTGATGGTGGAGGGTGGGAGGAGGGAAAGGAGCAGAAAAGGTAACTCAGGTACTGGGCTTAATACCTGGGTGATGAAATAGTCTGTACACCAAACCCCTGTGATTCATGTTTACCTGTTTAACAAATCTTCACATGTACCTCCGAATCTAAAATTAAAGTTTTAAAAATCAGCATTTCTAACAAATTCCCAAGTGATCCTGATGCTTTTGGTCCAGGGACTATACTTTGAGAAGCACCGAGGTTTTGCTCTTCCCTGATAGTCTTCTGAAATAAAGCTTCTCAAATTTTTACATACATGCAAATCACTTCAGGATTATGTTAAAATGCAGATTCTGCCACTGTGATGAATTCCTAGATAATACCAACAGATAAGTCTGTTCGTTGGAACAGACTTTGAGGAAAACTCCAAAACATACTCAGCCATCAAGTAAACCCAAGGAAGAAAAGAAACATGCAGATCGGGCCAGAAAATTCTAAAATTCTGCAAATATAGCATTACTTCCAGGGGGATGTGCTTGGATATACACATGAAGCAAACCCCATCAATTTTAGGAAGCAGGGAATGTCATTTATTTCCAGTTATTCTGTGTCATCACAATCCCCACTTCCAAAGAGTCCCTAAGGCTCCTGATTTGATGTCCGTCTTACTCTTTTACCTTTCCTTGGAGTACAGTAGCAATTTTAGATGTTTCCTAGGGGCATGTAGCCCAAATGCAGTGTGAAGGGAGAGTGTGTAGAAGATGTTGTTTGTATCTTGACCTGGTACTAAACTGCGTGTCTTGTGAACAAGGATCAGACCTGCCTCGTTATATTACCCTTTAAGTTCAGCAATCGATAACAAAACAAGCAAGCAAACCAGGTGTATGGGGCCTACATACCTCCACTTTCTGAACCAGCCTTAGAATCAAAAGTGCTTCATGTAATATTTACTCTGCAATTCAATAGGGCAGATCCTTCCACCTTTCCTCTCTCTTAACCTTCACCAATTGCAACTTTGACGTTGGTTTAGAAACATCCCCAGTTTTTCATCCTAAAATGCTGAGAATTCTGCCATTTGCAGGTTAAATTTGAGTGAATGGGTTTTGCCTTAGCATACTCCTCCCTTCTCATTCATTTATTTATGCTTTCAGCAACCCTAAGTGTCTTTCACCCAGCAATGCTTTGTGTCATTTGACTGTCAACTCTACGCATCATTCTTAGAGAAATATTTACTCTTACTCTGTGTCATGCCCTGTACTAAACACTGAGGATTCACTGTTCTAGGCACTGAGGACACAGCAGGGAATAAAACAGATAAAAGTCGGTGCCCCATGCAGCTTACTTCTACTAGGAAAAAGAAACAATAAGCAAGGTGTGAGAGTGTGTGTATGTGTGTGTGTGTTCAGATTGTGATAAAAGCTAAAAATGAAGCAAGAAAGTGGAACAAGAAACATTAGATGTAGCTCACATTTTAGGTAGGTAGATATTTTAGACCGGGAAATGCTTCTCTCAGGAGATGACTGGGGTAAAGATTGCAGGAAGTGTGGGAGCTAGCCCTCACTGTCTGGAGGAAGGGCTTTCCAGGCAGAGGTCACCACAAGTGCAAAGGTCCTGAAACAAGAGCACAGCTGACAAGTTCCATGACCAGCAATGGAGCCCACGTGGCTGCAGCAGTTAGTGAAAGGGAGTTCTGTAAGCAATTTTGTCAAGAAGATAACAGGGGTACAGGTCACGTAGGGTGCTTAGATCATGTACATTGTTCATTGGAAGAGTCAGAACAGAGGAGTGACGTGACCTGATTTATGTTTTAAAGGACCACTATGTCTACCTTGTTGGACATATTCTGCAGCTGGATAGTGGAGAAGCAGTAAGATGAATTAGCAGGTGATTGCACCAATCCAGGTAAGCAAGAAGGTGGCTCAGACAAGGAAGGTAGCAGTAGAGATGATGAGAAGTAGTCTGACTCTGGGTATATTTTGAAGGCATAGCTAACAGGTTTTTCTATGAATCTGATGTGGGATTCAATAAAAAGAAGTATAACACCATTGTTTTGGGTCTAAGCAAATTGAACTTAAAATTTCCCATTAACCTGACTGAGGCAGGCTACAGGAGTGAGCTTTGGAAAGAAAGTCAGAAGCTTGGTTTTGGACTGCAGACATCCATGTGGAATTGTCAAGAGGCAGCATATACAGGGCTCTGAGGCAGAGAACTGGAGATTGAAATGTGAGAGTCATTAGAATATACGTGACATTTAAAGTCATGAAAATGGGTGCAATCACATAGAAAGAGGATGTAGATGGAAGAGAAGAGATCCAAGGTTTGGGTCCTGGAGGATTTCCCCTTTAGAGATCTGGGACATGAGAAAGAACCAGTGAGCCCTCAAAAACAGGCAAACTATTGAGAGCCAAGGATGTTTGCCATACATTGTTCATGCCTCTGTGCACTGTTAAGGATCTGGGTCTGTATAGCCTCACACCTGCAAAAAAACATCCCCACTCTGGAAGACCAGCTCATCTTTACTGGGTGCTTACCTGTGCCAGGAATTGTGCTGAGCAAATACAGAAAGTTAGAGCCACTTTTATTGTCATTATATACATGAAAAATGTATAGATTGAAGGGACTAAATAACTTGCTTAGGGTCACACCACTAGCATGTGGTGGATCTTGGATTCAAATTCAGGCAATCGACTTTCTGAGCCAGAGAAAGCAGACAATTAATTGATGCCCAAGTTAACACTCTGATCAGGTTCATGGCTTTAATGCCAGGATGACTTAGATTCTATCATTTACTCATTAATTCTTTGGACTTGTGAATATTACTAACCTCTTGGAATTTTAATCTCTTCATCTGTAAAATACATCAGCTTTTCCTGCATGGATATGGAGCATCTAACAGATGGAATCTCTTATTATTCCTTAGTGTTATCCTAGAGTTTCTCCTCCTCACCACCACAACCCATTCAATTGATTCAACCTTCTGACTGGCTTGAATGTGTCTCTCCCTTTATCCTCACACCACCATAGTCTCTTGTCTGTTCACTGGATTTCTTTTCTCCTGATTTCTCTCTCTCTCTCTCTCTCTCTCAGTGGTCCACAAAGCAGCCAGAGTTATCTTTCTAAAATGCAAATCATATCAGATCACCTGCACTGCTTGAAACATTTCAATTACTCCCTGCTACCCTCAGGGTAAAGCTGTTTGGAGGTCACTTCTTTAAGCTTTTCCTGACCTAAGCTGTATTAGGCCCCTCTTCCATGTGCTCTGTCTGTATTTTTAATAAGATAGCATATTGAGAGATGGATGAATACTGTTTACAAGCCTGGGCCCCTTCTCTTCCCCTGCATGCCCTCTAAAATACTGTAAATCCCTATGAAGGCAGGATCATACTCCAATGAATCCTCCATATTTAGTACAGGGCATGACACAGAGTAAATATTTCTGTAAGAATGATGCATAGAGTTGACAGTCAAATGACACAAAGCATTGCTGGGTAAATGACACTTAGGGTTGCTGAAAGCATAAATAAATGAAAGAGAAGGAAGGAGTATGCTAAGGCAAAACCCATTCACTCCAATTTAATCTGCAAGTGGCAGAGTTCTCAGTTCAAATGAGATCTGGTTGTTTAAAAAAGTCTGGGACCTCGTCCCTCTCTCTTGCTCCTGCTCTTGCCAGGTGACATGCTTCCTCCTCTTTCACCTTCTGCCATTTTTGAAAGCTTCCTGAGACCTCACCAGAAGCCAATTGGATGCCGGCACCATCCTTCCTGTAGAGCCTGCAGAACCATGAGCCAATTAAACTTCCTTTTCTTGTAAGTTACCTAGCCTTAGGTATTTCTCTATAGCAATATAAGACCAAGACCAGACAAACACAGTGGGCATAGGTGATACACTTTTAGCATGTTTGTTACAATAAAACATTGGAGAAGTTTCCATAATTGAGATATTTTAGTATCACTTTGGACTACAAAATTGTGCCTACATATGATTTTACAAATCCTGTGTACATCACAACATGTGATAACCTTGTGGTTCAAGAGTGGCCAAATTATAATCTGAGGACTCTTACAGTTCAATCTCCAGGGGAGCTGCCACATGTTAATATGTGGCCAAATAAGTAACACTTATTTGTATTGATGTGAGTAGCTTCTTTGGTGTGTTTTTGTAATTTCCCTTAAGATTAAGGTGACTGTACAGCTCAGTGTGCCTGGGAGAGTCCTAGGTTGTTGTCTCATTCTAAATAACATAGACCCCTCTTTCATCATCAAGTGCCCAGTTCAGGTGATAAATTATATGGTTACCATACTTATGATGTAAAGGGCTAAGATTTTATCTTTGTCCTTTGTGCCAAATAACCTTCTGTACAGGAAGTTAAATTACCTCCTTCCTCTCCATCTTTCGGTGGGTTTTTAAAACTTATTATTGATTTACATACATTAAAATTTACTCTTTTTAAAGTACAGCTTTATGAATTTTGGAAAACGCATCAATTCCTATAACCACCGCCACGATCAAGATTCCTGATCCTTAACCCCTGGCAACCATTCTATCCCCTATAGTTTTGCCTTTTTCAGGATGCAACGTAAATGAAATCTTGTAGCCTTTGAGTATAGTTTCTTTTGCATCTGAGATGCGTTCAAATTGTTTATGTGTCAATATTTTTCCTTTTTATCGCTGAGTAGTATTCCACCATATGAATGCATCTCAGATTATCTATTGGCTCACTGAAGGGTTCCTTCCAATTTTTTATGATTATGAATAGAGCTGCTATAAGCCTTTATGAAAAGGTTCTTGTATGACCATGTTTTCATTTCTCCTCGGTAAATAGCTAGAAGTAGAATTACTGGTTCTATGGCATAAGTGAACACGTAACTTTATAAGAAACTCTCAACCTATTTTTCAAAGTGGCTTTATTATTTTAAACTCCCCACAATGTACGAGAGTTTTAGTTTCCCTGCATCCTGGTCAGTACTTGGTGGTGTCAGTTTTGTCATTGTTGTTTTCGGTACTGTTTCTTCGTTGGTTATGTTAGCTATTCTAATAGATGTGTAGTGGCATTTCATGGTGGTTTTAATTTGCATTTCCCCAGTGACTAACAATATTAAACACCATTTCATGTGCTTATTTGCCATATCTTCAATGGTGAATTGTTTGTTCAAATCTTTCACTCATTGTTTAAGTTGGGTTATTTTCTGATTACTGAGTTTTGAAAGTTCTTTATATATTCTGGATACAAGTCCTTTATTAGACACATGACTTGCAAACCTTTGTCTCAATCTGTGGCTTGCTTTACATTCTCTTAACAGTGTGTTTCCCAGAGCAGAAATTTTTATTTTGGTGAAATCCACTGAAATGCCTTTGTAATTTTATCAAAAAGTAATTGAGCATATCTGCATAGGTCTATTTCTGAACTCTCTATTCTGCAGCATTAATTTATGCTGTTGGAAATTTTAATTAGACTTTAAAAGTTAAAATTAAAATCTTTTGTTTATTAACTCAGAATTTATATTTTATAAAAACAGATGAAATTTCTTTTGTTCCAAGCTAACCTGCAAAGATAAATGACTATATTAATAGAGAGTTGAAATTTATGTAATATCACTTGACCTGAGATTTAAATGAGCCCTCAATAAATGTATTCTATAATAAAGTTGGTGACATAAATAGGTACCACACCATGTCCCAAAGCATTTGTCACAGATCTTCTATGAGGTGCACTACCAAGAAACAAACAATTTTCCACCATCAAAACTATTTCAGAAGCCCTGCTTGCTCTTATATGTAGCTTCTCAGTAATGAACAATGTACATATCACAGGCTCTGCGTAGTCCTACAGTGAAGGGCCATTTAGTGTTGTATAGTCCAGAATGTTCCAAATATACTACATTGATCTTCCATCAACCCTTATCAACATTTTCCAAAAGACCATTTTGGTCATTCTTCACGTATTTGTAGGTTTGTGTTCTCTCCGGTGGAGAATTCCCAACATGTTTTTCATATACATTTTTTCTCTTTTTTTTTTTTGAGATGGAGTCTCGCTCTGTTGCCTAGGCTAGAATGCAGTGGCGTGATCTTGGCTCATTGCAGCCTCCACCTCTCAAGTTCAAGCAATTCTCTTGCCTCAGCCTCCCAACGTAGCTAGGATTACAGGCCACGCCATCACTCCTGGCTAGTTTTTGTAATTTTCGTAGAGACCAGATTTCACTATGTTGGCCAGGCTGGTCTTGAACTCCTGGCCTCAAACAGTCTGCCTGCCTCGGCCTCCCAAAGTGCTCAGATTACAGGCGTGAGCCACCCCACCCAGCCTCATATCCTTTTTTTCAATATAGTTTGAGCATCCGTTTTAAACCTACTTCTCTTCCACTGATTATTAATTTAATTTTTTTTACTTCTTTGTAATTGAGACTTTTCTGTGGAAAATGAGTGAATCATTTAGGATGCAACAAAGGACTTAAACTTGAACATGTTATAACGTTTTATGCTTTGTGCAAACAGAAATAGTTACTACACTTAATTACAAATCAAACTCCTCAAATGGCAGACCTCATAGTATTTATTAAAATCAGGATATGTTGATGTTTTAAGGCATACTATCATCACAATACATTCTTAACTCTGTGAAATAACAAATAGAAAAACAAAATGCAAATTACTACCAACAAATCAAACTGTTTTGAAAATTGATTATATGATGTAAAGTTTGAAAAGGAATGAAGATAATCATTATAAGAAATAAAGTTAACTACATTTTGTATTTCTAGCCACAAATATGCTTCATATTTAGTGTGCAGTCTAAAATTAACAAAATTGTCTCTGAACAGTTGACAGTCCAAAGAATAATTCTAAATTGGTTTTAGAAAAAAAAGCTGCGGTGTTCACATTTCAGAGAAGAAGATGTTTGTAGAAAACTACACAAGTTTTAAAAAGTATTGTCTTGTTAATATCAATTAGATAGAAAAATAGCTTGTATAATTAGAACATATCCATATATTTTAATATATTTATCCACATAGTAAATATTTCTAACCAACTAATCAAGGCATGTATTTGAAAAGGTATCAGACTATCTTATCACTTGGAATGGAAAACAGAGTCTACTAAAACTGTTGATCACATAGAAGAGGGGAAAACTTAAAGTGGAAATTAGCAATGATTCAAGGATTTTCTACTAACTGAAAATGTCTAGAATCTAGAATATTTCACAATGAATGTTTCAGAGCACAGGGCTTATCTTTTGGGAATCTAATACAGCTGCAATAATATGGTTTTAATTCCAAGGCAACTCTGATATGTCAGGGCTACTTGTTGGCTGACATGTATATCCAGTGAATTGTTATCTGCTCCATGTAATATCAGTATTAACCTGATATTAATCTGATATTATTCACATTTATGCTTCTGATTTATGCTTTTGCCTTCTTGTGTCCTTTCAGCACTCATTTCTATTTCTTCCTCTTTTCTCTTTTTTTTAATCATTCGGTTATTATAGGCCATCATTAGCAGAAAAAATTCCAGAATCTAATTCAATTATACCAGGACAAATAAACACATAGCTGTAAGATTCATAACAATGTGTATTCACTCCTATAAGTTACAACATAAAGTTTAGAAGGTAGAAAATGTTATTTCAAGAGAAAACATGAGATTTCTACATATTTTTAAAGACTTCTTTTGGTTCTTCATATCTTGTTGTTTTGTGTTATTTCTAGTGGAAGATTATCAGCATGTCATGTGGAAAGATGTGGTAAATGAGTATTTTCCTTTAGTGGATTATGTTTTAACATATACATATTGAATTGTAAAATTCATTGATAGAATTTACTGCTCTCCTAATAAACATATAATTTTTAAAAGATATGTATAAATAACTAATAAATTTTTAGGATACAAAGTTTCGATATGTACTGGAAATGTGCACATAGTATATTCTGCTGCAAGCAAACATTCCCAAAAGTCACATACTTCTAAAATAGTTTTAGGCCACACATATGAGTATAATATATTTTCAATCACCACAGTTTAAAAATCAAAATTTTGGAAATATGATAAAAAATGTGCTCATGTCAAATACCATTCCATCTTTTCCTTAACAAATTTAGTTAGGCACTGATTTCCAAGCTTATATTTCCATGGCAACTTCCTTTATGAGTCATCCCAGGTTATTTCAGGATGTGGGATGGAGGAAAAACCATTTTCCAAGATTGGATGACCTAAGCAACTCTCTCCCTCAAAGGCACTTTTCTGGCTCAGATTCCTTATGCATATCGGGAAGTTCATTTAATGTTAACTTGGTCTTCCAACCAAAGACGTTTTTTGTTTTTAATCTTCATTATGATAGTGAATCCACCTAGTGATATAATCAGCCTTTTATCACATGGGCTGCTGGGCCTCCCCTTCATAAACTGATGGAGTTTCCAGGTGTGCAGCATGCCTAAACCAAACCATGAGGTATAATCACCCTAAGATTAGGCAGTGAGGTGCTGTGGACACTGCGTGGCCTCTGATACCAGATTACCTAGATTCAAATCCTAATTCTATCACTTTCCAAATGCACAGCCCTGAGAAAGTTACCTAACTTCTTTTTGCCTTAGTTTCCACATATTAAAAATGAGGATAATAATAATAATTACATAGGGTTATGGAGATTACGTGAGTTAATTCACATGAAGCACTGATAATAGTGCTTGATATGTAGTAAGTCCTCAATAAATGTTAGCAATTATTATTAAGACCTGATTTGATTTTCAGCCTAAAACTGTCTTACCTCATTATTAAACTATCCAAAATGTTCTAGCCCATGAGGACCTGAGTTGGAAGGCCTTTGAACTACCACAGATACCTGAAAATGTTTCTAGTGTTGTTAGAGCTCTGGCAGCTTCCTAAATTAATTTATGGTACCCACATAACCAAAAGAGAGATTGAAAATTTGTCTTTTTCTTGACAGAAATTCTTTTGGAAGCAATGTGTTTGTTTTATTTTCCAAGGAAACGACCTCTAAGCATTGTCTATGCTATCATTTAACCCCAAATGTTCCTGCTTTATTTGCTGAATAAGCATAGGTCCTGTGTCCTTGAAAGGAAAACCCAAAACTTCATCCAGAGTTTGACCTATGGAGGCCTCGCTTGATCTGGACCTTGCCTTTTTCCCCACTTCATCTCACTACACCCACCCTTCTCACTTCCTTCTACTCTCAATTTCTTATTATGCGTCATTGACTTTTCTCATTCATGAAATACTCCAAGTTCTTTCCAGCTTCAGGACTTTGCTCATGCTGTTCCTCTACTTAACATGATTCTCTGAATCACCTAGAATGTGTTATCCTTTAGAGCTCCTCATCAGAGAGGTTTCCCATGCCTGTACTATATATAGTAGGTTCTTTTCCTCCATGCTCTTTTCTTATGTCTCAGCCTCTTCCGGTTCCTGTGTAGCACTTATCTCAACTTGCTTCAACTTTATTTCTGTCAACTTCAGGGAGGATGGAGTCAGGAGGAGAGCTGGGTCTTCTACCATATTCCATGAGAGCCCTGTCTACCTTTTCATTGTCAGCATCTAGCACATCGATTGGCATGAAATAAATGTTTAATGAAGAGATGAGTGACCAATACATATCTTGATACATGTTATTAAAGTGTTTCCAAATGGAAAAGTGGCCTGCTTTGAAAGATAATTAATAATAATCTAAATTAATAAGTCAGCTGGTTGTGGAGGAGCACATTATAAACCCAGTGCTTTGGGAGGCCAAGGCAGGAGGATCCCTTGAGCCTATGAGCTCAAGACCAGCCTGGGCAACATTATGAGACTCCATCTCTACAAAAAAAATTTTTTTCATTAGCTAGACATGGTGGCGTGCACTGTGGTCCTAGCTACTTGGAAGGCTGATGCAGGAGGATTCTTTAAATGTAATAATTTAGATTTGCAGTGAGCTGTGATCACACCACTGCACTCCAGCCTAGGCAATAGAGCAAGACCCTCTCTCAAAAAAATTAAATATATTAATAATTTGTGTGTGCATATCTTTTATAGTTTGTTCCTGAGAATTTGCTTATTCAATTAATTTGCTCTGCAAACAATTTTAAAAGAAATACAAAGAGAGCAATGATAAACTTTGGCTCATTCTTATGAGAATAATGACATTCTAAATTGTTATGGTCTGAATTTAGTTGTTCTATAGAATTAATTTAGACACTTAATTATATCACCTCCCTTTGCTCCTAGTTTATAAATAGGAAGTGTCTTATGTAATAACCATGGTGCCAAATATAACATAAAGTATCCATAATCTCCAAACTTTATGACAATATTGACTGTCTTAAATGACAGGAAATACTACTCAATAATTATTTTTCTATTAAAACATTGCTAAATTATTATTACCACTTTTAATATAATTAACTTCCTTAAATCTGGATTTAAAATGTTCTTAAAAATGTTTGTTTATATTATTAAGTGAGCATCAACCTAAAGTCAAAAATCTTATGTTCATACCTTACTATTTTAAGGAAAAATACACATAACTATTGAATGTTTTTAAATAAAGAAGAACCAAAAACAGTTACTTTACCCTCACTCTGAAACATGTGATCTTGCAATGACTTCCATTTTCAAAAGTAACATGGTATTTTCACTTTAAAGGCTTTTTAGAAGGAAAACTATATCTACCTGAAAGTGATAACAATTGAATCATTTCAATTTTTTAGACCCGAAGAGCTGGCTGGTTTCATCCTTGGGAGTTTCTGGTTAACTGATCTAGCATTCATGCTCTTGTATCCTGACAAAGTTTCTTTTATTTATTCTCTATGTTTAGCTACATTTAAGAAAAGAGACATGAAGAGAAATAGAGCATCAGGTAGGGATAGTAAAACATTTCCAGCAAGATAATTCTCATCAGTGCTTTCATATCAAGTAGCTCTCATCATGACTGGGAGAACTTCAAATGGTGGTGAATTAATCACCCCAAAATAGATGCCATTAGCACAAAACAGGAAAAGCACTTCTAGAATGCTGGAATAAGGAGCTCAGGAAATCAACTCCTCCACAAAAGCAATGAGAACACTGGCAAAAATCATGAAAATCAATGTTTCAGAACTCTGGGCATTAATCAAAGGCTTACAACAGTTCTTTGGCTATGTATGTATTTATTCAAGAAAATGGCTGAATCTCAGTAAGAACTACAAACTTCATGACTTTCTCTCCTCTTGTTCCCATCCCCATCTCCCCAGTGCTGCCATAGCCTTGAAAAATAACAGCCTCCCAACCACAGCAGGTATGAAAACCAGCAGCCTAGCAGCCTTTGGAGGAGGCAGAAGAGGTTCAGAGCCCCCCAAAAAGCATCATCCCCAGAGAATTGTCACTATCTGGCTTGTTTGAAAGCTCCCTGGAGATGCTCTATTATTAGGGCTTGTATTTATTTGACTTGATTCAGAGTTCACTGTGTGGGAACAGCCCCATCACCAAGACATTGATTATGAAAAGAAAAAATTAGCAGCAATTGTTTAACATCATACTTGTCTGAGGTGATGATATCAGCTGAGGCTAACGAGCCTGACAAAAATATTTAAAGGGGAAAACTTGGGAATTAGGTATCCCTAGGGGGCTTTGAAAATCTCAAACATTTTCTTGGGAATCTAGATGCACATGAGCCTACGCAGGGCTGTGTGTGTGTTCGGGAAAGACCCAAGTATTGGGGGAAATTCAGCCAGATATTGGGAGAAATTCACCCCTGATATTTCACATAGGTTCTTTTCTATTTTCCCTAAGTGTCAGCCGATCTGAGAAATAAAGGAACAGAGTACAAAAGAGAGAAATTTTAAAGCTGGGCGTCCAGGGGAGACATCACATGTCGGCAGGTTCCGTGATGCCCCCTGAGCCGTAAAACCAGCAAGTTTTTATTAGTGATTTTCAAAAGGTGAGTGAGTGTACGAATAGGGTGTGGGTCACAGAGATCACATGCTTCACAAGGTAATAGAATATCACAAGGCAAATGGAGGCAGGGCGAGATCACAGGACTACAGGACCAGGGCGAAATTAAAATTGCTAATGAAGTTTCGGCATGCATTGTCATTGATAACATCTTATCAGGAGACAGGGTTTGAGAGCAGACAACCGGTCTGACCAAAATGTATTAGGTGGGAATTTCCTTGTCCTAATAAGCCTGGGAGTGCTACAGGAGATTGGGGCTTATTTCATCCCTACAGCTTTGACCGTAAAAGATGGCCACCCCACAGAGCGGCCATTTTAGAGGCCTACCCTCAGGGATGCATTCTCTTTCTCAGGGATGTTCCTTGCCGAGAAAAAGAATTCAGTGATATTTCTCCCATTTGCTTTTGAAAGACAAGAAATATGGCTTTGTTCCACCTGGCTCACCAGCGGTCAGAGTTTAAGGTTATCTCTCTTGTTCCCTGAACATTGCTGTTATCCTGTTCTTTTTTCAGGGTGCCCAGATTTCATATTGTTCAAACACACATGCTCTACAAATAGTTTGTGCAGTTAACGCAATCATCACAGGGTCCTGAGGCAACATACATCCTCCTCACTTTACGAAGATGATGGGATTAAGAGATTAAAGTAAAGACAGGCATAGGAAATCACAAGGGTATTAATTAGGGAAGTGATAAGTATCCACAAAATCTTCACAATTTATGTTCAGAGATTGCAGTAAAGACAGGCATAAGAAATTATAAAAGTATTAATTTGGGGAACTAAAAAATGTCCATGAAGTCTTCACGATTTATGTTCTTCTGCCATGGCTTCAGCAGGTCCCACCATTCAGGGTTCCTGACTTCCCACAACACCCAAGAAAGCTCTTTTCTGTCACCTGGGGCTGACCATGGGCTCTATGTAAGCAGGAAGTGAAGACTAAGGCAGAGTTTCAAGCTGTCAGCCTGAGGATTAAAGGCATGCTGCAATACACACAAAGAACCCAATGGCAGAAGCCAAAAGACTTACTCTTTCAAAGCACTTAAGGAAATCTCTATTTAATCATTAGCTAATCACTAAACTACACAAACACAATCTTCAGTGACTTCACATGACTAAAATTACAGAATTTGCATAATTTGACCAGGAAAGTCACAAAACAAGTAAATGGCAACAACAATGACAGTAAACAGCAACAAACTCTAAAAGTGGAGAAAGAATCTCACTGATAGAAATGTGACATTACATTTTTAACATGCTTTTTTGTTGTTGTTGTTAAAAGGCAGACATGATATATCAGGTAAAAGGAACTGAGATGAAGAGGATTTTTGTGTGTGGCTTTATATTAATCTGAGTTAGGATGTATTTACTGTTTGCAGCAGCTGTAGGTATCAGAGGCTAAAATTTTCTCTGGTTACTTTGGGTTTTCATTCTGGCAGATAAGGGGCTTGAAACTCATTACTTCAACCTAACAACTAATAAAAAGCTGCACAAACTAAAAATCAACAACTCTTCTTAGATACAGCAGAGAATTGAGATCACAGGGCAAACTACTGCCCACAAAATGGGAAAGACAGACCTGTGGTGCTGTAGATTGGATGCTTGTTCCCCAAAATCTCATGTCAAAATTTGATCCCAATGTTGAAGGTAGCCCCTAATTGGTGGTGTTTGGGTTAGTGGGGACAGATCCCTCATGAATGTCTTGGTGCCATCCTCATGGTAATAAGTGAGTTCTTGCTCTATTAGTTCCTGTGAGAGCTGGTTGTTATAAAGAGCCTGTAACCTCTTCGCTCTCTCTTGCCACATGATATCTGCACATGCCAGCTCCCTTTCACCTTCTGCCATGAAGAAAAGCAGCCTAAGTCTATTACCAGAAATAGATGCTGGCCCCATGTTTCTTGTACAGCCTGCAGAACCATGAGTCAAATAAACCTCTTTTTAAATTTTACCTAACCTCAGGTATTCCTTTATTGTAACACAAATGGACCGAGGTGTATACAGAGAATCACAACTTACTGGGGCAGAAACCCACAACTAGAAACTTCCACGGAAACCAGTGCCAGGGTAGGAAAACCTGAACTATTATTGTCAAATTGCTGGGGGCTCAGTACGGACAAGTCTGAGAGTTAATAACTTCAGGACTTCACAGTCTTATGGAGTCCCACACTTTTGTGAGTTTTACCTTCAGGAGCTGTACCAAATTCTCACAGTGAAGATCAGCATGAGGGAGGGGGAAAGCAACCATTTTGAAATAAGCCAGAGCCTTCTGTTCTTCTAAGTAAGGTCTGCCCTCAAGAAAAACTATTTTACCAGAGTCTAATTTAATGAGGTTTGCCAGAGATTAACTGACCTTAGGAAAGGGAAATATCCAACTTTAACCATCCTGTCCCACCAAAGTGGAGAAAAAACATAGAAGCACCTGTGAAATTCACAGCCAAGGGGCACAGGCTAACTAAAAGCCTGGGACCTAATCATGAGAAAACAGAACACTTCTCTCTTTCCGTGCCTTACCACCCACATTACTAAATACCTATTTACTGCAGTTCCTTTTATCCAGTACATTATATTCAGTATATTATTTCAAAATAATCACAAGGCATACAAAAAGACAAAAACACAGTTTGAAGAGACAGCGCAAGCATTGGAACCAGACTCAGATATGGCACAGATGTTCTGATTATCAGACCATGAATTTAAAACAACTATGATTAATATGCTAAGAGCTCTCATGGAAAAAATAGGCAACATGCAAGAAAAGAAGGGTAATTTAACTAGAGAGATGGAAAGAAAGAATCAGAAAGAAATGCTAGTTTGGTTGCTCAGTAGTAGACTGGACATGGCTGAGGAAAGAATCTCTGAGCTTGAAGATATGTCAATAAAAATTTCTGAAAAGCAAAGAGAAAAACAGTTAAAAAATGTAGCTGAATATCCAAGAACTAGAGGACACTTAACGAAATGAGTAACATACACATAATAGGAATAACAGAAGAAGAAAAGAAGCAGAAAGAAACCAAGAAATAAATATTTGAAGCAATAATGACTGAGAGTTTCCCAAATTAATGTCAGATACCACACAGATCTAGGAAACTCAGAGAACACCAAACAGAATGAATGCAAAAAAAAAAAGGAAAGAAAGAAAGAAAAAGAAACAAGAAAAAACTGTAACTAGGCATATCGTATTCAAGTTGCAGAAAGTCAAAAATAAAAAAATTGAAATAATCCAGAAGAAAAAAAAACTCCTTAAAAAGGAGCAAAGATACAAATTACATACAATTTCTTTTTAGAAGCCATGCAAATAAGAAGAGAGTGAAGTGAAATATTTAAATTTTTGAGAGGAAAAAAACCTACAAACCTAGAATTCTGTATCCTGCAAAATTATCCTTTAACAGTGAAAGAGAAATTACACTTTCTCAGATGAACAAAAAATGTAGGGAATTTGTTGCCAGTAGATCTGTCTTGCAAGAAATGTTAACAGAAGTTCTTCAGGGAGAAAGAAAATGATGGAAGTCAGAAACTCAGATCTACATAAAGAAAAGAAGAGCATTAGAGATGAAATAAGTGAACATGAAATAAAAACTTTTGGTTTCCTTTTTTGTTGTTGTTTTTGAGACAGGGTCTCACTCCATTGCCCAGGCTGGAGTTATATGATCATAGCTCACTGCAACCTTGAACTCTTGGGCTCAAGCAATCCTCCTGCCACAGCCTCCCAAGTAGCTGGGACTACAGACACATGCCTCCACACCCAGCTAATGTTTTTATTTTTTAGTAGAGAGTAGGTCTCATTATATTGCTCAGACTGGTCTCAAACTTCTGGCCTCAAGCAATCCTCCTGCCTCAGCCTCCCAAAGTGCTGAGATTACAAGCATGAGCCACACAGCCTGGCCTTGTTTTTCTTACTCTTAATTACCTAACAATTAAAACTTTGGCCAAAATAATGATAGCAACAATATATTCAATTATTATAGTTTATGTACAAGTGAAATGAATGACAGCAATAATGCATGGGGTGGGAAGGAGAAATTAGGAATCCTTTTTATTATAAAGTACTTGCACCACCCATGAAGTAGCATGGAGTTATCTGAACATGGACTTGAATTAATCATAAATGTATATTGCAACTCTAGGGTAACTAAAAGACTTTTAAAAAATATAATTGATATGCTAACAAAAAAATAGAATCAAATAAAATCATCAATTAAAACCACAAAAGGAAGAAAAAGATTGGAAGACAAAAATAGAAACAAAGGTTGGAAGACAAAAATAGAAACAAAGGACAAGAGCAATGAATAGAAAATTGTAAAAAAATGTGATAGATATTAATAATCATTTTAAACATTAATGGTACAAATATACCGGTTAAGACAGATAGTCAGTGTGGATCAAAAAACCATACCCAACTATATGTTGTCTACCAGAAACTCACTTGAAATATACACATATGGATTAAAAGTAAAGTGATACAGAAAGATATGCCATGCTAATGTTAATCAAGCTAAACTAACTTCAGACAGAGAAAATTTCAATGCAAGAAAAGTTATCAAGGAGAATGAGGGGCATTACATAGTGATATGGATCAGTTCTCCAAAAAGACATAACTATCCATAATGTGCATGTGCCTAACAACAGAGCATGAAAATATGAGATAAAACCGATAGCTCTGCAGAAAGAAGTAGAAGAATCCACTATTATAGTTGGGTAACTTCAACACCCCTCTTTCAGAAATGAACAGATCTTGCAGACAGAAAATCAGTAAGGACGCATGCACTCAAAAACATCATAGTTGAACTCAAAAACATCATCAATTAACTGAATATAATTGACATCTATACATTACTTCAACAACAGAATGTGCATTCTTCTCAAGCTCATATGGAACATTCACTAAGGTAGACCACATTCTCTGCCATAAAACATACCTTAACAATTTCAAAAGAATAAAAATAATAGTGTATTATTTCTCTCAGATCCACTAAAATGTCTAAAATTTAAAAAGAAGAGCTATAACAAATGTTGACAAGAATGTGGAGAAATTGTCACCCTCATACATTGCTAGATGAATTATAAAATGGCACAGTCACTTTGTATGTATCTATGTATTGTAGAGAAGGCTCTACCTATATTGCCTAGGCAGGTATCAAACTCCTGGCCTGAAGTGATCCTTCTGAAGCACTGGGATTACAGGCATGAGCCACCATGCCCAACTTACACAGTCACTTTAAAAAAACAGTTTTGGAGCTCCCAAAACTGTTAAACATAAAATTACACTAGAACTTGTAAATTAACTATTTGGTTTATGCCCAAGATAAGTGAAAACATATGTCTACATAAAAATTTATACATAAATATTCATGGCAGCATATGGCCATAAAAGTGGAAATAATTGAAGTGACCTCCATCTGATAAATGAATAAGCAAAATATAATATATCCAAACAAAATGTTATATATTCATGCAATAGAATCTTATTTGACAATAGAAAATAATGAAGTAATGATACATGCTACCACATGGATGAACCTCGAAAACATTATGCTAAGTGAAAAATAGCTAGTCACAAAAGGACAAATACTGTATGATTACATTTATATAAAATGCCCAGAATAGACAAATCAGTAGAGACAGAGACTGGATTAGTGGTTACTAGGGGCTGGGGGAAGGAAAGATGGGAATTACTGCTAATGGGTATGGGTTTTTTAGGAGTGATGAAAATGTTCTGGAATTAGATAGTGCTTGTACAACTCCATGAATATATTAAAAACTCCTGAATTACATACTTTAAATAGTGAATTTTATATGATACAGGAATTATTTCTCAAAAAAGCTATTGTAACAGAAACATAATACACTGAGTAAGTATAGGTTCTAAAAAATTATCTCATCTACATGGCTCCTATATACAGAATTACCAGGCTGTTATATTATGAAATTAAAGACTGAATCCCTCTTAGACTTTGCTAGTATTCCAATGCAAGGTCTGGAAGCTATGTCCACCAAGGCACTAATGCTTTGAGAAGTTGAAACAAATGGTTCCTTCCGATGGACTGACCAAGCTATCAGAAATAATATTGGGCCAGGTTCAGTGGCTCACACCTATAATTCCGACATTTTGGGAGGCCAAGGTGGGAGGATTACTTGAGCCCTGGAGTTTGAGACAAGTCTTGGTAATATGGCAAAACCCCATCATGAAACACACACGAGAAATAGCTGGACTGGGTTACGCAACTGTAGTCCCAGCTAATGGGGAGGCTGAAGTAAGAGGATCACTTGAGCCCAGGAAAATTTTATTTTAAAAACCCCATAGAGTCAATTAAAAGTCTGTTCGAATTACACACACACACCCTAGTAGCTTTTCAATGTATCAATCAGAAAATATAATTTAAAAAGAAAAAGACAAATCTCACACACTATCCATCTATCCATCCCATTAACAATAAAAGCAACGCTGTATTCCTAGGAATACAACTTACAAGGCGCATGAAGTACCTCTTCAAGGAGAACTACAAACCACTACTCAAGGAATAAGAGAGGACACAAACAAATGGAAAAACATGGATAGGAAGAATCAATAGGAAGAATCGTGAAAATGGCCATACTGCCCAAAGTAATTTGCAGATTCAATGCTATTCCCATCAAGCTACCATTGACTTTCTTCACAGAATTAGAAAAAACTACTTTAAATTTCATATGGAACCAAAAAAAAAGCCCATATAGCCAAGACAATTCTAAGCAAAAATAACAAAGCTTCATGCTACCTGACTTCAAGCTATATTACAAGGCTACAGTAGCCAAAACAGCATGATACTGGTACCAAAACAGATATATAGACCAATGGAACAGAACAGAGCCCTCAGAAATAACACCAAGCATCTACAACCATCTGATCTTTGACAAACCTGACAAAAATAAGCAATGGGGAAAGTATTCCCTATTTAATAAATGGTGTTGGGAAAACTGGCTAGCCATATGCCGAAAACTGAAACTGGATCCCTTCCTTACACCGTATACAAAAATTGACTCAAGATGGATTAAAGAGTTAAATGTAAAACCTAAAACGATAAAAACCCTTCCAGGAAACCTAGGCAATACCATTCAGGACATAGGCATATGCAAAGTCTTCATGACTAAAACACCAAAAGCAATTACAACAAAGGCAAAATTGACGAATGGGTTCTAATTAAACTAAAGAGCTTCTGCTCAGCAAAAGAAACTACCATCAGAGTGAACAAGAAACCTACAGAATGGGAGAAAATTTTTGCAATCTATCCATCTGACAAAGGTCTAATATCCAGAATCTACAAGGAGCTTAAACAAGTTTACACGAAAAACAAACAAACAACTCCATCAAAAAGTGGGCGAAGGATATAAACAGATACTTCTCAAAATACATCTATCTGGCCAAGAAACATGGAAAAAAAGCTCATCATCACTGGTCATTAGAGAAATGCAAATCAAAACCACCATGAGATACCATCTCATGCCAGTTAGAATGGTGACTATTAAAAAGTCAGGAAACAAAAGATGCTGGCAAGGCTGTAGAGAAATAGGAATGCTTTTACACTGTTATTGGGAGTGCAAATTAGTTCAACCATTGTGGAAGACAGTGTGGCGATTCCTCAAAAATCTAGAACCATAAATACCATTTGACCCAGCAATCCCATTACTGCGTATATACCCAAAGGATTATAAATCATTCTACTATAAAGACACATGCACACGTATGTTTATTGCAGCACTGTTTACAATAGCAAAGTCTTAGAACCAACCCAGATGCCCATCAATGATACACTGGATAAAGAAAATGTGGCACATATATGCCATGGAATACTATGCAGCCATAAAAAGAATGAGTTTATGTCCTTTGCAGGGATATGGATGAAGCTGGAAACCATCATCCTCAGCAAACTAACACAGGAACAGAAAACCAAACACCTCATGTCCTCACTCATAAGTGGGAGTTGAGCAATGAGAACACATGGACACGGTGGGGGACCATCACACCCTGGGGCCTGTTGGGGAGTGGAGGGCAAGGGGAGGGAGAGCAGTAGGACAAATACCTAATACATGTGGAGCTTAAAACCTAGATGATGGGTTGATGGCTACAGGAAACCACCATGGCACATGTATACCTATGTAACAAACCTGCATGTTCTGCACATGTATCCTAGAACTTAAAGTAAAATTAAAAAGCAATAAGGTTAAAAAAAATAATTTAAAAAATTTATCACAACTCTAATTAAGGACCTGTTAAGGCTGCATCTGTGTTTTTCTTATTGGCTCTACTGATAAGATAAGTTAACATACTGTTATCATAGGATGAATTATTTTAATATATTGGCTAATTCTATTGCTAATTATTCTTTTTTAGTGCACCCTATACCTATGAGAAAAAGCTATAGAAACATTTTAATGCCATCTTTGACACATGTAGATTTCAAGGTTTGCTAGCTTTGGAAAATGACCTGGGTAGCTTTCCATATTTTTCTGTGGTGGGGAATCATATATATATATATATGTATATATGTGTGTGTATATATATGTGTATATATATATGTGTATATATATGTGTGGGTATATATATGTATTTCATCTTAAATAATTCACTCATAATACTATTCGATGCAAGAGCCTTTGATACCATCCTTAATTTTTCCCTTGTTTGCCTTTTATTTGGGTTTCCTATTTCTTCTTAAGTTTTATATGTATATTTTTAAGAAGATTTATTTCTTTTTTTGTTTTCAAATGTGTTCACATACCAGTGTGTGTATTAGTCTCTTTTCATTTTTACTTCTCTATTTCTTTCTGTAGGTATGCCTTTTTTATTTCTAATATCACTTATTAGGTTTTATTGTTTGTTCTCTTTAATGTTCTAGAAATTTTTCTATTTTCTTTGTTTTTCTAAAGACCCAGTTTTGAAAGTATTGATTTCTACAATCATCTTTGTTATTTCCTTCAGCTACTTGCCTCAGATTTTATAGGAATTATTCTGAATTAATTCTTGAAGTAAGTGCATTAAAGACAATCAATTTTTGTCTAAAGAACATATTGGCCATATTCTATAAGTCCTGCTATGTAATGTTTAGCTTTTTTATTTTTTAAATCAGTTTTTTAATTTAAAAAAAAGTTATCAATTGTTATTTTGGAAAATAAAATGTTTTAAGTAGTTCAAATTTTTAGTTTTGAGCATCTATCGTTAATTTATCTTTAAAGTGTACAGCTATTATTTTATTGCTTAGTTATGAAATGATTAAAATAAGCAGAAAAAATACAGAAGATAATATAATATATATTTTTGTCCTCATAGCTCCAAATGATAGTTGTTAATTTTGCCATGCTTGCTTCAGCAATTGTTTTTATGAAATAAAATATTACAGAGAAGAATGAATGTCCTCTTTTCTTTCCCCTATTCCAATCCCCTCCATGTTTCTCTCTCCAAAGATGACCTCTATTCTGATGATGGCTTATATTTTTCCTGTCCATATTTGTATATTTTTCTGCATAAACTATATGTTAATATTTTTATAGAAGTTGAATAATAAACATTGTGAAACTTGCTCTTCACTGAACATCATATTTTGATATGTATTGGGTATATTTATTCATTTTAGATACCATATAGGATTTTGTCATTTATGTGGCCATTCATCTAGTTGTTTCCATTGCTGTAATGAATACCTTTATAATGCCTTCTTATGCATATGTGCAAAAGTCAAGGTATATACCTGAATGTGGATAGGTTTATTTTCTTTACTAAGTGTTACCAAATTGCTTTCCCAAGTGGTTTTACCAATTTATACTTCTGCCAGAAGTTTATGAAAATTCCCTCTTTCTCTACAAGCTAAAACCTGGTATTAATAGACTTGTAAATTTTGAAGTATCAAATGTTGTCATTGTTGTTTTAGTTTGAATTCCCCACATTCCTAGTGAGGTTGGACATCTTTTAATATGTTTATTTGAGTTTTCTCATCTGTGAATTACCTATTCATATTATTTGCCCATTTTTTAATTGAGTTGTCTTCTTATTGACTTGTAGGAGTTTACAGGTTCTAGATAGGAATGCTTTTTCTTATAAGTCTTGAAATATCTTTTTCCCTTTTGTCGTCATTTTTTAACTTAGTTTAGTGTCTTTTTTTACATACAAGTTTTTAATTTTCATGTGTCAGATTTACCAATCATTTCTCTTGTGATCTGTTCATTTTTGCTCCAGTGCTATCTAAGTCCATGTTTGTATTGCTATAAAGGAATACCTAAGACTGGGTAATTTGTTAAGAAAAAGAGCTTATTTGGCTCACAGTTTCACAGCCTGTACAAGAAGCATGGCATCAGCATCTGCTTCTGGTGAGGGCTTCAGGCTGCTTCTGCTCATGATGGAAGGTGAAGGGGAGTTGGCATGTGCAGAGACGCATGGAAAGAGAGGAAGCAACGGGGTGGGAGGGATGTTCCAGGCTCTTTTTTATCTTTATTTTTATTTTATTTTTTCACCAGGCTCTTTTTTGTTCTTATGGGAACGAATAGAACAAGAATTCACACATTATCTCAAGGATAACACCAGGCCATTCATGAGGGATCCACTCCCATGACTCAAACACCTTATTAGGAATCACATTTTAATATGAGATTTGGAGGGGTCAAACAACCAAATCATAGCAAATGACACAAAAATATTCCCCTATCTCCTTTTTAAAAATTGCATAGAAGCTTTGCTTTTCACATGTAAGTCTTTCACCCACCTGAATCATTTTTTGTATATTGCGTGAAGAAAAATGAGGGAGAAAGAATGGATAAAATCATTAGTCCTCTATACTTTCTGTCAAAGATGAGACAGCCTATGTGCCTTACCTTTGAATAGAATGTCTGATTAACCATGCTAACTCATGCCTTCAAATTTTGTGACAATTTCACCTGCTCCACTTATTTCAGGGCTTTCTAATGTAAATAAAGAAGATTTTGTTTTTCTGGAAGTTGCAATATATGGCAAAGCACTTCTTTTTTCCTATGTGATAAGTAAGATGGGAAATAGTAAATGGAAGAAAAAAATCAACTTTATCAAGGCTGTTGCTTTGCTGCAGTCAATGGGGAGCTATATTGGAACTGAAGAACTGATCAGCAAAGAAAGAATGGGAAAAAGATAAATGCGTTGTCACTTGAGTCAGATAATCGTAGTTTGACTACTATTTAACTTCAGTTTAACGTGGCTTAATTTTTTTTAAGCAATGTGAGTTTCCAGAATGAAAGTCACACTCAAGTATATATGTATAAGTACACCCCAAAAACAAGAATAAATAATTATTTCAATTTTTCCCACTTGGATAAATGGGCATTCTTCTTATCCTTTATTAGGATAGCACTAAGTAATAATTAGCTATTTAGCAGAGCCTTCTATTTGTACATTGGTGAAAAATGGGGTTTCTACAATACCAGGAACATGCTAAGACAGCTTTTTCCCATATCTGGTTATGTGAATGGATTTACTTAATAGATATTTCATAAGTGTTTTCTATCCAGCTAAAATATATCTGAACAAGAAGGTAGAACTTGCCTGACTAAATCTGGCTGTCCAGCAAACCCTTCAGCTGTATGCAACTCCAATGCAGTAGTGTATCTCCCTCGCACCTAAGCTAATGAGTCCTCTGAATTACCCTCTTTCTGAAGTCATTTTTGCCTTCTCATGTCACTATCCACCATGCCAGATAGTGCTACACCACTTCAGGAGCCTAGCTTGGTCAATAGAATACAGAGACAAAAAAATGCAAATACAACACCGTACCTATTGTCAACTATAATTGTACACTTAAACATTTGCTAAGAGGGTAGATCTCATGTGAAATATTTTTACCAGAATTAAATAATTTTTAAAGGATTTATGCCCATTAGTTCTTTCACAGATTAACATAAGGACAAAACAGGAAGAAGGTGGGAGAGTGCAAATACAGCTCTCACAACAAGCCTGTAATTAGGGGAAGTGAGAGTTGTGATATTATCTTTCACAGATTGCTTGAAAAATTATCATAATGAGGGAAATGTAAGTAAAGGTCAAGACTGAGGAAGGCTAAAATCATTTACATGAATGCTTTAGAAGAAGCTGACTTATTTTACATTGCCTACTTTTGGAAAGGAGTTGCTAAATAGAGTTTATTACTCTTCTAAAGTACAGTAACAGGAAGAAGAACAAACTGAGATATGAAGACAATTTTTTTTTATTATGAGCTGACTTTATTTTTTTTTATTATACTTTAAGTTTTAGGGTACATGTGCACATTGTGCAGGTTAGTTACATATGTATACATGTGCCATGCTGGTGCGCTGAATGGATTTCAGTTCATGAAACTGACACAGGAAGTGAAAGTTGTAATCAGGCTATAATTTATAGACCCTGGTAGTTTGCCTTTTAAGTGAATTCAGTTATGTAAAGGATACATGTGTTAATGATTTTTACGCTTCTGACAGATTACCAGCCTCCTAAGTTAAGGTGCTATATCTTTTTCAGTAATTATTACTATTTATGACATCTTAAATAAAATACCTTTAGTTGATACAGACCAATGGTAAAATTAACTAAAGACCAAACCAGAAAAATACACTGTGAGACAGCTTTAGAAAATGCCCTATTATTTACTTATAGAAGGTTTAACTTTACTTTTTTTTAGAAAAGAAATTCAGCCTTTTGTGATAACAATATAAAGACATAATGTCATAGCACAGCATTCTGAAGAAGTGAATTTAACACAATTATATTATACAAGCTTGGGATTCATATTGATTTATTAGAATTATATGAAACCTATCCTCTGAAGAGCTCCAACGTGCCCTAATTGAACTCCAAGAATTTCTTTGATAACTCTCTCTTGGGAAAATTAGATGAAAGCTTGCCCTAGGAGTGATTAAGAGATTTATGGGATTTATACACCAACATGAAAGCTCAGGATTTTAGGCTTATAGTAATTGTTTCCAATCCTAAGTCCCAAAACTCTGACTCTACTATTGAGATATCTTAAAAGCTATTTCAAAATGTGCTTCAGGAGTCACACAATTGTTTAATTCAAACATGACTTTATACTTTTTTTGATGTGATTTATACTGTAACACACAAACACACAAACCAACTCGTTCAAAAGTGCTAAATACCAAATGTTAACACATTGGAGATCATTAATGCCTGATCTTTCGCTGTCAGGTGAAATCATTTAGGCACAAATTTCAAAATAATATTTGCTTGGACATCTCTTTCTATATAATTGAACTTCTTATAAATGCAATATTAATTTTTTGAAATACATGTAGCTTTTCATACGTGGCTTTTTATTAATTATTCATGAGTGTGATATCTGTCACATTTGATTATACATTTTACATCAGCTTCTTTGTCTTGACAGTAATTTTTACAACATAAATAACATTTGTAAGGCTGTTCAGGTTGTAGTTATACCATCCTTAGTAATGAAACAAAATTTTGGACTTAATATGCAAAGCAAAATCCATTTTACTACTTGAAATTTTAAGTGACTCTATATTTTATAGACAAACATTGAAGTATACAAGTTTTTTTAAAACACCACTGACCATCACATTATAAGATACAGTTTAAAAGCATTTTCTACCAAAAGAATTGATTATATCTTTTTATCAACTTCTCTGAAATTTGAACACTTAATTATGTGAACAGTAGTTAGAAGTATTAATGAATAAATGTTGGAAAACAATCTACCATTCTTTGTGGTGTTTCAAAATCAGTTTAATAATCCAGTACCCAAAGAATGCAAAATGAGTGTGTTAGAAAGCTATTTGCTCCTATTTAGTGAATTAAGATTTTTCTCCCTGTTGTGCAAACAAAATAACATACAAAAATCAGATGAGTCTTGAAGCTGACAAAGGACTACAACTGTCATAACTACTATTATAATGACAGCTTCTGTTTTCAAATTATCAGCTTGTCGACAGTCTATTTTTAAGTAAAAACTGTAATAAATGTGAATTTACAGGTTAAAACTAATAAATTTATAGTTTTTGGTTTGTTTTATGTATGTAAGATTCTATAGAAGATAAATTTGCAAACTGAGCTCCAATGTCATTTAAAACTTTTGAAAATTACTTTATCAAAATAATGCAAAGATAAAAATCACTAGCTTTTGGCCAAGCACGGTGGTTCACGCATGTAATCCCAGCACTTTGGGAGGCCAAGACAGGTGGATCACCTGAGGTCAGGAGTTTGAGACCAGCCTAGCCCACATGGTATAACCCCATCTCTACTAAAAATACAAGAATTAGTCAGGCATGGTGGCGCACACCTGTAACACCGGCTACTCAAGAGGTTAAGGCAGGAAAATCATCTGAACCCAGGAGGTGGAGGTTGCAGTGAGCTGAGATTGTGCCACTGCACCCCAGCCTGGGTGACAGAGGGAGACTCCATCTCAAAAAAAAAAAAAAAAAATCACTAGCTTTCAAGTTGCAAAAGTAAAATATTAAATATATTTCAACAATCATCTCTAAGTTTTGTTTGCCTTTCTTGTTTTTGAGACTCTGAAGACCTAAAATCTAATTCTTGTTTTGAAAGCTGCATCTGCCTAAAGAGCCAATTTTAGTGCTGTCCTCTGAGCAACAGATACAAAATGGTATATATCTGTTGCTTGCAAACATGCAAATCTGCAAAATAATCTTGGCAAAATACCAAGGTTATTTTGCAGATTTGCATGTTTATGCTAACACTTCAGTGGCCTCTAAGTTTCTCCCGATACTCTGCCCACTATTTGAATTCTTTATTTTGGGGGCAGATGCTGTCATCCTTTTCAGAAGGATGTCTAAGTTATAGCTGCAAGGTCTGAATAGCTAGTCTTCCCAAAGGCATGATTAAATCAGTCACCAAATTTAACAAAATTTTCTACTCAGGCTTCCTCCAAGGTAGAATTCTCTATTAAACAAAAAAATCTAGAAATATGAAGAAATACTCTCTTTAAACAAGATGCTCAATTTTAGAGGAAAACCTAGGGTAAATACCAAGTAAAATCGGGTATTATTCTAACTCATCTTCAGCTCTTAATGTGCCTTGTTAATTTTAACCTTAGGTTTCCTTTCAAAGCTTGAGTGATTCTCTTTCCATCTGATTCTTCTTTAAGATTTTCTAGGATTTCTTTAAATAATTAAAATCTTATCCACCATGGTCAGTTGTCAAAACCACCGTTGCTTTTGTTCTTCTCAGGCCATTTGTATAGTAATCGCATCTCAATTTCAGTCAGCCTCTTTATGCTTAAAAATTATAAAGAAAAAAAAAAAAGCTTATGTGGTTTCTCAAGTGACTGGCCTTCCTTATTTCTCTGATTCTTTATATGCCTCTCACCCAACAGAAAAGAAGAGATTAAAACATCAACAGGCATCACAGTAATTCTAGCTTGTGGGAGGTGCTTCTGAGACTCCTCACTTAATTGGAATGGAATCTCATTTATTCCAAGCTTGCCTGCTCCCTTCCGTCTTCTGCCCTCTGCATGCAGGTAATTGGTCTTCAGCCACAACTTGCCCTATTTGAAAGGATCTGGGCCTCTTTGCCTAGAATTTAACTTTTCAAAAAATTTAAGCCTAAAAATATAAAAATGGTTTTAATGAAAGTGTCTCCAAAAATCTCATTAATTAAAAATACCACTCATGTATGTAGAACCTGCAAATGCCAATTTTCTCCCTCTCAGTCTGACTTCCTCCCTATTTCTCTCTTTTGACCCTTACACAATGTCAGCGCTCATAGGGGTCTATAGAGGTAAGTGGTCAGGGTAGATCATTGAGGCCAGGGGAAGAGAGAAAGAAATTCAGAGTGGGAATCCTGGCCAATCCCTTATTTGCTAACTCTGTATCCTAGTCATGGATTGACTCGCCCAATTCCTGGCCCCAAGTAGCCTGGCTCACCAGATCCCTGGAGTTTTATAGCCTGGTAGATGGATTCAGAAAGTTACAAGGTTATAACTCACTATTCTGAAGTGGCTATGAGAGCCAGAGAGGCCCAAAACCCAAAAGGACCTTACCTTTCTCGAACTGAGTATTACATAGACCCTTTTGTATTTTGGCACCATGTGGGACTGTATTCTAGGTCAATTACTTTTAAGTCAATATCGTACAATTCTGATGCCGGAAAAGAATTCTGTGCTTGGCACATAGTCCCTATGATGACTTAATAAAACAAGAATTGATGGAATGAATTAGAGCTGCCTAGAAAAGGCAAGGTGTTTGCCAGATCTTATTTTGGGGGTAAGTTTTTGAATCAGTAGTACAAAATAGAATAATATAAAAAGGGATTCAGAGAAAAATCTTATTCTCACCTGTGACCATCTGTACTCACTTTCCCAGCCTCTGAACAAATAAGCACTATTACTGGTTTCTTATGTACACTTCCAAAGTTTCTGCATCTGTATACTGTCAGGCCTCTGAGCCCAAGCTAAGCCATCGTATCCCCTGTGACCTGCACATATATACCCAGAAGGCCTGAAGCAAGTGAAGAATCACAAAAGAAGTGAAAATGGCCGGTTCCTGCCTTAACTGATGACATTCCACCATTGTGATTTGTTTCTGCGCCACCTTAACTGAGCGATTAATCTTGTGAAATTCCTTCTCCTGGCCCAGAAGCTCCCCCACTGAGCACCTTGTGACCCCCGCCCCTGCCTGCAAGAGAAAAACTCCCTTTGACTGTAATTTTCCACTACCGACCCAAATCCTATAAAATGGCCCCACCCCTATCTCCCTTTGCTGACTCTCTTTTCGGACTCAGCCTGCCTGCACCCAGGTGATTAAAAAGCTTTATTGCTCACACAAAGCCTGTTTGATAGTCTCTTCACACGGACATGCATGACATTTGGTGCTATGACTCGGATCAGGGGACCTCCCTTGGGAGATCAATCCCCTGTCCTCCTGGTCTTTGCTCCATGAGAAAGATCCACCTACAATCTCTCGTTCTCAGACCAACCAGCCCAAGTAACATCTCACCAATTTTAAATCAGGTAAGCAGCCTCTTTTTACTCTCTTCTCCAACCTCTCTCACTATCCCTCAATCTCTTTCTCCTTTCAATCTTGGTGCCATCCTTCAATCTCTCCGTTCTCTTAATTTCAGTTCTTTTCCTTTTCTGGTAGAGACAGAGGAGATGCGTTTTATCCGTGAACCCAAAAGTGGCACCAGTCACAGACTCGGGAAGACAGTCTTCCCTTGGTCATTAATCACTGCGGGGACACATGCTTGATTATTCACCCACGTTTCAGAGGTGTCTGATCACCACGGGGACACCTCCCTTGATCCTTCACCCTTAGTGGCAAGCACCACTTTCATGGGGGGCAAGAACCCCCCACCCCTTCTCTCCACATCTCTACCCTCTCTTTTCTCTGGGCTTGCCTCCTTCACTATAGGCAACCTTCCACCCTCTGTTCCTCCTTCTTCTCCCTTAGCCTGTGTTCTCAAGAACTGAAAACCTCCTCAACTCACATCTGACCTAAAACCTAAATGACTTATTTTCTTCTGCAATGCCACTTAACCCCAATACAAACTCGACAATGGTTCCAAATAGCCAGAAAATGCACTTTCGATTTTTCCATCCTACAAGATCTAGATAATTCTTGTCGTAAAATGGGCAAATGGTCTGAGGTGCCTGACGTCCAGGCATTCTTTTACACATCAGTCCCTCCCTAGTCTCTGTTCCCAATGCGAATGATCCCAAAACCTCCTTCTTTCCCTCCCGCCTGTCCCCTCAGTCCCAACCCCAAGCGTCGCTGAGTCTTTTCAATCTTCCTTTTCTACCGACACATCTGACTTCTCCCCTCCTCCCCAGACTGCTCCTCCTCAGGTGACTCCCTGTCAGGCTGAATCAGGCTCCAATTCTTCCTCTGCCTCAGCTCCCCCACCCTATAATCCTTCTATCACCTCCACTTCTCACACCTGGTCTGGCTTACAGTTTCATTCTGAAACTAGCCCTTCCCAACCTGCCCAACAATTTCCTCTTAAAGAGGTGGCTGGAGCTAAAGGCATAGTCAAGGTTAATGCTTCTTTTTCTTTATCCAACCTCTCCCAAATCAGTTAGTGTTTAGGCTCTTTTTCATTAAATATAAAAACCCAGCCCAGTTCATGGCTCATTTGGCAGCAACCCTGAGATGCTTTACAACCCTAGAACCTGAAGGGTCAGAAGGCTGTTTTATTTTCAATATGCATTTTATTACCCAATCCACTCCCGACATTAAATAAAGCTCCAAAAATTAGATTCTGCCCCTCAAACCCCACAACAGGACTTAATTAACCTCGCTTTCAAGGTGTACAATAATAGAGTAGAGGCAGCCAAGTAGCAACATATTTCTGAGTTGCAATTCCTTGCCTCCACTGTGAGAAAAACCCCAGCCACATCTCCAGCACACAAGAACTTCAAAATGCCTAAACCACAGTGGTCAAGCATTCCTTCAGGACCTCCTCCCCCAGGATCTTACTTCAGTGCTGGAAATCTGGCCACTGTGCCAAGGAATGCCCACAGCCTGGGATTCTTCCTAAGCCATGTCCCATCTGTGCGGGACCCCACTGGAAATCGGACTGTCCAACTCACCCGGCAGCCACTCCCAGAGCCCCTGGAACTCTGGCCCAAGGCTCTCTGACTGACTCCTTCCCAGATCTTCTTGGCTTAGTGGCTGAAGACTGATGCTGCCCCATCGCCTCAGAAGCCTCCTGGACCATCACAGACACTTTCAGTAACTCTTACAGTGGAAGGTAAGTCCATCCCCTTCTTAATCAATACAGAGGCTACCCACTCCACATTACCTTCTTTTCAAGGGCCTGTTTCCCTTGCCTCCATAACTGTTGTGAGTATTGACAGCCAGGCTTTTAAACCTCTTAAAACTCCCCAACTCTGGTGCCAACTTGGACAACATTCTTTTATGCACTCTTTTTAAATTATCCCCACCTGCCCAGTTCCCTTATTAGGTTGAGACATTTTAACTAAATTATCTGCTTCCCTGACTATTCCTAGGCTACAGTCACACCTCATTGCTGCCCTTTTCCCCAGTTCAAAGCCTCCTTCGCATTCTCCCCTTGTATCTCCCTACCTTAATACACAGGTATGGGACACCTCTACTCCCTCCTTGGCAACCGATCATGTACCCCTTACCATCCCTTTAAAACCTAATCACCCTTACCCCGTTCAACGCCAATATCCCATCCCACAGCACACTTTAAAAGGATTAAAGCCTGTTATCACTCACCTGTTACAGCATGGCCTTTTAAAGCCTATAAACTCTCCTTACAATTCCCCATTTTAGCTGTCCAAAAACTGTACAAGTCTTACAAGTTAGTTCAGGATCTGCACCTTATCAACCAAATTATTTTGCTTATCCACTCCGTAGTGCCAAACCCATATATTCTCCTATCCTCAATACCTCCCTCCACAACCAATTATTCTGTTCTGGATCTCAAACATGCTTTCTTTACTATTCCTTTGCACCCTTCATCCCAGCCTCTCTTCGATTTCACTTGGACTGACCCTGATACCCATCAGCCTCAGCAACTTACCTGGGCTGTACTGCCACAAGGCTTCGCGGACAGCCCCCATTACTTCAGTCAAGCCTAATCCATTACCTATCTCGGCATAATTCTTCACAAAAACACACGTGCTCTTCCTGCCAATCATGTCTGACTGATCTCTGAAACCCCAACCCCTTCTACAAAACAACAACTCCTTTCCTTCCTGGGCATGGTTGGGTACTTTCGCCTTTAGATACCTGGTTTTGCCATCCTAACAAAAACGTTATAAAAACCCACAAAAGGAAACCTAGCTGACCCGGTAGATCCTAAATCCTTTCCCCACTCCTCTTTCTGTTCCTTGAAGACAGCTTTAGAGACTACTCCCACACTAGCTCTCCCTAACTCATTCCAACCCTTTTTCATTACACACAGCCGAAGTGCAGGGCTGTGTGGTCAAAATTCTTACACAAGAGCCGGACCACGCCCTGTAGCCTTTTTGTTCAAACAATTTGACCTTACTGTTTTAGGCTGGCCATCATGTCTCCGTGCGGCGGCTGCCACTGCCCTAATACTTTTAGAGGCCCTCAAATCACAAACTGTGCTCAACTCACTCTCTACAGTTCTCATAACTTCCAAAATCTATTTTCTTCCTCACATCTGACACATATACTTTCTGACCCCTCCACTACCTCTCAACAAGCTGAACTCATTGCCTTAACTTGAGCCCTCACTCTTGCAAAAGAACGACACATCAATATTTATACTGACCCTAAATATGCCTTCCATATCCTGCACCACCATGCTGTTATATAGGCAGAAAGAGGTTTCCTCACTATGCAAGGGTCCTCCATCATCAATGCCTCTTTAATAAAAACTCTTCTCAAGGCTGCTTTACTTCCAAAGGAAGTTGGAGTCATTCACTGCAAGAGCCATCAAAAGGCATCAGATCCCATTGCTCAGGGCAACACTTATGCTGATAAGGTAGCTAAAGAAGCAGCTAGCTTTCCAACTTCTGTCCCTCACGACCAGTTTTTCTCCTTCTCATCAGTCACTCCCACCTACTCCCCCACTGAAACTTCCACCTATCAATCTCTTCCCATACAAGGCAAATAGTTCTTAGACCAAGGAAAATATCTCCTTCCAGCCTCACAGGCCCATTCTATTCTGTTGTCATTTCATAGCCTCTTCCATGTAGGTTACAAGCCACTAGCCCATCTCTTAGAACCTCTCATTTCCTTTCCATCGTGGAAATCTATCCTCAAGGAAATCACTTCTCAGTGTTCCATCTGCTATTCTACTCCTCCTCAGGGATTGTTCAGGCCCCCTCCCTTCCCTATACATCAAGCTCAGGGATTTGCCCCTGCCTAGGACTGGCAAATTAATTTTACTCACATGCCCTGAGTCAGGAAACTAAAATGCCTCTTGGTCTGGGTAGAAACTTTCACTGGATGGGTAGAGGCCTCTCCCACAGGGTCTGAGAAGGCCACCACGGTCATTTCTTCCCTTCTGTCAGAAATAATTCCTCAGTTTGGCCTTCCCACCTCTATACAGTCCAATAACGGACAGGCCTTTACTAGTCAAATCACCCAAGCAGTTTTTCAGGCTCTTGGTATTCAGTGGAACCTTCAGACCCCTTACCGTCCTCAGTCTTCAGGAAAGGTAAAATGGACTAATGGTCTTTTAAAAACACACCTCACCAAGTTCAGTTTCCAACTTAAAAAGGACTGGACAATACTTTTACCACTTGCCCTTCTCAGAACTTGGGTCTGCCCTCAGGATGCTACAAGGGTACAGCGCATTTGAGCTCCTGTATGGACACTCCTCTTTTTTAGGCCCCAGTCTCATTCCAGACACCAGCCCAACTTGGACTGCACCCCAAAAACTTGTCATCCCTACTATCTTCTGTCTAGTCATACTCCTATTCACTGTTCTCAACTACTCATAAATGTCCTGCTCTTGTTTACACTGCCTGTTTACACTGTTTCTCCAAGCCATCACAGCTGATATCGCCTGGTGCTATTCCTAAATGGCCACTCTTAAAGTGGATAGATGATCTTTGCTGACAGGGTACACTCCAATACTTTCATCCGATGAAGTCCTATTCTTTACTTTTATACTCACTCTTATTCTCATTCCCATTCTTATGCCACCCTCTACCTCTCCCCAGCTGTCTCCACCACACTATCAATCTCACTCACTGTCTCCTAGCTGTTTCTAATCCTTCTTTAAAAAACAATTGCTGGCTTTGCATTTCTCTTTCCTCCAAAATCGCCAAGGCCTCAACTTACTCACTGCTAAAAAAAGGGGACTCTGTAGATTTTTAAATGAAAAGTGTTGTTTTACCTAAATCAGTCTGGCCTGGTATATGACAACATAAAAAAAACTCAAGGATAGAGCCCAAAAACTTGCCAACCAAGCAAGTAATTACACTGAACCCCCTTGGGCACTCTCTAATTGGGTGTCCTGGGTCCTCTCAATTCTTAGTCCTTTAATACCTGTTTTTCTCCTTCTCTTATTCGGACCTTGTGTCTTTCATTTAGTTTCTCAATTCATCCAAAACTGTATCCAGGCCATCACCAATCATTCTAAATGACAAATGCTCCTTCTAATAACCCCACAATATCACCCCTTACCACAAAATCTTCCTTCAGCTTAATCTCTCCCACTCTAGGTTCCCATGTCGCCCCTAATCCCGCTTGAAGCAGCCCTGAGAAACATCGCCCTTTCTCTCTCTATACCACCCCCCAAAAATTTTCACTGCCCCAACACTTCAATACTATTTTATGTTATTTTTCTTATTAATATAAGAAGACAGGAATGTCAGGCCTCTGAGCCCAAGCTAAGCCATCGTATCCCCTGTGACCTGCACATATACATCCAGATGGCCTGAAGCAAGTGAAGAATCATAAAAGAAGTGAAAATTGCCAGTTCCTGCCTTATCTGATGACATTCCACCATTGTGATTTATTTTTGCCCCAACTTAACTGAGCGATTATTCTTGTGAAATTCCTTCTTCTGGCTCAGAAGCTCCCCCACTGATCACCTTGTGACCCTCGCCCCTGCCTGAAAGAGAAAAACCTTCTTTGACTGTAATTTTCCATTACCCACCCAAATCCTATAAAATGGGCCCAACCCTATCTCCCTTTGCTGACTCTCTTTTCAGACTCAGCCCGCCTGCACCCAGGTGATTAGAAAGCTTTATTGCTCACAGAAAGCCTGTTTGATGGTCTCTTCACACAGACGCACGTGACATATACAAGCAACTATAAATATGTATTCTTAATGTCCTCCTTTTTATACACAAGGTGGCATACTAAGACAATATTTTACACTTTGCTGTTTTCACTCCATAACATATCTAGGAGTTCTTCCTATGTCAATACATAGGAAACTCTCATTTTTTTTTTGATAGCAGCATAGCATTCCATTATATGAATCAAACTTGGTTTATCAACTAACTGGTCCCTACAAATGACATTTAAAGTGTTTCTTTTTTTTTTTTTTTCTTTTTTGCTATTTCAAATATTGCTTTGGTGTAGTTTATAGTTTGGTATAGTTTATATGTTTAGTACGAGTGAACTGTTGACCCATAATTTAAGGTCTTCTACTCCTTGATTCCAACCTATTTTGTGCTCCTTCCTACCCCAAGTTTGACTTCTCATCATTTCCTCTAAACAACTCCATATATTGACTTAGCTTATGTTGCTTTTAGCCATGAAAAAATTGTTAAAATCATTATATATACCTTTGGTTTTATGGCTTCTGAGCTTCTAAGATCATAAAGGAATTTTCTTATTTATTCTTCTAATGTTTTTATGATTTCACTTTTTACATTGATATTTTTGATCCACTTGGAGTTTATTCTGTAGATTGGAATTCTGTATTCTATAGATACAGTTTTTTTTCTAGATAGCTAGCCAGTTGTCCCAGTACCATTTAGTGACTAATTCATATTTTTTTCCATTGACCTAAGATGGCTTCTTTATAATATGGCATGTGTTTTGGCCTATTTCTGCATTGTCCTGTTCCATTGGATTCCCTGTCTAGTCTTGAACTGCTACTATAGTGTTTAAGCTATTGAAACACTTAGGTGTAATTTACTATCTGATGGGGCTAGTCCCATCTATCAGCTTTCCTTTTTTAGAATTTTTATTTTTGAATATTCTCATTTATTTTTTCATACAAATTTTTATGTAGTTTTTCCAGTAAAAATGAAAGAAAACAATATTTTATTGACATAATAACATTAAATTTTGAATTAACATAGGAAAATTGATGTCTTTCTATTTAGTCTTCTTGATCTAAGAACATAATAGTACATATTTCCATTAATTTGAGTCTTTTTTTAGTCTGTTGACAGCATTTTGAAGTGTTCTTCATCTAAATCTTGCATGTTTCATAAGTTCATTTCCTTTTATCTTTTCGGCTGCTACTGTAAACAGGAATTTTCCTTCTATTATATCTTTTGTATTTTTTTTTCATCTCTAGACTTTCAAGTCATAATACAATGGATTATTTTCAGGTTTTCAGGAATGAAAGAAGAAATAGATAACCTGCAAGACATTTCCGCATTTATGGTGGCAACAGGCTTTTACAATAGTGTAAAATCTGAGGCATCACCTCATAGAAAATATCAAATCTTAATCAGAAGTCCTTACATAGGAGTTGGTAAAAGGAACCACTTCTGTAGTTGGATTCATCAATTCTCAGACCTTTCCCACAACCCACATCATACCAGTAACATTATCCTTTCTGCTGCTAAATGTATCCAACTATTGCAAACTGACTTTTCTCAGAATTCACTGGTAGCAATTAAAGGATGTTTCTGTTTAATATTTAACTTTAAGACTTATTTTTACTTAAGGTATAGTTTATATGTTTAGTACGAGTAAACTATTGACCCATAATTTAAGGTCTTCTACTCCTTGACTCCCACCTACTTTGTCCTCCTTCCTACCCCAAGTTTGACTTCTCATCATTTCTCTAAACACCTTCATCTGAAATGCATCCCCCAACTTCATCTCCACCAACCAAAATTTGATCTGTAACTCGAAGCCCAGCTAAAATTGTTCTACCTCTTATAGTTCTAATTGACTAGCTCTTTCACATTCCTAATTAAAACTGACCCTTCTCTCTCTCTCTCTCTCTCTCTCTCTCTCTCTGAATGTCCATTCCATTTTACCTGTAGGTTTCTCTGGTAGGAAGAATGCTCCTGAAAGATGTCCACATCTTAATCCTTGAGGCCTATGAGCATATGATGCTGCATGGTAAATGGCTACAGACCTAAGATGGAAGGAATATCTTGGGTTATGCATGTTGGCCCAATTTAATCATATAAGCCCTTAAAAGCAGAGAACTTTCTCAAGCTGGTTTCAGGGATATGTGGCAGAACATGAAGTCAGAGAGACAGGAAGCATGAGAGCTCTCCCTGCCATTGCGGGTCTGAAGATGGAACCAGTCACATAAAAAGCATGAGAGGGAAATGAGTTCTGCAAGTAAGCAAGAAGCTCCTAAGAGGACCCTGAGTGCCAGGGGAGAACTGCAGCCCCCACTGATACCTCGATTTTGACTTATTTTATTTTATTTTATTTTATTTTACTTTATTTTATTTTTTGAGGCAGGGTCTTACTCTGTTGCCCAGGTTGGAGTAGAGTGGCACAATCAAAGCTCACTGCAGCCATGACTTCCTGGGCTCAACCGATCCTTCCTTCTCAGCCCTCGGTAGCTGCAACCACAGGCATGTGTCACTGCACCCAGCTAACTTTTAAACATTTTTTTTTGTAGATACATGGTCTCCCTATGTTGCCCCAGCTGGTCTTGAACTCCTGGGATCAAGCAATCCTCCTGCCTTGGCCTTCCAAAGTGCTGGGATTACAGGCATGAGCCACTGCACCTGGCCTATGACTAATATTTATAGTACACAAAATCCCAATATAATGGAATCAGGTTCAAGTGGTTCAGATTACTAGAAATCACAGTGAGAATTGGAGGTAAAGCTGACAGATTCTCTGAACAGAATTAGCAAGTGAGAAAAATGATAGGGCACACTGGCAAATCAAGAAGTAGAATTGAGTTAATGGTGATGGCATCAAAATAGATAGAAACCTTTATATAAGCATGCATTAAGTCCTTCAAAGAACTGAAGAGGGTGTGTGTGTGTGTGTACACATATGTGTGTGTATGTGTGTGTGCATGTGTGTCTGTATAAGATGTGGGTGTTTGGGGGCAGTTTCGTCATGACTAAGACCATTGGGACATCTGCAGTCAAAGAAGGTAAAGGGAATCCAAAGTCTGGTACTTGACTGTAGAACAAAAAAACTGTGATGAACTCATGCACATATCAGTTCACCCTTTCTTCCAATTTGCAAGACACGGAGCCTATAATCAATCACTATTTTTAGAGAAAGTAACGATTAGATGGAAAGGAATCAGCAGAAAGCACATGGTTTACAGAATTGTTTCTCACAGAGGTTATTGTAACCAGAGCAACACATTGTCTTCATTATGGATCATAAAAAAATTGCTCATTTCCCTAGACTTTTTTTTGCTGTGATGCAACATTATTTATATTTTACAAGTTGACATAAATGGTATCTTGATGAGCATTTTTGGAAAGAGTTGCTCCTTGATTAAGAAATGCTAAGCTTTCTCTGATTGATTCTAAATTATGCTATACTTTTTTTTTGGCAAATGTCTATTGCTATAAATCTGGCCATTAGATATTTCTAGGAACATCAGTATCAAGTGAGAAGCCACTGTATCGCTCTAGGGTCTGTGAGCCTCTGAAGTTAAATACTTGGGAGTATAAGTGCATATTTCTGTAAAAAAAATAAAAATAAAAATAAAAAGAGGCCATAGTGTCATCAGATGTTCAAAAGAGTCTGGAACTAAGTTTTTTTTTTAAATTAAGAAACCCTTTGCTCTGAATGTACAAGCTTAGTTATTTATTTCAGGTTGTAACCTTGCCTTGGCCCAGTGTATTTTCCATTAATCTCCAGAAGTGCTTTAGATTCATGAGAGTAGACCCCCCACACTCAACCCTGTGTGACAGGAAGGAGCCCAATTAAATAAATACACGTTTTTGAAATAATTATGTTGTGACTGGTGAGGATCAAATAATTAATTCATCTTCTTTTTTAAACTTTTAGCGAACATTTCACAATGATGCTCTTTCCACCTTTGTAAAATAGGGAGATGTCATTTGTAGTAGGCACAATGGTTAGCCCACATGAGTGAGACTTAGTATAGATTTTAAAATACTGAGGTTCAGCCATAACAATAAAGTGGTTCTCAGAGTGACAAACAACATGTGCTTAAAATCTTTCAGTGGTGCCCCCAAATTCCTAGAATAAATCCCAAATTCCTTCAGTAGCTTTGTAATGTAACCCCAAGTGTACAGGTTTATCTTTTAATATTACAGAGTTTCTTAGCTTAAGCATTACTGACCTTGAGAGCTGGTCTTTGTTGTGGAGGCTGTCCTGTGCACTGGCGGATGTTTAGCAGCTTCCCTGGCCTCTACCCACTACAAGCTAATAGCAGCCCCCTCTGCCACTTGTGACACCGAAAGTGTTGCCAGGAATTGACAAATGTTCCCTGGGGCCAAAGTCTGCCTTGATTAAGAACCACTCATTTATAGTCCTTTATTCTCTCAACTCATCTCCACCATGATGAACTTCCTTCCATTTCGGAATGCACATTTCTTTCTCCTTTGTACCTTTGTACCTCTGTACCTTTTATATATGCACCACACTTCCCACTCTGTTATGCCTAGCAAACTCCTCCGTCTTATCTTCAGGGCTCAGCTTAGCAGCCTGGGTTAGATAGGTACAGCTTCCACCTGCATTTCCTCTTTCACAGCCTGGCTCTGTTGTATGATTTAGTTGAAGGTTTATCTGTACCTCCTATTAAACCATAAGTGGCAAGAGATCAAGATCATTACTGAGGTCTTCACTGCTGTATTGCATTGCCTGGCACATATTAGGAGCACAATAAAGAGTTGCTGAATAAACTAACATTGGAGCCCCACAAAGATAAGTCAACACTACTATAGTGTTACTTTTTTAAAAAATTGCATTTCCTTGTACAGTTATTAAACTTTAAGAGTTCAAAAATAACCTTGGGAAAAAACTGGTACAACGTGTGTTTAACACAAATCACTGTTTCAACTTAATTCTTTCCATGCATTTGACCTTTACAAGTCTTTTTAGCTTAATTTATTTTAGATTTAAAACCTGTATTTTATCACAATTTGGCAGATTTTTGTTTGCTGTCTATTAGCATGGTAAAGGTCACATCATTAGATGAAGTCTGGTGGCATAAAAAACAGTAATTCGCCAATGGGAAACACAGAAAAACTGGCTTCATTTTTTATGTTGTACTGTAACTTTTACCTTGGGGTTGATTTAAAATGTTATTATTCAACATCGAAAATTATATCTGAAATGAATTCTGTAAAGTACACAAAAGAGAAAAATTGCCTAGATGCTAAATCTAAAACCATGGTTATGTTACACAATTAAATATTAGAAAGTGCTTAAAATATCTTGGCTAACAAAGGGACTTAAAGATCTATTAAATAAAAACTACTAAAGCGTACAGACACCCTAGACTATGTGTTTCTCTTTGGTTCTTATCACTTAACTTTTTTTAATGATAAAAGAAAATAATTTCTGACAATACTTATATGTCAGCCAGATAACTATTTGATGTGTACTCAATTGGATATAAAATACAGTCCATTGTTGATAGTGTTATATAGGACCCAGGGCAATGTTCACAGTAATTATCTAGGCACTGTTTCTCATTTCAAGGACTTTTCAATACAACATAAAGCAAGGTAACTTGTCAAAATGATTTACTGAGTGTCCATTCTATGCAAACACTAGAGCTGATAACAAGAAGTAACTGAGACACAGCACTTGCCTCGAGAAACCACCAGTCTGGCAAAGGACAAAAGACATGTACACAAAGGACTATACTTTTGTAAAGAAAGCCCCATGCATTAATATAAACAGAATGCTATATGTCTTCAAAGACAAGAGAGATATCTGTGTGTGGGGGTGGGTGGGTGTGTAATGGGGTTGTCTCCAAAAGCAGGGCATTCAAGATAAATTAATTTGCTTAAAAACAGAATTTACATAGACATTTTTTTCCTACTTTTGGTTCAGGGGGTGCATGTGCCGGTTTGTTATATGGGTAAATTGCTTGGTGTTTGAATGATCTTGTCACTAAGATAATGAGTATAGTAACTGATAGGTAGCCTTCCAACCCATGCCCTCCCTCCCACCTCCCCTCTCAAGTAGGCCCCATTGTTGATTGTTCCCATCTTTGTGTATGTAAGACATATTTTGATAACAATAAGCAGAGTATGGAAGTATTTGGAGGTAAGGGCTAGAATGGTTGGTGGCTTACATATCACAGTGAAGAACATGTTTTCACCTTGGCTGAAAGGAGCCATATTTCAACACTTTTTGTCTCTACCCACTAGTGTTCAGTAAACTGCTTGTACCTCCTTTGGTAATGGTGGTGGTAGTAGAGCATGTGCGAGGCAAGACAAGGGAGGAAGGAAGACAGAGAGGAGGAAAAGAAGGGAAGGGGAGAGGAAGGGAAAGAAAAGGGGTCCATTATTGATAGTGTTGTGTAGGACCAAGGGCATTGTTCACAGTAATTATCTAGGCACTATTTCTCATTTTAAAGGATATTCAATATAATGTAAAGCAAGGTAACCTGTCAAAATGATTTACTCTATGCAAATGCTATGCAAATGCTAGCATTGATAACAAGAAGTAACTGAGACACAGCACTTGCCTGGAGAATATATATAGGGGACTGTATTAGATTCACTAATAAGGAGCCACTGAAAATTTTAAAATCAGAATACTATAATTTCAGCTCTACTGTATAATCATCTGACCATGGGCATAGAATATACTGTGAGGAAAGAGGCATGTGGTAAGTTACCAGCTGAAACTACCTAGATAAGAGACATTGAGGCCCTGACTCTGGGGTTAACCATGGGAATAAAAAGGAAGAGATCAGTGAGATATTTCCTAAGGAGGATTTCAGGCACATGATAAGCACTGAATTAGGTACAAGCAAGAAAGACTTGATACCACTCTGAAGTTTCATGACTAAACAACTTAGCAATTAAAGAAGCTATTAATAGAAATGGAGAAGGGAAGAAAAGGAAACGTTCAGTTCTCAGAAGGTAGAACTGTCACATGCTTGCAGGCCTCTGGGCAGAGATAATTTCTCTTGGGCCTCAGAAGAAAGCCTCAGTCAAGGTTATGCCTTTGAGAGTCTCTAGCATGGAGGAGAAGACAGAAAAGCCACTGGCATGGATGAGATGGTCTACTGAGTGGGGAAAGGAGATAGACTAAGGACATTTGGTTAGACCTATATTTAGAATATCTAAGTGATAAGGAGAAAATCAACCAAGGTCATGCTCTGTGAGAAAATTCAAGGCAGGCGATTTAAAAGAGAATGCAGGGAAAGCAAAACTCCCCTCTCCCTAAGAGTGAGCTGCACTTAGTGACTTGCTTCCAAAGAGGACAGTATAAAAAAAGGCAGGGAGGCCAGGCACATGGTGGCTCAGGCCTGGAATCCCAGCACTTTGGGAGGCCGAGGTGGGAGGATCACAAGGTCAAGAGATCCAGACCATCCTGGCTAACATGGTGAAACCCCATCTCTACTAAAGCTACGAAAAAAAAAAAAAAATTAGCTGGGCGTGGTGGTGTGTGCCTGTAATCCCAGCTACTCAGGAGGCTGAGGCAGGAGAATTGCTTGAACCTGGGAGGTGGAGGCTGCAGTGAGCCAACATTGCGCCACTGCACTCTAGCCTGGCTACAGAGCAAGACGCCGTCTCACAAAATAAAGTGGGGGCAGGGGAGGGGAAAGAGGAGCTTGACAGAACAGTAACCTGGCAAACACTGCCTCAGCCAGGTAGGGGCAAGTCTTTTAATCTTCCAGCAAGTCTGTCCTTATCTGTAATGATAATAATAATACTACCTCCCCCATAGGGTTGTTGTAAAACTTAGATGAATTCATGCTTTAAGGTCTTAAAATAGCATCTGGCACATGGTGTTCAGTAAATGTTAGATATTAGGTTGGTTGGTTTGTTTGTTTTTGAGACGGAGTGTCGCTCTGTCACCCAGGCTGGAGTGCAGTGGTGCAATCTCAGCTCACTGCAAGCTCCGCCTCCTGGGTTCACGCCATTCTTCTGCTTCAGCCTCCCCATTAGCTGGGACTACAGGCACCCCACCACCACGCCCGGCTAATATTTTGTATTTTTAGTAGAGACGGGGTTTCACCTTGTTAGCCAGGATGGTCTCGATCAACTGACCTCATGATTCGCCCGCCTCAGCCTCCCAAAGGCTGGGATTACAGGCATGAGCCACGGCGCCCGGCCAGATATTCATTCCTTTTTTTTTTTTTTTTTTGAGACGGAGTCTCGTTCTGTCGCCCAGGCTGGAGTGCAGTGGCGCAATCTCGGCTCACTGCAAGCTCCTCCTCCTCGGTTCACGCCATTCTCCTGCCTCAGCCTCCCAAGTAGCTGGGACTACAGGCGCCCGCCACCACGCCCGGCTAATATGTTGTATTTTTAGTAGAGATGGGGTTTCGCCATTTTAGCCAGGATGGTCTCGATCTCCTGACCTCGTGATCCGCCCGCCTCGGCCTCCCAAAATGCTGGGATTACAGGCATGAGCCACCGTGCCCGGCCTATTCATTCTTACATGTTTCAGGCATGAACTGAATGAAGCAAATCAGGATGTGTAGTTTGTAAATGACATCAAACTAATGTGAATTAACAATGCTCTGAATAACAGTAATACATTTTAAAATTATCTTAATTTCTTTCCACAAATATTGTCATTGTTTTTTAGAGCTAGGGTCTCACTCTGTCGCGCAAGCTGGAGTGCAGTGGTGTGATCATAGCTCACTGCAGCCTTAAACTCCTGGGCCTAACTGATCAACCTGCCTCAGCCTCTAGAAAAGCTAGGATTACAGGTGCATGCCATCATACCTGGATACTTATTAAAAAAAACTTTTTTAAGAGAGGGTCTCACGATGTTGCCCAGGCTGGTCTCAAACTCCTGGCCTCAAATGATCCTCCCTCTTCAGCCTCCCAAAACACTAAGATTACAGGCATGAGCCACTGTGCCCAGCCTCACAAACATTTTTGACACCCAACTATGTAACGAGGTGCTAGAAGTTGTAAGCAGAGATAGGAGTGGGTCATAGTCACTACCCACATAGTGGTCTTTATCACTGTCCTTAGATGTCACAGAAATGGACTCATAAACTAACAAGGGGTAAGATAGAGGATCCATACGGTGTTCTATGGGAGCACAAAGGGATGGTGCTTAGACGGGGGAGGATATGGGGAAGGCTTCCTAAATACAGTGACCTTTGAAGTTTGCCTTAAATGACAAGCACAAGTACCCAGGTAGAGAAGAGGAAGGAGGATGCTTAGGTATTCAGGCATGAAAAAGCATAACAGGTTTGCAGGAATGTGAGTCATTTCTTGTGGCTGGAACTTAGAGTGTTGTGTGGAACTTGGTGGGCAAAGGCACTAGAAACTATGAAAAGAAAAGATTGCCTATAAAAATAAAATGAAATGCAATAGGAACAAGTGTAGAATACACTTACTTTTAGGGAAAAATTAAAGGAAGTAGAAGTGCTAAAAGTTAGCTAGAGAAGAAAAAATATATAAGTGAATAGAAATTCATACAGTCGTCTCATAAACAGGAAAGACCAAAATGATACCAGGCTTTATTAAAAGACATAAAAATACTGATGAGCTCTCCTTCTGTGGTCTATGATATTTGGCATGTGGTCTAAGAATTTCTCAGAATTCTTACCCTGTTAAACACTCAGTTTAAGATTAGCACACTTTTCAATCAATTTGGAGACGATCCAGCACGAGTGGGAAATTATTCAAAGGGGTCAAATATAGGAAAAGAACAAAGAAATGGCATAGTTATCCTTTTCAATTATGTGAAGGAGTCATAGAAAAGATATGCTTATTAGATATTCTTCATGTCCACAAAGTCATCAATGAGAGGAAGCAGTCTTTTTGTCAAGGAGACCAGAATGTCACGCACATAGAGGGGACTTGGGTTCCAGGTAACGAGGCTTAGGAATGGACTGCTAGGGCATGACTATGCACTGGCCTTCCCCAGAGACCTTCAGCAGGAGACGGCAACCCTCTTTCTCCTAATTAGATATTAATTTACCTGAAGACTTTGAGCACCTCTCTCAAAGACTATACAAAGAGCCATGATTTGCTGATCAAAGACCAAAATACAATTTCAAAATCATGCCTTTGTCACTAATGTAAAATCTGGTAAGATATAGAAAAAGTAGTAGAAACTTTATCATCCAATTTTAAATGAATATAGGGCAACTGCTATATAATTGCAACAAAAAGGTTTGAAAGGCATCTCTGAAACAAAGTTCACAGCGGGAAAAAGTGAGAAGCCATTAACCAGAATTCTTCACATATTTTACTCAATTTTTTAACATTTTCTAACTCTAAACAATTCCAATTAGAGTAAGTTTGATTCTGCACTAAGTATTTCTGAAATAGAGATATTTAATAAAATTCCCTGTTCTATTCATGCAGCTAGAATGGCTTCATTTTAGCCTGACCTCCTGGCACAGAAAGAACATAGATTACATATATATACTTCTAAGTTAGAAAAAAATTAAAGATTGTTTTAAAAACCTCTTCAGGATATATAGTACATTCTGCAAATACGAGACATTCATTTGCCAATGAGCTTTCCATCTGCTACCAAATTAGTTATGAATTATAATCACTAGAGTTATATCCAATTCTACCAAAAAGCTAATTGTAGAATTTCAATATGTTTAGGCCCTGAAAGAGGAGAATGATAACCTGGATGAACTAAAATAACCAAGAAGGGATACCTATCACAGAGTTGTTGACAAAGTTTTATTTCCTAATTAAAACAAGCATCTCAAATGCTCTTGAGATTCCACAATATAGTTACTCAAACAAAAGATTTAAAGTGATACTAAGATCTAACTTGAAAAGAGCTATTAGAGTATTCATGCACACTAACTTGCATTTTCTCAGAATTCTTACCCTGTAATGTGATGAAAACACAGCATTTTTTTCTAACCTAGATAGAAAGCGCCTGCTAGAAGGACCCAAATTCAATCTATACAATTTCATGTTCACACCATCCTGGAGATAGTGGAGAAACTGTTTTGTTTCTGTTTTTGTTTTAAGCTACCATCTAACATGGTGATAAAAATATAACCACAAAATACGTTACTTTCTCTACTTAGATGTATGCATAAGAAGTTCAAAGTAAGTTTTTGATTTTTTTGTTTTGTTTAGTTTTTGTTTTTCATTTCTTGTTTGTTTGTTTGTTTGTTTGTTTGTTTGTTTTTTGAGACAGAGTCTCTCTCTGTCACCAGGCTGGAGTGCAGTGGCACCATCTCGGCTCACTGCAACCTCTGCCTCCCGGGTTCAAGCAATTCTCCTGCCTCAGCCTCCTGAGAAGCTGGGACTACAGGCGCACACCACCATGCCCAGCTAATTTTTGTATTTTTAGTAGAGGTGGGGTTTCAGCATGTTGGCCAGGATGGTCTCAATCTCTTAACCTCGTGATCTGCCCACCTCAGCCTCCCAAAGTGCTGAGAATTACAGGTGTGAGCCACCACACTCGGCCTAGTATTTTTTTTAATAAAAGATAAATGTACTCTTTTCTTACTGTGGTCTCCTGAAAGAACTTGTTGAAGGTTCTGCAGCCTTCTGGCAGTGACAGACTGTATAAAATTAAAAAGCAATGAAATTTGAAGGGGTGGGGGTGGGAGGGGATAAAATGGATAAAAAGCTAAAAGTGAGATAAAAGTTCTATATTTATTTTTTAAAAACAAGGCCAGGCATGGTGGCTCACACCTGTAATCCCAGCACTTTGGGAGACCGAAGTGGGAGGATCACTTGAGCCCAGGAGCTTGAGACCAGCCTGGGCAACATGGTGAAACCCATCTCTACAAAAAATACAAAAAGTTAGTTGGGTGTGGTGCTGTTTGCCTGTAGTCTCAGCTAATAGGGAGGCTGAGGTGGGAGGATCACCTGATCCCAGGAGGTCAAGGCTACAGTAACTGTGATCCCGCCACTGCACTGCAGTGACAGTGAAATCCTGTCTAAAAAAAAAAAAAAAAAAAAAAAACAGATTAGTATGTCAGTACACCACATTTTCTTCATTAAATTTGAAGGAAAGGAAAGATGATAAAATTGATACGGAAATAAATTTATTCACTTGAGTAGTAGAGAAGTATAATTTTATAAAACATAAGTTGGTAACCACTTATAAAAATATATCAAAGTTTATTTAATATGATATTCCTAAAAATTAACTAGCAATAATAAAGTAATCTAGGGCAAATAATTCGCAACTATTCAACATGCACTTCTAAACTATAGCTAACACTTACAGAGTACTTGCTACGTGCCAGAAACTTTTTAAATGTTTTACATGTATTATCTTATTAATTATCTAACAGCACTATGTGGCAGCTACTATTATTAGCCCCATGTTAAAACTGTGGAAACCAAAACACTGGAAACTCAAGTAATTTGCCAAAGATCACACAAGCCAGTGAGTAGGAGAGCTGAGGTTCAAATTCAGGGACTTTGGGTGTTAGCTTCATTTAATTTATGTAATAAGTCATATATTATCTTAGCTTAAAACAAACAAAAATGAGGCCGAGCGTGGTGGCTCACACCTGTAGTCCCAGTACTTTGGGAGATGGAGGTAGGTGGATCACGAGGTCAAGAGTTCAAGACCAGCCTGGCCAGCATGGTGAAACCCTGTCTCTACTAAAAAGACAAAAAATTAGCCAGGCATGGAGGTGCATGCCTGTAATCCCAGCTACTCAAGAGGCTGAAGCAGGAGAATTGCTTGAAACCGGGAGGCAAAGGTTGCAGTGAGCCGAGATCATGCCACTGCACTCCAGCCTGGGCGACAGAGCGAGACTTCATCTCAAAAAATAAAAATTCTTTAAAAAATTAAAAAATTAAAAAACCCACTCAGAAACAAACAAAGCCGTATAAAATGAAGAAATGAAGCAATAACAGCACTTGTCTAGCTAGGCTCTGCAAGTAAACACTATTGAGAATTTAGTGTAGGTACACAGATAGACTTAAGATACACATGTGAACACAGCATTTCTATAAAAATGGAATACACTTATACAATGAATATTTTTTCTTAATATCAAAAATACATGTTTAAAACACATCTTTCTATGTACTATTTAAACACATCTTTCTATGTACTATTACAAATAATACAACAGTTATTTGTATTTTAAACACATCTTTCTATATACTATTTAAAATAATCTTTCTATTTAAAACACATATTTCTATGTACTATTACAAATAATACAACAGTTACTATTCATATGCCCATAAATGTTTTTACATGTGCTGAATTTCTCCAGGACAAATTCTAGGACAAGTGATAGACTATCCTCCAAAAGGATGAATTAATTTGTTAACTGTCACTGGGAGTATAACTTTAAAATGAGATGTTTTGTTGGCATGCCCAAGTTTTGATTCCTGTATTAGCAATCATCTACTGTCTCTGTCTAACTCACAGAACTGTATAATTAGTTCTACCCTTTTCCATTTGATTCTTTTAGATTTCTAGGTAGGCAAACCAATTATTCACACATACACTTGTCTCTTTTTTGTCCACAAAAATCTATTCTCATTTTGCTAACTTGTCTAATTTTTCAATCATTAGCATTACCAGAGCAGGGATAAATAACAGTACCCCTTCTTCTGATTTTAATAGGAATACCATACAGTTATTCCAATACATATGCTTGGATACGTTTCCAGTAAGATATTGTTCATTAATAGAGCAAATTTAGTTATGTTTCTGGCTTATTGAGTGATTTTATTCACTTTAGTTGTTGAACTTCATGTCTATCAGAATGAGACTATAGCTTTTGCTCTGGTGTAATTTTTTTTCAGAAGTCTTTCTTATGCCCCTGGCTCTGTTTTCAGCTGTCATTTCTACTTGAGCTTCTATTAATAAATACTGATTTCTGCAATGAATTGATTAGTTCTCATTTCTTTAGAGAGCTCTCCAGATCCATCTTGATCTTCTTTTTTGTCTCCTTATCACTTGTTTGATCTCTTTTTTCTATATAATATCTATCTTCTTTGATATGAGAATGTCAGCTGTGTGCTCCTGAATAATAGCTAACACAGAGAGTGTACGATTACGTGCCAAAAGCTTTACAAATGTTTTACATATATTATCTTACCAATCCTCTCACAAACCTATGATGAAGGCACTATTATCATTTCTTGTTAAAAATGTGGAGACACTGAAAATTCAAGTAATTTGCCAAAGATCCCACAAGCCAGGGAGTGGTAGAGCAAGGGTTCAAATTGAGGGAGCTTCAGTATTAGTGTTGTTTAGTATGTGTCTGAAATTTTCTTTTGTTTCCTGGAGTGATTTTTTAAATATGTTTCTCTCTCTCTCTCTCTCTCTCTCTCTCTCTCTCTCTCTGTCTCTCTCTCTCTTCCCCACTCCCCACCTCTGTCTCTTTCCTTATATTATCAATGTATAGATCCTATGGATGTTTCTTTCTGCATGTTACTCTTTTATGTATATGTACAGTTTATCCTGGCAACTGTTTGACTCAAGAACACAGTAGGAATGGATTTGGGGGAGCAATTATCTGTTACTAGGTTTAATCTGGATAACTTGTTTTTAAGTACTTTCTCATCAAATCAGCTGTATCTTCTGACCTGGAGGAAACATCATTCCTCAGTTTCTGGCATTTTTCACTTCGGACTAAGCATGACGTTAGAGTAGCTTCCTATGTTACAAGCCCTTCTGTAATTCAGTGTTTACCTCTGCTGAGCTGACTTGGTCAACACATACAAAGATGATCATTGCTTCTCTTCTCCCCCACCAACCCTCTAGCAATTTTAGACATTTTTCCTAGGAAAGGCATCCAGTTCAGAATAAATACAAATGGCAAGTCATGCATTTTCTTTTCTTTTTTTTAAATTTAATTAAATATGAAGTTTCAGGATACATGTGCAGGACGTGCAGGTTTGTTACATAAGTAAACGTGTCCCATGGTGGTTTGCTGCACCTATCAACCTATCACCTAGGTATTAAGCCCTGAATGCATTAGCTATTTATCCTGATGTTCTCCCTCCCCTTGCCCCACTGACAGGCCCTAGTGTGAGTTGTTCCCCTCCCTGTGACCATGCACTCTCATTGTTCAGCTCCCACTTATAAGTGACAACATGTGGTGTTTGGTTTTCTGTTCCTGTGTTAGTTAAGCCTATGCATTTTCTTTCCCTACCTTTCATTCTCTATGTGCAATGGGGGTCCCAATGATGTTTCCTTCTTATATCCCACCTGGCTTCCTTCTTATATCCCACCCTACACATCATCACCCCTTTAGAGGATCTTTCAAGCTACTTTCACTTACTGTTGAAGAAAATGTAGATATATCCAGCTAATCGTAGAATGGGATATTTCCTTGACTTCACATTTCTGGCATTTACCTGGGAACCATCCAAAGCTGCCCCTTCAAACCTGAGATGAAAGTTATATATTAGTGGCACATAGTCTCTATTCAGCCATTCAACTGCTGAGCTGAGAGAAAAGTGACCTGGGCTATGCATATCCACAGTCACTCAGTGATCTTGGCTACTCTGTACTTTGTCTTCGAATATTTGGATCCCTTGTTCTACAAGTCAGCGCTGCCAGATTGGGTACTGTTTAGAACCTGTGCTAGGGAAACTCCTGAAATTTGAGGGTCAGGAGGCCACTTTGGTAAGAAGTTGGATTCGAATGGCAACTCATGTGTCTTAGATGGATTGACAACTATTTTATTCTACATATGTCTCTATACAGCTGTGTCCTGCAGCTAAAACACTGACAGACCCCCATATGATGCTCTCAGGCCTCGCTTTCTCTGGCAAGGTGAGACCCAGAAGACATTTTCTGGCACACAAGGATTCAAAGAGTATACTATCCACAAACCTGTATGAACATATTGCTTGAAGACACAGTTGTCCCTTGGTATCCATTGGGGAATGGTTCTAAGACCTCACGGATACCAAAATCCACTAATGCTCAAGTCCCTTAGTAGTAGCATATGAGCTATGTACACTATCCTGTATACTTTAAATCATCTCTAGATTACTTATTATATCTAATACAATGTGAATGCTATGTAAGTAGTTATACTGTATTGTTTAGGGAAGAATGACAAGAAAAAAGTCTGGATATGTTCAGCACATATGCAACCATCCATGTTTTTTCAAAAATTTTTATCCACCCTTGGTTGAATCCCTGAATACAGAACCCATAGAAACAGAGGAACAACTGATAAAGCAAAACAATATAGAATGAAAAAGACAGGCCTGGCGTGGTGGTTCACACCTATAATCCCAGAACTTTGGGAGGCCAAGGTGGGCAGATCACCTGAGGTCAGGAGTTCGAGAACAGCCTGGCCAACATGGCAAAACGCCATCTCTACTAAAAGTACAAAAATCAGCCGGGCATGGTGGTGGGCACCTGTAATCCCAGCTACTCAGGAGGCTGAGATCCAGGAGGCGGAGCTTGCAGTAAGCCAAGATTGCGCCGCTGCACTCCAGTCTGGGCGACAAGAGCGAAACTCCGTCTCAAGGACAACAACAAAAGAGACAGCTTTCTAATGGTCTTTAAACCAAGTATATATTTTTCCTCACCATCCTCAAAACTCTTGCAAATACATATGCAAGTACTATATTATATATGCATATATATGCATATGCAAGTATATACACACATACCATAAATGCACAAGAAAAATTGTGATAGGGGACAACTGTGAAAATATTTCAACCAAATTTGGCAAGATAGGAGAACAAAATGGAGGACTAGCTTTAGCAGATTGGAAGAACCCGTACCTGAAGAGTACACAGGGGGATATGGATGAGAAGAAAGCTGATTCACTCCACCAAATCCTGGAGGACCCTGGGACCGAAAGTGCCAAGGAAGGCAGAAGGCATTGGTGAGGAATGAGACTGAACACAGGACAGGATTGAAGATCTATACAGAGAAGAGACAATCCATTCTCCTCCACCTTCCTGACACACTGAATGGTAGCAGTCAGGGATCCACTTCTTTTCCTCAAAGCTTGGTGGGCATGGTCAGGAGTTTTAGGATTTTACTCTTAAATGTGAGTGGGTAACTAGGAACTCAGACAGATGAGATCAGCCTGGAAGATAAGAAAGAAATAAACAATAAAAGAAATGAATCTTGAAAAAAATGGAGACAATCCAGAGCACAAGAAACAGAAATCTTTTAAAGATTATTCATTGAATAAATGAATAGATATGTGATTAAATAAATATATAAAAATTGCAGCATGTAATTATGGGATATAGGTCATAAGTATATTGATATTTACTATGCAATTCTTTAACATTTTTATGTTTGAAATTTGATATGATAAAATGTTGGAAAACAGGATTCTCAGAGAAATACAAGAAAATATTTTACACATAAGAAAAGAATATTTATTAGATTGCCATAAAAAGAATAATCATAAAACAAAAACAACTTCTTGCAAATCAAAAAAAAACAGTAGCTGAGTTATTAGAAGGGTTGAAAACTTCAATCAAGAAAATCTTCTAGAAAGTAGAAAGAGATTGAGAAACAGAGAAATATGAGAACAAACATATCTAAGAAATTCAATATCTAATAGGAATTTCAGAAAGAAAGCAAGCAAGAACACAGGGGAATAAATTATCAAATAAATGACAGGAGAATTTCCCAGTGCCAGTATATCACATGAAAAATCCATAAACCTAGGCATATATTGTGAAATTTCAGAATATAAAGGAAAATAGAAGATTCTATAAGATTCCAGAAAAAAAGAAAAAGAGAGAGGAAATTGACAAAGATCAGGGAAACAGAATAACCTGCAACTTATCCGTAGTAGCACTGGCTGCTAGAAAGCAATGGCACAGTGGCTTCAATATATATTAGCAGAGATGAGGGAAGGGAGGGGAATGAGCATTTTTAATCACATGTGGAAGCCCATCTAGGAATCTAAAGGATATATATGCAGCACAAAGCAGGTTGCAAAGCTTTAATATTGTAACTCAGATGTAGGAGGGGAAATAATTTCATTATTTTGAATATAACCAATCAGGCCATCCTTTTGGGTCCCCACTCACAGGAAATTGATAAAATGTCTCTTTTCATTTAAGCTAAAGCAAAGTTTGATCCAGCAAGTTTAACAATTCCCTTTCAAGCGCCTAGTTCTCATCCCCTTCTCCAGTCTGTTAATTTTATCTTTCTTTGCCCTCCTCCACCATACATACATGATAGAATAGAATCAATGCAACTGCATCATTGTTTGAATGAAACAAAAACCTACATTTTCCAGAGAGATTTGATAAGCCTGTCGGAAAAGTGTATGAAAACTCCACACTGATAAATACTCCACGTTTACACCCAGTCCCCTTTTCAGTAGGAGATGGTATTTCTATGTCCTGACTGAGTGCTCATGCTCCAAAACAAAAGACAATACTCTTCCTAAAATCTGGTAAAACAGAGTCCAAGTGTAGCACAATAAGCAATGGTCTGATTATGTGCATAGCCGATGTGCAGAAAACCACCAGATATTTCCATCTGTCCATCTTTATCTGCAGCTAATTGATTTCACAACTTTTCCAGATGTTAAAATGCCAAGCCCCATATAAAAATGTTTGCCAATCACGGCTAAGCCTGCAAATGTATCTTTCCAAACAACGGGATATATGGAGTCAGAGAGTCCCAGAGAGGAAAACTAAACCGCCGGAAAGCAGAAGCGGGATATTCATGCCATTGTTCCTTGAATTGGTTGAGGGACCCCTGTCTGCCAAGCACCATGATCCGTGCTCAGTACACACTCGAGATAAAGGGTCCTTGCCCTTGGGGAGCTTCAAATCCAAGCAGACTCAGACACAGAAGAGGAGCAGTGTCCCGTGTCAAGGTGCAGAAGGGTGAGCGGAGAGGAAGGCCACACTCATTAACAGAGGAAAGTTCCTCTGAGTCACTGGTTAGGCGGTGAGATGTTCCAGTGAATGAAATCATTCATATCACTATTCTATATGAAGAAACCATTTTTCAGAGTCCAAATTTAAAACCTGCACTTAACAGTGAACATTTGATGAACAAAAGGTTGAACTGAGTTTTCAGGAGCCGTCTTCATTCTGAACACCAAGTTTTCCCTTCACATGCAGCCTCTTTCCTTTCTCAAGGCTATGCTCCTGCTTCTCCCAGGACCTCTCTGTCCTTGGCTCTTTGAAATGCTCTCTTCCCCTTCCTTAAGGCCTCACGTGGGCCCTCCGACGCTTGGCTCTCACCCGGGCTCTTCTCTCCTCGTTCCCTCTGTAAGTGCCTTGAGCGCTGACCGGTATTTGGGTGACTGCCAACTCCACATCTTCGCCTGACCTATCACCTTCATTCAGTTTCCTGTCTCCACACCCATCCTGGCTGTTTCTCGGCACAGTAATCTATACATAGTGATCCTCTGTCACTTGAAACTCAGCTCTTCCAAAAGTGAACTCACTCACTTTACATCCCAAACTGGCTCCTTGACCAGCAAGAAGGTCTGCAGTCCCACCACCTCCACGTTCTGCCTTTGAATATAACCATTCGGGCCTTCTTCCTGGGTCCCTGCTCACTAGGGAGTGGGAGGAAATTAACAGGTCTGCTTTCATTTACAGCTAAGTTTGATCCCTAAGTTTAACAACTCCTTTTCTGTTTCTTTGTTTCTTCAAAAGTAAAAGGGGGACAATGACAGATGGCTGCAGCACCGGTAGTAGGAACCAAAAAGATAACAGATACCAAAGCATTTCAAAAACTAGAAAGTGATATGCAAGAATAAGATATTAGTCAGTGTCTCATAGATATTATTTTTCACATGGGTCGTTGTTATCATATATGTAAGTATGATAGATATGTTTTGTCATGCAAAACAGGATAGATATATTTTTTCATGCTAACATGGAAATCAACCTCACACAGGTCAGTGCCCAGTAAAGTGTGGATAGCATTTTAATTTTTGGAATAGTAAAACGTAGATTAAAAAGAAAATTATAACCAATTTCTTAGAAATCTTCAAGAAGGATACACAGATACTGATGTAAGTATTTTGCTGTGTATCACATTTATATATGAATATAAAAACCTCGTGTATCCCGGAACTTAAATGAAATTTTAAAAAGGAAAAATGAGGAAAAGATATGAATAAACAATTCATATAAAGTGAAAAAAAAGCCTATATACACATATCAAAATTACTCTCCTCTTTTTTCTGCCTGCAGCTATAGGGTAGAGTTATAAAATAAAATTATAAAATCCTACCATGATTTTATAAATTGTGAATCAAAATTGCCCCAGGACATATACTTGTACAACTTGAGGTGAGATCCATGAAACTCCCCACTCACTGGGGCAGGCCCCTGAGGGACAGGTGTCATCTCCCTGTCATCTCCAGCTACACAAACACCATGTGAGAGGACCCTTGTCCTCTTTATTTTCACGTATGCATGCTCTGATTAGCTCATCCATTCTTCTGCCTGTTGACTCCTGCCATCACCACACCCACCACATACTTTAGAAAGCACAGGATAATTGAGCCCTTATCACAAACCAGATGTTTTGGGTCAGGGGTGGGAACCATATTTGGCTCTGGGGCAAAGTAGCAAGAAGTTGCAAAAACTCTTACTATTTTCATTCTTTTTTAGAAATGTAAGAGGCTATAGAAAGTGTGTCTACCTCTCTCTGGGTCAGGATTTTCTCTTTTTTCACTCTGCTCCTATTTCTAGGGGTTTGTCTTTCATCAGTCCTGCCTCTTTGACTGCATGTTTTTGCATATCCCTAATCTCTTTAACTTTTGGGGTTAATGGGTATACTGCAGAACTCTCAACTGGGAATAGTCTAGAAATGGAAGAGATTTTGACTTTTTGCAAGGATATTTCTCATTTCCCATTTTTATTGAAAAGGCCTAAGTGTTCTGATTTTTTAAAAAATATTATTTCTCCAGCACCTCCACGTCTCAGAATCTCCTCACCTGCAGGCTTCCTGGGGAAGCACCTGCATTCTCACCCACTGACACCCACTCACATCCTCCACCTGCACCTTAATTCACAGCAATTGGTTTTCATCCCTTGCACTTGGCTAAAACCAATTTCTCATTTCAGATCTTTACATGGCTAGACCAGGAGCCTCTTACTCTCTGCATTTCATTTCTTCTCTTTGGATCTCATTCCTGAAGTTTTCTCCTGCATTACTACACCTTTGTGATTCTCCCTTCTTCTCTGATAACTTTTCAGTTGCCTTTCTTCTGCTCCTTCAGCTGAATTTCTTAAATTTTATTCTTAGCTACTTTCGCTTCTCATTTTACAATTTATCTTTGCACTAACTCATCCATTAACTCAAATTCAACTAAAACCAGCTCTGCGGATATGCCAGACTCCTAAGTTCCATCGCTAACCTTAACAAGCTCTTGAGCTTTAAGAACAGTTGTCAGAGAGCACCATGGATTTCTTACTATCTCAGGTTCTCACTGATTACAAGGAAATACTCCCCTGCGTTGTATGGGTTCCTGTTGGCATTTGCTCCTCAAGACTTAACTTTGGCTACTTGACATCCTAATCTAAGTGTTGGGATAAGATGTTTTGACCTTATCTTCTTATCCTTAAAGGATTTTGCAAGCATGTGTTTCAAGAACTGAACTATGTGACTGCAACTCTGTTAAATCCTGCTGTGAACTGAATGTTTCTGCCAATTCCACCAAATTCATGTGCTGGAATCCTAACCCCCAATGTGATGGTATTAGGAGGTAGGGCCGTTGCGGGTGGTTAGGTCATGAGGGATCTGGGATTAGTACCTTTATAAAAAGACACTAGAGAGCTTGCTTTCTCTTTCTCTTTCTCTGCTCTTCACCATGAGAGGATGCGATGAGAAGAGGGCCCTCACCAGACACAGGATCTGCCAGCACCTTGATCTTAAACTTCCAGACTCCGGGACTGGGAGAAATAGATGTTTGTTATTTAAGCCATGCAGCCTATGGCAATTTGTTATGGCAGCCTGAACTGACTAGGACAGGTCCTTATCTCTGAATGGGAACAGAGAACAAGATAAACTCTAAGGACAGGCCCTTGTCAGTTCGTAAAAATAGACAAGCCAAAAAGCATTATTTTTATTTTGCAGACAGAGGTTACAAGCCTTGTTTAAATTATTTTAAATACCATTGGTTTAATTTCAATCCTTTAGAAATGCACAGTCCTGAAATGAAAGTGAGAACTGTGTGACTGTAAAACTGTAAAAATTGTTTTCATGCATGGCTTATGAGCACAATCAGAGTCCAAATGGCTACACTTCTCTTTAATATACACTTTATATTAGCTATTAAGGAATATTGTTCTACAACGGTTAAGTATATCTAAAAGACTGCAGAATAGTCGTTAATAATTTCAACAAATTAATATTTAGGAAGTGTTCATTATGTGCTGTGATAAGGCACTGTGATAAGTGTTTCACATGCTTATTTGATCCTCAAAAAAACTCGATAATGTGGTAGATTATTAACCTGTTTTATGCATGAAAAAGTAAAGCTAGAAAAGGTAAGTAATCTACCTGTGGTCACGGAAAACACTATAATTCATGTTGACCAGACCAATATAAAATATTTAGAAAATATATTCCACGTTTTACTTAATATTATAGTGTTTGATTCACCAAATCATACAATTGTGCATATCCTTATGGAAGAGGAAAGAAAGGACAAAAAGGATCTATTAAATCTCATTTCTAAAAAACTAGCCAATAGAAAATGTTCTGTCTATCCATGATAAGGATAATTTAAAATTATTACATTGTAATTTTCTATTTAGTTTTAGTAGCCTGGGAAAAAAAGTCTTAAAATGATTGATTTTTTTTAACTTATATAATTTTAATTTGGTGCAAGAAATATGGATTATTAGGTACTCAAGAGTCAACATTCATTGAACTACATGTCAGATAATCCCATGGCCATATAAATTATAAATAAAAGATACCTAAATATGATTAAGTATATAGGTTTTTAAAAGTGAGACTTTTTAGCTTATTTTTTAATTGTGAAATACATTATACATATAAAAGATGGCATAAGATATTTATGCATAACTGAAGAATCATTCAATCAAAAATATGTATTAGAAGCTTATTATAGGGGATTCCTCATTTAGCACTGAAAATGTAAAGATCCTGGATGTTGTCATTCCTAACCTTGGAAGAAAAAGGCATACAAACTGACAATCAATGACTTTTATTAGATCCATCAGAGAAATTAGGCTGCAGGGCAAATGTTACCCTGGATTAGAGGTGAATTCAGAGTCACAGTCCAGAACTGCTAACCTTGCCCAGAAGTAACCAGAGCCGTAAACTGTAAGAACACTTAAATGGTCATTTTTGATGAATCGCTGAGGCTGAACATGGACTCCCATGAAAGTGGAAAACTCCTGGGAACTTCAGTCTTATGGGGCCCCTACGCTTCTGTGGATTTTACCAACAGGCACTCCACCAGGTTCTCATGGCAAAGATCTGAGACAAACCTCCTAGTGGCTCTGACTAGGGGACAGGAAGAGTAATGATCATGAAATACACCCAGAACCTTTTCCATTTAAAAAGCATACTCTCCATGGAAAAACATTTTGGCAGAGTTCGACAAAAGCAGGGGGAAGAGCATTCCTCCCATCCCAAACCTCTCTAACCTTCTCTTCTCACCTAAAGGAAAAAGGATTTAATCAACATGGGTCAGGGCTTCAAAGAAATAAAATTGGGAATGGCGCAGCCAGAAAGAGGATGGAGAGGGGAAAACCAAAAGCTGTACCACTAGAGAAACACCTGTGAAGATCACAGCCCCAAGACACAGGCCCACCAAACGACTGATATTTAATTAGAAGCTACTCACTTTACAAAGTTGAAGCAAAACACCCACTAACCTAGCATTCTAGATCCAGCAAAATTATCCTTGAAATATGAGAAATAAAGACTTTTTCAAACAAAAATCTGAAGGAATTCATGACCTGCAGACCTGTCTTGCAAGCAATGCCCAATAAAAGAAGTTATTTGGGCAGAAGAAAATTGAAACAGAACAGAAACTTAGATCTGCCTAAATAAATGAATACTGAAGGAATAAGTGAAGATGAAGTAAAATATCTTATTTTTTAAATACCAATTGATCTAAAAGTATGACTTTAATCATAACAATGTATTGCATGGTTATAGCATATGGATAACTAAAATGAATGACAGCAATGTCATGAGGGATCAGAGGGGAAAATTGGGAACTTTGTTCTAAGATACCTACACTACACACGAAGCAGTATAGTGTTATTTAAAGGTGGACTTAGATTAGTTTTGAAATGTATATTGTAAGTCTAATGCAACCACTGAAAAAAAATTAAAGTATAATTGAAGTGCTAAGAGGAGATAAAATAGAATCCTATATAAAATGCTCAGTCAAAACCAGAGAAAGCAGGAAAATAGGTGAAAAAAAGAAACAAAGAAGGGCAACAAATAGAAAACAATAACCAATATGTTAAATATTAACCCAACTATATCAGTACTCACTTTAAATGCAATGCTGGTCTAAACATACCAGCATTCTCACAATGGATATTAAAATAAGTCCCAACTGTAAGTTGTCTACAAGAAAGCCCTTTTAAGTATAAAGATTAGGATAGGTTAAAAGAGAAGGGATGGAGAAAGATAAATGAAGCAAACACTAATTAAAAGAAAACTTGAGTGGGTATATTAATTTCAAACAGAGAAGACTTCAGAAAAAAGATTATCAAGGATAAAGAGAAGCATTATATAATTATGAAAGGGTATATTCCCCAAGAAGACATGATAAAAATATTTTGTACTAAGAAAATGAAAATACTACATAAAATTTGTGGGATTCTACAAAAGAAATACTTAAAGGGAAATTTATAGCATTAAATACATATATTAGGAAAAGAAGGCCAGTCACGGTGGCTCATGCCTATAATCCCAGCACTTTGGAAGACTGAGGCAGGCAGAACACTTGAGCCCAGGAGTTTGAGATCAGCTTGGGCAACATGGTGAAACCCCATATCTACAAAAAAAAAAAAAACGAAAATTAGCTGGTCACAGTGGCGTGCGCCTGTAGTCCCAGCTACTCAGGAGGCTGAGGTGGGAGGATCTCTTGAGCCTGGAGGCGACTGCAGTGAGCCAAGATTGCGTCACTGCACTCCAGCCTGGGCAGAGTAAGGCCCTGTCTCAAAAAAAAGAAAAGAAAGGGAAAGATGAGTTATTAATACTTAAAGCAACCAGAAGAAAAAAAACTATAAAAATTAGAACAGAAATCAATGAAACCGAAAACACAAAACAATAGAGAAAATTCATTAGAACTAAACCTGGTTTTTTTTTTTTTTGAAAAGACCAATAAAATTGGTAATCCTTTAGGCTCCAAGACTTAACTGAAAATTCATTTCTTCCCATAAACATTCATTGAGTGCCTACTATGTGCTAGGCATCAATCTAAAGTGCAACAGTGAATTAAAATAAATTCCTCGTTGCCCTTGTGGAGTGTACATTTCAATGGGGGAAGACACACATGGAAAATAAAGCAGAAAAATAAAGCAGGAGGTATGATGGGGGTGGGGTTGGATGATCTTATTTTACAAAATGTGATCAGAGAAGGCCGCTCCAGTAAGGTGATGTTTTAATAAAAAAGAAAGTGAGTGAGTTGTCAAGATCTATCCAGCAAAAGAGACAGCAAGGGCAAAGTCGCTGTGGAGGTGCTCAGCAGGTTTGAGCAACAGCAAGGTCAGTGTGGCTAAAATAGAGCAAGCCAAGTAAATGGCAACAAGTTTGGGAGGCGTGGATCATGTAAGTATGGAGTGTGGCTGTCATATGAAGGGAGATGGGAAGCCATTGGAAGGATCTGAGCAGAAGAGAAACATGATCTGACTTGTGTTTTAAGAGGATCACTCTGAGTACTGTGTGGAGAAAAGAATAGGTTATGAGGGGTCAAGGGTGATAGAAGGAAGACCAGTCAGTGGAAACTGCATTAAGTCAGATAAGATAGGCTGGCTTAGACTAGGGTGACAGTGGTGCAAATGGTATGTGGTCTGAGTCTGGATGTATTATGAAGGAAGAAGCAACGGGACTTTCTGATGAATTAAACATGAAATACGTAAGAGATTATATAGTGTGGGCATTTGTCCCCTCCAAATCTCATGTCGAAATGTGATCCCCAGTGTTGGAAGTGGGGCCTAGTGGAAGGTATTTGGATCATGGGGGTGGATTCTTCATCAATGGCTTGGTGCCCTCCCTATGGTAATGAGCGCATGTGAGATCCCATTGTTAAAGAGACAGGAACCTCCCCCAACTTTCTCTGGCTCCCTCTCTTTCCTGCTCCCGCTTCACCCTCCGCCATGAGCTAAAGCCTCCTGAGGCCTCAATCTCAGGTATTCCTTTACGGTAATGCAAAGTGGACCAACACAAAAGAGTCAAACATAACAAGATTTTAGGCCAGAACAAACAGAACAAAGAATTTACCAATATAAGTGAACCAACTTGCTTTAGAATTTAAAAAGTATTATATACATAAAGTAGTTCATTTTTTACCAGAGGACAGGTATTCAATAGATTAAAATCTCATTCCATTCTATCATGACATAAGGTCTTTCATGATTTTTTACCAGATTTTAATTCTGCAACACTCACTAGTCAGATATCACTTTGCAACACTGGAAGTTTTCAATCAGAAAAGGTTTTATTATAAGAAACAATGACATCAGGTAAAAATGCAAAAAATTGTGCAATTATGGCAAAATGTTTAAAAATATCTACACATTTGCCCCCACAGGACTACAGTACTTACTACATACCTGAGCACTGAACATTGAATTCCATTTTAAACTGCTTTACATAGGGAATCTGATTCCTTGATGATCACATCCATTTGTTCTCATGACCAATAAAATCAGCTTGATGCTTAAGCATCAACTTTGTAGAACAGAAAACAAAGATGGAAAATAAAGAATACAATTTCTACTTTCCTATAACATAGTTACACCCAGTCCAGTTTTCAATGTGTGAAAAATACATAGGAAAGTGCTACATACATTCTTCAAATGCAAAAACAAAGTCAAAGTGGAACTGGCATTATGTTAGACCTACGTTTTAATTCTCTAGTACCCATTGTGCCTTTTACTTAAGGTCTTACCACACTATGAAAATGCACCTTAAATATCTAAATATAAACCCACACATGTCACTAATCTTACTTTTCTAGGACCTCTTCTGAATCCATTTTAACAGTGGCAAAATATCCCAGCTATATAATTTAAACAAATAGTTCTTCATACAAAATTCAATATATATTCGACTCCCATAACAAATCCTAAGCCTTGCTTTTGACACACTTAACTTAGATCGTACCCTCCATACAAATTGTCATAGCCAAAAGATCAACTGTTGTGCAGGCTAAAAGAATAAATCTACTGTTGAATTAGCCACAGTATGTCATTCTCTTATATAACATACAGCCCATGTAAATTGCTAACTCAATGTTCTATGTCATGTTTTCAAGTAATACATTTTTCTAAATACACAAGATTGTCAAAAAGCGGCAGGAAATCTTATTCAACAAAGCTTTCAAAAATAAATTACATGAACATCTCTTGCAAAAAAATTGTTTCTTCTCTCTCCTCAGCAATGCAAAACTGTAAAGAATGATTTCTAAAATACACAGTAATAACTCCAAAACATCATGATGATAAAAACAAAAACAAAACAGAAGATAAAACTGGGGAGGTAAAAATGTTGACAAAGTTTATACAGACATTACAGACATACTATCAACACCAATAAGAAGAAACCACATATCTAGCTAAGACTAGATTTTAAAATGTTAATTCTAGAAATGCTGTCCTTTTTAACTTCTGCTTCAGAAAACATTCCCTACTTGTAGAGGTCTATGTAAAGCAGTTTGGAAAGTTTCTGAAAAACGAGGTATGTGATGCAAAGAGGCAATGTTTTCAATTTGTTTCACAGTATCACATTACAATTTGTGCAAGATTTTTAAAATACGAACCATGCCAGTTTGCTTTCAAGTGAATACAAATATTGTGATTGAGGGCAAAATCTGTCCTATGCTTATACCCTTTATGAATTACTCTAGGCTTAGTAAAACATGTTACTGATCCAAATGCCTGCCTTAGGTATACAAATAAGTTGGTTTATCCTTCATGTTAATATTCCTAACTGATTGTTAGAAATTTCATCAGTTAAATGCAAAAAAATGCTTTAGTACCTAGAAAGCTATGGTTCTGTTCACTCACTCTTTTCCTTTTCAATCACCTTCAGCTAGAAGGAGGATTCCAATGTAAAAGTATTCATCACTGTTAAGTGCAAAAATGGAAAAAAAAAATGAGGTTTTAATTGTAATATGAAACTTAAAGACATTAAATTAGACCACTGCAGGAATTTTGTTTCTGGAAAGCAGAATTTTAAAAGTAGGTATAAAACTTCACATTATGCTCTGTGCAGAAGAGAAATAAGTTACCTTTCCTTGTACCAATAATGAATGCACAGGTAGATGGAAGAGAAGGTTGGGCTACAAATGGCCCATGTTAGTGCAAACTGGGTATAATGTTCCTACTATTCTAAGATTGAGTCCAGTTAGATGAATAACTGGCCATACCCTCCTATCACATAAGTAGAGAATCTTGTGAAATCACAAGAGTTCAACAGGTAAAGTACTATGGCCATGAAATCCACACCAATTTGAAAGATAGGCATAGGCTCAGACCATTTAAATCCATCTAGTTATACACATGAATTAAGTTAGACTAGCACCAGCCACCTGTGAATATAAGCACTTTTCCAGATTTTCACAAAGGAGACAGTGTTAGCACTTGAAAAAGTCATCGACAGAAAACTGCCACTTTAAAACTTTAGCTTAACTTAAAATTACATGGGAAATGGAAACAATCAGACTAAAAGCTCTTTCTGAGACTAATTTTTTCTTCGATCTACTCTAATAATAGAACACATTTAAATCTCAGTACACTTGAAAACAGTACACAAAAATAGATACATATAAATATTAAGAATGAGGATCTAAGTTAGTGCTTCTCTGTGTTAGAGAGGTCACAGCTAAAGTCCTAGTGATATTGCCTCAGATTGTTACCCGTATTTAAAATTAAAAGTCACATCAAACGAGTTTAGATGTCTTTACCCAATAATACCCTAAATGCTCTTATAAGAGTGCATAGTTGTCCTGATTCATCTGGTACCTCAGTTACTATTTATCACAAAATTATAAAATGAAATGATTAATTTTATGCCAGGAAAAAAAAATGCTGATAATTGCACTTTGTTATCTTTTCCTTACTGAAATGAAATGTCACAAGGATGAAGGAAAATCCCTCCCTACCCTGCAATCTTTAAGCATACCCATTTTCCATGTATAAAACTCTCTCAGCTTTCTGAAATACTGTCAGCACTCTTTTGTATCAAAGACAAGTTTCCTAAGAATGAGATGCCAGTGATGCACTAAGGCCTGCTACTCATTTAGAGTACTTTCTGAAGACACTGAGGATACAGTTTAGCAACAGCACATTCAAAATGCCGGCCAAGGTCCCAGAGCCGATCTGGGGTCTCATACACTTTCATCCACTGGTCAGCAATGTCATCATATTGGTAAAGGGAATTTTTTCTGCTGGTTCTGAAGACGTGTTCTTCAACAGTCACTTGAGTAGCTCGAACAAATAAATGGAGTTTGTTCTGGAAAAGTACCAGTTTAAGGTATGGATTTATGGACTGATCACATGGAAAGTCTTTCTTACGAGTCCATTTATTTAGCTCAATATCATAGGCTTCTACAGTAAACATACGTTGATGATTTCCACAGGTTCCAGCTATGTAGTAGATAGAGTCCTTGTATACAGCTGCTAAGCCCTGGATTCTAGGCACAGTCATGGGGGTTAAGAAACCCCAGTAGTCTTTTTGAGGCTCATAGAAGAGGAAAAATTCTCCTAAAAAAAAGAAAAAAGAAAACAAGAATATGTAAATTTTTATGTTTGGTTTTTGGTTATATGTTGTAACTACAACCTCTAAAGATTAAAGGGCATAATTTGCTATATATTTCACTTTCTAAAACATTTCTTTTATAATCTCCAGAGATACATTCATATGGGTTACAAAACACCTTAAAACTTTGTCATTCCCTGACACAATATAACAGATAATATTATAATCAACCTGAACTGGGAGGTTTGTATTGGGAAGGTACAAGGAGTTACTTGGGCTTGATGGCAGAATTGTTAAGAGCTTGATTCTGGCCAGGCACAGTGGCTCACGCCTGTAATCCCAGCACTTTGGGAGGCTGAGACGGGTGGATTACTTGAGGTCAGGAGTTTGAGACCAGCCTGGCCAACATGGTGAAACCCCATCTCCATTAAAAATACAAAAATTAGCCAGGTGTGGTGGCAGGCACCTGTAATTCCAGCTACTCAGGAGGCTAAGGCAGGAGAATCACTTGAACCCAGGAGGTGAAGGATGCAGTGAGCCAAGATCACGCCACTGCACTCCAGCCTGGGTAACAATGTGAGACTCCATCTCAAAAAAAAAAAAAAAACACAAACTTGATTCTATTTGCTCTATCCAATTTGTGTGTTTATAGAAAATTCATTTTACTCTAGCTCTAAAAAAGCATTATTAGTAACGTTCAGCCAGTAAGACCAAAATGCATACATGTAACATCATCATAAATATGCCATGATAAATGTGTATGCTATTTAATTAGAAGACAGCAGATGGAATGGTGCAGATTTATGCTTATGGGTCACCGATGTGCTTACCTGAATGTTGCTATAATGCAAAGAGAAATATTCAGCAGGAGAAAACATGACTTTAATAAGATAGAAAACACATACATGGTTTGTGATGTTGACTTTGAGTCAGTTTCTATTTTGATTTGATAATAAAATGGTATGCTGAGTCAGAATGCCAATATGAAAATGTCTGAAAGAATTAAAGTAGTGAAGATTTACAATAGTTTTGCTAATTATAGCATTTGTTTAAAATCTTTGTAATAAAAATCTGAACACTTTATGAACAGATTAAATGATAGTTCAATAGCCACAGATAGTACAACATAAGCTTCTGACTATGCATGTCAGGTTTATTTATGTAAGGAGGCTTTGTTTAGATTAGAAATACCAGATTCTAAATTGAGCTTCCCCTTGAAAACTGTTTTGAACTAGGGTTACTCTTATCTACAAATTCAACTACCTACTTCGTAACAGTGATGCTTTGCCTTCAACTAACTTAAAATAGCTTGTAAAGCTCCCAGATTTGCTCGCACATCTTCTGCCCTTATTGTTTGACTTGTAACAGGATTCTCCATAAATAAGGTAGGAAATTTAAACTTTGTAATGTGTGCTACTTCTCTATAAATTTCTTATAGATAAGAAAGTAAAGACGACACACCAAAGAAGTTGAATGTTAAAATCTAAAGTACTCTTTAATAAAAGTTAAAGCTAATAATATGCAATTAAGAAACTCTTAGGGCTTCAGAGTCCTCTTATATAAAATATAACCTCAAATTAAATGATGTTAATAATTCCAGCCCTGAAATTCTATTAATTCATTGCTAGTTTGCTTTAGTATTTGCATTAATATACAAACTTCACATTCCAAATAGGAATCTAATTCTACCTCTACCAACTAACAGTTAGGCAGTAAGACCAAAATACACACATACACAGACAGCTTCATCATCCTGGATGACATAACCTATCCAAGTATACTGGACGGATCATACATCCATTCTTATATTCCATTTTTCCGCAAGACAGCAAACCCAAATCATGGCCTGTGCTTCTATTTAACTAAAATAAGGAACCAGAGAGTACAACTCCTTCTGAGGAATTAACTTGACACTGAACTTAAACAAATGAGCTCAGATATTACTAGGAAATTTTTAGTTAAATAAAGGATTAGAGCAAGGAACACAATTTTTAAAAGAAAACAATGGTGGGAGGCCAAGGTGGGTGGATCACTGCAGGTCAGGAGTTCAATACCAGCCTGGTCAACATAGTGAAACGCCGACTCTACCAAAAATACAAAAATTAGCCAGGCATGATGGCAGATGCCTGAGACTGAGGTGGAAGAATCATGTGAACCCAGGAGGCAGAGGTTGAAGTCAGCCAAGATCATGCCACTGCACTCCAGCCTGGGTGACAGAGTGAGACCCTGCCTCAAAAAAAAAAGAGAAAGAAAGAAATGAAAGAAAAGAAGGGAAGGGGAAGGGGGAGGGGAAAGAAGAAAGAAAGAAAACAATGGGATAAGGGCAGTCATGCATCAATTAATGACAGGGACATATTCTGAGAAATGCATCATTAAGTGATAGTTGTCCTTGTGGGAAGAACATCATAGAGCATACTCACACAAACCTAGATGGGAGCTTACTACACACCTAGGCTACAAAACTGTACAGCATGTGACTGTACTGAGTACTCTAGGCAACTGTAACACAATGGGAAGCATTTTTGTATCTAAACATACCTAAACATGGAAGAAGTACAGTAAAAATATGCTATCATAATCTTATAGGATCACCATTGTGTATGTGATCCATCATTGACCAAAACATTACATGGCACATGACTGTATATCTTCATAGAAGCTGCTCCTTTTCCTTAAGTAGTAGTGTGAGAAAAACATCAATTAAGAGACACATACGAGGAATAAGGATGTTGCTATTATCTACACTGCATTAAACATTCAAGCAACTAAAATGTGTAAGAAACCAAATAAAAGGAAAATAGTTATCACAAATCAGAGCCTTGAATCAAATGTCTTATTTACTCTGACTCAGTCACTCTACCTCTACTGTATTTTTGCCAAAGTAGTAGTCCTTAACAGTTAAAAAAACAAACAGAAAACAAAACAAAACAAACACTACATATATCAGATAGTCCCACTTAAAATGGCAAACCAAAAAAAAAGGGACATCTCAAAGTTTTCTGGTGAAAAAAATTGAAAACGTATTATGAAAGGCAACATAAACAGCAGTGAAGGTGAAACTTGAAGACTATACTTCCAAACTCTTTGTAATTAAATTTCATAATTTTTGCAATAATAAGACTTATATAAAACTCTTTGGTAACTAAATAGTATAACTTAATTAATGCTTTGTTCTTTTCTCTTTTAAACGAATCCAGTAAATTCCATAGAATACCAGTTGCTACAACATCTCAATTTTACTCAAGAGCAAAAACAGCCATGTAACAACCTTGCTATTTATTTCAAGTCCTACAAACTACTCTGAAATAGTTATCCCAAAATGCCGAACTATTATTTATTAAAGAATGTTTTCAAAAATAGTTATTCTACATGATATCAAGACACAAAATCATTAAAAAGTATAGGATTATTTTAGTAATTTAACAATACCTGCCTTTTTTTAATTCAAGAGTTTATTTTCTTTATAGCTCTTTACAGAACAGACTGTTCCAATAGTTTGATAAGGAAGCTGGAGGTATTCCTCAATTAACGGGAACACAACTGTTTCAGCATAATTAAGTAAACCACCACTTGATGTGTTACCCTTCCATGAAAAACTAAATCACTTAGGCACCTACCCTGTAAAACATAGATCTTCTCTTTGTACTCCACAGCATTATGAAATTCCATTGCAACTGGCATCGCGCAAACAGTCGTCCAACAATTCTCTCTACTGTCGTAGCACTCAACAGATTTTAGTGAGTTTCTCCCATCACCTTCATAAACACGACCTCCGATTGCATACATTTTACCACAGCAATAGACAAGTTTGCAGCCTATTCTGGCTCGAAGCAAGGATGGTTTGGATAGCCATCTATTGGTGGTATGATCATACATCCAGAAATCATTTTCTGCCTTATGGTCGATGGAGACCTCACTGCTGCTTGGCCTGTACCCTCCTGCAATGTAAATGTCATTATCTGGTGATACAAGAATCCCAACTTCTCTCAGGTCATTTGGTGGTTTGCATAGTTTAAACACCCTTCCTGTGACTATATCTAGACAAGGCACTGTTTGCTTCTTTCCTGAGTGTTTGTGGGCAGCATCAAAACATATGATCATTTCAGAAGCAGTCATTCCAAGCCTCTGTGTACAGCCATTGGTGTTGGATGGTCCCTTTTCTACACAGCTTTTGGCTATAGCCTGTGCAAACTGAGGTGGAATTTTCTCTATAAAGGTATCTTCCATCAGAGGAAAACGTATGCATTTAGCAAAAATTTCTGGAAGGTGCACTTCTCTTTCATTCTGTTCATGCTCAAACCACCTTATAATGCTTTCATAAACATGCTCTTCTCGGTCTACATTTAAATCGTCACTGTCTAGTATACTTATCAGTTGGTCTTTTGTCAACTGGAGAAACTCTTGTTCTTTGGTGACACACAGAAACTTTTTACGAATGTATTCTTTTGATCGATCTCCGAGTTCCTGATGACCATAATGATCAGCAAAGATAAAGACCCCAATAGAATTCTGTGGGTCCAAATGACTGATCATATACTTAGCACATTGGTCTTGGATGGAAGGAATCTGGAAGATGCTAGCTGCAGTGAACAAGGCTTGAACATTGGCCTCTGTGAGAATAACTCTGGAAGTGTAGGCATAGTTCAACACTAAATCCATCGATTCAGCTTCAACACCAACTATTCGAACTTCTTTTTGAGTACTTTCTGTAAGGCCGCTAGTGAACATGGATCTAAGAAGGAGAGAGTGGTTAATATTACACGTGTGCTATAAATCAAAATTATTGTGGCAAGATTTTAAAAGTACAAAGTTACCACAAAGATAACCTTTTGAAACAGAATATTTCCTAAAATAGTCCCTGATATTCTGAATAGGAGTAAAAATTGATAATGTATCAGAAGGATTTAGTCTGGCTAACCTCAAAACCCATATTCTCAGGGCTAGCTCGCTGTGTGCCAACTATGAAAAAAGGAGAGTACACCTAAGTAAATGCAAATCAAAAGGTGACACACATATTCCAGGTCACTTTATTTTCCTAGAAGCCCCTATCCAGAGTTCTGGTCAAGTTGCCTTAGGGACATCAGATCTTAAATTGGGCCATGCCAGTCAGAAAGCTTAAGAATACTGGCCCGGTGTGGTGGCTCACACCTGTAATTCCAGCACTTTAGGAGGCCAAAGTGGGTGGATCACATAAGGTCAGGAGTTCAAAATCTGCCTGGCCAAGACGGTGAAACCCCATCTCTACTAAAATAAAAAATTAGCTGGGCGTGGTGGCACATCCCTGTAATCCCAGCTACTCAGGAGGCTGAGGCAGGAGAATCGCTTGAACCCGGAAGGTGGAGGTTGCAGTGAGCTGAGTGCCAGCCTGGAAGACAGAGTGAGACTCCATCTCAAAAAAAAAAAAAAAGAATACCTATAAAGGTATCAACATGATACATTAGCATACAAAGAAACAACCTAATAAAAACTTTTCATGTCCTGGTGAAAATTACAAGGCAATTTGTATCCAAAATATATCTTTAAAATGTTCATCTTAGAAAAGCAAGAAGTTCTTTAAAAGTACATATTCTCCACCTACTCCTTTTTAAAACTGTCATCTTTTGAATGCTGCCTTAACCATTATAAGTAATATAATAATCACTTCACTTACCCTTAGAAATTTTGAGAACATTTGCTTAAAAGGAAATACTTCATTTTCTCAAAGATACCATATTTTACCTACCTAAATCTAGACATAAATAAAGATTATGGTAGAGTCAATACATAATGCCTCTTTTAAACAGAGTTTAATAGTTAACTGATTCTTTGAAGATAATGGTTTTTAAAACCCCAAACTTTTACCTTCGAGACCAAGTTGGTTTTTTCTATTATTAAAATATTGTTGCATTTATGGGATTTTCTTGACCGAAACATTAAGCAGCCTGGCTCTTTAAGTATTAGTCACTTGCAAACATCATTTGCCTTTCTTTTCGCTCCTTTAAAGTTTCATTCTAGATGATCCAGACTCATCCTATTTAATTTTTGTGATGTTATGAAAAATGAATTGCAAAGATTTCCAGTCACTTAAAAAATATCTCTCAAATTCATGGAATTAATTTTAAAATGCAGTATGAGAAACACTGGAGGTACAAGGACTCAACTTGCTGCCCAGGTTAATCATCTTCGAGTCCTGTTTTTACTTCTACAATGTACATTTTAATTTAGTATGACACTGGCTTTTTTGATGACTAAAAACTAGATGTTCCTACGTATGTGCTGGTTTTCAATTCAGGTGCTGAAAGACTCACCGATACAGCTACCAATTAAAAAGAAAAATAAAGCCCTGCATTAGGGAGAGATTAACTCCCAAAGGAAGACATTACCACATATCCCTTTATCATGGGAACTACTGCTGACTTGAATAGGCTCATCTTACACACAGGAGTGGTCTCACACTTCATGAGTTTTCCTCTGTTCTAGTAAGTTCTTCATGTAAACTCAACATAAATGAAGCCAGGGCACTTCCTCACACAAAATCCAGAGCAGCAAAAAATTTCTAATAATCATACAAATTTCAATTCTGATGAGTTACTGGTATCATGAAACAGCCATTCCAGATTTCCAGCCATTCTAATTCTTCCACTAGTGATGCAAGATGTAGAAACATTAAGTATGATTTTCTACATCCCACACAGGAAGCAGCGCTGGTACCAAGAAACTTCAGTACAAAAACCTCTAGCAAGAGATCAAATTCTAATCCTTGAGGTTTCTAGCCAAATATCTTTATTTCAATGCACATATCGTATCCCCAGAAAATTTCTCAAGTATTTTTTACTCCTTTTAAAAATTGACTTAACAAAATTAAAGAATTTAAGATTTTAAGGAATCAAGAAAATTAGGAATATATCATAGCATACTTCTTTTAAAGTAAAATTTTTTTCTAGGTCTTCAAAAATAAAAAATGAAACTGCAAGGTGAAAATGTCATACTTACGTAAAGTTACTAATAAGTATACTTATTAAGTATTATACTTAATAAGTATACTTAATATGTATACATATATCATATTTATTATGTATGCTTACTAAGTATTATACTTAATAAGTATACTTAGTAAGCATACATAAGTATGACATTTAAATGATATAATCCAGATTATTAAATTTCAGTAAGATATAGACATTTTTACTTTGCAGTTTCTGTTTTGTTTTGTTTTGTTTTTGTTTTTACTATTCAAATGCAATATACAATAAAAATGTTTTAAAGGAAACTGTACCCACTCTTGTTCCTTAAGAGTCATATGGCTACTAAGAAGCCTGGCTCTGGAATCAAATGTAGCCTCTGCCATTTACTTGTTGGATAGATGATTTAGGCAGGTTATTAAAACTCAATCTCACTGAGCCTCAGCTTCTTCATAAGTAAAATGGAACAACAACTATGCAGAGATAGGATTATAAAGATTATATAAGGCAATACATGTAAAGTAAGCTTAGCCTAGAGCTTGATAAGTAGTAACTGTGACATATATTTAAACATACAAATGACCTAACCATATCTAATAGATAATCTGGGTAAGTGAATCTCACTAGAAGTTTCCATTACCAGGCCAAACTTCATACCTTCTGCATATGTGAGTTTTTTTTTCTTTCCAGCTCACTGTCTTGCGATGATTAATACTTAGTAGTCCAATGACCTACCCTAGGCAAGTCTAAACGGTTACATCACAAGCATCAGACTGAAGTGACTATATTTAACCCAGTATTCTGAGAAAGAGGAACCAGAAACTACTGTTGGAACATTATATGGTTATGTGCCCTATAAAGGTAAGCACCTTCAAAAGGAAAAATCACATTCAGAGTGTGGTTGATAACTTTACTATTATTTATGCACCACTTGTGAATACTGAAAGGCTTAAAGTGAGCATTTGACACAAAAGAAGTTAAGCCCATGCAGAAAACTGCCTTTTCCACTCATCTTAAAGTAGGAAGTTATTTTTCAGCCCAAGTTTTTAAATTTTACTTTTAAAAGTTTTATAGTAGACAATATAAGTAAAAATAAAAACTTCGTTTAACATACTTCTAGAAATCTTGGATATTATTAATTTGGGGCCTTAGGCACAAAGAAACTATATTCATTCTTGCTTTGACCCCCATAGCATTTAAACAATCTATTGAGTGGTAATTTGTTTTTGAAGGAACATGCTACATGTTTTAAACTATTTTATAAAAGAGTCCCATACACTAAAGAAACATGCATTATGGATAACTTTCTGAAAGAAATTCTAGATCAGCACTGTCCACTAAAATTGTCAATGATGAAAATGCTGTATCTCTGTGCTGCCCAATATGGCAGCCACTAGCTGCAGGTGACCACCAAGCACTCAAAAAGTATTTAGTGTATCTGGGGAACTAAATGTTTTATTTTATTTAACTTATAATTTAAGTTTAAACAGCCACACATGGCTACTGGCTTCCATACTGACCAGCACAAGTCTAGATTTTCTGGTCATTTACCTCAAACACACACACACAGGCCCACTAACTTAAAAACCAATCACCCGAAATCTAGAAGAATCCCTCAAGTCAAAAGCAGGTCTTAGTAAGAGAGGACCTGTTTTCTAGTCTCAAGAAACAAAGTCACTGGTTTCATTTCATTATCGCATCTCAATATAAACATCAAGTGGACAATACTGAGGGGGAAAGGGAGCTTGGTGCAGATACCAACAGAAGTTCCTACCATCATCATACCTGAAGTAAGGGCTGATTGCAGCAAGAACGTTTCTATGACAGGAAAATGTTTTCCCGTGATCCACTTCCACTACAATGTCTGTCAACTGTCCTTCATCGTACATTGTTTTGAGTTGCTTAAGAATACTGCAAGCATGGAAGGGGTCCATGGCATCGCTGGCTGGGTCTGAAGATGGAATCCCATTCGGTGTTGGGGAAGACTTACTTAAATCTAGGAGGAGAAAAATCGTACAACTACAAGAAGTGCCGAGCCAGTTACGGCATCGCGGGATTTTTCTGTTTGTGTGTCTGCTTGCTAGGCTTTTTCCCCCTACAAGATATATACAAATGTCTGTGGATATACGCACGACCTCGTGGGACCGCGAGTTTAGGATCTGGGAGACAGAGGGCGGAGCGCGATCGGCGGAACAAGTTCAAAGGCCAGCCTGCTCCTGCGGAGCCCGGCGAGCCCGGCACCCGTGCTCGCGGAGGAAACGCGCTCGCAGCCCAGGAGAGGCGTCTGCGCGGACTCCGCCGAGAGCCGAGGGCAGAGCCTCACGAGGGAAGCTCGAACAACGGCGGCCGCCGGTGCCCCCTCAAGCCGCCTCCCGCTGCCTCCTGGGGCGCAGCGCCGGCGGGTACCCAGCCTCCCCATCCCGGTCCCGCCGGACCGCCCACCGCCCTCCGCACCATTCATCCTCCCTCTTCTCATTCCCCTCTACCGCTTCATCCTTCCCTCTAGCTCCGCACCGCTACGTCCTCATCCCACTGCCTGTGGCCCGCCCCGGCCCACCTTCCCCCTCACCTCCCTCCACGCCGCCCTGGCCACCACACGACCCACCTGCCGACGCGGCCATTTCTCGATGGGGCCCCGGCTCCAGCTATTTAAAAAGGAAATGTCATTTCGCTTCTCTAGCTCCCGGGTTCCGGCTCTTCTAAGCTTCCCCTGGCCAATGGGGTGTCCTGTGCATCTGGCTCCGCCCCTAGCCTCCGAATTCCTGGCGCTGATTGGTCACGAAGCGAGCACATGCGTGTCGGGAAATGTAGTTTGATTGCCCCGGCTCCCGCGTGGTCCGGGTCGGGCGGAGGCCCAAGCCGGGAATTCCTATTGGCTGATTCAGATGGAGGTGGAGAGCAGGGAGCTGGCCAGCCTGTGGCCGTCGAGCGCGCAGTGCTTGCCGGGAGAGGTAGTCTTCTGGCGGAGGAGAACTGTCATTCTGAGGGGCTGGGGTAGGGAAAGCTCTTCAAGTGCGAATTTCCCCATTTTAGGCCTCTCTCCTGGCCCCCGGCACATTTTTTTACCTTTTTCTTCTTCCGTAAACTTCCTGCCAGTGACTAGCTTCCGGTATGAAATCAAGCTCTGCGTGAGAGTTGTAAAACCAGAAAAATGTGGAAATGGACAGGAGGGCTGTTGTCCAAAAATGCAAAGGAAATCTGACGTTCCACCCTGAAGAAAAATATCACAAGGCCCAAAAGCAAGGCGTCTCTGATGAGTCACCTATGACACCCAATTGAAATAGCATCGCCTTGGCCGGGTGCTCTGGTTTCCACAGATTAACTTGGTCTGGTTACAGCGGCTGCTTAGGATCTTCAACTCCCACTGGTGCCTTGCTTTTCTAGCACACCCAGAGAACACCTGTTCCTCACGTGAACATTACAGGGGGATCCAAGATGCTTTACTTTTTGCTCTTGGGAAATGGAGGGGATACAATACTAAGTATTCCGGAATTTCCTTTGAAAAAATACCGGAATGCCCTGAGCCCGGAGCCAGGGATGATTACTGAAGCCCTGGTTCTTTAGTCACTATATGTGAGAACTGACATAAGACCTTTCAACCCCTGAGCGCTTAGATCCTTCATCTGTAACGTGAAGTAATAGTAATCCGTACTCCATGGATTTCATAGGCTGCAACCTTTTGGAAAGAAAATCAAAATTTTACTGTTGACGAATTTTTATTTACTCATCTTGTGTTTCTAACATCTAACGGGGTGCCTGGCACATTATAGATGTTTCATATTTTAAAAATAAATGTAAGGTGCAAATGAGCTAACATTGGGAATGCTATTTCTAGATGTTAAAATGTAAGGAAGTATCAGCGAATGGGAAGAATTTCTAGTAGACATATAGTTAGCCCGTGTGCATAACTTTTCTAGCACTGAAAAGATCAAACCGTTGAACTTCTTGATAAAGAAAGGATCTTGGAATTTAAATTGTGATTGAGAAAGAGAAATAATTATGAAAAACAATTCAGTTCTGTCCTCTAGGTCTGCTGAGAAATTTAGAACTTAAAATACTATAATCCCATGCAAGTTAACAGGAAGTGGTGTTTCCTCATGACTGGGGTTTCTGCATATACATATGCACTTATAATTTCTTCTTTGTGAATGTCCTGTATGCACGTTTCTGGATAGATGAAATTGACTTAATTTTTGTTACTCATAACTTTATTTTTTTGGTTTTTATGATGTTGCTTTCTAATTTATTAAAATGGTAGCACTTTATGACAATATGGTTAGTATTGAGGGAAAAAATGGCGTTAATCCTTAGGGTTTGAGAACATCTGACGATATTGCAAATAAAAATACAGGGCATGCATTATTTGAGAAATATTTAAACTAAAATATCATTTGTTGTTTATCTGAAATTTAAATTTAATTGGGTGTTCTGTATTTTATCTGGCAACCTTTTCAAATCTGTTAAAATAGAGGAGTTTTGTTTGTGCTTTGTCGTTGTTTTGTAGCCATCTATCTATTTAAGCCTTAAGAAACTTGGCCAATTTTTTAAAAATTCAATTCTCAACTTAGTAACAAACAGACTTGACAATATTGTTTGATTAGTGAGAAGACAGTGTTCTGATTCTTTGACCCACAAAGATTTATAAATTGGAGATGCAGCAGAATACAAAGAACAAAAGCCAATCTAAAAATAAATAGAAAAAAATTATAGGTAAAAAGTTGCCATTTATATGACACTGTAAATGGACTCCATTCTACTGGGCAGCTGGCATTACATAGTAAAGATTTAATCATCACTAAAATGCATTTTTTAAAATCACAGAATAAGTAGGAGGATCTCGAAATTGAGTCAGTTGTACCACAACTATTCTTTCTCAATGATCTGTAAGAATACTGAGGAGATTCCTTTTCAGGATTGATACTAAATAGCCAAAGGTTACAGCTTTGTTTTCAAACACCTCTAATTTGAATTTTAGTAAAAACCTCCTGAATCTACTGCACATCTGGAAAGAGCAGCAAAAGTAAACCAGTTTTCATCTTAAGGTATTAAGTACTATATTGCAATTTACTCCTATATTTAAAGTTTAAAGTAAAATCAATTAAGGATGGAAACTGAAAAACTGAACCAGAATATTTGAAGGTCTTATATTTAGTTCAAATTAGACACTTAGAGCTTTATTATTTTAATATTTTTTTACCTAGGAATCACAAGCAAAGAGAATTGCTATAATCATGGTTGCTTGAGAGAAGAAAAGTTTTTACGTTTAAATTCTAGCAAAAATGAAGGATTATGAAAGCATCAAATTTGGAAAATGAGAAATTGAAGGCTCCTTGTTTTTTTCTGCTTTCATTTCAAGAGAATGACTTTAGCAATTATCAGCTATACCCAGGCTACTCTCAATAATACCACACAACACAAGAATGATAGCAACTCTGATGAAGAAGGTGTAAAAGAAAATAGAACTTCACTTCTGCAAATCAATTCTGCAGTTTTCCAATTTCCCTGTTCAGTACTGGTTGGGGCTGTGAAATTGACCAGAGCTATATAAAATGAAAGTAAAGACAGAATACTTGAAACTCATACCTTTTAGCAACTGACATCCTTATATATTTATACTTCTCAGCCTACAGCTACAACCTTCTTGATATTTTCAATGTGACTTTTTTTTTTGCTTAAAACTTCTGCATTGGCTAGATAAATGAAACAACAAAAGTGATTATTCAATATAAATTTAATATGACATCAGATACACAAAGTTTTTTAAAATTTCTATAACTTTATATATTGCCCATGATTTAGTTTCTTTAAATACAAAACTCTAAATAGATACTAACATTAGGTTTACTGATTGGGCAGCACTGGGCTTTGTTGTATTTTTAGTTTTTTATTCCCTTTGAGGTTATATGAGGATTCAACATGATAATAACTAGAAGATTGCATTTCATGAATCACTGAATTTGATCATACTGGAGGATATTAATGTGCATTAATTTTTAAGTATTTGGAATTTAGCATATACATGAAAAAGAGACTTTGAAGCTAGTGGCAGTAATATTCAGTTCCTCAGAAATATTGATTGCCTCCTCCCACAACCTGCATTCTAAGAAGGCACTGTCTGAATCAATGTTTCCTATACAAAACTAGATAGATAGATAGACAGATAGATAGATAGATAGATAAAGATTAAATGGATGTAGAGATATGAGATTCCTAATCTCAAGGATCTTATAGTTTATCTGTGAAAATAAAACTTATTCCCATGAAAATCAACTAGAAAATGAGAACTAAGGGCAACCCCTAGTTAGCATAAAATAAGTATTTCCAACAACTAATATTAAGGATTTCGAAAGAGATAAGGAATTCTGTTCAGCTGGTGTGGGATTTAAGCTGAGCATCCAAAGAGGATACACCATAGAACTATTTGCAAAAGTGATGGAATACTTTCTTGCCTAATTGCTTTATCTTGGCTTGACCCAGAAGGTAAAGCATTCACTTTAATATTGATAGGGCTTAATTTAGGAATAGAACAAGGAAAAGGAATTAATGGTTGTGTTACCTGCTTTATTGCACTTAATTTCACCTTTTAATTAAATTTTCTAAGAACAAAGTTACAATGAAGTGACCAAAGCCTTGAGAATTTCAATAACCTGCCCGTAGTCTTTTAGGGGTCTTTGGCTCCAAAGCCAACTGTCTTTTGATAACAGCATGTAAAGGTCTGGGAATAAAATGGAGTATTGAAATTGAAGTGTAGGATTTTCTCCCTATTGAACATGTCTGGTTCTTTGTCAAACACAAGGTCAATCAATATCTGTCATGAATGGACAGAATTATTGGTATAGGTTTGAGATGGTTTCACGCCCCAAGAAATTGGAAAAAAAAAAAAGGAAAGACTAGAGGGATATATGTCATACCATTAAACTAATTTGACTTTGTCAAACCAAATTTATAATTTTAGAGGTATAGTGATTTAGCATGTTTTGTCTGTTCACTAAATAATGAAAAGAAGTGGCTAAAATATATATGTGTGTGATTAGCCATCCGTATTTATTAAGTTGACACTGCTTCACTGTTCTACTGAAAGATTGAATTCTTGTACCAGATTGGAGATCCTGAATAGAATTACTCTACTTTACCCTTAATTTATTCAGTAATATTCAAACTTAGAATGATTGCATGAGCCAAAGCCACTGTCAAAATGTGAGACATCAGCACTCTTCTCTGTTTGAAGATTGGCTTATAACCCAAATAGAACTAATGGAATTAAACAATGATTGTTGATTCTTTCTAACCCCAATTATGATTTTATTTTTTTTAAGTCCATGGAATCACTAAAAACTCTTAAGTGTAAGGAGAATCAGGGATCAGTAATCATCAGTGTGTAGACACAGGAACTGAAATTCATGAAGAATAGGCATCAGGTGTTTGGAAAGGAATTCCTTAAACCCAGCAGAGAGAACATAGAGGATGAGTAGTTGATTATATTTTAATCCCCCAAATAATCAAATATTTATAAATCAAATCTATTGACATGTCACAATAATTTCAGGGATTTTTTTCTGGTTGTTCTACACATGGTTTTTCTTTATCTCAGCACTATTGGCATTTTCAGCTAGACAATTCTTTGTTGTAGGGGCTGCCCTGTGCATCGTCAGATACTTAGCAGCATCTCTGTCCTCCACCCACTAGGTGCCAGTAGCACCCACCTCTCAGTTACGAAAATTAAAATGGCCCCAGACATTGTCTAATGTCTTCTGGGGGAAAATCATCGCAGTTGAGAACAAGTGTTCTACAACATCCTCCTTCTACCTGCTCTGTGGTCCTCTGTGCTGTATGTTCTCCCACTTTGTTAACAGCACTATTAAAGTTTACATAAGTGTACTTTGTTTATTATTTAAAGGTAGTTTGTTTGTTTTCCTTTTAAATATCCATTTCACAGCATAGAGTTATACTTCTTGGTTCACAACACAATATTATCTTTGGTTCATATGCCCCATCTCTTTTGCTACATATGTACTATTGCCTTCAATCCCCATTCTTTACTTCCATCCTCTTCCAACTTCAAATACAACCATTATAATGGGTTTGATGTGGATCCTGTGTTTCTGTTCTTGTAAAATATGTATTAATGTATTGAATATGTGTTGATTATGTGCTCTTATGGTTTATATAATGGTATCATGCTATGGATCTCAATTTGTTTCTAACTTTTTCACTTGGTACCATGTATTTAATTAAGGTCTATGCATGCTGCTTTGAACGCATGTAGTCAATTCTTTATATTCTTTACATTTCTATCAACTAGCTCACTGTTTGATATGTTATGTATCAATAAATGCTTACATAATTAATTGCATAAATGAATATATTGAATGGGAATGGATGTAGTGAACAGAATAATGGCTGCCCAAAGAAGGTCACACTCTAATCCCCAGAACCTGTGACTATGTTATCTCACATGGCAAATGAGACTTTGAAGATGTGATTAAATTAAGGATTTCAAGATGTAGGGGTTATCCAAGTGGGCTCATTGTGATCACATGGTCCTTATAAGAAGAGATGTGATCACAGAAGCAGAGTCTCAGTGACATGCTTTGAAGATGAAATAAGAGGTCATGAGACAAGGAATGTAGGCAGCCTCTAAATGCTAGAAAAGGCAAGCGAATGGATTCTGCCCTAGATCTTGCGTGAGGAAGGCAGTCCTGCCGCCATCGTGGTTTTGGACTTCTAACATCCAATACTGTAGGATAATTTGTGTTGTATTAAACCACTAAGATTGTGATAATTTGTTACAGCAGCAAAAGGAAAGTAGTACAATGGATAAACAGTAAACTCTTATGCAGTAATTCATCCATCGTAGTAGTACTGTATTACTGCATGAAGAGTCATTCATTCATTGTACTATTACAATGGATGAATTACTGCATGAAGAGTTTACTGAGCTTTCCAATAGTTGAACTCTAAGTTTCATGGCCTCAGTTTTACTTCTCTCTGCTCTCTCCTCCCGGTCTCTCCATCAAATGTTTAATACTAATAAAAATGGAGAGAATCTTAACATTTAAAAGAACTCAAATAAATAATACTTTAAACAGAAAATTGCCAGGTAGACAATCACCCCAAATCTATCTGTGAAGTATATATTTTTGTTGCAGGAGGGGCTCCCTGGGTCATCTTGTGAGAAGAGTGAGATTCAACATGGGAGGGAATTGCAAAAGGTCCTGAATACCAGGAAGTATGGTTGCGTGTGAGTCATATTTGGAGATAAGCCACCTTACTGGCTGTAAGACTTAAAGATGGCAGGTTAATATAATAGAGACTTTAAGCCTTAGTCATAATTGTGGCTGAATGCTATATATATATCTGGAAACAAAATTATAACACTAAGTAGATTAGTTGTGACACAAGGCCAAAGAAGCATCTTAAGAACAGATGTTTTACATGTTGTTCTCTTGCATACCCAGTTTAATCCCTAAGAAAGAATTATATTCACTTCACTACAGTAGATTTGAGCGACTCAGTTTACCATAATCCATGGAGAAGAACCAGCCTTTAACTGATCTTGTGCCAATTCAAATATATGGCTGCTTTCTCCAATGTTTCTCAAGACCTCTTTGTTAGAGAACACATAGCTCTAACTTGTGTGTATGTCTGCACAATACATACGTACCTGGTTTTCTGGGGTATCAGAGTGAGAATCACTCTTTAGGAGGTAGATTCCCGTAACTGTGAAGAGGCACACACTCTGGAATCAGACTACCCAAGTTCAAATCTCACTGAAACACTTTCTAGCTATGACGCAGAGGAAGCTAATAATTTCTTCATGCCTCAGGTTTCCCAGCTTTAAAATTGGGCTAAAAGAGCATTAACCTTACAGAACTATTATGAGGAGTAAAGGAGATAATCTATGCAAATATATGCAGAGTGTTTAGCTCAGCCACTGGTACAGAGAAAGTACTCAGTAAATATTAGTTATTACTACTTGTGGTAGTACTTGAATAGTAAAATGAAAATTCCATTTAATTTTTCAGCTTATTATATAGCAATTAATTTGTTGTTCTTCATGGTAAATTAACCAGTTTACAGATTAATCACAGTTAAGCTGGAGCAGGAACCCAAGATGCAGCTGTCTTCTCAGCTCAATGTGGTGGCATAGGCTCATCATCACTGGTGATTCCTAACCTTTCTAAAGTATGGAAGAAAAGGAACCAAACCACTCATAGGCGCTCTGAATTCAAATGTCTGTGACACTGAAAACATATCTTAGCCTATCATACTGTTAGTTGTAACTAACACATACTGTTACTTGTAACAAACAACCCCACACATTCAGCAGCTTATATCAACAAAATTTTGTTTTTCACTCATGCTTATATCCAAGTCAGATCAGCAGGGGACTCTACTCTTTGCAGTAACTCAGAGGCCAGACTGAGAGAGCAGCCATCTTGGCAAATGTGCTTGGTCACCATGCCAGAAAAAAAGGAAACGTGGTAAATTGTGCATTGGCTCTTAATGTTTCCACCTGGAAAAACACGCATCACTTCCAGTCCCATTTCATTGGCCATAACAAGTCATGTGACCATCTAAAGTGGAAGTATAATAGGAAGTCCTATTCTACCATTCCCGGAAGGAGAAAAGCTAGAAACATCTGGGAATCAGCACCAATCACAGACGTATTATAAGAGGACTGTGCTAGACACTCTTAGTGATGCAGAGATAAAGAAAACCTTGTGACCGTGCAGGTAAGTAGACACTCTGTGGCATATTCACATATGACTAAGACAAACCAGCACTTTCTAAGATTGGTTTACTTTGGCCACATGGGAAAATAAACCAAAACAATTTATTGCAGGGATTCTCCCCAAGGGTGATTTTTGTCCCTCAGGGAATATTTGGGAATATCTAGAGACATTTTTGGTTGTCTGCTTTTGCGGTGTGAATGTTGGTACTGGCACCTAGTGGATAGAGGCTAGGATGGCTATACCTCAGCAAAGAATTATCTGGCCCCAAATGTCAATAGTTAAGAACTCTGGGCTCTTATATTTTTCACGCTTTTCTCACACACATGCCTTAATCTATTGAAATGAAAATTATGCCTTCGAAATGTCTATAGTTGAGACTATATACACCAATACTCATGAAGTCCCACTGTGCTCTATCACTGCACATTTTATGTCCAGGCATATGGACTTCTATTCAGAAGTGCAGATTTAGTATATTCATTTTGAGCTCCAAATGAAAGAGTTGACTATATTTTCAAAAATATCTTGTAATTCAAACTTAAAACACTGCCCTTCAAAACAGTACCATAAATATATCCTCCAACTTGATGAAAGCAGCAGTCTGTCCCATTGGAAAAACAACACGGCATGACATAATCGGACACTGACCATTGACGATAAGCTTTGTGTGAGAGCTATTGTGAGATCTTTTTTACAAGAGCACATTTTTCTAAGAGCAGTCTCTGCCACGATAGGAGCAGTCAGGAAAAGATCTACTGTAAGTGACCAAGGAAAGGGGTGTGTTTAAGCTCAGTGGTTCTAATTGAGTTTGTGAGACAGGCTTTGTCAAACACAGTTGAATGCAGAGGCGAAAGGCATGTGGAAGGAATTTTTTATACTTAACGGTGGGGAACTATTAGTAAACTACACTGAGGAATCTTTGATCTTTCAGCATCAAATTGTGTTAGAATTTAGGTTTAATGTTATTTCCCAGAGGGTAAGTTTTGTTTCCTAGTCTGAGCCTCAAGCCTTGCAGAAGAACTGACTCCGGAACTGACTACCTGGCAAAAGGATATTTGTGGGTTGTTAATTTGTGAATCAGAAGGCAAACCCTAGCCCAGCAGTATGTTAATCCTGGTGGCTGAGAGGGAGCCAATATGATCACAAGAATGCACACAGCTTGGGGTCTTAGAAAGAACTTAAGAAATCTTCAACTATGTTTGGAATGTACCAAATCAATAAATTGCTAATTTTTCCACCTGTGTGTTAGCCTACTTACTCTTCAGGGAGTTGAGGCTTGTAGTGCAAATACAATCCAAACACTTTATTAATTGCTCAGGCTAAAACAGGTCAAAGGAGCATGCCTAAGCTCAGTTTGAAATTCTTTTACTTACAAGGTTCCTGCAGTCACAGGGGAAATTTAATTGCTGTGCAAATTCTTCATCAAAAAATTGGTCCCTTTTGTATCTGTCCTTGGTGAATACCAGCCATTTCTTCCTTTCACCCTCTAGGCCCTGTTTATTAGGTAAATGCCTTTGTTCTAAAAGAATACAAGCTAAAGTGAAGGGCCATGATTTCTACTACTTATTGTCAAGTGGTTTGGCACTAATAATAAGCATAAAAGTACATATGCAGAAAATAATATAGCAAAAGTGGTAAAATGTCAACCTTTTGGTAAATTAAAGACTTTGTGGGAATTCACTGTACTCTTGCAGGTTTAGACATTTTCAAAAGAAAAAGTAAAGAAACAAAAGTAGTAGAAAGGAGGTTCTACTAAGCTTGAACTGTTGCAATGAGATGACAATAAAAATTATTTTGTTTCTTCCTTAAAGAAAATATGGCAGAACTATGAATGTTTGGTTTTTTGTTTGTTTTGAGACAGGGTCTTACTCTGTTGCCCACGCTGGAGTGCAATGGTGAGAGCACAGTTCACTGCAGCCTCAACCTTCTAGGCTCAACTGATCCTCCCACCCCAGCCTCCCAAGTAGCTGGGATTAGAGACGTGTGCCACCATGCCCAGATAATTTTTAAATCATTTGTAGACACAGGGTCTCACTATGTTGCCCAGGCTGGCCTCGAACTACTGGGTTCAAGCAATGCTGGACCCTCGGCCTCCCAAAGTGCTTGGATTACAGGTGTGAGTCACCCCACCTGGCCAGAGTGAGTGTTTGGATATGATGGAAAGCAGTACAAGTTGAGTATTCCTTATCACAAATGCTTGGGACCCATGTATCTGACTTTGAAATGTTTTGGATTTTAGAAAACTTGTACATATATAATGAGATATCTTGGGGATGTGACCCAAGTCTAAACACAGAATTCATTTATGTTTCACATATACCTTATATACATAAGCTGAAGATAATTTCATATAATACTTTAAACAATTTTGTTCGTGAAACAAAGGTACAACTGTGTGTTTGACTGCAACCTGGAACATGACTTCAGATGTGGAATTTTTTTTTTTTTTTACTTTTTTTTAATTATACTTTAAGTTTTGGGATACATGTGCAGAACGTGCAGGTTTGTTACATAGATATACACGTGCCATGGTGGTTTGCTGCACCCATCAACCCGTCATCTACGTTAGGTATTTCTCCTAATGCTATCCCTTCCCTAGCCCCCCACACCTCAACAGATATGGAACTTTCTACTTGTGGCATCATGTTGGCACTCAAAAAATTTGGTATTTTGAAGGATTTCAGACTAAGGATGCTCAACTGTATTGAGATCTTTGTTAATGAATAGAAGTTGATGCTGCTGCTCTCCTGTGTATTTTTCCAATAGTGATGATAGATGATTCCAGATTTTGCCACACAGTGTCAACTGGTTTCTCTCCTTCACGGAAAAAAAAAAAGGCATATGGATGAAGGTGAAAATAAAGGTATGCTTTTTTTTCTTTTCTTTTTTTTTTTGGAGACGGAGTCTCACTCTGTCATTCAGACTGGATGGAGAGGGTGGAGTGGCACAATCTCAGCTCACCACAACCTCCGCCTCCTGGGTTCAAGTAATTCTCCTGCCTCAGCCTCAGCCTCAGCCTCAGCCTCAGCCTTCTGAGTAGCTGGGACTATAGGCGTGCACCACCACACCCGGCTAATTTTTGTATTTTTAGTAGAGACAAGGTTTCACCATGTTGGTCAGGCTGGTCTCGAACTCCTGACCTTGTGATCTACCCGCCTCAGCCTTCCAAAGTGCTGGGATTACAGGCGTGAGCCACCATGCCCGGCAAAGGTATGCTTTTTTATCATGATTTAGTCTGAAATGACTTTGATTTATCAGCACCAGGCCCTAGGCTGCCTGGCTCACTCGCTATACATTATGCTGAGAAAAAGTGCAGAATTAGCACTTGGGTGCATATGAGGCCTAACACTTCGTTGTACCAGATTGCACCCTTGGCGACTTCCTTGTTGATTGCTACTGTGTACTGAATTGTATCTCTCCCAAATTCATATGTTGAAACCCTAAACCCCCATGTAATATTTGGGGATGGGCCTTTGGGAGATAGTTAGGTTTGCATGAGGTCATAAAGGTGAGGCCCTTATTGTGGGATTGGTACCCTCATAAGAAGAGATATCAAGGCAAATTAAAACCAAAATGAGGTATAACATACTGCTGGGCCAGGGTTTGCCTTTTGATTCACAAGTTAACCACCCACAAATATCCTTTTGCCAGGCATCATAGCTGACATTCTGGAGTCAGTTGTTCCACAAGGCTTGAGGCTCAGACTAGGAAACAAAACTTGCCATCTGGGATATAACTTTATAGCTAAATTCCACATTTTTTCACTGGACTAGCTTCATACCTTTTAGGATATCTATTATCAAAAAGACAAAATATAGTGTTGGCGAGGATATGGAGAAAAGGGAAACTTGCACACTGTCGGTAGGAATGTAAATTTGTACAACCATTATGGAAAACAGTATGGCAGTTCCTCAAAAAATTAGAAATAGAACTACCATATGACCCATCAGTCTCACTACTGGGTATATATCCTAAGGAATTGAAATCAGTACGTCAAACAGATATCTGCACTTCCATGTTTATTGCAACGCTATTCACAATTGCCAAGATACGGAATCAACCTATGTGTCCGTCAACAGATGAGTGGATTAAAAAAAAAAATGCAGTATACTCTCACTGCTTCAGTGGACTAATCTGAAAAAAAAAAGAAAGAAAAATGTGGTATATATACGCAATGGAAACTATTCAGCCATAGAAAAGGAGGAAATCCTGTCATTTTCAACAACATGGATGAACCTGGAAAACATTTAGTGAAATAAGCCAGACACAGAAAGACAAATATGACATGTTCTCACTCAAATGTGAATCTAAAAATGTTGATCTCATAGACATAGCAGACTGGTAGTCATCAGGGACTGGGGTATTTGGGTGGGGCAGGGTAAGAAGATGTTGCTCAAAGGATACAAAATTTGAGTTACGCAGGAGGAATAAGTTCAAGAAATCTATTACACAACATGTTGACTATGGCTAATAATATACTGCATTCTTGAAAAATGCTAAGAGAGTGAATATAAAGTGTTCTCACCACAAAAATGATAACTTCGAGGTATGGCATATGTTAATTGGCCACATTTAGTTCTTTCACAATGTATGTATACTTCAAAACATCATGTTGTACACAGTAAATACGTACAATTTTACCTGTCAATGTAAACAATAAAATTAATAAAATAAAATACTGTAAAATAACCCCCACCCCCAATAAGAGATACTAGACAGCTCTCCCTCCCTCCTTTTCTCTTTTTCTCCCTCTTTCTCTTCCTTTCTCTCTTTCCTTGCCATAGGAGGACACAGCAAGAAAGGAACTGTCTACAAGCCATGGAGAGAGCTCTCAACAGAACCCGACAGTGCTGACACCTTAGATCTTTGTTAATGAATGCATTAACATTCATTAAAATCCATTAATCTTGGATCTCTAGCCTCTGGGATTGTGAGAAAATACATTTCTGTTGTTTAAGCCACTCAGTATACAGTATTTTGTCATGGCAGCCCAAGAGGCCTGAAACAATTGTCAAACATTTTGTTACGAGGGAGAGCTGATAGGAACTACAGGAGAGAAGTTCTCTGTTTCTTTTTTTTTTTTTTTTTTTAATTTTCCTTACCTTGTTCTTATGCCTAGCCCATGTCCATTTATATTAAATAAACTGTACTAACTGCTGTTTTTGTACATCTTTATATGGCAAAATTTAGGGAGTCTAACATTTCTGCATCTAGAATGTTGCCCCAATTGTATTATAAATATCTGGGAAAGGTGATGTCCCAGCCAAGACCCAGGACAGAGGAATCAGTATTGTGGGACTCTCCCATTTCTTTAAGGCCCTTCTGCCGTACCATTTCCGTCTATTTTCACACAAAAGAGAGTCGAAATAGAGCCCTCTTACTTTAGTAAAAAGTCTGTTAAAACACAATGAAGCAATGGACATTGGAGACTCCAAAGGGTGTGAGGGCAGGATGGGGGACGAGGGTTGAAATTTTTCCTATTTAGTGCAATATTCATTATTCAGGTAGTGGGTACACTGAAAGCCCAGACTTCACCACTACTCAATACATCTGTGTAGGAAAATTAGACTCGTATGCCCTAAACCTATGAAACAATTTAAGAAGAACAAAAAAAAAAAAAGAGAGAAGGAAAAAACCTGTTAAAATCAAGAATGATTATTAAAAAAAAGATACAGAGTTTAGACTTTTAATTTGAATTCAAAACATAAACGATCATTTTCACCAGTATTTTGGTGTAAGACCAAGACGTCACCTTGGACTGAATCTGCTGACCAGAATCCTGCACTATTTTCCTTCTTTATATAGTGTCTGTGATTGCACAGTCTACGCTTTCTACTTTTAATATCTTTAAAGTAGAATGAGAATTTAAAGAGTTTTGAAATGATCTGTGTATAGACTCAGTCTAGATTTTTAGTCTCCCATAATATTTTATATTTGTTTTACCTATACTTAATGTGACAGGGTTTTTTTTTTAAGCATCTTTGTGGGAAATGCTGTTGCACCATCACACCTATCATGCCAGCAGGGGTTGGCAATCTACTGCCCATAAGCCAAAGGCTGTTTTTTCAACAATAAGATGGGAAGCTGAAAATGTCTACTATCCGACCCTTTAAAGAAAGTCTGTCAATCCCTGCCTTAGGCCATCAGAGACCTCTTCTGGATCCTTTACAGAAGCAGCAAGAGAGAACAAGGAGAATTTTAAGTGCTAAACCTCAAAATGGTATTCATTTTTGCCCACTTTCCATTGCCCAGAATTCAATCAAATAGATTTCCCCTAACTGCAGGGGAGGCTAGGAATTGTTTCATTGTATATCCAGAAGAAAAAAAAGATATGCTGAAGAAATTATTTGTCTCTGCCATATAGAGTCTCTTCCAATCATCTGACTTCAAAAAAAAAAAGCAAACAAATACTGTCTTTCTTTGTGTCACATTTCATTGGATGGCATGATATTTATGTGAACTACATAATTACAAGTGCAAGCGACATTAATAGCTTTGATGTACAACTGACACTTGATAAGCCCATAGCTCAACTAATGGGATCAGGAGAGCATGGGCATCTTGGAGGGTTCAGCAGGCTGTGGTTATCAGGCATTCTGTGTTCCTGATGGATGAGAGCAATGGTTCTCCACTAGGGGCAATTTTGCCCTCCGAGGGACATTTGGCAAAATCTGGAAACAAGTTTGCTTGTCACACCTAGGCAAATGCTGCTGGTATATTATAGGTAGAGGCCAGGTATGCTGCTAAACAACCTACATTACACAGGACAGCCCCCACAACAAAGAATTATCTGGCTCTAAATGTCAGTAGTGCTATTAATAGGAAAACCTGCAATAGGGGGTGATCATTCATCTGGCAAGTTGCTAAGTCTGAGGTTTGTTAAGGGAGCTTCTAATACATATATGTAAGAATTAAGTTCGGCCAAACTTTAAAAGAAGTCTCGGAAATTGTGGAGGTTTCTAAGGAAGCAAATTAATTCAGTTACTTGCCCCCTGTCTGGATCCTAAACCAACTGAATATTAGGCGTAGAAAGTAAACAGGGATCAATACAATAGCTTTATATCTGGCCAAGCCTGATTGGAAAGAATGACATGGACAAATGGCCAAAGGGGAATTCTAAATGCTTTCCCCCAAATCTGGGTGTAGAAAGAACTGTGTCTGCCCAGCACAAACAGAAGTTCAGGTATGTGGAGAGAACAGAGCCATGGGAGCAAAGCAATGTTAAACCTATCAGTAGCTTCTAATAGAGAAATACAGATCAGAGTTTTTGCCATCTCATCAGCCAGATAATTCTTTTCTCTTCCTCTGAGAAGTGTTGAAGAGGTGATAGTTGCAACCTTTCAAACAGAATGGAATTTCTATTTTATTGGCTGAAAGGTCTATTGACAAAAGGAAATGTTGGTTCTCCCTCAGTCATAGTGGAAAAAGCCCCTTCCCTGCAGGAGGCTCCTTTCCCTTCCTCTTCTAACTTTCCCAAATGTAGGACCCTGAGCAGGTCACAACCTCTCCAGGCCTCAGTTCCCTCATGTGGATAATGATTCAGATTTGTCAGAAGGCTGAGGCCTGGCTCAGATAATCTATGGAAGTCTCTTAAAATCTTAAGAATATTCCAAAGGTCACACTGATGGTTTAAAGACAGCACAAAATGTATGCATTTATGAAATCTTGATTGTGAGGTCAAGTGTATAATCTCAGTCTTCTGAATGATTAGAAATTGGGCATGGGGTAAGGCTGTTTGTTTCCAGTGTGAATCGAAAAGATATGGGTATTTTAGGGCATGATTCTGAGCTTTTCTAGGCACAGTGTCTTCCCCGGCTGAAGTGGGAACTGCACCTGTTTGGGAACTTGTTTATTCTGTTCCTCCAATTTTTTTCTAGTGCCTTGGAGTCTGTGACAGTTCTGACATAGTTTTTGTCATTTCTTTGCGTCTTCCATCTATTGTAACTCTCATGTCTAGAGAATCTTTGAAATGGCACTAAGATTTTTAACAGTCACCTTACATATTTCTGTGATTCATCTTTATGGCAGTGAGGTTAATAAGCATATAGGATTTGAGATCCAAAATGAGAATTTTAGTTCTGATACAACCCCTTGCTGACCTGGTGACTGAAATCACCTGATGCTTCTGAGCCTTCATTGTTTTATCTGTAAAATGGGGATAAAAATAGTACTTAACTCTCAAGGATCTTCTAAAGTTAATTCGTATGAAAACAGAAGCATGCTCAAGTCCTAGGTGGTGTTTTTAATTCTTCATTTCCAGCCACCCTTGGAGACATTGCTTTGAGGAATAAACATGCAGGAAAGAAAGTGTCTATTTACCTGATAATTAGGTTGTGTGGTGAAGAACAGATGGGGGTCCCTTTCTACTGAATGAAGCATCAAAATGTGTTTGCTTAACTTATCCAGATGTGTTCCTGAGGGTTCCATCTCAGCATGACCACATGAGTACAGCAAAGAAACCCTCAGTCCCACGTCGCTATGTACTGAGTGGTAAACTCAGGCCCCTAAGGACACTATTTGATTAGTGGCCTCTTTCTAAGCCGTAGTGGTTTCTGACAATAAAATTTAATGTTGCAGAAATGTTCAATGCTGTAATACTCTATCTCTTTAAGCCTTGGCTTCAGAACCTGTTTGACCTCGTTAGAAAAAAAATGACGTGAAAATATGTTTCCCCAAAAAGTTTTCTTTCTCTTGTTTATTAGAAAACTGTCACAGATCAGTCAGGTGTAAGAAGTGGCAACACTACAGTTTAGCTAGCATTTCTAATGCAGATCTCTAAGATATAACTTCTTGATCCAGCAGAATTCTAATGAGTCTTCATTGAGCCAAAAAGGTGGGCCCTAGCTCAGAACAACTCTTTATGTTTGCACACTAGGCTCAGCTATTGCTGGCAGTAGCGGTCACAGTAACATCCCCATTGCTACTTCCTTATTTGATTTAATTAAATTCAGAATTCTATCCCTTGACCCAGGAATTTGGCAATATGCACTTAAAGAGCCACAAAAAGTCCATTTCTTTGACTTCTGGTTCACCTTTGGGAAAATGGTTGTCAGTTGTGGTGTATGCATTCAATAGAATATTGTACAATCAACAAACATTATAGTTATGAAAGCTATGTTGAAACATAGAAATGTTCATCATATAGGCCAGGCATGGTGGCTCATGCCTATAATCCCAGCACTTTGGGAAGCAGCACTTGAGGTCAGGAGCTCAAGACCAGCCTGGACAACATGATAAAACCCCATCTCTACTAAAAATAAAAAAATTAGCTGGGTGTGGTGGCTCACGCCTGTAATCCCAGCTACTCAGGAGGCTGAGGCAGGAGAATCACTTGAACCCAGGAAGTGGAGGTTGCAGTGAGCCAAGATCACACCACTGCACACCAGCCTGCACAATAGAATGAATGAGATTCCATCTCAAGAAAAAAAAAAGAAAGAAATGCTTATCATATAATATTAAGAGAGAAAGAATTTGCAGATGTTGGTGCATTTTTGTAATAACTATGAAAAAATATGCCTGAGAGAAAAGACTAGAAAGAAATTTCCCCAGAATGCTATTATCATGCTATTATCCTGCCATTATCATGTGACAATCGTGAGATCATAGATGCTTTAAAAAAATCTTGTCTTTCAAATAATGAATAATATTTTTTAAAATAAAATGGAATTTAGAGATTTCCAGCCCTCAGACTTGCTCTTGTCCTCATTTCTCTGTCTAGTGCATGATGTACACCTACTTCATATTTGTGGAATTAATAGATAATTAGAGTAACCTTGGAACCATAAGGAATGATTAATGATTACTGAAGAAATGCTATACGTCCTACAAATAAAAGGAAGTTTCACAAAGACATGAAAGGAAAAAAATGTGGAGAAGAGTAGGCCACATTAACATTATTTTATGGGTTCTAAGTGCTCTGTTTTACTTCCAGGCTTGGAGAAACAAATGTCTTTAGGAGAACAAACTTTTTGGGAAGGAATGACTGCCATGCAATGCTCTGAGCACATTTGCCTGGGTCCTTAAAGTGCAGCAGTTGGCAGGGCTCCTTTGGTGGGAAGGGTCCTTGCGGGAGAGTTCGGAGACTTGGATCCTTACTCTGACTCAGAGCTCTGCAACTTCCCACATATACTTCAATATCTCTGAATACTGTTCTAGAATGAGGGCAGTATAATCTCTAACCTCCTTTCCAGCTCTCAACTTCATTCAGTCATTTATTCAGCACATATTTATTGAGCGCTCACTGCATTCCAGACACTGTGCTAAGTACTTGTAGAGGTATTAATAAAAACGAAACAAAATCAGAGTAGGACATAGTTCCTCATCTGAAAATAAACATTTGAATCCTATTGGGGGTGAGGAAGGGGTAGGAGCAGGACACTGTTAAGGAAGCCTTTGTTTTGAATCTACCTTTACAAATAGGTATATAAATGTGTGTGTGTGTGTGTGTGTGTGTCTGTGTGTGTGTGTTAAAATCACCTTTCACCTAAGACAGCCAAAAGGAATATTATCACTTTATTCATTGTGCTCATACTATGTTTAGCACATTAAAAAGCAGTTAGAGAGGCCGGGCGCAGTGGTTCATGCCTGTAATCCCAGCAATTTGGAAGGCCGAGGCAGGCGGATCACTTGAGGTCAGGAGTTTGAGACCAGCCTAGCCAACATGATGAAACCTCGTCTCTACTAATAATACAAAAATTAGCCAGGCATGGTGGTGTGTGCCTGTAATCCCAGCTACTCAGGAAGCTGAAGCAGGAGAATCGCTTGAACCCAGGAGGCGGAGGTTGCAGTGAGCCGAGATCGCACCACTGAACTCCAGCCTGGGTGACAGAGTAAGACTATGTCTCAAAAAAAAAATCATTTAGAGAAATATAGTATCTGTCTACAAGAACTCATAAGAATTTGAGTGAAATAATGAACATTTTTACATATGTAGGGATGAGGACCTAGTTGGGGGATAAATTTCCTGTGTCTCATATTTGAATCCTTTATTACATCTTGGTTGGTCTCTGTCCTTTTTTTGCTATGATTGTTTACGTTTTTATTCCCCAAATGGACAGAGTGTAATTCTAAGATTCTTAAATTCCCTTGTAATAAGAGGGAGAGAAGAATGTTCACAGTCTCGCCGAGGCTTCCCACCAGGTGCCAAAAGCCAAACCTTCAATTAATGTTGACATAAAACTAGACCGAGACACCCACTAGTCAAATACCATAATGTAAACTTTGCCAGTGCTTTAAATCAGTCTGCAAATTTTTAAATCCTAACATAGTTTCCTTTCCTTCATTTATTACTGAGTCCTTCTGTATTCATAGACCTTCTCTTAATAAAAACAGCTAACACGTGCCAGACGTTTGCTGCATGCCAGGAACTTCGTAAAGCACCTTCTATACATTACATAACTTGTAATCCTTACCAAATTACTAAGAGAGAGGCACCATTAAATAAATGGGAAATTCATTGTCTAGGGCAACATTACAATAGTAATAGGGCACATACCCAGGGAGGTGGCAAAGTCTATCATTTTGAAATTATGTAACAATAAAATATAAAGTTTCACTTTATGTACATCTGAAGTCACAACAACCTGGCTTGCAGTAGACAGGGTATCATTCTGCTAAGATGCCCTCCTTCAGGCCTTATTTACCCACTTGCTGGGAGTAAAATGGGCCGACTAATCTCAGGTCAGTGTCTCTCCAGATTTTGTATCAGCTGAAGAGAGCTGCCCTGCTGCAGACCATACCTCCTTCCCTTCAAGAACTGGAAGAACTGGTCAAAATGGGTATGAAAACCCAGTGCCTTTGCCTTAACATTGGACATCCTAAAAGAGATATCTCAGCTTCAGAGCATCCTTCAGGGTTGACTGGAGCCTTTGTTTTAACTGCATCCTTTTCCCTACCTGTAAATATCCCAACACCACTCCTTAATAAGCTTTTCTTTTCTTTTTTTTTTTTTTTTAAGAGGGAATCTCACTCAGTCACCCAGGCTGGAGTGCAGTGGGGCAATCTCTGCTCACTGCAACCTCTGCCTCCCAGGTTCAAGTGATTCTCCTGCTTCATCCTCCCAAGTAGCTGGGATTACAGGTGCACACCACCACACCCAGCTAATTTTTTGTATTTTTAGTAGAGACAGGGTTTCACCATGTTGGCCAGGCTCGTCTCAAATTCCTGACCTCAAGTGATCCACCAGCCTCTTCCTCCCAAAGTGCGAAGATTACAGGAGTGAGCCACGTGCCCAGCCCTTAAGCCTCTTGAATGCTCATCTCTACGTAGTATCTGCTTCCCAGGAACCCAAGCAAACCCAGCCAGGAATCCAAAGTTTGTCAAGAATCATATAATTTCAAAGCTTGGTTAGCTAAGTGTTTATAAACTATGTGAATGAATGAGTGATTGAATCAGTGAACTGTCTACAAGGAAGTCTGTCTTTAGCCAGTAAATGAAACATGTTTCATCCTTTGCCTGGGTCAGTCTTAGAGTATCTAAGGGCTTTAAGAACATACTTCTTGCATAAAATGTGTTCACAGTGTTAAGAGTTTACATACATTATCTCATTTTATTCTTATAACAATCCTATGAGGAAGGTACTGTTTTTCCTCCATTTTGCACATAAAGAAACTGAGGCTAAGAGAGGTTAATATCTTATCAAAGATAAGAAAATGAAATCCAGAGCTGGAATTTGAACTCTAGTCATTTTGGCCTTACAATCCTTGCTTTAAAACCACCATGCTAGGCCCAGTGTGGTAGCTCACACCTGTAATCCCGGCATTTTGGGAGACCAAGACAGGAGGATTGCTTGAGGCCAGAAGTTCAAGGCCAGCCTGGGCAACATAGAAAGACCCTGTCTGTATAATTTTTTTTTAAATTAGCCAGGTGTGGTGGCACACACTTATAGTTCCAGCTATTTGGGAGGCTGAGGCAGGAGAATTACTTGAGCCCAGGAGTTGGAGGCTGAAGAAATCCATAATTGCACCACTGCACTCCATCCTGAGCAACAAAGCTAGACCCTATCTCAAATAAAACAAACAAACAAGCAAAACAACAAAAGCAAACCAAAAAACCCACCATGCTATGTTATCTCACAGACTAATATATCCTGGCTTCTTCCACAATCCTGTACATATAGAAATAAACATACATGCTCCTTGACTTATGATGGGGTTATGTCTTGATAAACCCATCAAAAAAATATTGTAAATCAAAAATGCATTAAATACACCTAACCTACTGAACATCATAGCATAGCATAGCTTACCTTAAACATGCTCAGAACCCTTACAGTAGCCTACAGTTGGGCAAAATCATCTAAGACAAAGCCAATTTTATAATAAAATATTGAATATCTCATATAATTTATTGACTACAGCAATGATGTAAAAAGTCAGAATGGTTGTGTGGGTACATGAAGTATAGTTTATACATAATGTTGCTGACTTTTACACCGTTGTAAAGTCAAAAAATTGTAAGCCAAACCATTATAAGTTAGGGTCTGTGTGTAAATGCTTTTTACTTGATTCGTTGACTTGACAGTGCCTGTATAAGTTCATTCACACGTTGCTATAAAGAAATACCTGAGACTGGGTAACGTATAATGAAAAGAGGTTTAATTGGCTCATGGTTCTGCAGGCTGGATAGGAAGCATGGTGCTGGCATCTGCTCAGCCTCAGGAAGCTTACAATCATGGTGGAAGGTGACAAGAAGCAGGCAAGTCACATGGCTGCAGCAGGATCAAGAGGGAGAGCCAATGGGGGGTGCAACACACTTTTTAACAGCCAGATCTCACGAGAACTCAGTCACTATTATGAGAACAGCACCACGTGGAGGGTGCTAAACCATTCATGAAAAACGCATCCATGATCGAATCACCTCCCTCCAGGCCCCATCTCCAACATTGGGGATTATAATTCAACATGAGATTTGGTTGGCATACTGATCCAAACCATATCAGTGCCTAAAACAAACTTTTCCCATAAGCTTTCAAAAATGACCTTAGGCCAACTGGAACCCTGCATGGAAACTCTACCAATTGTTCTCCTTTACCTGAGATACAGGTACAGTCGAGGTTCCACGGGAACCTGTATCTCAGGCCCAGAAAGGGAACAGAACATCATACTACAAAGCATTTACTGGTCAATTGAGTGGGTAAGAACAGTTTTTTCAATTAGAAATGTTCATGGAAAAGAGAAGAACACTTTCTTACATTTACAGAGGATTATTTTGTGTGTAGATTTCCCAATCAATATTTTAAAGATTGACTTTCCATGTCACCAGAAGAATAATTACTAGACACACTGACACCTGATGTTCAATTTTGAACCGAGATGAATTGTAAATGTCAATTAATATTGTATTGTATAGAATCACAAGCTTTCAACTTAATTCAATACATATTGAGCTTATATAAGACATAATGGAGATAAGATGGTGAAGACCCAATCTTGACATTGAGGAGATTATATTGTAAGATGACGAGGACACTCACATATATTTTTAACACAGATACAGTGTGATAAACAGAGAGGGCAGATATAAACCAAGGACTGTGGAAGGAACAATGCAGAAGAGACTTATTGGGCAAGGATGGAGACAAAACCTTTGTTTTGTAGGCTGATTGCCTGAAAGACACTTCTGAATAGTCACTCCTCACCTCAAAAACTTTCAAGAGCTTCCTATTGCCTACAAATACAGCCTCAACCCCCTCACATGGCCTTCAAGACCCTTGTCTGTTGAGCCACAATTCTTGAAGCATAGTGATATAGTTTGTATATTTGTCCCCGCCCAAATTTTATGTTAAAATGTAATCCCCAGTGTTGGAGGTGGGGCCTGGTGGGAAGTGATTGGGTCATGGGGGCAGATCCCTCATGAATGGCTTAGTGCTGTCCTCATGGTAGTGATAGTGAGTTCTCAGGAGATCAGGTCATTTAAAAGTGTGTGGCACCTCCCCCACCCCACTGTCTCCTTTCCTCACCGTGTAATGTGCCTGCCCCCACTTTGCCTTCTGCCATGAATACTAGTGCCCTGAGGTCTCCCCAGAAGCTAAGCAATTTTGGTGCTATGCTTTTACAGCTTGCAGAACTGTGGGCCAATTAAACTTCTTCTTCTTTTTTTTAAATAAATTATCCAGTCTCAGGTATTTCTTTATAGCAACACAAGAAAGGCCTAATGCATGTAGGGTGATCATCTTATCCTCCTTTTCCCAGGACTTCCCCAGTTTTTGCTGACTGAAAGTTCTGCTTCCCCAGAAAACCCTTCAGTCCCAGGCAAAGCAAGACAAGTGATTGTTCTAACTACACATTTTAGTGTGTGATGAGGCCAGACTGAGCCTAGCCAGAGTAAGCCACCCTCTGTTCATTCTGACTTTGCCTTCTTTCTCACTTCTGAGCTGTCCTTCCTGCCTCATCTCCTTCCCCCAGCCCTGTATTGAAATCCTACTCATAACTCAAGAACCATTCAATGCCACCAGCACCAAGACTTGGTGACAAGATTAGCTATATTAACATTATTACTATGAATAAGACCTAACCTTTATTGAAACTTCTGTCACATTTTAAGTGGATTTCTGTATGTAACGATCACTTCACCCTCCATCATGTACACTCTACAATTATCTCTGTTTTACAGATGTAGAAACTGAGGCTCAGAGAGAATATTATAAATTATCCAGGCCGGGTGCGGTGGCTCAAGCCTGTAATCCCAGCACTTTGGGAGGCCGAGGCAGGCAGATCACGAGGTCAAGAGATCAAGACCATCCTGGCTAACGCGCCAGGCACGGTGGCTCAAGCCTATAATCCCAGCACTTTGGGAAGCTGAGGTGGGCCGGTCACCTGAGGTCAGGAGTTTCAGAGACCAGCCTGGCCAACACGGTGAAACCCCGTCTCTACTAAAAATACAAAAAATTAGCCAGGCATGCTGGTGGGCGCCTGTAGTCCCAGCTACTCGGGAGGCTGAGGCAGGAGAATGGCGTGAACCCGGGAGGCGGAGCTTGCAGTGAGCCGAGATTGCGCCACTGCACTCTAGCCTGGGTAACAGAGCGAGACTCCATCTCAAAAAAATAAACAAATAAATTATCCAAAGATATCTAAAAAGCAATAGGTAAAGCTGAGATTTAACCCCAGATCTCCGTAACCCAAAACTTCATGCTGCTAACTGTAATAGTATATGGTACGCATTGTCTCCCTTCCTAGATTCTCCTCAAGTTAAATTAACACCTTTTTTTTTTTTTTTTTTTAAGAGATGGAGTCTTGCTCTGTCGCCCAGGCGGGAGTGTAGTGGCGTGATCTTGGCTCACTGCAACCTCCACCACCTGGGTTCAAGCGATTCTCCCGTCTCAGCCTCCTGAGTAGCTGGGATTACAAGCATGCACCACCACACCCAGCTAATTTTTGTATTTTTAGTAGAGACGGGTTTCACCATGTTGGCCAGGCTGGTCTCTGAAACTCCTGACCTCAGGTGACCCGCCCACCTCAGCCTCCCAAAGTGCTGGGATTATAGGCGTGAGCCACCGCGCCTGGCCAAATTAACACCATCTTTAAAATAAATGCCTGTTAGGCCACTTAGCACTCTACATTGCATTAAAAACTTTATACACCTGACTTATTTCTGCTGCCAGACACTCAGCTCCTTGATTTCAGGAACTATGTCAAATTCATTTCTTAATCCCCCAGAGTATGAAGGAGACACAAGAATATGTGTTGCATGAGAGAACGGACATATAGACAAATAGAGATTTTTAAAGTGAGCCTTTAAAGAAAGCAGCTTTAGATGGGGAGGTTACGCCAGGCAAAGTTAATAGTGATACGAATACTACTAATTGCAGCTAACATTTGGTGAATTCTTCCTCTGCACCTGACAGTACACCATCTCATTTTCATAAATTACCTGTGGAGAAAAGTCTTATTACTTTCCTAGTTTTTCAGATGGAGAAACAGAGGCTCAGAAAGGTGGCAATTTGCCTAAAATTGCATAGCTGGTAAGTGGATAAGAGGCAGTTTTCAGACCCACGTTTATCTGATTGCATAGCATAAAGCTGTGGACGCTATGCTTTACATACTGAAGAAACGGGAGATTCCAGGGTGTGCTTGCAAAAACACCGAGTCTACCGGCTGAGAGGAAGCATAGAGGGTGCGAGGAGAGTGGGCATGAGGCTGCTCTTTATTTTACAGAACCTTCCCATTCCCTGTCTCATTCGGCAGGGGTAATAATGATAGCTAACATTTGAGTATTTTTTTTGAGAAAGCACCATACAGAGCACTTTTCATGGGTCAGCAATCTCATTCACTCCTCACAACCCTTTAAATAGATGCTGTTATTAACCTCATTTTTGTAACAGAAAATGAGGCTTAATGGGCATGGGTGGATACTGAAGCTAGACTTCTTCAAAACCTCTTCTTTGAGGTTTGCAAACACTAAGGAGAGTTGATCATGGCAATAGCATCCGACCAGACATCTCCTCGGAGTCTCGCCCCCACGTGGAGCTCCAATGAAGCTCGCGGGCTGTTTCAGCTGAAACCTCTTCCTGCGGGCGCGCCAGAAAGACAGGCGCCATCTCAGAGCTTCCTGCAGGACTCAGCATCTGTAAGTAGTTCAACACTTGGCACCCCCAGCGTGTTTCTTATATTAATTTGGGGTTATATTTTGACATGTGATCTCCTAACCTGAAGAACAGGGTTGTATATTTAGGCCCCTTCAATGTGGGCTTAATTCCACCAGTTAACTAAGCTGCAATTAAAGGTTTGAAAGAGCGGTATGTGTTCAGCTCACAGCAGTTTCCCCTGTAAGGAAGAGGCCGTCGGGACGGCCTCAAGGCTTCTCTTTGACACCAGAGAGAAGGTGAAAGTGAGAGCAGCCAGGCGTTAGCGTCAACCACAGCTGTCCAGGACAGCCTGGACGCATAGGCGACTCTCCTCTGCCACCTAGCGCTGAAAAGAAAGGTCTCCTCTTTCTGACATTCTCAACAACCGTTTCTCTTGTGTGGACAAGGAATCTAGTTGTCCTTTGCAAGGGGTAATTTTGTGGTATAGAAAAGGTTATTCATCCTCGGCTGCTTTTCTCTTTTTTTGAAATTTGGAGCATCTTGATCTTTTGGAAAATGAGTTTTGATATTTTGATGTGTGGGGAAATAAAACTAAACCGAGGTGGATCTTGTATATTTATGTGAATGTGCACTTCATGGAATCAATTTCAATCTCAGAGTCGGCCCTTTGACAATATAATGCAGGTTTCTTCTCACCCGTGCTCCCTATCGTCTGGCTTTTCAGAAATTGGTCCTTTTATACAATAAGCATGAGGTTGGGCAAAAATGAAGTCTGAAAGCTCCAGAGCAATTTTTGAATTGTGACGTTTAGTTTAGAAATCTAAGTTTAGTGAGCCTTTTTAGGGGAAAGATGACATGCTGTACTTCAGAACTTCCTTAGGGGAAATAAGGAGACTGTTCCTCTTCCTGTTTACAGATGCAGAACAGCCCCTGACTTGCCCTTTCCATCTTACTGCAGTGCCCTTGAGCTTCTGAATGTTGTGGGTGTCACTTAAGTCTCTAAAGTCTTGTTTCCTTGACCTCCGAGCCTTGCAAAGGAAAGAGTTTATGTCTATGTAATTATTATGATGATTCGTGTTACATATTTATATTTATTTGGGAACTAAATTTTATTTATCCTAGGTGTGCTAAATCTTTAGCACACCTGAAATTTATTTGGGAAATAAATTTTATTTATTTTAGGTGCGCTAAGTTTTTAGCGCACCTAAAAATGTTATAAATGTGTTGAAACCAAATAAAAACAGCAAAAACCCTGTGTAAATCCCTACCTTTTGAATCCATTTTTCAGATAGTAATTTTAAATTGGTAAAATTAAATCACTAAGTACTATAACTGTCTTCTGCACAAACCTACATGTACAGAAGCTTTAAAAAGAAGTTATCTTTGGAACTTTTAAACTCATTTTCTTGTATTGACACTAAACTCCGTGAGATATGGTGGGGCCTTTTGTGATTATCCCGTAGAGCTCAGTGGATTTGGCGTAGCTATGTGGATGGCGGTTGAAACAAAAAAAAAAAACGTGATAGGCTATGGATCTTCTAATATTCACAAAATTTTATTGAACAACTTTGTTGAAATAGATGATTATCTGCTGTTTGTCGGGGAGAAGAAAAGCTTTTCAAATTATTACATTTTGATGTTGAAGAAAAATTTTAAATCACATGCAGATGCCTGTCCAGAAAGGTTAATTTTAAAACGATAGCCTTTGCAGATTCTAATAGGGCCGGCAACAATCACAGTTTCAAGAAGAATTCAGGCCAGTTATGCTAACTACTACATAAATGGCTAAAACTGGAAATGATATTCAATCTTCTATGTCAGGGGAAACCACATTCTATTTCTTTTCCTATAGCTATATTGTTTTTGTATATTATGTGCATATAGGAATTGTGAGAACAATAATTTTAAATTTCTATGTACATTTAAAGAATTAAATTGTTTTTTAAAATCATTCAATATGGGCCAGGCGCGGTGGCTCAAGCCTGTAATCCCAGCACTTTGGGAGGCCGAGGCGGGTGGATCACGAGGTCAGGAGATACAGACCATCCTGGCTGGCATGGTGAAACCCCGTCTCTACTAAAAATACAAAAAAAATTAGCTGGGCGTGGTGGCGAGCACCTGTAGTCCAAGCTACTGGGGAGGCTGAGGCAGGAGAATGGCCTGAACCCAGGAGGCGGAGTTTGCAGTGAGCTGAGATAGGGCCATTGCACTCCAGCCTGGGCAACTGAGCAAGACTCCTTCTCAAAAAAAAAGAATCATTCAATATGCTTGTATTAAAAGACAATGTTTATGAACATAAAATGTGTTTGTCTGTTTGCTCTATGGGATTATGGTACATTGACTCTATTTGTAGTATAGCCATAAAGAAACAACTTCAAAATGAATGAAGAAATGATGATGATGATGATGATGATAAAAAGTTTTTTAGGTGCATGGCACTATCCCACAGTGTGTACATGTATTATCTCATTTGAATTGCACCCAATTCTATAAGGTGATACTGTTGTTCTCTATTTCACAGACGAAGACTGAGTCTTTCTGAGTTAAGTACTTGCATATGGTCTTGAAACTCTGAAGGTCTAGAGAGAACATTCTGACCCACACTTTCTGGCTTCTAAAGCTGTGCTATTCCACCTTCATGCGACTTTCTATTTTCACCCTGTGGTTAGTAAATGCAGTTAATTAGAGCAAGTGATAATGAGCCAGTCACTGACTGAATCCCTAAGTAGTTTTTTAAATTTCTGTTTTCATGAGTTTATCAAGATACAGAGTTTTATGCTTTTCTTGAAAGAATTAATTAAGACCTGGCAACACTGGTGCTGAATTTCCTCGGGCAACAATCAGCTCCCTGGATTAGATGGGGCTGTGCTCTCCAGTTCATAGAAGTCCTCACTGCCTTCAGCTCTCTTACCTCCTTGGTCCCTGTTGTCGCTTGCTTTGGGACTCCTGCTTTATTTAAAGACCTGCAGAAAAGTAAGTTAATTTAGCAGCAAAGATTTATGAATTGGAAGTCTCCAATGTGTTAACATTTGGTATATAACACGTTTAGTTGTTTGTGTGGTTTATTGCTTTGTTGTCTTTAAAAAAGTTAAAAGGATATAGAATAAGATATTTTAAAAGTTTGCATGGAATGCTGAAAACAGATGCATGAACCCTAAAACATGGATTCAAAATTTTGAAATAAATAATAAAGTTCTCCCTCACACCCCTCAGTAAAGCAGATATTCTCAAGTGTTTTGTTTGCATGCAATTTCCAGAAGAAATAGAGAAACAGAAGATTGTATGCACAGGTGCAGACCCCAACTCACCCAGCTACCCCTAGACCTTTCCCACACCTTGAGAGCCACCCCCACATCTGAACCACAGACTGAGCCCTGGTCCTGACTCTGATATTGACTTGAAATAGAACCTTAAGTCTCCCAACTTTTCTCATTAATATAATAAGGGAATTGGTCTAAGTTACTTTTTTTAAGTCTCCTTCTTGCTCCAAGATCCTATTATTCTGAAGTTACACTATCTGTTCTCTTTCTTTACATCTCAAGAAGAAAAGGTAGCAGAATCCTCTTTCTTATCAGAATTTTAGATCACAAGCCAAAACCCTAAACCTTCTTCCAAGGAAAGTCAGATTAAATTGAAATATAACAAATTAAAGTGCTCAGAGTTAAGCCTATAGGGTTTAAATGAGCACCAGCAGTACCTGAAGAGATATAAAGAATAGAGTTGTCATGGTCCATAATGTTACCCACAAGATTAAGTCTTCTACTTAACGTCTTAAAAATATAGTTGAAAGAAAACTCTGGAAAATTTTGAATATATATGAACCTTCTAATGAAGATTAACATTTTGTTTTACCCAACAACCCTAGTAAGCAAAAAAAATAGTTAATGTAAACTACTTGTAATTTCCTTAACTGTATTAGCTTTGTTCAAATTTAAATTGATTGCATAGACCTAAATAATTTTAATTTCATAAACTTGATTTTCTTATACTTAAGAGGAAAAAGTGCAGAATATATTTGCTTTATTCTTAGCTTTCTGTGGGTTTTGTTGCTTTGAATATAAAATCTCATTGTCCCTAAGACAATGAAAATATTATTCTTTTAAAAAAAATGCTTTCTATTGTGAGAAAATTGGATGAACATCCAGAATAGATTAGGAACTTGATAACAAAATTCAATATATACTTATTCTCAGTATAGATAACCTTTTCATTAACTAAGAAAATTATTTTAGCTTTAGCTTTCAATTGAATTTTTATTAAATTTTCTTAAATTTAATAGAGGAAAAGAGCTTTTCACTGCCAAGTTTTTGTTATCTTGTTTTATATTAATGGAAAATAAGGGATAGGGAATGCAAATAAGGGAGAAAAAAGGAATGATTTGAATACCTATTAATTGTCAGGCCTCCTCCAGACATTATCCCAGGTAATGGTAAGTATGGTAGGTATCACAATCCCTATTTTGCTGAAATGAGGAGACTAAAATGTGATCACTACCTCACATCTAGGCAGGATCTGATTTTAGGTTTGCATGGTTCTAAAGCTTGAGAGCTTTCTATTTTATCATCGTGTATATAGGAAATATATTTCTGCCTGTGCACTGTGGCTCACGCCTGTAATCCTAGCACTTTGGGAGGCTGAGGCAGGCAGATCACTTGAGCCCAGGAGTTTGAGACCAGCCTGGGCAACATGGTGAAACCCCGTCTTTACTAAAAATACAAAAATTAGCTGGGTAGGGTTGTGTGTGCCTGTAATCTCAGCTACTTGAGAGGCTGAGGCAGAAAAATCACTGGAACCCAGGAGGCGGAGGTTGCAGTGAGCCAAGATCGCGCCACTGCACTCCAGCCTGACAACAGAGCGAGACTTCCATCTCAAAAAATAAAAAAAAGAAAAAAGAAAGAAAAAACGAAAGAAAAGAAAAGATTTCCGTGCAAGTATTGTTTCCTACTTGTCTTCCCTGTTAGATTGTAAGCCCTGTGAGAGCAGAGATTGAATTTGCCCTGTTGGCTACTCTGCTCTCTGTCCTAGCAAGTTTCTTGGATACTAACTACTCCAGAAATATGACCTGCGTGAACAAACCAATGAAATAATGAACTAGAAACATAAATAATTGAAACTAGATACAATGAAATGGAAACTTATTTCACTTTCCATGTTTTGAAACACTTATTTTCAGGCTACTAAAGAGGATGGTTGGAGAAGTTTGGTGTTAAGTTCAAGACTGGTGTTAGTGAATATACTGAAAAGAATATGTGACTTGTGACTTGCATTTAAAATAATTATCTTACTTTTAGATCCTTTATTGTGAAAGTGGAAAACACACGTTACAACATCTATTTAAAAGAATTGCAAATAAGATATTTTGAACCACAGTCTGTTCTAGATGGATGTCAAGTAAACTCCTAATAAAGGAATTTGCAATAGACTGTCTTCCCAAAATAGAGCATTAACTACATGATGACAGTTTTGTTTGCATTATCCCGAAAAACAAAGTCTCCAGTTTAGTCTTAGCGATCAAAATCAGCAACCAGTGATTACTCCCTGTCTTGAACACATTTATTTTAAAATCTTTGCACATATGCCAATGCCTTAGAGTCAGAAACTGTTCTTTATACAAAGGTTCTTGAACTGTCTTTGGATAAAACACTTTCACATCTTCTTTTATATATTCCAAGCTCATTCATTTTATGGTAATTAGCTTGGGGACTTCGTGTCTCAGTAAAAGTATGCCTGCTTTATACTTGGTTACTTTTAAGAAAAAAAAGTCTTGAAATGAACTGCTTAAATATATGCAAGTTAAAATAATCCTCCTATACTCCTTACTGATTAAGTGCAAAATAACTTTACAAATGATTACTTTGAAGTTCTTTTGTAAATATAACTTATTTTGTGATCAACAGCATTCCCTTGTTCTAACTTTTAGACCATTTTCCACAAACTTCTGAAATAGACAATTCTGCCTTTTCTGAGAATCGTTGATTGCTATTTCATGCTTAATCAGTGGAAAAACAGTACTGAATTTCAAATATAATATCCTTCTGTTACCACTTAATGTCTTCATTTGATATTAAATAGCTTTTCAGTGTCATAGTGTTTCATACAAATGTACACAGAGAAAACTGAGGAATTTTATTAAAACTGTTGTTCTTGTTGTATTGAGGAGAGTAAATATGTTTTACTCTATTCCTCAGAAGAAAGAAAATTATATTTCACATCTCTCAAGTGAGATCTTCCTAAACTTCATATTTCTAATACATAGCTGTTAAAATAGTTTATTTTCATTTTTCGTTTTTAATCCTAAATTAGAACACTGAAAATAAAAATTCCAGACCGTAATTGTGTTCCTTTTTGCTGATTTTATTACTTTCAGTCACTATTCAGATATTATACACTAAAGCCACTAGAATCCACTTTGAGAATTTCTGTTAGGGCTTTAGAGTTTTAGAGTCACCTTTGATCTTAAATGGTTAATCTTTCTTTTAGTCTTTTGTTTTCATAAGTCTACCGTATTTATTTTCTCTTATCCTTTTACTTATATAAAAGTAATTCATCATTGCTGCTAAGTCCTTTTTGACTTTAATTCTATGTTCTGAGTTAATTTTGGAAAATTGAGTTTAGAGCTCGTGGAGAACCATAAGACATGATGCACATTTGGGTCACTTTTTAAGATACTGTTGCCATTAAATGTTTATTTTTCATTGACATTTTAGCAAATCTTTTATTCTCAGTTTCATATACATATGGCATATCTCATTATTTGGCATTCTTAGATAGAATTGTATATGGTTAGAAACTTTCCTGCCAGGCAAAGCATAAATTTTTCCATTTCAGGTATATCAAAAGGTAGTGGTGGGACAATCTATAGTTCTAAGATTTATTTTTATTTCTTCCTTCCTTTTTCCTGTATCTAATATTGGTAGAGTGTCATATATTTACCAGACTCTGTGTAACAACTAAGGACCAGAGGTGAATAATATCCCTTTGGTCCTGGTTCTCAAAAAAACCGACTGCAATTAGTAATGATGGGTGGACACAAATGCAGGTAATGAGGAGACCATGTGATAAAAGCAGTGACAGAAAGGTGTTGAAAGTGCTATGGGGTCCAGGGGCAAGAAGGGACCAACCCTATATACTGTAGCCATGGAAGAGTTCAGAGGAAATGAAAATCCAGGTTTTTCTTTAAGGAAGCAGAAGGTTCTAACCAGGTGGTGAAGGTGGAAAAGAACATTCAGGTTGGGAGCTCTTCACCACCAATAACTCTGAGGCTTGGAGATCAGATCATGTCAGGAAGACAGGGCCCAGGTCAGCTTCCTCTCCACCGCTTAGTGGTTCTAACCCTTGCTTAAGCCTCTTAAGGTGCTTGAGCATCAGCCTCCGTATCAGCTGAATGGATTAAATGAGATCAATGCCAAGCTCAGCACAGTAAGGGATACAGCATAGATGCTCATTAACGTTAGTTTCTTCTATTACTTGAGTGTTCAGGGATGAACAATAGCTCCATGAAGTTAGAATATAAGGAGATTACTGGAGAGGAAGGACAGCGAGTGACCAAAGGTAAAGTCAGAAAGATAGGCTGGGGACAGGATTGTGAAGACTCTTCTATTTCATACTTGTGTTTTATCTCATCATCAATAGAAAGCCAAGGAAGTAGCAGAAGAGTGACATGATCAAATCCACAGTTACAATTGGATTTCTTGGGGCATTCCGGAAGATGGACTGGAAGAGAATACTGCATGTCCTTCCAGTCCATCTGGAATCTATCGAAAACTCATTTTGGTTGTCTGGGCCAGAGAGGATGAGAAATGGATTCTAGCTACAGGAAAGATAAGAAACAATGCCAAGTCTGCCTGTGGTGGTGACCTGAGGCACAGTGTATCCCCAGAGCTGCGAATAGCTGTGGGATGGTCTCTGAGGCCTAAGGAGCCTTAGCAAAGGAGCTCTTGGCTGAAGTAAGAAAGAAGGATGCCTATTTCCAAAAGGTCCGTAATGCTCTAGGGAAGGAGCAACTGCCTCAGTAATGCCTAGAGACTGAAGATCAGGGAATTGTCCCATTCTCCTGGACCTTGCAAGACCAGAATAGCACAAGAGAGCTACTCTCAACCTTGGCAAGTACAGCTACAGTTAGATGTCATTGCAATAATATTTTTTAAATATGGCTTTATGTTTTTGCACTCTGAGTGACATGATATGATGCAAACATGTTCAAAAAGATTTAAAGAACAGAGATGGCTTCACCTTGTCTCCTTCTCTTAATTATGCCTACCACTGCCTTTCTAATCTCCCTGGAAGATCATTCTACATTTACTCTCTCTATTAGCAAGCCCACTAGCAGGAAACAGACAGTACACTGGAATTAGGATAATTCAAGGATGGTTTAGCAAAGAAACTATTTATAAACATGGAGGCAGGGCACACGGAAACCACAAAGAATAGTGCAACCCCTTGGGGCTGCTATCACCTTAAGAATCATCGGAAACTTGAGTTGGTATATTTTAGGATTGTAAAAAATTAACTTTAAAATGTCTCCAGGTTGCTATTTCTATGATGTGACACAGGAAGGATCCACTTCAGATGTGTATTAAATACTTTTTAAAAATTGTCATGTATCTTTTCTCATAAGATGAGGACCATTTTAATTTATGTTAATTTGTTAAATAGTTTTGTTGTGATAGGGATTTCTTTCTTGTGAGGATGTGCCTTATATTATATTCCTATGTTATTTTTCCTTCTATATTTAGTTGAGACAATCATATGATGAACAACCACTTAATGATTACTGCAATCTGAATATGACTACTCAGTCTATGATTTAAGAGATTTACTGGGAAATAACTTGACACCTCAAAGAAATATTTAAGTTAGAGGAGGAGAATAAGCCAGTGATTTTGCTTTTTCTTTTTCCCCTGATATGCCTTAGTTTTTCTTATTCCATATGTGATTTGGGAAAATTATATACCTCTTTAAGCCCCCAATTTATCTATTGTATCTTCTGTACCCTGCTAGGCTTTTCTCAATTCTCAGAAGGCAATTTTCCCCTTTGAACCGCTTTTGCCTTGTTTGCTTTTATTTTATTATCCTCTTCTCTGGGTGGCTTCATCTTTAAGGTCTCATTTTCAGTTTTATCTTTATCAGTCTTCTTCTTCCTTATTGATCTTGTCTTTCATTAAGTGTGATGTATATGGGGATGATGAAGATAATTAAGGGTTGGAAACAGAGTGATTAATTTAGCATGGGAAGACAAATAGAACAGGGGCAAAATGTTTGACTTGACTCCACCTCCAGGGCACTACTTGTATCAATGAGTAAAAGACACATGGTGGAATTCAATTGCTTCTGGGCATGTAAGTGATGCAGTCCCAGGTAGAACTGCAAATGATATTAGGAAGAGGATTGCCTCCTGGAGGTTGAAAGTTTGCTCCTGTGGCATTCACTTCTGTGTGGGCCCTCGCTCGACTCATGGGTGCTAGCTCTGGTTTTGTTATTAAATTGCTTGGACTTTGTTCTTTAAGTTACCTCATCTGCTATAAAAAGGATTTTAGATAGACTCTAGTGTATGGACAGAATCATCTGATTTTGCTCTTTGAACCCTACATTTTATGACACAAAACAAATTCGCAGTTAAGATAAAATACAATGCCTTTTAAGTAGTCTGCCTTTTATATCCTTATTTATTTGAACTACTTGATTTTGAGATTAAATAAATTTCTAAAAGTTGAAAATGTGCTGAGAAACATACCCAAAGATATTTCTTCAAGGGCATACATTACAGCATTGCTTATAAAAAGAAAATATCAGAAACAGAAGCCTAAATGACCATCAGCAGAAGACAGATATCCATTTATAATTCAAACAACAAAGCTATGCAAATATTAAAGTAGATGCATTGTGCTGCCATATGAAGACCTCCAAAATACATTTAATGGGAAAAGAAAAAAGTGGCAGGCCAGTTAACATAAGCCCATCTGTGTTCAAAGGGGAAAAAAGGGCTATACTTACATACGCTTGAATATGCAGACAAATCGAACTAGGGGTGGGCTGGGGAAAGTAAGCTCTTTGGAACTGCCTGAATTTTCATTAGTTGTGTGCATTACTTTGTTTTTTACAAAAGCATAATGAAGACTTCTTTAATATTTCCTTGATTACAACTGAAATTTTTATCTTTGTTTCCCTTTACTTTCCTTCCTGAACAATCTCGAACAAGCAGTTAGGTAGGGCACAGCAAGGTAGGCTTTGCATGAAGGAGTAGCCTGATGTAGGGTGTTGAAGACCAAGCAGGACAAAGAGGGCATCCGAGTGAGTGTGGGAAGGCATGGGGACTCACAGCCCAAGCAGGATGGGGAGGGCATCCTTACAGAGAGTCAGCTTGGTGTCAGAGCCCATACAAAAGAGGAGATGGCTCTACGGGAAGCAAGAGCCTAGGTGGGGTAAGGAAGATGTCCATACATGGGAGTGGCCAGGCATGGGGTGTCAGAGCCCAAGCTGGGTGAAAAGGATTTTCACACAAGAGGGTTGCTCAACAAGGGGAATCAGAGCCCAAGTGGGCTGAGAAGACACCAACATGGGAGAGATGGGTTGGGAAATTGGTTACAGTGATGAGTAAATATAATTATTATGGGGGCCTGGTTCCTTAGTCTTAGAAAGGCAATACAAATACAGAAAGGGAAAGGACTAGGATGGATTCTGTGATGTTGGATTAAAAATCAGATATATTGGTATGAATTCATGAATTTCAATATATAGATAGAAATCAATATCTATTTCTATAGATAGATATAGAAATCAATATATGTAGAGATAATTATAGTTGTCTAGATATATGTAGATAGGTATAATTATGTGGTTATGTATTATATGTATACACAGACTTAAACTGGTACACATATAGATATATGTGTGTGTGTATATGTGTGTAGTTGTGTGTATGTGTTCCCTAGAACACACAGTATCCACTGAGAAGGCTTGTGAGCAACAACACCCCAATATCAATGAGCACATCTAGCACCCAAATCTTGGCTTCTATATATAGTCTCCACTAGAAGGTTCAGGGTTTCTTGGAGGATTGACTGATTCCTGGGCTAGGGCAGTGAAAGAAGAAGGTGAGCCTGGAACATCTTGTGCCAGAAAGCAAGGAAGTGCTCAGAGAATGATTGGCACATGGCAGCACAAAGGCACTTCTGCCCACATCTGGGACAAGTTAAACATCAAAGTCAATCATGTTAGTGACAGATTTTAACTCACTGAATAAAACAGGAGATGCGCGACCATGATGATATAAGTAAATTAATGAATAAGTTGATGGTTTGATGAAGAGTTGGACAGTTACATGGTTTCAAAGTATCTCTCTCACAAACTTATAAATTACAAAAGGAAAAAAAAGCAAAATTATAGTAGAGAAATCTGGTAGATGGCACCTCATGCTAGTAATCAAAGTGAATATCATTGGTAATGGGACACAGAGAAATCATGTGCCACCTGATTGGATGCAATGGGAACACAGCATCCCTTCTGTGATTTTCTTGCTAAAGATTCAACACCTGAATCTAGATGTGAAGAAACATCAGACAAACACAAATTAAGGAAGAGTTAACAAAATAACTGTTTTGTTATCTTAAAAGTATCAAGGTCATGAAAGTTTTAAAACTGCAGAGAACTGTCCCAGACTGAAGGAAAGTGAAGAGACATTACAACTAGATGTAAGTTTGGTTCGTAACTGGATCTTTCCACTATAAAGGACATTGCTGAAGCAACTAGGGAAACTTGAGTAGTGTCTGATAATTAGATATTGCATAGTGATATATCAATATTCATTTGCCAGTTCTAGTGTATGTATTATAATTATGTAGAAGAAAGTCCTTGTTTATGGGAAATACAATCTGGGGTCATGGGTCTCGGGTTGGCGATTTATTCTCAAATGGTTTAAGAAAAGAAGTTTGAGATAGTTTCACAACAAAAACTAAAATTTATAATGTGTAATATTGCATGAAAAGACCATTTTTATTTCTGTAAGCTTTGGAAATTTTCATTAAATAGGACTTTGTGTAAGTCTAGAGAGGTTTTAAAGAACGAAAAACATTTCTACTGACTATCTTTTGTTATTTTAATGATATTAATGATTAAAGTCTAGAAAAATAAATGCTAAATTGTCACTTCATATATAAAAATAACTAAAGGCTCTCATATTTGGCTTTAAAACAAGACTATAATATACTTAGTCATTTTGGAAAAATGTTCCCCTTATATAGCTTACCTTTATATACAATACTACATTTTTATAGAGCAAATTCTAACAAAATATCTTAATATCAAATTCATATACACATACGAGATTTGTATGTTTATAAAATTCTAAAATAGCTGCTTTCCCAGCTGAATCTGCCAAGGATCCTACCTACTCTTTCCCCATCTCCACCTAATACTCTCTACCTTGCGCCCCAATCCCCGGCCAAATTAAATAGAACCCAGATGAATGAAGACAAGGTTGTTTCTGCTAAATGTGAGAACATGCAGGATATTTTCCTTGAATTGAATGTAACTACATTATTGAGCAGCTTGAGAATAAAAATGTATATGACACAGTCTCTGTCCTAAAGGTGTATGTAGTCATTGTCAACAACGTCAGCTGGTGGTTTGCCTTGATGAAAGAGTGAAGTAAACAAAAATATATTTCATTTTCCAGAGTCAAATGAAGATCACCCCAAATCCTCAGGTGCTGTATGCTGTACCCTGTTTTCAATACCCCAGATCCTCAGCTGCTGCACCCTATATTTAATCTAAAGGTCTTTTTGAAGTAACCAGTGATTATCCCAGAGTGGATATTGAAATAGAAGAGCAATGCATTAAATCGTAGAATGTTCTTCCCTGCTTGCCTCTGAACGGTTTTGAATTCATCTTCAGTACATTATTTTGGGCCTTTTATCACTGCAGTTTTTAACATAACTGAAGTCAGAGCTCATAGAAACCTTCTCTATATAATCATAAACTAAATATTTATAATGAGCAAATGATTTGTTAAATTTATCACTTACGTTGTTAATTTTATATGTATCTGAGTGAAACTGAGAGGTAAATCGGAAGGAAGAAAAATTAATCACTATATTCATTTTGCCTGAGTCTTAAAATCTTATCAGATAACATCTACATTTTGCATCGTATGAATTAGGTTGGCTCCTCAACACAAAATGCTCTCTAGAACAATAGAGGGCTGTAGAATTAGTTCTACCCTGAGACTAGTGCAGAGCAAGACTGACCCACTATGCTACATGGCACCTCTTGAACCAGAGGGCCTGAACCCTGAAAGTGGAACAGACCAGGGAAACTCTTTCCAAGTCCAGGCACTGGTATGTGGCAGTTTCAACAGTAAGTCGATACAAGAGCTCGGATGGGGAGCTGTTTGTAACCCATAGAAATATCTGCAACATCAATGAAGAGGAGGCTTATTTTAAATACGTGGAAGAATGCAAATCAGACTTGCAAAAGATGGTGCTTGAATGTTTAAATATACATTTTATACCTTTTGTTTAAATTCATAGGGTGAAAAGCAAGATTTTACTTTAAGCGTGTGCATCTTTGTGTTTATTTACATATGCAATTAGACAGCGGTATGTGATACACACAAAGTCATCTAAAGGGTTATTCTTGAACAAATCAAACTGGAATCCTGTCATGATTCTTTACCTTAAGTTTAAGCCATTTTTAACAGCTTAACACCCTAAATGGATTTTTAGAACCTCAAATAGTCATTTTAAGTCCTTATCTTACTATTGTAATGTTGATCATCGTACATTTCTAAACATTTTAAAAAACATATGGTGACTTAATTTTTTTATTAACTTTATTAATCCTGGCTTCTGCTATAGGGAAAGGAAATATGATGACACAGGAATGTCACCTTTTTGTGTGGCAATCTTTAAAATGATTATTTTCTGTCAGCAGTTGGGACTGGAGATTGTGTCTGGCAAATATGCTTCTGCAGGCTCTCCCTTCAGCAATGTTTATCAGCTGCATGATAAGGAGTCAATTTCTATGTAAATATAATCAGTATTTGGTGGTGGTGAGGAAACCTCCTAGATTAAATGATTTTTGTGGTTCCTTGATTAACATTCTTTATGAAACCATTACCATATGCACTACCGCTGCACATTTGGAAATAGCTCAGCTTCAAGTCTAAGGTCTTTCTAAAAAAATGTGAACACTTTTAGAAGGAAAAAGTATGTGTGTGTGTACTCCTGTGACAAGGAACTCAAGATGCTGTATTTTGATACACTTGTATTCTTCCATCTAACATTCAACAATTAAGTGTTGAGTATTAACTATGTTTCAAGCCTGCTCTAAGCATGTATATACCACCCCAGCAGTCAGCATCTCTATCTGAATGGGGAGAGAAAGACAGCCATGAGATTAAAGGCTATTATTTTAGATCCAGCTTGTCCAACTCACGGCCCGCATGCAGCCCAGAACAGCTTTGAATGCATCCCAACACAAATTCATAAAGTTTCTTAAAACATTATGAAATTTTTATTTGCAATTCTTTTTAGCTCGCCAGCTATCATTAGTGTTTTTTATATACAGTCCGAGAAAATTCTTCCTTTTCTAATGTGGCCCAAGAAAGCCAAAAGATTGGACACCCCTGTTTTAGATAGTGACAAAAGAGGGAAGAGTATGAGGCTTTTTTTGCTGGGTAATCAAACAATGTCTTTCTGCGCTGACATCTGCTGAGACCTAGTTGATCAGAAGGAGTCAGCTGAGTGAAGCTACAATGAGTAATCCAGGGAGATCAAAGATCAGTGCCACGGTCCAGAGGAGGGAATGAGCATGGATGTTCAAGGCATGTGAATTACACTGGGGCTGGAGCAGGAGGGAGTAGGAGCGGTGACTGCAGCAAGGTGGTAGGCAGGAGCGTAACGTTTAGGGCTCTTTGTGTAGGGGCAATAGGGTTGCCAGATTTAGCAAATAACGATATGGGATACCTTGTGAAAATTGAATTTCAGATCAACAATGGAAAAAATTTAGTGTAAGTATTTCTACAGCAATACTTGGTATTTGGTATTGGATCTGGCAATTCTATTCTTTTTTTAAAATTATTATACTTTAAGTTCTGGGGTACATGTGCAGAACATGCAGGTTTGTTACATAGGTATACATGTGCCGTGGTGGTTTGCTGCACCCATCAACCCATCATCTACATTAGGTGTTTCTCCTAATGCTATTCCTCCCCTAGCCTCCCACCGCCTGACAGGCCCCGGTGTGTGATGTTCCCCTCTCTGTGTGTTCTCATTGTTCAACTCCCACTTATGAATGAGAACATGCGGTGTTTGGTTTTCTGTTCGTGTGTCAGTTTGCTGAGAATGACGGTTTCCCTTCTGTTCTTATTCTTATCATCCAAAGTGGAACACTTCTCAGTGAAGGGTGTGTTGTTGACAGCTCATCTAGGACAGTGGCTTTGCCTGGATTTGATTCTGGCAAACCAGGCTGTGTGATCATTGTACTTACGGAGTTTGAATTTCTGGAGGAGGTTATTGGAGAATTTTAATTGGTGATATATCATATTTAATCTGCTGTGACTGTTGTGTGGAGAGTAGACCCTACATAGAATATAGAGTAACCAACATCAGTTAGTTGGAGATGGGGTGAGTGAAGCCTGTTGATGGACAGTGGTAAGATGAAGGTAACACTGGATTCTTCCTTTGTTATTGATTAGTGTTAGACCTGGTTGAGATTGGTGTATAAATACTACTGACCCTTCACCACACACACACACACACACACACCAATTTTCTTACTTTTAGAGGCCCCATGCTACATCATAGCAAATATATTTAGTTGCACAAACATCTCTATAAACATGTACATATAATTCAGAGCTGTCTTTCAATTGTCTAATATGCCCAGTGTTATGTTTTTGGAATGCTTAATTAAATACTTACTAATTCCTATGTTACAGTTTTCTCTGTATATTTTGCTAGTCCTTTTCTTTCGCTTTTGGGTCTCGAGCCTTTTCAGAGATCCCTGAAGAGTTTGTAGAAACTCTAGAGCATTGGGCCCATGATAGCTTTAAAGCTGGAATTCCAATGAGTCTGACTGTCTTCCTTACCCCATGCTTTTAACCATGATTTCACTAAAATATCTCTTTGCACTATTGAGTAGGTGTATCTTAGCTTATGATTTCAATGTTTCTTTTTCTTACTTAATGCTGTATTATATATGTTAACTAATATTTTGCAATCCTTGATGCCAGGAGTTCTCAGAGTGTGGTCCTTGGACTAGCATTACCTGGAAATTGTCAGAAATGCAAATTCTAGATTCCCATTCCAGACCTACTGAATCAAGAACTTGGACTTGGGCTGAGTAAGCTGTGTTTTTATAAGCTCTCCAGGTGATTCTGATGCACACTCAAGTTGAGAACCTGCTTTATAATAACTTTTTAATAGCTATGTAACATTGCAAAAGTTATCTAAATATGTATGTTTTTAATCATAGTTAAAATCATAGTTATCTAAATATGTATGTTTTTTACATTACATTTTGATATTACATTCCCTTTTTACATTACATACAATGTTGGCAATAAAATTGTTCATATATATGGGGCTTTCTTCCACTTTTCAATTATTCTTTAGAGTAGAATGATTAGGGCAAAGATTATGACCATTTCTACGTCACCTTTTCTGTCAAATTTCTTTCCAAACACACATGTTTATATGCCTCTCCCAAAATATAGGCAAATAAGTTTTCCTATAACCCAACCATCTTGAGGTAGTATCCTTTTAACATGAATAATTTAACTGATAATCTCATAACTTTAAAGTGATACCTTGATTCGGTTAGCATATTTATTACTAATAAATGAGAATACTTTTTCTCGTTTGTCTGGAATTTATATTCTCACAGTGTGAATTATAATTTTGCCTTTTGTTCATTTATTAGTCATTTTGTAGTTCTTAAAAATGAAGCACTTTACATATATATATATGTATTGACACACTACTTATTTTCTTCTTACTCTTTTTGTAACATATTTATGTGAATTTGAGACAATATCGGCAGGGTACTTTTAATAATACATTTCATTCAGAAAGTGCATTTGTAGTTTCAAACTAGGGAATCCTGTCTATTGCACCTTAAAAAGTAGATCTTATACTCTCAAAATTGTCGGATTGGGCTAGTATCAGCTATGGAGACAAGTTGAACCAAACTCCCACAGCTTTCATACAACAAAGTTTTGTTTCTTGTTCATGTTACTTGTTCAGCATAGATCAGCAAGGTAGCTCTGCTATAGCATGCAAAGGCCCAGGCTTCTGGAAGCTCTACCATCTTGTAGCTGTGCCATGATAACACAGGACCTCTACAAAGGGTCATAGAGTGTGGAGGTAGCACAAGAAGCATTTTAAATGCCTTGGAGCTGCTCATTGCTGCTTTTAATAGGCCCAGTGGCCTGAAGTAGTCACATGACCTCAACCAACTAGAAGGGAGGATAGGATATATGGGAAAGTCACAAACATTTGGTCAGCAGCAAATGTCTGTGTCAATTGCTTTGATACTATGATGAATACTCTAGAATAATGCTATAATGGGTATTCTGGGCACTCATTCATTTATTCATTTACTTATCATATCAGGCAGTGTTCAGGCAGGGACAGAACCACTGCTCTTTATTTCAGGTGTGACAAAGTTAAGATAGGAGAGGTTTATACAAATGAAGCTCTGGGAAAGTTAAGGTTGGGGATAGCACAAAGAGATCTCTGCTGAAAGCTTTGAGGCAGGTGGTCCTGGAGAGCTTGCCCAGAGCCTACTGCCATTCTTCAAAGTCTCTGGAAAATTCCCACCAACTCTCTCTGTCTGCAGTCACAAAGCATGTTTCTCATGGGCTCACCAGGAGCCTGCTGTGAAATCTCTGCCCACATGTCTGGCTGCAACTACCTCAAGGGAATAAAGGCTTCTCCTTCTCTTTCATCATCCAGATCTTACACACGTGCTTCTTCTTGGCCAACTCTAAGCCAGAATTACACATACAGGACAGTGGATTCAGGAATGTAGTCCCTAACATCTCCTCCGCAAAGTGGAAGAGACCTTAGAAGGCTGGTGGTAAGGCCAAGTTGGCAATAGACAAGCTGGCATACTTACTTATTTTCAGGGGACAAATAGAAGAAACCCATAGTGCTGAAGGTAATGTGTATGTCTATATCTCCATTACACTCCTTTTTGAGTGAGGCCGTAAAGTTGACCTTTGCTATCATTAACTTGAATGACAGAAATATTTTATAGCACTAATTTGAAATAAGTTGTGGTTTTCTCTCAATTGGCTGTTCATAAATTTTTAAAGCCACGATGTCAGAAGGAAAATAGGAATACTGCCTAGTCTTCAACTCTCAAAGAGATAAAAAACCTTCTTATGTGGATATAACTAAACACAGGTGAAACAACTAGTGTTTAGCATAATATATAAACAGCATGAAATTTCCTGCTTAGGGACACAGAGAAAGGAACATGTGGATGAAAAGCTACTATATTTAGAGCTCAAAATAGAAAAACATTTGCACTGCTTTGACTATAAAATATAACATCTCTTTTTTGCCTGGAGTTCAGACAGAGAAACAGAAACCACTCTTTGTATTTCAGGTATGAAAGATTTGAGGCAAATTAGAGCTTATACAAAATTTAGAAACTCTGGAGAGGAGAGGTCAGGAATGCACTACTGAAAGTCAGGAGAGACAACATAGAGATCTTAGTCAAAGGCTTCAAAGCAGATGGGAGCCTACTACTAATGAGATAAAACAGCTATTAATGAAATAAACTAGCTGACAATGCAGTAAACTTGCAATTAACGGGATAAAATACTAACACTGAGCTGTCATGAAAACTCCACTGCAACAGAAAACATGGCATACTACAATGATGAAATAATTACAAGAACACCTCTCATCTTATTAGATTATTTTAATACAGGGTTTAATAGGGAATATCTCTAGAGTGGCCTCTTGGATCAGCCCATAATTATCCCTGCATTGGATACAAATCACCCAAGACATCAGAAATGAATAAAATTTTTCTCTGGCATGGCAACTTGAGATTGACAATGGCTTCCCAGTGGACTGTGTTGAGAAGGATCCTGAGCTGCATCTGAGCTCAACACGAGGGTGCTTGGTCTGATGTGTAAACATTCCTGTGGTGTAGAGAGGGCTATGATTTGCCTTCCACATGTTTGCCCTCTCTAACTTCCCACTTTCATCTCCCTACCCTCCAAGTAGAAATGATTCTTTCCTGCTAGGTGCTATATGATATCAATTTAACATCTTTGTTCTTGTGTCTTTGATAGACTGCACATTAATATGCCTACTGTGCCTATACAACACAAGACATAATATGATTTTCAAGATAAATAATAGATTGCTTTGTTTCTTAGATCTTAAAAACCTTTTCATCTCTTGTACACATGGAAAATCCTAGGGAGACCCACAGAGGGACCCCAGGGATCTTATCAAGATGGCAGAGTAAAGGTCTTGCCCCCTGTGAGACTCTCTATGATGAAAGTGAAGCCAATTTCAAACAAACAATATTATTAAATGTAAGGCTCGGTTCTTTTACCCTCCCCACGCTAACATTTATTATCTGCCAGAATCACAGCAAGCTACAATACCAAAGAAGTTGATTGGAGGTACTCAGTAAATAACATTTGATGAAAAGAAAATTAGGTGGTAAAGAGACCCTTGAGAAATTATAAAATAGCCTTCTAGGCTTTCAGCCTATTCATCATTTACTAAAGCGTTGAATAATACAGCAGACCTAAGAACCAGCAGCAACCTGCTTCCAAATCCTGAAAATACTGAATCAAATGGTTGAACAGTACAGCTTGAGGAATTGTTCAAAGTTGACTCCAAATAACCTTTGATTAAGGAAGTAAAAAAGAAAAAGAAAAAGCTAATCTTCAAGTTTAACAAAAAGGCTTAAAAGACCCATGAAAAACAACATGAATTATTCAGGCTAGGGATATTGTGACTTGCCTTTTACACATAAAGGCTCAAATGTCTGATCACAAACCCAGTGCAAATATATTGATGTCTATCAGTTGAGTGATGCTTGGGAGAGGAAAAAAGATGAGCCTGTCTTCCCTAGTGCCCTGGCTTTGTTTTCTGTAACAAAGTATAGTGAACTTTGAGTCCCAAACCTTTTTGTTATTGTTAGGAGAGAAGGGGCCTCAGGCAACAGACTTTTGTTGGGGCAAATAAACTCTTCTGGAAATGTCACCCCTAAATCACGTCTACATACAACCTCAGGTATCCAAATAGAACACAATAGTAAAATTGTACCTTTGTGTTTCTTCAAGGTCATGGCAGAATTGGTGAAAAATATTCTATCACTAGATGCTGGGCATGGTAACTTGTACCAGTAATCCCAGAAACTTGGAGGCTGGGGCTGAAAGATTGCTTGAGACCAAGAGTTTGAGACCGGCCTGGGTAACAAAGACCCCCAACTCTTTTTAAAACATTCTACCACTAGCTCTTGATATCAAAATGTGTTTATTAGACCAAAGAACAAGTGACAGTCATCCTGTTGCTCTTCTGCTATAAAACCCCATCTCTTTCAGAAAGACTTCCCTGACCCTCTCTAGTTAACCCTGCTTCTAAGTACTAATAACACTTTGTATATCCTTCCATTTGCTGTTTCTAAGAGGCATTGTGTAGTGAAGAAAGCATGAGCTTTGCAACTAACCCAAATCCTTTTGAGCAAGCCACCTATCTTCTCTGACTCTCAGTTTCTTTGTCTGTATAAAAGCTTTCTGTGAGAGTCCATGAGATATAGTAGCAGCTGAATAAATGAGAGTATTTTGCTATCAGTTAGACCAAGAGGTCTTAGGAGTAGGGGTCCTGACTGAGTATGTATATCCCACACAGGATACCATCAGCTCCTTGCACCTAGGAAATAATTTTTGAATGAATGGTCTATCTGGCTCAGATGTCAATCCAGGTATCTAGCTGTCCTTTTTAGTGTGTTTCCATATAATGCTAGACATTTGTCTCTTATAGCACTCTTTGTAATGTATTTCAGAATTTGTTTACATGTCATTCTGGTTCCCACAGGCAATTTCTTGAGACTTTCCTCTTTTATATCCAAAGTATCTGATACACGCAAGAGAGAGGAGGGAGGCTGGGTAAATAAGGAGTTGGATAGTTATATGGGAAGCCTAAAAGCTTCAGAAGTTCATATACTAATGGAACATGTATTTTTATATTAGTTTGTTTGTGTTCATTCTACCATTATACTTAAATTACTATCTTGTTCATCTAGTCATCAAACACTGAATTCCAGTGTGCTCAGCAACATGCTGAGGGGTTCAGAGAAGAATTAGAGAAAAAGCTAGAATGTTAAGTGTACACTTTTACCCAAAGACTTAAAGTTTACCAGGGGAAATCAGACATGGGATGCATGACAGAAATTACGAGTTCAAATGATGTTGCCCTTATGCTATAGACTGAATGTTTGTTTTCCCCTTAAAATTAGTATGTTGAAACCTAAGCCCCAATGTGATGATATCTGGAGATGGGCCCTTTGAGAGGTTATTATGTCATAAGGATAGAGGCCTTGTGAATGGGATTAGTAACTTATAAAAAAAGACCCCAGAGAGTTATCTTACCCCTTCTATCACATGGGCAAGAAGATGGCCATCTAGGAAGCAGGATTTTACCAGACACCAAATCTGCCAGTGCTTTGATCATGGGCTTTGCAGGCTCCAGAACTGTGAGAAATAACTTCATGTTGTTTATGAACCACCCAGTCTATGGTATTCTCTTAAAGCAGCCTGAATGGACTAAGACACCCTCCTAGAAAGTTTTTACCGGGTTCTCAGGGATTCTCACTTCAAGTCCAACTCCTTACAATAAACTCTTGATTCTCCATCATTTTTACCTTAAACTCCTCTTTCTCTCTGCAATCCTTTCTAGCCACTGCAAATAACTCTCCTCTTCCCAAAACATAGCCTTTGTCTGAAAAACTCTCTTCCACCCCTCATCTGTGCCTTACTCAATCTTCTCCATATGCTTTAAAGCCGAGCCAGCCCAATGCCACTTCTTCCACTTCTTCCTTGGGACCTTCCCTTAGTCCCTAGTCCCAAACAATCTTTCCTTCCTTTAAATGCTTTAAATGTTCAAATATTTTCCTTCTTTAGGTACTGCCTACTTTCTGTTGACAGCAAAATGAAAGTGGAAATGATATTTGAGTTTTGCAAACCGAGATATGTCAGATGGTTAAGTCAATAAGCAAAAAGGAGGTGTGAAGGAAGGACTGGGTTTAGGTTGATGTGTTTACTTTGACAGAATGCTGGCTGGCACCAGGGGTGCCTGTCTCAAGCTCAGGAAAGGCCATGGTCAGTGGCATGGATTTGGGTCTTATGCAGAGATGTGCAAACAGAGTTGAAATGAATGGGCCTGACAAGAAAGAGAAAAAGCAGGGGACACAGCAATGAGAATTGAAGAGTGCCCATGTTTAAAGACTAAAAGAGGGAGAAGAAATCATAAATGAGTTGAGGAAGGAGCTGTCTGCCAGGTAGAATTTTTTAAAACCTGGAGTTTATAGGGAAATGCAAAAGGGAATTACAGAAGTTAGAAAAAAAGGAAGATAGAAAAAAAACAAAAGCAAAGATGACTATATATCTACTATCTGGACTCCAGTCACCTGGTTTCCTTGAAACTTAGGACATACACATTTCTATTGTCATACCACAGCACAGTCATCCTCAGGTCATGGGTGCAACACAACCTCAAGGCCATAGTGAGGAGAGAGCAAGTGTTGACTGCAATGGGCTCTCACAGGCAGGTCAGTGTAGAACTTTGTGTACACAAGTTAATATTTTTTGAAGGAAGCATTTTGGAGTTTGTAAGAGGAAATCATCAATACTAAGGGGAAAAAAATTAACGTGACAATATGAAATTCCTTTATTAGTTCTTTATCCATGCTAGGTTTCTAGTGACACAAATAAACATGTTCCAGATTTTTTAAAAGGACTTTACTAATTACCATGGATAATATGTACAAGATACGGTTAAAGTAAATCCAGTGACTCCAAATAACTCCTCAAAGTTGAGATGCTGCAAGATCAAAAAGAGGCGAGAAAAAGGAAAGAGAGATGAAAGAAACTTCATTCTCAGGTTAAACATCTGATTGACAAGTGTTGTATTGGAATTTATATCAGTGAGTCAACTGACTAAATCATCTGCTCAGAGAGCTTCTGGAAGTCATAGCAGCAAATGTGCTAATTTGAATGTTTAATTGTTTACTCTTGTAACTCATGTGAGATAATTGCCCGTAGAAGATAAAGATTGATGTCTGTGAGAGAAGGACAAAAATGGACTTTGAACCACAGGCTTCTAGTGTGTTCTTAAATGAGAAAAACTAGCCTTCTCCCTCATTAACCAGGAAAGGCTCACTGAGAAAAGACCGAGACAGATGTACAAAGTCCCAAAAGGGAATAGAGTGGATTGGGCAGCAGCTATGAAAGATGGAGATTTAGATGATGCTGCTTGGACAAGCCACAAACCCTTGAGAAGAAGAGAGACCTAGATGTTAAAAACAGTGATGAGACACATGGAAAGATGCTTAGCATCATTGATCACCTAAAAAATGCAAATCAGCCCCACAATGAGATACCACCTCACACCCAGTAAGATGTCTACTATCAAAAATAAATAAAAGAACAAGTGTTTGCAAGGATGTAGAAAAATTGGAACCCTTGTGCACTGTTGGTGGAAATATAAAATGTTGCAGCTGCTATGGAAAACAGAAATGACGGTTCCTCAAAAGATTAAAAATAGATTTACCATATGATCCAGCAATTTCACTTCCATCCACTGACAAACAAATGGATAAACAAAATGCAGTATATGCATACAATGGAATATCATTCAGCTTAAAAAGGAAGGAAATCCTGGCACATACTACAACATGGATGAACCCTGAGGACATTATGCTAAGTGAAATAAGCCAGACACACAAAGACAAATACAGTTATGATTCCACTTACATGAGGTACCTGGAGTAGTCAAACTCATAAAGACAGAAAGCAGAGGAGCAGGGGTCAGGAAGATGAGAATGGGAGTTGCGTTTAATGGGTATAGAGTTTCAGTTTCACATAATCAGAAGAGTTCTGGAGACTGGTTGCACAACAGTGTGAATGTACCTATTTCTACTGAACTGTATACTTAAACAAGTGTCGAAGATGGTGAACTTTATGTCATGTATAATTTACCACAATTTTGACATTTTAAAAAATGATGATAATACATGTATTCATTCATTTGACAAATCTTTTAGTGCCCACTAAGTGCCAAACCCTGTTCTGCTGTTGGGGAGCACTAGCAAAAACTCAATATACAAAAACAACCTTACCTTCATGAAGTCGACATTCTAGTGAAATAAGACAAACAAAATGAGTAAAATAAACTATATTCAATGGAAGAAAGTGCTATGGAGAAAATGAAGCAGAAAGTGGAAGGGAAGGAAGATCCAGAGTTGCCAGAATTTGGGGTGGTCAGGAAGGCCCCACCTCAAAGGCGACATTGAGCAGAGGCCTGAAAGTGAGGGAGTGAGGCATGAAGGTGATGGCAGGGAGAGGGGTTCACACAGAAGGAACAGCACTGCAAAGGTGGGAGCCTTCCACTGTGTTTCAGGAGCTGCAAGGAGGCCAATGAGGCTGGAGGTGATGGAGGGTGCAGGTGAGGCTAGGGGATTAGGAGACCAGCAAGGAGACCCATGCAGTAATGCTGAAAAGAAATGTTGGTGGCTTCGATTAAGGTGGTAGCAGTGAAGAGAGAGTCATCCTCAAAGTAAGTGAACAGTGTGTGTTGATGGATTAGGTGGAAGAGTGCAAAACAGAGAGGAGTCAAGAATGACTCCAAGACAGAGGTGATTTTGCACCCCACGGCACACATGTCAACATCTTAGAGACAGTTTGGATTGTCACAGTCAGGGAAGGGAACAGTCTGCTACTGGCATCTGGTGGGCAGAGGCCAGGGGTGCTACTAAAGAGACCAGAAGGCACAGAACACCCCTCACAACAGGGAATTGTCCTGCCCAAAATGTCAATAGTGCTGAGCTGAGAAAGCCTGCTTTAAGGTGTTTGGCATAAATAAATAGAAGGATAAACAACAGAGAAAGCCAGACTAAGGTGATGAATTTGAGGTCAGGCTTAAGACTGAGAAACAAAGGAGAATAAATATTGTGCACCAAATATATACCTGCCACTGTTTGAGAAGCTGAGGATACAGCAATGACAAACCACTGCTGTATTTTGTAGGAGGGCAAAAATGACTGTCCTTTAAAGCTGAAGTTCTAGTCTATCATTGGTACATATTAAAAGTGGTTCCAATATAAATTTTATTAATATTCACACTGCCTCAGGGACTCTGCTGAGCACATCGGATAATCCCAGCTAATTGTCATAACAGTACTATGTGGCGTGTTTTGGCATCCTGATATGTAGGAAGGAACATAGATGGTTTAACCGCTGGCAGTACACAGGGAAACTTGGATTAAGCTAAGATCTGTTGGACTCTGAAGCTCAGGGCCTCAACAGTGCGCCATGCAGTCTTCTGAATTCACTGTGTTGCCAAGGAAAGCCAAACAATAGAGACAATGTAAGCAACAGATGTATATGTATATCATTATATATATGTACATATATACACATATAAATATGTATGTCTTTATATTTTAATATGTATTTTCCTTTTACTTTTTTTTCCCAAACACAAGTCTAGCAACATGGAAAAATAATCTGCTGAATTGCTTCAACACTTAACTTCCTAGAACAGTAAAAATAGTGAGAGATTCCTGACACCAAAGATATGGCATCTTGCATCTGGTTGACCTATTTGGGGAGTGGGTAGCAGAGGGATTTTAGAGCTCGTTCCAGTGTCTATATTTTTCTGGTCTCCACTTACTCCCCAAAGCCTACAGACACTTGTGTAATTTCCAGATTTGCAAGAGAAATGATTTAAGAACAAACCAGAGAGCTGATCTTCTAGGAACTCAGATACACAGCCCATGCATGCCTGTGTTGCTGCTTGTTGACTTTGGGGTGGGGGCTAGAAAGTGGTTGGAAGAGAGGGAAGCAGTGAGGCCTGCATGAGACAGAGGACCATGCCTAATGTGCCATCAGCCTCCAGGCTGAAAGACAAAGGGGAAGGGACCCCTTCCGCAGTGACAAAGGGGCAGCATTTCTATCCATCTGAATTTGCACTCCTTGCCAGGACTTTTGAACTATGTTTAGAAAGAAATGAAAGGAAATAGCAGGCAAGAAAAAGAATATTGGATGCTCTCCTTTTTTGCCGCTATACTGTATGTTTTCAGATTAGTGACTATTTCTTAATTATTTCACTCTGGTTTTATTTTGCTATACATGTTTTGAATTATAGGAAATACTGGGCAGACAGGGCTGAGTTTTAGAGCACATTTTAAATTCCCATGATCATTTTAGGTCAGTGATTGATTTGGTTTTTGCACTCCCCTTTTAGCCATACCTGGCATATAGTAGACAATGAATTAATAAGACACTAAATTTAATAAGTCTACCAATACTGTATCTACTTGAAGGCTTAGCTCCCATCTCATCCCCTCCGTGGGATCTTTGAGGACTGCTCCATTCACACAAGTCCCTCCCTCTGAATCCCATCATACCTATAGCATGTGCTGCTCATTCATTCAGAAAAAAATTTTATTGTGCACTAAATATATACCTGCCACTGTTCGAGGAGCTGAGGATACAGCAATGACAAAATACTGCTGTCTTTGTAGGAAGGCAAAAATGCCGGTCCTTTAAAGCTGAAGTTCTAGTCTATCATTGGTACATATTAAAAATGGTTCCAAACACTGGTTAAATTTTTGTGTATATCATTTGTCTCTGCAAGTAAATTGTACATTTTTTTAAAGCAGAGACTTATTCTGTGGTTACAGTTTTGGGATTGTTCTTTTTTGTTGTTGTTGTTGTTGTTGTTGTTGTTTTGTTTTGTTTTTGGTACCCTGTGCTTTGAATAATATGTCTTCTGAATAGTAGGAGCTTTTTAAACATTTCAGAATTTGAGAACAGAAGCGTTCTCAAATCCTGCCAATAATACATTCATTGGCAGTTATTTTTAGTGGTGCCCAATCTGGGTAGGTGATGATTGCCACTGTAGTTAGCAACTTAAAGTATTCACAAATGATGGGGTCACAAAATAAACTGCACCTTCTCAAGCATGAGAAAATACTGTGCCTAGATGGGAAATATTACAAGTCACTAGTTAATGGAAGATCTATGTTTGTGCTCATTGTCGTGTCCTCATTTCTTGTAACTTCTATAAACTGGTTCTATTTTTAAATTTCTTTGACAAATAAAAATTATGTAAATCTATTGTGTATAGCACATTATTTTGAAGTATATATATATATAGTGGAACGCCTCAATAGAGCTAATTAACATATGTATTACCTCACATACTTATTTTTTTGGAGGTGAGAACACTTAAAATCTACACTTTTAGCAATTTTCAAGAATAACAAATGTGTTGTTATAAAATATAATCATCACGTTGTTCAATAGACCTCTTGAATTTTTTCCTCTTAACAGAAGCTTTGTATCCTTTAATCAACATTTCCCAATCCTCTCCCCACTTCCCCCAGCCTCCAGTAAAAACCATTCTTCTATAAATCTACGAGTTCAACTTTTTAAGGTTCCACATGAGTGAAATCACACAATATTTGTCTTTCTGCGCCTGGCTTATTTCACCTAACACAATGTCCTCCAGGTTCATCCATGTTGTTGCAAATGACAGGATTTCCTAATTTTTTAAGGCCAAATAGTACTCCATTGTGAATATATACCACATTTTTTAAACTTTTAAAATTTATTTTATATTTCAATAGTTTGAGGGGAACAGGTGGTGTTTGGCTACATGCATAGATTCTTTGGTGGTGATTTCTGAGGTTTTGATGCACCCATGACTTGAGCAGTGTACACTGCATCCAGTGTATAGTCTTTCATCCCTCACCCACTTCCCACCCTTTCCCCCAAGTCCCCAAAGTCCGTTGTATCATTTTTGTGCCTTTGCGTCCTCATAGCTTAGCTTCCACTTTTGAATGAGAAGATATGTTTGATTTTCCATTTCTGAGTTACCTCACTTAGAATAATAGTTTCTAACTCTATCCAGGTCGCTGTGAATGACATTATTTCAATCCTTTTCATGGCTGAGTAGTATTCCATAGTATATATGTACCACATTTTCTTTATCCACTCATTGACTGAGGGGCATTTGGGCTGATTCCATACTTTTACAATTGTAAATTGTATATACCACACTTTTAAGTCCATTTATCCATTGATGGACACTTAGGTTGATTCCATATCTTAGCAATTGTGAATAGTGCTGCAATAAAAATGGGAGTGCAGGTATCTCTTTGACGTACTGATTTCATTTCCTTTGTATATGTTGTCAGTAGTGGGATTGCCAGATCATGTGGTAGTTCTATTTATAATTTTTTTAGTAACCTCCATGCTGTTTTCCATAATCCCTGTACTAATTTACATTCCTACCAAGAGTATGCAAGCATTCCCTTTTCTCCACGTCCTCACCAATATTTGTTATGTTTTGTCTTATTGTTAATAACCATTCTAACAGGTGTGATGTGATATTTCATTTTGGCTTTAATTTGCATTTAGCAGATGATTAGTGATATTAAGCATTTTTTCATATACCTGTTGGCCATTTGTGTGTCTTTTGAGAAACATCTATTCAGATCCTTTGCCTAGCTTAAAATCAGGTTACTTGTTTTCTTACTATCGAATTGTATAAGTCTTTATATATTTTGGATATTAACCCCTTAGCAGATGTATGATATTAAAATAGTTTCTCCCTTTCTATAGGTTGTCTCTTCACTCTGTTGATTGTTTCCCTGACTGTGCAGAAGATTTCTAGTTTGATGTAACCTCATGTATGCTTTTGTTGCCTGTGATTTTGTGGTCATATACAAACAAATCATGCCCAGTCCAAAGTCACAAAGCTTTTCTCCTATTTTTTGGTAGTTTTCTAGTTTCACGTTTTACATTTAAGTATCCTATCCACTTTTAGTTGATTGCTGTATAACGTATGAAATAAGGGTCCAATTTTTTTCTTTTGCATGCATGTGGATATCCAGTTGTCCGAATACCATTTATTGAAGAGACTGTTCTTTCCCCATTACATGTTCTTGGCACCTTTGTCAAAAATCATTAATTTCTGGGCTCATGTATGATTGGTCTATGTATCTGTTTTTATGCCAGTACCATGATGTTTTGTTTATTATAGCTTTATAGTATTTTTCAAAGTCAGATAATGTGATTTCTCCAGCTTTGTTGTTTTTGCTCACAATTGCTTTGGCTGTTCAGAGTCTTTTGTGGTTCCCTATAAAAGTTAGAATTTTTTTCTGTGTCTGCAATAAATGTCATTGGAATTTTGATAGGGATTGCATTAAATCCATAAGTCACTTTGGGGAATATGAACATTTTAACAATGTTAATTCTTCCAGTCCATAAACACAGGCTATCTTTCCATTTATTTGTGTCTTTTTCAATTTCCTTCCTGAATGTTTTATAGTTTTCAGTGCACAGGTCTTTCACATCCTTGGCTAAATTTATTCCTAAGTATCTTTTTGGAGTTATTCCACAAAAAATATTGTTTTCTTGATTTATATTTTGGATGTTTGTTATTAGCCTATAGAAATACGACTGATTTTCATACGTTGATTTTGCATCCTGCAACTTTACTGAATTCATTTATTAGTTCTAATAGTTTTTTGTGGAATCTTTAGGGGTTTTTTTTACATATAAAATCCTGTTGTCTGAAAACAGGGACAATTTAACTTCTTCCCTTCTAATTTGTATGTGTTTTATGTCTTTCTCTTGCCTAATTGTTCTGGCTAGAACTCCAATACTATGTTGAATAGAAGTTATAAGCCAGTTGTATATCTGAAAAGTGGTTATTTAACAACCTGGTGATGAAGCTATTCATGTCATATGAGATAACACCTTGTGAAAGTACTTCATGAAAACACTACGTGCTGTGATTATCATGAGCAGATGGCTTTGAGCATGGAAAAGCCAGTGGTTACATGGCAGTTCAGGTAACTCCTTTCATGGAGAACTCTTGGTCTAAGAGGTGCTGCTTAGGAAAAACAGAGAACCATTTGGAAAGCTCAAACCTCAATTTGACCTAATTGGCTATCTATGAGCTGTGATTTGAGAAAAGAGTTCCAAGGGAAGGCCACCATTACCATCCAAAATAAATTCCCCATCTGCATGCTGATCCTTTAGATAGGGCAACTTTAAAGACTTCCTTCATACCTGAGACCACAGTATTCTAGATAAATTCATGCTTTGTAATTTAGTCCTTGCTTATACTCATATCTGTGTGTGTGTGTGTGTGTGTGTGTGTGTATCTTGAGCAAATGCCAAATTCATTTCTTGTATCAAATAGAATTTTCTGCTTGTAGTTATCTGATATATATTTTCTGCCAAAAACAAATTATCTATATTAAATGATCTAGATATCTATATTATCTATATATAGATATGATATAGATATCTGTTATCTATATATAGATATGATATAGATATCTATGTTATCTATATATATAGATATGATATAGATATCCATATTATCTATATATAGATAATAGATATAATTATATCTATATTAAATGATAGAAATTATAAGGTTAGCCTTTAATACTAAACAGTATATTTAGTGTAGAGTGTTGGGAGTTAACTATATAAAGGAGATATGTAAAGGTTTCCTTTTTCTTAGTACTTTATCCAAATAAATATCCTAATTCAGATTTTACCAATTAACAGCCCCAATTTTTTTTTTACTTCATCTACCCTATAAGAACATATTCAAATTTAATTTAGCTCGAAAATTTTTGTTGAATACCAGCCCATGACCAGTGTTAGGTGGCAAATAAGTAAGATGACATCCCCCAAAATAAGTGTGATGAGAATCCTATCTACTAAGAGAGACTCATATGATGACTTAATAAATATGGAATCCCAAAAGTCCATAAAAACCAAATTATTAGGGCTGTCATTATAAAGAAATCATCTTACTTAAAACTAATCTGTACTTCTTATAAAGCAAATTATGTAACCCTTGTATTTGTGAGTTGTTATGCTGATTTATTTTCAGGTCAAAATGTTGGGAAAAGGTTAAGTATGTAAGATTTTTTTGGAAGTTGTCTCCTCTTTATTCCTGTTCCTGCGACACTTTGCCCACACTTTAGCTATTGTACTTATCATATTGCACTGTAATTATTTGTTAAATAAATGTTTTAAATTATTTATCCAGTCTCCCCCACCAGACACTGAACTTCTCCAGGCCAGAGGCTGTGTTTCTCCTTTATGTTCATCTTTGTGTTGTAGAGAGCAAGACATAAGATGTTTTCCTCCTTCACTGCTAGGTTCATGGCTGAGACTTCTACAAAAAAAAAAAAATACATATGAGCAAGTTTTATATGATGTGAGAGTTATCAGAAATGAAGAACCAAAGAAACAGGAAAACTTGTGTATTTTTATACTTAGGTTTAATGAAGAGTAGACAGCCATATAGAAGTATGATTGGATAAAGGTATGATCTAATTGGAATTAACTGGGGGCAACTTGTAAGGCCTATTTGTTCAGATTGTTCTTGGCATCGCTATGTCTTCATTCCTTTCTCCAGATACAGGAAAGATGTCTCTGGAATGAGGGTCTTATGACCTACTTTAAAGAAAGATCAGATAATTCTTTTATGACCTGCTTCAGAGGAGAACTTTGGGAGGAGGTCAAAGAGAACTTCCTGCTTCTGCTTTTTTCTGAAACATCAAGAGGCCATATTTTGGAATGGCATGTCCTAAACTCTGTCCGTATCGATAGTATCTAGTACCATACTTGGCACAAAAGAGGGCTCACTGAATTTTTATCAAATACATACTTCCAATGTTCTGTGTAATTTCTGAGTTCCTATCTATCAGTAAGAGTTCAAATCATAATTCAGCTCTTTCTCACTACAAGGACAGATTCAAAATGCAAAGATTGTTTTCCCACTTCTTAAACCTGGATTAGGCTTTTGAATAAGAATTTGTTGGTTTATGTGTGTTGCATAGAATTATCGTACGTGAAAATAGAATTTTCCTCTGACAATATCTTCATATATTCAAAATGCAATGTCGATCTTACATCCATTTTATGTTTTCCTTGTGGTTCTTTTCTCATCTCTTTCTCAGCATCCCGTATGTACAATAATAGAAATCTTTTCTTATTCGCCTTCATATGGCTTCCTGAAGCTTCACTGCCTTTAGGAGTACATTTATATTCAGAGGTTCCAATGGTAAATAATTTCAGCAGGATGAGGCTCTTTAATCCTATTTTATATCTAAACGGCATGCTCAACACTATCTTCAGCTATCTCTTGAGAATCCAATTTCCTAAGGTTATATGCCTGCAACTGAGTGGAAATTTTCAAAACCTAGAGTTCAAAGTTAAGTAGCAAATTCAAACAAAGCCCAAACAATCCAGCCTGAGACTGATTTGTGTGGCCATAAACAGCAACAAAATCTTCCAGTGACTATCAATATACTAACTGTGATTATGGGTTAGCAAAGTCATCCCACTCCTCTGGCTCTAAGCATTTGGGGGCTGTTTTTCCTAAACAGAATTTTTAGAGAATGTAACAGTCCTCACAACTAAAGCAACCAAGGAATGATAGCAGATATCCATGCAACTATTAGGTATCAAAACTGTAGGACACAATATTAGGAGAAATTAAGTTGCAATTCAAAACTCTGTTACTGAGACAGTACAGCTAATAGAGGAAACTTTGAGTCACTAGCTGCTAGCTAACTTGACCAACATGCCAAGATCAGCTGTTGTTGTTGTTGTTGTTGTTGTTGTTGTTGTTTTAACCTAAACCATTCTATTGTCCGTGAAATATGGAGATGAGGAAATAATCATGATTTCTTTTTTGGTAAATATATTGGAAATTTTTTTTAATGAAGTATGTGAAACACCCTTATGCTGCTGATTTCCTGAATTTTCTAGCTAAGAGCTCATTCTAAAGTTACTAACTGATCAAGGCACTTTGTATAATTTCTTAAAAGCACTCTCACTACCTATTGGATTTTAAAAATACTTTTTTGGAGAATTGTACCTTTTTTCCTTGTGTTCTTAGGAAGCATATCTGCATGACTGTCTGTCATAGCTGAGGGACCTATAAGCTTTTTATTATCCACAACACTCTTAGGGATTATTAATCAATTCTCATGCATATGTTTTGTTGAAAACTCTCAGTGCTATAATGATAATGGGTTAGTGTAGATGCTTATTTCTGGGTCATGCATAAAGTTAGAGCCAACACTGTCTGCCCTCCAGAGTAATCGTTACAGATAGATACAGAAATTGAATGCCACAAGAAGCCAGCTTTCATTCCTGAAAATCCAGGATGAGATGTAAACCAAATGAATGTAAATGAATCCACTAATATCAACTTTCTCCAGTCCTACACCCCCTAGCCAACCCTTAAACTACAAACAAAATGGAGGCAAAAACATAAAAACTCAGATAAAATAAATATTTAATAAGGAGATTGGGCAACATAAAATAAATAAAAATAAGACTACAGTTCTTTTCAGACAGGTTTGCTATAATACTCTAACTTCCAAATATGCAAACGTCATTTCATCAGAAGTTTCAACCATCTATATAATTAGAGATAGAGGAAAATATGCCATTGCTATACTTCTTACCCTAGACATTACAGGTCTCGTTAGCTATTTCTCTCTGAAAGGAGCTTGACTTTTAACTGTGCACAGCCCAAAGTCTTAGTTGGTCTTCTCGGCTCAAATGCTCCTGTGGAAAGGACTCTGCTGCCCTCTACTGTCAATAAAAACAGAAGCCACAAACAGAACTGACTTCAGCATCCGTGCATGAGACAATTGGAGTCCCAGCTCCCAGGAAGGCTAGACAAGTCAACATCCCTTCCTAGGGAGAAGGCCCTTGAAAGGATCCTTAAGCTATAAGCGAATCCTCAACTTAGCTGCCAGATGCAGTCCCAATGTGGAGGTGCTAAGGCAGGTTTTGAAATTCCAAGGCCAAGAGATGAAACAGTCCATCAAAGTGGACTTTTTTTTTTTTCTCTCTAATTGGTCATTCATTCATTACCCAAAAGGTTGGTTACAGGAAAACACAAAAATCCACTCCATTCATCTCTTCATTTATTTCCACTATAATATAAAGAGGGCATTGACAGAGACAGAGGACATGATACCAGTTTGTTTTTTGTTATTTTGTTTAAACCTTAGCTCACTGCAGCCTCGAACCCCTGGGCTCAAGCAATCCTCCAGCCTGAGCCTCTGATGACAAATGTGCACCACTCCACCCGTCCCCAATTTAACTGCTCCAAAGAAAAATAAAGCACAAGAAAGATAGAGACACTGTCTACGTAGATTGGGTAGGGGATGTTCCTCTGAAGAGATCAAGAAGGAAAGGAATAAACAATCTGGAGAAAGGACATTCCTGGCAGAGGAAGAGCAACTGCAAAGGCCCTGTGTTAGGAACACGTTGGGGCTGTTTCAGGAAGAGTAAAGTTGGTAACTGAAGTGTAGTGACTGGGAAAGTAAGAATGAGGCTGGAAAAGGTCAAATTATGTCCAATAGACACATACTATGAGTCACATATACAATTTTAAACTTTCTAGTAGCCACATTTTAAAAAGTAAAAAGAAATCGGTGACATTAATTTTAATAACACATTTTATTTAACCCAATATATCCAGAATGGTTGTCATATGAATATGTAGCCAATATAAGAAATACTAATGAGGTAGTTTACTTTTTTTCTGTACTAAATCTTTCAAATTTGCTATGTATCTTACACTTATAGCAGACCTCAGTTTGACCACTTGCAAAGCGCTCAACAGTCAAATGTAGCTATGGTTACATTTTTTTAAAAAAATTTTTGTCCTAGGTGCAGTTGAATATTTCAGTTCTTTTGTAGTTTAAGTCAATTTTATTACACTGTTAAAACAAACTAAACATGGCCTCCGTACTTCTATGTTTGAGTCCTTGTGGACAAACTGCAACCTAACTTAATAGATAGACAAGACTGAAACTCTAACTTATCAGTATGCTCCTGTAACAAATGCTGAGTCTTGGCCAATCCCAGCAGCTGTACTTCAACCACTCATACACTGCTGAGTGTTCAAACTGTGATCAAATAAGGCAAATCCTAAGCTGTAACCAATCCAGCTGTTTCTGTACCTCACCTCCAATTTATGTTCGTCACTTCCGTTTTTCTTGTCTGTAAATTTGTTCTGACTACGAGGCATCCCTGGAGTCTCTCTGAATCTGCTGTGATTCTGGGGGCTGCCCGATTCACAAATCAATCATTGTTCAATTAAACTCCTTTAAATTTAATTTGGCTGAAGTTTTTCTTTTAACAACACATACTTTGGAAGTGACTCTTAGTGGTGATCACCAAATGATTTCAATTGGATTTTAGTGAAGAATAAATGAACAAGAGACCAAGCAGCTCAAAGGAGGCTCCAGCTGGGCACGGTGGCTCACTCCTGTAATCCCAGCACTTTGGGAGGCTGAGGCAGGCAGATCACGAAGTCAGGAGTTTGAGACCAGCCTGGCCAACATAGTGAAACCCCATCTCTACTAAAAATACAAAAAATTAGCTGGGCATGGTGGCAGGCGCCTGTAATTCCAACTACTTGGGAGGCTGAGGCAGAAGAATCACTTGAACCGGGGAGGCAGAGGCTGCAGTGAGCCGAGGTTGCGCCACTGCACTCCAGCCCGGGCGACAGTGTGAGACTCCGTCTCAAAAAAAAAAAAAAGAGGAGATGCTCCAAGTTCACTGACAGTCAGCAAGTTGGGTTTTGTTTTACTTTGGGGAATAAAGTGAGTGGAGTTAAATATGACCTTGGAAGGTCTAGATAGGAATTAATTCCACCTAGAGCTTAGTAGAGGGCATTTATGGAATGCTGAGGGGAGGGGGCCGGAGGTCAAATGTGAATGAGTGGGGTCCCCACCAACATGGACACAATACAAACACTGCTGCCCCTGCTTCAGCCAGCCCCATTCTCAGAGGCTGTGCGGTGCAGTTGTTAGGTGCTTGTGTGCCGGAACCTGATTCCTGGCTTTGACACTCAACAGCTATGTGACCTCAAGCAGGGTTCTCCAGTATTTGTGCCTCAATTTTCTCATTTGCAATACAAAGTAGCTGTGAGGATTAAGTGAATTAATGTCAAGTGTTCAGAACAGTGCCCGGTGTTTAATCAATGTGCAATAATGTTAGCTCTTCCTGTGGAGTATCTGTTGTCCACCACTGTAAAATCTTCTGGGGCCTACCTCTCAACCCAACCACCACTTGGTGACAACCACCACTTGGTGACGATCCTACTGAAGGCTTCAGTAGGCTTTACCCAGGTACACTTGCACAGCCTTACACTTGGGCCAGAGCCCTGTACCTTTTGCTTTCAGTCTTGTGGCTCTGTAGAAGCCACAGCATGGGATACCCTCGGGAACCGGCTTGGCACTCACAGTTTCTCATGCTAGAAATACAAAGGATTTAATCCAATAGACCATCTTTGACCTAGTGGAAAAGGAGACAAAAGACAAATGTCTCCCCTTGTGCCAGTAGATAGGCAGTTCTGAAGTGGGTTTTATGAGGTTCTCAGAAGGTCCAGTGGTATTAAGCACCAATTACCTACAGATGAGGCCAACACCTTGTATAAACTTTCCTTCCTTCCTGTTTCTCTCCTGCTATCCTGTACTTCTGCTTTCTGGGATCACATTCCCAAATAAACTACATGGAATCCAACCTTCATCTCAGGCTCTGCTTTCAGAGGAACCCAAGATAAGACACTATTTTTTTTTTATTTTCTTTGCTGTGTCTTTGAGAAATGCCTGTGCAGTTATTCATATAATATATCCATTACAGTATGGTCTTGTCCCTTTACTTGTCCTTATCTATGGTATGTCCAATTTCATTCCTTTTATTGGTTCCTTCCCTGGTAGTCTACAAACATCTGCAAACTCTCTGTGTCCTCCAGAGACCTTCTCCATGAAGTCACAGCCCAGTTTCTTGAAAGAGGAGCCTGCACTCACTGCCTTCAGTGCTCATTCACTCCATCACCCACTGTGGTCTGGCATCCTTTGCCTCTGAAGCCATTCTTGTGATTGACCTGTTAAGTTACAATTCCAGTTACCTTAGAAGAAGTAAAGTAGAACTGCCAAGCTGTGGCAGGCAAGTTATTCAATATTGTGGAATGTATTCTGCAGAGAGCTTTGTGAATGACAGTAATAAATATGGTAACATTAATTAACATGTAATGAGCACTTATAATAGTCTAGGAACGATACTAAGTGCTTTACATGCATTCTTATTTAATCTTCAAAACAAGCCCATGAAGCATGAATTATTATTATTCCCACTTTGTAGTTGAGAAAATAGATTGAGAGTAAATCATCTGAAAACACACAGCTAGCTAGTGCAGAGCCAGGACTTAAATCTGGGTCTGTCTCCTGAGATGCCAAGCGCTTACTGAGCTCACTAAAACCCTCTTTAACTCTGACTCTATGTGCTTGACCCCAGCACTAACACTGTAGACCCCCATCGTGAGATACAGATTTTCTTTCATTAAAAACAGAAGTTAAAAGAATCGTATTATGTAGTGACAGAAAGTAAATTAGAGGTTGCCTAGGGCTTAAGGAGTGAGGGGAAAATGGAAAGTGACTGCTAATGGGTATAGGGTTTCATTTTGGGGTGATGAAAGTATTCCAAAATTGATTGTGGTGTTAGTTGCACACCTGTAACTGTAGGTATATGCTAAACACCACTGAACTGTACACTTCGAACAGATGAATTGCATAGTATGTGAATTACACCTCAATAAAGCTGTTACTAAATGCGGGAGGAGATCCTATTAGAGGTATTTAGCTTATCTGACAACCAAATACAACACATATGCAGTGCAGGAAGCAGTAGATAACACCCCTGCTATTTATCAAATTCACAGTCAGCTATTGTTCAAAAAGTGATGCTTGATTTTCACTTGCACGTACTTGTGGGATGCAGGATTTGGGGTTCCAAGAGGTGTTCCCTTTCAGACCATTGCCTATCAGGCACAGGGTCACTGAAAGCCATTAGCTAGAAAGCATGCAAGCAACTGCAGGTGCAACCAGACTCTTCTGATTTTTTTTTTAAAAAAAGGGAAGAAAGATCATGAACACCCTGAAAGTAGCACCAGATCATTTGAATGCCTACCAGTGACATTGATGGCATTAATTAGGGGACCACATCCAGATGTCTTAGGCTATTTTGATGACCACACTACCTCCTGACATAAGCTCATTGTCCTAAATTATTATTATTATTAATTTTTAAAAAAGGAGTTGAAGTGCTATTTTTTTTCACCAACAGAATGCTGTTCTTTCCCTGACAGTAGATGTTGACTGTTGTGAAACCACATGTTGGGGAAGATGGCTTTCAGGTTTGAAAAACTTGGATTCAAAATGAACCTTGGTTCACTAGGGGAGGGGCATCAAGAAAAGAAAGATGACCAGCTGGGCAAGACCATTAACTATATGTTTCTGCTGACCCTATTACTTCAAGAACTTGATTAATTTCTCCCTAAACATCAGACCACAGGTGAATTGCCTAATTCTCCCCACCTGTGACCTTATTAACTAGCGATTGCTCAGAGGTACCTCTCCGTCCTAAACTACTTCCCTGTATAAAAATTTTCCTTTTTGCCCACAAAACTAGGGCATACAACAGTGCAGAGAGGCTCATGTCAATCTTGTGTGATTGACTGGGAGTTTAGCTTTTGCCCAGCCCCCTCTTCTCTTCACCTCACAGAAGAGAATCCCAGAATTATAGGGTTTTTTTTTTCTCTTCTTACCCACTCCAGGGAGAAAGCCTCTCTAAATAGGGAAAGAATGCCTTGTAAATCTACATCATAAAGGGCCAGAGAAAGGGATAGAGGGGACATTTGGGGAGGGAAAAGCCTGATATTCTAGGGGAGGAGGGAGGACAAGGGACTGCAGGGGGAGGATGGGGCAAGGTAAACAGAATGGACAAGGAATTGAAGGGAGGCTGTGTAGTATTACTGAGCCTCTCCTATATTCCTGAGCTTTCACATATATGAACAAGGGGTTTGAGTTTACTGTATTTCCTTGGGTCATGGGTCTGTTATGTCTTTGCATGACACCCTGACCTGGGATGAACCACATGGCTCAGGGATATCATGGACATGTAGATTCTCCCTGGACGTGCCCACTAAGAGGACATCATAGATCTATTTTAAAATGTAGCTGGTGGTGCATTTAGATGGTAAGCAGAGTGTTTTCCAATCCTGAGGATAAAGTATAAGCATGAGTTAAGCAAAGAGAACATCCAAAGAGTCATTCCAATTTACTTAAAGGGAAGCAAATATTCTTACTGGTGTGCAAGAATCTGACTTTCTAGATCAGACCAGACTAGTAACAGCTTGCTTCCTAAAATGCTGACTAAATTGGTAAAACTTTTAGGATGGAGGTGGGATAAGTGGAAGGAGATATTTTGTTGGAGAAGAGTTTCAGGTTCTTCATTACATACAAATTCTGTTACATTTTCTGTCCCTTTGTTACATTTTCCATTAAGAAAATAGAAGAAAGAGCTCAGAACTTGGGGAGAGAGAAGGTCTGCGCACAGATCCTTCACTCACTTCCTAGCTGTGGGGCTATTCATGGGCGAAAAAGAAAAAGATATCACCTGCCTTTCTCGTAGTATTAGTTCTATATTTAATTTATTTATTATCTGTATTTACTATATATGAGTACCTATTACACATAAAAGAAAAAAGAAAAAGTAGCATCTATTGAGTATGCCTAAGTAAGGAATTTTAATTATCCTCATTTTATAGATACATAAGTTGGGTCTCAGAAAACTTATACGAGGTCAAATACCTAGGAAGTGGGAGGGCTAGGGTTCAAACCCAGTCTGTCTGCTTTCAAAGTCTCTTTCTTCCAGTGGTCAGTGTCCCTTTTATTAAGCAGTGAAGTAGTCTAGTTCTATAGTTCAGCAGATTTTCACTTCACAATTTCTTCTTTGTCTAATGGAAGTTTGGTGTTATAATCAGGAGTACTGTCTCTTTAAACACAATTATTACAGTGTTCCATTTGCAATATATTTTCCAATAGCTGAGCTTTAACATCTTATTGAATTTTTCAAGGCTCTATACAATCTACAACTAGCTAAGACAGTTCTGATGAAAATTCAGATGGAGCTTTACCCATTTTATAGCATTTCATACCTGAAAATATACTCAGTCAACAATTGACTTTTCTTAAATTCAACTTGGATTTTCAATGGGAGTCAACTAACTGTGGAATAATCGTATATTTGTACAAACTAATTTAGGAATTTCTTTGTTGCTCCTGTCCTTATTCTTTTCAGAAAGAAAAAGGAGCATCAGGAGAGAAAAATGTCCTTATTTGGTCCTTGATGACAACCTTCCTTTGTAGCCATATCTGTACACAAGTTTCACAAGTTAAGCATGAGATAAAACTGCTGATAAAAAAAGGTTGATGATATTGTATCAGTTGCTGGGATATTATCTATCTACCAGCAGTTCAGCCTCAGTTAACAAGCAGACAAAGTTCAAGTTTCTTCCTCAGATAATTTAAGTATTCCATTAAAAAGTGAGAACATTCTAATTTAAAGCTCCTGAAGACTTAAAAGAAGAAAAAGGAAGAAGGTGGAAAAACTTTAGAGTACAAGGAAGAAATGCATCAGTAATTTCTGTCAGACAACACTTTTCCAAACTAGCCTGAAAGCCAAAGATGAAATAGAAATTTCTTTATCGAACAAGAAGACAAAGGAGAGCTGACCTTTGATCAAATATCCGTTTGTAGTTTCGACACGGAAATTTGCATGAAAAAAAGGTGTGCTGGACACTGACTACTTGAATAGTTAAGTTCCAGCAATGTAAAGAAGCCAGACGTCAAACTTCTTTAAACAGCCTGTCAGATAAAAGCTGGATTTCTTCTGCTGTGCACGTGGGAGGTTTTTCAAGCTGCAGAGGGTTTTAAGGAGGACAAACAAAGTATTTTTGTCCCATGTTTCAGCACATATTATTTTCTATCTTTTCAGGCCTGGGTTTGGATCAATAATTTTTCATCTTATATGTATTAGAGATTGGGATGATGGAAAAAAGCAACGTGGTAACATAAACATCAAACCATCTAATTTGCCTTCCATAGTTGTTACAGGAGAACTGGTTACAAAGCTATCAATCCTTTTTCAGTTTCATTCTTTAAAATGTAATTAGAAGACCAATAACTGTCTTTGAAGTGTTAGCTAAGAAAGATTTGTTTATTATATAACAATCCAAGTGAATGTAAGGATGTTTATATGGGAAATCATTATAAGTATAGAAATATAATTATTTTTCCTCTCTTTCACAATAAGCTGATAGCTGATAATAAGCTGATATGTAAGCTGATAGCTGGTAATTAATAAACCTGTTTGTAAAGAGATCTTTAGCATGAAGCCCAGCTGAAGTGCTGAATCAGAATAGTTAAAATGATACAGTGCAATTCTCCTTCGGATTTCTCACCCTAGTGTTTTTCCATTCAATCCAAGTATAGTCTTTTAAAGACTGTTTCAAGCACATAGCACAAATAGGCATTTAACAGATATTTGCAGAATGAAAGAAATAGGACACTATTGATAGTTGTTTGGGAATGGGAAGCAAACAAAGAATGTTCTGCCTTTGTCTTTCTAATAGAGGCCTTCACTAGGTGAGATCCGTTTTTTATTTAGGGCGGGAATACAAGATTATAGTCAAGTGGATAGGCTTTTGAATCTCACACCTTGGTGCAAACCCCAAATAAATCTTACCAACTTGGGTACCTTGGGTTAGTTAATAAATCTCCCTTAACTTTAGTCTCTATCTCTTTAAAATAGAAATAATTGCATCTACCCTTAAGACAATATATATGAAGAATGAGGACATAGGAAGTGTTCAGTAAAAGGCAGCTAAATTGTTTTTTAATTTTATGGATAATTCCATGTAAGTTCTCTGTACAATTTCCTTCATCTTTAGCTCCACCATCTTCTGGGCCATGCCTTTAAATATTTGCATTTATATGTATATTTTCTGTTAATCTTAACACAAGGGCATCTTCTTTCCATTGACATTGCTTATAGTTCCTCTTCTCTGCTGTATGTACCACAGCACTAACCTCAACTGATATAGATGGCTCTGCCTGTCACAGTTTTATGTGTCATGAAGTGACTTTTCCCTATAAAGAGACTCTAATACTGGTGCTAATTTTCCAGGAGAGGAGCTAAAATAACTAGCTCCTAATTACTGATTTATCTCTGCCACAAACTTTCATATGCAAAGCCCGTTTCCTTTAATATTCTCTCCAGAAGACATAAGATGCCTTAAAAGAATCTTTCAGTATGTGATAACTGGTTTCTTCAAATCGCCTTAGGCTTTTTTTCCTTATCTTTGTCTACTAAATTCAAGAAGTCAAAAAGGAAGAAAGCAGGGAGATGGAATCTGAAATTAGATTTGGAGATCTAGGCCTGCAGCTCTCCATGAAATATTTATTTCATTACTTATCCTTGGAAGCTTGTTAACCTAGTGTTTGTGAAACTCAGAAATCCATAATTTAGGAGTCCAGATGAGCTGATCTTACAAAGACCAACATCTGGCATAGAAGAATAGGAAAACTACTTGATTGTGTTTCCTTGAATTTAACCAAGAGAGTGAAAAACTGTAATATCTGGTCTGTTTTTAACAATTCTTTCCATCTATGCACTTTTATTATATGTTGAAGACTATGCAAAATAGAGCTCTTATACATCTTAAAAAAGATCCTAAGAATTATTGTTTCATTGAAGAACATTTACAGAACTAGAATTGATCACAACTGGTAAGTGTTGCTTTTTATGGCCAAACTAAAAAATTCTTAGAAACACCAATTTCTGCAGTAACTAATAATTCTGAACTCAGACATGGACTATTCTAGAAAATAACTCTGGATCAATGATTCTAAACATAGCACAAATACTCCAACGTCCAATGTGAAAGAAATAGGAAGAAACTAAAATAAACTGCATGCCCATCAATACATTTGCCCTGACATGTCTGCCACAGGTATTGGGGACTTTAAAAAAATCATTGAGATAAAATTCACATACCAAAGAGTTCACCCTTATAGGAGTGTAGAATTTGGTGATTTTTAACATGGTCATGGAGTTATGCAACTTTCACCACTATCTAATTTTAGAACATTTTCATCACCTCAAAAACAGTGTTATTTTTAAAATTGTTTTGACTATTCTGGGTCCCTTACATTTTCATATAAATTTTAGGATCACCATGTCCATTTCTACATAAATAGCAGCTGGAATTTTGATATTGCTTAGGTTGAATTTGTATATCAATTTGGCAAATATTGCCATCTTAATATTAAGTCTACTTGTGACTTAATGGGATGTCATCTCATTAATTTAGGTCTTAATTTCTTTCAAAAATGTTTCACAGTTTTCGGTGATAGGTTTTACATTTCTTTCATTACATTTATTCTGAAGTATTTTGTTCTTTTTGGTACTATTGTAAAGGTAATTGTTTTCTTAACTTTATTTTAAAATTATTCACTGCTAGTGTATAAAAATACAACTGATTTTTTTATTGACCTTGTATCCTTCAATCTTTCTGACCTCACTAGATCTAATAATTTTTAGTGAATTCCTTGTGATTTTCTATATGTAAGATCATGTGATCTCCAAATGTAGATATCTTTTATTTTTTCTTTCCAGTTTAGATGTCTTTTATATCTTCTTGTTGCCTAATTGCCCCTACTAGAACCTCCAATACAATGCTGAATAAAGTCATCAAGAGCAGACACCCTTATCTTGTTCCTAATCTTAGAGGAACTCATTCTGACTTTTACCATTAAGTATAATGTCAGGTGTGGGTTTTTTATAGATAGCATTGAGGAGGTTGGGGAAAGTCCCTCTGTTTCTAGCTTATGAAATGTTTTGTCATGAAAGGGTGTCAGGTTCTATCAAGTGATTTTTTTCATCCCTTAAGACGATTATGTAGGTTGTGTCCTTCTTCTATTAATGCAGCGTATTTTGATTTTTCTATGTTAAATTAACCTTCTATACCTGAGACAAATTATACTTTGTTGTGGCTTATAATCCCTTTATGTTTCTGGATTTAGTTTGCTAGTATTTTGTTGATTATTTTTGCATGTATAATCATAAGAGATAATGTTCTGTAGTTTTCTTGTCATATCTTTATCTGATTTTGGTATAAGGATAATACTGACCACATAGAATGAGTTGGGAAGTGTTCCCTCCTCTTCTATTTTTTTGGAATAGTTTATGAATACTTGGTAATAATTATTCCTTAACATTTGATAGAGTTCACCACTGAAGCTATATGAGTCTGGGCTTTTTAAAAATAATTTTATTTTTAATTTTTGTGGCTGTGTAGTAGGTGTATATATTTTGGTACAGACATGAAGTACGTATTTTGGTACAGGTATGCAATGCATAATAATCACATCATGGAAACTTGGGTATCCCTTCCCTCAGGTATTTATCCTTTGTGTTACAAACAGTCCAGTTTTACTCTTTTAGTTGTTTTAAAATGTACAACTAAATTATTATCGACTATAGTCCCCCTGTTGGGTAATCAAAGGCTAGATCTTATTCTTTCTAATAATATTTTTGTACCCATTAACCATCCCCACTCCACTCCCCAGCCCCCCACTATCTTTCCCAGGCTCTGGTAACCGTCCTTCTATTCCATATCTCCATGAGTTCAATTGTTTTGATTTTTAGATTCTATAAATAAGAACACGTGATGTTTGTCTTTCTTTGCTTGGCTTATTTCACTTAACATAATGACCTCCACTTCCATTCGTGTTCTTGCAAATGATAGAATCTCATTATTTTTCGTGCTGAATACTTCATTGTGTATATGTGCCACATTTTCTTTGTCCATTCACCTGTGGATGGACCTTAGGTTGCTTGCACATCTTGGCTATTGTGAATGCTGCTGCAACAGACATAGGAGTGCAGATATTTCTTTTATATACTGATTTCCTTTATTTTGGGTATATACCCAACAGTGGGATTGCTGGATTGTATGGTAGCTTTATTTTTAGTTTCTTGAGGAACCTTCAAACAGTTCTCCATTGCGGTTTCACTAATTTACATTCCCACCAATAGTGTACAAAAGTTCCCTTTTCTCCACATCCTTGCCAGCATTGTTATTGCCTGACTTTTAGACAAAAGCCATTTTCACTGGGATGGGATGATGTCTCATTGTAGCTTTGATTTGCACTTATCTGATGATCAGTGACATTGAGCACTTTTTCATATGCCTGTTTGCCATTTGTATGTCTTCTTTTGAGAAATACCTATTTAAATATTTTGCCCATTTTTAATCAGATTATTAAATTTTTTCCTACATAGTTGTTTGAGCTCCTAATATATTCTAGTTATTAATTCCTTGTTAGATAAACAGTTTGCAAATATTTTATCTCATTCTATGGCTTGTCTCTTCACTTTGTTGATTGTTTCCTTTACTGTGAAGAAGATTGTCAATTTAATTTGATCCCGTTTGTCCATTTCTGCTTGGGTTGCCTGGGCTTGTGGGATATTACTCAAGAAATTTTTGCCCAGACAAATGTCCTGGAGAGTTTTCCCAACGTTTTCTTGTAGCAGTTTCAATAGCTGGAGTTCATAGATTTGACTCTTTAATCCGTTATGATTTGACTTTTGTATAAGGCAAGAGATAAGGATCACATTTCATTCTTCTGCATATGGATATCCAATTTTCTCAGCATCACTTCCTGAAGACACTGGCTCTTCCCCAATGTATGTAAAAAGCTATTAATTCCATTTATTCTATAGTACAGACTAGGTTCAATGTTTCTTTGTTGGTTATCTGGCTGCGAGATCTGTCCAATGCTTGAAGTGGGGTGTTAAAGTCTCCAGTTATTATTGTATTGGGGTCTATCTCTCTCTTTAGTTCTAATAATATTTGCTTTATATATCAGGGTGCTCTAGTGTTGGAAGCATATATATTTACCATTGTTATATCCTTTTGTTGAATTGACTCCTTCATTATTATATAATGACCTTCTTTGTCTCTTCTTACAGTTTTTGTCTTGAAATCTATTTTGTCTTATATAAGTATAGCTACTCCTGCTCTTTTTAGTTTCCATTGGCATGAAATATCTTTTTCCATTCCTTTATTTTTAGTCTATGTGTGTCTTTAATAGGTGACATGTGTTTCTTGTAGGCAGTGGATCATTGGGTCTTGTTTCTTCATCCATTCATCCAGTCTATGTCTTTTGATTGGAGAGTTTATTCCTTTTACATTCAATGTTATTATTTTTAAGTATAAACTTACCCCTGCCATTTTGTTATTTGTTTTCTGGTTGTTTTGCGGTCTTCTCTTTCTTCTTTCCTTCTTTCCTCCCTTCCTGTCTTCCTTTTAGTGAAGGCGATTTTCTCTAGTGGTATGCTTTAATTTCTTGCTTTTCATTTTTTGTATATCCATTTTATGTTTTTTGATTTGAGGTTACCATGAGCCAGGCAAATACTATCTTATAACCCATTATTTTAAACTGATTACAACTTAGCACTGATTGCATAAATAAATAAACAGGCAAAAAGAAAACCGTTAGTTTAACTTCATTGTCCCCTGCTTTTTAACATTTTGTTGTTTCTCTCTGTCTTATTGTACTGTCTATGCCTTGAAGAATTGCCGTAGTTATTTTTGATTGGTTCACCATTTAATCTTTCTACTTAAGAAAAGTTTACACATCACAATTACAGTGTTATAATATTCTGTTTTTCTGTGTGCTTACTATTACCAATGAGTTTTGTACCTTCAGATGATTTCTCCTTGCTCATTAATGTCCTTTTCTTTCAGATTGAAGAACTCCCTTCAGCATTTCCTGTAGGACAGGTCTGGTGTTGATAAAATCCCTCAGATTTTGTTTCTCTGGAAAGTCTTTATTTCTCCTTCATGCTTAAAGGATACTATCCTAGGGTAAAAGTTTTTTTCCTTCAGCTCTTTAAATATGTCATGCTACTCTCTCCTGGCCTGTGAGGTTTCCCCTGAAAAACCTACTGCCAAATGTATTGGAGCTCCATTATATGTTATTTGTTTCTTTTCTCTTGCTGCATTTAGAATCCTTTAGCCTTAACCTTTGGTAGTTTGATTATTAAATGCCTGTAGGCAGTCTTTGGGTTAAATCAGCTTGGTGTTCTATAACCCTCTTGTACTTCAATGTTGATACCTTTCTCTAGGTTTGGGAATTTCTCTGATTTTATCCCTTTGAATCAAGTTTCTATGCCATCTCTTTCTCTACCTCTTCTTTAAGGCCAGTAACCGTTAAATTTGCCCCCTTTTGAGGCTGTTTTCCAGATCTTGTAGGCTTGCTTCATTCTTTTGTATTCTTTTTTCTTTTAACTCTTCTGACTGTGTATTTTCAAGTAGCCTGTCTTCAAGCTCACGAATTCTTTCTTCTGCTTGGTCATTTCTGTTATTAAGAGATTCGGCTCATTCTTCAGCATGACAATTGCATTTTTCAATTCTAGAATTTCTACTTGATTTTTAAAATTACTGTAATCTCTTTGTTAAATTTATCTGATAGAACTCTGAATTCTTTCTCTGTGTTGTCTTTAATTTCTTTGAGTTTTCTCAAAACAGCTGTTTTGAATTTTTTTGTCTGAAGTGTCATGTACCTGTTTCTCCAGGATTGGTCCCTGGTGCCTTTTATTTGGTGAGGTTGCGTTTTCCTGGATGGTGGTGATGCTTGCAGATGTTCTGTTAGTGTCCGGGCATTGCAGAGTTAGGTATTTATTGTAGTCTTCACAGTCTGGGCGTGTTTGTGCCTGTCCTTCTTGGGAAGGCTTTTTAGGTATTCAAAGGGACATGGGCCCTAAGCCCAATAACACTGTGGTTTTTGCAGACTTGAGAGGTATTGCTCTGGTGGTCTCAGATAAGATGAAGAAAATCTCTCTGGATTACCAGGCAGAGACTCTTGTTCATTTTCTTTACTTTTTCCCAAACAAACAAATGGAGTCAGTTTCTCTCTGCCTCTCTCTCTCTCTCTCTCTCTGTCTCTGTCTCTGTGCTTAGCCATCTGAAACTGGGGGTGTGGTGATGCAAGCACCTCTGTGGTCACCACCACTGGGTGCACTGTGTCAGTGTCAGACCTGAATCCAGCACAGCACTGGGCCTTGCCCAAGATCCTTCCCTTCAGGGTGATGAATTCCCCCAGGCCCTGGGTGTATCCAGAAATGCTGTCTCAGAGCCAGAGATTGGAGTCAAAAACCTTAGCAATTTACATGCTATTCTGTTGTACTGCAGCTAAGCTGGCACTCAAACCACAACACAAAATGTTTTCACTCTTCCCTCCCCTTTCCATGGGCAGAGGAACCTCTCCCTATGGCCACCACCACCGCCTGTCCATATGGGCTTCTGCCAGGCCACTGCCAATATTCACTTAGAGCATAAGGATTCTTTCATCAGCTTGCATTGAACGCTGCCAGGCTTGGGACTCGCCCTCCAGGGCAGTGGGCTCCTCTCTGGCCCAGGGCAGGTCTAGAAATGCTGTCTAGAGCCTAGGCCTAGCCTCAGGGACCCCAAGAGCCTGCTTGTTGCTCTACCTCACTGTGGCCAAGCTGGTACCTAGGGTACAAGACAAATTTCACCTTCCTTTCCCTCTGCTTTTCTCAAACAGGAGTCTTTCACTGTAGCCACCTCAGCTGGGAATGTGCTGGGTCACCCCTGAAGCCAGCTCATCTCAGAGCCTAAGGACCATTGCGTATTCCCTGGATATCACTGGTGGTTATTCAGGGCCCAAGGGCTCTTTAGTCAGTCGATGATGAATCCTCCTGGGACTGGGTCCTTCCCTCAAGGCAGCAGGTTCCCTTTTGGCTCAAGGTGTGTGTCTAGAAGTGTCACCCGGGAGTTAGGGCCTGGAACAGGGACCTCATGACTCTGGCTGGTGCCCTATCCTACCATGGCTGAGCTGGTATCCAAAATCCAAGACAAAGTTCTCTTTACTTTTTTGCTTTCCTTTCCTTAAGGAGAAGGAAGAAGTTTGTTTGTTGTTGTTTCTTGTTTTTTGTTTTTTTTTAAAAAGAGCCAGAGTTTCCCTCTGTCACCCAAGCTGTAGTGCAGTGGTGTGATCTCAGCTCACTGCAACCTCTGCCTACTGGGTTCAAGCAATCCTCTTGGCTCAGCCTCTCAAGTAGCTGGGATTACAAGTGTGTGCCACCACACCTGGCTAATGTTTTTATTTTTAGTAGAGACAGGATTTCACCATGTTGGCCAGGCTGCTCTTGAACTCCTGACCTCAAGTGATCCACCCACCTCAGCCTCCCAAAGTGCTGGGATTACAGGCGTGAGCTACTGCACCCGGCCAGGAAGGAGTCACTTTTGTCAAGCTGTACTGCCTAGTGTTGAGGGAGAGCTGGCGCCAGCTGGTATCTCTCTAGTCATGTGTCACCCTAGTTCATTGGAGTTACACCCAGCCAATGAACTCCTAGGATTGCAATTCCTAGGCAACTCCTGGATTACCAGGCAGAGATTCTTGTTCCTTTTCTTTACCTTTTCCCAAACAAATAGAGTCTCTCTCTCTCTCTCTCTCTCTGTGCTGAGCCACCTGAAACTGAGCAATGGTGATACAAGCACTTCTGTGGCCATCACCACTGGGTGCACTGTGTCAGACCTGAATCCAGCACAGGACTGGGCCTTGCCCAAGATCCTTCCCTTCAGGGTAAGGAGATGCCCCAGGCCCTGGGTGTATCAAGAAATGCTGTCTGGGAGTCAGAGAGCTCCCAGAAGCTGCCTAAGAGTTGCATAGGAATTGCAATCCTTGTGTCCTAGACTGCCTTTCAAATTTACCTAGGACCCCATAGCACTTTGCCCGCGGTGACAAGGCTTGCCAAGAAACTTAAGTTCTGACCACTGGGATGGGCAATTCCCCTCTGGCTAGGACTGGTCCAAATGTTCCCTTCATGCATAGGTGCTACCTAAGCCCAGCACAGCTTTGTTCTCCGCTGTGACAGAGCAGCACTGAGTTCAATGTAAAGTTCCCCAGCTGCTGCACTCTCCCTCCCCAAAGTGCACTGATTCTCTCTCTGTGCCAGACAGCAGCTGCCTAGGTATGAGGGTGGGGTGGCAGTAGCAATTCAAGACTCTTTCTTCTGCCCTCCTCAATGCTTCTATGATATGAAGTTAAAACCAGGCACTATGATTGCTCATCTGATTTTTGGTTCTTGTGATGTGTGCTTTTCTGTGTGCAAATAGTTGTTAAAATTTGGTGTTCCAGTTGGGGGTTGAATGGTATAGCTTTGTGTCTCCACCCAAATCTCAGGTTGAATTGTAATTCCCAGTGTTGGGGAAAGGACCTGATGGAAGGTGATTGACTAATGAGAGTGGAATTTCCCCTTGCAGTTCTGGTGACAGAGGTCTCATGAGATCTTGTTGTTTGCAAGTGTGTAGCACTTCCCCCTTCACTCTCTCTCTCCTGCTGCCATGTGAATACATGCTTGCTTCCACTTTGCCCTTCTGCCATGATTGTAAGTTTCCTGAGGTCTCCCAACCATGCTTCCTGTACAGCCTGTGGAACTGTGAGTCAGTTAAACCTCTTTTTTTTTTTCATAAATTACCCAGTTTCAGGTAGTTCTTTATAGCTGTGTGAGAACAGACTAATATAGCTTCTATTCTGCCATATTGTCCCAGCCTTCCCTGAGACTTTTTTTGTGGAAGATTTTTATTAGTAATTCGATCTCTTTACATGTAATTCAGACTTTCTAATTCTTCTTGAATCAATTTCTTTTTTTTTTTTTTGAGACAGAGTCTCGCTCTGTCGCCCAGGCTGGAGTGCAGTGGCGCCATCTCGGCTCACTGCAAACTCTACCTCCCGGGTTCATGCCATTCTCCTGCCTCAGCCTCCCAAGTAGCTGGGACTACAGGCGCCTGCCACCACGCCCGGCTATTTTTTTGTATTTTTAGTAGAGACGGGGTTTCACCATGTTATCCAGGATGGTCTCAATTTCCTGACCTTGTGATCCGCCCACCTCAGCTTCCCAAAGTGCTAGGATTACAGGCGTGAGCCACCACGCCCGGCCTTCTTGAGTCAATTTCAGTAGTGTGTGTTTCTCTAGGAATCTATCCTTTTTCTCTAAGTTATCTAACATTTTGATCTACAATTATTTATAGCATTCCTTTATAATTCCTTTTATTTCTTTGACAGTGATAGTGAAGGCTTCTCATTTATTTCTAATGTAGTAATTTGAGGCTTTTTTTCCCCTCTTGGTCTATCTGGCTATATCCCATAAATTTTGGTATGTTGTCTTTTCATTGTCATTCTTATCAAAGTATTTACTAATTTCCGTTTGATTTATTCTTTGACCCATTGGCTATTTTAGTGTGTTGTTGAAATGATCTGTACAACAAACCCCTGTGAGACAAGTTTATCTATATAACAAACCTGCACAGGTACCCTGAACCTAAAATGAAAGTTTTTAAAAAACAGTGTGGGCTGGGCATGGTGGCTCACGCCTGTAATCCCAGCAGTTTGGGAGGCCTAAGTGAGCAGATCACCTGAGGTCAGGAATTCGAGGATGGCAAAACTCTGTCTCTACTAAAAATACAAAAATTATCCAGGTGTGGTGATGGGCGCCTGTAATCCTAGCTACTCGGGAGGCTGAGGCAGGAGAATCTCTTGAACCTGGGAGGCAGAGGTTGCAGTGAGCTGAGATTGCGCCATTGCACTCCAGCCTCAGCAACAAGAGCAAAACACCATCTCAAAAAAACCCAAAAAAACAAAAAAAAGTGTGTTGTTTAATCTTTACATATTTATAAACTCTCAAATTTTCTTCTATTATTGACTCTAATTTTATTTCCTTGTGGTTAGAGAATATACTTTGTATAATTCTAACCCTTTTAAATATATTAAGGTTCGCTTTATGGCCTAACACACAGTTAATTCTGGAAAATATTTCATATACACTTGAGAAGAATGTGTGCTCTGCTGTTCTTGGGTGAAGTGTTCTATAGATATCTGTTAGTTCTAGCTTAGCTTAGTTTATAGTGTTGTTCATGTCTTCGATCTACTTTTCAGTCTTCTGCCTAGTTGTTTTATCCATTATCAAAAGTACAATATTGAAGTCTCCAACTATTATTGTTGCATTATTTCTTCCTTTCTTTCTGTTACTTTTTGCTTCATGTGTTGTGGCGCTCTGTTGTTAGATGCATATATGTTTAAAAATATTTTCTGTTCTTGACAGATTTACCATTTAATTACTGTAAAATACCCTTCTTTGTCTCTGCTAACGTTTTTGTTATAAAATATTGTTTTCTTAAAATCGCCACTGGTATTTTGTCTGATACTATAGCTACTCCAGGGCTCTTTCTTTTTTTAAGCCACTAGGGTTTTATTTTATTATTTTATTATTTTTTTAATTATACTTTAAGTTTTACGGTACATGTGCACAACGTGCAGGTTTGTTACATATGTATACATGTGCCATGTTTGTGTGCTGCACCCATTAACTCCTCATTTAACATTAGGTGTATCTCCTAATGCTATCCCTCCCCACCCACCGACCCCACCACAGGCCCCTGTGTGTGATGTTCCCCTTCCTGTGTCCACGTGTTCTCATTGTTCAATTTCCACCTATGAGTGAGAACATGCGGTGTTTGGTTTTTTGTCCTTGCAATAGTTTGCTGAGAATGGTGGTTTCCAGCTTCATCCATGTCCCTACAAAGGACATGAACTCATCATTTTTTATGGCTGCATAGTATTCCATGGTGTATATCCAGTGTATCATTGTTGGACATTTGGGTTAGTTCCAAGTCTTTGCTATTGTGAATAGTGCCGCAATAAACATACGTGTGCATGTGTCTTTATAGCAGCACGATTTATAATCCTTTGGGTATATACCCAATAATGGGATGGCTGGGTCAAATGGTATTTCTAGCTCTAGATCCCTAAGGAATCACCACACTGACTTCCACAATGGTTGAACTAGTTTACAGTCCCACCAACAGTGTAAAAGTGTTCCTATTTCTCCACATCCTCTCCAGCACCTGTTGTTTCCTGGGTTTTTAATGATCACCATTCTAACTGGTGTGAGATGGTATCTCATTGCGGTTTTGATTTGCATTTCTCTGATGGCCAGTGATGATGAGCATTTTTTTCACGTGTTTTTTGGCTGCATAAATGTCTTCTTTTGAGAAGTGTCCATTCATATCCTTCGCCAACTTTTTGATGGGGTTGTTTGTTTTTTTCTTGTAAATTTGTTTGAGTTCATTGTAGATTCTGGATATTAGCCCTTTGTCAGATGAGTAGATTGCAAAAATTTTCTTCCATTCTGTAGGTTGCCTTTTCACTCTGATGGTAGTTTCCTTTGATGTGCAGAAGCTCTTTAGTTTAATGAGGTCCCATTTGTCAATTTTGTCTTTTGTTGCCATTGCTTTTGGTGTTTTAGACATGAAGTCCTTGCCCATGCCTATGTCCTGAATGGTATTGCCTAGGTTTTTTTCTAGGGTTTTTATGGTTTTAGGTCTAACATTTAAGTCTTTAATCCATCTTGAATTAATTTTTGTATAAGGTGTAAAGAAGGGATCCAGTTTCAGCTTTCTACATATGGCTAGCCAGTTTTCCCAGCACCATTTATTAAATAGGGAATCCTTTCCCCATTTCTTGTTTTTGTCAGGTTTGTCAAAGATCAGATAGTTGTAGATATGTGGCATTATTTCTGAGGGCTCTGTTCTGTTCCATTGGTCTATCTCTCTGGTATAGACCAATACAACAGTATTGGTACCAGTACCATGCTGTTTTGGTTACTGTAGCCTCGTAGTATAGTTTGAAGTCAGGTAGCGTGATGCCTCCAGCTTTGTTCTTTTGGCTTAGGATTGACTTGGTGATGCGGGCTCTTTTTTGGTTCCATATGAACTTTAAAGTAGTTTTTTCCAATTCTGTGAAGAAAGTCATTGGTAGCTTGATGGGGATGGCATTGAATCTATAAATTACCTTGGGCAGTATGTCCATTTTCACAATATTGATTCTTCCTACACAACAGCATGGAATGTTCTTCCATTTGTTTGTATCCTCTTTTATTTCATTGAGCAGTGGTTTGTAGTTCTCCTTGAAGAGGTCCTTTGCATCCCTTGTAAGTTGGATTCCTAGGTATTTTCTCTTTGAAGCAATTGTGAATGGGAGTTCACTCATGATTTGGCTCTCTGTTTGTCTGCTATTGGTGTATAAGAATGATTGTGATTTTTGCACATTGATTTTGTATCCTGAGACTTTGCTGAAGTTGCCTATTACCTTAAGGAGATTTTGGGCTGAGACGATGGGGTTTTCTAGATATACAATCATGTCATCTGCAAATAGGGACAATTTGACTTCCTCTTTTCCTAATTGAATGCCCTTTATTTCCTTCTCCTGCCTGATTGCCCTGGCCAGAACTTCCAACGCTATGTTGAATAGGAGTGGTGAGAGAGGGTGTCCCTGTCTTGTACCAGTTTACAAAGGGAATGCTTCCAGTTTTTGCCCATTCAGTATGATATTGGCTGTGGGTTTGTCATAGATAGCTGTTATTATTTTGAGATATGTCCCAGCAATACCTAATTTATTGAGAGTTTTTAGCATGAAGGTCGTTGAATTTTGTCAAAGGCCTTTTCTGCATCTATTGAGATAATCATGTGGTTTTTGTCGTTGGTTCTGTTTATATGCTGGCTTACGTTTATTGATTTGCATATGTTGAACCGGCCTTGCATCCCAGGGATGAAGCCCACTTGCTCATGGTGGACAAGCTTTTTGATGTGCTGCTGGATTCGGTTTGCCAGTATTTTGTTGAGGATTTCTGCATTGATGTTCATCAGGGATATTGGTCTAAAATTCTCTTTTTTTGTTGTGTCTCTGCCAGGCTTTGGTATCACGATGATACTGGCCTCATAAAATGAGTTAGGGAGGATTCCCTCTTTTTCTATTGATTGGAATAGTTCCAGAAGGAATGGTACCAGCTGTTCCTTGTACCTCTGGTAGAATTCGGCTGTGAATCCATCTGGTCCTGGACTTTTTTTGGTTGGTAAGCTATTAATTATTGCCTCAATTTCAGAGCCTGTTATTGGTCTATTCAGAGATTTAACTTCTTCCTGGTTTGGTCTTGGGAGGGTGTATGTGTCGAAGAATTTATCCATTTTTTCCACATTTTCTCGTTTATTTGCGTAGAGGTGTTTATACTATTCTCTCATGGTAGTTTTTATTTCTGTGGGATCAGTGGTGATATCCCCGTTATCATTTTTTATTGTGTCTATTTGATTCTTCTCTCTTTTCTTCTTTATTAGTCTTGCTAGTGGTCTATCAATTTTGTTGATCTTTTCAAAAAACCAGCTCCTGGATTAATTGATTTTTTGAAGGATATTTTGTGTCTCTATTTCCTTCAGTTCTGCTCTGATCTTAGTTATTTCTTGCCTTCTGCTAGCTTTTGAATGTGTTTGCTCTTGCTTGGTTCCATTCTCCCCATCACTTTCAGGTACACCAATCAGACGTAGATTTGGTCTTTGCACATAGTCCCGTATTTCTTGGAGGCTTTGTTCATTTCTTTTTATTCTTTTTTCTCTAAACTTCTCTTCTTGCTTCATTTCATTCATTTTATCTTCCATCACTGATACCCTTTCTTCCAGTTGATCAAATCGGCTACTGAGGCTGGTGCATTGATCACGTAGTTCTCATGCCATGTTTTTCAGCTCCATCAGGTCCTTTAAGGACTTCTCTGCATTGGTTATTCTAGTTAGCCATTCATCTAATTTTTTTTCAAGGTTTTTAACTTCTTTGCCATGGGTTTGAACTTCCTTCTTTAGCTCGGAGTAGTTTGATTGTCTGAAGCCTTCTTCTCTCGACTCGTCAAAGTCATTCTCCATCCAGCTTTGTTCCATTGCTGGTGAGGAGTTGCACTCCTTTGGAGGAGGAGAGGTGCTCTGCTTTTTAGAGTTTCCAGTTTTTCTGCTCTGTTTTTTCCTCATCTTTGTGGTTTTATATACCTTTGGTCTTTGATGATGGTGACGTACAGATGGGGTTTTGGTGTGGATGTCCTTTCTGTTTGTTAGTTTTCCTTCTAACAGTCAGGACCCTCAGCTGCAGGTCTGTTGGAGTTTGCTGGAGGTCCACTCCAGACCCTGTTCGCCTGGGTATCAGCAGCTGAGGCTGCAGAACAGCAGATATTGGTGAACAGCAAATGTTGCTGCCTGATCGTTCCTCTGGAAGTTTTGTCTCAGAGGAGTACCCGGCCGTGAGAAGTGTCAATCTGCCCCTACTGGGGGGTGCCTCCCAGTTAGGCTACTTGGAGGTCAGGGACCCACTTGAGGAGGCAGTGTGTCTGTTCTCAGATCTCCAACTGCATGCTGGGAGAACCACTACTCTCTTCAAAGCTGTCATACAGGGACATTTAAGTCTGCAGAGGTTTCTGCTGCCTTTTGTTTGGCTATGCCCTGACCCTAGAGGTGGAGTCTATAGAGGCAGGCAGGCCTCCTTGAGCTGTGGTGGGCTCCACTCAGTCCTGCAGCCACTGTCCCACACTCCCCAGTGAGATGAACCCAGTACCTCAGCTGGAAATGCAGAAATCACCCGTCTTCTGTGTCGCTCATGCTGGGAGCTGTAGACTGGAGCTGTTCCTATTCGGCCATCTTGGCTCCACGCCTCCGGGGCTCTTTTCGTTACCCTTTCCTTGGTATCTTTTTGCATCCTTTTGCTTTCAAGCTGAAACATATTTTTAATTCATTCTGCCAGAATCTGCCTTTTGATTGGAGTGTTGAATTTATTTATAATTAGTATAATTACTGATAATTATACTTAGTAATTAGTATCATTACTGATAATTATACTTAGTAATTAGTATCATTACTGATAATTATACTTAGTAATTAGTATCATTACTGATAATTATACTTAGTAATTAGTATCATTACTGATAATTATACTTAGTAATTAGTATCATTACTGATAATTATACTTAGTAATTAGTATCATTACTGATAATTATACTTAGTAATTAGTATCATTACTGATAAGGTAGGACTTTATATCTACCATTTTGCTATTTACTTTCCATATGTCTCCTATTCTTTTTTGCTGTCTATTCCTCCCTTACTGATGTTTTTTATGTTAAGTAGATATTTTCTACTTTACTATTTTAATTCCATTGTTTCTTTTATGTTATATTTTTTAGTTATTTTCGTAGTGGTTGCTCTAAGAATTACAGTTAACATCTTCATGTATAAAAGCTAGTTTGTGTAATACTAATTTAATCTCAAAAGTATATAAAATTTTGCTCAAATATAATCCCATTTCCTCTCCTTTCCTTTGTGCTATTATTATAATACAAATGGTACTTTTTATACATTATAAAGCCATAAACACAGTTTTATAATTGAGATGGAGTCTCACTCTGTTGCCCAGGCTGGAGTGCAGTGCTGCAATTTTGGCTTCCTGCAGCCTCTGCCTCCCAGGTTCAGGTGATTTGCCTGCCTCCACCTCCCAAGCAGCTGGGATTACAGGCACACACCACCATGCCAGGCTAATTTTTGTATTTTAGTAGAGATGGGATTTCACCATGTTGGGTAGGATGATCTGCCCACCTCAGCCTTCCGAAGTGCTGGGGTTACAGGTGCGAGCCACTGCACCTGGCCTTCAGTTATCTTTCAAATCAGGAGATAAAAGTGTCACAAATAAAAAATTTATTCTTACTGTCTTTTATGCTTACCTGTGTAGATACTTTTTCTTGTGTTCTCTATATCTTCATGTGGTTTTAAGTTCATGTCTGGTATTACATCATTTCAGCCTGCAGTGCTCCCTTTAGTATTTCTTGTAGGAGAGGTCTGCTAGCAAGAAAATCACTTTTTGACAAAATGTAATAGCATTTTAATTTCTTCTTTTTTCTTTTCTTTTCTCTTTCTTTTATTTTTTATTTTTTGATGGACTCTCACTCTGTTGCCTAGGCTGGAGTGCAGTGGCGTGATCTCAGCTCACTGCAACCTCTACCTCCTGGGTTCAAGCAATTCTCCTGCCTCAACCTCCCCAGTAGCTGGGATTATAAGCACACACCACCATGCCCAGCTCATTTTTGTATTTTTAGTAGAAACGGGGTTTCACCATGTTGGCCAGGCTGGTCTAGAACTTCAGACCTCAAGTGATCCACCTGCCTCAGCTTCCCAAAGTGCTGGGATTACAGGCATTAGCCACTATGAGTGGCCAATTTCTTTGTTTTTCAAGAATAATTTTGAAAGACATAGAATTCTTGGTTGACAGTGTTTTTTCTTTTTGCACTTTGGGTATGTCATCCTGCTGCCTTCTGACCTCCATAGTTCCTAAGAAAGCAGCTATTAATTTTTTTTTTCTTTTTTTGAGACGGAGTCTTGCTCTGTCAGCCAGGCTGGAGTGCAGTGGTGCGATCTCAGCTCACTGTAAGCTCCGCCTCCTAGGTTCACACCATTCTCCTGCCTCAGCCTCCCGAGTAGCTGGGACTACAGGTGCCCACCACGAAGCCCGGCTAATTTATTGTATTTTCAGTAGAGACAGGGTTTCACTGTTTTAGCCAGGATGGTCTCGATCTCCTGACCTCTTGATCCATCTGCCTTGGCCTCCCAAAATGCTGGGATTACAGGTGTGAGCCACCACGCCCAGCCGAAAGTAGCTATTAATCTTATTGAAGATTATTGCACGTGATGAATCACTTCTTTCTTGCAACTTTCAAGACATTCTTTGGCTTTGACTTTTGACAGTTTGGTTATAATGTGCCAAGTGTATAAGTATAAAAGACAGTTATCATTGGTTATAATGTGCCAAGTGCAGATCTGTTTGAGTTTACCCTACAGAGTTTGTTGAGTTTCTAGGATATATAGATTAACATTCTTCATCAAGTATGGAAGTTTTCAGCCATTATTTCTTCAAAAATTTTCTTCTACTTTCTCTTCTCTCTTTTAGGGACTCCCATTGTGCATATATTGATACTATATGGTGGTGTGCTATGGTTCTCTATGGCTCTGTTAGTCTTATTTTATTCTTTTCTGCTTCCCTTTTTTGACTGGATAATCTCAATTGACTTTGACTTATCTCCCAGTTTTTGATTCTTTATTCTGATAGCATGTATCTGCTGTTGAGCTCTTCCAGTGAATTTTTCATTTCCACTAATGTACTTTTCAACTCCAGAATTTCTATTTGTTTTTTGTTTATATTTTCTGATTTCCCTGTTAACAATCTGTTAGACATTATACACGTATTTTCTTTTTTTTTTTTTTTTTTTTTTTTTTTTGAGACAGAGTCTTGCTGTCTCCCAGGCTGGAGTGCAGTGGCACGATCTCGGGTCACTGCAAGCTCCACCTCCTGGGTTCATGCCATTCCCTGCCTCGGCCTCCCGAGTAGCTGGGACTACAGGCACCCACCACTATGCCCGGCTAATTTTTTTTTTTTTTTTTTTTTTAGTCAAGATGGGGTTTCACCGTGTTAGCCAGGATGGTCTTGATCTCCTGACCTTGTGATCCACCCGCCTCGGCCTCCCAAAGTGCTGGGATTACAGGCATGAGCCACCACGCCCAGCCACATACTTTCTTAAAAGTCTTTAGTTGTTGTGTTCTTTAGTTCTTCAGATGAGCTAATTTAGTTTTTGCCTATTAAATCCAATGTATAGGCCCCTTCAGGGACGGTCTTTTTTGACTTATTTTTTTTTCTCTGTGTAAAGGTCATATTTTTCTGTTTCTTTATATTTCTCATAATTTTTTCAATAAACTAGATATTTTAAATAATGTAATATGACAACCCTTACAATCAGATTCACATTTTTAAGGGTTTCTTGTTAGTATTGTTGTTCTTGCTGTTATTGCCATTTGTTTGTTTAGTGACTTTCCTAAATGACTACTTTACAGTTTGTATTCTTTGTTGCATATGGCTACTGAAGTCTGTTTGGTTAGCTTTGTAGTCAGTTAATGATTGGCTAGAGAGTTCCTTTAATGCCTTGAACAATTAAATCTCCCAGCCCTTGCTGATTAGCTTTGTCAACCTATTTGGGCATGCCTTCAATATTCTGACATTTTACTCCTGCTTTAGCTTTCACTTCCTGCTTGCTTTGGGACTCAGGATCAGCTAGAGATAAGAGATTAGGGCCTTCTCTGGTCTTTTATGAGCATGCATACAGCCCTGCACATGCGTGTGGACTTCTAGATTCCCTGGAGTATAATTAAAGCTGTTCAAAACTCCCAGTGGGGTTTCATTCTACTGCTTTTCCTTTTCAGTTTTTTAGTTAGCTTTTTGTTTGCCCCAACTGATATCCTCACCTCTGGCAGCTATGATGTTAAACAATTACTACTGATTGTTTTCAGCAAATGCCCTATGGAAAAGGCTGTTTGGACTGAGAAAGCTGTCAGTCAGGTCAAATAAATATAACCTCTGTAAGTGGGGGATTTCCAAAGAGTTGCCAAACAGGTAAAATTGGAAAATCCTCTAGGAATGATGCTTTTGGGGACCTCTAAACTCATTATGTCCCCTCTAGTGGCTGCTACCCTAATTGTGATGTTGTTGGTTCTCAAGGCTGCCACAAAATTGGGGCAAACATGATGAGTTATAGAAAGTTAAAATACCACAAAACTCGCTGTTCTTACTGAGTGTCAGTCATTCTTCTTCATAAATTCTCCTTGGGTTGTTGCAAAGGAGCAGTAATTAACTTCACTAATTAATTTCCAGAGTTCAGTTTTGAAAAAGTTGATTTTGACAACTTTTTGTTAGTGTTCTCATTGCTTTTATGGATAAGCAGATTTTCAGAGGCCCTTGCTCTTCACTGATCTGGAAGTTCTTCACATAGTTATTTTTACACAGAGGACCGAAGTAACTATGTTTGATTATAGTATGTTATGTAGGTGCCCCTAATTTGGTCTCAGTCCAGTTGGCCCAACACATGCATTCACAGCCCCAACAAAGGAAGTGATTCATGAGGACCCAGACCCTGATCTGACAGAATAGGATCACTTCTTATTGGATTCAGAAAAGACTCAGTTGTGAGTAGAAACTTCATGACTTCCAATGATTTTATAGCAGGGGGAGTTTCCAAAGGCCTCCTAATACCAGATCTGACTGTCCCCATGGGCAAAGCATTCTTCAACAAACTTAAATACAGATAGCAAGTATTTCAACACCCTAAGTGTTCTATCACTGACACATGATGAGTTTCTGTGCCTGGGTTTCTAATAAGAATTTTTGTTTTAAAAAATAAAAAGAAATTCTTTTTCTCAAGTATCTGGGGCAAAGGTATGAATTATAACTCTTGAAGAATCTGACATTTTTGAAAAGTAAGAATTTTGTCCCCAGAGTTTAAGGACAGTGATTCTGAGGAGCTGTTAATTTAAATTGGAGACATTTGTAAAGAACATAAAGTAAAGATGTGAATACTGAGAATCCTCTTCATGAGTCAACTTTAAAGTTTGTCCAAAAATTAACATTTGAGACATTTAGGTTTTCTCTAAGGTAAAAATACATGTCATGCATTCACAAGCAACCACAAGTTTATTAAAGAATAGCCAGCATTCTGTTTTCTAGGGGAAGACAAAGCAAATGGCCAGAATGACTCTTGGGGGAAAAGGGAGTAAGACACAAAGTGGGAGCATTCACAGTGCAAAAAACAAATGGTAAAATAGATCTATTGGAATGCATGACAAAGACCTGAATAGCCAGAAAGGTCTATAAATTACTATACACAGATCACTGTCACTGAAGAATCCATTGATTGCAACATATGAAAATTTCTGAAATAGAAAGCTGAGTAATACATTTCTAAGTTGGGAAAATGGGTGCCAGCTTCTGAAAGAGGAAAACATTTAAGAACAGAGCAGCATCTATGCCTTATTTATTTATTTTTGGTTGTTATAGAAAATAGCAAGGAAGGAATAAGTTGAATTCAGCTGATAGTATTCAGAGCTAAGATAAAGTGAACCATTATAAGAAATTAAGCGGCATCATCAGAGATATGTGGTCCCCAAAGCATGAGGGACTAAGTGGCGAGGACACCTGGTTATGCTTTTCTGGCTTCTGATCCGGGATGTATTACCATACTCTAATTATAGAACTCATTGCCAAAGGTTGAAGAAATACAGCTGTTGGAGTTATTTAGAATAAGAGCATAAGTATTTAAGTACAATGCCATTTACCAAGAAGTATATTGTGTTTCTTAATGCCATGAAACTAAAACACAGCCGCTGAGAAACAGACACATTTTTATAAGTCCAGATGGCTTTTTCCTCTCTTTTCACCCCCCTATTCTCTTCATATTGCTGGGAACCTGTCTTTCTACCGGATTATTTTTCACATATGCTAGATGTTGATTTGTGCATTGTGTTCTCTCCTTTTGTTTTCTACTCCTTTTATCCCTTTAATAATTTTAAATATATTCAACTTACTGTCTCAGTCATAGGTTTATCAGAAGTCCTTATGGTTCTAATCCTACAGTCTTATTTTTGTTGTTTTGTTTATCTGTTTGCTGATTCTTGCTCCAAGGTGGATGTGTGATTGTGTATTTATTTTAAATAAGGCTTGTTTTGTGCATATGCATGTAAATTCCATGTTGCCTGGGTAACTGGAGTGTCCTTCCAGGGTGGGTTTTATGTTCCCTTCCCAGGCAATCCAAGTGTACCACTGGGCCATAAGAGTTTCTGTTATTTTCTTATCAGGTGGGAGGAGGGAAAGACAGGGGAGTTATGGGTTCTGTTCCACTTGAGTAGTTACAATTTGACTATAAGTCTACAAAGGGTACAAGTTCAAAGCTTTGATTTGTGTTATGAAATGATTTTTTAAATATAATTTTGCTTTTTTAGTTATGGATACATAATAGTTGTCCATATTTATGGGGTATATGTGATATTTTGATACAAACATACAGTGTGTAATGATCAAATCAAGGTAATTGGGGTATCCATCACCTCAAGTATTTATTATTTCTTTGTGTTAGGAACATTGCAGTTTCACTCTTTGAGTTATTTTGAAATATACAATAAATTATTGCTAACTACAGTCACTCTATTGTCCTACCTAATACTAGATCTTATTCCTTCTATCTAACTGTATTTTTGTACCCATTAACCATCCTCTCTGTATCCCCCTCTCCCCACTACCCTCCCAAACCTTTGCTAACTATCACTGTACTTTCTCAGGAAATTTTCATTTAACTGTTTCCCATGCAAAGCCGAGGTACAGAAATTTCACACATTGCTGACAGGATCATAAAATGGTGCCACCACTTTGAAAAAGAGGTTGGCAATACATTAAAAAGTTAAACACAGGGTTTCCTTATGACCCAGCAATTCTGCTCCTAGATGTATACCTGTAGGAAACGAAAACGATCACCTGTAACTGAATGTTTATAGCAGCATTATTTATAATAGCCTATAAGTGGAAATAACCCCAAATGTCTGTCAACTGGTAAACGGATCAATAAAATGTGGTATATCCAATAAATGGGATATTATTTGACATAAAAGGAATTAAGCATTGATAGATGCTACGGTATGAATGAACCTTGAAAACCTTATGCTAAATGAAAGAAGCCAACCCCAAAGGCCTTATTGTATGATTCCACTTATTTGGAATCTTCAGAATAGGCAAATCTGTACAGACTGAAAATAAACTAGTGGTTGCCATGGGCTACGGGGAGGACAAAACAGGGAGTGACAACTAAAGAGTACCAAGTTTCTTTGAGGGATGATGAAAACATTCTGGGATTAGAGAGTGGTGATGTTTGCACAGCTCTTTGAATATGCTAAAAACCACTGGGTTGTACATTTGAAAAGAGTGAACCTTTTGGTATGTGAATTATATCTCTATAAAGCTCTTTTTTTAAAAAAAATCATACTCACTAGACTGTGTTAAAGGTGAGGATAAAAACAGACAACAATCCCACAATTTAAACCCCCCACCCCGGGAACAATTTAATATACTTCCTTCTTGTATTTTATGATGTGTATATTTTATTATTTATTATCATCATATAAATTTAACTTTGTGTTCTGATTTTTTTTATTTCACGTTAGTCCTAAGCATTTTTTTTCAGTCTGCTTCCTAGTCTTGCTAACTATCTTCAACAATAATCACTTTATTTCCACAAGTGGATGTACCACATTTTATTTAACTGTTCCTCTATTTGTTACTTGATTTCTTTCCATTTCTTTGCTATAATAAAAAACACAATCATAAGTATCTTTGTGCACATAGTTTTTATCAGTTATTTCCTTAGAGATTTTAAAGAGCAAAATGTTAATGCTGTGTGAAAGTTTTTGATCATTTCCTGATGCTTGATTAATATTGCCAAATTTTATTCCAAAGGAGTTTTTCTATTTTATCCTTTAGGATGAAACACATTCCACTAAGTATTACATAGTTGAGTAACTACATTACCACTAACATAATATGCAGAGGATTTTCTACAGACCCCATGTGTGAAAATTCACCCCAGACCTTTGAGAAGTTGACCATGTGCCATTGAGTGGGTGAGAGCAGGCATGAAATTGGTTATGAACAGGTGAATTGCATGACTGATTACCCAAGCCTCTCCGTCTCTTCTTTAATTAATCAAAAGGCCTTTATAAGAATCATGTTGCAGAGGAGCCCATCACTTATAGAGCAAGGAAGGCACATTATACCAGGAATTAGGAAAGGATAGAGGATAAGGTTGAGCAAGGAAAACAGATCAGACTGTCATTTCAGGACAAGATTCTGTTCCCATGGGCATGGAGACTTCACATCATGGCAATACCCTATACGGCTTCCTGTCTGAGCATTGAAATCATCAGAGTACAAGCTTATTTTCTGAGGCCTACTCTTTATAAAAGTTCTGTAATTGCTGAGGGAACCAGGTTCCTTTGTGCCAAGTCCCTGCAGACTTAGGAAGTCACATTTGGAAAACACCCACCCCTAGCCAAGAGTTCTCAACAAGCTTTCATAAAGGAGAATTTTGTCGTAGATCTAAGTATTCCACCTGACAATACACATCATATGCTGGCCCACAGGCCCCTTTGAGCCTAAAAAAGGAAGAATTTTCTTACTTATTTCAATGCAGAGCTGAGTCTAAGACCCAATTCTACGTGGTCCACCAAAAACAAATGGTGTTGTCAAGTAGAACAACTGGTATCTTTTGCAATATGAGCTCTCCGGGAGAGAAGCTTAAGGCAAATCACCAACTGGCATAGCATTCTAATTTCTGACAGGTGTATTAATCACAATGTTTCATTTCCACACGCCCACACCCTCATTTCACTCTTGCATACATAACCGATGCACTTAGTTCATAGTTTATATCGGTAGGTGTAATCTCCAGGGTAGATTCAGTTAGAATTTTGACTGACTGACCTCTAAAGTAGTTACATGCTCATGTGGCTTTCAGATTCATTCTAGGAGGAGTCTACATTTCTGCCATAAATGAGAAGATGGTTGCCTTATACCACTGCTTTCTTTTTTTTAACGTTTCAAAAGTCTGAGGGTTATATTTTCTTGCCATCACAGCTTTTGGGGAAAGTTCCTATAATTTATCCATAGTATCTTTGAATGTAGGGTATCTTGTTTATAATTTTTAATGTTTTCAGAATCCACTTTGACTCTACATCTTTGAATATATTCATTTGAGAGTCTCCTCCTGCAATCCTGTTCTGCAGCTTTTTTCTTTCATTCAATTCAACTGTTTTTATATCCATCTGCAAACATGGAATCATTTCCAACTACTAATATTGAAATGGCAGATCAGGCCAGGTGCAGTGGCTCACACCTGTAATCCTAACACTTTGGGAGGCTGAAGTGGGCAGATTTCCTTAGCTCAGGAGTTCAGGACCAGCCTGGGCAACATGGTGAAACTTCATCTCTACTAAAAATACAAAAAATTAGCTAGGCACGATGGAATGTACTTGTAATCCCAGCTCCTGGGAGGACTGAGGCACGAGAATCTCTTGAACCCAGGAGGCAGAGGTTGCAGTGAGCTAAGATTAATTTATTCAATAGTGTTTTAAAATTGAGTACCTCCTGTGTTTCCTTCACTCTCCTGAGCCAGTAGTAAACAAAAATAAATTGCCTCACTATCTTCATGAACTTACAGTCCAGTAGAGGTACCAGAAAAGCAATAAGGACAAGATTTTTTAAAACAACTACAAAATTGTAACTACTGTAAATGCTCTGAAGGAAAGGTCTGTGGTGCTGGGAGGATGTATGAGAGGAGGCTATGACCTGGTCAGGGAAACCTTTTCTGAGAAAGTGACACTGCCCTGGGACATGAAGGATAAATAGGGTTACTTATGTGAATGGGGAAGGGGAGATAAGATGTCCCAGGCAGAGGGAACAGCATGTGCAAGCTTTGTCATAGGAGCTGAAAGTCTCCAAGACTCTGGAGAAAGGCCAGTGTGGCTAGGAGAAATACCTAATGTAGATGACATGTTGTTGATGGGTGCAGCAAACCACCATTCGCCATGGCACGTGTATACCTATATAATAAAGCTGCACATTCTGCACATGTATCCCAGATCTTAAAGTATAATAATTAAAAAAAGAAAAGAAAAGCCACTGTGGCTGAGGTATGTGGAAAAAATCAGAAGCGTGGAAGGAGATGAATTGGTGAAGAAAGCAGTGGCCATATTAATATTTGTCTTCATCCTAGGAACAGTTACATTAATATCAATTATCACTGTCTTAGAGCTGCAAATGTTGCTAATATATAACCATTAGAATCATTAAGCTATTGATTTTGCAGTATCCAACAGCAAATTTGAATTTAAAACCCTATATGGACTAAAGCAATTACAGGTGTTATACTGACTGCATATGATTTTTCTTGCATTTGCAATTGAAAATATTATTTTTAAGTACCCAGTAAAGTTTTTTGATTCTATGTTTCCCATACCAAATTTTTTATTGTAGTGGTACCTAGCATAGTGCTTCATGCTTAGTTGATGCTCAATAAATGCTTGCAGAATAGTGAGAAAAAGAGTGAGTTTGAGGCTGCAATGTGAAGAAATCATCAAGAGAGCCATGCTACTATGTTCATCTACAAATTCATTTGTGATACAACAAAATATAAAAAGAGTGGAGCTATGAACACTGTTTCAAATTCAAGTGCATTGCTGTCTGAGTCATTCCTACTTCTGCAATTGACTTATGCATTCTAAAATGACTCCTTCTCTTTTCACATTCATTGCATAGCTGTTATCTGGTTCGGGTATTGACTGATGTAATCAGAGTAGACAGTACACCCATCTGTTTCAAAGATGTCTCTTGCCATGGGAATGTGAGAGTGTGAAACATCAAACAGCATTGCAATAGATCCCTCACTCCTGGGTTGAAGATAATTGTTTCCCCAGAGTAGTGGGAGGCTTTATAATAACTTGGCTGAAACCTGTGAATCTAGTTAAGCTTATTTCAGTTCTGCAGACCTTCATGGAATGGTTTCTATGTGCAAGACACTCCTTATGTGAGCCGAGAGATACAAAGATGAATGTGCTGTAACTCCAGCCCTTTAGAGGAACTCAGAATTTCATGCACAAACATAACTCTAATTCAAAGCAGATGTGATACTTGCTATAGAAATTAGACACTTGAAGAGCTTTGGTAATGAATGGGAAAGAGCTCTAGTTGTAGATAAAGTTGGTGTCTTAGTCCCAATCTACTTATATTTTAACCAAATTTTTTACTCAACAATACCCATTGAGTCCTAATTTTTGTGTTTAGTAAAAGGATAAGGCATTTCTAGCCCTGGAGGAGCTCACACCCTTTGATGAAAATATATGAATAGATATATATTTTAGTATGATAAAATGTGGCAACTATTCATATGATATCAGAATTATGTGTATAATTCTAAGAAAGCACAGAGGGAAAAGCCTGGAGCACAGGGTGGAGCTGAGACCATTTTTTCAGTGGAGCTGGTAGGAGCTGGGTACTAAAGGATGAGTTGGCAAGGGACAGGTCAGGTCAGGGAGGAAGGATACTGAAGGCAGTGGGAAGAAAAACGTGCAAGACTCAAAGAAGTAAAAGCTTGCCATGCCTGGGGAATGACTAGTCATTCTAGACTCAAGAAGTATAGTGTGTGTAAAGGAGATAGAAGGAGGAGATGCTAGACAGTTTGCTGAAAGGAAAATTTTAACCTGCCCTAGGGAGTTTAGACATTATCTTATAGGGAATATTGTAGGCAGTGGCATGATCTAATTCATATTTTAGAGGATGCATAGAAGAGAGGAAGCTGAAGGCAGGAGACCGAGCTGGAGACAAATGCACTGACCACATAGGAATACACTGACCACAGGTGAGGGCAGGACTAGAGAAGCAGCATCATTGTTGCTGTCCACCTGTTTCAGTACCCCATGCAGGCATAAAAGGAAACAGTATTTTGCTGTTTCTCTGTTTTTGATTTGGCTATCATAATACATGCAAATAAAATGCAGCATGTATTAGATTCCCCCAGAGGTTTGTTCTGTGTAGTTAAATTAGACTGTTAATTTTCTAAAAGAACCAGAAACAAATTCAGCTAATCATGAACACAAATAAGATTTTCAGCGCCTGTATGCAAAATGAGGATAATAATGAAACCTTCCTCATGGGGCTGGTGTGATGATTAAATGAGATGACATCTGCAGAGCACTTGACACTGTACTGGCACGTAGTTGACACACAAAACATGTTAGCCTTTATATGAATGGGTGTCATGAGATCTGATGGTTTTAAAAATGGGAGTTTCTCTGCACAAGACCTCTCTTTGCCTGCTGCCATCCATGTAAGATGTGACTTGCTTCTCCTTGCCTTCTGCCATGATTGTGAGGTCTCCCCAGCCATGTGGAACTGTAAGTCAAATAAATCTCTTTCTTTTGTAGAAAAAAAAGTGTTAGCTATTATAATCCATTCACTGGATAGTTAATAAACATCTAGTCTGAACCCTCAGACACTGAAGCACAAAGTCATGAAGAGAACAAAACCCTGCTCTCCTTAGTCTCATAGTCCTTTGGCAGAAAACACTATATAAAGAAATGATTAAAAGAATGGGGCAAGTAGAAATAAAGGGTATGAGAAGGATGTTAGAGGTTCTAGAAGAGGATATATTCACCTCTGACTAGAGGGACAAAGTATAGGAGCTTTGGGGGAAAGGACCATTTTGAGCCTAATCACAAAGAATAATTTAGAAGGACATTCCAAGTAGTTGCATAAAGGCTTCCTACTCAAAACCGATTCACCAAACTAGCAACATCAGAATCAGCAGCACTTGGGAATTTGTATTAAATGTGAAATCTCAGGGCCTGCACCAGACCGACAGAATCTGCATTTTAGCAAAATTCCCAGATGACCTGTGTGCATATTAAAGCTGGAGAAGCAGGTACAAAGATGTAGAAGTGGAAATGAACTAAATAAGTACAGAAAGTATGTTTATTTGCTGAATGCAAATGACTCATTTAAAAAAATCAGAACCTAGCAGGTGACAAATTGATGTTTTTCTTTTTTAAGTTTATTTTAGGTTCAGGGGTACACGTGCAGGTTTGTTATGTAGGTAAACTTGTGTCACGAGAGTTTGTTGTACAAATTATTTCAACACCCAGATACTAAGCCTGGTACCCAATAGTTTTTTCTTCTAATCCTCTCCCTTCTCTCACCCTCTTACCTCAGGTAGGCCCTAGTGTCTGTTGTACCCTCTTGCTGTCCATAGGTTCTCACCATTTAGCTCCCACTTATAAGTGAGAACATGCAGTATTTGGTTTTCTGTTCCTGTGTTAGTTTGCTAAGAATAATGGCCTCTTGCTCCATCCATGTTCCTACAAAGAACATGGTCTCATTCTTTGTGTGGCTGCATAATATTCCATGGTGTATATTTACCATATTTTTTTTTTTTGGCAGAGTCTCACTCTGTCACCCAGGCTGGAGTGCAGTGGCACAATCTTGGCTCACTGCAATCTCCACCTCTCAAGTTCAAGTGATTATCCTGCCTCAGCCTCCCAAGTAGCTTTGATTACAGGTGTGTGCCACCATGCCCAGCTAATTTTTGTATTTTTAGTCGAAACAGGGTTTCACCATGTTGGCCAGGCTGATCTCAAACTCCTGACCTCAGGTGATGTACCCGCCTAGGCCTCCCAAAGTGCTGGGATTACAGGTGTGAGCCACCACACCTGGCCATATTTACCACATTTTCTTTATTCGATCAGTCATTAATGGGCATGTAGGTTGATTCCACGTCTTTGCTATTGTGAATAGTGCTACAATGAACTTACATGTACATCTGTCTTTATGATAGGATGATTTATATTCCTTTGGATATATACCCAGTAATGAGATGGCTACTTTAAGTTGTATTTCTGTTTCTGGCTGTTTGAGGAATCACCACACTGCTTTCCACAATGGTTGAGCTAATTTATACTCCCCATAACAGTGTTTAAGCATTCTCTTTCCTCCACAACTGTATTAGTCCATTTTCCCCCTGCTAATAAAGGCATACTCAAGACAGGGAGATTTACAAAGGAAAGAGGTTTAATGGAGAACTCACAGTTGCACGTGGCTGGGGAAGCCTCACAATCATGGTGGAAGGCAAGGAGGAGCATGTTACATCTTATGTGAATAGTGGCAGGCAAAGAGAGAGCTTGTGAAGAGAAACTCCCATATTTAAAAGCATCAGATCTCGTGAGACTCATTCACTATCACAAGAACAGCACAGGAAAGACCCACCCCCATAATTTAATTCCCTCCCACTGAGTTTCTCCCACAACATGTGGGAATTGTGGGAGTTACAATTCAAGATGAAATTTGGGTGGGGCCACAGCCAAACCATATAGCAACCTTGCCAGCATCTGTTATTTTTTGACTTTCCAGTAATAGCTGTTCTGACTGGTGTGAGATAGTATCACATTGTGGTTTTGATTTGCAAGAGAAATTGAAATTTTTCCCTTCCATAATTAAATTATTGAACTTAACACTTAAATGAACTTATATGCCTAAATAACCAGTGGATCAAAGAAGAAATTACAAGGAAATTAGAAAATAATTTGAGATGGATGAAAATGAAACACAATCTATCAACTGATGGGATGCAGCTAAAGCAGCTATTAGAGGAAAATTTGTAGCTATAAATGCCTACATCAATAGAGAAGAAAGATCTCAAGTCAATAGCCTTACTTTCCACCTTAAGACACTGGGGAAAAAAGAGCCAACTAAACCTAGAGTAGGCAGAAGGAAGGAAATAATAAAGATTAGAGCAGAAATTAATGAACTAGAGAATAGGAAATACAAAAAAAAATCTATGAAACTAAAAGTTGGTTCTTTTAAAAGATCAGCAAAATCAACAAACCTTTAGCTATACTGACCAGAAGAATGAGAAGACTCATTACTAAAATCAGGAATGCTTAACAACATGCAGAGAACATAGTAGACACTCAATAAAAATGAAAAATATATAAGTGGTTTTGTCATGAAAATATATATGATTTTTCTCAAAATATTAAAGTTTTAAAATAATCTGTTAGTAGATGGATATGAAATAATTTGAAGTGAATGAAAGAAAATAAGCTGTGGGACAGAATTGCTGTAAAAGAATTTCCAATGAATATATTCAACAAAGCAGATGCATGTACATAGATCAGTAGGCTTACTATTGTTAAAATGGCAATACTTCCCAAATTGATCTTGGACTCAACAAAATCTTGATCAAAAACCCAGATGGTTTTTTTTTTACAGAAATTGGCAAACTTATCCAAATATTCATATAGAAATGAAGGAGACCCAGAAGAGCTTCAAAACAATCTTGAAAAAGAAGAACAAAAATTACAGAACTTACGTTTTTCAACTTCAAAACTTACTACAAAGCTATAGTAATCAAGACAGTGTGATACTTGCCTGAGGATAGACATAGATCAATAGAATAGAATTGAGAGTTCAGAAATAAACCTTTACATTTATGGTTAATTGATTTTTGACAAAGGAACCAAGACAACTCAATGAGCAAAGAGTGGTCTTTTCAAGAAAGAGTTAAATTGAGCTTGTGGAAGTAGAGAGTAGAATAGTGGTTATTAGAGGCTAAGAAGGTTTAGAGAGGGAGGAGGCTAGGGAGAGGTTGGTTAATGGATATCAAATGATAGCTAGAGAGAAGGAATAAGTTCTAGTGTTCTGTAGCACTGTTAGGTGAATATGGTTAATGACATTTTAGTTTACATTTTTTTTTGTTTGTTCATTTGTGTTTTTTTATTTCTTTTTTTATTCTTTTTTTATTATACTTTAAGTTCTGGGATACATGTGCAGGATGTTCAAGTTTGTTACATAGGTATACATGTGCCATGGTGATTTCTACACCCATCAACCCATCATCTAGGTTTTAAGCCCTGCATACATTAGGAATTTCTCCTAATGCTATCCCTCCCCTTGCCCCCTACCCCCTGAAACGACCCGGTGTGTGATGTTTCCCTCCCCATGTCCATGTGTTCTCATTGTTCACCTCCAACTTATGAGTGAGAACACGCAGTGTTTGATTTTCTGTTCCTGTGTTACTTGGCAGGGAATCATGGTTTCCAGCTTCATCCATATCCCTGCAAAGGACATGAACTCATTCTTTTTATGCCTGTATGGTATCCCATGGTGTATTTGTGCCACATTTTCTTTATCCAGTCTATCACTGATGGGCATTTGACTTGGTTCCAACTGTTTGCTATTGTGAACAGTACTGCGATACACATACGTGTGCATGTGTCTTTATAGTAGAATGATGTATAATCCTTTGGGTATATACCCAGTAATGGGATTGCTTGGTCAAATGGTATTTCCGGTTCTAGATTTTTGAGGAATCTCCACACTGTCTTCCACAATGGATAAACTAATTTACACTCCCACCAACAGTGTGAAAGCATTCCTATTTCTTCACATCCTTTCCAGCATCTGTTGTTTCCTGACTTTTTGATGATTGCCATTCTAACTGGTAGGAGATGGTATCTCATTGTAGTTTTGGTTTGCATTTCTCTAATGACCAGTGATGATGAGCTTTTTTTATGTGTTTGTTGGCCACATAAATGTCTTCTTTGGAGAAATGTCTGTTCATATCCTTTGCCCATTTTTTGATAGGGTTGTTGTTTTTTTCTTGTAAATTTGTTTAAATTCCTTGTAGATTCTGGATATTAGCCCTTTGTCAGATGAATAGATGGCAAAATTTTCTCCCATTTTATAGGTTGCCTGTTCACTCTGATGATAGTTTCTTTTGCTGTGCACAAGCTCTTTAGTTTAATTAGATCCCATTTGTTGATTTTGACTTTTGTTGCCATTGCTTTTTGTGTTTTAGTCATGAAGTCTTTGCCCATGCCTATGTCCTGAATGGTATTGCCTAGGTTTTCTTCTAGGGTTTTAGGTCTTATGTTTAAGTCTTTAATCCATCTTGAGTTAATTTTTGTATAAGGTGTAAGGAAGGGGTACAGTTTCGGTTTTCTACACATGGCTAGCCAGTTTTCCCAACATCATTTATCAGATAGAGAATCCTTTCCCCATTGCTTGTTTTTGTCAGGTTTGTCGAAGACCAGATGGTTCTATATGTGTGGTATTATTTCTGAGGCCTCTATTCTGTTCCATTGGTCTATATATTTGTTTTGGTACCAGTACCATGCTGTTTTGGTTTCTGTAGCCTTGTAGTATAGTTTGCAGTCAGGTAGTATTGGGGGAACCAGCCCCCAGTATTTCAACATAGGTTCTTTCTATTTTCCTTAAGTGTCGGCCAGCTGAGAAATAGGGAGAAAGAGTACAAAGATAGGAATTTTACAGCTGGGCCTCCGGGGTGACATCACATATCGGTAGGACCGTGATGCCCACTTGAGCTGAAAAACCAGAAGGTTTTTATTAAGGGCTTTAAAAGGGGAGGGGGTGTACGAACAGGGAGTGGGTCACAAAGATCACATGCATCAAAGGGCAAAAAGGAGAGCAAAGATCACATGTTTCTGAGGCCAATAAAGATCACAAGGCAAAGGGCAAAGCAAAGATCACAAGGCAAATGGCAAAATGAAAAACTCCCCATAAGGGTCTATGTTCAGCTGTGCATGTATTGTCTTGATAAACATCTTAAACAACAGAAAACAGGGTTTGAGAGCAGAGAACTGGTCCGACCTCAAATTCACCAGGGTGGGGTTTTTTCCCCACCCTAATAAGCCTAAGGGTACTGCAGCATACCAGGGCGTATTTCAGTCCTTATCTCAATGCATAAGGTAGACACTCCCAGAGTGGTTGTTTATAGACCTCCCCCCAGGAATGCATTCCTTTCCCAGGGTCTTAATTATTAATATTCCTTCTAGGAAAAGAATTCAGTGATATCTTCCCTACTTGCACATCCATTTATAGGCTCTCTGCAAGAAGAAAAATATGACTCTATTCTGCCCGACCCTGCAGGCAGTCAGACCTTATGGATGTCTTCCCTTGTTCCCTGAAAATGACTGTTATTCTGTTCTTTTTCAAGGTGCACTGATTTCATATTTTTCAAACACACATGTTTTACAATCAATTTGTACAGTTTAACACAATAGAGGTTCTGAGGTGATGTACATTCTCAGCTGATGAAAATAACAGGATTAAGAGATTAAAGACAGGCATAAGAAATTATAAAAGTATTAATTTTGGGAACTGATGAATGTCCACGAAATCTTCACAATTTATATTCAGAGACTGCAGTAAAGACAGGCTTAAGAAATTATAAAAGTATTACTTTTGGGAGCTGATATATGTCCATATTAAAATGAAATCTTTACAATTTATATTCCTCTGCCGCAGCTCCAGCTGGTACCTCCATTCTGGGTCCCTGACTTCCCGCAACAAGGCAGCATGATGCCTCCAGCTTTGTTCTTTTTGCTTAGGATTTTCTTGGCTATACAGGCTCATTTTTGGTTCCATATGAAATTTAAAGTAGTTTTTTCTAATTCTGTGAAGAAAGCCAATGGTAGCTTGATGGGTATAGCATTTAATCTATATATTACTTTGGGCAGTATGGCAATTTTCATGATATTGATTGTTCCTATCCATGAGCATGGAATGTTTTTCCATTTGTTTGTGTCCTCTCTTATTTTCTTGAGCAGTGGTTTGTAGTTCTCCTGGAAGAAGTCCTTCATGTGCCTTGCCAGTTGTATTCCTAGGTATTTTATTGTCTTTGTAACAATTGCGAATGGGAGTTCACTCATGATTTGGCTGTTTGTTTATTATTGGTGTATAGGAATACTTGTGGTTTTTGCACATTGATTTTTTATCCTGAGACTTTGCTGAAGTTGCCTAGCAGCTTAAGGAGTTTTGGGGTTGAGATGATGGGGTTTTCTAAATATACAATCATGTCATCTGCAAACAGAGACAATTTGACTTCCTCTCTTCCTATTTGAATACTCTTTATTTCTTTCTCTTGCCTGATTGCCCTGGCTAGAACTTCCAATACTTTGTTGAATAGGAGTGGTAAGAGAGGGCATCCTTGTCTTGTGCTGGTTTTCAAAGGGAATGCTTCCAGCTTTTGCCCATTTGATATGATATTAAGTATAGGTTTATCATAAATAGCTCTTATTATTTTGAGATATGCTCCATCAGTACCTAGTTTATTGAGAGTTTTTAGTATGAAGGGGTGTTGAAATTCATTGAAGGCCTTTTCTGCATCTATTGAGATAATCATGTGCTTTTGGTCATTGGTTCTGTTTATGTGATGGATTATGTTTATTGATTTGTATATGTTGAACCAGCCTTGCATCCCAGGGATGAAGCCAATTTGATTTTTCGTGCATAAGCTTTTTGATGTGCTGCTGGATTCCTTTAGCCAATATTATATTGAGGATTTTTGCATTGATGTTCATCAGGGATATTGGCTTGAAATTTTCTTTTTTTTGTTGTGTCTCTGCCAGGTTTTGCTAGCAGGATGATGCTGGCCTCATAAAATGAGTTAGGGTGGAGTCCATCTTTTTCTATTGTTTGGAATAGTTTCATAAGGAATGGTACCAGATCCTCTTTGTACCTCTGGTAGAATTTGGCTGTGAATCCATCTGGTCCTGGGCTTTTTTTGTTTGGTAGGCTATTAATTACTGCCTCAATTTCATAACTTGTTATTGGTCTATTCAGGGATTTGACTTCTTGCTGGTTTAGTCTTGGGAGGGCATATGTGTCCAGGAATTTATCCATTTCTTCTGGATTTTCTAGTTTATTTGTGTAGAGGTGTTTATAGTATTCTCTCATGGTAGTTTGTATTTCTGTGGGATCAGTGGTGATATCTCCTTCATCATTTTTTATTGTGTCTATTTGATTCTTCTCTCTTTTCTTCTTTGTTAGTCTGGCTAGTAGTCTATCTCTTCAAAAAACCAGCTCTTGGATTTATTGATTTTTTGAAGGGTTTTTTGTGTCTCTATCTGCTTCAGTTCTGCTCTGATCTTAGTTATTTCTTGTCTTCTGTTAGCTTTCGAATTTGTTTGCTTTGCTTCTCTAGTTCTTTTAATTGTGATGTTAGGGTGTTGATTTTCGATCTTTCCTGCTTTCTAATGTGGTCATTGAGTGCTGTAAATTTCCCTCTACACACTGCTTTAGCTGTGTTCCAGAGATTCTGGTATGTTGTATCTTTGTTCTCATTGGATTCAAAGAACTCATTTATTTCTGCCTTAATTTGGTTATTTACCCAGTAGTCATTCAGGAGCAGGTTTTTCAGTTTCCACGTAGTCATGCAGTTTTGAGTGAGTTTCTTAATCTTGAGTTGTAATTTGCTTGCACTGTGGTCTGAGAGACTGTTATGACTTCCGTTCTTTTGCATTTGGTGAGAAGTGTTTTACTTCCAATTATGTGGTCAATTTTAGAATAAGTGCGATGTGTTGCTCAGAAGAATGTATATTGTGTTGATTTGGGGTAGAGAGTTCTGTAGATGTCTATTAGGTTTGCTTGGTCCAGAGCTGAGTTCAAGTCCTGAATATCCTTGGTAATTTTCTGTCTCGTTGATCAAATATTAACAGTGAGGTGTTAAAGTCTCCCACTATTATTGTATGGGAGTCTAACTCTCTTTGTAGGTCTGTAAGAACTTGCCTTATGTATCTGGGTGCTCCTGTGTTGGGTGCATATATATTTAGGATAGTTAGCTCTTCTTCTTGCATTGATCCCTTTAACATTATGTCATGGCCTCTTTGTCTTTTTTTATCTTTGTTGGTTTAAAGTCTGTTTATCAGAGACTAGGATTGAAACCCTGCTTTTTTTTTCACTCTTCATTTGCTTGGTAAATATTCCTATATCTCTTTATTCTGAGCCTATTTGTGTCTTTGCACATGAGATGGGTCTCCTGAATACAGCACATCAATGGGTCTTGACTCTTTATCCAATTTGCTATGCTGTGTCTTTTAATTAGCCCATTTACATTTAAGGTTAATATTGTTATGTGTGAATTTGATCCTGTCATCATGATGCTAGCTGGTTATTTTGCACATTAGTTGATGCAGTTTCTTCGTAGCATCATTGTCTTTGTCTTTTGGTACGTTTTTGCAGTGGCTGGTACCAGTTTTTCCTTTCCATATTTAGTGCTTCCTTCAGGAGCTCTTGTAAGGCAGGTGACAAAAACTCTCAGCATTTGCTTGTCTGTAAGGGATTTTATTTCTCCTTTGCTTATGAAGCTTCGTTTGGCTGGATATGAAATTCTGGGTTGAAAATTCTTTTCTTTAAGAATATTGAATGTTGGCCTGCATTCTCTTCTGGCTTGTAGAACTTCTGCGGAAAGATCACTGTTAGTCTGATGGGCTTCCCTTTGTAGGTAACCTGACCTTTCTGGCTGCCCTTAACATTTTTTCCTTCCTTTTAACCTTGGTGAATCTGACAATTATGTGTCTTTGGGTTGCTCTTCTCAAGGAGTGTCTTTGTGGTGGTCTCTGTATTTCCTGAATTTGAATGTTGGCCTGTCTTGCTAGGCTGGGGAAGTTCTCCTGGATGGTTTCCTGAAGTGTGTTTTCCAACTTGGCTCCATTCTCCCTGTCACTTTCAGGTACACCAATCAATCATAGGTTTGGTCTTTTCACATAATCCCATATGTTTTGGAGGCTTTGTTCATTCCTTTTCATTCTTTTTTCTCTAATCTTGTCTTCATGCTTTATTTCATTAAGTTGATCTTCAATGTCTGATATCCTTTCTTCCACTTGATCGATTCAGCTGTTGATACTTGTGTATGCTTCATGAAGTTCTCCTGCTGTGTTTTCCATCTTCATCAGGTCATTTATGTTCTTCTCTAAACTGGTTATTCTACTTAGCAGTTCTTGTAACCTTTTTTCAAGGTTCTTAGCTTCCTTGCATTGGGTTAGAACATGCTCCTTTAGTTTGGAAGAGTTTGTTATTACCCATCTTCTGCAGCCTACTTCTGTCAATTTGTCAAACTCATTCTCCGTCCAGTTTTGTTCCCTTGCTGGCAAGGAGTTGTGATCCTTTGGAGGAGAACAGGTGTTCTGGTTTTTGGAATTTTCAGCATTTTTGTGCTGTTTTTTCCTCACCTTCATGGATTTATCTACCTTTGATCTTTGATGCTAATGATGTTTGGATGGGGTTTTTGCTTGGGTATCCTTTTTGTTGATGTTAATGTTATTGCTTTCTGTTTCTTAGTTTTCCTTGTAGCAGTCTGGCCCCTCTGCTTCAGATCTGCTGGAGTTTGCTGGAGGTCCACTCCAAACCCTATTTGCATGGATATCAACAGCGGAGCTGCAAAACAGCAAAGATTGCTGCCTGCTCCTTTCTCTGGAAACTTCCTCCCAGAGGGGCACCTGCCAGATGCCAGCCAGAGCTCTTCTGTATGAGGTGTCTGTCAACCCCTGCTGGGAGGTGTCTCCCAGTCAGGAAGCACAGGTGACAGGGACCCACTTGAGGAGGCAGACTGTCCCTTAGCAGAGCTCGAGTGCTGTGTTGGGAGATCTGCTGCTCTCTTCAGAGCTAGCAGGCAGGAATGTTTAAGTCTGCTGAAGCTGTGCCCACAGTCACCCCTTCCCCAAAGTGCTCTGTCACAGGGAGATGTGAGTTTTATCTATAAGCCCCTGACTGGGGCTGCTGCCTTTCTTTCAGAGATGCCCTGCCCAGTGAGGAGGAATCTAGAGAGGCAGTCTGGCTACAGCTGCTTTGCTGAGTTGCGGTGGGTTCCACCCAGTCTGAATTTCCCAGTGGCTTTGTTTACACTGTGAGGAGAAAACTACCTACTCAAGCCTCAGTAATGGCGGACACCCCTGCCCCCCACCAAGCTCCAGCATCCCAGGTTGACTTCAGACTGCTGTGCTGGCAGTGAAAATTTCAAGCCAATGGATCTTAGCTTGCTGGGCTCCATGGGGGTGGGACCCGCTGAGCAAGACCACTTGGCTCCCTGGCTTCAGCTCCCTTTCCAGGGGAGTGAACGGTTCTGTTGCTCTGGCATTCAGGCACCACTGGGGTACAGAAAAAAACTCCTGCAGGTAGCTCAGTGTTTGCCCAAACAGTCGCCCAGTTTTGTGCTTGAAACCCAAGTCCCTGGTTGTGTAGGCACCCGAGGGAATCTCCTGGTCTGTGGGTTGCAAAAACTGTGGGAAAAGCGTAGTATCTGGGCCGGATAGCACCATCCCTCACAGCACAGTCCCTCATGGCTTCCCTTGGCTAGGGGAGAGTGTTCCCCAGCCCCCTGCACTTCTCAGGTAAGCCAACACCCCACCTGGCTTCTGCTCACCCTCCGTGGGCTGCACCCACTGACTAACCAGTACCAATGAGATGAACCATGTACCTCAGTTGGAAATGCAGAAATCACCCATCTTCTGTGTTGGTCTTGCTGGGAGCTGCAGACTGGAGCTGTTTCTATTTGGCCGTCTTGCCAGATCCCTGTCAGTCTAGTGTATATTTTCAAAATGGTAGAAAAGAGGATTTTAAATGTTCATGACATGAAGAAATGTTAAGTGTTTGAGATAATGGATATGCTAACTACTCTGATTTGATCATTACACATTGTATTCATGTATGGAAATATCACACTATATCCCATTAACATGTACAATTATTACATGTCAACTAAGAAAAGGAAAAAAATTTTGAACAAATGGAGAAGGCAATCATGTAACTGCATTGAAAGGGAAATGCTAAAGTGTTGATTTCTTAATTTATGGATCTTAAATTTTTAATTAAACTTTTTAAAAAAGAAAGGATGCTAGAACTATTGGTTATCCACCTACAAAAGAACAGAGTTGGATCCCATCCTCATGGCATAAACAAAAAAAAAATGAACTCATAATATATCATAGGCCAAAATATAAGAGCTAAATCTATAACTGTTAGTAGAAAAGATAGGGTAAATCTTCATGACATTCGATCAGGCTATGGTTTCTTTCCTATGACATCAAAAGCCTAATTGACCCAAAAAGCAGATAAACTGGACTTTACTAAATTAAAAAATTTACATCTTAAAGGACACCATTAAGAAAGTAAAAAGACAACTCAGAGAATGAAAGAATGTATTTGTAAATCTTTTGTACATAAAATACAAATATGATGTATATAATATATGTATGATAGGGACTTATCCAGAATATATAAAGAATACTTACAACTCAACAGTAAAAAGACCAATTACCCAATCAAAAAATTGACAAAGAATTTTAACAGACATTTTCCAAAAAAAAATACACAAATGGTCAATAATCACATGAAGAGATGCTCCACATCCTTAGCTGTTAGGAAAATACAAGCCAAAACCATAATAAGATACCATTTTGTCCCCTGCTAGAATGCTTAAATTAATAAGTATATATAGCAAGCATTCGTGAGGATGTAGAGAAATTGAAGCCACCACGCATTGCTGGAGGGAATATAAAACAGTGCAACCACTTAGAAAAACAGTTTGGCAGTGCCAAACATGTTACAGATGAGTTACCACATGATCCAGCAATTCCACTCCTAGATATATACCCAAGAGAATTTGAAACATGCATCCATACAGATACCCATGGATATTCACAGCAGCATTATTCATCATAGCCAAAAAGTGGAAGCAACCCAAATGTTTATCAGCTCATGAATGGATAAACAAAATGTGATATATTCATACAATAAAATATTATTCAACAACATAAAGGAATGAAGTATTGTTCATCATGGTCATTGATACATCATGATCAGTATCATTGATATGACATCATGGATTAACAACATCCAAAAGAACATTTCAAAGAATGATGTAAAGAAGCCGGTCACGAAGAAAAAAATCGTGATTCCATTTATCTAGAATGTTCAGAATTGACAAATCTTGGAGAAAAAAAGTAGATTCATGGTTACCTAGATCTAGGAGAAACTGAGGGGAAATGGGAAATTCCACCGTTAGTGGAATTTAGGGTTTCTTTTTGGGTGAGAGAAATGTTCTAAGATTAATTGTGATGGTTTGCATAAGTGTAAATTTACTAAAAATCATTAAATTACATACTTTAAATGGCCAAATTGTATGATATGTGACTTGGATCTTAATAAAGCTGCTTTTAAAAAATAAATCTATATGTATAGGGGTCTTAGTCTTAGTCTCATGTCTGTGAACCTCTTGTCTAGAGCTAACCACCCAATATAGTACCTCCTAGCCACATGTGGCTCTTTAAATGTAAATTAAGTTAAAAATTCAGTGCCTCATTTGCATCTGCCTTATTTCAAATGCTCAATAGCCACATGTATTCCATGGCTGCCATACTGAACAGTGTGGATATGAACATTTCATCACAGAAAAGTTCTCTTAGCAAAAGCCTAGAATATACGTGGTAAAGTGTTCACTGGATCCACGAAAACCTGGAAGTGTATCTGAAACCTTGAACACATTTGCATTTTTTTCTGGGCAGAGGTATATAGCTTTCATAAGATTCTCAAAGGAGTTAAGTGCTAGGGTGAACACAGCATTTTCTATAACCACTAACCTGAACTATTTAAAAAAATCAAAGTAATGTCCCACTAATCCTGTATCAAATTAAAATTTTACTTTATTTGAGGGTCTGATTTTACTACCTATTAAAGAATCTGGAGGAGTGATTTTTGTTAGCACTGCGCTGCTTTTACCTGAGAAACAAAAAGAATTCATAGAAATCTCATTAGATTATTTCTCCCTTAATAAATAAAAACACACAAATGAGTATTACCCAGAGCAGTAATCATTATGCCATAACCAGCACTTGTGAGGCTCAGAAGGACGTTGACCCACAAAGGAAAGTGAAAGCAAATGTCACACTGAATTTGAATTGACATGAAAATGGGCATATTGATGAATGATAATGATGAGAACAGGCACAGTGGTGGAGAGGCTGGAACAATACAGAAAGTACAGGAAAATCTGAAGGATCGCTCATGGCATTCACAAGGTATAAGTGCTGCAGTACAGTCCTTTGAAGCTCTGGCCTCAGAATGAAGGTAAATTCCAGGGGGAGTCCCTCAGAGAAAGGTCATCACAAATCACACATTATTGTGGAGATGCAAAGACTTAGTGTCTGAAACTCTTTAATTTCATCTGCATAGTATACTATCGCCAGCTTGACGGAAAAAAAAAATTGAAATCCACCACCACAGCTGTCCCTTACCGCTGTTTGTTTCTAAAATATCAACACCTGGCACCCCACAGTTGTGCTCTCAAAACCAGGAATTATTGCTTTGACTAAAAGGAGCAAGCATGGAAACAGCAAGCATGTGTGACTGTGGCTGACAAATGGCTTGTGTCAAATTCTTGGGAGATAAATATGCGACTCCCTCCCATGGAGGCTGCACAGATGGATCTTCTTGTAAATCCAATCTCCAGTCAGAGCCACTCTTTGCTTAGGTCACAAGAACTCTAGCTTTTACCTCTCAATGATGAGAAACCAACATTAAGGACAACGACCCCCGCCCCACTAAATCATACCACTGGGAAGACCCCAGATCATTAAGTCAAATGCAAAATCATGGGACATCCTGGTGGCTTATGGTCCAGACGTCAGATGTCATACACACACAGTAGCCTCAGTCATTCCTGACAGTGCCATTTCAAAGGGGGAAAATGGCTTTTTTTTCTCATTTTGGCATAACATTCGGTTAATATTTCAACATTTACAAGAAACCACAATCCACTTTCTTTTTCTTTAGGATTCACCTTGAATTTCTTAATATGAACAGAGTAGTTAAAAGCTTGAATCTTAAGTGGAGGCCTAGCTGTGACCTCTAGCTCTGCTGCTCCCTAGCTGTGTGACCTTGGGCACAGCGCTCTCTCACTCTGAGCTTTAGTTTCCTTATCAGGAAAATAGCAAGAGTAATAGTATCTGTTTTGAAGGACAGTGAGAAGTAAATAATATTATTTGCGTATAGTTCACAACAGTGCCTAGTTCAATGTCAGAGCTCAAGGGTTGGCAGGTATTGTAAAGCCTCAAAGTGGTGTTGATGGCTTTTCACATATTATCTCATTTCATCTTAATCATGTTAACTGATGAAATCAGAAAAATTAATGATTGGGAAAAAAATATGTTCTGAAATTGTTTTTGAAAGAAAAACCCCATTGGTATAGGAAAACATATCTTAGTATTTCTTATACCTTTATCATTTTGTGTGTGTAAGTTTCTGTGATATTTGAAAGAAGTAAATTTTCCCATCAATAATGTTCTCTCATCCTGTCTGATGAGTTTAGCTCCAGGTAAAATTGATCAGAGTACTTTGATATTTAGGCTTTCACTGAATGAACAGACCATTTTGCTCAGCACAGGGCCACTGACTACGGGGCTGGGAGGTGATGTCATTAAGTTGCAAAAGGGATGAACCCCAGAATAAGCAGAAACAGAGCAGGAGTTACTTTAGGAGACTTGTGGTTTGGGTGGCCTTTGGAAGTCAGAGAAGTATAAGATGAGGAAATAAGATGAAAAGATAGGCCGGGGCACGGTGGGTCATGCCTGTAATCCCAGCACTTTGGGAGGCAGAGGTGGGTTGACCACCTGAGGTCAGGAGTTCGAGACCAGCCTGGCCAACATGGTAAAACCCCATCTCTACTAAAAATACCAAAAATTAGCCAGGCGTTGTGGCAGGCACCTGTAATCCCAGCTACTCAGGAGGCTAAGGCAGGAGAATTGCTTGAACCCGGGAGGCGGAGGTTGCAGTGAGCCAAGATCATGCCACTGCACTCCAGCCTGGGCAACAAGAGCAAAATTCTGTCCCAGGAAAAAAAAAAAAAGAAAAGAAAAGATAAATACTTTTCAGGATTCAAACTGTTTATTTCAAATGACAGTTGTATTTTTTTATTTGTTCCGCTTTGGCAATATATCTGAACTTGAAACTATAAAGTTTGAATAGTTGCCAACGAAATAACCCAATAAGCTTTATGATTCATTTTGCTTCATTTCCTTTGAAGATCCAAATTAATCTGAAATTCACTTATAAATAGCTAAAAATTAAATGATACAAATTGCTCACCTTCTTGGGATTGGTCCATAACTAGGTTCCATTCAGGTAACAGAAGAGCTATTTGATAATCCTTACCTTTGGAGTTCTCCTCTTGAATATAAGATAATTACAGGCAAGAGAAACAGCCTGGGTCTTTCATAACATGCTCACTGTTACATTTCTACTTCAAGAAGTCCATTTAGAACTCAACTCTGTTTACTAATCTGTATGAGGAAAATGTCTTCATTTTCAGGAAAAAAAGAGGCCTCAAGATGCATCTACTCAATTCCTCAGTAATTTCTAAGGCACATTTTTTCCATTTAGAACCTTATGACTTATGAGAGGAACACTCAAAGACCCTCTCTACTTCATCTTACACATTTGAAATAAGTTCAGAGAGGGAAAGTGACTTACCCAAGGTCACACAAACTTTTTGTCATTGGGCTGGATCTAGCAGTTAGGTCTTCTGATTCTTGGTTCACTATTCCATTCAGTTAATGAAATAAATGCAGAAAGAGTTTGGGGGACATTTTCAATGTATTTTCTTTCTGGAATAATACAGTCACATTGACTTTCATCAGCAGGCTTATTTAAACCCTACCTAATTGTTCCCCTTTATTACCAACAATGCTTCTATAAAGTGACTTGAGATACATGTAATTAAATGTTAACAGGAACACAGAATAACTGAATGTGTAATTGTGGTGTACCAGTTAGGGTTACATGGTTACAAGGAACAAAAACTGGACAACTTAAGCCAAAAATGAATATGTTGAAGGACATGAGGGATCACACGGAATCAAAGCAACACTTAAAGAACAAGATCCAGAAGGGCACAAAGCAGGGTAGTATTGGGGTCTGGTTTTCCAGGCAGCAGAATTGGATTAAGCTTCTCCAACTCAGTGCAATTGGCCCTTCATATCTGTAGATTCAGCATCTACAGATTCAACAAACTACAGATTGAAAATGTTCAGGAAAAGCCAATAAAAATAACAATACAACAATAAAAAAAGATAATACAGCATAACAACTGTTATGTAGCATTTCCATTGTATTAGGTATTATAAGTAATCTAGAAATGATTTAATGTATATGGGAGGATGTAGGTAGGTTATATGCAACTATTATGCCATTTCATAGCAGGGACTTGAGCATCTCTGGACTCTAGTACCTGCAAGGGGCAGATACCAAGGATGAATGTATGAAATGTTCATTGATGTTGAAGTTTTTTTGTCCATGTATGACTCTGCTCAAAATTTGAATTTCCAAGAGGATGACTCTGGCAGGATTCAGGGCACTTACCTATCCTCTGACATCAAAGCAAGACTGTGCATCTTGGGGTAACAGGAGATTAGGTACTTTGAAAGAAGTTCAGGATGCAGTTACCAATGGAAGGGTGAGAGGATGCTGGACGGTGAAAATTACCTCTATCACTCTTGGCTTCCCTTTAGAGTGGTAATACAGTACTCTTTGGCAAAACCTCTCAAAATCCAAGCATCTTTAATTCAAGCACATCTTTTAGAAGATGTGACATAAGGACAGGGACACCTTTCTATGTTTCTTTAATGTTCTCCCCTCACCATCCTCTCTCCTCTCTTGTGCCACAACCAGGACTTAATAGGCACTTATTATTAGATTGATATGGACTGAACCACTCAATTAAAGTCATTTGCCTATTGAACCATTGCTCATGGAATGGGACTATTCCATGAGGTTTACAGTCTTATGGACTATTAGAGCCAGGGGAGCTACTTCATAGACAGTTGAAGTAAATACCATGGAAACTGCAGTGTCATGGGAGCACATCATTTAGTTTATTCATATCATCAATATCAATGCTAGGAGGACTCAAAAGCACATGTACCAAGGCCAGATTACCCAAAGTTGAGTAAATTGTGCCATTAACCACCTATGTAATTTTAGACAAGTTACTTAAACTCTGTATGTCTCAGATTCCTCATCTGTAAAAATGGAGTTAATAAGCATCTATTTTATATTTTGTTGAGGAGTAGACAACTTCATATATGAAGAATACTTAGAGTACCCAGTTGATGACAACTTAGTTGCTGTCATCATTACCATTATCAACATCATCATGGAAACTTTCAGACATTTTAGTTGACATTTGAGTCAGGATGGGTTGCTTTTTTTCCAGTTTCTGTGCCCTTTTTGGGATGTGGCATAAGATGGGTTGAGTAAGATAATGTTTAATAAGCTAACTGCATTTGCAACTTGTGCTAAAGGTTTGCTTTTTCCTCTTAAGCTCTTCCTTAAAAATTGCCTTGACAATTTTTACTTTCTTTGTAAATACAAAACATATAAGCAGAATCAGCGAAACTCAAGGAGGGTCTGCATTTATTTCTTTCTAAGGGTTTGGATCTGCATTTACAATGGCTACACATTTAATCAGTGAATTCTGTTCTGATTATTCGCTGCCCATTAATCAGCTTGCCCCCCTAAAAGGTGACAAATGGTGGTTCCTTTTAAGTTTCAAAGAGGCCAGTTTAATCTGGGCCTTCTGTTGCTTTGTTAGGGAAATCAAACTCCCAGAATTGTTCTTTGGCTTTCTCTTTTTGCTCAGAGGTCATGGGAAAGTCGGTGTGAGAGCCGCAGTGTGATTCATCATTGCCTGATGAAATAGTGTGACACCTAGAAACCACGTTCTAACCAGTGGCACTCACATTCTCTGTCTGTCTGTTAAATCATCTACTAGAAAGTAAATGCAGTGGTGACTCTGAGCAGGATAGGTAATATGTGGTCACTCCCGATGTTAAAGCTGTTTCCAACTAGAGTGATATAAGTGACAGAAGATAATTGGGCTTTTCAACCCCAGTTTGTGTCTGCCTCTATGAAGAATATTTTTAGAACCTTCCTTCTTTCCTGGGTCTTTACTTTTTATGCATTTGCAATAAAGGTGATAAAATAACTGCATAAGTAAAACTTTGCAGTCCATGTCAAAGAACAGCCTACTCCGAAAGAAGGTGTTTAAAAATGGCCCTGTGAGCAGCTGTCTACGTCTTGTAGATTTTTATGCTCAGGAGATGTTCTGCACAATGAATTTCATTATATAGTAAATGTTCTCATTTTGTAGAAATTAGAGAATTGTCTCTTGGAGACAAACTTCAGTCTCTTGATTAGTGGTCAGTTTGGTGACTTCTATTTCCTCTCCTTTTTCTGGCGGAGTGCCTTCCTTGACTCTCAGAGAGGGAAGAAACTTTGATCTTAGAGGCAGAAATGTATCTGGAAAATCTGTCCAGTTATGACAACTACATGCTTACACGCCTTCCGTGTACAACCCCTTTCTGCTCAAAACTACATACCTTTCTTTTCTCTCCTTTCTTTCCATTCTCTCCTTCCCCTCCTTCCCTCTCCCCACTCTCCTCTTTCCTCTGTCCCCTCCCCTCCCCTCCCTCCCTCCCTTCTGTCCCTCTCCCCTCCCTCCTTCCCTTCCCTTTCCTTCCTTCCTTCCTTCCTTCCTTCCTTCCTTCCTTCCTTCTTTTTCTCAGCATCTTGCTCTGTCATCCAGGCTGTAGTACAGTGGCATGATCACAGGTCACGACACCCTCAACCTCCCCATGCTCAGGTGATCCTCCCAACTCAGCCTCCCGAGTAGGTGAGACCACAGGTGTGTGCCACCATGCCCAGCTAATTTTTTGTATTTTTTGTAGAGATAGGGTTTTGTCCTTTGCCTAGGCTGGCATCAAACTCTTGGGCCCAAGAGATCCACCCATCTCAGCCTCCCAAAGTACTGGGATTACAGGTGTGAGCCACCATGCCTGGACCTTCCTTCTTTTGTTTCCTCCTTTCTTCCTTCCGTCTCTCCTTCCTTCCTTTTTCCTTCCTTTCACTTCTTAAGCATTTACTTTCAACTCCTATATGTCACCTCTGTACTAAACCCCTCAGAAAGAGAATAAGACAAGGTCCTGTCCCCTGCCTTCATTTTGCCCAGAGACAATTGGGGAAACAGACAAATAAACTAACATGAAAAGGTTAGAGCCTCACTATTCCAAGTGTGATCCCCTAGGAACTTGTTAGAAATACACAATCTCAGCCCCACTCCAGACCTACCACGTATTTGCAAGTTTCCCAGGTGATCTTGTTAGACGTATGTGCAAAGTGCTGTACTATGAAAGGCTAGGGTCCAGACAGCCAAGTGAGGGCACAGGCTGTGAAGCCATCTTAACTCTATGAGTTCCTTGTCTTCCCATGCACAATCTCATGGGAAGTTAGCTGTCCAGTTAGCACTGTGTCCCCAGGACCATGCAGCTGCACTGTGCCAAGGTTGTGGGGGAAAAGTAGGTCAAATTCTGCAGACTGCAGGCCACAACTCCAGGGGGTGTGACTCATACCCCCTTATATGCAACACCATTAGGTATCCCTAAGACAAAGAATAAGCCTTTTGCTCTTCTACTCACCCACAATACCTACAGAGGGAAGGGAAAAACTTAGGTTAAAAGTCAAAGCCCCTGAATAGCAGATTAAGTGAGGTTGATCTGGTCATATATATTTCTCTAATAAGTTTTCTGTTTTCACCCTTGTACTTCTAATACTTCTTTGAAAATCTGGTGAAAGTTGTGTGTCTTTTTCCCAAACACTCACGGAGAGAAGATACATGGATTTATGCATCCTTTAGGACACTTATAGGACGCCTCAAATCCAATTCAGGACCCCTTAGGTTCACCTTTCTCCAGGAGGTTAAGAATCACTGACTTGCAGAAACGTTTGATGGATTTATAATAGCTACATTTTCTACAGCATATTGAAAGCTTTTACTCCATGCCAGAAATTATACTGAGCAATTTCCAAACATTATTTTGATTAATGCCTGCAACAGTACTGTCTGGTAGGCCTGTATCAACACCATTTTACAGATAAGGAAACAGAAGGATAGAGAGGTTTTCAAATTTTCCAAGGTCATACCCTACAAAAAGACAGAAGTGGAAATCAAACACCAATCTATTAGACTGCAGCACACATGCAACTTTACCACACAACTGTCTCCTCAGGAAGAAATACTACCTTTGAAAAAAAGGCAACAAATATATGTAATGTCATTGAGCTGTATACTTAAAAATGGCTAGAATAATAGATTTTATGTTATATAAATAAGGCAACAACCAAGAATATACACCTCACAGAGCATGATGCTTGGAAATGTTCAGTGTTTCCAAGTCCCTCTAGACTCCTTGATTCACCACCCTTTTTCTTAAAAAGTAATGAAATACCAGCCAGGTGCAGTGGCTCACACCTGTAATCCCAGCACTTTGGGAGGCCGAGGCAGGTGGATCACCTGAGGTCGGGAGTTCGAGACCAGCCTGAGCAACATGGAGAAACTCCATCTCTACTAAAAATACAAAATTAGCCGGGCGTGGTGGCGCATGCCTGTAATCCCAGCTACTGGGGAGGCTGAGGCAGGAGAATCGCTTGAACCTGGGAGGTGGAGGTTGCAGTGAGCCGAGATAGCACCATTGCACTCCAGCATGGGCAACAAGAGCGAAACTCCGTCTCAAAAAAAAAAAAAAAAAGAAATACCAAACCTAAATTTAGGCACCTCTGTCCCTTGCTCACCGCAATTGAAAACCGTAACTACAGAATGATCAAACTACAGACCCATCTAAAGTCCTCAAGTACTGTTTATAGGATAGACTTTCAACTTATGGTTACCCTCGAATATGCCAGATATTTGATATATTCATGTAGGCCTTTCAAGTTATAGAATTTTTTTTATTTCAATTGGTTTTCGGGAACAGGTGGTATTTGGTTACATGAATAAGTTCTTTAGTGGTGATTTCTTAGATTTTGGTGCACCCACAACCCAAGCAGTGTACACTGTACCCAATGTGTATTCTTTTATCTCTCACCCCTCCCACCCTTTTCCCCAAATCCCCAAAGTCCACTGTATCATTCTTATGCTTTTGCATCCTCACAGCCTAGCTTCCACTTATGAGTAAGAACATATGATGTTTGATTTTCCATTCCTGAGTTACTTCAATTAGAATAATGGTCTCCAATTCCATCCAGAATGCTGTAAATAACATTATCTTGTTCTTTTTTATGGCTGAGTAGTATTCCATGGTGAGTGTATATATATATATTATATATATGTTTTATATTTTATATATTATATGTATGTGTTATATATTTTATATATATATGGCTGAGAAGTATGCCATGGTATATAAATATGTGATATATATATCACATTTTCCTTATCCACTCATTGCTTGATGGGCATTTGGGCTGGTTCTATATTTTTGCAGTTGTGAATTGTGCTGCTAGATCTCCAGTTTGATCAAGTTATAGAACTTTTAAAGAAATATCATTGCTCTTTATTCTATCCTTAGCTAGCAATATGAGAAATCCTGTCGAATAGCAGTGTTTAAGTATTTTATTCCCAGTGTTAAGGACCAGCTAGAGGAGTAGTTTAAGAGCGTGGATTCCGACTGGTTCAAATCCTGCATTATTAGTTCTGCAATCTGGGGCAAGTTTTACCCTTTATATGGCTTCATTTCCTTATCAGTAAAATGGAGATAATAGTGAGATAAGCCTTCCAGGGTGGTTGTGATGATTAAATGTGATGATACAGTAAAATTTCTTGTAGAATGCCAGGTCCACGAAGAGTGAGAGCTTAACAAATAATAGTGTTGGTGAGAAGGGGATGATGATATCGTTATTCAGATTCTGAAGAGTCTCCTGAATCATTCAGCATGTCTTCTCATGACTTACTTCCTTCAATAATCCATCCCTGTGACCTTGACCTCTGTGGATTTTCATTATTGACAAAATAAACACCTTTTCCATTTTTTGAAGAATAATTGAAGAACACAAAAATGCACATATTTAAAATGAATAAGTTGATGTGTTGATGTTTGTATTTGCCTATGAAACTATCACCACAATCAAGATAATGAACATATCCATCACCCCCAAAAGTTTCTTTGTACCCCCTTTGTTATCTCTCCCTCCCTCTCCCAACACCAACCCCAGGCAACCACTGATCTGCTCTCTGACAGATTCCTCTTGAGATATATTAAAGCATACTGAGGCTTCCTCTGCATTTTGTATTTGACTGAGCATATCATTTTGCCTTCTCCTTAAACGTAATTACATATTTAGCTTCTCTTAAAAGTGACAAGGGTTTCTGATGGGCAGGTGTTCAGCAACGTAGCCTTTCAAGATACATAATAGCCTTTCAAGATACATAAATCAAAAATGCCAACCTCTCCTCACTTTGAATTTCTATGAGTTATCCTGACAAATTTCGCACACTCTCCTGATGTTATTTGTGTTGCCTGCTGTGTTACCAGCAGTCCTCTGCTTACCAGATATATTTTTGTTTCAGGATTGCATCACAGTATTATCATTTTAGAAAACACCTGAAATGTTTTCCAAATGCATAAAGCAACTGTCAGGTGTCCCCAGGTTCAGTTAAGATTCACAGGACCACCGTGAGGTGTCCCTTCTAGAAATGGGTCCATTTACTTAATATGCAGGGGAAGATGATGATGTCACAATTTATTTCTCTTCTTTGAAAGTTTTTTTTTTAATTTCAATTGTTAGATGCATCTCAATTTCAAAAACATTAAATATGGAAGGAAAGATGTGCATCTTAGGGCCCAAGGAAGGTGGTAACTCTCAACTGTCATTTGGTACTCTTATTTCATTTTTGTTTCGTTTAAATGATTTTCTTCCAATGGGGAGATGTTGGTCAAAGGGTACAAAGCCTCATTTAGACACGATGAATATGCTCTGGAGATCAATTATACAGCATGGGGATTATAGTTAATAATAACGAATTGGATACTTGAAAATTGCCAAAAAAGTAGATCTTAATTGTTCTCACCACAAAACATTATATATATGTATGTAAGTGGATAGATATGTTAGTTTGATTTAATCATTTTACAGTATACACATATATCAAATATCACATTGCACTCTGTAAATACATACAACTTTTATTTGTGCCGGTTAGACTTTAACTATAAATTTCATTTCTTTATACTCAATGTAAGGCCTAACACATGGCTCAAATGCATACAGACCCGCATACACAGAAAGAAAGTCAAACTTTATTTAATCTATTCTTCTCATTTTGCAGAAAGGCAAAAAAATGATAAATACCATGCCCGGGTTCATATAGTCTTTACAGAGTCAGGATTTGTTCTAGATTCCCTAATTCTCTGTCTACTGGTCATTTTAGCACAGGTAGGATGGAAGCTAGGAAATGACATTTTGAAAGCTCCCCAGGCAGGTAATTCTTATATGCACTAGGATTTGACTTGCTGCACATGACATTCTCAGAATTTGCACACTTGGTAATTCTAGTTGCAGCAATTCGAGAGATAGCAGGCATATGAATATAATTGCTTATAATTTTGCTGAGCCACTTAGTGGAATTATACTACAGGCTATAAAACAAATATTTGAGTATGAGTCAATTACCTAGTGACTGAGGCTTACTGATCACCCTACATCCACATTTAAATTCTGCATCATTCATTCATTCATTTGTATATTCATTCATTTAGTCATTAAGCTCTTGTTTTTCACCAAGCACTACCCTGGGATTCAGACACCATTATGAGGATGCAGTGCTGAGTAAGACTGGCAAAGTTCCTGACTTCTGGTGCAGAGGAGGTAAACAATAAATAAATAATTAATAAGGCAGGCAAATAATGCTGCAATTGCAAGCCTTAACAAAGATTGCAAAGGAAAATAATAGGAAGTTGTATTCATCCTGAAACCTGAAGGAGCAGAAATCATAGGTGAAGAGTAACTCTTGACAACATATCTCAATATTTTATTTGGATACAAACACAATGTAATATTAATATTTAATCTTGACTCATACTCCGTAGTTCTAAAAACTAGAATGCGCCTAGTGTTTTTATTCCAGCTATTATGTTCCAGATGCCTAAAAGACTCTAAGTAAACATTTTAGAGATGCTTTGGGAAGCAGCAGAACGCCTTTGAAAGGAACTTGCGCATGAGCTGAAGTCCTGATTCTGTTTTCTTCTGTATCCCCAGCCCTGCCTTAGCAATGAGTATATCGTGAGTCTGGCAACCCTCCTTAAGTGTCTGAAGGAACCCTTAAATGTTGGTCATCTTTACTGCATTATAGAGTAAGATAGCTTTCAGAAGTGTTTGGGAGGTTTCAGCCCCTATCTCTTGTGCAAATTGAGTGTCTGCTCTAATATACCCATGCCTCTCATGGAATTTCTTTGAGTTTCATCCCAAGGAGGCTGTCTCCAATCATTTCTGCCTCCTTCAAGCATTTCACCTTACATTTAGTATTCTTTTATCCACACCCTCTGTGGAATGTGTGAGCTAATTTCATTCTCTAGTACATATTTGGATGAATAGGTTTAAATTATTTGTTTTATAGACTCTTGTAATTATAAAAATGTACTTCAGGCTGGGCACAGTGGCTCACCTGTGTAATCCCAGCACTTTGGGAGGTCGAGGCAGGCAGATTCCTTGAGGTCAGGAGTTCGTGACCAGCCTGGCCAACATGATGAAACCCCGTCTCTACCAAAAAATACAAAAATTAGCCAGACATGGTGGTGGGAGCCTGTAGTCCCAACTACTCAGGAGGCAGAGGCAGGAGAATGCCTTGAACCCGGGAGGCAGAGGTTGCAGTGAGCCAGGATCACGCCACTGTACTACAGCCTGGGTAACAGAGCAAGACTCCATCTCAAAAAAGAAAAAAAAGTACTTTAGTCTTTACAATTTGGGGTGAAACATATTAAATGTACCAACGACATATGAATATCAGATATTTGGGGTGAAGCATATTAAATGTACCCACAGACATATGAATATCAGATTTAAAAAAAGTTTTTGAGAGTCACATCTAAACAATTTTCACTACAGGCTTGGAGCCAGCTGCCTAGATTCAAATCCTGGCTCTGCCGTCTTACTTGCTGTGTGACTGTGGGTAAGGTATTAAACTTCTTTGTGCCTCAGTTTCTTCCTATGTACAATGTGTTGTACAATACTTATGTGCCATGCTTATGTAATAGCATTAGGGTTATCAGAATATAGCAAAATGAAATTAGGTAGTGCATATCTAGTACTCAGATTAGTGCCCAGTGAATAATAAGCCCTGAATAAATTAACAGGTATCATTATTTTCTCTGGTCTATTAACCAGTAGTACCTGATAAGACAGGATGAAATCCTCTGAGAATTGAATCTCATTTGTTCATACAATACTATGGAAATGTTGCTGTCTTTCTCTGTATCAACATCAGCCCTTAATTTTGGAACATTTAAATTCCTTCTCTGTGAACTTCAATGAAAATAAATATTTTTTTAAAATACTGATTTCAGTGGTGACATTCAAGCAATTATGTGCAAATCATTTCAGATTCTTTAGAAATGATTGTTCCCAAAATTGCCAAAAAAAAAAAAAATGTACCTGAGCTACATAGAGGGGCAGCTCCTCCAAGCACAAATTATTGAAAGGTTAACAACAGTAATAATAATAAACCAGTAACTCATAAGCCTTTATTCCATATGTATGTTAGTCTGTTCTCACCCTGCTATAAAGAAATACCTGAGACTAGGTAATTTATAAACAAAAGAGGTTTAATCGGCTCATGGTTCTGCAGGCTGTACAGGAAGCATGGTACCAGCATCTGCTGAGCTTCTGGGGAGGCCTCAGGAAACTGATAATCATGGCAGAAGTCAAAAGAGGAACAGACATTTCACATGGTCAGAGCAGGAGCAACAGAGTGAGGGGGACAGCCACACAAGTTTAAGCGACCAGATCTCACAAGAACTCACTATCACGAGGACAGTACTATGAGCAATGGCTCTAAGCCATTCATGAGAAATCCACCCCCAGTATCCAGTTACCTCCTACCAGGCCCCACCTCCAACACTGGGGATTATATTTCAATATGAGATTTTGGCAGGGACACACATCCGAACTATAGCAGTATATATTTTACTTTATTAGTTTTTCCCCTTTTTCCCCTTTTTCCCCTCCCCCCACCATCCCAAATCTCTTCAGGATAATAAACTGAGAGAAAATATGATATTTTTAAATTAGTATATAATGTTTTGTCATATAGAAAAGCCAGTTCACTTAATTCTGTCTATTTGACAAATGACAGTAATTGATTTTTTTAAATGTTAAGCCAACCTTGACTTCCTAGAATAATCCCTGCTAGGTCAAGATAGAGCATTTATTTCATATGCTGCTGGATTCACTTTGCTAAGATTTTGTTAAGGACTTTAAATCTATGTTCATTAGGTATGTTTTTCTCTTTGTAATATCTTTGTCAGATTTTGATGACAGGATTATACTAGCCTTATGTGTTTAAAAATATTCTTTCTACTTTATTTTCTAAAAGAATTTGTGCATTATTGGTATTATTTCTTTAATAGATAGAATTTACTAATAAAACTATCTGGGTTTGGAATTTTCTCTATAGAAAGTTTTCTCACAACTAATTCAATGTCTTTAGTAGAAATAGAGATATTCAAATTTTCTGTTTCATATTTTTTCAGTTCTAGTAAGTTACGTTTTTCAAAGAACTTGTCTATTTTACTTAATTTTTTTTAATTTCATGGATTAAGTTATTTATAATTTCTTGATTATCCTTTCAATGTCTATAGAATAACTTCTCCTGGTTATTCTAGAATAATATTCCTGGTACTGGTAATTCGTATTCTCTCTTTATACATACACATATCTTTCTAGTTAGAGATTTGGGTTTGTTGATTTTCCCAATTACGTGTATGTTTTCTGTTTCATTGACTTCCAACTTTTATGATTTTCTTCATCTTACTTACTTTGACATTACTTTGTTCTTTCTTTTTCTAATTTATTAACTGAAAACTTAGATCATTGATTTTAAGCCTTTATTTCTTCTCATGTAATATTATGAAGCTATAAATCTTCCGTGAAGCATTCATTGCTTTTGCTGCCCCCCCCACACATATTTTGACATATTGTATCTTTATCGTTTAGTTAAAATTATGTTTCAATTTTCTTTATAACTTTTTCTTTGATCATTAAGTTATCTAGAAGTGTGCTGTTTCATTTCCAAGGATTTGAGTTATATATATATATATATTTTTTTTTTTTTTTAAACTTATTTCTGATTTAATTTCTGTTTGGTCAGAGAACACACTATGAATGATTTTAATTCTTTTAAATTTGTTGAGATTCATGCCCTGGGCCACCAAATGGCTGTGGGTGCATGTATTAATAATGATCATGCATACTTGAAAAGAATGTATATTCTGCCCTTGTTGGGTGAAGTGTTCTATAAATGTCAACTGGGTCAAGAGTTGATACTATGTTCAAATCTTCCATATGTTTACTGATTTTTTTTTGTGTGTGTAGTTGTTTTATCAATTGCTGAAAGAGGAAAATTAAAATAAGAATTGTGGATTTCTCTATTTCCCTCTTTAATCCTGTTAATTTTTACTTCATGTATTTTGATGTACTATTATTAGACATATTTACATTTACATTTGTTATGCCTTCCTGATGAATGGACCCTTTACCATCATGAAATATTCCTATTTATCTCCGATAATACTTTTTGCCTTGATGTCTACTTTGTCTAATGTTAATATACTTACTCCAACCTTTTAAAAGGCGTACAGTTTGCAGGATGTAGGTTTCTGATCTGTTAATTTTACCTTATCTCTCTCTTATTATTATTTAAAATGTGTCTACTATAGACAGCATATGGTTGGATATATTTTTGTAATCCATTCTGACAAGCTCTGCCTTTTAATCGGATTATTTCATCCATTTACCTTTAGTTAAATAATATAGTTCAATTCAGGTCTACTGTTCTGCCATTTCTTTTCTCTTTGCCCACTCTGATTTTCGTTCCTCTGGATTTTCTTTCTTGCCTTTTATTGAATTAATTGGATATTTTTTAAATTCCATCTAAATCTATCTGTTGACTTATTAGCTATCTCTTTCCATTTCTTAGAGTTTCTTCAGGGATTACAATGTGACATTCTTAACTTTTCACAATCTACTTAGACTTTATATTGTTTCATTTTATGTAAAATGTATGGGAAGACCAGTGTAACATTTATCACTCTATCGCCATTATTTTTGCTATCATCATATTATTGCATATATATATATATATGGAGTGCATATATATTTACATATATATGGAGTGCATATATATTTACATATATATGGAGTGCATATATATTTACATATATATGGAGTGCATATATATTTACATATATATGGAGTGCATATATATTTACATATATATGGAGTGCATATATATTTACATATATATGGAGTGCATATATATTTACATATATATGGAGTGCATATATATTTACATATATATGGAGTGCATATATATTTACATATATATGGAGTGCATATATATTTACATATATATGGAGTGCATATATATTTACATATATATGGAGTGCATATATATTTACATATATATGGAGTGCATATATATTTACATATATATGGAGTGCATATATATTTACATATATATGGAGTGCATATATATTTACATATATATGGAGTGCATATATATTTACATATATATGGAGTGCATATATATTTACATATATATGGAGTGCATATATATTTACATATATATGGAGTGCATATATATTTACATATATATGGAGTGCATATATATTTATATATATGGAGTGCATATATATTTATATATATGGAGTGCATATATATTTATATATATATATGGAGTGCATATATATTTATATATATATATGGAGTGCATATATATATATGGCTGGAGTGCAGTGGCACAATCTCGGCTCACTGCAAACTCTGCCTCCCAGGTTCAAGCGATTCTCCTGCCTCAGCCTCCCACACAGCTGGGATTACAGGCACTTGTCACCACTGCTGGCTAATCTTTGTATTTTTAGTAGAGACGGGGTTTCACCATGCTGGCCAGGCTAATCCAAACTCCTGACCTCAAGTGATCTGCCTGCCTCAACCTCCAAAAGTGCTGGGATTACAGGCCTGAGCAGAGATCCTGCCACAGCACTCCAGCCTGGGCAACAGAGCGAGACTCCATCTCAGAACGAAAAACAAACAAAGAATTGACTTTAGTTCTTAAGTTTTATCTTTTTTAACCAAATGGTTCTTTTAGAGACAAGTTCTTAGGTTTGAACATGTGTCAAAGTTTCTATATTTCTTTGGAAATTTTTTCATCTATTTGAAATGTCTTTATTTCACCACTTGTCTTTTTTCTTTTTTTTTTCTTTTTTTTTTCCCGAGACAGAGTCCCACTCTGTCGCCCAGGCTGGAGTGCAGTGGCGCGATCTCGGCTTGCTGCAAGCTCCGACCCCCAGGTTCACGCCATTCTCCTGCCTCAGCCTCCCGAGTAGCTGGGACTACAGGCACCCGCCATCACGCCCGGCTAATTTTTTGTATTTTTAGTAGAGACGGGGTTTCACCGTGTTAGCCAGGATGATCTTGATCTCCTGACCTCGTGATCCACCTGTCTCGGCCTCTCAAAGTGCTGGGATTACAGGCGTTAGCCACCGCGCCCGGCCCACGACTTGTCTTAAATAATCTTTTGCTGGATTCAAATTCTGAATTTTTTTTTTTTTTGAGACAGTCTCGCTCTGTCACTCAGGCTGGAGTACAGTAGTGTGGTCATGGCTCACTGTAGCATTGGCTTCCCAGGCTCAGGTGATTCCCCCACCTTAGCTTCCCAAGTAGCTAAGACTACAGATGTGTGCGACCATGCTCAGCTAATTTTTTTTTTTTTTTGAAACACAGTCTCCCTATGTTGCCAGGGCTGGTCTCAAACTCCTCAAGCAATCCTTGAGGTGGAAGGACTCAAGCAATTCTTCCACCACCGCCTCCCAAAATGCTGGAATTACAGGCTTGAGACAATGCACCTAGCCCTGGATTTTTTTACAAAAGCTTTTAGCACTTTAAAGATAATGTCTTATGGCCTCCATTTTTTCTGATTAGAAGTCAGCAATAATTCAAATTGTTTTCCTATAGGTAATATATCATCTTGCTCTGGCTGCTTTAAAGATTTTCTCTTTAATCTTGGTCTTCAGCAATGATCTGCCTAGGTGTGGTTTTCATCGAATATGGCTTTTGGTTTGCTGGCATTTCTGAATCTGTTTATTTGTCTTTTATAAAATTTGGAGAAATTTTAGTTATTATTTCCCTAAAGATGTTTGCTCTGTTCTTTCATTCAGGGACTCAAATCACATGTATGTTAAATAGTTTTATATTGCCCCACAGGTCCCCAGGCTCTGTATTTTAATTTTTTTTCTGGTAGTTTTCATCTGTGTTCTTCAACTTGGAAAATTTCTATTAATCAATTTAAAATTTACTTACTCTTTCTTCTGTCATCTCCAATATGCTAGGCTCTAACAGTTTATTTCAGATATTATATTTTTCAGTTATTGATATGGTTTGGACCTGTCTACCTGCCAAATCTTATTTTGAAATGTAATCTGCAGTGTTGGCAGTGGGGCCTGGTGGGAGGTGTTTGCATCATGAGGACATATCACTCATGAAAGGCTTAGCGCCATGCCCTTGGTGATGAGTAAGTTCAAGGGAGATCTGGTTGTTTAAAAGTGTCTGGCACCTCCCTCTCTCTCTCCCGCTCTTGCCAGGTGAGATGCCTCCTCCTCCTTCACCTTCTACCATGATTGTAAGCTTCCTGAAGCCCTTAGCAGAAGCTGATGCTGGCACCATGCTTCCTGTAAATCCTGCAGAAACAAGAGCCAGTCAAACCTCTTTTTTAAATAAATTACCCAGTCCCAGATATTTCTTTATAGTAATGCAAGAATGGCCTAACACAGTTATGGACTTTATGTTAGGTTCATTTTTATTCTTATTTTGAGACAGGGTTTTGCTCTTTGTGCAGGCTGGAGTGCAGTGGCGCCATCTTGGCTCACCGCAACCTCCACCTCCAGGGTTCGAGCAATTCTCCCAATTAGCTGAGACCACAGGCTCATGCCACCATGCCCGCCTATTTTTTTTGTATTTTTTGTAGAGATGGGGTTTCACCATGTTGCCCAGGCTGATCTCGAACTCCTGAGCCCAAGTGATCTGCCTGCGTGGGCCTCCCTTCTTGCAAGGGAATTACAGGCGTGAGCCATCATGCCCAGCCTGAGTTCGTTTTTAAAGTTCTATTTCTCTGCTGAGATTTTCTTTCTTTTTACTCATTATAAGCATTTAAAAAATAAACCTTGACATCTGGGTCATCTTGAAGTTGGTCCCTGTAGATTGTTTTTTTTCTCTTCCTGGATAATGTTTTTAATTTCTTCATATGTTGAGTAATTTAAGATAGGATTGGAAACGTTGTGAATAATATCATAGAGATTCTGCATTCTGTTGTCTCTCTCTGAAGAGTATTAGTTTTTTTGTTTTTTTTTTCAAGTAGTGCTTAACTTGACTAAACTCAACTTGATAAGTTTGTCTTCTCTGCAGTGGCTTACAGCTAAAATGTTAATTTGCGCCTTTTTTAGCCTCACGTGGGCTACTTGGAGTCTTCCCTACTCGTGCACAGTTCAGGTATCAATTTGGGCAGAAGTTTTTTTGTTTTGTTTTGTTTTGTTTTTAAACTTTCATTTTAAGTTCAGGGGTACATGTGCAGGTTTGTTATATAGGTAAGCTTGTGTCATGGGGGTTTGTCGTAGAGATTATTTCATCACCCAGGCATTAAGCCTAGTACCCATTAGTTATTTTTCCTCATCTTCTCCCTTCATTCTCCAATAGGCCTTAGTGTGTGTTGTTCCCCTCTGTGTGCCCATGGGTTCTCGTCATTTAGCTCCCACTTATAAGTGAGAACATGCATATTTGGTTTTCGGTTCCTGCCTTATTGGGCAGAATGTATATGCAGAAATGGGTGCTTCCATTTTCTGAATCTCTTCTTTTTGGAATTTTCTCCATTGTTTTCCCACATCTCTCGTTTCTCTAAACTTTGTCCTCTGGTACCTCAAGCCAATAAGACTACAGGTGTTCTGTCTGAATTTAGCCAGCAAGGAACAGACCAAAACTTAGCATCAGGCTGAAGGTTGTAAAACATCAGGAAATTCATCCAGTACCCTTCCCTTCTTGCAAGGGATAATTTTCCTCCAGTATCACTTTCATCACTTTCCAGTGCCTCTAGATACTTGTTTTTATATTTCTATTTACGTAAGGGTATTGCCTGTTAGGAGCTACATGGTCATCACTAGAATCAGAATCCATGTATGTATTCTTGGTGCCTGTTTTTTTATCTTCTCTTGTGTATTCACTTATTATTGTATTGAGAACCTACATAATGTACTCACATTTTTCTCCTTGTTGTGGAATATCCTTTACTGTTATCTTTCTGACAGTCTCAAAATCCTATGGAATAACTGCCAGATTCCCGACAGCTCAATGAAATACTGATACTCTCACCAATTAAAACTTAGAAGTGGATATTCAGACAGCTTTTTGGTTCAGACAGTTTATTCAGTGCCTGTGTCCTTGCTCTGTTGGCAAGGTGGAGGATATAATCTACTTATGATAGAAATAAATATCTTTCCGTGTCAGGCAATCAGTTTCCGAAATCAGAGTTAAAAACTAGTATGAAACATACGTAAGGATTAAGCTAATCTTTATTTGAGTTCCATCTCTGCAACTTGTAAGTTGTGTGACTTTGGGCAAGTGGTCCTGGGCCTCAGTTTCATCATCTGCAAAACTTTAAAAAAAAAATAGTTTTTGACACCTAGTAAACCATTACTAAATGTTTGCTGTATATATATTTTGCATTTATGTAGATTGATTACACTGATACATTTGATGTAGTTGGTTTATCAGTCAGGGTTCTCCAGAGGGACAGAACTAATAGGATATATGCATATATGATGGGGAGTCTTTTAGGGAGAACTGGCTCACACCATCAGAAGACAAAGTCCCACAATAAGCTGTCTGCAAGTTGGGGAAGAGTAGTGGCTCAGTCCAAGTCCAAAAGCCTCAAAAGCAGGGAAGCTGACAGTACAGCCTTCAGTCTGTGGCTGAAGACCCAAGAGCCCCTGGCAAACCAGTGGTGTAACTCCAAGAGTCCAAAGGCTGAAGAACCTGGATTCTGATGTCCAAAGGCAGGAGGAGCGGAAGGAAGCATTCAGCACAGGAGAAAGAAGAAAGCCAGAAGACTCAGCAAGCCAGCTTAACCCACCTTCTTCTACCTGCTTTGTTCTAGTTGTTTTGATTGGATGGTGCCTACCCACACTGAGGGGGGAGTCTTCCTCTCCAGTCCACTGACTCAAATGTCAGTCTCCTCTGGCAACACTGTCACAGCCACACCCAGAATAATACTTTACCAGCTATCTAGGCACCTTTCAATCCAATCAAGTTGACATCTAATATTAACCATCACAGTGGTGAATTGAATTATATGAAGACTTGATTTCAGACTCTGCCATATGATGGAATTTTGGCTATTGGTTTATTGGAAGGGATTTTATATTATATCATGATATAATATGATAATATGTTCTTACTGAAAAAAAAAACAAAATAAATCGTTTCTTCCCTTTAGAAGTGACTTACTGGGTCAGATGTGGTGGCTCATGCCTGTAATCCCAGCACTTTGGGAGGCCAAGGTGGGTGGATCACAAGGTCAGGATTTTGAGACCAGCCTGGCCAACATGGTGAAACCCCGTCTCTAATAAAAATACAGAAAAAAAAAAAAATTAGCCAGGTGTGATGGCATGGGCCTGTAACCCCAGCTACTCCAGAGGCTGAGGCAGAAGAATTGCTTAAACCCAGAAGGCGGACATTGCAGTGAGCAGAGATCGTGCCACTGCACTCCAGCCAGGGTGACAGGGCAAGACTCCGTCTTGAGGGGGAGAACAAAAGTGATTTACTGTCATCTGTCATTGGGGACCAAGAGGAAGGGATTTATAGGCTCTTTGATGTCTCCTCGCTCATTGGTTCAGGACCAAAATAGAAGGTGAAGAAGTTCTCTGTGTTCTGGGACGTGGAGCCCAGAGCAGTTTTGGAAAGCTGGAGAACAAGAACACACTGGACTTGGAAGTTTAAGTGTGACAAGTTGGGCCTTTCTAGAAGCTAGAGAAAGCTATTGGGGTTATTACAGAAAGCAGAATACCTAAGGTTTTCCTATATGCTTTCCCACATTCTGGCTTAAAATTTAATAAAAATATTTAAGTACTAAATTAAATAACTAAATTCTGTCAGTGGTATTACTTCATTACTACACATCACACATTGTCTCTTTTAAAAGGAATCAAAGAGAACATGGAAGACTAGGATCTCTTAATTCTTGTAACTTTAGAAATCTTAGGAAAATAGAAGCCATTCAGCCAAAACATTTATTAAAATCTAACTTCTATTATAAAATAATTTCTGATACTAACTTATGCCATTATTATAGGCTAAATGTCTACTAAATAATAATATTACATGTTAATTACTACCTCTTCATAAATGATCATTAATAATAATATCTTTCACTTATGTTTTTCAAAGTAGCTTATTACACCAGCTCCTTGTTACAGTACAACCTTGAAAGGTAGATAGGACAGCTATTATTAGGACAGGAAGCTGGCACATAGGGAGACACAATTATTTTTTTTTCTTATCCTTAGAGAGAATTCAATAGCTGAGTCAGGTCTAGGACACTGTCTCCTTCAATTCAGATAGAATGAAACACAGTGTTCTGTCTCCTGAAGAGATAATTGCCATTTACATCATTTGTTACTCATATGAAAATAAATATTATAGGATATCATTTACTTTTTCTTATGAGAATGGTAATAAATGCTATGTGGAAAGTACAAAAGAATACAAGAATCAAATCACCTTCCTATTACCCAAGATAATTTATTATTCTTTGATGTTTGTTTTCTGTGCATAAACATGGAGACTTACATAAAATTTATTTTACTGAATTGGAATATTGTGTAATACTCCTTTTTTTTTTTTTTTTTTTTTTTTGCTTTACTGTGTTGGAAAACTTTTCCATGTCATGAAAAGTTTTTCTGCAACATGGCTCTTAATAGCTCTTTAATTTTCCATCATGTGAACAGGCCAAAATTAATGCAATCCCAATTGTACTTTTAGTTTCTCTCTACTTTTCATGCTATTATTGATAATATGGCATTAAGCATCCTCAATGCACATCTCTGATAATTTCATTAGGACATTTTTATAGAAGTAAGGCTACCAAAACAAAGGATGACCTATACAATTTTAAATACTATATTACTCATATGGCTTAATTAATAGACAAAGATTTGAAGGCTTCACTCACTAAAAGATCTTGCTTTTTGAGCTTTTACAAAATGCCCTGGAATGCTGGCTTTCTGGATATGAGTCACCTTGCAGGAAAAAGACTTACATGTCATATTTCCCAAAATATGATTTAAACACTATAAATGTATATTAAAATGACTAAATTCAACCTAGATGTGTTTTTAAAATTTCATAATATCCCCTGTGATAATTGATGACAAATATATATCAAAATCAGGGTTGAGAATTAGTGGTCTAAAGCCCACATAGCACCAAAGGATTTATTTAGGCTGGTGACTTTGCTAAAAGGTTTCTAAAACTATTTCACTTTATATTGCTAATTTTTAACAGCTATCAAGTTCAGTAAACTATCTGTCCAATAGAAGTGAGCATTAAACCCTCTGCTCAATTACATACATCTAATGCCGGTTTTCATAGCTTTGGCACTTCTGTTATAATTTGAGTAGTTTAATATGATCAGAGTGCCAAAAAGCTTAATGTGCCTGGGTGATTTCACAGGATAGATGATGATCATTAAAATATTATGTTGTTTATTTCACTTGAGATAAAAATGAGTGATTAAGAGCTGAGAGATGGAAATGTCATTGAAGTGACCCATTTCTTCCATGACAGCAATAACAGGTTTTGTTTTCTGCATGGCAGTAGTGTGTTAGCTGGGACTTTTAGTCAAGCAGAGCAGAAATCCAGTGCAGGTAACACAAACAAAAGCAAAGGATTGTTATAAAGGATAGAGATGCAGTTGGCCTGAAAACTGAGCTAAAATCAGTGCCTTGAGCACAAGGAGAAATCCTGGGAGTCTTCTCCATCTTTCATTTCTGTGATTCTTTTGTGTTTTAAGACTACATTGTGGCTTTTTTATACTTCTACCACAAAGCAGAAAATGGCCACCAACAATAGCTAAATTTACATTTTAGCGATTCAAGAGACTAGGTAAACTGAAGCTGAGATTGTTTCATCTTTATTTTAAATTTCCAAGATGAAATTTACAATAGCATCAAAAAGAATAAAATACTTAGGAATAAATTTAATAAAAGGTATACAAATGTTCTCTGAATACTACAAAACATTGTTGCAAGAAATTAGACATCTAAATAAATTGTAACATATAATATCTTTCTCCCAAGTCTTCATGGATACAAAAGCATGGTATTTGTTAAGATGGTAATACTCCCCAAGTGGAACTACAGATTCAAAACAATCCCTATCAAAATTCCAGATGCCAGTTTGGCAGAAATTGATAAGCTCATCCTAAAATTTATATGGAAAGGCAACAAACTCAATATAGCCAAAACTATCTTAAAGAAACAAAGTCAGAGGGCTCACACTTCCCCATTTCAAAACTTTCTATAAAGCTACAGTAATCAAGGAAGTGTGGTATCATAGATCAGTGGAATAGAATTGAAAATTCTATTCAAAAATAAACCCTGGCATTTACGGTCACTTGACTTTCTACAAAGGTGGCAAAACAACTGAATGAAGGAAGAGTAGCTTTCCAATAAATGGTACTGTGGCAACTGTTTATCCACATACAGAAGAATGAAGTTGGACTCCTACCTTATTTCAAACACAAAAATTAACTCAAAATGGACCATAGACCTAAAACGATAAAACTATTAAAATAAAACACATAAATGTATCTTCATGACTTTGAATTATGCAATACCTTCTTCATGAGACATGAAAAGCCACAAGTGACAAAAGAAAGAGTAGATAAATTGAACTACATCAAAACTTCAAAAAACGTTCCTATTGTGAGAAAATGAAAAGAGGCTGAACACAGTGGCTAACTCCTGTAATCCCAGTGCTTTGGGAGGCTAAAGCAGGAGGATCACTTGAGGCCAGGAGTTTGAGACCAGCCTGAGCAACATAGCAAGATTCTGTCTTTAAAAAAAAAAAAGAAAAAAATTAACTGGGCATGATGATGCACAGCTGTAGTCCTGGCTACTCAGGAGGCTGAGGCAGGAAAAATTGCTTGAGCCCAGGAATTCAAAGCTGTGGTAAGCTAGGATTGCACCACTACATGTTAGCCTGACAGACTGAGACCCTTTCTCTAAAAGATAAGTGAAATAAAGAAATGAAAAGACAATCTAATGAATGAGAGAAAATATTTGCAAATTATGTACCTAATAAGAGACTTGTATCAAAAATATATAAATCTCAGGCTGGTATTGCTGTTTAAGAAAAAATATATTTTTTATTGAGTTGTGAGATATATATATAATAAATTCTATATTTACATAAGTTATATATGTAATATGTTATATATTAATATAATGCATAAGTTATATAAGTTGTAGATATCTTATATCTATATAGATATAAGATATCTATAACTTACAACTCAATAAAAAATGAGCAAAGCTTTCAATAGACATCTATATAAAGAAGATATACAAGTGACGAATAAGCACATGAAAAGATGCTCAACATCATTTGTAGTTAAGGAAATGCAAATCAAAACCACATAAGATATCACTGCATACCCACTAGGATAGCTGCAATAAAAAAGATGGACCCACAAGTGTTGGTGAAGATGTGGAGAAATTAACACCCTCATTCTTTGTAGCTAGGAATGTAAACTGATGCAGCCATTTTGAAAAACAGTTTGGCAGTTCCTCAAAATGTAAGCATAGAGTAATCACATGACTTACCAAATTTTCCTCCTTGGGTAAATAACCAAGACAAATAAAAACATGTCCAGACAAAAACTTATACACAAATGTTCATGGCAAGCACAACCCAAAGGTTCATCAACTGATAAATGAACTACGATATATCCATATAATGGGATATTATTCAGCCATAAAAAAGAATAAAATTAATATGTGCTACATCGTGGATGCACCTTACAAACATTATACTAAGTGAAAGAAGGCAGTCACAGAAGACCACATATTGTATGGTTACATTTTCATGAAATACCCAGAATAGACAAATGTATAGAGACAGAAAGGAGAAATAGTGGTTGCCTAGGCCTGGGGATGGGAGACATTGCGGGGGGCTAGGGATGAGGAGGAGGCGGAATGAAGACTGATTTCTAATTGGTATAAGATTTATTTCTGGGTGATATAAATGTCCTAAAATTGATTGTGAGGATGGTTGTACAACTCTGGGAATATACTAAAAGTCATTGAATTGGGAAAAAAATCCCTAGGGATAGAATCTGAATGACCTGGTTTGGGCTATATATCTACCCCTAGACCCATCAGCTATGGCCAGGAAGATGTTTAGTGAATATGTCTGCTTCCATAAATATGTGGACAGAAGGATGCAGGGGGGAAGGGGTAGTTTTCAAAAAGAAGCTGCCTAGATAGATAAGTAACACATCAGATGACTCAGAGCTAAATATTCTCTCTAACAGCAAGTTAGTAGATTACTATGATGAATATGAATACGTTATTTAAACTTACCCTCCCCTCTTTTTTATTTAGTCCATTGTAGGGTAGCTAGAACTTGTTAAAAACATTACTGGATAATATAAGCAACATTTTAACTTACAGACAAGTTTTGACTCAATATCGTTTTTCTTTTGTCTCTGAAAAGATATTTTTAACCAAAGGCTGTTAGTGAAAAGGCAACTGACGTTTGCTTTATTTGCCTGTCCTCTCAGAACACAAATACTCCTATGTGAAATGCCACCTGGAGACAGTGGCTATGGCCCATAAATTTAATTACTAACCTTTAATTCATAGCTGGCAAGATCAGTTCTGGAAGTATCTAAGCTAATCAGGCTTCTCTGACAATGCTAATCAATTGTTCAGCAGTCTACCTTTGGCTTAATTACTCTTGCACTACATTACATTTTCAAAATGTCAAGAATCCTCTTCTGGAAATGCAATAAATCATGCCTACATGGTGTCGTAGACAGCCTGTTATTCCTTCACACCTGACCTTGGCTGCGTGAAGTTGAAATTGATCATTTACTGCAGTGGTACAATGTTATACAGAAAGGAGCTTCAATAAGAATCATAGCACAAAAGAAAAAAAGAAAAAAAAATAAGCTTTTCAGCACATCCTTTCTTCACCTGAAATGAACCAGGTGCCGTCAGATGTTGTTTTTAAAGGTTTGTACGTCCGCAGTAGTATTTTCTGAAGCAGATGAGTGTTGAGGCTTTTACACTTCTGAAATCGTTATCTAAGCAGCATAAAACTACCACCTCAGCAGAAATCCAATTTCAGTCTCACTATAAATTCAAATCCAAAAATGACTGCTTCTTTTTCTGCTACTTTTATGTAAATTTTCTTAAAAGTCATCCACAAATACTTCTCAGAAAATCAAAAGAAAGGAGACAGGCGGGAGAAGAAGTTTCAACAATGAGATTTAGTATACGGTTTAGAGTTGGACCTGGGTTCTATTCCTGTTGCACCACTCACTATCTGCATGAAGCAGAGCAAGTAATTTAACCTGTGTATGCTTCATTTGCCTCATTTGTGCACTGGGTGTAGTAATGGGTTCGTGCCTCTAAAGAAGTGGTTAACCAGCGGGCGAGGTGGCTCACGCCTGTAATCCCAGCACTTTGGGAGGCCAAGGCGGGCAGATCACGAGGTCAGGAGATCAAGACCATCCTGGCTAACACGCTGAAACCCATCTCTACTAAAAATAGAAAAAATTAGCTGGGCGTGGTGGCGGGTGCCTGTAGTCCCAGCTACTCGGGAGGCTGAGACAGGAGAATGGCATGAACCCAGGAGGCGGAGCTTGCAGCGAGCCGAGATCGCACCACTGCATTCCAGCCTGGGCGACAGAGCGAGACTCTGTCTCAAAAAAACAAAGAAGTGTTTAACCAGTGGTTATTTTGCCCTCCAGGGGACATTTTGCAATGTCTGGAGACATTTTTGGTAGTCACAGCTGGATGAGGGGTATATCAAGTGGGTAGGGACCAGGGATGATTCTAAACATTTTACAGTGCACAGGACAGCCCTCATTACAAAGAATTACCCAGCCCCAAATGCCAATAGTGTAGGAGTTGAGAAGCTCTGCTCTAAAGCACTTAGCACAGTTCTTGATATAGAAGAAACATTCAGTGAATCATTACTATTATTGTTTTGATTTGTTTGATTTAAATAAAGCCACTCCCACCACAAATAAAAATTCCCTCTCTCCCCTTAGCTAATTGCTATTAATACATCATCAATAAAAGAAAGAAATATTCTATCTGTAGATAATATTAGAATTTTTTTCTTAATAAATGAAATAGGGCTTTTTCTCTCTACTAGTAATAGTTTCTTTAAATGTTCTCAAAATAGTGATTGAGATAGTGATTTTTCAGTTTTAAAGTTGTCTACCAGGCGTGAATACATAGATCAGCTTTTAAAATCTCATTCAGTCTTTCAAGGACAAATCTTTCTTTGACTCATAGACTCTTGGAGGCATGTCACAGGATGATATAAATCTTAGATGTCATTGGGTCTGATCTAACACACAAAGCAGAACTCCGTTGGGTTTAAAATAATTATTCCATGATTATAATAGAGCAATAGCTCTGTTAGTTGACTTCTTAGCTTACTGGTTCTCACACATAGGTTGGAAGAGAGAGAAGGCAGAGTTTCCATGGGTGCCCTGCCCAGTAGGCCTCACTACGAGTCACTCCCAGTGATTACCAGTACATCTGGCTTGGGTACTGTCCAGTTACCGTTCGCCACCCTTTCTCTTTTCTCCTCTCCTCTCTATTACAGGGGTCTCTCTCTACCTATTACACTCTCTACGCTCCCTTGCTAACTGACCTCTGACTACATTAACCCATGACAGCCACTGATGGGAGACAAAACAGGAGAAGGCAAGAAGCCAGGGCGACGTCTTTCTGTCTCTCTCTCTGCTTCAAAAATCACCTCTCCATGGTCCCACCTCCAGCTACATGGCCCTGAATGCTGGATTCTGGTATCAAGCATCTCTTCACCTTGTCCCTCAGCCCGAGGGATGGTAGATACTTCCATTTTATTAATCCCTGAGTTGTCTCACCATCCCATTTGAGATCTTCCAGCATCTCTTTTTGCCAGCATTTTTTTTTATTATAATTTAAGTTCTAGGGTACATGTGCACATTGTGCAGGTTAGTTACATATGTATACATGTGCCATGCTGGTGCACTGCACCCACTAACTCGTCATCTAGCATTAGGTATATCTCCCAATGCTATCACACCCCCCTCCCCCCACCCCACAACAGTCCCCAGAGTGTGATATTCCCCTTCCTGTGTCCGTGTGATCTCATTGTTCAATTCCCACCTATGAGTGAGAATATGCGGTGTTTGGTTTTTTGTTCTTGCGATAGTTTACTGAGAATGATGATTTCCAATTTCATCCATGTCCCTACAAAGGACATGAACTCATCATTTTTTATGGCTGCATAGTATTCCATGGTGTATATGTGCCACATTTTCTTAATCCAGTCTATCATTGTTGAACATTTGGGTTGGTTCCAAGTCTTTGCTATTGTGAATAATGCCGCAATAAACGTACGTGTGCATGTGTCTTTATAGCAGCATGATTTATAGTCCTTTGGGTATATACCCAGTAATGGGATGGCTGGGTCAAATGGTATTTCCAGTTCTAGATCCCTGAGGAATCGCCACACTGACTTCCACAAGGGTTGAACTAGTTTACAGTCCCACCAACAGTGTCAACGTGTTCCTATTTCTCCACATCCTCTCCAGCACCTGCTGTTTCCTGACTTTTTAATGATTGCCATTCTAACTGGTGTGAGATGGTATCTCATTGTGGTTTTCATTTGCATTTCTCTGATGGCCAGTGATGATGAGCATTTTCTCATGTGTTTTTTGGCTGCATAAATGTCTTCTTTTGAGAAGTGTCTGTTCATGTCCTTCGCCCACTTTTTGATGGGGTTGTTTGTTTTTTTCTTGTAAATCTGTTTGAGTTCATTGTAGATTCTGGATATTAGCCCTTTGTCAGATGAGTAGGTTGTGAAAATTTTCTCCCATTTTGTAGGTTGCCTGTTCACTCTGATAATAGTTTCTTTTGCTGTGCAGAAGCTCTTTAGTTTAATTAGATCCCATTTGTCAATTTGGTCTTTTGTTGCCATTGCTTTTGGTGTTTTAGACATGAAGTCCTTGCCCATGCCTATGTCCTGAATGGTAATGCCTAGGTTTTCTTCTAGGGTTTTTATGGTTTTAGGTCTAACATTTAAGTCTTTAATCCATCTTGAATTGATTTTTGTATAAGGTGTAAGGAAGGGATCCAGTTTCAGCTTTCTACATATGGCTAGCCAGTTTTCCCAGCACCATTTATTAAATAGGGAATCCTTTCCCCATTTCTTGTTTTTGTCAGGTTTGTCAAAGATCAGATAGTTGTAGATATGCGGCATTATTTCTGAGGGCTCTGTTCTGTTCCATTGATCTATATCTCTGTTTTGGTACCAGTACCATGCTGTTTTGGTTACTGTGGCCTTGTAGTATAGTTTGAAGTCAGGTAATGTGATGCCTCCAGCTTTGTTCTTTTGGCTTAGGATTGACTTGGCGATGTGGGCTCTTTTTTGCTTCCATATGAACTTTAAAGTAGTTTTTTCCAATTCTGTGAAGAAAGTAATTGGTATCTTGATGGGGATGGCATTGAATCTATAAATTACCTTGGGCAGTATGGCCATTTTCACGATATTGATTCTTCCTACCCATGAGCATGGAATGTTCTTCCATTTGTTTGTATCCTCTTTTATATCCTTGAGCAGTGGTTTGTAGTTCTTTTTGAAGAGGTCCTTCACATCCCTTGTAAGTTGGATTCCTAGGTATTTTATTCTCTTTGAAGCAATTGTGAATGGGAGTTCACTCATGATTTGGCTCTCTCTTTGTCTGTTGTTGGTGTATAAGAATGCTTGTGATTTTTGTACATTGATTTTGTATTCTGAGACTTTGCTGAAGTTGCTTATCAGCTTAAGGAGATTTTGGGCTGAGACAATGGGGTTTTCTAGATATACAATCATGTCGTCTGCAAACAGGGACAATTTGACTTCCTGTTTTCCTAATCGAATACCCTTTATTTCCTTCTCCTGCCTAATTGCCCTGGCCAGAACTTCCAACACTATGTTGAATAGGAGTGGTGAGAGAGGGCATCCCTGACTTGTGCCAGTTTTCAAAGGGAATGCTTCCAGTTTTTGCCCATTCAGTATTATATTGGCTGTGGGTTTGTCATAGATAGATCTTATTATTTTGAAATATGTCCCATCAATACCTAATTTATTGAGAGTTTTTAGCATGAAGGGTGGTTGAATTTTGTCAAAGGCTTCTTCTGCATTTATTGAGATAATCATGTGGTTTTTGTCTTTGGCTCTGTTTATATGCTGGATTACATTTATTGATTTGCGTATATTGAACCAGCCTTGCATCCCAGGGATGAAGCCCACTTGGTCATGGTGAATAACCTTTTTGATGTGCTGCTGGATTCATTTTGCCAGTATTTTATTGAGGATTTTTGCATCAATGTTCATCAAGGATATTGGTCTAAAATTCTCTTTTTTGGTTGTGTCTCTGCCTGGCTTTGGTATCAGAATGATGCTGGCCTCATAAAAAGAGTTAGGGAGGATTCCCTCTTTTTCTATTGATTGGAATAGTTTCAGAAGGAATGGTACCAGTTCCTCCTTGTACCTCTGGTAGAATTCGGCTGTGAATCCATCTGGTCCTGGACTCTTTTTAGTTCGTAAGCTATTGATTATTGCCACAATTTCAGATCCTGTTATTGGTCTATTCAGAGATTCAACTTCTTCCTGGTTTAGTCTTGGGAGAGTGTATGTGTCGAGGAATTTATCCATTTCTTCTAGATTTTCTAGTTTATTTGCGTAGAGGTGTTTGTAGTATTCTCTGATGGTAGTTTGTATTTCTGTGGGATCGGTGGTGATATCCCCTTTATCATTTTTTATTGCATCTATTTGATTCTTCTCTCTTTTTTTCTTTATTAGTCTTGCCAGTGGTCTATCTATTTTGTTGATCCTTTCAAAAAACCAGCTCCTGGATTCATTAATTTTTTAAGGGTTTTTGTGTCTCTATTTCCTTCTGTTCTGCTGTGATGTTAGTTATTTCTTGCCTTCTGCTAGCTTTTGAATGTGTTTGCTCTTGCTTTTGTAGTTCTTTTAATTGTGATGTTAGGGTGTCAATTTTGGATCTTTCCTGCTTTCTCTTGTGGGCATTTAGTGCTATAAATTTCCCTCTACACACTGCTTTGAATGTGTCCCAGAGATTCTGGTATGTTGTGTCTTTGTTCTCGTTGTTTTCAAAGAACATCTTTATTTCTGCCTTCGTTTCGTTATGAACCCAGTAGTCATTCACGAGCAGGTTGTTCAGTTTCCATGTAGTTGAGCGGTTTTGAGTGAGATTCTTAATCCTGAGTTCTAGTTTGATTGCACTGTGGTCTGAGAGATAGTTTGTTATAATTTCTGTTCTTTTACATTTGCTGAGGAGAGCTTTACTTCCAAGTATGTGGTCGATTTTGGAATAGGTGTGGTGTGGTGCTGAAAAAAATGTATATTCTGTTGATTTGGGGTGGAGAGTTCTGTAGATGTCTATTAGGTCCGCTTGGTGCAGAGCTGAGTTCAATTCCTGGGTATCCTTGTTGACTTTCTGTGTCATTGATCTGTCTAATGTTGACAGTGGGGTGTTAAAGTCTCCCATTATTAATGTGTGGGAGTCTAAGTCTCTTTGTAGGTCACTCAGGACTTGCTTTATGAATCTTGGTGCTCCTGTATTGGGTGCATATATATTTAGGATAGTTAGCTCTTCTTGTTGAATTGATCCCTTTACCATTTTGTAATGGCCTTCTTTGTCTCTTTTGATCTTTGTTGGTTTAAAGTCTGTTTTATCAGAGACTAGGATTGCAACCCCTGCCTTTTTTTGTTTTCCATTTGCTTGGTAGATCTTCCTCCATCCTTTTATTTTGAGCCTATGTGTGTCTCTGCACATGAGATGGGTTTCCTGAATACAGCACACTGATGGGTCTTGACTCTTTATCCAATTTGCCAGTCTGTGTCTTTTAATTGGAGCATTTAGTCCATTTACATTTAAAGTTAATATTGTTATGTGTGAATTTAATCCTGTCATTATGATGTTAGCTGGTTATTTTGCTCATTAGTTGATACAGTTTCTTCCTAGTCTTGATGGTCTTTACATTTTGGCATGATTTTGCAGCGGCTGGTACCAGTTGTTCCTCTCCATGTTTAGCGCTTCCTTCAGGAGCTCTTTTAGGGCAGGCCTGGTGGTGACAAAATCTCTCAGCATTTGCTTCTCTGTAAAGTATTTTATTTCTTCTTCGCTTATGAAGCTTAGTTTGGCTGGATATGAAATTCTGGGTTGAAAATTCTTTTCTTTAAGAATGTTGAATATTGGCCCCCACTCTCTTCTGGCTTGTAGGGTTTCTGCCGAGAGATCTGCTGGTAGTCTGATGGGCTTCCCTTTGTGGGTAACCCGACCTTTCTCTCTGGCTGCCCTTAACATTTCTTCCTTCATTTCAACTTTGGTGAATCTGACAATTATGTGTCTTGGAGTTGCTCTTCTCGAGGAGTATCTTTGTGGCGTTCTCTGTATTTCCTGAATCTGAACGTTGGCCTGCCTTGCTAGATTGGGGAAGTTCTCCTGGATAATATCCTGCAGAGTGTTTTCCAACTTGATTCCATTCTCCCCATCACTTTCAGGTACACCAATGAGACGTAGATTTGGTCTTTTCACATAGTCCCATATTTCTTGGAGGCTTTGCTCATTTCTTTTTATTCTTTTTTCTCTAAACTTCCCTTCTCACTTCATTTCATTCATTTCATCTTCCATTGCTGATACCCTTTCTTCCAGTTGATCGCATGGGCTCCTGAAGTTTCTGCATTCTTCACGTAGTTCTCGAGCCTTGGTTTTCAGCTCCATCAGCTCCTTTAAGCACTTCTCTGTATTGGTTATTCTAGTTATACATTCTTCTAAATTTTTTTCAAAGTTTTCAACTTCTTTGCCTTTGGTTTGAATGTCCTCCCATAGCTCAGAGTAATTTGATCGTCTGAAGCCTTCTTCTCTCAGCTCGTCAAAGTCATTCTCCATCCAGCTTTGTTCCGTTGCTGGTGAGGAACTGCGTTCCTTTGGAGGAGGAGAGGCGCTCTGCTTTTTAGAGTTTCCAGTTTTTCTGTTCTGTTTTTTCCCCATCTTTGTGGTTTTATCTACTTTTGGTCTTTGATGATGGTGATGTACAGATGGGTTTTTGGTGTGGATGTCCTTTCTGTTTGTTAGTTTTCCTTCTAACGGACAGGACCCTCAGCTGCACATCTGTTGGAACACCCTGCTATGTGATGTGTCAGTGTGCCCCTGCTGGGGGGTGCCTCCCAGTTAGGCTGCTCAGGAGTCAGCGGTCAGGGACCCACTTGAGGAGGCAGTCTGCCTGTTCTCAGATCTCCAGCTGCATGCTGGGAGAACCACTGCTCTCTTGAAAGCTGTCAGACAGGGACATTTAAGTCTGCAGAGGTTACTGCTGTCTTTTTGTTTGTCTGTGCCCTGCTGCCAGAGTTGGAGCCTACAGAGGCAGGCAGGCCTCCTTGAGCTGTGGTGGGCTCCACCCAGTTCGAGCTTCCCGGCTGCTTTTTTTACCTAAGCAAGCCTGGGCAATGGTGGGCACCCCTCCCCCAGCCTCGCTGCCGCCTTGCAATTTGATCTCAGACTGCTGTGCTAGCAATCAGCGAGACTCCGTGGGCGTAGGACCCTCCGAGCCAGGTGCGGGATATAATCTCGTGGTGCGCCGTTTTTTAAGCCAGTCGGAAAAGCGCAGTATTCGGGTGGGAGTGACCCGATTTTCCAGGTGCCATCCGTCACTCCTTTCTTTGACTCGGAAAGGGAACTCCCTGACCCCTTGCACTTCCCGAGAGAGGCAATGCCTCGCCCTGCTTCGGCTCACGCACAGTGCGCGCACCCACTGACCTGCCCCCACTGTCTGGCACTCCCTAGTGAGATGAACCCAGTACCTCAGATGGAAATGCAGAAATCACCGTCTTCTGCGTCACTCACGCTGGGAGCTGTAGACCAGAGCTGTTCCTATGCGGCCATCTTGGCTCCTCCCCCCTGCCAGCATTTATTTTATAAACTAATTTTTCCATGTTGAATATCCTCATTATATATGTTATATTAGAGAATATTTGATTCTGCAATAGGAAACAAACAAGTAAAAAAGGATAGATAGAATTAGGTACAGAAACAAATATCTTACGATGTCTTAGGCATAGAACGACGTTGTCCAACCTGTGGCCTATGGCCCACATGCAGGCCAAGATGGCTTTGAGTGCGGCCCAACACAAATTTGTAAACTTTCTAAAAACATTGTGAGTGTTTTTTTGTGATTTAGGTATTATTAGTGTTAGTGTATTTTATGTGTGGCCCAAGACAATTCTTCCAGTGTGGCCCAGGGAAGCCAAAAGACCGGACACACCTGTCATAGATAATGTAAGCTGAGCACAAGTGTGCTTAACCTACATAAGAAGGCATAGAAGGACAAAGAAAACCTTAAATGTCTCTGAAGCACCAAATATTCACACTACACCAAATAAACATGAGGCTCTGGAAGCTCTCAATATCTGTGATGCTGGCATTCTGTGAGGGGCATTCTGGCCCCTCATCTCCTCTGCCCACAAAGCACTGGCTGATTGATCAGCCACATCTATAGCCCAGTGCACTTGACCCTGCACCTCTCCCACAGAGCAAGCATGTTTGCTCTGAGCTCCTTCCACCCGCCAGGCCCTTCACTCAAACTTTAACTCTGGTCCTTGTGGCCAGTGGGCAAGGCTGATGCAACACAGCTCCTAGCCTAGAGTAGGACATATAAACGTGGCATGTCCGTGGTCAGGTGCAGTGGCTCACGCCTGTAGTCCCAGTACTTTGGGAGGCTGAGGCAGGCAGAATGCTCAAGCTCAGGAGTTCGATACCAGCCTAGACAACATGGCAAAACTCCATCTCTACCAAAAAAAAAAAAAAAAAAAATTAGCTGGGTGTGGTGGCACCTGCCTGTAGTCCCAGCTACTCAGGAGGCTGAAGTGGGAGGATCACTTGAACCCAGGAGGTCAAGGCTGCAGTGAACCATTATTGCTAATGACACAGGGAGACACTGTTCCAGAATAAAAAAAAAAATTGCATATTCTAGGTGTCCTTCCAGCCTAATCTAAGTGTTAGTCCTCATCTCTCTCTTCTTGCTCTTTGTTAAGCATTCTAGATTAATTCAAACCAGGTGCTTCCTGACTCTTAAGTAGGCCTGTGAGCCTTTCTTTTCTATGGCTTCTAGGAGAACTCTCCTCTTAGTGTACTGGGAAGTTACCATCCATCAACGTAGTTTCCCACATGCCATTTTGAATCAGGCTTCGGTCCATGTAAAGACCCTGACATGTTTCTAGGGCCTGCATGTTGCCCCTCAGGAACCATCTCCCCACTCCAAATAAGAGACATTTTCCATCAGCTTTCTGAAGAGTGAAATCTCAGCGTGTCAGAACTCAACTTGGATTTTATGTTCTCTAGTAAAGCACTGGGAACCTAATCTGGTAGGGCTTTTGACAAGTATGGTCAAAAATTTCAACCTCTATGAGAAGCAAACAGGCCTGAAACTGAAGGCTGTTCGCCAAAAGAACATACATACTACATCAGGCTGGCCAATAGTCTTTAAAACCTGTTGTGGGTCTTGGTTGGCAGAGATGAGACAGACATCCCAGGTGAATAACAAAGAAACTAGTTTAATGAGGTCAACAATGTACCTAAAATGTGCCCAGCTCTGTACTGGGCACTTTATATAAAGTGTCTGACTTAATCCTTGAATAATCCGAAAGGTAGATAATATATCCCTATTTCACAGAGGAGGCATTAGAGGGTCTGAAAAGTTCATCCCACAGTCACTGAAGCAAGAAGTGGGCATTTAGCACTGGAAGCACAGACTATGGAACCAGTCTGTCTGCGTTCATTTCCCAGCTCTTTCTAGCCACTTTCTAGTGGATAACCTTGGATGTTTTTATTTTGTTCTCTTGGTTTCTTCGTTTGCAAAATGGCGCTAATTACAGCTTCTACTTCAGTTTCCTACTTCATTGAGTGAAGTTTCGATTAATATTTTAAAAGAACATATAACAGCTCCTGGCCTAACGTAAGAGCTAAAATGTTGGTTAAATTTTTAAAAACCCAATTTTCTTGACCGCAAGTCCGCTATTCAGCTTTAGCTCACTCTAGAGCACTCTAGACTTGCTTGTCAGGGTATGGCCTGCAAATGTCTCTAGTGGGTTTCCTGGAAGCCTGGCTTGAGATAGGGTTTCATATGGAAGTACAAGGCAATGCCCTCTGGAGAAATCTTTCAGGAAGTGAGGGAAGCAAGATAGAGTAAGGTATGTGGTTTCAGATGAGGTTATCTCCAGCCTGCTCCCACTCTGCTGAGGAGCTCTGAAGCAGAAACTATACCCTGAGTTTGGCCCTTCTTGCGGCAAGGGGGCTGGGCTTTTGTGCCTCTGTATCTATGAGTCACTGGATACCAACTGCAGAGAATGAGGTGGTGGAGAGGGGCAAGACACTAACAATAGCCCAAGGGCAGTCCTTCAGAGACTTTAGCAGCAAAACAGATAACCACTGGGGAATGGGCACACTGAACCTGGTAAAAGGAATCCCAGTGGACCCATGTAAGGCACCAACAGCTAGACTCTTCCATTGCGGGAATCCGTGGCATTGGCATCACCTTTTGAAACAGAGAAAGTTTCCTTATTCCCCTTGCAGGGCAAGCGATGGGGGTGTGGCTCGCTTCGCTGGTGCCCCCCTGCTCCTACCTCTAGGGGGAGCATGCAGACGGTCCGGTTGTGGGGAGTGCTGATCCCACAGCAGCGTCTAGGCTTGAGCGTTTACAGCTCTGGAGGCCCCAGTGAGTGTGTGTTACAGTGCGCGCTTTCAATTTTATCATCTGCCGGTGGCTTGTGTTAGTCAGCTCAATTAGACCCTCTGCCTTATTGCAAGGACAGAGGCCTTTCTGTATCCCACATTCTTGCCTTAGTGTACCAGAAAAATCCGATCACACGTGGGCTTGGAGAATGAATGCAAGGTTTTTTATTGAGTGGTGATAGCTCTCAGTGAGGTGGATATGGAGGTCAGAAAGGGAATGGGATGGGAAGGTGGTCTTCACCTGGAGTCAGACCACCCAGCAATGGGACTCTCCTCCAACCGAATTCTCCTCGGCGTCCATGTTGTTCTGCCCTAGATGGCCTGACGACGTGTGCCGGTGTGTTCCTCTCGATGTCCAGCTGCTTGTGTGTTCCTCTGCTAGTGTGTCCATCTCGATGTCCAGCCGCTTGTGTCTGTGCCCGCTAGGGTCTCGGGTTTTTGTTTTTTTGTGTTTCTTTGAGATGGAGTCTTGCTCTGTCACCAGGCTTGAGTGCAGTGGCACGATCTTGGCTCACTGCAACCTCTGACTCCCGGGTTCAAGCGATTCTTCTGCCTCAGCCTCCCGAGTAGCTGGGACTACAGGCATGTGCCACCACGCCCAGCCAGTTTTTGTATTTTTAGTAGAGAGGGTGTTTCACCATGTTGTCCAGGATGGTCTCAATCTCTTGACCTCGTGATCCGCCTGCCTCGGCTTCCCAAAGGGCTGGGATTGCAGGCATGAGCCACCACACCCAGCCAAGTCTCGGGGTTTTTATAGGCACAGGATGGGGCATGGTGGGCCAGGGTGGTCTTGGAAAACGCAACATTTGGGCGCAAAATCAGGAGTGCCTGTCCTCACCTAGGTCCAGGGGCACAGGCCTGAGGGTGGAGCCCTAGCCAGGGACCCCACCTTTCTCTACCCAGCACCTCCCTGCCCCCTTCCTGTATCACTTTGAGTTTGTTGGAAACACAATTTCAGGATCCATCCCAGACCTTCTGGGTCAGTCTGGTTTACCAAGATCCCCAGAGGTTTGCTCGTTAAGGATTGAGAAACTCTTTTTCAAAGAAGTTTACATAGTGTGTGTGTGTGTGTGTGTGTGTGTACACACATGCACATGGATAAAAATCTTCAGTATCACAGCCAAATCAAAAAACATTTCTATCAGAAAATACCTCTTATTTCCGTATTCCAGTATTTGGTAAACCACACCTGTAGCATTCCCTTCAACAAAATGGATAAGGAGGCAACAAATATTGTGTCTTAAAAACAGCAAATTAGAAAACAAGAACCAGATGACAAGCTTTAACAGGGATCCGTGGCTAAACTTTGCAGAGTTTACCAGAGCTGGAAAGCCTCCAGGAGCTCACTGAACCATATGAGTAGGACGTGGCATGTGCCAGCAAAACACATGCTCTCTAGGGCCTGGCTCTGACCTGGCTTTAGAGTGGTGGTCAATGAGCTTCACAAATATTTGTATTCATTTTATTGGAGGCAGAGCTCTCCCTGACATGGGGCCAACCGAAAGCTACAAAATGCCCTGGAAAGAAAGATCCAATTTAGAGTTCTGATCAGTGGAATTTTTACAGCCAAAGCAGGTGGCCAGTATTTTGGATCATAATGTTTGTGAGGTCTGGCCTAGGGATTTAGGACGGTCGTACTAAAAGAGGTGAATTCATAAGCTATCAGTAATTTTTGCCAGGCCTTTATACTTTAATAAGAATTTAGTGGAAAGGTTATTTGTGATATTCTTACTTTTTAACCACCCAGAATGCCTCCAAACTTCTTTTTTCCCCAAGATCCTACATTTCTGACATTTGCATACATCTTATAGTGATAATGCTTTAACTTTGTGCTTCTTATAAACCAGGCATAAACACACAGAAGAGGTGACAAGTGCCTATCCATCTCATTTCTCACTTACTCCCTGGAGAGTAGATTTTCCAGACCCTTTTAGTTTAGACACACCCATGTGACGCCTGGCCAATGAAATGTGAGTGGAAGTAACACATAAACCTTTCCGGACGGACGCATCTAAGAATCGGTGTGCTAGCCCACATCCTCTTTCTCACTGCTGTGGCGACTGAAGCCATCTGTTGATATGATAGTGATTCAAGTTGGAGAGGATCTGGTTCTCTATTTCACAGGACAGAGGGAGTGCCTTCTGACTGACCTGCGCTTGACTTTGCATGAGTGAATAATTTTCTTTGCTGAGCCACTGAGATTCAGTTTGTCTATGGTACAATCTCGCAGTTCCTTACCGTTTATTACAACATTCGCAGTCAAGACCATGGAATTTTGTTGGCTAAAACATTAAGATGCCTAAGAGTGGTGGATTTGGAGTCAGAAGACACAGATTCAAGTCTCAGGTCCAGCACTTACCAAGTGTGTGACATTAAGAACACCATTAACAGTCTCTAGACTTAAGTAAAATTAGATTGAGTTACAAATCTCTAAGATCCCTTCTTCCCCAACTCTAGCATTCTATGATTCTTTAAAACCCCAAACCATGTTTTCTCTTTTAGACTAAAGCTACTCCCTACACACTTTTATTGGAAACGATTAAGTCATTGCATATATACATGCAAGTGTATACACTATGCAAATTCTACAAGGATATTCTCTATAAAGAGTCATGGAATCTGTTGGTGCCTGTAAAAATACAGTATTTTTTCTGTGGAGAAAGTTTTATAGTTATATAAGCTATATTTACAAGGCCATGCCTTATATTTGCCTGACTTATTCATCTGCCTGATTCACAACGGAGTCTAAAGGAGCCGTTATTGTCACATTGAGTGGTCCGCCCAAAAACGAAACTCATATGAAACTGAGCTGTTTTTGCTACCACTAAATGGATGACTTTCCATCTAGATTTAACCATATCCAATCTTCAACTTGAATACAGGAGATCAAGGTAGATTGCAGTTGAGAAATGTATTCTCGCTCAAATTTTAGGAGCTATATTGACCCTGACACCTTTGAGCTGCAGGTTGCTACTTAGTAAATTACTTGTATGTAAATTGATTTGGGGGTCTTCAAGTCTTCCTCTCCAAATCCTCCTTTTGTTTCCAATGCTATTGCCATGACATTGAGTCTTTCCTCCTCATTCCATACATGCATTCACCACCTTCTCTTTTTACTCTTGCCTTTGATATGTCAGATCTTACACTCTAGAGTTCGGACTGCAGCAGACACCAGACTTCTTATTTACCTTTGAAAAACAGACACAAACATTTGACATTGACGTGAAAAAAACAGCCTACTATAGGTTTTAAAACGCTGAGCTCTCGGCCAGGCGCGGTAGCTCACGCCTGTAATCCCAGCACTTTGGGAGGCCAAGGCGGGCAGATCACAAGGTCAGGAGTTCAAGACCAGCCTGGCCAATATGGTGACACCCCATCTCCTATAAAAATACAAAAAAATAACGGGGCGTGCTGGCGGGTGCCTGTAGTCCCAGCTACTTGGGAGGCTGGGGCAGGAGAATTTCTTGGACCCCAGAGGCAGAGCTTGCAGTGAGCCGAGATCACACCACTGCACTCCAGCCTGGGCAACAGAGTGAGACTCCGTCTTAAAAACGCTGAGCTCTGAATACTGATCTGAGGGAAAACTCAGGGGATTGAACTGGGGGAAGGGAGAAATTAGGGTGAGGAGGGGCAGGTAGGAATAGTGCAGTGATTATTTCAGATGGTATATTGTTCATGAAATGAATATATCCTCCCAACTTGCTTCATCTTTTCAGAGTTCTTCTGAAAACAGAATGTATTTGGTTAGTGCAAAAGTAAATGTGGTTTTGCCATTACTTTTAAGCAAAAACCGCAATTACTTTTGCACCACCTAATATTTGCTTTCTCAGTGTCTGTCTATTTATGGTTTGTCCTCTCTGGGGCTGTTCCAGCCACTGCAGCCTCCATCCCTGCTGCTCCTAGATTAATTATCTTGGACCTCCTGTTTCAGTGAGCTGCTAATTCAGAGGGAAGCCCCTTTTGTCCCAACGTTCTCCGGGTTCACAGCTCAAATGCATATTCAGGAGTCCCAGAGAAAAAAAGCACTTCCATCTACAAGGAAATACAGAGGCAACTGCTTTCTTGCTACAGGGCAGAAAGAAAATAGATTTTTCTCATCCTTTCACAGTGGGTGGAAGTCTGTGAGGACAGACTTTAAAGTAGCAGACAGCACAAAACATTGGTGGAGTTTTGGGGATTTTGTTTTTTTGCATTTGGTCCTTTTGTTCTTGTGTTTCGGAACTCGATTGGAAATCTAGATACTTCTAAGTTGTTCTTTATCAAGTTTGGATCAATAATAGCTACTGTTGTAAAAGGGAACATTTTTCCTAAAAACTCATGCTAAAAGGAACATTACATTTAGTTGTGTGTTCTACAGTAATTTACTCTCCTATAGTCTCTGAAGTCCTTGTAATCTTTAGAGCTAAACTTCAATCTTATTTTTATTCTTTGGCTTCAAGCACACATTTGTTGTTATTGAACCCCCTGATTTTGTCTTTCCCCATATTCAACAGACTTTGAAATTGTCTATCTCTGCAGCTTTCTATTGCCATCAGTCCTCTAGAGTTTGTTGTCTTCCTTCCTTCCTTTTTTGGAAACATTTCAATGTATCTCTTCTTTTAAATATTGTTTTGTTCTACGCCCATTTCCTGTCTAACCCTATTTCCAAGTTCTTAATTATTCTTTGCCTTTTTCTTTCCAATTTCTCTCAGAATCCAAACCAAATCTACTTGCTTTTATCCCACTGTTAGTTGTTACGAATTATATTATAGTGTAGAATAACAAAATATTTGACTCATTTGTTTACCAAGAAATTTAAGTGTATGTGATTCTTGTAAGGATAACATTCCTCCTGTGTGCTGGTAGCATAAGGAAGATAAAATTCCATCAAACCAAACTCACCATAATCTTATTCTTCATGAAATATCACTAATTTATCTTGATAGCAAATTAAAGATGACCAAAAATGTTTGATCTCCCATTTAGAAATGGGATCTCCTCCTGAATTGGGATGGACCGTGACTTCTTTGACCCATAAAATTTGGTAGAAGTTTGACTGTGCTCAACCAATAGTTTGACAGTATGAGGGCTCAGGCCTAAGAGACTGACAGCTCTGCATCCTCTCTGTTGGGACACTCACTCTTAAAGCCCTAAGTCACGGCGAAGAAAAGTCCAACTCCACTTGATGGTGCTGGAGAAGCCATGTGTAGATGTTCCACTCAGTCGCCCCAGCTGAGCCCAGCCTTCTATGCAAGGCTCCAAACACACAAGTGAAGCTATCATGAGCTCCAGACCAGTCCATCCGTCAGCTGAATACCACCCAGGAACTTCCAGTTAATGCCATAGGGGGCAGAGGAAGCACCCTGTCAAGCCATACCCAAATTTCTGACCCACAGAATTCTGGAACATAATAAAATGGTTGTTTTGAGACATTATGTTTTGGAGTAATTTGTTACCTAGCAGTTTATAACTATCATACCTTTCTTTAATGCCACCAAACTTGACCATGAACTGGTGGGCCTAGAGGTACTCTTGAAGGAACATAGTTTTTCCCTTGGGCCAATATGGAGCCAGAGAAGAAGTTGACCGTACTTCTTCCTGGTCACTTGAGCAAAAAGATCATATCCTACTTGGCCTGAGGCCACTCTAGGTGATTTGAACCTCAATCTGCCATGTCATTGTGTGAGAGATTTACATTTATTTTTACCCAAACAACTTCTTTAAGCTTTTATTCCACTTGCACAGTGATCATGGAATCCTTCCCTTACCCTGGGATCAGCGAACTATGACCTATGCGCTGCCTGTTTTTTTTAGGTCCTCCAAGCTTAGAATGTTGTTGTTATTGTTTTACATTTTTAAGCTGTTGTTTTAAAAAAGAAAGAAAGAAAACTATGCAGCAGAGACAATATGTGGCCTGCAAAGTATAAAATATGTGCTATCTGACTCGTTACAGAAACAAGTTGCTAACCTTTGGTAATACCATGGGTATTGAGAATGATACATTGAAGAGTGCGATGGTGAATATTTAGTGTCAACTTGACTGGATTGAAGGATGCAAAGTATTGTTCCTGGATGTATCTGTGAGGGTGTTGCCAAAGGAAATTAACATTTGAGTCAGTGGACTGGGAGAGGCAGACCCACTCTCAATCTGTGTGGGCACCATCTAATCAGCTGCCAGCCTGGCTAGAATAAAGCAGGCAGGAGAAGCTGGAGAGCAGACTTGCTGAGTCTTCTGGTCTCCATCTTTCTCCCATGCTGGAAGCTTCCTGCCCTTGTACATCAGACTCCAAGCTCTTCAGTTTTTGGACTCTTGGACTTACACAAGTTTTGCCAGGGGCTTTCAGACCTTTGGCCACAGACTAAAGGCTGCACTGTCGGCTTCCCTGCTTTTGAGGTTTTGGACCTTGGATTGATCCACCACTGGCTTCCTTTCTCCTCAACTTGCACATGGCCTATTTTGGACTCTGCCTTGTGATTGTGTGAGTCAATTCTCCTTAATAAACTCCCTTTCATGTATACATCTATCCTATTAGTTCTGTCCCTCTAGAGAACCCTGACTACTACAAAGAGGCTCTGGATTCTGTTATGCCCCTTTGAAAACTATTGGTTATTTTTGTAAGCAGCAAGTTAACTTTGCTGAACACAAAACTGCAAACTATTTCTCCCCTGCTGTGAACAGCAGCTGGAATCTTAGTTCAGTTCATTTAGCCTTAGCTGGATTTCTGGGCATCTGACCCATGCGTATATGACTCGGGACCAGCCACAGATTAGGACAGGATTTATACACAAAATTTGCAGCTCCGTCTCTGTGGCTCTCTCCTTCCTACTATATACCACACCCTTACCCCCAACCCTGCCATTTTCCAGCTACCACAATCTGCTTGGACCCTGACATCTGATTTTGCAAGCTAGTATAACTGCAAGTATTCTGAGTTTGAGTTGCCCTACATAGTAGACTAGAGACTGCCCTCAGACAAAAAAAAAAAAATCTAAAAATACGGGAAACTTGCCAAGTACCATTCCCTTTTTTCGAGTGTCAACTCCAATGCAGTATTTGCTTTCTTCTGATTTTTATCCCATGCCTTTAGATAGTTGTTTTGTTGCATTTTGTCTAGAGTTTATAGTTGTTATCACCAGGAATGCTGGTCAAATTAAAAATACTCAAAAAATGCCCAAAACAGAACCCTCCCACTCTTTTTATAATTCTTCAGTTACTCATATATGTTCCATTCATTGGAGAGCCCTTTACGAGGCTGTATTTTGTTCATCTGTATTTATGATGCCAAGAGTCTTGCCACTCACTCTGTGATCCCTGGACCAGAAGCACTGGCTTCACCTGGGAGCTTATTAGAAATGCAAAGTCTCAGGCTCCATCCGAGAACTACTAAACCAGAATCTGTGCTATAACAATGTCCCAGGTGATATCTTTGCACATTAAAATTTCATAAGCACAGACACAGGGCACACTAAGGGACACATCATGGCCACTTTGAAAATGTTTATTATAAAAGTAAATAAATTCCTCAGCTCAATATCTTTTTTCATTTTTTATAGTTTCATTAAGGTATTATTGACATGCAATAAATTACACATACCTAAAGTATAAAGCTTAGAGATTTTTGACATGTTTGTTCTGTGAAACCATCATGTAATCAAAATAATAAGCATTTGTATACATCCAAAAGTTTACATTTAATCTTTGCTATCTTTCTGTCCCATTGCACATCCCGTTCCAGGCAACTACTGATCTGCTTTCTGAGATTGTGTATTAGTTTCCATTTCATAGATGTTGATATGAATTTAATTGTGTAGTATACACTCTTTTCTGTCTGGCTTCTTTTATTCAGCATAGACATTTAAGATTCATCTTGTAGTAGTATGTATCAGTGGTAAACTTTTATCGTTGTGTGGTATTTCATTATGGGGATACATCACAGTTTGTTTTATCCGTCCACCAGTTGATGGACATTCAGGTTGTTTCTAGTTTTTGACTTTAGCAAGAAAAACTGCTGTAAGTTTTTGTCTGAATATGTGGTATATCTAGGAATAGAATTCACTGGGTCATACAGCAAGTCTATGTTCAACTACTTACAAGCTGCCCAGTTGTTTTCAAAAGTGGTTGTATCATCATACGTGTCCACCAACACTGTATGAGAGTTGGGTAGAAGAATAACTTTTTCTCAAATCATAATCAAGAATTAGTACCTGGCTCCTCAGGGAATAGACATTAAAATCCTGGATAATAGTTCCTTGAGGACCTTTTGTCTTCTTTAAAAAATCATGTGCGGCCGGGCGTGGTGGCTCACGCCTGTAATCCCAGCGCTTTAGGGCGCTGAGGCAGGCAGACTGCCTGAGGTCAGGAGCTCGAGACCAGCCTGGCTAACATGATGAAATCCCATCTCTACTAAAAATACAAAAATTAGCTGGGCAGGGTGGCGCACGCCTGTAGTTCCAGCTACTCCAGAGGCTGAGGCAGGAGAATCGCTTGAATCCAGGAGGTGGAGGTTGCAGTGAGCTGAGATCATGCCACTGCACTCCAGCCTGGGTGACAGAGCAAGGCTCCATCTCCAAAAAAAAAAAAAAAAAATGCTAAATATACCAAACAAGGTCTCCTGGAATGAAAATTTTTTGATTCCAAACAAAAATAAAAAATACGTTTTGAATAAATTAAATAATTTGCTAATTATTTTGGAGATTGTTGACTAAGCCATGGAATTGCCTCTTCCGAACAGCTCATATCTTCTGAGGATCTCAGGTCACCATTTACGACTAAGTAAGGCATGCTTGCATTAAGAAATCATTTCCCTTTCAGATTTCAATGTCAACATCTAATTCCAATATGTCTTCCTCATCAGAAAACTCTTCCTAAACAGGTGGGAAATTTTGACTGGTAAATATGGGTGTAAACAATAAAGCAGAACTAATTTAAAGTTCTGTCTAAACACGGAAAATGTGACCAATGCCGGCCACTTTGTTTAGAGTGGTGCCAACATCGTGTGTGGTTATAATTGAAATGAGAAACTTTATGGATCAATTTTTCCATCTACTTTTCTAAAAAGCTTTTCCCCCAACCTCTAGGCTGGAGATGAAAATCTCTCTCAAAAAAGAATCTTCCACCCCCACTCAATGCATAAATTCACCCAGATAAAAGCATTCTTCTTCATTGGCAAGCAAAGCTGATGATAATTATGGTCTCTGGCAAAGCAAACCCTGTCATAAAAATATTTCTGATATATGTTTATAGTTTAGGAAACTACAAAATAATTTGCAAATATAGAACACAGAAAAAGCTTGACACAAACCAATTGAGTATACTCCCTTTACATTTAAAAATGATCCTACCCAGTTAAAATTTTCTTCACTGGCCTTCACCTAATGGTATCCTTGATGTGATTTTATGTGTTGCCTTCTTTAAAGGAAAATTATAATTTAGGAGCATCCAAATGAAAAGCCATGGCAGTGAACAAAAAGAACCAACAAATAGTGAAAAGTTACAGCGAAAGCAGACAAAAGAGACTTATCAGGAAGAATTTGTAAAATATATACAAAGAAGCAACAAAAACATGTTTCTGTATCTGAACCTTGCTCACTGTTTGGCCCACGAACAAGAAGACAATGTCAGAATTCTTACCCATAATGAAATTAATTAGTCTGACATTCCTCCCTTTCAAAGTGATCTGTAATTCCTATTACTACATAGTAGGGATAAGCTAAAGTACTTATCTTTTTTTTTCCTGGGCATATAATGTTATTATGTAAGAATGATTTGTAAAAAAGATGCTTCTAAATAAGAATGGAACAATACTTTTTTTGTTTGTTTTTTGTTTTTTGTTTTTGTTTTTAATTTTATTATTATTATACTTTAAGTTTTAGGGTACATGTGCACAACGTGCAGGTTTGTTACATATGTATACATGTGCCATGTTGGTGTGCTGCACCCATTAACTCGTCATTTAGCATTAGGTATATCTCCTAATGCTATCCCTCCCCCCTCCCCCCACCCCACAACAGTCCCCAGTGTGTGATGTTCCCCCTCCTGTGTCCATGTGTTCTCATTGTTCAATTCCCACCTATGAGTGAGAACATGCGGTGTTTGGTTTTTTGTTCTTGCGATAGTTTACTGAGAATGATGATTTCCAGTTTCATCCATGTCCCTACAAAGGACATGAACTCATCATTTTTTATGGCTGCATAGTATTCCATGGTGTATATGTGCCACATTTTCTTAATCCAGTCTATCATTGTTGGACATTTGGGTTGGTTCCAAGTCTTTGGTATTGTGAATAATGCCACAATAAACATATGTGTGCATGTGTCTTTATAGCAGCATGATTTATAGTCCTTTGGGTATATACCCAGTAATGGGATGGCTGGGTCAAATGGTATTTCCAGTTTTAGATCCCTGAGGAATCGCCACACTGACTTCCACAATGGTTGAACTAGTTTACAGTCTCACCAACAGTGTAAAAGTGTTCCTATTTCTCCACATCCTCTCCAGCACCTGTTGTTTCCTGACTTTTTAATGATTGCCATTCTAACTGGTGTGAGATGGTATCTCACTCTGCTTTTGATTTGCATTTCTCTGATGGCCAGTGATGGTGAGCATTTTTTCATGTGTTTTTTTGGCTGCATAAATGTCTTCTTTTGAGAAGTGTCTGTTCATGTCCTTTGCCTACTTTTTGATGGGGTTGTTTGTTTTTTTCTTGTAAATCTGTTTGTGTTCATTGTAGATTCTGGATATTAGCCCTTTGTCAGATGAGTAGGTTGTGAAAATTTTCTCCCATTTTATAGGTTGCCTGTTCACTCTGATGGTAGTTTCTTTTGCTGTGCAGAAACTCTTTAGTTTAATTAGATCCCATTTGTCAATTTTGGCTTTTGTTGCCATTGCTTTTGGTGTTTTAGACATGAAGTCCTTGCCCATGCCTATGTCCTGAATGGTGTTGCCTAGGTTTTCTTCTAGGGATTTTATGGTTTTAGGTCTAACATTTAAGTCTTTAATCCATCTTGAATTAATTTTTGTATAAGGTGTAAGGAAGGGATCCAGTTTCAGCTTTCTACATATGGCTAGCCAGTTTTCCCAGCACCATTTATTAAATACGGAATCCTTTCCCCATTGCTTGTTTTTGTCAGGTTTGTCAAAGATCAGATAGTTGTAGATATCCAGTATTATTTCTGAGGGCTCTGTTCTGTTCCATTGGTCTATATCTCTGTTTTCGTACCAGTACCATGCTGTTTTGGTTACTGTAGCCCTGTAGTATAGTTTGAAGTCAAGTAGTGTGATGCCTCCAGCTTTGTTCTTTTGGCTTAGGATTGACTTGGTGATGCAGGCTCTTTTTGGGTTCCATATGAACTTTAAAGTAGTTTTTTCCAATTCTGTGAAGAAAGTCGTTGGTAGCTTGATGGGGATGGCATTGAATCTATAAATTACCTTGGGCCGTATGGCCATTTTCACGATATTGATTCTTCCTACCCATGAGCATGGAATGTTCTGCCATTTGTTTGTATCTTCTTTTATTTCATTGAGCAGTGGTTTGTAGTTCTCCTTGAAGAGGTCCTTCACGTCCCTTGTAAGTTGGATTCCTAGGTATTCTCTTTGAAGCAATTGTGAATGGGAGTTCACTCATGATTTGGCTCTCTGTTTGTCTGTTTTTGGTGTATAAGAATGATTGTGATTTTTGCACATTGATTTTGTATCCTGAGACTTTGCTGAAGTTCCTTATCAGCTTAAGGAGATTTTGGGGTGAGATAATGGGGTTTTCTAGATATACAATCATGTCATCTGCAAACAAGGACAATTTGACTTCCTCTTTTCCTAATTGAATACCCTTTATTTCCTTCTCCTGCCTGATTGCCCTGGCCAGAACTTCCAACGCTATGTTGAATAGGAGTGGTGAGAAGGGGCATCCCTGTCTTGAGCCAGTTTTCAAAGGGAATGCTTCCAGTTTTTGCCCATTCAGTATGATATTGGCTGTGGGTTTGTTATAGACAGATCTTATTATTTTGAGATACATCCCATCAATACCTAATTTATTGAGAGTTTTTAGCATGAAGAGTTGTTGAATTTTGTCAAAGGCCTTTTCTGCATCTATTGAGATAATCATGTGGTGTTTGTCTTTGGTTCTGTTTATATGCTGGGTTACATTTATTGATTTGCATATATTGAACCAGCCTTGCATCCCAGGGATGAAGCCCACTTGATCATGGTGGATAAGCTTTTTGATGTGCTGATGGATTCAGTTTGCCAGTATTTTATTGAGGATTTTTGCATCAATGTTCATCAAGGATATTGGTCTAAAATTCTCTTTTTTTGTTGTGTCTCTGCCAGGCTTTGGTGTCAGGATGATGCTGGCCTCATAAAATGAGTTAGGGAGGATTCCCTCTTTTTCTATTGATTGGAATAGTTTCAGAAGGAATGGTACCAGCTCCTCCTTGTACCTCTGGTAGAATTTGGCTGTGAATCCATCTGGTCCTGGACTTTTTTTGGTTGGTAAGCTATTGATTATTGCTTCAATTTCAGAGCCTGTTATTGGTCTCTTCAGAGATTCAACTTTTTCCTGGTTTAGTCTTCGGAGGATGTATGTGTCGAGGAATTTATCCATTTCTTCTAGATTTTCTAGTTTATTTGCGTAGAGGTGTTTATAGTATTGTCTGCTGGTAGTTTGTATTTCTGTGGGATCATTGGTGATATCCCCTTTATCATTTTTTATTGCGCCTATTTGATTCTTCTCTCTTTTCTTCTTTATTAGTCTTGCTAGCAGTCTATCAATTTTGTTGATCTTTTCAAAAAACCAGCTCCTGGATTCATTAATTTTTTGAAGGGTTTTTTGTGTCTCTATTTCCTTCAGTTCTGCTCTGATCTTAGTTATTTCTTGCCTTCTGCTAGCTTTTGAATGTGTTTGCTCTTGCTTTTGTAGTTCTTTTAATTGTGATGTTAGGGTGTCAATTTTAGATCTTTCCTGCTTTCTCTTGTAGGCATTTAGTGCTATAAATTTCCCTCTACACACTGCTTTGAATGTGTCCCAGAGATTGTGGTATGTTGTGTCTTTGTTCTCGTTGTTTTCAAAGAACATCTTTATTTCTGCCTTCATTTTGTTATGTACCCAGTAGTCATTCAGGAGCAGGTTGTTCAGTTCCCACGTAGTTGAGCAGTTTTGAGTGAGTTTCTTAATCCTGAGTTCTAGCTTGATTGCACTGTGGTCTGAGAGACAGTTTGTTATAATTTCTGTTCTTTCACATTTGCTGAGGAGTGCTTTACTTCCAACTATATGGTCAATTTTGGAATAGGTGTGGTGTGGTGCTGAAAAGAATGTATATTCTGTTGATTTGGGGTGGAGAGTTCTGTAGATGTCTATTAGGTCCGCTTGGTCCAGAGCTGAGTTCAATTCCTGTGTATCCTTGTTAACTTTCTCTCACGTTGATTTGTCTAATGTTGACAGTGGGGTGTTAAAGTCTCCCATTATTATTGTGTGGGAGTCTAAGTCTCTTTGTAGGTCACTAAGGACTTACTTTATGAATCTGAGTGCTTCTGTATTGGGTGCATATATATTTAGGATAGTTAGCTCTTCTTGTTGAATTGATCCCTTTACCATTATGTAATGGCCTTCTTTGTCTCTTTTGATCTTTGTTGGTTTAAAGTCTGTTTCATTAGAGACTAGGATTGCAACCCCTGCCTTTTTCTGTTTTCCATTTGCTTGGTAGATCTTCCTCCATCCCTTTATTTTGAGCCTATGTGTGTCTCTGCACGTGAGATGGGTTTCCTGAATACAGCACATGGATGGGTCTTCACTCTTGATCCAATTTGCCAGTCTGTGTCTTTTAATTGGAGCATTTAGCCCATTTACATTCAAAGTTAATATCGTTATCTGTGAATTCGATCCTGTCATTATGATGTCAGCTGGGTATTTTGCTCATTAGTTGATGCAGTTTCTTCCTAGTCTTGATGGTCTTTACAATTTGGCATGTTTTTGCAGTGGCTGGTACCACTTGTTCCTTTTCATGTTTAGTGCTTCCTTCAGGAGCTCTTGTAGGGCAGGCCTGGTGGTGACAAAATCTCTCAGCATTTGCTTGCCTGTAAAGGATTTTATTTCTCCTTCACTTATGAAGCTTAGTTTGGCTGGATGTGAAATTCTGGGTTGAAAATTCTTTTCTTTAAGAATGTTGAATATTGGCCCCCACTCTCTTCTGGCTTGTAGAGTTTCTGCTGAGAGATCAGCTGTTAGTCTGATGGGCTTCCCTTTGTGGGTAACCCGACCTTTCTCTCTGGCTGCCCTTAACATTTTTTTCCTTCATTTGAACTTTGGTGAATCTGACAATTATGTGTCTTGGAGTTGTTCTTCTCGAGGAGTATCTTTGTGGCATTCTCTGTATTTCCTGAATTTGAAAGTTGGCCTGCCTTGCTAGGTTGGGGAAGTTCTCCTGGATAATACGCTGCAGAGTGTTTTCCAACTTGGTTCCATTCTCCCTGTCACTTTCAGGTACACAAATCAGATGTAGATTTGGTCTTTTCACATAGTCCCATGTTTCTTGGAGGCTTTGTTCATTTCTTTTTATTCTGTTTTCTCTAAACTTCTCTTCTCACTTCATTTCATTCATTTCGTCTTCCATCACTGTTACCCTTTCTTCCAGTTGATCGCATAGGCTACTGAGGCTTCTGCGTTCGTCACGTAGTTCTCCTGCCTTGGTTTTCAGCTCCATCAGGTCCTTTAAGGACTTCTCTGCATTGGTTATTCTAGTTATCCATTAGTCTAATTTTTTTTCAAAGTTTTTAACTTCTTTGCCATTGGTTTGAACTTCCTCCTGTAGCTCAGAATAGTTTGATCGTCTGAAGCCTTCTTCTCTCAACTCGTCAAAGTCATTCTCCGTCCAGCTTTGTTCCATTGCTGGTGAGGAGCTGCGTTCCTTTGGAGGAGGAGAGGCGCTCTGATTTTTAGAGTTTCCAGTTTTTCTGCTCTGTTTTTTCCCCATCTTTGTGGTTTTATCTACCTTTGGTCTTTGATGATGGTGATGTACAGATGGGTTTTTGGTGTGGATGTCCTTCCCATTTGTTAGTTTTCCCTCTAACAAACAGGACCCTCAGCTGCAGGTCTGTTGGAGTTTGCTAGAGGTCCACTCCAGACCCTATTTGCCTGGGTATCAGCAGCGGTGGCTACAGAATAGCGGACATTGGTGAACTGCAAGTGCTGCTGCCTGATCGTTCCTCTGGAAGTTTTGTCTCAGAGGAGTACCCGGCCATGTGAGGTGTCATTCCGCCCCTACTGGGGGGTGCCTCCCAGTTAGGCTACTCGGGGGTCAGGGACCCACTTGAGGAGGCAGTCTGCCCGTTCTCAGATCTCAAGCTGCATGCTGGGAGAACCACTACTCTCTTCAAAGCTGTCAGACAGGGACATTTAAGTCTGCAGAGTTTACTGCTGTCTTTTTGTTTGTGCCCTGCCCCCAGAGGTGGAGCCTACAGAGGGAGGCAGGCCTCTTTGAGCTGTGGTGGGCTCCACCCAGTTTGAGCTTCCCGGCAGCTTTGTTTACCTAATCAAGTCTGGGCAATGGCAGGCGCCCCTCCCCCAGCCTCGCTGCCACCTTGCAGTTTGATCTCAGACTGCTGTGCTAGCAACGAATGAGATTCCGTGGGCGTAGGACCCTCTGAGCCATGTGAGGGATATAATCTCCTGGTGTGCCGCTTTTTAAGCCAGTTGGGAAAGTGCAGTATTAGGGTGGGAGTGACCCGATTTTCCAAGTGGTGTCTGTCACCCCTTTCTTTGACTAGGAAAGGGAATTCCCTGACCCCTTGCACTTCCCAGGTGAGGCAATGCCTCGCCCTGCTTCGGCTTGCGCACGGTGCACTGCACCCACTGTCCTGCACCCACTGTCTGGCAACCCCAGTGAGATGAACCTGGTACCTCAGTTGGAAATGCAGAAATCGCCTGTCTTCTGCGTCACTCACACTGGGAGCTGTAGACCGGAGTTGTTCCTATTCGGCCATCTTGGCTCCTCCGGAACAACACATTTAATATTAAACTCTGTTCAAGATAAAAAAATGTCATTTCCATTTGAATGTCAAAGTAAATTCCTTTCTTAATAAATATTTGAAATAGCTATCAATATTTGCAATCAGCTAATACTTGGTAGCCATGAATTCTCAAATTCTAGAAAAGGAGAAGCAATGGAATGACAACAGAAATGAAGAAATAAGTTATCGACATTAAAATGGACAGTTTTCAGTTTTTAATCAAAGTGGGCATTAAGATTGGCCAAGAATATAACTTTTAGCTAATTGCACTAATTTGTTGGAAGTTTCAGCCAGATCCCAGTGGACTGAGGGCACAGAATCCCTTCCCCTTGACTTTCAGTGGGCTCACTGCTAATGGAGACTGGGGGTCCATTTCTGTGGATTTTCTATTATTGAAAGATCATGAGTTAGGAGCATGAGTTCTAGGGTCAGACAGTTTAAACTGGCTCCACCGTCTATTAACAATGTGACCTTCTGCAGTGTAATGAACTATTGGTTGTTTGTTTAAGACAAGGTCTTTCTCTGTCACCCAGAGAATTGATAATTGAGTACAGTGGCATAATTATAGCTCACTATAACCTCAAACTCCTGGGTTCAAACAGTCCGCCTGCCTTAGCCTCCTGAGTATGATGTAGTGAACTCTTAAACCTCCATTTATCTTTAGAATGGGGAGGAGTTATAATCTCCCTTATCTCATAGGACTGTTGAAAGAATTCAATGAGACAATTCATGGAATGTCGTTATTATATTATTATAGTGCTTGACACGAGTCAGCACTCTGTGAGTGGTTTCTCCTCCTCCTCCTTCTCCTCTGTCTCATCCTCCTCCCTCTGCTCTTGCCATAAGATTTTCAGAATGTAAAATCTGTTCAGTGGGTGGTAAGTGATATGGAAGTAGGAATAATTTCATACTAGATGCCAGCCTTAATTCTAGAATAATGTCTAGAGCAGCACTGTCCAACAGACTCCCTGTGCTGATGGAAATGTTCTAATCTGGGTTGCCCAATATGGTAGCCACTAACCACATGTGGCTAAGGAGCACTTGAAGTGTGGCTAGTGCAACTGAAGAGCTACATTTTAAATTTTATGAATTTTAATTAATTTAAATATAAATGCAACTAGCTACATGTGGCTAGTGGCTACCATATTGGACAACGTAAATCTAGAGCAAGAATCACAAGCTCCAGTGCATGACAAGAGAAGACAAGTAGCATAAATACATGCAATGCGTTCAGTAGATAATAGAGCCGGTGGGACTTGTGTAAGTTACACACACACATCTTGTCTAAGGGAGTCAGCTGTTCTTATCCTCAGCCAGTGCTGCTAGGTAGGTATAGGTCCAGTTTTCTAATGTTTGAGAAGCAGCTAGAAATGCATGTTTTCATGCAAGGTTTCCCTATTCTTTCAAGTATCAAATAACTAAAAAAATTTTGGAACACAGTGCAGGTCAAACAAAACATATTTACTAACCAAACGTAGGCCGCAGAACATCAGCATGCATCCTTTATTTTGGAACCTTCCCCTGAAATCACGGAAAAGTCTTCAAATTAGACTGTCCTAGGGAAAAGCAGGGAGCATCAATCTTGTTACACATGAGGCCAGATTTGGGAACTGCATTAATATTGACCTCACTGCCTACAGCAAACCTTCAGAAGCTCTCTCAGTCCTGGGACCTCCTGAAATCAGCTAGTCTTAGAAGAATCTTGCAAAGACATTAGTGCTTCCTGGTCCAGGTAATCCCCAACAGTGAGTGTCTGCTGATGTCAGCATGTCCCCCAAAGAGGAGAGTGAGAGGGACAGTAACCAGGTCAGACCTCCATTTTGGAAATCCTTAGGACTTGAAGGCAACTAACTCCCAATTGATGGAAAAATAAAAAAGATTTGTCTTGTTTTAAACATGAAGCTAAGTGGAAACTATTAAGCTACCAGAGTTCCCGCCAGTGTATTTACTCGTTCCTTCATTGATTAAACACATATTTTTTTAAGCAGCCCTTCTGAATCACCAGAGCCATCTCCGTGCCCACCACATGGATCTGAATGGTCACAGAGTCAGCTTTCAGCCTGGTTTTCCTGGAGGAACTAGATACAAAGGCAACAGAGCACCGAGGTTAAGAACATTATCTTTGGCCTCAAACAGGCCTGAGATTCATATTGCACATGTACTATCTATGTGGCCTTAAGCGAGAGACATCTTTACTTCTTAGTCACTCATCTACAAATAGGGAAAAGTAAGAGTGCCTTCCTTATAAATTAGTGAGTAGATTAAATGAGAAAATTGTGTAAAGGGCCTAGCATAACCATAACAAGCCCTCAATAAAGAAGACATTTCCAGTTAATAGACTAGTCTCTGCTCCACACAGTTGCATACTAAGGGGAGGCTGTGATGGGGGTTATCTGCCCCAGCCAGGAGGGGTATTTTTTCAGTGACTTTATTTAGAATTGCTGGTGTAGGTTGGTCCCCCTTGGAATCATTGGTCAGTTGTGTATATACTGGTGAGTTGAATATAGGTGTCATGCAAACGTAGACTAAGAACTTAGGACATAAGGTGACCAACGTGTACCAGCATGCCCGAGACTTTCTCACATCGAGCACTGAGAGTCCTGTGTTCCCTCAGTCCTGTGCAATAGGGACAGTTGGTTACCCTGGACCTGTCATGCATTAAGTAAAGATGGTGGGGAAGATAAGAAGCCTGGGTTCAAATACCAAGAGTTTGAATGTCATTTGTGTAACAACAAAGGAGAAAGAACTACTCACTAAATGTGTGCATGCATGTGCGCACACGTGCACACACACAGATACATAAGTTTCAGAGCTTGGCTCACATAGGCTTCGCCAGATCCCCTGCCTTTAGCGTCACACAAATGTCTGTCTCTACCCACTGATCACCTCCATATGCGCAGACTCATTTGGCTGAGCCTGGGAGTAGTGAGTTAGCAACCATCTCCTCATGCCCTTTCTTGTCTCATGTGTTTTGATGTGCCTGCTAAGGGAATGTTCAACACGTTCTCAAGGAGGCAACACAGACATGCAGCCTGAGCCAAACTGATCATTGCATAATTGATAATAGGCCTTTTGTATTCACATTCTATTTAGATTATTGTGTGGAGCAGGTGACAGGTGTTTGGAGAACATTACCCAAGCTGCCTGTTGCCGAGAACATCCTGAGACCAGCTGGGGCGAGGAGCCCAGAGGAAATCCCCATAGTAATTTAATAGTTCACAGGGCTTTGGGTTTGTAAGGATTACAATGAAGAATTAAAGTGATATTGACCACCCACTGAAGAAGGGCCTTTGCGTTTTTCCCTTGATATTTCTACACTTATTATTTTGTTCCCAAGGAAATTGCTACAGGGTGACCAAAAGCAAAAAAAAATTTTTTTTTTTTTTTTTTTTTTTTGCAAAGGATGTACATTGTCACTTAACAGGAGGAACAGAAACCTTGTATTAATGTAAGTGAGAAACCTGCTTTGAAATACCCAGCTTAGGATATACCAGTTTAGGGGTGATGAGGATTGCTAACTATTTTTTTTCAAAGGATTTGTACCATAGCCAGATATTTAAGGAAAATGGTAGAATGTGACTTTCAGAATTAGAAGTGGATTCTGAAACAGAAGTAGGAGGAACATTTCACTTGATTTCTCACAACTCATACTCTGGGTTCACAGACACCTTTTTCAAAGTTGATAGAGCCACTACCTGGCTCTGCATTCTACAATTTAGTTTCAGTTGGCCTCCCCTGCTTTCACAGGCAGTTTGGTTACTTAGAACAAGTTTGGGTCAGAATTTATTCATTGGCTCATTCCACAAACATTCATCAAGTGTGCCAACTATATTAAATCCACTCTGTGAGACACAGTTCATTCAATATTCATCTCAGAGATACTTCTGCAGCATTGGCTGTGTGACACACCCTCAGCAAGCCAAGCACGGGAGACACAGTCTGCACTTGGAGCTTACGTTCACTGAGGCTCATGGAAACTTCTCATGATACTTGCTTTGGAGAAAAATTAAGTCAGGTAAAGAAAGGGGGTCAGGCGCGGTGGCTCACGCCTGAAATCCCAGCACTTTGGGAGGCCGAGGCGGGCGAATCACGAGGTCAGGAGATCGAGACCATCCTGGCTAATATGGTGAAACCCCGTCTCTACTAAAAATACAAAAACAGAATTAGTGGGGCATGGTGGCAGGAGCCTGTAGTCCCAGGTACTTGGGAGGCTGAGGCAGGAGAATGGCGTGAACCCAGGAGGCGGAGCTTGCAGTGAGCCAAGATTGCACCACCTCACTCCAGCCTGGGCAACAGAGCAAGACTCTGTCTCAAACAAAACAAAACAAAACAAAAACAAACAAAAAAACAAAAAGGGTAGGAAGTGCTGGAGTAGGGAAATAGAAGGTAATATTTGAGCAAAAACTTGAAAAAGGTGAGTGAACTAGCTAAGTGGATATTTGGGTGGGGGAAATGTTCCTGACAGGGCAAAAAAACCTGTGCAAAGGCCCCAGGGCAGAGAATACCGGCATGTTTGAAGCCATTGTGAGGACTTCAGCTTCTCTCTAAGTGGAAAACCTTCATGGGGTTTGGACAAAGGAGTAGTGTGATCCAAGTGAGGTTTTAACAGGATCACCCTCAGGGTGCTCCTTGAGAAATAACACAAGGGGAGAAAGACATATTCCACCCCTCAACAGGCAGAAACGGACATTTGTAACATTTTATTTTAAATGAGGCAGAAAGAAATAACAATGAAATAATAGAAAGCCTGCTGAGGAAAGGATGGTTAATTTCAAACATGAAGGACACCTTCTTGGAGGAGGTGACTGTTTTTTCCTTCTCATTCTTTAAGTCCTCACTTCCTCTCTCTCTTCCTTCTTCCCTCTCGCCATCTTCCCGTATGTCTTTCAAACATTCTCCAAAGTAGATAGGTATGTCGGTCTATCTACTTTTGTGAATGTTTGAAATTTTCTCTAATAAAATGTTTTTAAAACTCATTAGGTCATTCTCATGAAAAACTGCAATCCATAACATTAAAGGCTTGGCATGTTTTAGAAATTATACTTCTGAAAGAAAGCCTTTTTGTGGGGATCAATCTCTGAATGCAGTGGTTCATAAGAGCAAACATTTCAGGAAATAACCATTTTAAATACAGTCATGAGCCATATGATGATGTTTCAGTTAGCAACAGAGCACATATACAGAAATGGTCATCTAGCAAACTAAGATCAATTTACTGTTGAAGAAAGAAAAAATATTTTTAATAAATCTAGAGTAACCTAAGTGTACAGTGCTTGTAAAGTCTACAGTAGTGTGCAGTAATGTCCTAAGCCTTCGCATTCACTCACGACTCACTGACTCATCCAGGGCAACTTCTTTTTTTTTTTTTCTCAATTTTTTTAAAATTATACTTTAAGTTCTGGGATACATGTGCAGAACATGCAGGTTTGTTACATAGGTGCACACATGCCATGATGGTTTGCTGCACCCATCAACCCGTCATCTACATTAGGTATTTCTTCTAATGCGATCCCTCCCCTAGCCCCCACACTCCCCGACAGGCCCTAGTGTGTGATGTTCCCCTCACCCAGGGCAACTTCTAATCCTGCAAGCTCCATTCATGATAAGTGCCTTATAGAGCTGTATCATTATTTATCTTTTATACTGCATTTTTACTGTACCTTTTCTACATTTAGGTATGTCTAGATACACAAATACTATTGTATTACAATTGCCTCTAGTATTCAGGACTGTTATATGCTGTACAGGTCTGTAGCCTAGGAGCAATAGGCTATACTACATAGCCTAGGTGTGTAGTAGACCATCTAGGTTTGTGTAAATACACTCTGTGATGTTTGCACAATGATGAAATGACCTAATGATGCATTTCAGAATGCGTACCTCAGAACATACCCCCATCATTAAGCAACACATGGATGTATATAAACAGGATAGTGCATGTTTTTCTCTGTCTCTTGATTTAACTTAGTGATGTGCCACCCCTTATTTTACATTCTTAGTTCTGTGATATTGTCTTAGTTCCGTAATATGTAATGCATACCCAACAGAGGTCCTTCAAAAGAAGGAGCATGGTTTGAGGCAGTCGTAGAATGAGGAAGATCTTAATCACCAGGTTGTAGCACTTGGTAGATACGTAACAAATAGTTGTAGAACTGATCTTTGAAACAATTTGTATACAGATATCTAATCACTACTAGACTTAGTCTATTCTTAAAAGAACAGAACACTAGAGGTCAGTCTTCACATTGAGAAAGAATGGAAAATACAGAAAGTGAGGAGAAGAAAGATAACATAATCTCTTTGAGTCTTTTAAATAGTGAGAAAATTATGTTAGAATAACCTTCACAAATATCATGCAACTTTCATTATTAATACAGTTTAGAGGTAATAAAATCATTTAGATACACAGTATATAAATGTATATGTGTTTACATTTTCATAGAGTATATGGGAAGTATTATATCACAAATTGGATGTTTTTTCAGCATTTAGTCTAATACAACATATGTTAAGAATCTTTTTTTTTTTTTTTTTTGAGACAGAGTCTCATTCTGTTGCCAGGCTGGAGTGCAGTGGCGCCATCTTTGCTCCCTGCAACCTCCGCCTCCCGGGTTCAAGCGATTCTCCTGCCTCAGCCTCCAAGTAGCTGGGACTACAGGCGTGCGCCATCACACACAGCTAATTTTTGTATTTTTAGTAGAGACAGGGTTTCACCATGTTGGCCAGGATGGTCTCGATATCTTGACCTCATGATCCACCCACCTTGGCCACCCAAAGTGCTGGGATTACAGGCGTGAACCACCATGCCAGGCCTATTTTAAGAATCTTAAGCCTAAATTAGAAGACGGAAAATTGAAATGCAAAGCCAGACAGGTTAAATAAACTCTCTGCAAATGTACACTGTAAAATCCAGAGCAGTTTAAATGCTTCAGCAGAGACTGGCTTCTGTCACTGCTTCGTTTGAACCAATATTCCTTCCCAGGTAGTGGCTGGGACGGACCCGGGGCCCTCAGTTCCTCAGTTTCCAGATAACTAGAGCTTTACCAGTTGTTTAAGGCTACCAGATTCTTCTCTCTTCAAATGCCCCATTTTCTTCCCTTTACACAGACTATATCTACCAAAGTCTTAGACACTAGCATATTTTCTCTGCTGAAATTCTGTCCATTTTCTTTTTCTGTACTAGAAGAGTCTTCATTGTTAACTCTGCTGGTGCTGAGACAGCATGTTAAATTCACACAAAGTAATTTCTCATTCTCTTATGAAACTATGTCCCTAATAATCTCCTAAGAGGAAAAAAAAACCTCTTCATTCTATATTTACAGATCTGAAAGAGAAACAAAAAGCACTTTAAAAGGCAATAAATGTTAAATTACTAGCCAGTTGTGGTGGCTCACAAGTTTAATCCCAGCACTTTGGAAGGCTGAGGCAGGCAGATTGCTTGAGCCCACCAGTTTGAAACCAGCCTGGGTGACATGGTGAAACCCCATCTCTACAACAAAATACAAAAGTGTTAGCCAGGCATGGTGGTGCGTACCTGTAGTCTCAGCTACTCAGGAGACTGTGGTGGGAGGATTGCTTGAGCCCAAAAGTTCAAGGCTGCTGTGAGCTGTGATTACACCACTGTACTCAAGCCTGGGCAACAGGGTTAGATCCTATCTTAAAAAAAAAAAAAAAAATAGGCTGGGCACGGTGGCTCACGCCTGTAATCCCAGCACTTTGGGAGGCCGAGGCAGGCAGATCACCTGAGGTCAGTAGTTCAAGACCAGCCTGACAAACATGGAGAAACCTCATCTCTACTAAAAGTACAAAAAATTAGCCAGGCATGGTGGCGCATGCCTGTAATCCCAGTTACTCAGAAAGCTGAGGCAGAAGAATCACTTGAACCCAGGAGGCAGAGGTTTCGGTGAGCCGAGATCGCGCCATTGCACTCCAGCCTGGGCAACAAGAGCGAAACTCCATCTCAAAAAAAAAAAAAAAAGTTAAATTACTACGAAAAAATGAACATAGTTATTTTAATGCCTCAGAAACATACCTTTAAACTATAAGGCAAATGTTTCCTGAGAGAAAGCCTAGCTAAAGTGGGTGGGAAGACAAGCTATAGACTGGGAGGCAAATAAATATATGAGGAGCTCTCAAAACTCAACAGGAAAAAAAAACCAATCCAATTAGAAAATGAATAAAACACAGAAATAGACATTTTCACGAAAAGGATGTACAGACAGAATATGAAAACATGTCCAAGCTCATTAGCCATCAGAGAAATGCGAGTTAATGAGTTATCACTACCCACCTGTCAGAATAGCTAAAACAAAAAGAGCAACAGCACCAAATGCTAGGGAGCATGAGGAAAAACTGGATCACTCAAATATTGCTAATGACAATGTAACGTGGTGCCCTTACTCTGGTAAACTGTTTGGCAGTTTCTCATTAACTAAATATAGTTACCAGAAAGCCCAGCAATCATACTTTTAAGTATTTATTCTAGAGAAATAAAAACTTATATCCGCGTGAAAACCTAAACAGGAACGGACATAGCAGCTTTATTGATACGGTCTCAAACTGGAAACAACCCAGATGTCCTTCACCAAGTGGATAGTTAAACAAGCTGTGGTGCATCCATACCCGGTGACATGGTTTGGGTCTGTGTCCCCACCCAAATCTCATGTCAAATTGTAATCCCCAGTGTTGGAGGTGGGACCTGGTGGGAGGCAATTGGATCATGGGAGTGGTCCTACACAAATGGTTTAGCATCATCCCCTTGGTGCTGTTGTCACGATAGTGAGTGAGTGAGTGAGTGAGTGAGACCGAGAGAGATCTGGCTGTTTAAAATCGTGTAGCACCTCCCCACTCTCCCTCTTTCTGCTCCAGCCATGAGACATGCTGGCTCCCCTTTCGCCTTCCACCATGATTGTAAGTTTCCTGAGGCTTCCCCAGAAGCTGAGCAGATGCCAGAATCATGCTTCCTGGACAGCCTGTGGAATCATGAACCAATTAAACCCCTTTTCTTTATTAATTCCCCAGTCTCAGGTATTTCTTTATAGCAGTGCAAGAATGGATTAATACACCAGGGAATACTACTCAGTAGTAAAGAAGAACAGACTATCAATATTGCAACAACTTGGATGAGTCTCCAGGGAGTCATGCTAAGTGAAAAAAAAAGCCCAAAAGATTACACACTGGTGGCTCCATTTATAGAACATTTTTGAAATGATAAAAATTTTAGAAACCGAGAACAGATTAGTGGTTGCTAGGGAGATAAGAAACCATGGGAGGAGGACAAAGAGAGGGAGGGAGTTGGATGTGGTTGTAAAAAGTCAACATTGGGGATCCTTGTGGTGATGGAAATGTTCTCTGCCTTGATTGTTGTGGTGAATATATGAACCTGCAATGTGAAAAATTATATAGAACTAAATACAAACACAGCAGTACAAATGAGTCCAAGTAAAACTGGGAAAATCTGAATATGATTGGTGGATTACATCTATGTCAATTGCATGGTTGTAAAATTATACTACAGTTCTGCAAAATGTCAGCATTGGGGGAAACTGGGTAACAGGGATGCAGAATCAGTCTCTCTCTATTATTTCTTATGCCTAAATGTGAACCTTCAATTATAGCCAGAAAAAATTTCAATTAAAAGTATATGTAAAACAATGGTTAAATAATTCAATCAATGCAGCCAGTCGATGAATGGAGATTTAAATATGGCTTCAGACTCTTAACCAATTTTTTCTGCTTGTTCAGACTTAAATTCTGTATGACATTATCTGCAAATTGGTTGTTTCCATGTCCTGAGATTACTGCTAAAGTGTTGATCAAAATAATCTGAGATGACAGTTCTCTAAGGCAAAAGAAAAAAAAGTAATTTTCCAAGTAGATTGGTCATTTAAAGAATTGCCACCAAAATTACAGTACTAGAGAAGGAAAGTGGTCATGTTGTGGCAGCACAAATATTTCCTCGCTTATTATGCTTTCAGAATATTTTGCCAGGCTGTGCAGATGAGAACGAGAAATGGAGTCTCGAATTGGCATGTTCATTCACGTCATGTGGGGAGTGTTGGCATTAAAATCTTTTTTTTTCTTGCCTTCCACATAATAAGCCCATCTATGCTTCTGTCGCCACCCTTCTTCTCACATTATTATCAGGTCTGTTAAACACTGAATTTCCCAGGCATTCACTTCTCGAGAGGCCTCATTTTCCCAAACCAATTCAAGTAACATAAATTGTTTCCTAAATACCTAAAAGCAAAGGAAAAAGTATACATGTTTCCCCCAACCCCTCCTACCATCCCGGAATCACTTCTGATCTCCCAAATGACCAGAAGAAACACTTTAATCAGTAATTTCTGGCCAAAAGATGACTTTCCAGGAGTCAGGTGGCCTTTAAGATCACACCTAAATGTGGAAGAGGCTGGGTGGATCAGGCAGTGTAGGGAATCTCTGCTGTGATAATAACATCAAAATCTTACAATGACAGGGTTAAGCTGTACATGGGATCAAATCACATAGTACCTCCCTCTCCCCCACTCCCCCCGCCACACAAAGGACTCCTGGTAAAACTGGAAAAAATTGCATAAAGTCTTTAGCTAATCGTGCTATACTAATGTCAGTTTCCTGGTTGATATCGTACTACAGCCATATACCATGTCACCACTGGGGGAAGCTGGATGAAGGGTTCCTGGAACACTGCATACTATTTTTGCAACTTTCTGGAAATCTATAATGATCCCAAATAAAACATGCCAGGGTTTCCTTCTCACTCACACAATTCTCCCTCTGCAATAGGGCCAAGTGTTCTCTAGGCTGAGGCTGAGAGGACAGTTCCCATCTGAAATGTTGCCCAGGGAAAGCAAGCTTAGAAGTATCCAGCCCTGGCCAGAAGCAACACGCAAAATCATTTCTCACCACTTGTTGCCTGATCTCCTAGTCACAAGGGTGGGCAGAAGGGGGAAGGAGGAGGGAATTATGTAATCTTTCTAAGTGCTCAGAAGGTAAAAACCTGAGAATATTTGGTGGATGGCACAAAGTATGAACACACTGAATCAAGTGACAAGCTGAAAAACAAGCTGTCCCTGTTCTAAATATAAATTCTGAGTCCCTAAAAAAGAAAGAAAGGACCTACTCACCTTATTAGAAAATAAACCAATTTTTCCCCCTAGGTGAATTCAGGTTTCACTTCTTATTAGCGATGTGACTTTGAGCATATTACATACACCAGGTGCCTCTGACCTTTAGTTTCTTCATCTGTGAAATGGGCTTGTGGGGAAGATTAAAGGAGATGATATATGCAAAATGCTCAGTGTGCAGTCTGCAGGGAGGCATTCAAATAGTAAATACACAATACATGTTAGCAGTTACTGTTACCATTACTATTTTGCTATCATTATTTTGTTATTAGTTGTCTGCACTATCACTTCCCCTTCCAGGAAGCAATTAGAACCCAAGACTTAATATTGAAGGAGAAAAAGGGAGAGGCATGCTGGAAGTTGAAGGACATCCAATTATAAATAATTTGATTTAACTATTATTCACTCCTCTTAAACCTTGATTCTTATACTCTCACACATCCAGTGCAATCTCTCTGAAACCCTATGAATCTTAGTATGTTAGTAATATTAATATGGTAAGAAGGAATATAGAACAGTGGTTAAGATTGATTCTGCAGCCTCACCACCTGGGTTTGAATGCACTTTTGTCATTTATTAGCTATGTGACCCAGAGCAGGTTACTTAACCTCTCTATGTCTCAATTTCCTCATCTAGAAAACTGGCTGTTATGAGATAAATTTGGGTTTATATTTTGCACCAAATACCAGGGAAACAGCATCAGCCACGCAAGACATGATGTCCCTTTCTCCTCTCACTGATCAAATAGACAAATATTCGGAAAACATACAAATTCACTCATACATAATGGTACAGTTCTCTCAAAATTTAAGAACTCCAGTTTTAGGTGGTGAGAAAAGCAAAGGTGTATAGCTGAATAGAACGGAGCTGATTTTAGAACTTTTTTTGTTTTTTAATTAAGGAAACCTAGGATTCACTCTGGGTGGTGAATAATCTCAGAGTTCACAAAAGTAACTCCTTTTTTTGGTTAATGGTATGTCACCTTTGCACAAGGCAGGAATGACCATCTTTATTCTGGGAGAAAAAGGACTGCTGTTTCTCTGTCATGGTGCAAAGGAGTAACACCTGTTCATAGGTAGAGATTCTCTGGAAATGCCCCGAGGACTCCTTCACTTCCTCATGGCTGCTGGTGGAGTTGGAGGCTAGTCCCGGAACCTTTTATTCAGATGACATTTTAACAACTGTGTCCCCTGTGCTCTTGCTGCATTTCCTCAAAGGCTAAAAAAAAAGCCTATCTAATCTGTCAGAAGGGCCAATCTAATCTGCCTTGTTAACTGTGTTTATGGAATAAAATGTTTTATAACATTATATATCATAAAACTCAACACATAAAGCAGATGCAAAATGTCCCTGAAATTGCAAATATTGACCAATCTCTTTTCCTCCACAAGCAGATAAATGTGTGACATGAGAAATATATTTTCTGTCATCAAAGGAGAATAATAGAGAAAGTCACAGTTGGACTGTTTCACCCACCACATCCACTTATTCAGTAATGGCCGTTATGGCCCAAGCTGCCTGGAAACATTTTATAATAAAGCATGGTTTTTAAATGTTTTTTCAAAATTACATTGGCTACTTTAAATCTGCATGTAGTCAAGTGCACCATATCTAAAGCTCTAGTCAGATGTTTCCCATTACCTGCTATTATTTCTTCACCTCCAACCTAGTTTCTCTCAAAGTATAGCCCACACAGCTGAATAACTGGGGAAGCTTGTTAAAGACGCAGGGTCCCAGGCCTTCTGAATCAGAATCTCTGGGATTGGGGCCCAGGAAACGTCATCTTGGAATTGCTGCAAGCCCACCAAATATTTAATAATATATTAATAGTTATAATTTAAATATAATTTTAAATGTTTTAAATAGATAAATTTGTACTACATTTCCTCCTTTAAAAAATGCCGTTTTGGTTTTTACCATTTCATGTCTCCGTGTGCCTTGTTAATTCTTTTGCATACATCATCTCTTTCAATCTTCTCAACAAACCCGTTTCACAGATGAAGAAACTAAAGCTCAGAGACAGCTGGTGTAATATGCTCAAAGTCACATAATTAATAAGTAGCAGAGCCTGAATTCACACGGGGAGAAAAGTAGGTTTATTTTTTAATAAGGTGAGTAGGTCCTTTCTGAATTTCTTTGTTAGAGGCTCAGAATTTGTTATTGTTAATTCTTTCTTAGAGTTATATACTTTACCGCATAGACCATATAAACACTGTAGATAGATAGTAATAAATAGCTATAAATTTAGATGGCTATATAGAGAACTTTAGCTAACTCTAAAAATTAAATTCCCTACAGTGCAAATAGTAAATACTTTTTAAAAGAAAAAATAACAAGTACATTACCCAAAAGTAAGTTTTTTTTGGTGACCCTTATTAAGCCTGATAAGAACGTGTATTTTTGAAATTTAAGAGACTAAGGGGATTGTTGTTAGTTGTTGTTATTTGTTTTTTATTTTCTTTTGTTTGACTTAAGGCATTTTCTCTCATGAGCAGTGTGGTAGTTTTAAAAAGATTAAAATGCTAAAAAAAATCAGTGACTTCAGTTAAAATGCAAGTCTTAGTAAAAAGAGAAAGGGCAACTATCACCCTTAATTTCGCTGAATGACAGCTCAAGTCTGCTGACAACCTCATCCTAAACCAATGCTTTCCAAAGCAGTTTCCAAGAACACTGGCCCCAAGGGGTGCACCTCTAGGGAAGGGTCCTTGTGCCCAAATATGTTTGCAAATTGTGCCAAACTCTCTCTCCTGTCCACCACCACAGTGCTTCGCAAAAGTACCTGTTCACATGAACATCTCTGTAAAGTCCCACAGTAAAGCAACTTGGTGAATTTTGATCAGGCAAGCATTTTTCAAGCTTATTTGTCCCCAAACCCCCCTTATTTTAAATTGCTTATATCACTTTGTGAACATTTCTACAGAGCAAGGGTACTTTGAGGTTGCGATAAGCAGCTCTGAATGTATCTGTTGAGTCAGGGCTGTGGGGTTAAATTTCATTTCTGTACGTGTCAGTTGGATAAATCCTGTTCCATAGGCAGAGACTTTACCCTTCCCCCTCATCTTTTAAATCCAGGCCACTGGTCATTAGTGGCAGGAACCTTCAAAGCACCCACATTCCCACTGCCAGAAAGCAGGCTGGAAGCCTGTGCCCTGTTTACCAATGACACAGCCTGGCACAAGCAGGACAAGGTGTCAGCATTGTGGCTCTGGGCTGATACATAGACCTCTTTAAGGACTCCCAAAAAGGTGATTTCCTAGGCTCCCTTCCTAAAGGATGTATCTCATTTCTCTCAGAAATCAGAGATTTCTGTCTAATAAGCTCCAAATTACATGTGGTCAATGTGGTCACCTAGGGCCATACGTTCCAAGGCCCTGTATTAGCAGTTCTGGAATAGCTGAGTTGTGAAATACTACACGTGGGTAGTCTTTCAACTTTGCAGTTTAATACTTCTTAAATGATCTGTCTAGCTCTGGGGTCCAACAGCAAGAACTTCCCCCTACCCATAGCCCATTGGATTTCCAGGTTTTGTCAGCACATCTTCTTCATCACTATCCCTGGTGCCTAGAACAGTAATGTAGCCTGTAATTGGCATATAGTGGACATTGGATGAATATTTGTTGAAATAATGAATTAAGCAGAAAGACTCTTAATCTACAGCAGGGATCTCTAACCGCCCCCCACCCGCCCCCGCCGTTCTCCCCACACCCCCGGCTATGGACCAGTACTGGTCTGTGTCCTGTTAGGAACTGGAACTGGGCTGCCCAGCACAAGGTGAGCAGAAGTTGAGCGAGCATTAACACCTGAGCTCCACCTCCTGTCAGATTTGCAGCAGCAGTAGATTCTCATAGGAGCACAAACCCTATTGTGAACCGTGCATGAGAGGGATCTAGGTTGCGCGCTCCTTACGAGAATCTAACTAATGGCTGATGATCTGAGGTGGAACAGTTTCATCCTGAAACCATGCCCCCTGACCTCAATCCGTGGAAAAAATTGCCTTCCACAAAACCTGTCCCTAGTGCCAAAAAAGCTGGGGACTGCTGCTCTAGAGCATCTCTGGTGCTGACCCATCAAAATCATACCTATTCCCTTAGGACGGGCAAACCTCCTGAAACTTGTGGCCATCTTCCATACACTCCTTCCACTTCCACAACTCTTGTTGCCTTAGGGTGGGGGTGGTGTCCTTAAGATCCAGTCTGAAGGCCCCTAGAGTACTGAGTGAGTGTACAAAACCAATGCTTGCAGTCAAATGAATAAAACTGGTCCTTGTTCCATCCATCACTAAAGGAAAATCACTAAGCAAATTCAGTGATTTATTAGAACAGGATAAAGGAGAAATAAAGTCCAGATTGGAGAAATGACCACTGGGCTGCCAAGAGTGCCAAGGTCTTTATGCAGCCAGGCTCTCTCTTGAACCTATGTCATGCCCATGTCCACCCAAATATGCTGGGGCACGTCTGGCAAACTGATGAAGGAGCTCCACATTTTCTCTGATTCTGGGCTTTTTTGCTTCCTCCAAGAGGACTCCCCTCAAAATAAAAAGATAAGTGGCACAATAAACTAAATAATAAACCTAGTAATCAGAGGACTGAAAAGATTCCAGGGAAAGCTTGTTGACCATTACTCCAGGGACTCATCTCCAGAGGAGCCCTCTGAGGACATGTTTAGGTTCAAGAGAGAGGGACTCTGGTAAACACTGGAAGTGCCATTTCCCTGCATTTTAGGTCAAATTAGTTGTGAATCCCTGTTTGGGGCCTTGTATTAATTCATTTTCACACTGCTGATAAAGACATACCCAAGACTGGGCAATTTATGAAGAAAAGGAGGTTTAGAATACTCACAGTTCCATGCGGTTCGGGAGGCCTCACAATCATGGTGGAAGGTGAAAGGCACGTCTTACATGGCAGCAAACGAGAGAATGAGAGACAAGCAAAAGGGGATTCCCCTTATAAAACCATCAGATCTCGTGAGACTTATTACTACCCTGAGAACAGTATGGGAGGTTCCATACCGATTCAATTATCAGTACGGAATTAGCCCCCACGATTCAATTATCTCCCACTAGGTCCCTCCCACAATATGTGGGAATTATGGGAGTAACAATTCAAGATGAGATTTGGGTAGGGGCACAGCCAAACCATATCAGGCCCCTTTAACAGAGCATCACAAAAATGAAAAAGTCATTCTTTTCTCCTTCCCCCAGGCTCATGCACAATTTTTGTGCATGGAGGGCTCAATGTGGCTCTCTCGGCAGGGAGCTGCAGTTTTTTGACAGATCAGAAGGAGTGCTTCCTTCCTTGAGAAGCAGACCAAGTTCTTTATAGTGCCTGGAGGCCGGGCAGCCACCACCTGCAAAGAGCTCCCTGCTCAGTAGAGCAAAGCCTGGTGCTTGAAGCCTCTCAGATACCATGGGGTAAACTTGTTCCCACAGATACTTGTGGGGAGGACTCTGTGGGAAGGTGGACATCTTGTTTGTGCACAGGCACAGGTAGGGGCCAGGCATTGGGTTGTTTCATTGCAAAATAAGAAGTTGACTTTAGGATGACAAGACCTTGATAGCCAGTAAGTTTGGGCTTTAAGGACCTCCTCCTTTGGGATATCTTGGGCATGTCTATGTGGATTGGGAAACTAGCATTTTAGAATAAATGTTCTGAGAGAGGAACTACAGACTCTGGTTATAAAAATTGAATAATCTCAGTTGTAAGATGGACTTTGAAGGTGATTTCATTCAAATCTGTTATTTTACAGATGAGGAAACTGATGCAAAAAGGGAAGGATGGAAGGTCATTTAGTTAGGGGAAGGAATAATTGCTTTTTCCTCAAAACCATAGTATTAAGTGATGGTTCTATTTCAGTGAATCCTGCCATGGCCCTGACATTTCAAGCTGGGCTCTGGGCCTGGTGGTAGACCACTGTGCAGCATATAGAGCAGCCAATGCGATTAATACAAAGTCCATGACTGGGGAAAGAGCCTTGTTGCCCTGGAGATATCTAAGCCCACAGTCATTGATCTCCAGAGCAAGGCACCTACTCCAGGCATAGTGGGAAACACCACCCTTCAACCCTAAGTCCAGAGTTCTGCTAGAAAAGCTGCTTGTGACTGCAGTGCCAGTCAATTGGCCCCAAGAGGTGTCCTGGGAAGTCAATGCCTCTGGTAACACACTAAGCTGCCCACTATTAGAAGCCCCTGGGCCCCTGGGTTATGTTAGCACAAGAATATACTTCTCTTTCCTTTCCCATGTGAGCCGCACCGTGGCAGTGAGTTGGCGTGAAACAAACCCTTGGCAGCCATCTGCAAGGGGTAAAAAAGACTTCAGCTAATCACACTTGCAGATAAAAGGTCCAACTCCTCCCTGATCCCAGGGGAATCTTCAAAAAGGCCCCTTCTTGGGCCAGGCACAGTGGCTCACGCCTATAATTTCAGCACTTCGGGAGGCCTAGTTGGGCAGATCACTTGAGGTCAGGAGTTTGAGACCAGCCTGGCCAACATGGTGAAACCCTGTCTCTACTAAAATTATAAAAATTAGCCAGGCATGGTGACACATGCCTGTAATCCTAGCTACTGGGGAGGCTGAGGCAGGAGAATCACTTGAACGTGGGAGGTTGCAGTGAGCCAAGATCGTGCCACCACACTCCAGCCTGGGCAACAGAGTGAGATTCCGTCTAAAAAGAAAAAAACAAAAGAAACAGAAGGCCCTTGCTGGGCCTATTCTGGGAAGAGTCCTCCAGCAGACCCAGAGAGAAATTGTGTGGGGGGTTCTCTTAAGCATTTCCGTACTAAACTACTCATGGCTTTGTTGCAGGCCTCTGCAGAAATTCAAAATCATACAAATTTGAAGAACAGACATCGTAAGGTTCACAGGAGGATAAGCACACAGAGAGGGTCAGTTGGGGTCTAGACATCACAGACCCACTCCACCAGCTTTTTTTTTTTTTTTAAGAGACTGGTCTCACTCTGCCGCCCAGGCTTGACTGCAGTGGCATGATTATGGTTCACTGTAACCTTGAACTCCTGGTCTCAAGCGATCCTCCCACGTCAGCTTCCTGAGTTGCTGGAATTACGGGCACACGCTGCCACACCTGGCTCCCCCATCCCCTCTTCTACCAGTTCTCCACCTGCGCAAACTGGGTCTTCTTTAACTCTCATTTTTTTAAGACAGAATACTTGTCCAGTAATCCATTTATCCATTCACTATTTATTTAGTGAGTCCCAGACACTGTGCTAAACATCAGGGATGCAACCATGACATGACATATGTTCCTGTCCGCAATGAGCCTGCAGTGTGCTGGAGATCTCGATGACTGCACCACAGGTAACAAATGCTGGGATTGGCATCAGTAGAGAATGACAGGATAATGCACTGGAAGAGCACCTAACCCAGTCTTGGAGGGTCAGGAAGGGCATCTTAGAATAAGTGATTTTTTAACCAGGGTCTTAAGAGTAATCCAGTCACTTCTCAAAGGTGAAGGTACAAGGGTGTTATAAGATGGTGGAATTGCACATAGAGGAAACGGTTTGTAAACTAAAGCTCAGAGGTGAGAAAGGATTTCTAGTTCATCCAGAAATCTGAAAGATTAAGATGATTTAGATTAATGAAAAGAACATAGAGATGGGAGTCCCAGGTCCACGGCTCTGGGGCTGGCACAGTGATGTACTAGCAGTGTGACCTTACACAAGTCACTTCTCTTGGGGCCTCAATTTCCTCATCTGTAATACAAAGGGGTTGGCCTAGGAGACAGTGGAGAGTAGAGGAACATAAAGCCCCCACCCCATGTCCCTGGCACAAAGATCCTTGAGGGACTTGTGTTGGAGGGGCAAGGCCGGTCACCTTGGTCTCCGTCTTTGGAACTACTTCATGTTCCTGCAGTCATGTGGGAAGGAGGGCACCAGGGAGGCCATGGAAACTTTCCCAGGACCTGGGCCACTGAAGTCGCCACCGAGTTCTATTATCAGAAGGAGACATTTGTACAGTCCTCCCTCTTTGATAGTCTGTGTCTAAAATGTTTTGTTAAGCCTGGAAAAAGGCAAATACTTACGTGTGATTAGGTGGCATGCTGAAAGAACTTTCAATGTTTAATGAATGGAAAGCAAATATTGATTGGAACTTTTAAAATGGTGTATAGCATAAAAAACAATGTTTACTAAGGCACTTACACTTGTCCTACACATAGTAGGTGCTTAGTAATGATCTTGATTTAAATAAACGTATAATACACCTAGTAACCCTGATACTAGATGTTTGTTACATAGGACTTGTTACTATTTGATTTCCAAAAAAAAAAAAAAAAAAAAAAAAGCCACCTAGTTTTAGAGCAAGTTCCCAATGTATTAACTGAAACTCATGGGATGTTTTTCTCCATGTAAATTTCTTCTGACTTGAAACAGTAACCGTGGCAGTGGCCAAACAAATGTCAGTCAAAGCAAAGCCATATCGTCACATCACAACATGTTGTAATCAAGGTCATAGACCAAACTCATGCTTTATCTCTCAACTACTAAGGTCTTTGTGCTGCTGAGAACAACTGTTACAAATACTGGAAGATATTGCTTAAAGGCAAACAGAATGAGTACTTGGAGGAGTTGGCCCCATAAATGATATATTTGATAACTGATTCCACTTTTAAAGGAAGCTGCTTCTGTTGTTAAATACCCATAAGATAGGTGCCCCCTGCATAGCTATAACCTATAGTCTTTTAAACTATACATAAGAACCATTTAAAATACTTTGGTAGGTAAGACTGCATTAACAGAAACAAAGAGGTTAATTTGGGAAAGTTATACTTTGGTTTCACGAAAACACGTCAAGCTGTTCAGCCCACATTACACCTGGTGCAGACATCACACCGTAATCACTTAGGCCATGCGTCATTTCATCTCTGCTCACCCAAAACAAGAGATGTCGCCAGTGAAAAATATTTTCTAGGTGGGAGAAGTTCAGGTAAGGATTTCAGAGGCAAGAGAATTTAAAAGCAGCTAGTGTGAACTTTTTCTCAAAAAACCCTACAAATTAGAGAAGATCATATGCGGTCTTTGGAACAGACACATAACTGGAATGTCGCCACCCCTTTCTTGAGTTTGAGAGGCACCAATATGCATTCCTAGACCATGTGTTTTCAAGCACCCTTACTTGTCTAAGGGCCACCTAGGAGACAGCTGATAACAGCTCCAGAAATCACCACAAGGGGGAGCATTGACCTGGCGAGTCAGGTGGAGTCTATAGTCTGGACTTTTAGGGCACCTCATGAAGCCAACTTCCAACATTCACAGGTTCAGCCATTACCCAAGCTGGAAGCCAGCCCTGTAACACTTAGTCCGTGTGAGCTGAACATCTACCACCTTTTAGGATCCCAACCAAACTCTTATCCTACAAGTCACCCCAGGGGTCTGGAAGCTTCTCAAGCAAAATGTTTTCTTTACTCCCTGTTCTGAACATTGGGAGTGTGCTGCGTAAACCTCCCAAGAAAGCTCAATTCAAATGTCTGCAATCCTTCTTAGAAAGGGGAGGATCTGTCTTTTGGGCCCTGCGGGTAATTCCTCTTCCTAATGCTGACCACGGGGACTCCCCAAGAACATTTCCACTTCAGCAAGAATGTTGAACAATTTGCGTAACCTTTCCCAGGTACCTGCTATAACCCATTCTAGAAATCTAAATAGAAAACTCTATTTTTCCATCTAGTGTCCATGCAAGGATGGTGCATTTCTGCCAAAAATAAGTTTGGGGTCTGGCGTGTTATCTCCAGTTGATTCTTAGAAATGACTGACCAAAGAAAGTGAAAGAGAAAAGAAAACAATTCGTGGAAAACTCATAAATAACTGTTTGTCCCCCTCCCCCAAAGCTCTGTAAATGTAAAGAACACAACATATATGGAAAATACACCCAAATTTAATGTGCAGTTTGCTTGCCATGTAACTGTTCATACATATTTTGCCACCTAAAGAAAACTGTGCAGCTTCTAATTGTTTTGTTCCATTTTGTTTTGTTTGACACGGAGTTTCACTCTTATTGCCCAGGCTGGAGTACAATAGCTCAATCTCGGCTCACCGCAACCTCCGCATCCCGGGTTCAAGTGATTCTCCTGCCTGAGTCTCCCAAGTAGCTGGGATTACAGGCATGTGCCACTATGCACAGCTAATTTTTGTATTTTTAGTAGAGATGGGGTTTCTCCACGTTGGTCAGGCTGGTCTCGAACTCCCGACCTCAGGTGATCCTCCCACCTCGGCTTCCCAAAGTGCTGGGATTACAGGTGTGAGCCACCGTGCCTGGCCTCTAATTGTTATTGTGACATATTTTCTTCTGGCTTTACAATTTATTTTTGTAACTGAGGCCTTAGACCCTAGGTGCTAAGACAGTACAGGTCATTTTTGTGTAGAAAGTTACACTAATGTTGACAATTCACTTTCACTTGACAATTCACTTTTTGGCCAAAGAGGAAATAAAAAGAAAGTATATTGGTATGCAATATACTAGCTTTGGAAAATGAGAACAGTTTAAGGATCTGGTTAGAATTTACAGGTCTCTCAACCTAAAACTGACTGTTATTCCTATTACTGCAGTTTCACTGGAGCAGAAAATTTAACCCAATGACCAGGAAACTGAAGAGACTCCGTAGCCTACGAAGGGGATTATTCAAAGGAAAAAGGTCCTAACTTACGTGTTGAAACTCTGTTCAAAACTTCTAAGGGAAAGAATAGGCCATGTAGGAACATTCCTGATATTGGTCATTTGTATTTCTGAAACTCTTCACAGTAAACCACCTCGGCATACGTTGTTACTTTGAATTTTCACAGCAACCCTGAGAAACTGGCTCGAGGGCAGTTATTATTCTTTACAAATAAGGAAATTGTAGATGTCAGGCTCACAGTCACCCAAATAACTGGCAGAATCAGCCCTCAAGTCCAGACCTTCTGAATTTGAAAGTTCACTGATTTTTTTTGTATTCTTGCTGCTACTTTCTAAGAAGCAGAAAACAGGCTCATTTGATTGTGAGACCTTTCAAGGTAACTATACTTGCAGGCAAATAGTATCTTCACAATAAAGCTGCCTACTTCTTTGCAAGAGATTTCACAAAAAAAGGGCTTTTTCTACTCATGCTTACTGTCAGCGGTGAGACATAAAACTGAAAATGTCTTAAAGGACTAAGTTAGCATTTTGATGCTGTGAGCCTTTTAAATACCCCCATTGTCTCTGAAGAGAAGGACAATCAGCCTTTGTACTGCCAGGGCATTTTTCATCCATCCCGGATCCCTGGAAGGCCCCCATTCCTCAGAAGGGCTGTTGTCTTTTTCCTGCCACAACATCAGCGCAACATATCTCACACTTAAGACGGCAGCCTACTCAGTCCCCATTCATAGATTCCTCTGGAAATTAATGTCTGCTACCTCCACCTCCTCAAAAAGAAAAAAAAAAAAAAAGCTCTGGCTTTGTCAAAAGAGTTATTGGAAATAGAACTTGTGAAAAACCCTTACTATGCAATGGGAACTCAGACAATAATGTTTTGTAACAGTTCTGTTTGATGTGTACTGACGGGAATTAATCATTTTAGTTAACAGAATTGCTCTTTGTTATGTAAACTTTGTAAAGTCCGCCTCATATGACCTCTTGCATTTGGGGAATCCAGTGTTCAAAACTGTCATCTTTCTGTGGACAGCAGTATTCCTGTGGCAACTTATGGGACTACATTACTACTTGAATTCAAAATCTGTCCCACTGCTGTGTTGGATGCCAAGCTAAGCAAAGATGAAAATACGGTAAAATATGTACACACACAAGTCCCATTCCCCAAGAATTGATTAAGTGGAATGAGTATTTGTTTTCCCATTTCACCTTTTCGTAAATAGCCAGCCTCTATCAAAAATGACCACAACCCTAAAAATATACCATTTCTAGATTAACACACTTCTGTTCACTTTAGATCTCTGTCTCTCTAAATGTATAAAGTGAATAAATTTAGTCCCTTGGAGAACATAAACAGTTTGTCCTGGGATTGTGTGCTTTTAGATTGGATATTTAGGTAGGTTCCCACCAAAATCACCATCTCCCCAGTCCCTCTAAAGGTGGAATTCTCTCCTCATATGGTTTCCCTAACCTCTCTGATGTGGCTTGAGCCAGTTCTTCCCATCTTAGCTAGTAGATTTGTATTCTATAAAACAGTCCCACCGCCATCATCACAAAGACCATCATCAGACTATTAGAATCCATTTTTCAGTCTCTTTGTGCCCATGAGAATCTAGAATGACTTAACTAACAACCAAGATTGATCAAGACTCCTTGAACTAGAGCTAGACTCTGTCTCCTAGGTTGTTAACCTCCTACAGTTGGCTGTGAAGTAGTCAGTCCTTATGTTTACCACAAGTGTGTAGCTGATAAGCCCATTGTTAGCCCCAAATTGTTTATCTGCTAGTGCAATGGACATATCAATACATCAACATAACATACAGAGAAAGAAAGCAGGTGTCAGACTAAAAAAGATCTGAGGTTGCATTCTTCTTCTGCTACTTACATATGACCTGTGTGATATTGCAAAGAAATGTCTCAGGACTTATTTCTCTCTTGTATAGTAAGAACGACACATGGTAGAAATTGAACTAACACATACTAAAGTAGAACTTAACACATGGAGCATAGTAGGTGTTCAATAAATGACAGCTGCTATAATTACTATTGTTATAGTCTCTACTATGACTCCTTTCTGTTATTAAAATAAAGTCAATTTTCCACGTGGTTTTCAAGAGAAAATTAGGAAACCATCCCAGGAAATAGATCATTATTCTTTTTAAATTCTAGCTTCTGTTTTTTTTTTCCTTTTCTACCCCAGGTTTTCAGATACGTAAATCTTTAAACCCATTGTGGAATGCTCATTTACATCAATAAGGACACATGATAATGTAATCATGTGTTCTTGATTCGGCTGGTTTTTGAAAGAAAAGGATAACATAATGGAAAATTACAAAAGCAAAGCCCTTAGCCCCTAATACCCCTTTCTTTGAGGTGACAGAAAAAGCCCTTACTGGTTTCACACAAACTTTATCTGCCATCTAAGTGAAACGAGATTAAAGTTCTCATCTATGCATTTAGCACAACTGATAATTTTGTGAATGCAAAAAAACTAGTGGGAGCGTGCTATTTGTCAAGCACAACGGTTGCCTTGTAACCCTACCTGGGTCTTCAGTGATCCCGCAACATTATCAGAAGCTGATGGGAAATACAGGGCACTTGTTCACCACCTGCAGGGGGATACTGTGGCTCCTCCGAATAAAGGTAATGACAGGCATAGTCATTTGAATACTTATCTACCAAGGTATCTGCCAGCCCATCAAATGTTCGCTGGTAAACAGGTAATCTGAACTGGTGGATTCCTGCAGACAGGGAGCAATTGAGTTCCCCTTGCCAGAGAGGGAGAGAAGAATTTGTCTGATTCAGAATGTAGATGCTGGGCCTGCTGGCTGCTGAATAGCCTCCCATTATAGAACACAGAAGCTTTTGCATTGGTATCAAAAGCTTGGGCATGTGGGCACTGAGCCCAGCCGGGGCCTGAGGTATCTTCCTGCAAGGGCATCTGAGACCAGGCTAAGCCACCAAAGCTGGATTCCAGGCTTTCTCGGAGGAGACCTCCTTCTGCTCTTGCAAAGGAAACCTTCGGCACAGATGTTACTTAGTTTTTCTAACTCCATTGACTACAACAATGTAAAAACAGACGTATTTGAAACACACATTTGGAGAAAAAAAATATGGAGTTTATTCTATTTTTATTTATTTTTACAACATGTATTAATTTAATGCAGGGAAAGAGAAAACGGGCTATAATCTTACTGCCCAAGAATTTCTCTTGGCATCACTTTTGGAACTTTTTTCCCAGCTTAACGTGCAGAAATATGTACAAATCAAAAGCATAGAGCTTGATGAATTTTCACACACTAAACACACCTTTGTTGCTGGTACAAGCTCCCAGATCAAGAGAAAACATCATCAACCCTCCTCCAAGTCTCCTTGGTGGAGACTTCTTCTAGGCATGACCCACCTCCAAGGGCAATCTTGAGCTGAACTTCTCACAGCATAGATTAGTTTTGCCTTGGCGTTTTTTCCTTAATTAACACAAATAATACAGTTCTGTGTAATCAGAGAAACTTAGAAATACAGAAATACAAACTTGAAAGCAAAGCCCTCCCTTTCTTCTTACCTCCTTGTCCCTCAATGCAACTTCCATTAATAGACTTTTTGTTTCTGTTTTGTTTTATTTTTGCCTTTTTTCAGGGAAATGTGTATGCTGTTTGCTAACATTATTATGTTTTCTTCTCTTTCTCCTCCTGCCCTCCTCTTCCTCTTCCCTCTCCTTCCCCTTCCTCCTCCTCCTCCTTCTTGTTCTTTTACTTTACACACAGCACATCATATATATGTATTGTCCTATTAGTTGCTTACCTTATTTGTACCATTTTTTCCTCATCAAAGGCTATTTGTACAGATCGTATACTAGTCTGATAACAATACTTCAGTAGGGAGTTTGGGAGACAAGGAGGAGGGACGTTTCATGTTTTATAACCAAATAAATTATGTTCTTGAATAGTAGAAAGAAGACTTTTTTTAAAGATACCTTTTTGTCTCCTGTAAAAAGGCAAACAGTGGCTCACACCTGTAGTCTCAGTACTTCAGGAGGCTGAGGGGGGAGGATTGCTTGAGGCCAGGGTTTGAGACCAGCCTGGGCAATGCAGCAAGACCTCGTCTCTACAAAAACAATTTAAAAATTAGCCAGGCTTGGTGGTGCACACCTGTAGCCCCAGCTACTTGGGAAGCTGAAGTGAGAGGATGGCTTGAGGCTGCAATATGCTACTATCACCTACTGCACTCCAGCCTGGGCAACAGAGCAAGATCCTGTTTCAAAAAAAAAAGTAAACTAAGTTCCCTGGGGCAATTCCTTTCTCTTCTCCAGATTTCTGGGTTCCTCTATAACACACATGAGAAAAGAAAGCCTCCTCAAACCATGCAATGGACCCTCTGTGCTCAGACCCCAGGAAACTCAGCCCCATCAGGGGTAATCCTGCAACAACTGTAGAAAAGCCCATTCCTGAACTATGGTGTTAGTTGGTCTAATATTTCATTATTATTTAATATTTTCTTTGCTATCAGGATGAAAAATGAAAGCCTTTCTTTCCAAAACAAAATACCTAGAGATCACCTAAGTTTCCTTCAGTGAGCTGGTTTAACTCTGTTTTTCTTTGGCAGAGGAAATTGCCGTCCTCTAGGCATTTTTCAGTATTGCAGACTTTAAGCCTGCAACTTAATTTTAATTAAAATATATTTTTTTCCAGTAGGTGGCACTAGTGTGTTTAGCTAGAGTTAGTATGTGCCCACTGAGGGGAATTGCGCAGTTCAAAGTAGCAGCACTTAGCACTTATCAACACGTTTCCCCTACACTCCTAGAGGCTGTCTTGACTTCTCAGCACTTCGAATGAGATTGCAAGATACCCAGAGAAGCATTTCAGAAACTGGCCCTTGACTTGTGGCTAATGAAAAATAGATTACAGAAAGGGGAGAATGGATCGCCACTGAAGAATATTCCCTTTGCCCTTTAGTTCATTTAAGGAAATATAATATCTGAAATTTAAAGTCCAGAATTGACATTTTCCTTGTACATACAACTAAACACCGATGAAACAGTAAAAGACTAGCAGGCCTAAAAGTCAGCTACTTAACACGAACATCCAAAGACAGCCATGCACTTTGCTTCTGTTTCAGATTTTCCATTTGTGAGAAAAACGTAATAGTGTCTTTCCCCAAAGAATCATTGTATTTGATGATGTCTCAAGAGAAGACATCAAGAATGCACTCCATTCAAGGTCAATTTATATAATGCTGTCAAAAAGACTAGCCTTCACCACCTTTCAGCAATATTGTAAAGGGAAAATTAGAGCTACTCTGTGCATCACAGAGTCTGGGAGAATATAAGACGATACGCTGTGTGGATGCTTGAATTGTGTTGAGTACAATCCCAGTTTCTTCCCTTTTCTGACTGTATCACCATGGAAGAGTCATCTAAACTCTTTGCTTATTATCCATCTGAAAAATGGAATTCAATATAACTTCTATTATTATTATTATTATTATTATTATTATTATTATTTTGAGATGGAGTCTTGCTCTGTCACCCAGGCTAGAGTGCAGTGGCGTGATGTCGGCTCACTGCAGCCTCTGCCTCCTGGGTCCAAGCAATTCTCCTGCCTCAGCCTCCTGTGTAGCTGGGATTACAGGCACCTGCCACTGTGCCCGGCTAATTTTTGTATTTTTAGTAGAGACAGGGTTTCACCGTCTTGGCCAGGGTGGTCTCAAACTCCTGACCTCGTGGTCCACTCACCTCGGCCTCCCAAAATGCTAGGATTACAGGCATGAGCCACCGCGCCCAGCCTCCTTTTGTTATTAAGAGTAAAACAAAAAGCCAGGTCTTTACAAAGCATCAGGCTTGAGTTGTGGATACGGTGTTGTTTTTTCATAGATGTAATATTGTGAAATAGATATCTGGTCTTCGCCCAGTTTTCTGTCCTGTAGCTCCTAAAATCCTTGGACTCTCCAGAGTGATTAGTGTCTTTTGTATGCTAATGAGATGACTGGCGGCCTGGGGCTTGCTGGGTAGCTTCAGGATGGGGGCCGGTCATCAGGAAGAACAAGCCACCATTAGAGGGTCAGCCCCACCCCCCAATCTCCAGGGAGAGAAAAGGGCTGAAGGTTAAATTGTCCAATGGTTTAATCAATCCTGACTATGTAATGAAGCCTCCTTAAAAACCCAGAAGGACAGGGTTCAGAGAGCTTCTGGATAGCTAATACCTGGGAATTCCTAAAAAGTGGCTCGCCGTGGGAGGGGATGAAAACTCCATGCCCCTTCCGGTATGCCTTGACCTATGCATCTCTTCATCTATATCCTTTGTGAAATCTGTTATAATAAACCAATACATCTAAGTGTTTTCCTGAGTTCTGTAAGCTGCTCTAGCAAATTAATGGAACCCATAGATAGGGTAATGGGAACACTGACTGATAGCCAATTGGTCAGAGGTTATCACAGGTAAAAACAACTTGGGGTTTGCCATTGGCACTGGAAGTTGGGGACAGTCTTGTGGACTGAGCCCTCAACCAATGGGATCTGATGCTGTCTCCAGGTAGATAGTGTCAGAATTGAATTGAATTGGAGAACATCCCACTGGTGTCTGCAAGAGATTTCCCACAGAATCCACTGGAGAACTAATTGGTTCTGGTGGGGAGAACACATTTTGGTGACCAGAGATGAAGTCTTGTGTGTTGGCTACGTGAGAGTGGAGAAAATACTTTGGTGGGATTGTTTTTCTCCAATATCTCTTTAAAATACTGGTTTTTTATATTTGATGTATTTCATAATCAAACATTAAATCATTAATTTTTTTCTTCTTCTTTTTTGAGACAGAGTCTCGCTCTGTCGCCCAGGCTGGAGTTCAGTGGCATGATCTCGGCTCACTGCAAACTCCGCCTCCCGGGTTCACGCCATTCTCCTGCCTCAGCCTCCTGAGTAGCTGGGACTACAGGTGCCCACCACCTCGCCCGGCTGATTTTTTGTATTTTTAGTAGAGACGGGGTTTCACCGTGTTAGCCAGGATGGTCTCCATCTCCTGACCTCATGATCCGCCTGCCTCGGCCTCCCAAAGTGCTGGGATTACAGGCGTGAGCCACCACGCCCGGTCAATTTTTTTTTTTTTTTTTTTTTTTTTGAGATGAAGTTTCTCTCTTGTCCCCCAGGCTGGAGTGGAATGGCGTGATCTTGGCTGACTGCAACCTCTGCCTCCCAGGTTCAACCTCCCAGGTTCTCCTGCCTCAATCTCCCAAGTAGCTGGGATTACAAGCATGCACCACCATGCCCGGCTAATTTTTATATTTTTAGTAGAGATGAGGTTTCATCATGTTGGCCAGGCTGGTCTCGAACTGTTGACTTCAAGTGATCCACCCGCCTTAGCCTCCCAAAGTTCTGGGATGACAGGCGTGAGCCACCGCACCTGGCCAATCATTAAATTTTAATAAGCATCACGGGAAGACAATATAGAAATCACTGAAAAGACCCTATATGAATTCAAAGTAACTTTATGAAACTTTTATTCATAAAAGTGACACCTGATAATTATAAGAAATTTGGGAAATGATGAAGTGGAAGATGGAGTGGGGGGAATCACTCACCATAGGAGAGATATACACAGTTACCATAAACTTGAATACTTTTGGGAATTGCGAGTAGCATTTTTCAGAACAGTGCTTGTGAGGGTGTAGCAAATACAGAAAAATAAGGCTGCTTTAGATTGCTGAAGCCCAGGACAAGCCCTGCACCTTATCGATTCACTTAAATTGTTGAGAATGTTGCATGAGGCAGAAGACAAGTAGATGGCTTCTAAGATCTTCTCCAAAACTAAAATTTTGTCATGTTATACTTCCATTCAACAAGTATGTATTGGGCACCTACTACATGGAAGACACTGTGCTGGTAATAGCCTATATACCAGTGAGCAAGTGGCAGGAAGAGAGGCATTAAATAATGCATCAGATAATTCATAATTGGTTATAATGTAGTCAGTGAGGTTATTGTGAGATTGTTGTGATAGACAAGGTGTCCTATCTGGTAGAGGGAACAAGGCAGCTGAGCTTTGAACACTACAGGAGAATCAACTAGATAAATGGAGGAAGGTGAAATGAAGGAGAGAAATGGTCTGTGCAAAGGCCCTGTGGCAGGAAAGCGATCCATATTCTCTGAGAACAGACCACAGAGATTAGAGTGATGATGGGTACAGGGTATGTCACAGATGACACTAGAGAGTTATCAGGAGCTCTTTGGATTGTAAGTGGACTCCTTAGACTAACACTTTGGCTTTTATTCAAAATAAAGTGAGAGTCCATTACGGAGTTTTAAGTAGGGAGTGCCTGCTGTTCAGATCGGGCTTCCCTGATGAGTCTGAATTAGATGGTGACAGAGTGACTATATGTGGAGACCGAGAGTCTGCTGAAATAATTCAGACAAGAAGTGACAGTGGCAGAAGTGGATGTGGAGAATGGTATTTAAAATAACATCACTAGGACTGGGTGCAATTGAATATATGTAGAGGGGGATGGCTGTAGAAAGGATGACTTCCATGCCAAACGTATTAAATCTGGTTGTTCATGTGTAAAGTTTCAGGAATGTGACTTTGTAAAGTCAAGAAACACATATTAAGCTCTTGTTATAATTCAGGCCCTATTTTAGGCACAGAAAATACTACAGTGAACAAAGCAAATTCCCATAGCACCTATGAAACCACATTATGACAAAACTTAGACCAGTTGTCAGTGAACTACAGTCAGGGCCAAACTTGGCCTGCTGCCTGTTTTTGTAAATAAAGTTTTATTGAAACACAGCCATGCCCATTAATTCACGTATTGTTTATGACTACTTTCTCCTGGAAATGTCGGAGTTAAGAAGTTGCAGTGGAGACTGCATGACCCACAAAGACGAAAGCATTTACTGTCTGGACCTTTACAGTTTGTGAACCTTTAAGTTAGATAATCTGCATGTTAATCTTATCCTTCACTCTGATTTCCTGCTAACTTGGGAAAACTGGGTAACCTCTCTGACTCAATTTTCCTAGATGTAAAATAGAGCTAGTAATAGCTATGTTATTTGTCCATGTGAACAAATTGAGAAAATATCAGTGAGGGCTTTGGAATATAAAAAACTAACATGCTAGGCTGGGTGCGATGGCTCACGCCTGTAATTCTGGCACTTTGGAAGGCCGAGGCGGGTGGATCACGAGGTTAGAAGATCGAGACCATCCTGGCTAACACGGTGAAACCCTGTCTCTACTAAAAATACAAAAAATTAGCCGGGCGTGGTGGCAGGCACCTGCAATCCCAGCTACTCGGGAGGCTAAGGCAGGAGAATGGTGTGAACCTGGGAAGCAGAGCTTGCAGTGAGCCGAGATCTCGCCACTGTACTCCAGCCTGGGCCACACAGCGAGACTCCGCCTCAAAAAAAAAAAAAAAAAAGTAACATGCTAATAGATGGTGTCAAGGTATATTATGAGAGTATGCTATTTTGATTTTAATCTTCCTTTTTTCTAGTATTTGAGGCCCTCAACCTACTTTTCCAACCTGATACTGCTCCACCTTCTAAAAGTATTTTCTACAGCAGCCAAGCTGAAAACTGTCTCAAGTGTAGGCCCTCATTTATACTGTTCCCTTTTCTTTTGCCTCCCCTTCCTTAAGTTTACTAAAATCCTGCCCTACCATGGTCTTTCATAAGTGTCACCTTCTTAATGAAGACTTTCCAAATGGACTCACCCAGATGCCTCTCCTTTGTTCATATACACTTCATACTAAGTCTGTCTGTCCCTTTCTTAACTGCCTATCCCCATTCTGTTATGGCATTGTACTATTTGTCTTGTTCTGACTTATGAGATAGGAGAGAAGATGAGCATCGAAACTTGCTCTTATCTATAGTCCTATAGTGCTTAGCGCAATGTCTTGTCCTAGCAGAAGCTTTGAGTTGCAAGTAGGGACTTGAAAACGCAATCCAAACCACAAAGATAAGTCATTGACTGAAATCAAATATATACCTAATCGTGATTTGGAGTTTTAAATTGCAATCCTAGGACTGGTTCCTCCATAGGAAGGCTATGCAGAAATAGAGGCTTCCCAGCAACCTAAAGACAAATGCAACAGTGTCTTCAAAAGATTCTTCATGTGAATACAGAGATGACAACCTGATGATCCACAAGTTTATTTCGGCCTCCAGAGCTCTTCTTTTTCTCTAGAACTGTATAGACCCATGAAGGGTTTTATATATATATATATATATATATATATATATATATATATATATATATATATATTTTTTTTTTTTTTTTTTTTTTAAGTTACCAGCATTTTAAAATGGGAAGATTTCGTACAAAAATCTAGATTTCTGACTTCTTTTAGAAGAAGCCTGGGTTCCCACGTGGCAACTATCTATAGTAGCATAGTAGTGACTGCTCTCTGTATATGAAGTATATGATCTCCAACTTGCCACAGTCCCCACCAATCCCTGTTGTATGTCTGATGTTGTAGCTCCAACACAGTAGCTATTTATCTTTGTGCTTGCTCTGTTTATGTCTGTTTTCAAAAATAGAATTGAAAGAAAAATTTTTACCCATATTTTTAATAAAAATATAAAACTAAAAATAGCCTGAGAAGTAGCTGGTAACATATAATTAAGCTTGTGGATTCAAAAGTCAGACTATCTGGACCCAAATCTGGTAGCCTCTTCTAGTTGAGTTGCCAGATAAAATATAGAAAACACAGTTAAATATGAATTTCAGATAAATAATGAATAATTTTTAGTATAATTGTATCTCATATATTTTTATTTGCCAAATCTGAGAACCCTACTTCTACTTACTATGTGACATCAGGCAAATGAGTTAGCCTCTCTGTGTCTCAGTTTCCTCATAAGTAAACTGGGGATAATAAAGGAACATTGTGAGTATAAAATAAATATTAGCCACTATCATTGTTAATTTATTTAAGAAATAATAGCAGACAGAATATTCTCTTGGGACAGTGAAGAACATGTCTTTATATTTGATAAAGTGTGTCTTATCCTAAAATATACAACTGAAGATGTTGCATTTGAGTAGCAGCTGCTCTAGACAAGTCTTGAAAATCTCAGGGGCCTCATGTTGAAGATTTATTTCTACTTTATGTAATGTGGACTATAGGTCAAAGGCCAGATAGCTCTCTCTTACACGGAAGATGTGGCCTCCAAAGTCACCACAGCAGAGGAAGGAGATGGAGAAGGCAGGCCCCCTGTTAGCAACCTTGACCTGAAAGTGATACGAGAAGCTTCCCCTAACAGCCCATTGGCCAGAACTAGTCACATGGTCCTGACCTAACTGCAACGGAGACTGGGAAATACAGGGGAGCATATAGATTGGTGAACAGTAACCATTTATCTGCCTGGCTGCTATAGACAACTCGACTTTTAACTCCAGTGTATGCAACAGATTCAAAATCAGAAGACCATCCTTGTTCTGCTCTTTCTCAAGCAAGAGAAATATAGCCAGAGGATTTTTCTTTCCCTGGGAGGTTCGCTTACTCCCCCACCACTGGAGAAACAAAGAGATTTCTTTTTTTCTTCCTGTCAGGAGCAGGAAGTTGTTCTAAATTCAGTTGATTATATTGTTGACTTAGAAACTTTGAAACAGAATCCAAAGTCAAACAGAAGAGAAAAGGGAAGCGGGAAATTAAAGTTTTCTGATTAAGGGCCCACGGATATCACAAGCAATAAGGTCTTTCCAATTTGTAGCACATATGCCAGATCTCATTTTTCATTTTGGATTTGGAGCTTCCAAAACCCTGATTCTTCCAGCATTTGCAGAGTAATTCTCAGAAGATAGACAAAAGCCTGCACAGGTCCAATCACTGGGGTGAATCCAGGTGTTTGCCTGGAATGGAATTTCACCAAAAGGAATTCAGTCTGCAGCTTTGCGTTCAGGAGAATGACACATGGATCAATACAGCAGCCAGCACCAGGCTCACTGGCTGGTCCCGGGTTGAAGGCCAATGCCATCTGCCAGGCTGCCAAGGTTAATGAAGCTGTGTTGTTCTAATCTCATCTTAAATGAGGTTTTTGAGCTGTGAACAGGGAAGGAGAGCGGGTGAGCCTATCATGAGTGATGAGGCTTTGTCAGTTATACCCCATGTGTACGATTCATAAATCAGGTAATACTTCCTGATCTGAAAATCTGTATTTGCAGCTTTGGTAATGATTTTTAGATAAGTTTTGAGGAGTTGCAAGTAGGGACTTGAAGAAAACCGCCAACTGATAAGCCATCTGTGTGTGCTAGGAAGAAGTTCATTTAATCTTTGTACTCTGAAAAAAAGGAAGGTACTGTTGGCAGATCCATAAAATATGTGTGATGGCCAGCGTGGCAGAGACTCAAAGTTGGGAGGAAAATCGTTTACCCAACATTATCATTCTGCCTGAATCATCATCTAAAATTTCATAAGCATTAATTCTGGTGCCATAATAATCTTTAAAAAGAAAACTTTCCCAAAATGATAGACTTGTTCTGTACTTACTATCATCACTGTGAGGCATTTGCTAGAAGTTTGGTAAAGTCAAGGAGACTTAGTGGCACTTAAATTCTTTTGAGAACTATATTGATCCCTTTCACCTATCCTTGGCTTTGCCTCTGTCCAAAATCCAGAAACCTCTTACAGTTCCAGGTTCATAAGACATGCTAAAAACTTTCTCCTTAGGGGAAGTAATAATTTTTAATATGAAGGCTATTAAAATATGCCAACAAGGAGTTTTTCATAATATGCTAAATTGTAGAGGTAAACCTCTACCTAAGCAATCTTTACTTAACTGAAATGTTGATTTTTTTTATGTCATGGTTTCTTTCATGAAGAGTCTGTGCATTTCACCTACTTGAATGTAATCCTTACCAGACCAGCTACCTTGTGCACAGAATTGGAAGAGCTATAAAGTCATATTTTTATCCAAACCCTTTTACTTGATGTTAATATGGTACTTGACACTGAGATTATTCTACTCTAGTTGAATTTCTAAAGAACTCTATCTGCTCTTCAGCAGACCCATTAATCAGTTTGATTCCCAAGTTTGACCTCTCCAATACATGGCATTATGTTTTCTCAGCACTTCCTCCTCCTTGGTATTGCACAGGATTCTTTTGAATCTCATCCTGTCTGTTCTCTTTTTTTTTTTTTTTTTTTTTGAGACAGAGTCTCACTCTGTCACCCAGGCTGGAGTGCAGTGGCACGATCTCAGGTCACTGCAACCTCTGCCTCCCGGGTTCAAGCAATTCTCCTGCCTCAGCCTCCCGAGTAGCTGGGACTACAGGTGCCTGCCACCACATCCAGCTATTTTTTTTTTTTTTGTATTTTTAGTAGAGATGGGGTTTCACTATGTTAGCCAGGATGGTCTCGATCTCCTGACCTTGTGATCTGCCCGCCTCGGCCTCCCCAAGTGCTGGGATTATAGGCATGAGCCACCGCGACCAGCTCTGTTTGTTCTTACTACTGACATCAATTTTTTTGGATTTGGTCAGAAATTTGTATCCCTAGATTAACCTCGAATATAATATTGTCAAAGTGGCAAATAGGAATTAGTTTTGTTTTTAGTGTTTAAAAAGTCCTGGATCCCCACCAAAAGCTTTACCCAGGAACTGCTGTAGTTAAAATAGAATCCACTCATCTTTCAAGAGTTGTTAATTGGGGGCTTACCATGGGTAGGATTTACTCAGATGTTAGACTGATTTAGAGACGAATGTAGCGTGTCCACCCCTGTTGTAGAAGCTCAGAGAATGAAATTATCTATAGAAGATCATTTTTATTTCAGACTCACTTTACCAGTCATGATTTTGAGTATAAATATAAGTGTCCCAAGGTCTCCAAGGTGACAGGAAAGGGTGGAGGAAAGGAGGGAAAAGAGAAGGTGGTTGTAAGGCAAAGAGGCTGGTTAAGCATTATTTCAGTCTCCTCAGTCCTCTGGAATTCTTCTCATGCAATTTCACAGATAATGGAAACATCAGCTTAAAGAAGTCTGGCAACATTTCCCTGGTCACACAGCCACAGTGTCCGAGCCACTTGGTGGACTGCAAAGCCTATGCTCTTACATCTCATCTCATCTTTTTTTTTTTTTTTTTTTTGAGACCAAGTCTAACTCTGTTGCCCAGGCTGGAGTGCAGTGGCCTGATCTTGGCTCACTGCAACCCCCGCCTCCTGGGTTCAAGTGATTCTCTTGCCTCAGCCTCCTGAGTAGCTGGGATTACAGGTGTGCGCCACCATGCCCACCTAATTTTTGTATTTTCAGTAGAGACGAGGTTTCACCATATTGCCCAGCCTGGTCTCGAACTCCTGGGCTCAGGTGATCTGCCCACCTTGGCCTCCCAAAGTGCTGGGATTACAGGCGTGAGCCACTGTGCCCAGCCTCTTCCATCTCATCTACCAAACTGCCCCACAGATGGGGAGTGGAGTTTGGAGGATGATGGGTGAAAAACCAGAACAAGTGGCTCTGACCAGTTGAAAGGCCTCTTATTCTTACTCTTACAGAATCTGAAAAGTTAAGTAAAGTCAAAGAAAGAGTAGTGAAATGATTTTAACATTTGACTATTGTTAACAACCAAATTAGAAGGCATTGGTACAATCTGTTAGATTTCTAAATGTGCTTATCTTGACCAGTCATTCTACATCTTGGTGTCTCCCTGAGAGAGATACTTGCACATTGGTAGAAAGAAGCATGCACACTAATAGTGAAATTGTACCTAATGTGCACAAATGAGAAACAACAGAAATATTCATTAATGGAATAATTAAATAAATTTTGATAAATCTGTAGTATTGAATACTATGGAGATAAGGTAGGTCCATATATGTTGAACTGAAAAAGGATTTTCAAGATATATTAAGTGGAAAAAAATCAAGTAGCAGAATACATATAGAATGATCATACTTATGTAAAAAATTAATTTAAAAGTCTAAATTTCAGAAAAGGGAGTGAAGAGTTAAGAGGGAAATAACGCTTTCAAATTTGGGAGGGAGAGAGCACAGGTAGTTTCACGTAGAGAAAATATTTCAATTGGGCCTTGGAGGATGGTGAAATGTAGAGATGGTCAGGATTTACCCTAGGCAACCTCGCTAATAAGGGGTGGAGTCAACATATGAACTCAGTTCTGTCTGAATCCAGAGTTGGTGCTTTTAACTAAGATTCTTCTCACAACACAATTGTAAACTGAATATAAGAGGTAGCTATAACTCACATACGTAGGTACACGATATGCACGTGGATTTTTTAGGTATGATAGGTACTCTCCTAGAAATCCTGTGGAATACCCAGATGAATTAGAGCACCTGGCCTTAATAGCTTCAAGTCTAGTAGAGCAAAGAAGATGCGTTTACAAATCTTTTTAATATATGAAAGAAAGCCAGGCTCTAAAGCAAAATCATAGGGAAATTCAAAAAATGATTGGTAAACCTAGAGAAAAGAAACATACTCCCAGCTGAGGGGCTGGAAGATGTACCAAGTATAATGTATTCAGCTACAAGAAATAAATGAAGTAATAGTGATTTAAACCATAAGGTTTAGTTTCTTAGCAAGAAATCAAATGGTACAATTGTGTACCACATTCATCTCAACAATGTCACTGAGGACATAAGTTCTGTGATGGTTAATTTTATGTGTCACCTTGGGTAGGCCACGGGATGCCCAGATATATGATTAAATGTTATTTTGGGGCATGTCTTTGAGAAATAAGCATTTGTATTGGACTGAGTAAAGCAGGTGGCCCTCCCCAGTGTGAATGGGTGTCACCAATCTGCTGAGGGCCTGACTAGAATAAAAAGGCAGACAAAGGCTAGATTTGCCCCTTATGTTAAGTGGAAAAAAATCAAATAGCAGAATACATATAGAATGATCATACTTATGTAAAAAATTAATCTAACTAATTGACTACTTGAGCTGGGACACGAATCATCTCCTGCCCTTGGTGTGCTGGTTCTCAGGCCTTCAGATTCAGACTGGAATCTACACCATCAGCTACCTGCTCCTCATGACTTTGAACTACATACACTACTGGCTTTCCTAGGTCTCCACCTTACAGGTGGCAGATCTTGGGACTTCTCAGCCACCATAATCGTGTGAGCCAATGCCTTTTAATAAATATCTCTCAGGTCAGGGGCAGTGGCTTACACCTGTAATCCCAGCACTTTGGGAGGCAGAGGAGGAGGATTGCTTGAGGCCAAGAGTTTGAGGCCAGCCTGGGCAACATAGCGACACCCCATCTCTACAAAAATTAAAATTAAAATAAATTAGCTAGGCATGGTGGCACACACCTGTAGTCCTAGCTACTTGGGAGGCTGAGATGGGAGGATCGCTTGAGTCCAGGAGTTTGAGGCTGATGGGAGCTATGCTCAAGTTACTGCACTTCAGCCTGGGTGACAGAGTGAGACCCCATCTCTGAAAAAAATATAGATAGATAGATAGATAGATAGATAGATAGATAGATAGATAGATAATCTCCTGATGGTTCTGTTTCTCTGAAGCACTGTGACTAATACAGATTCCCCCTGTCCTTTCCAGTCATCCTTCATCTTGTCATAGTCCAACATGGCAGCCACAGCTTCCGGTGTCTCAACCACATTCAAGGGCAGGAAGCAGAAGGTAGCCAGGGAAGCAAAAAAGGTTGGGGAGCTTAATGAAGGACACTCTGCAAGTCTGAAAATAACTGTTTCTCAGATTCCTCCTCCAGAAATTTCCTCTTATATTTCTTTGGCCAGAACTAGGTCATAAGTCCTGGCTCTCCCCTGTATACTTCCTGACGGGACACTGACAGTGAGAGCAGGATTCTGGCTTTCCTACCCTCTGTAATAAAACACCAGCTAGAAAGAAAGAGCTTCTTGGTACTGGGAAGCATCCAAGAGTGTCTGCCACCGCAGCTTATGGGGAGGAAGCCATAGCTGGGTTGGGTCTTAAACAGTAATGAAAAGGACATTTATTAGATTGTCTCCCCAGCGTAAGTAGGAGTTGCCCAAGCCATATAGTCTGTTCCCATTCTCTGGGGATACATTGTAATAGATTTTAATAGATCCTGCCAAATTACCCTTTTCTTTTGTTTGTTCCCCTCTAGGGGCATTTCTCACTTTCTTCCTTCTATTGAAGCTAATTGTGTAAGCATCTAACTCCTGCTCTGCTGTCGTTTGACATTGTTAATTCTCTGTGCTCAGTTTCCTGTGTTAGTCAAGATCCCACTTATTGTATTAGAGTTTAACACGAAGTATTATTAAACATGTCTTAGAAAACTGAAAAGGCAAAAAAGGAGCCCAGAGTATCCCACAGGAAGTAATCGCAGGAAGCTGCTACCACCCCAGCTGTTGGAGGGACAAAGAGGTCAGGATTGTTAAAACGTAACAGAAAACCTTAAAAGAGAGAGATGGGGGTAGAAACAGGGGAAGAGAAGGTAAAAGACTTGGGAGAGGGACCCCACAATCCTGGATCTTAGGCTTTTAAGGAGGGGACACCTGCTGGTGTTGGCATCTCTGAGAGAGTTTGATGCACCTCGTTCTGATAGTGGGAAAAACTGCAACTTGGAACGAGCTGCTACTCCTGGAACCAAGGACTTGCCAGCTTTAAACCCCTGATGCTAGAGAGATCCCGACAGTAATAGCAAGCCAGACCAAGAAGAACAAGTCCCTTTTCTCTCCATCCTGCAAGCTCCCTCTAGTGCCCCTTATTGGTGACCTAACAAAGAGCAGCTGGCAAAACAGAAATTAGGTTTGTAGAGTATCAGCTCCAGCATCACATGATGGCAGAGGATGGTAGATTTGGAGCTAAGAGCTCCAAACAGCACAGCCTTTGTTATTATTATCACATCCTTATTAAGTAGAAGTAATAATAGAAGCTACCTCATAGTGTTACTCTGAGGGTTAGATGACGTAAACCATGAGAAGTAAACAGCAGAGTACCTAGAGCCTAATAAGCCCTCAGGAGGTATTAGCAGATGTTTTGGTTTTGTTGTTTTCTTTTGTTTTTTGCTATACTGTATTCTTTTATTTAATGTGTGCAAATTTAAGTCAATCAGTAGTGCTACAACTACAGACATATAGCTATACTGACAATTTTTAATATTTAGTTCACTTTTAATAGTAAACAACATCTCAGTATAATGTTCAGAATTTTTTTTTTTTTTTTTTTGAGGTGGAGTCTCGCTCTGTCACCCCAGCTGGAGTGCAGTGGCGCGATCTCAGCTCACTGCAAGCTCTGCCTCCTGGGTTCACACCATTCTCCTGCCTCAGCCTCCTGAGTAGCTGGGAATACAGGTGCCCACCACCACACCCAGCTAATTTTTGGTATTTTTTTTTTTTTTAGTAGACACGGGGTTTCACCATGTTAGCCAGGATGGTCTCGATCTCCTGACCTCGTGATCCGCCCGCCTCGGCCTCCCAAAGTGCTGGGATTACAGGCGTGAGACACCGCGCCCGGCCCAATGTTCAGAAATTTATCTAATTGTTAGACGTTAGCTAACATGGATCTTTTTCTGAAACAGCGCTGCCAGATTTAAAAAAATTAATAGACATTGTGTAGAACAGATTTGAATTAACATAAAAATTGAAGAGGTAGTGCTAAAAGTTCTCGTATTACTTTTACACTATTTTTTTTTTTAACTGCATCCTTTCGAAAATTTCAACTTTTATTTTAGATTCAGGGGTACATATACAGGTTTGTTACCTAGGTATAATATTGCATGATGCTAAGGTTTGGGTCACTCAGATAGTGAACATAGTACCCAGTAGACAAGTTTTTCAATCCTTGTCTCCCTCCCTCTCTCCTGTCAATAGACACCTGTAGTCCCCAGTATCAATTGTTCCCATCTGTATGTCCCTGTGTACCCAATGTTTAGCTTCCACTTATGAGAACATGCTATATTTGGTTTTCTGTTTCTGCATTAATATCTTAGGATAATGGCCTCCAGCTTGCATCCACGTTGCTGCAAATGACATGGTTTCATCCTTTTTTATGGCTATGAGGTATTCCATGGTGTATTTTTATGGCTATGAGGTATTCCATGGTGTATATGTACCACATTTTCTTTATCCAGTCCACCACTGATGGGCACCCAGGTTGATTCCATGTCTTTGTTATTGTCAATAGTGCTGTGATTAACATATGAGTGCATGTATCTTTCTTGTAGAATGATTTCTTTTCCTTTGGGCGTATACCCAGTAATGGGATTGCTGGGTCGAATGGTGGTTCTAGTTTTAGTCCTTTGAGAAATCTCCAAACTGTTTTCCTGTTAGTGGATGTTATCACTGTTTATTCAACAATTATTTCTTTTTTTTTTTTTTCCCTCACAATGATGCTTTAATTTGCTGAGGAACATATGATTGATCCTAGTTCACCTGCTGAACATGCATAGGCAGTGTGCATCTCTAGCACACTGATTAAAATGAATACCCAGAGGCTCAACATGATTTCTTATTAATCAGAACATACACAACTTTGTGAAAGGGACCTTAGAGCCATTCTCTGCCCCACGGTGAACTGGGACACAGGTATAGAACCCTCCAGGACTCTGTTGGAAGAGTTTTTCTTCTAGGTTTTTTTTTTTTTTTTTTCTGTTATAACTGTCCTTTCCAAGATTAAATGATGCCTAGGATATCACATCGTTCAGAAGAGGTTGAAAGAGGGAGTTATTTATAAATCCTGAAGGTTCTAGGAGGTTTGGGCTTAGATCACTTTGGACTCAGAGAAGGCTGTGAGGTAAGGCATGTTCTAATCTTGTTGATAGAAGTCCTAATGTGTCTTAGAAGGTTTCTGGTCATCACTGTCTTTAGGGACTCAGAGTCTTCCTCTAAGTTAGTTTCAGGACCCTTTGAAGTGTTGGCATTGCTGGCTCAGTCCACTGGCTCTTTGGCCTTCACCTGGCTGCTTATGGTTATAGCTGAGATGCCAGGAAAAACACAAGATGAGTCTGTTCAGCTCGAAGGCGACTCACCTGGTTTCTACCACCTCAATTCAAACTAGGAATGAGATATTTTTCTTCCTTTGGTTTTTAGGGCGATTAATGTTCCCACATATCTCCCTTTTTCTTGCCATTTCTTAGCATCCTAAACACTAATTTTGCAAAACAATGTTGTAAATGCTTTGCATAGTCACTATCTTATGTTGCCTTTCCTGTTCACAAGACAGCCTGTCAGTTGAAGATTTCTTTTTTTTTTTTTTCCTATTTTTTTTCATTATACTTTAAGTTTTAGGGTACATGTGCACATTGTGCAGGTTAGTTACATATGTATACATGTGCCATGCTGGTGCGCTGCACCCACTAACTCGTCATCTAGCATTAGGTATATCTCCCAATGCTATCCCTCCCCCCTCCCCCCACCCCACAACAGTCCCCAGAGTGTGATATTCCCCTTCCTGTGTCCATGTGATCTCATTGTTCAATTCCCACCTATGAGTGAGAATATGCAGTGTTTGTTTTTTTGTTCTTGCGATAGTTTACTGAGAATGATGATTTCCAATTTCATCCATGTCCCTACAAAGGACACCAACTCATCATTTTTTATGGCTGCATAGTATTCCATGGTGTATATGTGCCACATTTTCTTAATCCAGTCTATCATTGTTGGACATTTGGGTTGGTTCCAAGTCTTTGCTATTGTGAATAATGCCGCAATAAACATACGTGTGCATGTGTCTTTATAGCAGCATGATTTATAGTCATTTGGGTATATACCCAGTAATGGGATGGCTGGGTCAAATGGTATTTCTAGTTCTAGATCCCTGAGGAATCGCCACACTGACTTCCACAATGGTTGAACTAGTTTACAGTCCCACCAACAGTGTAAAAGTGTTCCTATTTCTCCACATCCTCTCCAGCACCTGTTGTTTCCTGACTTTTTAATGATTGCCATTCTCACTGGTGTGAGATGGTATCTCATTGTGGTTTTCATTTGCATTTCTCTGATGGCCAGTGATGATGAGCATTTTCTCATGTGTTTTTTGGCTGCATAAATGTCTTCTTTTGAGAAGTGTCTGTTCATGTCCTTCGCCCACTTTTTGATGGGGTTGTTTGTTTTTTTCTTGTAAATCTGTTTGAGTTCATTGTAGATTCTGGATATTAGCCCTTTGTCAGATGAGTACGTTGCGAAAATTTTCTCCCATTCTGTAGGTTGCCTGTTCACTCTGATGGTAGTTTCTTTTGCTGTGCAGAAGCTCTTTAGTTTAATTAGATCCCATTTGTCAATTTTGGCTTTTGTTGCCATTGCTTTTGGTGTTTTGGACATGAAGTCCTTGCCCATGCCTATGTCCTGAATGGTAATGCCTAGGTTTTCTTCTAGGGTTTTTATGATTTTAGGTCTAACGTTTAAATCTTTAATCCATCTTGAATTGATTTTTGTATAAGGTGTAAGGAAGGGATCCAGTTTCAGCTTTCTACATATGGCTAGCCAGTTTTCCCAGCACCATTTATTAAATAGGGAATCCTTTCCCCATTGCATGTTTTTCTCAGGTTTGTCAAAGATCAGATAGTTGCAGATATGCGGCGTTATTTCTGAGGGCTCTGTTCTGTTCCATTGATCTATATCTCTGTTTTGGTACCAGTACCATGCTGTTTTGGTTACTGTAGCCTTGTAGTATAGTCTGAAGTCAGGTAGTGTGATGCCTCCAGCTTTGTTCTTTTGGTTTAGGATTGACTTGGCGATGCGGGCTCTTTTTTGGTTCCATATGAACTTTAAAGTAGTTTTTTCCAATTCTGTGAAGGAAGTCATTGGTAGCTTTATGGGGATGGCATTGAATCTGTAAATTACCTTGGGCAGTATGGCCATTTTCACGATATTGATTCTTCCTATCCATGAGCATGGAATGTTCTTCCATTTGTTTGTATCCTCTTTTATTTCCTTGAGCAGTGGTTTGTAGTTCTCCTTGAAGAGGTCCTTCACATCCCTTGTAAGTTGGATTCCTAGGTATTTTATTCTCTTTGAAGCAATTGTGAATGGGAGTTCACTCATGATTTGGCTCTCTGTCTGTTATTGGTGTATAAGAATGCTTGTGATTTTTGTACATTGATTTTGTATCCTGAGACTTTGCTGAAGTTGCTTATCAGCTTAAGGAGATTTTGGGCTGAGATAATGGGGTTTTCTAGATATACAATCATGTCGTCTGCAAACAGGGACAATTCGACTTCCTGTTTTCCTAATTGAATACCCTTTATTTCCTTCTCCTGCCTAATTGCCCTGGCCAGAACTTCCAACACTATGTTGAATAGGAGTGGTGAGAGAGGGCAACCCTGTCTTGTGCCAGTTTTCAAAGGGAATGCTTCCAGTTTTTGCCCATTCAGTATGATATTGGCTGTGGGTTTGTCATAGATAGCTCTTATTATTTTGAAATACGTCCCATCAATACCTAATTTATTGAGAGTTTTTAGCATGAAGGGTTGTTGAATTTTGTCAAAGGCTTTTTCTGCATCTATTGAGATAATCATGTGGTTTTTGTCTTTGGCTCTGTTTATATGCTGGATTACGTTTATTGATTTGCGTATATTGAACCAGCCTTGCATCCCAGGGATGAAGCCCACTTGATCATGGTGGATAAGCTTTTTGATGTGCTGCTGGATTCGTTTTGCCAGTATTTTATTGAGGATTTTTGCATCAGTGTTCATCAAGGATATTGGTCTAAAATTCTCTTTTTTGGTTGTGTCTTTGCCCAGCTTTGGTATCGGAATGATGCTGGCCTCATAAAATGAGTTAGGGAGGATTCCCTCTTTTTCTATTGATTGGAATAGTTTCAGAAGGAATGGTACCAGTTCCTCCTTGTACCTCTGGTAGAATTCAGCTGTGAATCCATCTGGTCCTGGACTCTTTTTGGTTGGTAAGCTATTGATTATTGCCACAATTTCAGCTCCTGTTATTGGTCTCTTCACAGATTCAACTTCTTCCTGGTTTAGTCTTGGGAGAGTGTATGTGTCGAGGAATTTATCCATTTCTTTTAGATTTTCTAGTTTATTTGCATAGAGGTGTTTGTCACATTCTCTGATGGTAGTTTGTATTTCTGTGGGATCGGTGGTGATATCCCCTTTATCATTTTTTATTGTGTCTATTTGATTCTTCTCTCTTTTTTTCTTTATTAGTCTTGCTAGTGGTCTATCAATTTTGTTGATCCTTTCAAAAAACCAGCTCCTGGATTCATTGATTTTTTGAAGGGTTTTTTGTGTCTCTATTTCCTTCAGTTCTGCTCTGATTTTAGTTATTTCTTGCCTTCTGCTAGCTTTTGAATGTGTTTGCTCTTGCTTTTGTAGTTCTTTTAATTGTGATGTTAGGGTGTCAATTTTGGATCTTCCCTGCTTTCTCTTGTGGGCATTTAGTGCTACAAATTTCCCTCTACACACTGCTTTGAATGCGTCCCAGAGATTCTGGTATGTTGTGTCTTTGTTCTCGTTGGTTTCAAAGAACATCTTTATTTCTGCCTTCATTTCATTATGTACCCAGTAGTCATTCACGAGCAGGTTGTTCAGTTTCCATGTAGTTGAGCGGCTTTGAGTGAGATTCTTAATCCTGAGTTCTAGTTTGATTGCACTGTGGTCTGAGAGATAGTTTGTTATAATTTCTGTTCTTTTACATTTGCTGAGGAGAGCTTTACTTCCAACTATGTGGTCAATTTTGGAATAGGTGTGGTGTGGTGCTGAAAAAAACGTATATTCTGTTGATTTGGGGTGGAGAGTTCTGTAGATGTCTATTAGGTCCACTTGGTGCAGAGCTGAGTTCAATTCCTGGGTATCCTTGTTGACTTTCTGTCTCGTTGATCTGTCTAATGTTGACAGTGGGGTGTTAAAGTCTCCCATTATTAATGTGTGGGAGTCTAAGTCTCTTTGTAGGTCACTCAGGACTTGCTTTATGAATCTTGGTGCATATATATTTAGGATAGTTAGCTCTTCTTGTTGAATTGATCCCTTTACCATTATGTAATGGCCTTCTTTGTCTCTTTTGATCTTTGTTGGTTTAAAGTCTGTTTCATTAGAGACTAGGATTGCAACCCCTGCCTTTTTTTGTTTTCCATTTGCTTGGTAGATCTTCCTCCATCCTTTTGTTTTGAGCCTATGTGTGTCTCTGCACATGAGATGGGTTTCCTGAATACAGCACACTGATGGGTCTTGACTCTTTATCCAATTTGCCAGTCTGTGTCTTTTAATTGGAGCATTTAGTCCATTTACATTTAAAGTTAATATTGTTATGTGTGAATTTGATCCTGTCATTATGATGTTAGCTGGTGATTTTGCTCGTTAGTTGATGCAGTTTCTTCCTAGTCTCGATGGTCTTTACATTTTGGCATGATTTTGCAGCGGCTGGTACCGGTTGTTCCTTTCCATGTTTAGCACTTCCTTCAGGAGCTCTTTTAGGGCAGGCCTGGTGGTGACAAAATCTCTCAGCATTTGCTTGTCTGTGAAGTATTTTATTTCTCCTTCACTTATGAAGCTTAGTTTGGCTGGATATGAAATTCTGGGTTGAAAATTCTTTTCTTTAAGAATGTTGAATATTGGCCCCCACTCTCTTCTGGCTTGTAGGGTTTCTGCCGAGAGATCCGCTGTTAGTCTGATGGGCTTCCCTTTGAGGGTAACCCGACCTTTCTCTCTGGCTGCCCTTAACATTTTTTCCTTCATTTCAACTTTGGTGAATCTGACAATTATGTGTCTTGTAGTTGCTCTTCTCGAGGAGTATCTTTGTGGCGTTCTCTGTATTTCCTGAATCTGAATGTTGGCCTGCCTTGCTAGATTTGGGAAGTTCTCCTGGATAATATCCTGCAGAATGTTTTCCAACTTGGTTCCATTCTCCCCATCACTTTCAGGTACACCAATCAGACGTAGATTTGGTCTTTTCACATAGTCCCATATTTCTTGGAGGCTTTGCTCATTTCTTTTTATTCTTTTTTCTCTAAACTTCCCTTCTCGCTTCATTTCATTCATTTCATCTTCCATTGCTGATACCCTTTCTTCCAGTTGATCGCATCGGCTCCTGAGGCTTCTGCATTCTTCACGTAGTTCTCAAGCCTTGGTTTTCAGCTCCATCAGCTCCTTTAAGCACTTCTCTGTATTGGTTATTCTAGTTATACATTCTTCTAAATTTTTTTCAAAGTTTTCAACTTCTTTGCCTTTGGTTTGAATGTCCTCCCGTAGGTCAGAGTAATTTGATCGTCTGAAGCCTTCTCTCAGCTCGTCAAAGTCATTCTCCATCCAGCTTTGTTCCGTCGCTGGTGAGGAACTGCGTTCCTTTGGAGGAGGAGAGGCGCTCTGCGTTTTAGAGTTTCCAGTTTTTCTGTTCTGTTTTTTCCCCATCTTTGTGGTTTTATCTATTTTTGGTCTTTGATGATGGTGATGTACAGATGGGTTTTCGGTGTGGATGTCCTTTCTGTTTGTTAGTTTTCCTTCTAACAGACAGGACCCTCAGCTGCAGGTCTGTTGGAATACCCTGCGGTGCGAGGTGTCAGTGTGCCCCTGCTGGGGGATGCCTCCCAGTTAGGCTGCTCGGGGGTCAGGGGTCAGGGACCCACTTGAGGAGGCAGTCTGCAGGTTCTCAGATCTCCAGCTGCATGCTGGGAGAACCACTGCTCTCTTCAAAGGTGTCAGACAGGGACTCTTAAGTCTGCAGAGGTTACTGCTGTCTTTTTGTTTGTCTGTGCCCTGCCCTCAGAGGTGGAGCCTACAGAGGCAGGCAGGCCTCCTTGAGCTGTAGTGGGCTCCACCCAGTTCGAGCTTCCTGGCTGCTTTGTTTACCTAAGCAAGCCTGGGCAATGGCGGGCGCCCCTCCCCCAGCCTCGCTGCTGCCTTGCAGTTTGATCTCAGACTGCTGTGCTAGCAGTCAGTGAGATTCCGTGGGCGCAGGACCCTCCGAGCCAGGTGTGGGATATAATCTCGTGGTTCGCCGTTTTTTAAGCCGGTCTGAAAAGCGCAATATTCGGGTGGGAGTGACCCGATTGTCCAGGTGCGTCCGTCACCCCTTTCTTTGACTTGGAAAGGGTACTCCCTGACCCCTTGCGCTTCCCAAGTGAGGCAATGCCTCGCCCTGCTTCGGCTCGCGCACGGTGCACGCACCCACTGGCCTGCGCCCACTGTCTGGCACTCCCTAGTGAGATAAAGCCGGTACCTCAGATGGTAATGCAGAAATCACCCGTCTTCTGCGTCGCTCACGCTGGGAGCTGTAGACCGGAACTGTTCCTATTCGGCCATCTTGGCTCCTCCCTCAACAATTATTTCTTGTGTGCCTACTACGTGCCAGGCACAGATCTAAGTCTTGAGAATACAGTGGTGATTCAGATAGATGAGGTCACTGGCCTTGTGGAACTTACATTCTGGTAAGGGGGTGTCTGTAGTAAACAAAATCATTTCAGAAAGTGATCGGTGGTGAGGAGAGAATAAAACAGTCCTGCAGCTTTGAGATGCAGAGAAGAAAGTAGCTAAACTTCGAACAACAATGAAAAGACAAGCCACAGACTGGGAGAAACCGTATATGAAACACATATCTGATAAAGGACTTGTAACCAGAATACAGTCATGTGCCACTTAATAGTGGGGCTACATCTGAGAAACATGTTGCTAGGTGATTTTGTCAATGTGCAGGCATCATAGAGTGTACCTCCACAAACCTAGATGGTATAGCCTACTACACACCAAGGCTATATGCTATAGCCCATTGTTCCTTGGCTCAAACCTGTACAGCATGTTACTATCCTGAATACCCTAGACAATTGTAACACAATGGTAAGCATTTGTGTATCTGAACACACCTAAATATAGAAAAGACACAGTAAAACTATAGTATAAAGGAGAAACAATGGTACACCTGTATCGTGCACTTACCATGAAAGGAGCTTGCAGGACTGGAAGCTTCTCTGGGTGAGTCAGTGAGTGAGTGGTGAATGAATGTGAAGGCCTAGGACATGACTGTATGCTTTATACACTGTAGACTTTATAAACACTGTACACTAAGGCTACACTAAACTTATTAAAAATGTTTTTCATTCTTCACTAATAAATTAACTTTAGCATACTGTAACCTTTTGGCTTTTTGTAAAGCTGTACAAAAATATTTTCTTTATATCCTTATTCTATAAGCTTTTTTCCTATTTTAAAAACTACATTTGTAGTCTTTAAACGTTTCTTATTAAAAACTAAGACACAAACACACCCTAGGCCTACACAGGGTCAAGATCATCAATATCACTGTCTTCCACCTCCACATCTTGTCCCACTGGAAGGTCTTCAGTGGCAATAACATGCAGGGAGCTGTCATCTCCTATGCTGACAATGCCTTCGGAATACCTCCTGAAGGACCTGCCTGAAAGTGTTTCACAGTTAAATTTGTTTTAAAGTAGGAGTATACTCTAAAATGATAATAATAAGTATAGTATATTAAATATATAAACCAGTAATATAGTCATTTATTATCAAGTATTATGTACTGCACATAATTTTATGTGCTAGACTTTATACAAGGGGCAGCCTAGTAGCTTTGTTTACACCAGCCTCGACACAAACATGTGAATAATGCATTGCACTACAATGCTAGGATGGCCATGACCTAACTAGGCAATAGGAATTTTTCAGCTTCATTATATTCTTATGGGACCACCGTCGTATAGGCAGTCCGTCATTGACTAAAATGTTGTCATGCGGCACATGACTATATATAAAGAACTGTCAAAACTCAATCATAAGAAAACAATCCAGTTTAAAAATGGGCAAAAGGTTTGAACAGACGCTGCATTAAAGCAGATCTACAGATGGCAAATAAGCCCATAAAAAGAGACAAAACCCTATTAGACATTAGGGAAATGAAATAAAAACCACAATGAGATTCCACCACACGGGTACTGAAGTGCCTTTTTAAAAAACTGACAATACTGCTGACAAGGATACAGAGCAACTGGAACTCTCATATATTGCAGATCGGAATGCAAAATCGCACCGCCACTTTGGAAAACACTTTGGCAGTTTCCTAGAAAGTTACACATACACTAACCATATGACCTAGCCATTCCTCTGCTAGGGAAGAATAGTTTGACATATTAATTATTTTTTTCTCTATATATGCATTTTCCCCTTACTCTTCCCCTCATTTAAGCAGGTAGCAGGTTCTGGGCTTCTGAGCCCCAACTAAATTTTGTGGCAGAGCAGAAAGCAGAGTTAGCCTGTCTTTTTAAGGGCAGAGGCAAAGAGGGTAGCAATTGAGAGTGGGCTTGGAGAGGCATGAAGAAGGGTCCTATGGGGCCAGCAGGAACAAGGACCAGGGTTCAACTTCCTGGCAGCACTCTGAGAAGATGGTAGAATCCCAGAGAAAAATGGCTCCATGGAGCATCTCAGGCAGCACAGCAAAGGAGTTCTAGTCCCCAAACTTCACACCAAAGAAGCCACCATCTTTGGAACCAGCCTCCGTGGATGATGACAATGGTAAAGCTTTGTGGCTATCTGGCTGTGTGACCTTGGAAAAAGTCACTTAATATCTCTAAGCCTCAGTTTCCAAAATCAGTGGAGAGGAGGAGGTGAACCTTACACCCGGAGCTACCATGAATGGTTGGGCAAACCATACTTTGCAAGCATGGTGGCTCACACCTGTATTCCCAGCACTTTGGGAGGCCGAGGCAGGCAGATCACTTGAGGTCAGGAGTTCAAGACCAGCCTGGCCAACATGGTGAAACCCTATCTCTACTAAAAATACAAAAATTAGCCAGGCGTGGTCGCGTATGATTGTAATCCCAGCTACTTGGGAGGCTGAGGCAGAAGAATCACCTGAACCCGGGAGGCAGAGGTTGCAATGAGCCGAGATGGCACCACTGCACCCCAGCCTGGGTAACAGAGTGAGACTCTGTCTCAAAAAAAAAAAAAAAAAAAAAAGAATGCCCTGCCAAGGGGGCACAGAAAAAAACAAGTCCAGAAGTCCAGCCTATCCTCCACTCATCAGCCCTGAGTCCTGGGACAGCGTTGTGTCATTGCTTTCCTGGCCCACGTAGAGAAAGTAGCGTGGGCTACCCATGGCCTTCACTGTAGCTGCACAATACAGCTTTGATATTGTGTAATTTGAATTTTTTCCCCTCTAAATGACTATTTCTAGCAGTCTCTCTGAAAAAAAAAAACTTTCATAAATATATTCCTTTTCCCCCCAAACACACACGTACATAAATTTCATTATAAGAAAGTTTTTACCATATGAGGTACAACCTCCAAGCACCCCAAAGATATCTGCAAAGTAAGACTATTTCCTTTTTTTCCACCCTAATTTATTGATACAACAAATGAACAGGGAGATTTGTCCAGCCAATAGCAAATGAAATTGGATAGTAATCCACCTTCAGGTCTCTGGGTAGCAGGCCTTGAGGGAAACTGAGGCTACAGGGGAATTTCAGGTCCAGCCAACGTGTCTCCAGGAAAATATGCCCTTTTAGTTCTGTTTCTGAAAACCACACTGACTGTCTCAAGCTGTGGGGATCGGGAAACTGTTGATTGCCTCCTTCCAGAAGGCCTCCTCCCTCACTTGGAGAAACAGTTCTGAAGTTGCAACAACTCCGCTCAGCTGGAGTTTCTCAGAAGCCCGGCATTCACCCATGACTGAGTCCTGACGGAGCGCTCTGTGGGGAAGCCAGGCAGCGAACACATCCTGGGGAAATCATTGTCCTGCCCCCTGCTTGGCCGCGGAAGGCGGACACCCGGTTTCAATGTTGTCTTTGTTACCAGCTCCAGTAGGCGCTCTGATGTGCATTTTAATGAAAATGGGACACCTGCGGCAGCGCTCTGGATCAACAGCAAGGAGGGAGAAGCCCCAGATCTGGACCGGAGTCCTGGGGATCCCCTTTCAAAAGGCAGCCGGGCATTCCAAAGAGGCTGGGAAGAAACGGCCCTTTATCCGCATCGGGGGCCCCCCCGGCGTGTCGCCGGGACCCTCAGCGGCGTGTCCCCCACCTCCTCCTGGCCCCCTCACGGGGCTCCCAGGAGCAGCCGTAGGAGCGGCCTGGGAAATTTTTTCTATCTTCCAGCCTGAGCTACACGAGGCAGTTGAATTAGAGTCATTACTGTAATTTAATTTCTCCAAATTCAGAGCAATTTTCTTTCCAAATATATCAGGGGCCAGCAAACGTTCAAAGAATTGGAGAAACCATTCCAAATTCAGAAAGGTTAAAAGGAAGACCAGTCATAGGGTGAACAATACTACTACTACTATCATATTTCATAATAATTGTATATTATACAACTGAATGTATATGGCATGTAATATATATTATTACATATGACAATGTATAGTAATAATCCCATAAAGATATATCATAGTTATAGTATTATATATTATGTATAGACACATAATGTGTCTAACATTCCACCCTAATTTATTGATACAACAAATGAACAGGGAGATTTGTCCAGCCAATAGCAAGTAAAATTGGATAGTAATCCACCTTCAGGTCTCTGGTTAGCAGGCCTTGAGGGAAACTGAGGCTACAGGGGAATTTCACGTTGAGCCAACGTGTCTCCAGGAAAATATGCCCTTTTAGTTCTGTTTCTGAAAACCACATTGATTGTCTCAAGCTGTGGGGATCGGGTCCTGTCTATATTATGTATAGACATAATGTGTCTATACATAATATATAATATACTATGATAGATATATATATTAGGTAATATATATAACATAATATTCAAAATGTTCAAAAGTAATTTTGATAATGTTAAAAAAAATTGGAGGATCAATCCAGAATCAAAGTTTTAAGAGGAGGAAGAGACAGAGGGTGAAAAAAAATATTATTTTTATAATTATTTTATGATAATATAGACTTAACATATAGTTACATGGAATATTGTGTATAATTATTGTTTTATATGATACTATAAGATATAACTATATATTTTTATTATTACTAATATTGTTGTTGAAGATAACATCGATTGCTTGTCAGATGCTATGCTAGACACTTTCGAGGCGTTATATTATTGAATTTTCACAATAGCCTCTATGATGTAGCTACTATGGGTTTTGTATCCCTTTAAAAATATATAGTTTTATTGAGATATAATTCACATACCATACAGTTCACCAATTTAAAATATACAATTCAGTGGATTATATTCAGTGAATATATTGAAGTATATCACAGAGTTTGTAGTCATCACCATAGTCAATGTTAGAACATTTCATCACCCAAAAGGAAATCCCGTATACATTAGCAGTCATTTCCCCATTTCCCCCTCCCTACAACCCTAGACAACTCTAATCTGTTTCCTGTCTATAGATTTGCCTATTCTGGGCATTTTATATAAACAGAATTACACAATATGTCGTCCTTTGCATCTGACTTCTTTCACTGAGCATGTTTCCAAAATTCATCTATGTTGGAACATGTATCAGTACTTCATTCTTTTTGATAGCTGCATAGTAGTCATTGTATGGACATACCACATTTTGTTTATCCACTCATCACTTAATAGACTTTTGAGTTGTTTCCACTTTGGGGCTATTACAAATAACGCTGCTATGAATACTTATGTGCAAGTTTTTATATGGATGTATGCTTCTGTTTCTCTTAGACATTCTGTGTTTCACCCCATTTTACAGATGAGGAAATTGAGGTTCAGAGATGCTACATAACTTGCCCAAGGTCACACAGCCTGTGAATGCTCTGAGAGTCAAACTTAGCTCTGTGTAATGCTTTTAGTTACTCTGCTCTGTTGCACTCCATTTCATCAGAGGTTAAAATATGGAGGGCAGAGACACCCATCCCTCCTGGGTCTCTGGAGAGATACTGAAGAAAAACAAAGCAGGAAGAGTTTCTGTTGCAGCTGAGAATGAACTTTCTCCTGTTAAGGGTAGTTAGTTAAGCCTGGAAGTGATTGCCAAGAAAGCAGTGAATTCCCTTTTGGGGATGAAAGATCCTCTGTGGGGTCTTTCAGACACAGCAGGGATGTCTCACTCCCAGGAATGGGGTTTGGCTCAAGCCTGTCCAAATGGCAGCCCTCATTCTGCATCACATGCCCAAATGGTATGAGAGGGGCCAGGCTGCATTTCAGGCCTCCCTCACTGCTTCTCACCCTGACCCCACCCCAGCCACCCCAGCCCCCCAAGCCTGTTTCCAGGGTCTTGTCTCCACACGAGGTCCCCTAAACCTCCTCCCCATACCGCTGGAGCCCTGACCTGTCCCATTCCAGTTCCCTCCCACTGTGGAGGCAACAAAGGGAGATGGCCAAAACCTAGCTAAACCAGGGCTGGGGTTGGGTGTTGGTGGGGGAGAAAGGTGATGGAGTGCAGGGAGGGAGGGAGGGATGGGGGGGAGGTCCCAAAAGGGCCCAGAAGCCTCAGATTACCCAGGGCAGGGCAGGGCATCGGGAGAGAACCCACAATGCCTCCGCAGGGGAGATGCTGTTCATCCGGGCACATGGTTATAAAATGAGACCTCTGTGCCTATGTGGCTGATGAAACCAGTGCCGTTTGATATATTTCAACAGAGCATGGGGTTTTTAAAAAAACAATCCTACCATAAACATCCTGAATCCTAAAATTCTTATTGTACCAGTCATAGAAAAAGCAAAATCCACTTTTATTTTTTGGTGTGGGGGTGGTGCGGACCTAGTCATGAAATGTAGTAGAAATCATTTCAGTTTTAAAGTCAGTGAAGGCACCTGTCCCCCAACTGGCTATATGAGCCTGAGCAATTTTCTTAACCTTGCAGACCCTCAGTTGTTTTCACACATAAAATGGGAATAATAACAGCAGTACCTGCCTTTCACAGTTTCTGGTGCAGGATCAAATGGACCTATGCAGCTTTCCCCAGTGTACTTAGCAACCACACTTCTACAGGTTATTGTAATGTGAGGAGCACACACAGGCTGGTGATTTGGTGATTTGGGGGAGCAGTCATTTAAATCAAGCTAAATAGCTTCCATTCTGACACTACTTCTCCGAGCATTTAATATATTGATCTTCATCAAGAATATTGAAAAAAGACCCCATTCTGTTGCATTTTGCAAATCTATTTAACCACAGAAATCTTGATATAACATCCAGCGTAGAGATTGAAAGCTAGCGGTCCATGGGCCAAATCTGGCCCACAGATGTAGAGTTTTTTGGCCAGCACAGTTTTGCCTTTCAAAGTTTCCCGTATTTAAATATAGTGAGATTTCACACATACATCACAAGATTTCACATAAAAATTAACTTTCAGCTTCTCTTGAAAAAACCTAAAGATTAGGACAAACTGGGTCCTCATTTTCACATGGTGACACTTAACCAGAGTGGGTGGTCCACCCAGGCATCCAGTTTGCCACTCTTGAGGGTCTAGTGCCGCTTAAATGCTGAGATAAGACATGTAAAAGAGTTAGTTTTGGCCTGGTGCGGTGGTTCATGTCTGTAATCCCAGCACTTTGGGAGGCCGAGTCGGGTGAATTCCTTGAGCTCAGGAGTTCGCGACCAGCCTGGGCAACATGGTGAGACCCCATCTCTATAAAAAATACAAAAATGTGCCAGGCATGGTGGCACATGCCTGTAGTCCTAGCTACTCAGGAGGCCGATGTGGAAGGATTGCTTGAGCCCGGGAGGCAGAGGTTGCAGCAAGCCAAGATCGTACCACTGCACCCTAGCCTGGGTGACAGAGTGAGAACCTGTCTCAAAAAAACAAAAAAGGGTGAGTTTTATCTATACACCCCTGCATTTAAATATTGTTGAATATCTGCTTATTATATCTTAGTCATGCATTATTGAACATGATATGTACATTATAAAGAATAATTTAACCAAGCATAATTTAACAAGATGAGATTAAAAATAAGTATAAATCAGAAGTTTTAGTCTTCACACTTAACCCTTTAGAGGCCACTGATACAGCTCCTCATACAGAGTTGGTGCTCATTTAATGATTATACTTACATGTAATTCTTGGTTCATGGGACCTGAAGATGTCCAACTTCCCCATTAAAATGAAAAGCTGAGCATGCAACCACCACCCCTACTGCTGACACTGAATTTGGGTCTTGTGTTTTGGCACTCATCAGTCCTTACAAGGAGATTGTGGATCGAGTGCTATTTAGCTTTTAGTTTGCCCTGGAGGGTATTTTTTCTTTCTTTTAACTATGCCCAGTAGCATAAACAATAGTCTTTTGAACCCAGGCTGTGCGTGAAATACTAATTTAGGCAAACGCCAATCTAAACAAACAAACAAAAAATAGGTTCACAACATTTTTTTCTTTCAAATATTAGTGAAGTGCATGCATTAGCCAGAAAGAGCCAGGAGAAAATTATACAATTTAAAGGGACTCTTCAAGTCTCGAAGCAGCCACACTCCATTATAGTTCCCAAGGGAGTAATATAATAGTAAATAGTAACTGCTTGTGAAGTCGTCTGAGAGTTTTGGATGAAAGACCATGCAGAAACATGAAAAAGTGTTATTTAGTATGCCAGTTTCAGGGTTAAATGTTGGATGTTTCAACCTTATCCCCTACCAAAATTTCAAAATAGCAAGGAGCAATGTGACTGGCAATATTAGGTTTTCCTCCTCTTAAAACCTAGTAATGAGGCCAAGGGAAGCAATTATGACTGGGCAGTGAAGTCTTCCCCTCCCCACCTCGCACCAGAACATTTTCAGTGCAACTTCAGGGGCCTCCCAAAGACTTAAGGAATCCCAGTTTCTGGGGATCCTGCTGTAGCTGCAGCCCATGCTAAGACTTTGGGTGCCACTGATTTGAGCAGTTGAAAAAGCAGCCATTCCATGTTTCCTATGACATGGAGCCTGTCAACAGGATAGCCTCATGGTCGAGACTTTGGGCTCTAAAGTCACCCCTGTGTTCCAATTCTCACCCTACCACTTATCAGCTGGATGACCAGAGCAAGTGACTCAACATCTCCAGGCCTCAGTTTTCACAGCTGTAAAATGATGACAGTAATAGTACCTCACTTGTAGAATTTAAAAGAGAGAATGTATGTAAAGTGCTTGGCACAGTAGTCAGGCATATGAAAAGTACCCAGTATGTATTCCTTCATGTATTGCAAACCAGCCATTTCTCTTGCTTTTTTGCTCTCAGGATCAGAAATCTAGTTGTCCTCCTTTAATTTTTGAAGTTCCTATTTTTCAGCTGCTCTGACCCATGTTTCAGCAGCTTTGATCCATTTATTTAGCTGCTCTGTCTCCTTTATTTAAGCAGGGAGTTAGAAAACTTTTTCCATAAGGGGCCGAATAGAAAATGCTTTCACCTTTGTATTCCATACAATCCCTGTTGCAGCTACTCAACTCTGCCTTTGTAGCTAAAAAGTAGCTAGGGTCAACAAGTAAATTAATGGGTATGGCTATGTTCTAATAAAACTTTATTTACCAAAATAGGTAGCAGTAGGATTTGGCCCACAGGCCAAAGTTTGCTGCCTCCTGATTTAAGCTCTGTTTCTCCCTTAAATGTGCAAAAAGCAGGCAGGAGGCCACTTGCGAGAACCAAGTGTTCAGCACATTTTCTTCCAAAGGAACCAGGGAAATGAGAGTAACTTGTGTGGTTTTTTTTAAAGGGAGAAATTGAGACCTGTCTCCCAGCAAAAAAGTCACCTAGACTCTCTCTGCAGAGCAGAACAGTCTCAAAGTGGAAAGACAGGGGCCACTGGGGTGGGGAAAGTGGAAGTGGTGTTTGGTGCACATCAGACACCAAACTCTTAGACTCTGCTCACAGGGATCCATGCTCCTAGCACATGGTGCTACAGTCCCCAGTGTTCAAAATCCCTGGCAGATGGAGGAGACATCTGCAAATGTCTGCAACAACAGGAGTTTTGAAAGGGTTCCAGAACAATCCCCTCAAAATGCTCTTGGTTTTGCTATATGGAGAAGGTGCCAGACATTCCCAGAAGCCTGCTGAAATCTTTAAGAAATGGGCATTTGAGAAAAATACTTCCTAGTATCTGGTTGTGTCCCTCTCTAACAACCCTATACCTTTGACTTCCTCTGACATTATCTGCATAGGGCAAATATCTTCTCAAATCATCAGTTCCCCATGATGGAAATCATTTATGCCTGCTCTGTCTCCATTTTTCTCTGGAAGGAGAAAAATCTTTTCTCGCTGCCCCCCACAACCCGCCCCCTTCAAGCTCTTGAGTAGAGAAAGAAATAGTTTCGCAGGATGAACCAGGCAGCTTCTCCTCAGAAGTGGCACTACCTCCAATGTTCTTCTCTTCTTTTCATCTGCCCTGCCTTTGAGACCAGAAAACATCTGGAAGCACTGATTGCCTGGTGTGTCACAGATCCCTGAATTGGGATCTTCATGTTTGGGGAAGGCTCTCCAAAATGAAGTAAGGCTTCTCTACCTCCCCGCCACCTTTGGTCCTGTTGATCTCCCCCACTAACCCTCAACATCTGGCATAGCTCAGGTTTTTGGTGTCACTCTTCTGACACTCCAGAAGGTATCTCTGTGGTGGCATGCAGGCCACAGGCTCTTGGTGGTTTGCTTACTTATGTGTGAGTCTTGGAAGGGTCCCTGTGGTACCTAGCTGATAATGGAACTGGGATTCCGCCTTGAGTGGAGATGCTTATTTTCCAACTCTCCTAACTGGGATAGATGTTTGATTAAAAGATTACGGGTCCCCATGGGAGCACGGATTCTGGCTTATTTGATGTGGGCTCAGGTAATAATCAAGCTATGAAATTTCCAGAAAATTATATGCCCACCCTCTGGGCTGCCCAGACAAAAGCTCTACTTCTGCACACAAGAATGATAATACTAGAAGCAGTTTTCCATTATCAAGAAGTTTTCAGACTTGAGTGTGCGTTAGAATAATCCAGAATGTATCTGGAATAGAAGAAAGACAGACAAAAGAAAGTCACTGGGCCCACCTTTGATTCCCTAGGACTGGGGGAGAACCTAAGGAACCCCATGTTCAACATGCACTCTGTCCACCCTCTCACCCACCTAGGTCATCCTAATGTGGTGAGTTAGGAACCACAGCTAGAGACGTGCTTGCTTTACCTGAGGATAGGGAAAATGATGGGCTAACTCTGAGACCTGATTCTTCAGACCTCAAGTGGATATTAATGACCTGTGTTGTAAGGATGGTTCTTGCCGAAACCTAACAACTCCCAAAAATTTCTTAAGGAAACTGACATAGGAGGAATCTAAAGATACAAAGAAACTTGAACCAGATGGCTTATTTGATAATCTTTCTCTATCTTTCAAATTCATCAAACCACAGAGTTTACAAAGCATTTTCACATACATTGTCTCATTTTTATTAGAGTTTCTTGATTCCTGGAGTCTGTGGACCCACAGGAATATGTGAATCAATTTTAGGGAGACTAAACTTGGATGATAAATTTTTTTTCCACTAAACTCTAACTAAAACTTAGCATTTTTTAAAATTATGAATGTAAGTAACAAGTCACAGTCCCGGCAGTACCTGTGAATTTGTCACCAAATGAAATCAGATACTTTCATATTACATCACTACTATTGTAGATATCTCAAAGTATCATTTAGGCTCATCACTAGCTTGAAAACACTGTGGTTTTTAGACCCACTGCTAAATCTTGTTATTTAATGCACTAATATAAATTTATTTTTATATTAATTGATTTAATACTTTGAAAATTGTATTTTAATACAATTGGTTTTGTTGGCAGTCCCATATATTTTATTTTTTTAGAAACACAATTCCAAGAAGGGATTTTAAAAAAATGATTTAAAATCCCTCATCAGATTATTACAATTACTTCTCGAAGATGGCCAAGTAGTTACTATTATCCTCTCTCCAAAGATGAGGAAGCTTAGGGAAATCTCAATTGACATGTCCAAGATGGCAAAACTAGTGGGTGACAGGGCCTGAACTCAAATTAGGTCCTCGGGGTTCCTTACTGACCAGTCAGCTCTGTGGGGGGGAACCACAGCCCCTTTCGGTGCAGTAGCCAGCACATGGAGCAATAGGGAAGAAAAAAACATTGAGAAATTCTTGCATCTGGGGAAGGCTTTAGAGTAATCACCGGAACAGCCGGAGGATGAGCTGCAGCAAAGAGCTGGGCCTGTCACACTGGGGTATGGTGATTAATTGGTGCGGGGGAACACAGCCAAGAGCAGAGAAGCCACACCAGGCCACCATCCATTTGTCCATGCCCTGGGGTCAGAAATGGAGCAAATGGAATCTTTTATAAGAGAGGAAAGGGTGGAATGTAGCCATGGGGGAGTTCTGCAAGGAATTCACAGGTGTTTTCTTATTGCATTTCCCCCTCCCTAAGGACCTCTGTGTGTGCAGTTAGCAACAGAGAGGAGGGGTGGGGGTGTGGCTGGGCTGGGCTCTGCAATCTGTCATGCACCCCTCCTCCAGCTCTGTGAGCTATGGTAGTTTCAAATGAAATAGCAGAAACCATGTTCAACTCACAGGGAGCTGGGTCACTGGGAAACTCATTGAATTCTTTAGTTAATTTCAATAGGTGGACATGGTGGGCCTTGGGTTTTTGAGGCAGCCATTTCAGTAGGGTCACTCTAATCTGGGCCATGAGCAGACCTCTTCCCCACTCTGTAAGTCACCCCATCGCGGTGATTCTGCAGATTCCAGTTCATGAGCAATTCTGCAAACTTTCCTTTCTCTTGAAGAAAGCAAGCAAGCTACAGGGTTGGTTCAGTTCATTTCTTCCCATTGAAATGCTGGCGAGAGCATGTTGGTAATTGATATTCAGAAGCGTTATTGATGTGGAGGCACAGCTGCTGTGGATCAGGAGGTCATTGTTTTCCCTAACATTTTTTTGAATTATGAAATGATAGAAGATTTGGGAAAGTTTTAAAAAAAAAAAAAACAAAGACAAAAATCACTTTTAATCTTACCCAGAAAAGCCAGTATTACTATTTTGGTGCATTTTTTTTCCGGACAGATAAGAAGAGAGGCAACTTCCCTATGCCCACTATATTTAGAAAGCAGGCAAGTACAACCATTAGGTCTATTTTTTTAAAAAAAAATCTCATTAGTAGGCTATAATGAACACAGAGTCCTACTGTGTTGCCTTTTATGCCAGACAAAATCAGGTGACAGATTTTTATTTTATTTTATTTTGAGACGGCGTCTCACTCTGTCGCCTAGGCTGGAGTACAGTGGTGCAATCTCAGCTCACTGAAACCTCCACCTCCTGGGTTCAAGCTGATTCTCCTGCCTTAGCCTCCCAAGTAGCTGGGATTACAGGCGCATGCCACACACCCGGCTGATTTTTGTATTTTTAGTAGAGGTGGGGTTTCACCATGTTGGCCAGGCTGGTCTCGAACTCCTGACCTCAGGTGATCCACCCACCTCGTCCCCCCAAAGTGTTAGATTACAGGCATGAGCAACCGCTCCCGGCCAGGTTCACAGATGTAATGAGAGGTCTTCCTTCTTTCTGTTACCCTTCTCTTCCTCTGTTCGCCTCTCCATAGCTTCTCAGCTTCATCTTCTATCCTTCAAACTGCTACTACCAGAGACTTAGAACATAAATTCTAACCTAGATCCTCTAATTTGGGAGCCCTTATCTGCAGCAGACCATATTTTCCCTGTAGTCAGCAGTTTCCTCCAAGGGACCAGGACCAGGCTAAGGGTTTCAGATTCTTTGGATGAGAAAAGGTATGAGACTAATAAACCCCTGCCTCTTATTGCAGTATCAGTCATCTCTCACTAACCTAACTTGTTATGCTAAAAGACCCTTCCTTCCTGCTAGAGAAAGGAAAAGATGGAAGTGGGTGGTGAGGACAGAGCATCCCCCAGCTACATTATGTAATAAAACCTGACTTTTTAGGCAGTTAACATGTGCTAAGTACTATTCTAATTGCTTGATATGTAACTCACTGAATCTTCACATCAATACTATGAGGAAATTGAGGTCCAGGGAGTTCAAGTCATTTACTAGCCCAAGGTCATACTCGCCCAAGGTTAGCAAGTAGCACAGCAAGAATTCCAACCCAGGCCGTCTCACCCTGGGAGGCCCTATCTTGGCATGTTGTCTTTTCCAAAGATGGCAGCATCAAAATAGATATCTCATCCCACATGACATTTTACAATGTATTGTGACACGCCTTCATCCGGTAGGGGGGTCTATGTTTCCTCTCTTTGAACCTGGGTAGACTCTGCTAAGTGTCTTGACCAAGAGAAACTGAAGGAAGTGATGCTGTGTGACTTCCAAGGACAGATTATAAAAGGCAATATAATTTTGGCCCAGCTCTCCTTCTTTCTTGAAACACTTCCCCTTAGAATCCAGCCACCATGTTGTAAGGAAGCTCATGCCACATGGAAAGCCCCTACATGGTTGGTTCTGGCTGACAGCCCCAATAAGGCTTCCAATCAACAGCCAGCATCAACCACCAGAAACTTGAGTAAATGGGCTTTTGGATTATTCCAGGCTCTAGGTTTTGAGTCTTTCCCCTGAGGCTGTAGACACCAGTGAGCAGACAAAAGCTGAACTTACTGTGCCCTGTTCGAATTCCTGATCCACAAAAATTTTGAGAGATAATAAATGATTACCATTGCTCGAAACCACTAGGTTTTGGGCTAATTTGTTACATAGCCAGAGCATGGGAATGGTGCTCCTAACTATTACAGTAAGACTAGCATATGCTTTCAGCAGCTCTCCATCCCCATCTTTATCCTGACTGACTCAGGCAGCACCAAGCTTAAGGTTGCCATGGGAGAAATTTTGCATAGATTTTTCTTGGTCCAACTCCTTCCAGGGAATTAGTCCCATTAGACTTTCTATTGTTTAAGTCTTTACATTTTCCTCAGTCTTCACAGGTCTTTTCTTGGGGAATGAGAAGAGGTTGCCTCAGAGCCTGTAAGCCAAATGCCATTTTAAGCCAGATGTTAAATTGGCCTCTAATAGGAAAGTGTAGCCCTTCCTTCAATAATTGTTGAGTAAGGACTTGCTGAGACCAGTGCTGGGCTTTGTCCAAGTGCGTTTTTCAGGCAAGAGAAACTGTACAATAATATTCTTTTTATAAAAAGTAGAAATGTGCCATGTGCTTAAAAACTTGACCATTAGATCTTCTCTATACTGCTCTGTTCTGAAAAAAGAAAAAGAAAGATGGAGGTGGTAGGTGGGGAATTAGCTAACCAAAAGAAAAATATAAAGGCCCAAGAACCAGGTGAGAGCAATCTGCTGATGTTAAACTGGATTGCAGGAGATTCAGAATGTTTATTTGCAAGGCTTTGGACTCTAAGCTTGTTCCCCAACCCCCACCCCACTTCCAGAGCTTTTGTACATCTTTAGAGTTTCGTCATCAGATATAAGTAAGGTTCGCTTCTTTTAGCCCTCTGCTCAGATTTCTTTATAAAATGTTGATAGGTGATGATACACTTTCAATGGTTTTGTGGGGAAATAGGGAGTAAAGATGTTAGCAGTTCTCCCCCTAATATAAGGAAAATCTGTGTGCCAGTTTCACATGGATTTTAATGCCCAAATAGGCACCTCTAGGTTTACTCTATTTGTTTATTTTATATCCCAGTTTGGAGAGTTGTACTCCTGGATAAATTACCTCCTGAAATCCTGTGTATGTCTCTTTATATATATTCCTACACCCTCACAGGTCATAAGACTGGAGGGGAAGGGAAGAGGACAACTAGAAAAGGCAAGTAGACCAAAATTAAATGCATGAATACCCTGGTTTAAGTTTTTAAAGATTCAGTATCACTGTACTGGCTCAGGGTCCCAACAGGGGCAGATGGCACATGCAAAATGAGATTATTTGAGGAGGAGATTTTATTTGCGAAGAGTCAGTTTACAGTGGTATGAGTGTAGGGAACCACAGGGGGTAGTGCATAAACTGGGGACTCGCACTAGTGAAGTTGTCATCACCCATAGGCCTAATGGGGACACAGAGGCTACTGGAACTTAAAAAAGAGTCATGTAGAACAGGCTGCTTTGACCTTCTGTCATGAGATAGTTGTGAAAAGAGGGGACCAGGGGAATGAGTACCCTGATCTTACTCTCCTCCCTCTGTTTTATCTGCTGGAACTTTCCATTGGCCACCTACCTGAAAGCCAGAGGGCCAGGAGGTTATGGAACTAGCACATAGAAATAGTTCCTGGGGCAGACAGCAGGATATGGAGGGAGAGTAGAGCCTGGGGGGTAAAAGGGAACAATCCATCACAATTGCCATCCCACACATAGAAAAGTTTTTTCAAAAGCGGAGAATGCTTGCTTGGAGACAGTGCTAAACATTATTAAGAATGCCTAAAAAGTACAAATGCAACTTTAAACCAAATACAGAATCTAGAAAGACATTTACAAGAGCCCAAGGTTTATCACTCATCCCTTGGCTCAAATATAATTGAGTACTCTGGGTGTGTAGCAATAAACACCATTCCGATTTATCTCCATGTGGTTGATCTTCACAGTGATAGCAACTACACTATAAACTCCTGGGCATTGTGCCTCAGTAAGTGATCATTTTAAGATATAAGTCCAATAAAATTTCTTTTCTCTTAACCACCCTCCCTCATGGCTTGGAATAAAAACTATAGTCTTTATAATGGCTTACAAGACCCTCGATGATAAGCCCCTGGCTACTTCTCTGTACTTAACCACTACTGCTATTCTCTCTCTTGTCTTCTTGACTCCAGCCAAACGAGTTCAAACACATCCATTATAATCTGCCCCAGGGCCTTTGCACTTGTTTTCACCACTCTTTCCCAAATACAATGTGACTCACTCCCTCACTTTTATGGGTATTCAAATGCCACCTTTGGAGAAGTCTGTCTGACAACACTGTGTAAAATAGTAACTATAACAAACGTCTTTCCAAAAATGGCCATACCAATATTTCCGGTCCCACATGATCTTCTGGAAATTGCCACTTGCCATTAACAGGTGGAGTCTGTTTTCCCTCCCCTTGGGAAAGACTTGCAACTGTCTCAACAAATAGAATGTAGTATAAATAATGCTGTGGACTTACAAAACTAGGTCATAAAAGGTGATGTGGCTTCCTTCTGATGCTCTCTTTTTTTGGGAAATTGGCTCTTGGAACTCACCCACCATTTTGTAAAGACGCCAAGGCCACATGAATAGACCACATATAGATGTTTCATTCAGCAACCCTAGCTGAGGTCTCAGGAATAGCCAGCATCAACCAGCAGACATGGAAGTGAGTGAGACATCAAGTGGTTCCAGCCCACAGCCTTCAAGCCACCCCAGCCAAGGCCAATGGAGTAGACAGAAGCTATCTCTACCAAGATCTATCTATGTTACAGATTCATGAGTAAAATAAATGATTATTTATGCCACTGTTTTCTGGAGTAATTGGTATACAGCCATAGCATTAGATCATATTTTTTGTGTCAAAGTAAGATGTGGTGGCAATAAAAAACCATGAGAGAGTGGCTTTGGGACAAAGTAGTGGGCAGAAAAGAACTCTAAGGAGAATGTTAGTGAAAGTCTAAAGGATCTTAAAGAGGCTATTAGAGGAAGCCTCATAACCCTTGATGAAGCTGTTAATTAGGGCTTAATTAAAAGTGAGGAAAATGTTATTGGAAACTGGGAGAAAGGAAATCCTTGTTAGTAGTGAGAGAAAGTTTAGCAACACTGTTCCCACAATAATTTAGAAAATCGAAGACATACCTAGTTAATCAGATGATCTAGCTAAAGAAGTTTCAGGCAGAATACTAAAAGTGCCTCTTGGCTTCTTCACATTGTCTATAATAAATACAAGAGGAAAAAGATGACCTTTTTAAAAAGGAATTATTTACTCTTCAAGTAAAATTTAGAGAAAATTTAGGAGCCAGGACTTGCAGTGTTCAAAAATAAAACTCTTTTTTAATCCCATCCTCTCTAATATTCTGAAATTAAGAGAGGGCTTCAGAGCAAAGATTAAAAACTATACCCATAATATTATTTGTTAAAACCTCAGAAATACTTAGGACACTGCCTCAAGAACTGTTTTGTTCAGACCAAGGGACCTCTAAAGATCTTCAAGAAGTGCTTCTAGATTATCTCTGTTAACTACTAGAACTCTTAAGAATTTAAGGAGCACTGTCCTCCTGCAGCTTTATAGCAAGCCCAAGGTGGAAAATCTTGGCAAGATTTGTGGATGTAGCTTTTGTCTGATGGAGTGTATCAGAAATCAATTCATAAGAAACCCACAAGGTTTTTAAAATAATTATATCAGCTTACATGGAAAGATGATTTAATCAACATTTTACATGCAGGAAGCTGACTGAGAAAACTATTCAACTGCAAAATGGGCCACTTTTTATGGAAAAGGAAAGAGGATATGGAGGGCATAATGCAGAGCCACAGTGAATTATATCCAGGCAGTAGGACTGCACCCTCACCAAGGAACTGGCAACGGGAACCCTGCTGGATTTCAAAATGGTTACAGATTCCTGAGTGCCTCCTGTTTTTGAAGAGGAGGCTGGATGGTAGTTACCCTATGCGTATTTCACCATTACATGTTGCATCTCTAGGGAGAAAGCAAATTGTTTCTTTTTTTGAGATAGAGTTTCACTCTTGTCCCCCAGGCTGGAGTGCAGTGGCGAGATCTCGGCTCACTGCAACCTCCGCCTCCGAGGTGCAAGTGATTCTCCTGCCTCAGGCTCCCAAGTAGCTGGGATTACAGGTGCCCGCCATCACGCCCAGCTAAGTTTTTTATTTTTTATTTTTAGTAGAGACAGGGTTTCACCACGTTGGCCAGACTGGTCTCGAACTCCTGACCTCAGGTGATCCACCCACCTCAGCCTCCCAAAATGCTGGGATCACAGGCGTGAGCCACCACGCCTGGCCGCAAATTGTTTCTTGAGGTGACAAATCTTAAGATAAGCAGGAACTATCTCCAGAAGCTCTCTTTGAGGAGCCAAGCTTAAGGAGCTTCAGTTGCATGTGAACGTGATCTTAATGGCAAGATCTTAGACTGTGAGCCTGAGCTTTGCAGATTCTAGGGAAGAAGGTAGGGGTTTTCTTTTGCATATGACAAGGACATAAATTATTGTGGCCAGAGGATAGACAATAGCAAAGTGTATTTTCCAAGAATAGCCACAAAAGTATTTCTGGAGCCACATACTTTTCCAGAAGCCTGCCACTTGCCATCAAGAGGTGGGGTCTATTTCTCCTCCCTTTGGACAGAACTTGAGAAACATGACACCCATATAAAAGCAATGATAAACTGTTGTTGAAATGCTTAAAAGAATACTGAAATAAATGAAGAAATATTTATGGATAGGATGCCTCAATGTCATCAAAATGTATATTATCACCAAATTAATTTATAAATTCAAAAATTTTAAGTACCGTTTTAATAGGACTTTTCATAGAACAAACCAAGCTTATCCTAAAGTTCATGTGGATGAGGAAACCGCTACGTAAAGTCAAGGCAGGGAAGGAGGTATTTGCACTGGCAAATAATAAGATTATAGAGCTAAAGTAATAAAAACATTGTGGAATTAAGACACAGATAGATAGACCAACAAAACAGACTTGAGAATCTGGAGATATCCCCTTGGACATATGCACACTTGATTTATGATAAATGTGGCCATACGGAGCAGTGGGGGAATGACAATCTTTTCAATAAACAGTGTTGGGACATTTGGGTATCCGTAAGGAAAAAAATTAAATACAAGTTCTCCATTCTAATTCCAGGTGGATTTTAGACCTAACTGTAGGTAAAACTATAAAATTTTCAGGATATTATGTAGAAAGATATATGAATGCCTTCGGGATATGGAAGGATTTCCTAAATAATACACAAAATGCACTAACTATAAATAGGTTGATTAAATTGACTACACTAAAATTCAGAACTTCCACTCATCCAAGGACACCAAAAATAAGATGCAAAGAAGCTCACTGACTAGGAGGAAATATTTGCAATGTATATGAAACCCACAAATAATTATCATCCAAGATATATAAATAATCCCTTTTCATCACTAGGAATTAGGAAAATGCAAATTGAAACAAAGATAAAATACTATTCAGAGCCCTCAGGTTGGCAAAAAATTTTAGTCTGTCCACACCAAATGTAGGCAAGAATGTGGGAGAAAGAGAAATTTCAAATATGTTGATGGATTATAAATAATTCTTTACAGAGCAACTGGGCAGTCTCTAATAAAGTTGAAGCAGCACATGGTATATACCCAGCATTTGTACTTCTAAGCATGTACCTTACAAGAAATTTCTGCATATATGCACAAAGCATCATGTTCAAGAATATTTTGTAGGGGCATTTTTTATTATAAGAAAACACTGGAAACAATCTAAATGTTCATCGGCTGGAAAATGGAAAAATAAATTTTGGTTTGTTCATACAATGGAATGTTTTATAGCAGTTAAAATAAGGGAGCTAAATTCTACATATAAACATGGGTAAGTCTCTATAATATCGAGTCAAAAATCAAGTTGCAGACTGATGTAAACAGAATAATCCACTTCTATAAAGTTTAAAGACATTCAAAGCAATACTATAGTCTGTGATACCATCTGTGTAGTAAAAGTATTAAAACATCCTTAAGAATGACAAAAATAAAATCCAGGAGAAAAATGAAGTCCATCTGGGAAAGAAAGGGAATAGGAATGAAGGAAGTAAAAGAGAGTTTCAAGCATATTTGTGATGTTTTGTTTCTTTAAAAGGAAAAGGGGTGCTATGTCAAAATGTTACGATTTCATCAAGTTTTGCTGTGGGTAAGTGAGCAGTCCATATATCATTATGCTTTTCTGCTGACATACTTTTTTAAAAAGCTTAATGGGAGTCATAAGCTTCAGTGAGTTCATATGGCTTGTGGTCTTATTTGTGGATCTAGTAATACACTTGTTATATAACTTCTGCAGACAATATTCTAAAGGTATGTATGAAATTCTGTTCATATTTTACTCTGAAGTCAAGTCTACACATTGTCACCAAAGCTCTCCCATTTTAGGTAAAATGAACAATCGGTTATTCTCCCTTTCCTGGCAGAGGAGTTTCTTTGAAATTTATCATCAGAAAATCCGCTCAACAACCAGTTCAATCTACATAAGAAAGATAAGATGTAATCAAACTACCCCCCAAATTGTCTAAAGACCAGAATGAAAAGAAGATCTCAGCATATCCACTGTGGTTACTAGGCCACATTAAACATCAATTTTCGATTTTCCGGAACGAGAAGAAAGGTTGAATCATCAAAGATGACTATGGGGGCTTGCACTGAGAGTCTACAAAGTCTTCATTATTGGAAAGTTTCTAAGAGGTTAGTCCTTCTCCCTGGCTGCTTCTACATCTGGATTCACCTCACCATTTTAAGAATAAGAGGAGTACAGGATTGGATGTGATTATCTGGAAACAATAGCAAGTAGATAGCTTTGTTTTATGTTATTTCTTTCTTTGTTTTTTTCATTTTTAGATACAAAACCGGAAGATATGCTCTTTGGTTGTATTCTCTAAAAGCAAACCCTTAAGAAAGGGTTTAGGTGAAAGCAATTCATCTGGGGAGGAAATCCCAGGCAAGACAATGAAGAAGTCAGAGAATGAGACTAGGAAATGAGGAAAGGTAATATAGAAAATGTGAATGAGCAAGTTGCTGCTGTGGGCATCCGGGTCTCATTTTTGCAGAAGACTCTTTGAGAGACTACATAGAACAATCCTTACAATCGGCCCAACAAAGCATAAGGAAGTAGGGTATTTATCCACCAACTCATGATTTGATGGCTGTTCTTGTGGATTTAACTCTCCACTTCAGGCCTGGCCCTCCGTCATGCTAGCCACGCAGGCTCTTATGGGCCACAGAAAGACCTCAAGAGTTCAGAAGCCAGCTGCATGCAAGGGAATGGTACAAAAACTTCAGATGACATCCTGCATGGGCCAAAGGAATCTGCCAACAACATCTGTCAAAGCTATCTACAATAGAGTATGTTGTATCATGTTTTCCCAAGCATGAGACAAGTACCACCAGTGGTTCAGGAGATGATTTTAGATGGTTCTGGGTCATGGAATTAAATAACATTGAATTACATGGTTGGGGAGTTCTTTTCTTTTCATTTCTCTCTCAATCCTTGTGACTATCCAAAGACCACCTCTCTTTTTGGTAGTAATTATGGCTTTATTATACCTCCAATCCTTGCAAGCTTCCAGTTTAAGCAGAGAGTCAGCCTTGGGCCCCAGATGTTTACTGACAACCACATTTGGCCAAAATGTGCTGACATGTTCCTCTTTTCATTGTATTTATATTTCCAATTACCTTCAATCCATGGCAAGTGGTATTATTTCTTCATTACCAGCAACAATGCAAAGTTTGCTTTTTGAATAAATTTATTTCATCTTTTAAGTCAGCCAATTTAAAGAATAATATTGAGCAAATAATAGAATCATAAAGATGGTATGAAATGCTAAAATTGGGGAAATTCCGTGAGCTCACGAGCTGCATATTACGATGGAAAGGATGTGACTTTGGGGAGATCACCTAACCCCTCTAAGCTTGACCCTCCCTAATATTGCAACCCTTCATTGGGTTGTTGGGAAAATTCAAATGGGATATTTGTCAGGCAACAAGCCCTCCACCTGGAAGTAATACAAAATCAGTAGATGTTAGTTCTCTTTTCTTGAAATGTTTATAAGAAAATATAGGTATTTTAAAAAATAGACCCTAGGGAATTTATTAATCAGATATCAGGACACTATTAATCAGATATTTATCAGGTTTAATGTGATTTTCTTTAGAAAAGTCCCTTTCCCATCATTTTTTCCCATCATAAGGAACTAGGTACTGCCAGCTGGGCATAGTGGCTCACGCCTGTAATCCCAGCACTTTGGGAGGCCGAGGCAGGCAGATCACTTGAAGTCAGGAGTTTGAGACCAGCCTGGCCAACATGGTGAAACCCTGTCTCTACTAAAACTACAAAAATTAGCCAGGCGTGGTGGCAAGCACCTGTAAGCTACTCAGGAGGCTGAGGCAGGAGAATCGCTTGAACCTGGGAGGCAGAGGTTGCAGCAGTGAGCCAAGATCATACCACTGCACTCCAGTCTGGACGATAGAGTGAAACTGTGACTCAAAAAGAAAGAAAAAGAGTACTGCCATTACTGGGTCCTTTTGGTCTGTTTGGAAGTGCTTATTGTGCCTTTTCTAGAGGTTGGGAAGATGACATGTACATTAGAAAGCCTACACATAGCTGGAGTAGTGGTGTGGTCACCACTTAAGACTTGCTGCAGCATGTTAATTCATTTATTTTGGTTGCAATTCTTGAAATGAACCACACTGTATAAAACTATGTTTTTTTCTATGACTTTTTCTCTCAATAGAGGAAGTAGTCACATTTTTTAAAATCCAACTAGTAGAGCAAGGGGCGCCCTAAGAGCCTTCCTCTGGTGCCAGAGGTTTTCCAGCCTTCCTCTGGTGCCAGAAGGGTAGACTTTTCAGTAGAGAAAAATTCGTCATTTTGGAAGTCTTGAGATCTGTTCTGAGAAGGTAGTTTGTCTCAGTGTTCTTTAAACGGCGAAAATGTCCATTCAGAATGCAATGTGATGTTTCTTTCATTGGGGGAGGGGGGGTATAAAAACAACATGGAAGTCTCCAAAATATGAGTTGTTATTGTCAGGTTTGTTTCTTGTTAGAATGTTTCAGTTTGGTGTTTTTGCTTTTTAACGCTGTTTCCTCCTAACAGGGACGTATTGAAGGTTTGGCATTGTGTCTAGAAAAGCCCTTACCTGTTGGCAGGATTTTCCGGAATGTTATCTTCGGTCATTCGAAGGGATGCAATTCCTTTAATGAATATGCCACCTATGGTGAATAAAGGAAAGGTGGCCCTCAGGGAAAGTGAGGAGCTGAATGCCAGGGTGAGGAGAGGATGTAAATAACGAAGTCCTATCTGGCCTTAGGTTATTCTTGAAATTAATCAAATCCCACCACGTGGTAGACTCTTGAGCAGAAGAGATGAGCAATTGCAAAGAACATAAGAGAAAAAGTCTTGGAGCTTGCGTTTTAGTACGGGATTTTAACCTCTTCTTGTGCCATGGACTCCCATGGCAGTTTCATAAAGTCTATAGATCCTTTCTTAAAACAATATTTTCACATGTGTAAAATAAAATATGTAGAATTCAAAGAAAACAAATTATATTCAAATTCAGTAACTTGCCACACTGTGCTTGACCGGTGTTACTGTGCAGTGTGTTAGCAATGTTATTTTAAAGAGCATACTTCAGTAATTATTTCAACCATCAAATGTATTTGAATGTGTCTGGTTTTTATTCTTAGCCTGCACACCTATCCTTGTTGTAAAATGCCACGTGACCTTATAGAGAATTAAGAATTCTCATTTGAATGCCCAGTCTTACTTCAGTTTAAACAAACAATAGAAACAACTCATTCCTTCAATGTATTAATAAACATTGTAAGTAGGAAATATTAAAAAGCAATGAGGTGTCTGGGTCACCAGCACGATTTGGTGACTGAATGACAACCAGGCATAGAGCTGCTCTCTAATCTGCCAGCTGCACCTCGTGAGGATCTCTAAAAAGGAAAGCTGCAGTCACAGGCCATCTACCTGCATGTGCCTAATGACTACCACAGTTTCAAAGCAATCAGCACAAATTATATTTCAAGGTATTGTCAACAACTGTAATGTGACAATTCCTATCAGGAAACACATCTGTAACTTCTTATTGATAACAAGTCACAGGCACTGCTAAGTCATGGGGTTTTCCATCTCTTCTCATAATTAAAGGAAATGCTCAATTTCAGTTAGAAGATAGTCAAAATAATGATACGATTATTTTCCTAGCCAAAGACCTCCTGAAATCCCAGGTTAACTCCAGGTAAATGCCCCTTGTGGAAAAGCTGGTAGTAAATAAATAAATAATGTACAAGGCGTTGGTAAATGTAATATAGGAAAATAACACAAAGGGGGATGGAGAGAGCCAAGTGTGGGGAGGGGGAGCAATAGACAGGGAGCAATTTCTTGAGCAATGTTTGTGAATGATGAGAGTACGTGGGATTCAGTACAAAGTGGAAAAAGCCATCCTAGAAAAGAACAGAAATGGTTTATCCATAGTAACAGGACAAAAGTAATAGCACAGAGCAAAAAGATAGGTGAGTAGATGTTTTCTCAGTCAAACTGGACTCACAGTCTTCAGCCAACAGTGACAAGCATGGGATGCATGTTGGCAAGAGAGAAAGGTATTAACTAGTTATCTAGGTTACTCCTCTTGGGGGAAAATGGTCTGGTGTGATGGCATGAGCTGCAAAGCTTGGGGAGAGAAGAATGACCAGGGAGAGGCAACAAGCAAGGAGGATACCTGTGCCCTCCAGGTCCAGCAGCTGTGAAAAAACAAGCCACATTCGAGAGGGTTGCCCAGGAAGTGGCATCCTTAAGGGAGAGTCAGTTTTCAGTTGGAGCAAGAAGGTGAAAGGACATTCAGGGAAGAGGTGGAAGATGCAGGGGCTTTGCTGAGAATGCACCATGAGTTCCAGGGGCACAGAAGAGTTTATGTGTAGGGGAGGGGTGGGCAGGACCCGCATGATGAGAGCTTTTCTGCAGTTAGTCAGCTTCATATGGTGTGTCTGACAGAAACTGAGATACGGGATAGGATGCAATTAGTCCTGATCATTCTTCAGGCCGTCGCAGTGGTGAGCTTGTTAATATTGTTGGGAGAAATTGGGGCTTGCTGGGGGCACCTATAGCTCTGTGAAAAGGGTGTGGTTTTCATTCCTGCCAGCAGCCTGGTTATCCTCTCAGCTTCTTGGTTACAAGAGCAAGTAATTTTACTTTATTTTTTTTTTCAATATTATATTATGAATCGTTTCAACATACAGCAGTCTAAAGACGTTTTCAGTGAATACTTAGAGGCTATCTTTTATATTTTGCCATACTTTCATGATCATATATCTATCCACATGTCCATCCTTCTCTCAATCCATCAATCCAACTTATTTTTGATACATTTCAAAGTAAATTGCATACAGTTTACCATATATAAAATGGAACCCTTCTCAGCAATAAAAAGGAATGAGCTCCATGTAACAGTGTGGATGCATCTGAAAATTATTATGCTGTATGCTATTGTGCTTCAGACGGTGTGTCTGACAGGAATACTACAGCATCCACATCACTAACTAAATACTTTAGCATCCGTATGATTCAGTGGAGATCAATATTTATTTATAATTTTATCTTTTGAAGTAAAATTTATATGCCATGAAATGCACAAAACTTAGTTGCAATTTGCTAATGTTCTTGTTTTTGTTTTTGAGACAGTGTCTCTATTGCGCAGGCTGGAGTGCAGTGGCGTGATCACAGCTCACTGCATCATTAGCCTCCCAGGCTCAAGTGATCCTCCTGCCTCAGCCTCCTGAGTAGCTGAGATTACAGGTGTGCACCATGATGGTTGGCTAATTTTTTTTTTTTTTTTTTCAGACGGAGTCTTGCTCTGTCACCCAGGCTGGAATGCAGTGGTGCAATCTTGGCTCACTGCCAGTTCCGCCTCCCAGGTTCACGCCATTCTCCTACCTCAGCCTCCCGAGTAGCTGGGACTACAGGTGCCCACCACCATGCCCGGCTAATTTTTTGTATTTTTGGTAGAGATGGGGTTTCACAGTGTTAGCCAAGATGGTCTTGATCTCCTGACCTCGTGCTCTGCCCGCCTCGGGCTCCCAAAGTGCTGGGATTAAAGGTGTGAGCCACCGTGCCCAGCCCATGCTTGGCTAATTTTTTAAACTTTTTTTTGTAGAGACAGGGTCTAGTGCCCAAACTGGTCTTGAACTCCTGGGCTCAAGCAATCCTCCCACCTTGGCTTCCCAAAGTGCTTAGATTACAGGCATGAGCCACTACACCTGGCCTACAAGTTGCTACATTTTGACAAATGTGTACATCTATGTAACCCAAACCCCTACAAAGATATAGAACATTACCATCACCTTGGAACGTTTCCTCTTGATCATCCCCCATCCCAAACCTCCAGAGGCAACTACTTTTCCGATATTTTTCCATAGTTTTGTCTGTTCTAAAATTTCATATGTGTGGAATCACATAGTATGTATTTTTTGTGTAAGGTTTCTCTTAGCATAGTAGTTTTTAGATTCATTCATTTTGTTACATGTAACTTATTCCTCTTTGTTGCTGAGAAGTATTCCATTTATGAGGAGACTACAGTTCAGCTGTTCTTCTACTGATAGATACCTGGGATGTTTCCAGTTTTTGCCTTTTATGAAGAAAACTGCTATGAAGATTCTTGTACAAGTCTTTTGTGGACATGTGTTTTTATTTCTCTTGGGTAAATACCTGCAGATTAAATGGGCCAGTGGTTAAATCTTTTTATTTCTAAAGACTAGTGTGAGTTGAGTTTTCTGTTGCTTATATCCCAATACACGCTCCCAAGATGAACTGCCATAATCCACACTATCCCTAAAATGGACTGGGTCTTCAGTGGGTGCCCCTAATGCCAATTCCATGATTAAGAACAGTATTTACTATGTGTTCTTGACACATTATCCTCTTAACAAATGCAGAAGGCTTTTCTTTTTGTCTTTTTTAGCCAGGCTAGCCCCAATCTGAACCACACAACTCTGTCCTTAAAATCTCCAGGGTTCTGAATTTTCCTACCACTGAAGAGGTTTCTTTAAGGTAAAAGACCTAGCTTGAAGAAACTGAATTATTTTAAATATATTTAGATTTATACACATAAATCTATATGCACATATATGTATATATAGTCACATATATTTATGTGAATATTTATGTGACTATTTATGTGAATATATTCACATTTATTTATACATATGTAAATATACACTTACATGTATGTAAATATACACACATCTGTGTATTTATATACACATACATACATGCACACACCAAATCCTCGAATGTCGTTCAGTTCAATGTCATTTAGCTAGGATGTCAATGAGAAAATATCACATCCCAGCCAAGGCCACTGTGTGGGGTCTACACATTTTCATTTCTGTGTGGGTTTTATCCGAGCCCTCCAGTTTCCTCCCACATCCCAAACCTGTGCATGTTAGTTTAAGTGGTATATCTACATAGTCCCAGTGTGAGTGAATGTGGGTGTGTGAGTATGGGTGTGTGAGTGTGCCCCACGATGGGAAGGCAACCTGTCCAGAGTGGGTTCCTGTCATTTGCTCTGAGGGGTCAGGATGGGCTCTGGCCACCCAAGACCCTCAGTTGGAATAAGTGGGTAAATCATTATCTTACTTGTTTTTATGAATCTTTCCTAAATGTATGTATAACTCACATTTATTTCAATGTTTAATATCAGAGGTGTCTTGGTCTTTATTTAGAAATCTGGTGATGTTTTTGCGACCAGAAATAAGCTGTAGAAACTTAATTCTTGTTTATCAATTGGCCTATGATAAAATTATATCAAGCCATTTCCTAAGAACCTATCAGTGATGTTAAGGGAAGACCTACCATATATTTGTTGAGACCCTTCTGTGTACCCTGCACAATGACACTGTTCTAGGCATGTGGGATTTATCAGTGAACACAGCAGACAAAAATTGCTTCTTCTATGGAGTTTACATTCTGGCATAATGGAGAAAAACAACAACATAAAAATAATTAAGTTACATTATATTTCTAAGTGCTTTGGAAAAAAGTAAGCACACCACAGTAGGTCAGTCAGGAGTGCTGGGAGGACTGGAAAGGCTGGTGGCAGTGTTAAACAGAGTCAGGGAAGGCCTCATTGAAAAGTGAGCTGTTAGAGATAAAGGAGTGGGCCATGTGGATATCTGGGGGCAGAGGGAACTGCTAAAGCAAAGGCTCTGAGGCAAGCACATCCCTGGTATGGTCAAGAAACAGCAAGGATAAGCGGGGGTACAGGGGCGGGAATCCATCGATGAGGTCAGAATGCACAAGGTCAGGAGTATTGAGCCTTGAACTCCCTGTAAGGACTTTAGCTTTTACCCTGAGTGGAGTAGGAAACCATCACAGAGTCACAGAATTTAGAACCGAGAAATAACAGTGCATCTCCCCTTTGTTGACACATGCTAGGAATTTTTACCCTGTAAATTCATTCTCAGATACTGTATTTTTGAACTAAAATGCAGAGATAGCCTGAACTCATCATTGTTTCCAAAACCAGATAAGAAAACTTGAATCTCTCCTAGAAGAATAATAACAGCAGAAAAGAAAAATGGGAGCCTGACCCAAGTCCAAGATATCAATCTTCACAACTGCAGCTCAAGAAAGGGGGACTAGACTCACCTGAAGACGTTCTTCATGTTCTTGGAAAATATTTCAAATGGACTGAAGCAACCTTGCTCCAGGATCCCTTGGGGTTTGGAATTAGCCCAGACTTGGTGTTTGTAGGCCCCGAAACACTAACTGGGACTTCCCAGAATACACTTGATGTTGATTAATGGTAAGAGGCCTCCCTGTTCTCTTCCTTTGAGTATAGGAAAACCCCTGTCTCTGGAGATCTGATCCGCTGGCTGGAAGAGTTATTCTTTATTATACTGGAGACCCTCAAGTGGTAAAAGATTCCAGCTCTCATGGAGACCTAGATCGGAGAATCTAACCCAAGGGCTAGCCAATGGCACTCACGTCACCACATCCGTACTGTTTGAGTCCAGCTGTTAAATTGGAATGGTTCCTTCTCATATTGGTCACAAGACTACCGTCTTCATGATGGAATCAACTCACCCAAAGGATGGGAAACAAACTTCCTAAGAAAGGCACTCTCTACCCCTCCAACCACGTCACTCTTAATTCAGGGCCAGAAAATCCAGCACAAACTTATTTTATACGCAGGGGAGGCAAAACCTGACATCGAAAGCAGGTTAAAAAAAAAGAGAGAGAGAATGTAAGTACTATTTTGTATTACTGGACTGGCAAGATGGCTGAATAGGAACAGCTCTGGTCTGTAGCTCCCAGGGAGATCAACACAGAAGGCAGGTGATTTCTGCATTTCCAACTGACGTGCCCAGCTCATTTCACTGGGACTGGTTAGACAGTCGGTGCAGCCCACGGAGGGCAAGCTGAAGTAGGGTGGGGCATCGCCTCAGCTGGGAAGTGCAAGGGGTCGGGGAACTCCCTCTCTTAGCCAAGGGAAGCTGTGAGGGACTGCGTTGTAAGGAACGGTGCATTCCAGCCCAGATACTATGCTTTCCTCATAGTCTTCGCAACCCACAGACCGGGAGATTCCCTCAGTGCCTACACCACCAGTGCCCTGGATTTCAAGCACAAAACTGGGTGGCCATTTGGGCAGACACCAAGCTAGCTGCAGGAGTTTGTTTTCATACCCCAGTGGCGCCTGGAATGCCAGCAAAACAAAGCTGTTCACTCCCTTGGAAAGGAGTCGGAAGCCAGGGAGCCAAGTGGTCTAGCTCAGTGGAACCCACCCCCACGGAGCCCAGCAAGCTAAGATCCACTGGCTTGAAATTCTCGCTGCCAGCACAGCAGTTTGAAGTCAACCTGGGATGCTCGACCTTGGTGGGGGCAGGGGCGTCTGCCATTACTGAGGCTTGAGTAGGTGGTTTTCCCCTCACAGTGTAAACAAAGCCATTGGGAAGTTGGAACTGGGCAGATCCCAAGCTGCTGTAGCCAGAATGCCTCTCTAGATTTCTCCTCTCTGGGCAGGGCATCCCTGAGAGAAAGGCAGCAGCTCCAGTCAGGGGCTTACAGATAAAACTCCCATCTCCCTGGCACAGAGCACCTACAGGAAGAGGCAGCTCTGGGCACAGCTTCAGCAGACTTAAATGTTCCTGCCTGCCAGCTCTGAAGAAAGCAACAGATCTCCCAGCATAGCACTCAAGCTCTGCTGGGGACAGACTGCCCCCTGAAGTGGGTCCCTGACCCCCACGCTTCCTAACTTGGAGACACCTCCCAGCAGGGGTCAACAGACACCTCATACAGGAGAGCTCTGACTGGCATCTGGCATCTGGCGGGTGCCACTCTGGGACAAAGCTTCCAGAGGAAGGAAGAGGCAGCAATCTTTGTTGTTCTTTTTTTTTTTTTTGAGACAGAGTCTCACTCAGTCGCCCAGGCTGGAGTGCAGTGGCGCGATCTCAGCTCACTGCAAGCTCCACCTCCTGGGTTCACGCCATTCTCCTGCCTCAGCCTCCCGAGTAGCTGGGACTACAGGCACCCACCACCATACCTGGCTAATTTTTTTTTTTTTTTTTTTTTTTTGTATTTTTAGTAGAGATGGGGTTTCACTGTGTTAGCCAGGATGGTCTCCATCTCCTGACCTGGTGATCCTCCTACCTTGGCCTCCCAAAGTGCTGGGATTACAGATGTGAGCCACTGCGCCTGGCCAATCTTTGCTGTTCTGCAGCTTCTGCTGGTGATACCCAGGCAAACAGGGTCTGGAGTGGACCTCCAGCAAACTCCAGCAGACCTGCCGCAGAGGGGCCTGAATGTTAGAAGGAAAATTAACAAATGGAAAGGAATAGCATCAACATCAACAAAAAGGACATCCACACAAAAACCCCATCCGAAGGTTACCAACATCAAAGACCAAAGGTAGATAAATCCACGAACATAAGGAAAAACCAGTGCAAAAAGGCTGAAAATTCCAAAAACTGGAATGGCTTTTCTCCTCCAAAGGATCACAACTCCTCACCAGGAAGGGAACAAAACTGAGAAGAAGTTTGACAAACTGACCAAAGTAGCCTTCAGAAAGTGGGTAATAACAAACTCCTCTGAGCTAAAGGAGCATGTTCTAACCCAATGCAAGGAAGATAAAAACCTTGAAAAAAGGTTAGAGGAATTGCCAGTTTAGAGAAGAATATAAATGACCTGATAGAGCTGAAAAACACAGCATGAGAACTCCATGAAGCATACACAAGTACCAATAGCAGAATCGATCAAGTGGAAGAAAGGGTATCAGAGATTGAAGATCAACTTAATGAAATAAAGCATGAATACATGATTAGAGAAAAAAGTATGAAAAGGAACAAACAAAGCCTCCAAGAAATATGGGACTATGTGAAAAGACCAAACCTACATTTGATTTGTGTACCTGAAAGTGACAGGGAGAATAGAACCAAGTGGGAAAACATTCTTCAGGATATTATTCAGGAGAACTCCCCCAACCTAGCAAGACAGGACAATATTCAAATTCAGGAAATACAGAGAACACCACAAAGATACTCCTCGATAAGAGCAACCCCAAAACACATAATCCTCAGATTCACCAAGGTTGAAATGACAAAAAACATGTTAAGGGCAGCCAGAAAGGTCGGGTTACCCATAAAAGGAAGCCCATCAGACTAACAGCGGATCTCTCTGCAGAAACCCTACAAGCAAGAAGAGGTGGGGACCAATATTCAACATTCATAAAAGAATTTTCGGGGGGGCAGTTCCAAGATGGCTGAACAGGAACAGCCCCAGTCTACAGCTCCCAGCATGAGTGATGCAGAAGACTGGTGATTTCTGCATTTCCAACTGAGGTACTGGGTTCATCTCACTGGGGCTTGTTGGACAGTGGGTGCAGTACAGTGGGTGCAGCGCACCAAGCATGAGCTGAAGCAGGGCGAGGCATTGCCTCACCCGGGAAGTGCAAGGGGTCAGGGAATTCCCTTTCCTAGCCAAGCAAAGCTGTGACAGAAGGCACCTGGAAAATCGGGTCCCTCCTACCCCAATACTGCGCTTTTCCAATGGTCTTAGCAAACGGCACACCAGGAGATTATATCCCATGCATGGCTTAGAGGGTCCCACACCCACGGAGCCTCGCTCATTGCTAGCACAGCAGTCTGAGATCAAACTGCAAGGTGGCAGCAAGGCTGGGGGACGGGCGCCCGCCATTGCCAAGGCTTGAGTAGGTAAACAAAGTGGCCTGGAAGCTCAATCTGGGTGGAGCCCACCACAGCTCAAGGAGGCCAGCCTGCCTCTGTAGACTCCACCTCTGGGGGCAGGGCATAGCCGAGCAAAAGGCAGCAGAAACCTCTGCAGACTTAAATGTCCCCGTCTGACAACTTTGAAGAGAGTAGCGGTTCTCCCAGCATGGAGTTTGAGATCTGAGAACAGACACACTGCCTCCTCAAGTGGGTCCCTGACCCCCGAGTAGCCTAACTGGGAGGCATCCCCCCAGTAGGGGCAGACTGACACCTCACACAGCTGGGTGCCCCTCTGAGACGAAACTTACAGAGGAACAATCAGGCAGCAACATTCACTGTTCAGCAATATTTGCTGTACTGCAGCCTCTGCTGCTGATAACGAGGCAAACAGGGTCTGGAGTGGACCTCCAGCAAACTCCAACAGACCTACAGCTGAGGATCCTGACTCTTAGAAGGAACTAACAGAAAGGACATCCACACCAAAACCCCATCTGTACGTCACCATCATCAAAGACCAAAGGTAGATAAAAACCACAAAGATGGGGAAAAAACAGAACAGAAAAACTGAAAATTCTAAAAATCAGAGTGCCTCTCCTCCTCCAAAGGAACACAGCTCCTCACCAGCAACGGAACAAAGCTGGATGGAGAATGACTTTGATGAGCTGAGAGAAGAAGGTTTCAGATGATCAAACTTCTCCCAGCTAAAGGAGGGAGTTCGAACTCATAGCAAAGAAGTTAAAAACCTTGAAAAAAGATTAGACGAATGGCTAGCTAGAATAACCAATGCAGAGAGGTCCTTACAGGACTTGATGGAGCTGAAAACCAAGACACAAGAACTACGTGATGAATGCACAAGACTCAGTATCCAATTTGATCAACTGGAAGAAATGGTATCAGTGATTGAAGATCAAATGAATGAAATGAAGTGAGAAGAGAAGTTTAGAGAAAAAAGAATAAAAAGAAATGAACAAAGCCTCCAAGAAATATGGGACTATGTGAAAAGACCAAATCTATGTCTGATTGGTGTACCTGAAAGTGACAGGGAGAATGGAACCAAGTTGGAAAACACTCTGCAGGATATTATCCAGGAGAACTTCCCCAACCTAGCAAGGCAGACCAAGATTCAAATTCAGGAAATACAGAGAACTCCACAGAGATACTCCTCAAGAAGAGCAACTCCAAGACACGTAATTGTCAGATTCACCAAAGTTGAAATGAAGGAAAAAATGTTAAGGGCAGCCAGAGAGAAAGGTCTGGTTACCCACAAAGGGAAGCCCATCAGACTAACAGCTGATCTCTCAGCAGAAACTCTACAAGCCAGAAGAGAGTGGGGGCCAATATTCAACATTCTTAAAGAAAAGAATTTTCAACCCAGAATTTCATATCCAGCCAAACTAAGCTTCATAAGTGAAGGAGAAATAAAATCCTTTACAAACAAGCAAATGCTGAGAAATTTTGTCACCACCAGGCCTGCCCTAAAAGAGCTCCTGAAGGAAGCACTAAACATGGAAAGGAGCAACCGGTACCAGCCACTTCAAAAACATGCCAAATTGTAAAGACTATCGATGCTAGGAAAAAACTGCATCAACTAACGAGCAAAATAACCAGCTAACATCATAATGACAGGATCAAATTCACACATAACAATATTAACCTTAAATGTAAATGGGCTAAATGCTCCAATTAAAAGACACAGACTGGCAAACTGGATCAAGAATCAAGACCCATCAGTGTGTTGTATTCAGGAAACCCATCTCATGTGCAGAAACACACATAGGCTCAAAATAAAGGGATGGAGGAAGATCTACCAAGCAAATGGAGAACAAAAAAAGGCAGGGGTTGCAATCCTAGTCTCTGATAAAACGGACTTTAAACCAACAAAGATCAAAAGAGACAAAGAAGGCCATTACATAATGGTAAAGGGATCAATTCAACAGGAAGAGCTAACTATCCTAAATATATATGTACCCAATACAGGAGCACTCAGATTCATAAAGCAAGTCCTTAGAGACCTACAAAGAGACTTAGACTCCCACACAATAATAATGGGAGACTTTAACACCCCACTGTCAACATTAGACAGATCAATGAGACAGAAAATTAAGAAGGATATCCGGGAATTGAACTCAGCTCTGCACCAAGCAGACCTAATAGACATCTACAGAACTCTCCACCCCAAATCAACAGAATATACATTCTTCTCAGCACCACACCACACCTATTCCAAAATTGACCGTATAGTTGGAAGTAAAGCACTCCTAAGTAAATGTAAAAGAACAGAAATTATAACAAACTGTCTCTCAGACCACAGTGCAATCAAACTAGAACTCAGGATTAAGAAACTCACTCAAAACTGCTCAACTACATGGAAAGCGAACAACCTGCTCCTGAATGACTACTGGGTACATAACAAAATGAAGGCAGAAATAAAGATGTTCTTTGAAACCAATGAGAACAAAGACACAACATACCAGAATCTCTGGGACACATTTAAAGCAGTGTGTAAAGGAAAATTTATAGCACTAAATGCCCACAAGAGAAAGCAGGAAAGACGTAAAATTGACACCCTAGCATCACAATTAAAAGAACTAGAGAAGCAAGAGCAAACACGTTCAAAAGCTAGCAGAAGGCGAGAAATAACTAAGATCAGAGCAGAACTGAAGGAGATAGAGACACAAAGAACCCTTCAAAAAATGAATGAATCCAGGAGCTGGTTTTTTGAAAAGATCAACAAAATTGATAGACCGCTAGCAAGACTAATAAAGAAGAAAAGAGAGAAGAATCAAATAGACACAATAAAAAATGATAAAGGGGAGATCACCACCGATCCCACAGAAATACAAACTACCATCAGAGAATACTATAAACACCTCTACACAAATAAACTAGAAAATGTAGTAATGGATAAATTCCTCAACATATACACCCTCCCAAGACTAAACCAGGAAGAAGTTGAATCTCTGAATAGACCAATAACAGGCTCTGAAATTGAGGCAATAATTAATAGCTTACCAACCAAAAAAAGTCCAGGACCAGACCGATTCACAGCCGAATTCTACCAGAGGTACAAGGAGGAGCTGGTATCATTCCTTCTGAAACTATTCCAATCAATAGAAAAAGAGGGAATCCTCCCTAACTCATTTTGTGAGGCCAGCATCATCCTGACACCTAAGGCCTGGCAGAGACACAACAAAAAAACAGAATTTTAGACCAATATCCCTGATGAACACCAATGCAGAAATCCTCAATAAAATACTAGCAAACCGAATCCAGCAGCACATCAAGACGCTTTTCCACCATGATCAAGTCAGCTTCATCCCTGGGATGCAAGGCTGGTTCAACATACACAAATCAATGAACTGAATCCATCACAGAAACAGAATCAGTGACAAAAATCACTTGATTATCTCAATAGATGCATAAAAGGCCTTTGATAAAATTCAGCACCGCTTCATGCTGAAAACTCTCAATAAAACTAGATATTGATGGAACATATCTCAAAATAATAAGAGCTATTTATGACAAATCCACAGCCAATATCATACTGAATGGGCAAAAGCTGGAAGCATTCCCTTTGAAAACTGACACAATACAAGGATACCCTCTCTCACCCCTCCTATTCAACATAGTGTTGGAAGTTCTGGCCAGGGCAATCAGGCGAGAGGAGTAAATAAACAGTATTCAAATAGGAAGAGAGGAAGTCAGATTGTCTCTGTTTGCACGTGACATGATTGTATATTTAGAAAACCCCATCATCTCAGCCCCAAAACTCCTTAAGCTGATAAGCAAATTCAGCCAAGTCTCAGGATACAAAATCAATGTGCAAAAATCACAAGAATTGCTATACATCAATAATAGACAAACAGCCAAATCATGAGTGAACTCCCATTCACAATTGCTGCAAAGAGAATAACATACCTAGGAATAAAACTTACAAGGGATATGAAGGACCTCTTCAAGGAGAACTACAAACCACTGCTCAAGGAAATGAGAGGACACCAACAAATAGAAAAACATTCCATGCTCATGGATAGGTATCCATGTATCATGAAAATGGCCATACTGCCCAAGGTAATTTATAGATTCAACTCTATCCCCATCAAGCTAACTTTGACTTTCTTCACAGAATTAGAAAAAACTACTTTAAATTTCATATGGAACCAAAAAAGAGCCCATATAGCTGAAATAATCCTGAGCAAAAAGAACAAAGCTGGAGGCATCATGCTACCTGACTTCAAACTATACTACAAGGCTACAGTAACCAAAACAGCATGGTACTGGTATCAAAACAGATATGTAGACCATTGAAACAGAACAGAGGCCTCAGAAATAACGCCAGACATCTACAACCATCTAATCTTTGACAAACCTGACAGAAACAAGCAATAGAGAAAGGATTCCCTATTTAATAAATGGTGCTGGGAAAACTGGCTAGCCATATGCAGAAAACTGAAGCTGGATCCCTTCCTTACACCTTCCTTAATTAACTCAAGATGGATTAAAGACTTAAATGTAAGACCTAAAACCATAAAAACCCTAGAAGAAAACATAGGCAGTATCATTCAGGACATAGGCATGGGCAAAGACTTCATGACTAAAACACCAAAAGCAATGGCAACAAAAGCCAAAATTGACAAATGGGATCTAATTAAACTAAAGAGCTTCTGCACAGCACAAGAAACTATCATCAGAGTGAACAGGCAACCTACAGAATGAGAGAAAAGTTTTGCAATTTATCCATCTGACAAAGGGCTAATATCCAGAATCAACAAGAAAATTAAACAAATTTACAAGAAAAAAAACAACCCCATCAAAAAATGGGCAAAGGATATGAACTGACACTTCTGAAAAGAAGACCTTTATGCAGCCAACAAACATGAAAAAAAAAGCTTATCGTCACTGGTCATTAGAAAAATGCAAATCAAAACCACAATGAGATACCATCTCATGCCAGTTAGAATGATGATCTTAAAAAGTCAGGAAACAACAGATGCTGGAAAGGATGTAGAGAAATAGGAACACTTTTACACTGTTGGTGGGAGTGTAAATTAGTTGAACCATTGTTGAAGACAGTGTGGCAATTTCTGAAGGATCTAGAACCAGAAATACCATTTGACCAAGCAATCCCATTACTGGGTTTATACCCAGAGGATTATAAATCATTCTACTATAAAGACACATGCACATGTATGTTTACTGCAGCACTATTCACAATAGCAAAGACTTGGAACCAACCCAAATGCCCATCAATGATAGACTGGATAAAGAAAATGTGGCACATACACACCATGGAATACTATGCAGCCATAAAAAAGGATGAATTCATATCCTTTGTAGGGACATAGATGAAGCTGGAAACCATGATTCTCAGCAAAGTAACACAGGAACAGAAAACCAAACACTGCATGTTCTCACTCATAAATGGGAGTTGAACAATGAGAACATGTGGACACAGGGAGGGGAACATCACACAGTAGGGCCTGTCAGGGGGTGGGAGGCTAGGGGAGGGATAGCATTAGGAGAAATACCTAATCTAGATGACTGATTGAAGGGTGCAACAAACCACCATAGCACATGTATACCTGTGTAACAAACCTGCACGTTCTGCCCATGTATCCCAGAACTTAAAGTATAATAATAATTTTTAAAAAGTACTATTTGGGAAGGAGGTTGAAAAGGGATTGCCCAATACTTGGAATACATTTTAAGATCGAGTCCCATCATCTATACAGAAAATTGTATGCAGTCCATTGCTGGAGGCACTGTGATGAAATCTCCTGTGGAGTAAACAAAGAGAGAATAAGCATCAAGACTCAACAAGACTGACTCAACCGGAATCAGAAGAGGACTGGCAAGCTCACAACAAAATCATAATACTGGTCACAAAATCCTCCCTAAGGCTGCCAGTTTCCAGAAGTGTAGCCAGAGCAAATCAGCATGCTGAAAGACAAGTATGAGAGGCTCAGACAATGAGACTTTTTTTTAAGGCACGGCACATTCTATAGCTCACCTAGAGAGGTGCTGCAGATGGTAAGAAAAATGCAGGTCTTCTTCTGCAGAGAGAGTAAGACGTCAAAAAGATTGCAAACCTCAGGGTGATTTAAAAGTACACTCGTTGTCTTTTTGATTTTTTAAAGAAGTGTCGAATTAGGCCCCTGTTAGCTAAAGATTTACAGACCCAGGCCAAATTCCAACAGTCTCAACTCCTTCCAGCCAGCTCCAGGAAGCTGCTGTACAGATTTTTGGGAAGGGAGCCTAAAGAGCTAGAACCACCTGGTTTCAGGGTTACTTGGGAGCATTGAGTTTGCTTGACCTGGTTCATTAAGGGCCATAAAATAATAACCAATTTTTCTAATCTGAGCCTTATTACTGGATAATAAGTTGCCTATTTTATTCCTGCCCTGGGTAAGGAACGCTCCATTTGTCTTGTTCATCCCTGAAATGAAAATTGCCTACTTTCTGATACGATCCACTGATAAAAACATTGTCTTAACAAATTTTTCTGAGGAATTTCCCAGACCACAGTGAGGTATGAAAACCAAGGCTCTGGAAGCCAGCTGGGGTGCAACAGACCCAGGGTCCAAGGATTTCCCGAAAGTTACCTCTTTCATTCAAGTTGGTGGGAGAGTTTCAGGGCCAAGGGAAGTCATCAGGTTGCCGGACAACCAAGGAGGGCCCTGTCATCGTCTTCACCGGAGAGAGTGACAGCATCGCTGTTGGATTTGCTAATCATTTATTGGAATCCCCCTAGAACTTAGGATAAATTGGAAAGCTGAGTGTCTTCAGAAAAACTTTGCAGATTGAAAGTCTGTAAACCAAAGTTGCTGGTTTTGATTTGAGGCCTGTGCCAAACACACACACCCTCCTAAACTGACAGGATCAACCTAGCCACCAGCCCCCAAAACACAAACACCCAAAGAAAATAAAGATTCCAGATCCTGAGAATACCTCTACATTTAACTGCAACCTCTACCACCTTTGGTAAGATAAACAACTCAGACAGGGCTTCAAGTGACCTTTTAATCACAATAAGTGGGTTGCACAGGGCCCTCCAGAGATTGTAATTGGGCTCACTTGTAACAAAAGGCAACCTTGACCACAAGCAGAGTAAAATCAGACAGGGGCACAACCTCTGCCCTTGCTCTGTAAACTCCCAGCTTTTTATTTATGTATTTTTATTGCTGATTTAGATTTTTAGCACTTGACTCCAAGATAAGAGCTCATGCAGCCTAGTGTTATCAGTTCACTTTTTTCAGAAAAAAATGGCATTCTGTTTATTTTATTTAAAACTTTATATTGGCTGGGCGCAGTGGCTCATGCTTGTAATCCCAGCACTTTAGGAGGCCGAGGTGGGCAGATCACCTGAGGTCGGGAGTTCAAGACCAGCCTGGACAACATGGTGAACCCCTGTCTCTACTAAATATACAAAAATCATCTGGGCATGATGGCATGCACCTGTAATCCCAGCCACTCAGGAGGCTGAGGCAGGAGAATTGCTTGAACCTGGGAGGTGGAGGTTGCAGTGAGCCGAGATCGCAATGCTGCATTCCAGCCTGGGCAACAGAGTGAGACCCTGTCTCAAAACAAAGCAAAACTTTGTATTGAAAATCAAGCAGAAGAGAGAGACGGAGCAACAAGAGGAGAATGGAATCATCGTGAACACTTCTTAATCGCAACGAGCATCATTTATTTTCTCAACTTGTGATTCATAGGATTTCATAAGACATCTAATCCACCCTTCTCACTTTACATATGAGGAAATTGAGGGCCAAAATAACTTGTCTAAGGTCGCACATGTTTATGGGTGCAAATATAATGTTAAAACTTATTCCTAGCTACTGGTTAGCTTATTATTATTCAATTTCCTGTTCATTCTTTCCATGAGAGTTGATTAGCATACAAAAATTTGTGTTTAAGGAAAAGCCTGGCTCGTTACTACCAAAAAGAAGGGAAGACTCAATTGGACAAGCCATTTTCTATCTGTCAAGGCCTGAGAAAGCTGTTGCTCCAAGCCCTGGTAAACAATGCCACCTCGGGTAACCAGATAGCCCTGAGGGTCATAGTTGCAAGGCTCAGGACAGTAACCTCACTTCCACTTTACTCTCTCTGCTTGGAAAAGAAAACTCTAGAATTAGCTATCCCACTGTCTTACTAAGACTTGTATTTTTTTTTTTTTTTTTTTTACCTGCAAGGATTCCTTGCTTTTGCAGAAGTTAGACATTTAAGTTAAAAAATCAGGCCCCAATGGGGAAACCCTACCTCTACTAAAAATACAAAAAAATTAGTCAGGTGCAGTGGTTCACACCTGTAATCCCAGCTGCTCAGGAGGTTGAGGTGGGAGAATCTCTTGAATCCAGGAGGTGGAGGTTGCAGTGAGCCGAGATCATACTACTGCACTCCAGCCTGGGCCACAAAGTGAGAAAAAAAAAAGTCGGTTCCCGGAATATGCAATGGTGATGTTTTAATTTCATGCAAAGAGCAGGTCTTTAGTTATCTGAGTATGTGGTTCTCATTTTCCTTGACTGAACTACTGGGAAATTCAGAGGCCACAATAACGTGAAAACAGTATTTACAAGTAGCGTGTTGTTGTTATTACAGCAATTTATCAGTCTCGCTTGTAGCTGGACAAATCTTCTTTCACATTGCCTGAATTAGTGTTTTTAAAACTTTTCCTTTGGAGAAATCTCTTCAACTTCCTATTTCAATTCACCATACAGTTTCTACATGACAGAACCAACATCACGTATATTTGGTGTTTCTTACTTTAAACTGAATTTTAGATTCTATTCTTTATACGTAGATTGAAGAGAATCGTTGATTCACTTCAGAATTCCTCAGCCTCAGCACTGTTGACATTTGGGGTTGGATAATTCTTTGTTGAATGGGACTGTCCTGTGGATTGTAAGATTTTCAGTGGCATTCTTGCCCTCCACCCATTGGATGCCAGTAGCACCTCCCCTCCCACTGTGACAACCGAAAATGCCTCCAGACATTCCATGTGTCTTCTAGGGTGCAGAATCACCCCTAGTTAAGAACCACTGGCTGAGTGTGGTGGCTTATTCCTGAAATCCCAGCACTTTGGAAGGCCAAGGCAGGCAGATCGCTTGAGCTCACGAGTTTGAGACCAGCCTGGGCAACATAGTGAGACCCCATCTCTACAAAACATACCAAAACATTAGTTGGGCATGGTGGTGTGTGCCTGTAGTCCCAGCTACTCAGGAGGCTGAAGTAAGAGGATGGCTTGAGCCCAGTAAGCAGAGGTTGCAGTGAACCAAGATTATGCCACTGCACTACAGCCTGGGCGATAGAGCCAGACCCTGTCAAAAAAAAGAACCACTGATGTAACTCATTCAGAAAGTGACCCCGGTAGAATGTAAGCCCCAGGAGAACAGGAACTGTCGGCTTTGTTCATCGCTGTATCAAGCACATGTTAGATGTTTTTTAGAAAAAGCATTTGTTGATTGAAAGACACAATGTGGTGTCAAAGGGAAAGCCTTGGATTTAGAATCCTCGGACATCAACTGCCACTCCCCTAGCTGTGCTGTTTGTCAAGACCACTTTATCTCTTTGAATCTTAGCATATTGGAGAAATAATCTTAGAGTAATACGTATTGAAGAGAATAATACATATTGGAGAAAATAATCTTTACCTTAACTTTACTATCTTGTGAATTTCAAACACGAATTTGTGTGACGATGTTCAGAAACTGTGAAATGACCTTCAGATCTGAAATATAATGGAGGACAAATGCCTTGGAGTAGATGCTGAATTTGAGACTAAAACCCAAGTCCACCTAAAACACGGTTCTTTCTTACTCTGTCACCAAGCGCTCTAACCCAGACTGTTTGACCTTGAAGTAAGGTAAGGATAGAGGAAGGAAATGGAGCTAGATCTAACAGCTCCAGAAAACCAGAGGGATGTGTTATGACTGAGTTGTGACACATGCCTGTTTGTGATTTCTTTGCACAACATAGACTGTTCTGTAGTAACCTAGAGGAAAATAATGTGTTCCTAAGCAAGATGGCACAGTAGCAGGTAGGAATTAAGAACCTTTCACGCTACAAGACTATGGTTTCCCTACTCCTTTACCTTACAGACAAACTGAGAGAAAAATCATGTGTATGTGTGTATGTGCATGTATAAACACAAAATTTGCCTGTATTCTCATTTTCCCTCTTAAGTAGCCAGTTTTGCTGGAGGCCTAAACACATCACCAATCCACTTCTTTTTTTTTTTTTTTTTTTTTGAGATGGAGTCTTGCTCTGTCGCCCAGGCTGGAGTGCAGTGGCGCAATCTCAGCTCACTGCAAGCTCCACCTCCCAGGTTCACGCCACTCTTCTGCCTCAGCCTCCCGAGTAGCTGGGACTACAGGCACCCATCACCACGCCCAGCTAATTTTTTTTGTATTTTTTTAGTAGAGATGGGGTTTTACCATGTTAGCCAGGATGATCTCGATCTCCTGACCTCATGATGCCTGCCTCGGCCTCCCAAAGTGCTGGGATTACAGGTGTGATCCACTTCTTAGAGAGTCCGGCCACCCATCCACTTCTTAGAGAGTCCGGCCACCCATCCACTTCTTAGAGAGTCCAGAATAACGATAGAGAGTAGATGAAGAACATCCAGCGGCCAGGTTTCAAGAGGAAGGAGAGAGGATATATAGGTTACACCTGCGTATGAGTGGGATGCTCTCAGAAGATGTACAGGAGCCTTCCTTAGGAAGCCCACCTCATAACACTTGGCCATTGATGCCCCCAGAGTTACCTGGAGCTAGATATTAATGAGCTGGAAGGTGATTGTGGTACCACGTTACCAGTTCTACAGGAACTAGAATCAGCTGCCCTAAGTGTTCGTACCTCAACTGTGCTATGAACAATTTTTGTTGGCTATGGGTAAGGCACTTGGCTTTTGTAGGCCTCAAGTTTCTCACCCAAAAAAGGGGAATAATATTGGTGATCCTGTCTAACTTGGAGTGAAGGGCAAATTCAGTGAAGAACTTAGCATTTTTTTTAGCACTTGTAATTGGTTGTTCTATTAGAGATCTCCAGAGAAACAGAACCAGTAGCATGTGGTTGTATGGGGTGTGTGTGTGTGTGTGTGTGTGTGTGTGTAAAGAGAGAGAGAGAGAAATTTAAGGAATTAGGTCATGTAACAGTGGGAACTGACAATGCTGAAATCTGTGGGACAGGCTCAAAATTCTAGGAAGAGTTGTTATGGCAGTCCTGTGTTTGAAAGCAGTCTAGAAGCAAAATTCCTTGTTTCTCGGAGAATCTCAGTCTTTTCTCCTAAGACCTTCAAATAATTGATTGATGGAGGCCCACTTACATTATGGATGGTAGTTTGCTTTACTCAATGTAGATTTAAATCTACTGATTTAATTGCTTATCACATCTGACATATACCTTCACGGCAACATCTAGATGGATATTTGACCGAACAACTGGGCACCATAGCCTAGCCAAGTTGACACATAAGGTTAACCATCACAGTTGTGAAAATATAGTTGACCTTTGAACAAAACAGGTTTGAGCTGCGTGGGTCCCCTTACGTGTGGATTTTCTTCCACCTCTGCTACCCCTAAGACAGCAAGACGAACTCTTCTACTTCCTCCTCAACATGAAAGCAAGGAAGATAAAGACTTTTGATGATCCACTTCCACTTAATGAATAGTAAATATACTTTCTCTTCCTTATGATTTTCTTAATAGCATTTTCTTTTGGCTAGCTTATTTATTGTAAGAATACACTATATGATATATATAACACACAAAATATACGTTAATTGTTTCTGATATCAGTAAGGCTTCCAGTCAACAGAAGGCTAGTTAAGTTTTTAGGGTAGTCAAAAGTTGTACTTGGATTTTTGACTACAGGGTGGGCTGGGACCCCAACCCCCATGTGGTTCAAGGGTCAACTATAACTAACTGTATAAACTATTTTTTAAAATTGATCATTAGCATTTTCTATCTTACAAAAGTAATGCACACTTATAGTAAAAAGTCAAACATTACTGAAACATATCAATTCTTACTATCATTATGATTAATAGCCATTATTTGTATAATTCTAAGTATTAAATAATAATTTACTAATTTAATAGCAATCACTGTTTATTGGGTCCTTCCTACCTTACTACTGTGCTGAATGACTACTGTGAAATGTTTCATTCAATCCTTACAACACCTGTATCAGGTGGGAACTGTTACTGTCCCTATGTCAGAGACAAGAAAACTAAATGTTAGACAGGTTAATTAAGTGGCCCAAAGTCAGCCAGTTAGTAAGTAGCAGAGCTGGAATTCAATCCTGGATTGAATCCTGATCTTAGAACTCAACTCTTAACCTTTTTGATTTTTTATCTTCCTAATTTTTTCTTTAGTATTTATCTTTTAAAATTTTTCTCTCTAGACACACAATGCATTCTCACTCTAAAGAAGTCAAACATTAGGAGGCGAACAACCTACCTGTTCCCACCCCTAGGGTAACTACTGTGAAGAGTTCGATGCCTATATATGCAGATTCATTTCTATGCTTATATTACCATAAATTTAAAGAGCCTGAATCACCATGCAACTGCAGATTAGCAGCTGTAGTATCCACACTGAAATTACCCAAGAGTGGTAACAAAACGGTGTCTACAAACCAGTCCTAGATAGCAGCCTGTTCATGCCCGCATGTCATCGGAGCCTGATTGCTACCTGACTTCTGACTCAATGCTTCTCCACGTCTCTCTCTACCCCTGTAGCCAAGACCTGTCATATTCATTATTATTCAAGCCTTCCAAGTGAAACTTAAGACTACTACTAAAACATATTGCTTTCCAAGTTGAACTTCTTTTTTGTGTGTGTGTGCTTTGTGGTTTTATTATTAATCTTTTTTATTATACTTTAAGTTTTAGGGTAAATGTGCACAACATGCAGGTTAGTTACATATGTATACATGTGCCATGTTGGTGTGCTGCACCCATTAACTCATCATTTAACATTAGGTATATCTCCTAATGCTATCCCTCCCCCCTCCCCCCACCCCACAACAGGCCAATTTCTAATATTCCATAATCTCTCTCTGTCTCTCTCTTTGGTCTTCGTATGCTACTTCTTCTTCCTCTGAATTTTGTTGAGCTAAATGTAGTGATGCATGTATTTCTGCCATGGCGAGTATTGATTTGCGCAGCCAGAGCCTTCCTTTTGCGTGATCAGCAAAATATGCCAGCCCTAGGTGTGAATAACCTGGCCAAAAAGGGAGAAACAGAAAGACGGTCTACAGTGGCATTTTATCTTTCTATGTCTCGAGTATTTCCCAAACTTCAGTCATTTATCTATTACCTTCACTATTTTAGCCATGTTTTCATGCCACCGCTACTATTATTTACTATTTTTTAAGTCAATTCACTGTTTTAACTTAAAGTTGCCTTAAAACTTCTATCAGTGACATAAATGAAAAGCCACCATCACTTGCTATAACTAGAAGGTATTGTAAAAATAAATAATAACTATTAATTATTTAAGTGTGTTAAATAACATATTTTTCCTAGTTTGGGAAATATTGCTTTAATTGTCTAGAGATTCCACAGTGTTCAATTATTAGTGGGATCTCTGGATTCTGAAGATATCCACCAGAGAGATAAGCTTTAAAGAAAGTTGTCAAAAGTGCAGGCTTTGCTAGGCTCCCCGAACTACAGTTTGGTGGAACAGAGAAATTGACCCAACACACTGACAATGCTTGGTAGTCTGTAGATCTAGATGTGCACACATTTAGAACAGTAGACTCTTAGAGCTGTGAACACAATGTAATCTAACCTCATCATAGAACTTGAGTGCCTGGAGAAAGACAGTGTGGCCTGTTCCCCTCATAGGTAGATGGCAATAGAACAAAGTCAGTTCTACTGACCTTTGCCCTCTAGTCTTCCTATAACCTACCAGGTATGTTGGAGTCAAGCAGGCCTAGTGTTTTACTCCTCTACTGCTCTGTAACAAACCACCCCAGAACTCAGCGGCTTTAAACAGCCTCCATTTTTTTTCCTCATGATTCTATGGGTGAGGAAAGGGGGCAGGGCTTGGTGGGATGATGCTATTGCCCCACATGGAATCAACTAGAGTCATCCAGCCTCATTCTGCTAGAGACCAGGTTGGGCTGGAGGTCCATGAAAGCTTCATTCACATTCCTGGCACATGGCTGCCGCTCAACATGGCCTCTCTCTCTCCATATGGCTAGCTTAGGCTTCCTCCTAAAGAGGCTTCATTGTCTGGGGTAAATACCCAGGACTCATGATCTTGGGCCAAGAAAATTTAGGACGTGGACACACACTAGGAGTTTAGGAGTGGGGGCTTACAGGCAGTAGAAAGAGAAAGAAAAAGAAAGGAAAACAGCTCTCTCTCTAGTGAGAGAGAGTGGCTTCCAAGAGGAAAAGGCTGGCCTGCGACGGATGCCCTGGATTTTACAGGCAGGCTTGAGGAGGCAGTGTCTGATTTACGTAGGGCCCACAGATTGGTTCTACCACATGTGACGTTTACATAGCAAGCAGGGAAGGCTGGCCACCCCACCCTGATCTTTTTATGCAAATGGACTTTCCGCTTTGACCAGGGCCATCTTGTTTGCTGTTTGCTGTACATGTGGCTGGCAGAGAGAGAAGGGACGATGGAGCTGCCATTTTGAACATGATTGGCATAACTGCCAGCATCTTCATCTGCAGCTTGATTTCACAGGCTGCTCTTTGTTACGGAGGACTCCAGTACCCTCACTATCTGCCTAAGTAATTTCTTCTTAACTCCTATTATCACTCCCAATATAGAAGCTTCAGGATAATCCAGCATCTCACATGGCATTAAGCTGCCTCGAGTGTGAGGGAGCATTGCTAAAGAAGCAAAAGTGGGGACTGTAGATCTCTTAAGACCTGCCTCATTCTCTTGATCAAAACTAGTCACAGAGCCAGCCAAGATTCAAGGTCGGGGAAACCTGTCCCAGCTCTCAAAGGGAGGCAAAGAATCTATAGCCCTCTGTTCCACCACCCTTGGGTTCAAACCTCAGCTCCACTACATAATAAGTATTTTGTCTTAGACAAATTGTTTAACCTCAGTTCTCTCATTAGCAAGATGCAAGTTATAATATTTACCCCTATTAGATTGTTGTAAGGATTAAATAAGATAAGCATGTAAAGTGATTAGCTCAGTGCCAGTAAGATAGTCAGCGTTCAGCAAATCCTAACCGTTTCCTTCCCTATCTCAAGAGCAGAATGTCCTCCAATGTTATGAGACTGCATAACCTCAACCTTGAGAACCATGATCCTGGGATGGAATATTCAAGCATAATAAAACATTATCTACCAAATGTTAAGCAAAAGGGAAATGCCCTCAGATATCAGTCTTCCAGCCATCCCAGACTCAACCTGTGTCCAAGCCAAAACAGAGGCTATGAATTGAAAGGTTTATCTTTGAAAGCAAACCTTTAAACATTCTGAAGGCCTGTGTGAAAACAGAACCAAGAAGCCAGGCCATAGCTGTTTTGAATCTGACCTTCACATGGTCATTTCATTGATTGGCATGTTTATTCCAGTTCTTAAATCTGCTTTGTGTCTTAAATAGAATGAATACCAAAGATACTCTCTCTCTGCTTGCATTCAAGGCCCAGTGATTTAATTAAGCTGGGCTATTTATTAAATATTATACTAGAAATGTTTTCCTGGTAAAGAAATATGTCCTACACACTAGTAGTTCTCAACAGAAGATGATGTTTGCACACACAACCCCTCCCCTTGCAGAGGAAATTTGGCAGTGTAAAAGATTTTTGGTTGTCCCAACTGGGGAGAGGGGGTGGTACTCCCAGCACTTAGTAGGTAGAGGGCAGGAATGCCACAAAGCATCTTACACTGCACAGAACAGCCCCCAACAACAGAGAATTCAGTGGCCCAAAATGTCAACAGTGCCAATGTTGAAAAACCCTAGTCTAGGACATCATGGTGATGCAATTTGCTTAGAAACTGACATAAAATTGAGTGAGGACAGGCTAACTTGGAATCCCCTCTAGCCATTTAGTGATTGAAGGACCAAACGGACTTTGCCTATCAGGCAAAATCCTTTATGTGGACTCAGAAGCATGGGGGAGGGCGTAGGAGTTGTATTGTGGGAGGTAGCTGCTTCCAATTAAGCACATACTCCAAAAGTGCTGTCTTTTCAATAATTTTAAGATGGTTTGTTAGACGATGATGAAATTTGGGGAAAACAGTATGAAAACAAATCCAGGCAACAGGTGGAGATGGTAACCAAAGGTGGCACCCCTTTCATGAACTTGCTGCCCCCCAACCCAGCCTGACTCTGCTCCCAGGAGTGACCATCCTGCTGCATGCTAGAAGCTGAGTGTACTTCTGTAAGCACCCAAAGAAAATGCCAGAATCCTCCAGCACCTCCAAGATCCTGGCAGGAAACTGGATGGTTATTGGCTATTGAATGAATGAAAAAGCAAAGGAATAGGTTAACCAGTCACTCAGCCAAATGAGCAAGCAAGTAATGTATTAATTTTTGTCATAACAAACCAGCACTTCAATTTTTAAGGGAAACCTAAAGCAAAAGCATAGAATTAAGATTTGAAATTTTGAAAAAGACTAAATATGATTTGATAAATATCTTCAAGTAAAATTCTGAAAAAAAAAATCCCAGCTTTTATTGGGGAAATACCTTGCAGCAATGAGAATAAATGTACTGATTCATACAACAATGTGGATGAATTTCACAGATATCATGGTGAGCAAACGGAGACAAACACAAAAGAAAACACACTGCATGGGTCCCAGCACTTTGGGAAGCTGAGGCGGGTGGATCACAAGGTAAGGAGATCGAGACCATCCTGGCTAACATGGTGAAACCGCGTCTCTACTAAAAATACAAAAAATTAGCCGGGTGTGGTGGTGGGCGCCTGTAGTCCCAGCTACTCGGGAGGCTGAGGCAGAAGAATGTCATGAACCCAGGAGGCGGAGCTTGCAGTGAGCCGAGATCTCGCCACTGCATTCCAGCCTGGGCAACAGAGTGAGACTCCGTATCAAAAAAAAAAAAAAAAAAAAGAAAGAAAGAAAAGAAAGAAAGAAAACATATTGCATGCCTACATTTATGTAAAGCAGGGTTTCTTGAGGTTGGCATTAGTGGTATTTGGGATCAGAAAATTCTTTGTTGTAAAGGGCTGTCTGTGCATCGCAGGATGTTTACTGGCACCCCTGGCCTCACTAAGAGGCTAGTAGCACCCACTCTACAGTAGTGACAGCCAACACTGTCTTCAGAGATTGCCAAATGCCCAGGGGCAGGGTGAGATGACTCTGGGTTAAGTACCCCTGATACAAAATAACCTATGTTGTCAGAAGAGTGGTTAGTGCCAGGGAGGGGGCCCAAGGGGAATTTCCAGAGTACTAGTAATACATTTATATCTTGGTGCTAGCTAATTTGTGTTTTCACTTAGTTAAAATTTTATTGAGTAAAATACATTCTGTGCGCTTCTCTGTGTGTATAAAGTTTATTTGGAAGAAAAAGAACAGAGCTCTACAAACAGGGAAAAGAAATTTCAACAGCTGATGGGGCAAAGGGTTTTGGGCTGGTAAAAGAATTTGTACACTATTCCAACATTTTCCAATAATATAGGTTTATGTCTCAACACTTGTTGCTGTTTCTGAAGTTTATGTAAGATTTTACAAAATGTGCTTAGACAAGAAATTTCTCAGCTCATCTTTAGAGAGAAAAGTCATGGAAAAATAGAAGTGTGTGTTCTACAAAGTTCTGGACCCGCACGTCCTCTGGCCAGCCCCTAAACTTGGCAGCCAGCCCCTAAGGTGGAGTTTCAAACACATTTACAGATTACATTGTTGAGATTATCATGAAAGGGTTCCGTTTGTCAAAGTCCCCTTCCTTGCTATGGTAACTGTCAGGTTTTGGGCTGCTGTTGTCCCACTGTTCTCCCAGTGAGTCATTGCTGTGACTGCACACACACACACACACACGCACACACGCACACACACGCACACACACATACACACACATATCCTTCTCTGAAATGCCTCTAGATACACTGGGACCCTTTAAACTTGTCAGGGCCCAAAAATCCTATTGAAATGACCTCTGAGGGCCTCATTGGGTTCTTTCCTTGAGCAGGAATTTTGCTTTATCTAACATCTTTTTAAATAAATAGACCAGTGGCTGGTGCTTAGAAACATTTTAGCTCTTTGGGAATTATCTTTGCAAAGTGGTGATTGTAACTTAACCTATCTGACATCTAAGTCATTCTATTTTAACATCTCTGCTAAGGGAAAAGCAAAGACCAAAGACACGGTGCTGAATGGTTTGGAATATACTTGGGACATTATTTTTCTGGAATTCCCTAAAGGGAAATTCTCTTAACTTTCCCACCGTTTATTTTATTCATTTGCAAACTTGGTTCTGTAACTTGGTGCCTGACCCAGGATTTCAATGAGCTCCAAGATGTACATGAACAGAAATGTATGAACCAATGCACTTTGAAGGTTAACGGTTTTAATTAGTTGATGAAAAGCCACAGTATAAGTTATTCTTGCAGAGACAGAAACTAGACCGTGCATCTTCTGAACCCATTATATCTAATGTGCCCCAAGTTCTTAGCTGTGTTTCTGGAAAAGAACCATCAACATGGCCACAGTGTCTTGCTCTGGGCTTCTAGGAAATGGTGTAAAATCTGGTCTTTTTTTTTTCTTGAGGCATAAAGCTGTCTCCCTTTTGTTAATTTCAATTGTTTTGGGGAAACAGGTGGTTTTTGGTTACATGGATGAGTTCTTTAGGTGGTAATTTCTGAGATTTTTGGTGCACCTGTCACCCGAGTGTACACGGTACCCAATGTGTAGGCTTTTATCCCTCACTCCCCTTCCCATCCTTCCCCACAAGTCCCCAAGTCCATTATGTGTTATACGTACACCACGGAATACTACTTACCTCTTTTTTAAAGACAAAAGAGATCCAAATTTATGGAACTAGTGGGAAGTTGGGTGAAAGAATCATGCCCCAGAGTTTCTATCACAAAGAGAAAAGATGATATTTTCTGACTTAACACAAAATTGTGGCCTACGAAGAGCAGAAAAGTGATGGGAAATGTATCCCAAGACGCTTTCCTCCTTTGGATCAAAAGATGCATTGCACTAGTGAGATTGCAGCTGTTAACCTATCTTTTAGCATGGGTTCGCAAACTACTGCCAAGAGGGCCAAATCCATCCATGCTCATTCATTTATATATTGTCTGTGGATATCTGGTCTTGTACAGAGAAAGTTTGCCAACCTTGTGAAATTTTATTTTACCTATAAGTTGTATTAATGTTTAGTTGTCAGAATTTTGTCATCTTCACTTTTAGTTTTTACTTTTAAAGAGTAAAGTGGATGGATCACCTGAGGTCAGGAGTTCGAGACCAGCCTGGCCAACATGGTGAAACCCCCGTCTCTACTAAAAATACAAAAATTAGCCAGGCGTGGTGGCAGGTGCCTGTAGTGCCAGCTACTTAGGAGGCTGAGGCAGGAGAATCACTTGAACCCGAGAGGTGGAGGTTGCAGTGAGCCGAGATCGTGCCACTGCACTCCAGTCTGGGCAACAAAAGTGAAACTCCATCTCAAAAAAAACAAACAAAAAAAAAAGAATAAAACCTCCTGAGATATATCTGCTGCTGGTAAATTTCCTCATGTAATACATTTGTGGCAGTGTGGAATTTTTGTCCCCTCTCATCACTTTATCTTCCTCTCTGTCTCCCTCCCTCCCTCTTTCCCTCTGCCTCTCTTTCTTGTCCCACTTCGTTCTCTCTTTTCCAATATCCTACCCCTTTCAGCCTACCACTATACATCCCCAGTAAAGACAAAACTTTTTTTTTCCCGAAGCAGTGTCTCACCCTGTCACCCAGGCTTGAGTGCAGTGGCATGATCTATCACTGCAACTGCCATCTCCCGGGTTCAAGTGATTCTTCCGCCTCAGCCTCCCCAGTAGCTGTGATTATAGGTGCGTGCCACCATGCCTGGCTAATTTTTGTATTTTTAACAGAGACAGGGTTTCATCATGTTGGCCAGGCTGGTCTTGAGCTCCTGACTTCAAGTGATCTTCCAGCCTCAACCTCCCAAAGTGCTGGGTTTACAGGTGTGAGCCATCGTGCCCAGCCAAGAGAAAGGGTTTTTTGATAAGACAGAAAAACAAAATGAAGACATGGCAACATCACAGTACATCAGCATGTTTCAGTAAAAAATGATTCTTACTGACCACAGATATATCTGTCTTAGAAGACTCAGTCTAAAGACTCTGAAAGACACAGAGCTGTGTGCATCTGGAATGTCTTGGGTGGGCCCAAGAATCTACAATTTCCACAAACCTATTATAGTTGGCACCTGCCCCAGAGGTTAAGCTAGGTCCTCAAACTCTTCTGTTCATGGACCAGCTTCTATTCCCCTCCCTCCCTGTGTGTCATGCCAGCAGGGTTTGTGCTTGGAGGGCAAAACAACTCATTCTTCCTATCAATTGCCTTGAATCTGCTCTGCCCTGGCCACTTGTTTCTCAAGGGATATAGATCTTTTACAGGGTCTGAAGTACCTTCACAGAGTTAGAACAAGTGGCCGTTCAGAATGCATGGAAATGTAATATCAAGCTTAGAAGTGCTTTCTGCTAAGCTATGCCAGGAATGGGAGGCTTAGGCACATGTTTATCATAATGGCAAAAAAAATTTATGGATTGGAACCATGTGTGCAAGGATTTAATACCTGGAGGCAATTAAGACTGTGATAGTTCTAGACAAAAAGCATTAAAATTCTGCAAACCACTCACCCCTTTTTATAAGGGAAAGCTCAGTGCAAACAAGCTATTTCCCCAAGATCTATCGTATAATTGAGAACTCTTTGAACAGTTTATAAAGAAATGGCCTCTACTCTGATACCAAGTTCCTTTTCTAGAATCCATAGGTGGTGCTAGCTCCTTATCTTTCTAACTTGATAGGCAAAAGACCCTCATCTTACCAATTCCCCAGGAAAGTTAAACATAACTACCTTTCTGGTACCCCTGTTGATAATTATTTGAACATATTTTTCTTTGAGGACTTATCAAAATTGTGTTATAATTGCATGTCTACAGTCCCTGTCCCCAGCAAAACTGGGAGCTCTTTGAGGACAATCACTTCTGCAACTGTGTCACCTCACTTCACACCATGCCTGGTACCCACCCTGGTTGATGTTAAATGGATACATCCATGAGTTTATTATCAGAGAAAGAAGAAAAGCTGCTTTTTGTTTGGGGGAACAGGGATAGGGCCCAGGATGAAGTGGGTAAGCCAGCTAACTGGGAGAATTCTCTTGCAGCCAGGCAGGAGAGGTGGAGACCATTCTCCCGGTCGGGGGGTGGGAAGGGGTGGTGGAGGATACACAGGCGCTTGGAATTTTGCTTGTGTGGCAGTGGCTTTGGGCCAAAGTATTGCACTTTTTGCAAACTCAGCCCCATAAACAGACATTTTCTGGACCAAAGCTCTCTGCTCAGATCCTTCCCGCCACTCTGGCTACATTTGTCCCAGTCACGTCACTCTGTGGGTTGAAAAAAATGCAAGACCTTGGGGAAGAAGAAAGGACATCTTTAGACAAGATGGCTCACATCTCATCTTCATAAGGGCCATGAGGGTTACATGGATTTCATTTTAGACCCCCTTTTCCCCGTGAGCACCAAAACTCGCGTCAAGTTATGATGGTGAACTTTAAAGGACATTGTATTTTCAAATGAACAAATGGGAGAAAATGTTCTCTTCCTTTTGCAGCCTGGTCCCTTTTCCCTAGTCCCATGGCAGCGTGATTGAGCCACAGTCGTTCCCATCTGTTGTGCAGCTGCTGAGTCAAAGAAAGAGGCTGGGATATTTTCTCGCATTGGGGCTGCATTAGGCCTGAGTTGCTTATACATTGCTTTTGGCACTCATTTTTGTAAGCACTCAAGCCTGTTTTCAAGTAAGCCCCTGAGATTTCTTTTTTCAAAGAATAACATTCTCTACATTCCCATCTTCGTTTGGGCATAAAAATGGGAGCGTTCCCTTTGTCTCTAAGCCTAGCATTTTTGCACAATTTAACAAATGTCTATTGAGCACCTACCACATGGCCAGACACTGCACCATGGGATGTAGGAAGTCTGATGCTGAAGAGACCATGATCTTTGCCTTCAGAGAGTTTGTGACCCATCAAAAGGGCCATAACAGTGAACAACTCATTATAATACAATAAAACGTGTACATATGATATCTAAGTGCCAAAGTGCTACAGAAGATAGAATAATTATATTTAGGAGTGGTAGGGAAGGCTTCTTTTTGAAGGTTAACTCAAGTTGGGATTTTAGGGGATGACTAGGAGTTTATCAAGCAAAGACAATAACAACAATATATAATTAGATGTTTTATTATATAACCTAATTTTTGTCTATATTCACTACCACTTGTGGAGCATGTATTATGTGACAAGCATTCTGCTGAAATATTTACAAACATCATCTTATTTATTTCTCAGAATAATTATTATAATAATAACAAATTTACTTCTAACACTTGCTATGCAGCAGGCCTTGACCTAAGCACTTTATAAATAGACAAAGAACAAATGAGATGAATCTCTGGAGTTTTCTTCACAACCTTGTGGATCACTGCTCTGAGAATCACCAAAAGAGAAATAGTCAGCATTTTCCCAGTGTTTATATATTTCTACAATGTTTAACTGGTTAGTACATGGAAGGGGAGAGGGAAGGATGTCAGGCGGTGGCAAAAGAAAAATCTTTATTCCCAGGCCTAACCCTCAATTTACTCTCAAATGTATAGATTTTTATTACTATGGACTTAGAAATATTTTTTTCTTTAGGAAAAAAGAATTTATGATTAAAATATCACCCAGAAAAGTAAAATTTTAGAAAAAAAAGATGTCCTCTTTTCCACCCTTAGTAAAGATCTATAATAACCTTTCTCATGATCTTTATCCACACTTCCTAGAGTCCCTCTGGGAAGAGTCTGCTACTGTCAAGCCATATTTATGCTTAGCTCTTTGGTTCCCATCTGAAACAGAGCTTTGGAACCATCATTATTCTGTAGCTGATCTCCAAGTCCATCTATGACTTGGCTTTGGACTTAGTTCTTTGGTATATAAGTTGACTTTCACCACTAAATCTAAGAAATCTGTGTTTGTATTTGTATTGACACAAATTAGGAATACTGATTGGAATAATGAAACAATGAGGAAAATTTTTCACATGGTGACAGATACTGATTTTCCACATAAAACTACTCTTCCTGGTTTTCTGTCTTTTTAATCCAACTTTAGAGTATAAAAACGAAGTGAAATTAAACTGCCTTCATGCTACAGAAATAGGACAATTCCGTGAGAGACAATAGTCGCTCAACTGATAGTTTGATGTCCTACATCTGTCCATTGATTTGTCACAACTTGGGAACCATGAAGTTAAAATATTCCAATGTCCAGTGACCACCCCAACCAAAATCCTGCCAACAGGGTGCCCTTCCAAGAAACTCTGTGGTACCCTCAGAAAAGCCCTTTAAAATTCAACATGCTCCTCCTAGATGAACAAACTCTTCTTCAAACTGAGGGTGCTTTGGTCTTAGTGCCTGCCAACCAGTCTCTTCGGAGAAGCTGCAACCCACAGGACGGAAAGCTCCTAACTCATTTGCCAGAGCCCAGCATTGTGAAATGAAGTCAGAAATTTCCACAGTGCCAATAGCCACAAAAATAAGCCTTGCGCGTACAATCTGGGGTCCAGATCACCTAACCAGAGACCAAGTCACTCTTTAGAGTAAGTCAAAGTGTTTTGCTGGTGTGGTTGAATAAGAAATGGCAGTATACAGATATACCCCTGTTCTCTGTTCATCAAAGACTCTTCCCCATGTCTCTACCTAAAGGAGGAAAACAAGGGCGGGAGAAATAGATATTCAAAAGACAGAGCACACCTGACTTTAAAAAGTCATTCCCTGGCTTTGGTTTCAGCTCCCCATTTTGGTCCTTCGTGCATTACCATTTCCTCTCTTTTCTACGAGATTGTTATGTGCATCTAAATCTCAGATTAATTTAACAATCCCAACAATTTTGAGGACATCTGAGTGCTCACAGGTATGGCTTACATGAATCCTTAGCTTCATGACTCATAGTTCTGTGGTTCCCCAGGAAGTGCATCATTGAGAGAGAAAGGCTTTGGGAGCTAATGTTCTAAATATTAATTGAGGTTCTTAAATGTGAGCTCTCATTGCAGGCTCCAGACTCCCCCTGGAATGAAATTACATTGAACATTTAACATTTTTCAGAGTTCACCTTCTACTTTAAAGAAGGGGAAGAAAATTGTTTTGGCAATGCAGATGTCTATTAGTATACACATCAAGAATAATAAAACCATGGTTTTGGTTTTTTTTTTAAAAAGGATGCAGAAAACAGCTCCCAGAGAAGTAATTTTTCAATTTCCTTGATTTGTTTAGTGGGAAATTGCTCTTCAATTTATTATAATTTGAAAAGACAATGAATTCTTCATTTGGAATTAAAGTAGAAATGACTGAAATGCATCTTGCTTGTCTCAGAATTTACAACCTGTTTGGATAAAGCATTTTGAGTCATGGATCATGGTTAAAACCCAAGACTTAGAAGGCTGGTAATGCATTCCACATGGTTTCTCCTAAATGATAATTATAGCTCATTCTGAACTACAAATTATATACACTAAAAATGTTAATTTAATTTAGGGTAACTGATTTTTTCCCTAAAAGCAGGTGTAATCGGAATTACATTGTCTAAATATTGTCAGTAATGCTAGACATGATGAATTGGTGTAACCAAATTATTTCTGAATTTGACTTTATTTTGCGGATTTTCCTTGCAAATGTTCAGCCTGGTACGCATTCTCTGTGATTTATCCTGAACAGATCAAACATTAATGAAGAAAATCAAAACAAATGCCTCTCCCAGGCTCTCCAATATGGCTGTCGGAAATAGACTATCTAGGAGAGAAGAAAAGAGGATTAAAAACTGCAAACCAGCTTCCATGTGACTTCTTAGGATTTCCGAATCAGTCAGCATAAAAACAGAAACATTAATGATTATTGAAGTTGAAATTAACTGCAACCTCTGACGGAAAAGTACTTACTTATAAACTTTCAGTTAGTTTCTATAATGAAATATGGCAATGAATTAGCCATGATAACCTGGAAAAATAGGCTTAATGAGGAAAGCGGCTCATCTTTGGAAGCTGTGTTCTTCTCATATTTATTTCAGTGAATCTTCCTATTCCCACCCCACCAAAAAACACTGCCTTTTCACAAAGCCATCACTGCTTACAGGTAAAGGCAAATAGTTTGGAAAATTTTTAATTAGTCAAAACGTTCAAAGTGTCAGGAGGCTTAGAAACCATTCAAGTTCAGATACACTCAAAAGTCAGTATTCAGAAGGGAGGCAGACTATACCGTGAGTCATGGTTAGGGGCTGTGGCGCTGTGGCTCTGTGGCTCTGTAGCCCAGGGTTAGAACTGGCTTCCCAAACTTACTATGCCCAAGACCTTGAGGAATTTGTTTGATCAGTGTGAGCCTCAGTTTCTTCATCTGTCAAATGGGTATAATAATACAGGACAGGTATGAAAACAAAGAAAGCTTATCATAGAGTTTGGTGCCTAGAAATAATTTCTACATCTTTGCTGGCCTTATTGTAGCAAAAACTTAGAATGTATTTTAAAAATGTAGATCTTTGGGCTCCCACCCTGATAGATTCCAATTTGATCAGGGCACAGATAGGCATTTTGACAAACATCCAAGGTGGTCTTGGTGAGAAATATGGATGTGGTTCAACTCCCTTGTTTGAAAAATGATAAAAATAAGTCCCAGAGGGTGAAATGCCTTTCTCAAGGTCACACAGCTAGTGAACCACCTCATAGAGACCTCAGGTCTCTCATCTCCCATCCCAGCAGGCTCTCCACCACGGCTGTTTCCATTTATTGAGCCTTTAGGATGAATTTCTTTTTTTTGAGATGGAATCTCACTCTGTCTCCCAGGCTGGAGTGCAGTGGCATGATCTCGGCTCACTGCAAGCTCCACCTCCTGGGTTCAAGCGGTTCTCCTGCTTCAGCCTCCCAGTTAGCTGGGACTACAGGCGCCCGCCACCACACCCAGCTAATTTTTTTTGGTATTTTTAGTAGAGATGGGGTTTCACCGTGTTAGCCAGGACGGTCTCGATCTCCTGACCTCGTGATCCACCCACCTCGGCCTCCCAAAGTGCTGGGATTACAGGCATGAGCCACCACGCCAGGCCAAGATGAATTTCTTAACCAGAAGTTCACATTAGAAACATGTGAAGAGACTTTTCAATGACTCACACTCAACCCCCAGCATAGCTCTGCTGAATCTGAAAACAAGTGGCAGATCTCAGACCTGAACCCAACTGCCCTGGTGTTCCATAGCACCAGGCGGCTGCTCGTGTTAGCATCCCATGCTCATGTCAGACTGGAGTGCATAATGCGTAATTTAACTCATCTTTGGGTCATTCTTCTCTCCTGACAACACTGCTAGATCATGGTACTATGCTAGAGACACAAGTTATTAAATGTATAATAAATATATTTTTGGTTTATTGCCCCTCTCTCAGTACAGAAATGCATTTTGTCATACCTCCTCATTTTCCAAGAGCCTTTAATATACAGGTTAGGCTAAGATAGCGGTTCTCAACTGGGGGTGCTTTTGCCACCTGGAGAACATTTGGCAATGTCCAGAGACATTTTGGGGTGTCATGACTGGGAGGCAGTGTTACTGGCATCTTGTGAGTAAAGGCCAGGGATGCTGCTGCACATCCTACAATGCACAGGACAATCCCACAACAGAATTATATGGCCCAAAATGTCACTAGTAGCAAGGTCACAAAACCATAAGCCAATCTGTGGAAGAAGGGCTCAGACTGGGGGATTTGCTTCTGAGGGAGCTGAAAGAGACTTATAGAGGGGAAAAAACTCATGTGGGAATGAACGAGGGAAGAGAAGTGTAGGCCCTACCATTTGGGAGCATCAGAGAGGTTCTGAAGAGGAAACAAAGAGTGGAGATTAGGGAGACAGAGATGGTGGGGCAGTCTTGAGGTGTGAGGGAGTCTGAAACTAAGAGAAAATGGTGCTTTAGGTTAGGAGTTGGATCCTCTTTAATACTCCTCAAGAAATGCAAGTTTAGATGGGAATTACTTATGTTTTGGTATCTTTGAATGTGACATTGCTCTGGGACTGGGCCCATGGAATGCTAGCTGATAGTGCAGTTACAGAACAGTCCCTAGAATTGGATCCCTTTCCTGAAGATGATGAATAACATCTTAAAGTGTCAAAACAATTTTTCCTTTATTTAATACTGTTTAGGCCTTAGGTCAACACCATGCTTTTCAGTGAGGAGGAAAAGGGAGGTGGGAGAAGCAGAGTCAAAGACCCAGAAAGGCTCTAGAAGCAGGTTTCTGGATTGGCTTTGGTCACCAAAACCCCAATCACATTGACCAAGAGCCATTAACTTTCATGGTGACCCCAGGAAACCAAATAACTATATAATCTGTAGGTAAAATTCTTAGGCTGGTAAGGGCAGAACATTCTGTAAATACTGACTATGGGAAAGGATATCCCCTGTCACAGATTTTTACCATAATGGCCCACAACAACTCATGCCACCCCATGTCCAGGCATCTCTGCAACACAGCATCATCACTCCTTTCAACAACAGGCAGCTCCATTGTTCCACCCTCTTGAATTTGGGCTGCCCTTGCCACTTGTTTTGACCAATAGGATGTGGCAGAAGTGATGTTGTACAACTCCTGAAACCTGGGCCTTAAGAGACCTTGCAGCTTCTGCTGTCACCCTCCTGGAACCCTGATATGTCCCTGCTGTCAAGTCCAGTGTTGCCTATGGGAGGAAGAGAAGGCGTGTCATGGAAAGCTGAGACATCAATTACCAGACACATAAATGAAGCCACTGGGCTCTCCAGTGTCAGTCAAGCGGTCAAATGACTGCAGCTACGTGAGTGACCCCAGGCAAGACCAGCAGAAGAACCACCCAGATTGCCAATCCAGCAAATGAGGAGACAATAATAAATGATTGCTGTTTGGGCGTGGTTTGTTTCTCAGCAATTGGTAACTAAAAAAATTCTCTCAAAGTCCCCAGGAACAAATTGCCTTAGGCAAAAATTGCTCACACAGGCGGAGAAGGCAGCTGTGTCCTCCTCACTGTTTCTCTTTCTCCTAGGCCTACAGCTCAATCTGGGTCTCAGGTAGTCAAAACTCTGAGGTCAGTAAAATGTCTTTGGCCCATTTTTGGTTCTTGTTAAGGATTCTTCTTTTCCCTCCCAGGAGCTCCTGTCCTCCCCACAGCAACTTCTAAAATACCAGGGCCACCAGGGGAGTAGCTAGTCACCACCAACCTTCTACCAGGCGGGACACCGTGTTCCAAGAAGTCCTCTTCTGGCTCACAAAAACTTTTCTTCCCTAAATATCCTGCTCCCACCTCGCAGTCACAGGGGAAATGGCTCAGATCTGTTGATTTACTAAGGTGTGACTGACTGAAAAAATGTTTCAACAGTATTTATTAATGATGATATTGTGAGAATCCTGTGTGCCTTAGGCATATACCACTGCTAAGTTTACACTGACCAGGTAATGGGGCACGGAAGGAAAAAGAATCAGAGCTATGAAGGGATTTGCCTGAGGGCACAGAGCTCAGAAAGACAGAGCTCAATCTTTCAGACTCGGAAGAGAGTGTTTTTCCAGTATTTAACATCACCTGATCTATAGGTGTGACCTGGGATACCTAATTTCAGAAACTGTGCCAGGGAAAGGAAGAAGGTCACTGGAGCATGTTCAGTCATTCAGTAAATGTTCGTGTGCTCACTGTCTGTAGGGCACCGTCTTAGCCATAGAGCTATATATAAGAATTACTGAGGATTTCTGAGCAAGTGAGCTCATGATGATATTCTAGTCCCCTGGAAGATCACTCTTCCAGTAACATACGTGAAGGGATTAGAATATCGGGTACGCAGCTAGGAGGCTACTTCAGTGCCTGAACAGGCAGGTTGGAAAGTTGAGAAGTTGTTGGCAGGGTGCGGTGGCTCACGCCTATAATCCCAGCACTTAAGGAGGCCAAGGCGGGCGGATCACAAGGTCAGGAGATCGAGACCATCGTGGCTAACACGGTGAAACCCCGTCTCTAATAAAAATACAAAAAAATTAGCCAGGCATGGTGGCGGGCACCTGTAGTCCCAGCTACTCAGGAGGCTGAGGCAGGAGAATGGCGTGAACCCGGGAGGCAGAGCTTGCAGTGAGCCAAGATTGCGCCACTGCACTCCAGCGTGGGCGACAGAGCGAGACTCCGTCTCAAAAAAAAAAGTTGAGAAGTTGTTTGGAGGCAAAAATTCACAGAATCATAGTTATGTTTTGAGAGATAGGATTTACGACCTGCTCTCCCTAATGACATATAATAATAAGGTTATGAACAGAGTCAGGCCAAGCTCTAGAGTCAGACAGAAGTGGACTTGGATTCCTGTTCCTTCAATAGCTGTATAACTTTGTCCGAAATTTTGTGCTTTCTAAATCTCAATTTCCCCATATGTAAAATGGGTCTCATAATGACACCAGCCTCAGAAGATGGTTGTGAGTATTGAACATCATCACATAGGCAAAGCACTAAATTTGTGCCTGGCTTATAAACATCCAGCAAGTGGTAGTTATTTTCACTGTTGCTCTGCTTGTATATGAATGTTTTCCCCACTTGCAAGCTTTTGCTGTGTGTCCATGTCCTCTTTCCTTTACCTTCATTGATGTGGTGTCATTGGGGTGTGTTTGAATGATTGGTCTGGCATTGTAGGGCCTTTGAGAAAACTGCATAAATATAATCTTTGGTGCTCCCAACTTCCATGCATTTTACCTATTGGTTTGACTGTGATTTTAAGAAGTCTTACTAAGTATCCAGCATTACCCTTGGGTCTGTATGACACATATTTTGATTTAAGAAACTCAATTATCTGGGAAACTCAGGACATCTCAGGTTCTGGAAAATTGCCTCAAGGGATTAACCGGTTTAATGGGGGAAGGTAGCAATCCTCTTCCCTCCCACTGCACACTCCTCTGAAATATCAAAGTTTTTCCCAGTGTTTGAATTGAGTCATATGTCAAGAAAAGCACATTGCGTTCCGTTGACATAAGACAAATGCCATATGTTAAGTTTATTTTTAAATGGTGGATAAGAACGGGGAAACCATGTTCCAGTCTGAGAAAATATTGATGCTGTGGTGTTGGTGAGGCAGGTTATGGTTTAATTCTTACCTGTGGATTAAAGAATGAAAAATGAACCTACATCCATGGCCTGACATCTGTGTAAATGGAACGTAGGGATGGAGGCCTGTCTGCCTGCCTTATGTTCTTGGGATAAAGTAAATACTGAAAGTCTTGAAATCTTTCCTAAGCCTAACAACATTGGCACAGCTGGGGCCCAGATGCACCGCAGGGCGGGTGGAAGGTCTTGGGTAGGGTAGACAAAGCAGAAGTGAGACGATGCCTTGGAGTTTAGGGACGTGGGAAGAAATAGTGGGAAAAGGCTGCTTTTACCCAGAATTTTCCTTATGCACAATTAGAAAGTGGATGAAGTTGGAGTTTGAGCTGTCCCTTGTTGTGCTGGACCCCTGTTAACCTCAACAAGGATGGCATCATGTTCAAGAGGCCGAAGAGACTTGGACCCAGCAGATGAGACATGGGGTTTTATTAGTGGGAAACTTACACACAGGGACGGTCCAGTGGTGGCAGACTGGGCAGAAGAACCACAACTGCTTGCAAAAAGCATGCAGTTTATATAGCATTTTCAGTTAGCACCCTCTGCCTAACAACCTCCACCTGGCAACCTTCAATTAACCCAAAACAAAGGGCCCGGATCTCCTGTACAGCTTACATTCCACAGGATGGATCCAAGGGCTTCAAATGTGCTCCACAGACAAGGAAAAAATCTCCCAGTTGGCCGCTCCTGGATTCCTTAGCTCGGAACTCCAGACACATATTCAGGTGCCATATGGGGTCATTTTCAGGGTAGGCTTAAGCAAGTTATTGCCGTCAGGTGCATCTGCCATACATCCCTCCACCCATCCCCTTTCTGGCCATCCTACCAGCTCACTCCCGATTCTATGTTCCACCCCCACCCTTCTCAATATTTACAGTCTCTCTTAATATGATCATGAGGGAAGTCTGGAAGTATCTCTTGAACCTAAAAATGCAGATGCCTCACACCTCATCTGTTCCCATCTTGGCACCATCCTACCTGCACCTCGGCAAGGAGATTTGGTCTCATGTTTGTCACCGCAAGCAATGGAAACAACTGGCGTGTCTGGCAACAGATGAAATAAGCCATGGTAATTTTGTATTGGTTCTGAGATGTCTTGTTTATAAAATGGGACTAGTATTGGCTGCTTATTTCATGGAGTTCCTTGAAGATTAAATAATAACAGTTCTTGGCAAACAGCAGTCTATAAATTTTAGCTACCTGTATGATTATTCTACTTCTTGCTACTACATGTAATACTGTACAGCTGTTTTTAAAAAAATGATCTATGTTCTTCTATAGTAACAATGACTTCAAGGGCAAAAGAATGCAAATGAAAACAATAAGCACAGTGTACCATTTTTCTTTTTATTCAAAACAGCACCAATTGCCTGCCAAGAACACACTTGCCCAGCTTATCTCATTTTTACCAGCCTCTCAGACATTCAAGAGGAACTGGAAAATAAAAAATGTACAGGAATAGCATTTATATGTTTAAACAATTCTTTACAAAACAAAATTATACAGTTTTGGGATATACATATGTGTATAAAAACAGAAAACTCTCAGCAAAAATACAGATCAAACTCCTAAAGAAGTAAAGTGAGATCAGGCACGGTGGCTCACACCTGTAATCCCAGCACTTTGGGAGGCTGAGGCAGGTGGATCGCTTGAGGTCAGGAGTTTGAGACCAGCCTGACCAACATGGTGAAACCCTGTCTCTAACCAAAAATATAAAACTTAGCTGGGCATGGTGGCGTGCACACATAGTCCCAGCTACATGGGAGGCTGAGGCAGGAGAATTGCTTGAACCTGGGAGATGGAGGTTGCAGTGAGCTGAGATGGCACCACTGCACTCCAGCCTGGGTGACAAAGCAAGACTCCATCTCAAAAAAAAAAAAAAGTAAAGTGGATGAAATTTGGGGCTTTTTGTGTTTCTTTAATCTCTCAAAAAATTGAGGGGGTGTAGTTTGGGGTTAGAGGAAGGAAGGATTTCAGTCTCATTCTTAATGGTTTTCATTTTGTATAGGAATTTATACTCATATACCTGTTACTTGTGCCATCAAAAAATACTTTAAAGGAGAAGGAGCAACCCATGCTCAGGTGTTCACTTTTAACCAAGTCAGATGTTTGTTCTTGAGTAAGCATGACCTGAATCTTACAATCTCAGAAGAGGAGGGCCCCACTGGGACCTTCTAGAAAAGGTGTGTGATCTACATGCGAGGGAACCGAGGCAACTAGCTTAAGGTCACATAGCAGAGGCAGTAGGGAGGGAAGAGGGGAGGGAAGGAACAAGTGGCTGGCTTTGGGGTGGGGAGGAGTCGTTGGATAAAAACTAGCTAATGTTGCAGAGCAGCTAAGGTTAAGGGGGCCTGAAGGCTGGAAGAAAGGAAGATGAACTAGAAGGATGTTAAAAGGTGTACGTAGCCGAAACACACAAAAGGAAAAATGTAGCATGCAAGTTTCTCAGGCTTTTCTCTTCCCAGTGCTTACTGAGCGGCTTCTGGGTTTGCCTGCTCACCCTCTAGGGCCTTTGGTTGTGTTAATGCTGGGAATAGCAGAAAGATAATTTAAAAATATCCAGAAAATCTTGACATCTTTACATTAGAAAAGACCAAGAACCTCATGAAAGAAAATACCAGATCCAAAATGTCAAAAAATATCCAGAAAAATCTTGAAATCTTTACATTAGAAAAGACCAAGACCCTCATGAAAGAAAATACCAGATCCAAAATGTCAAAAAAAATCCAGAAAATCTTGAAATCTTTACATTAGAAAAGACCAAGACCCTGATGAAAGAAAATACCGGATCCAAAATGTCAAGGGTAAGGAGTCAAGAAAGAACCATGCTAGAGGGAGTCTGGAAAGCGTGGAGGTTGCAGGGAGGTTCAACAAGAGTTGGCTGCACTCCAGAAACAATGGGATAAAAGGCGGAAAAGAGAACTTTATAACATTTCTGTGAGTTAAAAATGTAATCCCCTTTGCTCATTGTTTCTTGAGACTTCAGTAAAAATTTAAATTTTTCTTCAATATTTTCTGGATGTCAGACTTCATGCTATATTGAATGAGACAGTAGACCAAGTTACTAATGATGGCACTAAAAATCACCACTGCTGATGGAACTGGAAGGGGATAAACAACACTCTGAAATGCCAAGTTAGTATTAAGAGTATTAGAAACAGGCCCTCTCTCCGAATTGTATCTCCCAACCGTCTTCACTCCTTGCTGTCATCCCTTTGTTTCTCAGGCAAATACAAAAGTGACACGGTGGTCATATAAAGTCCACAACTGAAACCACTTTTTTTCCAATGTGATTTTTAGAAAGATTTTCATAACAGCACCATTTGCCTACCAGGAACACACTTTCCCAACTTTTGATTCTCATCTCCATAAGCCTTTGAGACTTTCAGTGAAACTAGAAAATGGAAATATGTAAAAACAGCACATGTCAAATCATCGCAACTTGGAAGAATAAAATATTCTCTCTCTTTGTTTCTCTCTCTCTCTCTCTCTCTCACACACACACACACACACACATACACACACACAAACATGAGGAAGGGAAAAAAACCAACTCATGTCCTCCATTTGTGCTGGCAGAGTACCAGGTGGGGGTGCTTAGGGACTTACTAAATTTGGTGCCCTGTTGAAAGCATAAGGTTTTTCTACTTAGTTACAAGCAGCCACTGCAGAGCGTTGGTTTATCCGCCCTTAGTGACCTTAGCCTGGTGAATGGGTTTTATGTACTGCATTTTCCAAACAGATCAGAATATGGAATATGCATTGACGTTTATGTGCCAAAAATTACCTGGGTGGCACCTTCCTATAAGAATGGAAATGATTCTCCTGAATCCCGCACACGTTGAACGAAGAATAAACAACCTTGTTGAAAGAGTCTACATGACCTGGAATGCTAAAAAGCCTTTGGTTTGCTTGCTGTAGTGCAAAAATATGAGAAATATTTAATCTTTAAAAATACACAATGGTATCATAATTTTGCTGCAGGTTCAAAGGCAGCACAATATAACTTAGGGTTTTTAAAATGTAATGTCATTGTATATTTTCAAATGCAAACAGCAGAGAGTTTGATAAATAGCTAGAGAGCACCAGACCATATCTTATCCTTATAAAAGTGTCTCCTGTGAATGTTCAGTGTATCTCTCAGAACATTCTTAATATGCTCCATAGCTGAATGTGCAGACAGCAACTCTATAGAAATGTATACACCTACTTGGTGTGCGGTCTATGTCGATTCCAAGTGAAGCTTATATAAACTTCAGATGCCCAGCCTTTTGCTTTTGGAAACACATCTAAATGTTTATAATTTTCTAGATCTCTTCTATACCCAGGGTTTTAAAAATTTTATTTTTGACACAATATTCCTGTTTTTTAAATAATCAAACCAAGTTATTTATAATATATCTTGATCTGTTTTAATCCATGTTTGATGTTTAATTGTGTATTTAAAACTTTATGAGTTTTATATCATAAAATTGATATATGGTCGTTATAAAATGGATTTTGTATAGTGTATGTTTAATTCAACTACAAGTAACAAAGACGTAAATATGGGGATTTATTGGCTCTTATAAAGCCTGGAACCAGGAACCAGGCAGCAGAGCAGCACTATCTAATAGAACTTTCTGTGATGATGGAAATGTTCTATTATTTGTCTTGTCCAGTTTAGTAGCCACTAGTCACAGGTAGCCACTGAGCTCTTTAAATGTGGCTTAGTAGGGCTGAAGAATTAAACTTTTTATTTTATGTTATTTTAATTAATTTAAAATATTCATATGTGGCTACTGCTACTATCATAGCAGACGGCAAAAGTGGTAGCAGGTTGGTAGGAAGGAGACTCATGGTCCTTCATCCTAGTGTTCTCCCGTCCATGGCTTCTGCCCTCCAGATCTCCTCATGGTCCAAGATGGCTGCTGGGAGCATACCAGGAATCCACATCCCAAGCAGCAGAAAGCAACATAGGCAAAAGGGCAAATCCCTTCCCTTTCTAGAAGCCCTTTCTAGCTGTCATATACAACACTTCTACTTGCCTAGAACTTAGTCTTATGACTACACCGAGCCATAAGGAGTCTGGAAAATATTTGGGGTTTATTTTATTTGTGTATTAATTTTGTTCTGTTTTGGTTTGATTTTGTTTTCTTTTTTGACTGAAGAAGGGATTCGAGGGCAGGTAGTTCACAGTCCCTGCCACAAAAAGTTGCACAGTTCATCATTCCCTTCCGTTCCTCCGATCCCCAACCCAAACCCATTACTAGTCCTCAGAGATAACTGCCATTAGTAACATTGGATGTAACCATCTGGCAAATTCATTTGTACACAAACATATACCGTTTTTACATTATGCATTATTTACAACGTATCTTGGATGGCTTTCGATGATAGTATATATAGATCTACATAGTTCTACTTCATTCAATAGACAATAAATTCCACGAGGGCAAGAACTGGGCCTGCTGTATTCATCTTTGTGCCCTACATATAGTAGACATTGAAAGAAATCAGCACCATTGTGTCTCAATTTACGGATGTACCATAATTTATTTAATCCATTCTTTTCTCCTAACCCTCCAAATAACAAATCCTCCTGAGAAAAAACAACTTTGCTTTATTCTCAGAGAACTCTGCAGCATTAACTAAATTAGCTATGCCCCTGACAATCTAATTTTCTAATTGTCTTTCCAATCAACTGCAAAAATTGATTGTCTCCACTCTTTTGTGATTTGATTCCATTGCTATAACAACTCAAAAATATGTATCCATGTATCTGTTACTCCAGCCATGAAGATATGTGTGGATTTGAGACAGCACCAGCTAAGGAAAAATCAAATTGTTTAAAAATTCTCTTAAGAAAGGAAATAACTCACTTCTTTGTGTTTTCCAGACATGGCCTAGTACAGATATATTCTACAACTGGAGAAAAATGGTTATGATTAAGGCTTAGAAGTGGAGTGCAGTGAAGAAACTTTAGGGAAACCTGACAACCACCCCCTCTGCTGATCCCTGTGGAATTTTACATGGATAATGAGTAAAAGGTATAGCTGAAGAAACAGAGAGACAGTTTGGCAAACAGGAAAGAAGCACGAACCCCTGACTTCATTTTCTTATCGTTCAAAGGGTGACAGTGTCCCTTGCATCGTGTCCAGCGTCATGGTGTGAATTCAATGAAATCATCAACGTATTCACCTACCATATGTTGCCTGGCACATAGCAGCACTCACACAATCAGAGCTGTATATGTGGAAAATATTCACTTGTTTCCCACATACTGGAATGGGTGCTAAGAACCACTGAGTCCATTTAAGGAGAGAGATTTTTTTTTCCTTTTTTGAGACAGAGTCTCACTCTGTCACCCAGGATGGCGTGCAATGGTGCGATTATCGGCTCACTGCAACCTCCACCTTAGGGAAAGAGATCTTTACAACAGTCTCTACCATAGCGAGTAACTGAAACTGTTAGGGCCTGCAATGTAGCATATTTTCATTTCTGTATAAAGGCATCCTTACTGATATATAGTCCATACATATTTGGGTATCTCCTATACTAATCGATTAAGGCATTCTTGATACCTAGAGGACATAAAGACCAGCACAATATGCAGGACAGCGGCAATCCACTAGACCAGAAAGAAGCTCCATATTACAGACACCAGGAAATGTTTCTAAACCAGAGATTTCCCTCAGTCATCTGCACCAGAAATCCTTAGAGCTGCTAGTTAAAATGTAAATTCCTGGGGCCCAATTAAACATGCAGAATCAGAATTCATAGGGGTGAGGTCTACAGGTCTCCAATTTAACAAGATGACCAGGTCATTTTCGTGCATAGAAAAATTTAAAAATCATTGTCCAAGAAGGACTTAAATTGAGTAACAATAACTAAATCGAATAACTGGATGCTTTTTAGAACCTGTCTTGTTGAAGTGACACAGCTGACACAGTAGAATACAAAGAGGAGTAACACAGGTACCCTCTCCTCAAGAACACAGTGTCACGAGCACAGAGTAGAGATGAGTAGGAGGAGAAACAGCAGAAAGGAAGGAGGGATTAGCTCTTTAAGACATTGCTAGGGGAGGCTTTAAAGAACAGGTGATATCTGAGCTAGGCTTTGAAGGCTGAACAAGAGTTCACCAAGTTGCCGAGCTGGCACAATACATAGTCTAGGGCAGTACTTCTCAGACGTTACTGCATATAGGAATTGCCTGGGGAGCCTGTTAAAATGCAAACTCTATTTCAATCAGTCTGGGGTAAAGCTCCCAGATGGTGCTAATGTTCCATGGACCACATTTTGAGTAGCAAAGCTCTAGAGAAAGAAATGGCATAGTCATAATGAATCAGACAAGTGTGTATTAGTTTGTTCTCATGCCACTAATAAACACATGCCCAAGACTGGGTGATTTATAAAGGAAAGAGGTTTAATGGACTTACAGTTCCACGTGGCTGGGGAGGCCTCACAATCATGGTGGAAGGCAAAGGAGGAGTAAAGTCAAGTCTTACATGGTGGCAGGCAAGAGAGCACGTGCAGAGGAACTCCCCTTTATGAAACCATCAGATCTCATGAGACTTATTCACTATCATAAGAACAGCACGGGAAAGACCTGCCCCCCGTGATTCAATTATCTCCCACCAGGTCCCTCCCATAACACGTGGGAATTATGGAAGCTACAATTCAAGATGAGATTTGGGTGGGGACACAGCCAAACCATACCAGTTTCCATTCTTCTGATAGTGAGGCAGGAATTACATAGTTTGTTGCAACCTTTTTTACTTCTCTTATGGAGAACCAACTGATCTCTTCCCTTCTACTCAGGAATATCATTAACCATCATTAAATAAATACACCCCTTAGGCATCTCACCCTAGACCCTGCTACATGGAGTTACCTGAGGAAAAAGCAACTCAATCTAAAACCAATATCAGCAATTCTAAGCATTCAGTAAACTGGCCAGTACATTTTAGTGGTTATTGTTTTACATCTATTTTCCTGTATCTTTTACTGTTCTGCCCTTCACCTCAGCCACAGATTTACTTCTTTTTTTATTGTATCCTCAAATTAAGGAACAACAGAACATACTTTCTCCAATGCAAATTCTCAGTGCTCCCCAAGTCCCACCTGTATACCACACCTCGGGGAAGATGCCAGAGATTGACTCTCTCATTGTCTTTGCTATGTTCTAAGAAATTCCCCCTACAATTACAGCTCTCAGCTTAACCTTTCTCCCAATCTCTAGACTGTCCTGCCAAGAGAGAATACAGTGAAACGGTATGGAACATACACAGTGGAACAGAGGACACTGATGGAACAGTGTTTATAAGCACAAAGTTTGGAAGTACGGAATCCTAGATAAAATCCTGACTGTGGAATTAGCTGCGTGACCTTCGGCAAATTACTTCATCTCTTTGAGCCTCAGTGTCTTCACATATAAAATGAGAATAATAAAGGCCCTTATCTCATAGTATTTCTGAAAGTGTTAAAAAAGCAAACCTAAGTAAAGGGCCCAGTACCTGGTTTGTCAGAGTTATTTTTTTAAAAAGTTGTAGCTGTCATCATAATCAGACTCACTCTCCCTACTGTATAACCTCCACTGTCACCTCCGTTTCAGTTCCAATCCCTGTACTGACCCAGATGCCCAATTCACACACCTGAACACCCTGCACCCATCCGCCTTCACAGTGCCTTCTCTTACCCATAGATACTACTCTGTTTTTTTTGTCTGAAGCCATTTTCTGCTTGTGTATTTCTTCTAAAAGACTGAATCTTGTTTGCAGAGAAGGACAAACACACCCACATAACCCACGTTTGCTATCTCACCATGTTTTATTATAAGCCTTGTGGACAATCATGACAGGCGAGGGAAAAGGCAGCCTAGGAGAAAATGTTCCTGGATGCACTTGCCAAGCCAAGGTGTGGCCATGACAACCTGTGTACACACATGGATACCACTGAGATTTTTCTGTTTAGGATTTTGGCTTGCTTAACTACTGATCATATCTAATCTGTCTCATATATTTGAAGTAATTAACTACGGTTCTGTGTCCTGCAGTGCACTTGCATATTGCCACAATGACAGGCATTCCAAACTTTTGAAAGTTTGCTACTTACATCAAGATGGACTGAGTACACTTAAGCTGAATCTTGAAACACTTAAATAGTTAACCAATTTATTGTGAAATCAATTCGCCCTTTCACACTTAACTCTGTGAGTGTCTCAATTCATCATATCTGGAGATTCAATGTAGCACATGTGTTGGGGAGGAGAGTTTTTTCTTTGTGTAGTGTGTTGTCTTCTGTCCTGGAATAGGACAATGGGTAAGTAATGGATTATCAGGAGAAGTGAGAAAACTGATTTCCAATTAGTTTTCTTCCTCGAAGTGATTTAGGAGAGGTGAACTTTATTTCCTAAGCTGGCATTTTTCAAACTTTCAAAGATTGATTCATTCAAAAAAATGTTCCTGTGTGCTCCTATGCATGTGAATAGGATACACTAGGGATACACTGATCCCAGCGCACCTCCATGATTTCTCTGTACAAAGGTCCATGGGCAGCATCTGACTGGAACGGAGAGAGCCATGGTACCTTCTACAAAGCCTTATGTGTACAGCAAGGTGTGCACCAAAGGATGCTGTTTCTCCTTTAGTTATTTATTTGAGGCAATTTGGGATGAAGGTCCTGATCAGCATCATTTCAAATCCATTTTCCTACTCTGAGCCTTAGAAGAGGGGCTGAAGCTACTCCTTGGCTCTGCTACTAATTGTTAAATGAAACAAACATGATGCCTCCCATCACGGCGGTTACAGTCTAGGGAGGGGATAAACAGACAATGAATGAGGAAAGAAACAAAAAAGTTGAATGAAGATGACAAGAAGTGTTATTAAGGAGATGAATAAGGTAGTGTGATAGAGAATAATGAGGAAGACCAGGGCAGGTGACATGTAAGGAGAAATTTGAAAATGAAGCATCAGGCATACAAAGAACAGAGGAACAGGTCTGTGTGCCGATAGAAGGCCCATGAGCCTAGAGGTGAGAGTAGAGTTGTATCTGCAGTGTGGGATGCCGGGGATGAATAGCCCTAGATGAGGTTGGAGAGGAGGACAGAGCTACATCCCACAAACTCCATGTAAGTAATGGGTTTGTGTGTTATGCCAAGTGTAATAGAAAGCCACTCAAAGATTTTGCAGAGCAGGACTCCTCCCTTTTTTATTATGTGAAATCTTACTTGTAAGACCAATATTTTAAATGATTAAAGCAGACCAACTCAGATTGAAGCAAGGATGGGGACGCAGAGCTTGCCAAAGAGGTGTTCTCCGCCCGGGCTCACTCCTGTGGCACCTCCCTGAGCCATTAGCTCTGCAGGCCACAGTTAGCTCACCGTTCTAGGCAAAGGGGAGCCAGAGCTGATATTTAAGGCAGATAATGATTTCAACTAGGGGTGAGTGAAAAGAGTGGCATCAGGACCTAGAGTCGCCCTGCTCTGGAGAAAACAGATTTGAAATGATGCTGATCAGGGCGATCACATGATTTCTGTTAGCATTGTTCAGCATCCCAAGCCAGGATTTGAGAAAGTGGACACCTGGAGTTGGGTAAGACAGTTGCTACCAGAGCTCTAAGATGTTGGTTGTAGGTCCTAGTTTGCTAGGAAAGAAGAAAATAACTCAGGGGAGGAATGGAGGAAGAAAGTCAAGGAAATAGAGCCCCCAGGAGATCAAAGGGAATATTAGCTGGGCAAGTGCAAGGAAAAAGCAGAAGAGAGTGCCAGGGGTATTGGGTAGAGATGTTCTGGGTGACAAGATCCAAAATGCAACCTGTGACTGGGAGTAGTGGCTCACACCTGTAATTGCAGAGCTTTGGGAGCCCAAGGCAGAAGGATCACTTGAGGCCAGGAGTTTCAGACCAGCATGGGTAACATAGCAAGACCCCATCTCTATTAAAAAAATTGTAAAAATAGCTGGGTGTGGGGATGCATGCCTGTAGTCCCAGCTACTCAGGATGCTAAGGTAGGAGGATGGCTTGAGCCCAGGAGATGGAGGCTGCAGTGAGTTATGGAGCACCACTCCACTCCAGCCTGGGCAACAGAGCAAGACCTGGTGTCAAAAAATAATAATTTTAAAAATAAATAACTAAACAAGAGAGAAAAAAAGCAGGCTGGGCACGGTGGCTCATGCCTATAATTCCAGCACTTTGGGAGGCCAAGGTGGGTGGATCACTTGAGGCCAGAAGTTCGAGACCAGCCTGGCCAACATGGTGAAATGCCATCTCTACCAAAAATACAAAAATTAGATGGGCATGGTGGCATGTGCCTGTAGTCCCAGCTACTTGAGAGTCTGAGGTATGAGAATCACTTGAATCACAGAAGCTGTAGTGAGCCAAGATTGTGCCACTACACTCCAGCCTGGGCAAAAGAGCGAGACTCTATCTCAAAAAAAGAAAAGAAAAAAAAGAAAAACAAAAAACAAATCATAGCTTGTGCATTACTAAGACAAGTGCAGTTAAAGGTTGCTGGAATGTAAGAGACCCAGGAAGTGTGAAGTCATTGGCTGGCTGAGCAGTAGGAGTGCTGAAGTCACGCAGGACGTGGTAGGAAGGATGGACAGAACTGTAGACTGGGTATGGATGAGAATTCATCAATATATCATGGTGACAACAGTGGGGAGAGGGTGATAGAGCTGAGTTACAGAGTCTTAAAGAGTAAAGCTTATTTGTTGTAACTTAATCAGTATTTCAGAAACCCAAAAGTGTATTTAAAAAGGTATTTATTATCCTTTGTATCTATCACTCAGCTTAAGAAAGCTTTATACCAACACTATTGCAGTCACCTGTGTAAATCCTAACGTATTTGTTCTCCTTTCTACTCTCACCAATATAACCACTGTTCTAATATGATGCTTATTATTTCCAAGCATTGCTTTACTTTTTTACTATATATAAAGTTTCCTTTAATGAAGCTTTGTTTTCCATGTCTTTAAATGTTGTGTAAATGATATACTATGTATTTGTCCACAATACGCTTTTTTTTTTTTTTTTTTTTTTGAGACAGAATTCCGTTCTTGTTGCCCAGGCTGGAGTGCAATGGTGTGATCTCACTTCACTGCAACCTGTGCCTCCTGGGTTCAAGCGATTCTCCTGCCTCAGCCTCCTGAGTAGCTGGGATTACAGACATGTGCCACCGTGCCCAGCTAATTTTGTATATTTAGTAGAGACAGGAATTCTCCATGTTGGTCAGGCTGGTCTCGAACTCCCATCTTCAGGTGATCTGCCCGCCTCGGCTTCCCAAAGTGCTGGGATTACAGGCATGAGCCACTGCACCTGGCCTACAATATGCTTTTATCATTCAACAGTAAATTATATAATATATAAAATATTTACTTATATAACATGTATATATTATATATAATATAGTATAATATACTATATTATATATATTATATTATATATAATATAGTTATATTTATATTATATTATATATACTATATTATATACTATATATACTATATTATATATACTATATATACTATATATGTGTATATATATACAGTATATATACTATATTATATATACAATATATACATATTAGCATATATTGTATTATAGTATATATTGTATAATATAGTATATTGTATATAATATTTTGTATATAATATTATTGTATATAATATTTGTATATAATATAGTATATTGTATATATTGTATAAGATAGTATATTATATATACTATAGTATAGTATATATAATATACTATAGTATATATAATATATCCTGGGTCTCTTACATTCCAGCAACCTTTAACCGCACTTGTCTTAGTAATGCACAAGCTATGATTTGTTTTTTGTTTTTCCTTTTTTTCTTTTCTTTTTTTGAGATAGAGTCTCGCTCTTTCGCCCAGGCTGGAGTGCAGTGGCGCAATCTTGGCTCACTACAGCTTCTGTGATTCAAGTGATTCTCATACCTCAGACTCTCAAGTAGCTGGGACTACAGGCACATGCCACCATACCCATCTAATTTTTGTATTTTTGGTAGAGACGGCATTTCACCATGTTGGCCAGGCTGGTCTCGAACTTCTGGCCTCAAGTGATCCACCCACCTTGGCCTCCCAAAGTGCTGGAATTATAGGCATGAGCCACCGTGCCCAGCCTGCTTTTTTTCTCTCTTGTTTAGTTATTTATTTTTAAAATTATTATTTTTTGACACCAGGTCTTGCTCTGTTGCCCAGGCTGGAGTGGAGTGGTGCTCCATAGCTCACTGCAGCCTCCATCTCCTGGGCTCAAGCCATCCTCCTACCTTAGCATCCTGAGTAGCTGGGACTACAGGCATGCATCCCCACACCCAGCTATTTTTACAATTTTTTTAATAGAGATGGGGTCTTGCTATGTTACCCATGCTGGTCTGAAACTCCTGGCCTCAAGTGATCCTTCTGCCTTGGGCTCCCAAAGCTCTGCAATATAGTATATACTATACTATAGTATATTATATATGCTATATTATACTATAATATAATATAGTATATATAATATATACTATATTATATTATATCATAGTATATAGTATAATATATAGTATATTATAGTATAGTATATAGTATAGTATATATAGTATATAGTATAGTATATCATAATATAGTATATATAATATATACTATAGTATATTATATATACTATAGTATACTATAATATAATATATATTATATAGTATATACATATTATGTAATATGTATTTTTATACATTATATAGTATATATGTATCATATAATGTATAAAATATACACATTATTTTCCTGAATATATATACACATTATTTTCCCTAATATATAGAGTATATATAATGTATAAAATATGTATACATATTATAGAATATATATATTATTATAAAATATGTATACATATTATAGAGTATGTATATATTGTATAATATATAGAATATGTATATATTATAGAATATGTATTCATTGTATAATATGTACATATCCTATAATAATATATACATAGCTATATATACATATTCTATAATATGTATATACAATATATACATATTCTATATCTATATATACATATGTGTGTATAAATATATGTGGCAAATGCATTTTTAAACTTTTTTATAATTTTTCTTTTTGCTATCTCTTGTTGAGCCTATTTTCTTAATTATATACATATTTATCATATGTATATAAAAATACATATGTTATACATTATATGTATATATTTCATATATAAATATATATAGTATACATTAATTATAATATATATGTATATAATATACATTATACATATTGTATATTTATATATTGTATAGTATACATATATTAAGTATGTCATATATTAAGTGTATGTAAGTATAAATATATATTAAGTATACACAAAGTATGTATACATATATCAAGTATATAATATATAATACATATAATATATATAAAATATATGTAAGGTATATATACATACATATATAGAGAGGGAGAGTTCACGTTCACTGCTGCATAGTTTTTTATTATGTGAATATGCAATTTATCCTTCTTCCTCTTGGAGAACATGAAGTCAGTTCTAATGTGTCTCATTTCAAACACTGCTCCAGTGAACATCTTTGTACGTATCTTCATGTGTGTCTGGGTGAGAGCTGCTCTGGTCTTACCTAGCTGTGAAACTCTTGGTCATAGTGTGAGGGCTTCTTTAGCATGACTAGATACTGCCAAATTGCTCTTTCGTGTAGTCATAAACATTTATATTCTCTCCAGGAGTCTAAGTTTCCATTACTCCATATCGTCATCTCCACTTGATATTATCCAACTTTTTAATAGGGTGTGAAATGATATTTACTAAGGTTTTGGCATCTACTTCCCTAATTACTAGTGTGGTTAAGAATCTTTTCATATTTTTGTGGGTATTCATGTTTCTTGGTCTGTGAATTGCTTCAATGTATCTATTACCCATTTTCTGTAAATTGGTGTTATTTTTTAATTGGTATATAGAACCTCATTATATATTCTAGACACTAATTCTGAGTGGCAAATGCATTTTTAAACTTTTTTTAAAATTTTCTTTTTGCTATCTTTTGTTGAGCCTATTTTCTTAATTTTAATATTGAAAAATGTATCAGGCTTTTCTGTGCTGTATTTAAGAAATCCTCAAAGGAAAAGTTCTAGAATGAGTGTGATCTGGAAGCATCCATGATCAGTGAGGGAAAAATCTGTCTTTTACTTTTTGTCCTGAGTTATAGAAAGTAAGAAAGGTTGAATGACCTCTACTTGAAAAAAGGATTGCTATTAAGTTTTCTAGGGAAAAGACTGCATTGTATAGTGATATTTCATGTCAAGCAAAGAGAATTCTAGAGACTTCAGTAGAAGGGGGTTGGTGGTGGACAGGCAGGACAAGGAATGAAAGAGAAAGGATGAGTAAGGCAGAGGTGAAGAAGAAAAGGAAGTGGTTGGAAGGGATCACTTTCTGGCCAGTGATCATGCATCCCAGCAGCAAAGGGAGGCAAAGTGGAAGAGGGAACTGTTGTAGATCTCTTCAGCCCCTGGGCTCTTTGCAGACTTAAATGTACATGTGAATCACCTAGGGATCTCATTAAAATTCATATTCTAATTCAATAGGTCTGAGACCCAAGACACTGCGTTCCTAACATTAAAATTAACATTCTAATTCAGTGGGTCTGGGACTTAAGATACTGCATTCGTAACAAGCTCCCAAGCGATGCTGATTCTGATGGTGCAGAGCCTATCAAGTTAGTACACCATCCTTTGCATCCTTCAACAGTGCATTTCACAATAAGCTAAATGGTTTCAGAAAGAGTATTCACAAACAACAGATCTACAAAAATATTGTTTGACCCAGAACATTTCTAGTTTCTTCCAGAGATTTATACTTTTTTCCTTCTTCCAGTTCCCCAGGTCATCAGACTAAACATCCAAGCATGTGAATAACAAGGTCGGAGGCCATTGCTTTGATTGGACACAGCTGGTGCCTGGGCCGGGCAATGGGAACTAGGCTGGGCTGTCTAGGGGCTTTCTGGTGACTGAGGAAGCTGAACTGACTCAGGCTGATGGCACACACTCTTTTAAAAGAAAATGGGAGGAAATGCCTGAAAACTAAGCCTAGGATCCCACAGGGAGGGCAGAAGGGCTAACCTCACTTGACACAATTTATCATATGCAGTTGTTCTAGAAGAGTCAGGCAAATATGACATCCAGGTATCAGGTTGTACAATGACTTTGCTAATTTGAGCACCTAAACTAGCCCAGTTAGTATTCCCATCCTAAGGATATGTTATCATGAATGGTGCCATCTGTTTATCTATCTGCCTATCATGGGTCCAATAATCATCTGTCAGTTTATTTTTCCCAGAAATGTATGAACCACTTTTAAGCCCAGGGCTTTAAAGAAATGGAGGAGGCTGGGCTCGGTGGTTCACACTTGTAATCCCAACACTTTGGGAGGCTGAGGTGGGAGGATACCTTGAGTCCAGGAGTTCAAGACCAGCCTGGGCAAAATAGCGAGACTCCAACTCTAAAAAAGAAGAAGAGGAAGAAGAAGAAGGAGAAAGAGGGAGGATGGAAGAAGAAAGAAGGAAGAAAAAGAAAGAGAAGGAGGAGGACAAGGAGAAGGAGAGAAAGAAAGAAGGGAAGAGGAGGAAGAGAAAAGAGAAGAGAAGAGAAGGAAATTCAAGCGCTCATTGAGAGTTTGTCATTTACTAGCTCTATAACCTGGGAGAAAAGGCCACTTTACCTCTCTGAATCTCAATTTCCTCATTCATAAAATGGAGAAAATGATGTTAATACTTTCTAAAGATTATAGTTTGTGATTTTCCTTTTATTTTGGTCATTTTTAGCTCATTTAAATCAAAATTTCTATAGAGGAGCCATGAACATCCATGTGCTTAGCAAACGCTGAGGTCCTTTAGTCTGACTGAGAAATGAGAGAAAAAAAGAAACCATCTCTTGAAGGAACAGTGGAAATAATGTGGCTTCAACGAGATTGCTATAGATCTGTTACCTTGTGGACACAGTCCAAGGCCATTTTGGTTCGAGCTCAGCTGATATAATTTTAAGATGATTTTGCCTTCCTCCATGAAATTCATTATTTATTACTGTGAATGGCCTAAATCAACTGACAGTTTTTGCTGTGCTGATTGAAGAGGCACATTTCCATTTGTGAGAAATGTATTGCTTTAGCCATGAATTCTTTTCTCTGAGCTACATCGTATGTTGGTTTTCCCCCAATTTTTTTTTCTTTTTTAAAAAATAATTTTGGGGGTTTCTATCATGTTAGGAGAAAATGGAGATCGAAAGACTTGCACATTGTCTTGAAATTCAATTACTAGGTTTTTTTGTTGTTGTTGTTTTATTTTTTTAAACACTGAATCTTGGAGTCAGGGCATCTGAGTTCCTCTTTGTTGTTGCCTCTTTTGCAAAAAGAGAAATGAAAACAAGCCCTTGGAAGACCCTGGGCCCCAGAGCATGGAAAAATTTATTGTCATGCAGGATGCATGAAGGGTTTCAGAAGTTTGAGATGAGAACAGGAATTCGAGTGGCCTCAAAAATACTCTACTTTCAGGAGGACACTTGGATTCAACTGGGAGGGAAAGGCTGTTTTAAACAATGAGGGCAACCTTTCTCTCTTGCTACCAGCGAGATGTCAGAACTGGTCCTTACCATGGGGGAGGGGAAAATAAAAGACAGAGAAATTCCCTCCGCAAGGACCCAGTGTTAAAATGCTGAGCTGCAATTATACTTCAAGGAGATGCCCAGCTGGAAGTATTTGAAAGGATTTTGACACCCAGTGGAAAACTCCAGAAGGGGTCCTGGGGTTAGAGGTCGTGTATGTAGCCTTAACGGCTACCTAGGACAGAGTTGTTTTTCTATCAGCACTTGACAGGTGAGTCGTGGACATCACATCTGCCTCCTGAGGGAGCTGACAAAATGTCAGGGCTCCACGCCCAGCTCAGCTTAGCATCACTCACTGCAGGCCCTTGTACAAACAGTTTCCAGTCACCAGGCCCTTTCTTTCCATTCAGCCTTTTTTAAAGTTAAACAAAGTCACTGACCATCACGAAGAAAATATTTAAAGCATTATATGGAAAAAAGGGAGTGCAAAATGGGACTGTACTTTGCTGTGTTTGGATTATAAACAAATATTCACACCTGTGTTAGGCCTCCGGCTGATGAAGCACCTAGCCAACTATTTGAAACAAACACAGTTTCATACTTTTCATAACTCCAAGTCATTTTAGCATATATTGCCAAGACTGCAAATTAAAACACGAAGAAGAGAAAGACCAGTGTATTCTGTGGGTGATTAACCATGGGAGAAAAATTGCTAAATTGGTGGAACCTCACCACCAATCTCTGATATATTCCATTTCTGCATTCAACAGTCTTGCTGGAGGTGGAATATCTTTAAAGTAGCATTTAAAGAATTGATGGTGCTGATAGATTTCTCCAACACATAAAGTAAAAATTAGTGGATACCTTTCACCACAACATTCATGCCAAGCATTAAAATCAGAACAAAAATCAAAGTCAGGAAAACTAGCATGATCAATTTAGTAAAAAATGTGGTCAGGTCAGCCTCACTAAGGGCAGTTTCTTGTTTTTAACTATGGTCAGCCCAGTAGCATAGTAACTCCATAGTACCCAAATATTGATTGGGTTTCCAACACTCCAAAGTTGGCTGACTACATAGAGACAGCTCCTGTCAACAAACGAATGAGGCCTTTGCTGCTTCATTCTGTGCAGTTAAGTGCATCTTCTTAAGAGATCTTCAGAGGTAATTACCTGGTTATTTTTAGAGCCATGGGGAGCACTGTTCCCTTGTTCATTTCCCTCACAGATCTGTGTAAAGTTATTTGCTGGATTTGACTTTCTGGAATTCAGGGTTGGCTCAGGGACCAAGTGAACCACTTAATAGTTGCCAACTGGTAGCCGGACACTGTAGTAGACACAGCCAACGAGGTTCCTCGCGTGATGGCTGAGCTCCGTGGGTGGTCCTCGTGTTCACACAACTGACTTGCCCTTTAGAGACCCCAAGCAGCCCCAGAAGCCACTGGAATTTTTGATAAATGTTGAAAAAAATATATATGGAGAGCCATTTTCTTAGATGAAGGCTGGTAGATTTGTATTCAACTTTTAGGCTGAAAATGAGCCCCGGCTGTGGGTTTTCCTTCTCCTTGTAGACACTGGGTATGCATGGTTACCAATCACAAAGCCATCTCGTGATTGGTCCTGAAGGGTATTTTCATTTTGTTTGAAATGGCTGGAATATTTATGGAGGGAGGACTGTGTGCTGGAGGAGAAATGAGGCCACACTCAGAAATGAATGAAGTGGGGATCCTGGCCTGAGGAAGGTTTTCTTCTGTCAGGGAGATGAATCAGACACAGGTGATTTTTCACACCAGAAAGAGCTGTGGAAGTTCTAAAGAGGGTGATGCCTTTCTTTGAGGCTAGCAGAAAAGAAGTTGATTGAGAAGAGAGATTAGAGTTTCTCAACCTTGGAACTCTTGATATTTTGGACTGGATAATTATTATTTGTTTTCGGGGGCTGTCCTTTGGGTTGTAAGACATTGAACAGCATCCCTGGCCTTGACTCACCAGATTCCTGTAGCACAGACACACACAGACTCCCGCTGTGACAATCAAAAGTGTCTCCAGACATTGCCAAATGTCCCCTGAAGGGGATAGTCACCCCTGATTGAGAAGGGCTAGTGTAAGGTACTGTTTCTGAGAGTTAGACCAAGGGTTAGTTGCATCAGAATCACCTAGTTGCTTGTTAAAAACACCATTTCCTAGGCTCCCCCGCTGCCCACTGTGCCCCCCCTCCCCCCGGCGGCCCCTGATGAATCAATCCATGTCTATAAGTAGGTCTCAGAAGTCTGGCTTTTAGCAAGTTTCTCAATTGAGCATAGCAGTAAAGCTGGCTGCAGGCATATGAGTTTTACCTGTTCAGTAAAGTTATCTTTCTGATCAAAGAACAGAATATCACTAATGCTTTAAGGGAAGTTCTTGAGAACTTGAAGTAAGGTACTCTCATAGATTTGATTCAGGCCTGACTTCCCTATATTGAATTTTTTTTTTTATGTCAAGCTATGCTGAAAGGAAGTTCTCCGTCTTGACTACATATTAGAATCACTCAAGGAGCTTTGAAAATTATGGATGCCTGAGCTCCACCTCCCAGAGCGTCTGATTTGATTCAACCGGGTGTGGTCTGGGCATCAAGATTTCCTAAATCTCGCTGGGAGACTCTAGTATGTTTCCAGTGTTGAAAACCGCTATCCTAGACCAGATTCTCAAACTTGAATGTGTTTAAGAATTACATGCAGTGCTTATTAAAATATAGATATCTGTCCCCCAATCCCTGCTAGGAACTGAGGTTAAGTAGTACTGAGATGGCATCCAGATATCTTCATTTTTATCAAGCTCATAACCACACACTGTCACATATACTCACACACTGTCACATATAGTCACACACATCCCCACAGACATACTCATGCACATATATAAGCTACAGAGCCATTTTGAGAACTACCAGGTTACAGTACTTGGGTATTACCTATTATGAAAACAGGAATGATCTCCCTTTTATGAAAGCAGATTGACTCCGGAAGAAGGAGATGAAGAAGCCTAGATTCCATAATGCGGGAGTCCCAGATCCTCAAAGTACGATGATTCGCCAAATCAAGAAATGAGGATTAGGTAAGAATGTGTAACTGTGGTCTATAAAGGATAATCTTCCTGCCTATGTATTTATTTTTAATACACAGACAACAAATGGAGGCCATTCCGTGTGTCTTAATAGGAAGCAGTCACCCTCGAAAGGAACTAAATCATCACCTTGGGAATTGTGGCCAGTCATGAGACATGCATGAGGAGACTGAAGGGGTACGTGCCTCTCATTCCTGCTGGAACCTGGATTCACTCATCCACGTATTCAGAATGTGAGGAGAAACCATTCTATACCCAATCCTCAAGTAGACATGGATGATACAAAGATTATTTTAAAAACACAAGTTCCCGCTCTGAAGTGGTCATCTAAGTCATCATAAATCCCTGATCAGAAGCTTGCAGAAAACAGAGACACCCCTGAAAGAAGGCAGGGTTGGCCAGCAAGTCCAGAATATGTGAGACTTGGATTCCAATGAAATTTTTTTCATATTTTGCAATGATAAGCTAATGAGCCAAAGTAAGCAGGTCATGGCACCCCCAAAAAGCTTTTCACAGTTTGCTTCTCTTGAGGAGATTGATTTTAAATGTGATGTTCAGCATCTACCTCCAGCGATGGAAATGAAAGGTGGCAGCCCCAAGAGAGCCAGGATCAAACACTGGCCTGGCCTTGCTCATGTGGATGCTGGGCATTCCCTATTCTCCAACAAGACCAGCTCTTTGGATGCTCACCAAAAAGTCAGCTCCCTCTCCCTCTCCAAATTTATTTCACTCAGGCTGGTTGCACCTGAAATAATAAACTCTGAGGTTACATGTCCCAAATCACCTGTCTTCTCCATTTCCCTCCCGCCTTGTGGCAGCCCACACTCAGTGTGAGTTCTTTAGAGAGGCGTTTGTAAACTGGGAGCAGTCTGTGTATCGCAGGCCTGCTATGAAGAAGTGATCTAGCCCCTCTGAGTTTCATTTTCCTCCTCTGTGGAATAGGACTGATAGGATTGTCAAGAGGATTAAATTCTCCCCACTCATCCCCAATGGGGTACCTCCTCCTTTTATTAAGATTTCAGCTTAAATATACTGCCTTCAGAGACCACCCAATCGCCTTCTGTCATGTTGCCCTATTTCAGTTCTCTACATAGCACTTACTATCTTTGTTTGTTTGTTCATAAGCTCATTGATTGTCTCAGACTGGAAGCCTTCAGAGGGCAGGAACTCTGTGTAACTTGTTCACTGCTGTATCTTTAGCATGGAGAATAATGCCTGGCACATAGTAGGCTCTCAGTAAATTTTTATTGACTCATATGTGCAAAGGACCTAGTACGGTGCCAGGTACTCAATAGGTGCTCAATAAATGATAATCATAATTATTATTTATAATTATTTTTTGAGATAACACAGGATTTTGATTCAGAGAATCTTACTATATTTATGAAAGCGGTGATAGGGGCCTCATGTGAGAGATGCCATGACTAATGAGGCTGGTTACTGATTGGGGGTCAGGGAGGTGCCAGGGCAAAACATTTTTGTTGTTATTTCTAATACTTTTAGTATCAAATTTAATACAACCTATGCGGTTTTCTCTAATGCTACTAAAACACGATTGCTTATAATTTTTAAATGAATTCTGTCATCGACACAAATGATGTGCCTAGAGACACAAGCGTGCCCTCTTGATTTTTCTCTCTTTATCTAATTTTCTCCTACTTCACTGATCTGAGGTTACTGAAAATTGGCTCGTGTTACTTACTTCAAGCAACCCAAAACTAACCTTATTGATTTTGCTTTCATCTCACCTTGGGGCAAAGAATAGACACATAAATCTGAGCATAAACCAGTAAGAATTTTTTCCTGAAGATGATGTTCAAAATCATATCATAAACATACAGTCTTACAAACAGCATGGTAGATTTAGGCAGAAGCAGTTATGTCTGAGGGTTTTGTTTTTTTAACTGCTTTATAATTGAAGGGTTTAAAGCAGACAGTTTTAGAGGCTTTTGTGGAAGGCTCTGGGAGTGATCCAACATGGAGTGGTAGCCCACAGGATCTGACAGGGAATGCCATTGATAAAAGACCAACATGTCTTACTATTTCCTTGGGATAAGAAAGTTGGAACCGAGATAATAATGTGTCAAAAGCCAGAAAAATTGTGCTCCCTTTCTTCATCACAAATGAGTAAATATATCTGATCATTATCATGGCTTCCATGGAACATGTGGTCTGGGTCTCCGTTTCACAGCCACTGCACTGTATGTCTAAAGAGGATGCTTGAGTGAACTGCATTCTCTGGGTGATTAGTTGTTTCTACAACTGACAATTACAGCCAGAGTCAGAAACTTTTAGTGACTAGAAATGTAGTTTTCTTCACATTTTCTGTTGTTCAGGTCACCCTATGCCATGTTCAGGTCTTTTTCAGGAAGAACACTTGGACCAAGCAAAAGAAATAACATCAACAACAACAATAGTCACAGCTATTATTTATTGAGCACATACTATGTGCAAGGCCCTGACTAAAGACATTACAGATGTGATCGCACAGTCAAATCTTCTTCCTCTTTTTTCTCCAATCAATAGGAGTGTCAGAAGTAGAATTAATAAAGATCCTCTGCCTAGATGTGTACTTTGTGTAAAGAAGAACCACCTCACATTCATATTAAGAATATGTAGTTCAGAACATTCTCCAAAACATGCTAGGGACTGGGAAGATACACAGATTCAAAGAATATTGTAATAGGCAAGAGGTTTATGTTCAGAAACATTCATGTCACATATTTGTATGAGCAAAAATCCAAAGTGGCTATCAAATAAGAGAATGATTTGGTACATTATGGCACATTTATGTCTGCAATACTATGAACTTATTAAAAACCATGTGGATCAATACTAATAGACAGGAAAACATGCTGAGTGAAACACAAATAGAGAAACACACATGATCCCTGTTTATGGAAATTTGTACACATATGGGTAAGGTCAGAGAAACCTTGGGAGATGTTTACTAAATCATTTTATTTTATTTTATTTTATTTATTTATTTATTTATTTTTTTGAGATGGAGTCTCGATCTGTCACCCAGGCTGGAGTGCAGTGGCTCGATGTCGGCTCACTGCCAGCTCTGCCTCCTGGGTTCACGCCATTCTCCTGCCTCAGCCTCCCGAGTAGCTGGGACTATAGGCGACCACCACCATGCCCGGCTAATTTTTTGTATTTTTTTAGTAGAGACGGGGTTTCACCGTGTTAGCTAGGATGGTCTCGATCTCCTGACATCGTGATCTGCCCGCCTCGGCCTCCCAAAGTGCTGGGATTACAGATGTGAGCCACTGCACCCAGCCGATGTTTACTAAATCATTAATCCTACTCATCTCACATTAGGGATGGAAGAATGCTGGGTGATTTTTACCTTTCTCTTTGTATTCTCCTACAACTTTTTAAAGTTCTTATAATGAGCCTATGAATGTGTATGACATTTGAAAAATAGACTTTTTAAAGAGCAGTTTTAGGTTCACAGCAAGATTAAGCAGAGGGTAGAGAGAGTTCCCATATACCCTCTACCAAACTGCCGCATGCACAGCCTCCGCCACCACCAATATTCCCACTGGAGTGGTACATCTGTTTCAATCAATGAACCTACACTGACACATCATTATCACTTAAAGTCCATAGTTTACATCAGGGTCCACTCTTGGTGTTGTGCATTCTATCAGCATGTATTGTTTTTAAAATATATGTTTTTAAAGGTTTTAAAGAATGGATTAATAAAACGGTCTCAGTTATTAATGAGAATTGGATGTTTAGGATATCATCTTCACTGACCCCAATCTTCCTAGCACCCTTAAATGAGGATGACTGCCTAGAAGGGAGAGTGCAGGTTTAACTTGCTGCAGCAATATTTTATTTCTGCGTCTTCTCCCTTCCTTTGGGTTGCCTGGGAAGCTGAAATAAGCAGCTACTCCCCATCTTTTTCTTAACCTATATCCCCAAGGATCAAAAGAAGCTGAACTTGGAGTTGTGGTTTTAAGGGCTCAGGAGATAAGAAAGAGCCCATGATGAGGCAGAAAGAGATGTCCTGTGGGAAATCTCTAGGATAAAACTTCGAAGTGAGGGACAAGCTTCTCTCTATGTGCCATGCTGTTTGTGTTTGTATTTCAGTAGTTCTTCATCTAGCCTTCTTTGTCTTCATCAGTGGGGAAATGAGGAGGATGGTTTCAACATGGAGGCCCTAAATTCAAGATTCCAGAGAGCAAATACAGGCCATATTGTCCTGATAGTCCCAAGATCTCACATAAAGCCTGGCCTTTAGTCAGCACTCAGTAAATGCGTGAATGAATGAGAAAACAGGCAACAGGGATAACAGGACAGGAGGGGCTTTATAGAAAAGCTATCAACAAGCTTTAGGTAAGAGCCAATTAATAAACATTCCTTGTCTTAAAAAATGTTTGCATGTGTGTGTGTGTGTGTGCGCGCGTGTGTGTGTGTGTGTTTAGAGACAAGGTCTTGCTCTTTAGCCTAGGCTAGAGTGCAGGGGCATGATCATAGCTCACTGCAGCCTTGAATTCCTGGGCTCAAGCGATCCTCCTGCCTCAGCCTCCCAAGTAGCTTGGACTACAGGTGTACTCCTCCATGCCTGGCTTATTATTGTTATTATCATTATTTGTAGCAACAGGTTCTCCCTATGTAGCCTAGGCTGGTCTCAAACTCCCAAGCTGAAGCAATCCTCCCACCTAAGCTTCCTGAGTAGCTAGGACTAAGGCACATGCCACCACATCTGGCTAGTTTTTCATTTTTTTGTAGAGACAAGATCTCGCTATGTTGCCCAGGCTAGTCTCCAATTCCTGAGATGAAGCAATCCTCCTGCCTCAGCATCCCTAAGTACGTTTGTGTTCTTAAAGGTAACTTTGACTATGCCTCACCTTCTCATTCAGATCTAGCTTATTCCTTTATAGTGCTTCTCCAGTAAAAATGAAATTTAATTTATTCTTTCTTCTATATTCTACCATCACCTTCCAAATGTCCACCATCTTCATTTTCATTTGAAATAACAACAAAAATAATTGGTCACTGCATACTAGTTAAGATTAGGCAAACCAACTTTCATTAGTAATAGGGTTCTGTACCTACTGGACTATAAGAAATGTAGAGAAATCCACCATTTCTGTAGGTAATGATCACAGAGAACTCTGCAGTCCTTATTTCCATGCTTTTCTTGGGAAGAATAGCAGAGTAGAAAGAGTATAGGTTTGGACCCTCTATCTTAATCGCTGTGTGTCCTTAGGTAAATTACTGGAACTCTGAGCATCAGTTTACTCATTTGTAAAAGCGTAAAAATAACTCTATTGGATTGTGAGGATTATAGTAAATGTGTATCTGGAAACTGCTGTTTAAATGATTATCTTTCTACTAAGGTCTTATTACCAGAACAGCGAAAAGGATCCCATTTTTCAGTTTTTGCATTGCAGTAACTGAAGAGAGAATCATCAAATGCTTTGGTCCCTCTTTCAAAATATTTATTTTACATGAAAAAAAAAAAATCAGGGCTAGGTTTTAAGAAAGGCCTAGGAGGTCTAAATGCTTGGATCCGTTGAACTCAGTGAGAGACACCTGGCTCCACATTTTTACACAGGGAGGTAACTCTTCAAACAAAAAGGCATACCACCTGCTGGTTGCTTTATTGAGAAACTGAGAATTATGTAACTCGGAATCACAAACAATCTGCATGTGAAATGAGGAGGCATACAAGGGACAAGTTTAATCAAGTTTATGGGCATTTTGAGATCTGTAACCACAAAGCAAGCACAGGTGAAGAAATCTTCAGTTATAAGGCTGCCGTGTGCCAAATCAAGCCTCAGTGCAAACATGAATTGATCTGATTATTTATCCAGCTCTGGCATGAGACAACAAAAGGGCAGTGGTCTGGGAAGCCTAGAGTAAAAATACTTTGACTGTTCAGTATTTCACTTATGGAAAGTTATCTCAGATCATTAGCTTAGTAGCCCTATTGCAGAAAGAGAGAACAATAACATATTGGGGTTGATGATGTAATGATATGAACTGTGGACTGCTTTTCATTGGTAGGGAAAGCAGGTGTATAAACATCAATGTACCAAGCTAAATGTGAGGACTGTTTTATTTTATTTTGTTTTATTTATTTATTTATTTTTTGAGACAGAGGCTTGCTCTGTCGCCCAGGCTGGAGTACAGTGGCACAATCTCGACTCACTTCCACCTCTGCCTCCCAGGTTCAAGCGATTCTCCTGCCTCAGCCTCCCGAGTAGCTGGGATTACAGGCATGCACCACCATGCCTGGCTAATTTTTTGTATTTAGTAGAGACGGGGTTTCACCATGTTGGTCAGGCTGGTCTCGAACTCATGACCTCAGTGAGAGACTCACTGATCTCAGGTGACCCACCCACCTCGGCCTCCCAAAGTGAGGGAGGCGTGAGCCACCGTGTCCAGACTTGTTTTCTTTTAAAGAATCTCATTTGGCATGAGAGGATCTTTGCTTTGGACCAAAATCAGTAAATTTCTGTAGAAGTCCAGAGAGTAAATGTTTTTGGCTCTGCAGGTCATATGATCTCTGTCACAACTATTCAAGTCTGCTGTGGCAGCACAAAAGCAGCCATAGACAATTTATAAACAAATGAACATGACTGCCTTCCGATAAAACTTTATTTACAAAAATGGGTTGTGGGCCAGTCTTGGTCCATGAGCCATAGTTTGCTGACCCTTGCTTTAGACCAATGTACTCTGTATCTTTGTCACCCCAGATTCCAGACTATTTATACTGCCAGCTGACATCGTATGAACTTAAGTTTGTCTTTGCAGTAGAATGGATTTGTGTTGTGTGTTTTAAACCTGTGATTTAGTCCAGGAAATATTCCTACCATGAAAACATCACAGTAAGACTATATCTTCCCTTCCAGCCTTACAATTTTTCCCTTAGGTGATTTTCGGGATGTCGCTGTAAACTGCCTAGTTCAACTTGTGTCTCTAGTTTTAATTCCATCTTTCAACAATTTCTCCAAGCACCAATAAACCTTCATCCTTCACACAATAGAGAGGTCTCTATTTCTGTTTTTTCTTTTTTTCCAAACACACTAGATAAGCAAAGACAAATGTGTTGAAGGCTCTGTGTTATTGATGTACACCACAGAGTGCCTTGCCACTCATAGATGTTCAATAAATATTACATGAATGAAAAAGTGAGCAAGAGAAGAATGGAGGAAAGAAAGGAAGGGATGGAAGGAAGGAGGGAAATGATTATCAAATATTGAGTCAGTGAGTCTATGTGTTTGCCACATCAATAGAGCTGGTACTTTTGGAAGAACAGCTATAGTCACGGGCTTTCTAAGTACATGTTTTGTTTAAAAGACTCATCGATGAGGAAAGAGTAGTCCTTCATTTATTCAACAAATATTGATTAAGGATTATCTGTGTGCCATGCTTTAGGGTTACAGTGGTAGACAAAATCCCTGGGCTCCACGAGCTCCACGAGCTCACATTCTATTGGCAGGGGTAGATTGTAAATAAACAAATCTATATATGTATACACACACACACACACACACACACACATATATATATATATATATTTTTTTTTTTTTTTTGAGATGGAGTCTTGCTCTGTCGCCCAGACTGGAGTGCAGTGGCACAATGTCGGCTCACTGCAAGCTCCGCCTCCTGGGTTCACACCATTCTCTTGCCTCAGCCTCCTGGTAGCTGGGACTACAGGTGCCCACAACCACGCCCGGCTAATTTTTTGTATTTTTAGTAGAGACAGGGTTTCACAGTGTTAGCCAGGATGGTCTTGATCTCCTGACCTCTTGATCCACCCGCCTCGGCCTACCAAAGTGCTGGGATTACAGATGTGAGCCACCGCGCCCGGCCACAAGCCAATATATATTAAGATTCCAAGGGATTGGCTTCTAGACTCGCTCTGCAACAGTCAGCACTTGGGATTGTTGCCCTCAGCAACTGTTCGTTGAAGGAATGATCGAAGTCTGTGAGTCTGTTCTGCTCTGCCTCCATTTCCCACCTGCAGAATAGATCTGCACGATGGTCTCTGGGTAGAGCTAAGAGCAGAGGAAAAATGAGAACCAGGATATATTTCAGGCACTGTGAGTAGCTCTGTTGCTCCAGCATCAGGCTGGGGGATAGGAGGTGCTTCTTTTAAACAATTTGAAGTTTCCCAGGCTGGTGGCTGGCAGGAAATCCACTGTAAAACGTTGGTGGTAGCTTCAGTAACTAGAACCAGTAGGCTGTCCTTGACAACTTGATGTTCATGCCATCTCTGGGCCATATCAGTAACAGCACCACAAACATGGCTGGTGCCCATGGCGATGACAGCCTTAGGAACATCTGCTTTTTCTCCCTCCAACCCCCATGCTATACTCCCAGAGCCTAGGCTCCTGAGGGGATAAACAGAAAAAGGAATTTGCAGCCAACACAGAGAGAAACAATGAGGATGCTAGCTGCTGCAGCAGCCAGACGAGCCACTGCTTGTCTAGACAAAGTTGTTCTCTGCAAAGTTTCAGTGTCAGGAGGCAGGCAGAGGAGACCTGGGAGCAGACCTCATCCCGACCTCCTCGGTGGCACAGGGACAGCATGCATGTCACTCCAGGAAAGCCAAGCTATTCCAGGAGCAGAGAATTCTTTCAGGGATGCATCTAAAGCATCAGATATTTGTGAGCTATCTAGCATATGACCAAAAAGGGGCTGTGAAAAGGGAGAAGCCAACACAGCCATGTCCTCTCCAGAGAAGAAGACACAGTTTAGGGGAGCAAACACGGGTCCTGTCATTTTCTGCTAATAATCATATATCGCCCCTATACAGAGCTCTGTGCATTCCAAAATACCCTCATTTTAAAAAATAGTTTGTTGAGCACTTTCTGTGTGTCAAGTGATGTGCTAGGCTTTTCATACCTATTATTTAATCCACTTAACTACCCTGTAAAAGGTAGTTATCATTAAATCCATTTTTCACATAAGAAAACTGAGGCTCAGGGAAGTTAAATAAAGTTGTCAAGGGTCACAGAGATAGAAGGTAATGGAGCTGGGATTTAAACCAAACCATCTGATTTCGTCATATGATACCATCTTTAATTTATTCATTATTTCATGTATTCCTCACCACAAGCTGTAAGATAAACAGACGGGGAATTATTTTCCTGATTTTATAGCCTAGGACTGGGCTGTCCAGTACAGTAGCCACTAGTCACATGGGTCTATTCAAATTTAAAAATTGATTAAATTAAAATAAAAATTTAAAATAAGTTCCTTAGCAGTCGTTAATTCAAGCACTTAGTAGTCACCTGCAACTAGAGGTTACCATATTGGACAATGCAAATAATAAATGTTTCCATCACTGCAGAAGTTCTAGTGATCAACACTGGCCCAAGTTTCCATCCAATCATTTTTGAGGATTCTCTACTAGGCACTGTGCTAGAAGGTACAATGATGAGAAGGGCATCATCATTTCCTTAAGAAGGTCACAAATCTTGGGGGTCATGATTGATTATATAACTTGCTGGAGGTATAGACAGGGACCACACCCCTATTCACCTCCATCTCCACCATGACATTGACATTCTGGTCTCTTACGTAGAAATGGGAAAATAGAATGAAGTCTCTCAAATATTGGGTCTTTCTAGATATGCTCTTGCACCAACATTCAGGCTTGTGGTAAACTGGGTTGTTCTCTGAGAAAATGTGTATGGGAGACAGAAATAAAAATAAAGAGGAAAGAGTTTGTCTAGGGAGAATCACATTAAGGTGGTCAAATAGAGATCACATGTGCCTGCTGTTGAAAAAGAGCATTCTTATGTATCCATTGAGCTCACGAAGACATAAACCCAGCTCTTTTTGTGGGTCCAGTCACTGATTTGGGCAAATATTCTTGAAAGATAAATCAGAAACATGCAACCTTCCCCCAAAACAAACACTTATGAAGCTAAATACAGCTCTATGGTAAGAACAGTAGAGAGGGTAGATTTAACAACATAAATCCTTAGTTCAAATTCCAGCTACATCTTTTCCTAGCTGTGCAACTTTAGGCAAGTTACTACACGTCTCTACGTTTCAATGTCGCCATCCATAAAGTGGAAGTGATAATAGTCCTTGTGTCTTACGTTTCTTGTGAGAATCAAATATGGGATTTATGTGAATTGTACAGCACTCACACATGCCACAAATAGAAATTGTAGTTTTGGATAGCTAAAAACCATTTTACCCATGTATATGAACAGATCTGATTTTTCTAGACCAGTAAGTGTTAAATTGGTTTTATGGTGGTTTTTTTTTTTCGTTTGTTTTTTGAGACGGAGTCTTGTTCTGTCACCCAGGCTGGAGTGCAGTGACGTGATCTCGGCTCACTGCAAGCTCCGCCTCCCAGGTTCAAGCGATTCTCCTGCCTCAGCCTCGAGAGTAGCTGGGATTACAGGCGCATGCCACCATGCCCAGCTAATTTTGTATTTTTAGTAGAGACAGGGTTTCACCATGTTGGCCAGGCTGGTCTCGAACTCCTGACCTCATGATCCACCCATCTTGGCCTCCCAAAGTGCTGGTATTATAGGCGTGAGCCACTGCTCCTGGCCTTCTTTTGATTTTTTTTTTTTTTTTTTTTTTTTGCACAGATGTCTTTATGAGAAAAATATCAAAATAGCCTTTTGAATATTGTGAGCCTTACAAAAATGTCTATGAGTTCTTCACAAATGGTGGCTTGTGACCCAAAAGGTCTATTCAAGCTATTCTCAGAAATAATATGGAAATTAAGGTAATTTAGCTTTGATGATCTAATCTCTTACCAGGTTTGCATCTCAGACACACCTTGTATTTTGTTATATGTTAAGCCTGTGTTAAAAAAAAAAAAATTCAATCCCCCAAATTAGTTCTTCCAGGTGTTTCTAAAAAATAGTTTCCATATGACAGCAGCTCTTGTCAATATCCTGCTGAAAAATGAAACATTAAAAAAAGAAACTTAATACAGCTCTGACTTTGTCTAGGGACTCCTTCAGTTTCCTGTCTCCAGTGATATCATTTTAAACATTTGCTTTCTTCAAATGGCTTATGTGTGCTCTATAACTCTATTTGTGATGTGTCTTGGCGTGTTGCTGTGGAAATACTAAATCATTCCACATGCGTATGTGTTTGCCTCTCCACGTATATTCTGGGATTTACTTGAGACCTGTGATTGTGTCTCCTTCTCCTCTTCTTAATTCTCTCTTCCTTACTCTTTCTTCCCTAGGACTGCCTCAAGACAGTGTCCAACAAACAAGTACTCAATCACTCTTGACTGATTGATTGGTTTTCTAATTTTTTTGAAAAAATTACTTGGATGTATTGACTAGTATGCACCATGCATAGAATGAAGTGCTTTATATGTGTTCCTTCTGGGGTCTTCACAACAGCCCTACGAGTATTATCTCTGCTTTCCAGTTATGGGAACTGAGGCTTAGGGAGAAAAGTCACCTTTCCCAAGATCACAGCCGATGACTGTGTGGCAGATCTGGGAGTCAGAGCTAGGCTGTCTGACTCCAGGCTCATGTGCACTGCCTGTAGTAGCACTCTTTTGCCATCCTTTTAACTAGCTACTTCTCTAAAGTCACTGCTTTGAAGATTTAGAAAGGAAAGGGTGTCCTTTGGGCTCGTGAACCTGATGTCTCTGACAAAGGATGCTAGATATGATGCTCATAGTAAAGTCTACTGAATTCCTCCCTGATCTTCATTTCTAGAAGGTTCATGTTTCCATCCTGATAGGCTTTGATTGTGTCCCCACCTGAATCTCATCTTGAATTGTAGTTCCCATTTTCCCCTTGTGTCATGGGGGGGACCCAGCTGGAGGTAATTGAATCATGGGGGCAGTTACCCCCATGCTGCTGTTCTCCTGATAGTAAGTTCTCATGAGATTGAAGGTTTTATAAGGGGCTTTTCCCACTTTGGCTCGGCACGTCTCTTGCCCGCCGCCATGTAAGATATGCCTTTGCTCCTCCTTCGCCTTCTGCCATGATTTGTGTGGCCTCCCCAGCCACGTGGAACTGTGAGTCCATTAAACCTTTTTTTTTTGTTTATAAATTACCCAGTCTCCACTATTACTTCACAGCAGTATGAAAACGGACTAATACACATCCCCCTTAAAACAGCGCAGTTGCCTCCTCATTGCATCGAGGCTGGTTGGTGTATGCAGCAATGCATTAACTATTCCCGCATCCTCTACCTACTTGCTGCTCAAAGCGTAGTCCTTGGACTAGGAATGTTAATATCACCTGAGATATTAGAAATGTAGACTCCCAGGTCCTGCCTCAGACTTAATGAATCATAATCTACATTTTAACAATATCCCTAGGTGGTTTGTGTGCATGTTAAAGTTTGAGAAGCACCTCTCTACTTGTCAGTTGTCACATACAGTGAAACTTCTCTCTTCCACCACTACGGGCAAAGAAGTAAGATGGGTCAGCAGATCCTGATTCAAGTGACTCTAAGCAACGTGATTACATCAATCCAGGGGGTAGTGTTGATTCTTCCGTGAACGCATAACCACTGCCATCAGATGTTCCAGGCTCCTGTCTCAACAGCAATTTTTCAAGTTAGTTGAAAATTCTCTACATAAGGAGCCAAGTGTTCAAATTAAAATACAAAACCTTGTCTACCAGTAGGTTTTTAGTTCATTGTGCTTCCCACAGCATCACCCTAATGTCCCCCTTTACCAGATCCAAGCTTCAGCTGCTCAATTCATATGATATTTTAATCTAGCCTAATGCCAAAACATAATAACTTTGTTAAAGGAGAGGTGAGTTTAGGATTACAGTCCCTTTTAAGATCTGTACTAAGAAATGTTTATACCACCAGTCTCCAGTGTATGCCAAATCGTGTTGTTGCTGTGGGCAGTACAGTAGAATGGCCTCTTTATTTCTCTGTCTAGCCTCTTTAGAGCTATAAAGCCCAACCATGCTTTGTACTTGTAGTGGTTTGAATGCAATGTTATTTTGCAAAATAGAACTAATGATTATTCTGCAAGGGCTTAACATGTTTGCATCACAATTTAGACCCTGCTTCTTTTCAATAAATATATTTAAATTTATTGTTTTTTCCCGTGCTTGTATTCAAGTACTTACCGAGTAGTCTGGCAGGTACAAAACAAGTCAGACATGAATAACTGCTCTCAAGGAGAATATATTCTGGCTGGGAGAACAAGGCCGTACACAGGAAAAAATTGAAAGGAGTATAAATTCATCTGTGGAATTGACCAAATGGTGTTGTGTTCATGGACATGAGAGAGTATGAGCTTCATCTGTGAAGGCCTCATAGCAGAGGAAAGACTTGAAGAATGGATAGGCAAAAAGTGAAGAAGAGGTTATTCCAGAAGGAAAATAATCTTAGCAAAGGGATATGTGCCAGTGAGCCTGGAACCTTCTTTACTACAGCCTTGTCTGCAGCTAACATTAATTGACTAACATATCCACGGCTGTGTGTTTCTTCAGCTAAAACTGACTAGATTCAAAGATGCATTTAAGCCGGGTGTGGTGGCTCCTGCCTGTAATCCCAGCACTTTGGGAGGCTGAGGTGGGAGGATCACTTGAGGCCAGCAGTTTGAGACCAGCCTGGCTGATATGGTGAAACCCCCTCTCTACTAAAAATACAAAACTTAGCTGGGCGCGGTGGTGTGCACCTGTAATCCCAGCTACTTGGGAGGCTGAGGCAGGAGGATTGCTTAAACCCAGGAGGTAGAAGTTGTAGTGAGCTGAGATGTTGACACCTCACTCCAGCCTGGGCAACAGAGCTAGACTCTGTCTTAAAAAAAAGCAACAAAGAAAGATGCATTTAGTCAACACATTTTTCTAGAGCTTAAATAATGTTTACAATTATAAAATATTACAATTATAAATAATTATATATAATATACATTATATATCAATATTAATCTACATCAATAATATATTGGTTAATATTAATATAATGATTCTTCTATATAATTAACTTTACATTAATATAGTAGTAAGGTAATTATGTTACTACAGTAACAATATATAATTGTAAGATATAAATATATACTTATATGATCTAATTGTATATATAATAAATTACACAATAATTTGTAATTCACATTTTTAGGCCTCTCCATATGTCATGGCTGAGTGCTTTACGTGTGATATAACAATTTTATAGGGGTATTTTGGTCTCCACTTTACCAATAAGAAAACAGACTTAGTTTAGGAACTTAACCACACAGTAAGTGGCATTGCCTGTATGTGAATTCAAACTTTGAATGCAAAACCCACATTCTTAACATTATGTCATACTGCCAGATATTCTGTATACTATATAGCATTTTGAATATTGTTTACTCAGGCACAATACAGCATTAAGATGTTAAGACAGGGAAAATAACCCCTTGAAGCGATTTCTGATCTTTATGAGAAGAGAAAGCCTGATGTATAGAGCTGAAACTATTGAGCAACATTGTGTGGCAACAATCTCTTTCTCAAGTCCTGAGAATACATTAAGAAAGCATGGAGGCAAGGTTAGTTTGGGTAAGACTTCTTAGAATTAATAATTTGGAGAAGATTAGCAGATCTACTATTCTAGGCCAAAGTTCCAATTTAATTATTTACATGCTTGTGTGGTTATATATTGTTCAAATATGACTTCCCAACATGGCCAAAATTTCGAGACACCAATTGAGAAAGATTTGGGTCATTTTAGAAATAGCAACCACTGAGTTTCTGACCTGATTTCCTGGGTGTGTGTTTAAATGCCTTTCACTCACTTATTTTTGGAGCTCATGGGAGGCAGTTTATGAAAACTGATTAAAAGAATGAAAAGGCACATGCTCAAACCTGGGTTTGAGAGCTTATCCTGCCACAAATGGTCATGAGAGTTAGCTTTTCCCTTAAACTCTAGGCCAGTGCACTCAGTGCAGCCCTGGCCAGAAGCATGGGCATAGCCTCAGAACCTGTTAGAGATGCAGAATCTCAGGTCCCACCCCAGAGAGGCTGAATCTGAATCCCTGGGGTAGGGCCAGTGATCTGCATTTTCACAAGCTCACCAGACTCAAGGAACTCTGTGCTAGGCCTCACCTTCCTCATCTCTAAAAAGGAGGTCATATAGCATAGCACCTTCTTCACGGGAGTGTTGTAAAGATTAAGTAAGATAATGCACATAAAACGCTTAGCGCAGTGTCTAAAACAAGGGTGATTAATATTATCTTCCACGGCTTCTTTTCTTTTTCTTTCTTTCTTTTTTTTTTTTTTTTTTTGAGACAAGCACTCTCTTTGTTACCGAGGCTAGAGTACAGGTGGCACAATGTCAGCTCACTGCAGCCTCCACCTCCTGGGCCGAAGTGATCCTCCCACCTTGGCCTCCCCAGTAGCTGGGACTACAGATGTACACCACGATGCCTGGCTTGTTTATGTTTATTTTTTGTAGAGATGGAGTCTCACTATGTTGCCCAGGCTGGTCTCAAACTCCTGGGCTCAAACGATCCACCTGCCTCAGCCTCCCAAAGTGCTGGGATTACAGGCATGAGATACCACATCCAGCCATCTTCCATGGCTTTATTTTATTTATTTATTTATTTATTAAGAAGGGATAAGAAACCACAACCCTAAGCAGCTAAGTCTGTCTGCCTTAGGTTCCAGCAGAAATCAATTCTTACAGCGAGTGATTAAGACTTGTCTGACCTCTGCCTTGTGTTACTCAGAAAACCTGAACTGTATAAACAAGTTTCTGTTGTGGTCTTTCTTGGGCTCCTGTCTGAAAACCAAGGAGGTCTGTGGCTGAGTTTTTACGGTCAGTCCAGAGGCTCCATGGAGCAGCTCTAATGGATGTGTGTGTCAGATTGCAAAAACACCCAGACTGGAGCATTTAAAGTCCTCTTTAGAAAACCGTCTCCAGGTTTCACATTTGAGAACATAAACACTTGTGAAGTGCAATGCTTCTTCCAGGGAGACATGGAACTGGCTCAGCTCCCTGTGAGGTGCCCATTATATATCACTGGCTGAGCAGAGTCCTCGTAAGGCCCAGCTTGACCCAGTGTGCTCACTTTCAAACCATCTGAACCCATTCTAGCATCTCTGTAGCTTTTGCTTAGTGTTTACGTATGAATTTGGAGCATCTATCCCGCTTAGAACCTTCATGCTTTTCACTTGCTCTTTCCCCCTTGGACAGAAATCAGCAAACTTTTCTGCAAAGATCCAGACAGTATGCTTTGGAGGCCATAGGATCTCTGCCAAAACCATTCAACTCTGCAGTTGTAGATCAAAAGCAGCCATAGATGATATGTAAATGAATGGGTGCAGCCGTGTCCCAATAAAACTTTACGTACAAAAAACAGGTGGCAGGCTAGATTTGGTCCACTGAGCCCAGACTTAGAATCTCAAAACATCTAATAAAAGGGACCCAGATGACTAGGCAGCAGAATAATTTGGTGTCCATGGGTAAAGTTCCAGCTTAGTAGTAGTTACTGGCCTGAACTTAGACATGCCTTGGGTCATGGAAAGTAAACAACGCTAATTGTCCCTTAAGACCAGCTGGACCAAGATCTATTCTGAAGCTGTTTTGCTTCCACCTGGTGGGAAACATCTTCTCTTGGCTTAAAACTTTTAATGAAGATATTGCCTCAGAGTTTGAGAACAACCAAAGTGAATTCCATATCTGGAATAAGGAAGTTTTCCTCTAAATGATAAGGTAGAAAGGGAGATGCTGCTTAGATATCAATGAGTAGGATGCAGGCTCAGACCTAAAGCACAGGAGTAGAGAGGGGGGCCTGTGTCTTCCTTTCCTGAAACAGCTCAGGATACATGAATCCTGGTGCTTAGAAATGACAAAACTGGCCCATCTGCAAAGAGGTAACCCAGAGGTTGTGAATGTCATAGATTATTCTGTATCCATGTCCTAGGAATTCTGAAGAATGATAAGCATCTCTATATAAGACAGAAGCAGAAGAAACCAGTTGACAAACATTCTAACCTGGGTTATTCTTTCCTTTGCAGGGTTTTTGCAGTGCCAGGTGTGGATTGAGATTCAGCCTTGTAAGACTTACTCACTGAAAACTGGAATTTGCTTAGTTCCAAGGTAACCTTTTGTAACAGATGTCATTGGCTACCTATCCAATAGTCATTCCAATTCCCTTTGTTTTTCCTTGGAGGAGAACAAGATTTTCTTCATTATACACAATAAAATTGGGATGTCCGTGTGTAATTAAGAAAACATTGCTTGGTTTAATTCAATTATGATTATCTCATTATACATACCAGTGATTGTTTTATAGATAAATATGTAACCCAGAGCTGCCCAAAGAAAAATAAATTCTTCTGGAGATTTCTGGAAAAGGTAAACGTTCCCTTAAAAAGAGGCATTGGGGAAATGTGTCATCTTGCGGACATTGTTGATGTAGAGGTTGCAACTATGGTGGCCACCTTGCAACCCTGGGAAAGCCAAGCTATAGATGACGAGACAGAATTAACCCTTAGCTGCCTTACCTTGAGGCTTCTTGTTATGGACAGAGTGAAAATGTTCCTTATTGTCTCAACTAACGGGTTAGTTAGTTTCTGTTTCTTGCAACCAAAATAAATCCCCAGTCTTACACATTCCTGTTTGGTCTCTACCGGGCCAGTTCAGCTGTGAAGTTCTGCTTCTACCAGTTCTCAAATTTTCTGCTTTCACTATTCCCACCTTGTTTAACCACCTGGTAGAGGCCTGGGAATTGTACTTGGTTATGTTTTGTCCATCAATAGTAGCCCCTGAGGTTGAGGTCTTACGGGATAGGATCTCACCAGGAAGCCTCTGCACAGTGAAGACTTACTACTCACAGACTGAAGTGATTTCAGTTTGTTACTTTTGTTATTGGAAGGGTTGGTGATAATAACGCTGTTTCTTTTTCATTCATCCAGTACAATTGTCCTTCTCTAACAAAGCTTGTAGGCTAGTGGATATAGTCAAGTAAACTACTACATACAACATAATGATGAGCCATAGTGGGAACTGGGGCTGTGGCAGTTCAGAGGGAGGCCCTGTTTTTGACCTACACAATAGTCTTGCATATCCTATTTCTTCCAAACTTGCAATACTTCCTTCTCTGGAAATCCCAGACTCCCACTTTCTGGCCTCCATTGCAGCTAGGACATGAACATATAAGCCCCTTCTAGCCAGAGAGATGTATGAGAAAATCTTAGAAAAACTTCTGGGAAGGATTTTTCTTGAGGAGTAATATCAACACAAGTTATTTCACTTTTTTCCTAATCTTGGTTGTTTTGTCAGAGGCCATAATTTGGAACTACAGCAGCCATTTTGTGACCATGAGGCAAAAGTCAAGAGAACTGCAGAAAAGTTGAATCCAAGTCTTGATATTGTTATATCACAGAATTAATCCTAGCTCTGTGTCTCTCCATATTTCTTGTCATGTTTTAATACCATTTTAATCAGTATCTGTTACTTACAACTAATAGAATGCTAAGTGATACAAAGGATTCTAACCTGAACTGAGAGAGTCAAAGAATGCTTCCCGGAGGAGGTGACTCATGAACTAAAGCATAAAAGATAGTACACATTATGCAATGGAAGCAGAAGTGATAAAGAAGGGTGCAAAGACTTGGAGGAGAGAATGTGGCAAATTTAAGGACTCAAAATAGGTAACTATCACTGGAGCACAGAATATTGCATATGTACCAGCAAGAGAGAAGGCCAAAGAAGCCCATGGGAGGAATGGGGTGGTGGGGGCAAATCATACATGTCTTTGTAAGTCCCGTTTAGGAAATTTACCCATTTTCTTAAGAACATTAGGAATATTGTTAAAGCCTTTTTCATTCTCCAGGTCAAAAGTAATCACTGCTTTTACACACCCAGATTGCATTGCTGATAGTTTGCTGTTATTTCAGCCTATTAGGGATTACAGTTTGTCATTCAACTATCTGTTTCCTCCAGTAGACTGGAAGATTTTGGGGGTCAGACTATGTCTGATCTTATTTATTTTATTTTATTTTATTTTTATTTTATTTTGTTTTGAGACGAGGTCTCACTCTGTCACTCAGGCTTAAGTGCAATGGCATGATCTTGGCTCACTGCAATCTCCGCCTCCCAGGTTCAAGCGATTCTCCTGCCTCAGTCTCCTGAGTAGCTGGGATTACAGGCATGCACCACCATGCCCAGCTAATCCTGGCCTTAGGTGATCCACCCACTTCTGCATCCCAAAGTGCTTGGATTACAGGCATAAGCCACTGCTCCCAGACATCTTATCTCATTGAGATCAACCATCTCCAACATATCCTAATCAAGGTTTGTTGAATTGAATTACCCATCCCATTACAGTATACAAAACCTGAACCATTTGAATGTGTTTTACCTTCATGGATCATTTTTAATACCACATGAAGCCTGGAGAGGTAAAGAAAGGGGTCCAAGCTTCATGCAGCTTGTTAAGACAGAACCATAAGGATTAGAAATAGGTTTTAACTCTTTTGGTCCAAAAATGCTTTCTGCTACATCATACAGTTTCATCTCACAGCAGGTATTTCCATCACTAAAATGTGTGTACTTTTGTTCATTAGCAGTGAGGTGCCAATGCGATTTAAAAAAATTTTTTTTCATGTAGACATTTCCAGAAGCTTCTGTTTGTAGTGGTGGAAACATCCAGTCACACTTTCTTTTCTTGGGGAGAATCTGATTGGCCCTTTGGAGTTAGCAGATGTAAGGCAAGTAAAGCCTCTTTGTAATGGCTTGAGAAAGACTAGCATTCCCCCATGTCTCCTGTTCTGTAAAGCTCCTAGAATACTAATGGAGTAGGGGATAAATTTCTGTAGGAACTGTATTACGGCAACTATCTACCTGCCATAGCAGATAAATCTGAACATCTCAGTGGCTCAAGTCAATTGTTCTATTTCTCACTCACATAAAAATTAATGTTCAGGAGGACAGCATCAGAGATCCAAGCTCTATCTTGGATCCACCATGCCCTGTGGCTTTTGCCAGATCCTCTCAGTCTCGTAGACTCAAAGAAAAGAACTTTCACCATGGACATCACTTCTGCCCACATTACCTTGAGTAGGACTGTCACAGAGACATTTCTCTGCATGTGAGGATGGGAAAGGTAGTCAGTCCACCTTGGGTGCAGAAAGTTAGCGAAATGGTTTTGGTAGACAAGTAGTCATCTCTGACTTAAGGATCAATGGGAATCTTGGGAAAAAGCAGTGATACCTCTTACCTTCTGAGGTTCTGCTTTATATAGTATTTCTGATAGACTAGGATGGATCAGATGAGGCCAGGGAGCACAGGGGAAATTTCACCATAACTTGCTTGTTGATTCACCTCAAAGCAGGATTGTGTTTTCCACGGAGGGGTAGGTTAATTCTGAACATGATATGTGGCTGCAAGTTAGCAATCCCTCCTTATCCAAACATTGTCTTGGAGTAAGAATGTGTGAGTGCCCACATACTAAAAGAGCTGTATATTAAAGAATTATATATATTATTGGGAGCCCATTCCCCAATATGAAGTGACCTCTCCTTCATTCAATCCTTCAGCAAAGCCTACTAAGTACCTACCATGTGCCCAGAACATTCTAGGTGCTGGGGATACTGTTGTTCCCTACTCCCACAGGGCTTAGCTTCTAGAGAAGGAGAGACAGGATAAATAACAAATAAATATAGTTTCAACTAGTCATAAGTACCATGAAGGAAACAGGGTTAGGAGATAGAAAGTGACCAGGGAAGAAGGGTCTAGCACTCTTCTAGTTTGTGTAGAATAGAGTATGATGAATTTAACCAAGGGAGAGAAAGCCTTTATTTCCCTATTTCTTTTTTTTTTTTTTTTTTTTTTTTTTTTTTTTGAGATGGAGTCTCGCTCTGTCGCTCAGGCTGGAGTGCAATGGCGCAATCTCAGCTCACTGCAACCTCTGCCTCCCTGGTTCAAGTGATTCTCCTGCCTCAACCTCCTGAGTAGCTGGGACTACAGGGGCATGCCACCACACCCAGCTAATGTTTGTATTTTTAGTAGAGATGGGGTTTCACCATGTTTGTCCAGGATGGTCTTGATTTCTTGGCCTCATGATCCGCCCACCTCAGCATTCCAAAGTGCTGGGATTACAGGCGTGAGCCACTGCACCCGGCCTATTTCCCCATTTCTAAGACCAAGCAAGATTGCTGCTGGGCCAGCAATGGATAACTGGAAAATTTTTCTCTGTGGTCCAAGACTACCCCACATTTCTGGACCTTTGCTCTCAAGAGCCATACTATGTGGCAACAATAACAACAGTAGCACAACATGAGCATCATGGATAGATCAATGATATTTTCCAAGATCTTCTTTGTAAAGGACAGTACTCACTTATGCCAGTGAACACCCCTGGGATTCTCAGACTTTGCATAGGAGGTAGAACTCCTTAGAAATAGGAAGAGAAATGATGAGAGATGGGGAGTTAAAATCGTCCAATTTGATGAATAAGAGAAATGTTGCTTTAGATGAAGGAAGACGTAACAATTCTACCTTCATTCCACAATGATTTACTAAACACTTTCTGTGGATCAGATACTGTGTTAAGACCTGGAGATAAGGTGAACAAATGCAGCACAGCCCCTGACTTGACACATTTTAGTTTAAAGGAAAACTGAGAGTTTGTGACAGAAAGTCAAAGCTACCCGTGCACAATTTTTTGTGCTCTATGTACAAACCACTTTGCCCATTTCCATAAAGTGGGGTGTAAAGGTGAAGCCTTGTGTGCATCTTTGTCTTTTCATGAATACATGAGGACATTTTTCTTCCCCGCTCACTCCTCCCAGAAGGGGCACTGGCTTTCTGTTCCTAGTAATGATTCTGCAGGCGCCTCCCTCTTCTTGGGGAAATTCAGCCTCCTTCTGTTTTGTGACCAGGCAGCTCTGTGGGTCCCACAGTGTGATATACTAACCTTATCCTGGGCTCCAGCTGCAACATGCATCCTCTGATCCTGACCCTCCCAGATCACCCCGGGGTTGCCAGAAACCACTGGTCCCCATTGTGTGTCATTCCCCCAAAGTTAACTTTGTCATTCCACAAATGCTGTCAGAGGCCATGTCTGAAGACTATGCTGAAACAGCTCATCCAGAAGGAATATTCGGTCAATTCTTTGTCAGAAAGCCAAGAAATAAGACATTTATTTGATTGAATTCATGGAAACGTTGGTCTGTTTGATTTTTAACAGAATTTCGTCTGGTTAGCTCATGTATATAGGCACAGTTCTTATGTCCTAGGATTACAGAGCCCATGGTGTCAAAAGCCACCACAACAAAAATGTATCTGTTTCCTCTCCCAAGATCTTCATCCTATCTCCATAACCATCCTGGAAAGCACTTGAGGGAAAGAACTATGACATATTTTCCATTGCACAGAGTAGGTGTTGAATATTTGTGTCAGGCAGGGTCTTGCCAAGAAAGAGATGGCCTACTCAAACTGAATAAGTTGAGAGTTTCACTATCCCTAGGCCTGAAAATACATGAGAAGGAAGTGGAACTGAGACAGGGAAGGCAATAGAAACGGGAGAGAGAGTGTGTGTGAGAGAGAGAGAGAGAAAGAGAGATATTTTACCCACCATGTCCCAAATCCATAGAGAAAGAGATGAGAAAAATCCCTGACCTCACTGTCCTCCTCCCCTCCGATCATCTTCCTGGGTTCCCCGGTGGCTGAAATCCCCTGGAAGCCAGAGGGCACAGGAGCCTGTTGAAGTGACCCATATGTGTCAGCCTCTCAGGACACAGAAAAATCTAGAAGGATGGAAAGTAGAACAAGCAAGAAAGACAGACAGAAGATATCCAGCCCAGTACTGTTTTTTGTTTGTTTCAGGTTTTCTTTTCTTTTCTTTTCTTTTCTTTTCTTTTTTTTTTTTTTTTTTTTTTGAGACAGAGTCTCACTGTGTCCCTTAGGCTGGAGTGCAGTGGTGTAATCTTGGCTCACTGCAACCTCCACCTCCCAGGCTCAAGTGATGCTCCCACCTCAGCCTCCCGAGTAGCCAGGACTACAGACGTACACTACCATGCCCGGCTAATTTTTGTCTTTTTGTAGAGACGGGGTTCTGCCATGTTGCACAGGCGTGTGTGTGTGTGTGTGTGTGTGTGTGCGCGCGCGCGTGTGTGTGTGTGTTTAGATCGGATCTCACTCTATTACCCAGGCTGGTCTCAAACTCCTGGACTCAAGCAATCCTCCTGCCTCAGCCTCCCAAAGTGCTGGGATTATAGGTGTGAGTTATTCCACCTGGCCCCCACACTGTTTTAACCTATTTCCAGAAAAGGTTGATTGTATGCCCTTTCTGTGTCTGTGTCTTACTTTCCAAGTTAAGGAGTCATGTGGAATCACAGAGGCTTGAGCTTAGGAGAACTCTGAAAGCACCAACCCCTCTAGGATGCATAAAGCTTCTCTCAAGTATCCTTAGCAAGTGGCCCTCCAGCCTCCTTTCGAATGCTTCTGTTGATAGGGACATCACTACATATGAAGGCATTTGAGGGCACTTCTAATTAGAAGCCTCCACAAACCAGCTCCCTTGAATTTCCTAGTTTTATTCCTGGAGGTCACCAAAACAATTCCAAATCTCCAACTCCCCTTCACAAGCCTGCTTGAGCCTGAAAACTTTCTATTTTGTGCATGGGTAATCACTTTCTTAACAGGAAGGAGAGGAGAGGCTACAAAGCAAATAAAAGCCAATTTCCCAAGCAAAGATAGAAAAGAACTCAAGGTGTGAGGAGGAAACCACTTCTTTCCTCGCATCCCACCACAAAAGCATCAAAAACACTCAGAACATGGATGGGCACGGTGGCTCACGCCTGTAATCCCAGCACTTTGGGAGGCCGAGGCGAGTGGATCACGAGGTCAGGAGATTAAGACCATCCTGGCTAACAAGGTGAAACCCCGTCTCTACTAAAAAAAAAAAAACAAAATTAGCCGGGCGTGGTGGCAGCCGCCTGTAGTCCCAGCTACTTGGGAGGCTGAGGTAGGAGAATGGGGTGAACCCGGGAGGCACAGCTTTCAGTCAGCCGAGATGGGGCCACTGCACTCCAGCCTGGGTGACAGGCTCAAAAAAAAAAAGAAAAGAAAAGAAAAGAAAAAAAACAACCTCAGAACATCCTAAAAATGCAAATGCAATGAGGAAATCCCTGAGAACTAGAGCTGGGACCCTGAAGAAAGATTTACTTATGTTTCAAAGCCACATGCTTTAGATTCAGAAGCTGACCCCGCTCCCCTCAGCAACACAAAAGAAACCAAGAGCCATGATGAGCAGCAGCTAGTGTAATTAACGAAAACCTAGCGGCTAAAAATACTCTTTGCCCACGCAGAGGACCACACCATCTTTTTTAAATCCCAGCCTGCAGAAAGCACTCCGCGTGAAAAGAGCCAGGTCATTTGCATGAATCAGTGTAAAACATAGACAGTAGTGTATTTGTTAGGCTGGTAACACATGAGAAATGGAGGAGAGATTTGTTTTCTGTAGCAGTAGACAGAGCATGCCAGCTGGCAGCGTGCCTGAAACAAATAACCAAGACACAACTAGATCTGTGTGAAACGGTGAGAAAGTTTAGAGTCGGTGGGGCAAGGAAGGGCTGGGGCTGGGGTACACTGAAGAACACCATGGACAAGCAGAGAGGACAGGGAGAAGGTTTGCAAACTCTCGTAGTGGTAAATTCACCGTGCAGGGAGAGTCACGTACAGATTAGTTTGCCAGTTCCCATCTCCCACCTGTTCTCAGCTGTCACCACATCAGCATTCCAGTTCCAGCCCTGGATCATGAGCCTCTTTCCTCTTCACTGCTTTTGAGAGTTGAAATTAAATTTGGTTGATTCCATTTCCTATGCTTCTATTTGGCAGTGGCAGACCTAGAAATACCAGAGTAGGAATATCAAGAAGTAGGTTTCAGTTGTTTCCCTGCTGTTTACTGTATAAACTCAAATGCCACAGCAACCTTCCAGAGAGAAGTTTTTTTACTCTAGTTTTTTTTTATCATATAAATATTTCTGAATTTACATTCAGTAAAATTCACTTTTTGTTTTTGCTGTACAGTTACTTCTGGGTTTTCATAACTGCCATGATGAACATGCAGAACCGTTGTCACCTCAGAACTTTCCTTTGTGCTAAAAATTTGTAGGCAGACCCTCTCTCAGCCCAGCCCTGACCCTTGGAAACCTCTGATAGAGATTTTCTTCTTCTAAAATGTCATATGAATGAAATCATAGAGTATAACCTTTTGAGTCTGTATTAGCCACATTTCACAAATAAGACATAACAAGCTCGGAGAAGTTTGGTAACTTGCCCAGGGCCATACAGCTAGAAAAGCAGAGCAAAAATTTAAGTGCAAGCCCACTGATTGCAAATCTTATCCTTTCACCCTAGTGCTAAGCAGAAACTCTGCCTGGCCTGAGTTTCCTCATCTCCCTCATCAACATGTGAAAAAGGGGCCAGTGAAATCATGAGTGCAGAACAACTTCAGGAAGTGCAAAGCCCTTTGTGCGAGGTGCATATTGCTTATTGTTTCTTCCAGTCTTTGTTGCCAGCCAACCATTTCGCAGTAAAACATTGTGCCTTCCAAATTGCCCTTCTGAACATGGTGGTGCACCTTTGAACCTGGCCATAATCAGTCTGTTTAAAGAAATACACACACACACACATACACACACACTCACCTTCTGCTAATGCAAGAAGTATCTCAGGAGGTTAAGGACCTGTCTGGACTGGAAAGATGAAGCACTGTTTTCCATAAAGTGGCAAAGCCACAGACTTATTTAATGGGATTTGAGGTTGTGCAGGGGTGTTTTGGTCATTGGAAGGGATTTTTCTATTCTCAGGACATAAAAGTAACTGCTATGAAATACAATTTTGACTTCACTATTTTGTCACAAGAAGTAAACATCATCTGCTGGCCTGATGGCTTGAAAGCCTGTCTCTAAACAGCTTCTGCCAAAGGCTTTGAAATGTTTGCTTTCAGACTGGATTCAACCACCAGGATATTTAGAGACACACATGTCATAGCCCCAAGAAGCAGATCCCTCTTTTGGTGAAGATAAATCTGCAAAGCTGTAGCTTTCTGGAAGCCACACAAATATGGATTTGGTCCCTTCCTCCACCCCTGCTCCCCATAAATGTTATGGAAAGCAAATGTCTGGCTGGGCGCGGTAGTTCACGCCTGTAATCTCAGCACTTTGGGAGGCTGAGGCCGGCAGATCACGAGGTCAGGAATTTAAGACCAGCCTGGCCAACATGGTGAAACCCCATCTCTACTAAAAATACAAAAATTATCCAGGCATGGTAGTGTGTGCCTGTAATCCCAGCTACTCAGGAGGCTGAGGCAGGGGAATCGCTTGAACCCAGGAGGCAGAGGTTGTGGTGAGCCGAGATTGGGCCTCCGTACTTCAGCCTGGGCAACAGAGTGAGACTCCATCTCAAAAAAAAAAAAAAAAAAAAAAGCAAATGTCTACTTTTCTCTGTTACTACTGTACATGGTGCAGTTTTAGAATTAGGCCCAGTGAAGGCTGGGGCAGGGCCTCAGAACTCTTGCTCCACTCCAGTGCTGTCCAATGGGTGTATAATGCAAGCCACAGATGTAGTTTTAAATTTTTTTAGTAGCTGTGTTTTAAAAAGTGAAGGAAAAATTGTCATTTATGTTAATAATATATTTTATTTAAACCAGTATATCCAAAATATGTAATCAGTATACCATGATTAATGAAATGTTTTCATTTTTAAAATATTAAGTATTTAAAATCCAGCACATCCCAACCAATCACATTTAAGGTGCTGTATGACACATAATCAGTGACTACTGTATTCAACAGCGCCACTCCAGGGGTAGAGGTAAATTCAAACCCCAATGGGGCTTCTTCATAGTAGCGTGAACTTGGGCAAGTTACTTAAGCTCTCTGAACCTTGATCTTCTCATCCAAAAAATAATAATGATGTCTACCCACAGAGGGGGTGTGAGGATTAAATCAGTTAATCCAAGGAAAGTGACTGGCACATGGTAAGTGGTCAGTGAATGTGAGTTGTTCATAGAAGCATAATTATTATTGTTTTTACTGGCATCGTTATGACTGTTAACATTGCTACTGAGAAAGTCAGCGCTCATCTGGTCTATTGTTGGTTATCTCATGGAAATGGAAACTGGAATCAGATTCGCTATCTCCAAGGTACTGGGGGATTGGGAAAAGAAAACCAAAGGAATAAATCGTATTTTTACAACCGTTAAAAATTAAAAAATCCTTCCTCCATATTATTTCTTTAATAGTCAAAATTAACTTGGAATGTAGAAACTGTTTTGTCTTCTTTATGGTTAAGAAAAGTAAGAATCAGAAAAGTTAGGTAAGGTCTTCAGGCCAAGCACGGTGTTGCACACCTGTAATCCCAGCACTTTGGGAGGCCGAGATAGGTGGATCAGTTGAGGTCAGGAGTTTGAGACCAGCCTGGCCAACATGGCGAAACCCCATCTCTACTAAAAATACAAAAATTAGCCAGGCATGGTGGTGCATGCCTGTAGTACCAGCTACTCAGGAGGCAAAGCAGGAGAATCACTTAGGCCTGCGAGGCGGAGGTTGCAGTGAGCTGAGACTGCACCACTGCACTCCAGCCTGGGTGACAGAGTGAGACTCCGCCTCAAAAAAAAAAAAAAGAAAAGAAAAGTTAGGTAAGGTGTTCAAAGTAATTCACCCAGGCCAGGAGAGCCTGGACTTATATACAAGGCTATCATCTGCAATGCTGTTTCTCTGAGAACGTTCTCTAAACCTTCAGAGCCTGCCTGGCTGGAGTCCCGCAGGCCTACATCAGAATGCTGGGTATTCTGCTCATTGTGCGTCCCAGGCGAGTTACCTGACCTTTCTGTGCCTTGCTTTCCTCATCAGTAAGGTGGTAATAATATGTGCTGTGTGGGGAGTTGGGAAGACTAAAGTGAAATGTGGTAGGTTTGCAGAGCGAGTAGCAGGGTATGTCACAAATAGTGAACATCTACTATATGTTGGTTACCTAAACCAACACTCCTCACTGTACTCTCAAGGCATTTGTTGAGTTGATTGGATTGTTGGTGTGAGCTTTACATAGAGACTGTCAATGGCCAGTGTTTTAAGGCTGCACTTACTTAGATCAGAAAATCTCTGAAGGTTGAGGGTGAATCCCGGCATCATGCCTTTGATGAATGTTGATTGATTTCAATGAGCACATCTGGCTTCACATGTTTTTCTTTTGCCATGAAGCTTTCCTCATCCCACAAGATCACGTAAAGAGGCCTCATCTTGAAGCCATCACTGCCATTCGGCTAGCAGACGTTATACTTAGCTCTTTAGGGAAGGCGTAATGAGAAAAAAATTACTGAACATCAAGAGAAGTGTGGCCTAAAGTCTTGGCAGGGTACACATGGCTCCTTTCCATGGTACAGTTGAGGAGAATTTCACAAAAGTGTAGAGTTGTTTATAAAAATGTGGGTTGGGTTAAGGGAAACCAGCAATAGGTGGGTCGGAACGTTGTGCTTAGCTACAGAAGGGCTGTATCACCCCAAGCTCGAAGGGGAAAGGGGACGAAACCAGGAAGTTCCTGGAACTGGAGAGGATAGCTCTAGCTGTACTTGAGGGCTGCCTCACAGGAGTTGTGGCCTTCAGGAGAAAGACACCACCAAACTGCAGAGGAAGGAACAAGGGAAATGAGCACTGCGGGCGTCGCTCTCACATTTCTTGACAATGCCTCTAATTGACTGCATTTAATGGAAAGTCAGAGGGCAAGGGAGCCCGCTGATGAAGTCTATGCCCAGAGCTGGTAAGGAATTATGGAGAGTGGATCTGGAGGGGCAAAAGGAAAATATCCAACACTAAAACACCATTTGGTTTGGGTCTCAGAGCCTTTCCTCAGTAACTGACGATCCAGCTCCTAATCTTGGGTGGTGTTTTGGAAGGGAGTATAATCAACCTGTTGCCCTTCAAGTTCTGCCCTCCTAAAAGCTAATGTGCTCACTAACCCACAAAGTCCTCTTCCTTTCCAAAGTCTGATGGAGGTGGGCATGGTATTTTAAAGGTGAACAAGAGGAAAAATGTATTTCACAGAAACTGAAGTGTTGGTCAAAATGTCTTACTCCCAGGATCTGATTTTTTGAAGCTCTGCCTGATTATTTCAAGTCCTTAAGGTAAGGAAGGTGTTAAATATGAATAAAGAAGCAGCCCCCACAGAAGCAGCACTAAGGACCTATACAGCTGCATCTTTGTTTGTAAGCATGATAAGACCCTGAGAAACCACAACAGCCCATAGATTCAGTGCTTTTAATGAGCAAGGTTAGAAAAGGAAAAGATGGGGAGGACTTGGTCCTTTGCCATATTGTAACCCCAACAGAAATAAGTTCTATTTTTTCACATATTTCAACTGACTGAATACAAACAACATGCTTGGCTGTAATGTCAAGAACATTCAGTTTAGTAGAAGTTGAGATTTTTGGTAATCTCTAGTTTTAAAATGGGAAACCTCTCTTCAAAAGGAACATGTTCACTGATTTGCTTACTGTTTCTCTCTTAAAAATTTTTGCTGATTATATATCTAATGCCCTTTGTGGAAAATTTGAAATCACATACACACACACACACACACGCACACACACACACACTATAAACAATGAAATATCAGGTATCTTTTATTCTGACAAATATATCTGCTGATAACTTTTTAGTAAATCTCTGTGTATGTTTGGTATGTATGACTATTTTCCTTTAATCTTGATACATTTGGGGTTGTACTATAATTGTTCTGCTTCCTCTCAGCCTCTAATAATCTAGAAGAATAGTTCTTAATCTGGGACATATATTAAAATCAATTATAGATTTTATTTTTTAAAATAACTTAAAACTAAAGTAGAACAAGCCTTCCCCTGGAAATGATAGTTCAATAAATACGAGGTGGATCTTGAGCATTTTTAGATATTTTAAAGCTCTTCTCATGATTCTAATATGCATCCTCAGTTGTGAATCAGTATATTCTCTTTTTTTTTTTTTTTTTGAGACAGTCTCACTCTGTCGCCCAGGCTGGAGTGCAGTGACACTATCTAGGCTCACTGCAAGCTCCGCCTCCCAGGTTCACGCCATTCTCCTGCCTCAGCCTCCCGAGTAGTTGGGACTACAGGCACCCGCCACCATGCCCGGCTAATTTTTTGTATTTTTGGTAGAGACGGAGTTTCACCATGTTAGCCAGGATGGTCTCGATCTCTTCACCTGGTGATCCGCCCGCCTTGGCCTCCCAAAGTGCTGGGATTACAGGCGTGAACCACTGCACCTGGCCGTGAATTAGTATATTCTAATGGAAAAAAATAGCAGTGGATTCCCTTTAACATATATATAAACATTTTCATTTTTAACATAGGATCTTTTTTATTATGTGTTTTCCTACAACAAAATAATTATTTTTATATTGTGGTAAAATACACATAACATAAAAATTTACCATTTTAACCCTTTTAAGCATACAGCTTAAAGGCATTAAGAATGTTCAAAAATGTTGCGTAACTGTCACCACTATTTCTAGAACTTTTTCATCATTTCAAACAGAAACTCTGTGTCCATTAAACAATGACACATTTTTCCCACATCCCAAGCCCCTGGAGAAAAATAATATCATTTCAAATTGCCTGCAAAATATTCCTTATACAAATATACAATTATTTACTGAACTGTCATTATAACTTTGGACAATTAAGTTGTCTTAGATTTTTTTTTCCTAAGGCTACAGCAAACATCTGTGAGTGTGTGTGTCTGTGTGTGTGTGAGTGTCTGTGTGTTTCTATTTGGTTCTTCTTTATATCTTCTATTTTTATGCTGAAATCTCCTTTTTTCATTTGTTTCAAATGTATGTGCAATTGTTTGTTGGATCATTCATATAGTAGTTGCAGTCAAGTTTTTATTACAGAATTCTAAACATTTATATAAAATATATAATTATGTATTATATGTATATATATATACATGTATGTATGTATATGTGTCTGTATATACAGACACATATACATACATACATAATCAATAGCCATTCTAAAATCACATGTACTCGTCACTCAGGTTCAATGTAATTATTTCATTTAAGTTTTATATTTTTAAAAAACAGCATGATTTTTGGAAATACCAAAAATGGCAAAGGTAAAATCTTTGACCTTATGTGTATGTATATATACAGACACATATATATGTATATGTGTGTATATATACATACACATATAATATATAATTATATATTTTATATATATGTTTAGAATTAAGGATATATGTCGTTAACTTAAGGATATAAAGTTTATCCTTAAGATAAACTCCTTGAGGTGAATTATTGGATCAAATGCTTGGTATTTTAAAGCTTTAAAGCTCTTGACAAAATAGCTTGATTAAATCTTTATCATTATTTTAAAAAACTATTTTACCGTACTTTTCATAAAACTGTCACATTTGGCAGATAAATAATATCTAATAGGTCTAATTTCCCTTAATAGGTTATTAATGAAGAACATACTTCTTTTGCATGTTTGTTAGCCATTTCTTATTTTGTAAATTATCAAGACATTTGACTGTTTATCCACTTGAGTCTTACTGTTCATTTTATTCATTTACATAAGTTTAGCACAGATGTAGACTGCTTACTCTTTACCAGTGATATTTGTTGCAAATAATATTCCTAGTTTGTTGTTGGATTATGGTGGCTTTTTTTATTTTCAAAATACAAATTGTGAAATATTTGTGTGATAAAATCTTTGACCTTTTGTGATTGTTATCTTTTGTTTTTACCTTAAGAAGTTCTTCCCCAAATAGAGAGGTAAATAAAAAATCACTTAGTTTTTATATTTTTTCTTTAATTTTTTTCCACTTAATTTTTAGATATAACTAGAATTAATTTTGAGATTTTGTATTCAGTGAAAGTGAACTTTTTTTCTGCACAAATAGTTAACCCATTACAAGATATCTATTTGTTGAAAATCTTTCCTTTTCCTGCTAATTTATTATTGCATCTTCAACATATACATCAGAATTTAATGTGCTAGTTCTAGCTTCAGGACTAGCTATTCTATTTCAGGACTAGCTATTCTATTAATATTACAGGACTAGTCATTCTATTTCAATTATTGCCCTTTTATTGTTATACCGGAGCTGCACTGTGTAATCATTTCTAAAAAAAAAAAAAAAAAAAAAAAAACTCTTTAACTTTTTATTATGGAGAATTTCAAGTATATACAAAATCAATAGCCATTCTAAAATCACATGTACTCATTACTCAGGTTCAATGTAATTATTTCATTTAAGTTTTATATTTTTAAAATTCAGCATGATTTTTGGAAATACCAAAAATGGCAAAGAATCAAAGACAGGAAACTAATAATCCTACCATTGCATCAAATTCATTTATGACTTGGTGTCTATCAATATAATAACTATAAAATAGAAAAATCCATGTAACATAGTAGAAGAAAAACAGTTATTTCAGGAGACCTAGCTAAGGAGAGCCAGTGTAATTGAACCAAGAATATATGAGGATCTGAGATTTCTGAAAGCCAGAAAAGAGAACCTAAGTCATGTAAGAAACATGAGAGTCCATAGGAAGTGATGAACCTTTTCTTTACATGAAATTCAAAGGGGAATGTTTTATTTAAACAATGCTGAACAAAATGGACAATGTCTTCCAAAGCAGTACTTTTTCTTTTCTCAACTTTGGATAAAAACCAGAGTCTGTCTTTAATCACTGTCTTGATTACATTTTAACCAAGAGCTAAAGTAATATCATCCAGCTATATAACTTTTTAAGGATGCTTAGAGAATCTAAGACCTTAAGTCACAATATTTAATTAATGGAACTGTGTTATGACTAAAAGGCTGATAAACATATAATTGTTCCTGTATTAGAAAAAAATGGGAGATTGAGACACACTGCTTTTGACCAGTAATTCTCAGAGTATGGTCTAAGCCTTTTTATGATGGGTGATAGGTGTTAGTGAATTTTAAATGCATGTTTTGAGGTCCCCATCCAGGTAAGATGGAGGAGGCACACTCTACTCTGGATCGCCCATTGAACACACTATAAAATCTACATAGGATGCATAGAGCAGTTGTTTGAGGACCCTGCAAAATAAATAGTAGCAGATGGATTGAGGAAGACTAGACTTTGAAGTGCCACCAAAATGGTAGTGAGTTTATCACTTTTTCCCTTCCTGTATCCCCTGGCCTGAATACAACACACCCTGAAACTCAAACAGGAGTACTGGGGTATAAACAGTACTCCAGAAGAAGCCTCGTACTACTGGCTTGGGAAGAGAGGAAAGGGAGCCTCTGACACTCAGAACACAGTATGGAAATCCCATTTTCTTTTTTTTTTTTATTTCCTTCTCTCTGTTTTCTCTCATCCTGTCCCCTGAGCAATCCAAGGTAAGCAGTGACAGAGGCTGCAGCTGGAGCTAGCAGGAGCCAAAACTCTAAGGGAAGGACATCTTCCTCTCCAATCAATAGGGTGGTGATCCCAAGAGAGTGGGACAACCCCTCCACTGCATCTTATTCTTTTTCTGTCCTCGTGCGACGTGGGCTTGGACATTTGTGCAGTTACAGATATGCATGGCAAAAGTAACTAAAGCCCCAGCTATCAGGCCAGAAGGCCAAGAAGAGAAACACTAGGAAACTGAAAGTACCAGGAGGAGTTCAGAGGGAGAGTTCAGGAAAGCAACCCCATAGCTATTTATGAACACTTGGGCTCACTGCAAGCTCCGCATGCATGAGTCTGATCCTAATCAGCAAACCAAAGACTTTGAGAATTGAATGAACGCATAGACCATGGCCAAGGTCTCTAACTAACCACTGAGGGACACATATATGGGACACATCAGAATTGCACTGCAAAGGCTTTAAAAATGGAAATGAGGAGCTTCCAGATAGCTGAACACGTGAAGGTTCCCACAGGGGGGATGGAAGGTCTGCGCCCCTCCCCCCATATCTTGCCCTATGTGTCTCTTCATCTTTATCTATCCTTTGCAATATCCCTTATAATAAACTGGTAAATGTTAAAGAGGAAAAGAAGTAGAAGAACGAGAAGGAGGAGGTAGAGGAGGAGGGGGAGGAGGAGGGAAAGAAGGAGAAGAAGAGGAAGAAGAAGAGGAGGAGGAGGAAGGGAGAAAGAAAGAGAAGAAGAAAAAGAGGAGAGGGGAAAGGAGAAGAAGAGGAAGAAAAAGAAGAATAAAGAAGAGTAGGAAGGGCGAAAGAAGGAGAAGAAGGAAAAGAAGAGGTGGGGGAAGAGGAAGAAGAAAGAAAAAGGAGGAGGAGGAGGAAGAAGGAGGGGGAGGAGGAGGAAAAGAAAAGAAATGGAAACTACGTTTGCAACAGTTCCCACAGGTAGAGGTTGGAATTTGTGGTCTTAACCTAACAGTTTGATTGCCTGCTCCAGCAAAAATTTTAACAACTTTCATCAAATTTAAAAAAGACACAGAGTTTTATAATATTCAAAATGCTCAGAACATAATCCAACTTACTGGGCACACAAAGAATGAGAAAAATCTCAAATTGCTTCAAAAAGCAGTCAACTGACATCAACACTACAATGACATAGATAGTGAAGTTATCTGACAAAGACTTTACAGTAGCTATATACAAATGCTCCAATAAGCATCACAAACACACTTAGAATAAATGAAAAAATAGAATGTCTTGGTAATTAAATAGAAAGTATGAAACAGAACCAAACAGTAATTTTAGAACTGAAAAATACAATAACCAAAGTTAATAACTCATTGTATGGGATCAATAGCAGACTGGAGATGACAGAAGAAAGAGTTAGATAACTTAAAAATAGATCAATAGAAATTAATATGCATAGTAAAGAGAAAAATATATATGTTTTTAATGAACAAAGCCTCAGGGACATGCAGAACACTAAGAAAAGATCTAACATTCATGTCATCAGAGTTCCAGAAAAAGAGAAGAAGGAGTATAATGCTGAATAAATAGTTGAAGAAACAATGGCTGTAAACTTCTCAAATTTGGCAAAAGACACTCATCTACAGATTCAAGAAGCTTGGCAAACTCAAGCTGGATAAACCAAAAGCGTCTCATCATCAAACATAACAAAATTACTGAACTAAAAGCAATAAAAAACTTCTTGAAAACAGGAAGAGAAACACGATGTATTTTTAGAGGAAAATAATGATTTAAGTAACTGTAGATTTCTCATCAGAATACCATGGCAGCCAGAGGAAGTAGCACAACATGCTTTAAGTGCTGAAATTAAAGAACTGTTAATGCGTAATTCTATATTCAGTGAAAAACTCCACAGAAATGAAGGTGAAATAAAGATATTCTCAGTGAAGGAAAACTGAAAGAATCTACTGCCAGCAGGCCTGCTCTAAAAGAATATACAATCAGAGGTAAAGAGGGATACTGAATATTAATAAAATATTCAAATCATCAAGAAGACATAATAATCTTAAATGTTTATGCACCTTGTAACATAGTTTCAAAATTCTTGAAACCGACACTGACAGAACTGAAAGGAGAAATAGGTATAGGCATATGCACAATTGTAGTTGAAGTCTTCAACAAACTTCTTTCAGTAATAGGTAGATCTAGGAAATAAAAAATTCCTAAGGATACAGTAGAACTCAACAACACCTTCAACCAACTACTTCGAATTGAATTTTATAGAACATTCCACGCAGCCACATCAAGATACACATTATTTTCAACAACACAGTGAACCTTCACCAAGACAAGCTATACTCTGACTCATAAGCCAAAGCTGAACAACTTTAATAAAAGGAACTGAAATATAAAGTTTGTTCTTGAACAATGATCAAATTAAACTAGAAATCAATAAATGATAACAAAAAGTCTTCAAACATTCAGAAATTAAACAACCCAGTTCTACGCAATCCATAGGTAAAAAAGGAAGTCTCAAGAGAAGTCAGGAAATATTTTGAAATAAAAGGAAGGTAAAACATAGATAATTTATGGGATGCAGTTAAAGTAGTCCTTAGAGGAAAATTTGTAGCACTTTATAGCATTAAATACTTACATTAGGAAAGAAAAAAGGTCTCAAATCAGTTAACTCACTTTCTACCTTAATAAACCAAAAAAAGGCAAAACAAATTTATAGCAAAGGAAAGAAATAAGTAGCAGAAATCAATGAAATTGAAAACAGAAAAGCAGTAGAGAAAATCAGTAAAACCAAAAGTTGGTTCTTTCAAAAAAGTGATAAACTTAATAATTCTCTAGCAAGACTGACAAAGGAAAAAAATAGAACAAATTAGCAATATCAGGAATGAGAGGGGGGAATATCATTACAGATTCCACAAATATTGAAAGGATAACAAGGAATGCTATAAAAGAAAAACACACACAAACACACACACAAAATTCCACACATACATACACACTCAACAGCTTAGAAGAAATAGACCAATTCCTTGAAAACTGCAAACTAATAAAACTCACCCAAGATGAAATACATAATATGAATAGTACTAAAACTATTGAAGAAATTGAATCTGTGTTTTTAAAAATCTTCCACAAACGAAATCTCCAGGCCCAGGTAATTTGACCAAAAATTTGAAAAAGATGCCACCAATTCTACACAATTTCTTTCAGGACATGGAAGAGGAGAGAACACTTCCTCATTCATTTAATTAGACTAGCATTAGCCTGATACCAACATCAAACAGGCAATTCTAAAATAAAAAAAATAAACAAAAAAACCCCCAGAAAACTACAGACCAAGGTCAAGAACATGAATGCAAAAATTTTCAACAAAATATTAGCAAATAGAATACATCAGAAAAAAATAGACTGAAAAAATATAAACAGAGCCTCAGGAATCTATGGGACTATAACATTCATGTCATCAAAGGCCTAGAAAGTGAGGAGAAAAAAGACAGGGCTGAAAAGTCTCTGAAGAATTAATGACTGAAAACTTCCCAAATTGACAAAACACATAAATTTCTGGAATTGAGAACCTGGGAAAATTGCAAACAGCATAAACCTCAAAAAATCCATAAGGCACATTATGATCAAACTTCTGAAAACTAAACATAAAAAAAAAATCAAGAAGCCAGCAAGAGAGAAGTGGCACCCTACCTATAAAAGGAAAACAATTCAAATGACAGTGTATCTCTCATCAGAAACCAGGGAGGCAAGAAGGAAGTGGAACAATATTTTTGAAGCACAGAAAGAAAAGAACTGTCAACTGAGAGTCCCAATATCTATTCAGCGATAAACGGATCATCAGGATAATTCTCTTAGGAAAACAAAGAAAATTTGTCACTAAAAGAATGGCTAATGTTTTCTAAACAGAAATATATAGAAGGGAGGAAGGTAGAAAACTATAGGCAAAAATATGGCAAAAATAAAACAGACTTTCACTCTTTTTGGAGTTTTCTAAATTATACTTGATGGAAGCAAAAAAAAAAGTTCTAACATTGTCTGCTGTAATTCTAAATGTGTAAAGAGGAACTATTTAAAGACAACTATATTATAAGTGAGAAAGTCTAATCAAACATGAAGACAGATAAGTTTGCAACACTTTACTAGAACTGGATAATGATACCAGTAGACTGAGAAGTTATGTATATATAATTTAATACCTAGAGAAACAGCTAAAATAGCTATCAAATCAACATGAAATTCTAAAAAAAAGTTAGAGTAACCCATAAATGGCAGGGAAAAAGATGTGAAAAACAGAGGGAACAAACAGAACAAAACATAAAATAAGACTTAAGCTCTAAGATATAAATAATCACATTAACTGTAAATGGTTTATATACAATAAAAAGATTTACAGCAAGGATTTTTATTTAAAATGGTCCAACTATATGCTATCTATACAATGATATAAGGCAAGTTTAAAGTACAAGGATGGATAAAGATATGAAAACATTAATCAAAAGAAAGAAGAGACTTCAGGTGAAAGAAAATTACAGAGACACAGAAAAATGTTATATAGTAATAAAATGGTAAATCCACCAAAAAGACACAGCAATCCTAAGTGTGTATGCATCAAACAACAGAGCTGCAAAATGCAGGAGCAAAAACTTACTGAACTGAAGGAGAAATCAACAAATCTAAAATTGTATTGTGAGATTTCAACATTCCTCCCTGAATAACAAATAGGACAACTGGACAGAAAGTCAGCAAAGATAAAAAAGAAACTCAACAATGCCATCAATCAGTATGATGTTACTGACTTTTATAGAACAATGCACCCAATACCAGCAAAGTAAACATTTTGTCAAGTGCCTGCAGAACATATACCAAGATGTAGTATACTTGGGCCATAAAACAAACATCAACAATTAAAATAATTAAAATAATACAAAGTATGTTCTTTGACCACAATGAAATCAAACTAGAAATCAGTAAAAGAAAGGTAATAGGGAAATCTCCAAAACTTGGAAACTAAGGAACATACCTTTAAATAATCTAATGTCAAAGTGGGAGTCTCAAGAGAAATTTTTAAATGCAGACAATGGAATGAAAATGAAAAATACAACATATCAAAATTTGTTAGATACAACTAAAGCAATACTAAGAGAATTTATAGCACTACATGTATATAAAGAAGAAACTTCTCAAATAAAAAATCTAAGTTCCTACCTAAAGAACCTAGAAAAAGAGCGAAATAAACCCAAAGCAAGCAGAAGGAAGAAAATAATAAAGGTAAGAGCAGGAGTCAATAAAATCGAAAACAGAAAAACAATTATGTGAGAAAAATCAACAAAAAAGAGCTTTTTTTTAAGATTAATAAAACTGACAAACCTTGAGCAAGACTTGAGAAGATACAAATTACCAATACCAGGAATGAAACGGGATATCACTACAGATTTTGCAGACATCAAAATAATAAGTAAATACTACAAACAACTCTACACACACGAATTTGACAACTTAGATAAAATGGACCCATTCCTCAAGAAACACAAACTATCACAACTCACTCAATATGAAATAGATCAGTTGAATAGCCCCAAAATTTAAAGGAATTGAATTTGTAATGTAAAAGTTTCAGAAAACATATGTGACTACGAAGTTGGGGTTTATTCCCAAGATACAAGCTTGGTTCAATATTCAAAAATCAGTCATTGTAATCTGAAATATTAATAGGCTAAAGAAGAAAAATTACATGATCATATCAATTGATGCAGAAAAGGAATCTGAGAAAAGTGCCCACAGAACATATACCAAGATGTAGTATACCCTGGGCCATAAAACAAACACCAGCAATTATAAGAATTGAAGTCTATGACCACAATGAAATCAAACTAGAAATCAATAAAGGAAAGGTCATGAGGAAATCTCCAAAACTTGGAAACTGAAGAACATACTTTGATTTGACAAATTTCGACATGTATCATGAGAAAAATTCTCAGAAAAATAGGAATAGAAGGAACCTTCTTAATTTGATAAAGAGCATCCACAAAAAAACCTACAGCTGGCATTATACTTAATGGAGAAAGACTGAATATTTTCTCCCTAAGATTGAGAACAAGACAAGGATGCTTATTCTCATCACCCTTATTCAACATGGTACTGTTAATTGTTCTAGCCAGTACAATAATGGGAGGAAAGGAATAAAGATTAGAAAGGAAGAAATACAACTGTCTCTATATGCAGATGACATGATTGTCTACATAGAAAACTCAAGGAGGCCAGGCACAATGGCTCATGCCTATAATCCTAGCCCTTTGGGAGGCCAAGGCAGGCGGATCACCTAAGGTCAGGAGTTCAAGACCAGCCTGGCCAACAAGGCAAAACCCTGTCTCTACCCAAAATACAAAAACCAGCTGGGCATGGTGGCACACGCCTGTAGTCCCAGCTACTCGGGAGACTGATGCAGGAGAATCACTTGATCCCAGGAGGCAGAAGTTGCAGTGAATTGAGACCACACAACTGCACTCCAGCCTGGGCAATAGAGCAAGACTCCATCTCAAAAAACAAAAAACAAACAACAAAAAAACAGAAAATCTCAAGGAATCTACCAAAACACTTCTATCACTAAGAAGTGAGTTTAGCAAGGTCACAGAAGACAAGATAAACATACAAAAAAATTGCATTTCTATATACTAGCAGTGAACACATGAATACTGAAATTAAAAATATAATACCAATTATAATGACAAAAAGTAAAAAGAGTGTATAAAATATGTATAGGACTTATATACTGACAATGCAAATGCTGATGAAATAAACCAAAGATCTAAATAAATGAAGAGACATACTATATTCATGGATGAAAGACTCAACATAGTAAATATGCCAGTTCTTCCCAAATATTATACAGGTTTAATGCAATTCCTATCAAAAATCCCAGCTCAGGCCAGGCACAGTGGCTCATGCCTGTAATCCCAACACATTGGGAGGCCAAAGCTAGGGGGTGGCTTGAGCCCAAGAGTTCAAGGCCAGCCTGGGCAACATGGTAAGACCCTGTCTCTAAAAAGAAAAAAATTGTTTAATAAGCCAGGTGTAATGGCACTTGCCTGTAGTCCTAGCTACTCAGAAGTTTGAGTTAGGAGGACCGTTTCAGCCTGGGGAGCTAAAGCTGCAGTAAGCCATGACCAATGATTGCACCACTGAACTCCAGCCTGGGCAACAGAGCGAGATCCTGTCTCAAAAAAATAAAAACCTCAGCATAGATTTTGTAGATATAGACAAGATTATTCTAAAATTTGTATGTAGAAACAAAGAAACTAGAATAGCTAAACTAATTTTGAAAGAGAATAGGTAAGAATAATCAATCTGCCCAATTTCAAAACTTATTAAACAGCTACAGTAATCAATACTGAGCAGTATTGGCTAAGGAATAAACATATAAATCAATGGGACAGAATACTGAACCCAGAAATAAATCCACACAGATACACCAAACTGATTTTGACAAAGGCATAAAAACAATTCCATGGAGAAAAGATGGAGCCAGGCACAGTGGCTCACTCCTATAATCCCAGCACTTTGGAGGCTAAGGTGGGAGGATCACTTGAGCCCAGGAGTTGGAGACCAGCCTAGTCAACACAAGGAGACTTTGTCTCTACAAAAAACAAAAATAAAAATAAATTAGCTGGGCATGATGGCACACACCTGTGACTCCAGCTACTTGGGAGGCTGAGGTGAAAGGATCGCTTGAGCCCAGGAGGTCAAGGACACATTGAGTCATGTTCACACCACTGTGCTTCAGCCTAGCCTACAGAGTGAGATCCTGTCTCAAAAAAAAAAAAAAAAAAGATGAACTTTTCAACAAGTGGTGCTGGAGGAGGTGGACATCCATAGGCAAAAAACTGACCTTCAACCTAAACTCTGTACCTTCTACAAAAACTAACTTGAAATGGATCACAGACTTAAATGTTAAGCTATAAAGTAATACTTCAAAAAGAGGAGAAAATCTTTGGGATCTAGGGCTAGAAAAAGAATTCTTAGACTTGACACCAAAATTATGATCCCTGAATTTTTAAAATAAAGATAAATTGGACTTCACCAAAATTAAAAACTTTTACTCCGCAAAATACCTGTAAAAGATAAGCAATAGCCTGAGGGAAAATATTTGCAAAGCACCTATCTAACAAAGGTCTAGTATCTAGACTATAAAAGAATTATCAAAACCCAAATAGAAAAAGCAAACAAGCCAATTAGAAAATGGGCAAAAGACAGAAAAAGACGTATACATTACTGGTGGGAATGTAAAATGGTACTGTCACTCTGGAAAACAATCTGGCACTTTTCCAAAAGTGTATCATTCCACTTGTTTAATATTCTTGAGATGAGAATATTATAAAAATGAAAATCAGATTTCTAGTTGCCCGTAGATAAGGAGAGGATAGGGACAAGAGAGAAGTGAATATGGCTGTAAAAAGACAGCATAAGGAATTCTTGAGTTGGTGGAAATGTTCTGTACCTTGACTGTATCAATGTCAATATCATAGTTGTGATATAATAGTAAAATTTTGCAAGAGAGTACCATTGAAGGAAATTGGGTACAGGGTACACTGAACCTCTCTGTACTACTTCTTACAGCTGCATGTGAATCTACAATTATTTAAAAATAAATCATTAAATTTCTTAAAATGCATTTTATTTCTTTTATGTCTTCTGCACGAATGACTTGTAATTCCATGAACTTTTATATATGATTAAGGGCTACGTAATAGTAACCTGTGACTTGTAATTCCATGAACTTTTATATATGATTAAGGGCTACGTAATAGTAACCTGTTAAGTGAGTTATTTGGAATTCCTAAAACTTGCTATTCATTAATTGAAACTAAAAGATTACTTTGGCTCTTAATTCTGAATTCTACTAAGAAGGCTGTCTGCCACGCAGATTTCCACAGAGCTATGAAGCTCTTACTGTGTATGTAGGCTCAACTGATCACTGGAATCACTTCTGGGGGTGGTATACATCGTACTTTGCTATCTTACTGGATTGTAATTTTCAGTGTCTCCTAGTGTGGTTTGTTTTGTTCTGTTTTGTTTTTACCTGAAATTAATCTTGGTTTAGCTTCACAATTATTAAGTTTGTTGGGACTGTTTGCTTAACTTTACAGTTAAGAAATTCCTATTCATATGAGCAGTATGTCTAGCCTATAACTTTCCAATAACTAAACTTGCACATATCTCACGTGTTGTGACTCGAAATGGGTCATCCTTACCTGTATTGCTAAAACAGATGTACACATAATCCCAAAAGAATTTGCTCAGACACTGAATCTTTATTGTTATCTCTGAAATATTTTTCCACTGGAAAGTGGAGACAGCTTGGGTGGATAGGCTGGGAGGTCTTTTGCTCCACAAACTGCCATGGCAAAAGAAGTATGAAGGCCTTGAGTTTAGACTCTCTGGTTTGAATACACATTTTCCTAGCCGAATTGAATAGCAAGAAGTCCAAACTGGAGTTGCTAATGAAAGCAGGTATTAAGTTATTGAATGAAATGAGACCCAGATACATTGAACATCAAATGCATAAACAGCAATGTGGACTGTTATGAACGTTAATGATTCTGACTTGCATTAATGTCCAGGTGGAAGGTCTTCCTATTTCAGCCCAAGGATGCACTGTTAAGAAAACAATTTCATTTTCCACAGAACAAAGTGTGCTTTGTACACTTGCTGGTGCCATTTGTGGCTGAGAAGAACTTTCTCGGATTGCTTTGGAATGATGAAGAGTGTGTCTCTCATCCAAGAACTGAAATGATACCTTCAGGTGAGTCCAGAGTCCAAATCCTCAAAGGAGGGATTTAGGAAAGCATTCGAGAGGATCAGGTTTAAACCAAACAATCCCTTAAGAAGAAATTCCATTCAAGTTCTTTCTTTAAAACAGGAAATTAAACAGAGTCATTATAAGGCAAACTCAAGAGAGTGGTAGCACCATCCCTCCCAACTGTTAGTTGCATGAATTTCATTTTGGGTCATCTGTGAATCGAAACTATTTAAATTTGATCCCGTTAACCACAGCTCTTTTAAAGTACAACCATCAGAATTCTAGGCAAAATGCACCCTTTTAGAAGCATATAATATATCTGAAGTACAACTCTTTGCATAACTATCAAGATTTAAGTCTCCTGTAGTATTATTTTAAGTATTTTATTAAAGTCATGGGCCTATTCCCAAAACTCTTGTAGCAGTGGACAGGGACAGATTATAGAACATGAATTCTTTCAAGACCCTAGTTGAGTTAACATACTTTATTAAAATTACTTGAGGCAAACCAGAAAGTAAAACTGGTAAAGCAGGCATTGGTTGGCATACTTTCCAGATGTTTTTATTTTTAAGTTTTCATTAAGTGATTATCAGCAGAATAGCAACAAGATTGAAATCCCTCCCAGTAAATAACTCTCTCAGTTCCTTTCAACAAAGCCTTCACCCCACGACTGAATTGCACATTGTTCTATATGAACACAAGAAGAAAGACTTCATACACATCTTCTAAAATTCTTGTCAGGGCAGAATGTTGGTGCAAACTCCTCTTGAAACATTAAATGATGAATGCTTAAAATTAATCTGGTTTTATTGGAATGTTTTTCTGTGATGTGAAAATGAGGGATTTGGGCAAAACTGTTCAATTCAATCAAGGTCTTCACTTCTACAATTCAGTGAAATGTTCCCTAACTCTGCCGTCCCCACCCTTATTGGCATTAGGGACTAGTTTCATGGAAGACAATTTTTCCACAGACCGGGGTGAGGGATCGTTTCCAGATGATTCAAGCGCATTGCATTTATTGTGCACTTTATTTCTATTATTATTACATTGTAATATATAATGAAATAATTGTATATTTGTACATACAACTCACCGTAATGTAGAATCAGTGAGAACCCTGAGCTAGTTTTCCTGCAACAAGAGGGGTGCATCTGGCCGTTATGGGAGACAGTGACAGATCATCAGATATTAGATTCTCATAAGGAGTGTGCAACCTAGATCCCTCGCATGTGCCAGACCTATATTGGTCAGTGGCTCTGGGGTTTGGGGACGCCTACCCTAAAAGATCTAGAGAAGGGAAGAGATGGGAGCCTGCCTGGCATATTTGAGAAACAGCAAGGGGGTCATCAGTTTAAAGGAGCAGAGTGAGAGAGTAGGGAAAGCTGTAGGAGACAAGGTCAGGGCAGTATAGGACCAGATGGTGTTGGGCCTCACAGCCCAGTGGAAACTTTGCCGTTTCACTCTCAATAGGAAAGGGAACAAGAGGAGGCCTTGTATCACAGTAGTGACAAGATATGGAGCTGGGCATGGAATCAGCCTCCCTCGACCACAGATCCCCTAATGGAAATGAACGGCTGTTGGAAAGAGGGGAGGGGAGCAGACGCAGACGCGGGGGCGAGAGCCAACAATGTGCACAGCACACTATTTCCCACAGTGAATGACAGAAAATAAAACAAAGTATGTTTTTGAAACCAGGAATACTCACACATGTGTGACACATACACATACAGAGAGAGAGAAAGAGATTTTACATCCCAAATACCTTTGTAGCGATGACAAAGTGAACAAAGTACAGAGACAAAAGAATTGAACATCACTGAAGTGCTTTGATCAAGACTAATTATTATTATTTTTAAATTAGGGTCACTTTGAAGAGTTCAGACTCCTCAGGAGTATATCTTGTTGGTTCCATCTGTCCAATGTTTCAAGAAAACAGTCTGTTTTGGCAGTTAACTTTGTCTACAATTCTTAGATAAAATATGTTAAACATCTGTCCCTGATCAACTTAAATATCACTGCCTTTATTGCATCTACTGCTGGCCCATCAGAATATAACTATATATAAGAGAAGTGTTTTTTTTTCCACCCAGTCTCAAGAACTGCATCTTTGCAGCATAATCATTATCTCAGGACTAAAAGGAAACATTTCTAAGTATGACAATTATGTATAGATATTATTAATTTGGGGACCACATGGGATGAATTGGGCCCAACGCCTATTTAAATATATGTCCACCCTCATTTGCAGCTGATAGCTTGGAGATTTTTTTTATTTTTTGTCAGCCAGGACATCACTCATCCCACCTTCCATGAAAGAATTAACTTCCATGAGTACAAATATGCCTACCAATGTGGGTTTCCACCCAGCCATCATTGACACTCCCAAGACAGCCCCTTAGGAAAGGTTCTCTCTACACAAAACACCATGAATGCTGTCCATGATTAAGATCTACTGTCTGCCAGGTACCAGACTGAGCTCTTCACCTACAATAGTCCAGTTTCACCCCTTAATAGCTGTGTGACCTTGGGTAATGTGCTTTTCATCTCTGAGCCTCAGCTTCCTCATCTGTCAAATGGGGAGAACCTCACAGGGTGTTGTGAAGATCAAATAAGTTAATGCATGTAAGATACTTAGACTATGCCTAGCACATCATAAGCACCAAATGTGTAGCCTATTAATTATCTAATTTAAAAATCCTCACAACAAATTTAAGGGAGAACAACATCATGTTCTCCATCGTATTGATTAAGGGGAAGAGAAGATGAATAACAATAGTAATGATTATAAATAATGCTAATAACTGGGCTAAGCAAGTTAGGTACATTATCGCTAGCAGTGATATATTATCACCATTATAATGGTGACAGTCCTTTCCTAAGGGGCTATTTAGGGAGTGTCAATGACGGCTGGGTGGAAATCCCACATTGGTTGGCATATTAGCACTGATGGAAGTTAAGTATTTCATGCAAGATGGGTTGAATGATGTCCTGGCTGACAAAAAGAAATATCTCCAAGACAGGATAATGTACATTATTACTAGGGGTTAATTTCACATGGCTGGATTGACAGAACCAAGATTCAAACCCAGGTCTTCTGACGGGAATATCTGTGTTCATTCTGTTATACCAGGCTACCTCTATCCTTCAGGAGTTTTGTCTACATGGTAGAAGTCAAGTTTAAATTTAATTCTAAATCAATTCTAAAACCCCACTATAAATTGGCCAGTGGATTATGAAAACCTTTGTTTTTGTCAAGTGAACAAATCAGTAAGTTTGTCATCAAGATTTCTTTTTACTGTTTTACTAAACCTACCTCCTTTTTCCAAATGCTGTGGGGTTTATTTTTATTTCCTCTTTTGGTTAAAAAGGTAAAGTTATCAAACAATGGACTTCAAAGGTTTTTTTATATTAAAGCCTATCTCAGGAAATGACTTGGCTTTGAGAGGATGGGCAGTCCCTGTGCACCAGAGCCAATATTTTCATACCTAAGCAACGAGATTCAAAGCAATACAACATTGAATGCAAGCATGGGCTAGAACCATGTTTCTTACAGTGAAGTTCAAGGATGATCCTGCATCAAATAAACTGGGCTGGTGCTTAGAAAAGGCGCAAATTGCTGGGGCAGACTGACTGAATATAGTGATTTTGGAATAAGAGATAGCCATCTGCATTTTTACTAGTTCATCTGTGATCTCTATGCATAATATAGGTTGGAACAATAGCTTTACATATATGACTTCCTCGTTCTCATAATCTTTATGCCTGAGTACAGCTATTTTATTCTGTTTCATAAATAATACTACTGGACTTCAATAAAGTAGACTCATAATTATAAAAATAATCCTCATCAAGGCAGAATTTGCAAATGAGCAGCTTATTTGTTTTACTATTTGGGTACCAGTGGCTTATTTTCAATCATAAATCTGGCCAAGGAATCCTCTTTAAAATAAAAATAAAAAAAATACTTCTATAATTTTCGATACATTCTCAGATATAATCTCTTCAACTTTCCCACTCCCTTCCATTCTTTCTTTCTTTCTTTCTTTCTTTCTTTTTTTTTTTTTTTTTTTTGAGATAGAGTCTCACTCTGTCACCCAGACTGGAGTGCAGTGGCACGATGTCTGCTCACTACGACCTCCGCCTCCCTCCCAGGTTCAAGCTATTCTCCTGCCTCAGTCCCCCAAGTAGCTGGGACTACAGTCATGTGCTACCATATCCAGCTAATTTTTTGTATTTTTAGTAGAAATGAGGTTTCACCATATAGGCAGGGAGGTCTCGAACTCCTGACCTCAAGTGATCTGCCCACCTCAGCCTCCCAAAGTGCTGGGATTACAGGTGTGAGCCACCACACCCGGCCATTCCCATCATTCTTTCTAATCTATCCTTCTAACAACCTAAAATGAGAACTTATCACTTTTTCCTGTATATCTCTTAAGTCCTTTTCTAGTTCATGTTCTTAAATCTACTTTACAGTTTACTCATTTTTTCCTCAATTATGTCCCACCTGCTATTTAATCTATTCATTGCATTTTTAATGTAATGATAATTTTCATTGATAAAAGACTTATTTCCATGTTTTTTAAGCCTGCAGTTTCTTTTTTCATAATTTCCTATTTTCACTATAGTTTTTGATATCTTAAACCATTTAAATCCTATTTATTTTATGAACGGTCATGTCCTTTGCTATTTTTGTTACATTTTACACAGTATTTCTATTTCCTGTAGCATGTGTAGTATCTAGGAATCAACTACACTTAACAAAAAGGTCTTTCATTTGGGGCTTGATAAAGTCAGAAATGAAGAGAATATTTAAAGGCAGAGTGGTAAGTCCTTGAGCTAAGGACATGGGAATCTGAGAAGGTGTAGGCGCAGGTTTCAGACCTGGGTCCCAACACCAGACACTGGATCTTATCAGTTAAAGAGAGACAGAAGAAGCTGGGAAACTGGGAAGGCTGGTCTCTTACTGAAAAGAGGCCTGCAGAACCATAGGCACTGGCTTGTGGGGACCCCTGCCCCAAAAAAGTCATTCGTGTTTTGGAAACCTATCAAATCACTTTGCGCAATGATTCCTTCATAGAGAAGATAAGAATTTTTCAAGAAGATAGCTTTAAAAATGACAAGTACAGGCCGGGCACGGTGGCTCACGCCTGTAATCCCAGCAGTTTGGGAGGCTGAGGTGGGCAGATCATGAAGTCAGGAGTTCAAGATAGTGAAACCCTGTCTCTACTAAAAATACAAAAATTAGCTAGGCATGGTGGTGCATGCCTGTAATCCCAGCTACTCGGGAGGCTGAGGCAGGAGAATTGCTTGAACCCGGGAGGCAGAGGTTGTGGTGAGCCAAGATCGCGCCACTGCACTCCAGCCTGGACCACAGAGCAAGACTCCATCTCAAAAAAAATAAAAATAAAAATAAAAATGACAAGTACAAACATTTTCCGGTGAAACTATAAATTCCCACAACTAACTGGAAGGAAGTGAAGAAAAGCGTAGTTGTTAAAGGCATCATTTAATAGTGAGAAACATCTAGGTTTGAATATTGATTCCACCTTCCTGCCTGTGTGACCTTGGATAAATTTCTTAACTGCTCTGTGCCTCCCATTCCTCTTCTGTAACATGGGAATAATAATAGTCTCTCCTTATACTTGTCAAGATAGGCTATGTTATTTCCATAATAACCTCACAAAATCAGTGACTTAGCACACAAAAAAGTTTATTTCTCACGCACACTTCATGCCCCTCACACATCAGTAATAGGCTGTATTCCTTGTTATCATCACTCACGGCCCCTGCCCAACAGAAGTTCAATCTCTGTGCTTCCATAGTCGCTGTAGAAGAGGACCAGAGAGCACTGTGTTGTCTCACACCGGCAATTCACTGCTTCCCCTGGAAATGACCCACATTACTAACACTCTTATCTCATTGGCCAAATAAGTCACATGTCCCCACCTAACTTCAAAGAAACCAAAAAGTGCAGTCCTACTGATGCAGGGCAGTCGAACCCCAAAATTAGGACTTAGCCTGGGAGGGTTCTTGGCTTTTCCCAGGAAAGAATTCAAGGGTGAGCCAGTGGTGTTAGACAGCAACTTTTATTGAAGCAGCAGTGTACAGCAGCAGCAAAGGTACTGCTCCATGCAGAGCAGGGCTACCCTATAGGCAGTGTGTCCAGAGTAGCAGCTCAAAGACAGTTCTGAAGTCATATTAATATACACTTTTAATTACCTGCAAATTAAGGGACAGGTTATGCAGAAATTTCATGGAAAGAGGTGGTAAGTTTTGGTGTTGCCATGGCAGTGGTAACTCACATGGCACACTGGTGGGCATGTATTATGGAAAGCTGCTTCTGCTCTGTCCCTGTTTTAGCTAGTCCTCAGTTTGGTCCAGTGTCTAAGCTCCGCCTCTAAAGTCAAGTCCCACCTCCTACCTCATTACCACACTTGAAAGAGGCAGAAAATTGTGTGAACAGCCCTAATGACTATGACACTCTCTCATAAGGCCTTCTGAGGCCTTCTGAGATAATGTCTATCAAAGTCATGTAACACATAATAAATAAATCTTACGTGTTTGTGGTTTTGATACTAATCATAAGGCATTGCCCATTGTCAAGAAGACGTATTTTACTTTTGGAAGTTTAGGACTGCTGTATATAGTATATAGCAGCATTTAAAGTAGGTTTCAAAGGCTCAATAAAGATCATCACTGCATATTTTTTGGATAAATAAAATTTGTAAGACCATATCTGGAGGACAGAATTCAAACACACAACTAACAATGCAAATATCAAACCCGTAGCATTCTACAAATTGCATATGACATTTGTATATCCTGATCCTGATTAGAACCAAGCTCTACAATGAGATGGTCGTGGTTGTGGAGGAGACAGAAACAATGCTAACGGCTCAATAATTGAGGACATATGATGTGCTGTCTTTGGCTATGCACTTTATGTGCAGCATCTTATTTTATTCTCACAATAACCCAAGAGGTAGGTACTCTTTTACCTCCACTGTATAGATGAGGAAGCAAAGGCACAGAGAAGTCAAGTAATTTTCCCAAAGTTCTAGTAGATCACAGAGTATTCAGGAAATATGATGGAAGTTCAATACTCCTTATTGCTCTGCCCTCTGGCCTCAGTAGATTTGGCCTCAGATAGTCATAGGACCCTATATGGTGGTGGCCAACCAATAAATTTATTTAGATACACATATGTGGAAAACAACAAAAAAGGAGTATGTTTTTACCCACATGCTTTTGATGTTTGAATATTGCCATTGCTGGGTCTAAATTGAAACTGACCATCAGCAAGTGTCTAAAGAGTAAATAGATGCCAATCTGGTGAAGACTGATCACATTTCCATTTACAGGGATGCTAGATTTTTTTCTGGAGTTGGGGCACCCAGCAAAGCCACAGCTAGCTCTGGGTCTGTGTTGTTAAAGCCAGCTGATGTTTGTTGGGAAATCACCATGTGCCAAGCACAAGGTGAGAACTGCCCATACGTTTTTTCATTTAATCATCAAAACTATCCCAGTACTGTGGCAACTACTGTCCTTCCCATTCTCCAGATGAGGCAAGTGAGATTTAGAGGGGAGGGACCCAGGCTTCAAAGCAAGGTCTGTGTGACCCCAGAACCTCACCTATCCTCCCTTTTCAGCATGGACTGTGTGGGGTTCAGGTTAGTGGAAAGAAAAGGGAGGAATTTCAGTTCTAACTTTGCTGTTTCCACAACTGGCAGTTCTGTGAAGGTCGTTTGTCCTCTAGATGGACTTTAGTTTTTCCCCTTGTAAAATGCAGATAATGCCTCAAATATCTCATAAACCACCAATCACTCTTTCAACAACCTGGAACTTGTGATAGAAATCAAAAGTCTACTTTTTTCTGAGAAACACAACGTTATAGACATTTTGTTGTCATAGTGGCCACACATGAAAAGTTTTAAGGATCAAAACTGTAGTAGTAGTAGTATAGAAATGTATTTGATAGTAACATCTGATTCTGTCTTATAGAATAAAATTCCCATGTTCCACCAAGAAATCTTTTGTCCACTCCTGGGGTGAGAACTGCTGCACAAAATAACCTTAATAACTTCACCTCTAACTCTAAAATGTGACCAGTTTCTGACCACATTTCTCAATTTAAAGAGCAAAGACGGGGTAGCTTCTGTAATTTGCACATCGTGTTCCATGTATCTTGCCTTCTTAATACAAACAAAAGCTAGGCTGGTAATTACACCTAGAAGATAAAGAAAGCATTGTAAGATGTTTAAAATAGGCTGAGAACCAAGAGCACTAGTGGTAATTAACAAAGTATATCATTGAATAAAACAGGTAATTAGCCATGATAATGGAAATGTACACAGGACCTAATTAACAGAACTTTTCCTTACTATCTCTTGGGACAGACGGTAAACATTTTGTATTTAACTATCACACCCATGTGCATAATTTCTTAGTTGATTTTGGCCCAACTGACTGGGTAGTAGTCAAAACATCCAGAAAGTTGAGGGCAGTCAAAATGCTGAAGTTTTTTTATTCATACCATTTCCAGTGAGCCAAAGACAACATCAGTATGAATTGAAAGTGTTCTAAGATATCAAACCAAGATTCTTGTAAGAATTGCTTTCACCTGATGTCTGTGTTAGCAGTTCCTGTAATCCCAAAGAAACAACCCTTCATCCCACTCCTTCCTTTATTCTAGGATGGAGAAAGGTCTTAATCCCTCAGTCAACTGCAATCTGGCTTCCATGCACATTAGTTTAGCAGATCTGCTCAGGGTGGAGTTTCCAATGGCCACCATGTTGCCAAAACCAATAGAAGCCAGTTGATATAATTTCTCCTTATCCTTCTTGACCTCTTTAGTACTTTGGACTCTGTTGACCACTCCCTCCTTTAAAACGTACCCTGTTCTGTGATGCCCACTCTCTTGCTTTTCCTCCTACCCCTATAGTTTTACCTTCTCCATCTCTTTTACTGGCTCTCATTTTTTTGCCCTCTTTTCCCTTTATGAATAATCACTATGTAATCTCATGCCCACAACAATTCTAATTAAGCTGTTGCTTCCTTTACATTTCTACTCCCAATGCGTTAGCTCCAGCACTCAACATTTGTCTCCTGGATTATCTCATTGCCTTCCTAATTTTTCTCCCTGCTCCCAATTTTCCACCCCCAGCCCAAATCCATTCTGTACCAATATTTTCAAACTGCAGCTCTGATCCTGTTCTTTGTTCTCTGTTTTCTGGGCTTCTTTTTACAAAGTCATTTTGTATATGAGACAATTACGGTAGTTTGTAACTCCTCCGGGCTAGGTAAGTGACCCTAGAGGCTGGGGTGATAGAGGCAATAGCTGCTTTCACAGACATGTGCTTCCCAAGGGGAAAGTTACACCAAGGCCAGACTGAGGGGCAGGTGACTCTCCCAGGGCTTTCCAGAAGCAGGGGTTTTGCCACCTGAAATACAATTGCTGGAATACATTCTGATCATTCATAAGCCCAGTTTCCTAGTCAAGTTTTATTCTGGCTTAAGGACAGTATGTGGATAAGCATCATAAGCAGGCAGAACCAGTAATTCCCTGACTCAAGTATACCAGGAAAGTCACTGGCTGATATTCTTATTTCCTGTTATAGTGCCTGTTTCATTAGGATTAAATTAGGCTGCTAGTAATACAAAACCTAAAGTCACAAAACCTAGATGGAAGTTGATTTCTCTCTTACACAAAGTCCAAAGGTAAGCAGTCCAGGGCCGGTAAGGTGCTCCCTGATCATCAGATACAATCTCCTTCCAAGTTCCTGCTCCACTATCATCAGCACACTATTTCCAATCTGGCCGCTTGAGCCCCCCAGCCTTCATGTCTGTGTTCTAGCCAAAAGGAACAGCTATAAAAAGACACATCACCTTTCTTTCAGGGCATAGTTCCTGGCAGTTGCACAGACCGCTCTTCTTGCATACCGTTAGCCAAACCTTAATCACATGGTCACCTTAGCTGCAAAGGAAACTAAGAGATGTCATCCATGAGGGTCATGATCTCAGCTAAAGAATGAGTGTTCCATTGCTAAGGAAGAAGGAGCAAATTTACTTACGAAAAACCATCTTTGCTGCAGCACCTGAAAGCCCTTTGTCAGAGATGCAGACTTTTAGTTCTGAAAGATTTTCATTGACAGACTCTACTCTCTCTCTGTTTGGTACCATCATAGGTCCTTGCAGGCACTGATTTATCAGTTCTCTTCCAATGTGACATCAAGATCAAGGGGATGTTGGAGCAGATGGTGAAAATTACCACCAAGAAACAGAGGAGTTTTTAAACCAGAAGGAATAGGACTGGTGTGATAATACGCACAAGGCACTAAATAATTTCAAGGGGAAAAGCAAAAAAAAAAAAAAAAAGAGAGAGAGAGAAGTTAGGGCCTGGTCTGCTGTGTGGGCTTGGAGTCGAATTTCCTCCTCTGTGTACTGGGAATAAGTGGGTTATTATGAGGATGAAATGGTGAGGACATCTTTAAAGCTCTCAGTACCTTCCCTTGATGAACAGTAGATATTAGTCAATGTTTCTGTGACTAGCTACAAATATTACTTTGAACAAAAACCACCAGAGGCCAGGCATGATGGCTCATGCTTGTAATGCCCACAGTTTGGGAGGCTGAGGCAGGAGCATCACTTGAGCCCAGGAGTTTGAGAACAACCTGGGCAACATAGTGAGACCCTGTCTCTACAAAAAAAAAAGAAAAAAAAATTAAATTACCAGGCATGGTGGTGCGCAACTACTCAGGGGACTAAGGTGGGAGGATCACTTGAGCCCAGAAAGTTGAGGCTACAGTGGGCCATGGCCATGCCACTACACTCCAGCCTGGACAACAGAGAGAGATGCTGTCTCAGAAAAAACCACACACACACACACACACACACACACACACACACACACACACACAGAAAGAAACCAGGTTAAATATATAGATCTGATGTCTTCTGTTAGCCCAGTTGATGACCAAGTACCTATTATAAGTTTCATGAAGACCGGAGCAGGACCTGTTTTGTACACCATTGGATCCTTGCCGCCTAGCACAGCACCTGGCATGTGGTAGATACCCAAGAAATATTCATTGAGTTAAGTAAGCGAATGACCTGATAGAATAAGATAAATTGTACAGCAAGTAGTCAAGAACATCATAGTACAGACTGCATACGAGTTCTAAATCAAATTAAGGGAAAAGTAGTATAATGAGCAGCAGCATTTGGAAGGGAAATGGAAAGAAGAACTTACCAGTACCCTTGGTGCTGGCAAACATTTGGCAAATTTGTTTGTTTGTTTGTTTGTTTTGAGACAGAGTCTTGCTCTGTTGCCCAGGCTGAAGTGCAGTGACGCGATCTCAGCTCACTGCAAACTCCACCTCCTGGATTCAAGCAATTCTCCTACCTCAGCCTCCCGAGTAGCTGGGATTACAGGTGCACGCCACCATGCCTGGCTAATTTTTGTATGTTTTTAGTAGAGGCTGGGTTTTACCATGTTAGTCAGGCTGGTCTCAAACTCCTGACCTTGTGAGCTGCCCACCTCGGCCTCCCAAAGTGCTGGGACTACAGGCTTGAGCCACCACACCCTGCCAAATTTGTATTTTCTTTACATACACTTAGGAGTTTGGCCTTTTATTGTTTTTTATTTTTTTTTTTTGAGCTTTCTAAGTCTTAGCTGATGGTTTCTAAATTAGAATAGGATAAAAAATGTAAACTGGAATTGATTTAATTAATCTGTCAAATACAGACAGGAAAAACCTGTTACATGGACCCATGTTAAATGACACACATGAAAAATTTTAGTCCCGTGAACTATTGGCAACTTCCTCTAGTCCAGACGATTGCTTTTCCCTTGAAGTAAACACATCTAAATGTGTGTAAAATTCTCTAGCAAATACGGTGACCACATGAATAAGTCAGTAAAAGCTTTCTTTTTTACAGGTTGGGGCAATCTGTTAATGAGATATTTACAGTGTCAGTACCATCATTCCAGGTTCGTCACAGTCCATTTAATATCCACCTGGACATTGCATCATGTAACCACTGGAATGTGTAAATATTTCTCACCAGAATTACCAATAGCCCATACTGGAAAAGATTTATAAATCTTGTTCTTTTTGTTTTCACTTTTTTTTAATTTTTTTTTTTTTTTTTTTTTGAGACAGGGTCTCTCTCTGTCACCCAGGCTAGAGTGCTATGGCGTGATCATAGTTCCCTGCAACCTTGAACTACTGGGCTCAAGCAATCCTCCTGCCTCAGCCTCCCAAGTAGCTGGGACTATACGCACATGCCACCACAACTGGCTAATTTTTACAATTTTTTTTTTTTTAGAGATAGGATCTCACTGTGTTGCCCAGGCTGGTCTCGAACTCCTAGCCTCAAGCCACACTTCCTCCTCAGCCTCCCAAGGCACTGGGATTACAGGCATGAGCCACTGTGCCCAGTGTGTTTTTACTTTATAAGAAAATCATATATATTTGCCATTGGACATTCTTTTTATTCTCATATACATCTTGTACCCACCTTTATTTAGCTTGCTGTATAATAAGGAGTGAATCTCAATCTATAATTCAGGTATGTAAGAAATAAAATTTTATTTTTTCAATTCTTTGCCTTAATTACTATATCAAGTCTCCTATCAACAAAGATGGGAAAAAATTAATTTCTACCGACTTAGGATCTTCCCTCTTTCCCGAGAGTTGTTGCTCAATGCCAAGGATGAGACTTCCGTTGTGCCAAGGCAATGGAAGGGGGTTCATGTGCTCTCCCGCTGAATCCTCTCCATGTGGCAGATGCTGTGGGTGCTCAGCACAGTCCTCTTTCCCCAGACTCCTGCTCTCATCCCCTGGCTGCTGAAGGTTTGCACCGTTCTCAGGAGTACTGTCCTCCGCTGAGTGGAGCCACTTCTCTTAGAAAAGCCTGGAAGATGATGAAAAAGTCCCCTTCAGGTCCCTCTGTAACTAATGATTGATGGAGCAGCATTAAAGCTCGGCCTTCGTGCCTCAAGATGGAACAAATTCTGTGATGCAACTTCACACTGCAGGGTTCTCCATGGGATCAGGCAAAGGCTGCTTTACTCCTGAAGCCATGTCTCTGCCTAATTTCTTCCCCTGCCCTATTCTGTTTGCTTTCCTCTCTTTCAGATTTCTCCTGCTTACACTACCTCAAGCAGTCACTTTCACAAGAATCCCCATCTTGGGCTCTGTTTCTAGGGAATTTGACCTAAGGCAGTTTGCACAGAGACTCCCATCATCCTTTATCTTCTTAGGTTGTCAGTCTGTTCAGGTTTCTGCTGAGTCAGCCCCTGATCCTATCTGCGAAGCTTCTTTTTTTTTTTTTTTTTTTTTTTTGAGGTGGAGCTTTGCTCTTGTTGCCCAGGCTGGAGTGCAATGGCTCAATCTTGGCTCACCGCAACCTCGGCCTCCCAGGTTCCAGTGATTCTCCTGCCTCAGCCTCCTGAGTAGCTAGGATTACAGGCATGTGCCACCATGCCCAGCTAATTTTGTATTTTTAGTAGAGACAGGGTTTCTCCATGTTGGTCAGGCTGGTCTCGAACTCCTGACCTCAGGTGATCCACCCGCCTCGGCCTCCCAAAGTGCTGGGATTACGGGCATGAGCCACCATGCCCAGCCAAAGCTTCTATAAATCTAGTAGTTGCTCTGCTATGTCTGTGCCACTCTGGGGATGTGTAGAAATTCTTCTCCTGGAGCGTGGGAAATGTAATGACGCTGTTAAGGCCTGGTTTGCTGGGATGACCATACAGTCCTCTCTTCTGGAATCTTGCTGCCTCATCAGAACTCTGCCTGGCAAAGGAGGCACAAGTACCTTTCCCTCTGATCCCAAAACCTTATCTGGGGAAAACGCCATAACCTCTCCAGGACTAAGGCTAGAGAGTTAGGGGTCATGCAGGTCACAAGAATGAACCTGCATCTTAGCTCTCACGTTATGCCTTTGACCCTCCTCACCCAGTCCAGGAATTCTTTTCTAATTTTAGGAGCAAGAAACCTTGCTCAGACTGACTGTGTTTTCAGCTAGATTAATTGTCTATACCGTAAGTCTTTTCTATTCCTTCATTGTCTTGGCCAGTGATGTTCCAAAGAGATATAATGTGGCTATAGTCGTAAACTACATATGTTTATTCTCTGTAGCTACATTTAGAAGAAAGCAATCAGATAAAATTAATTGTAATAATACATTTTACTTAACTCAAAATATTTTCATTTCAATGTGTAGTCAGTTTTAAAAATTAATAATTATCTTAGCTCATTCAGGCTCCTATAACTAAATGGCATAACGCAGGTGGCTTATGAATCACAAAAATTTATTTCTGATAGTTCCGTAGGCTGGAAGTCTAAGATCAAGGCACTGGCAGGGGTATCTGGTGAGGGACAGATTCTTGGTTCATAAGTGGCAGAAGGGCACAGAAACTCTCTGGAATTTCTTTAACAAAGATACTAATCCCATACATGAGAGCTCCATCCTGATGACCTAATCACCTCCCAAAGGCCCACCTCCTAATACCATCACACTGGGGGTTAGGTTTCAACAAGTGAATTTTGGGGGGGACACGAACATTCAGCTATACCAGTAATTAAGTACTTTACATTCTCTTTTGCACTAAGTCTTTGAAATCTGGTGTGTGTTTTATACCTACAGCACACAGACTAACCATATTTCAGGTACTCAATGGCCATAGCTAGCTGGTGGCTACCATGTTGGGCAGTCCAAGTCTATATCATGAGTCTTCCTTTTTATTCCTTTATTGTCTGACTTTTGAAACTCAAAGTCCGAAAGAAGTTCTTTCTTCTTTGCTTTCCTGCTACTTCATCTATTCCCTGAGGCAATAAGCCCAGAATGAACAACTTCCCAAATACTGAGCAAAGTTATAAAATAAAAAGAAATCCTGAAAGAGGTATAAGAAAACAAAATTAGTTACTCAAATTTTATTCTGCCATTTTTTTACTGATAAAATATTATTTATTATAAATGTATCATTTATTCATATTTTATTATAACATTTTATGTTAATATCATATTTTATATTACTGGTAAGCATTATTAATTATAAATGCTATCCTACTATTGTTTATTGAATAACTACTACATACACTTCATACACTTTGTAAACTTTACTTCTAGGACTTAAAACAACCCTATGCAGAGGTATATTCAAATTTCTCAACTGAAGGCATGGGCTCATAGAAGTTAAGTAACTTGCATACAGTCACGGATGACAAAGCCAGTATTCAAAGCCAAATCTTTCTGGTGGTCCCCAAATCTTTTGCCTCTTCAATGGAGCTATACCAGCTTTTTTCTCTTCTTGCTTGAACTAGTGACTTTGGCAGAACACATAGGAAAGAGTGCCTGCTGCCACTTCATGACCTGGGAAGAATTAGCTCTTAGATTCAACCAACAGGGGAACCCAGCAAAGCGTGGAGCAGCTGCTGGAACGGCTGGTTCATCCATGATTGCCCTGGCCTTTGGCGCCATCTCAAAGCAAGGCCATTCCTGCTTCCTGTGTCAAGAGAACCTTCATTTCTGATAAATAATGGTGGCTTGGATTGGAAAATTCATGCCCAACCTTTGGCAGCCAGCTATGGGTTCACTCCCTCAAACTGACTGCCTGCGGTTCACAGACAAAATTGGACATGAGTACTGGGTTCTCAGCCATCACTCGGGGTGCAATAGAGACCTGACTTGGAGTTTTAATCCTAGCTTAATCTTTTCTATAACAATTTTCATTTTTTATCTGAAGACAGCTATTCCTTTCTGTTCTACTCTGTGCTACACAGATCTAATTTTCTTCGTTCCTTTCTGAAAGAGGGCAGTCCACAAAGTTCAAAGGGTGGCTTGAGTAACCTGGCCTAGTTCTGTTTAATTCTTAGGTTGGTTTTCAGCATTTGGATTTGATTTTCTCCTTATTAACAATCCTAGCTTAGATCACTTTTTAATTTATCTAGTAGTATAAATAATTATTTACACATATGTCTTATTCATTTTTAGCAACTTGAGAGAAGTAACCTTGCCTTATCAACTTGGTTTTCCTCTTGTTTAATGCATTCATTCAACATGTGTTTATTAAGCACCTACAGTATCCCAGGGACACGCCAGCCACAAAAGATACAAAGAAGGACACAATTTGGTTCTTGCCCCAAGGACCCTACAGCAATATTTTTCAAAATGTGATGTTAATCGATTTTATAGGAAAAGGAATTCCGCTGGCAAGTAAATCTGGAAAATGCCATGTTAAATTACCTCTCCCCACTCCTACCCCATGCCACACACAGGACTTGTCAGAGTCTTCAATAAGCTAATGCACACTACTGCAAATCTCCAATAGAGAGAGTAAAATATGTAGTGTTTCCTGAAATGTTTTGACCATAGAACTGTTTGTATGTGATGTAATCTCATGAGACAAGTGTTTTGTGAAACGTGCTTTAAGGAATGGTGGCTTAGAGGCTGGTAGAAAAAACATGGAAATGTCATTGAAATAATGTCAGTCAACAGTTATGGAGTTCCAGTTCTGGGCCAGACTCTGTATAGATGCTGAGAAGGGGGAATCAATCCTTGTGAGGAAGGTAGAGAAAATAACATCAAGGAAGAGATCTTCTTAAGGTGACAATGGAAAGATTGGGCAAAGCTTTGCATATAGATATTTAGGAATATTTGTTGATGAAATGAGTAAAAAAGATATATCTGCATTCAACTTAATCTATACTCTTATAAATTTTAATAGTCATGTTTTGTTTTGTTGGCTTTTTTTTTTTTTTTTTGAAACAGAGTTTCTCTCTGTCACCCAGGCTGGAGTGCAGGGTGCGATCTCAGCTCACTGCAGCCTCACCTCCTGGGTTCAAGCGATTCTCGTGCCTCAGCCTCCTGAGTAACTGAGTTTATAGGCACACATCACCACATCTGGCTAATTTTTGTATTTTTAGTAGAGACGGGGTTTTGCCATGTTGGTCAGGCTGGTCTCGAACTCCTGACCTCAAGCTATCCACCCTCCTGGGCCTCCCAAAGTGCTGGGATTACAGGCATGAGCCACTGCACCTGGCCTGTTTTGTTTATATATTAAGGATCCACTTGGTAAATATCTCAAAATGGAATTTTGGTGACCTGAGGAGTGGCTTCCAAGATGCATATGTCATATTCCCAGAACCTGTGAATATGTTATCTTAAATGGTAAAAGAGATTTTGCAAATATTATCAAGAATCTTGAGATGAGGAGATTGTCCCAGATTATGTGGATGGACCTAATGTCATCACAAGAGTCCTTATTAGAGGGATGTAGGAGGCTGGTGCAGGTAGGTCATGCTGGTAATCCCAGCTTTTTGGGGAGGATGAGGTGGGAGGATTGCTTGAGGCCTGGAGTTTGAGACCAGCCTGGGCAACATAGTGAAACCCCATCTCTACAAAAAATAAAAGTTTTTAAAAGCAGAGAATGATTTGAAGATACTACACTGCTAGCTTTGAAGAATAAGGCAGGAGGACAGACCAGGGTGAAAAATGGTTGAAATTGTGGAAATTTTGCAGTTAGCTAGTGAGGGAGACATCTTTGGTCTCTTGCAGAGATGATGTCCAACCCCATTACCACAGTAACCTCAGCCCCAAAACCAGTGGGCACTTAATATATATTTGTTGGATGAATAAATAAATACATCACTCCACCCTCTTATTCCACCTCTGTTTTTTAAAGTCCTGTCTGTAGATATGCGAGTGATTTTGTCCTTCCCACTGATGGAAGCCAGCAGGGAGTCTCTCACAAGCAAAAATGACCATTGAGATTCCATGGGGTAAAAGCAGTCTCCTGTTTTTTGCCTTCTGTTTCCCTTTTAAATTCCTGCTCGTGACCATGGCCTCCACCCTCTCTGCCAGAAAACAGGGAGGGAACTAAAAAACAGAAAAAGAAGATGATGATAAAGTGCCTTTGTCACAGCTCAGACTTTATCTACAGCTTCCTCTTAAAGCAACCCAGCCCTTCCCCTCAGATTGTAATAACTGTACCCTTTTTAGTTGTTCTTATCAAGGGGAAAATAAGCAAAGAATCTCCTTTTCAAATGCTTTCAGAAGTCATCAGATCACATCCTGGAAAAAGGGAAAATTTTCAGACATTCGGGGAGTCAGGCCCAAAGAAATTTCACCTCCTCCTAGTTAGGACACACACCTGCTAACCCGAGAAGGTTCTGTCTCCTGTGTCTGGGGACAGGGGGGTTTACTGAGCCTCGGTGCAGCTGTTTGCTTTAGCAAAATAGCTTACACTGTAAATACCCCAAGGTATTGTGCCTGGTGTACAAAAATCTTGATTGCAGAGCAAATACATAAATCTGACCCTGACGAGGGCAGCTGAGCGGGCCACATGTTCGGAAATGTTCCATGTTTTCTTTATAAGAGCATATTGCCTTGCCCGTGGACTTAGGGGATTCTATTTTCTCTTTTCATTTCAAATCCTCAGGCTCTCAGAAGAATTGAAAGCAAGCAGGTTATACCAGGTGCTTTGAGAACAATGAAAAACTGCGGCTGGACCTAAGAACATCAGTCATTTGGGGAATTTTTCCCCCTTTTTCAAAAGAGACCCAGTGGACTGAGCCGCAGAGCAGTTATTACAGTTTTGCTGGACCAGGTGGTTTTTTGGGCAATATCTGTCATGGACTGAGTTCAGTGGGTGTTGTCAAAGATCTGGCTTATTTCATGAAAAGAGAGATAGCCAAACAGACATCTGAATTCTAAAAAAAGAAGGGAAAATAATCAATTAGGTTATGGAATTATAACAAGACCTCCGTTACACAGCATCTCCCCTCTGGTAATCACAATCTTCAATGGAGATGCAGTTTAAAATAGGGTTTCTTTGTCCCAAGAAATACTCCAAACCAAAATTAGTGCTAAAATCAATCAACCCTAAACCAAGGACCCAACAAATTACTCAAACACTTGCTATTCTGACAGTTCTGTTCTTTATAGCCACTTCCCTTTGTTTCTTTAATTTCTTTCTCCTCCAAAAAGAATGGTTGAAATATATGGCGAGGAGAAAATAACTGATTACCGCTGGCAAGTTAACTGAACAGGCCAATTGTTCCATACGGCAAGAATCAGAAGGCCGGGAAGCCATTCACCAGGAAAGACTGATGTGTGAAAGGGCAAAGCAATGTTCCCTCTATTGTTGAGAAAGACTTTTCATGTTTGGTTCCAAATTCCTCAAGGCAGCCTGGTGTGCGGCAGTCCGGGCCATGGGGAGAGCATGCAAAAGCTGAAAGTCTACGCTTCACACACAGGATCAGGGTCAGCTTCCAGGAGACAAAGCACTCCTGTTCACTTATGTGAGAGCAGCGGAGGCCTTCCGCACAACTGTGAGCACAGAGCAACAGAACGGCCGTTTTGCTATGTTCACATGTAACCTGAATGGCCTCGGGCCTCAGCACATTCCAGTGAGGAATGAGGTCAGAGAGACACATGGGAACCCCTCCTCTTCATATGCACGCGCGCACACACACATACACACACACACATATATATCCCAAAGTGTTTCTGGGAACCCCAGGGAGGCTCATATGCACTTAAACCAGCTTTAACTGTGTGATAATCATACAGGCAATTGGTTATTGCCAAAAGAGGATATTGCCAAAACTTCTCTGCCATGTCCTGCCAGGAAACAGAATCTCAGCCACCCTTGCCCCACTATTCCACCAGACACTCTCATCAACGTATAGGGATTCCCGTAAGGCCAGGGCGGGGCTGAGTTCTACCCAGAACTAGCAGAATGTTCTACTACCTCACACTGCCTGATGATCCTAAGCAGTGCCTTATGTGCCCACATCTCCCAGAGCCCCCCTTGCAAACAGCTGCAGCTTTTCCATGCAGCTCTCCACAAGACTTGGAACGCATACATGGGGCTGAGGAACAGACCCCACCTTGCCTGCTTATCCACCCCCAACTCCTGCCCCAGTGCCTGCTTACAAAGCTTCCCTTTGAGTGAATCATTTTTCTGTCAAAGTCTATCAATTCATGCAAATAATACACTGAGAAGCCCCTGACCCCGAAGTCAATGACAGCCAACTGGACACGCAGCCCCATTGAGGGTCAGCCTATAGGTCCAAGTGAGACCTCAACTAAAAGGGGTTCAATTTGTGTGTGGGTGGCTCTCAAGCTGACATAATTTTTTTATTATTTTACCAGTCATTTGATGTGTTTATTGTACTTGTTACTAAGAATGAGAAAGTCCTAGAATAAGAAAAAGTTATAAAGGAAACAGAGCTACAAGATGTTCTAGTTCAGCGAACTTGGGGAAGAAGAAACCTCGATCCTCCGTATGCCCCTCTGCATGGTTGCAATAACAATAGCAGCTGTAATCACTAACAGGCAGCAATTGCTTTAGAATTTATGAAGCATTTTACATACGTTATTTTATTTAAATAATGAACTGAACCCAACACTGTGGACCCGTAGTTATTAAATAACAATGAAATGGAACTTTCTGTTTCTAAGTAGGGAAGCTTTAAAAAAAAAAAAAAACCTTATTAAAAATAGCTGCAAAGGCAACTTGAACATCAAAGAGCTTTTTATGAAACAGCATTTTGATGAGTTAAGTGTAAATGAATCAGAAACATGTGGATTAAATTTAAGTTAAAATAAACAAGGGTTTAAAAATTAAGAGACAAAGTAGTTTGAAAACACATCTTGTTTAATCCAAAGTGTCTGAGAAATGAAAGGGACTGAGGGTTTTACAAACCGGGGAGGTAAAAAAATGACCACCTTGTTACCTAGAGTTCTTGCCGTAGGTTCTAGTTAGAGTAAAACTCTACAGACCTTAAGTCCTAAAGGAGTGGAGACCTACAAGCTAACTTTGAAATTTTCCTTTAAGTTATGAAATTTTGTATTAATACCACATGACTAAAATCATGAATTAAGCTATCCACAGATTGATTATGCCATTGAAAGCTCCTGTTTTTCTGGTTTTTTAACTCTTCTATGGGATAACTTTCAGGAGCAGTGTGCTCAGTTTTCAAAGATGTATTCAAAGTTTGTATCTCTTTCTCTTTTTTAACATCCAAATATTTACTTTGAGACATCTCGTGATTTTTTTCTTCCTTTCAAGATTAATAGCCCAGAGACTATGAAATTTTTGTTTCCATCTTAGTTATCGAAGAGGGAATCTCTCTTCGATAAATAAAATGGAAACAATTAAAATGTTGCTAAACATTCTAAGATACACAGCTTCAAAAATCTACCTGTTTGGGGGTCCATTGTTGTTTCCCAGAGTTACATAAGAATCCTGGATTCTAGCCAGTAACCAAAACTGAGAAACTTTTGGTTTGCACAAGATGATTTCCTTTTGTCATGAGAAATTTTCACCTTATTGACCGTCCTCTACGTGTCTTCAGTGAACACTGCAATTTGGCATACCTTGCAGATGTTCCTCATGTTAGAAGATAAATGTTTCTTGCTCCAGCAGCAAACCCCATTGCAAACCTCAGGTTTCCTATGTGGAGATTCTCTGTCTCCTGGTAGTGAAATCCCCAAAGCAATTGCCACCGTTAGTCCAGCCTCAGCAGCTAATAAATAAGTACTGCTTCGTATAGTCACAATAATCTGTAGATTTCTAGGGAAAGTTTGAGGCAATGTCTGAGTGTCTGTGGGAGTTTTGTAGTACCAGTTATCCTCATTAATATTTTCTACCACATCATCCCATCATTAACTGGGTTCCAGAAACCAGAGCAGCCTGAGGCAAATTGTCAAATTGTCAAAATTTGTATTTAGTGCTTTTCCAACTTCTCATAGTAGATTCTACAACTTCTGTGCCCACACACAGACCTGGTGCCTTCATGGGGTACAGTGGAAAACATTGTGCTTCAAGTCACACAGACCTGAGTTCAAGACCCACATCTACCACTTTCTGGTGGATTCAGTAAGAATTTGTCCCATAAAATAGCACTTTTAAAATTTTCCAAGTCACTTCTCTCCACTTCATGTCTGAGGGTCCTGGGCTTACAGCAGGTATATTGTCGAGTAACTACGTTTTTTGTTTGTTTGTTTGTTTGTTTTTGAGATAGAGTCTCCCTCTGTCGCCCAGGCTAGAGTGCAGTGGCACGATCTCGGCTCACTGCAACCTCTGCCTCCCAGCTTTAAGCAATTCTCTGCTTCAGCCTCCCGAGTAGCTGGGATTACAGGCGCCCACCACCATACCTGGCTAATTTTTGTATTTTTAGTAGATATGAGGTTTCACCATCTTTGCCAGGCTGGTCTTCAACTCTTAACCTCATGATCCACCTGCCTCGGACTCCCAAGAGTAACTAGTTTTGACATTGCCTAGTTGGAATTGTGTCCGGAATTGGTGGGTTCTTGGTCTCACTGACTTTAAGAATGAAGCTGCGGACCCTCACAGTGAGTGTTACAGTTCTTAAAAGTGGCATGTCTGGAGTTTGTTCCTTCTGCTGTTCGGATGTGTTCGGAGTTTGTTCTTTTTGGTGGGTTCGTGGTCTCGCTGGCTCAGGAGTGAAGATGGGGACCTTCGCGGTGTTACAGCTCTTTAGGCGGCACGTCTGGAGTTGCTCGTTCCTCCCGGTGGGTTCGTGGTCTCGCTGGCCTCAAGAGTGAAGCTGCAGACCTTCGCAGTGAGTGTTACAGCTCATAAAGGCAGTGTGGACCCAAAGAGTGAGCAGTAGCAAGATTTATTGCAAAGAGCGAAAGAACAAAGTTTCCACAGTGTGGAAGGGGACCTGAGCAGGTTGCCACAGCTGGCTGGGGCAGCCTGCTTTTATTCTCTTATCTGGCGCCACCCACATCCTGCTGATTGGTAGAGCCTAGTGGTCTGTTTTGACAGGGCGCTGATTGGTGTGTTTACAATCCCTGAGCTGGACACAAAGGTTCTCCACCTCCCCACCAGATTAGCTAGATACAGAGTGTCAACACAAAGGTTCTCCAAGTCCCCACCAGAGTAGCTAGATAGAGAGTGTCGATTGGTGCATTCACAAACCCTGAGCTAGACACAGGGTGCTGATTGGTGTGTTTACAAACCTTGAGGTAGATGCAGAGTGCCGATTGGTGTATTTACAATCCCTGAGCTAGACATAAAGGTTCTCCAAGGCCCCACCAGACTCAACAGCCCAGCTGCCTTCACCCGTGGATCCTGCACCAGGGCTGCAGGTGGAGCTGCCTGCCAGTCCCGGGCCCTGCGCCCACACTCCTCAGCCCTTGGGTGGTGGATGGGACTGGGTGCCGTGGAGCAGGGGGCGGTGCTCGTCAGGGTGGCTCGGGCCACACAGGAGCCCATGGAGGTTGGGGGAGGCCCAGGCATGGTGGGCTGCAGGTCCCGAGCGCTGCCCCGCAGGAAGGCAGCTAAGGCCCGGCGAGAAATTGAGCACAGCAGCTGCTGGCCCAGGTGCTAAGCCCCTCACTGCCCGGGCCGGTGGGGCCAGCCGGCTGCTCGGAGTGCGGGGTCCGCCAAGCCCACGCCCACCCGGAACTCGCGCTGGCCCGCAAGCGCCATGGGCAGCCCCAGTTCCCGCCCGCGCCTCTCGCTCCACACCCCGCCACAAGCTGAGGGAGCCGGCTTTGGCCTTGGCCAGCCCAGAAAGGGGCTCCCACAGTGCAGCGGGGGGCTGAAGGGCTCCTCAAGTGCCGCCAAAGTGGGAGCCCAGGCAGAGGAGGCGCCGAGAAGGAGCGAGGGCTGTGTGGACTGCCAGCACGCTGTCATCTCTCAGAAATGACAGTTGTTGTATGGTCTGGTATTGTTGTCTTATGACCTGTCCTTCATCCATGCAGACAGGCCTGCTGTCTCCCTATGTCCCTGCCTGTGTCTTTGACCACATGGCTTCCCCTGCCTGGAATTTGCTCTCCCTTACTGGTCCCATTTTCTGCTATCAAAAACCTACTCGCCTTGGGCTAAGCTTTCCCAGTATCTCTTCCATGAAGTGCCTGGTCAGAAGTGATGTCTTCCTCCCCTCATTTCCTGTACCCCAACTGGGACCCCCCCCCCCGCCACCCCCGCTGGTCCAATGTCATGTGTTGTCAATATTTCATCTGCATCAACACCATCTCCTCTTCTAAACCTGCTCTGTCCAATATTGTAGCCACTAGCCACGTGCCGTATCTTAATTTTAATTCATTAAAATTAAATAAAATTTAAAATACTATGAGGGGATCAAGAAAAGGTGATATACATACATAATGGAATACTATTCAGCCGTAAAAAGAATGAAATTGTATCTTTGCAGCAACACGGATGGAACTGGAAGTCATTATCTTAAGTGGAACAAGCCAGGCACAGAAAGTCACTCATAACTAGGTGCTAAAAAATGTGTACACATGGACATAGTGGAATTATGGACAGTGGAGACTTGGAAGGGTAATGAGGTAAGAGGGGGATGGATGATGAGAAATTAGTTAATGGATACAATGTACATTATTCAGATGATAGATACCCTAAAAGCCCTGACTTAATCACTATGCAATCTTTGCATATAACAAAATTGTACGTGTACCCCATAAAATTTTTGTAATTAAAAATTCAGTTCCTTGGTCACACTAGCCACATTTCAAGTGCTCAGTAACCATGTGTGGGGCTACCATATTGGACAGTAGATACGGAACTTCTCTATGGTTACAGAAAGTCCTATTGCACAGCACAGTTCTAGACTCTGTACAAGACGAAAGGCCACATCTTTATACTCTGTCTGTTTGACAAACTCTCCCAACCATTGGCCATACATAACTGCACTGCCTGGCATGTCCAGGTCTATGTGCATCTGTCAACTTCCTGTCTTTCAGGGGCAAATTCAAGCACCTTTTACAGAGCAATAATAGTAAAGTTGCATCATTTTAAGTGCTTTATATAGGCTCTCCTGACATTTGGGGCTAGATGACGCTTTGCTGTGGAGGCTGTGCCAGGCATTGCAGGTGTTTGGCAGCATCCCTGGGCTCTACCTCTCACATGCCAGTAGAACCTCCCTGTATTGTGACAACGTATGAATAAAATGTCTGCAGACATTGCCCAATGTCCCCTGTGGGAAGCTGGCAACATCATCCTCAGTTGAGAACTGCTGGTCTAGTTGGTAAGTTAAAGTTGGTTTGATGGATGAATACATGCCCCTCAAAATACTGACTTCTTGCTTCTAGCAAGTAAGATGCAAGTTTACAACTATGCTTAAGGGAAACCAAAAACTCCTTTTAATCCACTGTGTTATCCTCCTGGCCCAGGCCCCATCTGGGAAAGGTTCTGCCACCGCTTCATTTCATGTTGGGTGGAGATAGAGCCTTGGGTTTGGGACAGCCCAGATGCTACAGCCCACATCACTTGCGTTAACCTTGCCTTCTGTGCTCCAAGTGGTCGGCTTTTTCCAGGCCATCTGGTTTAGAAAAACAGTCTCAGCAAATAGCACCTCTGTGGGAGGGGGCAGGGTGGGCCTTGAAGAAATGTGGGAGGAAGAAGAGAGAGCTGATATGTATAGGCCATTCAGTATAGCTATAGAAGCCAACCTCAGAGGTGGGGCCACAGTCCTGAGTGGTTCCAGAGGACCCAGGGCCTAACAAGTGGCTCTGAAACCACAGCAGGCCACCTGGGAATGTTATTTAACCTTTATAAACAATCCCAAGTTCAATAAGGCAGGTAAGATGATTTTTTTTTAATCCGTGGGATCCCCCTAGGGCAGCTCTGTCCCCATTCTAGATTCAGCCTGTCATACCCCCTACTTTCCCTGTTTTTTTGTTGTTTGATAATTACAGTGACTGTAAACACTTCCTAAGAAAAATGTTTCTATTTAAAGTGTTTATCTAAGGTAGCATTTTCTCACTAGCCCTATGAGAAATTCTATAGATAAAAAAGCAGGTCACACAAGTTTGAGAAATGTTGACTACTTTCTCCCCTGGCTGGACTTCCCAATTCACATTACCATACAGAGGCTCTGAGAAGTCCTGCAGCAAAGAAATGTACATTACAAGCAAAATGCACCTTCTCTGGCTAACTCAAGCAAAAGTTGACCACATCAACCCCGTAAGTCCTTTGGGAAGAAGTAGAGATAGGAGATATGAAAATATTTTAAATGTCAAGAGTATAAATACAAATATCTTGTAGAACTCAGGAAGGCTGCTTTTTGCAAGGAAGCAGACAAACCCTGAATTATGGAACCGTTGGATTCAGGACAAACTTCACAGGCTCAAAATTCAACCAAAAAAAAGACAACAAAGATTTTTCCCCAATCAGTATCTAAAGATTTTTTCTTAGAAAAATAATCCATTTAAAGAGTTTTATTTTAGATTCAGAATTTCAGATGTTTTCTGTCTCTCTCTCTTATGCATCCAACTCCTGACTCTAATTAAAGATGTTACACTCAGCTCTTAACAAGCAATAAAATCCAGAGAATGAGTAGTTATAGTTTATAAATAATGATCTGCATCAGGCTGGAATGATAACTGGCAGGATGTGTCCAGAAATGGTCTCCTCCTTTTCTCCTGGCTCTTCCCTTCCATAGCTCTCCTGTCAGGGTCTCCAGGAGAAGCCCCATGAGGGCACCAAGCTCAAGGAGGCACCTGTCTTGCCCAGGTCACAGTGCCAGTATGTGGCAAAGCCATCTGCCCTAAAGTAGTAGAAAAACTTCATGATTATCCATGCCACCTCCTAAAATGATGCAATGACCATGGCAACAACAATAACTAAAGTGGCTTTATGCCAGCTGTTATTAGAAGAACTTTTGTCTAGAAACAGGGGTTTTTACCCTGGGATCCATGGATGTCCAATGGGTTAGTGGTTAGAATTCAGAGCGTCCTTCAACTTGAATGGGAGGTAGAAACCCATCTTTATTTTCAGTAACCTCTCAATGAAATCTAACATTTCCTTCCGTTAAGAATGTATGCAACAAACCACACCATTGAATTAGTGGTACCTGAGACTTTATAACCTGGAGAAGTTAATTTTTTTGGTATTACATTACAGTTGTTGTAGATGCCTTGAAATATCTTTTTCACCTCACAACTTCAAAATTATGGTAGTTTTTTTTTTTTAATAGAAAGAGATGGGGTCTCACTATGTTGCCCAGGTTGGTCTCAAACTCTTGGCCTCTAGTGCTCCTCTCACCTTGGCCTCCCAAAGCACTGGGATTACAACCACCATGCCTGGCTGATAACTATATTTAGATATATTTGGGTTTTTTTGGAATCCTATGTATTTTATTTTATGCATTAAAAATTTTTTTTTTTCTGAGAAGGCTTCAGCAGACTGCCAAGGGATTTGAGGCATAAAAATGATTAAGAACACTTAGTGGGCACTATTATTACCTCCTTTCTGTGAGGCACAGAAAGCCAAAGTCATTTGCCCAAGGTCAAAGAGCTTGTAAAAAGCAGAGCAAGGATAGGAATCCAGGCAATCTAGCTCCAGAGTTCATGCCCTTAATGAAGACTCTGCATCTGCCGCTCTGAGATTCTGTGAAAGCTCCTGTACTCGATTCTAGAGGTTCCGTGGTCTCCCTGTTTGTAACCTCAGCCCCTCGTCCATGCTTTACATAGCAACCAGGTGTGCTCCATTACACCCTTTATTGGCTTCTCATTGTACCATCCTGCTGGCTGTGGCCTTTGTCTACCTCTCCAAGCCCATGTCCTTCCTCTCCCTCACTTTCTGTCTTCCAGTCACGCTAGTCTCTGATCTCTGGTCTCCACCTCAAGCCTTTGAATTTAATTTTTTCTCCAACTGGAGTGCTCTTCCTCCCTTCTTTTCCATCTCTTTCTTGTGATCTCTGCTTCCATGTCACTCCTCAAAGAGGGCTTCTATGATTAACTTTTCAACGTAAGTTCTCCTGGGTTTGCGTTCTATATTTTGCATATTAACCCCTTCTTGGTTCTGGGTATTGCAAATATCTTCTTCCAGCTTTTCGGCTTGGCTTTTCACCTCCTTGTTGCTCATTAAAATGAGCACAATTCTGATTTTAATGAGTCAGATTGAGCAATCTTTTTCTGTATATTTTGTGCTTTTTGTTTCTTGCTTAAGAAATCATTCCCTACCTCCATGGGTCATGGAGATACACTTTTTTTACTTCTTCCTAAAATTATTAAAGTTTTGCCCTTCACATTTAAGTCCCCAGTGCATCTGGAATTGACTTTGATGCAAGTTGTGAGGTAGGCATGCAATTTCTTTCTCTTTCCATATGAATAAATGTCCTAACATCAATTACTAAATAGCCCATTTCTCTGCCATTGGCCCCACATGGATGCTGTCTGGTACATTTCTGTGGTCTGCTGGCCAATCCCTGGTTCAATAATACACTGTCTTATTTCATAGTGTTTGTTTGTTTTGTTTTTTTGAAACAGATTCTTACTCTGTTGCCCAGGCTGGAGTGCAGTGGCACAGTCTCAGCTCACTGCAACCTCTGCCTCCCAGGTTCAAGTGATTCTCGTGCCTCAGCCTCCCAAGTAGCTGGGATTACAGGTGTGTGCCACCATTCCCAGCTAATTTTTGTATTTTTAGTAGAGACAGGGCTTTGCCATGGTGGGCCAGGCTGGTCTCAAACTCCTGGCCTCAAACGCCTTGGCCTCCCAAAATGCTGGGATTACAGATGTGAGCCACCATGCCTGGCCTTATTTCATATAGTCTTGATATGTGTTGTGGCAAGTCCCCTTCACTAATTTGTTTCTTAAGTAATGTCTTGCTAATTCTTGGCCTTTGCTATTCTAGATAAGTTTCTGAAACAGCCTGTCAAATTCCACTAAAAATAAATAAAACATAAAAATAAACCTGCTTGGACATTTTCATTGGAATTACTTTGTATCTACATATTAATTTAGGAAGAATTACCATCTTTAAAATATTGAGTGTGTGCATAAATAGGAACTAACTCTGTATTTATTTAGGTTGTCTCATGCATTTTCCCCACAGCTTTATTGACAAATAAGAATTGTACGTGCAAGGTGTATATACAATGTGATGATTTGATATATGTATACATTGTGAAATGATGATCAAATTAATTAACATATCCATCATCACACTTAGTTATCGTGTGTGTGTGTGTGTAGACACTTAAGATCTACTCTTAGCAAATTTCAAGTAAGCAATACAGTATTATTAACTATAGTCATCCTGCTGGACATTAGATCACAGAATTCATTCATCTTAAGACTGAAAGTTTGCACCCTTAGATCAACATTTCTTAATTCCCCACCACCACCACCTCATTCAATGCTTTTAATGCTTTCAATTTATAATTTTCTCCATCAGATCTTATATATATTTAATTATGTTTGTTGCTAAAATATGTAGATTGTTAGAAGATACCTTGCTATGATAATCAGGACTTTGCTTACATTTTTTGTTTATTGCTATTGTAGAGAAATGTAAATTAACTGTATATAGATATAATATTCCACAAACTTGCTAAATTCTTATATCTAATTATGGGTTTTTTGTAAGTTTGCTTTCTGCATAGACATATAATATCATCTGTAGATAATGAGAGTTTGGTTTCTTCCTTTCTAATATTTATATGTTTATTTACTTTTCTTATTTTATTGCATAAGCTAGGACCTCCAAAACAATGTTTAATAAAATAACTGTCAGTTTTTTATTCTGGTTTTAAAATAAATGCTTTTAACATTTCAACATGAAGACTGATGTTTGGTTATAGGTTTTGGTAGATACTGTTTTGGTTTGTATTAAGAAGTTTCCTTTCTGTTCTTTTTTTCCTAATTTAAAATAAATGTTTATTTTTTTTTAGAGGCAGAGTCTCAGTGTTGCTCAGGCTGGTCTCAAATGACTAGCCTCAAGCCTATTCTTAATATTTACCATATTTTTTAATCATAAATGTTTGCTGAATTTTATTTAGTCCTTTTATTAATCTATTGGAGTTTATTTCCTATATTTTATTAATATAGCCAATTAATAGATTTTTCCAAGGTTGAACCAACCTTGCTTTCCTGAAATAAACTCTTGGCTATTGTGCATCATCTTTCTTTATACTTTGACAGATTTAGTTTCTTTAATTTGTGCTTTGAATTCTGTGTTTATTATCTTTAATACATTTGGGCCATTATTTTCTTCTTGCACACTGTTCTTGTCTAGTTTTGGTGTCTGGGCTTTAATAGCCTCTTAAAAATGAGTTATGACATAGTCCTTTTTCTATTTTTGAAGACATTTCATATGATTGGATTTGTCTGTTCCTTGAACGTTTGGTAGAACTTGCCAGTAAGAAGCATCTGGCCTGGTGTTTTCTTGGTGAGAAGACTTTCTAACTGCTGAATCAACATCTTTGATTATTTTAGGATGTGGTAGATTACAAGAATGGTTGCAGTTCTCCATTCTTCTCTATATCCATGCCCTCTCACTAAAGAGAAAGTATCTATTTCCTCATTTTTTTGAATCTGGACTAGCCTTGTGAATTTCTTAGCCAATAGAATGCAGTTCTTCCACTGTCCCTGTTTCACAAGAGGCCTTTTGTGCTTCTGCTCATTATGTTAGAACCCTGCCACCAGCAAGAACAAGCCCTACCTAGCCTGTTGGAGGATGAAAGACCATCTAGTGGTCAAGCAGTTTGTCTCAACTGAGGCCACACTTTACTGCTGGCCTATAGCCAATTTTCCTTGAAGCATATTTGAGAGTGAGCCCAACTTCGATCCGCAGAGCCACCTACCTAATCTGCAGTCTGCTAGTCAGCCTCACTGAGACAGAGAAACAATCCAACTGACCTGTGGATTTCTGAGCAATAATAAATATTTGTCATTTTAAGTCATCGACTGGCAGGTTGGTAGTTAAACGGCAATAGATAGCTAACGCATAGGACCATTTATATTTTCTGATTCTTGAATCACTTTGGGTAATTTGTACTTGTCCAAAAATGTATCTATTTCATCTGAATTATTTAAAGTTATTGGCATAAAATCATTTATACTAATCTTATATTGTATTTTTTAATTTCTGATGCATCTATAATGCCCCTTTCTAATTATTTTGCTTGGGTTTTCTTTTTACTTGATCGACCTTATAGGAAGTTTAATTATATCACTTTAGTAAACCAACTACTATCTGTTGATGGGGAGGGTCTTTATCATGCATTGTGTTATCTTTCATTGAAGTCTGCCCTTTCCATTATTATGTCCCTCGTTTTATTTTCTTCAGCTTTTTTGGCCTATTATTTATTTGTGTTATTTTATTTCAGTTGAATCTTAGCTAATTTGTTTTCTACTTTTTCTATTTTTAAATATAATCATTTAAGGATGCAAATTTCCCTTGAAGTAGGCCAGGCGCAGTGGCTCACACCTGTAATCCTAACACTTTAGGAGGCCAAGGCAGGTGGATCACCTGAGGTCGGGAGTTCGAGACCAGCTTGTCCAACATAGTGAAACCCCATCTCTACTAAAAATACAAAAATTAGCTGGGCGTGGTGGTGCACACCTGTAATCCCAGCTACTGAGGAGGCTGAGGCAGGAGAATCGCCTGAACCCGGGAAGTGGATGTTGCAGTGAGCCGAGATTACACTATAGTACTCCAGCCTGGGTGACAAAGAGGGAAATTCTGCCTTAAAAAAAAAAAAAAATTTCCTTGAAGAATATTTTTGTTGCATCCCGTGAGTTTTCCTATACAGTGTGTTCACTATCATTCAGTTTGAAAACCCATTATAGTTTATTTGACATATGAGCTAGAGAAGTATGCTATTAATATCCAAACAAATGAGGGGGAGGGCCAGTTAAACTTTTTAAATTCATGGCTAGCCTTATTTTTATAGTCAGAAAGTACTACAACCAATTCATGTTGACTCACAATATCTGATTGTTAAAGATTCAGGAATTTTGCAAACCCATCGTTAAGCCATTGGTAACTTGAAATCAGCTGTGGTGGAAGTATTAATACCATGAAATAGGGAATCACTGCAAATCGAGGCTTTTTTATTTTTCTTTCCCACAGAGGTAGTTTACTAGCATACCATTTGCCAGTGTGGTACCAAATGCTTAAAATTTGTTTGACGCTTGCTTTATACTCCAGTATGTGTTCAAATTTTATGCACATTGTGTGTATGCACAAAAAAGTTTATTTCAGTTATTAGTAATAGTGTTATATACGTGTCCACTAGATTATTCTTGCTAATCATGTTGTTTAAATGCTCTATATTTTTACCTCCTTCATCTACAATCTTTACCACTGTTATCTTTAGCACCTACCTAGCATTACCAGCCATTCAATACATTTTTATTAAATTAAGATGTAAATTATGGAATGACAGTTGAAGGAGTGGAAGGACTTGGTACATAGTGATAAAGAGAAGGCAGGTCCTTGGAGAAGGTATTTATTACACATCTTACATTCGAAAGGAAGGAGCAGGGGCTCTGCCCAGTCAGTGTAATTAGTGTGAACTGTGGAGGAAACTGAAGTCCAAGCCATTCGTGGAGTTGCCAAATGGAAGGAACCTATGGTCCGCACTCTCAGGGTGTCAGGCCAGCTCAAGTTTCACAAAGGAGTGAGGAAAATGGATTTTTCAGGCTGAGGATATCTAAAAATACTCACCATCTCTATGCAATGTCATCTGCATGTTACAAGTTTAATATTCATTTTGTAAAGTGTTTCCAGATCAGTTGTGTCTCTTAATATACATTTTTATTTTTTAAAAGGCTTAGTGCACTAGTTTAGGTTAGTGAATGGCTAAACGCCCCAAGAAATCATGAGCAATGTCAGAACAAAGTACTAGCAATACCGTTTACCCTTTGACCACCCTATTCTCAGTTTCCGCTCCAACGGGTTTTATTTATCTTAAGATTAAAGCAAATCACCAGTGGACATATAGTTATTGCTTTATGGTGAAATGCAAACACATAAGCCAGAGGCATCAGTGGTTTCTGTCACCTTTGAAAAATGATTCATTTTTATGAGCTTTGTTTTTCACTATTGGGAAACTTGATAACATTTCAGAGCCTGAAATCCTTCCCTAAGCTGAAATAACCTGTTGAAAGTAAATATAAGCCAAGCCTAGGCTAGAAGTGCAGAGGTTTAAAAAAATAAAATCCTTGAATCTAGAAACAGGTCTGTTCATATTATTGCAATAAGGAAAATAAATCGTAATTGGATTTCACTGAGTCGCAATTTACCCTGAAACTAATTGTATTATATCAGAGAAATCTAAGACTCACAAATGCACTGATTAGTACATCTGCTCCATTACTCGGTGCCATCTTTAATCAATCATAATGATCCTCCACTGGGCCTCAGAATCCTTCTCAACACAGAGCAACAAGAGAAACCTAAATACCATTTCTCATTCTCACTGAATAAAGACGTCACCACCATTTCCCATTTTGCCATCAAACAAATGCTAAACTCATCCCCTTGATGTAGGTTCTGGGTTTTATGTTGGTTAGCTTACACTAGGCAGTTCAGGGGTAGACCTCTAAAATTTGGTGACACCGGCGTTCTATTTCTCTTTCACAAATAATCTGTTTTTCATTTATTCTGCTTCTGTCTTACCATAACTTATTTCCTTCTCTCTGTTTATAATAGTTCATATGTATATAAGTCCTTAATCTTATAAACTTCCTTAATCTTATAAATTATATATATAAAGGAAATGTATTAAATTTCTTTAATCATAACATATATATAATATGTAAATTATATATTAGATTTCCTTACTCATAAAATTTCCTTAATCTTGTAAAAAATATATGTAATATATAACATAAAGATTAAATTTCTGTAATCTTATAAAGCATATATATTATGTATATAATTTACAAGATTAAAGAAATTCCTAGCAGCAGAGAAATGTGCAATCAGATAAAATAAAATTGCCTTACTTTCCTTGAGATGAACTTAGTGGCTGTGGTCCCCATAGAACACACTGGAAGGAGATAAGCTCTATTCTGCAGCAGTAAAAGTTGTGATAATAATCAGCAAGTGATTTTTCCACAATGGTGAGATTTTCCATCAGATTTCATTTGACCTTGCACACTGTTTTTGCAATGAATAATTAATGGTACCTATTACAGTAATGTTCCATTTAACTGGCATTGTCAGGGAATTAGATGCCCTAAATGAGTGAACTGGCCAGATACTAAGACTTACTTCCTTTAAGCGCTAAGAAAATATTTATTATAACTATTTCTTGTGCTTATTTTTCTAAAATGTGTAGCAATATTTTGTGACTTATTGACATTCACTGAAACACTAACGTCTATTCATTCAACAAATGCTTAGTGGAAGCCTAATATGTGCCAAGAACTATGCCAGGTATGAGCACTATAATGGTGATTGAAAGAGACAGAGACCCTGTCCTTATTAAACCTGTGTTCTGATGAAGAAGAGAGATAATTAAACAAGGAATCCCACTGAACTAAGTGCTAGGATAAGAGAAGTAGAGACTATTATGAGCTACATTGAACTGAATGGCAAAACAGTTGAATTCAAAGTTGTTTGAGTTCTCCAAAACGGTTTGCCTCTCCACTAAATAACCTCTGATTGCCGTGTCTTGTATCCTTGTGATTGATCTTGGTAATTTATGGATTATTTCTTTTAAATTCAGCTATATTCTTGCTGCTTGCTATGTGTATGATGCTGCTCCTACTATTTTTTGGCTACACAATAAAGTACATCAAGTGATTAAACTAAAATTGGTGAATACATGATGTATTAGTTACCCACTGCTGCATTAACAAATTACCTCCAAAACTTATCAGCTTAAAACAATGCATAATTATTTTTGCACAGTTTCTGTGGGTCAGGAATCCACATAAATCCAGCGTACTTTGTTGGAAGCTCTACCTTAGGGTCTTTGGTCTCTGACATGGCTGTGTGCAATGAAGTGCTAGAGTCTCGCCTGAAGGCAGGATACCATTCCTCAAGGGCTGTTGGGTGGAGAGCTTCAGTTCTTTGCTGGCTGTTGCCTGGAGGCCACCCTCAGTTCCTTGTTACATGAGCCTCTTCAGCATGGCAGCTTTCTTCATCAAAGCCAGCAGAAAGAACATCTGCAGCAAGATGGAAGTCACAATCTTTTGTAACCTAACCACAGAAGTGACATTCCATCACCTTTGCCACATTTTTTTATTCCAAGCAAGTCATTATGGCCCGCCCCCATGGAGATGAATACTAGGAAGGAGATCACTGTGAACCATTGCAGAGGCTGCTTACTCCACACACCAAGCATGTATCATTGTCTTTCTTCTAGAGGCTGTAGCAAACATCACTAAACAATCATGGCACTCTTTCCTATTAAGCCCAGAAAGGGCTTCAAAATCTTACCTAGCAGAGGACCCCAAGAGGTCTGTTACTGATCAGTTGGTGATATAAAACCAATTTGCCTTCTTTTATTTAAACAGTAACAATTCCAAATCATTGCCATAGGGAAAATATTTAGGTAAGGAATCTGGACAGAAACAGAGGACTCTAGTTGAAAACAGAACTACAGCATGGTACAACTATATCCATCATTTTCCAAGTCAATGGGAGCAAAGCAAAGTCTGCAGCAGAAATCAATTGATAAAGACAAATATTTTACAGTAAAGGCCATGAATCAGGAAATGCACATCACAGAATACAAGAGAAATCTGATCATATTATGGTTGAAGATATGCAAGAAGAATCCAGTCCTGACCAGGACAGAGATTATTCCCTTGGCTACACTGAACAAGAGTCATCAATGTTTTACTCAATGAAAAATACTGGAGATGGATATCAGACACCATGGACTGTCTTTTTGTTTCTGTTTTATCTCTGTCTCAGATTGGGGGATTTCCTGATATATATATATATATACTTCTTCTATATATATGTGTGTGTTCTTCAATGTAAAGTTTATTTCTAAGTATTTTGTACTTAGTACTTAATGGGTAATTCACTAATATTTTGTGGGGAGATAATTTGAGGCTCTGTAATTATCTTATTCCTCATTAGAGTTCTAGCCCTTGTTGATGATTCTCACCTGAATCTGTTATTTCTTTGATAGTTGCTGCCAAGATTTTTAAGAGTGACTTTGGCATGAATGGTTTAAAGGAATAATTTCCAGATTGTCAGCTCCTCTTTAGGTACTCCTAAAACTGCTATGTCTGAGAGCATGACTGCGACATGCGAGTTCTCCTTCCAAGGCCTCAAGGGGCCTGGGCACCTCCTTCAGGACATGCAGAGACACAGCGTTAAAGATGATGATCCTTTGGTTGTGTGGTAGGCTTCAGCGGGTCCTCTGCCACTTCCCCTTTCACAACTTCCTTTTCCCCTTTTACAAAAGAAAGGCCCACCTCTAATTCATCCTGAATCTCGTTGTGGTGTATTGCCCCAGGAAAAAAAAAAAAAAAAAAAAAAAACAGGTCTCCCAACAAAGGAGTGATTCAAAATCTAGCTGTTTCAGTGTTGAGAAAGTGAAACATTCTAATGATTGGGTTACAAATCCTTTTGTAAGTCAACCGGTTTTCAATTCTTTGCTTTCAACAAAACTGAATGAGGATCTGATGGAGTTGTCAGCTGGTAGAGCATTAAAAATATTTTTGATGATAGATCACCACATAATTTTTGGCAAATAATTTGAAAGAGTTTAAAGAATTGAGTGATGTTGCTATAATAAATCTCTTTCCATTCCCATCTACTAATGTGAAGAAAATTTTTCAGTCCTTACAGCTATGATTAAAAGCAAAGAAAAGAAATAAAATTGATGCTGAACCCTGTCTCTTTTGGAAAATAAAACATATTTAGAAGTTAATGGGAGGGAGGGAAAAACCCCATCCATCTCATTTAAGATATGCAATTACAGCCTGGCATTGGTAGCTCACACCTATAATCCCAGCACTGTAGGAGGCCAAGGGGGGAGGATCACTTGAACCCAGGTGTTCAAGACTAGCCTGGGCAACATAGTGAGACGCCATGCCTATTAAAACAAAACAAAAAAAAAGATATGCACTTCCAATAAAGTTTTATTATAGTCTAGTTTCACAATTATCTATAAATAATACATTTGTTGTTTTCAGCAAATTAGTACAAATAATAGTTGTAATGGTAACAGAGAAGAAATTTTTAACATCTAGAATAGCAAACTCACAGAAAATATTAAAGATTTAAATTTTAACTTTATAATATCTTGATTCAGGCAAGTGTGACAGTGACCAATAAAAAAACCTTTCAAGCATTAAAATATACTATAGTAAAGTCTGTGCAGGAAGTAGAATGGAAACAGGAAAAGGACTGACATATCAAATCCCTAGGATATTTAATTTCCACTAGTTGAAGCTAAAAGAGTTAATCAAACCATTTTCATTTTACAGCATCAAAGTTTGCTAGAAATTATCCAGCTTTTATACAACTTGTTAATCTTATGATGAAATATTTTAGTTCTCAACTTTAAAATATGTAAGGAGTAAATTATTTTTCAAAAACATTTTAAGGGCAATGAACAACATTTGAAGAACATTGCTTTAAAAAGATACCTTTTTTTTGTTTTGCTTTAAAAATTTCTTTGGGGGACGGGACACCACACTCTACTGAAAAAAAGAGACACATTTTTTACAGTCCAGAGGTCTTTTATTTTAACACCTATCGTGCCATCAATTCATAGGGACTAGGTGCCAGCAGCTCAGGCTCCTTCCCAATGGTTTTTACAAAGCGTGCTTCTCTAGGTGGAGCAGGCAGGCACAGTTGAACCCAGGTACTTTCTCTTTGGCTTCTCTCTTTTTCTTGGCAAGAATCTTCCCCTTAACTTGTTTATTTACAACAATGCCAACAGCATTCTGGGTAACATTGTAGACTCTTCCAGTTTTGCCATGGTAACACTTATGGGGCATTCCTTTTTGAACAGTACCCATTCCTTTGGTGTCTACAATATCATCTTTCTTATAGATTCACATCTATGTGGCCAAAGGAACAATTCCATGTTCTCTAAAAGGCCTAGAGAACATATATCAGTGCCTCTTCTCTTCTCTTTGTGTTCATCATTTTGGCGAATTACTGGAAGATGGTGGTTCCAGCCAAAAGGAAGGCTTTTTTTTTGAGACACAGTCTCACTCTGTCACCCAGGCTGGAGTGCAGTGGCATGATCTTGGCTCACTGCAACCTCCACCTCTCGGGTTCAAGCGATTCTTGTGCCTCCGCCTCCCGAGCAGCTGTGATTACAGGCACTCGCCACCATGCCCAGCTAATTTTTGTATTTTTAGTAGAAACGGGGTTTCTCCATGTTGGCCAGGCTGGTCTCCAACTCCTGACCTCAAGTGATCTGCCTGCCTTGGCCTCCCAAAGTGCTGTGATTACAGGCGTGAGCCACTGTGCCTGGCAGATACTTTTCTTTTGTATGCATTACTTCACAGAATTTCTGTGGGTACCTTCTGTTTTCTACAGCAGACCTTTGCTTGCCATCCAGGGTCTCCTCTGCCTTATCCTCAGTGTCACTTCATCCCCCAAGGCGAAGACCAGCCTTGCCCACTGGCAGTAAAGGAATCAGGATCATCTTCATAAATTATCAAGGTAAAGATCGTCCTTTGGGTATCATATTTATTACACTTAGATTCCTAGAACACATGGCCCCTCTCTGACGATAGTCAAGATCTCACGTCCAAAGAGGGAAAATAGGCCCTAGTGGCAAGTCCCCTTCACCATAATTCTGTTTGAATGAGGGCCATCTGGTTCGGGATATGCACACCTTATCGAGGCCCAGTAGATTCTGGGTAAAGCAAGAATAAATAGACTCAGCATGAAGAGGAAAGTCAGCAGTGATTTCTGAATTCCACAAGCCTTAGTAAAATGCAGATTCCTTACTACTCAGCCTTAAAAAGGAACAAAATAATGGCATTCACAGCAACCTGGATGGAATTGGAGACCATTATTCTAACTGAAGTAACTCAGGAATGAAAAAACAAACATCATGTGTTCTCACTCATAAGTGGGAGCTAAGATATGAGGATGCAACGGCATAAGAATGATACAACGGACTTTGGGGACTCAGGGGAAAGGGTAGGATGGGGTGAGGGATGAAAGACTACATGTTGGGTACAGTGTACATGGCCTGGGTTGTGAGTGCAACAAAATCTCACAAATCACCACTAAAGAACTTATCCGTGTAACCAAACACCGCCTGTTCCACAAAAACCAATTGAAATAAAAATTTTTTTTAAATGCAGATTCCTATACCTTGACAAGGTATTCTGACTTGGTGGGTGTTGGGTAAGGCCCAGGAAGAGGTGCTTTTAATGAACACCCCAAGCACAACCCCTGCCAGATGATTTTGTTGGGATTTGTCCAAGTACCATACATTTAGCTGATTTTTGACCATGATTTAGCCTTTAAAAATGCATTTCTTTCTATTTCTCTCTGGTATTTAGTATTCTGAAAAGTTAAAAAAGAGTCAGTAAATTGGCTCACGGTTAAGCGAGCTGTTATTATATCAAATGACTCTAAATACTATACTTAAATATTACTTTTAGTTGGAAGCATAATCAACCACCTAGAAGATATCAATTATTATTTAAGTTTGATTGAATTTTAAAGTACTTAAGCTCCAAAGAAGAATGTGGATAGGGAAAATAGGTTTATAGGAAAAGAGATTTAATAATAAACATTTTAACTGATGCTTTCTCATTAAAATAATAAAAGTATTATGTGATAGTGAAACTGGAAAGTTTCCCTTGTCCCCCTCACACGGCATGTGATGGGGGTGTGGCTTGCTTCTTCAATGCCCCTCTGCTCAAACCTCTAGGGGAGCATACAGATGGGCAGGCTGTGGGTCTCCGACCCCTCGGCAGTGTCTAGGGGTGAATGTTTATAGCTGAAGCCCCAGGGCGTGTGTTACAGGGAACTCTTGTAGTTTAGCTGTCCATAGGCAGTTTGTGTTAGTTGGCTCAATTAGACCCCTGCCTTATCACAAGGACAGAGGGCTTTCTGTATCCCAGGGTTCTTGTCTTGGTGTACCAGAAGAATCGGATCACACATGGGCTTGGAGAATGAGTGCAAGGTTTTATTGAGTGGAGGTAGCTCTCACCAGATCGGGGAGCCAGAAGGGAGATGGTTTTCCCCTGGAGTCAGGCCACTCAGCAATCTGGGCTCTCCTCTAACTGCCCTGGCCAAACTTTGCCTCCTTCCACCCGTTGATGACCTGCTGGCGTGCCCGTGTGCTCCTACGCTGGTGTGTTCCTCTCAACATCCAGCCAACCCCCATCCCCGTTCCTCCACTCTTCTGATCCTCTCAACGTCCAGCCACCTGTGTATCTGCCTGCTAGGGTCTCAGGGTTTCTATAGGCCCAGGATGGGGGCATGGCAGGCCAGGGTGGTCTTGAGAAATGCAACATTTGAGCAGGGAAACAAAAATGCCTGTCTTCACCTAGATCCATGGGCATAGGCTTGCGGGCGTAGCCCTAGCCAGGGACCATGTCCTCCTCTACCCAGCACTTCTCTGTCCCCCTTCTGTATCAATAGCAATGTAATAATATTGAAGAAAGTCTATGGTAAAATAGGCATGAGGCTAGGACTGTGGATCTATATCAGTCCCACAAAATTAATTTGGCCATACCTGTAAACAATAATGTAAAATTTTATATTTTTAGCCAATAATTCTACTTCTATAAATCTAGTTCAAAGAAAGGCAAAACTACCAAATCTGTCCACTGTAGAACTGTGCATTAGTTAATTATAGAGTGATAACACCAAAAAATAGAAAACAACTCATATGGGGGATTGAATAAATTTCCTGGAGTAAATTTCTGGAATATTATATAGTTCTTTAAAATGTTATTGTTGAAAAAAATTAATGTTATGAGATAATGTTCAGGATATAATGCTAAATAGGTCTCAAATGTATCGGAAAAAAAGAAGAAATGAATGAAGGAAGAGAGGGAGGGAGAAAAGGAGGGAGGGGAAGGGAGAGGGAAGGAGAAAGGAAGAAAATCTAAAATACGTATAGGTAAGACAAAATACCCGGTGAAATTAAGGGTAATTTTTATTTTCTTATTTATATTTTCTTTAGTTTTTAAATTCTTTGCAATGCATTCATCAATTTTATAATCCAAAACAGTATTGCTTTAAAAAACACATTAAGTAGATATTCCAACTTCTGAACTGCTGATTCTAAGGAAAAACAGATTTCACAGTCCACTGGCAGCATATTTGTGCAAAGCCCCATAGAACTAGTGCATTCCCTTATTCCCCAAGTCCATGGACAGCAGCCCGACCTGCAGGCTAATACATATTTCTCTCTGTCTCTCTGTCTCTGTCTGTCTCTCTCTCTCTCTGGCTCTCTCTCTTTCTGTCTCACACACTCACACACACACATAGACACACACACACAATCAGAGGATATTCTAGCATCTCCCTTGAGAGCCTACTTCCTTTCCATTGTCCTGAATAATTTAAATGGAGCTGAAGGAAGCTATTCTTTTCCATGAGCTTGATATTAAAGGGTGGAGAGAACTCTGCAATGAGTTACTTTCATTTGTCAGTATTGTCATGATTAAGTGTCCCCTCTTACATTATTCATTCATTCAACAAATAGTGTTGAGTGCCTGTTAGACACTCAGCTAGTCACTCTGATGGAGACAAAGATTTAGTCACTCTTTCATCTGCTTAGTCAGTAAATAGTATTTCCTATAGTATTTACCCTCTTTGTGACAGACACTGTGCGAGACACTGCAAATCAAGAGCTGTGATGGCACCACTGCACTACAGTTTGGGTGACAGAGCAAGACCCTGTCTCAAAAAAAAAAAAAAAAAAAAAGACACTGCAAATACAGTAGGAAACTAGATAGATAACGTTCCTGCCTTCAAGGAACTCACGGTCTAGTAAGAGAGAGAGAGCCAAACAGATAAATAAAAATAATTACAGCTTGTAGTATGTGTCATGCAGGGATACACAGGTGTCAGAACAGAAACTAGCACCAGTACCTAAATAGGTAAGGGGGTCAGGAATGCCTCTCTAGGTTGGGGAGTTGGGGTGTGACTAGGAGGACAAGAAAAAACCATCCTGAGAGAGCTGAGTTCAGGTGGAGACAGACCACAAGGTCAAAGCTGAGGCAGGAAAGGATGCGAGTGGCTCTGGGAATGGGAAGACGCTCTGTGTGGCGGCATTTGGAGGTTCTCAGGAGGGGTGGGCAGCTTCTTTTGCCAGGATAGTGACTTTGACTGGATCCAACACAGAGTTTGAGTCCAAGTTTGTATCTTAATGAGCAGAATAGTAAATAGGTATAATTATGATATAAAATCAGGAGAGAACAAACTTTTTCTGTAACGATCCAGATAAATAATACATTTGGCTTTGCAGGCCTGAGGGTCTCCATTGCAATGCTCAACTCTGCCGTTGGAAGGAGAAGGCAGCCATAGATGATGTGTAAAAGAATGGGTGTCGGCTGGGCGCAGTGACTCACGCCTGTAATCTTAACACTTTGGGAGACCAAGGCAGGTATCGCTTGAGTCCAGGAGTTCAAGACCAACCTAGGCAACATGGTGAAACCTGTCTCTACTAAAAATACAAAAGATTAGCTGAACGTGGTGGTGCACATCTGTAGCCCCAGCTACTTGAGCGGCTGATGTGGGAGGATCGCCTGAGCCCAGGAAGTCAAGGCTGCAGTGGACAGAGATTGCACCACTACACTCCAGTCTGGGCATCGGAGTGAGACCCTATCTATCTATAAATAAATGAATAAATAAATAAATAAATAAAAGGTGTCTTCATCTACAGAGACAGGCAATGGATCAGATATGGCCACGGGCCATAGTTCACCAGCCCCTTATATAAAGGATAAGTAAAAATCTTCAGGAGTGGCTGGGCGCAGTGGCTTACACCTGTAGTCCCAGCACTTTGGGAGGCCAAGGGAGGCAGATCACCTGAGGCCAGGAGTTCGAGACCAGCCTGGGCAACATGGTGAAACCCCATCTCTACTTAAAAAAAAAAAAAAAATTAGCCAGGTGTGGTGGCAGGCGCCTGCAGTCCCAACTACACGGGAGGCTGAGGCAGGAGAATCGCTGGAACCTGGGAAGTGGAGGCTGCAGTGAGTCGAGATTGTGCCATTGCACTCCAGCCTGGGCAACAATACTGAAACTCCGTCTCAAAAAAAAAAAAAAAAAAATCTCCAGGAGTGTATGGGAAAGCAGACAGGGAGAAGATGACTTCCTGGGGTGAAAGCTGAGTTGAGTCCTGAAAAATGAGGAGACTTCAAAAACAAAATAATGGGGGAAAGGGAAATCCAAGGAGAGGGGACAGTAGGAGCTAGCCCCAGAGGCAGGAATGGCCAGTGACCATAGAGGAGTCTGAGAGGTGGTGGGAAATACATTTGCAAGTGTAGTTGTTTTATTCCTCAGCTATTTTGAGGGCTTATGAAGTAGCAGGCACTGTGCTAGACCGCTAGGGACAAGGATAAGGGGGGAATAAGGAGCAATCCCTGAATTCTAGGACAGTAGAGACCAGAGGGGGTGACAGATACATGAACAGGACTTCACACAATCAACTCGGTAAGAGAAAGTCAGGGAAGGCTTCCCAGCAAAGGTAAATTTAGAAATTAACTTTTTCCTTCATTATAAATGCTTCATTTAATATTTAATTGAACAGATAAATATATTCATATGCTACAAAATTTAACAGGCACAAAATGGTTTACAGTGAAGTTTCCCTCTCTTAAAGTCTATCCCTCAGGCCTACTCAATACCCCCTCCCCAGAGATAACCAATGTCACCGAGTTGTTCTGGATTCTTCTGGAGAAAGTCTATGCAGATCCAAGCAGATGACTATGTTTTCTAATTATTACTCAGATGATCTGAGCTGAACTTTAAGAATGAATTTTCCAGGGAAGGGAATATGGAGAATGAAAAGAATAGAATAGCAATTGAGGCAAAGGGAAAGATGTCGTAAAGATGGGAAATGGGGAGGGCAGGAGATGGCACAATATGTGTGTTGGGGAGCATATGACAAGCTGTCCTGTGTTGCTGAGACATTAAGCATGAAGCAGAGGCCAGGCACAGTGGATCACGCCTGTAATCTCAGCACTTTTGGAGGCCAAGGCAGGAGGATTTGAGCCTAGGAATTCAAGACCCCTGGGCAACATAACAAGACCCTGTCTCTACACAATATTTTAAAACTTAGCCAGATATAGTGGCATATACCTGTGGCCTCAGCCACTCAAGAGGCTGAGATGAGAGTATCGCTTGAGCCCAGGAGTTTGAGGTTGCAGTGAGCCATGATCATGCCACTACACTCTAGCCTGAGCGACAGAGCAAGACCTTGTCTCAAAAAAAAAAAAAAAGAAAAGAAAAGAAAAGAAAAAGAAAAGTGTAAGACAGAAAGGTAGGAGGGGCCAGGTCATGGCAGGACTTGATGTTGTGGAACACAGATTTAACCTAGTTGGCAGCCAGAATTGAACAGAGACTTTTATAAACACAAGAGTAAGAGGCTAACTGATATTTTAGGATGATCATTTTAACAGTTTGTAGAGGGCAAAAAAGTTGAGCTTCTTTCATTCAGTCAGTGGGAACCAATGAAAGTTTTTAAATTGGGGAAGGGTGATATCAGAGGTGTGGCTTAGCCAAATGAATCTATCAGCATTGTCGGCAGTGTGCTGTTCTTAATACCACGCCATGTTAGATGAAGAATGACTGAAATAAACCCAAATAAGTGACAGTCCACCCATCAACCCTCAGCAGAAATGTAGGTCTTTTGTCTGCTTTTTAATTTTAAGGGAGAAATCTATATTAGCTCTCTATTGCTGCACAACAACTTATCCCAAAACTTAGTGGCTTAAAACAACACACATTTATTAGATCAGTTTCTGTGGGTCAGGACTCTGGGCAAAGCTTAGCTGGGTCCTCTGCTCCATGGTCTCTCACAGGCTATAATCAAGATGTCAGTCAGGACTGGGGTTTCACCTGAAGGCTCCACTGGGGAAGGATCTGCTTCTGTACTCACTCACATGACGGTTGGTAGGATCCAGTTCATTGAGGCCCTCAGTTCCTTGTTGGCTATTGGCCCACAGCCACCCTCAGTTCCTTGGCATGTGGTTGTCTCCCACATGGCAGTTTGTTTCATAAAATGTGCAAGCTGAGAAGGCAATAGAGAGTGTCTGCTAGCAAGATGGAGGTTAAAGATTTTTATAACTTAGTTAGAGAAATCATATCTTATCATCTTTACCATTTCTGTTGGTTAGAAGCAAGTTGCTAGGACCAGCCCATACTCAGGGACAGGGCATACACAAAGGCATAAATACAAAAAGATGGGATCATTGGGGAGCAACTTGGAAGCTTAACAGGGGCTGCTCCTGCAAGTGTTTTGCAAACCAGGATAAGGCCGGGAGGAATAAAGCCTGTATTGTTCCTCAGCGTGACCCAGCCAGGAAATCACCTTGCTCTCCCCTGGCCTGCTGGCTACTACCCTCATTACCATCACTGCCTTGTGGCTGTCATTTTTGTCCACTTCTCCAAAAACAAAATGCCTCCTCTTGCAGTTACAGCATCTGGGAATATTTAGATGCAAGCTGTGTTGGGCTGACTCTCCCTGCTGGAGTCGGATTGTTGTGAGAAGCTTCCTCCCCGCTGCTGCTGCTGCAGCAATTTCTGACATGCACTGACTAAAGCAAACATCTTTAAACGTGAAGATAAATTCTGAACTGGTCCTTTCCTTTTTTAAGCAGAGTGGACTAGTTGATTTGGTGAAGGATTTGCCTCCACTCCCAGCAGTGCCTTCCAAACTGTAGTGTTGCCTTACATCAAACAATTCACAAAAAGCCTGGAGAAACACAGCACTCAGATCCCAGGCTGTGTAAATGGCAATTCCAAACCACTCCAGGCAGATAGACATGGCAACAGCTGCCACTGAGTATGTATACGGTGTGCCAGGGATTGGGGTAAGAGCCTGACCTTGATTATCTTGTTTTAGTTCACTAACTGAACAGAGTTCATGCTACTATCCCCACATGAGGGAGGAGAAAACTGAGATCCAGAAAGATTAGATACCATGCATGGATACTCCCAGCTAGTAAGTAGCAAGCAGTATCAGGATTCAAACATAGTCAGTCTGATTTGAAAGTCTTGCACTTTTAAATTGGGGGTCAGCAATAATTTATCATTATGAATAGTCATGTTTTGTCCTGAATTATAAGGAGGCCTCATCAGCTAAACATAATTTGGGGAGTGGTAAAATAAAGGTATCCACCTAAAATAAATCCACTTAAAATGGAAATTAAAACGTCAATGTAAAAGTGGAAGGAATTATTTTTATTAGAACTGTATCTTTTAAAATAAAAGTAAAAAGAGAAAAAGCTTATTTAAAAAAAGAATCTTAGGTCAATTTTCAGCAAACTTTACTGGAAGGGCTAGATAGCATAACTGTCACCAAACTTTTTCTGGAAGGGCCAGATAGCAAATATTTTTCACTTTGTGGGCCATGAGGCCGCTGCTGCAACTACTCAAGTCTGTCATTGTGGTATATAAGCAGCCACAAATAATAAGTAAACGAATGGGCATAGCTGTGTTCCAATAAAGATTTATTTATAAAAGCAGATGGTGGGCCAGATTTGGCCCTCAAGCTGTAGTTTGCTAACTGCTTATTTAGATTATAATGTAATTTATACCAATTCTTAGGAGAAGCAAGAATCATGTAGTTTTAACATAATATGTCTGACAAAATATATGACAACATTTTGTGTGTTTACAATCATGATAACATAATATAACATAATCCCTTCCTATTGACACCTGTAGTTTTATCAAAAGAGAACCAATTGTGAAAAACTATTTGAGGGCCTTATTGCTTTTCTCAAGGTCTCTGTCAATCCTTGGATAGTCAAATAATTATCTTTTGAAACCATTATAACATCATCCTTCTGGATTTTCTCTTCTTCAGTTGTAAGCTCTTCTGCTAGAACCCTGTTTCTACGTAACTCTGCGTAATTCTCTAACATCTTTTCATCAACTTTAGGAAATCTTGTGCATTTGTAAGATTTGCTGTTCACTTTCAAGAAGCTTTTTATTGGGTTTGCCTGTTTGCTCGGTGGATATCCAATGGGCAACAAGAGAGGAGAAACGACTAAAACTGTAACCTAATGAGCAAAAAAGATGCTGAGCCAGGAAGAATTTGAGTAGGAACCAGTTTTTGGTGATCATGTCATTGGTGAATATTTCCTGTGTTACTGTAATCTCAGCTTCCCTCCACAACTGGGTACCTGTAGGTTCTCAAATAACAAGTTCTCAGGTAATGAAGATCTTTCCTGTATAATTTATCCATCTATTTTATGCATACATTATTCTCTGGCATTCAGTTTTTCTGTTATATCTATCATTTATTGAGCATCTACTCTGTTAAAAAAAAAAAAAAGTCATTTTACTTATGTAAACATCCCTGTTTCCAAATTCTTACTATCCACACTGAGTAACCCAATAAGTTGAGATGAATTTTCCAAAATAATTCTCATTATCTAAACTCAGGAGCTGAATAGCTTCAGACAACACTATATTCCTTGCTAGACAAACTTACTGTTTTTAGTCTCAAGATCCAATTTGTCTTTGGCTAGGAAGGGATACTTGTTTGTTTTTCCTGTTTCTTCTAGCAACTGAAAAGAGTCTTTTACTATGCTCATCTTATAGATGAAGATTCTGATACCCTAAGTAAGCAAGTAACTTGCCCAAGGTCTCCTGGGCAGTAAGTGGTAACGTGAGAATCAAAGCCAGGTCTTGCTGGCTCCAAACCCCACGATCTTTCTTCCACATGCCTTTTATTTTTTTATTCTTATTTTTTATTTTTTGAGACAGTCTCGCTCTGTAACCCAGACTAGAGTGCAGTGGCGCAATCTCAGCTCACTACAACCTCCACCCACCAGGTTCAAGCAATTCTCGTGCCTCAGCCTCCCGAGTAGCTGGGATTATAGGTGTGCACCACCCCACTGAGCTAATTTTTGTATTTTTAGTAGTGATGGGGTTTCACCATGTTGGCCAGGATGGTCTCAAACTCCTGGCTTCAAGTGATCTGCCCACCTTGGCCTCCCAAAGTGCTGGGATTATAGGTGTGCACCACCCCACTGAGCTAATTTTTGTATTTTTAGTAGTGATGGGGTTTCACCATGTTGGCCAGGATGGTCTCAAACTCCTGGCTTCAAGTGATCTGCCCACCTTGGCCTCCCAAAGTGCTGGGATTACAGGCGTGAGCCACCGTGCATGGCCACTTGCCTTTTAAATATGAAATTCACGTGGATGAAAAGCCCAGCATAGTCATCTATCACAAAGTCAAAGTTACAGATTCCTGTGCTCTTTAAATCACATTTAAATTAATAATGCTAATTTTATATCATAAGCAGTGATGTTGCCATTTTTTTTAATTATGCGATGCAGATTTCAGTGTTGAAGGAAATGTAATTTGAGCATAATTTCTCTATTTATTATTAAAGTCATTCTCAAATGGTGGTCCCAGAAGAGCAGCAGCGGTATTGCCAATAAACATGTTAGAAATGCAGCTCTAAGGCCAGGTGCGGTGGCTCACTCCTGTAATCCCAGCACTTTGGGAGGCCGAGGTGGGTGGATCACTTGAGGTCAGGAGTTCGAGACCAGCCTGGCCAACATGGTGAAACCCCGTCTCTACTAAAAATACAAAAATTAGGCAGACGTGGTGGCAGGTGCCTGTAATCCCAGCTACTCAGGAGGCTGAGGCAGGAGAATTGCTTGAAATCGGAAGGCAGAGGTTGCAATGAGCCAAGATCGTGCCACTGCACTCCAGCCTGGGTGAAAGAGCAAAACTCCATCTCAAAAAAAAAAAAAAAAAAAAAGAAATGCAGATCTAGAGCCCCAGCCCAGATAAGCTGAATCAGAAACTCTGGGAATAAGTCCCATCGATTTATAGTTTAGCAAGTCCTCCAGGTGATTCCAGTGAGTGTTCAAATTTGAGAACCACTGAATTATAGGATGAACAACCATAGTCTTTGGTGATTCTTGCAATAAGAACCAGAATGTATGGGTGTCAGAAGTCTGGATGACTTGTTGACTGTCAGAAAGCTCTGATTAATGCTCTTATTTCCCTTCCAGTCATGTCTTCATTCATCTAACAAATACGTCCTTAGCCCCAACTCTGGGTCAGGCATGATGCCAGGCACCGGGAACAAGGTAGAGAAGAAAGACAGGGCCCTAATCTTCCCAGGTTTACAGTCTAATGTGGGTGACAGACCAGAACACGGTCAATTCCAGGACAGCATCGTCTGTGCCTTGCAAGATAAACACAGGGTGCTAGGGGCAAGAGGTTGTACCTAATCCAGCCCTGCAAGTCAGGGAAGATTTCCAGATTAAACAATTCAAGAGGGTAGGAGTCCAGAACATTCTGAGAAGGCCTAGTGCCATGGGAGGTTGTTTTGTCTCTCCCACACATGCACAGCCTGCTTGAAGCAGCTTCATATGGAAGAAGGGGGGATGCAGAAAACTCAACCTGTTGCTTCCAACTTTTTGGAACACTTATCTCTAACACGCATTAAAAACATATGGAAGGTCAAAGCTCCATGTGTTCTCTTGGTAGGGGAGCAGAAAACTGGATACGCAAATATGCATACCTCCCCGATCCCAACTGCTGGACTCTTATTGCCAATTTACGTAATTTCCTGTGCTTACTTCAAAATAGTGAGGGGGGAGGAGACACTGTGAACACCATAATCAGGCTGCTTAGGCTAGTGGCTGCTTAGACTAGCAGCTGCTAGCACATTCATTCCCTTCTTCCTTGATTAAAAAAAAAAAAAAAACCCATTAGAACCTGAGGGGAAATGCATCATTTAGGAAAGGAATGAATAGTTTCTTCTTAAGAGAAATCAGTTTAGGTCCAACAAGCCATCCACAAAACAGGATCCCACTTACTCCTTCATCCAGCAAAAGTGCTTTGAGTGCCTACTCTGTGCTGGCACTGAGCTAGGTGCTGGAGAAAGGACAAGTACAGGAAGGGCCCTGACTGCAAGGAGATTAAAGGACAGAAATTGAACACCACTTTCTTTATTTTTACTCTTTTAGGCAGGTCTCAGTCTGTCACCCAGGCTAGAGTGCAGTGGCACAATCAGATCTCCCTGCAGCCTCGATCTCCTGGACTCAAGCAATCTTCCCACCTCACCCTCATGAGTAGCTAGGACTACAGGCATGCGCTGCCACACTGGCTATATATATATATATGTGTATATATATATATATATGTATATATATATGTGTATATATATATATGTATATATATATGTGTATATATATATGTATATATATGTGTATATATATATATGTATATATATATGTGTATATATATATATGTATATATATATATATATATTTTTTTTAATTTTTGTAGAGACAGGATCTCACTATGTTGCTCAGGCTAATCTCAAACTCCTGGCCTCAAGCAATCCTCCCACCCTGGCCTCCCAAAGTGCTGGGATTACAGGCATGAGCCACCATGCCTGGCCTGAATACCACTTTAAATGTGATACATATTTAAAAGAAAAATGTTATTAAATAGTTCTATCATAAAGGCACATGCTGATACATGTTTTAAAAAGTTATTAAATAGTTCTACCGTAAAGACACACCCACACGTATGTTTATTGCAGCACTATTCACAATAGCAAAGACATGGAATCAGCCTAAAAGCCCATCAGTAGTAGACTGGATAGACCAGGCGCAGTGGCTCATGCCTGTAATCCCAAAACTTTGGGAGGCTGAGGCAGGCGGCTCACTTGAGGTCAGGAGATTGAGATCAGCCTGGCCAACATGGTAAAACCCTGTCTCTACTAAAAACACAAAAATTAGTAGGGCATGCTGGTGGATGCCTGTAATTCCAACTACTCGGGAGGCTGAGGCAGGAGAATCTCTTGAACTTGGGAGGCGGAGGTTGCAGTCAGCTAAGATCGTGCCATTGCATTCCAGCCTGGGTGACAGAGATACTCCATCTCAAAAAAAAAGAGTTGCACAACAGATCTTTGTGGTGACAGAGCAGTCCTGTGTCTTGGTTGTGGTGCTGGATGCACAAATCTACACATATGGTATAATTGCATAGAAGTACATGCACACACACAATATACAAATGTAAAGTGCATGTAAAACTGCCAAAATCCAAATAAGGTCTGTGGATTATACCAATACTGCTGTCCTGGTTTCATATCGAACAGTAGTTTTGTAAAATGTTTCCACTGGAGGAAACTAGGTGATGGGTACACAGGGCCTCTGTTTTATTTTTGCAACTTGCTGTGAATCAGTAATTATTTTAAAATAAATAGTTTTGCTGGGCACGGTGGCTCATGCCTGTAATCCCAGCACTTTGAGAGGCCGAGATGGGTGGATCACCTGAGGTCAGGGGTTCAAGACCAACCTAGCCAAGATGGTGAAACCCCGTTGCTAGTAAAAATACAAAATATTAGCCGGGCATGGTGGTAGGCACCTGTAATCTCAGCTACTGGGGAGGCTGAAGCAGAGAATTGCTTGAATCTGGGAGGCGGAAGTTGCAATGAGCCGAGATCACGCCACTGCACTCCAGCCTGGGTGACAGAGCAAGACTCCGTCTCAAAAATAAATAAATAAATAAATAGTTTTTAAGACAGTTTTAAACAGTTTTAAAATATATGGAAATTTTAAAATAGTTTTAAAAAGTAATTTGAAAATTATGGGAATGACCTGATGAACAATTTATGCTGCAATATATTACTCAGTAAGCAGATTTGTTCCACATATTGTTTCATTTATTTAGAATTAAAGGGTGCTCTAGACAGAATTGTGTCCTCCCAAAACTTCATACATTGAAGCCCTAGCCCCAAGTATGACAGTATTTGGAGACAGGGCCTTTGGGAGGTAATTGGGTTCAGATGAGGTCAGGAGGATGGGGCCCTTGTGATGGAATTAGTGCCCTTACAAGAAGAGACACCAGAGATATTCCCTCTCCTTCCTCTCTCTTTCTCTTTGTCATGTGAGGATATATCAAGATGGCCCTCACCAGAATCCAACTATGCTGGTGCTGGATCTCTCAGACTCCAGTCTTTAGAACTATGAGAGAAAAAATGTCTGTTGCTTAAGCCACACAGCCTATAGGGCAGCCCAAGCTGACCAAGCCAAAGGGAAATTATTGCTCTTTCATTCATCCATTTGCTCATTCATTTATTTGTTCATATTACGCAGCAGTGACTGCATCTTTGGACTATCACCTCTGGTCCTTGAGACCATAAAACACACAGGGTTTATGGTCCAGGGCCTGTTTCCCTGTAGCCACTCCCTATTGCTGGAGAAGGATAAAAGTGACCTGGATCCTTTCAAGATCAATTTATTCTAAAAAGGAAATAATAAAAAATACTCAAAATGCACAAGACTTGTGAAGAAAATGAAGAAAATCCACAGAACATGCCAAAGGCTGAGGGAGTCCATCCTTGGAAAGGTGTCCCGCAGGAGGCAGAAAGAAGTCTCAGCCCTCCTAAAAAGGTATAAGCCAGGAAGCAGAAGGAAACCCCAGACGAAGGCCGACTGGGCCTGGCTGGGGATTTAAAGAGGATGCTCCCTTTAGGCATTTGGATCCTGGAGAAATGATAAGAGCAGATGAGTTGGAAAGACTTAGGGAAGAGATAGGAAGAACAAGAACAAGTTGGTGAAGATGCAGTGGAGGCAAAGACATTCTCACAGCAGGCCATAGCCTGTGTGCTTTAGGCCTTCCATTCATTTTTGTCTGATATTAAAATCTGGTCCCTGCTTTCTTTCTGTTAGCAAAATAAAATAAAATAAACAAAACACAACACAGAGGGCTTCCCCAGATAGAGCAGGGACTCTAGGAGAGACCCACAGACAGTAGCCAGGAGAGATGGATAAAGGGGAGTAAGCCAGGCAGAGAGACCGGAGTGCGTGAAGGCCCTGAAGTGGGACAGGGCACGAGAGACAAAAGTAATCCAGCATCAAAGCCACAGAGAGAGCAGAGGAAAGTGGGAGATCAGAAGAGGCTGAGGAGAGAGGCAGGGGCCAGGTCTCCAAGGGCCTTTTGGGTCAGTGATGTTGCCCTGGCATGATTTCCCTGCACCCTTTTTCACTTTCAAATATGTCCTTTAACCATACTTCAATAAAGTAATTTTTAAAAAAATTTTTAAAAAGGCCTTTGGTTGATGGTTTCAAGAGTCACCCCACATTTGGGCCATGGGGAGGACTGTAGGTTACCTTGGGATGATGGGCAGCATTGCAGGATTTTCAGCTAGACTGTTAGGTTCTCATTTTTACTTTAGAAAGACCTCTCTGCCTCCGGGGTTAGAGCTACTGCTGAAAGGGAAAATAAGCTGACCAGAAGATATTTGCTTATTCTCCACAGGGAGAGGAAAAAAAGGAGGGGTGAGGTGGGTAAGGGATGGAGAGAGGCTGCCAGGCCTTCACCACCTGTGGGAATCTATGGGCCAAACCCTACCCCAACCCCAAACCTTCTGGCAGCCCCCTACCTTCCCACATCCCAACCCCACTCTCCCAACTCCTACCCTGCCACCTCCCACCTCCACTCTCATAACAATCAGCCTAACAAAGGACAACCCTGGAAGGGGGTGAGTAGAAAACAGGGTTTCTATCCTTTTTGCTTCTGCTGACTTGCTCCTATTCAGTCCTGGGGCTAAAAAGCCTGTCAGTCTTCGATCTGGACACCCCTCCACCCAACCTGATGCCTGAATTTTCCTCTGCATAGCAGTTAGAATCTAGTGTTATCTTTGGGATGAAAGTAGCAATGCTTGAAATGATCATTATGAGCAGAGATTCCTTGCAGGGTTAGAAAACCAGACTTTCTCGCAATTTCCCTCCTGTGCATTCTAACCAACTCAGTCGAGTGGCCCAATCTTCCACTTCAAAGAATGCTCTGCTCCCTTTGTTTCAGAACTTCCTATGGATCAGTAAAATGTCTCTAAGAAATTCTGCTTTCTCTTCTTTATCCTTTTATCTTCATCCTCACCCCACCATCCATTTGACTTTGCCAACTACACAAGTTGTTATGGATTGGTGATTTTTGTTTTGTTTTGTTTTTGTTTTTGTTTTTCAGACGGAGTCTCGCTCTGTCGCCCAGGCCGGACTGCAGTGGCGCTATCTGGGCTCACTGCAAGCTCCGCCTCCTGGGTTCACGCCATTCTCCTGCCTCAGCCTCCCTAGTAGGTGGGACTATAGGCGCCCGCCACCACGCCCGGCTAATTTTTTGTATTTTTAGTAGAGACGGGGGTTTCACCGTGTTAGCCAGGATGGTCTCGATCTCCTGACCTCGTGATCCGCCCTCCTCGGCCTCCCAAAGTGCTGGGATTACAGGCGTGAGCCACCGCGCCCGGCTGGATTGGTGACTTTTTTAATATCACCCAAAACTTTCCTCTGTGACCTTGTCTACAACTCCTGTTCTCAAGAATTTGTTATAGTGCGATATTCATTGTTGCGCAAAGCACCGTCAAAAAAGGAAACATGACTAATTTTCCACCTTTAATCCAACTTTAAATTTCAATCCTTTTTTTAGTGTAAAACCAAGGTGGTTTCCTGTCCCTTTAAGTCAGGCCTTGCAGAGAGTGGATCTGAGTTTGTACTGGCATGATCTTGGAAGGAGAATTATTTCCCGACCTTGCTAGGGAAAGAAAGCTTTCTGGCTATTCGTTGGACAAGGCAATTTTGATGTAAACTGACATTTCTCAGATGCCCATCTTGGGAATATTCTATGTGAAACCCAAAATTTTTGGCAGCTGAAACCTCAGCCCAACTGCCAGGCCCTGGGCAGAGATAAAAGAATGTGGATGAGTGGCAGGCAGATGGGGTTACAACAAGAGGCCTTTTCTCTGGGCCCAATGAGATGAGCTGGGGAAGGGGTCAGGGAGGATGATGGGGGAAGAGCAGTGCCTCACAGTGAGGGAAGCAACAAAAAAGGCACTTTTTCGGCTTTTCATTGAGAGGGCCCGTTTCCCCTGTTTTCCAGCCCATTTTGAGCACCATTCATTGAGAGGCGCCTTTCTTCTGAAGTCTTTTATCCCAGAACGCTGAAAGCGTTCCCGTGTCCTCCCTGCAAAGAGGATTCTCCCACACTCCAGCCCAGACCCGGACAGACTGGCCCCCATCAGTTCCAGGCCTGCTGAGCGCAGTGGCTTCCTCCTTGGCTTCAGAAGCAGTTTTTGTCGTTTCTTTTTCTTACATTCTTCAAACCAGGAATTTAAAAATTGGAAAAGGTAATTTCAAAAAGTAGAAACAAATAAAGGACTTTTCTTCTTCTTTTTCTTTATTCTTTTGCTCTTTGGGAGAGGATATAGAGGTGTTAAAATAGGGAAAATGTGTTGGAATTTTTGTTTGTGTTTGTTTTTGTTTTGTTTTGTTTTGAGACAGAGTGTGGTTCTGTCGCCCAGGCTGGAGTGCAAGTAGCACGATCTTGGCTCACTGCAACGTCACCTCCCAGGTTCAAGTGATTCTTGTGCCTCTGCTTCCCTAGTAGCTGGGATTATAGGCATGTGCCACCAAGCCCAGCTAATTATTATTTTTTTAAAAAAATATTTAGTAGAAACAGGTTTTAGCCCTATTGGCCAGGCTGGTCTTGAACTCCTGGCCTCAAGTGATCCACCAGCCTCAGCCTCCCAAAGTGCTGGGATTACAGGTGGAAGCCCCCATGCCTGGCCTGGGAAAATGTGTTTTAATTCACTTTGATTTGTTTTCTCATATCTTCCATATAATTGGAGAATTGCATTTATCTTTTCTTTAATAATAAGAATCGAAAGGAAAGTCCTCAAACACTTTCTTTCATCATCAGGTTTTCAGAAGTTCTGATAACTGAAATATGAATGTATTTAAATCTGGACCTCACAAGTCAGGGTGCGTAATGGTAACACACAGTAGAACTCGTTCCTTCTCCGCAGGCAGCTGCCAGGATGGAAACCCCAGCTCCCCTGCCTCCTGGCTGTGTGACCTTGGGCAAGTTGCTTTATCCCCCTACACATCAGTTTTCTCCATCAAGAAATTGGAATACTAATAGTACACATTTAATAGGATTGTTATGAGGATTAATTGGGGTATGGACTAGGAGATGCTCAAGAAATATTAACTTTTATGTGTACTATATTACTATATATTTACTGTATATTAATGCATGGATTAATGTACATCCATGCATTGCTTAACAACAGGGATATGTCTTGGTCAAAGCAGTTTTGCTATTGTGTATACATTCTAGGATGCACTTACGGCACCAACCTGGACGGTATAGCCTACTACACACTGAAGCTATATGGCATAGCCTACTGCTCCTAGCTACAAACCTGTAGATCATGCTACTGTCTTGAATACTATAAGCAACTGTAACACAATGGTAAGCATTTGTGTATCTGAATATATCTAAATACAGAAACGGTACACCAAAATTATGGTGTTATAATCTTATGGGACCACCACCATACATGTGGTCCATGTTGACCAAACATCATTGTCTGGTACGTAAGTGTGCATATACATGTATATATATATATATAGAGAGAGAGAGAGAGAGACACACACACACAGGGGTGTGTGTGTGTGTGTGTATTTCTTTCTCGGCAAAGATTGATTATCCTTCATTTTTCTAATAAAGGGAAAGCTGGGAACCCTTGCATCTGAGGCCAGTTCACTTCTTTGTTTCAATGTTTGGCCCCACCTGAGGCCCTTTGGCAGGGATAAGCCCCATATAGCGTGGCTCACAGGACAGAACTCCAAACCAATGGGTATTGGGAATTGCTCACTTAAATAAATATGAGTCTCTGGATTTTTTTTTCAAAGCAATTTCCAGAACAGGACATCTTAGCTAAAAGGAAAGTCCCAAAGCCTCTGTGCACACTTCTATCATTGCACTGAAGAGCAGTTGGGTGGGACATCCCAATTCTGTGGCCTTTGGAGTCCTTACTCCTTCCTTCAGGGTCCCAAAGTCATTCAAGGTCAGGTGGGCCTCCAGGAAGCTAATGATCCTTTGCAACCAAATCTAAACACCCGTCCTGAGGGAGAATGGATTTTCCAAAGCCCTGCCCATGGGTTTTCCAATGTCCCAATTTTATGCTTGTTATTATGACTTAGAAAAGCTTGCTGGGTTTGTTTTGAAGACAAGGGAAAAAATAACATTACGCTATTTTAAACGGCTGCAAATATTTCAAATATGACCCAAGGCAGTAAAAATGCTGTATTTCTCAAACCACAAACCCTACTCCTTGTTAAAATCCAATTGCCATCTGAGAGTGGGATGAGAAGTAGGGATGCCAAGTCCACAGAGCATCATACATTTCATCTTTCTTTGGGTCACTGAAAAATACTGTTTTCTCCACCACTTTCATTCCTGCATTTCACAGCCTGAGTTCATAAAACTGCTGAAAAACCATACTCCAAATGTGATTTGGGCTTTACTCTCGTGATGTTTGAGACCCTGCAGCTTTTAGATCTCATTATGACTTGGTTTGGGAGGACAGGGCTTGGAGAGGACTGAAAAGGAAATGCAGATCAGCTCTGATACTTCTTTGGACATTGGAGATGGAAAAGCACAGGTCATTTGAAGAGCGGCTGCCATTGTTTTCTTCCTGTTTCTCTATGGTGCTCAGAGCACAAGAACTAATGCTGGTTAATTTGGGGGTATGCTGTGCCAAGCACGGTGTCTGACACTGAGCATTCAACAGACATTCGTTGAATGAATGATCTATTTAAAGAATGAGGCCTAAAAGGGAAACGAAATTGGCATCACTAGCTTTATTTTTACTGTATTTAAGAAAGTGGACTGTTTTATGTTAACTGTATAGTTTAAAATTTAAACACAATATTTGGGCCTACATAAATAGTTGGAAAAGGTAAAATGTCATAACACTGGGTGTTTGTTATTAAAGTTGGAGCTTGCCTTTGGATTATGACAACTTGATTTAAAACAAGGAATGGATTGTTCCTTGCTCTGCTTGCTCTAAATTTCAGGATTTTGCAACATCAAATCTTTCTTTGGGATATAAACAGATGGTGACAAAGGGTAGGTGTCTTGAGGAGTCGTTGCATCTGAGCATTGACCTTTCTGGGTGGTTGAAGATAAGATGGAGAGAAGCTGACCCCAGACCCAGCATAGAGCAATTCTGATGGCAAACCCACCCAACCTATGGTGTCCCACATTAAAACCAGCTACTTCTCTCAAAGTTCCATAAGTGGAAGACTGGAATGTAACCAAGCAGTAACAGGGAAAAGAGAAGTGACTTTTTTTCTCTTAACTTTTTAATTAAAAATTCAAGGATATATGTGTTGGAGTTTCATGACCTTTACCTCAAGAGGATAGTTTTTTTCTCTTCACCTCAGCACCCCACCAAAACACACATAAGACCTGCTTAATGTCAGCCTTTATGATTATCACAGAGCAACAAAGCTTGAGTATGAGGAGGAAGACCGTCCTCCACTCCAGGAGGCTTGGAATTCTAGGGCCCCACCATGATGGTGTAGTCACATTTTATCTTCTATTAAACCCCTTCTCTATAAGCTCCATCTGTGATCACTGCCTATCAGCTGAAGTGTCTGAGATGTGCTACATCCTTAAAATTAAGAGTTCTGTTGAAGGGTGGGTTAACAGATACAAAATTACAACTAGAAGGAGAAATGAGTTCTGGTGTCCTACAGCACTATAGAGTGAATGTGGTTAACTATAATCTACTGTATATTCTCAAATAGCTAAAAGAGGGGATGGGGGGGTTGTTTGTTTGAGAAGGGTCTCACTCTGTCACCCAGGCTGCAGTGCAGTGGCATGATCATGGCTCGCTGCAGCCTTGACCTCCCAGGCTCAAGCAATCCTCCCACCTCAGTCTCCTGAGTAGCTGGGACTACAGGTGCACGCCACCACACCCAGGTAATTTTTTGTATTTTTGGCAGAGATGAGGTTTCGCCATGTTGCTGAGGCTCGTCTCAAACTCCTGGACTCAAGTGATCCTTCTGCCTCAGCCTCCCAAAGTGCTGGGATTACAGGTGTGAGCCACCATGCCCAGCTGAGAGGGGATTCTGAATGTTCACAACACAGAGAAATGATAAATGATTGAGGAGGTGGATTTGCTAACTACACTGATTTGATCATTACACATGGTGTACATGTGTCAAAATGTCACTCAGTTTCTCATAATGATGTACAATTATTACATGTCAACTAAAAATACAAGAAAAAAAAGTTCTGTTAAAGGAAAACAAAACAACAAGCAAACCAAAAGTTTAAGGGAAAGAGACTTTTGGAAGAATGAGATCAAGTTCAGATCCCAACGCACCACTTACTGCCTGTGTGGATTTAGGCAAATCACTTGTTGCATTGAGCCTCCCTCTATTGCCTCATATATAAATATAGAAATAACAAGAATACCTTCCCCATGGAGTGGTTGTGAGGCCTGAATGAGATAATGCATTAAAGCACTGAGCAAACTGCGTGGCACACAGGAAGTGCTCAGTGCTCAAGAACAAATGTAAGTAAATGAGACATATTAAACTAAAAATCCAGGCCTACCCTAGGACCACAACAGTGGAATTTTCTGCAAAGAAGCATGGCAGAGGGAGGCACTCAGCCTGTTTCCGCCCGGAAGGGGGTTGATACTGTTCTGACAACAACCAAGCCTCAAGGAAAAAAACACCCAAGGCAAGCATCTGGGCTTCCACCCTGTGCTCACCTGGTTTCCAATTAGCACCTTATTAGGCTGCACACCTGGGGTGAGACTTTAAGCTCTACCAGCAATTCTTTAACCCTATCCTGGGCTTTTCTTGCAGATGGGCAGAGCTGTGTAAGAATCTCCTCCTTACCATTTGGAGGGATGAAAATAAGGGAAGGGCCCCATTTATGAACTCTAGACACTTAGTGTGGTTTTCTCCACCATTTCCTGGGTGTGAACTTTTCGCCAGTCTGCTGAAGCCTGGGGACCCCTTCTCAGTTCAAAACCTTGAAGCTTTTGAAATGCATAAAACAACATATACAGAACTATAAAAGAAAAAATTATATTAAAGCACAGTATTTAAATTTTAAAATCATAATTATAATAACATATGAACTTCTTTGGTAATACATGCTATAGCATGATCTAGCAGCCAGTCTAATAACTACCATAATTTTGAAGAAGGGATGAGAAAAAATGCTATTTTAGACATGTACCACTCTGATCTGAAAATACCAGTCATTTCTACTGGTGACAGAGTAGCATGTGCTGTCAATGCAGTTATGATTTTTTTGCCTACAGTCATAATGGAAGGAAATGTTTAATTCTAGTTAGAGATTGTAGAAAATTGAGAACATTTTTCCAATGCAAGTTTATCTAAGTTAGGAACCCCCAACCTTGATGCTTCCAAACTTCCTCTTTCCCCAGCCTCTCTTTCGAGCTTTGGAACCAGGGCCAGCTTGCCCATTATAGGTACAGCAGACACAATGCCCAGGGCCCATGATACTTTTAAAGGCTTATGAAAGCATTTTCATTTTAATTTCTTTTAAAACTGGAAGAATGACCGGGTGTGGTAGCTCACACCTGTAATCCTAGCACTTCGGGAGGCCAAGGCGGGCAGATTGCTTGAGCCCAGGAGTTTGAGACCAGCCTGGGAAACATAGTGAAACCCCATCTCTACCCAAAAATTCAAAAATTAACTGGGTGTGGTGGCATGCACTTGTGGTCCCAGCTACTCGGGAGGCTGAGGTAGGAGGATCACCTGAGCCCAGGTGGTTGAGGCTGCAGTGAGCCATGATCACACTACTGCACTCCAGCCTGGATAACCGAGTGAGGCCTCGTCTCAAAAAAAAAAAAGGAAGAAAAATGAACGTAATAATAATAGATCTATAATAATAAATTCAGACTGGATTATATTCCTCTTTATACAAATGCAGTCTTCAGTGTAATTTTTAAGTTTTTTTTTTAAATAAAAGAAGGGGCTTATGAAGACGTGAGGTCCTTGGGCCCTTGAAAGTCACATGCAGCCCTGCCTGGTGTTGATGGTATTTCCTCAGTCTGCTCTGTCTTTGAGAGTCTAAGTATAAAACAAGCAATGCCGGGGAGATAAGGCATGTCCTTGGTTTGGCAATCCCCTTGTCCACCTGAGTGCTAGCCTACTAGGACTCTGCTCTTTTGCTACTGGAGCTGTGTGGATTGGAGTCTCCATCGAGTGTCACCTTTTCCCATTCCAAGCAGCACCAGCAATTCCGCCAGGTTTGCCCAGGACTTTCCCAGTTTGGGCACTGGAAGTGTCATGTCCTAGAAAACCTGTCAGTCCTGGGCAAACCAGGATAGTTTATCACCTTGTATCCAACGTCAAAACATCTAGGAACCTGCTGTGGTATAAATGGGATTGTCTGCCCTGGGTTCCTCGCTGAGCCTCATCTTCAGAGGGAAAAAATGCAAATCCACAAAGTCACCAGGAGCACTGAGCATGATCCACTGTGGCCAAACGCACAAAGTGAGCTCTCTCCATCTTAATTTGGCTGCTCTAATACAGAAAACAATAAAAATTAAAAGGCCTATACCCTCAATGACAAGATGAGCCCTGATAAGTTTTTCGTTTACTAAAATATTATGTACACACTGGTCTTTTTTTTTTTTTTTTTTTTTTTTTTTTTTTTTTGCTTCGTATAATACAGAAAGATTTAAATACAGAAAAAGGAAAAATTTCTTCTACCCCCCATGTCAACTCCTAGGCCTTCTTTGCAAAAGTAGCCAGGGTTAACACTTTCTTATAGATCCCTTCTCCAAAAAGATTCTAAGTCACTAATGTTGTTAGCCTAATTCCAGAGTCCTCATTTCTAATTACGTAGCATCCTAGCTTGACAGTGCCCTGTTGCACATATTTCTTAATGGCTTGGTACTTCAGTTTCTCTGTCTGAAGACAAGAATAATGACTGGACTTAGCCAATGAGTGATGGTCCATGTGAAATGCTTAGTACTTGGCACATACTCAGTTCTCCTCAAATGCTGTTGACTGTAGTCAGTAACAGTAATGTAGTAATTGCCATCATCATTGTTGTTGCCTCTGTTTCTCTCTTACCCTCCCCTCACACTAGGTTACTAGTGGCCTAAGAAAGTAGAATGGGGCCAGGTTCAGTGGCTCATGCCTGTAATCCTAGTGCTTTGGGAGGCCAAGGTGGGAGGATTGCTTGAGCCCAGGAGTTCAAGACCAGCCTGGGAAACATAGGGAGACCCCATGTCTACAAAAACTAAAGTTAGCCAGGCATGGTGGCATATGCCTGTAGTCCCAGCTACTTGACAGGCTGAGGCAGGAGACTGGGAGGTTGAGGTTGCAGTGAGCCATGATCATGCTACTGCACTCCAGCCTGGGCAACAAAGTGAGACCCTGAAAGAAAGAAGGAAGGAAGGAAGGAAAGAAAGAAAGGAAGGAGAGGGAGAGAGGGAGGGAGAGAGGGAGGGAGAGAGGGAGGGAGGGAGGAAGGAAGGAAAGAGAGAGAAAGGAAGGAAGGAAAGAAAGAGAAAGAGAGAGAAAAGGAAGGAAGGAAAGAGAAACAGAGAAAGTAAGGAAGGAAAGAAAGAGAAAGAGAAAGAAAGAAAAGGAAGGAAGGAAGGAAAGAGAGAAAGGAAGGAAGGAAAGAAAGAGAAAGAAAGAAAAGAAGGAAGGAAGGAAGGTAGGTCAGTTGGTCTGGAACAGGGCACCAGTTAGCCTGTCTGGCACGTGAATATGGGTGAGAAGTAATAGGGATTTATGCCTAATCATTTTCCAGGAGAGCATTGAGCCCACCATCTCTCAGTGTGTCCTTGGAGAGCCTGGGACCTAAAGGCATATGGCTTCTTTTAGACCTGTGTTGTTCAATACAGTAGTCACTAGGCACATGTGAGCTATTTAAATTTTACTTTAATTTAATTTAAAATTCAGTCCTTCACACTAGCCACAATTCAAACACTTGGTAGCTACATGTGGCTAGTGGCTACCATATTGGACAACACAGATACAAGACATTTCCATTATTGCAGAAAGTTCAACTGGGCAATGCTGCTCTAGAGCCCTCCCGCATCCTAGCACTTAAAGATCCACCCTGCTCTGAGTGGTCAGTTGAAGCCTTATCTCCTTCAACTGCATTGCTTCAGCCCTCCATCTAAAGGCTTCTACCCCAAGCTCATGGATGGTCTTCACGGGTTTTGTAAATGGAGGAGTAAATAATACACTCTTAGCCATACTTCAGTCCTTCTTGGCGCACAAGCAGACAGCATACGTTCCTACTTAGCTTCTTGCTTCTTCCAGGCTGTAGCAATCATTTCTACTTAGCACAGAGCCCACCTGCAACCTCCAGCTCCAAGAAATTTCAAGCATGTCTCCATGCATCTGGATGCCTACTTAAAGTTTTGCATTTAGGCCCCTTTACACATCCCCTGGGGTTTTGCGTGGCTTCTCTCCCCTGCCCCCTCTTCCACCTGAGGTTGTGGACTGAAACCGGGAGAGCCCTAGATTCAGACTGCAGTGCATAGGCCAGCAATCTGTGAAAGGTTCTTAACCTTTCTCTCTCATATCTGGACACTGGAAGTTCCATTGCTAAGCTTCTTCCTTTTCTTCCTACCTTCCTTCCTCTCTTCTTGAATTCAATGTTTATTAAATACCTCTGCTAGACATTATTGTTTTATTTTGTTTTGTTTTAAGACAGAGTCTCACTCTGTCACCCAGGCTGGAGTGCAGTGGCACAATCTCAACTCACTGCAACCTCTGCCTCCCAGGTTCAAGCAATTCTCCTGCCTCAGCCTCCTGAGTAGCTGGGATTATAGGCGTGCACCACCACGCCCAGCTAATTTTTGTATTTTCAGTAGAGATGGGGTTTCACTATGTTGGCCAGGCTGGTCTCAAACTCCTGACCTCAAGTTATCTGCCCGCCTTGGCCTCTCAAACGCTGGGATTATAAGCATGAACCACCCCGCCTGGCCTAGACATTATAGTTTAAAAAATAAAAAGACTTAGTCTTTACACTCAGAGAGCTTACAGTCTAGGAGCAAAGAGTAAACAAAAAATCATGATGTTTATGATAATAATAAGAGTTTACACTACTGAAAGCTTGCTATATGTCAGACTCTGTTAAACGCTTTAAAATATTTATTTACATATATGTTAAACTTTTTAATCTTCACCATAACCCCGTCAGGCAGATACTATTATTATCTCCATTGTACAGGTAAGAAAACTGAGGCACAAGCGAGGTTAAATAGTTTGACTAAGGTCACACAATAAAAGTGGTAGAACCAGAATTTGGACAAAACAGCCTGACTCAAGCCAGGTGCGGTGGCTCACACCTGTAATCCCAACACTTCAGGAGGCCAAGGCAGGTGGCCTCCCAAAGGAGGCCTGAGGAGTTTGAGACCAGCCCAACACAGTGAAACCCCGTCTCTACTAAAAATACAAAACTTAGCTGGGTGTGGTGGTGCACGCCTGTAGTCCCAGCTACCAGGGAGGAGGCTGAGGCTGGAGGATCACTTGAACCCAGGGGGCAGAGGTTGCAGTGAGCCAAGATTGTGCCACCGCACTTCTGCCTGGGCAACAGTGAGACTTCGTCTCAAAAAAACAAAACAAAACAAAACAAAACAAAAAACCTGGCTCAAAACCTAGGCTTTAACCATTATAATCTACTGCCCTTTATTATAGACCAGTGGCTCCCATCTGTGACCAGTTTTGCACCCCCAAGGAACATTTGGTCATGTCTGAAGATATTTTTGGTTGTCACAATTGAGGGGAAAGGGGTGCTAATGGCATTTGGTGGGTAGAGAGCAGAGATGCTGCTAAGCGGCCTGCTGTGCGGAGTTCAGCCCCTCACAGCAGAGACTTATCCTGCCTAAAATGTCAAAAGTGCTGAGGTTGAGAAGTCCCAACACAGACTAATCATCAAATATAAAAGACTTGATAAAAGGCTGTATGCGTACATTCTTCAACAAAGAATTCAGAAATTGATACCGCCATTATTATTGTTATAATTTTCACTGGTTTCATTCTTAAAAAACGATGTCATTTTCAAGCATTTCCCTCAAGTGTAACCCGATGCCCCAAATCCAAGCTCCCCAATACTGTTCCTTCAATATGAGACTTTGAGGGGGAAAGGAAGATGGATGGGCTGCTGGTCACCCCTCTTCACTCCCACCAACCAGCCCCCACTGGGAGGCCACAGACCCCAAGCCCCAGGCTTCCATGCACATCCTCCTGCCCCTGTAATCACTGGGTCTCCCAGGTGCCCTTCTGTATACTACGGTAGGAAATAATTATCCTCCCTGGACACATGCCAATTAAATTCTCCCATGGTTGCTTGTTAGCAAGAGAGTGCGGGCAGGCAGGCTGGTTGGCAAACATTTCCTGTTCATCTCATCCAGGCTCCTGCGTCATCCAAAAGTGAAGCTTTTTCTCAGGATGCCCACAGCTGCACTCCCAGCCCAGCCAGCCAAACATTCCTGGCCCCCCACAGAGGCTGATCATCTCATGAAGAAAAGGGGAAGAGCCATTTTTCTAAGAGAAAAGGTTTTCAAAAAAGGTTTTCAAAAAAAAAAAAAAAGGTTTCCCACTTTTGGAGAGGCCTTGTCTGAAGGTCCTGCTCCCTGGCACTGAGAAATCTCCCATCGAGAGAGTTCTATTTGGCTGTTGCCTCCATGCTAGGGAATGGCAGCTAAAGCTACTGGATCCATCCAGAATAATAATAAGGGACAAGACCCTTGAGACTACACCAGCCAACATTTCTCAAAGCATATTTCATGGAACACCTACTCCAGGGTACCTTGAAAGATGTTAGGGATAAAAAAATGTTCGCGGACAGTGAAGTCTGGGAAAGCCTGAGTTGAAGAAAGCTGCATGGACAGGTTACTTTGCAACAGGACTACTGAGAGCCTTGACTGTGTTGGTGTGTATCGTGAATGTCTGAGAGAAGAACAAGCATATAGTGTTTCCCCAAATTATTTGACATTGTAACTTAATTTAGATTCTCCCAAAAGCAGAGAAAAAAGCTTGGTATCAAGTGTAGTTTACTTGGGAGTTGATTCCAGTGATCAGAAATGAGGGGGTGGAAAGGATGAAAAGAAAAAACAAAAGGCAATAAAAGTGCATAATGGGCTGGTTTCCACAGTGATCAAGTAGAAATCAGTATTGCTGGAAAATCTAAGAAGGACCATATAAAAAATACGTAAAAATTGTGCCACTAAAAGGCGAAGCAACCAGGGCTTTCATTCTCTGTTGGTTATAGGTTGCCCCTAAGAAGTTAAGTGCCCTGCACTTCCTGGGTTACACCTACATGCTGGTTGCTATGGTTTGAGTGTCCCCTCCCAAACTCTGTTGGAATTTAATTGCTATTTTAAAGTTTTAAGAGGTGATTAGGTCATGAGGGCTATACCCTCATTAATGGATTAATGCCATTATTGCAGAAGTGAGTGAGTTATTACAGGAGTGGGTTCCTGATTAAAGAATTAGTTTGTCTTCCTTCCAATATCTCATGCACTTGTTTGCCTTTCTGCCTTCTGCCATGAGGTAATGCAGCACAGAGGCCCTCACCATTTGCCAGTCCCATGCTCTTGGACTTCCCAGCCTTCAGAACCATGAGGCAAAGAAATTTATATCCTTCATAAATTACCCAGTCTATGGTATTCTGTTATAGCAGCAGAAAACAGACTAAGACACTGGTGGAGCTGCTCTCCATGTCTTTGGAGAAAGCTCTGAGGCAGCAAAGAGACACCAAAAGAAGCATTTGACAAAGAACTCTGGGAACGTGCATGGAACTTTCCACATGGCTACACTGAAATAATGTAAACCAGAGGGATGTGGTATGGAACACAAGTCTGCTCACCACAAAAGCCTTTATTTTCCCGGAACATATCAGAATTATAGCTCTTCTTAGAACACATAGAAGGAAAAGTTACTCTAACCAACCTGACCTTCTTATTTTATAGATGAGGGACAGACGTTTAGAGGGAGCATGACTTACCCAAGGTACAACACAATATTCCAAGAGAGGCGCACTGTGTTTTAAATTCCTCTTCTGTAAAATGGCACTTATTACAATATTTACCTCCACAGTGAGTTAGTACACCGTGTGCTTAGAACAGTATCTGGCATGTAGTAAGGGTTCAATAAAATGTACTTGTTATTTGCCTAAAAATGAGAGCGATTGCACACACGTGAACTGCTACCACAATGCCAAGTTCACACCATGTTCATAGAAAGGCATAGCCCTTCAGTTCAAGTAGGTTACATTCTTAAAATGAACAGGGGCATGGTTCATTTATTCAACAAATATATTTGAACACCTGCACTGTGCTGGATGTTGAGGGTATAATAATGAGTAAAATAGAAGTGATCCCTTCCTTTATGGAGCATATAGCCTGGTTCAGAAGAGAGAAATAAAACAGATAACCTGGTAACTAATTAATTACTTCAAATGTGATGATGATTTTGAAAGAAAATTATATATGCTATAATATATATGCTATATATGTGGCCTCTTAGCGGAAATAATCTCTCTTTTGCTCTATGTACACACATAAATATCAGCCCTGCTGCACCCACTGGGGCTGCTAGGGAGGTACATAAAGAACCAATAAATGAAGAGACTGAGGCTATGTCTCCACAATGCCCACAGTCCCAAGTCAATTTAGAAAGAAAAATAGTTAAGTTTCTTATCTGACATTATTGCCAACCCCCATCTACCAACATGTATCCAAGAGAGGGTCACTTGTATTTTTCCCATGTTTTGAACAATGTCCTTGGGCAAAATAACAGAAGACCCTGATGAAAAAAAAAAATGTTGGTTCTGGCATAAAAATGTTTAACCTTATGATTATATTAGCCACTATTTGTTAAACATCAACCCAAGTGCCATTTTGTAGGGTACTTTATATGTTATTCATTTAATATTCAAAAAGTGTTTATCAAGTACCTACTGTGTATAAGGCTCTGTTCTAGGCACTGGGCATGGCTCTGAATAACACAGGCAAAAATCTCAACCCTCTTGGGACTCACAGTCTAGTTGGGGGAGAGAGAGATTACACGTAACAAGTAAGTAAATTAGATGGTATGTTAGCATATCAGGTAGCCTGTGCTATATAGCGAACCACCCCAAATTTCAGTGGCTTAAAACAATAATCATTTATTTAACTCCTGATTCTGTAAATCAGTGATTTAGGCTGGACAGTTCTTCTGGTCTCAGCTGGGTTTGCTCCCAGGTCTGGAAGGCAGCTGGCGAGGTTGCAACTGAGGTCTCATACATCTGGGGTCAGCTGGACAAAACTAGGCCATTCTGGTCCATGTCTCTCTCCTATCCCTCCAGCCAGCTAGCCCAGTCATGTTCCCATGGTCAGACAGGGACAAAGGCAAACAGCCCAATCCTGCAAGAAGGCAAACGGAAATGTACACATGCTTTTCAAGTGTTTGCTTACATCATGGTTGCTAACATCCCATTGGCCAAAGAAAGTCACATGATGGAGTCCAGCTCCAGAGAGGCAATAGTCTATAAAGTTACAGGACAAAAGATGCAGTTACATGGAAGCCATTAGTTGGGACAATTAAAGAAATCACTTTGCCACAGATAGAAAATAAATGCTACAAGCATAAAGCAGGCTTATGGAGATGGAGAGGGTTGAGGCTTAGAAATTTTAAATAGGAGGGTCGGGGATCCCTCTCTAGGAAGATGACATTTGAAAAGCATTTGGTTTTCTTCACGTATTACTATATACTAGTATTATTTCTAATTATCACAATAAAACTACACATTATAAATTATCCCCATTTTTATTAAAAAAAGAGAAAACTTGAAAAACAAAAACAAAATAAATAAATTTAAAAAAATTAGTTATCCCCATTTTACAGATGAGAAAATTGAAGCTCAGAGTTGCTAAGTTACCCCCAAGATCTCATAAATAACTGGTTTTAATATTAAATGGGACTCTTTCTATTACAAGCCAAAGACAACCCAACCCAAGCCAGCACAGGCCAAAAAGCAGGTATGAGAGAGCAGACTAATTGGCTTACAAAACTGAAAAAGCCATCAATAGATTGGCTTTCAGGCACATTTGGAGTCAGGCCTCTGACCCCATCATTAGGATCTCATTTCTCTCTATGTTCCTGAGCCCAGCTTCTCCTGTTCCTGGGAAGTGTCTCCTGGAGTGTCAGGACAGTCAACAGCAGCTGCTCCTGATGTCAAATCCAGGAGGAAACAATGAGCCTCTTTTCTGGTAGTTCCCACCTCAGTTTAGAGATTCACTCCAGTTGGACCAGTTTTGATCCTAAAGACCCTTGACATTTTCAGTGGCCAAAAGAATGTGATGCAAAACCTTCCTTATGCAATCACATGCCCTCCACCAAGGGTGGCTGTCTTTTGACAGCTGGGCAACATAAGTGGTTGACAATTCTAAAATAAATGAATGAATACATAAATAGATCTTAATGAGGACTTAGTAACTTGACATGCATGAGTAGTATAGCCTACACAAGGCTATCTTCTTACCAAATAATGTCCAAACCCCCTCACTTCTTTATAATGAATGAGAATAACTTCTATAGTGTCTTCCACCACCCCAACACACACCCACCATCTTTGTGGATATCATGCAGCTTTTAAAGAATTGTTGATTTAACACTGCAATGCACACAGGTGGCTAATGGAGCACCTATGGCACAGAGGAGGCAGTCACTTTACCTGAAGTCACAGAGCAGGCCAATTCTAGAGAAGAAAACGGACAAGTCTGATGTCCAAAGGCTACCAGGCCATCACAGAAACTCAATGTGTTCATCTATGAAGGAAAATACAAGTGAAATGTCAAAGGTCTCTTTCAGAAGAATCAAGGGTGATTTCTCCTAAAGAAGTGGCCAGTATGAAAAATTTCATGCAACCATCCTAATGAAAGCCTTCTTATAAGAATAATGTACATCCTCAACTGCTTTTCTGAATCTCACTGTTGGCAGTTTTGCAACATATCCTTTGAAAAATTTGTTTACATTGGATATCAAAATACATGATAACATGTGAGATCGTAATGTGACCCAAAGGGAAATGTGTTCTTTAGATTAATTCAGGTCAACAAACATGCAGTGAGCTCCTACATGGTTCTTTAACCATCTTCCCCGCTGTCATTTATGAAGTCTATGTGCCCATCACCGTTCCAAGCACCTGACATGCATTATCTTTTGTAATCTCCAGAACAACCCTTCAGGTAGGTATTATTATTATCCCCATGTGTCAGATGAAAAAACAGACATAGAGAGGTTAAGTAATTTGTCCAGTTTCACTCAGGTAGGAAGGCAGAGAGCTGGGAATAGGACCCAGGCAGTTTGACCCCAGAGCCTTCCTCCATCTCCCATCTATACAACTCTGCTTCCTTCTAATTCCTGCAAGCCTTAAAGATGGTATATGAGTCATATTTACCAAGTGCTCATATTCTAACCATCCTTTCTCCTGGGCCAACACACTACATTAGGATAGTTATGCCCATTAGCCCACTTAGTCTGCTAGCAATTATGTGAAGCTGTTATTATTACCCTCATTTTTCAGGTAAAAAAATAAGATTCAGACCAGTTAAATAGCAAGACTGAATGATTAAACATTGGTGAGGTGATCAGAGTAAGGGAAATTCGAGCAGGACCTTTCCCAACTCCCCCCCAAAAATGATTAGAGTTACTATTTATGGTGCACTTATTATTTGCCAGACTTTGTGCTAAATAAATTATGTAAGTTATCCTCACTTCTCTTTTTGAGAAAACTGAGTCATAGAGCATTTCACTGACTTGTCCAAAGGTCATACAGCTAAGCGGTGACAGACCAAGAATCCAATCCTATTTCTGATCCTAAAAATTCTGCTCTTAGCCCCTGTGAGTGCACAACATTTTCATATAAGAAGAGATGAGAACATGCCCCTCCAGTGGAGAGTAGATGAACAAACTGTGCTATATCCATATAATGGAATACTACATGGCAATTGAAAGGAACTAATTAATGATACATACAACATAGATGAATCTCAAATGCATTATGCTAAGTGAAAGAAGCCAGATTTAAATGGTTCATACTATAAGGACAGAAATCAGATCAATGGTTACCAGGGGTAGCGAGGGGAATTGTGGGAATGATGGATCTATTCCATACCTTCATTATGGTGGTTGCGTGACTGTATGCATTTATCAAAACTTGCAGACCTGCACACTAAGGAGGATGTACTTTACTGTTTGTAACTTATAGCTTAATTTTTTAATAGAAAAAAAGAAAGAAGAGATGAGAGTGGAAGATCTTTTAGGAAGCTCAGCTGACACTGAATCTTCAGGGAGCATTAGCTTTCTTCCTAGAAAGTGTGTTGGATGGAAACTTGTTGATTTCCTCTGCAAATATTTACTGAGCACCTACTATGTGCCAGGTACTGTATTAGGCATAGAGAATACTGTAGTGAACAGGACAGCGGGACTCCTCAACCTCCTGCAGCTTATATTCTGGTCGAAGTTTAAAAAATAATAACACAAGATAATTTCATCCGGTGGTAATAAAATAAGAAAATAAAACAGGGTCATAAGAGACAGTGAATATATGGTAGGTCAGAGGATATGACTTTAGTGATTAGTCGTGTGCAGGACACTGGAATCACCACATTAAAACTATCAATGAACAGTAATGGATTCAAGGGTTTTTTTAATCAAAATTAATACACCCAGTGAACTCTCATTGATCACGCATATATTATCTGCAGGAATGTTTTGGCCTCAGGGAGGTTTCTTCATGTCACCCAACATACAGGTCACCTTTCCCCAGCCACTCAGGGAGTGCTCATTAATTTTAACAATAAACTACAGGAAACATATTTAGAAAGAGAAATATGCTGGGGCAAGCGATCCCATTATTCATTCTCGAGACTTGGAGCAATGCTTTTTGGATTATTCACACGGCTGCTCCTGTCAATTCTAAGTGGATTTATCATCTATTCTTTTACACAATATTAAAACATTACAATTCCTTTCCAACCTGCACTGTTTGCTTAGCTTCGTATTTTATGAACAAAGCATTCCTCCCTTCCCCTGGACTCTTTCCTGTGCTTTATACCCAGGAAAACCACACGACTTTAAATGCTTTGGGGTTGGGTGGCTTCTTCCTGCAGCTCAGCCCCTTATGTCTTGAGAATACAATGCCAGAAGTCACCTCCCACATTTACAGGGTGTGTTCCTTCTTTGACTAGAGCATATCTTTTCTCCCTTTGTCCTTTGCTCACCTGGAGAATACTTCAAGTTCAAAATGTCAGTATACAGTCAGCAATTGTCAAAGGTGAGAGAGGGAATGACTTTGGTATTTTTGCAAATATACCATGTTGTCACCAACACCTTCATTCCAACCCCACTTGCTCCCCAGTGCCCCAAATGTATATCTGATGTGGGGGGCCGGTTCCATAGCCATCTTTAGCTTCCAGGTTAAAGAACCTGGTTAGTTTGGTTATTGGCTCTGTAATGGCTCCAAGAGTAAGATCGCTATGTTATGATACCCAAACTCTTGCAAAGGTTGCAAAATCTGACACAAGTTGTTCCTGAATTTCCAGTGCTCAGAAAAGAAAACACTTTGTCTTTTGTGTCTGTAAGCTGTTTACTCAGGGCTTTGATCGGGCTCCCCACCTCTCATATACAGAAATGATGACTCCCGGCCAGTTGGCATTGTCTATTTTAATTTGTCCCCAAGCACATCGTTTTCTTCTTTAACTCTCTGTGAATGTCAAGACTCTTCACTGGGAACTAAAAAAGAAGTTGAGAATTTTGGGAAGCCTCTGGCAGAAGAGACAATAAAGTTGCTCCCTGCTAAAGGCTGATGTGCCCAAACAGGTTTAGACAATGTGAAAACCACATCTCAAGTGAGAATTGGCTATCCTGCCTTGCTTCTCCTACAACCTTACTCTCCCACCGGTGTTACTAGAAGGAGTAAAACATGCATTTTTCCACTTGAAATGTCTGTGTGTTTGCTGCTGGACCTGTGGTCTTGGTTAAATTCTGTGACAGCGAGTGGTTTCCAAAGCAGTGAGAGGCAAATTGATTCTGAAGAAGTCATCAGGGACATGTGTAAAGGTTAAGCCACAAAGATGTTCATGATGGCAGCATTTATAGTAGAAAGGAGGAGGAGGAGGAGGAAGAGAGAAGGAAGGAAGAAAGGAATGGATCGAAGGAATGAGGGAGGAAATGGAGGGAAGGAGGGAGGGAGGGAGGGAGGGAAGGGGAAAGGGTATAGGAAGAGAAGAAAAAAGAGGAGGAGGCCATCTAAATGTCTGATAATAGAGTATTGGCTGAATAAATTATGGTGTAGCCATTTGATGTTAATAACATGCAGTCATGAAAACTGATGCTATGGAAAGCTGTATGATGGAGGCCTGTAATCCTAGCACTCTGGGAGGCTGAGTCAAGAGGATCGCTTGAGCCCAGGAATTCCAGATCAGCCTGGGTAACATAGGGAGACCCGGTCTCTACAAAAAATCTAAAAAATTAGCCAGGCATGGTGGCAAATGCCTGTAGTCCCAGCTGCTTGGGAGGCTGAAGTGGGAGGATCACTTGAGCCTAGGAGAAGGCTCCAGTGAGCTGTGATCGCAGCACTGCATTCCAGCCTGGGCAACAGAGGGAGATCCTGTCTCAAAAAAAGAAAGAGAGAAAGAGAGGAAGGAAGGGGGGGAGGAGGAGGAGCAGGGGGAGGGAAGGAAAGGAAAGGGAAGGAAAGGAGAGGAAAGGAAAGGAAAGGAAGAAGGAAGAAAGAGAAAGAAAAACTATATAATGGCATGAAATGATTTTTTTTTCTCCTATATGTACCTGCGCACTAGAAGGAAACTAGAAATATTTGGTAAATGAATAAATGAATGTTCAGGAATTACTCTTAACTTACAAAAACTTTGCATTTATATGTGCAGCATAATCTCACTTTTGTTTTAAATATATATATAGATATAGAACTGGAAGGATATGCCCTAGGATAATAACAGCTTTTATATTTAGATAATAGGATTATAGATTATTTATATTTTCTTTGGGCCATCTGCATTTCTAGTTTTCTTCATCAAACATAGATTATTTGGGGAAAAAAATTAGTTAAAATTTTAGGAAAAGCTGAAGCGGGCAGGACCACTGAGGGTGAAGAAGAAAGAACTCTAACTCCTTTACCAAGGACTTATTTTGCCCATTTATTTTCCCCTTTTCCAAGGACATACATAAGTTTCAAAGTTACCCTCTGCCACTGAGGTCAGTTTTTTGAAACTACAGAAAGTGGAGCAGAGCTAGCAACAAGACTGACCTGAGATTCACTGTTTATCTTCCTTTCATTCCTTCAATAAACTTCTCTTGAGAGGGTCATCCTAGGAACTGGGGAAATACAGATGCAACCCCAGCCCTGTGGAGCCTACGGCACAGCACAGAGTTGCTCAGACCCAGCACTGTTAATATCAAGGGCTGGATTATCCTTTGTTTCTGGGCACTGCACTGTAGGATGTTCAGTAGCATCCCTGACCTCCACTCGCTATAGGCCAAGAGCACCTGCTTCCATTGTGACAACCAAATGTGCCTCCAGACAATGACAAACATGGGAAAAATTGCCCACACATGAGAACCACTGGTCTAGCACATAATGATAAAATGCAAGAACTGCTACAAAGAAGGACTTTAGGAGAATGCATTGAAGTGGACTTGGTCTAATCTATGAGGTCAGGAGATCTGAGGGATGAACAGGAGGAACTATACAAGACAGGGACAAAGCAGAGAGAATCCCATGGAGTGGAGAACAGTGCTGGAGAATTGGGGATCTTTTTCCGTTTTCAAGACAGGGTCTCGCTCTGTCTCCCAGGCTAGAGTGCAGTGGTACAGTCACAGCTCACTTCAGCCTCGACCTCCTGGGCTCAAAGGATCCTCCCACCTCAGCCTCCTAAGTAGCTGGGATGACAGGCATGTGCCACCATGCCAAGCTCCTTTTTAAATTTTTTATGGGGACGGGATCTCCCCATGTTGCCCAGGATGGGCTTGAACTCCTGGGTTCAAGCAATCCTCTTGCTTCAGCCTCCCAAAGTTCTGGGATCATTTGGGCTCCATTTTGAGAGACCTGGCAGTTTGGGAATCCCAATCTTGGTGCCCTGGGTCTCCTCAGGACAACAACCTGGAGAGTTACAACCTCTTCGCTGTGCATAGGACTTAAAATAGCAGTTCACAGGATGGGGTTTAGGATCAAAGAGCCCTGTAGTTTTCGTCCTGGCTCCTCTACTGACTAGTTGCATAATATTGGGCATGTTATTGAACCTCTCTGAGTTGCAGTTTCCCCATCTGTAAAATGGGGAATCCAATCTCACAGGGTTTCTTTGAAGATTAATTTCTTTAAGGCCCCTTGTGCAGCACCAGACACGTGCTATATGATCCACAGATTATGGTTGCTGATGATAACTCTTATTTTTTGAGCACTCACTAAGTTAACATACATCGTGGCTTTTACACATGACTTAGGGCTTGATACATATTATTTCATTTGATCTTCATAATGTTCTTTTAATCTTACTATTTAAATCTTTTTTTACACATGAGGAAATACATATAGCAAGGTTAGATCACCTGTTTAAAAATCACACAGCTATGAAGTGGCAGAGCCAGGATTTTCATCAGAGAAGTTTAAAGAAAGAGCTCATTTTCAGCCGGGCATGGTGGCTCACACCTGTAATCCCAGCACTTTGGGAGGCCAAGGCGGGTGGATCACGAGGTCAGGAGATCGAGACCATCCTGGCCAACATGGTGAAACCCCATCTCTACTAAAATACAAACAAATTAGCCGGGCGTGGTGGCATGTGCCTGTAATCCCAGCTACTCGGGAGGCTGAGGCAGGGGAATCGCTTGAACCCGGGAAGCGGAGCTTGTAGTGAGCAGAGATCGCGCCACTGCACTCCAGCCTGGTGACAGAGCGAGGCTCTGTCTCAAAAAAGAAAAAAAAAAAAAAAGCAAAGAAAGAGCTCATTTTCTTGATTCCATGCTGCACTGCCTCTCTCACTATTCACCTATCCATTGTCATAACATTTCATCATTCTTTTGCTGTGGAACAAATTACCACAAATTTAGCAGGTTGGAACAACACAAATATATTATCTTTCCAGCTCTGTAGGTGAGATGCTTGTTCATGGGACTTAGCTGGAGTCTCTGTTCAGAACTTCACTGGGTTGAAATCAAGATATTAACCAGGGCTGTGGTTCTCATTTGGGGCTTTGGGTGCTCTTCTAAGTATGCAGGTCATTTTTCTGCCAACTGTCAGCCAGGTACCACTGTCAGCTCCTATAGGCTACCCCAGTCCATCACCACATCCTCCACAGGCTTTCACAAACCTGGGTGTCTGCTTTCTCCCAGGTCAACAGAGACCCAGCTCTCTGAGTTCCACCTCTGCCACCTTCTCCTTTGAAAGGTCTCATGTGATGAGTTCAGGCCCACCTGGATAATCACCCTATCCTAAAATCAACTAATCTGGGGCCTTAATGACATCTGTGTACATCTTTCACAGCAGTACCTGGAATCACGTTGGACTGTACATGATTCACATACACGGAAAGTATGTGTGCATCAGGACCTGGAAATCTTGGGAGCCATCTCAGAATTCTGCCTGCCATTTTTAATTTCTGTGTTTTTAAGCAGTGGTTGCTGATGCTATCAAAGAGAGTTGCCTGCCCATGCTGTGTTTCCAGGCCTAACACTGCCCTTCACACCCCTCCTTCCCCACCTTGCTTGGTGTCCCATGCATGCATACAGGAGTTGACCAATGCTTTCCTGATGGTGAGGTTTGGGGGCTGCACCTCAATCGTTATCTTCATCAGCTCCATGAATTTCCCTATAGTTCTTCCCTCCTCTGTTCTCTGTTAGGAAAGCCAGGTAATTCCCACTATGAAGAGGGAAAGTCCGTGATCTTGGAGCAGAGAGAGGGGTACCCGTGCCAACTATAACTAGGACTGATTCCAATTCAGCTGGTCAGTGCCATTTGGTGGAATCCAAACCTTATTTCTGCCTTCTCAGCCCTGACTTGCCCTCCCCCACCTACCCTCCCCACTACTATGTTCTCTGGTTTCCCCTGAAAATTCCTGTGTTCTTATGAGCATGCCAAGAAAATTGTGCTCAAACCATCTGGACAAGTAATCCCAGCGTGAAAATATCTTGGTGCTTGAGCTTCCCAAACTAAAAAGATTTTAATTTGAGTCACCCACAGAGACCCGCCCTAAAACAGCCTAATTTTTTTAAAAAGGAAGGGAAATGAGACCTTCATAGAAAGGCAGCCTCTAGACTAGAAAATTTCACCCTGCCATAGATTTCTTCACATCTGATCTCCGTGAAAAATTCCACTAATTTTTCAAAAGTAACAAGTGAAAAATGTGAAAGATGGGATGTAGAGAATTAGCAGTACCACGTATGTGGACTAGTTTAAAGGTTTAAAGGTAACAGTCCTTCAGAAAAAATTGTCAAATGAAGTAAGATTTTTGTTCCAATCAGACTATCTGGCATCTGTTTATTTGGTTCTTGATAATTTCAAGGAGAATATTGATACTGGCCCATCTAGGAATCCCATAAAAGAGTGTAAAGTGACCATACACTAGCATATGAGTTAGACATTTTTATAGAAAATGGAAGCCAATATAATTCTTAAATGAGTGTATGTTCTGCAATTATATTTAGTGAGATTAAAGATCAAAAAAATACTAGCTGGGTTCAGAAAGGTCAAAACACCTAGGATCTTAACCAAGTCCAAACTCTGCAACTGAACTCATCAAAGCCAACTCTCTCCCCAGTTGCCACTGAAAAAAACACAAAAAGGCCTGTGGAAGCCCAGTGTAGATGAGCTGGGGTATGAATAGGCCAACTCCCATCAGTCATTGTGAAATGGCCTTGTTGTCTGGAGTAACAGCTGAGGTTTGTCATCTCACGGCAACATGAGGTTTGTTGTCTCATGGAGAACAAGGACGCAGACACACAAAGAGTGAGGTTATGAGCAGGGGGTTTTATAGATGAGCTGGTGAGGAGGTGGTATCTGATTTACATACACCATGAAAGACTGGTTAGAACAGGTGTGCCATTTCTATAGGGAGAGAATCTCTGGTAGCTTCCACCCTAATCTTTTATTATGCAGGTGGGTTCTCTGCCTGAGTTGCGCCATGTTGCTCATTTCTTTATTACTGTACACGTGGTAACAAAAAAAAAAAAAAGGGAAGATGGAGTCTCCATGTTGGACATGCCTGGCCCCCAGGTAGCCCTTTTCTGTTGGTGGAGCTACTAGCATTTCCCCGTGCAAGCTTCCAGCTTTATCTATGTTTGCAGCTAGATTTTTCAGGCTGCTCTTTATTAGAAAAGGAATGATTTTGGGGGCTGCTTTTTGTTAGAAAAGAAATTCTGCCAAGGACTCTTTTGCCCTCACTATCTGCCTAAATAATTTCTTTCTACCTCCTCTATCAATTGGTTAAGGGCTGTTCTTGGGGGGCATTAACTCTCTAGGATACCATTTGCCTGCTTCACGGGGCAGAGAAGACCCCAGCAGCCAAAGAAAGCCCTCAGGCAAGAAATGCAGGCTCTGATCCTTGAAAAGAAGATATGAGTGCCTGATATGTCAGGAGATTTAGTGAGGTGCTTCATTTCTCCTAAGAAGGGATGTAACAAGCTCTGCTCCCATTTTCTCTTAGAACCTGTGGGGGCAAAAACCCCACTACAGAGAGAAAAATGTTTCTTGACATACAAAGGATGTTCAGAAAGTACATTATGATATTAAACAACAGGATAAAGATCAATATCCTGAATGTGGTCTCTGGTATCTCCTCATCTCCTCTGTCCGTCCTCTGTGTTCTTCGTGATCCGCCACCCTGGCCTTCTTTCAGGGACTTAAATCACCCTGCTCCATCCCCAGCAGAAGCTTTGTACATGCTGTTCTCCCCACCCTAGTTTGGGGATCCTTTCTTTATTAGCTCAGTTTTTCCTTGTATAAAAATGCCTCCTGACCCCACCCACACCCCAGACTAGGTTAGATCAGAACTTACAGCCATTCCAAATGTGTACCCATCCTTTCATTAGATCAGTAAGCTCAGTGAGGGCAAGGACACAGCTGCCCCCAATTCCCTACCCTATCTGCAAAGTCTGGCACCATGCCTGGCACATAAGAGATTAGGGAACATCAGATGAATTGAATGGATGCTAGGAGAATAAATTCCAAATGTCAGCCATGCAAAGGGAGCCCATTGTAGATATTTGAGATGACTCTAACATATACCATTGCTTTTGATTTTTTTATTTGAATTGGTAATCCTTTCACATATACAAAATCCAAAAGTATACAATAATTTACCTTTTAAATCATCATAATGATTTAAAATATGCTCTCTCCTTCCCACCTCCCCTCCAGGCACCCATTTTCCTTCCTCTAAAGTAACCATTTCTAGTGTTATTTCCTCCATGGTAATCCATTTCTAGGGTCTCCCTCAAGAGATGATATCGGCACATAGACTCAGATACGCATATGAGTTCCTTCTTTTTTTCTGCAATTGGCAGCATACTGTGAATACTGCAACTTTTTTTTTTTTTTTTTTTTTTTTTTGAGTCAGAGTCTCGCTCTGTCACCCAGGCTGGAGTGCAGTGGCGCAGTCTCAGCTCACGGCAAGCTCCGCCTCCCGGGTTGACGCCATTCTCCTGCCTCAGCCTCCCATATAGCTGGGACTACAGGTGCCCACCACTACACCCGGCTAATTTTTTTGTGTTTTAGTAGAGATGGGGTTTCACCACATTAGCCAGGATGATCTTGATCTCCTGACCTCGTGATCCCCCCACCTCGGCCTCCCAAAGTGCTGGGATTACAGGTGTGAGCCACTGCGCCCGATCACCTTTTTTTCTTTTGAGACAGAGTCTCACTCTGTTGCCCAGGCTGGAGTGCAGTGGCACAGTCTCAGCTCACTGAAACCTCCACCTTCTGGGTTCAAGTGATTCTCCTGCCTCATCCTCCTGAGTAGCTGAGATTACAGGCACATGCCACCACACCCAGCTAATTTTTGTATTTTTAATAGAAATGGGTTTTCACCATGTTGGCCAGACTGGTCTTGAACTCCTGACCTTGTGATCCACCCGCCTTGGCCTCCCAAAGTGCTGGGATTACAGGCGTGAGCCACCGTGCGTGGCCTGCAACTTTTTTCACCTAACAATAAAACTGGAAAAAAGTCTATATGAGGAAATAAAAAGCTTCCTCATTCTTTTTTTTTTGTTTCCCAAAACTTTACTAAAATATTCAAAATTGGCTAGGCACAGTGGCTCATGCCTGCAATCCCAGCACTTTGGGAGGCTGAGGCGGGCAGATCACTTGAGATCAGGAGTTTGAGACCAGCCTGGCCAACATGGCAAAACTCCATCTCTACTAAAAATAACAAAAATCAGCTGGCATGGTGGCATGCACCAGAAATCCCAGCTATTTGGGAGTCTGAGGCAGGAGAATCGCTTGAACCCAGGACACAGAGATTGCAGTGAGCCAAGCCTGTGCCACTGCACTCCAGCCTGGGCAACAGAGCGAGACTTCATCTCAGAAAAAAAAAAAAAAAAAAACCCAAAAAACAAACACACACACACACAAATTCAAAATAGAGTGAAATTTAAGTAGTTTTACCAGGAATGCCTGTGAATACCCACCAGTTAGCTTTTACCATTAACACTTTACTGTGCTTGCTTTATCAAATATTCACCCATCAGTCCTCTTTCTATCCATCCAGCAATCCATATTATTTGTGACGCATTTCAAAGTAAATAGAAAACATAAACAGACTTTTATCCAAATACTCGAGCAAGCATATTCTTAGTCAGAATTTCATTACTGGTTTATAACTTTTTACTTAAAAAAAAAACCTACAATAAAATGCACAAATTTTAAGTAAATATTCTCTAAGCTTTGATAAACATATAAATCTTAGGTGCAAAATTCACTGAGTTTGGATAATAAATACTTTTGTGTAACCCAAACCCCTATCAAGATACAAGGTATCAACATCACCCCCAGAAACGTCCTTCATGCCCTTTACCCATCAGTCCCCACCTTTGTACCCTCAGAGGCAGCTCTTGTTCTTTTTCTACCATAAAATAGCTTTGCCCACTCTAGAATGTCCTGTAAATGAAATCATACAGTAAGTTCTCTCTTGCTTTTGAGGTCCATCCACCTCATTGCATGCATTTGTAGTTATTCCCTTTTATTGGTGAGTCATAGAATTCCATAGCGTCCACAGTTTGTTTACCTTCCTCATTCTTTCTAAAAGCTACATGTCATTGATGATGAAACTTTGGGCTGTTTCTACCTTCTATGATGACAAAGAGAGTAACCTCCTACATGGATTACACGTATATAGGCTGAATTACTAGAAGTGGAATCACTGAGTCAGTCCTTATTTTTTGATTCTCAAATTTGAGAGCAAAACTGGTGCATGAGGCCAGGCATAGTGGCTCACACCTGTAATCCTAGCACTTTGGGAGACCGGGACGGGAGGATCACTTGAGCTCAGGAGTTCAAGACCAGCCTGTACAACACAGTGAGACCTCGTCTCTATTTTTTAAATAAATAAATAAAAATTTAAAAATAAAAAATAAAAATCTGGTGCATGACAAATTCAAAATTAAGGCACATCAGTTGTGTTTAAATGGCAGAGGACTTGCAAGGCATCTTATGAAAATGAGAACGGTGAATTACAATATCAGTCATTTCCCAGTTTGCAAGGAAGGGCATTGAAGTCAAATGTTTGCCTCTCAACCTGAATGCCCATGTTCTATTACACAGCTGAAAGCTGAGAGACTGGTCACAGACAACAAATTTCTATGAATATTGGTAGGTTTTAAACTCCTCTGGAGTGGATATCATTTTGTCCACATTCCTCTAGTTTCCCACTAAACCTTTTGTTTCTGGCAGACTTTATCCCTGAAACTTTACTGCAGACTGGCTGCTGGTCTTGCTCTCAGTCATAATCCTTTGTTCAAGAACTCGCATCCCAGAAAGGCTCTGGGTTTCATTAGATAAGCTTTCCCTCCACCCTTTTTTCACACCCATTATCCCAGGCCCAGAAAGGTCGTGATATTTTCCTTACTTTTCCCCCTTTCCCTTTTATTTCCCACTGATAAATGGCAAAAGCAGCTGTAGGGTTTGCTTTGAAGGGTCTGATGGATGAGCATGATGAATCGGTGATGGATTAGAGCAGATGAATCACAGAAGAGAACACAAAAAGGGAACCAGGGAGAGCGGGAAGCCGGCTCCCAGCTTTACGTTTTTCAAACTCGCCTTAAAAGCCAGCATTTCTTTTAATCTGTTTCCAGTTTCTGCGGTGAGTCTGCATATATTTAAAAGAAGGAGAGGCCGGGTGCAGTGGCTCGCGCCTGTAATCCCAGCACTTTGGGAGGCCAAGGCGGGCGGATCAGTTGAGGTCAGGAGTTTGAGACCTGCCTGGTCAATGTGGTGAAATCCCGTCTCTACTAAAAATACAAAAAAAAAAATAGCTAGCCGTGATAGCGCATGCCTGTAGTCCCAGCTACTTGGGAGGCTGAGGCAGAAGAATCACTTGAACCCGGGAGGCGGAGGTTGCTGTGAGCGGAGATCGCGCCACTGCACTCCAGCCTAGGTGACACAGTAAGGCTCCCTCTCAAAAAAAAAAAAAAAAAAGGAGAGCGAGAGAAGTCTTGTGGATATAAACAGGGAATTCCATTCTCCAGTCTGACTCTGAGGATGCATTGTCATTCAGGGCGCTGAAATAGCTAGGAAACCACTTCAAGTCCCCTCAGAAACAACTGGGCAGCTCCAGGAAGAAGAACAGTTGGCAAACCAAGTGACAGAATTTAAAACTGTAAATCTTTAACATAAGGATTGACTAGCAAAATACAGCTGTTGCCGCTAGTAGCCATATCCTTGTTTGGAAGGAAAATGTATGCTTGAGCGGATGATCATGAACTGCTTGGTTACTGTGAAATGGTAAGCATTAGCAGATTGGAATCTGGTCTTGTTTTGAACCCAAGAAAAATAAGAACAGTTATTGCATTGCTGTAATGTTTTCTGGTCTTAAAGGGACAAAGAAAATAAACTGCAGTCTGGAACTGCCGTTAAGATTGGGACTGAGAAATTCCAAGTCCGCCTTTGAAATTCAAGAGATACTTAATAGAGAAGAAAGGTCTTGGTGGGATGGATGATTCCTTTGTTTTTGAACAAGAGGGGCCCTCTTCCTCCCTAGATGGAAAGCCATTCAAAGGAAATCATTAAAGGACATCCCTTTTTGCACAGCTTAGACTCTGGCAATACATGTAAAACCAAGTGTAGAATTGATGCAATTACCCAAATAATGAGGGCCGGGAAAGAAAGGAAAGGAAAAAATCTAGGCTTGGCTATTTGGCTAATTGCTAGGACCCAACAATTCACCCCAACTCTCTAAGACATCATCAACATGAAATACTTATTACTTTTAAATTTCACATTTTAAGAAAGGTAGAGGAAATATTAAAGGCTACAAAACACTGTGAAGCGACAGGGAAGAAAATCTAGGTTTGAGTTATCAAAAACCTTTTGGCCATAAGAGTTAGAGTTCTAAGATGATCAGTATTGATTCCAAGACTAAAGATTTGAAAGAGGCTCTCCCAGCATTGCTGAACACTCAGTGTGATTGAGCACTGGCTATAGGACAGCCACTTTGCAAAATCATTTCCCAGGATTATCTGATTTAATTTTTACCTCCTCCCTGTGGAGATTGTAGCACCTCTTTCTCTTAGAGACATTTAAGAATAAAGTGAGTCATTTTTTAAAACAGTTCTTTCTTCCCTAGTCAAAGTGGACCTAAAACCATTAAGTAGGGGTCAGAAAATAAATTTCTTATCCTCTGCCCCTCTTTGCCACATCTCTTGCATTGGCTTCCTTGAGAATGTGGGTCTGCTGGGAGCACCTAGGGATTCCATGTCAATTGTTGCTCATGTCTTCGGTTCATTTTCACCCCTCTTGTTGCCAAATACTGGACTGATTCTTGGTCACAATAAGTTGAGGAATAATCACAGAAAAGAAGGGAATTGATGGAATTGCTTTGTGTGCATTTTGACCATAAATATTTTGTACATCCACTTACAAGGCTGGCATAGCCCCCCATCTGTTTGGGAAAGTCATGTTAAATATAAATGAAGGTTAAATGATCAGTCAAATTTTTCCCCATCATCTTGATTTCAGAATTTAACAAGGTACCTGGACAGTAATAAAACTAACTCAGAGTCCTAAAGGATGCTGGTGGTTTGTTTAGAAGACGTCTCCACCTGCATCTTATTTCTGACCACAGTGAGCATCTTATGGTTAAATATGTTTCTTTCAGCAAGTATTTATTGAGCAACTTTTAGTGTACCAGTTTACTTGCTAGATCCAGAAGATGCATTAATAAATAAGATATGTGTTATACTTTTTATGCTTATAGTGCAGTAGAAGGCTGGCATTAAATATGTAATCACTCAGATACAAATATATTTACCAACTATAATAAGTGCTATAGAAGAAAGGGATCTGAAAGAAAGAGAGCACGCAGAGTTTCTAATTTTGATGTGGTGTCCCAGAAAGGCCTCTCTGAGGAAGTGACGTAGCAATTGGGGTCTGAAGTAAGACATAGCCACATCACAACTAATGGCAAGGATATTCCAGGCAGAGGGACTAGCACTGGCAAAGGCTGTGCAGCTGGAAAGCGTTAGGTTAGTTCACAGAATTGAAAGAAGGTTGGTGTGCCCGTTGCAAGCAGAATGGGGGGTAAGGCACAGGGCCAGGGGCATGAGCAGGTACTGGAATGCCAGGAAGGGACTAAATCTAGCAAGGCCTAGCCAGCTGGCCTGCATAAACATTTATTAAAGCTTTGCAAGAACAATGAAGAGACATTTCTCAAAAGAAGACATACAAATGGCCAACAGGTATATGAAAAAAATGCTCAATATCATTAATCATCAGGAAAATACAAATCAAAACCACAATGAGATATCATCTTACCCCAGTTAGAAAGGCTATTATTAAAAAAACAAAAAACAATAGATGCTGGCAAAGATACAGAGAAACAGGAACTCTTATACACTGCTGGTGGGAATGTAAATTAGTACAGCCATTATGGGAAAATATGGAGATTTCTCAAAAAACTAAAAATAGAACTTCCAGCAGTCCCACTGTTGGGTATTTATCCAAAGGAAAGAAGTCAGTGTATCAAAGGGACACCTGCATCCCTATGTTTATTGCAGCACTATTCACAATAGCAAAGATATGGAATCAACCTAAGTGTCCCTCAACAGACGAATGGATAAAGAAAATGTGGTATGTGCACACAATGAAATACTACCCAACAATTAAAAAGAAGGAAATTTTGTCTTTTGTAGCAAGATGGATGGAACTGGAGGTCATGATGTTAAGCAAAATCAGCCAGGCACAGAAAAACAAATATGGCATGTTCTCATATATGTGAGCTAAAAAAGTTGATCTTACAGAGAAAGAGAGCAGAATGAGCCAGGCGTGGTGGCTCACGCCCGTAATCTCAACACTTTGGGAGGCCGAGGTGGGTGGATTGCTTGAGTCCAAGAGTTGAGAGTAGAATGATAGATATAAGAGGCTGGGAAGGGTGTGTGGGTTGGGGGAGGAAAATGAAGAGAGTTTGGTTAATGGGTACAAACATACAGTTAGATAGAAGGAGTAAGTTTCAATGTTTGATAGCAGAGTAGGGTGACTGTAGTTAACAACAATGTATTATGTATTTCAAAATAGCTAGAAGAGTAGGCTTGAAATGTTCCCAAAACATAGAAAGGATAAATACTTGGGGTAATGGATACCCCAAATATCCTGACTTGATCATTACACATTCTGTACATGTAACAAAATACCACATGTACCCCATAAAAAATGTACAAATATGACATATCAATTGAAAAAGATTTAAAAAGAGAAAAGTGTGGGTGGATAAGCAAAAAAAATATACAAAGTTTTACAAGAATAATGAATGGGATGCCATTTGAGGGTTTTAAGTAGGGAAGTGAAATTATGAAATCTACATTTTAAAGAGCTCATTCAGACTGAGGACTGGAGACTGGGTTGAGGGCCGTAAGCTTAGGTAAAGGAGACCAGCTAGGAGGCTGCTCCAGTAGCACCAGCAAAAGTTGAGTGGCTAGAGCTAGGGTAGTGGTTCTAGAGATATTAACTGGTTTGAGAGATTTGAGAAATTAATATTATTCCACTCTCCCTATATCCCTGAACAGAGAGACGATAGGCACAACCACAGAACAAAAGCAAATAACAGTTTTCAGGTTGTCCATTTGGTCAACCAAATGAAGTAATTCACACCTACCTACATAGACTGTTTTTCTAGGGAAAAGAGTTTCCTAAATTATTCCCATTAGCTGTTCTCATCAATACTGTTGACTGGCAATTACTAGCTGTCTCGGTGTTGACATTAGCACTAAGAAGTCATAAAGATTAGCACATCGCTCCTTCCATTGAATTGTTTAAAAAGACTCTCCAAGAGCCCTATATGAGATGAGAGAGACACTGTGGGTTTATTTAACTACCAAGTGTTCATCAGAATTCATCATAAGCTTTATTATCCCTAGCATTAGCCCTACCAGGATGTATATTTAATCTTTCTCAACACAATCATTTCCTTTACCAGTCAGAGGCCACTCCTTCATCCCTGAGTCATGAAGTCTGTCTTCTAAACATCATGGCTCACAATGAATTTGATCTCCCATGCACAGGAACATTCTGTTGCCTGGTCCATATGAATTCTTTGCTGTCTATATCTGATTGCACATGTTGAACTGAGCTCTTGTGACCTTTACTCATCCTCAGCAGAGCTGAACAACAAACTCTGCTTTATGTATTATTTGTCTTTGCTCAAACCACAGCCCTTAGCTGGATAGAGTCTACAAGTTGCTTTCAGTTGAGTTGGCAACAACTCATTATTTGGAGGTCAAAGTTGCATATTCTGTTTCCAATAACACGTGCCTGTGATGAGCCAATAACTGGGGTGCCTGTATTTATGAATGAGCTATTGCAACACCCACTGCAGTCAGAGCAACACGGGGGTCACCCCCATAACCAGAATCAGAAGGACTTTCTTCATCTTAGTGTATTGCTCAGGACTTGTTAGAATATTTTAATATTTTAAAATATTTTTAACATTTTTTAACATTAATAACACATTGATTCTCTACTGGAAGGTGAACATTTGATGGATTTTAGTGATGTCTCTCTTAAATTATCCCAGTTGTGTCTATGCACACACTGAAATGGGTACTCATGAAGACAATTGTCTGGATAAAATGCCAAGAGCTGAGATAAGAATCTGAATTGGATACAAAGTCACTGCTTCACTGTCTCTTCTCACTTGGCTGGTGGTCTCTCTTTGCCACTTCTCTTTTTTTTTGTCTTTTTCACTGATGGTAAAATATAAATAACATAAAATTTATCATTTTAACCATTTTAAAATATATAGTCTATGGCATTAAGTACATTCAGAATGTTGTACAACCATCACCGTTACCTATTTCTAGAATTTTTTATCATCCCATCCGGAAACTCTGTACCCATTAAACAATTCCCTTCTTCCCCACTCCCTCCTCCTGTTAGCACCTGGCTTTCTGTCTCTATGAATTTGCCTATTCTGGGCCCTTCAGATACATGGAATCATACAATATTTGTCTTTCTGTGTCTGACTTATTTCACTTGGCATATATTTTCAAGATTCATCCATGTCATAGTGTGTGTCTGAATTCCATTTATTCTTGTGGCTGAATAGTATTCCACTGTATGGAAACTATATTTTGTTTATCTACTCATCAGTCGGTGGGCATTTGGGTTATGTCCACCTTTTGGCTATTGTGAATAATGCTGCTATGAATATGGCAGTACAAGAATCCACTGGAGTTCCTGCTTTCAGTTCTTTTGAGTATATACCTAGGAGTGGAATCACTGGCTCATGTGGTAAATCTATGTTTAACTTTTTGAGGAATTGCCAAATTGTTTTCATAGCAGCTGCACCATTTTACATTCCCACAAGCAATGCACCAGGGTTCCAATTTATCTATATCCCACCAAAACTGTTATTTTCCATTTTTTGGATAACAGCCATGCTAATGGGTGTGCCCATTTCTTTTTAAGTGGTCTTATGTCTGTATACCTGGTCCTGTTGACATAATCGCCTGACCACTCTATTCAATATGGCTGAAGTAGTTGCACATATAGATGCAAATTTTCATTCATGCAAAAACTGAAAAAAAAAATTTATCATCCACATTCAAAGTAAGAAAAGAATGATAATCCATGAGGGACAGGGTAGCCAAGTGGCTGAAAGCTCAGCTTCTGGCACCAGACCGTTGGAATTTGAACTCCAGTTCTGCTCTAACCAGCTGAGTCTGTGTGTCCTCATGACAGTGAGCTGCACAATTCCTATGTAACTTCGTCTCCTATGAAATGAAGATAATAATGATACCTGCCTCCTATGGTGATGGAAGGATTAAATAAGTTAATAAATGTAAACCACTTAGAACACTGCTCTGTAAATATTAGTTTAAGCAACACTGATCTAGTACATTTCTGGGGTGCACATGCATGAAGACTTTGGGGCCTCATCTCATATCCCAGGCAACTAAGTCAGAATCTTGGTGGGAAGTGGGATCTGATTTTTTTTGAGACAGAGTCTTACTCTGTTACCCAGGCCAAAGTACAGTGGCACCATCTTGGCTCAGTGCCACCTCCGCCTCTGAGGTTTAAACAATGCTCGTGCCTCAGCCTCCTGAGTAGCAAGGATTACAGGTGTGTGTCACCACACCTGGCTAATTTTTAGTATTTTTAGTAGAGACAGGGTTTTGCCATATTGCCCAGGCTGGTCTTGAACTCCTGGCCTCAAGTGATCCACCCACCTTGGCCTCCCAAAGTGCTGGGATTACAGGCGGGAGACACTGCACTTGGCCCAGGATCTGCATTTTTAATAAGCACCAAGTGTCCATATGACCCACATGTACAATAGCTCTTAACAACCCCTGCCCTAACCCAGTCTCATCTTTGGATTTCATTTGACCATCAGACAAGTAGGTCAGGTTCCAAGAAGGAATCAAATTTATATCTAAAGATGCAAAATTACAACTGGTATTTTAAACTATTAGAACTAGTAGCCTATGAAGATTAAGGTTATTCCATGAAAGAAATTTCTTTTAAAGTTTTTCAACTTTGTGAATTAAGTCGTGGCACTTTCTTCTTCCCAGAGGAAAAATATAGATTATTTTTCCTATTGAAAATGACAAAGTCATTATATATTTTTAACCAATTCTGGTATAAATCATTTTAAAATCTAAAAAAAAAAAAATTACCCTTTATTGTTCTAAAAGATGATCCTAAAACTCTACAAAATGCCAGCACACTCATGTGGCCAGTCACCTAGTTATTTCCAAATACCCAGATGTGTGACATTAGATAGACAAAACATAGGAACTGAAGACACAACTTCTATCTTGACCTAAAAGGGCCACAGAAATGTTCTATTTCTTAAAAGCATTTTACACAATCCAGGGATGGGAGCTATTGTGAAACACTTTTCACGTTTTACATTTCAGAAGTTCTTTCAGCAACCTGGGTTTTTCAGAAGACTGGAGAGTTAAAGGATATGAATACTTCACCTGGGCCAGCCACTCTTTTACAACTAGGCCAGTCTCATCAAGTTCCCACCAGGAAAGCGATCAGAATTTCCACTTCACAGCAAAAGGAAGTGGAACTGGAAACAGTGTGAAGATTTTCTTCAAGAAAAGGTGGGGTTACTAAACAGAATGTAAGAGAAAAGAAGTAAGAACATTTCAAATATAGAGCCCTAAGATCATTTTGAAAGAGGAGTCACTCTAAAAAATTGCAAATAGTGAAAATATTTTGTACTGAAAAACGAGGACCAGAGACATCCTATCAGTGGTTCACCAAGATTTCCCAAAGGCCCCATAATTTTAGGGAGTGGCCATCCGGAGATACAGAGGCTGACTGAGAAATTGTAGCTTTACCAGCGAAAGCTTTCAAAAAAGTCTGAGTTTCATAAACACACTATCAGATCTTAAACACTTCCCAGGCCTATACCAGCATCATCAAGATCCAGAAACGACCCCAGAATATAAAAAGTAACAACCGTTATGAGGTTTTACCAGGGGCTAGACACTGTAAAAGTCCTTCTTATGTGTTACTCTTCAAATCCTCACAACTCTGTACAGTAGACTCAATTTGCAAATTAGGACAACATAAAGCTCTTTCATTTGTTCATTCCATAAATATTCACTGGGCACTTCTTATGTCAGGAACTCTAGAATACAGTGGTTAAAAATGGAGGAGGTGTGGATTGCTAAGTGAAAGAAGCCTATCTGAAAAGGGTACCTATTGTATGATTCCAAGCATACGACATTCTGGAAAAGGCAAACCTATGGAGGCAGTAAAAATCAGCGGTTGTCAGGTGTTTGGGACAGGGAAGAAGGGATGAATAGGTGTAGCCTGTTCTTAGGGCAGTGAAACTATTCCGTATGATGCTATCATGTTGGGTGCATGACATTAAACCTTTGACAAGGGCCATAGAATATACAAGTGAGCCCTAAAGTAAACTATGACCTTTAGTTAATGATAGTAAGACATCAATAGTGGCTCATCAATCATAACAAACGTACCACACTAACTCAAGATATTAGTAACAGGAGAAGCCGGGGGGAGGAAATATATGGGAATTCTGTACTTTCCTACTCAATGTTTCTGTAAGCCTAAAATTGTTCCAAAATATAAAGTCTATCAACTTAAAAAAAGATAAATGAGAAGTGGGGGAACCATAGTCCCTACCTACCATTATGAAGACTTATAGAGGGTGAGGTAGATTCAAAACAAGGCAACAAAGATATAACAAGAGATATGTAATTAAGGAAACAAACAAGGCAAATGACTGTGCCTGCATTGGTGGAGGGTGGTCAGGGAAGGCCTCTATGAGAGGTGACATTGAAGCAGAGACCTAAAGGAACCACCACACGAAACGGGGGAAGGGTGTTGCACATAGAGGTAACAGCATGTCCGAAGACCTTGAGAAGGAAGGGAAATCTGCGAGTACAAAGAGGTTACATAGCTGACAATGGTGGAGCTGAGATTTCACTCACTTTTTGGTCCCAGCACCGCTCCTTTGTAAGGCCGCTGTCTTGAATGTCAAACCTCACTCTTTCAAATTCTCCCTGGATCCCCTTTCCTATGGCGTGGCTGGATAGGTAAACATTACTTAAAATGGGAATAAACTCTTCCATCGCCAATGGTAAAGTGTTCTGCCCACACTTCAATCAACAGAGAAAATTCCAGAGCTTTGCTTTCCAACTATCTTTAAATTCAGTGCGGCGGGGAGGTCAGTGGGGGAGGTTATTTTGTCATTTGGAAAAAAGGGCATCTATTCATTCTCCAAAAACACCCAACACATACTGCTCAACTCTTCTCGGGCACATCTCTTTGCATTATGAGAAAAGCTCCTGTGGTCTTTATAAATATTTATGATACATGACTGACCATGTTATATATACTGTGCTGTGCTAATATTAGTCATGGCTGAGAGTCTTTCTGTGCATGGAGCATGGTGATCATGAATAAACAGAATGGCTTCCTAGCCATTAGGGGAGTGAAGACATTCACTGCCATTGTTCTGTGGGTCTGCTTAAAGACTTTGCACATACCCAAATCAAAATACGGGTACTCCCTTTTCCTGAAGAAAAAAAAAAAGAAAATCCAGACTGTTTCAGTCCATATGAAAAAGCATTTCAAAACTGAAAACATGGCATGTGAAGAAGAAAGAGGTAAATGTGTTCTTTTCAATGGAAAAAACAGCTGCTTGGGTCAGATAGAAACCAGATGGGAGAGAAAGAATCAGAAGAGTAAAGCTGAAATGCATTCAGGAAAAAGACATCAGAGGCGAAATGTGCTCCCAAGTCAGAGGAGTGGTGACTCCCAGACTTTTCTTCCTGTGGTGCTGGACCACGGGGCTCAGAGGAATGAATGGTCCTTCTCCGGGAACATGGAAGAAAAGCTGAGGTGGACGCACCAAGTCATCCAAGGAATTGGAACTGGTCCCCAAAACAGTTCTGTCTGTCAAACCCCCGCATGGCCAGGTATCTCCATTAGAGACATTCAGAACTTGGCATGTTCTCTCAGGGAGCCCGAGAAGTAGAAGGATGTGTCTGTGTTCTCACCCAGCCCCAGTGCTGGCAAAAATAAACCAGGCAGGCAGACTTCAGCCTTTTTTAAGCTTGTGTTGATAGGAGCTCTCCTTCGTCATGGTCCACCTGTCTTTTCACACGATTCTCCAGGGCGTATGGACTGGTGAACTCGGAGGTTTTGTTCCAATCCCAGCTGCAGCGGCCACCTTGCCCGGCAGACACGCGATAGAAGGTTCTGGTGAATGGTTCCCTCCGTGCTGTGTTGTGGCTTTCTCACACTAGTGGAGCGTATTATTTGAGCTGCCACATGCTGACCACAGGCTTCCGCTTGCACCACATGCAGACCTCAAAGGAGACTTGCTCACGTGTAGGCTTCCCGCCGAGACTTGCTGTGGTCCTGAGGCCGCGGCCTGGGCGCTGGCACAGCATCTGCCCACACAAAGCTGGAGACGAGCCTGCCTCTCTCTCCATCGAGTGAGCGTCCCAGGCTCAGACTCAGAGAGTCCAATCATCCACCTCATGTGACCAGTGTAGTTATCTAGCAGATTATCTGCTTAGCATGATCCTAGCAGCTAACGATATATTAACACACCATGCTAGGAAGAACAGTATTAAGAGGGCGGCTGGCCCCTGACCATGCCGTGAAAGGACAGAGCTGTGTCCAGACTGCTCAGGTCTCTCCACCCACCCTCAATATGCCACCACCCTGAAGTCAGCCCCGATCGTAGTGCAGTGTTTCTCAAAGTGCATTATGTATTCCAGTCACCTGAGGGGCTTGTTCACAAGCAGATTGAGATTCAATCGTTTTGGGGATGAGGCCTCAGATACTACATTCCTGTCTACACCCCCAGGTAATGCCAATGCTGCTGGTCTACAGATTGCGCTTTGAACAGCGAGGCCTTAGTAAATAAAAAAAAGGAAGGATCATGTAAAGCTAGTTTGTCCAACCCTGCAGTCCATGGCTTTGAATGCAGCACAACACAAATTTATAAACTTTCTTAAAACATTATGAGCTTTTTTGTGATTTTTGGTTTTTTTTTTAGCTCATCAGCTATCGTTAGTGTTATTGTATTTTATGTGTGGCCCAAGACAATTCTTCTTCCAATGTGGCCCACGGAAGCCAAAAGATTGGGACACCCGTGTTATGAAGAATAGCACAGACTGATTTCACAAAGCTCTATAATCTTAAGCCAATCACTAAACATCTCTGAGCCTCAGTTTTCACATTCATAACATGGTGATTATAATAATATCTATCTCACAAGGTGCCTGCAAATATCAAGTAGATTTATATGAAAAGCTTATTATAAACGGGATCTTTACAGTTAAAAGTAAGACAACTTCAACTTGAACTTGTTTAAACAGAAAAAATAAAAGGTACTTATTGGCTCCCATAAATTGAAAAGTCTTAGAGTGCATCTGGCTTCAGGCATAGCTGGATCCAGTTACTCAAATTATTTCTTCCAGATGCTTGCTTGCTCTTGCATTTTCTCTCTCAATCTCTTGATCTCACTCTCACTCTCTCATCTGTTTCTTGCTCCTGCGCTCCTCCTCACTCTACCTTCCTCATTCTTTCTTGTTTGGGCTCTGCTTTTTTCTGTGTTGCCTTCACACGCAGGCAGTCTCTGTCAAATAGGTCAAATAGTCTTTACAGAGGAAGTGAGACTTCCATACATCCCATTTTGGAGGGACTCTGATTGGATCCATTTGGATCCAGAACCCACTGCTTGCTTGAGCCAATATCAATAAACATGGGTGTGGAGAACTATGAACGGCTAGGCTTAGTGGCCTCTCCTCTACACACAAGGCTGGAGTGGAAGGACTTTTGTCCCCCTGACTGACTGTCATCTCCCTTCCTATCAAAACCTGTTCACCCTGGATCTCATTCACTTTTTTCGGCTGTTACTTTAGAAAGGAATAGTACACGAACTGGCCTCTAATCATGTGATGTGGAAATATCTTCTATTAGAAGCCAGAGATCTGCATTCTAATCCAAGTTTTGCCACTAACTGGCTTTGAGACTTTAGTCTGATTTGGTTAACCTCCTTGTGGCTTAGTTTCCCCATCCATAATATGAGGGTTGCCATCAATTATCCCACAGGCCTCTTTCAGCTCAAAGGTCTGAGTTGCTATGATTTGTTCCTTATTACATGACACTACTCAGGGGCACTCACATTTTCACAGAGACTTTCTGGGATGGCAATAATTTGATGCAATGAATGAGCCACCAACAGCCAAAATGTAATAAGGATATTTGTGTAAAGGAAACCAGGAATCTCTTTCTTTTTTTTTTTTTTTTTTTTTTTTTTTTGACAGGGAGTCTCGCTCTGTCACCAAGGCTGGAATGCATTGGTGCGATCTCGGCTCACTGCAAGCTCCACCTCCCGGGTTCACGCCATTCTCCTGCCTCAGCCTCCCAAGTAGCTGGGACTACAGGCACCCGCCACCACGCCCGGCTAATTTTTTGTATTTTTAGTAGAGACGGGGTTTCACCGTGTTAGCCAGGATGGTCTCAATCTCCTGACCTCGTGATCCACCCGCCTCGGCCTCCCAAAGTACTGGGATTACAGGCATGAGCCATTGCACCTGGCCAAAACCAGGAATGTCTTTCTAAGCCTCCTGAACATCATTGCATGTGGACATTCACGTAATCATGGTATGTTGAATTTGCTGTTCAAGTCTTTCAAAACTGTGGCTTTGTTGCCTGTGTTAACACAAGGGCAGAAAACAAGGCTGGGTGGCCACATTCTAGCCCACTTTCCTCCGACCAGTGGCTTTCTACTTTCTCTCCTACCAATGACTCTGGTGCTCTTTTATGATGACTTGGCCAGCCCTTCCATGGCGCCCAGTCAGGTTTGTTTCAAGCCTACTTATCCGTCACACAGCTCCAGCTTCCAAAGTGTTCCTAACCTGCAAGTCTCCACCAACACTTCCCTTTCCTATTTCCCATCTCTTCAAAGTCCTATACCCTAAGTAGCAGATACTACATTCAATAAACTGTAGATTACTAATAGATACATACCTTCCAAAGCAATATAGGTGTGTGAATAAAAATTCATGCTAAACTTCTTGATAACCAAGGCAAAAGTACAACATACCTGATTAAATCAATTTCTTTTTTTTTTTTTTTTTGAGACAGGGTCTCACTCTGTTGCCCAGGTTGGAATGCAGTGGTGCAATCACAGCTCACTGAAGCCTCAAACTCCCAGGCTCAGATGATCCTCACACCTCAGCCTTCAGAGTAGCTGGGACGACAGTCGTCCATCACCATGCCCAGCTAATTTTTGTATTTTGTATTTTTTTTTTTTTTTTTTTGTAGAGTCAGGGTTTCACCATGTTGCCCAGCCTGGTTTTGAACTCTTGAGCTCAAGCAATCTGTCTGTCTTGTCCTCCCAAAGCGCTGTCATTACAGGTGTGAGCCACCACACCCAGCCAAATCACTTTCAAGCAGTGGTTACAAGGGAAAACACTCTATCCTACTTATAAATTAGCAGAGGAATTCATATGAGGGACTAAAACAGTGTAAAGAACAACCACTTAAAAGGCTACTTTGTTACATCAATGCTAGGGTGTTCTTCACAGGGACATTTGGTTAGGCCCTTGTGAGAAGATGACCCCTCAGGGTAGAGAGTTGCCTACTTTTCCGATATGTGACCCTGTCCATACAGCACAAAATGAAGCCAAGAGTTATCAGGTACCACAGACAGCGAAAGTTGTTCATTTAAGTCACTTGCCTGATTTCAACAGTGGACATTTGCATTGTCACAAAGTCCTATCATTTTTACATCCCAAATTGTCTCAGATCTATATACCACTGTTCTTCACCACTGCCCCCAGCCTTGAGTTGGACCACCATACCTCTGGATCTAATTCATCTCTCTACCTCCAACCGTCCAGCCCATTCTGTCTACATAGCCATTAGACATAACCCTTCCAAGACATGAAGTTCATGGTGTGATATGGTTTGGCTGTATCCCTACCCAAGTCTCATCTTGAATTCCCACATGTCGTGGGAGGGACCTGGTGGGAGGCAATTGAATCATGGGGGCAAGTCTTTCCTGTGCTGTTCTCATGATAGTGAATAAATCTCATGAGATCTGATGGTTCTATAAAGAGGAGTTCCCCGGCACAAGTTCTCTCTCTTTGCCTGCTGCCATCCATGTAAGATGTGACTGGCTCCTTCTTGCCTTCCTCCATAATTGTGAGGCCTCCCCAGCCATGTGGAAATGTAAGTCCATTAAACATCTTTCTTTTATAAATTGCCCAGTCTTGGGTATGTCTTTATCAGCAGCATGAGAACAGACTAATACATGGTGCTACTTCAGGGCCTTCCCATCACCACCAGGTTGCAAAGGTCTTAGCCTGGCTTCCTGGACCCTTCATGATCTGGCCTCCTGTCTATCTGCCAGACTCATCTCTCTTCCCCTTCTGGCCTGCTCCTTCACTTCTCTCCCATCTGAAACATTTTTAGCCCTTCCAGATGCCCCACAATCTTTGCCTAGCTATTCTTCCTCATTCTTCAGATCGCAGTGTAGGCAAAACATCTTTCACAAATGCTTCCTCAGCCTCTCCAGCCTGTCCTTTCTCTGTGTCCCCATCATATCACTTCTCAAACCATCTTAGAATTGCCTATGAGCTCACCAACCTGCTCTGTTGGACTCAACTCCGTGGCAGCAGAGCTGTGCCCCCAGAGCCATCTTTGCTGCTTCCCTGGCCAGCCACATGATCCTGAACAATCACTCCATTCCCCTGTGCCTCAGTTTCCTCATCACTAAATAGAACTCATAAAGGTGCCTACTTCATAAAAATGTTGTGGGCACTAAGGGAGAAAATTCACTAAGAGCTCTTTCACTGTGCTAAGCACATAGCAAATGTGAACAACAATTATTATTATTGTCATGAATAGTATTATTGTATTAGGATAGGAATTTTTTCTGTCTTATTCACTGTTTTATCCCCACACCCAGCTCAAAGTCTGACACAGAATAAATGATCACTAAACATTTGTGGGATGAATGAATGAATGAATGTCGAATTATCTGGTTTTGTCCTGGTTTTATCCTGTACGTAGTTCTGTTGGGTCTTCACTCGATTAAGGTCTGTGAAGACGTAAAGAACCGATTGTGCTAGCACCTCCCCAGTTTGTTTGCTCTGGTGTTTTTTCCATTTACTCTGTGGGGAGAAGGATTTCATTTTATGAAGAAAGGAGGAGGGGGAGCCTGGTTCCAAAGGCCTGTTTGTTCTCATTATTAATTTTCCTCTCCTCTTCCAAGTAGAGTTTGAATGATTTTGAATGTGCACTCATCTGGAAAGGCACCCTCATTCTCTCGTTTCATGCCTGGCTGCAATTAAAGTCAAAAGCAAAATTTAAAAATACAACTTTATTATGAAGTGAAAGAGTTGTTGATCCAGATTACAGAACCTGTAATCTCATAACATTACCATAAAAAAAAAAAAAAGAAAAGAAAGAAAGAAAAGAAAAAAGAACACCAAGCTGCCAACTTGTGGGTTTAGTCTTGCCAATGGAGACTCGAAACTCCAGAATCAATAACTAGGTTAACTTTGCTGGTTTCTAATGCAATTATAAGCATTGGAAAATTGCCCAGATGCTCAAAAAGGAACTAAGGTTCTACTTTAGAACATCCCCACCCCCTTTTCTAAAGAAATACTTGGGCGATAAAGGCAAAATAACTGAATGGGGTGGGGCTCAGCAGTTTCCAGTGTCAGATCAGAGAGCTGTGGAATTTCAGAGCTGGAAGGAAGCTTAGAGGTCATCTCAAGGCCGTTTTACAGATGCAAAAACTGAGCCCCAGAGAAGGAAGGAACTTGCCCAGGTTCACACAGTGGCCATGAATCTTGGGGAATCTCCGTCTTGATTTGTTCATTTGTGCAATAAATATTTAACTGATATCCTATTTGGGGCCAGGCAGTGTACTTGGTGTGAGAAATTCATTAGTAAATCAAACAGATGTGTTCTCTGCCCTTGTAAAAATAAACATTATACAGGGGAATCAGACAGTTGATGAGTAAACCAGTGAACAAGTATATAATCAATGGCCAGAAGGAAACAAATTGTTGTGATAGAGAGCTGCTTATATGTAGTGGTCAGGAAGGCAACTCTGAGAAGGTGATATTCTCAGCTTCAGCTGAATCCTGGGAAAAGAGAGCTAGCTCAAAGGCCCAGAGACAGGGAAGAGCTTGGCAAATTCAAGAAACTATAGGGAGAAGAACGTGGCTGGAGCATAGCAGGTGATGTGGCATCCACATCCTTAAAGTGGAATATGATAGCACTTGCTGGCTCCTTTGTCCACACAGGGAGGCCACCAGCCTCTGGCAGGATAAGGAAAAGCTGAAACCTAGCCTTCCACCCACTCTTTTCTGAGAGCTGGGAAACCTGTATCCACTGCTGCACGCGGACCTGTTCAACTTCCTTGGGAAAGTACTTTTCCTTCACAAGCGAGGAAAGAGTTTGACCAGACTTAGTAGTCAGCTTCCAAATCAGGAAAAAAACCATGCCAAGGAGAGGGTGGCTCCAGTGAGGAAGGTCTGGGGAGGAAGTTCCAGTGTGGCAAAGTGGTTAAGAGCAGAGACCGTGGAGTCACACACCCTGGGGGAGACGCCAGGTTTGACCATCATGGAGCTAGGCAAGCTACCTAACTTCTCTGACCTGCAGTTTTCTCCTCTGTAGAATGGGTACCTCGGAGAGGAGTTGGAGGGAATAGAGGAGATCATGCTTATAAAGTGTGCAACGCTCTCACTTGGAGCTACATGCTGGCACTGGCTTCCTTGGGTATGCAGGCCAACTGCCTGCGTGAGCATTCTAGCTCTCTCGACCCAGCAATGGTCCTGGTTCCACAGCCTCACTCCATCATCCTACCTCCCACAGTGACCCACTAGATACCCACATGAACCAAAAGCTTACACTTTGAGGATCAAGGACCATTTGGCTTAAGACCCCATAGGATGCCTGCCCACACCACCCTCCAAATCCAACAGCAGAAGACGGACGACCTCACCAGAATTAATAAGATAAATTGCACTGTTTTTGTTTAAACACTGATGAGGTGATGTCTGGTTTTTATTAAGTATCATAAGTAAATTATTAATTCCTACCAGAAACAAAAGTATAAACATGACCATATGATAAACATGGATACTTGAACAGTCTGTGGATCGCACGAAGGGCACCAACTGGCCAGTGAGTCTGGGACCCCTAGGCTTAACTGGCTTGAGGCCTCAGCTGCACTGAAATCCCAACAAGCTGGCATTCTGGAAGTCAGGAAAATAGGGTGTTCCTCTGCTCTACTCCATACAACCACCATCCCACACCCACAAAAAGCCCTTGACTCCATTGCTCAACACTGAATAACAACAATGATGATAATTATAACAACAGTAATAATTACAGAGCACTTCTGTGCTAGGCCCACTTTGCCCACCACACCAGCCACGAGCCACATGTAGCAAGTGAACACTTGAAATGTGGATCATCAAAATCAAGACAAGTTACAAGTGTAAAATATACACTGGATTCCACAGATACACTATGAAAAAGATACATGCAATATCTTAATAATTTTTTTATGGGTTGCGTGTCAAAATAATATTTTGAATATGTTGGGTTAGGTAATATATATTATTATTATTTTTTTTTTTTTTTTTGAGACAGAGTCTCACTCTGTTGCCCAGGATGGAGTGCAGTGGTGCAATCTTGGCTCACTACAAGCTCTACCTCCCGAGTTCACGCCATTCTCCTGCCTCAGCCTCCCGAGTAGCTGGGACTATAGGCGCCCGCCACCACGCCCGGCTAATTTTTTTGTAATTTTAGTAGAGATGGGGTTTCACCGTGTTAGCCAGGATGGTCTCAAACTCCTGACCTTGTGATCTGCCCACCTCGGCCTCCCAAGGTGCTGGGATTACAGGCGTGAGCCACCGCACCGGGCCTATATTATTAAAATTAATTTCATCTGTTTACTTTTTTCTTTTTTAATGTGACTACCAGAAATGCTTACTTATGTGGTTCTCATCATTTTGCCAGTGAACAGTGACTAAGTGCAAAGCATGGCACATGCATTATTGGTTTCTTTTTTCTTTTTCTTTTTCTTTTCCTGAGCAGAGTCTTTCTCTGTCTCCTAGCCTGGAGTACAGTGGTGCAATCTTGGCTCACTGCAACCTCTGCCTCCCAGGCTCAAGCAATTTTCCTTCTTCAGCCTCCCAAGTAGCTGGAATTACAGGCACGTGCCACCACGCCTGGCTAATTTTTGTATTTTTGTAGAGACGGGGTTTCACTGTATTGGCCAGGTTGATCTCAAACTCGTGGCCTCAAGTGATCCTTTTGCCTTGGCCTCCCAAAAGTCTGGGATTACAGGCGTGAGCCACTGGGTCCGGCCAACATGCATTATTTTCTTCTACCCTCACAGTAAACCCTTTAGATAGGGACAATTATTACCCCATTTTACAGATGATAATACTGACATTTAGTGGTTCCAACTTTAATCCCTTAAGGCCTAGGAATTGTTAGAGTGTCCTTCCCTGATTTTTTCCCTCTGAATTCTATTTCATTCTCAAGGCTTAGAACTCGTATCCCGCCTCTCCATGGAAACCTCAGTTCTCTTACCTCCCCTATTTCAATATCTCTTTTTCTCTCCCTCAAATGTTTGACCGTAATACTTGTCACCTGTACCTAACAATAACATACTTAAATGACATCTGCCATGTCTTACATTCTTGCTATTTCACACTGGTTGGCTTTTTTGGTGTAAAATAGTATGTTCTCATGCAGGGGTTTTCAAACTATGGGTTATAACCCAATCATTAGTGGGATGTGAAACCAATTTGGTGAGCCATAGCTAAAAACTTTTTTTAGCTGAAATAGAAGAGCATAGAAGAAAATAGAATAGGAAAAAAAATTTATATTGCTTCCTAACACTTTTATATGTGTGTACTGGGCCATGAGATAATTTACATTTCCAGCTAATGCATGCCAGGCTTAATACCCAGGTGATGGGTTGATTGGTGCAGCAAACCACCATGGCACACGTTTGCCTATGTAACAAACCTGCACATCCTGCACATGTACCCCAGAACTAAAAATTAAAATTAAAATAAGAATAAGAATAATTTGCATTTCCAACTCTGAGGCTTAGTCCAAAAAAGTTTGAGAAACGCTGTGCTAGTGGTTTAGAGCATGGGCCCCTGGAGCTGGTGCCTGAATTTGAATCCAGGTTATTGCTGGCTAGCTGTGGGACCTTCTCCAAGCCTCAGTTTCCTCATCTGAGGGGCTTGTGAAACCAGCTTGCAGGGCCCCACTCTCAGAGTTTCTGATTCAGCAGGTCTTGAAGGAAGTCTGAGAATGTGCGTTTCTAACAAGTTCCTGGGAGATGCTGATGCTTCTGGTCAGGAAACCACACTTGAAAAACCACTGGTGGCATGCTTAAGAATATGGGCTCCGTTAGATGAACCTAGGCTAAATTCCACATGGTGCTGGCATACATACCTGCTCTACAAACTCAGACTTCAAATCTGATTACACGTTTTAAACTAGTCTGTGCTTTAATGGCAGGATGTTCTGTATCATTCTTTTAAGACCTCTCCCCACACACAAAACTGACCAAGAACCCTCCTAGAGTCTTACAGAGTCCATAAGGATTTTACCACACCTCTTCCCCAGGCCAGAGAAACTGCGCTCATCAGTTACTACTGCTATTGCTTCCCACTAACACCGGGGGCGCTGTTGAAGACTGGCTCCGCACCACTGCTTGTGGATGGAGCGTTGGTTACTGACTTGTCCTCACTGATCCGGGCACCAGCTGAAGCTCATTGAAGTCTCATTATGGCCTGTAGCGTTACAGCTTTTTTTCCCCGTTTACACTCTCATACTTAGCCATTTCTTACCAAAGCACATCCACTGTGCTTTGGTAAGCACATTTCTCATCCACTGTGCTTTGGTAAGCACATACTCAGCCATTTCTTACCAAAGCACATCTGAACCTGGAAGTTCAGACCGTCATACGCACACTGCGCCCAAACCAGCCCACCCTTGTGAATTCTCAGCCCTTTGAGTTGAACCTAATCGTTAGTAAGGCTGTCCTCAGGGTAATTTTATCTTAGGTACTTCGTCACCCTGTCTCGCCATTCGGAAAGACTCAGAATGTTGGGGGAAACAGATTTGAGGCAATTTCCACAAACAGAGGTACCAGCTCTCCCCAGGTACCAGCTCTACATAACAAAGGGTGAGGGAGCTTTTGGTAAACCACTCAAAAGAACAAAAAAGTGTTCTTCATTCTTTTTATTATGACAATTGGAGCCTGTTTATGCTTCATTTTGCAAGTAAGAGGGGCTTTTCAAGGACCTTTTCCTGACCTGGCTGTTCTACTCCAGAGACTTTTAGCCACTACTTGGATTTAATTCTCGCTTTGTCAAGCACTAAACCCATCCTCAGTTTAGGCTTATAATGTTCAATCAGCACATAAGTACTCATGAATGGGTCATCAAAACAATTTAGTAGATTGCGACCATACTATTTTTTAATGAATTAAAATAGTAAAATTATTTTGCACATATTAGACAATCAATTCATGAAACTTTTGTTTCACTTATGTACAAAAATGTACCTATACTAGATCAAGATTTAAAATGAATTTCTCACTGTGGGGCAAAGTCAAAAAGTTTGTCTACTGCTCTCTGCAAAAGGTCTTTTTGCTCTTTTGTTTGGCTTTCTCTTCATCCTTTAGGCTCAACTCCAGGAAGCCTTTTTTGGCCCCCTCTTCCAGCCTTCAAGCTTCCAGAAAATCCTGTGTGTCTCTAAGAACACTTGCCAGGTTGTTTTGCAATAATCCGTGTAAGTACTCTGAGACCCTCCCCTTCACTCATTCACCCCCTATGGACCTTGAGCTCCTTGGGGACAAAGACTGGGTCTTAATCTCCATTGTATCCTCAGCACGGGGTGCACAAAACACTTGGTACGGTAAATATTTGCTGAATGTACCAACCTGTCCTTATGAATTGTTGCCTCTGGCAGCTTTCAGATGCCACCTCATATATAAACTTTTCTCTAACCTTGTATTTGGTCACTTAGTGCACATTTTTATAGGTCATCTGTTTCGCCTAGTCGAATTTAAACCCCGGGAGGACACAGAGATCACCTCTTATCATTCTTTGTATCTTGAGTCTTCCGAGAAAATTTTTCCCAGGTAATTGATGGGTGGTGATGCTGAGCAACAGATTAGTCCTATCTCAGCTTGTTCCAGAAAGTATTTAAGGTTGCTTGACAGGATACATTAAATGAAGCAACGTAAGTTAAAAGGCAATGAAAACTTTGAAGAATTGTCACCAAAAGATCAATCTATGCATGAAGATTTTGATACGAGTGTTTATTACATTTTTTTGGTTGTTTTATAAAAGGGAACATTTAGAAACAGCCTAACATTCAGCAATCTTATATTGATTGAATATGTTATGGAACATCTACAAGACAGAAGACACCTAATCACATAGAAAGATGTGCATGGTGTAGTAAGTGGGGTGAAGGGAAGGACAGTTATAAAACACTATATATGATATAATCTCATTTTGTATTAGGTTGGTGCAAAGGTAACTGTGGTTTTTGCCACTAAAAGTAATGGCAATAATAGGCAAGGCACAGTGGCTCACGCCTGTAATCCCAGCATTTTGGGAGGCCAAGGCAGGCGGATCACTTGAGGTCAGGGGTTCAGACCAGCCTGGCCAACTTGGTGAAACCCCGTCTCTAATAAAAATACAAAAATTAGCCAGGCATGGTGGTGCGCAACTGTAATTCCAGCTACTTAGGAGGCTGAGGCAGGAGAATCACTTGAATCTGGGAGGCAGAGTTTTCAGTGGGCCAAGATGACGCTAGTGCACTCCACTCTGGGTGACAGAGCAAGACTCTGTCTCAAAAGAAAAAAAAAAGTATGGCGATAACCACAATTACCTTTGCACCAACCTAAAATATATGTATAGACTGTGGGTTAGGTGGGGGTAGGGAGAAAATATACCAAAATATAAATGGTGTTCTCTCTGGGTATGAGTAGGTGATTTTTACTCATTTTGTGTTTGCTTTTCTGTGTTCTATACATTTTTAAAGATTTTATTTGCACAAAGTATCATTCTTTAGTAAAGGCAGGGTAGGGACGTTTATTTTTTTTAAGTAGGTAGGCCAAAAGAAAGAAAAATATAAGTAGAAAGCTAAGAATGAGGCTTATTCCAAAAGTGAACACCATACAAACCTAAATAAGCAAGTCACAAATTTGACTCTGAGCTTTCCAGCAATTAACACAGAAAGGGAATCAGGACAGTCTATCTAACTCACACTGTCCAGGAACAACATGGCTTTTCCTGATACAGAGGAGCAGGAGGACATTCTGCAATGTAAGGAATAACATCCTCAACCAGATCCTGTCATCGAGGTGAGTTTCCTGGAGTTGGTTTGGAATAGAGCAGGCTCTAAATTAGATTACCATGTTCCCCATCATTATTATTATTATCATTATCATTATTATTATTATTATTATTTGGTAGAGGCAGTGTCTCACTATATTGCCTGGGCTGATCTTGAACTCCTGGCCTCAAGAAATCTTCCTGCCTTGGCCTCCCAAAGTGCTGAGGTTACAGGCAGAAGCCACCATACCACCTGGCCTCCCTGCCTTTCTTCTAAGGATAGCTTTAGGCAAAGTATTTAATTCCTAAGTACCTCTATTTAATAGTGGTGAATTAATTACTTCATATCTAAATAACTAGCGATTATTAATAGCTGCAATGAGTAATTATAGTGATTAAGCCATCCTAGCCTCAGGCTGGCTTCTCAGAATCAGTTCCCTCTCCCAAATTGCCAGGAGCACCATTCTTAAGGAAGGGTCTCCTAAGCCTTGCACTGCAGTGGGGCCAAGAGGCAACTCAGTGACTCACCTACATTTTCACTTCTGGCTCTTCCAGGCGTGCAAAGGCAAGAAGCCAGAAAGACTTGATTATTTAAACTATCTCCTATCTAAAGCCCAATGTGCCCAATAAAACCAAATTAGTAAATTTTTTTTCATGCACAGGGGCTCCTGGAATGGACGCAGAGAAAAGAAGGCAAAAGGCTGCAGAAAGGGATTTGGTCTCCAATAAAATTCCCCTCTCTGGATTCCCAGGCCTTCTCTAATGGAAGCATTTGGAGTCTGAGTTCTTATGACCCTGCCCCTAGGTATGCCTGACACTGCACTAGGTGCTGGGCTACAAAAGTGAATGTAGGCAGGTGAGAGAAGTTCCCAATGGGGGGACTACTGGATAAGCAGATCATTTCAGTATCATAGTTAGAGAGGGCACAAGAAACTAGGGGAACACAAAGAGATCCTCAAGGGTCAGGGAAGGCCTCCTGGAGAAGGTGATATCTAATCTGGGTCTTGAAGGAACATATGGTTCAGTAGAACTGAGAAAAAGGTACAGGTCATTTAAAGGAACCAAAGACATACTCTATTCTGGGAACTACAATCATCTCCTTATTACCAGAGCATAAAGTTCCAAATGGGATGGAGATGAAGTAAAAGAGGCAAGTTGAGGCCAAATCATGGAGGGCCATGGATGTAGCACTAAAGAAGCAGTCTTTGATCCTTTAGGCCTGGCCCAGACCAGGCAGATGCTGTGAATTAATGCACTAGCCCAGGGACAAGAGAAGACCATGGGGACTGTGGCAAACTGGAGTGCACTTGAGTCAGTACTCGTATTGCCAGATCTTTCCATTGTTTAAGAGAGGCCAAAATCCAGATCCCTATGTACAACTCTCCCTCAAGGGAAACACTGGTGATTAATTAAAATTTAAAACACAGAGAATAACCAGCAAGGGGAAGGCCCCAATACTGTGTCCGTGAGCCTGATTTAACCTGAGGGCCAGATTTGGCCTATAGGTTACCATGTTGCCACTTCTGCCTTAGAAAGTAAGAACTTAAATGTAAAAGTCAAAACTATAAAAACCCTAGAAAAAAATCTAGGCAATAACATTCAGAACATAGGCACAGGCAAAGATTTCAAGACAAAAATGCCAAAAGCAATGGCGACAAAAGCAAATATTGATAAATGGAATCTAATTAAACTAAAGAGCTTCTGCTCAGCAAAAGAAACTATCATCAGAGTGAATAGGCAGCCTACAGAATGGGAGAAAATGTTTGCAATCTATCCATCTGACAAAGGTCTAGTATCCAGAGTTTACAAAGAACTTAAACAAATTTACAAGAAGAAAAAAAAGAGTGGGCAAAGGACACGAATGGACACTGCTCAGAAGAAGGCATTCACGCAGCCAACAAACATGAAAAAAAGCTGAGCATCACTGATCATTAGAGAAAGGCAAATCAAAACCACAATGAGATACCATCTCACAGTCAGAATGGCAATTATTAAAAAGTCAGGAAACAACAGATGCTGGCGAGGTTGCAGAGAAAAAGGAAGGCTTTTACACTGTTGGTGGAAGTGTACATTAGTTCAACCATTGTGGAAGACGTTGTGGCAATTCCTCAAAGACCAAGAGACAGAAATACTATGTGACCGAGCAATCCCATTATTGGGCATATACCCAAAGGAATATGTATCATTCTAATATAAAGATACATGCATGCGTATGTTCGTTACAGCACTATTCACAACAGCAAAGAGATGAAATTAACCCAAATGTTCATCAATAACATAATGGACAAAGAAAATGTGGTAAATATACACCATAGAATACTATGCAGCCATTTAAAGGAATGAGATCATGTCCTTTGCAGGGACATGGATGGAGCTGGAAGCCATTATTTTCAGCAAACTAACACAGGAACAGAAAACCAAACACCACATGTTCTCACTTGTAAGTGGGAGCTGAATGATGAGAGCACATGGAGACAGGGAGGGAAACAACACACTGGGGCCTGTCGGGGGTTGGGGGAAGGGAGAGCATCAGGAAGAATAGACACTGTGCTTAAACATGTGGAGAAACACAGGGGACAAGTATGTGAGAGTAAGGACTTGTCTCATTCATCTTGCATCCTCAGCCATCACCTATGACGGAATCATATGGAATCAATGAGCATTTTAATGAATTGATTAGTTTATTAATGATTTGGTGGCTAAAGACCAAGCTTCAAGTCCTGGCCTGGCTCCTCATTAACTGGGTAACACAGGTCAAGAAACTTGATGTTTTAGAGCCTTAGTTTCCCACTCTGTAAATTGGGGATAATAATGCCCACTGTGTCTACCCTATTGGCTCAAAATCCAAATGCAGAAATGCCCATAAGGAAGAGCTTTATAAAACTCACAAGTGCCCTATAGGATGGACTGGGGTGATTACAATTACTTTGCCAAACCTGGGTATCTTTAAGAGTAGCATTTTTTTTTTTTTTTCGAGAAGGAGTGTCGCGCTGTTGCCCAGGCTGGAGTGCAGTGGCGCAGTCTTGGCTCACTGCAAGCTCCACTTCCCGGGTTCAATCCATTCTCCTGCCTCAGCCTCCCGAGTAGCTAGGACTACAGGTGCCCTCCACCACTCCCGGCTAATTTTTTGTATTTTTAGTAGAGACGGGGTTTCACTGTGTTCGTCAGGATGGTCTCGGTCTCCTGACCTCATGATCTGCCTGCCTCGGCCTCCCAAAGTGCTGGGATTACAGGTGTGAGTCACCGCACCTGGCCAAAAGTAATATTCTTAGGTATACATAAAACAAGAGAGAAAATGTTCAGAATTGGATACCTTTAAGATGGCCTTCCAAGCTTTGACAGGTTCCTACCTCATTGCAAGAAGTGTGGCACTCAATGCCAAGGCTTCAGTCCCATGCCAATGAACAACTGTAAGGCAAAGGAATCCTCCCACAAACCTCTCCATCAGCTATGTATGTGCTGTGAACTGTACATTCCAATTACACAGAAGCACTTTGAGTCAGACTTCTATATGCAGAGTGCTCTGTAGAGCCTTTGCACATACCAATCCCTCTGCCCAGAACACTCCTGCTTAGCTTTTAGGTCTCAGCTTCAGCTCCTTAGCATTCTTATAAAAACAGTTTTGGAACTCATGAATCACATGAAAGATCTCAGAGACCCCAGAGATTCCAGACCTCTGCTGACTAAGCTATTACTTAGCAACCGTTTCTTATGTTTCTCTCTTCTCTCTCACTGCAACTAAAAGTTCACTCTCTCTTTTTTTTTTTGAGATGAAGTCTCACTCTGTCGCCCAGGCTGGAGTGCAGAGGCGCGATCTCAGCTCGCTGCAACCTCCGCTTCCCGGGTTCAAGTGATTCTTCTGCCTCAGCCTCCTGAGTAGCTGGGATTACAGGCACACGCCAGCACGCCTGGCTAATTTTTGTATTTTTAGCAGAGACGGGGTTTCACCAAGTTGGTCTGGCTGGTCTCGAACTCCTGACCTCGTGATCCGCCTGCCTCGGCCTCCCAAAGTGCTGAGATTACAGGTGTGAGCCACTGCGCCCTGCCAAAAGTTCACTCTTTAAGTAATAACAACTACATAGAATTGAGCTAAACCCTTCCATAACTCCAAAAGTACTGTAGGCAGCAGACTTCTAACCACTTTGAAAGAATTTACTGTTGACTGGGTGCAATGTCTCACACCTGTAATCACAGCACTTTTGGGAGCCTGAGATGGGAGCTTCACTCAATGTCAGGAGTTCATTACCAGCCTGGGCAACATAGTGAGACCCCCATCTCTACTAAAAATTTTAAAAATTAGCCAGGCATGATGGCGTGCATCTATAGTTCCAGCTATTCAGGAGGCTGAGGTGGGAGTATCACTTAAGCCCAGGAGTTTGAGGCTGCAGTGGGCTATGATCACATTACTGCATCCCAGTCTAGGCGACAGAGCCAGACCCCATCTCAGAAAAAACAAAAACAAAAAAAAACAAAGAAAAAGAAATAATTTACTACTAATTTTAGTCAAGCAACTAATTAGCAGTGTTTTTTCCTAATCTTTCCCTTTTTTTTCTTTCCCTTCCCATATTTTTTTTTAAATCCCTGGCAACATGTCATTTACCCTTTAACACTTCTGTATAAACCTCTAAAGTATAAGGACATTTTCCTATAAAACTGCAGTACCATTCTCTATTACCTCTATTAACAATACAGGTAATTATTTTAATTATTTAATACCAGCTAGCCAGTTATATTCAAATGTCCCCAACTGTCCCAAAGTGTCTTTGTACAACTTAATTGTCCACATATTGCACTTGATGATTATTTCTCTTTCATCTCATGAAAGTTCCCCCTTCCCTTTCTTTTTTTCATGCTATTGACTTGTTGCCACACACACACACACACACACACACACACACACACGCATACACACACAAAGTCAGCTGTCTTACCTCCTGAATTTATCTGATTGTTTCCAAAGCATGAAACTGTTAGACTTGTTAACTCTCCCTCCTGGTTGGCTCCGGAGGCTTGATTAGGCTTCACTGTTTTTGACAATAATATGTCATACTTGGGTTGTATGTTTCACATATTGCATCTCGTCAGGAGTTATCTAAGGTCTGGTCGTACCAAGAAAAGGCTTGTGCTTTTTCATTGTTACATGCATTATCTCATTTAATCCTCACAGCAACTCAAAGAGATATGTGTGGAGTCCTAATTAGGGACAGGGAGTTGGACTGCCAGAAACTAGGGAAAGCAAAAAGAGAAAGCAGATAAGTTATAAATCTATCTTTCTTCATGGTCCAAGACACATAGCCCCTCCTGCACAAATGACTCACAATCTTCCTGAGCCCAGCTATCACCAGACCCTTGGCTGAAAGAAAAATGCAAGTTAGCTCACTGCAACCTTGGCATTATCAGTACTGCACAAAGCCCTCTTCAGCACATAGTACAACATCCTATAAAAGCCCTAGCAAGCCTTTGTCTCTTTGCAGTCGGCTCTTCTTTTGCTGACCTGCCCATTGCTTCCTTGCAACATATTTTCATACTTTCTCTAATCTGCCTTTCTTTAACTGCAACTGTCTTGGTAAATAAATTATTCTTATCGCCCATGCAATGCTGGCCCCATGACAGTATGTTCTAAAATTTATCCCATTTTATACTTGAGGAAACTGAGGTACAAAGCAGTTACCTGCTTGGCCCAAGTTTACACATCTAGTACGTAGCTCTGTGACTGGGGAGCGTTAGATGTGCCTGAGAAATGGGCAGGGTGGGGATTTCTATTTGCCACTCTCTAAGGACCCCATATCTTAGGCAGTTGATCCATCTTTTTATCTTCCACAGCCTCAAAGCCATTCACTTACTAAAAAACTTTACCTACTCCCAGCTTCAGGGTCTTATATGAAGGCCTGGTAGAGAGAATACTTCCTTTCACATACCTGTAGTGAACAGAGAACCAATTTTTTGCACCAACAAACAAGATATATGTGTGTGTGTGTGTGTGTATGTACATATGTGTGTGTATGTACATATGTATGTGTATATATACATGTTTGTAACCCCCAAAATCAATACTGTAGCACTTCTGTGATTATTCAGACCTGCAGAAAGGGGGGAAATTTGAGTCACCTAATGTGCATGTTCCCAGGTCGAATACTTGTTTCACCCCTCAGCCTATAAACAGGGGTCCTTTTCGAGGTCTATCTAGCACCAGGTTTTTCACATTTGTGTGCTTTTAGTTGGTGATTTTGCTGTTTAAAACAGCCCCCAACCATAGTTCTCTTGTGTTCCTAAGCGTAAGAAGGCTGTGATGTGCCTTGCAGAGAAAATACATGTGTTAGATAAATTTTGTGCAAATGTGAGTTATGGTGTTTATGAGTTCAGTGTTAAAAATGAATCAGCACTGTGTATTAAATAAGGTGTCTTTAAACAAAAACATACATAAAACAAGGTTATGTGTTGATCAGTGAATAATCATGTTGTGACCACAGGTTTGCAGGAACTTAACCCTAAGTTTCCCCTAGGGTCAATGATTTGCTATTTACTAATTCAGTATTTGTTACAACTTTAAAGAACATAGCTACCATGAATAATATAATTGACTACAAGTATGTGTGGGTATATGTGTACATAAAATAGATATATATTTTTTTCTTAGTGGTAATCTTTTTCTTAATTGCTATCTGACAACAGAGAACCTGTATATATGTGTGTGTGTCTATGTATATATACACTCACCTTAGGGTTGTTCTATTTTTAGTTCCCTCAAATCTGATTAAGCTAACTTTCTAATTAAATATTTTGAATCAGACCTTTACAAAATTGCAATGAGGGGGAAAAAAATGCACTGAGCACATGATGAGGCGTGGGAGTTTAAAAATACATATATCAGATTTTGTTTTTTCTGCTCCAATCAATTTAGGATAAACTTTTCCACTGAAGCACATCCTGGTACTGCCGACCTGTCTGAGGTAAGTGGACTGTGGGGAGTAGGATCCAATCTGCTCCCAATTTAATATTACTCAGAGCTGAAGTATTTATAATTTTGTTTTGCTGAATCATTATAAGGTATCTGAGTAAAAGAAAATCAATTCCTGAAGTATTTATGCCTCTGTGGTTTTGGGGGGAAATTCAACTAACAATTTTCATTTATTATAATTAGGCGTTCAGCCTTCATTGGTGTCTGTAGCCCTAATGTAAGTAATTTCATATTTACTCAGGGCCTTCCTTTTAATAATGAAAGCTGGGTTCCCATCAGGGAATTCTCAATATTCTTTCAATCTCACTGCTAAAGGATAGAGTAAAGAAGTTCTTTTAGAAAGCAATAACAAAATGTCCCCCTTCCCTAAGATATACAGTGCTAGCTTTATAGTGTTTTCATAAGGGAGAGCCTTTACAACATAGCACTCATTCCAATGTTTCCATATTTAGAGCAATTTTTCATTTTGTTTTGGCTATTTAAATTTTTTCTTATTAAACATGTTTACAAAAATGTAGAAAATGACTTTGATGAAAACCATGATCTGAAACACAGCTCTTTGAAAGCCAGAAAAATCACACCTTGTAACCCTTTAAATCCAAGTATTGTTTTCTAGCTGAAAGTTCTGAATCCCACCTTGTATACCTCGTGACTGATTGAAATTTTGAAAATAAATATCATAAGACTGAAATGACCTTGGGCAGCCAACCTAATGGTGTTTACCAATGGTTTTCAAAGAACCAATTTGAAAAGTTTTACAACCATAATCTTAATTTCTGAAGTTAAATGTCCAAGGCATGTAATGGAGGAATACATTTAGGAATTTTCCTTTTGCAGTCCTTATTTACCAAGTATCCACGGACAAATACAAGTTTGTCTTTAAAAAAAAAAAAAGGGAGGTGGAGAAAAAAAAATGCCCCAAAAAAGGCATCTTGGTGTAGATTTTCTAAATAAAAAGAAGATTGGCTACCCTGACTCCCTGTTGTTTTCCTGTGGCCACCAAAGCTGAAAAATTCGTTATCTTGAGACACCTATTTCTAAGACCTAATTCTTCCCAACGTACCACAGGAATGATTTCTTGGACATGAGAAGACAGAACACCTCCTTTTCAATTCTCCCCTTGGATTTCCAATAAAAGCATTTGTTTGAACAACAAAGCAACATGGGGGCCAGGCCCAGTGGCTCACACCGGGAACCCCAACACTTTGGGAGGCCAAGGTGGGAGGATCGCTTGAGCCCAGGAGTTCAAGACCAGCCTGGGCCACATATACAAGACTCTACTGGCAACATAGACAATTGTCAACATAGCCAAGACCCTATTTCTCTATTTTAAAGAAACAAAAAACAAAAACACAAAGCAATGTGGGCATGATTGTAAAACCACAGCCATTACCCCTCCTCCCTTAAACAGGACTCTTCAGGCATCAGTGTGCCCAGCCCCAGAGGATAAACTGATTCGTCCAAGTCAGTTATGACTTTCCCATTTCTTTTTGCCAGTCATTGGTCTAAGACAATAGTTCTCAACCTCAGGCAATTTTACAGACACACACACACACATTTGACAATGTCTGGAAACATTTTTGGTTGTCCTAACTGGGACTGTATTCCCCGCATCTAATGAGTGGAGGCCAGGGATGCTGCTAAGCCTCACACAACAAATAATTACCTGGGCCAAAACGTCAATAAGGCTGAGGTGGAGAAACCTCAGCTTAGGGGTTGACGTGTAACATAGTTCTGGGCAATGAAATGTGACAGAAAAGAGGTAGGGGGAACTTCCAGAAAGTATTTTTCCTCCTTAAAAAGAGGAAATGTTTTTGCCTTCCCTCCCTCTTTTCTTCTTGGATACCAGAGAATGAAGATGTGATGCTTGGAACTACTGCAACCACCTTGGGACACGAGGGAAGTCAACACCAACATGCTGAGGATCTTTGAGCTGCTGCACCAACCTAAAACCACCTCTCTCCAGACTTCTTGTTGCATTAGAAAGTTAATTGTCTTTACTTTTAAAATGATTGTTAGTTGGCATTTTTGTTACCTATTGTCAAAAGCATCATAATTATTACATCTAACTAAATTATATGCCATCTACTGTGGCATATAATTTTCTTGCAAAAGGTCCACATTAAGTTGACCAGAAAACAGAAAAACTTTCTGAGATTCAGATGTTGTTCAATGAGCTGGGCTCAGTCACTAGCTAAGTGACTTTCTTCTTGCACAACACCCTTTCATAACAAGTGAATTCAATCCCTGCTTCTGAAGAATGACAAATCACTATATATGGGTCTTCAGAGTGACTCATGAAGACTGAAAGTTGTGAAGCCATCCTGTCCTAGTTTAAATCCAAGCTATGACACCTCACAGTTATGTGATCCTGGGTGAATTTACTGCTCTGCTTCAGTTTCTTTATCTATAAAATGGAGATAATAATGGTGATATGGTTTGGCTGTGTCTCTATTCAAATCTCAACTAATTTTTTTTTTTTTTTTTTTTTTTGAGATTGAGTTTCACTTTTGTCACCCAGGCTGGAGTGCAATAGCAAGGTCTCAGCTCACTGCAACCTTCACCTCCCGGGTTCAAGCAATTCTCCTCCCTCAGCCTCCCAAGTTGCTGGCATTACAGGCACCCGACACCACACGGGGCTGAATTTTTTTTTTTTTTTTTTTAAGTAGAGACAGGGTTTCATCCTGTTGGCCAGGCTGGTCTTGAACTCCTGACCTCAGGTGATTTGCCTACCTTGGTCTCCCAAAGTGCTGGGATTACAGGCATGAGCCACCACACCGGCCTTCAACTTGAATGTGTCTCCCAGAATTCCCACATGTGGGAGAGACCCAGAGGGACGTAATTGAATCATGAGGGCCAGTCTTTCCCTTGCTATTCTCATGATAGTGAATAAGTCTCACTATCTGATGGGATCTGATGGGTTTATAAGGGGTTGCCGCTTTTGCGTCCTCCTCATTTTCTCTTGCTGCTGTCATGTAAGAAGTGCCTTTGGCCTTCCCCCATAATTCTGAGGCTTCCCCAGCCATGTGGAACTATAAATCCAATTAAACCTCTTTTTCTTCCCAGTCTCAGGTATGTCTTTATCAGCAGCATGAAAACGAACTAATACAGCAAATTGGTACCAGTAGAGTGGGGTGTTGCTGAAAAGATACCCAAAAATGTGGAAGCGACTTTGGAACTGTGTAACAAGCAGAGGTTGGAACAGTTTGGAGGGCTCAGAAGAAGACAGGAAAATGTGGGAAAGTTTGGAACCTCCAAGATACTTGTTGATGGCTTTGACAAAAATGCTGTTAGTGATATGAACAATAAAGTCCAGGCTGAGGTGGTCTCAGATGGAGATGAGAAACTTGTTGGGAACTGGAGCAAAGGTGACTCTTGTTATGTTTTAGCAAAGAAACTGGCGGGATTTTGCTCCTGCCCCAGAGATTTGTGGAACTTTGAACTTGAGAGAGATGATTTCGGTTATCTGGTGGAAGAAATTTCTAAGCAACAAAGCATTCGAAATGTGACTTGGGTGCTGTTAAAAGCATTACATTTAAAAAGGGAAGCCAAGCATAGAAGTTCAGAAAATTTGCAGCCTGACGATGTAGTGGAAAAGAAAAACCCATTTTCTGGGGAGAAATTCGAGCCAGCTGCAGAAATTTGCATGAGTAGCAAGGAACCTAATGTTAATCCACAAGACCACAAGACCAAATGTCTCCAGGCCATGTCAGAGACCTTCATGGCAGCCCCGCCCATCACAGGCCTGGAGGCCCAGGAGGAAAAAGTGGTTTCGTAGGCTGGGCCCAGGGTCCCCGTGCTGTGTGCAGCCTGTGCAGCCTAGGGCACTAGCCCTAGGCTCAGGCTGTGGCTTCAGAGAGTACAAGCCCCAGGCCTTGTTAGCTTCCACGAGATGTTAAGCCTGCAGGTGCACAGAAGTCAAGAACTGAGGTTTGGGAACCTCCACCTAGATTTCAGAAGATGTGTGGAAATGCCTGGATGCCCAGGCAAAAGTTTGCTGCAGGGGCAGGGCCCTCATGGAGAACCTCTGCTAGGGCAGTGCAGAACGCAAATGTAGGGTGGGAGCCCCCACACAGAGTCCCTACTAGGCCACTGCCTAGTGGAGCTGTGAGAGGAGAGCCTCTGTCCTCCAGACCCCAGAATGGTAGATCCACCAACAGCCTGCACTGTGAGCCTGAAAAAGCCACAGACACTCAATGCCAGCCCGTGAAAGCAGCCAGGAGGGAGGCTGTACCCTGCAAAGCCACAGGGGCAGAGCTGCCCACGACTATGGGAACCCTCCTCTAGTATCAGTGTGACCTGGGTGTGAGACCTGGAGTCAAAGAAGATCACTTTGGAGCTTTAAAATTTGACTGCCTCATTGGATTTCGGACTTGCATGGGCCCTGTAATTCCTTTGTTTTGGCCAAATTCTCTCATTTGAAATGGCGGTATTTACCCAATACCTGTACTCCCATTGTATCTAGGAAGTAACTAGCTTGCTTTTGACTTTACAGGCTCATAGGCAGGAGGGACTTGCCTCATCTCAGATGAGACTTTGGACTGTGGACTTTTGGGTTAATGCTGAAATGAGTTAAGACTTTGGGGGACTGTTAGGAAGGCATGATTGGTTTTGAAATGTGAGGACATGAGATTTGGAGGGGCTGGGGCAGAATGATATGGCTTGGCTATGTCCCCATTCAAATCTTAACTTGAATTGTATCTCCCAGAATTCCCAAGTGTTGTGGGAGGGACCCAGAGGGAGGTAATTGAATCATGGGGGCCAGTCTTTCCTGTGCTGTTCTTGTGATAGTGAATAAGTCTCACGAGATCTGATGGGTTTGTCAGAGGTTTCTGTTTTTGCTTCTTCTTCATTTTCTCTTGCTGCCGACATGTAAGAAGTGCCTTTCACCTTCTGCCATGATTCTGAGGCCTCCCCAGCCTAAGAATGGGGAACTGTAAGTCCAGTTAAACTTCTTTTTCTTCCCAGTCTCAGTTATGTCTTTATCAACAGCATGACAAGTGACTAACACAAATGGTGTCATCACAGGTCAATGAGTTGTCACATGAAAAATGCTTAACACAGCGTCTCACACATATTAAGCACTATGTTCATATTATAATTGTCATTGTTATTACTAAGTATCACATCTGAGAATGCCAAGTGTCTGCTGAACAATTTTTTAAAAATCTTTTTGTAGAAATAGGGTCTTGCCATGTTGACCTGGCTGGTCTTGAACTCATGACCTCAAGTGATTCTCCTGCCTTGGCTTCCTAAAGTGCTAGGATTACAGGCATGAGCCACCATGCCTGGCCAAACAATTTTAATATCTAAATCTTACCCGAACACCTGACCATCCTTCAGAGGTGATAGCAATAGCTGAGTGGGCATTTTATGTGAGCTAGTGATAGGGGAATGAACTAGCAATACTCCCTTTATCCATTCTTACCAAATTCCACTATTGTTAAGGGACATAACCAGGTGGCTTGAACTCATTTTTCCCAGAACAACAGTGGCATGATGCCAGCAGGCCCACTGTAGGTGTGTCACTGGTAGAGGAGCTAATTCCGTAAGAAACATGCCTCCAGTCTTCCAGTATTCATGATTTCTTCACATGGTTACGTGTGGATCCAGATGGTCGGTCTAGCATCCTGTATGCCTCTGCTTCACATTAGTTCTTAACTTTGTCAAACCAATACCAGGGAAGATACCATGAAGCTCTCAGTGTCCACATATTCACTGGGTAGAGAAGTCTTCCTCAGAGACTGCCGTCTTCCTCTTTGTCTTTAAAACCTCATCTGTTGTCTGAACATCTGTAGGCAGCTTTGACATGAGGCATTTGGGGATTTGAGTTGATTTCTGAAGCTAAATATCCAGTGGGACTCAGGTGAGTTACTTCATGTCACTACATTTCCTCATCCTTAAAATGCAGCCCCCTTTTATAGAATCAAATTCTTTTTTTTTTTTTTTTTTTGAGACATAGTCTTACTCTGTCGCCCAGGCTGCAGTGCAGTGTCATGATCTCGGCTCACTGCAACCTCTACCTCCCAGTTTTAAGTGATTCTCCTGCCTCAGCCTCCTGAGTAGCTGGGATTACAGGCATGCACAACCATTCCTGACTAATTTTTATATTTTTAGTAGAGATGGGGTTTCACCATGTTGGCCATGCTAGTCTCGAATTCCTGACCTCAAGTGATCTGACCACCTTGGCCTCCCAAAGTGTTGAGATTACAGCTGTGAGCCACCATACCCAGCCTATAGAATCAAATTCTGTCTGGTTCTCTTCCATTCCTATTCAGTTATTTAGTAATAAAATCAGTGTTCCAGCACATTTCAGGGCTTCGTGCAAGTGGATTGCACTGAACTGCACCAGTCCTCAGCCAAATTTTATGCTCCCTTTTCATAAATACCTGAGTAATATTTAAACCCAAGAAGGCAGGGAAAAAGCAACAGAGACCCAAAGGGAGTCAGCCAAGAACCTACGTGAGTTGTGTATTCGGAGTGGTGCTCCTACCATCCTGGAGCATAAATCTTAAACTGCGGATCTGTTCTTTTTTGTAGACTCCACACCGGACAGCTTGACAACCACTTTAATGTCCAGGTCTCGCTAGGCAAAAGTAGTCCAATGCACAATGAGGTGTCCTGTCTTGTGTAATGTTCAAGAGCTTGGCACCGACATGTCTATTTTCACCCTTCCTGGAAGAAGTCAACCCTTTTCCCCATCTACCCAGTCTCAATCTCAGGCAACAGGCTGCACACTTCCCCTAGTCTTGACAAAAATGTTAGCAAGAAGTACGATCTTGAAACCATTCCTTTCCATCGGCCTGTCCTCTTTTCATTGTTTCTCCAAATACATTATCCATGTGGCCCCGAAAAGTGGAGCCTGCAGGTGGACTTTGGATGGTACCTAGATAACCTTTTCAGTAAGAAGTTCCTTTTACTACATTTCAGATTTTTAAAGGTGAAAAAAATAATTATAGTGATACAGATGAGTTTTCTTTTCTTTTCTTTTCTTTTTTTCTTTTTAGAGATGAGATCTTGCTCTGTCACCCAGGCTGAAGTGCAGTGGCACAATCAGGGCTCACTGCAGCCTCGACCTCCTGGGCTCAAGTGATCTCCCCACCTCAGCCTCCCAAGTAGCTGGAACTGCAGGTGTGTGCCACCATACCCAGCTAATTTTTTATTCTTTTTTTTTTTTTGCAGAGATGGGGTCTTGCTATGTTGCCTGGGCTGGTCTCAAACTTCTAGCCTCAAGCAATCCTCCCTGCTTAGCCTCCCAAAGCACTGGGATTACAGGCATGAGCCACCAAACCTTGCTGAATTTTATTTTTTTATCGTGAGTTAATTCCAGTAACAACAATGTAATCTGAAGTACCTTTCTTAGTAGCCAACATCAATGGAATGCTGGGGATGTTCCAGGTAGAGCTGGCAGGGCTTTGTAAGCACCCTCCTCACAACCCTCCATGGTAGATAGTATTATTCTCACTTCACAGATGAGGAAAGTGAGGCTCAGAGACAGTGAAGCAAGTTGCTCAGTTATTGTATCAGAGCTGCCTTCGACTCTGCTACTCTGCTCTTTTTTTTTTTTTTTTTTTTTTTTTTAATGAAATGGAGTTTTGCACTGGAATATGGTGGCACAATCTCGACTCACTGCAACCTCTGCCTCCCGGGTTCAAGTGATTCACCTGCCTCAGCCTCCCAAGTAGCTGGAATTATACCACCACACCCAGCTAATTTTTTTTTTTTTCTGTATTTTTAGTAAAGGTTGGGTTTCACCATGTTGGCCAGGCTGGTCTCTAACTCCTGACCTCAAGTGATCCACCCATCTCAGCCTCTTAAAGTGCTGAAATTATAGGCATGAGCCACTGCGCCCAGCCTATTCTGCTCTATTGATACACTCACTTTAAATTGTTAATCATTGAAATGAAGCTCCAAAGCAATGGAATTAGGACTCAGCGGGTCTGCTGTTGGCCAGGGAATCTGTATATTTACCACATCTCAGCAGATGCTGCTGCACCTCTCTAGGGAGATCTGTGCGAGCCTCTGAACCAGATGATCTTTACAGTCTCTTCCAGATGGAAAAGACAGCAACAAACATATCTATTGAGCACACTGAGCCCTGAACACTAAACTGGGCATGTACTGGGTATAAACTCATCCTTTCCTGTCCAGTCAGTCTCCCCTTTTTCCTTCCAGGAAAAGCCCCAGATCCTTCTGACCTCCACCCAGCAATCCTTCTCTAGAGAAGCCAGGATTCAGCGAAAATTCAGCAACGGTGAGCACTTGACTTATTCCCCTAGGGATATGGCGCATTAGTCACCCCATAAACATTTAATTATATTTAGCCATATTTTATAAGCTGGCACATTATCAGAGCTGTCTCTCTCTGTTGCCCCAAGTGCCACTGTTTGAAAGTACCCATAAGACCTCTTAATGTTGTGTCCCTCTTGGCTTCTGGTAAAACATAGGCATATACAACAAAAGAAACTAGGAAAGGCAGATGCTGCTGAGTTAGCCAAGAGTGCTTGCAGAAACCCCTTGAAGAAGGAAATATGTGTGTCATTCAAGTGCGGTGTAATTTTCAAAGGATGTTACCCTAATGACGTGCATAGAAATGCCTGGGGACCCTGTTGACCACACACATGCACAGACACACCCACACACCTGCACTCAACAGAGGGTGATTCTATCAGTCTGGGCTAGGGCCCTGGAATTAGCATTTTAACATTTCATTGCAATATTAATGTACAGAAAAGTACAAAAAGTAGACATCTCAATTAATTTTCACACCCATGCAACCAGAACCCAGATCAAGAAACAACACTGCCAGCACCCTAGAAGTCTCTTTTTTTCCCTTTATCACTACTTCTCTCCAACAGTTACTGTTTTGCTTTTTTTGTTTGTTTTTGTAGTTTTGTTTTGTTTTTTTTTTTTGAGACGGAGTCTCACTCTGTCACCCAGGCTGGAGTGCAGTGGCACGGTGCGATCTCCACTCACTGCAGCCCCTGCCTCCCGGTTCAAGCGATTCTCCTGCCTCAGCCTCCCGAGTAACTGGGATTACAGGTGCGTGCTACCATGCCCAGCTAATTTTTGTATTTTTAGTAGAGACGGGATTTCACCATGTTGGCCAGGATGGTCTCAGTCTCCTGACCTCATGATCCGCCCACCTTGGCCTTCCAAAGTGCTGGGATTACAGGCGTGAGCCACCGCGCCCGACCCCAACAGTTACTATTATTCTAATTTATAACCCATGCATTAGGTTTTACCAATTTCTGTATTTATAGAAATGGAAATATATATTGTACACCCTTTGGTGTCTGACTTATTTTGCTTGACCTTGTATTTGTGAAATTCATCTATGTTGCTGCCTACAGTTACAGTTTATTCTTTTTCAGTGCTGCATAGATTTTTCATTGTGAATGTAATGCAATGTTTAAATTTATTCTAAGACTGCTAATGGGCAATTGGATATATTTCAGTTTGCAGCTATTGTGGATAGTGCTGCTATGATCATCCTAGTACATGTCTTTTGATGAATAAATGTACACTGTTCTATTTCTAGGGATGGAATTGCTGGGGGAAATCATCATTTTTAACAAGCAACTCAGGAAATGCTGACTCATGCTGACATTTAAGGACCACACAAATAGACAAACAAGTAAGTTACCATTTACCAAGATTATTAATCAGGCTTGGCTTACACATCAATACACGAGATATAAATTGTGTCCACAAAACCCTTACAGTCTTATTGAGAAAGCAAAACTTAGACTTACTAAGTATATATTGAAGAAAACATTTTACACAAAATAACTCAGAGAGCCACTCCAAATATTCTTGTCTAGAACAATATACACATATATAGAACAAAGCTGCAAAGTAGCTTCCTATAGGAAAGACACTCATTATGTTTCGTTTAGTTTGGCATAAATAATGGGGGGTTTTGTTTGTTTTTTTGTTTTGTTTTGTTTTGTTTTGAGAGTAGGTCTTACTCTGTCACCCAGGCTGGAGTGCGGCAGAGCAATCACAGTTCACTGAAGCCTCAACCTCCCAGGCTCAAGCTATGCATCCACTGCAGCACCCGCCCCTGCCCCCTCCCCAAGTAGCTGGAACTATAGGCACATGACACCATGCCTGACTAATTTTTCTATATTTGTACAGATGGGGCTTTGCTCAGGCTGGTCTCAAACTCCTGGGCTGAAGCGATCCACCTGCCTTGGCATCCCAAAGTGCTGGGATAACAGGCATGAAGCACCGCACCCAACGATGTTTCAAAAATCAAATGATGTCACTTTAAGTCTTTGTTTTTTTGTGTCTCTTGAAAAATTAAGCTCTCGCAACACTGGGTCCTCATTCCTGAATGGCTGTAATTGGCTGGAGCTGAGCAACAGCTGTCTCTTCAGATGGGACATGTGGTCTCCAGGGCACCAGACCCCCACTAATTCCTGTTGTCTTACCCTGGCCTCCTTCCCTCATTCGCTGCTTGATTCTTGTGGGCATTTGGCTTTCTAGTCCCTGGTCTAGGGAATTACATTTTTTAAACATTTTCCTGTAGGAAAATGTTCTGTCCTCACAAGAACCCTGCAGGTTCTCTGGGGCCTAGTAAGATTATGCCCATTTAGGGGCTGAGGAAATTGAGGTTTCAAGAGTGATTGAACAAAGTGGCATAACTAGTAAGTGGCGGTTTTCTATTTCCTAACGCAGAGGGCTATTTGGAGAAATATTTTTAAATCGTATGTGTGCTTTTTTTATGTTAAGTATCAACTGAAATAAATCAAGATAGGTGCAACAAGATGTTCATAATAAAGTTCAGCGAATTTTTTTCTTTTTCTGAGGTATCAGTAAGGGAAAAGCTCTGTGGACTAAAGTGGTCACAGACACATTTCCCCTAAGGATGCAGGATTTCACCTGAGCTGTGACACATGACCGGGAAGAGGGGGAGGGCGATAGCATTCCGAACAGGGGCTCAGCTGGAGCAAAGACAAGGAATGAGAAATAGGCAGGTCTGAGGGAGAGACGCACAAGACAGAGGCTCAGAGGTATAGTGGGAACTGAGTCTCCTTATAGTTGCTGGCTGTGTTGCCTTGGGCAAAGGGCAACACAGTTGGTTTGTTGGGTCGCTTTAAAGGTAAATCCCTCCCTAGGTTTTCAGAGGACTAAAGGAAACGATGTATGCTAAGTTAGTTAGTTTATTCATCCTTATTAGGAAGAACAGCACAGTACTGACTGGCAACCACATAAGAAATGATCACTATTGTGCTCTTAATATCACAATGTTGATGGCTGGCTTGCCAGAGGTTGGCAGTACAACGAGGAGAAGAACTGAGTAGCTCCCCAGGGAGTCCGATCTTGAAGCAAGATCTTCATCCGTATGCCGTACCCCTCAACCCTACCCAAACCTCACTGCTCCTTAACTGTAGGTGGTGGGTGTTTTATCTGAACTCTCTTCCTCAGTATTACTCTTTAGTTTGCTCTTGAAGTCACTGTTAAGAAGCATCATCCACTGGGTAAAATATATTAAGACAAAATCTTCCTTCAGATGCACCCACTTTGGAGCTTGCGCTGTCATGAGTCTAGTAGGCTTTGATGCTTAGGAAGGGAGGTCATATGGTATAGTGGAATTAGAGTGGATTCTAAGATCTGACATAGGTTTGATTTCATGAACATCTTGCTGTGTAGCCTTGGGTGAGCCATTGAAACTCCATGTTTCAATTTTCATTGTCTACAAAATGAGAAAAATAATACCAACCACTCAGGGTGATTGTGAAGATTCAAGATAAATATATAAAGTGGCTGTCACATAGTAGGTGCTCAGCTCATTGTCATTATTGTTGATCCAGTGTAAGATCTTTATCCAAAGAGCCTCTGAATTTACTCATACTTAATTTTCTGGGATCTTCCCCAGGCACAGGCACAATATTGTAAATACACTAGGGACTCAATCATATCAGCTGACTTTCTGGTCCCATCTGTGTTGCTTAAAAAGCTGTGTGACCATAAGCAAGTCCCCTAAACCATTTAGGTCTCAATTTCTACATCCATGGAATGGGGGAGGGACCCTGTATGAACTCTAGCATTAACATTTTTAAAAGGCTACATATAACACAAAAAGAACAAATAGCATTTTTTTACATTTTTATTTTATTTATTTATTTATTTATTTATTATTTATTTATTTTGTTTCTGAGACAAAGTCTCACTCTGTCACCCAGGCTGGACTGCAGTGGCACAATCTCAGCTCACTGCAACCTCCATCTCCCAGGTTCAAGTGATTCTCCTGCCTCAGCCTCTCAAGTAGCCGGGATTACAGGTGCCCGCCACTACGCACAGCTAATTTTTTGTATTTTTAGTAGAGATGGGGTTTCACTGTGTTGGCCAGGCTGGTCTCAAACTCCTGACCTCGTGATTCACCCACCTCAGCCTCCCAAAGTGCTGGGATTACAGGTATGAGCCACCACGCCGGGACAATAGTAAATTTTTAAAAGAAACTGTTTTAGGCCAGGCACAGCAGCTCACTCCTGTGATCCCAGCACTTTGGGAAGCCATGGTGGGTGGATCACTTGAGCCCAGGAATCCAAGACCAGCCCGGGTAACATGGCAAAATCCTGTTGCTACAAAAAAAATACAAAAGTTAGCTGTGCATGATGGCACGTGCCTGTGGTCCCAGCTACTCAGGAGGCCGAGAGGGGAGGATCATCTGAGCCCAGAAGGCAGAGGTTGCAGTGAGCTGAGATCATGCCACTGCACCCCAGCCTGGGAGACAGAACAAGACCCTGTCTCAATATAAAAAGAAAAAAAAAACCCAAACTATTTTACCAATAAGAAGTCCAGAGCAGTAAGGAGGTTGCAGGATTGTTACCCCAGACTCAGCAATGTCACTGAGGAGGTCGGTGTTTTTCCTGTCTTGTCTCTGCCATCTTTTGTATTAATGACAAAAACCTACTGCAGCTGCAACCATCACATTTTTCCCCAAGAATATCCAAAGGCCGTAAGGAAGGGCAGTTTCTCCTCATGCATTTTTTGTATCAGGGATAAAAGGGTTTTTTCCTCCCAGGATTTCTCTTGAGCTCACTGGCCACAGTTTCACCACATGGAAAAAGAAATGGAATTACCATGATTGGTTAGATGAAGGTGTCTAAAACATGGTACTATTGACATTTTGGACAAGGTTATTCTTTATTGTGGGGAGTGCCTTATGCATTATATGAAGCATCCCTGGCCTCTATCCACTAGATGCCAGTGGCAACCCCTTTGATAATAAAAAGTGATAATAAAAAAGTCTCTGATATTGTCTAGTATCCCTGATAGGGCAGAATGGCCCCAGTTGAAAACCACTAATTTATACTAATCAGCACTTAATCCTCCCTGGAGATGGGGAAGGATAACCTTCCCAAAACACATAGCAAAATCAATACCTGACATCATTAGGGTCCTGCCAGCAAGGAATAAAGCAGAGGGCTTGAGAGGAACACAGAGGGTGACACTTGGCTCTGTCTGATACAAGTGACGAATTGGTAAAACAACTAGAGGTACCCATTCTGGAAGCAATACAATTTCAGATAAGAGAACTGATAGCTAATTCCAAATGTTGGTGGCACCAGCCTACAGAAGGAAAGGAGAATAGAATGAACACTTACTGAGGATCTCCAGTTACCCATCCTTTGCTGGATTCTTTATATGAATTTTGCTTTTAATTCTGAGAGCACTACAGTGAAAGACTAAGCTTGCGTCATTTGACTCCTGGAGGGTTATGACCAGGGAGCGGGCAGATACTACATTCACTTTTTCTTGTTCCACAGACCCCTTTGGTAGCCTGGAGAAGTCTGCTGGATCCCATATTAGAATAATGTTTTAACTGCATAAAACAGAATATCAGTATAGTGAAAGGATACAGGTGAGTTTTTTCTCACCGAGGACTTAGGAGGAAGGTTGGAGGGATTCAAGAGGGATTCAAGATTCGTATGAGTTTGGACCTTTAAAAGCCCCTCCAGTTTATTTGTTTTAATTCTTATTTTTCTTTCCTTTTTTTTTTTTTTTTAATTGAAACAGGGCCTCACTTCGTCACCCAGGCTGGAGTGCAGTGGCACGATCTTGGCTCACTGCAACCTCTGCCTCCCGGGCTCAAGTGATCCTCCCACCTCAGCCTCCCAAGTAGCTGGGACCACAGATATGCACCACCACACCCAGCTATTTTTTTGTATTAATATTTTTAGTAGAAATGGGGTTTCGCCGTGTCACCCAGGCTGGTCTGGAGCTCTTGAGCTCAAGCGATCCGCCCTCCTCAGCCTCCCAAAGTGCTGGGATTACAGGCGGGAGCCACTGTGCCCAACTAATTCTTACTTTTCTAACTATAAAATTAATGTACCCTGATTGAAAAACAATGAGAGAATATAGAAAAGTATAGAGTGTTCATATTCCCATCACCCAGAAACAATCACCATTGACATTTTAGTAAGCCCTTCCAAACTTGTGTATTTTTATACATCTATACATATGCATGAGACATACATAGGGATATACTTTTTCCACCAAAATGGAACACTTCATAATTATTTGTAACCTGCTCTGTTTCATTTAGCAGTTCGGGAACATTTTTCTGAGTTAGAAACTTTTATTCTAGACTGGGAACAGCAAAGTATACTCCACAAGCCAAATCAGGCCCTCTGCCTTCTTTAGTAAATAAAGTTTTATCAGAACACGACCATGCTCATTTTTTTGCATGTTGTCTGTGACTGCTTTCACATTACAAACAGGAGAACTCAGTAGTTGTGACTGAGACCATATGGCCCATAAGTCTAAATTTTTATTATGTGGCCCTTTATAGAAAAAGCCTGGGGACCTATAAGCTAGATCACGGATTTTAAACCTGAGGGTTTATGAATTTGGGTTGGCGGGGAGACTACATCTTTATTTTTATCAATTCTAGCTGAAATTTAACATATCTTTCAAATTCTTGGTATAGACAATAAATCACAGTTGTGTTAGCAGCACCTGTGAATTTGTCTCCACTAAAAACCATAAGTATTAATATACCACGGAGAGTTTGTCACAGGTATCTAGATGTATTTATGTTTACCACTACTTGAAAATTATAATTATTAGTTCTATTACTAGATGTTTTTATGTTATGCCTTTAAAAAGAAGAATCAGCTGGGCAACATGGCGCACGACTGTAATCCCAACACTTTGGGAGGCCAAGGCAGGAGGATCACTTGAGACCAGGAGTTCAAGACCAGCCTGGGCAATATGGCGAAACCTCATCTCTACCAAAAATACAAAAATTAGCCAGGTGTGGTGACGTGCACCTGTAATCCCAGCTACTCGGGATGCTGAGGTGGGAGGATGGCTTGAGCCTGGGAGGTTGAGGCTGTAGTGAGCCGTGATTGCACCACTGCACTCCAGTCAGATCCTGTCTCAAAAAAAAAAAAAAAATCACATTTATTAATACATTACAAAAAAATTTTGGTATTCTGATTATTTTATTTCCATGTATCTGTTTTCTTCACATTCCTATGTATTCAGTTTTACACCATTAAAAACATTATTCTGAGAAGATATTGCTTACATTTATCCAGATTGCCAAAGGGGTCCATGGAACAAGAAAACGTTAAGAATTTCCAGTCTAGGTAATTTTTCATGACTGTCTATTATTTCACTGTTGTTGCTATTTAATCAATATGTAGGCTATTTCCAATTTATCATTCCTATTTTAAAATATATTATTGTAATTATTTTATAACAGATAATTATAATTGTTTTAAAATAATCTTTTAAATCCCATGAGGTATGCAAATCCATATACTCTTGTCAAGTAAATATTTACTTGGGATAAATTCCTTCAACTGAATTGTTGGATCAGTGGTGAGACCCTTTCTTAAGTTCCTTGATACATGTTGCCAAGTTTTTTGTTTTGTTTTGTTTTGTTTTGTTTTGTTTTGAGATAAGGTCTCACTCTGTTGCCCAGGCTCAAGTATGGTGGCGCAATGAGGAATCACTGTAGCCTCAACCTCCCACCTCAGCCTCCCGAGTAGCTTGGACAACAGTCACATGCCACCAACCTGGCTATTTTTTTGTATTTTTAGTAGAGATGGGGTTTTACCGTGTTACCCAGGCTGGTTTTGAACTCCTGAGCTCAAGCAATCCACCTGCCTCAGTCTCCCAAAGTGCTGGGATTGCCAAACATTTAATAGTGACAATGATGATGGTGGTGGTAGTGATGATGATGATATAAACATGGTACTTACTATATGCCAGACACTGTTGTAAGCATTGTTCATGTAATAACTCATTTAATCTTCTGAGGACACCATAATTATACCCTTTTGCAGATGAGCAGACTGGAAGAGAAAAGTAAACTCTCCCGCCGGGCGCGGTGGCTCACGCCTGTAATCCCAGCACTTCGGGAGGCCTAGGCGGGCGGATCATGAGGTCAGGAGATTAAAACCATTCTGGTTAACACGGTGAAACCCTGTCTCTACTAAAAATACAAAAAATTAGCCGGGCGTGGTGGCGGGCACCTGTAGTCCCAGCTACTCAGGAGGCTGAGGCAGAAGAATGGCACGAACCCAGGAGTTGGAGCTTACAGTGAGCCAAGATCGTGCCGCTGCACTCCAGCCTGGGCGACAGAGTGACAGTCCATCTCAAAAAAAAAAAAAAAAAAAAAAAAAAAAAAAAAAAAAAAAACAAGAAAAAACGAAAAGAAAAGTAAACTCTCCCAGAGTCACACAGCTACTCAGGCAGGATAGCTTCATAGTCTTTACTCTTCATGAGACGCTCTGAAAACCCACTGCAAAGGAAGCTGAGATATGAATGACAGGTAGGAGCCAGCCCTGACAAGACCAGGCCAGGAGAGTATCCCAAGAGAAAGGGAACAAGGAGAGGTGATGGTGTAGCCAGAGCTGATGGGCGAAGCCTAGATTGGAAAGAGAGATGGGAGAGGAAGCCCAGATCACGTAAGGCTTTGGGAAGCCATTGACGGGTGCTGAGGCAGGAAGTGGTGGAACCTGACCAGCATCATGGAAACAGCCCTCTGACTGGTGTGGGGATTATTCCCAGGGAGAGGGCAAGAACAGAAGAGGGACATCCCATTGAGAGGCTATTGTGAAGGCCCAGACTAGGATAGATGTGGGCAGGCCATGCCTAGTCATCAAATTTGTGATATATTTGAATATAGAGCCAAACACTACTTTCATGGTATATCTTCAGTCTTTTCTGATCATGGGATCTTCCTCTACTACCTTTCAAAATATGTTTCTTTCTGAGGGATTTTAAGATTTTGTGGCTACAAAATACAAAGTGGAATACACATTTTAAACTTACCTGATAAATTTGATGTCTAGACCATCACTATCCAATATTAATATACCACAAGTCACATATGTAACTTTAAATGTTCTATTCGTGACGTTAAACAAGTTAAAAGATACAGATGAAATTAATTTTAATAACATATTTTATCATTAAATATGACTTAAATATATGACCCAAACTAGTATCACTTCAATATGTAATTAACACTTAAAATTAGTAATGAAATATTTTACATTCTCTTTTCATACCGAGCTTTAAAATTCTGGCGTGTAGGCTGGGCGCAGCGGCTCACGCCTGCAATCCCAGCACTTTGGGAGGCCAAGGTGGGGGGATCACCTGAGGTCAGGAATTCAAGACCAGCCTGGCCAACATGGCGAAACCCCGTCTCTACTAAAAACACAAAAATTAGCCAGGCGTGGTGGCATGCGCCTGTAATCCCAGCTACCCAAGAGGCTGAGCCAGGAGAATAGGAGAATTGCTGGAACCCAGGGGACAGAGGCTGCAGTGAGCCGAGATTGCACCACCGCACTCCAGCCTGGGCAACAAAGCAAGACTCCATCTCAAAAAAAAAAAAAAAAAAAAAAAAAAAAAAAAAATTCTGGTGTGTATTTTACCCTCACAGCAAATCTCAGTTTTCCTTGAGAGCTTGTAGTATTTTGGCTACAAAATACAAAATGAAATACATATTTTTATATTCATCTGATAAATTTGTTATGTCAGGAACATGACCATTCCACAGAAATATAATTTGTCACATATGTCATTTTAAATGTGCTAGTAGCGACTTTAAAAAGAAACAGGACCAGCCATATCTCATGTGCTCAATAGCTGCATATGTCAAGCAGCTACTACATTGGACAGCACAGCTCTAGAACACTCAATTCATTCAAAATAATAACAAAAACCTAAACCATCTAGAAATAATTCTAACAAGCAATGTACAGAAGCTGTATATATACTTAAAACGGGAGGATTGCATGAGACCAGAGTTCGAGACCAGCCTAGGCAATATAGCGAGACTCCATCTCTATAAAAAAATTTTTAATAAGTAGCCAGTCTTGGTGGTGCACACCTGTAGTCCTAGCTGCTCAGGAGGCTGAGGCAGGAGGGTGGCTTGAGCCCAAGAGCTCGAGGTTTCAGTGACCTATAAGGCAAATCTATAAGGACTTCAGACAGATTAATAGTCACCTGGGGCTGGGAGTGATGGAGGAATTGGGGGGGTGCTGCCCAAAGGATAGGGCAATTCTTTTGGAGGTGATGATATTGTTATAAAACTCATGTAATAATGATTGCACAACTCTGTGAATATACTACAAACCATTTGATTGTTTTCTTTAAGTGGGTGAATTATATGATACATGAATTATATCTCAACAAAGCTTTTCAAAAAGAACCCACATATTTATCTAATAATCTAAGACAAGATCATGAGTCATGAAGACTGATAACAGAATGTACCTGGTAATAGAAAGCCTATGAGACAGGAAATCAGAATCCCTATGACCATATTGAGAGGTGACAGCATGCTGGCAGCACACGCAGCCCTCGCTCACTGTCCGCGCCTCCTCGGCGCCCACTCTGGCCGTGCTTGAGGGGCCCTTCAGCCTGCCGCTGCACCGTGGGAGCCCCGCTCTGGGCTGGCTGAGGCCAGAGCTGGCTTCCTCGGCTTGCGGGGAGGTGTGGAGGGAGAGGCATGGGTGGGAACCCGGGATGCGCACGGTGCTTGCCGGCCAGCGCAAGTTCCAGGTGGGCATGGGCTCCGTGGGCTCCGCACTCGGAGCATCAGCCAGCAACACCAGCCAGGCAGTGAGGGACTTAGCACCCAGCCCAGCAGCTGCAGAGGGTGCGCCGGGTCCCCCAGCAGTACTTGCCCACCGGCACTGCGCTCGAATTCTCGCCCAGCCTCAGCTGCCTCCCTGTGGGGCAGGGCTCAGGACCTGCAGCCTGCCATGCCTGAGGCTTCCCCTGCTGTGGGGTCCTGTGTGACCCGAGCCTCCCCAGGGAGCGCCTCCCCAAGGAGCACCGCCCCCTGCTCTGCGGCGCCTGGTCCCATCCACTGCCCAAGGGCTGAGGAGTGCAGGCTCACGGCAGGGGACTGGTGGGCAGCTCCACCTGCAGCCCTGGTGCATGATCCACTAGGTGAAGCCAGCTGGTCTCCTGAGTCTAGTGGGGACTTGTAGAACTTTTATGTCTAGCTAAGGGATTGTAAATACACCAGTTGGCACTCTGTGTCTAGCTCAAGGTTTGTAAATGTATCAATCAGCACAATGTATCTAGCTCAAGGTTTGTAAGTGCACCAATCAGTGCTCTGTGTCTAGCTAATCTAGTGGGGACTTGGAGAACCTTTATGTCTAGCTAAGGGATTGTGAATGCACCAATCAGCACTCTGTGTCTAGCTCAAGGTTTGTAAATGTACCAATCAGCACAATGTATCTAGCTCAAGGTTTGTAAGTGCACCAATCAGTGCTCTGTGTCTAGCTAATCTAGTGGGGACTTGGAGAACCTTTATGTCTAGCTAAGGGATTGTGAATGCACCAATCAGCACTCTGTGTCTAGCTCAAGGTTTGTAAATGCACCAATCAGCACCCTGTGTCTAGCTCAGGGTTTGTGAATGCAGCAATCAGTGCTCTGTGTCTAGCTAATCTAGTGGGGACTTGGAGAACTTGTGTGTCTACCTCAGGGATTGTAAACGCACCAATCAGCGCCCTGTCAAAACAGAACAATCAGCTCTCTGTAAAATGGACCAGTCAGCAGGATGTGGGTGGGGCCAGATAAGGGAATAAAAGCAGGCTGTCCCAGCCAGCCCTGGTAACCTGCTCAGGTGCCTTTCCACACTGTGGAAGCTTTGTTCTTTTGCTCTTTGCAATAAATCTTGCTCTTTCGGTCCGCACTGCCTTTATGAGCTTTAACACTCACCGCGAAGGTCTGCAGCTTCACTCCTGAGCGAGCGAGACCACGAACCCACCAGAAGGAATAAAACTCCAAACACATCCGAACATCAGAAAGAGCAAACTCCGGACACGCCGCCTTTAAGAACTGTAACACTCACCGCGAGGGTCTGCGGCTTCATTCTTGAAGTCAGTGAGACCAAAAACCCACCAATTCCAGACACAATATGAGCTACTTGTCCCTTATCTATAAACAGTACCTACACTACCTACTTAACCACACAGTTAATTGGGAAGATCACATAATAACTTAATCTTTCAAGTAAAAATGTATTGGTCAGCTACTGTGCACCAGGCATTGTTCTGGGTGCTGGGATGTGGACACAATAGTGAACAAAACAAATGTATATTATGCTCTCAGGAAGTCTTTCCTAGTATCAGCAATGGGCAAAAAATAACTAAACCAATACTTGCAGTGATTTTTTGGGTATGACACCAAAAGCACAGGCAACAAAAGAAAAAATAAACAAGTGGGACTACATCAAACCCAAAAGCTTCTACACAGCAAAGCAATCAATCAACAAAATGAAGAGGCAGCCTACAAAGTGAGCAATAATATTTGCAAACCACATATCAGATAAGGGGTTAATATCCAAAATATATCCAGGAACTTACACAACTCAATAGCAAAAACAAAACAAACAAACAAACAAAAAAAAACAATTAAACAGTGGGCAACTGAATAGGTACTTTTCCAAGGAAGACATACAAGTGGACTAATAGACATATGAAAAAAAATGTTCAACATCACTAATAATCAGGGAAAGGCAAATCAAAACCACAATGAAATATCACATCATACCTGTTAGGGTGACTGTTGTCAAACAAAAATAAGAAATAAGTGTTGGCAAAGGCGTGGAGAAAAGAGAACTCTGTACACTGTTGCTGGGAATGTAAATTGATACAGCCATTATGGAAAACAGTATGAAGTTCCTCAAAATATTAAAAACAGAACTACCATATGATCCAGCAATTTCACTATTGGGTATATAATCAAAGGAAATGAAATCAATATATCAAAGAGACACCTGCACCTTTGTGTTTATTGCAGCATTATTTATAGTAGCCAAGATACAGAAAAAATCTAAGCATCCACTGAAAGATGAATGGATAATACAAATGTGGTATATATACACAATGGAATATTACTCAGCCTTAAAAAAGGAAACCCTGCCATTTGCAACACTGTAGATGAACTTGGAGGACATTATGTTAAGTGAAATAAGACACAGAAAGACAAATACTGTATGATCGCACTTTTATGTGGAATCTTTAGAAAGTCAGGCTCATAGGCCGGACACAGTGGATCATGTCTGTAATCCCAGCACTTTGGGAGGCCAAGGAGGAAGGATTGCTTGAGGCCAAGAGTTCAAGATCAGCCTGGGTAACATAGCAAGACTCCATCTCTACATTTTTTTTTTTTTAATTAGCTGGCCATGGTAGTGCATGCCTGTAGTCCTAGCTACTCAGGGGACTGAGGCAGGAGGATCACTTGGGCCCAGAAGATCAAGGTTGCAGTGGGCTATGAAAATGCCGCTGCACTCCAGCCTGGGTGACAGAATGAGACACTGTCTCTTTAAAAAAAAAAAAAAAGTCAAACTCAGAAGTGGAGAATAGAACTGTGATTGTCAGGGGCGAAAAGGGATGAAAATGGGGAGATGTTGACCAAAGAGTTCAAACTTTCAGTTATAAGATGCATAAGTTCTGAGGGTCTAATGTATAGCTTGCTTACTATAGTTAATAATACTGTTTAATAATACTGTATTATTTACTTGAAATTTGCTGGGAGAGCACATCTTAAGTATCCTCATCACACACAAACACACAAAAGATGGTAACTTGCATGGTGATGAGTGTGTTCATTCACTTAATTGGACTAATCATCCCACAATGTATATGTATATCAAATCATCACATTGTATACTTGAATATATGCCATTTTTGTCATTTATGTCTTAATAAAGCTGAAAAAACAAATATATTGGATGATGATAAGATGATAAATGAAAAGTAAAGCTAGGTAAGAGGTGAGAGAACAATGGCTGGGGACAGTATTATATACACATAATGCCACATGACACATGGGGTGCTATTCAGAGAAGACCTCAGTGATGAGGTGGCATTTCTGTGATTTGAGAAAAATATGTCAGCTGGCTTTATAAACTGCAAAATATTAAGGATATTTATTGTTACTGCCATGAATGATATTAACATACCTGTGCACACTCTGAAAGACATAAATATAAATTTCAGATTTCTCCTTCCTCCACAAATGTATCTGTTGTGGACTCAATTGTATTTCCCCAAAATTCGCAGGTTGAAGCCTTAACCCTCAGTGGGTCTCTGCAAGAGGTGGAGAGGATTCAACCCTGTTCTGCTGACTCCAAAGCTCTTACCTATTATTTTACTGTTGTTGACATTTACTTAAATTTCCTTTCCATATTTTTCGAAGCATATATATGACATGTAATATTACATTAAACTTGTAATGTATATTTACGTCCTGCCATTTAAAAATAACATTGCATCATAAATAATTTCAAAGGCTCTTTTGTAGTTTTATAATATATATAAGACATACATTTCTTATTGAAATTGATTATAGTTCATTTTTTATCATTGTTACTTTTATTTGGAATGAAATCTACTTTATCCACTGTATTTTCTAGCTAGTTATTGCTGGTATTCAAAATGCTACCAATTTTTATTTACATCATATCCCAGGAATTTATTAACCTATCTTATAGGTTAGTAAGAACTTCTTCTCATTCTTTCCAATACTATTTCTCATATTTTTATTTCATATATTATTGGCATTGGCCAGAGCATCCAGAACAATCGTAAATCTAATTTTAATGGGAATATGTTTTGCTATTTAACATTGTTTGCTGCTGATATGGGATAAATGTTCTTCGCACACTGAGGAAATAGACTATTCTCCATATTTTTTCTAAGAAATTTTTATTAGATATGAACTTGATAATATTAGGTGGCTTTTCTACATTTATTAAACATTAATTTTTATATTAAACCTTCTGAAGTATCACATGTATAAAACTTCTTTGAAATACTAATATAATCTGTACTTGGTTATCAAAAATGATTATTATAACATAACGTTAAATTTTGTTTGATAATGTCTGAACTTATCTTACTCTGGAAAAGTTTATGTAGTCCAGATAGGAATTATTTATTTTGTGATGGTCTGAGACCTCATTGGCTTGGCCTTAAATCTACTTTAGAGATAATTTTTTAACAAATAGTTCAATTTTCATCCATGATTATTTGGTGGTTTTATGTTCTCACAAAATATCATCCATGTCTTTCAAATCCTCAAACGTATTGATAGACAGAGGACATCTGTTTTTCCTTGCTGTTTTTCATTTGAAATTTCTTTTATTCTGTTTTCCCTCTTTTTCTGGGTAAAAATTTTACCCAGACAAATCTCACAATTTGTCTATTTTACTATTTTTCTTTTAAAACTTATCTAATTATCAATTAAATTGTTCTTCTTTTCAAATCCACTAACTTTTGCTCAATATTTATTATTTTTCCTTCTATTTTCAATGCCTATGTTTTATCACTTTGATAAGTTCTGTGTTGAACATTCACTTCATTTATTTTTGTACTTCCTTAAGCCAATGATTTTGCTCAGAGTTTGGTTTTGCTGGTTTTCTGAAAATATTCTTTTTACATTGATTTCTAAATCATCAGAAATCATACTTTTTATTTCTCTTTTGACTCAGTATTTTTGGGGAAAATTTGTTTGTTTGTTTGTTTGTTTTGAGATGAGGTCTCACTCTGTCACCCAGGTTGGAGTGCAGTGATGTGATCTCGGCTCATTGCAACCTCCACTTCCCTGGCTCAGGCGATCCTCCCACCTCAGCCTCTCAAGTAGCCAGGACCACAGGCGGACCCAAGCCTGGCTAATTTTTTGTATTTTTGGTAGAGACAGGGTTTCACCATGTTCCCCAGCCTGGTCTCAAACTCCTCAGCTCAAGCGATCCACTGACTTGTCCTCCCAAAGTGCTGGGATTACTGTTATGAGCCCCATCACACTTGGACCTATTTTTATTTATTTCTAAAATTCCTTCCTTCCTTCCTTCCTTCCTTCCTTCCTTCCTTCCTTCCTTCCTTCCTTCCTTCCTTCCTTCCTTTCTTTCTTTCCTTCTGTCTGTCTGTCTCTCTCTCTCTCTTTCTTTCTTTCGAGCCAGGGTCTCACTCTGTCACGAAGGCTAGAATGCAGTGGTGTGGTCACAGCTCACTGCAGCTTTGACCTCTTGCACTCAAACAATCCTCCCGCCTCAGCCTCCCAAGTAGCTGGGATTATAGGCACACACCACAAAATGTGGCTAGTTTTTTTTTTTTGCTTGTTTGTTTAATTTAGAGCTAGGGTTTCACTATGTTGCTCAGGCTGGTCTCACTCCTGAGCTCAAGCAGTTCTCCCACCTTGGCCTCCTAAACTGCTGGGACTACAGGCATGAGCCACTGCGCCTGGCCTAAAATTTCTTTGTTACACTTTTGTTATTCACTTCTAATTTTATTGCACTATCTTCAGGACATTTGATCTGTATTTTCATTTGGGGAAGTTATTTTCTCACTGTGCTAACATATAGTCAATTTTTATAAAAATTAATGTGTGCCCAAGAAGAGGATATAGTTTCTGGATACAAATATACTATTAAATCTTAATTTATTGTTCAGATTTTCTCCTCTACGTGTATTTTTTAACTACCAGATTTGTAAAAGTAAATGAAAAATGTTTCAGAAGCTCTCACAATTACCTTTTATCCATTCTTCCTTTTTTTCTGGCTCTTTGATAAACAAAGCATGTACATTACTGACTATTCTACCTTTGGTGTGAATTTTAACTTATATCAGTATAAAATTTCCTCTTTTGTCTCATTAATGCTTTTTTTGCCTCAGATTCTACACTGTCAGAAAATAATTTTCCCACCTCTGTGTTCTTTTCATTGGCATTTGCCAGAAAAATCTTACTCATTCTTTTAAGTCTAATCTTTTCTTTTTAATTTCCTTGGGGGGTGGGGGTGCATTTTGTAACCAACATGCTATATTTTGTTTCTTTTCTTTTAACTAGTGTCAGTTACTAGCAAAGAAAGTGTGTTTTAATTTCTTTTGAGGGAGCAGGCTTCACTGTTTCATGAGAACTGCAAGTTGCTTTCCTAGTACTGCACCATTTGACTTAGTGAAAATTCTTCTGATGCTCTACATCTGATTGTCTGTCAGGGCTGGTTTCTATATTTTTCTTAGTTCTCATTAAGTATTTGAGTGGAAGTTGGCAGATACTGTGTCAGGGCCTGCAAGCAGTTGCCATTTTAAATTAGGCCAAGTTTTCATGCTTCATAACTTAACAAAAGAAACAAGTTGCTGCTGGAAGTAAACTCTATCATGTGTTCATCTTTGTGTCACTCACTAGATTCAATTTCTGCCCAAGTGAGCCTGATATAGAACTAAAATACAGTTCTGTTTCACAGGTATTTATTGGCCTGCCAAGCACTGGGCTAGCTTTCATTTATTGATTCACTTTTCACAAAAATGTATTGAGTACTTACTTGTGCTAGGCACTGTTCTCACCCTGGAGATAAAGTGGTGAACAAAACAGTGTTTGTATTCTTGATGAGAATACAGTACATTGTAGTACCAAAAAAAAGCAATGTAAAATAAATATATAATTCTGTATATGTGCCATATGGAAAAATAAAGCCCAGTTAGAGAACAGAGAATGATGAGAAGAGGTGGCTGTTTTAGATGGCCGGGGGAGTGACGTTGGAGCCGAGACCTGAAAGAAGTAACAGAGCTGCCACAGGAGATTTGGGGCAAAAAGCTCCAGGCAGGGGGAGCAGTACTATGACCAAGGTCCTAAGACAAAAACAGGCTGCGGTCCGGAGTGAACCGTGATAATGTTCCTCTGTGTCACTCAATCAGAATTCAAAGCCCTGCACAGAAGTAGCTGAGCTCGGGTTCATGTGCTCCCACCCTGGCGTCCAGGCAGAATGAAGAGGAACAACCTGTCATCCGCCTCTGACTTTTGTAATAAGAGAGGGAGCACATGCAATCGGTGACTCCTCCCAAATTAGAACAAAAGTTAGCTGCTAAATAAATACAGTTCGTTCCTTTGGCTGCTCAACATACCTTTCCATAGGTATATATTTTTTTAAAGTTTCCAGTTAACATTTTGCCACCAAATCTCATCTCAATCTCATCCACTTCCCAGAAGAAGGCAACACAAAATTTCTTTGGTTCCTGTATCCAACCTAAAGTCTGGGATTTCTGCAGAGGACCATTCTTCTAATTCTTTTGGATCCCATCTCAACATTATAAGCCCTGTGGACTCAACTGTAAACCTAACCACAATAACACACCCTATATAAAAATAGTGTGGGGAAGAAGGAGAAGGGAAATCAACAAACACAAACACACATAAATATGCATGCATTCTATTTAAAATATATATGTAAGTAAATATAAAATATTAAAATATTTTAAATGGTTTCTATTCTAAAATGTTTTAAATTATCTCTTAAATTTAAAAGGCAAAATATAAATTAAAACTGACACCTATCAAAATTTTAAATCAAATTATTTAAATAAAGCTGAATTTTAAATTTAATTATCCACCGCTCTGGGTATAAACTGCTGCTTGCGATAAATTTGATTAAAAGAAGTTACAACAAAAACAAAAACAAAAAGGTCTAAGTTTAGCTACTTCATCTTTTAAAGGATCTAAAATATTTTTGATGTAAAAAAAATTTTAGGTCACAAAAAACAACATGTGAAACATACCACAAAAAAGGCATTCCAATATGCAAGGAAACTAGATCGAGGAAACAAAATCCTTTATATGACTGGAATTTTCCAAAGTAACTGAGCTATTTCACATTTCCACAGGCAATGCATGGGTGTTCCAGTTTCCCCACATCCTTGTCAGCACTTGTTATTGTGTCTTTTTTATTACAGCCACTCTAGTGAGCATGAAGTAGCATCTTATGGTGACTTTAATTTACATTTTCCTAATGTCTAATGATATTACCACCTTTTCAATTGCTTATTGCTCATCGGTATATTTTCTTTGGTGAAATATCTATTCAGATCTTTTGGTCATTTATTTATTTATTTTTGAGACATAGTCTTGCTCTGTCACCCAGGCTGGAGTGCAGTGGCGTGATCTCGGCTCACTGCAAGCTCTGCCCCCTGGGTTCGTGCCGTCCTCCTGCCTCAGCCTCCCAAGTAGCTGGGACTACAGGCGCCTGCCACCAGGCCCAGCTAATTTTTTGTATTTTTTAGTAGAGACGGGGTTTCACCGTGTTAGCCAGGATGGTCTCGATCTCCTGACCTTGTGATCCTCCCGCCTTGGCCTCCCAAAGTGCTCGGATTACAGGCATGAGCCACCATGCCCGGCCTGGTGATTATTTAATTGGGTTAATATTGAGTTGTAAGGACACAACCCCTTTATCAGATAGATAATTTGCAAATATTTTCTTTCACTGTGTGGCTCATCTTTTCACTTTACAATGTCATTTGAAGTGTATTAATTTTTAATTCTGATAAAGTCCAATTCATCCTTTTTTTTCTTTTATGTGCTTTTTTCTGTGCTTTTGGTGTCCTGTCTAAGCTTTTTAATTTATGTTCAAGGAAGACAACATAATTTTGCCTTAAAAATATATAATAGATACAGTTTTCTTACCTTTCCACCAATTTTTGATAAGCCTCATATTATGGTGACAACACTCTCTTCCTAATCTAGTGTCTGCTTTGCAAGGGAAAAATAAATCATTGGGGAAAGCGTTTTGCTATCAGTGCAGACTAAGTCTGCAGGTCATTGAGTTTCTCCATTGAGTTTTTGCCTGTGTATCATGCACTGTCTATCCACACCTACCATCTGACTTCATGGGTAACTTTGCACCACTGGCTTAGTCCTGTAGCACACAAAAATGCTCCATTTTGAAAGCAAAGATCACACTTCATAAGTTCAGCCTCACTGAACCTAAAATAAGACAAAGGGAGATGAGAGACAGTAATATTTAGAGCGCACTTGTGGAGTCAAATAGTCTTTGAGTTCCTGCTCTGCCACTTACTATTGACAATGAGAACTTAGCGAAGTTATTTACTGTCTCTAGACCACAGGTAGTCCTTTCATAGGCGGGTAACAGTTATAGTTAAGCTAGGCTAGCCCTGCACATACTATGCCTTCCATAAATATCAGTCATTGTTGTTACTGTAATTATTATTGCTGTCATTAATATTTAACTGAGACAGGCAAGAAAGAACCCCCAATTGTCAACTTTCAGAAAGTTCTTTTCAATCTAGATTTTTTTTTTTTTTTTTTTTTTTTGAGATGGAGTCTCGCTCTCATTGCCCAGGCTGGAGGGCAGTGGCATGATCTCGGCTCACTGCAACCTCTGCCTCCCGGGTTCAAGCGATTCTCCTGCCTCAGCCTCCCCAATAGCTGGGATTACAGGCATCCTCCACCACGCCCGGCTAATTTTTTTGTATTTTTAGTAGAGACAGAGTTTCACTGTGTTAGCCAGGATGGCCTCAATCTCCTGATCTCATGATCCGCCCACCTCGGCCTGCCAAAGTGCTGGGATTACAGGCGTGAGCCACCGCGCCTGGCCTTCAATCTAGATTTTAAAGATACATAGCTCACGTCTGTAATCCTAGCATTTTGGGGGCCGAGGTGGGAGGATCGCTGAAGCCCAGGAGTTCAAGATGAGCCTGGACAACATAGGGAGACCCCCATCTCTAAAAAAAATTTTTTTAAATTAGCCAGGAGCGGCAGCGCATCTCTGTGGTCCCAGCTACTTGGGAGGATGAAGCAGGAGGATCCCTTGGGCCCAGGAGATCAACGTTGCAGTGAGCTGTGATTGCACCACTGCACTCCAGCCTTCGTGACAGAGTGAGAACCTGTCTCAAAAAAAGAAAAAAGGAAGCACAAAAGATACGTAGGAAATCAGATATTTCTTGCTACTCAAAATGTGGTCTGAGGATCAGCAGCACCAACATCACTTGGAAGTTTGTTAGAAATGCAGAATTTCAGACTCCACCTTACTGAACTAGAACCTGCATTTTAACAAGATGCCCAGGTGATTTTTGTGTGCACATTCCAGCTGGCGAAACCCTAGAATCTCTCTAGTGTGGTAGGTGGAGAGGTTGTGAATGCTCTTGCCTACTGCTTTACCTCCTTAAACTCCACCCACCATTCCCACAATTCGAGTACTAAACAACCCTCCCTTCATTCCCCTAACGTTCTTCAAGGAGCTTGTGCTTTGGCTTGTGGCTTCCTTTATGGGAGCAAAGGCAGCTAGGGAGAGTCCTGTCTTATCTGAGAGGCACTATTACGGTTCATCAGCATTTAATCAGGAGGCTCTGTCATGAGCGGGTTTGCTGTACTCTTTCAAGAAAAAGCAAACAATTAGCACAGAAAAGATATGGATAGATACATAGAAGGATTTGGTTTTCCCTTCCCCAGGAGCCAATTACAAGCTGACAAAACCAGCTATCAAAGCTTGCAGTTAATCTTTTAGAGTCAACATCTGCTGAAACTGCTTCAATGCAGTGTGGCCCTTCTGATGGGCATTTGTGGATTGGAGCTCTTCCCAAAGTCACAGGCTTTTCCTGAGAAAAAGTCATCTTTTCCAGTATGAATTAATAGAATGTATAAGACTTGGACCTTGCTTGACTGCTAACTCATCTGTCCCCAAATCTTTGAAAAGCAGTGCCTCCAAATGGAAAACACAAGTTCCCTCTCTCATTTTTTGATTTAGAAGCCCCAGGAAAAAGCGTGGGAAAAGTCACACCGGAAAATCACACATTTGAGATTCTGTTTGACTGAAATAGAAACTGAGATTTGCTAGCAACTTCTTGGATCAAAGAAGTGGTGGGGTAGGGTGGTGGTTGTGGGGTTGGAGTGAAATGGCAACTTTCCCAAGCAACAACGGAAGGGTCTACGAGAAAGTGTTTCTTTTTCTTAATGCCCACCCCTCATAAACCAGCAAGGAAAACATAGCAAGGAGGCTGGTGGAGTGGCTCATGCTTGTAATCCCAGCCCTCTGGGTAGCTGAGGTGGGAGGATACCTTGAGCCCAGGAGTTCAAGACCAGCCTGGTCCAGATGGTGAGACCTCATTTCTACAAAAATAAATTTTTCTTTCTTTTTTTTTTTTTTTTTTTGAGAAGGAGTCTTGCTCTATCGCCCAGGCTGGAGTGCAGTGGTGACTACAGGTGCCCACAACCACACCCAACTAATTTTTTGTATTTTTAGTAGAGATGGGGTTTCACCATGTTAGCCAGGATGGTCTCTATCTTCTGACCTTGTGATCTGCCTGCCTCGGCCTCCCAAAGTGCTGGGATTACAGGTGTGAGCCACCGCACCCAGCCAAAAATAAAAATTTTAAAAAAATCAGTCGGGGCCAGGCACAGTGGCTCACGCCTGTAATCTTAGCACTTTGGGAGGCTGAGGCTGGTGGATCACTTGAGGTCAGGAGTTCAAGACCAGCCCGGGCAACGTGGTGAAACCCCGTCTCCACAAAAAATACAAAAATTAGCCGGGTGTGGTGATGCATCCCTGTAGTCCCAGCTACTAGCGGGGCTGAGGTGGGAAGATCGCTTGAACCTGGGAGGTTGAGTCTGAAGTGAGCCAAGATTGCACCACTGCACTCCAGCCTTGGTGGCAAAGTGAGACCCTGTCTCAAAAAAAAAAAAAAAAAATTAGCCGGGCATGGTGGTGCGCACCTGCAGTCCCAGCTACTTGAGTACTGAGTTACTGAGTCCTGGAGTTCAAGGCCGCAGTGAGCTATGATCATACTACTGCACTGCAGCCTAGGTGATAGAGAAAGACCCTGTCTCTATAAAAACAAAAACAAAACCCTGAAAACACAGCAAGGAGAAGTATTATAACCATAGGCATTGCATGCAAAGGCTTTGGGGGACAAGATGACATCTAAGTTGAATTTTGCAGGGCAAATGAGTTAGAGGAGAGGAAAAGTGGTCAAGAGGACCATTTTTTCTTAAAATATAACTCACGTACCATAAACATCACCCTTTTAAAGTGTACAGCTCAGTGTTTTTAGTATATTTACAAAATTGTGCAACAATCATCACTATCTCATTCCACTGGCATTCATCACCCCAAAAAGAATCCCATAGCATTAGGAGTCACTCCCCATTCTCTCCTCCTCCTAGCCCCTGGCAACTAATCTACTTTCTATAACAAGATAATTTTTAAAACAGAGAAAAAGCAAGCCTGCCAGGTGATGAGGTAAAAGTTCTTCACAATTAATAAGAGTAGCTCAAAGGTATTCTTTCCCCATTTTAAAATCCAGCTATGGTGAGGCCATCAGATCAGGAGACTGGCTGCCATTGAAAAGACAGTTTGTTATTCACAGTTCTCAAGAGGAGGGGCAGGGTATGTCATGCAGGGCCAGGTCGAGAAGCACCAGGGACAATCAGGAGGGAGAAGGAGGGAAGCAAATGCTTGGGCCAGAGCCTTTATTATGGTTTTTACAGGAAGAAATGGGCAAGTCAGGGTAGTCAGATTTAGAACTGAATAGTTTGAATAATTTCAGTGAGCTCAAAACTATAGGGGGTGGTCTCTAATTGTCCTGTACCTGGCCCAGTGTGATTTAGGGCAGGAGGCTAGTGTCCCAAACTGCAGGAGCCTAATGAAAGAAGGTGGGTGGGAGGTATGGACACAGGATTGGTTGGTTTGCATATGAAAGGCATGCTCTAAAGCAGTTGTTTGCTATCTCTAGGAATTAGCTAATCTTGAGAGAAGCAGTCCCTTCCTGGAATAGAAAGGCCTCCAGATATCAAAGCACCATAAAATGTGCAAAATAAAAAACATGATTAATACACACCAGACAACGTCATCAGCCGGGATATATATATCAGGAGATCAGACCAGTGTCTAATACAAAATGTTTTCATCTGTTTTTGCTTCTTCTTTCTAAACTTAAATATGTTGAGTTTCATTTTAAGCAATAAGATCCATGAAATCATGGGGCTGATATACTTAGTACATTTTCCTATTTTTTTGTTGAGACAGAGTCTCACCTTGGCCTCCCAAAGTGCTGGGATTACAGGCGTTGAGGCACCATGCCCAGCTACCTCGTATATTCTTTAAGTGCATGTTAAAGTAAGTACATAGCACAATTACCTGAATAATGTCACACAGCACTCATGTTTTGCATGTCCCATAATGAGATGCATTGATCTAGTTCAACTTCTTCATTTTATGGAGGACAAATTTAAAGCCAGAAAGGGCAAGTGACTTGCTCAGGGTCACATAACTATTTCTGGCAAAAGACGAATTAGAATCCATTACCCTTGACTCCCCATTCCAATGCATATTCTCATCTGTGTAATTCAAATTTCACTGGTGTTAACAAAAAGCAAGGCAACCACTTTGAGTCACTCTTACCAGGGACCTGCTGTGCTATTCTAATAATTTCATGGTCCAGTCATCTGTTCAGAACTAACAGTGTCATTTGCACAAAAACAAAAGCACCTCTTCTGGTTTGTTTTTCTGTGTTCTTCATTCTCTCCTGCAAGTCACTATGGAGTGGGAAGGAAGGTCTTCTAACTGGATTTCAGATTTCCAGTAACTGATGCATCCCTTGCTCTGAGAACTGGGCCAGGAGAACAGAAGTATAATCCTGGTCCCAACAAAAGTCTAGTTCAATTCATACATTAAAAAGATCAGCATCTAGGCCGGGCGCGGTGGCTCACGCCTGTAATCCCAGCACTTTGGGAGGCCAAGGCGGCTGGATCACTTCAGGCCAGGAGTTCGGGACTAGCCTGAACAACATGGGGAAACCCCGTCTCTACTAAAAATACTAAAAAAAAAAGTAGCCGGGTGTGGTGGTGCCGCACTTGTAATCCCAGCTACCTGGGAGGCCGAGGCACAAGAATCGCTTGAACCCAGGAGGCGGAGGCTGCAGTGAGCCGAGATCGCACCACTGCACTCTAGACTGGGAACAGAGCAAGACTGTCTCAAAAAAAAAAAAAAAAAAAAAAGATTAGCATCTAAAGAAGGAAATGCCATGAAAGCCACACTATGGAAGATTTCAAAAAGTACATAAGAGCGTAGATAAAGGACTTGAAATTTTATGCATAAACGCCCATATATTTTACAAAGCAGGCAAGGAACTTCATTAATATAATGCATGACAAGAAAGCAATCCAGCCCACTTGGCAGGCTTTTCCTTGAGGTATCTGTGGTCTTAATAATGGTGAGAGCTGACACTGAGTCCTCACTTCCCACCAGGCATCTGTCTAAGCCCTCAGTACATGAAGAAGGCACTATGATTCTCTTCACTTTACAGAAAAGGCTACTGAGGTCAAGAGAGGTGAAGTAACTTGCCCAATGTCATACTCACAGTTAGTGGTAGAACTGGGATTCATACACTGGGATGTCTGACCCCCAGGGCCCAGGTCTTAGCCACACCATGTAAAGGACTCCTTTCCCAACACCGTGTCATCCCTTTTTCAAGAAATTCATGTGCTTTGTGTCTGGGCGCCTAACTCAAATTGAACTGCCTTGAAAATATTGAAATATTAAGATTTAGAACTATTCCTGGCACAGATGCTCAACATGAAACAGCTCCAGGGCCACTAAATAGACTGCAGCTCAGGCAGGCCCGCTGTCGATATTGATTGGTTTCCTTGCTACCCTGTTTTAGTTCTTTCTTATTCAAAGTTCATTAGGAATTACTAGAAGGCACTTGGCCCTAGCTCCCTCCACAAATTCAGGATGAACTTTTGTGTGTCATTTCCTAATGAAATAATTACAGGTCTAATACTATTGCTGTATTAAGGGTTTGCTCAGTTTGGTTAGGGGTGGAGACTCAGGGGGAGGAACTGATTTTTTTTTTTAAGGATTTAGAAAATGTTTTTTCCCCTTCACCTTCTTCCACACTTTCAGCTGCAAGTGGTTCCCCCTCAACTAATTTAGGCCACTCTTCAATTCCTAAAACTATTCCATTTCAGCGCTAGGAAGAGTATTACCAATGTCTAGCTCAGTGCTTACATCTACTATTAGAATTGTGATATTAATAGTAAAACTTCATTGCTTATGATATACAATGTTTTGTTGTTGTTGAGTTTTTTTGTTTGTTTTGTTTTGTTTTTTTGAGACAAGGTCTCACTCTGTCACCAGGGTGGAGTGCAGTGGTACAATCATGGCTCACTGCTGCCTCAGTCTCCTGGGCTCAAGCCATCCTCCCATCTTAGCCTTCTAAGTAGCTGGGACCACAGGCATGTGCCACCACACACTCGGCTAATTTTTTTTTTTTTTTTAGAGATGAGGTCTCCTTATGTTACCCAGGCTGGTCTCAAACTCCTGAGCTCAAATGATCCTCCCACTTCAGCCTCTCAAAGTGCTAGGATAACAGGTGTGAGCTACCATGCCCAGCCGATGATAGATTTCTTGTTGTGCATTACATTAATGTAATTCTGTGCCGCTTTTGTAAAATATTATGATATATATACATAAATATCCAAACCCTGCAACTAAGCTCAATAAATTAGAGTAAATATAAGGTTATCCCTGTCAAAACATCACTTATCACTTATATTCTGACGTGATTTTTTTTTTTTTTTTTTGAGACAGGGTCTCACTCTGTTGCCCGGGCTGGAGTGCAGTGGCACGTTCACAGCTCACTGCAACCTTGACCTCCTGGGCTCAAGTGATCCTCCCACTTCAGTCTTCCGAGTAGCTGGGGCTGTGGTGCATGCCACTGCAGCCAGCTCAAATGAGGATACTTTTTTCCTTTTTTTCTTTCTTTTTTTGAGACAGGGTCTTACTGTGTTGCTCAGGCTGGAGTGTAGTGGCACATTCATGGTTCACTGCATCCTTGACCTCCTGGGCTGAAGTGATCCTCCTACCTCAGCCTCCCGAGTAGCTGGGACTATAAGCACATGTCATCATGCCCGGCTATTTTGTTTTTTTGTTTTTGGTAGAGACAAGGTCTCCCTATGTTGCCCAAGCTGGCTTGGACTCCTGGGCTCAAGCGATCCACCCACCCAAGCTTCCCAAAGTGCTGAGACTACAGGTGTGAGCCACTGCACCCGGCCTGATTTTTTGATGGGGAGAGGAAATAATGTTATTTCTAGAGTGCTGGAAATTTCCCCAAACCTAGATTATGCCCGTCAGTGAGTGGAAGATGGGAACATTTTCTATCAAGCATGTCATGGTGAGAAAAAGTAAAGTTTGGAGCTGTTTTTGCTCAACCTCCTCATTGAACAGATGATGAAACTGAAGCTCAATGAGCTTAGGTAAGTTAATCAAGGTCACCTGGCTGAATCAAGCACACACAGGGACAAAAAGCCAATGTTCCTGTGTAGCCTGAAAATAGAACCATAGCCCAAAAGGAGCTGCAGCTCAAGAGAGGCTGGTCAGCTCCTGGTTTCTAGTGCAGTGGTGTCCAATAAATGTCATTAGCTAATTGAGGTCTGTACTTGTTTCCTGTTGCTGTAACAAATTACCACGGATGTAGTGGCTAAACAACACATATTTATTATCCTACAGTTCTGGAGTTCAGATGTTGGACATGGGTCTCACTGGGCTACAATAAGGTATTGGTGGGGCTATGTTCTTTCTGGAGGTTCCGGGAGAGGATCCTTTGCTCATTTGGGTTGTTAGCAAACTTCAGTTCTTCACAGTTGTAAAACTGAGGTCCTAGTTTTGTTTTAAATTTTTTTTTTTCCTGGCTGTAAACTGAGAGTCCTTGCCAGCTTCTAGGGATGGTTGCATTCCTTGGCTTTTAGCCCCATTTTCTATCTTCAAAGCTAGGAATGGCAGGTCAAGTCCTTGTCATTCTGCATCTCTCCCACTTTTCTTCCAGAGTCCTACCTTCCTCTGACCACAGCTTCCAAGGTTTCTCCCTTTTAAGGACACGTGATTAAATTGGGCCCCTCTGGGTAATTCAGGATAAACTTCTAATCTCAATAGCCTTAACCTTGATCACATCTGCAAAGTCCCTTTTGCCATGACATGCCCATGGGTTCCAGGGACAAGGACGTGGGCATCTCTGGGGGCCACTATTCTGCATATCAACCCAGTCCCTCCAGGACTCTGCCTCTACCCCAAAGAGGAAACAGTTTGGGCCCCCAGCTCTCCAACTAACTACTCAGCTGTCATAACTGGACTCCTTCCTTCCTTAATTTCCCCTTTCAGTGGAAGTGTATTAACTTCCTCCAAAACACAAGATTAACAATATAACTTCTTTGTTCAAAATATGGGGTGGCTATTCCTCATCCACGTAATTGAATGTAACTCCTCACCCTGGCCTTCAAGGCTTTTGGGCCTTTGGTGATACTTTCAGCCTTCCTTTCACTCATATCATCACAATTCACTCTTGCAAACTATTTTCTTTTGTCAAAGTGAACCACTTGTAACCGAGTGACCAGCTCAAATCAATTAACGTTGTTTAAGCTGTTACAGATGGCACAGAGCCAAAATTGAAAGTCATGTCACTCAGGCACATGCAATGAAAACTAATTGTTAACACCACCAGCCTGGCAGATCAGCTGCACTGGCATCACCTGGGACTACTTAGAAATGCTTTAAAAGCTTGACCCGCCCCCCCCGCCCCCCACCCCATATAGAGAAGACACATTTGAGCATTGCCTTCTGTCTCCTTGCTCATCAATTCTCAGTAAAGCTTTTACTTATCTCAAAAGTCAGTGCCATAAGTCTTGGCTTCTGTGTGCATCACCCAGCGAGCCCAGTGCTCAGTAACACTCCAAATGCATCAGACACTTTCTCACTTCTGTATTTTTGTCAACATTATTTTCTCTGCCTGGAGCATCCTTATCCTTTCCTGTCTGCATTTCCAAATCCTAAAGTTTTCCACGCTCAACTCAAATGTCACCACTGCTTTGAAACTTTCCCTGTTTTCTCCCACCACCTTAAAGGCTAGAAATACATTTTTCTTCTAATTTCTCAGGGCCCTCATCTGTCCATTTTTGTTGACACTAAGCACATTTGGTTATCTGTTAGAACAAATTACACCAACACGTAGTAGCCTAAAACTATAACTAATCATTTTTATATTTCATAATTCTGAGTCAAAACTTAGGTCAGGACAAAACAGGGCTGGTTTATCGTTGCTCCATGATTTCTGGAGCCTCAGCTGAGTGGACCTGGGCATCCCTCTTGCCCATTCTCTTTCCAGAGCTTCTCCACATGCCTAGCATGTACTTCCACATAGTATGGTATCCTCAGGGTAGTGGGCATTTGTACATGGTAGCTCCAGGCTCCAATAGACCAAAATGGAAGCTGCTAATCCCTTTAAAGGCAGCCTGGAGCTGACATAGCATCATTTCTGCCTTACTTTACTTCCCAAAGCTGTCACATGCCAGCTTTCAAGGGAAGGAGAAGTGGACCCTCACCATTCTACAGGAAGGGTATCACATAATTTGAGGACATCTCATAAAGAACAGAAATCATTGCCTAGGTACTTAGATGTATACCTGATCTTTTCTCCAAGGCTGTGAGTTCTGGTGTATGATTTATTTTGTAGCTCCCACGTTGCCTAATGCAGTGCTTTGCCTGTAACAGGTGTGCAGTAATTTTTGTTGTAATAATGGACAAATGTGTTTAATAGATTCTTCTAGCCAAAGGCAATCACACCTAATTTTAAATTCTGCAGAGTAAAAAAAAAAATTGGGGGGCTAGAGGTCACTGGAGAGATTTTGAAAATAGATGACTATGTTCTTTGGAGGGCAGACTATAGGCATGATTCTATAGTCTTTATAATGTGAATTATGGGTAATCAATTTGGAGTTGTATTGAACCAATCTCTATAATTAGATTCCAATGAAGCACCTGCTTTCTGTCAAACTTGAGTTCATGAGTGGGCATATTACACAGAAACCCTTTTCACATCGATTTTCAATGCTGCCTAATAGTCTGTTTTGCTGAGTCAATCAAAATTTAAATCTGTAATAACAAAATAAAATTCTTGCCATTAAGTTAGTTTTTATCAGCTCTCTGCTCTGAGGTTACATAATATCAGCTTTTTGAAATTACAACCCTTGTTTAAATATATAGTGTTCCTTCTGAAATGCCGTTTGCCGCAGCTCTTCCAATTTTAACCATCATTATATCAGGAAAAAAATGCTACCTTTCTTTCTTGTAATAAGAACATTGAAAAGGTTTTGCAGAAATGAAAAACACATTTAACAATAGTAATACAATAATTATAATAAGGCTATTAGTTTTATATAAAGAAAATGATTACAAGGTAATGTGAAGAGTAAAAAAGCATGAACTTGAAAAAAAGGACTCCTAAATTGAAATCCTAGCTCTTCTACTTCTTAGAAAATTGCCTAATTACTCCGAGCTAGTTTTTCCTCATCTGCAAAACAGAGCTACTAATATCTAACTCACAGGGTTGTTGAAATGATTAAAAGGACAGTGTACATTTCTAGCACGTTGAGAGTATTCAGTAAGAGTTAGCTATTATCATTTTTATTGATTAATGGTTACTTAGAAAGGACACTGTCTCTAAAGAAGGGGAGGAGGAGGAAGGAGAAGGGGAGGATAAAGGGGAATAATGCATACAATTGTGAAAGGAGGTAAAGAAGAGCCAGGAGGGGTAAGGGACGTATGTGGAAAGGCACTGGGGGCATTGGTGGGGATAAGTGACGTCTTCTCAAAGGATGTTGGCCCCGAAGCGTTTGATGGAGAAAGGGAATATATAAACAGGCAGTGGTGAGACCATACATGACAACAGAATCCTGAGCCATAATCTTTGTAGCAACTGCCTTGGCAAGCCAAACCGAACCTCTGCAGCAGCCACTTCAGGAAACCAAACCACAATCTATGCAGTCAGGACTCGGTCAATGACTGCCAAGGTCTCTATTTTTTGCCCCCACTTCCAACTCAAGACCAACCAGAACCAGGCGCGGTGGCTCACGCCTGTAATCCCAGCACTTTGGGAGTCCGAGGCGGGTGGATCACCTGAGGCTGGGAGTTTGAGACCCAGCCTGACCAACATGGAGAAACCCCATCTCTACTAAAAATACAAAATTAGCAGGGGGTGGAGGTGCATGCCTGTAATCCCAGCTACTCGGGAGGCTGAGGCAGGAGAATCACTTGAACCTGGGTGGTGGAGGCTGTGGTGAGCTGAGATCATGCCATTGCACTCCAGCCTGGGCAACAAGAGCAAAAACTCCATCTCAAAAAAAAAAAAAAAAAAAAAGACCAACCAGAAAAAGCCAAATATGCTCTCAAACCAATCACATAAAACACCCCACTTCTTGTGGGCATGACCCCAGCTGCCCCGTGCCTACAACTTCCAATCAGAGCACACCTGAAGTCTTTCCTTATTCTCTCGATAAAGACACCCCTGGCAGTCTTTGAGTCTCTGCCAAATGCAAGCGATGGTGGCTAACTCCCTTGTGTATTCATTTCTCAGAGCTGCCATAAGAAGTTACAAGTTTGGTGGCTTAAACAACAGAACTTTATTCTCTCACAGTTCTAGAGGCTAGAAGTCTGAAGTCAAAGTGTCAGCAGGATTGTGGTCTCTCTGAAGACTCTAGGGGACAATCTGTCCCTTGTCTTTCTCTGAGCTTGTAGTGTTGCCGGCAATCAGCATTCCTTGGCTCGTAGATGCATTGCTCCAATACCCATCCCATCATCACATGATGTTCTCCCTCTGTCTCTGGGTCCCATCCTGTCTTATAAGGACACCAGTCACCATGGATTATGGGCCCAGCCTACTCCAGTACAATCTCATGTTCACTAATTACATCTGCAAAAACACTATTCCAAAGAAGATCACATTTGGAGATTCTGGGAAGGACATGAATTTTGAGGGGACACTGTCGAGCCCAGTACACCTTGCTGTAGCCAACTCCAAATGAACAGTTCTCTATTCCCACATGGCTTGTGAGGACAGTGGCAGAGAGCTGGCGAGTCAAGGGGGCAGAACAGTGGGGAAATCATAGGCCATGCAGCAGGGTAAGCTACTGCCATAATAAACACTCCCCACAATTCAGAGGCTTTGTGCACCAAGTCTACTCCTCACTCAGATCATAGTTCATGATGAGGGTGGGGTGGGGGAGGGGTGGGGTTTCCATGCAGTGGCTACTTAGGGAACCCTACTTCTCTTTCTTGACTCATTTCACCTCTACTCATAGTTCACCAGCCTGAACTCAGTGCGACCACACCTGTTCCAAGGGAGGCAGGGACATGTATCATAGCCAGGTGCCCAAGAAGAGGTCACATATCAGTGGTGGTCTGAAGCCAAATTGTGGAGAAGAGGAAGGCCCATCTCCTCTGTCCATGCTCCGCTGCCCTACAGCCAGATGTACCAGGACCCCCAAACTGCAAGCTTCACAAGGGACTCCTCTGAGGACCACTGTCTAAACTATGCCAACCTCCTGGACCATCCTTTCCATGGTCCCTCTTTACAATATGACAGTGAGCAGTTTATAAATGATGAAGGCATAATGTGTTAGTCATCTGAAGGGGCACTTGTAATTTACCAAGAGATCTAGATTTCCCCCCAAAGAAATGAATCTCTAATAGTAAAATCACAGCTCTCAGAAGCAAAGCATGTGAGGTAGTAGGGATAGGAGGGCCCTTCTAATCACAGAGAGTGATCTAATCACATCCTGTACCTAAGGGTCGATCAGACCAGAAGGGCTTCATCAGAAGGGGCTTAGTGGCCAGGTGTATGGATTTTAAATAGGCTCCAAACTGTTTCCCAGCTTATCTACTTACCAGCTGTATGAACCGGCACATGCTTCTTTTAACATCTCTGATGCTTGGTTGCCTCATCCATGAGACAGGGCAATAATAGAACCCACTTCACTGGTTGCCTCTAAGAATTAAATTAGGTAAGACACAAATTTTGCGCACAATGAGTGGTAACCATTGGTAGCCAGAAAGAGCAACTTACTTGGTATTTTTTCAGTGATAATGGAAAAACTTAAATTTTAAAATCCCACCTTCTCAGTATCTTAGTATCTAAATACGTTGTCCAACACACACATCCTCCTGATCAATTGGGAGCCCCAGCATGGGGATACCCTCCTGTCTTCATCTTTGTACTCCCCTCCACTGTGCCCCCTGCCCGCCTGCCTGTCACTTTGTATGGCGCGAGTGTGTATCAAAGCTCAACTAAAGCTCCGGGTGCTGGGGAACAAGAACGTGATCCTTGAGTCATTTTAACAACTTATAATTAATGTAATAAGAGAAGCATTGTTAATGCATTAAGGAAAACAGGGCTGTCTGCCAGAGAAACAAGCAGATCTTCACTTTGGAATCCTACACTTAGACATTGCTGCTTTCACCTTAATTCTCAAGACACCCTTTGGGACTTCGCTGGCTGAAATAGAATTGCAGAGGACACAGCATTCATCATCAGGCCTCAGGTGACAGGCCTCTTAGGCAGCACCATTGCTGTCATTTTTTTTTTTAAACAAAACTCCCTTCAGCCTGAGAGTTCATGTAGTAAAGTCCACATGGGGCGAACACCACCTGGGACCCAGTGGACATTTGGGGAGTCAGTCATATGTCAGAGCTGCACTCCCTAAAATGCTGACATCCACTCCCATTCCACATTCCATCTGCAATTGGGATGAAGTCCCTGATATGGTTTGGCTGTGTCCCCACCCAAATCTCATCTTGAATTCGAGTTGCCATAATCCCCACGTGTCGTGGAGGGATCAGGTAGAGATAATTGAATCATGGGGGCGGGTTTTTCCCATGCTGTTCTCGTGATAGTGAAAAAGTCTCATGAGATCTGATGGTTTTATAAAGGGCAGATTTCAGTGATAATGGAAAACTGCACGCGCTGTCTTGCCTGCCACTGTGTAAGACGTGCCTTTGGTCCTCCACCTCCTGCCATGACTGTGAGGCCTCCCCAGCCATGTGGAACTGTAAGTCCATTAAACCTCTTTCCTTTATAAATTACCTAGTCTCAGGTATTTCTTCATAGCAATACGAAGATAGGCCAATACAGTCCCCTCTTAAAAGTCCTCGGTGGGAATGAAACGGAGAGCTGCTCTTTTCAGTATGGTTTAAGGAAAACTTCTAGCAGATAGATGAACATCATAGGGTTTGCCCCATCTGTGCTGCTTGGCTGACCCTGGGGGCCTTGGAAGAAGCTTCTCCGGTCGTCGTGGGGCCCCCATGGCTCCTGCTCACAACAGTTTTAACAGCCTAAGTTTGTGCTCTCATGTACATGCTAGTGCCAGTGTATAAGGAGACTGTTTTCTTCGTACTCTGACTAGGCAAAATTTAACAACTGTTTTAATGTCTTATTTATTTACATAAGAAAAAAATCATGGCCGGGTGCAATGGCTCACGCCTGTAATCCCAACACAATGGGAGACAGAGGGGGGAGGAATGCTTGAGGCCAGGAGTTCGAGACCAGCCTGGGAAACATAGTGAAGCCCTGTCTCTACAAAAAAACAAAATACTAAAAGTAGCTGGGCATGGTGGTATGCACCTGTAGTCCCAGCTACTCAAGAGGCTGTGGTGGGAGAAATGCTTGAGCATGGGAGGTCGAGGCTGTAGTGAGCCATAACCACACCACTGTATTCCAGTCTGGGTGATGGAGCAAGACCCTGTCTCAAAATGATTGTTTAAGCTTTTCATAAGGAAATGTAGAAACCTTTAGTTTTGTCCAAGATGAAAATTTCACTTTCTGAGTAATAAGTATGCCTAAAAGCTGTTGAGTCACTTGCTTGAGCCCACTCCCACTATGTGGAATGTATTTTCCTTTCAATGAATCTGCTCTTTTCTTCCGTTGAAAAAAAAAAAAAAAAAGGGTGCCTAACTCCAAGAATTATGTACATTATTCACCTGTCACCATCCTAATTCATATCCTATTCATGTCCTTTGTACACAGGAAACTATTCTATTCTAGAAAAGAGAAATCAGGCTTTGTTTTGTGTTTTTCCTACAACTTAAAATTCCTGTGGGTAATATTTTATCTTTGTAGTCCCTTAGCTTAGCATTGTAAGGAAATGTGAGTTGTACTACAGGAGATGGGAGAGCTTTGCCTAGTCATTTGCTCAATTACTCACCCTACGATGTGCCATTTACCGTTTAGACATGGAAGAAAGAGCAAAGAGCAGCACAGACAACCTCCTTGCTCTTGTGGAACTTATATTCTAGCACAGGAAGACCCACTCTATGCAAAGAAACTAAGTATGAATATGAAACTCTTAAGATAATAAGCGCTATTCATTTTTTAAGCTGATGAGAAAGAGATGACTAGGAGGAGGAAAGAGGCAACTTTAGCCAGCGAAGTCAGGAAAGGCCTCTCTGAGAAGCCAAGAGCCGAGCTGAGCAGAGCTGGAGGCACAAGAAAGAACTGTCTGTGAGATCCAAGGCAGAGTTTGGCAAATGACGACCCCCAACCAGATCCCACCCACCATCAATTCAGATAGAGGGAACAACACATGCTAAGTCCCAGCACAAGGACCAGGAGGACAGCAGAGAGGCTGGAATTAAAGACGGAAGATGGAATCAAAGTCTGAGAGACAAGCAGAGAGCAGATCCTATGGGACACAGGATATTTTTTGTCATCTCATCATATGCTACCATATGTTATGGGTAAGATGCTTTTGTCTAGTCTCTACCTCAAAATAATTTCTAGTAACAGAAAGCAAGGCCTATGTTTTATCATTGTAATTGACAAACTCTACCCCATCTTCCTTGAACGACTTGGCCTGGGGGCTCACGAATTCATCACTTGCCACCCTATTGCTTAGAGCAGAGGTTTACCAACTAGAACAGATGAGCCTCATCTCAGCTCTGCTACTTACAGCGGTGTGAACTTGGGCAAGTTATTTAACTTCTCTGTGCTGCAGTTTTCCTCACCTGCAAAGTGGTGCTGCTACTACCCAACTCAAGGATTTTGTGAAGATGCAATACATGTAAAGCACATAGTAAGTGCAGCTGCTATTGCTATTATTGAGCAGAACACTCACTGGGCACATTAAATGTGGATGCCTGGTCCCACCTCTAGATATCTAGATTCATAGATATCTAGATTCAGTAAATCTGGAGTGGGACACAGAAATCTGCCAGGAGGTGTGGAAGTCACACATTGAGAAATACTGGTCCAGGAAGACAGGTGTGGGACCATCTGGTCTGGCAACCTGACCTAGCCTAAGGCACTGATAAACGGTAACTGTCTATCATTGAATGGGTAGATACTCTAAGGGTGTGGGGTGGGATTTTTTCCTATGTAAGCTCAAACCTGAGGTTGAGCAAGAACAAAGGTGGAGGTAAGGATAGAAATGGGTTGGGCCTTAAATCAATCCTACTCTGTGATGACAATATTTACTACTCTCCATTGTAGGCAGATCCCTGTGCAGATTAAGTTGGGATATGGACAAGAGGCAGGGAAATACTGGGTACAAGAGGGTGGTTCCCTGGCAAAGGCCCCACCCTCAAGCCTGAATATCCATAGCCCTAAATGAGAACAGGCATTTCTGTTTTTGTGCCCAAAAAGCTACCTTTTGGCCCCCCACACCCCCTATCCTGCCCACATATAAATCCCAAACTCTACGCTCCAGAGCAGACCTGCAGACCAGCAGACCAACAGATCAGTGACAGCAGAACGATGAGAGAGAGAAAGAGAGGAATGACACAGCAGAGAGAGAAGAGGGACTTCTGGACGCTGAGGGGAGTGTGGCCGGGGACGGTAGGAGAGTAGTCCAGCTGCTGGGCGGCCAAACTCCAGGGGAAGACCGCCTTCCCACTCCATCCCCTTTCTGGCTCCCCATCCATCTCACTGAGAGCCACCTCCACCACTCAATAAAACCTTGCACTAATACTTCTAGCCCACATATGATCCAATTCTTTTGGGACGCTGGGCAAGAGCTCAGGATACAGAAGCCTGTCACACTGGCCCTCTGCCCTTGCGGTAAGGCAGAGAGTCCATCGAGCTGATTAACACACAAGCTGTCTGCAGATGGCAAAGCTGAAAGAGCTTGGTAACACTGGAGTGCAGGCACCCACCCCTAGACAATACCACAGAGCTGAGAGACCAAAGCACTCACCCCAGCCTCTGTACCTGCCCATGCTCATGTTTCCGCTAGGGGTTTGAGCCGTGGGGGTGACTGAACAGCTGAGCCACACCCCTGTTGCATGTCCTGTGAGGGGAATCAGGGAACTCTCCTGTTTCAGTTGTATATAGAAAAATAGTTCTGTTCTGTAATTCTCATTAATCTCTTGTGTTTATCTCCATTCTTATCCTGTGGATGTCAGTCCTTGGATTGCACTTCATGGGGAGGATATTACAAAGGGAAACAAGGCTTCCTCTCTTTCCCTGTGCCCCATTAGGTAGAGCTACATGGGCCAGGGAGGTAAATGAGTGGGGTGGGACTGGTGTGAGATAATAGAGAGTGGTGAGGACTATGGTGAACCCAAGAGCACAGGCTGTACTTAAAGGGCTCATGGCTCCTTCCCTCCAGCCAATTGTTGTCACACAGAAATTCAGACCAAGAATAGTCAGATATTCCTATTTTCCAAAAGAAGCCAGATATCCAGATTTTTGTGCAATATATTTCTCATTAATAAGTGTTGGCAAGTAATTCATTTTTTTAAAACCCCATGCGGGCCAAACAAAACACATCTGCTGGCTGGATCCAGCCTGTGGGTGGGCTTTCAATTTGCAAACTCTGGTCTAGACTGAATAATTCCAGCTTTGGGACCTATGCTGACATTGTCCACCCACACACCCACCCCTACTCTACCCCATGGCCTGGTGGTGGGACAGGACCTATCCAAGGGCAAGGAGTCTCAATCCTAGCTGCACATTAAAATCACCTGGGGAAAGAAAAATATATACTGATGCCTAGGGCCCATATCCAGATATTCTGATTTAATTGGTCCAGGTAGAGCTCCTCAGTTACTATGGATTCATAGTTCAGCTCCACTGTATTTGCAGGAGATGGTCTTGGGACCAGGGTGCCCAGAAGTCTGAGAAACAATGCCAGGCTAGAAATCTCTGTTAAGGTATTGGATTTTCTCTCCTTTCCCCTTGTCTATGGAGAGCAGTTATATTAAGTTAAAAAGAGTTTGACATTATTAAAAGTTTTGTCTTTCAATTTCCATCACAGTCACTTTTAGGTCATCCCTAAATTCTCATATTCTAGAACAACTTTACAAGGTAGAGGTCTTGGCCCTGGTCCTGGTTTCAGTGGGGTCAAGAGGGGACAAGCTAAAGGTACCTTGCCCATCCTGCTCCCCTCCACTAACGTCCACATCGAGAAGCAGCATCCCATGGCAGGGCTGAGTTCGGAAGCTCCAGGTGACAGCCAGCAGGTCAAAGGGAAGATTCTGTAACATTGAGGAGCTGTGCCAGGCTGTCTCATGTAGCTTTAAGGCATACCACCTCGTTCCCAAACAGAGGAAAGTGACCCTTAATGTTGGGGCTGGGAGTTGATACTTGGGTGATAAATTATTTTTAGTCTTTGATACTTAGCCAAGTGTTTGGTTCAGAGTGGTTTATAATTGTGTGTTGAAGGAATAGAGGAGGAGACAGTGAAAGAGAGAGTCAATGGCTGTCTTTATTGCTTTTCTGCCTTTTGAGGCAATTCCTACTCTTCTCATTCCCTCCCTATGAGTAAATGGGGGGTCTATATGGGAACTGGGTCCACTAAACATTGTTTTGTATTGGCTGCTGTGCTTCCCAGCAAGTTCACGAGTTGCCAGGGTGGTTTCGTACAAAGGCTTCAATCACATGTATTAATTGGCCCTTAACACACAGGAAGACACCAGTGAGGTTTTATAGTGTGTGGAGGTTTTTTGAACCAGGAACCAGATTCCTAGTTTTCCCTGCACCCACTATTTTCCCTTTGAAGTCAACAGGAGCCCTGCTCAGGGTGTCTAGAGAGAAACAAGGATCTGGTCTAAGTGAATTGTTAGGAAAATGTATTAAAGTGCTAAAGGAAGATTAAGTTACCTAGAGAAAACACACTTTGGCCAGAAGGAACTGCAACGAGAACCATCTGAAGGAGGTCCTGGGGTCAGAGAAAAGAAGAAAACATATTTTTAAAATTCAATTAATGCATGCAGTTGCCTCAGAGGAAATAAGGACCCATTGTCCTTTGCATGTTTAAAATATAAATTGCCAATTAACAATGCTATTGGCAAATTGCTCTACAATTAAAAACATAGAAATGTTGTTTGAGGCAATTAGAATAATTGTCATATGTTAATTATGGGTTGATGGAGTTTGCATGCTGCCAGCAATTACCTTTTGAGCCTGAGCTTTTCTGAACAGAATCCAAATCCATAAAGACATTGATATAATAAGAACTGTCTTCTTTGTTGGCGTGCCTGCCATATTTTTAGTGTCTTGTAAGGTATATAATTACCTTTAATTAGGTTTCCAGAAGAAAATGTTTAATATATGTTTGACTAGGTCATCATTAAAGAACCTTGTAACCAGTTTGAAAGGAGAGGAGACTAGGAGGAATACAGACTTGGGAGTCAGGTAAACCTTGGTTTAGATATTTACTAGCTGGGTACATTAGGCAAATTGCTCAGCCTTTCTGAACCTTAAAGCAAAATGAGGAAAATATACCTTACAGCAATGCTAGGAGTATTATATGAGATAATGTTTATATATTCCTAAGCCAGGTGCTCAATAAAAGCAATGATTGTTTTTCTAGAAAGAGTAGAGATATCTTCTCAGGCTTGAGGCTCCTATTAACTCTTTCATTATAGTAAAATCCTTGAAGTTACTATGCTTGCAACTAGGACTGTCAAATGTGGCTATACAGATTATGCCCTGCACAGCTTCTAGGGGAGTCACTGACATTGGAATCTATGTGACTAGTGCCCCCTGGGGTTGTGCAGTGAACAAACTTCACAACTATACATGGCCACTCTGCTTGCAACCAGGATCCTAAGTTTATATCCTTTTTATTCTTGGTCCTCAGATAAGCATGTTCTGTTTTTGTTCATTAGACCTTCTCCTAGCTGGGCGTTTTCAGCAGTATTGATTGGCAGTAAGCAGATTTCCACCTGCAGGCCTGCAGTATGTTTTTGTAAATAAAGTTTTATCGGAATGCACTTACACATATTCTAAATGAATAAGTTCATATTCATGTTGCCTATGGCTGCTTTTGCGATACAATGGTGGAGCACAGTGGAGTTGACCCTTGAATAACACGAGTTTGAACAGCGCAGGTCAACTTATACATGGGTTTTTCTTCTGCCTCTGCCGCCCCTGAGACAGCAAGACCAACTCCTCCTCCCTATCCTCCTTCTTAGCCTACTCAGTATGAAGACAAGAATACAGACCTTTACGATGATCCACTAGCACTTAAGTAGTAAACATATTTTATCTTCTTTATAATTTTCTTAATAAATAATATTTTTTCTTTTTCTTTTTTTTTTTTTTTTTTTTTTTTGAGAAGGGTCTCACCCTGTCACCCAGGCTCCAGAATGCAGTGGTGCAATCATGGTTCACTGCAGCCTTGACCTCCCAGGCTCAGGTGATTCCCCCCACCTCAGCCTCCTGAGTAGCTGGGACTATAGGCATGCACCACAGTGCCTAACTAAGTTTTTTACATTTTATTTATTTATTTTTTAATGTAGAGACACGGTTTCACTAAGTAGCCCAGGCTGGTCTCAAACTCCTTGGCTCAAGGGATTCTCCTGACTCAGCCTCCTGTGCTGGGATTACAGGCATGACCCTCTGTTCCTGGCTCAATCTTATGATTTCAGATTCTCTCATCCACACCCCCCCAAACCCTCTGGTACCTTGTAGCAGTCATCTACTGACCCTCAAAAAGATTTTAACTCTTGACCCACTTTCACTCTCACAGTAATCTTTCTGTCATAATTCTTGGTAATTTTCATAACCATGCAAATGATCTTTTCACTCTCCTGGCCTCCCACATTTTGAATCACATCATCTCCAGTGATTTTGTTTTCATTCATCATTTGACAAACATTTATTGAGTGTTTGACCTTGCTCTTCTATTCTCAGCTTCTTGCTCCCACAGTCATACCTTACCTTGCTAATAATAGCAACCCCTTTACAATCAAGCATGCCTCTTTACAGCCACATCTTCTATTTTACCTTCTCATGATTTCTTAAACCTCCATCACTTATTCTCCCTCTCAGCCAATGATCTTGCCTTCTATTTCATTAAGAAAATAGAAGCAATCAGAAGAGAATAGCAAGGCGGGACGCAGTGGCTCACACCTGTAATCCCAGCACTTTGGGAGGCCGAGGCAGGCGGATCACCTGAGATTAGCAGTTTGAAACCAGCTTGGCCAACGTGGTAAAACCCCATCTCCACTAAAAAATACAAAAAATTAGCTGGGTGTGGTGGTGGTTGTCTGTAATCCCAGCTACTTGGGAGGCTGAGGCATGAAAATTGCTTGAACCAGGGAGGTGGAGGTTTTAGTGATCCAAGTTCGCGCCATTGCACTCCAGCCTGGGCAACAAGAGTGAAACTCCGTTTCAAAAAAAAAAGAGAGAGACAGAGAGAATAGCCGGAAGCTCCTACCACCATGGCTACCTGCACTGGATAATGAGGTACACCTCATTTTATTATGCTTTGCAGATAATGCTTTAAAAAAAAATGGAAGGTTTGTGACAATCCTGCATCAAGCAAGCCTATCAGTGCCATTTCTCCAATAGCGAGTGTTCACTTTGTGTCTCTGTTACATTTTGGTAATTCTCACAATATTTTTAACTGTTTCTTTATTATTATGTATGTTTTAGTGATCTGTGATCAGTAATCTTCGATATTACTATTGTTATTGTGGGGAGACACCACAAACCATGCCATAGAAGATGGTAAACTTAACAGATAAATGTGGCGTATGTTCCGACTGCTCCAGCAGCCACGATTTCCCAGTCTCTTTCCCTCTTCTTGGACCTCCTATTTCCTGAGACACAACAATATTGCAATTAGGCCAGTGAATAACTGTCCACTGGCCACCATGTGTTGAAGTGAAAGGAAGAGTCACACATCTCTCACTTTAAATCAAAAGCTAGAAATAATAAGTTTAGTGAGGAAGGCATGTTGAAAGCTGAGATAGGCTGAAAGCCAGGCCTCTTACACCAGTTAGCCAAGTTGTGAATGCAAAGGAAAAGTTCTTGAAATAAATTAAAAGTGCTACCCCAGGCCGTGCGCAGTGGCTCACACCTGTATCCCAGCACTTTGGGAGGCCGAGGTGGGTGGATTTCCTGAGCTCAGGAGTTCAAGACCAGCTTGGGGAACATGGTGAAACCCTGTTTCTACCAAAAATACAAAAAATTAGCCGGGCTTGGTGGGACATGCCTGTGGTTTCAACTACTCAGTAGGCTGAGGTGTGAGGATCGCTTGAGCCTGGGAGGCAGAGACTGCGGTGAGTCAAGATCACGCCACTGCACTCCAGCCTGGGTGACAGAGTAAGACCCCTTCTCAAAAAAAAAAAAAGAAAAAGTGCTACCCCAGTGAACACAGGAATGATTTAAAAAAAGCTAAGCAGCCTTATTGCTGATATGGAGAAAGTATAAGTGGTCTGGAGAGAAGATCAAACCAGCCACAACATTCTCTTAAGCCAGAGCCCAATCCAGAGCAAGGCCCTAACTCTCTTCAATTCTGTGAAGGCTGAGAGAGGTGATAAAGCTACAGAAGAAAAGTATGAAGCTAGAAGAGGTTGGTTCATGAGGTTTAAGGAAAAAGCCATTTCTATGACATAAAAGTGCAAGGTGAAACAGCAAGTGCTGTTGGAGAAGCTGCAGCAAATTATCCGGAAGATCTAACTAAGATCATAGCTGAAAGTGCCTACACTAAACAATAGATTTTCAGTGTAGATGAAACAGCATTCTACTGGAAGAAGATGCTATCTAGGACTTTCTTAGCTAGAGAAGAAACATCAATGCCTGGCTTTAACGCTTTGAAGGACGGGATGATTTTTTGGTTAGGGTCAATGCAGCTGATGACTTTCTAAGTTGAAACCATTGCTCATTGACCATTCTGATAACCTTAGGGTTTTTAAGAATGATGCTGGCCAGGCGCGGTGGCTCATGCCTGTAATCTCAGCACTTTGGGAGGCCAAGGCAGGTGGATCACGAGGTCAGGAGATCAAGACCATCCTGGCTAATACGTGAAACCCCATCTCTACTAAAAAAAAAAAAAAAAGATGCTAAATCTACTCTGCCTCTGATCTAGAAATGGAACAACAAAGCCTGGATTATAGCATATCTGTTTACAGCATGATTTCCTGAATATTTCAAGCCCACTGTTAAGACCTACTTCTCAGAGGAAAAGATTTCTTTCAAAATATCACTGCTTATTGACAATGCTCCTGGTCACCCAAGAGTTCAGATGAAGATGTACAAGGAGATGAATGTTGTTCTCATGCCTGCTAACACAACATCCATTCTGCAGCCCATGGATCAAGGAGTAATTTCAACTTTCAAGTCTTATTGTTTAAGAACTATATTTCATAATGTATTTCAGCTGCCATAGATAGTGATTCCTCTACTGGATCTGGGCAAAGTAAATCTAAAACCTTCTGGAAATGGTTCACCATTTTAGAAGCCATGAATGTTCTTCAAAATTAACAGGAGTTTGGAAGAAATTTATTTCAACCCTCATGGATGACTTTGAGGGGTTCAAGACTTCAGCGGAGGAAGGAATTGGAGATGTAGTGGAAATAGTAAGAGAACAGGAATTTGAAGTGGAGCCTGAAGATGTGACTGAATTGCTGCAATCTCATGCTCAAACATGGGCAGGTGAAGAGTTGCTTCTTATGGATAAACAAAGAAAGTGGTTTCTTGAGATGGTATGTGCTTCTGGTGAAGATGCTCTGAACACTGTTGAAATGCCCAAGAATTTAGAATTTCACATCAACCTAGTTGATAAAACAGAGGCAGGATTTGAGAGGATTGACTCCAATTTTAAAGGTTCTACCATGGGTAAAATGCTATCAAATAGCATGACGCGCTACAGAGAAATCTTGCGAAAGGAGGAATCAGTCTATGCAGCAAACTTTACTGTTGTCTTATTTTCAGAAATTGCCACAATCACCTCAGCCTTAGCAACCACCACCCTCATAAGTCAGCAGCCATCAAACATTGAGGCAAGACCCACCACCAGCAAAAAGATTACAACTTGCTGAAGGCTCAGATGATCATTGGCATTTTTTAGCAATACAACATCTTCAAAGTAAGATATGTACTTTTATTTTAGACATACGCTATTGCACGCTTAATAGACTATGGAACAGTGTAAACATAACTTTTGTATGCACTGGGAAGCCAACATATTTGTGACTCTCTTTATTGTAATATTTGTTTTATTGTAGTGGTATGGAACCAAACCTGAAATATATGCAAGGTGTGCCTGTAATCTGCCTTGCAGCTTCTTTAAGACTCTTTGGTCCAAGGTAAAATCATCCTCTCCCCTTGTCCACTCTTGGCTATTCAAGAATATTGCTCTCACATTTCTCCCCTTCCCTTAGTACATTATTGATTTTTTTCTGTTCTCTACAAATGTATTTCCATCATTAAAAATGCCATGTTATTTCTCTCATCTCAAAATAAAACAAACTCTCTTGACTCCACTTCCCTCTCCAGCGATCATCCCATTTCTCTGTTAGCTTTGATAACACAACTCCTCAAAAAGGCTATCATCATTGTACCAAATTATTATTACCTTCAGTTCTCTCTTTAATACTCTAATCTTGCCTTCATTCTCTCTACTTCACCAAAAGAGCCATTGTCAAGGTTACAATAAATCTGATGCTAAATCCAATGGTCAGTTCTTAGTTCTCACCTAGATCTTCCAAAAGCATTTCCCACAGTGAACTATCCCTCCTACTTAGCTTCCAGAACACCATGTTCTACTAGGGGGGCATGGGAGAGGTGGTGAATCATGGGAGAGAAACATTTAGGAGACCCTGGGACACATTTGGATTGACTGTATTGAATGCAGGCAGAGTCAAACTCTGTGTAGAAGCCACACTCTTGTAAAACAGATATGTCGACTGAGAAGTAATAGGTCTCTCATTCATGTGATGCCTAGAGGAACTTAGTGGCTGAGGAGTGAAGGAGTGGATATAGCAAGAGGAGTCAGCCCTGAGTTGAGTACTATTCCCCAATTCATAAGTTTTTGACCTTGGCCAGGTTACCTATGCTTTCCAAGCTTCAGTTTTCTTATTTATAAACAGCCGACGGAAATGCCTACTACAGAGGCTTGCTGTAAAGGATAAATGAATGAGTGTTAGAGAAAGGCTGGGATCATAGTTGCAAACTCAAATGCCTGGTGGGGTGGGCAGGCAGGAAATATAAATTAAGACAGCAGATGCCTACCTCCTAAAGGTAGGTCAAATTCAAATTTTTAAAAATAAACACTTCAGGCCAAATTAATCCCCTTGAAGCCCAAGTTTGGCCAGCGTTTTTACCTGGATGATGGCTGAAACATGGTAGATGTTGGTTAATATTAGATTCCCTTTGAGCTAGAAATCTACCTCAATCAGTCCTTCAGTCAACCTAGATGTTTCATGTCTACTGCATTCATTCTGCACATCTGTCCTGAGCCTTTCTCATGCCAGGTGCTGTGAGAGACCCTGAGGGGTAGAGTGGAGGTCCCTGGCCTCAGGCTCCAGCTCTACTATTAGAAAGAGTCAGATACAAAATGGGCTGACAAAATCTAAAAATAACTGGAAACTGTGAAAGGTGTTATGAATACAAATAAAAGAATGAGGTTTAAAACAAATTTTGAGAAGGAGCTGGGAATCTACTATAATAAAGTATATGAGAGTGCTGGTTTAAAGTGTGAGTTCTGGGCCAGGTGCAGTGGCTCATGCTTGTAATTCCAGCACTTTGGGAGGCTGAGGCTGGAAGATCTCATGAGCTCAGGAGTTCGAGACCAGCCTGGCTAACATGGAGAAACCATGTTGCTACTAAAAATACAAAAACTTAGCTTGGCATGGTGGCACACACCTGTAGTCCAGCTACTCGGGAGGCTGAGATGGGAGGATTGCTTGAGCCTGGGAGGTGGAGTTGGCAGTGGGCTGACATTGCACCACTGCACTCCAACCTGGGTTACAGAGCAAGACCCTGTCTCAATAATAATAACAATAATAATAATAAAGTGTGAGCTCTGGAGTCTAATTTCCTGGCTGTGTGATCTTCAGCAGATTACTTCCTTCTGCACCTCAGTGTTATATTTTATAGAAAGAAAAGATTTTAATAGTTCTGCCTCATAGGGCTGTAGGGAGGATCAAATGAGTTGATGCATTTGAACCACTCAAGTTATTCCCTGGTGCATACTGTAGTAGGTTCTCATATAGCTTAGCTATATGGCATGCAAAAGGTTCTAAGTGTGCATTTAGAAACTAGAATTACAATTAGGGTGGCCAATTTGTCCTGATTTTTCCAGAACTTTTCCTATTTTAGCACTTGAAGTCCCATGACCTGGGAAACCCCTGAGTTCCAAACCTGGGTGGTTGGTCACTAGAAGTTTCTGACCTGGCAGATCTGATCCGGCAGGCTTCACCCTGACCCACTGCACTCAAAGACACGAAATCCCTTTGTCTTCCAATAGTCTGTGGCTCTGTGGCCTGCTTCCTGTGAGCTGCTTATAGCCTTGACTGGAAAATGAGGTTTGCATACAGAAAACCATTCATTCATTTGATCATGTATTCATTCAGAAATATGTATTGAATGCCTGCTATTTGTCAGGCACTGTTCTAGATCCTGGGGACCTAGCAGTCAACAATACCATCAGATTATAAACTCTCTGATGGCAGGGACTTAGCTAACTTGATTTTGTAAGCAGCACTGCTTTACGGTGATGGCTTCTAAGAAATGAGAGCTGGAGAAGACTGCAAGACAATATATAAGGAGGCAGTAAGCTATGCTTTGCAGAACTTAAAGGTTAGCACACAGCTAAGAGATATAATCCCCACCACTGTCACCCACTACCAAAGCATACCCCCAAACTCTGTATCTCAGTGTCAGTTTTATGGCTGGGATTCCATTTTAAAATATTCATTTATTTGTCCCATATGAAAAATGGAGTAAACACGTTAAGCCTTATCTGATCTTTTCGGGAAGAATAGAACTTCAATTATTTCATCCTCTCAATCAGTTATTTTACCTGGATGCCATGGGGTTACATAAGAGAACATACCTTTTATAAATAAGCAAATCCTCTGCATTTCTCTCATGCCTGTTTCTAAGAGAAGTGGAAGGGAACCTGTTTTGTGGCCTGCTGAAGAACCAGAATATTTATTATCTAAGAAGTTTTGTTTGATGGCATCAGCCAGTTAGCATGTTGCGTTCAATCAAGGGCCCTGACAAACATGTCAGGAAGGTCAAGTGATAACACTAATTTTTTTGACACTCCTGATGACGGGTTTATTTGATTAGATTTTATTCCTCCCCCAAAATCCACTCACGTTTTATTGCATGCTCACTTAGCCACACTTGTTATCTCAGTTATCTATGGCTGCATAACAAGTCACCCCAAAATTTAGTGGCTTAAAACAAGAGCTTTTTTTATTGGTCACGATTTTGCGGGTCAGGAATTTGGGAAAGACCCTTGGAGAGGGCTTAGCCCTGCTCATGTGATGTTGGCGAGGCTCATTTGTGCAGTTGCATTTAGCTGGTCTGTGCTAAAAGGTCCAAAATGAGTTCACTCTCATGTCTGGGGTTATGATGCTGGCTGTTGGCTGGGCCACCCAGTTTTCTTGCACGTTGCCTCTCTCTCTCTCTTCTCCTCCAGGGCCTCTATTTCTAGGAGGGCAGCCTGGACTTCCTTACATGACAGCTCCGGGTAGGAAGTGGGTGAGAGACAAAGCTGCCAGGCCCAGAACTGGTAAGAGCGTCACTCTCACTGCATTCTATCAGTCAGAGCGAGGCACAAGGCCAATCCAGATTTAAGAGGGAGAGAAAATAGACTTTGCCTCTTGAAGGGAGAAACTGCTAGTGGCCGTCAGCAGACAATTATTCTATACAGCTGCCTTCTCCAAATAGTACCCAGTCAAGGCACTTCAAATAAGAAAGAGTTGCGGAAAAGACAAAGACTTTTCTTTGATTTATAGCATCTAAATCCAAGAGGAGTGTCAAGCTCCCCCAGGGAAATAAGGATATTTAAATGATTATCTAAAGAATGTAGCTCATGGATAAGAATGACAGTGAAAAGCATATAATATATGTCTGTCTGTAGGTTTATAATAAATTTGAAATGTGTCATAAACCCAACTGTCCTTTTGGAAACAAATATAACAGGCTATAAAATTCGCAAATGCTTTTTATTAGTCTGAATGCATGGTGAAGGAAAAGAGAATTGAATGGCACTAGAGGATTTTACCAAAATCTCATGGGCAGCAGATGTTTTGCATGCTCTTCAATTTAGGTGCAATAATGTCAGCCACATGCTTGTCTTTATTTTTGAAATTACTTTTTTTTTTTTTGAGACAGAATCTCACTTTGTCACCAAGGCTGGAGTGTAATAGTGTGATTTCAGCTCACTGCTACCTCTGCCTCCCTGGTTCAAGCGATTCTCCTGCCTCAGCCTCCCGAGTAGATGGGACTACAGGCGCATGCCACCATGCCCGGCTAATTTTTGTATTTTTAGTACAGACAGGGTTTCACCATGTTGGCCAAGCTGGTCTCGAACTCCTGACCTCAGGTGATCTGCCCAACTTGGCCTCCCAAAATGCTGGGATTACAGGCATGAGCCACCGTGCCCAGCCTTAAGGTTCACATTTCTGAGAAGCTCCAGGTAATACTGATGTGGCCAGCACACATATTTGAATAGCAAGCATGTATAAAATAAAATGGGGGAGGAAAGAGGCTTGATAATTCTCCCTCCTTGCAGGGCAGGCAGGACTCACTCAGCAAATATTATCTCTGTGCCTACCATGTGCCTGGAATTGTGTTAGACAACAGGAATACCAAGAAGGGATTTAGACTCAGTCTTTCAACTTACTTTTAACTTACTGAGCTACTAGACTGGAGGGAGAGATAAACAGGAAAAATAATCAAAAGTGAGAATGATAAGAGAGGGAGTGTGATTAGGGTAGGTTAGCTGTGAGCCTCTTCCTGCTCAGCACCTAATTAGGGTATAATGTGGGCAAGGGGATTGATTTCAGAGTTTCAGTAACTTCACATGTAAGATGACAATCTCTAAGGTATCTCATAGAATTCTTCAGTGAAATTAAGCCACGATGTGAAATAATGCCTAGCACATAGTAAGTGATCAGTAATGTTAACCACTGTTGTTATACAAGTACTGCTGGGTATGGGGGGAGAAAAAAGTCTGGATATTTATCCTTTACAATTTTAACTTATTAATCATAGAGGGAACTTTGAAAATCTATTAGTAAATACGAAAAAGTAAAGAAATCACATCCATTCTCATGGCATCCCTGAGAAAGAAGCTCCATGATACACTTCGTAAGACATTCACTGAATATAAAGTATGTGTGCTGGTGGTTGTGATGAAACTTGTGATTTAAGATTCTATTTATTCCTGATGCCACGTGACCTTGGGACAATCACTGAACCTCAGCTTTCTCATCTGTAAAGTGGGAACAATAACAATTTTCATATTCAAAGTTTAGGAGGCTCAAATGTCAAAATAGATCTTTGGGTTTTTTTGTTTCTTTGTTTTTGAGACAGGGTCTTGCTCTGTCACCCAGGCTGGAATGCAGTGGCTCGATCTCAGCTCACCGCAACCTCTGCCTCCTGGGCTCAGGTGATCCTCCTGCCTCAGACTCCTGAGTAGCTGGGACTACAGGCATGCACCACCATGCCCAGCTAATATTTTTCTTTTTAGTAGAGAAGGGATTTCACCATGTTGGTCAGGCTTGTCTCGAACTCCTGACCTCAAGTGATCCACCCATCTTGGCCTTTCAAAGTGCTGGGATTACAGGAATTGAGCCACCGTGCCCAGCCCAAAATAGATCTTTGGTGTCCACAGAACTGGTTTGGAATCTTGGCCCTGTCACTTATTAGCTTGTGTGGCCTTAAACGTTTTTCTTAGCTCCTACCTCACTGAAAAAAGTACATAAAGCACTCAGCAACGTGAAAGACACATAAAAAGTGCTCCGTAAATGATAGCTGTTGTTATGATGTGACAGTGCTTTGAAAAATGTAAGGTATATGACTTCATAAGATTATTATTATGTTATGATGAATGTGCTGTTCTTTATATACATTGCAGTGTTAGTTCTGAGTGGTTGGCAGTGAGGCATAAACTTTGAATCCTCCCTGCACTCACCCTCATGTACTTCTCGGAGTGACATTTGCAAAGGCAGCAGATTGGGAGTGAGAGGTGCGGTCTCTGGTGATGATGTAATTAGTCCATCCCATCATCATCACCGTCAGAGGTAAGGGACTGCCTCCTGCAATGACCATTACTCCAGAATCTCAATCTCAGAATTATGAAATGCTCATACCTTTGACATATTTTTTTTCATCCTTTCAGTGAACCAGTGAACATTTCACATTCACAAGGCAAGGACAAGTGTCAAGGTTCTAGTTTGTGTTAGAAAGTGGACTCTAAAGGTTTTTGGCCCCTGTCGATGGTGCTCTGTGGAGGAGGGCAGATCCTGTGAAGGGTCACAGCTGAGCTGCAGGCAACAACCATTCTTGCTGTGGAACTGCAGCAGCTGCAGCTTGGCACTGTCTGGGCATTAACCAATATTCCAATAGCCAGAGATTGCACAAGAAAACCACCTCCACCAAAGGCAAATGTTGGAATGGGGGATGGGGAGATCTCAAAATCTTTCTCTTTTTATATTCTATTCCCAGACTCATTAGCCTCCTCTCTTACCTTCTCCACCCATCCATCTCCTTGACAAGATTATTGCGACGAAGGAGTTAATGAGTACACAGTTTTATTTTCCTTGGAAGAGAGATAGAAAACAGGCTCAAAGCAGGGCTGTCATCACCCTGCAAGTCTTCAGGGGTTTTATAGCTAATTATTAACCCTTTGTCACATTCCTGGACAAGAAACTTTCCTGCTGAAACAACCTGCTAAGATTTTCCATCTACATTATACATATGGGCTCTCAGTTTTTCAGAGTTAACAAATCAATAACACCTTGAAAAAAATGAGATGTAAACAGTTTATAATGCCCCTTTTGTCCTTTATCAAAATGATCCTTCTTTACTGACTCAGCACCCAGGTCAAGTACCATTATCCTTGTTTTCTATTTTTCTTTTATATATATATATTTTTTTGAGATGGAGTTTTGCTCTTGTCACCCAGGTTGGAGTGCAATGGTGCGATCTCGACTCACTGCAACCTCCGCCTCCCGGGTTCAAGCGATTCTCCTGCCTTAGCCTCCCAAGTAGCTGGGACTATAGGTGTGTGCCACCATACCCGGCTAATTTTTGTATTTTTAGTAGAGATGAGGTTTCACCATGTTGGCCAGGCTGGTCTTGAACTCCTGACCTCAGGTGATCCCCCCACCTCGGCCTCCCAAAGTGCTGGGATCACAGGTGTGAGCCACCGTGCCCAGCCCCTTGTTTTCTATTTGAGAAAACTGAGGCTCCAAGACAGAAAATGACTGGTCAAAGGTTTCACCCATAACAAGGCCTGGCTGGAACCCAGCTCTCCTGAATGGTGCCCTGGTGATTTTTTAATGTATTGAACACAGTGTAAAATTTCACCTAACATTAAGAAAGCCCCTCTGAATCTCAGCATTCTTTAAAACCACTAAAGACCACCACCTAGAACTATAGCAAACTGGCACAAATTCAGTCCCCAGGAAGTTGTGTTAAAAAAAAAAATTCCTATGGTTAACCTTCTTTCTTGTTATTTTGTTATTTGCTTCTCTCCCCAATAGATTTCAGGCTATTCAGATTTTGGGTTCCTCTCTCAAGCAGCGGGTTTAGGATGACTAACTGCTAGGGCTTCTGTAGTCAAGAGAGACCTGCAGAGATTCTCACTGGGGTTTGATTCCAGGCTATACCTGGGGTAGATGAAAATGAACTGGAAAATCTAAAATCCCTGGATGACTCATTTAAGGAATAAGCATTTAGAAAGATCAAAGTTGCAGTGTGAGGAAAATAAGGACCCACAGCACCCAAATCAACTGTTGCTCTGTGCTGAATGGACCAAGACTTGCACTTTTATGAGCAGGGACATAGATTCCCTTAGACATCTGCCGTTGTTGTTGTTGAGATCTCCTTCATCTTAGGTGGTGGCTGCAGATGAATTCCCCCCTGAGCTGGATATCACTGCTCTCCAAGTTCACACTCTCATTGCAATCACAAGCAGGTTGCTAGTATGTGGGCAAACTTCCATACATGGTATGGGGAGCAGACATGACTTCATGCTTTGCTGTAGACGAGAGGAACTGCCAAGGCTTAGGTGCCCTGTCCCCGCAAGTGTGCCCCGGCTTTGGAATCCTTTTCTCTGGCTGCATGGTAACCAGACCACAAGGGATGCTTTAGATTTGTGGGCACTCCCTCACCTTGCAGATTCTTAAATTCTATTCTCCAGAAAACTAAGATTCCAAAAAAGCATCTCACAAGTACACCCATACACATTTGAAAAAACATTTTACAAGAATTACCCATTTTTATAGTACTAGAAATGAGACAAACCTGAAAGATAATTTTAGGTCAGCATCTCAAGAGGTTCAATCAGTTCAATTCATTTTTTGCTGCATATGCTGTTTTATTGTGGGGTGGGGACAGGGAGGATCTGACAGTTTCATTTCAGGAAACGGCTGTGGGTATTCTGCATTAAATTACTGTTTTGTGTTCTTTGTGTAAAACTTAAACACTGACCGAGAGGACTTCATAAATTTAGGGTCTTTTTAATTCCATTCCCGCTGCTTATTATTATTATTTTTACTAAAAGGGATAGAACAAAAGGACATATTTCTTCTCGTCCAGATGGAAGGTGTATGTTTATTTGGATTACATATGAAACATAAAAGCTGGTTAAAGTTCTGGGTGGCATGGGTCAGGTGCAGCATTTTTCTGATAATATTTCTTGGGAATTAGATTTGAATTGATTTACCCACATATTTGAGCACTGCTTTGGGCATCACTGCTGAGATCATGCAAAATTAAACAAGAAAAAAATGAGGCACAATGAATTCAGAAGGGGAAGAAGGAAAAGGGGGAGGAAGGGATAGGAAGATCACATTTTGGCTAAAGAAAAGAGGTGATCTTATGGCTGAGGGAAAGTTTAACACATTTAGTGCATCTCAATTAAAGCAAACCTCTTAGATTGTGTCGAAAATGGAATAAACCCTTTAATTTTTTTTTTTTTGCCTTTTTTCCCTAAGGTTCAACTTCTCCTCTTTACCTCCCACCCCACCCCACTTCCATAAAACACAACTCAGATTTAATGTTCTGGAGCAATTGCTTTTCAACAGACTTGACCTGCTTAATCTTCCTGACAATGTGCGCAGTTATGTTAGTAATTTGCATACTCTTGGGAAGGGATATGAGACACTAGCAAACCAAAACGCCCAGAGGGCAGCTATATGTTACAGTGGTAATCTTTTTCCTTTTTTCTCAATGTGTGTATGTCTGCTTAATGTTACCACGTACTATCGTAACACACTACTACTATGGTCTGATCTTTAAGAGCCAAAGTTAGAAGCTTTGTTAACTATTATTTCTCCTTTAACTCTGTCTCTTACGAATACACTATGGCTTCTTGAAAATCATCTTAAAAAGACTCTGATTAAAACAAAAACCCAATGACAACAACAAAGCAACCCCTTTATCAAAGGCTGCAGCATTTCTAGAAGTACCCTTCAACTCACTAGATGGGAAGGAGAGCGCACTTTTTTTTTTTTTTTTTGAGACGGAGTTTCGCTCTGTCACCCAGGCTGGAATTCAGTGACAATTCAGTGACAAGTCTCTGCTCATTGCAGCCTCCGCCTCCGGGGTTCAAGCAGCTCTCCTGTCCCAGCCTCCCGTAGCTGGGATTACAGGTGTGCACCACCACACCTGGCTAATTTTTTTATTTTTCATTTTTAGTACAGACGGGGTTTTACCATGTTGGCCAGGCTGGTCTCGAATTCCTGACCTCAGGTGATCCGCCCGCCTTGGCCTGCCAAACTGCTGGGATTACAGGCGTAAGCCACCACTCCTGGCCGAGGGTGCACCTTTGAGACTAGGTTTCTGCAGCACACATTCATTTTAGTAATCAAGGACATATTGCTGGATTTAGGACGTGAAGAACAAGTCAGGAGCAGATGCTCCAGGTTGCTCGAGGAGGAAGGGGACCACGCCTAATGAAATAACCAAGGATGTCCCAGTCAGGAAGAAATGTGTTAAGTTTTAAACCTGTGTCTTCGCTTTTGGAAGGCACCTGGAAAACGGACGCGGGTTTGCTTCTAATCTGCAGTCCTGCTTGCAGCCTGAGGAGGACGTAAAAAGCCTTGGGGCCAGACAGCCCCAAAACGGGGGCGTTTTACCCTCTTAACTTTCTCTCCCCTTCTTGACGCAGAGGGAGTATCTTCACGCCTCCTTTCCCCAGCCCGCGTTCCCGTTCTCCAACAACAACCTGCGTGTCTCCTTTAAGAGGCGGGGGCCGTCCCTCCCTTTCTCCTCCCAGTCTCCCGCCCTTCACACCTTGGGTGGGAAAAGAGTGTGGGGGCGGGGTAGCCGGTGAATCGGGAGGGGCGGGATCACAGCGAGCGCTCCAATGGCCCTCGAGGCTGGCCACGGTAGACTCCGGCAGCCAATGAGCAGCAGGCGGGGAGGCGTGGCGGGGCGCTGTTGCAAAGCATCCAACGTGGGCCAGCAGGCGGCCGCGGAGCGCGGAGCCTAGGGGGTGTGTGCGGGCGAGCGGCCGGGGGCGGGGCTTGGGGGACCGGCCGGGGCTGGGCCGCGGGGAGGCGAGCAGCAAGCGGCTGATTGTTCGGCCGCGAGGTCGGCGGGACTCTTGCTGCGCGGAGGAGCCGTGCGGAACCCGAGGCTGCGCGCGCGCGCGCGCGCTCTCTGGCCGCGGCGTGGGGACAGCGAGGCGCACTGGGGCCTCCCAGCGCGGGGCCGGCCGCGCCGTCCAGCCCGAGGTCTACGGCTTTGCGCTCCGAGCCCAGAGGAAGATGCCTGCCGGCACCGAGCTCGGGCTGCGGGGCTGAACGCCTGTCTTCCAGGCGCAGCGGCAGCACTGCCCTCGGCCGGTGTCGGTAGCGGCACTCGGCGTGCCCCGGGCGGACGAAGAGCGCAGGCTGGGTACACCTTGCCCGAATCGGCGGAGTTCGCAACTAGCGCGGGCGGGCCGGCTGGCCCGGATGGGCGCGGGGTTTGCGGCCCCCGCCGGGTGCTGCGGAGCGGCCCGGGCACCCGGGGCCCGCTGAGTGCCGGAGCCGCGGCCGCAGAGAGAACTTGGGGCGGGGGCCATGCCCCGGCGCGGAGTCTAGAGCCGAGCGGAGCGCCCCGCGGGCCCGCCCGCGTCTGCGGCCGTTCGGGTCCTCACAGTCCCCGCGCCCGGAGTTCGCAGCGCGCTCCAGACAAGATGGCGCGGCCGGTCTGGGGAGGGCTCGGGGCCCCGCGCCGCTCGCCTTGCCTTCTCCTTCTCTGGCTGCTTTTGCTTCGGCTGGAGCCGGTGACCGCCGCGGCCGGCCCGCGGGCGCCCTGCGCGGCCGCCTGCACTTGCGCTGCGGACTCGCTGGACTGCGGTGGGCGCGGGCTGGCGGCGTTGCCCGGGGACCTGCCCTCCTGGACGCGGAGCCTGTGAGTGCCGCCCTTTCCGCCCTCTCTGCGCCCCGGGGCTCTGTCACTTGGGGATGGAGCGGCGGGGGTTCGTACTCAGGGAGGGGATGCGGACTGGGTTGTGTGTGTGGAGTTGTGCGTGCATGTGCATGCTGGAAGACTGTCAGGTTGGGAGTGGCGGAAGGGAGATACTGCGTGGAGGTCCGGGGGAGTAGGCGTGCGAGAGAGCCTGGAGGAGAAGAGCGTGCCTCGTGGGGTCTGGAGACGAGCGAGCGTGGGTCGTAGAGGTTTGGGGGTTAGCCAGCACGCGTCGTGCGGGCCATCTGGGGGTTAGTGAGTGGGAGTCTGGAGCTGGGGGTTAGTGAGTGGTGGGTGGGTGGGAAACGTCTGGAGAAGAGTGTGAAGAAGTCTGTGTGGGGGTATGTGGGTACGTTTCCTTTTCCTCTCCTGTAATCCAACTATTTGGTGTCTGAGCTCCTTGGTCTTCCAGTGGGTAATGAATGAAGGTGACTGTTGGCTCCAGTCTTTCGTTTACATTATTTATTAGTTGATAGTGTGTGTAGCCGTCTCCTGATCCCCGAAGACCGTGGTGGCCTGACTTGCCTCTCTGTGCGGGGCAGAAGGCAGTCTTCCCCCGAGGACCCCTGAGTTAGAGGGCTTTGACAGTTCCTGGCGACCTGTGAGTGCTGGGAGTTTGTCCTTTTCCGCCTGTTTGGCATTTTACGGAACTGTGTTCCAGACCCTTCCTGTGTGTTCCCTGGGGCCCCATTGGGCTTGATGATCCAGTGGGGTGGGGCCCACCCTCAAGACTCTCTCCTCCATAAATGGTGCAAATGAGTTTTGGAGAAGTGCTGCTTCAGGAGAGGGTGCCAGGGGCTTGGCTGAATTAAGCTGTTTGTTTCACCCGAAAGAGGTTCTTTTCTGTGCTGTCAGGATGTGGGCTTATTAGGACTTAGTGGGACACTTCTTACGGGAGATTTGACAGGAAAAAAAAGGCATTAGACTTTTGTAAACATGGTAGAATAGAATAGTCTTCTTTTACTTCTAACAAATCTGGTCCATGAGTCAAATCCCGTTCAGTTATCAGTAATTAGCATCTCTGTAGAACCATTAGTACCTTTCCAGAAAAGGCCTAGCTTAAATAGTCCGCATTTCGGTTGAATAATTGGACATTTTTCCTAGAACATAGGAAAGGCACAGCAGTAACCTTAGGCATGACTATGGCTGTTTTAAAAAGAGAAAACTGGTGTCACAAGTTGTAACCAGCACCTGTGGCTTGATCGAAGAAAATGTGGCCTGTGTTCTGACTGCCGTGAAGGGAAGAAAAGTTAATTCCTTTTAAATGTAAAGATCCTGTACCTCTCAAAATGGGGCACGAATCTTTAACTTGGCCCCAGACACTGCTCCATGAACAAGTACTACAGAGTTCTGAAGACAACCAGGAACCCTTTAGTTACAGTTAGGTTTTCAATATCTACTTCTTCTATGGAATTAACTGAGTTAGTGAAAATCAGTGGTCGTAGGGTGGAGGCAGAGCTTTGTGAAGTACTGGGAGATAGAGCCCAGTATTGTCCTTAGGTAGTCTCTTATTTAGTCTGGGGTATTGTGATTTTTCCCTTACATACGGTAGTTTTTTTTTTTTTTTAATAGAATCATGTGGGCAAAATCAGATTAACTTCTTAAGTGTTCACCTGTTGGAAGAGTGACTCCCAATGCCATGTGTCAGTGGCATTGTGGGGAAGGCACTTAGTTCCACAGCAGTAACTTCCCAGAGAGGGCAGGGTGTCCTCTTATTTGCACTTTCCTATGGTCACAAGATCCACTTTGCCTTGCCCTTTAATTTTTGGAGCAAACATACTGGTTATTTCTTTAGGCTTTCTGTTGCCTAGGAGTGACATTTCACATGGCATAAATACCTTCAAAATTGAAGTCCTTCTCTTTTACTCACACATTTGATGATCGAGAAATACCAAAGTGGGTATTTTGAGCACCTGTAGACTTTAGTATACTGATTATGGTGTTGACTGATTCGATTTTAAGATATGAGCAGCGTGATTTCTGGCTAGTATGTAGCAACACAGTATGCAGTGCAAAATGGCTATCCTTTGAAAAATATTTGTGAAGTTTTCTTATTTCTGATTAAGGACAAATCAAGCAAATGTGTTCTTTTTTTCTAGACTTCAGACTTATGAATTTAAATCATTAGGCTCCATGAGTCTTATTCTGGAATTTCCATAAGAGTATTTATATGGTTTATATTCCTGGCCAAGATTCAGCAAGACTTTAGGGGAGAAAGTGTCTGTATATGATATAATGAAATATCTTGTAGTTTCACCAAGTTTACACGCTAAGCCCACGGTGTCTAGAAAATGCTTTGAGTTAGTTTATAAACCCATGAACTGGATTTACTGCAGCTAGTTGAAACAACTTCAGGCTGTGGGTTTGAGATAGCAGAGGACCTGTGGCTTTATGGGACCTTTTTTTTTTTTTTTTCTTTTTTTTTTTTTGTAAACAGTGCGTCTGATGTGGAAGTTGCTTCTAGGCCTGATATAAGAAAAATAAAACTTTTAAATAGTGAATGTAAATGCAGTGTGAATAGAAGAAACAGAATGGATAATGATAATCGGTTCATTTCTGGGGCCTGAGGATAACTTTTCAGCACAATAACTTATAGTTGTAGTAGTCAAGCCATAATTTAAGTCTCCCAGCCCATTACGTAGGTGAGATTGGCATGGTCCAACTAGCACATTCATAAATAGCACCAAGCTACTGCCAAGCCTTATTCCAACTTCCCAGAACCTGAGAAGAAGTTGAACTTCTTAGAACTCAGATATTTGCTTTCTTTGAAATTATTTTTGAGAGCATGGCTTCAGAAGCTATTTAAGAAGTATTAAATACAGTTTACCTTAGACTCTTACCTGTGCCGTAAATTTCAGCAGTGTTTAGTCACAAAATGTTGCTAGTTTAAATGTCCTGAGAGCTGAATGGTAGCCCATTGGGATTGGGATTAGGATTAGGAAGGCAGGCCTAGAGGAAGAACAAACCCTGATTTTTGTTCTCAGTGTGGAGTGAAGATGACAGACCATTCAAAAGCAAGGATATTCACAAAAGTGTATACCAAGTGTGGTTATCCTAAGCCACATTAAGATGAGTTTATTGATTTTGATCTCTTTGTACTATGTGTTTGCAATACCAGATCAGTTAGCTTAAATCTAACCTTGCCAGTTTTGGCAAAGAAGTGGTACTTATGATTACCTTAGAAAATAAACACCAACTGTGGTTGCCATTGTGGTTGGGAAGCAAAGAGGGCCTTTGTCTTTCAAATTTTACAGCTGTGCTGGAAGGCCCAGGTGTGCAGGGTGTTGTGAATTAAGGGTTTGGAAAATACTTTCCATCCTGTTTATGCAAATTAAATTTAAAGTGCAGATCACCAAATTGTTCTAGAACCTAAACTGAGATTCATGTTTTTTTTTAAAAGTAGATTGTTGTATGGATGGTCCTGAAATATTTCCTTCTCCATATCACTTAAACTCAACAGACTTTGAATGTCTTCCGATTTGTGGGACAGGGAAGAACCTGGGTTGTTTGGAATAGGGAGCATTTTAAACACAGGTTAATTGCCAAGAATACAGTCTGAAAGGTGCAAGTGCTCTTAGAGTTTCAGGGAACTTTAGCTTGAACTCAGAGTCCTTTTCTTTTGCAACAAGTGTCTTCCCTCTTGTTGGGGGATAACTTGTCTGTTGATAGCTCTCTGACAACTTTTTTTGAGTAAGGTGAGATTTCTGGCAAATAATATTGGTTGTCGTGAGAAAAAGGCACACTGTTTAAGTCTTGCTGATATGAAATTGTGGCCGTAATATCTATTCTTTGAGTACTGCTAAAGTAGGAAGTGTCCAGAGATTCCCAGCGCCCCATGTAAATTAACTGTGTATTGGCACACAGTGTCCCTCTTGCCTTTAGGACATGTCAGAACTGTTCCTGCCCCGCTTTTCAAGGGACTGTTTTAAAAAGTCGTGTGTTGTCTCTTTGCATAATTATATTTGGTTACTAGATTTTACAGACTTTGGACTTTTGAACATATTATCAGCAGTAATTCTCGGAACCATCTTCAGAAAGATGAAGAAACGTTAAGTGTAGTGTGATGAGAGCTGGTTCCTAGTGGATGTCCTCATGTCCCATCTCCCCAGCTCTGCACCGTTAGCTGAAAGCTTTCCTCCCTCCAGTGTTAATTACTTTGCCTGGGTTCTCCCTGCAGCTTCCCTGAGTCCATTGGGACGGCCTCTGGCTGACCTTTCTCTCCCTCAGACACCATGATCACAATGAAAGGGCCTCTCCCGCTTCTGCAGGGGTGTCTCCTTGGTGCAAAGTCTTCAGCATCCTCTCTTTCAGGGTGGACAGGAATGCAGGAGAGAGCACTGGGGTTTTGTGTGACTTAACAATGCACCTGGCCCAGTGCTGTGCACCTGCTAAAGCCCTGAAGGTCTGTTAGATAGGAAGGCTGGGTGGAGGTTGTTTAAAATAGCCTATAGTTATTTGAAAAGTGGCATCCACAGGAGAGGGAAGTCTAGAAGAGGGATTCATTGAATTGAAAGTTGTTATATGCAGTAAAGGATGTTGGTTGTATCAGAGTCTTTCTTTCTTCTTTTCCTCATTTGTTTAAAACATAAAAGGGATTCCTCTGACCTACCCCATAGGTAGAAGGACTTTAAGTTTCACAAGCAAGCCTAACTTTCAATTCCTTTTGAATGAGCTGTGTGACATTTACTTGCTGGGTACGTTCCCCCTCCTCAGTGACTGCAATTTGAAACCCTGGGGGTCTTTTAAAAGCGAACAGAGCTCTGGGCCGTGTTAATATTCAGAGCTGTTTACAATGGATGCAGTTTCAAAGGCTGATGGCATTGTCTTGAGACAGGAGGGAGGAGGGGTGGAGGAAAAATTCCCAGGCAGGGAAGGGCAAATATCTAAAAATCTCCAGTGTTTACCAGCCTGTGGGAAATTTAGGGATCGTTACTGTTATTTTTTATGACTTAAGCATGACACTGAGCCACTAGGGTTCATTCTATCTACCTCATGGCTTCAGTTCTTGTATGTCAATTATGTGGTTATCTTGTGCTTTTGTTTCAAGTTAAAGTGTGGAAATTGGTAAGAAACTCAGATCTTATCTCCTCTGCAAAGAAATAGAGCACTTTGAAGACCAGTGGTTAACATTTTTATAATAGTTTACCTCTGGGACCTGCATTTATGTTTTGCTCAAAGAATTTGATATAGCTGCACAGTTTAGAAGAGCAGTCCCGACTGACCAATTAATTGTCCAATTATGACTAGGACTGAGAAGTTTTTTGCTGAAGTACTTGATACATGACCATTGTTATTAAGCACAATGAATGGATCAATAAAGATTGCAGAAAAAATTTGCAGTTTATTGATGGTCTAATTTCTAGTTGAAAGTTGGCAATTTGTGTCTCTTTTTTGTAGGGGGTGGTGGGTATGCTTGTGAACTTTTCTGTTACAGAGGCTTTTTGCTTTATACGTTCTTATATTCTTATATTTTGTATAATTTGTTATCAATGGTTTTTACCTAAGTACTTTATGCATAGTCTTTTGAAACACAAGTTATAACTTCAATCTGTTCATAGAAGTCCTTCAGTTTTTTAAGCTCTTTCTCCATTTCACTGGGTTTTATACTTTTCATTTCCTGCCTTTAGTTCTTTATATCTTCTAAATGGGCATTTGCTACCCAGCTGTCCCCTGGTCTCCATTTGGGTTATTGACTGGGGGAGAGAATGGGCGAGGGACAAAGCTTTCCTCACCTTTACTGTGTTAAATATGCAGGGGCCCTTGCCCCTGGTGATCACACCCAACTCACACTCTTCATTAAGGAGTGGTGGTGAAGGGGTTGAAAGTTAATTCTGTGGTCCATCCCTGGCACCTCCAGTCTACAGCTACATGTGTGATTTTGGGCAAACCTCTTCATGTCTAAAAAGACAGAAAAATGCTCTATCTTATAGAAGCTGTGAGGACAAAGTTAGATAATGCCTATATTTAGCTAGGTTCCTCAACTTGGGTCCATCTACTTTATGATGATTCTGGAGCACAATTTGAAGGTTAAAGGCCTCAGTAGCTCCAATTTATTATCCTGTCTCACAGCCAGTCTCTCCAAGCCAGATTCCTTCCTTCCTTCCCTTCCCTTCCCCTTCCCTCCCCCACTCCCTTCCCTCTTTCTCTTTTTCTCTTTCTTTTTCTTTCTTTCTCTGTTTTCTTTTTCTTTTTTCTTTCTCTCCTCCTTTCTTTTTTTCCTTCTTTCCCTCCCTCCCTCCCTTCGTCTTTCTTCCTTTCTTTCTCTTTCTCTTTCTTTTTTTTCTTTCTTTCCTTTCTTTCTTTCTTTCTTTTCTTTCTTTCGACAGGGTTTCACTCTGTTGCCCAGGCTGGAGTGCAGTGGTGCAATCAAGACTCACTGCAGCCTCAGCCTCGTGGGCTCAAGCAATCCTCCCATCTCAGTTGCCTGAGTAGCTGAGACTAGAAGGCTCATGCTACCACACCCAGCTTCCAAGCCAGATTGCTGGTGACAGAGGCTTTCCTGGGAAATGTTTACCTTTCTGCTGTGAAGGAGTCTTTTGGAATGGGAAGATGGCAGCCTTCTCCTGTGAGTTTTGGTGATATGTATGAAGCAGCCTTCTCCCATGGATTTTTGGTGAAATGTATGAAGTGCCACAAGTGAACCTCATGTACCCTTGGAAATCTTAGCCAAACAGGCAGGAAGCTATGAACAATTGCAACAGATTATATAATTAGCAAAAATTATTGAGGTATTTTATAAATCTATTCCAGTTGTACAAATAGTTATGTCTATTTACCACTATCCTTTTGGAAGGGAGGCAGGTATGGGAAGGTGGCAGGGAAGTGAGAGGCCCTTAAACTAATCATTTTATCCTATTATTTCCCAGGGTTTCATTGAAACTGAACCCTACCAAGATGCAAGTAGCACCTCTCAGTCAATAGCTTGGAAAAATGCAGGTGCGCTCTTCCAAACAGGGTTAAGTTACAGACTTTAGGGCTGACTGAATCCTCACTGTACCCGCTTCTCTTTGGAAAACCTTGAGGGAGGAGGAGGAGGGAGGATAGGAGACAATTGTGGAGTTGTATGCAAAGAACATTTTTCATTTGTTTTGGTCTGTTTGGAATTGCATAGTAACTTTGTAGGGGACACAGGCGGGGAACACAGGGTCATTTGAGGAATCTGGCAAGGATGCCACCTGAAAAGCTGTTTACTGTTTGCTATCACTCCTTGTGCACCTGTACCTGAGTTCCTTCCCCAGTGAATGGCCATGATTCACAGCCTTGCCCACGTGAACGGCCACGATTGTTTTCGTCTTTATTACTATTTAATCTAGCATAACCGGTAAGGCCCATTGTGCGAACAACCAATCTGTTCATTTCTGCAAGTCCTAATACATTTTGGTTTCCTTATGAACCAGGATGCAGGTTCTAATTACTGCTTGTTCAGTTTGTTTTGGCAAAAGGTGACGTTTAGAGGGTTTAAAGAAAGCATGGCCTCTTTTTAAGTGTTTTGCGTTGATTAGTTTTTGAACTTTTGTGGTCAAAAGTTCTAATCTCTAATCTTTTATGATCTGCATTCTCAAGATCTCACATTATTAGGAAGAAAATGAAGGAAATGAGTGAAGGTCCTCTTACAAGCAGAATTAGCTGGACTTTGAGAAACACGATGAACGTAATGCAGGGTTTTTCTTCTTTTTTTTTAGCTGATTAGAAAAAAAACAACTCACAACTTTATTTTCTAAGACTCCTTTATGCAGCATTTAACAGCTTCCCCCTCCCTGTTTTGCTCCTTCCACCAATTTATAATTTGCCATTCAAATATTTTACTGCTTATCTTGGTCAAAGCATACATTGCACTGAAATTCTTTTCTTCCGGATTACCTACTTGATGATAGCCTGTTAAATGCAATGAGAAGGATTGAACACTTCTGAACTGGAGGATAGATAATCTTGCTGTTGTTTCAAATCTTGTAGTTCCAGTGCTCTTTTGTTTGAAAGCATTTGTCTCTCAAGCATTAGCACTTTGGGCTGGATAACAAGAAATTAACAAGCTGGGCTCTGCTTAGAGAAAACTTACAACAGATTAGAAAGTAAGCTGTTAGGTCAGGAGATCGAGACCATCCTGGCTAACACGGTGAAACCCCGTCTCTACTAAAAATACAAAAAATTAGCCGGGCGTGGTAGCGGGCGCCTGTAGTCCCAGCTACTCGGGAGGCTGAGGCAGGAGAATGGCGTGAACCCGGGAGGCGGAGCTTGCAGTGAGCCGAGATCGCGCCACTGCACTCCAGCCTGGGCGACAGAGCGAGACTCCGTCTCAAAAAAAAAATAAATAAATAAAAAAATAAAAAAAAAAGAAAGTAAGCTGTTGCAGGTACAGCTTCTTTTTCTTGTGAGATGATCTGAAATACATAGCTTTTAGAAAAAATTTTGAATTAAGGGAACAGTTGATATGCAGGCAGGTAGTTTAAATAAACTAACTCCTGTTGCTCTGGAGTGTTTTTTCTTACCTTTTGAATATGGAGAAAGGTAAATATCTACACAAGTGGACAGAATAATGTAATGAACTCTAGGTATCTGTCACCCACCTTCAACAATCATCAGCTGTCTTATTTGATCTATTTCCCAATATGCTTTGCCTTTCCATGTTATTTATTTATTTTTTCTTTGGAAATAAATCAAAGGCATATCATTTTATCTGCAAATGTATAGGTTTTTTTAAAATTAACAGCTTTATTGAGATATAATTTATATACCACACTATTTACTGTAGGGTGGTTTTAAGAAATTGGAAGTTTTGAAAAAATTGACATTCATTTTAACTGTGTTTTTCCAAAGGGCGTTTTGGTAAGCTGTATATTTACAGAATGTTTACTGGGCACATTCTGTGTGCACCCTAGTTTATATGTTCTCAAAATACAGATTTTTTTTTCTTTTGTAGGAGGTGTTTAGCAAGCTCTTTTGTGCTAGTCCTCTGCCAGAATGTGCAATTCTGATTAACCTTCCACTTTCTCCACATAGCTCTTACTTGGGAGGTTTCTACCAAGCTATTAATTGTTGATTAAAATCCATTAGTGAACAAACATAATTAGAAATGGAATAGATCATTTAAAAAGTGATGTCTCAGATACTGTTGTTTAGTAGAGGGATAATTAGCCATTGGTTGTAGTTAAGTCATGAGTCTGAATTGAGTTAACTATTGTTTACTTTGTAAGGCCTGACCCTCCAGCTGTGGCTACTTGAGGCTGCTTTAAATAGAGTTAGAGGCAGCCTGTAAGAAAAATCTTCAAAAAGCAAAGAACTAGGTTCCTGGAACCCTCTGTGCTTGATTTAAACTTCACACAGATTTGAAAATGTGTTCTCCAAGTAGCTGCTGAATGGTTTGTTTTATTTTATAAAAGTCCATAGTTTAATTTCTCCTCAGTCCGGTACTTTGTTGGTGAGGGGGCTTCTTTAGAATGGATTTTTTGCTAGCTGCAGCTTCATTTAGGAATCTGAGTGGGAATTACTAGTCCTCCAAATTCCATTCACTTTATCCTAGTTTTTGGAATGACTTCCATCTTCTATCTGTGAAAATCAAATTCCAGGTAGATTATGGAGTGTTCAGTGGCCTTAAAAGCTGTCCAACATGATCAGGTTAAACTGGTGGATCTATGAAGCTTAATTAAATTTATATGATAATGATTAGACACCATTTACAGTGGGTTCTCTGTTTAGAAAAGTGGAAGCACACTCCAATGCATTTTTTTTTTTTAAATTATGGGGCAGAAAAGCTTAGTATTGAGAGATTCTATGAAATTAAGTGCTGTTTTGCAAATTAGGAGAACACCATTCTTTCATCTGGTTTTAGCAGTGTGGTGGTACCTTGACCCAGCATCATGCCTCCGTCTTAGTTTTCGTTTTATTTTTAATTAAGAAGAATTTTTCTCTGTGTCTGTGGTTTCCTCCCTCCACCTGGACTGGTGTGAGTTTCTGGCACACAAGCTCCCAGTGCTTGCAAAACTTATAAACAGTCAGAAGAGCTCGTTGCTTCCAGGAAGTGGATTGTTGATGCAATGAAGTGATGGATGCAGAGGCTGCAGCTCAAAGGGAGCAGAGTTTCCTTCCATCTTGGAGGAGGGGAGATCCAGAAAACAAGCTGACATGCCCTGTAGTTATTAAGATCTGCCTCATCCCAAATTCCTCTGATTGTTTTCTCAGATTTGGAGTCTGTGTAGGACTCTTTGCTTTGGGTGGTTTGGCCTTATCCAGGGCTATGCTTTACCCAGTAGAAAAATCAGAGACTCTTCTATGGAGATTTTTGGATTCTTTCACAAGGTCATTTGAAACAATACTTAGAAATGAGTAAATTATATTCATTTCATTACTATCCTAAAATAAAGATTGGCTGACCTTATTATTTACTTGGGAGAAACTTTATGTGAAGTCATGGTGCTCAGAACGTCTTTCTGGACAGAAAGGAGACCACGTTTTCATGGAGTTTCTTAAAGGGGTGCTTGCCCAAAGAGGCATAAAAATGATTCACCTGAGAGGAAAAAATTAATTTTCTTAAAGTCATGAAAGTGAGGATGTGGTAGAATGGGAAACTAGCTCATGGCTGGGCCTCAGGAGACGTTGGGGTTTTGTCCCAGCTCTGCCACTGATTGGCAGCATAACCTTGGGCTAGTCACTTCATTTCCTGTCTGTAAAGGGATGTATAACTTGTAAGACCCCTCATTTTTAGGTTCATGATTCTATTCTAATTGAAGCCAAAAGGGAGTAAACTTACATTTCATTGGATGGTAAGAATTAAATTGATCTGTATCTAGGATACTTACTTAAACATTCTCTCTCTCTCTGTGTGTGTGTGTGTGAGACACACACACACACACACACACACACACACAAAGGGTCCCACTCTGTCACCCAGGTTGGAGTGCAGTGGCGCAATCATGGCTCACTATAGCCGTGACCTCCCAGGCTCAAGTGATCCTACTACCTCAGTCTACTGAGTAGCTAGGACTACAGGCATGTGCCACCACACCTGGCTAGTTTTTATTTTTTGTAAAGATGGGATCTTGCTATGTTGCCCAGACTGGTCTTGATCTCCTGGGCTCAAGTGATCCTCCTGCCTTGGCCTCCCAAAGTGCTGGGATTACAGATGTGAGCTACCATGCTAGGCCAATGTTTGCTACTTCTGAGTGAAATTCTCAGATGGATACCATAAGCAGCAAAGAGGAAAAAGGGTATGTGCATGCAGAGTCTCAATGAGGGACCCTTTTGTGAGCCTTTAGATATTATTGAGGAGGAGTGAATACTCCACAAAGAAAGTGGTGCTTTCCTTCATTTTTACCTCCTTTTTCCCTCTGGCCCAAAGAAAACTGTGGAGGCTGGTGCAGATCCACTTTAGATCTTTGATTTAGAATTTTAAGAACTTAGGTAAAAATTTAAAGAAAAAAAAACAGGAAAATAAATTACAGGCATGTTTTCCCAAAGGGTCCTTTCTCAGGGCCACTGCAGGCAGCATCTTTCTCAGGCAGTCCTTCAGTGAATACTTGCCATAAGTGAAGTTGTAAATGATGCTGAGAAACTGCCTTTAAGGACTGGATGGGCCACCTGTCACATTCTATAGTCATGGCCACAGGAAGGGCAGCTACTCACTGCACTGCCTGTTCTTTCTGGGCCAGCTTGCCATCCCTTTTACCAGGGAGATCTTTCGTGTATCCCTTTCAAGGTAGAAACTCAGCCAATTAACATGTACAGCCTAGTGGCTTCTTTTTTCTTTTTTGAGGCAGAGTCTCACTCTGTCGCCCAGGTTGGCGTGCAGTGGTGTGATCTCAGCTGACTGCAACCTCCGCCTTCCTGGCTCAAGTGATTCTCTTGCCTCAGCCTCCCAAATAGCTGGGATTACAGGCGCCTGCCACCAAGCCAGGCTAATTTTTTGTTTGTTTGTATTTTTAGTAGAGACAGGGTTTTACCATGTTGGCCAGGCTGGTTTCGAACTCATGACTGACCTCAAGTGATCCATCCACCTCAGCCTCCCAAAGTGCTAGGATTACAGATGTGAGCCACCACGCCTGGCTGTGGCTTTTTCTAATTTTGAAGTCTGACTCTGTTTTTGGCCAAATTCATATTAAATTTACCCACCTACCTAGGTTTGCATTGGTTACCTCTTAGTTACACTGTTTTTGAAAATCTTGAAAATTATGACAGTAATTGGACTCCTTAAAATACTTTTCATGGAGAATCTAGAAGCTTTTATTTTCTTTGTTCTGGATGTCCACTTTTCTTCGACGTGGAATTTGTTAGTGCCTTCAGTGGAAATTCTTAGGCTTTTCTTTTCCTTCCACTCATTCTTTATCATGTAAATTTTCATAAAACGAAACTTCTGGATTTAAAATCTGTTTTTATTTTTATTATTGTTTTCCGGAACAAATTCTTGGAATTTGGAGTTTTGTTTGGGGATACAACTAAAATACAGTGAAGCTGGAGGAATAGTTAGTGGTCTGGAACTTCTTGACAGAAGTTTAACAACAATTAGGGACCACTTTAGGAATAGAGTGTCCAAAAAACTAGACTTTACAAAAAAAATTCTCCCTTTAAGAACCAAAGATGACCTTTTTCCATTGTGCTTTCTGAGCTCAAAACAGGCCAAATGATCTTCCCACCCTTCCTCGAGCCTCGTGTGTCAGTGTCACACACTCTCCCTGTTACTCACTTGGTCTCGTTCTGGTGAATTTATTGTTTACATCTTGTCCTTTCCCGGAGGAATCTCTGAGTCTATCTGATTAGGTAACTCTTCACACATCCCTGTGTGTGTGTGTGTGTGTGTGTGTGTGTGTGTGTGTGTGTGTGTGTGTGTTTCTCTCCACTTAGACTTGAAAGCAGCAGGGATCATTCAATTTCATGTACCTAGGAGTCCCTTGATAATTATTTGTTTATTGCCTTACCACTTTGTCTTGGAGCTTGGTACATTCTTTCAGGGCAGAACGGATCCCCCAGTTTCATTGTTTCTCTAAGGGGTTCTGAGGTTTACCCCTGAAGTATAATTTTTCCTGATTGGCCTGTGTGGAAGACTTCATAGGAGTGTTTTTAGAATTTAAATATCAGGAGTAAAAGGCCATTTTCTTTGTGCTAAGGGTCTGTTTTCCCCTCTGGAGCCAGCGGCTAAATGCAGAGGCTTTCTTCAATTGCTGTTGCTTCTTGTAGTGTGGCCCCTCAATGAGAAGTCATAGCTTGTGGTTTGTCTGATTTTGTATGTCAGAACTTTTGGAGAGAATATTTGACCTAAAACAAAAATTATGGATAGTCCTCTCTTCCTTTCCCATTTCTCCTTATTTTTTACTTGCTGCTTGAGAACCACTTCAAAGAATCAGATGTGTTGGTGCCAGACACCGTGGAGTTATTGTTAGAAGAATTTGGAAATATAATTGAAAGCAAACTTTGTTGAGCAAAGCAGATCTAGGCAAGTTCTTACTTTGAGGGCGAAGGGAATTCCAAGTTTTTCCTCTATTTGGAGCTGATGTCTCAGAACACTTGTTCTGTGAGATGAATCATCTGTGAATTCTACATCTGGGAGTTATATATTGGGAAATGGCATTCTTTTTAAATGTAGAAGAAACACAAAAGCTTAAAGTTACAGTGTAGTTGGAAAATTCTAGTCAGAGTTTAAAATATTAGCATTGAGGTGAAATTGGCAGTGATTGGACATGAGTCTGTGATACCTAAAATAGACATGTCCATACATGGAAAACAATATGATAGCCACACTTACTTATTGGGACCCTTTTCGTTTGTTTTGAGACATTTTTAAAAAGTCATAAACATCAGCTATTCAGAATCATTAGTTGAGTCGATTGTGACTTGAGAATCAGAATTTAAGCGTTTGTCTTGAGCTCTTTAAGTTCAGGTGCCTTGCTAACCAGTGAAAAGCCCAGAGCAGTGCAGTATTTCAGGGTCTTCAGGGGAAGATAATGTTGTGTCCTTGTCTTCTCAGAGTCCTGCATTCCAGGCATCTGGTTATAAGGGGCCATGGTTGTGGGGATGCAGCAGCTGTGCTGTTCATGACGCACGGTGGTTAAGAGGCAGCTCTGGGGCCTGGCTGCCTGGGTGACCTTGGCAATTTACTCCACTTCAGTTTCCTTTTCTGTAAAATGGGGATAATTGTAGTGCCGACTTCCTTAAGCTTGTTATAAGGAAAAAAAATGAAATATTTAACACAGGGCCTAACACACAAGCAGAAGCTTGAGGAAGGGTAGCTATAATATTATTATTACAACTATCGCAATAATAGTGTACCTTTCTGCAGCAGGATATATCTGTGTTAACTGATCATCACCATCTTAACTCTATGAAAAATATTGTCTCTGTTGTATACATGAGGCCCAGAGTAGTTGAATGACTTGTTTAGAGTCTAGCAGTTGCCAGTTAGAATTCAGACCTGCGTGTACATGTTTAGAAGAAAATACGGTAAGACTAGCACTGCCTTCTTTCTGGCCTCCCTTTGACGTCTCTGAATTCCTGGAGGCCGATTGGTCTTTGGTGGCTTGAAGCACCTAGTGTAGTTCTGGCTGTACAGCTGGTGCTCTATACATGGTGTCTTGAATGTGATCTTGAAGAGCGTGTTTCTTTGTTGGTAGGCGTGTGTGTCAGATCCATTTTTGGTTTGCCTCTTTGGTAAAGGGGGTGGTAACATGCACATATGTTTTGCCATCTGTTGTTTATTGTTTCTGTTAGGTTGTGGTTTGTGTTCCTGTTCCATGTTCCTTTGGTTTCTGGAGCAACTGCGAATATTATATGCTTGGGGATCAAAAAAAGTAAACTATTTATAAACAGTAAAGTATCCTTGGGTTTGGAAAGTGTTTTTCTCAAATGCGTGTATATTTGTTGGCTTTATGATCATCTCACTGATGAATCATTAGATAATTTGCAGACTGAGACACATCTAAAAGATGGGCGAGTCATGGTCCAGCCTTGTGTAACCAGCTCACAGACAGCCTTGGTGATAAGGCCCTGGTGTTAACGCTGACCCGAGTGGTGTATTTTTAACTCAAGAACATATAAACAGTTTAGCCTGCTGATGGAGTTTATGCACCGCCTGAAATCTTTGGCATGCCTTGGATTTGTGGCTCTGTAAGATGTACGTAGTCCTGGGAGAGTGCTGTGGCCGCCAATGACCCACTGCCCCCACCCTTCATTCAAAAGAAAAGGAATGTAGCAGCAAGATGGAAGGAGAAAGGTGGAATTTATCAATAGTTTTGTATGATAATTTTTCCTTTTTTTTTTTTTTTTGAGAGAGTCTTAATCTGTCACCCAGGTTGGAGTACGGTGGTGTGATCTCGACTCACTGCAACCTTTGCCTCACAGGTTCAAGCAATTTTCCCACCTCAGCCTCCTGAGTAGCTGAGGCTACAGGTGTGAACCACCATGCCTGGCTAACTTTTGTATTTTTTGGGGGTAGAGACAGGGTTTCATCATGTTGCCTAGGCTGGTCTCGAACACCTGGGCTCAAGCAATCGCTGGCCTCGGCCTCCCAAAATGCTGGGATTACAGGTGTGAGCCACCATGCCTAGCCTGTAGTATAAATTTTATGTTAAATTTTTTTTGTCATTACTATTTCACTTTGTTATGCAGACTTTAGGGGGAGGAGAGAGCTTTTTACTCACATCTGTTTGCAACCCCTTGCCCCCAGCTGTAGGGGTCTTTGCAGAGTTGCAAATTGGAGCACGTGAATCCCATTGTTTAAAGCTGTTACTGTCCACCTGCCCCTCATCGCACTTCTTACCTGGCCCCACCTGTCCCAGCCACCACGTGGGGCTTTTTTAAAAGACTTTTTTAATACCACCATGTCCCATGTCCCATGTCCCTCACCCACCATTTCCTCTGTCTGGAGAATGGGTCTTCCCTCTTTGCCTTGCAGATTTCTATTCATCTGTCTTAAACGTTTCTCCCCATAGAAACCATGGCTGACGTTCCCTTTAAGTTAGATTCCGATCGTGAGGATTCTGCAGTGCTATGTATAGAAGTTTTGTGTGAATGTTTGATTCGTTTCTGACTACCTCATTAGTCTGTAAGCTCCCTGAATGCAGGGACTGGCTTTGTTTCCAATCCACCATTGTATTCCCAGAATCTAGTGTGAAGCCTGTGACACGTTAAATGCTCGTGACAGATACCAGTGTAGATAGAGATAGTGGCATTCATTCTGTAGAGTCCTGTACGTCCTATGGAAATACCTCTGCCAGATAGAATAATTCAGACCTCCCAGGCTTCATCTGTGTATTTCCTGAATACACCTTGCTTGTTGAGTAGCTTCCTATACCCCTCACCACCCTCCACCAAAGTCTCTTAAGTGTTGAGAAACTTAGAAGAATGGAAAGGAAGAAGAAACAAATAGAACCGAAGTTGAAAAGATGACAGGCTGTTTACCTGCCACATTTAGAATTGGCGGTCTTTTTGGTCTCTCTGAATTTTGGAAAAGTCCCATATGCAAGAATTGTCACTGAAGTGGCTTTGTAGTTTAAGCAGTGCATGTGAACTGTCCCCACATGGGGTCCTCGGGCGCTTCGTCCCTGCTGGATTGCTGGTGGCTGTCCTTGGCAGGTGGGCCAGGCTCAGCCGCTCTCCTCCGTGTTGCGTTTGGCGAGGGAGCCCGCGGTGCCCTTCCCAGCTGTTGACATGGTCTCTCATCTGCTCTTTTGCTGGAGCCGCGTTTTAGAGCCTGCTTTTCCAGAGTTGACACTGCAGGGGAGGGTGGCTTCTTCATAGACCGAGGCTGTCTAGACACCCTTCCCCTTGTGGTTATTCTGCTCAGTTTATGCTGAGCCCTCGCCAGGCAGCTGGTTTCGGTTGCTTGAGCTCTTACTTTGCTCAGGCCTCTGCTTTGACAAAAAGGATGACCAGGCCAAGGTAGCTTTTCTCCCTCTTTGCTGCTGGCAGAGAGAAAGACTGCTTTCCTTGACCAGAGGGAGCTGTGAGAATACTAAGGACAGGTTACCCTGCCCTCTGTGGACCCAGCCCAAGTAACTATGTAAATTGATAGAAGCTTCTATGGCAGGAGACTTCAGGCAGATACATTTCTAAATCTGGGCCTTTTTAGCTTGGACTTCAGATGTGAGACATTGGCCCCCACCCCATCCTCAGACACGCAGGATCTCCATCCATGGCAGAGAGAGCACTGCTAACCCAGCTCGCGGAGCTCCTCTCTGGGCAGTCTCCCAGGCATGCTAGCAAGGGGCAATGGGAAGCTGTGTTCTCCCTGATGAGCTCAGCCTCACACGTTTCTTTTAATGGCTATCGAGATCTTGGACTGTGATGCTGTAGGGAAGCCTTTTGTCCCCAGTGAGCTGGAATAGTCTAGGCACATTACTATCTTGGTGGCCTTATGGGGGGTGCTGGAGGGGGTGCTATTGATCTGTTAGCCTAGTTACTATGTCTTTATTACTTTTGATTTTCTGGTGACAAATGTTAGGCATTTATTGAATAAAGAAGAAAGTACAAAAGAAAAAAGAACAACTGATTTCATTATTCGGTGATAAATATTATCACTGGATAGTGTATAAATTTCCAGTAATGTCTGAGGCTGAATACCTATTTCAGTTATGTTTTAAAGACTCAATATCTTGAATATTTTCCCTGACTTTAAGCAGTTTTTAAAATGTGCTTTAATATTTATTGTATAATGAATTATTACACAACTTACATAAAACTTGTAAAGTTTCTCTGATATTGGGCATTTAGGCTTTTTCCTAAGCTTTGATAGACATCCTTATGCATAAACGTTTAGCCATTTGTTTCCTTAGGATGAGTTACCCAATTCAGATAGCGCTGGGTATGCAGATTCTTAATATTTTCGGTACCACTGCCTCTAAGAAAGAGGCTGCCAACTTACATGTGAACTTGTGCTTGTCCCACACCCTCACAAACATTAAATGCTGTTTATTTCTGTAATCATGTACCAGTTTAATGGATGGAAATTGCCTCAGATTATTTTAATCTGCATTTCTTTGGATGGTGGGGCTGAAGACTTTACATAGGATACTCCCAGATATTTCCTTTTTCAGTTTCCTTCCTTTGTTGATGCTCAGCCCAGTACATCATCTGCTGTCCTCCACTGTGGTCTTTGGGCTTGAGCACAGTACATCTCTTTGGTACTAGGGAAGCTGTGTTTCTGAGAGAGCACAGGTGTAATTGCATAGAAAACTGTGCTGTCAACAGGCATGTCACATGCTTTGACTCTGAACCAGGACATCTTTGGGTTCTTCTTAAACAGATGTGGACGCATGTTGCGGAGGGGACTGTTGCAGTGGCTCTGTTGATCCTGTACTGCTGCAGCCTTCTGCAGAGCCACCCTGCCTGTGCCCAGGCTGCCCCGTCTGTGGCCAGGGTGCCTGGTACCTACAGCTGGTAGGAATCAGCGCAGATTAGCGTGGCTGAGAACCTTTCAGGAACAGCTTCCAGCAAATGGAAATTATTTTAAAACAAATTTATGTGGTTTTTCTGTCAAACCTACTTGGAGCATAAACAAGGTTGAATTGTAAGCTGCTTCCCTTCTGCAAGCGAGCCCATGTTTAGAATGTGGCTTTCAGCAAAGTAAACATGGTCTCGAAAGTGAGTTGTCATTGTATGCATGTGCTTTGAAAAGTAAAAGTAGTGCACTGAACCAGCATTCTCATAGATAATTGTGATAGAGTTTTAGACATCCCTTCTCGTTTATTTGTCTTCCTGCCACAAAGATCACTACTTCCTGTAAAGGTTTTAAAGGTAAGGAGTAATTTGGTATTGAAAGGATTAAGGGAAAGAAATGCCAGGTCAGTTTCTGTGGTGAGAAGCATTTTAATTTTGCTCCTTTGCCATGGGGAATATAAAAAACATCTTTTGAAATACTTAATTCTGTGTGCATGCGTGTGTGTATGTGTGCGTACACGTGTGTGTGTGTGTGTACATAAACCCTCCGGTCTGTGCATCTTTGAATTCTCTGCCAATTTCCAGGTGGTTCCCCCCACCCTAGGGACAATGTTGGCTTTATTAAATTGGGCACAGCCTCCCTAGAAGGTGAAACAATGCTTTTAATGTTCTGATTATATATTAATGAACAACCAGGCCAAGGGGCACTTGCCAAAAAAGCTACAAAGTGAGAAAGCCACCAATATCAGAGTGAACTTTGCACTCTGAAAGTGTGAATGATGTTGGGTGAAAGAGTTTATGGTGCAAGGGGAGCAACTGGAATCTCTTTGATGTTGTGTAGCATCCTGGCCCCATTAGACTTTGGGCCTTCCCGTTTAACTGCATCTTTGCTGGCGAGGGCAGTGCTGAGGTGTGGTCTGAAATATAGAGGGACCTCAGCCACAGAGGACTGGCATACCTGTGCTGGCAGGGGGACCGTTGGCCATTTCTGTCTGTTTTCAATCAACTTCAACAAATTTTAATCTAACACTGAAACATATAGTTTCACACCCCCACCCTCCCAGCTTTTACTCTGGAGGGACTTTCCAGAAATAGCATGCTATTATTCTCAAATCCGCCTGCCCCAACCACAGAAAAGGGTTAGATCTTAATCTTAATCTAACTAATTTATTTTCTCCCCATTGTGGTGACATTTCCTCCTGCCTTCTGGCTTGGTCTTAATTTTTGAATGGCCACTGGGAGCCCTGCTTTCCACAGCCTTGCTAAATAATTTCTCAAAGGAAGAAAAGAAATGCTCTTTCAAAATGCCAAGAATGTGTTTTCTGTGGGAGGGTAAACTCTAGCTGAGGTTTTCTGCATCTGATGGACTCATGGACAGAGCTTGGGAGCGAGTATAGGACAATCTGGGAAGCAGACAGAAGCTCATGTTCTTTCTGGGTGTTCTTTTGGGTGTTCATTTATCTCCTGGCACGTAGAGGAGCAGTTCTTTCTGCATTTCTGTGGTATGGAAGTAGCTAGGTGGCATTTTCAGTCTGGAATTCTGAGAGCCTGCTAAGGTGGGCAACAGGACTTTTTTTTTTTTTAAATAGCTTTATTGAGATGTGATTCAAATACCACAAAACTCATGCTTTTCAATGATAGGATTCTGGGTTTTTAGTATATTCATAGAGTTGTGTAACTACTAATCTAGAACATTTTCATCACCCCAAAATAAAACCCTGTACCCATTAGCACTCACTGCCTATCCTTCCTTCCTCCCATCCCCCGGCAACATCTACTTTCTGTCTCTATAGATTTGTCTGTTCTGGACAATTCATATAAATAGAATCATGCAATATATGGCCCTTTCTTTTACTTAGTTACTTAGCACAGTGTTGTCATGATTCGTCCATATTATGGCAGGTATCAGTACTTGATTAATTTTTATGGCTGAAGAATGCTTCCATCATGAGGAGAGACTGTATTTTCTTTATCCACTCATCAGTTGGTGGACACTTTGTTTATTTCCACTTTTTGGCTGTAATGAACAATGCTGCTGTGAACATTTGTGTGTAAGTTTTTGTGGTGAATGTATATTTTCACTTGAGTGTACACCTCGGGCATGTACCAAGGAGTGGAATTACTGGGTCATATGGCAATTCTATGTTTGACTTTTTGAGGAACTGCTAGACTGTTTCCTGGAGAAGCTGTGTGCACCACGTGGCACTTCCACCAGCAGGGTATGAAGGTTCCCATTTCTGTACTACCTCACCAGCACTTGCTGTTATCTGTCTTTTTAAATTTTAGCCATCCTAGTGGGTATGTTGTGGTATCTTGTGTTGTGGTTTTGATTTGCATTTCCGTAATGACTAATGACACTGAGCATCTTTTCTTTGCTTATTGACCATGCGTATATCTTCTTTGGAGAAATGTCTATTCAGTTTCTTTGCCCGTATTTTAACTGAGTCCTTTGTCTTTTTATTGCTCAGTGGTAAGCAGAGCATGTTTAGAAAGTACAATTTCAAACAGCTTGGGGTATTCCCCTGGTTGGTAGTGTGCTTTTCTCTATCTTCCTCAGGCGAGAAGCGTTTTTATTTGTAAGACTTTGAAGATCTACAGGTAGAAGTGTAATGCCTGATAACTTGCCCATCTGTTTGGACTCTCAAGGGAAAAAGAAAATGTGGCAGGAAAGAGCAGTGGTTTTCCTTGCAGTGAATCCAGACTACAGACGCTCTAGGGGAGCTTATTACATAGTGTCCCTAGGAGAATGGGAGAATTTGCTCTCCTGTAACCTAAGGAAATTGGCTGTGCATATGCATTTATGGAAGAGCCTGACCGTTTTCTCTGCGTTTCCTCTGTTCCGAGGCAGGTCTGCCTTTGCCGACGGAGCTTTGCAGCTATAAATTCGACAGAAGTGCAGTATTGAGGCTGTCCAAGTGCAGGCAGGGTAATTGCTCTGGACAGGTTTACAATAGGGAGGTGTGAAGTGCTTGGTGGAGACCAGAAGCTGGGGGAAGGGAGGACGTATTGAACTTGGGCGGCTGCAGGGTGATGGGCTGACAGAGCTAATTGAAAACTATGGCCCCGGTGGCTTTTAATGGGAAAGGGAGCCGAGGCCTGCAATGGTTTCCTTGAGAGCAGGAAACCAGAAGGAAAATGGCTCATTGAGCTACTCAGGGAGTTAGTACTAAATCTCTGCAGGCCTGGGTGTAGAGGGTCAGGTTTTCTGAGTTTTGTTTTTAATTTCCTACTCCTTAGTCCCATTCTGGATGAACTGACAGGAGGGTGGTGGTGAGCTTGAGAAAAGGCCTGCGGGGACATACTGGGAAAAAAAGCTGACCCCTGCAGTGGAGACCCTTGGAGATCCATGAGTTAGGGAGATGGTCAGCGGGCTGAACTGCCTATAGACAAGTGAGATAATAATGACATGGTAGCCTCTGTTAGTCCTCTAGTCAGAGTTTATGGTGCCAGGGCCTGGGAATCTGCATTGTAAACAGCTGTTGGAGGAAATTGCTTTGGAGTCTTAAATGTGAGGGCAGACTCCCTGAAGGCAGATCCTACCTTATTGACCTCCGTGGTCCTCCTGGCACGCAGCAGGTGCTTAATAAACACCTGTGTGCTTATTTCCAAACCAACTGTGAGTTACCGTTGGGTTTTCTTTCTTGATAGTATCCAGGACACTGCTTTCTCATGTCCCTGAAACTCCTGCCTGCGCACACCTGTCGAGATAACCATGGGTTGGCTGTCCTACACATCTGCCCTTAAGTTAACTGTTACGTTCTGCCCCATTGGGGTTAACTGGTTACCTTTTCAGGACCACCTGCATGCACTGAAATTAGTTGTGTATTAAAAGCAAAAACATAGAACCCATAACTGGATTTATCTCCATTTATTTCCAATTCCATGGTAGCAACATGCAGAAAGTCCTTTTCAAAGGCGGCAAATAAATGGTGTGGAGATGGTGGAGGTGATAGGATTTTCCTTGAGATGTGCTGTGGTTAATGTGTAACCTCTTTCATAAGACTGATGTAGATGTTGATGCGGCCTTGAAGCCATTGCAGGCCCACAAACCCAGGCTGTGTGTCGTGTGTTTGTAGCAAGTCCATGGCTTTGCAGCTAACTCATACCCCCAAGGTTTAATTTTTTTTGGTCGAAACAACAACCAACATCTGTTTGGTAATCCTCCTATCCTACAGCAGGCCACTCCTATCCTGTAGTGCATCACTCACATAGTTGCTGGAGAAGGCTTTATTAGATCACCTCCCCTCCTCTCCCCTCTTCCTCCCCCATAGGTGTGTCTCCAGCACACCTATGCGTGATTTTACACTTCTGGCTCTGATGATAACATCTTTAAAAATGAGAGAATGAACTTAAGTGAGATAAAGGAAGAAAGGTGGAAAGGATAAGGTTTGAGGCGAGAGGGGATTGGGCCCTCCTTTTTGAGGATGACTGAAGTATAAAAACTTATCTTCTCCTTGTAATAAGACATCTTGTTCTGAAGTCCAGACAGTTTGCCTCTTGGATGAGGTTATTCCAGCCCTACCTACTGCTCCATTGTGCCTTGGCATCTTTGGGGATTGTCCATTTGGAGGGGCCAGATTAGAAAAGGGAGAGCATGATTACAGCAGTGTTTTACCAGCAAACTAGGATCATCTTGTCCTGTATTTTTGCCTTGCCAGAATTACCTGTTTTGTCTGAGAAGCAACATTAAGCATAGGAGTTTGGATACCGTGGAATCCAGAGGGCAAATGACCCGGGTCGTAGTGTGTCTGGCTCAACAAATAACATTTTGAAGTGCCACCTGGCCCTAATGGCAACAGCAGCCATCAGTTAAAAAAACAGCTGTTAAGTAAGAGCAAGAACAGGAGTGTTTGTGCAAACAACCTTTAAATTTTCTGATCCTTGATGAATGTTAGTTGGTTTGTGAATTATTAACTTCAGCGTGTGTGAGGAAATACTGGCTGCTTAAGTATATTTTTATGTAAGAAAAAAATAAAACTGACCACACCCTCAGCTGCTACCATTTTGGGCTCAGTTCCTGCCTGCTCTCACTCAACAGACTTATTTAAAGCAGAGATAGGAATGCCGGCTCCTCACAGACCACATGTGTGTCGTGCGTCACAGTGCATCAGTTGCCATCACAATTTCACTTTGAAGGGAACGGAAGTGTTTTGCAGCCTGCTGAGTTGTATAAGTAGGATGATCCCTACCGGGCTGCACAGAGGATCCAGAGTCCTCATGAGGATTTTGGTAAAGATACCAGTGTAGTTGGGAAGAATCCTGCGTATGGAATCAGAAAACTAGGTTTAGTGAATTATAGAAAACTGGCTTGAGAAATCCATTTAATGTCACTCAGCCAGCAACTTTTAAAGAGGGTTTTGAGGCAGGTTCTTTAATGTGACCCTGGAGAGACAGCCATCTTTTTCTAGTGCTTTGATTTAGACAGCAGTGTGTCTCGCAGGAAGAGGCCAGCAGATTTGACTGAGGAACTGCAGTGTGGCATCTTGGAAAAAGGGGATTTGAGGACTTTGAGAGATAGGAAAAGACTTGGAGAAATCCATTTGTGAACCTGGTTTCCACAGCTGTTTTTCAGAGGTCTCTTGGACCTCTTAAAGTTGATACTAATGGACTACTTATTTCTTTTGACTTTGACCTGGGAAAGAGAATTGTGATTAGGCCCTTATCTGGGGGAGAGGAGAGGCTAAGGGAGGAAGGGGTGAAGGATTAAGGAGTTGGAGAGAATTGGAACTGGCCAGACAGGGCTATTTGAGCTTCACATACCTTTGGGTATTGGTTGCTGGATTAATCCTGCAGTGTAAGTCACACTTAGACATGCCTAGGTGTGACTCTTGGGGTTCATTCACTTTACTACAGGGTCTAAGCTCTGCTCATTTCGAGTGAGGAAAACCTGCTTGCCATGGGAAGGAAGAAAGCAGGTGCTCTGTCTCCCTTCCCCACCTCTTCATTGTCCTCAGTTGCAATGCCATTTGATATAGGCAGTTCTGAAATACATTGTACGCTTTATTCCCAGGCTGCAGGGATTATTGCTGACATAGACCATGGGTCCTGCAGCCAGCCCCCTGTGTATGGAAATGGAAGAAAAGAAATTCAAGCTGTAAAGAATCTCTGTTTTGGGGCTTTGTAGTGGCGAATTACGTGAATAACTGAATTGAAAAGGTGCCTGGTTTATACCATCGTGAATACCCAGGCCTTAGATAAATATTGACACTAGTAGTGTGACAGGCAGGCCTACCATTTGTCTCATGCCCTTAGGAATAAACGATCTTTTCTCAGGTGCTTGTGACCTTATAAACCATCCTGACGAGTTTGTGCAGGTGCTTTCTGCACTAGTTCTTTGAGAGTGGATGGTTTTCTCTCTGTGCTTATGTGAGCTTAAACCTAACCAAATCTAAAGCCACTTTGGCTTATTGATCCTGGTTCACTTTGCCACAAGTAAATGCAGTTGTCAGCACAGTTTTGCAGAGTCATGTTTGTGTAGCCATGCGGACTAGACCTGGGATTGGAACAGCTTTTATTTACTTTGATAGTATTTCAGGACTGAGTGTGGTGGGGAGTAAGGAGAAAGGAAAGCCAGTTTGGGGAGACTTAGCTGGAGTTCGGGTTGCATCTGATAGCTGAGTGCCTGCCTTTTCCAGCAAACTGCTCTCACCCCCAACCACCACCTTTTGTTTGGTTCCCTATATCTCAGGGCATAGAACAAAACCCACTTAATTTTGTTAGTGTGCAGTATGCAGACGCAAGTCATTCTCCACCCTTCTACCTCCCTACCAATGATAGCATGTTTATTGGAGGGAAGTCACGTTGGAGTCACTTGATTTAGGACAGGCTAGGCAGAGACTTTGACAAACCTTGATTTGTCAAAGGAGTGATTGGTAGAACCTGGGAGATTGTGTGTTCGTTATATAGCAAGTGTTAGGCTAAGTCCTAGCTGTTTTCATAGGGCAGCTGCCTCAGTGTAGCTGATCTTGTGGATGTCTCAATTTGGTATGACCAGTGGGCTTGGATTTTCTGTTTGGATGTGAAGATGCTCTGTGAATTGAATGGCTCTTGTCTCTCTCTAGTGCACAGAGAGGCTGTGGAGTATCTAGAAGTACACATGGTGTTTCTTAGATTTCTGCCTGTAACTGAAACTCCAAAAAGAGTTTGCTGATAATTGACTTTTGACAAGGCTTTTAACCACCTTTGCTGGTGATTGGCTTTAAAAGAAAGAACTCATATTCCACAGGTACCAGTATTCATTATTTTGGTTAAGATACAGTTTAGCAAGTGGAATTTGCCGCTAGGGTCCACCCTGTAAGACACATCCTTTGTGAGTAAATGACCTGGACCTGCAAATGGGAGTGGGATGGGTGGGGAGGGGACAGGCGTGTGGTGGGGTGATGCACCCAGCCATATTGAATGTAGATGGGGCCGGGTGCTGTGGCTCACACCTGTAATACCAGCACTTTGGGAGGCCGAGGCGGGCGGATCACCTGAGGTCAGGAGTTCGAGACCAGCCTGGCCAATGTGGTGAAACCCCGTTTCTACTAAAAATACAAGAATTAGCTGGGTGCAGTGGCGGGCGCCTGTAATCCCAGCTATTCAGGAGGCTGAGATAGGAGCATCACTTGAACCAGGGAGGCAGGGTTTGCAGTGAGCTGAGATCACACCATTGCACTCCAGCCTGTGTGGCAAGAGTGAAACTCCATTTCAAAAAAAAAAAAAAAAAGAACGTAGATGGACCTTGTGGAAGAGGTGAGGCATTGTTTTTAGGGACTTTGGCGAATGATTTTAAAAAAAGAAATAAAGAAAAGTGTGTTGTGGCCTAGTCATTTTCACAGCCAGTTTTCCATTTGACATAGTAAAATTTTAGTATGTTCAAGGATGGAGGTCGCATGCATCATCTGCTATTTTGTGCTTGTAATTTCAGTGAAAAGGAAGTTCCATGTTTTAATAGCAGAATAGTCTGTGTACAATAATGCATGCTGAAATACTTTGTGGTTTTTGAATCTTGACTTCGTGTCTTCTCAGCCATTTCAACAACCAGAACCAGGGAAATCATCACTGCTCCATGCCTCTAAACAGGGAAAATGATGTGGTAGATGGTCTTTTAAATTGAGAGTGTTTCACGACGTCTTAGTACTGCAGAAAGAAAAACTTAGCCTTTCGGCTTTAGCTAAGCATTTCATGACACACATAAACTTTAAGAAGCCCAGTGGAAAAAGTGAACAGGACGAGATCCCAAGTCGATAAGCTAACTAATAAAGTCAGCGACTTCACTGTGGGCCAGACGGCTGACCTTTTAAAACTGTGTGTTTTCTTTAAAATACTTAGCTAGAGATAGTCGCGTGCCTCCCTGTAATACAGCGGATGTATTCTTGAAAAGTTGTGGGTAAATTCGCTTTTCTAATTTGGCTGATTTAATACCAGGGGTCTGCTGTCTGTATTTGTATGATCTGCATTGTTGTGAGGCAGCTGAGAAAGGAAGAGAGGATAAACCTAGAAAATAGTATTGGAAGGAACCTTGTAACTTAATCCATTTGTAACGCCGAGCATTGTGGCAAATGCAAGTAAACATGGATTTTTATATGAGCTTTATAGATTTTGGATGCTTGGGCTTTGCACAGGCACCAAGAGACCTCACAGAGATGTTAGTGAGCTGTGGGTGTGATGTCACACAGTTGAAAAATAAAGGACCCGTGTAAGTTCCAGTGGAGGCTGATAGAGGACTCCCGTACTCTGGGGAACTTCTGGCTTCCCAGGAAGGGTTTTTCTTACAAGCAGCTCCAGCCTGGAAAGGTAGTTACACCCACTTATGTCATTTGTCCCTTAAAATTTTTTGTGGATGGGGAATGAAGGAGATGCCAGTAACACTAAGGTAAGCTGTTGTTTGTGCAGATGTATTTGTTGAAAACAAACCACTTTCATTTTCTTCTTCAAATAGGACATATAGGAAACCTATACATTGCTCTTTTGTAACCCAGAAGGGTATTTGCCTAAAATTGCCCTTCTCAGTCTCTTTAAAAAACAACAAAAACCCCTAATCACTACACGTCCAGAAGTGAGTCACCACTGAGTTTGCTTTTTTTTAAATCTTCTGACATACATTTCTGTAACATGAGGTTTTTGTACTAATATTTTCATTGATTGGATTATGTTAGAGAGTGAATTGTCAAAATGAGAGTTAAAAAGGCCCAAAATGTCCGATCCTTTCCTGGTCCTAGGAAAGTCCTAGACAAGAGTGTTTAGAATAGTGCGTAATGAATGACTCAGATGGAGGGAAGGGGTTTTTTGTTTTGATGTTTTCATCTGTGTCTGTTGCACCCAGAGGAAGTAATATATTATTGGAGGTTTCATTCTTAAAGAACCAAGAGTCACTGCTATAGAATTTTCTTATCACTTTATCCCAGTGAAATCCGTGGTTGTACCTTCTGCCGGAAAGGCAGGCTTGGAATTTGGCCACCCTGCTCTTATGACCAGGAGCAATTTTATGGGCCTGTGTTAAAACAGGTATTTTGCTCTTTGATAGCAGTGTTCATCTCAGGGCCCTTAGGTGTGAGCGTGTAGTGTGTAAAATCACCCACCGTTAAGTGGGGAATCATTTCAGTGTATTGGAACAGGAGATTCATCACAGCATCACTTACGGATGGTGACTGTGCCAAAGTTTACACAATTAAATTCTGTTGTGTGGCACATGGCAGTCAAAGAAGCTTTCATTGTTAGTTTGCATCTTTCCTGTGACCATCCGAAGTTAGTGAATTTTTTTTTTTTTTTTTTGAGACAGAATCTTGCTCTGTCACCCAGGCTGGAGTGCAGTAGTGTGATCTCGGCTCACTGCACGCTCCGCCTCCCGGGTTCTTGCCATTCTCCTGCCTTAGCCTCCCCAGCAGCTGGGACTACAGGCGCCCACCACCACACCAGGCTAATTTTTTGTATTTTTAGTAGAGATGGGTTTTCATCATGTTAGCCAGGATGGTCTTGATCTCCTGACCTCATGGTCTGCCTGCCTTGGCCTCCCAAAGTGCTGGGATTACAGGCATGAGCCACCACGCCCGGCCCGAAGTTAGTGAATTTTAAAGCTGCATCACATTTTCAGAAACACCCTGGATTTTGCATTGGTGGTTTCATAGGAAGCTAATCAGTCTCCTGAAAGTGGACATTTAGCAGGGGCCGGGCAGATGTGGAGGGGTAAAGGTGGAAGTTTTAGGAAAGGAAAACAGTAATCCGTGACCAGAGAAGCATTGGTGGACTTTACAAAGCACTTGGTGAACCTGGGATTCCAAATGTATCCACCAGGTTAATGTGTCCTTTTTCTCAGTTTTACTAAAACCATCCCATATTTCCTGTCCCTTTTGCCTGACTTGTTTTCACTACTCCAGAAGCAAAAGTCTCCGTTTTCTGCCGCAGTAGAGCGTGGTTTTCATTTATGAGAACCCTCTGCCATCCTTTAACTGAGAGAACCTCTGGGTTTTACCTCTGGCCGCCCTTCATCCCCGCCATGCCCTCCGTCCCTGCTGGTTGGGATGGATGAGCCTTTGCTCTCCCTGCAGCAGCTGGGGCCCCAGGCTGTCAGGGCACCTCGGGGAAGAGTTTAGTGGGAACAGGGAGCACCTGGCTCCGAGGTTCCAACCCCCCTCTGTTCTGCAGAATGACTGGGCTCCCAGGAGGTAAAGATTCAGCTCTGTTACTGGATGGGGTGAGGATAGGGGGGCTATTGTGCAGGTGATGAGTTTGCAAAGTCCTGTAGAGCTTAAGGACTATGTGAAAGTTAGTGAATTAGTGTTTCTTTTTGGAGATGATAAAGTAGAGAATAGGTGATCCTGAATGACCAGACTTCTGACCCATCTCTTCCTGCTCCCCATTTCCAAGCTTCTGCAAAGCACTTCTCTAATAGCAAAGCCAAATGGTGGCTGTAGGCACCTCTTCCCTGCTGGGGTGGCCATGGTGATATTCCCTTTGTGGCAGGTCTGTGGGAGGGTCAGCCTCTGGCAGCAGCTATTGCCTGCCCAGATTCCTTTTGCTTGTAAAGTCCCCACCAACTGCAGAGCTGGTGTGTTGGAGCGCCTCTTCTTAATTAAATTAATTAATCTTTAGGGGTTAATGATGCACATACCATATTAACAAGAGACTATTATGGGAAATTTGTGGGCTTTCCTCAGTACTAAACTGCACTAAAGATGAGACTGCTTAAAGTAAAACAAAACGAAACCCATTATAGCTAATTATTTTGTTTCTTTTTGGCCAAACTAAGATTTTTGGTAGGAAAGATCCTAGAATCTCCCATTTTAAGGGGTAGTATAGAAAGCAAATGCGAACTGCCTTCAGTGATGGTGAGAAAACAAATTGGGCCTCTTGATTATCTAGTTCAGAACTTTTAAGTAAATGAACAAGGCGATACTCTGTTCTTATGGAAATCAACTTTAATGGCCCCATAGATTAATGTTCGTGAGGGACCTGGCACTAGGGTTTGCTAAGGTTTATATAACCCTTGACTTAACCGCCCGGTGGGTTGTGGGTCTGGCAGCATGGGGTTATTCTTCTCAACTTTGCTGTAAAACCATTTGTGTCTTGCCCTTTCCTTTCTAGGAGGTCCTGACTTCTTGGCCTTTTTGTTTGCTTATTTTACTCCATGCCCTCCATTCCTTATTTTACTTTTCTGGCCTCATTTCCCAGGACTCCTCTTCAAAAAAACATGCTCTTCTTCTAGGCTTAGCTGAAGTCTTGCATTTTCAATAAACGTTTCTCATTACAGCTGATCTTTCTTGCTCTGGACGCCATCTGGCCTTCATTCATGTTATCCATACTAGGGATGACAAACTCAGATCTCAGGGGCTGGGAAGATACTGCCAGTGAATAAAGAGGGCATGGATGAGACAATAAGGAGTGGTGAGGTCTGTGGTCATTGGAATGCTTGGTAAATGCAAGTAGTTGATTGTTTCTGTTAGGAATGCTGGCCCTCTGATTATTTTCAAGAAAAGCTGAAACTTTAGTTTTTGGTGAGAACTTTAGGTTTCTACCAACACTGTTCAGTCAGAAACAAGCAAGTTTCCCTGCAGCCCAGCTTTGTACCCACAAACTACCAATTTGTAGCTACTGATCTACCATTACAGAATGCTTGCAATGTCAGAGCCTTTGGCTGTGTTATTTGGTCAGTATTCTTTTTTTTTTTTTTTTTTTTTTTGGTAGGGACAGGGTCTCACTATGTTGCCCAGGCTGGTCTCAAATTCCTGGCCTAAAGTGATTCCCCGACTTTAGCCTCTGAAAGTGCTGAGATGTATAGGCGTGAACCACCACACCCGGCCAGGAGTCTTAACTTGACCAGTGGGTTGTAAACCACTTCAAGTCACAGACTAGATCTTATCCTAATTTGTTATCAGTTTATCACAGTGCAGTATACCTTGTAGACAATAAATATTTGTCAAATTTGACATTTGTTGGGTGCTAGAGGGAAAAGATGTAGACTTGTACTCCAATTAGCTACAGACCAGGATGACATGTGTGAACTAGTAAGGCCGAGAAGCACATGTAAGACCTTATGGGATCACAGAGGTAGGCATGAGTTTCTTCTCTCAGTTAATGTCACGGGCGTTAGACTTCAGAGGCCCACACTGATTATTATAGCTGATTTTTAAGGAGTAAAAATAGGCAATGAGTCTGGGTTCATATATAGCTGTATGTATATAGTATCTCCTATTTTGAGTCACTGTAGGTTTCCCTTATTTGCATAGATAATGGTCTATGTAAAATTTTCAGAAATGGAAATAACTGGTGACTCATTACTGACTTTGTGAGATACAACTGCCCAAAAGCTTACAAAATGAGCTATTTGTATCACGTTGAGATCTGAGTGATTTTTTTCATTTGATTATTTGCAGAATATGTTCTTTTGCCATAGGGAATATGTGGCTGCTTAGCTTACTGAAGAGAGGTAGCAGCAAGTACAGAACCTTCTCCTGAGTGGAGATCCTTGGATAGGATACTAGAGGAATGATTCCAGTTCAAGATACAATTTTGTCATCTTAATATAAGCCTGTAATGTGTATTATCCGCTTGTTCAGTTGTGGTTTTTGGTTAACAAGGGGAAGCATCACAACAGAAAAAAAGATAAGAACATCTAATATTCTGGGATTTGAACGAAGTCTTATTCTCATAAAACCTTACAACATGGGAACATAATGTGGTGATTTCATTGGAGCTTGATGTGTACTATGTAATTCCTCAGAAAGTAAAAATGCAGCAGAAACAGTCTTAAAAGCTTAAAGGATTAAATAACTTAAACATTGTTGCATGTTTTTCCTTATTTGCACCCGCTGAAATTTTGAAAGGACGAATCACCTTTTTCCACCTTTTTCTGATTAGTCCGAAGCAGGCAATTTTTTAACGAGTGGCTGACAGTGCACGTTCTGAGGTTGAGAAAGAGATGAATCGCCAGAGCCCACGGCTCCCAGGCCAGAGCTGGGTGCCCACTGGTGCTCAGAAGTTGGGTTGTTGGATTGCCTCACACTTACTTTCCAGCTGTATTAATGCAGTTTAGCAAACATCTGAAAGCTTAAAATATGCAAAATACTGTGGCGCTCAGGAGTCCAGACAGAATTGAGTAATGGGAAATAGGCTAGCCTGGAAACCAAACCAAGTATGAAAACCTCATTCTTCAGGGAATGCTTGTCACGGATTTAGGACCAATTCCTTCCACTTTGAATTATTCTGTTAATGTTGAAAAATGGAGCCATGGGTTGCGCTCCTCTTCACAGTGAGAGATTTTGTCTGTGTTCGTCAGTGTTCTGTGAGCAATGCTTGCTTTTGGGGATGAAGTGATAATTCTGTTGTCTAACGAAGTGGGGTTGTTTCCTCACCACAGCTTACTCAAAAGTAAACAACTTTTTATCCCTCAACTTCCAAGGAGTCAATGAATTACTGTTCACCAGCTTTGAATAACATTTGCCAAGTTTGTAATATGTGGTTCTGGTTGTAATCCAGGAAGGTGCTTGTCAGATTAGATAAATACCGTTTAAGCCTATAGAATTATACTCTGAGGGCAGTTTTTATTAAGAATGTCTTCCTCATAACTTCAGTTTTTGAAGCCTCTTTCCCTTGTTGAGATGGTTCAGAACTTTTTGTGTGCTTAAAGGACTTGTGTTAATATCAGTGTCCATCCCTCACCACAGCCTTTTTACATAGTTCTTGAGTTATTGGGTAGCTCAGATTTGTGTTTTAGATTCAAGTTGCTTCTGTAGGTGACATTTAACTTGAAATGTTTGTGGATTATTTCATGATTTAGATATATTCATTGATTATTCTGTAATTCAGACACAGCACAGTTTAATAGAAATTTCAGTGCTGATAGAAATAACCTCTGTCTGCATTTCGCATTTTGATAGCCACTAGCCACATGGTACTGTTGAACACTTGAAATATAGCTAATGTGGGCTGGGCGTGGTGGCTCACGCCTGTAATCCCAGCACTTTGGGAGGCCGAGGCGGGCACATCACGAGGTCAGGAGATCAAGACCATCCTGGCTAACACGGTGAAACCCCGTCTCTACTTAAAAAATACAAAAAATTAGCTGGGTGTGGTGGCAGGTGACTGTAGTCCCAGCTACTGGGGAGGCTGAGGCAGGAGAATGGTGTGAACCCGGGAGGCAGAGCTTGTAGTGAGCGGAGATGCACCGCTGCACGCCAGCCTGGGCGACAGAGCGAGACTCCATCTCAAAAAAAAAAAAAAAAGAAAGATAGGTAGTGTGGCCAAGGAACTGAATTCTTAATTTTATGTAATTTTAATTTCATTTAAATATAAATGTAAATAGCCAGTGGCTACTAAATTGGACAGCACAGGTTTAGATAATGGTGGGGATTTTGCAGCTATTGAAGGACTTTAGCTCTTCAGATTCCTTGGGGTTGGGGCAAGGGGACTTGTCAGGAAACGTGCTCAGCGAGCAAACTGTTGTTGTGCACTGTTAAACAGTTTGCTTTTCAGACACGCCTGGATAAAACTTGAGCTGTCCTCTGCAGAGGTGCCTCTTGTGTGTTCAGCGAACGGTGGGCTGAACGGTCATCTTTCAGCAGATTAGCTGAAAGAACATCTATTGCTGGGCTCAGTTGTTCAGAGATCTGCGCACCCTTTGTGCAAGAGCAGGGAAAATTTGTGTTATGACAATGGCTGACAAAATGTTTAATTAAAGCTGCAATTGGCAGTAACTAAATTCTCCGAGGTTTCTTTCCTCTCCTCTTTGCTACTGAAAGGTGCAGAAATGCTTTTGACAGCATCTTTCCTACTGACAGATGAATTGTTTTGACAGGAGAATCTGAAACCTTCAACCGAAGACACATTCAGATGTCAGGCCTAGTACAGGGCGATCGTGTTCATAGAAATAAGTGAGATGCTTTAGATGTGTGTGCATGTCAGCTGCCACCTGAAAGAAAGGCCTCATTAAAGGTTTTCACTGATTAACTCTTTGATTGTTCTTGGGATCTCAGATGGGAATTCAAGCTGCTTGCTGCAGAGCTCTTGGGCTAAGTGTATTTTCTTAATTACTGAGAAATGCGTGTTATCAGTAAGCAGTGAAAAGGCTTGAAAAAACTAAGTAATTTTAAAAATTTGGAAAAAAAAATGCCAATGTTGATAGCAACATCATTCACAATAGCCAAAAGGAGGAACAACCCAAATGTCATCTGTGATGAATGGATATACAAAATGTGGTATATACATACATGGGAATATTAGCCTTAAAAAGAAATGAAATTCTGCCAGGTGCAGTGGCTTACTCTGGTAATCCTATCACTTTGGGAGGCTGAGGTGGGAGGACTGCTTCAGACCAGGAGTTCAAGACTAGCCTGGGCAATATAGCGAGACTCTCCGCCCCCCATGTCTACTAAAAAAATAAAATTTAGCCAGGTGTGGTGGTGTGTGTGCCTGTACTCCCAGCTACTTGGGAGGCTGAAACAGGAGGATCACTTGAGCCCAAGAGTTTGAGGCTGCAGTGAGCTATGACTGCACCACTGCACTCCAGCCTGGGTGACAGAGTGAGACCCTGTCTCTAAAAAAAAATGAAATTCTGACACATGTGACAACATGGATGAATCCTGAAGACATGTTAAGTGAATTAAGCCATTCACAAAAGGACAAATATTCTATAATCTACCAACATGAGGTACTTGAGAGTAGTCAGATTCTTAGAGACAGAAGTAGAATGGTGGTTGCCAGGGGCTAGGACAGAGGGGAATGAGGAGCTAGTGTTCAGTGAGTACAGACTTTCAGTTTGGGATGTTGAGAAACTTCTAAAGTTCTGGAGATGGACGGTGGTGATGGTTGCACAACAGTGCGAAGGTTCTCGGTGCCACTGAAGAGTACACTTAAAAATGGTTACAAAGACAAATTTTATGTTATATGTATTTTACCACATTAAAAAAATTATGCTCAGGCCGGGCACGGTGGCTCACACCTGTAATCCTAGCACTTTGGGAGGCCGAGGCAGGTGGATCACCTGAGGTCAGGAGTTTGAAACCAGCCTGGCCAACATGGTGAAACCCTGTCTCTACTAAAAATACAAAAAAATTAGCCGGGCATGGTGGCGGGCACCTGTAATCCCAGCTACTCTGGAGGCTGAGGCAGGAGAATTGCTTGAACACAAGAGGTGGAGGTCACAGTGGGCCAAGATCATGCCACCACACTCCAGCCTGGGCGACAGAGCAAGACTCGTCTCAAAAAAAAAAAAAAAAAAAAATTACGCTCAGAGTTTGTCTTCTTGAATTGGGCCAACAAGAAAGTGTCTCTGAGGATTTTATTTCATATTGTAGTTCCTGGGGAGAATGTGGTAACTATTTTCCTTATTTCCCAATAAACCTATTGAGGATCCACAGCTGGCTCCACTCTTTAGGCCCACTTGCTTCTCAGACTTAAAAACCAGAACAGCCCCTTGTCCACAGCAGAAAGGGACGTGAGCCTTGGTGGCTGTCCTCTTTTTTGCCAGCAGGTGCTCTGAGAGGAGAGTTACCCTTTCTGGGTAGCACCCTAACACTTGAATGTTGATAGGTGGCTTTTCTAGTTAATTCCAGCTGACCCCGTGAAAACTTACGTTTCCACTTCTAAGTGTGTTCATCTCTGTTGCTGCTTGTTGGCATCTCAGTGTTAAGTCCTGATACTGCTAGGCTTCTAGATAGTACTGGAATGGAAGACCCTTCGCTCAAGTAGCCTTATCTAAAAAGCAAAATTTTTATAACATTTTTGAAATGTGAATACATTTTGTCTGCTCTTTAAGGGAAAGACAAACCCAAGGGTGTTGTGACTTAAATGGTTTTATACCAAGTTGCTGAAGACTTTGGATACTTGCTGGGTGGGAAGTGAGGGAAGTTATCTCATTTCAGATCGTCCCAAACCGAGCCATCAGTTTAATTGCGTAAGACCTGGTGAGCCCTAGCTCTATCCAGGCCACATGTGTAAGCCAGAAACATATGTTCCCTTTGAACCTAATGGCCTCAAGAGTCAGTGGCCCAGATCAGAGGCAAAAACTGGCGATCCTCAAGCCAAATGGGGCCTGCAGATATGTGAAATCTTTTCAGGTTTTTTTTTTTTTAAGTAATAAAGCAACCCTGAATGGGCCAAACAAAACATGAATTCAGATCGCGAGCCTCTGAGAAGACGGGTCTGCACTGGCCCTTGTTTCAGGGGACAAGAAGCAAATGCCCCTTTAGGTGTGTGGCAGGCACTTCCGTGTCAGCCTTGTTGTAACAAGGGCAGGCTCACCAGCCCTCTCTTACTTGCTTGTCCTCTAAGCTCTTGCCTTTGTGGTTTCTGAGTATTTCTCTAATATCCCTTCCTGCTTCACAACTCCTGTTACCTATGATGATACAAAAGTTACAGTCATCGTAAACTCCCAGTATCTTTACACCCAGAAACAATATTTCCATCCCCCTTTTTACGATAATCTGCTCAAAATAGAAGAAAATCTCAGTCTATTAAGTCCTTTTTCTGATGTGGGAGAATTCTCTCAATTTCTAGATTTTCTTTCTCAAGTCTAAGTTGGGATTTCTGGGTACCCATTAACAAATACCCCCAGGCACAGACAAGCTCACACTTGAGTTCAATATGCGGTTTAAAGCATTACCACCTTCAGTCTTTATGGTAACATAATCTCTGGACAAATTGCTTTTAATTCAGGCTGTACCCGTGAATACAGAAGTGCCATTAGTTTCAAGTGTAGTTTGACTTTTATTTAGATGAACGTCTCTGAGCTCACAGTGAAATGGCTCTCAGCTCTAGGTTAGTATTGATTGAAATGTCTCTGGAGTAAGTTTAAAAGATTGTTGCCACAATACATGACACTTTCTGAGGCAGACTTTAAACTCAAAATTAGTCGTATTGTTAATTGGCAGTAGGGTGAGTGGAATTAATAGCTGAGATGAAAAATGTTAACCTCTTTGGCAAACACAGGGCTGAGTAGACTTTGGAGGCAAGGAAAGATTACTTTCTGGCAAAGAAAGTTAGGGCCCATTTGGATCACATCTTTGTGGCTTCTGTTCCTGAAAGATGAAGCTGCTCTGGTTGAGATTGTGGTCACCTAACAGAATAGTGCCCAGCTTGCTCTTTGTCTGCCTCTAAGGGTATGGCTGGGTTATGAAGCAGGGAGAGTTGTAATTCTGAACCATTGACACAGACGCCATCATCTTGAGAAAGCTGCTCACGTGAGGCTTTCCCTGCCTGTGGTTAACACGAACAAGAATTTCCAACAACTGGCCCTTTTCTCCTGTGTGACTGTCCCTCCCGGTTTATTCAGTGTAGGTGGGAATACTGTGTTCATAAGTAGCCTTATGATTCAGGATCTTAACAGTGTTCACTTTCTAAACACTCACTTGAACTTTGACTGTTTGTGCAATTTTTAGTCTTAAGCTCTTGTGTAGACCAGGGTTTTTCAACCTCTGAATCCTAGGATTGACATTTAGGGCCGCGCAGTTCTCAGTTGTGCAGGGCTGCCTGTGCATTGTAAGATATTTAACAGCATCTTTGGCTTGTATCCACCAGATGCCAGTAACACCCCCCACTCCCTGCCACCAGTTGTGACAACCAAAAATGTCTCCAGACATTGCCAAGTGTCCTCTGGGGGGCAAAATCATCCCTGGTTGAGAGCCACTGGTTTAGACAATGAAGGGGTTGTTTCCCTTTTCTCCTTTACTGCTGCTTGATGTTGATGCTACTAAAACATTAATTTAAAAAAATGCCGTTAAGAATAGCCTTGTACTTGATATGGTGCAAAGCATTTGGACCAGGACACCTTAATGTAGGTAGGGAACTGGTTTACCTTAGAATTTCTTTCCAAGTTGTTAAATAGTGAAATGATACTGATAGAAATTCGTTTGGGTTTTCATAGAGTTGCTTGGAGTGCCTTATTTATGGATGTAGGTGGGGAGGGGATATGTCTGTAAATCTCAGTATCAATACGGTTACTTAATACATGATCATGGGATGGGGGCTTGGATTTGAGGGTGGGGGAGCCAGGAGAAGAGAAGATTTCTGAATTCTGGGTATGATGCCAAGTGTTGATTCCGTTTTTTTCTCTCTCTGTCTTTACCAGAAACCTGAGTTACAACAAACTCTCTGAGATTGACCCTGCTGGTTTTGAGGACTTGCCGAACCTACAGGAAGTGTGAGTCTCCCCCTAAACCTCTGGTGGATGGAAGGATGGAGAGCTCTTTGGGAAAATCCTCTCGTATTGCAGCATCGCTCACTCCCCTAGATCTGCAGTGTAAACTTGTAGGAAGGAACATTTGTGTGTGGACTGTGTTGATGAATTCTACTCCTGCTTATCTCTCCTTTACTGTAGGCTCTTGAAGGATGTGTTACAATTCAGTAGGCATAGAGCTCCTGGAAATCCTGGGCGCATGGTGGGTGTATAGCAGAGTCCCTCCATTGTGGGAAGCCTTGTAACTGGAGTGACACATGCTGGGCTGGTACTTTCTCACAGTTCCTGCACCACCACGCCCAGCTAATTTTTGTATTTTTAGTAGAGATGAGATTTTGCCGTGTTGGCCAGGCTGGTCTCGAACTCTGGCCTCATGTGATCTGCCCGCCTTGGCCTCCCAATATGCTGGGATTACAGGTTGATCAGCCCACTCAACAGTGGCATGTGAGCCAGCAAACGTGTATTTCCTAGGAAGTGAAGTTATAGAAGGATGAACTATAGAGGCTTACCTGTTCCTCTCCACCTCCAAACAGAGCTAGGTATGACTGCCTTTGGAGCTCTAGGCTTGCTGTCCCTTGCAGTGTCTTGGAAATCAGGCTGCAGTCTTTCCTTCTTTTTAATGTATTCTGTTTTTGATGTGGATGTTAGGATTATCAGGAATTTTAGTTTCATGGAGACTTTATAGAAACCTTCACATATATGTAGTATACATATTGTAGAAAAATTGGCAACTACAGAAACGTGTGAAGAATGAAAATCACCAGTATTCTCACCCAGGCATAACCATTGTGAACACCTAGTGAAAACTATGACGTGTACATATGTAATTTTAGGATCAAACTGTACATTATGGTTTTATATCAGTCTTTCCTACTTATCCTTACATAAGATACTTTATCATGTAAATTAAAAGTTTTTGAATGTCCTGTTTTAGCTTTTATGTAAAACTACTATACGTGGATATTTCATATATTACCTACCCAGTACTTCATTATTATTTTTATTAGACATTATTAGGTAAGTTTTTTACTCATTTTTGTTATGAGTAACTGATGAAAGTCTTATTTGTTGTTTTTTGTTTGTTTGTTTGTTTAAGACAGGGTCTCGCTCTGTTGCCCAGGCTAGAGTGCAGTGGCGTGATCTCAGCTCACTGTAACCTCTGCCTCCCGGGTTCAATTGATTTTCACGCCCCAGCCTTGTGAGTAGCTGGGACTACAGGTGTGTGCCACCACATCCAGCTAATTTTTTTAGTAGAGATGGGGTTCCGCCATGTTGGTCAGGCTGGTCTTGAACTCCTGACCTCAAGTGATCCTCCTGCTTTGGCCTCCCAAAGTGCTGGGGTTATAGGTGTGAGCCATTGCACCCAGGCTTACTTGTTATTCTTTGATTCCATTATTGATGACATATCTAAAGAAAGTTTAATTTGATCAGCTGGTACCATTTGCAAAATACTTGCATTCCATACCCTCATCTCCAGATTCTCCAGATTGGCGTTTATAATTTCTGCTTTTGTTTAAAAAAGGTTTAGGCTTCCACAGTTAAAGAAGCATCAGAACAGGAAGGGGCCTTGGAAATGGTTTCTCTAGGACTCTCATTCTCCCAGAGGATCAGTGAGTCCATGGCAAGGGAAAGGAAGTTTGAAGTGGGTCACTGTGTTAGTTTGCTAAGGCTGCTGCCATAACAAACAAATAGCACAGGCTGGGTGCCTTGAACAGCAGAAATTCATCTTCTCACAGTCTGGAAGTAGGAAGTCCAAGATCAAGGTACTGGCAGGTTTGGTTTCTTCCGAGGCCTTGCACTGTGCCCTCACGTGGTCTCTCCTCTGTGTGCATTCATGGTGTCTCTGTGTGTGTCCAGATTTCCTCTTCTTATAAAGACACCAGTCATATTGGATCAGGGCCCATCACCTCTTCAAAGGCCCCATCTCCAAATGCAGTCACATGCTGAGGTACTAGGGGTTAGAGCTTCAGCATATGAACCCTAGGGGAACACAGTTCAGCCCATCATAGTCACCAAGATGATAAACCCAGGCCATCATGGAGCTTGTTAGGTTTGTAACCCAGTGCTTTCCCTGATCCAAGCTGTCTTTAATGCTTGTGGTTAGAATATATTCAAATTCTGTGTACATCTCCAAACTTAGTGGTTTCTTTTAGGACTGGACAAAATTGGAGAATTCCCTCTAGCATCATTCAGACTTTCATTGAATACTTACTCGAGCATCTGCTCTGTCCAGGAGCTATTCTGGGTGCTGGGGCTACAAGAGTGAACAGGACACAGATAGGGCTGGGACTGGGGAGGGGCAAGTGAGGCACCCAATACAGGCGCAAAATTTATGGGGACACCAAAGACTCAGCAGTCAAGATAAAGGGTATTTTGATACAATATTTGGAAGTCAAAATGAATGTAAAAAAAAATGATGAGTAAAATATAAAAAGCTTAGATCAAGATAGGATTAGTATTACTGATTTCTTTCCTTTTGCCTTCAGTTCCAGGATGGCTTCACACGGTGCTGTTGCTGATTTTGTCTTGATTTAAACTTTTCATATTTTGTTCATCATGAATTTTGTTTTGCATTCATCTTCATATCTAAAAAATATTGCATTAATATAGTCTTTGTCCTGGTGACTGGGTTTTTGGCTGTCCCTTAAATTTTGTGCCCCTCCCTACCCAATTCCAGCCCTGCAGACAAACCTCTCCTCTCACTGAGTTTACATTAAGTTGAGGGAAGCCATGGACTGAATAAGGAAACCAGTAAGACTTACTGGAGATAAGTGGTATGGGGGAAATAGAACAGAGTAATGTGGGAGTATTTTTTGTTTGAAGAATTTTGGAGGCTTGATAACGGAAACAGTGTGATCAGGAAGGTCCTGAGTGAGCAGGTGTGAATGATGAGGACAGGGAGCACTGCAAGTACAGAGCCTCAAGAAGGGAACAGGCTGAGGACCACTGTGCCTGGCATGCACGATGGAGGGGTGCGTGGCCAGAGGCCAGGTCCTTTTATGGTTTCAACCCTCACTGACCCCTATCTATCAGGGGCAGGCATGGTACATGCTCTGGTGAGCATTTTCAGTGTTGTTCTAACTCCCTGTTCCTGTTGTTCCTTGCCTAGACAGGCTTTTACCTTTCATTTGATTTGGCTCCCGTGACCTGCAGCCTGTACTCAGCACTTGTTAGAGTTTATGTCCCACCCAGCTCTAGAACTGAGCACTCCCACCTTTCCTTCATTGGAGATACTGGTTATGAGTCTCAAAAATATATTTCTCACTTAGGAACAGTCACAGTAATTGTAGCAGTGTGCTAATAAACCTTTGGAGAATACGACATCACTTAACCCTAACATCAACTCTGTGATATAAAACATTATCTTTTTTTTTTTTTTTGAGATGGAGTTTCGCTCTTATCTCCCAGGCTGGAGTGCAGTGCAATCTTGGGTCACTGCAACTTCCGCCTCTTCGGTTCAAGTGATTCTCCTGCCTTAGCCTCCCGAGTAGCTGGGATTACAGGTGCCTGCAACCATGCCCAGCTAATTTTTATATTTTAGATAGAGATGAGATTTCACCATGTTGGCCAGGCTGATCTTGAACTCCTGACCTTAGGTGATCCACCCGCCTTGGCCTCCCAAAATGCTAGGATTAGAGGCATGAGCCACCACGCCTGGCCTGATATAAAACATTTTTTTTCTTTCTTTTTTTTGAGATGGAGTGTTGCTCTGTCACCGTGGCTGGAGTGCAGTGGCGTGACCTCAGCTCATTGCAGCCTCCACCTCCTGGGTTCAAGTGATTCTCATGCCTCAGTTTCCCAGGTAGCTGGGATTACAGATGTGCACCACCACGCCCAGCTAATTTTTGTATTTTTAGTAGAGATGGGATTTCGCCGTGTTGGCCAGGCTGGTCTCGAAGTCTGGCCTCATGTGATCTGCCTGCCTTGGCCTCCCAGTGTGCTGGGATTACAGGTGTGAGCCCCCACACCCAGCCCCTTAAAACATTTTCCACCCAGCCCCTTAAAACATTTTCTTTGTAAGCATTTTCTCAGCTGGGTGCAGAAGGATCACTTGAGCCCAGGAATTTGAGACCAGCGTGAGCAACAAAGTGAGACCCTGTCTCTACAAAAAATTAGCTGGACATAGTGGCCCATGCCTGTAGTCCCAGGTTCTTGGGAGGCTGAGGCCTCAAGATCGCTTGAGCCCAGGAGGTTGAGGCTTCAGTGTGCCATGTTTGCACCATGCACTCCACCCAACAGAGCAAGACCCCATCTCTGAAAAAAAGTAAGAAAAATAGAAGGAGTTTCTCTGCTTTGCAGAAGAGGAAACAGATACTTAGAAAAGTTAAACTTGCATAGTGTCACATGGTTGGTAAAGCTGAGAGTTGAACTCAAAACCTGTGCTAACCTTGGCGGCTGCACTACCTTAAATTCCTACATCCTTCATCTTAACTCTCACAGTCAACTGAAGATGAAGAGGAACTGAGGCATGGGATTTGGCTGAAATTGGGTGATAAGTGAGTGGTAGAACTTGACCCATGTTCTCCAGTATAATCCTGGTCCACACCATCTATGGCAACAGTACCTTCTGAGTGTGGGGGATGTTAAGACAGAGGTCATATCTTAGGGATTCAATACGATGTGGTGGGAAAAACTCTCATTTTGGTAGCAAATAGACTCACGTTTGATTTCTGGTTCTGCCCCTTACTAGGGTCCTGAGACCCTAGACAAGTTACTTAGTGCCTCAGCGTTTGCTTTCTTTCTTCTGTAACATTGACATCGTAACACATTGTCGGTGTTATTATAGTTATTAAGATGATGCACAGGGCCTTGCACATGCGAGAGGCTCACTGAATATTATCCCTCTTCTCTCCTGCTACGTTTGGAACTGCCCAGCCCTCCAAGCTGGGTGCATTGTTTAGAAATGAATCTTTGCAGGCTGACTGGTTGAATGTCTTACCATTGTGCCTCCTATCCCTAGTGTCACTCCCTGTTCTGTGAGATGGATGAGATGAATTCCCTGCTGCCTAGAACAGTAGAACTTCTCACTGATAAAGACCCAGGCCTTTCCCTAAGGGAATTCTAAAAAGTCGTGGAGACAGAAAGAGGCTGTTAGGTGTTGAGGGGTGGGGAGGTGGGGAAGGATATTGAAGAAAAGAAAAAAAAATCGTAGCTGACATGCTACTGCTTCAAAATTAACCAGTCTCCAGTGTTGCCCAGGCGCTGTCAGCTCTCCCAAACCTTATAGAGCCTTCAGTCTGGAGCCCTCATTGAGAATGGAGCCACAGGCTGGCAGAACAGCAGGCAGTGGTTTAGCAGTGGTTTTATTCTGGAGGCCTCAGAACCACATGACATCATGGGCCGGCTGGAGAGAGAAGGCGAGGCCCCTGGAGGACATGAGGACGCTTGTGCAGCTGCGTCCAAGCCACACGGTCTTCACTGCCCACAGCCCTGAGGAAAGCCCACCAGGGAGTGCCTCCAGCTGGGGTCCTGGCCAGCAGGCTCCTCTATTAATAAAAGGGGCTATTTATACAGTCCTCTGTAGAAACTGCCCTCAGATCACATTACTGCCGCCTGGCCCGCGAGTGCCTGCTGTGGGTGTTGCCGTGTGCTTGCCAGGGCCACTGACCTGGTAAGGAAGCCTCAAGTGTGCCCTGCCTGCTATTGGGTATTTGTGGTTCATCGCACTGTGTCAGGCTGCTGCTCCCCACAGTGGGTGTGTGTGAGCAGGGGTGCGGGGGATGGTAGTATGTTTAGGGAGGGGGTAAAATAATGAGGGTTGTCGTTTTGGGGTACTGCTTTTTGGCTGTGAATTACTATCACTTTTTTTTTTTTTTTTTTAAGACAGGATCTCACTCTGTTGCCCAGGCTAGAGTACAGTGGTATGGTCATAGCTGACTGCAGCCTCAAATTCCCAGGCTCAAGTGATCCTCGCACCTCAGCCTCCTGAGTAGCTGGAACTACAGGCGTGCACCACCACTCCTGGCTAATTTTTTGTAGAGATGGGTTTTGTCATGTTGCCCAGGCTAGTCTCGAACTACTGGGCTTAAATGATCCTCCTGCCTTGGCCTCCCAAAGGGCTGGGATACAGGTGTGAGCCACCATGCCTGGTCCTCCTGCCATCTCTTAAGCATATCCTGTGTATCTGTCAATATCCTGAGATCTTAGGTTTAATTATTTCAGCTGGATCCTCCCAAAACCCTACAAAGCTGGTACTTGTATTATTTACATTCTTCAGAAGAGGGAAGTAAGGGACAGCAAGGCTGAGTGACATGCTTAGCATTGGATTGATAAAGGGTGCAATTGGAGTTGAGTGAACCAAGATCTGTCTGATTTAAACATCTGAGCTATATAATCCCATCCTAATAATCCCTGTTCTGTAACTGTGCCTCAGTTTCCTTTCTTAAGGAGAGGTGATAATTTAGTACTTTCCTCAAAGTGTTAGCATGTCATTCACTGAGATATTGCACATAGAAAACTTAGGACAGAGTCTGGCACATAGTAGATGTTCACCTTTATTATTGTTTATTTTGTTAAAGTAATTATATCCTACGCTAAAATAATTTTATCTGGCTATCTTGTGTAGAAACCACATATCATAAAGTCTCACCAAATCAATTAGTTAGTATACATTATTCTCTAGTAACTAAAGCAGAATACAGTTATTAAGTGGCCCTGCTTCCGAAACCCATATTCCTATGTGATACTGATGGCTTTCACCCTTTTAAGAAACAAAACCAACTACAGTTTCAACACGCTGCCCAACTTTGACTATTATTAATTGCAGCTCTGTCTGTATTTGGGAGCAACCAAAGAAACAGCCACTATGTCTGCCAGTAGTGGATTGGCCAGATAAATTATGGTCCATTCATACCAGCAGAGGACTACTGTGCCACCAGTTAAACGAATAGTGGAGACCTCCAAGGTATATTACTAAAGAGAAATGGCGGTACACAACAGTCTGTTTAATACACGTGCATTTGTGCAAAAGAAAAACACATACACATCTCTAGTAGCCAGCAGCAGGAGCTGCCCTTTGGAGGCAGACCAGAGGATGGAACTGCAAAGAAGCTTTATGTTTACTATGTATTCTTTTTTGAAATGGTTTGAAAACTTTACTCTGTGCTTATACCAGCTATTTAATAAGTAAATAAATAACAGCAAGAAAAATTCAGGCACGGTGGCTCACGCCTGTAATCTCAGCACATTGAGAGGCCGAGAAGGGCGGATCACCTGAGGTCAGGAGTTCGAGACCAGCCTGGCCAACATGACGAAACCCCGTGTCTACTAAAAATAAAAAAATTAGCTGAGTGTGGTGGCCTGCGCCTATAATCCCAGCTACTCGGGAGGCTGAGGCAGGAGAATCGCTTGAACCCAGGAGGCAGAGGTTACAGTGAGCCGAGATCATGCCAATGTACTCCAGCCTGGGCCACCACAGAGCGAGACTCCGTCTCAGAAAAAAGACAAGCACTATTTCTGCATTGGTTTGACATTGTTGAAGCCAAATTTGATTAAGATTGATGATGATGATGATGTAGTACTATGAAATAGCCTTTATCACATTTTGTAGCTTACAAAATGTAAAACTTCCTTTAAGTCAATTAAATGGAAGTTTTGGGAGAAAGCTGAGGGACCAGAAGGTCCAAGCTGACCTTACGGATTGAACTGGGAAAGGACCCACCCCCAGGTTCTGCCCTGGGGTCAGGAATCCTTTTACCTTAGCTACACCTTCTCTAGCCCCAGGGTCTGGCCGTGATTCATGGGTCTGATGCATCTGAGGCACTTCTTAATCCTGAATCATCAGAAAAGGTTTAGAAATAGAGGCCAGACGTTTCAGAGAGATTTTTAGGGCCTTGGATGGAAGTAAATTGTGGGGAGAGATGGGAGTCGGCAGGGGAAGTAAATTGGCGGGTAGGGGGTGAGAGAAGACTGTACAATCGTAGATATTTTTAAAAATTTCATCAGGCACAATCTTTTACTTCCTTAAATTTCTTTATTCATGGAGACTCTGCTAAACTTCCTGAGTGCCTTTCCCCTCAAAGCTGTAGCTGTGCTATTTTTGACCAGTCTCTATTTCAGTCTGGCAAGAAGTTCTTTGCATCTCAGAGTGAGCTGGGCCTCTGCTGCCTTCTGAGGAGAGTATTCTTGTTTCAACAGGGGACAGAGTGAACAAAAAGGGAGCCAGCAGTGGTGGAGCTAACAGGCTTACTCTGAATAGCGGTTCTTTTTTCAGTAGAAATGATCTGGAAGTAAGCTCACTGTGCAGGGCCTCTCCTGGGGGCTTTGAGTGTCCTCCCTGTAAGTCAGGCAGCCCTGTTGCCACCAGAGCCCACTGTTTCTGACTGAGCCCTTGACTCGGGCCTGCTCATCTAGACATAGAAGGCCCAGTTAAGCTCCAGCACTGGTCCACCACCCCTCTATGCTCCACTTCCAGCAGTTCTGTCACAATTTGAAATATCATGATGCCCGCTTCCCTTGTTCATTTATTTCTGTGAAATTGGGTGGAGCAGTTTGTCACAGATACAGTAGGCCTGGCCTGAGACCAGGCTCATCAGGCGTAGCCCCCTGCAGAGAAGTCCATACGCTTTGTTTCAGGTTTAAAATCAAGTGAGATCCTAAGCTGGCTGAAAAACAACTGTGCTGTTACCTAAGGGATTATGAGCTTTCCAGCTGGCCTTTGAGCCCGCTGCTCTCCTCTGGTTTGTAGTCATACTTTTTTCAGCTCTTGGCCATGTCCTCTCTAGTAGCATGACCCTAGACGAGTGACTTAAACTGGCCTAGAGAACTTACTGGTAATGTAGAGAATGGTAGTAGTTAACCTGGTACCTGACTCAAAGTTGTTGTGATGGTGAAAGTGCACGAGGCATGTCGAGTTTTTGCTGAAATAAAGAAATAGAAGGTAATGAGGAAAAACCTAGACTTTGGGGCTAGGCACCCTGGGCCACTGCAACTTATTGCTGGTGACCTTGGCCAAATTACTTAACATCTGTGTTTCAGTTTCCTCATTGGTGCAGTGGAAATGTTCCTGAGACCTACTTCTGAGGGCTGTAGAGATGCATTAATATACTGAAAAGCTCTTAGAGCTGTGCCTGGCACATAGTCAGCCTTCATTAATTTACCTGCTTTTGTTTTTGTTACTAACATTCTCTGTGTTTGAGAAGAAATCGCAAGCAATGAAAGAGTTCTTAGGCAAGCTGTCCGATTGACAGCAGGTCCCCGACCTTAGTTTTTCTTGCTCTGATAAAACCTGGGGGTCTCTTGTAATAATAGGTACGTTGATGGGTACTATGAAAAATTTATTAGCTGAGATTGAGACTAATGGGGAGTTTTCAGTGTCCCTGAGTGAGGATGGGAAATGGATCACAGCAGGGTTGGAGGAGATAAAAGGTGAAGCAGAAACAATCTGATTTAGGGGGCAGTCAGATAAGAGACTGTTAAAGTAATTAATTGTCTATTTCAACACACAAACAAGGGCCCTTTAAGTGGAGAAAGGATTTGCCACATGATACGGATCTGCCTTCTCTCTGCCAGATGCTTCAGCCATGAAGCTATTGAAACAGGCATTCTATGTCCCACAGCCCAGTAATTGCCAAGCTTCATCCCTAACTGGCTTTGGCACTGAAGAAAGCAAATGGGATAATTCAAGGCCTTTCCTTTTTTTTTTCCTTCTCCTATTCACTTCTATAAAAGATGGCAGACAACCAGATTATTCTATTCAAGCACATGCTAGCTGTATACTTGTATGAGTACAGCTGTCATTTCAGTTGCTTTGTCTTCAAACAGAAACAGGATGCTCTGTGTTAGACGTACCTCCCTTAAAAAACTGAGAATAAGAACCCAGTTTTATCCCCTTGACTTTGCATCGCAAGTACAATTTCTTTCTAGCCCATCACCTGGCAGAAAGCCTGAACACTTTGCTTTGGTTTTCTTAAGGATTGTTGGGCTCACTTTGCAAGTCTGATTTTGGATTCTCTTCCCAGATTTGGAAATACATGTCCATGTAAGGAGGCCAGATTGCACAGCCTCTGGGGGCAGACCAGGCGAGCCGTGCTTTGGTTCGTGGGTTTCCCCTTCCGTTAAGAGATATTAACTATGGAAATACAGATTTGGACTATTTTAGCAGGAAGGGAGCTTGGAGAGCAACTCTCGTCTGTGGAGAATTTTCAAAGTGTCTATGCACAAAAGTGTGTGTATATATGTTCATTTTCCTGGGGGATGCATCCAGAGGCTTCATCAGAGTCCAGCTGGAACCTCAAATGGAAGAGAGTCTCTGAGTCCAGTTCCCTTGTTATTTCACAGATGAGGCACTGAAATAATTGGCCCCATGTGTCCCAAGCCCCTCAGAACTCCATGTGAGCCAGGGCGTGAGTCTCTGGCTCTTGTTCCACACATGTTGCCCTTTGACAGGGGCAAATTTCAGCCCACGGGGAGTGTTCTCACCGATGGTCTTAGGGGCGCTTTTGTCCCGAACCTGCCTCTTGGCTTGTTCTCACTGTTTCTTGTCTTGATTTCTGAGTTTGATGGAAAGCTGATGGGAGACAGGAGATGCTTCCCCTTAGTGTTTGTTTCTAGCCATGGGTGTGATCAGTGGCTAGTTTTTGTGACCTCATGTGACTTCTTTCCCTTTAAAAACTCACTGCTAAATTCTTTCTCTTTTCTCCAACATTAGAATATAGGTTTACTGTGGCAGACTCAGCAGCGTTTGTTTGTTTCTGTTGTATGTATATGATTTCAGACTAATTTAAATGCCTTACATGATTAATTTCTTGTTGTTGTTACAGGTACCTCAATAATAATGAGTTGACAGCGGTACCATCCCTGGGCGCTGCTTCATCACATGTCGTCTCTCTCTTTCTGTAAGTGGTGCCATTTGGGGGACTCTGGGCTGTGTGGTGGGGCCATGGTGTTTGTTGCCTTGCTGATACCTGGTGGCAGGATAACTTGAGTTCATGTGCTCGCTGGTGAAGAAAGACCTTTCTTCATGTGGCCCTCATGATCATGACAAACACTTTGCTTGCTGTTTTGGGATTTGCAGAATTAAACGCTGGAAGTTTTACCTCATCTTTAATTTGCAAGAAAGTAGGTCTTTTGTCTTTTTTTTTTTTTAATGCCCAGAGGTATATGGAACTAGATTTCTTGCTTCTGTGGTTGGTTAAGCTGCAACTTTGAGTAAAACTGGAGTTAAAGGAAGCTGTGTCACTTATAAGACAGCAAGCTAATCTTTGTGCCAGTGAATTTGGTAATGTGACTCAGTTTACTTTTGTGGCTTTAAGAAAAAGAAAGTGCCCCCAGGCCTCTGGAATCAACGTAAAAGTATGTTGTCATGGTCAAGTGTTAGATAAGATGCGATCTATTTGTTATAGACAGCACACTGGAAATGAAAAAGCAGATGAAGGGCCTTAGCTAAAAAGACATGAAGGCACCCATTGGGAATATTATCATTTGTGCTGTTACAAACCTTTGCTAGAGAACTGAGCACTGATCCTACCCCTATTTCTTCAGCAGTCAGGTGGAGGAGCTTGCTTGTTTTAAACTCACCCAGAAGACTTTCCAGATAAACCAGCCATGAGTCCAACAGTTTTCTCTGCCAGATTTTATTGGCAGCTTCCCCAGCAGAGCACCTCCCTCTTCACACTGAATTTCCTGTTTCCACTCCAGGCTTTCATAGTTTAATTTTATTTTGATTTTGCTGGTTTTATAATTAGTTTGCTCACCTATATGAATCTTTTCTCAATACTGAGGCTCGGCAGGCTGAGCAGAGAAACTTTGCAAGAAGGTGCTATTAATAAGAGTGCTGGCATAGCTTACAGATCTCGGATCTTTGGCTGGCAGCATGCCCTGTGTTCAGGAGGTGCTGTGTCCCTGTGAAACATGGTCTTGGGTTTAACCCTTTTCATGGCATTGTGGGATTGCAGGAGAGCGTGGGGGGTTAGACTTGCACTTCACTCTGTGCCCTGGACAGATGACCTAGTCTCTCTGAACCTCGTTTCCCTCATTTACATAATGCATTTTTGACCCATTTTATACATGAGGAAAGTGAGGCCCGGGGGAGTGGAATGTATATGAAGCTCCCAGCATTCTGTGGGAGTGTTTGACAAATGGTGGTTACTGTCATTGGCTGGTGGCTAGTTGTCACGTAGCTCCTTGGATCTTGGCAGGATCTCACCTTTAAGGCCACAGGATTTAAGAGTCAGTCTCTGTTCCTGTGAAGTGCTGGAAGGAAGGTTTGTGGCCCTTTGTTCCCTTGATGGGTAAATGTCTGACTTTATTTTGTACCCACTTGGTTTGTGGGCCCAGCATCTGGAAGGTGTTTAATTTTTGGCTTAATCAATGAGTTCGTCTTATGTGAGGCTGATAGGGATGTGATAACCTGTTGTGTGTCCATAAAGCAAAGCACTTGAAGATGCTAGGAGCTCCTTGCTGCTTAAAGCACAGGTCATGGACCATCAGTATTGAGTTAGCTTCGAGCTTGTTAGAAATGCAGAACCTCAGGCTTAATGCCAACACTACTGGATCAGAAGCTCCATTTAACAAGGGCCCTGGCCGTTTGTCCACGAGTTCAAGTTTGAGAAATGCTGATGTAACTGCTCTTGTTCCTCACATGGTGAGGAAGCTAGGGCCACAGAGAATATCTCTGTGTTATCAGAGAGGAAACTGAGCCTCCCTGGAGGTCTTATAAGTTGCAAAAGTGAGAGGTGGAACTGAGACCAGACACAAACGCCTTTGCATCACTCCTTTAACCCCATGCACTCGGGGCAGGAGCATGGCAGGTGACTCTGAACCACACTGTGCCAGAGGCAGGCAGGGCCCCCAGTTTGCCCCACGGGCCTGTGGCACTTAGAATTGCACCTTGCTCTGCTGACTAAAAATACATTTCTGTTCCTTGGCCCAAGTGCCAAGAGAAGTGGGGCTGTTTGGCCTTGTTCCTGCTATTCCATTAGACAGCATCGAAGTATGTAAAGCAAGAGAGAAAAAAAAGAGAGTTACTCCCTGTTTGGATTCAGTTTGGAAAATGCAGGTTAGCACTGGCAGCCAGCTCTTTGGCCTGAAGTTGGGCACCATCTGACTTGGTCAGTGATTTCTCTGAAATGACAGAAACCAAAGGGGCTTTATCTTGGTTTTCTCTGAGGTGCCTGTGTTCCCCATTCTTAGATTGGATGCCTGGATTCAGTGCTGGCAAGTTAGGTTAGCAGCATGACATCTGGGCAGCTGGATTATTGATAATCCTTCATGCCTTTTCTGTATTTCCCAAGTGGACCGTGCAAAGGACAAGGGAGAAAACAACAGAGCAGGCAGTGGATGAGCATCATTTTACAGCCCAAAGAACCACCTTCCTCATCCTAATCAATGAAGGCAGAAGACTTAGCAGCCCCATCCACATGATGATTCCAGTCATCCAGGTTTTGAACAGCAGGTTTTGCTGATGTGTCTCTTACTTTTCGGAACTAGTGAACTGAAGGGTGTCACGTGTTCTGTAAATATTTAGTAGGCACTTTTTGTGTCCCTGCAGTTGTGGCCCAGAGGCTGTCCCAGGGAGAAGCAGAAGCCTCAACACATCGTCTGAAAATGTGGTAGTTAATAGTTAGATGCTTATAGTCCTTAATCCTCAAATTCTTATTCCATTTTTGTGGGCAGACAGAGGATCAGAAAAAAATAATCAAAATGTGCAGAGAGAATAGAGCAAATGTCTGCTGAGGCCATGTGAGTGACAGGAGCCCAGACAACTTTCTTGGGACAAGTTTATAGGTAGATGCATCACAGAAAAGTCGGCTAGGTGTGGGTCCTGCTGTCTGTAATGTAGTTGTGACCTGGGATACATACGTTACTTTTTTTCTCAGATGAGGAAGTTGAAGCAGATGGTAGAAGTACCCTCGAAGCTTGTGTATTCTCTTTGTGACCCGAAAGTTGAGAGTAGGGGCAATAATGTCACAAAAGACATAGTTACCCTCTGACCAATAACCACTGTTGTTGCTTTCTGTCTTTTCACAGAAGTAGTGGGTTTGTTAATTTTTAGCTTGGACACCTATAATTATGGACTTTTGCCTCTGGAAGTTGGCCCTTTCTCTCTGTGTTTCATTTTGCTTATGCAGAATTGAGCCGACTTCCCAGACACCAGAGCCCTCCCAAGCTGGGTGGCACCATTGGGAGAGCCTCGTGGGAAGAGGCATTGCTCTGCACCTGGCTTTTTCTGTCAGGGCTTCAAAAGAGACTTCCATAGTTTTGGGAACTGGAGTCATACAGCAAAATTTCAATTGGTTAATACTTTCTGATTAAAGGAATCTAATTCAATTAACATATTTGTCAAAGAACAGATTTATTTGCATTGTGTTCTGAGGATAATGCCGGAGCCATTTGTCCTTAATAAACAGAAAGCATAGAACTCAAGGAAAGCTCTTAATAAGAATGGGTTCCGGTGAGGGAGCTAATTTCATAAAATAGTGCCGAGAAAAAGAAACAGACTTTTGTTAAATGGGGGCAGAAGCTGCCAGTGGATTTTCACGTTTGAGATTTCTTTCTTTTTTAATTTAAAATCCAGGACACTCAAGTTACGATTCCCACAGCAACAGTAATTTTGTCTGATGCATCAGTGACATTTCTGTTGAGGAAAAATCTGTTTTTCCTGTGGTGTTGCTGCACTTGTACCGTCGAGAAGATTGGTGACAGTGGAAATCGTTGAATTTTTCAGTCCTGGGAGTAAAAATGTATGTGGTATAGTTGGTCTTAGCTTTTGTCTCCTGTGCATGGACTGTAGCATATTACCCATAGGGTTGGCCTTGTCTACCTAACAACTTCTCCAGCTGGTTTGTTCTAGAGCTCATCCTTTTATGGTGCCTTGTCATTTGCTCTCCCACAGCCTGTGTCCTCAACCAGGAGGAAGACCTAGGCAAAACTTAGGGGCACACAATTAATTGTGACTTTGTAATATTGCTATTAAAATTCCTTAGGTTTAGGTTGCATTTGAAAACACATTGAAATGCCTTTTACTTCTAATCTTGAAAAAATGTTTTTGAAAACTATTTTTTTTAATGAGATAAGATAAATGTACCCGGGGACATGGGGAGGCAGTGTGGGGCTGGTCAATGGGTACAAAAAAATAGAATGAAGACCTGCTATTTGATAGCATAACAGGGTGACTATAGCCAATAATAACTTAATTGTACATTTAAAAATAATTAAGAGTGTAATTGGATTGTTTGTAATACAAAGGATAAATGCTTGAGGGCATGGATGCCCCATTCTCCATGATGTGATTTTTATACACTGCATGCCTGTATCAAAACAGCTCATGTACACCATAAATATATACACCTATTATATACTCACAAAAAAATCAGAAAATTTAAAAAAATGAACTTACCATTAACTCACCATTTAAAAGCCACTTGTAGTACGTTCTCAGTGTTGTGCAACCATCACCACTACAGAATGCTAAAACATTTTCATCACCCCCCAACCGCCCCCGCCCCCCAAAAAACCGCATACTCCTTCAACAGTCACTTCTCATATCCGTCACCCTAGCCCCTGGTAACCACTTATTTGAAAACTAATTTTTTTTTTTTTTGAGGAAAGCATTTTTCTCTCATGTTAACAAATGAACCTGGAAGACTTCGTTTATAAGTAACTTAATAAAATATCTGAGGTGGCTTTAACTATATTTTGCTGTGACCTCTTAGCTGAAGAGAAGTGATTAAATGAAAGGGATAGGAAGGCCGGGCATGGTGGCTCACACCTGTAATCCCAGCAGTTTGGGAGGCTGAGGCAGGTGGATCACCTGAGGTCAGGAGTTCGAGACCAGCCTGGCCAAAATGGCGAAACCCCATCTCTACTAAAAATACAAAAATCAGCCAGGAGTGGTGGGAGGTGCAGGTAATCCCAGCTACTCAGGAGGCTGCAGCAGGAGAATCACTTGAACCTGGGAGGCGGAGGTTGCAGTGAGCTAAGATCGCACCATTGCACTCTAGCCTGGGAGAGAAGGACAAACTGTCTCAAGAAAAAAAAGGCGGGTGGGCGGGGGAGGATAGGATACTTAACAGCCCTCTGTTGTAATTTCTGGAGAATAAAACTTGGAAGGAAAGAAACGCCGTGTCCTACCTGTGACCAAGCGGGGAGGTGGTCACCTTCCCCCTTCCCCGGGGGCGAGTGAAGAGTGGACGAAGCCCTGGGTGGGGTTGGAGGGATCTGAGGCAGCAAAGGCCTGAGCCCTCATCTTGGCTGGATCTGTTGGTGAAGTAAAATCAATAGGAATACTTAACTCTCTGAGTACCTAGCAAACCCTCTGGAAAAAAAGAGGGGCGAAATCAATCTTCTTTACAGGCTCGTTAATGCAAAGATCAATTCGCATTAAAGTGTAATTAAAGAGTGAGCCTTAGAGAGAGGCAGCTGTGATCTGCTGCAGCTCAGGGCTGGGGGGAATAATGAGAGTCCCTTAGAAGGCCCAAGCTGGAAGTGACCTGGAGTGCAACGTCGGAAAATTAGGCTCGGCCTCATGACCTGAGCTAAGGTTGTTAATAATCAGGCTTGAAGCACAAGTGAGATTATACTGAGGAACAGGCAGCGGCTGGCATTACCACTGCATGTGTGTGTGGGGATGGGCAGACTTATTCTCCATCTGAGGAGCTGGGTTGAGACGTCTTGTCCTTCTCTTCACTGCCTGCCTTTAAAACTTTCTCCATGTTGCATCTCCTGAAGAAAGGCATCCTTCACTGGCATAATAAAGAATTGATGTGAAACATTTTTCCATGTGATGTTTATCTTTGGAGGGATGAAATAAGAATTTGTCTTTAAAAGTTGAGTGGTAATCTCAGATGGTGGAGCTCTTTGTGCATTTATTCCTAGCTGGACCTGTGGGCACCATAGGTGTGTGTACAGTCGAGGTGGGTGTAGAGATTCTCCCCAAGACCAAGGGTTGCCCCATCCTTCCTTCGGAGGAATTATCTGCTGGTCCCTCCACCAGTCACCAGATTAAGAGTGGACCTAATCAAGGGTGTTAGAAAATATGAAAACAAGTATATAGGTCCCCATGCTACTTTGGACAGGCTTCCCCTGCGTAGCAACCTGATTTAGCTTTACTGTTGAAGGATGGCCAGTCCGTTTGGGTAAAAGTAAACCTTACTTTAAAAAAAAAAAACCTTACTTTTACCATTTGGGTAAAAGTAAACCGTCAGTGTAAAAGTAAACCTTACCTGGGCTACTGGCATTTTATTGCTCTGGCAATAAAATGAATTCTCATTAAGAGTGTGGAGTTAAGAGTGAATGACTCCAGCTACTTTAGGAAGAAAATGTGAGCAAAGCTGTTTTAAAAGGCCCAGGCTGAGTTTAAGTGAATGCCTTTTGTTCCTTGGGTAGTCCGAAGCTGTTTTGGTTCCCAGATGCTAAAGGGGGAAGATACAGGCCTAGTCAAAAAAAAAAACAGCACAACAGGGAGGAATTATGTATATACACATATATATACACACGTATATATATGTGTATATATGTATATAGATACAGATATGTGTGTGTATATATGTATGTGTATACACACACACACACACACACACACACACACACACACACATATATATATATCTAAAGTTCTGGTCCTCTTCTGAGTTTTCAAAGATGTGTTCACTTCCTGCCCTGTTTGCACAGATTTTTGTTGATGTGAACTGATTGTTTCTTCTGGATAAAACCTCATGCCCTTTCCCTTGGGAGATGGCAGCCTCTGCTCACTGGTAGACCACCTGTAGGGCTTGCTGAGACACAAGTCACTGGGTCTTACCCTCGTTTCTGGCTTGGTTCAACGGGTCTGGGATGGGACAAGAGAATTTGCTTTGCTCATGAGTTCCCAGGTGATGATGCCACTGCTGCTGGCCAGGTGGCTTTGAGAACCACTCCTGGGGCTCATATGGGCCTGGGGGGAGCCCCAAGGCTCATGTGTCGGTTCTGACCAAGCTGTTTAGGCCTTGGGGGACAGTAAATTTCCACTCCTAATGTCACCAGTGTGGTGGCAGGCATTTGTTTGGGACAGTGGGGCTCTGTGGCCCTGGTAATGGCTTCTGAGAAAGGCTCTGGGGCAGCGGGCAGAGTGAGCTCCAGTACCACGGACAGAACAGACCTGGGTGGCTCAGGGTTTGAGGCCCATGACTGTTACATATTTGCTTGTGCTTAATTTGCTGTTTGTTGGTGACCACTCAAGTCTGCCCAGCAGACCTTCACCGGCTGCTGTAGAGGTGGAGAGCGCTTCGTGAGCAGCCCAGCGTGGCAGGAGCCCTGTTACTCTCTCAGCCGGTGGGTGCTGGCAGCTCTGTTTACAGGTGAGCATCCCCTCTCCCCCGGCAGGAGTCAGTTTTAGCACGCTTACCTTTCTTTTGATTATCAGTCACTCGTATCTGATCAGTCTTTATCCTCAGCTAAGACTTGAATGCCACCTCTTTTTCCAGATGGAAGTTAACAGGCGTGTCTGAAAGGTGGGCATTTTTTCCCCCACCCTACTGGGGTCCCCACCTGCCCCATTGCCCCTTCCTAGCACTGCATTGTTTATGACCAGATTACTCTCCTCCCCTTTTCCCAGCCTGGGAACTGTGGTCAGGTCAACAGTGGGCAAAAGAGATGAAAAAGTGGAGGAAGTCTCAGCTGGTTCATGGTGGAGACCGTGGGTTCCTCTGCACGGCTGCTGTGAAGTTGGCCAGCACATGCCCCACTCAAGGCCTTTCATGAGCAAACAGGTTGGGTCCTATGGGCCTGGAGTTACTGCCCTCAAGGAACTGGCAGTCTAGCTGCAGAGGAAGATGGGTGAACAGACAATTGTCATACAGGGGCTGGGGAATGTCTAAGGGGCACCTCACTGCCCGTCACTGATGGGGCACATGACAGAGAAGTTTCCCAGATGAAGTGACATTTTAGCTGAGGCTCCCTGTTCTGCAAACCTCCTTTCTCTTCCCCTACACAGAGGTATAAGTTACAGGCATTAAATGGAACACCCTAAATGTTCAGCCAACACAGTGGGTGCTTGGAGGAGCATTCAGAGGAATACCAAAAGGACATGGCTAATTCCATTTTTAGGCCAATTTGTGCACACACACACCCCCTCACTCATCCCCTGCCCCCTCACTCATCCCCTGCCCCCAACACTTACCCTCCCTTCCCTGCCTTTTTTCTTTTTCAACAGGCGGGCTTTTTTATGAAGAGCCAGCAGACCGCTGTTGCAGTTCTTAGAACTGCAGCCTCATCAGATGCTGGATACCACCAAGGAGCCTCAAAATAGAAAATTAAACACCCAATTTACAAAGAAAGCAGCTCTCTGTCCCGGAAACTTCCCAGGGATTCCGTAGTGCAGACTGCCACTTGCCCCCAGTCTAAGCGAGCCTTTCGCTGGGAAAAGAGCTGCTGTGGCCTCCGCAGCCAGCCTGCCAAATTACACAGTCATGACTTGTCATTTTCCTTCTCTCTTTTCTTTCCTTTTTTCTCCTTTCTTTGAGAGTGGGGGTGGTGAGCCAGCCAGATGAGAGGTACATCTGCAAGTCATTTGCTGAGAAAGTGAAGGAACACCAGCTGTGGGGTTGGGGGAGCCGAGGAAGGGGAGAGCCCATGGAATAGGAGCTTTGTCATAGAGATCACTGCCTCTTTTGGAAACTCGGTAGCTTTTGTTGAGCGTAGGGCTTTTTTCCTTTCCACCACCCCGCCCGCCTCTTTCTCTCTTTCTTTCCCTTTTCCTGATGACCATGCAAGCTTTAAATATAGCCCAAGATCCATTGGGGACCCGGGTTGCTCCCCAATGTTGGAGAAGCAGTGGATGGTCTCAGAGGGGAAGTGCTGCTTCTTCCAGCAGTGAGTGCTGAAAACCCTCCAGGGCTGCTTGAAATGGAGCCGGGAAGCGGAGCTGCTCTGTCATTGCACAATCTCCCGTGTGAAAGGGGTTGGCTCCAGCCCATATCAACAGTCTCATTCCAACTGGGACCATTTCCTCCTCCTCCTCCTCCCCCTCCTCACTTCCTGCAGGTGGCTTCTGTAATCCAGTTACCACTGGGAAGCCTCATGTGCATATGCACCTAATCTGAAAATGGCTGGCTTGACTTTGACCTGTGTGGTGACCTTGCAGAGAAGGCAGGGCCTATTGTGTCTGCTCACACCTGGGAGCCATTTTCAGCTTTTATAGCCCAAGTGGAAGAAATGTGTTTGTGTTTATGCCGGGCCTTTCCTTCATAAGGCCTGTCATTGTTGGGCCATACATAGGGAATATTGGATTCCCCCTGCTTGTTTAAAGGCAAGAGTTTTTAAAGATAGAATAGTTGACTCAGTATATTGAGTCCTATGAAATCACTGTTTGTGTTTTGTTCAGTAGTGGTCAAACATCAGCAATCTTGTATTGTTCAGCCTTTTGAGAAGAAAAAATAGTGACCGTCAGCATATATGGTACACTGATAATGGCAGGCATTGCTCTGTGGACTTCCCGGGACCTGTCTTACTGTGTCACCTCTGCAGTCCTATGAGACACAGGATCTGTTAAGCACAATTTACAGGTGAGGCACCTAAGGCACAGAGAGGGCAAGTAACGTGCTCGACGTCACAGAGCAAGGAAGCATCAAAGTTGGATCCTGTTATTTCTCTCCATCTCTGGGGCTTATGCTCACTGTACACTTGGAAGTATGTGGTCTGGGTGCCTAGAAGGGTCTTGTCATTTTACGTGCTGACATTTCAAACTGTACTAGGCGTGGGAAGCCTTGGTATTGTGGCCCAGAGGCTCGAATGATACTCTGGAGTGTGGAGTCAGAGGCTCCTACCCTGCAAATGCAGCATGCATCTCCCAAAGTGGTGCTGCGTGCCTCTGTAATGCCCTTGCTTTAAAAGCCTCTTTCTGACCTGAGGTGAACTTGCTTTGGGTAGCTCTTGGTATGATTTTCTTTCACTGATGCGAAGTAACAGAAGGTCCTTCCCCCCACTATCTTTCCCTGTCTCTCTCTCTCATGTCAATTCAGAGCTGATTATGCCGGCCATCTGTGAAAGGTACAGTGAGGAAAAACACTCTTGTCGTCAGGTCTCGGCAGAGCCCAAACGTGTTCGATTGTGCCAGTAGATTATCGGATAGTGGCTATCTGCCCCCGAAGACATCACTTCAAGGCAAATTCCTCTGCAGTTTCCTCACTTCCTGGATGCCTTTCAAACCCAAACAGCTGAAATAAAGGTGCCAGTTTGTGGTTTTTTTTCTTCCCAACTTCATCAACCAGGAGGTGAAATGTGTGCTGTGAAGTGTGCAGCCCCAGAGGTACTCATGGGCTGCCCTCTCAGGGGCCACTGGCTTCTGCCCAACTAGCTGTCCTATTGTAGAGTCTCTTTGGGGGCTCTGATACTTTTTTTCCTCGGGGACAGCTGCTGTGACATTAGTTTGTAAATAGCAGGGCTCCTTTTCCACGTAGCGGTAGGACAAAGGTAGGTACAAATGGATCTCTTCACCTTACACTGATTCAGGCATCATGTGGGCTTTATAGAGAGGGGGCATTTTTGCACAGTGGTGAAGAGAAGGCTCTGTATCCATCAGATCTGGGTTTGAGTCCTGCCTGCATCACCTTTGCTATGTCACCTGGGCAGGTTCTCTCAGGCCTCAGTTTTCTCACTCATAAAATGATATTTGCTGATAAGGTGGTGGTTAGGATTAACTAAACAGTATGTGTCCTCAGTATAGTGTCTGGTATATACTGAACGTGCACTGAGTGTTAGACACTCTTGCTATCTCTGACAGCTCTGTACTGAGCACCTTTGGGCCTGTGGGCAAGGCAAGCCTGCTTTTGCTGCTGTGCTCTGAGGGGCATTGCTGCTCTCTAACGCTGAACCCTGGAGGCCGCCTGGTACTGGAGACTGGAGAGGGGTCTATTTACATCCCGTAAAAATGGATCTTACTTGCAGATATCCATCATAGCTCACCCTCCTATAAACCAGTTGAAGCTTACAGAAAACCCTCGTATATGTATCTGTTCATTCCTCTTATGGGAGCTGTTGAGGACAGCAGCAGAGTTTATTTTCTCTCCTCTCTTGTCATCTTCTGTTTCTCTACCTGGGGTAGGTGCAGCAAGCAGCAAAGTGCTAGGCAAATGTTTAAGCGGTGGCTCTCACTCATAGTAGAATGACCTAGGGAGCTTTAAAAAATCTAGATGTCTACGTCTCAGGGCAGTTAAATCAAAACCTCGAGTTAGTGGGCTGGGGAGCAGAGGGGGTGAGTGTTGGGCCCAGGCGTGGTGGTTTTTTTAAAAAGCTCTCCAGGTCATTTCAGTGTGCAGCCAAAAGCTTTAATAAGCCACAGCTGGGTAATTGCAACTGAAAGGCATTGTTCCTCCTCTTCTCTCCTCCCCTCTCATAACTATCATTTAAAATACCCAGGCTCCCCCACCTCCCTGCCCTCCACTCCTTTTTTTTGCTCTTTCTTTCTCACCAGGTGGAGGGGAAATAAATATTGAGGCTGGCCTTCATTTTAGTACTTAGGACTCTGGGGATCCCTAGTAGAGGTTTTAGTTTACCTCTTTTCACTGTTGATTTAATTTGAAGATACTGTGCAGTTAGCCACAGCGTGATGAGGAAGTTGCTTTGGTGGTGCGCGGGTGAGGGTGTTTGGTCTGATTAGACCTGCCCACCTTATTTGGAGATCACAGAATTCAACTGGATTTGCCCCTTATCTGGGTCATTCTTTCTGCTGATAGCCCACCCAACTGTCACTTGCATTCTACCTATATGTCAGAAATGTCCCACCATGATGGTGGAAAAAACTCCCTTTATAGTAAAACAATAGGCAAAACTGACTTATTCTAAGCTCCTTAAACACCTTTTTCTTTATAACTTCAAAAGTAAGACTTGGCTCTTTAAAAAAAAAAAAAAAAAAAGTAAATAGATGACACAGAAACTGAAGGATCTCACCCAAAAGCTTTATTGTAATATAGCAAAGTTCTGGTGCTAAAATTGAGTTGGATAATTGTATAATGGGATTTTGTGAAGGTTGTGTTTGGAATTGGATGCTAGGTTAAGTTGCAAAGAGTAGAACTTTGGAAATGAGAAAAAAAATTCCCCTTGGACTTTTTAGAATGTGACTTTTCTGCAAATCAAATGTACTTTTTATAAGGGGAAAAACAGTGGTTATCAGCATGCATAGTGAAGTTTTTCTGCCTCGTAATTGTTTGGTTCTTCTCAATCGGAATGAGAGCTGGCGTGTTGAGAAAGCCAGCATGGGCTTCGTGGGCTGGGCCCGGGGAGGCCTTGGCGCAGTTCTTCCAGGGGCTCCCCTTCCCCATGGCCTTGCGGACAGCCGTGATAAACCCTTTCACCACCTGGCTTTCCTCACGGGCTAGGCTGGCCCCTGCTCTGTCTTCCTCTCCTCTAGTGTGTGTTAACGAGAACCCTGATTTGGTGATGCTATAGCAACTATGTGGTTCCAAGTAAGAGCCTAGTGCCTGTCTTCACTTTCCCCCATTCCCTGGAAAAGAGCTGTAGTCCCTGAGAGATTCAATACGTCATCAAAGGAAATGGTGATATGGCAGAGATGTGCATTCCCTGCCTTGGTGGCCTCATGGGTCACCTCTAGGAAGAGAAAGCCAAAAGGCGTGAGTTGTTGGCACAGTAGTGAGGACCAGGTGGCCTCTCACAGCGCCATCCCTTTGTGGGCATTTCAATAGAGAGCATTGGTCCATTTTTGCTCACCTCCAGCTGGGTGCTGGAATTTCTGCAGTGGTATCTCTGCTGCAGGGGAAGCCCTCTCACCGTCCTCTTGTCGGGACATAACCCAAGGCTCATTCCAACTCTTGGGAACTGGGAGGAAACATCCCTTCCTGGAGTGTACAGGGCCTTTTCCCCCTTGTTAGCGCCAGTAGTGTTCAGAGGAACGAGTGTCAGGGCACTTGGCTTGTGGTCCCTACTCTGACATTATGGATCCATTATAGGATGTTTCACAAAACACTTCTCTTTGTGACTTCTGTTCCTTCACCTGTAAGGAGAGGGGCTGGTTCAGTATCAACCATACTCAACCAGGGTTAAAAACACACATGGCTGCTTCCCTACTGGAGGTCTGGGCTGTATGTTCTTTGGAACAGACTCACATCCCTAGTTGAGAACTGCTGTTGTGGGTGACCCTCTAGTTGTGGGGCCCCAGGTTCCTGGCAGGCTCACATGTTTGTGAATTCTCTGGAGAAGGCCGGCTGAGCTGTGTGCTCTATGATGCAAAGTCTGCTTGGAGTGGGACAGGGGGTAGCACCCTAGCAGGCCCTTCGGGTCCGGTGCCAAATCTGGGCCATGCATCTCATCTCTACAGGGGTTCCCCAAGGCCTTGGCTCCCAAGCATCCAGATGTGGCTCTCAGGCAGCCCTCATCCCTCCCCACTCCACACCAACCACCCAATGAAGTACCTTCATCAATATTTGACGAAGACATGAATGAAGGGTCCCTTTGTGGCTTCCCATCCTCTATGGGACAAAGTCCCAGCTCTTTCAGAGTTGGCCCTGGCTCCATTTCTTCCTGTTCTCCCACCTCTAAATTGTGCGTAAGGAAAGCCCACACTGGGTGTGTCTCTGGATCCTGTACCTGCTTCATTTTGCTACCTTGATCTGGAATAGCCGCCCCTCTTCTGACCTCCTCCCCCCATGATGTTGTGTTCCCCTCTGCCACTGCACCTATGACATCTCTCTGTCTCCTCCGGGGCTGGGGTGAGGGGCTGATGGCACAGTAGCCACATCCGTCTTTCCTTGCAGCAGCTGCATGTAGCAGGCATCCCATCCATGTATGGATGAATGACTCTGAGGGACCAAGTGGAAGGGTCATCTTAAGGATAAGTGATTGTGGGGTATGGGGCAGACACTAGGTTGTTTTAGATATTTATTCAAGGTGGAGACACAGGCTTGGGCACGTAATAGTAGAAGTGGCCTGCTGAGGGGTGCTGGAGGGCATGGCTCTCCAGCCAGGGGATAAGTCTTGCTTTCCTGGATTTACTGAAGAGTCAGGCAGGGTGTCATGGGAGAAAAAGTATTAGTGGAAACTGCCATGTGAGAGGCCGCCTGGCCCAGAGGTGGACAGGGCTTGCCCCCAGGGCTCATTATTGGGGTTTGAGTCCTGGTTCTGCCACGTTCTAGCAGCAGCTTTCCAAGCCTCAGTTTGCTTAGATGAGAAATTGCTCTTACCTTACCACAGATGTGTCAAAAAAGGGCTCTCCCAGTCTCTGCTCGCTTGTTTGAGGGGCCAGCAGGTGGTTTGGGAAACGCTTTCTCTGAAGCGAAGGTGGAGAGTCACTGCAGATCCCTGCAGGCGTCCAGCCCATGCTGGGAGATGCCACCCATTCCCCACCGCAGAGACGGAAGGAAAATGAGGGAGGTGCAGCAGGCTGCGTAAAAGATCACATTAAGGAGTGCCTGGATTCTAGAGGTGCCAGTAGATGGCATTGAGGGGAAAAAGAGTGCTCTGTGTTCAGAAAGTTCAGAAAACCCAGAGTTGAAGGTGAGCACCTTTCTTTCCTGCAGAACATTTCAGAGCCTTTAGTGCTTGATGTTCCCTTTGAGTCTCCAAGGACAAGCAGAGGTCTTCCTAAGATCATTTCATCATAGCTCTATTATGTTTTCATTTTCTTTCAGAGGTAGGAAGGGAGATTTTGGGAGCATGAGAGGTGCTGACCTAGAGAATGATAAAATCCACTCCTCACGTTCCCCTGGCAGGAGAGAGTGCTGCTTCCCTGTCTCTAAATGCACATCCATGAAGTTTAGACTTCGCTACCACAGGCATATATTCCCCCCTCCTCTTCAGTTCTTCCTGTGCAGGCTTGTCACAGTTTGGCTTCATTTGGAGGCTGGCACCAGACCCCCGGGCTCTGCGTTGTATGTCTTTTGACCTCAAATGAGGGGGAGAGACGTGGTGTTTCCCACAGATAGTGAGTAGTGAGCCACCTGGAATACTTGTTCTGTGCGATGTTAATGGTCGTTTCATGAAAAGGATTTTGTGGTCATGTAAGTTTAGCAAATGCCAAAGCAAGCCGAGTGAAAGGTGTTGTTATCATCTCTCCTAAGCCGCTTTTCTTTGCTGACCTGCTGAGGGAGTCTGCAAGAGGCGGGGGAGGAAATGCCCCTTCCTGAGCTTGCCTGCACCCAGAACCCTTTCCATGGAACACCTCCCAAGGCCAGTATTCGAAGGATGATGCTTTGGGAGTGTGGTATCTGGCAACCTGCGTCTGCCACTTTCTGGGCATGCACGTCTGGCACGTCTTCCTTGGCCAGGTAGTGCTGGAAGAAGACACAGGGCTGGATGACAACCCCTGATGCCAGGCAAGGGCCAGCTAGCTGTCCTCAGCTTTATCAGCAACACCCTTGTCTCTAGGAGTCCCAGTCCTCAGCCCATTCCTAAATGATGGGAAGTAATTAAACAGTTCATGCATATCCCTACATTTCAGAAATCACACAGAGCCCAGTGGTAGTTGGTGCTTGGCTCTGAGACCTCAGTCATACTGTGTAAGTTTCTGCTGGTTTGAAGGATGGCTGGAGACTAGTAAAGTAGCAGGAAGGCTGATTCCACTGGGAACTCCCCCAGACTTTCCATCTGATTCCACCGTGAATGCCATGACAGTTTTGTATTGTTGTTTTAATTATACTTTGGGATAATTGTTGATTCACATGCAGTTGTAAAAAAAAAAAAAGTAATATGGGGAGATCCCTCACGTACCCTTAAACCCAGTTTCTCCCAATGGTGACATCTTGTACAGCTTTTCATAACCAGGATATTGACATCGATGCAGTCAGAATGCAGAATATTTGTATCATTGCAAGGATCTCTCCCCTTTATGGCCACAGTCATTTACTTCTTGCCCTCACACCCTTGGTTGTCTTTTTTTTTCTTTTTGAGACAGAGTCTTGCTCTGCCATCCAGGCTAGAGTGCAGTGGTGTGACCTTGGCTCACTGCAACCTCAGTCTTCCAGGTTTACGTGATTCTTCTGCCTCAGCCTCCCAAATACCTGGGATTACAGGTATGCACCACCACACCTGACTAATTCTTGTATTTTTGTTTTTTGTTTTTTTGTTTTTAGTAGACATGGGGTTTCACCCTGTTGGGAAGGCTGGTCTCAAACTCCTGACCTCAAGTGATCTGCCTGCCTCGGCCTCCCAAAGTGCTGGGATTACAGGCTTGACCCACCATGCCTAGCCCCCCTGGTTGACTTCTAATGTGTTCTCCAAATTTGTAGTTTTTTCATTTAGAGTTTTATATAATGGAATAATAAAGTATGGATAACCTTTTGGGATTGGCTTTTTTCACTCAGCATAATTCCCTGGAGGTTCATCTAGGTTATTGTATGTGTCGTTCCATTCCTTTTTAATCACAGAGTTGTATTCCATAATATGGATGTGCCGTACTTTAACCATTCACCCGATGAAGGACATCTAGAATGTTTCCAGTTTGGGGCTGTTTTTAAAAAATACTGCCATGAACATTTGTGTTTGGGTTTCTTTTGTGTGTGTGAACATAAATTTTCACTTCTCTGGGATAAATGCCCAGGAGTGCAATTGACAGGTCATATGGGAGTTGCATGTTTAGTTTTTTTAAGAAACCATCAGACTCTTCCAGAATGGCCATACCATTTGACATTTCTACCGGCAATGTATAGGCAATTCCGTTTCTCCACATTATGGCCAGCATTTGGTGGTGTGGTTTTTTTTTTTTTTTAATTTTTTTGAGACAGAGTCTCGCTCTGTTGCTCAGGCTGGAGTGCAGTGGCATGATTTCTGCTCACTGCAACCTCTGCCTCCTGGGTTCAAGTGATTCTTATGCCTCAGCCTCCCCAGAAGCTGGGATTACAGGCTTATGCCACCAGGCCTGGCTAATTTTTGTATTTTTAGTAGAGACGGGGTTTCGCCATGTTGGTCAGGCTGGTCTTGAACTCCTGACCTCAAATGATCCACCCGCCTCAGCCTCCCAAAGTACTGGGATTACAGGTGTGAGCTACCGCGCCTGACCGTGGTGTTGTATTTTTTTAATTTCAGCCATTCTGATAGGTGTGCAGTGATAGCTCATTATGGTTTTCATTTTTATTTGCATGATGACCAATGATGTTAAGCATCTTTTCATTTGCTTGTTTGCCACCTGTAGATTCTTTTTGGTAAAATGTCCATTCATGCCTTTTGCCCATTTTCTAATTGGATTTTTTGGTTGTTTTTTGTTGTTGTTTTGCTCTTGAGTTTTGTGAGATGTTTATATAGTCTGGATATATATTCTGGATACTAGTTCTTTGTTAGATATGTGATTTGTAAATACTTTCTCTCAATCTGTAGCTTGTCTTTTCATCTTAGCAGAGTCTTTCACTGAACAAACATTTTTAATTTTGATAAAGCCTAATAAGTGTTAAGTTTTCCTTTTATGGATTGTGCTTTTAGCGTCAGGTCTAAGAATTTTACCTAACTGTAGATCCTAAAGATTTTCTCTTGTGTTTTCTCTTAAAAGATCTGTAGTTTTATGTTTTGCATGTAAGTTCATGATGACATGTTTTTAAAAGCCTGAAATAGGGAAGAAACTTGAAGCTTGTGGTTCCACAAAAGAAACAGCAAGAATTGCTTCTCATAGGACCCCAGCATGGACAAGGCAAGGGTTGAGATGGTTCTGGGGTACAGAGAAGGGGTGCTGCAGACAGTGCCACTTTGGTGTTGTTACAAATCATTTTTGGGGTGGGTGAAGAAGGGCTGCGTTAAAGGGCCAACTCCTCAATCCCACCCATACCCATCCTTAACCCTCCCGGAGTACTGTCAGGTCATATGCTGAAGGCTTGAGAAATTGCGTGGTAAGAGATATTGTAAATCGTATGATTGGGAGATCAAAGTCTTTCAGTTGGGGCAGGAAGCAGGCCTGGTTTTATTTTTAAAGGCACATCAGTGGTATCCCTCCCCAGAGGAGGAGAGGATCTTGTCTTAGAGGCTGCAGCCAAGTGCTGAAACAGCTTCCTCCTTTGCCTGGAACTGCAGAGCTGTCAGGAAGCTGGCATGTGAATCTCAGGGAATGTGCCAATGGCCAGTAGAGGTGAGGGGCCCATGTGTAACCTCAGAGGGAGCTTTAGCGCTGCAGCACCCACAGTCCCCTCTCTGTCTTCATAGCCGCAGGCTGTCTGGTCTGGCTTACTGTGCCACTGTCACTCCAGAGAGCGGCACAGCCTGGAGTCAGAGGATACCTATGCTTGCATCTTGGTTAGCTGGGTGACTTCATACCAGGGTCTTAACCTCTCTGATTCTGGAGTAGGTGGTGGCTTCTCTGGCGTGGTGGTAAGCAATGAGCGGACAAGTTTCTTCTGTTCCCTGGAGAGTGCTCAGTTCTGTGCCTTTGTACTTACTGCCTGAGGAAATAAGAGCCACTCTCACCCACCTGTTTAGGATGGGGACATGGCCACTGACCACTCCAGTCATCCTAAATATAAATAGAGGTGGTCTGGCTGTGCCCTCTGGCAATGCTGTGTTGACATGCTGTGGGCTGAGGGCCTGGAAGCCTATGTGTGGGTGTGGGCCCCTGGCAGGACTGGGGTTGAACAGGACATTCCCCTTCTTGTTCCCTCTGTATCTGCAGAGTCAGGTCCTGCCTCTGCTCCAGTCACATGGTGTGGCCCCAGTGTAGGGTTATATCCCTGTCCCTGGTGGATGCCGAGAAGAGGTGAGAGGTATGGGGTGCTATCAAGAGAAGCTGTCTTCCTCAGGTTTCTTCTGCCCGCTTCCCTTGTGAGGCAGTTCCACATCCTGACTAGGAGTGTGGGATATGGATTCCTGTTCCGGGCTCCAGTCCCAACTGCACTGCTTACTGCTGTGTAACCTTCAGCAACTGAGTTGACCTTTCCGTGCCTTAGCATCCTCATCTGTAAAATGGGGACGGTAATAGTGGCCGCCTCTGGGGTTGTCATGAAGATTAAATGAGGGAAGATGTTAAGAGCGAAGCCAGCGCCTAGCTACTGGTAAGCACTAACAAAATGTTAGATTTGTTCCCACTGTTCCTGCCGTTATGGCTACTCCTGCCACCCCTTCTACTGGAAAGAAAATGCAGTGTGACTCCTCCAGAGCTAAGCATCAAGGGCAAGCTCCCTGGACATCCATGGCCCTGTGCAGCATTGGAACCACTTCCTGGAGGCCGCAGAAGCACCAGGGCTCCATTCCAGACTCCGGCTACAAAGGCCCTTTGAAGTTTGCACCACCTGGAGCAGGCTTTTGTGCCATGAGAGTGTCGGGGGCAGGGGGTTCAGGAGGAGGTTCTGTGTGGAAAACCCTCCTTTGTGCCTGGTGGACTGGTGGTGGAACTGCTCAGGCCACCCTGGGCTGTACCAACCCTACAAAGCTCTCCACCACACTTCTTAGTCTGCTCTGCACTTAAGGATTAGGTCCCAAAGTTCATTGTCTACGTTTTCATTAACTGCTTTGTAAATATAAATTTAATGTCACATAATTGACAGGCAGTATGCAAAATGTGGTGGGGATTCCATTATCATCATACTGTGAGAACAACGTCCTGTATTCCCTACCTTTTTTTCTACGTGTATCTTCTAGAGAGGGACAGTCATGTGAATTGGTGGGCTGTGTGCCCTGCTTTTGGTTTAGCATGGTGGCATGGACAGTCTCCAGGTGTGCGAGTGCTGCAGACCGCTTTGCCCAAGGCTGAGATGGAAGGGTGGCTGTGAGAAGGAGGTTCATTCTGCTCCCTTTGGGAATTTGGCGTGAGGTCAGCATGTTTCTCAACAGTGGTTCCATTTTTTCAGGTCCTAGTTGGTGAGGTCAGAGGAACAGAAACCACAATAGCTCATGTCAGAGCTCATTGGTCTTGGACTCCTGGGTGACCCCCTCCCCCAGTTGCTGACCAGTCCCTGTGGAACTTGGGCAGAGGAGGTCCTTGCTGTGTGAAGTGCAGTATCTCCATCATTTCACACCCCTGGGCTTGGGACTTCCCACCTCACCCTAGTTGGCGGAGCCTTCTTTGGAAGAAAACCATGCATGGCAGCCTCCTGATACCCTCCAACGTGGGTAGTGCAGACGCTTCTTGGTTAAAATTTCTGTGGTTAGTCCCTGGCCTTAAGGGACACTCTCATCACCTCATTCTTGATCGTTGCCATCTCACCTTTTCTGCTTTTCTTGTCCAGAAACAGTTACCCAGCCCCTGGAGTCTGGTTGAATCCATGTCTCTCATTCTGTGTCCTGGTTTTCTTTCCTCCTTCCCTCGAGGGGCAGAGCTGAACAGGCAGGGACACATGTGCCCTGACAATTGTAATGAAGTATATTTAGCCTTCTTCTCAAAGGGAAATCAGAGGGGTTCAGTTCAGCTGTGCTGTACCCGGGATCCACGGTTGTGCCGGGGTTGGTGGCTCCACATGACACAGCTTGATAGCCCGGTGCTCTGCCAACTTTCAGGGTGGGGCCTGTGCTCTACGAGGGCTGAGAGCTTGTGGCGGGGTCTCGGTGTGGTGGAGGGAACACCATCAGTGTGCTGGGGTGTGGGGTAGCAGGTCACCAGGGAAAGGAAAACAAAGGGGGAAGAAAATAGGGATGTATTGATACATTTGGGGGAAAACAAAGCCCTGAGAGATAATCAAGTGTCTATGTTGGCCCTGAGCAAAAGCGATAAATACGTTTGGCTCTTCTGACCCAGAGGTGGGCATATGTGGCTGGGAATTCTGGTGGAAGTGGCTCATTGTTCATCTCTGGCCCAACTTGAGCCTGGTTTTTCATCTCTTGGCCCAACCTGGTACTGCTTTGCCATGCCCAGATGCCAAGACAGCTGACCTCCGTGTGGACATGGAACTAACTCCTCAAGCCCCTTAGAAGTCACTGCCCATGTTAGGATGGCATAGCCTTTCTCCCTGGGAATGTGATCCATATGTGGCTTGTACAGCTTCCTCGGGTCAGCAGTGTCCACGTGGAACTCCTAGGGGAGGCGTGCAGATGGGGACCTCAGGCAGGGCCGAGCTGTGGCTAGAAGTGAGTGAGGGAGAGATTGTTGGCCAGCCTTGGATAAGCATAATTGTCTCAACATTGCAAGCCAGTGAGGGCCAGTGTTTGGGGTTCAATTGAATGTGGGAAATGCGTAAGTAACCCCCACCCCGTGCTATTTGAAAATCCATCGTATTCGACATTTGCTTTTAAATAGGTCTGTCAGCTTCCCTACCTTTTTTAAAAAAGTTAACTCCATGTTGTGTCTTAAATTTTTTTCTTTTTAAAAGTTTTTAATTGGATGGTTGGTCGTGCCTCAGTGTTTTTTTTTTTTTTTTTTTTTCCTGAGTAATGTTCCTTGGTTCAGGTTTGTTGTGGTGAATGTAAGACATTGAACTAAAGTTGTAATTTGTTTGTTTATTCAACAAATATTGATTGAGTTTTAAGGTTTTAAGTTCTAAGCGTTATCCTGGGGGCTAAGGCTATAGCAGTCAATACGATAGACTAAAAATTCCTAGCCGGTGTGCGGTTTATATTCTACCCAGTCAAGACTGCAGGACTACTTAATACTTTAGGAGGTTTTGTTTTGTTTTGTTTTGTTTTTAATTAATGGACTTTTATAGCAGTTGTAAGTTTACAGAAAAATGGAGTGGAAAGTACGGAGAGTTCCCATATGCCCCCCCCCATCTCTTCTCTCTCCCCCTCACACACACTCACACACCCACCCTGTTTCCCCTATTGTTAACATCTTGCATTAGTGTGGTACATTTGTTACAATTGATGAGTCAATATCGATCCATTATTACTAAAGTTTATAGTTTACATTAGAGTTCAGTCTTGGTTCTGACAAATGTATAATCACATGTGCCCACCATTACAGCGTCATACAGAATAGCTTCACTGACCTAAAAATCTCCTGTGCTGAACCTGCTCATCTCTCTCTCCCCAGCCTCTGGCAGTTAAATATTGTTACTGTCTCCATAGTTTTGCCTTTCTCAGAATGTCATACATTTGGAATCATACAATTGGTAGTCTTTTCAGATGGGCATCTTTTACTCAACAATGTGTATTTCCTTAGGAGTTTTTCTGCTGCTCTTGTTTATTTGTGCATCTTAAATGCAGAACATTCTGATAGTTTGGATTGGGTCCTGGGTCATTCATGAGTTGGGTCACTCTAGACTTCACAGAACAGTGGTGGCCAGCTGTTGATCGTACCTAGATTTTTTCGTTTCAGGGATCCGGGGCTTTCAGTTCAATGGGTGTAAGTTGATGGGTGGGAGAACCAAATGGGATCTGCTGTGGCAAGGTCCCTGGGGTTAGGTAGTCTCATGGGGATGGGACATTGGGTCATCTTTGCAAGGAGTTAATGGAAGCTGTTTGTTGAAGACCCAAAGGGGAGGGTGACCCTAAAGGAAGTGAACGGGTTGTGAGGTTGGTTGACACAGCCCAGTCCTGCCTTTGGAGAGGTTGACCCTGCCTGGCGGAGGCTGTTTATCCCGCCACTGGGCTGCTCTTGTTTTTTATCCAATCTCCACCTGAATAAACAGATCTGGAACGTCATCTGCAGCCAGGCTGAGAATCTGCCAAAATTCCCCAGGGAACTGGTGATTCACCAGCAGCAGGGGAAGAGAGAGGGAACAAGCAAGAGAGAGAGACCTGCTTATTCTGATTCTCATTTCCTGTCCAGCAAATAACCCAGGCTGGGCTGTTTCTTACGAGACAGCAGTTCTTTGAGTAAATGATCAATTTCTGCAATAGAACAAATGATTTTGATTTTAATTTTTAAGAAGATGGATGTAAAGCAGGCTAGAGGGAAATGGTTTCAACTGTGATTCTGAGAAGAGAGACTTTTATTCAAGTTGGATTAGGAAAGCTCTTCCGCATTCACTTGTTCTTGAAAAATATCTTAATTTTCAAGTTCTATATGGGCATTGGTCCTGGCACAAGTGCATTATCGTAAGCTGTGGACTTTAGCATCAACATTATTTCTTGCCAATTTTGAGACTTAGAATTATTCTTTTTTTGTGTGTGATCATTAGGCCCTCACTTATTTTAAAAAATTCTACTGGACACCTGAAGAAGATTAGATTGAGCTTGGCCATGTTCGGTGGCCCCAGGCTGTATTCCTAATGTGTTTTTTGGGGAGGGGTCAGAAAGGGGACATATGAGGGCAGTGGCATCTGAGAATGTGGTCAAATGAAGCAGCATGAAACAGGGCACTTGGAGCTAATGGTTTTCAGATTCATTTCAACCCTAGGGGACTTGGTTTAAAAGAAAACTACCAGTGTCTACTAAGGCCAGACATATGCAGGCTCAATGACCTGAGTAGCAATTCCATGCCTGGACATTGCACGCCTGCCAAAAATGCATGCAGACATGCACCAGAAAGCAAGTGCAGAAGACAAGTCCGTGTTCATAGCTGTGATTTTTGCAATAGCCTGAATTGGAAATAACTCAATGTCCGTCAACAATAGAAAGAAAAAATAAATTGCTGTATGTTCTGTCAATAGAAATATCGTACAGTGATAGAAAAGAATTAACTACTGCTAATGCAGCAACCCAGATGGATCTCATAAACAATGTTGAGTGGAAGTAGCCAAATAAAAAAGGGTATATGCAGAACAGTTTTGTGTCTGTACAGCACAGAAATAGGCAGAATTAATTGTGGGTGGTAGAAATTAGAGTTTTCCTTTGGGAGGAATAACAACCAGGAGACAGGAGGAGGGAGGCTTCTGGGTGCGGAAATTTTTCTCTACATTTTGTAAAAATCCCTTATATTTCAATAAAAATGTTTACAAACAAAACAACTGCCAGCATTTGACCATATGGCCTGTCTGATAGTGCTGCAATTTAAAAAAAAAATTTTTTTAAGAGATGAGGGTCTCACTGTGTTGCCCAGGCTGGTCTCGAACTCCTGGCCACAAGCAGTCCTTCTACTGTTGTCTCCCAAAGTGTTGGGATTACAGGCCAGAGTCATTGTGCCCAGCCTGTATCTTCTGACAAGGAGAAATCATCACCTTCATGTGTGTTTTTGAAATGGTTAATGTTTTTTGGCATTTGCAGTCATAAAGTACACCTCCTTAGGTAGGCATCAGGGCTGGTGTGCCCTGTACTAAGTTTCATCTTCCGTCAGTAATATGAGGGTCTCAGATAGTCTCACATTGTGTGGATTCCAGGTGTGATATGTTGTTAAGCTACACTGTAGCCTCAGAAGGCATATGTGAATGTGTGCACGCCTTCATTCATTTTGATTATTTTGAGTGCGTGCTGTATGTGGGTGGTGACACTGAGTGTGTGGTGCAGAGCCTTGGTAAGAATTCCAGTGCAGCACCATGATGGGCAGAGTGCTGCAGGGTGTGGAGTTTGATGAAACCTGTCTGCCAGGATCACTTTGTTGGGGTAATGGGGGCCGGGGGTGTTAGATTTTTTTTCCCCCCAGTCCAGGGCTAGATTATGTGAAACTTATTTTCTAGCCGGAGGTTCAGGCGACGCAAAGAGCTATTATGTGGATTTCGCTTATTCATTAAGTAAGACGTGTTAAGATTTGATCTTGAAGTAAAACTGTGGTAGATTTGCCATTTCAGTGAGAGTCCACACTCAGATAGTTGACTGTGGACTTTGTGAATCACTGTAATTGTCTGGAAGGGCGGAAGGGCACAGCTTCTTAGATCTTAGGGATGGAGAGCTGGCCACCTTCAGTATGTTTCAGACTAATTGGCGGAACTGAAACGAGGAAGGATATACAGTGTGGATTTCTGTCTTCTGTAAAGTAACCCTGTTTGCCCATCTATCTTCACTGGCTCCAGTAAGGAACCTGGTTGATCTCTTGAGGAACATAACAGTGGTAGAGACTTACGTTCCATTTCACTTTCTGAAGAGGTAGAAAAGACATTAGCAGAAAAGACTGTGATTAGTGATGTCTGACATGGGCACTGGAGGGACAATGGGAAAGTTTTCTCTCTGCAGTTAAGAGGTATTTCCTTATTTTGCAGGTGGTTAAATGAGGTAGAGAAAGAGTGATTTATACATGGTTCCAAAATTGCATGAAAGCAAGAATTAGAGTCTGGGTCTCTGCACCCCAAGAAACACAAACTGGTTGCCATAGTGTTGACAGGGTCAGCACACCACAGACAGTGGTCCCAATCCTGGCCCACTGCTTGTTTTTGTAAATAAAGTTTTATTGGAACATAGCCACACTCATTCATTTACATATTGTCTGGCTGCTTTTACATTATAACAGCAGAACTGAGTGGTCATGACAGAGACAGTATGACCCACAAAGCCTAAAAATTTACCATCTGGCCCAATGTAGAATAAGTTTGCTGGCCCCTGGTGTAGAAAATAGGTGCATAATTTCAGGGGTCAGAAATTACCCACTTGACCCACCTTGTCCCAACTGCCTTTGATCTCCTTGCCCTTTCTTCCTGGCTGTTATCTGTGACATGAGATCTTTTCCACCACTAACGGGAATACCTTGTAAACCAGGCTTTCACAGAACTGTAGTGGAACAATCACTTATGAGAAGAAGTTTTAAATGTTGGTTTCAAATGCCTCCATCTGTTTCACTGTCTAATTTAACATCAGCTCTGAAAATGTAGCCAACTGGGGAGAGCTTATCTTGCCTGCTTTCCGCCTTTGAAGACTGATTTTATTTTTGAAGCCTTTAACAGGTGTTGGTTTAATAGACTTCTGCTGTATTAAGTTCTCCTCGCTCCAGAGGGCAGCCCAAGGGGTAAACTGACACTGTGGATGGAGGCGAATGCCACGTGACCTGGCCACCACACACTTCCCCCAGTCCCCATAAGTGCAGAATCACTGGTTTTGTCTGGTTGCAGAGAAAGGCTGCGCTGTTCCTTTGATGAGGCCAATAAGAACTGTTCCTAGCACAACACTGTCCTCTTGCCTTGCACCATCCTCACCCTTTTTTGTAAACTTAAGTGGATCCCTTTGCAGCTTACCTTCCCTAACAATAAAGATACTCCTTCCTCCCTCGATGGCAGATCTTTCAAGATCTCAAAGAAACTGCCCTTTTCTTTCCATCCAGAACATTCAAAGTAAAAACTTGAGCTTTATCTGCCTTATTTGCTGAGATTCTGTCACATGAAGTCCTGTGCACATTTGCTCCTCACACAGGACTCTGGGATGCTTGTATGAGAGCTGGGCCACCTGGCCGAGGCCAAGCTACGTAGAACAGTCTGAGTTGACTGAGAAATGGCCAGCTAATGTTCAGATTTAGCCAAGCTTTGGAAGTTTATGGGTGGAATCTGGGCCAGTGCCCTTAAAATTCTGCCAGGAGAGCCTCTCGGACGGGCTAGATAGGGTCATGCTTCCCTGGGCTTGCATCCCGGCTCCTCTTGCTTCCCAGCTGTGTGACCTTGGGCAAGCTCCAGCAGACTTCTGAGCCTCAATTTCTTCAATTGCCTAAGTATAGATGCTTCTCAACTGACAATGGAGTTATGTCCAGATAAACCCATCCTAAGTTGAGCAAAAAATGCATTTAATACCTCTAACCTCCTGAATACCACAACCTAGCCTAGTCTACCTTAAATGTGCTCAGAACACTCATGTTAGTCCACAGTTGGGCAGAATCATCTAACACAAAGCCCATTTTATAATAAAGTTTTGAATATCTCCTATAATTTATTGAATACTGAGTGGAAAACAGAATGGTTTTATGGGTACTTGAAGTACAATTTCTATTGAATGTGTATAGCTTTTGCACCATTGTGAAGTCCAAAAATCGTTAAGCTGAACCATCGTAAGTCAGGGGCTGCCTATAAAGATAATAGTACCTACCTTGTTAGATTGCTGTGTGATGGCATTGATGCTTTGCCCAGGATCTACTATGTATATAATAGGTGTTCATTAATTGGTCAGCTGTTGAGAGGCAATAAAAAGAGGTATGGATCTTCTTGGGAACTGTGCAGTTAGTTATGTTAAAGGAGTGAAAATGATGACCACTTGGATTTGCATGTGGAATTGAAAACATGGATAGTTTCCTGAAGGTGGAATGCCGGGTTGAGCGAGGGCAGCAGACATGTTTCCATGGCATCAACTCTCAGGCAGGAGGTGGGAAGGCTTCCCTGCAGGGGTTTGAATGCCAGCTGTTTACTCTAACCTTCATGGGGGGGAGACCTAGAGAGGGTATCTTAGACCAGCAGGCTACCTCTGGAATGGTGGGGTTGGTGGGGTTTGGTGGGCTTGGGTCAGGGATGTGGCCTCAGTTCCACTTGCTGTGGGAGTGGGGGTGGGGGGTGTCATCCAGGTGCTGGGGAATCTGTCAGATATCTAGCCACCCTGAATCCTGCAGAAGTTGCAGTCTGGGATTTGCTTTGAAACGTGGGGTCTTCCCAGTGGCTGGGTTTGACACTCTCCAGCTGGAGCAGGCTTCTTTTATGCTTGAAGTTAAGAGTGAGAGCTCTGAGTCAGCCCTTCGTTCCTGAGAGGGGAGCCAGAGCTGCTTGTTTGCACTGAAATATGTCAGAAGAGTAGACAAGAACCAGTCATTAATTTTATTCTTTTTTCCAGAGCACCTCCTACAGACTAGATCCTTAGCCTGGTTCTGATGACACAAGCATGACTACTAAAAACAAGAACTCATTTTATTGAGCAGTTGTTACGTGTCAGGTCATATCAGCCCATGGGGCATATGAACTTCACACATCACTTTACAGAGGGGGCTCTTCTGAGGTTCACACCTGTGAGTGGGATAGCTGGGATTTGAACCTGGGCAGGGAGACACTCAAAGCATATTGTTCCACAGTGCTGTGCCATGTTCCACAGCAGGAAGAACTCCACATGTGCCTTGGAGACCATGGACAGGACTTACTTGGGAGACACAAGAATCGTCATTTGAGATTTAGACAGAAGAGTGCTGTGAACTGACTCACATTTTGTTTTAATTTGTTTCTTTTGAGATGGAGTTTCGCTCTTGTTGCCCAGGCTGGAGTGCGGTGGCATGATCTTGGCTCACTACAACCTCTGCCTCCCAGGCTCAAGCAATTCTCCTGCCTCAGCCTCCTGAGTAGCTGGGATTACAGGCATGCGCCACCACGCCTGGCTAATTTTTTATTTTTAGTAGAGACAGGGTTGCTCCATGTTGGTCAGGCTGGTCTCAAACTCCTGACCTAAGGTGATCCGCCCACCTCAGCCTCCTAAAGTGCTGGGATTACAGGCGTGAGCCACCGTGCCTGGCCTTGTTTTAATTTTAAACTGTGGTAAAGTACACATAACATAAAATTTACCATCTGAAGTATTTTTTAAAATGTAGAGTTCAATGGTGTTAAATGCATTTATGTTGTGCAACCAGTCTCCAGAACTTTTTTCCATCTTGCAAAACTAAAACTTCATACCCATTTGATATGGTTTGGCTGGGATGATGTCTACCCAGATCTCATCTTGAATTGTAACTCCTACAATTCCCATGTGTCATGGGAGGGACCCAGTGGGAGGTGATTGAATTATGAGGGTGGGTCCTTCCTGTGCTGTTCTCATAATAGTGAATGAGTCTCACAAGATCTGATGGTTTTAAAAACTGGAGTTTCCCTGCACAAACTCTCTTTTTGCCTGCTGCCATCCATGTAAGATGTGATTTGTTCCTCCTCGCCTTCTACCATGATTGTGAGGCCTCTCCAGCCAGGTGGAACTTTGTGTCCAATTAAATCTCTTTCTTTTGTAAATTGCCCAGTCTTTGTGTTTTTATCAGCAGCGTGAAAAATAACTAAGACAGTAAATTGATACCAGTAGAGTGGGACATTGCTGAAAACATACCTGAAAATGTGGAAGTGACTTTGGAACTGGATAACAGGCAGAGGTTGGAGCACTTTGGAGGGCTCAGAAGGCAGGAAAATGTGGGAAAGTTTGGAACTTCCTAGAGACTTGTTGAATGGCTTTGACAAGAATGCTAATAGTGACATGAACAATAATGTCCAGGCTGAGGTGGTCTCAGATGGAAATGAGGAATTGTTGGGAACTAGAGCAAAGGTGACTCTTGTTATGCTTTAGCAAAGAGACTGGCAGCATTTTGCCCCTGCCCTAGAGATTTGTGGAACTTTGAACTTGAGAGAGATAATTTAGGGTATCTGATGGAATAAATTTCTAAGCAGTAAAGCATTAACGATGTGACTTGGGTGCTGTTAAAAGCATTCAGTTTCAAAAGGGAAACAGAACATAAAAGTTTGGAAAATTTGCAGCCTGACAATGCAATAGAAAAGAAAATCCCATTTTCTGAGGAGAAATTCAAGCTGGCTGCAGGAATTTGCATAAGTAATGAGGAGCTGAATGTTAATCACCAAGACAGTGGGGAATATGTCTCCAGGGCATGTCAGAGATGTTTGCAGCAGCCCCTCCCATCACAGGCCCGGAGGCCTAGGAGGAAAAAGTGGTTTCGTGGGGCAGGCTCAGGGTCCCTGTGCTGTGTGCAGCCTAGGGACATGGTGTCCTGTGTTCTAGCTGCTCCAGCTGTAGCTGAAAGGGGCAACATAGAGCACGGACCATGGCTTCAGAGGGTGGAAGCCCCAAGTCTTGGCAGCTTCCATGTGGTGCTGAGCCTGCAGGTGTGCAGAAGTCAACAGTTGAGGTTTGGGAACCTCTGCCTAGATTTCAGAGCATGTATGGAAATGCCTGGATGCCCAGGTAGAAGTTTGCTGCAGGGGCAGGGCCCTCATGAAGAACCTCTGCTAGGGCAGTGTGGAAGGGAAATACGGTGTGGCCCTCATGAAGAATGTCTGCTAGGGCAGTGTGGGATCCCCCACACAGAGTCCCTACTGTGGCACTGCCTAGGGAAGCTGTGAGAAGAGGGCCACTGTACTCCAGACCCCAGAATGGTAGATCCACTGACAGCTTGCACCAGGCACCTGGAAAAGCCACAGACACTCAACACCAGCCTGTGAAAGCAGCTGGGAGGGAGGGTATACCCTGCAAAGCCATAGGGGTGGAGCTTCCCCAAGACCATGGGAACCCATGTCTTGCATCAGCGTGATCTGGATGTGAGACATGACTGCCCCGCTGGATTTCGGACTTGCATGGAGCCTGTAGCCCCTTTGTTTTGGTCAATTTCTCCCAGTTGGAATGCCTATATTTACCCAATACTGATACCCCTATTGTATCTATGAAGTAACTAGCTTGCTTTTGATTTTACAGGTTCATAGGCAGAGGGACTTGCCTTGTCTCAGATGAGACTTTGGACTATGGACTTTTGAGTTAATGCTGAAATGAGTTAAGACTTTGGGGGACTGTTGGGAAGGCATGATTGGTTTTGAAATGTGAGGATGTGAGATTTGGGAGGGGCCAGGGGCAGAATGATATGGTTTGGCTGTGTCCCCACCCAAATCTCATCTTGAATTGACTCCCACAATTCCTATGTGTCATAGGAGGGTCCCAGTGGGAGGTGATTGAGTTATGGGGGCAGGTTTTTCCTATGCTGTTCTCATGATAGTGAACGAGTCTCATAAGACCTGATGGTTTTAAAAACAGGAGTTTCCCTGCACAAGCCCTTTTTTTTGCCTGCTGCCATCCATGTAAGACATACTTGCTCTTCTTTGCCTTCTGCCATGATTGTGAGGCCTCCCCAGCCACATGGAACTGTGAGTCCAATTAAACCTCTTTCTTTCATAAATTGCCCAGTCTCAGGTATGTCTTAGCAGCATGAAAATGGACTAATACACCATTAAACAACAGATCTTCCTTCTGCGGTCTCCCCGGTCCCTGGACACCACCATTCTACTTTCTGTTTCAATGAATCTGACTACTCTAGCTACCTCACGTAAGTGGAATCATACAGCATTTGTCTTTTTGTGACAGGCATCTTTCACTTGGCATCATGTCCGCAATGCTCATCCATTCAGTAGCACGTGTTAGAATTTCTTTTCTTTTTAAGGCTGAGTAATATCTCATTGCATGTATATACAACATTGATGGACATTTGGGCTGTTCCACCTTTGGCTGTGGTGAGTAATGCTTCTGTGAACATGAGGATACACATGTCTCTTTGAGGTCTGCTTTCAGTTATTTAGATATGCAGAAGTGGAATTGTGGGATCATATGGTGCGCCTCTGTTTAATTTTTTGAGGAATCTCCATAATGTCGTCTTCTGCAGGTGCACCACTGTTTTACATTTCTACCACTGGCATACAGGGTTTCACTCTCTCCACATCCTCACCCACACTTGTTATTTTCTGTTTTTGTTTTGTTTTGTTTTGTTTTAATAGTGGCCATCCTAGTGGGTGTGAGGTGACTTCTCATTGTGGTTGTGATTTACATTTCCCTAATGAATGGTGATATTGATCATCTTCTCATGTGCTTGTTGGCCATCTGTGTGTTTTCTTTGGAACAATGTTCAATTCTTGGCTCATTTTAAAAATCAGGTTGGTTGTTTTTTGTTGTTGTTCTTGTAGAGGTTCTTTATATCTGGATATTAGCCCCTTATCAGAAATGTGATTTGCAAATATTTTCTCTTACTCCATGGGATGCCTGAAGTGACTTATTTTTAACAGGTCTCTCTGGCTGCTGGGTTGGGAATAGACTGTAAATGGGCAAGGATGGAAGGGAAGGTCTAGTCAGTAGCCCATGGGCATGGTTATCTTCCATTTCCAAGCTAGAACATTTTGAATCATTATTGATGCCCCTAGTTGTCATCTCCAGCCCCCACCAGGGCAGGTGTTTGAAGGTAGGATGCTGAAGTTGGGAGGAGACAGGTGGGGAGAGGCCAGCAGCTTTGATCAGAGGGTGGAGCTGGTAGGGTGGGTAGGACCTAATCAGAGGGTCTCTTGTGCCTGTCTCTGTATTGCCGCCATCTCTCTCCTGGCCCACTGTGGCATCCATTCCCAACTTGTTAGCTTGGGCTGCGAGGCATTTGCTGTTGTGGTCCTGCCCACCCTACTAGCTCTGCAATCTGATCCAAGCTCCCGGCTTCTGCCTACCTGTCTCCTCCTGGCCTCAGCATCCTACCCTCAGACATTCGCCCTGGCACCTTGTGCACTCCCTTGCTCCTCTCACAGACCCTGCCACTGTGGCCCTCACTCCCACACACCCTTGTCTCCCATCTCCACGGCTGCCTCTTCTGCCAAATGGGGAACTTTCCCAGCGGGTGAAAGAGACTTGTCTTCTGCACAGGGTCCTTTATGCAGAGTGGGGCCCAGATTGTGTTTGGTTCAGCGAATGAAAAGACTGACAAGAAGCAAAAGGTACCAGACCACAGACAAAGACTGAGGAGACAGAGGAGGAGGTGGGGAGAGGACAGAACTGGCGTGGGAGAGATGTTGGGCCTGCAGCTGTCCCACGGCTTCGCAATGTAAGGCCTCACCCCCTCTTTGTGCCCTTCTGGGCCGGTGGCGCCCGGCCCTTCTGTCCAGCACAGACTCTTTTCCTGGCGCCCTGATACCATATTCACAGTTCCCGGATAAGACTCAGCTCTGTCGCCTTTATTTCTTGTTCCTTTTCTTCCCGTACTTTACATAATAAAGGTTTTCTTTTCTTTTTTCCTTTGGAGCCAGAAAACTGAAGAGACTATCTTTATTAAAGAACTTAATAAAGAACTCAAAGGAAGTGGCTTTGGGGGCTGGGGAGGAGAGGAAGGGAAAGGGTCCTTTCATGCCGGGGAGGTTCTGTGTGCAGAGTTGCACCCTTGGAAATGGACTTTCGAGTTCAGGGCCTGGGAGACGCATGAAAAAAACAAAGGAGTCCACGAGAAGCCCCAGAGCTTCTGGGAAAGAGGTCCTTGTTTATGCCTGTTGGAACTGATTCGGTCAAGTGTTTGTTTAAAGGAGATGCCACTTGGTAAGCGACGCCTGGCTTACTTGTGTTGTGTTCAAGAATGCTTTGATTGGCCGGAGATGCTGACACTGTTTATTCAGAACTGGCTCGAGTGCGAGTGCCTGGAACCTAGAGGCCCAGCGCCACCACCCAGCAGATTCCTAAGTGTCTAATATTGGAGTGAGGGCTGCAGTGGTTTGACTCTGCCAGGCAGCGCCAAACCCACAACAGGGCGGTTAGCTACCTCTAGCCTTGGCTAGCATTCGTCTTTCTCTTGACTTATAACTGTTGCTTGTTTATATAGTGGGTTTGACAGAAAGTAGATTAAAGGTGCGCACAGGCCAGCTGCGGTGGCTCACGCCTGTAATCCCAACATTTTGGGAGGCCAAGGCGGGTGGATCATGAGGTCAGGAGATCGAGACCATCCTGGCCAACACGGTGAAACCTTGTCTCTACTAAAAAAAATTTAAAAATTAGCTGGGTGTGGTGGCACGTGCCTGTAATCCCAGCTATCTGGGAGGCTGAGGCAGAAGAATCGCTTGAACCCAGGAGACGGAGGTTGCAGTGAGCCAAGATGGCGCCACTGCACTCCAGGCTGGCGACAGAGCGAGACTCTGTCTCAAAAACAAAAACAAAAACAAAACAAAAAAAAACACAAGTTACAGTAGAACATTCCTGTCTTGGGAGGTGGTGACCACTAAACATTTACCTTCAGATTTGCCACATGCTTTATGTGGTTTTAGGCTGGATCGTCCCTATCCCTGAAGTGATGGGTTGTGGCCCCATCTTCCAAATGAGAAAACCGAGGCACAGTGCTTAATATTAATGGTAGAGTCGGGAGGTTCAGGGAACTCAATTTCAGTTAGACTCAGCAGTGAGCTCCTCTTTCCCATTTTACATTGTCAGGATTTTGTCGTAATCTTTTTTTTTTCTTTTTCTTTTTTTTTAAATCCTCTGTGTCTGGTATATGGTAGGTGTTGGTAAAATGTGAGGTGTGTAATGATGTGTTAAACTGGATTAAAGTGAACTCTGGGCTGTGGTGCCTATGGCTCTTGTAAGTTATGAGGCTGGACTAGGTCTGAGGATGATGGGTGAGAGTTGGACTGGAGCTGTCTGGCTGCACAGGACAGGGCACATCCTTTATGGTGAGTGCATCCGTGGATTCTGGTCAGGTCATGCTGGTCTCACATGGTCTTCAGTGTCACTGCTGTGTTGTTGCCCTTGGAGAGGGAAGCCTAGGGATAGAACTTTGATAAACTTGTCCCAGATTGAAAATCCAATATTCTCCTAGCATCTGGCCAGCAGGTGATAACTTGATGGGAAAAGAAACAGGAGATCTCATTTTTAAGAGTGTCACTGCATTGTAGTTATATTGGTGGGGGGTGGGGTGCAGGAATACTAGTTTCTTGTAGTTACTTTGCAAAAAGAGATGCTCAAGTCACCTCCCTTGTTGTGTTTCAGGCAGCACAATAAGATTCGCAGCGTGGAGGGGAACCAGCTGAAGGCCTACCTTTCCTTAGAAGTGTTAGATCTGAGTTTGAACAACATCACGGAAGTGCGGAACACCTGCTTTCCACACGGACCGCCTATAAAGGAGCTGTAAGTGCCTCTGTTCTGCCACCTGTGGCTGGCCCGCTGTGTCCAGCCAGCTAACAGCTTCACCGGCACCCAGTTCTGGATGCAGGAGGGATGCTTCCTTCCCTTCTCAGCCATGGCTGGGCCGAGTCAGTGGGGATGGTTCAGACCTTCCCTGAGCAGGGCAGGGGCGAGCCCCATGCATAGAGCACGTCCAGATCCTGCAGCATTATCCTGACATTACAGACAGACAAGGGACAGAGGCAGGAAGGACTCAGCACTCCAAGACGAGAGTCTAGGACTCAAGAACAGATCGATCTTGACCACAAAGCCTGCTTTCTTTCCCATTTCCTTGGCTGCCTCTCAGAAATGCTTCCAGAGGAGATTCAGGGAGGATGGTTAGAGGATTCGCATTGGAAGCCTGTCTGACAGGGCTTAGCTTATCAGTGCTTATCTTTCTAGTGTCATGCACTGTAAAACAAGTCATTGGGTTTGTTTGGGGGAGGGCAGTTACTCTATTATGTGGGTTTTCAGCACCTTTTAGATTTGTCTGTTTCTCTTACCCATATTAATGTCCCATCTCACACACAATGGATGGTAGACAGGAAGGAAAAAAAGTTAAAACCTACTTAATCAACTACTTGTTGGTAGGAAAAGTGTTACTCTGGGAAAGAAACTGCAACCCCAGGCTAAAGAGACGTTTTCCAATTCCAGGTGAGTTTTCATTCCGTGTGTCATTACTGTTCCAGAGTTAACTTTGGTTTAGGGGTCATTGTGACCCATCTTTTCAGGGAGGGTGAGGTTTGGCACATGGATTTTCCAAGTAAATACTGCAAGAAGAAGAGTGATTTCTTTCTTAGCCTGCATTAGGGCACCAGAGTTGGGGACAGGAGGCCTTGGCTTTTGTGAAGCCTCCAGTGTGGGCCCTCAAAAGGTGTCCACGTGAAACCACTTTGCTTGGGACAGAGAAACCATAACTGCTACACTAAGATGCTCTGACCTCTCCCTGCACAAAAGTGGGAGGGACTTTCTATTTTGGCAGCTATTGGGTGATATATCTTCATCACACAGGCTGTTCTTTAATCTGAGGTGTTGAGAACAAACAGTCCAGCCCCATTTGCAAAGAATCCTTATGTGCCTTGTCCTAGGCCACTATCTGCTGGAGAGACAAAAAGTGCCTTGCTCCCTTCCACCCTCTGTGGTAGAAAATCCTCTCTGGTCTTTCTCCTTTTCACTTAGGCCAGAAAAAGCAGCATTTGTTTGGGGAAGGCAGAGGAGAGGTGTTGGAAACCACTTCTCACAGGAATGCCATATTGTTCTTCCTTGTACTTTCTTTTCTTTTTTATTACTTGATATAATTTGCATACAGCAAGATGCACAGATCTGAGCTGCAGACTTCTATGCCTTTTGAGAAGCGGTGTCTGCCTTTCTGTATTGTCACGGGAGATGCCCAGACTTAATCACGCTGTAAGTGTAGGTACCATGACATATTGCTTGTTTTCCGAAGGGATTCTGCACAGGTCTCTTCAGCTAGAGTGTTTCTTTGAGGCATTTAAAATTACAGAAATGAATTGGTTTATACATATGTGTTATGTAATTCATATAGCAAGACCCACCTCAAAACTAAAGGCTATTTCTCTAAATTATTAAATTAACACTGACCTTGCCTTTCAGTTGATTTTCTGCTTTCTAGGAGTTTTCACGTCAACCTTGGGCACTGGGTGGTGAGAAGAGTCCTGCAGGTGGCTCCTGACGCAGGGCTGGTGTGTCAGTGGGCATGGAGGTGTTTGACTTTCACTCCCACCCACTTGGGGTGGCCCAGCAGCTTCAAGGACGGTATGCTTTTGACTAAATCGGCCTTGCCCTCAGGGCTTAGGTGCACAGTCCTAACACCTGCATCTCTCTAGCTCCCCATCCAAAGCCTGTGGCTGATAAACATCTCACTGGAAACCTGTCCCTCTGGTGTCTTAACTCATCTTCCCAACTCAGACCCAGAGAGGTCTGGTGTCTGTAATGAAATGAGGAAGGCCTTTGACCAACCACCACATTTTCTTTTCTGAATCATTCCAGCAACCTGGCAGGCAATCGGATTGGCACCCTGGAGTTGGGAGCATTTGATGGTCTGTCACGGTCGCTGCTAACTCTTCGCCTGAGCAAAAACAGGATCACCCAGCTTCCTGTAAGAGCATTCAAGCTACCCAGGCTGACACAACTGTGAGTACAGAAACCTACACTTTAATTAAGGCTAGCCAAACTTTATGGAGGCCAGATTTCCCCAAGGACCTCGTACCAAACGCCACCCTTTCCTTGCTCCATTTGGTAAAGCTCTCCATAAATTACCATTAATGGCAGCACCTCATAAAAGCAAATTCGGAGCTGGGTCTGGTGCTGTGGCTGCTTCAGGTTGCTGAGAAAGACATCCACTGAGGTGGCTTTTCTTCCCTGATGTTTTCCAAAATGGAATCAGGAATCCTGCTGCTTAGCTGATGCTGGCTAATGCTGAGGCTGCATGGGTTTGGGTTCTTATTTATCTTAGATGTTTTTCTGTATTTTTTTAAGATACCCATAAAATCTGTACCTTGGACATGGTGGTGTCCGACACTTCTTGAACAGTTTGAGAGGAAGTTAGTGTAGCTGGAGTTAGTAAGCAAAAGACAAGCCTTTGTCTTCTTATCTTTAATCTTACAAGGTAGTTGATTTTTTATTATTATTATTATTTATTTATTTATTTTTTTTTTGCGACAGTCTCGCTCTGTCCCCCAGGTGGGGTGCAGTGGTGTGATCTCAGCTCACTGGAAGCTCCGCCTTCCAGGTTCACACCATTCTCCTGCCTCAGCCTCCAGAGCAGCTGGGACTACAGGCACCCACCACCATGCCTGGCTAATTGTTTGTATTTTTAGTAGAGATGGGGTTTCACCGTGTTAGCCAGGATGGTCTCGATCTCCTGACCTCGTGATCCGCCTGCCTTGGCCTCCCAAAGTGCTGGGATTACAGGCATGAGCCACCGCACCCGGCCGATTTATTATTTTTGTAAACAATTTAATTGTTTAGTTTACTGATGGAAGGCTGAGTACCCTTCTAGAAGGCAGAGTTTTAGATTCAAGAAAAGCTCTGTTAACCAGAGCCTGACGAAGGACTTTTTTTCCCTGATTTTTTTTTTTCCTGTGCCCTCTTTTTAGCAGAAGAGTGTATTTCAGGAAAATAAGACAGTATTGGAAATTTTGTTTCAACAAAACAAAGTAATTGTCGAGGGCCAGGTTGGCGGCACGACGGGGTGTGCCTGGCTCTCATCCTACCTGGGTTTCACCTCCCCTGGGTGGGGAGTCCTAGACTTTGCCATTTTCAGTCTGTGGAGAAGGTCTCAGTGATTCCTGAGAAGGTTTGTGTGGGGCAGCATCATGAGACACTGCAGAAATATTTGGGGAAAACCAAGGGCTTTCTGGCTGCTCTGCCTCCCCTTCCCGCAGGGTTGCTAATGGATCTGGCCCACCCAGATTCCTGACATCTTTTCATCTTTGGTGAACTGAGGCTTTGTCATACTGGGGCTAGAAGCCAAGTGTATATGACTTGTGGGGTGTCTCTCCCCCATCTCCCCCTGCCCCTATGTGCAGTAACTTCTCTCCATAGTGGAGATGCTGTGAAATGCCCCCAGTGGAAAGTGTTATTGCCATTTGATACCTAGTGGTTTGGTTTTTCCTGGGTTGAGGCATGTGGTGTGGATTTCTGTTGCTGAGCTCAGAGATACCTCACATAAGACATTCACCCCTTGAGTCATACCCACGTCCTCACTGCAGAGTCACAGATGGCACTGGTGCTACTGGGGGAGGAGACGTGAGCACACACGCGTTCTCTTCTGTGCAGCTGTGGGCCAGCCTCGGAGCTGGCTGTGGAGAGCTGGCCTCACTCACCCCTCTTTCCTGCACTAGATGTGGTCAGGTGGCAGCATCAGTGCCTGCATGGCAGCCGAGACACATGGTGGGCTCCCCTACACATCCTGGCTTCCCAGGGATCCCTGCACTGGGATTTCTCCTCTGGCTTGGAAACTTAGCCAGGACTGCCTCAGAATGGTTGTGGGTGGGATATGCACATAGGACACTCTGACCCTGCTGGCTTCATCTCTTTAGGGACCTCAATCGGAATAGGATTCGGCTGATAGAGGGCCTCACCTTCCAGGGGCTCAACAGCTTGGAGGTGCTGAAGCTTCAGCGAAACAACATCAGCAAACTGACAGATGGGGCCTTCTGGGGACTGTCCAAGATGCATGTGCTGTAAGTGCGGACCAGGGTACTGGCATTGCTAAGGATTGCTGTGTGGTGTGGTGTGATGTGGCGTGTGTGTGTGTGTGTGTGTGTGCATGTGCGCACCAACACCAACATTGCTGTGTGTTGTTGGGTGTGTGCGCGTGTGCACGTGCGCGCCCACACCAGCATTCAGATGTGCACTGGGCATGGAGTGGGGCACCAGTGCCCAGCCCCTCTCTCCTGAAGGATTCTTCAAGACTTCAGCCGGACCCAGCCCCCTTCCCTTTGCAGCTTCACCTGGGCCCAACTCAGTGTCTTGGGGACCGGGCCAAACCTGAGGGTATTTTCCTAGCAGATTGGGAAATCCACTGAAATCCACTTGGGGGAAGTTTCAGCGGATTGAGTCAGATAAGTTGGTTGATGGAGATGGAGTTTGGGGGCCATTCTGCCAGGACTGCTTTCCGCAGCTTGCATCCACTGCCCCCGCCCCTGCTTCCTCGGTGAACGTGGGGCTGCGGAACAGACCCCTCCTCACATCCTCTCCACTCCTGACCACAGGAAGTTCCTTCTCTCCCCTTCTGGGTTTGACAGTCTTTCTTGAGGTGCAGGTGGGCCAAAAATGTAGAGCTCATCTTAGGAGGTTTATTTCTGTCTTGTGGGCTAATCAAGACACTGGGTGCAGATGTTTAACTTTTATCAAGGGAGCAGTCTCTTCAGCCAGATGTGTACAGCAGCAGAAGGGGCTTGCCTGCACGGTAACGTGAAACAGCAGGGCAGCATACAGAAAAGGCTTTTTAAACGTTGAAAGCCTTTTTAAACGTTAATATTTATTTTTAATCAAAAGTAATTCGACTGTATAGTTAAATAAAATCAGATAGTAAAGAAAAGCCATCACTGCCCACCCCAGCCTCCCCCGCCACCACCCCCTCATTCTCTCTTCACCCCAGTTCTTCTCCCAAGAGGCAAGCACTTCGAAGCCTTTCTCTTTTTCGTTTTTCTGTTTTTAGCTTTGCTGGTTGTTCCTTCCAAGTTGCGATTTCCTCCTTGAGAGTCAATGATTTAACTTGCTCATGTCCGCCCCTTCTTCTTCCAGTCTGGGCAAATTATATCATGACTCGAATGTCCTTTACTGGTTTTCTTGGCAATGGAAACGAGCTAGGCCCAGGTCCATCCACATGTTGTGCTGTCACTCTGATAACCGTCTCTGCATGACCAGCCCTCCCTACTCTGTGAACAGTGAGGATGTTTCCTGCCGCTGGGCTTCTTGCTCTACCCATTCTCCACCCTTTGTTTTACATATTCAAAAACGTTTCACTTGACCTCCTTAGGCATGTCATTTTGGACTTGGAAGTCCAAGGTGGTCATGTGCTGGGTGGACTGAAGTTAAAAGAGAATTCTCAGAGGAAAATGGGGTTAGCACCTACCATTTGGTTTTTATGTTGAACAGATTTGTATAAATTGAGACTGATGAGCTGCCTTAGAGGTTATTTATACATTAAGTGCTTACCTTTTGAGCAGTAGCGGAAAGAAAGATGGAAAAAAGCAAAACTCAGTTACCCAAAGCCCTTGTAATATTGAACACGGAGCAAAATTCGGGTTACGGACTTTTGTTGAAGAGGCGGTTGCCTGGGCTGGCGCTGTCCTTCCTGGCACATGCTGTGTTGGGAAGTGGGGTGTTAGCACACTTACACGGTGGGCCTGAGAGCTCAGGCCTAGAGCTGCACTGAATCCTGATGTACCCTTGTTTCCTTCTTATAGTGACCCCGTGGAGTCAGTGCTCTTGGATATCTCCATGTTAATAGATGTGCAGGTTTATTCAGCCAGCAAGCTGCAAAATTAGGATTTAAATCCAGGTAGTCTGACGCCAGAGCTAAAGCGGGTCTCCTAGCACAGTGGCACAGAGTCCAGCCTTTGGTAGGCAGACCCAGGGTTGAATTAATTCTAGCCCCTTCCCTACTGGCTAAGCTGTGTAAAGTCTTAGACAGGTTACCTGGCTTCTCTCAGCAGCACATTCCTCATGTGTGAGATGCGGGTGATAATAAGAGCCGCCTCCTATTCGCTCTCCTTTCTGTTCCTTTAATGGGCTTTGCCCTTGCCTGGAACTCCTATGCCCGTTTGTTGGCCTGGGTCACTTTTTGTTTTGTTTTTGGTAGAGATGGGGTTTCGCTATATTGCCCGTGCTGGTCTCGAACTCCCGAGCTCAAGCGATCCTCCTTCTTCGGCCTCCCCAAGTACTGGATGGGCATGAGCCGCCACACCCAGCCCTGGTTCACTTTTACTCAGCCAAAAAAGTCACTTCTAGGAAGCTCCCTCTTGCCCTATGAACACTCGAGTCGGCCTTGGCATGTGCTGTCATCCATTTTGATTTGCCTGTCTTCTCCCAGCCCCTACTCACATGCACATGTGTGCGACTAGACTCCACAGTTCTCTCGTGCACTGTTCTAGCCTTGATGTGACCGCAGTGTCAGGTACAGCGTGGCTGCTCATTTGCTGTCTGTCCAGTGAAGGGAGTGAAAGCTCCTCTTCATCCTGTGCATGGCTGTCGTTGCAGGCACCTGGAGTACAACAGCCTGGTAGAAGTGAACAGCGGCTCGCTCTACGGCCTCACGGCCCTGCATCAGCTCCACCTCAGCAACAATTCCATCGCTCGCATTCACCGCAAGGGCTGGAGCTTCTGCCAGAAGCTGCATGAGTTGTAAGTGTCCTCGGCTCTGGGCTGTGGCAGTGTTTTTAGACACTGCTTGGAGGTGAAAGTGCTAGGCCTGGTTCGTTCCACCACACAGTGGCCTCGGGGAGGGCTCAGAGACAGGCCAGTAGCCCTGTTCCCAAACCAGCCAGGCCCAGAGTGGAACCCTCAGCGATTTGAGCCCAAGTCCCTTCCTGATCTCCCCTTCACTTCCTCTGCATTTGGATTAGCAGGGGCTCCAGGAGTAGCAGCTAGGTCTCTGCAGGGAGCCTTGGCCCCCAAGGTCCTGTTGGGTTTGGAGACAGTTCCAGGGGTAGAAAATTCCTGGGGAAGGGCAGCTATGGCAGAGTGCTGACAGGAGCCATTTTGAGAGTGACTGTGTGTTAATGGCCACACCAAATAGCATGTGCTTCTTCAGTGAGGGGGTCATTTGGGCTCAAACAGAGACAGTGAAACGCTGACTGTGGATGAATTTGTGTCCTCGGAGTCGCCACCTTCCTTCCTGTAGATGAGCTGCCCAGGTTCTTGGCCCCTTCCCTTTCTCTGTTTTGCATCGCAGTGGCCTGCTGGCAGAGGCTCCTGTGCAGTCGTGTGCGTGCTTAGTTCAGAGATGTGTGGTGTGGTCCTCTTGCTCCTTTTGGAGATTTCCAGACAGGGGTCCCAGGTTGAGACTGAGAACTGAGCTTGTCTTGCCCAAAGTTCTGAGATTAGTAGTGACAGACTGTCGCCTGGGTAGCGATGGGCAGTGGCCCTGGCCACCCCATCATGTCAGGGTGTGGTTATTGGACAGTGAACGCAGCATTCCTAAGGACTCCGAGAACATCTTTACAAGTCTATAGTTTGTGTTTTCACTGTTCTTTCCATTTGATATGCTCCAGTTTAGTCTACTACGTTTCTTTATTTTTCACAAGAGTTGGGTGGGTTTTTGTTTTGTTTTGTTTTTTTCTTCCTTTTCTAGGCTTGGCTGTTGGAAAAAATTCACCCACTGAAGTGAATGATTGTTAAGAGTGCCAAGCCTCACTCTGTCCTGTCTCTCTCTTGACCTCACCAGGCAGACTCAAGGGGATGCGTGAATCTAATGTGGATTCTTGCAGCTGGTGTTTGTGTCTGGTCTTCTGTGTTCTCCTCTCTCTCCCTGTCCTTCCTTCCCTCCTCCTCCCCCCCTCCCTCCACCACACACACACACACACACACACACACACTGACTTGGAGTTTATATTTTGGTGACTCCATCATTATCTAATGCAAAACACAGTGGTCCTGCCTCTTTCCTAACTTTTCTTGGATTCTGTGAGTGTTAACCCTTTGGTTTCAGCTTCCTACGCTTCAGGGCCTGCAGTTGTGCATTCCATGTGGTGCTGGATGGCTCCTTTCAGGCTCTGTAGTCAAGCTGTGACCCCACCAGGGGACTCCTGGTTTTGTTGGTCAGGGCTGGGAGGTGTGGGAAGCAAGAGAGGTCTTTTAAGTCCCCGAAGCCTGAGCCAGTCCAATTCTTAAAGTGAGGGGCCATCCTCTGACTCACCAGTGTATCGTGGCCCCAGGGATGGCATGCTGTCTTCTGCGGGGTCCGGGATCCCCTCTCTGGCTGGTGGAAAGCATGAAGCCCTCTTCCATGCCCTCTAGAAGGGGCAGCAAAGATCACAGAAGTGCGCTTGAGCAGTCCTAGCAGTTTGCACCATATCCAGGTAACCTCAGAGGTAGATTTGGGATTGCTTCCCAGCATGTGTTTCCCACCCCTCCTTTAAGCTAAATTCTTTAATTGCAGGTGAGGATATAATTTTGATCTCCTGCCAGGTCTGTTTAACTGACAGACACCCTGACTTATTTGTCCAGGAAGGAAAGAATGCTGCTCCTAGCCGCCTTTAAAAGCTCATTAATCTTCTCTGAGTTTATTTTCCATCTTCCTGCCCCTGCCCCAGCCCCAATTTTTCAACGATAGATGACCAGTATGTCACGTAAGCACCCCAGAGGTGCAGGAGTGCTGGGAGGAAGCTTTGATTCTGAGGTTCGGGCAAAGCATGTGCTTTTACTGCCTGCAGTAGGGGATCATGCTCTGAGGTCCACGTGGATGGGGACAGGGAGGCCTGAGCAGGAGCCTCCTGCCCTGGGGGAGTTGCCCCACTAAGGCATGAGGCACAGGTGTGGTTGTCCCACGCAGGGGCTAGTGGTGCCCTCTGCTGGCAGATGCAGGGAGTGTGACTGGGGCTCCCTGGCTTGCTGCGGGGTCATCTCCAGAATCCCAGGCTTCTGCTATGAGAGAGGTCTTTTGTAGCCTGAATCAGGAGCTGCCTTGGACAGCATGAAGGTGCTGGAGCTTGAGAGTTGTTGTGTGTCATGACCTTGTGTGTAGTCTTCACAGTTTAACAGCCACCCTGGCCCCTGTGACCTATGCACCCATTCTGCGAGTCAGACTAGTGTGTTGGGCACTGATGAGTTTCTAGCTGCATGGCCACTTTTACCCCCAGGATTCTGTGGGTGTGGGTGTGTGTGTGCGCGCACACACGTGCGTGTGCATCTGTGTCATTTCCCACTGAAACCCAGCTGACTGTGGCCCGATTTCCGGTGGGGTGGGGTTGGGGGGCAACCACACTAGATGGTGACATTGCTGCCCTCCCTTTCCTCAGGGTCCTGTCCTTCAACAACCTGACACGGCTGGACGAGGAGAGCCTGGCCGAGCTGAGCAGCCTGAGTGTCCTGCGTCTCAGCCACAATTCCATCAGCCACATTGCGGAGGGTGCCTTCAAGGGACTCAGGAGCCTGCGAGTCTTGTACGTCTCCCACTACTGACAGGATAAAGGGGTCCCCAGTGGGGAGAGCAGAATAGAGCAAACCATCTGCTTTGTTGAACTCCATTTGCGTTGGCTTCGAGTCAGAATTGGATCCAAAGCTGGCTTGCTCTATGTGCAGAGTCTCAAACTTTTATGTAATCAACTGAAAAAGAACTGGTTAAGCAGAAAAATCTCTCATTCCCCCAGGATGGTGCCTAGAGAGGGATGGCAGCTCCTAAAAAGTAGTTGTTCTCAAGCAGTGATGCCCACGTTGTGCTGGACAGGATGCTGGCTCCTAGTGTTGGAAAAAGCTTCCCCACGCTGAGCGCCTGGTGCAGCCTCCAGTTCGGCAGCCGTGGGTCAGTCTTTCCCATCTTGAGTCTTCAGCTGCAACTTCCAAGTCCTGAATATTTTTTCTCTAAACCATGGGAATACTGCAGTGCATCTCTCGTCCGAGCATTTGAACTTCTTCAGCATAACCTGTACCAAGATGCCTCCTTTCCAAAAGCAGCACTTAGGGAATCCTGTGTCTCTCCTTGTACCTCGTCGGGGGTCAGTTAACAAAGTGGAGGTGCTAATGCCATTTCCCTTGAAGTCCCTAATTAGATGGGGTTGGCAAAAGTGGCTGCAGGATGCTTTTCTGAGGCTTGTATGAAACTTTTTCATGGTTGGCTTCATAGAGCTTCCAAGCAGCTATCAGCATAAAACCCCCAGAGAGGGGCATGCGGGTTTCAGAGGACAGTGGTGGCGGGTTCTAGGGTCTCCTTCTCAGGCGTAATCCACTGCACAGAGAGGGATCTGTTCCAGTGTGACAGGGAGGGAGGCTTTTGCACTTGCACCTGGCAGAGCCGGCTTTAATGTGGAGCCATTGCCAGGGAGTGTGAAAGAGGCCGGAGCCAAGCTATTCAGGCCAGGTCAGCCTGTGAGCCCATACAAGGCCCAAATAACAAGGCTGGGAACATTCAGACTGAGCGGGCCAGAAAGGAGAGAAAAACTTTGGCAGCCAGGGCTAGGAGCAGGGAGACAGGCACACAAAGCCACAGCCCCGGGTCCCTGGTTCCTGGTTTTTTCAGTATGCAGATGATAGGAAGGAACCCATTGAGAGGAGAAGTCCCTTCCAGCAGCAGAATCTCCACTATTTGACCTTCCTGCTGTAACAAGAAAGGTCACCGCCAGCATTTCACTCTTCAGTCTGAGCTGCCCTCTCTGCTGGCAGCATTGATTCCTGCTGCAGCTTCTCACAGGAGATAAGAGTTCCTTTTCTCTCCCTGGCCTGTGTCTGCAAGGGCTCGGGGGGGGAAATTTAAGAACCAAGAACCTTGTGGAAAGTTGGAGAGGGCAGGATGGGGGCCTGGTTGCCAGGTGTGATGTCTCGCCTGGGCACTGTGACCTGCTCCTGGAAGCTGGGAAGCCATTGAGTCATCGGCCATGGGATTTGCATTGTTGGAGGGGCCTGGGCTGAGTTGGCCTCATCCCTCTGATCCTGGCGAGTGGGTCACAAGTCTGACTCAGCACCCAGATGTCCTCCCTGGCTCAGAGTCAGCGCCCTGCAGGCCTTGGGAGGAGATGGGCTCCGGGCTCCAGACCCACTGGCTGGTACAGAGGCGCCCACGGGCCGGCCCTGTGCCGGGTCTCTTTCTTCCACGTGCTTTCTGCAGTTTCTCGGTCACGTCCAGAAAAGGGACTCTGGTTGGTATGAGAGCAGACGGGAACCTTAAGGAACCTTTTGGGTTGATTCTCAGTGCCGGGGCCAGATGTCCGCTCTCTCGGGGCAGAATACAGACTGGGCTGTCTGCACCACCTCCCTTCCCTTGAGCGTGGCCTCCGCAGACAGGGAGGCAGGTGGAGCCCAGGGAAGTTTCTTGTCTAAGGCATGTGTCATCTTGGTTGGAAGGCTGAGAAACAGGGCTTCCCTCCCAGGGCCACGTGTCTCTTCACCCTACGTCCCGGCTGTGTCTCCAGGGTGCATGCACCCAGGGGACTTCAGCTTCCGAGCAGCAGGCTGGGTGAGAGTTTGCTTTCCCTTCACGCCCCGACTGCTCGGTGAGCTGCTTTCTGTCCTCTCCCCAGGGATCTGGACCATAACGAGATTTCGGGCACAATAGAGGACACGAGCGGCGCCTTCTCAGGGCTCGACAGCCTCAGCAAGCTGTGAGTATCCGCCGCACGGAGCTCCGCCGGTGAATGCGCGGGACACACTTCGGTGGGAGATGTTGCTGTGGCGCCCCCCGCGCCTCTCTGCTCTGGGCCCAGGCGGAAGAGGAGCTGGCTTTTGTTTGGGGCAGAGCTTCTTTTGTTTGTGGAGAAGAGTTTGAAGAAGAGAGTGGGGGACACGCCACTCCTTGCTGGCCTGGGTGTTGGGTTCTTGGGGGCTGGCAACCCGGCGTTTGGCGGCTGGTGGAGCTTCACTCACAACTCACATGAAAACTGCTGAATTTGCTGTTGCCCTTTGTACAAAGGAGTCTTGCTCTGTTACTGGGTTTCTCAAAGTTGTGTAAAGGTCAGTAAGGTGTGAGGGCGGTGGGGCTCCTGTCAGTACTTTCGTCATTAACCGTCATCTCAAATAACTACGTCATTTCCAAGGGTCGTAGTAGCAGCTATTTTGAATGTATGGTTTGGGGTCTTTTTCTTTTTTTTTCTAGCTAGCTCCTAGATTTTGCCAGTTAATCTGCCAAGCACCTGTGTGTGTTGTACCTAATGATCTCATGAGGGCAGGCTCTGTTAGGCAACCTCTTTATTAGTTGAGGAAAGAGAAGTGAGGGGATTTTGCCCAAAACTACACAGCTGGCAAGTGGCAGGCTCAGGATTTGCTTGTTTGGCTCCAAAGCCCACGTTCCCTCCCCCTTGGCCCGCCCTGTTTTCTCTGCGTGTAACCAGCACTTTCTGCAGATGCCACCCAAGGACCATGCAGGAAGGGGACGAGGGTCATTATTACTGTTTACTAGCAGCTCGGAGGGAAGATTGGAGGAGGGCAAGACAGAGAAGACGGCCGCCACTCGATTCCCCTAGCCCGTCCCCAGTGACGGGGAGCTCAGCAGAGTGCGAGTGTCAAGTAAATATTTGGAAAGCCCTAGTGGAGCTCGATGATAGAGGAGAGCCTGTGGTAGGGAGAGTCTTTTTATATAGTAGATGCTTCTGATTTGTTTTGAAAAGCGTGGCTTTTTGCACCTTTTATATACGAGGGTCCTGCTTAGGAATAAGCTCTGTTGGCTGCCTGAAGAAGGTACTTCTTGAGCGTCCTGTACTCCAGCATCATGTCGGAGATGCTTATCAGTGATTCTTCTCCTTATTGTCCCTAAAACAATGCTGATTTTCCCCAGCCTTTAACCCATACGTGACCCCTTTTTATCCCATACGGGGCAAACCTGGGAAGAGCCAGAAGTACCAAGTGGGGTGGGGCAGAGGCCTTCTTAGCAAGAAGAGCTCCAGGCCTGGGATGTGGCTGCTGAGGTGTTCAGCACTGGGGCCACCACTCAGCATAAGCCTCCCTGACCTCGGCCATAACCGATTGAAGGGTGAGGGTGGTGAGAGTGGGCAGCACTGCCAGGTTCCTCGTGGGGCGTGTCAGTCCGGAGGAACCTGGAGCCGTTTCCTGGGTGTCATGGCTTCCAGGAGGCTCTGTCTCAATACAGAAGGCCCATGAGGTGTGCCTGGCCCTGGGTCGCCTGGGCTTCCAGTGCTGCATGAGTCCGCCACTGCCTTCCTGAGTGCCCGCCCTCTGTGCCCTGGTGCTTTCTCCTTTGTCCCCCTGCTGGACTAGGCTCAGCACTTCCACCTGAGCCCCAAGAGGTCAGCCCAAGCCCCTGCCTTCCTCACTCACATAATGTTGTTTGTAGTGAGCTGGTCCTGAGACTCCTGGGAACTTGTTAAAATCTAAGCCTCACCCCACCCAGCCACTGAGTCAGCATCTTGGGGCCGGAGACTCTGTGTATGTTTGAAAAAGGGTGAGAGAGAAAGACATGCATCCAAGTGGGGAAGCTGGGACAATAAATAAACAAGAATTCCTTAATATGATTAAATATATGCAATCACTTATTTAAGTGTGATGCTATCATGGTTATGTGGCAAAAGAAAAAAACGAATCATTTTCTTCTTGGATAAAGAAAATGGTATGATGCCTATGATTTGGATTCCATAAACTCCTGCTGGGTTTGAGAACAGGCAGTGGCTAGAGGTAGAGATGAGGTGAGATTGGCACGACTGGAGGAGGATTGGCACTGTGTCACGGGCACTTGGGGTTCAGGATACTACTACGTCTACCTAGCATGGTATGTGCAAATTTCCACATTGAAAGGGAACCGGAGAAGTAAATGCTTCTCATGTGATCCTGGTACACAGGGCTATGTAGAAACTGCTGTGTTTGGCCTATCACAGGTGTTGAGTCGATGTTTGTGAATGAAGGGAGGGACAGAGGAAGAACCCAGTGCCTCTTTGGTCCCCTCCCCACCCGCCTACTCAGAACATTCCAGGAAAGCTCTGTGCTGTGGCCCTGGCTGAGAGAAGACCACAGACAGCACTGTGTTGCTCTGTGGGAGTGGCCCAGTGCCGGCCTGTTAGGATCCACTGAGAAGTGGGGTGCGTGTTAGCACAGAGAAGAGCCGCCCCTCTAGAGCAGCTGATCCGTCCTGTGGGGAGTGCAGCCAGTGCCTGAGTCCCTTCATTTGGTGTGGGTTTGTTTTTGGAGAGCTCAAGGAGCTTGTGTTCAGGGTCTGCCCTAGGATGGGAAGGTAGAGACCCCTGCCTTCGCTGAGTTACTTAAGGACCTTGGGTCCTTCCCACCATGCAAGAGGTCAGACCTAAATTAAAATGTTTTCCAAGAAAGGGAGATGTGAGCAGCAGAGCCATAAACGGCCTCTCTGTGAATTTGGGGTGGATGCTGACCTGCCCTTAATTTTTCCAGCTTATGCACACAGCTGTGTTGGAGAGTTCCTCACACTGGAGCTTCCCAGCAGGGCGAGAATGTTCCTAGACCCCAGCACATGCCTTTCTTCCTAACTTGTCTGGGATTCTTTTGTAGACCCACTCCAGGGCCTGTTTCCAAATGGTTGTGCGGTTCCCGGGCTGGGGCCTGCACGATGGCACAGAGTCAGTACGCAGGAGGGAAGGGAGAATTTCTGGATCCCAAATTACAGGCAGAGGAGCAGTTAGTGACCTGGGTATGCGACTTCCTGCCCAGTGGTTCCAGCTGGCTCCATGGCATTCCTCGGAGGGAGGGGCAGAGTCCCACACAGGGCACATGGGAAGGGGCATGTTTGGGGGATCTTGCAGAGCTGATGTGAGTGCAGCCTCCATCCCTGCCTGTGTGGGGGCCGGGCCTGCAGTGGAACTCATTGTGTGTGTGGGTGGGAAGCGGGGGCTAGTGCACATGTCGCGGCTACTTCCAAGGACATGAGTACAAGGACCCACGTGAGCATTGCCCCCAGTACCTGCCACTTGATTTGGCAAGCGCTAACCAGGCCTTTGGAGCTGTTGGCTGGGTTGGCCAGGAGATGGATGGGAGGTTTGACAGGTGACTCCCGCAGGTCGCTTTCTGTTCCAGGTTGGTGCTGGGGAGGTCAGGCCAGGTGTCCCTTCTGAAAGGGAGCCCGGCTGTGGTACAGAAATAGTGTCCTCCCAGCCCATAATCCCGCCTCTCCTTTCTCCTGGCAGCAGCCTTTTATTAGAGCCATCCCAGTCTGCTGGCTGCAGCTCCCCGTCCCAGCCCCATATGTCTGCTGGGGGAAGGTAAGGACCCTGCCTAATCTACCAACAAGATGATTAGCCCCTGCATAGTTGAGAATTTGAGAATTTATTTTATTGCTATTGTCACCGTTAAAAATAACAGCCTGCCCTCATTGTAAAACAGGTCAATGTGACTAATATTTAATGGATGAAATAAAGCGCAGCTTTTTCCTGGATCTCATTTACAGGAGATTTCACTAAACAGTTCAGTGCGTTTTTACTGGGACCTGGGGCACACAGTGCCTGGGCGGGGGGATCTGAGTAAGAGTAGAAGTTGGCAGTGCTCTCTGAAGCGCTCAGGGTGCAGTGCCCCATGAGCTGTTACTTGCTGGCGAGTTTTGTGGTTAAAGAGCCTAAGTTAGCATGGCCATCAGCTTTTCTGTGTGTTTGGTTTATTTGTTTTAAAATAAAAGTTTCAGACTGAAGAGAGGTGTGGAAACGCTTTCAGAATGCGACTGTTTTCACATTCATGCAGACGGCCTGAAAGAAAGAAAACGCAGAGGGTCTCTGGCCCGTTTGCCCCTTCACCGTCCGGAGGCAGGAAACAGAGCTGGCTTTGTCTGAGGGCTGAGCTTGCAGTTAGTGCTGGGGTCAACCTGAATGGTGGCCCCCAGGGAGGGAGTCTGTTTCTGATGAAACGGAGGGTCAGGCAGCCCCTGTGGAGTGGCTGCCCTGGAAGCTGGCCACACGGACTGGTGGTGCCTCCCTCTGGCTCTGCTGTGAGCCTGTGTTTCCAGGAGGCAGCCTCCTGGTACCTGCCCAAGCGGTTCCCAGGAGGCCTGTTGCAGTCAGGAAGAAGCAGCGGCCCGTGTGGTGGGCAGGTCCCAGGCTGCCCTGCCATCTTTGGTTTGCTTCAGGGCTTATATTTCCTTTCTTTTCCTCCTTTCAGGAAGGGGCTGGGGCTTCTTGTTTTCCCTTATGGGTCCCAGTCTTAATGCAGGCTGAAGGTGGAGCTGGCTTCTAGTCAGGTCTCTTCCCCGATGCTAGGTGAGATCCTGGACCAAGAGTCCCCTTCCCAGTAGGGGGCTGGGCCAGATGGGCTTTCTCCAGGGGCTTCCTCTCCTGCCCACCTGCACCCCATTGCCTTGGACAGACCTTTGACGCTGAGAATCACCAGGAGTTGGCTCCCAGCAATCGGTATTCTTAGCAAGCCTGTTAGATCCTGGTGTACCTTAAGATTGACAAGTCCACGAAGCTGATGGTCAGCACTGCCTTCGGTTGTTCCCTGGTAGTCTCCTGTGCCATCTGGATTAGAGGGAATGCCTTTGGTGGGTTCTCATCAGAGAACATGATAACGGGGAGGGGAAAACTCGATTCTCTTCATTCCCAGTGTCCACCCTAGGGGCTCCCCTGCAGAGAGACAAGCTTCCCTTTAGATCACACAGTGTGGTGGAGGAGGCACTCATTTCTTCCATGTGTTCTGCAGGGGCGCAGACTTTGGTTTCTGGGAGAACTCTTAACAGTTACTGCTAAGGCTGGGATCAGAGTTGCCTGGAGGCAGGTACCCCTTTTTATGAGCAGGCAGTCCAGGAAGGGGACAGGCACTAGCGATAACGTTGGAGGTTGGCCCACTGACATCATGTAACGTCTGGGGTCTGGCTTAAGAGCCAAAGCACTGGGGCATCTCCTGCAGGCCCTGAGGGGTCCCTCTCGTAGGCAGGGACACAGCTCACCATAGCTGTGTGCTGGCTGCCAGGACATCTCAGGTGCAGAGAGCTGTGGAGCCAGCTTGATGGATGCCTATTTTACTGTCCTCTTCTTGCCTCTTTTGGGAAACTTTATTCCCAGAATGCACTTTTCAGAAGTGGGTGGCAGTTTGGGGGTTTTTGTTTGTTTTTTGTTTGAGACAACATCCCGCTATGTTGCCCAGGCTGCAGTGCAGTGGCTCAATCATGGCTCACTGCAGCCTCCACCTCCTGGGCTCAAGCAATCCTCCCACCTCAGCCTTCTAAGTAGCTACGACTACTGGTGCGTGTCTCCATGCGCGGATAATTTTTTAGTTTTTGTAGAGACAAGGTCGCCCTATGTTGTCCAGGTCTCAAACTCTTGGGCTCAAGTGATCCTCCTGCCTCAACCTCCCAAAGTGCTGGGATTACAGGTGTGAGCCACCATGCCCAGTCATGGTCGGCAGTTTTAATTCCGAAGATTTTTCTTTCCTTTTTTGACTCAGCTTCCTCTCACTGAAACCATAATCAGTCTCATCTCTCCATCACTAAACTTCACCACCCAAGGGTTGGTGGTCCTTGGAGAGAGACTGGGCCAGACAAGGTGATTTCTGCCTAACACTGGGAGGGGCCTTTTTTAGGCCAGACGGCACATGCAATTCCAGCCTGTCATCACTATTAAATTCTAATAAAGATAAAAGTATTTCATTTCAGAAAGGGGAAGGCCTGTGTGCCTCAAACCCGTATTCTCAGCGCAGGTCAGCTTTCCACCTGCCCCTCACTGGACAGACTTATCAGGTAGCACTACCTTAATTGTGTGTTTTCTTTTTCTTTTTCTTTCTCTCAACCCTTCCTGTTTCGCTCTCCTTCCCCGGCCTTAATTTCTGGATGTTTGGAAACTACAGGACTCTGTTTGGAAACAAGATCAAGTCTGTGGCTAAGAGAGCATTCTCCGGGCTGGAAGGCCTGGAGCACCTGTGAGTATCTCACCAGCCCTGCCCTGAGGCACAGCCTGCCGAATGCGGCTGCCGGGGAGTTCTGCTAGCAATTTAATCGCATCTTTGTAAACTGAGAAACAGGCTATTTGGAAACACCAGCTGCTTCCTTCTCATTATGTCAGCTTCAACTTTGGCCTTTATGTTGCCTATGCCAGGAACAGTTACAGAACATATGGCCAGTGGATGTGCTCCCAGTTAATTCAGTTGGTATTTGGATAAATACCCTCCCCCCTCCTGCTGCGCAGCCTAAGCCCTGCACTGGCTCCTTCATGGACCCCTGGCCTCATTGCCTCTTCCACCAACGCGCTTCCTCCTGGCCAAGCCTGTTGCCTCCATTAAAGCAGCTTAACAATGCAGAGTAGGTGCTGGGCTGAACCAGTTTGGTGTGGTTGCTTCTGAGACCCTGGGAGGAAGGGGACAGAGCCACCCGAGACAGTCATGCTGTTGCCATCTGGGGAGGATGCCTCATGTATGTGATTCTTAGTTTGTTTCCTCTTTGAATCAAGTTTGACTCTAACTCTGTTGGGAAAGGTTTTGCCTTGCTGAGCAGGCCTCAGCCCAGCTTTGATGGTGCCCTAAGGCTGGCTTGGCTCCTGAGTCATTCTGTGGGCTTGTGTTGCGATTTGGGAAACAACAGCCACCTATAGTAGTTAGGACACAGGTCTGGCTGGTCCCTGTGGGTCATTAGGACACAGGTCTGGCTAGTCCCTGTGGGTCATCTGTGAAACCAGGACTGTCCTGAAAACCCCTCAGGTGTACCTAGGGTTTCTTTGCATAAGTATGTATGTTCTGTTTCAGGAACCTTGGAGGGAATGCGATCAGATCTGTCCAGTTTGATGCCTTTGTGAAGATGAAGAATCTTAAAGAGCTGTAAGTATCTGGATTCCCTGGGTCTGATTAATGGTAGTGGAGACTTTCAGAGTAAGAAGCTTCTGCAATTGCATTATGCTCACTTGTTAAAAGTTCACATGGTACATATTTTGGATTTTGTGGGCCACAGAGTCTCTGTCATGACTACTTGATTGCATCATTGCAGCAGAAAGCAGCCATAGACATTACATAAGCAGGTGGGTGTGGCTATGTGCCCATAAAGTCACATTGACAGAAGCAGGCAGTCGGGCCGCAGGCTGAAGCTTGCTAACCACTATTCTAGGCAATGTGAAATATACTCTCCTCTATAAAGTGGATAATCACCCCTTTAATTATGTCAGGGCCAAGTTTTCATCTTTTGGGCTTGCTTACAATAAAGGCCTGTGTTGAGAGGGGCTACTTCAGAGCCTGGTGGGCTGTGAGCAAGGCAGAGCTCTGGAGGGGATGGGATGCTTAGGGGTGCAGTGGTGTCTGCCCATACCATTTCCAAGCTTTCTGGGCACGGTTCACAGGTGGTGGTGCTGCCACTGTGGACTTGGACTGTGGGCTCTTGGGGGACAAGGTTGGAAAAGCTTCCCTGTATCCTGCTCTGGCAGGGGAGCTAGTCTAGGTCCTCAGGTGTAACACCCAAGTTTCCTTTCTGTTTTTTTTTTAGCTAGACATGAATCTGATTCTACAGCCAGTAAGTTCTAGCCATGATATCAGTTCCCTGAAGGGGTAACTTTTGGTTCCTAGAAGTGCTGACAGAATGGCAGATGCCACAGGACAGTCATCTTTGTGCCCTGACCTCATCCCCATTCCCCGAAGCCACTCTTGATGAACCCTCGGGGCAGGGAGGCTGGGACTGGGGAAATGAAGTGCATTCCCCGTAGCTGGGAACTGAAGCGGGCTGGGTGACACCAGACTGAGTGAGGAGGGAAGGTGGCCTGGGCACTTGCCCTGTGATGTTCAGCATGCTGTGAGCCTCAGGCCTGCTGAATAGATACCGTCCTTGCAAGGGTTGGATCTTGGAGCAGGTGTCTGTGATGGGTTCATGGAGCTCAGGGCTCTGCAGACAGCTGCTCCGTGCCCAGGGCCTTCCCTCTTCCAGCCTCAGCAGCTCTGCCTCCATCTGTCGGGTGAGACAGAACATACAGAAAGGATTCCGTGGCTCTCCTTCCAGAGCAGGGGAGGAGATGATTCCAGACCACCGTGGAAGGCTGGACTCAGAGGTGGACTCGCAGTAAAGCAAGTGGAATGAAACATTGGTTGTAGAAGACAAGCGGTGGGGCACAGGAGCATTCACTGTGGAATTCTTTCACCTTTTCTTTGAAACTTTCAGATATGATGTCAGGAGTGAAAAATACCTGATTCAATTTAAACGGGAAGAAGGTATTTTGAGAGAAGGAGGGAGGAGGATAAGATTTTCCTTGGGAAGTTGGGAGGAACTGGACCCTTCCAGAAGCTTGGACCTCCAGCGTGCTTCTGCATGGTTCTGGAGGCTCAGCCTCGGTCTCCTCCCTGGGTTTCCCATCGTTGCTGCATATACCTAGCTGGAGCCGGCCCTGTGCCCAGTCCTCAGATGAGAGAAATGGTTAATACCACTTGGTCGTCTTCTCCATCAGATCAAGTCAGGTTGTACTGTGCACTTAGTCATCCTCTGGGTAAATTTCCACAAGTGATGATTAGAAACACACTTTGAGTTGGAATCGTGAAAATGCACCATGTGAGCCAGCAAAGCCCTGGGATGGCTGCAGAAGGCAGTAGAGCCGATGGCGCTGTGCTCTCCACGGGTGGAAGAAGGGCGGCAGGAGCCTGCAGAGCCTAGGGGTTGGAATCCTCGCTACTGCCTGGCCCCAGGCCCTCCCCATGTATCCTCTCAGTCCTAACTTGCTGTTTAGGAACATGCTGTCTCCACCCTGAGTACCCACTGTCTTCCTGGAGTCTGGCCTTCTGTCTGAGGTGGGTTTCATGGTGGAAGAAGTAGGAAATCCTCAAAGGCGTTAGCCCCACACATCCAGGGTGTGTGTAGGATGAGGCTTAACCCTTTCTACATGTGTCTGATCAAAGATAAATGTCAAATTTGTTTTCCCGTTTGTTCCTGTGGTTCAAATGGAATATGTCCTTGTGTCCTGCACAAATGCTTAACGTCGCACAGGGATGGCCCGGCCTTCTCTCCTAGGCTTTCGTGAACAGTGCCCAGGCTGTTCTGCCTGACTGCACGGAAGTGCCCTCTTGCTGGGGAGCTGGAGGTGCTTCTGACAGCGGAGAGTTCTCCATCCAGGCTGAGTTCCCCCCATGCCTGGCGCAGCCAGCCCTGACCCCCATGCAGAGTGCACTCCTGGGAGCTGCCCTCCCCAAACACTGCATGGGAATTGACCATTTCCTCAGGGATGGCCGTTACAGCCCTTCCGCCACCTGCAGTGACTCCACAGTAGGACAGCCCTCCAGATAGCTCTCAGCAGAACGCTACCTGCCCGTGAAATAAAAATGCAAACTCTCATGCTGATTTTAAGATCTAATATGGGCCAGCATCCCAGTTACAATGGCCTTGAGATAAGTTATTTCTGTTTTTGGAAAAGCACTTTCCAAAATTGTAATTATTTTAATAAGATGCCCAACTCATCTAGGGGTGATGGGGAACATGAGGAAGAGTGGATTTTACTTAATTTAGCCTTGGGTCATCTGCTTACATTTCATTCTTCCTTGCTGTGACAGTTTCTCTGCTCATTAGAAATCTGGAGAGAAATAGAAGAAAATGGAAGGCCAGTCCATTTGGTTGCTTTGTTGATGTCTGAGGACAGTGGTGGGTGGAGAAGGCAGCCAAAGTCGTGCTCTTGGCCTGCATGATGTTTTTGGAATTTCTGCGCATACCTGTGCCTCCTGTTTGTCACCATGTACCAGAGACAGTGTATTGCAGGGAAGCCTGTGTGCTCTCTTTCCCAGTCTTCCCTTATCGTGGGCCAGCCATCATTCTTTAGCTCACAGCTCTGAGGTCTTCCAGGAACAAGGCAGCTAGACTCTTGGTTGACTTATCTTCAAGTGACTCCTCAGGAAGGAATGTCCGCTGAGATGGCGATTCCGATTTCTGTTTAAAAAGCTTATCCTTAGTTGCTGAGAAATGAAAAAGAAAATATTCTCTGTTTTGGTTGGAGCCCCACAAAGCTAAAGTTGTGCATTCTCATGCTCCCTGGGCAGTGGCAATTAACTAACAAGCACTATTTAGGGAGCAGAGCCGAATTCTGCCGGCCCCCTGAAGAATACTGGTGCAAAGATCAAGGCACAAACAAGAGGGTGGCACAGTGACGGGGCTTATTACATTTGGAAGTAAGAAAACATGCAGCTTTGCCAAATGGAAAAGCAACAGCCATGAGGCAAAAGAGCCCTCCTCGGAACTTGTTGCAGAATTTGGATCAAAGTCTCAGGCCGAGTTTGGAAGCTCCAAGTAGTTTATCAGGAAAGTGGGAAAAACCAGAGGGGGGACGGTGGCAGCATAGCACTGTTGGATGTATCAGAGGTCAGGAGAGGTCAGAAGGCAGCCCAGGGTCACACAGGAACAGTGTCTGTCCCAGAACATGGCATGGATAAGCTCCACGTTGCTGCTGCTCCAGTTGCGGTCCTTCGGTCAACAGCCCCAGCATGATACGTGAACTTGTTAGCAGAGTCTTGGGTTCCACTCCTGACCCACCCAATCAGCAACTGCATTTTTTCAAAATCTCCAGGTGGGTTATATGCACTGCCCTGGGAAATTGGAGAGGAAGTGTGAGAAAAACCATTTCCCCCTTCCAGCTTGCTGATGTTCACTTGAGAAGCTGACTGGAGGCGACTGATCATTGTGTGTGTGAAGGGAGTGTCCCTCCTTTGCGGCTGCACCTGAAGCATCCACTGTTGTGTTTCTTTCAGCCATATCAGCAGCGACAGCTTCCTGTGTGACTGCCAGCTGAAGTGGCTGCCCCCGTGGCTAATTGGCAGGATGCTGCAGGCCTTTGTGACAGCCACCTGTGCCCACCCAGAATCACTGAAGGGTCAGAGCATTTTCTCTGTGCCACCAGAGAGTTTCGTGTGCGGTAAGACTGTCTTTGTAACTTTTTTTCTCCTTCATGAAGGACAAGGAAGCCAGGAGGTACTCTTCATTATGGGAGTAATTCCTGTGATCAGAGTAAACCCCAGCCCGTGGTTACAGATCAGCTGCTGGATGCAATTTATTTCTTGCTGAAACCACACACAGTATTTACCGTAGAGTTGCCTCATTATGTGGTTCTTGGAGGACATGCATTTAATCAGAAGGGAGTATAAGTTGGTTCAGTTACAAATCAGAATAATCAGTTACAGGAAGATAGTTCTGTTGTTTCAGAAGGGCTCTGGTGCCCGGGTTTAGCTGCGAATTTACTCAGCGTACGAGGCTGGGGTTTTAATGTGTGTTTCTTTCCAACCCCAAGAATGAAAGGTTAAATACAGGAAGAACAAGTCTCTGGAGAACAGTTGCTGTAGTAAAAATAATTCCTTGATGTTGACTTGTACTCTTGCTGTTTCTCCAAACCACTGAAATCTGCACTTGCAGCTTTACATTCTTTTTGCCTTCTGATTCCTGGAGCGTAGCTCTTGCCATCTTTTTGACTGGGAGTTGGGATCCAAGTTTGGTTGCAGAGAGCACAGAAAATGCTGAACAGCTGAAAACACACACGCAGGCTAGCTCAGACAGGATTGACACAGGCTCACGGTCAGGAAGACATGGTCAAAAAATGAGATGAATTTTGAGTTTTTCCTGTTAGCTTGCTCTAAGCGGGAGCAAGAGTGGGATTCCCAGGCCTGACTGGAACTGCTGGGCAGGTGTTAAGTCCCTCCTGCCTTTTGTGCTCACTGGTCTCCCTTGAGCCTTGAGATCCCTGCTGTGAGGATCCTAACCAGGAACTCACCCATCCATATGGCAACCCTTGTGGGCCACTTCTGTCTCCTACTTTCTGGCCGTAGCAATAGCCATTGTGCCTGCTGGAGTAGCCAGTGTGCCTGCTGGAGGCAAGATGTGTGTGCCCTCTCCATGCATCCACCCCTACCTTCACCATCACCACTTTTGAGAACAGGCCTGCTGAACTTCCTCTGGATCCAGACCAGGGACATGTCTTAAACCCACTGTGAACATGGCAGCAGCTCTCCAAACTGAGCTTTTCATACCGATCTGTCTTATGGAGCCTTCTGTGTGGAATCTAATGCTCGTACAGCTCCATTATCCAGGCACAAAATGGCTGTATAATCCATTGTTCATTGGCCCATTGTCATCAAGTCCTTGACCCTTAAGTTGTTTATAGACCTCCCTCAAATAAAGCTTTCCATCGCTCCCTCCCCTTTCCTGCCATAGGGCAGGCTTTCCCTCTGGGTGAGCCAGGTAGGACTTTGGTAAGTTCACCTAGCCCCCAGCCTGTGGCCCTGGCATATTCTGGATTGCAAGAGTTGTTTATTTCACATCTGTCATCCCCACCCCCACATTTTAGCTCAAGCTTCCCCCCCTCTAAAAATGTCAGGTGTTAATGGGAATCATGAAAACACTTGGCAGACGATCAAGGTTTCAGGCTTTATGGGAGTCTCCCACTCCTTTTTTAAAAACGGAAACATAAGCACTCCACATCCACTAGGACAGCTAGAATCCAAAACTCAGATAATAACAAGTGTTGCTGAGGATAGGGAGAACCCTCCTACACTGCTGGTGGGAGTGTAAACTGGGGCAGCCACTTTGGAAAACAGTCTCGGCAGTTCCTCAGTTCAACATCCAGTTACGACATGACCTGGCAGTTCCACTCTTGGGTGTATACCTAAGAGAAATGAATGTATATGTTCACACAGAAACTTCTTCATGAATGTTCATAGCAGCATTATTCATAATGGCCAAAATATGGGCACAACCCAGGTATCAGTGGATGACTGGATAAACAAAAGGTGGTATAGCCATACAATGGAATATTCATTAGGCTGTGAAAGGAATCAGTAGTCCTGCAACATGAATGAACTTTGACAATGTCATGCTAAGTGGAAGAAGTCAACCACAAAAGACCGTTAGATTATATGATTCCATTCATAGAAATGTCCAGAATGGGGAAATCTCTGGAGGTAGAGATTAGGTTAGTAGTAGTTTAAGGATGGGGAGGGATGGAAAGAGAGGGGTAATAGCTAAAATGTACAGCATTTCTTTTTGAAGTGATGAAAATGTTGTAAAATTGACTGTTGTGATGGTTGCCCATATTGGTGAGTATACTAAAAACCATTGAATTGTATACTTTAGATGAGTGAGTTGTAGTGTAGATGAAGTATTCTCAATAAAGCTGCTTTTAAAAAGAAATATAATTTATATATCATAAAAATTTACCCCTTTAAAATATATAAATTGATGGTTTTTATAATAGTCACAACTGTGTAACCATCACTATTATCTAATTTTAGAACATTTTTATCACCACTAGAAGGATCCCCATACCATTAGTAATCACTCCCTATTCTCTGCCCCCAGGCCCTTGATAGCACTAATCTCATTATGTCTCTATCATTTGCCTATTCTGGGCATTTAATATAAATGGAACCATACAGTATACGGTCTCTTGTAACTGGCTTTTCTCACTTAGCATAATTTTTAAGCATGTATCAGTACTTCATTCCTGTTTTTAATGGCTGAACAAATGGGTTTACATTTTATTTATCCATTTATCAGATGATGGACATTAGATTGCCCCCACTTTTTGGCTATTATGAATAATGCTGCTATGAATATTCACATACAGGGTTTTGTGTGATTCTCTTGGGTACAAACCTAGGAATGGAATTGCTGGGTCATACGCTAACTCTGTGCTCAACTTTTTTGAGGGACTGCCAAACTGTTTTCCAAAGTGGCTTCATGATTTTACATGCCCATCACCAATGCATGAGAATTCTAATTTCTCTCCATTTTTGCTAGCATGTGTTATTAACTGTCTTTTTTATTTTGGATGTACTCGTGAGTGTAAAATAGAGTCTCATGGTGGTTTTGATTTGCACTTCCCTAATGATTAATGATGTTAGGCATGTTTTCACCTGCTTATTGGACATACATATATATATATCTTCTTTGGAAAAACAGCTATTTAAATCATTTGCCAGTATTCATTTGTCTTTTCATTGTTTAGTTGTAAAGTTCTTTATGTATTCTGGATATGAGACCTTCATAAGATACATGTTGTGCCAATATTTTCTCCCAGTCTGAGGGAGGGCTATTTTTCATTTTCTTGATAGTTGAAATGCAGAAGTTTTTCATTTTGATGAAGTTCAATATCTCTATTTTTTCTTTTATTACGTATGCTTTTGATGTCATATCAAAGAAACTATTTGCCTGAGATAAGGTCACAAAGATTTCCTCCTTTATTTTCTTCTAAGAGTTTTATAACCTTAGTGTTACAAAGCCCTCTGATTTTATTCTTTTTCAAAATTGTTTTGACTATTATGGATCCCTTGCCATTTCCCTACAATTTTTTGGATCAGCTTGTCAATTTCTGCAGTAAAGGAAAGTGGGATGTGGGTTGCATTGAATCTATAGACTAATGTGAGAAGTATTGCCATCTTAACAGTATTAATTAAGTCTTCCCAATCCATGAAGATGGGCTGTCCACCCTTTTTTCTTAGCTTCTTAAAAATTTCTTTCAATCATGTTTTGTCACTTTCAGTGTACACATCTTCACCTACTATTAAAGGTATTTCTGTTTTTATTCTTTTTGCTATTGTAAATGAAATTCTTAATTTCACTTTTGGATTTTCAAAAATGAAATATTTATTGCAAGTATACAGAAATGTAATTGAATTTTGTATCTTGATCTTGTATCCTGCACATATGTTGACATCATTTATTCTAAGTTTTTCAGTAAATTTCTTAGGATTTTCTTTATATGTGATCATCATGTCATTTGCAAAAAGGTAGTTTCACTTCTTCATTTCCAGTCTGGGTGGCTTTCATTTCTTTCTCTAGCCTATTGCACTGGCTAGAAGCTCTAATACAAAGAAGAGTGAATTTGTGAGAGTTTTGGTGGGAAATCATGAGACATCCACCTAAAAGTCCTAATTTGGCTCCATCTAACTTCTTTTTAGTTATTATCTTTAAAAATCTTTAAAGGGCACCCAATTTTCTTCAATTAATAATGTAAAAAATACTGCACTGATATGTCCCAGGACCCTCAGTTCTTTAGGGATGGACTAAATGGCTGGTATCATCACTCAGGAGAGTTTCAAACTTGATGGAGGTTATGTTGAGAAATAAAGTTTATAATTCGGTTTTCCATGAACTTTTTGAAGTCCCCTCATAGTGTTGTTGAAGTCTTCTGTTTCCTTGATCTTCTGACTAGTTCTATCCGTTGTTGAAAGTGGGGTATTGAAGTGTACAAACTATTATTGTTGCACTATTTCTTCTTTTAATCTGGTCAGATTTTATGTTTTGTGGCGCTCCATTAGGTATATATGTATTTATCATTTTTACGTGTTTCTGATGCATTGACCCTTTTACATTATAAAATATTATTCTGTCTCTGTAGTAAAAACTCCTGTCTTAAAGCCTATTTTGTCTGTTAGTAGTATGGACACTTTAGTTCTCTTTTGGTGACTGCTTATTTGTATCTTTGAATCCACACTGTGTCTCTTGTAGGCTATAGCTGGATCATAGTTTTTTTTATCCATTATGGTAATCTTTGCCTTTTGATTGGAGTGTTTAATTCATTTTCCTTTAATGCATTTACTAATAAGGTAGAGTTTGCCCCTTATTTCTTCTCTGTGTCCTATCTTTTTGTTTCATTGTTTTTCCAATACTGACTAGTTTTTTTATTGAAAAGATATTTTCTGGTATACTATTTTAATTCCCTGTTTTTTAAATACACAGGTATTTTTTAGTTATTTTCTTAGTTTTGCCCATAGGAATTAAAATTAACATCTTACAACAATCTAGTTCAAATAAATAATGAAATTAACTTCAGTAATATGCAAAAATTATGTTCCTATTAAGATCCAGTTTTATTCCTTTGTGTTACTGTTGTCGTACACGTTACATTTTCATTAAGCCCATCAACACAGCCTTATAATTACTGGTTTATGTAGTTGTCTTTTAAATCAGGAGACGCGAGTTACAAAAATACACGTATCCTGTGTGTTGTATTACCTGTGTAGTTACCTTTAATGGGATTTTTTATTTCTTGGTGTGGATTGGAGTTGCTATATGATGTCCTTTCATTTCAGCCATACTAAATACTCTCCTGGATTTCTTGTGGGGCAGGTCTGATAACAGTCAACTTGCTTTGTGTGTGTTTAAAATAAAAACATCGGAATGTTTTAATTTCCCCTTCATTTTTGAAGGATAGGTTTTTTAGTACATAGAATTCATAGTTGAACGTTTTTCTTTCAGTAATTTGAGTATCTTCCTACTGCCTTCTGTTCTCTGTGGGTTCTGGTAAGAAATCAGCCGTTAATAATAATGAAGATCCCTTGAATGTGATGAGTTGCTCCTCTTTTGCGTTTTCAAGATTCTTTGTCTTTGGCACCTGACAGCTTGACTATGATGCATCTGCGTTTGGATCTTTGAATTTACTCTACTTGGAAGTTCATTAAGATTCTTGGATGTGTGGCTGCACATTTTTCATCAAATTTGGGGCCATTGTTTTGCAGATACTTTTTCTCTTCCTTTTTCTTTCTTCTCCTTCTTGGACTCCCATGATTTGTATGTTGTTGTGCTTGATGCTGTCCCACAAGTCTCTGTGGTTCTGTTCATTTTACCTCATTCTTTTTTCTTTGTTTCTCAGACTAGATAATCTCAGTTGACTGTCTCAAGTTCCCTGCCCCCTCCTTCTGCCAGCTCAGTTCTGCTGTCAAGCCCCTCTAGTGAATTTTTCATTTCAGTTATTGTACTTCTAAGTTTCAAAATTTCTACTTGGTTCATATCTATAATTTCTCTTTATTGCTATAAAATTTTCTCATACTTTATCCTTTTTTTTTTTTTTTTTTTTTTTTTTGGAGACAGAGTCTTGCTCTGTCACCCAGGCTGGAGGGCAGTGGCGTGATCTTGGCTCACTGCAAGCTCCGCCTCCTGGGTTCATGCCATTCTCCTGCCTCGGCCTCCCTAGTAGCTGGGACTACAGGCACCCGCCACCACACCCGGCTAATTTTTTTTTTTTTTTGTATTTTTAGTAGAGACAGGGTTTCACCATGTTAGCCAGGATGGTCTTGATCTCCTGACCTCATGATCCTCCTGCCTCAGCCTCCCAAAGTGCTGGGATTACAGGCGTGAGCCACCCCACCTGGCCACTATCCTTCGATTTTTTTAAGACATGGTTTCCTTGAGGTGTTTGAATATGCCTATAATTGCCGATTTAAAAAGTTTATTTAGTGAGTCTAAGTCTGGGTTCCCTCAGAGACAGTTTCTGTTGACTGCTTTTTTTCCTGTTTGAGTGTTTCATAATATTTTGTTCAAAATTGGGCATTTAAAATAAAATAATGTGGCAACTCTGGAAATTGGATATTCCCTTTCTCCTCCCCCAGGATTTGCTGCTGTTGCTGTTTATTGTTACAGCTTGCCTAGTGACTTTTCCTGGACAAAGGCTATATAAAGTCCGTCCCCTTAAGTCCCTGCTTGTTTAGTTTAGTGGTTAGCTAATGGTTGGACAGAGAAGTCACCACAACCACTGTCTCCTATCCTTTACCGACGGCTTGTGTGTTTGTGTTGGGGTGTGCCATCACTTCCTATTTGTGTAGACAGTCATGCTCAGCCACAGGTGAGGAATGAGGACCCCCTCAGGTCTTTCCTGGGTGTGCACATGGCCTTGCACCTGCATGTGGCTGTCTAGATCACCAGGAATGTATTGGACCTTTTCAAAGCCCACCATTAACACTGTATTCCCCACATTTTCCTTTATAGTTTTTTGGCCAGCTGCTTGTTTGCCCCATGGGTATTGTCCCCTCAGACAGCTGCACTGTTGAACAGTGGCTACTGATTGTTGTCGTCATGTGCCCTGGGGCTAGGGCTTCTCCTGCTCGGCAAACTAGATCAGGGCAAATCAATGCAAATCCTGTGAATGGGGCTTTCCGTGTTGCTGCCAGATAGGCCACATGGTGTCAGTTCTGAGGATGGGGCTTTTGGGGAGCCCATTCTGACCCTTGAGTGGTTGCTAGGCTGCTGGGTTTCAAGGCTACCATGGAGCTGGGGAGGGAAGAATGGGGCTTCGGATAAGTTAAAATACCACAAAGCTCACATTTCTTACTGAGATGTTGCTATTTGCTTGAATCAACAATCCATGGATTGTTGTAAGCCTTTGGTTTTCCAGAATTCTGAAAAAGTTGCTTTTGACCATTTTTCCAGGTGTTTTCCTTGTTTTAATGGAGGTGCAGATTTTTGGAGGTCCTTATTCTGACATTTTGGAAGTGTTTTACACCCCCTCCTTTTGGAGTAAGCTTTGTGGGTAAGATCTCTGCAGTCATGACCAGTGGTGCCTGACTGTTTTGTGTGAAAGTCAGCAGGCAGAGCCAGTTGTCTTAAGGAAACTGCTGGCTGGCTGGTTTGAGAACTGAGAAGTGGTGGGTTAATTTCTAACCAAGGAATGTGATCATAAAGGTGATCAGTACTCACAGACTTCTAATTAGATGAGGTCAGATGTCCATGGTGCAACTCTTACGGCATCTGGTGGGGCTGAGGATGCACAGGGACCTCAAGCTCTGGTTCCTGCTTGGTGTCTGTGTCAGTTTTTGTTAGCATGAACAGCAGCTGGTTCCTTTGTGTACCAAGAACCCAGCGCTTTACAGTTGACCCTTCTCTCCCCAGATGACTTCCTGAAGCCACAGATCATCACCCAGCCAGAAACCATCATGGCTATGGTGGGCAAGGATATCCGGTTCACATGCTCAGCAGCCAGCAGCAGCAGCTCCCCCATGACCTTTGCCTGGAAGAAAGACAATGAAGTCCTGACCAATGCAGACATGGAGAACTTTGTCCACGTCCACGCGCAGGATGGGGAAGTGATGGAGTACACCACCATCCTGCACCTCCGTCAGGTCACTTTCGGGCACGAGGGCCGCTACCAATGTGTCATCACCAACCACTTTGGCTCCACCTATTCACATAAGGCCAGGCTCACTGTGAATGGTATGGAAACACCATTCACACCACTATACTTTGTTATAGTACCAGAATCCTACAAAGCACACTCCTGATTGCCCTTTCAGCTTTCCATGTAGAGATGACTGAGACAGGACACACACATGCTTCTGTGGGGCACTATTAAATCATATTGTTGCCTGGGTTTGCCCCAGAGCAAGTTTTGCAGATTTCAAGGGTTATTCACAATGAGTTACTTGTTTTTGGTGAGTTTTAAAAATCTAGTTATTGGCCGGGTGCTGTGGCTCATGCCTGTAATCCCAGCAGTTGGGAGACTGAGGTGGGCAGATCACTTGAAGCCAGGAGTTTGAGACTAGTGTGGCCAACATAGTGAAACCCCATCTCTACTAAAAATACAAAAATTAGCCAGGTGTGGTGGCACATGCCTGTAATCCCAGCTACTTGGGAGGCTGAGGCACAAGAATTGCTTGAACCCAGGAGGTGGAGGTTGCAGTGAGCCGAGATCACTCCACTGCATTCCAGCCTGGGTGTCAAAGTGAGACTGTCTCAAAAACAAAACAAAAAAAAAAAACTAGTTATTAAGTCAAATTGTGGAGAGCTAAGCCTTGTGTTTTGTCCAGTTCTTATCCTCTATAAGCCAAGAGATCTGGTTTCCAAATTCCAAATATCCCCTTAGCCTGGGGAAGCTGCTGTTCTTTGAGTAGATGGCACAGCATTGGAGTCAGAGGCTAGCTACTGCTCCAGAGACTGTGGAGTGCAAGGCTGGTGTGAGCCCTGGCCTGAAAGACACAGTGTCCTGGCAGTTGACAGGTTTTTACTCATTAACCAGCCTTGGAGCTTGTCAAGGGGACCATGTGTTATTGTGTGTTTGGAGGAGAGGGGTGGGGAGTAGATAGCTTGAAGAGTTTACTGTCCCACCCCAGTAACCTAATGGGGTTATCCTGATTACTAACTCTCTAGTTAAAAAGAATTGGCTTGAGAATCATCAGAATGCTGGATCTGCTTTGCTCTTTAAGCCCCCACAGATCACAGCGAAACACCTTCTTTACCACACTGTAGTGGGGTTGTCTTGGCTTATTCCAAGTCCTCACAGCTTCCGGAAGACTCAGCTATTTGTTAGACTCTCCCCAAAATTGACGTTGACAGGAACTCTGGTGGTGCCTGACACGTGGCTGGATGCGTCCCACTCTGTCAGGACATCGATCTTTAGGCTGAGCAAGCTAGCAAGCTGAATGCTTCCTGCCTGGGTATACGGCAGTGGGCAGGAACACCCTGGGTGAACAACCATCCAAATGGATGAGCCATCCCATTCATCCCATGAACACCCATCCAAACGGATGAGCCATCCCATTGCTCTCCCAAGGTGGAGGCATGCCCACCTTCCCTCTGTAATTCCATCTCCACAGCCTCTCTCTTGGTGGGTAAAGCAGGCAAGCATCAAGCCTACCTAGTGTGGATGGGCACCCCCTGCAACTCCCGTATAGGCATTGCCATGTAGAGTAAAAGCCTTTGCTTTGAAGGGACTATAGCCAGCCTCGGGTGTACAATGCAAGGCTGATGGGATGGAAGTGTTCCAACTGTGGTGGGAGAAGCTGGGGGTTCCTGATTCACAGGTGGCAGGAGTGGTCCTGGGCAGACATTGGGAGAAAAGAAGTGAACTGGCACTGGGCACAGTGACAGGTAGGTGTTTGCCAGAGGACTTCCTGGTTTTGCATCTAGCTGTCCTGTAACCCGACCCTGTATACGTATGTTTTCCAGTGTTGCCATCATTCACCAAAACACCCCACGACATAACCATCCGGACCACCACCATGGCCCGCCTCGAATGTGCTGCCACAGGTCACCCAAACCCTCAGATTGCCTGGCAGAAGGATGGAGGCACGGATTTCCCTGCCGCCCGTGAGCGACGCATGCATGTCATGCCGGATGACGACGTGTTTTTCATCACTGATGTGAAAATAGATGACGCAGGGGTTTACAGCTGTACTGCTCAGAACTCAGCCGGTTCCATTTCAGCTAATGCCACCCTGACTGTCCTAGGTTTGCCTATTGCTCTACTGTGTGTGTGTGTGTGTGTGTGAGAGAGAGAGAGAGAGACTCTCAAATGCTCTGTGTGGCCAGGGGTGGTATGCGTTGTGGGCCTTTCGACCCTGTTTGAAATTTGGGGCTGCTTTTTGAGTTGAGTTAATTTTTCTTAAACAAGTGTTTCTATCTCTTTAAAAGAAATGATAGCTGGTGAATTAAGAGTCTTCATAGGGTTTAGCTACAGAACATTTTAAGAATTGGACAGGATGGATGTGGGCTTGGTCAAGAATAAGGACACAGGCCTGACACAGGACAGTTAGGGAATAGCAGGGGCTTTTGTCAGCAGAGGTTCACTGTCCCTGTGGAAGCCACTCCCAGCATGGAGATGACTCAGTCAATGAGTTGAAGGGTCTTCTCCAAAGCTTGCCACTCTGAGACAGAATCTCAGATGCATCTCATTGATATGTTGGATTGTCCGTTGTCCAGAAGACCGGGCAGAGCCAGAGCAACGGAGGCCCTGAGAATGACTAAGATCTCTGTTGCTCTCTTGTAGAGACCCCATCCTTGGTGGTGCCCTTGGAAGACCGTGTGGTATCTGTGGGAGAAACAGTGGCCCTCCAATGCAAAGCGACGGGGAACCCTCCTCCCCGCATCACCTGGTTCAAGGGGGACCGCCCGCTGAGCCTCACTGAGCGGCACCACTTGACCCCTGACAACCAGCTCCTGGTGGTTCAGAACGTGGTGGCAGAGGATGCGGGCCGATATACCTGTGAGATGTCCAACACCCTGGGCACGGAGCGAGCTCACAGCCAGCTGAGCGTCCTGCCCGCAGCAGGCTGCAGGAAGGATGGGACCACGGTAGGCATCTTCACCATTGCTGTCGTGAGCAGCATCGTCCTGACGTCACTGGTCTGGGTGTGCATCATCTACCAGACCAGGAAGAAGAGTGAAGAGTACAGTGTCACCAACACAGGTCAGGCCCTGCCAGCGGAGCTGACTTTCAAGGAGGGAGGAATGGCAGTGATGCTGGGGAACTGGGCCGGGTTCCAGTGGCTTTTGAAAGAATCGCACTGTGTTCAGAACTCCTGAGGGTTTAGTCCCACTAATTCTATTTTAACTTTGAGGAACTTAACCTTAAACAGGAATACTCTCAAATACAAGTAACTGACGCACCGTGCAGTTTTCCCTCTCCTTGCTAACTCAGAGGCCGCCTATGCACAGGCCCTGCTGCCACGTAGTAGGTTGTTCCTGAAACAGCGCGGTACTTCTGTGAGTCCCGGCTTTCCATCACTGGTCTCCACTTCTTGTGGCATCTGGCATCTGCTGGCTGTGCTCTTCACACTGGGTGTAGAGTAAAGCTGAGCAGGCTCTGGGAGGGCCTGTTGCGTACATGGACTCCATGTCATCTCTCTGCACAGCGCTGATGGTCGTCACTGGGAGGATCCCCTTTCTGAGCTTGACAATGAACGTGTGTCTGCATTTCTTGTCACTGAGACCCTGGTGTTTTATTTGTTCTGTCTCCTTGCAGATGAAACCATCGTGCCACCAGATGTTCCAAGCTACCTCTCTTCTCAGGGGACCCTTTCTGACCGACAAGAAACCGTGGTCAGGACCGAGGGTGGCCCTCAGGCCAATGGGCACATTGAGAGCAATGGTAAGGCCTCAGTAACCGTGAAGCAGAGCTCTGCTGTGACTGTGTCTCTGGGTGCTGGAGGTGGCCTCCAGCTCTTTACAGGGCAGGTACCTGGCATTAGATGGGGCAAACTTGGTGAACTAGAAGGCTAAGGTATGACTAAGGGCTGCTATTTTGGACCCAGTCTTCATGAGTTCTGCAAGGTTTTAAAGTCCTGTGCCCTCAGGAAGCCACTGGATTGGGCTTAGCATCTCCCTGGCAGGATAAAGTAGGCTTGCCTGGAGTAGCAGCTGGAAAGGGCATTACGGTGCATGAACCCAGCCAACCCATTCCTTACATGGGGAATGTGCCCAGGTCTGCTCTGTGATCCAGTCTTACACTGGAAAGCTGTCACCAGGATGAGGTACTTCCAACAGTGGGGGCCTCTGAGCACTTGCCTGAGACCGTAGAGGCTCACCCTGAGACAGCTGCTCATTTCACAAGGCCAGCCTGCCTGCTGGGAAGTAGTAGTAGAAAACACGCTGCTTGCCAGACCAGCAGCCCCACCGCTCTGAAGAACTTTTTAAAAAAATGACTGTTCTAGCGGCCTTGCTCATTCCTTTCATAAGGCTTACGGTGAAATACCAAGCCCAGAGTTTCTAATCGTGTTGGAATCCACTTGCAGGTGTGTGTCCAAGAGATGCAAGCCACTTTCCAGAGCCCGACACTCACAGTGTTGCCTGCAGGCAGCCAAAGCTCTGTGCTGGGTGTCACAAAGAGCCGTGGAAAGCGATGGAGAAAGCTGAAGGGACACCTGGGCCACATAAGATGGGTATGAGATGCTTCCCATTGGAAGTAGTTTCTTTCTGAAGTGGAAATTTGGGCTGACCTAGTCACTACATCAAAGGGGGAGACACATTCCTAGTCCACAGCTGTCTCCAAATTTGGTATTCAGTATATAAATGGGAAGCTCAGGCCTGGCTCTCTTAATTCCAGGATAGTTTCTCCTAAATAAATCTACGCCATGGTAAGCCTGAGCATGAATTTTCTAGATTTATAAGCAACTTAAATAAGGGGCAAGGCACAAACGAAGTATAGAGTTTCAGTCAGCACTTTTTCACCAGGGCTATTTTGAGGCTTAATTTCTAATTGTTGAAAAGACCCAACACTGCATGGTACCTAACGCTAATGGCTTTTCCCCCCCGAAGCAGTAAGACTACATTCTCTATGAAATTCACTGTAAACACGAAAGACCCCACAGTTCATGAGTGACTTGGTGTTTGCCCAGTCCTTTCTCTGGGGACACAGTTGGGGAAAAGAGGAAGCATGCATACAGTGTTTGCAGTCAGGGTTCTCACCTTGCACAGTGGAGCTGAGCAGCCTGTCCTCTGTGTGGGGACGAAGACTCCCACAGCAGTGACTCTAACCCATCTTTGGCGCTGTCCTTCAGAACACGGTGGCCGGGTCGTATGTAGTGACTGCAACACCGAAGTGGACTGTTACTCCAGGGGACAAGCCTTCCACCCCCAGCCTGTGTCCAGAGACAGCGCACAGCCAAGTGCGCCAAATGGCCCGGAGCCGGGTGGGAGTGACCAAGAGCATTCTCCACATCACCAGTGCAGCAGGACTGCCGCTGGGTCCTGCCCCGAGTGCCAAGGGTCGCTCTACCCCAGTAACCACGATAGAATGCTGACGGCTGTGAAGAAAAAGCCAATGGCATCTCTAGATGGGAAAGGTAACTTTTTACTGTCTTCTAACAGGTGGGTTGGGAGCTGCTTAAACGGTCAAGTGGGGGTCTGACAGGTTCTTTCTTTCCTTGTAGGGGATTCTTCCTGGACTTTAGCAAGGTTGTATGACCCGGACTCCACAGAGCTACAGCCTGCATCTTCATTAACTTCAGGCAGTCCAGAGCACGCGGAAGCCTAGTACTTGCTTGTTTCCAATGGCCACCTCCCCAAAGCATGTGACGCCAGTCCCGAGTCCACGCCACTGACAGGACAGCTCCCTGGGAAACAGAGGGTGCCACTGCTGTTGGCACCAAAAAGCTAGGTTTTGTCTACCTCAGTTCTTGTCATACCAATCTCTACGGGAAAGAGAGGTAGGAGAGGCTGTGAGGAAGCTTGGGTTCAAGCGTCACTCATCTGTACATAGTTGTAACTCCCATGTGGAGTATCAGTCGCTCACAGGACTTGCATCTGGAGCACAGAAACGCAAGAGGGGATTTGTGTACAAAAGGCAAAAAAAAGTATTTGATATCATTGTACATAAGAGTTTTCAGAGATTTCATATATATCTTTTACAGAGGCTATTTTAATCTTTAGTGCATGGTTAACAGAAAAAATTATACAATTTTGACAATATTATTTTTCATATCAGGTTGCTGTTTAATTTTGGAGGGGGGTGGGGAAATAGTTCTGGTGCCTTAACGCATGGCTGGAATTTATAGAGGCTACAACCACATTTGTTCACAGGAGTTTTTGGTGCGGGGTGGGAAGGATGGAAGGCCTTGGATTTATATTGCACTTCATAGACCCCTAGGCTGCTGTGTGGTCGGACTACACATGCACTGGAAGGAGCTTCAGGTGAGCACTGCTCATGTGTGGTCGCCCCTGCAACAGGCTTCCCTGTAGAGCCAGGGGTGCAAGTGCCATCCACACTTGCAGTGAATGGCTTTTCCTTTTAGGTTTAAGTCCTGTCTGTCTTTAAGGCGTAGAATGAGGGTTGTTAATCCATCACAAGCAAAAGGTCAGAACAGTTAAACACTGCCTTTCCTCCTTCTCTTATTTTATGATAAAAGCAAATGTGGCCTTCTCAGTATCATTCGATTGCTATTTGAGACTTTAAAGGCTGCTGGTGTTGGTACCTGTGGATTTTTCTATACTGATGTTTTCGTTCTGCCAATATAATGAGTATTACATTGGCCTTAGGGGACAGAAAGGAGGAAGTTCTTACTTTTCAGGGCTACCTTATTTCTACTAAGGACCCAGAGCAGGCCTGTCCATGCCATTCCTTCGCACAGATGAAACTGAGCTGGGACTGGAAAAGACAGCCCTTGACCTGGGTTCTGGGTATATTTGCACTTTTGAGACTGGTAGCTAACCATCTTATGAGTGCCAATGTGTCATTTAGTAAAACTTAAATAGAAACAAGGTCCTTTAAAATGTTCCTTTGGCCAAAAGCTGAAGGGAGTTACTGAGAAAATAGTTAACAATTACTGTCAGGTGTCATCACTGTTCAAAAGGTAAGCACATTTAGAATTTTGTTGTTGACAGTTAACTGACTAATCTTACTTCCACAAAATATGTGAATTTGCTGCTTCTGAGAGGCAATGTGAAAGAGGAAGTATTACTTTTATGTACAAAGTTATTTATTTATAGAAATTTTGGTACAGTGTACATTGAAAACCATGTAAAATATTGAAGTGTCTAACAAATGGCATTGAAGTGTCTTTAATAAAGGTTCATTTATAAATGTCAGTATAGTTGGTGGTCCTTCTTTTACAAACGCAGTCATTCTGCCTTTAATTAATTATCTTCCCCCAAAAAAGAAAAAAAAATAGGCGAAGCAAAATCATATACTGTTTGTTTGCTCGCTCCAGGGCAGACAACACTGCTAGATTCCTGACATTTTGTTTTGAGTTTTTCTACACCTGGAGCTTGTTAGTCAAGCTCTAAAAAATCCCAAAGTGTGGTGACCTTTCCATTTCATCCTGCCTTTTCAAAGCTGGCCCAGGCCCTCCTTTCAGCCTGACATGAGAATGGCTCACCCACCGTGCCCTCCTGCACGAAGCCAGCTGGGCCCACCTAGTCACTTGAGTTGCAGCTGCTTTCTCTCACACACCACAGGGGGCGCTGGACACATCTCTGTAAAATAATACAATTGTGTGTTTTTATGGGTGAAATCTGAGGGTAATTAAAACCAGCAGCCTAGTTACCCAGAAAGAGTACTTGCTATGCACCTGTAGTTCATTCTTTTTCAACAAAGCCTACCCTTACACAACAGGAATTAACTAGGGGGAGAAACACCCACATACACAACTCTTCCCCAAGTCTCCTTTTCCCAAACAAACAAGCTATTCTTTTAGAATTATAACCATCTTGCCTTCTGCTGAATCCACCATCAGGTGGCAGGAAATGAAAGATCAGATACAGATCAAATGAACGCTCTAAAAGGCCTGGCCTCAGCATTACCAAACTTATTTATTAAGAGGTTCTGAGGAAATTGTTCAGAGTACCGCCACAGACCCCGTTTTCTTCTCTTAGCTCTCTGGCATACAGGCCAATGACTTCATACCAGCCAGCCTATACCACGGATGGCACAATCTCCATGCCGGTATCTTAGCAGAACTGGTCTTCAGCACTGGGGCCTATAGTTCAGACAGCTGCTCAGCGGAAGAGGGTTTACACGGCAGGCCCCTCTCTTGACAGAAGTGGAGGTGAGGCTCTCTCTGCTTCAAGGACTCTTTCTGCCAACTTCCAACAGCAAGCTGTGCGTTCGGTCATAAGCCCCCAGAAAGATGAAACCTCCCAGACTGATGGCTGCCATTCGAGGGAAGACACCTGCAAATAATCTAGGGGAAAAAACAGGATTTTTAATGTTGTGCGTATTTAAAAAAAGGTTAAATTCCAATACCCACAGCTTGCTCAGCTCAATACACCATGCTCATTAGTGGCTAACTACCAAACAGCTTGTGCACACTCCCAAATAAGGCAAGTAATAGCTGTGTCCCAACAGTAGTTCTAAAACTTTCATGCCATTTTTCCCTTTGAAACATGAAATTGATTTTTTTTAAAAAGGCGTTAAAGAGCTGAATCCTAGGTAAGGCTGGAAGGCACTTCCAGCCCACACCTCTAAAGTGATCTCCAGGGGTTGCTCAGTGAAGAGATTTTTGGGCAATGCTGCCGCTCCACCCACTGACTCAGTTGCATTTTGTCCTTCGAGACCCCAAAACATGACGTCACGACAACGAGTTGAACCTCCATGGATTCCCTGTGTTCCTTTTCTGTCTAAAGGCATGAAAGGCAAATGGGCTGTGGCTGTGAAGGGGGCAGCATGCCTCCACCTGCACAGTCCCTGCACAGTCCCCTTGGTATCACAGAAGGCTGCTAACCAGCCAAGGTGCAATGTAGAATAATCAGAGCAATGCAAAGTAAAACTACAATGCCACGAGGATACAAATTGGGGATTCATTCTTTAAAACTGCCCCCCTCCCCATACCTACTCAGATATTTGTTCAAAAATTTTCATTGTGGCATTGCTGATGGTGATATAAGTTATGGCACAGTATAAACATACAGTGGATGATTATGTAGCTGATAAAGATGAGGAAATCTACAGATGCCAACATAAAAAAATTACAAAACAGGTTTAAAAAACTAAGTCCAAGGGCTATGATTCCATATCTAAAAGGCAAGCCAGGGATGTGTCTTAAATCCTAAACTGAATGCCTGCTGCCTGTGGATTACAGGACACATTCCTGGCCCACGCTTCCATAACCTTTGAACCTTTTGACCAAGAGTACAGGCATGACTCAGAGATGTTTCAAGTTTGGTCCCAGGCCAAGTTTGGCCACCATAATAGTGAATATTGCAATAAAGCAAGCCATTCAAATTTCTTGGTTTCCCAGGGCACAGAAAAGTTATGTTTCTACTATAGTCTATTAAGTATGCAGTAGCAATTATGTCTAAAAATTGTACATACCTTAATTTTAAAATGCTTTATTGCTAAAAAATGCTCATGAGCATCTGAGCCTGCAGTAAATTGTAATCTTCTGGCTGATAGAGGGTCTTGCTTTGAATGATGGCTGCTAACTGACCAGGGTAGTGGCTGCTGAAGGTTGGAGTGGCTGTGGAAATTTCTAAAAATAGTAATTGTTGCATTGATGGACTCTTCTTTTCATGAAAGATTTCTCTGTAGCACACAATACATTTTGCCCACAGTAGAACCTCTTTCAAAATTGGAGTCAACCGTCTCAAACTCTGCCACTGTTTTCTCAACTAAATTGATGAAATATTCTAAATCCTTTATTGTAATTTCAACAGTGTTCACCGTATCTTCACCAGGAGTAGATTCATCTCAATAGATCACTTTCTTTGCTCACCCATAAGAACCAACTCCTCATCCGTTCAAGTTTGATCATGAGATTGTGGCAATTCTTCACATCTTCAGGCTCCACTTCTGAATACGGTGGTCTTGCTATTTCCAGTACATCTAGTATGTGTTTCCCTCCACTAGTCAGCCATGAGGATTGGAATCAACTTCTTCCAAAGTCCCAGCATGGTCAATATTTTGACCTCCTATGAAGCCACTAATGTTCTTACTGGTATCTAGAATGGTGACTCCTTTCTAGAAGGCTTCCAATTTACTTTGCCCACATCTAGCAAAGGAGTCACTGTTGATGCAGCTGTAGCCTTATGAAATTTAATAAAACCTGAAAGTTAAAGTAACTCCTTGATCCACAGGCTAAGGAATGGATGTTGATAGCAGGCATGAGAACAACATTCATCTCCAGCAGAACTCCAGGGTGACCAGGTACACTGTCAATGAGCGGAAATATTTTAAAAGGAATCTTTTCCTCTGAGCACTAGGTCCCAGCAGTGGGCTTAAAATATTCAAGAAAGCATGCTGTAAACAGATGTGCTGTCGCTCAGGCTTTGTTGTTCCATTCCTACAGCAGAGGCAGAGTCGATTTAGCACCATTCTTAAAGGCTCTAGGATTTTCAGAAGAGTCAATGAGCACTGGCTTCAACTTAAAGATACCAGCTGCATTAGCCCCTAACAAGAGAGTCAGCCAGTCCTTTGAAGCTTTGAGGCCAGGCATTGATGTCTCCTCTCTAGCTAGGAAAGTCCTAGATGGCATCTTCTTCTAATCGAAGGCTGTTTCATCTACCCTGAAAATCTGTTGTTTAGTGTTAGTGCCTTCATCGATGATCTTAGCTAGATCTGGGTAACTTGCTGCAGCTTCTCCATCAGCACTTGCCACTTCACCTTACACTTCTGTGTTACAGAGATGACTTCTTTCCTTAAACTTCATGAATCAACCTCTCCTAACTTCAAACCCTGCAGCTTCCTCACCTCTCTCAGCCTTCAGGGAAGAGAGTTAATGCCTTGCTCTGGATTAGGTTTTGGCTTAAGGGGATGTTGTGGCTGGTCTGATCTTCTATCCAGACCAAACTTTCTTCGTATGTGCAATGAGGCTGTTACACTTATCATTTGTGTATTCACTGGATAGCACTTTTCATTTCCTTCAAGAACTTTTCCTTTGCATTTACAACTTGGTTAACTGTCACAAGAGGCCTAGATTCTGGCCTATCTCAGCTTTCCACATGCCTTCCTCACTAAATTTAATCATTTCCAGCTTTTATTTTTAATTAATTAATTTATTTTTTTTGAGATAGGGTCTTGCTGTTACCCAGGCTGGAGTGCAGTGGCACGATCGTGGCCCACAGCAACCTCTACCTGCTGAGCTCAGGTGACCCTCCCACCTCAGCTTCCCAAGTAGCTGGGACTACAGGCACACACCAACATGGCCAGCTAATTTTTGTATTTTTTGTAGACAGGGTTTGGCATGTTGCCTAGGCTGGTCTTGAACTCTTGGGCTCAAGCCATCTGCCACCTTGGCCCCCCAAAATGCTGGGATTACAGGTGTGAGCCACCATGCCCGGCCCAAGTTTTTTATTTAAAATGAGAAAGGTGTGATTCTTCCTTTGACTTGAACACTTAGAGGCCACTGGAGGATTATTAATTGGCCTAACTGCAATATTGTGTCTCACAGAATAGAGGCCTAAGGGAGAGAGAGAGGGAGTGGCTGGTTGGAGACACAGCCCGAACCCACACCACATTTGTCGATTAAGTTTGCCGTCTTCGGTGGACACAGTGTGTGATGCCCCAAAACAATTACAGTAACATCAAAGACGGCTGATCACAGATCACCACAGCAGATGTGATAATGAAAATATTTGACAGGTGAGAATTACCAAAATGTGACACAGACACAAAGTCATCATGTGCTATTGGAAAAGGGCTCTGCAAGACTCGCTCAACGCAGGGTTGCCACAAACCTTCAATTTGGAAAAAAAGTGCACTGAGAAGTGCAATTAAACAAAATATGCCTGTATTACTTCTGTAAGCAGAAAGAGTTAATGAAGGCAAAACTAGTGCATATGCCAGTGAAAAGACTTCTGGTCAGATCTATGGAAGAAAACTGAAAATGGTCAAGTATGCTAACAGTAGCTATGCATCCTTTAAGATACAGGAAAAGCCTCCATGACAAGCAAGCTGGTGGCCTGGAGAGAAACATGGCAGGAAGACGGTCCCTGCAGGCTACTCCCAGCACCTGACTGCATCCTTTCTCCCAACACCTTTGAGCTGTTGGGGGAGGCCGAGCAGCCTCCCTCTGTTTGCAGCACTTGGCACTTCTAAGGAAAATGAGACACTTAAGAAGAGTTTTGTGGGCCCTTTTTAGTTAGCTAGCTATGGGTTTAAATCATTACAATACTGCACATAAAATTAAGGACCACTATTACTTGTCCAAAAATAACCATGAAAATTGTATTGAAAACCAAACTACACTTGCTTAAAAAAAAAAAAAAAAATCAGCATCATGCAAAGGGTGGGTGGTGAGGACAGAAACTTATAAATTACCACTATGTCCTTCCTGCCTGAAAAACAGATGAGCCTCCCTGCTCCTACCTTACGAAGGAAAGAGTGCTAGACAGGCGGCCAGCAGATGCCGAGCTGTGGGAGACCACTCTGGCCACAAAGTTCTCCCACCTTTACTGACTTACTTATTTCTAAACGCCAGTGTCTTCTTCAGCTTCTGCCACTCACAAGCTCAGCTGCTCCTGGCAAGACGCAGATGGAAGCAGTTTATGGTTTCAACAGATGACCACTGAATCTATTAACGTAATTACGGCCTTAACGTGGAGTAATTTGTACAGTGAGGGCCCCAGCCAGTCTCGCAGGTGAAGACTTTTGAGTTGAGCAGGAGCGTGTTCTAGTGACCACAGATTAAATGAGAGCAATCGTAAGCACTTACAATGCCAGACAGAAAGGGATGCTCGCGGCAGTGGCAGCTACTACATAAAGGGCACAGTCAACAAAAACAGAAAGCCAGCTGATGAGTGAAGAAAACCAGAAAGGGGCCATCCAGGGTGGGCAGGCTCCCCATCTGCCTTTGCCTACTGGGCTGAATGAACACGCGGTGTTTGTTTAGTAATATATTTCTGTTTATATGTGTACTCCCATATGTGCCAGAACAAGGTCTTCACCTGCGTGGACCACACGGAAAGATAAAAGTGGTCGCCACTTGACTTGACCCCGAGAGGGCAGCACCATTCCATCCTAAGGTGAGGAGATGGTGTCTGCTGGAAAACCCAAGTAGTACCTGGTAAACTTAGTGCACGCCCCGGGGAGGAGACAGGAGGTGGCAGCAGCGCTGTGTGCTTGGAGCACAGAGGAAGCCGGCAGAGATACCTTCAGGCTGAGGGTGCCTGGGACCTCTGTTCACAACAGCCACCCAGGTTTTTCTGTGACTGTTTTTTAGTCAAATTATTTATTGTCTTTAATCATTAATAAGTGGCTAATCAAAACTCCCTTAAGTGACGACCGCTGCTGTCTGTAATGCTCTTAAGGACTACACTGTACAGACTGACTAGAGCCCATGACTTCTGAGACTTTCCGAAGATAGATAAGCAAAAAAAATTCCACATGACCTTTACAGAGCTGACAATGGGGACAGAGACAGGCCCTTGACCTGAGGAAGACACCCCTCCTCTGCCTGTATTTCTGGCACTGCTTAGTATTATAACGTCAAGTATAAGACATGCCACAACCAGGACAGGGAAGACTATCTTCAATCATCTACTCAACATAACTCCTACCAGCTTTTGGGGCCATGGGGTTGCCAGTCGATCATGCCATCCCCACCTGCCACCACTGTCTCCAGAAAAGGCTGAGGGGCTGCAGCTCTGCACAGCTCCACAAAGCTAAGGTCAATTGAAGTGGTTTGCCCAACAGTTGCCACAGAATCAAACATGAACTACACTGAAATCGGTAAGACAGTGAAATTTGGCAGTTTGGTTTTACAGTCTAAAAAAGCCACTGAATGTGACTTCTCCATGTATGTAGCCCAATTGCTATTTGAAACACAGAAGAACTTTTTTGTTGTTGTTTTTTGAGACAGGGTCTTGCTCTGTCACCCAGGCTGGAGAGCAGTGGCACAGTTGTAACTCACTATAACCTCGAATTCCCGGGCTCAAGCGATTGCTCAGCATCCTGAGTAGCTGCGACTACAGGTGCGTGCGACCACACCAGGCTAATTTATTTATTTATTTTTTAGAGACAGAGTCTTGCCATATTGCCCAGGCTGGTCTCAAACTCCTAACTTCGAGCGACCCTCCTGCTTCAGCCTCCCAAAGTGCTGGGATTACAGGTGTGAGCCCCGCACCCGGCCCCTAAGGACCTTTTACCTGCTACTGGCTAAGTAGCTTCAGGACTCATTTTTTCTCACACCATTCCTTTGTTTGCTGTGGAAATGGCAGCAGAATTAATGTGCCACAGATAGAAGCACCCCTCACGATATGGCAGCCCTAAGTGGCAGGTTCCCAGCACACATGCCCCCCACTAGGCCCTTCCCACGCTCTCACTAGACGTCAACAGCCAATTATTCCTCTGGCTTTGCCCCAGTTCTTGTTTCAAAACCGTGACACCCTTCACACCCCCAATGTCAATCCCTCAGAGTTGTCACATTCAACAAAACCATCCAATATCACCTACTTTTCAAACTTCCAACTGGAAAATTTCAATCTAGGATGTGCTGCTCTCCTATAAAAACCTTAACTGGGTCCTGACTCACCTACTTCATGTCCTCCAGATCATCAAATAGCTGAGATTAAAACTGCCAAAGGTACACAAAAACTACAATCACATAAGTGATCCAACTCGGCATCAGGATGAGGAGGTGGCACTGCCAGCTGAGACGCCTGAAGTCCAGGCAGCTGCCGACCCTCTGCAAAGGGAGGCCACTGCTTTGCTCTTGCAAGAAAATCCCTGGTATATGGTCCCTAAGAGAAAATCATAATTTCACATGCCTGTAAGATCTCAACATTCAGGCGGCTTCACAAGTTTATGGTGTCAAAGCAATGTTTTAATCTTGCAGAGAGAGCTTTTAGGACATGAAGCTAGAAGTCTGAGGCACTTCTGTAGCACAATGGTTCTCAATTGATGCTAATAGTGGAGTCATCCCACCTGCACTATGGTATGTTCAAAGTAATTTGTTACTAATAATAGTTAAAAGCATCAAAACCACAAATGCTTTCTTCTAACAATGTTCCCTTCACTCCCTTGTATTTCTGCACTGTGTAACCTCTGAGAAGCCCATTTTATCACTGCTGCAGCCCAGACCCTGGTGAGAGCCACACATGTGAATTTCATCTAACATCAAGATGGGCAAGGCTGAGAACTGCCTGGCTGGAATAATCCGTCAATTTGATTTGCTATGTTATCTCATATATACAACATCAACTATAATATTTTGCACAATAAATAGAAACTCAAAGCAGAACATAAGCAGAAGGGAAGGAGAGGTGTTCATCCAAAGTTAGGCTAAAGGAGGAGGAGTGGTGGAGAGGAAGAAAGGAAGGAGGGCATTCCTCGTCTTACCCTGCCAGCCCCTGTGACCGCCAGACCCCATGCAGGGCAGAGAGCACATTCCCATCAGCAGTGCTGGAGCCAGCCTGTGTGAACAGACAAAGAGAAACCCGTTACCTTCTGAAGCTCCCAATCACACACTTGCCTCTCAGATATCCTCAGACACAGAGCTCCCCATCACCCTCATCTAGAACACAGTGTCAGATACCAGGGAGTTTCTTGGCAATCAGGACCTGGCTCGCTCGCCCAGAAGTGCTTACACTCAGATATGCAGGCAAGCAGGGATGTGGCCCACGCCACACGGGTGGCTGCTTATCAGAGCTCACGAGATGACTGATGAACTATTTAACAGCAGAAAGACAGAAGCACTATGAAGCAATGTGAGGAGGGTGGGGAATCATTAGTGTAAATGGTACAACTATGAAACTTGCCTAAGCAGCTAATAAGCATATTTAATAGAGTGCCGTTTAAATGTTCCATTTAAAACGTGATTAACATTCTTAGGTTGGATCCTGCCACCTCCATACTAAAATTTGGCCCATTATTTGTTCTACTTTTCCACAAAGATAGGACTTTTTTGTTTTGGTTCAGTTCAGGTATGTTATACGTATGGCATTCTTTCAACTCTCTATCTAGCAGGGTTTTTTAAAACAATTTTTCTCTTAAACAAATGTTTTCTCTTAAACATTTCTGACAACTGTCTTAACCCAACCAGTTAAGGCCAACCATGACCCTAGGTTCAAAGCCTGTCACTTACCTGCCACATAGCAGGAGGCTCGTCAACCTCTCTGAGCCTTAGGTTTGTCACCAGTAAAAACAGAGTTTATTTGAAGATAGTACTGCCAGGCAGTGGCTCTACCAGCCCTATGTGCTTACATAACATAGGTGAAAATGACTATGAAATGGTACAATATTATGTAGACACTGGGGACATTGTTCCATCAATGGCAGTTTTGTTAGAGGTTGCACAGGCAGCATAAGATGCTATTACAGGTAAATGGTAGCCATTTGTGTTCACTTTATACACCTGTAGTCCTAGTGCTAACAGATAGGAGCATCTGAAGTATCTCCATTACATTATTTCACCACTTACCTTTGCCAGCATAATTCTTGTCTTTGCCACGTCTAGAGGGGTGGTGACTGCAGCGGCAAATCCACCTGTACAAATAATACCCAACACCCAAGTGAGATCCTGTTTACTGTATAATTTTGTAATTTTTAGAATTCCGGACTCGGCCCAAATCACTTCGTCATTATGTACACCTGGCTGATTCAAGAACAGGATGCACACATGCACAATCTTTATCCACACGCTTCATTTCTTTTGCAGCGATACAGAACTGCATGAGAGAAGAAAATGCTCTACCCACTCAGGTGAAAAATACAAGGCTCCACAATTTATCTTGCTCTTCCATTAACTAGCAAACTAATGAGTGTGTATGTTTACATACATGATGAATGTGTACACATGACATACATGTATATGGCCAGATGCCCACTCTCAATATGTGAGACACACTGCTCCTAATGGTTCTCAAAGGGTTCATGACTTTCTATGGGCCACTGTCTTTTATTTTGTTTTGTTTTGTTTTTTTGAAAAGACAGGGTCTCACTGTCTCTCACCAAGACTGGAGTGCAGTGGTGTGATCATAACTCACTGCAGCCTCACCCTCCTAGGCTCAAGTGATCTCTCCACCTTGGCCTCCTCCTGAGTAGCTGGGACTACAGCTGCGCACCACCATGCTTGGCTAATTTTTAAATTTTCTATAGAGACAGGGTCTTGCTATGTTGCCCAGCCTGGTCTTGAACTCCTTGCATCAAGCACTCCTCCTGCCTCGGCCTCCCAAAGTGTTGGGATTACAGGCATGAACCACCACGCCCAGCCTGGACCACTGTTCTTTAAAGTGACTCCAAAATGCGTCTATCATTTCTGTTTTGCATATAGCAAAATGGACAGACAGACTCACATGTGACATTGTGGGGATTTTGGGTATACATGGCTGGATTCTTTGAATTAAAGGAGCAAAGCTTTTTGTGTTTCACGGGCTCCTGATAGCAGGCTAGTCAGAGTTACCTTTCTAAGCTCTCTTCTACACCTTCTTAGCCTGAGTCTCGCTTCAGCACACATTCCACATTATGGCTTCCTTCCTAACCTTCTCTCTCATGTTTGCGTTATCTGAATGTCATGATGGCTGAACTGTACACAGATTGGACTTTTTGAAGGACTTTCTGTTTTAACATAAACCAAGTTTATGGTGTCAATATTTCATTTAAAATGCAGTACAAAGATATATTCTAAATCCGAAGAGGCCCTACAGAGACAGAAATAATAAAAATCCTAAAAGGCGTTACAAAGATTCAGCTTCCATGAGCTAGGGGTAAAGAGGCAGTGTTATAAGGGCAACAGGACACCCGTGTGTGAAGGATACTCCAGAAATAGCACTACTTTCCTTCTCGCTTTTGTGGCTTGTGGACAAGAAGGTCATCTGATCTCTGCCAAATATCTTTCTAATTATGAGGCTGAAATAAGATTATACCAAGCCTCCTCCATATGGTAACACTGATTATGACACTGACTTTTTGAAAGGTGTACCTATTTATGCCCTCATGGTCCATTTCTGGTTACCCCTGAATGTCACACACCTTAGGGGTAATACTATCAACTGACATGAATATTTGAATCCCCTTTGGTTTAGCCATTTCAAATTATGACTATGTAAAACTCTTCATCTCCTATCCAGAGGTTGTCTGAAATTCAGAGACTTGCTAAGCTTTGTGTCTTTTAAATTTTTGTGGACTTGGTCTTGAAATCCTACTCTTTTAACCATATATTCTGCCCTGGAAAAGTAAATATACTTTTAGTTACATAACAGGATCCATGAACACTATCACTATCTCTCTCTCTCTCTCTCTCTGTGTCTGTCTGTGTCTGTCTGTCTGTCTGTCTGTCTGTCTATCTATCTATCTATCTATCTCCCCCAAGAAAGGAAGAAAAGGAAAAAAGACACAAGACACAAAGGCAACAAACTTTACTATCCCAAACTTCCCATACACCAAAATAACAGATTTGGTTTTGTTTCCCTTACCAGCAGCACGGTCTAGCCTGAAAGAACCCTTCTTTGGAGTTGGAAAGACCAACGCTTAAATCCCAGTTCTACCAGTTGTCTAGCCTTAGGTAATTACTTATTCTGTGGCTGAAGTACCTTATGAGCTAGGAACTCTTACAGCCCCATGCTACAGGTGAGGAAACTGAGGCTTATGGAGACTAAAAACTTGAAGATTTTACTTAGTGCAGAGCTGAGACGGGATCTAAAGCCCGTACTGACTCTGGAACTGGGACTCTTACCCACTGGTCTCCTAGTGGCCTCAGTTTTCTGATCTGTAAAATGCAGATAGTAGTATGACACAGGAATTAAATAGGCCTACGCAACATGTCTGGAACAGCATCTGGCTCACAGCAGTAATCACAAAATAATTAACTCTTTCCTTGGTGGGCAGAGCTAATGAGTGCTTTTTCTTCGTATCTTTAGACCAGCACACTCACAGCAGGCACTCGAAAACGCTTAATCGGTACCCTGGTCTATAGTTTTTATAAACTGAAAATTTCAACTCATCCTCTAAAAGGCAGGGAAAGGTAAAGGTAGGAGCTAATATCTGCAGTGCTTACTTCGTATCTGGCATGCCAGGAATGCACTAGGCACTTTCATTGATTATTTGATCTCATTTGCATAGGTGTTACTATTCTCATTTTACAACCAACTTACTTGCCCAGGCCACACAGCTGGTGCGGGACCTGGGACTGTCACATGTATGATGACTCCAAAAGTAATGCTCGTTCCACTACATAATGACTTTGATATATAAGACAAATTAAAATTTGTCCAATTGTTAAACCCACTTTCGTATGTGAAAATGTTCACAAACGATCCTAAACCAATTAAAAAGACCTAAAGGTTGATAAGGAACATCTAATAAATTTAGTTACTGCAAATCAAACTTATTTTGGCCATTAGCAAAGATTTACCATTCCTTTAGTGCGGATGCCTACCAATATTCTCTTGGAGATTTAGGTTTCATGAAAGTAATATGAAGAAAAGTTACAGACAGAAACATGTATGCTTCAATAGGTCCTAACTTTACTACCATGAGAGAAGCTGTATTTTATGTGTTACTAATAGACCAATTTGCCTGTCTTCAACTATCAAAGATTTCTCTAATTCACAGACCTCACAATGCTTTTGTAAGGCTGTAAGGAGGACTTGTGAAGATAATAGAATAGAATAATGGTCATAACGGGGAAGGGCTGGGGGCCAGGACTTTCAGTTAAAATGTAGTTATTTTCTATGTTTTATTTAAGGGCACTGTAAGCTACTGGTAATAAATACAAGGAACAGTCTAACATATGAGACAGGAAATAATTATTTGGTACAGCAATTACAGGCTGCTTTTGTGTTCAAAGCATCTGTGAAACAGTTTTCTATGGTCTCCACTGGAGTTAGGTTTGTACTGAATGTAGGCTAACTGCTTTCGAGGACAGGATTCAGGAGAAACTAAAATTTTATGATAAAACTATTATCTCCTATTTCCTTGGGGAACAAATGCAGATTCCCTAACTGCCCCTCCCCCAACACCCATAAAGACAAAGTAGCCACCTTCCTACAATAAGGCTGGAGCTGTCACCTCTAAGCAGCGGCTGAGAATGTGGGGGCAGCAGTGGGGAAGTGCCCGAACCCACCCCTGGGCAACCTTGCTGCCATTCATTGCTCCTCCAGACCCTACGTTGCCCCTGATTAGTCTGGAAGGGAGAAGAGCACCACCATACCCCTCTTATGCGTGACCTCCAGTGAAGTGTGCAGATGTGGAAGACTTCCCCATCAACAAGAAGGAAAGTGTTTTTTGTTTGTATTTTAATAGAGATTGTGTCAGGCCTTCTCATTTGTTACCCAAATAATCCCTCACCCTGTTCTCGAATTTCAAACCCATGGAGAGATCGCAATCAATGTCTCTTTCCCTGCCTCTTTCTCCCCCACCCTCTTCTCTCCTAGAGAATGTACAGAGGTGTTTATTATGAGAAACTAATCAAAATATACTAGAGTACCAAATACCACTATAGTAGCAAATGTCATAATTACTTAGGCTGCATTATGGTTTATGTTTAGAAGTTAACTCCAAGCAAGGAAGTTGCAAAGTCCTTTGATCCCCCTAGTTTCACCCCTGACCAGAAGCCAAGGGAATTTCTGTGCATGACAAGCCATCAACACCTCCAATCTCACGGGACATTTTTGGATATTTGCGCCAAGTAGTTTATAAAACAAGCATGAACAAGAAAGAGTGCCAAGGATGGCACACAGAATGGTTCATCTGCAATGATTTAGCCAATTTAAACTTGGAAAAGCACATGGGGATGAGAAATCTGATTTCTGATTTGAGGGCAAGTTTCATCACTGCTTTTACAGCCATGTAAGGGTAAAGTCTGCAAGTGCAGCGTGTATTTTAAAGGGACTTCACAAGATATCCTTCATCTCTATATTCTGTAAGGCACCATGTTGCAACTCTTACCGAATCTCACTTTTTCACAAATGGGAATATTTTCAAGTGATGTTTATCCTTCAGAAATGCCTTAAAATAGTAACCTCCTCTGGATCAACAGTTGTACCAAATAAAATTTCAAAATAAGGGATATAAATAAGCAATATATTTATCTTTTGCTAAATATATGTGGTTCTACTGACAACAGGTTTTTTGCAGGCCTTGGACAAACTCCTTCACTTATCAGAACTTCAGCAGAAAAAAATAAGATGCTTATATTGGAGGCATTTTAAAATTTACGAGCTATTAGAGGAGACTGTTGTGTACAGTAACTTTATTGATATGACATTCCTTCACTCAATCAAGAAGGTGAATTACTGTGAAAGTAGGTTTTCATTTTCTGGATGTTAGTTGTTCTTATTGAAATAGTAGTAATTCCTTACATCGACTCGGTTTTGCAGAGTACAGAGTACTGACCATACATTATCTCAAGCCCTGAAGTAATCCCCTAAGGTAGGAATTGTTGCTTCTACATTACAGGTAAGGAAACTGGCACTCAGGAGGGTCCCAAAGTCTCATTCCTGAGTTGGGGAGCAAAAAGAGACTTCAGAATCCTGTAAGTCACACAGCTCAGCCTGTGCTAGATGTGTAGCCATGGGCACCTCGCTCCCTTTCTCCACACCCCAGCATCACTGGAGCACCGGCTGTGCTGCCACACTCCCCAGGTGAGTCACCTTAACTGAAAGGGCCTGGACGGTAGGATCCTACCACATAGATAGAGGATGTCTGATAGGAAGTTCCCTTCTCTCACTCCTTCTGACAGTACAAGTGCTTGGTGTCTATTACAGAGTATTATTCTGAAAAGGAAACTGTAATTAATGCAAATTTCCTTAATAGTAACAATGTCTCTGCAAGCAAATCTTTGAATTGGGTATTTAAGGAATAGGACCAGAGAATATGTTCTTATTTCAACACATGGAAGTTTTATAGTATTGCTAACTTTAAAAAGTAGCCTTACTTATCCAGGATGACTACATTTCCATAATGCGCTCATTTTGTCCCCAGGGCCCAGGAGAGTGTCTACAAAAATGCACATCTCTCTTAGGGACTGGGGAATAATGACTCCTGACCTCTGGAAAATGAATCAAGACCACCTACTTATTTAACACAGCTAATGACTATGTGTCATGTGGAAACGATCATCATCATAATCAATCTGGATTGGTTTCATGTCTACAGGCAAAATTCTTATTGCTGATTATCAATTCTACAAGTCAAATGAGTCTATTAATAAAGAGTCCTATAAAATGAACATTTTGTTTTCCCAATCACGACAACAACAACAAAAATGACCATTAAACAAATTGCAAAATAATTATTTTCCAATAAAGTTAACACCCTAAACCTCGCCTACTGGCTTCACATCTCAACTAAAAGTTTCCTTTTCTGGCAAATTTCCATTGTATTTCAACTATAATTCTAATTTAACATTGTAACAACAAAATATACTTCTCTCTTAGGCTTTTAAACATATCACTTATTAAGCTCTTTAAAGCATTTGAGTTCTCGTTAAAGCCTCACTGGAAAATTCATATGACTTAGTGATGGATAACACGGTATTGCATATTGTCACCTCGCTCTTGCTTTAATGTCTCGAAAATGCCCAGATGTGTAGATCTCCATACTTCCTACACAGAACAGTTTAGCCTTCAGTAAGTTATGGAGGAGCCTCTGCTCTCCTGACACTAGTTAATCTACAGTGCTGTCAAACATGTCACACAAACCGTGAATCATTGCCTTCTGCAGAAATCGCTTAAACCCCCTAAGCACTGCCCAAGGCAGACAGCTGCATGGTGAGCCCTGCACCCACAGCAAGTTTCTTCCCACAGAGGACTTTATAAATCATCTTTAAGATAATTCCAGGGCCTGAGTGAAGGCTTTAATAAAGATAAAAAGAAAAAGAAAAATTTGTCAAAAACAAATTGGTTGTCTTTCAGGCAGACACCTTTTTAGCAGTTTTTTTTTTTTTTTTTTTTCCTCTAAGACACGTTCTTTTCTCAAACAACTAGTGGAGCGCTCTTCATCTAAACAACCTGGAATGTCTAAAGAATGTTGTTTTTGCATAGTTAATATTTTCACATTTTTCCCCCTCTTTGGTCTTTCCCAGTATAATATAATCCTTTGCACCTGCAAAAGCTCCACAGACTGCTGACTGCCAAGAATCCACCACATGATCCTGCCTCCAGGACCAGAGGGCCTGTGTTTAAGGAGAAAGAAAAATACAAGTTATTAAATATTTGAATTTATCGGAACCTCCTGTGGGTTAGCTCTGGGGATGGGAACTTAAGTGAGAAGCTATTTTGGTGGCATTCTTTACTGATGACATAAGTGACTTTCCCAAAGACTTAACTGCTTTCTAAAATAAGTCAAAGAAATGAGAGTGACAGCTACATTAGAGTACTCACAGTAAACAATTTTCAGAGAATACATATGTGTGTGTGCACGCACACAAAACATCATCGCCACAATTCAGATAGTGAACTGACTCATGACCCACAAGTTTTCTTGTATCCCTATGTAACCCCTCCTTCCTGTCCTTCCTCACTATCCCCTAAGCAATCTGATCTGTCATTCTAGATTAGTATGCCTTTCCCAGAATGTTATATCATTGTAATCACATATTTTTAAAATCCAACTTCTTTTATTCAGAATTATTTCGTGATTCACCCACGTCATGCAGATATCAACAGTTGCCTTCTTCTTCATTAGTAATATTCTGTTGTATGGATATACCGTGATTTACGCATTTACCTGTTGATGGACATTTGGGATTTTTCCAGTTTGGGGCTATTACAAATAAAGCCACCATGAACATTTGTATACAGGTCTTTATATGTATACATGCTTTCGTTTCTCTTGGAGAAATACCTAGCGGTGAAATCACTAGATCACATGGGAGTTATACGTTTAACTTTTTAAGAACTGCCAAACTGTTTTCCAAAGCGATTGTACCATTTTACATTCCCTTGAGTTCTGGTTTCTCCACATCTTTCCCAATACTTGTTATCATCACCACTTTAAAATTTTAATCATTCTAGCAAGTGTGTTGCAGTATTTCTTTCTTTCTTCTTTTTTTTTGAGACAGACTCGCTCTGTCACCCAGGCTGGAGTGCTGGAGTACAGTGGTGCAATCTTGGCTCACTGCAACCTCCAACTCCTGGGTTCATGTGATTCTCCTGCCTCAGCCTCCTGAGTAGCTGCGACTACAGGCGCCCGCCAACACGCCCGGCTAATTTTTGTATTTTTAGTAGAGACGGGGTTTCACCATGTTGGCCAGGCTGGTGTCGAACTCCTGACCTCAAGCGATCCACCCGCCTCAGCCTCTCAAAGTGCTGGGATTACAGGTGTGAGCCACCGTGCCTTCCTTGTGGTTTTAATTTGTATTTCCCTAATGATGTTGAGTTGCTTTTCATGTACTTATCTGCCATCCACAACATACTGTCTTTGGTGAAGTGTCTGTTCAAATATGTTGCACATTTGTACTGGGTTACCGTATCTCAATGACTGCATTTTAAGAGTTCTTTACATATTCTAGACATAGCTCACTTACAGATGTTTTCTCCTAGTCTTGTCTTTTCATTCTTTTAACAACATCTTTCATCATTCTTTTAACAGCGTCTTTCAAAGAACCGAAGTTTTTAATTTTGATGAAGTCCAAATTATTCTTTTACAGATCTTGCTTTTGGTGTCACATCTAAGAAATCTTTGCCTAACTCAAAGTCACAAAGATTTTTTGATCCTGTGTTTTCTTCTAGAAATTTTATGCTTTCAGGTTTTACATTTGTATCTATCATCCATTTTGAGTTAATTTTTATATATGGTACAATATGTAGATTGCAGTTATTTGGTTTTGTTTTCACATATGGATATTCAGTTGTTCCAGTGACTGGGAAAGATAATCATTTCTCCAATGAACTGCCCTCTTGCTTTTGTCAAAAATCAATTGTCCACATATGTGTGGGTCTATTTCTGAACTCTCTATTCTGTTCTCATCTATAGGCCTATCTTGATATCAATTCCATACTTTCTTCACTACTGTAACTTTATAATGAATCTTGAAACCAGGTAGTATTTGTCTTCCAAATTCTTTTTCAAAGTCCTTCTACCTATTCTAAATATTTTGCGTTTCCATATGAATTTTGCAATCTGATTATCAATTCCTACGAAATAACCTGCTAAGACTGTGATTGGGAGGCACCAAATCCATGGATTATTTTGGAGAGAACCAGTTGTTAATGTTGAGGGGTTTTCTTCTCATAGGCATGGCATCCCTCTCCATTTGACTAAGGCCATCTTTTGTTTCTCTCCACACTGTCTTAGTTTTCAGTATACAGGTCTTGCACTGGTTTTGTCAAATTTATCCTTAAGTATTTCACATGTTTTGATGCTACTGCAAATCGCACTGTTTTTTAAATTTCAGTCTCTGGTTGTTCATTGCTAATATGTAGAAACTGAAACTGGTTATCAACACAATTGATTTTTGTACACTGATCTTGTATTCTGCAGCCTTGCTAAAGTTACCAACCTCATAGCTTTTTTTTTATAGAGCTCATCAAATTTTCGACATAGATGACCGTATCATCTGTGAATAAAGACAGTTGTACTTCTTCCTCTCCAATTAAGGTAACTTTTATTGTTTATTTTCATTTTTGCCTTACTGAATTGAGTAGGACCTTCAGAATAATGGTATGCATTGCAATAGTGACCACAAATATTAACAAAAAAGACCTCTTTAATATATTAATTTAAATGGTTAGAAAAGTATAATGACTTTCTGAGAGTGGTCTGACATTTTTAGGGATAATCAAATACACAGCAACTAAAAGAAGAACAGCAAAGTTCATTTTAATTTCCTACTCTGAATGCTTCTCCACTGACAACTATCTCTGGAAGGTTGGGAGGGTCACTGAGGGGATGAAGAAGATACCATAGCAATTCATTAGGTACAAGACCCTGTTTACTCTGTCAACTTTCACAACTTCTCTTAAGTCAGACAGCTACTATGTTAACTATCTAACAAATTAAATATGTGACAGCGTGTGGTTTGAGGACCAACATTTCCCTCTATCCATACTAACGTGAATGATTCTCTGAAAGTGTATTAATTCAATTTACTGCACTGAGAGTGCAGCTATCAAATAGGTATTTATCACCTTACTTGTGAAAGCAGATAAGCTAAAAAAGAAAAGACTTATTAGAAACAGGTTTCTAAAGATAATATTGCCATTAAACAGAGTATCTGGTATATTTTCAGAAAATGCTCTAATGTTTGCAAATACATCTGTATGCTTTAATAGAAAGCATTATTTTTTCCAGAGCTCCTAGAAGCACTGCAGAAAGAATAAGAAACAAGACAATGGAATCGCTTTTTCTTTACTTTTAAGGTGGCAAAGGGTGTATTTTATCAGGCTAATGCCAGTTTTAACAGCAACATTTACTTCACCAACTTAGTAGAAAAGCAATGCAAAATATAAACTAGATTTCTGTTGATGACTAAAGGTCACTTTCAGTTAATCTACTTATATCTTTAAATGTTCCAAAGAGTAGAAGGCTACTCCAAATAGACTTGAAATGCTGGTAATAATGCTGAGTTTATAAGCAAAAGTAAATAACAATAAGATGTGAATGTGATAAGAGATCAAAAATGTTATGCAAGTCATAAATTCAACAAATACTTACTAGGTGTCAGGTATTGTAGTCAAGAAAAGAAAAAGTAACAGTCCCTAGGTCTAATATTTGATGAAGGTATGGTGGGGGCAGAAGAGGACTATACAAGAGAGAAGTGAGGTGACAGAGAAAGCTTCACAGAGGTGCCTGTTATAATCTAGGGAGAAAAAAAATTGGTTGCCAGGGGGGGAAAAAAACACAATCAAAATAGACTCAGATGGCTGAAGACAACATTTAAAAATAGAATCTCCACAGATAAGTCTAACTTTCCACTATCACCTGGCCAGAATAATGAGCCTACAAAAAACACATAAAGAAATAATTTGGTATTTGACATGGATACTAATAAATATCTTAAAGCAAACAAAAAATCTCTAGAAGATCCAAAACATTTAAAGTGAGAAACTTCAGTGGCAAACACAAAGCATGACGTAAAGAATGACTGTAACAGCAACCACAATACACACTTCCATAGAACATACAGAACTTCCCACATTCCAGGTGTGAAGCACTTTCCATACATCAGCTCATGTAATTCTCTCCAGAATCTTCCGACGTATATGTAATTTCTATTATCTTGTCATTTTATAGACAAAAACATTGTGGCTCACGCCTGTAATTCTAGCACTTTGGGAGGCCGGGATGGGAGGATCACTTGAGGCCAAGAGTTTGAGACTAGCCTAGTTAACACAGTGAGATCCCATCTCTAAGAAAAAAATTGTCTAAAGATGAGGCTCAAAGATGTTAAGTAACTCATAGATTAAACAGCGAGTAGGAAAGCTGGGATCTGGATGGGACACTCTGGTGTGGGCATGAAAACACATGGGTTTGGATCTATAGGATATAGTTGTCCTGGTAACACACAGATAAGCATTCATGAGACACTTTACTTCCACACGCAAATCACAATTTCTACCGGAATGATTTAAAATATCCAAGTGAATGAACAAACTATGTCAATGTCTGAAACAACTTGCTTAAATGAGTTTGAAATGATTTTTCTAAATGAGGAATTGTCTGAATACAGAACTTCAGAAATGTAATATTGAGACCAATCTAAAAAGAGCGTTATTTACAAATTATTCATTTGAGTGCAACCTTAAACTCATAAAACAACAATAATCAGAACGTGACTGGTAAAAAATACATAAATTATAGAAATATTTTGAAATTACATATTTGCTCATCTATTTGGAGGGACAACAGAATTGTAATAAACAAAATACTCTAGCTGGAAGACATTACTCACAGGAAGACTATGTATTGATTATGACATTCACATAATTTTAGACTGGAATGTAGGATAAAAATATAGTACAGGAAACAATATAAATTATTACTATTGACAATATTAGTTGGGATTTACTGACTACCTACAATGCTCTAGGCACTATGCTAGAGATTTTACACGTATAATCTCATTCAATGTTGAGAAGTATATTATTCTCCACAAAAACAGGTGAGGGGCAAGTTCTAGGAGATTTGCCTGAGGTCACATAGATAGTAAATGGGAAAACTGAGGCTGGTTCGTCCTGCAAATAGCATTATGTTTCCTCACTATCATATACAGCTCAACTTCTAGTCGAACTACATCATAATACACACGTTATTAAATATTTTGAAGTTAATACAATGAATTTAAATAATGTGGGTTTACAAAAGTTTTCTTTTTTTTAAGAATCTGCCGAAAATTTTCTAAATTTCCATAATTTCTCAACCTAAATAAGTAATTTCATTGCCACGGAGGTCTAATGATCATTTCTGTCAAGGTGGATAAATGATTAGGGGAGGAGAGGGGCATTAAGGGGCCCGAATGTGAAGAAGCAGTATTGGAGTCTCAACTCACGGAGGAGGTTGTATACCAAAATAACAATAAGGAATTTAAAAAGCAAGGGGCCACATTTTCCCTGATGTTTGCTTATTTATCCCAATTCAATGTCCCATTTCCTTTTTCTGTTCAAATGTAAGTAACTTAAGAGACAGGATCTTGTTCTGTTACCCAGGCTGGAGTGCAGTGAAGTGATCACAGCCCACTGCAGCCTCCAACTTCTGCACTCAAGCGATCTTCCCGCCTCAGCCTCCTGAGTAACTGGGACTATGGGCAAGGGCCATCATGCCCGGCTAATTTATTTTATTTTTTTTTAGGCAGCATCTTGCTATGTTTGCCCAGGGTAGTCTCAAACTCCTGATCTCAAGTGATCCTCCCACCCCAGCCTCCCAAGTAGCTGGAATTACAGTATAAATGAAATTTTCACATGAATCTATGGTTACATTAATGAGAAATAACAAGTTTAAGTAATGAGAACAGAAGTCAAAAATGTTCTTAGTTTCACTTCGGTAATTTTTCTTAAGTAAAGCTTCCTTAATACAGGTTGATTAGAAACCATGTCTAATAGGTTGTATGACACTTATTTTGAAATAATTTTAGATTTGCAGAAGAGTTACAAAAATAGGAACATTCCACCGAGTGCAGCGGCTCGTGCCTATAATCCCAGCACTTGCTGGAGTCTGAGGTGGGAGGATCACTTGAGCCCAGGAGTTTGAGACCAGCCTGAGCAACACAGGGAGACCCTGTCTCTACAAAAAAATTTAAAAATTAGCCAGACGTGTTGGCACACCCCTGAGTCCCAGCTACTAGGGAGGCTGAGGCAGCAGGATTGCTTGAGCCTGGGAGGTTGAAGCTGCAGTTATCAGCGATCACACCACTGCAATCCAGCCTGGGTGACAGAGCAAGACCCTAACTCAAAAAATAATAATAATAAAGTTCCCACATATCCTTCACCCAGCTTCCATAGTATAATGATCAAAGCACAAGACTGAGATTGGTACAACACGATTAACTAAGCTACAGACCCTAGTTGAGTTTCACCATAATAACTATTGTTTAAAAGTAAGCAATTTTTAAACATCAGCTTGACTTTTTACATTAACAGTATTTGTATTATTCATTAGGATACTCAGTGATACCACTACAAAAACAATCAGGTTGTAATTTCCCAAGTGATTCTTCACTTAATGCTAAAGGCCTATCAGAGGAAGAACAGCATGAAGTAGTTTGGCTCCCCGACCCCCACCCCAAGATAATAGCTATTAGCACCAGTAGTCATAGGCCAGAAAGCAAACACCAGGCACAATACTATGAAGTGGCTGGGAGTCCAACCCCAGACAAAGTGTCTTCTATTTAAAGTATAGCCTGAAGAGAAAGCTTTGTTTTTCACTTTTAAAAGACCCACCCAAATAAGCACTACTGTCTTATGAATAACACACTGAAAATAACTGTTTTGGCTCCAGTGAACAAATACTTACAACTTGGGACTTCTTTAGCTGCTCTATTCAAAAGCAGTTATATGGCTTCCAACCTTACAAGATGATGATATTTTACTACATGCTTTTTATGCACGTAGTAAAATAAGTATGTGCACAGAATCATCTACTCAATTCCAAATTAGTAACATCAGATGACTAAATTTAAGATAATGGAAAGGATAATGCTTAGTTTTTTCAAACCTAGGCTTGCTCTTGATATCATCCTTTGGGTAGGTCTCACTGCTGTGAGTTTACCACCAGAAGTTTATAACAGATTAAAGACAGGAGACAATGATTTTCGTGCACATACTTTCCATACTGTAGTTGATCAAGCTATTGTGTAGCTTTTGCACATATATTTTTAAAAACAAAGCAACAGCTGCCTATAATTTTATCATTCAATCAGATGAACCATCTCTCTGTGAAGTACTCACATACTACTATGTCTACAAAAGAGATTTCTAATAGCAAGTTCTGAAACTGAAAACAGTATCAAACATAACTGGGAACCACAATTCGGCTTTCATTCCGCCACACCATAGCTCTTGCAATACGAGCTAGTGGCTAAAAGGCTAAAATGAATTTTTCACATAGCACTACTTTTCATAATTAAAAATGGATATACCTAACTGATAATTAGGAATCCCTTATGGTATACAGGCTGATTTGGGTTATAAAGGCAGCTAGACTGAAACTGTTCTGGGATGTGCAAGCAGCATCAATTTTATATGCGTTGATGTGTACCTTGTTTTGGGCAATAATATATGTTGGCTGGTTGAGATATTTAGATATTTGCATTCTAGATAAGTCGGTAAAGATATTAAGAATTTATAAGAAAATCTTGAACTAATGATTGTGCTGGTAATTACAGGCAAAGACATTGATTATTCTTAAGCAAAAGCAAGACGGACTAAAATGCTGGGTTTGCTTAGTAATATTTAGGTTTTAGAGTTTATACAGTGATATTTTTGGATATGACTGGGCTAGATTTTAGATATGTGGGGGGATATTTATTCTGACTGGGGGTTCTATGAGCTTTCTATTTGTGGTTCTTATTAGTTGTATTAGTCCATCTTCACATCGCTGATGAAGACATACTCAAGACTGGGCAATGTACAAAAGAAAGAGGTTTAATTGGACTTACAGTTTCATATGGCTGGGGAGGCCTCACAATTATGGCAGAAGGCAAGGAGGAGCAAGTCACATCTTATGTGGATGGCGGCAGGCAGAGAGAGACCTTGAGCAGGCAAACTCTTGTTTTTTAAAGCTATCAGATCTTGTGAGACTCATTCACTGTCATGAGAACAGTGCTGGAGAGATCTGCCCCCATAATTCAATCCCCTCCCACTGGGTTCCTCCCCGACACCAGATTCTCCCAGTCTCATGAAATGGTATAACTGCAGACCCTGAGCACTGAGCATCTTCTAATTCTTGTTTATATTACTAAAAGTATCAGAGAAATTTGTTGTGGGTAGGGTGGTGGTAGACATTTTAACTACTATTAAAACAAGAATCAACAAGAAAAAATGCTATTTATTCTTAAACTTGAAAACATAGCTTTTATGTAGTACTGCACGTTTAAAATACTTATAAAACATAAAAGAGAGATCTAAGTAATTATTATATACATTGAACTATTGATATAAGTGAAGTGATAATGCATTGGTCCCTGATTTCTATGACAAAGCTATGATTTCATCTTAGAAAAGTATTAGCATAATGTTGCTGTCTTACAAAACCAAACTGATTTTATTTTCATTTTGCTTTAAATACTGCTTAGCTTAAAGATTACATCTCATCTAGCTATTGCTTTGTAACACCCTGTAGCTGTAAGCAAAACCACTCGGACCTGACAGTATTCTTAACAGTTCTCCACACTGCAATATAAACTGATGTCTCACACTAAGAAAATAGAAAAAAAATGCATTCTCACAGGAAATTTTATCATATCCTTTCATAATAAGCTTACTTTTGACTTAAAGCTTGATAAGAAAAGATCTGTATGGTTAAAAAGGGAAAACTCTTTTATAGCTGTGAACATACCTTTAAAAGAATGTATAAATAAAACAGTTAATGTAGATACAGTTATCCAACTTTGCATTCAACTTGAAAAAGAATGCTAACCTTCAAACAATTAGCAAATAGTTACATAAACACCTGCTGTGTAAAAGACAGAACCATAAAGAATAAACAGAAGACACAGTTTCTTCCTCCAGTAAGCACCGTCCTGTGGGGAGTTAAACACAAGCACGTGGAAAATGCGGTTCTGGCTGAACTCATTAACTGTGAACTTATCTGTGCTCTCCAGGGTTGGTCTCTGAGAACTGACTCAAGTGAGCACAGTTTAATTCTTGCCCAAGCTCAGCAGATTCAACAGATACTGGGGAGAGGTGGTCTAAGAAATATGCTGGCCAGGCTTTCCTAAGCTACATGTCATCATTAAGGAATCAATGCAATTTACAGAAATGCCTTCAATGAGCTGACTAAATATGACCTCAACTTTTTATCAACTTTTGAGTATACGAAAATACAAAAACGTTATGAAACACATCATGTGTGGTGTGCATAATTACATGCAACGTGATTAAGAATATCAAGTCTGGAGTTAGATCTGAACCTGAGTTCAAATCCTGGCTGTACTCCTTAGTACTCCCATGGCCTTGGGCAAGGCGTTCAAACTCTCCTTCCATTTTCACATCTACAGAACAAAGAGCAGGCCAGCACCTACTTCACAGGACTGTCATGAAGATGAACAGGAGATGTGTGGGAAGTGTTACTACAGTGCCTGGCACAATGTAGCTTTGAAAAATGTTGGCTGTTCTTGCTTTTATTATGGCTGTTATCATCACTAAAAAATCACCTGGTAACCTGAGTCACCTGTCTGCTACGCAGCACACAGTAAAAGGTGCTCAGGCAACTAGGTGAAAGACAACCTTATTGAGCCCTGCTTCCCTGGTTTTAAGGTGGGGATAACAACAAGGCCCACCTCTCTGGGTTGTCTGTGGTGTGAAGAAGACAGTAACAAATGCATCGTGCTTAACCCAGAGCCTGGCACACAGTGTCTGCTCATCACACCACTGATGTCGTGAATAATCATTCCAATGATGTAAGTGCATAACTAAATAAACTAAGTTATTAAAATACCAGTAAGGAAATAAATAGGTGTTATGATTACGGAGGAGGGAGGAGGGGAAAGTCCTACTTTGGAGAGGGGTAGACTGGGAACGTCTCTCTGGGGTGACATGTGATCTAAGGCCTGAGTAATGGGGAAAGAGGAGACATGAAAGAGGTATGGGGAAGGGGGATGGAGAGAGGCCTAGGGAAAGAGCTGGAATGAATGCTCCATGGGGTCAGTTGTGTCAGTCCTCTTCATCACTGTATCCCCAGACCCTGGAAAATGCCTGGCATATAATAGACACTCAGTAATGACATATACACTATTTATATATTTCAAAACATCATGCTGCACACCTTAAATATACAGATATTATTTGTCAATTTTCAAAAATATGAAAAAACTCAAAATTAAAAAAATTATCACACATAAAAAATGATGTATATAGAATGAAGGAAGAAAGAATATTTCTAGCAGGGAGATCTACAAATGTAAAGGCCTTGGTACATCTCAAAAAAAAACAAAAAACAAAAAACGAGGGGAGGCGCTAGGCAGCAGCACAGTCAGCGCAACGTGGCTGGGCACAGCGGGTGAGTGGCACAGGATAAGGCTGAGGCAGACAGAGGCCAGATTACACAGTGCCTTGCCAGCCAGAGCTTAAGCTCTGGGTTTATTTTTCTTTTAACGAGATGCCACTGACAGGTTTTAGCAAGGAATAGTATGGTCTAATTTCTTTTTCTTATTTTTTTAAGAGACAGGGTCTCACTCTGTCACCCAGGTTGTGAGCTCAAGTAAGTCTCCCACCTCAGCCTCCCACACAGTTGGGACTACAGGTATACACCACCAATCCCAGATAATTTTTTTTTTTAAATTTTTGTAGAGATGGAGTCTATGTTGCCCAGGCTGGTCTCAAACTCCTGAGCTCAGGTGATCTTCCAGCCTAAGCCTCTCAAAGTGCTGGGATTACAGGCATGAGCCACTGTGCCTGACCTAATTCATTTCTTTAAAAGATCACTCTGGCTGCTGTGTGAAGAAGATATTTTGGGAAAGCCTGAGTGAAATGAGGGAGACCACTGGAGAGGCCAGTGTAGCAATTCAAACAAGGGGTGTTAGAGGCTTGAACTAGAACAGTGAACTTGTTGATGGGCTAGATGATGAGGGATAAAAGAATACAACTCTGGAATCATTCTTAAGTTTCTATTTGAGCAAGCATAAGACAACTTTGCTATTTACTGAGAAGTGGACCAACTAGGAAGGAACAGATTGGGAAGAAGACAAATAAAAACTGACAGTTCTGTTCTGACCTAGCCACTCAGAGACATCCTGAGTGAGGATGTCAACTAGGCAGCTGGTGATCTGAGGCTGCCACTCAGAGGAAGGGGCTTGCCATGGAGCTATAAACATGCAAGTTGGTATAAAGATGGTATCCAAAGTCAAAGGATAAGATAGAATAGCAAGCTACAGGTCTTTGTCAGATAATAAAAACCATGAAATCTATCATGCTTCTCTTCTTGTTGGGCTGCCAGAAAGTTCCAAAGTAAATATAAATCTTCAAGGAAAATTATCTTCTCTAAGACTTTGGATATGATAATCTACTGCTTTTGCTTCCCCATCTCTTTATGGTGTCTTGTCCTCTTTCATCTAAAACATGCTTTTGTAAGCATATGTATAATAAAGAAAAGAAAAACAAAGGAAATGATGTAGCACAGTAACAGGATTTGGGGAGCAAGTATTCTGCAATAAGAGACACATTACATTTAAGTTATCAGCGAGTTGGGTGCCACTCTGACGGACTCTCAGCTCCTCAAGGGCATTAAGCCATTTCTTATTCATCTTTGCATTCTTGTGAAATGCAACCATATCCAGCTCAGAGTAGACAGGCACCAGAGCTGCAATGACAGCAGGTATCATTTACTTGTAAATTGAAGGGGTTAAGGCCTTATCTGAACACTATAAGATGTTTTAAACACAATATGGTGGGTGATTAAATACGAGTCAGTGACACAGACAAATCTGTGGTAAGGGCAATTCCTCAAGGCCTTCATTAGAAGACTTCAAGCAGGAGATTAAACACTGAATTGAGATTTGAGTGATGCATCACTTTTGGATCCTTGGAAGCATACTTCAGAAAGGAGTCAGAGAACAGGGAAGGGGAGAACATATTTAGAGGCAGTAAGGAGGCTATTCTGGCTGGAGGGGAAGAATTTTGTGTGTGCGTGTGGGTGTGCACACGCGCGCGCGCGCGCACACACAAACACACACACACACACACACACAGAGTATAGGGCAGAAGCTGAAAAAACCAGTCAAGGACAGGGTGTTGAGAAACTTGAATGCCAAGAACTTCATGTTTTAGAGTTTTAGAAAGTTATATGTTCCTGAGAACCTAAGTGTTACTGAAGGAGAAGTTTAAAAAGATCAGACACATCCAAAATGTAGAATGGATGAGAAGAGAACCTACTAGGATGTGGGAAAACATAAGGTACTATGAATCAGGTGAAATGTGGCCACAAATTCCCAACAGTGACGTCAACAAAATTTGTTGAGTAATGTGATATAGAGAAAGAGCAAGAAGGGAATCAAATTTTAATCTGAGACTTGAGACCAGGTGGCCAGGAGAATACTGATTAACAGAAATGGGAGACAGCAAGAAGACATGATTTTACAAGAAAGATGATGACTTTTAGACAGAGCTGAATTTAAGGTAACAGTGGCCACCACCACCTCCAGCCCCTTACTCCCTGCAGTACCATGTGATGCAATCTGCTAGTCTTGGCTAAGAAAAATTTTCCTGAATGGTATTCCCACATAAACACAAATAAACACAGTGGAGAAATCCTTTCATATAATACAATCTCCTTCTATAGCTGCAAACTCAAGTTTAAATAGATAAAATTGTAAACACACACAAAAAAAAGTTCCAAAAACTGTCTACTTCTACAAAAGCACTGTGATTGTACGTTCAGATGTTTTAAAAACAGTATTGTATGAAAAGATGCTCAACATTATTTAGTCACGAGGGAACTAGAAATTAAAACCCCAATGAGATACCAATTCACAAGTACTAGAATGGCTGGAAAAAAAATTTAACCTAATAGTAACAAGAAATGACATGGATGTAGAGCAACTAGAACTCTCATACACTGTTGGTGGGAATGCAAACTGGTACAGCCACTTTGGAAAACACCTTGACAGTTTGTTTCTTATAAAATTAAACATACACCTTCTGTATGACCCAGGGATGCTACTCCTGGCCTCTTACCCTAGAGAAGTAAAAACCTACATCCATACCAATACTATATGCAAATACTTACGACAGCTTTATTTATAATCATCAAAAACTGGAAAACAACTCAAATGTATATAAACTAGTGAATAAATTGTAGCATATCCATACACATATGGAATACTACAAAGTAATAAAACAAACTACTGGTACAAGCAACAACAGGAAAGCATCTCAAAAATATTACATTAAGTAAAAAAAAGCAAAGCACAAGATGGTATAATAGTACCCTGTATCTATTTCTATGATGTTCTGGAAAAGAGAAGACTACAGAACAGTGGCTCACAGGGGCTGTGGGTACAGAAAGGGCACTGACGGCATGAGGGAACTTTCTGGGTTGATGGAAATTTGGTGGTGGTTATAAACATTTATTGAAACTCACAAAAATGTACAGGTATAAAGGGTGAATTTTATCATATGTAAAGCGTTCCTCAAGAAACCTGACTTGACAGAAAAAAAAATGGCAGCATCTTAACATTTGCTCAAAGAGAATTTTTAAATCTTAGCATTGTCATCTATGATTACTCTGAAAAATTCTGGACATTTCTTAACTAGCTAGAATTCTACAAATGTCCTTCATATTGAAAAGAAATAAACACTATGCTTTTTCCTTCTTCAGGCCTCAAAACATTCCTTTGCAGAATTAGGGCATAAGGATGTTAGAGTGTGCAGAAACTGTGTGAATGCTGGTTATTGAGACATTAATAAAGTAAGTCTTGTTTGCTGGACAGCTGTTGGCTTCATTGTTCTTTTGTCACACACTAAAAAGGAGAGCTGTTATACGAATGGAATGTGACCTTCTCATTGGATAGCTGTTACATCATGCCCTGAAACACTGCCAGAGAACTCTATTTTCACCACGCACCACATAGGAAACGGTAAAACAAACAAACAAAACAACAAAAGAGCCAAAAAACTATATTAAATGAGCAATACTACTCCTTAAAATCAGATCACTTATAAGAAATACTTCTCGATACTTAACATCTCATAATTTACTTTGTTAATGAGTAATGTTTTTTCTCAATTTAGTATACTTTAGTATATACCTCAACAATTTATTTCCGAGTACAAATAATTTTTATGATACTCTTCAAAATGCATTTTGTATGAGCACTCCAGGACTAGTCAATCTATAATATTATGAGAGTAACTCCTTTATTTTTGTATTAGCTAATGCCTACCTAGATTATTTTATAGCCTGGTCATTTATGAACCATTTTCACTAGAACAAGGGCTTTCAAAGTTTTTGGACCATTATCCACAGCGAGAAATACATTTTACATTGCAACCTAGATACATATGTGTGTGCATGCATGCATAACATTGAGGTCTTACAAAATAAGACTTACTCTTACCACGTAAGATGCCCTCTACTATATTCTTCTTGATTATGGTCTTTAAAATGCTGACAAAGACCCACACAATTTATATCATGGCCCACAGTTTTCAGTATCACTGCACCAGAAAGTGAAAAACCAATGTAACATCTCTGCATGTTTTGAATGTAGGCTTTTTAAAATGTCTTTTGCTGTTATTGTTGTTGTTGAAGTTCCAGGGTATGTGTGCAGGATGTGCAAGTTTGTTACACAGGTAAATGTGACCCATGGTGGTTTGTTGCATGTATCAACCCATCAGCTAAGTATTAAGCCCAGCATGTGTTAGCTATTTTTCCTGATGCTCTCCTTCCCCCTGCACCCCACAACAGGCCCCAGTCATTGTGTGTTGTTCTTCTGTGTCCATGTATTCTCCTTGCTCAGCTCCCACTTATAAGTGAGAACATGCAGTGTTTGCTTTTCTGTTCCTGCATTAGTTTGCTGAGGATAATGGCTTCCAGCTCCATCCATGTCCCTACAAAGAACATAATCTCATTTCCTTTTTATGGCTGCATAGTATTCCGTGGTGTGTATGTACCACATTTTCTTTATGCAGTCTATCACTGGTGGGCATTTGGGTTGATTCCATGTCTTTGCTATTATAAATAGTGCTGCAATGAATATACGTATGTATGTATCTTTATAACAGAATGATTTATATTCCTTTGGGTATACACCCAGTTAATGGGATTGCTGGGTCAAATGGTATTTCTGGTTCTACGTCTTTGAGAAATCGCCACACTGTCTTCCACAATGGTTGAACTAACTTACATTCCCACCAACAGTGTAAAAGCGTTCCTTTTTCTCCAAAGCCTCACCAGCATCTGTTGTTTCTTGACTTTTTAATAATCGCCATTGTGACTGGTGTGAGATGGTATCTCATTGTGGTTTTGATTTGCATTTCTCTAATAATCAGTGATGTTGAGCTTTTTCTCATGTTTGTTGCCTGCATGAAAGTCTTCTCTTGAGAAGTGTCTGTTCATGTCCTTTGCTCACTTTTTAATGGGATTCTTTGTTTCTTTCTTGTAAATTCATTTCAGTTCCTTGTGGACTCTGGATATTAGACCTTTGTCAGATGAATAGGTTGCAAAAATTTCCTCCCGTTCTGTAGGTAGTCTGAACGCTCTGATGATAGTTTCTTTTGCTGTGCAGAAGCTCTTTAGTTTAATTAGATCCCATTTGTCAATTTTGGCTTTTGTTGCAATTGCTTTTGATGTTTTCGTCATGAAATATTTGCCCATGTCCATGTCCTTAATGGTTAAAACATGTTGTTGTTTTTTTTTAAATAGCTCACTGACCTTCCCCAAGGTTGTCTGACAACTCACCACACTCTGCTCCTTCCCTCTGGAGGCTCCTAGTCCTGGCTGGAGTGAGCAACCAAGATGGAAGGGACAGTCAGAGCCCTAAGACCCTGCTGCTCCCCATCCAAGTGGTCCTTACACAGGGTGCTAGGGGAGCTGGTCCTTCTCAGTCTTCAAGTATTCAAGGATTTGCATTTTTCCTCTTCCATTTTCCCTCACTGTTAGTCTTTAACTTCTAAACACACACACACACACACACACACACACACACACACACACACACGCACGCACACAGCAAAATGAAATTTAACGGTGGAGAAAGAATGGCAATATGGAAAAAAGTAAAACTAAGTTTTTTCTTATTATCTGTGGATTTCAGTGCCACCTAGGAGCACAGCCACCTGAACAAGTTTAAAAGGCTGAAATGGCATGTAAATCACACATAAAATATATTTTCAACTGCTAATAGGTTTGAGTTGCTGAACTTCTAGTCAACATTATGTTCTACTCTTCCACACTCACACTATTAGGTATGTTATAATTAGAGATAAATTTTACGTGAAGATTGAGAAACTTACTTTTAAGGACTCCCATAAGGGAAACTGGACCAAAGAAAAAGGAATCTGAAGAGAGAGAAAAAAAAAATCAAATAAATTAGGCAAAAAAGAGCCAAGTTTGCCTGTATGACTATACGAGCCTATAAATATTATTTCAACTTTATAACAAAGCTAATATCAAACAAATTCACAGTTACAGTAGACATAATGTTTAGAAAAAGAGTTAAACTGTGGCCTGTAGATTTTCATTTTTTGTTGGGAGGAAGTCTCGCTCTGTCACTCAGGCTGACAGATCACCACCCTCGACCTCCCAGGCTCACGAGATTTTCCCACCTCAGCCATCAGAGTAGCTGGGACTACAGGCACACGCCACCACACCCAGCTAATTTTTGTATATTTTCTTTAGAGACGGGGTTTCACCATGTTGCCCAGGTTGGTCTCAAACTTGAGGGCTCAAGCAATCCACCTGACTTGGCCTCCAAAAGTGCTGGGATTACAGGCGTGAGCCACTGAGCCTGGTGATCTTCTGAGTTTTTGAGCCCAAGGGACATAAAATGATGTTGTGAATCCCCTTTGAAATGGAAACAGAAGCACAATAGTCTGGCTACTGAAATGACAAAATAAATATTTCCCAGCATAATAAAAACACTTTAGGACGTGACATTTCTGTGCTTAAGAGCCAAGGCTGTCTACTCCTTAGCAGGCAGTGTTAGGATTTAAAGGAGAAACACAGAGGAGAGAGAAGGAAGGTAAGGGGTGGTGGGAGAAAAGTGTTAGGGGAATGGGGAGACAACAGAGCGGAAAGAGGGAGCAGGAAGAGAAGGGGAGAGAGAAAGGAGTGGAAGAAAAGGAAAGAAAGTGGAGAGAGGAAAAGAGATGGGTAAAAAAGGAAGCAGGAAGGAGGGGAAAGAAAGCAGGGAGGTAGAGGGTAGGGGGGCAGAGAGGAGGAGGACAGAAGACAGAAGACGGGGCAGAGAAGGAAACGAGAGGGAGAAAAGAGGAGGGAGGAGACTGGAGAGAGGGCAAGGGCAAGTGGAGGGAAAAAAGAGGCAAGGAAGAAATAGGAAGCAGACAGAGCTACTTGCAAGAGTCAAACTTGAGAAACAGGACTCCAGGAACAGAGCAGCCAGTGGGAAGCTCGCACCCTTCAAGGAAGGATCACCAAGTCAGTCAATGCTAGGGGAGTGGAGAGGTTCTAACAAAACACAGGGGGATGTGGGTCTGAGCACTGATCACGTCCCAGGCACAGCTAGGGAGGGGAGTCATGCGTAGTAATGAAGTATGAGTGGTCAAGAGAATCACCACACTTAGAGTTAGGTATTTACGATGAGCTGTCTAACAGTAAGGGCTAGAACTACCAACACTTCTCATGTGCCAGGTACTCTGCAAATATGCACTTTGTAAGCTTTATTTCACTGAATCCTCACAACACATGCTGAGACAGTTAGGGAGTATTACTTCCTTCATTTTATAGTTGATGAGACTGAGGTTCAAAGACGCTGTGTAACGCCTAAAGGCAGTTAGGAGGTAAGAAGCCCAGATAATCTGACTCTAGAGTCTTATCTAACTACTACTATACCCAGGAGACATCTAAATTATCTGCATATAAATTCACCCACAGTACAATCTGTTATTAATTTTCTGAAATTCAAACTTAAGACACCCATGTCATATTTCCTAAGATAAAAATGTCTTAACACCAGTGGACCCCACTCAGCAGCTGAAGTAATGTCCAGTCACAGCCCAGGGGACCAGTGCTGGTGGTGGTGATGCCCACGAACACGCACATGCCACGGGCCCAGTACTGGCATTGCACAGGCAGCCCAGCTGCAAGGGAAAAGGAAACGTGGACTTTGAACATTATCATTATCACTACATGTGGGTGGGTGGGTGTGGGTGTAAATGTCCCAGTTTCAGAGGAATTAATGGGTATTTACCTTCACGTGAATTGAGGGCATTGTTATGTCTTTTTTTTTTTTTTTTTTTTTTTTGAGACAGAGTCTTGCTTTGTCGGTCAGGCTGGAGTGCAGTGGCACGATCTCAGCTCACTGCAACCTCCATCTCCTGGGCTCAAGCAATTCTCCTGTCTCAGCCTCCCGAGTAGCTGGGATTACAGGCATGTGCCACCATGCCTGGCTAATTTTTGTATTTTTAGTAGAGACGGGGTTTTACCATGTTAGCCAGGCTGGTCTCGAACTCCTGACCTCAAGTGATCCGCCCACCTTGGCCTGGTATTGTTATTTCCTAAATATTTATATTTAATCAGAAATTTAAAGATTAGCATCATCTGTCTTACTCAGCTACAGCAAATGATGGCCCCAAGTTTGACAGACAGTGACCATAGAAAGAAAATCTGTCTACCATTCAGGAAGGAAATGTCAATGAGAAAAAAAGATCAATGTCAATAGCCTGGACTAATTTGACAAGCTAGAATCTCAGAGAAGTTTGTTATCATCATAAACAGGCAGCCAGCCCCCCCGAATGCCGAAGTTCCATAACAGTAGTTAAATACAGTTTTTTATTGTCACAAAAACATAAAAGCATCTGACACTATCCATTCTGAAACTCAAGCATTATATTTCCAATTAATTATCAAAACAATAACTTGACTGTGTAATAGGTTTCTAAAAGCTTTTCTAAATTTTTTAAACTTTATAATATGTAATAAAATATGCCCCAAAAGACTGACAGTATGATTATGGATTAGTAAGAAGGTAAATATTTCATAAGATGAAAAAAGATTTAAAATTTACTCTAACAATCCACATTGGCATCATTCACTTCTCAATTAAAATCACCTACAAATTGCACTGAATGTTATCTGCTCTTACTTGGTACTTAATACTTTAGATTTTGAATTCTATCATTAAACATTTTGCCCATTTCCTCTAATGAAAGTTATTCATTGAGCTGCTCCTTCAGTTTAAAGAAATAATTTTAAAATCACACATTTGGAATGGCCATACTATTCCACTGGGTATTTATTTTAAAAAGGGAGCTGACAGTAAACCCCAGCTTTACTCTCTAAAACAAGATTGACAGTCTAAAGTAATTAAATATGCTATAAATGCCTAAATAATTAAATTTGCTTCTGACTTCTAGTAGTGAAATAGCCCTCATAAATTCCTGTGTGAAAATTTTTCAAATATTCTTCAAGTCAAAATTGTATCACACACATGTTGTCATTTACAATATGAACAAACAATAATGAAAATGTGTTCCACACATGTGAAAGATGGGCTGCCAGCAAATACAGCTCCATAGCTAAAACAAACACTTTTCCAAACGTCTACAGAACGTGGGCCCGTCAGAAAGCTAGCTCCCTCCCCGCGTCTGGCTTGAAGTTACATAACAGTGATTGTTTCTTCAAAACGTGGAATTTTATACCCCCAAACAGATGTAGGCTGTTATTCTAAAATGTTTTATAGATGAAGAAAATGAATAGCTGCACTCAGAGCTCTTATATTCCAAAACACAACATACCCATTTTATTGCACCTAAAGTTACAAAATGGCTCACTGTTGTGACCTGTTTAATGCCTCCATTTAAGATGTTTTGTTTGAATAAGGTTGTTAAGACCCAGGGCACTAATAAGTGAGCGGCAGTAAACCCAGCTACCATCAAAGACACAGATGGAGGGGCAAAAAACCTGCTAAAATTCAACATGGATTCCATTTAGTAATAAACAGAGCAATAATTCTATACAAGAGTGCATGTGAGGATTCCAGGTGAAATAGGGATAAAATGAAATCTGGGTGTGGTAAACAGGAAGGGCATGTTAGGCATCACTAATGAAATAAAGAACAAAATTACATTATGAGCACACTTCACCTATCACAAAGTGTAGGACTAGAATTATCTTTGAAGCAAATCAATGCTTCTATCCCTGTAATCTTAAAATAAATGTAACCTAATGGTCCTTCAATAAACAGCAAAGTGATTCAGAATACAACTGAAGAGATATGAAGATATTATTTCTAAGGTATCATTTAGCCCTAACGTTCTATTTTCAATAAAAAAAATTACATTACAATACCAATATATTTTTTAAAAATAAGTAAGACTTGACTGTAAGCTGCAATGAACATAATGCCACCACGGGTGATCTAGGAAGCCTAAGGACCAAGAAAGCCCATCTAAAAAGCTGTAAATTGGCAGAAATAACCCAGAACTCTCTAGCAATAGATTTAAAAAACACAGAAACCGTGTGCAAGACCTCTAGTTGAAGAACAGCATGGAATTGGTAGGCCTGCCATGTATAGCACAGTGGATCCAAGGACTGGCCCATTGCAATTTTCAAGAGATCTACAAGTGATTCACAGAAGGGTCTCCTTTTTCTTGCATGATGATTTCCAAATTCTAGTGGTTTAGAGTTTTCCATTCTACTGTCCCACCGACAACAAAACCATTCTTTTAAATACTCTGAACCTTTTCCAATTCAACCCCAGGGGTAACCAAGGACAAATGAAGTTGAAGACCTAAAATTTCCTTGTCCCATAGTGATAATTATTCTTAAAAAAACAACAACAAAAGTGAGAACCATTCAAAGCTAGTCTGCTAGTATTAAACATAGCAGGAAAGAATTCCAATAGTTAAATACATTCTGATTTTTAAAATTTAACTACTACAGTTCATTTATTTACACCGTACATAAAGAAAAGAGCATATACCCAATAAAAGAAAATAACCTAAAAGGAGGAAAATTGAAAGTGAATTACTCCTTAGGTTAATAAAAACATATTAACATTCCTAAAGCATCTTTCCAAAGAAAACATAAACACATGAGTAAAAGAATCTAACAGAGAAAAGGAGATGAGTGTGAACAGTTTGACTGTTAAGTAAATCTTTCAGATTTCAAGGCCAGGGGCATTAGGAGTATCTCCAAACACAACTCAGTACATTAGTCATAAATGCTATCACTGAAGGTAATGATTAGATTTTCTTTTTCCACATTCTACAGAATCATCACAGTAATTTTGTGTAGATGGAAGTGGCTCCTAATGTATCACTTTACATGTTAGACTGCCAGTTAAATAACACTATTTTGTAATGAAGATAATGGCAATGTCAAATTAGTCTGTTATTCACTATACTTCTAAAGCCCTGGAAACAAGTTTCACTGTTTTTAAGAAGTATTTAAATATTTGACACTGACTTATGATAAAAATGCTCATCAAAATAAGAATGGAAGGGAACTTCCTCAATCTGATAAAATATACCTCCAACAATGTATGGCTAATATCATTCTTAATGGTGACAGACTGAACGCTTTCCCCTTAAGATCATGAATAAGGTAAGGATGTTTATTTTCACCACTTCTATTCAACATTGTGTTGAAGGTCCTAGTCAATGCAATCAGGCAAGAAAAACAAATACAAATATAAAAGAAATAAAAAGCAAAGATTGAAAAGAAGTAAAACTGTCCCCATTTACAAATGACATGATTGTTTTTGCTGAGAATCTTAAGGAATCAACACACACACACACATTCTTTCCCTCTCCAACAGAATTTCTAAACAGTAGCAGCAAATAAATGAAAAACGACTTTTTTTTACAAAAAATTATATTTACAATATTATTAAAACCTGATTCAAAAAGTTACATAAAAATGCCAAGGATGTGGAATAACCAAAACAATCCTGAAAGATGTAATAAAGGTGGAGTATTGACAATATTTGATTTCAAGATTTACTCTAAAACTACTATAATCAAAACAGTGATCAGAGTAACAAGGCATAAGGATAAACAATGAAACAGAGGAGAGTGTTCATAAACAATATTTTCAATAAATGGCACTAAAACAACTGAATATCCACAGCATAAAAATAAGCCTTGACCCCAACCTCAAAACCCTACACAAAAATTAATGAGAGCTGGATCACAAACCTAAAGATAAAAGCTCAATCCATAAAGCTTTTAAAAGAAAACATGTGAGAACGGGTGATCCGTGGATAGGAGGAAATTTCTGGGACTGCAAGACGCAATAACCACAAAAGAAAAAAAACTTTAGAAAAATTAATTTACATCAAATTTTAAAACTTCTGCTCATCAAAAGGTACTGTTAAGAAAAATCCCAATGGAATATTCTGCACAAATAGAAAAATCCAAAATCCACCACCAAAATTCATATGGACCTCAAGGTACCCCAATGAAAGCTGGAGGTCTCATACTTTCTGATTTCAAAAGTAGCTACAATGAACAAAACTGTGTTGTAGTGGCATCAAGACAGACATATAGACCAGTGAAATAAAACAGCCCAGAAATAAGGCTTCACATATATGGTTAAACAATCTTCGACAAGGGTGCCAAGACCATTCAACAGCGAAAGGACAATCTTTTCAACAAACGATATTGGGAAAAATGGATGTCCAGATGAAAAAGAATGAGCCTGGACCCTTACCTCATACCCTATATAAAAATTAAAGTGGATGAAAGAACTAAACATAAGACCTAAAACCACAAAACCCCCAGAAGAAAACACAGGGAAGTTCTTCACAACATTAGATTTGGCAATGATTTCTTGGATATGACACAAAAAGCAAGGCAACAAAAGCAAAAAGAAATAAATGGGACTACATCAAAATTAAAAACATATGTGCATCAATGAATGCAATTAACAGCATAAAAAGACAACCTATGGAATAAGAGAAAATATTTGCAAATCATATATCTGATAAGGGGTTAATATCCAGAATATATAAAGAATCCAACAAAACAACCAGATTTTAAAAAAGCAAAGAATTTAAATAGACATCATTCTAGAGAAGATACACAAATAGACAACAAGCATATAAAAAGATGTTTATCATCACTATCATTAGGGAAATGCAAATAAAAACCATGATGAGATACAAACTCCCACCCTTTAGAAGGGCTACTAGCAACAAAAACAGAAAATAACAAGTGCTGGCAAGGATATGAAAAAAATGAAACCCTTGTTCACTGTTGGTGAACAAGGGATATGCAAGGCTGCAGTCACTTGAAAACAGTATGGCTCTTCTTCAAAAAAATTTAAGTAGTAGAATTACCATAAAATCCAGCAATTCCATTTCTAGGTATAAACCTAATAAAAAGGCAAGCCACAGAGTGGAATATTTGCAAAATGTGTATTTAACAAATGACTTGCGTTTAAAATATAAAAAGAACTTTCAAACCTCAACAATAAAAAGAAAGCTTGATTTTTAAAATGTGCACAAGACTTGAAGAAGCACTTCACAAAGGAAGATCAGTAACATAAGCACCTGATTCAACATCATTAGTCATCAGGGAAATGCTGAATAAAATCCACTGATAAAACAATTTGATGGTTCCTTAAAAAGTTAAACACAGAATGACCTTATGATCCAGCAATTTTGCTCCTGGGTATACAGCCAAAATAACTGAAAACAGACTCAAACAGACACTTGCATCCCAGCCTGCAGCATAAGTCACAACAGCTGAACATTCTAAGTACATTAACACATAAATGAATAAATAAAATATGGTATATACATACAACGGGATGGAGTATTATTCAGCCATAAAAAGGAATAAAGTTCTGATACATGCCACAATATGGATAAACTCTGAAAACACCATGCCAGGTAAAATAAGCCAGACATAAAAGAACTAATGTATGATTATAATCATATGAAATATCTAGAATAGGCAAATTCATAGAGATAGAAGCTACATTAGAAGTTGTAGTTTGTGTGGGAACTGCGTTAGAAGCTGTAGTTTCGCTAGGGGAAGGGGAAAGCAGGAAGCTCTGTACTCAATGATACAACCTTTCTGTCTGAAGTGATAAAAAGGTTTTAGGAATAGATAGTAATGACTGTTACACAACACTGTGAATGTAATTAATGATACTGAATCTTACACTTTAAATGTTTAAAATGGCAAATACTATGATTATGGTAGTGGCAATTTTACCACGATTTAAAAATTTTTTTTTAGAAACCGCAATGAGGTGCCGTTATCCACTAAAATGGCAGAAATCAAAAGACTGAGAAAACCAAACAACTGAAAGGATATGGAGCAACCACAACTTTCATACTTTGCTGGTGGGAATGTAAAACTTTGAAAGGTGGTTTTTTGAAAGAGAAATTTTACTCCTAGGTATTTATCCAAGAGCAATGACAATATATGTCCACAAAAAGATTTATACATTAATGTCACAACAGCTTTAATCACAACAGCTAACGTCCATCAATAAGAGAAGGGCTAAACAAATTGTGGTGTATTCATATAAAGGAATATTAGTAATACAATGAAAAAAATTATTGATACATTGCTGTAACATGGACAACCCTTACACAGGTTATACTGAGCAAAAGAAGAAACAAAAAGAGTGCAGACTATATGATTCTATTCATATAAAATTCCAGAAAAGGCAAAAATAACCTGGGCAGGCAGAATGGGACTGAAGATGAGAGAACTTTCTGGGAATAGGGAAATATTCAATATCATAAGGATATGGGGATTACACGACTATACATTTGTCAAAAGTGTACATATATAATTTGTGCATTTCAATATATATGAATTTTACCTAAAAATGTACTGTAAAAAATATAATAGTAGTCAAGGTGAAGAATGAGCATAGACATAAATGAAATAAAAATGGCAGAATATTGATAGCTTTTGCAGGTTGGTGATGGGTACTGCATGGTTCATTATATTATAAACTCTGTTTACTTTCTGTACATCTGAAATTTTCCATAATAAAAAATAAGTGTATGTGTAAAGCATGACATTTGCATTATTAAAATTAATATACAGAAGTTCAACCAAAGTTAACTGTCATTAACAATTTGGAATAAATCTTCTGATTTATCTCAACACATTTAGTTTTAGGTTTTAATTTCTGGGGGTTTGTTTTAAACATTAGCATGTGTTCCAAAATTTGATTTTTTCCCCCTAAACAATATCTTAGATATTTCCATGTTGATTAATATATTAATAGATCTATCATTCTTTCTAATGCAGAGAATTTCATAATATTTAACTGTCCCTCATTGATGGCTTATTTCTATTTTTCTTCCTCATAAAACACAACTTTTGTTTAATCAATCATTTCTAATGTGTAGGACATTCTAGCTGTATCATACAGACTGTAAATATTCCTCAACATACCTCACACTAACATGGTAGGTTAAGACCCAGCATTAACATTTCCACAGTACAGTCATCCTTAGAAAATGCCCAGTGTGAACATCTGGGTATATGAGAACACAAAGAAATCTGCTGCTGTTAGGTATCAAGTTTAACAAATCAATCAAAATGAAAATCACAAAATTACACTGGCTTTCACAGTTGAAGTGAGTGACTGTAATGCAAAATTCAATTTAAACTGATCCCCCAGCTAATGTTCAATATTTGCTTTTAGATTTTATCCTATTTCCAGGAGTCTGTAAGCATTACTGATACAGTGCAATTATGGTATCAAGATTTTCCAACACATGTCTGATTTAGCAAAATATAAAATACGATGTCACAGTAGATACAAGTTGTACCTCACCTAAAAATAAAGTTTTAAAAAGGAACAATTTTTGCTAGTTGAGGTTCTTAATAAAAGCAGGAACACTTGAAAAGTTTTTAAAAATCTATTACTAATTCTACACATACACACATATACCTATGTTCCACTTATTTTCATTGGCTTCCTGGAATGAACTCTGTATCACACCACAATTTTTAAAATTGTCACTCGGCAATCAGGATGATTCTTGTTCATGAAACCTGAAAACTTCTTGTATGTAAGAAGCAATCCAAGAAGTTCATTTTTGGTTATTCACAGTCATTTCCAGTATGTTAAGCAGTACTGACTTCAGTCCTTTAAGAAAATAGCCAGGCAGTAGTTGAGGAAGGTAAACTTAAGACTCAGAAATTCCAAAACCAGAATTCCTATCAAAACGTTAGAACTCGCACAGGGTCAGGAAACAGATGTTTTTAGTTAGAATTTGCATGCAACTTTAATCTTTTATCAAATATAATCCGGTTGCCTTAAGATTTTTTTCTTGCAGCTGAGAATGACATCACTGTGTACAGTTCCATTGTCTTTCCCACCCCCAACTTTCCTTCCCTTTCAGCAGCACATTTTAGCATCTCTTTACTGAGACAACAAAGAGGGGAGAGGAAAAATGAATGGCCAATGCGTCAAGAAACACAACAATAAAAGGTAGATTTTATTTTACTTATTATTCTATCAAATGTCCTTGTTAACAAAGGCATATGCTTATTTATCCAGGCTTTCCCTATTTCTGAGCAATTTTTCTGGTACCAAAGATGTTTTAATTGATGGCTTCCCAAATTCTAAAAAATAAAATTTTAAAACCTAGCCAGGAACAAGAAAGGTTCTCATCTAATATTCAAATCATTTGTATAGATACATCCTCTGTGCATTTATGCAAAATTACAATTAGAAAAGAATCATGAAAAACATTAATAAAAAGCAGCTTGTTGGGTGGTTAAGGCCCTGTGAACAGCTCCATAGCTTCCTCCTTTCTCACCTGCCTACTCATCTACTCTCCTTCCTTCCTCCCTCCCTCCCTCCCCACCACCACCAACTTTCCCAAAACAATCCAGTATTAAAAGCACCTTTGAAAGCAGCCCTGTTAAAAAAAGATGGCAACCAGGAGGCTTAGTAGTAATGCAGCATGGACCAATTTATACTGCTGTATGGTCGGAAGACAGAAGGGGCTGAGGAACAGAAGAGAAGACAGTAAGCTTGATAAGGCAGGCAGGGGAGGTGTCTGGCTTACTTCTCATCACATCCAGCATCTCACCTAACAGGACACTCGATACATATTTCTTACATCAGTGAATGGAGGAAAGGCAAAGAAAGGGACGAAGAAAAGGGAGGGGATAAGGCTAAAAGAGTTAGGGGAGAACCCAGGTCTTGTGGCTCATGGTCCAAGGAATAATATTACTGTTTCTACTCATCTACTGCTGATTTACAATATTTGTTAGAACACTGTGTTGAGAGCAGAATACTAAGACCAAAGAAAAGTGAATATCAATTATATACAAAAAGGATAAAACACAAAAATAAATCCCATTCTTTACATTTATTCGTCAGTTAATCCAACAGGCCAGATAAATATGCACATATACACATCCCAGGAATTCCCAACTCTGTAAAGTCACTCCATAAATGCTTTCCCAATTACTTCTTATTTATGATAATAGAAAACAGCACCACCATCCAGATGTTGAGATCTACAAATAATCTGCTTTATACATTTAAAGAAAAGCCATGCTTCACAACCATAATTTGGAGCAGAATTTAGGGCATTTAATAAATGGGCAATTAACAGTCACAAGACACTGCCCCCAATTTACTGTTTTTTTCCCCAGTTGTTACACAGGTTGGAACCTATTATATAACTTGTAAACACTCTACCACAAGTAATCAGTGTTTGACCCTAATTACAACAGTTCATTTATATCAGCCAATTAAGAGATAAATCAGGAGAGATAGAAAATAGAAAGTAGGATCTGATACAGATTTTTAAAGTTGGTAGGAGAAATAAGTATCAGCTAATAAAAGGAGAAACAAGAAATTAAACCAGATTTTATCAGTTAGCTTTGCTGCAGTAACAACACAACCCTCAAATCTCGGTGGCATACACCACACGTGTATTTCCCAGTCACACTACATGTTAGCTCTGGGTTAGCTATGGCTGCCCTCAAAGCTGTGGCTTTTGCCCTGAGTGTCTTCTTACCCAGAATCCAATCCAGAAGAAAAGATCACATTTGGGACATGCTATTCTCAAGTCAAAAGGCAGAAGCAAGAGGGATGACAGAAACCTGCTACACCTCCTAAAGCTTCCGCTCAGGGCCAGGCGCAGTAATTCACACCTATAATCCTAGCACTTTGGGAGGCTGAGGCCGGTGGATCAGTTAAGGCCAAAAGTTCGAGACCAGCCTGGCCAACATACCAAAATCTCGTCTCTACTAAGAATACAAAAAATTAGCCAGGCATGGTGGCACACATCTGTAATCCCAGCTACTCGGGAGGCTGAGGCACAAGAGTCACTGGAACCCGGGAGATGGAGGCCGCACTGAGCCGAGATCATGCCACTGCACTCCAGCCTGGGTGACAGAGCAAGACTCTGTCTCAAAACAAAACAAAACAAAACAAAGAAACAAACAAAGCTTCTGTTCAGAACTGATATACATCCACTCATACTCCATTGGCTAAGTCTCAAAATCAAGTCTGACTATGCGACAGGGAGACACAACAAATCAAATCACACTGCAACAGACAGGGAAGTATTATCAATCTTCTCAGAGAGAAAGAAGCAAAAGGTTGAGAATAATATATCACTCCTATAGGTCTTCTAGTTTCCATGCCAAATGCTGTTTTACCTACTATTGTTAAGTCTAGACAAAAGATCCACAACTGTTAAGGGAATGAAAACATAAAAAATCTAGGCCCAAAAGGATTCCAGAAAGAGTCAGACACAAACTCACCTCCCTTTACCTCCATTACCATTTTCAATCTGTCTGCTGCAACAGAACACAGCCCCGGGACCTGCAGACAGCTAAATGGAAGCGAAGACTTGCACTCTCTGTAATACAGAGGAGGGAACTGGAGTGTGTGTTTTTTGTTTGTTTGTTTTTTGTTTTTCTAGGTTCTGGACAAGTATCTGGAGACAAGCCTCTCTGAACCCTAGAACAAGGACCATAAACTAACGGTTCTAAGAAAAGCCTGGTCCACAGAGATCTGATGACCCTTGGGTGGGGAACAGGGAAGGCAGAACATCTATATCTCCTTGAATCATTAGAGGCCAAAATCAGACCTGGGTCCTAATAAGCTGACCAAGAAAACACAACAACACATAAAGAGGCTGAGCATCCAGAAAGACAGGGGTCAAGATGAAGGGAATAAACCCCAAATCAAACAGAGTTGCTTGGAGAGAGAAAGGCCAATATGAGTCGGAAAAATGAAGGGACAGTGGGGAGATTCAACTACAGCAGAGAGAAGCTTTCCCACATCTAAAAACATGATTTTCCAAAAAAAAATATAGTAGATTAAATGAAGGAAAGAATGGCTCATGACGAAGATCCAAATTTGTGGTCTGGAAGGTCAAATGGAAAAAACAGCTCAAAGCAACAAAACAGAAATGACGACAGAAAAGATAAGAGACTTGGAGGACAGATCTAATAAGATGAACAGCAGTACCAGCTGAAGAAAGATGAAAAGACGGAGGAGAGGCAGTAATAAAGCAGAAGAATATTCGCTTGGGCCAAAGAAAGACCTTGGTCTGCCGATTAAAAGAGCTCATGTTATTCTACACACAGATCTTGACACATCCTACTAAATTCCTGACTCTATAAGAAAATATTTTTACAAGCTTACAGGTAGGTAGAACATAGTACTTCGGGAAAAAAAAATTAGAGGCAACAGACTTCTCACCCGCGACAATGGAAGCCATAGCAATGGCTCTAGCAAAATACTGAGAGAAAAGTAGCAAACCCCAAACACAACACCTGTCACTTGTCCTGAAAAAAAAAATGTATGTATGGATACTCAGAAAATACACCACCCACATATGTCATATAGAAAAACACCTGAGAAAGATCTCTGATTGAGAGACAAATGAATTAGAGACCTCTGGGGAAGGACGGGAGAGACAAGAGCAGCAAGAAGTAAACCCTGTCTGTGCCTGCACCTGCTTTCTCTATAGATACACAGTTTCGTGTATCTGTATCTATTCCACTAGACAGATAATAAAGTTCAAGCACTGGCTGGGCACAGCGGCTCATGCCTGTAATCCTAGCACTTTGGGAGGCCAAGGCAGACGGATGGCTTGAGTTCAGGAGTTCAAGACCAGCCTGGGAAACACAGTGAGACCTCATCTCAACAAAAATAAAAAAAGAAAATCCAAGTGCTGCCAAATTACACTTGTAAGTCTAATTCTAGAAAATCATCAATTGTAAGGCACATCTCAATTCCAGAGGTGCTAAAATGCAAAAAAAAAAAAGTGCTTTAGTTTTATGAAATATGGTAGTTATATATATTCAATCTAAATGAGTACTATTAATTGTTATGGCAACACGTAATAAATTCTAAATAAGAATACTTGAAACAAAACAGATGTACGGCAAAGTATTATCTGCTAAGGACTGAATTGAAAGTATGAAAATGTCAAAGGAATATCAAAGCATTGGAAGAAGGGCTAAACACAGTAGGAGTAGGTGCATGCTAAGCCTCTTGGCTGGAGGCAGGCCGTGGTGGCTCACGCCTGTAATCTCAGCACTTTGGGAGGCAGAGGCAGGTGAATCACCTGAGGTCAGGAGTTCGAGACCAGCCTGGCCAACATGGTGAAACCCCATCTCTACCAAAAATACAAAAATTAGCCAGGCTAATTTTTGGTGTTGCGCACCTGTAATCCCAGCTACTCAAGAGCCTGAGGCAGGAGAATTGCTTGGACCTGGGAGGCGGGGGATGAAGCGAGCCAAGATCGTGCCATTGCACTCCAGCCTGGGCAATACAGCGAGACTCTGTCTCAAAAAAAAAAACAAAAAAAAAAACTTTTTGCCTGGGTGTGGAGAAAGCAGAACAAGAGGAAAGTGAAAATATTCCAAAGTTATCACCTTACTGAGGAGGGATGTAAGCAGGAGACAGAAGTTATTATAGCAAAGACAAGTTGGTGGGGAAAGTCACATGTTTTATTTTTAAATAATGGCATATAAACATTTCTGAGTACAGGGAAAGAAAAGGTCACCATTAATGGAATGGAAATATACAGTAGAATTTCCAAAGTAACAAGACATTTTTTAAAAAAGAAACCCAAAATAAATTGATCAAACCAGCAAAAACCAGATATAAGAAACTGCAAGTTAAAATATGTAGCAAAGAAAGCAAGAAAAAACTATATGACACATGAAGAAAGTAAATTATTCCATTAAAAGACCTATCTATATTCTGTTTAAAAAAAACACACACATAAAACAAAATAAAGAAGTCTTGGAAATAAAAGGATAGGCATGGAAATGAGATTTAAAAGGTTAAAATGACTAAATGGGATTTTTTAAAGGGTATTAAGTAATGACAAAAGCCATGCTTTATGAAAATAGTATATCACAAACCAATACTCAAACTAAAATACAGCAGTTAAATGAAATACAAATTCAAACTACATAGGGATGTCTACTGTTTGCAGTATCAATCAACATTCCTTAAGAGTACTGGTGAATACAGTAAAAGAAAAAATAACTTGGTGGAAACACGGGAAAAGGAAGGGAGGAAGGGAGAAAGAAAAAACTTTTCTTACTCTCATACAATTACTTTTGCCCTAGAAAACCCAGAAGTTTAGATATAGCATAGTACCAGAGTTATATATAGATATATAAACTAAACAATAATTAATAAGCACTTTAAATAAGGCTCTCTTAAAAGAAGAGATATTGTTTCCATATATGTAAATAATATCTAAATTATATTAATAATAAATCTAAGGTTTTAAAAAATGACTGAGATATACAAACTCTCACAAATCACTACCCAAGAAAAGGAGTAACCAAGATTTTCCCATGGATTCTGTTCTTGAAGGACAAACAGCTATAGGCTGGTAGTTTATCTTGGATCTGATTCCTTGCAAATGAGTGTGGTTCTTCCAGTATCAAAAGAATTTTCTTATAAGAAAAGTTTCATATTTGAGGAAGTGTTACTTAAAAAATTTATAGACAGAATCATTCATGACATTCATTTAACTTTTTGAATGGGCAAAAGTTTGTGTGGATGTTTCAGCAGTTTACAAACTTCGTGTATTCTGACAAAAAAAAAATGCCTACCCACTCCCCCCACCCCACCATTTGTCTATTTACTTAAGGATCACTTATATAGATATTATCATTGTTAGCTAACATCTCAAGGCACAAGTTAGGATAAAGCACACTGCCTACAACATAGGTAGAACACACAGAAATATATAGATGCAGATATGAACAGACACACATGAAATATATTTTATATATATCCTACTCCTGTTGTACACTAACATTTAACATGCACACACATATATATAACATATACAACATTTAAATAATCCTGATAATTGTGCAAAATTCTGGCTGACCTGCTGTCACATCTGATTGGAACATCAGTGTTTTTCCCTGTCTACTCAGCGTTTCCATTAGGTTGTCTAATAGATATCTTAAACTAAACATGTCCAAACTCAACTTCTAATCTTCCTCCCAAACCTGCTCTACCTACAGTTTCTCCATCTTAAAGATGACTATATAGGCCCAGTTGTATAGGCCAAACCAGACCCTGGAGTCACTTTTGACAGCTTGCTCTCTCACACAAACTGCATCCTATCTGCCAGGCTAACTTACTGGAAGCTCCTGATGTCAAGAGTGTACTGAAAAATGAGCAGAAAGCATAAAGGTAAGGATGGGGTGACAGTAGGGTGTCCTAATGAATCAAAGCCCCTAGAACAGCATCTGGCACATAGGAGGTTCTCTGTAATTATTTACTGACGGATTAGATCCCTACAAAAAACATGCTAAAGCAGTTATAAAGATCAATACCATAGCTTTTAAATCTAGAAGTTAATTTATAATCTCTACCTACATCAGTATTAAAATGCATTGGAGAAACTGATGCCTATAATCCCAGCACATTGGGAGTCTGAGGCAGGAGGACGGATTGAGGCCAGGAGTTCGAGGTAACAGTGATGGAGCAAGGCTCTAGCTCATAAATAAACAAATAAGTAAAACTGAATAAAGTAGGAGAAAAAAAATTGGAACAATCTGTCACAAAATACTAATGGTCTTTTCGCGTCTGTTAGTGCCTTTCTTCTTTCAATTTTCTTACATTTAAAAGTGTAATAAATATCCAATTCCTTTATAATAGAAAAATTTCTTTTAAAACTCTAATGGAAACTGATCTCAACATTGTCTAACACTTATATTCATTCTTAGGGGTAAGGAAATAGGGGAAAAAAAGGGAGAACTAGTTAAAAGCAAACTGATCACAATGTTTTTCATTATTAAGCAGGCACACACTCCAACTTGCTCCTGGGGTAAACAATCCTTTGGTTTTCCAATTCAGTACTACTTACATGCATAAAATTTGAATGACTTTCTAAATGTGTTTGGTTAACAGAAGGATGCAGAATTTTAAGAAAATGAAGAGGTCCTTAAGTATGACACATTAAAAAGAAATTTACAGAGAGACTCCAAGAGGAGAGAAATAAAAATTATGGTATGCATGCAAATTAAATATGAAAATGGAAAATCTTTTGCAGAGAACTTTACAGTAAGCTCTTATTTTACTGAAAGGGCCACCAACTTAATATGAAATTCCAATGTAAAAATCAAAAAAGTCACATATCCATATTTCACGTCTTTAAAATCAAGGTAAGAATAACAATGGCAAACCCTTAGTGATCACAATGTGCCAGGTGCTGTCTGAAGTACTTTACATACTTCACAAATACGTCATAATACATAACTAATTCTAATGAAACTTTTAAAAAGCTAGGTGGCACATATGTTGGATTTTTAAAAAGGTTGGCCAGGAGAAAATAATACTGTAAATCACCTGCTCAGAGGGTAATTTTTCCTTAAAGATATGTTCTCCTAATCCAGTAAGGAAATATTAAATTTCTTAAAACACTTTAAATGGTGCCATTTAGACAACAAATAGAAACTTAAGGGCATAAGTCGAAATGCAAGTAATTTTATTAAAAGAAAATCTTATAAAGAGAAACTAAGTGTTTTACTGCTAACTAGGAAATGTTCAAGACACACAGGCTTTATTGATTAAGAATGTATAATACTTCTAAAAAGATGCCTAAGTTATTTCTTGAATGCTGAGAGACTTTAAAGATCTTTTAATATAGATGACTTTAGCAGCTGTCGATGAATGGAGGTACTGTTAAATAGGAAACAGAAGTGGATCAGCTGACAGACCTTTTAGAGTCCTATCTTCAAAGGAAAGAGGATGAAAATAAACCATTTAAAAATATGTGTGCTGATGAGGAAATCTAGAGTCCACAGCTGATCTCCTATTTATTAGTAGGTAATGTGTTAGGACCACATGCTCTGAGTTTATGACTATGAAGGTCTAACACTGATTCACGTGAGGAGTGCCTCACAGAACCAGCTTTCATATTAAATCAAGTTATATGGGGAAAGTAGTTGAAGTCTAACTATAAAGAAACACCTTCTGTATGAAATAACCTGTTCTTTGAATTTGCATCTTGATAGGACTTTTACTCTCTTTTCATATCATTACAAAAGAATGCATCATCATCACAATACTAAACAAAACACAAAATAATCTGCACAACTTTTTTAAGGGAAAAATGTGTGTATTGTTTATTACACTGAACAATTCTGACCACCAACAACCAATGGCAGGCGGAAGGGAATAACACTGAGACCATAAAACCATCTTGCTTCTTAACAAACTTTCCTCCTTCACTTTAACATTTTTGAGGATTCTTTCCCAAACCTATTAATTCCATATCATGATGGTTACAAATTTTCCAATTCCGCCACTCCTTTCAGCGCATTTTTTTTTTGTATCTTCATTAAAGTGGCAAAAAAAAAAAAAAATCCCCTACTTGTAATAATGAAGCAATGTTGGAAACAGACATTAAAACACAGGACAAGTGAAAAACAGATCTGTCCTAAGACTCACAGGACTATAAATTTAGGAAGTACACAAAAAATTACAAATTAAACTCAATTTGATACATTAAATACATGTAGCTTTTTGTATGTCAATCATACAACAAGTGGTTTTAAAACAAATGATCCAACCCATACTACCAACTAATAAACAAAAAAATAAGCAAATGAATCATGAAAAAAAAAATCATCCTTTTTGGATTAATCCTTTCAGTGAAGAACACTAACAATTATTTACATTGCAATGAATACAGTTCCCTAAATATAACAAATGAATTATTTTATATACACGTTTCATTTTTATTTTTGGAGAACTGGTTAATAAATATATTTTAAGTTCAATGTATCATATATTTATGAGTGGGAAGCAATCTTAAACACTTTTAACAGCAGAAATATATAAAACAATTATAAGTGGAAATAATACAGACAAAGTGCCTTGTGTTTTTATCCCGGAGTCAAACCACAGAAATCTTAGGTTACTAAGAAAACTTTGAAAAACATTATTTTGAATATTAAAAATCATGCATTTTGGGGAGGGAGAATATTAACGGCCTTTCTTTGACTTAAAATACTTTACAATTTATGAAATATACAAGTTGGAATGGAGCAACTCCTAAAATAACCAGTACTGTGAGGAGGGAAACTGAGCACAGACACAAACTACTGTTTCTTCACTCAACCTGTTCCCAATGCTCAGCTGAAGAAGTTCCCACCTAAAAGAGCAGAAGTCATTCTATTTTAGAGGGGTAGTGTGAATGACTTTTTCTATGTATTAACTAGAATTAAATAGTAATTTGTAAAATGCTTTTCCATTTTTAAACATGAGAGTCTCTACCTGAAACCACAAAGCAGCAGGTACTGCCAGGGTCTTAGGCTAACATCTGCAACCCACCAGTCTGCATGGCCTATAAGTAAGTGTGGAGAGGACCAGAGTTCACCTGTCAGCAGCACCACAGACTCGACTGTCCGGGCTTTCTGCCATTAATTACCAGAGATGTGCCCTTTTTCTTGGTATTCTTTTTCCGCTGGAGGCTTCGAAGATCTTGTTCCTATGAACACATTTGGGGCTCAACATACTGTCTGCAGGGTGTAGGGGTGGAAAATTGGAGGCAGGAAGCAAGAGGCGTGCGTGCACTCACTCTCCCTTCCTGCTTCTCGGGAACCCAGGCTTGTCCAGCATGAAACTGGAGGTGAACCCAACCATCTGTGTCTGCAGGGAGACTTCTCCTGTGGAGCACACGCCACTTGACACCACTCTTGTGGATCCATTCACTGCCTCTGGCATCCCTGCCCTGGCTGCAATTCTGGCCCAGGAGGCCAGCAAAGCCTCTGGGGCAGAAGCTGTCACCACAACTGTATTAACTCCTTCAAGGAGAGCAGCGGACTCTACCAGGGCAGGCAACCCCTCCTCAGGAACAAGAGCCACTTTGGGAGGATGCATCTCCTCAGAACTTTGCAGGGACATTTCCCCCTTTTCCACCTTTCATTTTTTTCATAAAGTCTTCCAGATTCTGGCCTCTTTTTCCTGTGCTAGGAATATCCTTTCGATTTGGGTAGATACTCAGTATCTCCACTTAGCTATTTCACAGGCACTCTGTATGTCCTGCAATCTAGCCCATAGGCTGAAGCCCCAACCCCCAAAGCCTATCCTTCTCCTGGGTTCCTGAGCTCAGCCAATATGGTCACTATGCAACCAGGTTGTTGTGTCAGAAACCTGTGGATCCTTCTTGGCACCTCATTTCTCTTCAGAAGCTAGCAGCCAATCCTATCTTGTGAATTTGCTCTCCTAAATATTTCTTCAATCTATTTCTCCCTAATGTACTCCTAGTCCAAGCTACTATTACTTTTCACCTGGACAACTGCAACACCCCGACTCATCTCTGTTCAACCTCTTTTTATTCCCCTACCACGATCCATTCTCCAGAGGAGCCAGAGGCAACATTAAGAAAACAGACCAAACTGATCACCTTCTGTTTATAAAACCTTCAGTGATTTTTTGTTGCATTTAGGATGAAGGAAAATGTCCTTCCATGGTCTTGGAGGCCCTGCATGCGCTGGCTCATTTCCAGCTACTGGACCCTCCTTGGTGCTTTACGCTACACTGGCCTTATCTCCGGGGCCTTCTTACATATGATTCCTCTGCCTGGGCTGCTGGCCTTCCCTGCACCCCCTTATCACCTAGTGAGTTACTATTCGTAAATCAGAACTCAGACCCAACAGCATACCCTCAGGAAAATGCCATTAACTCGTCCAGACTAGATCAGGTGTCCTACTTAGACATTCTCATAGCGCCTATAAAGCACTCATTACATTCTAATTAAACAATGTTGGTTTCATTTACCAGACTGTGAACTAGGCAAGAGGCAAAAGCAAGGCCCACACTGATCTTCTTAACAGATGTTTCCCCTATGCATAGTACCTGGTACATATGAAAGACTGAATATGCCTTTGTAAATGAATCCATGAGCTGACCACCTATCCATCCATCAATCAATCTACAAAACCTCATTAAGCTACTATATAAACAAGATAGGTGTGCATCACCTCACCTTTCTTTAATTTGTATTTGATTTTTATTCTGGCTATCTTTTATTTTTCACTGAATATATGCCTTACGTCTCCCATAAACTGAAGCTGCATGAATGCTTCTGAGGGAAATGCTTGTACTAGAATTGTGGAAACACTGAAGGAGACCAAGATAAGGCAAGGGTTGTCAATCCTCCAACATAAAGAAAAATCCAATCTGAATTTCTCTCAGAAGGACCCTCTCCACCCCCTAATAAGATAGTATATAAGCCCAAAATTCGAACTGTCTATTTGAGTCACATTTATTTGTGAATTCCTGGGTACATATATACACCATCAAATCTATTTTTTCTCTTGCTACTCTGTCTTTTGTCACTATAATTTGTAGGCCCCCAACTACCAAATGTAAGAGAGTAAAGAAAAAAGATTTTTTCCTTCTCGCAAAAGACAGAGAATATAAGGCAAAAAAAAAAAAAAACTGTGCTTACAAAAGAACTTTAATAATGAAACCATCTTTGCAAAAATCACGAGAGTGAGAAAAATCTGACCTAACCAACTCCATCTTGCTTCTAGCCTCCCAAGCTGCCCTTGTTCATTCCTGGGTTCAGGCCAAACTAACTTTGGGAGGAATTTAGTTCAGAGTTTAACTTTGAAATAAAGATGGTAACAGCCCCTCCCTGAAACAAACTCCCTCCTTGCTTAGGGACCAGATCCCCTTTGTAAAACTAACAAATTAGCCACATGATTAGAAATTATGGCTCAGGAATCATGCAGCCAGAGGCCACAAGATTCCTAACCTCCCCAATTGCTCCCATGGATAACATTACTATTGTAAGACCTAAGACTGGTGTTCAAGGTATTTTTCAGACTCTGCATTCTGACAGACCAGCTGGCATCACTCAGACCAATAAAATCTGGCTCAACTAGTTTTGCAATCCCACTCAGGAACAGAAGACAGCAAGAAAACTGGCTTCATTCAATCCACTAGGATTACATCCCTCACTCAACCAAACAGCATTCCCCATTCCCTAGCCCCCTGCTGTCAAACTACACACACACACACATACACACACACACACACACACACACATTTTTTAACAAACAGGGAGTCTTCTTAAAAACACACATTTTTTTTCATTGCCCAGGCTGGAGTGCAACGGCTATTCACAGGCACTATCCCACTACTGATCAGCATGGGAGTTTTGACCTACTCTGTTTCCAACCTGGGCCAGTTCACCCCTCCTTAGGCAACATAGTAGTCCTTGCTTCTAGGAGGTCATCACATTGATACTGAACTTAGTGTGGACACCCAATTGGTATACTGCTCTACAGCCCAGACCTCCTGGGCTCAACAGATCCTCCTGTCTCAGCCTCCCAAGTAGCTGGGACAACAGGCGCACACCACCACACCCAGTATGTCAAAACTGTCTTTATTTTAATTGATTTATTTATTTTTTGAGACAGGGCCTCAGTTTGTCACTTAGGCTGCAGAGCAGTGGCACAAACAAGGTTCACTGCAGCCTTGACCTCCCAGGCTCAAGCCATCCCTCGCCAGAACCCCCCAAATGGCTGGGATTACAGGCACGCACCACTAGGCCCAGCTAATTTTTGTATTTTTTTTTCTTTTTGTAGAGACAGCATCTCACCACATTGCCCAAGCTGGTCTCAAACTCCTAAGGCTCAACCAATCCGCCTGCCTCAGCCTCTCAAAGTGCTGGGATTACAGGCCAAACTATCTTTAAAAAATCCCAGCCTCTGAATTTTCACTAAGGCTGAGTAATATAAAACTCCGGTCTCCCATTTACCCAGCTCTACGTGTATTAAACTCTTTCTCTATCGCAATTCCCTTGTCTTGATAAATTGGCTCTGTCTGGGCAGCAGGCAAGAACTTGTTGGGTGGTTACAATAACTGATATAATACATTATTTTAGACATAGTACATTAATTAAGACCAGAGTATTATTTTTATCACTATAAGGTTGACTGGAAAATGTGGTTTTAGTTCAGTCAAAGCCTGTTAAAGGCAAGACACTCAATACCAATGTGGCATCTACTAACCCTCTCTCTTCCATCACTCCTTCCATTGCCCCACCCAATCTGAGGGAATGACCGCATTTACACACATTAGTAGCCTCATGCTGTTCCACCTCAGAGAGGAAACAGGCATCTCCACTATGCCTATTTCTAATGCTCAGAGCAGCTACTATAGTACATTCCTACTTCAAAAAGACTCATTTTCAATAGAAACCTTTGTAAAGAAATGAGTTTTATAATACCTTACTTGATTATCTTGAAATTTTCATTTTGATGCAATATAAACTGTAATAATTAAAAACCAAGAAGGTAAAAAAGAGATTGGGAGAAATTTGCTCCCACTTTATCACAAAACCTAACTATAAATATACTATTAAAAACTTGCAGAAAATTCTTTATATCAATGATCTGTAGTCTTCAATATCAGGCACTCAAAATAATTGAAGTCTAGAATGAAAAAGTCCATCTAGCAACTGATAATTTACCACTGACTGAGTGCTGAGCTATAAATTTAGTTAGAAGTTGAAGCCATGGCATATGTATAAAACTTCAAATTCTAAGTCTACATTCATTTGCCCATGCTTGTTTGTTATTAAAACCACATGTTGTCACTGAATCATTTTACAGTTCATTTGAGACAAACATGCAGAAAATTGTGGGAAACAGATAAAGTCCTAAAAGTCTGTTAAAGGCAAGATACTCAATGCCAATGCAACCTCAGTTATGAGGCTTTGTGAAGCCTAAGCTAAAAAGTGTATCTGTGGTTGAAAAGAGGTTTGTCTTAATAAGAAAACTCCACTGCAGCTGTAATGAGATTGAAACTGTAGCAACCACTGATCGAATTTTTATTTTTATCCCATAAACTAGAAAATATGAATCTCATTGCTTAATGAGAAAATGTGTGCCAAAACTTTAATATCTTTAACTAGTCACATATTTAAACTTCACAGGGTAAAAGTGTCCTATATTTTAAAAATCTAAAGCATGCATCAAACTAGTGAATTAATAACAAAGGATTCCTTCCTTAAAAGACACTTTGCTGTATCCTAAATGTGAAAACAGAAACATCTCAGAATCTCCCCACACTCATCTTCAAAGTTCATTTCATACCTTATAAGCATTTTAAAGCAAATTTGCTATGATTTGAATGTGTCCCCCAAAGTTCATGTGCTGGAAATTTGATCCCCAATGTGGCAGTGTTGAGAGGCAGGGTGGAATGGGAGGTACTTGGGTCATGGGGGCACCACCCTCATGAATGGCTTAATGCTGTTATCCGAGGAGAGAGTTCCATATAAAAGGGTGAGTTTAGTCCCTCAATCTTGGACTTCCTAGCCTCCAGGATAATGAACAGGTAATTTCTGTTCATTATAAATTACCCAGTCTGTGGTATTCTGTCATAGCAGTACAAAACAGACTAAGATAAAGTTCCTCCTGATAATTCTGAATTCTAACTAGCATACACCACTCTCAAAATAAGAAAAAAAAAAAGGCAGAAAGCTATATAACAAGAAAGCATAATACAACCCCCAAAGAAAACTTTTGAAAAATGTAAACTCAACTTTTGCCATGGTTTTCACAACCCCATGAATCAAGTATCAACCTGCTTCATCTCTACTTCCCTATAATTACTTTATGTACCCTGTCCCCCACCCACTGGACACACAATTCAACTGAACGAACTTTTAAAAGACCTCTACAGTTTGCTAAGCATGATGGTTTATAAAGAAGTAAAAGAGATACAAATCCCTACACGGAAGGGTTTCTCAAACTGGAAGGAACATCAAACCAACTATCAGCACTCTATACTAGCGCACTCTGAGAGCCCAGTGCAGGAGGTGACTGGGGGAGGGGGAGCCTTTCCAGAAGGGACAACACTGCAACTGAGCCAAGATGCATAGATTCTCATCATGCTATAAAAGACAAGAAAAGAACTCTAAATACAGAGAACGGTTTAAACGTTAGCATGCATCATAATCATTTGAAGCACTTGTTAAAACACAGATTCTAAGCCCTAGCACCAGACTTCCGATTTAGGTAGGGCCTGAGAATTTGCATTAATATCAAGTTCCCAGGTTATGCTAATAATGCTCTTGGTCTTTTCACTGTAACACTATGTGATGAAAGAGGTGGGGGTCTCTGGCATGTGCTCTCTTTCTCTCTCAGGTGTTTTTTATAAAGATGCTAATCCCATCATGGGGCCTCCACCCCCATGACCTAATTCACCTTCCAAAGGCCATACACCTCCTAATACCATCATCTTGAAAGTTGGAACTTCAACGTAAGAATTTTGGGGGAACACAAATATTCAGACCATAGCAATTATATAAATGTTTTAAAATATGACAATTTTTTAAAACTGTTGAACTCAGGGCACTTTTAACCAAAGTTTAAATATTTCATAAACAAATTATCTTAAACGTACTTTTAAAAATGGAACTGGTTCATACCATTTCACACCTATTAGTATGACTATAATTTAAAAAGAAAAAACAAAATAACAAGTGGTGACAAGACACTGGAACCCTAATACATTGCTGGTGGGAGTGTAAATGGTGCAGTCACTGTGGAAAACAGTTTGAGGCTTCCTCAAACAGCTAAAAATAGAATTCCTTTATGACTGAGCAACTCCACTTATAGGTATACACCCAAAAGAATTAAAAGCAGGAACTCAGACAGAACCTTGCATACCATTGTTCACAGCAGCCTTATTCACAATAGCCAAAAGATGGAAACAACCCGGGTGACCATCAACAGAGGAAGTATATCCATGCCATGTAATATTATTCAAAGAGGGAATGGGGTTCTGACACAAACTACAACATGGATAAACATTAAAAACACTGAGCTAAGTGAAATAAGCCAAACACAAAGGACAAATATCACATGGTCCACTGATATGAAATAACTAGAACAGGCAAAATCACAGAGACATAAAGTGGATTAGAAGTTACTAGGGGCTGGGGTGAGGGGAGAGTGGGGAGTTATTGCTTAATGGTTACAGAGTTTGTATCTGGAGTGATGAAAACATTTTAGAAATAGTGATCATGGTTGCACAACACTGAATGTAATTAATGCTATTAGGCACTTAAAATTGTTAAAAAACGGCAAATTTTAGTTTATATATTTTTTATTAAATACCACCATAAAAAGCTCAAGTTTAATTAATTCAAAGTTTAGTCTCAATTATTTGTCTAAAAGCCCACTAAAGATTAAATTGCTTTCCAGCACTTTGGGAGGCTGAGGCAGCGGATCACCTGAGGTTGGGAGTTTGAGACCAGCCTGACCAACATGGAGAAACTCCGTCTCTACTAAAAAATTAGCCAGGCGTGGTGGTGTGTGCCTGTAATCCCAGCTACTCGGGAGGCTGAGGCAGGAGAATCGTTTGAACCTGGGAAGTAGAGGTTGCGGTGAGCCGAGATCACACCATTGCACTCCAGCCTGGGCAACAAGAGTGAAACTTCATCTCAAAAAAAAAAAAAAAAAAAAAGATTTAATTGCTGTCACAGTACTTTGATTTCAGTTTAGCTGACCCCTTAAGTTATGAAGATGTATCATATTTTTTTGTTTTGTCTACAGTATTTACATGCTCACAAAGAAAAACAGCTAATGGAAGATTAGACAATAAATTTTAGCAAATTTAATCAGATCAACTTTGAAAGGCAGAAATAGTCACAGTAAACAAGCTCACTAATAATAGATAAAGAAGGTATAAGAATGCTAGATAAGCAACTCTGTTTCAAAGGTAAATTATCTAATTTTGTTTCCCCCAGTCATAAGAAAAATAAACCTCCTAATAAAAGCGCACAAAGTTTTTTAATGGGATAAAACAGACCAGCAGGATGCATTATATACTGGTATGGTATCTTTGCCTATAGTTATTTTCGTAGCCATAATATGAATTTCCCAACGAACATAATCTTACTTGTCTCTGGCACTCCCTCGACTTTCAATACTTTGGGTACGTTAAAAAGACAGAAAAAAAAACAATTATATAATGAGGCTCCTAATATACAGGAAATGTGTAATGAGCTATGCCATCATATACACTTCTCTACTTCAGTAACTTTGGTTCTACAAACTCTAACCTGATTTAAGTGATGCTAACTCCTGATTTCTCACGTCAAAACTAAGTTTCTCAAGGATGGCTGTGACTTTGCCTTTACTGTTTGTTCTATAGCCTTAAGCATTTAGAAAATATCAGTGTCAAGTGAAAGTTGGTAAGTATAGCGTAAGTTACAATACGGGCAATATAACTCAAATTTGTCAATCTAAAACTCCTTTGAGGCTGGGTGTGGTGGTTCGTGTCTGTAATCCCAGCACTTTGGGAGGCCAAGGTTGGAGGATCGCTTGAGTCCAGGAGTTAGACACCAGCCTGGGCAACAAAGAGAGATCCCATCTTTATAAAAAAACTTAAATAGCTGTATGTGGTGGTACATATCTATGGTCCCAGCTATATGAAGCATGAGTAACTTGAGCCCAGGATTTCGAGGCTGTAGTGAGCTATGATGAGACAGTGCACTCCAGCTTGGGTGACAGAGTCTCCCAGCCTGTCTCAAAAAAAAAAAAAAATTTTTTTTTGTTAATAAATAAAAGTCAGGTGCAGCCAAGATGGCTGAACAGAAACAGCTCCGCTCTGTGGCTTCCACCGAGAAGGACAAAAATGGTGAGTGAATTCTACATCTTCATCTGAGGTACCAAGGTTCTCTCATTGGGACTGACGAGGCAGTTGGCATGACCCATGGAGAGCAAGGAAAGGCAGGCTGGAGCAAGGGCCCACCCGGAAGCTTCACAAGGCGGCAGGGGGAAAGGGGGCTCCCTCCTCTGGTCAAGGCAGGCAGTGAGGGATTGTGCTACCCCTCCCTGAAAGCCATGCTTTTCCCACAGCTTCTTGCAATCCACAGATCAGCAGGTCCCCCTCATGAGCCCATGCATCCAGGGCCTTGGGTCCTAGGCACAGAACTGTGCAGAATCATGGCAGCTGCTCAGGAGGGTGGTGTCTGGAGCAGACAATGAGACACAGGAGTATTTGCATACTCCAGCTCTGGGAACCCCAGTGAGGCAGGACATCTGTCCACTCCCATGGGAAGGGGGCTGAAGCCAGGGAGCCAAGTGACCTCACTCCCACAGAACCCCAAGAGCTAAAATCCACTGGCTTGGAATCCCCACCAGCCAGCACACCAGGCTTGAGACTGCCTAAGACAACTGAGTTCCTGAGGAAAAGGGGCAGCCACCATCACTGCAGCTCCAGTTGGCTGTTTTCCCCTGCCTCCAGTGCCAGCAAGACTGGGTGGTTTGGACCAGGAGCAACTCCCCACATCACAGTACAGCGGCTGGGTCAGTTCTTGGCCAGACTGATTCTTTAAGCAGGACCCCAATCCACTCCTCCTCGCTGGGTAGTGCCTCCCTGTGGGAATTTCAGCATCCCCAGCCAGGGGTTTATGGACAGAACTCTGATATCCCTGACAGAAGCCCCCAGGAGGAGGGGCGGCTGTGGTATCATGGATAAGCAATCTTAGTCTTTTATGCCTGCTGGCTCTGGAGAGTCAGGGCAGCCTGGATGAGGGGGATTCCCCACAGCACAGCACACCCACTCTGCCAACGGGCAGCCAGACTGCTTATTTAAGTGGGTCCCTGATCCTGCTCCTCCTGACTGGGTGAGACCTCCTGACAAAAGCCTGCAGACACCTCATACAAGGGCATTCTATCCAGCATCAGGTCAGTGCCTCTCTGGGACAGAGCTCCCAGAGAAAGGAGCAGGCTGCCATCTTTGCTGGTCTGCAGCCTCCCCTGGTGATACCTCCAGGGACGGGAGGGGCCCCGGAGAATAGGGTCTAGAATGGACCCCCAGCACACTGCAGTAGTCCTACAGAAGAGGGGCCTGACTGCTAAAAGAAAAACAAACCGAAAGCAACAACAACAACATCATCAACAAAAAAGACCCCACACAAACCCTATCCAAAGGTCAGCAGCCTCAAAATCAAAGGTAGATAAACCCATGAAGATGATAAAGAATCAATGCAAAAATGCTGAAAACTCAAAAAGTCAGAGGGCCTCTTCTCCTCCAAATAATCGCAGCATGTCTCCAGCAAGGGCACAGAACTGGGCCGAGGCTTGAGATGGGTGAATTGACAGAAGAAGGCTTCAGAAGATGGGTAGTAATGAACTTTGCTGAGATAAAGGAGTGCGTTCTAACTCACTGCAAAGAAGTGAAGAACCATGATAAAACATTACAGGAGCTGTTAACCAAAATAACCAGTTTAGAGATGAACATAAATGACCTGATGGAGTTGAAAAACACAACATGAGACCTTCACAATGCAAACACAAGTATCAATAGCTGAATAGACCAAGTGGAAGAGAAGATATCAGAACTTGAATACCATCTTGCTGAAATAGGCAGACAAGATTAGAAAAAAAGGAATGAACAAAACCTCCAAGAACTATGGGATTATGTTAAAAAACCAAACCTACAGCTGATGGGGTACCTGAAAGAGACAAGGAGAATGGAACCAAGTTGGAAAACACACTTCAGGGTATCATCCAGGAGAACTTCCCCAACCTAGCAAGACAAGCCAACATTCAAATTCAGGAAATCCAGAGAACCCCAGGAAGATACTCCATGAGAATATCAACCCCAAGACACATAATCATCAGATCCTCCAAGGTTGAAATGAAGAAAAAAAAATGTTAAGGGCAGCCAGAGAGAAAGACCACTCATCTCTACAGGGAGGCCCATCAGACTAAGAGCAGACCTCTCAGCAGAAACCCTACAAGCCAGAAGACATTAGGGGCTGATATTCAATATGCTTAAACAAAAGAATTTCCAACCTAGAATTTCGTATCTGGCCAAAGTAAGCCTCATAAGCAAAGGAGAAATAAAATCTTTTTCAGACAAGCAAATGCTGAGGGAATTCATCAGCACCAAGCCTGCCTTGCAAGAGTTCCTAAAGGAAGCACTAAATATGGAAAGGAAAAACCACTGCCAACCACTAGGAAACCACACGGAAGTACACAGGCCAGTGACATGATGAAGCAACTACATAAACAAGTCTGCAAAATAATCAGCCAGCATCATGATGAAACAATCAAATTCACACATAACAATAGTAACCTTAAATGTAAATGGGCAAATGCCCCCAATTAAAACGCACAGAATGGCAAACTGGATAAAGAGTCAAGATCCATTGCTGTGCTGTATTCAAGAGACCCATCTCACATGCAAAGACACACATAGGCTCAAAAGAAAAAGATGGAGGAAAATTTACCAAGCAAATGGAAAACAGAAAAAAGCAGGCGTTACAATCCTAGTCTCTGGCAAAACAGACTTTAAACCAACAAACATTAAAAAAGACAAAGAACGGCATTACATGATGGTAAAGGGCTCAAATCAAGAAGAAGAGCTAACTATCCTAAATATATATGGATCCAATACAGGAGCACCTAGATTCATAAAACAAGTTCTTAGATACCTACAAAGAGATTTAGACTCCCACACAATTATAGTGGGAGACTTTAATACCCTACTATCAAGGATAGACCATTGAGACAGAAAATTAACAAAGATATTCAGGACCTGAACTCAGCTCTGGATCAAGTGGACCTGACAGATACCTACAGAACTCTCTCCCCAAAAACAACAGAATATGCATTCTTCTCGGTGCCACATGGCACTCTAAAACTGATCGCACAATTAGAAGACAATCACTTGTCAGCAAATGCAAAATAAATGAAATCATAACAAACACTCTCTTAGACCACAATGCAATCAAATCAGAACTTAAGATGAAGAAACCCACTCAACACCACAAAGGTATATGGAAATTGAACAACCTGCTTCTGAGACTACTGGCTAAATGATGAAATTAAGGCAGAAATCAAGAAGTTATTTGAAATCAGTAAGAACAAAGAAACAACGTACCAGAATCTCTGGGATACAGATTTGCAGCCTTATGAGGGAAATTTATAGCAATAAATGCCTACATCAAAAAGTTAGAAAGATCTCAAACTGACAGCCTAACATCACAACTAAAAGAACTAGAGAACCGAGAGTAAACAAACCCCAAAGCTAGCAGAAGACAAGAAATAACCAAGATCAGAGCAGAACTGAAGGAGATAAACATGAAAAACCCTTCAAAAAAAAAATCAAAGAATCCAGGAGCTAGTTTTTAAAAAATATTAATAAAAATAGACTACTAAGTAGACTAATAAAGAAGAAAAGAATCAAATAGACCGAATAAAAAGTGATAAAGGGAATATCACCGGTGACCCCACAGAAATACAAACAATGATCGGAGAATACTATAAACACCTCAATGCAAACAAACTCGAAAATCTGTAAGAAATGGATATATTCCTGGACACATAAACCCTCCCAAGAATGAACCAAAAGGAATTGGAATCCCTGACTAGACCAATAACCTGTTCTGAAATTGAGGCAGTAATAAATAACTAAAACAAACAAACAAACAAAAAGCCCAGAACCAGATGGTTTTACAGCTGAATTCTACCAGAAATATAAACAGGAGCTGATACTCTTTCTTCTAAAAGTATTCCAAACAACTGAAAAGGAAGTGATCCTCCCTAATTCATTCTATGACGCCAGCATCATCCTGATACCAAAACCTGGCAGAGATACAACAACAAAAAACAAAACTTCAGTCCAATATCCCTGATGAACATCAATGTAAAAATTCTCAATAAAATACAGGCACACCGAATACAGCAGCACATCAAAAAGCTTATCCACCGCGATCAAGTCGGCTTCATCCCCAGGATGCACGGCTGGTTCAACATACACAAATCAATAAACATAATTCATCACATAAACAGATCCAAAAACAAAAACCACATGATTATCTCAATAGACACAGAAAAGGCCTTCAGTAAAACTCAACATCCTTTCATGTTATGTCTCAATAAACTAGGTATTGATGGATCATACCTCAAAATAATAAGAGCTATACAGGACAAACCCACAGCCCATATCATACTGAATGGGCAAAAGGTGGAAGCATTCCCTTTGAAAACCAGCACAAGAGAAGGATGCCCTCGCTCACCACTCCTATTCAACATAGTATTGGAAGTTCTGGCCAGGACAATCAGGCAAGAGAAAGAAATAAAGGATTCAAACAGGAAGAGAGGAAGTCAAATGGTCTCTGTTTGCAGATGACATGATACTCTTTCTAGAAAACCCCATTGTCTCAGCCCACAAGCTTCTTAAGCTTTTAAACAATTTCAGCAACGTCTCAGGATACAAAATCAACATGCAAAAGTCACAAGCATTCCTATACACGAACTACAGGCAAGCAGAGAGCCAAATCATGAATGAACTCCCATTCACAATTGCTACAAAGAGAAAAAAATAACTAAGAATACAGCTAGCAAGGGACGTGAAGGATCTCTTCAAGAAGAACTACAAACCACTGCACAAGGAAATCAGAGAGGACACAAACAAATGGATAAACATTCCATGCTCATGGATAGGAAGAATCAGTAACACAAAAATGGCCATACCACCCTAAGTAATTTATAGATTCAATGCTATTTCCATTAAACTACCATTAACATTCTTCACAGAATCAGAAGAAACTATTTTAAAATTCATATGGAATGAAAAAAGAGCTCATACAGCCAAGACAATCCTAAGCAAAAAGAACAAAGCTGGAGGCAACATGCTACTGGACTTCAAAATATACCGCAAGGCTACAATAACCCAAACAGCATGGTACTGCTACAAAAACAGACACATAGACCAATGGAATAGAATAAAGAACTCAGAAATAAGATGGCACATCTACAACCATCTGATCTTTGAGAAACCTGACAAAAACAAGCAATGGGGAAAGGATTCCCTATTTAATAAATGGTGCTGGGAGAACTGGCAAGCCATATGCAGAAAACTGAAACTAGACCCCTTCCTTATATAAAAATTAACTCAAGATGGATCAAAGACTTAACTGTAAAACCCAGAACCATAAAAACTCTAGAAGAAAATCTAGGCAATACCATTGAGGACACAGGCACAGGCAAAAGTTTCATCACAAAATCGCCAAAAGCAATAGTAACAAAAGCAAAAATTGATAAATGGGATCTAATTAAACTAAAGAGCTTCTGCACAGCAAAAGAAACTATCATCAGAGCAAACAAGCAACCTACAGAGTGGAAGAAAATTTTTGCAATCTATCCATCTGACAAAGGTCTAGTATCCAGAGTCTACAAGGACCTTATATTTACATGAAAAACAAACAAACAAACAAACAAACAGGGGGATCTGGCAAGATGGCTGAATAGGGACAGCTCCGGTATGTAGCTCCCAGCAAGGCCAAAACAGAAGGCAGGTGATTTCTGCATTTCCAACTGAGGTACCCAGTTCATCTCAATGGGACTGGTTAGACAGTGGGTGCAGCCCACAGTGGGCAAGCAGATGCAGGGTGGGGTGCTGCCTCACCCGAGAAGCACTAGGGGCCAGGGAACTACCTCCCCTAAACAAGGGAAACCTTGAGGGACTGTGTCATGAGGAATGGTGCATTCCAGCCCAAATACTATGCTTTTCCCACAGTCTTCGCAACCCACAGATGAGGAGATTCCCTCTAGTGCCTATGCCACCAGGGTCTTGGGTTTCAAGCACAAAACTGGGTGGCTGTTTGGGCAGAGCTAGGTGCAGGAGTTTTTTTTTTGTTTTTTTTTTTTGTTTTTTTCTTCGTACCCCAGTGACACCTGGAACCCCAGTGAGACAGAACTGTTTACTCCCATGGAAAGGGGGCTGAAGCCAGGAAGCCAAGTGATCTTGCCCAGTAGGTCCCACCCCACAGAGCCCAGCAAGCTAAGATCCACTGGCTTGAAATTCTTGCTGCCAGCAAAGCATTCTGAAGTCGACCTGGGGTGATTGAGTTTGGTTAGGGGAAGGGCATCCACCATTACTGAAGCTTGAGTAGGTGGTTTTCCCCTCACAGTGTAAACAAAGCTGCGGCGAAGTTCGGGCTGGGCAGAACCCACTGCAAAGCCACCAGAGCCAGACTGCCTCTCTAGACTGCCTCACTGGGCAGGGCATCTCTGACAGAAAGGCAGCAGCCCCAGTCCGGTGCTTATAGATAAAACTCCCATCTCCATAAGACAGGGCACCTGGGGGAACAGGCAGCTGTGGGCACAGCTTCAGCAGACTTAACTGTTCCTGTCTGCCAGCTCTGAAGAGAGGAGCGGATCTCGCAGCACAGCACTTGAGCTCTGCTAAGGGACACACTGCCTCCTCAAGTGGGTCCCTGACCCCCATGCTTCCTGATGGGGAGACACCTCCCAGGAGGGTTCAACAGACACCTCATAAAAAAGAGCTCCAGCTGGCATCTGGTATGTGCCCCTCTGGGATGAAGCTTTCAGAGGAAGGAGCAGGCAGCAAGCTTTGCTGTTCTGCAGCCTCTGGTGGTGATACCCAGGCACACAGGGTCTGAAATAGACGTCCAGCAAACTCCAGCAGACCTGCAGCAGAGGGGTCTGTTAGAAGGAAAACTAGCAAACATAAAGCAATAACATCAACAAAAACAAAAAGGACACCCACGCAAAAACCCTATCCAAAAGTCATCCACGTCAAAGATCAAAGGCAGACAAATCCATGAAGATGAGGAAAAACCACCAAAAAAAGGCTGAAAACTCCAAAAACCAGAATACCTCTTCTCCAAACGATCACAACTCCTCACCAGCAAGGGAACAAAACTGGGCAGAAAATGAGTATGAAAAACTGACAGAAGTACACTTCAGAAGGTGGGTAATAACAAACTCCTCGGAGCTAAAGGAGCATGTTCTAACCCAATGAAAGCAAGCTAAGAACCTTGATAAAAGGTTACAGGAACGGCTAACTAGAATAACTAGTTTAGACATGAACATAAATGACCTGATGGAGCTGGAAAACACAGCACGAGAATTTCGTGAAGCATACACAAGTATCAATAGCCGAATCGATCAAGCAGAAGAAAGGATATCAGAGACTGAAGATCAACTTAATGAAATAAAGTGTGACGACAAGATGAGAAAAAATAATGAAAAGGAATGAACAAAGCCTCCAAGAAATATCAGACTATGTGAAAAGACCAAACCTACGATTGATTGGTGTACCTGAAAGTGACAGGGAGAATGGAACCAAGTTGGAAAACACACTTGAGGCTATTATCCAGGAGAACTTCTCCAACCTAGCAAGAAAGGCCAACATTCAAATTCAGGAAATACAGAGAACACCACTAAGATACTCCTCGAGAAGATCAATCCAAGACACATAATCATCAGATTCACCAAGGTTGAAAGGAAGGAAAAAATGTTAAGGGCAGCCAGAGAGAAAGGTCAGGCTACCTACAAGGTGAAGCCCATCAGACTAACAGCAGATCTCTCTGTAGAAACGCTACAAGCCAAAAGAGAGTAAAGGCCAATATTCAACATTCTTAAAGAAAAGAACTTTCAACCCAGAATTTCATATCCAGCCAAACTAAGCTTCATAAGCAAAGAAGAAATAAAATCCTTTACAGACAAGCAAATGCTAAGAGATTTTGTCACCACCAGGCCTGCATTACAAGAGCTCCTAAAGGAAGTGCTAAATATGGAAAGGAAAATCCCATACCAGCTACTGCAAAAACAACAAATTGTAAAGACCATTGACACCATAAAGAAACTGCATCAACTAATGTGCAAAATAAACAGCTAGCATCATGACAGATCGAATTCACACATAACAATATTAACCTTAAATGTAAATGGGCTAGATGCCCCAGTTAAAAGACACAGACTGGCAAATTGGATAGAGTTAAGACCCACTGGCGTGCTGTATTCAGGAGACCCATATCACATGCAAAGACACAAATAGGCTCAAAATAAAGGGATGGAGGAATATTTACCAAGCAAATGCAAAGCAAAAAAAAGCAGGGGTTGCAATCCTTGTCTCTGACAAAACAGACTTTAAACCAACAAACATCAAAAAAGACAAAGAAAGGCATTACATAACGGCAAAGGGGTCAATTCAACAAGAAGAGCTAACTATCCTAAATATATATGCACCCAATACAGGAGCACCCAGATTCATAAAGCAAGTTCTTAGAGACCTACAAAGAAACTTAGACTTCCACACAATAATAATGGGAGACTTTAACACCTCACTGTCAATATTAGCTAGATCAGTGAGACAGAAAATTAACAAGGATATTCAGGACTTGGACTCAGCTCCGGACCGAGGGGACCTGATTGACATCTACAGAACTCTCCACCCCAAATCAACAGAATATACATTCTTCTCAGCACCACACAGCACTGATTCTAAAATCAACCACATAAATGGAAGTAAAACATTCCTCAGCAAATGCAAAAGAATGGAAATCATAACAGTCTCTCAGACCACAGTGCAATCAAATTAGAACTCAGGATTAAGAAATTCACTCAAAACCGCGCAACTACACAGAAACAACCTGCTCCTGAATGACTATTAGATAAATAACGAAATTAAGGCAGAAACAAATAAGCTCTTCGAAACCAATGAGAACAAAGACACAACATACCAGAATCTCTGGGACACATTTAAAGCAGTGTTTAGAGGCAAATTTACAGCACTAAATGCACACAGGAGAAAGTGGGAAAGATCTAAAATCGACACCCTAACACCACAATTAAAAGAACTAGAGAAGTAAGAGCAAAAAAATTCGAAAGCTAGCAGAAGACAAGAAATAATTAAGATCAGAGCAGAATTGAAGGATATAGAGACATGAAAAACACTTTAAAAAAAAAAATCAATAAATCCAGGAGCTGGTTTTTTGAAAAGATTAACAAAATAGACCACTAGCCAGACTAATGAAGAGAGAAGAATCAAATAAACACAATAAAAAATGATAAAGGGGATATCACCACTAATCCCATAAAAATACAAACTACCATCAGAGAATACTATAAACACCTCTATGCAAATAAACTAGAAAATCTAGAAGGAATGGATAAATTCCTGGACACATACACCCTCCCAAGACTAAACCAGGAAGAAGTCGAATCCCTGAATAGACCAATAACAAGTTCTGAAATTGAGGCAGTAATTAATAGCCTACCAACCAAAAAGAGCCCAGATGGCTCACAGCCGAATTCTACCAGAGGTACCATTCCTTCTGAAACTATTCCAAACAACAGAAAAAGAAGGACTCCTCCCTAACTCACTTTATGAGGCCAGCTTCTTCCTGAAACCAAAACCTGACAGAGACACAACAAAAAAAGAAAATTTCAGGCCAAGATCCCTGATGAACATGGACGCGAAAATCCTCAATAAAATTCTGGCAAACCGAATCCAGCAGCACATCAAAAAGCTTATCCACCATGATCAAGCAGGCTTCATCCCTGGGATGCAAGGTTGGTTCAACATATACAAATCAATAAACATAATCCATCACATAAACAGAACCAATGACAAAAATCACATGATTATCTCAACAGATGCAGAAAAGGCTTTCAATAAAATTCACCTTCATGCTAACCACCCCTTCATGCTAAAAACACCCAATAAACCAGGAACAGTTATGGAATATATGGAATAGTTATGGAATAGTTATGAATAGTTATGGAATAGTTATGACAAACTCATAGCCAGTGTCATACTCAATGGGGAAAAGCTAGAAGCATTAACTTTGAAAACCGGCACAACAGAAGGCTGCCCTCTCTCACCACTCCTATTCAACATAGTACTGGAAGTTATGGCCAGGGCAATCAGGCAAGAGAAAGAAATAAAGGGTATTCAAATAGGAAGAGAGGAAGTCAAATTCTCTCTGTTTGCAGTTGACATGATTGTATATTTTGAAAACTCCATCATCGCAGCCCCAAATCTCCTTAAGCCGATAAGCAACTTCAGCAAAGTCTCAGGATACAAAATCAATGTGCAAAAATCACAAGCATTCCTACATACCATTAACAGACAATCAGAGAGCCAAATCATGAGTGAACGCCCATTCACAACTGCTACAAAGAGAATAAAATACCTAGGAATACAACTTACAAGAGATGTGAAGGACCTCTTAAAGGAGAACTACAAATTACTGCTCAAGAAAATAAGAGAGGACCCAAACAAATGGAAAAACATTCCATGCTCATGGATAGGAAGAATCAATATCATGAAAATGACCATACTGCCCAAAGTAATTTATAGATTCAATGCTACCCCCATCAAGCTACCATTGACTTTCTTCACAGAATTAGAAAAAAACTACTTTAAATTTCATATGGAACCAAAGAAGACCCGTATAGCCAAGACAATCCTAAGCAAAAAGAACAAAGCTGGAGGCATCATGCTACCTGACTTCAAACTATACTACAAGGCTACAGCAACCCAAAACAGCAGGGTACTGGTACCAGAACAGATACATAAACCAATGGAACAGAACAGAGGCCTCAGAAATAACACCACACATCTACAACCATCTGCTCTTTGACAAACCTGACAAAAACAAGCAGTGGGGAAAGGATTCCCTATTTAATAAATGGTGTTGGGAAAACTGGCTAGCCATATGCAGAAAACTCAAACTGGATCCCTTCCTTATACCTAATACAAAAATTAACTCAAGATGGAAGACTTAAATGTAAGACCTAAAACCATAAAAACCACAGAAGAAAACCTAGGCAATACCATTCAGGACGTAGGCATGGGCAAAGACTTCATGATTAAAACACCAAAAGCAACGGCAACAACAGCCAAAATTGACAAATGGGATCTAATTAAACTAAAGACCTTCTGCACAGCAAAAGAAACTATCATCAGAGTGAACAGGCAACCTACAGAATGGGAGAAAATTTTGCAATCTATCCATCTGATAAAGGGTTAATATCCAGAATCTACAAGGAACTTAAATAAATTTACAAGAAAAAACAAACGACCCCATCAGAAAGTGGGCAAAGGATATTAACAGACACTTCTCAAAAGAAGACATTTATGCGGCCAACAAACAAATGAAAAAAAGCTCATCATCACTGCTCATTAGAGAAATGCAAATCAAAACAACAATGAGATACCATCTCACTCCAGTTAGAATGACGATCATTAAAGAGTCAGGAAACAACAGATGCTGGAGAGGATGTGGAGAAACAGACACCTTCATACTGTTGGTGGGAGTGTAAATTAGTTCAACCATTATGGAAGACAGTGCGGCAATTCCTCAAGGAACTAGAACCAGAAATAGCATTTGACCCACCAATCCCATTACTGGGTATATACCCAAAGGATTATAAATCATTCTACTATAAAGGCACACACACACATATGTTTACTGCAGCACTATTTACAATACCAAAGACTTGGAACCAACCCAAATGCCCATCAATGATAGACTGGATAAAGAAAATGTGGCACATACACACCATGGAATACTATGCAACCATAAAAAAGTATGAGTTCATGTCCTTTGCAGGGACATGGATGAAGCTAGAAACCATCATTCCCAGCAAACTAACACAGGAAAAGAAAACCAAACACCATATGTTCTTGCTCATAAGTGGGAGGTGAACAATGAGAACACATGGACCCAGGGAGGGGAACATCTCACACTGGGGCCTGTTGGGGGTTGGGGGCAAGGGGATGGATAGCATTAGGAGAAATACCTAATGCATGTGGGGCTTAAAATCTAGATGACAGGTTGATGGGTGCAGCAAACCACCACGGCACATGTATACCTATGTAACAAACCTGCACGTTGTGCACATGTATCCCCAGAACTTAAAGTATTAAAAAAGAAAAGAAAAAAGAGAGAGACAAGAAAAAGAAAAACAACCCTATGAAAAAGTGGGCAAAGGACATGAAAAGACACTTCTCAAAAGAAGACATTCATGCAGCCAACAAACGTAAGAAAAAAAGCTCAACATCACTGATTAGAGAAATGAAAATCAAAACCACAATGAGATACCGTCTCACGCCATTCACAATGGCAATTATTACAAAGTTAAGAAACAGACCAGGCGCAGTGGCTTACGCCTGTAATCCCAGCACTTTGGGAGGCCAAGGTGGGTGGATCACAAGGTCAGGAGTTCGAAACCAGCCTGGCCAGGATGGTGAAACCTTGTTTCTACTAAACAAAAAATTAGCTGGGCATTGTGGTGCACACCTGTAGTCCCAGCTACTCGGGAGGCTGACGCAGGAGAACTGCTTGAAATTGGCAGGCGGAGGTTAAAGTGAGTCATGTTAGTGCCACTGCACTCCAGCCTAGGCAACAGAGCGAGACTCCATCTCAAAAAAAAGAAAAGAAAAAGAAAAAAAGAAAGAAACAATAGATGCTGGCAAGGTTGCGGAAAGACAGGAATGCTTTTACACTGTTGGTGAAAATGTAAATTAGTTCAACCATTGTGGAAGATGGGGTGGCAATTCCTCAAAGAGCAAGAACCAGAAATACCATTTGACCCAGCAATCCCATTACAGGGTATATGCTCGAAGGAATATAAATCATTATATTACAAAGACACACGCACATGTATGTTCACTGCAGCACTATTCACAATAGCAAAGACAAGGAATCAACCCAAATGCCCATCAACGATAGACTGGACAAATAAAATGTGGCACATATATACCATGGAACACTACCCAGCCATAAAAAGGAACAAGATCACGTCCTTTTCAGGGACATGGATGGTGCTGGACACCATTATCCTCAGCAAACTAATGCAGGAACAGAAAACCAAATACCACATGCTCTCACTTGTAAGTGAACAATGAGAACACATGGACACAGGGAGGGAAACAACACACTCTGGGGCCTTTCACAGGGTGGGGTGGGGGGAAGGGGAGCATTAGGAAAGATGGCTAATGCATGCTGAGCTTAATACCAAGGTGATGGGTTGATAGGTGCAGCAAACCACCATAGCACATATTTACCTATGTAACAAAGCTGCATACCCTACATATGTATCCTGGAGCTTAAAAATTAAAATGAAATAAATAAATAAAAGTCCTTCAATCCCTAATATAAAAAATTTGATATCTGTTAACATCACCTTTTAAAATCCTAACCAGGAATTCCATTTTTTATAACACTGATTAAATTACATAATGTTACTCTTAGAGAAACACCTTAGAAGAAAAATAGCAGATCCATTTGAGATAAAAGACATGTTCTCCTGTTGTCTATAAATTATAGCAATGTACTTAGTAACAGAAAAGAAATCCATTTCCTGAATTTAGACGCTGCTTCTCCCAACTTCTCACAACCATGAGAACACCAAAGAAAGGCATGAGAAACTAACAAACTATAATGAGCGTGTACATTATTATTTGAGGGGAGTGGGATGCAGATCATTTAGAAATGCTTTCGGCTTTTGACAGCTCCAAGTGTAAAAATTCAGTTCCTAGAAAACTGTCAGTTGCTAATAAAGAATCTCAGAACTCTAACAAGTGATACTACCGTGTCATAAAAAATAAATCACAAGATATACTTTTTGGTGACAAAATCTTTTGAGTTTCTTAACATTATGGGGTAAAATGGTTGTGAGTTTATCAGGTCTTTTTGGCCCTATAAATCATAGTACATGTTATAAGTCATCCTCTTAATACTAATGTATCAATTTTTATCACAATTCATTTGGTAAACAGGATAATTCTGCAAAGTATTGAAAATTGCAAAGTTCTGAGCCAGCAACAAATTAGATTTCCACCCACATGGTGGTTAATCAGTCCCATGTACAGAGAGAAAGGAAACTGGATATAATGATTCTAAAAGCATTTTAAAGAATGTATCAGTGAACAACGAATCCTCAATGCCTGACACCCCGATGGTTTCCTGAAAGCACCAGTGAACCATGCAGCGTAGCATGTTCAGCAATCAGAGGTTGTTACAGAGCTTACCAGTATAACAGCATGTATACAAGCCACACACAACAACTCACAGAAGCTCAGAAGCCACCCCACACCTTTGACTCTAATCCTCCTCCTGCAAAAATAGAAGAAAAAATATGACAACAGACATGTGAACACAAAACTGAAACTGAACAGAAAAGGGAAGATGTTAGCTTAGATATGAGACATAAGAAAAAGTATGCTCCAGAATCTTTTTAAATCAAGAGGCATTGTGGGAGGTCCCCAAGATTCCCACTCCCTGATGTACCTGTCCTGCATAATCCTCCCCCATCCAGTGTGGATGGGACCGTGAACAGGACAAAGAAAAGTCCTGTGACGAAGTTACATTTAATGAGAAACATGAATGGATTCTGCAGATTTAATTAAGTTCCCCCATCAGTCGGTTCTGAGTTTATCAAAAGGGAAATTATCGTGGATGGGCTTGACTTCAAAGGTGAGTTCTTAGAAAAACCAGCCCCTTCCTAACAAGATCTGAAGTGTGAGAGATTCTCCTGCTGGCTCTGAAGAAATAAAATTTCATGTTGTAAAAGGGGCTATGGAGGGGGCCACATGGCAAGGACCTGAGAGCAGCCTCTAGAAGTCAAGTGTGGTCACCATCCAATCGCTAACAAGAAACAGGACCCTCAGTCATACTGCCACAAGGAAATGCCATCTGCCAACCACCCTGTGCATTTGGAAGAGGACCCTAGCCTCAGATGAGATCACAGTCCCTGCAACACCTTGACTGTCACTGTGTGAAACACTGAACGGAGAACTCAGCCACGCGGTCCTCAGACTGCTGCTGTAAAGACCCATGAGATCATCAATAAATGTCACCTTAAACCACTAAAGTTGTGGTAATTCATTACACAGCAACAGAAAGCTAACAATCATCTACTGCACCTCTAGACATTCCCCTAAGTGATCCTGATGTTACATGACACTTGAAGTTACTCATTTCAATGGAGTGAAAAATGTGGGACATTCTAGTTAAGTGATCTTGACTGGCAGTTAAAGTTTCAGAAGTCCTACAATATTTTCTGACTTACAGCCTAATCTTACCTGGAAGGCATCTTGCTGATTATCTGATCCAGCCACCTCACTTTTAGCCAAGACTAAGAGAGGGAGCTAGCCTCCCCAGGTTCACAGGGCTAATGAGCAGCAGAGGACGAGCCACAGCCCAGTTACTCCAACAGTCAGCTGTTCCCAGAAGTCTTTCCTTAAAGGTGGCTGCGCCTTAAAGATACTTGCAGTTGTGCTTGACTAGAGAGGGGGAGAGAAGTATATCTCCTCTCTGATACTGTAGTAAAATGGCCATAAAATAAATACGGAATGCTTTAGAAAAGTGGAGTATAAAGCCAATATTTCAAAGGATTCAAAGACTAAAAGCAGCATTAAAGATGTCAACAGTGACTAGACCATGATAACTACTGTATTATAATGTCTTCTGCGTCTTTCAACCTCCCAGGGGACATTTAAATTGTCACTACTCACGGGAGGTGCTCCTGGCATCTAGTGGGTAGAGGCCAGGGATGCTGCTACACAGCCTGGAATGCTAAGGGGGGTCCCCCATGGACACAATCCACAGCCCCTTAAACTCTGCTCTAAGGCATCAGTTATCTCTCTTTATCCCTGCTGACTCCCTAGCACTGAGACACTGAACACATGGCGTGCACCACCTGTGCTCCCTTACACACACAGAAGGCAAAGCTCTCCCATATCTCAATTTTCTTTGGCTTGGGCTTTAATCACTCTTCTTTGGTTTGAACTTAAATACGGGCTAACCTTTTCACCAAGTTGTATCTAGCTCTAATACACAAGCACACCTGCCCAGCTCAATGTTCCTTCTGACAGACAAAGCCAAAACACTATTATGCATACTTGATTTTAACTAATGTATGTTTTACACATGGATCAAAATCTGGTGACCTATCAGCAAAGGCCTAGTGGAGTATGAGTGTGCAGAACACATAGTGGAGAACCGCTGCTTACTCTAAACTGCTGGCAGCAAATAAGTATTACATGACCCAAACAAATGATATCGATGACTAGAATGAGAAAAGTGTCAAAACAACAGGAAGTGGCAGGGACTCCGATGACATGGAGAGCAGTTTCTGTCAAAACAAGCAGCTGCTACTGTGTTCTAGACAATTACTGCCATGCAGAAATGTAGGCCCACTATGACCAGATACCCAGATTGTCCAAGAAAACTTAGATAACTGGAGTTGTATATGAAACCACTCAATTTTAACATGTTAGCTTGTAGTTTGCAAAAACCTTGAGTCCAACATTTTGGGCCACGTCTTTGAAATTTATGGTCTAGAGATTATAAGAGCAAATGAAGAGGTGCCGAGTGGGCAAATTCAGAGGGAGGAAGGTTCAGGATATACTCTGCACAACAGATGGAGTATTAGAGACACTGGGGATAAAGCTAAGTGATAGGCCTTGGATGAGGCCAACAAGTTTCAGAGGAGCTGCTAGTGATATTATCATCATTATCATCACAACAATAATCATAAATTATAACATTTATATAGGACTGTATTTCAGGCACTGTCCTAAGCACTTCATATGCAGGAACACATGTAATTTTCCCAACAACCTTATGAGGTTGGTATTATTGTTACTCTCATCTTACAGAGGAACAAAATAAGTCAGTTTAAATAACTTGCCTAAGGCCACATGGCTAAGTACTGGAGCTGAGATTTGAACCCAGATAGGCTACCTTCAGACTCCATGTTTCTAATTACCCCCGTCACAATTCTAATGCTTGTATCTGTAGGCTTTTAATTCTGTATCTCTCTGTAACTACATATAAAATATGTTTCATCCACCTAAGTTCTGAATGGTAACATGTAGATAGGAAAAGACTAAAACAATGCTTAAGGTACTCCGTCTAAACACGTATAGAAATGGAAGCATTCTTCCCAAATGAAAATGTTAGCCCCTGCTCTCTATAAATTATGTTGGCCTAGTAGGATTCAGTCCCTCTTGTTAAAGTTTTACTTTCTAATGACATTCTTGGCTTCTGCTTACATAAAAATACTAACAAACAGATGCAGAAGTCACACTCTCCGGCATGGAAGTCAAAAGGCATAGACAAATTGGTTGTGCCCTCCAACCAGAGTGGGAACTGTGGCAAACAATTCTAACGCCCATCAAAGATGCAAGGCATGAATTTGTCCTACACACTGTGGCAGCATTATTACTAAATTCCTTAAAAAGTCTGTATAAAAATCCGTAACAACTTGGCAAGCAAAATTACACTTCAAAGCAGCTAGTATGTAAATTAACTTCACATTTCACTTCATTTTAAAACAAGAGAACTTGCTATAATAAATTCAGGGAAACTGGCAATTTTGAGTTGAATACTAAAAAGAAAAGTAAATTTTCACCTTTACATGAGATCTACTATTTTTCATTCTTCATGAACCCTATCTTCCATTTCAGAACCCAATTCTTTGAGGACACAATGAGTTCTATCATCATTTTATTCTGGCAGGTCAAACATTGGTCCAATATTATAAAAATGCATAGACTTTATTGAGACATAAAAAGCAAAAAAGTATTTTCAATGCCGTAATTCCCAAATCTGCTTAGAAATCCAAACAAGTAATTTTTAAGTAGAATTTTAAATTGTGTTGGAAAAAACAAAAAACTCTGCATATACAGAAGCATACAGATTAACAAGTGAATGCAACAAGATACTAAAATATAATACATGTGTTAGCAATCATTTTGAAGAAAGCACTAAAAATATCAGTACTAGTCCACCTCCCTTTAATATATGCTACAGTCTAAAATATTTATATTTCCTTCTTTCTAGAAAATTATACTGCTCAAACTTTTTTTCATGAAGCAAAAAGGAAAAAGTCTCTCTCAAAATGCTATGCAAATATGCAGAAACCATGACATTATCCCTAGGAGGATGTATATAAATCCTTATTCTGTTATGGATCTTAAAAACAAAAAACGAGCATCAGCGACACCACCACCAAAGGACTCTTTAAGAAAGTACTTTTAAGATTTTAATTGTTCAAAATTGTTTAAGACAAATAGGAAAAGGTAATTTGAAATATATGCAAAGAACAAGAAATTTTACTTGTGGCTAATTCAATTATTTCCTTTGGAAAAGAATAAAGTTCAAATCATATTGCCAATGTCACTATAACTAAAATCTGACCATTACAAAAGGTCTCCCAAACTGCAGTCAATGGCCTGCTCACTTCAAGTAATATTGGTAATGGCTAAATTCCAGTATAACACTAAAAAAAAAAACAAAAAAAAACCTAGCCTAGAAGTCCACTGGAGTTCACTGTAACAGGATTTAAGCTATAATTAAATTTGATTAGCTTGGTTCAAACCTCAAGTTCAAAAGACTTATCAGCATGAATGGATGAAAAGCCCTTTTACACGGGCATTTTGAAAATATGAAAAGGGCTGACACAGCAAGCTTCAAAGACTTTAAAAGCAACTGACCCTTCCCAGAGCAAAGGAGAAACGCTAACAGCTGAAACTCAGATGCTGCGTGCAAAGAAAATAAAGTTCCAGATGGCTCAAAAGCCTGGTAGTTTATTAAATATTAAATACTATTATTTTTAACTGGATTTTTGCCCAGAGATAGCCAAATATGTCATCCATAAAATGTGAAAAAGCAGTACGATACCATCCCCTGAAAAACTGAAGCAAATAAATATTTTCTTTTTCAAAAACTACCCGCATGTGGAAGTTTCTCAAGGAGTTATACAAACAACCATGATGACAGTCAAACAATCAAGACGTTTAATAAAAAACAAAAACATCTATAACCTAAAAATCCAAATCAGTTTATTTCGAGACATTTAACTGTTACTCTATAAACACACACTTCATGCACACATACCCCCTTGGATCACATTATATTTTCATGCACGAAGAAAGGAGAAAAGTGAAAGAAGCAATAATAAATATGGACTACGGAACTGTGTTAGTGACTGGGGGTTAACATAGTTTTTACAAGTAGTTAAAAATTAGTATGAAAGGATTATATATACAAAAGTTTGTTTGCCAAGCACATTGGCTCACACTTATAATCCCAGCATTTTCGGAGGCTGAGGTGAGCAGATCACTTGAGGCCAGGACTTCAAGACCAGCCTGGCCAACATAGCAAAACCCAGTCTCTACTAACACAAAAATTAGCCAGGCATGGTGGCACACATCTGTAGTCCCAGCTACTCGGGAGGCTGAGATATGAGAATCGCTTGGAACCCAGGAGGCGGAGGTTGCAGCGAGTCGAGACTGTGCCACTGCACTCCAGCCTGGGTGACAGAGGGAAACTTTGCCTCAAAAAAAAAGTTTGCTGTATGTATTCTTTTAAATACATACATGGAAATGGGTGCATATACACGCACATCAAATGAACTGTATACATACATATATAAACATACACACAGTAACAAATGTATAAATAGGTACGTATTCATGTGTACACACACACACACACACACACACACAAACCAAGGGTCCCTTTTCAACAAAATAAAGTTAGTTAACTAAGTTTACACACTGAGTTTTTAGATGGCACCTTCGAGTGAGTTTTTATGTTAAAATTTTTCCCTTGTTAGCATACTGTTTCTATGTAACTTGGGATCTGGGGGAGGGAAAAGACTGTTTTTCATGAAATGGAAACAACCTATGCCAAATGAAGCAGGTGTGAGATATCTCAAAGATGAAAGCAATTCTCCAAATAGCAACGTCATCCTGTAATGCTTTCTTGACATGTACAATTTTGCTATTCCTCTTTTTGACATTTATTACAAAGTACTGTGTTTGTGATCTTTCCTAACACAGATCAGTAGTGTGACTGGTGCTCATTTCTAGCAGCTTTTAGCACTGAGGAAAAAGTCAATTCAACACTGATGTCACTTAAAATGGGTAAGAAATCCAGCTACAGCAGAGGCTGCTGTGCCCCTTAAATGCTCTTCTCTTAAGACACTTTCTTCACAAGCAAATTAATTCTTAATGTAATTCTTTTATTCTGAAAACTGTTTATTACAAATCATCAGTTTTGAAATAATTCAAAGTGATCTCCCACCAAAAAAAGAAAACCCCACAAAGAAATAAATCATATTTACTTTTCTGTCCATTAAAAATATGCTGAAGGTGACACAGATGTACCTCTCAGGAATTTCTCATTATATTAAAACTTATCCACAATTTATGACAAGGAGTTTTACTAGAGAAAATATTAATTTCACCAGCTTAGTAATAATATCCAACATTTCATTTTCCTCCTGATATACCTACCAAATGGTTTTGGTATTTAAGCTTTTCTTTTTTTCAAAACAGAAGAAGAAAATCTGTTAACTGAACTTTGTATCACCTAGTCCAGTGGTTCTCACACTTCAGAATGCATCAGAATCATGCAGAGGGTGTATAACACAAATTCTGGGCCTCACCCCAAGTTTCTGATTCAGAAGATCTCAAGTGGGGACTTAGATTCTGCATTTCTAGCAAGTTTCTAGGGAATGCAGCTGCTATTCGTGGAGGGACTGTACTTTGGGAACCAATGATCTACTCAGTATTTTCCTTCTTTTCATAATTTGCAAATTTGATAACGAGGAAATGATATGCTATATCCTTTAAAGACAGACAGCTTTTGAGAACTTAGAATTAAAGAGAAATTGACAAAAAGGAAATCTAATCTAAGGCACAGCACAGCCCTCAAAGATGATCTAGTCTAGGATTCAGCAAACTTTTCCTGTAAAGAGCCAGATAATAAATAGCTTAGGCTTTATGGTCCATACAGTCTCTGTTACAACTACTCAACTCTGCCACTGTTGTGTGAAAGCAGACAGACAATACATAAATGAAAGAAAGTGGCTGCATGCCAATAAAGCTTTATTAAAAAAACAGGCTGTAATCTGGATTAGGCCCACAGGTCATAGTTTACCAACTATTTTTTAAAAAAGGAAATCAATACCCAGAGAGATTAAACAACTTCAAAAGGCACAAGATAGTTAGTGGCAAAACTGCAACTAGACCTTCAGTGTCCTGATGTCTGATGTACTAAGGAAGCTACTGTTATAGTAATATTTTGATAAAGAACAGCCACAAATGGAATGCATTACAAAACCTCATGTAGCTTAATGATCAAAAAGAAAAAATGACTTTACTAAGCAAAAGAGCATCTCAGTTCTAGAATTAATGCCAGACATTCTTTATTTTATTTTATTTATTTATTTATTTTTTGAGATGGAGTTTCACTGTTGTTGACCAGGCTGGAGGGCAATGGCACGATCTCGGCTCACTGCAACCTCCACCTCCTGGGTTCAAGCAATTCTCCTGCCTCAGCCTCCCGGATAGCTGGGATTATACGCACCCACAACCATGCCCAGCTATTTTTTTTTTGTATTTTTAATAGAGATGGGGGTTTCATCATGTTGGCCAGGCTGGTTTTGAACTTCTGACCTCAGGTGATCCACCCGCCTCAGCCTCCCAAAGTGCTGGGATAACAGGCGTGAGCCACCGCACCTGGCTCAATGCCAAACATTCTTATTCTTATTATTACTTATAAATGGGAGGCTTCCACCATTGGACGACAATCTGGACTCTTGTCACATGGCTTCCTGCAGTCTACACTAGGTTGGAGCAGGGCCTACGACAATCAAGCCTTCTGTTCAGGGAGTGCGGAAAACAGAATCGAGGACTTCTCAGTTCTTACCCTCTTGGTCCTGCAACTTTCTCATCCCATCTGCCATCCATTTTATGCCATTCGTTAAAAAAATTCTTCCCAGTACTAAAATTATGGTTAAGAGCCAAAAGAGGTAGTAAACTATGAAACTTAAGTTAAAAACAATGTTTCTGTTCAAAGTTTTATTTTCATTCTAGTGATTAAATAATTATTAAGTTAAATATAATATTTAGCTAATAAAAGTAAAGCAGACATTTATCTTCACTACTTAGATAACTAAAAGTATACTATGCGTACACACACAATACATTCACATATGAACACATACTCCCTATGCTTTCATAGCTGCCAAAGCTTTTACTCTTAAAACTGATTATTTAAATAAGCAATATATTTTAGCAATAAATAAAGTAAATTTTATGTATGGCCTTACAACTATTTTATGACAGTTTTTTAAATAAAGCAAATGCATGCATATCAGGAAAATAAAATAACTTGATTTTAAGTATCCGAGATAAAGTTTTGAACATGTTTGATGTACTCTAAACCATGCATGGAAAAGCATCTGTTATTTACAGATCAAAGCAAACCTGAGTATCCTAAAACAACTAGAATGAAAAATTCCCAAATTTAATTTCATCCCTGTCCAAATGCTTCTTTGAACTAATAATTCAGAGAATTGGTCAGTATGTTGAACTAATTAGCATGCTTAATGCTTGCCAACTTTGATGGCTCCAATTCTTTATGAAATTTTTTTTTTTATTTTCCAAGACGGAGTCTTGCTCTGCCACCCAGGCTGCAATGCAATGGTGCAATCACGGCTCATTGCAACCTCCGCCTCCCGGGTTCAAGCTATTCTCCTGCCTCAGCCTCTTGAGTAGCTGGGATTACAGGTGCCTGCCACCATGCACAGCTAATTTTTGTATTTTTATTAAAGATGAGGTTTCACCATGTTGGTCAGGCTGGCCTCGAACTCCTGACCTCGTGATCCACCCATCTTGGCTTCCCAAAGCTGGGATTACAGGCGTGAGCCACCGTGCCCAGACAAGAAATGGAATTTAAAAAATAGTTTTAAAAACACACACATGGCCGGGCAAGGTGGCTTGCACCTGTAATCCCAGCACTTTGGGAGGCCAAGGCGGGCGGATCACGAGGTCAGGAGTTCAAGATCAGCCTGGCCAGCATGGTGAAACCTCGTCTCTATTAAAAATACAAAAAATCTTCGGGAGGCCGAGGTGGGCGGATCACGAAGTCAGGAGATCAAGAGCATTCTAGCTAACATGGTGAAACCCCGTCTCTACTAAACATACAAAAAATTAGCTGGGCTTGGTGGTGGGCGCCTGTAGTCCCAGCTACTCGGGAGGCTGAGGCAGGAGAATGGCGTGAACCTGGGAGGTGGAGCTTGCAGTAAGCCGATCGTACCACTGCACTCCAGCCTGGGCAACAGAGCAAGACTCCATCTCAAAAAAAAAAGAAAAACAAAAATACAAAAAATTAGACAGGTATGGTGGCACGCGCCTGTAATCCCAGCTACTCAGGAGGCTGAGGCAGGAGAATTGCTTCAACCCAGGAGGCAGAGCTTGCAGTGAGCTGAGATCTCGCCACTGCACTCCAGCCCAGCCAACAGTGCAGGACTCTGTCTTAAAAAAAACACACAAGCAAATTTGAGAAAATGCAAAGGCCATCCAAGTTGGCAAAATCATATATATTGAATAATGCCTCAAGATGCCTCAAAACATGAGTGATGCCTGTTTAATATCCTCTGAGTTACAAAATAGGTTGTAAATTGTTTTGGGGTTTTTGATTTGCATGAGATAAATCAACTTTTTAAATTCTGTATCCAACTAGTTTTTATGAGATTCAGCATACATCTAACTTTATTTTAATATAAAGAACAGCAGTAAAGTGTTTTTGGTAAGAAGTTAAGTTTATATTTTTTAATTGCAATGAGAGTAAATTCATTTGAGATCTTTTAAATGTAATCCTACAACTAAGAGCCAAAAGCAAAGTGGATTCTTTACTGTCCACAAACTTGAGCATCATGGTCATTTTTGCTACAAAGACTTTCCTAACAATTACGTGTGGTAATCAGTAAATGACCCATAGTAAATAGGTTACTACATAGTAGACAGAGTGTTAACTAGCTAATTACACCTTTTTTTTTGTCCTACTGCTACATGAATTTTTTTTAAAGTTCTATTTAATGCTGATATTCTAAGACTACTCATTTCTATAATTTATAAGAGAACATCATACAGAGCCTTCCAAACAAATTCCACCTTGACTCGCAATTTTATTTTCTCCCTCTAACTTGAGGAGTTATGCATGAAATAAATAAATAAATAAATAAATACTACATGACTATCTCAATAGACACAGAAAAGGCTTTCAATAAAATTCAACACCACTTCATGTTAAAAACTCAGTAAACGACATGATCATATATCTAGAAAACCCCATAGTCCCGGCCCAAAAGCTCCTTATGATGATAAACAACTTCAGCAGAGTCTCAGGATACAAAATCAACGTACAAAAATCACTAGCATTCCTATACACCGGCAAGCCAAGAGACCTATCGGGAATGAACTCCCATTCACAATTGCCACAAAAAGAACAAAATACCTAGAAATCCAGCTAACCAAGGAGGTGAAAGATACTACAAGGAGAACTAGAAAACACTGCTCAGAGGTATCAGAGATGATACAAGCAAATGAAAAAACACTCCATGCTCATGGGTAGGAAGAATCAATATTGTGAAAACGGCCACACTGCCTAAAGCAATTTATATAATAGATTCAACCCTATGCCTATTAAACTACCACTGACATTCTTCACGGAACTAGAAAAAAACTATTTCAAAATTCATATGGAACAACAACAAAAAAAGAGCCCAGGTAGCCAAGGTAATCCTAAGCAAAAAGAACAAAGTTAAAAGCATCACACTACCAGACTTCAAGCTCTATTACAGGGCTACAGTAACCAAAACAACGTGGTACTGGTACAAAAACACACACACAGACAAACAGAACAGAGAGCCCAGAAGTAAGGCCACACACCTACAATCATCTGCTCTTCAGCAACGGTGACAAAAACAAGCAATGAAGAAAGAAAGCATTTCCTATTCAATAAATGGTGGTGGAATGACTGGCTAGCCAAATGCATAAGATTGAAACTGGACGCCTTCCTTACACCATATATAAAAATTAACTCTAGATGATTAAAAACTTAAATATAAAACCTAAAAATATAAAATCCCCGGAAGACACCTAGGCAATACCATTCTGGACACTGGAACACAAAAAGATTTCATGACGAGGATGCCAAAGGCAATTGAAACAAAACCACAAATTGATGGGAACTAATTAAAGAGCTTGTGCACAGCAAAAGAAACTATCAACGGAGTAAACAGACAATCTACAGAATGGGAAAAAACTTTTGCAAAATATGAAAAAACCTCAATGTCACCGATCATTAGAGAAATGTAAATAAATCAAAACCACAATGACATGCCATCTCATACTTGTCAGAATGGCCATTATTAAAAAGTCAAAAAATAACAGATGCTGGCTAGGCTGGAGAGAAAAAGGAACGCACACAGTGTTGGCAGGAATGTAAATTGGTTCAACCATTGTGGACGACAGTATGGTGATTCCTTAAAGGCCTAAAATCAGAACTACCATTTGACCCAACAACTCCATTACTGAGTATATACCCAAAGGAATATTAATCCTTCTATCATAAAGACACATGCACACGTATGTTCACTGCAGCACTATTCACAACAGCAAAGACATGGAATCAACCTAAATGCCCATCAATAAAACACTGGATAAAGAAAATGTGGTACATATATACCATGAATACTATACAGCCATAAGAAAAAACATCACTTCCTTTGCAGGAATATGGATGATGCTAGAGGCCATTATCCTTTGCAAACTAATGCAGAAAGAGAAAACCAAATACCACATGTTCTCATTTATAATTGCGAGCTAAATGATGAGAACACATAGATCCACGGAGGGGAATAAGAGACACTGCAGCCTATCGGACGGTGGAGACTGGGAGGAGGGAGAGGATCAGGAAAAAAAAAAAAAAAAAACTAATGGGCACAAGATTTAGTACCTGGGTGGCAAAATAATCTGTACAACAAACCTCCATGACACAAGTTTCCCTACATAACAAACCAGTACATGTACCCCTGAACCTAAAGTAAATTTAAATTAAAAAAAAAAAAGAATTAACAAAAATCCCAACCCCAAAGGGGTGTTTTGTGCATATGATTTCATGAAGAAAGTCCAGGCTCAATGTTTGAGTACCATTCAAAGTACAAGTAAAAAATACTCCTTAAAGGCAGTTAAGCACACTTTTTAAAAATAACGCTTTCCGCACTGGCTTCGGCAGCACATATACTAAAATTGGAACAATATAGAGAAGATTAGCATGTGCCCTGTGCAAGGATGACATGGAAATTCGGGAAGCTTTCCACATTTTTAGAACTTCATGAAGTATACACAAGTATTAATAGCCAAATAGATCAAGCAGAAGAAAGGATATCAGAGACTGAAGATCAACTTAATGAAATAAAATGTGAAGACAAGATTAGAGAAAAAAAGAATGAAAAGGAACAAACAAAGCCTCCAAGAAATATAGGACTATGTGAAAAGACCAAACCTACGTTTGATTGGCACACCTCAAAGTGACGGGGAGAATGGAACAAAGTTGGAAAACACTCTGCAGGATATTATCCAGGAGAACTTCCCCAACCTAGCAAGAGAGGCTAACATTCAAATTCAGGAAATACAGAGAACACCACCAAGATACTCCTCGAGAAAGAGCAACATAATCGTCAAGATTCACAAAGGTTGAAATGAAGGAAAAAATGTTAAGGGCAGCCAGAGAGAAAAGTCGGGTTACCCACAAAGGGAAGCCATGAGACTAACAGTAGGTCTCTCTGCAGAAACCCTACAAGCCAGAGGAGAGTGGAGGCCAATATTCAACATTCTTAAAAGAATTTTCAACCCAGAATTTCAAATCCAGCCAAACTAAGCTTCATAAGCAAAGGAGAAATAAAATCCTTTATGGACAAGCAAATGCTGAGAGACTTTGTCACCACCAGGCCTGGCTTACGGGAGCTCCTGAAGGAAGCACTAAATATGGAAAGGAACAACTGGTACCAGCCACTGCAAAAACATACCAAATTGTAAAGACCGTCAACACTAAGAAGAAACTGCATCAATTAATAGGTTATTTTGCCCAGCATCGTAACAACAGGATCACATTCACACATAACAATATTAATCTTAAATGTAAACAGGCTAAATAACCCCAACTAAAAGACACAGACTGGCACATTGGATAAAGAGTGGAGACCCATCAGTGTGCTGTATTCAGGAGGCCCATCTCATGTGCAAGGACACAAATAGGCTCAAAATAAAAGGATGGAGGAATATTTACCAAGCAAATGGAAAGCAAAAAAAATCAGCGGTTGCAATCCTAGTCTCTGACGAAACAGACTTTAAACCAACAAACATGAAAAAAGACAAAGAAGGGCATTATGTAGTGGCAAAGGGATCAATGCAACAAGAAGAGCTAACTATCCTAAATACATATGTACCCAATACAGGAGCACCCAGATTCATAAAGCAAGTTCTTAGAGACCTACAAACAGACTTAGATGCCCACACAACAACAGTGGGAGACTTTAACACCAATTCTCAATATTAGACAGATCAACAAGACAGAAAATTAACAAGGATATTCAGAACTTGAACTCAGCTCTGGACCAAGGGGACCTAATAGACATCTACAGAACTCTCCACCCCAAATCAAAAGAATATACATTCTTCTGAGCAACACATCGCACTTATTCTAAAATTGACCACATAATTGGAAGTAAAACACTCCTCAGCAAATGTAAAACAATGGAAATCATCATAGTCTCTCAGATCACAGTGCAATCAAATTAGAACTCAGGATTAAGAAACTCATTCAAAACCGCACAACTACATGAAAACTGAACAACCTGCTCTTGAATGACTACTGGGTACAAAACGAAATTAAGGGAGAAATAAGTAAGTTCTTTGAAACTGATGAAAGCAAAGACACAACGTACCGGAATCTCTGGGACACAGCTAAAGCAGTGTTTAGACTCATATTTATAGCACTAAATGCCAACAGGAGAAAGCAGGAAAGATCTAAAATAGACACGCTAACATCACAATTAAAAGAACTAGAGAAGAGCAAACAAATTCAAACGCTAGCAGAAGACAAGAAATAACTAAGAGCAGAAATGAAGGAGATAGAGACACAAAAAACCCTCCAAAAACACAATTAATTTAGGAGCTGATGTTTTGAAAAGGTTAACAAAATAGACCACTAGCCAGACAAATAAAGAAGAAAAGAGAGAAGAATCAAACAGACACAATAAAAAGTGATAAAGGGGATATCACCACTGAACCCACAGAAATACAAACTACCATCAGAGAATACTATAAACACCTCTATGCAAATAAACTAGAAAATGTAGAAGAAATGGATAAATTCCTGGACCCATACACCCTCCCAAGACTAAACCAGGAAGAAGGTGAATCTCTGAATAGACCAATAACAGGCTCTGAAATTGAGGAAGTGATTAATAGCCTACAAACCAAAAAAGGCCCAGTACCAGACAGATTCACAGCCGAATTCTACCAGAGGTACAAAGAGGAGTTGGTACCATTCCTTCTGAAACTATTCCAAACAATAGAAAAAGAGGGGCTCCTCCGTAATTCATTTTATGAGGCCAACATCATCCTGATACCAAAACCTGGCAGAGACACAACAAAAAAATAAAATTTCAGGCCAATAACCCCGATGAACATGAATGTGAAAATCCTCAATAATATACTGGCAAACCGAATCCAGCAGCACATCGACAAGCTTATCCACCATGATCAAGTCAGCTTCATCCCTGGGATACAAGGCTGGTTCAACATATGCAAATCAACAAACGTAATCCATCACATAAACAGAACCATGACAAAAACCACATGATTATCTCAAATGATGCAGAAAAGGCCTTCAATAAAATTCAACATCTCTTCATGCTAAAAACTCTCAATAAACCAGGCATTGATGGGACGTATCTCAAAATATTGTGAGCTGTTTATGACAAAACCACAGCCTGTACCATATTGAATGAGCAAAAGCTGGAAGCATTCCCTTTGAAAACTGACATAAGACAAAGATGCCCTCTCTCACCACTCCTATTCAACAGAGTATTGGAAGTTCTGGCCAGGGCAATCAGGCAAGAGAAACAAATAAACGGTATTCAAATAGGAAGAGAGGAAGTCAAATTGTCTCTGTTTGCAGATGACATAATTGTACGTTTGGAAAACCCCATCGTCTCTGCCCAAAATCTCCTTAAGCTGATAAGCAACTTCAGCAAAGTCTCAGGATACAAAACCAATGTGCAAAAATCACAAGCATTTCCATACACCAATAATAGATAAACAGCCAAATAATGAGTGAATTCCCATTCACAATTGCTATAAAGGAAATAAAATACCTAGGACTACAACTTACAACAGATTTGAAGGACCTCTTCAAGGAGAACTACAAACCACTGCTCAAGGAAATAAGAGACGACACAAATAAATGGAAAAACATTCCATGCTCATGGATAAGAAGAACCATTAATGTGAAAATGGCCATACTGCTCAAAGTAATTTATAGATTCAATGTTATTCCCATCAAGCTACCATTGACTTTCTTCACAGAATTAGAAAAAACTACTTTAAATTTCATACGTAATCAAAAAAGAGCCTGCATAGCCTAGTCAATCCTAAGCAAAAGAACAAAGCTGGAGGCATCACGCTACCTGACTTCAAACTATACTACAAGGCACAGTAAACCAAAACAGCATGGTACTAGTACCAAAACACATATATAAACCCAAGGGACAGAACAGAGGCCTCAGAAATAACGCCACACATCTACAACCATCTGATCTTTGACAAACCTGAAAAAAGCAATGGGGGAAGGATTCCCTACTTAGTAAATGGTGTTGGGAAAACTGGCTAGCCATAAGCAGAAAACTCAAAATGGACCCCTTCTTTACTCTTTATACAAAAATTAACTCAAAATGGGTTAAAGACTTAAACGTTAGACCTAAAACCATAAAAACCCTAGAAGAAAACCTAGGCAATACCATTCAGGACACAGGCATGGGCAAAGACTTCATGACTAAAACACCAAAAGCAATGGCAACAAAGCCAAAATTGACAAATGGGATCTAATTAAACTAAAGAGCTTCTGCACAGCAAAAGAAACTATCATCAGAGTGAATAGGCAACCTACAGAATAGGAGAAAATTTTTGTAATCTATCCCTCTGACAAAGGGCTAATATCCAGAATCTACAAGAAACTTAAATTTACAAGAAAAAAACAAACAACCCCATCAAAAACTGGGCGAAGGATATGAACACACACTTCTCAAAAGAAGACATTTATGTGGCCAACAAACATATGAAAAAATGCTCATCATCAATGGGCATTAGAGAAATGCAAATTAAAACCACAATGAGATACCATCTCATGCCAGTTAGAATGACAATCATTAAAAAGTCAGGAAACAACAGATGCTGGAGAGGATGTGGAGAAATAGGAACACTTTGACACTGTTGGTGGGAGTGTAAATTAGTTCAACCATTGTGGAAGACAGTGTGGCAATTCCTCAAGGATCTAGAACCAGAAATACCATTTGACCCAGCAATCTCATTACTGGGTATATACCCAACAGATTATATATCATTCTACTATAAAGACACATGCACAAGTATGTTTATTGCGGCACTATTCACAATAGCAAAGACTTGGAACCAACTTAAATGCCCATCAATGATAGACTGGATAAAGAAAATGTGGCACATATACACCATTGAATACTATGCAGCCATAAAAATGGATGACTTCATGTCCTTTGCAGGGACATGGATGAAGTTGGAACCCATCATTCTCAGCAAAGTAACACAGGAACAGAAAACCAAACACTGCCTGTTCCCACTCATAAGTGGGAGTTGAACAATGAGAACACATTGACCCAGAGAGGGGAACATCATACACTGGGGCCTGTTGAGGGGTAGGGGATGACTACAGGAGGGATAGCATCAGGATAAATACCTAATGTAGAAGACGGGTTGATGGTTGCAGCAAACCACCATGGCACGTGTATACCTATGTAACAAACCTGCACATTCTGCACATGTATCCCAGAACTTAAAGTTTAATTTTTTTAAAAAAATGCTTTCCAATGTCAACATATCAATTCCATTACTCTACTCTTCCTTTTCGTAAGTTGTCTAAAAGGAATGCCCAGAATTCAACTCATTCAGAGACAAGGATTCTCTCCTTCGCTGTCTATTTGTTCTCATCTTGCCAGTACTCCAACACTTTAAAATATCCAATTACTGAGTGTTCAACTACTAATGAACTGCTTTACAAATATCCATGGATTTCCACACACAAATAGGAGGAGCCGTCTAGGGGCAGAATCTCTCTCCTCTGTCCCATCCACACATGGCTAATTCTACAGCTCTGTACCCTACACTTACTCTATAAATCTTTTCTGGTGAACTAAAAATTACTGGGTCACCACTTCAGTAACAATATTATTCTCAAAACTATAGCAAACGTTTGAGTGATAGTGTACAAAGAAAATTTCTGTAATCTGTCCTCTGCATTAAAAACTTCACATTAATTCCATGATTTTTAGAGTTTCAATTCTAAGAAGGCAGTACTACAACAAGAAGCAAATAATTTAGGTTCTAGGTTTATTTCAGCACAAAGTAAACAGTAATCTTAGCAACTCACTTCAGATTTTGTATTTTATAGGATATTGTAAGGAAGACAACTCAAAGCAAAGATCCTTTGTGCTTAGATAAAACAAAATACACAGCACCTTTTCCTCCTTCCAGTAGGTGAATGTTGAAATTATTTTTACTACATGATAATGCAGCAGCAAGAATTTTAAAAACTAATGGCACAATCTATATAAGGAAGTAATAGTAACTATATTATGAATCAAAAAAGAGGAAGAAGTGAGCTTCTAATCCACTGTCTACATATTAACAGTATAGTAATGCAAGAGAAAATAGGCATTTTCAGAAAAATAGAGACAGAAAAAAAGTGAAAGATACCGAATTGTTGAACTGTAAAAACAGTGACTAAAAAGTCAGTCCTTTCTATCACTTAAAAAAAAAAAAGAAAAGGAACAAAGAGATGTTTTAGGAGAGAAAAGACAGGAAACAGTTTGAGATTTTTTTTTTTTTTTTTTTTTTGAGACGGAGTCTCGCTCTGTCGCCCAGGCTAGAGTGCAGTGGCATGATCTGGGCTAACTGCAAGCTCCGCCTCCCAGGTTCACGCCATTCTCCTGCCTCAGCCTCCTGAGTAGCTGGGAATACAGGCGCCTGCCACCACGCCTGGCTAATTTTTTGTATTTTTAGTAGAGATGGGGTTTCTCCGTGTTAGCCAGGATGGTCTCAATCTCCTGACCTCGTGATCCGCCCACCTCAGCCTCTCAAAGCACTGGGATTGCAGGCGTGAGCCACCGCACCCGGCCCGCTTTGAGATTTTTTTAAGATAGCCATCATATCAATTTAAAAAACAAACAGGCCAGGCACGGTAGCTCATGCCTGTAATCCCAGCACTTCAGGAGGCTGTGTTGGGCAGATCACATGAGGCCAAGGGTTCAACACCAGACTGGCCAACATGGTGAGACCCCACCTCTATTAAAAATACAAAAATTAGCCGGGCATGGTGGTGCACACCTGTAATCCCAGCTACTCAGGTGGCGTTTGAATCCAGAAGGGAGGTTGCAGTGAGCTGAGATCACGCCACTGCACCCCAGCCTTGGTGGCAGAGCAACACCCTTGTCTCGAGAAAAATAAAATTAAATTAAAAAACAAAGGGAAAGGTCTCAGAAAATCAAAACATCATCTTTCAAGACTGGGATATTCAAAAATATGAAAACAAACACCTAAATAAAGAAAAATAAAGACATTGCTTGGAACCTATAGATTCCTTAATATATATATTTCTTCCAGCTACAGACCCATACAAATCTGGCCAACTGATTTTTTTAAAAGATGCAAAAGCATTTCAGTGAGGAAAAAAATCTTTTCAACAAATGCTGTTAGAACAACTAGACATCTATATATGCAAAAAACAAACTTTGAGCTAAACCTCAACCCTTAAATAAAAATCAACTCAAAATGGATCATAGATGTAAATGTAAAACACAGAGCTATAAAACTTTTAGAAGAAAACATGGGAGAAAACCTTAATGACTTAGAGTTAGGAAGAGTTCCTAGAGATGACATCCAAAGTACAATTCATAAAAGAAAAAATGAATCGAACTTTACCAAAATTTAAAACTGTAACTTTGTAAATAATACTGTTTAGAGAAATTACAAGTTACAGATTATTAGAAAATACTGCAAGTCACCTAAGGGCAAAGGATGAGCATCCCAAATACATAAAGAACTTTCGAAACTCCCAAAGAAATCATACAATTAAAAATGAGAAAAAGACTGAACAGATACTTCACGATAAAAAGATGCAAGGATGCCAAATAAGCATATGAAAAGATGTTCAACGTCATTAGCCATTAGGGAACTGAAAATTAAAACCACTATGAGAAACAGCATCAACTCCTGGGAATAGTTTGTTGGTCTTCCCTGCATTATTTCCCCTCTACTAAGGGCAGGGTGGTTGTTTCTGTGGTTAGCTCCCAGAAGGGCAATGTGGTTCGTTCCAGGCCTCAGAAACACCAGAATACATCTGGCTTCAAATATAACAAGTTTTGGGCCAGGCGTGGTGGCTCATGCCTGTAATCCCAGCACTTTGGGAGGCCAAGGCAGGCTGATCACTTGAGGTCAGGAGTTGGAGATCAGCCTTGCTAATAGGGTAAAACCCCATCTCACTTAAAAATACAAAAATTAGCCAGGAGTGCTGGTGGGTGCCTGTAGTCCCAGCTACTCAGGAGGCTGATGCTGGAGAACCACTTGAACCCGGGAGGCAGAGGTTGCAGTGAGCCAAGACTACACCACTGCACTCCAGCCTGGGTGACAGAGTGAGACTCTGTCTCAAAAACAAAAGCACAAAAAAAAACCCCCAAGTTTTGAACCTGTGAGGAGGAGTTTGCAGTGAGCTGAGCTCATGCCACTACACTCCAGCCTGGGTGACAGAGCAAGACCCTGTCTCAAAACAAAACAAAACAAAACAAAAAAACACCAACTTTGGTTAAGAGTGTTCAGACCAAGAAAATAAATGCAAAATTTCATGATGGAATATGTCAACTCTGTAAAGAAGTTCCTGAATGGCATGCATTAATAAAATTTAAAAACACAAACCATTATCAAAACCTGAAAAAATGTGTTAAATGTTTATTTATAAAAGTCAGTGAAGGATTCTTTTCACATAATGTGTAGACTATGTGCCTATGAATGTGAAGTCTGCACAAAATGTAGAAACGAAGAAGTCCCTATTATTCTGTTTAATAAAGAACCAGAAAAAACAAAAATTACTGAAAATAATCTAAGTTCTAACCAACCACAGAAGAAGCTGCAGAAAAAGTTAAACTGATGATTTAGATTTTGATATTGATTTAGATGACAAAGAAGAGTGAATTAATATCAATATATTAAAAGTGAATTTGAGAATGTGAAATTCTGACCGACTTTTGACTTCCAATTTTCACAAAAAATACTGTGAAATCATGAGAACATTTTTAAAAAGCTATTGAAAATAGGCAAAATTTACACATGAACAATATAAATCATGTATGATATTTCAACAATTATAAAATTTTCATCCATCGTGTTTTTGGATTTTTTTGTTTTTTGTTTGTTTGTTTGTTTTGAGAAAGGGTCTCGCTGTTACCTAGGGCTCCAACTCCTGGGCTCAAGTTTTCTTATAACAATTTTTTAAGTTGCATATGCTAGAATATCTGCCAAAATGAGTATGAGGGTATCATACTGCAGTTCATGGGGATTATTTAAAAGAATTTATTACCTAGTATTACCAAACTAAACAAGATTCAGAATTGATGGCTGTATAAGAACTACCTTATTGTAAAAGTAAGATGACATTATATTGGTAGCCTCAAAAATTGGTCCTCAATTTTTGATAAATTTATCTCAAGTAAGTGCCTTTGATAAATTTATCTCAAGTAAACGACTCACATAGCAAAAATCCCCTTACTTCACTTGTTACAAAGCAAATGCAGGGTTTTTTAAAAATAATAATAATAATGTTTAACAAGTGGATAGCCATCTTTCTTTGAAAGTATTTTTATATACCTCATTACATTGTTTTTACCTTTCTTCTCCTGTGAAACATGTATATGAAAAATGCATAGAATTCATATGGATTGTTTAATAGATAATTATAAAGGAAAGCTCACACATTTACTCAGATAAAGAAATGACCAGCACCAGAAGACCCCTACTAGGCTCTTCCTCAGCAAAAGTTCATCCTTCTTCCCAGAGTTGGTACTATTCTTAATTGTGGTATTTTCTTATCATTTTACTACCCATGTCTGTACTCCAAAACCATATAAATTAGCTTTAATCTGATTTTTAACTCTTTCCTATCCTTTTGTGTTGAAAAATCTCAAACCTACAAAATGGTAACAAAATAGCTCAATGAATTTTTGCATATTCTTCACCCAGATTCCCAATTATTATTAACCTTTCGCCATGTTTTCTTGATATCTCAATAGATGGATATAAATATATATTTGCTGCACCATTTGAAAATGTAGCAAGCACTGCTTTTGAACTCTGTATGAACACTTACCTTATATGACTTTGCATCTCTTTTTTGTTATGAAATTTGTTGAGATTGATCCATGTTGTTGCAAGAGCTGCAGTTTGTTCTTTTTACACTACTATGTATTATTCCATGCACTTACATATCATAGTTTATTTTTTCTTATATTGAGAAACATTTATCTCAAATTGTTCCTGTTATAAACAATATTGATATGAATATTGTTGCATGTGTCTCTTGGTACACATGTGCATTTCTGTTAGGTATATACCTGCCAGTGGTGGAGAAAATCAGCTTATATGGATCTTCAGTTTTACTGTATCATATGAAACTATTTTTTCAGAAGGACTTTATTCCCTCTCTGATAGCAATGGATTAGAGTTCCAGCACTCAGCATTCTTTCTAACATTGCTCTATTGCCCAGACTGGAGTACAGTGGCATAATCTAAGCTCATTGTAGCCTCCACTTCCTGGGCTCAAGTGATTCTCCCACCTCAGCCTCCCAAGAAAATGGGACTATGGGTGTGCACCACCACAGGCAGCAATTTTTAAAAAATTTTTTGTAGAAACATGGTCTCACTATGTTGCCCAGGCTAGTCTCAAACTCCTGGGCTCAAGCGACCCTCTCGCCTCAGCCTCCCAAAGTGCTGGGATAACAGGCATGAGCCACTATGCCCAGCCTATACTGAAATATTTAAGTGTGTAACATTAATTGACTTTAAAATATTTTAGCATAAAAAAGTGAAGACACAGATAACATTTTAGTGGCATCAGAAAATATTACCTAGGAATAAATAAAAAAAATTCAAAACGGTCAACAAATTTACAAAGTATTATCGAAACATTAAAGAAAATGGAGATTAAAGTAAATGGAGATACCATGTTCAAGAGATAGAAGTCTCAATATTCTAAACTTAGAGTCTTATAGAAAGTTTCTCTCTCATAAATATGTGTGGTTCTTTTTTGCAAATAAATTTATTTTCTGGACTATTTAACTTTTGTGATTCAAGAGTCAACTAAGATTACAACAATAATAAATAAAACCATTATGGGGTATTATTACACACCTACTAAAATGGCTAAAATAAAAATCCTCACAGTATCAAGTGCTAACCATATACTGCTGGTGGGAATGTAAAATTGTACAGCCACTACAGAAAAGAGTTTGGGCCAGGCACAGTGGCCTAATAACCCCAGCACTTTGGGATGCCAAGGTAGGCAGACTGCTTGAGCCCAGGAGTTTGAGACCAGCCTGGGCAACATGGTGAAACCCCATCTCTACAAAAAAATACAAAAATTAGCCAGGTGTGGTGGTACATGTCTATAGTCCCAGCTTCTCAGGAAGCTGAGGTAGGAGGATCACTTGAGCCTGGGAGACAGGTTGCAGTGAGCCAAGACTGCGCCACTGCACTCAGCCTGGGTTAACACAGTGAGACCTTGTCTCAAGAAAAAAGAAAGAAAAGAAAAGAGTTCACAGTTTCTAATAAAGCTAAATATACACTCACCACATGGCCCAGCAAACCCATTCCTGCATTTCTACCCTAGAAAAATGAAAATGATGTTCACACAAAAACTTATACATGACTATTAACAGCAATTCTCTTAATAATGACACCAAAAGAAGTCAAATGTCCTTCAATAGATCAAAGGATAAACCATAATTTTTGTATTCCACTATATGTCCTAACAATGGAATACCACCCTGCAATAAAAAGGAAGAAACTATTGATACATGCAATAATTGGGATGAATCTCAAAGGCATTCCGCTGAGTGACAGAAGGCAATCTGAAAAGGCTGTATATTCTGTAATGCCATTTAAATGACATTCTCAAACAGAAAAAACTATAGTGATGGAGAACAGATCGCTAAAGTTGCCAGCAGTAAGAAGCAGGGAAATGGGTATGCACCGGCTAGCAGAAGGGACTTTGGGGTGATGGAAATGTTCTGTATCTTGATTGTGATGATGGCTATACAAATCTATATGTACGCTGAATTCACAGCACTGTACACCGGAGAGAAGTTTACAGTATAATTTTTAAAATAAATCAAAATTCTGTGTTCTTCTTGCCTGATGTAAATATATGAAATGGGAAAGATGAAATAATTTAATTTTTTTTCTGCCCAATAAAAGAGCCTAGATGCAATGATACACCTATAGTTTCTAAATACCACTCCCCACCAGAAGGAATCAAGGCCCCCTTGGGGAGGGGCTGATTACAGGACTGGGGCAGGGAGAGTACAAGGTAAGACTAAGATACCTTGCTACACCAGCAAGGAGGTTCTCAAAGACTAATGGGGGCCTGGCACGGTGGCTCATGCCTATAATCTCAGCACTTTGGGAGGCCAAGGTGGGTGACTCCCTTGAGGTCGGGAGTTCGAGACCAGCCTGGCCAACATGGTGAAACTCCATCTCTACTAAAAATGCAAAATCAGTTGGGTGTGGTGGTGCGTGCCTGTAATCCCAGTTACTCGGGAGCCTGAGGCAGGAAAATCGCTTGAACCTGGGAGGCGGAGGTTGCAGTGAGCTGAGATCATGCCACTGTACTCCAGCCTGGGCAACAGAATGACACTCCATCTCAAAAAAAAAAAAGGACTAATGGGGAAATGTCACATGAACACAGAAGTAGGCTGAAGAGGCTCCCACTGGACAAATATGGGACAGTTTAAGTATCAAAAGAATAATACTAATGGTAATAGACTATAATTACCCAACAAAAAAAGAATCCATGACTATGGTGGTGATTGCACACACTTATGAATACACTAAAATCCCTTGAACTGTCACTTTAAATGAGTAAACTGTCTGGTACATGAATTGTAACTCAATTAGGCTATTTTTTTAAAATCCAGGAGTCCATGGGGATTTTTTAAAAAGGATCTGGAGGGCAAGGGAGGAAACTCTTCCCTACAGAAGAATGCCAGCTAACAAATTCATAGAAAAATGACAGTATTAGGAAAATCATTATTTTGCAATCACCCATGTAACAAATGCTTCAGACAAGAAGTATCCATAGATGTTAAAACTATTAGGTGAAAGATTATTGGGGAATGGGATAATCACGTGTTCTCAAAATATTACCCCATAGATTGCCTCTTAACATCAAAGGATAATTGAACCTTTAGTGTATAACAAACGAAAACAACTTAATCAAACCATTAAACTCACCAAGTGTAAGACTTTTTGTGCCTCCTGGTATAACTCAATGAGAAACACCCCAAAATACTTAGGTATTCATATAAAAAAACCAATTAACCTGAGTCTAATCATAAGGAACTCAGATAATCCAGATTATGGGACCGTTTACAGGATAAATATCTTGGACTCTACAAAAGTCTATGTCATGGAGGAAATAAAAAAGGTTGGGGACCCTGACAACCAAATGCAATGTATTTGTTCAGCTGTATCCTGAGTAGAGAAAGAAGCTGTAAGGCTTTTATCACTGGGACAACAGGGAAATTAACCACATATTAGATAATATTAGTTAGTGAATATTAAATTTCTTGGGTGTGATAATGGCATTGTAGTTATGAGAAGTAGGACTCCATTCTCAGGAGACATGCTGAAATACTAAATGATAAGTGTCAGATTGTCTGCTACTTACTTAAAATATTTCAGGAAAAAAAAGAGGAAGCAAGAGGAGCAGAGCAGATTAAGCAAAATGTTAATTGGTGAACCCTGGGGAAAAAAATACACGTTTTACCTTTTCTATAAATTGTAATTTTTCAAAAAAGCTGGAAAGGCAGAAAAAAAAGAAAAAGGTGGTGTTACTATTCATTTCAAACTTCCTCACTCATACCTCAAAGAGTAGAAAGGAAATACATATGTTGTTACTAGACGAGCGTAAGAGTTCAAAGAATTCAGAGACCAACTCTGCCTTCCACTAACAGTGTTTAGTGCTTTATGTAGATCAAGTTACACCACCAAAGGTCAGTTTTCTCACTGGTATTAAACAGAGAAATGTCTGTTAGCATATAAAATGGTTTACAAGGTAGATGAACATTACAGATTGACTGGGAATCATGACAAGGTATTAAAGAGGTACTTACTTTCCAATTACTCAGTTGACAATAATGATTGAGAATTACTGTGAAGATTAAATGAAAAAAAATATATATGAAAAGTACCTAGTCTGGCATATGGCAGATGCTGGATAAATTCAACCTACTTTCTCCTTCAAACACAGAAAAATAATGTGGTAAGAACTTATCACTTACCAAGAGGCAACTATATACCAGACCTTTGGTGTTTTCACTTCATCAAAACTTAATGATTGAGATGTGTTGTTCTCACTACTTTTTCAAACTAATATTAAATGTCTACAAGGATGAGAAAACCTTGGAAAACCATTGTGTGAACAAAAAGATAAATCAGCAGAGTCTAATTATCACAAGATCTTTGTTAGTCAACATGAAACATAACATAGCTGACTGTGAACACAGATACTATTGGTATCCTCTACCAGGTAAATGACATGTTTGTCATTTACCCTGTGAAGGATAATAAATTTTGTCCCGAAGTGATTTTTAACTTAGTCATCATTCCGTTCTCTAAAACAGAAGTATGGAAAAATTCACTGATAATAGGAAAGACTTACAATACGTGGATCAAGACACAGGCAAGCTGTATCAGAAACTTGGTAATCAGTTTGTAAGACTCCCACAGATCAATTTAACCACTTATTTCCAAAACATAATCAGGATACACACTAAACTAATAAGATCAAAATGCTTTTCTAAGAATCATAACATTAACATAATTCCTTCCTACTATAAAAAAAACCAATGAAACACATTTGAGGCCAAAGAATCATTAGAATGGTTATCATCGGCTGTCTTTAATGAGAGATTTGTAAAATAATAGGCACTAGAGAAAGATAATTACCTGACCCCCCTCCCAAAAAAAATCAGAATCAAATAAAAGCCTTCAAACAAATGAACTATATTCTTATATTTTTCATATCTGAAAGCATTTTCATTCAATGAGGACACTATAGCACCAGATGTAAGTTTAACAGAGGCAGAGCTGTTGGCAAAACCTGGGCTGCCTGAACACAAAGCCCTGGTCTGAACCACTATGCTATGCGGCCTTCAGGAAACAGCAAATCTGACCCAAGAATAGAAGCCCAAACACAGTGAATATTAACACAGGATTAGAACAGGAGAATGAAAGATTCCAAGATTCCCAGGGTAAAAGGGGACTCAGGACAAAAGACAGTATGTTTTCAAAGTCGTCATACCTAAAAATAATGCAAATAATGCCTTTTTCATACAGAAAAGGCAATTAGAAACTCCAAGAAAAAAAGACAAGCTCATGCCCCAAATGTTGGAAATTAAATTTTAGCAACTGATAGAGTGCAAGAAAAGAAGGTCTATTTGATTCTGATGCTGAAACCATCTCTCAGGGTGTAAGTCCCACACACACAAAAAAATACAGCCTTAGCACACTACATGGTCTGATCATTCATGAAGTCTTCTCAATAATACAAACACTAGTTCACTGGCACTCCACTTTTAGAATCAATACAGAAAAGCTATGAAAGAAGTGACTGAGGGTAAAAGACAGGATGAAATTGTCAACCCTCTTGACAACGTACAATGAAAGTATAGTTGAGAGAAGTCTTTCCAGAAAGTGAAATTTGCAGGTTAAGGAGGACAAGGTGGCAAAAAGAAAGCAACAGCCTCATGATGTCAAGAGAAAGTTGTAAGATGCTGAAAGTTCGTAGGATAAGAAATAAAGAAACAAATATATAACTTAAAGTTTCTAAAATGAACAGAGGAATAAAATTTATATAACTGGAATGCTAGGATGAGACAGGGTTGGGGAAGAACAGAACATAATGTGAGCTTAATCACATCTTCCATCCCAAAGACTCAACAAACTTTATCTATTGACAAATTTTAAAACAGACATTTAAATATATTATCTGAAAGTACCGATGAAATAAGAACTAAAAATAAAACAGTTAAAATTTTAAAAAATAAAAAATAAAGGCTACCTCTAGAGAGTGGAACCAGAATGGAGAGGGATGGGCAGGAGACTGTTCTTTTTCATCTTAAGTCTTTCTACATTATTTGGGTTGTTACTAATTGCATATATTATTTTAATACAAGTTAACAATAAAAGAAATTACATTTTAAATTTAACTTGTCGTTATTTTAGAAGATGACTCTAAAAACAAGTATTTCATACAATGTCCAAATGTGGCATTTTAGTTTGTTTTTTTAAAACAAACTTTCATAAAAGTTGTGTAAATAGCAGAGTTCACATATATGCTGGCTTCTCTAATGTTAATAAATTAACTAGAGTACACTTATCAAAACCAGCTACCAGTTTTGCTGCAATGCTAATAGCTAAATTACAGATTTTGAATGTTACCAGTTTTTCCCAAAATCTTTTCTGTTCCAGGATCAAATCCAGGATCCTACACTGCATTTACTTGTTGTGTCTCCTTAGTCTTCTCTTATTTGTGGCAGTTCTTTCATCTTTCTTTATCATGACTTTGACAATTCTGTACAATGTCTCTCAATTTGGGTTTGTGTGATGTTTTCTCATGATCACATTGAGATTATGCATCTTTGGCAAGAAGACCAAAGAAGTGACATTGTGACCTTCTTGGTGCATTATATTAGAGATGTATGATGTTAATATAATCTTATTAGTGGTGATGTTAATCTTGATCACTTGGATAAAATAGCGACTGCCAGTCTTTCCAACCATAAAATTACTATTTTCCCCTTTGTAAGTGATAAATAGCTTTGGGGAAATACTTCTAGACTATGATATTCATTTTTTAAAATAAATGACAAATAAAGATTATATATATTAAAGTGAGCAATGTGATGATTTGATACACATTGTGTAATGATTACCACAAATTAATTAACACATCCATCACTTTTCATGCTGTACCTTAAATACCCAGAACCTGCTGATCCTATAACTGAGAAGTTGTACCCTTTGACCAACATCTCCCCATTTACCCACCCCCTAACGCCCGAGAACCATGGTTCTACTCTCTGCTTCTATGAATTTTACTTTCTTAGTTTACACATATAATACAATATTTGCCTGTTATGACACTCATTTTTGATACATTATACATATTTACAGTTATCTTTTAGAGATGCATAGTGATGTATTTCTGGATGAAATCAGAATGTCTGGTATTTGCTTCAATATCATACAGACATGTGGGAAGCAGGGTTTGGTATAGATGGAACAATATTGCTCAAGAGCTGGTAATTGATGAGACTACAGGGATTCATTTTAGTAATCTTTTTTGTGTGTCTTTAAATTTTTCCACGGTAAAAGTTTTACAAAATTAGAACCCAAATAAATACAACTCCATGTACATATGTATCAAAAGATAACATAAATTTATCCATTCAGGTATCTTGATCGGAAAACACTATTATGCTTAAATTTACATTTTCTAATTTGAACTTTTTTTTTTTTCCAAACAGTGCCAGGAAGCAGCTTCCAAGTTCATGCTGATGTTTTTGTCACCAACATTTAAAATACAGGCATTGTGCGCCCTCTAGTTTGTTCTTCTATAATGTCAGTTTTGCACTGACAGGTTGAATAACAAAAAGCAGAGTATATTCAAAAAGGGAAAAAAAAATCCTCACAAAAATTTCTGCTTCTCCACTAGTCAATAAATTATCTGCTAGTTACTTGGCTATGTATACCAAAACCACTTCAAGGCCAAAGATTATCAATCTTTTCCCACCTACTCTACTGTTTCTCAGAACATACGATGCAGCTCAGGGAACAAAAAAGGACAGAAGACTACAATCAGTCAAAACATTTTTAAGCACCCCTCACAAAGGCCAGACGAAAAAGGAAGCTGAAATCAATATTAATGGCTATTTTAGAAGCATCTCATTGTGTTCTGCCCATATAAACGGTTCCATTTCTATCCTTCAGAATCCTCTAACACTCAGAAATTGTGCTCCACTCTCACTCAGGTCAAGATTTGGTTCAAGTCTTGTAGATCCCCCATCACATTATTTTCTTAGGATTTACTGAAAAATTCTATCAGTGAATTTATCTGCAAGACACAAACAGGAGGCAAAGTGTAATAAGAATCACAGGCTTTGGAATTATACAAACTTGACCTCCAATTCCAGTCCTGCCATCTCCTAGTTGTATTACTTAATTTTTCTAAGCCTCTGCTTATGATCTGTACAAACAGGCTAATGTCTTACAGTTTAAGGATTAGGAAAATATATGTAAAGTTAACAATCATAATTAGTATTCAAATTTTAACTATTTTCATTATGTGATCCCAAAGTAATCTGTAGCCAGGTAGTCGAACCCACAGATAAACGTTTTAATTTCCTTTGAATGATTCCAATCGCTATTTTTTAATTACACATCTAAAAAACTAGATTTGAACTTCAAATTTAGTTTTCTAACATATATAGTTTCTTAATACTCCATATAAGATGGTGTTTATTCAGACAATAAGACAGTATACAGTAATGCGAACATCAAGGGTAATTCTTGACCCACACTGGAGATATTCACTGGAGATAATTTGCACACACCTAATGAAGGATCTTCTTCATAAGTTTTATTATTTTCATGTGTCACTTCAAAAACTGTTTTGAATATATGAAATAGTTACAGGAGTAACTGTAACTAGAAAAGAAAATTAAAATAAGAGCTATTTGTAGACAGCAGTAAATATGATAAGAAAAGAAAATTAATCTCAATGGAAGTACAGAGAGTTTATCTGGCAGAAAACCATTAGCTTGCCTAGGAATTTAGTGAGAACTCCATAATTCTTGCTAAATATATCTGGAGATTTTAAATACCTAAGTACTTAAAACTGGTCTGCTTTTGAGAAGCAAGTGTGAATAAGTCATTGATTTGTTAAATATTTTCTGAGTGTGCTATGTGCCACACTCTTCTAGGTGTTAGATCAATAGTAGGGAACAAAACGGGAGGCATCTGCCCTCCTGATGCATACATTCTAGTGAAGGGAAGACAACAGTAATTAATTTTTTTTTACTATTATTATACTTTAAGTTTTAGGGTACATGTGCACAATGTGCAGGTTAGTTACATATGTATACATGTGCCATGCTGGTGTGCTGCACCCACTAACTCGTCATTTAGCATTAGGTATATCTCCTAATGCTATCCCTCCTCCTGCCCCCCACCCCACAACGTCCCCAGAGTGTGATGTTCCCCTTCCTGTGTCCATGTGTTCTCATTGTTCAATTCCCATCTATGAGTGAGAACATGCAGTGTTTGGTTTTTTGTCCTTGCGATAGTTTACTGAGAATGATGATTTCCAATTTCATCCATGTCCCTACAAAGGACATGAACTCATCCTTTTTTATGGCTGCATAGTATTCCATGGTGTATATCTGCCACATTTTCTTAATCCAGTCTATCATTGTTGGACATTTGGGTTGGTTCCAAGTCTTTGCTATTGTGAATAGTGCCGCAATAAACATACGTGTGCATGTGTCTTTATAGCAGCATGATTTATAGTCCTTTGGGTATATACCCAGTAATGGGATGGCTGGGTCAAATGGTATTTCTAGTTCTAGATCCCTGAGGAATCGCCACACTGACTTCCACAATGGTTGAACTAGTTTACAGTCCCACCAACAGTGTAAAAGTGTTCCTATTTCTCCACATCCTCTCCAGCACCTGTTGTTTCCTGACTTTTTAATGATTGCCATTCTAACTGGTGTGAGATGGTATCTCATTGTGGTTTTGATTTGCATTTCTCTGATGGCCAGTGATGATGAGCATTTTTTCATGTGTCTTTTGGCTGCATAAATGTCTTCTTTTGAGAAGTGTCTGTTCACATCCTTTGCCTACTTTTTGATGGGGCTGTTTGTATTTTTCTTGTAAATTTGTTTGAGTTCATTGTAGATTCTGGATATTAGCCCTTTGTCAGATGAGTAGGTTGCGAAAATTTTCTCCCATTTCGTAGGTTGCCTGTTCACTCTGATGGTAGTTTCTTTTGCTGTGCAGAAGCTCTTTAGTTTAATGAGATCCCATTTGTCAATTTTGGCTTTTGTTGCCATTACTTTTGGTGTTTTAGACATGAAGTCCTTGCCCATGCCTATGTCCCAAATGGTATTGCCTAGGTCTTCTTCTAGGGTTTTTATGGTTTTAGGTCTAACGTTTAAGTCTTTAACCCATCTTGAATTAATTTTTGTATAAGGTGTAAGGAAGGGATCCAGTTTCAGCTTTCTACATATGGCTAGCCAGTTTTCCCAGCACCATTTATTGAATAGGGAATCCTTTCCCCATTGCTTGTTTTTCTCAGGTTTGTCAAAGATCAGATAGTTGTAGATATGCGGCCTTATTTCTGAGGGCTCTGTTCTGTTCCATTGATCTATATCTCTGTTTTGGTACCAGCAGCATGCTGTTTTGGTTACTGAAGCCTCGTAGTATAGTTTGAAGTCAGGTAGTGTGATGCCTCCAGCTTTGTTCTTTTGGCTTAGGATTGACTTGGCGATGCGGGCTCTTTTTTGGTTCCATATGAACTTTAAAGTAGTTTTTTCCAATTCTGTGAAAAAAGTCATTGGTAGCTTGATGGGGATTGCATTGAATCTATAAATTACCTTGGGCAGTATGGCCATTTTCACGATATTGATTCTTCCTACCCATGAGCATGGAATGTTATTCCATTTGTTTGTATCCTCTTTTATTTCATTGAGTGGTGGTTTGTAGTTCTCCTTGAAGAGGTCCTTCACATCCCTTGTAAGCTGGATTCCTAAGTATTTTATTCTCTTTGAAGCAACTGTGAATGGGAGTTCTCTCATGATTTCGCTCTCTGTTTCTCTGTTATTGGTGTATAAGAATGCTTGTGATTTTTGTACATTGATTTTGTATCCTGAAACTTTGCTGAAGTTGCTTATCAGCTTAAGGAGACTTTGGGCTGAGACAATGGGGTTTTCTAGATATACAATCATGTCGACCAATAACAGGATCTGAAATTGTGGCAATAATCAATAGCTTACCAACCAAAAAGAGTCCAGGACCAGATGGATTCACAGCCGAATACTACCAGAGGTACAAGGAGGAACTGGTACCATTCCTTCTGAAACTATTCCAATCAATAGAAAAAGGGAATCCTCCCTAACTCATTTTATGAGGCCAGCATCATCCTGCTACCAAAGCCGGGCGGAGACACAACCAAAAAAGATAATTTTAGACCAATATCCTTGATGAACATTGATGCAAAAATCCTCAATAAAATACTGGCAAACCAAATCCAGCAGCACATCAAAAAGCTTATCCACCATGATCAAGTGGGCTTCATCCCTGGGATGCAAGGCTGGTCCAGTACACGCAAATCAATAAATGTAATCCAGCATATAAACAGAACCAAAGACAAAAACCACATGGTTATCTCAATAGATGCAGAAAAGGTCTTTGACAAAATTCAACAACCCTTCATGCTAAAAACTCTCAATAAATTAGGTGTTGATGGGACGTATCTCAAAATAATAAGAGCTATCTATGACAAACCCACAGCCAATATCATACTGAATGGGCAAAAACTGGAAGCACTCTCTTTGAAAACTGGCACAAGACAGCGATGCCCTCTCTCACCACTCCTATTCAACATAGTGTTGGAAGTTCTGGCCAGGGCAATTAGGCAAGAGAAACAAATAAAGGGTATTCAAATAGGAAGAGAGGAAGTCAAATTGTCCGTTTGCAGCAGTAATTAATTTTTGAACAAGAAATAAAGGTAATTTCAATCATCAGTGCATGCAAAGGTAACAGGTGAGTGATCAGGGTCGGGGTACGTCTATTTTAGCTGGAGTGATCACAGGAGGTCCCTCAGAGAAGGGGCATGTAAACTAACACCTAGATAAAGGAAAATCACGCAAACATGTGATAATATGCACTTACAAGCCACAGTTCTTCATGAACACTTCCATCAACACAGATTCCTTACATTTGCTTATTTCCTCTAATTAATTTATTTTTAATATCATGTAGACTTCCAGTTTCCCCAAACTCCTGGCACTAACGCCTATCTAAAGGCTTAAAGCCTACAGATATAAATATGGATTACTCATTTTAAATATATATTTTCCTCCCCAGAAAAAATTTATCTGTTTATAAAATGTAAAATACACAGCTCACCATAAAGGTTAAGTTCATGGATTCTGGAGTCCTCTGATCTCTCCCTTACTGGTATGAGACCCTGGGCCAACCACAAACTTACCAAGCTTTAGTTTCTGTCAAGTAGGGATCGCATTTTGGGCTACTGTGAGGATTATGTGAAATAATGTATGTAAACAACTTAGCACAGTGACTGGAACATTCTAAGTACTTGGTAAATGTAAACAGTTTATTTCCATCTAAAATGACACACATTTTTTAGGTGTTTACATATGAATATATCAATATAAGAGGTATTCTGAGATTTTAACTTTAAAATCAAAACTATATATAAAAGTAAATAAATCAGAAGTAAATTCATGTCTTCAATTTCAGTGAGACCACCAAATAATTTTTAAAGATGAGTTTCTACACTAGTGCCCAAAAGAACAAAGGTGGCAGAAAAAGAAAACGAACAGACATTTCCATTTACAGAGGAGAATGACCAAAAAAAAATAGTGGTACAGACAATTACTCATGGATCTTAACAACGCTGGATGCCCACATGTGGGCTGAAGCTAGAGATGTATGAAATGGTCTTCTTTCTGAAGAGATGAAACTTTAGCTGGAAGGGTTTGAAGGGACAGAATATGGCAGATCCTATGGGGTGACTCAGTAACGGTAGTCCCACTGCCCCCAGCCCACCCTTTGCCTGACTTCATCTACTACAGTGAAAAGCTACATACTCAACTTCCCAATCCCCACGCAACTCAGAAAGGCCCTGAGATACCATCTGTCCCAGGAAAGTTTTTGTTTTCGAGATAAACAAAAGGACAGATAAAGTTAGTACTGCCTCATGCCCTTCCCCTTCTTCATGTCTGGAATAGAACTATGATGCCTGAAAGTATAACAGCCATTTTGTGACCATGAGTCAATTAGCCAGACCATTAAAGTTAGCCGGGCAAAATGAAAGAGACTGGATTCTCCTTGCCCTCATCTAACCAGTACACCAGCCTTAGAATGATCATCTTCAGATTTCTTGTTACAAAAGGGAAAAACAAAACTTTTTTGGTGAAACCACTGTAGTCAAATTTTCTGTTATTTGCAGCCTAAATGCAATCCAAATGGACCCACGAAGATGAAGAAAGATGACATTTCACACGGGATGAAAACCACAAAGGAACAACAACAAAGAGCTACTTCAACACTATGGTTTATGGTCACAACGTTTAAATAAAGAATTAACAGATAATTTCCACCTGTATCCAATAGCTTCCAATGTGTTTACAGTGAAGCATCATATTATTGCATTTACATCCCATAAACCATACACACAGGAACTGGTGCCCCTTCAGGACAACATGGCCAACATGCAACAATGGAAATATGTAGCATTTTCAAGTCACTTCACAGCACAAATGAAATTTGTCCAAAGAATGAAAAAAGTAAATAGCAGCTGGTTTCATGTAAACGAAACATGAGAAACTATGCACTGAAGGGCTAGAGTAATACTTCCACATTAAGATAATTTTACTCAATTGTTCTTCCTAAAAATGTTTGCTTATTTAAGAGATGATGAAAAACTAAAGGCTAAAGTCCAGGTTTGAGGAGTAATATTTTTAGGTTCTTGAATTAAAGAATGAATCAAATGAACCAGCACTCATTCTTCATAGAACATCTCTACAGTAAAGTTATAATAATGTAAATGCAATTAAGTGACTCATTTTATAAACCTCTATGATAAAAGAGGAAATTTCATTTTCATTTGTTTAATATTTCCATCAAAAAGAATGTCTCATTACACATTTACTGAAAGCCTGAATAATAAAACAATGGACAACTTCCAAGAGCAAACAGGGATTTTTTTCTTTTCCCATGAAGCCAGCATTATGGAATTTTAACAGATGTTCTATTTGGTCATAGTTAATAAAATGAATTATGTAGGATTAAAATAGGGTTCAATATGTTTGCATTGGATTTTAACTGAAAAACAATTTCACATTACAAGTTTGGAAAGATTTTGAATCTTTTTTTTTCCTTTTCAGTAGAAGTGCTAAGACGAAGAAAGTAAATGAATAATTATAGCACTTACTGCTTTTCCAATAAAACCAGACTTATAAAAACTACTTTTTCAAGGTTTAAGAAGACTGGAATCTTAGAAAAGTATACACCCTTTGGTATTTCATCACCCGTCTCATGCAAAGATCATAGTAATGTAGTATATCAAAAGCCTGATTCACTACCCTACGTAACTCCAAGCCCCCTTAGAGCTCCCTCACCTTTCTGAAATGATCATGACGTCAGGCAGCATCTGAACAAAAATAAGTCAAACTTAAAGCAGTGAAAAACGACAAGTATTCACTGAGTGCTCACTGTGTAGAAGGTATTATGCTAGAGCCTGTGCATCCTACAAGGAGGTAAAAACCCAGTGGCTGTTTTCAAGAGGACTTACATGCTATCTGGAAAGATAAGGAACAACCCAACTATAAGGACAAACTGAAAGAGAACAAGGTAAATCAAAGAAAACAATTTCACACAAACATACACAGAGACAGATATACAGCACTGATACAAGAAGGGGGAAAATTCTCCCTTATGAGCTAGGACTATTTTTTTTCTCTTTTACAATCATGATAAGCAGGAAAGAGTACATAGAGCCTTAAGGACAGTAAAGATGCAACAGAAGTTCTGGCGATAGTTGCTTAGGTAACATTTTTCAGTGGAAAACATCCAAGTGGTGCAATCTCCATAAGAATAAGCCAAAAATGAACAATCATGGAATTTTCCCAACACACTTCCATTAGGAATCTTGATCAGCTCAATCATCAATTAGGGTCACTTTACTTTTTATACCAATATGCTGTTTTTCCTACATAAGTAGCCAGTGAATACAAAATCAATTGCAGGTTGCAATTTTTTTACTATTATACAGATGCCTCTCAATAAGACATTTGGATACAACACTCTCATTATAGCTGAAGAGCTTTACAAGCAGTAACAGTTGTCTGGCCTCTCATTCAAACACAGCAATTGTTAGTCATCAACATGTCTGAATGCAGACATATCAAGGTTGCAGCCCTGTTAAAGAACCTAACAACCTAAAGGCAGGTTTAATTTCCGAATCTCCTAGCAGGCTATACTGCTATCACAGCCGCCTTTTAGAACTGCTCTAAAGGTATAAAGGTATCAACCAGAAGAGTCTATGCAAAGTTCCTAGCACAAATGGGCAAACCTGGACTCAGATTAAGTAAACTTGTCAGGAGCAGATGGCTGGTAAGGGACAGAGCTGCATTCCACACTTAGGTGTTTTATCAGTCCATTCTCACACTGCTATAAAGATACTACCTGAGACTGAGTAATTTATAAAGGAAAGAGGTTTGGCTCACAGTTTGCATGGCTGGGGAGCCTCAGGCAACTTACAATCATGGCAGAAGGCAAAGGGAAAGCAAGGCACATCTTACATGGCAGAAGGGGAGAGAGAGCACAAAGGGGGAACTGCAAACACTTTTAAAACCATCAGCTCTTGTGAGAACTCTCTCAGTCTCAAGAGCATGAGGGAAACCACCTATCCAATCACCTCCCATCAGGTCCCTCCCCTGCCACGTGGGGATTACAATTCAAGATGAGATTTAGGTGGGGACACAGAGCCAAACCATATCAGGTGTCCTTCACTGTTAAAGCTCTTTCAGTTACCAGAGTACTAATCATTCTAGTTAACATTTCCTGAGCACATACTGTGTGACAGGCACTACAGAAAGCACTTCGCCTGGATCCCCTCATTTAATGCTCACAAGAACTTGGGGGAAGTTTCAAATCATCAGTTCACAGGAAAGTAAATAAAACTGTTCTCAGATATATGTTATTATGTCCAGTCTTACTTGTAATTAAAATTAGAACTACAATGACATCATGTTTTGTCTTTAAGACTGCTAGTCCATAGGTGAGGCAGGGGAAAACAGAAGGCTCCTACATTGTTGGCAAGTGTCAATTGGTACTTCCCTAAAGAGCAAGTTGGCATTATCTACCAAAATTACAAATGCCCATACTTTTCACGAAGTAATTCTACTTTTGGTATGTAACCTGCAAACATTCAACCATGTATAAAATAACACAGGAACAGTATCACTCACTGCAGCATGTCTGTAATGTCCACCAACTGGGAAATGTTAAATAAACAATGGTTTGTTTATACAATGGACTACTATGCAATCATTATAAAAGATAGTGCTCTTAATGAAGTGATATAAATGATCTCCAAAACAAAGTAGGTTAGAAAGCAGCAACAAAAAATACAGAAGATCTAGGATAGAGTGTCTCTGGAAAAACACTAAGGAGACTTATATAACATGAGTGTTTGGGGGAAAGGCACTGAGTAGGCAGACAGCAGAACTGGGAAGGAGACTTTGGAGGGCAGTCCTTGACGCTTGATCCCTGAAGGTTCCCGTTTCCAGCCACTGGATTTAGGGGAATCCCCACTGCCTAACATGGCTATTAAGGGAAAACAAGTCTGAAAAGCTGCTATATCCACTTTTGAATAAACTACTAAGAGTGATGATTTTTGCACCTAAAGACGGGGGGCTTCAATGAACTTACTGAACAGATTGAATTACTTGTTTGGCATGTTGACTGCTTACAGCAAAATTAGGGTGGGGAGAATAACCCTCACCTATCTCAAATCTCTTTACTAGCATCTACCGAAAAGAAACCAGAAGTTATTTGTTATTAAAATGGCTACATCTTGCCATTGGGACAGCTCCAACCAGCTTCTCACCTTCAGGTTTCTGCAGACAGGAGTCAGATACCAGCAAGTTATCCTCCAGACTCCAGGGGACACATGTCAGGCTCTTTCAAGGGCTTTTCCCAAACTCTCCACTCCAGTCCCTGGCAAACAGCTGAGGGCAAGAGGTTCAACTTCTCCTCCAGGCAAACACCCCACTTTGTGCTCTCTTGAAGGCCCTCCCTTGGCTTGCACTCTCTTCTATGGTCATGAAAACCCCAATTCTGCTTCAATAAGCAAGCTACACACATGTACTTTCACACCCTTATGGCTTTGCTCTTGCTGTTCTATCTGCCTATAACCTTAACTACTTCTAACTGCCACTCCTTCAACAATTAAGAATCGTTTTATGCTAACTGAGCACCACTCAAGCATTGCTTCGTCTGTAACCCCAGCTGCATCTTGTATATACTTATCATTACAGTGCTTTATGACACTGCACTGTAAAGTGTCTACTTCCCTGTTTGTTTCCCCGCCAGAAAGTGAACCCTTCAGGGCAGAAATGTTCCTTGTAGTGCCCCAAGACCCAGTAGGCACTCCAGAAAGGACAGCTGAGTGAAATTTGTGGACAAAAGACATCTGCTAAGTTTAACTAATTCCCACTTCTTTTGAAACAATCTGCTTTACTCTGCTTTCTTCCTCTATAAAAACTCCTTCTAATTCACGTCCAAGAGTATGAGGCTGCTCTCCATAAAATTTTCAGGCCAATAGCATCTCAAATCATCCTGGATATGAAAGCATCTATGATTTTGCTCCCCACTTTCATCTTACTGCAGTAATATCACTGCACCAGCATGCTTGACCACATCTCATTTGGCAAAGATCATGAGAAAAATGAACACTAAAAGGATGAGGTAGTGTAATCTGCTGACCTTGCTTAGACTCCATCTAAAATTCACAGTAACTAAAATAATTTCAGAGAATGTAAGGGATAAACATGGAATCTCCACAAACATCAAATGCAGTAAAAAAAAAAAAAAAAAAAAAAAAAAGTGTGACAACATTCACACAATCTAAAGAACACAGAATCTATCTTATAATGCACGGACTCAAACTTCAATCTCATTCTAATGGGCAACTGCTAGGGAGATAAAACCAGTTTAAAGAAAAAATTGCATACAGAATAAATGTATACGTTTCCAGGTGATTCTCACTAAGATTTTGATGTATTTTCTTATTGAAACAACAAACACGCTCTTGGCAAAAAGATTTTATATTGGTGCCAGAATAAAGTAAGAATCTAAACTATTTATAATGCATAAAATTCTGCTTAAAGCAGATGTATCACTTCTTATTCTTCTCATTTTGAGAAGAAGCTATGTTTCATTCGGCAATAATTCTTCTCTCATTCTATCACAGAATCTGTACAAAAGCAATACCTCAACTAAAATCAACTCTGAAGGATCTTTTATAAATATGCATAATGCAGAAGACCTCAATTAAATTTCCAACAAAACGCTGCCATTTTGAGTAAACAAAGTCATCTCAGTGAGGTCACACTACTTTCAAGGATTGCAGGCTAGAAATTAATGACTAGCATGACATATGTCAAAACAAATTTTTTAAAGAACAGAAAGCAGTTGCGACCATGTGTTTTATCTGTTTGTATGTAAAACCAGTATTCTCCGGCATGTAAATATTCATTTATTCAGCATCTCTCAGAAAAATAAAAAAGGCTTATTGCCTCTCTTTGTCCTGCACCCAGGTGAAATCTGAGTAAGGAACACATGTTTAGTGAGTCAGAAACTAAGTACAGAGTGAATATACAGTATGGGTGCTATTTCTGAAAGGCACAAGTCATCTCCACACAATTAACTAATTTTGAAACATTAAGTTTGCCTTAAAAAGAAGTTCTTCAAAGATCTACACCAACTAGGTTGCTATGAAAACCAAAGCTTTAAGTCACAAGTAACAGTGTTGGTATGTCATAAAGAAGATTGTTATCTCTAGTTAAAAACAAAAAACTACCTGAGAATAAAATTTGGCATTTCAATGAATTTCAGTATTCGGTCAAATACGGCAATATTTAACTATTATGTTTCAGTATACCAGAACCTCCAAATAGAAAACGCAGATGCAGAGCAGATGTATGCAGCTTCTCACTTATATTTTCTTTAACAGAGAATTGTGTCCCAAACCAGACTTCTCTTATACCTCACCTATCTGAAAACGAACTTTTGAACTTAGAAAAAACTAACTTTTTCAAGATAGTCTGTTCTATGTGAAGCAAAGATTATAACATGCTTCTTTTTGTTTTTATTTTTTTTCTTTTTTGAGACAGGGTCTCTGTCACCCAGGCTGGAGTGCAGTGGCACAATCACAGCTCACTGCAGCCTCGACCTCCCAGGCTCAAGCAGTCCTCCCACCTCGGCCTCCCAAGTAGCTGGGATTACAGGCACCACCATGCCCAGCTAGTTTTCGTATGTTATAGAGACAGGGTCTCACAATGTTGCCCAGGCTGGTCTTAAACTCCTAGGCTCAAACAAACCACCCACCTCCACCTACCAAAATGCTGGGATTACAGGCTTGAATCACCATGCCTGGCCCATACCATGTTCTTGCAGTAATATACTGAAACTACTTAATGATGGTAAACTTTTGCTCTTTCAACCAAACAGAACAAAAGAAAATTTCCCATGTGTTGAATCACAGAAATTTAGAGTTAGAAGGCAAAGAGAGGTGAAGTGGCTTCCCCTGGGATACACTGCTCTGTGAATCACCTGCAGTGCCAGGACTCCAGTCCAGACTGAACTTCCCAGCTCATATTTTGTTATCAAGAAGCCAAGGGCTCACTGCCTGATACAGACTTCTGAGACATCCACCTCTTAAACCAGCGGTCCCCAACCTTTTTGGCACCAGGGACAGGTTTTGTGGAAGAAAATTTTCCATGGACCAGTGGTTTCAGGATGGACAGTTTCAGGATGAAACTGTTCCACCTAAGATGTTCCACCTCTGATCATCATGCATTAGATTCTCATAAGGAACACACAACCTAAATCCCTCACATGCGCAGTTCATAATAGGGTTCGTGTTCCTATGAGAATCTGATGCTGCTGCTGATCTGACAGGAGGCAGAGCTCAGGTGGTAATGCTCACTCACCTGCTGCTCACCTCCTGCTGTGTGGCTCAGTTCCTAACAGGCCACAGACTAGTACCAGGCCACGGACCAGTACGCGTCCACGGCCCTGGGGTTGGGGTCCCTGTCTTAGAATGCTTATTTCATTACCAATTTTTCATTAGTTCCTCAAAATTCAGTAATAAACTTGATATCTTACCCTTAGTAGTTATTTCTTTTTTTTTGGAGACAGAGTCGCTCTTGTTGCCCTGTTGCCCAGGCTGGAATCCAGTGGCACGATCTTGGCTCACTGCAACCTCCACCTCCCAAGTTCAAGCAATTCTCCTGCCTCAGCCTCCCGAGTAACTGGGATTACAGGTGCCCACCACTTGGCTAATTTTTATATTTTTAGTAGAGACGAGGTTTCGTCATGTTGGCCAGGTTGGTTTCGAACTCGCCTCAGGTGATCTTTCTGCCTCGGCCTCCCAAACTGTTGGGATTACAGGCGTGAGCTACCACGCCTGACCCGAAGTTACTTCTTAATACTTCAACTATAAGAGGCCGGGCGCGGCAACTCACGCCTGTAATCCCAGCACTTTGGGAGGCCGAGGCGGGAGGATCATGAGGTCAGGAGATTGAGACCATCCTGGCTAACACGGTGAAACCCCGTCTCTACTAAAAATACAAAAAATTAGCTGGGCGTGCTGGTGGGCACCCATGGTCCCAGCTACTCGGGAGGCTGACGCAGAAGAATGGCGTGAACCTGGGAGGCGGAGGTTGCAGTGAGCCGAGATCGCGCCACTGCACTCCAGCCTGGGCGACAGAGCGAGACTGCATTTCAAAAAAACAAACAAACAAAAAATACTTCAACTATAAGAGACATTTAGCCACCCTAGAATAACAAGTCAGTAACAACATGGGTCATTCTGACCACTGAAATTGCTCTTCCGGCAAACCCATTCTAATCATTCTTTTAAATATAAAAACTCAGAAAATTTAACAGAAGAGTGACGATAATTTCCCTTTTTGATTTTTTAAACCAAGTTTCTCCAAATATATTTCTAATTGTTAAGTAGTATAAATTTACTGAACAAAGGACATCATTCTTTCGTACTTCAATATTGGAAAGTAAGTGACTTACCTCTCTTAAAACTGTGCTTTTATAGCCTCGATACAACCCTTGGATACCCTGAAACAAACACACAGCCGAGAGTTCAGAAAGAATGGCAGAGATTTCTGAAGGACATTCTGTATACAGCAGATCTACCTGCTCTTGTTTGAGTTCTAGAACATTCACAATTGCCACACTTCTCTAAGAGGTTAATGATTCTAAACTGTCCTAAGGTACATAACTATACCTTATATAACTTATATACCTCTATAACTAGCTCCTAACGGAGCTCAGATTAGCTGTCTTTGAAATAGGAACATCTCTAACAATAAAACTGACTACATATTTACTTAGTTTTAGTTGCTGTTATTCTACTAAATATTAATTATATAGTACTTAATTGCTCTAACATGTCTTCTCTTGAAAAGAACATTTGAGATGCTTTAAATACATTTCCAAAAGCAAATGCATACAAATGCCAATTATCCTTTTGTATAAAAACAATTATATTTATAGCCTCAAACATCAGAAATTCATTCATAATCTCTCAAAGTAGTGGTCAATATTTCCGGACAACCCTGGATTAACCATCCACATAGTTCAACGGGGAAGTTATACTAGCTTCATCTCATTTGTACAATTAGATATTCAATGTCTCCTCACCTAGGTAACACACCATTACAAATAACTTTTCTAAAATCAAGACTCATTGAAAATTCCCATGTGACTGATTCTCATGTCTTTTTTAAAAAAAGGCTTCCATAAAAACAATAAAGGAAAGCAGCTAAATGCTCTCCAGTCACATGGTCAGGAAGAATAATTTCTGACTGACAGCTTCAAATACATCAGTAAAAGAAGCTACATTTTGGTATAAACGTTATGACATTGGTCACTGTTATCAGTCCAGTACTAAATCTCTTCCATGGACCTAAAATACTATACTGATGTTTTAATATAATATCTTTCTTCATTTTACATATTTAAAATTTGTAAAAGAACTGCAGGAAGATTACAATTCAGGACACTCAATGTTATGCTCAGAAATTTGAAAAACATGTAAATGAAAATATTCAAAAACAAATAAAAGGCAAAGATAATCGTAGCAAAAATTTACTATAACTGGACATTAAATTTAGCTCTAAAGTTTTCTCTAAGGCTCTTAGGATGAAATCCACAGTGTTCATATTAGCTACTATAAAATCTTAGTAAAGAAAAGAAGAGCTTAAAAAACCCATCTCACCTCTTCATATAAGATATTAGAGAAAATCTGAAATGTTCTTGTAGAAGCAGATACCTGTGCCCTCTGCTTAACCACTTCAGATGGAACTCGAATCAGGCAGGCAACCTAAAAGACAAATTTGATTATATCCTAAAAAGTAAATAATTGCTATAAAAATTGAAATTTTTTGGTAAGTAAAAATTGTAGTACAAAGGTATAATATGTAGGCTTACTGCAAGATGTCAAAAAGTTTCGTTTTTTTTTTTTTTTTAACCTAAAACTCTTGGACCCTTAAAGCATGTACATTGTTTTGTCAGCCCAGAACCTTTCCTGGCTTGTCCTATATAGATCCTCCCACCTCCCGCCAGATGTTCCAAGAACATCTGTCTACAAGCCTCCCAACGGCAAGAAGCACATTTACTCATTTCGAATCCCCAACACCCAGAACTGCAACTGGCACATGACATTTCAAACATGTGTGATGAAAACTGAACCAGAGGAACCTCTGCTTTACTGGAAGTAATGCATACATCCGTAGAGGCAAGCTGACCATCAGCTGGTACCCACCCTTCCATCCCTCACCAACTCCAGCCCCTAGACCTCTTGATCATGCAGCAACTGAAAAGGGACTCCCAGCACTCTCAAACACTCTCCTCCAGCATTCCAGCAGATGTGAGTCATCCTCACAGCTACCAGCCAATATATGATTCTAATATCACCCTTGGTGACATGCTGAGGCCGGGTATATGTCATCTCAAATCCACACTGCCAGGATTTTACCTTACCCTATATTAAGGTAATTTACTTATTTTCAGAAATAGAAACAATAAAGAATTAGTCAAACCCAAAGGAACTCTGCCCACAAAAGGAAAGAAGGCAAGGTTGGAGAAGGGGTGGCAAGGTACAGGGAGGGAGATGTGTAAAAATATTTTAAACATTTTAATGAAAGTCCTGTATTTAAGCCGCTATGCACCTAGCAGTCTGCAAATATACAAACTTTTTCTGCAACTTAGATTTCACATATGTAACCTTGAACATGAAAGTTATGGCACTCGGGAGGCCGAGACAGCAAGGTAGCTTGAGCCCTGGAGTTCAAGACCAGCCTGCAAGAAATGTAAGAAAACCATTCCACCAAATAGAGTACACAACTCAAAGAGGTTTGCCCTTTATGATCTGTATTCTCCTGATTCCTAATCAGAGATCAGTACTCAATTTGGATATCACATAAGGTTTTGCCTGTCCAAAATTAAATGGTTCTAAGGCAAGGCTCTACAGCAAATTTATAATGTAAAAGACCAAATAGGAAATATTTTACAGTTTGCAAGCCACATGGTCTCTGTCACAATTGTTCAACTATGCTGTTTTAGCACAAAAGCATCTATACATAATAATATATAAATTAATAGTTTGCCTATGTTCCAATAAAACTATATTTACAAAAACAGGTGACAGCTTGCCAACTCCTACTCCAAGGGAATTAGCCTTGGCAAGAGCAGACTGGGCACAGAACAGATATAAGCCCGAGCACCCCATGACAAGTGGGACAAAGACACCATGTGATGTGATTTTAGATGTCATGAAGTCAGCTAACACGGGCATATTGCCTCTAAAGCTAGGAAGTAACAATGCTTCATACCGATGCATTACAACAAAGGGTATGGTTACAAAAACAAAGGATTCATAACCTGAAGTTATTTTTCTACCAAAACTGACAAGATTTACAAAACAATATCATCTGACTTCCATTTCTTCATTCACTGAACATTTGAATGCTTCTTATGTATAAAGCTGTCTGTAACTTGGGCCAACATATTTTTCCACCCAGTGTCCCTTCAAACTTATCTAATTCAGTTCAAGAAATACATATGGAGCCAGATACCACACAAGCCACTCCATGATAAAGAAGACTAAGATGATGCCCTGGCTTCAAAGAACCCGCAAATACATATAAATAATTTCAATAAAACATGGCCAAAAGGGGGGTGGGGCGCATGGACAAAGATTATGGGAAATGTGGAGGAGGGGTATTTAGTCCAACCCCCAGATTCAGAGAAACTGCCCAAGATTACACCATTATAGAACCTTCTGGATGAGCCGGAATGAGCTGGCAAGAAAGGTGGAAAGGGCACAGTGGGAAGAATGAACAATAGAAGAAAGTACATAAATACAAAAGCAGGGTGTTCAGGGGAATCAGTGGCAGTCCCACCAACACAGTATTCCAAAGCTGGCAGCTGCCCACACCATTCCGTATTACCAAAGCAGCAAGGGCAAGGTCAGGAGTAATGACAAGTAAGACTGGACAGACAAGGCCCTGTATACCATGCTAAGGGGCTGAAACTTCATTCCATAGTCAGTGGGAACACTCGAAAAAGCTGAAGCAGAGGAATGATGTGTGCTTAGGGAGATCACTCTGGCTGCAATGCACAGGACAGCTGGAGGGTGGGGAGGAAGGCAAGAAGCAAAGGGGGACCACGAGCCAGAAGGCAGAAGATGGGTTACGAGACTGCTATAGCAGTTCTATAAAAGACATCTGGAAATGAATATGGCTCAGAGAAGGTCAAATCTGAGGAAAAAGGAGTAAAATGCACCGGACCTGGTCACTGACAGGAGGTTAAGGAGTGAAGAAGTAGGGAGACAGTAAGATGCTTCTGTTTCTGGTTTGGATAATAGGCATATGGTGGTCCCAAAACATAAGATTAGCAGTCCAGGGAAGAAGGGAGGTAAGTTCAGACTAGGCAAGGCTGAGTTGAAGTCTGGGGGACAAGTAAGGGGCTATGTCCAGTCAAGAAATGAATATATGGCTATAAAACTAGAAAGTAACTTTTTCTTGGATGCGAATACAGATATGGAAGTCATCAGCATACAGGTGATCGCTAAAACCAGATAGTAACACCCAAAGAGAGAACCAAAAAGGAAGATCAAAGCCAATAATGGAACCCTGGGAACATAAATTTCTAAAGGGCAAGCAACACTGGAAGGGGGTACATAATGTTGCAGGGCACACCTGCCTTCTCTGGCAGCCCAGCTTCCGACTCTCACGTGTGGGGGGCTTCCCAGTTAGGAAAAACAAAGAGAGTCAGTCTCTCCCCTCCTACCCTGGCAGGAGGACCACAATCGGGTGAGTTAGGTCTGGCTAATCAAACACTCCAGTCCAGGGGTCTGATTCTAGAGCTATGCTGGCAAATATGCAGGCCACTAGCCCATGCGGCTATGGGGCACTTGAAAAGTGGCTAGTACAATTGAGATGTTCTGTAAGTGTTAAATGACAGATTTTGAAAACTTGTTATAAAAAATTAATGTAAAATATCCTGTTAATAATTAAAAAAAAAAAAAAGAAAAGGAAAGAAAAGAAAAAAGAGAGAGATGAGGTCTCACTATGTTGCCCAGGCTGGCCCTGAACTCCTGGGCTCAGGCAATTCTCCCACCTTGGCCTCCTGAGTAGGTGGTGCCACCATGCCCAATTAATAATTATTTTACATTAATTATACAGTGAAATCTAAATACCATGGATGTGTTTGGTTTAATAAAATATGTTATTAAAATTCATCCCAGCAGATGTTTTCACCTTTTTTAATGTGGCTATTAGAAAATATAAAATTTCACCTGCATCTTACATTGTATCTCCATTGAACACTGCTGTTTGGAGCAAGCGGGAGAGCTGAACATTCATTTACAGAAATAATTGCTTTTTTAGATGCAAGTGCCAGGACCATGACTATAAATGACATTAAGTCACTTAAGTTATTTGGTGACAGGCAGTTGAAATTTTAGTCCAGAACTTCAAAGTGAACAAGATGCCAGGCTCTTCCTATCCTTCTGCCCAGCCACCCAGCTTCCTGGCTTCTCATCCTGGGCATCCTGACTCTCAAATAAAAGACAGCTCTTACGTCCTCCAGCACCACCCCATCACACAACAGAGTTGAAGGCAAGAAGAACAGGCCCTTTTCTCAGATTTCCCCCGCAGACATCTCCATGCATGTGTTGGCCAGAGTTGTGTGACATGGCCACCCCTTGTTAGGGAGGTGGAGGATATCTAGATCTAGCAAAGCGTTAGGAACATGAGACACAAACCAAATCAGTATTCTGTGGGCAAAGGAGAAGTGGAAGGCAACAGTGTCTGCCAATCTTCCAAAAAATATTCTGCATTCCATAAGTTAGCCAGGATCAATGTTGATGGCAAGCAACCAAGCACCCTACTTGATGTGCAAGGGGGCCAGAAGCCTCAAATGGAGATTGGCAGAGCAACGCATCAAGAGTCTCAAGCAGTGCACATATGAAGGTTTACAGAGTTCACCGGTATTGCTTCCATAGAGTGGCTGGGGTGGGAGATCCATTACGGTCAATTCATAAGGGATTGAGGGAGATGAGCAAGTGTACACTACCGTCGTGTGAAGATGGCTAGGTGTTAGGAGATGGATTCAGAGTTAAGAGGGCCACAGGGTCAAGGAATAGTGTGGTTTTAACACAGTCAATATTTGCACATACAATGGGGGAAAGTGCTATCAGCAAGAGAAAGTCTGATAATCTAGCAAAGAAGTGAAATAATACATGAAGACCCCACAGGAAATGAAAAAAAGGTAGAGTCAGAGGCCCGAGCCCATGCCTCTCCGTCTATGACTACCTCCCTTTACCAGGCCCATCCCTCAGCCTCGGGGTCACTCCTGCATCAAACCTGGATCTTTGGTTCAGGGCTCAACTCCAGGGAGGAATGAGCAGTGGTCTGGCTGAGGGTCTGCAGCCCTAGACTGTGGCCCCAGTTCTGCAAGTGAATTCCCAGGTGTCTCCCTGGCCTTCCAGAGTCTTTTCTTTTTTTTAAATTCATTTTAAAATGAAGAAAATTGATAAATAATAATGTATATATTTATACAATTAGATGCATATACGTATAATTTTTCTTACTTGACTTGGACCAGAAATCTTTATGGTATCTTTTTAGGTCCTTATTTCTATAATTCTTAATTTTCCAAAATTATACCTTATCTAACCTCAAAAGATTCCCTCCCTCTGTATTCTTAATTCCCAAATAAGCTTTCTTATCTGACGTTTTTTTACTTACTAGCTTACACCATATAGTTTGTGAAATATATTTCCTCTTCTACTAAATTGTAAGCACCCTGACAGCAAGAAGATGGTATGCACCAAACTTACTAATCAGCTGGTGTATTATTTTATGTTGAAAACAAATGAAACTAGCCAGGAGGAAACCAATCAGCAAAAAAAAATCATCAATTCCACAGAAATGACTTCTCCATACTTTAGAATTCACATATAAATATACATAGAAACAGGGTATCATTCTGTCACTCAGACTACAGTAAGGTGGCATGGTCAAAGCTCACTGCAGCCTCAGTCCTAGGCCCAAGTGATCCTCCCATCTCAGCCTCTTGTGGAGCTGGGACTACGGGTGTGCCACCACACCCTGCTAATTTTTTCATCTTTTGGTAGAGAAAGGATCTTGCTATGTTGCCCAGGCTGGTCCCAAACTCCTGGCCTCAAGTGATCCACCTGCCTCAACCTCCCAAAGCACTGGAATTACAAGCGAGAGCCACCATGTCCAGCCTAATTTTTTTTGTTTTGCCTCTACATATATTTATTGCCTATACATATACTTATGTAAACAGTAGGGAAAAAAACAGAGTAGAATTACAGATGTTTCTTTTCTACCTACCTATATTTTCTAAATTCTCTACAATTCGCATTTATTATTATTTCACAAGTTTTTAACATAATTTCAAAGGAAAAAAGTATTTATTATGGACCAAAGATTTTAAGTGAGGAAGAAAAATAAAATAAAAGGGCTAATTTAAAATATGCTTTTAGATGGCAACCTATCAGCCTTGATAAAAAGGACATATTATAAATTTAGTAGCAATAAATCCACAAAAACAGATTAAACAGCTTACTAGTAAGGTCTAAAATTGGGCATAAGTCCAATGAAACCTACATGAACCTAACAGGACAGCTCCCAGCATCTAAAACTCATTAAAGAAGTGAAAATAAATAAATAAGAAAAAATAAGAGAAAGAAAAGGGTATAATAACTCCTTGTATTTTTCAATTCAAGAGGTCAAGAGTGAAATCCGACCCCAATATGTGAAGAAAATAGGAATTGTCTACTTCTGTGGTTTGGTATAAATATTTATGGAACTTCATGCTTCATAACCCTCCAAGTTCTTACTATTATGTTTTTAGTTCTTAAAAACACAGATGCAGAAGAAAAACTTTGAAAAGCCTCTCCAATAAAAAATCAATCTAACTAGCTGAGGGGTACAAAGCACCCAGCATGGCTTCCTGACTTCTGCTGGGTGACAACTGTGGCATGAGAGATGCTACAAAGTAATGCTTCTGCTTCCTCCAGTACCTCCGGAGCCTTCCATTTGGTTTTCTATTAACTCTGATCCTTCTTAGATTTGAATTTGAGCTACAACAGAGTATTTCACTGCACAAGAACAAAAACATGTTACAGTATTATGGTTCTATGAAAGGAAACAGAATGTCATCTGTGGGTCTCTTGGTAAATCCATTCTGTAAAGCATTCTTTCCTTATAAATCTGAGGTTCAGTATGAATCCATGACACAGGAATGGTGGCATTTTCACTAAATCCAAGAATGTTTTAAATGTTAAAGTTCTATTTAAAAACAAGAACTACTAAGGTTTTCCATAAAGGGAAAAAAAAAAAAAAAAACATGCTCCCTCCATACTTTATCAAAATCAAAATGCAATGCTGGCCTCCTTAAATATGCCAAAATATGAAACCTTAGATTAAAATGTTGATTAAATCATGATGCTGCTACCAAGATTTTTCTTCCTTTGGCATAAATAAAATATTTTCTGTTGTTTTTAATTGACTGCTGCAACTAAGGACTGAGTTTCCTTTTGATATTTATTAAATGAAACACCAAGAACCAGGTGCACATGCATGCTGCCCCTGCTACTCAGGGAGGTGAAGACAGGAGGATAACTTGAGGCCACAAGTTTGGAGCCAGCCTAGGCCACCTATGAGATCCTGTCTCTTTAAACAAAAACAAAAACCCAAGATGCAAGACTACAAATCATAAAACTAAACATTTGAAAGGGAAAAAATTCCAGTGAACTTCGGCCTCACTTTAGGTACTGAGTGGAGGAAAAGAGAGATGGATGCTGCTAAAACCCCTGGTTCTTTCATTGCCACAGCCAAGTTCCCTTCCTTCAACACATCACCACCAGGGTTTTACAATTGCACCTTGTCCTCTAGTCCTGGAAATGCTCTTCAAAGTCCCTAAGTATCCCCAATAATACCTTTTATTAACATTACATCTTCTTTGCAACTATTTCAACATAGTTCACAAAAAAAATTCTGATTTTTTTTCTCCAAGAAACTCCATCAACTACCTGCAAATATTCCTCTGATATTAGAAGCTAATTATGTCAGCATTTTATATATAAATCAATCTGAGATCATAGAAGTTGCTGAAGGTCAGAGAGCTACTTAGCTCAGGAAGCATGGGTGAAACCCAAGTGTTCTGACTATCATCTCCAGAATTATTTTTCAATAAAGATGTCATACTTACACACATCTGATGCACTTAGAGGTTCAAGGTTTAATTTCAGCTAATGCTTCATGTTTCAACAGGCAACTCAATACAAATTCAACAGAAATTTAACAATACACTGAACAGAGCCACTCAAAGCTTCATCATATTCAAAGCAAAAGCTGCTTTGGACTTTCCAGAGCAAACTCAAAGTGGCAAATTAGTAAGACAGGGGGTCAGGGAGAGACCCCTGGAAACTATGAAGATTTTTGAAATGCAATTTGCTTACTTGTATTTCATTTCCACATTCTCTTTGTAATTCCCAAAATTCTCTTTAGAAAGCAGGTTTCCAATTAAGAATATTTAGCATCTCTTTCTATACCATCATTTAAAAAATCAAAAACCTCTACAACAGTTCATTTGTGTGTCAAGTCTGCCATCTTCTGTTGATAAATGGTATTACAGCTGTTGACAAAACCAATTTACAAATCCTAACTTACACTCCTTAGATTTTAATTTTTACCTACTTGCATTGGGACCTATGTTCATCAAACCTTTCTCCCTTATAAGACTCTTTCCAATCACGCAAATAAGTTCAATCGTTGTAGGTATCAGTCTTCCCTCGCCTGACAAGACTGCTGTCACGGGTAATACAGACTACACAGGGAAGTCTTCTCAAAGAAAATAACTCTATCAACACTTAGTCCCTGTGTCTACAATTTGTTCACAGAATTTTATACAACCCAAAAGATAAGCCTCAAATGGCTTTTTTGCTTTTGTATTTTTCCATAACAGAAATGAGCCATGATTTCACAGGAGGTGACAAACACCCCATGGATGGATTTATAGATTCCCACCAATACAAAAATGTGAACGTTGAGGAGGTGGCAATGGTGACTGTATTTGCTTCCTACTGCTGCTCTGACAAATCACCACACATTTAGTGGCTTACAACATAAGCTTATTATCTATAATTCTGAAGGTATGAATTCCAAAATGGGTCTTCCTGAGCTAAGATCGAGAGATGTCAGTCAGGCAGTATGCCTTCTGGAAGCTGCAAGGGAATGCTGACTTCCTGCTTTCTAGGGCTCCCCTGCACTCCTTGGTTTGTGGCCCCTCGCTCTATCTTTGGACCAGCAGTATACCATCTTCAGCTCTCTGACCCCCGCTCCCCTCTCCTAAGGACCCTACTGATTAGACTGGGCCCACGTGGATAATCCAGAAAACTCTTTCCACCTCAACATTTTTTTTTTTTTTTTTTTTTTTTGAGATGGAGTCTCACTCTGTCACCCAGGCTGGAGTGCAGTGGCGCGATCTGCAAGCTCCACCTCCCAAGTTCACCCCATTCTCCTGCCTCAGCCTCCCGAGTAGCTGGGACTACAGGCGTCCACCACCATGCCCGGCTAACTTTTTTTTGCTTTTTTTTTTTAGAGACAAGCTTTCACCATGTTAGCCAGGACAGTCTTGATCTCCTGACCTCATGATCCGCCCGCCTTAGCCTCCCAAAGTGCTGGGATTACAGGCATGAGCCACTGCGCCCAGCCCCCATCTCAACATTCTTAATATCTGCCAAATCTCTTTCCCATGTGAAGAAACACATTCAGAGATTTGGGGACTAGGACATATTTATGGGGGGGGGCATTATTTTGCCTATCACAGTAACCAACGGCAAATTTTGGAACCTGACCTTTTAAGAAACCAGTGATGTGAATCCTTACTGCACAAGTAGTATACTTACCGCTACTTCTGCCATTTTTTAAATACTACATGAAAAAGAAAACAGAGGTGCTCCTGGAAGTATACAGAGAAATATTTATCTAATTACTTATTCTGCAGTGGCGTTTTATTATTAGCTGGGAATAATAATAGCTGGGAAACTTGGAGCACATCACTGATCTTCTTTGAATTTCAATTTTTTCACCTTCTGAATAGATACCTTTCCCAAAACTAGGAAATTCTAAAAACGTGCCGCATTCAGCAACTTGTGTGAAATGGGGCTAGACCCAATGTTTATTCAACATTTTGTGTGTCAGATGCTAGGCTGGACACTTTGTAAGTGCTGTATAATTTCATCCTTGTAAGAACTGTGACTGGGATGGCATTAATCCTATTTTTTCAAGATGAGGAAAACAGCATTTCAGTGAAGGAAAGTAAATGGCCTACAGACAAATAAGTGGACAAGTCACAAATCTGACCCCGATCTGTGTAACTTGACAGCCCATGGTCCATACCATGCTACCTCCCTACAGACATCCTCAAATACTCCCTAGTTATTTAACAGATGGATCCAACTTACTTATATGCTCCTCAAAAACGGGGATCAAATTTCTTATTCGGTGTCTCTTAGCACCTATTAATAGTATTAGCTATACAACTCAAATATTGAAAAGCACACAATCACAAACCAAAGCAAATAAGTGACAGTTGCATTTAATTCAAGAACCCTAATCTTAACAAGGCAATATTTTAGGAAATAAGGATTTGTCACTGACAGAGTTCAGGCTCGCTTGGAAGTGGCCAATCCTAACCTCCTTTGGTATTTTGGTCCTTTGAGAGTAGTATTCAGTCTTTCCATTTACAATGCAGTGGCAATAACTGACCAAGTTACACTCCTGTGGCTCAGAATCGTTTCTTCAACTTCATCAACCTATATGAAAATCATATTGTGCCTATAAAGCTCAACTTAATTGTGTTCTATAAACTCATGCAGCTCTTAAATAAAAAGTTAACAGAGCTTCCCTTCCTTTTTGTCCACTAACTAAATAAAAAAATCAATGAAATACACTCTCCCAGGTCATGAATCAATACCATCTGAACTAACACTGCATACTATATTAGAAAAAGAAAATCCATACAACAGAAAACAATCTGAAATATGTTAGACAAGGAACTCATCGAGAAACTGGGGCGGGGACGCAGATGGGGTACAATTTCCTTTCTACAGGCCTCCCTGATAAATCTCTTCAGCACATTCATGCCTGTACTATAGATGAATAACTACAAGCAAGGTCATAACCACACACAGATAATGCCAAGCCAGGGGAAGCCCTGACCCTCCCGTCCTGACCCTCTCTCTCTTTCGTCTTCTTTCCCTCTCTTCATGTTAGCTCAGACTCAGATGGCTGGGCCCACTGGCAAGATGGGGCATGCTTATTCAACTTAGCTCGGTAGACTCCATTGGAGAATTCAAGCAGGTGCACAACACACATAGACACAACAAACTAAAAGGCATCCATGATGAAAAACGCACTGAAGGATGTCGCTGGAAGGGCTCCTGAAAGAATGATCATCTTTCCACCAGCTCTACCTCTTTAACATCTCTTGAACTCACTCTCTCCCTCTGCATCCCTCTGCCCCAGCTGTGGTTCTCTCCTGGGGATTCCTTTAATAGTCTCCTTATCTCCACACAGCTGCCAGGTGACTCTTTTAAAATTACAAGTCTGATCAAAAGTTAAAAGTCCCAACTCCTTAGTATAGCAGGCAAGGCCCTATAGCTCTCAGCCCCTGCTTCGCCTCAGGGTGACCCTATCATACTGTGCTCCAAACATATGGAACTTAAAACTACCTAACAAGGGCTTTTCAGAACTCCAACACCCCTCCTTGCACCCACCCACCTAACAAACCATCCTATTCTAAATGCAAGATAATAAAATTGTACTATAACTGAGACTCCTGCTAAATCAGATTTTAGCTGCCCTGCCACAGACACAAAACAAAAAGAGTAATTATGTTAAATGATGGATATGTTGACTTACTTCACTGTGGCAACCATTTTACTATCTATATGTATCCCACATCGTGTTGTATACCTTAAATAGATGCACAATTTTTTTAATGAATTAAATTAAATGCAGCTTAAAGCCTGGCTATTCTGTGAGGCTTTTTCTGAATTAACACCCATCCATCTACCCCAGTCCGGAGAAAACCAACCACTCCTTCCCTTCAGTCTCTCACTCTACCTTGTACAGATGACCCTCAATTTATGACAGGGTTATGTCCCAATAAACCCATCATAAGTTGAAAACGTTTCAAGTTGAAAATGCATGTGATACCCCCAACCTATGGAACATCATTGCTCTAACCTTGCCTCCCTAAAACTTGCTCAGAATACTTACACCAGCACAGCTGACTGGGACATGCACTGCCCAGCATTGCCAGAGAGCATCTTATCACCTATCACTAGCCCGGGAAAAGATCAAAATGCAAAATCTGAAATACAGTTTCTATTGAATGCATCTCACTCTTGCACCATTGTAAAGTCATTTAAGTAGAACCATCGTAAGTCACAGACCGTCTATAGTTCCTTTTCTTAAAAATGCCTGTAACACTTTAGTGCACTTACAGCAAGCCTCTAAAAGGCAGTATCTTATCCTGTCATTTCATCCTCAATGCCTGGAACGTATTAGGAACTTCAGATCTAAATCCACAGCACTAGGTAAGGACAATAGAAGTGGTGAAGGAATCTAAGATGAGCTGAACAAAAGCAACCTATTACAAAAAAGAATCAAAGACGCACAAGTGAGGAAATAATACAAAATAAAAGGAGTCTGGAAAACAAATTGCTTTTTATATTGTTGAGATAATTTTTTGTGTAATTCTTATGGTTTAGGGTTGCTAAGAAGGAATTTAAAAGTCTGCCTGCCTTATGTATTTAATGCCCTGAAGGAAGACTCCCAGACACACTGAAAAAGTCAACAGACAGGAAAACAGGGTGAAAGGTCCCATAATACATGGATGTGCTTAGACACCTCAAACAAAAAAAGTGTTTGTTTGAGTGCACTCAGGTATCTGACAGTTCTGTTTCAGCTTCTGTGTTTCCTGGTAATAGTCATACACTATTGATGAACCTTCATTCATCTTTATATACAAGCAATTACCATCATCAGCTACACTTCACTGTGGCTCAGGGCAGCCGTGTTATCTTCTACTTCACCTATCCCCCACGACTCAATTATACAACTGTGCAGAGATGTGGCAAAATATTCCAACTGCAAGTGAGAGATAATCTGTATTGATCGATGAATATTTCAAAAGCATGATTAATTCAAAAGATAAAATACATTTCAAAAGTTGTCAACCTTTCTTCTATTATCTTGCTCAGTGGTTCTTCTTAGAAAAGGCCAGTGAAGATCATGAAGAATACTACGTACTCATTTTTAAAACATGATATTAAGTAGATAAACAAAACAGCTTAAGCCACAACTAGGGAAAAACTCAGTAACATGTGCACCATGCTCTGGAGCTGAAAAACACCACACAGCATCTATGCGTCCAATCCTTTAATCAGTGGGAAAGCTGAATAAGAACATGTTTGCCCCATATGCTGATACCAAACGAGACCCTGGAATGGACTGTGGTACAAAGTGGGTCCAACAGCCTTGTCAGTTACTAAAGGAGCTAAACCATAAAACAAGCTGCCTTCGCCTACGAGGCTCTATGACAGCATGGGCCTTGGAGAAAACCTCACTGAGGTTCCAACTCATTTTAACTCCAGTTAAATCCAAATCTACATGTCTGAGTTCATTGTCACACTCAAAAATAACCAGTTTATTAAACTAGCCTTTTTAGGTCTAAAATATGTCATTTTGAGGAGAACAGAAAGAACAACACATTTGATCTACAAGTGGTACACCACACCCAGTGTTGTGCACCTACTAAAATATTATGTAGGGAATTACTGAGCCAATTCAGTAAAAATATTTACTACTGGGGTGTAAGTTCAGATGTTTTATGTGCCTAGATCAGTGGCATTAAATATTGGTGAGTTGCACAATCATCTAGAAATTGTGTTTAAAATACAGGAACCCTAGTGTCATCTCCAAAAATCCCCATTTGTAACTAGCTACCTACGCAATTGATGGTGAAGTATGGGCAGGTGCTCGTCGGGCCTTCTTGGGGAAGTACTGTTAGAGGCTGTCAGAAAAACATTTACAAAACATGATATCATTTATTTCCTAGCTTTTTCAATCCCAAGTGAGAACAGGACCATAAAGGACACTTGAAAAGGACACTCTACCGGCATCTAAGTGTATGAGGACATGTACATGTCACCTATGAACATACATTACATTCACAGTGTTGCTGCTTTCAAGGGTGAAGAAATTTCAATGTTTTTTTCATTTCTGACAATATGAATAAAGACAAAAGTAGGATAAGATACAACACGTCAAATCTTAAAACCTTTTAAGAAAAGAAAATCACTACCATTAGAATGTTATAGCATATGTACCGTTAAAGTAAACCTGCCCCAACCTTTGATCTAATTACAGATTCTACTTCCCAAAGGGCTTTTTCTGTGTGTGATGAAAACTGAGCTGGAAAATTATTGAGGTAGGGATTTAGAGATTTGGCACAGCAATCTTCCTAATAAAAATGGCACAAGCAGGACCCCTCTTGCTATTGTTACATGTTAAATCTTATTTGACTGATTTTACTGTACTCTAAATTGCAAACATAAGGTAGAAGGTTGTAATTATAGTTTCATTGATTCATCATTAAGTTTTAATCAAGCTGTTGCTACAGGGAATGGTTATTATTTTGGCACTGTTCTTTTGTTTCTAAGTTTCTTTAATAGTTGCTACAAGAAAGTAACTGTGGCTATATTCAACACAAACAAAATATGTTATTGTCTCTAAGGAATCTGTCTAACATAATAATCTATCAAAGCAAATGTGTTACAGAATAATGATTGCACTAAAGTATTTCTTATAATCTCTAGGTTACTATACCTTTCTGACCATTGACAGCTATAAATGTTTTCTATTCCTATTTCTTTTTATTTTACAAATGAAAACTTATGTCCTCTAAATTCACCTGTTGGTTTCTCTTAATCTTAGCAACCACACTTCCATGAATCTGAAATCAAAAGTTTATCTTCTATGAGACTAAAACAGGTTACTAAAAAAAGAAAGGCGTAATATGTATATAAGCATTTATTGAGAAAATTCATACTGAATGGCTTCAGGAAGTTTAAGATCAAAGATTATTAGAGCATCAGAACCAATATTTCCACAAACTTCATAAATTTGGCAAACTTCTCAGCGTACTAAACCATAACTGAATTTAAAGTCCATTTAAGGTCAATATTGGCAGGGTGCAGCGTCTCATGTCTGGATTACAGCACTTTGGAAGGCCACAGTGGAAGAATTGCTTGAAGCCAGGAGTTCAAGACTAGCCTGGGAAACATAGTAAGACCCCATCTTTACAAAATTGTTTTAAAAAATTAGCCAGGCATAGTGGCACCTGCCTACAGTCCCAGCTAGTCAGGAGGCTAAAGTGAGAGGATCACGTGAGCCCAGAAGTTACAGGCTACAGCAGCTGGGACCACATCACTGCTCTTCAGCCTGGGTGACAGAGTGAGACCCCATCATTCATTCATTTGTAAATATGTGTGTGTGCATTTGTGTGTGTGTGCATATATATATATATATATATATATATATTTAAATAGTCAACATCAAGAAGTATTTCATGTGTAAAGTCCTAAATCTATGTACCCACTGCTGACCAATTGTCCTCTTAAGATTCTCTAGGGGCCCGGCACGGTGGCTGACACCTGTAATCCCAGCACTTTGGGAGGCTGAGGTGGGCAGATCACGAAGTCAGGAGATCGAGACCATCCTGGCTAACACGCTGAAACCCTGTCTCTACTAAAAATACAAAAAAAAATTAGCCGGGTGTGGTGGCAGGTGCCTGTAGTCCCAGCAACTCGGGAGGCTGAGGCAGGAGAATGGCGTGAACCCGGCAGGCGGAGGTTGCAGTGAGCCGAGATCGCGTCACTGCAATCCAGCATGGGCGAAAGAGCAAGACTCCGTCTTAAACAAAACAAAAACAAAGATTCTCTAGGAACTGCCAGGCCTGGTGGCACACACCAGTAGTCTCAGCTACTGAGGATCCCTTGAGGCCAAGAGTCTGAAGCCAACATGGGCAAATTACCAAGAGCCCAGCTCCATAGCAACTATAAACAGGTGTTTGATAATTGGCCTTACCAGCTCAGGGACCACAGAACACCCAAGAGACACAATGTAGGTAAGAATGTCCTTATCTGTTGTATCTCCAGTCTCATGGATACTTGTTTCCTAATTCTAAAATCTACCTACCCCACCTCCCATGCCTAACAGTCCACATATCAAATGTTATGACATAATATTTGGAAATCTTAGAAACTTAGAGCGTTTTCCAAGGCTCCAATTTTTTAAAATATTAGTTACAGATACTAGGAGCATCAGAATATAAATGACTTTCTACAAATAAAAAGATGTATGATTAACATGAGAAATCTAATAGCTACTATTTGCCCTACCTATTATATCACTTCCTATTTTTTTGGACAGAAAGTTTATAAACTGAAGAAAGCCTGCCCTTCAACATGGCAAAATAGCTTTCAGGCAAGATGGCCCCAGGTGAAATGAAGTGGCCAGGTTCTTTTTTTGTTGCTTGCTCTCAACAATGTATCAACAAATGTAAGTATACATACTCCAGACTAACTGCATATAACGAGACTGTGTGTCAGGACATAATCACCTAAATTAATTTTAAAAAGAAACGAAGTACTAACAGATGCTACAACACGGATGAACTTGGAAAACACTACACTAGCTGAAAAAAGTCAGTAACAAAAGACCACATATTGTAGGATTCCATTTATATCAAATGTCCAAAATAGGCAAATTCATAGAGATAGAAAGTAGACCAGTGGTTGCCTAGGAGTGGGGAGGGTTGAGGTGAAATGGGGATTGTGACTGCAATGGGTAAGAGCTTCCTTTGGGGAGAGATGTTTTAAAATGGACGCTGGCAATGGTTGTACAACTCTGTGAATACGGTGTAAACCACTGAATTGTACACTTTAAAGGGGTGAACTGTATGGTATGTGAACTGTATCTCAATAAAGCTGGTTTCTTTAAAAAAAAATCTTCTTCATGTTAATTTTTACTTTTGTGTTACCTCTCTTTCCATATCCCCAGTTCACTATATTCTTAAACAAGGAATATTAGGTTACTAAACAGTTTGTAGATTCTTGTTCAAACTTCCTAAAGAAAAAAAGTGCATCAAAAACAAATTCACAATATAACACAATTTTTAATGTAAATGTTATAAAGGTTAATTCATTTCCCAAGTTTCCTATGTAAACATATGCCATTACTTTTCTAATTACAAAGAAAAGGGTGATTTGATAAAAGGCTTACAAACTTAAGACCTTTATCTTCACTGTGTTGTCCATTTCTACTATGCCCATCACAAGGATGGGGGTTTAATAAGACTGCATGAATACCAGGCTGTGTGATTTGAAAATAACACTAATAAGCAACATAAAAGGCTGTCCCTCAGTATTGTGCAGAAGGGGTAGGGAGAAAGATAAGTTAATGAGGGGAATGAAGAAACTTTTATTTGTATTATACATTTCTCCTCTGCATTAGTTTTGAGGTTTTGTTTTTTTTTTTTTTTTTAATCATAACTGTGTTTATGATTTCGGTTTAAAATATCACTTTTGGCCAGGCACAGTGGGTCATGCCTATGATCGCAGTACTTTGGGAGGCTGAGTCAGGAGGACTACATGACACCAGGAGTTCGAGACCAGTCTGGAAAACATAAAGAGACCCCCATCTCTTCAAAAATAAAAACAAAAAATAAATATCACTTCCACTTACCACTTACAGTACTGTGTTCTACTTTGACTGAAATTATTTACAAAAGAGTTTTTTGTTTGTTTTTTGTTTTTTTGAGACAGAGTCTCGCTCTGTCGCCTAGGCTGGAGTGCAGTGGCTTGATCTCGGCTCACTGCAAGCTCTGCCTCCCGGGTTCATGCCATTCTCCTGCCTCAGCCTCCCAAGTAGCTGGGACTACAGGCACCCACCACCACACCCGGCTAATTTTTTTTTTGTATTTTCAGTAGAGACGGGGTTTCACCATGTTAGCCAGGATGGTCTCGATCTCCTGACCTCATGATCCACCCACCTTGGCCTCCCAAAGTGCTGGGATTACAGGCGTGAGCCACCGTGCCTGGCCACGAGTTTGGTTTTTAAACACATGGTAGGAACAGACTGCCTATTTTTTGTCACTGTTTCCAATTTTACTTCATTATAATGACACAACTAATGATCTGTAATGACACTGTCTCTGCAGTATTCACTAAAACTGGCCCTGTGGGCTACTGTTATTTTTATTAAGTTCCAATTATGCTTGAAAAAGTCTATCTTCTTCACTTGTTGGGTGCAAAGTTTTACATGTATCAACAGACCAATCTTGTCATTGTGTTGTTCAAATCTTCTATGGCCTTAGTAAGTTTATGCCTACTTCGAGAGAGAGATGTGACTATCTCCAACTAAGACTATAGTTTTCTTCATTTCTCCGTAAAATTCTGTCAGTTTTTGCTTTATATGTTTTGAGACTAAGTTATTCAGTGCAGGTTCGGGCTTGTTATACCTCCTGAAAGAACTGTTCCAGTATCATTGTGCACTGGTCTCTTGGTTTTTTGCCTTACGTATTTTTCCCTAATATTAATATTATTCCACAAACTATTTTTCAATTAGTATTTCTCTATCAGTTAAGGTTTCATCACAGAAGCAAAACCACTATGAGTGATAAGGATAAGGATTATAGAGATTTGACCAGCAATTATGGGAGCTAATTAAGCAGTTTGTATAGGGCTGTTGCTTCTGCATCTAGTGTTGGGATAGAAATCAAAGGGCAGGCAACAGGGAAGGAAAGATGGATGTGAAGTTGGGGAAGAACAAGGACAGACTGGAAGTCACATTTATTTCTCACCAACCTGTGACAGAGAACTTGCAGTATAAGCTGGCACCCTTCATGACAGAGCCCACAAATCTGACCTAGAATTTGGAGAAGCTGATGGAGAAGAACCACTGGGAGCTGGAGGAGCTGGAAGCCAAACGCCAACATGGTGATACAGCCAAGTCAGTGACAGGGTGTGTGAGCTGCAACAGTGCCTGACCATATACCAACCTTCTGAGCAGAAATACAGCTCTTCACTTCTGCCTTACAAAGAACATGCAAATTTCTCTTGTGGCTGACCCAAACTGAAACTATTTTGGAAAGGAAATTCTTGGAAAAGTAGTTCCAGCTCAGTTGTGCTGACACAATACAAAGCTGTCACAATTCGAATGAATATTTTCTTCCACTCTTTGTCTTTTTTCCATATAATTATGTTTTAGATCTGTCTCTTGTAAATTACACATAGCTAGAATTCTTCTTCTGTCCTATATAAGGCTCTATCTTTTAGTTGTCAGGCTCTATCTTCGAACTGTCATATTTAATCCATTTACATTTATTGCCATTTATGACTTTCATAATTTAAAAATAATTTTTAAAAAATGAAATAAATATGTACTGAAAATATACGCATGATGTGCATTTCTGAGGTATTTTATACACAAAACTTGTTACTTACCACTTCTCCAGCAGAGGCAGCCAACATATGTTTCATAGGTGTCAAATATGAAGATGAATCAGCATGCAAAAACCACTTCACATATTCATAGGTGATAAAAAATGCAGCAGCTGAAATTTAAAACAAGCCAGTCTTTCACAAAGTTTAAACATATATTCACACTGTTAAGAAACATGTTTCTCAAAACGTATGACAATAATTATTAAATTATGAGATAATAGAAAAGGTGATAAGCACATATCTTTTCTTCCTACCCTCACTCTTTCAGAATTTACTGAGGCCATGTTATATGCCTGATCTTAGACTTACAAAAATGCAGAAAATATAACACCTACCCTGAGGGAGCATAAGTGCTAATCTAGCACTTACCGTGTTGTACTGACAAATTACTTATACATTTTTAAAGTCAACTTTAGAAAAGGATATGAATTTCTGTGATCCAAAATATCATTATGGATGGCCATAAAACAATCAACTACACTGATGAATAAACAGGTTAAAATTGCAAACATACTTTAAAGAAAATGTCTATTCTATAATGTTTTATTACTGGTTACTCAAAATAATCATGGCTATTTTTTACTGCATGAATTCACTTTTACATCAAGAAAACAATCAGCCATTTAATTAAAATCTCTAAAAATCTCTAAAAAGTTACCCCTATCACAATGAACTAATCAGAGCTGCATATGAGGGCTTTAAAACTTTCTATGTACTGTTAACCAAAAAATGTTTATCAGTTGGATAAAAGATAAGGCACAAGAGATAAAGGAATGACAAATTCATCTTCTGAAGGGCATCTGAACATGTCACAAACTCTGAAACACTAAGGAAAACAGCTTGATGGTGAAAATCCGTTCTCCAAAGTCAACAAAAGCTTGTAAAGGATCTTCACGTGCTAACAAATATACACTAGGCTAAATGAAGAGGCACTCTGTCCATGAATGAATAATGACCAGTTCAGGTAGTTTTACCTGGTTAACACAAGTCTATTCCCATTTGTGTTTCTTCATGTGATTTTTCCCACTTCAGCCAACTTAATAAATGTGCAGCTATAATACCTCTAATTGCATTCAGCTGTTAAGTTCTGCCACTCTACATCCTACCCTCCTAACCCCCAAGAAAAGGGAGAGAGACAGTGGTAAAACTTCCTCCATTTCACGGTTAACCACCTCAACTTCATCTGACTTTATGACTTCTTTTGTAACATGAAAGGTTCTTTAAGAATATAAGTTCCAAACCTCCCTCCACCCTCCAGGTGGCATCCTAGAAGACCTCTACTAACTGCAAATGTCAGTACAGTCAGGTTCCAAGTTGGGGGCTGAACAAGTTAAAGCAAAGAATAGGGGCTGGGGTATCTGATGCCTATAGTTCCTTCTGGCTCTTTAAAAAAAAAAAAAGCTATGCTTTCTCTACATTCCCTTCAAAATAGGGAGTAAGGCTCCTAAACATGGTCTTCTCTTCACCTCTTTCCATCTTTGGTTCCCTCTAGCCCCACCCCAACCCCTCACTCCTGCAGCACAGGTTTACAAAAACATCCACATCCACTGATGATCAACTACAGTGAAGTTCTGTACTTAGATTAAAACCGTAACCAATAGCAAAAGAAAAAAGACACCACACACAAAAGTCCAATTCTTACAAACTTGGCAGTAAAACAAGGCTATTTTTGAACCCCGGTACTCTGACTTTTCCCTAGCATCTCCCATTCACTGAAGTTTCATGGATGGCAAAAATAATACTAATAATAATTCAAAACCACATTATATATGTAAACTCCTGAGGGAAGAATGTAAAACCTGTGATCTTAATGACATCACTATGTAACCTACGCAGTACAGCTAATTGTACATCTCCCCAAAATAATCTTTCTATGCAATATGTAAGAGAAAAAGATCTTTAGAAGAATGAGTGTAGAGACACCATAAGAAATGGTGACCAAAAGATAGGGACTTTGTGACATGTTTCTTTGCAATTCCCTAGTTTAGAGGTTCTCAAACTTGTCTGAATTTAAGAATCATCCTGGGATTTTTTTTATAACATCCAATGCCCAAGCCACACCTCAGACCAATTAAGTCACAATGTGTAGGGTTGGGTGACAAGCAGCAGTACAGGTGATCCTTGAACACGGGTTTAAATGCACAGGTCCACTTACACATGGCTTTTTTTCAATAAATATACTGGAAAAATTTTTGGAGATTCGTGATGATTTGAACAAACTTATAGATGAACCACATAGCCTAGAAATACCAAAAAATTAAGAAAAGGTGGCCAGGTGCAGTGGCTCATGCCTGTAGTCCCAGCACTTTGGGAGGACGAGGCAGGTGGATCACAAGGTCAGGAGATAGAGACCATCCTTGGCTAACACGGTGAAACCCCGTCTCTACTAAAAATACAAAAAAATTAGCCGGGTGTGGTGGCGGGTGCCTGTAGTCCCAGCTACTCAGGAGGCTGAGGCAGGAGAATGGGGTGAACCCAGGAGGCGGAGCTTGCAGTGAGCCGAGATCGCACCACTGCACTCCAGCCTGTGTGAAAGAGCGAAACTCTGCCTCAAAAAGAAAAAAAAAGAAAGAAAAGGCTAGCCCTGTCATGAATACATAAAATATATTTAGATACTAGCCTATTTTATCATTTACAAACATAAAATATAAAAAGTTAAAATTCATGAAAACTTACAAACACAAACCATATAGCACATCATTCATAGTTAAGAGAAATGTAAACAAATGTAAAGATGGGCCAGGCACAGTGGCCCACAACAGTAATCCCAGCACTTTGGGAGGCTGAGGCTTAAGCTCAGGAGTTCAAGACCAGACTGGACAACATGGAGAAAGTCCATCTCTACAAAAAAATAAATAATTAGCCAGGTGTGGTTGCCCACATCTGTAATCCCAGCTACTTGGGAGACTGAGGTGGGAGGATCACCTGAGCCTGGGAGGTTGAGGTTGCAGTGGGCCAACGTCATGCCACTGCACTCCAGTCTGGGCAATGGAGTGAGACCTGGTCTCAGGGGGAAAAAAATGTATAGTGTTAAATCATAACTGCACAAAATTAACTGTAGCACATACTATACTACTGTAGTAACCTCTTTGCCACCTCCTCTTGCTATTATAGTGAGTTCAGGTGTTGCGGAGTATCCACCTAAAATGCCACGTGACACTAATTATCTCCACAGGAGCAGTTCATCGCCCCAATAAATTGCCTATCACAGAACAAAAGGATCTCTCCCAGTTCTTATGTATTTTTTGTTGTGATTAGTGCCATACCACAAACTTTGAATAACACCATAGGACCCAGATGAAGTGCCACTAGTGATGCTGGAAGTGATGACATTACAAGAAAGCTCCTAAGAAGCAGAAAGGAGTCATGACATTACAAGAAAAAGTCAAATTGTTTGTTAGGTACCACAGACTGAAACCTGAAGCTGTGGCTGCCAGCCATTTCAAGATGAATGAATCCAGCTTAATCCACTGTTAAAAAAAATAATAAAAAAATAAAAAAAAAAGAAACGAAACTCATTAACCCATCTCTGCAGCTATGCCAGCAGGCATGAAAACTTCGCACTTCCTGCAAAGTACCTTTTTTCTTGTTTTGAAAATGCAGCTTTCATGTGGGTAAAGGATTGCTATAATAAAGGCATACTTATTATCTCTAAAATGATTTGAGAAACAGCAAAGTCATTTCATGACAAGATCAAACAAAAGGAAGGTGAAAGATCTAAAGCTGAAGAAGTTAATGCCAGCCAAGGATGGTTTGATAATTTTAGAAAAAGATTTGGCTTTAAAATGTCAAGATAACAGGAGAAGCAGCTTCTGCCATCCATGAGTCAGTAAACAAGTTCCCAGCTGCCATTAAGTAAATTATTGAGGAGAAAGAACATCTGCCTGAATAGATTTCTAATGTAGATGAAAGTGCCCTGTTCTGGGAAAAAGAAAAATGTCACCAAGGACATTTATTAGTAAGAAGAGAAGTAGGCAAATCCTTCACAGTATTCATGACAGAGCCAATCAAGAAAATCATAAAAGAGATTGTGGATGTGGCAAAAAAAAAAAAGGTTGGAGGTGAAGGGTTTCAAAATATAGATCTTAAATTCAAGAGCTAACAGACACCACACCAGAGGAATTAACAGAAGACAACTTGGTGGAGATGAGTGCTTCCAAACCAGTGTCAAATGACGAGGGAGAAGATGTAGAAGAAGGAATGCCAGAAAAGAAAATGACATCAGACAATCTAGCAGAAAGGTTCTGATTATTAAAGACTGCTTCTGACTTCTTTTATGACAAGGACCCTTCTATACAATATGGGCACTGAAACTAAAGCAAATGGTGAAAGGATTGGTACCATATAGAATCATTTTTAGAGAAATGGAAGAGCAAAAAGGTGAGACAGAAACTATGATAAATTTCCATAAAGTTACACTATGTGAGCCTGCTTCTCTTGCCTCCCCTTCCACCTCCTCTACTTCTTCTGCCTCTGCCACCCGAGACACCAAAACCAAGTCCTCTTTTTCCTCCTCCTCCTCAGCCTACTCAACATGAAGACCTTATGATGATCCACTTCCACTTACTGAATATACGTTTTCTCTTCCTTATGATTTTCTTAGTATTTTTTCTCTGGCTTACCTGATAGTAAGAATACAGTATATAAAACATTTGCCAGGTGCAGTGGCTCACACCTGTAAGCCCAGCACTTTGGGAGGCCAAGGCAGGCGGATCACGTGATGTTGGGATAACCTGGTGAAACCCCGTCTCTACTAAAAATAAAAAAAAATTAGCCAGGTGTGGTGGCGTGTGCCTGTAATCCCAGCTACTCAGGAGGCTGAAGCAGGAGAATTGCTTGAACCCAGGAGGTGGAGGCTGCAGTGACCAGAGATGGCGCCACTGCACTCCAGCCTGGGGGGTGACACAGCAAGACTCCATTTCAAAAAATAATAATAATAAAACACATAAACATGTGTTAATACATATCTTAACACACAAAGTATGTGTTAATCAACTGTTTATGCTATCATTAAGACAGCAGCAGGCTATCAGTAGTTAAGTTTTGGGGGAGTCAAAAGTTATATTCTGATTTTTGACTGCACAGGGGATCGACACCCCTAACTGCCAAATTGTTCAAGGGTCAACTGTATTTGTTTAAGCTCTTCAGTAATCAGGTGATTCCAAAGTGGACAAATTGGGGAACCCATGCCCCTCTCACGTACTTAAAACTATGGTTGGCATGGAGTGGATGCTCACTTAACAACTTGTTACAATTACTCAGAGTATTAACATACACAAAAATCGAAGGATGACCAAAACAGTTTGCCATTCTAATGATGGCTGGGGGATGGGGAAGGGCAGGAGAAAAAAAGAAACAGAAATACTATTTTTCTCTTTGCACTACAAATCTTTATATGAATGCTATGCTCACAGAATGAACATTTAAATGTCAGGTTAACATAAGAGAAAAAAATTCTCATGAATCATCCTGCGAAAAACAAAAGCAATCCCCAGAATTTAAGAATCTTCTAGAGCTGTGGTTTTGTGGGTGTGTCTTATATATGGTGATTTTTTGTTTTGTTGCTTTAGTTAACTTTCAAATGCCACTAGAGGCATCCAACAGTAAACAATTAAAATAAGTATCTGCAAACAGTATACCAAGAAGCAGATTAAACAAAACAGATTACACTGACTAAAGAGTAAGAGCATCATAAGTCACATAACATGACTTCAGAACCAAAACAAAAGACATTGGAAGGAGAGTATCCAGGAGAACATTAGTGAGAAACACTTGCACCGTGTAAGAGCAATTTAATTAGGATAGAAATGTTTAATGCCTCTTAGGTTCACCTGGTCTCTAAGATGCTCCAAAGCAGCTATTATCAAACTTGGCTTCACAGCGGAGTCACCTTGGAAGTTATTAAAACTCCTAATACCCAGGCGAAGCCTAGACCAATTAAACTTCTAGGATGACACAGGACATCAGTATTTTTTAAGGCTTCCCAGTAGATTCTAATGTGCAGGCAAAGTTGAGAATGATTGTTCTGAAGAATCACAGCATTAAAATAACACTTTAAGGATTCTAGCTGGAAATTTTAACAACAGAAACAATTTTTAAAAGATTGCTTTTTTTTCCCTACTACAAATATATTGAAATGGAATCTATAACACTATCTGATTCAAAAATAATGGGTTAGGCCCAGCACAGTGGCTCATGCCTACTATAATCCCAGCACTCTGGGGAGCCCAAGATGGGCAGATTGCTTGAGCCTAGGAGTTCAAGACCAGCCTAGACAACATGGCAAAACCCATTATCTACAAAAAATACAAAAATTAGCTGGGCGTGGTGGTGCACGCCTGTAGTCCCAGCTACTTAGGGGGCTGAGGCAAGAGGATTGCTTGAGCCCAGGAGGCCAAGGTTGCAGTGAGCTATCATCTCACCACTGCACTCCCACCTGGGCGACAAAGTGAGACCCTAACTAAAATAAATAAAAAATAATAATGACACCAGGTTAAAGAAGGAAATTCAGAAGATAAGCTTCAACACACAAGGAATTCTAAGGGGGTAAGACCATACACCATTCTGAAAATCCCATCTTATCGTGGCTTTACAGAAGTGAGAATATAATTTTTTACCATTAGGAAAGGATCCAACAGCAGCCGAAGGAACGCCAGCATATATTCCATGAAAACCACCAGCCTTATTAAATCCTTGGGGACTCTGCAGCCTGGTTTTAATGGTATCCAGAGGAAATAATATCAAGTCAACAGAAACACCTGCTACCCCACCAGCCTTTGAAAAAAAAAGAGGGAAGAAAAAGAAAAAAAAAAGGTTACAACAAAATAAGCTCTCGGCCACTTGGGGGCAAAGATAGGAAGACAGTCTTTAAAGCACATTTCTCATTCCTTTCAGTCCACAACTTCTGCGGCACAAAGGACCGTCAGCCTAAATCTAGAAGTTTTCCTGGGAAAATAGCCATTATTGTGCTATATTTTTAAGTTGTAAATTTTATATTTTCTTTTTAAATCAATTTTTAATAAAAAAATTTTTAAACAAAATTTAAATTCATTGTTAATACAGTACTCACATGGTTCAAAAAGCTAAAAAAAAAAAAAAAAAAAAAAAAGTCCAGATGTGGTGGCTCATGCCTCCCAGCAGTATGGGAGGCAGAGGTGGGAGGATCACTTGAGGCCAGGAGTTCAATACCAGCCTGTGCAACACAGTGAGACATCATCACTACATAAAATAAAAAATTAAGCTGGGCATGGCGGCACATGCCTGTAGCTACTTGGAAGGCTGAGGAACAAGGATAACTTGAGCCTAGGAGTTCAAGGGTTCAGTGAGATATGATCCCACCACTGCACTCCAGCACAGGTGACAGAGCAAGACCCTGTCTCTTAAAAATAAATAAATAGCCAACAAGAACAACAAATAAACCTCAGAAAAAAGGTAAAGAGCTGAAAGTCTCCTTCCAACCTTGTTCCTAATAACTCAGGTAAACCACTTTTATTGGTTACTTGCTGTATCCTTCCAAAGTTACTTTAAACATATATAAGCATGTATGAACATACAGTCTCATTTTCTTTAAAAAGAAAAGATGATGTACAATATGCAGTATTCTGTACTTTTTTTTTTAACAATTTATCTTTTCATGTCAGACCAAATGTTATATTGTTGTCTTAATAAGCAGTGAATCCAAATTGACTCCTTTCAGACTGGAATTTTGAAACAGCTTATGATCTCTGTGAATCTGGATCTGTATTTTAATAATCACACATCTAAGGACTCATACAGTATTCTCTTCGCTTTAATAGTATTTGAAAATTCCTTGATAATTTTTAAATCAAGTGAATAAATTGATTTTTTTTAAGAGCTAAATTCCTAAAGGAAATTAAAATCTGGCCCCAACTAGTCATCTCCCAAGAGATACCATGTTGCTTTGGGGAAGCTGTACTTTAAAAACTGATTAATTTCTGCTAAATGGATTTTGGGGGGAAAAAACTGATTAAGAGCTAACTCTGTACCTCATGATTACAGTGACACATATGTAGAATATTTTTAAACTCATTACACCTTAGTCAAAGAAAACAGAAATTGAGAAAATATGAACACAAACAGCATCAAAGAAAGGCTAATACATATGAATCCTTACATGTGTGATTATTAAAATACAGATCTAGATTCACAAGGATCATTAGTTGTTTCAAAATGTGGGTCTCAAAAATGTCAATACAGATGCACTACTTACTAGTGAAAAAGACAAAAACATAACGTTTGTTCTGATACGAAAAGATCACCCAGATCTAAAGCCATCATTTAAAGATGTGAGTCAAAATCAGTTTACAGCAGGCAGACAGAGGCATTATAAAGAGGAAACTTTCCTACATAGTAATTTTTTAACTAAATTGCTATTTTTTGCTATATTTTGAAATCAGAACCATGTAAATACATTACCTATTCAAAAAGTAAAAATACACATTTTTAGACTATACATTTCATGACAAAGGAAAAAAAGATCATCAGTATTATTCAAACATACAATCGAACTTCAAACTGATTGTTTCCATCCTTCGAGTTTACAAAATGTGCAATGCTACAAAGCTTGGTACCTAGCAAATACTATCTGCTTTACTTACCGCTCACCATAAAACCATCCCAGGAGTTAACTTGAAAAATGAAATACTTTAATGATAAATCCAATACCTATTTTCAAATTAACTAGCACAGGTTAATTATTGAAAATTAATTTACACTAGACAAGTACATTACTACAAATAGTAATACTATACTTCATGATCAGCCCAAAGACATTAAAGAAGCCCAAAGACCCTGAAGTTCTACTCTGCAAATTACCTAAGAAGACGTCACCCAAAAGGGCACAGAGATGTGCCAGTAGAGAAACCAAGCAGTACCAAAAGAATATCCAATAACATGGGATTTCTTTCTGGATATAAAGGTGGCCTTCCCTAAGTCATGGGAAAAAGTTCACAAGTAATGTAGGAAAGTAAAAAGGCCAACTATCAAAACTCTTCTTACTTCTTGTTTCAGGATTTTTATAAAATTCACTAAGTAGAGCCGGGCATGGTGGTATGTACCTGTAATCCCAGCTACCTGGGAGGCTGAGGCAGGAGGATCGCTTGAGCCCAGGAATTTGAGATTACAGTGAGCTATGATTATGCCCATGAATAGCCACTACGCTCCTGCCTGGGCAACACAGGGAGACCTCATCTCTAATAATAATTTGGTAGGTAAATATTTTGCCTGCCTCTTCGTTTTCTCAAAATACAGAGAGAATAGAACCCTGGCGAAAATGTCTCATGCGACTAGATTATTTAAAAACATGCTGCACTTCACTCTAATTTTCTCTTTAATCTTAGGAGAGGATTCAGAGAAGTGCTATCTACTGCTAAATTTTAATCAATAATTACTCTTTTAATCTAGTTGGCTACCTTACATGTATTGATTCTCTAACCCTCCTTTCATCACAATTATTATCTTCTGAGGAAAAAAATGACCAGATTCAATTTACTTGTCTGGTAAAACATCACTCAAGGATTACTAATCGCTTCTATCGATTTCAAACTTCAATATAACTCAAATGTCATTTAAATTCATGAGACTGAAAAAAAAGAAAAACAGCTAACAGAGAACCTGAAGAATAAGAATACCTATATATTTATCCACACAACCACATATTTCAGATTTAAACAAAAACCTTAAGGAATGCCTATATCAATATTGTTTTGTATGTAATTATGTAAAAAATATATAAGCCAGTAACAACCTAATTATAAAGAACTCCATCAAACTCTTTTATTCTTTAGCCTGAAAATGTTATTTTGCTATAATCATCTATCAGAAAGTTATCAGGCAAGTGATTCATTTCATAATTTATGGTAGCTTATACCGAAAAGTTCTAACTAGAAAAAAATCCAAAGAAATAGGACATAACCCAGACAACCAGCAAACCTTGCTACAGCATCACAATGTATCGAGCCCTCAATATCTTATAGATAAAATACATGTCTCTACCTTAAGTTAATAAACGTAAGAAGTGTTGGCAGACTGTAGAGAGGAAGTGCCCAATTAGTGCTCTGCAATTACGCTGAGAAGTTATAGGTCAGAATTACATGCTATAAAACTTTTTTTCTCAAAAGGAAGAGGGCACACCATAAAAACAGCATTGCTACTCCCCTCTAGGGCGAAACCAAACCATCTGTGTAATGTAACTAAGCAAAATTAATAGAGGCCACTGGCCTAAACGACAGCTAAGAAGAGCCAGCCATAACATTAACATGGCTTCTCAAGGGAAACATTCCCCTGACAGTCTCGGTTTCCTCCACAATGAAGTGGCCACCCATGACTTGAACCACCATCTTCCTCACTGCAGAACTGCCACCTCTGCTTTCTGACATACCTGTCGTCTTCCCCACTTCCCATTCATTCTCCCTGCAGTGCTCGCTGCCTCTCTGTACTAATCATTTTCATAAAATCCAAATTTCATCTTGCCACTCTCCAGCCTATAAATCTTCCAAATTTCCAACAGCCCCGAGGATGAAGAAGAAAACCCTACCACGGCCTTCCAGGCTCTGGAGGTTCTGGAGCCCCTCCAACTCCCAAATCTCGCACTATGGGCCCTTTGTTCAGTCCTTTCTTTCCACCTGGATCTTTTCCTCTAAATCATCTGATCTTCCTCATTTCAAGGACTTTATACAGATGCCCCCTAATCTCCAGTTCAGGTTTAGATCCTGTTGTTTCCAAGCACTGAACACAATTTTAATTACATAGTTTTGCCTCTGACCATTTGTTCAGTACCAGTCCAATTAAACCACAAGATCTATATCTGTTTTGTTTACTAATATGTTTCCAGCACCAGCACATATTAATAGGAGGCATTCAATGGCTTTAATAAAGGGTTACTATCTATATTTTAGAAGGCACTACAAATCAACCTTAAAAAGGTACACTGAATTTTTTCAAAAATAGCAAAAGACAGGACCTGGCAATTCCCAAAAGAAAAATATAAATGACTAACAAAAATATGAAAATATGATTCTCTGTCATTATCAAATAAAAACAAAATGTTTTCCCAATTAGAAAAAAATTAAAAATATGAAGAATGGGTATGGGCACTGTTAACGAAAACATTACCATAATCTACTGGAGGACAATTTGGCAAAATGAACATTTTAAATTATCAAACCTTTGATCCAGTTATTACTAAGCATTTCTTCCACAGAAATAAATGCACAAATATACAAGAATGTCTACTACAGCATTTCTGTAATAATAAAAAATAGAAAACAACCTAAAAGTCCATCCACTGGGGCCCTGTTAAGTAAATTAAGTTATACACAAATAATGAATTGCTACATAGCCTTTAAAACAACAAGGTAGGCTGGGTGCAGTGGCTCATATCTGTAGTCCTAGCTGCTGGGAGGCTGAGGTGGGATGCTCACTTGGGCCCAGGAGTTTGAGGTTGCAGTAAGCTATGATCACGCCACTGCCCTGCACTCTAGCTTGGGCAACAGAGCAAGATCCTGTCTCTAATCAAAAAAAAAAAAAAAAAAAAAATGGGGTAAACCCATACTTATTGGCACAGAAACATACACTATATTCTTAAATTAATCAAATTAGCTATAAAACAATATATGCTATATAATCCCATCTTTTAAAATGTGTAACTATTTGTATATGCATAATTAGAAGTCTGGAGCATAAACAGTAAATTGCTAGAAATTATTGCCTCTGTGGAAAGAGATTCAGGATGAGAAATACTACTGTTAATAATATTTCTTGTTAATTTTTTTAACAAGAAATTAATTTTTAAATAATTTTTAACAATTTTAAATAACAAGAATTATTAATTTTTAAACAATCTTGTTAATTTTTTATTTGCTCAAGTTTTATAATGAATATTACAAATATATAAAAGCTAAGTCATTCAAAATTAATGCTTCCCCTGGGGAAAAAAAAAATCTCTAATTTACTGGTTGTACTTGATATATAGAAGCCACTCAGCAAACGGTAACTAAGAACCTCAACCTACTGACCCTAAGCTACCTCCTCTGCAGCTTCATGAAGCTTCACCCTCTATAGACCTTGGAGTTTTCAACCAATCTGACTACTCAAACATCTCAAACATGTCCTGAAACAATTTATTTTTTGAGATGGAGTCTCACTGTCACCCCATCTGGAGTGCAGTGGCACAATCTCAGCTCAATGCAACCTCTGCCTCCCAGGTTCAAGCGATTCTCCTGACTCAGCCTCCGGAGCAGCTGAGACTACAGGCACATGCCACCATGACTGGCTAATTTTTGTATTTTTAGCAGAAGCAGAGTTTCACCCTGTTGGCGAGGCTGGTTTTGAACTCCTCACCTCAGGTGATCCACCAGCCTTGGCCTTCCAAAGTGCTGGGATTACAGGCATGAGCCACTGCACCCAGTTGTTTCCTAAAACTTCTCATTCCTGTGCTTCTGCTTAGGTTTTTCTCTCAGTCTAAAATTCCATTTTGTTTTTTTTTTTTTGAGACAGAGTTTTGCTCTTGTTGCCCAGGCTGGAGTACAATGGCACGATCTCGGCTCACTGCAACCTTCACCTCCCAGGTTCAATTGATTCTCCTGCCTCAGCCTCCCAAGTAGCTGGGATTACAGGCGTGAGCCACCAAGCCCGGCTAATTTTTTGTATTTTTAGTAGAGACAGGGTTTCTCCATGTTGATCAGGCTGGTCTTGAACTCCAAACCTCAGGTGATCCGCCCACCTCAGCCTCCCAAAGTGCTGGGATTACAGGCATAAGCCACTACGCCCGGCCTAAAATTCCCTTCTTATCCTTGTCTCCTGCCTATTGCAGCCAGTAAACCACCATCGCCTCCACCCCCATACATACATGCACACACACACCCCTGACAAAATCCTCTCCGTTCTTAAAGCTGCAACCCAATGCCACATTCCTCATAAAGCCTTTCCCAATTTTCCAGTCAGAATTAAATGCTATGTCCTTGACTCTAGTATATAATGTTGTTTATATTTCACTTTTGGTACTAACCATCATGTCTGACATTTAGATCCTTCAGAGTAGAAACCAGATCAGTTAGTCACCTGTCTTCCTAAATATCTAACCGAGTGTCTCTTATATAGCAGGGTTGCTAAAATAGAAATGTGGGATGATGAGATAACACTTTGTAAAAAGAGGAAATGTTCAGAAGAAATCTTGCAGTCAAGCACTGCTTGGTGGTCCCTGTTCTGGTCTTCCACAGCATGTGTGACAACCAAAAGTCAGGGTCTGCTATCTGCTGCTATTCTTCCCAGCATTCCTCAGCCACCATGACCACTTTGTGGAATACTCAGGGGGACTTCTCCAGAAATCTCTGCTTAATATTACCTCCTAATGGAAAGAACTGTGTACATTCAGTTTTTTTTTAGTGAGGCTATTCTCAAGAATACAATAACAATGTTCTAGAATCTGACTCGATTATTCTTCCATTTCTCCAGGAATTCTTTCAAATTAAGTATTGCCTAAGAACACAGCTTTGGCATCAAACAGATTTAGCTTCGGTTTCAACTTGGTCTTTGTATTAGTCTGTTCTCACACAGCTATGAAGAAATACCTGAGACAGGGTCATGTATAAAGAAAAGAGGTTTAGTTGACTCACAGCTCCGCACTGCTGGGGAGACCTCAGGAAACTTACAGTCATGCCAGAGGGCAAAGGTGAAGCAAGCACCTTCTTCACAGGGTGGCAGGACACAGTGAGTGTAAGAGGGGAAATGCGAGACACTTATAAAACCATCAGGTCTCATGAGACTCACTCACCATCAGGAGAACAGCATGGGGGAACTGTGCCCACGATCCAATTACCTCCACCTTTGGTTCGTCCTTGACACATGGGGATTATGGGGATTACAATTCAAGATGAAATTTTGGGTGGGGACCCAGCCAAACCATATCAGTCTTCTTAGGGAAACTAACCTCTCTGAGCCTTTGTTTCTTGACACATGAAACAGGGAAAAGAGTACCTATACTTCATAGAGTTTTTGAGAATTAAATAAAATAAATGAGAACTAAACACAATCAGATGAACCTGTTATATGGTTAGCAAAATGCCTAGGCCTTAATCAATTATCAATAAACTACTATTTTTAGAATTACATTACTATAAACATCCTTCAAAGTTTGCTGGTACCAATACTGACATGCAAATACTAAAAACCATGCAAAAGCCTAAAGAGTACTTTACCAAACACTGAAGATGACATTCCTATATTCAACTCAACTGACAAATTCATATATTAAAATCTGTAAATTCAAGTTTTTCACTAGCAATAATGAATTAAAAGCTCTTCTCAAATTCTGCTCTCTGGACAAGAATCCCCAGTGAACTGACTCAACAGAAACCAAATCATGTGATGCATGACAGGAACATTCAGCATCAACTTCAAAAACTTAAGAGAAATATTAGTGTTCAAATTGCTTTATGATTCTTGTATTCAAACTTATACATTAATTTTTTAAAGTAGAATATAAAATTATACCTATATGACCTCAGCTATGAAAAAGTTGCATAAGCACTTTTAAAGTGCTCAGTAAACAGTTAAGTGTTACCACCACTTGGAATTATATAATTAAGTTTCGTTTAGCATCTGCCTCCTACTAGACTCTAAATCCCTGAAGGTGGGGGACCATATTTTTCAGGCATTCAACCCCAAATAACACAGCAAAGGCCAACAAATGTATCTGGTTAAGCATGTAAAAGACACCTGATTTGGGGAGGTGAGATAACTGTGGGTGTAACTTTTATCTTTCCTTTATTTGGAATTTAATTAATGTTACCCAAATTTTGTCTGTATTACAAAAGATTTAATATTTAGAGCAACTTTCAACATGTAGTAGTAGGGTTTGGAAGTGGTAACAAAAGCACATTAACAAGTCACTTACAGCTAAGTTATCAAATACTAAAACTTTCCAAGTATGCCTTTCTTAAACAGAAAGAAAAATGAAAAAAGAAAGGTAGTCCCATCTGTGGGTAGTAGAGATGCACAAAAAAATGCCTCCATCACAGTGGTGGTTATCAGTTGTGGTCCTTGCATGATTGGTGCTCTCCAAGCAGTGCTTTGCGTGCTCCACGGGCTGAGCAAAATTTGGAATATACTTGTGTTTAGATAATTTCTTGCTCAACACAAAAGCAAGCAAAAAGGGAAGACTTGCTCACTCTGACATAAATGCCAAAAATAAACAAGTCACATAAGTCCTAAGAAAGAGAAGCATAATTCTCAATTTTTTATAAATTTGGAGATAATCTTTACTTTAAAAATGCCCTTTACTCCAAATTGAAAACTAGGAGGTCACTATCCAGAAAAGATAAGAGGCAAAACAAGAAAAACAACAAAACAGAAAACCTCTTTTAATAGTATACCCAATACTTCATTTGTATTACCTTTCTTCACTCCACCCAAGAACCCCTGCCATCATAACCCACATTGTTGCCCTCAAGTATCCTACTGCCTGTAGGTGGTTCTCAGCAGAAGGGCAGGTCCAGTGAGAAGACACCCAAGTATCATGAAAAAGCTCCCCAGATGACAGCACCAGCCAAAAATCACCTCACTGAAAACAGGAAAACAAGAACAAAAACTACAAGCGGTCCTCACTTTGCATGGTACCTACATACATGAATTTCAGTTACCATGATTTACTTAAATAACATGAATCTCCCAATGACCCAGGTCAAATTTCAGTTACCACAGCATATTAACTATGAGTAACTGGATAAAGTGTAAACTTTACCACTTGTTCAGTCCACAAATCACAATACAATTAACAGAAATCACCGCCTATTACTCAGTTTACGCACAGACAGCAAAGCAAATAGTTGTTACCTCATCTCCCAGTAATAAATGCACACGACATTTTATAAAAATAGACAGAAAACTGATGAACAAAGATGAAAATGCAAAAAAAAATGAAAAGTGGTAACACAAAGTTAAACGAAAATCAGACATAAATGGTATTACAGAAGAAACAGCTGGCCATGGAAATATTCACACTGCTGTCATTAATCTAGATAAGTAACTAGAAAAAATAAGTGAGAGCAAACTTAACATAAATAAGGAAAGTAGTTGTGATGAAAAGGATGAAAATGTCCCAGACTAAGTTATGTCAGCAAGTCTTCACATTAAAGGAACTCACAACATTGAAAGCACAAAAAATAAAATGTTAGAAGTTGATCCAAACTGAGAAAGCAGTATGACAACTTGCCAAGGCATAAAAAGATGCTCTTCTATAATACATAATGAGAACACAAGCAAATGTTCAAACTACTGTTGATAAGGTTTTGTCCAAAAAATTGTTATTAATGTTTCCAATGTTTTTAATTACAGTGTACTAAATAAACATCAGCTTCGCAATTTTTCCCCTATATATTTACAACCAAAGCATTTTTAATGTTTTGACAAAAATTCTTAGGGTCGGCCAGGTGTGGTGGCTCATACCTGTGACACCTCTCTCTACAAAAAAAATTTTCTAAAAACTGTAAGAACAACATGGGCTGGGCTCAGTGGCTCACGCCTGTAATCCCAGCACTTTGAAGCTGAGTCAGGAGGATTGCTTGAGGCCAGTACTTCAAGACCAGCCCTGGCAACACAGCAAGACCCTGTCTCTACAAAACAAGAAAATTTTTAATTAAAAAATTAGCCAGGCGTGGTTGGTGCATGCCTCTAGTCCCAGCTACTCAGGAGGCTGAGGTGGGAGGATCACTTGAGCCAAGACAGTGCCACTGCACTCCAGCCTGGGCAACAGAGGAAGATCTTGTCTCATAAAAAAAAAAGAAAAGAACACATATGAAATGGTTTGGCTCTGGGTCCCCACCCAAATCTCATCTTGAATTGTAGCTCCCATAATTCCTACATGTTGTGGGAGGGGCCTGGTGGGAGGTAATTGAATCATGGTGGCAGGTCTTTCCCATTCTGTTCTGGTGATAGTGAATAAGTCTTACAAGATCTGATCATCTTATAAAGGGGAGTTCTCCTGCACACGCTCTCATCTGCAGCCATGTAAGACGTGACTTTGCTCCTCCTTTGCCTTCTACCATGATTGTGAGGCCCCTCTGCCAGCCATGTGGAACTGTGAGTCCATTAAACCTCTTCCCTTTATAAATTACCCAGTCTTGGGTATGTCTTTATCAGCAGTGTGAGAACAGACTAATACAGGAAATTGGTACCCACAGTAGGGTGCTACTATAAAGATAACTGAAAATGTGGGAGCGACTTCAGAATGGGTAAGCAGCAGGGGTTGGAACAGTTTGGAGGGCTCAGAAGACAGGAAGATGTGGGAAAGTTTGGAACTTCCTAGAGACTTGTTGAATGGATTTGACCAAAATGCTGACAGTGATATGGACAATAAAATCCAGGCTGAGGTGGACTCAGATGGAGATGAGGAACTTCTTGGTAACTGGAGTAAAGGCCACTCTTGCTATGCAAAGAGACTGGCAGCATTTTGCCCCTGCCCTAGAGATCTGTGAAACTTTGAACTTGAGAGAGATGATTTACGGTATCCGACAGAAGAAATTTCTAAGTGGCAAAGCATCCTAGAGATGACAAAGCATAAGTTTGGAAAATTTGCAGCCTGATGATGCGGTAAAAAAGAAAAACCCATTTTCTGGAGAAAAATTCAAGCTGGCTGCAGAAATTTGCATAAATAACCAGGAGCCAAATGTTAATTGACAAGACAGTGGGGAAAATGTCTTCAGGGCATGTCAGAGACCTTCATGGCAGCCCCTCCCATCACAGGCTCTGGAGGCCTAGGAGGGAAAAAATGATTTCCTGGGCTGGGTCCAGGGCCCCCCTGCTGTGTGCAGCCTCAGGACTTGGTGCCCTGTGTCCCAGCCACTACAGCCGTGGCTAGAAAGGGCCAAGGTAGAGCTCAGGCTATGGCTTCGAAGGATGCAAGCCCCAAGCCTTGGCAGCTTCCACATGGTGTTGGTCCTGTGGGTGTGCAGAAGACAAGAACTGAGGTTTGGGAACCTCTGCCTAGATTTGAGATGATGTACGGAAACGTCGGGATGTCCAGGCCAAGGTGTGCTGCAGGGGTGGGGCTCTCCTAGAGAACCTCTACTGGGGCAGTGTGGAAGGGAAATGTGGCTGCCCCAATAGGGAGTCCCCACCAGGGCACCACCTGGTGGAGCTGTGAGAAGAGGGCCACTGTCCTCCAGACCCCAGAATGGTAGATCCACTGACAGCTTGAACCCTGTGCCTGGAAAAGCTACAGACACTGAATGCCAGCCCATGAAAACAGCCAGGAGGGGAGCTGTATCCCACAAAGCCACCATGGGAACCCACCTCTTAGAGCAGTGTGACCTGGATGTAAGACATGGAGTCAAAGGAGATGATTTCAGAGCTTTAAGATTTGACTACCCTGTTGGATTTCAGACTTGCATGGGGCCTACAGCCCCTTCATTTTGGCCAATCTCTCCCATTTGCAATGGGTGTATTTACCCAATACCTGTAACCCCATTGTATCTAGGAAGTAATTAACTTGCTTTTGATTTTACAGGCTCATAGGCAGAAGGGACTTGCCTTGTCTCAGATGAGACTGTGGACTGTGGACTTTTGAGTTAATGCTAAAATGAGTTAAGACTTTGGGGACTGTTGAGAAAGCATGATTGGTTTTGAAATGTGAGGATATGAGATTTGGGAGAGGCCAGGGGTGGAATGATATGGTTTGGCTCTGTGTCCCCACCCAAATCTCATCTTGAATTGTAACTCTCATAATTCCAATGTGTTGTGGGAGGGACCTGGTGGAAGGTAATTGAATCATGGGGGCAGGTCTTTCCCTTGCTCTTCTGGTAATAGTGAGTAAGTCTCACAGGATCTGATGGTTTTATAAAGGGGAGTTCCCCTGCAGCACATGCTCTCTTGTCTGCCACCATGTAAGACATGACTTGCTCTTCCTTTGCCTTCCACATAACTGTGAGGCCTCCCCAGCCAAATGGAACTGTAAGTCAATTAAGACTCTTTCCTTTATAAATTACCCAGTCTCAGGTATCTTTGTTAGCAGCATGAGAACAGACTAACACGATGTAATCCTACCACCAAAAATACTTAGTGCTATTTTGGAGTATTTCAATCTGGCTTTTTTTTTCCCATGAATGGAATAGGTTTCAACATAGCTTTAATTAGGTACAAGCAAATATACATACATGCAATGTTTTTCTCTTAATTTTATCTCATAAGCATTTTCCATGTAATTATAGTACATTCTCTTCACAAGCACTATTTTTTATGGCTGCAGACTAGTCCAAGAAATGGGTTTCCCATTGTTTGTCTAATTCTTCCCCTCTGTCCCATGTTTTAGTAGCTTCTTACTGTCTTCACTGAGTTAAATGTTATTTATATAAATATCTTTAGGTTGCTAATACATGGTTCCAGTTGCTTTCCTAAAAGTATGCACTGTTCAATGTACTCTTTGAGGATTTTGTTTCTGGATACCCCACTCTGTGCTCCAAATGATAACTAACATCCCAGAGGCTCTCCACTTATTCAATCCTCTTCATGAAGCTTTAGGAAGGGAGCATTTCAATGTCTGCTACTTGCCAGGCTCTGCTCTGTGTGTTTAATGTTACCTCATTTAATTCTTCAAATCCAAGTTTCAAGACTTCAGCAATCATCTAGGCTTTTCATTCAAAGTAGTACTGAGTGCTTACCTAGGGCCAGGTACTGGTAAAAGAGTAGTAAGCAAAACCAAACTCCCTCAGGAGTGTTCACTGTGTCTCAAAGGCACTCCAAGACATTAAAAAGTAGCCACTCCACTTCCGTACTACTCTGATAATAAAACATTTCAATGGCTTCCATTACACTTCAAATGAAATCCAAATTATTTTCCCTAGCCCATAAAGCCCCACCTCAGCTGGCTTTGCCTACCCCTCCCATACCAACCCCTGCCATGCTATCCTTACCCATTAGGCCTCACCACTTGAAAACTCTAAGCTCTTTCCACTTGAGCCATTCCCCATGACTGAACCTCCCACTCTGATCATCAAAAATTCAAGCCCCTTCCTATCTTTTAGGTCTTAGCTGAAATGTCACCTCTTCGTGGCTTTCCTTGGTCACTCCATCTAAGAGGTTCACCAATATTTGCCTACTCTGTCGCATCTTCAGTTCATTTCTTTCATAGCACTTATTCATTGCAACTGTTTTATCTGTTGGCCTTTCTTCCCTACTTGAAATGGGGTTATCTGCCACTGTATCTACAAAGCCTACCACAATACCCAGTGGGCAGAATAGATGGAAGAAAAACTGTGTGCTGAATGCATAAATAAAATGTTTTTCCTTTACCTGGAATGAAATCTAGTTTCTTAAAACTTCCACCTATTGATTCTAATTTTGCCCTCTATAAATACATTGGGAAAAAAGTATACTTTACTGCATGTGTATCATACTTTAATTAAGTATATACTAAATCCATTCTTTTGTTAACTGCAGCACTCACCTGTGTTTTAGCAATTGCGACCTTTGCTGACTTCGGAGAGTATCAAGAAGCAGATAAGGGCACGACTCCCAGGTGACATCACCTGGGTTGGAATATGAGCTCCAATACTTACACAGACGAAATGGATCTCACTTGTGTGATTTTGAACTAGTTATCTAATCTCTTGGTATCCCACTTCCCTCATTTGGAAAATTAGGATAAGAGTTCAATTATTGTGAGAATTAAATGGGATAATGTATGTAAAGAGCTTACCCCAGTTCCTGGCACAGGAATGTTAACTGACAAACTACTGCTGCTGTGTCACCAGGTAGACAGGAAAGCTCCTTAAAAGCGGTAACATTGGCCAGGCACCGTGGCTCACGCCTGTAGTCCCAGCACTTTGGGAGGCCGAGGCGGGCGGGATCACAAGGTCAGGAGATCGAGACCATCCTGGCTAACACGGTGAAACCCCGTCTCCACTAAAAACCCAAAAAATTAGCTGGGCGTAGTGGCGGGCACCTGCAGTCCCAGCTACTCGGGAGGCTGAGGCAGGAGAATGGCGTGAACCCGAGAGGTGGAGCCTGCAGTGAGCCGAGATGGCGCCACTGCACTCCAGCCTGGGCCAAGAGTGAGACTCCTTCTCAAAAAAAAAAAAAAAAATCAGTAACATTATTTCTTTATATTTCTAAGACCTACCTTATACAAGTTTCAACAAATCTAGATTTAAAGCTATCATCCTACAAGTCTGGCTAAGACATCCCTACTTCCATATATTCCCCTAACACCCTGAACCTAGCCCACCTGTTATTTATCCCAACAGTCATTTTACTATTTTGTCTCTAACACCTGACCCTTAGGAGCAGGTCTATCTTGTTCACCAAGTTATCCTCAACACCTGCAACACCAAAATTCGATAATTAAGTGACTAAATCACTGTGGGCCTCCATTTTCCCTATGAAAATCATTTTAAAAATTATTTATTGTCTGTCTCTGCCCATTCCACATAATGAAAACGTAGGCAGCCAAACTCTGTCTTGTTAACTGCTGTATCTAGTATCCTCTACCAGAGGCTCCAAAATATTTGGTAAAGGACTTTTTTTTTCTGTTAATTCATGTTGATTCTCGTAGTTTTCTGCTACGGAATTAAATACTAAGCCTGTTTATTGACTCCGCAGCGTTCCCGATGAGCTATGTGTGCTCATTAATATTTCTCCAAAGCCTAGGCTTGGAGCAGAAATAGCAGATTATGTATTGAATGAACAGAAGGACATGTCATTTTCTAAGACTGAAAAGAGATGCAGCAAAATGAGAAACGTAGTATTGAATAGAAGGGCTGGGAGGGATTTGAGTAAGGTTTTTGTTGTTGTGTTACGTACATTTCTTTAATTCCCAAGATCTCTAGAGTAGTTACACTATTTAATGAAAGAGTAGTTAACAGTGTATAATAGAAGCTCTTTTTTAAGTAAATGAGGGTGCAAAAGACAATGAGTCACCTTCCTTCCCCCACCTGTCTCTTATGACCTGGCAGTACAGACATAGCCTTAACACCTGGCCCGCCGGTGGCCTGGGAGCCTCGTGCTCCCTCTCAGACCTGGCTGCCAGTAACCCGAGGACAGTCTGGCGCGCAAAACCGGAAGAAAACCAGTGCAGAGAACCCCCACGGCCTCCAATGCCGGACGCCGGCACTCTGAGCAACCCACCCCACCGCCCCGCACTCACCACCAGCGCTGCCATGAACCCCGGCCGGTCCATGGTCGCTCAGACCTCGTCAAGGCTACAATCCAAGCCGGAGCAGAAGCGGACCACGTCCTCGCGCGCTGGGCGCCGCCATGTTTGAGGCGGGTCTGTCGTGAACTTCCGGGACCACGGGACGTAGAACCACAACAACTGCACGTGCAACGCGGGAGACCTGGGCCTAGGGGAGGGACAGAGAGGAGGGGCGGGGCCTCGGGGAGTGTGGTGGAGCTAAGTCTCGGCAAATCCCTTACCTCGGTTTCCTGCAGCAGCGTTGTGTGCAGCTAGACGGAGGAACTTTCGCGAGCAAAAGATCCGTGGCCGAGATCCAGGAGAGAGCAGCGGTAGAATGAGGCCGGCGTGATTCTGAACTGTAAACCCAGAAGAGGCGTGGCTGTCGCGGAGGGAGGAGTCGTGAGGGGTAGTACTAACCTCGGGAGGCGCGATTCGGGATCCTAATCGGATATTTCATTTTGGTTTATCTCTTAGTTTTGTCAAAAAATTTTATCTGAGTTTATATTAAGTTAACTCATTATCAGAAGATTATTAAATAAAGATATAGAAAAATACATCAAAAGTTTCCTGACCGGAGTTAAAAATTAGCATCCTCCATTTTTCTTTACAGAGTTACTGCACTTAAAATTATTTGTTTGTTCAGTTATTTACCTGCTCATGTTGTTCGCTGTTGTACTCATGTGTACACCTCAAAGCACACGTTATTAAGTACTTAATAACATTTCTTGGAGTGGACCTGTCTTTATTAAACAAACAAATACCTTGTAAACTTCTGTGTATATTAAGGGCCAACTACATCTCAGACGTGGTGCTAAGTGATTGACAGACATTTTTTCATTTAATCCTTTCACCAACCCTATGATGTCAGCAACACTACTGTCCTCATTTTACAGAGGCTCCTGATGCTCCAACAAGTAACTGACTCAATGTGGCTACAGAGAACATAGCAGAACAAGCACTGAAAATATACTTAATGCCCTCATCATCTTTCCTCAAAACCGTTATAATAACCTGAGCAGGCTCCTTGCCTGGCCTTTCTTCAATCCCTATTCTATAACACTGCTAGAATTATTCTTATAATTATTCTTATTCTCTTCTAGGTAAAATGATCTAGAAATGATATGCAGAATAGCTTTAGGTGTTAGATGGAATTCAAATTCTATCACCTGCTGGGTTTGGGCATAAGTTTTCCAAGATTAAGTTTTCTCCCCTGTAAAGTGGCGATAATGATAGCCACTTTGTCATGCGGTACTATTATATTAATAGATTAAATGAGATAATGCACTCAAGTTCTTAGCCTAGTTCCTGGCTCATAGAAAGTACTCTCTAAAGATGATGGTAATGTTATTTCCCTGCTTACAACTCCCCTCTGCTGCCAATGGAGACAGTCCAGCTCCCTAGCACGGTATACACCTCTCAGCTGGTGTCTCCTGTCACTCTTCCCACTAGCCGGACTACACACAGACAGACTATACACTTTCAAGCCTCCTAATTTTGCCCATGTTGTTCTCTCTACCCAGAATACCTTTCCCTAAGCTGCCTGTAGGCCCTCTCAAAACATGCTAGTTCACTTTGTCAATGCCAGCAGAAGAATCCCTGTTGCTGCTATTAATGTCTTTCAAAGTCTCATGTGCTTTGGTCAGGCCTACCCAGGATAATCTCCATTTTTATTAACTCAAAGTCAACTGATTAGAGACCTTAATTATATCTGCAAAATTCCTTTTGCCATACGTGATAACATAATCATGGTGGTAATGTTCTGTCATACTCACAGGTCCTGCTCACATTCAATGGGGTGATTATGCAAAACACATTAGGGGCCAGGAATCTTGAGGGCCACCTTAGAATCCTGCCTACTTCACATTCCTATAAACCCTCACTGGCAGCCTCCTCAAAGGCCATCAAAGTTCTGTTAATAAGCTTTCACTGACATTTCCCTCACAGTCTGCCCACCTTTCACCTACTGCCTGGTGCCAATGGCACTCCCACAGTTCAGGAATTACAGTAGCGCCCACCTCCAAGTACCAAAATCCGTATTATTTGTCTATTTCTGCGTAACAAATTACCCCCAAAATTTAACAGACTAAAGCAACTATAAACTTGTATTACCTCACACAGTTTTCATACGTCAAGAACCAAGGAGTCACTTAGCTGGGTGTTTAAGACTCAGAAATTTTCATGACACTACAGTCAAGATGGTGGCCAGGGCCATATCATAAAACTTGATTATGACCGCAGGATCCAATTCCAAGATGGCTCACTCTCATAACTGGCAGATTAGTGCTAGCTATTGGCAGGTAGCCTTAATCCCTCATGGCATACATCTCTCCATAGTACTGCTTGAGTGTCTTCATGATATAGTAGCTGGTTTTTCCTAGAGTAAGTGGTCTGAAAGAGAACAAGACAGAAACTACAAAGTCTCTCATGACCTGTTCTCATAAATTACTCAGTTGTCATTCCAGCAATAGTCTATTGTTTACACAGGTAATCGACATTTATTATGGGGCTGGACTACCCAAAAGTATAAATACTGGAAGATGAGGATCACTGGGTGCCATCTTGGAAACTGGTTACCACATCAGGGAAATGCCGGTGAACACCACAATGAGATATGAATACACTAGAACTCACTAGAGTGGCTAAAATTAAAAAGCCAAGTGTTGACAAGGATGAGAAGCAACTGGAAATCTCATACATTGCTGTTTCGAATTTTATATGGTACAACCATTATAAAATCCAATGCCACACTTAGGTATTTACCCGAGAGAACTAAACATTTATACAAATACTTTTACATTATATTTCAAAGCAGCTTTATCCATAATAGTCAAAAACTGAAAACAACCTGAATGTCTATCAACTGGTGGTATAAACATATTATGATACATCTTTATAATGGAACATCACTCAACAATAAACGGACATGAATTACTGATATATGAAACAACATGGATTAATCTGAAAGCATTATGCTATGTAAAAAAAAAAAAGACTACATGTATTGTGATTCCACTTACGTGAAATTCTGGAAAAGACAAAATTATAGTGACAGAAAGTATATAAATGGTTTCCAGGTGGTGGAGGTAGAGGCAAACTATTGACTATGAAGTGGGCACAAAACAATAGTTTGCAATCATGAAGATATTCTCTTGTTATTATTGTGGTAGTAGTCGCATGGGTGTGTACATTTACTAAAACGCATTGACTTGCACAATTAGAATGGTTGTACTTAGTATACATAAACTATAAGGCTGGGCGCCGTGGCTCATGCCTGTAATCTCAGCACTTTGGGAGGCCAAGGTGGACGGATCACCTGAGGTCAGAAGTTTGAGACCAGCCTGGCCAACACAGTGAAGCCCTGTCTCTACTAAAAATAGAAAAAATTAGCCGAGTGTGGTGATGCGGGCCTGGAGTCCCAACTACTCAGAAGGCTGAGGCAGGAGAATTGCTTGAACCCGAGCGGCGGAGGTTGCGGTGAGCTGAGATTGTGCCACAGCACTCCAGCCTGGGTGACAAGAGCAAGACTCCATCTCAAAAAAAAAAAGTATATGTAAATTATAGCTCAATAAAGCTGATTAAAATATTACTATCTCGCAGGATGATGAGGAATAAATAATATATGCACAGAAAGTTTTAGTCCAGTGCTTGTCATATAGAAATATTCGGTTTATTCCGTATTTTCCTATTTAAGTTAGAGATTCTGAATATTATGAATGAGAGACTGGTAAGTTATCAAGGTGCATAAGTACTTTGTGATACATACTACTATAGCTTCCTAAGTGAAAATAAATCTTATTTCTAGCTGCTAATGTTCCTGGAAGTTTTTGATGTAATTCCTTCCCTAAGAGAAAATTTAACCTAGACTTATACCTTTAATTTTGATTTAATACATCCTTTGAAGTAAAATTAAGGAAAAAAATTCCTTTCCTCTTCAATGCAATGGTTGTCTTTAACTTTGCAAGAAAAAAATTGTGTTGATGTCATTTTCTGGTAACTTGGAGGGAAATGTAATTTATCAGGTACCTTTCAGAATCAAGAAGAAATACATAGTCTCTCCTTTTATGCAAGGTAAAGGCTTTACCAGGTATTTCATGATACCACTGGAATCCTTTTAGGAAATACAGATATTACAAACATGACCTAGGGCTTCCTTTTCATGAAATGCTAGCAGAAAGACTCATTACTACTTGTGCATGCTTTTTAAATGGAGTATTTCAATGCATCATCATTATCACCACATTGCAGGCAGCATATGTTCTCAAATCTTTCATTTTAAAAGATACAGGCAATGTGGTAAGCACTGATTTGCGTTATACATGTGATATTATAATAATCCTGTCTTTCTCACTTAAATCTATCACTGTAAGCCAAGTTTTCTTTTAAACAAGCTCTAAAATCTTAATAGTATTTATAAAAATTAGCAAGAAACCAAAGACATAGCTCAAAAAATAATTTAAGCCTACCTCAAAAAAAAAAAAAAAAAAAACAAGGACATAACCTTCAACCAGGACTAGGCTTAAGTTCCAAGCCCCGTTACTGTTTTGTTTGTTGTTGTTTTTTGTTTATTTGTTTGTTTGTTTTGAGACAGGTTCTTGTCCTGTTGCCCAGGCTGGAATGCAGTGGTGCCATCTCGACTCACTGCAGCCTCAACCTCCGGGTTCAAGCAATCTTCCTGCCTCAGCTCCTCAAGTAGTTGGGACTACAGAAGCATGCCACCACACCTAGCTAATTTTTGTATTTTTAGTAGAGATGGGGTTTCACCATGTTGCCCAAGCTTGTCTTGAACTCCTGAGCTCAAGCGATCCACCCACCTCAGCCTAGAATTACAAGTGGGAGCCACTGCGCCCCACTCCATGTTACTGATTTTTATTGAAAAATACGATAGTATTTGTTAAGATCTGAATGTGTCTCCCAAAATTCATGTGTAGAAACTTAATCGCCAGTGTGATAAGAGGTGGGGCTTTTAGGAGGCAATTAGGTCATGATGGCTCCTCCCTTGTGAATATGACCAAAGTCTTCGTAAAAGAAGCTTCACAAAGTATTCAATCAGCCTTTTTTCCCTTCCACCTTTTGCCACCTGAGCACATGAGGATACTGTTCAAAAGTGCCATCTTGGAAGCAGGAACTGGGCCCTCCCCAGACACCGAATCTGCCAATACCTTGACCTTGGACTTCCCAGCCTCCAGAATTTTGAGCAATACGTTTCTGTTCTTTACAAATTAACTAGTCAGTGGTATGTTGTTATAGCAGCACAAATGGACTAAGACAACAGTTAGAATCATTTTCAATAAAAATATTCCTGGAACTATTTCAATCCATCTGCAAAGGCTAGTAAATATATATAATGGAAAGAAAGTCAAATGAAAAATTTTTAAAGTCCTGTTTGAAAAGTCAGTTTTCCTTTAAGTGATAGAATCAACAGAGTACCAGTCATATGGCTTTATGTTTACATTTAAAATTAGTGAGAGAGAAAAAGATGACTCTTTCAATAAATGCTTTTGGGACTATCAGCTAACCATTTAGAAGAAAATAATGTTTGATCTCCATCTTACGCTTTGCCTCCTAAAACGGTTACATATTTTTTCACTGATATAATTAAACTATTAAAATAGTACTGAATCCCAGAACTGTGTGAGACTGAGGTGGGAGGATCACTTGAGTCCAGGAATTCAAGACCAGCCTGGGCAACATGGGGAGACCTCGTTTCTACAAAAAAATAAAATAATTAGTCATGCACAGTGGCACGTGCCTGTGGTCCCAGCTACTTGGGAGGCTGAAGCAGGACAATCATTTGAGATAAGAGGTCAAGGCTGTAGTGAGCCGTATTCATGACACTGCATTCCAGCCTGGGTGACAAAGCAAGACCCTGTCTCAAAAAATAAAAATAAATTTTAAAATTAATAATAATAATAGAACAAAAAGGTAAACATTTTACATTTTTGTTTTTGTTTTTTGTTTGTTTGTTTGTTTTTGAGACAGAGTATCTCTCACCCAGGCGGGAGTGTAGTGGCGCTATCTAGGCTCACTGCAACCTCTGCCTCCCAGGTTCAAGTGATTCTTCTTCCTCAGCCTCCCAAGTAGCTGGGATTACAGGCACCTACCACCATGCCCGAATTTTTGTATTTTTAGTAGAGATGGAATTTCAGCACGTTGGCCAGGCTGGTCTGGAACTCCTGGCCTCAAGCCATCCACCCACCTCAGCTTCCCAAAGTGCTGGGATTACAGGCATGAGCCACCGTGCCTGACGAAGGTAAACATTTTTCTATTCTTGAGATAAAGAAACATCTTCTATGTCTCAAAAAAAAATTTTTCAGTTAATAGCTTTGTTATTAAAAATTAAAATAAAAATAAATTTGACAGGGAAAATATGTGCAATGTAGATAATCACATCAAATTTTTAAGTGTAAATAGTTCCCATAACTCAACAGAAAAACACTAATACCAACAGAATAAAATGAGTAAAGATCACAAAAGTAGAAATACAAATAGATAATGAACATGTTAAAAAATATTTTTCAATTCATTAGTAACATCGAAATGAAAATTAAAACAACAACAAAGCATATTTTTTAACATTTTAAATAGGCAAGGATTTTTTTCTAGAGGGAGAGTTGGAGCAACTTTTCTGGTGAGCAATGTGGCCATATGTAATAAAATCTTAACGTGAGTCAGTTTTGCATTGTTATAAAGGAATACTTTAGGTTGTGTAACATATAAAGAAAAGAGGTTTATTTGGCTCACGGTTCTGCAGGCTGTACAAGTATGGCACCAGCATCTGCTTGGCTTCTAGTGAGACCTCAGGAAGCTTTTATTCATGGCAGAAGGTGGGGTGGGGGTAGGCATGTCACATGGTGAGAGAGGTAGAAAGATAGCTGCCAGGCTCTTTTTAACAACCAGCTCTCATGTGAACTCATTACTGTGGAGACGGGGCCAAGCCATTCAAGAGGGATCCACCCCCATGACCAAAACACCTCCCACCAGGCTCAACCTCCAACACTGGGAATCACATTTCAACATGAGATTGGGAAGGGACAAACATCCAGACCATATCAAACCCTAAACTCTGACATTTCTGGGGATTTTTGCATTACTGATCATTTTTAATGAATAATTACTTTTTTTTGAGACAGATGATCTTTTTAATGAATAATTACCTTTTTTTTTTGAGATGGAGTGTCACTCTGTTACCCAGATTGGAGTGCAGCGTTAAGACCTCAGCTCACTGCAACCTCTGCCTCCTGGGTTCAAGTGATTCTCCTGCCTCATCCTCCCAGATAGTTGGGACTACAGATGTTGTGGGTAGGAGCAATGAACAGGTGAAGCACAGAGAATTTTTTGGCAGTTAAACTATTTTGTATGATGCTGTAAGGGTGGACACATGTTATTATACGTTTGTCCAAATCCATAGAAAGTACTACACCAAGAGTGATTAACCTAATGTAAACTGTGGATTTGGGGTAATGATGTTTCAATGCAGGTCCACTGATTGTAACAAATATACCCCTCTGGTAAAGAATATTGATAATGTCATAGGCTGTGCATGTATGGGGGCAGAGGATATATGAGAAATCTCCATACTTTCTGCTGAATTTTGCTGTGACTATAAAATTTCTCTAAAAAAAATTACATTAAATATATATATTTTAAAAGAAAGTCATTTTACTAGGCTTTTTTTTTTTTTTTTTTTTTTTGAGACAGAGTCTTGCTCTGTTTCCCAGGGTGGAGTGCAGTGGCATGATCTTGGCTCATTGCCACCTCCACCTCCTGGGTGCAAGTGATTCTCCTGCCTCAGCCTCCCTAGTAGCTGGGATTACAGGTATGGGCTACCACACCTGGCTAATTTTTGTATTTTTAGTAGAGATGGGGTTTCACCATGTTGGCCAAGCTGGTCTTGAACTCCTGACCTCAGGTGATCCGCCCACCTCGGCCTCCCAAAGTGCTGGGATTACAGGCCTGAGCCACCGCGCCTGGGCTGCGCCGGGCCTAGTTCTTGAAATTCCCAGTGGTAACATTCCTTAGTCACATTTTATCCTCCTTTTATCCAGGGAGGATAGAGGAAAGGAAAGGATAGAAGGAAAGAAGGAAAGGACAGTAAATGGAAAAAATAAAAGTAAGATGATTTAAGAAAAGGAAAAGATTGTGTCCCTCTGCTCCGTGTTTAACAGATACTTTTTCTACAACCGAATGTCAATCGGCAAATGAATGGGTACACAAAATATGGAATGTACATTTACACATATGGTGGAGTATTGTTTACCCTTAAAAAGGAAGAAGATCCTGGCACATGCTACAATGTGGATGAAACTTGAAGACATTATGCTAAGCAAAATAAGCCAGTCACAAAAAGACCAATATTATATGATTCCATTTAGGTTGAGATGTCCAGAGTAGTCAAATTTATAGAGATAAAAGTAGCATGGTGGTTGCCAGGAGCTTAGGGGAGGGGGAAATGGAGAATTCAATGGATACAGTATTGAATTGTTCATTGAATTGTTCAATGGATACAGTATATCCCCCTTATCCATGGGGGATACATTTCAAGATTCCCAGTGGGTGATGCCTGAAACCTCAGAAAGTACTGAACCCTATGTATACTAGGTTTTTTTCCTATACATATATACTGATTATGAAGCTTAATTTATAAATTAGGCACAACAATAATGAATAATAAAATATGAATTGGCACATTGGCTTGCATTTGTAATCCTGGCACTTTGGGAGGCCGAGATGGGAGGACTACTTCAAGCTAGGAGTCTGAGGCCAGCTTGGGCAACAAAGCAAGACCTTGTCTCTATGAAAAAAAAAAAATGTATTAGCCAGGCTTGGTGGTGTGCACCTGTAGTCCCAGCTCCTCAGGAGGCTGAGGTGGGAGGATCACTTGAGCCCAGGAGTTTCAGGCTGCAGTTAACTATGATTGTACCAGTGCACTCCAGCCTGGACAACAGGACACCCAGTCTCCAAAAAATAATAACAATAAGTAGAACAATCATAACAATATACTGTAACAAAAGTTATGTGAATGTAGTCTCTCACTCACTCACTCTCTAAAAATACCCTAACATTTTTGGACTGCGGTTCGGTTCACTCGGTAACTGAAATCACAGAAAGTGAAACTGCAGATAAGGGGAGACTATTACAGAGTATCAGTTGGGGAAGATGAAAAAATTCTTGAGATCTATAGTAGTGATGGTTGCTCATGTACATTGAGCAGCAAATGTACTTAATGCTACTGAACTGTACGCTTAAAAATGGTTAAAATGGTCATTTTTATGTTATGTTATATTTTACAACAATAAAAGACATACTTTTTCTTCAGAAGAGATGGAACGCATTTAAAATATTTGATTTCAAAAATGAAATGCTTGTGAAACATTTGTGAAATTTCTCAGTCTCACAGAAAAGCTGACATATGCAATGTTCTTACTTTTTTTCTATTTTTAATTTTTTCTCTCAACTGGTCACATCACAGCAACATTCCTTAATCAACCAATAATCAAAGCTCTCTCCTCCCCCTTCAATGCCATTTTGTTTTGTTAAGTAAGAGTTTCTGGATGGAAAGACACGGGGAGGCAGCAATAAGTGCAAGCTATATTAAGAGCCGCAAGACCCCAGGTAATTTCCCAGTACGGAAAAGTTTAAAAGAATAATAGGGATTTGAATTTCCATTCACCGGCTCCCTCACGATTACGTGCCACTTTCAGGCTGTTTGCCATTTTTTACCTTTCTCATTGCAAACCTTCCAAAGAGCTTCAGGGCACTGTGGTCTTTTTGTTTATTACCTTCTGTCAAACAAACAGCAGGCCTCCACTCCAAAGGGCACAACCCCTCTATTGTTCTGAGCTACCATTGTGTGTCCTAAATGAACACAGTCCGCTTAATGCTACAGGTCGAACATCAATCTTCTTGATCTGTCCCCAGGTGAATCCCCTCTTAGAGTTCAAGAATCTCTTGTAAAAGATGAGTGAATACCTTTGTTTTGTCATTTCTCAGATCCAATGGTGCTGACATAGCAAAATAGCCACCATTCCCCACATAATTACAAGAGGACATGGTCATGTTACCAGCTGTCCAGTAATGTGCCATGCAGGTGCAGTGCCAAAGCCTCTATTAATTTTTAGTTCTGCTCTATTCACATGTTTTATTTCTCAGTAGACATATGTTTGCTTTTAGCCTGAGTGATCTGGCCCCTGACTGTTGCTTCACCTTCATAGCTCGCCAGTCACGTCTCCTTGCTGACAAAGCTTTGGTGATACTCAGCTTTTTGCTAACTCAGATGAGTCAAGACCGGGCGCAGTAGCTTGTGCCTGTAATCCCAGCATTTTGGGAGGCTGAGGTGGGAGGGTTGCTTGAGCCCCAGAGTTCAAGACCAGCCTGGGAAACATGGCAAAAGCCCATCTTTACAAATAAATACAAAAATTAGCCTCGCATGTTGGCCTGCTTCTATAGCCCCAACTACTCGAGAGACTGAGGTAGGAGGATTGCTTGAGCTGGAGGTCAAGGCTGCAGTGAGCAAAGATCACACCACTGCACTCCAGCCTAGGTGACAGAGTGAGACCCCCATCTCAAGAAAAAAAAAAAAGAGTCACAGTTGTCCATACCTTCAGCCTCAGGACATTTGCATATGCCGACCCCCACTCCCACATTTCTCGTTATCCTTCACTGACAGTTCAACTTAATGTGGTTTCCTAAGGGAGATTGTCGTTTCCTTCACATCACCCGACTCCAGCTTTTTTCCCATAGCATCATATTTTTTCCCCAGAACTTATTGCAATCTATAATTCTAGATTTGAGGGCTGATGTTATTAATATCTGTCTCCACCACCAGATTATAAAAATGTGTGAAGACAGAGACAATGTCTATCAAGTTTGCCACCGAATACTCAGTCCCAGATACATCATATAGGCTCAATTGCTGGAATAGAAAAGGGAGAAGGAGAGAGGAAGGAGGAAGTGAAGGAGGCCATACATAGTTGCATCTTTAGCTCCATAACAAAGCTGATGTGCATCAGGAAGGTCCAATAGGCATCCGAAACTCCTAAAAGCCTATGCTAGGGGATTGGTATTGCTATCGACATCTTCAGGGTATTCTTTCCCCCAGGAAACTACTGCATATATATATATACATATATATATATACACACACACATATATATACATATATATACACATACATATACACATATATATACATGTATATATATATAGAGAGAGAGGAGTATATATATACGTGTGTGTATACACACCTCTCTCTATATATAAGGTGTGTGTGTGTATAGATACACCTTTATATAGGTGTGTATATATATATACCTTTATATATATACACACCTATAAAAGTTGTATATATATATCCATACCAATATATACCTATATATACCTACAAAATATATACCTATATATACCTATAAAATATATATATTTATATATATATTTATATACACCTATATATACACCTATAAAATATATATATTTATATATATACCTATAAAATAGATACATATAAAACAGATATATATAAAATAGATATATAGGTGTGTATATATATACCTTTTATATATATGCCTACACTTTTATACGTATATAAAAGATATATATATACCTTCTATATTTTGATAGACAAAACACAAAGAATATATAACTATATACCCATATAAAAGTATATATATATACACCTTTATATATGTACACCTTTATATATATATACACCTTTATATATATATCTTTATATATATATCTTTATGTGACTATATATAGATACATATACATACATATAGATATATATGTATATATACATACGTATATACACATATATATACACCTTTATATGGGTATATAGTTATATATTCTTTGTGTTTTGTCTGTCAAAATATAGAAGGTATATATATATCTTTTATATACCTATAAAAGTATAGGTATATATATATCTTTTATATACCTATAAAAGTATAGGTATATATATATAAAAGGTATATATACCTTTTGGTGTATATATATATATACACACACCTTTATATAGATGTGTGTGTATATATATATATATATATATATACACCTTTATATGGGTGTGTGTATATATATACCTTTATATGGGTACATAAATATATATATATACACCTTTATATGGGTATATATATATAAATGTATATATATGTGTATGTATATATACACATTTATATATATATACCCATATAAAGGTGTATATATATATATATATATATACACACACACCCATATAAAGGTATATATATATATGTACACCCATATAAAGGTATATATATATACCCATGTAAAGATGTATATATATACATATATATACACCCATATAAATATACATATACACCCATATAAATGTGTATATATATATATACCCATATAAAGGTGTGTGTATATATATTATATATATATTTATATACATTTTTTTGAGGTTTAGAGCAGAAATTAAATAGGCGAAAGAAGCAGAATAGCTCTCTGCTACAGGGAGGGTCCTGGAAAAGTGGGTTGCCTTGCTTCTATATTTTTGACAGACAAAACACAAAGAATGCCAACTTGAATGTTTTTCTGGCAAGAGGGCATGTGAAATCTCTTTCCTAATTTCCCTGATCAGGGCCTTTTCCCGAGTTCACTGACATTGGCCTGCCATGACTTCCTTTAAAAAAAAAGGTTCTCTCAGAGACATAACTGATTCCAACTAGAGCAATGATAAATCAGTTCTGTTGTGATCCAGTTGGCAATAAATTGGCCATTTCACAAGAGCAGAAAATCATCTCTCTTTTTAAAAGTCATTATGATGAGCAATGAAACTCTATGGTGCTTGCAGAAGTAAAATACGAAGATTTAAAAAAAAATCTAGATTTTTATTTTAGTAAAGCTTAAGAGAGAATGATTAAAAATAAAAGTTTCCAAAACGTGAGAATACCATTGACTAATCGCTTGGAAACGGAGTCATTTTTCTGTAGCGTTTTAACTATATAAAGTCTTTTTCCATGCAATATATAAGTTGCCATCAGTTAGTATTTACAGAACACTGTGCTTGCATAAGTGCTCACAGTTTACTTTGTTCTAGTGTATAATGGATATTTAACCCACAAGAATGCTACCTCTATCTTGCTGATAAACTGTCTCAACAATTGGGTAATAGCAACAGTACATTGTCTATTATACCACCATTCTTTTCCACTTCTATTTCTCAATTTCTGCAATTTCCTGTAAAAGAAAGATTAGATGGGCAAGAAAATTGGCACAAGCGTTACAAGAAAGATTTAAAGTTGAGAAATACATTTCTAAAATATATACTGTGTGCCTATCTTGGCTCTCAAGTATTCTACAATTAAGACTACTTTGTAATGAGAAAATAATTTAGTTTTAACTATGCATTTGTTTACATTAAAATTTATAGCATTTGTCAGTTACTTTGGGCAGGAATTTAGAGATGAGGTCCATTGTTTCATAAGCACTGTATTCTTTTTCATCCAAATTTATATACAATGTTGTGAGTAAAATCATTCAGGCCTGGGCTGAACAAAGACTTGCCTTTAAAACAAGCTTGGAGTCTGTCTTCTCATAATACTGTCTCATTGGAAATTAAGATTATCTTAATATATAATACAATGATCAAATGGAGATTAAGATATATGTGGATGGTTATACCTGGCTTGTTTGCCGTGAAACCCCTAATTGTTGGAACTGCACCAAGAGTGGAAGACCCATGAACTGGACTAGTATGGTCTAAAGGATGGGGGGGAAAACTGAGGCTGTAGCTTCTCTGTGTTAAAGTGACACACACGTACCTTGTATTTGAGGCAGCTAGACATGACTTATGTAGGTGAGGCGGGTACTTGGGTAGCATTTGGGTCTCCTAATAAGGCACAGATACCATACATGTGGTCCTGTATCCATCTAAAAAGCTAAGAAAATATGGTATTAGGTTTTAAAGCCTACGGAGTCTTTTGAGTCTGATCGCCACACAGAACCTGTAACTAGGCCAGGTGAGGTGACTCACACCTGTAATGCCAGCACTGTGGGAGGCCAAGGCAGACAGATGACTTGAGCCCAGGAGTTCCAGACCAGCACCCCCACTCCCCAGGCAACATGGCAAAACTCCGTGTAAAAAAAAAAAGAAAGAAAGAAAGAAAGAAAAATTAGCCAGGGGTGGTAGTGCATGCCTGCAGTCCCAGCTACTTGAGAGGCTGAAGTGGAAGGATGGGAGGATTGCTTGAGGCCAAGAGGTGGAGGTTACAGTGACTACTGGAGTGCATGCCACTACACCCCAGCCTATGCAATACAGCAAGACTCTGTCTAAAAAAAAAAAAAAAAAGAACCTGCAAGTACTGCTTGCTGAGCGATGCAAATATGTTAACTGAAATCTCCTTTATTCTGAAATGTCCTCTGTCTAATGCTTTATGATAATTTACTTACTCTCCCAAAAAATAACACCTACCCTTCATAAGAGGATTTTCTTATAAAAGAAACAGTATGTACAGCCTTGCAGATTGTGCATTACATGGCTCCAAGGGATGCCAATTATACAGACATCCCTGTGAATGTGTTACAGATTTTTCATTGCCCAGCCCCAGGCAGTAATAATTACAATACAGTCTACGTACTTGGCAGTCATTGGGCTTAAATGGTGCACAACTGGCTAATCCTAAATAGCCATATGTGGCAGCCCTGGATCTACCTCAGTCTGAAGTTTGTTGGTTCCAAAATGGACCCTGCCTCGAGGTAGAGAAAGTAAGGATTGTTTAGTAGATGTTGCAGATACACTGCCCCATATCTGCTTGGCTCGCCTGCGTTGACGTACAGTTATGGCGGACAGTCCCTGGCACACTGAAAACATGCCAACTTAGGAATTAGTGTCTCTTGTTTTCTCTACCTGAGCCCTCTCTCTTGCACCATGGGAAGTTTGCAGGCACAATTGAGATATGTGGGTGTATACTCATAAATATCCCAGCCTTCCCTCTGATGGGGATATTTTGTATATGTTTCCAGTAGTTTCTCAGAGGTTCCCAGGAAGATTGAGACATAGTTGCTTACAGCACTAACCTGCTCTATTACGCATACTTTATCAATTTTTTCCCTTTTCCTGCCTCACTTTTTAAACTTTCTTATTTGTGCTTCCAGGGATTTTCTCCCTGCAGAAGCTACCTGCACCCAAGTCCTTCTCTCAGCGTCCATGGTAGACGAGATCCAAATTAAGACAGATGCCCTATGAACAAATGGCCTTAGTTGGATGTAAGCTTGAATGTTGGCCCATGGCTAGATATTTATTAAGTGAATAAACAAATAATTCTTCCACAGGGTCAAGGGGCTGCCTCCACTTATCAGGAAGAGGAGAGGCAAAAAGAGTTAAGTTGTGAGTTCTCATACTTCAAACTGCATGTGTGACAAAGTGAAAGAAAATTGAACTGCCTCCCAGCTATGCAATAAAGTATGCATCAGTCCAAATACGAATGAATCCTGTTTTATATAGCACTGGCATAGTTGATATTGCAATTCTGAGTGCGGGTAGACACAAGACCCTTGCGTTTATGCTGCAAAATATCTCCCTCCATATCTCAAATTATCTTCATTATTTTAGTCAATTACCTGCAAGCACCCCCATTCCAATACTAGACTCAAAAACTTAAGATAATCTAGCTTTGGAACAATAGCTACACCTATGAGTGCATCTGCTTCCTAACCAGAGAAAGATGTAAGACTCTGGGGACAGGAAATTTTTAATTCATTTATTTGTTATTTAAAATCATTCCACAAAGGAATAAACTCTGAGCCTCCACCACGCTTTTTTCTTTCTCATTGGAAGAAGAAGACATGTTCAAGGAGTGTGAAATTAATATAGTACATGCACAATCTCAATAAATAAACACAAAAATCTTTTTGTTGCACATTGCAGGCTTCATTCAATTAGTGAAATGTTAAAACACTGCTGTGTTGCACAACTTAACCTTTTAATATCAGGAAAACCCAAATAAAACAAATAACTAACAAATAAGAAAGTCAATGTTCTTAGCCAAACATGGAATCAGCAGAATCTGTTTTCCAAGATTCACGTTTCCATCTCAGAGCCCCATTAACCCTCCCAGTCAATACCCTTCCCTACCTGCTAGTTCCATAGTCTTCCTCTTTGCAGTCAGCTGTTTAAAATGTTGGCTGATAGCTAAGGCAAGAACAGTGGTTTAACATTCATGGCAAACATGTTACAGGCACCCTAACTTTGCCTACTGTACACACGGCAGACATTGATAATCTATCACTGAAATGATATTGTACTCGGTAAAGTGCTGCCAGCCTCCATCGGCAATCAGAATTGGTGCAACAAAGTCATTTCTCAACTAATCTTTGCCGAACTTATACATGTTCCTGTCAATGTTCTGACTCTAGGAATATAGATGAACAAGATAGACAATGTTCTTGCTTTTTCTGGGGTACTAGCATTCTAATTAATGCTTTTAAAACAGAAAACTGAAAATCCAAAAGGATAAACCCCCAGGAGTTGATGATATTGGCATTTTAGGTTTCATACTTCTATCAAATAGCCATTCTCATTATTTTCTTTTTTCTTTTTCTTTTTTCTTTTCTTTTCTTTTTTTTTTTTGAGACGGAGTATCACTCAGTCGCCCAGGCTGGAGTGCAATGGCGCGATCTCGGCTCACTGCAAGCTCCGCCTCCCGGGTTCACTCCATTCTCCTGCCTCAGCCTCCCGAGTAGCTGGGACTACAGGCGACCGCCACTACGCCCGGCTAATTTTTTTGTATTTTAAGCAGAGACGGGGTTTCACCGTGTTAGCCAGGATGGTCTCGATCTCCTGACCTCGTGATCCGCCCATCTCGGCCTCCCAAAGTGCTGGGATTACAGGCGTGAGCCACCGCGCCCGGCCCATTCTCTTTATTTTCATGCAAGTTTCCTCCTATAAGTAAGTCCAACAATTCTAGCATTGCATCATTAGGTCAATTATCTCATTATTAATAAAACTTCATGCCTAGGGGAAGAAGGTAAATAAACTGCATAGAATATTCCATTCTTCTCTTTGCCTCTTACCATTATACAATACTGAGTGCCTACTGTGTATCGGGGCTAAATTTGGAATAGGGAATACAAGGATAATTTCATTCTCTGCCATTGTAAGGCTCACAGTGTAATGAGGGAGGTAGAAACATAAGCAGATGAACTCAAAGTAATCCTATAGAGTACTACGACCTGAACTCACTGTGTCAGCTCAACAAGCAGACCCTAGAATGTAATCAATTCATTGTAGAATTGTTGCAGTAAATATTCTGGATGTAATGGATTACTTTTATGAACTATACCAAAATAATTAGCATCTTTAAAGTAAGCAGTCTTTTCTTTTTTTCTCTAGACATAAGGGACACCCAAAGGGGAAACAGTTTAAAACCATGCTCTAATTTTTAATGAGCATTTATCTCCCATTATTTTAAAAATTTAAAAACGCAAAATCAAACATCTATGTATTAGCACCCAAAGGTATTTTTATATTTTATTAGTCTACTGATGTTTTAATAAGGGTAAGTTAAAATTATATTTAGTCAGCAGTTTTTGTATTTTTTCTTTTAGAAATTACAAGCATTTAAGGGTAATTTATTAATTGAATTGGGCTTAAGTTTTTTTTTTTCCTTTTGTTGAGACAGGGTCTCACTCTCATCACCCAGGCTGGAGTGCAGTGGCATGATCACCACTCGCTGCAGCCACAGATTCCTGGGCTCAGGTGATCCTCCCACCTCAGCCTCCCAAGTAGCTGGAACTACAGACACATGGCACCATGCCTGGCTAATTTTTTAATTATTTATAGAAACAAGGTTTTGCCATGTTACTGAGACTGGTCTCAAACTCCTGGGCTCAAGAGATCCTCCCGCCTTGGCCTCCCAAAGTGTTGGGGTTACAGGTGTTAGCCACTGCACCCAGCCAGAACTAAGTTTGAAAAGTTAGTTAAGAATCTAGAAATTACAATTAAGTTAATATATTAAATCTTTACGAATTGTATTAATATAAAATATCATAAAACTTAACCATTTAAGAAGACAACCACTGCTATGTCATTTAGTTAAAAACAACATAATATATGTATAATTTTACATTTTAAATTTGGTCTTGAACAAAGCAAAATAATGTGTCAACCTTTTGTTACGGTAAACTAATTATTCGAGACCGAGTGATGTCAAACTTCAGGACTGACACTCAGACACTTGCCACCAGTTATTTAAATGGTGAACCCAGTGTAAGTTAGCAGAATTCCTTCTTTTGTTTGTCTCTTTTTTCATTTTAAAATGTTTTTTTTACAATGGGAGTTCTTAGAGCTGCTGATGTGTGTAGATCACATATGGAGTGAAATTAGAACCATTCAAAGATGTGTGGGAGTTCTCGCTGTTGAACAAGTGTCTCCAGTAATTCTTACAATGAAGCAAGCTTGGGACACCTACCCTTGTTAAGGTCAACTTTGCCAATAGATTTTTTTCTTCATTTTACTTTAAGTTCTGGGATACATGTGTAGAATATGCAGGTTTGTTACTTAGGTATACACGTGCTGTGGTCGTTTGCTGCACCCATCAAGCCATCATCTAGGTTTTAAGCCCCACATGCATTAGGTATTTCTTCTAATGCTATCCATCCCCTTGCACCCGCACCCCCATGACAGGCCCCAGTGTGTGATGTACCCCTCCCTGTATTCATGTCTTCTCATTGTTCAACTCCCACTTATGAGTGAGAACATGTGGTGTTTGGTTTTCTGTTCCTGTGTTAGTTTACTGAGAATGATGGCTTCCAGCTTTATCCATGTCCCTGCAAAGGACATGAATTCATTCTTTTTTATAGCTGCACAGTTTCCATGGTATATATGTGCCACATTTTCTTTATCCAGTCTATCATTGAGGGGCATTTGGGTTGGTTCCAAGTCTTTGTTATTGTAAATAGTGCTGCAATAAACATACATGCGCGTGTGTCTTTATAGTAGAATGATTTATAATCCTTTGGGTATGTCATTTTTTTCTTTCTTAAATGATCTTTTGTTGGCAGCTTCCTTGATTTCATGACTTTGTAGGAGTTTTCATTTACTTCTGCTTTCACTCTTTTGTCCTATGTAGTGTAAAGTATTCTATATTGCATCTGTCTTTCTTAGGTTTTGGTAGTTTAATCGCGAAACTCTCTGTCTTGCCCATTCAGAGCTATGGTGCTTATGGTTGCAAAAGAAATAGTCATTTATTTTGTTGATGATAGAGCTTAAAACCAACTCAGAAATGTCTCAGCAACATCAATTCCTTATATGCAACATGCAGGCACAGTATTTGTAGTGAAGGATTAAAAATTGTTAACTCACTTGACAAGTTTAAAACAGAGTCTATCTATCTAGAAAAGGTTCCTTTTAAAAACAAATCATTACACCTATAACCTTAGGATTTTGGGAGGCTGAAGTGGACAGCTCGATTGGGCCCAGGAGTTTTAGACCAGCCTGAACAACATGGTGAAACCCCATCTCTATTTAAAAAAATAAAAAATTAGCCAGGTATAGTGGCACGTGCCCATAGTCACAGCTACTTGGGAGGCTGAGGTGGTAGGATCACCTGAGCCTGGGGAGACTGAGGCTGTAGTGAGCTGTTATTGCACCACTGCACTCCAGCCTGGGTGACAGACCCTGTCTTTAAAAAAAATTATATATATACACATATGTATATAAACAATCATTATATATATCAACATATATTTTGTTAAGGTATGTATAACAATATAACATATAACTATGTAACTACATATTATATATGAAGTATATATATAAAATATATATATAAACAATCATTACCATTTCTTTTCCTTTTTCCTAATTTCTTAACTTATTTGCCTCATTTCTTACTGGTCTCATTTTCCCTGGTAAGGAGGAAAAAGGAGTGCAGTCAAGAAACAATGATTATGACAAAGAACAGTCAGTCCATTGTCTTTCTTCCACCCTTACCATTGCCTCTTCTTGTGAATTGCTGCATGCAGAAATATCAGTCTTTTTCTCATAGTGCTTATACGGTACTAGACTAACTCCTTTGTGCCACAGCACCCTGGGGCTGTGTCTGGCACATAGGGAGTACTCTGTAATCTTAGGGATATTTCCCCCACTTAGTCAGTTGCTTGTTTAGTTCAGTGGCATTTTCTCGGAAAGCAGTTATCAATGAAAACCTTATCCAACATGAACTCTCAAAGGTTTATACCACCTCTGCAAGTAATTTCTGATTTTGATTTCTGTTTTATAAGATACATAACTCTGTGGCCTATAAAACCAATTTTCCAATTGCTAAAAATAGCTTTTATGAAAATAGCTACTGAAAACATAAGTACAGGTTTGCTTGCTAGCTTTCTTCTGTGGGAGACCATGAAAGTACCCTGATCATTTATCTCTTTTGCTCTTATAAGGTATGGCTAATATGTGTATGGTCATTCTCTAAGGAGATCCATTGGTAGAGCAACCACAATAAGCAGTAACCAGTGTATAGTCTTTGTAATACCTTTTATTTAAGAAAATGATGCTAAAAGGATCCATTGTGATGGCCATGACACTTGGATCCATAGCTGTGAGCCATGAGCCAAGAACTGTGACCACATCCTTGTGGTCTGTATGCTGTGCCACCCACCATTCTTCACTGCCTGGATTGTGCAGCCAGCTGGCTTACCCCACCCGGCACCGGCCAGGGAAAAGGTAGTAAAGACGAGGGGCAGTGGGTCAGGGTCAAAACGCGTGTGAAGGTCAGAGTGAGAAGAGAGTCAAGGTAAGGGTCAGGGTCAAAGTGTGCCACTGGGAATGTGAGGGTAAGAGTTAGTGGGAGGATGAGGATCAGGGTTAGGCTGATGGTAAAGATGAGGGTAAAGGACAGGTTAAGGTTAAGGTGAAGATGCGGGTCGGATTCAGTGTCAGGGTGAGTGTCACAGTCAGTGCCGGAGTCAGGATGTGGGTTGGGGTCAAGTGAGGTGTCAGGGACATGGTGAGGGTGAGTGTCTGGGTGAGAGTAATGTAGAGGGTGTGGGCGGGGTCAGCTTCAGGGTCATGGTGAGGAATAGAATCTTGGTGTGGGTGAGCATCAGGGTCAGGTGCAGGGTCAGGATGGACAGCATGAGGGCAAAATTCTAGGTCAAGGCAAGGTCCTAGTGAGGGTCACTATGAAGGTCAAACGCACATGAGGGTCAAGAGTAAATGGACATATGACCACTATGTCCCTGACATTCACCCCGTTCATGAACTGCAGTGTCTTGGTGAGGATGAGAGCTACCATTAGGGCAAGAGTCATGTTAACAGACATGAAGAGTTTCAGGCTCAGTGTCAGGCTGAGTGTCAGGTTAAGTTTGAGGGGTCAACTTGACCCTGACTGTGCCCAGAATCCTGATTATCATCCTGTTCTGAAACCACCCTGACCTTCACAGTGATCCTGAAGCTGACTCTGACCCAGATAATACTCTTACACTGACCCTAATCCTGCACTTGACTCTGGACTTTTCCTGACCCTAACCTTCACTCTGACCTTCACCATGATGCTGGCTGACCTTGACCCTCAGCCTCACACTGACCCTGACTATCAAGCTGACACTTTCTCTGACATATACACTCACCCTTAACCTTATCCTTATGCTTATCCTGATGCTCTCTGACCCTGATCCTGTCTATGACCATCACTTGACCTTGGCCCTTCCTCTGATCCTCATGCTGACTCTGAGCTGACTTTACCCTGAATCTAACCCTGATTTTCTCCCTGAATTTTATTGTCAAATTCACCATTTTTATAACTGTGAGCCTTACCCTTACACATATACTGACTCAGAATCTCCCTCTCATCTCACAATAACCCTGTCTTGCACCTGACTCTGACCTTGACCTTCAGCCTCACACTGACCTTACTTCTGACCATGAACCTGACACGCAAACTCACCTACCTCTGACCCCTAATTCCTACTCTTTCTCTAAACCAGACACTCAAGTTCACCCTGCATTTGACATTCCCACTCATCCTATTCTCACATTGACCTTGACCCTTGCTTACTTAGCCTGACAATTATTTCAATCCTCATCCTTATCCTTAACCTAACCCTGACCCTGACCCCAACCCTGATCTTTTCTAATGTTGATACTGACCCTCACCTGATGTTGATCTGACCTTGAAGCTGAGCCTGAGACTTATCCTGATCCTTTCATTGTAACACTCCACTTGATGCTGATCCTTATATTGAAACTTACTCTGAATTTCACCATGACCCAACCTTGACACTCACCCTTACCCTGAACTTATCCGTCACTATGTCCCTGATGCCTATCCTCATACAGACTCTGACACTGACCTTCACCCTGAATCTGACCGATACTCATTGTGTAAGGTCAGGTACACGATGTATATATATATCTGAGTTTAGGTTGGCAAACAGAAGTAATATTGAAAAAAATTCATATTGGGGCAAACCAGCTCAGCCTTCTTACACATTACTCTCAAATGAAACTTCTTATTGCTTTTTAGAGTAAACTGACATAAACATAAGGACAGCAAAACATACTACTTTCAAAGGCGCATTCTTACTAAAATAAAAAAATATACAAAAGACCACATATAAGCCATATTTTAACTGACCCTTATTTATTAAATTATCAGTGAATTAACAAAATATGCCTTGGATGATAATACATATATGTTTGTATTTGCCTTCTCAAAACTTTTAATTAATATAAGATAATGCTTATTTAAAAATGACCCAGATGGTTTTTAACTTTCTGTCCTCTAGGTGTCACTTATGTCTACAGAAAAAGAAAGAAAAGGCTGATTAAAGATAATAATTAATGTAGATGGTTGATTGTATAGGGTATAAGAATTACAGAAAGAGTTTCTAATTGATTTATTAGTTTTTTAAAGTTATTGCAGTTAATTCACATAATAATTTAATTTGATATAGATTGTTTTATTTAATATACTGATAAATTCTATTTTAAGGCTATAGTTAAACACTTTATTATTTAATAATGTGTTGTATATCCACAAAATAGCAAATCTAGAATTAGCTCCACTTTCTAACAATACTAAATCTAGAGCAAAACCCTCACTTCCTTAGACCCTCCCCCAAGTCACCCAAAAAAGATCATGTTCTGTAACAGCTACTTTCTGACGCCTTTTTACTGAGACACCCTGTAGTTCCCAGTGGTGTGCATTCTCCCCCAATGCAAGCCATAATAAGCCCAATTTATTCATCTCAGGTATGTGCCTAGGGGGTCTTTGACACAAGGACACTGACAAGTTGAGTGCATAGATACGCACAGAAGCTGCGAAGTCAGCATGACCAGAGCTGGATCCCTTGTTTTTGCCTTTTCAAAATTTTAAAATACTGAAAGATAAATTCTTATGAACAAATAAGTTGGATGGTTTTAAACTTTCTGTCCCCTGGGTTTTCCTTACGTCTAGAGAAAAAAAGCAGACTGATTACTTACTTAAAGATAGTAATTAATGTAGATATTGATTAAACTGAGTATAAAGATTGCAGAGATAAAAGTCTATGCAGAGGATAAATGTATTTTCAATAGTCAGAAACCTATTTTTATGTTTGTACACGTGTGTCTGCCTAAATTCATACAAATAAATGTATATCAATAGCTCCTACGCTTGATCTTAGCCAAAAGGCGGACAAGCAATATCAATAGTTCCTTTACTACAATTTGTTACATAAATAATTTGCCAAATGAATAATTAGAATTTAGGTCTTCTATGTAAATTTACCAAATATTTTTATCCCCAGATCAATAGAGGTTTCTTTTGTCACCAAATTATTCTGTTAATTCTCAATGCTTTTTGCATATTCTTCAACCATTCTTTTGAGACTCCTTTGGATAGTGTTGACCTAATTTTATTTGTTCATATTTTAAAATGCCGGCACCTACTGTAATACACCCCTAAAATACGGACCACACAACCAGAAGATGGCGACGCCGAGCGCGTGCGCTCCTCGCTCGGCAGCACCACTCATCAGCCAGACGCTAGCCCGAGGGCCTGCCCGGCGCAAGCGCACTTGCTTGAAGGAACAGGTGGTGGGAATCTGGTTTTTAGCTGAGCCTCCAACCCTGCCTCCTGTGTCGTTCTTCCTACTGCGGAAAGAAGAGGATGCAGCAGATCTCCCCGTTAATCCCTAATCCTTGTCAGGCCGTTGCAGCAGGCACTCCCGGGGCTGCCGATGGCTCCCTACCGCGGGTTCCTGGAGAACAGCAATTTGGCAGCAGCTGCACCTGGAATAGTCTGTGCATGCTCAATAGTTGGGCAGGGGGCTTTTCTCCCAAAGATCAGCACAGGACAGGGTCAAAGGGATTACAGCGGGTGTTTCCTAGCAACGGTGAGTCCTGCCCACTGCAGATTCTGGGTAGGGGGTATGGGGCGGAGACTACTCTCTGAAAACTTTGCCAAGAGTGGCAGTACAGCATAATTGCGAGCATGCGTTGGGGAGCAGTGGGAAGGTGACTTATGCCAAAAGAACTAAATTGCAGGATTCTGGGTGCATTAAACTTGAAGTCCGTGACTGGGTCACTGGTAAAGGAGGTGGGATTGGGGTGGGCAGACAGCTCTGTTGCACCTCCCTCCCTTCCCCACCAAGGGGAGGAGTGGGTGAGTGGCTGGGTGGGGACCCCAGGTAGACCACAGGGTCCAACCACCCGTTCCTTTAAGCAAGTTTTGGGCCCGGCGCGGTGTCTCACGCCTGTAATCCCAGCACTTTGGGAGGCCGAGGCGGGCGGATCACCTGGGGTCGGGAGTCCGAGACCAGCCTGGCCAACACGAAGAAACCCTGTCTCTACTAAAAATACAAAATTAGCTGGGCGTGGTGGCGCATGCCTGTAATCCCAGCTACGCGGGAGGCTGACTCAGGAGAATCACTTGAACGGGCGCGGAGGTTGCGATGAGCCGAGATCGTGCCATTGCACTCCAGCCTGGGCGACAAGAGCGTAACTCCGTCTCAAAAAAAGAGTTTTCATCCTTGCAGAATAAGGACCCTAGAGAGGGTTGATTTTAGATATGAAAGCTAATAGTAATGCTTTCTGCCATGGGAGTTTAGAGATTTTGAGAGCTTTGCTAATTTTAGTTATAAAATTCCATTCGTTCTCTCTGTTCATCTTGAGGACTGCAGATGATAAGGACAGTGAAGTTTCTGTGTAAAAGTACTTAAGTGCAGTTCTAGTAAAATGAGCACCTCTGTCATTGGAGAGAGAAATGGGAATTCCCCAGGTGGGAAAACAAAACCAAGCCATCCCCTGAACCCTTTCAACCCCCAACCCAGCATGGAATAGCTTTCCAGCAAGGAAAAACTTCAGTCCGCCCTGAGAATAAATACACAATGAGCAAAACGTATTTATAATTCATTGTAAAAGGTATTTGTATGAAGTCCATTTGGAGGTATTTGAAGGGGCATAGAGGCTTCGATTCCTGTCCATGAGCCCACCTTGGCAGTTTATCAGGATGTGTCACTGGCAGATAAGTCACACTTTCAAACACATCCTTGGCAGCTACATCTAAAATTAAGCCACCAGTGTTGGTCTAATATTGTTGTCAACTTATCGTTCCTTTATGGTTACATCATGAAGAATTTTCGTTAAGCTCCATTTTCAAGTGTTGAGGCACGCTCAGTTGACCATCCTGGTGATCATCTAATGATCATCCTAAATTGAATTAGAGACTTGTTTCTGACAGTTAGGAACAGCCTCTCTGAATTTCTCCAAGACTTTTCTTGTCCGCGTGATGATAGGACTGTTTATCTAGGTTAATATTGTTTGTTTAGCATAGGGGCCAGCCAAAGCATTACCATGAGTTTCTAGGTCTTGTCTTTTCAATGACTGTGTTTTTATGATAGCTGTTTTCTTAGGTAATAGCAAAGCATCTAAAAGTTCTTTAATTTGTCATTTAATTGGTGTAAGTTTTTTTTTCAAGGTTAGAAACATCTCTGTTTCTAAACAATTCTGAATTTGTGGACTACCCCCAAAACACATTTACTATCAGCATAAATAATTGCTTATTTATTTATTCGTGAGCTGTCAAGCCCAGGTAAGGACAATGATGTTAGTTATCTGAACTGATTTAATTTCTGGAAGTTGTCTATGTTTTAAGGGTGAATTTCACTCCATGATAGCATTTTAACTTTGATCAGATAAAATTAGGTCAAGCTTATCCAAGGGAATCTCTGATGATAGTTGTAGAGAATACAAAAACAGTAGAACAATTTGTTGACAAAAAAAGGAACCTCTGTTGACCTGGGCATAAAATAAGTCACCTCATGCAAAAGACCTAAATTCTAATTTTATTCTTTTGGTATATTATTTATATAACAAATTGTAGTAAAGGATATATTCCCTTTTTGTATGCATCAAGACATACAAATATAAATAGGTAATAATTTAAAGTTTTAAACTATAGCTTTAAAGCATAATTGTCAGTATACTAAATAAAGCAGTATGTATTATGTTAAATTTATTATATGAGTGAACTACACAACTTTTAAAAATATACAAACAGAAAATCCTATATATACATACCTGTATCTCTCTGCAATCCTTGTACCTAGTGTAACGAACTGTCTTTGTTAATTACTATCTCTAATTAAGGGAATAATTCTTTTCTTTCTTTTTTTTCCTCCAGACATAGGAGACATCTACAGGATAGAAAGTAAAAAACTGCCTAGGTAATTTTTCATGAGCATTTATCTCATGTTAATTAAAAGCTTTGAGAAGGCAAATATACACAAATATGTCTTATTATCCAAAGGCATTTACATATTTTGTTAACCCACTGACATTTTAAGAAGGAAGAGACAATTAAAATTAGGTTTAATAAACAGTGTATTTTTATCTTTTTTCTTTCTAGTAAGAATGTGCCTTTGATATGTATTTTACTGTCTTATCATTTATCTTGCTTTACTCTGAGAAGCAATAGGGACTTCTAATAGGAATGTCTGAGGCCGAGCCTGATTGTACTACTACAAATTCTTTTTAATACTACTACTTAGATTCACTCTCCTTTGCTCTGTTGTGTTAGTCAATTGGGCTGCTATAACAGAATACCGTAGACTGAGTGGCTGAAACAACAGACATTTATTTCTCACAGTTCTGGAGGCTGGGAAGTCCAAAATCAATGCACCAGCAGATCCCGTATCTGGAGAAAGCCCTCTACCTTGCTTACAGGTAACTGTCTTCTCATACCCTCGCATGCTGGAGGGTCGAGAGAGGGAGCAAATTCTGGAATTTCTCTCTCTCTCTTTTTTTTTTGTGTGTGAGATGGAGTCTTGCTCTGTTGCCTAGGCTGGAGTGCAGTGGTGCAATCTCGGCTCACTGCAACCTCCGCCTCCCAGGTGCAAGCGATTCTCCTGCCTCAGCCTCCTGAGTAGCTGGGATTACAGGTACCTGCCACCACACCCAGCTAATTTTTGTATTTTTAGTAGAGATGGGGTTTAACCATTACCGGACATGCTGGTCTCGAACTCCTGACCTCGTGATCTGCCTGCCTCGGCCTCCCAAAGTGCTGGGATTACAGGCGTGAGCCATTGCGCCTGGCCTATTGGAATCTCTTTTTATAAAGGCACTAAACCCATTCAGGAAGGCTCCACTTTCAGGACCTAGAGGTCCCATTTCCTAATACCATCAGATTGGGGGTTAGAATTTTAACTTTTTTTTTTTTTATTATTTGAGACAGAGTCTTGCTCTGTCACCCAGGCTGGAGTGCAGTAGCACAATCTTGGCTCACCGCAACCTCCGCTCACCGCAACCTCCACCTCCTGGGCTCAAGCAATTATCTTGCCTGAGCCTCCCAAGTAGCTAGGATTACAGGCACGTGCCACTACTGCCTGGCTAATTTCTGTATTTTTAGTAGAGATGGAGTTTCACCATGTTGGCCAGTCTGGTCTTGAACTCCTGACCTCGAATGATCCACCCACCTCAACCTCCCAAAGTGCTGGGATTATAGGCATGAGGTACTGCAGCCAGCCAGGATTTTAACTTACAAATTTGGGGGGAACACAAACATTCAGTCTATACCTACCTTGAAAAAAAAGAATATACCTTTTAGATGGATATGTGTTGTTCTTCTTACATTCATCTTAGTTTACTGCAGGAAACAATAAGGAGATATTTTTGAGAGGAATGTCTAAAACTGAGTTTGCTGATGCTAATACAGATTCTGTGTGTATGTGTGTGTGTGTGTCAGGGACTCATTCTGTCACCCAGGCTGGAGTGCAGTGGCACAGTCACAGCTCACCGCAGCCTCGACCTCCTGGATTCAGTCAATACTCCCGCCTCAGCCTCCTGAGTAGCTGGAACTACAGGTGTGTGTTACCATACCTGGCTAGTTTTTTGTATTTTTGTAGAGATGGGGTTTCACCACATTGCCCAGGCCAGTGGATTCTTTTCAGTATTTCTGCTTAGACTCGTCCTTATTATTGTCCCTTACAGTAGGGCTGTGCCTTTGCAATGAATGTCACATACTCATATGTGCTTATGTCCATCTCAGTTTACCCTAAGAAGCAATAAAAAGTTTCTTTTGAGAGGAATGTCTGAAACTGAGCTTATATGCACTAATACAGATTGTTTTCAATGCTACCTCTGTTTGCCTAAACCAAGATGTATTTAAGATTTATTTGACTCCAAAAAACTCAGAAACTCATATTCATCTTGATTACAATTTCTTCCTGTGAATCAGAACAAGATAAGAGGAACCTATGCTATATATGTGAAAATGAGTTCATATTTACACACTGTCCTCAACAGTAATTTCTTGCGAGTTAAAGCAGATATCATTGAAAATTGTATTTATGTGAACAGACTAGCATTAAAGAAAAAATCAGACACTTGTCTCTAAAGAAAATTCTGGTCAGGCACAGTGGCTCATGCCTGTAATCCCAGCATTTTGGGAGGCTGAGGCGGGTCAATCACCTGAGGCCAGGAGTTTGAGACCAGCCTGGCCAACATGGTGAAACCCCATCTCTACTAAAAATACAAAAATTAACCAGGTGCGGGTGTGCACACCTGTAATCCCAGCTACTCGGGAGGCTGACGCAGGAAAATCACTGGAACCCAGGAGGCAGAGGTTGTAGTGAGCCGAGACTGTGCCACTGCACTCTAGCCTGGGTGACGGAGTGATACTCCATCTCAAAAAAATAAATAAAATAGATAAAATTCTTAACTGTTAGCATTAACCTATGCTTTACCTGAGGCAAATCAATAAGAACTACACATTTTTCTCAACTGCAGTTTCTTTCTTTTCTTTTTTTCTTTTTTTTTTTTTTTTTTGACAGGGTTTCACTCTGTTGCCCAGGCTGGAGTGCAGTGGTGCAATCTCAGCTCACTGCAACCTTTACCTCCCAGGCTCAATCTATCCTCCCACTTCAGCCTCCCAAGTAGCTGGAACTACAGGTTTATGCCACCATATTTGGCTAGTTTTTTAAAATTAGTTTTTGTAGATGGCTTTTCACCATGTTGCCCAGCCTGGTCTCAAACTTCTGGACTCAAGCAATCCACCTGCCTCGGCCTCCCAAAGTGCCGGGATTGCAGGCCTGAGCCACTGCACCCAGCCTCAACTGTAGTTTCTTACTTTGAGGGAGACCACAAATCAAAGCAGCATATTTGAAAAATACAGTAGGCTGGGTGCAGTGGCTCACTCCTGTAATCCCAGTACTTTGAGAAGCTGAGGTGAGAGGATCACTTGAACTGAGGAGTTCCAGACCAGCCTGGGCAACATGGTAAGACCTTGTCTCTATTTAAAAAAAAAAATTAATTACCTAGGAGTGGTGGTGCATGCCTGTAGCCCCAGCCACTCAGGAGGCTGAGGAGGGAAAGTCGCTTGAGCCCAGGAAGTTGAGGCTGCAGTGAGCCATGATCATACCAATGTACTCCCACTTGGGCAACAGAGCAAGATCCTGTCTGAAAAGAAAAGAGAAAAGAAAAGAAAGCACACAGTACATGTGTAAACAAGTTGAGAATTAGTTCTCAAAAGCACATTCTTATTGAGAACAGTAAGAAATCCAAAAGAAACTAGAGTGTGAGTGTATAAGATTTCATGTTCAAACTCAACTTGGTGATGGTTAGGTCATTATTAGAGTCAGAATCATTATAAGGGTCAGGGTGACAATGAGGGTCAGAGAGAGGGGGTCACAGACAGGGAGAGGTTAAGCGTAAATGTCATGATGATGGTGAGCTTTAGGATATGGTAAGTGTCAGGAGCAGTATCACAATCAGTATTAGGATCAGCATCTGAGGGTGTATTTGGGGATCAAGTTGGGGGTCAGGGTCAGTGAGGGGGTTAGTGATAGGGTGAGGTGCAGAGGGTCTGGTACAGGGTCAGAGTGAGAGTGGGTGTATATTTCAGAGTCAGTATCAGGGTGATGGTTAAGGTCAGGGTCAGGGTCAACATAAGGGTCAGTATGAGGGTTGGAGTAAGAATGAGGTCAAATAAGGGTCAGTGTATGAATGAAGTTCAAGGCCAGGTGAGGTTTAGGATCAGGATCAAGGTGAAAGTGAAGATGAGGCACAGGCACAGTCATTGTTCAGGGGAGAAATGATGTGTGTATCTAGATGAGGAGTATCCAGATGTGAGTTGGGATGAGGAATCCAATCAGGTTCAGCATCATTGTGAGGTAAGAATTAAAGATTAGGGTCATTGTAAGGATCAGGCATCACAATAGGGTGAGGGTCAGGTTCAAGGTAAGGTTGGTGTAAAGGTCAAGGCTAGGGCATCAGGTTCAGCGTGATGAACAGGGTCTGGTCAGGTTGATTATCAAGGACAGTAATGTTTGAAGAGTAAGGGAGTCAGATACAGTGCCAGGGTGTTAATCGTGGTGGGGGTGGGGCTAAGTACCAGGTCAGTGTCTTAGTCCATTTTGTGTTGTTATAAACGAAAACCTGAGGGCTGGGTAATTTATAAAGAAAAGGGGTTTAATTGGCTCACAGTTCCGCAGACTATATAAAAAACATGGCACTAGCATCTGCTTCTGGCAAGAGCCTCAGGCTGCTTCCACTCATAGAAGAAGGCAAAGGGGAGTCACATGTGCAGAGATCACATGGAGAGAGAGGGAGTGAGGGAGAGTAGAAGGGGAGGTACCGGGCTCCTTTTAACAACCAGATCTCATGGGAACTAATAGAGCAAGAACTCACTCATTCCCCTCCTTCCCTCTGCATACTCCAGGAAGGGCGTTAATCTGTTCATGAGGGATTTACCCCCATGACCAAAACAACCTACACTAGACCCCACCTCCAACACTGAGGATCAAATTTCAAAATGAGGTTTGGAGGAGACAAACTTTCAAATCATTGTAGTCAGAAACTTGATAAATATAAGGGTCTGGGTCAGAGAAAGTTTGGGGTTGCAGGTGAAGATCAGCAGCAGGATCATGGTGAGGAGTAAAGTCAGGATGAGCGTAGGGACAAGGTCAAGCACAGGATCAAGGACATGGTGAGGTCATGATACATTTGAGGGTGCAGGTTAGGGTTTGTATCAAGATTACAGTGAGTGAGAGGATTAGAGTGACGTTCAGTGTTAGCTGAGTCTCAGGGTCAAGATGATCATGAGGATAGGGTTCTAAGTCAAGGTCAGAGACATGGTAATAGTGAGGAGGGTCATAGTCAGCATGGCAGCCAATATCAGGTATGTGGTGAGGGATAGGTTCAGGGTGAGAATAAAAGTTAGAGTCTGGGTTGCGTCATGACGATATTCAGGGTAAGCTTCAGCTTCAGAGTCTTTTCATTCTCAAGATAAGGGTTAATATTAGATTGAGGGTCAAAGTGAGGGTCAGGGTCATTGTGAAGGTCAGCATAAGGGCCATGATCAGGATGAGTCTCAGGGACAAGTCAAGGTCCAGTTCATAGTCAAGGTGTTGGTCAGGGTGTGGGTGTGTGTGAGTGTAGGGGTTATGGTCAGGGTCAAGTTATATGGAAATAGAAGGATTGATGAGAATGTCATTGGTACAGTTAGGGTCAAGGTTAGCATGAGGGTTTCAGAGGAAAGATTAGGTTGACTGTCAGGGTCAGTTAAGATTCAGGGTAAAGTTCAGGGCCAGGGTAAGGGTAGAGTCAGGGTGATAGCATGAATATCAGGGTCTTTGTGTGAGTCACTATCAGAGTGAGGATTACTATAAGGATAAGGGTGAGTTTCAAGATGTGGGTCATATGCAGGGTGATAGCCAAATCCAAGTAAGGGTAAAGATGAAAGTTAGGTGCAGGTCAGGTTCAGAGTGAGAATAAGAGTCATCATAAAGGTCCAATTCTGGATGAGGCCTGGGTGAGTATACGGTTTGATCCAAGGTCAGAATCACTTTCAGGTGAGGGTCAGGGGAAGGGTAAGGCTGTGTGTGAAGGTCAAGGTGAAGGTGAAGATCACACTCAAGATCAGGTTCAGGGACATGATGAGGATCATGGATGGTGTCATGGTGAGGGTCAAGGTCAAGATGCAAAACAGTTCAGGGTAAGGTCAGAAAAGTATCTGGTTGAGAATCAGGGTCAGGGTCAAGATTAAGATTGGAGTTGGCCAAAGCTCTGGGTGAAGTTGAGGATCAGGGCTGATGTGAGAATAGTATCCATATCATGGTCAGCTTGAGTGTCAGAATCAGGTCAAGATGTTGGTCAGGTCAGGGTGATAATCAGGGCCAGGATCATGATAAGGTTAGGGCCAAGTAGAGGGTGAGGATCAGGTAGAGGTTAAAGTTCACAAGCAAGCTCAGGGACATGGTCAGGTCAGGGTTAAGGTTAGAGTGAATATCAGAGTCTTGCTGAGTGTCATGGATAAAGTCAAAGTCAGGCTCAGGGCCATGGTGAGACTCAGTCAAAGTCAGGTTGAGTGTCAGTTCAGTGTGAAGGTCAGGGTAAGAGTGAGAGTCATGATGTGACTCAGGGTAAGAGTAAGGATGAAGGTGGTCAGGGTTATGGTCAGTATCAAGTTCAGTCAGCTCAGGTTTGGGGATATGGTGAGCGTCCCAATTGTTTTCATATTTATGATCTGGGTCAGATTGATGGTCAAGTTCAAATTTATGGTCAGGTTTAGGATAAGGATCAGGTTAAGGGTCAGTGTCAGGGTAAAGGTTAGGGTCAGGTAAGGTTCAGGATCAATGTCAGAGTGCTGGTCAGGGTCAGAGTGATGATTAAGGTGAGGTTGAGGGACAAAATAAAGGTCAAGTTCAGCAGCAGGGAGGTCAGTCAGTTTCAAGGTGTCATCATGGTCAGATTTCATTTAAGGTCAATGGAGAAAGTGAAGATAATGGTCAGGAACAAGTTGAGGGTCAGATTCAGAGTCCAGTTTAGGGTCAGGATCAGAGTGAGATAATATCTTGATGATGACAGTCAGTATGAAAGGTTGAGGGTCAGGGTCTTCATAAGGGTGGAAATCAGGGTCAGCGTGAGGGTCATGTTTAGAATAAGGGACAAGATAGAGGGTCAATATCACGCGGGTTTAGGTTAAGGATCAGAGTAAGTATCGGGTGGCCAGAATGAAGAATAGGGTCAGGTATGCATCAGGGTCTTGGTTAGTATCAGGCTTATTGTGAGGGTGAGAATCAGAGTCGGTGTCAGGATGCGTGTCAGGGTCAGAATCATGGACAGGGTCATGGTGAGGGTCAGGGTCATGTTCTGTGTGAGGATAAGGGTCAGCTTTAGTCTTGACATCAGGGTGAATGTGAAGGTAAAATCATGGTGAGGTAAGGGTTAAGTTGAGGTCTGATTCATGGTAAAGGTCTGAAAAAGATCAAAGTAAAAGTCTAGTTCAAATTTAGATACAGGGTAGGGGTTAATTTGAGGGTCTAAGTCATGGTCAAAGAGAGGTGAGAGTCAGGGTGAATGTAAGTATATGTATAAAATACAGAGTCAGGGTCAGTGTGAGGTTAATAGTATGGGCCACGGTCAGGCTCTAGCACAGTGTAAGGACATGGTAAAAGTCAAGACAGTGTCATGGTTAGGGTCAGCATGACAGTCACATTCAGGGTGAAGTTCAGGTTAAAAATCAGGTAGAAGGTCATTGTTAAGGTCAGGATGTAGGACAGGGTCAGGTAAAGTTCAGCATAAAAGATAGGGTCACAGCCACTATGGAAAACAATATGGTTGGTTCCTCAAAAAATTAAAAATTACTAGATGATCCAGCAATTCTACTTCTAGGTATATATACAGAAGAATTGAAAGTAGGGTCTCAAAGAGATACTTGAACGCTCATGTTTATAGAAGCATTATTCACAACAGGCAAAAGGTAGAAGCAACCCAAGTGTCCATGGACAGATGAATGGATAAATAAAATGTGGTATATACCGAATATTATTCAGCCTTAAAAAGGAAGGGAATTCTGACACATGCTACTACATGGATGAATCTCAAGGTTATTATCCTAAGTGAAATGATCCAGTCACCAAAGGACAAATACTGTATGATTCCACCTATATACTTAGATTACTCAAAATTATAGAGACAGAAAGTATGATGGTGGTTGCCAGGGTCTGGGAAAGGAAAAAAGAGGGAGTTGTTATTTAATGGGTACAGAGTTTCAGTTTTGCGAGATGAAAAGAGTTCTGGAGATTGATTGCACAACAATGTGAATGTACTTAGTGCCACTGAACTGTATACTTTAAAATGTTTAAGATGGTAAATTTTATATTACATTTATTTTACCACAACTTTTTAAAGCCAGACTCAGTATAGTCAGTTTGATGTTCAGTGTGAATGTCAGAGTCTTGGTGAGAGTCAGTGTCAGGTTGACTGTCAGGATCAGGGTCAAAGTTGAGTTGTTGGTCAGGGTCACGACCAGGGACAGGTTGAAATTTAAGTTTAGGGTAACTTTAGAGGGGTGGGATGGTTAGAGTCAATGTCAGCATGATATCAGAGTCAGAGATAATTTTAGGGGCAGGATTATGGATACAAGATGAGAGCAAGAGGGAGGGCCAGATGAGGGCCAATTTTAGGGTGAACATCAGAACAAAGGTCAGGGTCAGGTTTAGAGTGAGGATTTGGTTGAGCATGTAATACATAGTAAACTCAAGGTAAGCATGTAATACATAGTAAACTCAAGGTGAGCAGAGTCAGGTGAACATAACGGTCCTGATGAGGATGAGTGTCTGGCCCAGCTAAAGTGTTAGGGTAATGGTGAAGTAGAATCATTTGATGGTCACTGTGAGTGTCAGGGTCTTTTCAAGGTCATAGTGATGATCAGGACAAGGGTAAGGGTCAGAATTTGGGTCAGGTTCAGGGTGAGGATGAATTTAAGACCAGTGTGATAGGGTGATGGTCTGGGTCAGGGTCGGGATTGAGTCACTGTTCATATCAGGGTGAGGGTAAGGGCTACAGTCAGGGTCATAGCTTCATCAGGGTCATGATGAGGGTGGGAAAGTCCAAGGGTCAGAGTTATGGTGAGGTTCAGGGTGAAAGTCAGTGTCAGAGACAGGTTTTGGGTTAGGGACAAATTCAGAGTGAGGGTAAGGGTCAGAATAAGTATTAGAGCTGTGGTAAGAGTGAGGATGAGAAATTGAGAGACAGTGGCAGATTCAGGGTCTCAGTCACGGGGAGGGTGTGGAGCAGGGTCTTCTGAAGGTTAAAGTTTAGGGTGGGGTTCAGAGACAGGGCCAGATTTATGGCCAGGTTCAAGGTGAGTGTGAAAGGGTAAGGGTAAGAGTATGGGTCAACACCAGTGTGAGAATGAAAATTAGTGTCAGACTGAGTGTCTAGTAGGTTATGGGTAAGGGTCAGAGTCAACATTAGATACGTGTCAGGTTCAAATTAAGGTTTGGGAAAAAATTAAGGTAAGGGTCAGACAAAGCTCAGGGTGAGGGTGAGGATGAAGGTAGAATCAGGGTAAGAGCCAAGTTCAGGGTCAGGTGCTTATTTAGCATCACGTTCAGTGTCAAGCTCAGATCATGGTGAGAATCAGTGTGAGGTTCAGGTTAAGGGTCAGAGTTCAGTCAGGAAGAGAGTCATGTGAGTATCTAGATCAAGGTCAGGGTCAAGATCGTGATGAAGGTCAGATTCAGGATCTGAGTAATTGTGAATGTCATGGTGAGGATTAAGGTCAGATTCAGAAGGAGTGTGAGGTATATGTCCAGGGTCAACATCAGGATAAAGGTCAATGTCAGCATCAGGGTAAGGGGTAGGGTTAAATTGAGAGGGTAAGTGTGAAGGTCAGAGTCAGTGTGAGGGCCATAGGTTTGGGGACACGGTGAGAGTCAGGTTCAAGATTAGGATCAGATTCAGGGTGAGCATAGGGTTAGCCTCAGAGTTAGAGTCTGCCTATAGACAAGTTCATTGTGAGGGTGAGAATCTGAGTCCATGTCAGGGTCAGAGTCTGGGTGAGCATAGCTGAGAGTCATGGTAGTGTGAGAAACAGGATGAAGGACAAGGTCATGTCCTGTGTCAGAGTGAATGGCAGGCCAGGCTGAGGCTATGGTTCAACAGGAGGCTCAAAATCAGGGTCAGGGTCAGCGAAAGGATTAGGTTCAGGGTCAGCTTCAGGCTGAGGGTCAGGTCAAGGTCAGGGTGTGGGTCAGAGTCTGGGGAAATGCAAGGCCAAGGGTCACCAACACTTTTTGGGTATTTGTTGTGTAGAATAACCAAAACACACCCTAGGCCTTAGAGGTGCATTATTTATATGCACCGAAAGCCAACAGCTGCTTCATTGATCCTCCGCATCCCCTGCTGTCCAACCTACTACTTTAGGTCCTTGGAAAGACCGAACTGAAGAACCCTGGCTCTTAGGAAGCCATCTAGAACAGCAGGAGTATCTGCTTTTGTGTTCCAAATGCCTCCCCAGTTGCATCCTTCAGGCTCATTGAGCTAGTGACCTGGGGTTGGTCCCAGCCTCCTAAAGGCACATTTTAATTCTCTTTATTAGGAGCAGAGGACGACTTGTTGGAGATTCCCTGGTCTTTTCTACTGATACCCCCCCCCCCCCCCCCCGCCCACTGCAGGTTGAGGCCGATGCTGGGCTCAGCCAATCCTGTTATAAGCATTAGATCTTGTGCCAGCGACTTCTCTTGTTGCCTCATCTGTAAAATAGGGGAGTTAGGTTTTATGGCCTTTTCAAACTCTATGGGAACCTTTCAAGCATTGACTCCTTGCAACTTTTAGGCCTTGCTTCTTTTCTGAAGACTCTATGAAACAGTGTTTTCCAGCTTTTTAGATTCAAATCCCTAATGGCTAAAAATACACAGTGATGATCTCAGCTCTCACAATTCAGAGGCCACCTCCCGTTTCATTGGGAATTGCCATAACTCTTACATAATCCCAAAGGTCAAAAAGATTCTGGACAGCTTTAATTTCTATAGTTTGTACTATGAGAATAACAGCTTTTGGGGGACATTTTTCTAAATAACAAATTGCAATATGAAATCTGCTTTTTCAAACACCCCCCCTACCACTCACTCCCTAGGAGAGCCCAACAAACTTCCTCAGGCTGTCATTTTCAGGTCTCTTCTCACCTCCCCTTTGGGAACTTCTGCTCTCGAATCATTTAAAGATATTGATTATCTGCTCCACCACGGACCCTGTTCTCTTTCTTTTTGTCCTAGTTGCCTGTGCTTCGTGTCAGTTTTCAGATAAGAAAAGAGAGTGCTGTTAAGGCTCTATTTATAATATATCCTTGAAAGCCAAGTGCTGTCTTTGAGCTAAAACAAGGCAAGGTCACCCTTAGGGAGAATGAGAGCCCTCAATGCCCAAATGTGGGCACACGGGCACGCTCCCAGGCAGGCTCGCTCATGCACACACACACAACATCCAGGTCCAAACGAACAAGAGAAAAGACACGCAGGTCTAGGGAAAGAAGAGGAAATGCCTGGAATGTGATAGAAACTCAATACATGTTTGGTGAAAAAAAAAAAAAAAAAAAAAAGACAAGGGGAGGGGATCAGGGAAGGAGGAATTCAGAGGGACTGCAAATTTAGTGAGGAAAGCACTGAAGTTGGAGTCAGGGGATCTGGATTTGAAGCCTGGCTCTACTTTTCTTAGAAATTTGAGCTTGGACAAGTTCCTTTCCTCTCTGAATTTTGGTTTCTTCCTCCCTTGAGTGGGTGTAAGATTTCCTTCCCAACTAATCTCATAAGATTGCTGTAAAAATCAAATGAAATAATAGCTATGGAAGTACTTTGTAAACTGAAACTACTATAAACAAATGAGGTGCTCAGTGTCGTAGCTAGCATTTTTTAGGGTGCCGTTTGCCAGTAACTACGACATGCTCTGTATACATTAAAGTATTTAACATCACAACAATCTTGCAGATATAAGCTGTTATTGTTACTCTCCTACAGATGAGGAAACATAAAGACACAGAGTAATTTGCTGGAGGTCACACTACTAGTAAGTGATCAACTGGGATTTGAACCAGGCCTACCTTAGTCCAGCAGCCAATTCTTTTAACCACTCCACTACCTGCTAGGCCTTAATATGTATCCAATGCCTTGTCACACACACAAGTGAACTTCAATCTGCCTTTCAGTGTTAAAAGACATTGTATTAGTTGCCTAGGACTGCCAAACAGAATACCACAGACCAAGCAGCTTAAAGAACAGAAATTTATTTTTTCACAGTTCTGAAGGCTGCAAGTCCAAGATCAAGGTACCAGCAGGGTTGGTTTCTGGTGAAGGCTCTCTTCCTGGCTTGTAGACAGCTGCCCTCTCCTTGTGTCCTCCCATGGCCTTTTTCCTGTGTATGTATACTCCTGGTGTCTCTTTCTCTTCTTATAAGGACACCAGTCCTCATTAAACCTTAATTACATCCTTATGGCCCTGTCTCCAAATACAGTCACACTGTGGGTTAGGGCTTCAACACATGAATCTGAGGGGGACACGTTTCATTCCATAACAGACAAGCAATAGATAAATACTCCAAAAAATAAAAAGTTTGTCTACTTCCCCTCTCTGTCCCCCACCCCGCCCCCAATGAAGGATTTTTTTAAAAAAAATCTCCTCAGGTCAACAACAGGCACTGCAGCAAAATTTTTCAGCTCTGAGTTCTGCCCAGATAACTGCTCTCCCATAATGCCAAGCAGCTCTGCTGTGAAGGAACGAAGCAGGTTTTGTGCAAAACATTGAACATGTTTCTGTTCTCTGCCTCCTGCTCAAGAGCATTCTGAAGAAGTGGAAAGATCTGTCCCACCTTTCCCTCTTGCCAGCCATTCCTATCTATAGTTTCTGATGCTGGTGGGTCTGAAGGAGTCAAGAGTTTTGAAATCACTTCCGTTGCTCTGCGGCATGTTCCCTGCCCCTGCATTGGCTTCTCCTAGGCCATTAGAAACTTATTGTTTCTGGTTCCCATGTGGTAGGGGTTGGGGTCAAAGGGAGACAGAGAAAGAAAGATTTGCAGCATGCAAAAGTGTGGGTTCTTTTTTTTAAAAAAGCCTCAGAGGAAAATAAATTGTGGTTGTATCCCTGTAGTGTTTTCTATTTAGGTCTGCTCATAACTACGCCTCCCAGTCTGTTCCTGGAAACCTAGAGAAAAAGTTTTAGGTTGACTTCATCCTTGAATCCTACTTCACAGAGATGCTGATGAATCTGAGGGCAAAGAGAGAAAGGCAAGAGAAGTTTGTTGCCTGGATGCCAGAAGCCAGTAAAGGGTTTTGCAATTCATCTCCCTATTCCTGGCGGCACATGATAAATTACCAGCATCAATCTATCTAACAGTATCAGACTTCAGAACTTGTGAGTCATATGTTCATGGCATTGCTTTGTGCAAATAGATACTGTAACTATGCATCAATCTGGCACATTTTATGAATATTTATCAAAATGTTCTCTTGTCTCCCAGCATGTATATTAATAACAATAATACTAAATAATACCAAGTTGCAGCCATGCACAAGATTCCAAACTCTGGATTTAGTTTGCAAATGTAATGAAGGCTATTTGTAATCATAAAAAGAAAAAAAAAAGCCCAGTAACAAGAAGTTCTTATGGAAGATAAACTAAAGTGTATATGTTATAGCTTTATAGAGGGATGATAGAGGAAATATAGAAGTATAGTTGAACTTGATTTATTCCCAGTAAAAATTCTGCATTGGAAAGAACAGAAATTCTTTACTTTGAGAACCTTATCTATGTGACTGTGAACTAAGTCATATCCCATATTTACTCTCACAGTGCTAATCTTACATTTTCAGAAAATAAATTAGATATACTCTTTAAATTTCTCTGTTAGCTGGACTTATATTGCCTTATGAATTTGAGGGGGAAACATTTCATAATGTTGCCATAGTCAACAATGAAACTTCTGAGTGTCTGAAGATACAACAAGACTAACACATAGTTGCATTTCAAATAAACACACATTAAATTAGAAAAAACACCTGGAGAATTATATCAATATCAAATCGGCAATTTTGCTTGGGGCTTGATGCTAAATTTATAGGTCATCTTAATTTTTTTCAAAGCTTTGAATTTGCCAAATTTCATTTAAAAACATTTAAAGCTGCTTTAACTTTTTATTTAATTTGGGAAAACTTTAAAACGCGTAAGAGAGAAAAATATGACAAATGTTTGTGTATCTCCCAACTAAAAGAATCTAATGTTAACAATTTTTTCAGCTGTCCTTTCAATCTTTGCTTTCAAATATATGACAAAACTTACAGATAAAGCTGAAATCCTCTCTATGTTGCTTGCAAGCCTCATGTTCCTGTCTGCCTCCCCAAAGCCACCACCACCAGGAATTTGGAAAACATCCTTTGACCACAAATATGAGCAGCCATTGATAACGTAAGATATTGCTTTGTGTGTCTTTAAACAATTATATAAATACCTGACGGTATCATTCTTCAACTTAATTTTTCTTTCTGCATTATACTTTCTTGAAGGTTTTCTTTCTATGTTACTTGCTGACATTTAAAATTTTTTAATTTTTAAAACAATTTCCATCTCTTTAATTAGCAGGATAAGACGATTCATAACGTTAACAAATCAAAGTAACTGAGAGATATCTAGAATCTCAACACTTTACAGAATGTTATCAGGGAATGCTACTCCCTCGATGTCTCAGTTTGGGACTCCCTAAGATAAGGACTTGTATGCTCTTAGTCTATCAGGAGAACCCAGAAAGTAAGAGTGAGGGAAGTGGGGCGGTGGGCAGTGGAAGCCAATATAAATGTGCATTACTGAAACTGCTACTGAGCTTGGACAACAAGGGACAACGTCTGTCAGTACCTCATGAAAAGTGCACCAAACGCTGCCCAGAAACGCTGCCCCTGGAGGCGGGGATGGAACCTTCATCTGCAAGCTCCTCTTCCCCATTGGTTGAAGATGGCCTCAGGGCACTAACTTCCCCACACTTTAGGCTATCCCTTCCATGAGCCAGGAAGGCTTCAGAAAAGGTGCTGAAGCAAAACAGGAAAGAAACACAGTGCACACTTCCGTGGGGCTCAGTCACCCACCTAGAACTGTTGGGCCATCTGAACCTGGCCTCCAGCTAGGACCATTGAAGCTGGACAACAGCTAGTAGCAGGCCTCTGTCTTCCTTACACATGAATCTGACTTGACTATATGGAGTAGTGCTGCCCTGCTTCCTGAAATTCAACGAATGATGGGGAGAGTAAGTTTTCCAATTCCCACGAGCTGTCTCAGTTAGAACATTCCAAACAAGGGGTCACCATCTTTGAAGTCACCCATCTCTTACAGCCCCAAACAAACACACACACAATATCAATTCTATTTAGGCCATTCATCTTTCCACGTTCTTTTCTGTGTGTAGAATAAAAGAGCAGCTGCCCAGCAGCATGAAAAAGTCAACACCTTTCTGGGTGGCCTATACCAGATTACAGTTCAAGGGAAAGAGCCACATGTATTTCTAAAATTCCAGTGCATAGTAGATGCTCAGTAAATTTACGGTAAAGTGTTGTCTCCTACTTCATATCTAAAAAGTCAGCTTTACTTTGCATTACTCTTCAAAGGATGTGTCCACAACCTAAGGTGGTTTCATACAGTGTTCAGGTCCCTTATTTATCTCGCTCCTTCCCATCCCCTGGGCAGTCACAGGACAGACGATGGGTGTGTTGTGAGAAATAAAGGGACCCACAGCATAGGCTCTACGTAGGGCAAAAGGCAACAGTGGGGATTTAATGTGAGGTGGAGGGGGAACAAGGAGTTGGTAAGGAAGAGGTCAGTAGCTCAAAGGGTGAGTGGGAGAAACTAGGAAGTGTTGTGGGTTGTTGCTGATGAAAACTTTCTGTATCTTCACAATTGCTAGGAGTCTGCTGTGATTCTCTTTATGTGCAAAACTCCATTCTTTCCAGTCGTCTCTCTGGAATAATTTCTATATTCAGAGCCTTCTTGTTACTTGTCATTGTCACTCAGATTGCTTAAACTTACATGATAATCTATTGTGTTCAGTCCAACTATGTCAGCATTGCCAACATTCTGCAGGGCAGAGAACATGTCAGCTGACTTCACTGTGGTGCCCAGCGTATTTGCAGTTCTCAGTGAACCCAGTTAACTGCCCATTCCCTCAACCCAGATGGCCTTTCTTTTGATTAAACATATGAGGCTTCCAATGCCAAACGGAGACAGAGGATGACAGTTATTTTCTGGAAGACTCCAGCCATAATCTCACTTTTGCCTAAGTGTGATTTTGTTTACCTTAATTGCCTTTGTAGCTAGAGGGAGACTTTACTCTATAGGGCCAGAAAAAGACCTACGAAGGTTATTTATCATCAGGATAACAGGCTTAATTATCTGTTAGAAATAGAGACTAGATCCCTCTACCCTTTCATGCTGTCTCTGGGAAGAAGGTCGATTTCCCAGGGCCTTCCCTTTTCATCTCACCACCTTTCACCCCTTCCCCAATTAAGGCAACCAAAAATAAAACACTCATCGGATTCTACAAATCAGGAGAGGACACTTAGGAGAAATAACAATATGAGGTGTCTTTTGCGTCCCATCCACAAATAATACCTTTTATGTTATTGGTTAGGTATGATCTGATGTTAGACTTTCAAACCATGAGTCAAGTAAACACAAAAGTCTGAGACTTGCTAAACTCTAACACCCTGTTTTCTGGCTACCGTTTTTTCCCCTCAATAGTCTCAATTTTTAGGTAATATCCTGTAACTGCAAATAGGTTTTAGAAGACTGATTTGATTTTTTTTAGTTGATCAATAAGGTTCAAATGTATTTTTGATTTACTAGGCTGCGAGGCATACACTGCATTTATATTAGAGCTGAGCATTATAGGAAGCAAGGACTGTCACTTCTAAAGGATGCCACCATCCACACACTTCCTCTGTGTTTTCCCCCTTCTGGCTACAAGAGCGTTCATCATTCCTAGTTCTTTATGCTTATATAACATCTCAACACTTTCTTAGTTTCGATGGAAGACACCAGAATATTTTTTTCTTAAAGAACTCTGTGCTATAGATATTCATAGATGGCTTTTCAAAACAATTAATTAGAGATGTAGCTTATTCTTGTACTCCATACCAAACATACAATGAAACACTACCCTAACAACTGGGTAGGGTACCAATTTCAAGATTAAAAGCGTTAGCCAGGTGTGTTTTTTCAAAGATTCCGTTTTTCCAAACATCATGTTCAAGCAAAAGGATCAAGTGCATTGATGGTTTTCTAATTATTAAAGGAAAATATTTTTTTAATTTAACAACCATTACTGTTTTGCTGAGTGGTTCCTGTTGATAGATATTATGCCATGTCTGTATGGGTGATAATTAATTTTATGTGTCAACTTGGCAGGGCCATGGATGCCCAGATATTTGGTCAAACAGTATTCTCAGATGAGGTTAACATTTAAACCAGTGCACTGAGTGAAACAGATAGTCCGCCCTAATGTGTGTGGGCCTCATGCAATCAGTTGAAGGCCTGAATAGAACAGAAGGTTAGCCCTCCCTAGAGTAAGAGAGAATTCCTTCTGCCTCGCTGCCTTTTATCTGAGACATTGGGTTTTTTCCTGCCTTTGGACTTCAGTGAAAATGTCAGTGTTTCCTAGGTCTCAAGCCTGCCAGCCTGCAGACTAGAACTTACAACATTGGCTTTCCTGAGTCTCCAGCTTGCTGACAAACCCTGCAGATCTTCGGACTTCCCATTTCCATAATCACATGTGCCATTTTTTAATAATAAACCTTTATAGCCGGGTGTGGTGGCTCATGCCTGTAATCCCAGCACTTTGGGAGGCCGAGGCGGGTGGATCACCTGAGGTCAGGAGTTTGAGACGAGCCCGGGCAACATGGCGAAACTGTGTCTCTACCAAAAATACAAAAATTAGCTGGGCATGGTGGCATGCACTTGTAATCCCAGCTACTCAGGAGGCTGAGGCAGGAGAATCACTTGAACCTGGGAGATGGAGGTTTCAGTGAGCCAAGATCATGCCACAGCACTTCAGCCTAGGTGACAGAGCAAGACTCCATCTCAAAAGTAAATAAATAAATAAACCTTTATATAGTAAATCTGTGTGTGTGTGTGTATATATATGTATGTGTATATATACATATAATGTGTGTGTGTGTGTGTGTATATATATATACATATACATATAATGTCCTGTTGGTTCTGTATCTCTGGAGAATCCTGACCAATCCCTAATACAGCAGGAATCTAAAAGTCAGGTTTGCAAACCACTATTATGTCCAGTGTACCAGTTGGGCTTCATTTAACATGTAAGTCCACATGCAATTCTACTCATTTTCTGGATTAATGAAGGTGTGGTGCCAGGTGGACCAAGCTGTACTGACTACATCTCTAGAGCTTCAAGTGGCATCCTCTGCATAGCAATATTTTGTGACTTTTCATAGCGCATTTTTTTTTCTTTTTTCTTTTTCTTTTTGAGACGGAGTCTCGGAGTCTTGCTTTGTAGCCCAGGCTGGAGTGCAGTGGCGCGATCTCGGCTCACTGCAAGCTCCACCTCCCGGGTTCACGCCATTCTCCTGCCTCAGCCTCCCGACTAGCTGGGACTACAGGTGCCCGCCACCATGCCCAACTAATTTTTTCTGTGTTTTTTTTAGTAGAGACGGGGGTTTCACCGTGTTAGCCAGGATGGTCTCGATTTCCTGACCTCGTGATCCGCCCACCTCGGCCTCCCGAAGTGCTGGGATTACAGGCATGAGCCACCACGCCTAGCCTCATAGAGCATTTTCATAAGCCTGACATCATTTCATTTTGGCCTTCATTTAGAAATAATGATGAGTATTAATAAGTGCTTAAGGCACAATGTCTCTTTTCTCATGAGAGCCTTGTCAAATGAGTGAGCTTCTAGAAAGTTTGGTGCAAAATGGAAATGTGGATATAAATGCAAAAGTGGGGGGATATGGGTGTTCTAAGCTCTGTAAACTTAGGTACAACTTCCTAAGCTACTGCTTTTCTCTGATAAGGAGTTGGAGGGAACTCTGAATTTTCTGGAGAGAGCTGTTCAGGAACTATCTATCATAGAAGAATTAAGTAAGTCTTGTTTGGAGGAATACTGAACAGGAGCATCCTATCTGTTTTCTGCTACTTAATATTTTAAAGCAAGCCCATTCTACCAATGGTTTTGTTAGACTTTCTTTTTTTTTTTTTTTTCTTTTTTGAGACGGAATCTTGCTCTGTCACCTAGGCTGGAGCGCAGTGGCACGATATCGGCTCACTGCAACCTCCACCTCCTGGGTTCAAATGATTCTCCTGCCTCAGCCTCCCAAGTAGCTGGGATTACAGGCATGCGCCACCACGCCCAGCTAATTTTTTTGTGTTTTTAGTAGAGACAGGGTTACACCATATTGGCCAGGCTGGTCTCGAATTCCTAACCTTGTGATCCACACACCTTGGCCTCCCAAAGTGCAGGGATTACAGGTGTGAGCCACTGCACCCAGCCAGCTTTCGTGTTATTCTTATCAAGACACAGTGCCAGGTAGCAGACACTGCGTCACTATGAGGAATGCAAATCAAACCCCAGTAAAACTCACTCCATTTTAACCAAAGGCAATTATGTTCTTTTATATAATTGGTCTTTATTTGGATCAAATGCTACTCAAGGAGGGGAAAGGAAGTTTAAGTAAGTCATCAAAGAGAATCAGAAAATTCCACATCTGCAAGGCACCTTACAGATGATGTAAGTTCAAGTAAGTGAAGACAAAGGAAGCCTAGCAAGCTTAAACATCCACTCCCGGCTTATGAACCTGGATGGCACCAAGCTAGCAGAACAGCATTACCTACAAGACTGTAGTGGTCAGGTCTTGTCCACTTATGTGAGGCCTCTGCTGGTACCAGTACCCTATTTTTCTTCTGTGGACCCTCACCCTACCTCTACTCTCAATCTGCGTTATACCATTAGAGCTGACCTAAACTCTAGCTCCTGGGGAAAGCATGTGACCCAGGAATGGCAAATCTGAATCTTCCAATCCCCAGACAGGCATCGGGTTGGTGACAGGTATGTGATCCAAGTCAGGACAACCACAGACAATTCTAAGACTTTTTCTTACAATTGGACAAAAAATGCATCTTTCCGATTATGGAGCTGCTGATAGCTTATCACAATTTGGAAAGCGCCTGAACAATAATGAAGTAAACACAGAGAGCAGGGCCAACAGATGGATAGAAAGATTTCTGAAAACACTGTTGAAGCCTGTTGGGGTTGAAATGTGTCCGCCTCCAAATTCATATGTTGAAGCCCTAACCTTCTGTTCCTCAGAATGTGACCTTATTTGGAAATCAGTTCCTTGTAGATGTAATTAGTTAAGATGAGGTGCCTACGGTGGGCCCCTCATCCATTATGACTGGTGTCCTCATAAAAAGGGGAAATTTGGACACAGAGACATGCATCCTCATCCAGGAAGAGCACCATGTGAACATGAAGGCAGAACTTGGAGGATGCTGCATGCGAGGGAACACCAAAAATTGCCAGCAAACTACCAGAAGCCAGGAAGAGAAGCAAAAACAGATTATCCCTTACAGCTTCAAAAGAAACCAACCCTGGTGACGCTTGATCTCTGGACTCTAGAACTTTGAGGCAATATATTTCTGTTGTTTAAACCAGCCAGGCTGTGGCTATGGCACTTTGCTATGGCAGCCCCAGCACACTAATATACAGCCCCGACCAGCCTTGCCTGAAGGAGGCTTACCCTAGAATTTTTAGTTTCCTGAACTGATAATTTATTTTTTTCTTTCTTTCGCTCTTTCTCCCTCTCTCTTTTCCTTTTTTTTTTTTTTCTTTACAGGTATCACTCTGTGGCCCAGGCTGGAGTACAATGGTGCAAACATGGCTCACTGCAGCCTCAGCCTCCTGGGCCCAAGCAATCCTTCCACCTCAGCCTCTTGAATAGCTGGGACTTCAGGTGCATGACACCATACCTGGCTAATTTTTGTATTTTTTGTAGAGACAGGGTTTTGCCATGTTGCCCAGGCTGGTCTTGAACTTCTGGGCTCAAGTGATCCTCCTGCCTCCACCTTCCAAAGTGCTAAGATTACAGGTGTGAACCGCTGTGCCCGACATTTTTTTTAAACTTAATCCAATTTGATTGAGTTTCTAGCACTTGCTACATAAGATTCCTCACAAATACTCCATTAACCTACAAGCATCAGAGGAGGGGAGCGCAGGATGTTGATGGAATAAGACTGTGTCACCTAGGAAAGGTTGAGAGAGCTGGGAATATTTAACCAGCAAAAAAGACAACTTTACAGGAAAGCGGGTAAGGAAGAGTAGCGCCATCTTCACATAAGCTCCATGAGAGAAGGGATGTTTTCTGTGTGATTCCTTTCTGTATTTCCAGTTCCTGGCACATAGTAAGCTGCTCTACAACATTTAAAGAACAATTGAAATGAACATCTCAGGGCCGGGTGCAGTGGCTCACGCCTGTAATCCCAGCACTTTGGGAGGCTAAGGCAGGCAGCTCACTTGAGGCCAGGAGTTTGAGACCAGCCTGAGCAACATGGTGAAACCCCATCTCTACTAAAAATACAGAAAGTAGCCAGGCATGGTGATGTGTGCCTGTAGTCCCAGCTACTTGGGAGGCTGAGGCATGAGAAATACTTAAGCCTGAGAGGCCGAGGTTGCAGTGAGCAAAGATCACACCACTGCACCACATCCTGGGTGATAGAGCAAGACTCTGCTCAAAAAAAAAGAAAAGAAAAATCTCAGGGTCCTTCACTGCAAGCAATAGAACATGTTTAAGAGAACAAAAAAAGTAGGGGAAGGTTTATTAAAAGGTTATTGTTGAAGAGACCAAATAACTGCTAGGGATGGCTGGAGAACCTGACTAGAATGAGCAGACAGCATCATAACCAAAATCATGCCACAAAACCAGATGTGAGGACTCCACTCACATTTGTCACTGTTACCAAGGACTAAGAGAAATTTTTTACAAAAACATTGCGTTCCAATCTCAGTTTACCCATGTTACATTCTGGTCCACAAATGTAAAATATTCATAATGTCTTCAGGGATTAGACCATGTTGGGGATAGCTCTGCTGCCAACTCTTCTAACACAAAGTAATGTTTTCAATGAAACAATAATCACATCTATTAAATGTTTGCTGTGTGCTGGGCAGGCACTACATGTGTCCGGCACTATGTGTGGCAGGCACTGTGGGATTATAGATGGATGGAATAGCAGAGTTCTGCAGGGATATTTAACAGCTGTGTGTCTTTAGTTAAGTGACTGAACTCCTCAGTACCTCAGTTTCTCAATTTATAAAATGGCAATGATTCTTAGATGACATACCTCATACATTCTTAGGAGGATTGTATTAAAATTGAGTTACTATATATAAAGTAGCTACAGCAGTGCTTGGCGTATAGTACCATGTGCTCTTCATCACAATTCTATAAGTGTGGTGTGACATTTTATGATGCTGAAACTAAGGTCCAGTGAGGATTAGTGTCCTGTGCATAGTAACACAAAGTGGTTGGTCCTAGATTCAAATAGAAATCTATCTGATTCCAGACTCTGAAATCTTAGGCATCTACAGGATTGACATTAGAAGCAAATTATGTTGAAGTGCCTCAGTCATACCTGAGGTGTAAAGCCATGCACAGTTTTGGACAACAGAGAAATTAGCACAATTTTCAAAATATATTTCCTGCTCCATTTTTGCATATTTTACACAAACTGCTTAGATACCTAAGTAGTTTCAAGTATTTATTTAATAGATTATTAGTAAAACCACAAAGGCAATACAAGTGCTTAATTTGGAACTTGCTTAGAACCTGAATGCAGGGTGCCCGAGCTTGCAAAGCAAAAATACTGGTTGCCCAAGTGTGTGATTTTGTGGAGCAGAATCGGGTTAGAGTCAGTCTAGATTAGCAGCAAGTCGGCCTCAGCCAGTGCCACCCATCCCACTGGAAGTATGAGGAAAATTATTGCTCTTCTCCCCAGAAAAATATACATATAATTTCAGAGGGTTCATGGACATCTAAAGATATCTGTAAATTCCAAGTGAATATCCCCTCTTCTTGATTAGTGACTCTAAAATAGTTTTTTAAATCTGCAATCATTTTTTGATTCAGCATCACACCATAGTTCCTCCTAATGTTCAGTAAAAAGCTAATATCTGCATGCTAGTATGCGAAGTTGCATAGAAGCCAGATTTTTTCATCCAACAAATATTTATCGAGTGCCTAGTATACATTTGACATTGTTTCTAGGCACTGGTGACATAGATATGATCAAGATAAACCAGGCCCTTTTCATGGAGCTGAAATTCTAAGGGTGAAACCAACAATAAACATGAAAAAGCAACATACGAAATAAAACAGGGTAAGGTAACCAAGAATGGCTGGTGGCTATTTTAGATGGGGTGGGACAAGGAAGGCATCCCTGGAGAGTCAGCTGAGCTGATACCTAAGTGAGGGGACGGAGCCAACAGTGTGAAGCACTCAGAAATGGCACTTCAAGGCAGAGGAAATGGCAAGTGCAAAGCCCTAACAGGTAAGGGAATGGTCTAAATGAGAAACCGAGGCAGGACCAGTGTAGTAAATTAATACTGAATTTAAGGCTTCAGTAAATCTAATACTGCACTAAGTTCAGTTTCTGGATATTTAATTTGAGCAAGTACTAATAACTACTTAGTAAGTACTTAATAGATTTTTAAGAACACTCTGGTCCTGCGTAATAATGAAAATCTAGGAAGCCAAAAGTAAGATGTCAAGAAGGAACCAGGATTTTCTTTTCTTTTAGACACAGGGTCTTGCTCTGTCACCCAGGCTGAATAGCAGTAATGCGATCATAGCTCACTGCAGCCTCGAACACCTGGGCTCAAGTAATCTTCCTGCCTCAGCCTCCCAAGTAGTTGGGACTACAGGCACACACCACCATGCCAAGCTAATTTTTAAAAAATGTTTTGTATAGACCAGGTCGTGCTATGTTGCTCAATTGGGTCTTGAACTCCTAGGCTCAAGCCATCCTCCCTCCTTGGCCTTCCAAAGGGCTGGGATTATAGGCGTGAGCCACCATATCTGGCCATTTTTTCAATTATCAAATACCCTATCAGGAAAACCTGCATGGCTATCGATCAATTTTTAAGAAATTGCCGAACTAAATTGTTCCTTGAGGGACAGCCCCAAACTACCTCTATGAACTGGAAGCTTACATGCACCCAACTTTTAGATCCTGCCTCAGTCCCTGCTTTTACTTAAAGCAGTAAATCTTCAACATCTCTAAATTATATTCCAAACACAAGCTTATTTTTGGAAGAAAGACAAAGTCTCATGTTTCTAGTAGGCATATTTCAAGTTTGGGGAAAAAAATAAAAGTAATTACAGTTCTGACCATAAGTCAAAACTCCAAGACTTTCTAAAAATGCCTTATAAAGGCAAGACTTTCTAAAGAACCAAAAAAGAAGGAAAACATTAATTTAAAAACTGCGAAAGTTTTTATCCTGCCTCAGAATTTCAGGAATGCTGCTATAATGGATTCATCTTAGTGCAGATGAAGTCGAGGACAGCAATAGAGTTTTCTATCACCCGCAACAGCAGCCATTTCACTGCCATTTAACAAAACATCACCAAAGTAGTGGTTCCCTGAAGGTTCTTCCTATAAAGTAATGTAAAAAGCTGGTGGCATTCAACTTTGAGTAGATATATATGTGTGTGTGTGTGTGTGTGTATATATATGTATATATATACACACATATATACATATATACACATATATACATATATACACATATATACATATACACATATATACATATATACACATATATATACACATATATACATATATACACATACATACATATATATACACACACATATATATATATACATATATATATATATTTTTTTTTTTTTTGAGACTGAGTTTTGCTCTTGTTGCCCAGTCTGGAGTGCAATGGCATGATCTTAGCTCACTGCAACCTCTCTCTCCCGGGTTCAAGCTATTTTCCTGCCTCGGCCTCCTGAGTAGCTGGGATTATAGGCATGTGCCACCATGCCTGGCTAATTTTGTATTTTTAGTAGAGACGGGCTTTCTCCATGTTGGTCAGGCTAGCCTCGAACTCCCGACCTCAGGTGATTCGCCCGCCTCGGCCTCCCAAAGTGCTGGGATTACAGGCGTGAGCCACTGCACCCAGCCAGAGTAGCTATATATTTTTAACCCATATTGAAATAACACAGAGATCTTTCCGTTTATTATTTAGTTTATTGAGAAATTTACTAGATGAAATGCATTAGCTTAATGTCAAGGGAAAGAAAATGGAAGGTTTTCCCCATCATCAGGGCATTAAGGTTGCAGGACAGAATTGAATGAAATAATATTTATTAAGCACTTAGAGACATGTGGAAAGATTAAAGTGTTAGCTCCCAGAGAACATTACTGCATCTTTTGTGTAGGGCTTTCAAAAATTTTATTTTACTTGGTCCTTATGATAACTATTATAGTTATCATATTAGTCTTTGTGGTTGTAAGTCAAAGAAGCATGTCTTAAACCTGCATAAGCATACAAGGGAATTTATTGGCCTATATAAAGTGTGATGCATTCAGGTCTGGCTAGATCCAGAAGCCAAACTACCTCTCTTATTATTCTCTCTCATTCTCTATTGTTCCTTTCCCTATTTCTTGGCTTCATTTTTTCTGTTATATTTAACATGTTAGTGTCATTTTCTCCTGTTGCAGATTATTTCCCACAGGCAGCTAAAGCTTACATCATCCTTGTAGATTGCAAGTCCAGATGAAGTGGATGTCAGATCGTGTGGAAAGTCTAAGTGGCCCTACTTTGGCCATGTACCCTTTCCTCGAACCAATCTCTATGAACAATGGAACCCTTTACCATCTGTATTAGTCCATTTTCACACTGGTGATAAATGGACTAATACCCAAGCCTGAGTAATTTATAAGGAAAAAGAGATTTAATGGACTCACAGTTCCACGTGGCTGGGGAGGCCTCACAATCATGGTGGAAAGTGAAAGGCACATCTCACATGGTGGCAGACAAGAGAAGAGAACCTGTGTAGGGAAACTCCCCTTTATAAAACCATCAGATCTCGTGAGACTTAATTCAATATCATGAGAACAGCACAGGAAATACCCACCCCCATGATTCAATTACCTCCCACAACTGGGTCCCTCCCACGACACGTGGGAATTGTGGAAGCTACCATTCAAGATGAGTTTTGGGTGGGGACACAGCCAAACCATATCATCATTGATGAGGCTCATGTCTGTGGCCATTCCAGTGGCCAGGCACTGGATATGATTGACAGTCCAACCACAGCCATATAGAATTAGGGTTGGGGGTACTCATTCAGCAATGGAAAAGGGAGTGCTAAGCTGACAAAAGCTACAAATAGGCAGTGCCAATATTGTTAGCCCTATTTTGCAGATGAAGAAACTTTAATGGTGAACTTGACCAAATTAAAAATTATCTGTTAATGCCTCAAATCTCTGCCCGAAGATTAAGCCTTCCATTCCAAAAGACAGATAAGGTGTAAATTGTACAGTAACACAATGAATTAAATTCACATCGAAGTAAAACTATCTGTTACAAGATCGTTCTCTGAGAGTCTGTCTTATTTAGGGGACAAATACAGTGTCTAACTAAAGGAGGAAAAAGAAATGCAGCAAGGAGAGTTGTTTGAGTCTTTGTCATTCTTTCTCTAGACTGCAAACTTTCTGAAGGAAAAATCTGCTACTTCCTCTTCTTTATCTCCTGCAGTGCTTGGCAAATGATAGCACACAGCAATAAAGGGAGCCAAATAAAAAGAAATAAATTAGCACCCTTTGCTTGTCTTCTTTTCCTAGTAAACTGATGTCAGATCAGTATGTCACCTTCAATTCTATGTTCATCTGATAGATAGGACTGACCTTCCACGCTGGCAGAAACTGAAGGCGTTTTATAGAGATTTGAGAGCAGAGCAAATAACCCAGAATCAAGAATTTACAGAATATCAAAGCTGAGTTTTAAATACAATAAAATTCAACTGTTCTAATTTTATATATCACAGAATATATTTCTGGATGCCAGAAAGTGTATACCAAGCCCAAAACTGTCTGTGGGGTGGGGATGGGGGTGGTGGGGAGAGGTAGGGTGGTGGGGGTAGGGAATTAGGTTGCTGTCCTTGGTCCTGAATTACCACTCCTTGCATGTTGTTTTTGCTAATGTTGGACACCTGGACTCCTGTCTAACCTCTCCAGGCACTATGGATTTTTTCCGTATTTTGTTTTTCAAGATTGATGGGGGGAAAAGGCAAATTATATACTACTTCAGAGAACACAGAATTGAGCCTTATATCACAGTATATAGGTTATTCCATATGCTTTTGATAGTTTTCATTTTTCTGACAGTTATTCATCCTCTCATTCCCAGGATTTGCTTATGATGTCCAAAGAAGTGAGTTAGTTTGTTTCACGTTCACAAATGAACTAGAGGTTCCAGGCTTCCCGAATCCTAGCCAGCTGTTTCCCTCATCACCCCCACCCCTACACCTCACCATCTTACTAGTATCTAAAGATGCCATTCTAAGAGCCTGGAGACTAAGGCATTCCCACTCTCTCAGAAACCTCTGTATTCATTATCTATGGCTGCATTAAAAATCACCCTTAAAACTAAGGAGCTTAATGTAATAGATCTGTATTATCTCATAGTTCCTGTGAGTCAAGAATTCAAAAGCAGCTTAGCTGAGTAGCTCAGGCTCAAAGTTTCTCATGAGGTTGCAGTCAAGATATCAGCCAGCATTGCAGTCAACTGAAAGCTTGCCTAGGGCTAGAGAATCTACTTCCAGGGCAGCTCACTCGCATGACTGGCAAGTTGAAGGTGGGTGTTGGTGAAAAGCCTTAGTTTCTCACTGTGTCGCCTGTGGAGAGGCCACTTAAGTGTCATCACAATATGACAGCCACCTTCCCCTAGAATGGGCAATCCTCAAGACTGGGGTAGAGGTAGCAATGTTTTTCAGGATACAGTCTCTGAGGTCACATACTGTCACTTCTATTAGTCCAAGAAACCAACCTGATTCAAAGGCATGAATGCTAGAGGCATGGATCATTGGGGGCATCTTGAAGGCTGGCTACCACAGCTTCTTCCATGCATCCTTGTCATCGCACTTGTCCCACTGCGTTATAATTACCATTCACTTGTGCACCCTTCTGTGGCAGATCCAGTTACCACCATGATAACTGGGTTGTGAAGAGAACCCTGATTTTGTGCAGGTGTTAGAAAGCCCTTTCTCCAGGGGTCAGCAAACTATGGCCCACGGCCTGTTTTTACATAGCCCATTAGCTAAGAATAGATTTTACATTTTTAAAGGTTGTAAAAATTGACAGAAGAAGAATGTGCAACACAGATCATATATTACATACAAGGCCTAAAATATTTGCTATGTGGCCCTTTACAGAAAATGTTTGCTGATCCCTAGTCCAAGTCATTGACGGTAATCCTATTTTAAACTTGCCCTTAATGGTTTAAGAATGGGAAGGTATCCCAAGTCTGGCCTGTAGGATATAAGAGAAAGCCTATTGGGCATTGGGGGGCTTCTGGAAAGGATTTTTCTCCCTCATTAAAAAAAAACTGATATATCAGAAGAGATCCCTTATGCCTTTCATCCATCCTGCTTTGGGAGTTATTTGTGAGAATGGAGCTATGGCAGCTATTTTGCAACCATGAGGGAAAAGCAAAAAATATTCTGGGGAAGCTCACCCAGATACCTGACCTTGTTGAGTTGTCCAATTAAACAATCCTAAAATAACTTCCAGATGTTTGTTACATGAGAAAATTTCAAGTATCTTTAGGAAATTCTTTGAGTATCTTGTTAATTGCAGCTGGAAAAATTCTAAATGATATATGCTCCCTCTAGATAATAAAATTTTAGAGAGCAAAGTTCCTGTTTATTACAAAATCTTCTATTTCTACAATAAGGCCTGGAATATAATTAAGTTTTAAGTATTAATTGTTTAAATCGGAGTTTCTCAACCCCAACACTATTGACATTTTGGGCCAGATAACTTTTTTACTATGGGGGCTTCCCTGTACATTAAAGGATGTTTAGCAGCATCCCTGGCCTTTACCCACTAGATGTTACTAACATCTCTTTCCCACAGATGTAACAAACAAAATGTTTCCAGGGACTTCCAAATATCCCCCTGGGGCACAAAATCATCCCCAGGTGAGAACCACTAGTCTAAATAAATGATTATTAGGATATTAATTTCTACCATAAATTGTCATGCAAAACTTCAGATTCATCTTGGGGCTCAATCAGACTTTGGTCAAGGCAGAGAGGACTTGGAGACAGTGGGTTGAGAAGTGAGATGGAACTATAAAGACAGTGAAGAGGAGGTGGGCACTGTAGCAATCTGAGCTCTGTCTCAGGCTGGCCAGGCCTAGAGAGAATCACTAACATCTCTTCTGGTCCTAATTGAAATGTAGAAGTCATGAGAGCATAATGAGAATGATTTCTTGATCTGTCTTAGACAAAATAGTTCTGGGGACTGCAAAGGTGCAGACAACAGAGATGAAATAAATGTGATCTTGTTAATGGTATCCAGAGTCCAGACAGCCCCTAGCCCTTTGGGAGAAAGGTTATGACAAAGGACCAGGGAAAAAAGATGAGAAGATAGCACATGAAAGTGGTTGGAAAAACAACCCAATAATGAGAAAAATATATCAATGTTGCAGAGTGGTTCTCTGCAACACGTCTATCTCTTGAAATGACAACAGAAAAGTTTCCATCAAACTGTTTCCCGTCAAATGCTGGTCCCTGACAGATTGTGGCATATGGAACGTGGTTTGTCTTTTAAGTCATTGGGGTTTTCTCATTCAACTTCACCAAATCATGGCTGTAATTATGGCAGTAAATGCCTCTCAAATAGCAGCTTTTTTCCTCTTTAAAAGAGTGAACATTTTAACAAGGATGTCGAGAACACCACAAAGAAATATGCACTGCAGGGCTTCTTGGAAGACAAGCTAGAGATGCGGTTCACTCCTCAGAAAGGAGGCTGATTTCCTAGAAAGAGCCAGGGTGAAAGGTGAAAAAAGGCCAGAGTTCCAATCCAGGCTGACCCTTTGCTCGCTCTGTGGCCTTAATGAAGCAAGTTCCTCTATCTCTCTGAGCCTAAGCTTTCTCAGCTGTGAACTGGAGTTAATTTGTGAGGATGAAATGGGAGCATCTATACAAAAGAGTTTTCATAACTTCACCTCCATGTGCAAGGAATCTTATTATCCTCACCACCTCCACAATTCATGTCCCTGTATGAGTGATGACAGCCAAGAGACTGCATCTGCAGGACTCATGCTAAGCATTCATGCGCCCAGCAGTGGTCTTTAGATATCATGTTAATTTAAGTATGATCCTCTTGCCTAAAATTCTTCCATGTGCCTATTGTCCCATCTTTAACTCAGATGACAAAGACCTCCATGATTCAGCCCTTCCCAGAGCTCTAGTCTCAAGTCTTCTTGCTTTCTACATCACATCTAGACTCTAGCCATTTCAAAATACTTGCAGTTTGCTGCATGGACCACTTTTTCTCACTTCTAGGCCTTGATACATGGGTGCCTTTGGAACACTAAATTCTGCTTTTTTTCGATGCCCCAGCTTAGAAGTCACTTCTCCTGTGTTTTTGGGTCAGTTGTGCACCCCCTCCCCCGCCCAACCACACAAAAAAAAAAAAAAAAATCCATGTTGAAGTCCTCTCCCCCAGGACCTCAGAATGTGACTCTATTTGGAGACAGGGCCTTTAAAGAGGTAAGTAAGGTAAAATGAGGTCATATGTGTGGTCCATAATCCCATGTGACTCATGTCCTGATAATAAGAGGAGATTTGGATGAACACAGACATTCACAGAGGGAAGACCACGTGAAGACACAGGGAGAAGATGGCCATCTGGAAGCCAAGGAAAGAGGCCTTAGGAGAAACCAGTCCTGCCAATGTCTTGATCTCTGACTTCTAGGCTCCAGAACTGTGAGAAAATCAATTTCTGTTGTTGAAGCCACCAGGTCTGCAGTACTTTGTTATGGCAGCCCAAGCATACTAACATGCTCTGGAAGTCTTCCATGAATTCCCCAAGACCAGCCGTGACACTCTCACACCATCGTTCATTTTTCTTTTCAAAACAGCTATCATATGGAATTGTCTCCTTTCTGGGTCTGTCTTCATCTTAGTGTGTGAGTTGGTGAGGTGGCTTGAGGGGTGAACAATGGAAGGTCCTGAAGTCAGGGACTGTGTGTCTCTCTGCACCATGAATATTTACCTGAATACCTGGGATATCAAAGGCAAATGTATGTTGCCCATAGATGAATGCATAGATATGAATGAAAAAATATTATGTCAGTCATCCAGATAATTCAGGCAAACAAAAACTCTCTCACTGAAGAAAAGACATGAATTTGGAGTCGCATTTTCCTAGTTTACCTGAACTCGCTAACTTCGAATAGAAGTATCTACACCTCATGAGACCTATGCAGTCACAGATTCTGAGCATTTCCCATACTTGACCCTGGATTCATTAGCAGTCAGAGAAACATTTCTAGTGGGTTTCCCATTATTTCTCTTGCTTCTGTGGCTCACCATTTCTGGATCACATTTCCCAGGGGACTCAGGGTCAAGATTGGTGAGAGGGAAAGTGGGAAGAAAAAAAGGAAGAAGATTCTTTACATAAGGTAGCAGTCTGCAATCAGGAAAATTTCAGATATCTAACCTTGGCTCTCCTGCTACAGCCCAGATCCAGTTTATGCTGATTCCATGGGGAAAAAGTTGGTCACCACTTTTCAGGCAACCATCAGTCATAGAGCAAATTGACAGTTTCAAGAAACAAGTCCAAGATTAAAGAAGTTCTTTTTTTTTTTTTACAACAACAACCAAAAAATTGAATCCTTTTCTATCTTTTTGGTAATTGCAACCACCCAATAATACCTAGACTGAATCGGCTTATTTAATATATGGATAACAAACCATTAAAAGCTGTGACAGCCAGAGGGAACAATTAGGAGGGGAAAGAAAATGAAGAGCTCTTGAATACATTCAGTTTTGTAAACTCTGTCAGCTAAGTGTTCCCTTTAATTACATTTTTTTTTTGAGACAGAGTCTTGCTCTGTTGCCCAGGCTGGAGTGCAGTGGTATGATCTCAGCTCACTACAACCCCTGCCAACCAGGTTCAAGCAATTCTCCTGCCTCAGCCTCTTGAGTAGCTGGGATTACAGGCGTGCACCACCACATCCAGCTAATTTTTGTGTTTTTAGTAGAGACGGGGTTTCATCATGTTGGCCAGGCTGATCTCGAACCCCTGACATTCAGTGATCCACCTGCCTCAGCCTCCCAAAGTGCTGGGGTTACAGGCATGAGCCATCATCCCCAGATCCTTTAATTACTAGTAATTTTCATAATTCTGTATTAAGCCAATATGTCAATTAAAGTTTTGTCACACATTATTGTGCACATAGAATAATTCATTTTGCAATATTGTAGGGGAGGAAAGGCCAGGTGTATTGGGAATAGATGCATCCCCTTCGCACATTCACATCTGACTTTTAAAACTTCTTTCCTTGAGCAGAACTTTATTTTAACGGAATTGATCAGTCATCTTGACAGTGTTTTGGCTCTGAGCATTAGCTTCTGAAGCAGTATTTTTACCCACTGGCTGTTTGGAGTGGTGGTGAAATGGGGGACAGAACTGATTTGACAAATCAAGTCAATAAAGCCATCTGACAAGATTCATTATTAGGCTGGGTGTGGTGGCTCACACCTGTAATCCTAGCACTTTGGCATGCTGAGGCAGGCAGATCACCTGAGGTCAGGCGCTCGAGACCAGCCTGTCCAATACGGTGAAACCCCATTTAAAAATTAACCAGGTGTGGTGGCGCATGACTGTAATCCCAGCTACTTGGGAGGCTGAGGCATGAGAATCACTTGAGCCTGAGAGGCAGAGGTTGCAGTGAGCCCAGATTGCACCACTGCACTCCAGCCTGGGTGACAGAGCAAGACTGTCCCAAAAAAGAAAAAGAAAAGATTCGTTATTAATATTTTATTAATGCAGCGCCGGTCTTTCATAGAGTTGAGCGAATCAGGGCCAAGACCCATTTTTTCATCACTTACTACCCTTCTCAAGCCTCAGTTTCCTCATGTAGTTACAGTGGGGTGTCATGAAAGACAGCTGCCTAGTCCTACCTTTCAGGGTTGCCTGGGACCTGAATGAGATAGTGGCAGGGCTTTCCTTAGGGTTCAAAATGCACCAAAAGTTACTATAGGCTTTGCTGTTCACGGGAAGCTATCATTAGCTTACAAACACCAAAAGACCTATCAGGTTTTTCGAGTACATGCCTGGAACCAGTATCTCCCAAGATTTACTAATCTGGCTAATAAAATAGAAATTAAACAGCAATTACCACGGGAGGAAAATCAGATGAATGTAGTGGTGCTTTACCTGAATATTAATGATGAATTAGGAGGTTCCATTCCAAGAATGTGGCAGGGCATGCTTTATTGGTTCATCAATAAGGCCCTCATGCTAATGGACTGGCATAAAACATCCTCTGAGGAATCAGCCCTGGCTTTCCCACAAGAGACCATAAACTCAACATAATTTACATGGCACAAAATCTATTTTCTTCCAGTCTGTAAAACAGTAATGAAAAACACCAGGCTTGGTGGAAAAATGAGGATTTAATAGGTCATGGATGAGTATATCACCCCTTTCTTCATTAGGGTCAAAATTCCATGTAATTGTCAGGCCTAGCATTCCCTAGAAGGAACAAATAAAATTAAAACACTGGTTTGCACAGGGCCTTCAAGATAAGGCTTATGTACACTGTCCCAGTGTTTGCCGGCCTGTGGGTCAGAGGTTCACATCCCTCGCCTGCTGACCCAGCTCCTAAAGCAGGACATGGGCCCACCATGTTGCCATGTGTTCTTGCATCATGGCCTCTTCTTGGAAGCCACTGCCTAGTAGCTATTTGATGAGGGCTCCCAGACTCTACATCCTCCCCATGCTTCTGTGGGCATGTGGCAATGCTGTCCCTGATGTACTGATGTCCCTCAGCACCTCCCCCTGCATGCTGTCCCACAGTATGGGGGAAGGTCCCCTACGCTGTTGAACCTGGTCACTTGGATCCCAGTGCATCCTGCTTGTGTGCAGACTCGTAGCAGGCTTCAGGAACTTGGGCTTTACTATATCTCCTCTCTTCTCTGAGACTCAAGACCAATTCCTTAAACAAGGTTGGGCAACAACACTCATGATTGTCCTCATGTCTCCCTTCTTCCCTCTGCCCCTCTACAAACAAACAGATTAATAAATCCTATTTTCCTTCAGCCAATAAAACGAAAGCCACTTTGTATAACAATCTATGAACTCAATGCCTGCGTGAATTGCCAGCCCATAACCAAAAAGAGGGACAATATCAAGTGTTGGCGAGGCTATAGAGAAATTGGAACTCTCCTACACTGCTGCAAATGTAAAATGGTGCAGCCACTTCGGAAAACAGGTTGGCAGTTTCTCAAAATATTCAACATAGAGTTAATGTATGACCCAGCAATTCAATTCCTGCATACGTACCCAAGAAAATTCAAAATGTAACATCCACACTAAAACTTATACAACATGTTTATAACAGCGTTATTCATAATAGCCAAAAAATAAAAGAACCCAAATTTCCATCAGTTGATGAACAGGTAAATAAAATGGTGTATATGCATACGACGGAATATTATTAAGCTATAAAAAAGAATGATACATGCTACAACATAGAGGAAACTTAAACATATTATGCTAAGTTGAAGAAGCCAGGCATAAAGGCCACATATTGTGCATCAAACAATATTGAAGCCTCAAAAAGGCTGCTGTACTCTCAAATACTTCCCACATACTTTCTGATGCCTAAAATTCCACTGTGGAGTTGGATTTTTGGCTAAGTAGTTTAATAGTTTGCTCTCACCTTCCACATTCAAGGGGTACTCTCTGCAACCAATCTTGTCTCTAAATGAAGACTAGTATAACACAACGCATTCTCCCTTCAATAGGTGCCAGACTATAATGGTTTGATGGAAGAGTTGCAAAAATAAAAACAAAAACAAAAACATAATCTGCATTTGACCTGAAATCAGAGGTTGTTCACGCTCCTTTTCTGAATTTGAATAGAAAGTTTGAAAGACATCAGACATGTTGCACCACTGCACTCCAGCCTGGGCAATAGAGCGAGACCCTGTCTCAAAAAAAAATTTTTAAATAAATGTTTAAAATGAAAGATACCAGATATGCACGTGGCATGTAGTAGAAAATGCAATGAAACTTGTAAGTGTGATGTAGTCATTTAATTGTTCAAAATTTTGTTGGAAGCCTCTATGTACAAGAGATAGGGCTCAGAGTCACCTGGAAAAAGGCATTACTGATAAGAAAAAAAATGGATTTTGGAGCTGAAATGTCTAGATTTGAAGTCCACTTCTACACATGACTTTGAGCAAGTTATAGAAGCTTTATGTGTGACTTCTTCACTTGTAAAATGGGGATAACAATAGTACCTACCTCATAGTATAATTGTAGAAGTTAAGTGAATTAATGCATACAAAGCTTTGCTTTTTCCTTTTTTAATAGAGATGGAGTCTCACTGTGTTGCCCAGACTGGTCTGGAACTCTTGAGCTCAAGTGATCCTCTCACAATGGCCTTCCAAAGTGCTAGGATTACAGGCATGAGCCACTACCCCCAGCGTGCAAGCAAAGCTTTTAGAACATTGCCTAGCATATATTAAGCATTAGTTGTTGCTTTTTCTTTTCTTTTCTTTTGAGACAGGGTCTCACTCTGTCACCTAAAATGGAGTGCAGTGGGGCCATCATGGCTCACTGAAGCCTCAACCTCCCAGGCCCAAGTGATCCTCCCACCTCAGCCTCCAAGCAGCTGGGGCGGCAGTTGTATGCCACCACACTTGGCTAATTTTTATTTATTTTTTGTGGAGATGGGGTCTCACTATGTTGTCCAGGCTGGTCTTGAACTCCTGAGCTCAAGAGACCTTCCTGTCTCAGCATCCCAAAGTGCTGGGATTACAGCTATGAGCTACCATGCCCGGCCAGTTGTTGTTTCTAAGGATGGTGACGGAACTGCCCTGAAGTTAGTTGCATCCTTTCCATGGAAGCCTGTTGGGAAAAGTCTAAGAGGCCTAAAGTTGAAGTGAACAGGTCAGCTCTCTTCACCCACTACATTCCCTCTACTTTCCCCAGAGCCTGTGTTAGGCAGGCCCCAACCCAATCAGAGGCAGGTGGATCTCGGAGTGTGGCATGTTCTGAGCCACTCAGAGCTTTTTTGATAGGTTCCAAAACAAGAGTTACAAAGGGTGGCCCCAGAGCCTGGTTGTCTCTTCTCCAGTCCCAAGATAGATAGTTTGCCTCCAATTATACCCCACATCATGACAAGCATAAGGAGAATTGCAAGGAACATTCTGGACTCTACTCTTATGCCCTTCTTTATAAACCGAAGAACCAAATCTTGGCACTGCTTTTAGTACTTTTGGCCAGTATGACAGAACAGGACACTAAGTGGCAATCAAAATAACCCTTCCCACCCCTGGCCCTATCACCCTATATCATGTTGCTAATTTCTCCGCTTTGAAGAAAATCTTTATTGGAGAAATGAAGCTCTGTTGCTCATATACTTGTTTGTTGGAATGTTGACTTGTTTGCATTGTAGAATAAGGGCTCCAGGAGGGCAGGATCCTTGTCATCTTCCTTGTTACTGCTGTAACCCCAGCATCTGGAACAGTGCCTGTTACACAGTAGGCATCCAGTGAACATTTCTGGAATAAATGAATGGTACCCCAGTGCTCAGCACTGTGCCCTTGCTGTTGATGGGCTTTTGCCAATGATCACCTCTCAGTCTCCAATCCTCCCTGTTGGAATTTGTATCCCGGCTTTCCATCTGAGCCCCTGCTTCTGGAGCCCCTGAACAGTGAGGGGCAGATCAGAGGACCTCCCTATCTCCCCAACATCATCTACTTGTACCTGGAATTGAGTCTTCCCCTATGCTAAGACACTCATCATTTTTTTAGAAATTTGGGTTTGGGACTCAGAGACTCTGGTTCCTAAGTCAAAGTCAGTGCTTAAAATGAGAGAGTGGAGTGGTCTGGTCACATGTATGATCAAAGCAGAGGAGCCTGTATGCAACTGAAGAGAAGAATAAAACTAACTGCAGAGAGGATATGAGGAGATGAGAGGAGAAGAGGGAAGTAGGGAGAGAGCGAGAGAGTCTGGGCAAGTGAACTTGCTGATTTGAGTGTGCTGGTTTTTCAGTTTTTCACCTAGTCCCTGGAGACCTGGCTGTACTTCCAGACTTGGCTATTTCTTTCAATTCACATTAGTTTGGTTGGTTTCTATTTCTTGCAAACAAATAATGTCTAATGACAAAATCCTAGCACACAGGAGCCATCCTCAAAATATTTGCTGACTTGAATGCATTTTTCTTTTTTCTTCTCTTTTCTTTCTTTCCTTTTTTTGGAGACAGGGTCTTGCTCAGTCGTCCAGGCTGGAGTGCAGTGGCACAATCACAGTGGCTCACTGTAGCCTCAACCTCCTGGGCTCAAGTGATCCTTCTGCCTCAGCCTCCTGAGTAGCTGGGACTACAGGCACACACCACCACATCTGGCTAATTTTTTTAAATTTTTTTTATGTAGAGACAGGGTCTCACCACATTGCCCAGGCTAGTTTCGAACTCCCGGGCTCAAGTGATCCTCCTGCTTTGGCCTCCCAAAGTGTTGGGATTACAGGCATGAGCCACCACGCCCGGCTACATATTTCACTCATTCATTTGTTAATTTAGCAAGTATTTATTGAACTGGTCTCTGGGCTAAAAGGTAAAGGCACACAGATATGCAAAAACTAGACACTGTCCTGCCCTTGTGGAATTCTAGCAGGAATGACAGCTATTAATCAAATAAAGACAAGAAGAGACATAATGAATTTAACTTTGTAGCACATGCTGCCTACTGTGTACCAGGAATGGTGCTGGGCTAAACAAAGACACCTAAGCCATAATTGAGATGATGGACAGCATGGTCTGCTCAGAATAGGGAATACTCATAATATTGTTTATTGAAGAGCTGATACATACTTTATCTGATTTTACCTTCAAAATGATTCCATGAGATTGGTCTTAGAATATGCCCATTTTATAGGCAAGCTAGTAAAACTAGGCCTCGCCAGGGTTAAGTGACTTATCCAAAGTAAACAAGGCCCGCCGGGTGCTGTGGCTTACGCCTGTAATCCCAGCGCTTTGGGAGGCCGTGGCGGGTGGATCGCTTGAGCCAGCAGTTTGAGATGAGCCTGGGCAACATGATGAAACCCCATCTCTACTAAAAATAACAAAAATTAACTAGGCATGGTGTGGGAAGGTGAGGATGCAGTGAGCTGTGATGGCGCCACTGCACTCAGTCTGGGTGACAGAACAAGACTGTCACCAAAAAAAAAAAAAAAAGAAAGAAAGAAAGAAAGAAAACGAGGTTGGACAGAGGCAGAGCCAGAATTGAAAGGCAGTCTTCTGTCTCCAAAGCCCAGGGTTTTTCATTTTCCTCCTCCACAGAATATTGCCTCTTCCATGAGACAGTAAGTGTGGAAGAATAATACACATCGTACAACCCTGCAGAAATGAGGCAGAAGGCATCCAGGCAGGACTGGGCTGTGCTATTTTTAGGATAATCTCTGCCAAAACAATGCAAGCAGCAAAGGAAAGAGGCATTTAATCAGCTCCCTCTGCTGAAGCTGCTACAGTGTGGGTCTCAGCGGGTCTATCTGCAGTGCTGTATAAATGCCCGGGGTCTCACAGGGAGACAGGGTGGATGGCTGAAGTTTGTGAGATCTGCGGTCTCATACCCAAATTGCCCAGACAGCCAGGGTCTGGTGCCCGAGTTTTATATTCAGGCACTGCAGTGAAACGATAAACAGCCTGGTTACAGAGCTTCCCAGAGGCTCAGACCAGAATCAACCAAGCTCATCACAGCTCACGATTACGTGAAAGGACTCGGCTAAACCACGCACTCCTGACGGAATCTTATTTTCCTCCCCTATCATCTCACATTACGGACAGAAAGGATAGAAATAACCTTCTCAGAGCTGTGAAAACGAATGTCAATAAAACCCCCAGAGCTCCCTCGGTGCTTTGGAAGCAGTAACACTGTCTTCAGACAAATCTTTCCTCGGAAGAAGACAAGATCGTGAACTAGCTGGGGTTTTCATTTGGCTTTACAAGACCAAGCCCAGCAAGGAGCAAGGGGAAGAGCTGCCAGGGCTTTAGCAGCCCGAAATATCTCCACACCCACTGCTGGTGCCTGAAATTCCACCAGGAGACTTGCATTCCTGGCTCAAGATGTTGCCTTTCATGATGCTATTTCTGGACTTTGCCTGGGTTCACACCTGAAAGCACACATTAAAAGAAATTCTGCGCATTCTGCGGTTGTGTTTCTCAAAGCGCGGTCTGCAGAGCCACCTGCAGCAGCAGCGACTTTATCAGAATAAACATCTAGATGACTGGACCCCACTCCAGGCTGGAAGAATCTATACTTCAGGGAGTCAAGCTTCAGGAAACTTCGTTTTAAACAGGCACTCCTGTTAATTCTTAAGGGCAATAAAGCTCGAAAACCATGGTTCTATACTGTATGTTTTCCTATCAGTATGCCTGAATATATTGCAAATAAATAACTGGTTCTAACATCTTGTCCCTCTAGATCAAGTGTTCTCAACCTCAATGCTATCAACATTTTAAGCCCAGTAATTCTTTGTGTAGGGGAAAAGAGATTTTTCTGTGCATTATAAGATGTTTAGCACCATCCCACTAGATATCAGTAGTAACACCAAAAGTTATCAGTAGTAATTTTTGGTCGTGACGACCAAAAATAGCTCCAAGCATTGATAAATGGCCCCTGGGGAACAGAAAATCCCCTCCCCTGGGGAGTGAGAAGTATGCTTTAGGTAAATGGCTCCTACCCTAACTACACATTGGAAACCCTCAAGGGTCTTTTAAAAACTTGGATCATTGGGGTCCTGCCCCAGGAAACTTATTTTACAAATCTAGACATCTATATTTGTAAAAGTTTCCCAGGTAATTCTAAACTGCCACAGTTGAGAACCACTGCCCTAGGTGGATGCTTGAAGGCAAGGGTCCCTGTATGTGTTTGTGATTTCATGAAATGTACAAACACCCAAGGCACAAGATGGGATCACTTGAGCACCTGTGTACCATCAGGACCCAGCTAGGACAATATAAGCTACCACTTCTGAAGCTAGCAAATAGACAACGTCAGCCAAATAAATTACAAATTCCCTCCCACCCTACCCCAGATATAACCTAATTTAGTCAAACTGTAGTTAAGACTAGACCTTTTCTTGATGGCTGGGGGAATAGATGATTTTATTTCCACTAGATGATACCATATGGAGATGTGACAGCTGAAAAAGCTGATATCATTTTGCCACCATCAAGGAAGTCAGCCAAAAAATGAAAAGGACACTCCAAGGAGGGCAGCACCAAGAGAATCACAGAGAAACAGAGCTGGAGCCTTGGTGAAATTGTGTCTGAATTCCAATCTGTCACAGGCCTCTTCATTTGCAAAATAAATCACCTTTATTTTTTAAGTAAGTCATTTTGATCTGGGGTTTCCCTTACTTGCAACCAAAAGCATCCTCACTGATGTATTGCTCTAAGCTAATATCCTCTTGCAACTATGTTATATCGCTAAGAGTCTTGCTACTCAAAGTGTAGCCCTTGGGCCAGCAGCCTCAAAATCACATGGTAGCAGTTTAAAATGAAGAATCTGAGGCTCCTCTCCAGATCTACTGAATCAGAAGCTGCATTGTAACAAGATTTTCGAGGACTGGTACAAACATCAAAATTTTAGAAGTACCTGCTTAGATAACGGATCTCTCAAGCACTGGGCTAGGTGATAGGGAGACAATGATAAGCAAAAGCCGGACATCGTTATTGGCTTCCCTAATTTGATTAGATGCCCTGTTACATAGTCAGTAACACCTCTATTTCATCCATCCATTCATTCTTTCACTCATTCTACAAAGATATATTTAGCACTACATTTATAAATTTAACAAAATTTAAAATATTTAAAAGTGAGCAAAAAAAGAGAGAGGGGAATAGTCCCTACTCTTAAAAAGCTCGCTGTCTGTTTGAGGAGACAGTTATTACTTATTCACATAAATAAATGTTAAGTGCCAATTATGTAAGTACTACGCTGGAGAGGTACATGAGGCCTGATCAGGGTGGTCAGGCACAGTTGCCCCAGGAAGACCAGAAGGGTATGTTGGAAGGATGGGGATGGTAAAGAGGAAAGTACCCAAGTCAGAAGGAGAGGATGATGTGTAAGTCCCTCCATGGAGAAAGGAGCAGGATTAACCCAGTGAGCTGCCACAAGAACAGAGAGCATGGGGTGCAGAGAGTTGGGCATGGAACTTCATGATGAGCTTAAAGGGGCATGGAACTTCAAGATGAGCTTAAAGGGGTGGCTAAGGGTCAGGCTGTGTAACACATTACAAGCCAAGTTGGAGTTATTTTTTTCCCTTGAACCGCAAACTAATAGAAAGCAAGCGCTGCATTTAAATACATTGCCTGCTAGCATGGCCCAGCTCGTCGCTTGGTAGTGAGACACAACCTGAGCTGGGCTCCCAATGCCTTTTGTTCTTATCTCCCCCACTCCCTGCCCTCTGCTTCCCTCGTAACCTAGCAGAGTAGACCAGCTTTGCTTAGCATGCCCACAGCCCACTTGTTATTGGAGGTGGTAGGCAGAATGGAGTAGTGGAGTAAGGCTGACTTGGCACATACCTTCTTTGCTATGAGTGCCACAATGGCAGGAATTACATGTAACATTGTCATCACTCTGCACTCAGCACTCCACAGCATTCCCTGGCCCAGAGAAGGATGTGAAAAATATGTGTTGGGTGAATAGCCTAGCCTAGGTTCCTTAACTTTAGTGAGGCTCAGCTTCCTTGTCTGTAGAATAGCATAAGGACAGTACCTGCTTCCCGGGGTGGCATTAGAACGTGACTGTGTAAGTACATAGCACAGTGCTAGGCACATGCCCCATGTGTCCCCCATTCCATACAGGCACACACACCCAAAAGGGACCCCAAAGGAAAGACAGTAGGAGCAGCTTGGTTCCCACTACCAGCCTCTGAAATCTAAAACAGAGGGTCTATCAAATATCCAATAAGTCCTGAAAAATCCAGATGATTTTGTGAATGGATGAAGAGATGTCTTCATTTACTACTTCTTATACTTCTAATGTCCAGCTGGTCCAGGGGACAAGCTACTTCATTTACTACTACCTCATAGCTTCTAATACAGCCCAAACTCATCCTGTTAATTACTGCTCCTCCAAGTGCCATGATATATATAATTATATATATATATATATCATTTTTCTTGAGATAGAGTCTTGCTCTGTTGCCCAGGCTAGAGTGCACTGGGGTGATCTCAGCTCACTGCAACCTCTGCCTCCCAGGTTCAAGCCATTCTCATGCCTCAGCCTCCTGAGTAGCTGGGAATACAGGTGCCCACCAGCATGCCCAGCTAATTTTTGTATTTTTAGTAGAGACAGGATTTCATCATGTTGGCCAGGCTGGTCTTGAACTCCTGACCTCAAGAGATCTGCCCTCCTTGGCCTCCTAAAGTACTGGGATTAAAGGTGTGTGCCACCATGCCCGGCCTATGTTATATATTTTTTAAGTTAATGCTTTTGTTATTCTAGTGGCTCAATCACTACCTTTTAATAAAGTCACCTTTGTACCTTGAGATCTTCTGGTTTGGGAGCTTTGAGACAGGACTTTGACATGGCCAGAATTTCCATCTTCTGTGTCTTTGTATTGATCCATGCATTAGGAGCCTATGAACCTTGAAAAGCCCCACGTTTGGTCACAGAATAAACATAGGTTGGCCAAGCAGCACCTCCCCTAATCTTTCTCCTCCCCACCCATGGACTCTGTCATATGACCTTGGATAAGTTACTTAACCTGTCCATATCTCAGTTTCCTCAACAGGAAAACACGGATCACAAGAGTCATGGTGGAATGGTGAAGAGCTAAGTGACTTGCAGTGTGCCTCAGACAGTCCAAGACTGTGCCTGTTATCCCGGTGTCATTATCAAATTGCCCCAATCTAGAGGATAAATTATATAGTTATCTTATTAGGAGCACACATTTTACAGTTGAGCAAAGGTTTGATTTGAATGACAATTTAGTCCCTTAGTGTCATTACTTGACCTCTCTGTACCTCAGTTTGTTTACCTGGACAATGGCAATAATCATATGTTATTTTCTTCTAAGGGTTATTATAAGAATAAATGAAAACAATACACGTAAGAGCACAATGAACTCTAACTGCTATTACCCTCAGCCTCCACATGGGAGGTTCTATTAGTCAGGACTGTCAGTTTCAATTGTGAGAAATATACCTCAAAGTAACATATGAGGCAAAGAAAATTTGTTGGCACATAAAACAGATGTCTGGGGTTTTGCTAGCTTCTGGCTGCTAGGGTCAGGTGCTTGAATTATGTCATCCCTAACCTGTGTTCTTCTTCCATCTTTCAGTTCTTTTTCCCTCCATGCTGGCAATATTCACCAAAAGGCTGTCCAGGGTGAAAAAGTTAGGCACTCCTAAGCTGCCTAACTCCAGCTCCTGAAAGCTCCAGACTTAACATAATCCTGACAGTTCCTGATACATAAGGAGATACTTTATTTTCTAGAGTCCATGTCACTCCTTGGAAAAAAAACTCTGAGTGGCCCCAATGGGTCATGGACCCACTTATCCCCATGTCCACAGAGACGGGGCATGTTGTTTATCCAGCCTGAGTCACACCGCACCCCACAGCAAAGGAAGCAGGTGCTCTTGATTACATCCTACAGTGTTGGGGAGAGAAGGTTCCCCAGAAGGAATAAAGGATAGATTTTTAAAAACTAACAGATGACTACCATGTCTGTCCTTGATAAATGATTGTTAAGATGCATTCAAACCCTAATGCTCCTATGTTGAGAAAGTGGTCTCTGGTAGACACGTAAAGTTTATTTTGTCCAGGCACAGTGGCTCATGCTTGTAATCCTAACACTTTGTGAGACTGACACAGGAAGATCACTTAAGCCCAGGAGTTCGAGACCAGCCTGGGCAACATCTCTACATTTTAAAAGATCAATTTTATAAAGAACCAGGAAGAAGAAAATGAAGGAATAAAAGGAAACTAATTCCTTTTTCAAAATGGTAGAAAGGTATGAGAGGTAACCCACAGCTGAGAATGTATCTTCACAATGTGCTGCCAGCACAGCTTATTCTCCATTTATCCAACACATTCATTGTCCTTTGCTCTTCACCATGCCCAGTGAGTCAAGGCCAGCCTCTTAGGAGGGCCTAACTTGGTTTTCACTGGGTTGAGATTAGGAGGGAGAAAGGAAAGCTAGGGTGCTTCCCCTCTGTCCTCAGCCCTCCATCCTCACCATGGTCCTGTCAGCCCCAAGCTTTCTCCAGGCTCTGGAAACACGTTCCCATTCCTTTTGCCTTTGTGTCTACGGGTGGTAACAGCTTCCCAGTTCCTAGCCCCTGGGTGCTTTATCATGCCCTGATGGTTCCTTAACCCTGCTCACTTCTCTCCACAAACGTTAAATTCCATTTGACTCTCCTTTTTTAAAAATCTCGAGTGTCCCCATCAAAAAGTGGGCAAAGGAAATGAATAGACATTTCTCAAAAGAAGATATACAAATGAAGAACAAACATATGAAAAAATGCTCAACATCATTAATCATCAGAGAAATGGAAATTAAAACCACAGTGACATACCACCTCAGTCCTGCAAGAATGGCCATAAGTTAAAAGTCAAAAAACAGCCGGGAATGGTGGCTCATGCCTGTAATCCCAACACTTTGGGAGGCTGAGGTGTGCGGATCACGAGGTCAGGAGTTCCAGACCAGCCTGGCCGACAGGGTGAAACCCCATCTCTACTAAAAATACAAAAATTAGCTGGACATGGTGGTACACGCCTGTAATCCCAGCTACTGGGGAGGCTGAGGCAGGAAAATGGCTTGAACCCAGGAGGCGGAGGTTGCAGTGAACTGAGATCGTGCCACTGCACTCCAGCCTGGGTGACAGAGCAAGACTCTGTCTCAAAAAAAAAAAAAAGTCAAAAAAACAATAGATGTTAGTGTGTATGTGGTGCAAAGGGAAGGCTTTTACTTTGCTGGTGGGAATGTAAATTAGCATAACCTCTGTGGAAAACAGTATGGAGATTCCTCAAAGAACTAAAGGTAGATCTATCATTCGATCCAGCAATCCCACTACTAGGTATCTACTCAAATGAAAAAGATATCATTATATTTAAAAAGACACATGCACACACGTTTATAGCCGCACAATCCACAAGTGCAGATATAAAACCAACCTGAGTGTCCATCAACCAACGAGTGAATAAAGAAAATGTGGGTTGAACATGGTGCCTCACACCTGTAATCCCAGCACTTTGGGAGGCTGAGGTGAGTGGATCACTCGAAGCCAGGAGTTCGAGACCAGCCTGGCCAACATGGTAAAACCCCATCTCTACAAAAAATAAAAAATTATCTGGACATGGTGGTGAGTGCCTGTAGTCCCAGCTACTTGGGAGGATGAGGCGGGAGGATCACTTGAACCCAGGAGGTGGAGGTTGCAGTGAGACGAGATCATGCCACTGTACTCTAGCCTGGGAGACAGAGCAAGACTCTGTCCTGAAAAAAAGAAAAGAGAAAAGAAAAGAAAAGAGGGATGGGGAGGGCAGGGGAAGGGAGGGGAGGGGAGGGGAGGGGAGAGGAGGGAATGGAAGGGAAGAGGAGGGAAGGGAAGGGAAGAGGAGGGAAGGGAAGGGAAGGGAAGGGAAGGGAAGGGAAGGGAAGGGAAGGGAAGGGAAGGGAAGGGACGATACACCGTGGAATACTTCTCAGCCATAAAAGGGAATGAAACAATGTCATTTGCAGCAACTTGGATGGAGCTGGAAGCCATTATTCTAAGTGAAGTAACTCAGGAATGGAAAACCAAATACTGTATGTTCTCACTTATAAGTGGGAGCTAAGCTACTAGGCTGCAAAAGCATAAGACTGATGTAATGGACTATAGTGGGGAGAGTGGGAGGTGAGTGAGGGATAAAAGACTACATAGTGAGTACAATGTACACTGCTTGGGTGATGAGTGCACTAAAATCTCAGAATTCGCCACTACAGAATTCGTCCATGTAACCAAAAACCATTATAACCCCAAAGCTATTGAAATTTTTTTAAAAATCCTGAATGTGCTATCTGTTCATAGCCAAGACTTTGACCCATTAATTAGAACTAATGTAATTTATTAGAATTTGAATTAATGTAATTACAGTTACATTAGAAACTAATGCTTTGCTTATATTAGTTTTCTCTTCCCCCCATAAGTACAAATAATACATATTCATATAGAAAAAATATGAAAATACAAAAAAAGCAGAATCTTACCACCTAGATGTGATGATTACTCACATTTTGGGATATAACTTTCCATATTATATTCTTTGTGTGTAAATACATACACACACAGGTTTTTTTTATATAGCGAAAGTGGAATAATTATTAGATTTTTATCTTTTTTTTTTTTTGAGACTGAATCTCGCTCTGTCGTCCAGGCTGGAGTGCAGTGGAGGGACCTTGGCTCACTGCAACCTCTGTCTCCCAGGTTCAAGCGATTCTCCTGCCTTAGCCTCCCAAGTAGCTGTGGTTACAGGTGCCCGCCACCAAACCCGGCTAATTTTTGTATTTTTGGTAAAGACAGGGTTTCACTATTTTGGCCAGGCTGGTCTTGAACTCCTGACCTCAGGTGATCCACCAGCCTCAGCCTCCCAAAGTGCTGGGATTACAGGTGTGAGCCACTGCGCCCAGCCAATTATTAGATTTTTAAATGGAAAATTCTCAAAAATAAAAAATGTGTAAAAACGGTCTACTTTCATGTTAAACAGGTAATAGAAAGTTAATGTTTTTAGATTAAACTTTAATCACACAAAAGTTAACTTTATGTTTGTAGAACGTTATTATTAGTTATTTGCTTTTTTTCAAAACAATTACAAAATAATTACTTTTAAAGTTTTCATTTGTAAACAAAACACTCTGAAATTTTACTCAGGCGAGGAAAAATAAATGTGAGGAATATTTTTGGATTTGACTAGTTTTCAGCGATTTTCTTTAACTGTCATAATAGTGGGGAAAAAAGAAAATTGAAATAAGATGGAACACCTTCTAATTTCTATCTCCATCTGTTTATTTAGCTTTAAATGAGAATACAACATTTTTCCTAGGCACTTCACTTTTTATAACTTTAAAAATTGCCAATACTGATTAGTATTTTAAAAAACACAAAAGTTATATATTGTACACTCTGAATCAAATGCTGATTCAGCAATGCTTTTTAAACAAAGCAGAAGGATTTGGGACCCTGTCCCCTACCAAGAATTATCTTGTAACTAGACTCCCTTGCATGGCTGAAACCAATCACAAATGCTATTCTCACCAGTTGGTACTTCCACAAATGCAATAAATTTGAAGGCCACTTTAGAACCTGATATGGTGTCCTTTGAAATAAGTATGACTGCCTTTATTGGCCCAAGTTATTCAGAGTGATCTAGGATAGCAAAGTGTTTATCCACCAAAACGACTGGGAACATTCACTCATGCAAACCTTATGAGCCATTCAGACTCCATGTAATCATTTAGGTGATCTGGTGTCTTCACTTTCTCCTTTCACATGATATTCATTGCTCCTCTCTCATAGCTTCTAATATTGCTCAGAGAAGACAGGGGAAATATAGATTTTTTTTCATTGTTAATAAACAGTCCCCAGCCCCATTAATTCAGTTTTCCAATCCATTGATTTTACAGTAATTCTTAAGGGATTTCTTCTGGCATGCATCATTTCTCTGACTCACTCACCACTCCCTCGTGGCTCTGAAAAAGTCTCAGCCTGGATGTAACCTTACTTCTTTGGCGTGGCCTTCCTCAGTTGCAAAGAGAACTGCTAGGTCAGCCAGACATCTGACTCTTTCACCTATGCAGTTCTTGTAATTGTTGTCTAGAGTCATGATCTCCACGTTTTCTCAGAACTTTATGATTATTAGAGCTTTTGAAGGCATGCTTAAAGAAATGAAAAGACACTCAATGAGTTAGCAATGATTGCAATGCACTGTCTACTCCAGTCAGTCTAACGTCTGGTGGGGTCCATGAACGTGTGCACAATGATCACTCTATTTTCTCAGCCTCGGTGCAACCTCCTTTACTTCCAGGACTTGGCTCTCAGAAACCTCACATTCTGCATACATCCCAGTAGACAATCTTTGGCATTATGGTATGCTTCTTACCACTCGTTAGTACCAAATTGTACTCCACACACACCACAACCAGCTAATCCTCAGCTCAGCATTCTGACAGATACTCTGTGTTCTCAGTTGATGCAAAATAAATTGTACCCAGTGGGCAAAATCTAGGCCCTAACTGAGAAGTGCTTGGGGAACACCGGTGTGCTATATCATGCTCACTGACAATCACGGGTCTAGAGTTTGATGTTACCAAGACTGATTTTCACTGTCTTTATTCCAGAAAAGAGGCCCAAATCTTCCTCCAGGATTGTGGTGTTAGAAACTGTACTTACACTTAGGCTAAAGATAACCCAGTTCCAGCCACAGTGACATTGTTTTGGTTCCTGAACTTGCAGGCTTGCATTCTTGGCTCAGTCTCTTCCCTCTGCTTGGATACGCTGCCCAGAGATCTTGATACAGTTGGTTCCTTGTTATCATTCAGGTCTCAGCTTGAATATGAGCTTCTCATAGAGGCCTTTCCTAACTATTGAAAGTAGCTCTCCCACTTATATTTGTTCTCTATCATATTACCCCACTTTGTGTATTCGTGTGTGATTAACACCTGAAATTACTGTATTTTCTTATTGTCAGTGTTAGCTTCACAGGCCAACAATGTGTGCAGTCTCTCAGGACACTGTGCCTACTTAGAAGGACTCCCCACTTGGTTTAAGGCTTCGCTGTTCTCATCTTAAAATTATTAATTTTGTTTTTGAGACAGGGTCTTACTCTGTTGCCCAGGCTGGAGTGCACTGGCATGATCTCAGCTCACTGCAGCCTCTGCCTCCCAAGCTCAAGCAACCCTCCTATCTCAGCCTGAATAGCTGGGACTACAGGTGTGTACCACCACCCGCAGCTAATTTTTGTATTTTTTGTAGACATGAAGTTTTGCTATGTTGTCCAGACTGGTCTCGAACTCCTGGTCTCAAGCAACCTACCCACCTTGGCCTCCCAAAGTCCTGGGATTACAGGCGTGAACCACTGTTCCCAGCCAATAATTTTTTTTTTTAACGAGGGACCTCATTTGCATTTTGCATCACAAATTAGGTACCATTCCTGCTTATTGTTTATTGCCTTTCTCTGTGGTATTAGAAATTAAGTTCCAGAAAAGGAGGGATCTGAATTTTTGGCTCAATAATTGTGTTGCCAGCACGTAGAGCACTACAGGGAACACTGCAGTTGCTCAGTAAGTATTTGTTAAGTTCAACAGAATTGTCATATGACCCAGCAATTTCGCTCCTAGGTATATACCCAAAATAATTGGAAACAGGTGGTGAAAACCATACCTGTACACAAATGTTATACCAGCACTATTCACGATAGCCAAAAGGTAGAAACAACTTAAATGTCCATCAACAAATGAATAGATAGACAAATTGTGTTATGTTCATACTATGGATATAATGGATAATGGCAATTTTTTTATTATTATTCAGCCATGAAAGAAAATTGTAGGAGAGGAGAGATTTATTTTCTAACCCATTGCTAGGTTCATAGCTGAGGCACTTGCAATAAAAGACAGCTTAGGCTGGGCACGGTGGCTCACATCTTAATCCCAGCACTTTGGGAGGCTGAGGCAGGAAGATCGCCTGAGGCCAGGAGTTCATGACTGGCCTGGTCAACATAGTGAGATCCCATCTCTACAAAAAATAAAAAGAAAGATTGGCCAGGCATAGTGGTGCTGCCTGTAATCCCAGCTACTCAGGAGGCTGAGGTGGGAGGACTGCTTGAGCCCAGGAATTTGAGGTTACAGCAAGCTAAGATCGCACCACTGTACTCCAGCCTGGGCGACAGAGGCAGACCCTGTCTCAAAAAAAGAGAAAAAACAGCTTAACAAGAGAATAGCATACAAATTTTATGTGATATGGGAGACTTTTTAAATGAAAAAACAAAAAAAACAGGGAAACCTATGCATTTTTGTGCTTAGGTTTGATGACAAATGGATAGTCAGGCAGCAGTACCATTGGACAAAAGGGGTGTAAACTGATGGTAATCAACTAGGGAGAATTTAGCAAGGCCTGTTTGTTCAGGTTCTTCTCTGAGTTCCTGTGTCCTTAGAGACAGGGCATTTTTCTCTGAGTATAGTGTGGCCATCTCTGGAATGAGGGCCTTATGCCCTACTTCAGGAGAAGATAAAAAAAAATTCTTTTATAGTCTACTTCAAAGGTGAAGGGTGGGAGGAAGGTCAGAGAGAACTTCCTGCTTCTGCAGTGTTCTCAAATGCCAAGGTGCCATATTTTAGGGTAGTGGGTCCTGAACACCATCAGAATGAAGTACTGATACTGATACATGCGATGGCCTGGATGAACCTCAAAAACATTACACTAAGTGAAAGAAGCCAGACACAAAAGATCATATCTTCCATGATTTTATTTACATGAAGTGTGCAGAATAGGTAAATCTAGAGAAGCAGAAAGCAGATTGGGAGTCACCCAGAGGCTGGAGTGGGGTTGGGGAGTAACTGCCAAATAGGTATGGGGTTTAATTTTGGAGTGATGAAAATGTTTCAGAATTGAAGACAGTGGCTACACAGTATTGTAAATGCACCAAATGCCACTGACTTGTTCACTTTGAAATGGTTAATTTATGTTATGCAAGTTTCATCTCAATTTAAATAAAGGAAAGTGAAAATAAATAAATATTTGTTGAACTACATATTGATAGAACTTGTTTCAGAACTCTTTGCCATGACTAAATCTAAAGTATTCTTAATCCAGCCTAGGGCTTCAACAACTTCCATCCACAGCTTTGAGTCTGCAGGAAGAAAAGAATACATTCAAGCCCGGCGCAGTGGCCCACGCCTGTAATCCAGTACTTTGGGAGGCCAAGGTAGGCAGATCAAGTTGAGGTCGGGAGTTCGAAACCAGCCTGGCCAACATGGCGAAACCCTGTCTCTAATCAAAAATACAAAAATTAGCTGGGTGTGGTGGCATATGCCTGTAATCCCAGCTACTCGGGTGGCTGACGTAGGAGAATCACTTGAACCCAGGAAGTGGAGGCTGCAGGGAGCCAAGATCATGCCACTGCACTGTAGCCTGGGTGACAGAATAAGACTCTGACTCAAAAAAAAAAAAAAATTCACACTATTTCAAAGATTTGCTTTCATCAAGATGACACAGGACATCATTATCATCCTCATGACAATCCTATTTCTATTAGTTTTTTGTCTTACGCAATTATTTGAAAACTTTCTTTGGTAGGAGTTGAGTGTGGTGGTACATGGCTGTAGTTGCAGTTACTTGGGAGGCTGAGGCAGACATATTTCTTGAACCCTCGAGGCCAGACCATATATGCAGCAAGACCCCAGCTCGAGAAAATTAGAAAAAAAAAATTGGTAATTATTGAAGATGTACATGTAATTATAACGAATTATACAGAGAGATCTCGTGTGCCCTTCACCCTGTTTCCCCCAATGCTAACAACTTGCAACACTATAGAATACTATGGCAACAAAGAAATTGACATAAATACAATCTGTCTACCTCATTTGGATTTCACTGTTTTACATGTGCTCATTTGCGTGTGTGTGTGTGTGTCTTGTTTCTATACTGAAGTGTAACAATAGCTCCTTTCAGTATTGTAGTCTGTTGACTAGTAAGAAATTTCAGAGAGCTGGTGGCACCACCACAGTAACCACAAGTAAGTGACCCAGAGCAGAAGTTAAAAGCAAGAAACATTTCTAAAGTCTTGCAAGGGACTTGGCAGTCCGGAACCTGTTAGTTCAATCATGCCTTTGACATTCACTTGACCCTTTTAGTACCGCAGTTGTTAAAAGGGCTGGCATGCATTTTGTTTAATTCAACAGATGGAGGGATGTGATACAGTAAGAATTCCTTCTGTCATCTGAGAAACTGGGAAATTTGAAAGTGTAAACATAGAGTGGTAGCATTAAAAAGACAGGTGCCGATAAGGTAGTTTTACTTATGAAGAATATTTGCTAGTCCTGCCTGCTAATAGATTTAACTTGGAACAGAAACCTCAGGTGAATGAACAGATTTACGAACATTTTCTAGTTTTTACCTCAGCGTGCATCCTGTATGTTAGTTGAATTCATTCAAAGGTTCTAGTGAGTGATCCTTTCTGAAGTGCACTGGTTGAAGGATTAGAAATCCCATTTTGCCTACCTGGCTTCCACACCACCTTCCTGTGTTAGTAGCATGTGGATTTTTTCTTTGAGGAGCCACCCTCTCCTAGTCTAGCTGTCTTGGTGATGCTATCCACAAACTCCACCAACCCCTGCCCTAAACTCAGGGCTCACAGGATGGGCACATGACTCAACGGAATACACATTCCATTCTTCCACCTCTCCACCAACCCCTGCCCTAAACTCAGGGCTCACAGGATGGGCACATGACTCAACGGAATACACATTCCATTCTTCCACCTCTAATCATTGGTTCAGAAAAGGCACATATCCAAAATTGGTCAAGAGATGTAATTCCTGATCTTTTGCTAGAATAACAAAGAACCTCTTTCCATTGGACTTGCAAGTGTTAATACATAGGCATGGAGCATCTGAACACCAGTAATGAGAGCATCCTGCAAATGAAGCCACCATGAAAGAGAACAGACCTGACAGCCATCCTGAGCACTAGAACCAGCCATACCTGAAGCTCTGATCTCTCAGTTCCATGAGCCAGTAAGTTAGTAAGTTAATTACCTTTCTTGATGGGCTTAAACGAATGAGGTTTTTGGGTTTTTTGTCACCTACAACACCATGAGAAGGATCAATAGCAAATAACATCTATTAGGTTAAGCTTGGGGCCATAAATCCTTAAACTAATTTAGTGTTTATGCTCTCATCATTCAATAATTCCCTTATCTTTTCATCTAGTCTGCATTACTGCCTGCAATAATTTGCCTGACCCATGGCTTTAGCGCTCAGTGTGAAAGAAGTAACTCAAGTAGAGTAAACAAATGACACTGTGAGTACATTAATGCTTCTGACCCTATAATGTCATCTTTTAAATAGGTTATGCATGTGTAACACTGCAGCCGACCATCTGTACTGCTTATTTAAGTTCTGTAATGAAATGGCCAGGGCCCTGTTTATTTATGTGATACAGGCAGCCTCCCTCTAAATCTAATTCAATCTTCAGTCACTGTTTTGTAGGCTAGGAGCTCTAATGACCGCAAAAGAAATGTGTGCTGCTTCAGATGATGCTATTAAAAGAAAATTGTTCCCAAAGAATTTTTTATCTCCTGATGGGGGGGAGCTAAATCACTATAAATTATGGAAAAGGAAATTGCAAATGTATCTTGCTTTCTTTTTATTGGAGGCATTGTTTTCTCACAACTGTCAAGTAGAGCATACACCTATTTTGAAAAGCTTTTAACAACTTTGAATTAAGCAAAAATGGAGAAATAAGAGGCTGCAGAATTAGAGGAGCTAATGCAACCCTGCTTTGCAAAGCAAAGGCAGGGTTTCACCATTCCTTTTTTATTCACAAATGGCACTATCAAGGAGGTGGGCGGGGTGGCACGGAAGGTGAAACAGAGAAAAGCAACAGCAAAATACAGTAAAGAGAAGTGAGATCATCAGGAGAATCATAAGAATCTTGAAAGGAAAAGCTGAGAACTTTAGAATTTCATTCTCCTGGGGCAGAGGAAAAGAGGATGGGGAGGGGAGGAGGACAGGAGGGGTGGGGCAGCAATTTGAATTGGTTTCAACTGAATAAGTAATCAATCAATCTACTCCTGTTGGTGTGAACTTGGATCTTATAAAAAAGAATCTCAAAAAGAATGACTGTTTGTCTTTCCTGTTCATCACGGGGGATTTCAGTGGACTCAGGACCATTACTATTCACGTTAATCACACAGTGGCTGTGCTCAGCAAAGCCAGCAGAGGGAGTACAAGATTAATGGGTGGCTTCCAAGCTTTGCCAAGGAACCGATGCCCGTATCCAGGACCTCCCAATACGGTTTGTGAAGAGGAACCTCTGGCTCTCTCCCATGCCTCCTTCCTTAACTGCCTCCCTTCATCTCCCTCTTTCCCTACCCCAATACATCCCTACCCACCCTCCCCCTGCATCAATCCTCCCACCAAATTGTCTGATTTGTCATTTGGAAACATTTTACCAGAGAATTCACAGGTTGACATTCTGTTGGCCAACCCCATGACAGATGGGAAAGAAAGGCCCCAATGTAGGTCAAACAATAAAAATCATGCTGGATGAATTTTGAGTGCCAAGCAAAATCTAACCTTAGGAGAAAATAACAGGTTGCAAAATTGCATGTATACTAGGATCTCAAGTGTATAATATTTTTAATTATAGAAAAAAAGAGAAATTTATCAAATTAAGAGTGGTTGCTCTGGAGTGTGATGTGTCTGAAGGGGGGTGAGATTTGTGGGATGATTTTTTTTCTTCCTTCATTGCATATTTCCATACTTCAGATGTATACATTGTATACGATGTATATATTGAACAGCTTTGATCACCATAGGAAAAATAAAACATTATAAATGCTCATGTTTATTTTACGTGTTCACATGCAATACTCTCTGTTTAATAATGCTATAGAAAATGGTCATGTGGGCCGATCATGGTGGCTCATGCCTGTAATCCCAGCACTTTGGGAGGCTGAGGCGGGTGGATCACTTGAGGTCAGGAGTTCGAGACCAGCCTGGCCAACATAGTGAAACCCTGTCTCTACTAAAAATACAAAAATTAGCTGAGTGTGGTAATGCACGCCTGTAATCCCAGCTGCTCTGGAGGCTGAGGTGGGAGAATCGCTTGAACCTGGGAGGCAGAGGTGGCAGAGAGCCAAGATTGGGCTACCGCACTCCAGCCTGGGTGACAGAGCGACACTGTCTCAAAAAACAAAAAAAAGAAAAAAGAAAATGTTCATGTGACTATACTAACTAGCTTTGCAAAGGAAAGAAGAAAACAAGCTCTTATGGAGTCCTAGGTGCTAGGAACTGTATTAGGAGTGGGGAATAACAAGATGAGTTAGACACACTCTGACCTCAGGAGGCTCACAGTCACACAGAGCATCTTATTCCCTTCTCACAGTGACTCTATGAGTGTCTTAGGCCATTCCTGCTGGTCTCACAAAATACCACCAACTAGGTAATTCATAAACTATAGAAATTTTTTTCTCACAGTTCTGCAGGTTGGGATGTTCAAGATCATAGTGTGGGGCTGGGTGTGGTTGTTCATGCCTGTAATCCCAGCACTTTGGGAAGCTAAGGATGGTGGATCCCCTGTGGTCAGGAGTTTGAGACCATCTTGGCCAACATGGTGAAACCCTGTCTCTACTAAAAATACAAAAAATTACCCAGGCCTGGTGGCAGGCCCCTGTAATCCCAGCTACTCGGGAGGCTGAGGCAGAAGAATTGCTTGAACCTGGGAGGCAGAGGTTGCAGTGAGCAGTTTGAGATCGCGCCATTGCACTCCAGCTCAGGCGACAAGAGCAAAACTCCATCTCAAAAAAAAAAAAAAAAGAAAAAGAAAAAGAAATTCACAGCATAGGTAGATTTGGTGTTTGGTGAAGGTCTGTTCCATAGATGGTGATTTCTCATGGCATCCTCACATGGTGGAAAAGGTGGCAGGAAAGAGCTCACATCTATTAGTCAAGCTATTTAATTAATGCTTTCCTTTATCTCAACTGATTTTTAACTGAAATTTATTTTAAAAGAAGCTTTGTGCTATTATCATAAATGCAAATCAGAATTATTTTCCATAAATAAGAGATAACCATAAAGTAAGCAAAATAAAAACAAAAATTTATATACTATTGTTGAGGAAGCTCCAACTCTCTTTGTTATGCTCTCTCTTTGTTATGAAAGGGAGACTAGCAAGTATGAGAGGGACATAGCACCTCACTGAGGCTTTCTTCTTGAAATAAACAGAAGGTCTTAACAAGTCCTGAAAGGGAAAAGCTTTGTATACAATTTAATGCATACTGTAAATGACATGGAGGCTTTGAAAACACAGTACTACTTGATACAAAGCCAAGAGAAATATCCCAGTCAAAGCAGAAGAGAGAAACCTAGCGGCTGAAAGCCAGAGCTTAGGTGAAAGAATGTATAAATCAAATTTCACTACCATGATTGTTTTGGAAATATAAGCATCAACTGGAACATGAAACTAAAAGCCATCTTTTAAAATACAAAAATGTTATTTCTTAGTGACGAGGCAGTGCAATGAGTTAGAATACCATTTTAGAAATGAAATAGACATGGATTCAAATCCAGCTAAGCTATTTATTACATGCTTACCCTGTTTTTCTCCAAACTTCAATGTCTTCATCTATAGGCCAATGGAGAGTGATAAGTAGTTTTTAATTATAAACTGGCCATTTGTATATCTTAGGTTAAAGGATAATTTTCCCAAAAAGGTAAAATCATGACTATCATATAGACATAAAATGAACATCTGGAATACATTTTATTTAACTCATTACTAATGAGTGAACCACCGAAATGTTATCATTCATTCAAAGGAGAAGTCCAACAGCAGATACATATATAGATGGGAACACTGAAATAAATTTGCAAGTAGACACAAAACTGTTTATTTCCACAATAAGAGAGGAGAATTTCCTTTCATGATTATGAACAAGAAATATTTGCATTACTATTAGTTTTATCATCAATTTCTGAATTGTTGTGATCAATACAGAAATCTATAGTAAAACACTTTTCAAGTTAACTTCTATCTCAACAGACTTGTAAAATAGCTTAGCCAAAGACCAAGATGTATATCCCTGTAGGATTACGTGGTCTCTAAAGACAGGTATTTCATTGAAAGAATATCCAGTGTGAATATTCCAAAAGAATATCTCTTTTATTTATTCCAAAGTCTTAAATTTTGCCTTATACTTATGTTAAGACTGGATCTGTAAAACTTACCTTTTTATTTTATTTTTTTATTGAGACAGGGTTTTGCTCTGTTACCCAGGCTGGAGTGCAGTGGTGCCATCAGGGCTCACTGAAGCCTCAACCTCCCAGGCTCAAGAGAGATCCTCCCACTTTAGCCTCCCAAGTAGCTGAGATTACAAGTACATGCCACCATGCCCACCTAATTTTTTATTTTTTGTAAAGAATAGGTCTCACTTTGTTGCCCAGTCTGGTCTCAAACTCGTGAGCTCAAGCAATCTACCTGCCTTGGCCTCCCAAAGTGCTTAGAATACAGGCATGAGCCACTGTACCCAGCCAATTGTTCACAATTAACAATTGTTCACATTAAAATATTGCCAACATTAATGATTCTGTAATACTGTGATTAACTAATTGGAGAGATGGAATACATGAACTTTAAGGCCGCTTCAAATTCTACAACTGTAGGATTTGAGCATGTAACGTATTACAATGTTTATATTTTACTAAAGCTAAGTTTCAGAAAGACTAGGAGTAAATTGAAAATCGCCCTGAAACAAACTTAAAAACATTTCTGAAATTCAAAGGTAAGTTAATTAAAAGTTGATAATACAAAAACAAAATTAAAAACAATTTTCAGTAAAATTTGAACTTTATAAAACCAGGCTTTTCCTTATTTAAGAAATATTGACAGGCCGGGCATGGTGGCTCACTCCTGTAATCCCAGCTCTTTGGGAGGCCAAAGTGGCTGGATCACCTGAGGTCAGGAGTTCGAGACCAGCCTGACCAACATGGTGAAACCCCGTCTGTACTGAAAATACAAAAATTAGCCCGACGTCATGGCAGGTGCCTATAATCCCAGCTACTCGGGAGGCTGAGGCAGGAGAATCGCTTGAACCTGGGAGGCAGAAGTTGCAGTGAGTCGAGATCACGCCATTGCACTATAGCCTGGGTGACAAGAACAAAACTCCATCTCAAAAAAAAAAAAAAAAAAGGAAAGAAAAGAAATATTGACAAAGGATGACAACTGTCAAAGAAGAAAAGTGACAAAATCTCCAACTCAGTGTCCTGATCAATATGGAAATTGATGGCAAAACATTTCCAAGACTTTTTCCAAAGACATGGACATGATTTTTAGTGATTTTTAAGTCATTCCTTTGCAAGTCCTTAAACGCTATTTCAATAACAGAAAGTACTGTTTTATAGTGAGAAAGGTAACTAAAGATACATTCTCTAAGCAATTAAGGTAACTTGAGGGTGTTTGGAAGTTGATTTCTTAATTTCATCGTGACTCAAACTCAGATTTCCAGTGAAGTTCTGCAAGTCTGTCAACATTTTCCCACTGGCCCCAGAGTGGCTGGTTCTTATTTTTGGTGCGGGGGCACTTCTCTGTGACAAACACACAACTCGATGATTCTCTCTTCGCCATTTAAACCACCCAAGCCCTCAGATAAACTTAGTGAACCCAGCAAAGGAATTCAAATAACATTTCCTTCTATTCACAAAAACTTCAACTTTTATGTTCAGTAATTAATGGTGCTGTGTAACCAGGGCTAACATTACAAAATAAAGGCAGTTATTATTTACTGCGGCCATGTAATAAAGTGTCAAAGGTTATCACAACAGGATATCTGTGTTTAAATGGAAAGAGATAAAAAAGACCAAGTCAAACTAGTTATCCCTGTTTTGTTTTTCCACTGGAGGGAAGTCTGCTAAAATAACTTCTAAATAGCCAAGTTGCAGTCTCAGCACAAATAGAAACTTTAATGTTCTAGCCCTTCTTTCCTTCCAATTGTGGGTGGCGGTGAGTATTAGAAATAAATCTAATTGAGTACCTGCAATGTGAAGATGCATTTTCTTTGCGTCTTTTCATGATCTGTATGTAGTACGCATTTTCATTCCATCTTATAGAACGAGGGTAGCTAAGTTCTAGAAGCAATCTGGAAACAGATGTGATGAGCCCGTGTTAATGGCTGGGCAACCATGAGCATGAACTTCATCAGGGCTCCACTCGAACCGCCTTCTCTCTGCTTTCAACTCATGGCCTTGCTTTCTCAGATCCCGCTACCATTTCTCAATATAATTCTAACTGCCATCATCTCAGCCCTTCATCCTTGTATTTATGGAAAGAGGTACAGCTTTTGGAGAACCACTGATTCCTCTCCCTGGGCTGATAGATGAAGACAGGGAAGCTCTGAGAGCTTCAGGTTACATATACAGTCATGTGTTGCTTAACCACCAGGATACTCTTCTGAGAAACGCATCATTAGGGGATTTCATCCTTGTGCAAGCAACATGGAGTGTAAGTTACACAAACCTAGCTAGTATAGCCTACTACACGCCCAAGCTATATGGTGTAGCCTATTGCTCCTAGGTACCAAACCTGTACAGCATGTGACTGTCCTGAATACCGTAGGCAACTGCAACATAGTGGTAAATATTTATGGATCTAAACATGAAAACAGAAAAGCTACAGTAAAAATATGGCATGAAAGCTCAAAACTGTCCACCTGTATAGGGTACTTACCATGAACAAAGCTTGCAGAACTAGAAGTTATTTTGAGTGAGTCAGCGAGTGAGTGGTGAGTGAATGTGAAGGCCTAGGACGTGACTGTACACTACTGTAGACTTTATAAACACTGTACACTTAGGCTACACTAAATTTACTTTAAAAGTTTTCAGGATGGACAGCAGGAAGAGAGTGAGGATCAAAAACCCACCTATCGGGTACTATGCTCATTATCTGAGTGACAAAATAAACTGTACACCAAAGTCCTGAGACATGCAATTTACCCATGTAACAAACCTGCACATATACCTTCTGAACTTAAAAGTTGGAAAGAAAAAAAAAAAGGAACTGAATAGATGTGAGTTTAAATCCAATTAACCATTTATTATACAGTCAGGCACCCCATAATGATGTTTTGGTCAATGATAGCATATAAAACAGTGGTCCCATAAAGATTATAAAGGAGTATAAAGAAAACCTATTCTGTTTTCTTTCTTCAATAATAAATTAACCTTAGCTTGCTGTAACATTTTTCCTTTTGAAACTTTTTAATTTTTTAAACTTTTGACTCTTTTGTAAAAACACTTAGCTTAAAACACAAACACATTGTACAGCTGTACAAATTTTTTTCTTTATATCTTTACTCTGTATTTTTTTCTATTTTTGAAATGTTAAATTTTTTTTTTTTTTTTTGAATTTTGTTGAAAACTAAGACAAACACATACATTAGCCTAGGTCTACACAGTCAGGATCATCAGTATCACTGCTTTCCACCTTCACATCTTGTCCCAGTGGCAGATCTTCAGTGGCAATAATAAGCATGGAACTGTCACCTCCTACAGGGACAATGCCTTCCTCTGGAATACTTCCTGAAGGACCTGCCTGAGGCTGTTTTACAGTTGACTTTTTTTTTTTTTTTGAGACGGAGTCTTGCTCTGTCGCCCAGGCTGGAGTGCAGTAGCAAAATCTAGGCTCACTGCAACCTCCGCCTCCTGGGTTCAAGTGATTCTCCTGCCTCAGCCTCCCGAGTTGCTGGGACTACAGGCATGAGCCACCATACCCGGCTAATTTTTTTTGTATTTTTAGTAAAGACGGGGTTTCACCATGTTAGCCAGGCTGGTCTCGAACTCCTGACCTCAAGTGATCCATCCGCCTCGGCCTCTCAGAGTGCTGGGATAACAGGCATGAGCCACTGCCCCAGACCAACTTATTTTTTATATATGTAAGTAGAAGAATGAAGCCAGACACAGTGGCTCACGCCTGTAATCTCAGTAGTTTGGGAGGCCAAGGTGGGCAGAGCACTCGAGGTCAGAATTTTGAGACCAGCCTGGCCCACATGGTGAAACCCCATCTCTACTAAAAATACAAAAATTAGCCAGGAGTGTTGGTGCACGCTTCTAATCCCAGCTACTTGGGAGGCTGAGGCAGGAGGATTGCCTGAACCCGGGAGGCGGAGTTGCAGTGAGCCGAGATCTCACCACTGCATTCCAGCCTGGGTGACAGAGCAAGACTCCGTCTCAAAAAATAAAAAATTATCATATCCTGTAAATATCTAAACCAGTAATGTAGTCGTTTATTATCAACTATTATGTACTTTACATAATTGTATGTGCTGAAGTTTTATACAACTAACAGTGCGGTAGGTTTGTTTACACCAGCATTACCATAAACTTGGGAGTAATGCATTGTGCCATTGATGTTAAAGGCTAGTCAATAGGCAATAGGAATTTTTCATCTCCTTTATAATCTTTATGGAACCACCATTTTATACACTATCTTTCGTTTACCAAAACGTCATTATGAGGTTCATGACCGTATAATCAATGCTTAATTGGATTTAAACCCACATCTATTCAGTTTCTAAGTTGATGCCTTCTCCCTTATGCATTACCTCTTTATTGAAAAATAAGCTTGTATTCTTTTTAAAATTGACTTTACGGACAGGCGTGGTGGCTCACGCCTGTAATCTCAGCACTTTGGGAGACCGAGACAGGCAGATCACCTGAGGTCAGGAGTTTGAGACCAGCCTGGCCAACATGGCAAAACCCTGTCTTTACTAAAAAATACAAAAATTAGCCAGGTATGGTGGTGCATGCCTGTAATCCCAGCTACTCAGGAGGCTGAGGTGGGAGAATCGCTTGAACCCAGGAGGTGGAGGTTGCAGTGAGCCAAGATCACACCACTGTACTCCAGCCTGGGCGACAGAGCAAGACTCTTTCTCAAAAAAAAAAAAAAAAAAAAATTGGCTTTACATGTTTATTTTAAAAATAATTCCAGCTATGGCCGGGCGCGGTGGCTGAAGCCTGTAATTCCAGCACTTTGGGAGGCTGAGGCGGGTGGATCACGAGGTCAGCAGATCGAGACCACGGTGAAACCCTGTCTCTACTAAAAATAGAAAAAATTGGCTGGGCATGGTGGTGGGCGCCTGTAGTCCCAGCTACTCGGGTGGCTGAGGCAGGAGAATGGCCTGAACCCGGGAGGCGGAGCTTGCAGTGAGCCGAGATCGCGCCACTGCACTCCAGCCTGGGCGACACAGCGAAACTCCGTCTCAAAAAATAATAATAATAATAATAATAATAATAATAATAATAATTCCAGCTATGTAAGAAAACACAATAAGAAAGTAAAAATTACTCAAATTCCCACCATGCAGTGGTTAATACTTGGATATATTATTTTCAAGGTTGTTTTGATTGCTGTTGTTTTTGTTTTTGAGATGGGTTCTCACTCTGTCACCCAGGCTGGAGTACAGTGGCGCACTCACAGCTCACTGCACCCTCAAGCTCGTGGCTTCAAACAATTCTCTCACCTCAGCCTCCCAAGTAGCTAGGACTACAGGCACATGCCGCCATGCTTGGCTGTTTTCCAGTTTTTAAAATACATCTTACAAAACTGAAATCATCTAGTAATAACATTCTATAACCTCCTTATTTTCACTCAACAGGACATCAGTACCATTTTTTCATTAAATATTTTAAGAACATGGTTGCTTATCATTGCAAATAACTCCTTCATATTAATGTACTAATTTATTTAAATGATTCCAGTAACATTTTAAACCAATTTTGGTTATCAAAATCTTTCATCTTAGATGTTTATTCTATAAGTGGAGTTATTGCGTGAATAACTCATAGAAATCAGAAATTAAGACTATAAGGTTTCCAGCCTGGGCAACATGGCCAAACCCCGCCTCTACAAAAAAATATAAAACTTTGTTGGGCATGGTGGTGCACGCCTGTAGTCCCAGCTACACAAGAGGCTCAGGTGGGAGGATTGCTTGAGCCTGGGAGGTTGAGGCTGCACTGAGCAGAGATTGTACCACTGCACTCCAGCCTAGGCAACAGAGTAAGACCCTGTCTCAAAAAGAAAAAAAAAAAAAAAAAGACTATGTGTTTTATCAACAGTTGCCTGTGCAATGGGCTAAAGAGCAGGGACTTCCAAACAAAGAAAAAAAGAGTTATGTATAATAAAGTATAATAAAGATATTAACATGTCTGAATGCTTTATAACACACATTTTTTTTTTTTTTTTTTTTTTTTTTTGAGGTGGAGTCTCACTCTCTCGCCCAGGCTGGAGTGCAGTGGCGCGATCTCGGTTCACTGCAAGCTCCGCCTCCCGGGTTCACACCATTCTCCTGCCTCAGTCTCCCGAGTAGCTGGGACTACAGGCACCCGCCACCGCACCCAGCTAATTTTTTTGTATTTTTAGTAGAGACGGGGATTCACCATGTTAGCCAGGATGGTCTCGATCTCCTGACCTTGTGATCCAACCGCCTTGGCCTCCCAAAGTGCTGGGATTACAGGTGTAAGCCACCGCGCCCGGCCTATAACACACATTTCTTAAAACTAAAAAGAAAAACTTTTCATTTAGGCAGCACTTACACAATACCAAAAGAATCAGGTCAAGAACGAAAAATGATAAAGATGGAAAATTATCAGGCAGTTTTGTCTAAGTGCTGAATCATCTGTATGATTTTGGTAATATCTGGGATGAAAGTGTACTTAGTCTTTAAAGTACAAGGGGAAAAACAATACAACCACGCTGCAATCTAAAAATGAAATGCAATGAGATATGTTTTGAACATTTCTATATGAAGCATAAAAAGTCACTGGGAAATGTGAAGTAAAGTGGTATTACAACCACAATGTTCACTGACATTTTTCCACCCTTCACCCTGTTGAGTCTCTTGCAAGCAGACTTGAACATACCTGCTGAGTTGGGTCTAGCCAGAATTTTATAGGAGCTATAGTTCTCAACACACACAAAGGGGTTTGCTTGCATGTGTAGCATATATTAGATAAAGGATAACTAGAGCATAAAAATATTGGGAGAAAACAGCTGGCAGCAAGAAACCATACAGCAACAGTCTCAAGAAGAAATAGGTTCAGTAACATTTAAATTGCTTATCGTGACTAGCCAGGTTTGCAGATGTAAAAAGCACCTTTCTCCATAACAACTGACTTACTAACATGAGCATGTGAGAGCCCTTTTAAGGCTATGTGGATTAGAATGTGGCATACCAAGAGTTTCACCCAATGCCACAGAGATCCTCTTCTTTGATAGACTGGCTGATAGGTTAAACAGAATTTTCCTAGAATTATTCCCTCTCTTATAAATTGCCCATATCTCACTTATTTCCCTGAAAAAAAAATTTTTTTTCTGGCATTAAGCTTTTTTTTTTGAGATGGGGTCTCGCTTTGTCGCCCAGGCTGGAGTGCGGTGGCACGATCTTGGCTTACTGCAGCCTCCACCTCCTGCCTCCCAGGTTCAAGACATTCTCCTGCCTCAGCCTCCTGAGTAACTGGAATTACAAGCATGAGCCACCACGCCCAGCTAATTTTTCTAGTTTTAGTAGAGATGGGGTTTCACCATGTTGGCCAGGCTGGTCTCGAACTCCTGGCTGCAAGTGATCTGCCCACCCCGGCCTCCCAAAGTGCTGGGATTACAGGTGTGAGCCACCTTGCCCCAGCCACATTAAGCATTGTTAGGCTTTAAAAAACAACAAGGCCGGGTGTGGTGGCTCACGCCTGTAATCCCAGCACTTTGGGAGGCCAAGGTGGGTGGATCACCTGAGGTCGGGAGTTCAAGATCAGCCTGGCCAATATGGAGAAACACTGTCTCTACTAAAAATACAAAATTAGCTGGGCGTGATGGCGCATGCCTATAATCCCAGCTACTCAGGAGGCTGAGGCAGGAGAATCGCTTGAACCTGGGAGGTGGAGGTTGAGATGAGCCGACATTGTACCATTGCACTCTAGCCTGGGCAACAAGAGCGAAACTCTATCTCAAAAACAAACAAACAAACAAAAACAACAACAAGCAAAAACTCCCTCTCATGCTCCATTCCGTGATCATTTACCATTATTGTCAAGGAACCACCTTAATTTTTGCTATCTGTGAGAGAGAGGAGGGAGGGAAGGGAAGGGGAGAGAGAAGCACCAGAAGGAGAAAAAAACCTCATTACGGCTCTGAGAGAATGTTTAGGAAAAATAAGGATGATTTATCCCACATCTTGAAGGCTGGATTTTAAAGAACTAGGTAGACATAGTTATATGCTTTCTTGACTGGGATTAAATTATAACCAACAAAGGATCGGTAAAATCACAGTTGATCTTGGCAAAGTTGCCTCTGCCTCATCATTCAGAATTCAGCTCCGATGTCACTTCCTTGGAGAGCTGCTCCTTTGACTCCCAGGTATAATATAGAACCTGAGTCAACTTCTAACTCCCCCTTATTATTAAGGACCCTGCACAGCACTTGTGGCTATTACATTTGGAATTTTTTACAAGTTGGTGTGTGTTTGCTTCCTTGTTTTCTGTGTGCCTGCACTATAGTGACAGCTTCAAGAGAACATGGTTATTAGTCTTATGGACGGTATTGCTAGTCACCTACTCAAGATGCATTTAATTGTACCCTACTTCCCAAGTTTGTTTACAGAAAACAATGAGCCCATCAAAGAAAACAAAAGCAAACAAATGCTACATTTCTTAGCTCCCCTGCTGCTAGGGGCAGCCACGAGATGTGCAAAGAGATACGACCAGAAATTGTTGTGTAGAGCTCTTCGGGAAAGCATCCTGGAGGGAGGAATCCTCTGGAACACACCTTCTCCCCTTCCATTTCCCCTTCCTTATTGGAATGCAGACACTGCTGGAGGGAGAGCAGCAAGCTGGGACCACATAGAGAAGGTAGAGGCAGGCATGGTCCCCAGTGGCCCCTTGGAGCCACTGCACAGGCACTGGACTGTCTGTGTCTAGACTTCTAATTACAGGAGAAAAATAAAACCCTTATTTGGTATAAGCCATTGCTGTCGGTGTTTCTGTCATTTCCTGCCAAAAGTCATTCCCAGTTGATATATCGCAGTATTCCTAGTAATTTGAACAGTGTCTGGCACATGGTAGATGTTCAACATTTGTGGAGGGGGGTGAGATTGAAGGCTATTCACCATCAGGCCCTAATATAAAATAATAGATATATATTGGAGTTCGAAGATGCCAATTAACCATATTCCTCATTCCTAAGGATTCCAAGTCAATTGACAATAGACGCAGAAAATAGAGTTTCTAAATGACCTTTCATTCATTCATTCGTTCGATATTTATCGAACTCCTATTATGTAGCACACACCGACTCCTATTATGTAGCACACACCATACCAAGCAATGCGGATAAAGCAGCAGATGTAACAGACCAAAATGCCTGCCCACGTGGTGCCTTTATTTAGTGGTAGAAGAAAGACCATAAACAAGATATATGTGTGTGCTAGGAGTTGGGGGACAATTTGAAGAAGAGAATCACAAAAGTCCTCCCTGAAGAGTCATTTGAATATAGTTCTAAGGGAGCAATATGGGACTATGCGAGGGAAGAATATTCTAGGCAGACAGTAGAGCAAATCTGTGGGCCTGTCGTGGACATTTTCAAGGTCTTGACCGTATGCCTCAAGTTTTCCCATTTTAGTGCCAGCCTGATGTCAAATGACCAGCATCAGCACCCCTTATGCCTGAAGGCCTTCTCTGGGCACCGGACCCTGCCTTACCCCAGGCCTGAGACAGGCCCCTCAGGAGGGCTAACATTGTTCACCCCTGACGTGCAAGCTCTACACCGGCTCCCAAACCTTGCCAGTGGAATTGAGATCAGTTGCCCACAGGGGTAGTTGGCTGAGTGGCACACCCTTTCCTTTCCATCTCCTTTCCCAATTTCCTTCACTTTCCAAATAAACAATTTATATTCAAATCCTTGTCTCCAACTCTGTTCCTGGTGGAGGACACAAAGTGAGAAAGACCCTGAGTTTGGATATGTAGGGAGGCCGGGATTGCCGTACCTGAGGGAGGGAATGGAGAGAGTGACACAGACTCATGGCACAAGGTCTTGTAGGACCCCACACACTCCAGCTTTTATGCCAAGATAGGAAGCCTTTGGAGGGTTTGGGGTATGGCCTTGACTTACGTTTTAAATGTTCACGCCAGGCGCCATGGCTCACACCTGGAATTCTAGCACTTTGGGAGGCCAAGGTGGGTGGATTGCTTGAGCCTAGGAGTTTGAGGCCAGCCTGGGAAATATGACAAAACCCTGTCTCTACTAAAAATACAGAAATTAGCCCAGTGTAGTGGCACACACCTGTTGTCCCAGCTACTTGGGGGACTGAGGCAGGAAGATCGCTTGAACCTGGGAGGTCAAGGCTGCAGTGAGCTGAGATGGTGTCGCGGCACTTCAGCCTGGGTGACAAAGTGCAACCCTGTCTCAATCAATCAATCAATCAGTCAAACAATCAATCAATAAATGCTCACTCTAGCTGCTGTGCTCAGAATGGGTGATAGGACACAATGTTGGAAGCAGGGAAACTTTTTTTTTTTTTAAATAGAGATAGGGTCTTACTATGTTGCCCAGGCTGATCTTGAACTCCTGAGCTCAAATGATCCTCCTGCCTCAGCCCCACAAAGTGCTAGGATTAGAGGCAAGAGCCACCACACCCGGCCTGGAAGCAGGGAAACTTCTAATAAGGAAACTATTACAACTAGTGCAGGTAATAAATGATCAGAGCTAGGGTCAGAGTGGTAGCTTTATGACTGTCAAAGCTGGAGTGAAGAACACTGCCTAGACACAATGCCAGCATGATCTTCCCGTCCCTGGTCACCTCAGTTGAATTCATCCTCCAGTAGAGCAGCTGGAAAACCTCAGACCTCCAGGTGCTGAGCAGAGTCAGCATTCACAAAGTCACACACTCAGGTCTGAGTCCTGGCTTCATCACTTACTACCAATGTATCTTTGCCCAAGGTGCCTAATGTCTCTAAGGCTAAAATATATTACCTACCATATAGGACTGCTGTGAAGAATTAAATTAAACAAGAGAATGTTTGTAAATTGCTGAGCACAATGCTTGGACCAATAAATTACAGCTTTAATATGATCATTCTGATTATCATACTTCATCAATTATAAGACATCATAGCTACTAAATGCCTTGTTATTTATCTACCTCCAAGGAAGAATAAAAATGGGGCCACTTAAATATGACGCAAGGTCTTAATGACAGTCCTGCATTATACATGAATGAGACACATCAGCTCTTCCCTGCTTTGAAGTATCTTTTTTTTGAGACGGAGTCTTGCTCTGTCGCCAAGGCTGGAGTGCCGTGCCACGATCTCAGTTCACTGCAACCTTTGCCTCCTGGGTTCAAGCCATTCTACTGCCTCAACCTCCCCAATATCTGGGATTACAGGTATGCACAACAACGCCCAGCTAATTTTTATATGTTTAGTAGAGATGGGGTTTCACCATGTTGGCCAGGCTGGTCTCAAACTCCTGACCTCATGATCTGCCCATCTTGGCCTCCCAAAATGCTGGCTTTACAGGCATGAGCCACTGCGCCCGGCTGAAGTATCTTTCATCTGTTCCAAGGAATTTGGCCATTTCTCCTGCCTTCAGTTGCATGATGTGTGATGGGAAATGCTTTTGCATATATCTGAGAAACAGCATGAACTCAGTATAACTGGCAGCTTCATCTCCTTGAGGTTGTCTGTCTTCTTAGATTCCTTCCACAAAACACTTAGAGGAATTGATGTCATTCCTCCTTTGACAAATACTTGTTTCAATAACATCATTTGCACCCTGCTACTTTACTTCTGTAGCCACAAAAACTGTGAAAACCGTGGATACAATAACTTTTCTTTTTAGTGCTGAATCACTGTGTATTCTTTCATAAAGTATATAAATGTCCATGAAACTGAACATGTATGTTTCCAACCATGGGCAAAATGTCATTGAAGCAACACTTTTGGATGTATCTGACTAAGTTAACAGATTCATAAGCAAGAAAAACTACATCATGACCCAACAGAAATGGATACTCATGTGTGCTAAAACTCACATACTATGATGTTTTTAGCAGCAGTAGGGGAGAAAAAGTAAGATGTTTTCCTCACCCATCACAAGGTTCATGGCTGAGGCCCCTGTAACAAAAGGTGACCTAACAAGAGAAAAGCATACAGATTTATTTCATATAAGTTTTACGTGACATGGGAGCCGTCACAAAAGAAGACCTGAAGAAACAGATACAAGTGTGTACTTTTATGAAGAATCATGTCAAATTATAATCGGAGGACAAAAGGGTATGATCTAATGGGAATAAGCTGGGGGGAATTTACAAGGTCTATTTCTTCAGATTCTTCTTGGCATCTCTGTGTCTTCATTCCTTTCCTCCAGGTATAGGGAGGACCTCTCTGGAAGGAGAGTCTAATCACCTACTTTCAGGGGAAGGTCAGCTAGTTTTTATGGACTACATTAGGGGAGAAGGGTGAGACAGATCAGAGAGACCTTCTTGCTTCTGTGGTTTTCTCAAATCCAAGGTGCCATATTTCAGACGTAGCATGTCCTGAACCCCATTCACAACCCTATTCATAAAAGCCTCAAACTGGAAACTTCCCAAATATCCATCAATGGCAGAATAGAGAAAAGTTGGTATATGCATACTATGAAATACGCAGCAATGAGAATGAATAAAAAAGTACTAGCAACAACATATGTAAACCTGACAGATGTAATATGGAGAAAAAGAAACCAGATAACAAAATACAATTCCCTTTCTATGAAGTTCAAAAACAATCAAAACTCATCTATGCTGTCAGAAGTCAGGAGAGTTGCTACTTGCGGTGGGGGTGGAGTTGAATAATGACTGCTTTTGAATAAGAGAGGAGCATCTAAGAGGCTGATAATGTTCTCTTTCTGGAGTTAGGTGCTGACAACCTGGGTGTGAATGGCTTATGAAAATTACAATTCACTGAGTTGTGCACTTATGACTTTTTCTGCAGTTATTTTCATTTTTTTTGAGACAGGGTCTCACTCTGTCACTGGCACTGGAGTGCAGTGGTATAACCATAGCTCACTGTAGCCTCGGATTCCTGCGCTCAAGCAATCCTCAACCCTCAGCTTTCTCAATAGCTGGGACTGCAGGCACGTGACATCACACCTGGCTAATTTTTATTTTGTAAAGATGGGGTCTTGCTATGTTGTCCAGTCTGATCTCAAACTCCGTGCCCCAAGCAGTTCTCCTGCCTCAGCCTTCCAAAGTGCTAGTATTACAGGTGTGAGCCACTGCACCCGGCCATTTTTCTCTAAGTATACTATAGATCAAAAAAGTTAAAAATACTGAAGACCCAGAGTGTGTTTACATATTTATATGTGTATATATATAGATATATACACACATACATACACATACACATACATAGCTATGTGTACATGAGTGTATATAACTACAAAACTGATCTTTATTGGGATGAAAAAGTGACACTTGAGTGAGGGATGACTTGTCACATCTTATAAAATTTTACTGATTGAAATTTTATGTAAAACAGAAGGCTGAAGCAGGAAGATTGCTCGAGGCCAGGAGTTCAAGACCATCCTGGGCAAATAGCAACACTGTGTCTCTAAAAAATATATGTATTTTTTTATTGAGACAGAGTCTCACTCTGTGGCCCAGACTGGAGTGCAGTGGCGTGATCTCGGCTCCACTTCCCAAGTTAAAGTGATTCTCCTGCCTCAGCCTCCCAAGCAGCTGGGACAACAGGGGCACACTATCACACTCAGTTAGTTTTTAATTTTTTCGTAGAGAAAAGGTCTCACTATATTGAAAAATTTTTTTTTTAACTTTTCTTCAAAACAAAACAATCAACACTTCATTCTTTGCCTCTTGCATGTAGTTGCAATCAGAAACATTTTATTGAATAAGAAAAATAACTTTCTTTTTATAATTTTATTTTTGTTTTCTTTCAAGAAAAATTCCCATTGAACCTGCGTGCACCCCAAACACTCACCTATGCTATGTACTGAAGTTTGCCCCTCGTTTAAAGTGTTTTTATCTAGTGGTAGTTTTCCTCAGATAATTAGGACTTCCTGTGAGTGGAAACCGCTGCAGAAACACAGCAGAAGAAACAAAAATTTCTTCCTTGGAAAAGCTTGGAAAGTATTCCTGCAGAAATGTGTAAAACTGTGGCTTCTGACACAAGAATCCTCAGCTCAGAAGGTCAAGGCTTAATCATTAGATGAGATGAGACTGATGAACTAGAGGAATGCCCAGGATTCGATGGCATTGTTTTCTCTGCACACTAGAAAATTGTCTCTTGTTATTTAGGCTGCAATTTACCAAACTTCCAGTCATTTCCCTTCACTTCTGTAATAGCCAAGGAGGTGAAGAAGACTGAAATATTCTCCCCAGGAATACCCAACCTTCTTTTCCTACACACTATAGTGTAAGTACTTCTCATATGTTCTTACATGCTTGGCTGCACGATTCAGTTTACATTCCTACTCCATGAGTAGATTAATTTATCAACCAGTTGAAAACTATCAACAGAATTCCAGATACTCCAACTAGATTAGAAGAATCACCCAGCCCAGCCCAGCCCAGCCCACTCTCTGCACCTGCGAAATCATGACATATAAGAAAACGGGGGCCGGGCACGGTGGCTCACACCTATAATCCTAGCACTTTGGGAGGCCTAGGTGGGTGGATCACCTGAGGTCAGGAGTTCAAGACCAGCCTGGCCAAAAATACTAAAAATACAAAAATTAGCCAGGCATGGCGGAGGGCACCTGTAATCCCAGTTACTTGAAAGGCTGATGCAAGAGAATCACTTGAACCCTGGAGGTGGAGGTTGGAGTGAGCCCAGATTGTGCCACTTCACTGCAGCCTGGGCAAAAGAGCAAAACTCCATCTCAAAAAAAAAAAAAAAAAAAAAAAAGAAAGAAAAGAAAAGAAAAGAAAAGAAAATGGTTGATGCTTTAAGTCACCGGGTTTTGGTGAAGTGTGTTATGCATCAATACATAACTGGAACAGCAGCAATTTGTTTCCAATGATGGGTAACTATAAGGAAATACACTAATTTTTGTAGATTTGGGAAAAGACTGAGAAACTTATTAACCCCAAGAGAATTGCAAAATAAGATAATTGAAATAAATCTTAGAGACCCATTGGTACCAATGGGTCTTTTATTTTATCAATTTTTTTTTTTTTTTTTGAGACAGAATCTTGCCCTGTTGCCCAGGCTGGAGGGCAGTGGCCCAATCTTGGCTCACTGCAACCTCTGCCTCCTATGTTCAAGCGATTTTCCTGCCTCAGCCTCCCGAGTAGCCGGGATTACAGGCACATGCCACCACACCTGGCTTTTTTTTTTTTTTTTTTTGTAGCGATGGGGTTTCACCCTATTGCCCACGCTAGTCTTGAACTCCTGAGCTCAAGCGATCCGCCCGCCTCAGCCTCCCAAAGTGCTGAGATTAGAGGCGTGAGCCACCATACCAGCCTCTGATTCCTTTTTGTTTATCTATTTTTTTTGTAAGAGACAGGGTCTCACTCTGTTGACCAGGCCGGAGGGCAGTGTTAAGATAATAGCTCAGTGCAGCCACAAACCCCTGGGCTCAAGCAACTTTCCCACCTCATCCTCCCAAAGTGTTGGGATTACAAGCATGAGCCACCACGTCCAGCCCCAACCTTTACCTTTAAAGTTTCAAGGTCAGCCCGTGTTCCTCTGCTCTTCTCAAATACACTCAATCCTTTGGTAATTTCTTTCAGTCTCATGGCTTTAAACATCATCCATATATCCTTAACTCCCAAATTATATCTGGCCCAGACCTTTCACCTGAACTCCAGACTCGCTTATTAAACTACTTACTCAATTTCTCCTCTTGGATGTCTAATACATATGTTGAAATTCGCCTGGCCAAAACTTGACTCCTGTCCTTCCACCCCCCACCCCCAACTTGTTCCTCATGCAGTCTTCCATATTGCAGCAAATTTCAACTCCATTTATCCAGTTGCTCTGGCCTAAAACCTTGAATTTCATCCTTGCATGCTCTCTTTTTCTCACTTTCTGTAGCCTATCCACCAGAAAATCCTGTCGGCTCCATCATCACAATGTATCCAGAATCCAACCGCTTCTATCACTTCTGCTAACAATAAACACCCTGGTCTAAGTCATCATCATCTCTCCCCTGGATGAAGCCACAGCTCACAGCAGCTGGAGGATGGATGCCCCTCTAAGTAAAGGGGATTTGAGCAGGGCACTGACAGCATCCACTCCAGTGACAGCACACAGAGCTGCACCTGCCACCCATGTCATCAGGCTCTCCATGTTAAAGCTCTTTGCCTTGCAGCACAGATACTTACTCACTCATTTGACAAACATATTGTAAACCAAAAAGTATCTGAGACAAGTCTCAATCACTTTAGAAGTTTATTTTGCCAAAGTTGAGGACACACCTGGTAGACAAGTCTGTACCTTTCTCCAAAGATGACTTTGAAGGCTTCAATATTTAAAGGGGAAAAGCAGGCTGTGGGAGAAACAGGGAGGGTACGGTCACATTCCTGAATCCACACGTTGCAAGAGAAAAGGAGCAGGTAAGGGAAAAGCTTGCTATGTGTCCTTCTTGTTCTCAATAAATTGTCACTTTCCACAAGATAAGGTGAACACAGAGTGGAGACATTTAACCTTTAATCTGCTGCTATCCGCTTAGGAACAAAATGAAAGGCAGTTGCTTGCATCATGACTCAGCTTTCAGCTGAATTTTTTCCTTTTGGCTTAGTGAATGAGGGTCCCAGAGTTTTTATTTTCCTTTCACAATATCCTGAGCACTTACTCCACGCCATGCGCTTTTCTTTTTTTTTTTTAGACGGAGTCTCACTCTGTCACCCAAGGCTGGAGTGCAGTAGCGCGATCTCGGCTCACTGCAACCTCCGCCTCCCGGGTTCACGCCATTCTTCTGCCTCAGCGTCCAAGTAGCTGGGACTACAGGCACCCGCCACCACGCCCGGCTAATTTTTTGTATTTTTAGTAGAGATTGGGTTTCACCATGTTAGCTAGGATGGTCTTCATCTCCTGACCTCGTGATCCGCTTGCCTCGGCCTCCCAAAGTGCTGGGATTACAGGCACGAGCCACTGAGCAAGGCACGTGAGATTCTTGGAGCTCATACATTTGCCCCTAATATTCTAGAGGGGACAATGACAAGACTGGACTCAGCAGTGACCAGATTGATTCTTTTGCATTGTCCCTATGAGATCCAGAATTATTTTAGTTCCTTCCTTCTTACTCTGTATATAAATTGGTCTTCAATTAAATAGGAAAAATAGGCTGGGCACAGTGGCTCATGCCTGTTAATTCCAGCACTTTGGGATGCTGAGGTGGGCGGATTGCTTGAGTTCAGGAATTTGAGATCAGCCTGGGTATTATGGCGAAACCCCATCTCTACCAAAAAATACAAAAATTAGCTGGGTGTGGTGGCATGCGCCCATAGTCCCAGCTACTCGGGAGGCTGAGGCAGGAGGATCACCTGAGCCCAGTTGAGGCTGCAGTGAGCTGTGATCAGGCCACTGCACTCCAGCGTCGGTGACAGAGTGAGACCTTGTCTAAAAAATATACGTATATATATATATATGAGAAAAATAAACATGTACACATATAACATACACACGTGTATATATTAATATGTATTTGTGTATATATACATATATATGTTTGTATAAATATAGGGAGAAAACCAAAAAAGTTTTATACGTACATATACATTTTTCTAGTTTCTGGGATATGTGTGTATACATATGTATGTATGTATACACATACACACTTACCTTTAAAAGTTAGAAGGCCTCAGGGTAGACCCTGGCCTAAGCCACCAGCTTTTCTTCTTTCTTCATCTTCTGATTTCTCTAGTTGATGTCACCCAGTCCCACGGCTTTAAAATCCACCTACTTATTTGCGGATGACTCCTGGTTAAAAGAGAGGAAGGGAAGTGCTTAGTGCAATGCACTGGCAATGAAGGACCACCAGTTCAGGCTTCATTTGAAGACACAACCTTAAAAGTGAAATTGCTGGGTTCGCTGGATCACGTCTGTAATCCCAGCACTTTGGGAGGCCAAGGCAGGCAGATCACAAGGTCAGGAGTTTCAGATCAGCCTGACCAACATGGGGAAATCCCTGTCTCTACTAAAAATACAAAAATTAGCCAGGTGTGGTGGCGCACACCTGTAATCCCAGGTACTCAGGAGGCTGAGGCAGGAGCTTCAGCCTTGAACCTGGGAGGTGGAGGTTGCAGTCAGCCGAGATCATACCACTGCACTCCAGCCTGGGCGACAGAGCGAGATCCATCTCAGGGAAAAAAAAAAAAAAAAAAAAGTCAAGTTGGGGAACTTACAGCAAAACTAAAAAGGCTTTTTCCAAAGTGAAGAGTCCACATAAAACATGTGGACCAGAGTGTGAAATTGAGTATCCTACCTTCTTCATTTCCCACTGGGAGAATTTAAGAATATAAACATGCTGCCTGACCCACATGTAAGACAGCTGGGCTTCTGTGTAGTTATAGATATACTCTAAACATCACTAAGGCTAGGGCTATGTTCTCAACCGGGGAGTGGTTTTGCCTCCATGGAACATTTGGCAACTGACTGGAGATTTTTTTCAGTTGTCAAAATTGGAGGGGAGGCCGGGTATTGTGGCTCACGCCTGTAATCTCAGCACTTTGGGAGGTGGGCAGATCACCTGAGGTCAGGAGTTAAAGACCAGCCTGGCCAATATGGCAAAACCCTGTCTCTACTAAAAATACAAAAATTAGCTGAGTGTGGTGGTGCCTGCATGTAGTCCCAGCTACTCAGGAGGCTGAGGCAGGAGAATCAATTGAATCCAGGTGATAAAGCTTGCAGTGAGCTAAGATCAAGCCATTGCACTCAAGCCTGGATGACAAAGCGAGACACTGTCTCAAAAAAATAAAATAAAAAATAAAAATTGGAGGGGAGATGCTAATGGCATCCAGGTAGAGGCCAGGAATACTGCTAAACATTCTACAATTCACAGGACAGCCATCCAGACATTATCTGGCCCCAAATGTCAACACTGCTGAGATTTAAAAACCCTGGGCTGAGGATAAGTCCTTTCTCTTGCCTGTCCCCTCCACCCTCCCATTCTATCCCGCTTTGGAGCTCTCATCCCTTCAATGATGTTCTAATTTAAATACTTACGACTCTATCAGTTTAGACATCTACTTTTCAGTCTAAGTCTCAGTTTCTGTAGTAGCTAATCTGCAAAGATTGCCTCCCATAAAACACACCTCTTGTATTTATGCCCTCAGATAGTCCTCTATCCTTGAACCTGACTCATTTTAACCGAAGGGATGTCGCAGATGTTACACAAAGCTGGATCTGGGCCTAAGCCTTAGGAAGGCCTGGTGGCTTCTGCTTTAGGGGGTGTGAAGGTGCCATGTACGAAGTCAACATGGAGAGGCCATGTAGACAGAGAGAAGCTCTGAAACTGCATGAGGAGAGAGAAAGGACCTGTGTCCCAGCCGAGCCCAGCCTTCTGACTATTCCTGTCAAGGCATTAGACAAGCCCATTGAGCCTCATGGTAACTGTAGGCAATGCAGACATCCCAAGGAACAGAGGAACTGCCCAGCTGAACCCAGTCAGCTCACGGAATTCTAAGAGGTAACAAAACAGCTGTTGTTTTAAGCCAGGAAGTTTTGAGATAGTTTGTAATGCAGCAACAGACAACTGAAACTGTTACCTTATCTCTCTACAATGAAAAGATGGTATGAGATCAGATTTCAAATTATGTTTAGACTCAGAATCCTAAACAAAATCTTATCTGGAAGCACAATATATGTATATCTGTGAGGAATGCTTTTTGAGACGCAAGTGACAGAAAACTCTGCACTGGTTTAGACAATAGTGGCTTCTTCCTCACATGGCAAGAAGTCTGGAGCCAGGTGGTTGCCGGAATTGGTTCAGTGACTCACGGAGGTCAGAGCCAATGTTTCTGAGATTCCAGGCATTCCTGTGCTTACAGCCACATGGTCACAAGATTGCTGTTGTAGTGGCAGACATGATGTTAGCATGGAAGGGAGGAGGAAGACAGGAAAGGACCATATCAGCCACATATGTCCCTTTTTAGTAAGAAAATAAAAGCTTCCTAAAAACTTTAGCAGCAACTGCTAAAGTGGCTTCTTCTCACATTTCGTGGGCTAAAACTGGGTCATATGCCAATCCATAGCTTCCAGGGAGACTGAGAAACTGAGGAAGAGGATTGTCATGAATGACCTTGACTACACTCCATAGCTTGAGGTTGAGCCCATTTCCCTGCACACAAAAATCAGGGTCAGGAAGAAAGAGTGAGGGAAGGGTTCTGAGCAATAAATAACTAGCTTCTGAAACAATGTAAAAAAAAAAAAAAAAGCATAAAATGCAGTTAATCTAATTGAATTAGGGGAGATGGGGCATGTATTTCTATCAGCTCAGCTCCTCCTCTTTCCTGGCTATTTCCCGCTATATCCTGGATCCCAGAGGACTCCAACAAAACCCCAGTACTCCAGAGACCCACGTCTAAAAATCACTCAACTATATCTTAACAAATCTTCCTGCTCTAACATTCTGGAATCTGTACAGTCAATTGATATAATTTCTTGGGGGTATCAATTTCCATACTTTCTATATGGTGGGATAAGCATCTTAAATTTTACCACCTGTCTCAGATTGTGAGAGCTCCCCTTTCAGTATCATGATATTTCATTGTCATTCTTTCATTTATCAAGGTCCTTTAGGAAACTCTCATATCTCTCCCAAGTGTAAAACCAGTAACAGAATAAAAAATATTTTATCGGCCAGGCGTGGTGGCTCACGCCTGCAATCCTAGCATTTTGGGAGGCTGAGGCAAGTGGATTGCTTGAGCCCAAGAGTTTGAGACCAGCAAGCTGTGATCAAGCCATTGCACTCCAACCTGGGCTACAGAGGAAGACCCTGTCTCAAAAAATATATGCATATATTTTTTTCTTGATCATTGTTCCAATGATCTTCACAAGTACTCTGTGAGGTAGGTATTATTACTCCCATTTTACGGATGAGGGAATGAAACTTAGGAAGACAGGAAACTGGACCACATTTACACAGTTCTGGAACTGCCACCCAAATCATCTGAGCCCATATCAAGAACTCTTTGTACTTACTAAATTCTACAATCTCAGACAAGCATCATGCCTGTAATCTCAGCACTTTGGGAAGCCGAGGCAGGTGGATTGCTTGAGCTCGGGAGTTCAACACCAGCCTGGGCAACATCAGAAAACCCTGTCTCTACCAAAAATACAAAGCAATAGCCCAGCATGGTGGTGCATGCCTGTAGTCCCAGCTATTTGGGAGGCTGAGGTGGGAGGATCGCTTGAGCCTGGGAGGCAGAGGTTGCAGTGAGCTGAGATTGTGCCACTGCTCTCCAGGCTGGGCGATGGAGTGGGGACCCTGTCTCAGAAAAAAGAAAGAAAGAAAAAGAGCTTAAGTTAATATTTAAAAATTTAAAAATATATTAAAAACAGAGGAAAAAAATTCTAGAATTCCTTCCAGTACCTGGGAGTAGAGTAGAGAAAAAGTCAAATGAGGTTGTTGCTCTCATGGGATTTATTTTCTAGATGAGAAAAACACTAAAAAGCACAAACTGGGGCAAGTAAATAAAGCCATGACTCTAGCTAGTACATTAAGGAAAAGATACAACAGGGCAAAGTGTTAAAAGAGTACTGTCAGGATAGGGTGGGAGCTCCTCTCAGCCGGGTTATTGGGGAAGCTTCTCCGAGAAAGTGGTCATTTGTGCTGAGAAAGTCTCAGCCATGAGACTGGGGAAAGAGCTCCAGGTCATCATGAAGAACTTGCGTATCTGAGGCATTTTAAGGAGACCACTGTGGTTGGACTGGTGGAAGGTAGGGAGGAACTGAGGCCAGAGGAGAGGTGAGAGAGGAGAGTGGCAGCCAGCTTGTTCATTCGTACACAACTGGTTACTTCACAAAGCCCACCTTCCCCAGGACGCTATTCAGAAGATGCACTCTCCTTTCACTTTTATCTCCTTTGAGGATCAAGAACTAGAAAGTTCAGACCCCATGATGCAGATTCTGGAACCTAGTGGTTTTCTAAAAGTAGGCTTGGAAGAGAAATGGAGAGAGAGAGTCAAAGGATGAATCTTCCTAATCATCTTTCTTTCTTTTTTCTCATTTAGAAGCTGGCACTGACTAGATGAATCATTGTCTTTGCAGCTAAGAATTGCTGCGTCAAGAAGATATGACACTTTATTTTATGGGGCATACACTCCATCTGTAATACATCTCTCCTGGGGTTAGCGAGCCAGTGCAATGATATATGCTCCAAAATAGGCAGGAAGAGTCCTAATGTTCCTAGTTCCACGGCTGCAGAATTTATGGGATAAGCCCTGGCTTTCTGTTAGAAACCAACAAATAGAATTGATAACTGTAAAATCACTCTAGGGTAAGGCAAACAAATGGATCGATGTGCCTGCCAGCAATTAGCAATACCACAGCATTATTGCCCTAATAAACTTAACATAAGGCATTTGGGTGTTTTTTTTTTTTTTTTTAATTAAGATAAAGACTGGAATTAGAAAGTCAGATGTGCTCCTTTTAAGCTAGAGCACCAGAAAGCTTCCACAGACAAGGAGAATGTTTTAGTGTGCAGATGAGACCTGGAACCTCCACGGGGATTTCAACAAACCCCGAACATCATTTACAAGTTTTCTTTTTTTTGGGGATGGAGACTCGCTCTGTTGCCCAGACTGGAGTGCAGTGGTGCAATCACAGCTCACTGCAACCCCTGCCTCCTGTGTTCAAGCGATTCTCCCGCCTCAGCCTCCCAAGTAGCTGGGATTACAGGCACCTGGCACCACACCTGGCTAATTTTTGTATTTTCAGTAGAGACGGGGTTTCATCGTGTTGGCCAGGCTGGTCTCGAACTCCTGACTTCAGGTGATCTGCCCGCCTTGGCCTTCCAAAGTGCTGGGATTACAGGCGTGAGCCACCGTGCCCGGCACAAGTTTTCATAACAAGACACTGGGAAAGAAACTGGAGGTAAGCACCTTTGCCCTTTGATCGGAGGGCTAAGATACTTTTTTAAAAAGTTCAACATGATGGTGGTATAACCTGTAACAAACCAACGACTGAGGGGTTGATACTGTGCAAGCACCATCCTCACGTGCCTGCATACCTGACGATAATTGCTAGTCTCCCTTTACTGAGATGAAAGGTCACTAAAGACCCTCAAATGTTAAATACCTTGACCAGTGTCAACATTTTATTCTGCAATCCTCAATGGAACAATAGTAAGCCATACAATAAGATGATGATGATGATGATGATGACGACTACTATGAAAACAATAGCTTCTGCCATTCACTGAGCATGTATTATGTGCCAGGAGCCTGACATGTTTTATCTCATTTAGCCCTTACAATACCCATGTAAGGTGGATAGCAGTATAACAGATATTATTATTATTATTATTTTTGAGATGCAGTTTCACTTTTGTTGCCCAGGCTGGAGTGCAATGGCATGATCTCAGCTCACTACAACCTCTGCCTGCCTCCCGAGTTCAAGTGATTCTCCTGCCTCAGCCTCCCGAGTAGCTGGGATTACAGGCACATGCCACCAGGCCTGGCTAATTTTGTGTAACAGATACTATTATAATACTGCATGGTGTTATAATGCCCATTAAACTGCAAATAAAGCTGAGTCGAAGTGTTCAGTAACATTCCCAAGTTCACTGAGATACTTAGAGGAAGATTTAGAATGTGATGCTTTTGAATCTAGAGGATGTGAGCTTAGTCACTACGCATTCAGACTCTCAAACAGCAGTTGTGCCAATATGATCAATTTTCTGTTTTTAAAGGTCACTGGAGAGCAGCCAGATGCTTCCACTGAAGCCTCTTCTCATTTTGGGTGAAGGGTCTTTTGCTTATCTGTTGCCCAGTGGCATAATCACAACTCACTGCAGCCTCTACCTTCTACCTTCCTGGATTCAAACAATCCTCCCATCTCAGCCTCTCAAATAGCTGGGGGCTACAGGCACATCCCACCATGCCCGGCTTTTAAATTTTTTTGTAGAGACGTAGTCTCATTTTGTCTTCCAGGCTGATTTTGAACTCCTGGCCTCAAGATATCCTCTCACCTAGGCCTCCCAATGTGCTGGGATTACAGGTGTGAGCACCATGCCCAACCTAATTCAGTTGCATTTCTAAGTTCACAGGTTCACAGTAAAGAAATATGTCAGGCCCAGACAAAGGCAGCCTAAAGTATATTCTAACTTGGTTGGCTAGTAGTCCATATTCTATGCCATATGGAAAGGCCAGTTTGCACATTGCTTGTTTTCTAGGAAAAATACCATGAAAGAGTTCAAGCTTCTTAACAAAACAAAGGTAATCACAGTAAAATTTCCCGTTTGGAAGGAAGGAAAGAAGGAACAGGAGAGGAAAGGGAAGAGGAAGAAAAAATGAAGAAAGGAAGGGAGGGAGAGAACACTTTCTACAGCATCCTAATGGACATCCATGGGTTGTCCTAAACCTCATTTAGGTTTCTGCAATGTCTAACAAAAACATTCCTAGGCTAGAAGAATTCTTGGCCGAAGATCAAGGGAGACGCCCTTCTACCTATCAGCCTCTGATCAATTAGTTCTTTTTGCAAGGTACTGAGAAACCAACTCGGGACTCCAAAAGATGGACATCAGTTAGAAAAGTCTTCAGCAAAGCCCTTTTTATTTTCCACTCAAAATGCCATTAAGTAATATATTGGAACACAGACCCGGTAAACCTTCTCAGGTGCTTCCCCTCTCCTGGTCCATGCCCCCCATTCACGTGGGTCACCGTTCCACTCCCAGGGTGTGGGATCTGCTTCCTGAACTGTTGCCAAGGGGACGGGTTACACAACAGGAAGAGAGGAGGTGTTGCTCCTTATGGGCGTAAGCCTCGGCCAGTGGGAACAAACCAACGGGAAATGCAAGATAGGAGGGTGAGGAGCAGATGGATCTCTCCTGTTTTTCCTCTCCCAGGGACTATTTCCAGTCATAGTTCCCCTCTGTAACCCTTGCAGAAAGAACTGTGTGCAAACCAAACAAGCCTGCTGAGCAGCCCACGTGTCTCCTCATGACTGGCTTGAGATAGAAAGCATCACCTTGCTTCACGTATTTCCTTGCCTGGCTTGTCTTTTGCCCTCACCATCTCCCTGGGTTTGAAACTCCCAGATCAAAATTGTAGTGCCTTCCTCATGACTGCACAGATACAGAACAAACTCTTTGAGCTGAATGGCTATTTGACCAAGTTCTTGCTTGTGGGATGTGAGCAGATGTGATATACGCAAATTCCAGAAAATGCCCCTAAAAACAAGCAAGTTTATACCTCTCCCTCAACACCCCTTCTCTCTCTATCATCCTCCTCCTCCCTTTCCTTTCTCTTTCTCTCTCTTCCTCTATCTCCACCCCACACAATGGCTGAGAATTCGCAAGAGTTGGAACAATCTTGGATGCTACATATCAGTGGCATAATGAACCAGTCAATACTGTGTTTTTAAGTGAAAGAGACACAAACTTTTATATTTAAAATAAAATTGGACTGGGTGCAGTAGTTCATGCCTGTAATCCCAGCAGTTTGGGAGGCTGAGGCAGGAGAATTGCTTGAACCTCGTAGTTCAAGACTAGCCTGGGCAACACAGCAAGAAGACTCCATCTCTATAGAAACACAAAACAAAATGAACAATAATAATAATAATAAAAATAAAATTGCGTTAGGCACCTTAAGCTTTGCCTCAGGCTCTACTTTCTAAAGAACTCAAGCCAAAGCCAGTCTTAATTTGTATTTTGTTTGCCAGCTCTCTTCTGGTGAGGACCCTTTTTGTTTTTTGTTTTTTGGTTTTTGTTGAGATGGGGTCTTCCTCTGTTGCCCAGGCTGGAGTGCAGTGGCACAATCATGGCTCACTGCAGCCTCAACGCAGTGGGCTCAAGTGATCCTCCCACCTCAGCCTCCCAAGTAGCTGGGACTACAGGTGTGGACCACTGCACCCGGCTAATTTTTGTTTTAATTTACTTTTTGGTAGGGACAGGGTCTCACTATGTTGCCCAGGCGGGTCTCAAACTCCTGGGCTCAAGCGATCCACTCTCCTTGGTTTCTCAAAGTGCTGGGATTATAGGCATGAACCAACACACTCAACTGAGGACACTTTTTTGAATTCTACTAGAAGTCCCAGCTAAACTAGAAGTGCTGCTCTGATTTAGGAGGGCAAGTACATCTGAAAATAAATTCTTCCATGGTCGAGCATAAAGACATAACTTGGACCCAGCTTTTCCCTCTGCTGGATGACTTTCTTTCATGCCTGAGATGATGGGCAGATGACATCTGAATGCAACTTCTTTCCATCTCTTTGGAGTATTGGGCAGTTGGTTGCCTCTATTCTCAAACAGAAATATGACAAAGACAGAAAGTATGCTCAAATTCTCATGATGTAGAGAAAGACAGAAGTCTTAAGAACTTCCCAGGCTTTTATTCTCTTCCTGGTAAAAAATTTTAAATTAACTCTTAGGAATGAGCTAGCCCAGGCCTGGCAGTGCTATCTTTAGTGTTCAACTCTTGCAACATTAAAGAAAGACCCCTACAGAGCAAATGGCCAAGGCCTTGACCAGCTGAGGCAGGATCAACCAGAAGTCCCCTGGCAAAATATCTAAATCTAAGGGCAATATATCTGGAAGTAGAAATTAGGTGGATTACGAAGACGATATGAGAAAAAAAAAAAAAAACCCAAACATTTCCCTCTGATCCAGCAATTCTTGTAAGAATTTGCCTTAAGGAAATTAATAAACAGTTAGGATTACTATAAAATGATACTTACGATAGAGTTGTTCATGTTAATATAATAATACAAAAAAACCCCACAAAATAACAGAATATGCTGTTAGAAACAGTTATATAAATTCTAGTATATCCACGTGATGCAATACTAGGTAGTCATTCAAAATGATGATAGAGATTTCTATTTTTTGACCAGGCGCAGTGGCTCATGCCTGTAATCCTAGCACTTTGGGAGGCCGAGGTGGGCAGATCACCTGAGGTCAGGAGTTCAAGACCAGCCTGGCCAGGATGGTGAAACCCCATGTCTACTAAAAATACAAAAATTAGCTGGGTATGGTAGTGCATGCTTGTAGTACCAGCCACTCAGGAGGCTGAGGCAGGAGAATCGCTTGAACCCAGGAGGCAGAGATTGCAGTGAGCCGAGATCACACCACTGCACTCCAGCCTAGATGACACGGCAAGACTCTGTCTCAAAAAAAAAAAAAAAAAATTATATTTCTCAAGCTGAAAAAGAAGCCCATGATATACATTATTTGACTTTTTTTAAAAAAATGTTACTAAATGCAGTAAGATGGTGTCTATATTCTAGAATAATCATTCTTGACGTGTGGTCCCTTGACCAGCAGCCTCAGAGTCACTTAGGAACTTGCTAAAAATGCAAATTCTTGACCTCATCTCAAACCCACTGAATCAGAAACTCTGACAGCCAAGTCCAGCAAGCTGTTTTAATCAACTCTCCAGGTGATTTTGAGGCATGCTAAAGATTGAAAACCACTGGTTTAGAACAAAGAGGAGGTTGCTAAAACATATTTGCAGGGGATAAGTAAGAGCCTTGTCTCCCCTTTGTTATTCTATGTTATTCTAACAAAGCCCAGTACCAGGGGTATTAGGTGGAATGGTCAGTAATAGAAAATCCCAGCTCAAATGGTCTTAAACAATTGGTGGATTTGTTACTTCACATAAACTTGGAATATGGCAGGTTCCAGATCCTGTATTTAAGACTCCACCTCCATTTGTTCTGATTCTTTCATGGATTTGCTTCATTTTCGGCTAGCAGCCAGATGGCTGTTGCAGTTCCAGGCATCACATCCAGACATACCACATCCGGAGGCAAAAAGGGGCCGTCTCTGCTGGAGTCTCTTTAGCACTAAAAAACCATTCCCAGGAGCCCTCCTCTCCAGAGCTATGCCAGTGTTCCTCATATCTCATATTTTATTAGCCAGCCTGGGTCACATGCTCATCCCTAAGCTAATTGCTGGTGAGAGGAATAAGAAAGCCCTGATTAGGGCTGGGCACCATGGCTCACACCTGTAATGCCAGCAATGTGGGAGGTTGCGGCTGGAGGATCACTTGAGGTCAGGAGTTTGAGACTAGCCTGGCCAATATGGTGAAATCTCATCTCTACTAAAAAATACAAAAATTAGCCAGGTATGGTGGCTCGTGCCTGTAATCCCAGCTCCTCAGGAGGCTGAGGCAGGAGAATTACTTGAGCCCAGGAGGTGGAGGCTGCAGTGAGCCAAGATCGCACCACTGCAGTCCAGCCTGGGGCAACAGAGAAAGACTGTCTCAAAAAAAAAGAGAAAGCCCTGATTAGCTTAGATGAAACAAGATTCGCCCCTAAGCTAGGGATAAGATCACCTTGCCTGCTGAACATGCTGGACAAAACTGAGGTCCTGCTAGAAAGACAGAAAGGGAGAAAATGGCTTTTTTTTTTTGAGACAGAGTTTCGCTCTTGTTGCCCAGGCTGGAGTGCAGTGGCGCAATCCTGGCTCACGGCAACCTCTGCCGCCTGGGTTCAAGCGATTCTCCTGCCTTGGCCTCCCAAGTAGCGGGAATTACAGGCATGTGCCACCACGCCTGGCTAATTTTTCTATTTTTAGTAGAGACAGAGTTTCACCATCATGGTCAGGCTAGTCTCGAACTCCTGACCTCAGGTAATCCACCCACCTTGGCCTCCCAAAGTGCTGGGATTACAGTTGTGAGCCACTGTGCCCAGCCTGAAAATAGCTTTGGGGTAAAAAACAAACTGCCTGCTACATTTGATCTAGGCTCAAAACAGCTTTTCTGTATTTTTCTATAAAACCTATGACTGCCATAAGTAACTTGTTAGGTGTGTTTTAAAAAATGGGGCTTGCTGGGTTTGTTTTGTTTTGTTTCTAGCCATTTCCTGTTTTGGAAATGACTCTTGAGTTTCAAGAGGAAGAAGAATTATGTCATACAAGGTTTTCTTTCTTTTCTTTTCTTTTAAGGCAGCTTCAAAGACTGACAATACTCCCGGCCCCTCCACTGTCTGGGCCGCTGTGCAACCTTCCAAGTGTGAAGTGACAGCCTTGTGTGTGATCTTTCTGCCTTCCCCAGGTTTGCATTTTCGACATTAAAGTTTACTTTTTAATTAAAAAAAAAAAAAAAGAATGACAATACTATGTGCTAGCAAGGCTATGCAACAACTGAAAATCTTATACATAGCTGGTGGGACTACAAATTGGTACAAACACTTTGAAAAACTGTTTGGTATCATCTACCAAAGCTAAATATTCATTTATCCTATGCCCAAGCAATTTCACTCCTAGGAATTCTGAGAGACATGTGTGCATTGGTGTGCCAAAAAAAAAAAAAAAAAAAAAAGTTCATAACAGCTTTCTTCACAACAGCACCCAACTGGAAACAATTTACATATGTATAAACAAAATAACGGATCGATCAGTTGTGGTAGAGGCATACAAAGAAATATGACACAATACTGAAAACGAACAAGGTGCGGCTACTTCCAACAGCATGAATGTATCTCACAGATACAAGATCAAATGAAAGAAGTCAGACATAAAATAACAGATACCATATGATTCTATTTACATGAAGTTCAAAAACAGGCAAATTCAATCTAAGGTGATGGAAGTCAGGAAGAGTTGTTACCTACACTGAAAAAGAAAAATTTCAAAGGTGGTCTTGCCTCACCAGACCAATAGACTTTATAATCAAAGCAGTGCAACGGGTGCAAAAAAAAAAAAAAAAAAAAAAAAGACAAATAGACTTGTGGAATAAAATGCCCAAATATAGATTCAAGTTGAAATGAACACTTTTAGCGTATGATAAAGATGGCACTTCAAGTCACTGGGGCAAAGACAGATTTTTACTAAATAGGGCTGAGAAAAATGAATAGCCACTTGTAAAAGATAAAATTAAATGCATATTTCCCATCACACACAAGAATAAACTCCAAATGGCCCAGGAAGCTAAATGAAAAAGGAAAAAATAAGTAAAACTATACATATACTAAAAGAAAACATGGGTGAATTCCTCATTAACCTTAATGTAGGGAAAGACTTTATAATGACTCAAAAATCCTGAGGCAGTAAAAGAGGGATAAATTTGACTGCATAATGTGTATTTTGTCATACACATTAACAATTATGTATGACAAAAAGACAACTGGACAAACCTAAAGAAAATATTTGCAATATGTATATATAAAAAAAAGACTAATATCTCTAGCTGGGTGTGGTGGCTCACACCTGTAATCCTAGCACTTTGGGAGGCTGAGGTGGACAGATTGCCTGAGCTCAGGAGTTCAAGAACAGCCTGGGCAACAGGGTGAAACACCGTGTCTACGAAAATAAAATAATAAAAAAAATTAGTCGGGCATGGTGGTGCACGCCTGTACTCCCAGCTACTCAGGAGGTTGAGGCACAAGAATCACTTGAACCCGGAAGGCGAAGGTTGCAGTGAGCAGAGATCACGCCACTGCACTCCAGCCTGGGCAACAGAGCAAGACTCTGTTTCCAAAAAGAGAGAGAGAACATTTTGAAATTAGATTAAAACTGATAAAAGAAGGGGAAAGACACATGGACAGACAATTCAGCACAAAAAATACATATGTACAGATGGTCCTTAAAAATACATATGTACAGATGTACAGTTGACAAGATGTGCAAACTGCCCCCCAATTAGATAAATGTAAATTAAAATTATATTGAAATACCATTCCCCACCTGCTAGATTTGTAAAAATCAAAAGGTATGACAGCCTGGGCGTGGTGGCTCACTCCTGTAATCCCAGCACTTTAGGAGGCCAGGGTGAGCAGATCACTTGAGCCCAAGAGTTTGAGACCAGCCTGGGCAACATGGTGAAACCCCAATCTCTTTAAACAATATAAAAATCAGCCAGGCATGGTGGCATTCACCTGTGGTCCCAGCTACTCTGGAGGCTGAAGTGGGAGGATCACTTGGGCCTGGGTGGTCGAGGCTGCAGTGAGTCATGATCAAGCCACTACACTCCAGCAGGGGTGACAGAGCGAGACCCTGTCTCAAAAAAAAAGTATGACAAATCATTCTGATAGCAAGATCATAGGGAAATAGACACTGTCATACATTGCTGATGGAAATACATGATAGTACAATCCCTACAGAGGGGAATTTGGAACTACCTGACAAAACTACCCACTAACATGTTGAGCCAGCAATTCCCTTTCTAGCAATTCATAGTGGAGACACATTTCCAACAATATAAAAATACACACAAATAATTACAGCATTGTTTGTCATTGTAAAATACTGGAAACCACCTACATGCCCACAGATGGGATACTGGATGAATAAACTGAAGCACACTCACACAATGGAGTATTGTGTTGCTGTAAAAAGAGAATGAGGAAGCTCTCAATGAACTGGTATAAAGTAATTTCCAATAGCATGTTTCAAGTGAAAAAACAGAGTATCTGTAGTAGGCTACCTCTGTGTAAGAAAGAAGGAGATGAAAGGAAATATACAAGGGATGGACACCATGGAAACTAATGAGACTGATTAACAACAGAAAAGTGGAAATGGGGTGGAAAGAATGGGGAAATGGGAGTGGGGTGGAACATATGAAAGGAGAATGACATACTTCTGAGTATAGTTCTAGATTCCAGAATCATGGTAATATTTTACATCCTAAGGAAATAAATACATAATTGAAATCAACCAGAATGTAGGGAGAAAACAAACAGAATACAAACATTAACAAATAAAACTGAGATACTACCGACAATAATTACTGGGTGTAGGGGTTGAGCAAACTAACCTAAGTAAATTTAGAACACAATTTTTTTTTTTGCTACGTATTACAAGACTAAAAAAATGTACACAAATATTGTATTCTAGTTAAATCTTATCTTCAGAGGGGTATGGATTAGCAACTCTGAAGCTATGTTATGTGTGTTCATGTGCCACCACACCCAGCTAATTATTAAATGTTTTGTAGAGACAAGATCTCACCATGCTGCCCATGATGATCTTGAACTTCTGAGCTCAAGCGATCCTCCCGCCTCACCCTCCCAAAGTGCTAGGATTACAGTCATGAGCCACCACGCCCAGCCAGAACCACAGTTTTATAGACATAGCTACACAGCTATACAGATAGATGTAGAAATAGAAGTAGATGCGTGTGTATGTTAGTATACACATGTATGTGTCCAAGTGCTTTCTGCTCAAAGGACCTAGAAGCAACAAAAGAAATGACACCTCACAAGCAATGAGCCCAGGTCTGTCTCTATGCCATTCCCCAGTGAAAATAATAAGGGTGTCTTGGCTGCTCACAGTGGCTCATGCCTGCAATCCCAGTACTTTGGGAGGCCGAGATGGGAGAATCACTTGAGGCCATAAGTTTGAGACCAGCCTGGTCAATGTAGCGAGACCCCATCTCTAGTTTTTTATTATTAAAAAGAATAAGAGCTTCTTAAAGAAATGATTGATTCCAGCACTGGGGCAGGAAAAGCACAAGACGAGTCTGGAACATCTTATGGTTGCAGAAAGTAGACACAGGAGCAAGCATGAAGGCAATCCCAATGACCAAAGCTGGGACAATGTGAGCAACAAACACTGGCAGTGATGGGTTATAACACAAAAAATAAAAGAAAATAACCATGAGTACAGGCTGACACTAAATGAATAGTTGGTAAATAAATATATAACATATATAATTATAAAACAATTTTAAATGTACTTATTAAATTATATTTAGTATATAAAATTTAAGTTATACATTTAAATATTAAGTATATAATTGAATAAAGAAGTAAATGGGGGCTGGGCGCGGTGGGTCACGTCTGTAATCCCAGCACTCTACGATGTCAAGGCGAGCAGATCATTTGAGGCCAGGAGCTGAAGACCAGCCTGGCCAACATGGCAAAACCCCATCCTAAAAATACAAAAAATTAACCAGGCGTGGTGGCGCATACCTGTAGTCCCAGCTACTCAGGAGGGTGAGGGACGAGAATCACTTGAACCTGGAAGGTGAAGGTTGCACTGAGCTGAGATCGCGCCACTGCACTCCAGCCTGGGTGAAAGAGCAAGGCTGCCTCGGAAAAAAAAAAGTAGGCCGGGTGCTCACGCCTGTAATCCCAGCACCTTGGGAGGCTGAGGCGGATGGATCACTTGAGGTTCAACACCAGCCTGGCCAACATGGTGAAACCCCGTCTCCACTAAAAACACAAAAATTACCCAGGTGTGGTGGCGGGTGCCTGTAATCCCAGCTACTCGGGAGGCTGAGGCAGGAGAATTATTTGAACCTGGGAGGCAAAGGTTGCAGTGAGCTGAGATCACGTCACTGTACTCCAGCCTGGGCAATAGAGCAAGACTCAGTCTTTAAAAAAAAAAAAAAAATTAAATGGGGAGAAGGGATACCTCTTTCTTACAATAGAATTCCAATTCATAAATGTAGAAGGAATGATCAAAGTAGAGAACCACTATTTGGCAAACAGCAATAATGGGTGCTAAAATTAGTAGGTAAATGTATGATGAGTAACAAGATATTTGCATCATTTCAAAATATCTCCCAACAAGATATTTATTAATTAGAAAGGCAGAAATAATAACTTTAAAGTTGAGAGATCTGGAAGATATCGCCTTTATCATGTGATCAAGGCTAACATCACTACCAGTGAGACATCATCATGTACCTCCAGATAGTAAGCACTAAGAAGGGCATGAGATCTCTGTCACAGCATTGCCAAAAATGCATAGCCTGAATTTAATCATGATGAAACATCACACAAACTTAAATTGAGGGATATTATTTAAAATAACTGACAAGCCTCTTAAACTATCATAAAAGACAGGAAGGACAGAGGAACTGTTCCAGATTGCATTAGGCTAAAGAAACATAACAACAGGATACAATGTGTGAACCTGGCATTGATCCTGGACCAGAAAAAAAGATATTCGTGGAAAAATTGGTGAAAGGTCTATAAGGTCTATAGAATTCTATTGATGTTAATTTCCTGGTTTTTATAAGTATTTCATGACTTGGGAAAGGTGAGTGAAGGGTAGGCAGGGATACTTTATACTACTTGGCAATTTTTTTGTAAGGCTGAAATTATTTCAAAATGAAAAGTTACAAAAAATTTAAATATTAGTTATCCTTGGAGGAAGTACCAATTAGGAAGAGTATGAGGAAACCTGGGTGCTGGAAATATTCTCCATCTTGATCTGGGTTGGAGGTATGTGGTTGTATACTTTATTTACTTACTGATATTTTTATTTTTATTTTTTGAGACAGAGTCTCATTCTGTCATCCAGGCTAGAGTGCAATGGTGCCATTATGGATCCCTGCAGCCTACACCTCCCAGGCTCAAGCGATCCTCCCACCTCAGCCTCCTAAGTAGCTGGGAATACAGGTACATGCCACTATGCCCAACTAATTTTTTTTTTTTTTTTTTTTTGGAGAAACAAAGTCTCTCTATGTTGCCCAGGTGGTCTCAAACTCTTGAGCTCAAGCAATCCTCCCTCCTCAGCCTCCCTGTGTTGGGATTATAGGCATGAGCCACTGCATGCTGCATGTGTACATGTTTAAATTATGCAGAGCACTGAACACTTAAGATTTATGCACTTTGCTATAGGTACGTTATTCCTGAATTTTTCTAAGTGTTGATAAAAACCTACACAGATTTACTTCAGCCAAGTAAAGTTAAAGAGTAAGGCTGGGCGCAATGGCTCATGCCTGTAATCCCAGCACTTTGTGGGGCCAAGGCTGACAGATCACCTAAGGTCAGGAGTTTGAGACCAGCCTGGCCAACATGGTGAAACCCTGTCTCAACCAAAAATAGAAAAATTAGCTGGGCATTGTGGTGGGTGCCTGTAATTCCAGCTACTCAGTAGGTTGAGGCAGGAGAATCTTTGAACCCGGGAGACAGAGGTTGCAGTGAGCCGAGATAGCGCCACTGTACTCCAGCCTGGGTGACAAAGTGAGACTTCATCTCAAAAAAAAAAAAAAAAGTTGAGGAGTAAGCTCAGTGATTTACATTGAGCTAGGCTCCTAATAAAAGTCCAGAAAACTGGATGCAGCGGCTCATGTCTGTAATCCCAGCATGTTGGGAGGTCAAGGTAGGCAGATCACTTGAGGTCAGGAGTTCGAGACCAGCCTGGCCAACATGGTGAAACCTTGTTTCCACTAAACATACAAAATTAGCCGGGTGTGGTGGCGTTGATCCTTCATGACCTAACAGCAGAGGAAATTATAGTACCATTCTAATTTTTTTAAAAGATAAGGAAACCAAGTCTCAGGGAAATGAGAAGACATTGGCCCCCCAGCCAGAAACTGGCAAAGCAAGCATTGCCAAGCTGGCTGTGTCTAACTTCCAAGTCCAGAACGTTTCCTGCATCCCACATTGCCTCAAACAGGAAGATTTTGACTTTTATTTTTTTAAAAATGAATTCTGAGTTATTTTCTATAGCTGTAATTGTTAAAACCTGAACTCTGGTCATATTTAGCTGCATGCTATTTTTTAAACACCACAAAAAGGAACAAGATAATGTCCTTTGCAAGGACATGGATAGAGCTGGATGCCATGATCCTCAGCAAACTAACGCAGGAACAGAAACTGAAATACCTCATGTTCTCACTTGTAAGTGGGAGCTGAACAATGAGAACACATGGACACATGAGGGGAAACAACACACACTGAGGCCTGTCGGGGGGCTGTGGGGATGGAGAGCATGAGGAAGAATAGCTAGTGGATGCTGGGCTTAATACCTAGGTGATGGGTTGATCTGTGCAGCAAATCACCATGGCACATGTTTACCTATGTAACAAACCTGCACATCCTGCCCATGTACCCGAGAAATTAAAATAAAAGTTGAGGGAAAATATGCCTAATTAAAGAAAATTTTGGACACTTAGTTCTTTTTTATTTTAAAAAAAATGAGACTTCAAATATTGGAAGAAAAACCTCAAGTCCAGCTTTTATCAACTTGACTTTTTTTTCTCCTTTGGCTAACTTTTGGGTTTCACTTCATTAACTTTCCCTTTAATTTAAGTTGATCTATCACTAATCATAACAAGATAATAGAACAAGTTCAGATAGACTCACTGTCAAGTCAATGGACAATGACTAATTTCTTAGCAAAGTGCTTCTTTGTATTACTTTGCCACACATATTAGAAACTGGTCTATTGCACCTCAAACATCTTCTATTGCAATTAGTCCAGGAATCCGGAAATCATCTTAATGGATTCATGGATTCACATAGTTTAGCAGTGTCCTCTGTGGGCTGCCTACTGTTTAAGACCACCAGCCTTAAAATCTGATATACCTAGTGCAAGTCCTGGGTCTGTTGTGTTGTTGTTGTTATTGTTTTGTTTTTTTTCCAATGGTATACCTTCGGCAGTGTATTTAACTTCCCTGAAATCTAATGTTCTTATCATTAAGGTGAGATAACTATTACTCCTTACTGTCCTTGGTTTACTGGAGGAATAAATGAGATAAAGCATGTAAAACACTTTGCATATTCCTTGGCATGTAATCATTGTTAACTATTATTATTATCTGACACTAATCTAAGCTGACTGGTATTATATTCATTGTTCAATTGCTCATTCCAGGTGGCTTCACTGAGGACCTACTACACACAAAACACTTTGAAGGATATCCTTTTATTATGTCAAAGCAAAATAATTTTACTCTGGAATTCATTCTAAAGATGGTGAATGTCACAGAAACAGAAAACCAAATACTGCATGTTCTCACCTGTAAGTGGGAGCTAAACATTGGGTACTTATGGACATAAAGATGGCAACAATAGACACTGGGGACTACTGGATGGGGGAGGGAGGGAGTGGGGGCAAGGGCTGAAAAACCGGTGGATACTATGCTTAGTACCTGAGTGACAGGATCATTCATAACCCAAACTTCAGGATCACATAATATACCCAAGTAACAAACCTGCACTTGTACCCCCTGAATCTAAAATAAAAGTAGAGAGAAGGGAAGGGAAGGGGAGGGGAGAGGAGGAAGGAAAGAAGGAAAGTTGTTGAGTGTGTGTCTACAAAGTACCAGCCATTGTATCAGGTGTGGGGAAAACAGTGGCAAATAAGACAAAGTCCCTGAGCTCCTGATGCTTACATTCTATTGAGAAGAAATAGACAATAAACAAGTAAACAAAAACACAAGACGATTGCAGTCAGTGGAGAAGGTAAAACAGGTTTATGTGATGGAGAGTGCCTGAGGGAGCCACTGGTTGTCTATGGAAGCCTCTCGTTTTCTGCCCTTTCTGCCCTGACCTCTCTGATTGCTTAACTGCTCGAGGAGCTGGAGCAGACACATTGGAATGGAAGTAGGAGACACAGATGGAAGGGGCTTTGATACTGGGCACCATTCTTTCTACACCAGCTTCTCTTGTCTAAGCCACTGTTATTTTGTGGTTTTGGCCCTCATCATCTAGCTTAATAATAACCAAAACAGTTACTTTCTTCTGAGGACATTTCAGCTCCCAACATAAACAAATATGAAAGTCTGGAAGAAATTGAGAATTTGATTCATAAAAGTAGAATGTCAGAAATTACAAAGTATAGTAGTAACAATTTAGGTATATTTTGTGAGTATCTTTAGCATTTATTGATTACTAATTTGTAAAGCATCATTCATATTCTTTTAAACATCACAGTAACTTTATGAATTACCTACCTTGAGCCTCATTTGAAAGACAGACAAACATAATCCGAGCAAACAAAAAACTTCTTAAATAAGTGACTCAGCCAAGATTTGAACCCAGGTATGAGTGAGCTTTGGGTCCAAATGCCTAACTCCTTCCTCATACCATCTCTAGAGTTAACAGGAAAGTAGAAATGAACTGAAAAGATAGAGGCACGTGACAGAGATAAAGGAAGTATCAAATAAATGACATGCATAAAAGGAGGTGAGAGCAAGAAGGACGATGGAAATAAAGAAATGGTGAAGGCCACGTTCATGGTCCTCTCGCTGGTGACTTGTTCTAAAATTGTGTGGCTGGAGACAATCATACACATTACAAATGAAAGCACTGTCTTACAATCTAAGGGTACTACCCAGTGCAGGATTTCCTACCTAGGAAAGAAAGCACCCAAGCTTTGTTCTATGGCAAGGTATGGCTTTTGGGCCAAGATGTGCCTGAAGTCTGTTTTTATAAATAAAGTTGTATTGACACAAAGCCATACCCATTCATTTATGTGTTGTCTCTGACTCTTTCACACTATAACGGCAGAGATGAATAACTGCAACAAAGACCTTATGAACATCAAAGCCTTAAATATTTACTATCAGGCCTGATACAGGAAAAGTTTGCCAACCCCTGATCGATGATACAGCTTACAATCCAAAGATCTCCCTGGTTATACTATTGCAAGCTCTCCTAACACATCAAGCTGAAGCATTGGGAACAACAATCTATTTCCTCTACTTTTTCCACTTTTGAACATACACTATTCAGGGGAATGCTGAACTTCTATATCCTAATGAAAACTTTAATTAAATTCTCAGCAAAACCAAATCCATTCTGACTCCCCTCCTATGTGTGAGTGATCCATTTAATTCCCAGTATCTCTGAGACTGTACCAGGAGACACTTCCTGAATCTTGTTAGCATATGCGTTCATATATACCTGCTACCTTGCTTAAAAACATGACAGTAGCTTTAATTAAGCTTAAATCCACTGATTCAATTTTTATTAAATCATAATAAATGAAAGCAAAAGAAAATAGGGAAACTTGCTACAAGGAAGATGGCTTGTAGAATGTCATTGGTAAATACAGTGAAAAAGGGCATCTTGGCTATATTTTTGAACTGGCAGAAAACTGCAGTGGTTACATTATTCAGAAGTAATATAATACTCTCACACATTCCCGGAGGGCAGAACCTGGGGTTTTAATCATTTAGTAATGCACTTGCATCGAATCTTGCAGATTTGTCAAATGCCATAAATGAACTACGATTTCATCTATTTTGCTCTTTTGGGGCCCGCTCAATTTTTTATCCACAGCATGAGCATAGAAAGTTGGGAAGAGAAAGCATCTTTCCCAAGAACTCCTAAATCTCCAGGTGCTGGCCAAGCTGTTTGAGAAAGAAGTTGGCGATGGACTTCAGATACCTCCTATAATCCAGGTTTCCCAGAAGCCTGTGAAACCGCCTTTGCGAAGATTATGACAGTGAGAAGGTCTAGCGTGGCTGACTCCTTCTTGCTTCTAGTCTCACAGGCTGGCTGTCCTCGCTTATTCCCAGGCACAAGCCAAGCTAACCATGGGAGGAATTTAGTTTATGGTTTAACATTCAAGAAAGGATGATAATAGTCCTTCCCTAAAACTGACACTCTCCTTGTTCAGGGACTGAAATTGCCTTTGTAAGACTAATGAAAAGCCACAGGCTGGGCAAAGTGGCTCATGCCTGTAATCCCAGCATTTTGAGAAGCCAAGGCAGGAAGATTGCTTGAGCTCAGGAGTTCAAGACCAGCCTGGACAACAAAGCAAGACTCCATCCCTACAAAAAATTTAAAAATTAGCTGGGCATGGTAGTAAGTGCCTGTAGTCCTGACTACTCAGGAGGCTGAGGCAGGAGGATCACTTGTGCCCAGGAATTTGAGATTGCAGTGAGCTATGATCGCATTACTGCATTCCAGCCTGGGTGACACAGCAAGTCTCTGCCTCAAACAAAACAAAACAAAACAAAGGCCTCAAGATTAGAATTATAGGAGTGGCTTGAATTTTGCTAAAAATGTAAGTGTAACTTGCCCTTCTATAATTGGTTACTGTGCTGGAGGTCCCACTTCCCCAGTTGCTCCTATAGATAACATCACTATTGTAGAACCTAAGGTTGGTCTTTTGAGATGTTTTTCAAACTTCTGCATTCTAGTGACCAACTGACTTCACTTGGACCCATGGCTCATGATAGCTGGTCCTGTGGTCCCCACCCAGAGGCTGATTCTGTGCAAGAGGATCATTTTCCACATTCCTATAATTTCATCCCCAATAAATCAGCAGCACACATTCCCTATCCCCCGCCAGCCAAAGTGTCCATAAAAACCCCAGTCTTTGAATTCTGACAGACTAAATTTGAGTAATAAACTTCCCATCCTTCCATTTGGCTAGCTCTAAGTTAATTAAACTCTTTCTCTATTATAATACCACTGTCTCAGTGAATTGGTTTTTTCTGCACAGTGGGCAAGATGAGCTCATTCGGTGATTACAACTCCTTTAAGGCAGGAGAAGCAGAAATAACTGCAACATTAAAATTTTTTCTGGGCCTCTAATGGGAACCACTTTTGGTGATGTTTGATTTACATGCTTGGTTCACAGTGGCCATGTGCATCTTATGACGCTTGCCTCAATGTGATCCTTTTCCTGTGTAATTTCAGCCATGTGTCATTTCTGTTTCTTCTTGGCTTCAGTCACACTATCATAAGGCTTTCCGGGGTAGGGGGGAAGTGTGCAATCAATCTCCCTGGGGATTATTCACTGCGTGGATTATACATGGTGTGTTTCTTATCCCAGCTGGAGTCTCACATACCACCAAACATGAGCTCAGCAACACACTCCTCCATCATCTTGTGTGTTTGGGAAACAAAAACCAGTTTGAATGAGTTAACTCTGGCATCCACCTAAGAAAAACAGTAAAGCTGGGCAATTAAGAGGATAGAATTTAGCAGTAAGACCAACTTGATTCCAGACATCAGTTTTGCCTCTGCCTGGCTGTATGGCCTGAAGTCACTTAACTATTCTGAACCTCTGTTTCCTCATTTTAAAAATAGTCTGGCAATACTCAGTTCCCAGGCTTGCTGAGGGTTAAACAAGTACACACATACAGAGAATTTAGCTTAGACTAGAGAGGTGAAGGAGAAGGATTGCTTGAGCCCAGGAGTGTGAGTTCAGCCTAGGCAACATAGCAAGATACATCTCACAAAAAAAAAAAAAAAAAAAAAAAAAAAAAAAGAAAGAAAGAAAGAAAGAAAAAAGATCTTTAGAATAAATGTTCATGAAGAAGACTAAATTTTCCTCTGAGAAATTTTGAAAAAAAATCAACAAAGCAATAGCAATATGACCAAAAGACATTGACAGGTCACACAAAAAAAATATAAGGGTCTCTTAACCATAGAAAAAGATATTTAATCTCATTTTTGTTTTGTTTTTGAGACAGGGTCTCACTCTGTTCCCCAGGCTGGAGTGCAGTGGTGTGATCATGGCTCACTGCAGCCTCAACCTCCCTGGGCTCATGTGATCCTCCCACCTTAGCCTCCTGAGTTTCTGGGACAACAGGCACATACCACCACAGCTGGTTACTTTTTCTATTTTTTGTAGAGACAGAGTTTCACCACGTTGTCTAGGTTGGTCTCAAACTCCTCAGCTCAAGCAGTGCACCCACCCCAGCCTTTCAGTGCTAAGATTACAGGCATGAGCCAACACACCTGGCCTAACCTCACTTTTAATTAGAAAAATCCACATCATAGCTATGCAGGGATATCATTTTTTTCCCTATCAAGTTGGCAAATATCCAATCCAAAAGTTTTACAACATATCTTATAATCAATAGTAGAATTAAGCACTCTCATCCATTGCTGGTGAGAGTCCAAAATGGTGCAACGCTTTGGGGAGCTGATTGGCAATCCCTATCAAAATTACAAATGCATTTATTTTTTTACTCAGCAATTTCACTCCTGGGAATTTGTTTTACAGCTAAACCTAAACCAGCACTACATGAAGTTTCAGATACACCCTTGTATCGATTGTAGAGTTGTGTGTGAGCCAGAGGCTGGGAATACCCAAACATTCATCTAGAGATGAGTGGGTGAATAAGCCACAGTACTTCTACACAATATTCACAGCTATGAAAAAGAGAATGAAGTTCCCTATGCCCTGTGAAATGTCACAGGAAAACAATTAAGTGAAAAAGGTAGCATGCAAAACAGTAATATAGTATGCGAACTTCTACGTAAAAGGAGGGAAAATAAGAATAAATTTATATCTGCACAAAAATAAATACCAGAAGGCTATGCAGAAAATTAATAAGAGTGGTTACATACAGGAGGCCGAAGGGTAGGAAATTAGGTAGGTTGGGTCAGGAATTAGAGTAAGACTTTTGATTTCACTTTTATTTTTGAACCACGTGACTAAATTATCAACTCAAAAAATTAAATCAAGCTAAAGAAAATGATTAATGTCTTCTAAAATGAAAAAAGACTTCCAAAATCAGTTGGAACTCATATTTGAATTACCTGTCACTTTGGATATACTGTATTTATGGTCCCTTGCTAGGTTGTAAACCTTGAAGATGGGGCATGCCTTCTATAAACATCACTATAACCCGGGTGGCCAGCCATATGTCTTCCTCTCCATCAGAGTTAAATGAATACTTTTTACTAAACCAATGAATACATGAATGAACTTGCGGCTTTCAGGTGCAGAGACAATGATCATTAGCTGACTATCAGAAAACTATCAAACAGTCAAGAAATGACATGAAAACAATGAAATTTTTCTTTCTTTCTTTCTTTTTTTTTTTTTTTTTTTTTGACAAAAGACAGAGTCTTGCTCTGTCACCCAGGCTGAAGTGTAGTGGCACAATCACTGCTCACTGCAGCCTCCATTCCCAAACCCAAGCAATCCTCCTACCTCAGCCTCCTGAGTAGCTGGGACCACAGGTGTGTACCACCACATCCAGCTACTTTTTATATTTTTCATAGAGACAGGATCTCCCTATGTTTCCCAGGCTGGTCTCAAACTCCTGGGCTCAAGCAATCCACCTACCTCAGCCTCCTGAGTAGCTGGGACTACAGACGGTGCGCCACCACACCTGGCTAATATTGTTTATTTTTTTGTAGAGACGGGGTCCTGCTATGTTGCCGGGGCTGGTCTCAAACTCCTAGGATCAAGTGATCCTCCCTCCTCGGCCTCCCAAACTGCCTCAGTTAGAGACATGAACCACCATGCCCCGCCAAAATGTTCATTTTTATAATGGGAAGTAGAAAGTAGACCCACTGAAGAGCTCGACAGAAAAGGAAAAAACCCAACAACTATAAATGTATTCCTTCTCTGAACTCTACAAACTACTCTAATCCAGTTTCCTTTGGAGGACTACATTTGAAACTGAAACCCAAACACAACAGCAGCGCTTTCTTGACAAAGCTGGAAAAGTCCACAATTCTGCCGCTGTTCCTGTCAAACCTGAGAAGTGCCTTGTTAGGTCAGAGAACAAGTTTCTAGACAGAACTTTCGACTCTTTCCTCATCACCAATTCCCTTAATAAGCATCGGGGGGAAGATCGTCCCAAACAGATGACTGATAAGATGTTTCCTATGCCCAGAAGACAATAAAAATTTGTTCATCCACACTTTTACTTCCTGGATCCACAATAATTTATTTTAAAATGTCATCTCCCTTACTGCAGGGTGGCTGATTTATAGATTAGGCATCTGTTTCATATAAAGGTCCCCAAATGGAACAACAATCTTATGTTTTAACAAAACAGAGAACTCGTTTCATAAATCACTTCCAGCCTATCTGGTGTCTCACACTGAATATCTTTTAAATCCAAGCAGATTTCCTTCTCTTCAGAGCTTGTCCTGCAAGTTGCTGTCAAGAACAGGAAAACACACATATACTTCAAGCTGTTGCAAGACTCCAAAGAAGTGTGGTGGCTCATGCCTGTAATGCCAGCCCTTTTGGAGGCCAAGACAGGCAGCTTGCTTGAGCCCAGGAGTTCAAGACCAGTCTGGGCAACATGGTGAAACCCCATCTCTACAAAAAATACAAAAATCAGCCGGACATGGTGGTGCGCACCTATGTAGTTCAGCTACTCGGGAGGCTGAGGCGGGAGGATCCTTTGAGCCAGGGAGGCGGGAGCTGCAGTGAGCTGTGATCACGCCACTGCACACCAGCCTGGGTGAGAGTGAGACCCTGACTCAAAACAAAAACAATAACAAAAACAAAGAAGCAATAATAAATCTAGAAATCAGTCTCTCTCTCTTTATTTTTATCCTATAATAAAACCCTTTTAAAATATTTTCAGGATGAAAACATTTAAGATAGTCAACGTCCTCAGAAAGGTCCTAACCCAGAAATTTGCAAACAAATGGAATTAGTTGGTCACTCCCTATTGCCTCACCCATAGCAGACATGCCTAATTCATTGATCCTTTCCCACTGAGCTTGCTGAGGCCCTGCTGTACTTCTCAACCCAAAGTTCCAGGCAGCCTCTATCAGGAACAGCAATTAATATGCAGGATGGAATAATCCAGTTCAATCACTTTTATGGTAGCAGAACTGAGAAATAGAAGAGGTAAAAGACTTTGTCAACATCACACAGTGAATCAGCGATGCACCTGAAATATATTCTTAAGTACTGGCTCTAGCATTCTTCTTTGTCTACACCACCACATGACTTGCATTACCGAGGTCAAATTTGAGTTTGTTCTATGTCTGTGTGTGATCTTTGTTTTACAACAGAGCAATTCTCCTTTCTAAAAAAAAAAAAAAAAAAAAAAAATCCTTACACATCAAAAAAAACATATGCTACTTTCCAAATAAAGAATTTACTGGGCTGGGTACGGTGGCTCATGCCTATAATTCCAGCACTTTCGGAGGCCAAGGTGGGTGGATCACCTGAGGTCAGAAGTTCGAGACCAGCCTGGCCAACATGGCAGAACCCTGTCTCTACTAAAAATACAAAAAAATTAGCTGGCCATGGTGGTGGTCGCCTGTAATCCCAGCTACTTGGGAGGCTGAGGTAGGAGAATTGCTTGAACCCGGGAGGTAGAGGTTGCAGTGAGCCGAGATGTCACCATTGCACTCCAGCCTGGGCAACAGAGCAAGACTCTGTCTCAAAAAAAAAAAAAAAAAAAAAAAAAGAATTTACTAATCATTCCAATACAAATGATTTGGTAGCTGCTGGCAGCCCGCCACTCTAAATATCATTTTGTTTTAGCAATAATCTTCTTTTCTTATCAAATATGCTTCTTCCTCAATACAGGAGGGATAATTGTTATTAAACAGGAAAAGACTTTTCATTTGGGCTAACAAACGACGAAGTGATGAGCAGGGATTCATGGACAATACCCTCCATCACAGTTGCACAGCGGCACGGTGAAGCTGTAGTGGCTCTTTCATCAAATTGTTACCAGGTTTATTAAATTTTTTAACCAGGCTTTATTTTTTCTTTCGCTTCAACCAAAATTTCTTAGAATTACACAATGTCAGAGCCAGATGAGACCTTATAATTCATCTGATTAAACAACTACAAAAATGTTGGAGAATCCAAGAAATGATTCAACCAGCATAACACAGGTAGGGCTCAGATCTCATGATTCTGAGCTCCTTCCATTTCAGGGTCCCACAATACTGAGGTCAAAATGAGGATTTTCCTGTCTAGGAGAAAATGTAAAACATACTGAGTTCTCAAATCAATGCTTTTCAAACTCTAATGTGCATATGGATCACCTGGGGGATCTTGTTAAGCTACAGATGACGTAAGTCTGGGATAGGGCCTGGGAGTCTGCATTTCTAGCAGCTCCCAGGTGATACTGATGCTGCAGACCCATGTACCAGTGTTCTGTTTAGTCCAAAGAGAACCACCTGGTTCTAGCAAGGAATCTTCATTGGATTTCTAACTAATGAGTCACACACAATCACTGTCAATCAGGTTATCTCATGTTGCATATAACTGAAATACACTTTACATGGTAATGGGGGTTTATAGGGAGAAACTGGCTAATTAAATGAGTTGGGTTTGATAAGGTACAGAAGGAAGTAAATTCATCTCCCCCATTGCTATCTTCAAATTTTCTCTGTTGTGTTTTCCTTCCCTACCCCAACTGAACGTCCAGGGCAGATTGCCTGGCATCTCCAAAAACATTCAAGTAGTAACAATCATTTTCAGGACTACAAATGACCAATGTAGTGTAATAGCAAAACTTCAGTTTCTCATTCAAGTCAAGCTTTTCTCTCCAGCAGCTCAGACCTAACCCCAGATGAGAAAGCAAGAGGGATTTGTTGTTTCTTTCCTTGTTCTGCCTTCTCTCTCTCTCTCTCTTTTAGCCAGAGTCTCGCTCCGTCTCCCAGGCTGGAGTACAGTAGTGCAATCTCAACTCACCGCAACCTTCGCCTCCCAGATTCAAGCAATTCTCCTGCCTCAGCCTTCCAAGTAGCTGGGATTACAAGTGTGCGCCACCACACCCGGCTAATTTTTGTAATTTTAGTAGAGATGGAGTTTCGCCATGTTGGCCAGGCTGGTCTCAAACTCCTGACCTCAGTGATCCGCCTGCCTCAGCCTCCCAAAGTGCTGGGATTACAGGTGTGAACCACTGTGCCTGGCCTTTTTGCCTTCTTTTTTAACCACTCTCTGATACTCCTATACCCCATAGGATTGGGATTGGGAGTGGGAGAGGAGCTTATGGAAGGGAACAATATGTTCTCACTGAACTGGTGATATATCTCAAACATTGCCTCTTTTCCTACTGGGGCAGTTTTATCAGTCTTTCGAGACTCACCATCCCCCACACCCCCAAACTAGGGACTTCTTTTTTTTTTTTTTTGAGACAGAGTCTGGCTGTGTCACCCAGGCTGGAGTGCAGTGACACGATCTCGGCTCACTGCAACCTCTGCCTCCCAGGTTCAAGCAATTCTCCTGCCTCAGCCTCCCAAGTAGCTGGGATTACAGGCATGTACCACTGTGCCTGGCTAATTTTTGTATTTTTAGTAGAGATGGTATTTCACTATGTTGGCCAGACTGGTCTTGAACTCCTGGCCTCAAGTGATCAACCTGCCTCAGCCCCCCAAGTAGCTGGGATTACAGGCATGCACCACTGTGCTTGGCTAACTTTTGTATTTTTAGTAGAGATGGTGTTTCACTATGTTGGCCAGACTGGTCTTGAACTCCTGGCCTCAAGTGATCAGCCTGCCTCAGCCTCCCAAAGTGCTGGGATTACAGGCGTGAGCCACTTTGCCCAGCCCAAACTAGGGACTTCTTATGGTGACCAATTTCCTTAGTAAATGCATTATTTTGCTGACTGCTTATGTGGCCCTTCCTGGCCTACTCTAGTGGTACAGCCCATACTGCCACATTCTGCTACACTCTTCTGCAGAGTGGGGTTCTTTCAAGAGATTAAAACAACGCTACCATGCCAACAGGGCATCCACCCTCTTGGTTCAAAGCTCACCCTATAGGCTTTGCCACCACAATGTTCCCATCAGCCTCTCACCTTCAGGCTTTTCCATATAAGTCAGGTTTCCTCCAAAGTCTGGAAGAAACTATTCAAGCCCTTCTAAGAACATTTCCATTGTGCTCTAGTGGATGCCATGTTGCCAGTTTAAAAAAAAAAGTCTCGACCAGGCACGGTGGCTTACACCTGTAATCCCAGCATTTTGGGATGCTGAGGCAGGCAGATCACTTAAGGTCAGGAGTTTGAGACCAGCCTGGCCAACATGGTGAGACCCCCATTTCTACTAAAAAAACAAAATACAAAAATTACCTGGGCATGGTGGTGGGCACCTGTAATCTCAGCTACTTGGGAGGTGGAGGCAGGAGAATCACTTGAACCCAGGAGGCAGAAGTTGCAGTGAGTGGAGATGGAGCCACTGCACTCCAGCCTGGTGACAGAGTGAGACTGCCTCAAAAAAAAAAAAAAAAAAAAAAAAAAAAACATGAAAAACTGTACAGAATGTTAACCTATGGGGTTTTAATTTCTAGAGCTATATATCTGTCATCCGAGAAAAGGTTTCCAGAGTACAGAATAGCTTTATATTTTCAATAAACTGACACATTCTACTAGCATAATAATTGGGTACATGGCATTCATTTCAGTTAATTAGAGCAATTGAGCATATACTAATTTCCAGGCACTCCTTGAAGTGGTAACACAGTAAGATTGCTATGAATTGATGATAAAAGTATTATTAGAACTCTGGTAGCTGACATTTTCATTTTTCCCCATGAAAAAAATATATCATAAAGACCATTAATCTTGTGGTTTTGAATCCTAGAATTGTTCAAATGGTAGGACTGAAGCACATTTCTAGAATGTGATATGACTAGCTATCTTACGTTATGGTTCCTGATCCTACCAGTGCTAGGGCTAGTTCACTTTTTTTTTTTTTTTTTTTTTTGGAGACAGGGTCTCACTGTGTCTCCCAGGCTGGAGTGCAGTGGCACAATCTCTGCCCACTGCAACCTCTGCCTCTGGGGTTCAAGCCATCCCCCAACCTCAGCCTCCTGAGTAGCTGGGACTGAAGGCGCGAGTAACCACCCCTGGTTAATTTTTTGTATTTTGTGTAGAGCCGGGGTTTCACCATGTTGCCCAGGCTGGTCTCAACCTCCTGACCTCAAAGAGATCCTTTCGCCTCAGGCTCCCAAAGTGCTGGAATTGTAGGCATGAGCCACTGTGCCTGGCTAGTTGATATTTAGTATTTCTTCATAGTCAATTCAACATAATAACATTTCTAGAGTAGACACCAAGCCCCAAGCACTTGGCAAGGAGGTTGAAACTATCTGTGTTGCAATGAGATTTCTCTTACACCAAACATTTATTAACATTCACAGATTCATCCACAGTGAAAATGATCATGGTACTCCATTAATAATTTGCTTTATATGGTCCTAATCAAAGGGACTTAACCAAACAAGCTAGTGTCAGTGCTTGCCTTGCCCACAGCCCCCTTCTAAGGAGTCATTACACTTAGGTTGCACTCTTTTTTCTTTGAGATGAAGTCTTGCTCTGTCACCCAGGCTGGAGTGCAGTGGCGCAATCTTGGCTCACTGCAACCTCCGCCTCCCAGGTTCAAGCAATTATCCTGCCTCAGTCTCCCGAGTAGCTGGGATTATAGGCACCCACCACCACACCCAGCTAATTTTTATATTTTTAGTAGAGACAGGGTTTCACCAGGTTGGCCGAGCTGGTCTCGAACTCTTGACCTCAGGTGATCCGCCCACCTCTGCCTCCCAAAGTGCTGGGATTACAGGCATGAGCCACTGCGCCTGGCCATAGGTTGCACTCTTGAGCCATGTGGGACTCCACCACTTAGCTCAAAACTGGTTGAAACTGACAGCAGCACTTGAGCCTACAGCAGCCACCTGTAAGCTGGACAGTGCCCTAGGAGATGGTTCAGGACCAAGAATTTTAAAAGTCCATGGTCATTTCAATTACATTCTTCCCTAAGGATACCAACCAACTTCTTTTCTAAAGAATCAAAACCTGGGACAGGCGCAGCGGCTCACGCCTGTAATCACAACACTTTGGGAGGCCGAGGCGGGCAGATCATGTGAGGTCGCGAGTTCGAGATCAGCCTGACCAACATGGAGAAACCCCATCTCTACTAAAAATACAAAATGAGCTAGGCATGGTGGTGCATGCCTGTAATCCTAGCCACTAGGGAGGCTGAAGCAGGAGAATTGCTTGAACCCGGGAGGCGGAAGTTGTGGTGAGCCGAAATCGTGCCATTGCACTCCAGCCTGGGAAACTCTGTCTCAAAAAAAAAAAAAAAAAAAAAGAATCAAAACCTGAACCATCTTTTAGCCTCAACTTGTTCAAAAGCTGAAAAGGGTATGGAAGTGGGGAGTGAGAGGGGAACCCATAAGAGATGATCCCTGCCCACAACCATGCAGGGTGCAATACACCAAAAATAAATGGTCCCTAAGCCTGAGAGCTTACTGTTAAGAGTAAAACACAAACTAACAAGGCACTGTAGGAATCTAAAATTTGTCATCTCTGTTTTTTGACCCAAGAATGCTATTTTTAGGAATGGATCCTAAGGAAATAACTGAACAAGTACCAAAAGATGTATGCATGGGATCATCAGTAGCAATGGCAGTTTTCATAAGAAAGAAAAAACTCAACCTAAATCAATAAGAGATTGGGGAAATAAATACATTTACATAGTGAACTATCTACCTACATATTATTATAGAAAGAACTCCATGATACATTTAGCCAAAATAATGTTTATATAATGAATCATGTACAGTATGTAGTTATATATATATTTTATAAGAATATAGGCTATAATGTTAATTAAAATGATTCAGCTTAAAGGAGAGCTTTTGCTTTCTAATGTATGCTTTTCTGTGTTTCCAATCTTTTTTACTATGTTATGATACATTTGTAATCAGAAAAAAGATAATTAAAAAAATAAGTAATGAGGCCGGGCATGGAAGCTCATGCCTATAATCCCAGCATTTTGGGAGGCTGAGACGGGAGGATCGCTTGAGCTCAGCAGCTTGAGACCAACTGGGCAACATGGTGAAACCCTGACTCTACAAAAAATACAAAAATTAGCCTGGTGTGGTGGCTTACATCTGTAGTTCCAGCTATATTGGGACCTAAGGTGAGAGGATTGCTTGAGACTAGGGGGTTGAGGCTGCAGTGAGCCATGTTGGCACCACTGCACTCCTGCCTGGGTGACAAAGCAGGACCCTGCCTCAAAAACAAACAAACAAAAACATCAACAATAAACAAACAAATAATGGGCTAGGCCCAGGGGTTCACACCTGTAATCCTTTGGGAGGAGGAGGAGAAGGGAGGATGGCTTGAGCCCTGGAGTTTGAAGTGACAGTGAGCTATGACTGTGCCACTGTACTCCAGCCTGGGTGACATAGGGAGACTCTATCTCTTAAAACAACAATAAACAAAACCAAACTAATAATGATGCTATAAAATTAAAGCCCTAGGACGCCACAGTGTCTCATGCCTGTAATCCCAGCACTTTGGGAGGCCAAGATGGGCGGATCACCTGAGGTCAGGAGTTCGAGACCAGCGTGGCCAACATGGTGAAACCCCATCTCTACTAAAAATACAAAATTAGCTGGGCATAGTGGTGCATACCTGTAATCCCAGCTACTCAGGAGGCTGAGGCAGGAGAATCGCTTCAACCCGGGAGGCGGAGGTTGCAGCGAGGCAAGATCATGCCATTGCACTCCAGCCTGGGCAACAAGAGCAAAACTCCATCTCAAAAAAAAAAAAATTTAAGCCCTAGTTTTTTTACTTTGTATATGTCTTTTGTGAAGAACCTACAATATACTAGATTAATGCATCCAAAAGGAAATGTAATGAGTCACAGATGAAATTTTGTATATTCTAGTTCCTAATAATATATCTTATGCAGCCCAACGTCTAAAAATTATGATTTTAACATATAACCAATATAATGCCACTGAAATATTTACATTCTTTTTTTCCTAAGTATTTGAAATCCTCTGTGTATTACATAGCACATTTCAATTCAGACCATCTTTCAAGTGGTCAATATCTACACTTGGCTACTGTATGGGATACTGCAGTTTTTTGTTTTTGTGGGGTTTTTGTTTGTTTGTTTTTTGAGATGGAGTTCGCTCTTGTTGCCCAGACTGGAGTGCAATGGTACCATCTCGGCTCACCGCAACCTCTGGGGGGTTCAAGCAATTCTCCTGCCTCAGCCTCCCGAGTAGCTGGGATTACAGGAATGTACCACCACGCCTGGCTAATTTTGTATTTTTAGTAGAGACGGGGTTTCTCCATGTTAGTCAGGCTAGTCTCGAACTCCCAACTTCAGGTGATCTGCCTGCCTCGGCCTCCCAAACTGCTGGGATTACAGGCATGAGCCACTGCGCCCGGCAGTAGTTGTTATTTTTAAGGAGGATAATTTTTAAACTTTTACGTGCATAATTTCTGAAGTTGTTTGATTCTGTTTAAATGATTGTTTATTAATATTATTTTGGTAATCTTTGAAAGACTGTTGCTAGGTTTTTGGTTTGTTGCATTTTTTTAAAGAAAGTGCTGGTGCAATAAATACTTTTTCCTGAACAAACACACCTTGGGTGAACTCTTACCTCTCTATTTCTCCTTTCCTTCTCAGTTGTTGACAGGCAGGGTCAAAAGTCAGAATCTTTAGTAGATATATTTGTTGCCGGTCCCCGGAAGGAGGAGGGGCAATGGACAGCAATAAAAGGTCACATTATGAGAGGTCCCTTACTGCACCACTAGAAAATGACTGTAATTATTATCAGGGCTCCCTGAATAATCAAAACGACATATATCAAAGGTCTGACTCATTCTGAAGAGTTACTCCCCTCCCCTTTTTTGTTTTTTTAGTGTTTTACAAAAAGTAGCACCACCAAGGGGATAGTTATATTATCTGACCATCAACAAGAGGGGTAGGCTACAATAGAGACCACAGAGCACAGTGAATTCAGGCAGATCTGAGCTTGGGTGTCTCTGGGCTTCCATATCCTCAACCGTAGAGCAGAGATTATAATACACAACCTATTTCAAAAGATTCATTTTTAAACAACTTTGTATCAAGTGTATAATACATAGAGAAAAGTGTACACATCCTAAGTGTAAAATACAAACTTCACAAATTAAATATACTCGTGTGACCATCACCTAGATCAAGAAACAGAACACTCTCAATGCCCAGTAGCCTCCTTCTCATCCCTACCCTCTGTGTTACGTTTCTACTGCGATGTAAGCTGCTACTACAAATTGAGTAGCTTAAAACAAGACAGATTTATTATCTCAGTTTCCATGGGTCAGGAGTGCGGGCACAGCTTAGATAGATCTCAGGTCTCACGAGTTAGCAATCAAGGTGGCAGCCAAGGCTTGGGTTCTCATTCAGGACTTGAGCTCGTTGCAGTTGCTGGCAGAATCAGTTCCTTGTGGCCGTATAACAGAGGTCCAGCTCCCTTGCTAGCTGTTGGCAGGGGCCCACTCTCAGCTCCTACAGGCTGCCCAGTTCCTTGCTGTGTGGTTCCTGCCCCCATATACAGCTCACAACTGTGGGTCCCTTCCAGGCCAGAAGCACCTTGTCACTGTGACTTCTGTCTCTGACCTCTAACTGCTCATTTTAAGAGCTTGCCTGATTAGGACAGGTCAACCCATGATAGTCTCCTCAGTGATTAGGGACCTTAATAACAGGAGGGATACCCCACTAAGTCACAGGTTGCACCTGTACTCAAGGGACAGGGATTATATGAGGGAGCAACCTAGGGGGCAGGTATCATGTCCCCCACCTTAGAATTCTGCCTGCCTCACCATCCCCTAAGACTAACCACTACCCAGTGTCTAACAGTATTTTTCAAACTTTATAAAAATGGAATGTTTGTGAAATATACTCATCTTTTGTATGTAATTGCAGATGATTCATTTGCGTTGCTGCATAGTGTTCCACTGGGTGAATATACCACAATACCATAATTTATTTACCCTTTTAAAGGTTGATAGTTAAACTAGTTATAACATAATGTATAGATTTTTTTAATGAGTAGGAAAGACAAGGAAACAACTACCTCTCAATTAGGAGTTGCAGAATAAAAATCATTTTAAGCATATGCAAAGAATTTGAGACATGAAAGACTTTTACATATCATCTTAGAGAAAAAGGTGGTGTTTGGTAAGTTTTTAGTTTTTTTGTTTTGAGACAGAGTCTCGCTATGTCGCCCAGGCTGGAGTGCAACGGCATGATCTCGGCTCACTGCAATCACCACCTCCCAGGTTCAAGCAATTCTTCTCCCTAAGCCTCCCAAATAGCTGGGATTATAGGCACCTGCCACCATGCCTGGTTTGGCTAATTTTTTTTTTTTTTTTTTTTTGAGACGGACTCTTACTCTGTCACCCAGGCTGGAGTGCAGTAGCATGATCTTGGCTCACTGCAACCTCTGCCTCCCAGGTTCAAACAATTCTCCTGCCTCAGCCTCCTGAGTAGCTGGAATTACAGCCGCCCGCCACTACGCCCAGCTAATTTTTGTATTTTTAGTAGAGACAGGGTTTCACCATAATGGCCAGGCTGGTCTCAAACTCCTGACCTCAGGTGATCTGCCCACTTCAGCCTCCCAAAGTGCTGGGATTACAAGTGTGAGCCACCGTGCCTGGCCTAATTTTTTGTATTTTTTTAATTTTATTTTTTCGTAGAGACAGGGTTTTGCCATGTTCCTCAGGCTGGTCTCAAACTCCTGACTTTAGGTGATCCACCCACCTCAGCCTCCCAAAGTGCTGGGATTATAGGTGTGAGCCACTATATCCAGCCAACATTAATTTATCGTCTCAGTTTTTGCAGGTCTGAAGTCTGGGCATGGCTTACCTGGATTCTTTGCTCAGGGTTCTCATAAGGCTGAATTCAAGGGGTCAGCCAGGCTACATCCTCATGTGGGGCTTGGGGTCTTCTTCCAAGCTTATATAGATGCTTGCAGAATTTGATTCCTTGTGTTCCTAAGACTGAATTTCCCACTTCTTTGCTGACTGTCAGCGAATGTCTGTTCTCGGCTGCTAAAGGGCCCCACGGTTCCTTGCTGAGCGCTCCTCTCCGTAGGCCGTTTGTATCACCACTTCAGAGGAGCAAGGAAATCCCTCCGCGTGAAGTTACTGGCCCTTTCGAAAGGGGCTCCAGCCTGAGGAATTTAGGCCCACTCAGAATACTCAGAATAATGCGCCTTTTAATTAACTCACAATCAACTAAGAAATCAGTCAATTGGCTGGGTGCAGTGGCTCATGCCTGTAATCCCAGCACTTTGGGAGGCCAAGGCGGGTGGGTCACAAGTTCAGGAGATCAAGACCATCCTAGCCGACATGGTGAAACCCAGTCTCTACTAAAAATATAAATGTTAGCTGGGCGTGGTGGTGTGGGCTTGTAATCCCAATTATTTGGGAGGCTGAAGCAGGAGAATCCCTTGAGCCCAGGAGGCAGAGTTGGCAGTGAACCAAGATTGCACCACTGCACTCCAGCCTGGCGACAGAACGAGACTCCATCTCAAAACAAACAAACAAACAAAAAAATATATATATACACATATATATCAATCGATCAATCAATCAAGGTTGATGGGCATTTGGGTAGGTCCTATTTTGGGGCTATTACTAGCAGTGCTGCTATGAATATTCTAGAACATGTCTTTTGGTGAACACATGTATTCATTTCTGCTCAGTATATATGGAAGAATAGAATTGCTGGGTCATAGGGTTTGCATACACTCAGCGTGGAAGATACTGCCAAGCAGTTTTCCAAAGTGGCATTACCAAGCTGTGTACCCACCAGCAGCGTTAGAGCAGCCCACAAGACTGTTTGGACAGTTAAAAGATGAAATCATGATAAATAACTTAGGACAGAACCTGGGATATAGTAATGACTAAATAAAAGGATTTTCAATAGAAATTAATACTAACTGTTATTTTCCGCTACTCTGTTAAAGTCTATGGGGTGTGTATGCCCAGCTTATTCATATATCCCTAGTGGGTCGCCGAAATTTATTAAATAGCCAAAGGAACATGTCAATGTTGGCCTCTTGTCCAAAAACAGTTTCTTCATACTTGCATTTACTTTCCTTTTCCTTGGCTCTTGCACCAAGGCACACAATAAGGGGGTACTGAGGGATCTCCAATGTTAATACCTGAAATTAGTCTTCATAATAGGCCTCACAGAGAAGGTGGTTTCTTTGAGCCTAGGAGCAACAGGCTATTAGGCTATACCATCCAGCCTATGTGTGTAGTAGACTACACAATCCAAGTTTGTATAAGTGCTCTCTATGATGTTTGAACAATGAGGAAATACTCTAATGCATTTCTCAGAAGGTATCCCCATTATAAAGCGATGTTTGACTTTATTTATACAGCATTTACATTGGATAGGTATTATAAGTAATATAAAGATAATTTAAAGTACACAGGAGGATGTGGCTGGGTGTGGTGGCTCACGCCTGTAATCCCAACACTTTGCTGGGGCTGAGGCAAGAGGATTGCTTGAGCCCAAGAGTTCACGCCCAGCTTGGGCAACATAGTGAGATTCCATCTCATTAAAAAATAAAAAATAAAGAAAAAAGTATACAGGAGGATGTGTATATGTTATATGCAGATAATACTCCATTTAATTAAAGGGACTGAGCATCCTTGCATTTTACTCCCCACCAGGGTCCTAGAACCAATCCCCCTTGAATACTGAATGATGACTGGCCCTTGCTTTGAAACCTCATCTAGGTTTCTGTGTCCTTTTGCAGGGAATTAAGTGAAACTCGGGCCACATAGCAGCAATGAAATGTTAATCTTCTATACTTAGCTATTTTTTTATCCAAGGGCTCAGACATGTTAATCAATTCTTCCTAATTGCTTATTAGCCATTATTCCTAATAGAGGGAATGAGTCACAAGCTTCAGCTGCTTGATTCAAACTCTTTGAAGGCCAACTCAAATCAAGAGAAGTAGTAATCAAGAACTACGAACTCTGCAGACTAATTCTCAGATAAATCAAAGTTCTTGCCTAGGCCCAAAGATCTTTAGCAGTTGGCCTGGTTTCAAAAAAAGAAGAAGAAGAAGAAGAAGATAGCCTGATTTTAATCAGATGGTCACTGAGCCTAAGTTCCGATTCCTCATTTGTAAAATAGGGCAATGGAGAGCATCTACATTATAGGGTGTCAATCATTCATTGATTTAACAAATATTTAATTTCTACTTTATACCAGGCTCTGTGCCAGGCAATTAATAAGTATTTCTTAAATGTTAATCATGTATCAACTATTATCACTGTAAACACTTATTTGCATATCGACTATCAACCTTGTGGGAAAATATCTGAAAAATGTGGTCTTAAGCTGGCTTTACACTCCCCCTCAGACTCACCCTATTCACATACATAATTTTCTTTTTCATTTCACATACATAATTATATGCCCACTGTCTACCACTGGTGTGGAGCCAACTCCTCAAGCCTGAATCCTCAATTACTGTGGTCAGAGAATGCAAACTAATTTTATTATCAGCCTAAGTGCCTCAAAATTTAAAAGGCAAACATGCCACACTTCAAAGTCACAGGGGAAAGTTTTGGGGATTAACTGTCATTTTGATTATCTGCCCCACATTTCCCCTTCCATTAGCTAAGAAACATTAGGAGGCAGATCACTAGACACATCTGAAAGTGGACAGGTTCACTTTTACAGGAGAGATTCCATTTCCTCCTATACCCCCAGGCCCCCGCACCCCAGCTCCCAGGACTCTACGTGAAACTATCAGTGGGAAAACATTTCCAAAATGCTCTTTATCCCCATCCTCATAGAGAAGACCTCAAATTTGCTTTCAGCCTTATTCATATGGTTCAGGAACAAATATTAAATTAACATCAGCAGAGGAACAAAAGAAGGTTGCAGAAGCAAAAGAACAGTATTGAATAGAATATTCATCTCTGGAGCCAAAATACTTGGGTTCAAATCCTGGCTGAGGATTGCCTGGCTTAGGGTTGCCAGATAAAATACAGGACACCCACTTAAATTTGAATTTCAGATAAACAACAAATAGTTTTTTAGTATAAATATATCCCATATGCAGATTTAAGACATATTTCTGCTAAAAATTTATTTGTTGTTTATCTGAAATTCAAATTTAACTGGGTGTCTTGTATTTTGATTTGCTAAGCCTGGTAACCTGACTCTGTTTACTGGTTTTGTGATCTAGGATAAGTTACACAAACTGTCTGTGTTTGTTTTCTCATCTGTAAAATAAGAACAGCAAAAGCATATTCTTCATAAAATGGTTTCAGTAGTCATTTTTGCTGTTCAACAAATGTGTCTGGTTCTCTTCCTTCCAGAAACATGGCAGGATAGCATGTCCCCATCTTCAAAGTTAAAGGAAGCCTGTGACTTGCTTTAGCCAAAGAAAAGTGAGCACAAGGGAAGTATCATTTCCAGGTAAAAGGGTCCCCTATCCTACCTTCTCCTACCAGATCCAAGGAAGAGACAAGTGTGAGGGAGAAATATACACATGAGGTTCTAAACATTGAAATCCAGGAGTTGTCACTGCAGCATAACTTAGCTCATCCTGACTGAGTGTGTTGTGAAGATTGCACAAGTTAATAATTGTTAAGGATTTAGAACATGCCTGGCACATAGTAGGCACTATATACTTATTTATTAGGTTAATAAGAAATCTGCAACCTTTTTCTGGTACTAAAAAAGGATTGAGATAGGCCTTGCTTGCTAGCTGTCATTCAGCTCAGGCTGCCATAGCAAAATACTGTAGACCGGGTGGCTTAAACAACAGACCTGAATTTTCTCACAGTCCTAGAGGCTGGAAGCCTGAGATGAGGTTCTAGTGAGGGCTCTCTCCCAGGCTTGCAGACGGCCACCTCACTATGTGCTGGTCTTTCCTCAGGTGCATGCATTGCACATGTGGAAAAGGAGCAAGATCTTTCTCTTTTCCTGTTCTTAGAAGGCCACCAATTTTATTGCATTAGGACCCCACCCTTATGACCTCCTATGACCTTAATTGCCTCTTCAAAGCCTTCCCTCCAAGTACAATCATATTAGGGGTTAGTGCTTCAATATATGCATTTGAGGAGGAAACGATTCAGCCGACAGCATCATACAAGCTTTGGTAATACACACTTATTGTCCAGCTTTCCTTCTCCAGACTTAAGAAATCAAATCTATCCCTTTTCCATAGTGATTGGTAATAAACTCTCTAAAGAGCAGCATTTAGCTTAGGGAGTGCCTTTAATCATTAGACAGAATGTTTATGCCTAAAACACTTCTGATATGGGTCCACTCAAATTGCAGCATGGGTTATAACAGAGCAGTGGACTCAATTGCAGATGACCAGGGCTGAGCAATCTGCAGAAGCCAGCCATGTGCACAGTAATTCAGAAAGGGCAGAGAAACCGGATCCAGGGGGAAAATCACAGGCAGTTAATGAGAATCAGATGCAATGTAATTCAGACCGCAGTGCACATCCTGATCTCTGGGCACAGGGAATTACATCCATAAACAGACCAGACTTGATTTTATGCAGCACTTTCATTCCCCAAAGAATCCCAAAAGCCTTCCAAAAGCACACTCTTGTTACTGGTAGCTCAGTGGTGTGGAAGACAAACAGAAAAATGTTGTGTTCATAACTCAGGCACAGAAACTTTGTTAGAATCCAGGCCATCCACGTGGGCTAGCTTGACTGGAATGCCAGGTGACCCTTTACTGGTATGAAAAATATACTTTTTTTTTCCTTTTAGATGAAAACATCCTTATAAAGGAAATCCAAGTATGCACAAAAGAAGCTTTTAAGCTTAGCCAGTGAACCACAGTTAAAAAGTATGGCATACATATCAGACTCACTCCCTGGATATCTACATGTATGTGCATATATATTTATGTTTATATACCATGGAAACAAACTTGATAAAATATTACTTATCCTTATTATATGTGATGTATTCTGCACTAGATCTTAGCCAAAAGGCCAAGAAGTGATATGTGATGTGTTCTGATGCTATGGATCCTATTTTACTTTTTTTTTAAGTTGATCATTATTTGGTAATTGACATGTTGATTTTATAACCCACTTCTGTGTACAATATTAGATTTTGAAACCCATTTCACTAAAGATAATGAAAGAGAGTAGAAGGCTCTGATACCATGACACTTCAATCATAATACAACATTTGGCCCTGGGACAGTTACTTTGCCTTTTTAGGTCACGAGTCACTGGGATTCTTTCACTTTTAACTTGTTAAGTTTTTATTTATCTATTTATTAGAGACAAGGTCTCCCTCTGTCACCCAAACTGGAGTGCAGTGTCATCATCATAGCCCACTGCAGCCTTAAACTCCCGGGCTCAGGTGATCCTCCCACCTCAGCCTCCTGAGGAGCTAGGACTAAGAGGCACACCCCACCATGCCTGGCTAATTTTTTTTATTTGATTGTAGACATGGGGTCTCGCTGTGTTGCCTGGGCTGATCTCAAACTCCTGGGCTCAAGCGATCTTCTTGTCTTGACCTCCCAAAGCACTAGGAGTATAGGTGTGAGCTGTTGTGCCTGGCTACCTGCTGAGATTTTTATGTATGGCACCTGTATATAGGTAAAGCAAAAACATCCTGAAACCAACTTCATGTGATGAGATTATTTTGGAATTCCTATGTTGATTCAAAGTTGGGGGTTACAGCAGGCGGAGGTTGCAGTGAGCCGAGATCCCGTCACTGCACTCTGGACTGGGCAACAGAGTGAGACTCCGTCCCGAAAAAACAAAAACAAACAAACGAAAACAAAGTTGGGGGTTAAAAATAGGGAGAAAATCCATTTTCTTCTGGCACTACACTGAGCTTTGGGTGGCCCCTAAATTGGTCAGAATTTTTTTGGTTGCATGTAGCAGAACTTCCCCCCATCCAAACAACACAGAAAAAATTACTGGCTTAAAGTCAAATGGTCCAAGGACTGTATAGGTGTCAGCATAGCTGGCTCCTGATTCTGAGATGATGCCACTATTCTTCTCCATCTCTGGGTCCTGCTTTCCTCTCTGTTTGCTTTATTCTCTCCTGTTATAGACAGGGCACCCCCTTGCACCAGAGAAGATGTTTAGTAGCAGCCTGACAACCCACAGGAAAGAGGGTACCTCTCCCGACTCTTTCAGCAAAAGCTCAGGCTTCTCATGAACCCAGTTTGGGCTACATGCCCATTTCTGAGCCAATCACTGTGAACAGGGACAGGCCTTTCTCCAGTTACTCAGGTCTGCGTCATGTGCCTACCCACGGTGCATAGTAGTGGCGTCAGATCAACCAAATCAAACAAATTTGAGAATGTCATTATTACACAAAGGAAAACCAACAGGCCATTTCTAAAAGACAGGGGCAAGAATTTTAAGTGGATGATGAAAACAATGGCCACTACTGTCCTCTAAGCAGATGTCTTTGTCTGTTTTGTGTTGCTATAAAGGAATACCTGAGGTTGGGTAATTTATAAAGATGAGGTTTATTTAGCTCACAGTTCTGCAGGCTGCATAAGCAGCACAGGGCTGGTGTCTCCCCAGTTTCTGGTAAGGGCTTTTGTTTTGGTTTGTTTGTCTTTTGAGATGGAGTCTCTTTCGCCCAGGCTGGAGTGCAATGGTGTGGTCTCACTCACTGCAACCTCCGCCACCCAGGTTCAAGTGATTCTCCTGCCGGAGCCTCCCAAGTAGCTGGGATTACAGGCACCCACCACCACTCCCGGCTAACTTTTTTGTATTTTTAGTAGAGCCAGTGTTTCACCATGTTGGCCAGGCTGTTCTCGAACTCCTAACCTTAGGTGATCCATCTGCCTCAGCCTCCCAAAGTGCTGGGATTACAGGCATGAGCCACTGCTCCTGGTCTAGTAAGGGCTTTTGAGTTGCATCAAAACATGGTGGAGAAAGTCAAATGGGCACCAGACACGTGTGAAGATGGATCAAACCTGGAGGCATCCTGGCTTTATAACAACCAATCTCGTGAGAACGAATCCATTCCTGAGAGAGCAAGGACTGTTATATCTGTCTCCATGATCCAAACACCTCCCGCAAGGCCCTACCTCCCCACACTACCTCACTGGGGATCCAATTTCAACATGAAATTTGTTGGAGACAAACACACCACATCCAAACCATAGCCCCAGATATACCACCAATCCCTCCCTGTTATTTATTTATTTATTTAGTATCTTTTTTGAGATGGAGTCTTGCTCTCTTGCCTAGGTTGGAGTGCAGTGGCGTGATCCCAGCTCACTGCAACCTCTGCTTCCTGGGTTCAAGGCATTCTCCTGCCTCAGCCTCCTGAGTAGCTGGGATTACAGGCGCCCACCACCACCCCCAGCTAATTTTTGTGTTTTTGTAGAGACGGGGTTTCACCATGTTGGCCAGGCTGGTCTGCAACTCCTGACCTCAGGTGATTCACCTCGGCCTCCCAAAATGCTGGGATTACAGGCATGAGCCACTGTGCCTGGCCTCCCTCCCTCTTATTTAATCTTAAAAGTACAGAGAAGAAGCTGGAATTTTATCACTATACTTGGAGAATACTTTTCATCCAGAGAAATCCTGACATTTTCTCTCTGCAATCTCTTAGAAGTTAGAAGCTGTGACAAGGGATTCTCCTAGCTTTCAGATGGAAAACTTAATGTGCCATGAATTTCTGGTCATAAGCCTAAGAAGTAAAAACTCTTTGGGGCCTTTTAGAAGTTATCTCTCTAGCTTTACACTCATGGCTTATAATGTCGTAATTGCCTGGTGGTTGTACTGCAGCTGCCTTTGCAAACGGAGTTTCAACCCGCAGGTCACCTTGGATTAACCAATGTATTGTGTACTCAACCGACGGGCTGAACTGCCAGAGTCATGAATACTTGCTCTGTCTCACACTGAAAAGCACGTAGAAAGGGAAAACACATACATACATACAAAACCTTAACACAATTTGACAAAAAGGGGGAAAGCATATTGGAAAAACATGGCTTGAGTGTGATTATTTTCCTCCATTTCACCGAACACCGTTATTCTGGGAAGCAATGCAAACAGAGCTGAGGCTTTCAGACTGCAAATATTATTGCTCTGCATTGAGGTGATAAACTTGCTGAAACAGAAGAAGACAGAATAGAAGGAATAGTCATGGACATTTTAGCATACAACCCTCTATGTAAGACTAACAGGGCCAGAGTTTGGGGTTTTGCTCGTTTGCTTGCTTTGTCTTGTTTTTTTTTTTAATTAGTTTGGATTTTGTTTTTGTAACAATTTCTCATAGAATATTTCAGTTCACATTGGGGAAAGGCTACCTGGCTGTGATGTAGGCACATTTATCATCATAAGAAATGGACAGATTTCCTTTGATAACACTATTTTGCATGGGGTTTTAGACACAAAATAGAATAATTATTTCTTTGTGGATACCACATATGAAACACAGAAACTAGTGGTTTTCTCACTGCGTAGAACATTTTCCCTTCCTTTACCCTTGTGTTTTCTCAGCCTTCAGATCTTGGCTTAAATGTCAGGCCATAGTTTCTTAAACATTAAACATAAACAAAAGTAAACAAAACAACCATACCATCAAGCAATTCCGTTTCTAAGAATCTATTCCAAGAGAAATAAAAACATATATCCACAAAAAATCTTGTACATGAATATTCATAGCAACAATATTCATGATAGCCAAAAAGTGGAAACCATCCAAATATTCATCAACTGGTGAATGGGTAAACAAAATGTGGTAGAGCTGCGCAATGGAACATTATTCAGCCATAAAAAGGAAAGAAGGCCAGGAGTACTGGCTTATGCCTGTAATCCCAGCACTTTAGGAGGCCAAGATTGGTGGATTACTTGAACTCAGGAGTTCAAGGCCAGCCTGGGTAACATGGTGAAACCCCGTCTCCACACACACACACACAAAATTAGCTAGGTATGGTGGTGTGCACCTGTAGTCCCAGCTACTCAAGAGGCTGAGGTGGAAGGATCAATGGATCCCAGAAGGTGGAGGTTATAGTGAGCTGTGATCATGCCACTGCACTCCAGCCTGGGTGACAGAGCGAGACTCCACCTCAAAAAAAAAAAAAAAAAACCACGAATACATGCTACAACATGGATGAATCTACAAAATACGCTAAATGAAAGAAGATGACACAAAAGAGCACATGCTGTACGATTCCATTTACATGAAATGTATCGGAAAAATACATCTATAGAGACAGAAAGTCGATTAGTGATTTCCTATGGCTGGAGGTGGGAAGAGGGATTAACTTAGTCAGGCATGTGGCTTCTTACTGGGTTAACGACAATGTTCTAGCTTGTGTTATGATGATAGTTATACAACTCAGCATATTTACTTTCTCTTGTTACCTAATTTAGAACTAGGCTGCCCAGGTTTGAATCCACTCCCTAACTTTGTGACCATGAGCAAGTTATTTAACTACATTATTTCATCATTGGAAGATGGAATTTTCATGAGATGTTAAGGTTCTTGTAAAAATTAAATGAGATGATACACATACATGTTAATACATGTGCAGTGCTTAGAACAGTGCCTGGGACATAGTAAGTGCTTCTCAGGTGTTTGCTATTATCTGTATATCCCATATCTAGACAGATACAAACTAATGTACGTCTGCTTGGCTTTTGACTGCCTAGAAGTGTTTGTGTTCACTTTAGGCTTGCATCACAGGCATCTGTACACTCTTCAACAGCAAATGCTCACAGGGTCTCACTCTGCCACTCAGGCTGGAGTGCAGTGGTGTGATCATGGCTCACTGCAGCCTTAACCTCCCTGGACTCAGGCAAACCTCCCACCTCAGCCTCATGAATAGCTGGGACTACAGGTACATGCCACCATGCCCAGCTAATGTTTGTGGTTTTTGTAAGGACAGAGTTTCACCATGTTGCCCACACTGGCCTCAAACTCCTAGGCCAAGCAATCCGCCCATCTTTGCCACCCAAACCAACAGATCCTTTAATCCCTAGTCTTGGGTTCTCATCAATGTAGGTTGTCTTTTAGTAACAACTCAACAAACTCTTTTTTTATTTTATTTTATTTTATTTTTTAGACGGAGTCTCACTCTGTCACCCGGCGGCATAAACTTGGCTCACTGCAACTTCCGCCTCCTGGGTTCAAGCAATTCTCCTGTGTCAACCTCTCAAGTAGCTGGGATTACAGGCACCTGCCACCATGCCCAGCTAATTTTTTTCATTTTAGTAGAGACGCGCTTTCACCATGTTGGCCAGGCTGGTCTCGAACTTCTGACCTCAAGCAATCCACCCACCTCGGCTTCCAAAGTGCTGGGATTACAGGTGTAAGCCACCATGCACAGCCAACAAAGTCTTTTGTACTAGCATTTATTCCATCTGTTCATCGATTAATTGAACATTTATTGAATATACATTAATCGAATGCCAACGATATACCAAACAGTGTCCTAGGTGCTGGGGATTATATATGGAATGAGACACAATCTCTGTCCTTAATAAGTTTATAGTCAGAATGAGAGGTCCCCAAAACTAACTGGGCATGAGAAAAACAAAAGGATAATAAGGTGGGATGTGGAGCAGGAAGGTTTTAGCCTTCTCTCTCTCCCGTCACTAACCTGCATCAATCCCTGAAAGCTACTTCTAATTTAAAACACAATTGTTTTAAAACTATGTAATATATGAATGAAAACACCTCAGAAATAGAAAACTTTGCTATTTTTATTGATCTGTAAGAGGCAACGTAAAAGCAGTGTGGTTGTTATGCAGACAATTTTATGGTAATTCTCCTATGGGTCACTCTCTTAAATTCCGATCCTGAGTTTCTTCTCTATAGCAATTCTCTAGCCTTCAACATGCCGTAAAGTTTTGCTTATTCGTTTACTCTATTTTTTGAGATGGCGTCTGACTCGGTTGCCCAGGCTGGAGTGAAGTGGCGTGATCACAGCTCACAGCAGCCTCCACCTCCTCAGGCTCAGGTGATCCTCCCACCTCAGCCTCCTGGGTAGCTGGGACTACAGGTGTGCGCCACCACGCCTGGCTGATTTTTTTGTAGAGACAGGGTTTCACCGTGTTGCCCAGGGTGATCGCAAACCCCTGGGCTCAAACAGTGCTCCCACCTTGTCCTCTCAAAGTGTTGGGATTACAGGTGTGAGCCACTGCGCCTGGCCAGGTGGTAAGTTATAAAGCATAGATCCACTAGACTTTCTGAATCCGAATCTATAGGGATAGAGCCCAGGCACCTATTTTTTGTTTTTAACATAAAAATGTTTATATTGGTCACATATGCAGAAGCAAAACAGAAGATTATAAGGGGTATTAATGAACAGAATCATGTGATTAGTTTTGTTTTTTCTGCTAGTTGATATCTTTTTTTAAAATTTCAATAACTTTAGTGGTACAAGTGGTTTTGGGTTACATGGATAAACTGTATAGTGGTGAAGTCTGGGCTTTCAGTATACCCCTCACCAGAGCAGTGTACCCTATATCCAAGAGGTAATTTTTAATCCCTCACCCCTTCTAACCCTCCCCTGGCACCTGTATTTTTAACAACCTTCCCAAGGGTTCAGTTTATGGACCTGCTTTTGGGAACCACTGCTGTAAATCATGGGTGGAGGAGGGAATAAGAATTAAACTAAAGGTATGGAGGCCAGCTAGGAGGTGAGAGATTGGGACACAGTGAATCAGGCTAGGAGGTTGTAGTAGGCTCAAAAATAACCCCCATGGATGGCCATGTCTTAACCCTTGAACCTGTGAATGTTATTTTACATGGCAAAAATACTTTATAGATGTGATTAAGTTAAGGCTATTGAGATGGGGAAATTATCCTGAAGTATCTGGGTGGGCCCAAGATGTAATTACAATTGCCCTTATAAGATGGAAGCAGAATGAGATTTAACTGTAGGAGAGGAAATAGGTCATGTGACTGCGGAAGCAAAGAGAGAAAAAGTGATGTAGTAGAAGGAAGGGGCCAGAAGCCAAGGAATGTAGGTGACTTCCAGGAACTAGAAAAGACACGAGGCCCAGGTGCGGTGGCTCACGCCTGTAATCCCAGCACTTTGGGAGGCCGAGGTGGGCGGATCATGAGGTCAAGAGTTCGAGACCAGCCTGACCAACATGATGAAACCCCATCTCTACTAAAAATAACAAAAATTAGCTGGGCGTGGTGTCGCAAGTGCCTGCAATCCCAGCTACTCAGGAGGCTGAGGCAGGAGAATTGCTTGAACCCAGGAGGTGGAGGTAGCAGTGAGCTGAGATCACGCCATTGCACTCCAGCCTGGGTGACAGAGCGAGACTCAGTCTCAAAAAAAAAAAAAAAAAAAAGAAAAAGAAAAAGAAAAAAAGAAAAGAAAAGATACAGAAATGGATTCTCCCTTAGAGCCCCCAGAAGGAATCAGCTTTGCTGACACCTTGATGTTAGACTTGTAAGACTCATTTCGGATTTCTGGCCACCCAAACTGTGGGAGGATACATTTGTGTTGTGTGAAACCACAAAGTTTGTGGTTATTTTTTATAGCAGCCATAGTAAACAAATACAAAGGGAAAACCAAAAAACTAATACAGACGTAGTAGGAGGAAAACCATTAAAATTTAGCAATTGATAGGGTCTATTTAGGTTAAGAGAGAGGAGGAATCAAGAATGAGCCCAGATTTCTAATCATAGATGGCTGCTGTCATATCAATAACAGGAGGAAGGAAAGAATATAATTAGTTGTTTGGCCAGGTGCGGTGGCTCACAGCTGTAATCCCAGCAATTTGGGAGGCCGAGGTGGGCAGATCATTTGACGCCAGGGGTTCAAGACCAGCCTGGCCAACATGGTGAAACCCTGTCTCTACTAAAAATACAACAATTAGCTAGCGTAGTAGTGCATGCCTGTAATCCCAGCTACTCAGGAGGCTGAGGCAGGGGAATCACTTAAACTGGGATGCAGAAGTTGCAGTGAGCTGAGATCATGCCACTGCACTCCAGCCTGGGTGACAGAGAAAGACTCCATCTCAAAAAAAAAAAAAAAGAATATAATTAGTTGTTTGGTTGGTTGCTAGTATGATGCACAGGTAAAGAGGGCCAGCAGACATTTGGATACACAGGGCTGAAGTTTTGATTCTGTCATTTGCAAAATGGACAAAATAAAATATTCTTGTCTAATGGTTGTGAAGACTAAAGGTAATACATTCAGAAGCCTAGCATGAATAGGTATTCAAGTGTTAGGGGAAATATCTTTACCACAATATGGTTCCAGGATCTGGGATTTGTTGTCCATCCCAAGGCATGGGATGAGACTCTGCCCCTAATCCCTACCCTCTTCCCATCAGCCTATTTGGCAGAATGCAGAATAGTAGCTGGAGCAGTCATTGAAACCGTCATTAACACCAGCTGAGACTTTGTGGATTGCAGATTCGGCGCCTGTGGAAAGTAACTCTATTGACCATAGAAGAAGACACGGGCTAATGCAGCTGGTCAATATTTTCTAATCGAGTAAAGCCTCATTGAGACAGAGGCTCAGCTGAAGTTTATCTTTTCCTCTTTTTAAAGAGAAAGAGTTTGGGAAGCAAATGAGTTTAACAAGATTTCCAAAGGGAATATTTAAACGGCTTAGAAAACAAAGTGCTTTTAATCACCTTCAAACACTTGAGAAGCACCATTTGCGGTCCAACTGATACTTGAATCGCACACCATTTTTTTTTTTTTTTTTTTTTTTTTTTTTTTTTTTTTGTGAGACGGAGTCTCGCTCTGTCGCCCAGGCTGGAGTGCAGTGGCGCGATCTCGGCTCACTGCAAGCTCCGCCTCCCGGGTTCACGCCATTCTCCTGCCTCAGCCTCCGGAATAGCTGGGACTACAGGCGCCTGCCACCACGCCCGGCTAATTTCTTTTTGTGTTTTTAGTAGAGATGGGGTTTCGCCGTGTTAGCCAAGATGGCTACTATCTCCTGACCTCGTGATCTGCCCGCTTCAGCTTCCCAAAGTGCTGGGATTACAGGCGTGAGCCACCGCGCCCAGCCAATTGCACACCGTTTCTAACTGTTGCGCAAGTGCTCAGGGCAGACGTGGAAATCATTTTATAGCCCGGTTCTTTTTCCTGAAAATCATGAAACTGTTTTCTTTAAAATGTGTCTTCATTCCTTATCTTCCACTAATTCTGACTGGCTTTTCTCTAATAAGGAATCAGGCTAAGTTTTGATGGATGTTTTTCCTCCACCATGTCAAACAAAAACCCAGTTCTCAATAACATCCTCTTCCTCATGTCCGTATCAAAGCCATTACCGAGACCTAACCATTTCCCTCCATTTCCTTATACTTTCACCTTCAAAATTCTAGTCCCAGCTTCCATCATCTCTTAGCTAGACAGCTGCAACAGGTCCTTCTGTGGTTTCCTGAATCCTTTCTAGTGCCCTTCCAATTATCCATCCTGACAACAGAGACTGATCCCAAACAAAGTGTAGCATCTGAAGTCGGACTGAATAGGATCGCTAGCTGTGGGGGTTTTAGCTCACAAGTAATCCTAATGAGGCTCATTATCTTCATCTACAAAACAGGATAATAGCAGTAACTGCCTCTGAGGTTTGAGGTAAGGATTAGGTGAGTGAAGTGCTTCTCATAGTGCCTGCAAATAGCAACTACTCAGCAAATATTCGGTGTGGTTACTGCTACCAGCCTATCAGGAAAATCTCACTTGTTATTATAAACATGCACATGTTTATTATAAAACACTCATTCATCTGTTTATGTAGGTGAAGTGCCAAATGGCTCAGGACTTTTCTTTCCCATAATTTTTGAGGCAAGCAATAATTAGAAAATGCATATGATTTAAATGAAACCAATCATACTTCTGAACAGTAAATTATATACATTATATAAAAGGAATATAAAAAATATGGGTAGATAGACAGTTTTATGGTTCTCCCCTTAAATAAGTTAATAAAATTCCTTTCATGCTTCTCCCAGTCTCTTCTCCCAAAAAAAAAAAAAAAGGATTTTTTTTTTTTTTTTTTTTTTTTGAGATGGAGTCTGGCCCTGTCGCCGAGGCTGGAGTGCAGTGGCGTGATCTTGGCCCACTGCAACCTCTGCCTCCTGGGTTCAAGTGATTTTCCTGCCTCAGCCTCCCGAGTAGCTAGGATTACAGGCGCCCGCCACCATGCTCGGCTAATTTTTGTATTTTTAGTAGAGTTTGAGTTTTGCTATATTGGCCGGGCTGGTCTCAAACTCCTGACCTCAGGTGATTCAGCCATCTCAGCCTCCCAAAGTGCTGGGATTACAGGTGTGAGCCACCCCACCCAACCAACAAAAAAAAAAAAAAAAAAAAAAGGATTTTTAAAGAAATAAAAATCAAGTATCCAGAGTGGGCTATTAAGTATTCAGAAGGGCACTTTATCAGAATATGAAGAAATAATTAAATCCTTAACTGACCAAATATAAACCATGAAAAGTCAGAAAGTAATGCTGCCCCCAAATTCTCCTCCATTTGCAACTCTTCCTAAGCACCAAAGTGTGTTTTCTATCAGGTGATTCCTTTTATCTTAGGAGCCCCCTCTAATCACTCAGAATGTGCTCTGCATTGGGTAATTCAAAAGCAAAATCTCTCACAACCGAACTTTTCAGGAAAAGATCATTAACTCAATGTGAGGGAAGCATTCCCTGAAGCAATGAAAATAATATTTTTAAATGAAATGCAGTTTTCTTACTTTTAAAGGACCCAGGGCTGGAGTTAGAACTTCAAAAGGCTCTAAAGACTGACGAGGTTTTGATGGCCATGCCCATACCCTACTTGGTATTTCAAAATAAAATCCCCCTTATGGCCAGGCTCGGTGGGATTATGAGTGGCTCACACCTGTAATCCTAGCACTTTGGGAGGCCGAGAAGTGTGGATCACTTGAGGTCAGGAGTTCGAGACGAGCCTGGCCAACATGGTGAAACCCCCATCTCTACTAAAAATACAAATAATAGCCAGGCACGGTCGTGCATGCCAGTAGTCCCAGCTACTAGGGAGGCTGAGGCAGGAGAATCACTTCAACCTGGTAGGTGGAGGTTGCAGCGAGCTGAGATCACACCACTGCACTCCAACCTGGCTGACTGAGTGAGACTCTGTCTCAAAAAACAAACAAACAACAAAAACAATAAAAAAAAAACCTAAAGTAAAATAAAAGCTGCCTGAAAAGAAGGCCAAAGTTGTAGTTTTCCCGCCAATACTACGTCATTGATTTTCTTGAAACAACATATATTTAATTCTTTCTTTTTTTTATTTTTGTCGATGTGCCTTCAGGAAAGTGTGTGTGTGTGTGTGTGAAATTGCTTTGCTGGTAACTAAGTACATGTTCAATGTGCCTACCAAGGGCTGTAAGGCAAGAACTGTAAGGACAAGGACCTGCATATGCACATCAAACTAGTCTGGCACAGAGTGATCTAGCAAAGGTGGAATTTAGAGGCCTGGGCTCAAATCCCAGCTGAATCACTTACCAGCTGTCTGACCTTGGGCTAGTTACTCTCTCTGAGCATCAACTACCTTGTTTGTTGTTGAAACACTGATGTGTGGCGATTACAGCAGGTACACAGAAACACAGTAAGGGTCCCCTAAATGGTAACTAAATAACAGTATACAGAGATTTGCCATTAACCAACCACTTATATGTAAATAAAGCCTAAGCAAAGCACTATTGATTTCCTTAAGTAGACTAGCCTGGCACCCTTACAAATGCTTAGTTTTTCACAATTCTCTTAGCATGTTTAGAGGACAAAGAATTGCTCAAAAACTCCACAAATTTTAATTTAGCAGAATCGAAGTTAATGAGTTTTCGGTATCCTAAAATGTAGAGAGAAGGAATGAAAAGAGAAGGGAAGAAAATTATATTTAAAATGACCTAAGGAAAAAATATAACAGAATACATACGATGTCAGAGGATTTTAAGCATTTGGAGAGTAAACAAAATGTTATTTCCAGGAGTATGTTTATTTTATTTTATTTTATTTTGAGACGGAGTCTCGCTCTGTTGCCAGGCTGGAATGCAGTGGCGCAATCTTGGCTCACTGCAACCTCCGCCTCTCCGGTTCAAGTGATTCTCCTGCCTCACCTTCCAGAGAAGCTAGGATTACAGCCGTGCCACCACGCCCAGCTAATATTTTGGTAATTTTTTTGGTAGAGATGGGGTTTCACTGTGTTGGCCAGGCTGGTCTCAAACTCCTGGCCTCAAGTGCTCTGCCTGCCTCGGCCTCCCAAAGTATTGGGATTACAGGCGTGAGCCACTGCGCCCTGCCTGCAGGAGAATGTTTAATGTCTGCTGGGAAGACCTACTTTTCTGAGAATATGAAGGCTTTCAATGCCTGCTCAATTATTTTGTGTCTTGTCACAAGACGCAAAGGATATCCTTGTTCTTAGGAAATACACACTAAAAATAATAATATTTAATACTGAGGATGATTTTTAAAAAAAGGAAGCTGGGGGCAGCAGTTTATGCCTGTAATCCCAACACTATGGGAGACCAAGCTTCCAGGAGGAATGATTGAGCCCAGGAGTTTGAGACCAGCCTGAGCAACATAGCAAGACCCGTCTCTATCAAAAAATTTAAAAATTAGGGAGGCGTGGTGGTGCATATGCCTATAATACCAGCCACTCAGGAGGCTGAGGCAGGAGGATCACTTGAGCCCAGGAGTTACAGCGAGCTATGATGGTGCCACTGCACTCCAGCCGGGGAGAAAGTCTCTTTAAAAAAACAAAAACAAAACAAAAAAAACAAAAAAAAACCCTCCTATAAATCAGTAATAAAAAGACAAATAATCCTGTAAGAAAATGTCGAAGACTTAATGAACACTAGAAAATACACCAAAAGTAAATAACCATTTCAAAAAATTGAGACCTTGTCTCTAAAAGAAAGGAAAACAAGAGATGCTGTCATTTAACACATCTGAGGACACTTCCTCACCCCTGGGGTAGTCATTCATTCAACAATCTACTGTCAGCCCTTGTATTAGATACTGAGGATAAAATGACCAAGATTAATGTGTGCCCCTCACTCACAGGGAGCATAGAGTTGGGGATGGGAGGGAGAAACAGTGTACCCTTGAGGACATTTATTGAGACGTACCTATGTGCCAGGCACTGCTTTAAAACATTATATATGTGGCCGGGCACAGTGGCTCATGCCTGTAATCTCAGCACTTTGGGAGGCTGAGGCAGGTGGATCACCTGAACTCAGGAGTTCGAGACCAGCCTGGCCAACATGGTGAAACCCTGTCTCTACTAAAAATACAAAAATTAGCCAGGCGTAGTGGCGGGTGCCTGTAATCCAAGTTACACGGAAGGCTGAGGCAGGAGAATCACTTGAACCCAGGAGGTGGAGGTTGTAGTGAGCCAAGATTGCACCATTGCACTCCAGCCTGGGCAACAAGATCAAAACTCCATCCCCCCCGACAAAAAAAAAATCATATATACAAGTGGATTTATTATGGACTTCAGTGACAGTACTGAGTCAAAAGCTATGTAATTCTCATCTCTCCTTTTCTTACAAAGTTACCATTGAAAACTGTTAACTGAAAAATGGCAACAACCATTAAATTTAGGTTTCTTGAAAAAAAGTCTATGTAAGCCATTTTAAAATAGGTTTGTGTTCTTCAGAAATGTTATTATCATGAAAGACAAAGAAAGGCTGAGGAACTGATCAAAATCAAAGGAGGCATAATTATTAAATGTAACATGCAACCTTGGTCTGGATTCTGTACTGAAGAAAAAAAATGCAACAAAAGTTCTTTTTGGGTCAATTGACAAAATTGGAGGATAGATGGCAGATTCAATAAAAATATTGATCAATATTTAATTACCTGCAGCCAGGCGCGGTAGCTCACGCCTGTAATCCCAGCACTTTGGGAGGCCTAGGCAGGCGGATCACGAGGTCAAGAGATTGAGACCATCCTGGCCAACATGGTGAAACCCTGTCTCTACTAAAAATGCAAAAATTAGCTGGGCATGGTGGCACGTGCCTGTAGTCCCAGCTACTCGGGAGGCTGAGGAAGGAGAATCGCTTAAACCCAGGAGATGTAGGTTGCGGTGAGCCAAGATTATGCCATTGCACTCCAGCCTGGGTGACAAGAATGAAACTCCAACTCAAAAAAAAAAAAAAAAAAAAGTTTTGCATATGACAAATGACAAAGTAAATAGGCAGACGTTAACAGTTTGTGAATCTATGAAAAAGGGATGTGAGAGTTTTTTAATACTATTCTTATAATTTTTCTTGACACTTGTAATGATTTATGAAAAGAAGTTTAAAAATTACATACATATAAAAAACAGCATTCCTAATAGCACAAAGGTAGGAATGAAAATTCCGAGCACACACCCTGTGCAGCTGGGTATCATTAAGAATGATGTCCCGTTGTGACCAAATATTAAAAGTTTGATCCGCCATGGTGAATTTCCATGGATTTGGGCAATAAAAGGAAACATTCTCCCAGTCTAGGGTTTTATTATCATTCCCCTGGGAATGTATACTTGGTCAGATATTCTTTATTTTGGCACCAGGTCACCCGCCGTTCCAGAATGTGTTTTGAAGTCAATTCATCTCTTAGGCCATCCAAATATTGAAAATGTCATTAAAATATAAGGTAAAACTGAACAGATTTTTATCCTGAAATTCCCCCAGTCCATTCCTATTTCTATTCATCATTGGGGAATTTTTACTTGTAATCTGAAGTCCCTAATGAGCTTAGACTCTTGATTGGTCAAACATAACTTTGCCCCAATTTAAAGTTTTTTCCTCATTTAACAATGTGATTTATATGCTAACTTACACATATCTCAGGAGGTGAAGGATTCAAATACCAGCCATGACTTGGGACTTTAAAAGAAATAACTTTGTGTTGGCTCAGTTATGGAGAGAAAATTCTTACCTCATGGAGATGATGTAAGAGATAATTATCATTTGCAAAATGTCTCAAGGTCTTAAGATGAAAGGGGTCATTTGGGTGTATCAGATTGTCATTTTTATTATGGGTTCTCTCACATTTCTTTGATATTATATAGAGCACAATCATTTTAGCCTGTTTCCTCAGAAGTCTATGAAGGTGGTTGCTTCATTTTGCCCATTAAACAAATGAATTTACTTTCCCTTGGCTGCAGGAAATGTTCCTATCAATAGAATAAAAAATAAAGAAACTCATAGGCCTAGCCATGTTGCTTCTCCTTTATTTTCACTGGGTGACTAACTTAGCTATTTTATTTTCAATTATTGTTTGGCTTTATTTTTTATAAGAGATGAGGTCTCAGTCTGTTCCGAGGCTGGAGCACAGTGGCCATTCAGAGGCACAATCATGGCACGCTACAGCCTTGAACTCCTGGGTTCTGGATCCTCCTGCCTCAGCCTCCCAAGTAGCTGGGTCTACAGGGGTGCACCCCCATGCCTGGCTTGTTTTACTTAATTTTTGTCATGTTATTGTTTCAGTTTAATTTCATTAAACAAACTAATTTTACCTTAGTATATTTGAATCATAAGCACATGGCCAAATAAATTCCACCAATAGTTATTCAGCACCTACCATGTGTTAGGCACAGAGAGAAAACGGATAGACAAATAGACTCAGTCACTGATCTCATGAAGCTCAGAGTCCAGTCAAGGAGAAACAAGAGAAACAATCACACGATTAAGTATTTAATTTTATTTTTCTATTTTTATTTTTAAATGTTTTTAGATGGAGTCTTGCTCTCTTGCCCAGGCTGGAGTACAGTAGCCCGATCTCAGTTCACTGCAACCTCCGCCTCCTCAATTCAAACTTTTCTCCTGCCTCAGCCTCCCAAGTAACTGGGATTATAGGTGTGTGTCACCATGCGTGGCTAATTTTTTGTGTTTTTAGTAGAGATGGGGTATCACCATGTTGGCCAGACTGGTCTTGAACTACTGACCTCAAGTGATCTGCCTGCCTTGGCCTCCCAAAGTGTTGGGATTACAGGCGTAAGCCACTGCACCCAGCCAAATACTTCATTTTAAAGTTTGGCAAAGGCATAAACAGAAAGTAAAGAATGAGACAAGGGATTATAAAGATGGGCTTGATGTAAATCAATTTCTAATAGATCTTTCCAGTTCTGGTTGTAATGAATGTGATCACAGATTTTTCTCATAGGTCAGTTATTTTAATAACACATTAATTTGTCAGAAACCATGCATCTAGGCCACAGGAAGAGTTCAGAATCATTTTCTTATCAATGCTTCTTATTTTCTCAGAGTTTTAATATTTTTGAGGATTACATGATGAAATGGAATATTGCAACTGTAGAAAAAAATGGCAAATACTGAGCCAAAATTGGTTCTTACATACTTGTTGGTAAAAATCAAGAGGAAATTAAATATTTTTTAAAAGCACAAAATGAACAATATTGTAGCAATGAATTAAGGAACAAACTATAGGACTCACTTCCATTCCTGAGATAACATCTAGTTAGTTATTAAATGCTTTCTATCTCTATAGAGTAAAGGCTCAATAAATGATACATTTGTTGGGCTCATACTGCCTTTTTCACTTAAAAGTATTGAATAATCTTGCATAGAAATGACCCCCTTCTAGTACACGTCCAAGATTGAGTACTGAAATCACTGTAAAACTCTCATAGGCAGTCTCTTAAGTACAGATACACATCGCTTAACGAGGGGGTCATGTTCTGAGAAATGTGTAGGTAGCAGATTTCCTCATTTTTTGCACATCGCAGAGTACACTCGCAAAAACCTAAATGGAACAGCCTACTACACACCTAGGTTATATGGGATAGCCTGTTGTTCCCAGGCTGCAAACCTGTGCACCATGTTACTGTGCTGAACACTCTGGGCAATTGCAACAGAATGGTAAGTATCTGTGTATCCAAACATATCTAAATATAGAAAATGGGCCAGGCCTGGTATCTCACGCCTGTAACCCCAGCACTTTGGGAGACTGAGAGAGGAGGATCCCTTGAGCCCAGGAGTTTGAGACCAGACTAAGCAACATAATGAGGTTCTTGTCTTGACGAATTTTTTTTTAAAAAAACTAGCTGGGCGTGGAGGTGCACACCTGTGGTTCCAGCTACTTGGGAGGCTGAGTTAGGAGGATTGCTTGAGCCCGTGAAGTGGAGGTTGCAGTGAGCCATGATCACACCACTGCACTCCAGTATAGGAAACAGTAAGACCCTGTCTCGAAAGAAAGAAAGAAAGAAAGAAAGAGAGAGAGAGAGAGAGAGAGAGAGAGAAAGAAAGAAAGAAAGAAAGAAAGAAAGAAAGAAAGAAAGAAAGAAAATGTATAGTAAAAATACAGTACTAAAATTGAATGAGACCAATGTTGTATATGTGATTTGTCACTGACTGAAACATTGTTATGTGTTGCATGGCTTGTGTTAATATGTCTAAATAACCACAGAGGACTAGACATTCATTGGACCCATCACCTGCTTCTTAAATAAGCATGTGATATTAGGCCCTGGAGGTAACAATCAGCACTTAAAATACTCCCTGGCACATACTGAGTGCCCCAAAATATTTGTTGATAAATGAATGGATGGATCAATGAATGAGAAAAAGAAATCTATCTATTTGTAGGAGAAAAGAGGGTTATATGCCAAAAACTAAGCAACCAAACCCAGTTTTTGAATTCTTCTACTCAGCATCTCAAATTTAAACTTTTGGTTCAACAGCCTGTGTTTACATAGGCTATTGTTTAGAAGAGTTGATACAGCTTTCAAACAAAGCAGCATGTACAACACTTGTTGCAGCTTTGTATATGGTAGCTAAAGGTTACAGCCTGTAATCTCACACTTTGCGAGGCCAAAGTGTGAGGACTGTTTGAGGCCAGGAGTTCAAAACCAGCCTGGGCAACATAGCAAGACCCTGTCTCTATAAAAAACTTTCAAAATTAGCTGGGTGTTGTGGTGCGTGTCTATAGTCCTAGCTACTTGGGAGGCTGAGGCAGGAGGATCTCTTGAGCCCAGGAGTTCCTGTTACAGTGAGCTGTGATTGCACCACTGCACTCCAGCCTGTGTTATAAAGCAAGACCCTATCTCAAAAAAAAAAAAAGTTAACAACCTAAATGACTCCCTGTAGGAGCTTGGTTAAATAAATTACAGAACCAAAAAATGAAATAGTTTGCAGCTGTTTAATAATTTTAAATACACTTCCTCAGATACCTGTGAAGGTATTTGTTGCTGTTGCTTCATTTCACTGATTAAACAAACAAATTCCCCCCCGCCACCCATTTACAGGTAGGGTTCATAGCAATAAAATGAAGAATGAAAAATTTTAGTCATGTTGCCCTGTTTAAGAAGCAGCTTAAATATTTTCTGATGCGGAACAACCTCTAAGATATATTTCTGAGCAAAAACAGCAACGGTAATATAGTACCATTTGTGTAAATTAAAGGGAAGATCTATGCACAGAATATCTCAGAAAGTACACACAAAGAAATGTGCAACAACAGTTAAACTGTTGCCTTTGGAGAGAGGAACTGAGATGAGTAGGATGGATACCCTCTTCTCACTGTATACCTCTTTGTACGGTTGGCATTTTTCTAAAAAAACACACATATTTTTACTTATTCAAAATTTCATTTTTATATTTAAGGGATAAACTCTTGGAAGATTTCACTTAAAAACAAAACAACTTAAAAGAAGATGGATCTTGGAGCAATTCCACCCTCATTCTGATATTCTATAGATGCTGCTGTATTTTTAGAGTGCACAGAACTGTTTCTGGATTTCTATCACCCTTACCAGCTAGGACAATTTGGCTACCAGTTACAGAAGTTCCAATTTAAACAATAAATAGAATCTAGGGCCTTACCTAGCAGAAAAGTCTGGAAGCAGAGTATGCTTCACATGTGATTTGATTCCAGGCTTGACCACTGTTTCTCTTCAATTCTCTCAATCTGGCCTCCTCTAAATTAACACTGTCCCCAGGCTTGGATCCTCTCTTGGTGGCAAAAAAAAAAAAAAAAAAAAAAAGTCGCCCCCCACCCCACCAGGCCCTGTATCTATACCATCATCACCAAACTGTGCAGAATGAAGGGTGCCTCTGTCCCTGCATTCCAAGTACAACCAACCAGCATATTTTATTTATTTTTATTTTTTGAGAAAATCTTGCTCTGATGCCCAGGCCGGAGTGCCGTGGTATGATCTCAGGTGACTGCAACCTCCACCTCCTGGATTGAAGTGATTCTCCTGCCTCAGCCTCCTGAGTAGCTGGGACTACAGGCATGCGCCACCACACTTGGCTAATTTTCGTATTTTTGTAGAGATGGAGTTTTGTCATGTTGGACAAGCTGGTCTCAAACTCCTGGCATCAAGGGATCCACCAGCCTTGGCCCCCCAAAGTACTGGGACTACTTCCCTGTATGTTGCGGGAAGTCAGGAACATGAAACGGAGGGACCGGCTGAAGCCATGGCAGAAGAACGTGGATTGTAAAGCTTTCATGGACATTTATTAGTTCCGCAAATTAATACTTTTATAATTTCTTATGCCTGTCTTTACTGCAGTCTCTGAACATGGATTGTGAAGATTTCATGCACACTTATCACTTCCCCAGTGGATACCCTTGTCATTTCCTAAGCTTGTCTTTACTTTAATCTCTTAATCCTGTCATCTCGTAAACTGAGGAGGATGTATGTCGCCTCAGGACCCTGTGATGATTGCGTTAACTGCACCAATTGTAGAGCATGTGTGTTTGAACAATATGAAATCTGGGCACCTTGAAAAAAGAAAAGGATAACAGCAACGTTCAGGGAACAAGAGAGATAACCTTAAACTCTGACCGCCGGTGAGCTGGGCGGAACAGAGCCATATTTCTCTTCTTTCAAAAGCAAATGGGAGAAATATCGATGAATTATTTTTCTCAGCAAGGAATATCCCTGAGAAAGAGAATGCGTCCCTGAGGGTGGGCCTCTAAAATGGCCCCCTTGGGTGTGGCCATTTTTTATGGTCAAGCTGTAGGGATGAAATAAGCCCCAGACTCCCATAGCGCTCCCAGGCTTATTAGGACGAGGAAATTCCCGCCTAATAAATTTTTGGTCAGACTGGTTGTCTGCTCTCAAACCCTGTCTCCTGATAAGATGTTATGAATGACAATGCATGCCGAAACTTCATTAGCAATTTTAATTTCGCCCCATCCTGTGGTCCTGTGATCTCGCCCTGCCTCCATTTGTCTTGTGATATTCTATTACCTTGTGAAGCACGTGATCTCTGTGACCCATACCCTATTTGTACACTCCCTCCCCTTTTGAAAATCACTAATAAAAACTTGCCAGTTTTATGGCTCAGGGGGCATCACAGAACCTACCGACATGTGATGTCTCCCCTAGACGCCCAGCTTTAAAATTTCTCTCTTTTGTACTCTGTCCCTTTATTTCTCAAACTGGCCGACACTTAGGGAAAATAGAAAACAAGGTACGTGAAATATCAGGGGTGAATTTTGCCTGATATCTGGCTGAATTTCCCCCGATACCTGTAGTTACAGCTACTTGGGAGGCTGAGGCAGAAGAATCACTTGAACCCGGGAGGCGGAGGTTGCAGTGAGCCGAGATCATGCCACTGTACTCCAGCCTGGGTGACAGTGAGACTCCATCTCAAAAAAAAAAGAAAAAAGAATACTGTTTTACCATGGGGTCATTTTACTTATTAATACAAAGTATTAAATGAGCAAAGGAGCACCCATCTAAGATATGCACAATCACCAAGTCAAGATAGAAACCCTGCCCCAACTCAGTATCATGAATGTGCCATTTGGATTCCTTTCCCCCATGGAAGGAGTTCCCCCATGGTCATGGTCAGCTTCTATCTGTGGTTTTGAAATAGAAATCACAGCTTTGAATACTGCCGAATTTGCTGGCCTTTTCTAAACCTGGAATCTGGCAGAACCAACTACTCCCAAAATGCAAGCTGCATTTTCACTATTGAGGCTTTCAGATGGTTATGTCAGATTGTTTGAGTTGTTAGACAGCCAGTCAGCCAGTCAATAAATACAAACTGTGCCCTTTCTGTGTGCCACATTCTGAGTAGGTACTTAGCATGCAGTAGTTAACAAGACAGGGTCCCAGCTGCCCCCCTACCCCTTGCCCAGCTTGGTCCAGCAGGGAAGGCAGACGGCAAACATATTTATTTAAACAGCTACATACAAACTGCAAGAAATCCTGTGTGATTTGTCCCTTGCTCCTGTCTTTCAGCTCCTCAAGGATGCCTCCCCCCTCATTCTCTGCAAGTCAGACACTGGATCTTTTATTTCCTAAAACTAGAGCTGTTTCTTTTCACCCCTGTGAATAAAGACTGTTCCCTCTATAAGGGAAACACCCTTCCAGTACCATATTCTTTTGTTGTTGTTTTTTTGAGACAGTCTAGCTCTGTCAACCAGTTTGGAGTGCAGTGGCAGGATCTTGGCTAACTGCAACCTCTGCCTCCCAAATTCAGGCGATTCTCGTGCCTCAGCCTCCCTGCTAGCTGGGATTACAGGGATTACACCCTGTGCCCAGCTAATTTTTGTATTTTTAGTAGATATGGGTTTTACCATGTTGGCGAGGTTGGTCCCAAACTCCTGGCCTGAAGTGTTCCTCTGGCCTCAGCCTCCCAAAGTGCTGGGATTACAGGCATGAGCCACTGCGCCTGGCCTGCAGGAGTATGTTTAATGTCTGCTGGAAAAACCTACTTTTCTGAGAATATGAAGGCTTTCAATGCCTGCTCAATTATTTTGTCTCTTGTCACAAGACACAAAGGATATCCTTGTTCTTAGGAAATACATACTAAAAATAATATTTAATATTGAGGATGATTGGTAAAAAAAAAGGAACCTGGGTGCAGTGGCTTATGCCTGTAATCCCAACACTATGGGAGGCCTGGCCTCTTCCAGTACCATATTAATCACTTCTTCTTCTCTGGATTTCAGTTGAAACTACATTTCCTAAGGGAATCCTTCCCTCAGATTCGATCAGGTGTCTTTATAGTGTCTTCCAGCCATGTCTGCATTTTCCTCTTGGCACACAGTCCCTTTAGAATTAGACATTTATTAGGCAGATATTTGATTACTATCTGTCTCCCCAACCAGACTCTATGCCCCATGAGGGTAAGAGTATTTGCCTATTGTTTTCCACTTTGCTTTTCCATGCCACACTAAGCAGACTGTCATCTCAGGGCCTTGGTTCTTGCTGATCCCACTGCCCAGAACACTGTCTCCCAGATAGCTACTTGGTCCACACTCTCACTGTCTTCAAACCTCTGCTCAGTTCTGAACTTAGCCACGAGGCTTCCCCTTATCACCTTGTATATAACAACAATCCTAACCTTGGGCATCAAAAGTCCCCCTTTCCCCCTCCATAGCACCTATCTTCAGAGACTCTATTTTCTACTTTGTGTATTGCCACAGTAGAATGTAAGCTCCATGAGAAGAATGCCTTTGCCCAATTAGTTAAGGGCTTTTCCCCCACTAGCTCAAAAGTGCCTGACATATCTTAGGTGCTCAATAAATATTTATTGAATTAAAGGACGAATCATTACCTAAGGTGCCGCACATGATAAGCCTTGCAAATATTTTGGGAATGCCTGCATGAGGAAGTACAGGTGCTGCTAAAACAAATACAAGGCATTGAACCTAGTTGGAGGAGTCACGTAAGGTAGAATGGAATAAGAAAGAGGGGGCTGGGCACAGTGGCTCAAGCCTATAATCCCAGCACTTTGGGAGGCCGAGGCGGGCGGATTACTTGAGACCAAGAGTGCAAGACCAGCCTGACCAACATGGTGAAACCCCATCTCTACTAAAAATACAAATATTAGCCAGGCATGGTGGTGTATGCCTGTAAACCCAGCTACTCCAGAGGCTGAAGTGGGAGTATCTCCTGGGCTTGAGCCCAGGAGGTGGAGCTTGCAGTGAGCTGAGATCATGCCACTGCACTCCAACCTAGGCAACAGAGTAAGATCCTGTTTCAAAAATTAAAAATAAAAAAATGAAAAAATAGAAAGAGGGTTTCAGCCCTTTTGATGATGTTAATCCAGTTGGTCAAATGTCAGTCAAACTTTCTTACAGTTGGTGGTTAGACTAGAATGTACAAACAGGAATGGGAATAGTGTTAAACCCTTCACTCCCCAAATTTCCATATCTCCCAACCCCCTTGCTCTTCAACATATTTTCATTCAGCTGGCAGTTTTTGTAGTTCTGCAGTTTCTTGCCAAGAACAGAGATTGAAAATGTCCCACAGAGAAATCAGCATCAGGGTTAACCAACTGGAAGCCAAACCCTGCAGTTATTTTCCAGCGTTCCTCAACTCCCAGGAGAATCAGAGCAAAAAAAAAGGAGCAGAGGTTAGAGGGCAGGGTTCTAGAAGTGTCATTCTCTTACATACAATGTCTGAGTTGTGTGGGTGGAGGGACTGTAGAGGGTATGGAACAGAGAGCCTTGTGCTTGAATCTTTTGGGAGATGAATTTCCTCTCCCTCTTTACATGTTCTGGTCTTTTACTTACTAATGATACTAAAGGAGCTATATGGTTTCTCCTGGAGCTGTGTCAGGATTTGCTCCATAAATTACCTGGGAGGATGCCATATGCAAATACAAGAAGAAATAGCAGTCTTGGTATTCATGGTGACAGCTTAGTTATCCTCAGGGGAAGGGAAGGAGAAGTAGGTATCTTTTTTCTTAATAAAGTTTTTCCTATCACCTCCGAATTTCATAGCTGTTTTTGGAAACAGGTTGGAATCAGCCTAGAAATTTTAGTAACAACAATTTAGCCTAAATTTCAACATAATGCCATATAATAGTTATAGTACATTGCTATACTCCTTTGGAAACTACTTTAAAGATCTATTCACACAATACTTTTCTGGGATGTAGGAAGCCTCTCAAGGAGATAAAAGCCATTCAAAATATGATTGTTATCTCCCTAAACCCAGATCAGTTTGCTTTTAATGTAGTTATCACTAAGAAGATTAGCAACACTCAATTCATACACAAAGAAAGAAAGAAAGGAACAAACTATATATTAACCATCAACATCATTATTGTTAGGCTAAATGACACCTCATGTGAAAAGTATTTCATAATAATAGCAATCATACTCATTTTATGGTTGAGGACAGTGGAGCTGATATAGGTTATAAGACTTCTCTGAGGGCTGGGCTCATGCCTGTAATCCTAGCATGCTGGGAGGCTGCAGTGGGTGGATCGCCTGAGGTCAGGAGTTCCTGGTTCAAGCGATTCTCCTGCCTCAGGCTCCCTCCCAAGAAACTGGGATTACAGGTGCCTGCCACCACACCTGGCTATTTTTGTATTTTTAGTAGAGACACAGTTTCACCGTGTTGGCCAGGCTGTTCTTGAACTCCTGACTCCAAGTGATCCACCCGCCTTGGCCTCCCAAAGTGCTGGGATTATAGGCGTGAGCCACCATGCCTGGCTGAGCATGGGCTTTTATAACTGGCAGGATGAAAGCCCTGTGCTTTCACATAATGTCTAGACATCCTCAGGCAAGTCTTTTTTTTTTTTTTGAGACATTGTTTTGCTCTGTTGCCCAGGCTAGAGTGCAATGGCATGATCTCGGCTCACTGCAACCTCTGCCTTCCAGGTTAAAGAGATTCACTGAGATCGTGCCATTGCACTCCAGCCTGGGCGACAGAGCGAGACTTCGTCTCAAAACAAACAAACAAACAAAAAAACCCATGCTCTAAATCAAGATGTTCTGAGCACTATAATATTTTTATTTTCTGTAAGTTATATGTTTATATTGTATACCACATTCTATATTATTTTAATATGTCACAACTTTGTAATGTTGCCAGAGTGGTTTTTTAAAAATTATTTTAGGCCGGGCACAGTGGCTAGCACTTTGAGAGGCTGAGGCAGGTGGATCACTTGAGGTCAGGAGTTTGAGACTAGTCTGGCCAACATGGTGAAACCCCGTCTCTACTAAAAACTACAAAAATTAGCCAGGCGTGGTGGCAGGCAACTTTAATCCCAGCTTCTCAGGAGGCTGAGGCAGGAGAATCACTTGAACCTGGGATGTGGAGGTTGCAGTGAGTCGAGATTGTACCACTGCACTCCAGCCTGGGCAACAGAGGAAGACTCTGTCTCAAAAAATATATATGTATTTAAAATTTATTATTATATATATATATTTTGAAAAAACAGGTCTCACTATATTGCCCAGGCTGGTCTTGAACTTCTGGACTGAAGCAATCCTCCCGCCTCAGCCTCTCAAAGTGCTGGGATTGCAGACGTGAACCACTGTGCCTGGCCATTTTTTTTTTTAAATGAATTTTAGGTAAAATTCATATAAAATAAAATTCCCCATTTAACCATTGTAAAGTATATGACTCAGTAGCATTTAGTAAATTCATAATGTTGTGCAACCATCACCACCATCTAGTTCCAGAACCTTTTAATCCCCTCCCAAAATAAATCCCATAACCCTTAAGCAGCACCATCCTCACTCCTCCTGTCTTCAGCTCCTGACAACTACTAATGTATTTCCTGTTTCTGTGGATTTGCCTATTCTGGACATTTCATATAAATGCGATCATACAATATGTGGTCTTTTATGTTTTCCTTCTTCCACTCACCAATGTTTTCAAGGTTGTTTTATGTTTGAGCATGTATCAGTACTTTCTTTCTTGTTATGGTTGAATAATATTTCATTGTATGGATATACCACATTTATTTATCCATTAATCCATTGAGGGACATTTGGGTGTTTCTGAATTTGGCTGTTGTGAATGTTACTTCTATGAACATTTTTGTACAAGTGGTTTGTTTGCACACCTGTTTTCAGTTCTGCTGGGTATATATATATACCTAGGAGTGGAATGGCTAGGTCATACAGTAATCCTATGTTTGACTTATTGAGGAACTGCCCACTGTTTTCCACAGCAGCTACACCATTCTACAGTCTCCCTAGCAGTGTATGAGGGTTTCAATTTCTTTGCATTCTCACCAACATTTGTTATTCTCATTTTAAAAAAAATATACTCATCCTAGTGGATGTATAGTGGTATCTCCTTGTGGTTTTGATTTGCATATCTATAATGACTAATGATGTTGAACATATTTTTCATGGGCTTCAGAGTGTTTTCAGATAAATTTTAATTTTAGAAAAGTTTTGGGTTTATAGAAAATCTGCAAAGATTATATAACAGTATGTTAGTAACACAATCCTCACGTAAAATGTACTGGAAGGTATCTCTATGCTTCCTCCACTTCTTCTGTCTTAGGCCTTAAATTTTTTGATAGAGAAATATGTCATTGGAGCACACTATAGTTATTTATTTATTTAGAGATGGTGTCTCACTCTGTCATCTAGGCTGGAGTGCAGTGGTGTGATCATAGCTCACTGCATTCTTCAACTCCTGGGCTCTAGGGATCTTCCCACTGCAGCCTCTTGAGTAACTAGTACTACAGGCATACGCCACCATGCTCGGTTAATTTTTATTTTTGTAGAGACAGGGTCTCCTTTTGTTGCCCAGGCTGGTCTCGACCTCCTGGCCTCAAGGGATCCTCCCACCTTGGCTTCCTGATTATCTGGGATTACAGGCATGAGCCACTGTACCCGGCTCACACTATAATTACTAATGAAGGCTCTAGCACATTGCTTATTTTGCCTTAAAACCATAGGGTAGATATTACAGGGATGTTAGAAATTAATAAATGGAAGTATATAGCAGAGTGGTTAAGAACATGGTCTTGGTCCTAGTCTCAGTGACAACAGGTCTGAATACTGGTTATGTCATCTTTGGCAAGATACTTAATCTCTCTGAACCTCATTCTAAATTTTTAAAACAGGGATAGCATCTACCTTATAGTGTCATGAGGATCAAATGAGAAAATGCATTGAAAGCACTTATGTGCAGTGTTAGGCACATTGTAAACACTCAATAAATGAGATGTTTACTTTGTTTGCTTGCATTTACTTCATTTTATTTTTGAGATAGACTTGCTCTGTTGCCCAGGCTGGAGTGCAGTGGCACAAACATGGCTCACTGCAGCCTCAACCTCCCGGGCTCAAGCGATCTGCCTGCCTCGGCCTCCCAAAGTGCTGGGATTACAGGTATGAGCCACCATGCTCAGCCTACATTTAAAAGCACAGAACAATCACCTAATTTGTCTGTGTTCTCATAGTTGGTTAGGATCCATGGAAGACCATCATTCCGTCTCAAGGTCCTTCATTCATTCACGCATGTATTCATTCATTTTTCAAATATTCATCGAGTCCATGTTGTGGGTCAAGTTGGCAAGGAGCTACCAAGGTAAATAGTAGTCAAAATCATTGACCCAGAAGCAGAAAAACCTAGAATCAAACCCCAACTGCCATTTCCTAGGTTTGTGATGCTCTGCAAGTTACATAGCCTTATCAGGCCTCTGTTTCCTCACCTGTAAAATGGGAATGCTAATACTCCCTGCCTTATAGGGTGCAGAGGATTAAATACATGCATCACATAATGCATTTACCAAAATGCTCAGCACCATGAGCACTCCCTCAAAAAACGTTAGCCATTGTTGCTATTGTGGTCATGATTTTTGTTAAGACAAAGACAAATTATTGTAAAGACTTAATGTGACAGTAAATGCAAAGATTTGTAGCAGTGCATGCCATGTTGTAAATGTGTCTCCATATAAATGTTATTCTTCTTTTGATTTGTTTTTCACCCATTTAAAAATGTAAAGCCATTCTTAGCTCATGAGTCAGACAGGGATAGGTAAAAGAATGGATTGACTATGGGTTGTAACTCCTGGCATAGGGCATTGTAGGCAGAAATGATAATTTTTATTTTATTTTATTTTATTTTTTTGAGACAGAGTCTCACTCTGTTGCCCAGGCTGGAGTGCAGTGGCACTATCTAGGCTCACTACAACCTCTGCCTCCCGGGTTCAAGTGATTCTCCTGCCTCAGCCTCCCAAGTAGATGGGTTTACAGGTATGTACCACCATGCCTGGCTAATTTTTGTATTTTTAGTAAAGACGGGTTTTCACCATGTTAGCCAGGCTGGTCTCCAACTCTCGGCCTCAAGTGATCCACCTGCCTTGGCCTTCCGAAGTGCTGGGATTACAGGCGTGAGCCACTGTGACAGGCCCAGAAAGGATAATTATAGTTTCGTGAAACGTTTGTTTCAACCATATGTATATATGTGTATGTGTGTGTGTGTGCTAGTGATAAAAATACATCTCCTATTGCAAACAGCAATCAGAAGAGGTTGAAAAACATGACTCTAGAGAAGGTTCTCAGCTATCTGGATAGCAGTATCAGGAAATGCCAGCTTGCCTTAGCAAGAAGATTGCATAGCTTTAATAGTTTCAGGCTTTAGTGGTATCAATTCAAAAAGTGAAGTCATACTGAGATTATATGATAAAATTAATAACTTAAGGAAGGTAAGTCTAGTCTAAAACAGTCTAGTCTCAAGCCAGGTAACCCTGTATTGTAAGTGAGTTAAAAAAGAAAAAAAGATTGTTGTCTAGTTTTTGCTTCCATCACTCAGCTGTGAGTATTCCCAGCACTCTCAGAGTTCTAGAGGCAAGGTCACAAGATCAAGGTCAAACATCTGAAAAATGTAGATGCTGTGAGTTTGGAAGCAGAAACATTCCCAAGCATATGCCAGCTTGTGCATTCAATAAAGCAGAGGGCTAACTTAATAATGAAAATTGCAGGATCTTCCAACACTTGGCTTAATTCAGCAGTTCTCAGCTGCATCTAAAATCCCTGGGGTACTCCAACTCGGGCAGGCTGAATTTCCAAGCCAGGAGTGTCAGGAATGTTCAGGACACAAGGACTCCAAATTTGGGCACTGACTCCCCCGGGGATGTTGCTCATAACCACTCTAGGTTTGTCTAAGCCTCCCCTCAGTTAGGCAACAGTCCATAAAAATGAGTTTAAAATTCTAGGAACGTGCTAAATCTGGAAAGTGAGTAATACATTATCTTTCTGAGTCCTCATTCATCTGGCTATACAGTTTGGTGGGGGCCAATTTTCCAAAGATGGCACAGCTCAAGGAGCAAGGTTACTCAGACTCCAGATTGCTTCATTTCCCCGAGTCATTTTTCAAAACCCCACCTAGTGTTTGCTGGATCAGCTTTGTGGCAAGATAGCATTGTCCTTTATGGAACCATATATTCACATCGTGGGCAACTTTAACCACCTCAGAACTCTGTGAATGCCTCCAAAAAACATATCTTTGAGTATCATAATGTAATCATAAAGCTGGACTTTGTCTTTCACTTCTCAAAATACTTGTAAAATAAATTAGAGGAGAGGAGGCAAGAAATTCTTCTAACAATGGCACTTTTAATTTCTAATGCCATGTTTACAAATTAAAATCCTCCCTAATGAGATGTCCTCCACGGTAACCTGGGTTTCCCTGTCATTGACCTTACCAAGTACTGATCTTTTTTCTTGTTTCAATATCAAATTAGGAGGTAGGCTTCCTCCGGGAGCGGGGGGAAGTGTCTTTTAGTGCTGTGCCATCAGTCCCTACAAGGAGTTGACAAAATAAGTGTTTAATCAATAATTGCTAAAAAAAAAAAAAAAAAAAAAAAAAAAAAAAAAAAAAGGCCAGCTGTGGCCAGGTATGCTGGCTCACGCTTGTAATCTCAGCACTTTGGGAGGCTGAAGTGGGCGGATCACTTGAGGTCAGGAGTTCGAGACCAGCCTGGCCAACATAGTGAAACCCAGTCTGTATTAAAATACAAAAAATTAGCTGGGCATGGTGGCAGGTGCCTGTAATCCCAGCTGCTCAGGAAGCTGAGGCAGGAGAATTGCTTGGAGAAAAAAAAAAGTCAGATGTGGTGGCTTACACCTGTAATCTCAGTACTTTGGGAGGAGGAGGCGGGAGAATGGCTTGAAGCCAGGAGTTCAAGAACAGCCTGGGCAACATAGTGAGACTCAGTCCCTGCAAAAAATAAAAAAATTAGACAGGTTGGTTAGTGTGCGCCTGTGGCTGAGCTATGTGGGAGGCTGAGGTGGGAGGATTGTTTGAGCCCAGGAGTTGGAGGCTGTAGTGAGCCATGATTGTGTCACTGCACTCCAGTCTGGGTGACAGAGTGAGATGCTATCTCAAAACAAACAAAAATTGCTGGGCTGGGCATGGTGGCTCATGCCTGTAATCCCAGCACTTTGGGAGGCGGAGATGGGCAGATTGCTGGAGCCCAGGAATTCAAGACCATTCAAGACCAGCCTGGGCAACATGGCAAAACCCCGTCTCTACAAAAAATACAAAAACTAGCCAGGCGTGGTGGTGTGTACTTGTAGACTCAGCTATTAGGGAGGCTGAGGTGGGAGGATGGCTTGAGCCCAAGAGGCAGAGGTTGCAGTGAGCTGAGATTGCGCCACTGCACTCCAGTCTGGATGACAGACAGAGCCAGACTCTGTCTCAAGAAAAAAAAAAAATTGCTAAATGAATGAATGAATGAATAAAAACAATCTACCAACTGTCATGTGCCATCATGGGATATTTAATTGTTATTTTCAGCTTAGCCTCAGAGAAACTCAAGACTCATTTTGGGACATTTGAAATCAATGTTATGTAGTTTAACAAGCCATCTGCATTAAACAAGTATAATACTTGACTGGCTTCCATTGTAAGGGGTTCAATCCTGCAGTGTTGCCAGCTTTAGAATATCTTCAAAACATCTATAAAAATATGGGCCAACCACTGCAGCTTTGATTGAAATCAAACTCCCACTATACTTGAATTCTTGGAACCGTTAGGTAACTACAGAAAAGGAGACCATGATAAGAGTCTGCAGAGGAACCCACCTCGACGAAGTTTCCCTAAGGAGCCCCAAACACTCTGCCAGGCTTGATTAGGCAGCTGATGAGGTTTTTGAATAACTCGTGTTTATTGTGAAAGCCACCGCAAAGTAGGCAGACTCTACCTCTACCCTCAACAAATGAAATTGCTTTATTAGAGACTGAAGTTTCTCTATTCCTTTTCCCTCCTGTTAGTGAAAATCTCCTTTTGGCTGGGATTGCTAAACCTGGATCATGTAGGCTGCTTGTAGCTAGCTATCTTTCCTGGCTTGCTGGAGAAGACCCATCTGTATGTAGTGGGAGAGGGTGAGGGCAAGGCAGCAAAGGAGAATCAAGACACAGAGAGAGAGAAAGCTGAGGATGTCACTTGAACCTCTTCATCCAGACATACTGAAAACTAGTTTCACCTCTGGTCTTGCCACTTACATGGAGTAATATATTTCATTTTTTGCTTAAGGTAGTTAAACTGGGTTTCTGTCGCTGACAATCAAAAACACCCTAATACAAATTGTTATTTTAGCCTTCTTCAGAATCCTGATCATCAATGGACTATTAAGATTAAATAAATTTGGAAACATTCAGAGAATAAAATATTATTCAATTATTGAAAGTAATAAATGCAAGTTCATGTAGGTCCAGTATAAGATTCACCAAATATAAAAAGTGGTTAATTATTGGTGGTAAGATTACAAATGATTTAATTTAATGTGCCTGTTTACTTGTCTGTTTTAAAAATTTCTTGCAAAAATTTATATTAGTATGGTATTTTAAAACATATGGGCATTTAACCCTTAGTTTCAATGTGTATTTTCCTTTTTCTCCCTCTCAGTTCTGTTTCGGTACAGTAAATTGATAAAGATATACAATAAAGAAGAGGAAGGTTGGGTGTAGTGGCTCACACTTGCAGTCCCAGCTACTCAGGAGGCTGAGATGGGAGGATCACTTGAGCCTGGGAGGTGGAGGCTGCAGTGAGCTGTGATCTTGCATTCCAGCCTGGGCAGCAGAATGAGAGCCTGTCTCAAAAAAAAAAAAAAAAAAAAAAAAAAAAAAGAAGAAAAAAAGAAATATAGAGTAAGCCATGTTCTAATTACCATATTTTGACAAAGTTGATGGGAGACAATATAAAAGAGGTACACACGTCTGTTCTCAGGAAAATGAGTTTCCTGTTCTCAAGGAAATTAGTATTAGTAAACCATCAGGTATAGTTTCAGTGGAATTATGGAGGATGATAGGATAATTTGAGATACTTAGTGTTTTATATAGCTGAACCATTTGGGAAATTTTAGGAGAGATACTTGTGATACATTTTTTGATTTCCCTTGGTTCCTCAGACCAAAAGTCTAACCAAATATTCCAGTTCCCATGATTTATTTATTTTTTGCACTTAAGTGAAACAGAACATTAACCAGGATTTAAACCCTTCCTGGAGTTACTTCCTGGGCTATTAAAATAATAGTTCATATATGATGTCTTGAAAAGTCACACAATTGTCACACAATTTAATATTTTATTTATTTATTTATTGAAATGGAGTCTTGCTGTGTCACCTAGGCTGGAGGGCAGTGGCACGATCTTCGCTCACTGCAACCTCCACCTCCTGGGTTCAAGCGATTCTCTTGCCTCAGCCTCCCTAGTAGCTGGGATTACAGGTGTGTGCCACCACGCCTGGCTAATTTTTGTATTTTTAGTAGAGATGGGGTTTCACCATGTTGGCCAGGCTGGTCTTGAACTCCTGATTTCAAGTGATCTGCCTGTCTTGGCCTCCTGAAGTGCTGGGATTACAGGTGTGAGCCACCGTGCCCAGACTTATTTTGTTTTTTATTTTTATTTTTTTGAGACAGGGTCCTGCTCTGTTGCCCAGGCTGGAGTACAATGGTGTAATGATAGCTCACAACAGCCTCGACCTTCTGGGCTCAAGCAATCCTCCTTCCTCAGCCTTCTGAGTAGCTGGGACTACAGGTGGATGTCACCACACTTGGCAAATTTTTTGTATGTGTTATAGAGATGGGGTTTCACCATGTCGCCTAGGCTGGTTTCGAACTCCTGGGCTCAAGTGATCATCCACCTTGGTTTGCCAAAGTACAACATTTTATTTTTTCTTGCTTAGCTGAAAGTACTAAAGGGAGGAATACTATGGTCAGAGGAAGCTACCCTGGCTTCAATCTCCCCTACTGGTCTTCTGCTCTGAGTTACCTGTTTGGAGTCGGTTACCCTACTGTATATAACCTATTTATACTAACACCTCTAATGTATGCCTCCTGATAGCTTTCTTCAGAAATTAAAAAAATAACCAATTTATATGTCCTCCTTTGCCCCTGCAACTGACCAACTTATTTCCCATCCTCATATTTTCAGAAAAAGGAGGAAAATTACCACTTTAAACTGCAATGACACATTTCTTTAATCACAACTGGAAAACTTTGGAAAGAAATATATTTTGGAGAAGGGAAAGAAATGCACATTTCATATTCGTTTTTTTTTCTTCCCCCTAGTAGAACTAGCTATATACAAATAAGATCTTAATTTGTCTAGTGTTTATTCTGTTATAGTTTATTTCTCAGCTGAATCCACCCTCTGTATTAGGAGTTCATTGTTGAAATGCTTATGCAATAATATAAGGCTGTTTGGCATGTCACCTGTACTGCAGCCTAAACACTGTAGAAATGTTTGCAAATTAATTCTCTTTGCATTCCTGAATTATTTGAATCTTCAAAGCCCACAGATGGAGAACAGGAGATTGAGTTCTGGAGTGAAACACTGTATCCTTTAGATTAAAGTGAAGAGACAGAAAGGAGGGGGACTTAATTACTGTGTATACACTATGTAGCAGATTCAAGAGTCCAGAGCATGCTGTTACCCAAATATGCTAAATGGCCACATCCTATCCTCTCAGACTACAGTGGTTCTGAGCATGGGTTTTGGGTCATGCCTCCGGTTCACTTTCTGGTTTTGTTACTTCTAAGCTCTGGGGCAAGTTTCTTCACTTTCTTAGCTTCATTTTCCTCAGTTATAAAGTCAAGGTCATTCCTGATAGTTCCTACCTTACACAACTGTGGTGATTGCATAAAATAACTCACATCAGCTGGGCGCCATGGTTCACGCCTGTAATCCCAACACTTTGGGAGGCCGAGGTAGGTGGATCACCTGAGGTCAGGAGTTTGAGACCAGCCTGGCCAACATGGCAAAACCCTGTCTCTACTGAAAAAACAAAAATTAGCTGGGCATGGTGGTGTACTCCTGCAATCCCAGCTACTTGGGAGGTTGAGGCGTGAGAATCACTTAAACCCAGGAGGCTGAGTTTGCAGTGTGCCGAGACGGCACCACTGCACTCCAGCCTGGATGACAGAGCGAGAGTTTGTCTCAAAACAAACAAACAAACAAACAAACAAACAAACACCAAACAAAAAAACCCCCAACTCACATCACTACGCTGACATACACAGTAAGCTTGAAAGTTAGGTATTTTATAGCATTATTTCTCCCAAAAGAATGTATTGCCAAATTCATAGCTAAAGTGAGACAAGTCAGAATACTAGGATCTTAGATCTATTCAGGAAAAATCTACTTCACAATGACATAACTGTAAGCTCTTTTCATTGAAAGTAATGGCAAAACCTGCAATTACTCTTGCACCAACCTAATATAAATACCTCTGTTTTGGCAACCAAATCTAAACTGGCTTTGGATCAAAGGTCACATATTACACAATTTCATGTCATACTTCATCCATTTATTCAACAATTTCATGTCACACTTCATCAATTCACTCAACAACTGTGTATGGTGCACACTCCACACAAGGCATGGTTCATGGTTTTTGGTATTGAGGTTTCAAAGGCTGGATAGGAGAGAGATGATCTCTGCCTTGAAGTTCTCCAGTCTGGAACACAGGAACTAGACCAGGTGAAACACCAGCCGGGAAGATGCAGAGGGAGCATCCTGGAAACTGGCAGCCTTGGCTACTTTGAAGGTTCAAATTATTTTTCCTTTTCCTGAATTAGAATAATGTCTATTCTCTCCATATTGCCCTCTTTGCCCACAGGTACTACTTCTTCTTTTGGGGCTTTTCCACATCTAAAACCTGACGTATGCTAAATTCCAAGTTCTTTCCTTTCTCAGCTGCTGTGGTGACACCTGGAATCCTGGCAAGAGGGGGATGTTGTTGCATTGGGAGGAATCACAAAACGCCTGGTCTTGTCCAGCCCTTGGACTCCCCCAGGCAGAGGTGAGAGTTGAGTGGAGAGGTAGGGGACTCCTAATTCAAGGTTGGTTGCAGGTATTCTTAGCAAACAATTACACTTTACTAGAATATGAAGTGGCAAAGTGGGGAAACACACAAGGTTAAGCTTACTAAGCTTACTAATGATTTGCAGGGGAATCTGTGACTCCCCACTAACATGGAAAGTAAAAATGTACATTTTTGTGGAAAGAGTCATTTGACAAATATTTTAGCATTTGCTAGTACGAGGCACCATTCTAGGAACTGGGAATAATACATCAGTAAACCAAACTGTCAAAGTGTCCTGACCTCCTTGAGTTTTTATTTTACACAGAGATGTGGATCACAGGTTTATTTGACAAAAAGGTCTGGGACCCAAACAATGCTTTGGAATCAAGATACTAAACCTATGGTGCTCAGCGTTGTGTACCAACAACACAAGGGAACCTTAAAAGTTCAAATGACTTAGCCCTTCCTTGACATTTGGATTGGCTGGATCTGTGCTTGGGTTTGATAATTTATGTTTTGAAGTGCTGTTCATATTGACCTAGATTGCTGCTGAAAAAAAGCTGGAGACAAAGTTCCTCTCACCAAGCAAAGCCATGGAAAATTGGTCACCTCCTTTTTTCAGAAACACAACAATGCAATGGGATTTTCAGTTCTGGATATCCCAAGAGAGAAGCATCAACATCCCTCCTTATTTTTATTAGCTTAGAATAGCACCCTACAATGCTTTAAAAGGATGTTTAAACGTATGCCTAAACCAGGTATGGTGGCTCACATCTATAACCCCAGCACTTTGGGAAGCTGAGTCAGGAGGTTGGCTTGAGCCCAGGAGTTTGAGACCAGCCTGGGCAATCAACATAGGGAGACCCCCCCATGTCTACAAAAAATCAAAAAAATAAAACTAGCTGGGCATGGTGGCATGTGCCTGTAATTCCAGATACTCAGGAGGCTGAGGTGGTAGGATTGCTTGAGTCCAGAAGTTCGAGGTTACAATCAGCTAGTCGAGCTACTGCACTCCAGCTTGGGGACAAAGCAAGACCACGTTTCTAAAAACACCACTACCACTACGACCACCACCATCAAAAAACAAACACACAAAGTATGCCCATATTTTCTAAGTTCTAGAAAGGAGAGGATAAATTATCATACTTCCTAACTTGAATCCCCAAATGATTTCCTAATTTTCTTCCCAAATAGTAATACTACTATTAAGAATATAATGAGTTTTTATTATTTGCCACTTTATAAGTGTTTTCCCACGTAATACTTCCAAGAACCCTGTGAGGTCTTGTTCTACTTATTTGATCAGCGAGAAACGGAGGCACGGAGGTCACCAAGCTTGCTCAAGGTCACACAAGGGTGGACCCCCGAGCCTACCTCTCAACCTCGACTGCTGTGTCCATCCTTTCTTCATCGTTTCAACGTACCCCCCTCATTTCTTGGAATCTCTCCTGTGACCAAAGATGAACAAAAGTTATACATCACTAAAGAGGAAAACAAACTGCTGGGGAGACTACCCAGCAGCCTGATTTGAGGAGTATTTGGGAAGGGCAGCCTTCCTGTGGTACGGGAGTCTTTCTGTCCTCCACCTCGCCGGGACAGAAGTCACTCTATCCGCACCCCAGGCGACCTCCGGAGGCCGCAGCTACCCCCGGGCTGCGAATTCCGAGTTCTCTCACGCCCCCGCGGGCGCCAGGACGCAGGGCATGTCCGCGCCCGGCGGGGATCCTTATCTCCTGGCCCCGGAGTAGGTCCGCAGGCTTCTCGGCCCTGCCAGGAACTTGAGGCCGGGGCAGATGGTTGACTGGGTCCAGCAGTCTCTGCTGGAAGGGATCTCTTTTTTGGTTGAAGACCTGAACCCACACTAGCCCCATGGCTTCTCTCTCTTGCCTGTAGTTTCCCGTGTCCTAAAAAGTTGGTCCCAAAGTTTAAGGATGCGGGTGTGTGTAAGAGCGCGTGTGACCCGCACAGGGATCCCAGTTGGGGGACCGGAGGATCCCACCGTCCCCCTCCCCCGGGTCGCAGAGACCCTGGCAGACCCCGCGCCAGGACCCGAACCCGCGAGCGCAGGGCAGGCAGGGAGGCGGCGAGCGCCCCGGGGCGGGTCTCGGGGGTTTCAGTGGGACCTGCGGCGAGGGGGGCGGCGAACCAGCCGGGCTGGGTGACCGACAGCCTGGCCAGCCACTGGCCGAGGGCGGTTAGGAGGCTTAGGGCCGGCGCGAGTGCGTGCGCGTGTGCGTGAGTGTGAGCGCCAGGGTGAGTGTGGCAGCCTCCCCAACCCCCACCTGTTTGAAATGGTTTTCAAATGCCAAAGCCAGATTGCCCGGGTTTCAAAAGTTGCAAACAGTTGGAGTAAAACACGTGTGCGGCCCTCCAGCCCCAAAGGAATCCGCGGAGTCCAGGGCACTGAAAGAAAAGGAGAGAGGAGAGGGGTTCAGGAAGGGTGGGGGGGAGTTGCCTTCTCCCGGCCGGTCGGTTTTAGGACCCATCGGGAAGCACGTTGGAATCTCTCCCTTCGGGGAGGAGGGGAGGGGTGGGCCGGCCGGCTGGCGGCCGCGGGGCGCATGCGCGCGCGTCTCCTGTCGCCGGCCGCTGCGCTCCGCGGCGCGGAATAGAATGAACTGTAACAAAACAAGCCGAGCCTTTGTATCTGCTTAAAGGGGCCGCGAGCACTTACCTCCCGCCCTGCTCCCCGCCGCCCCGCCACCGCGTCTTCAGGGCTCCCGGCAACTGGCTGGAAGGGCTTCCCTCACACTCAGTAACAGCCTGCCAGCGAGGAGAGGCGAGCCGGGCGGGAGGCAAAGAGGAGGCACCGCATTTGTAAAAGGCAAGAGAGAAAGGAAGGAAGGAAAAAAAATAACCCGAGCGGCGCAGAGTGGACTCTGGTCCGGGAGAGCACGGGCGGGCGCCGGAACGTGGACCCAGAGGTACCGGAATGCAAACAAAGCTCGCAGGCGCCTGTGCGGGGCTCGCGGGGAAGCCCAGAAAGTTTGTTTTATGATGGCTTGAGTGCGCGAGCGTGTGCAGGGGAGCGAGGCTGCCAAGTTTCTCTCTCCTGTTTTGTGATTTGGGGAGAGATGTTTCTCCCATGAACAGGCGGACGCTTGGGGGCTCGTGCTGTGGGGGGCACCTGTCTCTCGTTTTATTTTATTTTTTTGGAGGAGGGGTGTAACTCATCATGTCCAAAGTGATCCAGAAGAAGAACCACTGGACTAGCAGGGTTCACGAATGCACCGTGAAGCGGGGACCCCAGGGCGAGCTGGGGGTGACGGTGCTGGGAGGCGCGGAGCACGGGGAGTTTCCGTACGTCGGAGCGGTGGCGGCGGTCGAGGCAGCGGGGCTTCCCGGCGGCGGCGAGGGCCCGAGGCTGGGCGAAGGGGAGCTGCTTCTGGAGGTGCAGGGGGTCCGGGTGTCCGGCTTGCCCCGCTATGACGTGCTGGGGGTCATCGACAGCTGCAAGGAGGCCGTCACCTTCAAGGCCGTCAGACAAGGTAAGGCAGGGCGCGCCTTTGGGGGGCGCCCCGAGAAAAGGAGGGTGGTCTGTGGGCTGCCCCTCATTCTCGATTTCCCGCTTCCCTCCTCGGAGCGCAGTGAAGAGAAGTTGAGGCCGTGCGCCCTGTGGTGGCGGTGAAATACACAAAGTTGTTGCGAGGTTGAGGGTTGTTTGCTCACCTGCGTTTCGAAGAGGGGGCTGGGTTTGCGCAAGGTAGCGGGGGGACGTTTCCCAGGCCTGGCTGGCCAACCTCTTATCTCCGCCACTAAGTGCAGCGCAGTCTCGCCTGCACCCGAGGGAGAGTTGGGGAACTGAGTCAGGGGCATGGTGGACGCTGTCCTGGCTCCTTGGGGGAGGGATGCAGCTGGCGTTCTTTGGCCACGAGTCAGTTTCCATACCTGCTGAGTGGGTATACAGAAAGAGAGGGTCTGTAGTTTATTGGACCTCCCCCATCAGAAAATCTGCTTCACCCCGCGACCCCTCCAGGTGAGCTAGGACACCACTGCCTGGCGGTTCCTGAGCCCGCCGCCAGAAGAGCCTGCATTCACCCCTCAGCCGGATGACGCATGTGTCTCCACCGTGTGGCCCAGCCATAGACTTGGGAGGGGGAGAGGGGGAAGGGGTGCTTGCTTTTAGCTCGAATCGGGTCCAAGTTTACCCTCCCACCACCACCATCATCGTCATTATTGATGATGAAAATGAAGCTACTATTCATTGTTGGTTTACTACATGCCCGGCTCTGTGTAAAATACTTTACTTGCACTATCTCACTCCAATTCACAACAGTTCTAAGAACGAGTTGTTCTTATTTATATACCCCAAATTAGAGATAAGGAAACTGGGATTGATATTGGTTAAGTGACTTGCTCAAGGTCACACAGTTGCCAAAAGCGAGGTTTGAGCCCTTGCTGCAGAGCCTTAAGTATGGAGGAGGAAGGAGTGGGGGGATGACCCTACGGCACTGGAGGGGCTGATTCCTGAGGAGGGAGTGGAAGCAAATTCCTCTCTCAGAAATCTGTAGAGGCCTTTTAAAAGATGCATTTGGTGGCTGCTGGTGATGTAGGTCCCTTACATCTCACTTTGGTACAGACAAGGGGCTGTCCTCATGTCAACCCAATGGAGACCAACTGAGGCCCTTAAAGGGCTCCCTTGTGCAAGCAAGTGCCATGACGCAGGTTCTCCCCAGTGAAAGCACCGAAGGAAGTGGTGAAGTTGAACGTGGTGAAAAGTTCCCATGTGTTTCCATAAGGACAGGCAGCAGCTGGAGGAATGTGTCAAAGGAAGGGCTGGGCCTAGCTGGTCCTCTCGGAAACAGGCGTGCTCCAGATGAAATGGAGGAGGGGGCGGGGGACTCGCCTGGCCTTTTAGCAGCTTTGGGAGCTGAGGAGCTGACACTTAGCTATGGAAAGCTCCTTGTATTTATGACTTCATTCTCCACTGGGATACCTCCTCCAAGAAGCCCTCCAGAATCCTGCTAGGATGCACAAATTCTTCCTCCTTTGGGCTCCTTTAATGTCTACTTTGTGGTTTTTTTTTACTTACTCTGAACTCTGAGTTAGGTCCTCATTTCCATACAAGGTAGTGAGCTCATTAAAGGGAGAGATTGTGCCTCATTCCTGGCATACCTCTCCAGGTTTTGCTTGAGGTTCAAAACCTTTCCTGGCCTGACAATGCGTCTTCCTCACACTGGCTTTCCTGTGGGTATTACATAAGCTAACACGTGGAAAGTGCACCCAACAGTGCCTGTGCATAGTAAGTGCTCCATAAAGATTAGCTATTTATGTTTGAATTGATTTTAGCAGCTATTTATTTCTGAAACTAGTTTTTAGTGTCAGGAACCTGGATAATTATGACTTGATAGGGCTGTAGAGAAAATACTGTGTGAAGGCATAGGATGGGAGCAGCTGCAGGTCTCAGTTCAGGACCATTTTGGAGAAAGGGTGGAGGAAGGACAGGCAAGGGTACCTGCCCAACTAGGGGGATGCATCGCAGTGTCTAACAGGTCCTGAATAGGGGCTGGCTTGCAGTGTTTGCAGTGTGCAAGATGCTGCATGGGCTTGTGTCTCTTCCTTCCACTAGTTGCCAAATCTCTGGGAGGCGATGTCCCAGGGCTCTCTCATCATGGAGTTTAGGAAGGCTTGGTGAGATAATCAAGTGGGTTTGCAAACAGACATCTCTGAGTTCAAAGGAAACTGTAGTGTCTCCAGGTGTTAGCTCTCTTCACCCCTTGTGCACAGATTGTTCACAGCAGGGGCGAGCGTGTGTATTTGTGTGTGTGTGTGTGTGTGTATATGTATGTATGGATGGATGGATGTGAATCTACTTGTAATGGGATAGAAATATGATACTGATTGGGAAACCTGAATGGCCTGGAATTCATTGCAATCTGAAAGTGACTATTTCATGTAATAATTACACAGGCACAGTTGGATCTTCTGACGTCTTCGTTACCAGTAATGATGGCCCTAGAAACCATTTCACCAGTTTTCTGCTCCCTCTTCCATGTTGAGAATATGATTTAGATTGTATGACAGAATTGCTCTTAATGTGTCTTCATTACTGTGCCTTTTAAAGTCATATCAAGCAGGCTCATACTTGGTATATGGTAAAGAAAAATACTACTTTTGTGTTGTTTGCATCCCAAGTTAGCCACTTCCAGGGACACAGGTCACTCTGGATACTGTCTACATGGTGGGAGAAAATTCTGTTTCTACTTCATGGCAGTTCTCTGGAAAGATACATGGACCAAAACTGTCTGTGGCAGGACTGGATTGTGCAGGAATCAAACTCAATGGATCTGCCAGGTTGGACTTAGTTCATTTTAAATGGAGAAGACAGTCCTTTGTCAGGTTGGAGTTGGTTCATTTTAAATGGAGAAGACAGTACTTTGTCATAAAATGCCTTTACAAAGTTATATATAATTATGTGTATTCAGGTATCATTTACCTATAGTAAAATGCATATCTTAGATATATAATTTGATGAGTTTTAAGCGATGTATGCACTCATGTTAATCACTCAAATGAAGATAGAGAACATTTTCATCACCCCAGAAATTTTTCTCATGTTCCTGTCCAGTTAATTCCCCCCTCCCCCTGCACCGTAGATCTACCATAGAATAGTTTTGTCTTAAACTTCATAAAAATGAACTAATGCAGTATGTACTCTTTTGTGTTTGGCTTTTGTTACTCAACAAAATATTTTGGAGATTTCGTTTTGTTGCATGTGTTCTTCATTTGGCTTTTTTATTGTTTAGTAATATTCCATTATATACACATACCAGTTTGTCCTTTTGCTTGTTTATGGACATTTGGAATATTTACCATTTTTTACTATTATGAATAAAGCTGTTATTAATGTTTTAGTTGCTCTACATCTTTGGCAATCTTTGATTTTGTTTGTCTTTTGAATTTTAGCCGTCCTAGTATATGCTTCGGAAAAATGTAATTAAGGAAACTTTGATACAGGATATAAGATGTCGCTAGTATGTATTAAGATCTTGCCTTAGAATATAATAGGCGCTTGGCTAAGCTGATGCTTCGTGGGCATTCTCTTTTTCAGTCCTTACAATTGGACTCAGATGTTAGAAGCTGAGGTTCAGAGAATTTGGATAACTTTTCCAAGGGTCATACCACAGTGGCAGAAGTAGAGCTGCAATTCAGCTCTGTCTGATTCCAAAGCCTGTGCTCCCAATTCCTGGGACAGTAGGTCTCCAAGTGAGGTCCTCAGACCAGTGGCATTAGTATAACCTGGGAACTGGTTAGAAATCCAGATTCCTGGGCCCCACCTTAGTTCTACCAATTCAGAAGCTTTGCGGGGGATGGGGTTGGGGTTGGGGGGTGGGGTAACAACCATGGGGTGTTTTAATAAACCCTCAAGGGATTCTGATGGGCTTATTAAGGGATTCAAGGGTTCAGTTTTAAGAACTACTGTACTAGGGTATAGACCAAAATTGAGAAGATGACATCAGATGAGACAGGTGACCTGGGTTCTAGAATAAGCTCTGCCAGTCACATTCTTGGAGCCTACATTTCTCTATGCCAAAAATAAGTGGGTGAGCCTCTTCAGGTTATTTGTGCTCGTGAAATCCTGTGTTTCCATGAATCACCCAGACTCCAAAGGTTTAAAACGGTATGATTGTAGTTCCCCAAAGTGGTGTATTACAGGTCATGCTTACATATTTTTGCAGGTGAATTTTGTGGTTTTTCAGATTACCCAGGAACTGTAACTATCCCTCTACTTTTTGTGTATGTGTAGCAGTGTGGAGATAATAAAAGAGATACAATTTAAAAGCCAAACCAAACCACCACCAGACCCTTCCCCTCACTGTAATGAGGGAAATTGTGATCACATATGGTTGAATATAGTTCTTTGTGTGGTTTTTTGTTTTGGTATTGTTTTGATTCATTGGAATTTATGACAATAACTCTCATTTTAAAACACAGGGCCTTATCTTTCAGAGTTGTTTGGTTTCTCATGAATCTCTGGTCTTGCTTCTTTCTCCTCAGTGACCTCCTTCTGGTGTGCTGCAAGATGCTTAACAACCAGTGCTAGTAGTGGGTAGACCCTGATTTATAGCATAGCTGGAGTTGGGAAGAGATGCGTATACTTGCTGTTCCCAAGCCAATGTGAGCTGGCCCCCACACACCACAGACTGCATATAAGATAGTGCCCTTGTGGTGGCTCACCTGTAATCCCAGCACCTTGGGAGGTCAAGGTGGGTAGATCACTTGAGCTCAGGAGTTTAAGACCAGCCTGGGCAACGTGGTGAAGTCTCTACCAAAAAATACATAAACTAGCTGGGCGTGGTGGCGAACTTCTGTAGTCCCAGCTACTCGGGAGGCAGAGTGGGAGAATCGCTTGAGACCAGGAGGCAGAGGTTGCAGTGAGCCAAGATTGTACCACTGCACTCCAGCCTGGGTGACAGAGTGAGACCCCCATCTCACACACACACACAAAAGATAGCTCCCTGAGTAAAGTGCCATTCCCTCACCCTGTTTGTTCCTTCATAGCCTTGACACAATCTCGTATTATCTTCTGTTTTTTTTGTTGTTGTTGTTGTTTTTTGTTTTTTTTTTTTGAGATGGAGTTTCGCTCTGTTGCTCAGGCTGGAGTGCAGTGGTGCGATCTCGGCTCACTGCAACCTTTGCCTCCCGGGTTCAAGCAATTCTGATTCTTAGCCTCCCGAGTAGCTGGCATTATAGGCATGTACCACCATGCCTGGCTAATTTTTTGTATTTTAGTACAGATGGGGTTTCGCCACATTGCCCAGGCTGGTCTCTTGAGCTCAGGCAATCCGCCTGCCGCCTTGGCCTCCCGAAGTGCTAGGATTGTAGGCGTGAGCCACCGCAACGGGCCCTGTTTCTTCTTTATTGTCTGTTTCCCCTCCCATGAGAATAGAAGTTCCATGAAAACAAGAAGCTTGTCTCTCTTGTTCACTGCTGTATTTCTCAGTGTCTAAAAAAGACCCAGCAGGGCCAGGCGTGGTGGCTCATGCCTGTAATCCCAGCACTTTGGGAGGCCGAGGTGGGTGGATCACAAGGTCAGGAGTTCAAGACCAGCCTGGCCAAGATGGTGAAACCCTGTCTCTACTAAAAAAAAAAAAAAAAAAAAAAAGAATTAGCCGGGCGTGGTGGTGGGCACCTGTAATCCCAGCCACTAGGGAGGCTGAGGCAGAGAATTGCTTGAACCCGGGAGGTGGAGGTTGCGGTGAGCTGAGATCACGCCACTGCACTCCAGCCTGGGTGACAGAGCGAGACTCATCTCAAAAAAAGACCCAACAAATAATAGGTGCTCACTAAAATTGGTTGGATGCGTGAATGACTATTCCATTGTTTTGGAAGGTAAGTGCAACTAGGCCACTTGCAACATCTTTCCTCCCTTTCTCTCGATTTGTCTTTTACTTCTTGTTTAGGATCCGGAGGTCTTCACTTTCTCATAATCAGATCTTCCAATTAGCTGGCTTTCTGTGTCTTAATAATTTATACTGGGCTATAAATGACTGACAAGGATTAATGAATCCTATTCAAGTATTTCTGCCTGTTGAATCTAACTGAAGTTTAACAAGTGAGCCTCTAAACGTGAAATTTCAGATGTTCAGCAGGCAGGATGATGAGGATTTTTTTTGTTGATGTGGGACCTGTGTCCTCATCCCTAAAAATGATTCTTTCCCTCCGTTTTCTTGCAGCGTTGTCCCTGTGTACTTTTTTTTTTTTGGCTAATAGCAAATCAGATCTTTGCTACAGAACACAATCCAATTTTAGCCCTCTCGCTCTTAAATTGTACTTTGTATTTATGTCTTTTTTTTTTTTTACTTAAACTTTCAAAAATCAACCTGTTTTTGTTCTTGGTGCCAAAAGACCACTCTTGGAAGGATATTTTTAGGTTACACTGTGGAACACTGTACAGGTTTTACAAAAAATGAAGCAAGGACATACAACGCACTTGTCCATCGTTTCCAGTGGCCACCCCTTGTCATTGGCTGTGTTATTTAAAAATAGATTAACTTGACCTTCTGTGGCAATGGCATAGAGTTGGCTCGCCGTGTTTCTTGGCATTCATTACCCAGCTGGTTTTAGATGGCAGAATTGATGATATCCACCAAGGGGAATTAAGTGGTTTATAAGAGAAAACATTCTGACATCTCCTTACCACAAGGGTTTACATGAAGGATGTTGCTTTGTAAATGAGGGTTATTTAATGCAAAGCACCACTCTCTGGTGTTAGTGGCCCTTTCCTTGAGTTTGTATATACAAGTAACAGGATATACTGATTTTGTATACACTGAGAATAAAGGCTGTCAAATTCGTTAAGGGCTGACATTCACATCCTAAAAAAGTAGGTTACTGCATGCCTGCCTGTCTTTTTGCAGCTCATATGTGAGATCTGTAACCTTGAAAAATCCCTAGTACACACTGGTGCATTGCTAGACTTCTCCCCTATGGAGGTCGGCATCGATGTAGTATTTCTTATGAATTCATTTTGTTGTTTCAACAGATGTCAAGGTTGGTCCTATCATATTGACTCTGCTTTCTAGTTAAGTGTCCTATGGAGGGTCTAATGTGTTCTGGATGTCAACTTTTCCGAAGGCATGTAGCAAAATTAGAAAATGTAATTTGAGCAGTGTCTTTTATGATTAAATAGAAATCTTCTCTTTTTATGGCTCAGTAATTACATAATGGAATAATCCATTCTTAATCATTTCTGTAGTCTCTGTATCTGAGTGAAAGCCGAAGTCCTTATAGTGACTTCCAAGGCTGCCCGTGACCTGCCCTATGGATATTACTTCTCTTTCTCTGTCCTGCCTGCTAGTGCCCACCTGATCATCTTACAGGCTTGCTATCTCTTGAGCTTCAAGTCTTTCTGAAATGTCACCTGCCCAGTGAGCCTCTTGTGAGCACATTATTGAAAACCATAACTCCACTGCCATGTGTCATTCCCTGTTCCCCCTCTCAGCTTTATTTTACTCCATAGTATGTAGATCACTTCACCACAAGTAAATTTCTTATTTTACCTCTTTCTCTAGAATGTAAGCTCTGAGATGGCAGGAATGTTGTCTTGTTCTCCCACAGTATCCCCAGTAGCAAAAACAGTGCATGGTGCCTAGTACTTGCTTGGGTATTTGTTAAATGTTTACAGTCAAGTTTAGAACTAGAATAAATCTCTCCTGAGGTCAGTTACCTCTGAAAATGTAGATATATAGAAGTCCCTGAAAATTTAGGTGACTGATGATGGATCACATTAAAGTTGGTTAGAGTTTAACATTTACAGTCAATGGCTGGGGCTAAAATAGAGCTTAGCCGATTGATCCAGGAATATTCTTAAAGTCAGTGAACATTGCTGGCCTGCTTCAGTTGGTCTTAGTATTATGGGTTTACAAGTAAGAACATGTGGGTCCTTGGTTTCTTGTCAAGAAGGGGAGGGAAGAGTCCACTGGAGTCTCCTTGGAGTCAGAGATAAGGTCACATTTCCAATTTTAGGTTTCCTTGCATGGAAGAGGTCCTTGACTTTAAAATTAATTGAGTGTCCTGATTTTCAGAGGTTACTTTGATTTGGGAAATGACGGTAACAAGGGGTACCAGGTGGCTGATCCAAACAGGAGAGCCGAGGCTACTAGAGTCACCATGAGGATCTTGTCGAGTTAGGAATAGGTCTGTGCACAGCATCCCTTACTTAGCCAAGTCATTGGCCTCAGTCCACTTTCAGTCCTGTGTGCTCCCCACCAACATGAATCCCTAGAAGGCAACTCTAGGTCAGGATTTGAATGCACAGGGCTTATCTGGGAGGTGCTCCCAGGAAGTTCCAGCAGGGCAAGGAAGAGGTGAGACCAGTGAGTCAAGAAGGCCAATGGAGGTGCTTTGAAGAGCAAGTCACCACTGTGTGTCTAAGGCAGCCCCGTGCTGAGTGTGTCATGGAACTTTGCAGACTCTCTCACCCCAAACAGACTGAGAGGTTCTTCTGGCTGTGTGTATAGACTTTTTCTGTTACCATCTCCAGTGTCATGAAGATGAGTTCCATAAGATAATTACATTCTCATGGCTAAGGTATCAACCCCACCATTACTGCGGACGGAGGCATTTGTGTGTCCGTTTAATGGGCCACAGTTATGCTTCTTACAATAAGGCTAATCTTTACTCCTTTATGAGACAAGACTCGAGGCTCTATTTATGGACAGGGGCATGATGGTGCAATTAAAAGGCGATCGTGCCCTGATTATAAGCCATGTTTCAAAATTACTGCTATATATAGTGTCATCAGGACCGTAGTACTGTTCATAAAATGATCCACAAATAGCAATTTACTGATGTGTCATAGAGTCAGATTTTGGACCCAAGGTTGGCTTGGGTGAAGAGGCAGGCTTTACACTTTATGAGCTGAGTGTTCTGGGGCAAGATGCTGAACCTCTTTGTGCCAGGTTTCCCCCTCGGAAAATGGGGATAATAATGATACCTACTCTCTAGGGTTGTTGGAAAAGTAGAAAGTAAACCACATGACACAGGGCTTGGCACATAGTGAGTGCTCAATAAATGTTGGCTTCTGTAATTGTTTGAATGCTCCCCATTTGAAAGCCCTTGGGAGAGAAGAAAGAATCTCTTGAGAGATGGAGATTGCAGTGTACAGTTCTCTGGAGAGCTTTTCAAGTCTAGAAAAAAAACACTCTTTTTTCTGCTTGATTCAGATGCTGCCTTTTTGAAAGGCTGAGACTGGATTAGTTCAGACAAGTAGGAAGGAAGCCTCCGGACCTCACGGAGATTTGAGTTGCCCGAGCTTCTCCCACATTGTCCTCGGTGACGAATTGCTTTTAATGATTGTTCGCAGGTCGCAGGTTGTGGTAGTGTGGAGGGAGGGCGAGTTCTTGGGTGTTCAGGCAGGCTTTTACCATCAACGATGATTCTTGAGAATGGGACTCTGTGGTCCTCTCATCTTCCTGGTATCATGTCTGGGCTCCTACATCAGGAATGGCTGGGGAAGCAGTGGGGCTTAGTGGTCATAAGGGTTTGGAGTCAGACCGCCTGGGTTCAAATCCAGGCTCTCCCACTTCCCAGCTGAGAGACCAGGGACAGGTTAGCCTCCCAGAACATCAGTTCTCCCAGTTGAAAATGAGAATGTTACCTGTGTCATAAAGTGGTTGTAAGGATTAAATGAGATAATGTATGTAAAACTTGTACTACCCTGCCTGGCTCTTAAGTGGTGCTCATTGAAGTACCTACCCTACTAGCAGCTGTGATCTTTTCTTTTCTTGATCTCAGCTCACTGCAACACCCACCTCCTGGGCTCAAGCGATCCTCCTACCTCAGCCTCCTGAGTGGCTGGGACTGCAGGCATGCACCCACCACACCTGGCTATTTGTTTGTTTGTAGAGATGGGGTTTCACTACATTGCTCAGGCTGGTCTCGAGCTCCTGGGCTCAAGCGATCTGCCTGCCTTGGCCTCCCAAAGTGCTGGGATTACAGGCATGAGCCTTCGTGCCTGGCCAGCTGTGATATTTTCAGCTGAGAAATGGAGGTACGTCAGTTAGTGCCTCTGAATCAGTGGTTCTCAGCTGGGGGCAAGTTTGTTCCCCAGGGGACATTTGGCAACGTCTGGAGCCATTTTTGGTTGTCACAATTAAGGAGAGGGTTGCTTCTGGCATCTAGAGAGTAGAGGCCCAGGACCCTGCTGGACACCCCACAATGTACACAACAGCCCCTCAGGGGAGAATTATCCAGCCCAAAATGTCAGTAAGGCTGAGGTTGAGAAAGCCCCTCTACAGGCATGATTCCATGCTTGATACTGGGAATCTGAGTTAGGAGGGATATGCTAGTAATTGTAACCATTATTTATTGTTCCTCTGATATATCACTTAAACCCAGGTTAAGGGTTTGTCTAGGTAGATGAGCTTATTCTCATTTCAGCTGTGAGAAAATTAGCTTGAGAAGTCAGGTTCTCCTGGTTCCCTGACTGCTGACCTAGGTGAGATTCAAACTGAGATCTACCTGATTCCAATAATCTTACTCTAGGTTTCCATGTTAGAAATGCCTTGACAGCAGAGGCATGGTGGTTCATGCTTGTAGTCCCAGCTACTAGGGAGGGAGGCTGTGGTGGGAGGATTGCTTGAGCCAAGGAGTCCGAGGCTGCAGTGAGCTGTGATGGAACCACTGCACTCCACCCTGGGTGACAGAGAAAGACCCTCTCTTTTTTATTATTTATTTATTTATTTATTTATTTTTTTGAGACGGAGTCTCACTGTCACCCAGCTTGGAGTGCAGTGGTGCGATCTTGGCTCGCTGCAAGCTCCACCTCTGGGGTTCACGCCATTCTCCTGCCTCAGCCTCTCGAGTAGCTGAGACTACAGGCACCCGCCACCATGCCTGGCTATTTTTTGTATTTTTAGTAGAGATGGGGTTTCACCGTGTTAGCCAGGATGATCTCGATCTCCTGACCTTGTGATCCGCCCGCCTCGGCCTCCCAAAGTGCTGGGATTACAAGTGTGAGCCACCGCGCCCAGCCGATCCTCTCTTTTTTTAAGAAAAAGAAGAAAAAAAAAAAAGAAAAAAGAAAGAAATGTGTCTACCCCATAGCCTGGAGCCCTCATGTCAATGTAGAGACACTGGTCTTAGGCTGGCCCTTTTGCTGCCAGAGAGACAGTACAACATGCTTGGTGACCCCACGGAAGATAGTCCGATAAATAAAAAATGGTTTCCCAAAGTGTTTCCTGCCAAAAAACGGTGTGCTGCTATATATTTTCAAGCAATTCTGCTTAATTGCCGCCATCTCCTCTTCTCTCTGATCAGTCTCACCAACACTGTCCATTCTTTCCTCCCATGTTCCCTCTCTCTATCCTCCATGCACTTCATTATTTCAAAGAGTCACAATGGTGCCTTGTAACTATAGTTTTGCCCAACTGTCTCCCATACTAGATTATGTGTTTCTTGAAGGCAACATCCTTATTTTATGGATCTTTGTAGTCTCTGCCCTCCGTAGGTACTCAGGAATATCTGTTGAATTGAATTCTTTTTGAGGGTAATGAGTAGGCAAAATTAAAAAAAAAATTGTCTAAGATCTTGTTGGCTAGAAAATCCATGTCTTATTTTTAAGGCATATTAAATATACTTAGCCATATGTCTGACTTTTCCGTGATGATTTAAGATGGTTGTCTGCCAGTTGTTGTAGCATTTTGAACTATAGAGAAAAATATTGAATTAATTATGTTGAAGGTCTTAGAGGGCCTTTATTCTGGCCAGATGTGTGCATCTGCTTGCGCCTGTTGCTTATGTAATGTGGCCGTGGAAGGTACCACCTTGGCCTGGTTTAAATAGTATTATACCACCTGGATTCTTGGCCAAGCGTTAGAATTTACATCTGATAGGGAGAGCATGTTCATTTCCTCCTCCATCTATCAGCCTGTTTAAGTCTGTGTGAGTTAGTTAAGAATTCAAAACTCAAGATCAAGTTGTTAAAAAAAAAAGCTTTCTCCGGTGTTGCAGCATGTGTTTTTTTAACATTTTATTTTATAAAAAGCGTAGGCATCTAGATTTTGGTTTCTAATCTTTTAAAAACTTAAATAGTATCGTGACCTTATATGACTATCAATCACTATCTAAAATTGGTCTGTGATTCCACAGCTTATGTATTTTCCTGGTGAAATTTAAATTTTTTCTCATTTAAACAATGTATACAATACAGAAATATGTTAATATGGCAGAAAAATATGTCCGAATTGCCCGTAATCCCACCCCAGAGAAATACATGTGTTAACACTGTTTTTATCCAGACGTACACATACACACACACAGACACACACACACACACAAACAGAAACACAAACATATACTTTTGAAGTTGGGGGGGCTTTTTCTTATGAAAATAAGACTGTACAGTACATGCTGTTTGGGTGGGAGTTTTCTTCATGCCTAACAGCATATCATGGACTTTGTTTGTTTGTTTGTTTGTTTTTTTGTTTTTTTTGTTTTTGAGACAGAGCCTTACTTCTCTGTCGCCTAGGCTGGTGTGTAGTGGCACGGTCTTGGCTCACCTGTATCTCCTGGGCTCAAGCGATCTTCCCATCCCAGCCTACTGACTAGCTGGGACCACAGGTGGGTGCCACTGTGCCCAAATAATTAATTTTTTTTTGGGTAGAGACAGGGTTTCACTCTCTTGCTCAGGCTGGTCTCAGAATCCTGGGCTCAAGCAATCCACCCACCTTGGCCTCCCAAAGTGCTGGGATTACAGGCGTGGGCCACCGTGCCTGGCCAATCATGGACTTTAAAAAAATACTATATGTAGATCAAGTTGACTATTTCAGTGACTGCAAAATTTATTTTTGGTTACTTTATAATATAATAAGCTCTACTTTAAGGATGAACATTTAGAGTGTTTTCAGTTCTCTTTTATATAACATATTGATGACTACCCTCATACATAGATTTTAGCGAACATCTTCAGATATTTTCTTTGGATAGCTATCTAGAAATAAAGCTGTTGGCTCACATGAATTATTTCTTTTTAGGACTTTTGGTATCCATCAGCATTTTACCCCCGCAGAGAATATATTAACTAATATCCCTTCTGGCTGTATATTGAGAGTCCTGTAATTTTTCACTTATCTCACTTGTGAAGATAATACCTTCTACTGGAATTGTTTATTTATGGTGGTCTTCACAAGTCAGAAACTGAGTAGTAAGTTGTTTGTTTGTTTGTTTGTTTTGGAAACGGAGTCTCACTCTTGTTGCCCAGGCTGGAGTGCAATGATGCGATCTTGGCTCACTGCAACCTCCGCCTCCTGGGTTCAGGCAATTCTCCTGCTTCAGCCTCCCGAGTAGCTGGGATTACAGGCATGCACCACCACACCCAGCTAATTTTGTATTTTTATTAGAGACGGGGTTTCACCATGTTGGCCAGGCTGGTCTTGAACTCCCGACCTCAGGTGATCTGCCCACCTTGGCCTCCCAAAGTGCTGGGATTACAGGCGTGAGCCACCGCGCCCGGCTGGATACTGAGTAGTATTTTAAAGGACAATTAGGGAGTGGTGGGGACTAGGATTACCTGGAAGGGCTTATTCTGTTCAACGGGAAAAGCTGCCGTTCTGCTTTGGCCTCTTGCTGCCATGTAGGAACATTGGCCCAGTGTTTCTAGTGTAGATTTGTCAGGTTTTCAAGAGACCCCAGAAGCCTGTTCTTTTTTTTTTTTTAATGAACTTTGCCAGTTTTAAAGCACTGGTTCAAAGTTTTCTTTTTTTTAAAAAAAGAGTGAACCAAACAAAACACATCTGGGAGCCATATTTGGTCCTCAGATGACAAGCTTGCAATGCCTTGTTTATATATTTGTCTCTCACTTGGTTTCTCTCATACTTCATCTCTCCAAAAGCAGTAATTGCGTTACTCTTTCTGTATTCTCAGGGCCCAGGATACTGACCAACTCACAAAAAGGGTCAGGAAATGTGTGTTGAAATGAATAGTACATTTTGGAAGTGGTCTACTTTGGCATTATAGTCCATGTAGGTTTATTTGAGGCCCAGCTGGTGACAGCTTTCCAATTCAAGTTATGAAGAGCTGGGGAGAGAGTATATTTTGACAGCTGATCATAATTCTTGGAATATTTTGTCCCAGGGCCCTGGTCTGCCGGGTCTTAGAACTGGGTGCAAAGTCACATCTTGAAATTGATGTTCACATGAATTTGAGTTCTTAGTACAGGAATAGAATCTATTCTCTGCCCTGAAGTGATTTGATTGTGAAATGTGTAGCTTTACCAACAAGAACGAATGAAGTTTATGTATACCATTTAGGGAGGTTTTAAATTTGGCAGGAAAGTTCCTAATAATACAACTTGTTTGGACTTTCTGTAGATAAATTGGGACCCTAACCTTTACCCCAGGAGTGGACAGTGTCAGAACATTATTAACCTCTAAGACTGGTAGGCATCTGTTTTTCAGTGCCAGCATTACATGGTAGAATTTTGTTTTTCGTTTTTTGCAAACCAGTGTAGCCCTTCTTGCTTTCCTGCCTGCATAATGGATTGTTCTGCATTGCATAATTCATGTCGGGCACCAGGTTTGCTGCACTAGGATGAGGAAAGGGATTCAGGTAATTCAGATGAGAAATTTAGTCAGTGCAGTTTTTTTTTCTATCAAGGAGCCAAGAAAGGTCCTCTATTAAATTAAAACTATAAAATTGTCAGCAAAAGTCCAATGCAGGGTTAAAATCTTACTTGGTTTGGACTTGTATTTTGTGTCTTTTCTCTCCTTCTCTAGTCCCCTTTCCCCCTCCATTTCCATATCAGAATGGAACATTCCAATAGACTGTCTAGGAATTCAGATTTTAGATAGGATATTCTATATGTAATCCAGAACTTCTGATGTGAGATGCAACTTAGGAGAGTTTTCAAGTTTAGACTACTGTATGCCCCAATCCACTTCCTTCATTGTGGTCACTGCTTTTGGAGCACCCAGAAGTCCCCTAGCTTGGTGTGAAGTTTGACTTCTTTCTGCTACTATAAAATGCTCAAGGATAATGTGGCACAAAAAGCTTATATTTCATGGTGTTTCAGGCTGGGCGATCCCAGGTTAAATTTCTGTGCTTTCGTCTTTGTTAAAGAGTCTAGCCGTGTCACAGTGCAAATGCACAGTTAAGTTCCTCCACAGTGTATATGAAACCTGTTTTATTTCAGTTAAGATTAGCAGAGCACTCTAGCTGACCCTAAGTGAACTCTAGGTGCATATGTGATAAATGCATATTGCTATATGCCACTGAGGTTTCGTGATTGTTCATTATATGGCATTATAATGGCAATAGGTAACAGAGACAATGAGATTCCATGTTCAAGTGGCTGACACGTGTCCAAAAGCTATGGGTTAATTTGGGACTTTGAATCTTGAGTTTAGGCAAAGATGGAAAAAAATCCCCAGTAATTGTTCATTCCAGTGTAAGGACAGCAGATGAGACTGTTGTTTCGGATACCTACATCCAAGGAAATGTCCTGGCTTCTGCCTATTTGAATCTATGAGCCACATTTATTAACCCTATAAATTTATTTTTCTTTTAAAATTAAAACGAAAACTTTTGAAGACACAAAGTGTTATCTCAATTTTGATATATTATACACGTGTCATTATTTATAAGAGAAAAATCGGGAAAATAGGATGCCCAGCAAAGGAAAAATTCATGTAGCTGTTGCCTAGGTATGTCTCTTCAACTCCGTGGGAAACTACTGCCATAGGGAAGAAAGGCCCTGGCTTTCTTAAGCAATGTGAATTTGTTTCTGCGACATTTTAGCTAAAAATGTAAGCTCAAGATATTCTGTGTGAAATAAATTATCCCAAAGAAAGATAATTGTGAGAAGAAGCCATTAATGGGAATAAGAGAGCTGGTTGTAAGGATTGGAGGCTTTTTTCTGGTGGAAGGAGCTTATCCATGGGGTTTAATACAACATGGTGAGTCACCCTGTTGCCTGAATTCCAGAAGGGAAAGCGACATTCGGGAAAAGGCTGCGGGGGAAATTTGCAGTCCTGTGCACCTGTTACCAGGCACTTATATTCACCTGATGGCTGCTAACAGATTGCAGACACAGCTTCTTGAAGAAAATCATCAACTTTGAACACAGTACCCCACACATTGGATTTGGGTGAACGGAAAGTATATCAGAATTACCTGGGAGAGTTTTCAAGTTATAGTCACCGGGGCGTGGCTTTATTAGTGATTCTGACTCATGTCTCCCTGCTCAGCACAGTCCTGATACTCCAACTCCAAAGAGTGGTCCACAGAACAGCCACTTACATAGAATCAGGCAGGGTGTTTGTTAAATATGGGGATTACTAGACCCCAGCCCAGACCTACGGGATCAGAATCCTGGGGGTGTGGACTCTGTGAATCCAGTGTTTAAAGGTGCTCTGGCTGAATGTGGCAAGTCCAGCGTGTGATGCTCCAGGCTCTAAAATATTGGCCTTTTCAATTCCAGTTATCTAACAAGTGATGGTAACAGACCCCACTGTACACTCGAATGAACACTGATTGTGGGAGGCAGTCAAGAATAGAAAGACAAATTGAGTTATTTGAGCTGCAAGTTCTTCTAGGGGGCAAATGCTAGGTGTGTGCATATGTGTTTGTGGAAGTTCATTTTCTTGCTTCAGGGTTTTAGTAATTTAGAGGGACCTTTTCCTCTGTACCATGCTTGCCCTTTTAAGGCAGAAAGGGAACTCCGGTGGAAAGACAGCATTGACTAATAGAACTTTCTGTGATGATGGAATATTCTTTATCTACACTGCAATATTTTATTCCCTAGCCACATGTGGCAATTGTGTACCTGTAATGTGGCTGAGGAACTGAATTTTACATTGTACTGACACACAATTTAAATCTATCTGCTTGTGGCTAGTGTCTACCATATTGAATGGCACAGAAGACAGTGCCTCCACAAATAGTGAGGACAGTTACAGAGATCTTTGGTGTCACATCCAGCTGCTCCAAGACAAGGTTGGAGTGATACGTTGGGTTGATGCTTCTTAACTTTGAAAGCTTGGGGTAGATCATGTTTTAGTGTCCTTTGGCCTTTTTCTTTTTAATTGGTACATTTACCGATGACAGTTTTCTTAAGCTCAGCATATGGTAGTGCGCTCATTGTCCCAGGTGAAGTAGGTTAGGGGTGATGTTTTCTCCTGTTGACTGCTCTGTCTCCAGCACCTGTAATGAGTGAATATAATGGATGACTGAAAAGTGATTTCAACTTGAGTATTTTATGCAGGGTGGGAGACTCTGTGTTACCCCGAGGTTGTATAGTTAAACTGTTGTATCACTTGATGCTTTTGGTTATAAGTAATTTAAAAAAATGCAACTCAAATGGCTTAGGTAGCAAAGGAGATGAACTGATGCATATAACTTAGAATTTCAGAAGGATGGAGCTTCAGGTATGGCTCAATCAGGGTATGGGTCCAATATCTCTGTAATTTGCTTCAGAGCTGCCGATAGTCTGTATTGACTACCTGTGAAGTACAACCTACGTGTCTGTAATGGACAGCCTTGATTCTCTCAGAGCTGCTGTTTTCACCCTCCTCCTGTCTTGAGCCTCAAAATGGCTCTTCTTTTTGAGATAGAGTCTCGCTCTGTCACCGAGGCTGGAGTGTAATGATGTGATTTTGGCTCATTGCAACCTCCAGGTTCAAGCGATTCTCCTACCTCTGCCTCCCAAGTAGCTGGGATTGTAGGCGTGCACCACCATGCCCGGCTAATTTTTGTATTTTTAATAGAGATGGAGTTTCACCATGTTGGCTAGGCTGGTCTCAAACTGAGCTCAAGTGATCCGTCTGCCTCAGCCTCGCAAAGTGCTGGAATTATAGGCGTGAGCCACTGTGCCGGGCCAAGATGGCTCTTATTTGCAGATGGATAACAGGGGCAAACAGGGGTGATATGCCTTGTTACTCACAGCCAGGGAGAGAGAGACCCAGAGGAACGTCATGTACTGTGTGCTGAATGCCTTAGTTCTGCAATCCCTAATCATTGATGCTTATGCAAATTGGTGCCCACTTGCAGTAAGGGGTGGGGTCAGTCCTTATCTGGGCCTTTTGACTGTTGCACTGGGAGCAAAACATGGTTCCCTAAGGAAGAGGGAGGTGCTGTTGAGAAGAGAGAAGCCATGGAATAGATGCCAGGTCAAGTAACCAACTGATCCCCACTTCTGACAGCTACCTCCAATGGGATGGTGGATTTAGAGAAAGGTCAAATTGGACAGGTGCCATGGGAAATTTAATTGCAATTGAGTATGGATGAGGTAAGAGTGGACTCCTTGGATATGAGTTTTAACTTGACCCGATGAGTTAAAAAATACAGCTCCCATTTATTGATCATTTGTTACCTGAGCTCTTGTTAAACTCTCCACAGACACTATCTTATTATTATTATTTTTGCAACAACCTTGCAAGTAGATAAAATTTAACCCATTTTAGTGATGAAGAAACCAAGTCTTAGAGAGGTGAAGTAATTTGCTTTAACTTAACAGCTAGTAAACTGCAATTCTAATCTGGTTCTAATTGCCGAGCCTGTGCTGTTAAATAGTATTCAAGATCAGTGGTTTTCAACTGAGGTAATGTTGCCTTTCCAGGGAACATTTGGCAATGTCTGAAGACAGTTTTGATTGTTACATCTGGGAAGTGCCACTGGTATATAGAGGGGTAGGGGTCGGGGTACTGTAAACATCCTTTAATGCACCAGAGAGCCCACTGCCAACAAAGATTTATCTGGCCCAAATGCCAATAGCAGCAAGATTGGGAAACCCTGCCTTCTAGTTCTCACAGAATTCCCCATAGATTCACTCACCATCTCCTGAGCTCACTTTATTTTCTTCTTAGCTCTCATCACCATCTGAAGTTAGTCTGCCTATTATCTGTTCCACTGGAGTGTAATCACTTGAGAGCAGGAATCTGATCCATAATCCATGTATTCCACTCTACTTATGGCCAGGCAGTACCTGGCAGCTGAGCAGCATAAACATTTGTGGAATGAATGAGTGAATGAATGAACCAATCAAGATGGCATCCTTCTTGGTGTGGGTAGGTACCTTCCAATTGGATATGGCTCAGGGAAGATATGAGAATTTACCGGAAGCCTTGAACAGTTCTGGGGAACAATGGAGACACACTGTGGCTTCCCAAAGGGAAGAGCGAGAGGTGATCAGACAGCCAGTTCTCATTCTTGCAAAACTTGACAAGCAATGACTTGAAAGAGGAGGCTGGGAGGTAAGTGATGAGACCAACCCATGCTGTGCTGAGTGAGGTGAGAGTCAGAGCTCAGGTGGCTGATTAAGACCCCGAGCACTCAGAATGCAGAAGGCTGCAAAGAGGGTCACCAGCCCATCAGCGGCCACCAAAGGCTGTACCAAGTCCACCTGGAACCTAGCCACAAGGGATGGTGATCATGATCCATGTGAGGCAAGATAGTTTAGTGGTTACAGTGGTCACTGGCCTATTTTCAATTCCTTCACCACCCCTTACCGGCTGTGTGACCTTGATTACTTGCTTAACCTCTCTGTGCCTCAGTTTCTGCATCTATTAAAAAAAAATGCCTGGCTCTTTGTGCCTGGCTGGAGGCCACTTAGCCTAGAATTTTGGAATCCCAGGGTTTAACTCCTGGCACTGAATACCCTGGTTGGAAGGTAGAGAATGGGATGTCACCTCTGGGGTACTAGAGTATGGCCAAATGCTGTTAACCAGGCAGTCAGTCTTTGGAAGAAAATACTCTGCTTTTACATCCCCTGGTGGTAGCAGAAAGTTACACGTGTGAAAATATGCAGGGGCTGCTCCTGTGTGTGTTGGGGTGAGGGTGTAGTGGAGGTTAAAGGTATTTTGTTCCAGCCAGGCTTGTAAAAGAAAACAACATTAAATGGGCATGTGCAGACACACCCCCCCCCCACCACCAAAGTGTCCTTCCTTATCTTTGTCTCCTGGTTGTGTGTGCGTGAAGCACAACCACCAAAAATTGTGGACCGCATCTCTGACCAAGATCAAAGGAGGAAAAATAAATGAGTCCAAGACAAAGCAATTTACAGATATTTATTCCCAAAGAAGAGTAAAGATGTTTGCTTTTTCTCTCAGCCTGTTGGTTCTCAGCATTCTCATTGTTTAACTATTCTAATGGTTTCTGCCTCCTTCTTTGTGTTTGCGTAAGAGTCCTTTCTTTTCAAAGTTGGGATGGCTTCCAGCTCTCACCTGCCCAATCTGTCCTGTCACCTGGCTGTTGGGCTTCATGTATGAAAGTGAAAACTGAGGAGAGTAGAGCTATACGGATGATAACAATAGTGGAGCTTGATTTAGTGCCTCTTTACTCAGGTTTTGCACTGAGGGCCACACGTGCACCATCCTTCATCCTTAGCACGTGCTGTGAAGTGTGTGTACCATCCTCTCCAGTTTAGCGGTCAGAACCCTGAGCCTTGGAAGTTGTTACTTGTCTGAGATTAGGTGACAGCAGATTAGGTGACAGCGGTGGGTTTCCTCTAGCTTGGTGTTCGTCAGGAGGCTGCATTGTTGCCTGGTGACAGGTGGCGGGATCCCCTTCAGGGTGTGATGTACCATTGTGTGAATTAAGGGTAGGTGACCCCCTGGAGTTTGATCTCAAGAAAGCTGAGGCCAGGCACCCTTCCTTGCACCCTCCGTTGGGAGGGAGACGTTGGTGCCTTGGCGATGGTTTCACTGCGAGCCTGGCTCATTGCAGCGCGGAGCTTCCTGGTTTTTCCATCTGCAGCCGCGCCCTGCGCGTGTTGAGACACAGGTGCTTGCGTCTTCCCGCACTGACTAACTCCTACTTTCTCCTTGGGGTTCCCGGCAGTGCAACTTGGCACTTCATGAACGTAGCAAGGTTCTATGAGACTTAAACAAAATTGTGGTAAAATATACATAACATAACATAAAATTAACCATTTTAATTATACAATTAAGTGGCATTAAGTATATTCAGGTTATTATGCAGTTATTACCACCATCCATCTCCAGAACTTTTTCATCTTCTCCTACTGTGCCTATTGCCAACTCCCCATTCCCCTTTCCCCTGGCCCCTGGTGACCTCTAAATTTCTTTCTCTGTGAATTTGACTGCTCCAGATACCTCATATAAGTGAAATCGTACAGTGTTTACCCTTTTGCGACTGGCTTATCTCAATTAATGTAATGTCCTCAAGATTCATCCACGCTGCAGCGTGTCAGAATTTCCTTCCTTCTAAAGTCTGAATAATATTCCATTGTGTATGTACCCCATTTTGCTCACCCTTCATCTGTTGATGGAGATTGGGTTGTTTCCACCTTGTCCTATTTGACTTTTATCTTCCCACTCCCCTTGGAAGCAGGTGGAGTCAGATTTTCTTGATGTCCTGACTTCCTCCATTCTGCTTTTCTTTCTTGCTCAGTTTTGCCTGACTTTCCCTGGGTCTCTCCGGAGCACCACTTACCCAAAGTCTCCAGCTCCGGTGCTGGGGCACATATTGCCAGAGTAGAGCCTTGCCAGCAACGTGTCCTCGTCTCTTCTTTGCAAAGGGTGTGTGTATTGGTCAGCTGTTCTTCAGTCCCGCCATCAGCTTTGACCCAGTCGACCCTTCCACCTTTCTGGCTTGGAGGCTGTATGCTCAGTAATTATGTGCACAGGATTTGAATTTCATGTAGTCCGGGTTCAAATCTGGTCCTGCTGCTTCCTTGCTATGTGGCCTTTGGTACATGTTTTTACTTCTGTGAAGTAGCAGTAATAAGAGCACATATCTTATATGATTGCTACAGGGATTCAATGAAATGATGCAGTCAACTCTCGGCATGGAACACAGAGCAAAGGCAACACTGAATAACTGATAGTTATTACCATATTAATTTTGTCAGTTTTCCTCCTTTGAATCTGATCACTTGATTCTAGGCTTGTGGAGGCGCTGAATAGACTTCGTAATTGACTCAAAACACTTCTGTTTAACACTCTGGGTTTTTATCTTCTTTCCTGGCACCACTACCTCCTTTGAGATTTTATAGAGCTGAATTTGTTGGACCAAATTATATGGAGCATATTTGATAGAAACACATTCTAAGTATACTGTCTTTATGTCCTCATGTTATTTCCTTTCGATTTCTTGAAGTTTCAATTTAGTCACCACTCTGTAGGAAGCTACAAATGATGATAGAGCAATTAAGTGATCCCTGAGTCTTTAGTGTTCTGGAATGATTGATGTACAGATAGAAAGAGAGAAAATGCGTATAGACATTTTCCAATAAACTTTATGTCAGGGTAGTTGCCTGGTTTGGTCAATTTTTCTTTCTGTTGATTATTCCAGTGTAGATGGGATAAAAATTAAGCTACTAGACATTTATTGCTTATAAACTTTTTGGCATATTTAAAAAATCTCATCTAATTGTTATTTTAAGGCAGTAGCTATAGAATATCTAGCATATATGTACCCCTTACTCTATGCCATCCTTTGCTGGAAGTGCTTTTTATCAACTCATTTACTTCTCAATCAGCTCTATGAAATGTGTTATAATCATTCCCATTTTTGAGAGTAGGAAATTGAGGCACAGAGGAGTTAAGATTTTTTTTTTTTCACTACTGTTAATGGTAGGCAAAGTTGGGAAACAAACCAGGTTCTTAGGTTCAGGCTGGGAGGGGGTTGGCTGCGTCCACAGTTATCAATGAGGAAATGGATGCCTGCAGGACGTAAGGTGCTTTACTGGGCTCAGCAGAGCCAGGGCTTTATATCCAGGTCTTTTATATATCCAAAGCTTTTTTTTATTTACCATAGCTGTCTTAATTTATCAATTAGTACATGTGTATTATGTCTTTGTATTTCTATTTTTATTTTTTAGATTTTTTTTTTTTTTTTTTTTTTGTAGAGACAGGGTCTCACTATATTGCCTAGGCTGGTCTTGAACTCCTGGGCTGAAGCAATCCTCCTGCCTCAGCCTCCCAAGGTGCTGGGATTACAGGCATGAGCCACCCTGTCTGGTCTGGGAGAGGGTGCTGGGTGAGGGGATGGTGGTGGGGCAGGATTAAACAGTGCTGCAGGCATTCCCAGAAGGAAAAGATCATGTAGAGATGATTTGTTGTCAGTTAGGGTTAGAACTGGCCTTAAGGGGAAGGTAGTATTTGTCTGTAGGATATTTATAGAGATGGGGTGGAATGTTATTCTAAGTGGAGGCAACAGTGGGAGCAAAGGCCTGGAGGCAGGAAAATTCCAAGTGTACCATGGACCCAGAGTGTCTTAAGTTAACATTTAAGAAAATGACGGAATGAGATAGCATGTGTCCTTTACCAGCCTGGCAGAATTTCACAAGTGTTCATTAACTCTTGGTCTTGGAATGATTTGATAAGGCCTCTTTGGAGAGTATTGAGAAGAACCTATTAAAAATGGTAACATTTTGACCTAGCCTTTCTACCACTAGAAACCTATTCTCTGGAAATACTCAAACTCATAAAAGATATATGTGGGGCTGTGTTCTCTATATAGCATTGCTTGTAAAGACAAAAATTTCAAGTTGGCTTATATGTGTTGTGGGTGGTTGAAAAATTTTGTGGTATCTCCCTACAGTGGCTTATTCTGTAGTCAGTTAAAAAAGTGAGGTGGATCTCTGTCCTGACGTGTAAACAGATGATGATATATTAAATAAAAAAGTAAGAGACAGCATCTATAGGATGATCCCATTGTTATATCACAGCTACTGCTGAGCTGGTTGGGTATGCTTGTGTGTGCCTTAAAAATAAAAAAAGATCTGGAACAACAAGGATCTGTTCCCTGTGGCTACCTCTGAGAAGGGTGACCATATGTCTCGGTTTGTTTGGGAAATATCTGGTTTACACCTGTTGTTCTGGTATAATTATTAATAGTACCCTCTTTCAGTGTTTGGTGAACTGCTTTGGATGGTGAATTATGTGTTTACCCTACCTTCCTCTGAGGATTGGAATTGGGGCAACAGAAATGGGAAATGGGCTGTGACACAGGTGACTCGTTGGTGTAGTTTACAGCAAGCAGGTATTATTTTTATGAGGGAAATTGAGGAAGATGGCCCTGATACATTATGTAGTGGTTCACTGCGGAGCCACCATTGCATGGTCTTTATCAGGGGAGAAGTTACCTTTTTTCTTTTCGTCAGGTGTATGAGTATCTCCGTTTTACTTAAATAAGTCTTCAGTCAAATCATTGACGATGTTTTCATTGTCTGAGAAAAGTGGGTAGCATTGGCCCTAACATGCTTTTTCAAATACCTAGTGGGGATGTTTGCATTTCTTTCTTTCTTTTTTTTTTTTTTTTTGAGACAGAGTCTCGCTCTGTTGCCCTGGCTGGAGTGCAGTGGTGCGATCTCAGCTCACTGCAAGCTTCACGTCCTGGGTTCAAGCCATTCTCCTGCTTCAGTCTCCCGAGTAGCTGGGACTACAGGTGCCCGCCACCACGACCAGCTAATTTTTTGTATTTTTAGTAGAGACGGAGTTTCACTGTGTTAGCCAGGATGGTCTCGGTCTCCTGATCTCGTGATCCGCCCACCTTGGCCTCCCAAAGTGCTGGGATTACAGGCTTGAGCCACCGAATCTGGCCTCTATCTTTTTCTTTAATTTGGCTCCAAGGTAGTTGGATTGAAGTTCTTTTTTTTTTTTTATTTTATTTTTATTTGAGACAGAGTTTCACTGTATTGCCCAGGCTGGAGTACAGTGGCGCAATCTTTGCTCACTGCAACCTCTGCCACCTGGGTACAAGTGATTCTCCTGCCTCAACCTCCTAAGTAGCTGGGATTACAGGCATGTGCCACCATGTCCGGCTGATTTTGTATTTTTAGTAGAGATGGGGTTTCTCCATGTTGGTCAGGCTGGTCTCAAACTCCTGACCTCAGGTAATCCACCCGCCTCGGCCTCCCAAAGTGCTGGGATTGCAGGCGTGAGCCACTGCGCCCAGCCAGAATTGAAGTTCTTCTTTGGGAAAACAACACACCTTTTAAAAAAATTTAAAACTGTGACCCTCCCCACCCCTGGGTTCCTCAAACATAAATTTAGACACAATAGGAGTTAAAATTATTAAATGAGCTACATGCAAACTATTGACCTAGAGTGGGCTTCAGAGTTGGCTAGGTTCCTCTTTTCTTTGCTTCCCAGTAAAACCCTAGAGGAAATGGGGATGGGTGGGAAAGAGCTGCAGTTAAAAAATAGCAGTGATTCAGATTTACCGGACATTACAGGGGCACTTCTGATGTGCCAGGCACTGTGCTAGATGATTTCACATCTGTCCCCTTATTTATTCTTTTTTTTTTTTTTTTTGAGATGGAGTCTCACCCTATTGCCCAGGCTGGAGTGCAGTAGCACGATCTTGGCTTACTGCAGCCTCTGCTTCCCAGGTTCAAGTTGTTCTCCTGCCTCAGCCTCCCAAGTAGCTGGGATTACAGATGTGTACCACCATACCCAGCTAATTTTTGTATTTTTAGTAGAGATGGGGTTTCGCCATGTTGGCCAGGCTGGTCTCAAACTCCTGGTCTCAAGTGATCCACTCGCCTCAGGCTCCCAAATGGTTGTCTGTTTTTATCTCTCATCCATTTCTACCTCTGCTTTTCTGAAATTAGCTAGTTATTACTGAGTCTTAATATTTTTTTGTGTTTCAAGGTAAGACTGGTGATATGGAACTTTTAATACTACCTCTTCTCATATTTATATTTATAGGAAAAACTTGGAATGAATGTTTACTGCATAAAGTATAGTTTGTATTATTCAAGTTGAGTGGATCATGGTGTAATTCCTTTTTATTTGCCCTCTGCTAAAAAAATAATTTCTAAGATGTTACTTGATAACTTGTCCAAGAAAAGTTTACTTAAAAGTTTGACAGATTAAAGCCTGTATGCATCTGGAAGTTTGGTGTTTTGGGTTAACTGAGTATAGAATGTTTCAGTGGCTGTCATTCTTTTGAATTTGAAGGATGTAACTTTGAAATACCATTTTGTTGCCCATCCTAACTAAAACAAGCAAAAGCAAATCTGATATAGACAAGGTTGTGTGATGTAGGGGGAGTTACAGCTAAGGAAAAAGGAAGTATTGGACATCTGTTGGGTATCCTGTTGCCCTTTAAAAAAGTTAACTCATTTTTTTCGCTAGAATTGCATTTTACTTGACCTTGAAAAAAGGACAATCCAAATAACTTAATACTATTACCTGGCCATACTTCACTATCTCTCATTCCAGTTTTTTTTTGTTGTTGTTGTTCAGCATATTGTCTGGCTTCCTGGAAAGCAAACTCAGAGATGATTACCATATAGGACATTGGTTAGGGAATGCTTTTGGGATCAATTCCTGTTGAAGGAATTGGGCTGGAGGAGAAGTTAGGCTGTGAAGTCGTCTCAACCAAGGCCCAGGCGACCTGCAGGAAGCTCTGACATTGAGATGGTTCTTCAGTATTGTCCTGTGTTGGGATGATAGGGCAAGGCTTGTATACCCTCAAGTCAACGAGGATTGGAGGCGGCTGTTCTGGGAAGGCTATGTGACCTCAGGGAAGGTGACTCTCTGCAGCCAACACAAGTCTTGGAGGGGGATCCTGGAGGCGGGTGGCATAGTACAGCATAGTGTTCACTGCATGTGGGCATGTGACATAGGGGTGTACGTTTGTGTGTGTGTAATTGGCTTAATAAGCACCACCTTCTTCAGTAACATGACCAAGAACACACATCTGGGAAGTGGGTGTGCTTGGATTTGAGCTCATGTTTGACTAGTTCTCAAACCTATCTTTTCGTCGCTCTAGGACTGTTGCAACGTTTGTTGTCGAGAAAAGAATACTTGGGCCGTTCCCTTTCATTTTCCCTTTGGCGCATTTATGTGTGCTGCCATGTGGGGACACCCTTGAAGCTAGCTGAATTGGCTTCCTCTGGTATCTCCAACCTTTTGTCACAGAGAGTTGAAAGGAAAGGTAAATTCTTTTGTCCTAAATGAATCATCAGCTGGAAGAAAAGTCTGAACTCTAGCCCTCTATTATATTCCCCAGCCAGGGATGACTTTGGGCAAATTGGTGTCCCTCCAGTTCCCTGGGAAGGCACTTGACTCAACAGGCCTCTTTCCATTTAAATACCACAGGTAACACTTGGCTTCCTCTGAGAAAGCTTTCAAGTCCTGCCCCTTTGCTTACAGCTGGCTGGCATTCTGTGTACCCCCTACGGCACTAGGATGAGACCGGCCATAAAATATTTGCTCTATGCTTTTATCACTGCCTGGAAATCCTGAGGGCAAAGGTGCTTTGTAAACACCAAGTTGGTAGTGAGTGGTGTGCAGAAAATTTGGAAATAAACACAGTTCGGTTCATGTAGGGGTTATGGGACTTCTCCAAATACCACAAACTGGAAATTCTGAAAAGAAAGTTAGATGTTATCAAAATTTGGGTGTTTGGGATTTTCAAAGAGCTGTCCTACTAATGACATCAGAGCCCCATATAGCCAGAGAAGGCTTCGTTTCATTATAATGGTGTAAGTGAGGAACGCCTAGAAGTGTGCTTGTTTTCAGCCTCTTATCATCTGCCGGCCTGCACCCTGGTCAGAGGATCAGATTCTTTCAAGAGGCAGTTTCTTTCATTCAGCCTTTTACTTGAGTGAAGCAGGCTTGTTGGGCATCAGTGAATATCATGCTAAGAGTTCCGTGGTTCAAGGAGACCTAGAATAAGGGGGAAAGCACTTTGTGAATTGCCCAAGTTATTGCCTAGGGATATGCATATTGGGAGCCCTGAGGAGTGGCCAAGGCACCACAGAACAGAGACTCACACTCAGTACCTGAGCAGGCTCCTTACTTTCTGTATACTTTTTGTTGTAAAATGGAGTTAATAGCAGCACCCATTTCATAGCGTTATTGTGATGACTTACTAATACATGTGATGCTTAGCATTGCTTAATGTTGTGGCTAAGCATTTTCTATATGTTAGTCGTTATTGTTTTTAAAAATAAACAATGATTCTTTTTTTTTTTTTTTTTTTTTTTTTTTTTGAGACAGAGAGTATCACTTTGTCACCCAGGCTGGAGTACACTGGGACAATCTCAGCTCACTGCAACTTCCACCTCCCGGGTTTAAGCGATTCTCCTACCTCAGCCTGCTGAGTAACTGGGATTACAGGCACCCACCAGCATACCCATCTCATTTTTGTATTTTTAGTAGAGACAGGGTTTCACCATGTTAACCAGGCTGGTCTGGAACCCCTGACCTCAAGCAATCCACCTACCTCACCTATCTCGGCCTCCCAAAGTGCTGGGATTATGGATGTGAGCCACTGCACCCAGCCAACAATGATTCTTTTAGGTTGAAGAGTTAATGTGCTCATGAGGGCAGGTTGAGAACCACAGTGCTGTGTAAAGATATACATTTTTTATTGAACACCTACTATGTGTTAAATTTCATGCTTAGAGCTTTGTAGACACTACTGTTTAATTCTCTCAGTAACATTATTATGTAGGTATCGTTAGGCATTCTTAGGAGCCTTGGAAAGTTTACCTTGTGTAGGTAGTCAGGGGTAGAACCAGGTCTTGAATTCAGATATTCCTTACTTTTTTTATTTTGAGGCAGAGTTTTACTCTTGTCGCCCAGGCTGGAGTGCAGTGGCATGGTCTTGGCTCACTGCAACCTCCGTCTCTGGGGTTCAAGTGATTCTCCTGCCTCAGCCTCCCTGGTAGCTGGGATTACAAGCACCGGCCACCACGCCCGGCTAATTTTTGTATTTTTAGTGGAGACGGGGTTTCTCTGTATTGGCCAGGCTTATCTCGAGCTCTTGACCTCAGGTGATCCGCCTGCCTCCCAAAGTGCTGGGATTATAGGCGTGAGCCACCGCACCTGGCCGGATATTCTTTATTTTTAAGAGTCTGAAGTACTATGCCTTACTCCCTCCAATGTCCTGGGGCAGCCACCAGGCATATTCATCTTTGTGTGTGTTTTTCTTTTGCTTTAGCATTGGGGCACTTCTTGCTTATTTCTTTGGTAGGAAAGGGGCTCAGTTTGTCTTGTGGGGTTGGTGGCAGGCAGGCCGGCTTACGCCTGATACGGCCCTGGGTTAGAAGGAAAGGGAAGATAAACTTTTATACAAATGGGGATAGCTGGGGTCTGAGTCCTGCTTCCTCAGTAAAATTCCTGGGATCTGCCTATATCTTCTTTTCTCTAACCTGGCATACCCTGCTTAAAGCCTCTCAGGGCTTCTCTCTGTTCTTAGGATCAAAGTATTTAGAGCTACAAGAGCCCTCATAGTCTGGCCCCTGCCCCCCTGGCCAGCTTCATTGTACATGTGGTGTTCTCTTGTCGTTCCTGTAATGTGGTATGCCATGGGGTCTTTGCACAAGCCTTTCCTCTTTGCCTGGACACTGTTCCCTGCCCCCCATACTCTTCCTACTTAATATGTAGTCATCCTGCAGATTTCAATTCTAACATCATTTTCTCCAGGGATCCTGGCCTGACAGAATCTCATCTTGTTTAATGCTCTCATAAGACCACGTGTTTCCCTTTTGCAGCACTTGCCACTCAGTTGTATCTTTATGTGCATTTGTGGTTGTATGGGTTGTGTCTGTTCCCCAGAATGCCCAGCTCTGAGCTGCGTGAGGGTCAAGGGCATTGCTGTGCCTGCCAGGTATAGTGCCTACATGTGGTGGGTGCTCATGTTTTAGAGACTAAATGGAGGAGGAGATGAGGAAAAGATTGAAATCTCTGGGTTCACCAGATGGTGTAGGGCCCAGCATTGTAAATTCACACGTTGACTGTGCTTGTGAATTATCTGGGAATGCAGGTCCTGATTCAGTAGGCCCAGGTTGGGCATCTCTAACAAACTCCCACGTGATGCTGATGCTGGTCCTATGAACTATACTAAATAGTAAGAATCTATGGAGCCAGGCTGGGCATGGTGGCTCACACCTATGATCCCAGCACTTTGGGAGGCTGAGGCAGGCTGATCACCTGGAGTCAGGATTTCAAGACTAGCCTGGCCAACATGGTGGAACCCCATCTGTACTAAAAATACACAAATTAGCTGGGCATGGTGGCACATGCCTGTAGTCCCAGCTACTTGGGAGGCTGAAGCAAGAGAATCGCTTGAACCTGGGAGGCGGAGGTTGCAGTGAGCCGAGATCAGGCCACTGTATTCCAACCAGGGTGACAGAGTGAGACTCTACGTCCAAAAAAAAAAAAAAAAAAAAAAAAATCTATGGAGCCAGATAAGCTCCAGAGGACTAGTGTGTGGGGCACACATTCTTCCCTCCTCCAATTTAGTATCTTTCCTTCTCTTCTGCCCTAAGGAAAGTATAGCAAATACACTGAAATGGTTATTGCTGTACTAGGGCTCATCTCACTTATGAGCTATGTTCCTTGTTGTCTGCAGTATATTTTCTTGTTTGAGTCAAGCCCATCCATATTACTACTACCAGTTCCCTTGATAAATGGTCCTGAAATGTTTCCTCGGAAGCATCAGCAACAGACCTACTGACAACAGCTGCTTAGGATGCCGTTAAGGAATTTCTCTTCAGCCTTGCACCATTTCCCTTATCCTGCACATTTATGCTCTTGAGTTTCCTCTTCCTCGCTCTCCTCCTCCTCACTAGAGTTGGACTGTGTTGGTGACATGCTGTGTCCAAGTGTTTAGAGTCAATTCCTGATTTCTCAGGCACCGATTAGATTTTGAGTGTGTTGCTCAGCTTTTCTGCTTTTTGGCTTCCTAATTCTTCTGTTTACAACTTGATTCTTACCTGTTAATGATATAGGAAAAGAGACAGTGTGTCATTGGGAAGATAGGATCGCCGTGGGGCTTAAAAGAGACAATGAGATAGAACTGATAAAGTTCTACCAAGGCAGGTCCAGGGACTCCTTCCCTGTTGAGCGCCATGGGACCCAGCATCTGCACTGCACCCTGAGTGTAGTCGAGCTTAATAGACTTTACGTGACATATGTGATCTTCAGGCCAGGCGTGGTGGCTCACGCCTGTAATCTCAGCACTTTGGGAGGTCGAGGTGGGAGCATTGCTTGAAGCCAGGAGTTTGAGACCAGCCTAGGCAACGAAGTGGGACTCTGTTTCTACATAAATAAATAAATAAATAAATAGCTGGGCATGGTGACATGCACCTGTAGTTCTAGCTACTTGGGAGGCTGAGATGGGAAGATCACTTGAGCCTAGGAATTTGAGGTTGCAGTGAGCTATGATTGAGCTACTACATTCCAGACTGGGTGAGAGAGTGATACTCCATCTCTAATAAACAAAACAAAACAAAACAAAAGCATGTTCTTCAAAGAGAGGACCGCTAAACCAAGAAAAAACTGAAACAAAAATTTAAAACTCATAATCCCATTCCCCTGTTTTATTTATGTGTCTGTGTGTTGATATGTTTTTATGTCATACTTTCTTTAAACAACAGTATTATATGTGACATCATTAGAAACCTCCTTTAAGTTCTGGTACCATAGGATGATCAGAGTCTAAACAGATGAAAAAGCTTTACTTCAGCATTGCCTAGGGTTTGACATATGCTGAAAATAAACCATTCTAGTTTGTCTTACTCATATGTATATGTATAGACACATATACATACCCATACACACATATATACATATATAGCTACACATAAACACATATACATATATACCTATATGTGTGTATATATGTGTCACAAGTGAAAAGTTACTTGTTTGACTTTAGGAGAAGCTTTTAAGACTTTAACATTCCAAATAAAATGCTGGGCAACTTTCTGTCTTTAGAAGGTGGGATTTCATTTTCTGTCGTATCCAATACTGGCAGTAATAGTTTTTCAGCCTCTCATGAGTTAATTCACATTTGCTGACATTATTCATATAGCAGCCAGCCACACAAGTGCTTCCATACTGGTTGCTGGTTCCTGTCTGGTGAACAGCTAAATCCTCATGAGCAATAGACAATAAGGGCTAAATGAATGTGATAGATTTCTGTTTACTTGGCTGTGTCTGGTAGTGGTAAAGTCACAAATTTCAGTGATCTGAAGAATTGAGTTGTCACTTAACAAATTACTGATCTCTCTAAATGTAATTTTTTATCAGCTCAACATAACCCAAGTAAATCCAGAGTTTTGAAGTGACTGACTCTAGGCCCAGTGTGTCATTCAAAGAAATCCAGTCCAGGAACCAACCCTAGAAGTGATTGCAATCTTATTGGAAGTCAGGTGATTCCCTTTTGCAGCCCTTCCTAAGTGCCCTTTCCCTCTCTGTTTATTTGTCGTCATTCCATCTCTAGATTCCTGGTAGATCCATGGGAGATGCATGGAAGATCTCTTTGTGGTATGTTTCTTGTCCTCTACCAAATCTCTCCCTGGCATGGTGCTGCCATTCCTTTTTGTGTCATCTTCTCTCCTTGTCTTTGTCCTTCATCTATTTTCTTCTCTCCCTTTGATTTCCCCCCTTCCACTCACACACACTGATGGCCTCAATATGTATAGTAAGACACAAGGGGAAGGCGTGGGAGATTTAGGAATGGGGTTAGTGCTGAGTGGGAAGTGCTAAAGATTTTCTTAGTGGGTGAGGAGAGGCGAAGAGGCTGTGAATATTGATTTTGAACAGCTGAGGATGAGGCTGTTACTTATAAGATGAGGATATTATCCTGATGGGAATGGTGTTCCTGCTTAGTGATGTAACTAGAAGTCTGAAAGGTGGGCCTATTTTGTTCTTAAAACATAGGAAGAGCCTGTAGTATTATTTTTAGGTTGAGACAAAAGAAAATCAAGATATGGGCCACTCATTGCAGATGATCTTCTCTGCCTCCCCATCTCCTGCTTGGCCCAAAAGCAGCCTGCTGGGAGATGCAGCATTATTGAAGACTGTGGTCTCCCTTGCAACACATTCAAAGATCTGTAGGTCACATTGGTTCTTAGTTAAACCTAACCCACAGCTTTGCATATGGGACTGCTTTAAAAACAGCTGCCTTCTGTGATCCATTAAAAATAAAAAAGCGATTTAACATGGCAAATTCATAGTTTCATAGATTTTATCTTGATGTCATCTGAACTTTGGAATTATAATTCAGCAGATGTTTTAATACTCTTGTACATTAAATCAGATGTCAATGGGATACAGAAGGAACCAAGCTGCAATAAAACAGCAAAGGTATATACAATAATATATGTTGAGGACCCTTCTAATTGTTGCCAGGAGTAGTGTTTGTAATCATGGCTTCAAAGGCACCTTGGTGGGCTTCTGTGGCTAAAACCCCATTCTTCTAGCTCTCTCCTGTGATCTTTTGCCTGTCAGAGTTTGCTTTAAATCTGCGATAGTCGAAGATGCCTGAGACTCAGAATTTTTGGACTTACCTTGTTCATGGGATTTCATCTATCAGTGGTTTGTCTGCAATGGCAGATTGCATTTTTTTCCCAAAGATGGTGGCAAAAAATAGCTCCCATGCCAGATACAATGTGAACTTGACTGTGCTTCCATGGGAGTGGGGAAGGTGATGTCTATATACCATCCTTTTAAACCTGGACAGACCTTTGTGATTATCTGGACCAACAGAGTGTGACAGAAAGTCACACCATGTGACTCTTGAGGCAGGACCGTAAAAATGCCATGTGCTTCTGCCTTGCTATCTTGGGATGCTTGTTCCTGGATCCCAGCCACCATGCTATGAGGAAGCCCAAACTAAGCCCACACAGAGAGACCACGCAGAGAGGCCACGTGTAGGTGTTTCGGCCGACAGCCAGTGTCAACCTCTAGACATGTGAGTGAAGATGCCTCCGGATATTCTAGCCTTTAGCCATCAAGTCACCCACAACTGAAGCCCCAGACACTGTGGAGTCAAACTGTCCCCATTTCTGTCTGACTTCCTGAACCACAGAACCGTGAGCATAATGAAAGGGTTGTTTTATGCCACAAAGTTGAGGTGGCTTATTTTGGAGCATTAGTAACCAGAGAGAGAGAATGAGGAAAGTCCTTGCCTTCTAATAAAATCCGAGCAGGATTTTTTTCCCCACATCTGTTTTGGCGAACAGGAGCGTCAGCTTCTGAATTGTTTTAGATAGTCTCACAGGTATAAAGGAAGTAGCATTTTAGTTTACAAAGGGGGTGGGAGTAGATTATTGTGATGTCCCCCGCCTTCTCTTGTTACTATTATTATAAACAAATAAACAGCTTGTCTGAGTGCAGTGGTGTTTACAACTGGTTGATCACAACTGGTTACAGATTTCTTTGTTCTTTCTCTACTCTCACTACTTTACTTGACTAACCAAAAACCAAACAAACAAAAAAGTGAGAATTTGCTCTACACAGTTAACAAGTTACCCTTAAAAACAGTTGAAGCTGGCCAGGTGCGGTGGCTCACGCCTGTAATCCCACCACTTTAGGAGGCTGAGGTGAGTGGATCACTTGAGGTCAGGAGGTCAAGAGCAGCCTGGCTAACATGTGAAACCCCATCTCTGAAATACAGAATACTAAAAATACAAAAATTAACTAGGCGTTGTGGTGTGTGTCTGTAATCCCAGCTACTCAGGAGGCTGAGGCAGGAGAATCGCTTGAACCTGGGAGGTGGAGGTTGCAGTGAGCCAAGATCACACCATTGTATTCCAGTCTGGGCAACAGAGTGAGACGAGGTTTCACCATGTTGGGCCAGGCTGGTCTCGAACTCCTAACCTTGTGATCCACCCACCTCGGCCTCCCAAAGTGTTGGGATTACAGGCATGAGCCACCGTGCATGTCCTGCCTCTCCTCTTTAACCTTGAATCAACAAGCCAAATCTCCACTCTCCATTACTCTGTGGCTGAATTGCAGTTGCTGTGGTGTGTGCTTGTCTCCACATGGGGAGGTGGTGGCGAATGGCTGGTAAGAAGGAGAGGGAAGGAGGGAAGAGTTTGTATTAGGGTTTATGGCTGCCCCTGTGACTCTGCTGTTCAAGGGGAAAGGGCTTTGTAGTTTTGCACCAACTGCCCTGTTCATCTTCACAGTCTTACAGGTATCAAAGTTATCTCTTCTTCTTTCATATGTTCAGGGCAGATGGATCAAAGCAGTTCAAAGGGAAGTTTTGCCTAAATACATGAATATAGATCTAATACTCCCTGGGACTGTGTATATGTGTGTGTATGTAGTGGTTGTTGTTAATTCCAGCTCTGTACTATTAATAATTCTCCTGTTAGTGTCAATCATTAGGTGCAATTTACCTGTCTGGACAAATGGCACTTACTATGCTTGTTGTACCTGAAAATACCAGGAAGGCCACCTTTGAAGTGCAGTGAATCAGAAGCACTATTTTTGAAAAATAGGCCAGGTGCAGTGGCTCATGCCTGTAATCCCAGCACTTTGGGAGGCTGAGGTGGGCAGATCACCTGAGATCAGGAGTGCGAGACCAGCCTGACCAACATGGAGAAACCCTGTCTCTACCAAAAATACAAAAAATTAGCTGCGTGTGGTGGCGGGTGCCTGTGATCCCAGCTACTCGGGAGGCTCAGGCAGGAGAATCCCTCTACCAGGGAGGTGGAGGCTGCAGTGAGTCGAGATCGCGCCACTGTACTCCAGCCTGGGAACAGAGTGAGAGTCTGTCCCCAAAAAACAAAAAAAGAAAAGAAAAATAGTCTATGTGGAACAGGTGAGTTTTAAGCAGCATCAAGTCATTTCAGAAAAGACAGAGATCTTCACCACCACCCCCCACCCCATGAAATGTCCCTAATTCCTACCTAAGAGCTAGATCCTTACAAATAAAATTGGAAATGGTAGTATTGTGTTGTGTATGTTTGCATTAAAAGGAAACAAAATGTCAAGTGATTAAAATTGGTACCTCAGGGAATTATTTATTATAGAAACATTTAATGCAGTGAAATCTCCCCTCCCCATCCAGACGTATTTTTTTCTTTTCTGCAAATTTGCCCAGTGTTTCTGAAAATGCGAATTTATTTTTATTTTTTTATTTTTTATTTATTTTTCTTTTTTATTGATCATTCTTGGGTGTTTCTCGCAGAGGGGGATTTGGCAGGGTCACAGGACAGTAGTGGAGGGAAGGTCAGCAGATAAACAAGTGAACAAAGTTCTCTGGTTTTCCTAGGCAGGGGACCCTGCGGCCTTCCGCAGTGTTTGTGTCCCTGGGTACTTGAGATTAGGGAGTGGTGATGACTCTTAACGAACATGCTGCCTTCAAGCATCTGTTTAACAAAGCACATCTTGCACCGCCCTTAATCCATTCAACCCTGAGTGGATACAGCACATGTTTCAGAGAGCACAGGGTTGGGGGTAAGGTCACAGATCAACAGGATCCCAAGGCAGAAGAATTTTTCTTAGTACAGAACAAAATGAAAAGTCTCCCATGTCTACCTCTTTCTACACAGACACGGCAACCATCCGATTTCTCAATCTTTTCCCCACCTTTCCCCCCTTTCTATTCCACAAAACCGCCATTGTCTTCATGGCCCGTTCTCAATGAGCTGTTGAGTACACCTCCCAGATGGGGTGGTGGCCGGGCAGAGGAGCTCCTCACTTCCCAGTAGGGGCGGCCGGGCAGAAGCGCCCCTCACCTCCCGGACGGGGCGGCTGGCCGGGCGGGGGGCTGACCCCTCACCTCTCTCCCGGACAGGGCGGCTGGCCGGGCAGAGGGGCTCCTCACTTCCCAGTAGGGGCGGCCGGGCAGAGGCGCCCCTCACTTCCCCGACGGGGCGGCTGGCCCAGCGGGGGGCTGACCCCCCCACCTCCCTCCCGGACGGGGCAGCTGGCCGGGCAGAGGGGCTCCTCACTTCCTGGTAGGGGCGGCCGGGCAGAGGCACCCCTCACCTCCCGGACAGGGCGGCTGGCCGGGCGGGGGGCTGATCCCCCCACCTCCCTCCCCGACGGGGCGGCTGGCCGGGCGGCGGGCTGACCCCCCCACCTCCCTCCCGGACGGGGCGGCTGGCCGGGCAGGGGGCTGACCCCCCCACCTCCCTCCCGGACGGGGCGGCTGGCCGGGCGGGGGGCTGACCCCCCCACCTCCCTCCCAGACAGAGCGGCTTAAAATGCCTTATTTCTAAGCTAAATATTGAAGTTAATCCTTACCTGAGGAGAACTAATGCAGGCCCCTTTATTGCCAAGAGATTTTTGTGCTTGGCATTTGTTTTTGTTTATGAGACTCAATCTATGAAATTGAGGCAGGAAGCCTGTCAAGTGGCTTCAGAAGGTCTGAGCACACTGGGGCTTATAAGACTTGAGGCAGGAAGTGGTTGATCAAACCTGAGCTTGCTTTGGGAACAAGTACTGAGGCAAGGGGAAGGTTTGGACCTTGCTAGTGATCATATAGGATCACTTTTGTTTAATATATGTGAGAGCTTTCAGCTTCCGTGTTTTTCAGCTTGGCCTGTGGACAAGCAATTATTTAATTAAAATTGGCACAGATGTCCAAAATTTTCCATTGTTCTTCAGACTACTTGTTTTTTGTTAGGTAGACACATTGTTATGAACTGGACAGGAAGCAAAATTGGAAGGGCAGGTAGGAGCAACTGTTAAGGCCACGGACATGTAAGTTTCTGCATTATATAGGGTTGGGGTCTGCTTATTTGTCATGTGATTTTAAGCCATGTTATGTAACCTCTCTGAGCCTCAGTTTCCCCCTGTATAAAACAGGGATAATTATCGGACCTGCCTCCTCCAGTTGTGAGGATTCAGAGGGATCTTGTCTGTCAAGTGTTTACATTTTAGATTTTTATTGAGTCCTGTGAGGCTGATACTCTTTTCTTTCTAGCATGACATTGCAGTCGTTTTATAAATCTTGGCGTATCTGAACTTTGGTCTGTGGATAAGTTGGTGGAGGTTTTAGTGGTTTGGATCTAGCATAATCATAATAATTTTTAGATATTATATATCTTTTTTGAATATTCAAAGTTTATTTTAAAATTTTCTTTTCGAAAACCTCACTGAGGTGAGTTCTTTACTCCCGGGAGGTCTTCATCCCCCTTCACCTATTCCATCCTAATCAAACCAATTCCTACTTGTTCTTCAAGACTGAGCTCAAATACCATGGCCTTGAGATCCTCCACCCCCAAATACTTAGGGGCCTTTTCTGGGCACCCTGAATTTGTTTCTTCTAACTACATTCTATTATTTTCTAAAGACTTTTCTGTGTCCCCTATTTGATAGCAGGTCCCTGGAAGAGAATAATTTCATCTTTTCCATTTTGCTATGTATCTCCAGCACCAGGACAAGACATCTTTATAATATCTTAATACATGCCGACTGCAACTTTTGGAGCCTCAATTTCCTAATTGTTCACTGGGTCATTGGGATGACTAAATGAAATAATGGCCGTGAAGCACTTTAGACAGGGCCTGGCCTGCCGTGGGTTTTCATTAAAATTGGTGGGCTGAGAGGATAATAATTGCTGCCCTTCTGTAAAAGCCTGATATGAAAGGTTTAGCCTATGATGCAGGATGTTGCCCTGTCATGGACAGGAAGTAAACACTCATTAACTGCCCATGTTGGGCCAAGCCCCTTGTGCTGAGTCCTGCCCCACCATGGGGGCTGAGCAGAGCTCTCTGGCTCACCTGCTTCCTGGTTGAAATACTCCAGTGTGGAATACCTTTCATCATGTCTGGTGCCTTTGGACAGTTTTAGCTTTTATTTCCCACAAGGCCCATCTTGTGCCATTATTTACCCTTGGTAAGTAATCAAGGTAGAAGCATCACAGTATGTGTGTTGGGATTATTTTTGCCTTAGTCGTATTAGGTTTTAAAAAAAATTTTTTTTAAACCCTGCGTTTATTTCAATAAGAAAATTTAATTGGGGTAGGAAGAAAGAGATGGAGAAATAGGGATTAAAACAGAACATCACCTCCCAGCCTGGTTTCTTGAGCCCAATTGGAGGCCTTAAAAGGCATCTGGGGAAGGAATGTCAAGCTGTTTTATCATTAAAAGGGAACAAGGGCCGGGCGCGGTGGCTTACGCCTGTAATCCGGGCACTTTGGGAGGCCGAGGCGGGCAGATCACGAGGTCAGGAGATCGAGATCGTTCTGGCTAACACGGTGAAACCCTGTCTCTACTAAAAATACAAAAAGAAAATTAGCCGGGCATGGTGGCGGGCGCCTGTAGTCCCAGCTGCTCGGGAGGCTGAGGCAGGAGAATGGCGTGGACCCGGGAGGTGGAGCTTGCAATGAGCCTAGTTCGCGCCACTGCACTCCAGCCTGGGGGACAGAGCGAGACTCCGTATCAAAAAAAAAAAAAAAAAAAAAAAAAAAAAAGCGTGGGGGGAACAAGACCTGATTAACAAGAGTACATTTTCTCAAGATATGGTTACCTAGTTTAACTAAAATGTCAAGTTTCTTTACTTTTAGGTAGAGTAAGGTTAACTCTGTGTGGTTACAGTGGCTCTCTCGGGGGCAGATAGGTTACTTATTAGTTCGTAAGCACAGTTGGGGAACACAGACTTCTCAAACTGGGCTGTATTTGCAAAACATGATGCAATTAGTTCTTGATGGCAAAACGATTGTGGAGCATTGGTGTGTCCTATTGTGGCTTAAAAGGGAACTTAGCAATCAGATAATAAAGAAAGGAATAAACCAACATTAATACCATGTGTAGAAAGTGATTTGAGATGGAGAAAACGATAAATTTCCCAAGGTGGTCTGAAAGTATATGTTAAAATAGACTTGTTTTATTCATGGAATATTTCACCATATATTTGCCATAAGGCCTGAAGACTCTGTTAGGTGCTTTTCCCATTTTTTTCCCCTCACACTTGAGGGGTAAAGAAAGATATTGGTAGGTCATAATCATCTATACATGTGAAATTTTGATATTGCATATGCTTGGCACATTGAAAGTAAGCATATCAGTACCATAGATGAGGAAGCATATTGCTCTCAGATTTTATTGATTCTTTCTCATTTCTGCCTGTCTTTCCTCTCCTTATCCCCCTAAATTATAATTTCATTGAAAAAGGGCTTGTTTTCAACACACACTGGTGCCTGTCAGGGAGTGCGGGGTTGTGCGGAGGAGAGCATCAGGAAAAATAGCTAATGCATGCTGGGCTTAATACCTAAGGGATGGCTGATAGCAGCAAACCACCATGGCACATGTTTACCTACCTAACAAACCTGCACATCCTGCACATGTACCCCGGAACTTCAAATAAATTTTTTTTTAAAAAAGGGATTCTTTTATAGCCCTTACCTTGAGTGATAAAGGGTCAGAATGAAAAGGTACTTATAAAATGTAATGCGATTTTATCCCCATTTAGATGTGATTCTATTCTCTGTTAAGAAATGAAATAACTGTAAACACAATATGTAAGTGAACTGTAAAACTACTTCCATTAAATGTTTCAAGTAATGGAAATACATCAACACTAACCCTACAAGCTATGTGCCTTAAAAGTTTATAGCCTCATTTTTATGAGCTTCAAGGCTTTTTGCATTAGATGAAAGGAATAGTACCCTGTAAAAATTGGTATCTTATGGGCTTGAAGCTTTCACCAGCATTTTAGGAAAGGAAAGGGTAAAAAAAAAAAAACCAAAAAAAAAACCCATCAAATGGTTTCAGAGTATAATATCTTATGGGCTTGAAGCCTTCACCAACATTTTAGGAAAGGAAAGGGTAAAAAAAAAAAACAAACCAAAAAAAAAACCCATCAAATGGTTTCAGAGTATAATCTACAAATGGGATAAGTGATCATTATCTTTTGGCTCTAGTCAAATAAGGAAGGCCTAACAGATTAGTCTTGGTCTCTTAAATCTTAACCTCTAAATATGTAGTTTTTATTAAAGGAGTATATTCTAGAGTAAAAACTAGGCTTAATACTTGATTTGTTGCAGAATTGTCACAATTAATGGGTTTTTGCAAGTGCTAACAAGTTGAGTCTTTTCATTTGTTACTTCAGCAAATGTTTATTGAGAGCTTGCTGTATCACTCATTTCTTGGCACAAAAAAGCTATGTAACAAACTACCCTAAACTGTGTGGCATTCAGCATGAAGTATTCTCACACTCAGGGGTCTGCAAGTTGACTGGGAAACTCTGCTGTATGTGTCTCATTCTGCAGCCTGGTCCTGGGACTGACATGACACACTGTCATTTCAGCACATACCCAAAGCAAGTCAGGGAAGTATAGTCTTCCCATGAAGGCTGGGGGAGGAGGAGGGAGAGAATATTTGCCAAAAAAAATAACGGAATCCACCACAACTACTGTTTTATTTTTATTTTTTTTTCCTGAGACAGAGTCTAGCTCTGTCGCCCAGGCTGGAGTGCAATGGCGCAATCTTGGCTCACTGCAACCTCTGCCTCCCGGGTTCAAGCGATTCTCCAGCCTCAGCCTCCTGAGTAGCTGGGGTTTCCCCCTGTTGGTCAGGCTGGTCTTGAACTCCTGACCTCAAGTGATACACCCACCTTGGCCTCTCAAACTGCTGGGATTACAGGCAGGAGCCACCACACCCAGCCAACAACTACTATTTTGCCTTGTCTTGTGAGACTAGAGTTGGCGAACAGTCCTTGCTCTCATGGGTCTTAGGTTCCTGGTGTCGAGGGGGCGGGGGTGTGTGTGGAGAGGGAAAAGAGGAAACACAAAAGCAATAGTTGAACAAGAGAATTTTAGATGGTGGGTAGGTTGACTTGGTACAGAACTCCATGAAATTTCATCATGGATATGATATTTTCTTTTTGAGACGTAGTCTCGCTCTGTCGCCCAGGCTGGAGTGCAGTGGCGCGATCTCGGCTCACTGCAACCTCCGCCTCCCAGGTTCATGCCATTCTCCTGCCTCAGCCTCCCGAGTAGCTGGGACTACAGGCGCCCGCTACCACGCCTGGCTAATTTTTTGTATATTTAGTAGAGATGGGGTTTCACCATGTTGGCCAGGAAGGTCTCGATCTCTTGACCTCGTGATCCACCTGCCTCAGCCTCCCAAAGTGCTGGGATTACAGGCGTGAGCCACCGCGCCCGGCTGATATTATTTTTACTGTGTTCTGTGAGGCCGATATTCTTTTCTTTGTAGCATGACATTGCAATCATTTTATAAATCTTGGCAAATCTGAATTTTGGTCTGTGGATAAGTCGGTGGAGGTTTTAGTGGTTTGGATCTTGTATAAGGTCTTGCACAGTGCTGCTGGTGGTCAGGGTATGTGAGGAGGTGCTGCCAGACCACTTCCACTGAGGTAGGGTGGGTACCTAGATGCATTTTTAAGTACCCCCTACAACAAAAACCATTCCCTGGGGAATGTAAAGTGCTGGAGGCAAAATAATCTGCAGAAGAAAATCTAAAGAACCATATATATCCCAATTAAATTTCTGCCTCTGCTAAGCAAATTGAGAAAGTCAGCAGTCTGGTTCCTTTTCAGCTGTGAGAAAATTGGGAATAGAATACCTGACAAGGTGTGTGTTGGAGATGACGTCATTCGTGTATGACAACCACAAGAGTTGCTTGTTAAGAAGCAAGTATGCTAGTCATTTGATGACTTAATCTTTTATCTTGGCCGCCCGGGGCCCTCAGTTCAGGGTATTGATTTCATCAGAACTAACCTAGAAAGAATGATATGAAGCTTTGTGAGTGCCCGGCCCTCCGATGGTCCCAGCTGTCCCAGCACAAGCTGGAGTGTCTATTGCTTTACCTGGCAGAGAGCTCCGGGCTCAGAACAGGAAATGTGGGAGTTCTCCACCCAACTTTGACAGACGGGAGTGGAAAGGAGTGAAGCGAGCGGAAGTCTGACTTCATTTTTGGTTTTCAGACTGTCAGACTGGAAGGGTAACTTTAAGTGGGGGCTCGCTTCCCCCCCCACTTAGTTTTTCATTTATAGTTATCACTAAATATATTCCAATGATGGAAAATTACGGCTTTTTACTTGCCATTTGGCAGCTGTGCCTGTATCTCTTTTTTAGTTTTTGGTGTGTATTTTAAATTTAGTTAGGATTGAATGGGGTGGAATTATGAGATTTAAAAAAAAATGAAGTGTTGCACTGTTAATTTGGGGTTAGGTGCAGTATAAAAAGACAAGTTATAATAGTAGCTGGCAATTATTGAGAGCTTATTGTGTTCTGTGTTGCAGGTGAAGACCTTGAAATACATGGTATCATTTTCTTTTTATCCTCCTTAACATTCTAGGAGGTAGGTGCTGTAATTATTTCCATATTCTAGATGAGGAAACTGAGGCTCAGAGAAGTTCAATAGTTGCCCAGTTGTGAAGTTCAATAGTGTTACCTAACTAATGAATGGTGGGTCCTAGATTCCAATTTACATTTGTAGGTTCTGGGACCCAAATTCTTAGAACTCTGGTTATTTTTTAGAAAGCTGAAAAAGATCCCGTTTTTGTTTTGTTTTGTTTTTTGAGAAAGGGTCTTGCTCTGTCACCCAGCCTAGAGTACAGTGGCATGATCATAGCTCCCTACAACCTCAAACTCCTGGGCTCAAGAGATCCTCCTGCCTCAGCCTCCTGAGTAGCTAGGACTACAGGTGCATGCTACCACACGCAGCTAGCTTTTTAATTGCCGCACAATTTTTTGTCTGAAAATATTCCCAGGATTCCCAGAGAACAGACTTAGATAGCTGTTGAGGAGGATAGAAATGAATGCACTGAATAATTACAAATGGGAATAGAAGGGCCCGGTGGAGCAGCGCATGCTCAGCTGGAAGAGATTATGGGAGGTTGTTAAATTTGCTGCTTCAGGAATGTGCTTGCTGGTCTGTCATTTTCTCTCCTTCCCTGACAATAGTTTGAATAGGATTTGAATTTACCGTTTGGGGCCTAGTGATACATTTAGGATCTGACCTCTTTCTCAAAAAAAAAAAAAAACCTTTAAGGGAGCCATATATCCTTATGGGGAAATGGATGAAAAGGATGTGTCCTCTTGTCTGTATCACCTCTACTCTTTGAAAAATATTTAAATTTCTTATTAACTTGAGCTTTCAGTGGGATTGAATTGACCTGTCTTATTATTTCTTGGCTCTCCTGCATTGGGACGGTGTGAGCCACTCACCTACTAATGACTCATTGTAATTATTGGCTATTGCTGAACTCCTCTGGACAGCACCATTGTGTAACAAGTCCATCTCTAGACCATATTGCATTTGTTATTTATGTTTTTGCTTATCTCAGCACCTTTATGGAAATGTGTTTCTTGTTGTCTGTCTTCACCAGGGAGAAGCCAAGGCTGAGTGACTCATCAGAGGATCACGGTTCCTTCTGAGTTTTCTAGGGCCTGCAGTATGGGCAAGAGTTGAGGGTCAGTGGGGAACAGATAATGTTTTTGTTCCCCGAGAAACTTATATGTGGGTGGAGGGGCTTTCTGTCTAAGAACTCCATGCCCCTCAGGTTTAGCACCTGACCACTTAACCCTTTGTTTCTTTCCCATGGTTAAGGGAAACAATGAGTTAATTTCCTCTCTCTGCAAATGACTCGTCTTTGTGGAGGACAGAGGAAAGAGGAATGGAGCCAGTGATTGAAGTTTGTTCATTCATTGGTGTGTGTAAGTTACAGTCAGCTATTGGCTAGATAGCCTCAATGAAACCCACTTCATGTGCTTAGAGAGTCCCCTCCTGTTGAAGGTACACAGGGCTTGTGCACCACTTTAAGAGTGTGGCAGAAGTGATGATACTGTGATTCCAGTTAAGCAATTTGAGCCAGCACCCAGCTGTCTGAGCCATTCTAGCTGGGATCCCAGATGGTTCACCCCAACAGATCGCTCAGGGAGCTGAGACAGAAGATACTGCCTTCCCTGTTCACATTCTAAATGCACAGAGTTGTAAGAGAGATGAAATGGTGGTTGGTTGTTCTAAGCCACTAAGTTTTGGGTAGTCTGATATAAAACAGTAGATAATTGAAACAGATACATTCAAGAAGTCTTTAGTCAGCACCCAGGGTGGACCATCTGGGTTGCCTGTCTACCTCAGGGGGTGCTTAGCATATGAGGAGGGGAGATACTAATAAGCATTTCTAAGTTGAAAGTATTTTGAAAAGGGCACTGAGTTTCTCACTCTGTGCTGTGTTCTAGAGCATTGCATCTTGGAACCACTCACTTTCATGCTTTAGTCATTTACCAGTGTTTTTTTTTTTTTGAGATGGAGTCTTGCTTTGTCACCCAGGCTGGAGTGCAGTGGTGTGATCTCGGCTCACTGCAACCTCTGCTTTCCAGGTTCAAGTGATTCTCGTGCCTCAGTCTCCCAAGTAGCTAGGATTACAGGCACCCACCACCACGCCTGGCTAATTTTTGTATTTTTAGTAGAGATGGGGTTTCACCATGTTGGCCAGGCTGGTCTCGAACTCCTGACCTTTAGTGATCTGCCCATCTCTGCCTCCCAAAGTGCTGGGATTACAGGCTTGAGTCACTGCATCCGGCCTACCATGTTTGTTTTAGTGTCTCCTGGCTGTGGGTTGTCCTGTCTTATTTATGAGATGGTAAACTTCTTGAGGGCAGGCAGGGAATTACTTTTCTTCTATGGGGAGGGAGCACAGACTAGAGGTTATGGGCATGAACCTTGCATTCAGGTAGAATTTTGTTTCATTTCCAGGGTTAGGTAATTGTGTTACCTGGGAGAAGTTGACTTACTGACCCCAAGCTATGTGTGTGTGTGAGTGATTTATTAGCTACAGGTAATGCTTACTTCACAGAGTCTGAAAATGATGTAAGATGATGTCACACAGTGGTTGATGAGATCACACTTGAACTGCCTAACTCACAGGCTTATTGTGATCAAGTTTCATTCAATTTGATTAAAAGAAAATTAAGCGTATCAAGGGTGTAAAGGCTACAATGGTGAACAAGTTTTTGGGTTCAGTCCATGGAGCCTTGAACAGTGCTTGGCACCCAATTAGTGCCCCATAACTATTTGTTGAATGAAAGACTAATGTGTGAAGTGTGTTTCTCTGTGAGTTATTCTTGTTCAGTAGGTGTTCAGTAAGGGCTTGCTGGTTCTTCTAATTGCCTGTGGGTTCCTACTGCAAATCACCCACCTCTAGCTACATGGGTTCTTGTTCTGTCAACATAGGTCCACACCCTGTGGAATAAGTGAGGCAGAGGTGTCATTTTAAGCCTCAGTGGGGAAACTGGTATCAGATGGGTTGCTGGTAAAACCATGTAAAGGAAAAAAAAGAAAATGAGTAATCTGTCATTTATAACCAGCTCCATGTGGCCTGCTGTGATGGCTCTCAGTTAAATGGGATGCTCTTAGACATTTCATTTCCATATGAAGCATCTGGAAATAAAGCTGTAAGGAAGCCAGATGCATGTAGTCCCAGCACTTTGGGAGGCTGAGGCAAGAGGATCGCTTGAGCCCAGGAGTTCTAGACCACCCTGGGCAATATAGTGAGACCCTGCCTCTACTAAAAATAATTAAAAAAAACATAGCCAGGCATGATGGCGTGTGCCTGTAGTCCCATCTACTCAGGAGGCTGAGGCGGGAGGATCTTTTGACCCAGGAGATTGAGGCTGCAGTGAGCCATGATCATGCCACTTCACTCCAGCCTAGGTGAGAGAGTGAAACCCTACAATAACAACAACAATAAAAGCCAAAATGATGCCCAGATTCTTGGAAAGAGAAAGGAATTTCTGATAAAGTCTCTGCCCCTCGTTCCCTTGTTGTCTTTCCTGGATCTGGAAGGCGTTGGTGGTATTGAGGGTTTTATTACTCAAAATATGGTCCATGTGCCAACTAGCAGCTTTCACATCTCCCGAGAGCTTCTTAAATACAGAATTTTGGTTGCCCTCCCAGATGTATTAGATGATAATCTGCATTTTAACAAGATCCCCTTGGAAGGGTCCTTGGAAAGCTTTGGTTAGACAGTCCTGGTATTGAAGGGAAGCAGAGTGATGGAAATCAAGGGAAAGGTACTGCTTTCTGGCAGGCAAGACATAGCTACCACAGTTGTTCACTGTTTTTTGCTCAGGTTTTCTTCAATGCAAACTGCACTCAATCCATGTTATTTCACCACAGACAATAAAGGCTAGTACTCAAGGATCTGGAGGAGTAGAGGAAATACTTGTACTAAATAATCTATGGAAGGACTGTCTTTGTCAAGATATAGGTGAGTCACTGTTTCCTTAGATGTGCAACTGTGTGGGTTATTCAAGAAAGGGAGAGCTGACATTTATGAAGTGCCTATTATACGCCAGTTAGTGTATGAGGTACCTTCTGTACATTTTTTCATCTGATTCTCCTACAACTTCTTGAGGATGTTATGGTTTTGTGAGGTTAACTTACCCATGACCAAACTCCGACTTTCTCTGGCACCCAAACCCTTCCATGCCATCATCTTGCATGCTTGTTTCTCATGGCATTCGGATTTATGTATTTTTATTTTTATTTATTTATTTTGAGATGGAGTTCTGCTCTTGTCACCCAGGCTGGAGTGCAGTGGTGCGATCTCGGCTCACTGCAACCTCTGCCTCCTGGGTTCAGGCAATTCTCCTGCCTCAGCCTCCCGAGTAGCTGGCATTACAGGTGCCTGCTGTCATGCCCAGCTAACTTTTGTATTTTTAGTAGAGCTGGGGTTTCACCATGTTGGCCAGGCTGGTCTCAAACTCCTGACCTCAGGTGATCCACCCACCTCAGCCTCTCAAAGTGCTGGGATTACAATCACGAGCCACCGCGCCTGGGCTGGATTTATTTTTTAAACTGATACCACCATGTTATTTAGGGAAGAGTCTAAGCAAGAAAGATATCTAGACCAAAACTCATATTTGGTCAGTCAGAGCAAAGTCTTAAAATGTTGTCGTGTTTGTTAAGTATTAGAATTTCATTGCATCAGAAACAGGCCAGGAGATAGTCTGCTTGCATTAGCTCACCCAAGCTATTTCCTCAGTTTCCTGGGAACAAGAAAAAGCGACGTCTGGTTCTGTCACCTAGGTTTCATAAGTATACTGACATTGGAGAGGAACATTTTCATAGTACCATTGAGGAAGGACACTCAGAAATGGTATTGGAGGCAGAAGTTTCAAATGTAAGTCACTTGGAAACCACCTTCATGAGTTTTGCCATATTCACATATTATTACAGTATCATTAACTTTCTTTTTTTTTTTTAACCTTTTTTTTTTTTTTTAGACAGAGTCTCTCACTCTGTCGCCCAGACTGGAGTGCAGTGGCAGATCTCAGCTCATTGCAACCTCCAACTTCTGGGTTCAAACAATTCTCCTGCCTCAGCTTCCTGAGTAGCTGGGACTACAGGCGCATGCTACCACGCCTGGCTGATTTTTGCATTTTTAGTAGAAATGGAGTTTCACGCTGTTGGCCAGGCTGGTCTCCAACTCCTGACCTCAAGTGATCTGCCCACCTTGGCCTCCCAAAGTGCTGGGATTACAGGTGTGAGCCACCGTGCCCAGCCTCATTTACTTTTATTTTTTAGAAACAGGGTCTCACTCCATCACCCAGGCTGGAGTGCAGTGATATGATCATAGGTCCCTGCAGGCTCAAACTCCTGGGCTCAAGTGATTCTTTTGCCTCAGCCTCCGAAGTATCTAGGACGACAGGCATGCACCACCACATCCAGCTGAGATCTGAGATTCAAAATCAGAAGGTTTGATAGAGAATTAGAAAGGAAATAGTTTTTCTCAAAATATGATTTACCATTATTTATTTCTGTATCTGTATATATACCACCTAAGTTCTTCTGCACAATGGCCTATATATTTGAAGATGACTAAGTTTTTATAGTCAGCATTCTCTTTCTGAGCAGGTCCAGTTTACAACACTTGGCCTTTAGGAATGTTACGTTATACTGGGTTCAGGCTCATCATAGTTACTCTGTGCTAAGAGGCAAACCGGCTCAAAGGAATGTCACGCCGTAGCAGGAGCTGAAATCTGAAGAATGAATCTTGAAGCATGTGCTTGAGAATGGCCTGACAGCTATGCTCATCTGGTGTTAGAAGCTTCAGCTAAACAAGGAGAGTCTCCCTTACCAGAGGGTCATTCTTTGGTAGGCGGTACCCATCCTAAGAGACTTGTAAATCTTTCATTAGGGAACAAGCCTGAGCGGTTGATTTAGATGTTGGTCTTCCCTCAGTAACCTCCCTAATCTTTAACTTTTCCATTTTTGCCAGTGGTGGAATGCTGACCGAGAACCTGCCTGGTATTTATAGTACTTGGAGCAAGATGCTGAACTTGAGTTCATGATCCCGCACCTTGCCGTGGTGACTTGTATTAACTCTTTCTTTCCCTCCCCTGCCTCACGTTAATCTCACTCAGGTCTTGCCAGCTCTTCCTCCTGTGTCTGCTACTTCCTCTTTATTTCCTCACAAGATAATCCTCTTCATCATCATCATCATCAGATCTCTAGACTTTAGTCATTCTTGAACTACTTTCTTAATTTCTTCATATCTGTGTACCACCTGAACCAGTTTTTATTTATATTTTTCTTTCAATCAAATTACTTTTTAAACTTTAGTCTGTAAAAACTGTAAAATCATAGGTTTTATATGACAGCTAACTTTCCCCAAATATTCAGTAAAATGAACACAACAACTGTATAACATTAAAAAATTATGTCTGGGTCAGGTGCAGTGGCTCATGCCTGTTAATCCCAGCACTTTGGGAAGCTGAGGTGGGCGGGTCACTTGAGGCCAGGAGTTCGAGACCAGCCTGGCCAATGTGGCAAAACCCTGTCTCTACCAAAAATACAAAAATTAGCCGGGCGTGGTGGCTGGTGCCTGTAATCCCAGCTACTCGGGAGGCTGAGGCAGGAGGATCACTTGAACCCAGGAGGTGGAGTTTGCAGTGAGCCGAGATCATGCCACTGCCCTCCAGCCTGGGTGGCAAAGCTAGACTCCATCTCAAAATAGATAAATAAATAAAAATAAATTTATGTCTGGTATTACAAATTCATCTCACGTACCACTCCTGGCTCATGTACTGTTTATACTAATCTTTGACCTATAGCAGTGGTTCTCCACAGTAGCATTACATTAGACTCATGTGGGAAGATATAAAAAAATACCAATGCCTCATGCTTCACTGATTAAATCAAAATTTATGGGAATGGCGTACAGAACTTATAAAAAGTTCATTGGACAAGTGTAGTGTGCAGCCAGAATTTAAAAACACGGAGCTGAGAATGTGGTCAAATATCCTTCCCATCTTCACTCTCTACCTGTTTGAATGTATGTTTTACATTATTTCTATATAAATCCTCTTAAAATCTTCCATGTTTGAGGCTTACTGGTTATATAAAGGCAGTGACAGTGCTTTGAATAGTGTCTGCATAGGAAGCATTTTAAATGTGTAATTTTGTGATGGAGCGTTGGTATAAAACTGAGCAAACCTAGGTTCTAGGCTCTGTCCTTCGACTTATTAACTTGAGGATTACAGGCAGTTGTCTGCATCTTTCTGAGCCTTAGTTAAGTCAGCTGTCAGATGGGGAGACTAATCCTTACCAGGCATATCTCCCAGAATTGAGTAAGGGTCGAATGAGAAAATATATTTTTAAAATGGTCTGTTAACTGTCTTCAGGGAATCAGGGCATAAAAATATTGTTAATAAGTCAGTGGGTGGGGGTGGTGATAAAAAATAGAATAGGAAAAGTTTGAGGACAAAATATTTCATATTAGGTGTGATAATTCTTAAAAATGAGTTCTTTCTAATTATAATGATAGAAGCTGTGCCATGTTTTTGCTCTTGGACTGTTGATTGTCCTCAGAATGAGACAGCTGGGCTCATCTTAATGCTTGAACTGAACAACAGCTGCTAATTACAACTCAAGGAAAAACTACAGGCTGATCTGATTATGGTTTCTAGAGGTTAGACTCCCTTTCACTGTATCTCATTGTGTTCTTTATTGTGTTTCTGCTATGGTAGGTTAACTCTGGTTTTGCCCTCATTTGTAGGTAGATTCCTGGAAGTGGCACATCTCTACGTTGTTAGTAGAAATCTTGCCTTGCAGCCGCTGATGGCTCATCTGGAGTGATGTGACTGAGGAGAGACCTCCACCCTCCCAATCTGCCACTGTGCTTAGGGGTATTGTCTGCATAACCCCCTTCACTGGGGCCAGTTGCCAACATGGTCAACAGCACAGTTATGCCTGCTTTAACTTTCACCTCAAAAATAGGTGACCACTCTGGCTTCTGTGTTGAATGAAAAAAAATAGGATGTCACCAACACAAATGGATATCCTGAATTTCGGGACAAGTGTAGATTTGAGTAACTTGTAGGGGTCCCTGAATGTTTCCTGGTACTTACTGACTTTGTTTTCATACTTGATTGGAATGTCTTGAGCCCCAAATAGGCTCTGAAAAGCTGAGAGGTTTTTTGTTTTGTTCATTTTTTAAGCTTTTAACAATGTGTTCAGATAATAACTTACACTTATATCTTCAACCCATTTTCAGATTCATGGTCTTATTTTGTCCTTATAACACTAGGAGGCAGGGGCACGCAAGTGCAGGGGCAGTCCTTGAATTTATTTACAGTTTTGATATGTAATTCGTGATGGACTTTACCACACTAATTTTTATTTTTAAAAGTACTGTAGTCGGGAGCAGTGGCTCATGACTGTAATCTCAATACATTGGGAGGCCAAGGCAGGCAGATTGCTTGAGCCCAAGAGTTTGAGACTAGCCTGGGCAATGTGGGGAAACCCCATCCCTACAAAAAATGCAAAATTAGCTGGGCATGGTGGTACTCACCTGTAGTCCCAGCTACTGGGGAGGCTGAAGTGGGAGAATTGCTTGGGCCCAGGAGGCAGAGGTTGCAGTGTGTGGGGATCATGCGATTGCACTCCAGCCTGGGTGACAAAGTAAGACTCTGCCTTAAAAAAGAAAGGAAAGAAAAGCAGGCAGGCAGGAAGGAAGAAGTGAAAGTATTGCATTAATTCTTACTTAATTCTTGAGGGTTTTGGTGCCTCTTAAATTTTGCACCCAAGGTAAGTGGCTCACCTGCCTCACCCTAGTTCCTACCCTGGCCTCCCATCTCTAATGTGCAGTTACCTGCATCTTAGCTTCATATGCCAAGCACTGTGTTCGTTGACTTACAAATGTCTGTTATGTCTTTGATTTAATCCTTATACCAACCCTGAGGGGTCGGTACTGATGCCATCTCCATTTCATCTAGGATACTAGAGCACATGACAAGGTGCATGCCTTGCCCAAGGATGCACATTAGGAATAGCAGAGTTCAAGCTCTTCCCTCCCAAAGTCACATGAGTGAAATGTGTAGCTATACTGGTATCCCTTGACAGGTAGGCTTAAAATCCCTTCTTTAGGCCAGGCGCGGTGGCTCACGCCTGTAATCCCAGCACTTTGGGAGATCGAGGCGGATCACTTGAGGTCAGGAGTTCGAGACCAGTCTGGCCAACATGGCAAAACCCCGTCTCTACTAAAAATGTAAAAATTTAGCCGAACATGGTGGCGTATACCTATAGTCCCAGCTACTCTGGAAACTGAGGCAGGAAAATCACTTGAACTTGGGAAGTGGAGGTTACAGTGAACTGAGATCATGCCACTGTACTCCAGCCTGGGCAACAGAGTTAGACTCTGTCTCAAAAAAAAAAAAAAAAAAATCCCTTCCTTAATTGCACTACTTACCTTCATTGTAAAGAATGGACAGCTGATAAAAATTACATTATTCTCAAAGTACCAGTCCAGAAACAGCTTGTAAGAAGACCATTGGACTATCACAAGCTAAACATAAATAATGTGACACCTATCTTAAAGAATATTTACGCAAAAAGCTTCTAAGGTGCCAGACGACATTTCAAACACGAATAACATCCCACAGGAGAAAACAATCTCAGCTTCCCAACCTGAGCCAGAACCAAGCTTTTGGAAATCCTGGTAAGGCCTGCACACATCTTGAAAAGGAAATCGGGTGCATCCAGAATGAAAGGACCAAGGCTGTGTGCACTTGCACCTGGGGAACATCAAGGCAAGAGCTAGTTTTAGGATTGGCTGTCCTGCTCCTGCCCTTTATCTTAATTACATACTTCTGTTAATAGAGCTTAGCAATTGGCCCTGATTCAGATGCAAGAGACAAATTCAGGTGCACATCTCAACTCATCTAGGGATAAAATTAGCGTTTAGGTTGTAAGGGTATTTATATAATCTGTTTCTTCAGCTGAGCTTAGATATTTCTACTAAGATAAGACAATCTTTTTTTTTTTAAAGTTAATATTGGTAAAATTGGGACTACATCAACAGAAAAAAACAATGTCATTTATCAAGGATGGTATATAAGTTTCATGTGCCAATTCCAATAGAGAATGATGTTGCAAACATGTCTGTGTTTAGTGAGAAGAGGCACCATGATCAATCAGCTATGTCTGGCTGGAAATGGAAGGAAATGACCACAAACATCTGGCCCATTTGCTCCTTCTATCCTATACCCTTTTACCCTTGAGCTGATTCTCCAAAAGCCAATGAAGGGCAGAGAATCTATCAACTAGGGAAGACGTCTTTACAAATACAGCATTTAATACATTCTTCTTGACTAACAGTTCTAAGCCAAGTCACTGAGCATGTTCAAATGGGGCACTAGTTTAATTGCTTTAGTTTCAAAATTGCCATTTTCTATTTCCAGTTTTTTTGGGTTTTCTGCAGTGCCACTCACTATCCTTTTCATCTGAACTCAGAGATGCAAAAAATGTGAGCCAAACTGGGTCTATCCCAACTGACTACTGAAAACCACCCCCTCTCCTTGCTCTCTTGTGACCAGAGCTTCCATTGTTCTGAGACATTATGACATTTCCTCCAAACAGGTAGTTAGTAAATAAACCATCAAATACTGGAAACGATGTTTATTTTAAGTTTTCAAAGTACCAGGGGAAAAAAAGACGAGAGATTTCCACTTAAGAAAGTCTATTAGTCCTGTCCTTATTTCAAAAATGTTCAATTCCATGTAATCTTTTGGAGTATGATACCTAAAGGAATTTTCAATGAGACTTGAGACAGGTGCATTTCCAGCTTTTCTCAATTGCTTGGTGTGTACATTTCCAAGGAGGAGCCTGTATACCAACTAATTCTAACTCTCAAAGTCCATTGAGAACATTTCTGCATATGACCAAAATGATCAGGCTACCAAACTGGCCACTATGATCATTCTAGCTGTTCTCATAAGAGATTAAATTCATGAACAAGGTGTCAGCTTGAATGCTTCTCTTGCCTTACTTGACCTGCCACCTCCCATTCATATAATGTTAACAATAACTTGTCATGTGTTTCTGAAACACTGTGAACTTCTCCATCCAATAATATTCAGTATGTTTCCAGTCACATGGTCAGGGTAAAGTCATGGCTATCTCGCTCCTCACAGAAATCAAGAGAGTAACAGAGCCTTTTGAAAGTCACACATGCTCAGTAAATGAGGAAACACTGGGGTTGACATCACTACCAAAGCTGGGGTGGGAAGGGCTACTACAGAGAACTGGATGGAGAGTTAGAAGGCCTGGGCCCTCTGCCCCATTTTAAATGAACCTCAGACAAGACCTCCAAATATCTGTCCTCAAGTTGCTTCATCTACAAAGAAAAGAGAAAACTTCCCCTTGTCTCCGTGGTACAAAATTAATCTGAGAATGAAATGGTATTTTGTGCCAGGCATGGTGGTTCACACCTGTAAATCCTAACACTTTGGGACGTTGAGGCTGGAGAATCACTTGGGCCCAGAAGTTCAAGACCACCCTGGGCAACATAGTGAGACTCCTATCTCTAAAACTAAAAAAAAAAAAAAAAAAATTAGCAAGGCATGGTGGTGCATGCCTGTGGTCCCAGCTACTCCCGAGAGTAAGGCTGAAGTGGGAGGATCACTTGAGCTGGGGAGGCTGAAGCTGCAGTGAGTGGTGATCGTAACACTGTACTCCAGCCTGGGCGACAAGAGTGAGACCCTGTCTCACACACACACACACACACACACACACACACACACACACACACACATTTTATTTTGAAAATATTAAACGTGTTTTAAAAGAAGGGGAGGGGAAATATGAACATGCAGATTGGTCATCACAGTTCCATGAAGCACTTACATCCCAGTATCAACAGAATTTTTAATAAATAAATGGTGTGTTTGAGGATCCATGAATGCAAAACCGCATCTTTCTATTAACCACCAGGTTCCTAGTACCCAACACACTATTTATTTAGTTTTTTAGATGGCGTCTCACTCTGTCACGCAGGCTGGAGTGCAGTGGCACAATCTTGGCTCACTGCAACCTCTGCCTCCTGGCTTCAAGTGATTTTCCTGCCTCAGCCTCCCAAGTAGCTGGGATTACAGGTTCCTGCCACCATGCTTGGCTAATTTTTGTATTTTTAGTAGAGATGGGGTTTCACCATCTTGGCCAAGCTGGTCTTGAACTCCTGACCTCAGGTGATCCACCCGCCTTAGCCTCCCAAAGTGTTGGGAATTACAGGCATGAGCCATTGTGCCCGGCCTACACTACCTTTTAAGAAGGCACTCAATTACTATTTGATGAGTAAAATATGACAACATGAGTACTTCCTGGGTGCTAGGTACGACTTCAAGTACTTTAGATGCATTAACTCATTCAAACCTCCCACCAACTTATAAACTGTACTATTATAATCACCTTATGGGGTGAGTACCATCACTATTCCCATTTTACAAATATAAAAAACTGAAACATAAAGAAGTTAAGTAATTTGGCAGTTACCCACCCTGGAAGCGGCCACTGTCAACTAATGTTCCCTCTAGGAGGAGTGCTGAGTGACTGTGTTAGCCAGGGCATCAGTGAATAAGTGACAGAATAATTGGGAGGGAGAGAGAGATAAGGAGGGGTGGGGAAATGACTTATTTAAAAGACTGCTATCAAACTCTAGTTTCATTTTTAAAAAATTTTAAAACATAATATTCACCTAAAAAGAAACTATTTGGAGAAAAGCACCGAAACTTAGAATCAGGCTATGTAAATCTCATTGTCTGTTGAAATTCTTTTCATCCAAACTATGTGAGTGAATTTTAAAAGACAGAAAAGTCCAGAGTTGAAACTCTTACCAGTGATTTTAAAGTCATTTCACAGAGAGGCCTCGGAGAGTCTCATTGTACTCTACATTATTCACATAAAAGAACGTCACTTAATTTTCCCCAGCTTCAAAGGAGAGCACTACTAAACAATGGTTCATAAATCAGTAACTACTGAAGCAGAAAGCAAGACCAGAGAAATAAATTATATGCACATATAAAGAAAAGCAAATATTTATGTCAGAAGGCAAACAAGTTTTACTTTATGATGTGCCTTGAACTTTTCCTCTATTCTAAGAAACCCCTTGCATTAAAATATTCATTTTCCCAGCCTGGGCAACAAAGCAAGACCCCATTTCAACAAAAACAAAAATAACCTGGGCATGGCAGCATGAGCCTGTGGTCCCAGCTGCTCAAAAGGCTGCTGCAGAAGGATCCCTTGAGCTCAGGAGTTGGAGGTTGCAGTGAGCTATGATTGTGCCACTGTACTGTAGCCTAGGTGATGGAGGGAGAGCCTGTCTTTAGAAAAATAAAAAAATAAAAAATCATTTTCCTTACTGTTAAGAAACAAACAAACAAAAATATATATTTTTTGAAGTAAGCCAGGACTTGTGCTCTCAGGACCTCTCATGAGAGCTTTTAGTACCTGGGATGCATCAGTCACAAAGGGCTTCAAATGTAGATTTTTGGCACTGGTGCCTACTGAGCTTAGATATACAGTCACTATAATGGTGACTGAAATGACAATACAATCATTACGATGTTACACATGAGCCCTATTACCAGACCACACACTCTACAATACAAGACACTGATAATTAATATTTTTTATGAGACCATAATTGTCTCGTAATGGCAGTCACTCCACATGGCATATTATGTAGGCATTAAAAGCATTGATTTATTAGGTATTGATATTTAAAATATACCATCATTTTTACAGCTGTATTCTGGCATTTCTTCCCTTTTTAAATGCACCATGGAAGTTGCCCAGGTGTCTCTGGACTTCTGCCCAGGGTGGATGGCACGAAGCATTTCCCTGGTGAGAAGGAGAAAGGTCAAGAACAGGACTCTGCCTTTTTTTCTGTAAAATGCACCTTGCAGATGATAGACCTTGCACCAAAGAAGGGGCATGTGGCACGCCCAAATGTCGGCCAAGAGATAAGCAGAGGGTGGGAATTAAAACCCCAGGCCAGTCTCAGGCTCAGGGGATCATGGAAGCCTTCTTCCTAAGTCAAGACCTCTTCCCAAAGCCACAGGAGAGGGCCGATGCTCAGGGAACTCGGCCAAGAGGTGCAGGCACTTGTTGTTAGAGTAAATCCAACTCTGGTCAAAATGGCACTGCAGGAAAAATCTTCCTTCACTGTTTTATTTTAAGTTACATAGTTAAAGTCTCCAACCTTGCAAGGGGAGAAAGTGTTTTAAGAGATTGGTCTCTGGAGGCCGACAGATGCCTCGACTTACAAGACCTGATACAAATGATAAACTCTATGTAAAATACATACATGCTATCTCTTGAGCATTTAATACTGTATTAGTCTGTTCTCACACTGCCGATAAGGACATACCTGAGACTAGGTAATTTATAAAGAAAAATAGGTTTAATGGACTCACAGTTCCACATGGCTGGGGAGGCGGCACACTCATGGTGGAAGGTAAAAGACATGTCTTACATGGCAGCAGGCAAAAGGAAAAAATAAGAACCGAGCAAAAGGGGTTTCCCCTTATAAAACCATCAGTTCTTGTGAGACTTATTCACTACCACCAGAGCAATATGGGGGAAACCACCCCCATGATTCAGTTATCTCCCACCGGGTGCCTCCCACAACACGTGGGAATTATGGGAGCTACAATTCAAGATGAGAAGGGTGAGGACACAGCCAAACCATATGAAGAACTAACCACATATATCTAATACAATCTCTCATATAATATTTTATAAGTCTGTGAGGGGCTATTATTATCTCAATTTTACAGATGATGAAACTGAAGGCAAGTTGTTTGTTCAATGTCAGGCAGGATTTGAGAAACCAGAATCAGAATCTGAAGTCAGCATAACTCCAAAGTTATGCTTAATGGTCATATTTTACCAACTCCTCAAAAAAGCCGAAGTGGGAGCCAAAAGGTTCACCTGCTTGCTAAAGCAGTACTGTCCAACAGAACTTGCAGTGATGTTTAAAATGTTCTACAGTGGAGCTATCTGATATAGAAGCTAAAAGCCACACATGGCTACTGAGCTCTTGAAATAAATGTGGCTAGTGTGACTAGGAAATTAAATTTCTTTTCTTTCCTTTTCTTTTCTTTTTTTTTTTTTTGAGATGGAGTCTCACTCTGTCACCCAGGCTGGAGTGCAGTGGCGTGATCTGCAACCTCCGCCTCCCGGGTTCAAGTGATTCTTCTGCCTCTGCCTCCCAAGTAGCTGGGATTACAGGCACACACCTTGATGCCCAGCTAATTTTTTTGGATTTTTAGTAGAGACTGGGTTTTACTATGCTGGCCAGGCTGGTCTCGAACTCCTGACCTCAAGTGTTCTGCCTGCTTTGGCCTCCCAAAGTGCTGGGATTACAGGCATGAGCCACTGCACCCGACTGGGAAATTAAATTTCTAATTCTATTTCATTTTAATTCATTTAATTGTAATTATTTAGATTTAAGTAGAATAAACATTGGACAGGGTAAGCTCTACAGCACAGATATAACCTGTGGCTGTGCTTGCACTAATAAGTGAGCATTCCAACTCTCAGGCCAGGGCCTCTTCCACAATACCAAACATTAGGGGACCTGTGTACTAACTAGTTCTCTTATATATACCCATCATTTAACCAGTCTGCATCTCAGCTACTGATTAGCAACTCTGTGCTAAGTCACAATGACTTCTCTATCTTGCCTTTTTTTTTTTTTTTTTTTTTTCGAGATGGAGTCTCAGTCTCTTGCCCAGGCTGGAGTACACAGTAGGGCGATCTTGGCTTGCTGCAACCTTCGCCTCCTGGGTTCAAGCGATTCTCCTGCCTCAGCCTCTCGAGTAGCTGGGATTATAGGTGTGCACCACCATGCGTGGCTAATTTTTGTATTTGTAGTAGAGACGGTGTTTCACCATGTTGGCCAGGCTGGTCTTGAACTCCTGACCTCAGGTAATCGGCTCACCTTGGCCTGCCAAAATGCTGGGATTATAGGCATGAGCTACCACGCCCAGCCATTACCCGTTTATTTTTATATACCTATGTGCTATATTTCAAATGATCTCCAAAAGTATGGATTAGAGAGGCTAAGTAATTTGTCCAGTGTCACACAGCTAATAAGGGGCATGACCCAGAATTTAAAACACCTAACTTTTTGGCCCCAGCTTTTTAAAAGCTGGACCTTAAAGCCACCACTGTTTGCTTGTATCATTAATCCCACCACTGTTCACTTGTCCCACCCTCATCCAGATGTGTCGGTTGCCCAGGGACAAGGCCACGTGCTGAAGGCCACATGCTCAGCAGCTTTTCCGGGAATGGTGGTCAGTTTGTAGTGACCCACTCTAGAGGCCAGTTCCTCTTGAATCACCCGCACATACTTTCAAGATGACTCTCTGGAGTCCAGGGTGCTGCTTCATATTGGAATATTGCTGAGCTCACAGTTTATTGAGAAGACTGATTCTGAATTTTTGGTCTCTTGGCCTGGTGCTGGAGCCATCTGAGCTATGCAGCCCGACACTGGAGTAATTGGCATGTCCTATTAACACATAAGCTTTTCCTTTATGAGCACCCTTTGGATTGCAAGCCATCAAGTTTATCTACCTATCGACTCTTTGCAGAGGTGTCACATGGTTCCCAGTTTCTGATCCTGACCTGCATTCTGAAAACAAAATGAGGAACAAAGAAAGAGAAAGGATATTCATTTCTTTGGGTACTTCAAGGTTCTAATGAATGAAACAGAAATGCTGCCATTAAAATTCCCTGAAGCAAGACAGCAGTGAGTTTTACTAGCACATCACCAAAGAAGTTAATCAGGTTTCCTTGGGGTTGCTGGGCTACGTTGCTTTGAAGAAAAATAGCACTTCCCTGAAGAGTAAGAATAGCTGAAACCACATGTCCCAGCGAGCTTTCAGCCAACTGCTCCTGAAGGAAACGGAATTTAACTGTGAGAATGGTTTTTGTTGGATGACGTTTTGATTAAGCAACAGGCTACCTTTCCACCCCGGGAATGTGATCATTTGAAGATAGATATATTATGACCCAAATAGAAGCTGGAGTAGAAGGAAGGGCTTGTAGGCTGAGGTTGTGCCTTATTTGGTAAATTACTGTAAGAAAATTGAACTGGGTGAGTTTAATATTCAGTCCTTATTTTCTGTTCCAGACATCTTGATATCTCTGTGAGTAGCTGTGGGGGGGCGGGGGGGGGGGAAGAAAAGAAAAAAACTTTGGCTGTTCTTTCTAACTTGACTTCTTTTTCTAGAATTTTAAAAAAACGTGACTGAGATGGATAGTTGGGCTCAGTGAATGAAGGAAGAGATGCTTTCTGAGTCCTCAAAATTATTGCTTTGTGAATGAAGAAATTAAGAGCTGAGCCAGGCGTGGTGGCTCACACCTGTAATCGCAGCACTTTGGTAGGCTGAGGAGGGCAGATCACTTGAGGTCAGGAGTTTGAGACCAGCCTGGCCAACATGATGAGACCCCGTCTGTACTAAAAATACAAAATTAACTGGGTGTGGTGGTGCATGCCTGTAATCCCAGCTACTCAGGAGGCAAGGCTGGAAAATTGCTTGAACCTGGGAGGCGGAGGTTGCAATGAGCTGAGATTGCACCATTGCACTCCAGCCTGGGCAACAAGAGTGAAACTCCATCTCAAAAAGAAAAAAAAAAAAAAAAAGAAATTTTGAGCTGAGTCACCCCATTGTAGGATTTCAGATGACACTTGCAGTGATGGAACTGAGGATAGTGTTAGCAATGGGGGATAGGATCCTGGGTTGGAAGTATTTTGGGTATGATAGGAGAGAAAAAGGAAGTCCACCTAGGCTAGGAGACAGTCAGCTCCCTCCCCTGGCCTTCTCTTCCAAGCATTCTAGGCTCCTGGAGATTCAGCAGTGAGCAAGGCAGAGCAGGTCTCTGCTTTTGTGGGAAGGAGGCAGAATGTCCTACTTATCAGTGTGGATTCTAGAGCCACAAACTTCGAGACTTGGATCCCAGCTTTACCATTTAGTGGTTGTGTGTCTTGGACAAGTTACTTAACCTCTTTGTGCTTTAGTTTTCTCATTTGTAAGAGGAGGACAATATTCTTACTTGCCTTATAGGCTTGTGAGAAACTGAAGTGCTTAGAACTGAGCCTGGCACATAGTAAATTTTCCATACAGTGTAAGCTTTAGCTTTGATCAGCTGCTATTATTATAAAGCTTACCATCTTATGTGCACACATATGGCATGTAATAGGCATGTGAGTGAATAAATGCGGAAAAAAATAACAGCTAGTTTTGAGAGATAATGGGTAATGCAATAGGTGTTAGATGCACTGGTCAGGGAAGGCCTCTCTGGAAGTTAGAAACTTGAGACAGGACCTGGATTTTGAGTAGGAGTTGGTCTCCTGGTGATCTGGGGGCAGAGGACAGCGGGCAGAGGGAGCAGTGCCAACAATTCACCGAGGCGGCAAAGAACGTGGCAGGTTTGAGGAAGAACTAGCAGATGAATGTGGCTCAAGTTGGGCACAAACAGGAGATGGAGGCCTGTAGGGCCTTTCAGGTCATGGAGATGAGGTTTCTCTTTTTTTTTATTTGGTAGTGGCAGGAGGATGGAGTCTCACTCTATCACCCAGGCTGGAGTGCAGTGGTGTGATCTCGGCTCACTGCAACCTCTGCCACCCGGGTTCAAGCGATTCTTGTGCCTCAGCCTCCTGAGTATCTGGGACTACAGGTGTGTGCCACCATGCGCAGCTCATTTTTGTATTTTTAGTAGAGACGAGGTTTCACTATGTTGGCCGGGTTGGTGGTGAACTTGTGACCTCAGGTGATCCACCTGCCTTGGCCTCCCAAAGTGCTGGGATTACAGGCATGAACCACTGCACCCGGGCGAGTTTTGATTTTATTTTAAGGGTGGCAGGTCCAGCTGAGCGGTGGCGTGATCTGGTTTCGAATAGGCTGTTCTGGGACACTGAAAGCATACTTACCTGTACCTAAGTGTGTTTTCAGGATGAAGTCAAGTGGAGTCCTCGTAGGTTGAGGGTGACAGTGACAACAAAGTGATGATGTTGACAACCTTTCACATATGCCACTGCGGGATGGTGGTGGAGCCAAAGGATTAGACTCCATGATGACCTATGGTCTCCTTTCCAATGTTGAGATGCCTAAAGCACAAGTTAGATGGAAAGAAACCCTATAACATCACAATCATTTATAAGTAGGTATTGAGCATCACTAAAAAGCCCAGGGTGCTTTAATTGACATTTTGGTTTCCTGGAATTGGGATTTGAAAGATTACCTGCTGAGATGGTTTCCATTTCTTGTTAACTTGTAATATGTGCACAATTTCTGCTTGAAAATACCTGTAAGAGACACCACTGAGAATGAAGCTGTCATTTGAGGATGCCTTCTACCTGTGGTACCTTTTGAACAAAGCAAGTGTGAAAGCATGTAATTTGAATTAGGGCAGGTAATAAAACTTCTGCTAATTTATGATGACACTGCACAGCTTCTAAGTCTTCTTCATGGTTTACCTGTGCCTTAAGCTAAGTGTGTTTCGATTAATTCTTGTATGTAATTGAGTTTGGTTCAAAGTCAAAACGTGAGGGTAATTAACTGCAGAACATGATCAAAATATTTTTTAGCCATCGACAAACTCATTAGTGAGAAAGGTTTTTTTTTTTGTTTGTTTGAGACAGAGTCCCAGTCTGTCACCCAGGCTGGAGTGCAGTGGTGCCATCTTGGCTCACTGCAACCTCTGCCTCCGGGGTTCAAGTGATTCTCGTGTTGCAGCCTCCTGAGTAGCTGGGATTACAGGAGCACGCCACCACACCTGGCTAATTTTTTGTATTTTTAGTAGAGACAGGATTTTGCCATGTTGGCCAGGCTGGTCTTGAACTCTTGTCCTCAAGTGATCCACCCTCCTCCGTCTCCCCACAGTGCTGGGATTACAGGCATGAGCCACCATGCCTGGCCCAAAAAAGATCTTTTAAATAAATTTTGTATGGCCTACATCTTAGCATCCCTCATCCCACTCTGTTTAAAAAATGGCTGTATATAAGTAATTACATCATTTAAGGTATTGGTGATGGTTTGCTTAATTCGTGAATATCTTATGACTTTTACAATATCATCTTATGTCACATAGGGGTTGTCTAGGGAGGAGCAGCAAAAAGTCACCACCAGTGCAGAGAGACATAGCCGAGTTCACCAAATGTTCCTGGCTTCTTGGCACTCAGGGTAGAACTGGGATGAAACACTTGCAAAGGACAACTTTGAAGGCACCAACCTAGGATGAAGCCATAAATAAAGACTGTCCTTTGGAATGGAGATTCTCCATCATTCAGTAGCAACTGACTTCAGCCTGGTATTTGTTTCTCTTGAATTTCCAGCTCAAAAATATAATTTGAAGTATTTTATATTAGTACATGCCAGCCACTGCCACCATCCCTCAGAAGCATCTTACATAAGGAAAAATGTGCAAAATAAGGATACTCAGGCTTGATACGGTCAGAGAAGAGCTTGAGAGAGTCAACAGCTGTCAGTTATGACTTAATCTTAGTCCAAGTCTGAGTGACATTTCATTGCAAAGGAAAAACTAGAGAGAAATCAGTGCAAAGATTTGGTGATGCAAAAATCATCTTTCTTTATTATTTTATTTTATTTTTAATTTTTATCTATTTATTATTTTGAGATTGGGTTATGAGACTGTCTAATTTTTGTATTTTTGGTAGAGAGGGGATTTTGCCATGTTGCCCAGGCTGGTCTTGAACTCCTAGGCTCGAATGATCCGCCCACCTCCACCTTCCAAAGTGCTGGGATTACAGGCTTGAGCCACTGTGCCCGGCCTAAAAACCATCTTTCAATTCAGACTTGGGTAATAAGGCATTCTAGAAAGTATTTTCTTATATTTTATGCCTTATATAAAATGTCGAAGACCCCACCATTTCAATATGCTGGTATGAGGACTAGAAATGACAGATTATTTTGTGGTCTAAATTCTTTTTCCTTTAAGTTTGGCCTGTGCTCCATAAAGAGACAGACATAATTTTGGAAATTCGCTTTCTTGGCACTGATGTGTTTGCTGAGTCAAGTCTTGAATTTTTAGAATGAAAACGAACTATTGCCATGAGTTGAAAGTTGGGCAGGAAGAACATTTCAATCATTTTTGGGTTAGGAAGAAAATCCAAGTTGACATTTCTCATGGATATTTACTGTTTTTTTTTTTTTAAATAGCTATTTCCCTTTTAATCTTTGCAACATAATATGAATGATTTGAATAAGTTTTTGCAGCTGTACAAAAATAACCCTGCCTATGGTACTATGTTAATTTGTTACTGGCTTTGCAATTTAGAAGATTTGATTATTTCAAACTCCACAGCCTCTATGATGTCCTCCAATGATCCCTGCCTCCTGGTATTTACACCTTCGTGCAGTCTGTTCCCAGGTCTGTGAGACCAATAGCCTAATGATGGCGTTTCACTTCCAGGATAAGGTTATAAAAATCTGCCTTCTGTCCTAGTCATCCTTTCTATTTCCCTCTCTCTTGGATCTCTTGCTCTGGGAGAAGCTATGCTGCGAGCAGTGCTGTGGAGAGGCGCGCACAGTGAGGAACTGAAGCCCCCTGCTGACAGCCATGCGAATGAGCTTGGAAGAGTATCCTTTGGACCAGTCAGGCTGTAGATGACTGCAGCCCCACTAACACTGCAGAGGTGTGAGAGATGTTGAGCCAGAACCACCCAGCTAGGCCAGTCTTGGATTCCTGACCCACAGAAACTGTCAGATAATAAATGCTTATTGTTTGAAGCCAATAAGACTGGGGTTACTTGTTACACAGCAATAAATAACTGATACAAACTGGCAACATAAGGTTGGTTAATCCATGCATCCATCCATCCATCCATCCATCCATCCATCCATCCATCCACCCATCCACCCATCCACCCATCCACCCGCCCACCCATCCACCCGCCCACCCATCCACCCATCCACTCCTCCCTCCCTCCCTTCTTCCCTTCCACTCTCCCTTCTTCCCTCCCACTCTCCCATTTGCTCACTCTTTATGCTTTCAATAAATGTTTGAGGGCCTACTATTTCCCAGGAACAGTGCATAGTGATTAGGATGCTAAGATGATTGCCACAATCCATGCTTTGAAGGAGCAAAATATCTAGTTGTCTTCAGCAAAACAAGAGTTGAATTCTACTTTGTTACTTTCATAGTATTAAATTTGAATTCTAGAAGTAAATAAGAAAGATTTTATTTTTCTGTACCTTTCCTTTTTTATATTCTTCATGCTAATTCTAAAAAAGGAACAATCAACATCCATTTAAACCATATTTGATGTATACTATAAAACTGAATTTTAGATGAAATTAATGCAAAGCATATTTTATGGCATCAGCATTTATAAATTATGTAATGCTTTAAGTGGATTATTTGTCTTCACTGTTTACATTTTTTTCCCTGATTATATGAATTGTTCTGAAAACAAAAAGGTACTAAGGAATTTAAGAAAGAAAATGAGACTTGGGTCAAATAAATAATAATATTGATAGAGTGCTTTCTCTATGCCATACTCTGTGCTAAGCAATTTATGTACATTTCTTTTATTAATCCTCATAAGGAATTGTAAGTATTATCCCTATTTTATGGATAATGAAACTAAGATTTAGAATAATTAGGAACAAAGTCCAAAAATCAGTAAGAATTGAAGGTGAATTTCAAATGCAGATCTAAGCTCTTAGCTGCTCTGTTGTGCATATGTTTATATGGCTGTGTAGTGACATGCAGTACCATGCTTCGGGAGTGCATAGTTTGGCTAGGAGACATTCACTTATACCATCTCCTGTGTGTACACAGAGCCCTTAAAGCGTGGTTTGGCCAAATTTGTATCAGAGTATCATGGGAGCTGCAATAGTCAGAACTTTAAATGGTGTATCTTATTAAATAGTGTACAACCCAAAGGAAATTTTTTCTATTTCCCTTACAAAGGTACTGAAGATGAAGAAAAAAGAGTAGAAAATACCAGGTTAGAGAACTTAACAAAAATTTACTTTATCTCATAACATTTTGATGACTGTTAGGAAAGGGGGCTGAGATGAGTGAGAATAGGGGGCACCTGTTCTGCTGAGAGGAGAACAAATTGCCTTTTATTTATTTTATATTTTATTTTATTTTATTATTTTTTGGGACAGGGTCTCACTGTGTCACCCAGCTGGAGTGTAGTGGCATGATCATAGCTCACTGCAGCCTCCAACTCCTGGGCCCAAGTGATCATCCCATCTCAGCCTCCCAAGTAGCTGGGACTACATGTGTGAGCCACCACACCTGGACTGTCTTACTTTTCATCTGAGTAAAAGTGTAGTTGGTAACCACCAGGGGGTAGTATACTAGTGAAGTGGTTGGGAGAACAAGACTTGATTGATTGGCTCTGGCTTTCGTAGGAGCACCGCTGTCTTTCATATGTTTAACTTTTATCAACTTGCTGGAACTCATTTGAGCTTATTTTCCATATATAAAATAAGAATAAAACAAACATGTTTTTGTGTTGTTCTGAGGATTAAGTGTATGCGTATATGTGCCTAATAAATGTTGACCGTGAATAGTTGAGTATCTGACTGCTTCTCTTGATGTTTTTCCCCTTGTTGTTCTTCATCGTTATTCTTATTGTTAGCAGCTGATCTCACCCAGTCCTAGCCCTTCAGGGGGGATCATAATGATTTTAGCAAAAATACATGATATTTTGGACTGAATAGAAACTGCAAATAAAAGGAAGTGAAATGGCTCTGGCCGAGTAAAGATCATATAGTGCCTACTGCCCAGAAGTTGTTTACATAATAGAAACAAAGTTAAAAGGAATACCTAATTAATTAATTTATTATAATTTTAATAAAGGAAGAAACATGTATATGTCACAGGCATATGTCTTAGACATAGGAACCTGACTGCATCAGAAAATATTTAAAACTACCAAGATGTAGTCAATTAACCAGCAAAATTTCTTCTGCTGAACATTTTCTAAAATATATTCTCTGCTCCTTTCTCGCAATAGTTAACAATTTGAATTAGCAACATTGGCTTTATGTTATAAACCTCTTTCCATGGTCTTCTCTCCTTCACCTTCTTTTCTGCTGCTAGTGTGTGTGGACTTCTTGTCTGCTGTCTTCTGTCCCTGTCAGTTTTTCAAATGAGAGATAAGAACTGCTTTGCAATGTGAGGTGGCAGAATTAGGGACCAGTCAGGCTGCCAGGCTGGAGGAAGGTGGGCCTGAGCAAGCCTTGCCCAAGCACCTCCTTTCTTATTTCCTAGAATAGTCTGTTGCCCTTTGCTAGTTCTCTCATCCCTGGCTAACAGCTTGTCCTATTTGCCTTTGGATTTTATTATCTGCTCCTTCTTGCTGAGGTACAACATGATTATTAAGTGTGCCCAAGAGGAAACTCCATTGAGCTCTTGGGGTGAAGCAGCGTAAGAAGTTTGCTCCTTAGGAAAAATAAAAATCTTAACTGGTTCTGGTCCTTGGTCACTGGTACAGAGGTGGAGAGAAGTAGAGCTGGTTAAAGTCCAGGGAAGTGTGTCAGGCAGGAAGCTGGGAGGGCTTCTCCCAGCAGGGTGCAGGAAGGCTTCTGTGTCTTGTGGAAGTGATGATGTGGCCGAGTCTGCTTCACGAGTCTTTGTAGATGATAACAGGGCTCCTGTGAGCCCTCAGGTTGTTCACAGTTTGCTTTCTTTGAATTGCGTGAAAACATGTGCTTGACTTGGATGTAGATTTTATTTCCTTTCAGGGTGGAGGGTTGCAGACAGTAGAAGATGTTGGCTGCCAGCTTGGAGTGACTGCCAGGGACAGCTGAAAGGGGAAATTTAACGAGAATGTTGAGGCCTGAAGTGCTTCAGGGAGCATTTCAAATTGCATCTCTTTAGAATCAGATGGTCTCCAGAGATCATAATGGGTTATGAGAGGTGCCAGGGTTTGTTTTCTTCAGGCTCAACGTCACTTAAGACCATAATCCATAGACTCTTAAGGAATGAAGCACAGTTCTACATTGGACCCACCTTCTTCAAGGATCTGAGGCTTAGTGGACCTTTTAAATAATGATTCATCAAATGTCATAGTTCATGGTTTTATTTATGTATTTTTGAGACGGAGTCTCGCTCTGTTTCCAGGCTGGAGTGCAGTGGCACAATCTTGGCTAACTGCAGCCTCTACCTCCTGGGTTCAAGTGATTCTCCTGCCTCAGCCTCCCGAGTAGCTGGGACTACAGGCGCCCGCCACCATGCCTGGCTAATTTTTGTATTTTTAGTAGAGACGGGGTTTCACCATGTTGGCCATGATGGTCTCAATCTCTTGAACCCGTGATCCGCCCACCTCGGCCTCCCAAAGTGCTGGGATTACTGGCATGAGCCACCGTGCCCAGCCTATTTATTTATTTTTTAAAACTGATCTATCTGTAGTTTTAGAATGCAGCTGATCCTTAGCCACACTGTGGCAAATATTCATTATTATTTGAATGTTCTCTTGGTGGCAAAGCCATGACCATTGAGACTTAATGTATCTGACTCTTGCTATAAACATGCTGTGTAACAAACTTCCCTGGAACCCATAACCTGCAACAGCAAGGATCTCATTATCTCAGTCATAGCTTTGTAGGGTAGCTTTACTTAGGGTGTGGATTGGCTGGTGTTAGCTCCAGAGTGTGGGGTTGGGTTCAGGTTTGTTCCATTTATTTCTGGAGTATAGGGATGCTGTAAAGAATTGTGAGCAATGGTTCAGTCCACCATACCATATTAAGCTTTCTTGATTCTTTTTTTTTTTTTTTAACAAAATTGTAAAGTATACCTGACACAAAATTTACCATTTTAGCCACTTTTGCATGTACACTTCTGTGGCATTAGTTATGTTTACATAGTTGTGCAGTCGTCACCACCATTCCTCTCCACAACTTTTTCATCTTCCCAAACTGAAACTCTTTATCGATTACATATTAAGTCCCCACTTCCTGGTACCCCCAATCCCTGGCAACCAACATTGTATTCTAGCTCTATGAATTTAATTATTCTTGGTACCTCATATAAGTGGACTCATAGAGTATTTGTCCTTTTGTGATCGGCATAGTTCACTTAGCAAAATGTCTTCAAGGTTATTCACGTTGTAGCATGTGTCAAAATAGTCTTCTTTTTTAGAGCTTAATAAATATTCTGCCATGTATGCACACCTCGATTTGTTTATTCATTCATCTGTTGATGGACAGTGGGTTGCTTCTGTTTCTGCTCCTTTCTCACTGAGTTCCCATTTTTCCTATGGGTGGAACCATCTGAGTTGGTTTAATGACTTTTGCCAACCAAGACCCTGAGCCCAATCATATTCATTCCTTTATTCAACAAATACTTATTAAGCCCCCATGGTATGCTGGCAACTGTTCTAAAGGAGCTTAAATGCTCTCAGTACTTAGAGCTGTGCTGTTCTATTAGGTGGTTGAGGGTTACATGTGCCTATTTAAATTTAATTAATGAAAGTCAAATAAAAAATTTTAAAATGCAGTTCTTCGATAATAGGAGCTGTATTTCAGGTGCTTAATAGCCCCACATGGCTAGTGGCTGCTGTTTTGGACAGCACATGATGGATATCTTCTTGCAGAAAGTTGTGTTGGACAGTACTGACTTAGAGGGTTTAGGGAAAGCCCTATAGCAGTGGTAAAGAGCAACAACTCCTTAAACCACAAGCTTATGAAGGGGTCACCTTGTGAGTGCAAGCGTGCTCTAGTTATTCAGCCACATTTGATCCAAAAGCTAGGCAGTCAGTGTCCTTCCCCAGCACTTGGGAAGGTGAATGAGCAAGCAGTTCAGTTTCTCCCAGGTCAGTGGCAATTTTATCCCCTAGGGAGCACTTAGCAATATCTGGAGATATTTTTGGTTATTGCAACTACGAGGAGGGGGAATGGAGGCCAGGGATGCTGATAAACATTCTACAATGCACAGGACAGCCACCCCCCAGCCCCTAACACAGAACCATACCAGCCAAAATGCCAGTAATTCCAAACTTGAAAAATACCTCCGCTCCTGGTGAAATGGTTACAGATAACAGCTAGGAACTGTGGAGCAATGTTTTGTGGCATGTGGAAGAAGCTACTACTGTACAGTGAGAGGAAATGAAGTCATGAAGATGGAGAGACTCCCCACGGTGTTCAAGTCTTCACTTCCCTTGTTCTCCAGACTAGCCTCAATTCTTCCCTTGGGTTTTATGAAGGACCTCAGTGTGATAATAACTTTACTCTTTCGCTTGAATTACTCTGAGCTGAGTGTTAGCCTTTTGGTAAATGTTCCTAATACAGCAAATTACGTAGTCCTTCTTTTGATTGTATCCCATGTAAAACTTGGTCTACAAATATGCTCTCTGACTACCTTGGATTTAAGGTCGTCTCATCAAATGTTTAGCATACGATAAGCATTTAATTGCATGAAACTTACAGGGATGTTATGACTAAATTTCAAACAAACCATTACATTTCTTATGAATAAAAGGTTATTTTAAATGGTCTTATGTAGAATATTCGTATATATGTAATTTAAAGTGAGAAAACTGTAGAATTAAAAAATTCAATCATAATAAAAAAGGGTATAGAGTGAAAAGTCTCTAATATCCTGACTTCTCCAGTTTCTTGTCCTAGAATTGTTTATACATATAGAAGTATACTTGTTTCCCCTCCTTTCTCTTGCTCTCCTTTAAAAAAATATAATATATATATTATATAGAGAATCTGTGCATATACACGCACACCTTATTTTAAAAATGATATGTGTATATGAGTTTCTGCTCCTTGTTTTTTTCCACTTCACGTTTACAGCTACATTTTAGAGCTCTTTTTCCATCAGCACCAAGATGGATTCCATTCTTTTCAATGACTTGGAGTTTACCTTTGAATCAGTGTTCTGTATGTAATTCATTAAGCCTGTCCTCTGCTGATGAGCATTAAGGTTCTTTTCAGACTTTTGTTTTTACAAATAATGCTGGAATCAGTAATATATCCTTGTATTTTGACCTTTATAATTGCATTTGTAAAATAAAATCCCAGTAGTGGACTTTTCTGGTTCAAAAGGTGGACACATTTCATGTTTTTGTTCGATATTGCCAAATTGCTCTTTCAAAAAGATGCATCATTTTTCACTTTTGCCAACTGTATAAGAACATGCCTAAAATTTAATTCCCTTTCTTACCATATTTTTCTTTCCATTTCTGTCTCTCACTTACTTGCTTCCCTTAGACCTACTCTAGAAGCTGTCAGGCTTTCAGTTCAAGGGTTTATCTCATTACATTCCGTACAGCACCAGTCATAGGAGCATTTTTGAAAGACATAACCTGTCTCCTTTGAGAGCACTGCCTCAGTTTCCTCCTTGACCCCCAGGGGTGGGCATTACCGCTGCAGACTCACGCCTCCTCCCCTTTAATCGCTGGCTCAGCTTCACCTGGATGAAATCCCCTTCCTCACTCTTCCTTCCCTTCCATCCCCTGGGAGGTCTTCAAGAGCTGGTACTCATCTATAGAGCCTGAGAAGTTGAAATCTGTTAACTTGCCTTGGGTGCTTGCCAGTACTTAAAGACAGGCCTGGTTGGACCACTGCATTCTTTGTCTTTGTAGGAGAAGCCATATTTGTTTGCATGTACAGTGTCAAGAAACGTTTCCTGTCGACTGCTTTGGCCTGGCATTTCCATTAACACTTTCAATTGGGAGATGGTTTCTCTAGCTTAGCTGGCAGAGGACCCAGTTTTACAGCCCATCTGCTTCTCTCTCTTTCTCAGCCATTGGCCCCAGTTGGGGCAACCTGTAACTTGAATCTGTGGCCTATAGATTTTAACTGGGATACTTTTTGGAGGGGAGGCAGGTGGGGGTGGGGAAATCCTTTCATCCTGACATTATTGGCATAACCTTTTTTTTCAGTACGCTTCCATTTTTGAGGAGGAGATGACACTCTGGGCTCTTCCTTGCTCTCCTCCCAATGTTTTCTTATGAAAAATTTTAAACATACAGCAACGTTGAAATAATTTTTTAGCAAACACCTGTATGCCCGCTACTTAGATTCTGCCACTGACATTTTACCATGCTGTTTTATCACATAGCTGTCCAACTGTCTATCACTCTGTCTACCTTTTTGGGCTTTTTCAGTGATGTTTCTCCAGCATTTCAAAGGCACCATGGTATGGGTAGTTAGGAATATGTGCTGTGGTGCCAGATTGTCTAGGTTTGAATCCTGGCTCTACTGTCCACTAACCCTGTGACTCTGGGCAAGTTGCTGAGCCTCTTTGTGCCTCAGTATTGTCATCTGTATAATGGAAATCGCGATAGTGCTAACTTCATAGAGTTTTGTGAGATTCAGTGTATTAATACATGTACGACATTTAAAACAACGGTTACTGTCTATTAACTATTTGGTATATGAAGGAGAGTAAGTGCTAAAGTAATGTTCATTTCATGGATTTAAAAAAGACTAATTCAGTAGGTGTCATGGATTTTAGGGAGAAGCAACTGTGTGCCTGGTACTGTGCCAGACATTTTATGTACATTGCCTCATTTGGTCTTCAAAACCACCTTAAGCAGATTATCCCCACTTGCAGATGAGCAAGCTGATGCCTCGTAATTAGCAGCAATGGGGTTTGATCACAAATCTATTTTATTTCTATGGCCATAATCTCTAGGCTTTGGCCACGCCCCCACTCTCCCCACTCCCCACTCCCCCCTACCCCTGCCCACCTATCCTGGAGTACAGTGATGCCATCATAGTCCACTGTGACCTCGAACTTCTAGGCTCAAGCAATCCTCCTGCCCTGGCCTCCCAGTAGTTGCCCTTTCTCTTTTTGTCAGTCACAAGATGCAGAAATTTCAGGATTCTATAAGGTGGCAGAGATTTCTGTGATTGAATAAAACAAATAGGTAGACGCACCTAATTATTATTATTTATTATTATTATTATTTTGGTGTAACTTTTAGCTATTGAAAAGTCAGTCTTGCAGAAGAGAGAACACCTTGCTGTTTTTTGTGGTTTGGTAAAATACTGTCCCTTCCATTAGTATTTCCAATTCAGAGGGCTTTTGCTGTATGGGCTTTAACTGACTTAGCTGAATAGGAATTACCATGGGGTATTTTGGCAGTGCCATCATTGGTCACCTGTTTAGCTTCTGAGATGCTAGCAAATTACTCTTAGTTTGTTGTCCAAAATATTTTGTGGGAAGAAGGTTAGAAAATAGAAATAAGTATACTACTGACTCTATCTTATACACGGAAGTTTTGAGGACAAACCACACTCCAGTTGGTCATTTACCCTAGATTGTGGCATTGATACCGTCTTCTATCTCTGAGAAGTAGCCCATAGTAAGCAGTATAAAGAGGAGGGTGACTGGTGGGGCGTGATGGCTCACATCTGTAATCCCAGCACTTTGGGAGGTGGAGGCAGGCAGATCACTTGAGGTCAGAGTTCGAGACCAGCCCAGCCAACATGGCGAAATCCCGTCTCTTAAAAATACAAAATATTAGCTGGGCATGGTGGTGCATTCCTGTAATCCCAGCTACTAGGCAGACTGAAGCAGGAGTATTGCTTGAACTTGGGAGATGGAGGTTGAAGTGAGCCACTGCACTCCAGGCTGGGCGACCGAGTAAGACTCCGTCTCAAAAACAAACAAACAAAACCAAAAAGAAAAAAAAAAGGGTGAAACGGAGTCCTCAGATTTTGTCTTCTCACTTGAGTTCCTGCTTCAGTTCAAATTCATTCCTTTCCTCCTCTTCCATTAGTCCTTTCTCAGTTCTTGAGATTACATCAAATAAGTCTCTATTAGGTGTTAATATGTCTTCAGCACCCCCTAACATTTGCTAATTTTCCTTCCTAATTGAGAGACCATACCTTTTAATGGCAAGATTTTGCTTTCAATGTATTTGCTTTTAGTTACTTTATTTTTATGGCAGCTGGTTCTGCATGTCTATTCCTAGAGGTGATATGAAGTTTCCATTTAAAATATATTTAATTACATGAAAAGAAAGTGGTTTTAAAAAGGGTAAAGTGGAATAGTAGAAGTGGTACCCATATGTGGCAAAAGTCAGGAGGCTGGGATGCAAATGATGGAAGTTCTTTTGAACACTGAATTAAATGATCCTCGGAGTTTGTATGTCTGGTCTCCATTGACAATGGATACTCTGGGCAGATGGAACATTTACCAAATAGTTGCATCTGTTTTGAAGGTACTCAGTGGAAAACCATTTATACTCTACATCTGTTTCTTGGCTAAGAAAAATATATGCAGTAGATTCTGGCCACTTAGGAAAGTTTTAGAGCAAGGCTAATTATGCCTTGGGGCTTTGGCTGATGTGCTTGTCTTTATGAAAGAGTTCTTGGTATCATCAGTACCTAGAAGTAGATATGCATATGCATATAGTTTCCAGGAGGGTTTCTTATTGAAATTCTTTCCATTTCTTGTGTGGCCTGGACATCCACAAAAAGGGGACTGTGTATCTGTTGGACTTGGGGGTGGCTTCCTAAGGCTGATGAACATAAAAAAGGGGCATCCTCAGGGAATCCCCTGAAAGTGAACCTAGGATATGCCTGAGGATTTGCATGATTCCTGGGGATTCTGGTCAGGGAGACAAAGGTGTGCAGCTGCTCAAAAAATCTGTCTGAGTGGAGTTAGTGCTAAACAACCTGAAGTTTGGAGAGGAGTGGAAGTTAAGGGCGATAGCCCTGCCTTGAAAAGAGAACCACATACTCACCGGTGATAACTTGTGGACAGTTCATGGAGCTATGAGAATGGGAGCAAATGAAAGAGATGGTGGTTCCCCCCGCCCCCGCACTACCCCCAAGAGGTATAAAAGGATATACCTTTCTTTCTATCTCAATAAGAAAGGAACCAGTGACTCATGCCCTGTTCTATGAAGTGTTCTTCTCTCTATGACTCATTCACTCTCTGACCCACAGATATAAGTCCCTGTTTGGAGTGTCAAGGTGATTTCAGATGACCTTTCTTTCTCCTTTGTAGGGTCTGATTTTGATATCAGTAGGGAGGTGATACTCTCACAGTTAGGGCTGCCATACCTCAGCAGGTGAGTGATTTGGCTTCTCTCAAGTCTTAACATTGTTTTTGTTTGTGGATCTCTGACGCTAAGGTAATTACTGGGGGCAGAGGTACACTGTGAATGAGACAGGGACAGGATATTGAAAGACAGGGCAGGGCAGTTGCTATGCTTAATGGGTTAAAATTGTGTTGGTTTCTTAGTCTTCAGGATGGTGGCTCAAAGCTTCCTTGCAGAAATGTGATGCAGTAAAGATTAATGTTAACACCCTTAACAATTCTATTAGATGAACTAGACTCAGGAATCTGACTCACTGCCCTTCATTGGAAGCTTGGCTTAGTCATTTCCCAGCCTTGTGGTCTCAGACAAATTTCTTAATCATTATGAGCTGTATTTGTCTAACATATGAAAAAGTGTTGACCTTCAGTCCACAGATATCATTAAGTACCACTCTATCCCTGGCATTGTGCCAAATCTTGAAATAAATAAATGTATACAACAAGCAAAGCTCTCTGTCTTTATGAAATTTTTCTCCTGTTTTGGGAGTGTTGTGCTATTTCAAGTAAAATAGTGCATATTAAAGTAGTTTGCATAGGGCCCTTTTAAAATCATATAAGAATTATTATAGAAAAGTTACAAACTGCCCATCCTACATTACATTGTCATTATTTTTATTTATTTATTTATTTAGAGACTGAGTCTCGCTTTGTCACCCAGGCTGGAGTACAGTGGCGCGATCTTGGCTCACTACAACCTCCGCCTTAGGGGTTCAAGTGATTCTCCTGCCTCAGCTTCCTGAGTAGCTGGGACTATAGGCGCATGCCACCATGCCCAGCTAATTTTTGTGTTTTTAGTAGAGACGGGGTTTCACCATGTTGGCCAGGATGGTCTGGATCTCTTGACCTTGTGATCCACCCACCTTGGCCTCCCAAAGTGGTGGGATTACAGGCGTGAGCCACCACACCTGGCCGAGCTACTTTTTTTTTTTTTTTTAAGAGACAGAGTCTCGCTCTGTTGACCAGGCTGGAGTGCAGTGGTGCGCTTTCGACTCACTGCAACCTCCACCTCCCGGGTTCAAGCAATTCTTCTGCTTCAGCCTTCCCAGTAGCTGGGACTACAAATGCCACTCCCAGCTAATTTTTTTTTTTTTTTCCCACTGTGTTGGCCAGGCTGTTTTCGAACTCCTAAGCTCAGGCAATCCATCTGCCTTGGCCTCCCAAAGTGCCAGGGTTACAGACGTGAGCCACTGCACCTGGCCAGATTGTCATTATTTTAACAGCAGAACTCTCTGAACAAATTACTTCATTTTTTTGTATGCAGTGTTTAAAAAAAAAAACTCATCTTGTTTTAACTTTTTTTTTTTTTTTGCTGACTCGAGGTAAAACCTAATTTCTCTGCTCATTTTGTTGTGACTTTCTTTTTCGTTTCTCCTCTTCTTCTTTTTCTTCTGCTTTTTTTTTTTTTTTTTTCCACGAGACAGAGTCTCGCTCTGTTGCCCAGGCTGGAATTCAGTGGCATGATCTCTGCTCACTGCAACCTCTGCCTTCCATGTTCAAGTGATTCTTGTGTCTCAACCTCCTGAGTAGCTGGGATTACAGATGTGGGCCACCACGCCCAGCGTTTTTAGTAGATATTGGGTTTCACCATGTTGGCCAGGCCGGTCTTGAACTCCTGACCTCAAGCAGTCTTCCCACCTCAGCCCCCTGAAGTGCTGGAATTACAGGCGTCAACCACCTCGCCTGGCCTGTGTCATGACTTTCTAATGGACGTTTTGATGTAACAAAGCTGATCTTCCTAAATAAGCAAGTTGGAAAGTACATTTGTTGTGTGTGTAGCTCCTGGAGGAACTTTAGTACACTTGAAAAATACAATTCAGAGGCCGGGCGCGGTAGCTCACGCCTGTAATCCTAGCACTTTGGGAGGCCGAGGCCGGTGGATCACGAGATCAGGAGATCAAGACCATCCTGGCTAACATGGTGAAACCCTGTCTCTACTAAAAATACAAAAAAAAATTAGCCGGGCATGGTGGCGGGCGCCTGTAGTCCCAGCTACTCAGGAGGCTGAGTAGGAGAATGGCGTGAACCACTGCAGAGCTTGCAGTGAGCGGAGATCGCACCACTGCACTCCAACCTGGGCGACAGAGAGAGACTCCGTCAAAAAAAAAAAAAAAAATACAATCAGATTAATGTCCATGAGAACAAACAGTCCAAATATGCTTTCTTCTTATCTTGAAACTACTGATATGCCAGATAGGAGGAGACAAACAACCTCTTCATGAAGACTATGCCCAGTCACTTCATGGAAACTGTCCCAATTTGGAAATAGCTTTTTCCAAAGCATTTAGCTGATTTGCTTAGGTGGCTCCCAGACTCATAGCTCTAACCAAGCAATTTGCTGTAAACTTCTTTCTTCTCAGCACAATGGAACATTCATGATGTTTATCTGGCAGAAACTTTATTAAGGGAAGCCTGACAGGAAGGTCGGGGGAAGAGGAATGGAGTCTGTCTTTATTGGAAAGTTTGTTTCTTGAAACGTGTAAAATGACACGAATGGATGTGGTTCTTTGATATCAGTTCACCTCCTGACTGCGTTGAATACAAGGAACCCTGTTTTCTGCGGAATGCCTTAGTAAGGCACTATCTAGGCACTCACTAGACCTTTAAAAACAAGTCATTAGTTTCTCCAAGAGGGCTTCATTTTAATATTATTTTCTAAGATACCCTGCATAGCATATTTAAGGGTCTTTCTATGTTGAATGCACAAATGATTTTTCAGTGGATTTTTGGGGGGTTTTTACATATTTTCCTTAATTTACATGAGGACTCTTTATTATACTGATCATCTATTTAGTTAACAGTGTACAGTTCAGTTATGCATTTTTCAGTGTTGCATAAGGAACTGGAGTTGAAAATAACAGTTGTAGTTACCACCTAGGAAGGGAGGGGATGAATAATTGAATGAATTTAAAGAGGTGAGGGGAAATGCATTATGGGTAGATAGTACCAAGCTCAAGGTGACTTACTTCTGTAGATTTGTGTTGACTAATTCTTTGACTGGACAGAGACCAGTTCGTTTCCTAGCTGTTTGTCCTACCTTTAATGCATTGCAGTAAGTGGTAATAGCCTGTTGCAGGGGTATACCAAATGGACACAGGAATGCCCCCTTCTGCCTTCCCCTCTTATCCCTAGATGAATGGTGTCATGGAAATTCAAAGGTTATTCTGGGATTTCATGTTAGTTGAAAGCAAGTTTACTTATTTCTCATTTGGCATGTCAATTTTTGCAGGCCTGCCATTTCAGGCTGGCCCATGCTCTGTACTGCCTATAGCATAGAAAAGACAGATGAACTTATAGCTTAGAGCCAAGGTACAGAAAGTAAATAAGAGTGATGTCTTCTTAATAGACAAGGAAGGAATCTATTTAACTGGGGTATTTCAACTCTTTTCTCAGAATTTCTTTTCTTTGTGGCCATATAGGAGCAAGGATGGTGAAGTTATATGGAAACAAAGGTGGGGAAATTACAGACAGAAATGGAAGAGTTGAAAGGAAGGAAGGATAACAAGAGCCCACCTCCCTGCAGTCTGCTCAAGGGAAATCTTGTACAATTTGTGTGGACAATGAAATTTATAATTTTGGGTTCAAGCCTGGGTGACTTTCTCCTCTCTGATTATAGGAAAAAATATTATAATTAAATTAGGATTAGGCACTTTTCCCCCTCTTCAGTGTCCTTACATAGGACAGTTATCCTTTTTGTTTGGTGACCACAAGGACCAGTGACATCCTAGTTTTCTTGGAATTGTTTGTACTTATTGCTTTATTAGAAACCACTCTATAGTCAGATGTCTGCCCACCCTTCTTCAGTTCTTTTCCCCCAAGATGTCAAAACCCTGGTGAGGAATCTGTGAAATGTGAACTATGATTTGGTTGTATGAGGTTCAGTGAAAGAGCTGGAGGTTTTCCCAGCAGAAGGCTAAAGCAGAATTGTCTAGACATCACTTTTTTCTTATCTAGTGAAGCTTTTCTGGGAGCTTTTCCACATGAGGAATCTAGGCTCAAAGGAAAATGAGTTTGACTGGCTAAAAGCTCATCTGGCAAGTTTAAATCACTCCGGAAACATACAGAGCTGCAGTCATTGGTTTGACAAGAACAGAAAGATACTTGTCTCTGTTGTTGCTAGTATTAAAAGAGAATTTATTGGCCGGGCGCGGTGGCTCACACCTGTAATCTCAACTCTTTGGGAGGCTGAGGCAGGTGGATCATGAGGTCAGGAGGTCGAGGCCATCCTGGCTAACACGGTAAAACCCCGTCTCTACTAAAAAATACAAAAAAATTAGGTGGGCGTGATGGCGGGCTCCTGTAATCACAGCTACTCTGGAGGCTGAGGCAGGAGAATGGTGTGAACCCGGGAGGTGGAGCTTGCAGTGAGCCGAGTTTGTGCCACTGCACTCCAGCCTGGGCGACAGAGTGAGACTCTGTCTCAAAAAAAAAAAAAAAAAAAAAAAGAGAATTTATTCATTTGTCCATTAAGACATTAGGATGGGCGTGGTGCCTTATACCTGTAATCCCAGCACTTTGGGAGGCTGAGATGGGAGGATCACTTGAGTCCAGGAGTTTGAGACCAGCCTGGGAAACATAGGGAGACCTTGTCTCAATAATAATAATAATAATAATAATAATCTTAATAATAATAAAAATGCTGGGATGGTGGCCCATGTCTGTAGTCCCAGCTACTCAGTAGGCTAAGGTGGGAGGATCTTGAACCCAGGAAGTAGAGGCTACACTGAGCTATGATCACACCACTGCACTCCAGCCTGGGTGACAGAGAGAGACCCTGTCTCAAAAAAGGAAAAACCAAAATAACAAAAAGAGCATCACTCACTTACTGTGCACAGACATAGTGCCTTGCCCTGGGGAATCAGTGATGGGTAGAATAGTGATGTTCTTTGTACTGAATTAAATCATTGTATAGCTAAGAGGATAAAGACAACTTGAGTAAAGGGCAAGTAGGAAAGGAATAATGTCTTAAGGGAGTAGAAGACAAAGGATGCAGTAGAGAGGAAGGAGAAATCAGAGAACGTTTGAATGCAGTAAGCTTGAGGTGAGCCTGAGATATTTTTGGAATTTAACCAAAGGAAGGGGCTGTCAAACAAAGCTAGTTCAGAGTCCCACGATTTGTATCTTTTGGAGTGACTGTGCCCTCAGAAACTTCCAGAGACTTTTAGAACTCATTCAGGCTTTGGCTTTGGCAGTTGTAAGAAGCACCACAATTCTTTCTACTCTGGACAAGGGGCAAAATGTGTTTTTTTTTTTGTTTTTTTTTTGAGTTACAGTCTCACTCAGTTGGCCAAGCTGGAGTGCAGTGGCACGATCTCAGCTCACTGGATCCTCTGCCTTCGGGGTTCAAACGATTCTCATGCCTCAACCTCCCCAGGAGCTGGGATTACAGGCACACGCCACTGTGCCCAGCTAATTTTTGTATTTTTAATATAGACAGGGTTTCACCATGTTGGCTAGGCTGCTCTCGAACTCTTGGCCTCAAGTGATCCTCCTGCTTTGACCTCCCAAAGTGCTGGGATTATAGGCCTGAGCTCCCCCGCCTGGCTAAATGTGTATTTTTGCTCACAAGCACCATGGGCATCAGCTTTAAACCTCCGATATATGGGCCATATTACCCGGAACTCTGTTGTCTTCTGTACGACTTTTGGAAGTTAAGTCTACCCATGCAGATAAGGATATTTAATTCCACACTAACCTCAGCTTCTCTTAGGAACCACTGCAGAGAATGCCCAGTTTTTACCCAGTCTAAGGCTATTTTCAGTCAAGGCATGAAATGACTTTGTCATTGCAGTAAACCCTAGTCACTGTGCAGGTAAGCCTCTTCTTGAGATGGATTGCATGCATACCTTTTTGATGATACAATAAGCAGGTCTTTATTGGATGTGAACAGAGTTTAAAATGTTGCTGAGTTGAACATTGGAGGGTGAAGGGATTTCTCCATAGAGTTGTTCCTGAATGTTAAGAATATTGAGCTAAATTTAGAATGTCTTACACTGTACCTATTTTTTCCTGTGTAAGTCTCAAAAACTTGATTTAGACTTGAAGGTTTTATGAATGTCCCTACTTTTTTGTTTTAAGAGGGAGGAAGAGGGAAGGAGAGGGAGGTCATTTGATTGAGAAGGGCATAAATCGCAGTGGATGAGTTACCACAAAGTCAGTCCACATGGGTTACAACAGTTCAATCAAGAACTAGGCCAGGCGCGGTGGCTCACGCCTGTAATTCCAGCACTTTGGGAGGCTGAGGCGGGTGTATCACCTGAGGTCAAGAGTTAGAGACCAGCCTGAACAACATGGTGAAACCCCCTTTCTACAAAATTAGCTGCGCGTGGTGCTGCATGCATGTAATCTCAGCTACTTGGGAGGCTGAGGCAGGAGAATCACTTGAACCTGGGAGGCAGAGGTTGCAATGAGCCAAGATCATACCACTGTACTCCAGCCTGGGCAACAAGAGCAAAACTCCATCCCCAAACAAAACAAAACAATAACAACAACAACAACAAAGAACTAAAACATAATAGCAACCAGGAAGCCCCCGGGTAGGCTCACTCCCTGGTAACCATTGTCCTGACCTCTATTCCCATTTTCTTGTTTTGGAACTTTGTACAGATAGATTCACTCAGTATGGATTCTTTTATACCTGACTTCATTTCCTCAACATTGTATTGAGATTTGTCCATGTCGCATGTAGCTGTAGTTCATTCCTTTTTCTTTTCTTTTCTTTTTTTTTTTGAGGTGAAGTCTTGCTCTGTGGCCAAGGCTAGAGTGCATTGGTGCAATCATGGCTTATTGCAGCCTCCACCTCCCAGGCTCAAGCGATCTTCCCACCTCAGCGCTCCGGGTAGCTGGGACTACAGGCATGTGCCACCATCCTCAGCTAATTTTTTTTTTTTTTTTTTGTAGAGACAGGGTTTTGCCATGTTATCCAGGCAGGTCTTGAACTCCTGGCCTCAAGTGATCTACCCATCGAGGCCTCCCAAAGTACTGTATTATAGATGTGAGCTAGTGTGCCCAGCCCATTTTGACTTCTGTATAATACTATAGCATGCATATATCTACATTTACTCATGTGTCCTACTTTTGATGAGATTTGTGTTGCTTGTAGTTTGGACTATTACAAATTATGATACTGTCATTATGCCTTTTGGTATATATGTATTTTCATTTCTCTAGGGTATGCCCCAGAGTGGACTTGTAGGATTGGGTTAGACTATGCATTTTTCTAATCCCAATAACATAATTTTTTTTGAGAAGGATTCTCACTCTGTCACCCAGGCTGGAGTGCAGTGACGTGATCTTGGCTCACTGCAGCTTCTCCCTCCAAGGTTCAAGTGATTCTCCTGTCTCAGCCACCCGAGTAGCTGGGATTACAGGTGTGTGCCACCATGCCCGGCTAATTTTTTTGCATTTTTTATATAGAGATGGGGTCTCATCATGTTGGCCAGGCTGTTCTTGAACTTCTGACCTCAAGTTATCCTCCCGCCCCAGCCTCCTGAAGTGCTGAGATTACAGGTGTGAGCCACCATGCCCTGCCTTCAATAGGTAATTTTAAGCAGTGTTCCAGCTCTTCTAGTTTATGTTACCACGAGTAGTCTATGGGTTTCCATTATTTAACGTCCTTGTCGGCGCTTGGTATTGATGATCTTTTAATTTTAGCCACCTGAAAGTATGCCTACTTTGAATTTTTTAAATTTCTGTGTTTCACTGTAAAGAAATGAGAGTGAGGTTTAGAGCCAGAAACTCTGAATGAGTTTAGCTTTAACCCTGGTTGAAGGGCTACTAGGTGATCATTTGAATCCTTAACTGAAGGTGGGGCCATTTTGTTAGACCTCACCCTACAGAATCTCACACACCAAGGTCCAAATGCCGGTGGCAGGCTATGTAAACCTACATAGTTATTTACCTCTTTGAGACTCAGTCTCCTTATCTGCAAAGGGATGTCATTTTAAATTCCTCACTGAGTTGGTATGAAGAGCATCAGTCATTCCACCAAAAAGCACTTAGTTCCTGGCCCATAGTTATTATCAAACAGTGAGTCACAGGAAGATGTGGCTAGCTACATTGCTGTAGAATACTCTTATATTTATTTTAGTTTATCTATTTTTAGGGGAAACAAAGTTATTTCACCCAGAGCATTAGACGTCAAAAGTCGATATATCCTTTCTGGAACTGCCTTGTTTGTTTGATGTCCTGGTGTTTTGAAGGCTGGCATGTTTATGGCCGGGCAGAACCATAAACACTCCTTCGGCCCAGGGCTGCCCTGGATTTGTGTATATTTCATACATGGGCAGTGGAGAAGGAAATCATCTTCAGCTTGTGTTTTGACACAGAGAAGTTTTGCTTTTCGTTTATCTACTCTCTGCATCCTCCACCGAAAACAAACAGAACACTCCGGCATGGGTAAATATTGTGACTGGCGGCCTCAGTGGTGTTGTTTTTCTCTTTGCTACAATTGCTGAGAGACTGATGGTGGCATTGTAGAAGATCCATGGTTGTCATTCTGATACTTCAACCAGAACCATAGCAGTTCTGGAAATGAAAAAGTGAAGTAAAGAAAAATAAGAATTACAAGACAATTTTTTTTTTCCCAAGGGAAATTGTAAGGCATTTCAAGGACGGAAAGGCAAAAATGTTATATGGTTTTGCATTTCTTCTCCTAGCAGCGATATTCATCATGCCACCACTCCTGAGCCTTAGAATAGATAGACTCTTCAAAGACAGCTGAGCTTCATTTCAGGTGGGTTCCCTCCGAGCCTTCTCCTGCTTCATTTGCCCTGCTTAGTGAAACTCAGCTAGAATCAAGGTGCAACTGGTCTAGGAGGCTAGGAGAGGTGTAACCACTTACTATGTAGCCACTGAGAGTTTGGCCTGGTGGAATTTCATTTGCAATTAATTACGTTTATTTATTTATTTAGTTTTAAGAGGCAGTGTTGTCCAGGCTGGCCCTGAACTGCTGGGCTCAAGTGATCCTCCTGCTTTGGCCTCCCAAAGTGTTGGGATTACAGGCGTCAGCCACCACACCTGGCCAAGGTTATTTTTTATTAGCTTAAAAAGTTATTTACCTCTAACGTGTTTTCTTCGCTTCCCCCCTCCTCCCTGTCTCTGTGTTTCTCCCCACCTCTCATTCTCTCTTTCTGTCTCTGTCTCTCTCTTTCGGGAAGTTAAGTAAGGGAAGAAAGACCAGATGAGAGAGGTTAAAACTGCTGGGCTCTGATTTCACAAACAGGTAGTCTTTTACTAACTGCATGATTTTGAGCAAATTCCTTCATTTTTCTAAGTCTCAATTCTTTCATCTCTCACTGGAGGTAACAGTTGTACCTCTTTTGTTATGAGGGTTATGTTCAGAATGACAAATGTCAGAATTTGCACAAATAGCAACAGCTGCCCTTACCTGGCACTTCCTCAGTGCCAGGCACTGTTCTGAGTACCTGCTTGGTATATATCCCAGCAGCCCTGGGGGTTGGGGCCTGTGGTTTATAGGTGAAGGAACTGAGGCAGAGAGTGTTTAAGAAACTTGACTTAAGATTCCTCCAGCAACAAGTGGCAGAACTGAGATTGGAGTACGAGGCTGTGTAGTCCAGAGTCGAGGTCTTCTGTCGCAGCACTGCCATTTCCCCGCCGTGCCGCCTGACAACACACCCCGCCCCTCCTCCTTCTCTCTGTAGATAACTATTTCAGTTTGGCATAACTTCCTTTGTAATTTGAAGCAACAAACCTGGGGTCAGACACTCCACTGCCTGTGCATCTTGCCTGTTTCCGGATCCGCCGTGTCACAGACATTTTCTATGTCAGTGCCTATGGCTCTACCCAGGTAAAAAATTAACCACCTTGGCGAGCGCTGCCCATGTCGCTCCTGCTTGCCGGGGCTGGCTTTCTTTCTGAGCAACCCCGTTCTAGCTGGCCTGCTGCCTAGGCCCTGGCTTTCTTTCCCACAAAATAGCTTCTGAGAAAAACTGTGGGAAACAAATGGCTTCAGAGGTTTTTAGAAACAGAAGTGCAAACTCTAACAAATTTCATCTGGCCCAAAAATGTTATTACCCAAAATCTTGAAAATATTTTCTTATAGGATTATTCCCCCAAGGTTGTTAATCTGAGAACGATCCAGGCCTAATAGGCCTGACTTTTTGCCCCCTGATGTTGGAGTCTTGAGTAGTTGAGTGCCAGAGTATGGGGGGTTGGGGTAAAAATATTCCTCTGGAGGAAATGAAGTCATTTTATTTAACATTATAGCTACCGCTGGGACTCTATCATTTTAGAAAGGGAATGCCAGTTCACACAGCCAAATGAAGCTTTTAAATTAGTCCAAGAAACCTTTTAAAAGGTAGCACTAGGTTTTCAGTTCCACAAACATTTGAGTCTATCTGTCCTAAAGAGTCTTGCCATAGTTAAATTTTACCTAACGATCATTGCCTTTCTAGATAAATGTTATTGTAACATTATCTGCTTCTCTCTTTCAGTGGTTGGCATTTTACTTTCGGTGCTACAGAGTGGCAGCAAGCTACACTGTTTCTGTGCTGAGGTTGTTGTCTGAGAGAGATTTATCTGGCCCTGTGAGCCCCGCACAGCAGGGAGACAAACCTTCATTTGTTCAGTGGAGAAAAGAATGTGGCCTTGTACACCTGCCTCCCTGGATACACCTGTAGGGCTGGTTTCCCTGCTGAAACCTCCCTGTGGAGCTCTTGACACTGGTGCAATTGGCTCAGCCCTGGCAACAGTGTCAACAGAGACTGGGCTCGGAGGGACCCAGGTTTCCGTGTCCTTCTCTTGCTGGTTAAATCCCAAGTATGTGTGTAATCGCTCTCAGGCTGGGGAGGTGAAGTTGAAACCTGGCTTATCACTGGGCCTAGATTCTCCTGTAGCATATTTTAGATAAGAGTGGAAAAAATGCCAGGCCAAGCATTAGCTGCCCTGAGACTGAGGAGCTTTGTTTTTCCTCATGAAGGCCTTTGGTTTCGTCTGGAAATCTGCCTGTGAATAGGCCAGAAGGTATAAAGGCAGCTGTCCTTACTTATCTAGTTTTAATTTTTCAGCAAGTGATTTGGAAGCAAGAATGAAGATTTGATTAGAACCTTTGCTCACTTGCAATGAGTAGAGTCTTGTTGCTTGTTTTCGTTTGGCATTGCCCTCCCTTTGAGAACACCATAGGCAGTTGCTCTCTGTTGGAATTCCAGTTCTGTGACCTTGGGCAAATTACTTAACCTTTCCCTGAGCCTCAGTTGTCTCATCTGTAAAAGGGGGATAATAATAGTACTTGACTCATAGGTTGTATTAGGGATTGCAGAGTTAGTATTTGTAGTCCTTAGAACAGTATCTGCACATGGTAAGTGTTATGAAAGTGTTTGTCAAGACAAACAACAGGAAATACTTTGTACAGTTAATTATATGAAGTGCCAGTGATATTTATGTGGCTTTTTGTTGTTGTTTGTTTGTTTTTGAGATGAAGTCTCGCTCTGTCGCCGAGGCTGGAGTGCAGTGGCATGATCTTGGCTCACTGCAAGCTCCGCCTCCTGGGTTCACGCCATTCTCCTGCCTCAGCCTCCCAAGTAGCTGGGACTACAGGCGCCCGCCACCACGCTTGGCTAATTTTTTGTATCTTTAGTAGAGATGGGGTTTTACTGTTTTAGCCAGGATGGTCTTGATCTCCTGATCTCGTGATCCACCCGCCTCGGCCTCCCAAAGTGTTGGGATTACAGGCGCGAGCCACCGTGCCCGGCCTTATGTGGTCTTTCTGGTTGGTAAATATTCTAACACACACAAATTAATCATTAGATCAAAAGAATTGTGTTTTGGTACGTAGTTAAGGTGCTCTTTTCTTTTAAATATACACTCCTTGCTGTTCTTCCTGTTCCCTTTGCAGAGCAAAAGTATCGGAAAAAAAACAAGTGCAAGCACTTCCTTCTAATATTGGTTTAGTTGTGGTCAAAAACAGGAATTATGAGTCATGAACACCAAATTAACAGGAATGAGCCAAGGCAAAATTACATCCTAAGAATGGGGGTCATCTTTGACAAACAGACACACAGATTCATCAGGCATTAAAACAGCATTCTTAACCTTGGAATCCACGGGTCCCCAAAAAGTCTGTCAGAGAAATAGGGGATCTGCAAATTTGGGTGGGCTAAGAGTTATCTATCTACACTTTCACTAACCCCTAACTGAATTTGAGCATTTCCTTGAATTATGAATGTAGGCAACAAACCACAGTGACAGAAGCAATACTTATGACTTTGTCGTCAGTAGGAATCTCAGATATTTTAATATCACATTGCAATCTCATTTACACTTATCACTACAGTAGCTAATAGATTCACCATTATTTATTTATTGTTCTTCAGTGCCTTAAGAAAAAGCATTATTATTTAAGAATATTTTGCTCACTACAGTTCAGTATAATTAGGTTCCTTTGGACTCTTACATATTTTATTCATTTATAAACATTATTCTGAGGTAATAATAGTCATCACCAGACTGCCAAAGAACTCCATGCATAAAAATGATTAAGGAGTTTTAAAGTTGAAGGCTTAAGCTGATTGGAATCTCTAGAGCTGTTCTGTCCAATAGAAATATAATGCGAACCACTTGTAATTTAAAATTGTCTGGTAGCTACTTTAAAAAGAGTAAAAAAGAAGTGAAATTAATTTTAATAATACATTTTATTCAATTAGATATATTTAAAATAATATTTCAACAGGTAGTCAATAATAAAATAATAAAATAATAAAAGTTACTTGTGAGATATTTGACGTGTTTTTCATACTGTCTTTGAATCAGATGCGTAATTTATACTTCAGAGTATATCTCCATTTCGATGCAACAGTTTCATTGGAAACATTTGATCTGTTTTTACATTTAACAAAATTTCACTGAAAAAGTAGATTCAGGTGGTTCCAAACACAATGAAATGTTTTCCACTAACAGCATTGAGTATTTTCAATTTGAATCATTGAAGATGAAATAAAACGAGAAATTCAGTTCTTCAGCCATGTGAGGTATATGACAAGTCCTCAGGGTCTGCTGGCGGTTACCATATTGGACCATGCAGCTCCAGAGCCTGACTACATGCAGAATTCTCTGGGAGGAGAAAACAGTGATTGAATGGATGCTTTGAATGCGGCCCAACATAAATTCATACATTCATGAACTTTCTTAAAATATTATGAGATTCTCTCTCTTTCCCTCTCTCTTTTCTTTTCTTTCCCTCCCCCCTTCCTCCCTCCCTCCTTTCCTTCCTTCCTTCCTTCCTTCCTTCCTTCCTTCCTTCCTTCCTTCCTTCCTTCCTTCCTTCCTTCCTTCCTTCTCTTTCTTCTCACCAACTATCATTGTTCCTAGTGTATTTTATGTGCGGTCCAAGACAATTCTTTTAATGTGGCCCAGGGAAGCCAAAAGAATGGACACCCCTGCCCTGAGGTATCCCTGCACTCTATCTGTCCCTGAGTTGGTCCTCATGTTGGTAGTGACAGTACACAGTGCATACCTCTGTCTGGGACTTCATGTGATTCAAGGGAAGCATTTCCATTTAAGTGGTGGCTTTTGCCGACCAGTGGGGGGTAGCATTTTGTAATTTCCGTTCCAACCAGTTGAAGAGGGATTTACAAATTCTTGGAAAGATGATAATTTTTTTTCCTTTGAGCAATCTTTGGTATAACAACAGAGTTTAATTTACATAGGGATTTTTAGTACTTTGCTTATATTCTTTGTTTGTTTTTCTCCTGTAGTGTTTTCTAGAGAGGGTGAGCTGCAGGGCACATTTTAATCTTTTAAATTAGTTTTTCATGGATTCTCAACATACTTTCTCTGAGGATCATTCAACAGCGAGGGCGGGGTACAAGCCTGGGCTTTTAGTCTTTTGGGGCCATGGGAGAATATGCAGATCTATGCAGAGTACCCTTACCAGGAGGGTTCTTTGAGGCTTCAAAGAACCCAGATCTTTGGCTAAAGTTGTTAGAAATGTCTTTTCCTTTTCAGGAGTGGTCTCTGAACTAAAGCTAGGTAATTTCAGCCAGTGCTAAGTTACCCACTTGGGTGGTCTAGTCTACTTTCATCTCCTAACTTGTTTAACTTTAATACTGAATGTGGCTTTTCATTTCTTTTGATTAAAATTGACAAGCTGTAAAGTAAAAAAAAAAACAGTAATATTGCTAGTTCTGGTTTTTTTTTGTTTTGTTTTGTTTTGTTTTGTTTTTTGATGATCTGGCTCTGTTGCCCAGGCTGGAGTGCAGTGGTGCCATCTCGGCTCACTGCAGCCTCCCCATCCTGGGCTCAAGTCATCCTCCCATCTCAGCCTCCTGAGTAGCTGGGAATATAGGCACATGCCACTCTGCCCGGCTAATTTATGTATTTTTTGCAGAGGCAGGGTTTCGCCATGTTGCGCAGGCTGGTCTCAAACTCTTGAGCTGGGATTACAGGCATGTGCCACCGTGCCCAGCCCCAATCTAGTTTAAATATAAAACTGGAGCCAAGATATAAAAGTAAAAGAAACTTTTTTCCCTAGATAGAAAAGTTTAAAAACTTGGGAATTTAGGTAGATGTGGAGGTTTAAGTTTAGATCCTACCAGTAAGTAGACTCTCCCCATGTAGCACTTGTGGTATATCTTAGCACTTTGGAGAGAAAGTTGAACTCTTTTCAGCCTTAGAAACTTGGAGGCATGTCTCATACTTCAGCTGAATGCTGGACATGTTGAATATTATACTGTGCTAGGGCTTGTGACCAACAATAAAAAGTACATTTCCTTCTTTTGAGGGATTGTAGTCTTGGTAAAATGAAGCAGTAAACTTGGTCAAGTCTAAATGATGATTGAGACAAAAGATAACATTTGTCAGTGAATTCTGTTTTGTTTTCTTAAGTCTGCACCTAACAGGAACTTAGCAATTTCCAGCCAGCTGGTAGTAATAACAACAGAAATAGCAATTGACCTTTAACACCTCGTCCAACAATGTTTAGTGGGTGCTTACTCTGTGTTAAGCATTATTCTAGAATATAGGGACACAAATGTTGGACACAGCTTGCATAGGTTTATTGTGCAGGTGATGGGAAGGTATCTGATATGACACGTGCTCTGGACCAAGGGCCTTGCATTTTAATAAGTGGAGTGAATAAAAATTTATAGCCAAATGTCATGATGGCAGCAATGGGAAGTGTGCTCCGGAGGTGACAAATGCTTTGAGGAATATAGAGTGTCTGACAGCACAATGTGAAGACATGACAGCTGCCATCTTTGCCTGTCTTTTTCTCTGTGCTGCATTTGCTTTGCTCTTGTCACCTTTCTTAGGCTGGTTACTGGGCAGTTGGAAGAGACTGTGGAGAATTCAATTCAGTTGTTTGGCTTAGGGACATAAAATTGAACTGCATAATTCATGGATAGGTATCTGCAGCATCGTCTTCGTGCCCTGTAGAATGGGTTGACTGCCAAAGGATTTTACAATTCTAAAATCCTAACAGATTTTAACAGTTGCTTAAATATTATTTCTTGGCATATATAGCTTTTTAAGTCTGTGGGTCAAAGATAGATGTACTCATTTGAGACTTAGTGATTTGTTTTATAAGTATGCTGAATAAGTTGAGCCAGTTTGAATTGTGTCCTTCTCTTTTAAAGAAAAGATTTCCCAAATTTAAACCTGGATTTAGTTGTTTTTTGGGTTAACCCTACTGAACTTTCCAAAATTTTCAGGCTTCTGGGCCTAACTCAAATTGTAATTTCATGAGGCCGGCCAAGTGATTTTTAATCTCATTTAAAAGTTACCATAAGCTCTACTTGAACAATTTGGGTTTTAGTATAATAAAAGGGCACATGTATTGGGCTTTTTATTTAGGCTATTGCAATAAAGAGAACTTTCATTAATGAAGAAAGTCTCAAAGAAAAGGCAGAAAATTTGGGGTTTTATGAAACAAGGGAGTCATTTAGGAAGGCTGGAGATATAATATTCCAGGGCAGAGTGTCCATTGCTGCTAGCAGCAATTATTTTTAAAAAGATATTGCCAGGCTGGGTGCAGTGGCTCATGCCTGTAATCCCAGCCCTTTGGGAGGCTGAGGTGGGCTGATCACTTAAGGTTAGGAGTTTGAGACCAGCCTGGCCAACATGGTGAAACCCCTTCTCTACTAAAAATACAAAAAAATTAGCCTGGTGTGGTGGCATGTGCCTGTAATCCCAGCTACTCAGGAGGCTGAGGCAGGAGAATCGCTTGAACCTGGGAGGCGGAGGTTGCAGTGAGCCAAGATCGTACCACTGCACTCTAGCCTGGGTGACAGAGTGAGACTCTGTCTCAAAAAAAAAAAAAAAAAAAAAAAGAGAAAGATATTGCTGATTGCTGGGCACTGCAGTTGCTCAATGCCTGTAATCCCAGCACTTTGGGAGGCTGAGGCAGGAAGATTGCTTGAGCTCAGGGTTTGGGACCAGCCTGGGTAACATAGTGAGATCTCATCAATACTAAAAATAAAATAAATTAGCTGGGCATGATGGTGCATGCCTGTGGTACCAGCTACTCAGGAGGCTGAGGTGGGAGGCTCGCTTGAGCCTAGGAGATCCAAGCTGCAGTGAGCTGTGATTGCACTTCTGTACTCCAGTCTGGGTAACAGAGCGAGACCCCGTCTCAGAAAAACAAACCAAAAAACTGATATTGCTGATTAAAGCTTTCACTTGAAAGCCTCAACAGTTAATCAGAAACGTACAATTTATAATTAGTGTAAATTGAGCATAATAATTTTATTATAGCTTATCTCAGTGTATTCATTTGATGATTTAAAAATATAAATATAGGAGTTTTCATCCTTTAAATTTATGTCAGAATTTAGAGACATGTTGTATTATTCTTTGTGTTCCTCCATTTTAGGTTGATTGTATAATTTTTCCAGGTTTTAAATATATTTACGGGATATTTATACCTTACATATGCTGTTTGGGGTATTACAAATTCTAATCCTAGAATTACTATAGATAAAACCATAAATATAAAATGATAGGGGCCTATTATCTTAGCATTTTGTTAGTCTGCTTTTAGGAACCATTTGCTATGGCTTACCGATACAATTTTCTTTCAACATTAGGATCCTCTTTCCTTGAAGAACTACAGGAAACACAAGCTCGGGAGTTATTTTACATAACAATGAGGATGAGATGTTATTTGTTTATAAGTTATTCAGTGTCTAAAAGCCTTAGGGTACCAAACATAACACAAGATAGAAAAGAAACAAATTTGCCTTGACGTTTAGCTGTAAATTGAAATTAATTCATATAAAATACTGAGATGAAACACTTTAGTTGTAGAGTTTTGCATACTGCTTAGCTTTCGTGATTTTGTCACTTTAGATTTTAGTTCAAAAGCGTGTTTTTAAACTGTATAAACTCATTAGCTGCATAAAATTCTCCAGCTATCCACTTTTTCCTATATTTTCTTACTCTGCAGGTGAAAACAGCATTTTTAATATTTAACATTCTTAAGTGATCTGTTTCATGTGGATTGTTTTTCGTTTTCTTGTCCCTGGCCCTACCTCTTCTGGAGTCAGCGCAGGCTGGTGGGTGCGCTGCCAGATCTGGGTGTGCGTGTGTGGTGTCAGGATACCATTATTGGGAAATGGATGACTGCAAAACAGCGAGGCCTACTTGTAGGCAGATGACATAACCAGCAGCTCACTGAATGCCATTGCCAAGACAAATAGGTTTGAGCTCTCCCCTCTTGGTGGCTGTTCTCGTCCATGCTGAAAGTCATTGCCACCCTTGGCTCTACTTTTCTCTAACCTGGAGGAGGTTGCTGAAATTTCTGCCCAACGGAAAAAAAAACACAAAGGGACCAAAACAGGATGTAAGCGAAGTTTTAATATTCCAAACCAGGAAATAAATGATGAAATGCAGAAAAGGCAGGGAGGAAATTCTAACTGGCACCAAGTTGGGAGGTCAGCGTCATTAGCCCACAAGACGCTGACGAGGACTTGTAGTTCCCGAAAGTTCTTTAACTTGTGTTTCTTGTGAGTTGAAGTAACACATTTTTTATTCCTTCTTCATCACCACCCTTTCTAATTCCCAGTCATCACCCTTAGTGCCCTGGGTGGGCATGCAGGAATGGCAGGAAGTGCCAGGACCTCACTTGGACAGATACCCTAGGTGGCCACCCCCTTCCAGTGTCCATGCTGTAGGCGGACCCTAGGGCCAGGCCCAGAGAGCTTTCTAAGGTACATTTCCTCTTAAGTAAAACATAAATTAGAGAGCAGGAAAATGTTGGCTCTTGATTTTTTTTCAGGGAATTTATTTAATAAATACTATTTTAATACTAAAGAATTTTAAAAGAATGATTACCACTTTATTGCTTGCCTCTCAAGTGTGCCTTTAGCCACTGCTCTGTCTCTAGCACCTAGAACAGGGATTGGCAGTGTTAGAAGAAAAACTTCAGCCGAATTAAATTTAAAGAAGTTTAAGTGAGCAACGAATGATTCATGAATTGGGTAGTCCCCAGAATCACAGCAGATTCACAGAGACTCCAGGGATGCCCTGTGGTCAGAATAAATTTATAGGCAAGAAAAGAGAAGTGACATGCAGAAATCGGAAGTGAGATACAGAAATAGCTGGATGGGTTACACGTTGGCATTTGCCTTATTTGAAAAAGAGTTGAACACTCAGCAGTGTATGACTGGTTGAAGCATGGCTACTGGGATTGGCCAAGACTCAGCTATTGTTACAGCCGCATACTCCTAAATTAGTTTTTCACCCTTGTCTACCTATTAAGTTAGGTTATGGTTGGTCCACAAGGACTCAAATATAAAAGTACAGAGTCCTTCTCAGGCTATACTTAGTTTGCTTTCACAGCAGATACTACATACCCATTAAGTTTTCGTGAAATGAATGTGTGGTCCCCAGATCATCAGCCTCAGAATCTCCTAGGTGGTCATTACAAAATAACTATTGGGTACTAAGTTTAGTACCTGGGTGATGAAATAATCTGTACATCAAACCCTCATGGCACAAGTTTATCCATATAACAAACCTGCATATGTATCCCTGGACCTAAAGTAAAAGTTAAAAACAACAACAAAAAAATCGAATGCAGTTTCTTGAGCACACCCTAGCCTTCAAAATCAGGATGTTTGGGAGAGATCCCACAGACTCTGCATTTTAAAAAGGGCTTCCCCACCAGATCCATTGGTGCTCCCAGATTTGAGCACTCTTACCCTACGGACACACCACTTGTTTCCAATTTCCTTGTTGCTTTTCATATATGTTGTAACATGATGGATGAATTTGGTTCCCGTCCTCTATTTCATGCCCCATCACAGCAATATTATGTAATGGATATCCTCAATATAATGAATGAATGCTAATATTACATAAAGAATATTTGCCTGGCTGTTATATTTTAATGCTGTTGGACAAAATTGACACTCTCTTTATTACCTAACCATTTCCCTATTGTTGGATTATCCACCTCTCTACCCCAACTATCTTCCCTTATTCTGTAATGCTGCAAAGAGTATGAAATTTAGACATATATCTTTGTTTTATTTTTTAGCTATTTCCTTGGTGAGCTGGTCATACTTCTAGAAGTTTCTTGCACACAGGAGATCTAATATCCAAAGGACTCCATGGCTCCCTCCCTCCGTCCCTTCCTTTTCCTTCCTTCTGTTCTTTCTCTCTTTTGCTCTTCCTTTCCTTAGTTCTTTTTCTCAAAAAAAGGCATTGGAAAGCTATTAGCATTTAAATAGCACTTTATTTTTTTTTTCCCTTGAGATAGGGTCTTGCTCTGTTGCCCAGGCTGGAGTGCAGTGCTATGAGCATGTCTTACTGCATCTTCAACTTCCTGGGCTCAAACTATCCTCCAACCTCAGCCTCTCGAGCAGCTAGGACTACAGGCACGTACCCCACATCCATCTCATTTTTTTATTTTTATTTTTCGTAGAGATAGAGTCTCACTATGTTGCCCAGGCTGGTCTTGAACTCCTGGGCTCAAGCTGTCCTCCTGCCTCTGCCTTCCAAAGGGCTGGGATTACAGGCCTGAGCCATTGCACCTAGCTGAGCACTTTCAATTTCTGCTATCTTACCTGCTTAACAAGTAACATTCCCTTTTAAGGGAAAAATAATCCAGGGTCACTTTTTATTAAATTTTACTAAGAAATGGCAAAACTGCTTAATGGAGTTGAACCAGGATTCTTAAGCAGCTACTTGAGTTAGGCACAGAGTTAGGCACTTTTAGATTCAGTCAGAAAGAATGTTTTTTTCCTGGAACTCAACTTTTTTCATTTGAGAAATATGAAAATTGGCCCACAAGCTATATGATGCTGCCCTGTCACAGTGGAGGAAAACAATGCCCAGTTCACAAATAAGTTTTGAGTTCTATAGAATGAATACATTTCTTAATTGCAGGATATCTAATGACTTGTACTGTTGTTAAGGTGTACAAAGTAAGGCTTTCTCAAACTTTCTTGAACATGAAACTCTTTAATATGTTGTGATACTGCTTCTCTACAGAATATTCTTCTTGGAATACTCATCTAAAGCAGTGTTTTTCAAATTGTAGGACAAGATTAGTGACTGTAGTGAAATCTGTACTGTGGATTACAAACCAGGATCTATATACACACATATATATACACACACACACACACAATCACACACACAATTAGTGCATCACATATAGTAGGGTATTGTTTCCTGAGAAGTTTTTTTTTTTTTTTTGAGATGGAGTCTTGCACTGTTACCTGGGCTGGAGTGCAATGATGATCTTGGCTCACTGCAAGCTCCGCCTCCCGGGTTCAAGCGATTCTCCTGCCTCAGCCTCTGGACTAGCCGGGATTACAGGCACCTGCCACCACGCCCAGCTAATTTTTTGTATTTTTAGTAGAGACAGGGTTTCACGATGTTGGCCAGGCTGGTCTCAAACTCCTGACCTTGTGATCTGCCCACCTTGGCCTCCCAAAGTGCTGGGATTACAGGTGTGAGCCACTGTGCCTGGCCCTGAGATGATTTTCTTTTTTCTAGGGCATGAGTGAAGGTTCAGAGAGAAAAAGGGACATTTTCAAAGAATGTTTCTCCATCTTCTCCCAGCAAAAGAAACACAGAACAAAACAAAAATACAGCCAATCTGGCACGAAGAATGCAACTGTAAACATTATAATTTCTCCATCAAATAACAGAGTTATATAGATTGTATTTGTTTAACAAGCACTTATATACCACTTGCTATATATAAACAGTATTGTGAGCATTTTACAAATTTGTTTTCTTTTGAGACAGAGTCTCCCTCCACCACCCAGGCTGGAGTGCAGTGGCATGATCTCGGCTCACTGCAACCTCCACCTCCCGAGTTCAAGGGATTCTCTTGCCTCAGCCTCCCGAGTAGATGGGATTACAGGTGCACACCACCACGCCCAGCTCATTTTTGTATTTTTAGTAGAGATGGGGTTTCACCCTATTGGCCAGGCTGGTCTCGAACTCCCGACCTCTTGTTATCTGTCTGGTTTGGCCTCCTACTAAAGTGTTGGGATTATAGGGGTGAGCCACCGCACCTGGCTGCATTTTACAAATACTGATCCTCAAAACAAAATTTGATCTGCATAACAACCCTCTAGGGTGTAGGTGCTATTATCTCCATTTATGGATGAGGAAAGTGAGGCACTTGCTAACATTCTGTATGATTTACTGAAGTGTAAAATCAGAAAGTGACAGTAGTCATTAGAACTTTGACCTCATATTTAACAGTGGTAGTTAGAACCCAAAAAGGGAGCCAACCCTTTTATATTAGAGTTGGGATCATGCCAAATGTTTTTTCTGGCCCCCGGGTAATGGGGCTGGGAGACCAAGAAAATCATGTCCAAATCCCAGAATGATCAACTGTCTGTTTGAGGCTATTAAAAGATAGTAGTTCTCCAGGGCACAGATAAAACGTCTTCAGATATCATTTGCTCATTTCTGGGCAAAGCATGTGAAAGCCAATCACTCTCAGTAAGGAATTCTTTTGGTTTACAACTGAATATTTCACTAATGTCAGGATTTCTCCTTTTGGTGGTTTTGTACGTGTTTTTTTTTTTTTTTTTTCCTGCAAATGGTATTATATCAGCCATTAAAGTAACACTTCTCTCAGACTGTGCTGTGCATATAGCAACATGCTATGTGGTAAAGCTCCTGGTCACAGGTCAGGAAGGAAAATGGCATTTTCTAAGAAAGCTAAGGCTGGGTATGGTGGCTCACGCCTATAATCCCAGCAGTTTGGGAGGCCAAGGCAGGCGGATCACTTGAACCCAGGAGTTCAAGACCAACCTGGGCAACACGGCAAAACCCCTGTCTCTACAAAAAATAAAAATAGTTGGGCATGATGGCGCATGCCTGTAGTCCCAGCTTCAGGAGGCTGAGGTGGGAAGATTAATGGAGCCGGGGAGGCAGAGGCTGCAGTGAGCCAAGATTGCACCAGTGCACTCCAGCCTGGTCAGCAGAGTGAGACCCTTTTCCAAACAACAGCAGCAACAACAACAGAAAGTTAATACTTTTCCTTTAATGCCTGACAGCCATTGGGAAACACTTCTTATTTCTGAGGATGTTATTTTCTTCATTTATGAGGAAGCCAAACTCAAGAGCTTTAGACTTTAAAGTTGGGGTTTTCATTTCAGTGGTGTTCAAATAGCAGTGGTTCTTAAGGGGAGGTGGGGGTGGGGATGTTGTCCCCATAGGGGACAGTTCGCAATCTAGACTTATTTTTGGTTGTCAAAACTGGGAGAGTGCTACTGCATCTACAGGGTAGAGGCCAGGGATACTGCTTCAACATCCTACAGTGCACAGAAGCAATAACTAGCCCCAAATGTCAATAGTACCAAGGCTGAGGAAGCCTACTTTGGAGCAATCTGATGCCATTTCCTATTAGTGAACTGTCTTGGTTTTAACTAGTGGCAATATAATTCTTTTTTTTTTTTTTGAGACGGAGTCTTTCTCTGTCACTTAGGCTGGAGTACAATGGCGCAATCTTGGCTCACTGCAACCTCCACCTCCTGGGTTCAAGCTATTCTCCTGCCTCAGCCTCCCAAGTAGCTGGGATTACAGGCACCTGCTACCATGCTCAGCTAATTTTTGTAGTTTTTAGTAGAGATGGGGTTTCACCATGTTGGCCAGGCTGGTCTCGAACTCCTGACCTCAGGTGATCCGCCCACCTCAGCCTCCCAAAGTGCTGGGATTACAGGCATGAGCCACCATGCCCAGCAGGGGCAATATAATTCTAATTCTTTGTACCTTGATTCCATTTATAGTTTTTTTCTTGAATACTGTTTCATGTGAAATTACAAATTTTGAGGGTGGAAGCAGTGGAGGGAAGAGGTGACATATGGTGTCAGTTGCCAGGAAAACTGTAATACCTCTTAGAGTTTCCCTAATTGTTGAATATGAGGGGATGGTTTAAGGTTTGGGGTTTGTGAGGAGTTGAGAGATCTTCCACTGAAACGTGCTATGAACAAACTAAATCATGGTTAATACCTTGTGGGTTGCCTCTGGGTCGTGCAGTCTGATATGCACTTTGGTTACATTTATTTTGTTTACTCCTTGTAATAGTTCCATGAAATTCAGAATGTTACCAATACTAAAGCTGAGGAAACAATCTCAGTAGAAAAGTAATGGGACCCGTGTTATAGACTGAATGTGAATCTCCCCAGAATTTATATGTTGAAATCATAACCCTCAATGTGATGGTGTAAGGAAGTGGGACTGTTGGAACCTTTGGGAGGTATTTAGATCATAGGGGTGGAGCCCTCGTGAATGGGATTAGTGCTCTTATAAAACAGACCCCAGAGAGCTTTCTCACTTTCTTTTCTGCCACGTGAAGATACAGTGAGAAGATGGCAGTCTACATCCCAGAAGAGGGTCCTCAGCAGAATCTGACTGTGCTGGAACCCTGATCTTAGACTTCAGCCTCCAGAGCTCTGGGAAATAAATTTCTGTTATTTATAAGTCACTCAGTCTATGATATTTCGTTATAGCAACATGAACGGACTAAAACATCCCCTAATTTCTTCTGAGAGTGTGGCATACAGAGTAAATTCTTTGAGCAGCCATTCCTAGTATTGCTTTCCCTAAGCGCTCTCTGCTTTGCTTGGAATAAGAGGTAGGAGGGTTTGGAGAACACTCCCCTGGGTGTTATTCTAGTGCTTCACTGCTTTCCCTCTTAAAGGGTGGCCTAGCCTAGCTCCTGGCACATGTTTGCCAGTGATGTAGAAATTCTGTTTCTAAGGATTAAAGAGGTAGGGCTGAAAATAATTAGGCAACTTGCAGCCTCTGCCACACTCATATTTCAAGATTCTTCTTTGATTTTTTTCATTTTAGTCACTTAATGATTCTTCCTTCTTGTTTTATTCTTCCTTTATCTCCAGGGACTGTAAAACAATCCAGAAACTTAGTAATATTATGAACAAGCATTTATCAGCTGTCCACAATGTGCTTATTAATGTTCAAATACTATGAGGAATGTCAGCTTTGCTCCCCAAACCTTGTTAGACTCAAACCCTCATGAGACTTGATACCATGACTACTTATGTCTTTTTATTCCCCAAATCGATTTCCCTTTCCTTTCTTACTGGGTTTTAGATGCAGATGACACATTCCAGGGAAGATCGGAGGGCCTGTCTGAGTATGGAGAAGTACGAGCTGGTATTTTATATAGCCTATGACACTCCTACTTAATGATTTAGATGGGCTCATAATTTCACATTCACCATTGTAATATTTTTTCTGAAGTTAGAAAATGAACCATCGTTAGGGCTATTTGACAATATTTCTTTGGGATACCTTTCCTTATTCAGTTTGTTTATGAGTAATTTAAGATCCACTGTCATCATCTACATTTAGCTGTTGGTAATTTGTGCGGAGTTCACATTGAGTTATTGATTTTACCCCCTACAGTGTAAACATGAAAGACTATGAAATAATGATCTTGCTGGTGAAATGTTTGTATATTTTTTAATAATGAGGACTAAACATTTGGCTGTATGAGTCTTCCTGCCCATAGGAATAGAAATGTGGAAACCTGCAGGAGATACAAAAGGCATTTTTTTTAAAAAAGGGAAATAGACTCTTCATGTACAACTGTAGGGCCACAATAACTTCAAAAGAATTTATTTCATTGATGACTTAGTAGCCCATTTAATGCATAATCCATGTTAGTTCAAAGTAAACTAGTTTATGTGTTTTTCTTTTTCTTTAGCAATATAATTATAATAAATTGATTTTGGGATGGGGGCGCAAAAGAATTACTAGTGCTAGTGTTTTACTCTAGTGGCTGAGGTCTCCTAAATTAATGAGTTAAACAGGACAGGATATAGCATCAGAAGAGAGTTCCTGCTGTTTACCTACAATGGTTGCATCCTCACTAAAAAAATATGCACTGCCCTCTGCTACAAAGACACCCACCAGTTCTTTTGTCTTTGAGGACTGTTTCCCCTTGTGCTCTGCCAGTCTATCACAATAAAATGATTTCAGTGATGTGGTCTCATTGCAGGAAATGTTTAATGAGGCTCAGGAAAACTATAAATAAATCTTAGGTCATTGTTACACTGAAGAACATCTTCAGGCCTTAGATAATTAGGATGTCCCGCCTAGGTTTATTACGAGAAATCTTCATTCAAAGAGGTGCATGCTTGATACTTTATTTTAATTTATTTTATTCTGGGCTTTAAATTGTCCTGTCTCAGTGCGGAAAAGGAAGAAGTGTCAAGTCTCTTGGCGAGTAGGGAGGTTGTCATTTTTAACGATGTCCTCATAAGACGGAGGGGACATTCAGAGGTTGGTCATCTTGTCCATCTCCAGCCTGCAAATATTAATAGTACTCGAATCACCTTGAACAGATAAGTGAGAACAGAGCTTGTTGTTAAAGGTCCTTAAAGACCTTTATTTATATTAAGTTAATATATTTAATATAATATTTATATTAAGTTAATATATTTAATATAATATTTATATTACTTCATTTAATATATTTATATTAATTTATTTAGTATAATTATGTTAATATATTATAATATTCATATTAATTTAATATAACATTTACATTAAAGCACATTTCAAAATTGTTTCCCCAAGTAACATTTTAGTTAACTTAAATGGAAAGAAACTGTTGGTATCCACTGACCTAATTCTTTATTTCTCATGGAAGCTCTATTTTTATTTGTAGCTTAGGTAATTGAAGAATGTTCTTGGTAGCTTGAAGTCTGTCTTCCTTGTATGCACTTGGATTTGATAGGAAGAATGATCGTATTGACCCATAATATGGAATATACTTTTTAAGGTCAAGTTATCTGGTCAGCCATTTATTTCCTAATAGAGTATTGCTTGATCCGTATTCTCTTGATTCTGATAATGTCTCTTTTTCTTTTTTTATAAAAGTACATTAAAAAAATAAATGCCATATTTTATTTTCCAACAAACGGAATGATAGCCTGATGAATTCTTATTTGGGCTGGAGTAATCATCTAACAGAACAATGTCCCTTAGGCAAAATCTTACTTAATTTGGGTGTAGTTTCATTACTTATCTCTTTCCCTTTTTTTTGGTATCAAACCTTACTGTCTGCAGTAAGGCTCTTCTCCTTGTCAGAAGTTAATTAAGTTGTAACTAAAAAAAAAAAAACAAAAAACCCACAAAATAAAAGAAGTGGCTTAAAAATTCTATTTAGCAGGTTAGGCATAGCCAGTTGTGCTTGTGCTTATCCAAAGCAAGCCACCTAGCAAACACACATGCACCCTGATTGGCTACACACCGCAGAGGCTGCCGGTGGCCTGTGGTCAGACCATCATCCACAAATTGGTTCACCAGGGGAGTGCTCTCAGCCCCTGACACAACCTCTCTCTTTCTCTGTGGGCCTGTGGGCCACCTCCAGGAAAAACCTGACTTCTAAACAATTTCCTGGTGAGCCAGCTGGGGAAGGAGAGGATTTCCTTAGCTGAACACTGAGCACTGCCATTCAAAACAGACAAAGCTAGCAAGCGTTGGAAATCTGAGGCAAAAGGGCAAGGGAGAAGTGTCAGGGTGGGGCTGGCTGAGGTCTGCAAATAGGCTGCAAGAGTTTTCAAGGTGTTTGTCAGGCTGCCATTCTTTTGACAGCTCTTCAAAATCTCAAACAGTAATAACTTGCTATTGGAATTCAGATTTCAGAATATAGGCCTCCTTGTCTATTGCTAGTTTATTTCCCTGATGAGATTCTCTTCCTGGGACAGTGGGTGTGGTGTAGGCTTTGCTCTTGGTAAGCTATACAAAATTGTTAATCATCAGGAGGAGATACTGTCTGTGGAGAAAATTAGGTAGAGATTAAAACAACCACCACCACCACCACCATCACCACCACCACCATCACCACCACCACCAACAACAACTTTGAACCTGAGCTCAGTGGCACACACCTGTAGCCCCAGCTACTCAGGAGGCTGAGGTGGGAGGATTGCTTGAGTCCAGGAGTTTGAAATTGCAGTGAGCTGTGATTGTGCTACTGTACTCCAGCCTGGATGGCAGAGTGAGACCCTGTCTACACACACACCACACACATACACACACACCCCGCACAAGACTTTGAAGGTGTAAGGTACTTTGGAGATTGCCCTCTTCTATGACTAACATATTAAAATGTACCCACCTTCCTGATGAAATATAATATATATATATCTACATAAGATTTTTTTTTTTTTTTTGAGAGGGAGTCTCACTCTGTCACCCAGGCTGGAGTGCAGTGGTGCGATCTTGGCCCACTGCCTGAGTAGCTGGGATTACAGGCGTGTACCAGCCACACCCAGCTAATTTTTGTATTTTTAATAGAGACGGGGTTTCGGCATGTTGGCCAGGCTGGTCTCGAACTCCTGCCCTCAGGTGATCGGTATGCCTCAGCCTCCCAAAGTGCTGGGATTATAGACGTGAGCCACTACACCTGGTCACTACCTAGGAATTTTTGATTTGCAGTTGACTTGCTGTGGGTTACACTTAGGAATTTTGATTCTGCTGTTTCTCTTTGTATTTTGCAGTCAGTTCCCTTCCTCCCACCATATTCCTGATATTTCTAGGGCCTTGGGAGGTTTGTTGGCCTAGGTACTGTGTCTGTGGTACTAATGGATTATGTCACTCTGTTCTTAAAACCCTTCCATGGCTTTCCATTGATTTTAGGATGAAGGTCAGTTGAAGTCCTTTACCTGGTCCTGTGTGTTCTGGCTTTTTTCTGTCTGCTGCCTAACAAAGCCCCCAGGCTTAGTAGCTTTAAAGAAAACCAATGATTTGTTATTGCTCATCATTTTGTGAGTTGGCCAGATAGTTCTTAGGCTGGTTTCACCTGGGCTTACTCATCTGCCGAGTTCACCTGGGTGGTGGTTGAGCTGGAAGTTCTGATGTGACTTCCTTCACATGTCTCTGGCCTTGGTACTGGCTGTCCTCTGAGGCACCTTGGTGTCTTTTCCACAATGGTTTATTTTCCTCCAGTAGGCTAGACTGGCTTCCTTATTTGGCAGTTTCAGGGCAGCATTTCAAAAGCAGGAAGGTGGAAGTGGCAAGGCCCCTTGAGGCCCTTTCTTCAGAGCTCACACAGTTTCATCTTTACCACATTCTATTGGTCAAAGCAACTTCCAGGCCAGCCAAAATTCAAAGAGTGAGGTAGTAGACTCTACCTCTTTTTTCTTTGAGACAGAATTGCGCTCTATTGCCCACTCTGGAGTGCAGTAGCAGCCTCATGGCTCACTGCAGCCTCAACCTCCTGGGCTCAAGTGATCCTTCCATCTCAGCCTCCCGAGTAGCTAGGACCACAGGCACATACCACCACACTCAGCTAATTAAAACATTTTTTTTGGTAGAGATGGGTTCTCACTTTTTTGCCCAGGCTGATCATGAACTCCTGCCCACCTCGGCCTTCCAAAGTGAACCACCATGCCTGACCTCTACCTCTTGATGGAGTTTGCTGCAGAGAATTCAATCTACAAAACCATTCTTCTTATTCATTCCACATGCCCCCTTTTGTTCAACATTGTAATCACTAAACCTCTTTCAGTTCTTTAAACTCACCTTGTTCTCCAGCTTTTGGCCTGAAAACATGTGTTTCTCTCCACCTGAAATATTCTTTCTTGCCTGTTTTTTCTAGCTGACTGCTATACATAGTTTAGGTTTTAGCGTCAATGTCATTTACTAAGGATATTCTTCCTTTCCAAACACCCTAGATTTGGGGAACTGTAACCTCTCTTCTTTGATCGAGTAGTTCCCTATGCTTTCCTTGTCATAATAGCACTAATCATTCCTTTATTGGAATGTTTACTTTTTGTTTTTGTTTTGTCTTTCCTGATAAAGGCAGGACTGGTATCTGTCTTGTTCTTTACTGTGTTTGTACCAACCACAGTGGCTTACTATAGATAGGATTAAATAAATACTTGTGCAATGCAGATTAAATTGGTGCAGATTACTTACTGATGTTTGCTCACAAGAGGATTTCAATGTCCCCCTTTGGAATGTCCCACCACAACCTCCCCTTAAAAAAAAAAACAAAAAACTTTTTCTTCTCAGCCCACAATCTGGCACCATTAAATGGCCCAATATAAGAGGGACTCGGTTTTATAATTAGGTTGGGAGCCTTTTTCTTAAATGTACTGCACCATTAGTCCTGTTAAATCACTTGCTAACGTCAAATGAATGTTTGGAAAAAGTCCTACTTGTAGTCTATAAAATAGATGGTTAAAGATGCCACCTGAAGGTAAGCCTTTATTTGTAAAGAACAGAGAAAGACTTTCCCCTGCTTTATCCAACCTATTGTTTCTTCTTTTTCTGAATCTCTGTTGTATTTAGAATCATGCCTATAATCCTACCATTTTGGGAGGCTGAGACAGGAGGATCCCTGGAGGCCAGGAGTTTGAGACCAGCCTGGGCAACCCAGCAAGATCCTCTCCCTATCTTAAAAAAAAAAATTGGTAAAATATATATTAAAAAAAAAAAGAATCAGTTCATTACCCTAATTGCCCTCTAATTATTCTTGTGCACATCTTGGTGTCTCACTTAGATTCACCTCTTTGAAGGAATAGGGATTTGTTTTTGTTTTTGTTTTTTGTTTGAGACAGAGTCTCGCTCTGTCATGCCCAGGCTGGAGTGCAGTGGCGCGATCTCAGCTCACTGCAACCTTCGCAGTTCAAGTGATTCTCCTGCCTCAGCCTCCCGAGTAGCTGGGATTACAGATGCCCACCACCAAGCCCAGCTAATTTTTTGTATTTTTAGTAGAGATGGGGTTTCACCATGTTGGTCAGGCTGGTCTCGAACTCCTGACCTCAGGTAATCTGCCCACCTCGGCCTCCCAAAGTGCTGGGATTATAGGCATGAGCCCCCGCACCTGACCGGAATGGGGATATGTTTATAATACATTTATTTTCTGCTGTGCATACATACTATGATAAACAATTAATAAAACAGGCTCATTTAAGATATCTTTCTTCTTTTACTCCGAATACTATATTTAGTGTAACTTTGGAGTTTCAAGGAGTATCTATCCTAATCTAGCCAATTGTAGCTAGCCTCCAAGACCCCTCCTCTCCTCCCGATAATTTTCACCTCCATATATTCATGGCCTTGTATGGACTCCTCCTAAGCTGAGTAGGACTGACATTCAAGCCAACAGTATGTGGTAGAAATGGCACAGTATTGTTCCCAAGGCTAGGTCATAACAGAATTGTGGCTTCTGCCTTGCTTTCTTGGATCTGTCACTCTGGGGAAGGCTAGCTGCTATAGTATGAGGACAGACAAGCAACCAATGAGAAAGGTCCACGTAGCATGGAACCAGGGTCTCTCATCAGCAGCCATATTAGTGAACCATTTCAGAAGCAGAAGCAGATCCCTCAGCCCCAGTCAAGCCTTCAGATGAGTGCAGCCCTGACCAATATTTTGATTGCAACCACATGAGATCCTGAGCCACGAACTAAACTGTTCCTTACTTGTAGAAACTCTGTGAGATAATAAATGCTTATTGTTTTAGGCCACTGCACTTCAGCCATTTTGCATTCTCTCTGGACTCCAAGGCTAAGATAGGGCTTTTGTCTTCAAGTGGATTAATATTGAGTTTAGTCCTGGGACAGGTTCTTTCAGCCATACACACTTAAACAAAATACTTATTGAAACAAGTATAACTGTAAGCTTCCCTGAATGCCTGATTTTCAATGGAGCATTTGGTTAGGTGCTGCCTAGAGGCAGATGATATTCTCTTTCATATCAAGATTTAAACTTTGAAAAGATAGGACTGTTAAGTAAATGTAGTCTGGTATAGAGTAATGTAGCATCATACTTTATTTAAACATAATTATGAATCAGCTTTGGTTGCAAGTAATAGCCTAAGCAGGAAGGATAATTTATTATCTAGAGATGGCAAAGTCTCATGGAACCCAAGGGGAAGGATGGAGAGGGCCTCATGAAGGATCTTCTTTCCTCTGATTATGTTTCTTTCTAGATGGGCTTTCTCCGATTTTCCATCTACAAGGTGGAATTTGGAAGCCCCTTTGGCTCTCTTATTATATGATGGCTTTAGTCACAGAGAGTTTCTGTGGTTTAGCTTCCTGGAAAGAGAGAATTTCATAGGTAGAGCTTCAATTAGGTGCCCATGCCTAAGGCAATCCGCCATTGCTGGGGTGGGTGGAACTCTAGGGCTGCCCGGAGCTTTTTTCTGTTGATGGTATGTATATGTTGGGGATGGTGGGAATGCTGAAGGGGATTGTGTTCCAAAGAAGAAACCTAGGGGGCAGACACATACCTCAAAGTTACCTGCTATGGGAGAGAGCAGTTTTAGAAAACATATTACCTAATCTTTCTTTTTTATTTTTGTTTCTTGAAACTGAGTTTCACTCTGTCGCTTAGGCTGGAGTGCAGTGGTGTGATCTCAGCTCACTGCAACCCCCGCCTCCCAGGTTCAAGTAATTTGAAAAGAACATAATCCACAGTCTTCGAACAGACCTTGTTTGCATTATTTTGTGTTGATTGGGAGAGAAAATGTGTAAGAAAATAATCTACAAGTCGTATCAGAAGAGTGCAAGTTCAAGGCATTCTGTCCTAACAAATAAAATAGTTTAGTGAAGTATTTTGAAATATTTGTAAGTATTTGTGTCCACAAACGTTAGAAAACTCGATACGATTTTTTCCCCTGTTTCCATGTGTTTGGATTTTCAATCTGTTGATTTATCTCTGTGGCTGATTTTCTGGACTATTTGGTAACTCCAAGTTTCAGTAAAGTATTTAAAAATGTGATAGTATTACAATGGAGAGCAGGTAGTTTAGTGTCATCAAGCTTTTCTATGAGTTGGTGTATACACTTACCCTTCTCTAGTCACGGTGCAATGAAAAGTCATTCGTACAATATAGGTAGTGATTTTCATTGTGTTTCAAATGATCTGTTTCATTTGAACCCACAATTGGGTTCAAATCCACACGTAATGGCAGGTTTTTATATGCCACAGAGAGGAATAATAGCGGAACTGCTTTCTACTCTGTAATATAAGTTGAAGAGAGCACAAGAATGCAAGTGGACTTTTACTGTTGTTGTTGAGACAAGGTCTTGCTCTGTCACCTGGGCTAGAGTGCAGTGGCACAATCTCGGCCCACTGCAACCTTGACTTCTGGGCTCAAATGATCCTCCCACCTCAGCCTCCCAAGTAGCAGGGACTACAGTGTCTGCCACCACACCTGGCTAATTTTTGTACTTTTTATAGACACAGGGCTTCGCCATGTTGCCCTGGCTGGTCTGGAACTCCTGTGTTCAAGCTGTTACTGGAAAGGGGTCTCGATCTAGATCTCAAGAGAGGGTTCTTGGATCTCACATAAGAACTTGAGGCAAATCCACAAAGTGAAAGCATGTTTATTAAGAAAGCAAGGGAGGGCCGGGCGCGGTGGCTCATGCCTGTAATCTCAGCACTTTGGGAGGCTGAGGCGGGTGGATCACGAGGTCAACAGATTGAGACCATCCTGGCTAACACAGTGAAACCTCATCTCTACTAAAAAATATAAACAATCAGCTGGGCGTGGTGGCACGCTCCTGTAGTCTCAGCTACTCTGGAGGCTGAGACAGGAGAATGGCTTGAACCTGGCAGGCAGAGGTTGCAGTGAGCCAAGACTGTGCCACTGCACTCTACCCTGGGACACAGAGTGAGGCTCCATCTCAAAAAACAAAAGAAGCAAGCAATGGAGTAAAAGAATAGCTACTTCGTAGGCAGAGCAGAAGCATGGACTGATTGTTGGCTATTTTTATGTTTACTTCTTGATTATATGCTAAACAAGGGGTGGATTATTCATGAGTTTTCCAGGAAAGGGGCGGGCAATTCCCAGAGCTGAGGGTTCTTCCCTTTTTAGACCGTATACGGTAACTTCCTGATGTTGCCGTGGCATTTGTACACTGTCAGGACACTGGTGGGAGTGTCTTTTAGCCTTCTAATGCATTATAATGAGCATATAATGAGCAGTTAGGAGGACCAGAGGTCACTTGCGTTATCATCTTGGTTTTGGTGGGTTTTGGCTGGCTTCTTTACCGCAACCTGTTTAATCAGCAAGGTCTTTGTGACCTGTTTCTTGTGCCGACCAATCTGATCCTGTAACTTAGAATGCCCAACCTCCTGGGAATGCAGCCCAGTAGATGTCAGCCTCATTTTACCTAGCCCCTATTCAAGATGGAGTTGCTCTGGTTCAAACACCTCTGACAAAGTGATCTGCCTGCCTCTGCCTCCCAAAGTGCTAGAACCACAGGTGTGAGCCACCGTGCCTGGCCACAAGTGGACATTTTGATAAATACGTCTCCATCTTATTTGGGGAAGTTAGTAGTAAAGACTGAGACACAATGGAAAGACCTTGGTTTTTCCTTTAGACACAAATAACATTTTTTTTTTTTTTTTTTTGAGACGGAGTCTTGCTCTTTCGCCCAGGCTGGAGTACAGTGGCGCTGTCTCGGCTCACTGCAAGCTTCGCCTCCCGGGTTCACGTCATTCTCCTGCCTCAGCCCCCTGAGTAGCTGGGACTACAGGCGCCCGCCACTGCGCCCGACTAATTTTTTGTATTTTCAGTAGAGACAGGGTTTCACCGTGTTAGCCAGGATGGTCTCGATCTCCTGACCTGGTGATCCACCCGCCTCGGCCTCCCAAAGTGCTGGGATTACAGGTGTGAGCCAACGCGCCCGGCCTAGAAATATCATTTTTAATGTGATTTGCCCTTCTAGGAAAGCTGTGAGATACACAGGGGAAGTATTTTCCTCTTTGGCTGATAAAGGAAACTGCAACTTGGTTCAAGTGACTTGCCCAGAGTTTCATAACTCTTAGTAAAAGTCAAAGAATGGATTAGACCCCAGAATTTCTCCCCAGCCCACTCTCCATTCCACAGGCCTTTGGTGTACTCAGCTTCTTACCCTGAGTTATTACCATGGGTTGATTTGCTCTTTGAGGCCCTTTTGTTTGTGGGCATTTGTTGGAGTTTTAAACTTTTATGGCTTTTGTGCCCCGAAAGGGTCTCAAGTTATTCAAGATAGAATTATCTAGTATCTTATGTGGATTGCATTGTTGAATTCTTGACGTAAAAATCTTCCTTGGCTGGGCGCGGTGGCTCACGCCTGTAATCCCAGCACTTTGGGAGGCCGAGGTGGGTGGATCACGAGGTCAGGAGATCGAGACCAGCCTGGCCAATATGGTGAAACCCCATCTCTACTAAAAATACAAAAATTAGCTGGGCATGGTAGTTGGGGGCCCCAGCTACTTGGGAGGCTGAGGCAGGAGAATCGCTTGAACCTGGGAGGTGGAGGTTGCAGTAAGCTGAGATCGCGCCACTGCACTCCAGCATGGTGACAGAGCGAGACTCGGTCTCAAAAAAAAAAAAAAAATCATCCTTGATATCTGCATGTGTGATGACTGAGTTTTTGTCAATTTTAGAAAGCCTGCATATGAAATGAATTTGAGTTAGATTGAGATGAAAGGATGAATGAGGTATATAGATAGGTTGTCCCAAACAGGGGTGCTCTACAAACAGGTTCATTGTCACAGGTTTTTTTCTTTTTTCTTTTTTTTTGTGGCAGTGTCTCCCTTTGTCACTCAGGCTGGGGTGCACCGGCAGGATCATGGCTCACTGCAGCCTCGACCTGCTGGGCTTAAGTGATCCTTCCCGCTTCGGCTTCCCAAACTGGTGGATTATAGGTGTGAGTCTCTGTGGTTCTGGGCCTGCTTTTTTCATTAAATAAGCTGAAGCATCAATGATAGCTTCTTATGTCCTGCCCACCCATTATCATTGTATCTCAGAAAACTCATGCTAATTGCATTTTTAATTAAAACTGTTTCAGTCATCTTCGGGGTCCTTTTGAAGTACAGAGAAGGTTTCATTATTTTGCTTAGAGGCTGAAATAATGGGCATCCTGCAAGGTGTGGTTTTCCTTATGTAACAGCTCTCATTGTGGTTGCATTTTTATTTGAAAACGTAGGTTTTAAAAGGGAAACTACACATTTCATATTTAAAAGAAGGCATTGACCCATTTTCTCTAGTGATTAGAACCGTGGAAATTAGACTTAATGTAGTTTGACATGTACTATAGAATTTTAGTCTTTTGGCTGAAAGGAAACAATTGAATACAGCAAGTAACTCAAAGTTACTTGCTTGCCACTGTGACAATGTTGAGAGATGTAGTTGAGATTCCTGCCCTCATAGAGCAGTTGAGGCCAGCGGAAAAGCAATACATTGATTTCATCTCATGTGCTCCTGACAAATGAGGTCATCCAGTTTCTATTGAAACAATGGTACCAGTTCAATATCTGAAAAACTTTCTTTAAGTTCATTCTTATGTTCTTGTTGCCTCAAGTTCTCAGAGCAAGTGCAGTCAGTGCTAGTTAATGGTTAAGAACCAGCTCTGGGCAGGCAGCACTGATTGTAGTGTTTGCCAATTTCCTTTGTGTAAATGCTCCCCCCACGGCCAGTATTAAGTGACCACTGTAAACTCAGTGAACCTAGTATTCGGAGGAGTTGCACACAGTTGGCTGTCTGGTGTTAATATGTATCAGTCATTGCTCTACACACCAGGGGTGCATCAGTGAACACTGCTGTAAAAAAATCCTTGTCTTCATGGAGTGGGGCCGAAAATAAATTCATGTAAAAGTAACTCGTGTTGCATATTAGGAGGTGAAAATTCTAAGAAAAAAAAGAACAGAGTAAGGGGGATTATGTATACTGAAGGGACTTGGGTTGCAATTTTAAGTAGGGTGATCATATTCCTCAAGTGGCTTAATTTTCAGATACTCATCATTCTTGATTGCTTTTTCTGAAAAGGACATGCTGTGTTAAGTAGTTGATTTTCCTGAGCGCCAGGTGTGGTCTGCTTGGCTCACTGTGAGGACAGGATCTCCCTTCCCTTGATTCAATCCCTGACAGGTTAGGAATGAGCCTAAGAGTCCCTTCTCTCACCTCAGAACCCTGTCATACTCTTGGCTGATGTTGATCTTGTGGTCAGCCCAAACCACAGTCCCTTTCCACAGGAACTGCCAGCCAAGCCAGGTTTTCCTCATTGTATCATTTTACCAATGATTGATTGAACCTAAAAGCAGTACTTTACATTGATACCTGTGATTTCTCATTATGTAAAAAACCTACAGAAGCACCCTGATTTCTTGGCAAATCTACATTTGTGACATCCTTAGTTGTTAATGCTGCTTGAAGCAATGTTTTCCAGTGTGGGACCACCTGTGATGGGTGAGGGCATTGGGAGCAGTTCACACTTGTGGCATTAAATGGCTTTGGATCCTACAATGAGACAGACCCTTTGCAGGTCACATTCAGTGGGCGTGATTATGTGGTGGAGAAAATGTTAGTTTGGTGCCTGTGAGTCTTTAATATCTTCTTGCACTAGCAAATCTACCTTTTCAGGAGATGAAAAGGCAGAGGTGTTACCGGAAAGGGGTCCCCATCCAGACCCCAAGAGAGGGTCCCTGGATCTTGCACAAGAAAGAATTTGAGGCGAATTCATAGAGTAAAATGAAAGGAAGTTTATTAAGAAAGTAAAGAAATAAAAGAATGGCTACTCCATAGGCAGACCAGCCCTGAGGGCTGCCGGATGCCCATCTTTATGGTTATTTCTTGATTATATGCTACACAAGGGGTGGATTATTCATGAGTTTTCCAGGGAAGGGGTGGGCAATTCCTGCAACTGAGGGTTTCTCCCCATTTTTATTTATTTATTTGAGACAGAGTTTCACTCTTGTTGCCCAGGCTGGTGTGCAATGGCGCAATCTAGGCTCACTGCAAACTCCGCCTCCTGGGTTCAAGTGATTCTTCTGTAGCTGGGGTTACAGGTGTGCACCACCGCGCCCAGCAAATTTTGTACTTTTAGTAGAGATGGGGATTACACCATGTTGGCCAGGCTGGTCTTGAACTCCTGACCTCAGGTGATCCATCTGCCTCAGCCTCCCAAAGTTTTGGGATTAGAGGTGTGAGCCACCACGCCCGGCCCCTATTTTAGACTATATAGGCTTTCTGATGTTGCCATGGCATTTGTAAACTGTCATGTTACTGGTGGAAGTGTAGCAGTGAGGACAACCAGAGGTCACTCTCATCACCATCTTGGTTTTGGTAGGTTTTGGCTGGCTTCTTTACTGCAGCCTATTTTATCAGCGAGGTCTTTATTACGTGTATCTTGTGCTGACCTCCTATCTCATCCTGTGACTAAGAATGACTTAATTTACTGGTAATACAGTCCAGCAGGTCTTAGTCTTATTTTATCTAGCCCCTTTTCAAGATGGAGTTGCTCTTTTCAAACCCCTCTGACAGAGGGAGGTGTAGGGAGGGAAAGAGGGAGAGAGAGAGAGAGAGAGAGAGAGAGAGAGAAAGAAGACTTCAGTCTTGGATCTTCTGCAGATGACAGTTTTTAGGTAACAGTAACATTCTTTTATTTACATTGTATTTATTTTTCAGACTACCTTCTATTTAGTGTAGGTGATAACACATAATAATGTAATAAAATTTCCTTTCAGGTTAAATCTATTGAAGTTAAAAAATGACTTCATTTAAAGACATACTAAATAACAGAAACGATTTTGATTTGAATTTTTCTTTTACTAGTTGTGTGATCTTGAGTAAGGTACTTAGTACTTGCCACCTCAGTTTACTCATCTGCAAAATGGAGATAAAAGCATTTACCTCAAAGGGTAGTTGTGAGGATTATATGAGTACATATGGCCAGGTGCAGTGGCTCACGCCTGTAATCCTAGCGCTTTGGGAGGCTGAGGCAGGTGGATCGCTTTAACCTAGGAGTTCAAGACCAGCCTGGGCAATATGGTGAAACTGTCTCTACAAAAAATACAAAAATTGGCAGAGTGTGGTGGCTCGTGCCTGTAGTCCTAGCTACTCAGGAGGCTGAGGTGAGAGGATGGCTTGAGCCCAGGAGGTGGAGATTGCAGTGAGCCAACGTTGCCCCATTGCACTTCAGCCTGGGCAACAGAGGGAGATCCTGTCTAAAAAAAAGTTAGTCCATTAAGGATGGTTAAGGTTATATGAGAGAGCTATTATTATTTTTTTGAGAGGTTGGGGTTCTTCATTTTTATCAATCTAACAAACGTTCTAATTGTTAAAGGAGTATTTAGTGTTCTAGGTTATAGAAATAGAAAGAGGAATAACCAGTATTGTGTGACTATAGTGAACAAAGTTCCTGTTGTTTTTCTCTTAACTCTGCATCAGGGAATTATGTGGCCACTGGCCTTGGGTTGTTTGCAGTTGTCCTTGTTGGGTCAAGGTGGGCCTTTTTACATCAAATCTGGGCAAGGTGCCCTTTATTGTCATTCTGTTTGGCCTTTCAGCCAGCTTTTTGTGTATAAGTAATACAAAAACAAAAACAAAACAAAACAAAAAAAACACTACCTGCACTGAGGCCTTTTATTACCTTGGAATTTATTTCCAAAGGAAATATCAAGGACAATTCAGTGGAAGAAGAAGTGGAAATCTAAAGGTGACTTAAACAGGCATCTGGTTTTTTCTTCCTCAGCCATCTCATGGCTTAAATGATAAAGTCTTCTCAATTCCTGGATGAGCAATGGAAGTAGACGAGGCAGAGACACAGTCGTCATGGGGCAGTGTATCCCATGGTGAGCTCTACAGGACTTGAGCTCCCCCAGTGATAGAAAATGTTTTATGGGGAGATCAAAGGATCTTGTGGTCAGACAAATTTGGCTAAGACCGGCATATGTAAAGCTCAACAGACTTATTTGTTTTCATGACTTCTCTCAGAGGGTTTTTATGGACAGAAATTCATCAAGATGCTCTACAAAAGAAAATAATAATAACAATTACCTTTTATTTAGCACTTAACTATGTGCCAGGCATGACTGTGAGTACTTTACATGGATTAACTCGTAAATTCCCACAACAGTCTTATGAGGTAGGCATGGCTGTTTATTCTCATTTGATATATAAGAAAACTGAAGCATGGAGCAGCGAGGGGCAGTGTGGGATGTGGGGTTTCCTAACCGAATCTGACCAGAGACAGGTTTAGTGGTGGACCTTCGGTAATTAAGAGCCCACCAAAGCAATCTGGGAAACCTGCTCTAGTACTCTAAGCAAGCTGTGACTTACAGGTAGATAATTTGGGGATGCGGGATGGCCTCATTCTTGCCTCATGTTGTTTGAGCATTCTGATTCCTGCCACGGAAATGATGGCTTCTCCTAGAATCCTTGTGTTATATAAATTCACCTCCCAATGATATTCTTGCTTGGTTTGATGCTAGAAATTCTTGAAATGGGACTCATGTATCTTAAAGTGACAGGCTTAATTTTCTAATTTGACAGTGTTCTGGAGAGGGAGATGCAATCCCACTGCTGTAGACCGACCTTTCTTAATTCGGGCATTTTAGTAGCTTCTCTGGAAGGCAAGAATTTGATATGTGGAAAGGAAAGACAGGTTTGAATAGGGCTTGTGATCCTACTTTAGTCCAGTGAAAGAGCACTTGATTAATAAATCATTTAAATCTTCCTAAAGTTAAAATGATGGAAAATGCTACTTTTTAAATCAAGGTTTTAAATGAGTGTCAATTGGTAAAGAGCCATAATGGCATTTTTTACCGATGGTCTTAGCTTCAATTATTCATACATCTTGAATTATTTTAGTATTACCCAAGAGATGAAATAATGTTGGATAAATTACTGCTTCTGCTTCTGTGGACAGCTGAGTCTAATACTTAAAAAACACTTTAATTATTTTCTGTTAATATTACTCTTAATATAAAATTCAGGTGCATTGATGCTGCAAGATTAGGTGCTTATCCTCTACAGTTTCAGAGCTGATGCTAGTTGGAATTGCTTCTTTGTGGTAATGAGGAAACAACGCTCTTTTGTGCATATGGAGAGAGCTGTACCTTAGGCCCAACATGTTACTTGGCCAAATGTGCTTGTGCAGTGTACCCCCTGTACAGCTGTATGTGATTGGCCAACCTTACCTCTTATCTCCCATAGCACCCTTAATGTCTCCTTGTTAATTCTCATCTCACTTAAAGTTACTTGTTGAATGTCTCTCATTCTTGCTAGAGCGTAGACTCCCTCAGATATGGCGTATACTTGTCATATTTATTCCAAGGACAAAACAGTGCCAGGTACCTAGTGGGCTTTTTATGATATTTATTATTTAAGATGTTTATTGAGGCCAGGCGTGGTGGCTCATGCCTATAATCCCAGCACTTTGGGAGGCCGAGGCGGGTGGATCACGAGGTCAAGAGATCGAGACCATCCTGACCAACATGGTGAAACCCCATCTCTACTAAAAATACAAAAAATTAGCTGGGCGTGGTGGTGCGTGCCTGTAGTCCCAGCTACTCGGGAGACTGAGGCAGGAGAATTGTTTGAACTTGGGAGGTGGAGGTTGCAGTGAGCCGAGATCACACCACTGCACTCCAGCCTGGGTGACAGAGCGAGACTCCATCTCAAAAAAAAAAAAAAAAGATGTTTATTGAATGCAAGCTTAACATTTGCATGCATGGATGGGTGGATGGATACATATGGAATGGATAGAGCAAGTATAGGTCTTACATAGAAGAATTAGAAATCTTTTGCCTGGGGCATGTGATCCTGGGATCTTGGAGTCAAAATTGCAGGCCAGTATGGAATAATCAAATTTTATCTAAGCACTTCTAAGCCCTAAGGGAAGCTATAATTTGCAAATCTCCTCTGTTTTGAATCTCTTGTGTTCAGCATAGCCAGATGTTCCTGTTATCAAGAAAAAATGTTATGTTTTCCTATTATGTATAGTCCTACCAGAGTTCCTCATAGACATAGTTGTAAGTTGTGTCTTCTAAAGACTCTAGGAAGGAGCAGGAAATACGCCAGTGGTTATTATTTGACAGAAACCTGCTGATCTTCCAACTGGCTGGTTCTTATTACTGTCTCTCCTTTCTGTACACCAATTTTCTTTGGGGATGAAGTGCTGGCATTGCAATGCTCCATTGATTCATCATGTTCTCTTCTCAGGTGTCATCATTTCCCTGGGCTGCTGTAATAAAATATCACAAACTGGGTGACTTAAAACATCAGAAATGTATTCTCTCATAGTTTTGGAAGCTAGAAGTCTGAAGTCAAGCAGGGCCTTGCTTCCTTTGAAGGATCTATAGATCCTTTGCCTTCCTTGTCTCTTTCTAGCTTCTGGTGGTTTTCAGCAATCCTTGGCATCCTTGGTTTGTATCTGTGTCATTCCAGTTTTTACCTCCTCTTCACATGGCTGTCTTCCTTCTGTGTGTGTCCATGTTTCTGAGTATCTGCTCATTTTTGTAAAAGGACACCAGTCATATTGGTTTTAGGGATTACCCTGATTCATTATGACCTCAACTGATTATATCTGCAAAGGTCCTATTTTTAAATAGGGTCACATGTGGTTCCAGGTGGACATGAACTTTGAGGGGATGCTATTCAACCCCGGTATACCAGGTTTTAACTCTTGCATTGGTTGCTAATGCATGAATCTAGGTCTAGTCTCTGCTGTTTTTTTGTGTGTGACCTTGTGCATGTCATTTCATCTCTTAGAGTCTCTGTTTCTGTAAAAGGGAACTAATAATAGTACCTGTATCTTAGGCGATTTTGAAGGTTAAATGAGTGATGGAGATAAACCATGTTAACACAGAGCTAGCACATGGCAGGTACTTGATACACTCCTATAATTATTATTATTCGTTTTTCATATCTAACCAAAATGTATTTTGTATATTCTTTCCTTTTGTGTAGTGTGTGTGTGTGTGTGTGTGTGTGTGTCTGTGTGTGGTTGGAGATAGGGTCTCACTCTGTTGCCCAGGTTGGAGTGCAGTGGCGCTGTCGTGGCTCACTGCAGCCTCAACCTCCTGGGCTCAGGCTAACTTTCTTTCCTGATTTTCTTCTGTATTCCTTTAACTTTTACTAGCAGGCTACAGACAATTGTCAATCATTTTGATTGATTCTCCTTTGATTGATTTTGTGGAATGACCTTTTCTTGAGGAGGAATGGATTAAAAGAGTGGTAAGAGCTTCTGTATTGATTGGAGGTTATTCCAATATGGTGGTAAAGATCTTAAGAAAATTATAAGTCAGCCGGGCACGGTGGCTCATGCCTATGATTCCAGTACTTTGGGAGGCTGAGGTGGGAGGATCACGTGAAGCCAGAAGTTCGAGACCAGCCTGGCCAACATGGTGAAACCCCATCTCTACCAAAAAATACAAAAGTTAGCCAGGCGTGGTGGCGCATGTCTGTAGTCCCAGCTACTCGGGAGGCTGAGATGGGAGAATTACTTGAACCCGGGACGCAGAGATTGCAGTAAGCTGAGATTGTGCCCCCTGCACTCCAGCCTGGGCAGCAGAGTGAGACCCTGTCTCAAAAAAAAAAAAGTTATACGTCATTGCTAAAACACAGATTGATTTAATAATCTTATCTTCTCAAATCAATTTTTTTAATTATACATTGGCCTGAGCAAAATACCACGTAGTAGCTTTCTTCCAACATGGCAAACATTGTTAAATAATTCTGCAGTGGGTTAAAATGATAGTAAAAGTCAAGATTATATGTTTGCATTTTCTGTGCAATTATAACTTCTGAACTGAACTCAGTTTGGCAGTAGCGTCAATTGTAACTAAAAACTGCAGCCCAATTCCATTTTTTTTTTTTTTTTTGAGACAGAATCTTGCTCTGTCGCCCAGGCTGGAGTGCAGTGGCGTGATCTCGGCTCTCTGCAGCCTCTGCTTCCCGGGTTCAAGCAATTCTCCTGCCTCAGCCTCCTGAGTAGCTGGGATTACAGGTGCCCGCCACCTGGCCCAGCTACTTTTTGTATTTTTAGTAGAGACGGAGTTTTACCATGTTGGTCAGGCTGGTCTCAAACCCCTGACCTCGTGATCCACCCGCCTCGGCCTCCAAAAGTGCTGGGATTACAGGCGTGAGCCACTGCGCCCTGCCATTTTGTTCTTACCAAATGTAAATGTTGTCATATAAATTAAAACCCATGGGGGGAAGGTAATTCAATTAATCGTAATTTTCATTTTCTTCTGAAATGTGAAATTAAATAAAAGTTGTTAAAAATGTTTTTGGGAAGGGGAAGAATGGGCTAAATTTAATTGTACTATATTGTTTTAAAAATATTTCTTAAGTCCCAGAAGAGAGTGAAGCTTATAAATATGGAATGCCTTGAGGTGATTGAATCTAGGAGAAGAGAGATTAGGTTTTCACCTGACACATGTATTATACCTTAAAAAGAGATGGTTCAGGATTAGAAATTCATATGGTGTTTGTGTGTGACTGTCAGAATTTGATGGAAGATCCAATATGTTCTGTTCCCCACTGCTTAAAACTAAAAAGAAGATAATTTTAGAGCCCTTGTTTTTTAATATCACTGTTTTTAATGACTATCACAGGGGTCTTTGAGAAATTGAGGGCACAGGTCGAGGTGTTTAGCTGGAAGGAAAAAATACAGCAGGATGCAGGTGGAAACCAGCTCTTTAAATAGATGGCTAATATGTGTAAATGAAGTCGGCCACATTCTGTGTGGGCCCTAAAGGATGTGAACAGGACTGTTGTGGGTAATTTGTGATGTGCAAAACTCCCTAAAATAAGTGTGGCTGCCAAGAAATGTGGTTTGTTCACTGATTCAGAGCTTTCCAAGTCTAGTCTGGGTCATTGCGAGAAGTTTGTGTGAATTTAAACATCGGACCTGAAGTTAGACCAAGTGACCACTTAGATTTATTTCATTCCTGAGTTTCCAGGAATCTTAAGTTGGTGACCAATGGGATAAGATTGAAAAAAGTTAAAAGGGGTCAAGATGATGGAAGGTCTGTGATGTTTGGCTAAAACTGAGAGTTCTAGTGTTTAAAGCAGTAGTTAGATATCAGGAAGCAGGCTAACAGACTGTATGAGAGAAATTATTCCAGCAGTGTATAATGGTTACTGTTAACAAAGCCTCGAATGGGGGAACGATGCCTTTTTCTAACTTGAAAAATGTGTGAGAGAGAGAGAGAAAGAGAGAGAATGAGAGAATGAAAATATATCCAAGTTACCTCCTGATACCTTCTCTTGTGTAAGCATTTTTTGTTTGTTTGTTTTTTGTTTGTTTGTTTTTTCTTTTTTTTTTGAGACAGGGTCTTGCTGTGTCACCTGGGCTAGAGTACAGTGGCACAACTGTAGCTCACTACAACCTCAAACTCCTGGGCTCAAGAGATCCTCCCCCTTAGCCTCCCAAGTAGCTGGGACCACAGGAGTGTGCCACCACTCCTGGCCAATTTAAAAATTTTTTTGTAGAGATGGGGTCTCCCCGTGTTGCCCAGGCTGGTCTCAAACTCCTGGGCTCAAACGATCGTCCTGTCTTAGCTTCCCAAAGTGCTGGAATTTACAGGCATGAGCCATTACATCTGGCCCTTGTGTTAAGCATTTTGGAGGTTAAGAAGTAGAAAATCAAATTGTTTTTACATTTATAACTTCAGAATGAGAAGTCAGCATTTTGTCTCCTGGGGGGAAAGCTCCCTCAAATTCAATGAAATTAATTTAGCGTTCTCCAAAGGAAAAGCCAGTGAAATTCTGTTGAGCAAGGATCATGAAAACTGATAGTCTTCAGTCTTCACAGATCAATGTTAACCATACTATCTGCTTTCATGTGTAGTGAGTGCCCTTGTGAGCACAGTATTGTTTCCCAGAATAATTTGGGATTCCAATTTTATACCCTTTTGGCTAGTTTACATTTTGTTTGTTTTTTTTTTTGAAAATGAGGATTATTATCCTTCCTTAAGAAAACCAGATCACTCTGCAGTATAATTGAACTCCTCTTAACTTTTTGTAAGCATTCTCCTTAACTTGCATTTATTTGTTGGTAGGGATAATTTGAAGAGAAGAGCATTTTAAATTCTTTGAATTTAAGCGAAGAATAATTTTAAGCTGACCTGCGTAGTCACCAAGCAGTAGGATGAAAACAACTCATTTGTTGGCAAAAGAAGTCAGTTTAAGAATGTTGTGGAGGCTGGGCGCGGTGGCTCACACCTGTAATCCCAGCACTTTGGGAGGCCAAGGCAGGCGGATCATGAGGTCACTAGATTGAGACCAGCCTGAGCAACATGGTGAAACCCCATCACTACTAAACATAAAAAAATTAGCTGGGTGTGGTGGTGCACACCTGTAATCCCAGCTACTCGAGAGGCTGAGGCAGGAGAATTGCTTGAACCTGGGAAACAGAGGTTGCAGTGAGCCGAGATCGCGCCATTGCACTCCAGCCTGGTGACAGAGTGAGACTCCGTCTCACCAAAAAAAAAAAAAAAATGTTTTGGAGCAAGAGTATAATGCACAGGTGAATATATGTCCCAACCCCAGATTTTTAACCAAGAGAAGCAAAAGTAGAGTGCAGAAAATTGACCTGAGAGAGTTATGTAAGTTTCTTCTTAAACTACAGATGCCCTTCTAGGGATTTAATAAAAATGCTTAATGATAGGAATTCATGTTTACTGATTCTGACCCTACCTCAGTGTGTAGATATTCTCTTTGTAACTGTAAAATTAGTTTCATTCTTTTATTTTTCTGAGTAGCTGTTTAAAAACAATAGACTTTGTTAGAGCATTTTTAGATTCACAATAAAATTGAGAGGAAGGTACAAAGATTTCCTATGTACCCTCTGCTTCCAGCCTGTGCACAGCCTCCCCCATTATCAACGTCCCCCACCAAGGTGGTACGTTTGTTACAATTGATGAACCTACATTGACACATCATTATCACCCAAAGACCTTAGTTTACATTAGGGTTCATTCTTGGTGTTGTACATTTTATAGGGTTGAACAAATATGTAATGACACGTGTCCACCATTATAATATACAGACTAGTTTCACTGCCTAAAAATTCTTGGTGCTCTACTTAGTTATCTCCCCGCTCCCCTAACTTTTGATCTTTTTACTGTCTCCATCATTTTGCCTTTTCCAGAATGTCAGATAATTGGAATCATATAGTATGTAGCCTTTTCACATTGGCTTCTTTCACTTAGCACTATGCATTTGTAAGTTTCCTCCATGTGTTTTCATGGCTTGATGGTGTGTTTCTTTTTAGTGTTGAATCATATTCCCTTGTCTAGATGTACCATAGTTCTTTTATCCATTCATTTACTGAAGGATGACTTGGTAATTGCACATAAAGCTTTTATAAACTTTCATGTGCAGGTTTTTGTGTGGACATAAGTTTTCAACTCCTTTGCTGAATACCAAGGAACATGATTGCTAGCTAGATTGTGTGGTAAGATTATGTTTAGTTTTATAAGAAACTGCCAAACTGTCTTCCAAAGTGGCAATATAATTTTGCATTCCCACCAGCAATGAGTGAGAGTTCCTGTTGCTCCATATCCTTGTCAGCATTTGGTGGTGTCAGTGTTTAGGATTTTAGCTTTGCTAATAGGTGTGTAGTGGTATCTCATTGTTGGTTTTATTTTTCAGTTTCAAAAGTGCTACTAGTGATGTAGAAGGATAGAGGAGAAAGGAAACCCTGTAGCCCCACGTAACTCCTCATCCTTTAGAGTTAATGGTATAATATGTATCTTTCTAGATGGTTCTCTCTTTATGTGTAAGAAGGTAGAAATGTCTAAGGATAAGCTTAAGAAATAAAAACAGATTATTTCAATTACCTTTGACATTATAAATTTAAAATATAAGAAAACACCTGGCAGTCCAGACAAATTTTTAAAGAAGTCAAAGTTAACTTTTTTGGACCATTAATATATTACGTGTATGATTATCCAAGATTTTAAAAAGTATACAATGAGAACAGTAGATCTTATCCCTGACAACTGTCTTCTCCTATCCTCATTATTTCATTATTTGGTTTCTCTGGAGGTAGTGGCAGGGTGTGTGTGTGTGTATGTGTGTGTGTGTGTGTTTGTGTGTGTATGATACATGTACTTAAGTAAGAAATTCATGTATATAGGCCGGGTGCAGTAGCTCACATCTGTAATCTCAGCACTTTGGGAGGCGATTGTGGTTTGGCTGTGTCCCCACCCAAATCTCATTTTTAATTGTAGCTCCCATAATTCCCATGTGTTGTGGGAGGGAGCTGGTGGGAGATAATTCAATCATGGAGTGGTTTTTCCCATTCTGTTCTTGTGGTAGTGAAAAAGTCTCACAATATCTTATGGTTTTATAAGGGGTTTCCTCTTTCACTTGGCTCTCATTTTCTCTCTTGCGTGCCACCACGTAAGGTGTGCCTTTCGCCTTCTGCCATGATTGTGAGGCCTCCCCAGCCACATGGAACTGTGAGTCCATTAAACCTCTTTTTCTTTATAAATTATCCAGTCTTGGGTATGTCTTTATCAAGCAGCATGAGAACAGACTAATACAATGGCTGAGACGGGAAGATCATTTGAGGCCAGAAATTCGAGATCAGCCTAGCTATCATGGCGAAACCCCGTCTCTACTAAAAATACAAAAAAAACTGGTTGGGTGTGGTGGCATGTGTCTGCAGTCCCAGCTTCTTGGGAGGCTTAGGCATGAGAATCGGGTCAACCCAGGAGGCAAAGGTTGCAGTGAGCTGAAAACGTGCCACTGCGCTCCAGCCTGAGCAACAGAGCAAGACTCTGTCTCAAAAAAAAAGAAAAGAAAGAAATAGATGAATATATATATAATATACTGTGTATTGAATATTATAAATTATATGTATATAAATATATACATGTTATATATATTCACATTTTATATGTGTATCATATAAATGTATATGTATTTCTTACACAGAAATGATAATAAATACACAAATTTGCATCTTGCTTTTTCAACATAAATCAAAGCTTGATTCACTAAGTTTTGAGTCCTTTTTTCAGGGTTATTTATTTTTAGAAATAAGGAAGCACAAATGAACTGGTTTGTCCATAGAGAGGAAAGCCAGGAAGTATAAAATGCCATTAGTTACCTGATAGTCATCATTTTACCAAGCAAACAGAAGGCAGTTTTCAGGAAAGCATATGGAATATGGCTCTTGATGGAACTACGTGCCACTTGAAGGATACACTGGATAACCCAGAGGGATGATTCACAACCAGTGCAGCTGTAAACTTTTCTTTTAATTAGGTAGGAAGCACCTGTGTGTTATTCATCGTTTTTCCTCTTCCCAGTCCAGTCTCTTCAGGGATTTAAAAAAAAGAAAAAGACCCAAACAATTTGGAATTTAAATTTTCTGTAGGAGAAAGAAGCCAGTGTCTAAAAAGGGGCAAGTGTGCAGATCATCTGCTGGAAGACAAGGTGAGAAGAGTAACTTGAACAGGTGTGAATTTTAGAGGGCAAATGACTGTGCACATTGCAAGGTGTTTGGCATGGAGCGATGTGTTAGCATCCCGTTGGTGTTTGGATTTATGCTTCTGAATTGAGTATTTAAAAATATTTAACAGAATTAATGCTAAATATGTACAAGCTGCTGTTCAAATGTGAACAGTCCTAGCATTTGTATCTCCTCTGGGCTCTGAGCATTACCATGAGATGGCACCAGGATCCTTTCATGACCTCTGTGTGGCAAGAGGCTAAGTGAGACTGGTCATATGATAAGCAGTTTCTTGCAAGGGACTGATCAACATCATTTACCACACAATTTGCCTAAGAGATTGACTTTGACCTTGAATGAATTGTTCTAAATATGCATTATAATACTAGCCTAAATATGCTGTGTAAAAAAAAATCAACTATCATTTATTGAGTGCCTACTACATGCTGAGAGCTTTACAAATTTATTCCTGTGTAACTTTCACTACTATCCCAAGGGGGTGCTATTATCTTCATTTTATAGATGGGGAAGTTGGTGCTCAGAAAAATAACATATCTTACCCCAGGTCACGCAGCAGGTTACTCTAAGCCATTGAACTCTGTTGTACAGTGCTGAAACCCTTTGTATATGTACATATATCCTGTAAATATCCATCCACCATAAGCAAATTTGTTTGGCACATTTGGGTTGATACTGTTCTCAACTTTGTGATTTGTAAATTTAATATGCTCATTAGGCATTTGTCGAACATTAGGCTCAAATCCTCTTAAGGATGGTGGCCTTCCCAGAGCTCTCAAACTGGTAGCCTGTGGGCTGAATTTGGACTGCACCTGTTTTGTTCTGTCTGAGGGGAGCTAGAGTCAGCACTGTGTTTTAATTGAATTGAGCGTGAATGCCTTGAGGCTTGGCTTGAACTCTCAGGTCCCCTCTTAGTCTCCATAATTCTCTACTTTTTCAGACATTGTCTGCTTCACTAGTTGAGGTTATCTGCATGGCCCCTGATGGCATTTGAATTTGTGATGAAACCAGGAAGTACCCCAGTTTGAATGTGTTCATTTGTGGGTTCAGATTAATTAGTTAACAGATCGATCTTTGTTCTGAAATAAATGTTGCTGGATTTATGTTGCTCACTATGCAACAGAGAGTTGACTTTTTTTTCCAGGCTTTTCACAGGAGGCCCTCTGTTGGTAGAAGTCCCCGCCGGGTTTATGCTGGCTGAGTATGTATGCTGACCTGTGGATGTAGTCATATGGTGCATCTCTTGAAGGCTGACGTTTGGTTGATTATAGTATGCCCTGAGGTGATTTTGATCATGAAGCTAAACCTAATGGAGAAAACATGAAAGCCAATTAGTTGTTAATAAGCATTAGGGGAGAAAGCAGGGTCTCAGATCCTCTTTTCTTCCCTCTTTGTCTCCCTTTGTCCTTTCTAATGGTCTCTCTGGGTTTAAAGCAATTGCTTTCTGGGTCCATGTGAGTGTTTTCTAAATTGCCAAGAATATTCAGGAGTGTTAGAACCCCTTGAATTGAAGATAAAGACCTTGGGATACACAGTCAGTGGTAGAATTCCTCCATGGTACTCTACTCACATGGCCTTCAAAAAATACGGTATGTTCCGAAGGAATTTCTCCTCCCTGTATTTCCTCTGTTAACTGTCTTCTGCTGTGTTTTCAGTTTGTTTTCTGTGGAACACCTGCCTGAAGGATGCTCTTTGCAAATCAGTTTGCAAAATGCTTTTTATTCCAATACTTTGTTAGGGATTTGAAAGGCATCTCATGGTAAATGCTCCAAGCAGTACTGTGTTTAAGGAACCTGTTTTGCCCAATGCAGCATTTCCCAAATTAGTGAACTAACAGAACCCTTTCTGGAATCTCTCCTTTCTGAACACTACCTCCCCATCTTCCGAAACAACCTATACCTATTAGCTTTCTACAGGCCATACTTTGGGGTTGCCTCTCCCAAATTTAGGTCAGAATTTAGGTAGAAATTACCTGAAAGCATTGAACCATGTTTTGGATTTTTTTGGGGGGTTGGGGAGGAGGAATAATCCCAATTCCATCTAAATGCAATTTTGTCAAATATGAAAAAATGGTTCTCAAAGAATTGAACTTCATGGCTTGGAAGTGTTTATTTATTGTTTTTTGTTTGTTTGTTTTTTGAGACAGAGTCTTGCTCTGTTGCTCAGGCTGGAGTTCAATGGCACAATCTCTGCCCACTGCAACCTCTGCCTCCTGGGTTCAACCTCCGCCTCCTGTGCCTCAGCCTCCTGAGTATCTGGGATTACAGGCGTGCACCACCACGCCTGGCTAATTTTTGTAGTAGGGTTTTCACCATGTTGGCCAGGCTGGTCTCGAACTCCTGACCTCAAGTGATCTGCCTGCCTTGCCTCCCAAAGTGCTGGGATTATAGGTGTGAGCCACTGCGCCCAGCCCCTTATGGCTTGGTAGTATTTAAAGAGATCAAACTAGATAAAAGTTTACTTTATTCTTCATGATGTCTGATAGGTTGTTTGCTGATACAGGTGCTGTGTCTGGTTTTCCTTTCGTGACTTGTACCTAGTGTAGCTATTTATAGTGTATTTGACAAACTTTTCCACCTGTAGACTCAGGTAGGCCTGCTTGACCTCCTCTGGGGATATTTGTTAATGTCTTGTCAGAGTTGATAAAATTTTCCATGTTCATGCTTTCTTTTGATTCTCATAATAATCTTCTAAGGTAACTAAAAAAGAAACCTTATTTTCACATTTGATTAAGGAAACTGGTCCTAAGAGATTAAGTCACTTGGTCAGGGTCTCTTGGTGAGGTACTTAAGTGAAATTGGTTTTCCAGGTGCTGGTCTTCCTTTTCCAAACTAATCCTACTTTGCGTGTGACCTGAAAAACATTTTTTTGTTACCTGTTTTTGTTTGTTTAAACATGTACTTGTTTATTAGACGAAACAGGGAGCCCAAATAAAACCAGATGTGAGCTGCTTTTAACCATCCCTGAATCGTAATGATCCATGTGTGAATTATCCCCTTGTAGCTAGTTTTTAATCCCAGACTGGGCTCTTCCAGTTTTTCAGCCTGCTGTTCAAGTCTCCCCAGCCCCTGACTTGGTTTTGTCAGAGCAGATTAGAGAGAAATTCTACAGTGTGAGAACACGATGTGTATGATTTAGGAAGCAGAACTCTTTTTTTTTTTTTTTTTTTTGAGATCAGAGTTTTCTTTGTTTTCCATTTACCTGAAGTAATGCATTGTTTCATTTAAACTTAAATAGCTTTCAAGATTGGGTTCATGAACATGTCAGTGGGCAGAGTTTCATATCTAGACTCGAGAGATGACAAAATAAATATGTCTAAGATAGAATTATTTTCACACCTACCTTTTCCCTTTCAAGTTCTATCATCAGTGATTGAGAATTTAGGCTTTCAAGGGCACACTTGGATTTAAATCTCAGTTTGTCCATTTAGTAGCTGTGAATGTCCTTGGGCAAGTTAATCTCTTTGCCTTGGACTGGTTATCCTCCAAATGGGATAACCCTACCTATAATGAGGAATGAAATGCAGTAACGAACAGAAAGCCACTAAGCACAGTGCCTTACACAGAAACTTTAATAATAGATAAAAAATATTTGTATCACCTTCTGGGTGCCAAGTTTGATGCTAGGAAATAATCCAATGGGCTATAAAAGTATGATTTGGTAATTTGTTTGGAGCATGGGTAAATGAAAACAGTAAGAATACATAATAGGCTTATATAAAAGTTTTGAAGAGAGCAGTTATGCTGTTGGGGTGTGGCTTTGAAGGGCTTAAAAATAATCAGGGGTGTTGAGTTTTGATCCCAAGGTTTAAGAATGACTTTAATAAGCATGCAAGTTAGGATATAGTTTGGTCCTAAGTGCAAAAAAAATCTACCCTGAATCCACCCTAAGCAGAAAATAAATTTGTTGTAAACAAACAATAGATACATGGAGCAGTTTACAGGATCTGAGAAATACCTGAAAAATGGGATCAGAAAGGTGGACGCTGGGCAGCTCTGGGGCTGCTGGTGGAGGGAGCTGAAGCCACATCTCTGTAGAGCGTCCCCCGGAGGATGAGCCAACTCCAACCCTTTTCCGTCTTTTTCTGCTTGAGATTCAAATTCCATGGACAAACGTTCAAATGTCCCAGTTTGAGTAAAATGTCTAAACCAGCCTATGGAGATAAGTTATTTTCATTTGACAAAACTGGGTTGCTTCTATCAGAAATGGGGAAAATAGATGTTGGATAGCAAAAGTCCACCATGTCCAGGCCAGGCGCTGTGGCTCACTCTTGTAATCCTATCACTTTGGGAGGCCGAGGCAGGCGGATCGCCTGAGGTCAGGAGTTCGACACCAGCCTGACCAATATGGTGAAACCCCGTCTCTATTCAGAATACAAAAATTAGCTGGGTGTGCTGGCGTGCACCTGTAGTCCCAGCCACTCAGGAGGCTGAGGCAGGAGAATCGCTTGAACCCAGGAGGCAGAGGTTGCATTGAGCCAAGATCATGCCACTGCACTCCAGCCTGGGCTACAGAGCGAGTCTCCATCTCAAAAAAAAAAAAAAAAAGGTCCACCATGTCTGAAAGAGGCCTCAAGGTAGACACCCATCTACTGTGTTGGATAGGTGATGAGCAGAGATTTAACTACTAGGTCAGGACCTTCATGTCGAGAAGTAAAATTAAAGAGGTATTTTGGGATTATGGCCTGAAAGTGATAGGAAGCTACTGTAGAGTTTTGATGGAGGTTGGGGGCACTCGTTTCTAACGCAGGATGTTTTAAGTAAGTAGTTCTTTAATAAGCAGTAGTGACTCTTTTCTCAGATTAGATGATCACTTTCCCAGCTATCTCATGCTTCCATGTCCTCCATCGTATCAGTGTTTGGCATCGTGCTGCCCCAACAACCACTTCGATTAGTATGTAAACAGGAAAGCCATTTGCAATGGTGGCGTACTTTATTGGTTGTTTTTCAGTGATTGATTTTCAAGGGTGCTTGTTTTTCCTTTGGAATATGCATTTGAAAGACTTGTGTATTTTCAACAGTACAGCATTGCATTTATCCTCATTTTTAAATGTGTTTTCATTGTGATAACTTTTTCATGGGGGGATAAAAGATCTTTTTCCAATTTTGAGATTCTCAATTATATCTATCTCTTAACAAAAGTACTCTGTAACTCTTCACTTTGGCAGCCTCAAATACTTAAACATGTTTATTGTTTTATATTCAGTTATTTAAGGTAATATTATCCAAACATAGACAGAAGGTTATGAGCTAGATGAGGGGTCCCCAAACCCCAGGTCATGGACTGATGCTGGTCTGTGGCCTGTTAGGAACTGAGCCGAACAGCAGAAGGTGAGCAGTGGGCAAATGAGCATTACTGCCTGAGTTCCGCCTCCTGTCAGATCAGTGGTGGCATTAGATTCTCATTGGAGTGTGAACCCTGTTGTGAACTGCACATGTGAGGGATCTAGTTGTGCGCTCCTTATGAGAATCTAATTAGTGCCTGATGATCTGAGGTGGGACAGTTTCGTCCCCAAACCATCCCCCACCCCTGGCCCATGGAAATATTGTCTTCCACCAATCCGGTCCATGGTGCCAAAAAGGTTAGTGATCGCTGGTGTAGATACTATCTGGGTTTGATTATCTTGCTTGGAGTCCCCACATCCCTGAAATAAAGCGGGCAGCAGCTAATTTACATTCTTTTCTTTTTACATTTTTTTAATTTTTGGGGATACAGGGTCTCACTCTGTCACTCAGTCTGGAGTACAGTGGTATGATCACAGCTCACTGCAGCCTTGACTTTTTGAGCTCAAGTGATCCTCTTGCATCAGCCTCCTGAATAGTTGGGATTATAGGCGCCCACGACCACACTGGCCTAATTATTATTTTTTGAGACAGGGTCTTGCTTTGTCACCCAGGTTGGAGTGCAGTGGTGTGATCACGGCTCACTGCAGCTTCAACCTCCCAGGCTCAAGCCAGTCCTCCCACCTTGGCCTCCCAAGTAACTTGGACTACAGGAATGTGCTGTAGCTAATTACACCTAGCTAATTAAACAATTTTTTTTTTTTGTAGAGATGGGGTCTCAACTTTGTTGTGCAGGCTGATCTTGAACTCCTGGGCTCAAGTGATCCTCCTGCTTCTGCCTTGCAAAATGTTGAGATTACAGGCATGAGCCACCATGCCCAGACTATATTAACTCCTGAAAGGTGGGCTATGGAAATAATGTTGATACTAGCCCTTCAGTGATGGTGTCAGTACGGGAAGAGAAAATTTATATACTTGAGTACATTTTGAGGGTAGCTTCATGAGGCACTGTGAGCGAAGGGTTTTGGTAATGAGAATACTCTACCTGGTCATAGACACACCTTAACTTGATTCCCAATTGTGCATGGAATTGGCATTATAAAAGACCATCCCTAGAAAATGGGTTATTTGATCACAACTAGAAGTCATTCTCTATATTTTAGAACCATAAATTTACGACTTTTATTAAAAAATTGACTCATGTCAGCATAACATGCTGAGAATGAGCAGACTTCTGAGTGTCTGCCCCACTGTGTTGCAGATTGAAATGTAGACTATGAGTGGTCATTATGGTTAATGACCAAGAGAGTCCTCTAATGATAAGGCATGCTGGAGAGCTGCCCCAGGAGTCTGTTAGAAAGACTGATCCGCATTTTCCAGAGGGGAAGTCGGCCAGGGAGTCCTAATATCCTTTACGTTGGACAGCTCAGATACTAGTTTTTACGTAGCTGATTTTTGCAACCTCACTTATTTCATGGAGAGAAAAATCTAGAAGATGATTTGCAGGAATTAAAAGTTGTTTCATTTGGAAATAATAAGGATTGGCCGGGTGCAGTGGCTCACGCCTCTAATCCCAGCACTTTGGGAGGCCAAGGTGGGTGGATCACGAAGTCAGGAGTTCAAGACCAGCCTGGCCAAGATGGTGAAACCCTGTCTCTACTAAAATTACAAAAAATTAGCCGGGTGTGGTAGTGGGTGCCTGTAATCCCAGCAGAGAATTGCTTGAACCCGGGAGGTGGAGGTTGCAGTGAGCTGAGATTGCACCACTGTGCTCCAGCCTGGGTGACAGTGTAAGACTCTGTCTCGATTAAAAAAAAAAAAAATTAAGGATTATTGTGGACAGTATTGGCAGAGAGAAGAGTGTTCAACACCAGGAAAAAGAGGTTGGTGTTTTGTTGTTTCGTAGACATTTTCTGCGTATACTACCTTTGAATGTTTCTTATTGTGTGGTGTATGTGAGCTAGCAAAATATTCAGTATTTGATGTCTTCTGTTATTTTGGATTCATTGATAAGAACTTTTCCTTCAGGGCATGTTTGTTTATGAGTGGCGTTTGGTGTATTTCTTGTGTTAACTTGGATTCTTTTTTAGTTGTGCTCGTGTGGTATTTGCATGCTCCATGAATCATAAGAATTTCAGATAATCATAAGCACTAGAGAGAAAGTGAAACAGAGGGATTCCACAGAGAGTGATGGAGCCGGGGTAACACGTGACAGGGTATTCCTAGTTAGCTACTTGGCAGAGGGGACATTTTGAGTTGAGACGCAAGTATGGGGCCAAGTCAGGCAAATGGATACTGGGAACAAGAATGTTTCCTAAAAAGCCAGTGACAAACACCAAGACTCTGAGGCAGGAACAAGCCTGAAAAGACCATCAGATGCTTGAGAAGGTAGTTGGGGTGGAGAAGGAATAGCCTCAGGCTCACAGGAGGTTACTGTGAAGTCACCTAGAGGGAGCTATGGCAACTCTGAATGAGAATTCAGAACTGGGCATCTCAAAACACCAGATCCACTGAAGACTTCAACCTGAAAAAGGTAAAGTCTTTTGGTCATTTCCAGAAGGCAGTGGATTCCTAGATTTTTAACCAATCTGTGCTTTTGCTTTTAATGTGCCCATTTTACTTCCAACGTTGTTTATATTTCCATAGCCAAAGCTTTACTGGCTGAGTTGTTGTAAGTTCCAGGGAAGGCGGGTGTGGGGGGATAAGTACTTTGCATGTGGTGACCTTCAAAGGATTTGACAGCAGAGACCTGGGTTTAAGTCTTGGTTTTGTCACTGACAAGCTGTAGGACTTTGAGCAAATAACTCAGCCTTACCAGGTCTCAGCCTGTGAAAAGGATAATCTCATCCACCCACTAGGGTTATCTCAAGGATCCATGGGAATAACATATATATTAATAAAATGTTTATTTTCAATAATACTATGCATCATGCTATATTTGAAACCAAAGGGAGTTAAGCAGTAATATTTTTAGCAATTTGAAAAATCTAATTAAGGGCTCTCCTTAGGCAGTAGAGTAGAATTCATGTTAATTTTGTCATCGAGCCATTTCTTTTTACAAATCCTTAGTCTTCACCAAGTGGAGTGTTTTTTTTTGTAAACAAGAGGCAAGATTTTTCTCACTGAATTTGTGGATCAATGCTAGAGACAAAAGGGAAATCTCATTTCTGTACCACTGTTCAGGTCCAGAAGTACATTGTCAAGTTCTTTTTCTTTTTTTTTTTTGCCAAAATTTACTAGGATGTCTGTAGATTTTTTTTTTTTTTTTTTTTTTTAAGACAGAGTCTTGCTCTGTTGCCCAGGCTGTAGTGCAATGGCGTGATCTTGGCTCACTGCAACCTCCACCTCCTGGGTTCAAGCAATTCTCTTACCTCAGCCTCCCTAGTAGCTGGGATTATAGGTGCCCACCACCACGCCCACCTAATTTTTGTATTTTTAGTAGAGATGGGGTTTCACCATGTTGGTCAGGCTGGTCTCTAACTCCTGACCTCAAATGATCTGCCCACCTCAGCCTCCCAAAGTGCTGGGATTCCAGGCATGAGCCACCACACCCAGCTAAGATGGCTGTAGATTTTGATTTTGATTATTGAAACTTTTCTTTGTCTTTGGCATTTCCCTTGAGAGTTTAATGAAAACATTGACTTTTGTGGATACTTTTGTGGAGGGCAGGAATGGGCCTGGAAGAAAGGGGGGGGTGATATCCCCTGGGAAAAGAAGCCCACCCATTGCATCTTCCCCTTGCTGTGGTTCAGCCCTGTATTAAACTGACCAGTGGACATGCTGCCCTTCAGACTGGGCTGAAATTCCTTCCCTGCTCCCATCTGCCTGCCTCATCCTAACCTCTCTTTAAGCACCCAGCCCTGGTGCTTCCTTCTTCATGGAGCTTTTACGTGCTATTCCAACCCACATTGATGTCTCCCATCCTTGAATTCACTTCAGACCATCAGTCTCCCTTTCCTAGTTTAGTCCTATTTCGAGTAATATATTCTTTTTATTATTAGATGCTACCATTTTCAAGATGTGCCCTCATAGTAACAGTATATTTTCAGGGAGAAGAATGACACACTTCTGCATTATTAGCTAATGGAAAACACATGCTCAAATATAGTGATGTTAAGGAAACCAAGTGAGCAAAAGCAAGGTTATGTTTTTAATAAGAGAATGCCTTAATTGTGGATAAACCATCCCAGAAACTCTTTTATTTCGGTATTTTAAAAACACTTGGAGAACTCTTTCTTATATCCGGAAAGCACCACAAAAATCTGTCAGATGACAAGTCTGTTCTGATCTGTGTGGTGCATTCCTGCTTAGATATGTAGTCATTTACTACTGTGTAGTATAATTTGAGTAGAGTGCAGTCCTCAACTAAGTTGTTAGACTACATTTTGTCCTTTTTCTGTAACTTCTGAGTAGTGTACTCTAAATTTGCTCTGTAGACCTGAGCTGAGGTGCAAAGTCTGTTTTTGTTAACCTGTGCACAATGGTATAAATATAGAAATTGAGACTTAGAATTTAGAAATGTAATAGTAATTGGCTGAGTGTGTAATCCTAGCTGCTTGGGAGACTGAGGTGGGAGGATCATTTGAGCCCAGGAGTTCAAGACTGATGTGGGCGACAGAGTGAGACCCTGTCTCTAAAAAAATAAGAAGAAAAAGAATTTTTTTTTTTTTTTTTAAGGCAAGGTCACCCAGGGTGTGTACACACTCTGTCACCCAGGGTGTGTACACCACAATGCCCAGCTAATTAGAAAAAAAAAATATTTCATAGAGATGAGGTCTCACTAGGTTGCCCAGGCTAAGAAAAAGAAATGTAATTGCACAAGACAGTTGTCTGTCTGTTGAGTTTAATAATTAAAAGTTGGGTCTTGTATTTTGTAGGGTGTGCTTGTGTTTTTTCTGGTCATTAATTTTTATTATCTTTTGATACTTTGGGAAATAAGAAACAGCTGGTCCTTTCTCACAAGTAGTTTGAGAAGCAGTGCTCTAAAACAGTAGTTCTCAACCCTAGTTGAATATCATATCCTTTAAATCACATAAACCAGATTTAATATCAATTAAATCAGAATCTTGGGGATATAGCATAGGCATCAGTATTAGTGTTATTCTTATTTTTAGTATAATTTTTAAGCTCCCCTGTGTATTGTAATGTGGGGTTCTGGTTAAGATCCCCTATATGGAGTACCTAATTTTGTTGAATCGTATTGATTTCCATTGCAGAGAAAGTTCCAGGATGAGGCGTTTTCTTGTCCTGTTACATGCTTAAGCTTTGTCCCCAAATGCTGTCCAAAGAGGAGATGGGCAGCCTCAAGAGGCAGTCACCACCTTATGTGCCTGGTCACCCTCCCCATGTGGCAGGTGCTGCATCCACATGATGACCAGCATATGGCCCTGCCCTCCTGGAGCTTCCAGTCTAGTGAGGAGAGGGAGGCAGGCTGTAAACAATTAAACTCTTCACTATTTTGTCAATGATACTTGTGAACTGAATGGTGGGTAGGTGATCTGTCTTAGCCAGGGTGGTCTAAGACCTGGAGAATGAGAAAGCCAGAGATAGGATTGATGGAGAAAGGGCATTCTGGGCTGAGGGATGGTGGAAGCAACATCCTAGAAGTGGGCAGAGCTTGGAGTGTTGGATGAGGGTAGGTCTGGGGGAGAGCGGTGGGAGCTGGGTTGGGGAGGGCAGCAGAGGCCAGGCCGCAGGGCCCTGAAGGCCGTGGTCAGGGTTTTGGATTTTGTTCTAAGGGCAGTGGCCATTCACTGGAGGGGTTTTAGCAGGAACCAAGTTTCCTGTCACCCAGTTTGATATATCAGAGGGTGGATGTCTCTTTGAAGATGTGGTAGGTGAGAAGGGGCCTGAGATTGTGTGACCTTATCACCCTTCTAATCCTGAGAGTCAAGCAGGCAAAACAGAAACTGACATAGGGTTGGTCATTCCAGGCCATTCTTGCCCTCATGGGCTCTCCTTGCTGCATATTTTGTGAAATATCAGCCATCAGGGTAGTGGTGTCTCATTACTGTCTGGAATTAGTTGGAAAGTTGAGAACTGAATCAAAAAGTTATGGCACAATCTTGACAGCTTCCTCAAAGATTAAGTAGTCTGTGCTCCTTTCTAATTTGCTAGATTTACATGGTTTTGAGGAAATTAGAATGATTTTCTTTCTTTCTTTTTTTTTTTTGAGAGTCTTGCTCTGTCACCCAGGCTGGAATGCAGTGGCACGATCTCGGCTCACTGCAACCTCCACCTTCTGGGTTCAAGCGATTCTCCTGCATCAGCCTCCCAAGAAACTGGGACTACAGGTGTGCACCACCACACCTGGCTAATTTTTGTATTTTTAGTAGAGACAGGGTTTCACCACATTGGCCAGGCTGGTTTTGACCTCCAGACCTCAGGTGATCCTCCCACCTCGGCCTCCCAAAATGCTGGGATTACAGGTGTGAGCCACTGCGCCTGGCCTAGAATTATTTTCTGTGCCTGATTTTAGGCAAATCGAAATAAGCACTTAGGAAGTTTGAGTAAATCAAGCTGACTGGCAAGGATAAAAACAAAACCTTTCAGAAAGTACTTTCTTTTCCCTCTGTCTTAGGGCAACTGATCTCTGGAGAAGGTGTGTGTACGTGCAGGCATGCGTGTATGTGCGTATGTGTGTGTTGCATTACATTTGATAAGAACATTTCATGAGTGCTCTTTGTGTGTCAGAAATTTCATTCTTATGCTGCCCTAGGAAGTAGGCATTGCTGTTATCCTGGTTTTGTAAATGAGGAAACTGAACTCTAGAGAGAAGTTACTTGCCCACAGTCACACCTGAGTTAGAAACGGCATCCAGGATACATACCCAGGACTCCTAGTCCAAGCTTCCACTTGCCACTCCTATACTATATTAAGACTTCAAGCTGTGGTGGCTTATGCCTGTAATCCCACCACTTTGGGAGGCCAAGGTGGGAGGATCGTTTGAGCCCAGGAGTTCAAAACCAGCCTGGGCACCATAGAGACCCTGTCTCTACAAAAAATAAACAACATTGGCTGGGAGTGTTGGTGTGTGCCAGTAGTCCTAGTCCCAGCTGCTTGGGAGGCTGAGATGGGGAGATTGCTTTAGCCTGCGAGGTTGAGGCTGCAGTGAGCCGAGATTGCACCAGTGTACTCTAACTTGGGTGACAGAGTGATACCTCTCCCCACCACTCCCCGCAAAAAAGACTTGGAGCTGAGAACCCCTGCTGATTTTTACTGGATTGACCTTGGTGTTCTCATTCTAGCCATTTAGTGACACCTATGACCCTTTCATTCTATTCCTTTTGATCCTTAATTTCTGATTTTGTTAAAGCTCCTTAAGGCAATTTTCATTTTCTCTCTGCTTTCCTGGTAATGTTGGCAGGGTGATGCTGCTGATGTGGTCTGATTCCCAAGCTGGAGGTATTGGCGTGTGTCCTGCCCTAGTGCTGCTCCCTGATGGGGAGCATGCTCAGTTTCCTGCATTCAGGTACGAGCAGAGACTTAGCAGGATCCGCCCCGTTCAGAGTTGCAGGAAGAGCCCTGGATGCCTGTCCCAAATTGGAATAAGTGGGAGGGAGCCACAGGCTGGTACAGGTAAGAGAGCTCAAGCTCTGTCTTTTCACAGCTAAAACTTAGCCCTTCTGCTGTGATTCTTAGGAGGGCCAGGGGTGCTTCCTGCAGGAATGAATGACTTGTAGGAGCTTACTTTTGCATACGCAAGGGGCTGGGCTGTGGCTGCCTTCTCAAGTTCTCAAGTCCGTGTCTAGGGGCTGCTATCTTCCTGAATTGCTGCGAATTTTACTGCTAAGGAGCCATCTTGGCTGAGTTTGTTTTCATTCTACTATATGAGGTTGGGCTTGCATTCAGACTGGGAGCAGTCTGTGGCTTCCCTCCTTGTCAGATACTTTGGAGGTGGGAGCAGTGTTCAGGAACCTGATTCTCTAGGCAGACACAATTGTGATGTGAGAGTTTTCTCTCTCCTACAGCTTTGCTTGTTTGTCTCCCTCGTATTTGTAAAGCAGTAAAATACCAACCTGTAAGATTATTGTTTAGTAAACATAAGCAAATCCAGACATTTATTCCCTACTATTGCTATATTTAGAAATGATAATTAATCCATATCAGAGAACTCTCACAAATATATGTTATTTTTGCATTCCTTAGCGTTTAATAAATATCATGGGGAAACATTAAGAAGTATGTTATCCTTTTGAGGAGACCAGTCTTGGTAGTTCTTTTTGTGTAGTGAAAATGATGTATTAAAAAAAATAATGAATTTTAAAACCTGGTAAGTATTTTCTGCAGCAAAATAAGGATGTACTTGTAAAAGTGCTAATTATTGGAACCCTGTGGGATAGCAGGCATTTGTGAGTTTTTAGGCATTCTGGGATGTATACATGCAAAATTGTGGAGGGTGCTGAGGAAATGAGAACAGTAGAATTAGTCTATACAAAATCTGCCTTTTTCGCAGAATCTGGGGATTGGACCAGAGCCCCGATATAACTTGAACAGAAGTTATTTGTGTATGTAGATAAATGATTTTCACCGTTCTGAAGCTTAACAGAAATATTTTCAATAGGGAAAAAACCTTGCCGTTGCAGTTCTTTATTTTCCACAGCGATAGCAAGCCACAAGTGAGAGAATGTTTTTAATTGAAATCACATAACTTCATCTCAGCCAACTTCCAATTGCTTCCCCTTTGCAGCGTTTTGCCAGAGTTTCAAACAAGACTGTACAAGAAAGGAAAAGAATGTGGTATTCACAGATACTAAAACATTGTAAAAACAACGCTCATATCTCCAGCCAATTTCGTCACCACGTGACTCTCACCCTTCCACCGAGGATGAACAGAAATGTCATCCATACACTTTCTCTGAGCTCCCAGTCTCTGGTCTGGGCCTGCATGGTGGATTCCTCATCATTTGAAAGACCACCCTGGGCTATTTTGCTCTTCCTTTTGTGTGGCGTCATCTTTTATTTTTTCCTTGTCTCTGGATTGTTTTGGTTAGAGAGGAATAGTCTTTATGTTGGGCTCTGCGTTGCAAGTAGTATAAATGCTCTTGAGCAAAAATAAAAAGAGGATGTTTACTGTAAGGGTATCTGAAGCATACCCAAGGTAAGGGTTATCCAGTGTAGGCCAGTTTTGGAAACACCCCGGGACTAAGACTTTGAACCTTATCAGGTTTTTCTGTAGGTATTTTTCATTTCCTGCTGAATGCGCTCTTACTTCATTCTTCTGTTCTCTCAAAATAGACTGATCTGCTTCCCAGAGCCTGGCTGTCCACACTCCTAGCATATACTTCTTCCTCTCAAGGGTTCATCCAGACTGAAGCTGGAATCTCTTAGTCCTGATTGTAAATACCAGGGAGAAGGATTCTCGTTGGTTCATAATAGGTCAGATGTCTGCACCTGTGGCCAGCGTAATGGCGTTCTATGCGAAAATGATGGCTGAAAGTATGTCTTTTGTAACCTATAGGGGTAAGAAAATGGCTAGAAGACTGGGGAGACAGGGTATTCATCTGGTAACCTGGTGGTGTTCACCACAGTTGCCTTTTTGTGTTTCTTTGTGGGGCCTCTTACTAACTCCCTCTTCACGCCAATTTCAAGTTTATCAAAACCTAGTCAAATGGTGAGTATTTATATGCGTGGTGTTGGACAGACAGATATGGCTAAGTAATTCTGTACTAGTATATTATGATTAAGTGAACATTTATTGAGTGCTTACCATATACTAAGCCCTTTTTCAAGTCTAACACTAGGCAAATAATACATGACTCTTTTAATTTTTGCTCACACCTTTATCACCTCTTCCCAATTATAACACTGTGTTTTCTGTCTACCTCTTACACATCATGTTCATTGTAGTGAGTGAGAAGTTATCTTGAAGGTTGGTTAGTGATGTTGTGACTTTTACATTTTATGTCCTGGGTGATGGATGGGATTTTTAAGAGTTAATGAGTCCAAGGATGCCTGACATAGGAAAGACACGATGTTGCGTGTGTCCTTGCAATAACGTGCAAAGCATGACGATGGGTGTATACTGCCTATCTCTTGTCCCCAAGACAAATCCATTAGCATAGAAAGCTCATTTTTTTTTTGGGTCCAGGTAATTGTAATCATGGGACACATGATAATGTAAAAGCTAATCTGAAATTCTTTTGGAACTTTGGTTACTCCCTTTGATCTAAGTATGTAAGTGATTAACTGCAAGATATGTGAAAAATGTTCCTTTCCCCTCATCTTTGGAAGCAAGATCTGTATTTCTGTGGGTGCAATGCCATCTTAGCACTCTCACTTTGGACTTGACCAAGACTTCTATGGTATCTGAAAAATTAGTGCATCAGGAAGGGTTTATTTTAATTTGGGTTCCTTAATCCAGTTTTAACTTTATCCCCCTTTGAAAGTCCCATTCAGAATGTAAGCAAGTTAGCAGAAGTATATATGAAACTGTATTAGGTATATCTTTGGGGCTCCATATGTATGGAGAATTAACATTGGCACCAAGGCCCTTGCTGCAAATTCATTTTTCCAGCATAAAACATGAGAACAGGTCATAATTGTTCTTTCTGTTTTCAGCTCTCTTAATTTTATTCCCCTGGTATTGTTGTCTGTAGGGATTTTTATCCCAGTTATGTCACAAAAGGATGGTAGTGTTTTGCCATGGTGGCATTTCCATTATCTGTCAGCACCTCTGAAATGATCTCAGTTTTTTCTGAGGTTGACATTTCCTCCCCTGCCTTCCTGTGATCTGTTTTCATTTCTTGATAAGTCTGATTTCTTCAGCGGAATGGTCATAATGGGACATGTTATTAGTAAGAATTGTAGAGAGAAAATGGACCTGAGTAGTTATGAACTTCCTTCCTCTGATGACTCTTTTCCTGGAGCTGAATCCTCACATTTTACTTTTTCCACTGTGAATGTATTTTCTGTTTTGAAAGACATCCATTTAGAATATATTACTTAAAACATCTTTTAGGCTGGGCGTGGTGGGTCACACCTGTAATACCAGCACTTTGGGAGACTGAGGTAGGAGGGTTGCTTGAGCCCAGGAGTTCCAGACCAGCCTGGGCAACATGGCGAAACCCGTCTCTACAAAAAAATTAGCTGAGCATGGTGGTGGTGTGTGCCTGTAGTCCCAGCTGCCCAGGAGGCTGAGGTGGGAGGATCACCCGAGCCTGGGAAGTTGAGGCTTCAGTGAGGCAAGATTGTGCCACTGCACTTCAGCCTGGGCTGCAGAGTGAGACCCAAGTCTCAAAAAAAATTTTTTTTAAATTTTCTTTAATTATTTAAAAATATATTTACTTAAATTGACAAATAATAATTGTACATATTCATGGGGTACATATGATATTTTGAAAACATATAATGTATAGTGATCAGATCAGGGTAATTAGCATATCCATCTTCTCAAACATTTATCATTTCTTTATGTTGGGAATGTTCAATATTTTCCTTCTAGCTATTTGAAACTATACAATATATTATTATTAACTATTACTTTGCCTTTGGTTGCTGTCATTTTCATTTGCTTTTCTATGTCAGTATATTTTGAAGGACTTTGTATACTAAGTGTTTCAAAATAATAGGAACTTTTGTGAAATGAGACATAGCAAATGAAGGAGCCATGAACTTACTCCTATTTTCTATACCTGTCAACAATTTGAATTTCAGGGTTCTTTTGTTTTGTTTTGTTGTTTTTGTTTATTTGTGTATATAACTTTTTTACACGTACATATGTACACATACAAATGAACAAGCCTGTGTGCATTTAATTTTTACAAGTAAATGCCTACTTTTTATGATACCACACTAAACTCTTCCATATTACTGCCTTTCCCTAGGGTTTTGTAAAATAGTGCTTTATCTCCAAGCTACTACCCAGCCGCCTTTTATTTAAAGTGTTCAGTGGACCATTATTTGGGATGAATAAAAATTCGATGTTATGCCATAGAAAGGTAGGATTTTGGGGAGAAACAAATACAGGAAACAGGTGGAAATAGATACATTGAGAAGAATCCTTTTGAGCAGGGATTTTTGTAGAAAACATTAAACCGAATCGTATATCAAACTCTCTGGCTGGTGGTCAGTCTAATCACAAGCATTTATTCTTAAGTGTCCTACAGAGAGAAAAAGCTGTTTATGGCTGTATCTTGAGTTAAATATTTGGATTTCGACTGCAAGTTAATTTTAGGGAGAAAACATCTGTCTTTCTGAAAACAGTATGCCTTTAAAAGTGATCCCTGTGGTAGAATGTTGTTGAAATGCTTAAATACTTTCCATTAAGTTTTTTTTTTCTCCCCTTTCCTTTCTTTCTTTTTTTATTTTTTTTGGACAGGATTTTACTCTGTTGCTCAGGCTGGAGTGCGGTGGTGCTATCATAGCTCACTTCGGCCTCAACCTCCTGGGCTTAAGTGATCCTCCCACTTCAGCCTCCCTAGTAGCTGGGACTGCAGGGGTACACCACCATGCCTGGCTGATTTTTTAAAAAAATTTTTGTGGAGACAGGTTCTTTTTTTTTTTTTTTTTTTTTTTTTAATTATACTTTAAGTCCTAGGGTACATGTACACAACATGCAGGTTTGTTACATAGGGGTACATGTGCACAACATGCAGGTTTGTTACATAGGTATACATGTGCCATGTTGGTTTGCTGCACCCATTAACTCGTCATTTACATTAGGTATTTCTCCTAATGCTATTCCGCCCCTGCCCCCCACCCCACAGCAGGCCCCAGGGTGTGATGTTCCCCACCCTGTGTCCCAGTGTTCTCATTGTTGAATTCCCACCTGTGAGTGAGAACATGCGGTGTTGGGTTTTCTGGGAGACAGGTTCTTGCTGTGTTTCCTCAGCTGGCCTGGAACTCCTGGGCTTAAGCTGTCCTCCTGCCTTGGCCCCTCAAAGTGTTGGAATTAAAGTCCATTAATTTTCTAATGCAAAAGAGTGTGGTACATGTTTATTACAGAACTATTAGGAAGAGCTAACCCAAAAACTCACCTGTTTTTCCACCTATCAAATATAACCAGTTTTATTCTTTAGTGATGTACTAAATATAGTACAAATAAAAAAACAGTATAACAACTATTTACATAACATTTATATTGTATTAGGTATTATAAGTAATCTAGAGATGATTTAAATTATACAGGAGGATGTGCATAGATTTTATGCAAGTACTGTACCATTTTATATCAGAGATGTGAGCATCTGTGGATTTTTGGTATCCAAGGGGATCCTGGGAACCAATTTTTCTCGGATATGGAGGGGCAATTGTATTATTCTAGGTGTATTATGTGTAGGTGTATAAAATCAAAATTTATATTGAACAGTATACATTTTGTTACTTGAATATTCATTTCCTGTGAAATCATGAACATGTTGCCATGTCAAAGAAAAGCCTCACCTGCTTTTACACTATCATTTTAAAGTTTTACTTAGTATTTCATTGTATGGATGTATACTGTCCATATTATTGTTGGGAATTTAGGTTGTTTCCAGTTTGTTTGTTTGTTTGTTTGTTTGAGACGGGGTCTCTGATGCCCTGCCTGGAGTGCAGTGGCACAATCATAGTTCACTGTAACTTCAAACTTGTGGGCTCCAGCGATCCTCCTGCCCCAGCCTCCTGCATAGCTGGGACTACAAGTGTGAACCACCGTGTCCAGCCAGTTTTTCATGTTTTAAACAACTCTGTGTTGAACGTCCTTGTAGCTAAATCTTTGTCCACATGATTCGTAGTTTTCTTGGACAAGCTCCCCAGATGTGATATTCCTGAGTCCAAGGTTTTGATAATTTCTAGTCTTTTTTTCTTCTTCCTAAACCACATATAACCAAATTGTCCTCGATTGATAACCTTCCTGTCAGCCATGGGCATGGTTGTACTTTTTTTTTTTGTCGTGATTACTGCTGTTAGTGATAATAATAAAAATACTTATTATATACGCTGGTGGGTTTCAGTTTTGACTGGGACTTCAGTTTTCTTCCTTGTCTGAGTCCTGTTACTTATGCCTGAATTTAAAGTGAGTGGGAACATTGGCCTTTTGTCTATTGCCTATAGGGAGAAAAATACCGCAGTGGGTGGAGATTTTGATCTGGCTGGGGGCTTCCCCATGTCAGCCAGGCTGTTAGGTACTATTGAGCTGGTCCTTGCAGCATCACTTCTTGAGGTTTACAGAGATGCAATGGTAGTGGGTCAGCCTGTATTCCTCTGCAAGCTGGGGGCAGGGGCGCTGAGTGAGTGTTTCCAACAAAGAACAACCTGGGTATCTATCTGCTTCTAGGCAGCTAAGGAATGCTGAATAATTAATAGCTTTCCAGGGAAATATTACTTGTTATAGTTGAATATTCTTTTGGATTTAATGCCAGCTATAGTTTGATGATTGAAAAGTCCCTTTGAGGAAAAAGTGTTTAGAAGCAAATATATTGATGGTACTGATAAATACTGTTTTTCAATGTTAAAATGGAGGGTAACTGACGTAAGTTTGGATGGGGCTTCATCATCTCAATGACTTTGATTTTAGCCATTACTGTGCACTTGGCACATGAAACTATAATGAATTTAGGTTAAGTTATTCCCTTTGATACAGAAAGCTGCCGGATAGATAGATGGTCATTGATCATATAAAGAGTCTTTGTAGGGATTTGGAAAGAAAAAATTAGATTATTGTTTGAAGACAAAGGTAGTGTCTACCATGCCTTGCCTTCTCGAATGAATTGTAGTACTTTTGAGAATTCTGGTCTCTGACCCTGAGGGTGGCAGTTTAATTTCTGAAACCTGAAGGTGTCACACAAACTCAGACCAGCAAATTGCCTGTATATTTCACATGTTGTGTTCCTTAATGCCCATGGCTAAGACATTGAGTGGAGAGAATAGGGGCTGGAGAAGAGGTGCTGAAGTTTTAAATGGGGGACTCTGTGTGTTGTACTAGCTGTGAACCCGTCTAGGGAACAAGTGCTGACACTGCCCACTTAGAAGAAGACACATTTGTTAAAGAAGTGCAGTTGCCTTTATGTCTGACATTTTAGTTAACCAGTGGCAAAATAAAGGACTGAAGGATTTATTATCAGATTGTGCACAACCATGCACATATTGCCAAGTCCTCCATGAACATCACAGATATCTAAAATAAAAGAGACATTTTTATTTGTTTTAATAAATAACATTAGCTAGCACCTCCGTTTCCAACCATTCAGTCCTGTTTGGAAATGCCACAGTGATGGGTGTGTGTTATTTTGAACTCATGTGAAGGTTCCATGACAACAGTAAACATTCATATTGCACATTTTCATAAGGCAATGAATCTGGATGAGGCAAGTGGCCTCAGCCGGCAATAAAGATGTGTTATGAAATTTCCCATGCCAGAAGAGACACTCATAGCTGGGATTGGCCTTTTCAAAAGCAGTTGATGGTGATGAGTGATAACTCCCCTTTTAGTTTTGGCATCAGATGGAGTTTGTAGCTCATTGGTTTCATTGTGTTGCCTGGGTATCTCCTATTTAGACTTAATTGGATGGTTTGCACCACTGTCCTAAGTGATTGCTAGTCTTTTCAAGGACTATCCTTACTGAATACTCTTGGTATTTTGTTTCTCTTTTCTTACACGAATCCTCAATTACAACAACAAAGAAAATGCTAACATTTGACATCACTGGTAAACTAAGAATGCTTTAGATTAGGATTTCCATTTGCTGCCTTTCCAAATTTGATAATTTATATTTGGATATCCTTTTAGCATATTTTTGGTGGAATGGTTCACTTTATTATTATTTTTAAAAGATGGATGTGTCCTAGCTTTCACCAAGGAACAACTCAGTTTAGATGGAATGTTTTATAAATATGATGTAATGGAAATTGTACAGGATTTGGAGTCACAAGGGCCTGTGTTGGCATCTTAATGCCATTATTTATTGTGTGACCTTGGGCAATCACATAGCCTTTCTGAACTTCCATTTTCTCACTAGTAGGTAGGGATGATATTATTGATTGTTATTTAGGGGTTGTGGCAGAAATTATGCTGTTCTTACAACTTTGAGATTCTTTCCATAGGGAGGCGGGTCTCGTTCCTTCTTTTTGTATGGAGGGGTGGCCATGTGATTATGGTGGAGCAGTGCCGTGAGACTTCCAAGATAGGGTCATAGAAGGTGGTATAGCTTCTGCCTGGTTCTTTTGGGACACTTGACTTTGAAAACCAGCTAGGAGGCTGCAGGGGAGCTCAAGGAGCCAAATGGTGAGGCCACATCCAAGTGTTCCAGGGGAGGTGAAACACACCTGAGGTTTCAGATGATTCTAGCCCTGGGCCATTGAGTTTCCTGCAGTCTTCCCAGTGTAAGATTCAGATATCAGGAAGCAGAGACAAGCATTTCAGCTGTGCTTTGTACAAATTCCTGACTCACAGAAATTGTGAAAGATAATAAAATGATTGTTGTTAGTTTAAGCCGTTATATTTTGGGATGATTTATTACGCAGCAGTAGATAATTGTAATAAAGAAATCATGAATTCAAATAGTAGTTCTTCTTCTAATTTTGCATACTGTCTCTACCACTTAGTAACTGTGTAACCTGGGGCAAAATTTGTAACTTCTTTGTGTCTGTTTTCTTAATTGTAAATGGGACTCACGTAATTCCCTCTGGACTTCTGATGAGAATTAGTGATTTAATACTTGATACGCTCAATAAATGTTGCTTGTCATTATTTTCTATTAAACTATATTGTTGGATTTTTGAGAATGCATGAAGAAACTTACGTTAATTGTGTTTTGATTTTTAAAGGAGTTATGTAAATTTTGTTTTGTGCTTTTCTCCAGGCAAGAAACCGGTTTGAATGTAATTTTCATGAAATGAAAAAAAAAAAAGAAAAATGAATAGTAAATCTGATGTTAGTGTCTGCCATTTATTTCACATTTTTTTTTCTGAGGTTGTATATGTCTGGGAACCTTTGGCTTTGCTTGGTAGAAAGAGGACTAATGACTCCAATTAGAGGACATCAGTAGAGAAGAAGGGATGAAGGATGGGAGATAGTAAAGAAATCTTATTTTCAGTAACTTATGTGCCAGAAACTGCACTGTAGCCTTTTACCAGTGTAGCCTTCTTAGATACTCTGAGAGAGATAATAAGAGAAGAATGGATTGTTACTTAATTTTTATCGTCCCTGAAATTGAGGTTGTTAGTGTCCTTCTCTGGTGTGTTACCTGGGGAAAGGAACAATGATTGCAGTTTTACTTTCAGGCTGAAAGCTACAAATTTGAGCTCACATTTCTGTTTGTTTCTGCCTCTGACCCTGGGTGGCTTTGTGACCTCTCTAAGCCTCAGTTTCTTCAGTTGTCAAATGGGTCTAATAGTGTTTCCTATTTCCTGTCATTGTTAAAGAAGAGCCCATGAGAATCTGTTTCCTAACCTAGCTTGGTCATAAGAATGATTGTAATGCATTTTTTAAAATAATGGGACCCATCCCAGAGCTACAGAATTAGAATTTCCAGGGATTCTGTGATTAAGTGCCCCAGGTAAGTCTTACTGTTAGGCTGATTTGGGAGACATTAAAACAATGTGTAATGTTGAACAGTTAACACCTAATACATAAATGTTAGCTGCTGTTATAATTATACTTAACATTAATTTAATGTTTTAGGTAAGTTCTTTTATATACGTTCTTTAGATTTGCTTTGGTAGGTTTTGATAATTTCTAAAAAATAAACACAAGAATGCCTTGTATGCCACTTAATAAAATGTTGGTATGCCACTTAATAAAATCTGATTCTGCTATTATTATCTTAAACAAAATCTGATTCTGCTATTATTTTATGTCCATCAAAAAGTTATGCAAAGTTTTCTCTTTTTCTTTCCTCTCTGAAATATAGACGATCATAACTAAGTTAATGAGTTTCCTCCCAGCCTTTCCTCTTGAAGCTTAGGAGGACCATGGATTGAGACATCTTTTTCTGTAACATAATTAAAGAAAAATAGCTTCACAGTTAGGGTCACTGAACCTTGAGGGAATTTGCCCATTGGCTGCCCATCAGGCTGTGATCAGAAGTTTTCGTGTTATATGTTACCTAATTAAGGATGGGGAATAGCTATTTCAGAGACTCTAATTAAAGACTGTGTTTTCTATATAATGAGTATCTATAATGAGTTTTTTGTATAAAGTATCTATTTAGAACAATATGGGAGGGGGTGTATCTCATTGTCCAGCATAATCCTATAATAACTGGTTACTTGTCACAAATTTAAATTGGAGCAACACGGGTATATATATATATATATACACACACACATATATATGTATATATATACATATATATGTATATATATATGTATATATATACATATATATGTATATATATATACACATATATATGTATATATATATTATACTTTAAGTTCTAGGGTACATTTGCACAACGTGCAGGTTTGTTACGTATGTATACATGTGCCATGTTGGTGTGCTGCACCCATTAACTCATCATTTACATTAGGTATATCTCCTAATGCTATCCCTCCCCCTCCCCCCACCCCACAACAGGCCCCAGACAACAGGGGTTTGTATCCCCGTCTTCCACCACCTTAGGGCTATTGTCATGCATGTTGCTTGTCAAGTATTTTGCTGAATACTTCGGAGTATGGTTGCTTTTGTCACCCTTGGTTACATTGTGTATCATGTTGACTCCTGCAAAATAGTTGGGAAAAGTAACCTTGGTAATGTATAATTAACTTATGAAGTAGAAAATACTTCTATCCCTTAATCTAACATTTTAGTTTGTTGGGGCTTATTGTGCTAGCAGCCCAGGCTTCTCTTCCAGTTGTGCTTTAAGGGTTTTATTGATCGTGTTTACCTAAGTCCTAGTTCAGTGATTGGTCAGTGATGGGTGGTAGCGCCTGGCATATTACCAGATTTGTAATAGGTGCTCAGTAAATTTGTAATAGGTGCTCAGTAATAGGTGCTCAGTACCATTATAGTTATCTGTCTCATTCTTTAAAGAGCAAGTAGTTGTCCATGTTACAAACCCATTAGAATAGTTTTTTTCTTCTTGTTGTTGGTTTCTTTCTTTCCTTTTTTTTTTTTTTTTGTTTGTTTTTTTGTGACAGGGGCTCACTCAGTTGCCCAGGCTGAAGTGTAATGGCGCACTGCATCCTCCGCCTCCTGAGCTCAAGCTATCCTCCTACCTCAGCCTCCCAAGTAGCTAGGACTACAGGTGCATGCCACCATGCCTGGCTAATTTTTGTAATTTTTGTAGAGATGGGGTTTTGCCGTGTTGCCCAGACTGGTCTTGAACTCCTGGCCTCAAGCAATCCTCCTGCCTCTCAGCCTTCACAAAGTGCTAGGATTAGAGGTGTGAACCACTGCCCAGGCTGGAATACGTTTTGTTGTCTAAACAAACGAGGCGATACATTTTATTCTTGTTTTTCTTTCCAAGTTAATATTTTGTGCTGTTCCAGCTGGCTATTGACAAATACAATAGGAGGAGTGCAATCAATGTAGCTTATTGGGATAGTTCTAAAATTGGAATCTGGGTTGCCATTCCAGCTGTATGACTGGCCTTGGGCAAGATCCTTCAACCATAGTGGTTCTCAACTTTTACCTCTTATAAATGGATGGGCTGATATTTTGTGACTTGTTCAACTCCTGAGTTTTTGGCTATGTGAATGTGCTCGTTCTTTTAAAGAAGTGTTTGCGTTGGATGTGGTGTTAAAGTTGGAATGTTCTTGCAAGTCCTTTGGGAAATTTTGGTCCTTGGATCTGTGCTGGGCCTTGTTCAGACATGAAATGAGAAAAATATTGTTGAATTTTATAAAGCTTAATGTTTTGAAGTTGGATGCACAAGAACATGTTTCTGACCTCCTCGGTGTGTGTGTGTGTGCCTGTGTGTGAGTTGGGAAGGCATATGATGAGTTTTTTTGTTTGTTTGTTTTTTGTTTTGAGACGGAGTCTCGCTCTGTTGCCCAGGCTGAAGTGCAGTGGCGCTATCTCTGCTCACTGCAAGCTCTGCCTCCTGGGTTGACGCCATTCTCCTGCCTCAGCCTCCCGAGTAGCTGGGACTGCAGGCGCCCACCACCACGCCCAACTAATTTTTTTTGTATTTTTAGTAGAGACGGGGTTTCACCGTGTTAGCCAGGATGGTCTCGATCTCCTGACCTCGTGATCCGTCCGCCTCGGCCTCCCAAAGTGCCGGGATTACAGGCGTGAGCCACCGCGACTGGCCGGCGTATCATGAGTTTTTAATGTCATCTGGAGCTGAGAACTGGTTGCCCACTTTTATTTTTTTCTGTGAACAGCATGAGGTAGACATTAAGATAACAATCTGTTGAAAGGCACAAAGGTTGCTTGTGTGCTTTGGCTTTTATAAGGAACACTGCAGTGACCATCTTCATACATGTGGCAGCATCCTCATGCTTCTCTGTTGTGAACACATACCAATACATTTCTGTATATAGCAGTACATTCTGCTTATCTTTTTGGTATTGGCTCAGGTGGCTCCCCCTCCAGGAAGCCTTACCTGACAACCCCCCATGCCCCCATACTATGAGTGTAAATTTTCTCAATATAGTAGCTCTCAATAGATGGTAACTGACATTATTATTTTCCTTATTATTACAGATTCTTTCACTGTTGTGTTACTTACTGTTATGTTAAGGCCTCCCAAGTTAAACTCCTGTGTTGCACTGACTTTGGAATGCAGACTACTGTTTCTGGCAGCAGCTTTTAGGCGAGTATTTCTCCCCTGCCTCACAGATGTTCAAAAGTTGGTTGGCATGAGCTTAGAATTTTTTGAACGTCACCAGTGGTATTCAAGAATAGTCATTACTATGACTCATGATGTAGCTGAATAGAGGAGAGAACAGAGAATCATGACTCTGTACTGAAAATGTTGAGTGTGTCGCTAAGCCCAGAAGAGAAAAGTCTGTGCAGATACAAAATATGTAGCAGCAACTGGTCTTCTAAAAAGACAGAAACAGAAGGGGTTCTTGCCTTTTTAAAGTGATGGATCTTTCCCATCTCCTTGCCCACATTCTCTCCTACATATCAGATGATTACTTTCTTTGCTTATTTAATTCAGCCATCTCACTCTGACCCATGGACATTATATCAGCCAGGTCAACTGAAGGATCACTCTGGATTAGTGTGGTGGTTTCAGTCTTTTAGAGGCTATGCTTCAAAGTTTCACAGATGCTTACTTAATATTAGTTGTACTTTTAGCGTCTCTTGGTTTTGGAAAACTGCTATGAATCTGATAATGAATAGTACTAGCCTGTAGAGGTCATTATACATTATATCTTTGTAATATTACATTTGTTACATATGTATACATACACACATATATAAATATATACATAAACATACACACATATATGGCATCTGTGTATTATAGAAAATACTTTTACTCACATTTTTTTAGCGCACAGATAATTTCTGGTGTACCTGTAGAATCCCAAACCCCTTGGAATAACCATTTTCCATCTGTCAGATTTTGTGGTTCATAGTTTTTGGGAGCATTGAATTGGAAGGTCTTGGGCATCCTGGCCAGTCTTCTGGCTTTTTTCTTTTTTTTAGAAAGGAGAAATTAAAGCTTTTAGTTCTTTAAAATCAGTATTTCATTTTTGAGTGTTTAAAAAAAATCTTAAAGATTCTTAAATGTGTATGTACTTGTGTATATGTGCGTGTTTAAGACTTGTGAATCCAGTTGCTAGTTTTAATTCTAAATCTCCTTTCATTTCTAATTTCATTAAAAATTTTATCCCATTTACTACTTGTATAATTTTATTTACTTAACATCTGCCAGTGGTAACTTGCAATGTATTCCAACATGTTTTTCTTCTTAACGTAGCCTCATAGGAATTCTTTTGGACATAAAGGTTTATAATGGGCCTCTTGAATACTTTGGTTGCCAGTGCTAGACATATACTAATTCCCTGCTCAGTACTTCCCTTGGCTCTGACTCTGAAGATGAAAGACATAGTCTTCCTTTCTCAACCTCTCCTTGACTATTCTTGTGCTTTTGTAAAGTTATTGAGATGGGTTCTGATGCTTCATATGGCTTCTTAGATTTTAAGTCCTGTCACCATTAGGAAAAATCTGTTCTAGGAATGTTTGAAGTTCAGGGCCTTCACACACAATTATGTAGCAGCTTTCTTACCATCAGGTTGGATAGTGGGAATTGTTTTCACAGTAGAGAGAAGGTAATTTCGCTAATCAACTGGGCACCTTTTATAAAGATTGGGTTTTGCTGATCTCAAAAAATCTTAGTTTGGTGATAGGTTCTTTATGAAACACAGAATATACCATATTGAACTAATATCAACTTGAATGATACAGTCAGTTATTGAGAGTGTAATATACAGGTTCTAATAGTTGCTAACGATGAATATGATGTTAATGCGTGTTTTATGTGCATGATCATTTAGGATACTGTATCTATGCTGTTCTCTTGTGTGGAAATAAGTTCAATGAATAATAGGTCACTCAGTAAGTGAGATAATGGGCAACGTACCATATCCTCATGTGGTCTTGAAAGCTTTAAGACATTGATCAAAGCTCAAAGATGAACTGACTTACTATCCAAATTGAAAACACTGTGCCTTAGATAATAGTGGTGTCCTATGATTGTGAGCTTATTAACGTCCTAACCAGACATAGAATTTTTATTTTTCTGTCTCTTTAGTTTTTCATGAGTTTTATGTTTACTGTCTCTGTCTAAGAGAAATTGTGGTATTTGTTAAAGGTAAGGAAGTTAAAGAAATAGATTCACGTTTTATGGTATGTTATAGTTTTTTTTAATGCACAATAGAAGTTACAGATTTGTGAATTTACATCCCAGAATTCAGAAGGCTGTGGTTTTATTTGTAGATAGAAATTTTATTTCCCCCTCTTGCCCCTGCCCTTTTTTTTTTTTTTTGGTATCAGTCTGCTGTACAGAGTTCTAATATGTACTTTATTTTTGTAGTTTTTGTGTATTACTAAAGTAATACATGTTTATGGCAAAAATTCAAATAAAACACAGGAATATAAAGTAGAAAACTAAATTTTTCCTGTTATCTCCTTCTGTTCTCAACCTAAAATTCTAATCCTCCAGAGGCAACCAGTGTGGGATATATTTTTTCAATTTTTCTATACAGATAAAAATATGCATATGATCTTTGGAATCTTTTTTTGAGATGGCATACATACTTATTTTACTCATGTCTGAGAATCTTGGTTTCAACTTAGACTATTCTTAATCAGTATTTTATATTTATTTTAAGTGCACCTTGTATTTTATGAGTTTGCACAGAAGCCTTTGACATTAACTAGGTACTTTATTTTCTTAAATTATTAAGAAATGACAGTGGTGTATACCCATTCTGAAATGTTTTTTTGGAGAAGAGATGTGTAGGATCAGGTAGGAGAAATTAATAGCTTACTGGTTCAATACTGGTTATTTTGTTCAAGCTTTCTGTGTATCAGCCAACATATAGGTTTGGCTGCATTAGCAGATACCTCAAATCATAGTGGCTTCAATATAGTAGAAGTTTATTTCTACCTTATGTAACGGTCTAGCCATGTAACAGTCCTACACTACTGTGATTCTGCAAGGTTGGGGACTGAGATTCTGTCTCATATATTGCTCTGTCATTATAGAGATATTGTCCTCCTGTGCATTCTGGCTAGTGAGACGGAGACAAGAGGAGAGCAGGTCTCTTCTCTTCACAGACACGGCTTGGAAATGACACACTGTGCTTCTGCTCACATCTCATAAGCCAGACCTTGCTCGTGTGGCCATAACTAGCTGCAACAAAAGCCTTTAATCAGGGCAGCCATATGCTCAACTGAGAGTTTGGAGGAAGGGGAGAATGTATTTTTGTAGGTAACTCAGTCTTTGCTGAAGATCATGCCTTTATTATTTTTTTAAAAAGAGAATCTTGAGACACGCTTATTTGAGATTAAATGAAAAATCCCTTTGATGCACCAAATGAAAAAAAATTGCTATTTAGAATATTTTCTTGTCCTCATCCATTTATGCAGTTTGACTGTCAAAAAATACAACATATAATCTTGCTAATAATAGGACATTTACATATGAACTTTCTGTGCAGAATTGGTGTGAAACAGTATCTTATTAGGTAATAAAACTATGCAAAATAGGGAGATACGGAATATAAGAGCCTATTTCTCAATGGAATGAAAGGTTGGCCCATTACAGTTCTAAACTTTACTTAAGTATATAGCACATTATTCTTTGTAAGGTGATTTTTGCTTTCAGTTATACTTGTTTGCATAGTTAGATAATATAGATAAATAAAACTGTAACATCTCCGCTCAGAGATAACCACCATTCAACATTTGATTTTAAAATAGTATTATGTAGTATGAGTGTATATGTGTGTATGCATGTATACACATGCAGACAGATGCCACCTATAAGCACATGAGCATTTATTGTATAAATTATAACCATTTCCTACTGTGTTAGTTCGTTCTCACACTGCTAGTACACACATACCTGAGACTGGGTAATTTATAAAGGAAAAAGGTTTAATGGACTTACAGTTCCACATGGGTGGGGAGGTCTCACAATCATGGTGGAAGGTGAAGGAGGAGCAAAGTCAAGTCTTACATGGTGGCAGGCAAGAGAGCGTGTGCAGGGGAACTGCCCTTTATAAAACCGTCAGATCTCATGATACTTATTCACTATCATGAGAATAGCATGGGTAAAACCCACCCCCATGATTAAGTTACCTCCCACTGGGTCCCTCCATGACATGTAAGGATTAAGGAAGCTGCAGTTCCAGATGTGATTTGAGTGGGGACACAGCCAAACCATATCACACACTCTGAGTTTTGTTTTTCCCCCTCATTATACTTGATAGGGAATAATGTTCACAATATATGTGAAAACTATTTTTTTTTTTTTTGAGACAGAGTTTTGCTTTTCTTGCCCAAGCTGGAGTGCAGTGGCACAATCTCAGCTCACTGCAACCTCTGCCTCCTGGGTTCAAGTGATTCTCCTGGCTCAGCCTCCCAAGTAGCTGGGATTACAGATGCGCACCACCACACCGGGCTAATTTTTTGTGTTTTTGGTAGAAATGGGGTTTCACTGTGTTAGCCAGGCTGGTCTTGAACTCTTGACCTCAGGTGATCTGCCCACCTCGGCCTCCCAAATTGTTGGGATTACAGATGTGAGCTGCTGCGCCCGACCTGAAAACGTTTTTTCATCCAGGTATCTATTTTATGACTGTTTTATAATTTATTTTATATGTGATTTTTTTGTGGAATATTTAGGTTGTTTCTGAAGTGCTTTCATAAACAATGATGTGATGAACAATTTTTGTGCATACAGCCTTATATATCTCTGAATATTTCCTTGAGACAAATATTACATGTGGAATTACTTGGTTATAGATCTTTAGGTTTTGGTACATATCATGCTAATACAAATTTTCTTATACTCTCTCCAGTCCTTAAATCTCTGTTCCTCTAACAGAAAACCAAATTCCATGTGCTCTCATTTATAAGTGGGAACTAACATTGAACAGCAGACACTGGGGCTCCCAAAGTGGGGATGGAGAGATGGAGGAAGGGGTTGAAAAATGCCTGGTGGGATTGTGTTCATTACCTGGGTGACAGGATCATTGGAAGCCCAAACCCCAGCATCATGCAATATACCCATGTAACTAACCTGCACATGTACCCCCTGAATCTTAAAAAAAAAGAAAAAAGAAAAGAAAATCTTTGTTCATTTGATAGCAAAATTAGTTGTTTAATAGCTCAGTATTTTAGTAGTTAGAAAATGGATTCAAGTTGTCTTAAATGTTCTCTTCCTTAATTTTATCTCACATTTTGATGCCATGCTTTTTGTATTTAAGGGAAGTACTTTTTGGCCATTGTTCACCTATCTTGTGTGTTTCTAGATGGGAGCTTGGTCAAGTTCTCCCTTCGTTCTTCCACCCCATGTGGTACAATTTTTCCTTGTGTATCGGTAATGAGTCTGCACTTGGATACCTCATGCACAGTATCGCTATGTGCTATATGCACAGTGTCACTAGTTCCTTGTTGTATCTGAGAAAAGGCAGCACATGGCAGGGTGGAGAGAGTTGGTAGGCTTTATTCGGACATGTTTTTCATTCTGTTACATTGTGAATTCAGGAATCTAATTAGTTGACCATCACCTTGAAATCCCTTTAATAAAACCTGTGGTTGGTTTCTTCTACTCTCTGTTTATCTTGCTCTTTTCATTCTTGTTCTTTTCCCTTTAAGATAAGTGTATTCTGTCTTGCTTTTCTGCTAGAGTCTCATTTCATTTTCCTTCTTTCTGATTTTTTTTAAAAGCCTTTTAGGGAATGATTCAGAAAGAATTCTTTTTTCTTTTTGGTAGACTGGGGAATTAAGACTGAAAAGCTTATTTCTTTCTGATGAACAGGAAATGTTCTGGCTCCAGTAGTTTATTCGGGGGAGTCACATTTTGCAAAACGCCCACAGGCAATTCATGTGTACAGAAAACCTAAGATAAACAGTTGTTACTGCTGCAGCCATTGTTTCTCCCTCTGTCTGAGGGCAAGAGACAGGGAAAATCAGACTGAGGAGAGGGTTAGAACAGTGGGAAAGGCAGTGGCAATTCGGGAATGTGTCATTTGTCTCACAACTGGATAGTCTGATGCCAGTGTTTAAAGCAACACTTCTTTTTCATAGAATATCTTTTGAAAACTGTGAATATTAATAATTCAGTAAAGGACACATTCCATTTAAACTGGGTGGTCTTCCAGAAGTAGAATCTCATAGCAAATTGCCAGTTTCTGTAGAATTCCAGAGATAAGTCTTTGTTATAATTGTTGTGAAGAATTATTTGTCTAGCACATATTAAATTCTTCCTTACTGTGACCCACCCTGTTTATAAAATATATATTCTTGTTTATTCTTGAGGGTCGCGTTTCAGAATTATTTGATTTTACTTCTTTTAGACTAGAATTTGCTAGTACAACTTCTGTGGAGGAGGGTTTTGTGAAATATTTTTTTCAACTTGTTTAGGTAACACAAAATCCAACTTCAATAACTGTTGTGTAGTAAAATGGCTGAATCCTTTTTTATGCCATTTGCTAATATTTTGGGTTCATTTCGAACATATGCTTTTAAACTGTACTCTTCACTTGAGTGGCTGTGGTATTTCCAGACCTGTGACGTTTTACTACAGCTTGAGCCACGAAATGACTGGAATGTTAAAAGAAACTGGGGAGATAAATGGGTGTATAAATTGTTGATGCAGGCCACTGGTTAGGGGCAGCTAAGATACCTGACTGCTTGTTTGTGAGGTCAACTTGTCCTTTCCCTTCCCTTTTCCCTTTTCTTTCCTTTCTTTTTTCCTCTTTTTTTTTTTTTTTTTTTTTGCGACAGGGTCTTGCTCTGTTGCCCAGGCTGAAATGCAGTTGCGTGATCATGGCTCACTGCAGCCTCAACCTCCTGGGCTCAAGTGATCCTCCCGCCTCAACCTCCTGGGCTCAAGTGATCCTCCCACCTCAGCCTCCCAAGTAGCTGAGACTGCAGGTGCACACCACCATGCCTGGCTAATTTTTTCTGATATTTTGTAGAGATGGGGTTTCACCATGTTGCCCAGGCTGATCTTGATCACCTGAGCTCAAGCCATCTGCCTGCCTCAGCTTCCCAAAGTGCAGGGATTACAGATGTGAGCCACTGTGCCTGGCCAACTTGTGCATTTCCGGCGTGCACATTTTCTTTTCTGATTTATTCTCTTCTTTTTCCTTTCTTTCTCTCTCTTGCCTCCTCCTTTTTTCCCCCCAGTTGAGGAATGTCTCCCTTAGTCTTAATGGGATTGCCAACTGAGGTTCCCTGCCATCCTGTAGATGGGAAAACATGTAACTTAAGCTCTGTCAATCAGACATACTCTTCCTGAATTTGAGTATGGAACTGAGTGATATAAAAACTATTCATGCAGAGGTGAACAGAAGAGATTGCTAGTTCCTGCTGCCTAGGTCCTTAGAGTTATTTTGATTTCCTACCTTCCTAAGGCGATTTCTTCAGCTTTGTCTTTTGTGTCCATGTAGCAAACAGCTTTTTCTTCTTTAAGTTAGTCAGAGTTGGTTTCTGTTACTAACTGAAGAAGCCTGTCTGAAAGGTACATCTTAGAGTGATCCCAAGGAGCCTCACAAAGGGTGTTTCCCAAGAAACTCACATCAACCCACCTCACAGAGAATGATACAGAGATCAAAATGATTGCTTATGAATTTACAGAAAGAAAACCAGCTTTCTTTGGATAGAATGTTTATTGTTGCATTTTAATGCATTTCTCCCTGTTGGCAAGCCTCAGAGGGGAAGTCAGGAGTTTCCTAAACTGAAGGTTGCTTGGGGAATAGGAAGTGTTGTCATTTGATCTGTGATAGAACTTGATCTCCTCTTGACAGGCCTTGGATGGGCACTGCCTAGCTAGGGCCGTTTCCTCTACTGGCTTTCCAGAGGCTCTTATGCCTTTTTGACCACAACCTACTTAGATGAAGAAAGGAATTTAAGGGCTTCCTCTCCTATTCAGCCCAGTTGCTAAAAAAAAGTGCTTGGATGAACACTAGGAGCTGAATCCCCCTCCCATAGACTTGAGAACACATTCCTGTACACCTAGATGTTCTTAAGACAAAATAAAAATCATTTGATGAGCTTACAAATGTGTGATGAGCTTATTATACTCATATGGAAGTCCTAACTTTTTTTTTTTTTGAGGAAGGGGTCTGGCTCTGACACCGAAGCTGGAGTAGAGTGGTGAGATCATGGCTCACTATAGCCTCCAACGCCTGGGCACAAGTGATGCCCCTGCCTCAGCCTCCTGAGTATCTGGCACTATAGGCACACACCACCATGCCCAGCTAATTACAAAAAATTTTTTAGAGATGGGGTCTTGCCACCCTGCCCAGCCTAGTCTTGGACTCCTGGCCTTGAGTGATCCTCCTCCCTTGGCCCCCCAAAGTGCTGGGATTACAGGTGTGAGCCACTGCACTTGGCTTTGTCAAGAGATTTAGATCCATCATTTATGCATTGATCAGATATTTATTATCTGTTTCCTAATACCAGGTACTCTCTTATCTAAGAGTATTGGGTGTTTAGCAGTGAACAAGTCCCAGTGCTTGCCTTTCTTAATCTCAGGGTGCAGAAGAGTTAAAATCAGATGCCAGAGTGGCTCATTTCTGTAATCCCAGCACTTTGGGAGGCTGAGGCAGGTGGATCGCTTGAGCTCAGGAGTTCAAGACCAGCCTAGGCAACATGGAGAAACCCTGTATCTACAAAAAATACTAAAATTAGGTAGCCCCAGCTAGTTGGGAGTCTGAGGCGGGAGGATCGCTTGAGCCCGGGAGGCAGAGGTGGCAGCATGCCACTGCACTCCAGCCTGGGTGACAGAGGGAGACCCTGTTACACACACACACACACACACACACACACACACACACACACACACACACACACGCCAGAGATATTTTATTTCCCATGAAAATGCGGAAGAGGACGAAAGTGATGAGATATTGCTGAGATGTGTCCCAGGCCAACAGTAGTATCTTTATCTTTTCTTTAATTCAGGAGGTTACAACTAGTTCTTTGGATTTTACTCTCAGTGCAGTGGAACTAAGTGAATAAAACTTAAAAGTGTTTCTTCCCTGCCTTTGCTGCTGTGATGGGCTAGTGAGGATGTTCTCCCGGTGGAATCTAGTTGTCAGCCGTTTATCATCTCCTCAAGTTTGATGCGTGGAATGCTACTTTTATGACATGGCCATTTCATATGCTGATTCTCCCACCTCATCTGTCATAAAGATATTTGTTTTGGGACCAGTCAGCAGTATTTCTTGTTCATAATTGTCCTGCCAACATATAGCTCTCCTTTGGTGATACCATTTCCAAATCCCTGATGTTTTGGCTGAATTGTGACACATGGAGTCCTTCCTGACAGGGTATATGAGATGTTGTATATATACCATTTAGCCCACAGTGACATGCGCTAAGGGTCACTGATTTTGGCTACTACTGTGATGATGACAGCAGCCATCACTGCCAGCACTACTGTTACTACTGTTATCATTACTACTGTATGGGTTTTCACAGGAATTTTCTTCCAAGACTATTTTTTTTTTTCTTTCTTGAGACAGGGTCTTGCTCTGTCACCCAGGTTGGAGTGCAGTGGTGCAATCTCAGCTTAATGCAACTTCTACCTCCGAGGCTCAAGCAATCCTCCTGCCTTAGCCTTCTGAGTAGCTGGGACTACAGGTGTGTGCCACCATACCCAGCTAATTTTTATATTTTTAGTAGAGTGGGTTTAATCATATTGCCCAGGCTGGTCTTGAACTCCTGCTTCAGCCTCCCAAAGTGCTGGGATTACAGGCGTGAGCCACTGCGCCCAACTTTTTAATCACACAGATTCTAGTAGCTGATGCCATGTGTCTGTTAGGGATGACGAGGGCAGGAACTACAAGGGGAGAGGAGAGACTGTAATAGGTAATTAGAGAATGGGCTTCAGAGTTCATCAGACAGACCCAGTTCAGCCCACTTATCAGCTGTGTGACTTGAGACAAATTTGTGATTCTTTCTAAGGTTGGTTTCCTAGTCTGTAAAGTGGGAATAATAATAATAACCATCATGAAATGATAATGCTACCATTTTGCTCCTTTCTGTGTACCAGGTATTGTACCTAGACTATCAACTTCAAACCTTATAACTCTAAATTGAGTTGTAGAACTCATGATTATTCCCAGTTTACAGATGATTCTGAGCACAGAGAGGTTAAGAACTTTGTCTGAGAACACACAGCCAGCACATAGTAGAGCTGGGATTATGCCACAGGTGGTCAGGTTGCCCAAGGTTGTTATGATATGTGAAGCTTTAAGCATGATATCTCCTAGCGCGTTACAACATTTATTCCAAGTGTAATAACATGATCATAAGGTAGGCTTTAATTGTTAAAGAGACCTGTTTCTTCCCTTAATCGCCTGACTTCTCTCTGCTTGGAACCTTTACTCCCATATTCAGATTCTGCCTACTGTGGTGGATTGGGGCCAGGTCTTCCACTGTCCTTAGCAATGCAAAATGATTGCTGAAAACAGGGGGCTTAATGTTGGACCCTGGGACTCCCAGCGAACTTAAATGCTTCTCTTTGCTCTCCGCTTCCACCTTAATGTCTAGCTTTGTATCAACAAGTTGAGAAATTTTCGGCCGAGTCTCTGGTGCATTGATGAGCTGACTCACTCCCAATTAGGCTGTGGGCCTGCCTGGTGGGGATACTCTTGTTTACCAATGAGCACAAGTCTTTTTGGTGGTTGTTTTTCAAACGTGGATTGATGATATGGAAGCCATTCTAAAGTGAGGCTTGTATTGACTTTGATCACTGCAACCCCTAGCTGGAGCTCAGGCAGCAGGGGCAGGTGAAAGGAAGTCAGGTGGGCTGAATGATGTGGAGGAAGGCCTTGGAGAAGGAAACTGCCCACTGCAGAAAACCATACTCACCTCTGCTCTTTCCCCTACCTATACCTGTTTCGTAGATAAATTGGAGGCAGCTTCTGGTCAGAGATGGTCATTAAATCAGTCCAGGCAGCCTTCCTTTGAGCTGTGATCAGGAGCAGGGCCCTGGGCTATTTGTAGCCAGCAGACAGCATTGAAGCAAAGTGTAATATTTAAACTGCCACAAACGAAATATGCATTTATGGTGGGAAACATATCCATTTTGTCACTGGTGTGCTTTATCTTTTACTTTTATTTCTTCCTTCTAATATTGGGGTATAATAAACACTTATTCGAGGATGGTAGAGAATAATAATTTATTTTTTCTTTATTTTGGCAAATAAAAAAATAAGTCTGCGTTCTTTTTTTTTTTTTTTTTTTTGAGACTGAGTCTCGCTCTGTTGTCCAGGCTGGAGTGCAATAGTGCAGTCTTGGCTCACTGCAACCTCTGCTTCCCAGGTTCAAGCAATTCGCCTGCTTCAGCCTCCCAAGTAGCTGGGATTACAGGCACCCACCACCATGCCTGGCTAATTTTTGTATTTCTGTAGAGACAAGGTTTCACCATATTGGCCAGGCTGGTCTTGAACACCTGATATCAGGTGATCTGCCCGCCTTGGCCTCCCAAAGTGATGGGATTACAGGCGTGAGCCACCGTGCCCGGCCAAGTCTGCATTCTTATATCCAACTTTTGACTTGAAGCCTGGAAACCGTGTTAGGTGAGGTTTTCGTCCAAAGCCCAGTGTGGTTTTGTGATGTCCGTGTTCCTGTGTTTTTTTTCCTTTTTTTTTTGAGACAGGACCTCACTCTGTCATGTAGGCTGGAGTGCAGTGGTGTGATGATGACTTACTGCAGTTTCCAACTCCTCGGCACAGGTGATCCTCCTGCCTAAGCCTCCTGAGAAGCTGGTGTCACAGGTGTGCGCCACTGTGCCTGACTAATTTTTTAAAACACTTTTTGTAGAGACAGTGTCTCACCATATTGCCCAGGCTGGTCTCAAAGTCCTGGGCTCAAGCAGTCCTCCTACCTTGACTTCCCAAAGTGCTGGGATTACAGACATGAGCCACATGCCTGGCCCCATGTTCCTGTTTTGTTATGGGGTGTTCTGTTCTCATAGATGATCAGGTTCTTTTCCAGTGATCAGAAAGCTTTTGAGTTTGTCTCTACAAAAATACAAAAATTAGCCAGGCATGATGGTGGGTGTCTGTAATCCCAGCCACTTGGGAGGCTGAGGCAGGAGAATTGCTTGAACCTGGGAATCAGTTAAACTAAAATACAGGTGACTGTTTTGGTGGGAAAATATTTTCCCACCTTCTTCTTACCTTACTGATTTCATGTCTGAGAGCTAAGACACTTTCTCCAAGTGTCTTAGAGGCATGCTGTCTTCTTCTGGATTCAAATTGAGGTCATCTCTGGGGAACCTCTCTACGTGGATACAAGTGGAGAAAAACACATTAAAATATCTGTGGGCGTTTGAGAGCTGCTCACATTTTCAGGGAGGCTGCCAACATTTATGTTTGTGCCCTAAGTGTTGTATAAGTCCATGCCCTGAGATGTTACTCATCCCAGTTTCGTGTTTGTTGGTAAAGAGGGAGTTGTACCTTGTAGAGTTTCATTTCTTCTCTCCCGTACATTGACTCATATTGGTGATTATGTCAAAAACTACTTAATTTGTATAAAGGCATCTCCAACAGCAGTTTATATAAATCCCATATGGGAAAAGGTCCCATAAGTTGGACCACAGAGTATGTTGATCACAGCCTGGAATTTGGACTCATGCTTGCATTTGAGTCCCAGCTTAAACTTGGATAAGGTTTTTGTTTTGTGTTAATTTAATTTTTACTTAAAAATTAAAGCATAGGCCAGGTGCAGTGGCTCATGCCTGTAATCCCAGCACTTTGGGAGGCTGAGGCGGGCGGATCATGAGGTCAGGAGATTGAGACCATCCTGGCTAACATGGTGAAACCCCATCTCTACTAAAAATACAAAAAATTAGCTGGGCGTGGTGGCAGGTGCCTGTAGTCCCAGCTAATCGGGAGGCTGAGGCAGGAGAATGGCATGAACCTGGGAAGCGGAGCTTGCAGTGAGCTGAGATTGGGCCACTGCACTCCATCCTGGGCGACAGAGCAAGACTCTGTCTCAAAAAAAAAAAAAAAAAATTAAAGCATAATACGTGCAGATAATCTGAAGAAATTCAAAAGTACTTTAAGATTTATCACAAAAACATTAATCTTTAATATCACTGCTGCCCATTCTTCAGTGTGACATCACAGAGGGCACCACCTTTAACTCTGTAAGCTGTTCCTTCTGGCATTTCCCTCTATATTTAGAAATGATATGTTCATATTTATATTTATTGTGATTTCAATTTTAGGTATTATCTATTGTTATTTTCTGTTATCCCTGGTAAAGAAGTTGAGGATTTAATTTTGTTTTACTCTGTAAAACCCACACTTTTTTCCGTCTACCTTATTCCTAACTACATAGTAGTATCAGTACATCAGCATTTCTCAGCTGAGCCACATAGGACACTATAATTATATTGCCTTTTTTGGTGGGGGTGGTGAGTGGGTTAGGAGATGGATTCTTACCATATTGCCCAGGCTGGAGTGCAGTGGCTGTCCACAGGCGTGATCGTAGCACACTGTAGCATTGAACTCCTGGGCCCAAGTGATCCTCTTGCATCAGCCTCCTGAGTAGCTGGGACCACAGACATGTGCCACTGTACCCAGCTGTATTGCTTTTTTATGACGTGAATAAAATGCTTTGCTTTTTTTTTGCTTAATTTTCTTCATCCTCATCTCTAATTCTTCCCTAAACTCTCCAGCAAAACTGAAAAACCCTCACAGCAGAACTGAAAAACCCTCACAGCATAGCTAAACCTATTAAAGAATCCATCAGTCCCTTAAAAAACGAATTCTTGGTTTCCTCCCTCTTACTGTTTTCTGTCCACTTGCTTTAATGTGGACTGGTTGGTTTCTATGTTGATTCCACAACTCTCATCCCCTCTCAGCCACAGTTCCTCATCTGTGCAATGAGGATAACAGCGGTCTCAGGGAGGTGTTGTGAAAATTTAATGAGCTGAGACAGGAACAGCAGTGGCGTGAAGTAAGAGCTCAGTCAGTACTAGCTGTTATTATTCCTTTTTCTTCTTCTTCATTATTATGTTAGGCTGTGGTCACTAATCTGTAATGCATCTTTAAGAATGAGGATATAGTAGGGCTGGAAGGGAACTACAGTATGACCTATTGTAGTCCTTCATTTTCAGAGAGGCCTGGAGGAGATAAGTGTCTTTACCAAGGTCATGGGGCTGATCGATACAGAGAGGCAGAGCTACAAATAGATCTGTGCACCTCTGACATTGGTCATAGTCATGTGTTTTTTCCATTTCCTCATGCAACCTCAGTATCCTTAAGGGTTTTGTAAAAAACATTTTGTAAATTTCGTAGTCATTTATTCTCCTTTTTCCTGATTCCTTTCTTTTCTGAAATACATAAAAGCTTTATTAAGATATAATTCAAATACCATACAAATCACTCATTTAAAGTTTACAACTAAATACTTTAAATATATTCAGAGAATTGTGCAGCCATCTCTGAAGTCTAACTTAACATTTTCATCATCTCAACAACAAACCCTTTACCTTTTCTGTATCACTCCCCTACCCCCAAGTTCTAGGCAGCTACAAATCTGTTTTCTGTCTTTTTGGATTTGGCTATTTATATTTCATATAAATGTGAACTGCTGTGTGAGGTCTTTTGCAACTGGCTTCTTAGCATAGTATTTTCAGTATTATTTATATAGTAGCATGTGTCAATTCTTTATTCCATTGTTTGTTTATTTGTTTTTTTGTAGAGACAAGGTATTGCTGTGTTGTCCAGGCTGGTCACAGACTCCTGGCTGCAAGTGATCCTCCTGCCTCAGCCTCCTAGAGTGCTGGGATTACAGATGTGAGCTACCACACCTGGCTTTTCATTCCTTTTAATGGCTAAATAATGTTCCATTCTATAGATACATATTTTTTTCCCCATTCATCAGTTGAAGGACATTTGGGTTGTTCCTAGTTTTTGGCTATGGTGAGTAATACTGCTATGGATATTGATGTACAGGTTTTTGTGTGAACATATGTTTTCATTTCTCTTGGGTACATACCTGGGAATGGAATTGCTGGTTCAAATGGAAACTCTTTAAGTTTTTAGTAACTGCCAGACTGCTTCCTAAAGCAGCTGCACCATTTTACATTCACACCAGCAGTGTATGAAGGATCCAGTTTCTTCACGTCATCACCAGCACTTGCCTGTCTTCGTACACCAATCAAAGGTGTATGAAGTCGATCTCATTGTGTTTTTCATTTGTATATCCCTGATGGCTAATGATGTTGCCCATCTCTTAATGTGTTTATTTGGTCTTTTGTACATCATCTTGTGGAAAAATGTCTGTTAAGATGGTTTGCCCATTTAAAAATAGTGTTATATGTCTTTTATTATTGAGTAACAGTTCTTTATATGTTGTGGCTACAAGTCCTTTATCAGATGTGTGATTTTAAGTATGTTCTCTCATTCTGTGGGTCATCTACACTTTCTCAAAAAAATTTTTGAGACAGAGGCTTTTTAAACAAATTTTTTTGAGACAGAGTTTACCTCCCAAGCTGGAGTGCAGTGGTGAGATTTCGGCTCACTACATCCACCACCTCCTGGGTCCAAATGATCTTCCCACCCCAGCCTTCTGAGTAGTTTGGACTACAGGTACATGCCACCACACCTGGCTAATTTTTGTATTTTTTGTAGAGATGGGGTCTTGCTGTGTTGCCCAGGCTAATATCGAATGCTTGGGCTCAAGCTGTCTGCCTGCCTTGGGTTCCCAAAGTACTGGGACTACAGGCGTGAGCCGCTACACCTAGCCTGCATCTTCACTTTCTTGATGGTATCATTTGCAGCACAAAACTTTTATCTATTTTTTTTCTTTTGTTTGTGGTTTTGGTTTATATTTAAATAGGCTTCACCTGACCCAGGGTTTTGAAGATTTACTTTTATATCTTCTAAGAGTTTCATAGTTTTAGGTTTTATATTTAGGTATATGGTCCATTTTTTTTGTGTATTGCATAGGAAAGGGTCCCAACTTCATTCTTTTGCATGTGGATGTGAAGTTTTCCCAGCACCACTTGTTGAAAAGGCGATTCTTTTTCTGTTAAATTTTCTTGGCACCTGTGTTGAAATCAAATATGCAGAGGTCTTGACACACTGTTACTGTCCAGTCTCTACACATGCTGTCCTTCTCTCCCACAAAGTGTAATAATGTAATAATGCAATAACGTGCCTGATAACGAAATGAGTGGATTTCAGCAGTCCCCCTTTGTCTGAAACCTTTGTGATCAGAGGGAATAAACATCTTAGAGGCATGAAGCCTTTCTCAGATAAGGAGAAGATAGAGAACCAAAGTGCCATAATGTACCAAGTAAAAAGCATCAGATGTGCCAGAAAATAAGCAGTAGGAATTAACTTTGAGGGTTATCACAGGAACACTACGTAGAGTAAGCACAAGCAGCTCAGCTGTGGAAGAGCTTTGCTGTAGATTTTGCTGCAAACCTCTGCAGGCCTGAGAGCTTGCTGTGGGTCCAGAGAGCAGCAGATGTACTTGGCTGTGACGTCACTGGATGTGTCCTGATCCACTCCTTCTCCTTCTCATACATGAGGTTATCTAAGGTCTCAGCCAAGAGACAAATCAGCACTTTACCCACGGACAGCACCAAAGCTCGCCATCTTGGCCGCTGCCCCAGAACCTTGGAAACTTCTGCAGTGAAATGGATTCTGATTATTTTTATTACCTTTGTTCTTTTTTTAGAATTGAAGTCTAGAATACATAAAGTGTGTTAATATTAAGTGCAACTTCGTGACCTTTTAATTGAGGTATTACTGTGTAACCATCACCAGATTAATATATGGAACATCATAAGTACCCTGGGAGACTCCTTGTGCTATTTCCCACTCAGTGCTCTCCTCTTAAAGAGGTCAGCACTGTTCCGGTTCTTCTATTACCATATATTTGTTTTGCCTGCTCATGAACTTCAAATAAATAAAAACTATGGTATGTACTCTTTTATGTCTGGCTTAATTTGTCCAGTATGTTTGGGAGACATGACCCTTGTGTTGTGTGTGTCAGTAGTTCATTTTTATTGGTTGTATAATATTCACTTGCATGTACATACAATAAAATATTTATTTTTCTATTCATATGCATCTGGGTAGCTTGTAGTTTGGGGCTATTTTCAATAAAGCTGCTCTATTTATTGTCTGAGTGTTTTGGTAGACATAAGCACTCCTTTCTTTCATTTGTTTGGCTTTAGAAGACACTGCCAATAGGTTCTGATTTGTATCCTCTTCTGTTTTAATCTCACACTCAGCTTTGTGCTTAGATTGTGTGTTTGCGGCCTCCAGTGTGTGCAGGTTGGGGACAGGAAAGAGAAAGAGAAATTGATGAAGGTAGAATGGAGAAGGGGACAGGCTAATATGTATTAAAGAAAGGGAAGACAGTGGAGAGGAAGAGTTGGAGACAAAATAATTATTAGTTGGGTACATAAATTTTTAATATGGATTCAAATTCTAGCTCTGCCATTTACTAGCTACTTAATGTTAGAAAACTTAAGTCAACTCTAACAAGCACCTGTATTATAGGGACTGTGAGCAGTATATGAAGCATTGCCTAAAAGTAACAGCTCACGTTTACCGAGGGCTTTCCATTGCTAGTCATTGTGCTGATGTAATTATTTAATTTGATCTTTACAACAACCCTATGAGCTATGTTCTGTTAATTTTCCCAGTTTTCCCACTTAGGAATTTGGAAGTCTGAGAGGGTCAGTCCCCAGGTCACACAACTGGTTAGTAGAGCGAGAACTCTGATAAGTTGACACCAATGTATTGACTGCAGGAGACTGGGAGGCAGACACACATGAAAGAAAATGTCTTTGCTTATAGACAGGAACAGGTGGAGAACTGTTACCGACCTAGGCAGAATAGAATAGCAGCCAGTGATTCATTCAGGGCTTTCTGGGCTGGTCCAGTAAGGGACAATGACTGCGTGGGGTTAGGGAGAAAGGAAAGTTGGAAATTTTCTTTTTGTAATATTTAGCCTTATCTGAAGGGCAAGTTTTTGAGTTTCTGTCCCAGCATTCAGTAGAAAACTTTGCACAGAGGTAAACCTAAGTAGTTATGATTCCTCCTCACCTTACTTTAAGTCCCCCAGCCTGATTTTTCCTAAGCCGGATCCCTGAGCCTGCGTGTTCCTTCCCTCCACCTCACTCCACCTGCTGTGTTTCCAGCTGTACTGGCCTCATGCCAGCTCTTGACTGCTGACTGCTTTGGCCTCTAAGCTGTAATACTGGCCTCCTGGGAAGCACCCAGAATTCCACAGTTATTTTCCTCTCTTTCCCCTTCAGCAATTCCCAAATTTGCTTTTCTCAGTGTTGTGCTTTCAGCTGGCTGGCTGTGCTGCAGTCACGCCGTCCCAATCCTGGAGCAAGTCAAACATTAATTACACAGGTGCATGAAGAAAGAGTGCATGCATTCTTCTCTCCCACAACCCCCAACCCCAGTTTCAACTCTCCCTCACTTCCACCTTGAGGCATTCAGTGTTACCTGGTTGAATATATATATTTTTTGTTTTAAAAATATAACTATTAGGCTGGGCGTGGGGGCTCATGTCTGTAATCCCAGCACTTTGGGAGGTGGAGGAGGGTGGTTTGCTTGAGTCCAGGGTTCAAGACCAGTTTGGGCAACATAGTGAGACACCATCTCTAGAAAAAATACAAAATTAGCTGGGCGTGGTGGTGTGTGCCTGTAGTTCCAGCTTCTCAGGAGGCTGAGGTGGAAGGATCAATTGAATCCGGGAGGCAGAGGTTGCAGTGAACTGTGATCGCACTACTACACTCTGCCGTAGATGACAGAGTGAGACTGTGTCTCAAAAAAAAAATTTTGTACGTATATTTATATGTGTATGAGATGGAGTCTCATCTCAATTTATTGCCCAGGGTGGTCTTGAACTCCTGGGCTCAAGTGATCCTCCCACCTTGGCCTCCCAAAGTGCTGGGATTACAGGCATGAGCCACCATGCCCGGCCTGAATATCTTTTCACACTTGTAGGAACATATAAAAGTCTTAGTCTTTCTTCATTTCCTTTTCTTTCTTTCTTTTTTTTTCACTAAAATGGTAAAATCCCACTATGAACAGTCCTAGTTTTCCTTCTTCTCTACCCTCGTTCCTACCCCTCCCCACCCTGCCTCTCTCCTGTCTTTCTCTGTCTTCCTTCCCTTCTCCTCTCCCTCCCTCCTTCTCTACTTGACTTGACTCTCTTACTGTCTTCCTTTCTGCCTCCCTGTCTTCTTCCCCTCCTTCCCTGCTCTCTTTCTCATTTTAGTGAGTCACTGCCTTGGTCCATTCATGGAGCCGGGGCCAGGGGATAGATAGAAAGATGCATTAAGACACACCCTTGCCCTCTAGGTCCTAAAGAAGAGATCAGGGTGCATGGGGAGATCAGAATGTGAATAGCTCATTGCTACACAGGCTTTCCCTATCATTTGGACAGTCTTTCTCTTTCACTTAATGAATGAAACTGAAGGGTTGTTGGAGGCCCAGGCTTCCAGTATTGAATTGACGCTGGATCCTGGGAATTAAAAAAAAAAAGTATCTCAGTGCTCAGGCAGCCTATTAAATTAAGTTCAGTCCCTGCCCTTCCTGTGTTTGTTTACTGATCATTACGCACGTTTGTCAACATTATAGGCTCCTGTCTATGATAGAAATAAATGCTCAGCATCCGTGTAGAACAAATCGCTCTTTCTAAGAGGAAATGCATTTAATGAAGAATGGCTCTCCCAGATTCAGAAACAACTTGAGGGTAGTAATCAATGGCCTGAGCTATGAAGCCAGGTACAGAATGCAATGCAGATTTCGATTTCTAGGGTAAAGAATAGGAGAGATGCACTGAATGCTTACTGCGTGCCAGCACTGGGCCACGTGCTGCACATGTGTCTCTTGCCTTCTCATTCTCATGAAATAAGCAGCACTACAACCGCTTAATTGCAGGTGAGGAATGTGAGACACCAAGCGGCCAGGATCCTCATTTCATTTCAGTTGGATTAGAAATATTTATGGAGTGCCTACTATGTGCCATGCTCTGTTGTAGGCCCTTGGAATACATCAGTTAAAAAACAGTCTTGGCTGGGCGCGGTGGCTCACTCCTGTAATTCCAGCACTTTGGGAGGCTGAGGTGGGCGGATCACAAAGTCAGGAGATCGAGACCATCCTGGCTAACACAGTGAAACCCCGTCTCTACTTAAAATACAAAAAATTAGCCGGGTGTGGTGGCGGGTGCCTGTAGTCCCAGCTACTCGGGAGGCTGAGGCAGGAGAATGGTGTGAACCTGGGGGGTGGAGCTTGCAGTGAGCGGAGATCACGCCACTGCACTGCAACCTGGGTGAGAGAGCAAGACTCTGTCTCAAACAACAACAACAACAACAACAACACCAGTCTTGCCTTTGGGATCTATACATTCTAGTGGGGATGGCAGGTAGGGTAGGATAGATGACACATTATAAACATAATCAATTAGTTGTTTTTTTCTTGAGACGGAGTCTCGCTCTGTCGCCCAGGCTGGAGTGCAGTGGCGCGATCTCGGCTCACTGCAAGCTCCGCCTCCCGGGTTCACACCATTCTCCTGCCTCAGCCTCTCCAAGTAGCTGGGACTACAGGCGCCTGCCACCACGCCCTGCTAATTTTTTGTATTTTTAGTAGAGACGGGGTTTCGCCGTGGTCTCAATCTCCTGACCTTGTGATCCGCCCGCCTCGGCCTCCCAAAGTGCTGGGATTACAAGCGTGAGCCACCACGCCCGGCAGTAATTATGAAGTATGTTAGAAGTTGATAGGGGTTATGGGCAAAGGAAAAAGTAGGGCAGGGTCAGAGGGTTGAAAATGTCCAGGCAGGTAGCAGGTGGTAGTATTACATGGGGTGATCAGGGTGGACTTTGTCGAGAAGTCAAGAATTCAGAAAAATATGCAAAGTATTGAAAAAAGCTACTTTGTCTTAGAATCTAGCTACAATTGTTTAAGAACTCATTTAACAAGTCTTTGCTGAGCTGGGTCATGTAGGAATGGTTCTTGTCACCCTTGCCCTCTAATGGCCTGTGGTTTTTTGAGGGAGATTAGTTAGCTCCCAACATATAATTAGGTGCTCAAGGGAATAATGCCGACAGATTTCCATTGGCATTAAGAGCAGGAAAGACTGGATTGGGTAAGCATTCTCCCAAAGATATATGCTGAGTGCATTTGTGATACCCCATAACTGATACAATGAGACACTAAGGCATTTTTCCAGGGCGCAGGGAGTCTGTCTAGAAGGTTATGTGGTGAATTCATGACAGGCCCTCTGTTCAGAGTCAAACAGCATTTTGAATCTGCGCTCTACCCGTCAACATTTGGTGTGTTGTGTCACGTCTTTGAGATTTGTTTTCCTCCTCTGTGAAATGGGAATATTCATACTTAGCCCAAAGGTTGATGTAAGGATTGCTGAGAGCATTTAGTTTGGGGTCTCACACATGTTGAGTATTTACTGTGCAGTGGTGATCACTGTCATCCATCCTCAGTTTGCAGGATCATTTGAGGTTTTGCCTCAAGGTAAACCTCACTGGCAAGATGGCTGTGATAACAGTTAGTTTCTTAAAGGTAACTGGAACCTAGGCCAGAGGAGAGGCTGTGGTAGGAAAGCACTGGAGCGTCTTTCTTTCTCTACCTGAAACAGGGCCAACTTTCCAGAACAGCATATGGACCCTAAGAACTCATGGGGATTTTTCTCAGCAGGCAGACTTGTAAGCAAATGACAGGGCAGGGAGGAGCAGCTTATGGATTCCTGATAGATCAGTGGTTACAAGGAGGCACTTTTGGGACTGCCATCTGTTCCCATCCTCCTCAGACCTGACGCCTCCTCAGACTCCTGGACCCTGAGTCTCCAGTGCAGAGTGGAATTCAGAAAGCACAGTAAATGGCAGGGCTTCTTGGGGGCTAGGGTGTGGAGCTGTCTTATTGTGCTTGTTGTACAGCCCACTCATACCCCCACTCCCACCCCTTTTTTGATTCAGGGTCTCGCTCTGTTGCTAAGGCTGGAGTGCAGTGGTGAGATCATGGCTCACTGCAGCCTTGCACTTCTAGGCTCATGTAATTCTCCCACCTCAGCACCACCACCTCCTCTCGCCCCCACAGTAGCTGGGACTGCAGGCGTGGGTCACTATACCTGGCTAATTTTTAATTATTTGGTAGAATCAGGGTCTCCATATGTTGCCTAGGCTAGTCTCGAACTCCTAGGTTCAAGCAGTCTTTTCACTTCGGCCGCCCACAGTGCTAGGATTACAGGCGTGAGCCACCATGCCTGGCCTCCCAGTCACACCCTTTGAAGTTAGGGGAACTGGGTTGATGATGCCAGAAAAGCGCTGTGGAGCTTAACTTTTTAGGAATTGTTCTACAGTTGATTGATGTGTTCAGAAAATGCTGCTGCCAACAGTGTGCCAGGAATTGGACAAATGACGATAGCATATCTTCGTCCCTCAGGGATCCCCTGGCCCTCAGGTAGTAGCAGCCCAGGGGTTGCAAACTGGTGGCCTGTGGATGCTGGTGGTTGGAAGATGATGAGTGCCAAATGCTTACTCTGGGCCTGGTAACTTTCTAGGTATTCTGGATAGATTAACTCATTGAAACTTCACAACAACCTTGTGAGAGACATGTTCTTAATGGTCTCCAATTTCCAGATCAGGAAACTAAGCAACTCACCCCAAGGGCATGCTCATGGACCCTTGAAAAATAGAGAGATTTCCCAGACATCTAGGTCTTCAGCTTCTCTTTAAAAAGATCTGAAGCTAGGTGGATGTTGCTGAGTTCACATCCTGTCCGGGACAGCCAGCAGCAGTCGAGCTGATTGACCACAGTCTCCACCATCCACTCTTGTGTGATGCCTCCCTTCTTCCCTGTTTACACCGAGTAGCTGACTTCTTTTGCTCTTGGTAAGGGACCACAAGTTATGTTTGTTTGTTTGTTTGTTTGTTTTCCTAGCTGATTTGATGAACATGGCAGTGCCTTAGGAAACAATCAAACTTAGAAGACAGAAGTTTAGACCTCTGGGATGAGGGGAGGTGACAGAGAATGTAAGAAAGGTTTAGTAGGCAGTACCCACAGTGGAATTCATATGTCAGCCCTATGTATATATATAAATGAGATGCTGCATCTCTTTAGTTCTTTTGTTCCAAAGTTCAGGTTATACAGGTTAGTCTGTCATTGCCTGGTCTTTCTGTGTTGATGGGAGCAGGTAGCGGTTGGGTGGGAGGGATTATGAATAGTCGTTCAAGGCCTACTGAGATCTTAGATCAACCTGCTTTTCTGAATCCCAGCCTAGGATTTTCTTTTCCTTTTTCTTTTAGTGTTTCCTTTTTCTGTTACTGCTTTTTTTCCCCTCTTAAATGCACATTGCATTAAAAAAAAAAAAAGAAGTAGGCACTCAGGAGGTTGAGGTGGGAGGACCGCTTGAGCCCAGGAGGTTGAGGTTGCAGTGAGCCATGTTCACACCACTGTACTCCAACTGGAGCAACAAAACAAGACTCTGTTAAAAAAAAAAAAGTAGAAAAAAATTGAAAACAGCAAATATCAACAATTCCCCCAGCCACAGTTATTCTTTATACATAGTATATATTTTATATAATTTACATGTTTTATATTTATATATTTAATGTATTTATATATTACATGTTTACTTAATAATTGTAAATTATATGTTTACATTACAAAAATTGAATCAAAACAGTGCATAATGTTTTGAAACCTATTTTTCTCTCAGTCATATGTTATGAACATCATTCCATGTCAGCTGCTGCCATTGTGGTTTTAAAAGCTTGCAAAGTATGGCCTGGCATGGTGGCTCACGCCTGTAATCCCAGCACTTTGGGAGGCTGAGGTGGGTGGATCACCTGAGGTCAGGAGTTCGAGACCAGCCTGGCCAACATGGTGAAACCCTGTCTCTACTAAAAATACAGAATTAGTTGGGTGTAGTGGCGAATGCCGGTGATCCCAGGTACTCTGGAGGCTGAGGCAGGAGAATCGTTTGAACCTGGGAGGTGGAGGTTGCAGTGAGCCAAGATTGCGCCATTGCACTCCAGCCTGGGCAACAAGAGTGAAACTCCATTGCAAACAAAACAAAACAAAACAAAAAAACACTTGCAAAGTGCTTATTTTTTATTTTTATTTTTTGAGACAGGATCTCACTCTGTCACCCAGGCTGGAGTGCAGTGGTGTGATCTTGGCTCAGTGCAACCTCTGCCTCCAGGCTCAAGTGATCCTCCCATCTTAGTCTCCCAAGTAGCTGGGAGTACAGGTGTGTGCCACCACGCCTGGCTAATTTTTGTATTGTTTGTAGAGATGATGTCTCACCATGTTGCCTAGGCAGGTCTTGATCTCTTCAGCTCAAGCGATTGCCTTGTCTTCCCTAAGTGCTGGGATTACAGGTGTGAGCCACTGCACGTGGTCGGTGCTTTTTTTTTGAAGTTTAACAGGTGCCATTTAGGATTTTTCTGATTTTTTATATTGGCTCACATCCTAGACTATTTATTTGGTAAAAATCTAGGAGAAAATTATACCATCAAAGGGCAGAGAATGTGAGTTTATGCTGACTTGGTTTCCTTCTGGTTTTTTAGTAAACATTACCGTATGTTATATAGACCCTCTCTGTAGGTGTGTCTATGTAGTTGTGTGTATGGCATAGTTACAGATGTACATATCTACAATATTGAAGAGGAGTGCTGCTTAGTGTCTATCCGTGTGTTATATCAACCCTCTCTGTATGTACGTAGGTGTGTGGATGGCATAATTACAGGTGTGTATATCTACAGTATTGAAGAGGAGTGTTGCTTAGTGTCTTATCATTTTGATAATGATGACCATTTGCATATCTTTCTTTATCCCTGCCAGCCTTTAAAAATATTGATTTTCCCAATATTTGTAGCCTCAGTAGAATCTTCATTTTGTGACTGTAGTTTAGATTTGGACAGTGGCAGGTTGAGTAGGCAGGACTTCCATATTAGTCTAATATTTCTGTCGAATGGCCATGAAGAGCCACCTGGTGTTCCTCCCACAGCTTGGAGGCAGGTGGCAGAGTTACGGAGGCAGAGTCTTGTTCCCCACTCCATTCTTCACCTTCTCCTCTCTGTAGTAACCTGGTTCAATCTGGGAAACCAGAATGAAAAGTACTGTTTTTCCTGATTCTGCTATGCAGCTGTGCAGGGCTGGATGTGGCCAGCGTAGCTGTGTGGCACGTGACATGGAGTCTGCCATCTCGCTGTGGCTGATGGATGGCCTTGACAGTCCAGGCTTCCCCATCACAGCTGCCATTTTTGTAGTTGGTGAGCAAAGCAAGAAAGCAGGCCACTTCCTCCACATGTTTACGAAAGCTATTTCATCCATCACTTAGTAGGAAATTAACCCTGGCCTGTACCAGGGAGAAAGAAGAGCCTGAATGAGGTCATGATCACTCCACATAGATCCTTTCAACCTTGGCTAGAAAAATCCAGTGTTGAGCTTTTGGTGAAAAATCTTCCAAAATTTAGGTTATACAGGTTATTTATTTATACGTTCCTCTATGTCTGTGTGTGTCTGTGTATGTATTTAGGTTGACAGATGGGTATAATGTTTTTACAAAATAGGATCATGCTATACATGCTATTATATAACCTAATTTTTTTTGGTTTACATTTTTTTTCATTTTGTTTCATATTCTGTTGAATGTTTATTCATTCACTCACCCTATTTACAAATAAAAAAGAGAAATATTCTTTCCACTGTCATTTATTTAGTAGTAGTTAGAGAGCAAGACAATAATCAAATAATTATACCAAATCAATGTGAAGGGGCTCTGAGGGAAAGTTACTCTGGGAGTGCCTAACAGAGGGGACCAGTTTCTAAGGAAATGACACTTCAGCTACAATCTGAAGACTAACATGTGGAGGTAGAATTGGGGTAGGAAAAGAGGGGACTATGTCGATTTTTATAGATGTATAATATTTAATTTATGGATATGCCATAATTTATGTATCAAGTCATTTGGGGTTGCGTTTAGATTATTGCTGATTTTTCATCTATTTTATCCATTTTGATGGATGGATTAGAGGCTTTGAACTCTTAGTCTAGCAGTAGAGTGGATCTGTCTGAATTTGCCAACGTTCTCATTTGTCTTTCTTATGTCCAGTGACCCACATTTGTATATCTCAACCAGGGCTGTCGACAAAGGTAATTGACCTGCAAAGAACTTACATCAAGGAAGTGGTCTCACTTTTATGATATTTGAGGCCAAGTAGTCATTTCTGGGCATACTACTTAATGATACGTGGAATGTGCCCTTATTTCTTTATGATTTTAAATTTACCCTATACAACATACCAAGTTCCTACTCATTCCAGCTAGTGTGTTAAGGATTAAGAATATGAAATTGAAAGGCTCTTAGCCTCTCTCTCCAGAAGTCCTCAGTAGTGTGAAAACACAGAGAGACACTTGGCTATATATCATAAGTAATAGTCTTGTAGTAAAGGAGTGAGCATAGTCTGTTCTGTCTATTCTGGTAGCCAGAAGACATGGTAACCAGTATCACATGAGCTCCTCAGAGGAGATGGTATTTGAACTGTTCCTTGAAGATTGATCTGAATTTTGTCAACTATTAAGGAATTTGGTCCTTTCTGATAGAAGGAACTCTGAGAGCAAAGATTTTGAGGATTGGGAAGGTTTATTAATGCCTGGTACTTATGGAAAGTACTAGGTACATTACTGGCTTCATGGTGAGAAAGGGGCTTGGAGAGTAGCTGGGGCTGGATTGGGGGAGACCTTGAATGCCATGCTAGGGAGGTCAGGTTTCATTCTGTAGATAGTGGGAACATACCAAATGTTTAAGAATGGAGAAAGGTAATGTTAGCTGCCGTAACAGAGAAACTCCAGAACCTCTGTGACTTAATCTGTGAGAAATTTATATTTTCTTCACAAAATTTCCAAAAGAGGTGTTTCTAATTAGCAGGTGACTCTCTTCTAAGTGGTGATTCAGGGCTCTAGGCTCTGCATTTTGTGGCTCTGCCATCTGCAGCATGTGGTTCCCATGCCACTATGCACACTTGTGATGAGCTGGTGGAAGAGGAGAGAACATGGACTGTCATGAAGTTTTTTATAAGCCAAGCCCAAAATGGTCTCATGTCACTTCAGTTCACATTTCTGTTAGCTATAGAACCCAGTTACATGGTCCCACCACGTTACATGTGAGGCTGTGGAATAGAAACTAGGTGTGTGGTGCAGGGTGAAGAGGAACAGAGTGGTAGATCCTGCTGTGCTGCTGTTTATGGCAAATTAATTGTGATGATGCTGATGTTGAGAATGATCTAGAGGAGAGAAACACAGAGACAGAAAGGGAAGAGGGCTCATGGGGAAGGCATGAGTAATTAGATTAATGAAGTCTAACATTTATTGAGTATGAACTCTGTGGCAGGTGCTGTTAAATACTTAATACACATCAACCATATGAGAATAGGTACTGCTCTTTCCCCATTTTATAGAAGAAAAAACTGAGCTTATGGGGTAGCTTGCTGAGAAAAGAACCAGGATTTTCAGACCCTGGCTAGTCTTAGTCCAGCGTGTGAGCTCTTAACCTCTAATGAATGCCTCTTGCTAGGCAATATTACCTTTCTGGGTATTCATAAAGAAGATAAGGTAAACAAAAGAACCATGTCTTACATGAGGTGGACAGAGCCTCATTAGACATAGTGCAAAGAGAAGAATTGAAGATAAATAAGACGTCAGTTCTGGGAGCCTGGTGGTGCCAATTAGAGAGACAGGGCATGGTCTGTGTGACTTTTTGTGCAAGAGGTCTTACCAGTTGTTCCAGATCTGCCATCTTATGATGCCTGACATGATTTAGCACTGTGGACTGCACATGCCTACTAATACCTCAACAAGCTGCTTTATAAGGGTTTTTGTTGGCTGCTCTGTGTTGGTTTTTCAAGGAAAGTTAGATCCACATTTTAGACGGGACAATGAAGGCCCAGTCCCTGTGATTCAGCCGTTGAGTCACTCTGCTCTTCATTGTACGAGTGTCTTTTTTTCATGGTGCCCCTTCCCTCTGCAAGCTCCCACTCACTGTTATGACTGAGGTCAGATGGCTCCTCACTCTGAAACTTTTCATTGCCTCCTTGGACAGAGATGGATTTCCCTCTTCTCTGTTCATGCTGCACTGTTACCCATCTTTATTTATAGTAATCTCTTCTGGAGTCTATTTTCCCTATTACAGTACTAACATACCCAGTTTCAGTGGTTTATATACAAGAGGTGTTAGTAAGAGGGGTAATACTTTTTCTGTAGATAAGGGGTTTAGTTCTTTTCTCTCCATGACTGTATAAAACAGGGATTGCAAACTCCAAGTCTTTAGAGTCAAGAGGGTAACTCAAGAGTGACACTGGCCTGGCTGAGAGGGTCAGAACCTGTGGGTGGGGTGGTGACTGGACCAGAGAGTACACACCTGGTATAAGAAATTCAGAACTTAATTAAAAATCAAACAAACATTTTGTTGGCACGCCAAATATTTGCAACAGCCTTCTTCAGCCTCCACGTTTCCACTTTGTGACTTCTGATAAGGAATACAGCTCCTTGCCTCCCTGCAGCTGGAAAACTAGAGCGAGGGGGGCTTGCTTTCTGTCACTCATCCTTTTGAGTGTGACCCTGGCCCCATGTTCAAAGGCCGCATTGTGGCTGTGCTGTGGCTGTCCCTCTCACATCCACGGAGATGCTGCTGAAAATAAGAACCTTCATTAAAGAACAACCTATGCCCTTCTTATTTGAATTCTCTGTTACCCTAGAAGTAATGGGTAAAATAATGATTATTGTTTGTTACTTTGAAATGGTATTTGAATTTGAATTTGAATTTGAATTCGAATTCTCTATGTTACCCTAGAAGTAATGGGTAAAATAATGATTATTGTTTGTTACTTTGAAATGGCTTGACAAATGTATTTGTCGTGTCGGACCTGGCTTAAATCTCTGAAGGACAATCTGCCTTCTCAAAGAAGCTGGTGAAATGGAAGAGGGAAAATTCCTCACCGTGAACCTACCGCACGCATCCTGCCTTTCTCCCCCATGGAATCTGTTCAGCAGCACTGGCTGCCATGGGGAGGACAGACTCTTGACACAATCCTAGGGGACCTTTCTCTGGCACCTGGCTGAGCATGCCGTTACCATGGCAGATCCCCATGGCTCCTGTTAGAGATCCCTGCAGCACACTCCGAGGACCTGTTCCTCTTTTTAATCGGTGCGGAGGGAGGGGAACGCGCGGGCTGCCCGGATCGGTGGCTTCTGACATGCCCCTGATCAACTCTGCCTCCGTGTCTCTATCTGTAAAGATGGCTCTGTCAGTACCCTTGTCTGCAGTTCTGATATAAGGATTAAATACAATCACATATTTGTCAAAAGACAAAATTACATTAAACTTAGTTATAGATCTAATTGGCTTTTATTTGTGATTCATAAATCTGAGCAGCCTCCTTCAAAATAGAATAAGGTCTCCCTCTGGGCAGTAGTAGAACAGCGAGTTTTGTTAGGTGGGAATGGGGAAATAGAAGAATAGAAAAAACACCTGATTAGGCTGGATGCGGTGGCTGACACCTGTAATCCCAACACTTTGGGAGGCCTAGGCAGGTGGATCACCTGAGGTGGGGAGTTCGACACCAGTCTGACCAACATGAAGAAACCCTGTCTCTACTAAAAAATACAAAATTAGCCAGGCATGGTGGTGCGTGCCTGTAATCCCAGCTACTCGGGAGGCTGAGGCAGGAGAATCGCTTGAACCCCGGAGGGAGAGGTTGCAGTGAGCCAAGATCGCGCCATTGCCCTGGGCAACAATAGCAAAACTGTGTCTCAAAAAAAAAACAAAAACAAAAAACAAACAAACAAAAAAACACCTGATTGGTTAGCATAGGTTACTTTTTGGTAAGGGTTAAAGCAGAGGGGACCTACTTATTTTGCTGACTCAGGTAGACTGGAATCTCCTGTTTTCAAGAAAACCTGGTCTGTTTGGGGGATCTATCTGCTTCCTTAAAGTTTTTTTTTTTTTTTTTTTTTGAGATGGAGTCTTGCTCTGTCACCCAGGCTGGCGTGCAGTGGCATGATCTCAGCTCACTGCAACCTCTGCCTCCCAGGTTCGAGTGATTCTCCTGCCTCAGCCTCCTGAGTAGTGCCACCTCACCTGGCTAATTTTTGTATTTTTTGTATTTTTAATAGAGGCGGGGTTTCACTGCGTTGGCCAGGCTGGTCTCAAACTCCTGGCCTCAGGTGATCCACCCACCTCAGCTTCCTAAAGCGCTGGGATTACAGGCATGAGCCACCATGCCCAGCCCTGCTTCCTTAAAGTTTTAATTTGCTTATGTGGCATTTAGCATGAGTGACTCCATGCTAAATGGAGTTTCAGTTTTTTCTGGTTTGTAGGGGCCTAATGCAGGTGCTCAGCTAAAACAATGGCCTCCCATAAAGTTTAGCTCTTTTTTTTTTGTAGACGGAGTCTCACTTTGTTGCCCAGGTACCTCCTGGGTTCAAGTGATTCTTCCACCTCAGCCACCTGAGTAGCTGTGATTACTGGCATGCGCCACCATGCCCAGCTAGTTTTTGTATTTTTAGTAGAGACAGGGTTTCACCGTGTTGGCCAAGCGGGTCTCGAACTCCTGACCTCAAGTGATCTGCACACCTCAGCCTCCCACAGTGCTGGGATTACAAGCATAAAGCCACCATGCCTAACCAGTTTTAGCATTTTTAAAGCACATAGCACAATATCTGGCACACAGCAGGCCAGCGTTTACATGATCCCTTCTTCTCATCCCTCCCTTTCTTGCTCTTTAAGTTTGATGGCTCCGATTATACTTATGGTGGATACAGAGAAACTTGGTGTTAGCTCATTCAGAAAGGAAGAGGAATTAACTGAAATAATAATACAAGCCAATCAGAAAATAGGATTTGATTTATTACTATTTTAATTTATATGCAGTTGGAGCAGATATATTTGCATAAAATGTTTCTTGAAAATTGCACTGTGATTTCACCCCATGTCATCACAGATGAGTTTTTTTGCAGAGATAATTAGACCAGGTCATTGGTGGTTTTAAAAAGCAAAGATTTCTGGTCACAAGGCTGTCTTCCTCCTCCTTTCCTCTTCTCCAAAGATAGATATTCATAATTAGATCCTGTGATGAGATAAAGAGTACAACAGATTTAAAAGGAAAAGAATCTTCATTTCCTTCTGGGAAGAAGCAATTATTTAGTTATTCTTTATTTGAACTTTGAAAATCTTGGTTCTTATCTTTTACCAATTTATTAATAGCATTACCCAGCCAATCAGAGTCACAGATCTACAAGATGAAAAAATTAGTTGAATGCAGCAGAGACCCATTGATGTGTTGTCTCCACAACTGGCTTGTGTCATAGATGGTAGGCTGAGCTCCTTTTCCTAATCATTATGTTTATAAATTACAACATCACTTCGTATTATGTCAACATGGGGCAGTGAGTTCTTTCTGAAGTCTTCTGGAAACTTCTGCTGGTCATGAGTTTTGTTTGATGCTAAGGATGGCATTTATGCTTAGGCCATTATTAAAATATTATATTTGTTAACATCATTTTAGAATTAATATTACTTTTGTTGTTTGTTTGTTTTTGAGACAATGTGTCTCTCTGTCACCCAGGCTGGAGTGCAGTGGCACAATGTTGGCTCACTGCAGCCTCAACCTCCTGGGCTCAAGCAATCCTCCCACCTCAGCCTCCGGAATAGCTGGGGCTATAGGCACAAGCACCATATCAGGCTAGAATGAATACTATTTAAAACACTAGGTTTTCATGAATCCCTGCCTAATCACCTAAATGTTGTGTGATTAGACCCATTTGTTCCCCCCTTCTTGCCTTCCTACCTCTTTTTAAATGTCTAAGGGATGTTTTCACCGTGTCCCTGCGAAACGAATGTCACACAGGTAAAGCAGGCCCTTCTGTGTCTGTCCCATCTATGTGGGTGGCAGACTACAGCACCACTTGCTAGTTTCCTAGTACATAGCAGTTTTAAAAATTTCACCAAAGACAGCATCTAAAGTTTATAAACTTTTATAAGGTCTTCCAAGGGGCGATATACTTGGCAAAAGAGCTAAAAATCACAGCTTTGCTGACCAGCTTTCTACGATATGGTATGGCAAATATCTCTACCAGGGCAGCCTGAGCTATTAGCTTTGGACCCTGAACTGTGTGACCCAGCAGGACCCTCTGCTTTTGTTTTGTTCTGTGTGATTTGGGGCTGATGATAGCTTCCCTGGCTGGAGTAATGCAAAGATTAGCAGGTGTAAATTAGAGAATAGCTAAGAAAGTCTTCTGATTTGCAAACAATCATAGGGTGATAATGAACAAAAGTTTATCAATTTTTGACTTCTTCAAATGTGAAGAATAGGACATCTCTGCAGCATTACTTGGTAGCATTTCTGTGTTTTGTTGGTTCATAAAATCTGAACCAGTCCTAGATTTTTGTGCTATACTCTCTCATGTTTCTTTTCTCCAGGAAACTGCTTTCCAGTCCTTGTAAAGATTAGCTCTGTTTCCTGTTCTAAATGCTTCTGACCATGACTCTGGCAACTGACCTTAAGAACAAAGGCCAACTCCTATTGAGAAAGAAGGGGTGCCTTTCTGCCAGGTGTAGCCTGTGCGTGTGCAGTGGCCATGAGCCCCAATAAGCCCCATTACCTCTGTTGGAGCTGGCCAACTCCTGTCAAGTAAACAGGGCCGTCAGGGTGTATTTGTTTTCATGTGATTCCTGTGTTTCTGGTAGGTTAGTTGACAGTTTCTAATATGTCACTGGATTAAGAGAAAAGGAAGTCTGGATCCATGGGCGATTTGAGTTCCCCTTCCATTAGGCGTCTCATGAACTTGAGCATGCCCAGAAACTCCCATGGAGAGGCAAGGTCCTGTTAGTTTGTGCTGCTGGCTGGAGCCAAGAGACCGTTGTAGTTTTGCAGAGAGGGTTAAGACCATCAGCTCCCAAGTTCAGTGTCCCAGGCATCAGTATGGAGGGGACACACTGACCTCTTGAAAAAGTGCCATTGACATTGAGGTGTAGCATGTGATGATGTCCTTGCTTGTTCATCTGAGATATGTCAGAATGGAGGGGAGGAAAGCCTGGCGTGTTGTCTTAGAATCATTGTTTTCTATAGTCATGCAGCATCTGTGTCACCCAATGACCTTCTCCAGGCAGGGCTGTGAGGAAAGGACACAGCATTGGGCAGCGTTGCAGTTTGGGTCAAATTGGATCAGATACCTGAGTTCATTGAGTCTTGCTCTGGTCACACTTTATTGAGTAGGACATTGAGTGTTTGTCACCATCTGCCATTCATTTTTAACTTCTGCCATGTGGGAGGGTATGTTACAGGGTTGTGGGAGGCAGGAATGGAAAAGCTGTGCATTTGATTGGTATAGAAAGTTATGATTATACAAGGAGGTAAAACCTGCATTCTACTCTCCTGGAGTCTTCTATTCCCTTTTGCTTTTTCTTCTCCCCAACCCGAGGGCGATGCCTGGACACCCTACCTAGACCTTTACTATCCACTATGGTAGCCATTAGCCATATGTGACTATTTAAATTGAAATATAAATTAGTTAAAATTAAACATAATAAAATACTCCCCCCACCCAGTCCCTCAGTTGCCATAGTCATATTTCAAATGCTCAGTAGACACATGTAGCAATCATATAGGGCAAAGCAGATCTAAAATACATCCATCATCAAGAAAATTCTGCTGGTCAGTGCTGGACACAGTAAGCTCTGGAAGAGTCCTGTGTTGGTCTAACACCATGTCCTCAGGCCAGAGCCAGGGGTGCCTGGCGTGCGAGAAGCTTCCAGTGACTATCTGTTGCGTAAGTGAGGGAAAGAATGAGTGAGTGGATACACATGAATGAAAGGCTTCATTTTACATTTGCTTGGATTGGCATGGTGCTTTTCCCCACCAGAGCCAATGTATCTATGGGGGTTAATGGGCTGTCCGGTGTTGGTTCTTACAAATCTACATGTGCTATCTCCTACTTTCTGATTTTATTTAATTATGTTTTCTTTTCTTTTCCTTTCTTTTCTCTTTTTTTCCTTTCTCTCTCTCTCTGTTTCTCCCCTCCCCTCCCCTCTCCCGTCCCCTCTCCCCTCCCCTCTCCCCTCCTCCTCCCCTTCCCTCTCTCCTGCCCTCTACCCTCCCCTTTCCCCTGCCCTCTCCCCTCCCCTCTCCTCCCCCTCTCCCGTCTCCTCCAAAGTCTTACTCTGTTGCCCAGGCAGGGATGCAGTGGTCTCATCATTGCTCACTGCAGCCTATAACTCTGGGGCTTAAGTGATCCCCCTGCCTCAGTCTCTGAGTAGTTAGGATTACTGGTGCAAGCCACTATGCTGGGCCATTTTATTTTATTTTATTTTTAAAGTTACTTTATTTTATTTGTAGAGATGGGGTCTTAGCTTGCCCAGGCTGGTCTCAGACTCCTGGCTTCAATCAATTCTCCTGCCTTGTCTCCCAAAGTGTTGGGATTACAGGTGTGAGCCATCGCACCAAGCCCTTTCCTCCCATTTCTTTGGTACTGTTTATCTCTTTCTGTGGATCTCTAAGCAAACATTTCACAGGCCTTTTTTTCTCTTGTGGACTCACAAGGCTTCCTGCTTATAATGGCATCTTTTAATGAGCACATCCTGTCTGCTGGTTAGGGTGCTAAGTGCTTCAGGCTGTAAACTCACCCCCGCCCCCCACGGATTTGGGCAGGTTTTTATCAGCCCAGAGCTTAAATAATAATTTTTATCCTTCAGGTGTGGCACACCCTCTGCAGCTGCAGCCAGCACCATCCATCCCCTCTTGCATAATACCCAGCAGATGTTGTATGTAGTTATTTATGTTACCTTCCTTGTCCCTGTAGACATTTGAGTTTGCAACCCTTGATTAGGGGATGCTGTTTACGTTTCCAAGGTGTCATACTTCTCCCTTTGGTTGTGGACTTCTGTGGACTTCTCCCTTTGGTTGTGGTTGTAGGTATTCCCCTTTCAGTAGTGTGACCATCTGTCATGGCTTTGCACCCTGGGAGGTTTGCAGGAACTGTGAGTCATGGTGCTACCAGGTGAGCCAGGCCACAGCAGCTCATTTAGGTGACAGAGACTAGCCGTGTTTTTAGGTGTGTGCCTCATTTGCAGAACCCACTGGCTGAGCACCCTCTGGTGGGACATTTTATTCAAATTCTTCCAAACAAAACTTCCTTGAATGGTATTTGTAAGAACAGCATTGAGCTTTTCCATGAACATATTGCAAAGTTACCCATTTTTCAGAAAAGGTGGCTGTTTATTTTAATCACACGGAAATGGTGGTTGTGAAAACGCTGGCATGGGAATTTCTGAGCTTTTGAGGAGAACTCAGGATTTTCATGGAGAGATGGAGGCACATTATTGCCTCATCCATTTATTCTTTCAAAGTTGTGTGTACAAAGCACTGTCACATTTACTGGGACAGCAAAATCCTTGAGTGAAAAGGAGAAAGTGTATTGCATGTACTCATGTCTCCTTGTTTCTTTCTGCTACTTCTTTGTTGTGTTTTGTCTTAAATTTGAAACAGGGTCTCACTTTGTTGCCCAGACTCTTCTGAAATGCCTGGCCTCAAGGGATCCTCCCATCTCAGCCTCCTGAGTAGCCGATGCTTTTTTTTTTTTTTAAACCTTTAAATACAAGATTAGAATTTTTACACAGCTAACCTGTTTTTGTCAGGGCCACTTTTTTTTTTTGAGACAGAGTCTCGCTCTGTTGCCCAGGCTGGAGTGCAATGGCATGATCTTGGCTCACTGCAACCTCCACCTCCCTGGTTCAAGTGATTCTCCTGCTTCAGCCTGCTGAGTAGCTGGGACTACAGGTGTGCACCACAACACCCGGCTAATTTTTTTGTATTTTTAGTGGGGATGAAGTTTCACCATGTTGGCCAGGCTGGTCTCCAACTCCCAACCTCAGGTGGTCCACCAGCCTTGGCCTCCCAAAGTGCTGGGATTATAGATGTGAGCCACCACACCTGGCCTGCCGGGGCACTTCTTGATTTAGATAACCACTTTCTCCCTGGAAGGTTTCCGTATTGAGTATTAGCAGCAAAATGCATCAAACAGAGAGAAGCATTTTGAAATCATTTACTAAAATATGGTCTTGTGAGGATAGAGACTGCTTTTGTTTCCTTGCATTCAGCTGCCCTTTTTTGGATACGTCTTGGGTTTTACTTACTGATCCAGAAATTCATTGCTTGTCTCCCTAATATTAAGTTAATGGGGAAGTTAGTGTGGGCAGAACTGAGAAATGAATACGTTTTGATACGTTCCAACTTCCCAGCAGGTGGTAAAAGCATGGTATGCATTTTAGACTTTTGATATTGAAATATTTGAGGGATGGAACTCATGTTAAAAATTTCGTCAGCACAAAGTATGCATAGGTGAATGAATTAAGATCTTGTTTTTGCCCTACTAGGAATTTACCTATCAATGCATTAAATATGTACTTATAGAACTATTTATATCACACAAGCAAGGTGATGTTTATAGTTTCAGTTGAGCTGTTTACCACATCATGTTGGGTTGGGCTATCATTAATCTGAAGACTTATTTTTAAATCTTGAGTTATGAATTAACAGAGATGCTGCTGATGTGTCCCAGAGTAGAAACCACAATTAATTTTTTTTTTTTTTTCTTGAGACGGAGGTTCGCTCTGTCGCCGTGGCTGGAGTGCAGTGGCACAAATCTCGGCTCAGTGCACTCGGTTCCCAGAGGGAACCTCCACCTCCTGGGTTCAAGCGATTCCCCTGCCTCAGCCTCCCAAGTAGCTGGGACTACAGGCATGTGCCACCACACCCGGCTAATTTTTTTTTTTTTTTTTTGTATTTTTAGTAGAGACGGGGTTTCACCGTGTTAGCCAGGATGGGCTCGATCTCCTGACCTCATGATCTGCCCGCCTCGGCCTCCGAAAGTGCTGGGATTACAGGTGTGAGCCATCGCGCCCAGCCAAAACCACAAATATTTTCTGATACTTTGCCAATTACTTAAAATTTGGTGTCGGCCAGGTGCAGTGGCTCACGCCTGTAATCCCAGTACTTTGGGAGGCCTAGGCGGGCAGATCACCTGAGGTCGGGAGTTCGAGACCAGCCTGACCAATGTGGAGAAACCCCGTCTCTACTAAAAATACAAAATTAGCCAGGCGTGGTGGTGCATGGCTGTAAACCCAGCTACTTGGGAGGTTGAGGTAGGAGAATCACTTGAACCCGGGAGGCAGAGGTTGCGGTGAGCTGAGATCATGCAGTTGTGCTCCAGCCTGGGCAACAAGAGTGAAACTCTGTTTCAAAAAAAAAAAAAAAAATTGGTGTTAAGTGTGTCTTCAAACATTTTTATGGTAATGGAGGTGTGTGTATATACGCACGTCTGTCTAGTGTTTACCTACTGGGTAGAGTTTCACATGTTGTTCCACCATCTGAAACACAACGTGAGAGCGATAGTAACAAGCAAGATATGTTTGCTCACTACCCTCCTCTTCCTTTCTGGGGAGGCTCAAAACTGATGCTGGCCAGGTGTAGAGAGCCCATCCTAGACAGCAATGCTACTTCCATCGCCAGCTACCTTGTTACCTTGTGGAAGACACCAGCAGGATAACCTTCGCAAGGATTTCTTCCTTATGATAGGGCCACCAAGGAGGACAGATATAGGTAGTGATGATGCATGAACTTGCTTGGTATTTAGGCTGTTCACAGCCCAACCAGATATCTTCCTGGTTTGACAAGTTTACCTTGGGCCCACAATTCCTTGAGCCTTCCCACTTCTAGCTCAATGTATTTGCTTTTATTCCTACTTAAAAACCTTCCCCATATGATTCAGCTTTTGGCCTTTATCCACATTCCTCTCAAATTCTTCCCCCGTTCTTGCCTCTTTCGCAGATCAAAACTATGCAGTATCTTCCTCCTTATGATGCATATGTTCTAAAACTTCTTCGATTAAACTTTTTTATATTACTGAACATAAACATTCGACTTCCGCCTGTATATTTTTGAAAATATTTCCAAACATATGTGGCCATCTTGTATGTGTATGTACGTGTTAGCCTAACACATTTTTTTTTTCACACAGAGTCTTGCTCTGTTGCCCAGGCTGGAGTGCAGTGGCACCATCTCGGCTCACTGCAGCCTCTACCTCCTGTGTTCAAGCGATTCTCCTACCTCAGCCTCCTGAGTAGCTGGGATGACAGGTGTATGCCACCACGCCTGGCTAATTTTTGTATTTTTAGTAGAGATGAGGTTTTGCCATTTTAGCTGGGCTGGTCCGAAACTCCTGACCTCAAGTGATCCGCCCACCTCGGCCTCCCAAAGTGCTAGGATTAGAGGTGTGAGCCACCGCGCCTGGCAACCTAACAGATTTTTTTTTATTTTGTTTGCAAGCTTACATTCCATCACCAGTGCCCATCAAAATCCAAATAAGGCAACAACATAATACTCATAAGTCATTGTGTGGGAGACAATAAGGTAATCAAGAGATCTGCAAGATAATAGTCACTTTTGTACAGTTCTTGTTAATATGCAGAGCACTTTTATGTATATGATCTTCTTTGATAGCGTCAGCAATCCTGATGTGGATATTAGTTTTATCCCTGGCTGAGAGATTTAGTTACTCATTTAGTCAAACTCCAGGCAAAGTTCTAGGTACCAGGCATACAGCAGTGAACAAAGCTAAGTCCCTGCCTTCTAATGAGGCATTTTTTTTTTTCTCCAGATGAAGTCTCGCTCTTGTCCCCCAGCTGAAGTGCAGTGGCGTGATCTTGGCTCACTGCAACCTCTGCCTCCCGGGTTGAAGCAATTCTCCTGCTTCAGCCTCCCAAGTAGCTAGGATCACAGGCACCTGCCACCCTGCCTGGCTAATTTTTGTATTTTAAGTAGAGACAGGGTTTCACCATGTTGGCCAGGCTGGTCTCAAACTCCTGACCTCAGGTGGTCCGCCCGCCTTGGCCTCCCAAAGTGCTGGAATTACAGGTGTGAGCCACCGCGCCGTGCTTGAGGCATATTTTAAAATTAAAGGTAGCCTGACTGGGGCCTAGAGCAAGGTTAATGACTGTTCTCAGCCCGTGGAGAAAGTAAGGGAGGGAGTGAACGTTGCATCCTGGTTGTTTCTGTGTCAGTGGCTTTTCTTCTAAAGCACTGCTTATTAGTCTTTTTCTCCAGTGTGCCCCTGTAAAAACAGAGGACAAAAAGCCCAACATTACTTTGACAGCTTGAGTTCTATTCTAAAAGTTCATCCAGAGTTTATATCGTATTCTGTTATGTATCTTTGTTTTAATGGAAAACTCTTTTAGATGATGTAATGTTCCTCCCTTGTATCTTTATATTCCAGGAAGAGGTGTCTTGCTTATCTTGACACTTCAAGGATATCTTTGCATTAGGATGACTAGCCATCCTGGTTTACCCTGGATTGAGAGTGTTCCTGGGATGCAAGACTTTCAGTTTTAAAACCCAGAAAGCGCCGGGCAAACTGGGATTAAGTTTGCATATGGTTTCCAGGTTTTTCCATACTAAAAGTGGTCAGGACTTAGGCAAATTGTGACAGTTGGTCATCCTAGTTTATATACTGCAAAAGAAGGGGACTGCATTTACCATAATTTACAGCATGACACAAACACATGGGTTCAAACTCTTAGTATGTTCCCTAACATACATTTAAATTAGCACTATTTTTTTATATATATAAAGAAATAGGGTATTCAAACAAGTTTGGCTGGTAATGTTTTATTTCACTTCTAATATCAGTGATTTAGAAAAAAATAGGGTATGACTCTAGATCATAATAGTATATAAATGATATAGTACATAATTGATAAATTAATTTCAGATACATATTCTTGCTTTGAACCAAATTAGTAAAGTGACTAATTTATCTGCATTTCAGAGAAATTGTGCAGTTTAAAGTTGAATCTAGAGAGGGAGAGCTGGTTTCTTTGGGGTTAAATTTCTGTAGATTCCCAAACACTGGCATCAAATCTTTAGTGGAACCTGGAAAAAAGGGAAGGAGAAAGTATTTTAGCTCAGTTAACGTTCTTTCTCCGTTAGATATGATGAAAAATACACAGTCTAACCATTGTGTAGAAGAAATGCTTGTTTCTTAACAGCAGCAACAAAATGTCGTTTATTAAGCACTTACAGACATCTTACCAGGCTTTATTCTTTATTTCATTTAGTTGTTACAACCAGCTTATGAAGTAGTTTATCAGTCAGTATTAGACATCTAACAATAACAGACCAGCAACCCTCAAATCCCAGTGAGATATATATATGTGTATATATATGTATATTTGATGATATATAGTATATTTGATGATATATGTATATGTATATTTGATGATATGTATATTTGATTATATATATATATATATATATATGAAAGTTTACTTTTAGCTTAGGATACTTGTGCAGCAAATAGGTCAATGGTAGGGAGATGGACTGTGCTCATCACTGTCATTCAGACTGACAAAGAGGCTACCCAACATTGCTGGTGTTTGTGCAGAAGGGAAAAGAATGCTCTGGGTCAGGTGCGGTGACTCATGCTTGTAATCCTAGCACTTTGGGAGACTGAGGCGGGTGGATCACCTGAGGTCAGGAGTTCAAAACTAGCCTGGCCAACATGGCGAAACCCCGTCTCTACTAAAAATACAAAAACTTAGTCAGGCGTGGTGGCACATGCCTGTAATCTCAGCTACTCGGGAGGCTGAGGCAGGAGAGTCACTTGAACCCTGGGGATGGAGATTCCAGTGAGCCAAGATTGCGCCACTTCACTCCAGCTTGGGCAAAAAGAGCAAAACTCCATCTCAAAAAAAAAAAAAAAAAGAATGCTCTGAATAGTCTTGAGCTGCCAGTTAAGTGTTTGGACTGCAAGTGATTTGCTTCACTTTTGCATACAACTCACTGGCTAGAACCAATCACATGGCCCCACTCACTCACAAATCAGGAAGCCAGGAAGTGTCCACAGCAGCAGAGAGCTGTGGTGATCACATTTGGTGATCTGCTGTGGTGTGTACTATGGCAGGAAGTCTTCTCCACTTGAAGATGGGGGACCTGAGGCTAAGAGAGTTTAAATAACGATCAAGAACATTCAGCTTGCAGGTGACTGGGCTCAAACTCAGGCCTATCTGGGTCTAGGACCCAGGTGTTTAACTGCTAAGATATAGGTTTTTCATCTCTTAATTAATTGTAAAATCAGTTTCTTCCCTTCAGTGAAAACTCTCAGCTTAGAAATAAAATAAAAAAAAAAAAGAATACAACTTATGTTGGGTAACTTAAGAGAGCAGTTGTTTTCTTTGTGCAAACTGTGCCTCAAGTTATTTTCAGTGTATTTTAATTAAAGATTGCCTAGGTCCATGGGGCCAGGAGTAAGTGTACTTCAGTGCTGAAGTAGATTCTCAGGCCATCAGATATCGAAGTCAGCTTCTTATTAAGCCTGCTCAGAACCAGCGTAGGATACGAAACATTCTAAGTTGCTTCGCTTTGCTTCACTTAGCTCGCCACTTTAATTCTTCCATATGTTTCTCATTTGGTTTTCTTTTATATGAAGTTTCATTTAGGATAACATGCAGTTCCCATGTTCACCATTCTTCCAGTAAACCAAACAGAGACACGTGGTCTGACAAAGTGGAATGCTTCTGACTTCTTCTTTTTAATTCTGGTAATAAATTGGGCAAATGAATTTCCTGTCCTTTGGGTAACTCTTATTCTCTGGTTGTCTCCTTTGTTCTTCTATCGGGGAAGGGTATTGATCACTTCTGAGCTATCCAAGATCAACCAAAATGTTGAAGTCTCACTGTGTTGCCCAAACTGGACTCAAACTCCTGGACTCAAGGTATACCCCAACCCCAGTCTCTCAAGTTGCCGGGACTACAGGTGTGAGCCACCATGCTTGGTTCCAAAACTATATTTAAATCCCAGCTCTGCTATTTCTGTGACCTGAGACGAATTCCTTAGTTAGGCTGAGCTTCAGTGTCCTCACTTGTAAAATAGTGAAGAGTGTAGTACCCAGTGGAATTTCATCATCAAAAGCACATTTAACTTATACAAAATCATCTCTGCATCCTTAGCATAAAAGAATAAATAAACGATTGAGGGGATGAATGAATGATAGTTGAATGATGTGTTGGTTGTTCCCCATGATGTGTAAGCTCAAGAGTACTCTCGGGATTTTAAATTCATGTATTTTGATATTTATCATACACATTGATAAATATATTTAAGAGAATGCACTAGAGATGAGACTATCTCCATATGGATAAAAATAAAATTTGTTTAATATGTTAGTTAGAATTATATGAATATGAAATTAAAGATTTCTTCCATGGATCACTTTGACAACAAGAATGCTGTCCAGATCTTAATTTTATGGCCTGTGGGGACTTAGATTTTAGAGGAAAAAAAACCACCAGGTGGTGCTGGCCAGAAAAGAAATAGAAACCTAGCTAGGGTATTTCCATCCAGGATACCCTTAACAATTTGGGAATTCTAAAACATTGAGCCATCTGCCTCAGATTTTATGTTATTAAGTACATTGAAATTCTTGAGCTTTAAATCCTCATGTAGAAGACTCTGTCTCTGATTTGTGATTTGTCATGCTACATTCTTTTAGCTGATAGGATTTTTGTATTTATAAGAAAGAAAATTGCCTCTAGTGATCAGCTGTTGCTTTTTGCACAGTCATTTCATTATGTTGGCAGTGTTTTCGTAAGTACCCAACTTCAGGGTAGTAAAAATTTGGTTTAGGAAATAATTGTCTTAAAATTGGTATAAACAAATGTGCTTAGGGTTTTTTTTTTTTTTTTGTAAGACATTGCTATTCTTTGTAATCTGAAAGAACAAGTCAATGTTTCTTTCCTTTGTTTGGGGGAGTAGGACCACAGAGGATGAAAGCACCAGATAATTATATTTGTCAACCCATCCATCCTTTCAAATATGTATTTAATGCTTCCTCACAGAGGCAATGTGGTATAATGGCTAAGACCATAGGCCCTGGAATTAGACTGCCTGGATTTGAGTTCTAGCTGTACCATTTCCTAGCTGCCTTGGGTAAGTTACTTTACCTCTCAGACCTTCAGTTAATGCCATCTGTGGTGGCAATAATAACAGAACCTGCTTCAGAATTGTTACAAGGGGAAAGCACATATTTTTACAGAGTGTGTGCTCAAAACATATTGGTGATCATGACTGCTGGTACTTTGAGGCAGTTGCTACTCAGACTTACTATAAGGACCTTTGTGGGGCCCTATTATGAATCTGGTGGCAGAGCATCATTTAACTGTAACACTCTGGAAGATCTAGATCATGACCCTGTTTTACAAATGAAGTGTGGTTAGAGTAGCTAAGTAACTTACTAAGGTCACTCAAAGGCCAAACCTGCATCCATTGTCTCAACCTTGCCCTTGATTTGCAATTTTGCAGAGTTTGGGGTGAAGTTTCCCTTTCCAGCTGCTATTCACTTGAGACCACACTACCACAAGGGCTTGCATCCTAGAATAAGACTAGTTTTCAGGCAGACTCTAGCCAACTTTAGGAGTCATTTTCATAGATTCTAGTGATGATCTTGAAAATAATACTTTCACATAACCACTGCCTTCTGTTGGAGGGGCTGGTGGCTGCTGGATTTATAGCTGCCTGGTCCCTGTTCCTTTGCTCTGTGTATGTCTACCCATGCACAAAGTCAGTTTCGGTGGCTTCTGACCTTGGCAAATGAAGTGTTGTTGCCAAGTAACAAGTGGCATTGTTACTACTGGTTTGAGGCTTTTATTCCCAAATTTTATAAAAGAAAGATTTAAGCTTTTTTAGCCCGGCCGTCTACCTGCTTTTCATCTTTGAACCAGAAAAGGACAAAAGAATCTGATAGGCTTTGCAGGTTAACTTGTCTGGCGGATCACAAGGCCAGCAAACTATTGGCTGGCATCCTGAATGATACTGGAAGCAAAACAGCAAAACTTACCTTTCGTAAAAGACTGTGAAACTTCTAAAATTCAGGTTGTCATTTGGAACCAGAGAAGGTCGAGACAGGTGTGGCTGGAACAGATGGGGAGGAAGAGCTAAGAGCTGCCACATGGGAGTGAACTTAACACATCAAGTTCTTCAGTCTGGCAGTGCAAAGGCATAGCAAAGACATGAAATTGGTGCAGTTGTGAGTGATGTGGTAGAAATATGTTGAGGTGTTTGGACCCGGCTGGAAACTAAAATTGGTTAATTTAAGATCTGATGCATTGGATGATGAAAAATGTAGCAATAGGTGGCATTTTTTGAGTGCCTACTCTGTTCCAGACACTGTGCCAAAGCTAAACAAGAATTATCTCATGCATTCCAGTGTGGTAGATATTATTATTATGCTCATTTTTGGATAAAGATGGTGAAACTTAGTGATATTAGTTGACATGTATAGTAAGTGATGGTCAGATAGCAAGTTCATCGTTACTCCAGGGGCCCATCATCTTAACCACGACAATCTATGTGCCCAAGGATTGATTTCTTTTCTTTTCTTTTTTCTTCTCTTCTCTTCTCTCTTTTTTTTGAGATGGAGTCTCCCTCTGTTGCCCAGGCTGGAATGCAGTGGCACAATCTCAGCTCACTACAACTGCCGCCTCCTGGGTTCAAGTGATTCTCCTGCCTCACCTTCCTGAATAGCTGGGACTACAGGCGTGCACCACCACACCCAGCTAATTTTTAATAGAGACGGGGTTTCACCATATTGGCCAGGCTTGTCTCGAACTCCTGACCTTTTGATCCTCCCACCTCGGCCTCCCAAAGTGCTGGGATTACAGTGTGAGCAACCGTGCCCCGCCTATGCCCAAGGATTTCAATGGGCAGAAGAAATACTCAGATGAAGGAAAGGGTTGAGCAAATTAATGCATGGCCACAAAGAGTGCTGATGTCTTCCTAAACTTTAAGAGTGGAGTTAGGGATCCCTGGGGTGTCCTTTAGTGGGTGATTGGTAGGTAATAGTCTGTATCATTTTTCGTAATTTAATTCTATGTGTTTAGATTGGATCCAATCTGCACTGGAAAACGCTCTAAAATAAGCCCTAGGTCTTGCATGAATTGGGTTTTCAGTTTCTTTTTAAGCTGCACTTTGAGAACTGCTTCTCTGGACCCCTGTTCCTGAAGTATGCCATTTAGGATTCTGGTTCAGTAAGATCTCAGTTGATCATGATGTGTGTGGAGGGTGTGTTTTGAAGTTAAGTGGAGTTCTTTGGCAAGATCAGAGCTTTCAATATGTTAAAACTTCAGGGCTCTCTGAGAAGAGGACATAGCTTGTAGTGTTCTCCAGACATTTAAAATTGTTTTACTTGGATTTATCTTATGCCAAATTTATTCTTGTGCCATACGTTTTTGTTTCTTCAGTTTCTTCTGGGATATCCTTTTCTTCTGTGTAACCTTCTGTTCTGCTTTAGGAACAATTTGTACCTTTTCAGTCAAGATCATCTAGATGTGGCAGGGAGAGCTCGTGTATCAGTTAATCTGACCGTGTGAGCTCTGCAAGTCCTGTAGCACATCTTAGGTGCTTTGTTCACCCGGATCTGCTCAATGACCAGAGAATCTATATCCAAACTCTTAAGTTCATCATGACTCTCTGCATCTTTACACATGTGCAGCAAAAATTTAGCACTCTTTTTGGGCCACCGACCCTGTGTCCAGCCCCACTGTTTGGCCCAGACACACCTACCAACTCCACTGTTGTAGCTTTGGAATGGCACACATTGCTTCTGTCAAGTGACATCTTCTAGATACTTGGTGGCTTTCATATCTGCATACCCTCGATGGCCTGGGTGGTTCCACAGGTGTTCTTGCAGTGAAAATGAAAATTTTAACCTGTCAATTTGCATGCTTTTTGTGGGGGTTTCTGGGTCAAGAGAATGGTGAACCATTTTCACCTCAGGCCATTTAGGGGAAGAGCCCCAAACATTTTTGACCATAAAACTCTCTTCTCTCAGAGCTTTGCTGAGACTGGAGTTGAAACTGGACTAAAAGTTTAAACCTTGCTTTCTTTTAGTTCTATTCTGTTTTGGTTGCTTTGATGTCAAAACAAAACAAAACAGTCCACACTGTTTAAGTCATGGTGATGACTTATTTCCCTATACCAGGAACCTGATGAGGAGAGCGAAACGAAGAAGGGGTCCTCTAGAATCTGGGGGTCTTTGGAAATGAGTGAGTTAACTGATGGGTAAATAAGTCTTAATCTTGGCTGTGGAAGTCTGTAGCTGAGAAAGTACATTAGTTATCTAGTGCTATGTTACAAACTGATGTTTATTTACTTTACCCCACAAGTTTTTAGCTTAAAACAACAAGCATTGAGCATTTCCTTGTTTCTATGGGTCAGTAACTGAACACAGCTTAACTTGGGATCCTGAGTTTCAGGTTTCTTATGAAGATACAGTCAGACTGTCAGTTGGGCTGCAGTCTCATCTGAAAACTTGGCTGGGATGGTGGGGGAATCTCTTCCCAGGATCATTCTCCTGGTTGACAGGCCTTGGTCCCTCATTCCGTGGACCTCTTGACAGGGCTGCCACATAATATGGCATCTGGATCCTTCTAGGAAAAAGGATCCAGGAGATAATGAGAGATCACCTAAGACAGAAGACAATCTTTTTATAACATTATCTTAGAAGTGACATCCATCACTTTTGATCAATTCTTTTTATTAGAATTGAGTCAATAAGCCAATACTACATTTATGGAGAGAAAAGTATTCAGGGTTATGAATACCAGGAGGTGGGGATCATTGAAGACCATTGTAGGAGCTATATATTATGGATGTGTAAGAAGGGACAGAGATTTTTTGGTAGGGGAGACATGTTTCAGTTTTCATTTTATTTATGGTGAGGAGACAGGGAAAAGTGTAAGAGAAAAGCCACTGTCTCCCATTGGAAGGATCATATTCCACAGTCTAAGAGTAAGTAGAGAAGATTAACATACATGTCAGACTGAATAAAGAGCAGTAGGTCACCATGACTTCACCTTCCAGGAGAAGCGCCCTGTTGGCTCTGAAGCTTGCTAGAAAAAAAGAAAGGAAGGAACAAATTATAGAGAAGCATTTTGCTATGGTCCAAATATTTGTTTCAGCCAGATTAAATTTTATGTTAGAAGTACACATTTATGGCTGGGCGCAGTGGCTCATGCTTGTAATCCCAGCACTTTGGGAGGCCGAGGTGGGTGGATCACCTGAGGTCGGTAGTTCAAGACCAGCCTGACCAACATGGAGAAACCCTGTCTCTACTAAAAATACAAAATTAGCCCAGCGTGGTGGCACATGCCTATAATCCCAGCTACTCAGGAAGGCTGAGGCAGGAGAATCGCTTGAATCTGGGAGGCGGAGGTTGTGGTGAGTCGAGATTGCGCCATTGCACTCCAGCCTGGGCAACAAGAGCAAAACTCCGTGTCAAAAAAAAAAAAGTACACATTTATAAAATTTCAGGGGATATGGAACATTAAAAAAGAAAGAGAAAACAGGTGTGAATTCCTTTACTTGATTAAATAATCTTTAACACCTCCTCCCTTACTGGATTGTAAATTGTAGTGTTACAAAAAGATGGTATTTTTTGTTATCTCTTAGACACCCAGGAGAGAAGATCAGTTACTTCTTGCTCTCTAGGAAAGGGCTCCATGACTCAGAGCATTGACATCTGTTTTGACGTTTGAGAAATGGCAGTAAAAATTTGAGTCAATACACTTCATATAGTGGAGGTCTGGAGCAGGAACTGGAAAGGTAGACTGATAAAAATGCTCAAACTGATATTTATTTACTTATTATTTAGATATTTTGTTAGTAAGATTGAGTTCCTTCTTGTCTATAGTACCAAAGTAGATAAGGATCCTGTTTTTTGAAATGAACCCCAGTTGCGCCTTAGGCATTGTGAGTTGGCTCATTTCAAACCAGTTGTAATATGGTCTTTTATTCTCTAAATTTCGGGACCTGATGCTAAGGAATGTGAATATACAGTTAGGTTCCTGTGAACCCTGTGTTGGTTCAAAAAGGCTGGTGGAGGGAAATTTATGACACTAAATGCTTATATTAGAAAAGAGGAAAATTGGCCGAGCACGGTGGCTCATGCCTATAATCCCAGCATTTTGGGAGGCCGAGCCGGGTGGATCATGAGGTCGGGAGTTCAAGATCAGCCTAGTGAACGTGGTGAAACCTCTTCTCTACTCAAAATACAAAAATTAGCTGGGTGTGGTGGCGGTCACCTGTAATCCCAGCTACTTGGGAGGCTGAGGCAGGAGAATGGCTTGAACCCGGGAGGCGGAGGTTGTGGTGAGCTAAGATCGCACCACTGTACTCCATCCTGCATCTCAAAAAAATAAAAACAAAAACAAAAAGCAAAACAAAACAAAACAAAACAAAAAAACAAAGAAAGAAAGAAAAGAGGAAAATTTCAAGTAACAGTTTGGAGCCCCTACATCAAGAAACTAGAAGACGAGGAGCAAAATAAACCCAAGGCAAACAGAAGAAAGGAAATAAAGATAACAGAAATCAATGAAATTAAAAACAGAAAACAATAGAGAAAATCAGTGAAACAAAAAGCCAGTTCTTTGAAAAGTTCAATAAAATAGACGGATATCTGGCAAGACTAACAAATAGAAAAAAAGATACAAATTATTAATATAAAAAATAAAATGGAGGCTGTCACTGTTGATGTCACCATGCAGATACCAAAAACATCTAGGGGAATAATACTCTGAACAACTCTGCGCATATCAATTTCATGACTGAGATGAGATGGACCAATTTTTTGAAAAGCACAAACTACCACAACTTACTATCAAATGGATAATTTGAATAGCTCTATTATTTTTAAGGAAATTGAATTTGTAATTTGGCTCTCCCTCATCTCTAGGCCCAAATGATTTCAATGAAGAATTGTAGCAAATGTCTAAAAAAGAATTAATAGCAACTCTATATAATTTCTTCCAGAAAATAGAAGAAGAGGAAATAATTCTAACTCACTTTATGAAGCTAGTTTTATCCCGATATCAAAACTAGACCAAGATAATACTAAAAACAAAAACCAAACAAACAGCTACAGAACAATATCCCTCATGAATCTAGGCCACCCCCCACCCACACCAAAATCCTTAAAAGTGTCTTACCAAATCAAAGCCAGCACTATTTGAAAGAATTGTACTACAACATGACCAAGAAGGGTGTATTCTAGGGATATAAAGCTGGTTCAGTATTTAGAAATCAATCAAGGTAATTCACCTTATTGACAGGCTAAGAAAGAAAAATCACATGATTATATCAATTGATGCAGAAAAATTATTTGATAAAATGTAATGCCTATCCATGATAAAATCTCTCAGGAAAGTATGAATAGAAGGAAACTTCTTTAAACTCAATATGGAGTATCTACATAAAACCTGGAGCTATCATTGTACTTAATGGTGCAAGACCGAATGCCTTCTGCCTAAGGCAGTGAACAAAGCATAGATGTCCGTTTTCTCCACTGCTATTCAATACAGTACTGGAATTTCTAGCTAGGGTAGTAAGGCAAGACAAGGAAATACAAAACATATACTCTGGAGATGAAGAAATAAACTACATCTTTGCAGGTGATATCTTTGTCTACAGAGAAAAGCCTAAGAAATCTACCAAAAAAAAAAAAAATCTTAGAACTAATAAAGGAGTTCAGCAAGGTCACAGGATACAAGATAAGCTTACAAAAATCAATACTATTTCTATATACTGGCAATGACCACATGGATACTGAGTTTAAAATGTATACCACTTACAATTCCACAAAAAGGTATACTTAGGTATAACTCTAACAAAATATATACCAGATTTAGTATGCTGACAACTATAAAGTGCTAATTAAAGACAATAAATGAGATCTAAATGAGATCTAAATGAGAGATACCTCATTGCATATATTGAAGACTCAACGTCGTAAAGATGCTTTACAACATGGCTATATTTGTTTTGCAAGTAATGTCTCTCAGTTCATAACTTATTTTTTCATCTTCACAGGTCTTCTGTGTAGCAAAAGTCTTGAATTTTGATAAAGTCCAGTTTGTCAGTCTTTTCCTTTTATGGATCATGCTTTCAATGTCGTGTCTAAGAATTCTTCTCCACGCCCTATGTCCTGAAGGTATTCTCCTGTGTTTTAGCTAAACAGTTTTATAGTTTATATTTTACATTTACATCTCTGATCCATTTTGAGTTAATTTTTATTTAAAGATGAGCTTAGGCTCAGCTTATTTTGCCACTATTTGTTGAAGACTGTCCTTCCTCCATTGAATGTGTTTGCGCCTTTGTCACTCATGGAGCGGTCATTTCCTGTAACAATATCCTCTTCTGGAATGCTTCCTGAAGGACCTGCTTGAGGCTCTTTTACAGTCAATTAAAAAAAAAAAGTCGAAGGAATACATTATAAAATAATGATATAAAGTATAATATAATAAATACATTAACTGTAACATTTATCGTAATTATCAGGTATGCACTGTACATAATTGTGTGTGCTGTACTTTTCTATGTCTGGCAGCACAGTAGGTTTTTTTTACATCAGTATCACCACAAACACATGAATAGCTAGAATCTTATGATGGCTACAGTATCACTAGGCAATAGGAATTTTTCAGCTCCATTGTAGTTTTATGGGACCACCATTGTATATGTGGTCTGTTGTTGACTGAAATGTTATGCAGTGCGTGACTTAATAAAGGACTCATCTAGAATTTATAAAGATGTCTCAGAACTGAACATTAAAAACCAAGCAATTCAATTATAAAATGGGCAAAAGACAACACAGATGGCAAGTAAGCACTTAAAAAGATGTTCAACATTACTAACCATTAGGGAAATGCAAATTAAGACCATGATGTGTTATTACTACACAGAGAACAGCTGAAATAAAAGATAGTGGCAACACCAAATCCTGGTGAGGATGCAGAGAAGCTGAGTCTCTCATACATTGTTGGTGGGAATGTAAAATGGTACAAACACACTGGAAAATGATATGTCAATTTCTTAATTAATTAAATATACATTTACAACAGGACCCCAGTCATATTCCTGGGCATTCACCCTAGAGAAATAGAAACTTATGTCCACACAAAAACCTGTACATGATTGTCCATAGCAGCTTTGTTTATAATGTTCAACAACTAAAGTGTGCTACAACAGCTGAACGGTGAAGCAAACTGTGGTACATCCATGCCATGGAATACTGTTCAACAATAAAGAGGAACAAACTATTGATATACACAATAACTTGGATGGATCTCAAAGGCATTATGCTGAGTGAAGAAAAAACAATCTCTAAAGGTCATATGTTGTATGATTCTATTTATGTAATATTTTTGAAATGATCAAATTATAGAGATGAAAACATAATATTGCCAGGCATGTTGTGGAGAGGTGTGTATGCACTAAAGGAGTAGCACAAGGGAGATGTTTGTGGTGATGAAATATTTGTGTATCTTTTTTGTTTTTGTTTTGTTTTGTTTTGAGTCTCACTCTGTCACCCAGGCTGGACTGCAGTGGTGGGATCTCGGCTCACTGCAACCTCCATCTCCTTGGTGCAAGTGATTCTCCTGCCTCAGCCTTCCTAGTAGTTGGGATGGCAGGCGTGCGCCACCACACCCAGCTGATTTTTTTGTATTTTTAGTAAAATACTGTGCCCAGCCAGTTGTGTATCTTGATTGGGGTGGTGGTTACACAAACCTTTATGTGATAAAATAACATAGAACTCATACCCAAATATTGCAATGCCAGTTTTCCGGCTTTGAAGTTGTGCTACGGTTATGTAGGATGGAACCTGTGGGAGAATCTGGGTGAAGGGTATGCACAACTTCTCTGTTCCATCTTTTTTTTTTTTTTTTTTTTTTTTTTTTTTTTTTTTTTTTTTTTTTTGAGACGGAGTCTCGCTCTGTCGCCCAGGCTGGAGTGCAGTGGCGCGATCTCGGCTCACTGCAAGCTCCGCCTCCCGGGTTCACGCCATTTTCCTGCCTCAGCCTCCCGAGTAGCTGGGACTACAGGCGCCCGCTACCACGCCCGGCTAATTTTTTGTATTTTTAGTAGAGACGGGGTTTCACCGTGTTAGCCAGGATGGTCTCGATCTCCTGACCTCGTGATCCGCCCGCCTCGGCCTCCCAATCTGTTCCATCTTTACCACTTTCTGTAAACCTAAAATCTTTTCAAAATAAAAAGTTTAAAAATAAGACCTTCATGGGTTGGTCAAACTGAGTTTGAGAAACCCTGTATTAGACCTTTAAAGACGAATAAGGAAGTGTGAAATTTGAGGTTGTGCCTTTTAGGAACTAGCTAAAAATATCAAACAGGACACCAGAGATGAGCAAAACAGACCAACATAGATTTAAATGCTGACTGAAACCACTCCTGTGATTTTTAAAAGAAAAATGTAAAGAAAGAAAATGGCAAATTTGAGTTACTTCGCGCTTTGCATTCATATTTAGTGTTTATACCTTAGAGAAGATGCTCACTGTTACCAAGCATCAGGAGGTTGGCCCCCATGGTTGGGTAAGCAGCTGGGTGGGGTCGTGGCATATTTTATAGAAGCAGAGGACAAAGGCATCTACTGGCTGTGGTTCCCTAGTGTGAGCTGGACAGATATAATGGTCATCTGACTTTCCAGGTGTGTGGGCAGTGGAGAATGTTGCTGGAAGAATTCCAGGAACTCTCCTATCTCTGGGAGGTCGTGGCATCAACCATCCCTATTTTCATATTGTGCTTTATCTTCCGTCAGCAGGTGTGGCAGCTGAAGTTGATACTCATCTGTGGGGTTGTTCAGACAGCTGCTGTAGAAATGGCAGGGCAGGGCCAGGAAGGCACACATCTGCCTTTTTGCCTGGAGTTATTTCTAGCAGGAGGTGATTCCCATAGCTTACCTGTGTCTTCTTGGAGCTGAGGTACCATAATACTTCGTGGAGAAGCAAGTTCTCTGTTTTTGATTTTTTTTTGGCATTGAAGAAAACCTTCATTTTTTCTGTCTTGATGGTGTCAGTAGTTACTTCTTAGGAACCTTTTCCAAAAGGTGTCACATTTAGGACCTATCTGTGAGGAAAGGTCACAGGTATGTAAGATGGTGGCATTATTCTTCTTATTATAACACCTCCCATTTATATTACAATTTAACAGTTTCAAAGACAGTGAGCCAGGGCAGATGATTGCAGGTGTGGTGTTTTTGGCACCAGATATTTACAAAAGTGATGGCTCCACAAAAAGCACAGCTTGCTCTTTCTCTCTTTCTCTTTCTCTCTGTCTCTCTCTCTCTCTCTTTTTCTCTGATGGAGTCTTGCTCTGTCGCCCAGGCTGCAACCTCCGCCTCCTGGGTTCAAGCAGTTCTCTGCCTCAGCCACCCGAGTAGCTGGGATTATAGGCGCCCACCACCACGCCCAGCTAATTTTTGTAGTTTTAGTAGAGATGGGGTTTCACCATCCTGGCCAGGCTGGTCTTGAACTCCTGACCTCGTGATCCACCCGCCTCAGCCTCCCAAAGTGCTGAGATTACAGGCGTGAGCCACCGCGCCCGGCCTCTTTCCCTTTCTTTAGACAACCATCATCTTTCCTATTGGTCTCGTCATACCCATCTGGTCCTGTCTTTGTCCTGTGCTTCCTTATTTTTGTCCTTTATTCACGATCCTTATCACTAAGCCACTAGTCCTCAGCCATTTTATACTTTAGAGATTCTTTAAGAAACCAGAAAGGTGAATGAAGATTATACTGTGCCTGCAGAGTTAGATTTATTTCTTTGTTACCATCCAACATATCACTGAGTAGAGTGGTTTATTCTTCTGACTCAGATCTTGCATGTGTTCATGGAGCAAACTATTCACATTTTGCAACGACAACATCATTTTTTCTTTGGCTTTGTAATGTTATGCACTGTACCTTTTACCCCTTACTTGGGAATGGTTGTACCTCCCTTCCATCTTTGGTCTGACAACCTGCTCAATGCAATGTCTGGTTGGTAGATGACAGCACAGCAGTGTGCCCCTTGGGAAATGTGGATGACATGCCACAAGCCACCAAACTTGTGCCTTGACACTGGGTCCTCAGTTGAGCAGGTAACCCCCAGCTTGCTTGCCTGCAGTGATGTGGACTTCAGTTCTGCTCTCATCTCTTATCTACCATACCAATTTTTATAATTAAAACAGGAATAAACAAGGTGCTTAATGTAATCTGCAAGGGAGAAACAGGGCGATTGAACAGAAGGGCTGCATTCTGGTTTCAAGCACAGGGCGGCAGAGTCTATATATGGTGCAGAGGGTGCTAAAATTGTAAATATAAGTTCTTAAATCTGCCAAATAATGGTCTGTAAATAGTGTAAAATAAGAATGTTCTCATTTACATTTAAATAGTTTAGATTTCTTGTTTTTCACTACAAAAATACAATATTAGTGCAAATATTATCTGGCAATGAAAGTAAATACACCAGACAGAGTCGTTGATTTCTTGTATATAGTCGTCTGTTTTCAAACACCGGCTTATCATGAATGGCCTTTATCGTACTCGTGAGTTCTATTTGTTAAAGTGGCAAGAATCAGAAACTCAGGAAATGCAAATGCATGGGATTAGGAAATTCATTGGCTTTGGGTTGAAAGTGAATATTTTCTCTACTTGCTTGACACAAGTTAACTTGCTGGTACATTTGTCATTGCTATTAAGTGGCCCCTTTAACACTATTTTCTCTTCCTGCCAGACAAGTCTGAACCAATGAATTTTTTAACATCCTTATCATATAACTGTAGTTTCTTGTTTCCTTGATGTGAATAAGGTAGTTACATAGTACTTAGTCCCTGGATACAGTAAAATAAATATTGTACCAGAGAGGCACTCAAAAATACTATAGACCAACCAAAATAGAGCTTTTAAAAAAGTTTAGGTAACCCAGAACAAGGTAGAAAAAGTAAATTGGAGAAAAGAAAAACAGAGAAGAAACAGAAAACAAAAAATAGAATAAAAACCTTAAGACCTAACAGATGAACAGTTTTATTAAAAGCAAATGGTCTAAGAACATCAGTCGAAAGACAAGAGATTGGCAGCGTGGACTAAAACGTGACCCAGCTATATGCTGTCTTCAAGAAACTCACTTCAAATGAAGCAATATAGGCAGGTTCAAAGTAAAAGGATGGAAAAAGGTGTGTAATGCAAACACCAATCAAAAGAAAGCAGTAATGGCTGTATTAACGTCAGATAAAGTAGACTTCATAGCAAATAAAATTACCAGAGACAGAGAGGGACGTTTTATAATGATAAATAAAAGGGTCATTCCACCATGTCGACATAGCAATTCTAAATGCCTATGCAGCAAACAAAAGACCTGCAAAATATGTGAAGCAAAAACTGCTAGAGATGAAAGAAGAAATAGATACATCCACAATTATAGTTGTAGACATCAAAACCCCTCTCTCAATAATTGATAGAACAACTAGAGAGAAAAATCAGCAAAAATGTGGAAGAACTCAACACCATCAGCTAACTGAATCTAATTGGCATTTATAGACCTTCCACCCAACAAAAGTAGAATAGATATTATTTTTAAGCACCTAGAGATCATATACCAAGAAAAACCATATTATGAGCAGTAACACAAAGCATGAAATTTAAGAACTGAAGTCATACAGAGTATATTCTCCAACCATAGTAGAATCAAAGTAGAAATCAATAAGAGAAAGATAGCTCCAGCTACTTGGACTTCCTGAGCTATTTCCTGAACATGTTAAGCTCATTCACACTGTTTGAGGTTTCTGTGTGGAATGCTCTTCCCTCAGATTTTTCTCCTGGATGATTCATTCTGAGCTTTAAATTCAATGCCATTTCAGAAATTTCTGTAATTACCCAATCTAAAGTAGCCTTTACAGAACCTCCTTTGGCTAATATCTTCATGTTCCTACCTCCTCTTACTTTCATACCGTCCTGTTATTTTCTTCTTAGCACTTATTATCTGAAGTTACCTTTGTTGTTTATCTATCAGCTGGTGTTAGGCGTAAGAATTTCAGCTGCAGAAAAGTAGGAATTACATGTGTTGTGTTCACCACAGGATCCCCAGTGCCTAGGGAAGTAGGTGCTGAGTAAGAATTTGCAAATGGACTGTAGATTTCTGTTACATAGCTAGTCATGTGTACTAGTAATCTAAAGATATTTTCACTGCTACAGAAAGGCACTGGGGAGCTTGTGAAAGTTCATAAACTTTTTCCTGCATGCAAATGGAACTAAGAGATCTAGCTCCTCTCTTTTCAGCCAACTTTTGGCTTCATGTAATTGTTGACTCAATTAAGGAAACTTTTCTGGGAGCTCAGATTGTAATAGGTTGAATATGCTCAAAAGCATGCTGAAGCCTGCCACCTAACTTGTGGAAAAAAGCTGGTACTTGCTTCAAGTTGGTTGTAATAACACAACAAAAATCTCATAAAGCCTGGAATTTAAAAATGAATATTCTCTATTTTATATAACATAGTAAAGACTTACAAATAGGTAAGTCATCAATGATTACACTAGTAAATAGATATTTGAACATATACTTGCACATTCAGTGAAAGTTCATCTTCAGTCTTTCTGTTTTGAATTGGAGTTGTAACTATGCTATTGGTCTCTGATGCTACTGGGGAAGCCAGAGAGATTGTATTGTATGGGTGTAGAAGTTCAGTAGACCTAGGCCAGGCGTGGTGGCTCACACCTGTAATCCCAGCACTTTGGGAGGCCGAGGCGGGCGGATCACTTGAGGTCAGGAGTTTGAAACCAGCCTGGCCAGTATGGTGAAACTCCGTCTCTACTAAAACTACAAAAATTAGCTGAGCGTAGTGGTGCACGCCTGTAATCCCAGCTACTCGGGAGGTTTAGGTAGGAGAATCTCTTGAAGCCGGGAAGCGGAGGTTGCAGTGACCCCAAGATCACATCATTGCACTCCAGCCTGGGTGACAGAGTGAGATTCTGTCTCAAAAAAAAAAAAAAAAAAAAAAAAAAAAAAAAAGAAGTTCAGTAGACCTCCATTCCAGTCCTCACCCACTATTACTGATTGACCTGTTTGGAGATGTTGGAAAAGTCATTTATTTACCTTCCCAAGCTCCATTCATTTACTTCATCCATACAAATGGGAATGTAATTGCACCATTGTAGAATTCTTGTGAGAATTTTAGTGAAATATAGTAAGAATGCATATTTAATCTGCTTCCTTGATACAGTCATATACTGGGTGAAAGCAGTGAGTAGGATTCAAGCTCCACCACATTGAGTAATAATAACCAGACTTGAAAACAAAATAGTATCCATAATGGTTTGCCATTTTCATCGAAGTGGACAGAGACCATGATGGTTAGATTGAAGGCAGATGCTTTGCCTGATGGGTAGTCATTTCAGTAAACATTAAATATCTCTTGTATGCCTGGAGCTGCCCTAGGATGTGGAGGTATAGAAATAAGAGGCTCAAGTCTTCTGAGAGAGATGGTCAGAAAAATGAATGGCTCCAAAACACATGGTAATTGTTGGAAGAGAAGCTTTGGGCTGAGTGCTTTTGTGGCACAGAGAAGGGAGCATCTAGCTTCATCCAGGAGTCCTGAAAGATGAATGAACAGAAGTTACTTGCCAAGCAGATAGGCATGGAAGAGCATGTCGTATTCAGAGACATGCTAGCAGTTTGGTTATGAGGAATTGCTGTAAGCCTTTTATTCTTTTGTGATTCTCCCTCCCTAGGAGTTTTCTTTTCAGTGTGTTCAGTTTCATTACATGTGCTAAAACCACACTGGAAGTCTTTATTGTTTTGAAGAATCTCTCTTAGCCGCTCCCTTGGCATCATTTGTAAAGGGCTTAACCAAATTATAAGGCACAAAGACTGCACAGAACCAGCTGCATTTGCAGGCACTGATTTGGGAGACATCATTTCTGCCAGTTAAATGTGGTGCCTAGTGGATCTGCACTGTGATTTATGCTGATGGCTGTGCAGTTGTTGCCTTTCCAGCTGCAATTAAACATTAATATTTGGGCAGTCAAGAGAAAGGTGCTCTGAAAAAGAGGGCTGGTTGGAAACATCAGAGACCAAAAGGCACTCTTGAATGATGACAGCAAAACGTTAAAGACCTCCTGACAAATGGTAATGTAAGGTCTCTCGAGATTATTGGCACAATATGAAAGGCAAGGCCCCCACAATTATTACTCAACATTCAGTAAGTCCAGGAATGGGTAAAGTATGTGAATTGCAACTTTGGCAATCTGTAACCTTGTGGCCCACATATGTGGTGGCACATTTCAGATTTGCCTTTTTTAATTTCAAATCTGTAGTAGAGACTGCCACCTTTTATTTTCTCTTTAAAGCAAATGTATTTCAGAGAGGCATTTTATCTAAAACTTCCATTCATACAAGTAAATTCTCTCCAGTAGATGTTTTTTAAATATTTGCAAAAATCTATGTGGAATTTTTTTGTTTTGGCCTCAATGAGTTTCCTGCCTGAATCTTAAGACCAGGAGTCATTTAGTTCTTTGCTTTTTAATTCAAAAACGGCATTTTTATAGTGGTAGCGTGCCAACTTTCAAGAGTTAGAGGCCAGTCTTCAAATCTCCTTTATGGATTAAGTGTTCTATTTTGTGTACTTTGGAAGAGTGGTTAAGTTCAACCGTGTATGTGGTTATACAATAAGATGCTTTATCTCTATACTTCTGCTCTTCACATGCTCCATCCTTAAAAGCACGGAGGAATATGAACTCACTAGCTTTGGGTTTCAGCCTGTACTTGTTTTAGTTTTTGATGCAAAACATCCAGGTAACGCTACTTGGATTCTGTAAAAAATTTTTGCCAGGTAGCCCTGTTCATCTTCCTCAGAATTAGCGGAGGAGGCTCTTAGCGAAGGAGAAACTGAAGCTTGTTGGGGAAGTGACACTTGCTTGAAGTTGTCCATTAAGTCAGTGGCAAGTTGCAGAGTAATGTGCTGGCTTCTAGCATGAAGTTAGAAGTGAGGAACAGGACAAAAAGGTCATCGTTAGGGACACTGCCAATTCACTTAGCATTCATGAATTTAGAATGCAGAATCAAATGCAGACCAGTCTCCTCATTTCACAAATAAAGGGGAATATCATTTAGCAATTGGAGCTCAGAGAGGTCCAATTGCTAAAAGTGCATATAGCTGATTACTGGCAGAGTCTAAATGTGTTTACATTTTAAAGATATTGTGTAACCTTTCTAAAACCACCCATGGTCACCCTCTCCATAATTTTGCATGCTTGTTTGCTTCAGTTTAATACTATAAATCTTTTCATTTGTATTAGCAGATGTCACAAGTGGGACTCCTGGTAAACAATGGAGGTCCCATTGTTTCCTTATATTTACCTTACTGAAAACATGGAGGGTATTACAACCTTGGTAAAGTTTGGGCAAGCAGTCCCATGTTTCATCACTTGGACACATCTGATTATTAAAATCTGTCTAACAGATTGCATAATATAATACTGTGAATCATAAATCAGTGGAAAACTGATAGCAAATATAAGTCAGTCTTGTTTAAGGCACCTCTATTGATAAGAAGTCTGATATAGAATCTGGCTATGGAAATCTGGTGTGAAATAGTGTCCACTGAGAGAAGTTGTGCTGTGGCAGCCCATTAACTTAGCATTGATTTAAACATATTTTGTGTTTTGCATGAGAGCTGTTACTGGGGCCGTGGTTGAACCAATCATTGGTTGGTTGCTGATAAACTAAATTATGCCAGCTATAGCTACCCCATGTCTTTATTTGGAAGTGAACTTTATATGTTTTCTTTCTCTCTCTCTGTGTTTTTTTTTTTCTCTCTCTCCTTTCATAAGATTTTCCCCAGGTGTGGTTTTAGCATTACACAGAAAGCCTCAGGAAGATTTGATTCCAAAATCAGACTTATCCTTAAGGTGGAAATTAGAAAAACTGTGATGCCTCAAACAGATGTTCCCTCTGACACAGTATGTGCCAAGACCTTAATGGTAGTTTTCAATCCACGACACTGGCTTTCATATTAAAGATCTGGGCAGTGCTGGTGGTCAGAACTCAGAAAGGTCTTTGCCTCTGTATGTGTACCAGGCTTCATCTGCATAAATAATGATCTCACGTGTGTCTGGAATGTCATTGTTCACTTGTATGTAGATACCGTTGTGACTAATAAAACAGTTTATTTGTAAGCATTGCTGAATCCAAAGTAGAATTGGAGGTAGAGTCAGTCAACACCTACTGAAAGCACAGCTGTTTATGTAGGGATCCATGCCATAGTTTTGCCATTATACAAACATATTACACTGGAAAAAAACTTGAGATTCCTGATCAAGCTTAATTATCTTTGGCTTTCAGAATAGCCTGGAATGATTTAATATCTTTGAGAGTAATGGCTCAGAGACTTTCCCCAACACCTACAGCTGTCTTTGGCATTGCAGACGTTGCAAATGAGGTTTTGTGCAACTCTCATGCTTATTAAAAAACATTTGTAAGCAATATACCATGTGTCTTAGTGTATTAGGGCTGCTATAACAAAATACCTTAGACTGGGTAATTTACAAGCATGAGAAATTTATTGCTCACACTTCTGGGAGCTGGGAAGTCCAAGATCAAGGCACCAGCAGATATGATGTCTGGGGAGGTCTTCTTCGTCATAGATTGTGCCTTCCTGACATGCCAGAAGGGGTGGAAGAAAGCAACCTTGAGCCTCTTTAGAAGAGCACTAATCATATTCGTGAGAGCGGAGCCCTCATGACCTCATCTCTTCCCAAAGGCCCCACTTCTTGATATTATCACACTGGGTATTAGGTTCCAACATAGGAATTTTGGGAGGACACTGACATTCAGACCATAGCACTATGCAATTGGTTCCTTTTGATTTTAAAGACCAAGAGGCTAAGAAGGTGTTCAGAAATGCTCTTCATTTTGCCTGAGCCTATATATTAATTTTCTGTTGCTGCTATAGTGAATTACCACAAACAGAATGGCTAAAACAACACAATTTATTATTTTATATGTGTGAAGGTCAGAAGGCTGACGTGGATGTCAATGGGCTAAAATCAAGGTGTTGAAAGGGCTGTGTTCCTTTTTAAAAGTTCTGGGGTAAAGATCCTTTTCCTTGGTTTTTTGGGTTGTTGGCAAAATCAGCTCATTGTGGTTGTGGTACCAAGATCCCCTTTTTCTTGCTGGCTGTCAGTGGAGGGCCATTCCCAGCCTCTAGCGGCCACCCACATTCCATGACTCATGGCCCTCTGCCTCTGCTTTTAGAGCCAGCCACAGCAGGGTTGAGCTCCTTTTCCTTTTGTAATCTTTTCTCTTTCTGTCCCATCTCTCTGATAGAACAGGAAAAGTTCTCAGTTTTTAATAACTCATGTGATTAGATCCGCCCGACTAGGTAATCCAGAGTAATCCCCGTATCTCAAGGTCCATACCCTTTACCATAAATTGCAAAATCCTTTTGTAATGTAAGGTAACACATTTGCAGTTGTGCAGATGAGAACGTGGACATCATCAGGGGGCCATTATTCAGCCTGTTACTTGACTTTAAAACTTTAAACTGTGTTAATTTGCTTAGATTTCTGCCCTTGGGGTTTGGAAAGTACAGCATTATCATTAACCACTTAGTGACATCAATAGGGCTCATTCCTTTTATTTCAGTCTCCCATCTTACTGCTAACTGAAAAAAGGAGCTGTTTAAAGAATACATAGATGTGAGATATACTACCCTGGAGAACTACAACAGTACAGAGACTGGATTTAGCCATAAAAAAGTGTTTGAGTTTGGGTGGTGAGAAATCTTATTGTGGGATAGACCTTCTCCTTCCTCCTATAAAAGTTCAGCTCCACAGTTAGCCTGTGATGTTGGTGCTTGATGTTCACCAGGTTTGGACAGAACCTGATGGTCCTCCTCTGGCCAGTTGAAGAAGTCAGATAAGATATGCTGAGTTAACAGTGAAAAGTAGAACTAGATAAGAACTAGTTGCAGATGGAAGTCATTCCAGACTCAAGCCTCCCTTAAGCTGATTTGAAGTCCATCACTTCTCCAATGCCAAGAAAGCAGATGGGCTCTTGTCACTGCAGAATGAAGCTATGTTAATTAATATCTTATAAAATCAACTCTAGTTGAACATGTATTTTGTGTGAGTGAGTGGTTCCTGGTTCATCTGGAAGGAAATGTTCAGGGAATCTTTTTGGATGGATTTCAGCCTGTTTTCATGATAGACATAAAGATGCTATTAATTTTACATATAACATTAAAAAATTTTTTGCTGCAGGCAATTAGAATAATATAATGGGAAAATAACTTAAATGTTATATAAATGTGAATATAAATATACTTCTGAGTACTGAAAAGAGACAAGAGAAAAAGTATCCCTCTCTGTAATAATTATCTCAACAACATTATGCAGCTTCTTCCATGCCAAAAGCTTGTAGCTTGGGACTTTAGTGTAAGAGAATGTAGTTGAGTAGAGCTTGAAGTAAGGGTGCGTCTGACCCATCTGTGTTTGACCCTTTTGATTCAGCCATCCTAGGTCCAAGGCGTTTCAAAGTTTAGACCCTGGACTGCGTGGAGCGAGCAGAGTATAGAGCTTAAGGCAGTGGGCTTCGGAGCAAGAGCAGTTTGGCTGTGTTGTTAACTAGCTGTGTGTGACTTTGGCATTATGTCATTTTGCTAAGTTCCAAGTGATAATGTTGCCTCTTGAAGAGGTTTATGAACATAAAGAGACTTAAAAATTTTTTTTGTAGTATTCTTTGTGCTGTGCCTAGCATAGTGTAAAGTGATTAATAAATGGAAGTAGTTGTTTTTGTCTCCTACGTCTTCCCCACTTACTGTCTTACTTCCCAATTTGGCATCAACTTTCGACATTCTGAAAGTCTCTTAGGCTCTTGGTCATGAATGTTGCTGTTTTGTTCCCGTATCAGGGAGAAGCACAGAATATAGGAAAGAAAAAAAAGGAGAGCTACCCAGATAGTTGTGAAAGTTTAGATTTGTAACCAGCCCCTGGTTCCTTGGGACTGGATGAAGCAAATCCTTACTTTAAAAACCTTTAATCAGGTGATTACTTTGGATTATAGAAAGTGAACCCCAAGGTTGATGCTGAACTTCTTTGAGAAATAAGGAAACATTGTTATAGGAGCAGCAGACCGGGGGATGGTGGCACAAATTCATATTAGAGCAGGTCAGGTAATATGAGGAGAAACTGAAGAACATTGCTGAGAGCAGTGCTATTAGAATGGATAAATTTCCTTTTATTTATTTTTAAAGGCTTCCTTATTCCTCTCAGTAATGTTACTGATAATGTGTTTAAAAACTGTTAGAAAGAGAACTATTTGAAATCTAAAGTTAGTCGTGTTTTCCATCTTTAAAACCCACTACAAAGGGTTTATGGAGGATCTGAGATGGTTAGCATATCCTAATTGCAAAAGCGTTGATGTCTCAATACAGTGCCCTTAATGTAATTAGAGACAGTTTTTTAAAATCCATGCTGATAAATGTCAGGCTGGGTCTGGTCTTCTGAGTTGGGCACAAAATGTACCAATTGTTGAATGATGAAGGCCAGCATATGTAATAATAACTAAGGTCAGTAAGAAAAATATTCTTCTCAATTGTATATGTTTTGTTTTCAAAGTTTCATCAGACTGAGTAGCCATACTTAATTAGCCCAGAGGCAGATGAAAGCTCATTTAGCCAAAAGTAACAGGTAAGAATTTGCACAGAATGCTGATATCCAGTCTCTTTCAGCACATGTTTAAAAATAATATTCCCTTCTACTTCTTATCCCAAATATAAGTAGCTCATAATACTGGCATTGAAATGCATATGCTTATGCCAGTATAATAATATTGATTTCTTTTTATTTAAGTTTTAGTATGATCTCCTACCTGTTATGAAATAATAGCTGTTCATTCTAAAAACTTTGCAAAATTCAGAAAAGTAAAATTAAGCAAACAAAATTCAGTCATAATCCTTCCAGTCATTGATAATGTGTTTTTACCATTTGGTGTATTTTTTTCCATGCATGTATATGTGTATACCATGCATGTATATATGTGCACATACACATCTACACATATATACAACTACTAAAGTGGTATACCTATAAAATACATATGCATATATATATAAAATTCAAAAATTTTATTATTATTATTTTTTGAGTCAGAATCTTGCTCTGTCGCCCAGGCTGGAGTGCAGTGGCACGATCTTGGCTCACTGCAACCTCTGCCTCCCGGGTTCAAGCAATGCTCCTGCCTCAGCTTCCCGAGTAGCTGGGACTACAGGCATGCACCACCACGCCTGGCTAATTTTTATATTTTTAGTGGAGACGGGGTTTCACCATACAGGCCAGGCTGGTCCCGAATTCTTGATGTCGTGATCTGCCTGCCTTGGCCTCCCAAAGTGCTGGGATTACAGGCATGAGCCACCGCGCCTGGCTGAAAATTATCTATATTTTTAACTTAAAAATACTGTTGACACCTTTCCTCATTGATGAATATATAGTTTTATATTACCTTTTAGGTGTTTTAGAAGTCCATTGCATGACTGTGCCATAATTTATTTAACATTTCCCTTTTGATGGGCATTTTAGCCTCACTAGTAGCTAGGAAGTATTTAACTACTGACTGTCTAGGGAAGAAAGAGCTCTGATTTATAGCACTTGCTGATTTCCATGGTGTCAATGTATCCACCATGGTTGATTTCAGACTACCAATATGAAGTCACTGAATGCGAAGTTGGGGAGAAGTGCTACTTTTGTCAGCCAATACAAGCCAGCTTCAGCACAACCACTGCTTAGGTTAAAGTATTTAAATAATTGATTTTAAGGATAGTTCTTTAAAAGAAGTATTGTTCAAATGGGAGACAGATTCTAAAGATGAGAAGAGTCCCTGCCTGTTAGTGGAAAAAAAGAATGTGCCATGGGTCAAAATGTTTAATTGATAAGCTATAAGCTCTTTTCTTTTCATGCTTAAATTAGTTTTCCCAAAAGTAACCTCAGGCTTAGATTTTGAAAGATAAACTTTTAAAACATCTCAGACCAATATGCTTTCTAAGAGCGCTTAATACATTTTCTGTGTCTGCGCTTTTGAAGATAAGTTACTCTTCCCTCTTCTTTACTTTATGGGTGTTTTACCTTAAGCCATTTGTGTGTGTGTTTGCTCATTGGGGGCAGGGAGTACAGACATGCTTCTTTCAGGGAATAATTTTGAAGTATTTAGTATCCATGTAATCTTACAACATTTTAAAATATTCCCACAGATGCTTTGGTGTCTGGTAGCAAAAGAGGTTAAGACAGAAAAAAATATGACATTTTTCAGTAAAGAGATATTTCTTATAACTTACTAAGAGGTTAAATTATTGGTAGGCAAGAAAATAGCCATGACTTGTAGTAACATGGCCTTTCTGGGTAAAACCCCCAAGCTCTGAATGCTACTTTAGATGTAGAAGGTATTTAGGCAGACAACTTAAGGAGGGAATGGAGGGCTACTGTGTCTGTTTCTTTGTTCATGAATTCATTAATGTTGGAAAGAGATTGGGTCAGCTGATAGCAGAGGACGGATTTATTTTTGAAGATAAAGACACACAAATTCTTTCTACAACTTAGTTGGCTTGTATATGCAGCTTTCTTAAGGTCTCCAGCACTGTTCACATGTTTTCTAACAGCTGTAGTTTGGGAATTAACCTGGGGCCTCTATACCTGCTGGGCCCCTCGTTTTCTCCCACTCATGTAATGGTATATGTTCATTGAAGACATGTTGCTTTGGACTTGTGAATCACTCTTGGCCACCTAGGAATTGGAAAGCAGGCCAGATGTGATGTGAAAGCAAGCCCTGCTATTTGCACATCTGCAGCTCTGGCCATTATTTACATCCGTCCTCCAAGATCCCACATGGGCTTAGGGAAAAGGCAGAGCAGGGATTCCTGAAATTATGTCAAGTTCCAAATTCACAGGGACGTAGGCTAGGCATGGGTGACTTGGCAAAATAACTTTTAATCCTTTTTTAATTAAAACAATTCTTAAAATTTTCCTAAGGAAAAAAATTGTGTGGTAAAAATAATCAGTATCCTGATTGATTGTTTTGTACTTGGCATTGTGGTAGGAGCTCTAGGAAATAGATTTTAAAAGATTCTTCATTTTATCAGTGAGGACACAGAGGCACAGTTTAAATGATTCATCCAATGTCCTACCATCTGGTAAGTGGCAGAACCAAGATTCATACCCAGTTTCTTAAATTCTGGAGTCCAGTGTGCACTATGACCTCTCATTGGTGAAATTGGGGAAGGAGGCGTGTGTCCATCGTTAAAAATGGAAGGTTCACGAAGCATCCTCAGTGCTTATAGGTCAGCTCTGGCACATTGTACAGGCTCAATAAATATTTTTTATTTTTTAAAAGTAGATTGCTTTGGGTAGGATTTTTCTGTTTTATTGCCTTCTCATAAAAATAGAGATTAGGTATAAAAGCTGTCAGTACTGCAGGAGAAGCCACCTGGAGGTGTAACAGTAATGACAGTGAGAAAGAGAATAAAGATAGGTTGTTGACAACAGTGTATGCAATGTGTGTGTCAGGAGAAGCAGGCTGTGGAAGGCTTTATATAGCTTTATATGGCATACCACATTGCTCCCATGAGCCTTGGACTAGTGGAATGAATAAGAAATGTTCTCTCCTTCATTTAACAAATATTTATTGAGCTCCTACTATGTATTAGGAACTGTGCTGGGCACTGGAAATAGAACAGAACAAGATAGCTAACATCCCTGCTTTTGAGGAAGTTTTTTTCCTTTTCCTCTAGAAAATATAATGGACCATAGAAAGAGTAGACAGAATAACATAAGACACCCCATTGTACCGTCATCCACTTTTGCAAACTCTGCTTAATTCTGTCCAGGCCCACTAGCTTCATCCTTCCTATTTTATTATGAAATAATTCTTCGATGTCAAATCACTTTATATGATATATATTTCAATATTTACATCTAAGAGGGGTATTTTAAACATATATGATTAAAACAGTTAAAGTTAAAAAATTTAGCTGTAATACCTTAGTTGTCAAATATCCAGTATTCAAATTACTAATTGCCAAATGTTGTGAAATATTTTTTCTCTTTGTTTGAATAAGGATCTAAGTGAGGTGCACACATTGTATTTGGTTGGTGATATGGTTTGGATCTGTGTCCCCACCAAATCTCATGTCAAATTGTAATCCCCAGTGTTGGAGTTTGGGCCTTGTGGGAGTGATTGGATCATGCAGGTTCAGCAATGGTTCACAAATGGTTCAGCACCATCTCACTAGGTACTGTCCTCACAATAGTGAGTTCTCGCAAGCTCTGATTGTTTAAAAGTGAGTAGCACCTCTACCCTCACACTCTGTCTTCCTCATACTCCTGCCATTGTAAGATGTACCTGCTCTCCCCTTCACCTTCTACCATGATTGTAAACTTCCTGAGGCCTCCCCAGAAGCCCAGCAGATGCCAGCATCATGCTTCCTGTACACCCTGTGGAACTGTGAGCCAGGTAAACCCCTTTTCTTTATAAATTACCCAGCCTCAGGTATTTCTGTTTATTTATTTATTATTTATTTTTTACTTTTTTGAGACAGAGTCTCGCTCTGTTGCCCAGGCTGGAGTGCAGTGGTGCCATCTCAGCTCACCGCGACCTCCGCCTCCTGGGATCAAGTGATTTTTCTGGCTCAGCCTCTGGAGTAGCTGGGATTACAGGCATGCACCACCGCACTTGGCTAATTTTTGTATTTTTAGTAGAGACGAGGTTGCACCATGTTGGCCAGGCTGGTCTCAAACTTCTGACCTGAAGTCATCTGCCTGCCTTGGATTTAGGTATTTCTTTATAGCAATATACAAAACTGAATATACAGTCTAATACAATTGGTCTTTTATGTTTCTTTTTATCTATTAAATTCCTTTTTCATTTCTCCCCTCCTTCCTGAACTTCCTCATCTCTCTTTCTTCCTGGAATTTATATTTGAAGAAACTGGGTTGTTTGCCCTGTAGTTTCCCATAGTGTGGATTACCTGATCCCATCCCCGTGGTGTTAGTTTACATGTTCCTCTGCTCTCTGTATTTCCTTTAGGTTGGTAGGTGTTAAAGGCACTTGATGCCTTCCATCTTTGTATGAATGAATAAAAGGAGTGATCTGGTCAGGTTGAAACGGTCACCTTGAAATGTGGAAAAGAACTTCTGAAAAATCATATTTGTCTCAGGGTTTATTAGTGTGTCTAAGCCATCATGCCTTGTTAGGGTTTGAGTTGCCTTATCATCACTGACATCTCACTCTCTGCCCTCTGGTATCTTAGCTGCTTGTCTTAAATTTTGCCCACATCTGAATGTGTGAAGTCCTAGGGGAACCAAGCATCCCCTTTGCCCAGGTAAATTGATGACTGTATTGTGATGATGATGTTGCTTCTTTTGGTTTGGCATTGGCTGTAGGTTCGGAGTGATTTCCGTGCTTTGTCATAATAGCTGCTAGAGCCATGCTGGTGGGTAAGAATCCAATGTCTTTACTTTTGTAACATCTTAGACCTCTGAGAAGATTGGATTGACAAAGTCTTTAGTGGTTCACTTGGTAAGAAAGCATTTGCAGATAAAGGTCCAAGGAAATATCCAGGTGTTATGGCTGTATTTTAATGTATTCAGTTTCTCATCCAGGAGACACTGTTGACTTCCAGGAAGCATGCCAGGCGTGCAGCAGACATGGCAGACGTGGACGTTAATTATATGGAGCTTGTAGTCATGGGGAGGATACCAGTCACATAAACATATATGTTATGACCAAACTCTGGGAGACCTCGGGGCCTGAAACAGGGCAGGGGAATGATTCAATCTTGGGGAGTCCAGAGAAGGTCTCAGGAACTCCAGGACCCCAGGTTCATACTTTGAGAATTGCTGGTTAAGATCACTTTGTTTCCTTGAGTTCTACAATCCTGTGATACTAAGATTCCAATGCAAAGGTTTAGTCTACTTAAATTCAGTCTGTAGATTGGGAGTTTGTAACTAGCACCCATGCACCTGTCTTCCCCCAAGAGCCTCCTAGATTTACTTTAACTACCACCACCCTTTCCTTTGCAGATTTGACCCCCGGCTCCTGGGGTCAGCACGTGGCCCAAGATTGGGCAAATAGAGAATAACATCGTTTTGCCTACAGTGATTGATTCAGGGACAAGCATGTGACCCAGTCAGAAAAATTAGAATTATTACTGTGAGTTTTGTTGGTGTGTCAGGAGAAGGGTACCACCTTCTTTCCTGTGGCCTTGAATCTGGGAGGATATTGACCTGGAACAGTTAGTTGCTATGGTACTAACACAGGGATCCTAAAAATAAAGCCCCAAGTGAAGAGAGCCTTGATGATGCAGACTACTCAAAATGTGCCTGAAGCACATTATTTACTTAAGACAACAGAGTCCTGGGGGTTAGGGAACTTGAGTTAGTTTGATTTAGATTTCCTTTTTCTTGTGACCTGAAGAATCCTAGGTAATCCACCTACATTGAGGGGTGCATGAATAGACTTAAGAAATTGCTTTCAAGATTTTGTGATTCTAGGGAGTTGTGACACCATAGGCTCATGACCCCGAAAGATTAAGGACACCTAATGTGTATGTTTCTAAAGTAGGGTGGACGCAGTACTCCTCGACTTAAAAGAGATCCCTGTGCCATAACTACCCCTTGTATCCATCAGCCCCTTGACATGGAGGATCACACTGCCCAGGTGACTGGAGATGAGATGTGATCACCACAGATAGGCTGTAAACAGCAAGAAATCCTGGATAAATCTCAGAGGATAATGAATGAACAAGCTTCTAAAACTGTAGCAGAAAAGTACCAGGGGCTCATCTCTGAGGATCTCCCTGATAATGGTAAATTTTATGTAGTGCAAGCTGAAAGGCTGAAAAAAAAATTGCCACAGTAAATAACACTGCCTTCAAGTGTGGCAGTTTTTTTCTTCTCACTTTGAAACCTTGCTTGTGTGGAAGTAAAGATTTGTTTCTGTTTGGTTGCTGATTGTCAGGTATTCTAGTAAGTCTGTTCAAAGGTCAATCAACTGATTAATAAAATGTTGGGACAACATCCCAGTTGTCCAGTGGGATGATTCTTGAGTTATATACACATGCCAGTGCAGTATATTTGCTTAATATAAAGATACATAATTCTGCTTAGCAATTTCTGAATTGATAGTTTCTGTTGACCTAAGCAGCCTTTATTCCTCAACCTTCCTTTTTTTTTTTTGAGACGGAGTCTTGCTGTGTGGCTAGGCTGGAGTCCAGTGGTGTGATCTCGGCTCACTACAACCTCTGCCTCCTGGATTCGAGCGATTCTCCTGCCTCAGCCTCCTGAGCAGCTGGGACTACAGACATGCACCACCACGCCCAGCTAATTTTTGTATTTTTAGTAAAGACTAGGTTTCACTATGTTGGTCAGGATGGTCTTGATCTCTTGACCTCATGATCCACCCACCTTGGCCTCCCAAAGTGCTGGGAGTACAGGTGTGAGCAACTGTGCCCAGCCTCAACTTTACTTTTTTTTGCCTTAATGCTGGGGTGGATTTCAGCATTTAAGTTGATGTAATCAACTTTGTAAATAAATGAGTTAACTTGGTTTGAAGGAAGATCTCTCTAGCCCTAACTGTCCTGCTGTTATTCACTTGTATACATTGGTCACTAGGATGACCAATGTGAGGGTGGAGGGAAGGGGTACAGTGCATAAAATTTAGGTCAAGTGAATTAAGCAATGATAAAACAGTTAAAATCACATATTCTATTGCTGGGAGATCATATGCCTTGTTTATTTTGTTGTTGTTTGTTTGTTTGTTTGTTTTTTGAGATGGAATTTCATTCACTCTTTTTGCCCAGGCTGGAGTGCAGTGGCACGATCTTGGCTCACCGCAACCTCCACCTCCCAGGTTCAAGTGATTCTCCTGCTTCAGCCTCCTGAGTAGCTGGGATTATAGGCATGCTCCAACATACCCCACTAATTTTGTATTTTTAATAGAGATGGGGTTTCACCATGTAGGCCAAGCTGGTCTCGAACTCCTGACCTTGTAATCCGCCCTCCTCAGCCTCCCAAAGTGTTGGGATTACAAGCATGAGCCACTGTTCCTGGACCATATGCCTTGTTAATAAAGCATGATGGAATTATAAATTTTTCTGAGGGTACAGTTAAATAGATATGTTTTCTAGTATGAATGGAATTCAATCAACGTTATTGATCTTTTGTTGAGCTGTGATAAACTACTTTCTGGGAGCTAGTGTTCTAGGAGTCTTCCACATTCTGGCTTCCTGCACGCTCCAGTCTTCTCTGTGCAAGGCTGCTGTAACAATTGTCCTATAAAACTCAAATCTGGTGCCCTCGTGCTCTCAGAATAAAAGTTGAAACTCCTCAATAAGATGTATGAGTTCTTCAGTGACTACTTCCTGCTTATTCTCTGGCCTCATCTTGAACTCCCTGCCTTCCCCTTGAGTTATTAAACGTTGGGTTCCTCCTTCATGCAGTGTTTTGTCCATTGCTGCGCTGTTGTACAAGTCATTTCTTGGGCCAGCAGTGCTCTCAACTCCTTACCCTCTGCCCCTCTGCATCTTCTGTGGCTAATGTGGATTCACTGTTTGGGCTGCATCTTCTGGGAAGTCTTTCCTTTCTCCCACATCTGGGTTGGACCCCCTCTGTTTGTTCTGACTGCATGCTGTGCTTACTCTCTTTAGCACTCAGCCCTTTATTCAGCTGTAAATCTAGATGCTGTTCCATCAGACCAGGAAACTTACCATGTTTATTATCAGGTCTCCAGCACCTGGTATGGTGCTTGGCAAATGGAGCCTCAGTAAGTATTTGTTGAATTAAATTGAGACAGACATAGAAACTAACCAAAATAGCACAGTGAATGCTTGGTAGAAAAATGTATGTGATAAATCATGGAGGACTAATTAATCAGTGTTTTCTGGATTGGGACAGTGTTTGAGTAACATAGAATATTATGTGTGTATGTGTTTTAAGGACTGCAGATTTAAAAATAATTCTGTTTAACAAAGGAAAGTCAAAGAGAGAGAGACACACACACACACTCATAATTTTACTTAGTTGTTTTCTAACTGCAGTTAATGCATTATGTCTTTTGGCTTTCCCTGTGTAACTAGAATGGAACAATTAGTTACCATGGTCTCTTGCTTTGGAATTGACTGTTTTAAGCCATTATCATAGTCCAAATTTCTTTTAGGATTAGCTTTTCTTTTTTATTAGACCATTGTGTCTTGTTCTATTACATTTGCAATGTCATTAGCTTAAAAACACAGGCAAAGCCTCCTTTTTTGTTACTGTGATAAAAGTGGTGTTTACTGAGACCACAGCAGTAGTTGTTACTTTGATGACATAGAGCAGAGTAGGAATGGTCCAAAAGAGTTGTGTCCTCAAAGCAACTGATGAATTGAGCACATTTTACACATTTTCAGTGTCATTAATCACTCTCCCTCTTTCTTTTCTAACATTACTCAGTTGTTAACCTGGCTTCATCTTGGAAAAATGGGAGGAAATGCGAGTATATTATTGGACCAAGAAGTATATCAGTATGTTTTTAGCTTTTCCTCTCCAGGCAGTTTAATTTTTGAAGCTAAGCTCTTGTTTTCATGTAGATTGGTACCATGCCTGGGTTTTAGTATTACTGCGTATAAAGGCAAATGTAGAGCCATAAATGATGTTTTCTTTTTTGCAAGCTCCATTCAGAATATAATAAAATTATTTTTAACTATGGAGGGATTTATACGTACAATTAGCTAAGTATAATTTACTGCAGAGCATTTCTAAATTAAATTAAGTTCAGATATAATATATGTGAACATCTGATATACAAAATTCAAATAATCTGAGACCTTTAAAAAAGCATATAATTTTATATCAAAATTTTGGGGAATATGCACATCTTCAGAATTAGTCCATTGACATATGTAGTCGTGTAGTTCAAATTAAGGAATGTATAATAGCTTGGTACACAGGCATGTTATGCACCTAAGTAGGAAACAAATTTTTATTGAAAAAAAAGTGACACATATTGGTAATTTTTATGAATTGCAATTTATGTCCAAACCCTTTTATTCTGCATGTATGATTGACTACAATATGCAAGATAATGGATAAATGCTCCATTATTCCGCTATCATTAAATTATTTTTTAGTCCATTGAATAGATATTTAAAGTACTGGAGTAGGTGCCAAAGATATGAAGATGAAAGAAAAGATTCTTTTGACCCACAGTAACAGCAGAAGTTGTTGACAAAACATTTTACATCCCTAAATTCTCTTCTTTCCTCTGCATTACTGTGATGTTATTGGCATTTATACTGGCCATGGCTAGCAACTGGTTCTTGCATTATAGGGAGCAAATTAACACTGACCTGAAGAATTATGTCCTTAAAGAGTATTTAGCTAAATATATTTGACATATTTTCCATGGCATTGATCTTTTTTTTTTTTCCCCCTGTTAGCTACTCAGAGCATCTGACTTGTTAACAAAGCTCCATTTTGGACAATCGGTCATGTCAAATAATTGATATGGACAGTAAGAGCTCATGCACTTGCCACTTTGTTTACGGTCAACATCTCAGTTGACACATTTCATCAATAAAGCAGAGGCACATTGACAGATCTCTGCAGCTGTGCTGTCCAGTACAGTTCCCACTACCCCATGTGGCTATTTAAATATAAATTCATTGAAATGAAATGAAATGTAAAATTCATCTCCTTAGTCACAGTAGCCATTGTTGCCATTGGCGACCACGTTGGACAGTGCAGATTATGGAACATTTTCATCACTGAAAGTGTTTTTTTTTGGATAGTCCTGTTCTAGAGATTTCCAAAACCTTGTTTGTTCACTTAGCGTCCTCTATGAACATTTAAGTTCTACTCCAAATCCTTCTAGATGGTGATTTCCAACCATGACTCTACATTAAAATCACCTGGGGAGTGTTTGAAAATGCCAATTAGAATCAGAATTGGGAGGGGGAGGGGGCTCGGACCCAGGCACCACTATTTGAAAAAATGCCCTCAGTGATTCCAATCAGCTGCCAACTTTCACAACTACCATTGTAGACAATAATACTTTATTTTTTAATATACAAATCAGTGTCTCCTGAACTTAGTACCTTTCTTTTCGTTTGTCCTCCTTTGAATTCTGCTTAGAGAGAGGCAGTGGAGTATGTTAGATCTCTGCGTTGAGGAGTCAGTTCTGCCTCTTACTAGCTGAGTAGCTTTTGGTTAGTTATTTAGCCAGTCCAGGCTTTTGTTACTTCATGTGTAAAATGTGGACACTGGCACCTGCCTTGAAACAAGTGAGGATTAATTAAGATAAGGTATATGAATCACTGGTGACAGTCTCTGGCACATAAGCCCTTAATAAAAATATATTTTAGGATATAATTTTAATATTTCAAATGTATATGACAAGTAATAAAATATATTTTAAAATATTACATGTTTAATAGTATAGAATATGCTATTTTAAAATAACATTCTTGCTAAGATAATACTATATGATTTGACTTCATGGATTTTGCTCTGTTAGGGAACTTTTAAATATTTTCTTTAATATATCCAATGGCGAATTAAGGTGGGAATTTAGGCACTCCTGTCCAGTGAGCTGGGGGAGGGGTAGGTATTTTGGGGTAGGAAGGCATCTATAGAGTCTGCTCTTATCTACCAGAAGTTGCTTGCTCTGCTTTCTTGGTTAGATCCTTGAAACTGCTCAATTGGAATGAATGAAAATGCCCTTAGCAGGTGTTTTCTCTTGAGAAACAGCTAAGGCTGGTAGTGCTTCGTTCTTTAAAGCAATCAACAACCATGTGTTTGCCCCAGGCTGGATTAGGACAGATATTTCATTCCCAGATCATGGGCCCCAGAATTGTCAGACTTTTTGACGAAAGCAACTTCTATTCAGCCCCTTGAATCATTGAGATTTCCACTAGCTCGGCAGCACAGGTTGCAGGGAGAGAGCAGATACGAACGCTGCCGTCTCCCTCTAGAGAAGGGGCTCTCATGGCAGCAACTGGTTGGGAACTGTATGAGTCAGGACTTAGAAATACAGCTGTGGATCTATGGACTGTGTTTCCCAAGTGGATGATCTTGCAGCTTTCCCAAATCAAAACTAAAATGCAGTTAAATTTTATGAGCTTCATTCATCCTTTTCCTCTCTGTAGATATTAGTATTTTCTTTCAAAAAGTATGTTTTCATAAGCTGCCTATTAAAATGCCAACAGTCTTAGCAACTGGTTATATAAATGAACCATTTTATGTTTTTGTTTTAAAATGATCAAATCAAATCACTATAGAATTGAAATCTGAATTATTGTCATTTCTTAGAGACATAAAAAGATGATAGCCATATTTTTCTGTATAAAAGAGTTCTGTAAGATTCTGTGATGCTCTGAGCATTCTATGAGTAGTCCGGTGATTTTGAGGGAAAGATAGTCTGCTGGGGTTGTTAGTGCTGAGGTGCGGTTGCTTAAGAAATGAAGTGCTTGCTTTCTTAGCTGAAAAACAAAACAAAACAGAACAAAAAATCCAAATTGTGTAGTTCAAAGACTGGAATCCTCTGGGCAAAAGAAATCATTTCTGACTTTATAAAAGACTTGATTTCATGGATGCCTTCCATGAAAGTCAGGAGGTCTGAGCTGATGATGATTTCAAATGCTGTGTGAATGAGAGGTGAGGAATAAATACTGGTAAATGTGAAATTCTAAGCCTTAGATTGATATACATTAAAAGAACTTCTATGATGGAGTATTGTGTACCAGTCATTGAGGTAAACACCATTACATGCATCATCTCAACTAATTTTTACTACCACCTTAGAGAATGAATTTTATCATGACTGTTTTATGCAGATGAATATGAAAGAAGGATACCCACTATTAGGAGTTTATTAGTGATGAGACACCCTGTGTCTGGCAGGGTAATCTACATCTTTAGCAGCTACTAAAGACCCGATCTCCTCTGAAGCTTACTAGATACTGGGGTGCCACTTGTTCTTTTTAGTTTGTGTATATTTTTATATAACATGATTTATAATGGCTGCATAATAGTCCTTAGCATCTAACCATTTTGTGTTTGTTGCTTAAGCAGTAGCATCATTTCCGTACCCATAATTTTATGAGGATGACTAAGTCTGGGATGAATGGGAGCAAGACCTATTTATTGGGATTCATTCATTACTCCTGCAAGGTACCTTTAGATATGTCCGAGAGACTCATTAAGCTTTTCAGAATAGAGTTTGAAGAACCCTGGACTTAATTGTGTGGTTATATTTCAGGGAACCACTCCATTAATATGGAACATTTAGATTGGCACCATTATCTCCCTATTATAAATACCATTTTATGACTTTAACTGTTCTAAACATCTATGTACCCTAAGCATTCTGCATATTTCTCATTATTTTTGTAGGATAAATTTCTGGAAGTGGAATGGCTGGGTCAAAGATGATACATATGTTAAAGAGATGTGCATTGCTAAAATTCCTCCCAGAAAGGTTGAAACAAGTTACTTACCCATAGTCAACTCTGAGACTGCTCTTTTTCTATATCCCCACCATTACTTTGTAGTATATATTTTTTCTGAGTAGTTGCTAATTTCATAGGCCCTAAATAGAAGCTCATTTTGTCCATTTGATTTGTTTCTTAATGGTCATTTTTTTCATAATTCGCATCTCCTTCCTATTTCCTTGTTTTCTTCCTTTTCCCCCAAATTGCCTTCCATCAGCTTTTGCTTAAGGATGGTTTTGCCATGCTGTAGGATTTCCTGGAGCAGCCAGTTGAGGAGTGAACAATAAAAGGAGCCTCAGTTGTTACAGGCCTCACCCAGTCCATGCTAGATTCATGAACAAGCTGGGAGAAATGGGGGTGTGGCGCTTGGTGAGACAAAGAGGATAGCTTGGAAGTCAGTTCAGGTATATGTGCAAATGCCATGTTCACCTCTCACTCCTTTTGGATTCTTTCAGAAGAATGAAGATGGTTTCGTTTCCTTGAATGCTGTTGTGACTGTGTATTTTTATATTGCTTCTCTTTAATAAAAAAGAAATTGACTTTTTTTTTTTCTTTTAGAAAATGTGAACTAGGCTGGGCGCGGTGGCTCAAGCCTGTAATTCCAGCACTTTGCAAGGCTGAGGCGGTCGGATCACCTGAGGTCAGGAGTTTGAGACCAGCCTCACCAACATGGAGAAACCCCATCTCTGCTAAAAAATACAAAAATTAGCTGGGTGTGGTGGTACATGCCTGTAGTCCCAGCTACTTGGAGGCTGAGGCAGGAGAATCGCTTGAACCCAGGAGGTGGAGGTTGTGGTGAGCTGAGATTGCACCATTGCACTCCAGCCTGGGCAACAAGAGCAAAACTCTGTCTCAAAAAAAAAAAAAAAAAAAAAAAAGTAAACTAACTTTAACCAGTCAGTTTATATCATTGATTTAATGTGGTCTAGCATTTCTTTGGAACATAGAATGTATCATTGCTAACTCTTATAATGATCCTATAATTTTATTTGGTCCTTGCTCAGTACTGGCTTGTAGTTCTGCCAAACTTGAAACCATAAGATACTTGGGTAAATAAGTCCTGAAATAAAAGAAAATGATAGACAAGTGTGTGTGTGTGTTTGTGTGAGAGAGAAAGAAAGAGAGAGAGAGATTTTATAAAATTATAAAATCTTGTAATTTTTTCAACCGTAATGTATTTAGGCTCACAGCAGTGTGTGCCCCCATCATGCTAGCCCTGCTGGAGAGCACTGGGCCAGGAACAGGTAAATAATAACAATAACAGCAACAATTAACATTTTTAGAATACCCGCTTTGTGCCAGCCTTTATGTTGCATCTGTACTGAGTCAGGAATGTGATAAGATTAGTCAGGTTGGTGGTATATTATTCTTTTCTTCCTACACTTAAAAAAAGTATTTATTATGTGTCTGGTGTCTGGGAAAAAGCGTTTCCTGAGAGCTATTTAAATAGCTTGGCTTTGAGTTACAGAGAGACACAGATCAATTTCAGGCTGGCTTAATGCAGAGATCATGAGATTACCTCCTCTCCCCCCGAGTTTTTGTGGGAGTTTGCGCAAAAAGAAATAGTTTTGTGTTTATAGCTGCGAGTGCACGCTCTCTCTCACACACACACACACACACACACACACACACACATAAACATACAAAAGATTTAAAAATTCTCAGGAAATTAGATTATACATGTTATTTATAATCAACTAGCTGGTAATGACTAGCTTAAGTAAAAGAACAAGGGGGGATTCTTTATAATAAAGCTACAGGGTTAGCTCATGCCACTTGGGCAAGAATGGACTGGTACTTAGGAATGGACCTGAAAGATTATCAGTTTACCTCTCTGTCTTGGCTCTGCTTTTCTTGTTTTTTTTTGTTTGTGTATTTATTTATTTATTTTTGCTACATTATCTCTTTCTCTGCAGCCCAGCTTTCATGTGAAAGAAAACATGAATAACCCTTAGCTCGTTCTGCAGTTTCAGGAACCCACAGAGACTGACTAGCTGGCTCTCAGTCATAGCTCCACATTTCCTTAGAAAGAGACTCTGCTTTGCCAAGCATGTGTCAGGTGACTGCTCTTGGTCGATGAGTGGAGGTTGGATTCCCAGTCCAAATATGGCTGCCTGGGGGCTCCCCATGGAGATCTGGCAGGAAGCTTCCCAAGAAGAGGGTTGGCTTCTGGGCTTGGCTGAGAATCTAAAAATGTCTAATGGAATAAGAAAAAAAGCAACCCAACATTTAGACACTAGTCTCCTAGCCTCTTACCGGGGAATGTCAGTGAATATAGTCTTTCATTGTTTGTTCATGTCAGTAGAGGCTGGGTGATAAGACGTTGCTATCACAATAGGTGCTCTTCAAATGTTGAAGAGCCAAGATGCAAGGATTATCCTATGAAGTTGCCTGTAGGAAAATAATGAAGGCTGTGTGGCAGTTTTTGGCTTTTCTGTATACATACTTTGATACTGTATTTTCTATAGTTAGTTTTCAGAACCTAACATTCAATACTTGATTGAGAAGGCAAGTGTGCTTTCGTTTGTCCATGTGTGACCATTCATTCAATTGTTTATCAATCTTTTGTTTAGAAATCAGCAGATTAATTATCCCAACAAACATGTGTTAAGTACTACTATATGCCATGTACTTGCAAGGTAATGAAGGTACTGCCTGGAGCCCTCCTGAAATACGTAATCTCATGGAAGAGAAAGAGGAAAGAGCTAAATGTGTCCACAAATAACAAAACAAAGTCAATTATGAGGTGTGTGTGCACCATGAAGGGACCTAAATAGGTTGCTGGAGTTGAAAGTCAGTAGGCCTGGGGAGGGATTCTACTCCTTGCATTTTGTGGAGTGCGGGCTTTCCCTCGCTGGCTGATTGCAGAAATGCAAGAGCTCCAAGGGAGAGCTGCCATCATCTTCCCCGGCGATAGACTCCCACCATTCCTGACAGAGATGAAACCTTTATTAGATCCTTGGAAATAAGACAAGGAAAACACCCATCAGTTCATTCGATTCTCTCCAGGGAGCCACGCTGGAGTTCGTTTTCCATTTGTTGTTGTGGTTACGAGTTTCTTGTCTGGAGCAGTTTCTGACTTGTGTTCCTAATCAGCACTGTAATGGAATTACTCATGTTTCATTTAACAGTCTGTCTTAAAATAACCTTTTGGAAGTACTGAATTACTTTTCTTGGTAGAGGCATTACTGCCACATTCATGAGCCGTTTGGGTGTATGGGATAGAGACTGGATAAAAGAGAGAGGCCTTCTGCTAGTTAGACTTCATAGGCAGCCTCTCTCTGTGGCATGAATTGAATGTCTTTGGGAGAAGGGTCCTCTTGGGCTTGCCCAATGTGCCAAAGTATCTAAAATTCCACCATTAGCATGCATTTCTTTGAGTTAAAATGGCTTTACCTAATATGTGAAATTATAGGTAAAGATTTTGATAGCACTTTTTGATGGATAAATTCATGTACTGGCTCATAGTTCTGTCATACTTGAAACCATGATACTTTGGTAAATAAGTCCTGAAATAAAAGAAAATGATAGAGAAGTGTGTGTCTGTGTGTGTGTGTGAGAGAGAGGGAGAGAGAGAGAGAGAGAGGATATATGTGAGGTTGTGTGTGTAGGAGCAGCAGTGGGAGAAGAGTTGGGGTGGGGAATTCAGAGTGGGGGTGTATAGCAGGGCACTAGAGAGGAAAGGAGCCTAGGTGAATTTTGAAGACAGATTGTGAGCTCTTGTAGAAAGAGGAACTGGACAGGAGTCATTAATTTCTGTGCAAGACAAAACGGAATGGAATGTCCAGTGTATCTGTTTTGCCTGCATAATATCCATTTCCCTTCCTTTGGTAACTGGGCGCCACTTTTTATCTGGGCAACTGACCTTCTCCCTGGCCTCAGGACTCCAGGGCTGGGCATGTCACTAGGCCACTAAATGAGAGCGTCCCATCTTTAGTTTGAGTTTAGTTTTCCATCACAGCTGAAAGTTTTTTGATTGTTCAGGATTTCTGCAGGATGGTGGGACTGGGCAGAAGGTATTTCTGGAAGACCTGTAATTTAAATTGTTCTTTCCCACCCCATTCATGTCTCTTCTCTGTCACCTTTCTTGGCTCCAGTCCTCTGACTTGGGTAAGCAGTATTATTTCTATAGGAACTTGAAATGGATGACGTTGGAGAACTGAATTTCTGTCATCTTGATAAAGTTTTACATAAAGTTTTCTCACCTTCTTTTTCAGCTTCCCCTTGGAAATGGTGACAACTGTTACCATGTCCTAGTGGTCTTAAATTTTTCTTCTACACTTGACCTGCTGAAGTGTCCGGAAACAAGTTTAGGGTCCCACTGTGGGCAGTTATCCCAGTTATTAGAGCACATCGTCATTGTCTGTGCTGGGAATGCTGTGTGAAACCTTTTTACGCTGCTCTGCTGTCTGTGTGTAGCATAGTATTTCAGTGTAAACGCATTTCTTAATAACCTACCCATGGGCCCTGTGGACCATAATCATTGGCTGAGTTCTCCTTTGGAGTTCCCAATATCCAAATATTTCTCTCAGATTAAATGTCTGTACTTTAGATTATTCGCACTCTGAGTATTACTCTCATTTTCCCAGCGTAAATCTCCCCTTATTTCCTTTCCCTTTTAGATTACCCATGGAGACACATCATTGCTGTACCTCACATTTCCCAGCAGAGTTTTAGCTGAGAAGTTAATTAATGTTCTTGTAAGAGGAGAATGCACTTTAAAAAAATCTGCTTTTACTTAAAATGAGATATAAAAAGCTGAGACCCATGTAGGTCCTGTGTGCGGCGCAAGTCCTCTTGAGTGACAGAAGAGCAGAATGGTCCCCAATTTGTGAGGTGGGTGGAGAATGATGCTGGAGTTCTGTTGGTGTCGTGAAGGTCTCATCATGCAGTGGGTCCCATGGGTATGTAACTTGTGTCAGTTCCTGCTGAGAGCGTGCTGGCTGCTTACATTAATATTGTCCCTTGACCCATAAAATCATTGTGCTGGAAGTAAATGAGGCTCAGCAGTCAGACCAGTATCATTTTATTTATTTACTTTTATTTTATTTATTTGTTTTTTTGAGACAGAGTCTTGCTCTGTCATCCAGGCTGGATTGCAGTGGCACGATTTGGGTCACTGTAACCTCTGCCTCCCAGCTTCAAGCTATTCTCCTGCCTCAGCCTCCTGAGTAGCTGGGATTACAGGAGCGTGCCACTATGCCTGACTTTTTGTATTTTTTAATAGAGACAGGGTTTCACCATGTTGACAAGGGTGGTCAAGAAGTCCTGACCTCAGCTGGGCGCCATGTCTCATGCCTGTAATCCCAGCAATTTGGGAGGCCAAGGCGGGTGGATCACCTGAGGTTGGGAGTTCGAGACCAGCCTGACCAACAAGGAGAAACCCTGTCTCTACTAAAAATACAAAATTAGCTGGGCGTGGTGGCGCATGCCTGTAATCCCAGCTACTCGGGAGGTGGAGGCTGGAGAATTGCTTGAATCTGGGAGGCAGAGGTTGCAGTGAGCCAAGATCACTCCAGCCTGGGCAACAAGAGCCAAAAAAAAAAAAAAAAAAAAAGTCCTGACCTCAAGTGATCCGCCAAACTTAGCCTCCCAAAGTGCTGGGATTACAGGCGTGAGCCACCACACCTGGCTGGGTCTCATTTTAAATCTTGGCTCCATCAGAAAAAACAGCCCTGTGATCTTGGATAATTTACTCAATCGCTCTGTACTCAGTTTTCTCATCCGTAACATGGAGATACTGGTATCTATCTTGAGAGGTTGCTCTGAGGATTATCACGTTGTGTTTAAAGCACATGTTATTAATAGGGAACATGAGCATTTGCAGTCTGGTGGCGGCCTTCTTCACTCACTCCCAGACATTATCTGTTGTATCTTTTGGGTACTGTGTTCTCCATTTACTTCTGTTTGGGATAGCCGGATGCTGGGTTCCCAGAGCACTCTCATAATTCTCTGTGTGGTGGAGATGGCAATATATAGCATGTTAGTTAAAATTATGAACTTGTAAGTTAGGCTTGTTTGCGAACCCCTGGTCACCCTCTGCTATGGTGTGAAAGTGTCCCTCTCCTGCCCCGGAATTGTGTTGAAACTTAATTGCCAATGTGATAGTATTAAGAGGTGTGGCCTTTAGGCTGTGATTAAGTCACGAGGGTGGAGCTTTCATGAGTGGAATTAGTGTCCTTATAAACAGAGGTTGAAGAGAAAGCCCTGGTCCCTTTTTGTCCTTCCTATATGTCAATGTACAGTAAGAAAGCTCTGTTTTGAAAGCAGAGATGAAGGCCTTGCCAGACACCACATCTGCTGGAATGTTGATCTTGATCTTCCCAGCCTCCAGAACTGGGAGAAGTGAATTTCTGTTATTTACAAATTACCCAGTCTAAGGCGTTCTGTTATAGCAACAGGAACAGATTAGGGCAGCATCTTACTGTGTGACCTTAAATAGGGCATTTAACTTTCCTGAGCCTCAGTTTCTTTACTATAAAATGTGGAAAATTAGAATACCTGTCTCATAGGGTGGTCTTACAGAAGAAAGTGTATATAAAGTACTTGGCACAGCATCTGAGTAGAGTACTGAATAGGAGGAAATTGTTTTTATTATTTTATTGCTATGATGATGTTTCCATCATTATCATCATCAACTGTGTCATCAGTATAAATCAGTAGTTCTCAAATGATGGATGGTTATTGCACTGTCTCCTCCCTCCTCTCTTCAAGGGGGACATTTGGAATGTCTAGAACAGTTTTTATAGTCACAAACTATGGGGTGTGCTACTGGCATCTAGTGGACAGGGTCCAGGCATGGTATATTTAGATCAGTTTGATATAAACTAATTTTCAGATGACATCATTGATTGGTGTGGACAATTCATTTGTATCAGTAAATTGATATTGATAAAAACTCCAGCAGAATTAAATTTAAAGGAGTTTAATTGAGCAATGAATGATTGGTGAACTGGACAGCCATCTGAGCCAGAGAAGTTTCCGAGATTCCAACGCAGTTATGTGGTGGGAGACTTACAGGCAAAAAATGGAAAGTGACGTACAGAAAACGGAAGTGAGGTACAGTAACAGTTGAATTGGTTACAGCTTGGCGTTTGCCCTATTAAAACACAGTTCGAACAGTTGGCTACATTTTTTTTTTTTTTTTTTTTGAAATGGAGTTTCCCTCTGTTGCCAGTCTGGAGTGAAGTGGCATGATCTCAGCTCACTGCAACCTCTGCCTCCCATGTTCAAAGGATTCTCTTGCCTCAGCCTCCCGAGTAGCTGGGACCACAGGCGCACACTACCATGCCCAGCTAATTTTTGTATTTTTGGTAGAGATGGGGTTTCATCATGTTGGCCAGGATGGTCTTGATCTCCCGACCTCGTGATCCACCTGCCTCAGCCTCCCAAAGTGCTGGGATTACAGGCATGAGCCACCGTGCCTGACCAGCTATATTTTTGAAAAAAATTTTTAATTTTTAAAAAATTTCTTTAAATTTTATAAGTTCCAGGATACATATGTAGGATGTGCAGATTTGTTACCTAGGTAAACATTTGCTATGGTGGTTTGCTGCACCTATGAACCTATCACATAGGTATTAAGTCCTGCATCTATTAGCTATTTATCCTGATGCTCTCCTTTCCCCTGTCCCCCACCTGACAGGCCCCAGTGTGTGTTATTCCCCTCCCCGTGTCCATGTGTTCTCATTGTTCAGCTCCCAATTATGAGTGAGAACATGCGGTGTTTAGTTTTCTGTTCCTGTGTTACTTTGCTGAGGATGATGGCTTCCAGCTCCATCCATGTCCCTGCAAAGGACATGATCTTGTTCCTTTTTATGGCTGCATAGTATTCCATGGTGTATATGTGCCACATTTTCTTTATCCAGCCTATTGTTGATGGGCATTTAGGTTGATTCCATGTCTTTGCTATTGTGAATGTGCTTCAGTGAACATACACGTGCATGTACCTTTGTAATAGAATGATTTATATTCCTCTGGGTATATACCCAGTAATGGGATTGCTGGGTCAAATGGTATTTCTGGTTCTAGATCCTTGAGGAATCGCCACACTGTCTTCCACAATGGTTGAACTAATTTATGTTCCCACCAACACTGTAAAAGCATTCCTGTTTCTCCACAGCCTCGCCAGCGTCTCTTGTTTCTTGACTTTTTAATAATTGCCATTCTGACTGGCATAAGATGGTATTTCATTGTGGTTTTGATTTGCATTTCTCTAATGATCAGTGATGTTGAGCTTTTTTTCATACGTTTGTTGGCTGCATAAATGACTTCTTTTGAGAAGTGTCTGTTCTTGTCTTTTGCCCACTTTTTAATGGGGTTGTTTGTTTTTTTCTTGTAAATTTGTTTAAGTTCCTTATAGATTCTGGGTATTAGACCTTTGTCAGATAGATAGATTTCAAAAATTTTCTCCCATTCCACAGGTTGTCTGTTCACTCTGATGATAGTTTCTTTTGTTGTACATTAACTCTTTAGTTTAGTTAGGTCCCATTTGCCAATTTTTGGTTTTGTTCACAATTGTTTTTGATGTTTTTGTCATGAAATCTTTTCCCATGCCTATATCCTGAATCATATTGCCTAGATTTTCTTCTAGGGTTTTTATAGTTTTGGGTTTTACATTTGAGTCTTGAATCCATCTTGAGTTAATTTTTGTATAAGGTGTAAGGAAGGGTTCCAGTTTCAATTTTCTGCATATGGCTAGCCAGTTCTACCAGCACCATTTATTGAATAGGGAATCCATTCTCCATTGATTGTTTTTGTCAGGTTTGTCAAAGATCAGATGGTTGCAGATGTGTGGCCTTATTTCTGAGATCTCTATTCTGTTCCATTGGTCTTTGTGCCTGTTTTGGTACCAGTGCCATGCTGTTTTGATTACTGTACAGTTGGGTACATTTGATTGGGAAAAACTTGGTGATTGGCACAAGTGTAGGCTACGGTCCGTTTACATCGCCACTTGCTATAGTTCATGATGTACAGAAAAACCTTTAGACCAAATTTAAAATATGTAAAGAGGCAGCTTTAGGCTAAACTTGATTTAATAATGTAAATATCAATTTATATCAGTATATAACATGTATTGATATAATATCAATATAATTTATATCAATATAACATATTGATATAAATATCAATGTAATTTGTATCAATTCATATCAATATTTATATATATCAGTTTATATCAATAAATTTATATCAATTTATTGATATAAATACATTGCCTATACCAGTCAGTGATGTTATCTGAAAATCTCTCCCCTCTCTTAATGTTCTGATGTCACTGTGTGTGTTTTTTTTTTTTTTACTAAGCCATCTGAGAAATGTTCTGTTTTGCAAAATGGTAAATTCTTTAGAATGTTCTTATTTGTGGCTTGTGCCACGCAGGGTCTCTGCCAGGCCATTGGAGGAGCTAATAGTGTGATGCTTTTCTGTTCTTCTACATCAGTAAGATGAATGTTTGTTTTTCGAATTTCTTCAGTGTTATAAAGGGGACTTGAATGTTCTTAGAGTTTTCTCTTGGAAAGATGCAGAGTGGAATTTAGGGATGCCTCAGTTTGTGCTAGGTTCTTGTTAATCTATCATGATTGTCTTAAAGGTTTAAGGAGTCTTCATGAATCTTGGTTACAATTTTTGTTGAAGCACTCGTGTTATTGTTTCTGAGTTAGAGGAGGTGTGAGATCTTTTGTCATATGCAAAATTCATTTAAGAAATTATTTTTCAGTACTTGGTTTTCTCTTCTTGTATGAGTTTGCTAAGCATAATGGCCTCCAGCACCAATACTGCATGTTCTCACTTGTAAGTGGGAGCTAAATGATGAGAACACGTGGACACAAAGAGGGGAACAACAGACACTGGGGCCTATTGGAAGGTAGAGGGTGACAGGAGAGAGAGAATTTGGAAAAATAGCTGTTGGATACTAGGCTTAGTACCTGGGTGATGAAATAATCTGTTCAACAAACTCCCATGACACGAGTTTACCTATATAACAAACCTGCATATGTACCCCTGAACCTAAAACTAAAACAAAAAAGAAATTATTTTTCCTGCTGACATTCTCAAATGATGGATTGAACAAGATTTCACAGGGAATAATTTAAAGATGAGAATGTAGAGAGGTCATGTAATGTCACATCTAAAATTTCCTTTTAGGAAATTTTAAGTCTATCTTTTATTTATAGTCAGTAAGCATGTAAAGGAAAATTATTTAAGCATTGAGCATTGAGGTAAAATGTATTAAAATTAGAAACCTTTGATATTTTTTCATATGTACAATCTCTATTACAGTAAATTTCACCTACAGTATTTTAGTCCAAACAGTGTTAAATTGTCAGCTGCTGTTATAATATCGCAGGATTCCTAATACTATTTTTAATTGACATCACTTTACCGGATTAGAGATGTTTGCTAACTCTAGTTAAAAAAAATCAGCTCATTTAGCTGTTATCTTATTCAAAGTGAAATACTTTGATTTTGCAAGTAGCAGAAAACAAAGAAACAAAAAAATGGGCAAAGATGTTATTAAAATAAGGCCATATTGAAGGAGTGTGGTGGGAGTACTGGTAATGTCCTCTCTCTATCTTCATCTGCATGTTGGTTACATGGGTGTCTGTATCAGTAGAAAATGTTGAGGTTGTAGAGATGAAATTTGTGCTTTTCACCATAGATGAGTTAGATGCCAACAGAAGACACACACACACACACACACACACACACACACACAAACGAGATGATCTTTTGAGTGGAGTTTTGGAGAGTGTGTTGAAGTCACTGTGGAAGGAAAATGGTTAGGCATTCGGTACTTGAGGCAGGAAACTAGGCATTCTTCAGTCATCCATTCAGTCAGCCATTTAATATTTACCTAATTCAGTGTTTGTTTTATGCCAGGTATTGTGTACTTGATAGATGTTACAGGAATGAACAAAAGAAAGATGGTACTTGCCTGAGTGTTGCTACCAGATAATTCAACTGAATTGATATGAACAATTTGCAAGAGCCACTGCTTTCTGAACCCCAGGGTGCAATGTGGATTTGGGCACATTTTTAGAGGGCCTTGAAGTAATTCTAAAGGACTTTTTATTTTTCTAGACATTTCTTACACAGATGCTCTGTTTACCATCTTTTATTTTTAATTACACGAGTAACTCATGAATGCGTTCACGTGGTGAAAAATTACAACCCCAAGGAGGAATGGAGAGTTGCCTCCATCTTCCTTGTCTCCCCCATCCGTCCCACCAAATAGTATTTAGAATTCTCCTATCAGAATAACCATTTTGTTCAGACCTTTTCTGATAGGATATGGAAAGGAGGGAGGGAGGGAAGGAGGAGAATTTTAAGGGCAGAATTGTACCTCAAATGCTAAGAATAATGCGTTGCACATAGCAGGCTCTCAGAAAAATTTTAACGGAATGAAGATGTTTTAGGGCAGTGGTCCCCAACCTTTTTGGCACCAGGGACCGGTTTCATGGAAGACAGATTTTCCAGGAGGTTGAGTGGGGCAGGGAGGATGGTTTCAGGATGAAACTGTTCCACCTCAGACCATCACCCATTAGTTAGATTCTCATAAGGAGCGCCCAACCTAGATCCCCAACATGTGCAGTTCCAAATAGGTTTCATGGTCCTCTGGGAATTGAATGCCACTGCTGATATCACAGGAGGCCCAGCTCAGGAGGTAATGCTAGTTTACTGCCCCCCTCCTGCTGTGTGGCTGGGTTCCTAGCAGGCCATGGACTGGTAGCAGTCTGTGGCCCGGGGTTTGGGGACCCCTGCTTTAGGGGTTAATAAAATAGAAAATCTTATAGTGAATTGAAAAGTTTTTGTTTCTATGCATTTTCTTACCCAACAGATATTTAAAATATAATTACTGTCATGTTAGGTTCCACTAAACTTTAAAACCTATCTGCATTTTTTAAAGAGTTGAGAGCCATTGGGTTAGAATGTAGGAGAAGTGATTGGTGGGGGAGCTGTTAGAAAGTGAAGGAGGCTGTCAGGGAGATGGAGACCTGGATTTGCAGAGATCTTCCTCAGATCTTGATAATGGAGAGCTTTTTTCCAGCCAAGTTGGCCTATAATGCTGTTTCTGCTAAGTGATCCAAGTACAGTTATTCATCTCTAAATTTGGTCATCACTTTGATGGAATCTAAGACTTAAGCGACCGGACATTTTTCTAGAATGTTATAACTTTGCACCTGACTTCAAGACCTAGCTACTTTGACCATTTCAAAACTTTGGATTTTCTTTCCCTCATCAGACCTTTCCTTTGGATGCTCTGTATTAGATCTCAAAAGACTCAAATGATTGGTATTGTCTGCATCAATGTTTCTGTTTAACTTGAAGCTAAACCCATGCTGTTCTTGAAATCTGTATTTTTTCTTGACTTCCTATTTTTTTTTCCATTTCAGGAAGTGATTATTTCATTGGAAACATTAGATCTGTGTTGGCCAAGAAGAGTTTTACCTGAAATTATTCTTTATCTCTCATTTTCATAAGTATCTCAAATATAAACCAATGGTGCTTGACAATTTGCAAATAAATATAAAGTGACAGAGGAGAAGAACTAAGTAGGAACTTCCAGGGAGATTTGCCTGTGAGCACCTGATTCATCCAACTCTGTTTTATCCCAGGGGAAATATTACATTGGTGCAGAAGTGACTGCGGTTTTTACTATTACTTTTAATGGCAAAAACCACAATTAATTTTGCACCAACCTAACAGGAACAATAAACTGTGTGACAAATAGATTCACTCTAAGATAAAGGAAGAAAATATATGAGAAAAATACCAGGCAGTCCTGGTAGAAGCTAACATCAAAATACTTGGAAACCATAGGAATGGATACATATTTAAAAATTTTATTTTATTTTTAGTTTTAGTTTTTGCTATCACTCCTTTTCAGAAGCAACAATTTTGCCAATTTCTTACATCAGTTTTTTTTTTTTTAAATCTAATTTAAAAACGTATTTCCCATGGTGGGAGTTCACATCTTATTGGATGCATTTCTGATTGTTTGAAGCAGTCCATGTTCTGCCCTTCCAAGCACCTGTTCACTGGGCCTGTTTGCTGGGTTATAAAGACTATGAGACTGGACAGTTGGACTCACTGATACACAATGTCTGGTTTTGCTAAGGTTTCCCTCTAACTCTTTGTGGGGATAAAAAAGAAATTCACAATTACTAAAAGATACTCTTCAGTGTATAGAAAATACTCCAAGGGGAGGGAAGGATTGATTATATTTAATATTTAACATGCCACCCCTAAAACTTTGCTTGCTCCTACATTGAACTACTCTGACACCTTTAAATGTAAGAACCACAAATTAATGATGAAGAAGAAAAAGAAGCTGATGATCAGGATTAGCACTTACTAAAGGCTTGCCACGTGCCAGGCATTATTCTGAATGCTTTACATGTGTTAAGTCACCTGTTCGCCACTAGAACCCCATATGGAGCAGGTATTATTAGGCTCTCCATTTATGGATCAGGAAACTGAAACTTGGGAGGAAAGTAACATGCCCAACGCCATTCAGCAAAGTAAGTGGTAGACTTGGAATTAGGCAGTCGGAACCTTCAGGAAGTCTGAATAATTGGGAAACGTAGTATTAACTTATTTTAAAATGGTACATTATTTGTGTTTAAATAATATGCTTGCTTGTTTTATCTATTTTTTTCAACTTCCAGGCATCTTCTCAGCTGAAGAATATTTAAATGTAAAGCATTCGGTACAATTATTAATGTGAGGGGAAAATGTGCAATACACTACAGAGTTTTCAAAAGTTGTGGAAACATCAGCCCAAATAAATATTTTTTAAAAAACACATAAATATGAGTTTTGTTTTCATATTCATTTAAAACTACAATTAACTGACATGTCAGCTGCTCTTTTATTATTTGTAGTCCTCCTTTATCTGCAGGAGATATGTTCCAAGACCCCCAGTGGATGCCTGAAACCATGGAATAGTACCAAATTCTATAGTATACTTTGCTCTTCCCCATACATACATATGTATGATAAAGTTTAATTTATAAACTAGGCACAGTAATGAGATCAACAGCTTCTTCAACTCTGCTGGAAATGTGACAGCCGCTTCTTCATCAGCAGATAGAGACTCTCCAGTAATTTTTGTATTTTTCGGTACAAGCTTATCTTGAATCTGCACAACCATTCGCTACTTGCAACAAATAACTTAGTGTCACTCATTTTAGGGGATCCCTTGCTGAAGTCTTTGTATAGGCTCGGTGCTTCCTGGTGCCACATGTTTCAGTCAGTTGGAACCCATTTCTGTTGATGTCTTCCACCCAAACATTTTTCTTTCCATTTGAACTAAGTACTTGTAATGCACTGTGGCCATAACTTTTGTAGTTTGAAGTGCAACAGAAAAGTAGCACGGATTTCTTTTTCCTTCATTACAATTTCACAGATAGAATACTATAGAGCTCAGCAACCTCAGCATATTATTTTTTTCTTTGCTTATTAAATCGAGAATTTTCACCTTTTTCACTAACAGAAGCACATTACAGCTTCCCTTTTGACTGTTTGACTTGCTAGCCTCACTAGTCTTGCACTCTCGGGTCATCATTAGGTAAAATAAGGGTTTCTTGAACACAAGCACTGTGATACTTTGACAGTCAACCTGCTCACTGAGGTGGCCGCTATGTGATTAATGGGTGGTGAGGGTATATGGGGTAGAAATGCTGTCCTAAAGGCCGGTTCCCCTTTGAGCTGGACACAGTGGAATGGTGAGAGATTTCATCACATCACTTAGGACGGTGCATGATTTAAAACTTAAGAATTGTTTATTTCTGAAATTTTTCATTTAATATTTTTGGACTGTGGTTGACCGTAGGTAACAAACTGCAGAAAGCGAAGCCGTGGATATTGGGGGACTACTGTAGCTGTAGTATTTCTAGAAATTCTTTTCATGAAAGGAAATTTCAGTTCGCAAAGAGGGTTGCCTTAGATCCTGGGAATATTTATTTTGACTGCAATCAGCATGAATCTGCGAAGTTTAAGGAAACCCAGGGCATCCTTCCTAAGCCATGGTAAAGAGGCAAGAGCCATGGTAAAGGGCAGCACCCCTACACCTATCTTGGCCCGAGGCCTACAGTTGGCGGCTTACTTTGGAACTTCAGAGTGTCTTTGATGTGCCTTTCAGAATGATGTCTGCTCCATGGGTCCTGATGACTTATGTTTCCCGCGAGGAAGAAAGGCATGGAATGGGCGAGGGGTTGTCATTTTCAGTGCTTCTGAGGCTGTGTTTTTTTGTTTGTTTGTTTGTTTGTTTTGAGATGGAGTCTCGCTTTGTTGCCCAGGCTGGAGTGCAGTGGTGTGATCTCGGCTCACTGCAAGCTCCGCCTCCCAGGTTCAAGTGATTCTCTTTTCTAAGCCTCCCAAGTAGCTGGGATTACAGGCACACCCCACCATGCCCAGCTAATTTTTGTATTTTTAGTAGAGATAGGGTTTCACCATGTTGGCCAGGATGGTCTCCATCTCTTGACCTCGTGATCTGCCTGCCTTGGCCTCCCAAAGTGCTGGGATTACAGGTATGAGCCACTGCACTCGGCCAAGGCTATGTTTTTAAGGTGAAGAACTGAAGATGCATTTTAGAAATGAGACAAACTATATTCCTTTCAACGGCTGTTGCTCCATAGCTGTAATGCCCATAAACAGTACAGCACAGTCCAATCCAAGGTTACGCTTAGATTTGAGTGTATCCTTAGATGACAAAACTTCCCAACATACATTGAATAATCTCCACTAGAAATCTGTGTTATTTTTCCTGTCCATGCTCTGGATTCTTCAAAGTTCTTAAATATTAATATTGGTTAAAATATTAGTATTTATAGAAACTAGGTTTCTGTTTTCTTTTTTTTGAGACTGGGTCTCACTGTGTTGCTCAAGCTGGAGTGCAGTGGTGTGATCATGGCCTACTGCAGCTTTGAACTCCAAGGCTCAGGTGATCCCCTGACCTCAATCTCCCAGGTAGCTGGGATTACAGGCCTTTGCCACCACACCAGGCTAATTTTCTTGTAGAGATGGGGTTTTGCCATGTTGCCCAGGCTGGTCTCGAACTCTGGGGCTCAAGCAGTCTGCTTGGCTCGACCGCTCAAAGTACTGGGATCACAGGCATGAGCCTTTGTGCCTGGCCGGTTTCTGTTTTCTTTCTTTTCATTTTAAATCTGTTTAATCAGAAGCAGCAGTTGCCATACATAGATCAGAGTAATTAAAAAACTATTCTAGAATAATGTAGTGAGTCATAGACTCCTTACAGGTATCCTGTCCCTATTAAAGCTTCCTTAGATGCATCCTTAATGTTTACTGGGCTAGTGTTTACCTGCCTCCACTCTTTCTTTTGAAAATGTAAGAGACCATTGCAGCTGGATAATGGCTTACATTGTCTGCACTAATTGGGCTTGCCTTGTATCTCAGAGACTGAGGGCTTTAATATTTTTTTCCAAACACTTAAAAGTGACCAGCAAATAATCACTTGAGCTTCATGTTTAATAGGTAATCAGAACTCATGAGGCATAGCTAAGGTTTTCTGGATGAAAAGTAAATGCTGTTGGAAAAAAAAAATACAGATGATTAGTTTCAATCCAAGATCACACCCTTGGAAGATGAGAGAAAGAATGAAAAGTACCTGAAATTTTGTTGGTAACAGAGGAGGCATCCTCAAACTATGGCCCTGAGGCCAAATCTGACCCACAGCCTGTTTCTGTAAATAAAGTTTAGTAGTCACAGCCATTCCCATTTGTCATGTATAGTACAAGGCCGCTTTCCCATGACAGCAACAGAATTGAGAGGTTAGGGTAGAGAGCATATGGTCTGCAATGCCAGCAGTATTTACTATCGGCACCTTATTATAGATGAAATATGCCAACCCCTTGGTTAGAGCATTAGGAATAGCATATTATTATTCAGAAGGTTTAGGCATTTAAAAAGATTTAAAGTAAATGAATATAAATACTTTTAATTTTATTTCATGGCAAAACTTATTAATAGCTAACTTGCCCCACATAGATATAGCTGATGTCAGAGACCAACCGCTGTGGGAGCCAGTGTGTCCGTTTCCCCTCATATTTTCTGCTTAGTGACCAAAAGCCCAGCAGAAAAGAGATGAAACAACAGCTGTAATGGTTAATTTTGTTTGTACTTGGCTAGGCCACGGTACCCAGGTATTTGGTGAAACACCAGTCTGGATGTCGCTGGGAAGGTATTCTTTAGATAAGAATAACGTTTACATTGGTATTAATAGATTCAGAGCAAAGCAGATTACCCTTTCCAATGGGGGTTGGCCTCATCAATCAAATCAGTTGAAAGCCTTAAAAGAAAATAGACTTAAAAGAAAATAGCCTTAAAAGACAAAGAAAATAGAGCTCCTGGGAGGAAGAAGGAATTCTGCCTGGAGAGTGTCTTTGCATCAGTTCTTCCCTGGGACCCCGGCCTGTGCCAGCTCTGCAATTTTGGACTTGCCATCCTCCGCAGTCCTGTGAAGCCAATTTCTTTTCTTTTCTTTCTTTCTTTTTTTTTTTGAGACAGAGTCTCAGTCTGTCACCCAGGCTGGAGTGCAGTGGCACGATCTCTGCTCACTGCACCTTCTGCCTCCTGGGGTCAAGCAATTCTTGCGCCTCAGCCTCCTAAGTAGCTGGGATTACAGGTGTGCACTACCACACCTGACTAATTTTTGTGTTTTTAGTAGAGACGGGGTTTCACCATTTTGGCCAGGCTGGTCTTGAACTCCTGACCTCAGGTGATCCACCTGCCCAGGCTTCCCAAAGTGCTGGGATTACAGACATGAGCCATCACACCCCTCGGCCTGACCAATTTCTTAAATCTCTATCTCTCTCTGTCTCTCTCTCTCTGTGTGTGTGTGTGTGTGTGTGTGTGTGTGTGTGTATCTTATCTTATGTTTCTGTTTCTTTGGAGACCCAAATACAGCAGCCTTCATTTTAAGTTAAACTTCTTATTCTGAGATAATTGGAGATTTACAGGTAGTTATAAGAAATACTACAGGGCCATCCAGTGTATCCTTTGCATAATTTCTTCCAATGGTAATATTTTACAAAACCCCTCTCAGTCACTAATATGTTCCCCATCTCTATAATTTTATCATTTCAAGAATGTTATACAAATGGAATGACACAGTATGTAGCCCAGGATTATGGTTTTCAAGCAGCGTAACCACCTGAGGGCGTCATCCAGGTTACTGTGTGTATCAGCAGTTCATTTTTTAAAATTGCTGAGTAGTGTTACATGGTATGGATAAGCCATACTTTTTTTTTAGCCACTCAGCTATTGAAGAAGATCTGTGTTGATGGTAGTTTTGGCTATTACTGATAAAGTTGCTATGAACTTTTGTGTATTTCATATGCAGATGTTCATAGTGTATGAAATACGCAAATGTTTTTGTGTGTTTGAACATAAATGTCCTTTTTTCATTTAAAAGCACAAGAGAGCAATTGCTGGTCACATGATAGTCACCTGTTTACTTTTATAAGAAAGTGTCAAACTGTTTTCTGTGACCTCACTAGTGTTTGCTGTCGTCACTGTTTTTGATTTTACCTGTTTTGATAGGTACGTGGTGGTATCTCATTAGCATTAGTCATTTGCGTCGTTGGATAGCGATGTTGCACACATCTTTTCATGTGCTTATTTGCTGTCTGTATATCCTTTGTGATGAAATGTCTGTTCATATATTTTGCCCATCTTATACCCGGATAGTTTGTGGGTTTTTTTTTTTTTCCTGATGAGGGTTTGTTTTGTTGTGTTTTGTTTAGCTTTTTATTGAACATATTACATAAAAGATTTAGTCAAAAAGACCAAGGCCCATGTCATCGTGGGGCTCCTCAGATTCTCTTTTCTTTGCCCCCTCTTTTTTTCTGAGTGAGGACAGCAGGGTGGAGGGATAGGGTCTCCTGCTGGGGCATCGCTGGTTGTGGGGCAGGTCCCCGAGGCTCTCTACACAGCAGAGGGGGCTCCTGAGGCTGACATTGGCTAGGCCAGAAAGGTTCACCATTGACACCAGCTGCTTTAATGAGGGTTTTGATTTTCATTCTGTGACTATCACCTCACTGTCCTTCAGAATGAGTGGATGCAGGTGAGCTCAGAGATTGAGGCTGCGTTATGGGTGGGGGCTGCAGAAGTGGCTGCTGGGCGCAGTCTTAGTCACTGGATAAAGAGAAGGCCATACCCCATCAGGTCCTGAGCTTCCTCAGAAGGACCAAATGCCTTAGCAGCAACTGAGGAAAAGGTGCTGTTGAGTTTTGAGAGTTCCTTATGTATTCTAGGTCCCAGTCTTTTGTTGAGTCTGTGGCTTGCAAATGTTTCCTCCCTGCCTGTGGCTTGTCTTTTTAGCCTCTTTCCACAGAGCACAAGTTTTAGTTTTGATTAGGTCCAATTTTTGAGTTTTTCCTTTTACGAAAAGGAAAATGGCCATTCCAGATCTTCTGGCAATGGCTTGCGTCTCATCCTTTTAGTGTTACTGCTGTCTTCTAGCCTTAGGGTGTGGTCCAGGTCGAGTCGTGTTCTGTATTGTGGTAGCGCAATAAATCACAGATATGGTGGCCGTCTTGCTCCGAGGAGAAAGGAAGGCAGTGGGTTTGACATAAAGACAGCAGGTTTACAGTGGTTAGTCATCAATTGAGAATGTTGTATAACTTCTTAGACAACAGAAACTTTACGCAGCATCTGTATCTATAAAGAACCAGCATCAAATAGCAGAAAATTGAGTTGTTTTTGTCTATATGATGTTGGTGCAGAGATATAGCTGTGCAATATATTTTCTTGATCTTTTCCTTAACTGGATTCTCCTTCAGAGTTGGGAGAAGGTAAACTGAAAGGAGAGACTAGTGGACAGACTGTCTTGGAAATGCAGTCCTCCCAGACAGATGCAGATCTGCAGCTGCTCCACCCAGGCCAGCAGTTGCAGGCATTTTCGCAGCTGCTTTCATCAGTATCTCAACTCAGATTCTTAGGCTTAACCCTTGAAGTGAGCTCAATGGTTATTCTAATTCTTTAATTTATCCAGAGTATCTCTCAACTGCTTATAAATACTTTGAAGATTAAAGCTCCCAGCTCCATGCCTCAGTTATATTGCTTTTCTTCTCAGTAAAAGGTAAGGGTTTGGATAATTTCTAAGTTCCTGTTCTCCTTTGGCATTTCTGAGATCCTGGGATTCACAGTGGAAAGTAATTGGTTTAATTGCCCCAGACTCTGTGAATGAGAGTTCATCTCACTAGCTGTCATTGTTTACAGTTGACCAACATGTAGATCTTTTGCCAGGGCCTGAATAATCTTATGAAAAGTTGTCACAGATAGATTCATTCTGTGTTCCATCTATCCTGGCTAAACTGGCTAAGCCCTGAGAGCGCCGGCATGGTGCACACCTGATAATGTGATGAAGCCCTGCCAGCAATTTCCACCTTGATTCCTTGTGCCTTCCAACATCCCTGTCTTCCCAAGCATGACTTCTCCAGAGACAGTCCTCAAAAAGTTTCTTAGCAATAAAAGACATACATTCAACTTAGCTGGTGGATGAGACTTATCTCTAGGGTCAGAATTCAGCCTTATGAGTAACCAGTTTTCCAAACTCAAATGCCCTATTTCTCCTACTTTGGTGTGCATGAGACTCCCTGAGAGAGACTTAAAATGCAAAAACCAGGCTCTTACCTCGGAGGTTGTGATTTATAGTAGTGCCTGCCCTCCCCCGCGCCAATCCATGGTTTTGCTTTCCGTGGTGTCAGTTATACACGGTCAACTGTGGTCTGAAAATATCCAATGGAAATTTTCAGAAATAAACAATTCAGAAGTTTTAAACTGCATGTGGTTCTGAGTAGTGTAATGAACCTTGAGTCATCTTACTAGATTCTCCCCAGAACGTGAATCCTCCCATTGTCCATCAGACCCATGATGTATACGCCACCTCCCTGTTAGCCACTTAGTAGCTGATCAGATAAGTTGGGACAGTATCTCAGTGCTTGTGTTCAAGGAATCCTTATTTTACTTTTATTATATTGTTATAGCTAGCTATATAGCTAGCTATAACAATATATTATTAGCTATTCTATTAGTTTTAATAAAAAACTGTATTAGTTTAAAATAGTTATTAGTAACTACTATTATTATCATCGTTTGAGAGAGTCTTACTCTGTCACCCAGGGTGGAGTGCATGATCTTGGCTCACTGCAACCTCCTCCTCCTTGGTTCAAGCAATTCTCCTGCCTCAGCCTCCCGAGCAGCTGGGATTACAGGTGTGTACCACCACACCCGGCTAATTTTTGTATTTTTAGTAGAGACGGGGTTTCATCATGTTGGCCAGGCTGGTTTTGAACTCCTGACCTCAAATGATCCTCTCGCCTCAGCTTCCCAAAGTGCTGGGATGATAGGCATGAGCCACTGCTTCTGGCTTGCTATTATTAATGGCTATTTTATTAGTTTTCTATTAATAGCTATTTTATTAATAGGTATCTTATGATTAGCTATTATTAATCTCTTGTTGTGCCTAATTTATAAATTGATTTTTTTATCAGAAGTATGTATGTATGTATGTATGTATAGAAAAAAATACATAGACTTGGGTATTATTCATGGTTTCAGGCATTCACTGGGGTTCTTGGAATGTTTTCTGGGCAGATAAGGGAGAACTAGTGTAAAAGGATTTAGATGGGGCTAAGATCTGTGTTTTGAAAAGGCACCTGAAGGCAATTGCATTGCCTGTGGTCCCAGCTCAGACTGTCCTTTTGAAAAAGCCTTAAAGAAACACCCAGAACACTTATCTATATATTTGAATGTTTTTCTGCTATGGAAGTAATATATATTCAATGTAGAAAATTTGGCAAATGGAAAAACACACACACACACGAAACAGAGTAAACACTACCCATAAGCTACCAATAAGAACGTTTATCTCCTCATTAATTTAATTTGGGATGGAGGATAGCATATGGTATTGATTTCATTTCTGTGACCATCCTCCACCTCTTCCTGCCTTCTCTCCCATTCTTTTATTCATGTTCTTTGTCTCCTCCCTCCCTTTCTCTTTTCTGTGTTTAAAATATGTAACTGTATACCCTCCAGTATAATAAATATTCTCATTTGTAGCCTTCTTCCATGTAATGTCCCTTAAATATTTTCTAATATTAGTATTTTTTCAGCAGTGTGCTTTTGAATGTCTATCGTGATATCAGCAGGCTGTAGGCTTAAGAATATTCTTAACCAAGGTTGATTGAATTCATAGATGTGGAACTCATGGATACGAAGGGCTGACTGTACCTAGAATTTGTGTCTTCATTGTCTGATGCGCCCCTCTTGGGTTTTTCAGCTTCGAAGGAGGAGAGTGTGTGTTCTTCCCACGCAGGCTGGGTCTGCACCAGTCATTGGCTTGGAGCGAAGAGAGGTTGGCAGTAATGGAGGCATGGACAGCACGCGCCGTGTGGGGTGTCTGTTTTAAAAGAATTGCACGTATAAAGCATGTTGATTTGCACATTCTTTATTTTTATTTTAAGGTTTTTTTTTGAGGAGTCTTGCTTTGTTGCCCAGGCTGGAGTGCTGTGATGTGACCTTGGCTCACTGCAACCTCCGCTTCCTGGGCTCAAGTGATTCTCCTGTCTCAGCCTCTCCAGTAGCTGGGATTACAGGCGCATGCCACCACACCCAGGTAATTTTTGTATTTTTAGTAGAAATGGGATTTTACCATGTTGGCCAGGCTGGTCTTGAACTCCTGACCTCAAGTGATCTGCCTGCCTCGGCCTCCCAAAGTGCTGGGATTACAGGCATGAGTCACCGTGCCAGCCTGCACAATCTTCGTTGTACCAGCTTTGTACGACTATAGAACCGAAAAGCACAAACATGTTCCCCCGCGAGGCTGAGGTTGTTAGCTGAAATGTCATGATGCTTTGGGTCTGGGCTACCCCTTTCCCACTTTATTAGCTTGAGCTTGACACTTTTTTCCTTCTACAGCTGACTCCAGAGGACTTATAAAATGCTACTTTATCAAGATCTAACTCTGTGTTGTAGGAAAAATAGGCAGTCTTTTTGTCTTCTGCCTAACCATTCAAGAGCATTAACCCTTAAAATGGCCATCTAATTTGGCTTTTAGTAAAAGGAGAAGGACCGTTACTGGACTTCAAAGGGGTTGGATTAAAAACTTGTGGAGTCTAGGTTAATAAAAGATTTATTTAGGCAGAGCTTTGCTGGACAACTATTTTGCAAGGAGGCCTCAGTGGACTTCCATGTCTTTTTTGTTCTTTCCTTCCCAATTATGTGAACTGTTGTAATTAAGAAGGCAATAGGATCGGAAGGTCAAACAAATCGTTTTATCTTTTGTTTTCCTTTTTTCTTACTATGGGCCAGTGGTCTTATAGTTCTTTTTAATTTTAAGTATTGCATCTTGGCTTTTAAACGTTGGGTTTATTTCGTGAAATCGGGGTAAGCGTAAACTTGCCTAGCCTGTTAAGCACATATACAACTAGTTTTCTTCCCAAGTAGTTGTTGGCTTTTTAAAAAGAAAATCTTTCTGTTAGACATCTTTAGTTAGGTCTGTAAGTTTTGAAGTAAAAGACATGGAATACGTTTAATACGTTAATAATCATTACTGATTCTGCTTATAATGTTTCTGATCCTGAGCACTCTGGGCAATAGCTTTATCTCATGGACTATGAGATTTTTGTTTGTGTGCAGAATGCTTCCTTTTTGTGGAAAACAGAACAAAGACAGGAAAATTTGTCCAAGTTATTGAGATTGCATATTGCTCAAGGACTTTTGAAAAAGAAACTTTTTTTGTTTTTGTTTTTGTTTTGTTTTTTTCTAGGGAGTCCTCCATAAACCCCACCTAGTGCTCATCAGTTTTAGGTCCCTAATTGCAGCCATAGGGCCGTGGGCAAGGGAGATCCCGGCTAAATCAGCCACTTTACGTGCTTCGGTTCTGTCCTTTAATACTTAAAGTGGCTCAGTAAGTTTGGGCTCAGAGACTTGGATTTTATTTCTGAATTTTCCTTAGTTTGGGCTCAGAGACTTGGATTTTATTTCTGAATTTTCCTTAGACTGGCCAATTAACTTTAACTTACCTAACTTCTCTGGTGATCATCTGCTTCAAGTGTAAAATGGGAATTGGCTAAAGGATTAAATGATACTCAGTAATGTTTGGAACTGAGGGGCCTTATAGCCAAGCAAAATGTTCCTTGTCCTGGAACTGTAGAATGTAGTGGGGAGATTTCAGGATCTGTGCCATTCTCTTGGCCACCCCGGTATGATTTTCAAGGGCTTTTATTACAGCCTAGAGGAGCTCTTGACTAGGGAACGTTAAGCATCCTTTGGGAGTGGTGGGGGAGGGAAGAATACCACAGGACTGGTGGCACTATCTTACTACTTTATGTACTTGCTTTCCTTTCTTCCCCACTGACTGGACATTTTGGTCATTATTTATTTATTATCATTTGTTTGTTATTTTTTTAGAGATAGAGTTTTACTCCCACCGAGGCTGGAGTGCAGTGGTGCAATCATAGCACACTATAGCCTCCACCTCCTAGGCCCCAGCAATCCTCCCGCCTCAGCCTCCTCAGTAACTGGGACTACGGGTGGGTGCCGTGAAGCCTGGCTAATGTTTTACATTTTTTTGTAGAGATGGGGTCTCACTATGTTGCTCAGGCTGGTCTTGAACTCCTGGCTGCAACTGATTCTCCTGGATTGGCCTCCCAAAACACTGGGATTATAGGCAAAAGTCACCATACCTGGCCTCATTATTTATTTTTAATTTTTTGTTTGTTGTGTGAGCTTGGGGCTTTGGGAATAAATAAACTTCTCTAAATTTTCCTTGTATTTTCACTGAGCAACTCCCACACATAATGGTTGATTTATGGCTAGTATTGAGCTAATATTATTTTCCTTTGAGGCTGCCTCATTTCTCTGAACACTGATTTATTTAATACTTTCTGAGACACTTCAGTTTGGTGTGGGTCACAATACACAGAATGCAAACTGGAAGTAATTTAGAGTGAGCTACCGTAGAGTTGATTTTATTGCCACAGAGGGTCTTGAGTGCAAGCCAAACTTTGAACTCTGAGCAGACCTCTGCAACGCAGCTGGTGATGGGGCGTGATAGGATTGAACTTGGGCATAGAACTGCAAGAGCAGTTCCCTAGAATAGCTTGAAATGAATAATCTAAAATGCATAGGGGAAAGTGGTCATAATGTAGGTACATACTAGCCACTGGCTTCCAGAAGGAAGCAGCTGTTATGGTGGCAAGTAAATGATGTTTGGAATTAGACCAGAGTTCTGTTCCTGAGTTCAAGACCTTGGCTAGTCCATTCTCCTTTAAATAAAAATTAATATTTGTAAGATTGGGATGAGAAAGCGTGTGGGATCATTGTGTGATTCCCAGGACAAACTGCATTTGAAAAACATTCGAAAAACCTTCAAGCACTTGTAACATATGTGTGACTTGCTAGCCCTGCCCACATGGGCTTTTGGAGATTTTTTCATCATTGTTTTATGTGAGTTTACTTGGGCACAGTTGAGTTTCAATTTATGTTAATTACTTCTGAGACTTCTGGTTTGACCTCAAGGAAACCTAGAAAGGTCTAGTAAAAGTGGGGGAAGAGGAAAAATGCAACCTGTAACTTTGCAGGCCATTGCAGGGATGACTCCCTAAGGATCAAGACTAAATAAACTTTTTTCTTGATTGGCTCATGCTTACTTTCTTAACCCCTGTCACTTTCCATGCTTGGTTTCAACCATCCTGAGCTCTCTCTTACTTCTTGAACTTGCTGAGCTGTCATGTCTTCAGTCCTTGGCACAGGCTATTATTTTCTGAGAAATATGCCTTTCTCCCCATATTTTAATGGCTCCTAACATTCAGCGGTGTTATCATATCCATTTATAGTTATTTTTAACCACCCAAGGCTAATTAGGCGTTCAACCCCTGTGTTCCCATAACACCATGAACTTGTCCCTGACAGTGTACTCTGTTTTATTATTGCTCATTTATTTGTCCATCTGGCCTACCAGGCGGTGCAGTCCCAGAGGGGAGGGAACGTGCCCTGCTTGCTGTTATATTTCCAGCATCTAGTATAGCCCTCAGTTACACGGAATAATTTTGAGGAATATGAGTGAATGATGTGTGAGAGTTAGTTCCCTTGTCACTCAAACACAATGTGTTTTGGCATTCTATTTAAAGTTTCTGGGCTGCCTAGAACCGACTAAACATAACATCTTTGTTTTGACAGTAGACTGTTCACTAAAAAAACGGCAGAGGAAGACTTTTCAAGTTGAGTTTATCATTTGGTGATCCGGTTTCTTTTATACTGTGTTGCTATGAAAATGCTCCAGTGGCTTATAAACTCGAGGTGTCTTAAAGATGACCGGGCCCTGTGTCTGTAAAAGCTCATCCTTCACCCATTCATCACATCCCAAATGAAAAACCTTTCAGAGATTGCCTTTCCATGCCTAACTTTTGTTGTGACTGAGCTTAGAGTAAAAGTTTTTGTAACTGAATGTGGCTTCTGGGGAGGAAATAGGGGCAGTTTTATTGTTCCAGAAATTAGTCTGATGTCAGACCCCTTGAAACATGAGATAGGAGAAGAATCTGGTTTCCTCTAATGAAATGTTCTGTGCTTGTGGCTTAGTAGGAGGTGCATTGATGGAAAAACATTAAGTAGGAATACAAAAGGTAACACAATGAGAGAGATGTGTTGATCAGCATTAAAAGATTCTTGGGGTCATGCGCGGTGGCTCACACCTGTAATCCCAGTACTTTGGGAGGCCGAGGCGGGCGGATCACGAGTTCAGGAAAATCGAGAACATCCTGGCTAACACGGTGAAATCCCGTCTCTACTAAAAATACAAAAACAAAATTAGCCAGGCGTGGTGGCGGGCGCCTGTAGTCCCAGCTACTAGGGAGGCTGAGGCAGGAGAATGGCGTGAACCCGAGAGGCAGAGCTTGCAGTGAGTGGAGATCGTGCCACTGCACTCCAGCCTGGGCGACAAAGCAAGACTCTGTTTAAGAAAAAAAAAAAAAAAAAAAAAAATTCTTGGGCCAGGCGTGGTGTCTCATGCTAGTAATCCCAGCACTCTTGGAGGCTGAGGTGGTAGGATTGCTTAAGCCCAGGAGTTCAAGACCAGGCAACATGGGGAAACCCTGTCTCTACAAAAAATACAGTAAGTTAGCTGGGTGTGGTGGCGCATGCCTGTAGACCCAGCTGCTTGGGAAGCCGAGGTGGGAGGATCACTTGAGACTAGGAGGTTGAGGCTGCAGTGAGCTGTGATCATGTCATTGCATGCCAGCCTGGGTGACACTTCAGTTTGGTGTGGGTCTCAATACACAGAATGCAAACTGGAAGTAATTCAGAGTTGTTGATTTCAAGGCAAAAAAAAAAAAAAAAAAAGAAGTTATGATCGGCTGGGCGTGGTGACTCATGCCTGTAATCCCAGCACTTTGGGAGGAAAAGGTGGCGAGATCACCTGAGATTAGAAGTTCGAGACCAGCCTGGCCAACAAGGCGAAATCCCATCTCTACTAAAAATATAAAAATTAGCCAGGTGTGGTGGTAGGTGTCTATAATCCCAGCTACTCGGGAGGCTGAGGCAGGAGAATCACTTGAATCCAGGAGGCAGAGGTTGCAGCAGTGAGCAGAGGTTGCAGTGAGCCCTGATTGCACCACTGCACTCCAGCCTGAGTGACAGAGCGAGACTCCGTTTCAAGAAAAAAAAAAAAAAAAAGTTAAGATGACAGCAGGAATAAGGGGGAGGTCAGGAAGGATTCATGGCCTAAAAAATTACACTTGATTTCACACAATGTCTCTGTGAACTTGTTTCAGAGATACTTATTCAGTGATATGATTGTGATGTTTGGTATGGGTGAAAAGAAATATTTTGATGTAGTCTCCAAGGTAGGTGAAATTTTTTCTGAAATTTAAGAAATGTTGATTTCACTCATTCATTCATTTATCTCATTCATTTAATAAATATTTATGGAGTGCCAATTATGCTAGACATGGTTCCAGGTGCTAGAGATAGAACAGAGAACCAGAGACCACCTATTTATAACATGTTTCATTTCCTGTGATGATTTATATTATCTCACTGAATTTTATCCTAAACAAATAAGTTTGTATAACCTCTTGTATGACAAGAAGTGAAGGAAATGAATGCAAGGCAACATTATCCGTAGTTTCTGTTACTGAAGTTTAATTTTAAACATTTACTTTTTATCTGTGTATAAGTCATGATTTTTCAACCTGTCACCAACCTTGGTGACACTATTGTCTTTAATGTATTGTATGAAACATACTAATACCCCATTCCGTCCAAGAAAAGGGGGAAGAATGAAATCAAATTGGTAAATAGGACCCGTGTATGTTAGACACTCCTTTTTCTGTAGCTGTGAGGAAAGCGCCCTCTTGTGGTTATCTACGGTTCTCCTACAAATACTTCTTAAACACCTACTTCCTTAAATAAAAATTAGGTAGTAAGTAACTCATGAATACATATGGGATACAGAAGTTAAATCACATTTTAAATAGCGGTATTGAGATATAACTAATATGTCATACAACTTATTCATGTAACATGTACAATTTAGTATTTTTAATAGATACACAGCATGTGCGACTATCAGTATAATCTAATTTTAGAACATTTCTGCCCTCTCCAAAAGGAATCCTATATCCATTAGCAGTCATTTCCTTCTCTGCCCTCCACCGCCACCCTCTCAAGCCCTAGGTAGCCACAAATCTCTTACAGATTTCCCTATTCTGGACATTTCATCTAAAGGGCATTGTAAAGTATGTGGTCTTTTGTGATGTGCTACTTCACCTTATCTTGTTTCAGGGTTCATCCATGTTGTAGCATGCATCAGTGCTTCATTTCTTCTTCCCAAATATTATTCCGTGGTTTGACTATACCGCGTTTTTTTTTTTTTCTTTTCTTTTTGTTGTTGTTGTTGAGACGGAGTCTCGCTCTGTCGCCCAGGCTGGAGTGCAGTGGCGCGATCTCGGCTCACTGCAAGCTCCGCCTTCTTGGTTCACGCCATTCTCCTGCCTCAGCCTCCCGAGTAGCTGGGACTACAGGCGCCTGCCACCACCCCCGGCTAATTTTTTGTATTTTTAGTAGAGACAGGGTTTCACCGTGATCTCCATCTCCTGACCTTGTGATCCGTCCGCCTCGGCCTCCCAAAGTGCTGGGATTACAGGCGTGAGCCAACGCGCCCGGCCCTACCACATGTTTTTTATCCAGTCATCAGTTGATAGGCATCTGGGTTGTTTCCACTTTTTGACCTCTTATGAGTAATACTGCTATGAATATCCACGTACTAGTTTCTGTGTGGACATATGTTTTCATTTCTCTTGTATACATACCTAGAGTGGGATTGCTCCTAGGAATGTGGTAACTCCATGTTTAACTTTTTGAAGAACTCCCAGACTGTTTTCCAAAGTGGCTGTACTATTTTGCATTCCTACCAGCAATGATGAGGGTTCCAATTTCTGTGTGTGCTCATTACTCCTTGTTATTGCACCTTTTTTTTTTTGAGATGGAGTCTCACTCTGTTGCCCAGGCTGGAGTGCAATGGCACAATCTCAGGTCACTGCAACCTCCACCTCCCAGGTTTAAGGGATTCTCCTGCCTCAGCCTCCTGAGTAGCTGGGATTACAGGTGCCCGCCACGATGCTCAGCTAATTTTTGTATTTTTAGTAGAGATGGGGTTTCACTGTGTTGGTCAGGCTGGTCTCGAACTCCTGACCTCAGGTGGTCCATCTGCCTCAGCCTCCCAAAGTGCTGGGATTACAGGCAAGGGCCACCACACCCGGCCTGCACTTTTTTTTAAATTAATTTTTTTTTTTTTTTTTTTTTTTTTTTTTGGTGCAGGCTGGGTGTGGTGGCTCACACCTGTAATCTCAGCGCTTTGAGAGGCCGAGGTGGGCAGATTGCTTGAGCCGTGGAGTTTGAGACCAGTCTGGGCAATGTGGCAAAACCCCATCACTACTGAAAATACAAAAAAAATTAGCTGGACATGGTGATGCACGCCTGAAGTCCCAGCCACTTGGGGAGGCTGAGGTGGGAGGATTGCTTGAGCCAAGGAGATTGAAGCTGCAGTGAGCTCTGATCATGCCACTGCACTTCAGCTTGGGTGGTGACAGACTGAGACCCTGTCTCAAGACAAATTTTTTTTTTTTTTTTCTAGAGACAGAGTCTCATTATGTTGTCCAGCCTTGTCTTGATCTCCTGGCCTCAAACAATCCTCCCACCTGCCCTCTCAAAGTGTTCGGATTACAGGCGTGAGCCCCTGTGCCTTGCCTTATTTTGCCTTTTTGATTGTAGCCATCCTAGTGGGTGTGAAGCGGTGTCTTGTGGTTTTGATTTGCATTTCACTATTGTGTAATGATGCTGAGCATGTGCTTCTGAGCTTGTTGGTCCCTTGTATGTCTTCTTTAAAGAAATATCTGTTAAAATATTTGTCCTATTCTTTCTTTTTGTTGTTGAATTGTAAGAGTTTTTTTTTTAATACATTCTGGACACTGGACACTTATTAGATATGTGATTTGTAAATATTTCCCCCAGTAGGTTGCCTTTTCACTTTCTTGATGGTGTTGTTTGCAACACCAAAGTTTTTCATTTTGATGTCATCCAACTTTTCTTTTCTTTCTTTTTTTTTTTTGTTGTTGTTTTGTTTTTAAAGGTGCTTTGGGATTATATCTAAGAAACCATTGCTTAACTCAAGGTCATGAAATAGATTTTTCTCTCTCTCTTTTTTTAAGAGTTTAATAATTTAGCTCTTACATTTAGGCTTCTGATCTGTGAAATGACTTTTCACAGATGGCCCAGTACTAATAGTGCCTGGCTCAAAGGTTGTGAGGACTTAATAAGATAACACTTATATTGCAAACATATTAAAAGCTCAGTAGATGTTAATTGTTGTAGTTATTACACCTGAAAACAAATCAACTTGACTAAACAGAGTCCTTCAATATATTATGATTATACCTAAGCTACAGTGTTGAAAAATGAACCTTTCATCTAACTTTTTTTTTTTTTTTGCTTAAGAAATCCATATACTTTAAAAAATAGTTTTTATTCTCCTTTGATCCAAAAGGGTTAGGAACAATAACTCAGTAGTTACTTCCTGTATTAGTTTCTTATTTGCTGCTGTAACACTTTTTCACAAAGTGAGTGCCTTAACACACATGTACTTATTATCTTACAGTTCTGACTGGTGATGCTGGGCTAAAACCAAGTTGTCACAGGGCTGTGTTCCCTTCCTAAGGCTTTATGGGAGAATCCGTTTCCTTGACTTTTCCAACCTAAGGACACTCCTTTCCTCCATCTTCAAAGCCTGCTAGCAACGTTGTATCCTTCTGTGCCATTCATCTACAGTCTTATCTTTTACAGATGCTTATGATTATATTGGGCCCACCCAGATAATCCTATTTAAAGGTCACCATAATTAGTGACCTTAATTCCCCTTTGTCATGTAACATAGTCACAGGTTCTGGGAAGCAGGATGGGGATATCTCTGGGGTGATTATTCTGCCTATTATGCTTACTAATGATAATTTCTACAATCTGTGATTGACAAGTGTTTCCCTTTGATAGTTAGGGGCTCTAGACTTGGGACATGTGATAAATGAACATGAAATGCATGCCATCCCCCAGAATATATGGGAAAGTGAAATCTACCAATCTGCCCAGGAGACCCCTCTGTTTACCAGCGACTCTGTTTTTACAGAACAATCTTAGGTTTATAGTGAGGGGGGCTCTCCAGTCAGATGGTTCAGCCTTCCACTGACTGACTTTAGGAAAGCTGCCTGTACTCTCTGTGTTTGCATAGTTGCAGAGTCAGGGTGATGGAGATTAATGAGAGAATCAGTGGAAACCTTTAGCAAATCTCTTCCGTGGTAGCTGTTATTATTATAGATGTTGCCATTATTGGCCAGAAGCTATTTAGGATCTTGTAATGGCCTCTCAGCCATGAGATGAAAACTGAATTATGTATAATACGAGTTTAATGTCAAGTCAATTTCATTATATCTTTGGTCTTTGAAAAGCGGCAGTTGCTATATAATTTGTATAATAATTTTTTAAATGAATCTATTTCTGTGAAACAAACCACTACTGTATTTAGTTTTAAAAAACCTATTCCATGCAGCAAACCACCACGTACATGTTTATATATAACAAACCTGTACATCCTGCACATGTACTCCGGAACTTAAAAAAAAATGTATCCATTTCCTGATCAAGGTAGATAGGCAGTTGCGAAGATGAAACAATCAAATGTTCAGATGATCAAATGGAGCCCTTAGCAACTACTGCCTAGCACATGTAAGTATACTCAATGAATGCTGTCAGATACCTTGTATTGTGTCAGTATCTGTTTGGGAAGGCTCTGTGTGCAGGTACTATTCTGTTTTCCATCCAAACTTTTAACTTTTAAATTTTGTTCTTTTTTTTTTTTTTGAGACAGAATCTTGATCCGTCACTCAGGCTGGAGTGCAGTGGCGTGATCTTGGCTCTCTGCAGCCTCTGCCTCCCAGATTCCAGCAATTCTCCTGCCTCAGCCTCCTGGGTAGTTGGAATTACAGGCATGAGCCACAACGCCTGGCTAAGTTTTATATTTTTAGTAGAGATGGGGTTTCACTATGTTGGCCAGACTGGTCTGCCTGCCTTGGCCTCCCAATGTGCTAGGATTATAGGTGTGAGCCACCGTGCCCGGCCCATCCAAACTTTTAAAAAATAAAATATGCAAAGTAGTGAAACATAAAACAGAAAAATCACCGGTAGTCATGGCCCTTACATAGTATACGATAAGCAGTGCAAATCCCTTCTTCTGCCCCATGTGGGCTAGATTCTTTTCCTTCTCATCAACCCCCTTCTGTAACCCATGGTTGATAATGTGGTGGCCATCCTTCCTTAATTTTTCTACGTTTTTTATAATCAAGTCTGCAAATGAGCATAAACTGTACAGGGGGCTTATTCATCTGTTGGATCAAAGTAATGATTTATTTTTAATGTTAAAATTTTTTTTCGAAAATGGATTCTTCACTCAAAGAGGAAACTTTAAGTCAGCTGTTAACCGTTTCTGACCCTGTGTAATCTTGAGTTTGAGTACTGAGACTTTCTGTGAATACATATGCAAGTTAGCTCTCCAAGGCTCTTCTCTCAATAGTTTTGGACCTCATTGTTAGTCATTTGAATCTCCTTAGTACTGTGGTTATAGAACTTTTGCTTTAAATCTTCTTCAGTGCTTTTGCAAGTATTTAGGCCAAGTTGGTAATTTCAGAATTAAGCATTGACTGAAATTAATCAGTGTATCTTAAGATGACAGCATAGGCTGGGCGTGATGTCTCACTCCTGTAATCCCAGCACTTTGGGAGATTGAAGCGGGGGGATCACTTGAGCCTGGGAGTTTGAGACCAGCCTGGGCAACATGGCAAAACACAGTCACTACAAAAAGTACAAAAATTAGCCAGGGCTGGTGGTGCATACTTGTAGTCCACAGCTACTCAGAAGGCTGAGGTGGGAGGATCACCTGAGCCCACAATGTCCAGGCTGCAGTGAGCCGTAATTGCACCAGTCCACTCCAGCCTGGGCCACAGAGTGAGATGATGTCCCCCCTGCCCTTCCCCCCCCCAAAAAAATTGATAGCATGTTCTCAGATCTCAGGACCACCCCCTTTTCAAGTTTGTCAAATGTGTTAGGAAACTAAGGACTGTGTTACAAGTGTCATTTTTTTTTCTTTGTTAGTGCTGTTATTTTCATGATAGTAAATGTTCCCATCACATGTAATCAATAACAGGAACTAGCTGGTAAGAAAAAGGTTAGAGTTACTTGCTACCACTTTTGCTTAACATCATACTTGTCACTTTCCAAAGATAGATCTTTTTTGGAGACCTTAAGGAATCAAGATCTTTCTCTCCATGGTGTGAATAAAATTCATTAGACTATTAGACTGTGACTTTAAAAGAAGCCTTGTGTTCCCACAGGAGAACTTTTCATCTAAGTAGACTTATAAATCTTTAGTTGAGTTTTTCTGGGAAGGGGCAGAGGCTATCAAATTAGGGGATAAATCTGTCAAGCGATTGTGCAATTCTTGGTCTTAGAAAGTTCTGAGATTCAACTTTACCTTTCTAAAGTTTGCTTTTTAAATCGTCTCACAGTTCCTTATGCAAGAACACACAGGCAAAGAAAACTGCATTGCTGGGTTGAAGATGAATTATTTTTGGAAAAATGTTGAGTGCTTTAGTGTATGGCATCTGATATAGTCCCCTCCCGGCCCTTCTTACCTTGGGCTGAGCCCTTCCAGAAGCAAATTTGGGACCTGCTTGTGTTCTCTTGAGACCAGAATATTCCATTTGTGCACATTTACATGGAGAAGAGGGCCACTCACATTAGCGCTGCCAGAGCCCCGGGTGTGATGGAAGAGGTCATACTGGCAGTAATGTGTACTGAAGCGTAAACTTAATAGTGAAGAAAAAAAATGAGTGAGGCTAAGTGGTTATTCCTGTGGAATTCTAGAGCATGACTAAGCAAAGTACAACTTTTGGAAAGTCAAAAAATTTTCATTTTGTGGGTTGCTACAGGGTTTCTTTTCCTGTGCACTGGTGACATTTTGGACTGGATAATTCATTGTCTGGGGTTTGGGAGCAGGCAGCTGTTCTGTGTGTTGCAGGTTATTTAGCAGTATCCCTGGTCTCGACCCCTAGATGACACTAGCACCTTCCTAATTGTGATAACCATTAATGTCTCTGGACATCCCCAAATGTCCCCTGGGGGGCATAACTGTCCCTGGTTGAGGACCTCTGGAGTATATTGGAATCTTTGGAAAATTATTAATAGGAACTTGATCCAAGATGCGAGTTGTCTTTTTAAAAGTCATTAAAAGTGAAGACACATTTTGACTGGCTTCAGTCATCTTAGTATTTTTCTGTTTGGCAAATGTTAAGAAGTTGGGCGGAAATCTAGAGTCAAAAGCCAGGTAGGTCTAAGTTTGAATTGTGGCTCTTTGACCTGAGTGGTCCTGGCAAGTTGCTTAACTGCTGTTTCCTCACCTGTGCAATTGAAGTCATGGTCTCCATCTTCTGGGTGTGGAGTGAGGACACAGATTGCATATGTAAAGGGCACTATATGGGGCTTGGAATGTGCTGGATATTCAACAAATGTTATCTTCCCTTTGAACCCTTCCTACATTTCTCAAAAGACTTTTCTATTTTTTTTTTTTTTTGAGACAGAGTTTCACTCTTGTTGCCCAGGCTGGAATGCAATGGCACTATCTTGGCCCACTGCAACCTCCACCTCCTGGGTTCAAGCGATTCTCCTGCCTCAGCCTCCCAAGAAGCTGGGATTACAGGCACCCGCCACCATGCCCAGCTAATTTTTGTATTTTCAGTAGAGACAAGGTTTCACCATGTTGGCCAGCCTGATCTCGAACTCCTTACCTCAGGTGATCCGCCAGCCTTGGCCCCCCAAAGTGCTGGGATTACAGGCGTGAGTCACTGCACCTGGCCGAACTTTTCTTTTTAAATTAATATTTTCTTCATTAAGTTAGTGCTGTAAACTGTGTATACATGGCTGTTGTGGGGCTTTAAAGAATACAGTATCTAAAATGGCCTAATATGATGTATGTACTCATTAAGTATTTGATGTCTGAATAAATGATGCCCACCATATGAATTATTATGCATACCTATTTAATCATGATTTACCACACTCTCTAATAGAACTATAGTAGTGTTAGTTAGGATTATTGTTTACTGCATGCCAGTTTTCTTGCTAAATTTTTTATATAATTTAATTTAATCTTTCACAGAAAACGTATGCAATGGGAACTATGATAATTCCATTTACAAATTGTTTACATGGAGGTCCAGAAATTACACAGCACTGCAGTCAAATAGGTGGGATTTGAAACCAGCTGTATACATTTGTTTTCTGTCTTTTAGGAGACCGAACATATTTTTCTTTTCCCTTTTCTTTTTCTTTCTTTCTTTCTTTCTTTTTTTTTTTTTGTGATAAGAGTCTCACTCTGTTGCCCAGGCTGGAGTGCAGTGGCACAACAATCATGGCTCACTGCAGCCTCAACCTCCCAGGCTCAAGTGATCCTCCCACCTTGGCCTCCCAAAGTGCTGGAATTACAGGTGTAAGCAACCGCACTTTGCCATGAGCATGGTTTTCAAGTCCATTTGGTATTTATGCCAAATATAGTCCCTTTATTTTAGTAAAATGGTGATAATGAACCTGATATTTATTTGCCAGTACTTACTTTTTTTCTTGACACATAGTATTTTCCAGTCATTCGTCTAAGTACATCACAAATGGTGACTAATTTAACACTCACAGCAACCACTTGATTAGGCACTGTTAGGGTCTCAATTTTATAGATGAGAAAACTGAAGCCCAGAGAGGCTAAGGAACTTCTCTGAGGTCACACAGCTAGTGGGCACATTATCTGTATGTTTGCTTCTCAAAAGTCGAATATTTCCCTTAATAAATATAATTTTAGAATCCAGAAAGTCTTTGAGTTTTCACTGTTTGCGTTTTGTTCATACATTCTTTATCCTTGCACATGCTCACTTACCCTACAGTCCATCTACCCACAGCCTTGGTTGGGCATCTACTATGTTCCAGGTGCTGTGCTAGGCCCCAGTGCCCTTCAGGGAGATGAAAGATGAAAGCAAGGAGAGGGTAGAAGAAGGTTCCTTGTTGGAACCTGTAGTATAATAGAAATAGGGAGCCCTGTTCAGTGCAGACATAACCAGGGTATGAATGAAGCAGCCAGCGATGGATAGAAACAAAAGTGGCTGAGATGCAGAAAAGTCTGATGGAAGAGATCGAATGACTCTTTGTTCATGAATCACACAAATGTCTTTCAGCTGCTCCAGGCTGGAGGCCTGTGGATTCATGTTTTACATTAAGTTCGTGGTTATTCTGTGTGTGTGTTGCGGGGGGAGTACCGTTTTCTGTTGCTGTCATGAATTCTTTTTCATTGGGATGCCTGAAAGCTGGCATTAATTATTGTAGTAGTGTGTCTGCCCAGAGATTTCCTGCAGCTGCCTGGAAAACCAAATATTCGAGGAGAGCCAGAAAATCACCCCAGATGTGTTCTATTACAGTTTAGAAATCAGCCTGTACAAAACTGATGTCCAATTTATAATTTAATATATTTGACAAGATCTCTTTTTATTATGTGTTTAAATAAGGGTTACCATTTTTAAAAATTGTGTTTCCTGGGACTCAGAGGCTTTGAAAAATTTTTGGACATATATCTTCCATTCTCCTACCTAATCACTTTTTTTTGACATTAATATTTGTGTGGCCTTTTTAAAAAAACAATTGAGAGTAGGATTTAATTAATGGAACGTAAAATATTCAGAAGCCATTAAAAAAAAAAAAAAAGAAACCCAACTATCTGCCAGTAGTGTTTCATATAGCAAGCAGTAAAGAATGCTACATTGATTTTTAAAATACTTTCTGCACCACCTATGTAGAAGACAGGAGGATGAGCAATTTCAAAAGGAGTGGCAAAAATTGCAAACTAAGTAGGAAGGGCAACAAAAAATTCTTATAGTAATTTATTTGACTAGATTTGGGGCACACTAAGTAAGTACGGGATTTATGGCAAAAATGTTTGTTTAATGTTTTTGTTTTGCAAATAATTTAAATTCATCAAAGAATAATTAGAAACTTTTTTTTTTTTTAAAGACAGGGTCTCACTCTGTGACTGAGGCTGAAGTGCAGTGATGTGATCATGGCTCACTGCAGCCCCAACTTCCCAGGTTCAGGTGATCCTCCCACTTCAGCCATTGGATAGCTGGGACTACAGGCATGTCCAGCTAATTTTTTATATTTTTGGTAGAGACACGGTTTTACCATGTTTCTCAGGCTGGTCTTGAACTCCTGGGGCTCAAGCAACCCGCCCACCTCCGCCTCTGAAAATGCTGGGATTACAGGTGTGGGCTACTGTGCTTGACCAGAAACCACTGTTAAAAAGAACTATATAGTATTACCTTTCATAACCATAGTTACTACTTTGGTGTATGTAACTGCACATTTTTTGTCTGCATATCCATTCACATAATGAACTATGTTTTCTTTAAGATGCTTTTTTTTTTTTTTTTGGCAGAGTGGGTGAGAAGAGAAAAAAACACTTAAAAAAAAATTTTTTTTTTCCAGAGAAGGTCTCACTCTGTTGCCCAGGCTGGAGTGCAATGGCACAATCTAGGCTTACTGGAACCTCCAAGTCCTAGGCTCAAATGATACTCCTGCCTCAGTCTCCCAAATAGCTGATACTACAGGCATGTATGACCATGCCTGGCAAATTTTTTTGTATGTTTTTGTTGAGATGGGGTTTTGCCATGTTGCCCAGGCTGGTCTGAAACTCCTGGACTCAAGGAATCTATCTGTCTTGGCCTCAGAAAGTGCTGGGATTACAGGTGTGAGTCACCACGCCCAGCCTGAAAATACTTTGTTATATTCACAGGATTTCAGAAATTTTAGAATTAAAAAAATGCATTTGAGATCAATCAGTCTGTAGGTTACATTCACGTGGCTCTTTGGGTTGATAAGAATGATGATGATAATAAAAATAGCCAATATTTATTGAGCTCTTATTATATGCTGGGTACTATGAAATTCATATACATTGTCTCGTTTCACTACTATCCCATGATGTTGACAACATTTTTATCCTAACTTTATAACTGAAGCTTAGAAAGGCTAAGTAATTGACTCATGTAGCAATCAATAGTGAAGAAAGAAATCAAAGTCTTCTCCCTACTGCCTAAGGCGAGTTAGTGTATCTTAGAACCCCTTGTTAGGCACAGAACATAGGCCCAGTACTAGTTGGCTCTTTGGTTGAATTTCTTGTTTTCCTCTTACGTAAAAATCACTTGTGATCTATATGTTCCATGTACTTGTTCATCACCAAATAGGAAAACATTTTGTGTATGCCGTTTCTCTTAGGCAAGCAGATGTGAAATGTCAGGGTTAAGAATGGGTGCACAGTATATCCATAAACTATGTAAACAAAAGCTTGGTAGACTCTGAGTTTTTAGGGGACACAAGCCAACAGGATTATAAGGAAAGTATGAAAGCACTTATTATAAATTCTTTTCCACCAAAACCTGGACATTCAAAATAAGGAGAATTTTGCCCCAGGAAGATTTTGAATATATAACAAACATGGACTTCAGAAACTAATTATCCAAGAGGGATACAGGACACAATTTTTGCTCATTTCAAATACATTTTCAATAAATTCATGGGTGAAAAACATCACAGGGAGATGGTGGAGACAACAGTGGTATTAAGATAAGTATCTTCCACGCCTTTGACAGTAACATCAAAGATGATAACTACCATTTCACCCTGCTCAGGACTTCTTTGCTTGTGTAAAACAGAATTTTGGTTTAGCTGGAATTATATGTCAGATATAGAAGCTCATAACTAGGAAAAGTTTCACCCAATGTTAGAACAAAACCTTATTGTTAGCAATTAATTTTTTTTTTTTTTTTTTTTTAACTAGCCAGAGGATCTGGGGCTATGGAAACAGATGCCCATGTGCCACTTAGTTACTGGGATGGTTAGCATTATGGGAATCTGTAGTGTGTAATTTCTGTAATAAACCTGTTTATCCTTTGGAATTTTTTCTCTTCCTGTGAAGTTTCCTTCATATCGTTCCCGGGAAGAAATTGTTCTAATTTGTACCTTGTTCAGCAACCACAAGTAATTTGTATTAAAAGGAAAACACAATGAGATATAAAAATTTTAATCTTTATATCGAATTTAAAAAAGTCATTAAAATGAAAGACTCAAGTATGATTAAGGCATAAACACTCGAATCAAGGCAGTCTGAGACCCAAAGAAAGCAAATTAGAGTACAGTTACATTTTCCTTCTGAATTCACCATGTTCTCCAGAAGGTAGGCTTGTGAACTTCTAGATCATAAACAAGGAGACTGTAACTTAGAATTCCAAGGCATATATATCAGCATCAGAGCCAGACAATCCAAGTGATATGGATAGACCTTATGCTAGTATATTCTGAGTTTACCTACCAGTGATCCCACCCCCACTCTTTTTTCTTTTTGTCTTTTTTTTGAGACAGTGTCTTGTTCTGTTGCATAGGCTGGAGTGCAGTGGCCCCATCATAGCTCACTGCAAACTCCACCTCCCAGGCTCAAGTGATCTTCCTGCCTCAGCCACCTGAGTAGCTGGGACTACAGGCATGCACTACCATGCCTGACTAATTTTTTAATTTTTTATAGAGATGAGGTTTCACTGTGTTGCCTAGACCAGTCTTGAACTCCTGGGCTCAAGTGATCTTCCTGCCTCAGCTTTCCAAAGTGCTTGGATTACAGGTGTGAGCCATGGTGCCCGACCCCCAACTCTTAAGGTTGTTAATCTTTTGGGGGTGTTGGCTGTTGTTTTAATATATTACTCCTACATCATAGTGATTCAGGGTTGGTGAGAACTTGAGAGCTCTTTTTCTACTCTGTCAGGTACTTTTATGAATACTTTACACATATGATTTCATTTATTTCTTACAACAGTCCTGCCAGGCAGGTAGAGTTTTTTGCCATTTACCAGATGAGGAAACTGGTCCGTGGTAGATCAAAGAGGAGGCTGGTGTGAGGTGGAGTCTGTATCTTCACCCAGTTCTGCAGACCTCGTGACCTCTGTGCTTCCTGGTAACTTTCATCTGGTAGTCTTTCAATTCTTGCCTACTCCCATTGCTTCCCCTCCTTAAATTCACATGCTGTCAATTGCTTTCTGTGCATCTTTTCTGTCATTTGTAAATGCAAGAAATTCTCATCAGCCTGTGCAGTAATCAGGAACTGGGTCGTAAAACCAGGTCCCTGGAAACATGTCTTGTCTCAAACTTAGACTCATTTACCTGCAATACTGCCCTCAGTGAGCCTGAAGTTTGTTAGCTTCCTGATTTATGAAGCTTATCCTTATGCTGTCTCGTTTTCCTTTTCTCTGCTCCCTGTTTGCTTCCTCTGTGTTTGCTTCACTCTCACGAAGTGTTCTCCATGTGGCAGCTCCTGGCCTACTTCCTTCTTATGGCTGCTGATCCCAGGGAAAGAGGTGTCCCTCCCTTCTAGCACCATGATCATTCTCTGCAGAGAACTCAGTTGGCTCAGTTGGGTCTTTTGCCTACATTGGTGGTGTTTGGCCATCCTAGGTCCCATGCCCACTCCTGTGGTGAAAAAGCCAGGGTCTCATGATGGACAGCTGTACTCGAGTCCCCCCTGAATCAGTGCAGAAGAGACAAAGAAGGAATGGCTTTTCTCTATGATCTGACAATGTTAACAGGGAGACACAGGTTCATAAAGTCTCTGTTTTTATGAGGAAAGAGGAAATTGGCCCCTACAAGGAAGGGATTGGGCCTAATAGGTTATATTGTTGTTGTTGTTGTTTTCTTTTTCTTTTTCTTGAGACGGAGTCTTGCTCTGTCGCTCAAGCTGGAGTGCAGTGGCATGATCTCAGTTCACTGCAACCTCCGCCTCCCAGGTTCAAACGATTCTCCTGCCTCACCCTCTCCCTGGGATTACAGGCACCCACCACCAAGTCTGGCAAATTTTTGTATTTTTAGTAGAGACAGGGTTTCACCATCTTGGCCGGGCTTGTCTTGAACTCCTGACCTTGTGATCCACCCGCCTCGGCCTCCCAAAGTGCTGGGATTATAGACGTGAGCCACCGCGCCTGGCCAGGTTATAAAAGATGCAACACTATTCTTTTAAAATAGTCAAACCATAAATTAAGGTCTTACATGATCTAGCATCATAGAATGGACTTCAGACTCCAACTAGTCCCTGCTTCTCATAGCATGCTCCATACAGCATTGGGGATTCCTGGGTTAGGCTGACGGAGAGTCAAATAATGATGAGGCTTATTGAATAAAATTAAATCCATTAGATTTTGTTTTTTATTAAAGGTTTCAAAATTTTTTGTGCTGACTAGCTTATTTGCTTTCTAATGCTAGCAGAACATAAAACATTATAAGCTAAATAGCAAATAACTATTAATCACATTTGGAGAAGGCTGGTTATACCTTATTTTGATAGCTAGTTTTAAACAAATTGCAGACATGTAAACTGTGGTTGTGCTTTTATATTACACAGTTGTAAAATTTTCTTTATTTATGATGAAATAAAATATCTCTATGTTTCCCTGTGTTCTGTAAAGAGATACTCAATTCCCCATGGTGCTATACTACCTGAAATAATTAAGAAACACCTTTAGGACTTTCCACCTCATATTCACCTACTATCTGAGCTGATATTTGCTGAGTAATCTTCTTCTTTTTTTTTTTTTGAGACATTGAGACAGATTCACTGTCTGTCACCCAGGCTGGAGTGCAGTGGCGCAATCTCGGCTCACTGCAACCTCCGCCTCCTGGGTTCAAACGATTCTTCTGCCTTAGCCTCCTGAGTAGCTGGGACTACAGGTGCATGCCACCACGCCTGGCTAATTTTTGAGTTTTTAATAGAGACGGGGTTTCGCTATGTTGGCCAGGCTGGTCTCGAACTCCTGGTCTCAGGTGATCTGCCCGCCTTGGCCTCCCAAAGCGCTGGGATTACAGGTGTAATCTGTAATACCACACCCTGCCCAGTAATCTTCTTTAAAAATAAAATAATTTGCTGGGCGTAGTGGCTTGCGTTTGTAATCCCAGCACTTTGGGAGGCCGAGGTGGGTGGATCCCGAGGTCAGGAGATCAAGACCATCCTGGCCAACATGGGAAAACCCCGTCTCTACTAAAAATAGAATAACAAATTAGCTAGGCATTGTGGCACATGCCTGTAGTCCCAGCTGTTTGGGAGGCTGAGGCAGGAGAATAGCTTGAACCAGGGAGTCAGAGGTTGCAGTGAGCTGAGATTGTGCCACTGCACTCCAGCCTGGTGACAGAGCGAGACTCCACTTCAAAATAAATAAGTAAATAAATGAATAATAATTTACTAAAAAAGGATACGCCTATATGCAAACATCTAATATTTTTCTAATGCTCACATTACCTATTAAAAGCGTCTTTCATACCTGTCCCTCAGCTCTCATGGTGTGTGAGTCATACTTTGAGAAACACTTGAGGCACACAGGTATCATTTACACAAGAGTAAACTGAGGCATGTAGAGTACCTTGCCCCTATTAAGGGTTGCTGGACATTATCAGAACAAGAGCTGGCCAGTAGGTTTCCTCGTGTCAGTTTCTTCCTGCATGTGGCAGGATGGATGGCAGCTTAAATCACCAATGCCCTACGGTACCTAGAAGGCAACTAAAAGATGAACATATGGTAGCATTTTTCATACTTTTAATAATTAGTGCTTGACCAATTTTGATGAAAAAACTGGGAATTCTGATGTTAGTTTTCTATGAGACAGTCTTTGGAACTAGGAGAAGTCATAGATTCTCTGGGAAATGCTGAATGGCCACATAGGCCTTGACACACTGGTTGTATTTCCGCAGGCAGGAGTCTAAAGTAAACTCATGGTAAGCAGACAGAGCAGTTTTTGCCAGTGATGTGTCTTCTTCTGCCTCTCTCACCTTTCTTGTCCTCTCAGTAATAAGTTCATGAGAGCAGTAATAGCGTCATGGGCCCAAGATAGCAATCCTCCCAGGTGGCACGTAAATCTCCTCATGGTGAATTTTGAAAGTGAACATCTTTGCCCAAGGGCCCTGTTGGATACGGTGACTTTAGTTGGAGGTTTTGACAGGAGAGGCTATCTCATTGATGGTTATTCAAGCTACTTTATTGGGGAAGTGATGCAACAAAGGAAAGCTCTTTCCAGCCACCTTCTATCCGAAAACCTGAACTTGAAGATGCTTTCTCACCTTTTTTGCTTTTAACAGGCACTGTTACATAGAGATAGTAGGCACATGTTTAAACCCAGGTAGACACTTATTTTCCTTGGTGTCCAGAGACACGTGTTATCAACATCTACATCTTATCATCAAAGTCAAATAGGGAATGGTGTTCCATAAAGTATCTTCCCGGCTATGGCTTCTTCATTTTTCAATTGCATGTCCATCACCTTGAAATGCTGTGAAATTGCAGCTTGTACCTGGATGGGGCCTGGGACTGTTTATTTCTAGGAGGCTTTGTGTGATATTGATGAACTTTATTTTTATTTATTTTATATTTTTTTCTTAGAGTCTTGCTCTGTTGCCCAGACTAGAGTGCAGTGGTGCGATCATAGATTACTGCAGCCTAAAACTCCTGGGCTCAAATGATCTTCCTGCCTCAGCCTCCTGAATAGGTGGGACTACAGGTACACAACATCATGCTCTGCTACGCTTATGAACTTTCAGTAGGAAGTTCAAAGTGCATGTGCAATGTGAGCTCATTTTTATAAAAAGATCAAAAGAAAACCAAGTAAAAACCCCATTATATGCATATATGAGGATTATATACCTAAGTAATCATTTGGTTTTGTCTACTCATTATTTATTTTTGTCATCAGAAAAAAACAGATCGACAACTTTTAAAGAATATTTTCCTATTATTTTCTTCAGTAAGAAAGCCAATATTGAGTTCAAATTTTGCAATTTTTTAAAAAAGGCATTTCTTTTTTTTCAGGCACAGTGGCTTTAAAATTGAAATTCATCTATTTAAGTTACCAAGAGGCTCTTTGCTGGTTTCAAGTTTCAAGGAGTTTCTTAGCACTAGGTTTGCTTTGTCAAAATCCTGGTGGGCTACAGTAAAATGACACTGGAAAATTTGCTTTGTCCCTGGAGTTTAAAGGGGAAAATATTATTCTCTGTACGGAGCAGTTTTTATCTTCTTAAACACATTTCTCACATTTTCTAAAAGATAATGATTTCTTTAAAGTAATGCCACTGTAGTATTTTCTAAAGCAGAGATATTAAAAATTAAATTGTAGGAAGGTTCAAACTGGGACTCCTGGGTGTTCTACCACAACTGGAAAAATCTGAGCCTCCACTGCTGCATTTCATCTTTGCCATTTATTAATAGATGTGAATAAAGTCATTCTACCCATAGCTGGCTGTTATTATGTGAGCCTTGCAGGAGTGATTAGTTTTTTAGAAAGCATTCTAACTTTCTGCTATTTGATTTCAATAGTTTTATTTTTGGTACTTTAGTGAAGCCAAACAATGAAGAAAAAACTTGACTGAGACAAGCAACCTTTGCTTTACCACTTCTTGAATTTAATATGGTGGCACCAGTATACTTAAGTAATTTCTTTTTTTTTTTTTTGAGATTGAATCTTGCTCTGTCACGTAGGTTGGAGTCCAGTGGCGTGATCTTGGCTCACTACAACCTCCGCCTTCCGGGTTCAAGTAATTCTCCTGCCTCAGCCCCCTGAGTATTTGGGACTACAGGTGGGCACCACCATACCTGGCTAATTTTTGTATTTTTAGTAGAGACGAGGTTTCGTCAAGTTGGCCAGGCTGGTCTAGAACTCCTAACCTCAAGTGATCTGCCTGCCTCAGCCTCCCAAAGTGCTGGGATTACAGGCATGAGCCACCACACCCAGCCTTCTTAAGTAATTTTTAAAGCAACTTGTGTAAAGGGTTGCTAGTAGGAATAGAATGCTTGCCTATTTTGGTTGTGTTAAAACACAAAATTTCAACAAATTAAGTTTAAAGATCTTATTTGCTTTTAGTAGCAATTCATGAATTGGAGAGCATGACATCCAAAGATTTAGAAAAGGCACTCCATTGGGCATGGCAGAATGGTCAGTTTTTATATGATAGCTTAAGCCAGGAACAATGAAATTGCATAATACAAAAAGTGGTTTGGTTTACATTCAGCTACATCAGATTGCTTTTCCTGTAAGGGTTAAAGCAGAGGTGATTTCCCTTTCATGCCAGCTAGAACTGCCTGAGGATTTGGCTGTCATCTTTTTTGTCATTTCTCCTAAGCTTAGACACTTTCGTTTTGTTTTGGTGAATGGAACCTTAGCATGAGTAACCCCATTTTGGTTTGGTCTGTTCTGTTGGGGCCTAGTGCAGGAGATCAGTCCAAAACAATGGCCTCCTAACATAAATTTCATGTAACAATTGTCAGAGCTTCATTTAGGGGAAGTTCTTTCTTGAGGGAAGGATGAATGTCTTTGAGCTTTCTAAATACTATAAAACTATTCTCCAATTTAGGATGACAGGAATTTTGAAAATGCTTTGAGTAAAGTCTTTATTTATTTATTTATTTTTCTTTTTTCTTTTCTGTGTTTTTAGTAGAAACGAGATTTCACCATGTTGGCCAGGCTGGTCTCGAACTCCTGACCTCTAATGATCTACCTAATGTGGCCTCCCAAAGTGCTGGGATTACAGGCATGAGCCACTGCCCTGGCCTAAAGTCTTTATTTAAAAAAAAACTAAACTGTGGGTGAGTCAGAAAGAGATACTATATATAATTTTGGATCTGTAAGAAATATAATAGAACTTGGGGGATAACACTCTTGCTTGGGTCAGGCAGGTAAGTTAAATGTGTGAATAGGTGATTATTGATAAATAGAGAGGCAGACTTGATGATCTGGAGAGTTCATGCTAACCAGACAGAACATGTGTGCAGATTGATTTTGCGTGTCATGATTCTGTCATTCCTGCTACCTAATCTAGACCATGCACTTATGTAAGAAAAAAGAGAGAGAAATGGAAACTCAGAGAGGGCAATATGAGCTGCCCAAGACGGTAGTTTGTTACCAACCAAATTCGGACTAGAACCCAAGCATCTTTTATCCCCAGGCTAGTGTGCTTTCTCTTATTCTGTTGTTATTATTACTATTTGAGATGGAGTCTCGCTCTGTCACCCAGGCTGGAGTGCGGTGGTGTGATCTCGGCTCACTGCAACCTCTGCCTCCCAGGTTTAAGCGATTCTCCTGCCTCAGCCTCCTGAGTAGCTGAGATTACAGGTGCCTGCCATCACACCTGGCTAATTTTTTATTTTTAGTAGAGACAGGGTTTCACCAGATTGGCCAGGCTAGTCTCAAACTCATGACCTCAAGTGATCCACCTGCCTTGACCTCCCAAAGTGTTGGGATTACAGGCGTGAACCACCGCACCTGGCCTCTTATTCTGTTATAATAATGACTGTGATTAAGATAATTCTTGCGGCCAAGGGCCGTGGCTCATGCCTGTAATCCCAGCACTTTCGGAGGCCTAAGCAAGCGGATCACCTGAGGTCAAGAGTTTGAGACCAGCCTGACCAACATGGAGAATAGCTGTACAATCCCTTGCAACGTAGTTTCGAATTTCTATTATCCACATCCTCTTTGGAAACAATCTAGTTTATGTTCCTCCTAAAATATGGTACCCGGAAAGAATCACAATAGCTTGGGTATATTCTAGCTGTTGTCCACCAGGCCAGGAATTGGGACTCCTTCTCCCTTGTTCTATATAACATACTACATTGAATGTAGCCTTAGCTTATTAAACTCCCGATTTCTGAGTTGAAGAAGGTATCCCCCACTTTACCCAAATGAAGTTTTTTTGAAGATTAGTTTGTTGACTTGTGCCTTATATATAGAAAGAGCTGTGCTAAATCTATGAGTTTTAATTAATACCAAATATGTTAGGAAGGCAAATGTAAATATCCATAGCTGTTAAATAAACAAGCAGGAAAATGTTAGGGATACTTTAGTCCTGCCTACTCATCTCAACTTAATAAGCAGGGAGAAGAAAGCCACAGATGGGACCGAGGCTGGGATGATCAGATGAAATTATTTAGTTAGGTCAGCAGATGTTTTGGTGATACTACCAGGGTTCACAAATGTTTTAAAAATTTAGGCAGATATTGCAGAAAGTGACTTTTGTATAGGAAGAATCATTGCCTTGCTTAGAAGCAAGATTGAGAAAGACAGAGAAATCCGAAAATGGCAACCCATGTTGAAGACTGTCCATTGACTCATATAATGGAAATATCAGTAGATTTCATGGGGAAGGAATCACTAGCATTCCCCAGCCAGTGATTAAGTTCTTTACAAAATTAATTCCAAAAGGCCATACAGCCTCTGGTTGAATATTTCTAAAGAGCAGGAGCTCAAACTTCTCAAAGCAACTTAAGGTTAGAGGAAAGGCACCACAGCCTCATGTATCTGGTATTAGGTTGTCCTGGGCCCGCATCCTGACTCTTCCAACTCTCTAGCTAAATGACTTTGGATAAATTACTTCAATGTTTTAAAATTCAATTTTCTTTATTATGTAAGGTAGAGTAGTACACCTCTCCTAAGTTTGTAAAGGGCATTAATGAGACTCTGGAGCTTAATAAGCAGTGGAACATTGGTTTCTTTATAGTTGTCCCGCCAGTGCCACAACCAAATGCTTGGCCTTACCTCAAATAAAAAAGTGCTTAATGGCAATCCTGTTATGGGATCATGGGATCAGTAGCCTTTCCCCTCCTTTGGTAAAGGTTCATTCCCAAAACCAGACCTATAAGTAGGATTCATTGTCTTTGCCAAATGTTTTTATTCTACAACAGTCGATCACATATGTTATACTTTTAATGGGAACATGCAAGTCAGATAATGTTAGATAAATTCTGTAGCACTGAGGACACCATGTTAGGTGCCATCCATTGACTTCCATGACGGGAATGATGCATTCCTTACCTTGCGGACACAGGCCCTTTATGAAAATCAGCCTCACTGTTAGGTTGACTTAATTTGGTTCCTATAATTTCTTTAATGATTGTATCCATTTTTCTGCCATCTTCTTGGTTCAGTGCTGAAACCCCAGAAAATTAGTACATAGTCTGTTGCCATGTCACTTTGTGAGCCAAGTAAAAAAGGACAAAACAAGCAGTTCTGTTTTTAAATATCTAGGAGAAATCAACAAGCTTCAGGCATATACTGAATCTGTGTGTTTACACCTATGCTTATTCCAGAAACTAAAATAATTTCTGAAATTCCTTTCAAAAAGCCAAGCTAAATGACACGACTTTCTGACTGCATTCTAAAGAAGATGCTTAAAAAAAAAAAAGAAAAAGAAAAAGGAAGCTGATTTATGGTGGATGGTAGATGTCTGCTGTCTGCTTTTGATGAATTTTTCCCCTAAGCATTCTGTAGAGTGAGGTGATCTTTCCAAAAGGCCTCAGCTGTCATCCTTTTTTAAAACTTTAAGGTAAATTGAACTTTGATTTAGAGTAAAAAGTGAAGAACCAAATTAAATAAACTGATGTTCCTTTTCTTCTAAAATGTTGGTTCTTTTGAAAACATAGCAAACATAGTAAAATAGAATATCAGCAACCCTTGCAATGTCAGAGCTAGACATCCAGCTTTTCCTTTCCTTTTTGAATAGTGGGGGAGAGGGGAGTGGACAGGAGTGGGAGAAGCATAGAGAATGAATCACAACCATAAGTAATATCATGCTGGCTTGCATTACATTTTTACCTGAGAATCTCTTGATCATTAAGTATCATGCCATTTTCACGTCTACATTCTTTTTTATGGTGGGTGGGTGGGTGTGGAACTAGAAATTTTTATTACTGTATTTAAGGATTTCATGTTGATCATAAAAGGAAACGGAAGACCATAGACCATGTTAATACCCAAACTATAATTCTTTTGAACAACAAGGTTTTGTTTTTTTTTTTTCTTTTTTTCTTTTGAGACAGGGTCTTGTTCTGTCATCCATGCTGGAGTGCAGAGGTATGGTCTTGGCTCACTGCAACCTCCACCTCCGAGGGTAAAGTGATCCTCTCACCTCAGCCTCCCCAGTAGCTGGCACTAAAGGTGCCAGCGACCACACCTGGCTAATTTTTTTATTTATTTGTAGAGATGGGGTTTCTCCATGTTGCCCAGGCTGGTCTTGAACTCCTGTGCTCAAGTGATCCTCCCACGTCAGCCTCCCAAAGTGCTGGGATTACAGATATGAGCCACTGTGCCTGGCCTCAGGATTTTCTTTTATTTCTTTCTTTTTTTTTTTTTTTAAAGCACTTGTGCGATATGAAATATGCCTATGCTTCCACCTAGAAGACTGTGCTATTTTGTTACCATTTGTGTAGGGAAATGCTTATGGGCACAGATATCCCATTCAGACAGTCTGGGTTGGAATCCAGCCCTTGTGCTTAGCAGCTTTGTGACTTGGGAACGTTACTTTTTTTCTTTATGCCTCAGTTTTCTGGGGGTTGTTTTGAGGATTAAATGAGTTACTATATAAAAAGTGCTTGATAAGTGATGTGTGCTATGTAAATGTTGTTATTGTAGGATAGGCAAACTTTTACCTTCACCTTCCTAGTTTTTTTCAGCCAGGCCTGAGAATTAAAGCACTGTGAGAGTCACAGGAGAAAAGCTTACAAATTTATGTAATATAAGTCTTTTGTGACATGGGAACCCTTATATGGAAATATAGATCTAAGGAAGTGGCAAAACCTAGATACTTTTATATTTGGTTGAACACAGAGAGGCAATTCTGGAAAAGTAACTGAATTATGTAGGGAGAATGAAGGAAGGTGAGAATTATTTTAACAAGGTCTGTTTATACAGAACTCTCTTGGTCTCAGCTTCCCATCCTTGATGATACGAATGTGACTTTCCTACTAGTATAGGGACGATACTTGCACATGGGGGTTTTATCACTGCTTTCAGGAAGGAAAAGAGTGGGGTCAGAGAGCCTCTTGCACTGCAGATATCCCCTTGAATGGCTGTTCCCCAAAGTAGTAGTGATGGTTCAAAAAATGTACCATCCCTACTTTGGGAAACAGATGTTGTTTCCATTATTGGTTCCAGATTATGTTGCAATGAATATCCTTGTATATAAAGTTGTGCCTGCATTTAGACCACATTCTGGAAGTGGTAGAGTGATGCTTGTATGAATTACTGTGCAGACCAGAGTTTCAGTCCTATCTGAGCCACTTACTAGCTGTGTGACCTTGTGAGATACTCAATTTCTGAGGACCTCAGTTTCCTCATCTATAGAACAGGAAAAACAGTAATACCTATGTCAGTGGGTGGTTGTAAGAATTCAATGAGAAAATCATGTAGAGGACTTAGCAGAGTGCCTAACCTATAATAACACACCCATGTTATATAACTAAAGAAACAAATAGAAACAAAGTAATTATTGTTACTGATAGCATTTTTGTTTCCCTGGGCCCTGCTTATGATTCTCCAGTGAATGAACAAATGAACAATGAGTAGTTCACCCTTTTCTTGGGATCATTATAATGTAAAATAATGATGGCATCCTTTGGAGATCTGTGTGTTTTTTCTTCCTGTTTTTTTTTCCCGCCTTCCTATTCTTTGTACTTCACTTGTCCACCTGCTGTGCAGTAATGAGATTCGTAGGAGAGGCTGGTGTTTGGAGAATGAACTAATGCCTTGCAAGTCGCCTCTGCTACATGTATCTCCTTTATCATCAGCAGTCTCTAACCAACTATTTAGACTTTCAAAATCTGAGACGGAAGAAATGGGTGTTCAAGGAGCTGAACTGTTAGTGGGACCCACTTCAGGAGGCGTTTGTGATTCTCGTTGGAGGGGGAAAGGAACCACTTGAGCTGTGATTGTTCATAGACTGCCCTCCTGGCAGGCGCTGGCTGCTGGAAGTGGCTTATACCTAGTGAAATGCAGCCATTCTGGGGTATTGTGAGCCCTGGATAGTGAGTTACCGTAAAGAAAAAATGAGGCAGTTCCCACCACCACCCTGCTGACCTCCTGAAAACTTTTTAGGCACTTACTCCATTCTGCTCTATTGAGGTGTGGATACGGAAGGGTTAAGCAGTCCCCATTTTGTGTCTATTTAAGCCCATTTAAGAACAAGATGGAAAATGCAGCTTTTCATCTTGTCAAGACCATTTTTCATTTCTCACAGTACCATCCCCACACCTGACTTGTTTTCACAAGCACTTGGGAGCTCAGCAGTCCTTGAAGGGAGGGTGGAGATGAAACAGATCACATTCCCTAGTGAGTGGTACTGAGAGGCAAAAACAATCAGTTTTACCTGCAGCTATCATGGGCATCTGTTTTCTGTGGTTAACACGAAATTGTGCATTCTAGGTTCATTCTCGGCTGGTTAATGAGGAACCCGCTGGCTGATGGAATAAAGACTTCTTTTGTGGCATTGTGCATTTGGTTTGTGGCTGGCTTGAAACAAAATGGCTTGCTCCTCTTAACCTCCCTGTGTTTGCCACTAGAAAGGAGACAGACATAAAAGCGTTTGGAGAGGTTAGAAATGAAACCTCATGTAATTACTATAGGAAATGGCTTAACATTGTTGGAATTTAGCATTTTGCTGCAGTTCTGAAAGTCCTTACTTGACAAGACTGGTACTAGGTCTATTGGAAATGTAATTTATCCTTTATAAAAATGTCTAACAGTATTCTTCATTTGACTCCATTTGTCCTCTTTAGTTGGACAGGACAAGAATCTTCCATTTTAATCTCGTATCTGATAATTATTACCCTGTAATTTAGTTCACAATCATATGGATGTTAAGTTGGGATGTCTGAGAGCTGTTTTCCCTAAAACATACCATCTTTTGCCTAGTACATCCCAGGGCGCTCTGGAAATTGAATGTGCCTGGTGAAAGTCAAGAGGACTTGAAGATTCCAGATCACATAAGTTGTTTAGCTGCATCTATCCTGTGGAAGGGCCCCCTTCTTTCATCCTCAGATATCTGCGTAACTTCAGTGATTGGGATCTCTGATTCTGTCTTCAGGGTACCTATCCGTCTATGGGCGCTACATATGTTTAAAATGGCAAACAAGCTCACTGCATGCAAAGACTGTTTCCTGCCTACCTCTACCCCTTGTTTCAAAGAAGTGTTTCTAGGAAGCCTCCCTCTGACTGGCCATCTCAGGAGTGTGGTTTCTTTCACTCCTTCTCAGAGGGGTCTCATCTGTTGAGATTTTATGTTCATGAGAACTTCCTTAAACCCTGTTTTTCACTCTTCTTCTATCATAAGGCAGTGTTGTGTGGTAGCTAGGGACAGAGGCTTTGCAGCCTGACCGTCTGGGCTCAAATTATAACTCTAGGCTGGGCCAGTGGCTCGTGCCTGTAACCCTACCTCTTTGAGGGCCAAAGGAAGAGGATCACTTGAGGCTAGGAGTTTGAGACCAGACTGGGCAACATAGGGAGACCCCATCTTTACAACAAATAAAACAATTAGCTGGGCGTAGTGGTGTGTGCCTGTATTCCTGTCTTATATTGCTATCTATTCCTATCTTCTGTATTCCTGTATTCCTGCCGCTTGAGCCTAGGAGTTTTAGGATGCTGTGAGCTATGATTGTGCCACTGCGCTCCAGCCTGGGTGACAGAACAAGACCCCATCTCTTAAAAAAAAAAAAAAATTACCGCTCTGTTACTTCCTTGCTGTGTGACCTTGGGCAAGTTTCTTATCCTTTCTGGTCCCCAGTTTCTTCCTTTAAAAAGAGAATAATAGTAGTCACTGCCTCTTAGAGCAGTATCTAGTGTGTCATAAACAATTATTAATCAGCAGACATTTATTGTGAACCTCCTGTGAGCTAGACATAGAGCTGGACATTATAAAGGAGGACGGGGAGGCGGAGGAGGAGGAGGAGGAGGAGGAGGAGGTTGAAGACAATGATGACAACAATCATAGTAACAGTGGTTAGCATTTATTTTCCATGTGCAGTATTCCAGACCCTATGTTGAGAGTTTGACCTGCATTATACCATTTGACTTCCAACACGATTCTATTATATGAAGGAAATACTTTCGTGCTCTCCAATTTTTGCTCAGGAAAGTGAAGGTTAGAAAGGTTGTGTAGCTTTCTAATAGTCAGGGCTAGTTACACACTAGAGCCAAAATTTGAATCTGGGCTAATTCTAGAGCCCTGAATCTTAATTTCAGTGCTATATCACTTAAATAAAAATGGGCCCCCTTTTGAATCTTTCTCACCTCTTCACTACCTCTTTAAATAAGGAAGTATAGACTCTGTCAGTTTTACTGGAACACATTTCACTTTCAAGCACACACTTGTTAGCCCCAGCTTTGCCCCATGACGTTGAAATGAAGACCTTTCTTTTATGCCTTTAATAACAGAAAAGGAAATAAATGCAAGTAAATGTTCAAGACTTCCGTTTGTTCGGTCTTGTGCTCCATATAACTTGAAATCAGCCTCTTCTACCCCCCACCCACGCTGCTGACTGAGATAGATAGTATTTTGCAGTAGATGCTTTTCTTGTGTGTTGGGTTTTCTATCCCAACCTTTTGGTTGCTTGCTCAAATACTGTTCTGGTATAATGACACACATTGTCCTGAGATCCCACTAATAAGAATAACAAGAGCAGCTGCCTTTTCTAGTTGAGTGCTTCTTTTGTGCTAAGCACAGATGTAAGGAACATTATCTCCTCTATTCCTCACAACACACCCCCATTTTATAGATAAGGAGACTGACAGTTAGGCGGGTTAAATGACATCCATGAATATATGGCATTGGATGAGATGGTTACAATTTTAGCAGCTCAGTTCAATATTTTAAAAACTGTCCTAGAGGAGGGCATCATGTATTGAGAAGAACAACACTAAAATTAGGGACTTGATCCGATTCCTTGCTCTCCTGCTCACCCATCGGGAGACTCTAGACGAGTTGCTTTTGACTTCCTTCAGTTTCAGTTTCCTTTTTATTTTTATTTTTTTGCACTGGGCCTAACAGTTCTCCTTTCTGGGGCTGTGGTAAAGAAAATATGTATGAGATCATATATGAGAAAGCTTGCAAGGATTAGATGGATTTAACATTTGAATTCTAACATTCACCAGCATATATGTTCCTTGAGTATCTTATTTTTAAAATGTGGGGACTAAGTAAACATTTGCCTATTTTTCAGAATTCTTGGAGGTGTTTGTTGGAGTCAGTAAAGAGTTTGGAGTCAGAAAGTTTACGTTTTTGAGAAACACTGCCCTCATTGAATGAAGGCAACAAAAATATTATTAATTGATTTCTCACAGTTTCTCAACCTTGCCATATTTGAGGCCGAATACTTCTTGTTGTAGGGGCTGTCCTGTGCATTGTAGGGTATTTAGCAGTATCCCTGGTCTCTACCCACTAGATGCCAGTAGCATCCTCCATTTGTGACAACCAATAATGTCTCCAGATGTTGCCAGATGTCTCCTGGGGCATGATATTCCCCCCCAGTTGAGAACCGCTGCTTTGGGAATATATATTGGAAATTAATTTACTTAACATATTATGAATATGCTGCAGACTGGGTAAAATGTGATAACGGGAAATGTATGGGCAGTTTGCAAAATCTGGCTCACTGAGGACCAGAGTGCTATTTTCAGAAATGAGCTCCAAGTGATTAAAAGAAAAGAGCAGTCAGACTGGATGTCTAATATTTGGGTTGTTTTGAGTATAATCAAATCAACAGTGTAAGTAAGCATCTTTGAAAAGGACGAATGACCTTTCTCTTTCTCCTTTCCCCGAGTTTTGTTTGTAAGCTTTATTTCTCTCCCCAGATGCTCCGCTTTATGTCTTGCTGTGGAAAGGTGATTGGCTCAACAGCTCCATTCTAGGGGGTCTTTTCTGCACCTCTCTGAAAAGAACCAACTAGGACTGGGAGATTTATCTCCTCGAGTCAACAGACCTTTGAAGTCAGCGAGTGTTGTTGTTGTTTTGGTTAGAACCCAGTTAATTTGACCCTAGGATTTGAGGTGCCTTAGAGCTCTGTGTGTGTAAGATGCTGTGACATCACAGAAATGGGTCTCTCAAGCCAGTTTTTCCTGAAGGAAGTTTCTGGAAAGAGAAGAAACGCTCTAAAGTATCTCTCTAGAGAAGATTATGTGTCTCTATTGTTTAAGGGAAATTGGGTGATACATTTAGTTAAAATTGAAGTTTGTCTTGCTTTCTAAACCAATGAATGTCTTAACTTTATAAACCAGAGAAAGCAGAAATGAGTACTTAATTTCTCAAATAATTTATTTTAGGATTTCTTTCTTTAAATCATGTGGCTGAGAAACCTAAAAGTTGAAGCAGTTAATAGTTCCTGCATAAACTGAAACACTTCTGAGAAGATGGTTTAAGTCATTAGGAGGGTATGGTTCTATTTATAGAAATTAATAATTTATTGAGATGGAGTCTGGCTCTGTTGCCCAGGCTGGAGTGCAATGGTGTGATCTTGGCTCACTGCAACCTCTGCCTCCTGGGTTCAAGCAATTCTCCTGCCTTAGCCTCCCAAGTAGCTGGGATTACAGGTGTGCAACACCGTGCCCAGCTAATTTTTGTATTTTTAGTAGAGATGGGATTTCGCCATATTGGCCAGGCTGGTCTTGAACATCAGGTGATCCACTTGCCTCAGCCTCCCAATGTGTTGGGATTACAGGCGTGAGCCACCATACCCGGCCAGAAATTTAATTGATGGTACATTTTTGAAAAATGTGACCACCGGTTATATAGCTACAATGGAGTTTATTTTAAAATTTCAGAAAACCTCTTTTCTATAGAAGGTCCCTGGCCTCCAGTTTTGGTCCTCTGGAATGGTTATAAGTCAGTGCTTCTTGTGCCCTCAAACTCAGTGAAAATTAGAAGAGTTAACATAGACAATCAAATATGTTTTTCTCTCCAAGTTACTGTTAAAAAGTAGCAAATGGAAAGCTACATAATTTGAGAAGGGCTCTTAAGTGATTTTATAAACCTCCCGGCAAGGAGGTAGCAACCCAAAGCTGTGATAGATTATGAGATTCTGCAGTATGTTTTCTTAAGTGTCTGAAAAGAATTATTTCAGTATGGTATTTGAGTTATTTTCTTTAACTAAAATACTTTCAAATTTGGCATTCCGTGTATGGGTTCAGATATAAGTTCATTACCAGAGGAATTCTGTTTTTCATCAAGGATAGGTAATAAAGTGTCCTCCTTGTATGATGGTGTGTTTGTGTATGTGGGTATTATGTTGTTTTAGTTGAGGCTGTATAGCTTTCATTTTAACTCTATTCTCTGAACACTCTGTATTGAAGGTAAGACTGTCTCCTGATGACTTCCGAATATGTCATCTGGAAATATGACTGTAATTTTTCATAAAGGTAGTTTACAGGAAGAGACTGTGGCACCATAATGCACTTCAGAGTGTGTACAGTTGGCAAAGGACATATCTCAGGATGTACAGAGATGCTTATGAAAGACTTGTTACAGTAGAGACCTCTGCTGACACCAGGAGCCAGACGCTGGGATGAACATGTATCATTTATAAAGCCATGCTCCTGTTCTGTCTTAGGGCAGGGTTTTATTTAAATAAGCAGGGTCCCCATGAGAAGTATGCCCTTTACTCATGTTTTTATGAGCTATTTAAAGTGTTCTAAATTTACTAGTACATGCAACTTTTACTGAAATCTTGCAGCTTCTCTTTTCTTTAGATCCCCATCACTTGTGAGAACATTGTTCTCATCCACACCGACATGCACCACCATTTAACTTATTTATGCTGTGTAAAAATGCACACAATTTTTTCCCCACTGGCCATCTTTAGAAGAGTTTAGTCTCTAACTCTTTATTTTTTTCTCAGGGATCCACTAGTGGAAAACTACATCAAATTGTCCCTTTTCTTCTCTGTAAGAGGGGATCAATTACAGAGCGAACTAAGTTAGAAAAGAGAGAAGTCTATAAGCCCCGACACGATAATTTTTAACTTCACGAGCATTGTGTAGTTGTTCCCAGTTATAGAAAATCTTTGGAATCTTTCATTGTGAAAGTTGAAATTATTTTAAAGACTTAAGGGGAGAGCTTATCTAGAAGTAAGAAATGGTTAAGACTATGAATTTGAAATGTAAGTGATCAGAAATGACAGATTTTGATTTATCTAGGTTTAGATTATTCAGTGTTTATATTGCAGCATGATAATGCATAAGGTTGCCTGCAGGGTAACAGTTTTCTCAAATTAGAACTATCTGAAATGAGTTGGCATGAGGTTAATAAGATTTTATTTTAATAATAATGGTAACTTTGCAGAATAGCTGTTGCCTGAATTTTTTTTAGGCTTACTCAATTGTGGGTAAGTTAGTTTCATTATTCACATGAGAAAATATTACAGCATTATGCTAACCTTCCTGAAGGCCATAAACGTATATAGTTGTAAACTTGGGTCTCATTTACATTTTCTTAGAAGACTTATTCATTTTATATGCCTATGTGTAAATTCCTACCACTTGATGCTAAATCCTATCACAGACTGTCTAGAAGAAATGAATTCTAATTACCACCCCCACTGTTCCCTTGCCCCCGAAGTACTCTATACAAAATAGTGATTTTTAATTCAGATACACTTTCACATGCTTGAGTGAATATTCTGATATCAGAGACCAACGGTATAGAGCAAAGAGTATGGGTTGGATCATATCAGATATGACCCTGAACATGTCTGAATGACTTAAGCTTTCTAAGCTTTTTCTCTTTGATTGTCAGAAATAACTACCTCCTTGGGTGAATTGTAAACATTAGCTGATATAATGGAAATGTACTATTTGTGGCCGAGCGCGGTGGCTCACACCTGTAATCCCAGCACTTTGGGAGGCTGGGGCGGGCAGATCACCTGAGGTCAGCAGTTTGAGACCAGCCTGGCCAACATGGTAAAACCCTATCTCTACTAAAAGTACAAAAATTAGCTGGGCCTCGTGGCACGCGCCTGTAATCCCAGCTACTAGGGAGATAGGAGAATTGCTGGAACCCAGGACATGGAGGTTGCAGTGAGCCAAGATCACACCACTGCACTCCAGCCTTGGTGACAGAGTGAGATTCCATCTCAAAAAAAAAAAAATTTTAAATAAAAAATAATAAATAAATAAATATACTATTTGTGGTGTAACAGTTATTTAAGTGGCCAGCCCCTTCCTCACCTCTCTTTATATGAAAGATAACTTCCTTTTAAACATAGAAAACTAGCTGATACTTACTCCAAATAAGTTTAATCTCCAAGATTTAGTCTCCGATTTCGACAGTAATCCAAACTGGTTGGCTAAGATGTTGCCATATGTTCATTTGTAACTTGGCATATTTGGTTTGAAATAGTGAGAATAAACTATTTGAAAACCCAGTGGGCCTTCTCCAAAGCTTTAGTTCTTTTAGCTGCCTAAAACTAGCACTGCCTTTAAGGGGAAAACCCAGTTTACACGAAACTATTTTCCTTAAGACATTGCCTTTGAAAGTGGCAGTGATAAAAAGGCAGGCTCAACATCAAAAAGTGAATCATGAAATACATCTAATAAGATACTTGTTTCAAAAGCTTATGGAATAACTTTCTTGATCTTGAAAAGTGATATTACACACAGAAATCTGGGGACCAAAACAAGTGAGTGAGCATAAAATTGGTTGAATGAGTTTTCCTGTGCCCTATAAGTCCTTGATAGATGTTTTAGATAGTTATTTTTTCCTTTCTTCAGTAATTAGCTCATTATTTTTTTCCTACATCACTTGAATGAGGATGGAAATTAATCGTAAATGTGCCATTGTTTTTACATCTGATCGTGGCATATTTGCTTGATTCTTTGTTGCGGTGATCAAAATTCTGTCTCTCAGTGATAAGAAGGAATTGTGGATTTTGCTTTTATCCTTTAAAATCATTGGTAAAAAGTCACTATATTTTAGTAATATCTATCATGTGATAGATTTCAAGCAAACAGAAAATGAGGATGGGGAATTGAAGAAAGTTCTTTGGGAATCCCTAAGATCAATGAGAAAGATTTTGTATAATTATAACTAATGCAGAGGGCACAATAAGTTATTCATTCTTTAGACACTGTGTTCAGTCAGACATTCTCTACAGCCTATACCTGCAGCTGTGTGGTCCTTTCCCATGCCTATGATCCGAAAGTTAGGTGGTTCGCTCCTTCTGGACCCTTCTGCTTTTCGTAGAATTTCAGCTTTACTTTTCTTTCTCCTGGATATTACTTCCTGGGAGGCAGTTTTGTGTGGTGATTAAAAGAATGGGCTTTGGAATCAACTTGCCTGGGGTTGAGTCTAGACTCTTTCACTTGCCAGCTACATAACATGGGTACAGATTACCTTTTTTTTTTTTTTTGAGATGGAGTTTGTGGTGGTGCGATCTTGGCTCACTGGAACCTCTGCCTCCCGAGCTCAAGCGATTCTGCTGCCTCAGCCTCCTGAGTAGCTGGGATTACAGGCATGTGCCACCACGACTGGCTGATTTTGTATTTTTAGTAGAGATGGGGTTTCACTGTGTTGGTCAGGCTGGTCTCGAACTCCTGAACCTCAGGTGATCCTCCCGCCTCGGCCTCCCAAAGTGCTGGGATTACAGGCGTGACAGATTGCTTTTTTAACTCTTAGTTACTTTACCAATAAAATGGAGATAATAACCGTACTCAGTTCATAGGTGTTTTTGGTGAAGATTCAGTGAGATAATATGCAGGAGAGTGCTTCATATTAGTGTTTTTCTCAGCTTTCTCATTGGGTTGATGATGGCAGAGTGTCTATAATACCACAAATTCTGACGAGCCTGGACAGTTTAGGTCTCACAAAGTGAGCTGAGTGTGTGTATTTACAATGTATCCCTGTGGTTCTCGGGCACTCAGTTTCAGTTCAGGATATACAGATCTTCCCAGATTTTCTTATCTTGGTCTCTGCCGTCTTTGGTGTTGCACTATGACGTAAGTTCCTCCTTCTTTCCCTATTTCTCTTTTAGACATTGTTGAGGAAAAAAAAATCATTCTGACACTTGTTAAAATGGTCAGGAAGACTTTACTGAGGACTGCTGTAATAGGGGTATTACAGTAGAGGAGGGAGATCAGGCTCAACTTTGAATACAGCCAGGACAAGTGGGATTTATAGCTAATGAGCAAGGGAGGGTGTGAGGGGAGGTCAGTGGATGGAAAATGACTAAGAGGAGATATCAGAGGTAGAAAGATTTTGGCTGCACTGACCTAACAGGATTCTTGCTGAAAGCAGGCCAAGATGATAAGATGTCAAGGATTCGAGTCGGGGTGGGATATGGCTGAGTAGGATTCTTTGCTAAGACTGGGCTGGCCAGCCAAAGAAAGGACAGGGGTTAAGGTTGAGGCCTAGTCAAAAAAGAGGGCTCATAGGAACCAGACTAAAGTTTGATCAAGAAGAGAGTCTTTGTGAACACACATCAAGGCCTTGTCCTCAACCAAAAATACATGCCTGCATGACACCATAACCTTAGTAGCTTGCTTCTGTATGCTTAGAAATTATACCTCTGAGATTATAGATGTAATTTTACAAGATTATTTTTAACGTTTTGTGGAGAACAACCATTTTGGATTAATTATGTCATTAATTTTGACATTAAATTACATTGATTCGATTGGTTACCAATTATAAAGCACTTTCCCATGCATTATTTTATTTATTCCTCACACCAAACCTAAGTAGGCATTTCCTCATCTTATAGAAGAAAATTAAACCTTAGAGAGGCTAAGTTACTTACCTAACACCATATTAAAGTAAACAACAGAGGCTGAGTTTTGAATCTGATCTTAAAGCTACTTCTAAGTATCTTTAGAGGTATATTTGCCTGGGTGCGGTGGGTCACTCTTGTAATCCCAGCACTTTGGGAGGCCAAGGAGGGCACGTTGCTTGAGTGCAGGAGTTTGTGACCAGCCTGGACAACATGGTGAAACCCTGTTTGTACAAAAACTACAAAAAAAAATTTAGCCAGGCCTTGTGAGTTGCGCCTGTAGTCCCAGCTACTTGGAGGGGCTGAGGCGGGAGGATGGCTTGAGCCTGGGAAGTCAAGGCTGCAGTGAGCTGAGATTGTGCCACTGCACTCCAGCGTGGGTGCCATAGCAAGATCCTGTTTCCAAAAAAACAAACAAACAAAAAAATCAGATGATATCTTTAAGGATAAGTAGCTTTTTAAAAAGTTCTTCCATAAGAAATTCTGTTTGTAAAAGAATAGAATAAAGAAGGAAATTTTTAAAAATTGGATGGAGATCAAGTCTTTTGACTCTAAATATTGTATATCTTTTAAACTATAAAATTGAATGTAGAGTTTTAATATATTTTCTTCAGAGAGAGCACATATATATGGAATGCACATGCATATGTAAATCTGCACACATACATCCTTACATACACACTGCCCACATTTGACTCAGTGATACTTGCAAAGACCATTCTTCAGTGACATTTGGAAACTGCCTTTGTCATCTCTCTCTTTCCTAAGGCCACTATTAAATGACAAGATTATCGTCTTGTCCTCTTGGTAAGAAATCCATACTGCTAGCATCCAGGAAGTGTTTTTTAGAAAGCGGCTTATCAGAACCGTGTAGAACAGTGCCCTTTTCTCCGAAGGTCAGTGCAACATCATAATGTTAGATTGAAAAGAGACATCAAAAGTAGACAAAGGGAGAGACACTGTGTGCTCTTTGAAGCTGACCCTGCCACACAATAGGAATGCTCCAGCCTGGCTGTGATGCCGGGAACATCTCTCAGGCTCTTTCTGTCAGTGCACCATTGCCCAGCAGGGGGCAGGACAATTTCTTTCTTCATGAGAAGCCTCCAGTTGAAGGATCTTTACATTTATTTCAGGTCTCTGAGCTAGAGTAAGGGCAGAAATGGGATCGATACCTTTCTCATCTTTTGAATACAGGACTAGTTTTACCGTTTTAATCAGATGTTTCCCCGAAATAATTATAGCTTATACTCACCAAGCTGTTTCCCAGTGCCAGGCACGTGTGCACACAATAAACACATTAGCTGGGTCAACCCTCATCACAAATTTCTGAAACTGTTTTTAATCCCCATTTTAAAGATGAGGAAACAGGTTCAGAGAAGTTGAATCACTTGCCCAGTGCATCTTATATAAAGAAAGGTTTCAAGCCACTTTGGTAAGTTATTTTAATGTCTCATGACACCTAGCACTGTAATATTCTTTCTTTTCCTGCAAAAATTTCAAGTAGTACTATATTTCGTATGTTGATTGAGAAGAGTTAATATGTAAGAGCCCTTCCTTCAAGGTCTACTTGCTTTCCCTTGGTGGCTTTCAACTTTCAGTGTATGTAAAATACCTTGCGGGGAACTTGTAAAAAAAAACACATTCTTGAAACCCGAGATTCTAATGTTATAGATTTGGGATTGGACTCCAAAGTAAGCATTTTACCTCAAGTGAGGGAAATGCAGGCTATTAGTTGACTGCTTTGGAGAACTTCTGATTTACACAGCAAAATTTGACTTCTCAGAGTTTTGATTCCCATAGTCACTAATTACATTGCATATGTTTCTAAAATGTGTGTGAACCAGTATTTGTTAAACAAATCAAATCACTATTTAGAGGAACTATATTGTTAGGTCTTTTGTAAACTTTATGAACTCATTCTACAGTTCATCTAGCTTGTTAATTTGATTGTAGTGGTAGATTTTTTCTTAGAGGGAGATGCATTTCTACTTGAGAAGCATCATCATTAAAGATCCGTTTCTCACCACTGTACATATAAATCCCTGGTACTTGTTCCCTTTTTAAAAAGCCCGTTTTCCCAACCTCCTCATCACATATGTAACTCCTTTTAGGTTCTCCAGATTTCTGTTCCTGCCCTCCATCAGCACAGTGACCAGAATTACAGGATGGTTGCTTTGGGGTCACGAACTATTATTTTGCCAATTACGGGACCATCTTGTTTTGGTGTTTGCCAGTGGATTTCTGCCATTTGGTTTTAATTTGCAGAATGTGTCCCAGCCTCAGCACCCTCAGGAACCCCTTTCTACTCTGCCTGCCCTTAACCAGAGCCTTGGCCACCAGGAGTTTGGGTTTTCCTCGTTTGTTGTGCTGCAGCCTCCCTGACCCCAACTCTCATTGCACCATCATTTTGAGTTTAAATGCTTCCCCCTGCATTATGGAGTAGATGGAAAAAGTAAGCTCTGTATCATCTGGATCTTGCTTGGGAAGGCCAAACAAAACCTCTTTTTAAAAATAAGGATTCCAGAACATATCTTGAGGCCTCCACTTTTGTTTGCTTGGTCAGCATTTGATTCAGCGTATCATTTCTACTGGCTATAACCCTCAACCTCATTTGCATAACGAATGATTGGCCCACAGCAGTTTTTTTTTTTTTTTTTAACTCAGACTAGACCTGGTTTTATATATTTATTTTATTCCCATAGGTTTTTGGGGGAACAGATGGTATTTGGTTACATGAGTAGGTTTTTTAGTGGTGATTTCTGAGATTTTGGTGCACCTATCATGCAAGCAGTATACACTGGACCCAGTTTGTAGTCTTTTATCCCTCATCTGCTTCCCATCCTTTCCCCTTGAGTCCCCAAAGTCCATTGTGTCATTCTTAGACCTTTGCATCCTCATAGCTTAGCTCCCACTTATGAGTGAGAACGTATGATGTTTGGTTTTCCATTCCTGAGTCACTTCACTTAGAATAATAGTCTCCCATCTCATCCAGGTTGCCACAGAACAGTTTTGCAACTGATTTTGGTCATGTTTTACATAGAATCACATCACCTTCACCTTATTTGATGGATGCTCAGTTATAAGGATAGCTATGGTAACAGTAACAACAGCTCTTATGAATTGCATCATGCACTTACAGACATTGGGCACTCTCTTCATTTAACCTTCACTATCATGATCTCTGAGGTTTGCTGGCTACCACTGAGAGCCTTGCATCTTAACATGATGAAGTCTTGGAAGCCCATCAACTCTCCCACTGTAGAGAATTGGATGGCTGTGCTGTGTTCCTCTTATTCCTCCCATACCGCCATTTATAGTAGTGCCTGAGCTCTGTCAGTTTTAACACATCTACTGTCCACCCCTACTGCCGCTGGCCTGTTTGAGGATGCCATCTGGATCACCATTGCCACCCCTATTACTCTCCTGCCTCCAGTGTTATCCCCCTTCCCAGGGCTGCTTTGGGATCCTGTGTTGTTTCTGCCCTTTTGTCCGTGTCATTTCTCCAGTCTTAAGTGCTGTATACCCCACTGTTTACTAACCTGGCCAAACATTAATCCCCCACCAGGCCTTGATTTTGACAATAACTCCCCCAGGAGGTCATGCCCCTCATGTCCTTCTTTTTGGGGGCCCGTAGCATCCTTTCTTTATCTCTCTTATTACATGTGTCAAGCTGTATAATTGTGGCCTGTTTTTTAAATCTCTTCCTACAACTTGGTCACCAGGTCCTTGACATCAGATGTGGCACACAGTAGGTGTTTAATAAGTATCAGCTGAAACAATGGAAGGACAGGTGAACCTAGCCTGCCCCTCACTGTGTTGCAATACAAAGCGGCAGCTGCAAATTCTTATCCTATGAATAGATACATAACTTTCCTTCTATTCTGGACTCTCTGGGGGTTCCTGCTCAGTTTTAGAAAATCTTAACTTAGAGCAGAGCCAGAACATCTAAAGGCCCATATCCTACCCTGGGCTTTGCATTAATCATCCCCAAAAGACTTGAACTTGAGAATCAGAATATTTCTGTGGCTCACAGTTTTAGTGTTCTACTTGACACACAAGAAAGTGGGCATGGGGCCCGCTTAATGTCACTGTTCTCAGCAACTCTTTGAGGGCAGTTTTTGTTACCTAACAGATATTAAAATAACAACGACACCTTAATTCCTTTAGGAATAAAATAAGAGCAAACTTGAAAAATCTTCATGTCTAAATTTGGCTACTAAGGAGCACCTGGCCCATGCTTGGAGCCTGACCGCCTCTGAGACTCTTAGGTTTTCCTTGTCCCTCTTAGCTATCATCAGTTTCGGAGAGAGGAGGAGTCCTGTTTCTGGCAGGAATGCTGTGAAGCAATATCTTTTTAAAAACTGTGTTTAGAGGCACATTCTGGTCCTAATTACTGGCACCCCGAGTCTTGGTTTCCCAGCATTTGGCTCACTGGCTTCTCTGCCCACCACCCCTGCCTCGCCCGCTGGCTTCGCTTCTGCCTTTCTGTAGGCCAGTGGTTCTCAAACTTTTTGGTCTTGACATTCTTTTAGACTCTTTTTTTTCCCCCCTTAAATAGACCTTATTTTTTAGAGCAGTTTTAGGTTTAGCAGGAAGATGGCACAGAAAGTAGAGTCTCCATGGACGCCTTCTCCTCCTCCCCCACAGTTTCTCTTCTTAACATCTTGCATTATTGTGGGACATTTGTTACCATTGATGAATCTATATCAACACATCACTTAACTGAAGTCGCTGTTCACCCCTCTGGACTCTTAAATATACTCGAGGACACCAAAGAGCTTTTATTCCCTGCATATTTACCTTTTTAGAAATGGAAATTGAGAAATTACAAATGTGTATTAATTCATTTAAAAAAATCACAATAATATCCCCATTATGTATTAACATAAGTAACATTTTTTAAAGAAATAGTTTCTAGAACTATTTAGTGAGAAGAGTGGAATTTTGTTAGATGTTTGGCCATCTCTGGGCAGTCTGGTTTAATGTAGGGCAGCTGGGTTCTCATTGCTGCTTCTGCCTTCAGGCCTGTAGCCTCTGGAAAACACAACTGTAAGATGAGAGTGAAAAGGGCATGTACATCTTTGCATGATTAAGTAATGGTTTTGAGCTTATGTATCTCCTGAAAAAGTGTTAAGACTCCTCAGAGGGTCCCCTGAACACAGTTTGAGAACCACTTTCATACGCCTAAATGATGCTTTAACTCCTATTCATCCTTTAGGTGACTGAGACACGGTCTTACTTTGTTGCTCAGGCTGGCTTTGACTTCCTGGCCTCACACATTCGTCCTGCCTCAGCTTCCTGAATAGCTGGAATGTCAGACATTAGCCACCACGCCTGGCTTTGATCTCACTCTAAATGTGCCTCATCAAGGCGTCTTCCATTAGCCCAGACTAGATCACCCTGTTTGGCCTTCCCATTACATGTGCTTATACTAAAATATGTGTATTTGCTACTAGACTGTAAGTTCCCCAAGGCCAGAGATGGGGCTCTGTTTGCTGCTGTATTATGTATTCCTAGCACAGAGAAATGCTCTGAATATACTTACTGAGTCAGTGATTGACTAGGCAGAAGCAGTACAAAGTAATATAATTATTTTCCAGATATTCACCAGTGAAGAGGGAAGAGGCTTGAATATAGTTTATTTCTATATTATATTTTAATGCCCTTGATGGCTGGAATCATGCTTTTCCCCTCCATGTCATCAGCAAGGGTAGTTTGTGCTCACTAGATGTGCCGAGTGAATGGATAGATACCCAAGAAGAGGACGGGTGAATTCAGGGGTTGGATGAGATTTCAAGTAGGACTTGAGGGTCCATTTGATTATGTGATTGTTATGTCCTGGAAATGACTAATTATACTGTCAATGATATAGTTATTTCTGAGTTATGTTTGATATAGTGACTCCATATACTTGCATCAGGAGCATTTATCATCCTATATAGGAGAATTTATCATCCTATATAGAAACATTTACATCAAATTAGTCTTGAATCAGGGAAAAATATGCATTGAATTAAGAATTCAGGGCTGGACGTGGTGGCTCACACCTGTAATCCCAGCACTTTGGAAGGCCAAGGCAGGCAAATCACAAGGTCAGGAGTTTGAGACCAGCCTGGCCAACATATTAAAACCCTGTCTCTACTAAAAATACAAAAATTAGCCAGGCGTGGTGGCAGGTGCCTGTAGTCCCAGCTAGTTGGGAGGCTGAGGAAGGAGAATCGCTTGAACCTGGGAGGCAGAGGTTGCAGTGAGCTGAGATTGTGCCACTGTACTGCAGCCTGGGTGACAGAGCAAGACTCCATCTAAAAAAAGAAAAGATTTCATTATCTGGCCAGGTGCAGTGGCTCATGCCTGTAATCCCAGCACTTTGGGAAGCTGAGGTGGGTAGATCACTTTAGGCCAGGAGTTCGAGACCAGCCTGGGCAACATGGCAAATCCCTGTCTCTATAAAAAATACAAAAAATTAGCTGGGCATGATAGTGCACACGTGTAATCCCAGCTACTGGGAGGCCAAAGTGGGAGGACTGCATGAGCCTGGGAGTCTGAGGTTGCAGTGAGCCAAGATTGTGCCATTGTACTCCAGCCTGGGCCACAGAGCGAGACTCTACCTCAAGGGGGGGGGGAAAAAAGAGAATTCAATATCCACTTGCCATAGGCACCTTGCAATGAGAAAAAGAAATAATTGATTAAACATATGTCTTAAATTACTAAGAAAGGCATAAAATTTGCCTATTGAATTGTAATGTGTGTTATGTGTTTATGTTTTTCAGGTAAGGAATTACATTTGGTTCTGCCTGGTTTCCTAAGGGACTTGACAGATGCTGTCTTCTTATGTTCATTTGTAACCTGCCAATTCATGCAAAATATGCTTGCCTGCAAAGTTAGGGCTTCCAATTGTAAGTAATACGCTCTGTATTTTTGTCAGTGGATTGGATCTTGTGGTAAGAACTGTGCAAGATGATCTTGGTTATATCTCACGTGTTGTCTGCTAGGCTGATTTCAGAGGTGCAGTCTGACTTACTGACCACTAATCCTTGACACCGCTCCCTGTGCCATTCTGGGGGCACTGTCTGTCCTCTGCCCTGTGCCCCTTTGCCTGTCTCATTCCTCCTGCTTGAGATACCTTCTCTTTCCTGCTTCTGTTTCTCTGTGGCTTACACCTTATTTGAGACACAAAGCATTCTGGTTCCCTGCATATAACATTTCCATTGTAAAAAATAATTTAATACGCGAAAATAGTTTTCCAAAAAGTCACTTGTGGAAAAACCTTGAAAACATTATGCTAAGTTAAATATGCCAGATGCAAAAGGACCAATACTGTATGATTCTACTTGTATGAAAGATCTAGAATGGGCAAATTCAGAGAGACAGGATGGAGACTAGAGGTTGCCAAAGGGCTGGAGGGAGGGACCGAATGGGGAATTTATTGCCTTATAGTTAAAGAATTTCTCTTCCAGGTGATGAAAAAGATAGATAGTAGCGATAATTGTATAATGTTGTAAATGTTACTAATGCCACTGAATTACATACTTAAGAATGGTTAAGATGGCAAATTTCGTTTTATATATGTTAATGTAATTTTTAAAAAGGGAAAACAAAATCAATTGTCCATAATCCCACCCCTCGGAGATTTCACTGTTAATACTTTCGCACCTTTTTCTTACCTTTATTAAAAAAAACAGAAAACAAAAACATTTCCTGGTAGTCTTTCTTATCATTGAAATTAGGATCCTAGAGTATAATACAGTCTATATCTTCTATAAAATCAGTCTATATCTTCTTTAATTCAGTCTTCTTTCTTAAGCATGTTTCCATACAATTGGAACCTTTGCATCAGCCTGGTCAGCTACTTAAGATTTCATTCTAACCAGACTCATTCATTTAAAACAGTGCCACTATAATCTTTCTCAGCCTATTCTTGTTATGCTGACTTCCCCATTTCATTTATTCAGCGAACATTTACTGAGCATTTGCTATGTGCCAGTTATACTTTGGGCCCTCGGAGGGAGGTAGAAGCCAGTAATGGGGTTCAAAATCTGGAGTCACATCGTCTAACCTGTGCAAACCAGTTCTCTGTGATATATTTTGAGAGACATTGGGTGATCTATAGCTTCTATACTATTCATCTGGTCCTAAAATTCTCTGATATGGGGCATTTAGTTCTGAAACCTGAAAACTAGCTAGAAGAAACCTGGCCATGAACAAACTGTTAGAAGCACATTTTAAAAGTTAGCTTTCACTGTTTTTCTCTATTAGGGAGATGCCCATGAAGCTTTTGGCCTTTCCTAAAAACTGATTTGAAATATAATGAACAATTTGAAATTTTCATTCCCAAGAACAAAACAAAACACCCAAATACATCCCCTTATTAGAAGTCTAATGAAGGAATGTTAAGTCTCACTTTTTTTTTATTTTAAAGTTTTAGAATAACAAAGCCCACACATAATCATGGTGTCTTGGTGAATATATATTATCTTTATGTGTAAATTAATTTTCCCCAGACTTTATTTTATTATATTAAAATGTGTTCCACTCAAGACTTGAGAACCAACACAAAAAATGAATATGTATTAAATATACCCTAGAGACAGAAAAAATAAATAATTACTTTAACAAAACCCTTAGTGACACGAATAGACTTTTCTTTTAGACTTTTTTTTTTTTTTTTGAGATGGAGTCTTGCTCTGTCACCCAGGCTGGAGTGCAGTGGCACAATCTCAGCTCACTGCAGCCTCCGCCTCCCAGGTTCAAGCAATTCTCCTGCCTCAGCCTCCCGAGTAGGCTGGGATTACAGGCCTATGCCACCACGCCCGGCTAATTTTTGTATTTTTATTAGAGATGAGATTTCACCATGTTGGCCAGGCTGGTCTCGAACTACTGACCTCAGGTGATCTGCCCACCTTGGCCTCCCAGAGTTCTGGGATTACAGACATGAGCCACTGCGCCCGGCCTAGATATTTTAAATACTGACAGAGATGAGGACTGCTTCAGAGATATTTTTCTTGGGTGATTTAGAAGGAAGATGGTGGAATATAAAGAACTTGGTGGACAAACACTTAGGAATCTTCTAGACTATATCCTGATTTTATAGTACCAGGCACATAGTAAAAGCTTGGTATAAAGTTGAGCAAATGAATGGATTTTGAAAGGACTGAACTTTTAACATTAGAATATGAATATTATCACCATGGGAAAAAAGATACATTATTTATTTTAACAAGTGATCTCAAGAGTGATAATGAGATGATGTGGTATGAATCATGTTTGTATGCCTAGACGTATCTAGCATCCAGGAAAATATGCAGATATCTTTGTAGAGAGAAGTCATGTAGGGTCTCTTTCTTTTTTTTTAAGCAATTGATAGAATGAAGTTTATTTAACCCTGTCTCCCATTTACTCCTTTCTTCAAAAGCTAATTTTCATATCTGTTTTCAGACTTTTATGTGGACAGATGTTTCAGGGTTTGTTTGCAAACATTTCCCAGACATATTGTTGATCAGCAGGTTTCTGCAATTAACAGCATCTTCTTAAGCCTGTTTCCTACATTCTGATTGACTGTATGACAAATGCTGTAGGTTTTCACAGATGCAGGGAAAGAGAAGGTTACCAGCTCAGCAGAATCCTGTGGAAATCAGATATGAGTCTTAGGACAGTTCATTGGAAATGGAATTCAGTAAAAGGTTGAGAGCGCATGAAGTAGTGTGGTTGTAAGTGGGATCTTGAATAAAGTTAGCTGTTGTGCATGCACCACAGCAGATACTGGGCAATGCACAGACACATTCACTCTCACACAATATCTCCTTTAATCCTCTGAAGAATTCTGGGAAAAGCGACTGGGGTCTTTATTTCAGGGATGAGGACAGAGAGGCTCAGAGACCACAGAGCTTGCCCCAAAGCCCATATGAACATTCATGGTGGAGCCCCAAGTCACATTCTGATGTGTCTGGCTCTGAAACCCTTACTTGCTCTACATAAAAAAGTATTCATTAAAATGAGAAGCAGGCTCTGGGTATATTGGATTTTCATAATGGGGAAAAAGATGCATTCATTGTCTCAAAACGTGGGCGCAGGAATTCTAAGAATTTTTTCTTAAAATTAATGAAATAATGATGTAAAATATTTGGCAGGGAACCTGATGCATTGAAAGTGCTCCAAAGTAAGGCCTGCTGTTGCTGTTGTTTTTGTTATTGATATGCAACAACAGGAACCTTTGAAGAACAGCCTTTGTTCTTCTTGGACTTGATACAGTGTTAAATATTGTAGAATTCTAAGCATTTTGATATAAATATATTTAAATATCATATCCCCATGCGAGTGAACAAGGGCAATGAAAGCCACGTAGTATTCATTTTGTAGACTGCATTCCAGTGGATTCCGAACATCCTACTCTGTCAAGGTGGCACCTCCTCTATGCTGTCCTCATTAGGCTGTACCTAGTTCCGGGCATGACACTTATTAGTTATTTGTTGAATGAATGGGTGATTAAAATTGGTCATGGGGATTAACTGTCTGCAGCCTGGATTGGGTCTCCACGTCCGTGGATTTTCTAGAGTGTGAATCTCCTTGTTGAAAGCTTTCTGCTGATGTATAATAAATTTTATTCACAAATGAAACACGTCCTTTGATGTCTATGACATGTTGTGATCCTAGGGTATATTCCTCAGCATTAAAGCCGTTAACTTACCCCAGTACAGAAGCACGGTTTAAAAATGAGTCTTCTCAACGTGGCTTCTTTAAAAACTCTGCAAATTGTAGCTCAAGGAAGATAGAATTACTCCCTATTAGGTTTTTAAGTTCTTTTGTAAATTTTAAAGATTGACACAACTGCAGGAGCCAACAACAAGAACCTTTTATTTCATCAAATGCTCTCATCAAATGTTGTAGCTTAATAAATAAAGCAATAGGCCAGGCGTGGCGGCTCAGGCCTGTAATCCCAGCACTTTGGGAGGCCGAGGCGGGCAGATCAGGAGGTCAGGAGATTGAGTCCATCCTGGCTAACACGGTGAAACCCTGTCTCTACTAAAAATACAAAAAATTAGCCCAGCGTGGTGGCGGGCATCTGTAGTCCCAGCTACTTGGGACGCTGAGGTGGGAGAATGGTGTGAACCCGGGAGGCGGAGCTTGCAGTGAGCCGAGATCGCGCCACTGCACTCCAGCCTGGGCGACAGAGTGAGACTCCATCTTAAAAAAAAATAAATAAATAAAAATCAATAATAGCAACCTCTTTTATTTTGATGGAACTGCAGTTTCCACAGTTGATCAAGTTCTCTGTGATCATAACCATAGTCTTTGATGTTGTTTACATGATTATAGAAGGAGCTTCAAAATGTGCATTTCAGAAGCAGCCCAAAAGGCATTAAACTCTTCTCACTATTCCCCCAAAGCTGTCATTGAATCGTATTTCCCCCATTACAAAAACAGTAAATCTGAAACACTTAGGAAAGATAGAAAAGCATAAAGAAGGAAAAATAGTGATCTCAAAGTTAATGGCTGAACATTTTTGTTTATATTTTCTAGTGTTTGTGGATGTGTGCATACAAAAAGGGGTCACATATTTACAAGTGGATTTTTATTTACTTAGCACTATGTGCCTAAAATTTTTAAATCTTAATACGTATTTTTTCACGACCTGACCTTAGTGGCTGAAAGCAGTGGTTTTATAGAGATAGAGGTTTCCTGAAGTTTTCAGAATGTCTATTGATAACAGTTGAGAGAGTAGATTATTTCTTAACTGATGCAAAATAATGAACAGTAATTAAGTTTTCCATCCTTTCTCCCCACTGTCACTGGGATTTTCCTGAGACCTTAACAGTAAATGTGAAAATAATGTGTGGCCCTACAGCCAGACACCCTTATCACTGCCCTGTCCACCTTCCCTGGAAGAGGCAAGTAGGCATGGCTGTTAGAAACAAAGGGTTCAGATTCAGGGTTTTCAGGTTCAGATCCCAATATCTCAATTTACTGGGTGTATGACCTTTGCAAGCTCATTAACAATTCCAAGCATTGGTTTTTGCAGTGGTACAATGGGGATAGTAATTATACTAACCTCCTAGGATTTGTGGGAGCATTAAATTAAGATAATGAGTAATGTCCCTCACACGATGACCAGTGCCCAGAAAATATTATTAACATCATTATCATTGTAAGGGAATGTGGAATCTGATTTTAGGAGTCCTAATGAGGCAGGTTTAATGCGCTAATGGCGTGTGTGTGTGGAGAGAGGTGTGTGTGTGTTGTTTTCGGTAATTGGTTAAGTGAAACTTCAGGCTTCCATCTTCACCCCTTCCAACCCATTTGCCATATGTGGGTAGAGTAATGTTGATAAAGTAGAATTTAGTGATCTCACTTCCTCATTTAAAATCTTTCATTGGTTGTAATTTGACGTGATTAGCCTGGACCTTTGTGGTTTGACCCCAGCCACCTACCCATGTAAAATCTTTATTTTCTGCCTCTTGGAAGTATTGGAAAACCGGGCACCATATGGCAGCCAGTGATTGTGAGTGAGCTACCACCTGCCATGCTCCCACAATGCTCTCTGCTTTCCTGTATTGGAACAATGTTACATTATTGTCTTATTTCCGGTTGTATCCCCAGTATTTAGCACATTGCTGGATTCTAACTCAGGGCATACCTGGTGAATAAATTAATTAGTTCCAAACATTGACTTGTTCTTTACTGGAAGAAGTTGCTTTTATTCATTAAATTTAAGGCTGATTTATTCATCCATCCATCTGTCCATCCATCCACCCGTCCGTCCATCTGTCCATCCATCCATTCATTTTAAAAGTCTTGATGCGCTGGGCGCCTGTAATCCCAGCACTTTGGGAGGCTGAGGCAGGTGGATCACGAGGTCAGGAGATTGAGACCATCCTGGCTATAACACGGTGAAACCCCGTCTCTACTAAAAATACGAAAAATTAGCCAGGCGTGGTGGTGGTGCCTGTAGTCCCAGCTACTCAGGAGGCTGAGGCAGGAGAATGGTGTGAACCCAGGAGGTGGAGCTTGTAGTGAGCCGAGATCGCGCCACTGCACTCCAGCCTAGGGACAGAGCGAGACTCCGTCTCAAAAAGAAAAAAAAAAAGTCTTGATGCAAGTATGACAGTATTAACAATCAGTTCTGGCTGGTGGGCACAAAGGTGTTTGTGGTATTCTAGGAATGAAGTTGCCTTTGAAATTAATAGTGAGATGGTTAATTTTGTGTGTTATCTTGACTGGGTTAAGAGATTCCCAGGTAGCTGGTAAAACATTATTTCTGGGTTTATCTGTAAGAGTGTTTCTGGAAGAGGTTAGCATTTGAATCAATAAACTGAGTAAAGAAGATCTGCCATCACCAATGTGGATGGGCATCATCCAGTCCTTTGCTGGCCTGGATAGAACACAAATATGGAGGAAGGGCGAACTTGTTCTCTCTTCTTGAGCTGGGACACCCATCTTCTCCTGCCCTTGGACATTGGAGCTCTTGGTTTCTGGGTCTTCGGTCTCTGGAGGCTTTATACCAGTGCTGCCCTTACCCACCCCAGGTTCTCAAGCCTTCTGGCTTGGATTGGGAGTTTATACCATCATGGATTGAAATATACCACCAGTTTTCTTGGTTCTTTAGCTTGCAGACAGCATATTGTGGGACTCCTTGGCCAATTCACATGAGCCAGTCATGTGAGCCAATTCCTATAAATAAACTTCTTCTTATATATCTGTATATATATGTCCTATTGGTTCTGTTTCTCTGGAGAGCCCTGACTAATACAAATAGCATTCTTTTAAAAGGAGTCTCTGTTCTTGTCACCTGGAACTCCATTGATCTAAAAGTCACCACTGGAAGATCCCACATAGATGAAGCTGCTACTTTTGCTGGGAACTTTTCTTACAGGTTGGAAATAGAATGATAGAAATCAAAGTGCTCTTGTGGCAAGACCCATAGAAAACCATAAGAGAATTGAATGATGGTAACAGAGGATGAACCTTCGGCTCTCTGAATTCACTTTCAAAAATATCAGTGTTATTCCTGAAAATTCTGCATCTGGGAGATTTAATTGTTGGAGTGTCTCAGGCAAGAGCAGTGTCTTTAGAGATGAAGATGTGGGTTCAGATTGCTGCTCGGGCACTCACTGGGAGTAGAACTTTGATCAGGCTATCTAATCTCCATGGGCCTCTATGAAATCTGACTGTGGAGGTAAGAATGGTCCTCACAGAGGCTTCAGTTATTGACATGGTGCCTGTAAAGTGCTTGATAACCTGGCACATTCTAAGCATTTAATGAGTGGCAGCGGACATCAATGTTAATATATGTGTATTGGCAAGTCAAATTTTTTGTTGTTGTAAGTGAAACTTAGCAGAGGGAGAATCTTTAACTGTGGAGCCTCCTTGGTCAGCACATGTTGCTTTTCTTTTTGTCTTCAGTAGGTTGTTGATAATAATGATAACTGAGGTGCTGCTCTGGGGCCTGGGGGTTGCATTTTTATACTAGCTCAAGGATCATTCACTGGGTTGGACGGATCCCTAGCAAGAGCCGTGAATACCAAATTCAGTGCTGTCTGACCATCTGTGGAGGCTTCAGATTGCCCTGGATCTGTTGACAATATTACATGATAGATCAACTTAATGGAATCTCGCTGATCTCACTCATCTTATTGGTTCTTATGTAGGTCTCACCATCTTGCATAACCTTAGGAATCACCTCCAATATTTATATTTTCTGTTGATCTCCTGTACACACACACACACACACACACACGTGCAGACACACTTTTAAAAACAGGCTTTATCCACTTTTAAAATGAGAATCCCCGCAAAAATCTGTAACTTCTGTTTCCATTTGTCTATTATTAGAACACTTGCAGACAGCAATCTATAAAGTGAAATTTTAAAGCAGTCTACATGGCTCTTATTCATTCATTTTCAAGAAAAAAATTAAATGCTAGGAATACAGCATGATTCCAATATGTATTTGATGAAACATCTTCAGAGGTTAAATGACATTCATAGATATTTAAATTTAGCTTTGTGTTTCAGGAGTAATTTATTATTAAATAATAAGGGTCTTTTGCCAGATTCTCAAGTAACTCAATTGTATGCATAGGTATATACTTTCTTTTTTAATAGAGAGAAGCTTTTATGTGAATTGTAATGATCTATAGGATAATTTTAGGATTTGTCTTCCTTCCCCCTCCCCTCCCCTCTGCTCCCCTCCCCTCTCCTCTGCTCCCTTCCCCTCCGCCCTCTTCCTCCCTTCTCCTCCCCTCACCTCCCATCTCTTCACCCCCCCCCCCCACCATTTCCTTCTCTGTCCTCCCCTCCTGCTGTTTATCTAGATGTGACACTGGATTTAGCTTCCCTGGAAATTTGTAATAAATCCATACACGCATTCAAGAGGACTCGCTTATTGTTAGATTTTAACAACTCTGCTTCCTTCAGGAATCTTCAGCAGTCATATATTTGTGTTGGAAACAGTCACTAAAGAGTTTTCAATGCTGTTGAAATAGAGATTTGACTAATGATAATGAAGGTTATGTAGACAAGACAGTTTCTCTCTCTCCCTCTCCCTCTCTCTCCCTCTCTCTCTTTCTCTCTTTCTCTCTTTCTCTCTCCCTCTTTCTCTTTCTCTTTCTTTCTTTCTCTCTCTCCCTCTTTCTTTCTTTCTCTCTCTCCCTCTTTCTCTCTTTCTTTTTTTTTTTTTCTTGACAGGGTCTCACTCTGTTGCCCAGGCTGAAGTGCTGTGGCGTGTTCACGGCTCACTGCTGCCTCGACCTCCTGGGCTCAAGAGATCCTCGTGCCTCAGTCTCCAAAGTAGCTAGGGCTGCAGGCAAGTGCCACCATACCTGGCCAAGTCTTTAAATTTTTGTAGAGGCGGGCTCTCCCTGTGTTGCTCAGGGTGCTCGAACTCCTGGGATCAAGCCTTCCTCCCACCTCCTGCCTCAGCCTCCCAAGGTGCTGAGATTACAGGTGTGAGTCACTGCACCCAGTCAAGATAATGTTTTTAACCTGCAGATGAAAAATGAGTTGGCATCCTCATCTGCTATATCTGTTCTCCAAACCCTGTCAGCTATGGGAAAAATCGACTGAGACGATATTCTTCTTTTTGAGAAAGATAAATGGACCTCAGAAAGGGACATTATAGTGATAGGAAGAGTAGATTGGATTTTAAATCAGACCCAAGATGGAGAAAAGTAACACTCAGAATTAGAGCAGGAATTTCGGTGTTAAACAGCAAACCTGCATTGCCCTTCCCTGGGAGCGGATTAACAACAGCTGTAGTGACATGGCCTCCTACAAACATGTGAAGGTGGTTTCATTGCTTCCATTCCCTTCTTGGAAGTGTCCATCTGACTATCTTCTGTGCTTCTGGACTGAGCAGGCAAGGAAGAAATATCCTAGATGGTTGCAGTGATTTATTTATGCCTTAATATGCCATATAATATAGCCACTTTGTTTCAAGATTAAGATCAAACATCCAAGGAAGGGACTGGCTGAAGATTTAAACGGTCTTCAAATTACCACATCTGCTACATCTGTCCCTATAAACCAGATGGTTTTTTGATAGGATGACTCTCATTGTGTGAGAGATGGATGAGGTTTCCTTCTCTGGTTTTTCTCTTGGATTGCAGTTGCCACTGACAGATAATCTGAGAGCAGAAATGTCTGCTCTGATGGGCTAAATCTTCAAGATATTTCATTATTTGTTTTTCTTAGTACAGTGTTTTGAGGTCAAACATTCTAAAATATAGAGATTTTTACATACAATTAATTTTCTGGCTTTTCATTTAAAAACACAAAACACAGCTGGGCACGGTGGCTCACGCCTGTAATCCCAGCACTTTGGGAGGCTGAGGTGGGCGGCTCACCTGAGGTCAGGAGTTCGAGACTAGCCTGGCTAACATGGTGAAATCCCATTTCTACTAAAAATACAAAAAATTAGCGGGGCGTGGTGGCAGATGCCTGTGATCCCAGCTACTCGGGAGGCTGAGGCAGGAGAATTGCTTGAACCCAGGAGGCGGAGGTTGCAGTGAGCCAAGATCGCGCCATTGCACTCATTGCACTCCAGCTTGGGAGCGAAACTCCATCTCAAAAAAACAAACAAAAACAAAAAACCCACAACAATGACAGAAAAAACAAGTGATCTTGGAACCCTGAGTCCAGACAATCAGCAAGAACTTAATAGATTCTTACCCCATTAATGGGGCAGGAGATTCCCCAGTTTGTCACAGTCCTCATCATTCCCTGATATTTTACACCTAGTTCATTTTTCTCATTTAAGTTTCTCATCAATGAATTCAAGAATCAGAGTCATAGTTTTTTTTCCCAGACCTTAAAGATACTTCTTAGCATATAGTTTAATGCTTTGAGTTAGTACAAACTCCAGGAAGTGGATCAGACTTGGGGAATGAGGGAAGATATGCATAACTTTTGCTTAATTGTGATGTATAATCTGTAGCAGGATTTTTGCATAATTTTGTTATGATAGTTGATACTAAAAACAGAAGTCTCAAAAGAGTTTTGTGTATTATATTGAAGGAATCCTCATTCTATTCAACTTCACATTCTTGTTTTCTAGGTAAGTGCCGCACTGTGATTAGCAGTCTTTCTTCTTCTTTACTGTTGTAATGCTGATATCCTCTAGAGGGTAGCAGAGAGCAGCTTGATGTTAGAGAGTCTGGCGAAGGTTGCTGGTTTGAAATGATTCAGAAACCGTTTCTTTCCCTTTCTCGCATAGCTAATCCTGGGATCTCTTGGAAAGTGTGGCAGGAAGGATGAGGTTGTACTCTACTAGTTACTGCTTATCAGTATCCCCAAGGATCAGTCTAATGGGAAGTGGGTTTGTGTACAAAGTCTTTGCAAGTTTTCATGTCTTGTAAATGAGAGTAGCCAAATCTGGCTTGTCTGTGTGTTTTGCCTAAGTGCAGAGCACCTGGACTGCAATCCTAGCACACAGACATTGAAAAGAGGCAGGAACTTTTCTTCTCCAGATTCTGTTATCTCTCTAAGGTTGGTGCCCTCTTCTTTATGCTGAGACTGAATTCGTTTTATTTCTGAACAGTTCAGCAGGGGCTAATTTGCTAAATTGATATGTGAATGTTTTCTACCAAGAAGCTATATAATTTAAAGGGGAAAAATATTCATAATACTTAAAATAGAATTGTTTAATTGTGACATTTCAGTATCCCAGTATTATATCTGAACCACAAGTAATCAACTCTGACAATATTCTACATGACAGTTTCTAAAATTTAGACCTTCATTCTGTCCTGTGCTTGTAAACTTAGCAAGAATGGAGATTACACCTTATATTCCAATTCTGGCTACTATCCACATTTAACATTCTTCTTAGTATCAGTCTTCGAATCCTGGGGATAAATAAGCACAGGTTGCTTATAGGCTGAATTTTAAGAGCACCATTTATTATTTAAAGCACTAAAAATGGCTGATTTATGCATGATAATGTAAATTTATTTATTTCTTTTTTTTTTTTTTAATCTTTTGAGACAGAATCTCACTCTGTCACCCAGGCTGGAGTGCAATGGTACAATCACAACTCACTGCAGTCTCGACTTCCCAGGCTCAAGTGAACCTCCCACCTCAGCCACCCCAGTAGCTGGGACTACAGGCATGCATCACCATGCTCAACTAATTTTTTTTTTTTTTTTTTTAAGAGATAGGGCTTCACTGTGTTGCCCAGGCTGGTCTTGAACTTCTGTACTCAAGTAATCCACCCACCTCAGCCTCCCAAAGTGCTGGAATTATAGGCATGAGCCATCATGCCTCGTCGTAGATTTCCTTAAATGCTGTTAGAATTCTATTTAACTCGACTGGAGCCAAGTTTTAAGGTGGACTGTGTGATGGTGTTTTTAGCCATAAAACGAAAATTCCCTTTATGTATGTCTGACATGGCAAACAAACATTCCCATATTCGCTCCAAAGCTATTACATTCTGAAGACAGGGTTTCTCTCTTGAAAGTATTTGTAAGTTCAGCCTTTTACTTATATACCACTCATTAAATCATGGAGTATGTGTTATATGTTTTAAATGGATATTTTGATCACCCTTCAGGGAAACTGGAAGAAATGCCCTGTTGCACGGTGGTTACCTTTTGAGTTATCCAGTAACTAAATTTGGGGGCTAGAAGTTGCCTCCAGAGGTAACTTGATTCATTGTGATTCTTTTCATTGAATTTGGCAAAACTACAATGGAGGTAACCATTTCACTTATTAAAAATGAAAAAAAAAAATAAACCCCGGGGGGTGGTGGGGAGAGTTAGACAATAACAGATTCTGTTCTACAGCTCTGACAACACTTCAGCCTCTCACAATATTTTGCTGTAGAGAAAACAAAAATGAACTATTACTTTTTTCTTTTAGTGACCATTTATTCATTTGTTTATCCATAGATCTTTCCATTCTAGGAAACATTTGTGGGATACAATGCTGTCCTTATCTCCTCAGTAGTATCTCCCCCTGTTCCCACTAACCGACCCCTGATTTTGTGTCTAGTCAGCACAATTACTTGATCTCAGGCAAAGCAGGCCTGTCCCAGGTCATACATCGTGAATCACAGTTGGTCTAAGCCAGTCTGGTCAGTCCATTCTGCCACACCAGTGACTGGTCTAGAGTTGTATATGCGACCCAGCTCTGGCCAATGAGACATGAGGGGAAGTAGAAGAGATTCCCTTCCTCAGTAAAAATGACGGATACTCATGAAGGTAGTCATTTTGCCCCTGTCTCCTGCTTCCTGCTTTGAATGAGGATATGTTGCTTGGAAAGGCAGTAGCATCTTGTGAAAATGAGGTGCCAGGCTTGGGGAAGAAAATTCACATGCTGAGAATGGTGGAAGCCATTTTTTTTTATAGCATTGTTGAAGAGCTGAAGCAACCCCAGGGATCACTTCCAGATTTTGTGAGATAAATAAGCCACTAACTGTTTAAGCTACTGGTATGCAAAGATTCTCTTATTTGCAGCCAAAAGCATTCCTAACTGATAAACCACCTAAAAGGCAAATGATGTAATGGAGATATTCACCAATTCCACAGCAGTATATTTTGTCTCAATCTGCTCTTCATAAATATTTTCTTTTGGCCTGGAAAGAAAGACAGATGCTGAGAAATGTAATTAGACTCTTGGTATGTGTGGCCAAATTTTAATTTTTAATTGAACATGAGGCCCCAAAATGTTTAGTGACAGAAAGAAAGTAATACAGCATCTCTTATTCAATCAAGTCATTCTGAACTACTTATATAACCAAAGGTCAGTGGTAGCAGGATTGTATTACATGGTGATTTTAATGTTCTGCCTTTTGTTGCTAACTGCTTGTTTTAAAATCTATTTCAGTTTCCTGCTTAGATTGCAGTGCTGTATTTGCAGTAGACAAATTCAGAGATTCTCTTGGGAGACTCTGGTTATGGCTGGATTCCCAGAACAGCTGAAAAGGTCAGGAAGTAGAGTTCACTTTTCATTAGCGATGGGGAGCTTCAAAGATGGGTTCCAGGGTCAGCAAACACACATTTGCTCAAGGAATTTGGCCTTGCTGGGTAGTGGTTGTAATGTTTAGTAAAGCAGGATTGGCAGTGGCTCTTCCCTGAGTTAGATTCAGTGTTGTTTCTAAACCTTTGGCTGGAAGTTAGTTCACTTAGACATTCAGATAAAACCAAATCTTAAATGACTGTATAAAATATGTATGTTTTATGTTTTATATTGTCTACTGTGCATAGTATTATACTCAAAATGCTCATACATAGTGATTTCGTGTGATTTTAGCCAACCTCAAACTTTGATCCTAACTGTATTGTTAGCTGAAGTCATTGAGAACTTTCAGCCAGGAAATATTTTTAAATGAATATAGTTTGTTTACTAATGTAGGTGCAGGCAACCTCAACGTATGCTTACATAATGTAATAGAGATTTTGGAGTGACCTGCTGTCATGAATAGATAAGCAGTTTATAATTATTAGTGTGTTGGTCCTGTATGAATATACTTGTAGATAGCTTGTTTTCTTCAGAGTGAATATCATCCCCCCCCCGTTCCATTTTTTGTTAACTGCTAATTTGTAGGACAGATTTGTTTTTATTGGATAATGCAGAACACAGATTCAGACCATGCCAGGTCCATATTTTTGCAAAACTTGATTTAATCGGATCAAAATTAGTCAGGTTTTACTGCATGTCATTCCTATTTAATCTCAAGAGTTATTAAACACAGTAAATGATCATTTTGTGAGGAGATGTCATATGAGTATTGATTAGGAATCACAGTAAAGCCTTACTATTTTAAAAAATAATTGGCTTCATTACACACTCAAGTTCTACTAGAGGAATAGTGCTTATGCAGTTAAAAAAGTTTTATCCCCAAGTTCCTTTAAGATTTAAAAAAAAGTGTTAAGAATAGTGGTGTCCTAGACAAAATAATATTTAAAAAAATACAGTTTTTTCTTTGCATCATTTCTTTGGGACAGTTGTATCTCTTCTGACAATACTGTTTGAAGGGTAAAAGTTCAGCTGTGCCACAGAACACCTGCTCTTTGCTTAGCTGAATGACTGTCTAGTTTGACTTATTTCTCCAGGATTTGGAATTTTAGGCCCTGGGGTTTGAGGAGGTAACTTACCATGTTTAGGGGTGAATTACTTCTCTTCATCTTTTCAGCTTTTCTTCTTGCTGTTTCCCACACAGCAGCAGCTGTTTTTAACAACAGAAATCATGTCATAGCACTTTCCTGCTGAAAACTGCTGAGCAGCTTCCTGCAGACAAAGATCCAAATTCCATACCATGGGCTCTATGATCCCATGTGGTCTGTCTCTCTTTGCATCTCCAGCTCATCTTAGGCCACCTTCTGCGCCTCACAGGGTGCTCCAGCTCCAATCATCCTGTTCTGAGTTTTCCCCAAGCTCTTTTCCATCTCAAAGCATTTGCTCCTGTCATTTGCCTCATATGGGAATCTCCTTCCCTAGATCTTTCTTGACTGATGCCTTCTCGTGGTCCCAGACTCAGTTCCTATGCCACCTCCTTAGAATAGCCTTCCAGACTTCCAGACCCTTCCTGAGTGTAGAAAATGCTATTCTGACAATACATTATGTTAGCTTACATTGAAGTTGCCTGAACCTGTATTAGGAAACAGACTATATCCCTTTAGAAATGTTTCCTGGTCTATTTTGGGTGGGGGTACTAATTGACTTTCTTCTCAAATAGTACTCCCACCCAAATTTCCACCTATAGTCACTCTCCCTCACATCACCCGGATTGATATATCATCCTTAAAAGTATAACATAATTTTCACTTCTGAATAATATATATCTGCTTTCCTATCATCTGTCTGCCTCTGTGAAAATAGAAGCTCCGTCTTGCCTACCTTGTTGATCCATCTTGTCTGTCTCTCTGAGGGAGACTGGGTGTCCCAGTGCCTAGAGCATATAGGAGGCACTCATAGTTACTCATTGATTGAAACAAAAGAAAGGGAAACAAGCAATGTGTGAATGCATCTGGAATATTTTAGAAGTAAAATAACAGAATTAATTTAGGCCATTCACATATATTACTCACATCTCCCAGGTTACATTCAGTTTATCATAAAATATCTTCCTCATTGGAAGCTTCATTTGGAGTAACTCCCATAGAGCCAGGGGCAGTGGCACACACCTGTAGTCCCAACTACTCAGGAGGCTGAGGCTGGAGGATTGCTCAAACACAGAAGTTCAAGGCCAGCCTGAGCAATATAGCAAGACCCCACCTCAAAAACAAATAAATAAATGGAATAGCTCCCTGTTTCTTTATATATATATAATAATTCGATTGTAACTCAAATGTTTATTGAAGTCCTTTTATCAGGTAACACAAATGTGTAAAGCAGTGGTTTTCAAACTGTGTTCTGTGAATTCCTAACTCTGGTAAAATTCCATTTAAATAAGTGTGCTGTCAAATAAGTTGTTGAATTACAGCAGTATCATATTCTTTTAACATGTTCTATCAGCATGTTAAAGAATTTTTGTAAATCCTACAGTGAAGAAATTTCTATTACTTTGTCTCACTACTTCCTACACATATTTGGCCACAGAATTTTCTCCATCCCATATATTTTGTTTTCTTCCAAATTCCTGTTAACATTGTGTGGAATTACAGGTTGAATATTCCTCATCTGGAATGCTTGGGACCAGAAGTGTTTTAGATTTTGGATTTTTTTTTTTTTTTTTTTGGATTTTGGAGCATATTGGATTTCAGATTTTTGGATTAGGGATACTCAACCTGTTTATCCATCTCCCTTTATCTGTTCCATTCTGCCTCTCGTCTTTTGCATGCCATGGCTATAACAGATAATGGTGATACTTGCCTGGGGATTTGAAGCCCTATCAAGATGCTTGTAGGATAAGAGACCATTCTGAGGTCCCTAGGTGCCTGAAACCCTACCCAGGCCCCCAAGAGCTGAGGGCATCGGTGTTTCTAGGAACCCTGGTGAAGTTGTGCTTTATAGCACACTTGTGGATGGTGTCCTACAGAAATTACAGCTTTCTTTCGGATCAGTATGTATAAAAGACAATAATTCTCTCTAGCCATTTTTGAGATATCACCAGTGAACTGAGGGTGGCATTATTTAGGGATTTCTGGGCTTCGTGAATGCTGCAGAAACTTGATACCTCAACATAACCACAAAAATAGGGCAATATATGCCTGCCTTGCTGTGTGATTTTCAAAGATTTGGTAGAGTTTCTGAATCTACTTCTCATTTGTAGGAAAATGTACATTGCAATAGTTATTCACTGTCAGAGACTCAATATCTTTACCAGATTGAATGGTTAGCGTCCTGTATGCTGAATATTCTATTCTCCTAGACTTCCATTTTGTCATAATTTAATTCAAAATCAAAGTTTCTCCTTGTGAAATATTAAGCCAAGGTGTTTTATATAAAAAAGCATTGAATTATCTTATTCTCCAGGTGGCATAGCTTAAATAAGATGGAAATGTAAATCTAATCAATGACAAGACTGTGTCTATTTTATACTATATAGCTTCTTTAAAAAAGACTGATTCATATGCAGCAGTAATTCATTTAATCTCAACAAGTCTTTGCATAATTTCATATTTCTTTACTATACTCACTTTGCCAAGAATATGTTCATATATATTACTTTAACCCTGCTAAACTGGCTTCAGAAAATACTTGAGAAGCAACTAGACTGTTAACCCTTTAAATAATAGTTTATCTTTTCCCTTTCTTTCCTTTATTTTTGTGATGAATTAACTTACCTGGAGTCAAGTTTTTTTCAGAATTTGAGTTCCAACCTTTTTCCTGTTATGCATAGACTTTTCTAATGTTGGAGCAACCAGCTTGGAGAGTCTTGAAATTCTAACTTCTAGATCTTTTGTCTTTGATCATCGGCTAAGACTGTGCTGCTCCCATTTTAAGTAGACTGGAATGGAATGTGCTGCTACTTATTCCAGGATCTGGCAGAGTGAAGAAGGAGATGTACTGATTCCTGTCTTTCAGCATTGTTAGCTTGGTGACACTCAAGTCCCTTGCATTTCTTCTTTTCCATGCTATGCCAGAGAATGTCAAAAGGTGAGTCTACATGCCTACTTGCCAGCCTTAGTTTCTCAGTGACCAAGTTGTCGAGCCCCAGCCACCAGGGTTTGGCAGAGTTGAGACAATGGAAGACTGTCTGATAATTGTACCTCTGTCCTCCTGCTGTCTTGTTAGACATGTAACAAGATCTATAATACCCTGTGGGGGGTGGTATAATAAGAACTCAAGGATGTTTTATTCATCTTTGTAGCTATAGTGTGTACTCAAATGGTAATAGCTGATGTTTGAGATAGGTCCCATTACTCTCCCTGTTTTTCAGATGGAGACACTGGGGTACACAGAAGTCAAGTGGTCCCTTCACGGCTATAAGGAGATAGAGCCTGGTTTCACATCCTGACATTATTGTTCCAGAGTCCATGCACTTAACCATTGTACTGTCCTACTTCAATTGAATGACTTAATTATAACTGAAAGGGATAAAGAATCAAACTGTGTTGCAAAGGAATCTCATTTGGAGTTGTTTCCTTCTAAGCATATTGAAATATTGAGTTTTTTTGACTCAAATCCTGGGTGTTGTGATTTAAAAATGAAATAGAGAGATTTCAGCTGGGATTTTAATTTATGCTGTGTTTTTCATGGTGATTGATATGGTTAGGCTTTGTATCCCCACCCAGATTTCGTCTTGAATTGTAGTGCCCATAATCCCCAAGTGTTGTGGGAGGGACCCAGTGGGAGGTAATTGAATCATGGGGGCAATTTTGGCCATGTTGTTCTCATGATAGTGAGTGAGTTCTCACGAGATATGATGGTTTTATGAGGTGCTCTTCCCCTCTTTGCTCTGCACTTCTCTCTTCTGCCACCATGTGAAGAAGGACATGTTTGCTTCCCCTTCCGCCAAAATTGTAAGTTTCCTGAGGCCTCCCAAGTCTTGCTTAACTGTGAGCCAATTAAACCTCTTTCCTTTGTAAATTACCCAGTCTCAGTTATGCCCTTAGAGCAGCATGAGAACAGACTAATACAGTGATCATTCATATATTTAACAAATATTGAGCACCTAGTATGTGTCGGGCATTATCCTAGATAACAGTGGCTCACCAATGAACAAAACGGGGGAAAAGCCCTCTTTTCAGATAGCATCCATTCTAATGGGCAGTATAGATTTATCTGATCCAGGTATCCAGTAAAATTTCCTACCCAAAGACTTTGTAGTTATGACTATACTCAGGTGAAGTTATGGCTATGCTCAGGTGATTGAGAATAATGGTAGTCCCATGCTGAAAGGGCTGTCTTCTAGACTGCTGAAGGATAACTTGAGCAAGCCATTCTGACAAAAACCTGAGAGACGAAACAGAATCAGACATCTTTAGTGTGGTGATGATTTTTGTTGCTGTGGTAACCATTTCTGTTAGCATCCCTCTCCATGACTACATTATAATTTTCACAGGACAGTGTGAGTTTATATACAAACACATGTGCTTTTATAAAGCCTTGTTGAGGTGGAAGAAAGCTCAAGGACATGTGTTGTCTTTTTTAAGACACAGTGTTTGGGCTAATTAAACCTGTCTGTTCAGGCATATCATTGTCAATGCTTTGCTCAGAGTATTAAGTTGCTTTCTTTGGAATGATGATGTATGTGTGTGCAATTGATGGGATTTTTGAAATGTGTGTGTTCACAGGTACACCTAGTAGATTTTTACTTTTTCCAGTCCCCAAACATGCTAATTTCCACACAAAGTTCTCTTGCACTCATGCTGATTCTCACTAAAGATGAAATACTTGAGGCTCTAATGAGACCCTCCTATATAATTAAGATGATCACTCTCACTTTAGCATAAGTTCTCCACCAAAACTGTGATTATGATGTGCATTTTTACACGTCAAAAGTACTAATTTTGCCATTTGTTGTTGTTAACTTTCTGAAGTTAATGAGAATGTACTGTTTAAGAGGAGCATATGTGTAGAGGAAACACAGATCCCAGTTTATTATCTGTGTCGACTGATGTTGCTAGATATGTTACACATATAACATCTATAGAACCCAGTCCCCTTTGTGACAAACACCATGAGCAGGGAAAGGACTGGAAAGGAATAATTTTGAGGAGTATAAATGAGTCCTGAAACTTTGAAAACTGCTGCTTGAGGAGATTCTACAGCCAGAGGTGCCAAGAGATGGCTCTTGCTATTATTTCTGCCTCTAGAGATTGTCAGCTTTCTTTTGGAGCTACTTTGGGGTGGGGAAACTCTTAACACCTTCCAGATACTGGATGTTCTGCATGAAAAGTCCAGGATTGAAGCATCTTGGTGATGTAGCTCTTTTCATCAATAAGCTTATGGACACAAGATGTTCTTGTAGACACAAGATGCTTATAAACACACACACTTCCTCCGAGGTGTACCCACAGTGCCACAAGGGGTTTCACTCCTAGCTGCACTCTGACCTGAACTGTGTCTCTTCTTAGTTCATCTAGGTTTTGTTGAGCACTGGCCACTAGTTCAGACTCTAAGGCAGGTTCTCCATTGCGCCTTCCTGACATCCTTTTCTGACCTGTATGATGACAGTCCGGGCAACCTAAGTCCATGAGGGATGTCCTAATATCATTGCTCCTTCTCAGTGATCTTTGAGCTCCAAATTCTCATTTGTGACTTTTTTTTTTTTTTTTTTTTTTTTACTACAACAGATATCTACATCTTGTATCTATAAAAATCAAAGGTAGTATTCAAGTTCCCTCCAGCCCCTCCACCCCTCCCCTACCCCCACAAGTATTCACCGTTAGAAACAGAAGTGGCTGGAAACTCACATGGTGTTTCTTTTGTTCCTTTACAGAAATGTGGGCCTATGGAGGGCTAAATTTGCTCATGTGAAACTTCTGCTAACGTTGTTCATAATTTCTTGAGGCTTTCATGTCACACTAATATTTTATGATTTAGATAAAATTTAGTCTTTGTTATCACAGAGTTTAACAACCATGTAGAAAGAAGATGAGTCCAAAGTAATTTTTTTGTTTTTGAGACAGGGTCTCGCTCTATGGCCCAGGCTGGAGCGCAGCGGTGTGATCATGGCTCGCTGCAGCCTCCAGCTCTTGGGCTCAAGCAATCCTCCCATCTCAGCCTCCTGAGTAGCTGGGACTACAGGTACATGCCACTGTGTCTAGCTAATTTTTTTTTTTTTGGCAGAGACAAGGTTTTGCCATGTTGCCAAGGCTGATCTCGAACTCCTGGGCTTAAGTGATCTGTCCATCCCTGCTTCCGCCTCTCAAAGTACTGGGATTATAGGTGCGAGCCACTGTGCCTGGTCCCCAAAGTAATTTTTTTATTGTCCGGCTTCTCATCTGTTTCCCAGAGTTTTCCCATTCACTAGGTCATTTAATTCTTAAACAAATCTAGGTAAGGTGGATAGTGACAAATCAACTGTGGTGAGTACTTGTATCACGACATACTAAGTTTAGTTTCCTGATATTCAAAGTAGAAATATTCCACCTACCTCTCAAGACTGCTGCACGAATTGGTTGACTCAGTTCTTAAGCCATGGAACTTGCTCTCCTGTGAGAGCACTGTGGAAAGAGCAACTGACCGTGAGTAGTAGGATTGGAGGAGGGAAGGAGGTCAGCAACAGAAACCTCATAGTGGAAAGCAAGACTTGTAAGGGCAGAGTGAGAATGTGGGAGGACATTCCAGGAAGAAGAAACTGGATAGTCGAGAGCCCAGAGTTGAGACACACTGGGAAAGTAGGGAATTACAGATTCCTTAGTCGACCTCCAGAATTAGAAATCAAGTCTATGTAAGCCTACTTGGAAAAAAAAAACAGAAAACAAAACAAAACATACAAACAGAAACAGCCATTTTAAGGAAGCCAACTGAGGCAGTGTGCAATGATTTAATTCCATAAGTGTTCATTGTCACCTTGTTTGGAGTAGCATAAATAAGAGGAGTAGTACTTTCGAGTATATTAATATGTTTTTCTCTTTTACATTTCTGTGTAAATGACCTTCTTTCCCAACACCCAGAGGCATCCATTTGCCTCAAGGGATTATGATTCTTAAAGCAGGAAGGCAGGAAGGAGTCAGTGCTTAAGTTTTGTCTACCAAAATAAGATTTTCTAAATCCCTTAAGCCTGCATTAGCATATCAAGAACAAGGCCCAGTGAACTTGAATGTCAAGTTTAATGTAACTAGGGTGACCACACTTACTAGCTTGCTTAGGACAGCTCTAATTCATGCACCTTATCCTGACCTAATTATCAGTAGCACCCCTTTTACTCTCAAATGCATCCTGGTTTGGATGATGAATTATAAGTAAGGGAAGTCCCTGCCTCAGAAGAGGTAGAGTGACATGGAGCCCAGCCCTTCAGGCCCAGTGGAGTGTGGGGATCAAGGAAGATGGAAAGGGAGGGAAGTAACAAAATATGTATGTGTGTGTGTTATGTTATACCCTGGAGTCAGAATTCCAGTGTATGCTGGGAGTGGTGGCAAACATATTAGTTAAAAGCAATAGGGTGTTGGTCTCACTACCTCTGGAACTCTAGGAGGGCTACACTGCAGGGCCATCCCATACCAAGACAGGTTAACAGCAGCTCAGTAAGTTTAGGAGAATGGCCAGGGATTTCAGGTGGGATTTCACACCTGAAATCCCAACCCTTTGGGAGACTGAGGTGGGCAGATTGCTTGAGCCTAGGAGTTTGAGACTAGCCTGGGCAACATGGTGAAACCCCATCTCTACAAAAAATTAGCCAGGCGTGGTGTTGTGCGCCTGTAGTCCTAGATACTGGAGAGGCTGAGGTGGGAGGTTCTCTTGAACCTGGGAGGTGGAGGTTGCAGTGAGCTGAGATTGTACCACTACACTCCAGCCTGGGCAACAGAGGGAGACCCTGTCTCTAAAAGAAAACAAAAAAATAAAACAAACAAAAAAAGAATAAGAGCATATCAGGCTCAGTCAGAGAGAAGGCCTGAGAGATCTATCTATCCTGAACTTCCTCAGCTCCCACTTGGTATGAAAGGGAAGCTTTACGTGTTTCTTGGGGGATGTATAAGTTCCTGAGGAGAGAGCCTGTGAGTTTACCATGGGTGATGCTTTAGTGATGGTGAGATAACATTCTAGAAGTACAGGCTAAGATGGTCTAAGTCAAGGATTGGTTGGGGGATGGGACTGAGGCCCAGAGGTTCGTCAGAATTTGAGGGGGTTAAATTAGGATGGAATTGGTAAGAGAGAACGTAGCACTCAGTCCAAGCCTGGAGAACAGAGCCAAGTCTTCTAGGGTAGACTTCAGTGTCAGATGCCCATGGGGCATACAGTGGGTAACCTGGCAGGTAAGGTACTTCACAGCAGAGAGAGTAGAGGACTCGGTGACCAGCACAGGAACCCTCTTCCTACTGCCACAAGATTGTGTGAGCCTCCCAGATACCTGGATGTCATTGTAGGGAGGACTTGCATTCACATTAAAAAAAGAGATGGATTTGTTCATTTAAAATATATTAATCCAATACTTACCCTATGCCTGGCACTACTGTAGATACTGGGAATACAGCAGGAAATGAAACTGAAAAAAATCCTTGCCTTCATGGTACTTACATTCCAGTGACTTCACCCAAAGACTCCATTTAAAACACAAGAAATTGAGATACTGTCAACAATAACTTAGCACTACTCCGCTACCTGTCAGGGTAAGAGCTCTTAAGGAAGGTTAAATAAACTATAGACAATTAAGAAGTTGCATTTGTTTTGTGCATCTGAATTGTAACATTTTTAAATTTGACACTGCTGTCATAACTGTGCAAGATAGGAAGTTGAGTGGATGGGCCAGGTGCAGTGACTCATGCCTGTAATCCCAGCACTTTGGGAGACCAAGGCAGATGGATCTCTTGAGCCCAGGAGTTTGAGACCAGCCTGGCCAACATGGCAAAACTCCTTCTCTACAATAAAATACAAAAATTAGCCTGGCATGGTGGTGTGTGCCTGTGGTCCCAGGTACTTGGGAGGCTGAGGTGGGAGGATCACTTGATCCTGAGAGGTTGAGGCTGCAGTGAGCTGTGATTATGCCACTGTACTCCAGCCTGGGCTACAGAGTGAGACCCTGTTTCAAAAAAAAAAAAAAGAGGTTGAGTAGATAAATTATGGTACTTCTCTAATAAAATACTATGCATTAACAATGATGTTATAGATGAATATTTATTTATATATAACAGTGTTCACAATGTATGATGTAAATTGTAGAAAGCAAGTTACAAAAATCATACATAATATTTTTAATTTAAAATATACATTAAACATTGTATAATATCCACATTCTACAAAAATGTATATATGGTAAGCCCAGATATATATATATGTATACACACACACACACACACACACACACACACACACGTGTATATATATGTATGTATGTATTGTATGTAATATATATCCATATAAGCCCAATTCAAATAAATCTATAGCAGTGTCTTGGTTACATTTATGTAGCTAGACTGCTGTTTGTGGATCTCTTTGTATTTATCTGTCTTCTGATGCTTTTGTTATTAATACATAATGTTTTGGTTTAAAAAGTTATTTTTCAAATTTTTTTTATTGTTTTTAGTATTCAACAATTTAGGGCGTTTGCTTTGTGTCTTTTTTTTTTTTTTTTTGGTAGGGTTATGTGCTACTGGGTAGAAGTTCTGAAGAACAACATATAGGCTGTGGTGAGGAGCAGAGAGAGGGCAGGAAAAGGGAATTGACCTTTTCTTTTAGTGCTTTTTGAAAGGAAGGGAGGAAGGAAACAAAAGAAGGAAAAATACCTCAGCCCAATTGGAAAGACCAGATGGAAATCTGTAAAGGATGCCTCATGATACCTGACTTGGGAAATTTAAATACAAATGTGACAAATATGTTGTTTCTGGGAGATTCATATGAAAAAGGATTTTTTTTCATCTCCGTTTTTATGTTGTCCTCAGTGTTATATCAGTTTCTAGGCACACGTATTTGTATGTGAATCCTGTAATAATTTGATCTGAGAACGTGCTCTGAAATCTTTGTCATCTTTCATCACAGGCTACTTCGGCTGTTTATACCAGAGTCATGAAAATGTGAAATAACTTAAAGGCAAGATGCATTACTAGTATGTAACTAAAGTGAACCGCCTGTGATTTGCAGAGAATAGAAGTGTGATAGAAGTAGATTGGAAAAGATAGAGCAAAGGTACAACATTGTAGGATTTGCACTGGGGCACGAGGTCATTTCTGTTCTCAAATGTATATTGATATGGCTGTTCAAAGATTGGTTCATCTCCATCTCGTGCTGGAAACATGTTCTGTGAAAGAAATTGCAAAAAGTTCTCACAGTTATCCTTTTTTTTCATCATCTTAGGAAGCTATCTCTTAGGTCCAGCCAAAATGTTTCTGGCAATACTGGGTAACTTGCTTCTGCTGTTAGAATGCCCGGTCATGGCTTTCTCTAAAAAAAAAAGTTTGTGTTGACCTGTATGATGTCACATTAACCACAGATGACATAGCCTATCAGTTGTATGTCACTGTGACCTTGTAGAACACCTTATCAGGAGTTAGAGTCAACAGACCAATCAATTCAAGGTCCCGAGTGTAGGTACAGGGATTTCTGCATGGAAGATGTTATAGAGCGTTCATAAAAACCTTCCGCAGTAACTCTGCCCACTTGGTTAGACAGAATCTGCCATGGTAGTAGAAACTTAGGGGAAAAAAATCTTTCTTATGTTGTTTGCTCTTGGTGACCACCCTCTGCTATTACAGTAGGTTTATGTGGAGCTGGAGCTGATTCAGCACTTTTGGCCCTAGGGGAGGGCAGATGACCAAGCTTGGGCACTTAGGGTAGTGCTCCATCCTCATGGCCACTGTGATTAGTTCAGGATTCAGAGGGTGATCTAAGCTGGACCAAACAGAATCAACTCAAGGGCTTTTGCCAGACCTATCTAAGAAGGGATTCCTGGAATGGAAAGTTTTGAGCTTGAAGCTATAGGGGAATGTCTAGATATTGCAAGATGTTGAGTAGCATCTCCAGCCTCTACCTACTGGGTGCCAGTAACACGTTCCCCCAACCCTAGTTGTGATCATCAGACATGTTTTCAGGTATTGCCACATGTTTCCTAAGGGACAAAACTGTTCCCAGTTGAGAACCACTGGTTGAGTCTAACTGGGTTTGAAGACAACTCTTTGACTTTTCGGTTATTTGTCCTATATTAACTTTCTTTCACTGTCTTTTAGATGAGCCTGCTTCTGTTATCATATATATTTCTCTGACTAAAGCCAGGAAAGGGCCTCCTCTTTTAAAAGATTCATGTGATTTGCCCATCCAGATAATCCAGGATTGTCTCTCCATCTCAAGGTCCTTTACTTAATCATATCAGCAAAGTCCCTTTTGCCATGTAAGGGAACATATTCACAGATCCTGCAGAGCAGGATGAGGACGTATTTGGGGAGCCATTATTCTGCCTACAGCATTCACCAATATTTTTCTTTTTGGCTTGAGCAAGTTGATTTGACTTCCAGTTGCTGCAACTAAGATTTTGTGATAAACTGTGACATAGTTTGGAAAACCACTTTTTAAATCATGCTGCAGTTCCTAGGCTGATTTTTTAAAACCCCTAGCACCTAACACAAAGCCTGGTCAGTGATGTGTCCTCCATGTGTACTCACTGAATGCAGAGTTTATTCTTTCGTTTTATCTTGGGTCCCATGAAGAAGAGTTATTAGAAACTACCACAAGAATTGTTAGGCAGAGCTTTGGGAGAGAGAATACTGAGAAAGGAAGTAAACATTCCCTGCAAAGATAAGCAATTAAGTGATTTTAAAGAGCTGGGAATTTCAGAGTCAGGTAGCAAGAAAGGAATTGCTGTTCCCCACTGTTCCTACCACTCTGTGAAATAAGATAGTCTGCCTTTGTGTCGGCCTAATTGCTGCTCTTCCCTTCCCCTCATTTTTGTGCACTGCACATCGAGGTAAGTGACTGATAAATCTATCCTAGATGGAGAAGAATTTATTATTTTTATTTTCCTTCTCAGAGCAGTTTCTCAGGATGAAATATATTTATGTTCACAGCCTCATGTATTCTGAGGTCTGTGTGTTTTCTAACAGATTACACAAATCCCTTTGGGATTACAATCAGCTGGCCTGTAGCATACACAACAGTCCCTGTATCATTCTCTGTGTGAAACTATCCCAGATCCTTAGGCTAGTCCTGAATCTGATACAGTGTCTCAGTCCTAAGAAGATGGTGTCTAATACATCAGTTCCTAAGTTGAGGACAAGAGGATGCCTTTAAAACAATTCGAGGGGGCTCGAATGGTTTAATTTTGTAAATGCTTTTTTTGGAATATAATTTTTTGTTTTCACAGGCCTTAGAAAACAGAACTGAGTCTCGCATACCTTTGATTGTAACACAAACTTTTTGAAAGCTCTACTTCAACAAACCACTTCCAACACCTCTGTTGCTCCAAGGAACATCTCAACTGAGATGTGCAGCTGTCTTGGCTTTGGTTTACTAAATTTACAAATTTACAAATCCCAAACGGAAGGAATTCTACAACCTAAACTCTTCCTGCTTTTTTACTTAAGCAGCACAAATTTTTGGTTATAAAATGAAGTGTTTTCATATAATGAGTGCACATAAATATTTCATTGATGCAATTATCTTTGACATGAAATGATTCCACAGCATGGCGAGTGCCTGAGAGAAGTGATAAATCTGCTTCCTTTCCCCAAGTGATTTCTTTTTTAAACAAACAAAATGTGTGTCTGAAACGGTGGTGCTTGTGTGTACGTGTCTTTTTGTACCTGCCATTTCCTTCCCTGGAATGTGCACGTGACCCCTAGGAGTAAGTGGTAATCAGAGAGGAAAGCAGTGTTGATTTCTGCAGTCAAGATGAAATAGACAAATGCTGGTCCAACTGGAATTTCCAAACTCCCAGCAGTATGCTTAATTAAAAATGCATTTCAAATTCTGAGCTTTTGGCATATATAGCAAGAAATAGCAAATTGAACTTACACCTGTATTATTAAAACCAAAACAAAAAATCAAAATCCTGACCTGGAGAGAAGGATGAAAATGCTATAAGGGGACCAAGAAAATGTTTATGACCTGCAAAAACTATAATTGTTGTTTGTGCATTTTTTACTTTAATCTGGGATGCAGAAAATTGTTACACCGATTTAGCATCTGATAAAAGTGATATGCCCTTGAGAAAATGCCTTTTTGCAAAGCATTGCTGATTAAAATGTCTGAGGTCATTTTTCTTCCTAGGTAAGTCTTCACTTTGAAAGCAAATCTGTATACTACACCACATTTAGATTTCTCACCTTCTTTTTTTGTATGATTCTTTGGCCATCCCACCCCCCACCATCTCTACCCCTCTCCCCATCCCACCCATCTTATATCTTTGTCACCATCCTTTGTCCAGATTCTAAACCTGTGTCTGTGGTCCCTGCTTCTTCTGAGTTTCGGGGAGAGCAAGACACCATCATTAATATCTATACTATTTTTCCTGTAGTGAGGAACAGAAGAAACTGCCAGGCTTGGTCGCAGTGGTAAACAGACATTTCAGATGATTTAAGTTGGTGTTGTGGGGGGGGTGTGTGTGTGTGTGTGTGCGCGTGTTCATTTTATGATAATGGCACTTAAGAGTTGTCCTTAAAAGAGACTGTGATGTCAGAGAAGAAATGATTGAGGACTTGATTTACCTGTGAAAAGCTAAATTGAGGCTCACTGATGATTCTTAAGAGACAGTATCAGGCTTCGGTTTTTTTTAACCCTACTTACAAGCTAATAATTTAGCCTATTATACAGTTTCATGCATGCTGGCAACCAACATGAGACTCTTGGGTCAGAGATAAAGGCTGTTATTGCTCACAGCACAGCAAGTGGCATGAGCATCATGTTTACGTAGGCTCCCATGCTCCCCAAATCCTGAGGAGGGTGATTCGAAGGGGCCCAGGTGGAGATTGTACACACTGAGTTTGCTTTGCCGCTGAGAAACCCTGAGCTGGGGGAATCTGCCTCTTGTACTGCAAGCCTGCTCTTTCCTGGATAGAGACATTACCTCATCTCTCAAGATTGTTCACTGCGAACATAACCCCAAGCAGTGGTCCAGGCAGAGGGTGTTCAGGCCTTAGTGTTCTTTGCAGGAACATTCAGGGGTCAGGGCCATTGGAGGAATGCCTCTCCCTAGAAGAGTCACTCAAGGCACTTTCATGTGTCATATTGATAATAACTGCCAGTTACGGAACGTCTGTGTATGCAAGCACTGTGAACACGCTTTACATGGGTTAATTTTAACCCTTACGTCAACCCAGTGCAGTGGCATGCCTGTTTTACAGATAGAGCAGCCAAGACTTAAAGAGTTCAAGCAACATTGCCTGCTCTGACCGCAGTTCCAAAGTCAGGTGCTTTTTATGATTTTTTGTTTGAGCTTTTCGTATGTCCCCTTCATGGTTCTTATAATAATGTTATTTTATTTTAACTTTTCTTCCTCTTTTTCCAGCATTGGAGTGAAAGCTCTTTAAATTCAAGGACTTTATTTTGTTCACCTTTGTTTTCCCAGCAGCTAAATTAGTGCCTGGTGGTAGGAAGCAGGCATGTGGTAAATGTTTAGGAACCATGTCTGTTTTGTACCCCAGGGTTTTCTCAGTGTTTAACAAAACTACCTGTGACGTAGTAGGCGCACACAAAATACTTACTGAATGAATACATAAATGAATGAATGAACTTACCAGGTCCTGAGTAATGGAGCCAGGACTTGAACTGAAGTCTCTTTGGCTCTTAAGCCTTGTGCTTAACTATTATATATCTCTGCCCTTCTCGGTTAGTGGTAGAATCAGCCCAGTTCTCAAAAATTGTTGGGGCTTAGGCTTCTGTCTGACTTGTTTTAGTAGTTCCCACAGGGTAGACAGCCAGTATTATATTAGAAGGGACTTTGTAATAAAAGAGTTTCTTTCTTTTTTTCTTTTTTTTTAAAAATTTCTCTTGCAGCTTGATAGGGGGAAAACAATGGTTACCTCCCAGAATCTGAAAGAACCATTTTTACTCAAATACAAGGCTCTCTTTCCAGAGCTCCCTGTGGGTGACAGCACGGAGGGTTTGACCAAGAATGTTGAGTTTCTTCCCGGGCTAGTTTCCATGGTGATGGCTGCAGCTTTGCTAAGGCTGGTATGGCAGGGAGAGGAAGCAGAAGACAGGGTGATGTTGCATCACTCAAGCAACCAGAATGTTTTATGCCCACAAACTGCAGGGCCTGCTGCAAATGCCAATGAACAGAAACTGGCTCAGGAGTAGAAGGAAAGGGGCCTGGAAAGCTATTCTCTCTGTAGGAATTTCTGTCTTTATTGCATTTTGAAAGCTTAGGCTGTATTTAGGGTCAAAACTGAACAGTAAGATTCCTTTCCTAGCTATGAGTTTCCTGAATGAATATTTAATTGGAGAGCCTACCAGTGAGAGAATAAAGGTAGAGTGATGGTCACTTCCTGAGGTTTGCAGAGACATCCCAAAGCATTTAGGGTCAGCATTTGTAGAAAATTCCTAGAAAGTGTTTTATTGAGCAAATATTTATAGAATGCTATTTAGGTCATTTGTTGCTGCATAACAAATCACACCAAAACATAGTGACTTGAAACAATTTCTTTGGGAGACCGGGGTTGGTGGATTACTTGAGGCCAGGAGTTTGAGACCAGCCTGGCCAACATGGTGAAACCTCGTCTCTACTGAAAATACAAAAATTAGCTAGGTGTGGTGGTGTGTGCCTGTAGTCCCGGCCACTCAGGAGACTGAGGCATGAGACTTGTTTCAACTTGGGGGCAGAGGTTGTAGTGAGCTGAGATCACGCCGCTGCACTCCAACCTGAGTGACGGAGTGAAACTCTGTCTCAACAACAACAACAACAACAACAACAAAAACAAAACACAATTTTATTATCACTCATGGCTTTGTTTTTTTTTTTCTTGCTCGGTGTCTCTCGTGGTTGCAGCCAGATGGTAGCTGCAGCTGGATTCATCTGGAAGGATTCCTGACTCACATGTCTGGCAGTTGTTGCTGGCATTGTTTGGGACTGACAGTGAGGACCGTCAGCCAGAACCTACACATGGCCTCCCTGTGCGGCCCAGTTTCCTCAGAGCATGGTGGGTGGGCGCCAAGACTGAGTATCTAAGAGAGAGGAACTGGAATTCTCTTAACCCTTTGACCTGGAAACTGTCAAAAATCACTTCTGTCATATTCTGTGGGTCAAGTCTAAGAGCCCAAATTAAAGAGAAGGGCACATGGACCCTACCTTTCAATGGGAGGAGTGTAACAGAATTTTTAGGCTGTGTTTTTAAACCATCACAAGAGCCAACCATTTGCTAGGCACTTTGGAGAAACACCCTCTCTTTCTGTCCTCATGAAGTTTATAGCCTGGGAGATAGATATCAATCCAAAATCACAAGAATAAAAGATAAATTGCAATATGGTAAGGGTTCTGAAGGAGATATGATCAGAGAGTCTACAATATGGGGATTGTATTAATTTGCCGAGGCTGCCGTAACAAGGTATCACAGACCAGGTGGCTTAAACGATGGACTTTGTTTTCTCTCAGTTCTGGAGTCTAGAAGTCCCAGATCAAGGTGTTAGTAGGTTTGGTTTCTTGTGAGACTTTGCTCCTTGGCTGCCAGACTCCTGCTGTTATCCCTCTGTGTCCTCACCTGGTCTTTCTGCTGGACACATGCTCATTCTTGTCCTAACCTCCTCTTTTTCTCAGGACACCAATCGTATTGGATTAGGCACACCCATATGACCTCATTTTGCCTTAATAACCTCTTTAAAGGGCCTATGTAAATACATTCACATTCTGAGGTACTGAGGATTAGGATTTTAGCAGATGAATTTTGGGGGGACAAAACTAAGCTCATAGCAGAGAATTGCTTAAAGATTTTTTTGTGTTTTTTTGTCTGTAGATATATCTTGTTATGGATATAAACTCAAATTTTGGCGTTTTGAATTAACTGTTTTTAGAGATTGTTTATCTAAAACCTTTTTACATTTGAATAAAACGTTTATGTGGTTCCAAAGTAAAATCTGAGGTCTATTCAAAGAAATCTGGCTTCCAAACTTCAACCTCATTTCCTCTGAATGTCCTTCTCTATTTGACCTTGGCATAATAGAGTTCATAGTAATTGTTTCTTACTAGTAATTATTTCAACCCTTCTAGACTGCAAGCTTCATGAAGGCAGAAACTTTTATTCTCTTGTTCACAGCATCATCCACAAAAAACTAACACTGTACCTAGAACACACTTGGTGTTTGGTGACTAGTTGTTGAATGGACATGTGGCATTGGAGTTTAAGGTGTAGACTGGAACCAGTAGGTTTGGGAATTGTCTTCATTGTCTTCAAAGAGGCTATGAAAATGGATGAGACCCATCTAGTGGGATGAGTTACAAAAAGAAAAGGCAAACAGTTGAAGGTCTATATTTAGGGGACAGAACAAGGAGGGTAAGCAGAGAGAAAAAAGGAACAGTTGGAGAAATGGTAGAAAAGTGGGAGAAAGTCTGTATCAATGGGCATTGGGAAAGCATATATTTAAAACGGACTCCTTAGTCAAGAAGGGCATGGTTGAAAAGTGCTGAACTGGACACTGGAAGACATTGGTTCAAGTTTTGCTTCTACCTTGATTTGTTGTGTGACCTTGGGCAAATTAGTCTCTGAAAATCAGTTTCTTCACGTGTGGAATGAGAATCACTGTATCTATCTGCATTGTCTACCTCGTAGGGTATATGAGCTTCAAGAGATAATAGTGTTAACTCAAATCTAGAAACTTCTTAGTGCTTTAGAAATGTAAGGTTAAGGCTGGGCACGGTGGCTCACGCCTGTGATCCCAGCACTTTGGGAGGCCGAGGTGGGTGGATCACCTGAGGTCAGGAGTTCGAGACCAGCCTCAATATGGAGAAACCCCATCTCTACTAAAAATACAAAATTATCCGGGCATGGTGGTGCATGCCTGTAATCCCAGCTACTCGGGAGGCTGAGGAGGGGGAATTGCTTGAACCTGGGAGGTGGAGGTTGTGGTGAGCCAAGATCGCGCCATTGTACTCCAGCCTGGGCAACAAGGGCAAAACTCTGTCTCAAAAAAAAAAAAAAAGAAATGTAAGGTTAATAAGTGATTCACCAAGTAAAGGCATCTTCTAAACTTACCTAGTTTAAGCTTGCCTTTTTGTCTGCCTTCTATTTTGCCTTATTATAGTATTTTGCTTTTTAAAACCATTCCTTTAAAAAAAGGCTTGTGAAATCTTGGGGAGTAACCTCTTAACATACTTTCTCTAACAACAAGGTAGTCTACAAAAGACAACTTTCAGAAGTCAAAAGCTTGGGCTTTATGTGGCACATTTCACTATTTGCTCACCAAGTCAGCTTTTTGGAGAAGCTTTGATTGTAAGGTCACTGGTTTGGGATGCAGTGTTTCTCATAACTTAATTCACACCAGATACTTCAAGGCAAGAGAGTATCAATCATGATTTGATTTACACCAGTTATGGTTTATGTTTCAATTAATGTAGAGGCGAGTTCTGTACATCAATTAGAGCTACAAAAATTCTTTTCAAATTGCTTGACAAAAGCATATCTTCAAGTTTTAATCTGTCAAATGCAACGTGAAAACGTGAAATGAGCACTCTTCTCATATTCAGATGAAGGTGGCAAAATTGGGTGTCAATGTGCTTAATGACATCTCTAATGGATAAGGTATGGAAAGGCTGATCCGAAGTGCATCTGGTCTTGCTAGAAGCTCATGTTGGCAAAGAAATGCCGTAAGACTACTGACGTTTCCTGTTGTCTCTAATTTGGTATCTTTGCTTTCCCAAAACTCACCCATGATGTTCCTAAAAGAGGTTTAAATATTTTATCCTCCAATCTTGCTCTATTCAGTGGCTCTTAAAGATGAAGAGAGACCTCAGATGTATTAATAGAGGTAGGTTAGTCAACTCACTTTTAATGACAGAGACTTGACAAAAGACAGCTTCAAAGATATGTGTTCTTAAAACTTTTGAAGGCTCTGTAATCCAGAGTGCTAAGCATTGGACTGGAGAAAAAAGAGATAGCAGGTTTTCATTTCTGGCATGCCACTGACTGCCCTTGCTTTGGAGATTGGTGTAAGAAATGTGTTGAGCTGCACATTTTCTCGTTGCCCCTTTTCATTACTTGGAAAAAACCAAGAGAGAATGATGTGAATGCTGAGCACATTTCTGTCACCAAAAGAGAACGGCCGTGTAGTGTATATACATATTCATGTTTACTTGAAAATCACTGGCTAGCTTTAAGCATAATTTCTGTTATGCCAAAGCCCAGGTGTGCAGGCTTGTCCCTCTTCTGAGGTCCAGGTAAATTGGACCCCTTATAAAACCTCTGTTAACCTTTATAAAACCTCAGTTTGCCCCTCTAAGGCCACAGAATTTGTGGGGCATTGGGAGATGGGTGATAGAGTTGGAAATTACTCCTTCCTGCTTGGGTGGATTTACCATTTCTTCTTTTTCCTCATGTTCATCACCTACCCAGGTATCCTGGAATTTGGTGAAGAAGAAAAAGAAGAAAGAAGGGAAGGGTTGATTGAGAAGAATGGCAAAGTCTGTCTGGAAGCCATCACAAGAAATATAATGCTAGCTCTTGTCTGTTCTTTCTCTGTCCTTCCCCCTGTTATCTTTCTCTCTTCTTTCTTCTTTTGCTTTTTACTCTCTTCCCATCATTCTCCTCTTCTTCCCTCCCTTCCTTTTTTCTCACTTTTTCATCCTTCCTTTTTTCTTTCCTCCCCACCACCAATGACTGATTTGCCCACCTGACTGCCCCCAAGCCTTAACTAGAAGAAATAATTGAGCACTTTCTCCCCAAATTCAAGTTTCAAAAGAAAGAGATGTTCTGAGTTAAGTGAGGCAGTGGCATCTCCCAGTCCATCTCTGCTTCTTCATCTCTGAGGGGTCTCTCACCTCTATCAGTGAAGCAAGCACCTGGCTGCTCCTCTGAGCCTGTTCTATCTCTTTTCCTCAGGCACAGAAGAGCTTCTCACTGGTAATTACAAGAGGACAGAGGTTACTTATCCCAACGAAAGCTAACCTTCCTCTTCTTTTGGCGTTTACTACCATCTCTTTATTCTTTTAACAATTCATTTCCATATTTAAATGCCATTGATTTATTTAAAAGGGGGGAAAAGCCAGGTTGGGTCCTGTCTGTAAATCATTGTCCTGTCTTGAACCTCAGGTAAGAGAGGCATTGGCTTTGTCAGGTTGATTCTAAAGATTATTTTTCATCTCCAGGAAGTGGGTTACATTTATAGGGGTGATTATTTTGGTAAATAGGACATATGTAGAACTATGTCCAATTCCATACTCTTTGATGATGAGATGCTTTTAAAATGTGTAGACATTGATACCTTATCCAATATTACCTCATTCTTTCTATCTGCCAGTTTTATATTCTTCACACAGTTACAGCCGCAGGTTGGATTGGCATGGCCATGACTTTGGATTTTTAGCGACCTCCTAATTTTATTGGCTTGCTTTCCTCTCTGGTTCAGCTATCAATATAGTTTAAAGGTTTCACTGAGAAAGAAGCTTGAGAAGTTGTGTAAAATCCATAGTTGGTGAAATATCTTTTTATCTTTGTGGCTTAATAATTATCTTTTCTCCAGGGATTCTTTTGCCAACTTTTTGTTTTTTTTTTTTAAATAGGGTATCACTCTGTCACCCAGTTTGCCATGCAGTGACCCCATCATGGTTCACTGTAGCCTCAACCTGTCAGGCTTAAGCAGTCCTCCCACCTCAGCCTCCCAAGTAGCTGGGCCTACAGGCACGCACAACCATGCCTGACTATTTTAAAAAATTTTTTTTTGTTAGAGAGACAGTGTCTCACTGTGTTGCCCAGGATGGTCTCAAACTCCTGGGCTCAAACAATCACCTGGCTCAGCCTCCCAAAGTGCTGGGATAGGGAGCCGCTGTGGCTCAGGCTGGTTGCCCTGGCACTCGGGGAGGCGAGGCTGCACGTCCAAAGTGCTGGGATTACAGGTGTGAGCCACTGTGCTCTTTTGCCATCTCAATTGCATGGTTTGATTCTTGACAAAGTGCTTCTATGTGGCATAGCATCAACCCTGAAACATATGAGTCATTAAATATTTAATTTGGAAGTGTGAAATGGCAGGTTCACTGTTTAGATTACACATTAGAGCCCTGCCAATCAGCATTGAAGAAAAGTTGCCTACATCTAAGGTTTGGTCAGACTTTGGGAATAGAAGTTTATACAACATCTACAGTAACTACGGCAAACACATTCGTGTTTGATCAATGAGCTGTCATTCCCCGAAATCTTTTGCCAAGTCTTTAGTTTATCCGACTGCCATGCTGAGACGGTGGTTCACTTGAAATGATGAATGAAACCCACAGGTGGTTTTGGACATTTTTTGTTTATGTCTTGTGAGATGGAATTATAGGACTAGGATTTAAAGCAAATTGAGCATCCTGAATAAAGTCTTTCAGTGTTTTCCTGTTGCAATTAAAATAACATGCTGAAACTTATTACCATGGCTGAGAGAGTCCTGTGGTCTCTGGCTCCTGCTTGCCTTTTCATTTCCATCCCATACTGTTCCCCCCACCCACCCATCCACTATGCTGTAGTCAACATGATGGCAGTAATGCTGTCAGATTTGCTTTGTCTCAGGACCTTTGCATTTCCATTTCCCCTCCACATCTCTTTCCCTTCTCCTCCCCTGTCTGGATCCTCCTTATCTTTCACTCCTCTCCAGGATATTCTGGACTCCTAACCACCTCAAGCCTTCTTCTGTCCTTATTTGGCACAGTCTGTTGTGATGCTGTTTGCCAGCTCATTGAGAGAGAGGACTTTGGCTCATTTTCGACAGTTTCCCGTTCAGAGCACTGTGCTTGGCACCCAGGAGGTGCTGGGTGCACATTTGTTAAGTCAGTGAGTGGAGGCTGGGTAATTTCAGGGAAGGCAGAGGCTATGGTATGGCGCCTTAGTCTTTCTGGAATAGTTGCTAAATATTCCAGTGAGGCTTTTAAGAGTTCCGCTCAGATTTAGCTCATTCATGTCAACAGTTGCCATGGTTTGCTATTTCAGAGCATTTTTTAAAACATAAATTTTGGTCCTTTCAGACAGAAGCATCAATTTGGTAAAGATTATTTTGTTTTAAATCCCATTTGGAAAGCAAAATGAAATTTAAACTAGCCTGTGTACCATCTACTAGTGGTTTTCCTGACAAAATGTAGCAAAAGTGCTAATGTTTTCATTACATTGATTAGAAAAAAAAATTAATTGGAGAACTTAGTTTGCTGAGCTGTTGAATAGAAAGTGCTGAAAGGCATATTCTCACAAATACAGTCAGTTTGTACTTTACAGAAGGATTTGTTACTCATGGACTCAGAGCTGGGTTTGTATGATACCACATTTCATCTACAGAAATATACTGCAGATAAGGAAATATATCTTCACCATAAGAATTTATTTTGCCAATCAATAAGAACATTAATGCTAACACTCCATTAGATTCTCTGTTGAGAGGAAGGATTAGCCCCAAACCTATACATTAACCCTGTCTGAACAAGAGACTTAGAAGTTCGTTTCATATTAGTGAGCTCAAACTTTTGTAGTCATTTGATTTTGAAATTCCTTTTCCAAACTCAAGTAATCTTTGGAATGGGACACATTAATGTCTAATTATCTAGGGGTATGTGAAAATGTCCCAAGATCTATTATGACTTAGCTTTTGAGAATTATTCAAAGCCATAAATTAGGGGTTCTGCAATTGAATGTGATAGTCATGGCTGCTCCCCATGTGAATAAAGAAGCATTACCATCAGAGGTTGTGTAGACTGACTTGCACCTTGTACAATTTCTTTTTGTACAAATCAGGGTAAAATTCACATAACACAAACTTAACCATTTTAAAGTATACAATTCAGTGAATGCTCATAGTTGCTTTTTTAAGGGATAATGTATTGTTGGTATTGCTCCTCTTGAGGGCTTACTAAGATACTCTGTATTTAATTAGAATTTCAGTAAATACAAAAAGCACATCATAGCTGGCCTTGGTGTGCCACTGAATGTTAACCACTTTGTGAAATTTTCTAGGGCAGAGAAAATACTCAGTTAAGCTAACATACTCTGAAAACATTAAAGTACTTAAAATAGCACTTTATTATCCAAATGTAAGCTTAGAAATTTTTTTTTCTTCAAATAGGCCTTGATAAGAACATAGTTTGACTTAAAACCATAACAATGAGAGTTTTTGCAAAATCTTCTGAAATTCTCTGCATTTCTGTCCTATCTAGTATTTGTATGAAAGTAATATAAGATGAATTGTGACTGATCCTTAACCTCAGCAAAGGTTTCTAGAAATTCAGCCAGGCAGAGCCATTTTTAATTGGTTGGGGATTTGAGGAAACCGCGGAGGAGTCTGTGTAGTAGTAGAAAGCCGTGTCTTGAGTCTAGAAGGAAAATAGGGATTATTGGGAAGGGTAGGTAAATATGAGAAGTGCACATCTACTGCAGACTGGGATGAGACGGGGTCTAGAGGATGACTGAAAAGAAGGAGAGAGATTTAGCTCACCATAGAAGCGCATTTCTACAAAGTGTTAGCTACTTGTGCCTTTTTTTTTTAAATGAATTTTTATGTCGTCATGCACTTGAATGCACACAAATTTTCAGGAACTGATTAAAATGATTGTTGAAAAAGAAAATTGAAGTGACTACCATAGCATTCCTAAATTTTAAAAACCACATAAGCCCCATTGACTCTTTTGTCAAATGTGCAAGTTCTTGGTGCCAAGTCAGATGAGGAAGAAAAGTTTCAATTCAAAATAATCTCTCCGGACAGAGATAATAAGGAACAGAGAAGATCGAGGGCAGGAGAAACCTGGCAAGTGGTAATGTCTAGAAACCCCGTAGGAAGCTTGGGGAAAGGAGGCAATCTAGGACAGCCAGCCCGATTTGAGCTTCCCACTGGAAAGGGTAGATGCTCCCTCCTCGCATGGCAGTTGAGTTGACACCTGGGGCTGGTGCTCATTTGGTAACAACTGTGTCTAAGAACATTGGAATGAGTTGAAGCTTGGAAACAAACTGCAAATGAGGTGTCTCCTAAGGAGGACAGAGCTCTGTTCAGGACTGGGGAAAACAGCCTGTTCGTGTTGGTGGAATAAAACATAGAAGAAATGAGGCAGAACAGATAGCCAGCTGGACTTGGAGGATGTTGTAGGATGGTCTTTTCCTGTGAGGATTAGTAAAAGGGAGTAGTGGATTGGTGATGCCCTGCCTTCTTTCCCCTCTTCTCATCCCCTGTGCTAGGAGATACTTCATTAACTGAGACCCTTAAAACGCAAGGTAAGCAATAAAAAGGGTTGTTCAGATTGTACCAGCTTCCCAAAAAAACTCACTGAATTCTAAGCAAGTGAATTTCTTGAAACAACTTTAAGCCCATGCATGTCTAAGAAATCCCTAGCTAACACTGAAGTTAACAGTTCCCAGGGTTAATGGGAGGTCAGGTAGCATTTTATTGACATCCTCATTGCTATTACTAATCTAGAACTCATTTTCCTGAGGTTCATTTACCCAAGCAAGTTGGTACAATGGCACTCTCCCTCCTACTCTCCCGCAGGCATCCCCGTCAATGAGGTGGAGGCATCTGGGCACACTGGGAAGCCTGTGTATATTCTTTGGTGTCATCTAAACTATAAATTAGCCTGCCACTTTCTATTAGTGTGACCTTAGGTGAGTTTTGCACATTTTGAGTCTGAGATGACTGCAAGATATCCAAGTAGCAGTGTCCAAGAGGCAGCTGGATTTCTGGGAGGAGCTCAGGAAGAAAGGTCCTGGCTGGAAGATCCATCAGCAGAGAAAGAGCAATTGAAGCCTTGGGCTTGGGTAGAATTGCCTAAGGGCAGTTCATCTAATGAAATGAGAAAGGGCACCTGGAGTATATTTAAATATTCTTAGACAAGTTTTTTTATTGGGTCTTTATTCTAATCAGGGAGAAAACTTGTCCAGGGCAATCTTGCTAGCATTTGAATAGACCATTGACTGGCCAGTCATGGGTCCTCACTTACACCCTACTCCTGCGTCCAGCAGATGCCCTTGTGGTGTTCATTACTCTAGTTAAACTCACTGGGCATTGGAGCAGTTGTCAGATTTGCTCATCTTCTGGTTCAGTAGTCAGGAAGCACGTATAGCAGCAAAGACCGAAAGCCAGCCACCCCCTGCCAAAACAGTAGAGAGATGTGCATCATGCCTTGAAGGCCAAATGAGGCAGATTGTCAAGTGCAGCATGGTGCTCCTGAACGTGGAGGGTGGGCTGCCTCTCCAAGCCCGTCCTCTCAGTGTCTCTGCTCCAGATTCTGCTTGCAAGTATTCTATGAAGGCGGGTACCTTCCATCATTCTCAGCAGGGGGTAGTCCTGCATCTCAGAGATCTAAGGAAGACGGTTTCTCACCACCATATGCTGAGCCCAAGCTTTTGGAGGTGGAAATAAAAAGGAGGAGCTGCTTATTTATTTATTTATTTGATAAGTGTGCATTAAGGCTTTAGGAATATCCTGGTTGTCAAGATGGACAGGGTCCCTGCTTTCAAGGAGTTCAGATCCTGAAGGAGATAAGTAAGTAAAACAAACAAAATAAGTACCAGTGGTTGTAGTACTTATACAGGTGGCCTAACAGAAAATAATTGGGTTATCTTCTTTAGCTAAGGAAGGCCTCTCAGAGAAGGGAGCTTTAAGGCTGTGCCCTGAAGGATGCAAAGGCGTGTAGAAGAGTCAAGAGCATTTAAAGAACAAGCAGTAGGAGAGGGCTTGGTAATTAATTCTAGAAAGTGAGAAGAGGCTAGCAAGACTAGTTAATAGCTTCTGGCCTGGATTCTGCATATATATTGTAAAATTGACACCTTACTGTCGTGTGTGTCACCTCTGCCATGTGAGAGATGTCTCCTGGGGTAGCCTGCACATGGTCCCATGATAAATTACAACATTGACCTTAAAGGTTATGGCAGTATTGGGTTCCACTGTGGAAACTCTTTCTGCCTAATGACTACATCCAAGAGGTGGTTTGTTGTGTTTGTGCGTTGATTTTTAAAGAAGCAGGGTGGCTAAAGATTGCCTGTAACTAGGGTGAGGCCTTATAAGCTGACACTTAAAAAATATATGTATATAAATTCCACTTGATATTTGGATTTAATGCTGCTATTATGGGGGACCAGTGGGCTCGCTCGTAAACATAGGTACTGAATACTGATCAGAAACCTTCAGATTTGTCATCTTCAGTATAGCAAATGTTCCATCCAGAGTGCTGAGCCAAGGGGGTAGATTTCCTAAGGGCCACATCCTAGGGAGAGCAAAAAAAATAAATAAATAAAATAACAAGCGTCGGGGAATATATGCAGGCATTGTGTGGGATTTGCATATAATTTGCATAGCGCTTGATAAGCTAAATTCTGTTCTCAGAAAATGTTCAAATTAAAATTTTATCACGGCTACCAGTGCAGCCATTTCTTACTATTTTCTCCTCTATTTTATTCTTTTGCTCATATTGGCTGTCTCTGATTCATATATCTTTTTGTTAGAAATGTACAGCTGTGATTCTGAGCATCAAGGAAGAAAAAAGGGAAAAATCTGAGTCCACCAGAGACCATTTCTTGGCAAATGAAGTTCTTATTCAAGCTCTTCCTAGTCACATCTTTTTCAGTCCTATAATAAAAGTGCCTTTATTTGGGGTCTGTCTTAGAAGCTCAAGGGAGCCATGTGTGTGACAGGAAAAAAAAAGAAAAGTGAACCTTGCATTAAAAGCTACTTGGAACTGGGCACGGTGACTCACGGCTGTAATCCTAGCATTTTGGGAGGTCAAGGCAGGCGGATCACTTGAGGTCAGGAGTTCGAGACCAGCCTGGCCAACATGGCGAAACCCCGTCTCTACTAAAAATACAAAAATTAGCTGGGTGTGGTGGTGCATGCTTGTAATCCTAGCTACTCGGGAGGCTGAAGCAGGAGAATCGCTTGACCCCGGGAGGTGGAGTTTGCAGTAAGGCAAGATCACGCCATTGCACTCCAGCCTGGGCGACAAGAGCAAGACTCTGTCTCAAGAAAAAAGCTACTTGGAATCAAGTTAGAGCTTTTCTTTTATGAGAATTTCAGATAATCTATTGGTACATCAGTTTTTTCATTAGTAAACTGGGGATACATGAAAACCTTACAGAGCTATTGTGAAAATTAAATAATATGTGAATAACACTTAGTGCAAGGCCAGCAATTAATATTCTAAAAACCTGTTTTTAGAAACTGCCCTTAAGCTATATTGGGGACATAATTTTTGTGTTTCCAAGTTGGTAATGAGCCCCCTGATGGTGGCCGCATTGTGTTAAAAAGGGGCGGTTGAATGAGTGATTTGGGGGTCCCAGCCTTCATGTTCTAAAGGATTGGTGGGTAAGGAGTATGTTGGTGACCTGAAGAGCTGTACTTCCTCTTAGAAGTACTCACATTTGCACTTAATATTTAATTAACACATGCATCGACTTCATTAGAAGCAATTAAAGAAACAGCTTCAGGTAAAGACGTTTGGTGAAATTTTTGGATGTGAGACTGTTAGAGATTCACATTTTCTATCCTTTGAGGGTTTCTTATACGACGTGTTACAGTCATTTTTTAATTTGTTGATCCCTACTAATTATCAGAACTGCTACCCAAAGAAATCACAACATTAGGATGAAATCAGATGTCGTTGTTCAGTTTTATTTATAAGTAGATCCAGGGCAGCCATGGAATACAAAGCTTGATTTTAGGAAAATATTTAAAACATTAGATCAATTCATGTATGATTACTATTCAAAATTATAATTTGGTTGAATGGTAGAATGAAATTTGCTATTGTTATTATTATTATTTTTATTTATTTATTTATTTTGAGATGGAGTCTCGCTCTGTAGCCCAGGCTGGAGTGCCCAGTGGTGTGATCTCCACTCATTGTGACCTCCGCCTCCTGGGTCCCGGTTCAAGCAGTTCTCCTGCCTCAGCCTCCTGAGTAGCTGGGATTACAGGAGTGCACCACCATGCCCAGCTAATTTTTGTGTTTTTAGTAGAGGCCGGATTTCACTATGTTGGCCAGGCTGGTCTTGAACTCCTGACCTCGTGATCTGCCCGCCTCGGCCTCCCAAAATGCTGGAATTACAGACATGAGTCACCGCGCCCAGCCTGCTATTGATTCTTTAGAGGCTATCTCAACCATCTTATAAGGAATGTCATATTTTTAATGTACAAACCAAAGATGTCAAAATTGTATGTAGTTAAAAATCAGTTTCTAAAATCTCACATTTTTCTTTAGGGGAGTAGTTTTCAAACTTGAGTGTGCTTTGGAGGGTTTGTGAAAATACAGATTTCTGGGGCCCTACCTTCAGAGTTTTTGATTCAGTAGGTCTGGGGCAAGGCCTAAGAATTTGCATTTCTAGCAAGTGTTCTGGGCTTCTGATGCTGAGTCCAGGGATCACATTATGAGAACCACTCCTTTAGGGAAAAATTATAAGGGTTTGGCTTTTCCCCTATTCTTGTTTCTTTATTATATGTATGCTATGGTGTGATACATTAATTTTTGTTGAGAATCCAAATGTATATTTTATTTTATTGTATTGCCACAAATGTTAGGAAGTTCTGTTTTTGGTATCTGGCAGGAGGGAAACAAAACATGAAGCTCATGGACATGTATTTTCATGGGCAGTTAAGCTATTCTTTAGATGAAAATGGCCTTAATCATTTTAATTGTAAGTGGGGAATACATTTATTTATTCATTCAACAAATATTTAATGGGGACTCCTTATGTATCAACTACTGTTCTAAGTGTTAGAGATGCCCCATGAATATAAAGGATAAAATTCCTTTATATTTATATTGGATAAAATCCAATATAAAGGTATTGGATGGGGAGGCTACAAAGGGTGAATGAAGAAAACAGATAATTTAAAAAATGTATCTCAAGTGGAAGGTGTTATAAAGAAGACTAAAGCTGAATGAAATGGCAGAAAGTGATGGAGACAGAGGGTTTCTTTACATAGGGTGAGCAGGGAAGGCCTCCTTGATAAGGTGAGTTGAATAGGTACCTGCAGAAAGTTAGGGGAGGGGAATGTTTCTGATGGAGGAAAATGCTTCTAAGATAGGGAGGCAGGAGTGAGCTCACTGTATTTGTAGAATAGTAAAGACGCCAGTGAACTGGAACCCATTTGGTGGGAAGGGAGATGGACGGTGACTGGCCATTGGATTTTATCTTGAGTGAGAAGAGGAGCTGTTGGAGGGTTTGAGAAGTGTTGTGATAGCATCTGCCTTACCTTTGGGAGGGTCATTCTGGCTGCTTGTGGAGGATAGCAACAAGGAAAGTATCCTAGGTGATGTAGGGTGAGTAAAGAGTGAGTAAAGCACAAATACTGGTGGCTACACTCATGGCAGACATCACAAATCAACCACAGAGGCCTTTCCCAGTGTCCTGGATGTTGACTGGGACAACTTCCCGACATGGCCTGCAGCTGGAACTGAGAGCCCTTGGAATCTGCACAGCAAATGAAGTCTTTTTATTTCTTTTCCAGCAATTCAAATATCAAATGGCTTTCCAGTGCCTTATCTCTCCTTAAAAGAGGTCTAGGTGTCTACTGTAGATTCATTCATCCCCCAGCAATACCTATTGAGCGTAAAAAAAGCAAGTCTATAAATGGATGAACTTCATAATTTCAGATCATATGTCCTGGGAAGAAAAAGGATGTGACTGAGACCTGGAACATAAGGAGTTGGCCCTTTCAAGAACAGGGAATGGGCAGTCTAAGCAGAGGGAGCAAGTACAAGTTCCAAGGTCCCTGGAGCTAGGAGGACTGAAGGGGAGGATATCCAGGACCTCCTTCTGTTTTCCTTTGGTTCACATGTATCCTTATGATCTGCTTCCATAAGGTGAACTCTGCAAGTCTTACCTCCCTGGGACAAGATTGGCCACATCTATTATTTAATGGGGGTGATGCCTGAATCAGGCCGAACTTTGTCCCAACAGTCTCCCACCTAAAATACATCTTTTATCCTGTATTCATTTTCCCATTTTTGTCTTTCTTCCTTGAATTCAGTTCTCTCTGACCCTCTTTTTTCTACCTTATCGGTTATCTCTGTTGAAGAGAATTGTTCAGGGGAGTAGAAGAGAATGGATTTCACATGGCATTTGTGTATTAATAAGATTATTAATTTGGGGACCTTCTTCCCTTTCCTTCCTGCGTAATTTTTGGTAATAAATGCCCATCTAATTTACTAAATATTCCCTTGAGCACGGGCAGCTTTATATGCGCAAGAAATTTCACACTTTGTACCTGAATGTGGTAGTGGCTAATACATACACACAAAAAAAGTAATTCAGTAGGAAAAATAAAATATAAAGAAAACCAATTATCTCAGCCTGTTCAAAGAGACAGCCAGCCAGGTAGTGAGTAGTAATTACAGTATTTTGTTATGGAAGTCTTTGGTTGTAATGAATAGATTTCTGCCTTTTAGTACATTTGTTTTATTATGCATTAGAGGACCTTGCTTTGAGTAGTGCAGTTCAGGGGTTAGTCACAGGAGTACAAGTTAGGTGGAAATATCTGGGCACTACTATTTGCAGCACATTGTAGCTGTTTCCAGGTATTGCTGGGAATGAGCTGAAGGCTTAGCCAGAATCAATTTTTGGTGTTGCCGAAACTGTCCTGATTAAGTCCGTTTTGTTCTCTGACCCCTGAGGATGGCTTATTAAGGTTCAGTTTACTCATCTGAAAAATGGAGTTGAAGAAATCCTGCTTAGAAGGTTGAACCCCGGGTGGTGGTGATGAGAACACTTCATATTTTTTTTAGCACTTACTACCCGCCAGGCATATTCCAAAGCACATTATGTATACCATTTCAATTAATCCCCACAACAGACAGGTGGGGTAGATGCTGGCCCTATAGATTAAACCATGGCATGGAAACATTAAGTGATTTGCTCAAGGCACACTGCTTAGTGCAGTGTATGAAACTTCTTAAGTATTTATATGAAAATAATAACCACAGCTGCTATGGCTTAGATATAACCTTTTTAAAAGGAGTTTGAGTGTATTACAGAATGTAGGAAGTCTGATTCTCAATGCCTCTTGTTTTCTGTTTGTTTAGTTAGTTATCTGGCTCTATTTTACATCACCAGTTTTCATCTTTATTGATTTTCTGCTGATTAAAAAATAACCTGTCTGTATATTTTACTCATTTTTTTGGTCCTCCGTTAAGAAAGTGTTCTGGGCTGGGCACGGTGGCTCATGCCTGTAATCCCAGCACTTCGGGAGGTCGAGGTGGGTGGATCACCTGAGGTCAGGAGTTTGAGATCAGCCTGGCCAACATGGTGAAACCCCCTCTCTACTAAAATACAAAAATTAGCCAGGCATGATGGTCCACACCTGTAATCCCAGCTGCTCGGGGGCTGAGGCAGGAGAATCGTTTAAATCCGGGAGGTAGAAGTTGCAGTGAGTCAAGATCGTGCCACTGCACTCCAGCCTGGGTGACAGAACAAGACTCCATCTCCAAAACAAAACAACAACAACAAAAAACAAAAACAAAAACAAAAAAAAACTGTTCTGAATATGGATACCCTGTCAAAATTCAACATCTGCTGGTCTTCTTGGATCAGGCCGCCTTTGGTCTCTCCAAAGAGGCTAACCTGGATTCCTCTTTGGTGAGAGGACAGTAGACATTTCAAATAAGGCATTAAAGCTCCTCCAGGAAATTATGATTGTGGGCATTTCCCTCACTTTTTCAAGTTTCCAGTGTCTTTAGAATCTCACTTGGCCTGCTTAGAAACATGAGCAATTCTTGTGCTATATTTTTATGGTCCAGGTGCCTTGGAACCCGGTTGTATGGGGGCACTGTGGACAAGGGTCCAAGTCCTTGCTCTGCATTTAAAGGTTACATGATCTTAGGAAAGTTTTCAACCTTTTCAAGTTTTAGCCTCTGTCTTAGTCTGTTTTCTGTTGCTGTAACTGAATCCCTGAGACTGGGTAATTTATAAAGAAAAGACATTTATTATGTGGCCAGGTGCAGTGATTCACACCCATAATCCTAGCACTTTGGGAGGCTGAGGCGAGAGGATTGGTTGAACATGGGAGTTCCAGACAAGTCTGGGCAACACAGGGAGACCCCATCTGTATAAAAATTTTTTAAAAAAAATAAAAATAGCCAGGCATAGTATCTCATGCCTATGGTAGGTCCTAGCTACTCAAGTGGCTGAGGTGGGAGGATCACTTGAGCCCAGGAAGTCAGGGCTGCAGTGAGCCATGATTGTGCCATTGTAATCCAGTCTGGGCAACAGAGCAAGACCCTGTCTGCTCTGTTGAGACCCTGTCTCAAAAAAGCAATATTTCTTACAATTCTGGAGGTTGGGAAGGCCAAGGTCTAGGACCGCATTTGATGAATACCTTCTTGTTTGTGAGGACTGTCTGCAGTCCCAAGGTGGCTCAGGACATAGCATGGCAAGGGGGCTCACAAGAGACAGCCAAACTGGTTTTTGTAACAGACTCAGTCTCATGACAACTCACCCACTCCCTCGATAAGCCATTCGTTCATTCATTCATGAGGACAGAGCCCTCATGACCCAATCACTTGCCAAAGGTCCCACCTTTCAACACAGTTGCACTGTGGGACAAGATTCCAGTACATGAATTTTTGGGATACATTCAAACCATAGCAGCCTCCTTATCTACAAAATGGGGATGGTGATGATGATGATGTTGATGATGGCAGTGGCTATCTCTCAGGGATATATGAATTGTATAAGACTCTGTAGGGTAAGTCAAGGCCACTGTAGGCTTTTTGTGAGGGACTCAGGGCTAGGACTTCAACATATGAGTTTGGTTGGCAGGGAGGCACAGTTCCACCCATAACATGAGGGGAGGCTCTGTCCCCATCACCTAGTATAGTTCTTAACCCAGAGTATGCCATCAGCAAATATCTGCTAAATGAATTCATATGTGCTGACAAGCAAGAATGAATCAATGAATAAACGATATCTGTCTTTGTTGACCATTGAAACATTTAAAACATGGATTTGTATCACATGTTCTAACATTGAGATTTCTCAATGATGCTTATTCCTTGAGTTCTGTGTCTCACTGTGCTAAGTTAGAACATCTGATCTAGGAATGTCCAGATCACATTTTTTTTTAAAAAGGTCTTATATACCTATACTTGTCTACTTGATTTAGCTCAAGTAGTGTTAGAGTCACGTAATTCAATCACAAATACAGAATATTTAAATTTTGACTTTGGAGTAATTAGCTACAACTTGAATTTTATTCTGTTCTGAAATGTAGCACTTTGGATTTTGATTTAATAATGGCTATTTGGTTGCATCAAGCAGGATTTTAGGTTTTGTGAGAAGCTAATTAGGTTGGAACTGGTTTAAGCACTTGTTTTCCTGGAACGATTTCAGTCCAGTTAGCCATGCCTTTTTCTTCTTGCTCAGATGTAAACACACCACAGCAGTCTCAAATACAGAATTGATAAATGTACTATGATGCTGACAGTATAACTTCTGGAGCTATATTATTTTGATACACACTGAGGTAGTGAGATTTAAGTTCTGTTAGATTTGGAAATTCAAGGTTTTTTCATTTTTCTCAATACAGCAGTAGACTAGAATAGGAATTTGTTTAAGATGGAGCTGGTGGGCCTTTGAGTTCAGTGTTTTGCTGAACATAATGTTCTGCTAAAAGTTTACACTTGCTAAAAATAAATAAAAATAATAATTATAAAAGGAAGTTATGTGGTCAAAGAAGGAAAACAGATTTCTCAGTGTAGAATATTACAGAGCCCATAATGTGTCAATGTATTTAGGTTGGTGCAAAAGTAATTGTGGTTTTTGCTATTTCATACATTTTGACTTCCCAAGAGGGGGCTGTGTGGTATGCAGACTTTGCCACATACATTTGCTCTGAAACCCCTTTTTTCTTTTTCTTTTCTTTTCTTTTTTTTTTTTTTTTTGAGACGGAGTCTTGCTCTGTCGCCCAGGCTGGAGTGCAGTGACGCGATCTCGGCTCACTGCAACCTCCTCCTCCCGGGTTCACACCATTTTCCTGCCTCAGCCTCCCATGTAGCTGGGACTACAGGCGCCCGCCACCACGCCCGGCTAATTTTTTTGTATTTTTAGTAGAGACGGGGTTTCCCCATGTTAGCGAAGATGGTCTCAATCTCCTGACCTTGTGATCCGCCTGCCCCGGCCTCCCAAAATGTTGGATTACAGGCCTGAGCCACCACACCCAGGCTGAATCCCTTTTTTCTTAAGGCACCAGTGTCCTAAGAAATACTCTCAGGATGGTCACTCTTGACAGTCTAAAATTAGGTGGACATTTTGCTAGTTTGGTAAGTGGGGCATATTGGTCAGAATTTCTTTTGCTCAGAATATGATAGTATTATATCATGGTATTTCATAGGCATCATTCAAAATATCAATTTTTAACATAGACTATAATAGTGGTTAAAATGTAGATCTAGGCTGGATGTGGTGGCTCATGCCTGTAATCCCAGCACATTGGGAGGCTGTAATCCCAGCACATTGGGAGGTGGATCACTTGAGGTCAGGAGTTCATAACCAGCCTGGGCAACATGGTGAAACCCTGTCTCTACTTAAAAAAAAAAAAAAAAAATTAAAAATACAAATGAGCCGGGCATGGTGGCAGCTACTTGAGAGGCTGAGGCACGAGAATCGCTTGAACCCAGGAGGTGGAGGTTGTAGTGAATCGAGATTGTGACACTGCACTCCAGCCTGAGTGACATAGCAAGACTGTGTCTCAAAGAAAAAAAAAAGAAAAAGAAAAAAGAGTTGTATATTTAGTGCTGTTTTTCACTAAAAAAATTCAGCAGTTTTTAAACAAAGCATTTTAAAACATTTCTGTTAAGACTTTATTTAAAAGTGTCAGAAAGCCAACTCCAACTGTCTACAGCAATAACAGTGTGACAGTGTATCAGGAGTGGGGTTTTTAAGCTAAGAGTGTGTCACCAGGACTCAGCCCTTCTCTGTCCCTTGGTTTTTCTCTTCCTCTGTATTCATTTGATTCTCAAGGAATATATTTGCCGTGTAAGCAAATAGACTCCATGTAGTGTACTCTACTTTTGCAGTGGAAATTAAACCTTTATTTCCTATCCTTCCAACAAAGTCCCTGATTTAAATCTCATTGGCTGATTTGGGCCCAGTGCGTCCGTTCCTTGCAGCCGCTCCTATTGCTGTGGTAGGCAGACCTGGATTGTGTGCAGCTCTTGTGCCAAGGAGTAGGGTCAACCTCATTGAAACAACATGTGCTGAGCCGGGGAAGGGGCACGGGATACAGATCCCCAGAAGAAAATAGAGGTGCTGCGGCCAGAAGCAGCAGACGTGTATGCCTGGAGGGTAAAAATGACAGGTATCCCGTATACTTGCCCTTAGCTTGCTGGCTTGTGAAAAACCTTTTTTCCTGTGAATTGAATTAAAACGATTTCAGTTAATTGACCTTCTAGTTAGTTAAGTTGCAGCTAATTAGGTTAGTTAGATGACTAGTTGCTGATGGAGTAAATCAATGGGCACTTGGCACAAAAATAAAGTTAACAGGTCCTGACATTTCACTGTGGGAAGCGGTTGAGAGGGAGGATTCCAAGATGACTTTGAATATTCCAGACGATGTAACTGTAACCAGCCCAGGAGTTTTCCTTGTCTGTGGGCTTCTCCACCAGGGGGATGATGTGTCTTTTGCCTTGGTGTCACTGTGACCTGGCACGTAGTTAATTCCGAAGGATATTTTATTATTGTAGAACTAGGAGATTGGAGTGGCTTTTTATTTTTATTTACTTTGGGTCATTAACTGAAATAGGGAGCAAAGGACAAAATGTAGGTTTAGGAAAGAAGATACTGAGTGCGAATTTGAAGGTGAAGTGTATTTGAGCTGCTGGTGGGACACTTTGGTAGAATTGAGCAGTTAGGAACATGGAACTCAGGTCTGTTTTATTGTATCCTGGGAAAATCCAATCTTGTCTTTATTTTGGTTCAAAACAGAACTTACTTTGATAAAAGCTAAGGCATATTTCCTTGTGAGAAGCAGTAAGGTGGAATGCTTTATCAAGTAAAAAGATTGTTCAAGGGAAGTGCTCCTAGAGCATTTGTTTTCCCTTGAAGAGACTGATGTCTGGGTTTCAGAGGGACTGTGTGTTTCCAGATGTTTCCATTTGTGAGTGTCAAGTTGCATTAGATGCCACATTTTAGTGACATAACATCGCATTGCCTCAGTGAGGACAATTTGGGGCACAAAAATCATAGTCGAGGAAAATTTACATTTGCTTCTCTTGCAGTCTGTTTTTCCAGAGTAGGGATAGTGTAGAAAAATAAAGGTACAAACAGAGCTGCCAGTGTCAATAGTTTCTTACTCAGTAGTTCTCAAGTCAGTGCCTCTCTGATTTGGAATAAATATTTTCAATGTGTTCCCTTTATTATCCTAATATAAGATGAATAGATAATTCATCCTGCTAAGTATTAGTTAAGAGAGGGGTTTTCAGGAGGTGGGGATTCTAGAATATTAGGAAAATATGTTGGTATCCTCCTTCATTGTAGATGAATGGCATAGGTCATAATGCCATTCATCTATAATGAAGAAGGATACCAACATTTGATATTGGCTGCTAAGCCAATGTCAAAACCCAGTGGAATGACACTTCTGTAGAGTTTATTTCCCTTCCTGCTATCTTCCCTACCCCACGGAAATGTCTGTCACCATATAAAGCACAGTGGCACCTACCAGTAGCACCTACCTTAAGCCTCAATCTTCCCCCTTGGGTAGGAAAGGGAGTGAAGGGAAGGTCACTCTTGAGTTTCCATGCTTTCTTCTTCCTCTCCTTGAGGTGGTTCTTCTGTCTTCTCTTCTTCCTCCCTTTCCTTTTTCTCTAATGACTACTGTAAGCCTTTTCTGAAGGTGTTACTATCACTCCATCCCAGGTAGATAGTTCAGAAGTAAGATGTCTGGCATCACCCTCCTGGCCAAGGATCTTCCTAAAGCCACCATGTGAGAGGATTCAGACCAGAGTCTGGGCTGTGTAGCAGACTATGTCCTGCTGTTCTAGGGTCATGACTGTGTGTACTCTGAAGTTGCCACTCTCACAGGGGTCATGATACCCATGGACCCTGGCAGGAACAGTCCTGCACCTAGAATCTGCAAGCAACACCTATGTGCAGTGTTCAGGGCCAAAGGCTGTCTGTTGGGGTTATCACAGCATAATGACTTAGTAGGCCTAGGATCCAGGGTGTGAGGGGCTCAAAGCCAGCAAAACGAAACCCTCAAGTCCTTCAGTAGTCTGATGATAACTTTAACTGTGAACTGAGAACCATTTTCCTTGAACCAGCGGGCATGCCGAATGGCTGCTAAGGCACCCTGCAATACCTTGATATCCAAACGGAGTTCTGGGTCCAGTTTTGGAAGACTGGGTGGCACTGTTGTAATGACAGTCTTCACTGTAGCATCAGAAGAACTGATTTCCAAGCCAGTTTCGTCAGCATGGTAGGCATGGTCAAAACTTCAGAAGGATCCTGTGCTCTCAGGCTTCCCCCGACTTTGTTTCCCAGGGCAGCAACAGCTTCCAGCCTTGGCAGAATCTTGTGTATTACCAGCGGGGCAGCTGCACTGTGGCCTGTAGTGACCATTCTCTTTTTATAGGATCCCACCTATCCAACTTCTTCAATTTGCACTTCAGATGTCCCTGGAGCCACAGATTGTCAATCACATTGTTTATTTTTGTCACCAGGGAAAAGTAAGAGGCCTGCTCAGCAGAATCAGGAGCTGGGTCCTGATTGCTCTTCGGGAAGGCCTCACTGAAGGAAGTTGCATCAGGTGTTGGCTTGACCCAGGGGAAGGCCATTTCACACAAATAGAAATCAAACGGGATATGTGGTACAAAGGACCTGAACTCTCCTCCTGAGCCTCTTCTGGAGCCCAAGTGTCCACCACAACCATGACCTTTGTCACTCTTCATGGTGCCTTAAATTCCAAATGGAAGCCGCATCAATCACCCCTTCCTCCCCTGCCCCCCTCTGTTTTAAAATCTTGAGACAGGATCTTGCTGTGTTATTCAGGCTGGTCTTAAACTCCTGGGCTCATGCGATCCTCCTGCCTCAGCCTCTCAAGATAGCTTGGATTTCAGGTGCATGCCACCAGGCCTGGAGATTCTTCATTTCTAATTAACTCCCAAGTGATGTCAGTACTGCTGTTCCACGACCACGTTTTGAGTAGCAAGACTTTTTAGGACTTAATGAAGTAGTGAGATGCTTACACCTATACATAGAATCACTGTGAATGTTTCAGCTATAAAAGCACCTGCTACAGATTCATCGAATGGGCTACCGTAAACCAGAAACGACCTTGCTGTTGGAGATTCAATATTCCAAAATGATAACTCTTAGTAAAGTTACAAAGAAAAAGTAGCAGTTTCCTCTAAATTTGCATGGTTTAGTGTGTGATGTGTATTAAAACTATAAAAAACATATTGTGCATTTGTTTTTATGTGAAATGAAGGAAGAGTCTTGGTTCAGATGCTTGGCGTTTCACTTCCTGTCCACTGAGACAGTCCTAAGTCATGCATGCCGTAGCACAATTCATTAAGAGATTCTGCCTGTTAAATCCCAGTTTTGGTGTCCAGTTGCTGCAACAATCCCCTTCCTCTCTGCATTTAGAAAACAACCCTACAGGGCTGGGTGCGGTGGCTCATGCCTGTAATCCCAGCACTTTGGGAGGCCAAGGCGGGAGTATCATGAGGTCAGGAGATCGAGACCATCCTGGCTAACACGGTGAAAACCTGTCTCTACTAAAAATAAAAAAAATTAGCCGGGCTTGGTGGTGTGCGCCTGCAGTCCCAGCTACTCAGGAGGCTGAGGCAGGAGAATCGCTTGAATCCAGGAGGCGGAAGTTGCAGTGAGCCGAGATCGTGCCACTGCACTCCAGCCTGGTGACACCGAGTCTCTGCCAAAAAAAAAAAAAAAAAAACACCCCTACAGATTTCCAAAATGCCCAGAGGAGAGATACCATCTATGGAGAACCCCCAAATCCAAAGGCCAATGAATGGGAACAGGCCATAAGATGACTCATAGGTGTGATATGACTGCCTCTAGTTTGTTCAAGCAAATTGTCCCCAGAGCCAGGGGCCAAAGAAAATCAAGTAGAGAGTCACAGTTATTGCACAGAACATGACAGCAGAGCCGTACAGTCTTGCCGGAGGTGTTTTCTCTGCTGTTCACTTTGTTTCCCTAGCAATTGGGGAAAAAGTTTCTATGGCCATATTTGCAGCTGACAGATTTGTTTTGCACCGTGCTGCGAGAGGGTGTTAAGTGGAGGCCTGTGAAGAATCTGAAGCAAATGGAGATAATTTTCAGGGGAAGAAAACGTGTCTAACTTCCTAGTAACCACAGACTGAATTGTGTTTTTCCAGCTTAATTTCTGTCTCTCTCAGTAGTCCTTGAGTGTCAGAGACCACTGGCATTCTTCCAGGACTGGAAAGGCAAGAGAGCAGTTATTCAGAGCAACATACTCCTCTGAAGTTCAGTTTTCCTGAAAGCCTTATTTTTACTAAAATAGAAACTGATGGAAATGATCAAATGAAAATAGCAATATGTAGGGTGAGTTTTATTGATTGAATCAAAAGATGTATTTATTTGCTACTTCTAAATTAACATGACCACCTCAGATAGTTTCTTAACTGAAAATATTTTAGTCCTCAGACAAGCTACGTTCTTTGACATTGTGTGTAATACAAAATATATGAGATGGATTTTTCTGCTTTTGATATCAAGCAGTTTTTATAACACTGGAATATGAAAACGATATATTCATTAGAGACTGTTTGAAAACTAAGTTTAAAATTTGAGGAAAAAGTTAAAATGCAAATAAAGGTATGTGTAATTCTACCACCCAGAAATGACAAGTATTAACTGGAATTTTCTCCTAATCTTTTTTTTTTTTTTTTTAAATGAAGAAATATACAAGCATGTGCTCACATTTTAACAAAATTAGAATAGTTTCACTACTTTTGTATGCTGGTATTTTCACTTCTGTTATGCAGTATGCGTCTTAATGATACTAATTTTCAGCACTTCTTTATTAATGGAAAATTTTGAGATAATTGTGGATTCATAGGCAGTTTTACAAAATAATACAGTGAGAGACCTTCTACACTTAGTTTGGTTTCCTCCAGTGGTATAATTTCCCAAAACTATAGTATAATATTGCAATCAGGATATTGACATTAATACATTCTACCAGGCCAAACATGATGGCTCATGCCTGTAATCCTAGCACTTTGGAAGGCTGAGGCTGGTGGATCACTTGAGCCCAGGAGTTTGAGACCAGCCTGAGCAACATAGCAAAATCTCATCTCTACCAAAAAAAAAAAAAAAAAAAAAAAAAAAATTAGCCAGGTGTGGTGGCTTGCACCTGTGGTCCCAAATGCTTGAGAAGCTGAGGTTAGTGGATTGCTTGAGCCTGGGAGGTTGAGGCTACAGTGAGCTGAGATCATGGCACTGCACTCTTGCCAGGGTGACAGAGGAGGACTCTGTCTCAAAAAACAAAACCAAAAAAATCCTACCAAGTGTAGTCAGATTTCCCCAGTTTTACTTATACTTTTTTGTGCGTATGTGTGTATTTAGATTTATACACAATTTTTTCACCCATGTAGGTTCATGTATCTACAACCACAGTCAAGATATTGAACAGTGCTAATACCACCAAAATCCCTTCTATAGCCACACCCATCTCTCCCCTGGCTCCCTTCAAACTCCTGACAACCACTAATCTGTCTTCAATTTCTGAAACTTGGTCATATCAGAAATTTTATATTAATGGAATATATAATTTTTATTGCTGAGTAGTATTTCATGATATGTGTATACCACAGTTTAACCACTTACCTGTTGAAGGACATCTTGGCATCTTGGCTGATTCTAGTTTTTAGCTATTACACATAAAGCTGTTATGAATGCTGGCATACTGGTGGTTGTTGCAGTTGTTTTTTTTTAATTTAAATTTTCCTTTTTTCTGGGATAAATGTCCAAGAGTACAGTTGCAGGTTGAATATTTAGTTTTTCTTTTCTTTTCTTTTCTTTTTTTTTTTTTTGAGACAGTCTCTGTTGCTCAGGCTGGAATCCAGCGGCATGATCATAGCTCACTGTAGCCTCAGATTTCTGGGCTCAAGCAATCCTCCTGCCCCAGCCTCCCAGGTAGCTGGGACTATAGCTGTATGCCATCCATCCTGGATAATTAAATTTTATTTTTTTTTTTTTCGTAGACATGGGCTCTCTCTAGGTTGCCCAGGCTGGTATCAAAACAAACTCCTGGGCTCAAGTGATCCACCTTTCTTGGCCTCCCAAAGTGCTGCAGTTACATGAGTGTGAGTTTTCTTATAAAAGTACTTGCCAGAGTGGCTATACTATTTTACATCTCACCAGCAGTATGAGTGTAATCCAGATTTTTCACATCCTTGCCAGCATTTGGTGGTGTCAATATTTTCATTTCATCCATTCTGATAGGTGTGAAGTGCTCTCATTGTGGTTTAAATTTGCACTTTCCTAATGCCGAATGATGTTGAGCATCTTTTCATGTGCTTGCCATATATATATATATATATATATATCCTATTCAGTCAGATGTCTTTTCAGGTCTTTTGCCCATTTTCTAATTGGATTATCTGTGTTTTCAATTGTGACTTTGGAGAATTCTTTATATGTTCTAGATACTTGTTCTTTGTCACCTGTGTGATTTGCATGTATTTTCTCTCAGCCTATAGCTTGTCTTTTTTTTCTTTTCTTTTTTTTAATAAGGCTTTATTTTTTTAGAGCAGTTTTAAGTTCACAGCAAAATTCAGAGACATGTCTGGAGGTATCCCATATACTCCCTACCCCTGTACATGCACAGCCTCCCACATTATCAACATCCCCCATGGGGGTGATGCTTTCATTACAGTTGGAGAACATACACTGACACATCATTATCACCCAAAATCCATTGGGTACATTAGGGTTACCTCTTGATGACATAAACGACATAGCTCTATGGGTTTAGATAAATTTATAATGACATGTATCCACCATTGTATACCAGGGGTCCCCATCCCCCAGGCCACACAGTGGTACTGGTCTGTGGCCTGTTAGGAACTGGGCTGCACAGCTGGAGGTGAGCAGCAGCAAGCAAGCATTACTCCCTGAGCTCTGCCTTCTGTCAGATCAGCATTGCCATTAGATTCTCATAAAAGTGTGAACCTTATTGTGAACTGTGCATGTGGGGGATCTAGGATGTACACTCTTTATGAGGATCTAATGCCTAATGATCTGAGGTGGAACAGTTTCATCCCGAAACCATCCCCTTCCCCGTCCCCATCCGTTGGAAAAATTATCTTCCATGAAACCGGTCCCTGGTGCCAAAAAGTTTGGGGACCGCTGTAATACACAGTATTTTCACTGCCCTGAAAATCCTCTGTGTTCTGCCTGTTACTGTTCTTTTTCATTCTCTTCACATGGGCTTTCACAGAGTGAAAGTTTTAAATTTTGATTAGATTCAATTTTCCTTGAGTGGATCAAGCTTTTGGTGTCATGCCTAGTAACTTTTTCTCTGGCCCTATATCCTAAAGATTTTTTTCTTAAGTTTCTTCTTAAAAGTTGTATAGTTTTACATTTTACATTTAGGTGCATGAGCCATGCCAAGTAAATTTGGTGTAAGAGATAAAGGTCACAACTGACTTAGTGTAAAGTGTGAGAGGCAGGTCAATGCTCCTTTCTTGGCCTGTGAATGGCCACTTGCTGTAGCTCCATTTGTTTAAAGACTATATCCTTACTTTGCTGAATGCTTTTTGAACTTTTATCAAGAATCAGTTAGGCATATTTTAGGTCTACATTTCTGGGTTCTACATTCTTCTTCCCTTGATCTAGGTCTCTTTCCCTTTGCCAGTACCACAGTCTTGATTACTATGGTTAAATGATGGGCCTTAAAATTGGGCAGAGTGATTCCTCCCACTTCCTTCTTTGTAGGGAGTATTTTTGCTAGTCAGGGGCTGGGCTGCTTGTTGTCACTGGGTCTCCTTTTCTGGCTTTGCATGCCCACCCTTGATGCTACTTTTGAATCTTGGATTCATTTTCTAGGTTTCTCTCCAGAGGGGTTTTTGTTTTACTAAAGGAAATAAATTCCCCTTTTCCAGGGAATTTTTTCTTTTTTCCTCTGAGTACGCTAAAAGCTAACCCTAGAAGTTAAAATTGTGGATGTGAATGATGTTATTTTTGCCCCCTTAAACCTGCCAAACTCAGCTGGACAAAGTAGCATGTGTGTGTAATCCTAGCTATTCAGGAGACTGAGGTGGGAGGATAGCTTGAAGTCACAAGTTCAAGACCAGCCTGGGCAACCTATCGAGACCTCATCTTTTAATTAATAAAAAAAAACAAAAAAACAAAAAAAGCCAAAACTCTTATTAAACATCTTGCTGTGAACTTGTTCTGCTTTGGTATCATCTACTCACTTGGGCATCTAATTCTTAAGTTCTTTTCATTTTGTTCAAATTTAGCCATATGTTTGAGAATGGGGATGAAGATATGGAAAGTACTTGTTATCTGTGAGTGCTTTGTTTAAAAGCAAGATGGCTTTGCACTGAGTCTCAGTAAACTTGAACATAAATAGAAGTGCAGAGGGTCTGCTAGTATTTATTTATACAGAAAGTTTTCAGGGGTTATCTTCTATGGAAAATGTTTCTAAACAGTGTGACAGCAAAATGATAGTGTAAATTGTAATGTCTGTCCCAGTTGGATATATAAACATATGAAGTGCTTTTTTCTTAAAAATGTTTGGGTGGTTCATTTAGAGTAAAAAAATGATATAACTCACATTCTAAAATAATGATAGGATAAAATAAGGATTTTATCTTTCAGTGTCATTTAGGTGCTTTGTTACTTTCCAGGGACTCTCGTGAGAAATGGAATTATGGGCGTAGCTTATTTGGGGCAGATGTTTGTAGATTGTGGTCTATAAATGAGACCCAGGTCTTTGGAAGAGAGAGGGAATAAATTCAGGGAGAAAGGATTTAGAATTATTCTTGGTGTTATAAATAATGAAGTGGTTGCGCTTAAGTAACTATAATGGCATTTTAGCCAATAGACAAAATAGTACCTAAGCCCTGTTTTCAAAGTCCCTGAGACACTAATGCACAGATGATAAATCAAAATACAAGAATGTAGGTGCTTTGTCCCTAAGCCCCACTGTAGATATTGATTAAATAGGTCTGGATCTGTGGACCTATGGAGAACTCCTTTGCCAGAATGGCTTAAAATCTAAAGTAGGCCAAAATCAATTCTTCATCTTCCCAACTCCGAAACTAAAATACTGAATCTTTCCGTCCCATTATGAGAAAAACTCATACTATATTTTTTCAACTTGCCTGGGAGGATAATTCTAGTATGTGTGCCTGGTTGTCCCATAATTGCTATCATTATTATGATTTTAATAATTATTAAAGTATCATATCATATCATATCATATCATATCATATCATAATTATATTATTTGAAGTGCTGGCTGGGTGTGGTGGCTCAGGCCAGGTGTTGAGGCTCACTCCTGCAATCCTAGCACTTTGGAAGTCTGAGGCCGGAAGATCACTTGAGTTCAGGAGTTCAAGACCAGCCTGGACAACATAGCAAGACCTTGTCTCTACTAAAAATTAAAAAAGAAAAATTAACCAGGTGTGGTGGTGTGTGCCTGTAGTCCCAGCTCCTCAGGAGACTGAGGCAGGAGGATCACTTGAGCCCAGGAGGTTGAGATTCTGTGAGCTATGATGCACCACTGCTCTCCAGCCTGGGCAACAGAGCAAGAGACTGTCTCTAAATTAATACATCAATCAATTGATCAGTCAATAAGCTCTCCTTCACAAGAGCTCTCCTGTTTGAATGATAAATGGTATGGTCACCATAGTCTTATCATATTCAAATCAGAGACAGATCAAAAGGAAGAAATGAATGACCTGCAAGAGATGGTGCCGTATAGCTTGTCGAAGACCTGCTGAGGGCTGCTGTCCCTTGATGGGTCTAGGCTGAGATGAGGATGGGTAGGGCATTGTAATCCAAGGGAGATGCTAGACCCATACTACCTAATGTCATGGAAGAATAGAAAATGTACAAAGAAAAAAGTGAGAGCGGTAAGGCCTTTGTCTATAGGATGCTGTCTGAGCTTTCTTGTCCCCATACTTAGAAGGGAAAAAGCTTTGGGATCAAAGAGAGAGAGAACTAATCTTTCTACCCTCTAAGCAAGGACCCTGTATGCCTTCATCCCACTTAAGAAGTAAGCCTGAAATATGAGTTATTTGGCCATACCCTGGTCCTACAGTAGTCCTAGTCTTTGCTACCACCCAAGCCAGCTTCATGGAAACTAGGCCATATTGGCATGCAAGACCGAGAGTACTGTTTTAAATAAACATGTCCTAGATTTATTCTAGTTTATAGGAAAAATAAAAATAATTTGCAAACCAGCAACAATTATTAACACAATTTTTGGTGACATTTCCCCCCACCCCTGTTGGACAACAGTGGGTTTGAAAACCGCCGACCAAGAGTCGTGGGCCTTGAGTCACAGGCAGCGTGCAGAACCTCCTGAGGATGCTCCCTGTATCTGGTTCTGTGGTTCTGTGCCCTGGACTGCCGTTCTCCTTTCTTCTTGATAGCCTTTCTTTCCATGGACTTTTTTTTTTTTTTTTTCCCGGAGACAGAGTCTTGCTCTGTCACCTAGGCTGGAGTGCAGTGGCATGATCTTGGCTCACTGCAACTTCTGCCTTCTGGGTTCAAGGAATTCTTGTGCCTCCGCCTCCCAAAGTGCTGGGATTACAGATGTGAGCCACCGTGCCCGGCCCCAGGGGCATCTTGATTAAGCAATAGGAATGCAGTTAAGGAAGTGATGAAATTTATCAAAGAATCCTTAGGAAATGTCAGCTATAGCTCTTATCAGCATGGCTGTCTGTAAAAGGGTGGTCCTGAGATGAAGTAGTCTCTGAGTGCTGGATTTTAAGACCCGTCTCACTGTATGGAATTCATATATCAAACACAATGAAAATGAAGCGTATTTGTGACAGTCGAGTATGAGACTTTTATTTTATTTTGTTTTGTTTTGAGCTAAGGAAGTAGGCAGGTAAACAGAAAACCTTCACTGCAGAATTGACACACTATAGAGGACAATTGCTTTGTCTGTCCAAAGATATGCTTAGCTGACGAGAAATTAAACAACATGATTGAGGAGGAAAACCTGAATAAGTGGAACACGGAAGTAAAAAAGGATTCTGTCACTATTTACGCCCATTATTCAAGTTGGAAGATGGGATGATTCTTAATTATTCATTTGGGTGTCAATGCGGATAGAAAATCACCATCATAGAAGGATACATTAAAATGAGTAAGAGATTTTCAAAATTCACAGAATAAGTATGTCTGGAATTTTGCAGGTTTTCAGGAGCCTGTTGAGTTCCAGGGTAGGAGAGAGATGTCACGCCAAATGACAGTTTTCTTGTTCAAGGAGCGTGAACACAACAGGCTGACAAAATTTGAAAAGAGCAGTGCTGATGAGCAAAAGGAAAGAGAAGAAAGGACGGCTCTGGGCTTCCTGCTCTCAGTGAGGCAAGCTGTGGGTTAGTGTCAGTTAACCAGATATGAGTATGCTTCCAGGAGTGTGGCGTGGACTTGAGGAAGTGCCAGTTACCTATTCCCTGACATGATCTGTTCCCTCCACTCAGGGCCAGTGGACATCTGTATGTACGTTTCCCTTAATCCCATTATGTTTTTTGATACCAAGTAGCTCTTTTGTTTTGTTAGCAACAAAGCTTTATTTAATTTCTTGGTTTGCAGAGTAGATACTTAAAAAAAATGCAAAACTACTCTCACTTTGCTGTATAAGCATCTAATTTTTTTTTTACCTTTTAATTTTATTTTTTAAAGGTTTTCTTTTTTTATCATTATACTTTAAGTTATGGGATCCATGTGCAGAACATACAGGTTTGTTACATAGGTATACATATGCCATGGTGGTTTGCTGTACCCATCAACCCATCATCTACATTAGGTATTTCTCCTAATGCTATCCCTCCCCTAGCTCCCCATCCTCTGACGGGCCCCGGTGTGTGATGTTCCCCACCTGTATCCATGTGTTCTCATTGTTCAACTCCCACTTATGAGTGAGAACATGCGGTGTTTGGTTTTCTGTTCCTGTGTTAATTTGCTGAAAATGATGGTTTCCAGCTTCATCCATGTCCCCACAAAGGACATGAACTCATCCTTTTGTATGGCTGCATAGTATTCCATGGTGTATATGTGCCACATTGTCTTTATCCAGTCTATCACTGATGGGCATTTGGGTTGGTTCCAAGTCTTTGCTTTTGTGAACAGTGAAGTGGCTAACTTTTTAAGGGACAGGAAATACAACCTGCCAATGATTAATATGGTGTTGGATTTTTGTCTTCATGTGCAGCACTTCCAGTGATTTAGTGCATTCCTTTGTGGATTCGGGTTCGGCCAAGGTGCCTCTTTTGGCATATGAAGAGTTTGACCTTTGACGTGGATACGAAAGAGTGGGAGAAAGTGCAGAAGTTGCCACCAAACTCCCATACTAACTACAGAAAGCTGTGAGGTGTGGAGAGTGAAGGAACACAAAGTGATGATTCTCTCTCTTGAATCATAAGTCTGGGTCCAGTGTTGACTTTTAACTACCTTCCTGTTTCCACATGCTGAGATTCTTCTCTGATACCTTAAGCACTCTGCTCAATGTTTTTCTTCATTGCATCTGTCAGTTACATGAAAATCCCCTTTGGTCACTGAGATCCAAACCTTGCCAGTGTGTCATTGAGCCAGGTCAAGTCTTCGATGACTGTGCTCCTACCCTCAACCCAGCCTTTGGCGTTTGTGCCTTAGTGACTGCAGAAGCCTCTTAGTCTTCCCATCTCCACCTTGCTCTATACCCCTGCCTTGACCCTTGCTGGCCAATAGTAAAAATCCCCTCCCAAAATATTTTTAAGTAAACAAACAAAAATACAAAATAACGTTTAAAAATAGAAAAATGAAAAGTTAAAAAAAATCCTAAATGTTTATCTCCTCACCTTATTTAGCCTAGTCTGAACTCTAAAGATTTTCCTAGTGCTTCAAAAACTATAATGTCTGCACGTTCTCCTAATCTTAAACTACCCTGAATTGTTTATCTCTTTCTCATCGTGTATTTCCCTCTCCACCATAAAATTTTAAATTTCCAAAGGGTCCTGCACAGCTCATAATAAAATACCAAGAGCACGGGAGTCATTGAATTAATAATTGTTGAATTAAATTAAGTACATCTGGTAAAATCCCTTTGAATAGCTCATTGGTAATGGAATCTGGTATGTTTGTATGTGGGGAGCAAACTGGGATATGTCGTTCTGTATTGTTGAACACAATAGTGTCCCTCCAGAAAAACACTGTTGATTTTGTGTGATTCATTGATAGATTCAAAGGATGGTGTAACCATCTGTTTTCTAAAGCTTCTGAGAAAAGAATAAAAGGATTGGGCTTGGAGTTGAGAATGAGAAGAAGGGGGTAGATAAAAGGTAGAATTTTTTGCACTGCTTAGCTTGTGTAACAATTGACCGGATTAGCCAGGAACTCTGCCACCTCCTTCCTGAGTATGAATAAAAAGGAGTATTTTCTCCTTTGATGGAGATGCTGGACACAGCTTTTCCTAGATGACCTTTCTGGCCTGGTCCAATTCTGCATTTTTAATTGGAGTGTTTTTCTTCCTTATTCTCCAGATTTATTTTTTAAATTAACAAAAGAAGTACGTTTTTTAAAAAAAATCTGAGAATTCAGAAATTTATAAACCAAAAGCCCCTGCTCCAATTACTTTTCTTGGAACTAACCGTGATTATTGCAGTCATGATTATTTGCTCTATGTATTTTCATGCTGTTTAAATAGAGACACGTGTGTGTACATGTCATGGCTTTTATGAAAATGTGATTAAGGTTTTCATCCTGTCCTTCAGTTTGCATCTATCCTCATCATTATCATGTGTGAGTGCGTCTCATTTCTTTTTAATGGTTATGTAGAGTTTCTCTGTATAGAGAAACACCATAATTTTGTAATTGTGCCCATATAGATGTATATTTGGGTTTTTCCAAAATTTACGATTAAACATAATGCTACAAATAGCCTTTGTGCTTTTACTACAAGCTTGTCAAAAATATGAACTCAATTTATCACATGCTTTCTTTACATTCTTTGCTGAGATAACCATGTGGTTTTTCTCCTCCAAACTATTGACATATATAGGGTAGCTTAAAGTTGTCAAACAAGGTGAAAATTGAGTCCTGCCATAATTATCTTTGAAAATCCATTAAATCATCCCTGTTTGTGCTCTAGCATTTCTCAGTAAGAGCAGCTCAGCCCAATTTTTTTTTTTCCAGTATTGGAACAGAATGTTGTTTCTTTGGTTGAACCCATATGAAGTGGTTGGCTTGTGTTCTAGAGCCATCTTTTATCAAAGACAATTGTTATCAGTTTTGTTATTGTTGTTGTTTGATTTTGTCTTGTTTTTAGCTTACATCGTTGAAATTCATAAACTAGAGGTACATGTGCTGCTGTGACGCTGTAATGAGCCACCTCATTAGATGGCTCCTTGAATTTTTGAATTAAGACCTACTTGGTCTGTGATGGGTTTATCTTTTTGTTCTGCTTTTAATACACTGGTGAATTCATTGTGCTGCCCCATTTTGTGAATTCATCTGAGTTTTTCTCTGTGTATTCTTCACAAGTTCTCTAATAAATAATTTTTTCTGTGTTCTATAATGTACTATTAATAAAACTTTCAAGTGGTATTTTTCTGGCATTTCCCCCGTTTTTAAATCACCATTTATACTTTGGTAGAAATTACTTTGAGATTGATGACTGCAGCTTTCCAAATTGATTTATTCTAGGCAAGCATCTTCTACTATTCTTGAAATTTGGAGGCCATGGAGGTTCTGTTTTTAAGGCTGATATGTTGCTGTTTCAAATTATACTTGAAACTCCGAACATATGGAGCTTTTCATCCACCCTTCCATCACCCACGTAAATGAATATCATAATTTTATTTTCATTTGGCCTCATGAATCTCAGTGCCCACACATTGTGATTGAGACTGACAGTGTGGTTGAAGTTTTGTTGGGGAGATCAGAGAGCGTCTGGTCAGAATGTTTCTCTTCCTCTGATTTCTGATTCTTTTATCTTACGAGATACAGCAGAGCCAGCCACATGAATACTTGGAAAGTGCAGCTCTGGAATATCAATGGAGCCCTCTCTCCTGTCTGTTGGGAACCAGGAGCAAAGGCAAATTGGGAATGCATTTTCAGTGTCTACAGGAAGTTTGAAGTTTATTTATTAACACTAAATGCATCTGTTGGGCTGCAGTGATGAGATTAATCCTCATTTTTAAATATTTGATCTGTAATTGATTAAGCCCTTGAAGCTTTTGCTGTAGTACAAATTTAGACTACTGACGTGCCTGGGAAGTGCACCAGGTTCTGAATTATACAGCGGGTTGCGTAGTGGGCAACCTTCAAACCAGAGAACACCTGGGGCCAGCAGGAGTGGGAATACTGAAAAAGTGAAGGGCGCACTGCAATTTTTTAAAATTTATTTTGGTGATGACTCTGAGGGGAAAGGCAGTGTTGAAACTGTCTGAGAACATAAAGCCTTGGAATTAACTGCTGCTAGAAACGAGGGAAAGCCAAACTGTGTTAGTAAAAGAGAAAGAAGGGGTTGTTCTTGTGATGCATAGCCTCTGACACCTTGGCCCCTTTCCTAAAAATATAGTTCCCATATGTGGAATTTCACAGGCACCTCATGGGCTTGGGAAGGTCTGTGATCCTAGGGGAGAAATAAAATGACTGGTTCTTGAAAATACATTTGAGGGCTTGAATTCTTCAGCTTTGGCAAGAATCTTAACCAAAGGTCTCATGCTGATAGGGCTGAGATTGGCTTCTCTGTGCTTGTGTATTGTCTTGTTGGGCTTGTCAAACACCCAAAATCCACAGGCCGTAACATGCAGAAATCTTAGCTACTTAACATCATTTTTAAGAGCTCTTTTGTTATGGTCATTGCTTATATCTTTAATGTCATCTCCTGTTGCATTCTTGAACACTAGACCTAACCTTATTGAGCTATCGTATAAGCTTAAATTATTAGTATTTTTTGAGATGGAGTCTCGCTATGTTCCCCAGGCTGGTCCTGAACCCCTGGGCCCAAGAGAGCCTCCAATCTCAGCCTCCGGAGTAGCTGGGACTACAGGCACATGCCACACGCCCAGCTGTGTATGCTTAAATACGAGGTGACTCTAATAGAAGGCATTCCTCCATTTAGCTTATGAGAAGAACGAGGGAGAAAATGCTTTTGTTTTGCCAACTTGAATAGATAAGCTTTTAGGACTATAGGTGAAATAGGAAACGCCTATTTATAATATTTATTGAACTAGACATACAATAATATAGTTTACAAATCTCTGTGCCCACATGTTATAGGAATGTGCACGCGGGGCTCACCAGTAGTGAGATGAGTGAGGTGTTTGTGTCTGAAGATCCAAATGACTGTTGTTTCAGAGAATGTCAGAGCTGGAAGCACCCTTAGAGATCCTGTCCATGGTCCTTACCTCACAGATAAGGAAACTGAGGCTCAGTGTGGGTACACAGCAGGCTGTGGCAGAGCTGAGTTCCTACTTGTTCTCAAATTGGAGTAGGAGTATCTCTGGAGGATGTAGGTATCCAAGGTAATATGCCGCAGGGGCTAAATATGGTTCACCTCAACAAATTATCTGTTTAACCCGAATATTTGGTCATACAAGTTAAGTAGTTGAACTATAAATATTTTATACATGTTTTTACGTAAAAAAACAGACACAAATTACTCTGGTATACAGCACAAGATTCGTTTAAAAGTTTAAGATAAACTAAGACATCAGGAAATTTGAGGCAGTTATTTTAGGCTTCACCTCCAGATCATTAGAAGAAATTCATTGTGTCTGGCCATGTAAAAGGGTATAAACATTAGGAGAAATGTTTAAGAGCTTCTGCACTACACCACTTAGAGTAGTATACGGATGCTGTCCCACATGTAAAACTTCAGTCATCGAATCTTAATTTAGGTGAACAAAAACTCGCAAGCCCAGGCACAAGTGCAACAGCTCTGTGTACCACCGACAGATGGCGCTGGCGGTCATTTATGTGATGCCCTTTTGAGTTGGGAACAAATATTTTTTAATACTCACCTTTGCAGAACCTGTCATAACACATACATTGAGAAACTAGGATAGAAGAAAGCAATTTATCATACTTGATTATGGCCTGGTGGCATATCACTTAAGATTAATTGATTCCCCTCTACTATAATTTTATACTCATAAAGAATTGAAATAATTTCTTTTAACACTTTAATAGTGGCTAGGGCCCACCCTTGATAGAGTGCACTGGTAGTACGTGCTTTAAAGGAATGAATTTGAATTATAGTTACAAGTCTGTTTCCTCTGAAATCAGTTTCTAGTAAATGGATTTATTGGTATCTGATCAACTGAATTGATAACATGAAATTTCTGAGCAGAATTCTATTGTGGTTTCATAATCCAGGACATTTTCTCCTTCTTCTCCATGCCTTACAGACACCCTTCTATTCAATATCCTTTTAAGGATGTTTTTCCCCCTCTTCAATGAAGATTGTTCCTATTTTTACTTTAACAACCCCAGGCACTTTCAAATGTAATCATTTTCATCCTATTTTTACACATGGGTATATAAAGTAAGTGTGACCTAAACCGATATAATCTGATATATCTATAAATTAGTAAATTTTTTTTTAAATGGCTTCTTTGTCAGCGATTTATCATCAGCAGTTTCTCATTTGGAGCTTAATTAGCATATACAAATACAGCAAAGACTAATTCTCTAAAGTACTTTCTTGCCATGGAACAGATTTGTTTTGGGTTGGAGATAGGATCTGGGATTGTCAGACTAAAGCCTCCATGTCTAAAGTGTAGACAATGCCCACTTTTTTTGTTTTGCATTTTGCTTCCTAAATGACATGAAAGCATTTCATGAATCTGAAAAGAGGAGCACATTCCCCAGTGTCATTTGGAGTCAAGGTTTCTAGTAAATTCAGTTTATGGCAATACTGGTTTGGGGATTTTTTTTTTCCACCCAGGAATGCAGCAACCACTTTGCATAATGGGAAAATTGCATCTCCAATTTGGGATTCAATTTTTACCTACCTCAGGTGTGTGAAGTGGAAACTAACCTTTTTGTAGTGATAATTGTGCCCAATTTTGTATCTATGGTGAACTGATTGTAAGTCTATCGTGGGTCAGCTTTTGGCCAGATTTCCTTATAGTTGTATGAGGATTGGAGTTGTAGGAACTTTTTTTGGTCATTACACCCTCCCTGTGCAGTGTGAATAGAAGCCTGTCAAGGAGGGAAGTGATGGGTATCTGAGTGATTTCACAGACTGGATTGTTAGCCATGGAAAGGTTTGACACAGTCTAGCTTTGCCCACTCAGTAGCTAGATAAAGAAATTGAGGCACAGAGAGGGCAAGTAACTTTCTCAAGATGACATAACTAATTGGTGACAAATGATGGACTATTCTATCGGACCCCTTGACACTCTGATTCTCTGAATCAGTGATAAGACTTGCTATCTGCATTTTTAACCCATTAAAAATATACCCTAGGCATTTCTAATATGTAGCCAGGTTTAGGAATTCCTCTACTTTCTTTCTTTTAATTTATAGCAGTGGTTTTCAACCGGTGGCAGTTTTGAATTCCAGGGGCCATTTGGCCAGCTCATTTGGGTGAGTTGGTTCCTATGGGAGACATTTTTAATTGTCACAAATGTCGATTGCTCCTGGTATCTAGTCAGTAAAAGCCAAGGATACTGCTGCACATCCTACAGTGCATAGCAATGCAGAGCAAAGAATTATCCAGCCCCAAATGCCAGTAGTGCCAAGATTGAGAAACACCTGCTTTACAGTGATTCATAGCATTGGCTCTATCTAGAGTGCCAAATCCTGTTTCAAATTTTAGCCCTTACCAGCTCTGTAGTACTAGGCAACATAATCAGTCTCTTGAAGCTCAGTTGTCTCATCTGTAAAATGGGGATATTAACAGTTACTTCACAGGGTTGTGGTGAGGAGTAATGTAAAGTGCTTAGAAGAATTGCATGGCTGATTCTACATTCTCAATAAGCATTAGGTATTATGATAAATATTAACATCATTACAATTCATAAGTTTCAGTTATTTTACATCATAAAACAGCTAAAAACAGTGAATGAATAGCTCCCAACAGGAGAAAGTTACATAAAGCACTTTGGTACATTCTAGAGGCTTAATACATGCTTGTCGGTTTTTACTTAATTAAAGAATATGAATGTGGTTGTATATGTGCCTGTTTACCTTGGCTATTTTTCTGTATATATCTAGTAAGAGTGATAAGTAGCAAATTTGCCCAGTTTCAGGGCAAGGGCTATATTTATCTACATTAACTATGGAGACCACTGAGGTTCCTGGGGAAGAGATTAACAGTGGATAAGCTCCATGGGTACCAAACATGATCCCAGAAAAAGAAACACGTACCAACTATGTGGTTCATTAGCTTTGCAAAAAATCTTAGCAAGATTGTAAACTCATTACAGGTAAAGACCTTTGTTATAATTCTTCTGTAGTCCATAATGTCTACAGCTATGTCAGACATATTGATGATACTCTATAAATAGTTATTTTGGGGTTGAGGATTTGAGAGCAACCTCTAAATTTTCATGAAACCTACATAAAAGCCAGGAATTCAAATAACTCAGATTCTGCTTGAGTCATATTAAAAAAAAACTTCAATGTTGGCAATAATGAAGCCAAGCACTTACGTATATATGTATATATATACATGGCATATGTGTTATATATGTGTGTATGTATACATATGTATGTATATGCATATGTATGAGGAGTCTTCAAAAAGTTCCTGGAAAATACACAATAGGATACAACTATACATGGATTTCAATTTTTTTTCCCCACAAGAAACTCATACTAAATTGTTAAAAGTAGCTGAACAGGATCTAGTTTCAGGTACTAAGAATGATTAGACATCAGTTTGAAAAGAACTTCTAATCGAGCAACATGAATTCTGCTAAAATCAAAGCAAGAACAAATATCAAATTTGTGGTGAAATCACTGATGCTTTACCAAAAGTTTATGGGGGCAATGGCTCAGAGAAATCCACAGTTTACAAATGGATAATTCATTTTAAGAAAAGATGAGATGATGTTGAAGATGAAGCCCACAGTGGCAGACCATCCACATCAATTTGCAAGGAAAAAAATTGATCTTGTTTGTGCTCTAATTGAAAGGGACCGACAACAGCACAAATAATAACCAACACCATACGCATCTCAATTGGTTCAGCTTACACAATTCTGGCTGAAAAACTAAAGTTGAGCAAACTTTCCACTGGATAGGTGCCAAAACCATTGCACCTAGATCAGCTGCAGACAAGAGCAGAGCTTTCAACTGCAATTTTAAACAAGTGGGATCAAGATCCTGAAGCATTTCTTTGAAGAATTGTAACAGGAAATGAAACATGGCTTTATCAGTAGAATCCCGAAGACAAAACACAATCAAAGCAATGGCTACTAAGCAGTGGAAGTGGTTTAGTCAAAGCAAAAGCAGACTGGTCGAGAGCAAAGGTCTTGACAACAGTTATTTGGACTCTTCAAGACATTCTGCTTGTCGACTTTCTGGAGGACCAAAGGATGATAACATCTGCTTATTATGAGAGTGCTTTGAGAAAGTTAATCAAAGCTTTAACAGAAAAATGCCAGGGAGAACTTGACCAAAGAGTCCTTCTCCACCATGACAATGTTCCTTCCTGCTCATTCCTCTCATCAAACAAGAGCAATTTTGCAAGAGTTTCAATGAGAAATCATGAGTCAACTTTACAGTCCTGATTTGGCTCCTTGTGACTTCTTTTTGTTTTCTAATCTTAAAAAGTCTGTAAGGGACACCCATTTTTGTCTTCAGTTAAAAATGTAAAAAAGGCTGGGTGCAATGGCTCACAGGGTCAGGATTTCAAGTCCAGCCTGGCCAAGATGGTGAGACCCTGTCTCTACTAAAAATACAAAAATTAGCCAGGCTTGGTGGCGGGCACCTGTAATCCCAGCTACTCAGGAGGCTGAGGTAGAGAATTGCTTGAACCTGGGAGGTGGAGGTTGCAGTGAGCCGAGATTGTGCCACTGCACTGCACTCCAGCCTGGGCAACAGAGCGAGACTCCATCTCAAGAAAATAAACAAATAAATAAAGATAATGTAAAAAAAGACGACATTGACATGGTTAAATTCCCAGGACCTTCAGTTCTTTAAGAATGGACTAAATGGCGGCTGGGCGCAGTGGCTCACAGCTGTAATCCCAGCACTTTGGGAGGCCGAGGCAGGTGGATCTCAAGGTCAGGAGTTCAAGACCAACCTGGCCAAGATGGTGAAACCCCGTCTCTACTAAAAGTACAAAAATTATAGCATGCCTGTAATCCCAGCTACTTAGGAGGCTGAGACAGGAGAATCAATTGAACCTAGGGGGCAGAGGTTGCAGTGAGCTGAGATTGCACCACTGCACTCCAGCCTGGGCGACAGAGTGAGACTCCGTGTCAAAAAAAAAAAAAAAAAAAAAAAAAAAAGGACTAAATGGTTGGTTCATCACTCACAAGAGAGTTTTGAACTGGTTGGAGCTTGCGTTGAGAAATAAAGTTTATATTTTTAATTTTTATCTTTTAATTCCATTTTTACACAAACTTTTTGAAAATATGATGTTTGTGTGGTATGCTGATAAATGTTTAACACCTGGCTCTGGCAGGGGATGACTGATGTCTCTGAGTACGAAGGTAGGAAGAGGTGCTAACATTTGACTCTCATGAGCCAGTACAAGCTTATTCCAGTGCACAACTATTTAATAGCACTTGTGTGCCAGGTACTATGCTAAGTGCCTTATTAAGTGTATTCGTTCATTTAAACCTCACGTCAACCCTTCTGGTGTAGTTGTATTATTGTCATCCCCATCTTGCAGATGCAAAAACTGAGGCACAAATAGTTTAAATGCCTAGCCCAAGGTCACACGGCTTGTTAGTGACAGAGTTAGGATGAGAACCTAAGCAGCCTGGGTTTGGAGTTCATGGTCTGAACCTCAACATTATACTATTATCTCTCAGAAAAACCTGATGTTACTAATTTACATTTTCATTAAATTAACAAAAACATTACACAGGGAGCAAACTCTTAGTACATAGCTATACTTGATGAAAATCTCTTGCACTGTGCCATACACATGTCCAGCTGCAGGTGGGAGTGTTAAAAAAAATTGGTTTCTTCTTGGCTGGGTGCGGTGGGTCATGCCTGTAATCCCAGCACTTTGGGAGGCCAAGGGGGGTGGATTACTTGTGCCCAGGAGTTCGAGACCAGCCTGGGCAACATGGCAGAACACCATCTCTACAAAAAATGCAAATACTAGCTGAGTGTGTTGGTGTAGTCCTAGCTACTCAGGAGGCTGAGGAGGGAGGATCACTTGAGCCCAGGAGGTTGAGGCTGCAGGGAGTCATGATTGCACCACTGCGCACCAGCCCGGGTGAAAAAATGAGATCCTGTCTCATAAAATAATAAAATAAAATTCAATTGGTTTCTTCTTTAAGAGTACAGAATTCATCCTGAGAACACAGTCATTCCTCCTGGTGCTCTCACTTGTCCCACACATGCAGCCCTTCCTTCCCCATTCTGTGCGAAACACACATCACACTTCTCATGCGGTAGCATCTCTGATGGCCTTGGAAAGTATAATTAAGTTTTACCTTCTGGCTGCTTTTCTCCCAGGAATCGGCCACCGTGGAATTCTGATGAACCAAACTCTGTTCTGTATTATATTTGTTCATGCTATTTAAATCATTTTGAAACCTCCCCTCCCATGCTGGTCCACCCACCTCTGACACCCACATACTCTAGTCCTACTTTCCCAATTTTGAATTGTCCCTCAAGGCCTAGCCCATTGCCCTTTCTTCATGGGAGCCTTCCTCATGACATCAAATAATTTAGATAAATGATTTTTGAAAATGAAAATGTCTGTAATTTGAACACCTTTTTTCCTCTGTTCTCATTCTGGGCAGAAGGAATGCCATTTTCACTCACTGCGAACAAATAGGACACTGCTGTTTATCTTGCAGGAGACCATTGTTTTTCTCATGCTCATCTCTCCCAGTGGGATAATTGTAGGTATGTCTGAAGGCTTCATCTAGTTTGGGATGGATGTTTTCATGGAGGAAAGGGTATTGAAGCGCAGCGCTGATCTCCCCCCTAATGGTGGACCTTGCCTGTGGTCATGAGCAAAGGGTGCAGCTGTGGAATTTCTGGAAGAGTCCAAAGCTGTCTCCGTGATTGATCTGTGATGAATCCTTGCACTGGAGAAATAAGGGTAAGGAATTTTCATCAGAATGGGGAAATGGCCATGAGGGGGAGGTTGTTTCATCTTTTTCTATGGCCTCCACCACCAAGATAATAAAATAGCACTTCTCAGCATTGTTTCCTGGAACTTATAGGTTTGTAAAGGAAACACATGGTCAAATCAGTTTGGGAATTGCTAACTGAAACATAGTTTAGACATGTGTCATTCCTATCTTCCCTTCAGGGCTTCTCAGAGCCTTTACTATGCTAATGTGTGATTGAATGTCTATAAGCTTTTATAATAAGCAGCATTTTCCAAACTCACCTGCCTTGGAATTTTTTCGTCTCAAAGCATTCTGTCTGACTTGTGTTCAGTGGAATAGCCTTTGGAGAATTCTATACTGGAGAGAAAGATTGTTGGGCATCTGGGGATGGCCATAAAAATCTATCCTGAGCATGAGTCTTGTCATCATTCTCTTAAGGAAGTATATTTCCAAATAACTATTTATAGTATCTCTGATTATCTTTTACTGCTCTTTGTACAGTGCCCTGGCTACTAAGATAATAGTACATTGTGAATGCACACACACACATGGAAAGTTTTAAAGAGGTGGGAAATTTGCTGAGAGTAACAGGGAGTTGATGGTGAATCCCTGCTCTGGACTGATCAACATGAGTCAGTGTATCTGTGATTAGTACTGAAGGGCTCCTAACTCAGCAGGTAGACTTCTGGCTAGAGTTCTGGGTGGAGTTACTTTTTCAGTGACCATATGGAAAGTGTTTGAATTTTTTTTTCCTTAATGGTTTAAAGAAGTTGTGGCCTGGAAGCAAGGATATAAGCCAAACAATTTCACAGCATGAGCCCTCTGTAACTGTAAGGCGCTCTATGGTATACAAATTTATCAAAAGTAGGCCCAAGAATAGTTTTTTTAAAGATTTTTGTTTGTTTTGTTAGCATGATGTATCACAGTGGTTCATAAACATGGGTCTGTGGATGAGGAGCCGTTAAAACATTTAGATTTCTGGGCCCCACTGTTGAAATTTAGGAATTTTGAGGGGAAAGCCCAGGAAATGTTCCAAGAGTGATCCACATACTGTCAGTTCTTGTTTTTGTGTCTGTGTGTAGTTATGTTGTATAAAGTCACCATGAACACTTAATTAGCAAATACTGATCTGCTAAGGGAAATACAGGATTAGGTTCCTGTGAACTTCTGGTCACATTTTCATCAACTGATCAATACATCATTGTATCTTACTTGTATTTCTGTTTAATGACACTTTAATGTTCATTTCTTTCAAATCACATATGCAGTATTTCTTTATAATAAGATGTCACTGAGAAGGGTTGAACACTTTCCTGATCCTTTACAGCAATGCTGTTCACTATGTTTTTTCAAATTTTTCGTCTCACAAATCCACAAATTTAGCCTGTTTTCCGTCTTTTCCATAGCCTCATCATGCACTGTAGATGTTACCTTGGCAATCTGTGGCTTGGCCTCAGATCAGCCAATTTCCTTTTTCTTTTTCTGGACATATATTATTGTGGATTCATTAACACCGAACTCACAGCTAAGAGCACTGTAACTCATGCCTGAATGAAGCATATCCAGCACACCATTTTCTCTGTAAGACTGTTAAGTTTTAAAGAGGTAGGAAATTTGCTGAGTGTGACAGGGAGTCAAGGGTGAACACTTGCTCTAGATTGATAGCACAAGTCAGTGTATCTATGATTAGTACTCAAAGGCTCTTCTGCCTCAGCAGGTAGACTTCTGGCTAGAATTTTGGGTGGGGTTACTTTTTCAAGGCCACATGAAAGATGTTTGAATTTTTTTAATGGTTTAGGGCAGTTGTTGCTTGGAAGCAAAAATATAGGCCATATACAGCCTTCTTGCACTTAGAAACACTATATAGACTTTAGCACTACAATTGGAGGTCATTTTAAACAGAGAAATTACCATCAAAAAGCACAAAAATGTGAAAGAATGGCACTAAATAGAATGTAAAAAGCACATTTGTTCACAGTGTGAGACCTGAAACAGAAGGACAGGCCATGGTCTTGTTTGATCTCCACTGGAAACATACTCATTGGGCAACTACAATTTTTCACTGCTCTGTACATGCCCATAAAATGTCGTGAAAGTGCCATGAGTATTGATTTTGAGGTTTCAAATAAAATTCAGTGAGTAGGCAAATATGCAAATATGGAATCTGTTAATAGTGAAGATTGACTATTTTTCTCCACAGAAACTGGAATGAGAAACCATTGGTGTGGTCGAGTTCAAATTCCTCCCCTTTGCCACTTGGATAAGTTATTTAATTTATCTTGGCCAGGGTTTTTTCGTCTGTAAAATGTGGCAATATCAGAAGCTATCTTGTAGGGTTGTTACGAGCATTAAATGAGATTATGATCTGAGAACAGTAGCTTATACATATACATATTCTCTGAGTAAGCGCTGTTAGCCTTTGTTGTTATTGGTGGTAGTAATGATGTTACTAGACTCAGAGACAGTAAACCTGAGTATAGTGTCTACCTGGGCCACGTTATGCGAGTGGCTTATTTTTTCTGGATCTCTTGTTTAGTTTTTCATGAAATACGTACTGTAATAATTTCTTGGCGAACCTGTTATGAGCATTCTGTGAAATATCCTAGGTGACAATTTGTTCAGCACTGAAGCCCATTGCAGTAGTAGTTGGGAACTGTTGCAATGGCATGGAGCAGTATGAATGTAGCCTACCATTTGTAATGATCATAAGTATCACTTAGTTGAGATATATGTTTCATAATGAACATTATTTCTTCATGAGGATTTAACATTTTTGGGTTAAAGCCCTATCTGTCAACACGACTTGACATATTATAGTTGTTATTAACTGTAACTATCATTCCTTTGCTATAGGTCGGTGGTTCACAGTGGGGTTGCTTTTGATCCCTAGGGGACATCTGGCAATGTCTGGAGACATTTTTGGCCATCACAACTCAGGGAGGTACTACTGCTGACTACTGACCTAGTGGGTTTAGGTGAAAGATACTGCTGAACATCTTACAGTGCACAAGGAACCTTGACAAGGAAGAAAAAGGCAGCCCCAAATGTCAGTAGTGTCAAGGCTGAAAAGTTCCCCACTAACTGAAGGCTCCCCAAGGGCTGCCACTGTGGCTTGCTCACTGTCCTGAACCCTGGCACAGGAATGGATACCCAGTGGGCCCTCAATAGATACCTCTTGAATGAAGTAATCTGTAAAGACACAAAGCCCTTTAGTTTGGCGTTTCTGCAGTTGGTTTCATGACCTCAGAATTTTAGGATTCCATATTTGACTCCTCCGTTCTGATTTTATTTTTAAGATGTTAATTGTGCTATATTTCAAACATAAGGAAAAAATAATATAAGCAGTGCCCAAAGTGTGGTCTGTGGACTGGTACTACGGTAAAACCATTATCAGTCCAGAGGAAGGCAAGAACAGAAAATGAGAGTAAAACTTTAGACATTTTTGTAGCAATTGACCAATGCTTTGATGTTTCTGCTAAATATACATAAATATCCTTCTGTAGCAATATGGAAATTAAAAACCCTGGTAGTCTCAGAAGCACAGATAACCAACATTTGCGTTTCCACTTCCCAGACTTCACACATGTTGACATTTTACTATGTTAAATTTATATTTGTATATTATTTTCAATCTCACTTTGTTACCCTTTAGTTCCCTTTTCAAGAAATAAAACATCGTGGACATATGTATTGAATTCCCAGTATGTGCTAGGCATGGGTAGGTGTACCTCCTTTGAAACAGGGTCTTCTTGGCTCCTGCAGCACCCGTCTCTGGTCTACCATCCATCCCCTGCTCACAGCTGAAGATGGAACTTCAGGAAGTGGACAGAAACATTGGTTAGGAAAACAATGAACAAAACCTGTCTACCAGCAGAATAGTGATTACCAGGGGCAGGGAGTTGGGGCAGAATGGAGAGATGTAGGTCATAATGTGTAAAGTTGTAGTTATGTGTAGTAAATAAGTCTAGAAATCTAATGTATAGTATGAGGACTATAGTTAATAATATCATATACCGGAAATTTGCTAAGAGGGGATTTTAGGTACTGTTGACACAAAAAAAGAGGTGACTATGTGAGATGATGGCTATGTTAATTTGTTTGACTATAATAATCAGTACTTATATGCATATCAAAACATCACATTGCACGACTTAAATTGATACAATAGAAAAGAGAAACATCATTAGAACATACAAACAAACAAACATATCTGCCATACTGACCTCTCAAACTTCTATTTAGATCAGTGATTGGTAAACCACACCTGTCCCAATAAAGTTTTACTGGAACGCAGCCATGGCCATTTGGTTGCATATGGTCCATAGCTGCATTCACACAAAGTGGCAGAATCAAGTAGTTGCTACAGAGACCGTATGGTCTGCAAAGCCTAAAATAATTACTGTCTGGCATTTTATAGAAAGTTTGCTGCTCCCTAATTTAGACGAGTACATTTTCATTTAAACCCAGGCCAGGCTGCTCATTTGAATGTCATATGTAAACAATTTGGCTTCTGCATGGACTGAGTATGTCTTACTTGTTAATTGAAGGAGAGAGAGGGCACAGAATGTACCCAGTGTTCTGATTATTTTTATTTTTTTCTCCTTTCTTTCACCTTGTGGTTTATTCCACTTCAGCCTCCATCCTGAACTTGTTAAAGTTCTTGGTAATTCCTCTGTTTTTTTCTTGGCAGCAATAATAAAGAAATACAAAGATGAGGCTGAGCATGGTGGCTCACGCCTGTAATCCCAGCACTTTGGGAGGCTGAGGCAGGTGGATCACGAGGTCAGGAGATCGAGACCATCCTGGCTAACATGGTGAAACCCCGTCTCTACTAAAAATACAAAAATTTAGCTGGGCATGGTGGCGGGCACCTGTCGTCCCAGCTACTCGGGAGGCTGAGGCAGGAGAATGGTGTGAACCCAGGAGGCAGAGCTTGCAGTGAGCCATGATCTCGCCACTGCACTCCAGTCTGGGCAACAGAGCGAGACTCCATCTCAAAAAAAAAAAAAAAAAAAACAGAAAAAAACAAAACAAAACAAAACAAAAAGAAATACAAAGATGATTTTAAGAATACTAAAAACAGGTGACACTAGTGCCAGGTGTCATGCTTTGAATTTCATATACTTCCCATCACAGTAAGTTTATCCTCTGTTTTCAAATGAGGAAACTGAGGCTTAGAAACAAGAAGTGGCTTGCTCAATGTGTCCGGCTTAGAAGAAGCAAAGCCAGGATTCCAATGCAAACATCTTGACGAAAGTCTCAGACTTTAACCATACAGCAGGGCTTGATGGTTATTCATATGTTACTGTGGTTTATTTGGACTCACTTTTTTCCCTCTGAAAACCAAGATGCCATTTTAAATGGCTTCTTTCCTCTGCATTTGCCCTTGTTTAATTATGAAAATGACTTGTGTGTTTAATAAGGTGCCACTTCCAAAACAACATACAGAATTCATTTTGTTGACAGGAAATCACTCATTCTGTAATTTACATATGATAATGGGGGTTTTGCCTGACATTTGCTTTTCTCCCCACTCGTTCTAGATTTTAGACTAGGGATCCAGAAAGGCTAATTCTACCCTCAGGGACATATACTCACAATTAATCTAGTTATACACCATCCTGTGAGCAAATATGTGTAAGAATATACATTGGGGGCTTTTCAATTTGTTTTTTATTTTTTAGAGCTCTAAACTGATGTCAGGAAAGATGGTTCTGTGTCCTGAAGGTTACCTAATTTACTTTAGAAAATTAGTATTCATCTTGGAATCCTGGGGTGTAGTTTAGTGTTTTGTTTGATGTGCCTGTGAGGTGTCAGTTTGATGAGTGTATTTTTGCTTGAACTTGATGCATTTTTCTCTACCCATCTTGTTCCCAGAATTAAGATTCTAATAATAATTGGTCCTTTGGCATTATGGATATGGGTCCAAAGTATTGTAATAGCTTATTATGGAAGGCGAGACCTGGTGGCCTCCCATAGAGATGATGGTCCCTGTTCATCTTCTTTCATTATAGCAGAATTTGTTTAATCTGAAAGTGAAAAGCATCATTAGAAGACAGATGTCAGAAAACTTTGACTTTCCAGCTTTCTGTGAGTTTAACCATAGTTTGAAGTAATTATATGTTAAGAACAAAAATTGGGTTCATTTTTCCCTAATGAGATCTGGAAACTTTTCCAGAAGACAATAATAATCTTTGTTTGCATTGAATGCGTTGATTTCAGAGTTGTCAGAGGACCATCACTTTGTGTAACTAGACCTCCCTGTAGAAGATTAATCAATGTCCATGTTTGTTTATCTTAAACTTGTCTGAGTTTCCTAGGATGTATTGTCTGTGCCCCTAGACAAGGTCAAGTTTCACAGAACATCTTGTACTTCACCCTTGTAGTGTTCACCACTATTGTGATTATTTGTATAATTATGCATTTAATGTCTATCTGTCCTTTTTGACTATAAACTCAGAGAGGGCGAAGCCCGTTTACCATGTTCACCTTCATGGCGTTAGTGCCTTAGAGAATGCATGACATGAGACACTCACTTAGTGAATATTTGTGGAATGAATGAATCAACAAGTCAATGAACTTTTACCTCACTATGGTAAAAGTTCACCACAATGAACTTTACCTTTACCTCTAAGAAAGTTGGACTTTCTTTGAAGCTGAAATTATGCCTTCTCTTTTTTTGTATTTGCCCCACAACATGTAACAATTGGCGTAACAAAATCATTTTGTAAATACCAGGTAGATTAAATGGTTGAGTGCTTTCTATGTGGCTAACTTGTAATTTGTGTCTTGTCAGTGTAGTTCTGGGTTTGTCATAAACTATGATCTTGATTTAGCATGGAGAGATTGTAACCAAACTCTGGAAACCTTTGCCATCCACTCATTTGGAGATTGGGGGTTGAGAAATGTAGAACCCAGGCCAACATCACTGTGACACAGAGAGTGGTTTTGGTTTGGAGGAGGTTCCCAAACGCCGGTGGGACTTCAGTTCCAGCTGATATCCAGGCTCTTGGCCCCATTGCAAGAAGGAATTCAAGGATGAGGCAGAAAATAGTGCAAGTAGCAAGATTTATTGCAAAGTGAAAAATACATACTTAAGAAAGGGGAGTACGGTTTTACTCAGGAGAAAGTCATGCAGTGGGGTTTGCGGTTTCCATCTTTATGGGTTTCTTTAACCAAGGGGTGGGATATTCATGAAAATTCCTGGAAAAAGGTGGAGATTTCTCTGAACTATGTTGCCTTCCAGTTTTACACCAAATATGAGTGTTTTTGGAACCGTCCTGGCACTGGTGAGTGTGTGGTTTAGTATGTTAATGAGCATATAATGAGGTTCTAGGTGAAACCTAGGTCAAATGCAGCACCATGTTGGGTCCAGTTGGTATTAGCCAGCTTGGTCCATGCCTGTTTTTCAGGGTCTTATCAACTCATAGCTTTTGTAGCTATTTCAGTAGTCTGTTTTTTGCTAGTTATGTGAAATTACTCCCTGGAATTTTCCATTCTCCTGTGATCACCCTGTTTTATTCCTGCCTCATTTTCATGTCCTTTTTTTTCCTCCAGAAACAGAACTGGAAGTTCTCGGGTAACTGTACTTCATAACACAGTGGTTAAGAACATGGACTTGAGAGTCAGACTGGCTCTGTACTTCCTATCTGGGTGACCTTGGTGAAATTATTTAGTCTGACTGAATCTCCCCTTTTCTTCTATAAAATAGGGATAAAAATAGGACTTACCTGGCTGTTGTTGGCATTAATTGTACAAGAGGAGCCGGCAAGAAGCGCATAAAAAGGAAGCAACTATCATTAATCCACAAGTAGAGAAGGTGTGGATATAAGTTCTAGTTGATTTCTAGTATTTATTGTGCATTATTGCATGCTCATGTGGATATGTCAAAATACAGGGCAAGAAAACCCTCAGATTTAGACTGGACACAGTATTGTGCTTTGCACTTATTTCACTTCGTTTTGACATTGGACAGAAACTTCCTCTGAGATGGGAGGGCAAAAGATGGCTTGTGAACGGATGAACAAGTCAAAGCTGGATTAAAAAGAGAGAGAGAGGGAGAGAACTTGTGTTCCATAGCCTTGCTCCTCCCAGCTGTGGTCCAGGGACCAACAGCATTAGCATCACCTGGGAGCTTTTTAGACATGCAGAATGTAAGGACTCATCCCAGTCCTACTGAATCAGAATGAGCATTTTAACCAAATCCCTAGATAATTGAGATGCGTATTAACATTTCAGAAGAACTGGTCTGAAGAATTCAGTTGTTCAGTCAGTGTTACAATTTGGTTACCAGTAACTGGAATCTCAGTGCTTATACATTGTGTTGGAGAACAGAGCAACTAAACATTTTAAACAGTCAAACCGGACTGTTAAAATAGCAACATTTTACCAGATCATTTGGTTTTCTCTGAATAGCAAATGCAGGAAGTTTTGTTCCTGTACTGATGTATTGCTATTTGGTCCATCGTGTCCTTATTAAAAGTCAACAGTGATATTTATAAAGAGAACTGTAACATTCTCTAGAACCCAAAAGGAAGGGTTTTAAAGTGATTTTGAGCCAAAATCAGTTAATTATAACCATCACCTCATTGTACCTTCTTAATATAAATTGTTCTTTTCAGCATTAAGGCTCATTCCCCCAGGGAACACGTGATAAAGTTCATGATTTTCCTTCGTGTGACTTCCACATCATTTTAAAGTCCTAGCATATTAAATTAACATTAAACCTCAAATTATTTTCTGTGTGCACACTTGGTGATTCATTGGTAATTATACCAGACATTGTGCAAACCATTTCACACACATTATTTCAATTAACAGTGACCTTCTAAAGAAGGTATTATTATGCTAGTTTGACAGATGAGAAAATTTCAGTCCTAGAATGTAAGTGACCTTCCCAGTATCATTTGGCTATTCAGTAGCAGACTCAAGATTTAAACCAAAGTTTTCATGCTATCACTTCACTGGGGGTCATCATGCAAGGTGGTTTGATTTTTACTGGACTTGGCTCCAAACTTAGGAGCAAATTTCATTGTTACCAGACAAAGCTCAGCTTAGAATGCAGCCAAGTAAAGATTTTAAAGGAAACAAACAAAAAAAATTTCTTTTAAACTTTCGTGATGTTGTCATTCCCCAGCTGCTAGGGATTCAAGTTACTGACTCCTTTAACAGAGAGTGGTGTTCATCTGGGCAATAAGTACAACTGGCTCCCTAAATAAGTAGCTTCCTACGGCTTTACATGTTGCTCTCTGTTGTGTGCACAAAATAGAGGACACTTCCCCCACTCCTCTTAATTCAAAGACAAATTTATGTGTTTTTTTTTTTTTGATAGAGATGGGGGTCTCACTGTTTTGCCCAGGCTGGTCTCAGACTCCTGGGCTCAAGTGATCCTCCCACCTCAGCCTCCCAGTGTGCTTGGACTACAGGTGTGAGCCACCACGCCTGGCCTCAAAGGCAATTTTCTATTTGCCTACCTGGAAGGTAGTATTACCACTGGCTCTGAGTTTGAATCCCAGTGCCACACTTATTGTATCTCCTTGGGTAAGACACTTAGCCTGCCTTTACCTCCATTTCCTTATCTTTAAGTTGGGGATAAGAATAGTACCTACTTCCTAGGGATGTTGCGTGGATTCCAGGTAGGGGATGTATGTAAAGTTTTTAGCCCAATACTTGGCATGTAGTAGACATTCCATAAATATTAGCCAATGATATTGTTATCCTTATCCTCATTATCATCTTTTTTGCTATTGTGTCTTTTTTTTTTTTTTTTTTGAGATGGTGTCCTCCTGTGTCACCCAGGCTGGAGTGCAGTGGAGTGATCTTGGCTCACTGTTCAAGTAATTCTCCTGCCTCAGCCTCCCGAGTAGCTGGGATTACAGATGCATGCCACCATGCCTGGCTGATTTTTGTATTTTTGGTAGAGACGGGGTTTCACCATGTTGGCCAAGCTGGTCTCGAACTCATGACCTCAAATGATCTGCCCACTTGGCCTCTCAAAGTGCTGGGATTACAGGCATGAGCCACTAGGTCTGGCCTTGTGTCTCTTTTTTGATACCTCTTGATATATTCTATGTTTGATGTGGAGTACAATAAATATCCTTTATTCCCATCTTTGTTAGGTGGCCTTTCTTCAAATCCACCTCCCACCCCCCCTCGGAGTAAGAAGTTTGCTCTAAAAGTTTTTCAAGTGTTCTTTTTCCTTTGATGTTGTCTTATTCCATTAACCTCTTATATTCCATAACATTTTACTTGCATAAGGTTTAGAATTGAAAAGCACCTAAAACGTGTATTGTTTTGTGTTTAATGATGGTTTGGCATATAAAATTTGGTTCCCTTTTAATCTGAGACACTTTGAAAACGGACACCAGACTTCACCTCATTTCCAATATTAAGCCCTTCGGGAGGCCAAATGGAACAGACCCTTGCCAGTTCAGTGTCATAGGCAGTTTAAGAGACAGTAAACTGCATCAGAGGCAAAGGGGCTTGGAGATGGATGCAAGTTTTCTAACTTCTGATTAAGAAGAACAAAATTTTCTCAATATATGGTCCAGAATTTCCTTGGTGATATTGAGGGAATTTTTTTTTTTCAAATTTAACACTTCTGAAACTTAATTTTTCTGTCCCCATTGCAGACTTGATGACATTAGGAGATTATATTTTTATTAGGAAACTGAAATCCAGAATGGTTAGTGAGGAGGCCCACACCTTCATGCATACATAGGCAGCACTAATGTCTGACACAAGAGCTTTCTGGGTTATCAGTGAATTCAAGATGTAGCCAAGATTTGAAGAGAGACAGAAATAAAACCTGAAAAGATTATTTCTGTTAAATAACATGACTTTTCACACAAAGTGTGGAAGAGCTTGGACGTGGGAACTGAACTGGAGTTGGAATTTACCTGGGCATTGGAATTGGAATTCAACTGGACATTGGAATTCAACATTGGAATTCAGCTGGAATTCAGTTGCATTCAAGTTCAAATCCGATTTCTACCTCTTACTAAGCTGTGTGAACTTGGGCAACTTTCTCAGCTCGTCTGTGCTTCCATTTCTAATCTGTCTGACTGAGGTAATGATAGTTCCCATTTCAAAGAGTGGTGAGGACTGAATTAAATAATGTATGTGAGCACTTAGCACTGTCCAGCAATAAATTGTAGTTATCATGGTGATGGATGATGACAACTCAAAAATTCTCCTCTGCATGTCAAGTTGAGCAAAATGGGAAAACTCTTTGAATTAATAAATCTGTACGCATTCCATTGTACCATCAGTGGAAGGAGGAACAGAAGAGCTCTTTATTTTGTCATCTGTGTTTTGCTGGAGTTTGACTCAGTTATATTTCAGAAGTCACAGTTGACTGTGTATGTAATAATCTGTACCATAACTATGTATGGTTGGATGTAGATTTTTTTCCTTTTAATTAGTACATTGCTTTATGTGTTTTTTGAGCCTTTATGGGTTTACATTGAAGTATCTTCCAATGCCATCTGGGACTACAGGTGGTGAGACACTGTTTTTTCTCCACTCTACGTCTCTGTCTGTCCTCACAGTCATCATATTGTCATAATGCTAGAAGGCCGGGAAGTTGAATGAGACATCCCCGCTCCACTCTACCCTGCTTTACACTGGTAGGAAGACACACTGTGTGTAATAAAGGGAGCTTATAAAGACTCCTATAATGTTTGCAACTGGGCTTGCTATTCCAAGGCTGGAGCCAGTATTCACCTTTTGAAATTGATATAAAATAAATTGGGTAATGGCAAGATGCATTTTCATTTGAATTTAAATGATTTGACAATTATAAAACACATATAATCGCTCCATAGGCAATCTATGCTTAAACTTTTACATTTTTATAACAACTGGGCAATAAAGTCAATGTATCTTGTATTCTTACATTTGAGCCCAGCACTCAGAAATTTAGAAAAAGAAATGCAGTGGGCAGTTGACAGAGCAATTGGTGGGCCCCACACAGATGTTCACTTCATGCCCTGACAAAGACTCATACTGCAGATTCTGGGTGAGTAGAGGAGAGAGTATGTAACATTTAGCAAGTGGGTATCTAATCACACTCATCATGTTATACCCATAATGAAAAGGATATTCTTCAATGTAAAAAAAAAAAAAGTCATTACTCATATGTCACTAGCACACAGAAAGAGACTCAGTGGTGTGTGTTGAATGGAGATTTGAATTTGAAGCTTTTAATATTCATGGAATCTTCTATTTGAAAGTGCTGGCAGAGAAAGCTTTTCACTGATTATTATGAGGCTGCCATACTTCATAACTGTTTTTCTCTCTTTGTTTACAGTCATGATAGGTCACCATTCCACAAAACGGCACACAGGCACTAATATTCAACTGCAAACACTTAACAGATTCACTGGACATTTTTACGCCCTCAGTTTTGTATATCTCCGTGTGTATGTTAAAAACCTTAGAGATGATTGATTTTGGGGATGACGTGTGAAAGCATCAAATGACAACAGTTTCCATTCTGGGACTGTTATCTGGGCATAAAGATCTGCAAACTGAGAAGAATCAGGGCAGGTGATAAATCTTTTCATTCTAAAACAATTTAATGTGACCTTTGCCATGTATTCTATATCTAGGTCCATATATTAATATAAAGACTTAAAGTAACCATTTAGAGTTTAAAAAAATTCCATTATTGATAGTGGAACATACATGAAAGTATTGAGAATCAAATTAATCATCTCTAATCTCACCATCCAGAGATATTCCTGTTCACATATGGCTGTATTTCTTTCTAGTTCATTTGCCTTGCATATTTCACTGTGTGTAGCAATCCCCTCCTCCTCACCATGGAAATATAACGCCTATGTGTATGCATATTTTGAACATAGTTGGAGTTGTGTTTTATATACTGGAGTCACATGGTAAGTGCAATGAGACTCCACCAGTGTAACAAAAACTCTTTATAAAAAGAAAGAGAGAGTGAAATTTTGTTAATTATGCCTCTTCTTCCCCAACTCACAACCCTGCTAGATTTAAAATAACCTTGGCCTAACTCCCTTTCACTGCCTTAGGAAGGGCACAATAGAAATGCAAAGAGAAACTTAGAGGGGTTGATTCTTGGCTTTTGAGTTCCCAAAAGTCCAGATTCTGGAAGTTTAGGGAATTGTTAAATGCAATTTGTGCTATCAATGATTCGGGTTTTATAAACTCCTGTAGTACAAAACCCTGCATAAGTGTGATTTCATTGCACATGACATTGTGTTCTGTGCCCCACATCCATGACTCCTTATATTAAGTCATGGTCCTGATAACACGGAAGCTTGCAGGTGTCTGTAATTTATTCTAAGCACATCGGAAAGCCCATGAAAGAATGCAAACTGGAGAAAGGGAATCAGATTCGTCTTTTAGAAAGATTGCTTTATGTCTGGTGGAAGGGGCCAAAGTGGAAAGTAAGCGACTGATTAGGAGGCTTCTGTAATGGTCTAGTAGTGAAAGGTGTGTTGGAAAAGAGTGGGCTCATTCAAGAGCTGTACAGGAGGTGGAATTAGAAGAACTGGGCAGTTGATACATTGTGAAGGATATGGAAGATGGAGGGAGTCAAAGGTGACTTTGTGGTCCAAGAAGGTGCTGTTTATTCCTACTCAAGTTGTGATGTTAATGCATATTTCCACTGGGGAAGGAAACAAAAATATACAAGGTTTCTCATCTCATTGAGATTATTCTGAAACTACAAGTGACCCGGATTCTTGCCGGATAAGCTCTCCTGGTAGACTTCTGATGACTCACATGTCCTGGACTCCAGCAATTTAGGCTAATAGGTGGTCATATTTTTGATAGTAACAGGCCAGGACTATAGCTTTCTTGTCCAAAGTTTTGGGCATCATGGCTTTCTCAGGTATGCCCCATAATAATTCTGGTCATTGGTGTCAGCCTTCCGAATTACATCTTTAGTCTCTTGAAAACCAGTGGCCAGTTAATATTGCCATTATTTCAGTCCCTGTAAAGCCTCGCCATGGCCTTGCATTACATGAAAACCTACTAAAACTCAGGTGATTCCTAAAATGTGGTCATAGGAAGCTAAATGGTGACAGTCATTCTATTGGGTTTGCAAACCACGAAATCCCTAGAGGGCTAAAGGAGAGTTGAGTTACATTTGAGAATTCAACTAGGTTGCCCTAGTCCCTAAGTTAAAGCAGTAGTTCTCAACTGAGGGTGATTTTATTTTCCAGGAGACATTTGACAATGTCTGGAGATGGTTTTGGTTGTCACCAGCTGGTAGGCAATAAGTACTGGCATGTGGTGTCTTGTGGACAGAGACCAGGGGTGCCGCTAACATATCCTACATGCTGAGCAAGACCCCCTTCTCCCAACAACAAAGAATTATCTGGTCCCACGTGTCAACAGTACTAAGATTGAGAGCCCTGATTTAAAGTGATAATTTATTTTTGTAGGTTATCTCTCCCCGTTAGTCACTTTGAATGACTATGAATCCTATTTTCTTCTTGAAACATTTAAATATTGGCAATGGCAACATATCTAGAAGTGAAAACAAAAATTTTTACAGTGTTGAATTATTTATCTACCCACTTTGATAATCAGAGTTTAAAAATATTTAAATAATGGCTCCACTGCACAGGCGTGACTAGTCTAGACACGATAATAAAACTCATTTTAACCATTTCTCATTTAGTTTTCATTTTGGATTGCATGTATATAAATAATTGTTGAAGTTTGGAAGTAGATATTGTTTTGTTCATCCAACTTAGCATTAGTGCTTTAATTAGAGTGGGGTTTTTGTCCTTCAGCATAATAGCTAGAGAAGATACGTTTTTAGATGTTTACATATAAATATTCCTAGAGCATGTTTGAACTGGAGAGATACATTCTCCAAAGATGAGCTGAAAAGTTTGTCTGAAATGTAGTCACTTTGAGATGAGTGGGGAGAAGGTTGACTTATAGGCCAAATCATTTGAAAAATTAACTTTGGAGGTGAATGGGGCACATTGTTGCCTTCAAATATGCAAAAAAGGATTCTCTCTTGGATCCTCTGGATATCTGGTGGTGTTTTCTTGGTGTCATATGCAAGGGTGGCATGCCTGGGATGTCTGTCTGCAGTGAGAAAAAGAAGGAGACAAATAATTTGACAATTGACTCACTGATGAACAGTTAATTGACTTCATTGTCTGGTGGATGCTGATTCCACATGACTGGCAAAGTGAGCTTAATGTGCAGGTCCACATGCCGCAATATACAGGGAAAGGTCTCCATGTGCACAGCTAACCACCATGACCATCAAGGCACTGAGTGTTTCCTGGGGTTCTAGCTGCCAGATCTGCATCCTGGAATAAATGTAGACCCATGGAGTATGGCTCTACTGGCTACTTTGCCTTAGCTCCAGGGTGTGTTTGAACTGCTTTGGGTGTTTCTTCAAAAGATAATTATCTGGACCAGTGTTTTGTTTTGTTCTTCTTATATGAGGTTGAATTGGCTAAAACCAGGCAGGTTCCTTGTACACCTGGTTGTTAATGAGCCTGGATAAGTCCATAATGTGGGATTTCATTCTACTGTATGACTCGTGATCCTAGAAGAGCAGTGGGCAAAAAAGGCAAATGCCAATCTTCATGTAAGTCTGCTGGCCTTAAAAAAGTTATCATAAAATAAATTAGTAGAATTATAGAGAATAAAATGAGGACTAGGTGGGGTTGGGGGAGTTACAATCCCTTCACCTTAAAGCAACAATTTTTTTGGTCTTGCTTATTTTCATTCAGACTTTTGACTATATACACACTAAGAAAAACTAAAAATATGCATTTTTCAGAAATGCACCTTACTTGTTTTACACATGTTGATAACTAAATGCTTTCTACATTGGTACAGAAGTCATTGCTGTAAATTGTAAGAATCGTATAGTAGTTTATGTCAATGCCTCTCATACTTTAATTGCATTCTCATCACCTGGGAGCACTGCTTAAATCCAAATTCTGATTCACAAAGTCTGGATCAGGACCTGAAAATCTGGATTCCTAATAGGTTCCCAGGTCGCTGATGTGGCTGGTATACTCATTTCCTGTGGTTGCTGTAAGAAATTAACACAAACTTGTTGGCTTAAAAACACAGATATTTATTCTCTCACAGTTTTGGAGGCCAGACATTGGAAATCAAGGTGTTAACACAGGGATGTGCTCCCTCCACAGGAGACTCTGTCCCTTGCCTACACAGAAGGCCCCCATTTGGCATTTCTCATTCAGTATAATTCCCTGGAGATTCCTCTAGGCTGTTGCATGTATCAATAGTTCCTTCCTTTTTATTGCTGAGTAGTATTCCGTGATATGGATGTGCCACAGTTTGTTTAACCATCTATCCTAAAAACATGTGTGCACAGATTTTTGTGTGGGCATGATTTTTCATTGTTGTGGAATTAATGTCAAGGAGTACTGTTGCTGGGTGTCTTGGTCCATTTTGCATTGATATAACAGAATGTCACAGACTAGGCAATTTATAAAGACAAGAATTTTATTTATCATAGTTCCAGAGGCTGAGAAGTCCAGGGTCAAGAGGCCTTCATCTGGCACAGGGTGGAAGAGCACCAGAGCATTTATGCAAGAGCATGCGGTGCAATGCAGACTCATCCTTTTATGAGGAACCAGCCTGTTCTTGAAATAATAGCATTAATCCAGTCATGATCACCTCTTAAAGGTCACACCTCTCAACATTGTTGCATTGGGGATTAAGTTTCCAAAACATGATTTTTGGCAGGATACACTTAAACTATAGCACTGGGTCAAATGGTAGTTGTGTTTAGGTATTTGAGAAACTACCAATCTATTTTCCAGAGTGCCTATATCATTTTAACATCCCCACAAGCAGCGTATGAGTGATCCAGCTTTCTGTATCCTAGCCAGCATTAGGTGTTGTCAATATTTTTGCCATTCTGATAGGTGTGTAGTAATAGCTAATTGTGGTTTTAATTTGCATTTCTCTAATCACTAATGATGTTAGACATCTTTTCATATGCTTATTTGCCATCAGTATCTTCTTTAGTGAAAAGTTCATATTTGGAGTCTGTTCATATCTTTTATCTATTTTCTTCTTGGGTTATTTGTTATTGTTGTTTTACTATTGAATATTCAGAGTTCTTTATATGTTCTAGATAGACACTAATCCTTTGTTAGATATATAGTTTGCAAATATTTTCTCCCAGTCTTTTAATCCTCTTAATAGAGCCTATTGCAGGAAAAAAAGTTGTTAATTTTCATAATGCCCAGTTCATTATTTTTTCCTTTTATGGATTATGGTTTTGATGTCATGGTGTGAGAAAACTTTGCCTAGATCCAGATACCAAAGACTTCACACATTTTACTTTATTTTATTTGCTTAATTTTTAGAGATAGAGTCTCTGTCACCCAGGCTGGAGTGCAGTGATGCAGTCAGCTCACTGTAACCTTGTAATCCTGGGCTCAGGCAACCCTCCTGCCTCAGCCTCCCAAGAAGCAGGAACTACAGGTGCACACCACCCCACCTGGCTAATTTTTTGTATTTTTTTAGAGATTGGGGTGGGGTGTCTCACTGTGTTGCCCAGGCTGGTCTTGTACTCCTAGCCTCAAGTGATCCTCCTGCCTCAGCATCCCAAGTTGCTGGGATTACAGGTGTACATCATTTTTCACACATTTTATAGTTTTATATTTAAGTCTACCATGCATTTTGGGTTAATTTTTGTGTAAGATATGAGGTTTAAGTCAACATTTGTCCTCTTTTGGCTGTGAATGTCCAATTGTTTCAGTATCATTTGTTGAAAAGGGTATCCTTTCTCCACTGAATTGCTTTTGTGTCTTCATGAAAAATCAGTTGGGCATATTTGAATGAATCTGTTTTTGAGTTCTGGATTCTGACCCATTAATCTGTGTGTCTGCATCCCCATCAATACCACGTAGTCTTAAATATTGTAGCTATATATTAAGTTGTAAAATCAAGTAAGCTGATCTTTATTCTTCAGTTTCAAAATTTTTTACTATTCCAGTTTGTTTGCCTTTCATATGAATTTTAGAATAATTTTGTCTATATCTACAAAAACATTCATGGGATTTTGATAGGAATTACGTTAAACCTAGCAGTTTGAAGAGAATTATACTATATTTACTGTGTCGACTCTTTGAATTCTTGATTGTGGTGTATCATCACCATTTATTTAGGGGATCTTAATTTCATCACTGTTTTCTAGTTTTCAATAAACATGTACTGAATTTGTTAGATTTATACCTAAATGTTCTTTTTATTTTGATTTCATTGTGTTCATTGCTAATATATAGGCATACATTCATTAAGGCCAGGTGCAGTGGCTCACACCACTTTCGAAGGCTGAGGCAGGAAGATCCCTTGAGTCCAGGAGTTAGTGAACAGCTTGGGCAACATAATGAGACCCTGTCTGTGCACACACACACACACACACACACACACACACACACACACACACACGGCCTGTAGTACTAGCTACTCTGGAAGCTGAGGTGGGAGGATTGCTTGAGCCCAAAAGGTTGAGGCTTCAGTGAGCTGTGATAGTGCCACTGCACTTCAGCCTGGGTGACAGAGCGTTTCAAAAAAGAAAAAAAAAAAAAAAGAAATACATTCATTTTCAGATGTATATCTGGTATCCTGTGACTTTTCTGCATTCACTTATTAGTACTAGGAGGCTTTTTGTTTTTAAAACAGATTCCTTGGGATTTTCTTTGTAGATAATCATGATATTTGAGGAATAACAAGACAGTTTAATTTCCTCCTTTCTGATTTATATGCCTTTTATTTACTTTTCTGGCTCTTTTTGCCAACACTTTGGCCAGAACTTCTAGCTCCTTGTTGAACAACAGTGGTGAGAGCCTTGTGCTGTCCCAATCTGAGGGGGAAAAGTATTCCATTTTTCACCATGAATTATTATGTCAGATGTAGGGTTTTGGGTATTCTTTACCAGCAAGATACCTCTATTTGTAGTTTTCTTTCTTTTCTTTTTTAATTTCACATAAAGAATGGAACTTGCATATTTGTAGTTTTCTTAAAGTTTTTGTCATAAAAGAATGTTGAATCTTATCAAATACTTCTAAATCAGTTGATATGATCATGTGGTTTCTCTTCTTTAACATATTAATATTGTAGATTATAATAATTGATTTTCAGGTATTGAACCAACCTTGCATCCCTGGAATAAACCCCACTTGGTCATAGTGTATATTTTTTTCATATATTGCTGGATTCAGTTTGTGAGATGTTTTTTGTTTGTTTGTTTGTTTTTTAGAATGCTTACATGTAGGTTTGTGGGAGATACTGGTCCACTGTTGTTGTTGTTGTTGGTACTGTCTTTGGTTTTGGTATCAGAGTAATACTAGGTTCATAAAATAAATTGGGAAATCTTGTTTTCTCTTCAGTTTGCCTAACAGCTTTCAGACTGTCCAAATTATATATTTTATATGGGATGAGTAGTGGTAGTTTGTGTTTTTCAAACTCCATTTCATCTCAGTTGTCAAATGTATGTTTGTAGATTTGTTCATAATATTCCTTTATCCTTTGATGTATGCAAGGTCTTTAGTGATATCCTTTGTTTGCTTCATATTGTTGGCAGTTTGTGTCTTAGGTCGGTTTTTCCCTGTTGTCAGTCTTGCTAGAAGTTTATCAATTGTTTGGTCTTTTCAAAGAATCATCTCTTTGTTTTATTGTTTTCTGTTTTTACTTTCATTGATTTGTTCTCTTTTCCTTATTATTTCCCCTTTTCTCCTTGTTTGGGTTTATTTTGTTCTTGTTTTTGTGGGTTCTTGAGGTGATAAGAGAGTTTATTGATTTGAATCTTCTTTTCTAATGTGATCCCTGTAAATTTTCCCTTTAGCACTGCTTTACCTGTAATTGTACAATTTTGACATGTTGTTTTTTTATGCCGATGTGTTTTTAAAATTTCTCTTGAGATTTTCCCTTTGATCCATGAGTTTTGTTTTAACAAGTGTGATTTCTAAGCATTTAGAGGTTTACTCCTATTTTTCTTTTAATTATTTCTAGTTTGGTTCTCTTCTATTTAGAGAACACATTCTGTATACTTTCGACGCTTAACATTTGTTGAGATTTGTTTTATCATACACAACATGGTCAATCTTGGTATATGTTCTGTGGGCACTTGAAAAAAATGTGCTTTTTGCTGTTGCTTGGTCGATTGTTCTGTAAATGTCTTTTGGATCCTGTTGTTTGAAGGTGTTGAGTTTTTCTACATCTTGGAAATTTTCTAATTCTACCAATTATTGAGAGAGAGAAAGAGAGAGAGATGTTAAAGTCTCTAACAACGATTGTTGATTTGTTCCTTTCTCTTTTCTGTTCTATCAGTTATTGCATTATGTATTTTGCAGCTCTCTTGTTTAGTGCACACACATTTAGGATTGCTATGTTTTCTTGGTGGTTTGACCCCTTTATCATTACATAATGTCTCTTCCTGTCTATGTTAAGTTTCTTTGCTGTAAAGTCCACATTGTCTGATATTAACTTAGCATTTCTATTTTATTTTCATTAATGTTTGCATATTTTTTTCTATCCTTTCACTTTCACCATGCCTACAGTGTTATATTTGAAGCAAGTTTCTTGTTAACATAATATAGTTGGGTTATGTTTTTAAATTTACTCTGCTAACCTCTGTCTTTTAATTGGTGAGTTTAGGTGATTTACACTTCATGTAATTATGGACATGTTAAGCCTTAAAAATTATGTCTTTTTATTTTTTATTTTTCATTTATTCTGTCTTATTCATTTATTTTCTTTTTTATTCTTCCTGTGGGTTGAGCATTTATTAGCATTCTATTTTGATTTATCTATAATGTTTTTGAGTATATCTCTTTTTAGCCTTTTTAGTATTGCTCTATGTGTTACATTATATATAATACTAAAAGGGCTATAAAAATAGATATACTCAAAAGTATATAAAATATCTATATGTAGAATGGTCATTTTACCAGTTTGGCTGAATTGCTGAAACCTTACGTCTCTTTACATCCTGGTTTATAATATCATTGTCTGAAATATTTCCTCCATGTACTCTTAGAGCCACATCAGATAGTTGAGCTTCAAACCTAATTTAGAAAACTCAGTAGGAGAAAAGAAATGTATTTGCTTGTACTTTTACTCTTTTCATTGTTTTTCTTCCCTCTTTTTGTCCTAAAATTCTTACTTTTATAACCACATTTCGGAGAACTTCTTTGGTCATCTTTTTAGGATACATTTACTGTCAATGAAATCTATTAATTTTTTGTTACCTGAGAATCTCTTGATTTCACCTACATTCCTGAAGAATATTTTTACTGGATATAGAATTCTGGGCTGACAGTTCGTTTCTTCTAGGACTTGAAAAATGTTGTACCCTTTTCTATTAGGTTTCCATGGTTTCTGATGAAAAATTTACTGTCACTCTATTTTTTCTATGTAAGGTAGTATTTCTCTCACTGCTTTCAATATTTTTTTTCTTTCAGTTCTCAAAAATTTGAGTATATTTTGGTGTGGATTTTTAAAACATTCTATTTTGGGTTTGCTGACCTTCTTGAACCTCTATTTTTATATATTTTGCTAACTTTAAGAAATGTTTTGTCATTATTTCTTTAAGTAAATGTTTAACTCTTTCTTTCTTTTGGGCCTCCAGTGACACAAATTTTAGGTCTGTTGTTAGAGTCCCAAAGATCCCTGAGGCTCTGTTTCTTTTTTCATTTTCACTGTTTTTTTTTTCTTTCTATTTATTTATTTTTTTGAGATGGAGTCTTACTTTGTCACCCAGGCTGGAGTGTACTGGTGTAATCTCGGCTCACTGCAACCTCCGCTTCCCGGGTTCAAGTGATTCTCCTACCTCAGCCTCCCAAATAACTGGGATTATAGGTGTGCATCACCATGCCCGCCTAATTTTTGTATTTTTGGTAGAGATGGAGTTTTGCCAAGTTGGCCAGGCTGGTCTTGAACTCCTGACCTCAGTGATCCATCTGCCTCAGCCTCCCAAAGTGCTGGGATTACAGGCGTGAGCCACTGTGCGTGGCCTTTAATTTTTAATATCCTACCTCCAAATTGACTAATGTTTTTCTACTGTCTCCTCCATTTTCTTGTCGAGCCTATCAACTGAGCTTTTTATTTCATTGGTTATAATTTATAGTTCTAAAATTTCTATTTATCTTTATTTCTTCGTCTTCTTTTCTTTGAAACAGGGCTTACTCTGTCACTCAGGCTGAGTGCAGTGGCATGATCACTGCTCACTGTAGCCTCAACCTCCTGAGCTCAAGAAATCTGCTCGTCTTAGCTTCCTGCCCTGCTATGTCTTCTGGGTTTTTTTTTTTTTTTGGGGGGGGGCTGAGGTTTTATACTTCTTTGTTTGTTTCAAGTGTGTTCATAATTGTTCCTTGAATCATTTTTAGGATGACTGTTTGAAAATCCTTGTCAGATAATTGTAACATTTTTGTCATCTTGCCTTTTTCATTCAGGTTGAGTTTTTTTTATTCTTCATATGATGAGTGATTTTCAATTAAAATCTGGACATTTTGCATATTATGTTATGAGACTGAATCTTACTTAAACCTTCTGTTTTAGATGGTTTTGTCTGACACCACTTTGTTAGGGGAAGGGGATATGAGACCTTGTTACAGTCCAGTGTGGGTAGAAGCCTAGGTTTCCCACTCCTCTTCTTCCTTTGACATTCAGTGGGAGGAATGACTTCATATTACTGCTATGTGGGGCAGAAGTGCTGAATTCCTCTGGGGTCTCCAAAGATGACGAAGAGCGGATAAGGAAGAGGGGATGTGGGGAGAAGAAGAGATTCCACCCATGGGGTCGAAGATTCTGTCTTTACTCAGTCTTCTTTGACAGTAGCCCAGAATGAGGAGCAGAGATTAGGTGACCCCAATACCGTATGAAAAGGGCGGAATTCTAAGCTCCCCATTCAGTCATTGCTGGCATGGGTGGTGGTGGAAGTATAGTCTTTTTCTGTGGTATTTGGCTGAAGTAGAGCCGTTATTGTGTAACAGTTTTCTTTATTGCCAGTTTCCCTCCTTCTTCCCTAATTCTTTAGCTAGAGAGAACAGGCTTTTTTATTGTTGTTGTTGTTGTTTTCCTTCATCCCACTTGGTTTTTACCCATTCCTGGGTTCTTCAGCTCTGATTCTGGGATATATGAGACATAAAGAAAACCCATGAAACTCATCACCATGTTGAGGTTTGTCCCAAGGTTCCTAGTTGGTCTGCCTTTTTCTCTTTACATTTCAGACATCTTAATTTCCTAGATCCAAGGCCTATAGTTGTACTTAGTGGGAGGAATAGGGAAAGGTATGTCTGCCCTATCTTTACAGAAGGGGAAGTGTCACCCTCTTTATTTTTCGTAGATAGCAAATGAGACATTGACTTGACTGTATAATTCAGAACACTTACTAACAAGAGCTGTTGAGTTGGCATGAGGTGTTTGCTAGTATCATGGTTTTAAAGTAGAATAATAAGTACTAAGAAAACTAGTTCTATGTATTTATCCAGTTCTTTTATTTCCAGCTCTTCTAAGGGACCCTGAACTGAGAAGTCACTAATGGAAGGGAAAAGTGGGTGAGGAGCTGAGAAATGAATAACTCACCCCACCATCTGGTCTGCTGCAGTTCAGAAAGTCACATGGTGCTACCAAGTTAGATCTTCTCCTCTGTGTTTACTGGAGGTGCCAAATGCTATATTTAAGCCAAGAACTGATTTTGAAAATATTTTTCTACTTCTGTTTTGTCAAACGTGTTCTCTGGCATATTATGTTAGGGCTTGTTCTGCTAAAGCTTAGCAGAGCCTTCTGTTTCTTCAAGCTGATTTGGCTTGCACCACTCAAAACATTAGACCCTCATTTTGGAACAGAAGTCTTCTCTAGAGAAAGCACTAAGTATGATTTAATTTCTAGGCAGGTAATACCTATCAAATGAGAGATGGAGCTTTATTCCTTAATTGTTATTCTTTTATATAAGGCACTTTTTAAAAAAGCTATTTTCTGCTCAAGCCTGTTTGACTACATTTTCTCTTTCCAGAATCTTTCTAATTATGGGGAGAAAAGCAAATGTTAAGCTAGCCTTCTTTTTATCAAGAAAAAGGATAGAAAATGTAACTGATTTACTTTCATGATTTGATTTTGCTTGAACTTTTGAGATACCAGTATGACTTCAGTATGTATAAACAGAGCTTACATATCAAGGTTATAGATAGGGCGGACGTCTAGCTAAGTCATTATAAAAACACTTTATTCAAAATTTTGGTATCTGGTTGAAGAAGATGGTTTTCTGCTAGCCTTAAGTATTTTTGGTTTGCTGTTGTAAAATTCTCAAAGGCTTTTCATTCCCTTCGAGTCTTCCGGATAGAAGGTTTGATGGTCATAGCATGTTTGACCAGTGGCAGAATAATGTCTCATTAAAGAAAATTGATTGTTCTTATGAGCACTGAAGGGCTTGATCAAGATATGGAGTGGCTGCAAGCATTCATTGGTGCTGGTGCTTGAAGAAACCTTTTGAGGTAGCACATGGTTCAGTGTTAGCTGGAGTGTAGAATCCATCAACGAGATAATTACCCAGCTCACAGCAGTCATGTTGAGTTGTGTTTAATTTTGGGGAGCCTTCTATTTGTTCTTTCATCTTTTCCAGTGCTTTCTAAATGTGTTGGTGCTTTGTGCAGCTTCAGAAGTCAGCCTGTGCAACTTTTAAGACATCATTATTATGATTTCAGTGTGGGAAAGCCCTGCATTTGTGATCCCAGCAGGCCCTTTCTCACCTTGTTCCTTGTCATCGATCACAGCCTGGCGGAAGCCTTGGGCCCCTAACCCATCCTTTGTATTTGATGTCTGTTCTTCAAACTACGTATCAGTTACTGATGACTTTTCTCAGGAATTGGTGTGAAAGAGAAAAGCGTGGCTGAGCCACAGTGAGAGACATCAAAGTACAGGTCACTTGGAGTCTCCTGATTCTTTTAGATTAAATTTCTACCCAGCTAATTTCAGTTTTCTTCCTTAGTCAGGGCAGGCAGAAACACGATTTTAATTCCCAGGGCTGTGACTCTAAGAGGGTGTTAGAATTTTTCCACGTCCTTATCTCATTGATGTTCTTCACTCCCGTCCCACTCTCTGCACCTGGTTCAGAGTCTTATATTTCTTCTTTGAAGCTAAGGGCACTTCATCTTAGGAGATTATACAGGATGCTCTATCAACAGAAGATTCTGTGTGTATATTTTGACAATTAGTGAATCTACTGTGAATTCACAGTCTGAGAAGTAGGCTAGGCTTAGAACCCTGGCTACACTTTGGAATTACTAGTGGAGATTAGAAAAAAAATACCGATGCCTAGTCCTTCCCTATAGATTCGGAATTGGTCTGAAGTGGGGGCCTAAGCGCTGGTGCTATTATAGACATGCCCCAGGTGATTTCAGTGTTCATTGAAGTTTACATCCCTGTGTTAGAGGTAGCAACATTCGGTTGCCACTTCCACTCTGAGTAAGCCTGGCTGATGCCTTGTCGTTAGAACATTCCAGGACCCCAAGAGAGAGCAGCTCTGTGCTTTTGCTGTTAGAGCCATGTGGGGAAGCTTAGTGAACTGAATCCCTTCAGGTTCTTACTATAGCTCTCAGTCACCATCACCTACTTTTTATTTTTTAATATAGGCTTATTAGAAAGCAAAAATTCTCAATTGCGGTTTGGTATCTCCAAGGGTGTGGTTTGGTCTCAAAGGGCATTGCAAAATTTATTTAAAGTCACATGAATGGGTAAAGATAATTTTCTTTCTCATAAGGACTGGTTTGGAATCAAGCAACAAAAAAGAGGGTGTCACAGTTCCCAAAGGCTGAAGTGTGGACCTGTTTCAGTTTGTTTCAGTGACAAGTGTTTGATCTCCTTCTGTGTTTTGGGAACTATAATGTGTCAGGGACTTTCTTCCCTAATAGGAACACTCATTAGTTGGATTTATTGGTGCATTTGGTATCTTCCTTGCAGTTTTAAAATGTTATTTTAGGATTCGGGTAAATACGTCAGTATATAAGCAATATATTCGGAGAGGAAGTTAAGAGAATTCAACTGCTGCAACCCTTGTTGTGAATAAACATACAACAATGTTGAATTTTTGTGAACTCTTCAGCTTCCTTCCAAAAAGGTGAGGACAATCAAAGCAGAACAGGTTTCTATGTAGCTGGAGCCTGTTAGAATTACTTCTAAGCTGATTAGCTGGGAGGGAGCTTTGTCACTTTTTCTGAGAAGCACAGCTGAATTAATTTTGGTGGAGGACACCTGAGGGAAAAGGAGTCATTGGAATGGAAAGGTGAGAGCAAGATAAGTATCAGAGGCTCTTAGAACAGGAGAGGCCTCTGGGGTTGTCGAATCCAACTTATTCATTTATAGATATGTGAATTAGAGCCGATGTATTAGACATTCCAGCAATATTCATTAAGAATTGAGTAGAATGCTTCATGCTGTGTTGGAGCTAAAGGAGGTAGATGATGTATTAGTCAGTGTTCCCTAGAGAAACAGAACCAGTAGGATGTATATATAGAGAGAAGGAGATTTCATTTAAGGAATTGGCTCACACAGTTATAGAGACTGGCACATCCCAAGACCTGCACATGACAAGCTGAAGACCCACAGGAGCTGATGGTACTCCCATTTTGAAGGCTGGTGGACCTGAACCCAAGAAGAGCCCATGTTTCAGTTCTAGTCTGAACCCAGGAAAAAACTGATTCCCAGCTCAAAGCAGTCAGACGGAAGTATTTTTTTTTTTTTTGAGACGGAGTTTTGTGCTTGTTGCCCAGGCTACGATCTTGGCTCACTGCAACCTCTGCTTCCTGGGTTCAAGTGATTCTCCTGCCTCAGCCTCCTGAGTAGCTGGGATTACAGGCATGCACCACCACGCCTGGCTAATTTTGTATTTTTAGTAGAGACGGGGTTTTTCCATGTTGGTCAGGCTGGTCTCAAGCTCCAGACCTCAGGTGATCTGCCCACCTCAGCCTCCCAAAGTGCTGGGATTACAGGCTGAGCTACCGCACCTGGCTGGAAAGTAATTCTTTTATTTGGAGGAAGGACAGTAATTTTGTTCTATTCAGTCCTTCAACTGATTGGATGGGCCCACCCACACTAAGGAGGGCAATCTGGCTTACTCAGTCCGTTGATACAAATGTAAACCTTATCCCAAAACCCCATCACAGAAACACCCAGAATCCTGTTTGACCAGATACCTGGACATGCTGTGGCCCAGTCAAGTTAACACATAAAATCAACCCTCCCAGATGACTTCCCGAAACTCAGATACCTGTGCAGATTTAAGTCTCAAATCCAGGCCCCCTGACTCCTTGCCCAGAGTTCTTCTATTTCATTATTTTGTTTTCTGACTCATCTGTAGTAAATTAATAATAGAGAAAAAATAACCGTAAAAATTGATAAATTAGACCTCATTTCAACATAGAACATTTCCACTCATCAAAAGGCATCATTAAGAAAATGAATTGGTAACCACAGACTGGGAAAGAATACTTGAAAAATGTGTTTCTGCAAGGGACTGATATGAGGGATATATAAGGGGCCTTTACAAGTCAACATTAAGAAGACAACCAATATACACTGATGAACAATTTGAATAGAAACTTAACAAATGAAAAGACACTTCTGTTAGTACTTGACAAGACTAACATTGTCAGTCATCAGGGCAATGCAAATGAAAATAATGGGCAGCATGCAGTGGCTCATGCCTGTAAACCCAGCACTTGGGGAGGCCAAGGCGGGAGAATCGCTTGAGCTCAGAATTTTGAGACCAGCCTGGGCAACATAGCACAACCTTGTCTCTACTAAAAGTCAAAAAAATTAGCCACGGCCGGGCCTGGTGACTCATGCTTGTAATCCCAGCACTTTGGGAGGCTGAGGTGGGCGGATCACCTCATGTCAGGAGTTCAAGACCAGCCTGGCCAACATGGTGAAACCCCATCTCTACTAAAAATACAAAAGTTAGCTGGGTGCAGTGGCACATGCCTGTAGTCCCAGCTACTTGGGGCTTGAGGCAGGAGAATCACTTGAACCTGGGAGGAGGTTGCTGTGAGCTGAGATCGCACCACTGCACTCCAGCCTGGGTGAAAGAGCGAGACTCTGTCTGAAAAAAAAAAAAAAAAAAAAAAATCAGGAGAGCATGGTGGCGCACTCCTGTAGTCCCAGCTACTTGAGGCCTGAGGTGGGAGGAAGGAAGGAAATTCTGTCTCTGCCTGCACACCTTCGGCCATACAGTGTAGTACAAACAGAAGCGGGTGTGTGAAAGCAATCTGGTGATAACACACCAGTTTTAATTAGTTTGCAGTCTGGAGATATGGAAAGGCTGGCTTGTTTAACTCATTTGTTTTGTACATTGTCATAATCATGAATCTTAAAAAAAATTCTTTTCTGTTACCTTCTTGGAGAATAGAATTTCATGAAAGATATATTTGAATCATGTCACTTTCAAGTCAGATGATGAAGGAAAGGGTAGCTCACATTAGTGAGCATTACTTTGTATATTCTCATTTAGTCTTCATGACAGCCCTGTCAGGTAGATGGTATTCTTATCCCCATTTTTCTGATGAGGAAATGGAGACCCAGAGTGATTAAGTAAGTTGCCCAAGAACACACAGAGGCAGCAGATGGCAAAGTCAGGATGGGAACATAGGTCTGCCTAGTTCTGCTTTAGCCACTGCCTGTGTCATTTTAATTAGCAGCATCATCCTTTATTCACTCACTTGTTCAGTCACATAGTCTATACCAGCTCCTCCTGTAGGCCAAGAGACTCTATTCTAGGCTAAGAGGATCTCAGTCTTCATAGGAAACTCTCATGGTTTGGGGGTGTGGGGATGACAGACAATAAACAAGATAAATATATAAATAAGAATTTCAAAGAATCATAACTGCTATGAATGCAATAAACCAGAGCAATAGAACAGACACTGAGGGAGCAGTGTCTTTTAGATACAGTTTTCAGAGAAAGCCTCTCATACCTGTGTTCCCAGCCCTAAACCCTGCTGCTTCTTGCACAACAGCCCTGTGCTAGAAGAAATGTACGGAAATATATGCATGCGCATATCAAATCTCAACAATTAGGAATCATCCCCAATATAAGCCCTTTTGCAATTTTTTTTCTTTCTTTCTTTCTTTTTTTTTTTTTTTTTGGAGACAGGGTCTCAATGTCACCTAGGCTGGAATGCAGTGATGCCATCATGTCTCACTGCAGCCTTGATTTCCCAGGCCCAGGTGATTCTCCCAACTCAGCTTCCCAAGTAGCTGGGACTACAGGCATGCACCACCATACCTAGCTAATTTTTTACATTTTTTTAGAGACAGGGTTGTGCTTTGTTGCCAAGGCTGGTCTTGAACTCCTGGGGTCAAGTGATCTGTCTGCCTTGGCCTCCCGAAGTGCTGAGATTACAGGCAGGATCCACCATGCGCAGCTTGCAATATTTTTTTTTTCTAATATGCTCTTTGCTCTAAAAGAAAAATAAGAAAGAAGATTCCACATATGTGTAAAGGGGCACTTAAGTGTAACTGTCCCCAGTTTCTATATGTTTACCCATCCCCTCGGTGGGACTGTCACACTAGGTTTGTCACAGTAACTAGGGAATACACCATGCATTTAGTTTGGAGCTGCCAAGAACAGGGATGCTGAATGTCCAGAGTTTCATGGAACAAATTCACAGTGACAAAGAATTGTCCTGCCCAAGATGACAGTGGTACTCCTTTTGAGAAACACTAGGCAAAGCCTGCAATGGGCTTAACCTTGTGTATATTGAAGCCTTTGTGCTGAGGGGATAAGATTTGGTCGGCTAGGTCTGAAGTTTTTTGTTTTTGTACTTGGAATTCATTGAGGTCTTTCCTATTTGATGGCAAGTGCCAGGATTTTTACCTGATCCAGTTTACTTCATTCTATGCCTTCTCTCCTTTCTCTGGATATGTTAAATGACAAGACAGAAAATAAATGGCTTAGTGTGTGTGTGTGTGTGTGTGTGTGTGTGTGTGTGTGTGTGTGTTTTCCATTATAAACATAGTTTTAAAAAAAAGCTGTAGAACTTTGGGTTGCCAGTTTGCTCTTTAGTCAAGAAAAAAATGATCATTAAGGGCAATGTTAATACGTGACCAGTGAGCCTGTCAGAGGGGAAACCAGGATGGCAGATGTGATAGGGTTGTCTTACATAAATCACCTTCCATTGTCAAGGTTGGCATATGGCCATTGAGTGTCCTAATTACTGAATGGCTTTTATAGCCCCATTATTTATAATCACTTTTGAATAGCAGCTGGAAGACTACAGTGAGGTGGAATGAAAATAGTGGAGTGTGAAAATTATAATCGTTTATGGAATTATGGAGATTAGAAATATCTGATAATCAGCCTAGAACTCTCTCCCCTAAATATTTTTTAAATAAGAGCACTTATGTACCACATTCTTGAAATATGAGAGCTGTGGTCAATCAGAGAGATGAATCTTAATGGGTTGAGAATGTTTAACTTAGTGGGTTGGCAACATATGAAATAAGTCTAGAACTTGTACACAACCACATTTACATAAAATAGGTGCCCCTCTCCTCCCTTACCCCTCTTCCTCCCTCTGCCCCGGGACCGTGGCGATTACTTGTGACTCTCTCTTTTGTTTCTGACTTTGAAACTATTTAAAGAGAGGCGCTGTGTAAAGAATAGACTCAAGGATGCTCTGTTGATGGGAAATTGTGTCACTTTTTTCAGACCCATCAAATGATGTGTGTATCACAGTGGTTTCTGCTCTCACAGTCCAGTAGAAATTGAAGTGGCATGCTATACTGTAATGCAGTCAGAATGAGATTTCCCAATGTAGGTCAGAGCACCTAGAACTCTGGCCCCAGCCAACTGTTGCATGAATGACGTCAGATCATATTAGAATACAGTTTGCAATCCAGATTATCTATTCCAGTCTGTGAATAAATTGGGGTGAGGCTGGGAGGGTAGGAGAACATTTGTGTTAATTACTATGGATGTTCAAGGCTGTGGAATACCAATGGGATCTCAGTTGTATTCGCATAAAAACATTTAAAACATCTTACCTGTCAGCAGATTCCTAAAACCCTGGAGTACAAGGCTTTACCCCTGGGTGCTGGCTCATGGAAACAAACCTTGCTTTTATGCCTTGGCTGAGTGTTCTCTGGAAGTCTGTGCCATTCAGATGTCACTCTCTTGGTTTCTTCATATGGTAGGCATTGAGAGGGCCATTTGGACAACTTTATGATGTGGCAGGTTAGAAGGAAAGTCAGTCTTTGGTTTTTATATTGAGATTCACATAGATGTTTTACAGTGTCCTTATGACTGCAACTGCTTTTAAAAATAATTATTGGCTGAGTACGGTGGCTCACACCTGTAATCCCAGCACTTTGGGAGGCCAAGGCGGGAGGATCATGAGGTGAGGAGTTTGAGACCTCCCTGGCCTACATGGTGAAATCCCATCTCTACTAAAAATATAAAAATTAGCTGGATGTGGTGGCACACACCTGTAGTCCCAGCTACTCGGGAGGCTGAGGTGGGAGAATCACCTGGACCTGGGAGGTGGAGGTTGCAGAGAGCCATGACCACACCATTGTACTCCAGCCTGTCTCAGAAATATATATATATTTTATTTTACTTTTTTACTTTGAAAGTTTCCAAACCCACGCTAGTGTTGAAAAAACAACAAAATATGTACTCCCATCACCAGGATTCACCAGCTGTTAACATCTTGCTACACCCATGCCATCTGTCCATATTTACACCTATTTCCATTTTGCTAGGTTATCTGAGTTTAGGGTACAGATATCATGATAACTCATCCCCAAATAACCAAAAATTACCACAAAATGATGACATTTTCCTACAAGCCATGATGCAGTTGTCACTTATCAGCATTCGTTCTGTAACTTCATCGAACTTTGAGTTCATAGTCAACATTCCCTTAGCTGAGCCATAAACGTCTCTGTTGTTCTTATTTTTTTTAATTCCAGATCTAATCAAGCTTACATACTGCATTGTTATGAGCCTTGGTAAAAGTAACAATTTACTGCACACTTACTATGTGTTATACTAGATATTGCGTTAGTGCATGATCTCATGAAGCTGCACAGCCCTTTTGAGCAGATACTATTATTATCCCCACCTGATAGATTAGGGAACTGAGGCTCGGAGAAGTTCAGCAACATGCCCAAGGCAAGCTGGTGAATTTGGGGCCTCGATCTGAACTAATCAAGCCTCGCTTGAAGTTCAGCACTCTTAACCATATACTACTGAAAGAAACACACTCTGTGGGGACATTGATCATATCAACAGATTTCTACAACACCAGCTATGCTTTTGGGAGACTTCCCAGAATCAGGCACTGTCTTAAAAACCTTTGCAAGTACAAGAACTTGAATATAGAAAGAATATGTGTTGGTTTTTTGCTTTTATTTTCTATACTGGTGCTTCCTGGTTTGTCTTTATCATCATTCTGATTGTGAACCTTTCCTAGACCTCTCTGGTCAAGAACACAGACAGTCATACTCCCCCGGATTTGAGTCCCGTCTCCTCTGTTGCTTGCTACCTGGGTGATGGGGCAACTTCTGAGCCTCAGTTTATACTTCTGTAAAATGAGACTAGTAATCTCATTGGGTGGGAGTAAGGATTATAAAGTTATTGCTTCATATTGCTATCTGGCTCATTGAAAGTGCTTAATCAATGTTCGCTGTCATCTCGAGTCCAATTGGTCCAGTTAGAATTCTAATAGAGTATCTTTTCAAGAATTTAGAATATTCTCAAAGGGCACAGACACTGTATCTTTAGATTCCACTCAGCATTCTGAATGTAGAGACACTTGATTTCAGCTTTTGGTGAGGCCATGCAGCTGTTTACGAGGGCATGCCATAAGCTCACATCAGCTATATTACTTTACCAGTAGGGGAACATTGTCTTTCTGCTTTCTGTATATAAATCCTTTGTTTATTTTTTTTCTGAACAGATGTTATTCCACTATCTTAGTGTAACTGGAATAAATACAAGAAGCACCAAAGGCTGTAAATAATGAAAAAATCAAGATGATGGAATTTAAACCTAATCTTGCTTTTCTTTCCATGCTTAATTCAAATTTTTTCTCACTGCGGGATGAAATTTATAATAAAAAGATTCACCAAGAGAAAAGAACAGAGAAGGCAGGCAGAAAATAATAATAAAGCGGATTTCCTGAAGTGCTAGCAAAATGTTTCATGCTTGCTCATGTGGGGAGTTAAATGTAAATAGTAGCTTCTTGAGCTTCATCAGCATACATAAATCTGTCTCGCAGCCTCTCTCTCACATCACACTCACCACACGTTTCTTTTTTGTTTGTATTTTTTAACTTTTACAGAAACATGACTAAAAGAACAATAGTCTTTGTACCACTCGGGGAATAGCTTCCATCTCTGCATGTGTGTTGAGGTACCCCCTGTCTGGAGTCATGTGTGGTGTGTGTTATTGTCAGCCGCACAGTGGGGTGGCAGCACTTGAGATTAGCAAGAGATGAGGACCTGCTGTGAGAAATAGAGCCTAGCTCCTCATATTTCATTAGGACGTTTTGATGTGGCTGAGACCATTGGTCCACAAACTTTAGCAGGTATTAGAATCATCTGGAAGGCTTGTTAAAACACAGATTGCTGAACCTCCACCCCTAGAATTTCTAATTCTATCAAGTCCTGGGGTAGAGACCAGTCATTTTTATTTCACGTAAGTTTCTGGGTATTGCTGCTGCTGCCAGTCTCATGGGACCATACTTTGAGAACCACTGGCATAGACTAACCTGGGAGACAAGGAACACCCTCCACCTCCACACCAAGTATTACTTGAACTCTACCCCAACAATTACTTAAGGAGAATTCCTTACCTGAAGAGGCATGACCAACATCTAGACCAGGATTTAGAAACTATGGCCCAAGGGACAAATCTGCCTCTTTCTGTAAATAAACTTTCATTGAAAAACAACTTCATGTACATATTGTCAATGGCTGTTTTCACACTACAGAAGCAGAATTGAGCAGTTGGATAGAGTTCATGTGCACTATCAAGGCTGGAAAATAGTTATCTTAGCTTTTTATGGAAATATTTTGCTGACCCCTGACCTAGACCAATGCTTGAATGTTTAGAGAAGGGAGGTTGGAAGTAATTGTGTGAAGAACAGATCCACTGAATGTTCTTTATTTGTGTATTTTTTAGATGTGAGAGTTTTTGTTTTTTTAGTTGAATGAATATGATCATGGCAGTCATTCATTATTTCTCACTAAGCCATACTCCAAATTAATTTTCTTACTAGAACAAGCAGTTTCTCAAAATGAAAGGGGACAGTTTTACCATCATGTGGTCTCTTTAATACATTGTTGACATCTGTTCAAATTATTGGTGGAAAATTCTTAAAAACCATAATTAAAATGTGAAAAATTAGTCTCATTTTGACACTGTAATTGTCAGTTGAGTGATGCTGAATTTCTTCCAGATTTGGTAGAAACTGCCGTAACCTTTAGGTAAAGCATTTTGTGAGTATTTATCAAGAACCTTTAAAATAATATTCATACTCATCAATCTAGTAATTCTACTTCCAGGAAATTTCAGCAAATTTTATGTTTAAAGTTTTTCATTACAGCATTATGTATAATAGTTGTTTTAAAGAAAGACATGCAAATGTCTGTTTTTTTTTTTTTTGAGACGGAGTCTCATTCTGTTGCCCCGGCTGGAGTGCAGTGGTGTGATCTTGGCTCACTGCAACCTCTGCCTCCTGGGTTCAAGCAATTCTCCTGCCTTAGTCTCCCAAGTAGCTGGGATTACAGGTGCCTGCCACCACACCCGTCTAGTTTTTTGTATTTTTGGTAGACGTGGGGTTTCACCATGTTGGCCAGGATGGTCTCGAACTGCTGACCTCATGTGACCTCATGTGATCCACCTGCCTCAGCCTCCCAAAGTGCTGGGGTTACAGGCATGAGCCACCGCATCTGGCCACAAATGTCTATTAACATGAAACTCATAATATTGCCATGAGTTTACGTACCTACTTTGGAGCCATTTAAAATAAAGCTGGAAGAAGGAAAGCTAATATGATCTTTCTGGAGGGAATTTGTATCAAGGGCCTTAAACATTTTTGTGCTTTTTGTTTCAATATCTCCACTTCAAAGATCTCAAGAAGATAATCAGAAGTACACAGATAGATTTTGTTCAAGGAGGATAATCAAAGTAGAAACAATTTTTATGCCTACTAATTGGTAATAGGTTAAATAGGTTGTGATGAATTGATGAGATAAAATACTACGTAGCCCTTAAAACTATATTTTTGTACACTAATATTGCAAATGCTTATGAATTATTTCTTAGAAAACGTAGATATAAATCCATATATGTGGCATGATCCCACACATCCTACACTTAAAAGATACCTAATAGATCTCTGTATTCCGCTCAAAGCTGTTCATTACCAGTTAAGCACAAACACTGGATTCCTTTTTGACTCCATTGCATGTGGTGTCTTCCTCCATCATGTCACCAACCTGTATCAGTTCTAGTTTTAAATTACATCTCTTCTCTGCCCCTTCCTGTCCTTCTTCCCAGACACTCCCTTAGTCTAGGCCACTTCAGGACTTGTGTGATCATCAGCTCTACTGGCTTCTTCTGACTTCCACCTCTACACAGGACCCTGCGTGTGCATACACACTACACAACTGCAAAAGAAACGTTGATATTTAGACCACGTCCTCTACCTCCATGACTCAAATCCTCTCAGTGCATTCTTACACACGTAGAATAAAATGCAAGCTCTTTATCATGGCCTGCAAGGCACAGAATTGTCTGGCGACTGCTTCTCTCTCTCTCTTTTTAAAAATTTCAGTAGTATTTGGGGTACAGGTGGCTTTTGGTTACATGGATGAGTTCTTTAGTGGTGAATTCTGAGATTTGAGTGCACATGTCACCAAGCAGTGCACAAGGCACCCAGTGTGTAGTCTTTTATCCCTCACTCCCCTCTCAATCTCCCCTCCTACATCCCCAAAGTCCATTAAATCACTCTGTATGTCTTTTTGTCCTCATAGCTTAGCTTCCACTTATAAGTGAGAACATATGGTATTTGGTTTTCCATTGCTTCACTTAGAATAATGGCCTCCAGCTTCATCTAGGTTGCTGCAAAAGACATTATTTTGTTCCTTTTTATGGCTGAGTAGTATTCCATGGTGTATAGATATCACATTTTTCATTATCCACTAGTGCTTCTCTTTTTAACCTCAACCTGAGCCACCCTCTGTCTGAGCTTCATGCTGTTTCTCTAGCATACCAACCTCTTTCCTCCTTCGAAACTTTTGCATATGCCGTTCACTCTGCCTGGAATAGTCTTTCCCCAACACTTTGGAGACCTAGCTAGCCTCTCATCCTCCTTTAGTTCTCACCTTAACAATTGTCTCTGCCTGGAGGTCATGTCTGTTCATCCTTCCTAAAGCAGGCATGTACCCTGCTGCTCAGGGGCTCTGTATTGTCCTTGTTGCATCCTCAGGGCTCACAGGGTGTTTAGCTCTAGGCACTTAATAAATACATGTTGAATTAGTGAATGAAACTCCCCAAATGTATAAGTGTATTATAAGTGTGCATGTATGTTTATAGGTACATAGGCATACAGAGGAGACCATACCAAAATATTAATTGTGCTGTAAATGAAGTCACAGGTGATTTTAACTTTGTTTGTTGTACGTTTGTGTATTTTTAAAATCTTGTGATTAATTCATATTGCTTTTTCATTGTGGTTAAATATATATAACATAAAGTTGACCATTTTTCCCTTTCTTAAGTATGTGGTTCTGTAGCATTAAGTACATTTATATTGTTGTGCATCCGTCACTGCCATCCATTTCTAGAACTTTTTCAGCATCCACAAGTGAAACTCTGCACCCATTAAAGGGTAACTCTCCAGTGATTTATATTGCTTTTACAATAAGAAAAAAATATACAAAAATATATTAGAAAAAGCAAGTAGCAAACATCCTTTTCAGATAAAGCTCACTTAAATGAATTTTGGATTGTAAGTTTGAGTGACTATAAAGCAAGCTAATTTGTTTTTCAATTTATAATTTTGTTTTTAAAAAATCCTATTCTTTATAAAACTGAAGTGCTGAACTGATGGATTTTTTTTTTTTTTGCTGTAATAGCACCACTGCAGTACAAACCATTTGTTGTTGCCCTAATAAATGGACTTTTCCTACAACTATAATCATTTTTTTGAAGAAATTGTGTGCTAAAGCAGAATCACCTGAAAGTGTGATTAGTTCAAAATCCTTATGCAGGTTCTCCTTAGCATTGAAAATTTGAACTGTATTAAAGTGTCAATTCTAATTGTAATGAAATACCATTCTTCGACCTTCCGGATGTGGATGTAGCTGTGGAGCACATGCAATACACACAGGGAATTGTATTCTGCCCTCTCGGTCACAGATGGATACATTAAGAAGACTCAAAAGTGTTCTCTCGGGAAACCTGGTTTCTTGACCACAAAGATTCTTTCTACTGAGCAACATTCCTTTTCAGATCTCTATCCTAGGAGATAGAGATCAGCCCAAGCAGGGTCCCCTCATCATCCATCACCTTGAAAATATGCTTCTGGTAAGAGTTGGTATGTGACAGAAAAAGAGACACGACACAACTTAGTTATATTAGGGGATCATTTCATGTTTAAATAATGGCAAGAAAAATTTATACCATAAATAAGTGCTAAAGGAACCCTATCCAGAATATATAAGAATATCTCTTTATCAAGAATAACTAGATAACCTAATAGGAAAACGTATAAGAAATGTGAACAGGCAAGTCACAGAAAGGAAAACATAAAAGACAATTTAAAAACTATAATAGAATGCTCACTCTCAGTTGTAATCAGTAATTATAAATTAATATAACACCAAGATATCATTTTATCTTTAGTAGATTGGGAAACATTTATAAAGTTGGAATGTGCAGAAAAGAGTTAGTGGCAGCTGGATGGAACGCTAAGGTGGCCCTTGGCTGGCATCTGGGAACTTGCATTTCAGGGAATTTCTTCTATTCTGATAACCGGTAAGAGTGGCTCGCTATGTCTAGACTGCATGCCCAAATGCTATCATTTATGCTTTTTTTCCCCGAGAGTCTGGAGATTTATTTTGTGCCAGGCAAAGGCTGCTTACATGACCAACTCCCGGGCCCTGGGTGTCTAAGGAGCTTCTCCGGTGGGCAGCTTTTCATATGGGTTCTTTGGGGAATGTGTGTGTGTCCTGTGTGATGCCATTTGGAGACGATACTTGGAAACTTACACCTAATTTTCTCTGGACTTTGTTCCGTGAGACTTTTTCCTTTGCTGATTTTACTTTGTATCTTTTTGCTGGAATAAACCATAGCCATGAGTACAACTATATAACGAGTCCTCCGAATCTTCCTAGTGAATCATCCAATCAGGAGTGGTCTTGGGGACCTGAAAGATAGTGACAATAGCCAATGTTGGCCTAAGTGTGGGAAAACAGGACCACCAAAACTATTTATGGAAAGGCAAATTGGTACCACCATTTTGGGATGAATTCAGAAATGTTAAGATAAGTTGAAGATATCTATGTCCATTTTCAGGTTTAGATAATCTAGAGGGAAAAACCGCACACATTTGCTAAAAAAAAATTAGGGGAGGGAGGCATTACAGTGACATTTATAGCAGCATTGTTTATATTGGAAATAGCTTAATTTTCTATGAAGGATAAATAAATTTTGGTTTATTTTAATATTGAATATTACACAACATTTAAAATAAGAAAAATTACATCCATCAAACATGATTAACATTCTGTAAACTCATGTGGGTGAGAAAAGCAGAGTTACATTGCTGTAAATTTAAAAGACACAGAATTCCAGATATATAGATAAGATACAGAAATATAGCTGGGCTCAGTGGCTCAAGCCTGTAATCCTAGCACTTCAGGAGGCCAAGGTGGGCAGATCACAAGGTCAGGAGATCGAGAGCAACCTGGCTAACACGGTGAAACCCCATCTCTACTAAAAATACAAAAATTAGCTGGGCATGGTGGTGGTTGCCTGTAGTCCCAGCTGCTCGGGAGGCTGAGGCAGGAGGATGGCGTGAACCCGGGAGGCGGAACTTGCAGTGAGCCAAGATCGCGTCACTGAACTCCAGCCTGGAGGACAGAGCAAGACTCCATCTCAAAAAAAAAAAAAAAAAAAAAAAAAGATACAGAAATATAAAATAACGGCAAATCAAGAGAGCATCTAAGCCCCATTTTCCTCAGTTAAAATATAAAATTGTCTTAGAATAAACTCTGAATCCCTTTCTTGGAAAAAGTTCTATATATAGTCATGTGTTGTTGCATAATGACTGGAATACATTCTAAGAAATGTGGCCTTAGGTGATTTAGTCACGCACACATCATAGAGTGCACTTACATAAACCTAGTTGGTATAGCCTACTAAACACCTAGGCTGTAAGGTATAGCCCGTTGCTCTTGGGCTACAATCTGCACAGTATGTTACTTTCCTGAATACTGTAGGCATTTGTAACACAATGGTAAGTATTTGTGTATCTAAACATATGCAAACATAGAGAAGGTACAGAAAAAATACAGCCTTGTAATTTTGGACCCATGGTAAGTATAGCTTTGACCGGAACTTTGCTGTACAGTGTATGACTGTATTTCTGACCTATGTTCTCTTTTCTATTTACAAAATAAATCTTGAATTTCAAAGAAAGTGAAGATGCTATGACAAACTGTCTTCCAACTTATTTTATTGGCTCACTGCCCTTGACAATTAGTAGACAATTTATAGACATGTCTCTTGAATAATTGGCAATTAATTTGAGATTAGATGCCAAAATGTACAGTATTTTTAATAGAATGTGAAGGTTGAGGCTTTTCATGTCCAAATGTCATGGAACTCAGAGTAAATGTTAACTGGCAGCATAGTAAACTCTGTCTTTTTGCACATCTGCAGTAGAGGGGAGTTTTAGTTTGATGACCATAAACCCTAGCTACCTTGGCTAGTTTGAATATAAGCTTAGGTGTAAACCAAGAGCTTATACTTAAGAATGCCTTCCAGGTGGGGCATGGTGGCTCACACTTGTAATCCCAGCACTTTGGTAGGCTGAGACAGGAGGATTGCTTGAACCCAGGAGTTCAAGACCAGCCTAGGCAACATAGTGAGAACCTGTATCTACAAAAATTTAAAAAATAGCTGAACATAATGGTGCATGCCTGTAGTCCCAGCTACTTGGCAGGCTGAGGCTGGAGGACTGCTTGAGCCTGAAAGGTCAAGGCTACTGTGAACCATGATCACACCAATGCACTCCAGCCTGGGTGATAGGGTGAGACTCTGTCTCCAAAAAAATAAAAAAAGTAAAATGGTTTCCAATCTATATGTCCCTGGTTTATCTTGATAGTTACCACATATGATCCATAAGGATGTACAAATCTTTGTTATATATGTGATAAAAAGTTACTGTATCTGAAAACTCCTTTGGAATGTTGCTTTTGATTTAAGCATTTTGGATATCATAGACGTCTTTGCCATGGCTCAAATGATAAATGTTAGTGTCTTTTTAATGTCAAGAACTCTTGTCACCTAAGAGAAATTTAAAACCCTACATTGCAGGCAATGGGAATTTTGCTGGTAAACATTATTTTTTTACTCAATTTCAAGAGTGCCTTATACCTCAAGCTGGAGTTAGCAGGTAGAGAGATCACATATCAGTGACTTACTAGTTGATTTCATTTCCTGAACTTCAGCCCCAGCACAATGCCTGGAATACATTAACCACACACTAAATGTTTATTAATGAGTTTACATAGGTCCACACTATTTTAGCACAGGTAGATTTTTATTCACTTCTAGAAACACTAGAAATATCCTTTCATCCAGATCTCCTTAGGTCTATATTTTGTTTCTGGCTATTTCTAAGCCAATAGAATAAATTTGGTTTGCATGGATTTTTTTAAAGAAGAGTAAGAGTTCATGTTTGAACTGATTTTCTTTCTTTGCCCCCTCACCTCAATAATCGTCCATTCAACAACATCATAATTATAATTTCCATCTTTCACTGAGTGTTTTCTTTTTGCCAGGCACTGTCTGAATGTATCATCCCATTTAATCCTCACAACAATCTTGTGACAGAGCTAATATTACATCAGTGTTCTATTTTTACGGTTGAGGAAAGCAAGGTTCAGAGATTAAGCCCTGTTCTCAGACTCACCAGCTAATAAACAGTTGAGCCAGGATTCAGAAGTAGGCACGTCTAGCTTAACTACCTAGATTTACTTTCTTTTTCCTTTACTTCAACTCTCTAAAGAGAGAACTACGCAACCTGAACATTGACTCACACATAGTACTCATCCAATCATCCAATCATTGTATATATTTTAAACTTTTGAAATCGATTTTATTGGTATAGCTTACATATAATAAAACATACTTGTTTTATGTATACAGTTCTGTGAATTTTGACAAATATATAAACCAATGTTATTAATCTCAATCAAGAATATTATATTGGGGCCAGGAGTGGTGGCTCACACCTGTAATCCCAGCACTTTGGGACGCCGAGGTGGGCAGATCACTTGAGGGCAGGAGTTCGAGACCAGCCTGGCCAACATGGTAAAACGCCATCTTTACTATAAATATGAAAACTCGCTGCGCGTGGTGGAAGATGCCTGTAATCCCTGCTACTTGGAAGGCTGAGGCATGAAAATCGCTTGAGCCTGGGAGGCAGAGGTTGCAGTGAGCTGAGATTGTGCCACTGCACACAAGCCTGGGCAACAGAATGAGACTCCATCTTAAAAAAAGAAAGTATTATATTGGCATCTCCTCCAGAATCTTCCCTTGTGTTCCCCATTTTAAAAACTGATGTTAAAAATATTATATATTCACAGGATATTATAAAAAATAATATAGAGGCCCCGTGTATAGAATCCTCCATGTATAGAAATCATATAGAAGTCCTTCACCCTGTTTTCTCAATTTCCAATGGGGAAGACCCATAGATCCATAGATTTTATTCCCTTATGCCCTTTGCAGTCAGTTTTTACCTACCTTCAGCTCTCTGTAACAACTAAACTGTTTTCTCTCACTATAAATTAGTCCGTTCCAAAATTTTTTAGTCCATCCCAAAACTTTCTATATGAATGAAATCATGCAATATTTTATCTTTTGTGTCTGACTTCTTTTGCTCAACATTCTGTGTTTGAGATTCATCAGTATTAATGCATGCATTAGTAGTTTCTTTTAATTTCTATGTAACACCCCAGTGCTTGATTATACCACAGTTTGCTTATTCATTCACCTTTCGATGGACATGTGGGTTGTTTCCAATTTTTGGCTATTTGTCAGTAAAGTTGCTGTGAAGATTCATCTACGAGATTTTTTTTTGTGGACTTGTTTTCATTTCTCTCATGTAAATAAGGGTGGAATTGTTGGGTCACTTGGCTATTGAAGGTATGACTTTCTAAGATATTGACAAATTGTTTTCCTAAGAGGACGAACCATTATGCCTGCTAAACAGTATATTTGAGTTCTTGTTTCTCTACAACCTTGCCAACACTTGATACTTTCAGTCTTTTTAATTTTTGTTATTCAAGTAGTTATTTAGTGGGATCTCATTGTGATTTTATTATTTTTCCTCTAATGACTAATGATGTCTAACATCTTTTTATATGCTTAATAGTCACATATATTCCATTGTGAACTGTCTGTTCAAACCTTGTGCTGATTTTTTTGGGGGGTGGGTTCATGTGGCATGTAGGTGTCTTCATTCAGTAAATACTTGATGAATGATTGAATGACCTAAGATTGGTTTGAATGTATGTATTTTTCCTTTTGGTGACTTGAAACAGTAGATAGAATACCAAATAAAATAGCTCAAATTGGGTTTTATTATCTATTTCAAAATGAGCAGGTGTAGCTGGAATCTTATATTGAATGTGATATTAAAGTAAAGATCAGTAGTTTCCTGCCCTAGGTAGGAAATACCATCATCTTAACCATCACTGTCATCCTCATGATTTACTCTTTTTGACCATAGGGAAGTTACCATTTGAAGACATGAGTTTTGTAGCTCACGTGACTCCTGGGTTGCTGCATTGTTTCTCTAAGGCTAAAAATGCTCTTACCTAATTTGTATCTTGTCTAAAAATGGAAAGACAGTCTCAGCCTAGTTATTTTTAGCTGTCATTGAAGCATCTTTCTCCATTAAGAGTGAATGCTAGTTAGGTTGATCTACAAGCCTTCTGTTGATCCTGTAGACTGTAATTTGTGATTATGATTTTTTCAAATGTATCTCTTTTCTATGACACATTTTTGTGATAATATAATATTTTTAGCTTTTCTTTTGTTCTCTTAAGTGTAGAGAATTGCAAAGAAATAAACACAGACTCACTTAGATAACTATGCTTAACAATAACAACAACAACAACAACAAAGCAACATACATTTAGTGTTTGAAAAGCAACACAGGATAGGGAGATGTCTATGTCTATGTCTCTCTCTCTGTCTGTGTGATGAAGAGTGAAGTCTACTTATTTATCCCCAGCTCAAGTCCTTTTTTGTACATGAAACTGTTGTTAAAACTTTCATATGATTCCTCCTATTACCAGTCTCTCCTTTTCCAAATTCATTTTTACAGAAAAGGAATCAGACATTATGCACAGTTCCACACATTTTCTCCCAATGTCAACCCATGAAAATCTAGCTTATGCAAAGTAGTTGTTATATGGATGAATTGTGCTTTAATTGCTCCCTTTTGGTTGTTTCCAGGTCTTTGTTTTTATTTATTTACCGTCATAAAAAAAGCTATAGTAGGGCCAGATGCAGTGGCTCACACCTGTAATCTCAACACTTTGGGAGGCCGAGGCGGGCGGATCACTTGAGGCCGGGAGTTTGAGACCAGCCTGTTCTACATGGTTCTGAAGCCCTGTCTTTACTAAAAATATATAAATTAGCTAGGTGTAGTGGTGGGTGCCTGTAACCGCAGCTACTCGGGAAGCTGAGGCAGGAGAATCGCTTGAATCTGTGAGGCGGAGGTTACCGTGAGCTGAGATCGCGCCATTGCACTCCAGCCTGGGTGACAGAATAAGACTCCATTTCAAAAAATAAAAATTAAAAAAGTAAAAAAAGCTGTAGTAAATGTTCATGGAAATTTGAAGAGATTACAAGTATACCTGTAGAGTAAATTCCTACCATTCGAATCCCTGGTCAAAGAACATTTTATGATTTGACAGTTATTGCTGGATTGTCTTCTTTAAGGTTTCAGTAATTTATACTTCTAGTAATAGTGTCTACAAGTGTCTATGGCACATATTTAAATGTAATAGCCTACATTAAACACTTTGATATTTTGGCCTTCTAGTATTATGTGAGATAGGATCTCCAAATTAATGCATTGCCAGTGCTGTTTTATCTTTATGACATTCTGGCTTGACTTTACCCCTGCAGAGGAAAATCTAAAGTACATCCTCCTAATGACTAGGGGTGGCAGGCTAGAATTGCATCCTGTGGCTTTCTTGCAATCAGTTCTTGGCTACTTCTTTTCTAGGAGGCCCTGTGTTGATGTGGTATGTCTATTTTATGTATTTCCTGCAGGAGGAAGGCTGAACAAGGACCTGCGACATTTTCTCAATCAGCGATTCCAGAAGGGGTCTCCTGATCATGAGCTCCAGCAGACCATAAGGGATAACCTTTACCGCCATGCTGTGCCTTGTAAGTAGCCAGACTTTGGCATCTCACTGCTGGGTGTGTGTGTGTGTGAAAAGTCCAGGGGAGAAAGGAGATCTCAACAACTGGTTCTGGAACACCCGGTGGTTGGCCTACTGAGTGACTCCTTAACTCAAGCAAATCATAATTCAATAACACAGCGTCGTGGTGTGCCTGGGTTTCAGTCATGGCTCTGCAATGTGGGGCAAATTATCTACCCTTTGTAAGGCCCACTTTTCACATTAGTGGAAAGGACGTGTTAGTAAGACTAGCTTCATGGAACTGCTATGAGGAGTCAATGAGATCAGGCACAGAAGGCATTTTGTAAGGTAATGGTGTGCTGTGAGCCTCCGTAAATGTTAACATTTGCTGTTATTAATGGAGTAGACCTGGCCAGCGGCCTTCGGACTGACCTTTGTGGAGACCCCCAGTGAAGGGAATACCCCAGTGGGCTCTGTCTTCCTTCCCAGGGTTCTCCTTTTGCCAACTTCATCAGATTCATAAGTCAGCATTTTATGTATAATTTTGTTCAAAGAAATGATTTCCACAGATAAAAAATCCAAACCCCCAAACCATTAGATTACACCAAATCTGAAAAAACAAGACACAGAACATAGGAATGCTGAAAGCAGAGTGTCTGTAAAGAAAGGCAGCCTGTCTGTCTGTCTATGGTTGGATAAATTGGCAGCTCCGTTGTAGGGAAGTATCACTGTACTGTGGCACACTGTGTTCCTGGTTGTTTAATTTCTTTTAAAATACAAGGGAAGAATGATTCTGGTTTTATTACTTAGAATTTTCCTTTCTCCTCTCTATCACCCAGTCCTTCAAAGTTTGGAATTTATTTTCCTAGACATATCATTTTTTGAACCAGCAAAAGAAAGGAAGAATAATTTAATGTTCAAGGTATCGTGTTTATTTCTATGATTTGTTTGCTATAAATGGTTTTCTTTAAAAAAAAAACTTGCAAATGATATGCTAGAGTGCTAATGTTTTCTGATAAACATTAGCTAATTCTTTCTGTAAAAGAATAAGCAGAACTAATCTCAGGCATTCTGTAGATTTTAAAGGACTTAGACTATAGTTCTAGATGATAACCTCCGTAGATCAGATTCTAGAATAGCCCCTGGCTCTCCATTTTACTCATTAATAAAACAGAGGCTATGAGAGGAGAAGAGGTTTGCTGCAAGTAACTTGGGACAGGGCCCCAAGATTGCCTCTGTCCATGGAGTGGCTAAGCTGCATTTGACGGAGAGGAGGTTGTGATGATATGTTAATGTGAACTTGTGGTCCTCAGTTCTTTTAGTCTTTTAGCATTGAAGTTATAAACTGTAGTCCTAGTAATAACCTTGTAGTAATTTCTTATATTTTGGCTTAATAATAATTAATTCCTAATGCTAATCACATAGGTAGGGCAGGGATTATCATTCTATTTTTACAAATCAAGAAACTGAGGCAATGAGGAAGCCAATAAAATCAAAGCCAAAGGTGATCAGGGCTTCGAGTCTCCTGAGTTCACCATTGCCCTGCTTCTTCTGCACTGTCAGGCATTCCTCCTATAGTAACCCTTTGAAGTTGGGGGTCTTTACCACCCATTTTACGGATGAAGAAACAAAGTCACAGGGAGGGTCAGTAAGTGGCAGATCTGGTCTTTTTAACTCTTATGTCATCTAGGGCTGTTTTCATAGGTGCCCTGTAGCTGCCTCTGAAGTTATAGTACAGCAGGTTGAATACAGTTTTGCAGAAATCAGTAATTGCAGAATCATGATTGTTCTCTGTGTAATTTTTCCCCTACTTAGATTCCAATTTAAGAAATGGGGATGAAGCAAATGAGCACACCATTTCTTGATGCATCTGTGGTGTTACCATGGTTACATTTTGGCATGCTCTCCCATTTATTTTTTCCACTGATTTATTGGACCTGACTGTGAGCTAAATGGCTTGATTTTAGGCTTACCACTATGTAGGAATTGGGGCAAAAAATGAACTCTGTCTTTTAACAACAGTGGAAAAATCATGTTTGTTTTTGCTTGTATAAAGCCCCTTGGCATTGATGTTTTATGGCTGTGAAACCAGTAAATCAGGAATTTGGAAAGCAGAAATGGTGTTCCTACTAAAAGAGAAAACAGGTAACAATTCATTTTACACTTTCTTCATAAAATGGGAAGGAAATTCAGAAGAGGTCTGTTTTGGAGTCTGGTGGAGTGTGTGTGCCTTTGAACATGAGTAGACTGGGGCTTACTTGGGATTCTTTCGACTTATGTTACTCTGGCCACATTTGTGTTTATTTTGATTCTATGGCCCATGTGACTGAGAAAACCAAGCTCTCCACCAGCCTGTTGTGCTAATGGATTAGGAAGCTGTGGATTTGGGGAATGGATTCTCTTGATGATGATGTAACTGTGCTGCAGGGAAATGGGCTCGTGTAATCTGTATATTCCAGAACTTCCTGCCACTGACATTTCATTGACTTCGGTATTTTGAGAAGAGATGACCTCATGAACAGGTGCTTGTGGTGGGGGTAGACGTCTTTCCCTGTACATTTTAGGAGGCTCATGGGTCATTGGAAATGAAGAAATAAAGCTCCTTCATTCTCAGGTTATTTTTAGCATTGCCATAATGTAGTGGAGCTGTATGTGCATCATAGCACACTTTACCACTTACGGCTCAGTTTATCTTAATTCTCTGGCAAAGGAAATGCGGGTAATAGCACCCCTGTTTTACTGGCCAAAAGATAAAGCAACAAAATTGAACTTTCTCAAAATTGTACCATTTGAAATGCCATATTACTCATTCCTCATCTGCTGCTATTTTACTTTTTAAAATTTGTAACGGCGTTGTTGAAATATAATTCACACACCATACAACTTACCCGTTTAAAGTGTTCATCCAGTGCTATTTTTGTTACAGTTATTATTATTCTCCACTCCCCTTTTATCTTCCCTTTATTCAAGAACTTTTATTATTTCTACAGTAAGAAGAAAGGGCACGTTAGTTGAAATTTAATTATATTTACCATTCAAAATACCACTAGAAAAACCCCAACAGAAAAGAGATGCAGTTGCAGAATGAGTTCAGGGGCCTGTTGTGAAGTCTGAGGGCTGCTCTGCTGGCTGTGTGGCCTGGCACAAGTCACATAACCTCTCTGAATCTTGTTGACTCTTCAGTAAAATGGAAATAGTAGTACTGACTCAACCACTGTCTTACCAGATACACATAGCAGTCCTATAAGGTGAGTCTTATTAAAGGAAACAGAGGCTCAAGAGAGGTTAATAGTTTGCTTAAGGTCACACAGCAAGTAGCATGGTCAGGGTTAAACCAGTTATCTGTAACTCTCAAGTTGGGTGTTATTAGTAATAGCCTGATTAGAGTAATATACAAACAGACTATTGAGAGTAAAAGAAAAAAAAAAGTTTCTGATGGCTGAATTTAGAGCTCTAGTTGCTTAAAATAATGACGTTTTATCTGTTGGGTTTGGGAGCAATGGAAGGCACAAAACCTTAAAAATAAGTTTATTCTCTCTGATGTTCAAGTAATTCACTGGTTGTACAATATAATTTTAATAATAATTATTCAGATTCTAAAAAATCATTACATGATTTTCTTAGCATATCTAAGTTTATCTTATTTTCCATTGATCTTTTCTTTGTGTACCTGTGGAAAACCTTTGCAATGCTTGTAAACATGCCTACTTCTCTCATTCCTCAGAACCATCTGGCTAATATTTCTCTTTCTCCTCCTCCAGTTTTGGTCACATTCCCAACCCCTCCCACTCTGCACTTCAACCCTACAAACTTCATATTCCAAACACACTTTGTGTCTTCTTATAAATGGGTACATATTATTTTTTCGTATTTCGCTGCCTATCTATCTGACCAGTTCACAGTCTTCTTTTTAAGTTTTAGCCAGATGCCACTTCCTCCACGAAGTCCTCCATTGCTTCTGCAGATTGGGCCTGTTGCTGTCTCCCCCCACTCCCCAAGCTGCACTCCGTGACCTCCTTCATGCCTGTTTTGTGCCTGATTGTAGTGCCTGCTGCATGCCTGCCTGTCCTAATTAGATTCTAACTTTCATGAGTCAGGCAGCATATCTAACTGAGTGACCAGGCCACTCCTAGCTTAGTGCCTGGACTATAGGATAAGTATTTGTTGAACGAATGAACAAATGAAGAAATGGAAAAAGATATTCTTTCTTTTTCTTCTTTTATTTTTTTCTTCCTTACTTAGCATTTGAGAAAAACAGCAGAATTGCTTTGACCATAACGCTTTCAGAATAAAAGGAAGGTCAGAGTCTTGAGCCCCAAAAAGGGTCATAGATGACTGATAAGGACTTCACTAATTACTTGGCTGGTAATCGAAACACACAAGAAAATTGTCAAAGCTCCCATGAGCTTGGAGCTGGAGTGCCCGTTCACAGCTCCTCCTAATTGTAGTCTAGATATCACCATACCTCCTGCATTGATAGCCTTCTTGTTTTATGACTTCTTGTCCTAGCTGATGTGACAACATCTGAGATTCTTGCTTTGGAATGGCCGCTTTTCCCATGAAGATAAATGCATTACCTGACAGGGCTTGTCATTTACTATACTGCTGCTGTCAAAACGAGATACAACTCACCCAGTAGTGCTGGTTCTCTGGAATGCTGTACAATGCCCCTCCCATTCCTCCTCACTTTTCTGGACTCAACTGTCATCTTTCTTTTCAAGCAAAGGTTGCCTAAAAGAGGAAAGGATAAGTCAGTTTTGTTCTGCAGCTTAACACTTTGTTCATCAAGGCTCTTCCCAATACTGAGACCATTGTAACCAGTCTAAGAGGTATTGATCATTGACTTAAAGGACTTTACAGAGGGATTACATGTGTTTGATCTACAAGGCAATTTAAATTTGATGTGGTAAACATAGGTGATACTGGTCTTTATATGATAGCCATATTCAAAAGGGCATTTTAGTATCTGCTATCATTGCCTATTATTTTAAATGGGACCATAAATTACCATTAGTTCTATTTGAACTTACAGTTTTCTCTTAAACATAGTTGTTTCCAGGATGGCTTGCCTAAAATCAACCACTTTTCCTGTGATCTTTGACAATTAGAGCTGATAACATGAACTAGACCTATTTGTCAGCAAGTGTCCAGGATAAAGAACTGGATGTTGGAAAATAGTTTGTCTCCTGGAATGTGCATACCTGTGTTCAGGTTGTGTTGGACACTGGTGGAATGCTTCCGGTCATAACTCATGAACTTGAGAGTTCTGCAAGCATCATAGGACTGATCAGATAAAGAGATAAAGGTCACTGGAAACTTTCTCTCTATTGCTGTTTCTCTGCCCTTGTCCTCCATCTAAACTAAGGGCTGTCTGAAAGGATTGCTTTAGCCTTTACAAAGCCTAGCCTGTGGCAAAACTATGACTAGTAACAATAGCAATAGCTCTCCAGCTTTTGGGTACCTACTGTTTACGGGATCCTCTGTCATGATATCTCTCTCTGTCCCTTTCTCTTTCTCTATCATGTCATCTCTCTAACTTTGGCTTCACCTAAAGTACACAAACTCTTAAGGGTCTGAACTCTTCGACTCTATCCCTTTTCTATTTAACCACAGATGTTTGTTGCGTATAATGTAAACAACATTTATCTTGATCAGCTTTCTACTCTTTTTCTCCCCTTCTCTTCTACCCATCATGACTGTATTTTCCCATGTGCCCTTGGCTTGTCTGTGATACGGGGACTCCTCCCACCTACTGACCCACCCCTTGACTGCTTACACCTGTCCTTCTCCATTGAAACTTATTTGCTGTGCATCGGTTTGCTATTGGGCTTCCTTTAAGAAGACAAGCATTAGAACAAAGAAGTGAATGTTTCTTATTGTGGTATGAGGTTCCCTTGTCCGTCATATATTTGTGACTTTAAATGTGGTTCTGTCCAAATTATCCTGTGTAAGAGGATGTTCCAACAGAGGACATTCATGGCTAGCAACGAATTCTTACGCTTTTGATTTGTTTTTGTACTCCTCATAATGTTTAGCACAAACTATGTACATAGAAATCACTTTAAATACAAGATTGCCCATGTCAAGGGCGTTACTGTGTCAAGGATATCACTGCACTGCTTGTACGTGGTTTCCTATTTCACCATGTATAAGGTGAGCTATGATTTATGTTTCACAAAGTAAGGTAATAGTCCAGGCAAGGAGTTTTGTGCCAAATTAAAAAATCTTGAGATTAGATAACAATACTTTTTGTTTAGATGTGATTTGGAGCTAGAGTATGGGCTCAGATAAGTGTAAACACATTTTTATCCATGGGACTCTCCAATGGAGCACTGGAAGGTGGTGAGGGAAGCGGGAAGGTTCTTTGTTATTCTGGAGTTTTATTCATTGAGGAACTTGGAGCATCCCTGGAACCCTCCTCATAAATGCCAGCAGTATCCCCCATATTTGTGACAACTCAGCAGAAAACCACTTTGCATTTCTACAGTGCCCCTTCAGGAGCATTGAAGTGTGGAATCTATATTTACCTCTTGCTAGGGGAGAAGTGAGTTTTCCTGTTAGTGAGTTTATGAGAAGCACCTGGACATTCCTGACCGTGACAATTCCTGTTCTCTTGGGGGCTCTGTCTGATCCCAGGGAAGCGTGCATTCACTGTCCATCCCTGCTGGAAATCTTCTTTGGGTGGGTCTCACGGGGAAGACAGTGGTTTTGAGATTTGCTGGGGAATGGGTTTGGTAAGTGTAATTTTGGGGGTGATTTATTAACAGTCCCCTTGTTAACAAAGATCTAAAGCCATTTTCTCCATTGTAGCTTTTGTCAGTAATAAAACTGACATTGTGATGGGTGGATTATGCCATTTATTACAAGGCTTTGTTTATTCTAGTCCATGTCAGTTACTTCTATTGATACTCCACCTTCTTACCTTTTTCTTGCTTGCTTTTTCTCTTTCTTTCTTTCTTTCTTTTTTTTTTTTTTTTTCTGGAGACACAGTCTCACTCTGTCTCCCAGGCTGGGGTACAGTGGCATGATCATAGCTCAGTGCAGCGTCCAACTCCTGGGCTCAAGTGATCCTCCCACCTCAGCCTCCAGAGTAGCTGGGACTACAGATACATGCCACCATGCCTGGGTCTTTTTTATTTCTGTTTTTGATCTTATGTATTTTATCAATCCTTCTCCTTACAGCTTATCTAGAACCATTTTTTTAAAGCTTTAAGATCGGCTCTGAAATTCTAAATTCTGCACTAGACAGGGCAGCTGGCATTCATCACTCTTTGTCAGTAAAGAGCCTACGTACTTTACAAATATTGTTTGGTTAGTTGTACCATGATGCTAGTGGTAGTTATTACTGTCATTACATATGAGGTAAAGGGGGAGCAGAGAGGCTGAGTAACTCATCTGATACCATGCTTTCTAATTTAAAAATTGATACCTTTTTTAAAAAAACCAAGTTGTGTTTATTGAGTATGCCCAATGTGTCAGGAACTCTGTTAAACACATTACTTACATTATTTCCTTTTATCCTCTTAATCTTTTGAAGTGTAAGCTATTATTATATCCATTTTCCAATGAAGAAAATGAGATTTATAGCGGCTCAAGTGCATACACTTACAGAGCTGAGTTTGATTTCAGTCTGGTAGACCCCAAAGTTATTATCTTAAACCACTGCATTTTACAGCCATTTGTACTATTAGTTTACTTTAGCACAATGGCATATGTAATGGAAAAGAGAACCACTGGAAGGGCCCTTCCAGCACCTTCAGGCCACCTTTCAGGGCCCATTCAGCATAGTACACTTGGACTCATGCCCTGCCCCTGTGTGTCATTAGCGCTTGTCTTGTTGAGTCTAGAACATTCAAATGTGATGGGCTTTCAGGTGTGGTGGACCTGAGAGGCTGGCAGGGTCTACCACTTACCAGTTTTGTTGGCTTGGGCAGGTTACTCATGCTTCCTGTGACTCAGTTTCCTCATTATCTTTACTGATGTTTAGAAGAAGTATGGACGCACCCAGCCATGAGCTTGATACTTTGTAGGCCCTCTGTTAAGACTGATCCTTCTTCCTTACCCCTTTCCCTTCCCTTTCTAGCATGACTTCCCAAACACTCTTTTCAGTTTCTCTTTAGGCTTTGAGGCCTTATTTATATGAAGATTCTTTTTTTTCTTTAAACAAGCTAAGTTTTAAAAAACTGACTTTCCAGCATTTGTTGAGTAACAACCCAACACTAGATGCCAGGCAAGAATATAGTGAAGATTAATAATTGGATGATTTAGCCAATAATAGGCATGCTTGAAACAGCACATTTTTTGCCTTTTCCCAGCATCAGCTAATTCCCCAATGTTCTGTTTCTTTGTATTTCTTGTTATACGTTGTTAACCCTAATTGCCATTGTATAGTTGCTGAGTGGATAGAGTCCTATTGGAGAAAAAATGGGAAAAAAATTACAAACGTAAAAGCTCATAACACTGGACTTGATTTATATGTGTCTGTTAATAGATTCAAATAAACATGGTTTGGCTGGTGTTCTTTATTCTAAGGTTCTCAGGGATGTAGAAAAAGGGAAAGCCATGGGAGTTTTAGATTAAATTTAATTAGAGTTGTGGTAATTTATAATCTTCTTGTGAAAACATGTTAGATCAGACCTCACCACTTAATAATAACATCTATCATTAATTGAGCACTTACTGTATGCACCAGGCACTGTGCTAAGTGATTTAAAAGCTTTGTTAGCCATCTCTGAACCCTGTAGGGCATAGTGTTATCAGTCCTGTATTCTGTATTCTGTAGTATGAGTGCAGCATTTGAGGTGTGGAGAGCTTAGGTAGTGGCATCTCCAGGGAGGCACAGTTTAATAATGATGGATCTCAGATTAAAACCTAGTTCTAACCACCTCCACAGTCCAAGCTCTTGGTTTATTTTTCTGCCTGCCATCACCTTAAAGACCATTTTTAAAAATTAACATAGTAAATTTTAAAAAAGAGTCTCCTCCCAATAACATATGGATTAGTATTTGGCTGAGTGTAGGATACTAATATATCTATTTGGCAGTCATGTTAATTTATTTAATTGCTTTATAATTTTAGCTGACATTTTCCATCAAGATTTGTTGCAATTATAAAGCAATTTCCATGACGATTTTTGAAGGCACATGAAAGTTTTCACAGTATCCTTACCATGTATTATTTATTTTGAGGAAAGGATGTTTTAGTTTCCCAAGAATCATTTGAGTCAAGAGAATGAGAAATAATATATTTTAAAAAATTTCCTTGTATCAAATGTGTTCAATAAACGTAAGTAAAATTTCTGGCTTCTATAGTGGATTGTGTGTATTTCTTCTGTGGTCCAAGTAAGGAAATTTCACCATTTGTGTTCTGATTGCCCTACCTAGTTTGTGTTGGGGAATGAACTGCCCAAAATTTAAACAAGAAAACGTCAATTGTGTTATTTTCACTACAATATGAGTAAAGTAGACTTTTAAAATGATCAATGACATATTTTTCTTTTGCATTTAAAATTAACCAATAACATCATTATTTTTAGGAAATACATGCTAATGTATTTAGGGGTAAATGGCCATGGTGAATGATGCAACTTATGCTCAAATGGCTACAAAGCATTAAAAATGGTTACAAATATATTATGTGTGGGAGGAGGGAGAGAGAGGACAAATGACAAGCTGGTAGGTTAAAATGTTAATAACCAGCAAGCCTGAGTAAAGTGTGTATGGTGTTATTTGTACTATTCTTATTCTTGCACTGTTCTGTGAATTTGATATTTTCTATAAAAGGAAAATCAGCCTATACCAAAAAATAAAAAATAATCAAACAACTATAGTTTGGGAGAAGGGATTATATGTGAAAGTTATGTTTTTGTCTCTCTTCCCCCTTATTTATATCAGTGTTTTTAGTCTAGAATTGAGATTTTGTTACTACCTTGATAGATCATGTTCATTAAAATATAGAGAGACTAGCCTGAAAGATATTGTGCACATATTAAAACAAGAATCTAGCACTTACAGAATACCAAGTTTATGCTAAGTGTTTTCATTATAGTTTCCCATTGAATACTTGTAGAAATCTTATAAAGGAAGTAATTACTATTAGTATTTTCACTGATGAGGAAACTGAGGCTAATAAAGTTAAGTGGCTTGGCTTACAATTATCGAATAGGACTGCAGCTCAGTCAGGTTGGTTACAAGAACCCCCACTAATAACCACCACTGTTTCTTTCCTCAGACTATATATGTGTATATATACTATGTATGTATACACATACAGTATATAAACATATACTATATACTGTATATACACATGTATGACACTATATATACTATACTGTAATAGTATAGTATATATAGTACTAGTATATATATACTGTATATACTAGTATAGTATATATAGTGTCATATATGTGTATATACAGTATATAGTATATATAGTATTCTATCTGCTGTATATACATATGTAGTATATATGTGTGTATACATGTGTGTATGTATAGTATATATACAGTATATACAGTATACTATATATACTGTATATACAGTATACATACATACTATATATGTATATACAGTATACACAGTGTACTGTATATATGTATATATGTATAGTATATATAGTATATAGTGTACATATATGTACATATAGTATATACACATAGTATACTATACTATATATAGTATATATACTATATATGTATATAGTATATATAGTATATACTATAGTATATAGTACTACACGTGTGTATACACACATATATACCATATATGTATATACAGCATAGATGGAATACTGTATATATACTATATACTATTTATACTATATATAGTATACATACTATATATTATATATGTATATAGTATACTATATATTATATATGTATATAGTATACTATATATTATATATAGTATACTATACACTATATGTATGTATATAGTACATATACTATACACTATATGTATGTATATAGTACATATACTATACACTATATGTATGTATATAGTACATATACTATACACTATATGTGTGTATATAGTACATATACTATACACTATATGTGTGTATATAGTACATATACTATACACTATATGTATGTATATAGTACATATACTATACACTATATGTATGTATATAGTACATATACTATACACTATATGTATATATGTATATATACTATACACTATATGTGTATATATAGTATATATACTATATACACACTATATGTATGTATATATGTATATAGTATGTGTACTATCTACTATATAGTGTATATATACCATATAGTATATACTATCTACTATATTACTATCTACTATATAGTGTATATATACTATATAGTATCTACTATCTACTGTATATATACTATATACTATATATACCTATATATATAGTATATAGTATATATATGCTATATATATAGGTATATATACTATATACAATATATGTACCTAAATGAACGTGACATTTTTCTCCTTTCCCGTCTCATACAATAAGATTACAAACAGACCTTATAGAATTATTGGAGTTGCAGTTTCTGTGTTCTTAGATTTCATCAGTTGACTTGAGGGATACATATTCCTTATTTCCATCTCGAAATGGCTTTACACAGTCTCAAGTTCACTTAATTAGTGACTTGGGAAAAAAAAGATATATCTGTTTCAGTGGAATTTTGAAAAAAAAAGTTGCCTGAGTTGTAGGTAAAGTGTTCTTTAAATGTATAATATGACTTGGAAATAAGACATCATGTGAAATCATCAGGTGGACTGAAATTCTGTTCGAATTCTATCAGTGTTGCCTGCCTGACCCTAGCTAATTCTGGGAATCTAGATGGCTTTTTCCCCAGTGGATAGAAGTTTGTGGCTAATACAGGTTTCATTAACTTTTTTGTTTGATGTTCAATTCTAGTTCTCCCAGAGGCGAGCTATTGAAAGGTGGGCATTCAGTGTCATGCATTGCTTCAGAATTAGATACCCCATTCCAATCCACTTGAGTCAAGGATGCTGTAGGGGAATTTTGTAACTTCTTAGCTCACTGTTGAGTGGATCATTTATAAATCAAGAAACAATTAGATATCTAAGGAACATGGAGTAGGTAAAAAAAAATGTTGTTGATATAATAATTGCTGTTTTGTTCTGAATTTGTATTATATACTTAAGGGTCTGGCCTGTCTAGGCACATCAAAGTCTCTTTCCCTTCCTCTCTCCCTCTCCCCTTCTCTTCTTCCAGTTCCTTCCCCTTCTCTCTTTCCTTCCTTTCCTTCTACCTCAGAATGGTCTATTTCTTTCTCTTATTCCAGATTCTGGCAGTAGAATGCAACGATTGTGAACAATTGCTTGTGCTAGTCATATGCGGGTTCTAACAGAGACCCTTTAAAAAAACTGAAGGAAGCAGGGCATGATGGCTCACGCCTATAATCCCAACACTTCAGGAAGCCAAGGTGAGCAGATCATTTGAGCCCAGGAGTTTGAGACCAGCCTGGGCAACACTGGGAGACCCCATCTCTACAAAAAATTACCCAGGTATGGTGGTGCACACCTGCAGTTCTAGCAATTCAATAGGCTGAGGTGGGAGGATCACTTGAGTCTAGGAGGTTGAGGCTGCAGTGAACTATGAGCGTGCCACTGCACTTCAGGGTGGGCAACAGAGCCAGACCTTTTCTCAAAAAAAAAGAAAAAAAAACCGGTGGCTCTTGCCTGTAATCCTAGTACTTTGGGAGGCTGAGGCAGGTGGATTTCTTGAGGTCGGGAGTTCAAGACAAGCCTGACCAACATGGTAAAACCCCATCTCTCCTAAAAATACAAAAAATTAACTGGGCATGGTGGCACGTACCTGTAGTCCCAGCTAGTTGGGAGGCTGAGGCAGGAGAACTGCTTGAACCCGGGAGGCAGAGGTTGCAGTGAGTCAAGATCAGGCCACTGCATTCCAGCGTGGGTGACAGAGCAAGACTCCATCTCAAAAAAAAAAAAAAAAAAAAAAAAAAGAGAGAGAGAGAGAGAGAGAGATCGAGATAAAATAAATATAGCAAGTTATAAAAATCTTAAGTACATGGTTTGATAAATTTTTACACACACACATGCACCACGCACACTCATCCATATAACCATTACCCAGGTCAATATTTTGAACACTGAGGATTTCAGTAGCTCCCTTGTGTCTCCTCTTATTGAACGCTTCCCTTCCTTCCCAAAAGTAACCACGATTCTGATGCTATCACCCTGGATTATTTTTGCCTGTCTTTGAATTTCATGTAAATGGAATGATAAAGTATGTATTCTTCTGCTGTAACTTTGTTTGCTAACATTACTCTCTGAGATTCATCCATGTAGTTTGAATGTAGCAGTAGTTTGATTTTTTTAATTGCTGTGTAGTCTTTGATTGTATGAATATACTATGATCTGCTTACCCATTCTTCTGTTGATTTGTTTCCAGTTTTTAGCTACTGTTGTGAGCATTCTTATACAATGGACATGTGTGCACAATTCTAGGAGTAGAATTGCTGGATTACAGTGTAGTCATATGTTCTGCTGTAATAAATATTGCCAAATAGTTTCCAAAGTAGTTACACCAGTTTGCACTCACACCTACACCGTGTAAGAGTTCCAGTTGCTTCTCATCCTCACCAACATTTGGTATTGTGAGTCTTAAATTTTTGCATATCTTGGTGGTTGTGCAGTGGTATCTCATTGTGATCTTAATTTGCATTGTTCTGATGTAGAATGATACTGAACACTTTTTCAAATGCTCATTGTCTATTTGGATATCCTCTTTCATGAAGTTTTTATTCAAGTGTTTTTCCATTTGTCCGTTTTTTTTTTGTTTTTTTGTTTTTTTGTTTTTTTGAGATGGAGTTTCACTCTTGTTGCCCAGGCTGGAGTGCAATGGCACAATCTCGGCTTACTGCAACCTTTGCCTCCTGGCTGATTCTCCTGCCTTAGCCTCCCTAGTAGCTGGGATTACAGGCGCCTGCCACCACGCCTGGCTAATTTTGTATTTTTAGTACAGACTGGATTTCACCATGTTAGCCAGGCTGGTCTCAAACTCCTGACCTCAGGTGATCCGCCTGTCTCACCCTCCCAAAGTGCTGGGATTGCAGGCATGAGCCACTCCACCCGGTCCCCGTTTGTCTTTTTAATCGGATTGTCATTTGCTTTCTGATTTGTAGAAAAAACTGGGTTTTAAATTTTGACTCTGTTGCTTATTGGCTGTGCTTGCACTGGTTGTCTAACCTTTTTGAGGTGCTTCTATGGAATGGGGCTAATGATACCTGCTTTGTAGGTTGTGGTGAGAATCACACGAGGAAATGTATGTGAGTTCCTAAGCATAGTTCCAGGCACACAGATGGCATAAGTAAGTAGTATTAAAACATTTTTTTAAACCTATTCTTAAATTAGGTGAACAGTTCATTAAGTTATTCTGACATTTTTTTCTTCTCTTTTCTTATGTGCTATTCTCTTTTTTATACTTGTAGTACAAAAGGAAAGACAGTGGCCGCATGCATAATACGCAGTAGGCCGAAACACCTGATTTGTTCAAAGGAACACTTGAGGTCATGTCAATTCCCCTAAGAAATTTTTCTTGTAATGGGAACAAATGAGGACCAGAAGTGAGTTTCCAAAAAGAGAGAATAAGATAAAATATAGACATAGGACCCAATTAAAGAAATTTACCTGTCCAGGGTAGTAGTAGGGAGCACATAAGAATAGTCAGTGGCCTTTGTGTTTTATTTCCTCTCACTCTCTTGTCAGTTTCTCAGAGACTCAGTTTTTTTCATTTGCAAAGCAAAGATAACAATGCCTATTTTAAAGGGTTATTGTGAGGCCTAGAACAGTGCTTGGACTCCTGTAAGCACTTTATATAATGGGGGCTGCTGTGATGTGTAATGGTCATGATGGGAGTGAGGATGATGTTGAAGATGATGAAGATACCACTTCTGTTAACAGAGGCATTGCCTGCCTTTACTGTTGCCTGTTGAAAAGTTGCTTCAGGGGCATATACAATAGCAGTTTCAGGGAGTGATGTGACCTGTAGCAGGAAGGGGAAAGTCAGGAGAAAAGAATTTTCTTCTCTGCAAGAGACTGGGGTAGGTACCAGCTATTTGACAGGGAGGCACTATTCTTGGATGTCCATCTGCACACTAGATTCATGAGTGTTGGGGATTACCCGGGCATCCCAAACCATATTACAGTGAATTATGTTATCGTTATTTATTTAACATATACATATATTTTCAAAATATATAGAAAATGTCAGAATGGGAAAAAAAAATCATAGGGACTTAGGCAGTTATTGGAGCTTGCTTTAAAAACCCATATCAGTGTTGACCAGAATCTGGGTTTCAAGAGAATTGTCAGGAAAAGTAGTCTTAGGTCAGGAGGGTGGCTCACACCCATAATCCCAGCACTCTGGGAGGCCAGGGTAGGTGGATTGATTGAGCTCAGGAGTTTGAGACCAGCCTAAGCAACATGGTGAAAACCCATCTCTACAAAAAATACAGAAATTAGCTGGGCTGGGTGCAGCGGCTCACACCTGTCATCCCAGCACTTTGGGAGGCTGAGGCGGGTGGATCACTTAAGGTCAGGAGTTCGAGACCTGCCTAGCCAACATGGTGAAACCCCATCTCTACTGAAAATACAAAAATTAGCCAGGCATGGTTGTGGGTGCCTGTAATTCCAGCTACTCAGGAGGCCGAAGCAGGAGAATCACTTGAGCCTTGGAGGTGGAGGTTGCAGTGAGCAAAGATCATGCCACTATACTCCAGTCTGGGTGACAGAGCAAGATTCGATCTCAAAAATAAACAAACAAATAAATAAATAAATATCCGGGTGTGGTGGCACACACCTGTAATCGCAGCTACTCTGGGGGCTAAGGTGGGAGGATTGCTTGAGCCTGGGAGGCACAGGTTGCAGTGAGCCAACATTGTGCCACTGTACTCCTGCCTGGGTGACAGAGCAAGATCCTGTCTCAAAAAAATAAATAAATAAACAAAATAAAAAAATAAAGAAAGTAAAAGTAAAATAACCTTCAGGGCACTGAGAGGCACGGTGCAGTGGTTGCTGAGTAAACATAGGTTTTGGATGTGGAAAGATACGTGTTTGACTCATAGCCCTTCTGTTCTCTGGCTTTGTGATCTTGGATAAGTTCCTTCCCGAGGTTTTGCAATTTATAAAATTGGGACAATAGTATTATCCCCATAGACTTGTAGGGAGAGTTAATTAACATAATACATGAAAAGCACCAAGAGAGGCTCTGGCACATAGTAGGTGCTCAAACTGCAAAAATATGTCCATGTATCTGATGAGTAGAAATGCACATTCTGTGCTAATTGAAATAATCATTTAGTAGGCAGAGTTGAATGGATGCAAAGGAGGAGGGAAGGGATGTTTTACATGTAACTACCCTGCACACAGTAGGACTCGCTGGATCTCCTCTCTGGGTTGTGGGTAGATGTGGACTTTCATTTCAGAGTTTGATTCTGTAATTCTTTCGTCAAAATATTTGATGTTTCCTAGAGCAGTTGCAATTGAGATACGTTTCCTATATAAGCAATCTACCATTGAACCTGAGTTGGACAATGTATACTTTACTAATATAAGGCACACTGATGGGCACACTTAAATAGTAAGTGTGATATTGTAGACTTATTTTTTCTCTCTCCTTCATTAACTCTTATCTGCTGAAAGCCCTTCAGCATGCTTTAAAAGTAGGTCAGACACTCTAGAAGGGTCTGGTTGGCCTACAAGGGCTGGTTTTTCTTTTTTTGCCAACTCTTAGGGTCTCCATCATTGAGTTTGTCTGTCTGCAGGAAGATGAGCACTTCCTACAGTTGTGCATGGCCTACAGGAAGCACAATTACTTTCACATCATACTCCCCAGCAAGTATCAAATCTATCATTTCTCCCCCCTTTATTTATTCACTGTGGCAGATTTTTTCAGGAACTCATTTGGCTGGTATGTGAGTGTAGTGTAAAGTTGCACAGGTGAAATTTTTCAAAGATGCACACGGTGAGCATGATGTCGAGAGCCGTAATTTGTGTTCTGAAGCCAGCAAGAGTCACAACACAAAATACAAAAGGATGATACCAGCACAGGTTCATTGTAAATTGTGCAATTTTAAGGATAAGTGGATGTGGTCTTGTAAAACAGGTCATTTATAGTGAGGTCTCGTCATACAAATTTAAAGGGTCGTTATGACATCCCTTGTACAATAAATGTTTGAAGTTTCTGGAACTTTATCTTTGATAGAGCTGTTGTAGAATGGTTCTTCTCTCATTAGCTATCTTAAGTTGCATATTTTCATGGCATGAGTCATTTTCAGGCATAACAACTGGAAGCTTGCTGCTTTTGTGTTTTCTTGGAAAGCCTGTAAAAGAGCCCATTTGAGTACATTCCAAGAAGATGGTCATCTTTTGCACCTTGGAGGGAAGTAATGCTAAATAGTGACACATTAAGGAAAATGTTCCACATCTGTTCTATTTTCACTTCTTGTTGAAATTTACAGTCATAGGAATTTTGTTTATTCCCCATTTGCTGCTTGATTTTCCAGTTGACTAATAAAAGCCAGAGACTTGTCAATGGAGTTTTTTTTTTAAAATAAGCAGTTCACTTCTTCACACATTTGTGGCAATTCAAGTTAAAATCCAGTAGGAAAATAGCATTTCAAGTTGGTGTTTTTGGTTTCTTTTTTCTTATATGGTGGAAATCAAAGGTTCTTATAAGGAAAACCCCCATCTCTGTGAATATATAAATAACTGTGAAGTGATTTATTATTTGTCTTTGACATTATATGAAAGTCATCGTATTCCACAAGCCAGGAAAAACATCCACAGTAGCAACTCTGATATCGTTTCTCTGTTATTATTTTTAGGCCCTTGGCCAATTTAAAAAGCATCAGATAAATTGAGGCACTTTTGTTTTGCTTGCCTTTCTCCAGCAGTATTTGCTATTTCTTAAATAATCATTATACATTAATGTCAATATATAACTAAACATCGTTATCCAGGCACAACTTTGCTGTAGAATCCAACATAGCTTAAAATGTTATCATTGGAAGAGTGTTTTTCATTTTTATTAGTGTCTTCTTTGTGATATAACACCAATATTTCTTGATCCTCAGATACTTTTTTTTTTTGCATTTGGATGTTTTTAAACATAGATGTGCATATTTAATGCCGTAGTTTTCTTTTCTCCTGAAAAGCCATAAATTGAAAGTTGAATCTTATAATTAATCACATCTTAGAACTAAGGAAATTTTGATATTGTGAAAATTACAAAGTGCTATAATGTGAATGTATCACCCAAAATTCACGTGTTGAAACATAATGGCCAATATGTAGTAAGAGATGGGGCCTTTCCGAGGTGATTCAGTCATGAGGGTGGAACCTTCATGGATGGGATTAGGATCCTTTTAAACAGACTTGAGAGAGTGGGTTTCCTTTCTTCCAGTCTTCTGTCATGTGAGGACCCAGCATTACCCCTCTGGGGGATGCTGTAACAGGGCGCCATCTTGGAAGGAGAGACCAGGCCCTCAACAGACAAACTTGCCAGCACCTGGATCTTGGAATTCCCTGCCTCCAGAACTATGATAAATTTCTGTTCTTTATAAATGACTGTCTCAGGTATTTTCTTATAGCAACACAAAGAAAGACAAGGCTATTCTTTTTTGTTAGTTCTGCTTTAACTTTATATTCAGGTTTACAAGACCAGCCTGTAGGAGACTTTTCAGTTTCTTAGGGATTTTACCTACAATTAGAATAACTTTCTGTTCGATGGCAGTAATGCCTCCCTTTTATCTATGCTCTATGGTTCAATCAACTAGACAGAAAATTTAATGCATGTTTCCAAATAATACCTTAATTTTTTATTCCAAATAACTGTCAAATTTTTATTATGTAGATTGTCATATAAATTTTTTTATTCAAAATGGAAGCAGCATCATGAATTTCATTGTCCCCTTTGACCATCTCAACACTGTGCTATATATATTTTTTGGTCTGGTAATCATAGATTATCATTTTTTAAATATTCATCTGAGATCTTTTTCTAATTATTCTTAATATGTATGAACCTGTAGAAAATATATAATAAACAGTATGGAAAGTATGTGTGTTTGGAGTTGCATAAAGGGTATCACACTTTTCTTTGAAAGCTTGGTAAAATCTGTCCATAAAATATCCTGGCCTGGTATGTATTTTTTTCTTTGCAGTAGCTAGGAAAAGGGAAGGGGGAGATAGTTCTTTAATTTCATTTTAGTTACAGTCATTGCTCTATTCACATTTTCTATTGCTTCTTAAGATAGTTTCATTAATTTGTTATTCTAGAAAATGATCCATTCTGTCTAGATTTTAAATTAATTGGTATAAAGTTGTACATGGTATTCTCTTATACATGAAAATAAATCTTTTTAATATTTGTATTGCCTCCTTTTTTGCTCCTAAGGTTGATTATATATGATTTCTCCTTTCCCCACTCATGGTCCTATTTGCCAAAGGTTTTTCTATTTTAATAGTGCTTCCCTAGAAACAGTTTTTCTCTCTATTTTTTCCTTATTGCCAACAGTGTCCAGTATAAATTTCTACCTTAATTTCATTATTTCTTCTTTCTACCTTTTAAAAACAGTTTTATTGAAATATAGTTCCCATACTACATAATTGACCTATTTTAAAAAATCGTTACTTTTTATTCTCAAGGTGTACAACTGTCACCACAAGATTATAGAATGTTTTCATCACCCCGAGAAAGAAACCCTATACGCATTAATAGTCACATCCCATTTCCTTCTAACTCCCACAGCTATAGGTAACTTCTGATTTACCTTCTGTCTCTATACATTCACCTATGGTGTGGATTTCATATAAATGGAATAACACAATATGTGACATGTTGTGTCTTCTTTTACTCAGCGTGATGTTTTCAGGTTTATCCATGTTGTATCAGTATTTCATTCCTTTTTATTGCCCAATAGTATCCTCTCATATGGGTGTGCCACATTTTATTCATTCATCAGTTAGTGAACATTTGAATTATTTCACTTTTTGGCTATTATGAGTAATAATGCTGCTATAACGTTCATGTATATGTTTTTATGTGGATGTATGTTTTTATTTCTCTTGGCTGTATACTGAGGGAATCATGTGGTCATATCATAAATTTAACTTTTTGAGGAACTGCCAGACTGTTTTCCAAAGTGGCTAAACCATTTTATATTAGCATACAGGACACTTCCAATTATCAACATCTTTACTTACTTGTCCTTTTGATTATAGCCATTTTAGTGGGTATGAATGGGATGTCATTGTGGTTTTGATTTGTTGAGCATCTTCCCGTATGCTTGTTGGCCATCTGTGTATTGTCTTTCGAGAAATGCCTATTGAATTCCTTTGCCTATTTTTAATTGGATTATTTGTCTTTTTATTGTTTAGTTGTAGAAGTTTTTCACATATTCTGGATACAAGCACCTTATCAGATAAATGCTTCACCAGTATTTTTTTTCTCTCCATGGGTGTCTTTTCACTAACTTGGTGATATTGTTTTCAGCACAAAAGTTTTAAATTTTAATACACTCTAATCTGTCTAATTTCTGTTGTTTTTTTTTTTTTGTGCTTTTGGTGTCACCCAGGATAAAAAAGATTTACTGCTTTTTTATCTTGCTCTTAAAAGAGTTTTATAATTTTAGATCCATGGTGCATTTTGAATTAATCTTTGTGTTTGGTGTGGAGGTGGGGGTCCAACTTCATTCTTTTGCATGTGGATATCCAGTTGTCCCAACACTGTTGAATTTTCTACTTTCGTTTTTTAATTTATTTCATTTTAACTTTTATAGCATCATGCGTAGAAAGCATAATTAATTTCTGTCTCTCTTATTCTCTAATAAATGCATTTAAGGCTATAATTTCCTTCTGTGTGGGCATATGGGTACATCCTGCAGGTTTTATTATGAATTTTTGCTTTCCCTTTGACTGTTAATGGCTGTTCTTACTGCATTTTAGTCAGTGAATGTGGCCTGTGTTATGTGAGTTCATATTTTATCCAAAGGACATTTCTGCTAAAAAAACAAACTATAAAACCCCTTTCTGACCCCATGGATGTATTCTACCTCTTTATTATATCCAACAGAGCTATATGCTTGGTATGTGCTCAATAAATATTTGTGGAAAAACATATGCAGAGCAAGCATTTAGAGGGAATCCACACCTAAGAGTTAGCGTGTTGATGTGCCAGTAATAATACTTAGTCAGCACTTTCTCTGTGCCAGGAACTCAGATCTAAGTACCATGCCCTCTATTCACCCAGTTAGTCTTCATCACAGTTCCATGAGGCAGGAACTCTTTTTACTCTCATTTTACAGGTGAAAAAGTAGAGTCATTGTAAGGTCAACTTTGCCCAGTGGTTCACACTGAGAAAGCCAGAGGTGGGGTTTTGAACTGGTCTGGCCCCACATCCCACTCTCATAACCAGTATGTTCTACTGCCTCGCAAGTGGTCACTTTTCCACAGCATTTATTCTGATTCCTAAACATTTCTCTAATTATTTTGAATGTGTTCAGTGAGAGAAACTCTTGGCCTTTTTCTCACAGTTATTTCTCAAAAATTGCCAGTAAAGAAGTGTCTACATTTCACTGCCTCTCTAAACTGTGCTCTCAAGGCACTGAAGCCATAGCTTGCCCTTGGGCTCTATAAGCCAGGCACCCATGAAGCTGGCTAGCCCAGGACCTACTAGTTTTAATTTTGTGTGTGCGACAAAAGAGACTTTAAAAGAAATGCAACTAAGCATCTCTCCTGGCTTATGCTGGAGACCACACAAGCTGGGAGAGCCTTGGTTTTTGAGATCGAGTGTGTCAAGATACTACACCTCTGAGAAAAACCAAGTAGATTTTCATGGACTCTTTTCCTTGTGCTTCTCTTGCACATAGAGAAACCTGGTCTTTGGAGCTCTGATTGAAAATAATTTGTTATTATTAGGGATATTTCCTAACCAAAATGACAGCTATTTTTCTCTCCCTATTGAAGACTGGAAAGCTACATCCTTGAATACTTATTGAAGAAAAGTTCCCTTCTTTCTCTCATAAAAAGAATGCCTTTTGTATTTTTGTTCCCTTCAGGGAAGTCTCTATGCAGATTCCTTGCAAAAGAGCAATTTAATTTGTACTGTACAATCATTTTCTTGTGGAAAACTAATAAAATACAAATTCCATTTTTCAGCATTAGCTTGTGGCTAAAGGCTTTTGAAAGTTTTATGTAGTATCTGCTTTTCTTTTTCCATTTTTAAAAATAATGATTGAGAGGAAAAGTAATGTAAATGCCCTCGTATGTATTATGTACATGGTTGATAAAGTATTCCCTTAAGTTTATTGTTTCTCTCAAACAAAACATGTAAGCAAATACTTTGCATGTAACTCTTAAGGCCTTTCACCTTCCTGCAAGTAGATGTGAATCAAGAATGAAGCCAGTGAATCTGTGTTTCTTCTGAGACATCTTACTCACTTTTTTCTGGCAGGTCCAGGATGTCTAGGGTTCTGGTGTTTGCATTTCACTAATTGAAGCCCTGGGAGCTGTTCCATTTTGCAGGTCCCCTCAGTAGTAGAAGATGAGCACTTTCATTTGGTTGAGATGTTTTATATAGAAACAATCATAATAGTAGCAGTAGTGATAGGTGACATTTAGTGAGCACCTGTTATGTATGGTGAACTGTACCAAGCACTTTGTATGTGTGATCTGTATAACAAGTAGAGAGTTTTTGTTCCATTTTGTACACCAGGGGAAACAGGCAAGTAATTATCTACAGTCACACAGCTGGAAAATGGAAAGATGGGGTTGGAACCTAGTGAGTCTGACTCCAGTATTGAGTCTTTTGACCACAGTGAGTGACTAGAAGGAAAAGGGGCCTTAGACATGCTGTCCTTCCACACCCTGGATTTTTCAGATGGACATGCCTAGGTTTACTGAGTAGCAAATATGAAGGAACAACATTTATTTTCTCATCTGCTATGAAATCCAGCCGATACTGCATTCGAAGGAAAGATCTATGCTGCCTTGTTATCTAAATGGCCCACTGCCCTCTCACCTTTCTCCCGCACCCGTAAAGCCTGCTTTGCCATCCTATGATCCACCCATTTGTAATCTAGCTTCTGCATTGCCTCCCCCAACATACCCCAGAAGGAGGTATGCCCTTGCCTCCTTTCCCCTCTTGCCCTATTTTCTTGGCATTCTTCCTCTCAGAACATCTCCTCCTGTCCAAGTTGTAGTAATGAATTCTTGGAGGATGCTTGCACGTGACTCTGTAGCACCTGGATTATGAGAAGGAAGGCAGTGGATAGCGTCCTTTCTTTGACAGTCTGGAGGCATTCACTCTCTTGCTACAAGGTGTAGCTTCAGCAATGACTGACCATTTGAAAATAGAGAAAACTTACCTTTCCAAAGCTAGAGGTCTCTCAATAAAGTTTTCTCACTAAGGTGGATGAAGAGGAAGGATCCCTCAAAAGAAACAGGGTGGAGGTGATACCGCCGGCTCTTAGAGAATCTTTTAAAGAGGCAGGTTTGCCAACCATCTGCTCCAGAGGCCAGCCTCTCCCTATCCACTATCCTATCACTCCTTAAAAACAGTGAGTTTTAATGACATAGAGTTGCGCAGTAAAGAAGCAGCTTGATTCTGAGTCAGATTGTACCCTTGATTCTTGAAGTGTCAATTCCTTGAAAGTGGATCCTTCAAATTCATTTTCTAAGCCACTCCATCGTCTTTAGTTTAACTCCAAAGGAAGACAATTATTTCAAACATAAGAGTTATTATCTATTGGAATTCCTTCCAAAGTTGGGGAAGAGGCAGAAAGGCAGAAGTCAGTTTCATCAGAAGGGACTTCTGTCCCTTGCTCTTGGGAAGTCAGGGTTGTATCCCTAACCAAGAAAGGGAGTCACGCCCCTTCCCTCGCCCTCACCCACCCACTCATGCACTCAGCCTCCAGCATGTCGCAAATGGGGCAACCCTATTTCCCGCCTTTCCATGCCCAGGGGCTCCCACAGGGCCATGCGGGTGATGGGGACCTGACACGCCCCAGCAGGGAGAGGCTCGCTCAGTCCCCGCCCCCTCCGCAGGTGCAGCCCCCTAATCCCCCCGGCCTAGATATCCGGCAGCCTCTAGGAGCCCGGGCTCTGTGATGTAATGCTCTTTTTTCACACTCCCGGCTTAAATACAGATGGAAATTGTTGTCATGTGTTAGAAATGTCGCCAGTAATATAAAAGGCGCAAGCCTGGGCATCTTCTCTCCCTTCTCGCACCATCAGCTGCTCCTGCTGCCAGCACCTCTTCCCTCGAAAAACCGCTCTGTGGTCAGGTGGCCGAGGCGCCCCCAGCTCTCCTAGGAAGGGGTTCGGTCCCACCCCCCCACCCCCGCCTCTCTTTACAGCCGCTGCAGAGCCGAGGACCAGCGTGGTGGGAGGCGGTTTCAGGCTCACAAAGGGAAGGATTAATCTTGGCGATTGGGCTGGGGTTTGCAGGCAAGTACAAGTGGTCCATGATCTCTCGCCACCCCTCCACCGCCCCCTGCCCACTTCTGGATTCGAACGCTCCGCTGCTGGAGGAAGCCTGGAGACAGGCAGGCGGCGGCAGAGGCTCCCTGCCACCGGAGGTTTGAGCTTGGGTTGTGGGAACATCCATGGAGGTGAAGATGCCGTGTGTGGTGTGTGGACCAGGGAGGAGGGGCGGGGAGAAACCCGGCCAGCTTGGGAGGGCCAGATGGCTGCGGCTGCGTTTTAATTCACCAGGCAGGCCCGTTTGGCCAGGCTGGGAGGAAGGGGGAGGGGGGAGAAAAAAAAATCAGAGGTCAGTGGATAGGGAGAGGCCGGGCTCTGGAGCAGATGCCTGGCGAACAATGGGGCTTTTGAAGGGGATGCTGGAGGAAGTGTGGCGCGCGCTTTGTATTGCCTCCTCCGCATTGCAGGTTGGAATCGGGCAGCTAAATTTTAATGAAGTGCATTCCAAAGTGTGCTCGTCAGCCCGGGCTTTTGGAGCGAGGGGCTCGGCTGAATGGGGACTGGGGGTGGGAGGGGGAGGGGGCCGGCGAAATGAGTTCCTGATGGATGGTAAAGGAGGAGATGAAAGCCTGCTCAGTGTGGAGGGCAGGGGAAGGGAGGGGGGAAAAATCAATACGTCCCCGTGCATATTAATAGGCTCCAGCAGGTGTTGGTAAATGTATGTTGCTGCATTGTTCCGGCGCCCAGGCTGGGGAAGGCGGGGGAGAGGGAGAGCTGCTTCCCCGGGCAGCGCGGTGGGCAAATGCCTTTGCACTTTGGAGGGCTTTGTAAGCTCTCGGGGAAAATAAGAAACGGAAGGGCTGCGATTCTCCTCTGTCCTTTTTCCTATTTCTAAAAGGAAGAATGTACATGCGGAAGGCTTTTTAAGTTTGCTTCCTGGAAATTAACATTTGTATGTTAGAGCACTGTGTTATCTAGGTAAGAGATGTATGTCTGTGGGCATCAGAAAACAGAATCCAGAGTCTGGCTTGCTGAGTGCTTGGGAGCTAAAAGGCTTTTCTCCCTGTCTGGTTCTGTAAGTGAATGGGCCAAACCCGGAAGGCTGGGGGATTTTTGAAGATTCAGGAAGGCTATGCCTCCCTTCCTCTTCCTAAGTCCTAAGTCTAACTGACCTGGGTACCAGGGGGCAATGGAGTGTACAAGGAAGCTGTCTTGTCCACAGTGTTGGTATATAGACTTTGTCTCACACTCAAAGGGAGTGGATTTGTGCCTGAACTAAATTATTTGAGGGTATATATAGCTTATTTATAAGGATTAGGTATGTTGGGCCCTTTTCTCTTTCCCAGAGTTTACCGTGCTCAACACCCTGTCAATTGAGAATCAATTAGGAGACTACTTATGAGTGTGTGCTAGCCAAATAACCCTTGCTGGTTTATAGTGTTGTTTGTTTTACTACTCCTCTTGGATGAGTATTCAGTGCTTTCAAAAGATTCGGACATATTTGTTGGGGGTTTCAGTAAAACAGGAAGCTTTTGCATGAGGGCATTGTGACTTTTATATTGAAAACATAAAAACTCCATATGCACATGGTAACCCACGGAATGACATACTGTCTTTGGGGTTCTGGGAAAATAAATGCATTTCTTAGTTGAGAAAAGCTTGTCTTTTATCATCTATAGGGCTCATACTTTCTGAAAAACTGTTGTTTTTTGATCACTTGGAAGCCTGTATTAATTAGATATGAAGTCGGATTCTTTTCGTGATTTAACTTGCACTGAAACTCATCAACAAGGCGCAGCTCGTCACTTGCCAATGAATTTTAGTGCTGTTGAAAGCTTTAGCAGATTAATGGTATCAACAGAGACTCAATTCCTCCATTTCTCAACTGAGCAAACAGAAGCAGTCTGCCCCTGTCTCTCAATGCCTTTCCTCTTTTGGCTTTGGGAAAGGGGATGGGGCAGAGGGAAAGGATTCTTGATGAGGATACTCCTAACTCCTCACCCCCATCCTTACCCACCCCAGGGAGTTAAAAACTGAAGCTTACCCATTTGCTTCCCTATGTAGTTTCTTTCTTAGGCTGTATATTTCAAGTTGTATTTCTGTGTTTAAAAAGATGCTTGAGGTTTGGTGTTTGGATTCGTTGTGTTTCTGCTAGAGAGACGTGGAATCGGTCCGTTATTCTTTTTACTCAGTTATGGCTCTTAAATCGGTCTGTTCTTATGATTAGACTTGAGGCTCCTCTCCTGATCCTTGCTGAGCAAAAGCATGGGCATGTGTGTTTGATACGAAACCACCCCCAGGGGAGACTAGAGCCTCACTGCCTCTTCAGTTTAACTGTGGCCAGAAGAGGCAATTTGTGAGGTGGCCCCTGGTGTGTCCACTGGAATTACCAACCCTGAGTCTAGATTCTCTAAAAGCTTGTGGCAAAACAGTTTCACATGGGCTTTATTAACAGAAAGGAGCTCTTTGAACCTATACGTTTGATACCCAAGACTGTTTTTGTGATAAACAGTTGTATGGATCTTTGACATTCTTGTGTATAAGAACAGAAACTATGCCCATGAATTAATGGTGCAATAGAAGTAATGACTATAGCTGATTTTACTAAGACACATCTAGCAAAGGCTTCTGATGAGGCAGCCTCTCCTTTCCCCTTGTTTTCTATTCATTCTTGGCATATGGATGGGGGTAGAGGAGTGGAAAAAGAAGACAGAGAGAATAAGATCTCCATATTTACAAAGGAGCTAAACACCGTGCTTAATTGACACCAGTTATTGAAAAATTTAATTGTAATTTCTCTTTGACCCTGTGCTGCGTAATATAAAGCAGGTGATGTGATACCAACTGAAACTGCCTGTTTAATGATTTCAGTAAATAAATACACAGACCCATGCATTATTCTGATGTTGGCTTATTAGGCTTGCATGGAATAGAATTTGGGAGACACTGAGCACTGAAGGTAAAAGGGTTTCTAAAGCTGAAAGTAAATATAGAGTTGATAGTACTAGAAAAAGCTAAATCAAAAGACACCCCCCCATCAGAATACTGCAGAGATTTCTTTTTCTTTGCAACTGTATTTGCATAACAAAATTCTGTTCATTTAGTAATCACCATTTTCTCAGCATGTTTGTTTCTTCCTTTGAAAAAAAAATTTCTTATGTTGATAATCAGACCCCAAATATTTGAATGTAAGCACATCCCTCGCAGTCATACTGACACCCTCTGGCACCAGAAAAACTGTCATAGCATTTTTTGAGATGTCTGGTGGGAAGAAAGCAACAATGCCAGCCATTAATTCAGTAACTCTGCTGATCTCTGTGTCTGATAGTAGGCCAGCTGTTGATGACTTTTAGGCTTTTGAAGTGTTATAAACACTAAAAATGTAAAGATGCTGCCTTCCTTTGCTTCCTTGGTCTTGTTGACAAGTTTCTGCTACTGTTGGCCTTCAGTAAATTTACATGACTAATTTGGGATGTCAACACTCAGGAAAATTATGACTAAACAATGTTTCTAAATAGTGGGATCTGGGATTTGCCATTTTGTTATTGGTAAACCTGTTTGACAAGTGATTCCATTTGATAAAAATGGCACTCAATCCATTTGCTTTTCAAGAATCCAGTGAGTTGATGACTGATGCCATCTAGATATCTGGTTTGGTTTTGTTTTTTCAAATACAGTCCTTGAGCTGCTGTTGCTGATTATTATTTCTTCATCCATGGAGGTTGACATCCTTAAAGTTTTGATAGGTGGCCAGATTCAAGAATAAAAACAGGATGGAGAAAATGTTACCTGACTTTTACCAAAATGTTTGAGAAGATCTGAGGCATGAGAGTAAAGGGGAGGTCTTGGGCTTGAAAGTGACTCATCAGGCTGAATGTTCTTGAGTGAAAAGATTTTTAAATGATTATCTGACCTGAAAGGGCAGGAAAAAAAAAAAAAACATATTTCTTTTAATTCCATTCTGTGAGGCTTTTGTTTGTGGAGATTTTTAAATTATTTCTCTTTCAATATCCCAATATATCTATATCCATATAATGAGATATCAATATGTTTCCAGTATTTCTATATCTAGTCCTAAGCACAATGCTTAGCAGGTAATATATGTTCAATAAATACTTGAATGAATGGACACATTAAGAACTTTGACCTTATGCAGTCATTATGAAGTTCAGGCTGTTTCCTAGAGTGCTATTGTAATTATCAAAGCAATGCAAAAAAGTACAGCTCCTTGAAAAATCATTTTGAAAATAGAAAATGAAACATAGGTTTGTTTGTATTTAATGATAGATATTATTTTCCACCAACCAGATAGTTTATCCTATATTCTATTGGAAGTAAAAAAGCATTTAGATTTCTGCTCACTGTTGAATTGTTCTGAAAAGTTGATACTGCTCGCCTGATTAAAGAATCTCCTTTCCCCCCAATCCTTCACAATCTACTAGTCCTCGCATCTGAATTATTGCACTGGGTATATTTCTTTGCCACAATAAAGATTAGATCAGTGGGAATCTACAAATTTGACAACGACTGTATGAAATAACTTGGCTATAAGACAGTAAGTGCTATAATTTTCTCATTAATTGTGGAGTCATGCCAAAGAGAGTTGCTTTAAAAATACATGATTATAGATAGTGACCTGAAAGGGAAGCAAAAAAAGTCTGTAAACATTTAAACTCCTTTTTATGAGGCTTAACACTCCAGTTTATGCATGCTTTTGCTATATCCCTTTCTAGCTTGGGACTTTTTAATTTACTACTTATAATTTTACCTCAAGGTGACCTTATATTGAGAATAACTTATAATATTTGAGTGCCTACTATGTGGTAGGCGCTTGTTAGGCACTGGGGATCATAGCCCCATCAACAAAATATAAAAACCCCCTGCCCTCCTGTAACTTGTATTAGAACGCATCTTAATTTACTTCTAATAAGATCAGGGAATAGGGAATAAGGTAGAAATGATTAGTTAAAATGAGATCTTTCCACTATGGGAAGTTTTTCCCAGAAGTTACTGTGGTTGGCAAAACAAAAGTTGGGTTGGTTGCTTGCAGAAAAGTCAAGCACAATGGAAAAATGCAGCATAAAATTACATACTAGTCTTCATTCTTTCTGAAGTCCAACTCTCCAAAAGTAATTGCATGTACGTGTGTTCCTTTGTTTCCCTCCTAACTTTTCTGCACTAATATATATATGCACATAGCTTTTTTCTTTTTTCTTTCAAAGAAGATGCTATCACACTCTACCTCCTGTTCAGTAAGTCAATTTCTTTTCCCCATCTGAAATTGACATCTTAATATGTAACACAAATATCCTACCTTATTCCTGGTGACAACCACCTAATGTCCCCAAGTATGGTGGGAAGATGGTATAATATGTTTAACCCTTGCCCTGATGGTGACCTGTTAGCATGTTTCTATTTTTTCAGTATTATTGATAATGCTCTATTAACTCTCCTTTGCATGCTAGTTCAGTTGCACACTTTGTATTCAGTTACAACTTGACTTTTCTTATTGTCTTTACATCTGGACAACTTTCCATGTCAGTAGATGCATGCCTACTTTATTCTTTCTAATAATAACTGGAACCTACTTTTGTTAGGTTGCTATGTGCTAGGGCTGGCTGATTTAGTCCTCACAGAAACACTAAGATATATTTATTTATTCAACAAGTATTTATTTAACAACCTTTATGTGCTAGGAACTGTGTTCTGCCTGCCTGGTATATATGATCAACCAAAACAGATGAAGATCCCTTATAGGGTTTATGTTCTAGTCAGGTGAAATCAAAACAGTACATGTAATAGTTGAGTGAATCATTTCGTATATTAGAAGGTGGGACATTATACGAGGGAAAAAGCAGAGCAGAGTAAGGGGGTTGAGTGTGGAGATTGGGCATGTTGCAGTTTTTAAATAGAGTTTTCAAGGTGTCAAGGGTCGACCTCACTGGAAAAGTAACATATAAGCGCAAACCTGAATGCATGAGGGAAGGAGCCATGTGCATAACTGGGTAAAAGCCAATCCAGTGCAAAGGCCCTGTGGCAGAACTGGTACCTGCATTTTCAGAGGAACAGCAAGGAGGCCAGAGTGGCAGAAATAGAGTGAACAAGGGTTAGAACTATGGGAGGAGAGGTCAGAGTATAAGGAAGAATGACAGATTATGCTAGACATTTTAGACCCTAACCAACCACGCCACCCAGAATGAAATAGGAGCCATTGCAGAGTCTTGATCCAGGCAGTAACATGCTCCCAATGAACATTCGCAGAGCCTCACTGAAGGTAGTAGGATGAGGTTTTCCGAAGGAGCGGAAGCAGAGAGCACTGACAGGAAGTTGTTATGACAGGAAGTTGTTATAATCCTGGTGTGAGATTATAGTGGCCAGACCAGAGTAATGGTAGTGGAGGTGTACAAAGTGGTTATATATATTTTGAGAGTAGACTCATGCCTGATGGATGACCTGAGGGGTGTGAGAAAAAGAGAGGAATTGAGAATGACTCCAAGGGTTTTGGTTTTTTGCTTTTTAACATGAACAACTGGAAGGACAGAATAGTCATTTGCTAGATGGGGGACACCAGGCGGGGGTGGGTCATCTCTTAGTTTAAGATCAGGAGTTTCATTTTGGACATGGTGAGCTTGACAGTCAGGACTCTCAAGAAGGCAGTGGTTGTAGATGGTGGAGTTCATGGAAAATTTTGCTGTACCATGATTTAGCCCAACATTCCCCAGTTTTTGAATGATGGAAATGGTGATGAAAGGAACATCCTTGCACACATAGCTTTGTGTGTATTGTGAATTCTTCTGTAAGTTAAACTCCTGAGAGTGGCATCACTGAGTTAAAGAGAATGCACATTTTAGGATTTGAAAAACTCCCAAATTGTTCCACTAAAAGAATTATATAATTTACATTCTCATCAGCATGTGTAAGCATGTTCATTCTCTTGTTTCTTAAAGTTTTGCTGGTTTGATAGGTGAAAAAACATGGACTTTTTATAGTCTTTACCGCAAGTTCATGTTTCCTTTGGCCTTAGAGGCTCTGTCCAGATTCTGGAAGATGTAGGAATTTATCCTGTCCTGTGAAGGTTTGCCTATCCTGGGCACAGTAGTGATGTAGGTCACATTTGGTAGGACAGACTAATTGCTTGAGGACTTAGCTCTCTGCAAGGATGTAATATATTCAGCATTGTTCAAGCAGCTAATTAAAGACGAATGGGGGGGACAGCTAAGTAGCAGTTTTAAAGTACATCTCCTTTAAAAGGGGAAATTTTGAATTATATCATCCTCAGAAAAAACAGTTTATTCTGACATTTGGACAAGTTTTAATAGCAAGTGTTGAATTAAAATAGTTGGCCCAACCAAGATAGTTAAGAGCACCGAGTGAATTCAGATTTCTTTACAGTTATACAAGGTCAAAGGAGTACCAAGTTGAAATCTTTACGATTTTTTTACCGATTAATCAAACAAATAGTTGTTATGACCCAAATATGTTTATGAGCCCGATATTATGCTGGGTGTTAAAGATACAAAGATGTACAAAATAGCTTTACCCTCACTGGGGAATTGGTGGTGGTGAGAGACACATACATGGCCAATGACATCCCACCGTCACATGGGTTGTAAGAGAAGTATGTCAAGGTGCTGGGGGAGCACAGAGACTGACCTGTCTTTGTCTAGAATTCAGGTCAGGGAAGATTTCATAGTAGAGGAGACACTGGTGATGCGTTTTAAAGGCTGGATGGGAGTTTTTCAGAGGGAATGAAGACATTCCTGGAAGAGGACCCAACCATGTGTATATCAAGTCATAAGAGGCTGGTGTTTCTGGGAAGGGATTAAGTCATGGATCGTTGAGTGTGCAGTTTTAAGAGTTATGAGACACAGACTCTGGGATGGACACAGAGATGCCAAGGAGCCTGGAACTTATCCTGAGGGTGATGGGTGTCTTGGAAGAGTTTAGGAGAGTCACATGGTACTATTTGTTTTTTTTTTTTTGAAAACCACCCTGGCAACCATCTAAAGCAAGGGTCATTCAAGTAGGGTCCTGAGGTCAGATTTGGCCCACTGCATGTCGTGGTAAATAAAGTTTTATTGGAACCTGGTCATCTGGTTATTGTATTTTTTTTATGGCTGCTTTTATGCCACAGTGGGAGTGTTGAGTAGTTGTGGCAGAGACTACACAGCCTCCAAAGCCTATTTTCTATTTATTATCTGACCCTTGACAGAAAAAATTTCCCAACCCTTGATTTAGGGAATGAAGTTAATGCAGGGGGGGTCAACAAGGAAGCTGTGGTCAAAGTGAAAGCCCAAGCTAAGGCAAGAAAGATAGGGGAGATACCCAATAAATAAATATTTAGGGAGAGAAAAGACTTGGTGAATACTGGAGCAGGAAGTGCAAGGGAGAGGAAGAGGTCCAAGATGACATGCATGGTCCTAGGAAGGGTGACTTAGTAGATGGGAAAGTCACAAGGGGCATGCAAGTGGGCTGTCCAGCAGAGTGTGGGATCTATAAGCCTGGGAGTGGCCTAACTGGTTGTCCAAAACAGCGTGTTTAAGTTTGAACCTGTTTTCATAGTATCTTGTTAATATATAAAAATATAGAAGCACCTTATTTCACTGCCCCATTGTAAGGAAATGAATCCTTCTTGCCATCATTTTAAATCATTTTCAACTATTCAAGTTTCCTGTCTCCCTAGTTTTCTGTCCACATACTGCAGGAAGCCGTCCATGCATACTGTAAACTGTTTACTCTGACCTATCCCTGCTCTGAACCTAACAACATTAGAAAACTCTTTACTTCCTAGATGGTTCTCTTCTTAAGCTAACATTTCTTGTTTCACTATCTAGAATACAAGTTTAAGGATAACTTCAGTGTCTCATACATTTTTGTGTTCCTAGGGTCTGTCGTGAAGTCACAATTTAGGTATATAAATATTTATTTCTTAATTACGGAACCCGATAATCAAATGATGGAGCCAGGCAAACTTATCCTGACTCTAGTATAATTCATCATTCGTTCAATAAAAATTTATTGAGCATGTTGTATATGCCAAGCACTCTGCAAGGTACCAAGGGTACAATAATTAACACTTCTTTCCCTTGGGGAACTTTTGTTTTGGTAGAGAATGACAGACAGTACATTGCCCTTTGTACTTCCTTAAGTCCTAGAACTATAGAACATAATATTGCAAGAGAACTCAGAGGTGTTATTTCTGTTCAATCCTCTCATTTTACAGATACTTAACCTGCACAGAGATAGAATTAGAACTGCCCATCTCACCATTAGAGTGGTGAGACTTTCATCTACATTGCCTAGATTGAAAAATGTGATTTGATTCACACTGAAGGGCATAGTCACTCATTGTTTTAATGTGCCTTTTACATATGGGGAGTAGTTTGTCATCTTTGGTCAGTGTTGATTCTGAAGGTAGCATTTTTTCTTTTTGTTATTAATACACCCCTACCAGACTTGCCTTTGAATGCAAACGCTCCACCTTAATGGGGTCAAATTTAGGGAGGAATGCTTCACCCTTAGAGCAAGTGCTTATCTCATATAACATGCTGCTATCTCTATTCTTGAAAACTGACTATCTATATTCTTGGAAGGCTATCTATATTCTTGGAAAATAAAGGAGCATAGAGTTTCCGGCAGCTTCCCGTTTTCATCGTTATAGGAGTTGAAAGCATCAATTTTCATTTCATGCTTTGAATTGCTTGTAATATGGGTTTTTAGCGAGCCTTTGGTAGGCAGATGAGCCAGCGCTTTGGGGCTGTTCAGAAAAGGAGCCTCTAAGGAAAGCTGGAGAATAGGCTCTAGAGCCGTGGGGAAAGAACCAAATGTGTGCTGGAGAATTGAGATCCAGATGGATCCCAACACTGGGAAGTTGAGCTTCTGTCAGGCTTGCCATACATTTTGTAGAGTTACTCCCTGATTGAGTGCTTCTGTTGTTTCATTGTGTTGTAATGCGAAGAAGGGAGGGAGGGTGTGGTTAATACAGCTGGTCGAGTTACAACTCAATCTCTCAACTTTAAAATGGTAAAGTAGGCTGGGCACCTTGGTTCACGTCTGTAATCTTAGCACTTTGGGAGACCAAGGCGGGTGGATTGCTTGAGCTCAGGAGTTTGAGACCAGCCTGGGCAACATGGTGAAACCTCATCTCTACAAAAAAAAGAACAATTAGCTGGGCATGGTGGCATGTGCCTGTAGTCCTAGCTACTTGAGAGGTGGAAGCTGGGAGGTGGAAGCCCAGGAGGTAGGGGTTGCAGTGAGCTGAGATCGCACCAGTGCACTCCAGCCTGGGCGACAGAGCGAGACCCTGTCTCAAAAAAAAAAAAAAAAAAAAAAAAAGAAAAAAGTAATAATAAAATAAAATGGCAAAGAAATGCCATATGCATTCAGTAGAAACCATACTTCGAGTATCCACACAACTGTTCGTTTTTTACTTTCAGTACAGTATTCAATAAATTACATGTGATATTCAACACTTTGTTATAAAATAGGCTTTGTGTTAGATGATTTTGCCCAGCTCTAGGCTAACGTAAATGTTTTGAGCACGTTTAAGATAGGCCAGCCTAAGCTATGATGTTCAGTAGGTTAGGTGTGTTCCCAGTAAACCAGTGGTTTATTGGGACATAACTCCAAAGTGAGTCGAGGAGCATCTGTATCCCAATGGCATTAAGAAAAAAGTAGCAAAGTCTTGGGCCCAGCAATATCTTATTGGGGAATGTCAAAGATTTCAAATGAGCTTCAACCCCAACCTCAAAAGCAAAGCCCTCACACAGCAATAGATAGGGATCTCGGGGGCAATTCACCAGGTTGTTCTTACAGTGCCTCTTCCATAATGGGAAAGCAGCAAGCCTTTGGGAAATTTTAGCTTCTCCTGTGAAGAAAAACTCTGCATCAGCTTTTGTGACCTGTTACAGGCTAAGGAGAAACCTTCATTCGCCCATACCAGAAGCTTCCCTGTGGCCTGTTTGCATTTTCCAGAATGCAGAATGAAGATATTGGAGCGAACTGTTCTGCTTGCCAACCAGTGAGAAGGTGTTAAAAAAAAAAAATCTGTTACTTGCCAATTTGAAATTGTTCATGTTCCAACATTTTGTCATTAAGAATACGTCTTGTAGTTTGGGATGGCTTTAGGCAAAATTTTAGTATTTTTGTGTATCTTTGTGTATTTTTGTGTATTTAGTATTTTTGTGTATTTTTGTGTATCTTTGTGTTTAATTTCTGTCGTTCAAATCACATTTGTTGAAGCAAATTGTATTCATTTTGAAAATTAACTTGCAACAAAAGTTACTCTTTTTGATATACGGTGCTCTGAGTTTCAGCAGTTACATACAATCATGTAACTACCACTTCATTCAAACTATAGAATAATAATACTATCACCCCTAAAAATCAGCATTCCTAAAATTATTTTCTACTGACCCTTTGTAGTCAATCCTTTCTACCTCCTCCAAGCAATTATATCCATTTTCTATTCCTAATAATTTTGCCTTTTTTCTGAATATCATGTAAATGGGATAATCTAGTGTATAAAAGTATTAGATTTAGCTTTTCTCACTTAATAAAATGGACTTAAGCTTCATCCATGTTGTTGCTTTTTTTTTTAGACAGGGTCTCTTTCTGTTGCTCAGGCTAGAGTACAGTGGCATGACCATGGCTCACTCCAACCTTAACCTCCTGGGCTCAAGCGATACCCTCACCACAGTAATCCAAGTAGCTGAGGGTACAGGCATGCGCCACCACGCCCTGATAATTTTTTAAATTTTTTGTACAGACAGGGTCTCACTATATTGTCAGGGCTGGTCTCGAACTCCTGGGCTCAGCTGATCCTCCTGCTTCAGCCTCCCAAAGTACTGGGATTACAGGTGTGAGCCACTGCACTCGGCCTATGTTTTTGCTTGTGTCATTATTTTGTTCCTTTGTATTGTTGCATATTATTCCATTGTATGAATATACTATAGTATGTGTAGCCATTCACCAGTTAAAGGACAGTAGAATTGTTCTCATTTTTGGGAATTAAGAATAAAGTTGCTAAAGGAGACTTCAAAGACAGCAAGAGAATAGGTTCAGAGGGCCAGAGAGATAACTAAATATGTATTAGATAGGTATTTGTGTCAACAGTGGTTTTCATTTTGCTTGGTAGATACCTAGAAGTGAGATCTCTGTGTAGTATGGCACATATATGTCCAACTTCATAAGAAACTCTCAAGCTTTTTCCGAAGTGACTGTACCATTTTTCATTTTCACCAGCAACATCTAAGAGTTACAGAAGCTCTGCATCTTCATCTGCCCTTGGTATTAAAATTAAAAACATTTTTTCTTTGCCTTTCTAGCAGTGTGGTGATATTTCACTGTGATATTAACTTGCATTTTCGAAATGATTAAGGATGTTGAACATGTTTTCATCTGCTTATTTGCCATCTGTATATTTTCTTTTGTGAAGTGTCTGTTCAAATCCTTTATCCACATTTAAAATTGGGTTGTTTATAATCATACATTTTAATGCATTGCACAAGCTGTCAGTCAGTCCTGCTCACCATTGATTTGCCTGATTTTTTTAATACCAAGATGATATCTTATTTTCAGACATTAAGCTTATGATAGGAGTTGGACAGATCTGGGTTTATATCTTGGCTCTGTCCTTGACTGTCTGAATGACCCTGGCAAATCATTTGACCTCTGTAAGGCTCAGTTACCTCATCTGTAAATGGTCTTAATGACTAATTGCTGATGTTGTTAGGATTAAATGAGTCTCTCACATAGAACCTGAAACATGATAGGCATTCACTGAATGGTAGTTCTTATTACACATCAATAAGTCTTACTGACTTATGTGAATCAATTTGGCCCGTCTGCCTTTCTCACAATGGATATGAAAGTCCCTGAATGCGGGTCCTTGTTGGGTTCAGTTTCCCATTATAGCACCAGTGTCTAGCACAGTACCTGGTACAAGAAAGACTTAAATGAACTGGTCGAATGGATAAATGAATGAGATAAAAATGAGTACTGTTATACTTGACTTGGCAAGAATATCACAAATATAGTTTTGCGAGGCACTATCCTGAATCTAGAAATGTTTGTTGAACTATATCTTTATTACATTTTCCATTTATTTTAGTGCTGTAGTCATTGATAATCTTTGTACCACACACTTCAAATTTATTTTTAGGTAGGCTGAGGGCATAAAGATGTGGGGATGTGATGTACTTGCTTCCTTCCTTCTGCTTTTATATGTTTTTTCAAAGGCCAAAAGAGCTGTGACCTGTGTCTTGTTCCTAGGTTTCTCGTCCACTTGAATGTGAAATCTTTGAGTAATTGCGAAGTAAATCAATGGCTTCCCAGCTTTGTGTCAAACACTGCTTATCGCTCAGGTCTACTGAGGTTGCTGCCAGTTGTGTCTTGGCTGTTTTTAGGATAGTGGGTATGTTGTAGTCTGGTTTTTTTCTTTCTCCAAGAAACCAGGCCAGTAGATATAGCATCTGGGTTCCTATAAGCTGACCCTATTTTAAAGAAATTGCTGACTTTGGCAGGATACTGTCAGAGCCTCACCAATTCCAGCATTGGCCTCCTGAAAACCATTGTTCCAACTGGTCTCTGCTGAGTCAGCTTTCAGAATTAGGCCAGAGTAGCTCATTCTGTAGGCTGGGCAATGCTTGATAACAACCTTCCTTGGAAAGGAAAAAAATTCACTTTAAGCCAGTTTGCCTTTTTTTTTTTTTTTTTTTTTTTTCAAGAGTAGATTTTTGAGGCCCTGACTAATGGAAATAGGGGTAGAGAATGTCAGAGTCTGGATGTGCTGTGATGTGTTAATTATTATTTTATTGCTGTGAACTTCACACCACTGTCACTGTGGAAAGTTCTCCAGATTGAACTGCCTTTCATATTCTTGTGATCCATTTCACCTTTGAAAGACTAGTAGAGGCCACAATCTCATCTTCAGGGAGAAAATGACAGAGCTTTTCTTAGTATAGATTTTCAAAACAACTTTCACCTGGTGAATTAGCACCTAACCTGAATGTGTTCTTTAGTTCTTCTTCATTTAAAACTTGGTTAGATCATTCCTTTGAGTCCTTAAAGAGCCCTATTCTTCTTCAGCCTCATTTTGTACCTGTTCAAACACTAAGAGCTGGTCCACGGGAGTGCAGTTTATAGTGAGAAGGTGATTGTACTTGAACTTTCTCCTGCTTTCAACCTCCTTTCTGTTGCTGTTCAGTTTATCTTTTGGTGGTGGTGTTGGCAGAGCTGTTTCAAAAAAACCTTGTAGTTAGTTCCCATTTCCCTGCTTTCAGTAAGAAACATCATTCTTAGAATCTTAGGAATGTCATTGGAATTCAACAAAATGGGGTTCTAGTTAGAGATTAGAGAAACAAATATATTATTTATGACTCTGAGAGACAGGGTAAGTCTATCCTAGTTAGCAGCCCTCTCCCACTGTAACATTGCTTCATTCAACTGTCTTGCAAGATGCATGTTTTGGTGCAGAGAGTAATGAAAGTAGTGTCATCATAGGTTAGAAGACTTTCAAAATCAGTTGTAAGATCCCTAAATAGTGTAAATCTAAGAGCAGCAATAACAACTTGGGAGAGAAGGTGCTTGACATCTGGACTCACACTGTCCAGGTCAGTGGTCACTAGCCACATGTGACTGTTGGGGCCATTGAGATATGTGGTCAGTATAAAGTGGACCCCAATTTTGAAGACTTAGTATGAGAGATAAAAGGCAAAATATCTCATTAATAATTTTATATTGATTTCATGTTGAAATTACAGTAGTTTGGATATATTGGGTTAGAGAAAATACACTATTAAGTGCATTTCACTTGTTTGGTTTGACTTATTTTTAACATTATGTAACTTAAAATCATATATGTGGTTTACATTATGTCTGTGTTGCACAGTGCTCATGGACTGGTGTGACAATGATACCTGTAATTCTAGAAGTTGTAGAAGGAGAAGTCATGTCTCATGTCAGCGTTCATTTGCTGATGTGGTGTATGTATCTTTGGAAAACACACATTCATGGAAGCAAAACCTTTAACAGTCATGGCCAGTCAGAGGTGATTGGAGTAGGTGACTGCTGAGGTGACTTCCATGAGGCTTTGGGGTCGTAGTGGCCTTGGTGTAAAGTTCAAGACAGAGAATTGAAGTAACCAGGATGCAAAGGGAAATCCCTGCAATTTCTCTGGAGAAGCTTGCTTTCAACAGAAGTCTTATTTGACCTGGATTTTGTACTCAGAATCGTCAGGCATGTCAACATCAGAGAGCCGCTCTTTGATGTGATGCACCTAATAGGAATTCCAAAGAGCTGCCACCTGAAGTAAAGCGCTTATGCAGCATGTTTAAAATCATCCTCTCCATTACTACTCCTGAGAATATTGAGGAAGGCCTGTGCATATTGTTGCTAACTGTGATTTTTTTGAACCAACCATGAGGAGACTAGGTAGAGTACATAACCAGGGCCGAGCCTCTCCCACGTGCCTGGTGCTCTTCCTATGTGCTGGGTAGAATCAGAAACATAACACATACAAGACTCTTATTCCTTGTTCACAGGGAGCTTACTCATTCACTAAATATTGCATGCTTCTCTATGCCATGTACTGTTCTAGGGCAGGGAATGCAGTAGCTGGAAAGCAGCCTAAAATCCTTGCCTTCAGGGCACTTACATTCGAGTACAGCCTATAGTCATGTCTAAAACACTCACTTGGAATGCATTTATGAGCTAGAGAGGACTGGGGGATGATGTAGGCCAACCCATTTATTTAACAAAATAACAGTCATTTTACATGTTGAATCTACCATAGGGGCTAGTGCAATGCCTGACATACACTAGGTTCCAGTTGTGTACACTTTTTTTCAAAAGATATTTATCAAACATCTACTATGTTCCTGGCACTTTTCTAAGTGTCAGGAATATATTCAGGATTGGAAGGAAGATTGTTGTTCTCAAGGAGTTTAAGATTCTAGCTGGAGGTCAGTAAGGGAGAGTTACATAAGGACTGCAAAGTATTAGTAAGTGAGTTATATGGTATATCTGAAAATGATAATACCTGTGAATGGAAAAGGAAAAGTAGAGCAAGGTAAGGGGTATTGGGAATGCTGATGGGAGATGAATGGCAGGTTTCAGTAGGGCTTAATTAGGAATGTGATGTTTGTGCAAGAGATAGAGTGGAGAGTATTAACTTCACAAATGGCAGGGGAAGAGGGATTCCAGGTAAAGGGAACAGCCAGTGCCAGGTCACTAAGGGAGGACCATGCCTAAATTGTATGAATAGCAGCAAGGGGGCGGGGACAGTGTGGCTGGGACAAAGTGAGCCGAGGAAGTGAAAGTACTAGAAGATGAAGTTAAAGCAGTAATAGAGAATCGGGTCATGTGGCAACTTCAGCATGTACAATATAGGTTTTTGAGCAGAGAACTTCCGTGGCCTCATTTGCCTTTTTTTTCTTTTACAGTAATTTTCCTTTTTACTGGACAGTAAAATTCTCTTATTCATGTACATTTCTGTGATCTTTAGTAAAGGTTCATATTCAAGTCATATCGTCACTACATCATTCCAGAAAAGTCCTTTGTGCTGCCCCCTTTTTGACTCAACATTTCAAAGAATGATTCTGGATGCTCTTTGGATATAGAGTGTGCCTCTCAGACTGTAGGGAGTCAAACTTGGATGCAGAAGACCAGTTATGAGGCTTGCACAGCTATCAAGGTGAGTGGTGATGGGAGCTGGCACAGGGTGTGTAGATATTTTTGATGGGAGGTATGAGAGGAAGACAGGAGAAAAGGATGATATTAAATCCTGACTTTTGCCCTAAGCTCAGAGAAGGGCTGGAGTCATCCTTTACTGAGATGGGACAGGCTTGCAGGTGGAGCCCATTTGAAGGGGAAGATAGTTGTTTAAGTCTGGGTATTTTGAATCTAAATATCTATTAGATATGCAGGCAGAGGTATCACCAGGGAAGGCAGCTGAATTGAAATGTACACATTAATGTGTGGAAACCAGTGTGCACACTGTAAGAGAAACAACTGACAAAAAAATTTGTGATTCTTACAGAAGCGACTTGTCAGTCTTAAGCATTCAGAGGTGCTTGAGTAATCTGATAGCCCAAGATTGGTATCTGCCACATATTTTTTTTTTATTGTCCTTCACTTCTTTATTCATGCTTTGGTAGAAAGATATATTTACTTTCTGTGCAGAAAATACCACAAAGTTCAGTACAGCTGTGATTGTCCTGGTGTTTGCGTGACTTGTTAATTGAAAAAAATAACCTGCGTTAGGAGTAAGGAAGAACTGGTTCAGAGGATTCTTTTCATTCTGCAAAAGTTGTTTGACTCCAGGAAGAACTTTTGGTGTTTGGGTCACTGTGTATCGATTTGCTCATTTCTGATGTCTGTAGCTGTCATTGCACTTGAATTGAAGAAGAGAGAACTGAAGAGAAGGTTAAAATTAAAAGCAAGATGCGAGATTACTTGGCCAAAAAAAAAAAAAAAAAAAAGGGAGAAAAAAGAAAAGACAAACCAAATGGGATACAAAATTATTTATATAGTCTCATCTCAAATTAGATTGAAAACTTGTATGTACATGTACAGAATACATTCTGGAAAGTGCTAACAGTTGCTATCTCTGTGTTGCTAATTGATGGGAGAGTTTGCTTCATTTTAAATTTTTTTTCTATGTTTTCAGGACTTTCTCAATGAACAGATACATTTTTCTTTTTAAAACTTGTTCAGGAAATGTTTATTTAATATGGAGTTAAGACCTGGACTCGGGATAGACCAGTGAACGAGGCAGAAAAAGTCTTTGCCCTCAGAGAGCTAATAGTCTTATAAGATCATGTGAAATTGTTATAATTTTTAATCAGAAAAAAGATACAGTAATTAATGAAAAAAGAGTGCCAGTGAGCTTGTCTAGTTTCATTGGCTTTTTTAATGTCCCAATGATACTGAGCGAGTTGTTTTTTTTTTTTTTTTTTTTTTGAGATGGAGTTTCGCTCTTGTTCCCCAGGCCAGAGTGCAATGGTGCGATCTTGGCCTACTGCAACCTCCACCTCCCAGTTTCAGGTGATTCTCCTGCCTCAGCCTCCCGAGTAGCTGGGATTACAGGCTCCTGTCACCACTCCCGGCTACTTTTTCGCATTTTTAGTAGAGACAGGGTTTCACTATGTTGGCCAGGCTGGTCTCGAACTGTTGACCTAAGGTGACCTACCCGCCTTGGCCTCCCAAAGTGCTGGGATTACAGGCGTGAGCCACTGCGTCCGGCCAGTGAGTGAGTTCTTTATGGATCATTCTCCATTTGTGTTTATCCCTGTTACAGTTGTCTCAGAGGGTCTAAGAACAGACATTTGTGACTGTGGGGACTCCTGGCTGCATTTTGGAAGTCACTTGTGTAGTGTGGTGTATCTGGTAGTCATAGGGCATGGGGAATCACTTCACTTAACCACAGAAAGGAACTGTATAAGGCCCAAATATGTGGCAGTCCTGGGATCAAATGGTCCCACCACAGAGCAGCAGAAAGCATCCTAGTTTTTTGGCAGAAGCTTGGGTAGATGGTTGCACCTGCTGCCATCATGACCTAGGTAAGACAAGTCACCTGGTCTTGCTAAGCCTCTGTTACCTTATCTGGAAAATACTTGGGATGAGCTGGTAGAATCTGAGATGTTCTGACTCCAGGATTTGCACAGTGGTGGGGCTGGACAATGTGATTCATACACAATGGATATGTGTATGAACATAATTATCCAATCTTCTTTCTGCTTTGGGAGGCTCAGTGCCAAGTCTATATTTTGTATTAGTGACCCCCACCCCTCCCCCGCAAAAAAAATGCATCGCTTTAGGAGAGCTTGCAGGGAATATCTGTTTGTTCTCTCTCTCTCTCTCTCTCTCTCTCTCTGTCTGTCTCTCTGTCTCTCTCTCTCTCTCTCTCTCTCTCTCTTTGGAGACAGAGTGTTACTCTGTCACCCAGGCTGGATTGTAGTGGCGCGATCTCACCTCATGGCAATCTTCACCTCTCAGGCTCAAGTGATTGTCATGCCTCAGCCTCCCAAGTAGCTGGGGGTACAGGGATGTGCCACCACGCCCCGCTAATTTCTTGTATTTTTAGTAGAGATGGGGTTTCACCATATTGGCCAGGCTGGTCTTGAACTCCTGACCTCAAGTGATCCACCCACCTCGGCATCCCAAAGTGTTAGGATTACAGGCGTGAGTCATGGCATCCGGCCTGAATATCTGTTCTCATTGAGAGACTTGGACCCATGAAGATTTCATTTTCCCCCATGACTGTCTCTCCTTGTAGGGTTAAATATGTTTACTGAAGTTGGCATGCAGCTCTTATATTTGTTAGTGATTGGCTAGATGCCACAAGTGGGAACAAAGAAGAATAGGAGAGGATAGTTTTATACTTCAAGATTTGGAACCTGCAAAAAATGTTTTTCTGATATCTTCTCTATACTGGATCTCATAGCTGGTTGATTTTTCACCCTCCTCTTTTTTTTCCCTTTCTTCTTGTGTGCAAATGTTGGTAGGGTGATTTCTTTCTAATTTTATCAAATACAGCATGTCCAGAAACAAAACAGAACCATGTTTCTGTGTGTGATTCCTGGCAGAAATGGTGCGATTTCATCTCAGGATAAAACTGTGAATTTATGGGAAGCAACATGGTATGGGTGCTTAGGGAAAGCAAAAGGAATACATAGCCTGGTTGCCAGAGTCGCCTTTGTCTTGGCGGCTGGAGGAAATCACTAGTGATTTGTGGGAGCTGAGGCTCCTGAGGATGGAGGCAGAACCCGTCAGTCGCTCAACAAGCAGGCATGCTGGGTAGAAGGCCAAGGGGCAGGCAGCATTGCATTTCCAGTAGAATCACATTATTTATTCATTCAAGTTACACAAGTCGTGTGTGAGAGTGTGTGAGAGAGAGAAAGAGAGACAGAGACAGAGCACAAACAGGAGCGAATAAAGACAAATAAAAGAATGTGGTTGATTCTGCCTGCCTTGGAGTCTGTGCCTGAGCCAGGGTGAGATGAGAGACATGGTTCGACTGTTCTCAGTTCCCAGGAGCCTCCCATGGCATCAGCACCTTGATGAGCCAAGTGTGAGTCTGCTGTGTAAAGACACACATTTTGTATACAGCCTGGCTCCTTAAGTGTAAGCCATCTTCTTCATCCAGGGCTCACCTGGAGAATGGTAGCACTGTTCTAACACTAAAGGCAAACTGGTGGTGTTGAATTTAGTGAGAGTAGAATATTATATTTTGTGGATAGTTTAAGGGATTCTTCAAGGACTGTTTTGACAGCTGTGCAGGGCCAGGATTGGGGTGACACGAGGGAGGCACTCACCTCCGGCACATAATTGAAGGGAGTGCTAGAAACCTCAGTAATCAGGATAAATAATATTTTAATGTAATATTTTTTAATCAAAATTATTTTTAAGTGAAGATAGGAGCCGTGTTTGATTTTTCATTTTGCCTCAGGCTTTGATATGGCTCAGTCCTGCACTGTTCTGATTTTGCCTTTGTTTAAAACTGATGTTTTGTTCATAATGGATTCTTTGCATTATTTTTATTTTAAAAAATATTGCATGAAATATTATTTCTCTCATATGTGGAGGGTTTTTTTGGCGTATCCTTTAAATTTACATTCCAGGATTATGATTCATTTGTTTCACTCTAGTCCAGCTCTGCCTTGTTATTTGCCTTGACTTCTAACTATAGAAACCTGAGTAAAATATAACTCCAAGGGACAAAAAGAGCAGCCAGGGTGACTGTCTTCAAGTAGCTGAGTTATTACAGAGTATTAAGTGTGTATGTAGATCGAACTTAATGTGCCATGATATGTGAAAGACTACTTACATATTTACTTACAGCTATTTGTTGAACACTTACTCTGTGTCTGGCACTGTTCTAGGTACTAGGGTTATATAAACTAGACAAAATGTCTGAATTTGTGGAGTTTACATCCCAGGGGTAACCATACATCATCTCTAGTCCTGAAGACAACTCTGCAGTATAAGTATCAATTTACAGGTAAGAAAAGTGAAGCTCAGAGAATAATCCTGGCGGCAGATACCTCAATGTGGTATTGTCTAGCAAGGAATCTAGTATTGAAAGGATTCAGAAAAAGTCAAGTTTATTATGACCTGAGCTTAGTCAATAGGAGGCTTCCTGGAATGTACGAGTTCTGAATTGGCTCTTAAAGGAAACCATTACTTAAATGCAAGACAAAATGCAGATAGCAATACAACGCCCATTTTTCTTGATTTAAGCAAAGCAACAAGACAGCACAGAGACAGCCTGGTAAAAAGATGAAGATAAAAACGTATTTGCCTACTTCAGTCAGGCATCATCAGCATCATCAACAAGACCCCTGGACGGCAGAGCGGGTTCACCATTTGTATTAGCTCCAGCCTGTTAGAGCTGGAATCTTTTATTCAGGCTCGGAGAGGAAGAGTGCGGGGATTGATTAGCATTGTCTACGTAGGATTGACAAGGATCACCACTAATTTCATGCTAATGTGTCACACATGTCATGATATTGGTGTCACTATATTGATTGTTCTAGCACCCTGAGCTGAATTTTCAGAGGGCCACTGTTAGAATTATTATCAAACAGGTTATTAATACGTGTTACTTGATTAATTAGATATTTAGAAACAAGAAGCAAACAGAAAACTGCTAAAAATGCTAAGTATGCATGCTCTACGTTTTATAAAATCTGTGTGTATATATACATAAAGTAATTAGAAAACAAAATTAGACAAATATCTAATGACTCTAAAAACATCTTTACTGAGGTAGAATTAATATACAATATCCTGTCCATGCTTAGAATGTTTGATTTGATAAGTCTTGACTTGTGCATATACCCATAAAACCAGCACCACAATTAAGAAAACGAACATACATTAGCTCCCCCAAAAATGTCCTTGTGCTCCTTTATAATCACTCTCCTCTACCCTGTATCTCCCGATTTCAAGACAACCAGTAATATGTTATCTGGTGCTAAGTTTGTTTTATCTAGAATTATATGTGAATGTAATCATGTGGTATGTATTCTTTTTGTGGCATGAGGAATCTGACTTCATTCGTAGCATAATAGTGAATTATACATCATTCACTAGCACAATTTTTTGAGAGCCATTCATGTTGTAGCATATAGCAACAGCTCACTATTTTTGTTGCTGAGTAGTATCTCATGGTATGGATGTATCATCTTTTGTTTGTTTATTCACCCATTGATAGGTATTTGGTTTGTTTCTAGTTTGTCTATTACAGATTAAGCTGCTGTGAACATTTGTGTGTAAGTCTTTATATGGATGTATGCTTTCATTTCTCTTGAGTAAATATCTATGGGTGGAATTACTGGGTCACATGGTCATCTCTCTTTTTAAGAAATCTCTTAACCTTCCCAGAGTGATTGCATCACTTTATATTCCTGCCCAGCAGTGTAGGAGAGTTTCACTTCTTCCACATTTTCATCAATACTTACTTTGGTCAGTCTTTTTAACTTTAACCTTTCTAATAGTATATCATGGTACCTCATTATGGTTTTAATTTTTATTTCTATAATGACTAATTTTTCATGTGCTCATTTGCCATGCGTTTGTCTTTTTTGTTAAAGTGTTTAATTCAAATATTTTACTCTCTTTTTAGTTGGTGTTTTGTTTGGAACTCTGTAGATTCTGAATATAAGACCTTTTTCAGATATATGATTTGTACATACTTTTTCCCAATATGTGCCTTATGTTTTCATCCTCTTAACAGTGTCTTTTGGAGAGCAGAGATTTTTAACTTTGAAGCAATACAAATTACCAATTGTTTCCTTAATAGATTGTGGTTTTGGTGTGATATCTGTTTTTACTTAACCTAAAGTCACAAAAGTTTTCTTCTATAAGTTTTATAGTTTTCGGTTTTAGTTTTATGTCTATCATCCATTCCGAGTTGAAGTTAATTTTTTAAAATGTGGAAGTCCAATTGTTTTAGTGTCACTTGTTGAAAAGATTTCCTTTCTCCACTTAATTGTCTTTGCATCTTTGTTGGTAATTAGTTGTCCATATATGTGAGGGCTTATTTCACTCATATACTCACCTTTACACCAGTACAACACTGTCTTGATTACTGGAGATTTATAATGTCTTGAAGTTAGATACTATTAGTTTTCCAACTTTATTCTTCATTTTCAAATTTGTTTTGGCTATTCTAGGTCCTTCAATATTCCATGTAAATTTTAGAATCACTTTGTCCATTTTGACAAAACGTATGGTAGGATTTTGGTTGGGATTGCATTGAATATCTAGATACAGATGAATATGTGGAGAATGGACATTTTAAAAGTATTGCCCATGAATAGGGTAGATTTTAAAATTTCTCTCAGTACATTTTTTTTTTTTTTTAGTTTCTATGCAGGTCATTTACATCTCCAGTCAGATTTACTGCTGGGTATTTTATATATTTTGTTGCTGTCATAAATGCTGTGTTAAAATTTTTGTTCCTGAAAATATCTATTGGGTACTATACTTATTACCCAGGTGATGAAATTACCTGTACAGCAAACCCCCATGGCATGCAGTTTACATATATATACGTATATATATGTGTATATATATATATGTATATATATGTGTATATATATGTATATATATGTATATATGTGTATATATATGTATATATGTATATATGTATATATATACATATATATATGTAAAAACCTGCACATGTATCCCAGAACCTAAAATAAAAGTTAAAAAATAAAAAATAAAATTTCTATTTCTGATTACAAGTTACAAGCAGAAAGAAATATAATAGATTTTTATATATTGATCTTGTATTCTGTAGTGTGTCTAAACTTGCTTATTACTCCCAGTAGTTTTATTGTAGATTTTATCAGATTTTCTACATAGATCAGGGGTCAGCAAACTTTCTTAAAAGGCCAGGTAGTAAATAATTTAAGCTTGTGTGTCTCTGTGGCAATTACTCAACTGCCCATGGTAGTTGAGTAGTTAGTAGGATGAAAGCAGCTGTAGATAGTACACAAGTGAATGGGTGTGACTGTGTTCTTATGAAACTTAATAACAAAACTGCCACATTTTGCCAAACCCTGACACAGCTAACCATGCCATCTGAGAAATAATAAAAGTTTTACATCTTCCTTTTCTATTCTAAATGCTTTTTATTTCCTTTTCTTGCTTTATTGCACTGGCTATAGCCTCTAGTAAAGTGTTAGACAGAAAAGGGTAATGAAGATATTCTTGTTCTCAGTTTTAGGGAAAAAATATTCACTCTTTCACCATTAACTATGATGTTAGCTGTAGGTTTTTCATAAATTCTTTTTATCAGGTTGAAGAAGTTCTTTGCCATTTATAGATTACCAGGAGTTTTTTTTTTTTTTTAAATCAGGAATAAATGTTGGAGTTTCTGAAATACTTTTTCTGTGTCTACTGAGAGGACTATGTGGATTTTATGTAGTTTATTAGTGTGATATATAATTTATTAGTGTGATAAATTATGTTAATAGATTTTCCAATGTTAAAATAATCTTACATGACTGGGATAAACTCTATTTCCCTATTTGCTCATGATGTATTATGCTTTTTATTTATTGTTGGATATGATTGGTTAAATTTTTATTTAGAATTTTTGCATCTTTGTTCATGTGAAATATTGGTTTGCAGTTTTTTTGTTCTAATGATTTTAAATATGTCTATAATATTAAGTAGGAAAAATGAGTTGTATAATATGTGCAGTTTGTTTTTATTTTGATTAAAATAAATTAACCGTTTATATATGTATCTATGTTTATAGTTTTGTGAAAGGAATGAATATCAAACACAAAAATATTAACACTGGTTATTTGGGGAATGTAATTGGCAGGTAGGGATAATATGAGTAACTTTGTCTTCATATCTGTATAACATTTTTTTTACTTGTCAAAATACGTGCAAGTCTAAATTAAAATTCTTGAATAGACTACACCTCTGAGAAATGTAAATGTTGGAGAGAAACAATCTGTTCTTTGGCCAGAGTTTGGCCCTTCTGAAAACAAATCGAATGTTCCTATGATCTAGTTGCTGCTTTGGGGAAAACAGGTAGTGTAGTGGGCATGGGTTTTTGTAACTAGTCAGGTCTGACCTTGAATCCTGGACCTGCTGTGGGCCTTTGATTTCTCTGCGTTTAAGATGAACATAATAATACTTATGGGACAATATTGTTATAAGGTTAAAGGATAATAAAGGAAAACACCATATCATAAATGGTAATTTCTACTACCACTACTATGGCTGCTTCTACTTATAGGATCAGAGAAACTCAAGGTCTCTAGTTCAACTTTGCACTCAATGCCTGAGTCCTGTCTCCGTGTTTGACAGGCAGCCTCTTGCCTCTGCTTAACTACTTTGAAGGATAGATGTCTGTGACCCTGTGATGCAGTCTTTCTTCCCCTGGAGTGGACAGTAGTAACTCCCCAGCTGGTTATTCAGTTTCCCCTCATTTTGTGCAATGCAATAGAATGCACTCTGGAAACATTGGCTGGCTTTCTTTCCCTTTAACACCATTCGCTTGTTCCTAGTTCCTGGTGTTTACATTAACTGCCCTCTTAGCCTTGGCAAATTCAGCTCTCCTCATTTAAGGTCATTTGACCTTAGATCATCCTCTAACCTCTTAGAGTCTTAATTTAATTGTTTATAAAAATGAGATAATAATAGTTCCTTTCTATAGGGTGATATTGATAAGATATTATTCTTAAAGTATTGAGGATGGTACCTGGCACATAATAAATGCTCAGTATTGTAAACTAGTCTACTCTGCCTCATTTTTGTTAGTCAGAATTAAATAGGATGATTACCTTCCTCGTTTTTCACATTACTGTCCTGTTAAAGGATAATCTTTTTCTGTCCCTTTCTCCTGTATACTTTTTTCTAATTTTTGCATATATGCTTATTTTTTATCTCCACCCAAAGAGTAGAACTTTTGTTTTTTAATCTGTTATGAGGTTGGCTATATTTGCCAAAACTGAAAAAATGAGTTAAAGCCCTCATTTGGTGCCTAATTTTGTGCATCAAATGATCAGTACTGTCTTATAGCTATTTTTGGTCAGCATGCCATTTATGTTTTTGTTTAATACATGTGCACATTATTAATGGGACAAAATCAAACACAGAGGCCAGTGACATCTCTCAAAACGTATTCATCAACTACACCTATGGGTGTAGTTGTCCTGTTACTCATGGCTCCTCCTTTATAGAAAAACCCTACCAAACGTCTTTTTGAAATCTAGTTGCCCTTTGCTATATTATTTGACCTATTGTCTAAAATAAAGTGTAATAAATTACTCAGAGAAGTTGGTTGCTTATCGCTTTTTCTGAATAAACCTATGGTATATTCTAGTAATCATTACTTGCTTTTAAAGGATACATTTAGTGAACTCATTAAGTAGTAAGACTTGTTAGTCTTCTGAAATTTTAGCTAGGGATTCAATTTAAGATCATTTGGATCCTTTTATAAATAACACTATACCATTTTCTTTGAGTGATAAGCCCTCATTACATGTATTCGTCATTTAAAATACCATTTAAAGAGCATTTATTTCTTCCACATTTTCTGAAACACAAAATTTGAGGAAAAATTTGTATCATATATTTGTATTGCCTTGATGAAAACTTATATAAAATAATTTGTATACAGTTGAGTAAAGGGAGGAAAATGACCTTCTGTTTCGTTCACTGCAATTTTTAAAATAGAATTTTCCAAGCCGTTAATCCCAAATGTGGGCAGGTGCATTTGGGTTTTTCATTTTCTGGAAATAATTCATGTTCAAAATTGTACGGAAAAGCAATAAAAAGCAAACTGGTTTATAGGTTTTTGGAAAAAGAGATGACTTTTCTGTTTCTTCTCTTCAAGTTAACAAAATTAGTAAGTGCATCTGATTTTGAGGCTTTCCAAAAAAATGTAAGCTTCCGTTTCTACAGATACCATTGGCAAAATTGAGTGTTATTCGGTAATTGAGTTTGGTTTGCTTGTTTTGTCCTGGCAGTTCTTTTGAACCATTGTATTTGAAAGAGCCCCCCAAACAACCAGGCAGCCTGAAACGGGGTAGGAGAGTGAGAAAAAGAGTTTAGTCTCTATTTCTTGCTTATTTTGTTTTTATATGTAACATGATCTGGATTTTTTCCACATAAGTCAAAAGAATGGTGCAATGAACTTAGATGCCCAGATGCCCATCATGTAGCTTCAACAGTGGTCAACTTTTAGCCAATCTTATTTCATCTGTATCACCATTCTGGTTTATTTTCCTGCCACCGAATTATTTTGTAGCAAATCCTGGATATCATATAATTTCATTTTTAAACATTTCCATGTGTTCAATCTGATTTATAAGCCTTAAATATAAATGGCATTCCTAATATTTGACATTCTTTATACTTTAGTGCAACTTTTAATTTCTAAGCTATATATAATTTTTCTTCATTGTTATATTTTTAATCTGAGCTGATTAAACATTTTTTTTTTATGAAGTATTGTAGAAAGGCCAGGTGTAGTGGCTCATGCCTGTGATCCTAGCACTTTAGGAGGCTGAGGCTGGTGGATCACTTGAAGTCAGGAGTTTGAGACCAGCCTGGCCAACATGATGAAACCCTGTCTCTACTAAAAACATAAAAATTAGCTGGGTATAGTGGTGCACATCTGTAATCCCAGCCACTTGGAGGATGAGGCAGGAGAATCTCTTGAACCCAGGAGGCTGAGGTTGCAGTAAGCCAAGATCCCACCACTGTATTTCAGCCTTGGCAACCGAGTGAGACTGTGTCTCAGAATAATAATAATAATAATAATAAAGAAGAAAGAAGCATTGTAGGAATGGAAAGAGCTCACCTAGTGGTTGAGAGAGTATACTACCTCTCATCTTTCTAATGTTGCAAAGTCCTCCTTGCCTTGTCCCATCTAAGTATTTCAGTCAAAATAATTCAAGTATTTCAGTAAAAATAGTTCACCAGATAAATATTCTTGAAACTTTTTTTTTTTTTTTTTTTCTGAGACAGGGTCTCGCTGTATTGCCCAGACTGGAATGCAGTGGTACAATCATGGCTCACTGCAGCCTTGACGTCCCAGGCTCAGGAGATCTTCCCATCAGCCCCCCAAGTAGAAGGGACTACAGGCGCATGCCATCATGCATGGCTAATTTATTTTTTGGTTTTAGAGACAGGGTCTCATTATGTTTCCCAGGCTGGTCTCCAACTTCTGGGCTCAAGCAATCCTCCCACCTTGGCCTCTCGAAGTGCTGGGATTACATGCACAAGCCACCGTGCCTGCCATCTTAAACATTTAAATCTTAAAGGATCCTTTAAAAATTGTGGAAGGATTTATATACTTTAAACTTACCTACTGTTTTGATTTCCACAGTGCACACATATTCATTTGTATAAGTGGAGAAGGTTTTTTCAATCTTTTTTATAGTGGTAAAATATACATAACAAAAATTTACCATTTTAACCATTTTAAGTGCATATTTCAGTCACATTAAATACATTATGCTATTGTGCAACCATCATCAACATCCAACTCAAGAACTTTTTCATCGTCCTACACTGAAACTATGTACTCATTAAATGACAGTTCTCCATTCTCCTCCCTCTCGCCCCTGGTAACCACAATTCTCCTTTCTGTCTCTATGAATTTGACTATTCTAGGTACTTCTTATAAGAGGAATCATGCAATATTTTTCCTTTTGTGTCTGGATTATTTCATTTAGCATAATGTCTTCAGAGTTCATCCAGGTTGTAGCATGTGTCACAACTTCATTCTTATTTGAGGCTGAATTGTATGTACCACATTTTGTTTATCTATTCATCTATCTATAGGCACTTGGGTTGCTTGGCAAGTTATTTTTAAAAAGAATTTAAAGTACTGTGTGAGCCAAACAAAACATTTATCAGCTGGCTGGATTTAGCACATGGGCTGCTATTTGATGTCAACTGCTCTATATGGAAAATAAAATTATACGTGGATATTATTATGAACTCATTGCTATAGGGCATAGAAACTTTGGAAATGCAGAGGATAAAGTAACCCTGGAAATCACAATAAAATGACAGGCCTCTTTCTATTTAAAGGCTTGACTAATTAGAAATTTATGGAGCATTATCAGAGACTTTACTGAACACCCTGAACTGGTATTTAATAGTCAACATGGCTCAAGCCCTAGAGCAAACTTGGCAGCAATCCTTCTCCTTTGGGAGCCAACATACAGCACCCTGCACAAGGTTTTGCCCAGAGCAGGCGCTAAACAGGTGTAGAACGAATGAATACATTTTAGACTTGAGTGTGCAGTCCCTATTATCCAGTACACTGCTATAGAAATTAAATCTATTGGCAAATCAGCCAACCTGAGCAGAGCATGAGTATAATCAAGTGAGAGCTCCTTGCTTATATGCAGTGACTCCCCGACTCACCGTTTCACCAAGTTGACACTATTATGTGCCCCGATTTGATGATGGTTAAGGTTTTACCTGACCAACCATAACAAGGAATCACCTATATTGCTTGCGTGGATATAACAAGGGCTTTCTAGCTCCTGTGCACAACCAAAAAGAAAAAAAAAAGTGTCCAGTCAAAAAATATTTTTATTGCCACGAAGATTGAGATACGAACTGGGGAAATGAGAGGGAAATGAGATGGGGAAACAATTCCTGCTTCAATATCAACAAGTGCCTGGCCTGCTCCTTACCCAGATGTGTGAAGAATGAATGATGAGTTGGTCTTTGGGTGGGAGTTTGGCCCTTCACCAGTCTTCCACGTTAAGTGCCTCTGGTTGTGTCCTTTACCCGGTAAATAGATTCCCTTAGGATTGTGCTTTGAAAGGTTTCTGTGTTGGAATTGACATGGATTCTGACCTCAGGATTTATATCCTGATATCCCTTTGAAGGAAACATTTAACTACCAAAGAGATTTGTTAGAGTCATGTTCAGCCTAAATTAAATATAAATATCACATAACATGCCAGTGGGATACGTTACAGCAACGTATGAAGATTGCATGAGCTTCCCTTTTTTTTTTGTTTTTGTTTTTAGAGAAAGAGTTTCCATGTGTCACCCAGGCTGGAGTGCAGTGGCATGATCATGGCTCACTGCAACCTCTACCTCCCAGGTTCAAGTGATTCACCTTCCTCAGCCTCCCAAGTAGCTAGGATTACAAGTGTGTGCTGCCACGCCCAGCTAATTTTTGTATTTTTAGTAGAGATGGGGTTTCGCATGTTGGCCAGGCTGGTCTTGAACTCCTGACCTCAAGTGATCCACCAGCCTCAGCTTCCCAAAATGCTGAGATTACTGGTTTGAGCCACTGTGCCCAGCCATCCTTTTCCTCTTTCTTCTTTGGTTAGATGTGATGAAATGATTTGGGATACAATTACAGGGCTTTCCGTCAATGCTTTCCGTAGTAGGACTTTTTTTATTTTTAAATTTTAGTAGTTGTCCTTCTGTTAGAGCTATTTTCTGGTCTTTATCCATCAGCCTTGCCTGTGTAATTTTTTTTTTCATGGTCAGTGGGGGTCATTCCTTTTCATACTTTTTACATGGTCAGCGTGAGTGTGGAGGGAGCAGGAAGCAGGAATGGCCTCAAATGTAGACTTTTGTCATTATCTCTAAACAAAAGTTGATGTACAGCCATGTAGATACATTCACAAGATTTTAATTAATATATCTAAAAAAAGCTCATCTTTTAAAACCACATTTAGCTATCTCATACTAGAGGTCTTAAAATTATGAGTGTCCTGGGCCTCTTCTGACATCTCAGAGGTCCTGCCAGTTTTGTCTGCTTTCAGAAGCAATGCCACTTAAAAGTGTCTGTATGTCATTCCTTTTCATACTTTTTACAAGTCAGCTCCCTCCCTGTGAAGGGAACAGGGAGCAGGAATGGCCTCAAATGTAGACTTTTATCATGATCTCCAAACAATGTTGATGTACAGCCATGTAGATGCATTCACAAGATTTTAATTAATATATCTAAAGATGGCCGGATGCTGTGGCTCATGCCTATAATCCCAGCACTTTGGGAGGCCCAGGCGGGTGGATCACCGGGTCAGGAGAGGTCTCAAAAATTATGAGTGTCCTGGGCCTCTTCTGACATCTCAGAGGTCCTGCCAGTTTTGTCTGCTTTCAGAAGCAATGTCATTTAAAAATACAATTAAAAATGTATTGTCTTTTGGGTTATTTATTGCTGAATGACTAAACTCTTCGACACAATTATATGATCCACATTCCAAAACAAACAAACAAACAAAAACCCAGTAACACGGACTTGGGAAAACTGACTTCTGAGTATGTATGCCACCTTAGACAAAACCTTAACTTTGGAACCAGATTTCCCTGGGTTATTAGTGGGAGGTATATGCTTTTTGCTTTTGCTGCCATTTACATGTAACTATTACAGAGATCATTTGTGTTAACTATGGAAAAAAAAAAAGGTGAGCAAAACAGCAGACATAAAAATCACCCTGAATCTTACTACTTAGTCCCTGTTAATGTTCTGATGTTAATAGCCTTCATGCCTTTCTGAGTACATAGATAATATATGTAGATAAGTAACATGTGCCTATATTAACCAAACTTGCTTTATGTCCTTATTTTTATTTTTTATTTTTTTTGAGACAGAGTCTTGCTCTGTTGCCCAGGCTGGAGTGCAGTGGTGCAGTCTCGGCTCACTGCAGCCTCCACCTCCCGGGTTCAAGCGATTCTTCTGCCTCAGCCTCCTGAGTAGCTGGGACTACAGGTGCCTGCCACCATGCCCAGCTAATTTTCATATTTTTAGTAGAGATGGGGTTTCACCATATTGGCCAGGCTGATCTCGAACTCCTGACCTTGTGATCCTCCTGCCTCGGCCTCCCAAAGTGCTGGGATTATAGGCGTGAGCCACCACAAACTTAAAATATTATGACATTTTTCTCTGCCTGTAAATATTACTGTTGCATCATATGGTAAGGACTTCCTCCAAATCCACTGTCCGTTGTGTGATAACAATGTTTCTTTTTTTTTTTTTTTTTTGACACGGAGTCTCGCCCTGTCACCCAGTCTGGAGTGCTGGAGTGCAGTGATGTGATCTTGGCTCACTGCAGCCTCTTCCTCCTGGGTTCAAGCGATTCTCCTGCCTCAGCCTCCAGAGTAGCTGGGATTACAGGTGTGCACCACCACACCCGGCTAATTTTTGTATTTTTAGTAGAGACAGGGTTTCACCATGTTGACCAGGCTGGTCTTGAACTCCTAACCTCAAGTGATCTGCCTGCCTCAGCCTCCCAAAGTGCTGGGATTACAGTCATGAGTCACCATGCCCAACCATAAGCAATGTTTCTTAATGAGAGTAGTGTTGTCCAAACTGAGCCACACTGTCATACTGGAGAAGTTGAGGATCTGAGAAGTGAAGTCACTCAAAACACTGACTTTAACAACCGTGAACACAAATGACCACTGAGTTTTGTTTTTTGTTTTGCTTTTGATTTTCTTAACTACTACTGTCTTGAAATATTTTCTGGCCATGAATGGTCCTATGTATTTCTAATTAGTATTGACATACTAGGTTTGGCTATATATTGTGGATTAACATTAAGGAATATGATAGACTATTGATAAAAATAATTATTTTCTATTGGAATTAGCCTGCACCTGACATAAGCTACTGCATCAGATACTGAAGAAAAGGGAATGGAAAAAGATGTCTTAAATCATGCACCTTTTTTCTCTTGCTCAGCTGTCACTAGAGATGTGTTTCACCTTTAATGAATTGTTTGTGCCCGTATATATGTGTGTGCACCCGTGTGTATGCTGATCTGCTTGCAGGCTTGTTTTGGAGCCTATTCGTGTTATCTAGGTTTGGAAAGAATGAAATAATCGTCACAATATCTCAGCAGTTCAGCTGGCCTTGACTGAAGGTCGATTGTTTTTAGGTCCTCTGGGTAAGAGTATTCAGGAGATGGAGCCCCCACTGGCTCATCTCTAAGTTGTCACCTCACTTGGTCTACAGGCTTTGGAAGCATATTGTGTTTCTGCCATTGATGGCAGAAATGGGGCCAGTAAACTTATTCTCACACAGGCATTTAATGATGAGAAAAAAACTGAGATATCATTTAAGAGCACTTTTGACAACTAGTCCCTCTGCTAAAGACCCTAGCTGCAGGTTAGAGTACTGTTAGGACATCGGAATGCACACAAATAAATCTTTCCGTTGCTATTGAACATGAGACAAGGCTGTGTCTATGTTTAATTTCCCAGGGGATTCAGGACTAGCCACTGCATGGCCTACAATTTTTACTTATTTATTTATTTATTTTTGGTCTTCATGTTGTTACTATTGTAAATTGGATGACAATTCTTTGTCCACAGTTATTTCAAGATTTCTGCAGGGAGTTATTTATAAGCCATCTCTTTTTAAAATCTCATTCATTCTTATGCCATCTCATTGTCTCTTTGCCTTGGCTAGATCTATTCAGCAAACAAGAAAAATCAGAATTAGATATGGAAGAAGGCCAAAAACAGGGGCAGAAGATGGCAGTGGAATTATTAAAATCAGGACATTCATGCAGCACATTGTAATTGTAAAAGGAGGGAAAGAATCTTGAAAATAGATTTGTTCTGCCTTTTTTTTTTTTCTTAGAAGATTTGTTATCCATTTTCGTAGCCTTGTCTAAGGCAGGAGAGCTGGTCCAGGCTTCATGAGGTCATTTGCCAGCCCTGCACTCCGTTCCAGTTGGTTTTTCCTGACCTAGTCAGGAGGACGGCTTTGAGAAGAGTGAAACAATGGGAAAGCGTAAATGTAGGAGCTCCGATGGCCCTTTCAGCCTCTGGAGATATGCATCTTGTTCCCTAGGAGCCCAGTTTCCAGTTGCATGAAAGCCTAAATGTCATTACATGTGCCATTGCTGGAAGCCACATTTATTAAGTATTTCCCATGTGCCAGGCACCATTATCTACTTCAGTAAATGAGAAGGACTGTGAAGGCTTATGACCATGATAATAATGAATATGAATATAAAGGCTTGGCATACTGGTCTCATACAAGTAAGCAGTCAGTAACTATCAATTGCCAGCAATATTTGTCTTGAATTTGTAACAACTCCTAGTAACTACCTAATGAATCAGCACCATCATCAACCAATTTTACTGAAGAGAACATTGAATCTTAGAGAGCAGAGTAACCTTACCCAGGGTTACTCTGCTACTAAGTGGCTGAGTCTGGGTTCAAATCCAGGTTGGTCTGATTTGACTGTTTGATCCACTCTCAAGGTGTCTCACTCACATGTCAGGTCAGTTCACACTGGGTTTTGGCAGGAAGCTATGTGGACTTCTCCCTAGGGTTGTTTGAGGGATCTCATGGCATGGCAGGCAGCATCCCTAGAACAAAAGACCAAAGACAGAGCAAGTTGGAAGTTTTAATGTCTTTTATGACCTCACTTCAGGAATCACATTCCATCATTTCTGCAACATCAGTCCAGCTCTCTTCATGTGGGAGGGGGACTAACTACACTGGAGCTTGAACACCTGGGGGCAAGAATCATTGAGTGTCACCTTGAAAGCTGGTGTTCAGTTGCATACTGATGTTCCCACTGTGAGCTGCAAGCTGTCCAATAGTCTGTTGTTTGTTCTCAAACCTGCTTATATCATTGTTACTCTAACAATATAATTTAATTAAATATTATGTAAACCAATGAAATGTAAGTGGGGAGGGAAAGCTGATATTTCCCTGAAAATTTATTGGAATCCATTAGGACACTTAATAAAGTTCTCTTGCTTAAAAATTGCTGTTAAATTAGGTGTACGTAAAGACTGTAAAATATAAAGGGAAGTCATAAAAAATCTAAAGCACTCAAATTGGTTTGCAAGTGTGTTTACATTATCACTGTGTTTCAAATAAGCCCAAATTAGAAATCATAGACACTGAATTATAAGTATGGTTTATATCATGAAAGATACTACAGATCCCAACAGGGAACCTAGGTTCAAAAAAAGTTAATCTACTTTAAAAGATGGATGCAAGAATGAACACTGTGTGTGTTAAAATAAAATGCTTTAAATACGTATGAATAATTTTATATGATTTCTTGCTTTGTGCAAGAATTAACTCATCGTTTACTGGTCTCATTTTTGTGTTGGAACAAGGGCTTTTAATTTATGAGATGTCCCACAAGTTCTTTCTTACCTGTTAATTATTACAAAAGGAAGTTTACCATATTGTGTTCTTTCAAGAGTCATAAATCAGTTTGGCAAATTGGCTTGCACTTGTAATCCCACCTCCCCAGAAGGCTGAGATGGGAGGATTGCTTGAGCCGAAAAGTTCAAGGCTGCAGTGAGCTATGATCTTGCCACTGTACTATAGCCTGGGAAACAGAGAAAGAGCTTGTCTCTAAAAAACAAACAAAAAACACAACAAAGAACAAAGCATAACAAAACAAGCCAAGAGTCCTATAAGTCATTACTTTTTTACAATACTATATTTATCAATTCTAAGATGCATAGTGTTCTACATTTTAACATTTCAGAAATCAAAATGCATTCTACGATGAGTGGCATTCTGTAACTTAATTGGCAGTATTTCTTCTGCCTTGTTGCTTCATAAGCTATAATTGTTGCCTCAGATTTGATAAAACGTGGTAAGTTTTATGGTTTTGTTTTTTAGAAAATACAGTAGTCCCCTTCTTATCAACAGGGGTACATTCCAGGACTCCCAGTGGAAGCCTGAAACTGCAGATAGTACATAACCCTATATATACTCTGTTTATTCCTATACATACATACCTATGACATGCATACATACCTATGTTAAATTTATAAATTAGGGACAGTAAGAGACTAACAACTATTAATAAAATAGAACAATTATAATGATATACTGTAATAAAATTTATTGTGAATAAATACATGTAGTGAATATGGTCTCTCTTGAAAAATATCTTATTGTACCATAAGCACCTATTTTCAAACTGTGGTTGATCGAGAGTATCTGAAACCACAGGAAGTGAAACTGGATTGGGGGGATTACTGTATGTTAAATTAATGTGAATCACTGGTTTGTTAGAGTTGAGTTGCGTATTTCTGCCCAGCTGTAGTTTGACTGACTCTGTCTCAACTTGCTAATAAAGTTTTATAAAGCAATGGCTTGATTTAAGAAGTGAGAAACTCATTTGATTTTCTTTCAATGAAGGTGGTAAATATCACATCTGTATGTCTTAGTTTTGTCATGTATAAAATGAGAGTTGATGTAAATTATTTCTAAAACTCCTTTTCAGCTTGTGCATCTCAAGATTCTGAGTCTTTTCTAGAAGAAACCAGAACTTCATACTTAATCTGTCTCATGTCTCATGTATTTTCAGGGTGTTCATAGACCCCCTAAGCTTGTTCCTGAACACTTCAGGATCCTTTGAGTTCAAGTTAAGCACCTCCTTGAATTTTGCTTCTTGTGTTTAGATTTTTCTGAGTGGTGGGTTTCGTTCCTTAAGGCTCAAGACTTTGCAAATAATCCCCTCCTTAGTCCTGTTAGAGTTCTTAGTACCATTTGCTCCAGCCATAGATTGGGTGTCCTGTTGTTAAGGGTGAGGGAGAAAATACAACAATACAGGGGAAACAAAAGCTCTCAAAATACTTTAATAAAATGATCTTTCTGCTATGAATAACTCATAGCTCTGCCAAATAGGGAAGATTTATTGATAGAAAAAGAAGATAGCTGTCACATTTCCAAGTTTTCCTAGCAGTGTTTGAAGATCTATAAAAGCTTTTTCTACCTGGAGGTGCAAAGTCTTGACAAAAACCTCAGGTACAGAGTCCATTAGGGAAACAGGGAAAGTACCAGGTCTAACGCTGTCTAAGTGCCTTGGACAGCTTGTTTTTATTTATTCCCTGTATATCTGCCATACTGATTGTTTTGTATCCCTAAGAATTACTGAAGGAAGGATCTACTGGCGTAACCATTTTTAAAAAGTGGGCTTCGTTTGTGCTGATGCAAAAATTTATGGATCACTTTCTCTGATGCTCATATTAGCGAATGTAGTAGTTCCCATCTGGACTAATCACTGAGCAGTCTTCCTCCCAGACTTCCCTAGTGTTTGGAGATTTTGCCACATGTCTTTTGTTGTTTTTAGTGGGCACCATAGTAGAAAACCCACCCACATTGGCCTGCCTCATCATTGTGACTTTGTACCAGATGGGTTTCACTTGGTGGCTTTTCTTTGTCCTTTGCAGAGCTGTTTCTTTCCTATGTCCCTCTTTTCCTATCTGGAGGGGGAGAGGAGTGGGAGTAGCAGGAAACAGTTTACATTTCCTCCAGTTTCATTAAATTAATTGCAGATGACCGGCTCCTTTAGAATCTAGAACTATCTTTAGAATTTGTTCTAGCAGTTATAGTATCTCCTTATTAAAGGATAGAAAAGATGATGAGTACATTTAAAAAATTCTCTAAAAATTTTATTTTAAATTTTCGTGGGTCCATAGTAGGTATATGTATTTATGGGGTACACAGACATGCAATGCATCATAATCACATCATGGAAAATCAGTATCTTTTCCCTCAAGCGTTTATCCTTTGTATTACAAACAATCCAGTTAAGAGGAGTACATTTTTCAGTGCACCATCATAATGGACGCTTTTAATTCAAAACAGGCTGATTTAGCGGCAGTAATGTGATACTTTCACTAAAGTGATAGAAAATCAACACTGATATGTACCAGGGAATCCCCTAAATATTTCTCTTAAAATAGTATTATTCATTTCACAGTGGGAAGATATTAAATATTTTATCCTATATATATATGGAGTTTTGTATTTTGCTAAACAGACAAGCTTTGAAGTCAGATGTGTGTTTTCATTTGTTTGTTTTTCGAGACAGGGTCTCACTCTCTCGCCCAGGCTGGAGTGTAGTGGTGCAATCTTGGCTCACTGTAGCCATGACTTCCCAGGCTCAGATGATCCTCCCACCTCAGCCTCTCGAGTAGCTGGGACTACAGTTGCATGCCACCATACCTGGCTAGCTTTTTGTATATTTTATACACATAGGGTCTTACTATGTTGCCCAGGCTGGTGTCGAAGTCTTCAGCTCAAGGGATCCTCCTGCTGGCCTCCCGTAGTGCTGGTATTACAGGCGTGAGCCACCATGCCAGGCCAAGATGTGTTTTAAATCCTGGTTTGTCACCCATGAGCCAAGAGAAGTTAGACAAGTTTTGTAGCCTTTCTGGGCTTCCACTTTCTGATCTATAAAAAGAGAATAACGATCCCTACCTTGTAGGAGTGTGGACTGATTAAAAGAAGTAGTGGATGAAATCACATAGTGTAGCCCCTGGCACACAGTAAGCACTGTATGAATGTTAGAATATTAGAGAGAAATCTATTTCAACAGAGGGCAAAGAAAAACAAGTAGAATTAAATTAAAAAATTTAAAATAATATGTAGATAAATATTTTCAAGTTATGATTAGTATTTTGGAAACTGAAAATATTATGGACTCATTCAATCAGGTGGAAGTATCCCTGAAATTTTCAGATAGATTGATTTAAAAGTAGCTTGAGAGTTGTGGTCAAAACCTCCTTCTTCTTCATGACCCATGAAGGATGAGAAAGACTGGCTAAGAAAACTGTTAGGATTATTTAATCCTCTAATTTGGAACATAATGTTATTTAATGTAATGAATAACTGACATGAGAAAATAACATTTCTGCTAATTTTCCTTAGATGCTCAGCTTCTGAAAGGGATTTTCTTAAAGAGATACTAAAGTCAGCTTTTTGTGAGTTCACTGAGGAAAATGGACTCCAACAAGAATTCTGTTGTCTTCTTTGTTGTTGTAAGACTTTTTTTTTAAACTTCACCTATTGTGAAAAGGACTTGAGCTGTCACGTGTGCACTATGTATAATTTGGCCCTTTAGTTCCTTTGTGAGAAGCCTAATCTAGCAGAGGAGTAGTACTTGAGAATGAAGTTACTTAAGTTTTTTGCTTTAGAAGATTCATTGTTTTCCTCAGTTTTCTGTCATATGACTTAGAACAAATATTTGGATTTGTAGCTTATTATAATGGAAGTGGTTTTAGGTGACATATGAGCTTTTATGTCTGGTAATATAATCTATTTTCTGAGTTGGTGGTTAAAATTGTAGATTGCCAGGCTCGTCCTCTGGAAATTCTGATTCGGTAGATCAGGATGGGGTCCCAAATCTGCAGGGTTTTTTTTGTGTGTTTGTTTGTTTTTAGCATGCACCCCATTTGAAAATCAGCCAACCCATTGGAAGTGTTGGCTAAAACTCATGGGTTTCGTGGAAGTGAAACTTAGCTTTTCTGTACCATAATACCTGAATTTGAGGAAACGAATGAGAGAGAATGATGTAAGAAGATAACAGGATCTAATGTCAGCTGTTTTTTTGTTTTTGTTTTTTTCTAATAAAGAGACAGGGTCATGCTATGTTGCCCAGGCTGGTCTCAAGTTCATAGTCTCAAGTGATCCTCTTGCCTCAGCTATCATCAGCTTTGATTAAACATTGTGTGCTGATGGCCTGTCTGCTCTCTTCGTGATACTACTGGCTGTATTTTGCTTAGTAATTCTTTCCACTTGCAACCAATAGTCATAATATTCCAGAGAGGAGGCCAATAAAGTGTCTGTCATCCATGAAAAATAAAAATCAACCAATTAAAAATGGAAACGTTTAGAAACAGATGGGGGCACTTGGACTCCTGATTGGGTATTGATAGCCTCTACGTCTATTAATAAGCAGGACATTGTACTTAACATGAGAATGATGATAATTATCCTTCAAGGGTGAGAAAGCCTATTGGTGCCCTGGACTCATAGATCTGTAAGACAGTGACAGTAGAGAGACTGCAGTCTGGACAGACCTGGATCAGATCCTATTTTATTGTTATTAATTGACTCGTGGGTAGAAGGCAGTTTATCTCCCTATTGAAGGCATACTGCAGATTGAAACTGTTGGTGGATGAGGCCATGGTTGGGGGACCTCTCTACATGGTTATCTTCTATTAATTACTGACTGATTTTAGGGCTCACATTACATGTTAACTCCCTACCAAAAGCAAATTTATCAGAGCAATTAAGTGATTGAAGGGAAGTCTTCCAGTTGTATTGCTAGGACAATTAATTCACCCACCTAATGTTTTTGAGGCCTGTCACAAAGTTCTGGAAATACTGTGGTAAGATTAGGAGACAAAACTGATGAGGAGACTGGCACTGATCGATTTAGTTCAACAAATATGTAATTACCAAGTGAGATATGCAAAAGGAGCAAGATTCCACAAGAGGATATGACAGAGGCATCTAACCAAGCATATTCATTATCTATTGCTAAGTTTTAAGGTAATTGCTTACTGAGAAAGCTAAAACGATATATATAATGATCTCACACAGTTTCTGAGGGTCAGGAATCCAGGGGTGGTATAGCTGGGTGGTCTTGGCTCAAGAACTCTCATGAGGATACAGCTGGCTGTCAGGCAGGGATACAGTCATCTGAAAGCATGGCTGGGGCTGAAGGATGGACTTTGATTATCACTTACATGGCTGTTGACAGGAGGCTTTAGTTCCTCACTATGTGTGGCTCTTACCACGTGGTAGCAGGCTTCCCCTAAAGTGAATACTCCAAGAGGAAGACAGAGAGAATGCACAGAACCAAGGTGGAAGGGACAGTGTCTTATAACCTAATCTTAGGGGTGGTATACTGTCACTTCTCCTATATTCTATTAGTCATCCAGACCAGTTTTGTGCACTGTGGGAAGACAATACACAAGAGTCTGAATACCAGGAAATGGGGCTCATTAATGGCCATCTTGGAGGTCAACAACATACCGAGTCTGGGGATTTGTTGGAAAGTTCTTCTGATAAGTTGCTGTTCAAGTTGACACACAAAGAATAAATAGGTGGAAGGAAGGGTACTTTGGTAGAGAGCCTTTCCCAGGTGGTCAGAGCATGGAATGTTCTGAAACAGTGAACGAAGGCCAGTGCGGATTGAGCAGAACAAGTCTGGAATCATATACTGAGAGATGATGCTGCAGCAGTTGGCAGAGACCAGACCATAAAAAGACATGTCCTTTTAGGTCATATTAAGGATCTTGTTCTTTGGAGACTCAAGCTGTTGGAATGACATAATCAGATTTACTTTGTGTTGGTTTTTACTTTTTAAAAAGATCTCTCTGCTTTCTGTAACAGTGTGGATTATAGGTAGGAAAGCCAGCTTGAAAGCTATTATAGTAGTCTAGGCAAAAGATCATGGTGGATGAGAACATTGGCAGGAGAAATTGTAGTGAATGCATGAAATATATGTAGGAGGAAAATTGTCAGAATTTAAAGACAAAGTGAAGAGAGTTGTCCAGGATGAATTCTCAGGCTTTAGCTTTTATAATGAGATGGATGCAAATGACATTCACTGATAATGAGAACTCTGAAAGCGGACCAGGCTTATGAAATACATTACAGAACTGATCTTGAAATTAGAGACATCACTATATGTAGTGAGTAAATGTCTCAGGTGGTTCAGGGCATGGGGACCAGCAGGGAGGTGTTTCCAAGAAAAATGTAATTCTAGTCTAAGCGACAAAAGCATGTTGCATTTTTAAAGCCATATGACAAATTTGGTTTTTAACTTTAATTTGTGTAAGTAGCTAATGTCTGAAAAAGTACATCAGAGATTTCTTGGTGTTTCTTTTTTGATGATCATTCTTGTCTTTCAAAGTGAGAAGATGCAATCTTTTAAGTACCAGCTTATGTTTTGAAGTGTTAAGGTCCATTGGGATGTACTAGTTCAGGTCTCTATTTCTCTGTTCCACTACTTCCAAACTAATTCACTAACTCTCTCTCATACAATCTCTCCCTATCACAGAAACACACATACATTCTTATTTGTCAAAGAATCAAGCATAACGTGTCATAAAATTATAACATTTGAGAGTCCGCAGAGACCAACAGCTGATCATTCTTACATTCTAGGCAAGAAACATGTTAAGTGAATGCCTATTTTCCATCAGGCTCTGTATCAAGGGTGTTTGGTTTTTTGTTTGTTTGTTTTGTTTTGAGACAGGGTCTTGCTCTCTCAGGCTGGTGTGCAGTGGCATGAACATGGCTCACTGTAGCCTCAACCTCTGGTCTCAAGCGACTCTCCTGCCTCAGCCTCACAAGTAGCTGGGACTACAGGCACGCATCACTATGCCTGGCAATTTTCTTTTATTTTTTTGTAGAGACGGGGTCTCACCTTGTTGCCCAGCCTGGTCTTGACCTTGGCTCAAGTGTTCCTCCAGCCTTGGCCTTGCAAATTGCTGAGATTACAGGCATGAGCCACCATACCAGGCTGGGTGTTCATATTTTTTTAAATGGCACCACCTCTCACCTATCAAAGATCTACTATGTTCAAGCAGTGTTCTAGGCATGTGCTACATATCAGGCATTGGACATAGGAGCTCACCTCCCCATCCACTCCTATGAGCAAAAGGCAGAGAACAGGAGCCATATCCTGTCCCTAATGTGAGGAGATATGACAAGAGCAGATGAATTTGACATGGCAGTAGTGGACAGGATAAGACTTATAAAGCATGGCCTCATAGCTATTCTGAGGCAGAAGGGAATCCGGAAAATACTATGTTAACCATGATATTAGGGATTATTGTCTTGTTTTGTTCATAGCTGATTCCCCAGCCTCTGGAAGGGCCTAGCATGGGTGGGCCTTTAAAATACTTTTGTTGAAAAAATTGAATGAGTAAATCACCATTTAAAAAAACCTTTTAATTTCGAAATAATTTAGACTTAGAGAAAAGTTACAAAAATTGTATGGTGTGTTCCCATTTATTCTCCTCTCAGCTTTCCCTAATGTTGACATCTTACATAACCATGGTATCATGATCAAAATCAGGAAATTAACATTGGCTGTTAACTAAACCATGTACTATTAACATGTACAGTACTATTACCTAAACCGTGACTATTTGGAGTTCACCATTTTCCCCTCCACTAATGTCCTTTTTGTGTTGCAGGATCCAATCCAGTGTCTCACATTGCATATCTTTGTCATGTCTCCAACGGAGACAGTTCCTTAGTCTTGCCTTTTCTTTCATGATGTTGACACTTTTGAAGAAATGTTCTGGTTAGTTATTCCATAGAATGCCCTTCAATTTAAATCAGGGTTGTCTGATGACTGAGGGTTCTTTGTGCTAGAAAGATTTCATGAAGGAAGTGGGACCTTTGGTGGGTTTGATGTAGGTATGAGACTTGGATGGACAGAAGGGTAGAAAGAGGATTTTTCAGGCAAAATGAACTGTGCCTAAAAGTATCTATTCTGGAGCACTTTGGTGTCGTGTTGCTTCTTCTTTGCATGTGTAAATGATGGGTAATCTTAGCTGACTCATTAAGAGGTGATCACCCTTGTCCAGCTGCCCTGATGCTTTGCGTCTTCTCTTTTTCCCATCGGTAAGAAAGTAAGAAGGTCTTCTTGGTTTATGCTCAACCCCAGCCTCCAACAGACTCTTTGTTGTTGGATTCAGGCTTTGGTTTCCTGGGTGTCAGAGCTGATGTGCCTCTTGTCATCTTTTACCAGACTTTATTCAGATCTTCTCTAGTCTAGGGATATAGAATCATATGTTTATTTTGATGATTATTACTGTTATTTTGCTAAGATTTAGCAAGCACTGCATGACTCTATATCACATAGTGTCCAAAGTGACTCTTGACCATGCCTTCTCAAAGGGAAGTGATGTCTCTCCTAAGGGAGGTGAATACTGGTTCTTAGGGAGTGAAACAAAACTTACCCTTTTTATGTAGAAAGTACAGATCTACCTACAATACCTAAACAGATACACAGTATATCTGTGGTATTACAATTTCACTGGAAAGCAGGGGTTGATTAGGAGAAAAAAATCTAAAAAAGCTCATTGCTTAGAGCAATAACGAAGAAAAGGGTGAGCAACACTACTGTAGTCCAAATGATTTGCCTATATTGTCTCATTTAATTTTATAACATTACCTCGAGGAAAGTATTCTCAGTTTCTTCATTTGTATTTTGTAATAGAGATAATGAGAATTAGCGAAACTGAGAATTAGCCCAAGTGAGTATGGATCATGGGGATACCCACTCAGGACAGACAGACTGCAGAGTCCAAGGTCTAAACATAGTTCATTGCTGTCCATTTGTAACCTTACTCACATTAAAAAACAAATAGAAAGTCCATGGAAAAAATATATAGCATATCCTAAAACCAGGGAAAAACTTTTGGACGCTTATTCATTCATTTGTCTTAATATGTCCCCTTGCACCACTGTTATTAGGGCTGATAATTATAGTGCACTCTATATACACTTGCAACATTGATGTCAGGATTCTGGTCAGGCACAGGTCTGACCATCATCACCGTGTCTGTTCACTGTTACATCTCCATTGTCTAGAACAATGCAGCACATATGAAGTGCTTTAAAAAAATGTGTTGAGTGAATAAAGGAGACAGGATGTTATATTAAAAAAAATTTTTTTTTGAAGCCAAACTGAATTCATTCTGTTTAATGTTAGGGCAATACTGTTTACACTTAAAAAATAAATGAACATGACCAAAATGTAGGACAAGACTCATACCTACCACAGAGAATGTAAGTTCTGGGTGGCCAAGTGAGTTTGATGTGGAAACTACCTCTAGCTACTTACACTCCAAATGTATGACTTAATATTGTTATACCATGCATAGCTGATAGATTAAATCAGACTTAATTTTTCCATCCATCTTCAGGGGCTCAAAAAAAAAAAAACCCAACAACTCAGTATTGTTATTTTAAATAGAATGGTATTAATGCAGTTGAGTGAAGTTATAATTAAGGCATCTTTTTTTCTTTTTCATCTGAGTATCAGGAATAGCTATTTATGTTTGAAGTGGGGACTAAACATCCCTTAGATGTATTACCACACTGAACAGATCAGCAAAAACCTCAAGTTGCTGGAGGATATAATTCCCTCTCCTGGAGAAATTTTACGTTTACCATCTGTGAACAGGAGACATAAGTTAATCAGGATATTACACAAAACCTATGAATTCATCTCATAATTAAACCAAGGCATAACACATGCATCTGGTTGAAGGTTCATATGTCATGTCAAGAGTGGCTGTGGAATGAATTAAGTTAGATTTCCTAAACTTCCCTCTATAGGCAGATGCAAATTTCAGTTTTCACAGGCCCTTCCCGAAGTAAGTAATTCATAGGATCAGGGCCCCAAGAAAAGCTAGATTTGCTCAAAGGAGGCCCATTTTCATCTATATGAGTGCAGACAGACAAAAGAATGGTGACATCACCACCAAGCCCTCATTTTCTTGTCCCCAGTTGCATTTACCCATAGTCTTGAGAGGGCTTCTAAGAAAATCTATCATGAGTGCAAATGAAACTAGCAAGTTGTGTAGCTCAGAATCCAAGAGTGGTTAGGAATTTTGCTGGCTGCTTCAAAGGATAAGCCACTCTTTTACCCCTGTATTAAATGGAAGCTTCTTTTGGAAATGGGTTCAAATACCTTTCTTCTCTAAATCACTGTTTGCTTTTAATTCTCATTTTCCCACTCCCCTGAAGCTTATAAGATTTGGCATAATTAGATGTTCATGTTGGGAAATTGGAACAGGGACACACACACACACACACACACACATATACACACTCCTGAGCTGAGCCCTATTACCTGGACAGGCTATACTCCAATCCTCTTCATCAGAGAGGGTGGGTGCTTCAGGGCTTCTAATTACAGGCTTTCTGCCTCCTAACCCTCAGCCTTTGAGAACCCTCTCAGCAGGAATGCCGTGTACTACAGACACTCCATTCCACACAATGAATGACCTAATATAATTATTTGAAATTGAAAATCACTTTCACTCTGACAGGAATATCTCACTGCCTCCCCCACTTTGGAGTTAGCAACTTACACATTCCTTTTCTGCCTCTTATCAGCATCAGGCTTATCTAGTCCTCTGATGAGCCTCACACAGGGAAATTGTGCCAGCTTTGCTTTGGTGAACCTCTCATGTCAAATTACTCCTCTTTGTCTGCTTTAAAAAGAGACAGGAGTAAATGTGATGTTACTCACTCTCTTAGCTAATGCATTTATGCATTTCCACACTTGTGAAGGAAGGTCTGTTTCAGATGCTTAGTGTGGATTGTATAGTCTTCTGCTTCTGTAAGTCACATGGAAAAATCATTCTAGTATTATGTGAAGTATAACAAATAATTGCTTTTGGCTTTCTTCTTGGGTGTGTTAGTCCATTTTCACACTGCTATAAACTTCCCTGAGACTGGGTAATTTATAAAGGAAAGTGGGCCGGGCGTGGTGGCTCACGCCTGTAATCCCAGCACGTTGGGAGGCCGAGGCGGGCGGATCACGAGGTCAGGAAATCCAGACCATCCTGGCTAACACAGTGAAACCCTGTCTCTACTAAAAACACAGAAAGTTAGCCACGCGCAGTGGTGCGTGACTGTAATCCCAGCCACTCGGGGAGCTGAGGCGTGAGAATCGCTTGAACCAAGGAGGCAGAGGCTACAGTGAGCTAAGATCGTGCGACTGCACTCCAGCCTGGGTGACCGTGTGAGAGTCCGTCTCAAAAAATAAAAATAAAAAAGGAAAGTGGTTTAATTGACTCACAGTTCCTCATGGCTGGGGAGTCCTCAGGAAACTTAGAATCACGGCAGAAGGGGAAGCAGGCGCCTTAACAAGTCAGCAGGAAAGAGAAGCAAGCGAAGGGAGAAGAGCCCCTTATAAAACTGTTAGATCTCCTGAGAACTCACCATCATGAGAACAGCATGGCAGAAATCGCCCCCATGATCCAGTTACCTGTCTCCCTCCACACATGGGGATTACAGGTCTCTCCCTGGACACATGGGGATTACAATTCCAGATGAGATTTGGGTGGGGACACCGAGCCAAACCTATCATTGGGAATTCCATTTCTTTTTAAGACAGGTTCTCTGTTGCCCAGGCTGGAGTGTAGTGGCACAATCACAGCTCAGTGCAGCCTCAGACTCCTAGGCCCATGCAATCCTCTCACCTCAGCCTCCCAAGTAGCTGGGACTACAGGTGCATGCCACCACGCCCAGCTAATTTTTGTATTTTTTTTTTTTTTTGGTAGACATGGGGTCTCCCTCTGTTGTCAAAGCTGGTCACAAACTTGGGGGCTCAAGTGATCCTCCTGTCTTGGCCTCCCAAATTGCTGGGATTGTAAGCATGAGCTATGGTGCTTAGCCTTGGGAATTCTATTTCTTCTTGCCATTCCAGGCAGTGATGTGAGCATGCTGGGGGTTAATCCCAGTTTAGTCAAATTGATTATTTCCCATCACTATTGCTGTGGTCCACCTGAAACTAAAACTAAAGTTGTATATGAATAAAAGGAAGAGCTGCCCGGACGTGACAGGTTCAAACAGGGCTCTCTGGGATTTTCTTCTTGGCCTAGAGAGTCCAATTTCTTTCAAGTTTTATTCTTGCCAGTGAAGAGGTGAGATATCATCCAGAACTCAAAAGGGTGTGATGCCCTCTTGGCCTTAGAAGTTTACTAAAAACAGTAGCATGGAGAGACCAACATCCAGGACTTTGAACTTGGACTGACCTGGGGCATTGCTCCAGCATTTCTTAGCTGAGTGGCCTTTGGCAATTACTTAACCTCTCCGAGCTTTGTCTTTCTGATCTTTAATAAAAAGACAAATACTTAACCCCCTCCTGGGGTCTCTTGAGGGTAAGATTCATCAGATTTGAGGCTAAAGAGTAGGACCAGGATAGAAACTTAAGGGCCCTTGAATGCAGAGCTAATGTGGGTAGCTTTTCTTCTATGGAATGGGGCCAGCAGAGGTTTCCACTGAGAAGAGGGAAGATGTGATTCTGTCTGTATTAACCAAACTGCCAGGTGGTGGACCCAGAACACACAGGCTTTTAAAATGTTCTGTACCAGAAGATAATTTTTTGGCTCATAGTAATCACTTAATAAAATGGCAGATGCTATTTAATGATAATCATAAGTAAAATAGTGATGATGATGATGATAATGAAAGGTTCAGCTCTCTTCCTGCTGTATTTCGAAGTCAACCCCACACTCCAGTGTTTGACCGGCACCTCCCTATTCATTTCAAGGTGGTAGCAGCTCTTGGTGGGCCCCTCTTACCCTGGCTACCCAGGGCCAGAACCATGTGACTCCCCTCCCCTAGTGGGTGCCCTGAAAGCCATAGTTGTCCCCCACCCCCACCCCCGTCCAAGGCCCTGTGGATAGGGGCGGGCAGGCAGTCGCGCACTCCCGGGGGGCGTGTAGAGGGGTACCAGCCGCAGCCCGGAGTGTGAATAGCGCTCATTGACGCCGCTGCCGCCCGAGCGGGCTGGGGACACCCTGGCCGAGCCTACTGCCTGCGAGCCCCATAAAAGGAGCAGCTGCTGCCGGGCCGCTCAGACGCGCGGGGATGAGGCGGGCGGTCACCGAGCGCGCGCCTGGGCTCCGGCAGTGACCGAGGCGAACTTCGGGGCCGCTCCGGGGCGCGCAGGTAACGGTTTTGTCCTTGGGTTTGGAAGTGACAGCAGGAAGAGGGGAGGGGAGGGGGTTAGGAAGGGAGGAAGGAGACTGGGCGGGAATGAGGAAGAGGGAAGACGGAAAGAGGGAGGAAAGGGAAGGAAGGAGAAGGCGAGGAAGTGGCCGCGCCGGGGAGCGGCTGGAACGCGCTGCACTTGCCGCCCGCCCGGGCGTTCAAGTTCCCCCCTCCCGCCTCCCCATGCTGGCGGTCGCGTCCCTCCCGCACCCGGCGCTCGCAGCTCGGAGGCTCCAGACAGCCATGTTTCTTGGGCGAGCATCTCGGCCCGCGCCCCAGAGCGCAGGGCCCGAGCAGGGGCCGCCTTGGCTGCGGCGCCAGGGCAGGTGCAAGGAGACGCGGGCGGCCCATCAGCCGCAGGCTCGTTCCGCCTAGGGCCGGGGTCCCTTGGAGTACAGTTTACTTTGGCTCCAGTGGGTTGAGAGCCAGGTTCCCTTCCCCCTTGCTGCCTCCCGTTCCCGCCGTCCCCGCTTCCCTGGCCTGCTGCCACTTAATGAACTGTTGGCTCACCCCACCCGTCCAGTAGCCTGCATTTTGAGCTTAAGAGTGTTGTTTGCAGCCGGGCATGGTGGCTTTCACCTGTAATCCCAGTACTTTGGGAGACCGAGTTGGGCGGATTACTTGAGGTCATGAGTTCGAGACTAGCCTGGCCAACATGATGAAACCCCGTCTCTATTCAAAATACGAAAATTAGCCGGGCGTGGTGGCGCATGCCTGTCGTCCCAGCTGCTAGGGAGGCTGAGGCAGGAGAATAGCTTGAACCTGGGAGGCAGAGGTTTCAGTGAGCTGAGATCGCGCCACTGCACTCCAGCCTGGGCGAGACGGAGAGACTCCGTCTCAAAAAAAAAAAAAAAAAAGAGTGTTGTTTGCATAAAGCTGGGCTCAGCTGGAGCAAATGGAGAGGAATTGAAAAGGGAGGCCCTTTTGTGCAGAGCCTTATTGTAGAGCCACTTTTCTCCCCTGGCCCTGAGTCTCTGGTGGTCCCCAGTGCAGGGAGAGGGGATGGTAGGGTGCCTAGGCCTTCTTGCGAGCTGTGTGCCAGCTGCCCCTCTTGTCCCTCATTGGGATGCTTCATCTGTGGGCGGAAGGCTCCTCTGAGGTGGTGAGAGTCTCATTTCACCTGGGATGCCCCCAATACCCCATGGCTCTAGTTTCTGTGGCTTCCCTGCTCACTCACAGGAAATGTAACTTCTGGCAATCAGGCCTGTTTGCCATGAGCAGAGCTTCTTCCTCCAGAGCAAAGCGTATTCACATCAGACTGAGTGGGTTCCAGTCTGCAGAGCTGGTTATTGCTGGTTATTGCCACAGGGCTGCAGGAGGTTATTGGAGACCTTTGCTTGAGGAGCTCTGGGATGGTAGTTTTGGAGTTCCTCAATTACTTCATTTACTCCTCATTTGAACATTGTTCTTAACTTTTCTTCATTGTTCTAAGCTCCTAATGAACTTCATAGTTGACCTTTTTTCTCAACATGTGGTATGTTTGAACTCCAGGCTCTGCCCTGAGTCTGGGATAGAACATACCTGATTGTAATTCTGTTATGGAGTGAATATGGGCAAATAACCATAGTTGCAAGCTGTATGGAGTACCTAAACATAGGGCAAACACTGCTATCAGCTCTTCATATATGTATTCCTCTTCAATACACTCAGCCACCAAGAATATCGTTCCCACTAAACAGATAAACAGAAGTGGGATTTGTCCAGTGCACACAGCTACCATGTGACTGTGCTCGGATTTGAATCTAGGCAGTAGCCCTCCAGAGCTCCTGCTTTTAACCCTGCTTCTTTGCAGAAAGTGGGCAGTACAACTTCTCCATGGTTTCATTCTGGGGTACCTTGAGGTGACAAAAAAGAATACCCAGCTGTGGAGTAGGTAGATGTGGGTTGAATAATGGATCCCACATTTATAAAAATCATAAGGTAACCTGTATAAATCCTACATGATATGTTATACTCTGATAATAGATATAAAATGCCATCTCATAATTTATAAGCAGATATTATCAGATGTATTTAGAAGTTACAATAGTGTCATACCCTTTATAGAGATTTTAAAGCAGAGGCTGTCTACGCTGACATTCAGCTCTATCGCTTAGGGGTTGAATTAACGTGGCAAAGTATCTAAGCCACTGTAAGAGTCATCTTTCCTATCCTTACATTGAGTTATTTTGCATAAGAGATGCACTTAAAACAGCACAGAGCCTGGTACACATTTTAGGTGCTCAAGAAATCTTGGGGTTATTGTTTTATAAGTCAGCATGGACTCTTGTATTGGTTATGTATTTATTTTGTAAGATGGATTGATGTAACAGTGGTTCAGCGTTACTACTTCAGCTGCAGTGCATCATAGACCTTCTATGAATGTTAGCTTACATACATGTACATGCATCCTCACATGTATGCATATACACAAATGCATACATATATACACATATATACACATACACAGTGCCCAGAAGGTCTACATTTGAAATTATAAGACCTTAGTGAATTCTGACTTGTTCAGTAAGGGCTCTGTTTTTCTTGGCAAAGCAATCATTGACTTTTTTTTAAGGGTTAGAGAAACTTCAAAGTTAATTTTAAAGCTGTCTGAAAACCAGCTGGGAGAATTAACACCACACCTAACAGTTGCAAGGAAAAAAAATGGATTGACTATGACATTTACTTTCTTCATAGGCTGTTAAAAACTGTAAGGTAATTTGCTAAACTGTTGCAAATAATCAACTGGAATCTTAACTTAGTTAAACAATTCTTGAATGAATATCTTCTCTGATGTGGTTTTATAGATGTTGATAAGTGAAAACTAAGTCATTGAATGAGGCATTTTCAAAATACAGCCTTGACATAGATGAACGTGTTTTCAACAGTTGTTCAGGGTTTGGCCAAAATATTTGCTTATAAAAGAAGAGGATGCTGCAAGCCCAATGTTTATAAAAAAGAATGTGCAGAGTAGAAAGCAAACTGAATGTTGATCCATAAAGGACTGTACATTGTAGCATGTACTTACAATAGAGTGAATATGCAGTTATCGAAATAATGACGTATTGTTTATATGCTGTATGGAATGGCCCATTGAGATACCACCTCCATGGGGGCAAGAGTTTTGTCTGTTTCGACTGCTTTTTTAGTGGTTCCTAGAATAATTGCTGAATGACAAGTAAATGAACGAGTGAATATTGTTCAACGAGACAAAGCAAAGTATTTAACAGCGTCTATAGTTAGTGGCCATTTATGATTTTAAATGTATGTTTATATGCAATTGTGCGTGTGCATAGAAAACATTGGTTGTTTCTGGGGAGGGACTGGAAGGCTAGGGTTGGGACAGAGGGAGATTTATTTTTGTAGTTTGAGTGTGTGTGTGTGTATGTGTGTGTGTGTGTGTGTGTGTTATCATACCCCATTATGCCCATGTACTAATTAAAAATAAAATTTCAGAGGACCTGGTTCCCCTGAGTTTGGTCTTATTTTTTATTCTGCATAACCTACCCTTTCTGTGACCCGTTTACTACATACAGGCTGTTTAATTTTCTCGCCATGGCTAAGTGCCTGCAAGCTTTTGATGGGATCATCACATTTTTTTGAGGGGAAGGGTGTCTACTAGATGGAATTCCTATAAAATAAATGGTGCATCATCCTGCCTGTAGAGATTGCTCATGAGGGAGGCCTCTGGAGAAGTCTTCATGGACCTCTGACACCTTAGATCAAGCTTGGTCCTTCTTAGGAACTCTGTAGATACTTAAGACTGAATAGATAGCTACAATATGAGTCATCTAAGAATTTATAATTTCATCACAATAAAGGCCTGTCTGAAAGTAAGGAAGTTTTACGTCACTATGGGTACTTCCTGGCCTTTGACACACATCTTATGTACAATTCCACTATTCTGACCTCTTGTAATTAGGTCTTTTAAGGTAGTCTCCAAAGTGTGAAATGACCCATGAGAATACAGGAAGAAGTCCTCAGGAGTTCCATGTATATACATTTTTAAAATGTTACCTTTTTAATATCATATATACACCACATGTTACTGGTATGCCATCTCTCTCTCTCTCTCTTTGGCTGAACCATCAAAAGTAAGTTGCTGACATTATGCCACTTCACCTTTGCCCACATTTTCCATTTCTCAAGTTTCTTTTAAATTACTCTATTTTGGGATAGGTGTTAAATTTTTTGCTTTCTCATGGATTTGTCAGAAGTGACACATTATGAGGGGATGCGTATTTTAAGAGTTGTGTCTGAAATTTTCATATGTGTCCATTTCTAAGATTTAGGTCTTAATTTCCGTCATCTCTAACCATTTTGGTAAACTGAAACTAATGCACAAGTTTCTGTTGCAGCCCGCCCCTTTCCAAAGATATAGATCCTCCTGCACTAGATGGGATTGATATAAATGACAGTGATGGTGAAGATATTAGCAACACGGTAACATGCATGTGGCTGTTTATATTTATAAATCACACTCACATGTATTACTTAATCTACAAAATAACCCCATCAGGTTTGCATTATGTTTGTTTTCAGAAATAACCCTAATCATACTACCTGCCTCTGAATATTTCTGACAGCTTATATATTCTTTGCTATTCAGGAACTGGCCCGGTGCTATCAGTTAGGCATTGGGGTTGCTCGTGGCTTGGTGATGGATCAGAACAAAAACGAGACCCCTGGTAATCATGCCTTAACACAGACAAAACATGAAAATTGTCCAAACCACAAAAAAGACCACACATCCTCCCATTCTGGCTAGTATGAGTGACTGCTGCTTCTTTAAATATTAGAGTTGTAGCATTGCTTCCTTCTTTCTGCATGCTAGCTAAGATGTATTAGGAAACACAATCATGGAATTACCTCCATGTCTTAACAGCATCTAGTGTAGAACAAAGCCCTACTTCTTTGAACCCTCCCCCAAATCACATAAAATTACCCAACACATGCACAAATCCTATAAAAGTTCTTTGCAATCTCCTCTTTCTGAGATCCCCCAGTTCCCCACAGTGTGCATTATCCCTGCTGCATTGAGTGATACGTTGACTAGCACAACTACAGGTATGTTCCTAATGGTCTTGGAAGCATTTGCTGTTTAGTTGTTTACAAACAGAAGAACTTTGCAGAGTCATTGGGTAGTATTTTATGGTAAAATACAGCATTTTAAAATAAAGTAGTCATCATTTATTATAATTTGTAAAATATAAAAATATAAAAGGCACCAAGAATAAAAGAAAAATATGCATTAATTTTATAATCCAGTAATAATCATGAATATCTGGATATATCTACTTTATATATCTGCTTCTGTGTCTACTACACCTCTCCCTTTCCCCATATATACTCACACACATATACACACTTGTACACATAAGACATAGATAATTGGTATTATCCTGTGTATGTAGTTTTTTATCCTGCTTTTTTTGTTTAACATGATTATCATGACTATTTCTTATATAATCTGATTTTCCTCCAAATATATCTTTAATCAATAGTATCTTGTCATATGAGAATAGAAAGGTGTTCATTCATTATTCTGTCTAAAATGATTGGTTTTTCCTTTTTAAATAGCTGTGATAAACATCTTCCTGTGTTTTATTATTATTATACTTGTAAGTTCTGGGATACATGTTCAGAATGTGCAGATTTGTTACATAGGTATACACGTGCCATGGTGGTTTGCTGCACCCATCAGCCCGTCATCGACATTAGGTATTTCTCCAAATGCTATCCCTCCTGTAGCCCCCCCATCCCCGACAGGCCCCAGTGTGTGATGTTCCTCTCTCTGTGTCCATGTGTTCTCATTGTTCAACTCCCACTTATGACTGAGAACATGTGGTGTTTGGTTTTCTGTTTCTGTGTTAGTTTGCTGAGAATGATAGTTTCCAGCTTCATCCATGTCTCTGCAAAGGACATGAACTCATCCTTTTCTGTGGCTGCATAGTATTCCATGGTATGTATGTGCCACATTTTCTTTATCCAGTCTATCATTGATGGGCATTTGGTTTGGTCCCAAGTCTTTGCTATTGTGAATAGAGCTGCAATAAATATACATGAGCCTGTGTCTTTGTAGCAGAATGATTTATAATCCTTTGGGTATATACCCAGTAATAAGATTGCTGGGTCAAGTGGTATTTCTGGTTCTAGATCCTTGAGGAATTGCCACACTGTCTTCCACAATGGTTGAACTAATTTAGACTCCCACCAACAGTGTAAAAATGTTCCTGTTTCTCTACATCCTCTCCAACATCTGCTGTTTCCTGACTTTTTAATGATCGCTATTCTAACTGGTGTGAGATGGTATCTCATTGTGGTTGTGATTTGCATTTCTCTAATGACCAGTGATGATGACCTTTTTTTCACGTTTCTTGGCCACATAAATGTCTTCTTTTGAGAAGTGTCTGTTCATATCCTTTGCCTACTTTTTGATGGGGTTGTTTGTTTTCTTTTCTTGTAAATTTGTTTAAGTTCCTTGTAGATTCTGGATATTAGCCCTTTGTCAGATGGATAGATTGCAAACATGTTCTCCCATTCTGTAGGGTGCCTGTTCACTCTGATGGTAGTTTCTTTTGCTGAGCAGAAGCTCTTTAGTTTAATTAGATCCCATTTGTCAATTTTGGCTTTTGTTGCCATTGCTTTTGGTGTTTTAGTCATGAAGTCTTTGCCCATGCTTATGTCCTGAATGATATTGCCTAGGTTTTTTTCTATGGTTTTATGGTTTTAGGTCTTATGTTTAAGTCTTTACTCCATCTCGAGTTAATTTTTTTATAACGTGTGAGGAAGGGGTCCAGTTTCAGTTTCTGCATATGGCTAGCCAGTTTTCCTGGCACCATTTATTAAATAGGGAGTCCTTTCCCCATCGTGTGTTTTTGTCAGGTTTGTCAAAGGTCATATGGTTGTAGATGTGTGGTGTTATTTCTGAGGCCTCTGTTCTGTTCCATTGGTTTATGTATCTGTTTTGGTACCAGTACCATGCTGTTTTGGTTACTATAGCCTTGTAGTATAGTTTGAAGTCAGGTAGTGTCATGCCTCCAGCTGTGTTCTTTTTGCTTAGGATTGCACTTTTTTGGTTCTATATGAAATTTAAAGTAGTTTTTTCTAATTCTGTGAAGAAAGTCAATGGTAGCTTGATGGGGATAGCATTGAATCTAAAACTTACTTTGAAAAGTATGGCCATTTTCACGATATTGACTCTTCCTATCCATGAGCATGGAATGTTTTTCCATTTGTTTGTGTCCTGACTTATTTCCTTGAGCAGTGGCTTGTAATTCTCCTTGAAGAGTTCCTTCACATCCCTTGTAAGTTGTATTCCTAGGTATTTTATTCTCTTAGTAGCAATTGTGAATGGGAGTTCACTCATTATTTGGCTCTCTTTGTCTATTATTGGTGTATAGGAATGCTTGTGATTTTTGCACATTGATTTTCTATCCTGAGACTTTGCTGAAGTTGCTGATCAGCTTAAGGAGATTTTGGGCTGAGACGATGGGGTTTTCTAAATATACAATCATGTCATCTGCAAACAGGGACAATTTGACTTCTTCTTTTCCTAATTGAATACCCTTTATTTCTTTCTCCTGCCTGATTGCCCTGGCCAGAACTTCCAACACTATGTTGAATAGGAGTGGTGAGAGAAGGCATCCCTGTGTTGTTCCCATTTTCAAAGGGAATGCTTCCAGTTTTTGCCCATTCAACATGATATTTGTTGTGGGTTTGTCAAAAATAGCTCTTATTATTTTGGATACATTCCATCAGTACCTAGTTTTTTGAGAATTTTTAGTATGAAGGGGTGTGGAATTTTATCAAAGGCCTTTTCTGCAACTGTTGAGATAATCATGTGGTTTTTGTCATTGGTTCTGTTTATGTGATAGATTACATTTATTGATTTGCGTACGTTGAACCAGAGTTGCATCCCAGGGATGAAGCTGACTTGATAGTGGTGGATAAGCTTTTTGATGTGCTGCTGGATTCGGTTTGCCAGTATTTTATTGAGGACTTTGCATCAATGTTCATCAGGGATATGCACCTGAAATTTTCTTTTTTTGTTTTGTCTCTGCCAGGTTTTGGTATCAGGATGATGCTGGCCTCAAAAAATGAGTTAGGGAGGAGTCCCTCTTTTTCTATTGTGTGGAATCGTTTCAGAAGCAATAGTATCAGGTCCTCTTTGTACCTCTGTTAGAATTTGGCTGTGAATCTATTTGGTCCTGGGCTTTTTTTGGTTAGTAGGTTATTAATTATTGCCTCAATTTCAGAACTTGTTATTGGTCTTTTCAGGGATTCGACTTCTTCCTGGTTTAGTTTTGGGAGGGTGTTTGTGTCCAGGAATTTGTCCATTTCTTCTAGGTTTTCTAGTTTATTTGTGTAGAGATGTTTATAGTGTTCTCTGATGGTAGTTTATATTTCTGTGTGATCAGTGTTTTAATATATGTTCAGATTTCAGTTTTTTTCTTTAGGATAGATTTCCCTTGGAAAGTATATATCTTTTCAAACTTTTTTATGTCTTGTCTGATTATTTTTTAAAAATTGTTTTTGATACATACACCATCCAGATTTAGTAACAGTTGGGCCCTGGGGCTTGCTGCATCACGGGGAGCCCTGAATCCCTCTCTCAGCCTGGCTGCTTTTCCCAGCACATCTGCTTCCTTCCTCTCTCACAGCAGACTGGTTATTATATTTTACCAACATGGCTGCATTTGCAGTCACCACGTGGAAGAAGGGAGAGAGGCACTTACCAGTGAAGGAAGAATGATTGTGCATTGAGGATGCAACCCAGTGTGTATGAACTAAAACCTCTTTAAGGGCATACTCTGATGAATCATTACCTCTTTCTTAGCACCTGGCAAGCAGCTTTGTGAAATGCTCTGTCCAATAGATAGTTTTTGAATAAATATAAGAAGTCCATTTTAGATGTAAAGCAACCTGCAGTATCAAAAATCCTTTTAATAAAATACAACCCACTCTCAAAACAAATGTAAAAATTGATAGCCCCCTATATTTTTAAAATATATATTCATTCTACCATCCTGCAGGTATTTATTGAGGGTCTCTGTTTGCCAGGCACTTTTTTAGGCACTGGGAATATAGTAGTGAATTCAACCAAGCTTGCATTATGGAGCATGAATATAGAAAAAAACACCCAAAATAAATATAAAATGCCAGGAAGTGATATATGCTGTTATGTAAAATAATGAATCAGGGTGAGGGGGGTAGAGAATAAAGGGGTTTGATGTAATTTTAGATACAGTAGTCCAGGAAGGCATGTATAAACTAAGAAGTCTGTCTCCTATTGGTTGTGATTACTGATCTAGAATATTCCTTTTAGCTTAGAAGTTACTGAACATAACATATAGCATAAGTTGTTAATAGCATAAGTTGCTGTTGTATGTGGTTTGTGACTTTTCCTTTGAGCCTATCTTGATGTTAAGCACTTTCCATATGTTTAATATTCCCATTGATCTTATGAGAAAGCTGTTAAGCCTTTTCTGTGGAAGTGAGTGTAGGGGAAGTGAGAGAGGTTACCTTACTTGCCTGAGTTCAGGTAGTAAGTGGCAGAGCTGATCCTGAAATCCAAACTTTGTTTAAAGCCCCTGGAAACCTATCATTAGCAAGGACTGAGAAGCCTAGGGTTAGTGCTCTCCCAGGTTCCTGAGGCTAAGAAGGAAAATGCACTTGTGGTCAAAACTACTGTGGTGAAAGGTTAATTAGAAAGCATTGGTATGTAAACTGTATTTATATTGACGACAGACTGCTTTTGTTTCCAGAAAGTGGGTAAAGGCACAGGCCTCTCTTCATATGCTAAATAGTTGCCACAGTCTGCTAGAGTGCCCAGGAAACCAGCTCCCTTTGTGTCTAGGAATAGTGTGGAAAGCCTGGCCAGGCTTTTGATACAAGTATATTTCCTTGCACCCTCCTCATTGAGCACTTCTGCTTTGGCCATGATCACAAATGAGGATACAGGTTAAAAGGACACAGGCATCTTTTTTGTTTGTTCTTGGTCCCAGAGAACACGGTATCCATTTCAGATGGTTGCTTGGCAATATTGTGCAGAAGAGGTTTTCTCTTTGACAGTAGTTGGTATGTGTTTCTGGTTGACAGTAGTTGGTGTGTGTCTTTTTGATGGTAGTTGGTATGTGTCTGTTTGACAGTAGTTGGTATGTGTGTTTGTTTGATGTAGTTGGTACGTGTTTCTGGTTGACAGTAGCTGGTATTTGTTTCTGTTTGATGGTAGTTGGTATGTGTTTCTGTTTCACAGTAGTTGGTGTGTATGTCTGTTTGTTGGTACTTGGTGCATGTTTCTGGTTGACAGTAGTTGGTATGTGTTTCCAGTTGATGGTAGTTTGTACATGTGCCTGTTTGATGGTACTTGATATGTGTGCCTGTTTGACGGTAGTTGGTACATGTGTCTCTTTGACGGTAGTTGGTATATGTTTCTGTTTGATGGTAGTTGCTATGTGTGTCTGTTTGATGGTAGTTGGTATGTGTTTCTGGTTGATGGTAGTTGGTATATGTGTCTGTTTGATGGTAGTTAGTACATGTTTGTGGTTGACGGTAGTTGGTATGTGTTTCTGTTTGCCGGTGTTAGTATGTGTTTCTGGTTGACAGTAGGCAGTTGGTATGTGTGTCTGTTTGTTGGTAGTTGGTTTGTATGACTGCTTGACTATGGTTGGTATGTGTGTCTTAGTTAATAAAAGAAAAATGTTGAGGATCAAACAGAGAAACGAGTCTGCTCTGGGTCTGACTGCTGCCCTTCCTGTCCGTCTGGTGTGGATATTAATGTTGCTCTGAGGGTTAGATGAGAGCATGGCATCTAGTGGACCTTCCTGATTGAAGAGAATCACATTAGGGCTATAATTAATTTTTCAGCTCAATTACAGGCTTCTTTTGATATCCTTCATATTGTATTTGCCAGATTTCTAAGAGCTTTAGTATATTGCAGTTCAATGCCAGCCTAACTTGGTATAAATTTAACTGTAGGGAATTAATTTCTGCATAGTTACTTGTTTTAGAAAATGCTGAACACATGAGAAAAATGTTTTTGGATGACAGAGAAGGAGGTAGATAGAGATCAGTGTTTTTTATCACCACATGGAAGGATGGTGTGTATCTTTTAATCTGGCCAGAGAATATCCCCTGAGTCCATGCCACTGAAAGCATTATTCTTAGCTGTGGTATTTTGTGTTTATATGGAGAATTTACAAGTCTTGAGGTCATTGTTTTTCTGGTTCCCAATAATGCTGTCTTCTGATTTTATCCTTATACTCCAACCTATAAGTTAGTGGAAACGGCAGAGGGTGTTGTAAACATAACTGTTTACATTTATTTTATTTATGTCTCTATTTTTTATTGATATAGAGCTTTGCTCTTGTTGCCCAGGCTGGAGTGCATTGGTGTGATCTCAGCTCACTGCAACCTCTGCCTCCTGGGTTCAAGCGATTCTCCTGCCTCAGCCTTCAAAGTAGCTGGGATTACAGGCACCCACCACCACACTGGCTGATTTTTATTTTTTTATTAATTTTTTATTTTTTTAGTAGAGACGAGGTTTCACCATGTTGGCCAGGCTGGTCTTGAACTCCTATCCTCAGGTGATCCGACCGCCTTGGCCTCCCAAAGTGTTGGGATTACAGGTGTGAGCCACCATGTTTGATACATTTAAAAGATAATTATCTTCATAATCTGTCTCTTTAAATGTGTAATTTTCAGGGGGTTGGGGAACAGCATGAGATCCTAATTTGACTATTAAATAACAATTGTTTCCTTTGCATTCACTTAACAAATCTAGTGATTTTTTTCAGTGGAAGGCGAAAAGTTGGGAGGTCATTTTTAATCCAGCAATGATTTCCTGATTATTGTTTTTATTGCAAGGTATACCCAAGTTCTGAAGACTCTTGTTCAGAGTTTATCCTTCTTTGCTCTGCATGACCATAACATTCCCCCACTGCCATTCTTTCCTCCTTCTCACTTATTGAACATTAAACTATGAGGAGATAAAGATGAATAAGTTACAGTTTGGGGAGAAACACATGAATAAATAACAGTGAACCAATGTGGCAAATGCCACAAGGTGCCATAAATTATGGGGAAAATGCAAAAGGGAACACAGAGAAAGGAGTGAAAGGGAACATGGAGAAGGGAGTGCCTGCTCCTGCTTATGAGTGGTATGGCTTCCACAGAAAAACGGACTTTGTAGGATCAATAGGAGTTTCCTGGGCAGAGAAAGAAGGAAAGATCTCATAGGGAGAGGTAATAGCTTGAGCAAAGGCATGTTGGAATAAATGTGTTTGATCTATTCACGGACAGTGTATAGTGGAGTGCATTTAGAACTGAAATTCACAGAATGGATGAGGGATGATGGCAGAGGAGGTTAGACAGCGTAGGTTGGGATATATTGTAAAGGACTTGAGTTTTATGAGCCTGTGCAATCCTCCATAACACTTCTGTTTCACTTAAAATTCACTCCATTGTCATAGCCAGAAGAATTCAAACTCAAACAGAAAAGAGAATTTATTTGCTTACCTAATGAAAAAGTCCAAAGATAAACTACCTACAGGCATGGCTGTCTCTGGGTACCCAAAACATGTTAGCAATCTGTCCTTGTATCTGTCTTCTGCCCTCTGCTGTATTGGTGCCATTCTCAGTCTTATCTCTGGTGGGAAGAGGATTGTTCCTAGCAGTGTTAGAGTCCCATCCTTGAAGCTTAGCATCCTTCATGGAAAGTGAATTTCTTTTTCTCCTTTTTCTCAATGGTTACAACCAGTGTCCCAAGATTGAATCTGGTTAGATTAACCAGGATCATATGGCCAGCCCTGAACACTTTGACTAGAGAATGGATCATGCTGATTAGCTTGCTCAGGGTCACGTGCACCTCAGGAGCCGGGAACTGGTGGCCAGAAAATGGGTAATAGTGACTAGATAGACTGAAACAGTGCATTTCTAATATAAATCCCACCCTACCCTATTAGCTCCTTTGAAAAGACCCTGGAATCCTTTTTTTATTCCTTTTGCCTTTATAACTGTTGCAAAGGAGCCAGCCAGAATGCTCATTATCTTTTTTGTACAAATGCCCAGGAAGGGTATGCTCTAGCAATATTTCAGGGAGAGAGATATGTATGTATCCAGGTCACTTTTTATTTTCATTCATATTATCCCATGCAGGTTTCCTGAGACCTTCCGATATGGGAAGTTCTAGAAGCTAGGAATCTATAGTATGCTAGGAGTTATTATACAAAGATGAATCTAGGCTTCACAGAACTTGTAGCTTAGTAGGGATGATAAGATTAGAACAACAACAAAAATATACAGGGAAACATCAGTATATATGTATGTAACAGACACAAAATCAACAGTGTGTACTAACTTAAAGTTCAGGGGAAAACATATAAATGTAAATAACACAGTCCATGCCAGCTGCCTTTGCATATGGTGTGTAAAGGTCCCAAAGTGAACAGGAGTTTAGGCATGAGTTGGATTTCTCCATTTGTTTTCAGTTCCCATGTGCCTCTCATGGTGTGAGCACCTCACCAAGTGGGTGTTTATTCTAGTGTCTTACTCTATATTTTAAAAAATTCAACATGGTCCTTAAACTCAAGCCAGCTTCCTCAGCTGCTGTTTAACCAAAGAAGCAGCAATGAAGGGTGATTTTGACTTTAAGCTGTCAAGAAAAAATATTGAAGTGTCATAATTAAGATAGAGGTTACCTAACTGATCTCTATTTTAAGAAATATTAATTTTCATTTTGCCAAATAAAACCTTACATTTTTTCCTTTGAATCATCCCCTTGTAGTTACATGCATAAAATAGCTTTCAGCTGAATGAGTGATGGTATTTGAATGCCATTGATAGTTTCATTCCATTAGAAGAGAAAGAAACTGAACATTTGGATTGCTTTTTAGATTTGAAAGAGTATGGTGTTCATTGTTTTCCTGGTGTGAAGCATGCCTGAATTCTTACAGAAATTCACTGAGTCCTTGTTCCCTGTTCTTTTTCTTGAACACAAACTTTACTTGTAGAAAATGGGTAGGGTTGAATCTATACAGCTTCCTTCTTCCTCTTCCTGTTGCTATCTCTGGCTTATTGACTGGAGTCAGCAGCTTATTTCAGAGCTGCAAGAGACAAGGCATCTCATTTAGTTCACCTGCCTTCTTTTAGAGACAAGGAGAGTGAGGTTGTTAAGCTTCTTCAAAGTTAACAATAATCTCTTGAAGCACGTCTTCCCTTTGAAGAGCTATTCGTGCACCAGGCTTTTAGGAAAAAGGAAAATTGTTTTAATGAGCTGGTATTAGAACTCTCCACTATCATCAGACTTCCTTTTCCTCTTTCATATCTTTTTCAAATTCATGGTAAGGAGTGTCAGTAGAGTCCCTTGGGGAACAAGAACAACACCACCAAGAAGGAGCTGACCTGGGCTGACTTCTACCAGCCGTGTTGGATTCTGCCAGAGTTATTTTTGTCCTTGGCAGTCTTCTTCCTTCCTAATTGCTGGGCCATATGGTGCCTTGTCCCCCACATGGAGAGTTGGCACTTCCCCTCCATTCAATCTCTATCCTTTCTGTTGCACAAATTACCTGCCATGGTGATGGGGTTGAGCAAACTCACCCCCTAGAGGCTCGGCAGCATCCATGCCTTAGAAATCAGAGCTGAAACCTCCTACTGATGCCCTGGATTGGTGGCCAAGAATGAAAAAACTGAACAAGAAATAGTGAAATGGGATTGAATTTGGAGGCAGCCAGACCTGGGTTCAAATCTTGGTGCTCTCTTGCCATCATCGTCAGTGTTCTCACTGACATCACAGTCAATGTGAATTGAGTGCTTACTGTATGTGTATGCCAGGCACTCTCAGGGAACTGTGGCATGGAATAGTTATGAAGACACTTGCCCAAGTAACATGGCTTGGGCTAGTTTCAAACTCTGATCTCTCTCTCTTTCCAAATCCCGCACTCTTTTTTTCTTTTTTAGAGACAGGGTCTCACTCTCTCACCAAGGCTAGAGTGCAGCAGTATATTCACAGCTCACTGCAGCCTTGAACTCCTGGGCTCTGGTAATCCTCCACCTCGGCCTCCTGAGTATCTGGGACTACAGGTGTGCACCACTACGCCTGGCTGATTTTCATTTATTTATTTATTTTTGTAGAGATGAGGTTTTGCCATCTTGCCCAGGCTGGTCCCAAATTCCTGGACTCAAATGATCCTCCCACCTTGGCCTCCTAAAGTGCTGGGATTACAGGCATGAGCCCTGCACTTATGGTATGTGTATAATTTGGAAATAGGACTGCCAGTGATCATGCTGTAGAAACACACACACACAAACATACAACAAACATTTATTCTCTCACCAGGTTTCTAAGGGTCAGGAATCCAGGAACAGGAATCCATAATCTGGCTTAGGTAGTTCTGGGTAGTTCTCTGTCTCACAAGCTTGCAATCAAGCTGTCAGGCTTCAGTCATCTCCAGTCTTGAGTATGGCCAGAGAATCCACTTCTAAGCTAGTGCTTGTGCTTTTTATAAAACATTCTGAGTCTAGAATTTACATAAGCCATATAAGGTCTCATGAATGATCTTACCTAGTAGTGGAGAATTTTGGATTGGGTGGATGTAATATTTGGGATGATTTCATGAGACTTTGCAGGTTGAATTTTTAAAGCCTCCACCAAGAAATGGTCTTAACCACATGGATTCTAATGCTCAGAGAATGTTTTGATAGAGGAGATCTTTTAGAAGCTGCCTCATTGGGGGAATATTTGGTCTTGTTAAAAGAACTCTGTATATAGCTTTCTACATGGTTTTGGTAGAATTCTACATGTCACTTTCCTCAGAGGGTAGTGAAAGTCTTTGAATTCTAGAAAGTGATTTTGAGGCGATCATGGTACACTGATGGAATTTTTCAATAATTACGTATTTAATGACCTTTTGAAACTGTATTTTGGAAGTTGTCCATATTTTGTGATAGTCACAACACTAAAGTAATGATTGCAGTGTGTTTAAGAAATGGATCCAAAAATGACAATTATGGGTACAGTCTGAGTTTCTTCCTCAGTAAACACAACGCAAAAGTTACTGTCAACTTATCTATTCCTTCAGTATTTGATTCTGTGATGAGAAGAGCAGATTGCAGTGTTACTATGAAGCCCCTGGGGTCAGTGACCACACCTCCTTTTGTCTTTATTTCTCCAGTGTCTACCACAGTGTCTCCACCCAATAAGTGCTCCATAAATGTTGGACTGAGTTAAATCTACTAATTTGAGATGAGAAGGAAAACCACCCAGTATTTGGAAGAAACACAAAGCCAGGTCATTCAACATACCATAAGTAAGCCAGTCAAAAAATAGGGATTGCATTCTTTTTGCAATCCAGGAGCTGTTCTAAGTGTGCGGGGCTACAGTGGATGCCCCCCAAAAGTTTATCTTTAGGTGGAAGGAGGCAGACATTTACAAAGTAGATAAAGAATTCCTGTGCTATCACATGCTGCAAACAAGAAAGCATAGAGTCACATGGTATAGATCAGGAGAGAGAGAAGGTCCTGCTAAACCAGCGACACCCCTAACATTGTGCCATTTGATGGGAGACTTGGCCAGTGAGAAGGAGGCAGCCACACATGGATCCATGGGGAAAATTGCTCTGCAAAGAAAAGGGGAATGATCATAAATTAAAGCAGCTTACAGGATAGGAGTGCGTTGTATGTTTCTTCTTCTCCAAGGTAAGTAACCTAGAGCTGATGATGCAGCTTGATGATCACCTGGACCCAGATTCCTTCTGTAGTTTTGCCTTTCCCTCCACAGATTTTGGCTCCTTCTCTCTTGTTAATTGCATTTTTCCAAACACACGCTCCAAGCTTGGGCTGCTGTTTTTGCACTGTAGCCAGTCTGACCCAGAAAGAGCAAAAGAGAGATGTGCCTTCTCTATTTAAGGTCTTTTCCTGAAAGTTACACATACTTCTGCTTAGATCCCATTGATAGAATGTAATTGTTTGGTTATGTCTAGCTGCCAGTAGGCCACATATGTAGTCTGTATTCCAGGGCATCATGTGGCCCTGACAAATTGAGTGTTCGAAAGCACGGGAGAATGAATGTTGGAGATTAAGTCGCAGTCCATGCCACAAACTGCAAGTGCAAAAGCTTTGGCATGCTCAAAGCCATTGTGTCTTAGTGAAGAGAACAAAAGCAGATGAGGTCAGGGAAGAAAGCAGGAGTGAGATCATAGAGAATTTTTTAGGCCACTATTAAGAGTTTTTCAAAAAAATTGCTCCCAATAGGAAATGATTGGAACATTGAATAGAAACCATTGGAGTAAAAGATAAGATGATTTGGTTTAGGATTTAGAAAGTTTTCTCTAACTATTACAGAAAATGAATCCTAGAAGGAGAAGGCTGGGAACAGAGATATGATTGGAACTCTACGGATTTATAGGAATTGATGATGGTGGTGGGGTTATACTAGAGTTGTTGGCCGCTGAGAGAGTGAGAAGTGCTCAGGTTTAGAATACATGTTGGATGTAAGTGCAGGGCTAAGGGAAAATAATAATAGTGATGGCTAATTCTTTATTGAAAACTTACAATGAGAAGTGGACCATTTGAAGCACTTTAGTGTATTAACTCACTCTTTTAATCTGTATAATAACTGTGTGCTATAGGTTCTATTTATTCTCATTTTATGGATGGGGAAACTGAAATATAGAAAAGTCAGGGAACTGGCCTGAGGTCACTTAGCTGGAAACTGGAAGAGCCATGACTCAAACCCAGCAGTCTGGCCCCAAGGCATGTATGTTCTTAATGCTATTTTATTCCACTTGAGGGTGATGCCCTAAGTGCTTCATCTGAGCAATTGTTTGGACAGTGGTTCATTTACAAAGATGGATAGGGAATTGGAGCCAGAGAGCAAACCTATAGTAGTTCAGTTTGAGAATGTTAATCTTATTATTACTAGAAATAAGTATTATACTATAAATAATAATTGTGTGTTATAACTATTATTTTAAATAAATATTATAATTTTAAATTTTGAAATAGTTTGACTCATATAAAGTTGCAAGCATAGTAGAGTTCCTGTGTACCCTTCACCCGAGTTCCCCTGACGATAATGTATTAGGCATGCACTGTATTAATTCTAAGCTGTCTCTTACGGGTCTAAGTGGAAATTTCATGTAGGCAGTTGGATGATAGGCAAGTCTGTTGCTCAGATGACAACCCTAGCTATAAATTTGAGATACAATTTGAGATCCATTAGTATATTGATATAAAGCTGTAGGTCTGGATTGGAGCATTTGGGGTTGATTTTTTTCAGATTTTTTTTTTTTGTGTCCTGAGAGAATTTAATGTAAAAAAAGAGATTTTGCTTATGCTAGGAACCTACTTAATTAATGGTAAGCAGTACCATTAATCTGTGGGCCAGGCACTTTGTTAAGCATTACACATGACTTATGTCATTTAATTCTCATAGCAACTTCAAAGCATGGGGATTATTGTCCTTATTTTTCAGAGATGCAAATAGAAATTTATGGGAACTATGAATAATAACAGAGCCAATGGGGATTCCAACACTGGGCTGTTTTTCTCCAAACCCCACCCCTCCTCTTTCTCTCTCTCCATATATATATATATATATATATATATACACGTATATATATGTGTATATATATGTGTATATATATGTATATATATGTATATGTATATATACACACACACACACACCAACCACACACACACCACACACACACACACATACGTGTGTGTCTTGCTCTGTTGCCCAGGCTGGAGTCGTGTGCAATCTTGGCTCATTGCAACCTCTGCCTCCTGGGCTGAAGCAATCCTCCCACCTCAGTCTCTCCAGTAGCAGCTGGAACTACAGGCACACACCACCACACCCGGGTAATTTTGGTATTTTTTGTAGAGACAGGGTCTCATTACATTGCCCAGGCTAGTCTAGAACTCCTGGGCTCAAGCAATACACCTACCTCAGCCTCTCCAAACCTATATTTTTAGCCACTGTGCTATATGGTTCTGGAGGAGTTTGTGATGGAGAAAAGGAGTGAAAGACTCGCCTAATTCAATGACGTGGATGAATTAGCACTCGCCTAATTCAATGACATGGATGACATTAATGACAGGTATCCAGAAAGTGACATTCAAAGTAGCACTCTGAACACTAGGGATCACCGTCTCTATTTTAACCTTGGATATGATTATGGCGTTGATCTTGCTACAGGTGCTTGCTGTATTTGTGCTATATGCAAGGTATTGCTTCATTCATTCATTCATGCATTTTTTTTCCAACAAATACCTACTGAATCCCTAGCTAGGCACTCTCACACATATATGGGTAATATGTAAACAGGTGGGATATGGAGAGGACTTAAAGTCATTTAAGACATTCCAAATGTGAAGGTGGGAGAGGGTCAAGATCAGCTAATGATGGAGAAAGAGAGGGAAAGGCCTTAACCAGGCAAGTATAGCAAAGGCTTACTACTGCAGAAATGAGCTACTGTGTATATATTATATTTATGTATATATGTGTGTATATTATATGTGTATATACATTTTTATGTGTGTTATGTCTGTACCCATATATTATCTATGTGTGTGTATACATAGGTAAAATCTATTTCACTCCTAGGTATGTACTCATAAGAATTGAAAAGATTTTTAAATAGAAACTCATACATGAATGTTCATAACAGCACATAATTCACAGTAGCCAAAAGTTGGAAACAACTTAAATGTCCATCAACTGATGAATAGATAAACAAAGCGTGGTATATCCATGTGAGAGAATACAACTGCTCAGCCATGAAAAGGAATTAAGTACCGATACATGCCACATTACATGCCTTGAAAACGTTTCACTATAAGAAACATCACACTGCAGGAAGACAGACACAAATGGGTACATATTGTATCATTCCATTTGTATGAAATATCCAGAATAAGCAAATTCATAGTAGTTGCCAGGAACTTGGGGGAGAGGAGAACAGGGAATTAATGCTTAATGGGTATGGAGTTTCTGTTTGTGGTGATGAAATGTTCCAGAACTAGATAGTGATGATGGTTGGACAACATTATGAATGTACTGTCACTGAATTATACAATTTAAAATTGCTCAAATGATGACTTTTATGCTAAGTGTATTTTACCAAAATGTGAAAAGTATCTACTCAAAATCTCTTTCTTTTAACCTGGGAGCAGAAAGTCCAAGGCTTTTTTTTTTATTTTAAAAAGAGAATATTTACCAATTAGGCATTACTTAATGGCAATATTTTGTTTTTGTTTTTTGTTGGTTGGTTGGTTGGTTTTGAAACAGGGTCTCCATCTGTTGCCCAGGCTGGAGTGCAGTGGTGCAGTCTCAGCTCACTGTAACCTCTGCTTTCAGGGTTCCAGTGATTCTCTCACCTCAGCTTCTGAGTAGCTGAGACTAGAGATGTGTGCCACAATGCTTGGTTAATTTTTAAATTTTTTTGTAGGGACAAGTTCTCACTCTATTGTCCAGGCTGGTCTCAAACTTCTGGGCTCAAGCAATCCTCCTGTCTTGGCCTCCCAAAGTGTTAGGATTCCAGGTGTGAGCCACTACGCCTGACTCCATAGTATTTTGAATGGTAAAATAATGTTTTGGTACAGGGGCCAGTTTTTACCTTGAGAAGAGGGGAAATATTGGGAGTTGACATTTGCTGAGCATTTGTTCTCTGCTACACATCCTGCAAAGTGCTTAACTCTTATAGATTATCAAATTGAAATGATCACAACAGCCCTTTGTGATAGGTGATATTTTCTTCACATTACAGGTTCAGAAATTGAGATACAGATGGTTCTGTGACCCGCCTTGTATCTTACTAAAGAGAGGTATAAGTTCATTGGAGTTTCCACTCCATGGGGACAGACACTACATCTCCTTATATATCCATGGTGACTTTAGGCCCTAGTCCCTGTCCTGCCATGGTGTATCTATTGAATCTCTTCCATGAATGAATGAAGGACTTCGGCTGTGTAAAGTAGCACCATGTTTGACAGCAATTTCGCTGTGTTGAAAATCTTAGTTTTGAGAAACGCTTAGATAAATTTTGCAATATTGGATGAATTTTGCAATGTTATATCAATTTGTGACAGTTGACGTGGAGTGAAAGAAAAGCGAGGTAAAAATAAAGTGCTTTTGTTAGTTTTCAGTCTAAATTTCAGAACACCTTTTTCAAGGTGTTTCAGTTTTTTTCTTGATGTAAATGATAGCAGTGGAGCAAGGAGAAATTAAAAAGCCATTTTTTGTTAACTTATGATACTCTTAAAATCTTTGTAGTCTTTCACCCAACTGAAAAAAAGCAGTCTGTAAAAATACCTTTGTTTTATGTGAAGATCAGTACTCCCCACCCCACTTTTTAAAAAATTGCCAATTGGTACTTCTTATGATCTCTCTTAAATATAATTAACTTTTTTTTTTTTTTTTTTCCTGAGATGGAGTCTTGCTCTATTGCCCAGGCTGGAGTGCAGTGGCATGATCTCGCAACCTCTGCCTCCTGGGTTCAAGCAATTCTCCTACCTCAGCCTCCTGAGTAGTTGGGATTGCAGGCATGCGCCACCACTCCTGGCTAATTTATTTTTGTTTTTATTTTTTATTTTTATTTTTATATACATTTTTTGAGACAGAGTCTCGCTCTGTTGCCCAGGCTGGAGTACAGTGGCCCAATCTCGGCTCACTGCAAGCTCTGCCCCCCGGGTTCACACTGTTCTCTTGCCTCAGCCTCCCTAGTAGCTGGGACTACAGGCGTCTGCCACCACACCTAGTTAATGTTTTGTATTTTTAGTAGAGATGGGGTTTCACCATGTTAACCAGGATGGTCTCGGTCTCCTGACCTCATGATCCACCCGCCTTGGCCTCCCAAAGTGCTGGGATTACAGGTGTGAGCCACCACGCCCGGCCAACTCCTGGCTAAGTTTTATATTTTCAGTAGAGATGGGGTTTCACCATATTGGCCAGGTTGGTCTCGAACTCCTAACCTCAAGTGATCCACCTGCCTCAGCCTCCCAAAGTGCTGGGATTATAGGCATGAGCCACCGTACCCAGCCCTGAAATATAATTAACTCTGAACAATGTAAGTTAGGTGTGAGACTCAGTGCTCTTATGGTAGCATCCCAAGTTCGGCAAGCTGTGGAAATGCCAGTGTTAAGGGCTGGGACTTTGCTTCCTAAAAGGAGCCACTGGTGTGACAAAGGAGCTGTTGCTCATCCTCTGCAATCTCAGCCTAAAAGCAGTGATTTAGGTTGGCTGTTTGAGAAGTCAAGACAATCACCAATGGAAGAAGAGAAGATACGTGAATCTTAGCCTTCCTAAAATATCATAACCATTCTAGAGTTTTTTAAAGCCTGCTTTCTTTGCTTTATATGTATCTTTCAGGCCTGGAATTAAGGACTTAATATTCTTTTTTCCTTTCTCACTCCTGCCTGCTGGTGGCCTTTGAAGGTCCCAGGAGTTACTGTTAATGATTGATGGCAAAACTGGGAGCTAACAGCTGTGGGTTGGATGACCGTTTAATTTTTTAACTATTGGAGGATTGTAGGAATGTTTAATCACCAAGTTACTCACAATGTCAGTTGAGGGAATGCTCCCATCATAGCACTGAAAGAGTCAGGCCTGTAAAAGGTGGCCTGGAAATCCCCCTCTTGGTTGTTCTTGTATTTAAAGTGATGAGAAGGTGGGTTAAATACAGTGGTCTGGGCATGTGAGGAGAGAATTGGGCTTTTCACTTTATAAGCAATTGCAGGTATGTCCAATGTGTTATTAAGGTAATTGAACTGCATTTCCATAAAGAGGATAGTTTCATTACCAAATTCTTTCTTTAATACTGTCATAATGGCAGCTGTAGCACATATAAACTAATTTGCATGCAGATAAAGAATTCTGGGCAGCTTGGTAGCATAATTGCTGCATAACATACGTTGCAAGTAAGAGCTGGAGCTTTTACTAGAGGTATGCTCGTGGGACCCATCTCTCTGACTTTGTTAAATTTCAAATGAAATACAATCAAGGAATAGCCATTTCAGTGACACCCCATTTGTTTTACAGGCAGTAACTTCCCAAGTTACCTTAATTTGAGCAGTCATTTTGGCAAAAAATGGCAAAGATGTCAACAACTCCTTCACAGTGAACTGAACATCAAGGAGGGCAGGAAAAAAAGAAAAATGAAACAAGCATATATCCCACCCTGCCGCCACTGGAGTGGAAAAGCACAATAAATATTTCTCACTTGCAAATCACATTTATTAGGTGATGTAGATTATGATAAAAGTGGAGAATTTACCATGAGTTATTTAAAAACTAATTACATATAACAAAAGATTCTTTGTTTTTGCAAAGATTAGGAAGCCTTTTTCCATGTACATTTTCTATAAATTGTGATTTCCCCCTGTGACTTGGTGAAGTTACTGAAGTCCCCAGCAAAGTAAGCAATTAAAACAGGGGACAATGTGTGCCTCCCTTATATGGGGCATGCTGATTGAACACAGTGGGTATTCAGGAAATAATACCTACTAATTGTATACTTGTACAATTGTGATACCTAATTGTATAATTAATAAGTGGCTTCCCACCATCAAAACCCAGATGTTGAGTTAAGCACATTCTACCGCTATATTATTGACAAGGTAAGTTGTTTTGTTCTTTTGTTTTTTCATAAATTTTTACAACTCAGGGGCTCTCTGTGACTGTAATTGAATGACCATGTAATTATAATCTCAGATGATTATACAGTGCTTATTCCAGACCAGAGCATTCGTTGAAAGTAAAGATGCCATTTTATTTTACCATTTTAGAAGCCATATTAGTGGACTTAAAAACTCAACATTCCAAACAGAACATTTCTCAAATTACTGTTGATTCCTCAGTGAGGATGAAATCTTTGGGTAGCACGTATGTATCTTAGTTCTACAGATTTTAAAAGCATTCCAAAGGTTAGTCAGTTGTTTCTCTGCAGATTATCCCAGTACAGCAGACAATGTGTTTGGCTACAAATACTGTAAAGGAGAAGAGAGAAAAAGAAAAACCTACTGATGATTGAGGGTGTTTGTGAGGGTCATATTGAAGCAGAGTTGCAGATTTGAGAAAGGTACTCCTCTGCTCAGCATGTGTCTGTCCATAGAGAGGTGGTGTGGCTTTGACATCGGTGCAGTGGGATAGTAGCGTCTGGCAGTCTTGCTGATTGATGGCAGTGAGCTGGAAATGGGTGCATTATAGGGAGATGAGAATGTGTAAATTTGAGTCTAGGGATGCAATTCCAAGTAGGTGTTTGAAATTATGACTGAGGGTGCTGGAGCCAAGGGGAGAGGAGAATGATTTCTAGCAAGCAGCACAAGTGAACCTTGATGGTGAAATAATTGTTTCTGGAAGACAAACATGAGGCTGCACCTCCAAGTCCTGTGGCTTGAGTATTTGATCTAAAGGGTACCATTTGCAGATCATTAATGGGCTGGGTTGGGACCTTTGCCAGTTTTCCTATTACATGTTTCTGGATCCTGGCCAAAACCTTGTGGATGAGATCCAACCTCCAGAGAGAGCCCCTTGGAGCTGAGAGAGAGTTAGAATGTGAGTGACCACTAGGAATTCTGTATGTATCAGATATCCACCTGTTGCGATCTATCGTTCAGCCTATCTTGGTTCTGCAGTAGAGTCTACATAACTTCAATGCCCTTCACTATTTTCAGACTCACACACCAGGGCAGCAGAGTAGGATGTGTTGACACTTTGTCGACTGGGATGCATTTATTCATTGTTTCTACATCCTCGTTTCTATTTGAGCATGGTCCACTGTGGAATTGAATGATGCACTGAAACCCTTCCATATTTGCTTTGGGAATTTGACAAAAGACAGTCCAATTTACCCTACATGTCTCACTTTTCTATAAGAGTAATGAAACATGACTAACATATATTAAGTCCTGTAAGTTCCCAGTCCTGTGTGAGAGAAACTTTCTATTCATTATTGCTTAGACATTCTTACAGCAATTTTATGAGCTGCTGATTAGAAAGGAGTACTTCTGTTTTACCTATGGCAATTGTTTTTCTTCTCTTGAAACCTATGAGAGACTCCATCGTTTCCAGATAGAATGCATCAGATATTTTCCATTGGGTAGTATTGCCTGTTGCCATTGTACACCAACTTTGTGATTTGAGAGTATATAGTAAAATGTTCGTTATGAAAGATTGCTGTCAAAACTTTCCCAAAGACCAAAATCAACTTTTCATTCTTCCTTCCTACCTTTCTTTCTTTTTCCTTTTCTCTTCCCATTTTTCCTTCCTTTTCTTCTTGCTTTCCTTCCCTTTCTGCTTTCCTCTCTTCCTTTTTCAAAGTTTCATTGAGCCTTTGCTTTGTAACAAACACTGTAGTAACTTGAGGTCTGTGTTTCATGTGATCTTTGCGTTTGAATTTCTGTTGGTGACAGCAGTAATAGGACATCATAAGCTCTTCTGTAGCGTGCACTCCCAGCCTTCCTACTCTGAAAGTATTTGTGCTGGTGATTTTAAATGATACAAAATTGTAGAAGGGATATTTTTACCCCTAAGGCTAATTACTGTTTGTGTTTCACTTCTAACCACTTCCAGTTATTTCCAGGACTGAGAGAAAAATTCTTTCTTAAAATACTTGTGCAGTTGAGTTCTAACTTACATATGAGTTCCTTTTCAAGCACATGAGGCAAACAAAATTGCTTGAGGTCAAGATTTCCCTTGAAATTCTCTTAATCTGTGCAATATCTAACACTCCATGGAACAGGATGCATGTGAAACAGAGACTAGTGGGAGAACAGCCTCCAGTCACCTGGTCACTCCAGGACAGAAGTTCATTTACAGGGAGAAACAACACTACTCTTTAACTTTCTTTTTTTTCTTGCATTCTTTGCTTTTTCTTCCCTCCCCCACTCCTTGCCTCCCTCTCTTCGCCTCCCTCTCTTCCTTTTTAAAATTTCTGACCTTGCTTATATTATTAAGGTTGCCACATTAAATGGTGTTTATAGTGACTCCAGTAACCCTCTGTTGAACTTTCACAGTTGTGTAAACTAGAGCATGGCCTCATGAAACATTCCTATTATCTGAATTAGAGTTTTCTACTCTTGAGATAAATGGTGGGCATGCATTAGTTCAATAATAATTGGCTAATATGGTAATAGTATCATACACAGTAAGATTATATGTATTTTATTGGTTGACTGTGGTATAAAAGACTCTTTGGCAAACATAATATGTGTGCTTAGACTCCATCTTTAGCACCCAGGAAATATACATTCTGGTTGAGGAGATCAGTAAGGGTGTCATTCCAATGGAGAGTGGGATATTCTAAAGTGTGGGAAAGGAATGAATGCTCTGAGGACCCATAGTAATGATACTAAGCCCAACCTTTTTGTATCAGACAAGGTTCCTGGAGGAAGTGATGTGTAAGCTGAGCCTGAAGCCAAAAAAACATATGGGAGTCTTCCCACCCCTACTGCAGCAGGAATTGGTGGCATAAATATTTTTTTGGTAGTGGAATTATAGGTGTAGAATCTCCAAGTGCAGACAATCAAAGTAAGTGCCAGAAGTACCACATTCAGCTAAATTAGCCAGGGCTCGTCTGCCTTTGAAGCATTTACTTTGGGGAGAGGTTTGTGGGGAGCTAAAACTACCCAAATTGAAGTCTTGAGTACTGACACCTATGACTGAGGAAGAAACGATGAGGAGGTCATAAAGAAACTTTCAAAAGCTTGATTGACAGAATTTGTGTTTTACTATGTAGAGTTTGGGAAGCTACTGGAGGGACTTTAAACCGGTAAGTGATGTAATTAAATATGTGTTTGTTGTTGTACACTGGGTCTAGAAAGTGTGCCCTTTCTCATACATCATTGTGAGATTTCATCCTAAACTTGGCTTTATGGAGGGGAGAAAATGAGAACAGGAATCCTTTCTTGATTTAGAGATCCTTTAAAAACCCAAGTAAGTTACCTATGAGATTAGGGAAAGTGGTACTTAAACTCCAGCAGCCTATGCTTGTGCTTATAGAACACTAGTCCTATGAAATGCTCCGTGAAGAAAGAGTTGGGTAAACACAGCATAGTTTATTCTTTTGGGAAACTCTCAATTAATATCAGCATATTCAACACCTTTGAGAAGTCTTGCAGTGAAGAATTCTTTTTAATTGGGTTGAACTCAGTGCTTTTTGACATTATTTGACTCATATCTCATTGTTGCTGGATATATATTAACACTTTTAGGCCATGTTGTGGCAGAAAATACTGCTCTTGGTGAAGGCCGTTGTAAGAGTGAAGGAGGGTACGAAATTCTGTTTGGATATTTTTCCTCTGTGATAGTATTCCCTCTGTATTGCTACTTTTCTGTTATAATAGAGATTTGGGAACTCATCATTACCTTAAGCTTATGTAGCTATGAAGAAGAATAGAAATGTCAGAGGAACACATCCCAGATACATTAAGTCCCATTGAAATAAGCAATTAGATTAATCACCATTATAATTTTTTTAAAATAGCAAAGCTATGGTTTATGCATCAGCAGAGAAATGGTAGCTTCTTTGTAAAAACTGAGTTTTCTGATTGTTATCCTATAATGACTTTCTAATGCCTTACAACATAACATTCAACTTTTCATAAAGCTCTTGGGCCTGAAATGACTCATTAATGTATGGCAAAGAGTATAACATTTATTACCATGTAACAACGACCCAAGAGGAAGGTAAATCACTCAGGAACTCAGGTATGCATATTTACATTAAAATAGTGAATTTTCATTGTCCATGAATATTCATTGTATTGTATATTAATACTCAGTAAGTAATACAGGCCTCAAGTCAATATTCCCTGAAATCTATATTTCATAAACTAATGGCATGTTGGCATATGTATTTAAATATTTATTAAACCAATTCTAAACATCTCTTGTACTTGCTCCTTAATCGTGGGCTATTGATATTTTTAAAGCAGCATTTCTTTCCAACATCCTTCCAGTGATATATCTTGAAGGCTGGTTGTTTAATATAGAGATATATGCTAGGAGGTTTCTCTGTTTTGTTATAGCTGTGAGGTCAGAATTTTATTGCTTCTGGCTAAAGGCCATAGAAAGACTTTTATTGTTAAAAATCAGCTCTCTATTCAGCGTAATCTCTGTAATAAAGTGGAAGTGGGATGTGAGTAGTATCTGTAACAGAGATCTGTTATCAAGCTTAGGTTAATAAAGTGGTAAATTGATCCTTCTGTTTGAAGTCCCTTCCACTCTCTGTGGTAGATATTACATCTCACATCTAGACTTATATAATGGGGTTTGCACTAATTGTCAGCAGCAAGATTTGGGATGGATTGATAAAATCATGCCCTTTTTCCTCTCCTTGAATTTGCAGAATCTCTTAAGTTGGTGTCATAATAGTTTGCCCTCCACTGAATTGGCTAATATGTTTGCCAAAATAGATGTGATAGTGTTACAATTTTGGAAAGCTATTTTGCTGAGGGTTGGTAATATTGAGTTATCTCCCAGGACTACCATGGTTTATAAGTCACGAAAGGCTTCTGAAAGGCAGTCTGGCAGTTAATCCTATGACATCTTAATAAACACTGTTGATGCATAGAAGATGGCTAGTCAACTGTGGCTCTTGTTTCTCCTGGGACTATAACTCTTTTTGCATCTGGCCTCTTAATGTAATGGAAATCCGGGAGTTGTGCCACAGAAGCTTCCATTTTTGAGAATGTTGAATGATATGGTGCCATTTTTAAAATGGTAAAAAATCAATCCTATTAATAGCTCACTTTTTTTGAATACTCATTAAGTGTCAGGCATGGGGCAAAGCATTTTACATACATTATCTCCTCGTAACCTCACAACATCTCAAGAAACTAGGCCCCATTACTCTTCCCATTTGCAGATGAGGTAACTGACTGAGGTTCAGGAAAACTAATTAATTTGCCAAGGGTTACCTGTTAAGTGATACAACTGTGTTCAAATATAAGTTTTTCTGGCTCCAAAACCCCAAGTTCTTAACCATATTATTGAAGGATCTTCCACATAAGTGCATTAGGAACTATCTTTTCCCTTACGGCTAGTTTGAGCTATCATGAATTCTTTTTTTGGTTATCTGTTGCTGTATCACAAATCACTCCAAAACTTAGTGGCTTAAAAAATAATAAGCATTTATTTTGCATATGAATCTGTAATTTGACTAGGGCTCAGCGGGATGGCTTGTGTCTGTTTCAGGAAGAGTAGGTGGGGTGGTTCAACGGGATCTAGCCAGTCCACTTCTAAGATGGCCAACTCATTTTGCTGCAAAGCTGTGCTGGTTGTTGGCTGGGAGCCTCCTTTTTTCTCCTTGTGGGTCTCTTCAGCTTTCTCCGAGTGAGGCAGTTATGTTCTAAGAGCTGCTGTGCCAAAGGACCAAAGCAGAAGCTGCAAGTATTCTTCTCACCTAGCCATGGAAGTAACACAGCACCATGCCTGCCTTATTCCTTCAATCAAGCAAGCCACTAAGGCCAACACAAATACACAGGGGGTGGAATTGGACTCCACATCTTAATGGGAAGAATAACCTATCACAATCTGTAACTTCAATTACTGTAATAACCACCAAACTGTTGTTCCTCTTTCCACTCTAGTCCATCATAGAGTTTATTCTCAATTCAGTAGATGGAGTGATCTCTTTAAAATCTAAGTCAGGGCCAGGTGAGGTGGCTCATGCCTGTAATTCCATCACTTTGGCAGGCCAAAGTGGGTGGATCACGAGGTCAGGAGTTTGAGACCAGCCTGGCCAACATGGTGAAACCCTATCTCTACTAAAAATACAAAAATTAGCCAGGCGTGGTGGCAGGTGCCTGTAATCCCAGTTACCCAGGAGGCTAAGGCAGGAGAATCACTGGAACTGAGGAGGCTGAGGTTGCAGTGAGCCAAGATCGCACCACTGCACTCTAGCCTGGGCAACAGAGCAAGACTCCATCTCAAAAAAAAATTATATATATATATATATGTGTGTGTGTGTGTGTGTGTGTGTGTCAGATCATGATACTCCTGTGATGAAAACTTTCCAGTGGCTTCCCATCTTCCTCATAAGATACAAAGTCCTTATGGTGGCCCCTATCTCTCTGTGTTGTCAAGTCCTCATTGTCTCTCTGATCTATTAGGTTGGTGCAATAAAGAAAGTAATGGCAAAAACCGCAATTATGTTTGCCCTAACCTAATAACATCTTTCTCTTACCCCACCCACTCTGCTTCTTACTGTAATTCAAACACATAGCTTGCTCCTGCCTCAGGACATTTGCGTTTGGTGTTACCTGTTGTGCCTAGAACACTTCCAGGCCTGGCCCATGGCTCCTGCTCTCATTTCCTTTAGTCCTCTGTGCATATTTTACCTTCTCAGTGAGGAATTCCCTCATCATGTAAAATTGTAATTCTACTTCTACCATTGAAAATTTCCTACCACTCTTATTCTGCTTTTTCTCCCTCACGTTAAGTGACATATTGCATATTTACTAGTTTATTTAATGTGTATCTCTACTGACTAGAATATCAACTCCATGGAGACGTAAACTCGGTTTATTTATTTATTTATTTTTTGCTGCATCTACCATCTTCAACATTACTTGGCACATAGTATGTGTTTAGTACATATTTGCTGAAACCATAGAGGATTTCAACACAAGTTTTAATTTTTCATGGTGTCGATGTTTGTGAAGTATTTTAATTTGTGACTATAACAATGTCTCATAATACCATCAAATCAAATTTGGCTTAACAGCTATTTGGGATTCCAAGTCACATCAAGGAGTTTAGGGTACAGGATCCCACTGAGATCACTACTAATTCCCATCTCCTACCTTTTCTTGTGGGAAGAGCAATAAAATGTCCAAATGATTATTTTCTCGTGAAGTTAAGCCCCAGTGTGCCTTTATTTCCACAAAAAATCGTGCAATTACTGCGTGCCTAGCCTGCGCTAGTCACTGAAGATGTAGTGGGACAGACACAATTCTAACTCTTATGATGTTAATATTATGGTGAATAAGAAAGATAAATAAATATACAGATACAGAAAGTCATTTTACAGATTGTAAAATGTGCCGTGGTAGACTTATGCAGTGGTCTGTGAAGGAGAACTAGAGGGGATCTACTTTAGTTAGGGTCAGAGAAGCCCTTGGGGTTAAGATAGTCTTTAGGCTGAAACCTAGACAATGTCTTCTGGTTAGTTTTAAGCTACTAACTAGAGGGATACATTCATTCAGCTGATGTTTATTCAGCACCTAATATGGACCAGATACTATTCCAGGTGCTTAGGATTCAACAGTAATGAGACAGACAAAACCCTCTGTTCTAATGCTACTGTGGAAGGATTACTTTCTTAATTTTGTTTAAAAATCTAAAGTTATTACATATTAAGTATATCATTTGGGGTCCAGTCAAGAAAGCAAAAATCGTACTAGGTTTTTCAACAGAGGGACTCTATTATAGGGAATTGGTGTTGGAGATCTGAAAAAGCAGAAAGAGAGCTCTGAGGTCACACAAAGGAAATAACTTCAGAAAGCAGCCTGCATGGTTGTGTGGGAGGATCAAAAGAGTTTGGAGTTGTTTGAGTCTCGAGGCTCAGAGGAGGGATCCCTGTGGCAGAGAGCTCAGATGTCCGAGAAGGTGGCACTGGTACCTCTTAGGATGCGATGAGACTGACTCAGGAGTTGGAGACTGGAACCAACTTATGCTGCCAGGGCGAAGGGCCTCTGCTGGGGACATACTGACAGGAACAGCAAACATATGGGAAGTAGCTAGTCCACTCTGACCTCCCACCTTCTTCAGTTTTCCCCTATTGCAGAATAATCCTAGGAAATACGGTTTGTAGACTCCTAACTTGAGCATTGCAGAAGAGTGTTTGGAAGGGTAGATTTGGAGCCAAGCCACTAGTTTAATAACCAGCACAGATGTTGATATGTGCTGTGGAGAAAGATAAAGCAGGATAGGTAGTTCAAGGGTGGGAGGAAGAGCTTACAGTTTACAATAAGCCATTAGGAAGCTCTTTACCAAGAAGGTGACATTGGAGCAAATTCTTGAAGGAAGTTTGGGAGCAACCATTGGGGCTGTCTTGAGAAAGAGTGGCCAACTGAGACAAGAGTGTTGTAGGGAGGAGTAATAGCAAGTGCAAAGGCCCTGAGGCAGGATTCTTTCTGGAGTAGTCTAAGAATAGAGGCCAACATGCTTGATGCAGAATGAGATATGAAGCCAGGTAGTGTAAAATTTTAGAGCTTAGCTTCCAGAGTAGGAAAACCTGGGTTTTAATCCCAGTTCAGCCCCCTTAAAGAGGTGGGATGTACTATGTTTCTTTCCAAAGCCTCATTTGAAAAGTGGGCTTATTTTAGTATTTTGCTCATGATTATGATAAGGTTGTAGGGGAAAAGAGAGTACAAAGTACTTGCAGTGCCTGACATGTAGTAAGTGCTTTATAACTCTTTTGTGGTGATAGTGATATTAACAGACCTCTATTATTAGTTAAGTGCATGCTACTATTTACTATTATTATACTTTTAAAAAGAGACAGGGTAGGCCAGGTACGGTGGCTCATGGCTGTAATTCCAATGCGTTGGGAGGCCAGGCGGGCGGATCCCAAGGTCAAGAGATCGAGACCATCCTGGCCAACATGGTGAAACCCTGTCTCTACTAAAAATACAGAAATTAGCCGGGTGGGGTGGCGCATGCCTGTAGTCCCAGCTACTTGGGAGGCTGAGGCAGGGGAATCGCTTGAACCCAGGAGGTGGAGGTTGCAGTGAGCCAAGATTGGACCACTGCACTCCAGCCTGCCAAAAGAGCGAAACTCCATCTCAAAAAAAAAAAAAGAGAGAGAGAGAGAGAGGGAGACAGGGTCTTGGTATGTTGTCCAGTCTGGACTTGAACTTCTATGCTCAGGCAGTTCTCTCACCCTCAGCCTCTTGAGTAGCTGGGACTATCGGTGTGTGCCACTGCACCCAGCTTATTATTACACTTCTTAAAGGACCCAGAGCTTGAAAACTAGGGCAAGAAATTGTTTTTGATAATTTCTGCTGTTTCAATTCCCCGTGCCCCTGTAAAGATTTTTGACTGTGCATCAGTCAGTACTGACTTCTCCAATAAACTTTATGATGTGTTCTCACCCTCATTTTCAGTATTTGTGTAACCTGAAGCATGTAAGTGCCAGGCTTGCTGTTATGGTTGTAAAAAATAGCAATACCTTTTCTCTGTAAAGTATTGGACCATATGATTTGGTGTTGATTACAATGAAGCCTGAAGTGGCAAGTGACAATTCTGATGGCTGAGAGTTTGGTTGAAGATTCCCAGAATTCATCCTGGGCCATGGGTTGGTGCCATGGACTTTGGATACTTAACTGTTGATAGGGTTTATTTCTGGATGGTGGGGGTACTTGTTGTCTTTGTGTTCTTTCGTAGATTCTACATTGTCTACAGCATTAACTTTTTATATCTGAAAAGAGAAATAAGGGACAACTACCAAAAATTTGATCAGGCCCTATTGTGTGAATTTTTTATTTTCCATGGCTTGCTTTTAGTGTAAGTGTCATTCATTGACATTAGTTAGTATTCATTTAAGCATTTAGAAAGCCACTTCTTTTTTCTTAGATGTCTCATTTTCTGTTTTGCTTATGTAAAACAAAACAAAAAATACTTGCACAACATTTTATAAAGTGGTTAATTTAAAAAATTGCTCTCTTCAAATGTAACATATGTTATGTGTTGAGATTAGGAGCTCTCTGGATTTCCCTACTGGTTCATTTAAATACCTGTGTTTTGTTTGTTTGTTTATTTTGATTGTTTTGTTTTGAAACAATAAACCCATTGGAGGCCAAGGCAATAGCTTCAATTAAACACTTTGACTCTTTGCTTCCCTCTGGGCAAAAATGTGGGTTTCCCAGAAAATGAGAGCCTCACTGCTAGGTAAATAGGTTAAGAGGCAAGTATCTGGTGAAAACTTCTTGTAAGAGCTCCAGGATCATCCATCGTATCACCAGGTCTTCCCTGGCTCACAGGAAGCTAATGGCAGTCTTACCCTGCTGCCAAATGGAGGAAATAAAGATTGCCTCTGCCCTCTCTTTGCCCTTGATCAGCAGTTGCTGTTGACAGGGATGACAAATCAGATGGAACCCAAGAGTGAGAACCAGTAAGCATTGTGTGATAATGACACTCACTTAATACACATGAAACAAAACACAACAAAAACAAAACTCCCCAGTTTTTTCTTTTGTTATTTATATGTCACAACAAAGGTACCCATTTCCTTCTAATGAAAATTATCTCTAATACAGATTCATTGACTGGATTTTATCTGGACTCACATTGGGTCCAGTTTGAATAGACGACAAAGGCATAATCTGCGTTCTTGGATTAATGAGAATCCTATAGGCTTAAAGTAATGTGACTGTCTTAGAAGGCAAAGCACTCACCTGACATCTCTGAAATAAGGAAGGCTTGTTTGAAAAGGCCCAATTTCTATTAGATTCTATTTAAAGACTATTGTCTTTATATAACATAATAATTCAAAGTAACTTATAATAATAAAAGCTACTTGATTTTATTTATTTTTATTTTTATTTTTTTTGAGACAGAGTCTCGCTCTGTCACCCAGGCAGGAGTGCAGTGTCGCAATCTCGGCTCACTGCAAGCTCCGCCTCCCAGGTTCACGCCATTCTCCTGCCTCAGCCTCCCGACTAGCTGGGACTACAGGCGCCCACTGCCACGCCCGGCTAACTTTTTCGTATTTTTAGTAGAGACGGGGTTTCATCGTGTTAGCCAGGATGGTGTCGATCTCCTGACTTTGTGATCCACCCGCCTCGGCCTCCCAAAGTGCTGGGATTACAGGCGTGAGCCACCGCGCCCGGCCGATTTTATTTTTTAAAAATTGGCCACTACTTTTCTGATAATACCGTTGATACCTCATATAGTATTCTAATGAGATAGTTATTTTTAAAGTCAGTGTGGGTAAAGACCAGAACTTGGGTTTATCACATCAGCACAGGCTTCTGTTCCTCACTGTCTGTATTTTCCAAGCAAATGTTTAGAAGCATTAGTAATTGGGTTTTTTATGTTGCTGTTGTTAAAAAAAAAATCACCTCTAAAAGCTACCTAATTTGGCTTAACAATGAGACTGAAAAAAAATAATTTCTATGACTCATCTATCTAGAAACTATATAGTCCATAACATAAAATGAGCTATAGTTGTAGCCAGAGAAGTACCACATAATGTGAGAATGTAATTGCTCACTGAGACATGAACTAATTGAAATGAGGGCAATAACAGTTAATCAGCTGGGTCTAAATGATTTTGCTGTTGCTCCAAGTCCATATATTTTTGGATTGTGATTTATAGTTATAGAGATCATTGGCAAACATTAGATAAGGTAATGGAAGGGGCTGGGAATCAAAGCTATAGTTTAGTTTTCTAGGAATCTGCTGATGTCATTATTTATGGGGGAAAACATAAGCATGTTACAAACAACACCAGAGTCCCAAGAGTGAAATCAACTGCCTGAGAACCCATATTATGACCAGGCTAACACATGTGTTGTCTCATATAATCCTCATACAATTTTATGTGATATTTAAATGCTCATGTTTCTCAGCCTTTGCTCATGAGACACTTTTTGAATGTTTGAGTTTTTGATGCCAAATCTAAACCCCCTTCAAGGTAAATACCACTATAAATATGAGGGAAAAAAGCATGTGTTAACAAATGGAAAGATATGTTCAGTTTTGTGCTACTTACTCTGTAGACCTGCTTCAACATGATACTGCTGTGTGGCTAGAAATTTTACTGCCCCAGTAAGTTTTCTTCAATACTATGAAGACCATGCATAGGTAGTACTATAGTGTACCTTTCTTTGGTGTAGGCTTAGTATTGTACCCAATTCTTCTTTATTTTTTCAACAAGTTCTATGTTGCACTCTGTGATATTTCCTCTTGTTTACTTTGATGTAGCCATATGTATACTTGATGGGAGTGAAAATAAAATTTACATGTTCGTGACTATTTGGCTGTACACTTGAGAAGGCTTCAGAACTATCATGCCTATGTCAACTGAGAACGAATGTATTTGTTAAATGGACATAAACTCCTTTTTTCTTTTATCTGTTTTGAATTGCTATTGTAATTGCTTTGTTTTAGTACTTGATACAAATTTATTTCTCGCTTTATATCCAGTTATATAATATTTGCTCAATAAATATCACATTCATTTAATTATAGAAGGCTTTGATTATGTGAAGAATAACATGGTTAACATGGAATTAGGGCAATTGAGATCCTCAAATTTAGACATTATATTTCAATAAGTAGGCATTTTCTTATGGATCCGTGCTAGTGGCTAATGACTAGAATGATGGTATTTATAGAATGTGTTGACTTTGTGATTTCTTATTGAAAGATAATCCAAAAAGTTGTGGTTAGGAGCTATATAGATTCTTGCGTGACTTTGAAAAATGGTGATTAGGGATGGAAAATTTCTTCAAGGTTGGGAAAATATACCCCTCTTGGAAGAATTAAATTAGGCATTATGTATAGAAAACCTGTGCTCTTTGTTAGAGATATAGTAAGTGATCCATAGTCTTCCTTCTTCCATAACCGTTTCCCTTTAGAAGCACAGAGTATGTTGTTGGGGGCGGGCGTGGGCAGATACTGTTGTTGTCATGGTTAATGCTTACCGAATGCATATTATGACCAGGTTAAGCATTTTACCTGTGTTATCTCATATAATCCTCACACAGTCTTATGAGGCATGCATTATTATTATTCCCATTTTAGAGATGAGGAAACCAAGACCCAAAATGTTTACCTTGTCTATGGTTGCACAGTTTGCAAATACCAGAGCTGAGATTTGAACTCACCAAATCTGGTTGTAGATTTTGTAACAGTTTCTCTAGACTGACATTCTGAAAGAGCTTTAGATCCCTGCAATTTTTAGGAAAATGACATAACATGGTCAGTGATTGCTGATCTCACTCTTTAAGTTCCCATATTGGGAGGACTAATGAAAGCAGCTGTTAAATTGATGAAGAGTAAATTATGCTATTTATTATTATTTATGGAAATGTAACAATGCCTCAACTAAATTATAATATTTATGAGAACAGTGATCATGTTTTGCCCATCTTTATATCTCTGCAGTGTAATAGTTTTTTTAACAACTTTATTGATACACAATTTATACATAATAAAATTCACTCCTTTAAAGTATATAATTCTTTAGTTTTTATTATATGCACAGAACTGTGCAACCATTGAAACGATGTAATTTTAAATAATGTTCATTATTCCCCAAAGAAACCATGTAGCTATTAGCAGTCATTCCCAATTATTATTATTATTATTATTTTAGACTTTGTCGCCCAGGCTGGAGTGCAGTGGCACGATCATGGCTCACTGCTTTCTCAACCTCTGCTGGTCTTAAGTGGTCCTCCCACCTCAGCCTCCCGAGTTTCTGGGACTACAGGCACGTGCCACTATATCTGGCTAATTTAAAAAATTTTTTTAGAGACAAGGTTTCACTATTTGCATAGGCTGGTCTTGAACTCGTGAGCTACCATGCCTGGCCCCAGTTATTTTTTTTTTTTTTAACTAAGCAAGAAAGCTGCCGAATATTAGAAACGTTCAGTATTTAGCATTGAGCATGCAAAGTCACCTAATTTGTGGAAACTTGATATTCTTAATTAATCACAGCTTTTCACCAAAATAATTATTTTCTTTTAATATGCTTTTGAAAATTATCTGGTTGAAATCGTTGGAAGTAGTTCATTCCATTTTACACAAACAATTGCTATAATTAATCGGAGAAAGTGAAAGTATTATTACCTGCCATAATGGAGAGAGTCTATCCGCTCTCATCCCCTTTTCTCATAGACAACTTTTAGCGCTAGGATATAGCGTTAATGGTTTCTTGAATCCCTCTTGGAACAAAAATGCCTCAAGGATAATCCTCAAAAGTTGATTTCTGATAAATGTGTATCTAATGCTGAAGATTCTTATCCTTTATTTCCTGGATGCTTTTTAATACTGTTTGAAATGAATCAATTACAACCTGAGAACTCTCATGTTCCTGACTTTAATGAATGCGAGGTTTCCATGAGTTTGTATGTGCCAAAGTTCCCTTCCCTGAAAAATGAGGAAAAATGGTTAATGTTCAGGTTCAAGTTGACTTTCCTGTGGAATGTTTTCTGGTCCTCCTCAGTATTCTGGTTAAGAGGCAGTAAGACATAGTTCCTGACAGTTTAGGTTTGGGATCAAAGAGCTTGTGGGGAAGGGTTTTACCAGCTTTCTTCTCCCAGACCGTCAACTCCATCACCTCCCCGCTATGTTTCCTGGATGAAGACAGTGTTGATTTATTCAACCCTGGGTGAAGAGCTGTGGAAATTCAGCTGCACCTCGCTCCTCCACTAGTTTATCCTCCCACCCCTCCCCAATGTCTTCTTTTGTGTACAGAAGTTCCCACCTAGGAACAAAAACCTGGTTTCAAGTCCTGGTCCTGCCACTTACCAGCTGTGTAATTCTTGGCAAGTCACATAATGTGTGCATGTTTTCTCATCTGTGACATAGGATAATAATATTACCTACTTTATAGTGTTGTTGCAAGGATTAACTGAGATAACGCATATAAAGAATAGACGTTGACCTAAATACAGATTTTTTAAATGAACATAATTTTCTAATGCCTTTAATTTGCTGAGGGGTTTGTATCCTTGCACATGAATGTATTTGGTCTCACAATCATTCTGTGATATAGTCAGAGCAGTAGTTACCCTTTTTGTTTTACAGATAAGGACATTGAGTGCATAAAAGGGAATGTTCCAAGGTAGTCACATAATTAATTTAGTGGCAGAGCTGGATCAAGACTGGTTCTTCTTACATCAGCTCCTTGAGCTGCTGTTTTTGTTTATTACTGGGAACCATTTGCTTGCCCTAGACAGACATATACTCTCTTTTTGTATTATATGATTCATTCAACAATCTGGAAGGTTCACATTTTTCTTTGACATAATGTGGATCTCCTTGAAAGGTAACATGTTTACACTTAACTGAGAGCACCTGGCTTCCAGGAAAAGGATACATGGACGGTTTGAATAGTTCCTGTGGAGCTACTTGGATTTGGCACTCAAAACTTCTTTTCCTTCATCCCATGTCATAGCTATAGAGAAAAGAGCTAGAAGTAGGATCATGAAAACCAGATCAGATGCTTCCCATCTCTCATGTCTAGGCCACTTTTGCAAATCGTCAGCACAATGGAATAAATGCCAAGTCCTTATTTATTTCAGGTATTGTAGGTGTGGTTTTTAAAATGAGATTCCAATACCTTCATCACACAGTGTTCTTCCATGCAAGATGGAACCTGAAAGGGTCTGCTGATCCCAAACATGCAAGTTATAGCTGGAATAAAATAATTGTCTTTACACACCTGCTGTTGAATGGCTTGGCATTATTCCATTTATGAGACACAATTACTGACACTACTGTGTTGAGATCTGGGATAGAAAAAATAAGGGTCCTGTTTCTGACCTTTGTTATCATAGTTGAGAGTTTTGGACAGAGAATGCCCCATTATTCAAAATGGTGCTTCTAGAAAGGATCCATTTATGTTGCCGTGAGTGGCCTTGCTTCCTTGTGAAGTGATTTGTAGATCACCACATATAAAGTGTTAAATAACTCAACAACTTCCCCTGATTCCTGAGGAGGAGGCTGGCCTTCTTTATTCGTGTTTATTTTATAATGTGTTATAGGGATGACAATCAGTCAAGTCTCTTTTAGCTGCTTTCTCGTTTACAATGAGGCATCAATTCTGATTAGACACAGACCTAAACTGATTCCAAGTTCTTAGAAGACAAGGATCTTACCTTTTCAACTTTGTTCTGCTGGAGGTACAGCACACCTGGGAGTGGGGAGGGGGCAGTGTATGTGTGTGTGTGTTGCTTAGTGACACTAACAATTTGAGTCACATTTATTCACATGACCCTTTTGAGTCTGCATAGCTGTCTCATCTGGGATTACCTGTATCATGGATTTTTACCCCCTCTCTCCACTGTTCGTTTTCTAACCACTCCCACCCTCCAAAGTAGTATGAGCCATAGATTTTCTTTCAGCCCTTTCCTTGGCACCATGACCACCTTACCCACACACCTTTTCTTTTCACATTGGAATTGTTTCTGCTTCAACGCACCCTTCTGTCTCCCTCTCTCACCTTTGGGTCCCTAATTCCTAATGTAATGGTATTTGGAGGTGGGGCCTTTAGGAGTTAATTAACCAAAGGTCAGATTCTCATGATGGAATTAATGCCCCATGTAAAAAGGGGAAGGGCTTTCATTTCCTGCCATGTGAAGATACAGCAAAAAGGCAGCTGTCTGAAAATCAAGAAGAGGGTCCTCTCACCAGACAGTTCTTGTTATGTTACCCAGGCTGGATTTGAACTACTGGGTTCAAGCAGTCCTCCCACTTCAGCTTCCCTTGTAGCTGGGACTCCAGGTGTCTGTCTCAACAATGCTTATTGTTTAAGCCATCCAGTTTATGGTATTCTGTTATAACAGTCCAAACTAAGGAAGACAAATCCTTATACTTATGCTAAGCAGAAAGTCTCAAATTGACATTAATAGGCATCTAAGATATTTCTAATGTTTGTCAATCCCCTTTTGTGATAATAGGATAATTCAGACCTCAGGCTCAGAGCCTTAGGCTACAGATAAAACAAAATGGCTTTATTTTTGTTGCATTTATTTTTAGTTACTTACTGTTTATGGCAGGATGAAACTGATTTTCCATTTGAGGTAAAGCTAAATGTTTCCTTTTTTAAAAAATTATACACAGTAAAATTCACCATTCGTGGTGTGCACTATGGGTTTTGACCAAAGCACAGTCGTGCAACCACCACCGCAGGCAGGAAACAAAACAGTGTCCTTCTCCTTTCCCTAATTACCTGTGCTGCTCCCACCCTACATAGCTGGTAACCACTGCTTGATTCTCCATCTCTATAGAATATATAGAATATAAATGGAGTAATCATACAGTGTGTAATCTTTGAGTCTGGCTTCTCTTTCCCTGAGCATGATGTATGTGAGACTCGTCCATGCTGTGTGTATCTGTAGTTTTGCTGAGCAGTAGTTCTTTGTAGGGATGTGCCACAGTGAATTCATTCACCAATTGAACCACATTTGGTTGTTTTCATAAAGTTTTGGTTGATTATGCATAAAGCTCTTCTAAACATTTGTGTATGGGGTTTTGTGTGAATATGTTTTCATTTCTCTGGGGGTAAACATTTAGGAGTGGGATTGTTAGGTCATATGAGAAATTTATGTTTAACTTTTTAACTAACTGCCAAACTCTTTCCCCAAATGGTTGTACCATTTTCTATTCTTCCCAATAAGGCATGTGAGTTCTAGTTGCTCCATATTTTTGCCAGCATTTGGTATTACAGAAACATTTTTAAACATTCTAATAGGTTTGTGGTGGCTAAGTATTTCCTTTTTACCCAAATATGTTTAAATTTTTTTTTTTTTTTTTTTTTTGAGACAGAGTCTCGCTCTGTTGCCCACACTGGAGTGCAGTGGCACGATCTCAGCTCCCAGGTTCAAGCAGTTCTCTGCCTCAGCCTCCTGAGTAGCTGGGAATACAGGTGCCTGCCACCACTAATTTTTCTATTTTTAGTAGAGACGGGGTTTCACCATCTTGGCCAGACTGGTCTTGAACTCCTGACCTCATGATCCATCCACTTCAGCCTCCCAAAGTGCTGGGATTACAGGTGTGTGCCACCGCACCTGGCCTGTTTAATTTTTTTTTAAAAGCAGTTTCAGAAGGGGTTTTTAATATTAAATAAGATGTCTGTTTCACCACAAAAGGCAGTTTGATTTGAGGGATAGATATCAAGTAAATTGTAGCGCTGATTGTCATATATGGCAAAAATTGTGCAAGAGGTAGGTAACTGAGTGAATTTGGAGGACTAATACATTCTGCTGTGCTCTAGCTCTATCAGCTAAAGAATGAACTGCATGAGGCTGTCCTGGATATCCAACTGATACTCTGGATATTTATCAGATGCAAATGATTGTGTTAGAATAGGAAAATGATGATCTGTTCTTAACACGTAAGCAGTTGCAGTGACTGTCATTTTTTGAAATCTTGTTAGATTTTGACAAGCAGGACCCTGATTAATTTAACAGCAGGTGATATCATGGAATATTGACAATTTAATCTTTGTGGGATGATTATTTTCCTTTAACAGTCTGGCCATAAGACCGTTTGGACAGTTGCTGAGTGAGATCTCAACATCTTGAAACCGGATGGCGTTGGGAAGGTGAAGCACTGGGAAATGGCTTATCAGAATTTCACCAGTAGGATTTTTCTTTTTCTGCCTCAACTGGATATTTCAAGAGAATGTCTAGAATAAAAAGATAGCGCGGACAAGTTCCCAGTCCAGTTTCCTTTTTGTAGTCATGGTTTGTGGATTTCAGTGATAAGGAAGGTCACTTTATCATTTCCTCAGTACGAGTCTCTGAAGCCAGATACACTGCAAGTTTATGAACCATAAAATGTGTGTAAGAAGCAGATAGCCACTCAAGCTTTACTGGATGAGGTTTGGGGGCATTGCTAATTCATTCTGAGATACTCACTAGGACATAGCTCAAATTAATTACTTAAGTTATTATCTAGTGGTGGGAAGGGTTGATATTCACTATTCTAGTACAAATCTTGGAGGTACTTAAATACTTAAAAAGCAATCTGTTTAAGTGATGAGCAGTTTGGGGTTTAAAAATAAAATCAAGTGGAAAAAATAGTACCACTTTCTCAAATCTACTTGTAGTATATTCCTATTCATCGGTAAGGCAAGTAAAGTATTGTTGACCTTGAGGCTGGCTTTCTATGAGATAGGAAACCTTGAAACATTGTTTGTGTGATTCAGCTGGAGTCTATAAGTTGTTTGCATGTTTTTTTGTGAGGACTAAGTTACTGTTGAAAGTACTTGAATAAAATACCCAAGAATCAGGTCTTAAAATATTTCTTAAATAATGATTTCATTCAGTTTATAAAATGCCAAGACAGTTACCTGCCTACTGATACCATTTGGAGCATGAGAGTTGTTTAAACAATCATTTCATCTCTTCCCATTTCTGAAGCTACCCTCCTGAGGTTACCACTGTTAAGGGAATAGTATTATTATACCCATTTAAATATGTGAACTCATAAAACTCATAAACTTGTAAAACAAGCCATATTCTGTTTTTCAGTGAAATGCAGTGATAGTTTACATCTTATTCTGTAATTTGTTTGTATCACTTCAGTGCACATTAAAGGCATTCCTTCAGGTAACTGCATGTAGATTTAACCATTCTTTTTTTTTTTTTTTTTTTTTGAGACGGAGTCTCAGTCTGTCGCCCAGGCTGGAGTGCAGTGGCGCAATCTCAGCTCACTGCAACCTCTGCCTCAGCCTCCCAAGTAACTAGGACTACAGTTACCTGCCACCATGCCTGGCTAATTTTTTGTATTTTTAGTAGAGATGGGGTTTCACCGTGTTAGCCAGGATGATCTCGATCTCCTGACCTCGTGATCTGGCCACCTCGGCCTCCCAAAGTGTTGGGATTACAGGCATGAGCCACTGCAACTGGCCAATTTAACCATTCTTTACCATTTACCATTACATAGCTAAAACATTTTCCCAAGGGTGGATCAACCATATTTCATTCAATCATTTCCATATTCGTGGACACTCATTTTTTCTGTGTCTTGGAGGGCTGCTTTTGTTTTGGTCTTTTTTGTTTTGTTTGCTACAAACCATGCTGTCACAAATATCTAAGAACATTTTTGTTTTTCCTGGAGACCACAGCCAATAGGAATCAATAGAATTTTTAAAACAAATCGTGGAGTTGCGTAGATAGTTTTTCAAAGCATATGAGAGTTTTTTTTTTTTTTTTTCAAGAGTGGTTTTCTTCTATCTGTTTGAGATGTCATGCTGTTTCAGGTAAGTATGTTTCTTGTTCTTATTTTGAGTGCTAGAAGTTGTTTGGGACATGGTACTGGATGTAGTGTAATGAAGGCAACTCAGATATTCTCATGGTTGAGAGCTGTACTGACCAGTCCAGTAGCCACTAGCCACATGTGGCTATTCAAACTTAAAGTTATTAAGATTAAATAAAAGTTTACATTCAGTTTCCTAATCACACTGGCCACTTTTTAATAGCTACATGTGGCTAGGGGCTACCAGGATAGACAGCACAGATATGGAACATTTCCATGAAGACACGTTCCATCAGACAGTGATGGTTAAGGATGAGGGATGCTGCTGTCACATTGCCTGTGTTCAGACAGACCATGGCTCTGCCCAACTTGTTATGTGACCTTGGGCAGGTTACTTCTCTGAGTCTGAGCTTCTTCATCAATAAAATGAGGGTAATAATAATCCTTACTTCTGTGTTTCTTGTGAAGATTATATACAATAATAGTATTGATTAAGTGCTTAACAGCTTGCTTGGGACATAAGTGAACATCTGAGAAATGGAAGCTATTATTTTTTTCCCAGAGTTATATATTTTTTTTCTTTTTTGGGGGGTTGGACGCTGTGCTTATTATTAGCTTAAAGCTAATAACTGCAAAATATCGTTGGCCCAATTTCTAGCTAGAAAAAGAGAAGGCAGTATTGTAGGCTAAGGAAAATCCCAGTTTGTCAGCCTGGTCGCTTTTTTTTTTTTCTTTTTTTTTTATATTAGTACGCTGTCCCTGAGAAACATGGTAGAATTTGTTTTACTCGTCTTCTGTCAGGAAGTAACCCTTCTGGCTTTGTTAGAAGCATGGTTTATAATAATTGTACCCAACCCAGATGGCTCCTGAAAACCCTTTGAAATGCCATCTGCCAGGCGTGTGTCCAGCCAGCAGCCTGTCATTCTGCTACAAGAAAAGAGAAGGCGGGGTCCCCTCCCTGGGTCCTTTTCTCCACAACATCGGTGAATAGAGCCTGGTCAGGTTGGCCCAGACCCAGGGCGGGCTGCTCAGAGGATAGCTGGGAAACCTCCTGCTAGCCTGAGCATGGAAAGGTTTTGTCTGGGTAATAAACCCTGAACGTTTTGTGGGTGGAGAGTTGCCCGCCCTCCCACTCCCTTCCCCTGCTGCTCTAAGGCATCCTAAGCATATTTATTTACATGGAAAAATGGTATCTGCTAGTTTGATGTTTCTGCTGAAATGCAGCATTTTTGACATTCTTGATTATTTTGAATCCTCTCAGGAAATTAAGACCCCAGGGTGATTGTTGTCTTTAACGTAAACCTGACAAATTGGATCTGAAAACATCATTGAAAGAGTGGCAAAGATGGCTGCAGAAGGAGAAAAAAATTAACATTGTCTAGTTTGGCAAGACTATGAAACTCAACACATTTTTTGTTTTGTTTTATTTTGTCCTCATTTTTTTTCAAGATGGATTAAGTTAATGGAACTTTGGTATGGAGGCTGAATATGAGAGTTGCCATATAGAACATATTTAGGACAGATCCTTTCACAGCAAGTTTCAAAGAGATTCTATTCTTGCACTGCACTGGAATTCCCAGTGTGATGTAGACTGTTTGTGTTTTAGAGGTAGCTGGCTGAACAGCTTTTTCACTTGGCTCCAAGACATCACACCCTCCTCCTTTGCTCCTATCTTGCTGGCTACTGCTGCTTAGTCTCCTTTGACGATCTTTCTCTTATTCTCATCTTCGAAAAGTTAAAAGTTCTTAGTGTTCAATCCAAACTTCTTGGCTTGTTTTCCCCTAAACTCTCTCTGTAGATTTTATCTTTCTGTCTCTTGCCTTCAAATGCCATTGGTTTACTAATCAACTGATCACTCTTAATATTATTATTAAGTTTACATTCCACCCTCTACTCTGACCTTCAGACTTTTAAGGTCAGCTGTGCTCCAACTCTCTGCTCGTAGGTGTCTATTAGTGAACCTAACATGTCCAAAAGTGAACTTTTGATTTTCCCTTTTCCCAAAACCTTTCCCCTCAGCCTTCTCAATCTCTGCAAATGGCACAGCCCATTTGCCCAGGTCACAAAATAGGTATTTCTGTCTTTATTCTGTCTTTCTTACATATAACATCCAATCCATCAGCAAGTTCTATTAGTTTTGTCTTCAAAATATAGACCTAGCATGGTGTGATGAGCTGACATACTTTTTTAAATTTATTTTTATTTTAAGTGCTAGGATACTTACATATGACATGCAGGTTTGTTACATAGGTAAACATGTGCCGTGGTGGTTTGCTGCACCTGATCTTCGTATTAAGCCCCACATGCATTAGCTGTTTATCCTGGTGCATCTCCATCCCCCTGATGCTCTCTGTCCTCCATCGGTGGGTGGCATGGAGAGCATCAGGATAAATAGCTAATGCATGTGGCGCTTAATACCTTGATGATGGGTTTTACTTTTAATATGTCTGTTCTATGGACTATGCTGTAGCTCTTTAAAATACTCATGTTTGTAATAGAAATCTCACTGCTTCTTATCACTTCTGTCCTATTCTAGTCCATATCTTGATTACCATTCACCTGGACACTATGGTAACCACCCAACTGGTCCCCCTGCTTCTATTCTTGCCCACCTCCCGCCCTACTCTCCAAAAACTTGTTCTCCTTGAAGTCAAAGAGCTTTAAAAAGGAAAACTAAGCCGAGTGTGGTGGCTTATGCCTGTAATCCGAGTAATTTGGAGGCCAAGGTAGGAGGACTGCTTGAAGCCAGGAGTTAGAGACCAGCCTGGGCAATATAGTGAGACCCCCCATTTGTACAAAAAAAAAAAAATTATCTGGGTGTGGTGGCATGTGCCTGTAGTCCTAACTACTCAGGAGGCTGAGGTGAGAGGATCTCTTGAGCCCAGTAGTTCAAGGAGATAGTGAGCTGTGATTCCTCCAGTGCACTCCAGCCTGAGCGATAGAGCGAGACTCTGTCTCTGAAAAGGAAAATAAAAGAAAAACCAAATCAAGGCACCCCCTTGCTGAAAACCATTCTAAGGATGACATTCCATTATCCTTAGAATAATATATGAAGTGTTTTCTATAGCCTACGTAATCTTGCCGCTTGCTTTCGTTTCCAGCCCTTTTTTCGTCACTGTACCGCAACCATGCTGGCCTTTCTGCCCTTCCCTGAACACACCAGATCACACCCGTATCAAAGCCTTTTCCCTTCCCTCTGCCTGGATGCATTCCTCATCACCTTTTCTATTAGCCAGGCTCTTCCTCATCACCTAGCTAATATAGCTTCCCTACTTCTCCCTTGCTCCCTCCCTCCAAGACACTGTCTAAACCTTTAACCTATGTTGCTCTGAGATACTTTCTAATCTTTCAGTCTGTAGAAGAATGATTTCCTCCTGATATTATATGCTATATTTATTTATATACATATTTGTTTTCTGTGTCTCACAGTAACATATAAATTCCATCAGGGCATGAGCTTTGTCTTGTTCACCAGTGTTTTCCCAGTGCCTGGCATGTGTTGGGGCCTCAGTAAATATTTGTTGAATAAATACAATATATAATGCCATGAATACACACACATATACATAAACAGATATATATATATGTATATAATAACAGATTATTATAGTGGGATTTGAACGATAAGATTCTATCAATTCATTCTAACAAAAACATAAACTATAATGTCTACTAAAAATTATTGAGCAAAGCCCTCAAAAAGGATTATCTCATTCAATACACACAACAAACTTATGGATTAGGTGCTATTACTATCCCTATTTTGCAAACAAGGATACTGAGAAATAGACACTAAGGAACCTGTCCAAGACCACAGGTTGGAGAGGCAGACCATGAACCTAGGATTCCCGCTCCAGACCACTGTTCTTTAACAGTATATGATACTGTCTCTATGTTTCCTGTGCCTGACACTTGAGATGTAAATTTAAAAGTTGTGAACTACCTCAAGGGATTTGTCATCACCTGCCAGGGGAGGCATGAAACGGGAACAAATTAGGAAACAGTGTAAGAGTAGACTTTTTAACCTGAAGGTTCTAGCATGCTGATTATGAGAAGCAAACATCTATACTATAACCATCCTATGCCCAATTTGCAGCTATTTAAAATATTCTGATTTCAGATAGAAGAATTATGTGCACTAAAAATACATTTTGCCTGAGTAAAGTGTGTACTAAGTGTTGAGTGTTTTTGACTTATGAAAATTGTGAATATCCAGTGTAGGCGTGGATGCGGTTATTCACATGGGCAGGTGATCAGAGACTGCACAGTGCTAAGAACTTCAGCGCCACTAGGCACATATAGTTGGTTATTTAATTGCATTACATTTCAACGAAGAGATCCTAGACATAGGGAAATATCGTTGCTTATTATATAGGAAAACGTTGACCTTAAATCACCACCACAGGTAATAATGCCTTGCAAAATGAGCTCTGTTGAATGTAACAGCAGAAATCACATTTTTTGCTTTTTTTTTCGTCTCATAATATTTAACATAGGCTCCTAGTACATGGTACATAATTGCTGTTTGGTTTATTTTCCTTTCTTGACTTATGTGTAAACCACATTCTGCTCATTGCTTCCACTTTGTTGACTGAGATTGGGCTAAAATGATAGATCCATAGCCCAGCACCTGAGCTGGGTGACTTTTTTACTCTGGATGCTCTGCATTATTTCATAAGAGGAAGCGTTACATTTGTTAGCCACTGAGAAGATGACCAGATTAATTCAGGGGGAGAATTTTCTAGCAAATGCAGCGTCCTTTCTCCCTAGTCAGAATTCATGGATGGCCTCTTTTTGCCCAACATATTAATTACATGAGGAGCAGCAGCATTTTAATCCCTGGGAGATGTCCAACCACAGATCTCAGGCAATCATATTTCTCTGGTGATGTGTTTATGCAGCAAGTGTCGTTTTCTTTAAAGGGCTTTGGAACTTGCCGGTTGTATTGAGGAATACAAGAATCTCAAGGCCTGTGATAAAAACACAAACCCCTTAGGCTCTGAGCTTAAGGTGGATACGTTTTTAGTATTTACTGGAGTCGTAAAAGCTGCTGACTGTGAATGTTGTCTGTATAAAATCCAGTTCACCTTTTTTATTCAGTGCATTATCAAAAATGGTATAAAACTCTCTCTAGGTTACCCAGCTGTGCTTGGTTTTCTCTCTCTCCCATTTGGGGTCCCAGGCACTAGAGTGTGGAAATGAGAATGCTGTTGTGTTGTATTAGAAAGAAGTTGCCTTTACTGTGTCCCTGTCTGGGCAGATGAGGCGGCAGAGTCTTAGGTACGCCCTCTTACTGAACAGGTTATTTTAATTACACCTGGATGTGGAACTTCCTGTTTTAGTTGATTGATGGTTTGCTGTGCCTTTGTATTTTCTGCTACAGGCACAACCCGATCTCCCAGAGAAGGAGAAGTGCCTGGCGTGGACTATAACTTTCTGACTGTGAAGGAGTTCTTGGACCTCGAGCAGAGCGGGACTCTTCTGGAAGTCGGCACCTATGAAGGTGAGTTACTTGTATGACAGCATAAAACGCTTCTCTCCTGGGTACTTGAGAGGAGCCAGAGCCATCCAGGCAAAAATGTTTGGTGGAATCTGGAGGTCTAAACAAATAACAGGAGATTGCAGTTCACCTTAATATGACGAATAATAGATAAAGTCTATGGAATAAGGCTTTGTGGAGTTCTTTAAAAATAGTTTTAGTTTTTCACTAGGAGTTTTCTTTTTTAATTTACCTATTCAAGTATGTGGGTGTGTTTTGTTTTTAATATGGACATGTATGGTATTAGGAGAGAAGGAAGAATCATGGTTAATCACAAAATGTGACCCTATAAGTAGTGTTGTTTTAATCTTGAAGAAATAAAATATCACTTTCCTACTGATTGGTTTTTAATGTATTTTTATGTGATTCATAAAGCAAACTTTTTTTTTTTTTTTTTTGAGATGGAGTCTCGCTCTGTCGCCCAGGCTGGAGTGCAGTGGCGTGATCTTGGCTCACTGTAAGCTCTGCCTCCTGGGTTCATGCCATTCTCCTGCCTCAGCCTCCCGAGTAGCTGGGATTACAGGCGCCTGCCACCACGCCCGGCTAATTTTTTGTATTTATAGTAGAGACAGGGTTTCACCGTGTTAGCCAGGATCGTCTCGATCTCCTGACCTCGTGATCCGCCCGCCTTGGCCTCCCAAAGTGCTGGGATTACAGGAAAGCAGATTATTTTAAAAATATTTAGCTAAGTAATCTTCATATACCTGTCTCCCACCTGCCTGATTTAGCATTCAATATTATAAATAATCTGATTACTCTTCTGAAGTTTATGTCAATACAGACATGCGTGTGCACATGCATATGTACATGTGTGCATGCCTATTGTATGGATAGTCCCATTTCTTCCCAGTTTTCCCCAAAAGGTAGTATATAGTACATGCTGTTTGGACCTTGCTCTTTTTGTTTAACAGTATGTCTTAATAGGTCATTGCAATTCAGTAATAAAGCACTTCTGGTTTTCTTCTTTTTGAAATATAATTATAAAAATTATAATTCCTTTGTATGGGCATACCGTAATTTATTTAACCACTTCCCTCTGAACAAATATTTGAGTCAGTTTCAATGTTTCATATTTCTACACACTGCTGAGTTGAATGACATGGATGTATCATTTCATACAGGTGCAAACATATCCATAGGATCAGATCCCATTGCTGGGTCAAAGCCAAATGTGGTGGAAAAAAGTCATGTTTTTCTGAAAACAGTATTATAGCTTGATTACTTTTTGGAGTGTTATTATTTGAGGCAGAAGGGGTGTAATGATACTATTAACTAGGGCAGATTATTAACTTGGTCAAGTTATTATGTGTATCTCTTTACAAACTCTTTAAAATTTGGATTTATTAGGCATTCACAGGGGCATTTTAAAGTTTAGACTTAAACATAAAGGGTAAATACAAAGTAGATTATTATTTTATTAGGGACATTATAGCTTTAATGTGATAATTGCTCCTGTTACAGTGACTAACACTCATATCATGATCATGAATCTTAGAGATGGCTGTTTCTGGTTTGATGTTCTTTGGAGAAGACGGGAAGGAGCATTGTCTTTGTACATACTGCTCCTTTCCAAATTGTGAATATACAGTAGACAGTGTATATTAATCAAATTCCTGCTCATGAATCCGGAATTTTTGTTTGTTTGTTTTTGAGTGTTGCTAATTATCAGTTGGCTTAGTTTCCTGAAACTACATGTTGGGATGTGACTGGGTGGCTGGTGGGCTGGGCAGGGGTCTGAGAATAATCGAGGTCTAGGAGTGTATAGAGGGAAGGGAGGGGGGCTGCGGGAAGGTACAAGGAGCTTCTTCAACATGTTGTCAGCATGCTGTCCTCACATGTTGTACATGTGAAGAGGAGAGCATGTGTGACTCCTCTTTGGTTAGCAGAGAGAGAATTGTCCTCATCTGCAATCAGTTATTATGCCCATCTGGGGGGCTTCAGTCGTCAAATATATAAAACATCTATTTGCATTTTTGGAGAGGCTGGGGTGGGAGTGGTTGTACAAAGCAAAAGAGGATTGGGTCGGAAAGGAAAAACTTGGAAGATGGAAAGTAAACTCGCTTTATTCGATGTTAATGGAACAAATGATATATAGGTGGAGTCAGTTCTTTTTCTCATTTAATTTTATCATTGCAACAGAGGCGGCTATTATCTTCACTGAATTTTTAGATGGGGACACTGAAGCCAAGTGGTATTAAATAACTATTTCAGAGTTGCACAGCCAGTTCTAGAATGCTAGAGAAGGAACCAAACCCAGCTCAGTGTGACTCTCAGATCCTACACTCTTTCCTAAAAACCCAAAGAATATCCTAGATATAACTAAGAAGCTAAGGAAAATAACCCATTAGTACTTGAAGCTAACTTCCTGGTGTATAGCAGTAGAGGAATGGTTTTCAGAAAATGTCTGATTGTCTTATAGAAAACGGTGCCTTTGTGAATGTTGCATAGTTATTTTGGAATTGGAATTTTCTTAGGCGCAGGATTAATCTTTTCCAGTTCTAACCCATTTGTACAGCGTTCTTCAGCCTTTGGCCTATTAGCAGCGAAATTTCCTTACCATATGAGATGGCTCATAATTTTTCTTTTTTTTTTTTTTTTTTTTTGAGGCAGAGTCTCGCTCTGTCGCCCAGGCTGGAGTGCAGTGGCGCAGTCTCAGCTCACTGCAACCTCCGCCTCCCATGTTCAAGCGATTCTCCTGCCTCAGCCTCCTGAGTAGCTGGAACTACAGGTGCATGCCACTGTGCCTGGCTAAGTTTTTATATTTTTAGTAGAGACAGGGTTTCACCATGTTGGCCAGGATGGTCTCGATCTCATGACTTCGTGATCCGCCTGCATCGACCTCCCATAGTACTGGGATTACAGGCGTGGGCCACCGAGCCTGGCCGAGATGGCTCATAATTTTTTGGAACTGACCAGAGTATATCATATTGACTCTTAAAAGCTGAGAGCCAAATGGAATGTTTATTAAATGCCATATACCCTCATCGGAGTAGGGCTGGAAAGACATTTAGAGAACTTCCTCTGTCTTTGCCTCCCCTGGACAAGTCCCTTGATGGTGGCTGCTGTCTATTGGTGGACGCTAACAAGCATGCAAGCCCTGCTGTCACACTGCCTGAGTTTGATTCTCAGCCCCTTTGCTATTGAGCTGTGTGCCCTCCGGCAAGTTACTTAATGCTGCATGTCTCCATTTTCCCATTGGTAAAATGAGGATAATAATAGTGCTTCCTCAGAGGTAGGGCTAAATGAGACAATAATTGGAAAGGGCTTAGCAGAGTGTCTGACACATGTAAGCTCTCCTTCAGCATTAGCTCTTGTGTTTACACGCACCTAGTTCAAAATTGCTCCCATAGTGGATCCCTTTCCCCTCTACTAGGCAGTAAACCAGCAGATTTGCCAGTAAAATGTCTTTATTTACTTCCCAGGTACTCACCATCTTTTTTCCCCTCCTGAAATTGCTTTCTCCAGACCTCTGCTGGTTCCAGAGAGGAAAAGTCTACCACAACAACACAAAGCACTCTTTAAAGCAAGACATATATAAATGTTTAAGTAACAGTAATAAGTGTACATGATGGAATAGTTCCTACAGTAAAAGCCTTAAAACTAGCTAAGTCCTACTTGTTTCCCCTCTTCCATATAGGTAACCATTATTAAAGATGCTAGTGCAAATATTCAGAAAACTTATATGTACACAACATATATGTATATCTTGTTCACTTCACTCTGTTATTGCCGTTTGCCCTTAACATACCCTGGAGATCTTTCCACATTACCCCATACAGTTTCACCTCATTCTTTATAAATGCTGCATAGTGTCCCAGTGAATGAGTATATATATATCTACATCTATCTATCTATCTATCTATCTATCTATCTATCTATCTATCTACCTATCTACCTACCTATCTGTCTGTCTATCTGTAAATATATAACTTACTTAACCAGCCCCCTGCAGATGGACATTTTAAATGTCCCCTGCCTCACCTCCCCCTTCTGTTTTTGGTGGTGGTGTTATAAACAGTGCTTCAAGTATATTGTTACGCAATTATGAGCATAACTATAGGGTAAGTTTCTGGTAGCGCAGTTTTAAAGCAAGCCTTTTAATGCATATATAGTTTATTTCAACAAATATTTATTGAGCTTTTATTTCAGGTCAGACTTTTTTGTGAGGCAAGGGATATGATGTACAGGGCAGTAGACCAAAACTACCTGACTTTGAAGGTGCTTATGTTTTTTAATTAATTATTTTTGCTAGTGCTTGTGTGGCACCCAGTAGGTGCTCTTCAAAGTGCATTGTACGCACAAATTCATTTAATCTTCCTAACAAGCCTATGAGGTAGGTTCTATTTATGTCCATTTTACAGAAGAGGAGTATGAGGCCCAGAAATGCCAGTAATCTCTTCTTAGTTCACATGGTAAATCAAAGATAGAGCTGGGATTCAGATTCAGGCACTCTGGCCACAGAGTCTACACTCTTCCTGCACTCAGTCTTATGAGGCAGATTAAACATAAACAATTTTGCTGGGCGTGGTGGCGGATACCTGTAATCCCAGCACTTTGGGAGGCTGAGGTGGGAGGATTGCTTGAGCTCAGGAGCTCGCGATCAGCCTGGGCAACATGGCAAAACCCCATCTCTATAAAAAAATACAAAAATGAGCTGGGCACGGTGGCGTGCACCTGTAATCCCAGCTACTCGGGAGACTGAGGTGGGAGAATCACCTGATCCTGGGAAGTTCGAGGCTGCAGTGAGCCAAGATCACACCACTGCACTCCAGCCTGGGCAACAGGAGCAAGACTCTGTGTAATATATGAATGAATGAATGTAAACAATTTTAAGAAAAGTGATGAGTAGGCCGGGTGTAGTGGCTCATGCCTATAATCCCAGTACTTTGGGAGGCCAAGGCAGGCGGATCATTTTAGGTCAGGAATTCGACACAAGCCTGGCCAACATGGTAAAATCCCCTCTGTACCAAAAAATATATAAAAATTAGCTGGGCTTGGTGGTGCATGCCTATAGTCCCAGCTACTTGGGAGGCTGAGGTGGGAGAATCACTTGAACCCAAGAGGCAGATGTTGCAGTGAGCTGAGATTGTGCCACTGCACTCCAGCCTGGGCGACAAAGTGAGACCCTGTCTCAAAAAACAAAAAAAAAAAAGAAAAAAGGTTATGAGTGTTTTGAGAGAAACTACACAGCGCTCCAGAAGCTTATAGAAAGCTTCATCTAGTTTTGGCAGACTCCCTAGAGGAGGCGAAGCTGTGGGAGGACTGTGTTAGGTCAGGTGAGAGGCTGGGAGATGGTGTTTGAGTTTAGTAATCAGCATGGGCCATGGGGCCTGAATCCACAGAGAACGATGTGAGGATGAACCAAGAGAGGACTAGAAGGATGGCTTCTAGAAAGGGAGGGGAAGCAAGCACACCCAGTTTCCCTTAGAACCACTGCTATCCCGTAAGAACTTCCTTCCATGCTGGGAATGTTCAGTATTCTGTGCTGTCCATTATGGCAGCCAGTGGCTCTTGTGATTGAGAAACCAAGTTTCAAATTAACTTTAATTCAATATAAACTCATTTAAATTTAAGTAGCCACACATGGCTGGTGGCTCCAGTTTTAGAATAAAAGCTTCTGAAAGGAAGGTTGAGGACCTGCTCAACAAGATCTCTGTCCTCACCAGCTGACTTCACAAAGCAAAGCAGGTCTTAAGAGTTAAGCTCCTTTAAAAAAGAATCATCATGTTGAATCTTCCCAAAGAGGATGTTATGCAGAGGAGTGGTGATCTTCTTTTGTGGATACATTCTATGACAGGCAAGATGGCAGACAAATAGAGTGAACCAGTGAAGCCTCAAGGCCCAGTAACCTTCAGAATTCTCTTTCAGGCCCAATATTTGCTTGATTTACATTGGTCGGTTGTAGGACTTTACAGCTGGAAATGCAGTAAAGTTAGTTTCTTCAGATGATAGAACTGAAATCCAGAGAGAGCTTGCTTTAAGATACTTCAGGGAGTTAGGGACATAGCCTGGCCAAATGTTGCAGGACTGGGATGCTTTTATTTCCCTTTGCCTGAAAAGTAATGCTTCTTTTGTAGCCTCAGTTACTAGTTTGTGAGTTCATTCATTTATTCATTAAAGATAAAATGCGAACAAAAGCAGATATGGTTGTGGTCACGGTCTTTATGGGTCTTAAATGTCTAGTGAACAAGACACTTTATTTAAATAAACGAATATCCAATTGTAAGTGTGCGAAGGTCTTTAAAGGAGACCATAAGACAGGGAGAGTGGATGTCTGTGGAATCAAGAAAAAGTACCTCTGTAGAAGTAGTAATTGAAGTGAGATCTGATGGTTGAGCTGGAGTTAGGTTGCTGGATTTAGCAAATAAAAACGCGGAACACCCTGTCTTGCATTTCATCTGGCAACCACAGTTGGAGTTGGCTTTGAACCACGTTGGTGATGGTGGTGGTAAATAGTCAGCTGAATCTGGAGATATTTATGTGAAAAGCTGAATTTGTTAATGTATTGGTTATTGTGAGAACGAGGTAGAAAAGACAGATGATGACAATCCTCCTAAGATAACTCCTAGTTTCTGTCTTCTATTACTGGATAGATAGTGGTACCATTTGTGAAAATAAAAAATACTATAATTGGGGTAGGTTTGTGGGGCAGGGACTCCATCCTGAAACTTTCTATCCACCGACAGCTGTAATGCTGAGAGTAGCATTATACTCCCAACAGAGTAGAGCCCCTTCCTGGCTATGTAAAGAATCTGATTATCATCCCTCACAAGGCATAGAAGTTATTAGTAGAGTTTGTCATTGATCTCTGCTTTACAATTTGAACCAGCTCCTCATTCTGTCACTGAACAGAATTGGCATCAAAGCAAGGTAAAGAAGACAAGAATAAGCACATCTTTCCAACTTGGCCCAACTTCCTAATTGTGGCACTGAGCTTATTTATTTGATATGGTGCTTAAAATAAATCAGCTGAACCATTTCCCTTTTCCCTTGCTTTTCTTTTTTTTTCTGTTGACATTTTTGCTCTGCAAGACAGGTCACTGCCTCAGCCAGCCCTTGGGACTTCTCTAGGAGAGAGTTTACAAGGGATGAACTATTCAGTGGAGGGTGGGGGTCCAGACATGGCTGTTTTACAAATGCCTCTGGGTAGAAGAGGCTGATTATACACTTTGAGCATTGCAAAGGTTTTCCTTCAGCATAGAAGTGCAGTGCCAGGGTGACATTTCAAATTGGAGTTATGGGTTGCATATTTCTGCATGTTAATTGGGAAGAGGATGTCAGCATTCAATAATGTTATTGTTTTGCTTCCTAGAAGGTCTGCAAAAAGGCAGCTGCCAATGGTATAATTTTTGGGGACACAGAGATAAAATAGGGGTGAAGAGAGTTCTTGTTTCTGGTTAAAGAAAGTGAGACTGTCTAGAGTCCTGTTCTTTGGCAGGCCTTAGAAGCAGTCTGTTGTGATGAGCTCTGTTGGCAAACTCTGTCGTAGAATGTTTTCTGTTGATATTGAAAGTGACCAAATGAAATCTGTGCTATAATTGGCTGTTCTTCTGCTTATGAAGATGGGGGGAGCTGGTGAAGTTTTCTTTAATTCCCTGCTTAGAGATCCCCAAATATTCCTGGAGTTAAAAGCGTAGATGTCAGAGACAGACTAATCTGTGTTTAAATGCCAGTCATCATCTTTGACTTGTGTAAATATCAGTTTCTTTATGTGAAAATGGGAATATTGATGCCTTTTTTTCTGTAAGATTGTTTATAAAGATTAGAGTAAGTGAATATATGCATAGTGACACTTAATATGTGCACGATAAAGGTAACTTTAAAAAATGTTGTTCTTTGAATATGTGTTGTGATAATACACTCTTTTACACATTAACCCTATTATCTGTCTACAACATCAGGCCTGATTGCAGACTGGCAGAGTTGATTATAGGCTAACATTGTGCCAAGCACAGTGCTGGGTGCTTTATACACATTATCTAATTTAATCTTGACAAAAACCTATTAGGTTGCCATGATTTTTGTCTTTATACTGTGTGAAGTGAGGCTGAAGAGAGAGAGGTCCCTTACCTCACTCAGGGTCGTGAAACTCTTATGTTGTCCTGTTTGGTCTTGTATTAGAAACCAAATGGCACTGGCAAGAACAAACTGCTAATTATAGAACAGTGGTTTATTGTCCTTCTGTGCATGAACATCCTATTTTTGTAGGGTGGGGCAGGTAGGAAAAGGAAGAGTAAAAAGAAAGTATTGCAGTTTTATGAAGGAACTATCATGTGCTGAGCAAGCAAGTAGCAAAGCGAAGTGATGCAGATCTTGGTAATTCAAATGTAATTGACGGACTGGAAAGAAAGTGTTGTGAGTCATGCTATTAAAAACTGGATCCACAATACAGGTTTTTAGGAGGATCCCAGGCTGGAAGTCATGTGCACTATCTGCCTTTATTCATTTACTCATTCTGCAGTGAATTACTGGGTAATAGTATGTGCCTGGCACTGCGTCAGGCCTGAGAACACAGCGGTACACAAAATCAGATGTGGCTCCTGGCCTGTTTGAGTTTATAGTCTAGAGGTGAAGACAGGTACTGATTAATTAAACAGTCTGCTATATACAATAAAGGGCATTAGGAAGGGGAGGTATGTGGTTCCTTGAGAACATATAAGAACTGATAAGGACAGCTTTGATCTAGTCTGTGGGGTCAGAGATACTGTTGCTGAGGATGAGCAGGTAGTAACAGGGTGAGCAGCAGAGGGAGGAGTGGGTGCAAGAGCTGTGAGATGGGGGAAGGGGGCATAGTTTACATTCTGAGGGCTGAAAGGCAACCAGTGAGGTCAGAGCGAAAAGAACAAGGTGAAGGCAATCAGGACAAGTGCTTGGAGAGTGGGCATGGGGCAGACCACTCAGGACCTTGAGGCCAAGGCAAAATCAGATATGCTGGATGTCCATGTATTCATGTACTCTATACATATTTGCACTATACATAAAGAGAGTAAGGTTTTTGTACCTCTCTCCCCCCCATAAAAGAAAACAATTTTTGCCCCCTTGGGGGTGATATTGCCCCTGTTGAAAATGCATGCTGTAGATTCCCAGCCATAGGTGGTCACTACCATCCTGTTCTCAGGCTTATTTGCAAAAGCTTGTCTCATAGGAAGAAGACAGACAAGTACCTGCAATTCCCACCCCCATTTACCTTGAACCAGCCATGTAACTCCATGGCAGGCGTTTCTGCCACTTTGGGCCTCTATGTTTGTCATCTGCAAAAGAGGAATGATTTTCTCTGTCCCAAATGGCTTTGCTACACAAACAGTGATCCATGGATCTCAGGCCCACCCTGATCATTACTTAATGTAATTTAATTGTTTGCACATTGAAGCTTGACAAAACTGATGTATGCCATATAGAATGGTTGTGAAGATCGTGTTTCAGTCCAGTTTTTACTTTGTATTTCCCATGCCTGGCATTAAAAAGGTTTTTTGTAAGGAAATGAATGAATGAATAGTAAATTTGTATAATTTGAAAACCATACAGGTTTGATTCGTCCTAGCTTAAATTCCAGGGTTACAATCCTCCTTAAATATTTTATAAAGTCCTAAAAATTGATTTGCAGTGCCTATTAATTTTTAAATGTGTGTCAGAAAAATATTTTCTTTGGCTTTGTCCTGGCCAGAGATTTTGCTTGTTAATTAAGGCCAGCAGTGGCTTCCTCTTAAGTCCTCCTTTGCCCTCAGCTTTCCTCCCTGGCTACCTTCCCTGTTGAGTTTTGTTGTAGAACCAGTTCTGAAAATAGCAGCAGAGAGAACAAGTTTCCACTTGGGAGGGAGCCCAGCCACTGCAGGAAACGTGTGTTGGATAACGCAGAGCCTGTGGGACAATCAGCCTCACGGCTCCTAGACACTGCGCAGCCTGCCAAGTGATAGCCCCAATTAAGTTTTTAATCACTTACAATTTTTCAGATGATTTTTATTTAATACCGTTAAGTCGTGCATACTGTCTGTAAGGTTTGTGTTTCTACATGGCTAGACTTTGTAAGGTTTGTGTTTCTGCTGTGGCTAGACTTTGCTTGATTGTGACGAGAGTGCAAACCATTGCAAAGGTGGAATACTCTCTGGAAGGTTAGAGTCATGAACTCAAATGCCTGAGGGGCCAGACAGGTCAGGTAAGAGGGTACATAGAGGCAAAGAAGACCACTGGTGACTGTGGCAAACTGGAGCAAGCATGACCCATCCTGCCCATTGCTGCATGGTAAGGGCAGTTCACAGCAGAATAAGACAGCCAGAGTTGAAATAAGACAGCCAGAGTTTTTGTCCAAAAGCCCAGGGCCGAAAGCAAGCTCTCCAAAAATCAATTCACTCAAAGGCTAATCTGTGAATTATTGAAGACTTTTTGAAGTTTAAGGTTTTCTTACATCTACTCATGCCTCTGCTCATGCCCCTGTATCTGCCCATGCCCTTGCATTGCAGTAGCCTGAGGGCACTGTTCTAGATGGGGTCCAAGATCTTTGTCTGTCAAGGGTCAGGCAAAACCAAGAGGAGGAGCAAAAATTTCTCTGCAGAAATCCTTGATTTAGTATGTTCATGTGAATTGGCTTTAGACACATACTTGCTTTTCAACATCCCCTATAAGAGATGGAGTCCCTGGAACCAGACTTTACAGTTTGTCAAACAGCATTGAGAATCCAGACTTAACTAGAAGCTTTCTAATTTTAAATGTTGGTCACTAATCCAAATTATTTTAAAACAGTGCTGTATGAAAGTTTGAACACTCTGCAGTTAGAAAACCACTAGACAGAAACTTTTCTGTAAAGGTTGTAGGTTTCAGTATGGGAAATAAGAAATAGTGGAGAGATTTGGATAATAATAACACTATCTCATATTTAACACCTTATAGTTTACAGAGTGCCTTTGAAAACTCTGCATTAGTTAATTTTCACAATAATCCTATGAGGTTGCTACAGCTGGTGCTACCATTCCCATTTCACAGAGAAAGTACTAGAGAGACTGAGTGTTAGAAGACTTGGTTATTTGGTTATTGACAGGTTTGCTTGCTTAGTGCTCAGTTACCATGTGCAGCACTTTGGATACATGATCTCTTTGATCCTCAAAACAATGTAGTATGGGTGTCATTTTAAAGACTGAAAACATGTGATAGCAACTTTAGGTAGCATTTATCTACCCTCACCATAGTGGCAGACTTCAGCATAGGTTAAAGGCAGACCGTCTCATTTTGTCTTCCTAACAGCTATTCTAGGTGTAAACTAGGTTCTCTTAGAATCCCAAGTTAAAGGAGGACAAAGACTGGCCCAGAGTCACACAGCCAGTTAGTAGTAGTGGGCTTTCAACTCTGAGCTGTCTCTTCCAAGCCTTTTACCCCATGATATGGTGTGCCAAGGCTCTGCAGTATTGCTCATGGGCCACTCATTAGATTAAAGCCAGTGAAATTGCTTATGTTTGACAGTTTATATCTTCTACAACAGCAATTTCATATGGTTCAATCTAATATTATCTACTTTATCTGCCTCCAGTCAATGTTAAACTAATTTTCAGAAACAGGAAACCATTGTGAACAAGTGGATTGTTTTGGGTTGTATGTAATTGCATTAACAAATCTGCTAATCATTTATTAACTTAAGAAAGATTTTGAACTTGAAAAGTGAGGGTAGGTACCTAATGGAAAATCCACACATATTTGTCAAAGTTAAGTGGAATTTTTATTCTCCAAGCACTTATTATTTCTGCCATAAATGCAGATGTTGAAGTTTTCATTGATTTTAAGTGATTAATAATTTTATGAATGCTACTTCAGTTTAATGGCACTGAAACTGAGTGATATGGTTAGGAAATTATGCATATAAAAATTACGAGGGAGGGGTTCCACATCTTTCAGTAGAAGTTTCTTATTTATAGACATTGGCCTTAATTTAACATCTAACTTGAAAATGTACATGATGTCGTCATATAATAATGATTAAGGAATGAAAATTAAATTCATTAGAGCTTTGTCTCTCTCCTTTTTTTCTCACTATGCAGATTATTTTTAAAATAGTTAACCATCGTACTTTCCTAAACTTCACTAAAGAGTCTTCAGTTAATGAGAAAGTTAACAGTTTGGCCTAGTTACTTACACCTTCAATGAAGGCAGGAGACATCCTTTGATACAACCACTGTAGAAATGCAAGATTAAGTGCATTTCTTGTTTGACACGTGCTAATTTCTTCTTTGCTCAAGTGTTAGCCCCTAAAGACACATGTGAGATGCCTTTCTTCAAGGTGATTCGACTCAATTCTAGCGCCTGTAAGTTGGAAACCTGAAAGAAGATTTTTGAAGATAAGGATAGATTACTTCCTATGAAAACACTTGAATGATTGAGTTGAGTATAAGCCACCAGAATGTGCGTATCAGGTTTCTACCTGGCACCCTTCAAATTTGAACGTGATGCTCTTTCATGTACTGCATTTAAAAAAATGTGTATGTTGAGTTTTCCTGCTGATACAGAGTATTACACTCCTCTCAAAGAAAGTGGGTGTGTATCTCTATAAATTTTCATGATTCAAAAAACATTTTTAAAAATTTTAAAACTTTTTATCTTAAAAAAGAAACCTTATTGGCCAGGCATGGTGGCTCACGCCTGTACTCCTAGCATTTTGGGAGGCTGAGGCAGGTGGATCATCTTAGGTCAGGAGTTCCAGACCAACCTGGCCAACATGGTGAAATCCCGTCTCTACTAAAAATACAAAAAAGTTAGCCAGGCGTGGTGGTGCATGCCTATAGTTCCAGCTACTTGGGAGGCTGAGACTGGAGAATCGCTTGAACCTGGGAGGTGAAGGTTGCAGTGAGCTGAGATCGTGCCATTGCACTCCAGCCTGGGTGATGCAGCGAGACTCCATCTCAAAAAAAAAAAAAAAAAAAAAAAGAAACCTTATTTATAAGAATAAAGCCTGATAGAAGCACTTTTTTTTTTTTTTTTTTTGAGACAGGATCTAGTTCTTTCACCCAGGCTGGAGTGCAGTAGCACGATCTCTGCTTACTGCATCCTTGACTTCCCAGGCTTAAGAAATCCTTCCCTCTTCAGCACCCCCAATAGCTGGGACTACAGGAGAGTACCACCAAGCCTGGCTAATTTTTGTATATTTTTTAGAGACAGGATTTTACCATGTTGCCCAGGCTCGTCTTGAACTCCTGAGCTCAGGTGGTTAGCCCGCCTCAGCCTCCCAATGTGCTGGTATTAGAGGCATGATCCACTGTACCCTGCTGAGAAGCAAATTCTTTATTATCTGTATGTCTCACGGAGACCAGGCTATTACCGTCTCCTTTTGTGGTTTTTTGGGTTTTTTTTTGGTGCTTGTGTAATAAAATGTGTTTGTTATGTAACTATGTACTGAGGTTAGACAATGGGGTTGGATCCTTGGGAAGATACAGTGTGTACAGGATTTATTATTATTTACAAATTCTGTTTTACTAAGCATAGAATTACAAACATTAGTTAGGATTGATTCAGCTTCTCAGAATCATTTCCTGTCTTCCTGGCCTTACTCTAAAAGATGTGAAGTGGTAAATGGATCGATGGCATTCTAAGGTTGATGTCTTTTATTATGTAGCCACTGAATATTATTGATTATCAACTGTGTTTTTCAAACTTTGATCTTGATGAACCACCCTTTATGATTTTGTTCATATGAGAACATGTATTATTTATTTAATGTTATCTTTAAAATAACTTTTAAAAAATAGCTTACTTTTTAACTTTTCAAAAGGAAACTCTTATTACTACCATCCCTATTATGTATTCAGCTGATTAATTTCTTATTATATAAAACTGTCTTTTTAAACTTCAAGTGAAAAATAAGTCAATTTTTTAAAGTATTGCTTTTTCTCTTAAATTCTAAAGGCAAACTTTATATTGCTATCATAACTTACCAGTGAGATTTCTCTATGGCAAATTAAAAATATACGTATCTATTAAAATAAAAAAATTAAAATGTAAAAATCTATTTATGTATAAGTGAGAGTCACATAGCACACTATAGTGGGACCTAAATCAAACTGGGAAAGAGTGGCTGAAAGTGAAGATGGGCCACTACTGGAAGAGTGACCCATACTGGGTGCCACCATTGACACAGGGTTTTCTGTTAAAGCTTGGCAAGGGTTTTTTCCTACCCCGCACGACTCTGAGAGTCAAGCCTGCCATTCAGCTAAAGAGGCTCCACGTGGGGTTTACTGTCCTCCTTTTTAAATATTGCCCTGGTTCCCTCTTGACGAGTCCCCTTATTAAGGGAAAGTGACCTCAACTTTTTAGGCCTGTAAGGATGCCGGCAGTAATGAATTTTTTATCTTCTGTGAGGCTTGCTCTAAATTGGATTCAGCATTATGCTGGTGCATATATGTAAAAAGATGACCAATTGATATTCAAATGTAATGAGGAGGAAGGTTTACTATTCAGCATAGCCTCCTTTGTTTTTAGCCCTAGTAGGTTCTTTGCACTAAAACAATACAGCTTTCCTCTTCCCATCTGAAATTACTGTGTCTAGCTGGATAGGAAAGACATCTTTTCTAACCCACTCCAGAAATAAAATACAGTTTGTTCTGGTTTTCTAGTTTAATTTTTTTTTAATGTGCCTAGAGATTTGGATGTGAAGTCTTAAAAAAAAACACAAAGTATTCCTTTTGAAACATGCAAATGTGTCTCTCCATCACCTAGGAAACTATTATGGGACACCCAAGCCTCCTAGCCAGCCAGTCAGTGGGAAAGTGATCACGACGGATGCCTTGCACAGCCTTCAGTCTGGCTCTAAGCAGTCGACCCCGAAGCGAACCAAGTCCTACAATGATATGCAAAATGCTGGCATAGTCCATGCGGAGAATGAGGAGGAGGATGACGTTCCTGAAATGAACAGCAGCTTTACAGGTAAAGGTCAGACCATGTTGCCCTCAATGGACCTGGGGAAGGGATGACGAGGAGGCTTCTGCATAGAGTTTTGAAAAGGATGCTGTTCTCAAGAGGGATTTTGTAGAGTCGCCAAAATTCAAACTTGGACCACACAGTGCTTGCAGAAGAGATGGTCCTTTCCCTGGTCTTCTTTTCATGCCCCTTTACAGGAATATTTTAACTTCATCAGAATACCTTAAAGGAGCTGGGGGTGAATGTATGAAGAAGGCAAATGAGAAATCAGCATGGTTTCTTTCTCTTCAAAATGATATATGTATATAAATACCTGTATTTTGTTCATTGATTTTTTTTGGTGGGGGTAACTTGCAGCATCTCTATCATTATGGCTGGTTGCTATGAAGCAAAATATGAGAATGTGTTTTATCAGTTTAATGTCAGTTGATGCTGTATAGAAGGCCAGCAGCATCCTCTTATATCTTTGAAAGCAGAGATATAATGGAAGGATATTATGTGTTCAGTTAACTTACGCAAAATTGCTATATGCCTTAAAAGGGAGAAAGATGGAAAAGTAACATTCTAACATTATATCTATATATGCATTCTATATTATATAGCCTATGTATTACTGACTGTATTATATATATTTTATCCATATTCAGGGCTGTCTACCTCCGAGCTTAGGTATGTTGTATTTTATGAAGGGATTTTCAAGGACAAGGCCTTTGGGTAAGGCCATACAGGCTGAGTACTGCACAACTCCAGGGGGTACCATTCACAGGGTATGATGTGTGTTCCCTGAAGGGCAAAGATTGCAGTGAGCCGAGATTGCACCACTGCACTCTAGTGTGGGTGACAGAACAAGACTCTGTCTCAAAAAAAAAAAAAAAATAATAATAATAATAATAATAATGTTGCGTGTTCCTTGGGTTAGTGCAGTGACCCAGAAGAGCTCAAGAATATTTTTTACTATATGAAGATTTGACTTTACATAGTAACTCCAAATGTAACAGCTGAGTAAGATAGGAGTAACTTCAGTCTACAGTGTTGTGGATTAGAAGAACACCTTGTTTCTTCTGTTGTTACTGTACTTAAATATTGCCTTTAATATTTTAGAGTTATAGCCATGAATAAGTTATCCATTTTCAACATATGAGATTATCCTCTCCCATAGTGGCCTTTTCTCACATTATCATACTTTGGTCATTGTTTGATTAGCATCAGCCCCAATGAAGGTGGAGATGAGTAGACTGTTTTCCCCTGTGCTACCAACTCTAACAGAATATTTAGGAAAAGTTTGTTATTTATGAATGCTGTTTGCAACCTGTATGGGCCTCACTTAGGTTTTTAAAAATTTATTAGCTGAGCTCAGAGGACTAAAATTTATCAAATGGAAATAAAATTTTTTGGATGAGTTTATTGTCATAGCAGTAGGATAGCCAAACATTTGTGCAAGAAGTGTTAGGTAAAGACAGAGGAGATTTGTTTGTTACCCTGGCTTGGCTCTTGGTAGTTGTCTTTTTAGAAACATTATGCCTAACTCATCCATATGTAAAATGACTCGCTAGGATTGGATCATTTCTGAGTTTCCCCTTTTAGCTGTATGAATTTGACTCCATGAAAATTTCTATTTTCTCAATTAGAATGGGTTAGGCCAGTGCCTGCCCAATAGTTGTAATATCTAGAAGAAATTTGCCACCTTGTACCTATGTTTTAATTGAAATCAGCTGTTTTCATTCATTTAGGAATCTTTCATCTGTTTATAGTGGCCCTTACCAAAATGAAAACAGATCATGAAACATGTTAACATTTCTTTCAAAAAATCTCATACTTTAATGCCTTGATATTTTGATAATAAGAATAGCAAATCATGGTATAACCTAAACCATAGTTGTGGTCACAGAAACAGAAGACTTTGAGGGTAGTGTGCAGCAAAACAGTTCTGCCAAGCAGATTGGGTGGTCCCCAAGAAGCTTGTGTGCCTGTATTTGTCCTCTATTTATTAAATAGACTTTTTGGTAGAAAGAAGGAACAAAGTAGAGGTAGTTTACTGTAAGTCTAGATGCAATTTCCTGTTTCTAACTACTATCAATCTCTCTCTCTAGAAGCCATGCCTCAGAAAATCTGACCTCATAAAATCCCCACTTGAAATCCTGGCATCTTAGAACAACTTGTGGGCCCAGATCATCATGGCCAAAATCAGTCTGATGATTAGTTTCCACACAAAACAGAAAGCCAGGTGACACCTGATTGTGTTCCTCACGTTCTTCTCTGATACCAAGAAGGCCAATAGGGTGCACTGAGGAAAAAGTGGCCTTGAGATATGGACGTGATGGGACCTCTTCACAATGTATGGAGCATGTTGACTGTCCCCTCACTTACAACAGTATACCTGCGACAGCTGACAATGTGTCATACACTAACTCATGCTAAATCTTTCAAATAATTATCACTACCCAGTCCATAAGTATGTGAAACTAGTGGTATCAAAGCATTTTGTGTTCCGAACCACATTAAATAGGAATCCACCAGCCAGTTTGCATGTAAAGTGACAGTGGCATAATGAGGTGTCGGCTTCTGCTTGGGCCAGCTATGATAAAGGCATGAGCATCATATCAAAATGTAGAAATATTATGAAGCCATTAAATATTATATTTACCAGGATATTTTTAATAACTTGCTGCTGTTTCTATCTTAGCTGCCTTTTGCTTGAGTGTTTTGAAGAAGGTATGTCTCACTAAGACGCCTAAGTAACGTTGGGACTGTGCAGACAAAAGATCAAGGAGCCTATTGGCCAGAAGCATCTGGGAAGGCAGCCCACCCCTCCTTTCTGCAGTCATTGATTAAGGCAGAAGCTGAACAGTGAGCAGTCATCCCAGATGCTCACCATGGAACTGACTGTGAACACAAAGCAATGGGACAGTCTTCTACAAATTGTGCCCAAATTATTGACCTAAAAAGAGCCCTTGAGAAAGAACACTTCCTATGTGGGCTTAATGAAGGTAGAGTTACACTGTTGGCCAAAGCACAGATATATACACAAACAAAGACTTTTGCAAAAATATTGTGTTTATGAGAGACAACTTAGAAAGTGTGTAACAAGGGCCGGCATGGTCGCCCATGCCTGTAATCCCAGCACTTTGGGAAACTGAGGCGGGCAGATCACCTGAGGTCAGGAGTTCAAGACCAGCCTGGCCAACATGGTAAAACTCCATCTCTACTAAAAATACAAAAATTAGCTGAGTATGGTGGCGGGTGCCTGTAATACAAGCTACTCAGGAGGCCAAGGCAGGAGAATCACTTGAACCCCGGAGGCAGAGGTTGCAGTGAGCCGAGGCTGCGCCATTGTACTCCAGCCTGGGTGACAGAGTGAAACTCCATCTCAAAAAAAAAAGAAAGAAGAAAGAAAATGTGTAACAAATCACCACAACTAAAAAGTAACAGATTCATTCATGAACACCTCTGAGAGACATCAAAACATTACTTAATCATGTTTCTAGGCTTTTTTTTTTTTCCCAATAATCCCTGATATTCTTAAACATTAGGTTGCTGACACTTCTTTTTTGTTGGTAGAGAGTGATAAAGCATTGCTTTGGAAAGTTAAGAGACAATCATTTCTATAAGAGCTAATGTTTCTCAAGTATGGACTATATGGCAAGCACTTTGCTGAGTTCTCTATGCATATACCAGGGAGGTCAAATACCTTGTCCAGTATCGCAAAACCGGTGAGGGAGGGTCAGAGCTGCCACTGCAACCCAGAAAGTCTGATTCCACAGCCTGAGTGCACACCTAGTATGCTATTTGTGTTTTAAATCAAGTTCGTCAGCTTTATGGAGCCTCAGAGATCATGATTGGTTGTACACAGTGGGAGATACACATAAACCTAAAAGCATGTATAATTTAAAACGAGCTTCAGAAATCTTCTTTGACTTGGCTTATGTTGTTGAAGTCACCTTGAAAAGTCCCCAAGAGTGAGTGAGTGTGCGTGTGCGTGTGTGTGTGTGTATAGATGCTTGGAAGCTTCTGATTTACTATTAATAAAAATGTCATTCATGTTCGTTTCTGTTTTACAAACGATTTTTACGTGTATTCCATAAACCACCTGAAAATCTTGAGAGAGAAGCAATCCATATATTACCTTCCCAGTTTTGCAGATGAGAACCCTGAAAGACTGTGTACCTGTTACACCACTGAACAATGGGAAAACCAGGTTCCCTGTCTCCCCATTCCATCTTGTTCCAGTATTCCATTCTACCTGTCCTCTTTGGATTCACTGGTAACCTTTAGTAAGAAAGTGGTGGCTGTGCTCCTAAATCTTTGGTAAATGAAAGGTTTTGTTTGTTTGTTTGAGACAGGGTCTCGTTCTGTGACCCAGACTGGAGTGCAGTGGCTCAATCACAGCTCACTGCAGCTTCAACCTCCCAGGTTAAAGTGATTCTCCCACCTCAGCCTCCCCAGTAACTGAGACTATGGACACGTGCCACTACACCCGGCTAATTTTTAATTTTTTGTAGATATGTGGTCTCACTATGTTGCCTAGACTGGTCTCAAACTCCTGGGCTCAAGCACTCCTCCTTCCTCAGCCTCCTAAATAGCTAGGATTACAGGCACATGCCCATGCCCAACAAAAGATTTTTTTGAAATCACAGCATGTGTCAGAGTCAAAACCATGACTAAGGCTGTGAATTCTTGAGTCTGCCGTGTGTCTGTGCCAGCAGCTCATTTTTGGACTTTCCATTTTCTTTCAGAGAATGAGATTCAGATTCTGTTGAGCTGAGAAGAAGATATGGAAAGCATATAAAATAAAAACAAATACTTGGATAATTTAAAGTAAGATCTCGTTGCTGAAGGGATTTTTTTTTTCCTCCAGGAAATTAAAATTACTAAGAGATTTTCCCAGAGAGCTAATATTCCATCTTCACGCATTGTCTGGGAACATTGGCAGGACTTTTTTTTTTTTTTTTTTTGTAAACATGTAGACACTCAGTGTTAAATTGAGTGCATCTCATTTCATATGTAGTGGCACTACCCTTTTCCTGTTATATCCAGTTTCTATTAAAATAGGTTAATTAAAATTTTCAAATGAAATTATTCTTTCTCCTTATCATCCTAACAGTTTACTGCCTCCTAATTGAAAAGGCTGTCACCGAGTTTGGACAGTTGTAGTTGCAATAAGAAGTCTCAGTCCCAAGCACCCATTGAGCATGCCCCAGGTGCCAGGCACTTTGCATGTGTTAAGTCTGTTCTTATGCCATGTACATTGTGCCCATTTTACAGGTCGAGAAATATGTGCTCAGAAAGGCAAAGCCACACAGCTAGAAGCAGACAAGACTATAATCTGTGGTCTGATGTTATAACCTATCCTTCTTCTACCTATTTGTAATGTATTTGCAGGCTGGGGGACAGGTCTGGCCTGAAGACAAAATTAATCATAATTTTGATGAAGATAGAGGTACTTTTGCTGCTGGCAACTACCTACTATGGCTCACTATGTGCTAGACACTATTCTAAGCACCTTATCCATTTAATCCTCCCCACAACCCCGTGAAGTAGAGATTGTTTTTGTCCCCATTTTCCAGCTAAGCAAGTGAAGGCACACAAGGTTAAGTACTTTGCCCACATCAGTAAATGGTAAAGCCAGGATTCAAACTCGGATAGTGTGGCTCCAGGGTCAGTGTCTGTAATCATGACCTTTCATTTTTCACTGATGTCATACTGCATTATTTTTTAAAGAAATTAAGATTGAAAACTTGGGAGATTTTACATAAAAATACAGATTTCCAACTTGTCTTGAAAAATCAGAAGTTTGGCAACCCCAGGTGCACTCTCCTCCAGGGCACAAACTGTCTGGCACTGAGTGCCCAGCTCCCTTCAACCTAGACCCACTCTCTACACGTCTCATTTGCATCTCTGGCCTGGCACTGGTGCATGGAGGAGTGTGTAGCCAGAGACTGCACCACTCTCTGCTCATTGGCGGCAGGGCAACACCTGTCCTAAGAGCTGGAGGTTCTGGTGATTCTGGAAAATGACAGGTTCAAACCAAGAAGCAGGTAAAGTAATTCCCAACTGAAATTAGAACTTTTTAAACAATTGGTTTTCTACATCATTTTTTCTTTTAGTTCATGGGAGAACTCTTAGTGTCTTTGTCTTTAAAATGTAGTTATTATACCACCTGAATATTCATCACCTGGGTACTTAAAAAGTGTACATTTTGGAACCTTACCCCAAACCTGTTTCCTGGAGGACAGAGCCAGAAATATGCATTTTAACAATCTCTCCAGGTGATTCTTTTATGCACTTAAGTGTGAAAAGTCTACCTTCCAAAGATATGCCAGAAATGAATCTTTGTTGGCTTCTAGAGAATTAAAGGCGACTCCTTTAATTCTTGCCGGGTTTTGAATTTATTTTGTTATTGATTAGTCATTTCTAAATTTTTCTTCTATGTTGGCCTAATTCCTTTCTGTTCCCTTACTTATAGTTGATCTATTAATCTGCACTCTTGGGTGCAAGTTGCAAAACTAACTCAAATTGGTTTAAGCAGGAAAGTGAATTTGGGGGTTCAAGCAAACAAAATGAGGGGCATCCTTGATTTCAGGTATGAAATCAGAGATCAGAGGCTCAGTCAGGGATATTAGATGACTTTCTTCATCTTTCACCTCTCCTTTCCTCTGTGTGGACTTAATTCTCTGGCAGGTCATGTCAAGCTTTGTCAAGATGGCTCCAGCACCTGCAGCATGAGAACCTATTAGCAAATAGGCTCCAGCCTCAAGCGACCACCTCTGGCTTCATGGTTCCAGTAAATCTTCCATGTCTGACATTCAAATTTGTTTGCCTTAGATCATGTACCTATTCCTGACCTAATAACAAAGACAAAAATGGTAGAATACTCCTGATTGGCAAGGAGTATGATATAGAGCCAGGAGTAGGTCACGTCCTGGACCATGTGGACCTGGAGTGGGGAGGGGCACCACAAGGATACCTGAGTGGTGCTAGCAGGAGAAGAGCAAATAGATGCAGGGCTGGGAATACCTACAGGCAGCCTCCTCAAGGGTGGTAGATTATTGGTGGTGGTGGTGGTAGTTTAGTAGGCTTGGCATGTCTTCCATCCAGCTTTCAGATTACCTTTACTCTCATGTGTGTCATTGGGAGCTTCTCATCAGAGAAAGCTTTGAAAACAGCCTTTTATCATTCTTCACTCTGTTTTTGCTAAATCAGAAATGTCTACAGAATTACTGTGGGAGATAGAAATTCACTACATACCCTGATTATTCAGTTTTAAAGCCCCGTGGAGATTGACATTTAATATCATCGGCCTCTATAAAAATTCAACCAGAATGTCAATAATGCCATTCGGGGATACTTTGATGACATCACCCCTGATGTTTCTAGTTAATAAGAAGGCAAGGAGACTCAAGTATTTCGAGCCTTCTTTTAAGACTCAAGTCATATCAGTCCACCCACATGATACTGTTCTGGGGGTAACTCTTGGTTTTCACAGGAAGATAACTTTTTCAAAAGAGGTTCCAATCTGACTCACTGGTATAGCTCTCTCCATATTCTAAACTTTTGTATACGTTTCAGCTTAATTAACCATTCTTTGATCTTTGCCAGTGTCTACCAAAAATATTTATACAAATATAAAAATAACTTATAAAATCATTTATACAAGAGTGGATAGTAATGCCACTGTGTCTGTGTTTTCACCCTGGATACTTTTTTGTGCCCAAACATCTTCTGACTAATGAAATCAAATGATACCTATGGAATGAGGGTGCAGATCCATCTGTGTTTTGATGGCCTTCTTAGTTTAAGAGTTTGAGTCATGAATTGGTTTCTTCTTTGACATTTCCAGGATTGTGAGCAATGCATTACTTGGGATTTTTTCCCCCTTCTTTTTAAGTAAAATAAATTTCATTGATCATTTTGATGCTTTCTAATTAAGGCACAGACATCTAAATAAAATAGAAGTAAGAGTTAATGGCCAGGAATTAGGAAAGGATAAGAGCACTTAAGAATATAGATGTGTATAGTTGCATACTTCCCGGGTATGGGGTATGATTGCTGAATACCATTTTTTTTTTTCTCTCTCTCTCTCTCACCTCTTCACATGATTAAGCAGCCGATTCTGGTGAACAAGACGAGCACACTCTCCAAGAAACAGCATTACCACCTGTGAATAGTAGCATCATCGCTGCTCCCATCACGGACCCTTCTCAGAAGTTCCCTCAATACCTACCTCTTTCTGCAGAGGATAATTTAGGTCCTCTACCTGAAAACTGGGAGATGGCCTATACTGAAAATGGAGAAGTCTATTTTATAGAGTAAAGTATACCATTATTTCTACCTAAATCTCTCTCTCTTTCTTTTCCCTTCCTTCCCTCTGTCTAGCAGTTGCCAATGTAAATTACATTTAAGGGATTGATCACCCACTGATGGTATTTTTTAATAAGGTTTAATAAGTTTTGCATAAAAAGGTAATTAATTATTATCTGCTTATCGATTCTCAACAGTTTGAGGAAGCATAAGGTTAATCATTTCCCTAAAGGTTTAGACAACTAAATTATGGTATATAGAAATTATGACATAATATTCAAAGAGCATATTTAACCATTAAAAATAAATATATTTTTATATATTTAAATATTTTAATAAATATTTAAATATATTTATAAATATTTAAATATATTAAATATATTTATAAATATTTAAATATATTTAAACATATTTATAAATATTTAAATATATTTAAATATTTTAATATATTTAAAAATAAATATATTAAAAATAAATATATTGCTTTTTTTCCCTTAATTGAACTACAGTGTCCTTATTGTTTTAAGACTTCTTCATATATTCTGGATATAATTCCTTTATCATATATGTGATTTGTATGCATTTTCTCTAAGTCTGGCTTTTCTGTTCATTGTCTCCATCAAAATCTTAATTTTGATAAAGTCTCATTTATCAGTTTTCTTTTTAGTCAATTGTGCTTTTGCTGTAGTAGCTAGGAAATCTTTGCCTAACACAGAGTCGTAAATATTTTCATTTTTTACATTTTGTGTTTAGGTCTGTAATGCGCAAGTTAATATTTTTACATGGTGCAAGGTGTATGAATTAGGTTTGAGAACAGACAGACAGGAAAGTCTTTCAGATTTATAAAATGTAAATACTAGCTTTTCTGAAAAGGAAAAAAAAAAGCCGACATTTGAAACCATTCTGGAAAATCTAAGATAATGTGGTTTTCCTAACCAACAGTAGTCAGTTTTTAAATGCAGTATTTTGACTTTATTATCCTATCATTGAGATTCACCATGTTTTAATGTACCACTGAGAAAGAAAAAGAAAATGGCTGATTAAATTAAAAAAAAAAACCACAGATTCATCTATTATACTCGTATAGATTGAAATTGATCTACTGTTAAGTCAACAATAACAAAGGGGAGGACATTGCACAAAACTATGAGAAGGATCTCAATTTTGCAAATTATACATGTATACACACATATCCTACATCTATTCTCTGTGAACATTTGTTTCTGTTAATATGTAGATCAAGTTCTAGGCACAGAAAGTTCTAGAAGTATCTATTAACAGTTGGGTTTGAGTTAAGTAAATAACTTACTTTCTAACCACATTTTTCATTGATATGCATTGTGAATTTTTTATACTTTGTGTGTGTGTGTATACACACATTTATTTATTTATTTATTTATTTATTTATTTATTTATATATTGTTTCCCTTCCTGAGATGGGGCCTCACTGTATTGCCTGGGCTAGAGTGCAGTAGCATGATCATAGCTCACTGCAGCCTCTATCTCCCAGGCTTAAGTGATCCTCCCGCCTCAGCCTCCCAAAGCGCTGGGATTACAGGTGTGAGTCACCAAGCCTGACATACTTAGCATATGTTTTATAATTAGAAAAAACAATGAAAATTAGGTAGTATGATTTTTCTAAACATATGAGAGTTAGAGAAAAGGCTTGGATCTCAGAACACCCTCTTTGACAGCCGGGTGCAGTGGCTCACGCCTGTAATCTCAGCATTTTGGGAGGCCAAGGCAGGCAGATCACCTGAAGTCATGAACTCTAGACCAGCCTGGCCAACATGGCGAAACTCCATCTCTATTTAAAAATACAAAAATTAGCCAGGTATGGTGGTGCATGCCTATAGTCCCAGCCACTTGAGAGGCTGAGGCAAGAGAATCACTTGAACCTGGGAGGTGGAGGTTGCAGTGAGCCGAGATTGCACCACTGCACAGCTTGGGTAACAGAGCAAGACTCTGTCTCAAAAAAAAAAAAAAAAAAAGAATACCCTCTTTGAGAACCTACCCGGGAAGAGTTCTGAGATAAGTGAAATAGAGCTTCTGTGCTATTTTCCAGCCAGAGGGAGGGGACAACCCATGTTTCTGTCTTCATGTTAATGACAAATGCTTTTTAAAGATAAGGATAAAAGAAGCAGTCTTTTCTTGAGAGTCAAGAAGTGTATTAGTTAAGAGCTCAACTAAAGGGTCATGTTGTTTCCATCATTTACAATTTATTTGACCTTAGGAACTTGAGTTTACTTCTTGCATCTCAGCTTTCTATACATATATATAAAAAGAGGACTTGAATATTATGAATTGTACCTACCTTGTCAGACTGTTGTAAGAATTAGAGGAGATAGAGAAGCTAAAGTTCTTGGGCTAGTACTAATTAGTGATCACTATCGTTATTGTTACCATTTTCATCATCATTGTCTGTGGTTATTCTGAGGAGTTTAAACATTGTTATAAAAATGGTTGCCAACCATAAACAGGATTTTTTACTTAGCTTTTGCAATAAATTGCCTTCGAAATTATGTCACATTAGTAAAGAGGAATTACGCTGAGAAAAGGGAAGGATAATAGGTGTTCCTGGTACAGAATAATCTGTGAAACTCAGATTCTTAGAAAAGAATGTACCAGTAATTTTGTTCAAGACTGACTTGATATATTGGAAAAAGGGAAGTTGGATATCTTGATGGTTAGCAGGATGCTGGCCTCCTAAACTATGGCTGGCTTACAAGAGAATGTAGTGATTTGCCTACTTTTTATAACTTAGGTTTTAGCTGATGTGAAGCCAATGTTTCATTTACCTAAAGTTTAGTAGAAAACTTATACAAAAATGTGGCTAATGATAATTATGGGATTTGGGCTGCAACTATCAAATTTCATATATATTAAGTGATTAGATACATATCATTTATATTTTAGCCTAAATTATATATACTTGTTACTTTGTTTTCATGTGTTTTTCATTCCGAAACACTTCTTTTTAGGATATCTTCCATTGAATAGCAAATTAAACCGCATTAGAACCAGATCTACCTTGTTTATGCATGTACGTGTATGTACACTCACATGCAAATATATACACATTTGTTTTATAGTTTTTGGGAAATTGAAGAAATAGTAGAAATTTAAAAGAACATTAAAAAATCAAGCATGGATTTATAAACCTTTGGCATTGTATAGAAAACAAACATAAGAAGACTTTGAAAGGAAGAGCAAATAAGACAGACTGGCTAGGGAGCATGGGATCAAAGGAATACTAGGTGGTGAGTTCCCTTTCTGTTTTACTCCATTTATCCAGACTTAAAGCTAAAGAGCCAGCAACCCAGAAATGCCTACAGATAGAGGCAAATAAAGCCCTGATAAAAGCCTGCTCTCTCTAGCCAAAGGATCAGGAAAGGGGCATCCTACAAAACAGAAAACTTTTATCCAACAACCATTCTACTCCAGCAACAGCGCAGAAAAACCTGTGGTGCTACGCCCCAAGGGTAGAAGCTTGACAGGCTGTGGGACTAGGAGCTGAAACCTCCCTGCTGGGTGGCGTCAGAAAAGGCCAAGTGTAGAGCTGGCACTTTGCATCCAGGCAGTAAGGAAATTCCCCTTATTTCCACATAGATTTAGTGGAGACCACTTGAAGGAACTCAGGACTTCCACCCCACCTGGCAGTAATGAAACACCCTCTTCCTCCCCACTGGTGTGGTGTCAGAGGAGGTTTAGAGGAGAATCAGGATTTTTACCCCCATCCAATGGTGAAGAGCCCACCCTCTCCCTGTGGAGTCAGAGAGGCCAGCTTGGGAGCAATAGTGAGATAGTCCTACCCCTCCCAGCCTAGCTGGTATCAACAAAGGCCTGGTGGGGAGCTCAAGCCACCATCCCCACCCAGCGGTAAGAAGGAGCCCATTCCCCTCTCCGGTGTCAACAAAAGCCAAATGGAGACCCCACCTAAAAGTAACAGATAGCCCCCTTTCCTCTTTTCGGCCATATTAGGAAAAGCCCATAGAAGGTTTAAGATCCAGACCCCTATAATGTAATACCAAAAAATCCATGTTAATAAAAAAAATCACTTATTATCCTAAGAATCAGGAAGATATCAAAATGAGTGAAAAAAGGCAATGAGTAGATACTAACATAGCGATAATAGCACTGTTAGAATTACCTAACAGATTTTAATGCAGCCATCATAAAATTACTTCAGCAAGCAGTTATACCATGCTTAAGCCAAGTAGAAAATTAGAATGTTTCAGCCAAAAATAGAAAGTCTCAGCAAAGCCATAGATGATTTTAAAAAAGTAGAAAATTTTCAACTGAAAAATACAGTAGCCAAAACAAAAAGCTTAGTAGATGGATTGAACAGCAGAAGAGAGTGGGGAGAGGAGAGAATCAGTGGACCTGAAAATAGAAATTACCCAATAAGAACAACAGAGAGAAAATCAACTGGGGGAAGAAAACCAACAAACAAACAAACAGAGCTTCAGGGGCATTTGGAACAGTAACAAAAGATCTAACATTTATTTCATTGGAGTCCCAGGGGAATAGAAAGTGGGTAGGACTGAAAAGAAAAGTACTTGAAGAACTAATGGTTGAAAATTTTCTGAATTTGGCAAAAGAAATAAACCTACAGATTCAATAAGCTGGCTGAACCCAAAGAAAACTACAGCAAGACACATTCATAGTCAAATTTTTGAAAACTAAAACCAGAAAAAGGATGAAAGCGATGAGAAATGACACCCTATGTGTGTTAGTGAAACAAGTAAAATGACAGCATATTTGTCATCAGAAACAACAAAGGCCGAAAGGAAGTGGCATAGCATTTTTCTAGTGCTGAAAGAAAAGAAGAATTAACCCAAAATTCTACATCCAGTGAAAATAACCTTTAGGAATCAAGGGAAAATGAAAATAGACGAAAGAAAACTAAGAAAATTTGCTGCCAGCAGGCCTACTCTCAATAAATGGCCAATGGATGTTCTCTAAACAAAAAGAGAATTCTAAAACAATACCAAAATTCTAAAAAAAAACAAAAAAACAAAAAAAAAACAATGAGGAAAAGAGAAGAATGGAGAAAGTAAAACTATAGATAAATAAAATACTTTTCTTCACCTTTTGAGTTTTCTTTTTTCCCATTTTTATTGAGATATAATTGGCATCTCTTTAAATTTTCCAAATTAGGTTTGAGTGTTGAAGCAACAATAATACTGTTTAATGTTTCTAAATGTGTGTAGAGAGAATATTTAAGATAATTCATTATAAGTGAGGGAGGGTAAAAGAATATCAATGGAGATAAGGTTTATCTACTTCAGTCAAAGCGGTAAAATGATGATGCCAGTAGACTATAAGATATATAAAATATATTTATAGATTATATATATATATATAATGTGTGCATATATATGTAATGTAGTACCTAAAGCAGCCACTTAAAAGCTATACAAAGGAGATATACTCAACAGTACTGTAGATATATAAAAACAGAATTCTAAAATATTCATGTAACCCACAGAAAGGCCAGAGAAATAAAACAGAGGAAAGAAAAACAGAACAAAAAGAAAATTACAAACAAAATGGAAGACTTAAGCCCTAACATATCAATAACTACATTTAATAAATTGAACTAAATACAGCACTTTAACGATGGGGAATGGCAAAGTGAATTAAAAAGCATGACCTAATTGTGTGCTATCTATGATGCATGATTTCAAATGTAGCAATATAGGTATGTTGAAAGTAAAGGATGGAAAAATATATCTTGCAAATGTTAATCGAAAGAAGCAAGAGTTGACATATTAATGTCAGATACAGTAGGAAAATCTCCAATGAATTAGAAGCAAACTAAACAACATACTTTTAAATAATCTATGGGTCAAAGAGGAAGTCTCAAGGGAAATTAAAGATAAGCAAATAAATTGAACTGAATGAAAATGTAAATACAGCACATTAAAATAGGTGGGACACAGCCAAGGCAGTGATGAGAGGTAAATTTACAGCACTAAACATATATATGAGAAAAGAGGAAAAGTCTCAAATTAACAATCTAAACTCCCAATGCAAGAACCTGGGAAGAGAAGAATAACTTAAGCTCGAAAAGATGGAAGGAAATAATAAAGATAAGAGGAGAAATTGTCAAGAGCTGAAAAACAATAGATAAAAATCAATGAAAGAAATAGCTGATTCTTCAAAAGGATTAAAAAAATTGAAGAACCTCTAATAAGACTGACAAAGAAAAAATGAGAGCAGACCAAATTGTCAATATTAGGAATTAAATAAGGAGTCACTATGGACCCTAAAGTCATTCAAGATAATAAGGGGCGGAGATTCCTCCTCTCTGGCCAGGGCATCCCTGAAAGAGAGAAGAATAGAATAAACACAATAAAAAATGATAAAGGGGATATCACCACTGATCCTACAGAAATACAAACTACCATCAGAGGATAGTATAAATACCTCTATGCAAATAAACTAGAAAATCTAGAAGAAATGGATAAATTCCTGGACACATACACCCACCCAATACTAAACCAGGAAGAAGTTGCATCCCTGAATAGACCAATAACAAGTTCTGAAATTGAGGCAGTAATTAATAACCTACCAACCAAAAAAAGCCCAGAACCAGACGGATTCACAGCCAAATACTACCAGAGTTACACAGAGGAGCTGGTACCATTCTTTCTGAAACTATTCCAAGCAATAGAAAAAGAGGGTCTCTACCCTAACTCTTTTTGTGAGGCCAGCATCATCCTGATACCAAAACCTGGCAGACACACACACACACACACACACACACACACACACACACACACACACACATATATTTCAGGCCAATATCCCTGATGAACATCGATGTGAAAATCCTTAATAAAATACTGGCAAACCGAATCCAGCAGCACTTTAAAAAGCTTATCCACCACGATCGAGTCAGCTTCATCCCTGGGCTGCAAGGCTGGTTCAACATATGCAAATCAATAAACATAATCCATCACATAAACAGAACCAATGACAAAAACCGCATGATTATCTCAACAGTTTCAGAAAAGGCCTTCAATAATATTCAACACCCTTTCATGGTAAAAACACTCAATAAACTAGGTATTGATGGAACATATCTCAAAATGAGAAGAGCTATTTATGACAAACCCACAGCCAATATCATACTGAATGGGCAAAAGCTGGAAGCATTCCCTTTGAAACTGGCACAAGACAAGGATACCCTCTCTCACCACCTGGACGTTCTGGCTAGGGCAATCAGGCAAGAGAAAGAAATAAAGCGTATTCAGATAGGAAGAGAGGAAGTCAAATTATCTCTGTTTGCAGATGACATGATTATATATTTAGAAAACCCCATCGTCTCAGCCTAAAAACTCCTTAAGCTGGTAAACAACTTCAGCAAAGTTTCAGGCTACAAAATCAATGTGCAAAAAATCACAAGCACTCCTATACACCAATAGTAGACAAACAGAGAGCCAAATCATGAGTGAACTCCCATTCACAATTGCTACAAAGAGAATAAAATACCTAGGAATACAACTTACAAGGGATGTGAAGCAGCTCTTCAAGGAGAACTACACACCACTGCTCAAGGAGATAAGAGAGGACACAAATAAATGGAAAAACATTCCATGCTCATGGATAGGAAGAATTAATATTGTGAAAATGGCCATACTGCCCAAAGTAATTTATAGATTCAATGCTATCCCCATCAAGCTACCATTGACTTTCTTCACAGAATTAGAAAAAACTACTTTAAATTTCATATAGAACCAGAAAAAGAGCATGTAGCCAAGACAATCCTAAGCAAAAAGAACAAAGCTGGAGTCATCATGCTATCTGACTTTAAACTATACTACAAGGCTACAGTAACCGAAACAGCATAGTATCAGTACCAAAACAGATATATAGACCAATGGAACAGAACAGAGGCCTCAGAAATAACACCACACATCTACAACCATATTATCTTTGACAAACCTGACAAAAACAAGCAATGGGGAAAGGATTCCCTATTTAATAAATGGTGTTGGAAAAACTGGCTAGCCATATGCAGAAAACTGAAACTGGATCACTTACTTACACCTTATGCAAAAATTAACTCAAGATGGATTAAAGACTTAAACGTAAGACCTAAAACCATAAAAACCCTAGAAGAAAATCTAGGCAATACCTTTCCGGACATAGGCATGGGCAAAGACTTCATGTCTAAAACACCAAAAGCAATGGCAACAAAAGCCAAAATTGACAAATGGGATCTAGTTAAGCTAAAGAGCTTCTGCACAGCAAAAGAAACTATCATCATAGTGAATGGGCAACCTACAGAATGGGAGAACATGTTTGGAATCTATCCATTCAAAGGGCTAATATCCAGCATCTACAAGGAACTTAAACAAATTTACAAGAAAAAAACAACCCTATCAAAAAGTGGGCAAAGGATATGAACAGACACTTTTCAAAAGAAGACATTTATGTGGCCAACAAATATGTGAAAAAAAGCTCATCATCACTAGTCATTAGAGAAATGCAAATCAAATCCACAATGAGATACCATCTCATGCCAGTTAGAATGGCAATAATTAAAAAGTCAAGAAACAGGCTGGGCATGGTGGCTCACGCCTGTATTCCCAGCACTTTGGGAGGCTGAGGCGGGTGGATCATGAGGTCAGGAGATCGAGACCATCCTGGCTAACACGGTGAAACCCAATCTGTACTAAAAATACAGAAAATTAGCCGGGCGTGGTGGCGGGCGCCTGTAGTCCCAGCTACTCGGGAGGCTGAGGCAGGAGAATGGCGTGAACCCGGGAGGCGGAGCTTGCAGTGAGCCGAGATCACGCCACTACTCTCCAGCCTGGGCGACAGAGTGAGACTCTGTCTTAAAAAAAAAAAAAAAAAAAAAAAGTCAAGAAACATTGGGAGGCCAAGATGGGCGGATCATGAGGTCAGGAGATCGAGACTATCCTGCCTAACATGGTGAAACACCATCTCTACTAAAAATACAAAAAACTAGCCGGGTGTGTTGGCACGAGCCTATAGTTCCTGCTACTCAGGAGACTGAGGCAGGAGAATTGCTTGAACCTGGGAGGTGGAGGTTGCAGTGAGCCGAGATCGTGTCACTGCACACCAGCCTGGGCGACAGAGCAAGACTCCATCGCAAAAAATAAATAAATAAATAAAAAGTCAAGAAACAACAGATGCCAGAGAGATGCTTTTACACTGTTGGTGGGAGTGTAAATTAGTTCAACCATTGTGGAAGACAGTGTGGCAATTCCTCCAGGATATACAACTAGAAATACCATTTGACCCAGCAATTCCATTACTGGGTATATACCCAAAGGATTATAAATCATTCTACTATAAATATACATGCACACGTATGTTTATTGCAGCCCTATTCACAATAGCAAAGACTTGGAACCAACCCAAATGCCCATCAGTGATAGATTGGATAAAGAAAATGTGGCACATATATACCATGTAATACTATGCAGCCATAAGAAAGAATGAGTTCGTGTCCTTTGCAGGGACATGGATGAAGCTGGAAACCCTCATTCTCAGCAAACTAATATAGGAACAGAAAACCAAACACCCCATGTTCTCACTTATAAGTGGGAGTTGAACAATGAGGACATATGGGCACAGGGAGGGGAACATCACACACTAGGGGACCTGTCGGGGGGTGGTGGGTAAGGGGAGGCACAGCATTAGGAGTAATACCTAATGTAGATGACGGGTTGATGGGTGCAGCAAACACCATGGCACATGTATACCTGTGTAACAAATCTGCATGTTCTGCACATGTATCCCTGAACTTAAGTATAATTTTTTTAAAAAAGAAGAAGAAATAAGTAATGCAAGTAGTATTCCCAGGCTTAAATGAGGAGTCACTCATCACAAAAAAAAAAGATAATGAGGGATGAATTTGTATATTTAAGAACTCCTGAAAAAGGAATATTGAACTATTACACTATTTCTACATAATGTCTTCCAGAAAATAAAAGAGGAAGAACACTCTACAGTTATTTTTATGAAGCTAATATTACCTTGATAACAAAACTAAACACAGTACAAGAAAGGCATAAACGCAAAAAATCTTTAACAAAATTTAGTAAGTAGTAATCAGCAATTTCCCATGATCAAGTGGGAATTGTTCTAGTGCTTCAAGGCTGTCTCAGTATTCAAATAAATCAATCAGTGTAACCCACCATGTTAACAGGCTAAAGAATCAATGCTCATGTTAATTGATGCAGAAAAAGCATTTGACAAAATTCAGCACTCTTCACATGGGAAAATAGGAATTAAGGGAAATTTCTTTGACTTGTTAAAGAGCATCTACAGAAAACCAATGGCCAACATTATACTTAATAGTGAAAAGATGAAATGCCTTCCCTGCAAGTGTGAAAACAAGCCAAGGATGTCAGCTGTCCCCACTCTTTTTTCTTTTTTTCTTTTTTTTCTTGAGACAGGGTCTCACTCCTGTTGCCCATGTTGGAGTGCAGTGGTGTGAACGCAGCTCACTGCAGTCTTAACTTCTCTGAGCTCAGGTGATTCTCCCACCTCAGCCTCCCAAGTAGCTGGGACTACAGGTACATGCCACTACACCCAGTTAATTTTTTGTAGCTTTTATAGAGACAGGGTTTTTCTGTGTTGCCCAGGCTGGTCTCCAACTCCTGGGCTCAAGAAATCTACCCGCCTCAGCCACCCAAAGTGCTGAGCTGTTCCCGTGGTTATTCAACATCATGCTGGAATTTCTAGCCAGGGTTATGAATCAAGATAAAGAAGTAAAAGCCATACAGTTTGAAAAGGAAGAAATGAAACTACCTGTTTGCAGATTATATGGTTATCTTAGTAGAAAATCATGAGAAACGTACCAAGAAAATTTTATAATAAGCGAGTTCAGCAAGGTTGCAAGATAAAAGATAAGCATATAAATAGTAGTTGTATTCTATGTTCATGGATTGGAAGAATCAATATTGTTAAGATGTCCATATACTCAAAGAAGTCTACACATTCAATGCAATCCCTATCAATATACCAAAGATATTCCTCACAGAAATATAAAAAACAATTCTAAAATTTATATGGAACTACGAAAGACCCAGAATAGCCAAATATATCCTGAGTCAAAGAATAAAACTGGAGGAATTACATTACCTGACTTCAAATTATAGTACAGAGATGTAGTAACAAAAGCAGCACAGTACTGGCATAAAAGCAGACACATAGACCAGTGGAACAGGATAGAGAACCAGAAACAAATCCATATATCTACGGTGAACTCATTTTAGACAAAGGTGCCAAGCACACACATTGGGGAAAGGATGGTCTCTTCAATAAATGGTGTTTGGAAAACTGGATATCCATATACAGATGAATGAAACTATCCCATATCTCTCTCCATATACTAAAGTCAAATCAAAATGGATTACAGGCTTTAGTCTAAGACCTCCAACTATGAAACTACTAAAATAAAACATTGGGGAAGCTCTCCAGGACATGAGAGTGGGCAAAGATTTCTTGAGTAATACCCCATAAGCCCAGGCAACCAAAGCAAAATGGACAAATGGGATCACATCAAGTTAAAAACCTTCTGCACAGAAAAGGAAACAAAGTGAGGAGACAACCCACAGAATGGGAGAAAATATTTGCAAACTGTCCATCTGACAAGGGATTAATAACGAGAATATATAGGGAGCTCAAGCAACTCTATGGAAAAATCTAGTAGTCTGATTGAAAAATGAGGGAAAGATCTGAGTGGACCTTTCTCAAAAGAAGACTCCAGATGGCAGATAGATATGTGAAAAGGTGCTCAACATCACTGATCATCAGAGAAATGCAAATCAAAACTACAATGAGTTATCTTACCCCAGTTAAAATGGGTTTTATCCGAAAGACAGGCAATAACAAATGCTGGCGAGGATGTGGAGAAAAGGAAACCTTCTCACACTGTTAGTGGGAATGTAAATTAGTATAACCACTATGGGAAACAGTTTGGGGGTTCCTCAAAAAAAAAAAAAAAAAAGAAAGAAAACATAAAAACTAAAAATAGAGCTATCACATGATTCAGCTAGGGATGTACCCATACCTAAAGGAAATCAGTATATTGAAGAGATATCTGCACTCCCATGTTTATTGCAGGACTATTCGCCATAGTCATGATTTGGAAACAACCTAAATGTTTATCAACAGATAAATGGATAAAGAAAATGGAGTCCATATACCCAATGAAGTACTGTTCTGCCATAAAAAAGAATGAGAACTAGTCATTTGCAACAACCTTTGTGGAACTGGAGGTCATTATGTTAAGTGAAATAAGCCAGGCACTGAAAGGCAAGCTTCACATGTTCTCACTTATTTGTGGAACTAAAAATTAAAGCAATTGAACTCATGGAGATAGAGTAGAATGATGGTTACCAGAGGCTGGGAAGGGTGGTGGAGTGGTGGTAAGGGGGAAGTGGAGATGGTTAATGGCTACAAAAAAATAGAAAGAATGAATAAGATTTAGTATTTGATAGCACAGCAGGGTGACTGTAGTCAATAATAATGTAATTGTACATTTAAAAATAATTAAATGAATATAATTGAGTTGTTTGTAACACAGAATAAATGCTTGAGGGAGATGGTCACTTCATTTACCCTGATGTGATCATTACACATTGTATGTCTGTATCGAAGTATCTTCTACACCTCATAAATATGTGCACCTACCATGTACCCACAAAAATTTAAAATTTATTAAATAGCAAGTGTATATCTATATATTAGAATACTTGGTTACCAAAATCAAAAATAAAATATAATTTAAAGTTGCTCAAAAACATAATACAGGTGTCAATCTAACAAACCATATAGTGGATCTTATATACTGTAAACTATAAAATGCTAATGAAAGAGGTCAAAGAAGTTCCTTATAAATGGAGAGATATACTTAAACATGTACATGAATTTTTATAGTAAATTTGTCCAAATAGCCAAAAACTAGAAATGATCCAGATGTCTTTGAGTGGTTAGACAGGCTGTGTCATACATTAATTTCATGGAATATTACTCAGCAATAGAAAAAATTGATTATTGATATATACAGCAATCTTGATGAGAATTATGCTGAGGGGAAAAGCCAATCATAAAGTATTACATACAATGATTCCATTTATATAACATTCTTTTTAAAATTATTTTTATTTTTATTTTATTTTGAGACAATGTCTCATGGACAGACAGGAAGACTCAGAATTGATAGAGATGTCAGTGCTCCTCAAATGGATATACAGGTTTAATGTAATTTCTGTCAAAATCTCAGTCTTTTTGTAGATACAGACAAGTTTATTCTAAAATATAAATGGAAAGGCAGAGGAAAGAGAATAGCTAAAACAATTACAAAAGGGAAGAATGAAGTCATAGTAATTAGTCTGCTTGATATCAAATGTACTAATTTACATATTGTGACTTTATTATGTAGTCACAATAATAAAGACTGTGTGGTGTTGGTGAAGGAATAGACTCATAACCTAATGGGACAGAAGGCAGAACCCAGAAATAGATCCATAAGTGTGCCCAACTGATTTTTGACAAAAGCAATTCAATTTGAAAGCAATCCAATGGAGGGCAGATAGCCTTTTCAGTAAATGGTCCAAGAGCAAGTGGACGACCAGAGGCATGTAAGCTAACCTCCACCTAAACCACACACTTCATATCAAAAAATTAACCCCAAATAATTCAGACTCTGAAATGTAAAACATAAAACAATAAAACTTTTAGGGAACCAAAAAACCAGAAAATTTTTGAAATACAGGGCTAGGCAAAGAGACATCAAAAGCAAGATCCCTGAGAAAGAAAAAATGATAAATTTGACATCATTAAAATGAAAATTTTTTGATTTGTGGAAGAGTCTGATAGAGGATGAAAGGACAAACTACAGAGAAAATGTTTACAGACTCCACACCTAAAAAAGGACTGGTATGTAGAATATACAAAGGACTCTCAAAACTCCGGAGTGAAAAAAAATATCAAACCATTCATTTAGAATGTGAACTAAAGAGAGGGACAGAGGGACAGACATTTCACTGAAAAGGGTATATAGATGGAAGATATGCACATGAAAAAATTAGTTCAGCCCTAGGGAAAGAATTAGTTAGCTCTAGGGAAATGGAAATGAAAACCACAATGAGATGTCATTTGCTTATTAAGATGGCTAAAGTAAAAAATAGTGACAACACTAAGTGACGGTAAAAATTCAGTGAAACTGGATCTCTCATCCATTGCTGGTGGGATTGTCTGGCATTCTAGAAAACAGTTCCTAAGAAACTAAGCATGCAGCTCATACCATTTGGCAATGACACACGTAATCATTTATCCCAGAGAAGTGAACACTTAAATTCACACAAAAATATGTACATGAATGTTTATAATAAATTTGTCCAAATAGCCAAAAACTAGAAATGATCCAGATGTCTTTGAGTGGTTAGACAGGCTGTGATACATTCATTCCATGGAATACTACTCAGCAATGAAAAGAATTGATTATTGATATATACAACAATCTTGATGAGAATTATGCTGAGGGGAAAAGCCAGTCATAAAGTAAGACATACAATGATTCCATTTACATAACATTCTTTTTAAAATTATTTTTATTTTTATTTTATTTTGAGACAGCATCTCACTCTGTCACCCAGGCTAGAGTGCAGTGGCACAATCTCTGCTCACTGCAACCTCTGCCTCCTGGGCTCAGGTGATCCTGCTACCTCAGCCTCTCCAGTAGCTAGGACCACAGGTGTGCACCACCACACCTGGCTAGTGTGCGCCACCACACCTGGCTAATTTTTTTGTATTTTTTTGTAGAGATGGCATTTCACCACATTGTCCAGGCTGGTTTTGAACTCCTGAGCTCAAGCAATCCACCTGGCTTGACATTCCAAAGTGCTGGAGTTACAGGCATGTACCACCATGCCCAGCGCTATATAACCTTCTTGAAATGACAAAATTATAGAAATAGAGGACAGATTCGTAGTTACCAGGGATTAAGAAGAGGGTTGGGGGGAATGGTTGGAAGGGAACCAGGTGTGACTATAAAAGAGCAACGTGAGGGACCCTGGTGATGATGAAAATGTTTTGTATCTTGACTGTGTCAGTATCAGTATCCTAGTTGTCACAGTGTACTATAGTTTTGCAGGATGTTATTATTGATGGGTTCTAGATAAAGGGTGTGTGGGATCTCTCTTCTTTCTTTTAACTGAATGTGAATCTACAGTTATTTTTGTTTTAAACACAGTTTTTTTTCTTAATCCTGCATAATCTCCTCTCCTAACAATGATCCTTGTTACTATCTTACTGTGTAGGAGTAGTGCAGACTGTGGATTCTAGTGCAAAACTCTCTGGGTTTAATTCCCAGTTCTGTGATGTCTCAGCAGGGTGTCCTTAGACAAATTGCTTTACCTTTCTATTATCAGTTTTCTCATTTGTAATATGGGGAGCAATAATTTTAATGCTAATAATACTTCTCTCATAGGGTTATTGTAAGAACAGATTCTGGCAGTCATACGTGGTGGTGATGGTGGTGGTTGCTATATTAGCTTTTGTTATTTTTATTTTAACATAGTTGATATGACGTGTATACATTCGCAGATTCTGTTTTTTCCTTAAGCCATATGGTTTTTTTTGACAATTAATAAGGTTTGAATCAAAAATAAAGAACTTTGGCAACCCCTCTTCCCTGCCAACTCCCAAATTTACAACCAAAATGTCACAGTTCAAAAAAAGTTTTAAGTTACTGCCTGAACTTAATTTTTAAAAAACTTCTTTTTTTTTTAAAAAAAAAAAACAAGTATTTTATTATTATTATTATTTTACTTTAAGTTTTAGGGTACATGTGCACAATGTGCAGGTTAGTTACATATGTATACATGTGCCATGCTGGTGCGCTGCACCCACTAACTCGTCATCTAGCATTAGGTATATCTCCCAATGCTATCCCTCCCCCCTCCCCCCACCCCACAACAGTCCCCAGAGTGTGATGTTCCCCTTCCTGTGTCCATGTGTTCTCATTGTTCATTTCCCACCTATGAGTGAGAATATGCGGTGTTTGGTTTTTTGTTCTTGCAATAGTTTACTGAGAATGATGATTTCCAATTTGTTTTCATGTCTAGTTTGTAGCCAGAACTACTGGACTGGAGTTGTTTGCCCCACCCACTTAGCTGCATGGTGCCCTGGGGGCTCAAGCAGAACTTTGTCCCAGCCACTGCTTTGGGAAGCACAAAAGCTGAATGCTTCCAGCCATTCTGGTGACATTTCTAATATGATTGAATGGCGATATCTTTGGGAATGTGTCTCTACACTTTCAAATCTGCAGGGCCCCAGTCACCATCTGTTGAAATACTTCATCTAGAATTGAACTTTATCCCTTAAAAGGCAGTTGAGTGACATGTTTAGCCTCTCCAAGCTTATCCTTGGTCCAGATTCTATTTATGAAGAGTAATTTGGGGCTGCCTTCATTATGTCCAAAGCATAATTTAGGACATTGTGATTTAATGATGTGTATTGGTAGTTTTGAGTCATTTATGTGAATTAAGGTAGTTTCATGCTGTCATGAGAATTCTTATGTAATATAATGAATGAAATATCAGCCCTCTTTGTGAGTTTCAGCATCCAAGACTCGAGTCATAGATAAACTTAAAATAAATTGAAGTTTTCTCTGTGGCAAATGCAAAGCCTAAAATAATCTAGACAAGGGTAGATGGTATACGCAAGTGGTATCATTTGTAACTTATTTTTCAAAAATAAAACTGGTATTATTTTTTAAGCTTTCAGTAATTGAATAATCATATGTTAGGTAAGTAAAAAGCCTACCTAAGACCCTCCCCAAGCCATTTTATAATTCTAAACTCAGGCTCTCTTCTGCTCTGGATTTGCTGTTGGAAAGCATCTTTGTTGTAGTTAAGGAAGAAATATTCAAGAGTGTGTAATTCTGTCATTGGGCTTCTTGCTTTTTTTTTTTTTTTTTTCAAACAAATTTCTTATTTTTGTTTCTGGATTGCAGCCATAACACGAAAACAACATCTTGGTTAGACCCTCGGTGCCTAAACAAGCAGCAGAAGCCTCTGGAAGAGTGTGAAGATGATGGTAAGGGGCCAGGCAGGTCTTGGGTTAAGTGAATTGGGGGCACTGTTCACATGTGCAAATTTTAAAGAGTCGTAGCCAGGTCAGTCCGGTCTTATGTTGAGTTTTTAAAAGGTAATCCAATTTCTGCTAAATGGACTGTGGTTTACAAAAGCAAGAAGAAAGTCAGAGTTGTTTCAAGAGAAGAATTTGTTTACACATAAAGACAGATGCTTACTAATATCTCCATTAGAAGCAGAACAGTCAGAAACTGTTCAAATGAAGATACGTCCTCTGTCTTCAGGAACTTAGAGTAAATTCTAGAAAGTCTCTAGGAATAAAGAAACCAAAGATGGTCTGGTCAGTCACACATTCTCAGGTTTAACCCTATCTTATAAAAGTCTTAGGGGGAAAAGTTGGGAGTTTTTCTTGAACTGTACATATTTCACATACTTCCCTAGTCTTGGAGGTAGGGGAAACAGATCTAGACATGTTTGAGAATCTCTGTGTAACTTAGAGTATACCCACAATATGTAGTAAGTGTATTCTTTTGAGACAGAGGTTGAGGTATTACCTAGAGCACCACTCTCCCTGTTAATCTTGGAAATGAACTAACTGGCTGTAAGAGCTTTTGTTGAAAAAGTTCATTTCAAGGCTTTGGGTTTTCTAACTACTTCTCCAAAATGAAAAAAAAAAAAAAAATTGAAACAGAGCTAGTGTGTCCCTTTTCAGTACACCAACGTCTATCCCAAGTTCTACCAAAATTATTTTTTGATGTGGAAGAATGAAAAGGGAAATGGTTTGCTTCGCTCTGCTTTGCTACTCATTATTCAATGCGGGCATGTGAATTAGTAGTATAATTATTAAATATGTATTTTACTGTAAGATAACAGAACTTTATTATTTGTCCTATGGTGCAGAATGGTTGTATATATAAACTTGAAGATTTTTTGAAAATGCAAGGCAGTATTTTATAGTATAGTACTGTCAAAACCTTGCACTCCATGATCCTTCTATTATACATGGTTTGCAGATTACATTAAATGACATAGACTATTGTGTCGGTATTTATCTGAGTTACTTCAAATGGAAACAAAAGTCCTTCTAACTTAGGAGGCATGACCAAGATGTTTGTTTTATCTTGGTTGCTTTGTTTGATTCCTGAAGAAGGAATAGAACAGGTTCATTCAGCTCTGGTATTTTGCATGCTTGGGAGATAATAGACTATACTGATTATTTCAGTATTCTGTTTAACATGTAATACTGGTTAAGTATCCCTGATCCCAAAATTTGAAGTCCAAAATGCTCCAAAACTGGCCAGGCATGGTGTGGCTCATACCTGTAATCTCAGCACTTTGGGAGGCTGAGGCAGGAGGATCACTTGAGCCAAGGAGTTCAAGACCAGCCTGGGCAATGTAGTGAGACCTTGACTCTACAAATAATAAAACAAAAATTAGCTAGGCGTGTTGGCATGTGCCTGTGGTCCCAGCTACTTGGGAGGCTGAGGCAGAAGGATCACCTGAGCCCAAGAGTAGGAGGCTGCAGAGAGCTGTGATTGTGCCACTACATTCCAGCCTTGGTGACAGAGAGAGACCCTGTCTTAAAAGAAACAAACAAAGCAACAACAGGCTCCAAAATCCAAAACTTTCTGAGTGTCACCATGATGCTCAGAGGAAATGTTCACTGGAGCATTTTGGATCTTGGATTTTCGGATTAGGAATGCTGAGCCAGTAAGTATATTACACAAGTATCTCCAATCTGAAAATATGCAAAATCTGAAACCCTTTTGATTCTAACCATTTTGGATAATGACTACTCAACCTGAACATAAATAACCAGTTTTCAAAGATCATAGCATAAAACACATTCAACCCTAAAATTTCATGGAACAATAATCATTATTTGATGCCTTATGATTTTGAAAGCAATTTAGGCACTTATTACCATAGGGTCTTCAATGTCAATATCCCTTTTGTAATTATTCTGGGAATGTATGAAAATGCTTGTTAATACAATATTATAAGTGATAGAATACTGCAATAGCTTTTACTGAGAAAAACTACATAGAGTAAAAGTATTGAATTGACATTTTTGTTACCAAATCTAGTAATTTTTAATTCTTAAAATTCTTATCTTTTTGTGTTAATGTTATTTCCTTTGGAACAAGAATGTATTCATACCAAATGCAGTTAGTTTATAATTATCTCTTTAATATTAGAATTCATATATTCTGTTTCTAGTAGAAATTCTATGTATATCTGTGTGCCTGTACACACAAACAGTATAAATATATAATCAGATTATGGTAAGTATCAGTTTGCATTTTCTGTTGCCAGTTAACGCAAAGCTGCCTTGTTATTATTTATAACACAAAGCAGAAAAACATATTGGTTGCAAATATTGTCCCTGTATTTCTTTCTGTTCTCTGTAGGTCATACATATGAGGTGTAACAGTATAGCATCATACTTAATTATTATAAAGATTTAATATGTTCTATTTCCTATCTCAGAAAATCGAGAAACTGGTTTGAGATTTTGATGTTAGTGAATGACTCCTTCTGTCACTGCTGTGTCCAGTTCAGTTAGAAGCCCTCAGTGTTGCCTTTGAACTCCAGACCAATATTGTAATCCATGTGATTGATAATGTCAACGATTGTCTCAAAGATACTTCGACTTAGTCATATTAAAACCATTAAAACTGATGATCTTTCCCCCCAAATTACATAATATACAAAGTGTTTCCTGTCTCCATTCATGGTAAATTTATGCATACTCAAAATTCCCCCTTGATATGTCACTTTTCTTCACACCTATTTCTAACCCGTGAACCAGCTGAATTCACTTGGCATCCTAAATATCTCTTGGATCCATTCACTATTTTTTTCACCGCATCTTCCATTCTCATCTGGGATCATGCTCATCTCCCATACAGACTCTTTTCACTCTCCTTTTTATTTTGCACTCGGAGAAATCTTTTAAAATGTAAATGTGATGATGTTATCGCCGACAACCTCCACAGGGTCTGCTTAGGAAATGCCAGGTCCATAGCTTGCTTCTCTGAGCCCTGTGTGGTCAGCCTCTCTAGGTTTTCTCACACTATTTCTCTGCTCTCTGCTCTTCATTCCCACTAGTCCTCATTGAGTTCCTGCCTCATGTCAGTTAAATGTGCATTTCTCTCTTAGAATACGCTTACATTTCACTATACTCTTACATTTCACAATAGTTATTGAACAATTTCTGTATGTCACATGCATCCTAGGTATTCGAATGTGTCCATGAATACAACAGACATTAAACTTTGCATATCCTTCAGGTTATACTTCAGGGAATTTTTCCATGACTTTGCCCCCAAAAATATGATTAGGTCACTCATGTATCTTACTCTGTTGAGAACTTATCATGGTTTTAATTTTAGTTTTATTTGTGTGAGCTTTGGATTTGTCTCCTGTTCTGGAAAAGTAGAGATGTCTGATTCTGTTTTTTGAGATGGAGTCTCGCCCTGTTACCCAGGCTGGAGTGTGGTGGCATGATCTCTGCTCACTGCAACCTTTGCCTCCCTGTTCAAGCGATTCTCCTGCCTCAGCCTCCCGAGTAGCTGGGATTACAGGTGAGCGCCACCTGCCTGACTAATTTTTTTGTATTTTTAATAGAGTCGGGGTTTCACCATGTTGGCCAGGCTGGTCTCGAACTCCCGACCTCAGGTGATCCACCCACTTTGGCCTCCCAAAGTGCTAGGATTACAGGCATGAGACACCACGCCTGGCCCCTGATTGTGTTCATTTTGATATGTCACCTAGCACAGTGACTGGCACATCATAGGTCTTGATAAATAACTACTGAAGAAGTGAACAAATGTTCCCAAAGACATTAGATAATATCCAAATGGGCATTTTCACAGATGACTTTGTGTAAATTAGATTCTCCTTTTAAGAAACGGTGCCAATCAAAACTTACCGCTGGCAGTGGGATCATTTTTTTATTATTATTATACTTTAAGTTCTAGGGTACATATGCACAACGTGCAGGTTTGTTACATATGTATACATGTGCCATGTTGGTGTGCTGCATCCATTAACTCGTCATTTACATTAGGTATTTCTCCTAATGCTATCCCTCCCCCCTCCCCCCACCCCACAACAAATCAAGAGTTTACAAGGTGTCTAGGCCCATGTTGGTTATTTAAGTCAATCATTGATTGATTGGTTCATTCATTCATTCATCAAGAAATATTTAGTACCTAACATGTGCAGAAGGCTACACTGGGCACTGAGCATATTGTGGTACTGAAAACAGGCTCAATTCCTGTGTTTGTGAAGCTTATAGGAGCCACTTGCCCTGACCCTGGGGAAACATTATGTATGAAATGATTTTTGTGTGTTCTCCCATGTTTTCTTCTCAATAATAAGAAAATGTTTTACTGACAGCAAGAGGACGAGGTCAAGAACAGAAAGGATTTGGACTTGTTTTGCTCCCTGAAATTTTTGAGGACATTTTAATTCTAATATTTCTGAGCTGCTTGACTTAGAAAGTGTGTGTGTGTGTGTGTGTGTGTGTGTATGTATGTGTTTTCTCACAAAACCAGTTAAATGCCTCCCAACACTCCTTCAGGGCAGTTTTCAAGGCTTTCTTCTTTGATATATTTTATCTTGACGTAATTCATCTTTCCAGCTCCTTTTTGAAAGACATCAAAGTTAGCTCATTATACAGTCTGCACTTTCAATTTGACCTCACCTTCCATTTTTCAAGCAGCACTGTTACTTGTAAGTTAAATAATGCTTTAATTGTGAGTATAATTGCCTCACTGATTAGAGGATTATTGAAGGATTAAAAGGACTGATAATGAAAGGTCTAACAGCTTTGTTTACTCCCAATAAGGTCTGTAATAAGTGACTTCCCACTTAAGAACATTGAAACCGCAAAGGTATTTGTGATCTTTTACAACCAATCAAATCCTATTTTGACATGCAAGGAAATGAGCCATGTAATTATTTTGCCAATATCAGCTCTTCCCGTTTTGTGATTTACACTGAGGTCGCAAGTTTACTATCCAAGCCAATGAAATAAGCCACAATGCAGGTAAGGATGAACTAGAGTGATGTGTTTGCTGCTGTTTTCCTGAGGAGATTTCCTTTCTTGGTGCTGGTGTCTGAATTTTGCTTTCTCTCTTTTCTGTCTCATTCCTGCTATTCCTTTGGAGAAGAAGGGGTACACACCGAGGAGCTGGACAGTGAACTAGGTAAACCCTCCCTGCCTGCTGCTGCTGCATGACACGTGCATGACATGGCCTGCATGGTTTTCTTCCCCAGTGAATTGCTTAATCCCTCTGTTTCTTTAGTTTGCACTCCTCCAATTATGATTTTCATTCTAGCTTATCCAGGAAAGGTCAGTCTTACAACCTGCATGTCTGGCTGCAGACATCACGCGGAGTTGTAATACATTATGTTTACAAAGAAAATGTCTGACTGAACAGAGACTAGAACGAGAGTTAGCAAATTGGTAATGGGTAGTCTTGTAAAGTGAGGATTGGGAAAGAACCCAAGAGATGCTCGCTGTGTCCCTTGAACTTTGGCATAACCTGTCTCAGTCTTATTTCTTTATTTGTTTAGTACGGATGGTTATTTGGGTAATACAAAAAAGCCAAGCAGAACAAACAAAAATCAATTAAGACTAGTTTAAGGAGCATTATAGGAGCACTTGCAATAAAAGAAGGTCACTGAGGAATTGAATAGTTAAGTCTTAGGATTGTGTTGTTATTACGTCACAGACCACGTGTTGTTGACCTTGCCATTATAGTGAGTGGTTGTTTATATAGTGATGCAACACCTATATGTACTGTTTGCCTTAGAGTTGTGTCAATGCAAATCAAGTCTTGACTACTCTAGTTATTGTTGCTTAGGAATAATTTATACTAGCAGATGATGCCAAATTCTTGTTTCTTTGCTATTGGAATATATTGAATTATGTTTGCTATTACGTTCAGTCCTTTATGTTCAACCTTGAACAACATTAAAATTAGTTTGCATTCTGTCTGATACATTTGCTGATGGATACATAGGAAAGCATAAGTTTCAGCTAAATTGTTGATGAAAGCCTCGGCTGATGGAAGATTCTTTAGCAATTGAAGATTGTTTAAGTAGAAGATTGTTTAACATCAGTATGAGTGGAACTGTACTAAGATTATTGAATCTGCCTGGCATTTTTGAGATTGCCTAAAGACCTGAAAATGTAAGTCTATTTAGTACAGATTATTGCATTCATTTGGTTTTCTTTATTTTTGTTACGTGAGATAAAGATAATCAGTCATGGTTGGCTAGAATTATGATAGAATAGAACCAAGCTCTGTTTTTCTTAACATTTGGAACCAGTCTGTTGTAATTGATGCACATGCCAACAATGGTCAATAACTATTGATGGATCTATTTTTAAAGATGTTTAATAAGTTGCCTTTGTGGTCATTGTGAGAGGGATGACTTAAGGTTCACCCTGAATGATAGAACAATCTGAAACTAAATTTGATCGAAAAAAGAATTTGTCAATCCAATGATATTAGATAAAGTAATTGAAAGAGACAGAAATAGGTTTTCCAGACACAAAATGAGTGTTTTAATCATTTGTTCAGCCAATTTCAACCACTCTTGCTACCTGAGTAATAGGTGTGAGAGATCACTCTGCTGTCTGCTGGCAGCCAGTGGAGATAGCACAGCTGTGTACAGGAGCACAACCTTATTTGCTTCTCTGGAAATTTGAATTTGAAATTTTCAGGAAAGAAGTTTCTGCATTTTACCCACATGTAACTGTGATATCGTGGTGACTTGCTTATGCTGTTAAAGACTCTAAACATGAGTTCTCTTGGCTTTCTCTGGGTTCTGATCAAACTGTGTGGCTCCCCTGCTTACTGGCTATGCAAACTTAGAGAAGCTATTCACCTTCTTTTAGCTTCCCTTTCCTTATCCATAAAGAGGGGCCAAAAGAGTAGCTCCCATGGTGCTTATGAGGTGACTTAATGAAAGCGTGTTTTAATATTTGTCCCTGTGATCAGCACATTCTATTAGCTATTTACAGTGTTGTTATTTATTACCTAATTCCCTCTTCTTGGATTTTTCAGTACTTTCTTATGGTACTTTTTTCCATTAACACAACACAAGGGAGGAATGTGTTCTATATTATAGAAATGGCCCAAATGTGTTCTTGTAGGAAGGGTAGAGATAAAACCTTTGATTTTTGCCTGCACATGTCCACTGTGTAAAGAGTAGCACACGTGCACACACACTGTTTTCTGTTGCATTCACTCCAGATTCTGTTGACAAGCTCACTGCTCATTTTCTTAATAAGAGGGTCCTAATTTCAAACAATAGCAACTGTCAGGTTTTCAGTGAACAATGTAATTCCAGATGTGACAAGGAAACCCTCTTTGTAATCGCCCTCTGAGAGGCGTGGGCAGTTGGCTTGGGTATTGGACACAGATCATTTGATTATAGAGTTGTCATTTCTGAACTCTGTTGTTTGAGCTGGGTCAGTTGCTCCATTATGTACTTTGGTTTGCAGAATTTATCACGTCCTCTGCAGACATCTCCCCAGAATTAAAAAGCACCTGCAGAACCTTCTTTTGGAATTATAGGGTATTCATGTGGTGAAACCAACTAGGGGAGATAGAGCCAAGAAAGTAAGTTCTCCTCCCACCCAAAACTAAGTCACAGTTTTGAAATGTATCTCTGATTTTGAACATGATTTTCAATCTATATACAGAGAAATCTCTTTGAAAAGAACTTAGAACCTTTGACTGCTCAATGTTTGCTCTTTGGAGACAAAACAGTGCAGCATGAGATTTTCAGAGGCAGGAGTAGCAAGTACACAGGCCACAGACATCTGTCCTATTCCTTTTGTGCTTTCCTGGAACAGCTGCCATTTGTTGGACACTTTCTATGTGCCAGGAACTGTGCTAAGTGTTCAGAAGTATCTTTGTTTAATCCACCATTGACTTTTGAGGTAAATCCAGGAGAAAGATGTGGTTCAGAGATGTTAAGTAAGTAGCCCAAGGCCACAGAGTAGTAGAGATAAATGAAAGAACTAAGGCTCAATCTTATATCTGGGCAATGCCAAAAGGATCTTAGCCACTTCAAATCTCTGTGATAGGTTGTACAGTCTAATCTGCTCCCTGACTGTGGTTAGTCATACGAGGATTCCTTTTTAAGAGTCTTTAGAGTGTTTGCTTAAAAAATTATAATGTCATTCTGGACTTAAATATTTTCTGCCTTTTTCAGTCTTTTAGAACCAAATGGCAAATTCTAGGACAAACATCTTCCTATTTAAAATCGATGACCCATTTCTATTTTAAGCATTAGGAGACTAATTTCTATGATTAAGTTAATGACCACATTGGAAGTGAGAAACTATCTTTCCAATTTCTGGAGTTTGCTCATCTGTTCCAAAAGATGTGTTTAAACTGACAAATGTCCAGATATGCCAGTTGACTGGACCCATTTTTCAACTCTAGAATATTAAGTTGTTGACTAGGCACTAGAAAAGAAGTCACGGGTACCTTCTTTTCTAGTACCCTCCTCAGCCCTCCATCAAAGCACATACCACGTGGCTGAATTTTCTGCTTAGATGATGCACTTGCGTTTGTCTTTGTGTCCCTGGTGCCTAACACACCCTCGGGCAAAAAGTACGCATTCAACAAATGTTTGTCAAATTAATAACTGAGTAACTTGAAAGCTTAGTATTTCCCCTGTTTTATCTAAAGATAATCAGGCCACATATCTCAGGTTGCAGATTTTGAAAAGAGATGGTGTTTCTATGAAACTTAATGTGGTCTCCTCACATCCACCCACCCTTCTGCCCTATACAAATGTATGACTGTGCACCAATTTGCATTTTTTTAATCTTCGATTTCCCAACTCTTTGGTAATATTTTCCTGGTTCATTTTCATTTAAATGGTAATTTCCAGCTTTGTAAGGGGAAAGCATTTCCTAGGCATTCAATTTGCATCGGTCCGCAAGACTCAGTATATACAAATGCCAAGTTGTATCAACATCTGCAAATTGGACCTGTCTTGCATTTTAGTAGCTTATGTCTCCTACAAGTCAAAGACTTCTTTAAAACTTGCTAAATGTTTTTTCTTTTTAATTTAGAAGAAAAGGGGGGAAAACCTGTCCCTTTGTTTGCAAACAAGTAACATGTGGAGCAAAAACCATGAAATTAATGTCTCTTGATGTGCAGCCAAATCTGAACAAAACATAAACTTTGAGTAATTAGCCTGTATGTGTTTGTGTGCATGTGCATGCCTCCACCTCAGTCTGGAACTGTTTGTGGTATATGTAAGCCTTCTGCCCTGATGACATCATTATTTAAATTAGTGACCACATGATTCCTTGAATTAAACAAACATCTATTTCAAATATTTCAAGTTTGTAGTATTCTATCAAAGTTGGTCTTAATAGCTACTTCTAGGACTAATTATTCACTTTAGAGTGTGGTGTTACATAAGTTTGCCTTGACTACGTGTATCAGGGAAGCTTTAAAATTAAGTTGAATAACTGTTGTTCTGCCTGAAAGGATTGTTTAATGACAAAAAAAAAACCACAACCTAGTCCCTTCTTTCACCAAGTAAAATAATATGGTGCAGTGGGCCTTTCCACAACAGATTCTTGTTCAGACAGAACTATTACCTGTTTAATAAAGTTTTGGCCTTTGATATGAAACCTTAGGAAGTTCTGTAGAGCATGGCTGAGTTTTCAGAAAGGCACATACATCCCCCAGTGCCATTGTACCACCACATTTAAAGAAATAAAATCATCCACCTTAGATAGTGAGCTCTTAGGGATCAGGAGCTGTGTTACTGCTTTCACAGGTTAAGTGCTGAGAAAGATGGGCCAGCCCAGAGATAGCAATTGAGTGATAGCTGTGTGCAGTTCAAAAACCCAACTGCATTTTCATTAGGAACAAGGAGAAGATAACATGCAGATTTTATTTTATTTCAAGGAGAGCAAAGCAACACTATTGTATTGAAAATGAAACATTAATTTTCATCCATTTTTGCTTGTGTCATAAGATGGCCTAGGAACAAAATGAGAAAACCGTAAACATTTAAGATAGGAACTAGGCATTCAAGGCAAGTTTAACCTATATTTTCACTAAAATCTAATTTAATAGTGATTTAGAATAAAGGCTGCATTTTATTAAGTTTTATTTTCTTGCATAAAATACCAGTAGATAAAGAATTGCTGTTCATGTAGAAAAATACACTGATAAAATAATAGATACTTTTTTTTTTTTTGGTTAGGATAAACAGTTTTAATTGGATTTAAAGCATTTTTATGAGTCTTTCCCTTTTTGCCTAACTCAATTGTTGAAAACACCCAGGCTCTTCAAGAATATGCTCTTCTTGCCCTAAGTGTTCTTTTATTTTTCAGAACTGCCTGCTGGTTGGGAAAAGATTGAAGACCCTGTCTATGGTATCTACTATGTAGAGTAAGTGCCCATTCACAATCCACACATTAGTTTATACCTCTCTGTAATTATGTACATTTGTGTTAAGTACAGCCTGACATCATTATAAGGCACAAACTAATTAACAATATTAATTTTATGATGAAAATATGTATGCATATTTTAATGAATGAGAAAATATTCAATAAATCTGAAAATAGCAAATCATATTATTAAATTCACATGGTCAGGATCCATGTCTTTTGTTCACCACTGCATCACAAAGGCCCAACATGGTCCTGGCATATGGCAGGTACTTAATGAGTATTAGTTGAATGAATGAATGAATGAGAAAAGCCAGGATTCAGTAGACCAGATAAAGAGGGATTGTTTATCTTTACAAGGAGTATCTGATTTGTCTACTTTTTGCTCTACCCAGATCTGAACTCCTTAGCAATTACTTCTTTATTCATTCATACATTTCAAAAGGTTCAGCCACGGTAATTTATGAAATGTTGCCAGGATTGAGGAGAAAATGGAGAACTAGCCTAGGATGCAGACTTTGTGTGTTTCTTTGTTTCTCTCTTGCCTGAGGTTCTGGTTTCCCATTTTTAAAAGTCTAAAACCCTCGTGACTTTACTGTGTGCCTTATTCTAGCATTGGGCTCCCACTTTTTCCTTTCATCAAAACTGTTGATTGATAGGATGATACTAAGTTAGGACATTGAAAAAAAGAAAAGCTTTGTATTATATAGTTTCCTCTGAGAAAAATGAGAGGTAACTAATAAAAGTCCCTTCGAAAGAAGCAAATGCCATATAAATATTGTAGAAACATAATCGTACCTGCCACACTGAAGATGTAACTGTCATATTTTCTTTCCTTTATGCTGCTGGTGATGAAAAGTCATTTGTATAATACCCTGGTGATATGAACACAAGACGAAAAAAGTGCCAGGCCATAAAATAGATGCCCAGCATCTTACTGTAGAAATTATGAGTTCAATATAGCAAGTGTCCTTGGCCAGTACTAACTTTTACCTCCACTTTGCCTAACAAGAGGGATTGGTAATATGGGGCATCGGAGAGGCAAACTTGGCTGCCCCTCTGACCCTCAGAAAATAAATTTCTTTTGTGTGCCCCAAAGATCATCTTTCTCACAGATGTACTGTAGGGTTTTTGCTATTTGAAGCTCATTTTGAATTGTCCCTCAACTAGTTTATGCATTAAGAGAGAGCAGGAACAGATGACAAAAGCTTTTAAGGGTGAAGACACTAGTTTGAGGGGCAAGTTTTTATCTTACCACACAGTTCTCCATCTGTCTTTTCAGATTCATGTGCCTGTTAATGGTAGACCATTTCTTAGGATGAAATTGCTACAAGAATTAGGAAATAAACATGTAGGCCTTTAATAGAAATTAAGAGCAATCAGTCTATCCTTTCTATTGATAAGCCTGCTTAAAAAAATAAAGCCTAGCTTTTTAAAAAACTTAGAGTTCTAAATAATCACAATAGTATGCTCCTAAATTTCTAATAAACTATTATTTTGAATTAAGAAAAATAAGTTCAGGCATGGTGGCTCATGCCTGTAATCACAGCATTTGGGGAGGACAAAGCAGGTGGATCACTTGAGGTCAGGAGTTCGAGACCAGCCTGGCCTACATGGTGAAACGCCATTTCTACTGAAAATACAAAAATTAGCCGGGTATGGTGATGCACGCTTGTAATCCCAGCTACTCGGGAGGCTGAGGCAGGAGAATTGCTTGAACCCAGGAGGCAGAAGTTGGAGTGAGCCAAGATCGTACCACTGCACTCCAGCCTGGGTGACAGAGAGAGACTGTCTCAAAAAAAAAAAAATAATAATGTATATTTATACGTATATGCTTGTGTGTGTTTGTATATGTGTGTGTGTGTATATATATACACACATATATGTACCATATATATGTACATATGTGTGTATACATATATATGTATATATGTATATGTATACATGTACACATATACATATGTATACATACATATGTGTATATATATAATTAGTTTTGTAGCCGTCTAAGTGTTTGGATCTTTGTCATTTTGAGCACATCACATCTACTTAGGTTAACTTTATTTGGATTCTCTCTGCCTAAGGCCTGTACTTTTAATTGTGCCTCTATGTTTAGTGATCAAAATAGTTAACAGATGTGAGTCGAGTTCTTTGTTTAACTTCATTGTTTGGATGAATGCTTATGCTTCTGTGAACCCTACTGCAGACAGTTACACAGCAGTTCTGGCATTGTATGTTACAGACAATGTCACATAGCCACTTTAATCTTATGTCTCAATAATTCCTTAATCTACTTCTTATTGAATTAAAGCAGCTTCCCCTGTCAGGTGGTATCTTGGACATTTGGAGGGGGGTCAGTGGTTAAAATCCTGGGATTTGAAAGCAGACAACCCTGAGCTTGCATGTCTGTTTCCTGCTAACTAGCTATATTATGCTAGGTGAAGTATTTAACTGCCCAGACACTTACTTTCCTTATTCATAAGATATGAATAAAAATAGGACTTACCTCCTGGCATTTACTGAGGACTTTTAAATAAAATGCATATAAAACTGGTAGCCCAGTGCTTAGTGCATATAAGCAGTCAGTAATGGAAACTTCATTTTTATTTCCTCTTTCTAACTGAGCATTTTAACACACGAGGGTTAGCATCTCAGGCCACCTGCTCTGCTCAGTTTGATTCCAGGGACTTGGTCTGATTGGCATTTTGCTGGTGGAATGAACTGTTTCAAGCTGAATACTATTTGCTGTCTTCCCCAGCCACATCAACAGGAAGACACAATATGAGAACCCGGTTCTAGAAGCCAAACGGAAGAAGCAGCTTGAGCAGCAGCAGCAGCAGCAACAGCAGCAGCAACAGCAGCAGCAGCAGCAGCAGCAGCAGCAGCAGCAGCAGCAGCAGACAGAAGGTTGGCCTCTTTCCTCTAGGCTTTTTCTTGATCAGGGGAGCATGGGGTGAAATCTGAGCGCTGACACCCTCGTGTGGTAAGAACTGGCCTTGATGATTGAGTCCTCTCTTGCCACACTGAAGAGTTGATGTCCTGTGGGGAGGAAGAGAACCCCCTCTCCATGTTCCTCTGGATGGCCAAAGTGGAGATCCTAATTCAAAGTCACTCAAATCTCCATTTTAATTTAGAAAGGAGCATCATTAGATCAGAGAACTTTCTGATGGGGGAGGAAATCTCTTGCCCCCGCAGTATTTGCATTGCAACTGGTAGCTAAATCCAAACCACTTTTAGCATTTTTACTTTAAGTAGAGTTACTGGGCATGAAACTAACTTTTAATTTTAGGAACATTACATGTAAAGAATCAGAAAGAGCTGGTAGTTTTGGGTGCTTTTAAAAATTACAGACGAATTCATGCTCTTTGTAAAAATATGGGCAATTCGGGAGTATAGAACATTAAATTCTCCCCTGGTTGCCCCCTTCCCATTCTCAGAGATAAGCCCTGTGCAGAAATTTTCTAGGGATATACATATACGCATATTTTAACAAAAATCTGATAATAATTTATACGTATATAGTATGTATGTGAGACCTGTTTTCTCACTTTTTATTTCTTGCACATATTACTAAGTTGGCTAATATAGATTTAGCTTATACTTTTTAATGGTGACATAATATTCCATTTCATGAATGCCTCTGCTTTATTTAGCCATTCGTTTATTACTAGATACTCTGGCTTTCCCCAGTTTTTCATTGTGATCTTTTAGAATCATAGACTTAATACTCCCATCAATATAATATGTGAATATCAAATAGAATATCAAGTATAATGCCTCTGTTACTATAATATTGAATATAATAAATATAAACCATAGACTACAGGTTGGCAAACTTTTTCTGTAAACAGCCAGATAATAAAGATTTTAGGCTTCGTGATTCAAACAGTCAATCTCTGTTAGAACTACTCACCTCAGCCATTGTAGTATGCAAATAGCTGTAGACATTATGTAAATGAATAGGTGTAGCTGTGTTCAAATAAAACTTTATGGGCACTGTAATTTGAACTTCATGTAATTTTCATATGTCACAAAGTATTCTCCTTTTTATTACTTTTCAACCATTTGAGAATAAAAGTTATTCTTGGCTCACAGGCTGTATCCAAACAGGAATTGGCCCCAGTTTGGCTAGTGGGCCATAGTTTGCCAACCACTGCCCTGGACTGTACAATTTAGAGAGAGTAGGTATGTATGTCTGTGTACATTCACCCATTGAAATGTTATCTACCTTAGTCTCTTTTCTAGCTAAAAAGAACTCTTCTTATATACATTTAGTGGGTACAAGTGCAGCTTTTGACACATGGGTATATTAAGTGGTGGTGAAGTGTGGACTTTTAGTGTAACCATTACCCAAATAGTATACATTGTACCCATTAAGTAATTTATCATCCTTCATCCCCCACCAACCCTTCCGAGTTGCCATGGTCTATTATTCCACACTTCATGTCCGTAAGTACACATTATTTAGCTCCCACTCAGAAGTGAGAACATGTGGTGTTTCACTTTCTGTTTCTGAGTTGTTTCACTTAAGATAATGGTCTCTAGTTCCATTCATGTTGCCGCAAAAGACATAATTTTATTCTCTTTTTTATGGCTGAACAGTATTCCATGGCATACATACCACATTTTCTTTATCCAGTTATCCACTGATGGACACTTAGGTTGATTCTGTATCTTTGCTGTTGTGAATAGTGCTGCGGTAAACATACAAGTGTAGGTATCATTCTGATAGAATAATTTCTTTTTCTTCAGATACCCAGTAGTGGGACTGCTGGATTGTATGGTGGTTCTATAGAGGTTGCAGTAATTTACATTCTCATCGACAGTGTATAAGCATTCCCTTTTCTCCACATCCTTATCAACATCTGTTATTTTTTGTCTAAAAATAATTTTTTAATGTATCTTTCCTGAGCTGATGAAACTTGGTAGTGTTAGAAAGTGCAGTTTGCAAATGAGAATGTACAATTGAATATGTTAGCTGAGCTGGAAGTGATTCTGGGGTGCCATCTCAAGGGTCACTCACTGTGAGTTATGTCTGGCCTTCCAAGGTGAATAAGACTACAATTAGGACCCAGGAGTATTTGTAATAGGTCTCATTTGGATTCAGAGATAACAGAAGAGCACACCCTTAGCAAACTGCTGAAATCTACCTTCATCTTCCTCCCTACCTAAGACAAGCTGGCCTCAGCAGCCCAGCTTATGTCTGAATCACATTAGAGAAATTTCTCCCTTATACAGCTGCCATTAGTTGACTGTATGTCTTTCCTGACATTTTTTAACTGACTTCACTTTGGACTTTCCAGCCAGAGAGAACTGGAGTTCTTATTCATTGTATGGTAATATTTCTTTCCCAAAACGTCTTAGACAAGAAAAAAAGAGCTTCATAGAATGAGGTCAGATAACAACTTCTTTTTAATCTAAGCTATCTGCCCTTGGTTTATTGCCTTGAGTATTATTAATAATAAGGTGAATCATAAGTAACTCAATGAGCCATTTGAAGGAAAAATAGGAAACTTTCTTTTCTTTTTCACAGAGTGGACAGAAGATCACTCAGCCCTTGTGCCTCCTGTTATTCCAAACCACCCTCCAAGCAATCCAGAGCCAGCCAGAGAAGCTCCACTTCAGGGTAAAGTACTTGTCTTTCTAATTGTGTCATGGTTTTAGCTCAAAATCTAATTTTTTTAAAGGTATTTTGAAAAGTGGAATCTCATAACTCCCAAGTCATTCCTTTGATAGTGAAAACCATAAATAATGAAAACAATGATAAATGTATTGTTAGACTTGTCAAGAAAAATTAGGAATCTTCCTGAATATTTTTTTTCCAACTATTTGTAATATTTTAAAAATAAAGACTACTTGTTAAATGATCATTCAAACCAACGTTTCTCAATCTCAGCACCATTGCCATTTTGGGGTAAGTAATTCTTTGTTGTGTGGGTTTGTCCTGGGCATTGTGAGATGTCCCCTGGCCACTAGATGCCAGTAGCACACAGCCCACCTCTCATTGTGACAAGGAAATTGTCCCCAGACATTGCCAGATGTCTCTGGGGAGCAAACCCATCCCAGAGATAGGAATCACTGACTTAGAGACCACAGATATTTAATAGTATGTTAAAAAAGATAAATCTGAAACTCAGCATTAGATATTTCAAGAGTCTAGCCAACATATTAGGTTTTGTCTAAGACTTTCCTATAAATGAAAATGGTTTGATATTGTGTTTTCAGTTCTCATTCCCTATTCTTGCTGCGGTTTTGGTATTTATGCATGTTTACAACGTTTCAATAGGTCTTGTTTGTTTACATTCACACATAGGATGAGGCCTTTATAGAGGATTATTCTTGAAAATTGGAAGTTCCAGAGCCTTGCAACTTTCAGGCCTCATTACTCTTAAATTATAGAAAATATTTGTGTTTAGTTTTCTTTTTCTTTTTCTTTTAAACAAGCATCATGTTTGACAGAGTTGGGGAATGTTTGTGGTACAGAAACAATAAAAATACTATAAAATTTGTCTTCCTTTCTACATTTTAAAAGAGATTTAATTGTGTTACATATAAAAGATAAGTAGAATAATTCATTTCTTTAATTTTAATTCATTATAATTTTCATAAGAAAGAAATTGTTTCTCTGCTAGCTGACATTGTCACTAGATTAGAATTAGTATCAATTTATGTAAAATAATTTCTTCTGGCATGAATGCACTTTTTAATGGTGATAATGGCTTTAATAAAGATGGGATATAGTAGATAATAATGTTGATTAGTATCAACATGACCGTGGAGTCCTCAGTTTTGTGGGGTTTTTTGTAAATATAAAATTCCTTCTGTAGGCTCATGCCTTCTTACCTTCCCCTCTCTCACAGTAAGTTAGCCTCCTTTCAGTTCTTTTAACCAGCAAAACTGTGAACCGCTTCTGAGCCTTTGCAGAGGCTGTTCCTTCTGTTTGCAGTTGTCTTTTCCTCCTACTTCTTACTCTGCTAACTCCTGTTCACCTCAGGTCTTTGCTAGATTACCCTACCATGTTTACTCTTAACCATCCTGTACTTCACATTTATGAAATTTAACCATTATAACTAGTGTTCATTTGTGTGCTATTATTTAACAATAGTTTCCTCATTAGACTTTAAATCCCATGGAGGCAAGAGACTATGATTCTCTGTTTTTTGTTTTTTCACTGTGAGATAATCCCAAACTAGGCATAATCCCTTGATATCCATTTTCTGATGACATTATTATTGAGTGAAACAGTATCCATCCATCTTTCCATCCATCCATCCATCCATCCATCCATCCATCCATCCACATATACATATAGAATAGCCAACCAGACTTTCTTACATAATTATCTTAGAAATTAAATAAATTAAAGCTGTAAAGGTTCAGGTTCTGAGTGCCAAATGCTTAGTGCACCAACTAAGAATTGAGACGGTATTTGTCTGTATTAGACACTTCATCTCAGATTCTTACTTTTCTTTAACTCAGCCTTTTTTTCTTTTTCTTTTTTTCTCTTCTTCCTTATTTCCTTATATCTCTTCCTTGTTTCTTTAGTCATCTAATGATTGACTAAGACATCCACTGGTTCTTCATTCAGGCTGCTATAACAAGTTGCCATAGACTAGGTGGCTTAAACACCAAACATTTATCTATCAGTTCTGGAGACTGGGAAGTCAAAGATCAAAGTGCTGGCAGATCCAATGTCCAATGAGGGTCCACTTCGTGGTTTATAGACGGCCATTTTCTCACTGTATCCTCATGTGGTGCAGAGTAGAGAGAGAAAATACTAGTTCTCTTCCTCTTATAAGAATTAGCCCATCATGTGGGCTCCACTCTCATGGTATAATCACCTCCCAAAGGCCCCACTTCCAAATACCATTCAATAGTGTCTGAAGGTTCAGGCTCACTGAACTCTCCTTGAGATTGACTCGTTTATTCTTACCACCCTTCTACTGTGTAGTCTCTCTGTTGATCCACACGTTTCAAGCACTTTTATAATCTTTGGAATATAACTGATACCAAAGAAACCAGTTAAAATCCATACCATTTGGCTCCAAGCTGTGATTTCAATAAACATTAACCTAGACTTTAGCCTCATTGGTTATAACTCTGGGTTACCTGCCTACCGGTTAAGTGTCTTGATTAGCCATCTAGTGTCTAGTGTCTTGTATCTTGGGCAGTATCTAGTGTTGATAGACTGTCAGGAAGAAGCCATATAGCTAATTTGGTGAGATTGTTTGGTAGCAATTTTGCCGAGTTCACAGGCCAACTAAATTCTCCCCTGATCAAGAGTGTACTTCTAATCTCAGCAAGTGATAATTTGGAGATTTGCTCTTATGAAAACTCTCCAGCTTCAAGCTTATGCTTGGAGAGAGATTTTTGCAGCTACCCCTCCACCACACTCACTCTATCACCACCGCCATCAAAACAATAACTCACTTATTGAGCTCTTATTATGTGCCAGGTACCTTCCCAGGCACTTTACCTACATTATCTGCCATGGTTGTTTCTCACAACTATCATGTGAAATAGGTATCATCATTACCTCCATTTATACTTGTGATACTCAGGCAGAGAGGTTTAGTAACTTGCCCAAGGCCATATAGCCACTAAGTAGCAGAGCACAAATTTGAACACTATACATGAGGAATAGTTTAACTTCTGGTTGAAAGGTTTTTGGTTGTTTTAGTTTTTGTGGGATACCTCATTTGTGTAGTCTAAATCTATGCTGTTCGGTATGGAAGCCACTGGTTACATGTTGCCATTTAAATTTAAATGAATTACAGTTAAAAAATCAAAAAATTAAGTTTTTCTGTCTCACTAGCCATATTTCAAGGGCTCAGTGGCTACATGTGACTAGTGGCTGCCATATTGAACAGTGCAGGTACAGAGCATTTCCATCATCACGGAAAGTGCCATTAGATGGTACTGGTCTAGGGTATTTAAACACTAGTGTCAAGAAGTGACATTTCTTCCCCCTCCCCCCAGCCTGGCAGGGAAACATGCACCTAAGGTTCATTCAGGTGCAGAGTTTTGGGCCAAGACCCAGAACATCCTGATCAGTGAGTCTAAGGAAGGAACTGAAAATGAGTACATTTTAAAAAGCTACCCAGGGGATTTTCCCTGGGTAAGACACAACCAAGTCTTACCGCTGGTGACTGGTAAACAGAGGTTAGGATCTTAGAAAATTACATGTACCACAGGGCTGCAGCTGAGAGCTCCAAATTCCACTGCTTATGGGGTGAAAAGCATTTCTTTCCAAAAGCTACATTAACTAATGATCCACCCATACGTAAAAAGTAATAAAATGTGCATAAATGTGAAACCCTCTGATTTTCCTTCCCTTGTTAAACATTGGAAAAGGAAGTCAGTCGTATAAATTCAAAGCTCTGCTCATGTCTTTATTAAGTTAACATTCTCAGCACAAAATATGCTAATGTATTTTTTTTAAATTAGATAAACTGCCAGGCACATTTTCACGTTTTCTAACTTAGCCTATAGTAAGAGTGAAAAGCTCCAACAACCAAACACCTCTTTTCAGCCTTCTCAAAGACATGATAAATATCATTTCTGTGTGCTTTTATTTGTTCATTCATTCTCTCACTCAACAGAAATTTTTGGAGCACATAAAATGTACCAGACAATATTCTAGATACTTGATATACGTATAAAAATCCTCATGGGGCTAACATTCTAGTGGTTTTATGTACCTGCATATCAATGCCACTCATGCATGGGAGTTGGGGATGGTAAGAAAACCAAAGCAATAAGTAAGATGTATATTCTTTTGGAAGGTGGTAAATGCTAAGGACAAAAATAAAGCAGGAAAAAGGGATTGGGAATGTTGGAGGTACTGCAATTTTTAGTAAGGTGGTTAGGGAAGGTCTTGCTGCGAAGGTAATGGCTGTTGATGTCTCTGCATAACTGAAATGTGTTTCCCTTCAGGGCCCTGGAATGCCCTAGCAGCACCTGCTACAAGAGTGTAGGCCAGTCACCCTCCTCCCCCTAAAGTAAACTTTGGGGGTTATCTTACCTCACCTCAATTTCCATCTGATAATTGTCTTGGCAGCTGTCTCCCCAAAGCTCTTGGTGCAAGTGACACCACCCTCCCAACGCCTTGGCAGATGACTTTGCGTGGCGAATCCTTGTAAGTCTTGCCTTTCTTTAGCCACTATGACAGGGCTGTAGTTTGTCAACCTTCCAATAAGCTTTGGGACTGCGCTAGAGAGCAGGTTAGCGAAAGGACCTCTGATTGCAGGCAATTTAAAAGAACCTTCTTTGCAAGAGCCAGAAACTTTTAAAATATGCAATCAAAAATTGTATGCATGCCCAGAGACCTTTTAAACTCTTTTAGATATAACTAACCAAAAATAACTTTCTTTCCTAGGTGCCAGGCTCCTAGTGCAGGGGTGTAGGGGACTAATGTCTCCCTCTTCCTCTCTCTCTTTTTGTTTTGGATAACATTTTTGATAGAAAAGAAACAGGGCAGATGGAGAAGCTGAGTGTGGCAAGGACAGGGTATAAGAAGTAAGTAAAGTTAGAAGAGATGAAAGAAGCTTCTCATGAAATTAGGTCTACTACTTGGGATAATCAGAGAAGTTCCAGTAAGTTTCTCAATTACAGAGAAGTGCCTAGTAAAACCCAAAAGAAAACGTTTTGGTTTATGTTCAAAATGTTATTTGTGAATGTATCAAGAAAACTCAATAAAACCTTAGGTAGCATGTTTGGAAGTAATTTAGCGATATCTCTATCTGTAAATTTATTTTATTTTTATTATCTTTTTGAGACAGAGTTTTGCTCTTGTTGCCCAGGCTGGAGTGCAATGGCGCAATCTCAGCTCACTGCAACCTCTACCTCCTGGATTCAAGTGATTGTCCTGCCTCAGCCTCCCAAGTAGCTGGGATTACAGGCATCCACCACCTCATCTGGCTAATTTTTGTATTTTTTTTTTTTTTTTAGTAGAGACAGGATTTCACTATGTTGGCCAGGTTGGTTTCGAACTCCTGACCTCAGTGCTCCACCTGACTCAGCCTCCCAAAGTGCTAGGATTACAGGCATGAGCCACCACACCCCCAGCCTAATTTATTTTAAATAAGACAGCTGAATTTGGAGCTGTGTGGCTACTGTTAGTAACTACTTAGTTTAGGGATTTTTTTGTGTGTGTGTGTGGGGTTTCTTTGTTTGTTTTTTTGGTTTGTGTTTTTTAAACAAATATCCTAAACTTGTTTTAAACAGTAAATCTTAGCCGTAGGCATACGTTGGCTATATCACAAATTTAATAAAAGATGCAGATAAATAGGAAAAAATCAGTTGAATTTAGAATTCAATTCAAAGTGATGACCCTTAATTTTGAAAATAGTCATTCTACATTTTTGTCAAATTATTATTTGTGACTATAATATGTTTTCTGGTATTATCTGTGCATTTTCAGCCTGGATTTTCCATTTGATTAAAACTTAAGTTTTTGTTCTGTTGGTTTTTCAAGTGGAAGCCAGGCCCAAAGCAGCACATCAGAAGCCATATAGCAAAATAAAATTAAAACAAAACAAAAGACATAAAACAGACCAGTTCCACTTTCTGTGAAGGGGTTTGTGGCAGCTCACTTCCTGTCAAAGTACATGAATGGAAACCAAGAAGTGTGTCACCTGACAGGGACTAGTTTCATCCCTCTCTTGTAGTTTCTTTTGGACCCTGGAGTTGACATACTCAATGCTTTACCTCCCTCCATCAACATTGGGGCCTAGGAACATCCTTATTCCTCAAATTAAGAGAGGACTTTCTTAAGATGCTATATGCCCAAAGGCTCTAGGGCATAAGCTTGAAGAATTATCTATATGTTTTCTCAAATCTTGTTTAATTCTCCTTTTCACCAGTGGTGACATTCCTTATGCGTTTCTTATTTTAATCCAGGCAAACCCTTTTTTACACGAAACCCTTCTGAGTTGAAAGGCAAGTTCATTCACACAAAGCTACGGAAAAGCAGTCGTGGCTTTGGCTTCACGGTGGTTGGAGGGGATGAACCTGATGAGTTTCTCCAGATCAAGAGCTTGGTCCTAGATGGTCCTGCTGCATTGGATGGCAAGATGGAAACAGGTAGCGTCAACATGGCCTTAGTGTGTTCTGTGTGGTGAGACTCCAAACCAGGAGATAAACATGTGCAATCATGATGTTGTTTGTTTGAGCAAGACCAAACAACGTCATGATTGCACATGTTTATACCTTTAAACACCTTGAGAATGAGCCAGGTCTCCACATTATATAAATTCATCCCTTGGGACAGATTAAAACCTGTGAAGTCATTTTAACTTTGGGAAACTGTTTGAGTACAGTAAAGCAATAAGTTACTAAAAATGTAGATCCCCATTTAAATAAATGAATTCTAAACTTGGATTTCTGCAGTGAGATTTTTTTTTTAGGAGAAAGCTCCAATGTTCTGTGAGTGATTATTACATTCTCATTAGCAGGGAAGACACTAGGTGCTGAAAGAACACTTTATTAGCTGTTAAAATCAGTAATAGAAGCACTTTATACCCTATAGTATCACACCCACATGCAGTTTCAGTTCAGCTTTATATTAGTGGAAGATATTATAATACTGATGGCAATTTTCTGGGTGCTGTTTTCTTAACCCCCACACTCTTGCCTTCTACAGGGGATGTGATTGTAAGTGTGAATGACACCTGTGTTTTGGGACACACACATGCTCAAGTTGTGAAGATCTTCCAGTCCATCCCCATTGGTGCCAGCGTGGACCTTGAACTCTGCCGAGGTTATCCATTGCCTTTTGATCCAGATGACCCCAATACAAGTTTAGTGACCTCGGTAGCCATTTTGGATAAAGAACCAATTATTGTGAATGGGCAAGAGACCTATGATTCACCAGCTAGCCACAGTAGTAAAACAGGCAAAGTCAATGGCATGAAGGATGCCAGGCCAAGCAGCCCAGCGGACGCGGCTTCAAATAGTTCTCATGGTTATCCTAATGACACTGTTTCTTTGGCTTCCTCCATAGCCACTCAGCCAGAACTCATAACTGTTCATATTGTCAAAGGGCCAATGGGCTTTGGTTTTACTATCGCAGACAGTCCTGGTGGGGGTGGCCAAAGAGTGAAACAGATTGTCGACAGCCCAAGGTGCCGAGGCCTGAAAGAAGGGGATCTCATAGTGGAAGTTAATAAGAAGAACGTGCAGGCCCTAACTCACAACCAAGTGGTGGATATGCTGGTTGAGTGTCCTAAGGGAAGTGAGGTCACATTGTTGGTGCAACGAGGAGGTAAGTAGGTTTGTTTTGTTCTTTGAATTTTTTTTTTTATCCCAAATTCATTGCTTAACTTACTCATCTTCAGATGACCACTGGGGGCTTTTTAAATTTATTTAAATGTTTCAAAATGCCTACTGATTTCTCCAAATACTAACCTCTTCAGCATAAAAATTGTGGTTTATACATTATGACAGACATATGCAGTTAGAATGATACCTTAAAACAGAAATCAGATTGTGCCTTTTTAAAATGTTAAGATTTAAAAACCTAAGTTGGGTGTGGTGGTACCCACCTGTAGTCCTGGCTGCTTGAGAGGCTGAGGCAGGAAGATCGCTTGAGCCCAGGCATTTGAGTCCAGACTGCGCAACATATTGAGACCCCATTCTCTAAAAAGGTTTTTTATATATATATAAAAAATAATAACCTTTATCTTTAAATCTCCTGAACTTGGCCTGCATAGCCTGCAAAATGTGGCTATGGTCACTCCAACCTTGTCTCATGTTCCTCTCCTCCATCTGATGGTGCTTTAGCCACACTGGCTGCTTTTATGGAGCTCCTTTAATGCTTCAAGCCTTTTCTTGCCTCAGGCCCTTTGTATTTACTGTCCCTTCTGCCTGGAATGGTCCTTTCCCATGGTGAAACTTCCGCATAATCTTTATCACAGTTTTTCATAACCTTGATCATCATCACCTTTTTAGCACAAGACGTTATTTCATGCTTTTATTTATTTTTCATTATTTGTCTTTCATTAGAATATAAAGCTCCATAAAGCCAGGGCCCATGTATGCATGTGGACAGCTGTTATCCCCAGCATTTAACACAACACCTGACTGCTTTTAGGTATTTATGAATGAATAGGTATTAGGTGAATAGGTATGTGATTATTTCTATTTGGCAGAAACAAGAGGTCTGCTAATCATATTAAACACTTCCCTCAACATGCTCACGTTTAGTAGTTTAGGATCTCAGAGATCTGGGTTATTCTAAATCTCGAGGCATTAAGCTTCCTCCTTTCTCCTTGAGTCCGTATCCCACCCTCTGCCTCACCAGAAAACACAGGACGTCACACTGAGCAATATTTTCCACCATATTGAAATATCTTGCTCCTGGAATATATACTTATATGTGATTAGTTGTGACTGATAGTTTTACACAGTGGGCCTGAGAATGGCTGTTTCCCTGATCCTTGCTACCATGATTTGTTTCATGAACAACATATTCAGGCCTTTTGAAAAGAGATCAAGAACCAGACTTTGACTTCTTTTTGGTTTGTTGCAACAGGAGAGCTCATTTATGTCACAGCAGCCAGATTCTCATGTTTTCATGAACCTGTGTGTTCTGTGATCAGAATGGCTGGGGTCATTTGAAGGAAACCCAAAATACAGAGTAGCTGTCTATGTGAATTGAAATGCTCAATGAGCCTGGCTTAGGCAGTTATAAAAGGCATTGTGCAAATTTTATTTTTTTAAAAATGTCATTTCCACCAACTAATTTTCAAGTCTCTTCTTGTACCTAGATCACTTGACTGCTCAGGGAACTGGTTTTAAACAGTAGCCAAGATGTATGCAGTAGGAAATGACTTGGGTATAAGAACGATTATGACAATAATGATGATGGTGATGATGAAACCTGGCACTTATAGAAGAATCAGTGATACACAAAGCACTTTCATACCTGCACGTGCCTCTCCACTGATATTTGTCACTTCCCTGTGAGGTAGGAAGGTGCCACCCCACAGTAGTTCTGAGCTGTTCATCCTGGCTCTGTGGTTTCCAGTCCAATGTTCTGCCCTACTTAACTGAATAACACTGATTTTTGTATAATTGCTTAATACTGTGGCTGACAACCTGGAAACTTTCAAATAATTCTTGGTACATCAGGTGCACCTCTGATTCAGCCACTGCTCATTTGACAGACACAAACCACCTTGTTCTCCTAACTCATCTATCCTCTTTCCCATTTCTGTTACTGATGTGTTGTTTATTATCCCATTAGATTCACTTCTAAGGAGACCAAACATAAAGTTTCATTATAGCCAACTAACTTACACATTTATTAGAACCATATTGTAATGAATTCGCCTAAGCCAGCAAACAACTGATTATAGAAACGTACTCCTTGATTTTATTTTTTATTTTTATTTTTGAGACAGGGTCTCACTTTGTCACCCAGGCTGGAGTGCAGTGGTGCCATCTCAGCTCACTGCAGCCTCAACCTCCTAGTTTCAAGCGATCTTCCTGCCTTAGCCCCCCAAGTAGCTGAGACTATAGGTGCATGCCACCACTCCCGGCTGATTTTTGTATTTTCAGTAGAAATGATTTCTCCATGTTACCCATGCTGGTCTCGAACTCCCGCGCTCAAGGGATCCACCTGCCTCAGCCTCCCGAAGTGCTAGGATTACAGGCATGAGCCACCACACCTGACTATACTCCTTGATTTTAAATATGTTTGCATTCTCTCTTCTTAATTCCCAATGCCATCTTCTTATTAATGCTGTTACATTTTATAACATTTATATGAAAAATCCGGAATATATTACCATATTCATCAACATCTACATGGTTTATTTCAGAACATGAGTAATTTAAAATCACTGTGACATCAGCAGTCTTTAAAATACACCATATGTCTTGTGTTTGATTTATGTATAGGATAGAAAGTTTGTACATCTGCAGTTGGCAGGCTAGCACCAGATACTATTAATCTTTCTGGAAGGCATATAAATATATTTGTTTCTGCCATACATTAGTTGCTTGAATCAGGGCTGACATTTAATCATCTCTTCTGTGTAGTGGGGATGTAATGAGAAGGCTTGATGAAGGTGCTTCAAGACAACAGCTAGGTTGAATGAGAAAGTAAATGGCCACTTTACCGATTCTTTCTAATGAATCTAGTTTATTTTGTAACTGCTAGTAAGATGACTGATAAACTCATCTACACTGTTCCATGAGTCTCAGGAATTCCTGTCGTGAGGTTGTGGCTTTCTATGCTTTAAAGAACGGGCCATTTTTACTTTGGGACAGAACTGGCTGCTGTGTTTGTAGCACCCATTTTAATTCCTCGTCTCTAGAGCTCGTTTTTGACATTTGTTCTTGTCAAGATCTGATACATTTCATTTTTAGTATTTTTAGTCCATCCCCCTTCCCTCATCTGGAAATCGAGCTGAAGGTTGAAATATCATTTGTAAATGTCCAGGGTCAGACAGTTTCCTGAGTCAGGCTTAGAGCTGCTGTGCAGTGTTCATCCATACTCCCAAGTAGCCGGGACCAGTCCTGATTTGCTTACAAATCTCCTCTTCATCAACATCTCCCTGCTTGCCAGTCGATCACTCGGGTTTTTAAAGGGCAGTTCCTCTCTGTGTCTGGCTCCCCTCTTCCAATTGTGTGTCCTTACTCCTTCTCCCTCTGCTGTCCAGTCAGGAAAGTGCTTTTTACCCTTCTATTTTGAACATAGCATCTGCATTCAGAAATCCTGTCACCTGACATCAGTGTGCATCTAGAGACTTCTTTGAAGTGTTTGGAAAATCAAACTAGTTTGTGGATTTTTATTTTTAATTTGTAAAAGCTATCGAACTTGTCCCATAAGGACTTTTTACTTTTTTTAAAAAAGGCTCATATAGATAGCGTAACTACCTGTGCCCCTCTGTGTCAAATATTTTGGATATTCGGCAAATTCACACCTATCAGTAGGTGTGACACTCTTTAAGATGTAATTTCATGTTGAGTCACAACACTCTGTTTCAAGAAAAGATTTGGCAGCACTGTATGCAAGTGAAGATCCTATGTTTTACTTTTGAGAGAAGGCATGTATTAAAAAGAAAACTGAACTTGTGATACCAGGAGCTGACCTTGAGTACAAACTCTGCCCGTAAGCTTCTGCATATGCTTCAGAAGGGTACTACTTCTACCCTGACACTTATTTTTTTAATCTAAAAGATGAATGTTTTGAGCTAGAGAATCTTTCAGGCACTCCATTCTGGCTCAAATTTTATGCAAGGGGATGACCTTATTGTTGTATAGAGGAAAGACCACAGGACTCTGGAGACAGAGGATGCAAGTTTAAATCCTGGCTTCTGCTCTACTTGCATTGTAACTTTAGGCAAGTCACTTGCCTTCTCTGAGCTTAGTTAGACTTCTGAAAAAAATGGGCATGATGTACATAGATTAAATAAGGTAGCATTTGTGCCAATTCCTGACGTAGTAGTCATCACATGATAAAGCAATAGTGGCAGTTGGGTGGGGAAGCATTAATATTTTATTTTTTATAAAAAGTTCTAGCTGGGCCATACAGATTGTATGATGTTTAGGCATGTGTGTTTTTTTGTTTTTGTTTTTGTTTTTTAGAAGTTCTACTAGTAGGTTTTTTTTTCTTCTTCTCTTGATACAGGGTCCTGCTCTTTTGCCCAGGCTGGAGTGCATGATCATGGCCCATCACAACCTCAAACTCCTGGGCTTAAGTGAACCTCCTACCTTAGCCTCCTGAATAGCTAGGACTACAGGCATGTGCCATCTTGTGAGGCTAATCTCTTTTAAAAAATTGTTCTGTAGAGACAGGGTCTCACTGTGTTGCCCAGGTACCACTGGTGATTCTGATATACAACCAGAGTTGCAAAAAATGTTAGGCTTCTGCCTCTACGGTCCCTTCTAGTTTCGATTCTTTGACCTATAAGTTGGATGAAAATAAGTTTATAAAGCTTATTTTAATATTTTCGTTTCTGAGTAATGTTCATCTTTTAAAGTCTGTTTTGTAAGTGACAGACTTTTCAGTCTTCCCTAAGGTCCATTTCAGCTCCCACATTCTACATTTTTCTACTTCCAAGGAGAATAGAAAGGGGACTTGCTATTGGAGATGCTCATTTAGAGTGCCATCTCCCACTGGCTTTTGCTGATCACAACAGTAATGGAAGTGAAATTTTCCTTTCTAGTTTGCACAAACCATATACTGAATACTTTGGTCAGGCCGCTAAGTAATTTCAGGGTCTGATTATAAATTCATGAAATGTTAAAATTCCTAGAGAGCAGTAATGTGTTTGACTCTTACTCTTGTGTCTCTGGCACTTCCTGGGGAACCTGGCAAGTGATAAGGTCTCAGTAAATCATAGCTGAATAAATTAAACTTGATCCACCAGTCACAATGGAAGATTAATCCTCTAGCTTTATAAGCACACTTTGTAACTCTAGAAAAATGATAATGAGAGTTAAAAGGCAAAACTTAGATAAGAAAATGGTGGTGGTGATGGTAATGATAATGTCACTACTGTCATTTCCTGAGTACTTACTATGTTCCAGCTGTGTTGCCATGATACATGCAATACACATACATACATTCATGCACACACACATGCCCAAGAAGGTAAATAAAACCTTTCAAGACTTCATTGTTGCAACCACATTGAAACTGCCACCAATTTGCAATGTGATGATGGGTTGGATCCTTGTGAAATGAAGGCAGTGATTGTTAGCTTCTATGCTAGGACAAAATACAAGAAGGAATTGTTTTTATTTTCCCACAGCTTAATTTGGTATAAATTAGTATAAAGCAAAGGAGAAAATTCTGTTTTAGTTGGGAAAACCTGCATAAGATTTAGAATGAAAACAATAAATGCTTCTACAATGTGCCAGGCATGCTTCTAGACATTTTACATATCATAATTCATAAGAGTCCTCTGAAGTAAATACAATCTTAGCTCCATTTTGGAGAAGAGGAAGCTGAGGCCCAGGGAGTTTCTGTGGTTTACCCAAATTAGCTGGTTAGTGGCAAAGCTAGGATTGGAACCTAGGAAGACTGGCTCCAGACAGTGCTTAAACACTCTGCCCAAAAGCCTCCTTCCTTACAGGCAAGAAATTGCTCCAGTACCATAATTATTGAGGACTATATCTTATGCATAAAGAAATGAGTAAAGCCTGAAGTCTGTGGGCAAAGTAATGCCTCTTAATTCTCATCAAAATTTACTGACGATATTTAGTTCATTAAATCGTCATTGATCCAAACAGAGAAAGCAGTATCTAATCTCGTTAGCTAAGTGCATCATTAGCATTAGCTCTTCTCTGTGTGTGTGTGTGCGTGTGCACGCACGTGTGTGTTTCTGAAATGATACAAAACCATCATAATTAGAACCACGGTAAGCCATGCACAGAGAGTTAAACCCAAGTGATCAGGCACTTCTCCTCTTTGCCCTCTGGTCTTGGACCAGAGAATGAATTGTACATTATACTGCTTAAGTGCTTGACTGCCACAATGTCTCAGATTGAGCTGTAGGGCCCCAGAAAGGGGAATTCAGGTTGTGTATAGAGTGATATCTTAATAATGTTGGAGTCCTATATGTTCCCATCAGCAAATACTGCCAGTTCTCCCTTCTCAGTGTACTCAAACTTGGTTTACATCTCACCCCATCCCTGGCCTTTACCACCCATTGTAGGGCACCTGGCCTTGCAGTGGCCTCGCAACAGGTCTCAGTGCTTCCTCCAGTCTGCCCTCCAGCTACAGTGCTTTAAAGTACATCAGATCAAGGCAGTCCTCATGTCAGAATAGCTTCCCATCATTAAGCGTGAACTCCAAAGTCCTGTGTCAGGGCCCTAGCACTTACATCTCCTTCTGTCTGTATTTTTCTTCTCCCAGGTAGCCACAGGACCTCCTCACTCACATCTTTCAGGCCTCGGCTCGGAGGTTATTTCATCCCCTTTCATCTGAGGAGTCTGCCGTGACCATTCCTCATAAATCAAGGAGCATCTCCCACGATCACTGTCTGTTCTCGTGATCTTCTTATGTACTATACCTACCTGTGATCCCCCTCAGATAAGGGACTTGGTTGCAATCACTACTTTATCCCTGCTGCCTAAAATGGTGCCTAGTCCATTATAGGTATTCAGAAAATCATCTGCGTTGAATGAAAAGATGAGTTAATGCAGGACCCTTTGATTTCATAAGTGCTAATCCTGAGAGAACTTTCTGAGGTTGTGAGCATTATAATAGACTGACCACCCCCCAGTCACACAGCTAAAAAGTGACAGATCCTGACTCTGAACCCGGGTCTGTTTGTTTGCAATAGCCGTGTGCTCTGTTCACAGGCTGCCCTAAACAGCTAGTAGATGCATTGTTCATTGTGTCCATAGGCCAAGATGTGGGAGCTTCATGTCAGTGAATCATGTTGGTTCCAAAGCCTGTTCTCCAGCATCTTGTCAAGTAGCCACTATCTCATGATTAAAATTATGTAAGATTTAAATTTCAGTTTCTCAGTCCATCTGTCCACACTTCAACAGCTCAATAGCCACATGGGGCGAGTGGCTACGATATAGGACAGTGTAGACAGAGAACATTTCCACCATTGCAGGAAGTACTGTTACACAGCACAGTTCTAGAGATTTTAATTATTGCACCCTCAGAAGTGAGAAGCTGGATATCCTTTATTTTACCCTTTCTTTTGTTTTTATACATTTGAATAGAAGAAAAATATGAAATTGAAGGCACGTGCATAGTTAATGGATTTATTTTTATGCAGAGAGTAATAAACATAGGTCCTGTTTATTACATCATTTCCATGTTTAGTAACTGCTCTGAGTTCTTTATATGTGTTAACTGGATGTTAGGGGATGCAAGGAATTCACACTCAGAGGATTTAAGACTTGTAAAGTGTAAGTGCTTGGGGGCAGTCTCCACTTTCTCAATCCTGGCATGGTGTCATCAAGTTTATAAGCGGGTTACAGGACCTCCACCTGGCTGGGAAGCATCTCAGCTTTTATACTAGACTGATGTTATTTAAGGAGCTTAAATTAAAATACCTTTAATCTAAAAAATGGAAGAAACCTCAAAACACAAGAAAAACTCAACTAAAATTTTTATATATCAAATATGTATAATCTGCCATATGAGCTATCAGCAAGTTACAATTTGTCAGAAGTCTGTTTTAAAGGGGAGACTTTGAAGTCTCCTTGGTGTATTTATCTGATTCATTGATTCAGTATCTCAAACTCATTGACCTCACTCACCACTATCTGTGGTGCTTGTATTTTCTAATAATTTTGTAAGTTGAGTCCTCTTGTCACATCCAACGTGCTGCCTAACATCTTCTAGCTGTTAAAAGTTGTTCAAGTTAAAATTAGCAAATTTTCTAGCACTTCCACCATGCTAAACAGGATGGCATTCCAATTTGGTATTAAAGGAGCCTTCTGGCCTTTATTCATAATGCAGTTTTAAGTTGCTATTTTGATTTATTGCCATGGTTTAAAGTTATCAGGGATTTTATTTGAGAATTCTTTGTAGACTGACAGGTCACATTTATATTTGAGATGACTTACAGCAAGAGATGAGATAAATATAAAAATGTTTCTATTTTGATTCTGTCTTTCATTATATAATGCATAAAAATTATTCCTCACTTTCACATCTTAAGGAATTCTGGTTTCTTTACGGATTTTTGATCTCATGGTTTTTAAACTTAAGCAAGCTTTACTTATTTAACATTTGTATGCAACTCAGACTTTATTGGATGATTTGAGGTTTATTTCTGTTATATTCACAATGCAAAGTGGTTGGCACACCTAAAACTTTTACTTTTGTTCTACAAAGCAATGTCTCATTCTCCTTGAAGGTAAACTTAATGCATTGAGTTACTTACTTATATGCATTATTTATTACAAATGTGTTCGTGTGTGATTTATAATTCTCATTAAGGTGTGGTGTCATCCCTTCCCCTTTCTGGAAGAGTGGTAGAATTTCATTCCCTTGGCTGGCAGGCTGTAGAATTATTATTCTGTGCTTTTATTTAAGTGTGGAATTTGAATATAAAGAAGTTGCTTTGTTGTCTCTTTTTGGGGGACAAGTTCATTAACATCATGTGCCTGTCATCGTCTAGGCACTGGGAATAGAGCAGCGTCATCTGCAAATGAAACAAACAGGCTCCTGATTTCATGAGGCATTTATTCTAGGGGAAGGGGAGAAAGGGCAAAAATAAACAAATGAACAAAATCATGCCAGCCAAAGAAAAGTGCTGTGAAGCAAATCAGAGCAGGTAAAGTGAACAGGTGTGGCAGGCCTGGCAGTGAGGGGGCTCTTGTAGATTAGAGGTGAAACTTGAGTGACCACAGAGAAGGAAACGGTACTCCAGCAGGAAGGGACAGTTAGTGCAAAGACCCTAAGAAAGAATTGGAACAGAGACCTGTGTGCCTGGAGAAAGGGGAGCAGGGGATGGGGATGGCTGAAGTCAGAGACTGGAGGCCAGGACCTGGAGTTCGAATTCCATTTGCAGTGTGAGGTCCAGATTCACACGGTGAAGGGACAGGCTCTCAGTAACATGTTCAGATAGTCCCTGTGGCATATATATGAAGAATGTATTTTAGGGGAACAGGAGGGGAAGGGGAGACCTGTGAGGGCTTTTGCAGTAGTTCAAGCAAGAGTATTAGCAACTTGGACTGTAGGGCAGACAGAGGATCACGGCAGTGGGGGACTTGGGACGCCTAAAGAATAGTCAGCAGGACTCCATAGGTTGACTGTAAAGTGGGGGGACGCACTTTTTCTATAAAGAGACGAAGGGTAGACATGTTAGGCTTTGTGGGCCCTGCAGTCTCTGTCCCCACTACTCTACTCTGCCCTTGTAGCAGGCGATATGTAAAGGAATGGGTTGGTTGTGTTCCAAGAAAACTGTATGTGTCCCATGGGCTGTATTTGCTGACCCCAAGTGAAGGAAAGGAAAAGGGAGGGAGCCAAAATGACCCCAGAATTTTTGACCTGGGAGGAATCTTTGCTGAGATGTGGATCCCAGGGTAGAAACAGGTAGGACTTGAGCTGTAAAATCAAGGGTTTCTTCTCACACTTGTTAATTGTGAAAGCCCATTTGACATCCAAATGAAACAGAAATGTAGGCAGTTGTCTGGAATCTGGGATTTGGTGGTTGTGAGGTTAGGTCAGGAAAAATACGCATTTATGAGCCATTATTGTCTCAATGAGTATTCTATAAACTGTGGGCTGTGACCTATTACTGGGCTGTGAAATCAATGTATTGGGCTACACCCAGTGTTTTTCTTGGAAGTGAAACACAAAACATTAGAGTATATCACACTCACTGAAGATAAGTCCTTTTTTATGAAATATTTACTGTGTGTGTATACCCACGCATGCATACATGCATACACACACACACACACATTTCATAAAATGGGAAATACAATTTGTAACACATTCATACACTTGTGTGTGTGTATATATGTGTGTGTGTGTGTGTGTGTATGAACGTGTTATAAAATGTATTTCCCATTGTGGAACATAGTCACATAAGTTTGTAAAAGATAGAATCAGAGGTTATTTAGAGCCATGGGGCTGAATGAGATTACTGAGGGAAAGAGCAGGAAGGAGGGAGAAAAAGTGCAAGACAGAACCCTGAGGCACATCACCATTCAAGGGTCAGACTGAGCAGGAGGCCCCGGTAAAGATGGAGCGACCAGCGCAGATAGAAGAAGGAACAGGAAAGCGTTGTATCACAGAACCCAGGAGAAGACAGTGTCACAAGGCCATTGTAGCAGCATTCATGGGTCAAGAGGTGGAGGCCTGCAGAGGTGAAAACACTGCCTGTGGCATAACGTCCCCTGAGGGCAGGACCCATGAAGTGTGGCTACTAATGCAGTCGGGCTGGAGAGGCTGGAGAGGGGAGGAGGTGGGATAGGGATTGGGGTAAGCTGTTGAAGAAGATCTGCTGTGCAGTGGAACAAGTCCTGGAGACGGGTGTGAAGTCAAAGGAGAGGGCTTTGCTTTGTTTTGAAGATGAGAGATACCACAACGTTCTTGTGTATGGATAGGGATGACTCAAAAGACAGGAAGAAAGTAATGATTGGAGGAGAAAGGAGGATTCATTGCACTCCCTCTTTGCAGGAGTGAAGTATTTAAGAAGGGGAAGAAGATGGGATGCAACATAGGTGAGAAGGGGTAGGCCTTGGGGTTAGTCTGTGTAAACTGTGCAGAAGATGGAACTAGATTTGATCATTCTTTTTCCCTCTAAAAGCAAACTATTGAAATTTCTATTTATTTGAGGCTTTCCTATTTAATTTCATAGTCCTAGTAGTAATAGCCACAAGCCTCTTTCCATTTGACCCATTCTTGTTCTTCATGAAGGACTGAGGATATTGTTTGTGCACAGTTCTGAAATAAGGAGAAAATAGTACTCACAGTCTAGTTAGGGAGGCAAGACTAACAAGTGAGCTTTACTGTCAGTAATATGTAGTCTGAGTCTGTGCCATACATATTTGGATAATAGGTGAATGGTGGGGTACGGAGGATGGACAACAGTCTACTGGAACTGGAGCAGAGTGCCCCAGCCTCCACAGTTTGTCATTTTGGGCCAGACAGTTATCTGTTGCGGGAACTCCTCCTGTGCCTTGTAGGATGTTTAACAGCATCCCTGGTCTCTACTGAGTAGGTACCTGTCACATACCTGCCCCCTTTCTCCAATGGTGACAGTCAAAAACATCTCCAGACAATGACAGATGTCCCCTAAGGGGCAAAATCGCCCTCTGCTAAGAACAGCTGGACTAAAGCAGTGCTTTGAAATATAGGAAGGATTTAAAGTTACCAACTGGTCCATGGGCAGTATTTGACATGACTCATCATGTATTTTTTAATCAGTCTTAAAAAAAATATTTTCAGATCTGAATGCATTTAGCTGGAGCCAACAATTCCAGCTTTCCCCTGGCCTGCTGTTTCTTACATCTGTCCTTACTCTTGCCCATTGTGTGCCTGTGGCCCACAAATCACCTGAGTTTGAGACCCAAAGACAGCATACACAAAAACATCAAGAAAGGCAAGGATATCATACATGAATGTGCAGGCCTGTTGTGGATCCATTTCCTAGGACTTTCTTTTCACCATCATCTCAAAATCCCAGTAACTGGCAACTTTTCTTTTCTTTTTGGTTTAATTTATGCTTTAAAAAAAAAAAAAAGAGAAACCATATATCATCAGACATTTCCCCCCTTAACTTTGGAGTTTGTTTCCTACCCTTACTTTGGTTCCATGTGAAAATTAGTTTATTAGTTGTCAGCAACTTTGGATAATGTTTCCCATTTGAAAAGTCTTTGCTATGAGGAATATTATTATGATAGCATCCTCCATTATATCAGTCTTTTTTTCCCAACTTTAAGTTCAGGGGTACATGTGCAGGATGTGCAGGTTTGTTCCATAGGTAAATGTGTGCCATGGTGGTTTGCTGCAGATCATCCCATCACCTAAGTATTAAGCCTAGCATTCATTAGCTATTCTTCCCGATGCTGTCACTACCCCTGCCACCCTCCGACAGGCCCCAGTGTGTGCTTGCAGCCTCACTTTGTTGAACTTCTCTTTATTGCAAGAGATATCATCCTACTTCTATCGGAAGCATTTTTCAGTTCTGAGCATTTTTGAAACCGTTATCTGAGACAGAGTTTACCTTGTGTAAAATGTTCCCACCTTCCTTCATTTCCCTCAAATGAAATCACACGTTCTTTACCACCATCTGGAGGGAAGTATTTGCCATGGTGCTTACTGAGTCTGTCTTTGCAGTGTCACCTGTAAAGTTAAAACTTCTACCTTACCTGGTATTTCCTTTGTTTGTATTTCTGCTTAAATATTAATCATGTCCCCTATTTGTGAACATAATCCTTTTTGGTTCAGACATCTTGCTGGTAGAATCTTAATGTCTTCAAAAATAGCCTGGAGCCCTTAGGAGTAATATGATTCCACTGGCAACGTGGAAAATGCCCTTTATTGTGTGCCAAGTTGTTGCCTGGGCTTATTTCAGACTCTTGTTAATAGTGTTCCTTTTTGCATTTCTAATGTTCTCAACATTTTTGGTTCCTCACCATATGCAATAAGTGTCATTCATTCATTCATTCATTCATTCAACAAACTTTAGCACTGTGCTATTCTCTCATTATAGAGGAGTGCCGTGAAGGAAACATCAAAAATACAGTGTGGTTAATCACAGCTTCCCCACTGTCTCATGCCTAATGCTTTTTCTAGAAATCTCATTTGGTGTATTACCTTTGCCATGAAAAATTCTAATAGACCCTTTTTGTGATCTTTGTATTTGTTGCAAGGTTGTTTAAAGGTCCTTTTCCACTGTGTCATAGAATAGCACTCATAATAACTATGAAGCTGCAACATGGACCAGCTATGACTTTGTGATGGAGGGAATCCCTTTCTTTCCCTAGCATTGGCTGTTGACTCCACTCATTCAGCAACCTGAGTTTTTAATTAGGCTTTTATTTTTGCAATCGGTATGCAAAAGGGGTCTTGGCATGATGAACCTGTGTAAAAGCTGTGTTTTAAAAAGCTTTCTTATAGTTACATAAACATGAATTTGTTTTCAAAAATCGCTTGGAAATAGTTGGAATTAGGTCTACACGCTCTTAGGTATTTTTGTTTTTTCTAAATTTAAAAATGGCTTGCATTCTGTGTAGTTACTTTTGCCATAGATACCACTTACCAAAATGGCAGATGATTGCATTGAAAAAATAACAGCACTGCCCATGAATTAATGGGATTCTATGTTTATATAGTTTGTCTGCATCTGCAAATCAACTTTCACGTAGACTTTGGTAACTAAAGGAGGAAGAGAAGGCTGTTTTATAACCTAGCACTAGCTGCCGGTAGCACCCCCGTCTCCCCAGTTTTAACAACCAATAATGTCTTCAGACAGGGCCAAATGTCCTTTAAAGAGCAAAATTAGATGTGCTTGAGAACCACTGCTTTAACCCCTTCAACACCCATTTGGTTTTGCTTGTTAGAAACTCTGTGTTCTGTTTGTTTAGGTACAAATGAAATCCACTTCTGGGTTATTTTTTGTGGAATATGGATTGAAGAAATTTTATTGGAGAATTCCCCACTTCTTCTTAGTGTTGCCTCTGCATCTCCTCAGTAACGGAGTGGCAGTGTAGTCAGCTGTGAGGGTCTCCAGCGTGATCTCTGCTGTCACCCAGCAGTGCAGCCTGAGTCAGCCCTGGGCTATGTCCATGAGCCTCCAGATTATCATCTGAAGTATGGGTAGGACTGCACCCTTCTCAGCACTGTCATGACGATGGAATAAGAAGAGGGCCTGTTACACCTTCAGCGCTGCCCTGTTCTGATGAAGAGTTTCTTATTTTCTGGCCCCTTGCTCTGTCATATTGAGTGGAGCTTAAGAGAAAAGAGGTGGAGGAGAGGCTGAAGCAGACCTCCTGTTTTCAGTACCTTTGACTTAGTTGTCTGGAGTAGAGAAAAGGTTAGGGAAGGTGAAAAGGAAGAGCCTGGAAGGAAAGGTGGTAGGAGATGTGTTCCTTTTGGTCTGTGACAGCATGCTCCTTCAGTAAACAATAATGAGAAAAACCAGGATGGAGTAGTAGGTTTTTCATGAAGTGAAGATTTTCCAATATGAAAGATTCTTCTTTATAGGTAATGATGTTCTTCTTCTTCTGTTTTTTTTTTTTGTTTTTTTTTTCCCAGGCTGGAGTGCAATGGCATGATCTCGGCTCACCACAACCTCTGCCTCCCGGGTTCAAGCGATTCTCTTGCCTCAGCCTCCCGAGTAGCTGGGATTGCAGGCATGCACCACCACACCCGGCTAATTTTGTTTTTTTTTTTTTTTTTAGTAGAGACGGGGTTTCTCCATGTTGATCTGGCTGGTCAGGTGATCTGCCTGCCTCAGCCTCCCAAGGTACTGGGATTACAGGCATGAGCCACCACACCCAGTGCCTCTTTTTTTTCTTATGAAAAGGTTGTTATCATTTATCTCCTCCTTTTTAATGTTCTTAGTTCACAAAAGAAAGAATTGGCAACTTAGGATCAATTGCTCAGTTCTACGTTTTCAAAATCTGCTGGCTTATGAAATGTAAAATCCAGGAATCACTGCTCTAGGGAAAGGCCCACAGGAGGTTGAGAATAGAACAGGATACGAAAGCAGAGCTGCCGAAGTAATGTGTGAGTGGGGCTCTGGCATCCAAACCTCAGGAAGAGCAAATGGGAGCTACCCTCTTTCTTTGATCATTGCTTCCCCTAGATCTTCATTCAAGAAGAAAGAGTTCGGATTCAAGGCCAGGGTTATATTCGTCACTCTTATGTAATACAGCATTTATTAGTCACACCCTTTTATGAAACTCTTTTGTCCTATATAAGTTATCGGGGTAACCCAGAGAAGTGAAATCCAAAAGCAAGACAAAAATTGGGTGAACCAAGCACATTTAGTGTGCTCGAGGGCACCCCAAAATATCCATAGCTGGTTTCTTGTATGTAAAAAGCAGCCTCAGAAACTTTATGGCAGCTTTCAAAAATTCATTTCAAGTTGTATTTGCTTGCATTAAGATCACCATCTGCATTGACTCAAAGCCTGATTAGAGCTTCATTTACCAAGAAATAAATAAACAATAGGAAATAGCCAGAATCAGACAAGAGAGAAAGCAAAAGGATCTTGGCATTTATTTTCCACAGTGAGAAAGTTGTTGACTTGAGTGCTTACTGGGTCAGCATGTATTTCGTTTCCATTGTACTTACTCTTCCCTGCCATAAATGCAATGCTTTGTTACACATCTTGTTCCCAACTAAAATATTTCATTAAAGGGCCTCACAGTTCTTGCATTTTCCTGCATCTCCAATGTACTGGACCTATAAAAGTTACTTCTAATTGAGGCTTGTCCTAACTGGGATAGTGTGTGGGTTGGGGTGTATGTGGGTGAAACTGATTCCTGTACTCAGCCTTTAAGCAAATCCAATTGGTACGGTGAGCACTGCCTCACCGAAACCTGAAATCTAATAGCTGAACAAAGCCCAAGCGTCTCCTGCCCTTCATAGCTATATGGGGCAGCAATTCATTAGAAATTGACATAGTCAAGGAAACAGCTTTTTTCCTCTAAGTCACATAATCACTTAGACCAGTTCAGATACTCTTTCAGCAAGAGGATTTTGAAGACATTTAATATCTCCATGGGAGATGAATGGGGCTGCCCACTGTATGTCCATGCTCTTTGGAAAACCTGACCCCTCAGTAAATGACTTCTTTAGGTCTGACTTGCAGACACTTTGAATAACGCAGTGCGGCAGGACTTGAAGCCCGATCGCCTTGCTGTTGTTAACCATGACCTGTGTTTTCTAAGGCTTATATGATTTCTTAAATTTAAGATATTGGAGTAAAGCTTGATATGGTACCAGGCATGGCCTCTGTTGCAATTAAGCAGTTTGGTAATAAAGCTAATTGAAATTGCCAAACAATGTACCCCCCTCCAGAGCAAGCTGGAAAATTTTCCTATTTTGCAGAAGTATCTTGTGACAAAAAGTGACCATCACATCAATCAGTCTGTTGAAACTGCTCAAGAGATTCATGGATTTGCCCTGAGAAAAGGACCTGAGATTTTTTTTTTCATCAGCATGTGTTCGCTTTTTGTAGGGAAGAGTGAGGCATTGAGAGGCATTGAACCCAGTGCTGTAATAAAAGTTTGCTTTAGTAAGTAAGGATATGAAGCTATCCTTACCTGAAGATTTAGATCTCAAAGAATCCTTGAGAACATATCCATTTGCTGGAGTGGGGAGCTTATAGGGTTTGGTGTTTCCCTCTGAGCTTTCAGTTTGTTCTGAGACCAAAGCTCATCTGTGGTGATGGGAAGTCAGGACACAAGGTGGCACAGCGGAACCTTGTTCTCTGTGCTGAGTGAGGCAGTTGTGAGTTGAGCCGAACCTGGCAGCTCACCAATAAATCAAGGAACAGACCAAGGATCAAGAGCTGTTAAACAGTCACTGCAGCAATGATGGCTATAAAAAGAAAGGCCAAGCAGCTCCTCCCCTTTGCCTCATCAGCTCTTCCTGCGGCTTTCAAGGTGTAAACTCATTTCATGAGCTCTGCACATTCATACATGCATTTGAGAGATACAGGTGTTTATTGAACTGGTGACCAGATACTGTTCTAGGGATAGACCGATAAAATAGAATAGGTCCCTGAAATAGAGACAATCAATAAGTAAACAATAAACAATATAAATAATAGACAAGTAAACAAGGTCATTTTAGAGAGTGATAGGCTCAATGAAAACAAAGAAACTGGGTTGTGTGAATAAAGTGGGTCAGAAAAGGGCCACTTCAGATCTGCTGGTAGCCTGCCTGGATCTCTGGTTGGCTCTCTGAAAGAGTCACCTTTGAGGAGGGTCCTGAGTGAAAGGCAGGAGCCACCCACACATAGATCTGCAGGCATAGAGTTCCAGGCAGAGGGAGCAGCCAGAGAAAATGCCCGGAGAATTGCAAGGAGGCAGTTCCGCAGTGGAGGGTGCCAACCTGGCTGGAGTGTGTGTCCAGGAGGAGGAAATAAAGAGATAGGAAGGGTCACATCCAGGAGGGCTTAGTGGGACACTGAACAAAGAGTTTGTCTTTAATTGAAATGGTTTTGGGAAGCCATAGGGACATGGAGCCAGGAGACAGTACAATCTGATTTCTGCTGTATAAAGTTGTCTCTGGCCTCGGTGCGGATAATAAAGAGGATAAACCATAAAGCAGAGACCAGTTTCTGGACTCATGTGGTCATCTAGGCAAGAGAAGGTAGTGGCAGTGGAGATGAACTTGGATGGATTCAGAATGCGTTTGGAGACGGATATGGTGGGAGAGAGAAAAAGAAGCCTCAGGCAGGGTCTTAGGTTTCAGGGGTTTGGTGTCCTATAAGGTTAAAAGCCCGGATATTATTCTGGGTTTCTATCTTGGTCCTGAGCCTAACTTACATTACTAAAAATAAGCAGTTGGGATAAGAAACAACCTAAAAGTCAGAAAAGCAAAAGAAAAGGGCCCCAGCATGTATTTTTTAACCTACAAGCTTCTCAGCACCAATTACAGTGATAGGTTTTCCTTTGGGGCCGGTGACCTTAAAATAAGGGCCCACACAGCATCCTGTTTTTCCAACCCAGAAAAGGAATCCTTATCAGTGTTTTCTTTTGGTGAGCTATTTTGAGCTATTGTTTCATAATCCCCCCGTACATCCTATGTAGTTAAAAATCACCCTCTCAAATTTGTAGGAACTGCATGGGGCTATCAGGCCACCATAGTTTCACCTATCTTAGGGAGACCTCTGTGAATGAGCTGTTGATAAGAGGAATGGGTTACATGGTCAACCCTTAAGTATTTGCATAAAAAGCAATTCAAATTTGAAATATAGGTACTAGAAGCCTCAAGTTGTCGGTATGGTAGTTAAGGAGTCTTCCTTAGAGGTAGAAGCATTTTTAGATGAAGACAAGACCCGACTTCTAAATGCCACAATTACAAATATTTTTAACTTACATAAAGTTAGAGAGCTTTCCTAGAACTATATGAGAAACTAGCTTAATTCTACCCTTAAAAAGTAGATCTTGGTAGGAATATTACCTAGGGTAGAAAGATTGACCTCGTGGTAGGTACATCTTGACAAATTAGTGGTTGTTTTTAGTTAACGGTTCTTTTTCTTTCCTTTCTGGAGAGAAGATGGCATAGTTCACTCCACTTCTGACTCATTCCATATCTTTTCTCTAAGCCCATTAAAAAAAAAGAAATTTTGTTATTAGGTAGTGTCAGGAAACATTTGCAAGCTAGAAAAAACTCCTGCCCACTTTGAAACTGAGTTTTTGTGGCCAGTCAACCTGTTAGTTGTGTAGCTTTAAAGACATGCTTCATTGTCCCAAATCAGAGACTGATCTCGTTGTATTTTTAGCATGTGTAGCCTTGAATGACCAGTGATTTAGGTACTGAGACTTGGAGTAAAATATCAGGGATGTGTTAAGAAATTGATTGACTGTGCATACACTCTTCGGCTATCTGTAGAAAAGAACTGTCTTCCCAAATGCATGTCGCAGTTATGAGCCCTAGATACCTTGACCCCGTTGACCTAGCAGTTGTCAGTGGTAGGTCCATGTATTTCATAAAACTATATTAAAAATTTTCTGTAAATGCATTTGGTATGTATGAATGGCTATAGGATTAATGTTATCATAGTAGACTCTAAACCAAAATAATTAAGGAACCTTTGAATGACAGCATATAGTTTAAAAGCACAGGCTTGGTTTTAGACCAAGTATCCCCAGCTATTCACCTGACTGTGTGACATTGGCCATGTTACTTGACCATCAGTGTCTTGGTTTTCTCTTCTGCAGAATGAGAAGATATTAGTACTTAGAGCACAGGTACGAAGAATAAATTTATGTCAAAGACAGGCTCTGAATACTTTTTAGTTATTTTTGCACTAAGCTTTCAACCTTTAGGTATACTTCACATGTTTTCAAGAGTAGCAACAATAGGATCATCCATATCATTTCAATGACACCTTCTCTGGAGTGACCATTTATTTCTCAGGAATTGCATGAAGACAATTCATCCATCTTACCCAGGTCTTTGAGCAGTCCAAGGTATTTATGACTTTAGGTCTTTCTTACCTGTGCCAGGTCAAGGCTTGTGACTTTGAGGTGAAAGGCTCTGTAAGCCATCAGGAATCACCAGCTTTGCAAACCATTTATTTCTACTGGGACATATTTATTAGACTATGTGTACTGTGTAATTGAAGCAGACTTCTCTGTAGCTGTAAAACCAGTACAACTATGTTCTTAATCTTCTTCACAAAATGCCAGCTGACACTGCCTTGGGAGCTACTTATTTCAGACATCTGAAGTCCAACTATCTCTCTAAATTATGATGGTCAAAATACTTCATAATGACCATTATTAAGTCCCCAAAGGAAAGAATGTCTTCATCTTTTTGGAGACATTGGGTCTGATACTTATGTTCTTGGCAGCTGGTATCATATTTGTATTGAAAAATTATGCTACGGGGTTATGATGGTATTTAGCCAGAAGAAGGAGAAAAAAAAAAATCAAACATGTCCAAACTGGGATCGTTTTTTCATTCCTTTTTATGGGTTCAATTTTGTGATATATAGTGTTTATAAAGTCCTTCAGTGAAAATGTACTCTGGTTTCAGCTTGGCCTTGAGTTTATGCTGGTACACTGATTTAGCTAAAACAAAACAACAACAAGAAAAGCTTATCATCATTATTCACTCAAGCATCAATCATTGCATGTGCTTCCACCCACTCCCCCACCCCACGATTAAATGCTAGCCATTCTTCACTTCAGCTCCTCCCTCTGCCCCCTTCTTCATATCGGATTAGATTTCTCTTCCCTGTATTCCTGAAAGCAACAGTGCTCCCTTCTCTCCTGGCATGTAACACTTACCACTGTGAATTATAAAACGGTTGCTTCACTTTTTCTCTTTTAAAATAGACTATGAGCTCCTCCAGGGCAGGGGCCATGTCTGATTTACTTTTATCTCTTAGTGATGCTTTGCTGGGCATATGGCAGAGCTCAATAAATCTTGTATGAATGAATGGTCTCATGACTGGTTCCTTCTCATACTTCAGCTCTTAGCTCAAATACGGTCTCTTCAAGAAAGGCTGGCATGATCACCCAACATAAAGTAGTTGTGCATCCCCGGCACAGCCTGTTCCATTGTCCTGCGTCATTTTCATCACAGAAGTTACCACTCTCTGAAATTGTTTGCTAAGTTGTTTATTCTGTCTCCCCACAGAATGTGAGCGCTGTGAAAGCAGGACCCTGTAGGTCTTGCCCATTGCTTTATTTCATGCCAGTTCCTAGGCTGTCAGCACAGTTTGGTTACATGAGTGAGTGAATTTTCCCTGTTTTCCTTCCTACCCTCAGTGGAAACTGTGAAGGCTGAATGTACCTTTTCCTGTTTTCTGGACTGTCGTTAGCTTTTTATTGGTACAGAGAGAACAGTTTAAATTTATTTCATGGCTTATAGATTCTCTATTAAACAAAGAAAACAAAAAACTGGTTGGCAGGAAATGATGCAGATGGCTTTTTTTTAGAAGGGTTGCCGGCCATTCATGTTCATTGTTTAGAACCACTGGATTGCAGTCAAATAATCATCAATTCTGATTGGCTGGGGAAGTCTCAGATTGTTCTCAATTTGTCTTTCCTGCACCCCATTGCGACTTTGCCTCGATAATCTCTTACTGTTTTGACTCATCATCCGACTACCCCCAACAAATAAAAGCATGGCCTAGGAGGCACATTCCTTTTACCAGGGAGCAGCACTTTTGCTGAAAATTACCTGTGTTCTTTAATACAGTTCCTCTCCTCATAATTTTTTCAGTTGTGTCTTTTAAATCTTTCCAAGAAAGAAGGCGAAGTAAGCAATGCAAGTTTTACCTTTCTGTTTGATCCTTCCCATTGGCCCCTCTACTTATATGCTGCTCTTACTGAAAATAAAAACTTAGCTAAAGTAAATCTCACCCTAGGAATTGCTTCTAATGCTATAGCCATATACTTGGACAAGGATGATTTAACTTAAGGACTATAGGCCCCAATAGAGTGGGTTTCTGAGGGTCACTAGTGAAGGTTTCAAAGACTCCCTGAAATTATATGCAAAATTATGTGCTTCTGTGCAGCTTTGCTTGAGAGGGGCTATAACAGCTTTGTATCACATTTTTCAATCAAGGCCATGACCCAGTAATTTAGGAGCATAAACACTTCAGTAGAATGGTAGTGAGTCATTGAGCCAAAGGAGAGATAGAACAAACTCCAGTTGTTTTTTAATCTAGCACTGTGCTAAGGCCAGTATGTGCCATTGTCCAGGCATGCTACATATTGGCTGCAGTACTGATCCTGTTGATGATTATTGCCACATTATATGTAAAATCCAGCAATCTTTGAAAATACTGAAAATAAGAATATGAATTACTTATTAATCCTAGTGTTTAGAAAAATATTTTAGTGCATTTCCTTTAGTCTTTGGGTATATGATGTGTGTGAATATATATGTATATCCACTTTTTAACAATGAGTTTATATATTCTATGCACAGTTTTTACCCTGCTGTTCATGTCTTATATCATTATTATTTCTCCCAATCACTGAATATTCTTTGTTGTGCTCATTTTTAATGGTTTCATAATTTTTCATCTTATTGATATAACACATCTCTCTACTCAGTCCTCCGCTCTTGGAAGTTCAGATTGTTTCCTTTTTTTTTTTTTTTTTTTGAGATGGAGTCTCACTCTGTCGCCCAGGCTGGAGTGCAGTGGTGTGATCTCGGCTCACTGCAGCCTCCGCCTCCCAGGTTCAAGTGATTCTCCTGTCTCAGCCTCCCGAGTAGCTGGGATTACAGGTACCTGCCACCACACCCAACTAATTTTTGTATTTTTAGTAGAGATAGGGTTTCACCATGTTGGCCAGGCTGGTCTCAAACTCTTGACCTCAGGTGATCCACTTGCCTCAGCCTCCCAAAGTGCTGGGATTACAGGAATGAGCCTCCGCGCCCTGCCTGTTTCCATTTTTTATCTTCTTAAAATAGTGCTGTGTCGACCATCTTTTTATAGGAATTTTTGCAAGACTGATTATTTCCTTAATACAAACTCCTAATGATCAGTTTACTGAGTTAAAATTAATTGTAAATTTAAAGTCCTGCATTTAGAATTATGCATTGATAGGTTTTCGAATAACAGAGAAGGCTCATGTGGTCTGAGATTGTGCTCAGAAGTACTTTTATCTTCTTTGGTATCTAAGACCAGCCCTTGACCAAGACCTCACAGTCATTTTCTTTCAGTGGCTTTCAGTGGTCCCTGATGACTCCCTCTCTAGCTCCTACTCTCTCTGTCTCTCTCCCCCCACCTTCTCTCTCTCTCTCGATATATATATAGAGAGAGAGATCTATAACTGTGTGTGTATGTGTGTATACATATATATACACACACACGGTTCCCTGCCCCTTGCACACTGTATTACCTAATCCAACTCCAGGACAGTTTTTATTGCAACATTTGCCTTGCGAAACTGTAAGGTATCCCATGTGTTCAGTGACATGTGGATTAGTGACACAGCATTTGTTGGAATGCTTAGGAGGAAAGCAAAATGTTTCCACTAAAATGCTGAAGTCAGGAGACCCAAATGCAGAGGGAAATGAATATCACAATGAAAAAATGTAAATTGATGACATAAATAGTACATTTTTCTTATGCGTAGATCCATTTTGTATGTGACAGACACTTTAGGATTCACCCTTTCAAAGCCTCTTTGTGCAGTTTTTCTTGATTCATTCAGTTAGTGAGGTTGGTTGGCATTCCCACTTCCTTTAAACCTGGAGGAAATTAGGTCCAGAGAGGTCCACTCTCTTTCCCAGCAACTCAGGTTTTGTTTGTCTCAGTGCTGAAATGGCAATGCTCGGCTTCTGCTTGGTTTCCCCAACAGCCCAGCTGAGCTCTCCTACTTCTTCCGAATTTACATTTAATCAGTAGGACAAGCACAGGTCCTAATCTATGAGGGTTCTTTAATAAAACTGTATGTATGCATTCATTTTGGGGAAAAGTAAGCAACTCTTTGAGGATATAGAGATCAGTGATGCTCAAGGGATTTTAAAATGCAACAAAATATTCTGAAATATGCTGCATTTATCTTAAAAAGCAGTATAGAGGCCGGGCGTGGCGGCTCATGCCTGTAATCCCAGCACTTTGGGAGGCTGAGGTGGGTGGATCATGAGGTCAGGAGTTCGAGAGCAGCCTTACCAACATGGTGAAACCCCATCTCTACTAAAAATACAAAAATTAGCCAGGCGTGGTGACATGCATCTGTAATCCCAGCACTTTGGGAGGCTGAGGTGGGTGGATCATGAGGTCAGGAGTTCGAGAGCAGCCTTACCAACATGGTGAAACCCCGTCTCTACTAAAAATACAAAAATTAGCCAGGCGTGGTGACGTGCACCTGTAATCCCAGCTACTCAGGAGGCTGAGGCAGGAGAATTGCTTGAACCCGGGAGGCGGAGGTTGCAGTGAGCCAAGATCACACCATTGTACTCCAGCCTGGGCAACAGAAGGAGACTGTCCAAAAAAAAGAAAAAAGAAGCAGTATAGAGTTTTGTTTATTGTGGTATCTGTGGATATGTATGTGTGTATTTATAAATAAATAAAGCTTTTCTTGATGTAGAGATACTAAAAATAGTTAATAAAGTCACGCATAATCCCATGAGCCAAAGAAAATACTGTTTTCGCGCATAACCTTCTAGCCTTTCTTTGCAAAATGGTATGTATTCTGTTACAGCTTTACTTTTTTCATATAAATTATTTGTGTACAAGCATTATAAAATTTCACCAACTATGACATGCTGCCATTTAGTTATAGTTTATGGCCTTGATATTTAGAGGAAAACAGATTTCTCCTCCTTACATTAGTTGGTCAGGTCTCAGTCACTAGCAAAGAATTTGCCATTCGTTTTTTCCAAAATGACACCATTTTAATAGAGAACTTTAGATACTCAAGTCCCAAGTTTTTCTCGCTCCTGCAGATCACACTGTGAACATACACTTCCCTGGAAAAGTTTTCTGGGATCCCTTAGAAGTAATATTTGCTGCCTTCTAAGGCCCTAAGAGCGGATGCTGCCATCCATAAACTCTTTCTTCTGCCTCTTTTGAAAGTTCCCCTTCCTTACCCTGAATGGACCAGACAAGCCCATTAAGACAGGTGCCGTATGCCTTATATGTATGCCTTATATGTGATATGTGACATGATTTGTAGAACACAAACTTCCTGCTGCCACAAGGCATACAAAGTGTTTGCTTGTCTAGGGAAGACCACTGGTATGCCATGAAGTATGGGATGATGTTGCTTCCTATGGCCTGGCTGGTAGGGATATGTCTGCAGTTAACCAGTTACATACTCGCTATCTCCTTTGATAGGTCTTGGAGCATTCTGTCTTGGCAAGCAGTGACCTTTTGAGTCTTTTCTGTTAGGTCTCCCAGCTGTTTTCAATCCGTCTGAATAGCTTGGGCTAAAATAAATTATAAACTAGTAAGGTTTTTCCAGCATTCATATGTATTAGATTTTAAGATTTAATGACCATGTGGGCCTAAAACAAATCTTTGAGTTCTTTTTTAAAAAAGCAATCAAGTGGAGTCTCTTGATTTTGACTATTTAAATATTAATTTGTGGTCGTAACCTGCTTTTGGGCTGCTGTAAAAGGTGTGGCTTTTTAAAATGAAGGTTTTCAGCAACTAGCCAGCAAAGAGGAACAAATGCCTCTTTAAACAAAGGTTTTCTTATTTGTTGTAATATACGGTTTGTTGTGTCAGTTGAGCTGGGATCTTCTGGAATATTCCATGGACTACTTCCTCAGAGGAAATAGACCTTAACTGGTTACCCCCATATCCTTCAGACTGGTTGGCTTTGTGTAGTTAACAATGAAGAGGCCATTAATTAATTAATATTTATTTTTGAATTAGTATTTTATTGCATCAGTGATATGTGAAAATGCTGGTCTTAAAAAAGAATTCTAAATAAGGCTAAAGTCTCCTTAAATGAGTCCCTCTGATCCTTGCCCCTCCTTGCCACTATTGAACATATCCCCATTATCCATTTGATGTGGACGTTCATGGAAGGCAAAAGCCACACATGTGTTTGAGTGTGTGGAACACCTGTCTCCTGCTGTGCCTGCCATTCTGCAGTGTGGCATTTTACTGAACATTATGTTTTAAAGACTATGTTGTTACCTGTAGAGATAGCTCATTCCTTTTAACCTAGCTTTGTAGGTTGGCTGCCCCACAGTTTTTTAGAATTTCCAGTTGTTTCCAGTTTTCTTTTCTACCAACAATATTGCACTGAACATCGTTGTGAATGCACCTTTGAATGTGCATTGCTAGAGAATGAAAAATGCCCTTTATTTTATATATGAAGCTCTTAAGAGAAGGGATTTGAAGATCAGCCAGAGTCTTACAAATGATTAGCAGAGTATAGATTGAAACCATTTTCCCTGACTCTGCTTACCTAATGGGGGATTGTTTCCAAATTTTCATGTAGGTCATTGGGATCCTGGGCAGAGTCAAGTGCAGTAAAAGATAACTATGGTGAAACCTTGCTGATTCCAATTAACTAAGAAGGTCTCTCTTAATTAGGGGAAAATATGAATTTAAAGATGTCATCTTATATAATTTTGAAGTTTATACAGTGACCCACACTTATACAACCTAATAAAATTTCTTAAGGGAATCATATTAATAAGCCAAAAAAAGCACTTAATCGTTATTTTAAAAAATAAAGACATATCAAAATTGTTCAACGCAGTTATTTGTATCCATAGGTAAAATATTTTCTCCTATAATCTTTTTTATATTTTAATATGCTTAGCAGATGATTTTTCTCTAGTTAGTGCAAGATAACTATACCACTTCCTTTCTGAATGATGTAAATTAGCTAAGCAAGGTGAAAAGGTGTAGACATTGGAGTAACTCCTCTGTGCCAGGTAGGAGGCTTTTAAACATTTTCTCTTGTTTCATTATCTTAATAATCTTGTGAAGTGAGTCTTACTATTTTCCCTTTATAAATGGAGAAACTGAGACAGAGAGGGCCCCAAAGCACTTTGTTAAAGGATGCCTATCTGAGTTTGCCTGATTTGAAAGAGTAATACTCTACCATATCAGAGTTTCCTTAAATATGGTCCTCAGATTCTCTGTATCAGAATCTCCTGGAATTTTTGTTAATACTGCGGATTCCTCGGCCCACAGCGGTGGGACCTGGGCTGCTGCATTTCTGACAAACTACTGAGTGTGCCTTATGCCCTCTGAGGTCTGGGAGCCAGGCTTCCATGGTGACCTCATTTTGGTGATGCAAGGAACCTTGCCAGAGAGTGCCCTCATGCCTCCCACGACGAGTAATCCTCATCATGCCTCACTCCCAGTGGGCACTCTGCCGGCTCATCTGGGCTGCTTCCTCCTTACTCACCCACTTGCCTTGCCTCGCCTCATATTACTTGTGCTGAACTCAGCATGGCTCATGGTTTGACAAGTCACTTCCAAAAGAGTTGAGATCGTCACACTCCCTAGGAATCACTTTCAAAAACAGGTTGAAATCTCCAGTGCAGCATCACCAGATCCCAAGCATCTCTTGTGTGCTTTATACAGATAGAATCTGTATTTTGCATTCTAACTCCTGCCCAAAGAAAAAAATCAAAAGAGGCAACAGCTTGTAGAAATGATTACTTTTGAAACACCAGTGTACGCTTTATTTTCCTTTCTCGCCTGTCTTTCACACCCTTCCCTGGTGGTAGATTTCCCATAAGTCTGCCCCCAATTGCTCCTGACTTCCCTAGAATTGAGGAGATCACTTGTCCCTTCCAGCTCCAGCCCTCCCACTAAGGACAGGGTTTTGGAAGAGCCAGCTGGATTCAATGACCACCTTTGCCTTTCTTTCTCCATTATTATCTTTTTCTTTCAGCTTTGTGCAGTTTTTCTTTTTCACTCCCAAATGACATGCTTTCCCTCCTGAGGGCTAGTCCTGCTCCATTCCTTTCCAACAAGCTGTGAGTAGGAGGTTGCTTGGATGACTGGCAGACGTTGAGACAGACATGTGCTGATGATCCAGAGGGGACCCTAGACCAACTTGGATTTGTGTTCATTTGTTAGCATTCTGTGTTGGCAAAAGAGCATCCGTCTTTGTTTTGGTATTGAGCTCATCCAAATAAAGAAAGCATTTCCTCTTCCGAAAGGCAGAGGAAAAAAAAAGAAAAGACCAAAAAAATTTTTTTAATTTTAACCATGTACTCCTTTGAAACTAAATATATACCCTTTCCTCTGTCCTGATTGGTCCGTTTCAATTGACAAGTGGATCGTGTGGAAAGGAAATATCCTGGACTTAATTGTAAGTTAAGTCTCTCTTAATCCAGAAGAGCATTTGAGATTCTGTCCAAGTGTTCAATTTCCCAGGCCGCTGAGGTCTGTGAATTTCTTTTCCCAGCCTCCAGGCTGCTGCAGTACAAGTCAGCATAGCTAATGCAGATAGATCTCCTGCCTCTCGCTCTCCTCCTCCCTCTGCTTTGATTCGATATGAACAGCCTGGTAACTCCGATGCTGGGGAGAAATCTGACATAACTCTGCAGATGGCTAGGTTGCCATGGAACACCTGGGGATTGTTCTTTAAGGAAAAGGTAACATTTATATGCTAATGATTTCTTCCCCCCTCTCCTCCTTGTTGCATTTTTTCCAGGGCTGCCAGTTCCCAAGAAGAGCCCAAAGTCGGTAAGGACTTGTCAGTTACTTGGTGCTTGTTGGGGCCGGGGTGGATGGTGGGGGGCTGGAGGTGGAAGGGTACTCTGTGTGGCTTCACTTCACTAAATGTGTTTTACAGTGGATGGGGGAGACAGGAGCCGGGGCTCATTTTCTTAAGTTCTGGGGATCTGTTTGTTATACAAGGTATTTGGGCTTGTCTTTAACTGTATAGTGATTTGTGGGCAGGCTGCAGGAGCCAGGATAAAGAATGCATGTTTGAAATCTTCTCTATACAAATGCATCCACACTCTCCTTCAAAGGGATGAGTTTCTTAGCCGTTTTAACTTGATACAAATGCTATTGTTTCCTTTGGAAGGAGAGAAAAAAAGAAAGCTCCACCTGCTCCGTGAGTAGCATTGCTCTCAACTGGTGTTCCCAGCCGTTCACATGTCTACCCATTCTCTCCCTTAGCTTTCTTAGGTGCCGGAGGATGAATTATTTACAAAATAAAAAGCCTGTAGGTTTAAGGAAGAATTGCTCTGCCCCATATATGTGACCATGCTCAGATGAAACAATGTTCACTGCCCCAGCACTGAGAATAAGACATTTCCTTGCTGTAGAAATGTCCTTTGTTGTTTTGCCAGCTTTAGCAGCATTATGCTGCAGGTATAGGATTCTTAAAAAAAAAAAAAAAAAAATCAATGTTTTGCTGTCCTTTCCAATCTGGTTTCCCTGAAGATGCATTACCTAGTTGACATGTTAGCTAATAGCTTAGAGGCTATAGTGTTTTGCTTGGTGGTATGGGTTTATGCTCCCGGGGCACTAATGACAAATTAAAATGCTGCTTAACTCAAAATCTGGAACTCCAGTGCCTGTGAAATTGATCTGGGTGGAAGGGGCTTCCCAATTCATTAACATTAGGATAAAGAGGGATGTTTCCATGTGGTTTAGAAGATTTGGGGGAGGGAAAATGTACAGCCTCGTGCCATCCAGGAAGGGAGAACCTTGAAAACTTTGCGGCTTACGGCGCTGCAGCTGAATTCTTTCCACCTGTCTCCAAGCCTGGCAGCATGAGGCAGAAGTTTATTAAGGAGATGAGAGAGGGAGCTTCCTGCATTTTAAACCTCACTCTTAAGTTCTCCAAAGAGAAAAACCTGCAATAATTGATGTGATTCCGATGGCATAGTGCCGTGGTGATTGGAACTTTGACTTCAGGGCTGGTTTCCTTGTCAGTGTGTGTTAATGTCCAGGCAGAAAAGTGCTGGTTGGTGCCCACATTGGAACCACAAAGATGCCAAAGTGTGTGCATGTGTGCATGTGTGTCTCCCTGTCCCTTGGTCATAGCCAGTAACCCATCTGCCTTCAGAAAAATGGAAGGAAATCCAGAAGATGTGTCTCATAAGCTTGAGTTAGCACGAACCATCCTTTTTTCTCCCCCACCCCAGCCATGCTACGTTGATACATGGGCTTATTTTACACACCCTACATGGAATGGAGTCTTAACAAGGAGTATGCTGAGGGAGACATAGTAGTTTTGCACAGGTAGCATGACGTCAAGTAGCAAGGTGTTCTTTTCCATTTTGCATTCCATTTAAATTTAGTGTGCAAAAGGATTTTTGTAATTCATTTGCATTTCTGTTTCCCCCAAGTGTTTTGGAATTACCTGGTGAACTCAAAGGCTATCAAATAGCTATTGAACCTGCATTCACCAAGTCAGTTAAGAGAATTCCCTATGACAGTTAATTTTTGCAGAAGCCATATCATTAGCAAGCAGCAAGCCAATTACTTGGGCTGCATTCCTAAGAAAGAAGCTCTCAACTGCTTTACCCATAGTCTGCTGGTTCTTAATTACCACAAGCTAAGAGAGTGATGTGTTGCTGGGTTAGAAAATAATAAGCCCCCAGCTTGGGGCTTGTCCTTACCTGTTTTCTGTGCCAGGACAGGGTTGAGGGTTTTCACAGCATTGCTGGCACACACTGGTAGTTGCTGTACAAAATTTGGGAGCTGTCGGCCAAGGGCTGCTGTTGGATGCAAAGTGCTGCTAACGTCTGTGATCAGTGAGAGTTCTGTACAGGTGGCTTGAAAGTGGTTTCCCTTTTCCAGTTTGAATTTTGATGATGTCCTGCCAGGGAGACAGATGATCATGGGATTTTTCTGGTGGGGTCAGAGGGAATTCACAGGGAAGCTGGATGTCCTGGTACCAGAAAGCCATTCAAGTAATGACACATAAGGTGAATTATGCAGGATGCATAATTAAAAGCACACTGATTGTACCTGGGTTGTGACTCACTTAGATTTGGCAATAGCTCTGTGCATATGTGCACAGTGGTCTTAGCTCAGGACCATTGTGTTATGGTTGTTTTGTTTATTTTATTAGAGGCTCCTGACAATGTTGGCTTGCTCATGTGACTGGCAGCTTCCTTTTGCCCTCATACCTTTTTTTTTTTTAAGGTTTTCAAAAATTAAGTAGTTGGGTTTTTATTAGAACAGAAGGACTTATCTTTTTTTATCTTGTTTCTTCTCCTGGATAGTCCCTGTAGCTTACTCTTAATAAGCAATTTCACCTGCAAGATTTAGTTTAAATGTTGAAATTGTGGTTTATATACTCATTGGGGACAATGGCAGTATCTTAATAAAAATTTATTAATTTAATACCTGGACTTTCATAACATCAGGGATTTTTCTGCCAAATAGCAGAGACAAAAACAAGACATATTTTCTGTCAGGTTTTAGACCTCTCTGGGAAACTGATTCTGTGGCCCAACTTAATCATCCTGACTGAAAACTCATTTCACTGAGACTCTCAGTCTAAATCACCCACAAGGATGTTGTGTATGAGAATTTAAAACTAAATATCACACCAAACCCTGAATTTTAAGTCAGTATCCACCCGTTTTCCTATGAATTCATTTCCCAACTATTCTCCCTTAATCTGTCCCCTCTTTTTTTTTGAGATGAAGTCTCACTTTGTCATCAAGGCTGAGTGCAGTGGCACAGTCATAGCTCACTGCAGCCTCGAACTTCTGGGCCCAAGCAATCTCTTGCCTTAGCCTTCCAAGTAGCTGGGACTGTAGGTATGCACCACCATGCCTGGCTAATTTTTATATTTTTTGTAGAGGCGGGAGTCTCACCACCTTGCCCACGCTGGTCTCAAGTGCTCCTCCTATCTTGGCCTCCCAATGTGCTGGGATTACAGTCATGTGCCACCACACCTAGCTATCATCTTCTATTTATCCATCTGTTCCTCCACCTACATATTCATCTTTCATCCATTCATTCATCCATTATTCAGAAAACTAGTATTTAGAACCCATTAAATAACAGGTTTGGTGTGAAGCACTGGAAATACTATAATAAATAAGGTGGTCATGGCACCTCTCTTCTTGCAGTTTGCAAACAAACCGTGTATTGATTGCTCCTTGCAAAAAAAAAGATTAATTGTCACAAATTTCCAAAATGTTTATGCAGTCATTTCATCAATAAGTATTTATTATTTTATGTGTGCCAGACCCAGTGCCAATATTGGATAAGAATTAATCAGAAAACATCCCTGCCCTCATGGAAATGGGGAGGGAGAAATAATAACCACATTAACAGGCAGATCTACAAAGATCCTCACCTCATAGGGATTAAAGTGTGATGAGCATTAATAAAGCAGAAATATAACATGGAAGCAAGTACGCACATAATGTAATCATTCCACTCTTAATTATAATAACTTATAAGTCATCATAAAATGCCAATACCCACGATTGAATAAGTGCTGTGATTGAGGTGTGGAGTACTTTGGAGTTCCCCAGCAGCCTAGGCAACATAGGAAACCACATTCTTTACTTAGCTATTATTGTCAGATGAAAGAAAGTGTACCATATTCACTAAAGAGACAAGAGTTTCCTGTTTACTAAAAAAAAAAAAAAAATCCTACAAAAAGTTTTTATATAGAGGACCCTGGATGGTGGGCAAAGCATCCAGTGCCCATCCACATTGAAGAGGCAGTCTCTTCAACAGCCTCTTTAGAGCAGACATAGCAAGCTGTCTGCAGGGTAGCCACAGTGATAGGTTTTTGTTCCACTATCCTCTCTGTCCCTTTCCCCTGCAAGAGATGCTAAAGGAAATTGCTGAAAACTAGTCATTAAGAGATGTGAGGGAGAGACTCCTTTTACACACACACACTGAGTGACCCTGGCCTAGATCATTCCGTTTTATGTACCCTGCCTCTTTCTGAGACTCACACAGTTGTGTGGCACCTGTCTTCCTTTTCCCTGATGCCACTTGTGTGACAACCAGCATGATGATTGATCCCATCAAAGCTTCTACAGCCTACAAGAAGAAGCAGTGAGAGTAGTAGATGGGTGAAGGCATAGGATCACTTAAGTCAGTCTCCTTGCCTCTCACTTCCCGTGGCAACTCTCCTTCTCTGCCTTTTGGAGCCCTGGAAGATGGACTTTGCCATTGTATTACATTCCTTTAAAACATGCAATGTGAACCAGAACCCATTTTCATATCCAGTCAGTGCCTGCCTTTTCTTCTCCATTAACTCCTCTCGCCCACCTTTTTGGAAGAAATCGTTTGACTTAGACCCATAAATGATAAAAGAAACAAACAAAAGGAATGACCATCCTCTGCACTGGCTTGGATTCGAGTCTCTGATTTTCACACACCCTTTAATGACATTGGCCTAATACCTCATCAGCACTTGGAGTTTTTCCTGTTGTCCATGTAAATTGCTGCAGTAGCCTTCGCTCTTTGCAGATAAGTGAACTGTAAATAATTTTGCTTTAAAATGGATCGATTTGTCATTTTTAAGCCACATGAATTCTTTTAATCATTTAAGCTCCTAAGTGCTGTCTGTATTCATTTGCTCTTCCAAGCAAATATTTTCAGTTCACTTTCTAAGTACCTACATTTTGAAATCATTCTGGGAAATACTGATGAGTTGATTTTTTTCCCATTTCCATTTATAAAAACCATTATGTCTTCCCAATTTCCCTGGCCTGACAGTAAGTAAGGGAATCATTCATTTCAGAGAGGTTGGTACAGTTTTAGTTTAAAAGGTCTTGTGATACAGGTTCATGGCCAACATGTGGCCAAAGACCTTTATGGAATTTTTTTAATTGAGCCCATTTCCATATTCCTAGTTGGCTATGAATTGAGACTCAGCAATAAGACTCTTGCTTCAAAAATATCAGCATAATGACAACGATTAGCATTGGAAATTCCTATCTTCATATATGGCACCCCTTCTCAACCAGTTACTCACAGTAGAGATGTGGTGCATGGATATCCTTGTTTCTAAGCTCTCCTCCTTTTGGTGATCCTCTTCACCTCCCTTCTCTCCTGTCCCCTCCATTCTCCTGCTCCTAAGCCTCCTCCATTCAGTCTGTCAGCAATCCCTGTTGAATTTGGCAACAAAGTGTCTTCTGACCTCACTTGTTCTTTTCCTGGGTAACTCCAGCTACCCTGGTATTGCCCACCTCAGCTCCCCACATTGACTGCACCTGGGGCTTCCTGACTGGCCTCTCCGCATTCACTCCTCTTCCCCACCAATCCATTCACCACCCAGTAGCGACACCAAACTTTCTGGAAACATGTTGGCTCTTGGAACATCCCCACTTGAGATTCATTAATGGATTCCCCCTCTTGAAACTAAGAATGAAACCCAAACTCCTTACGTAGCCCACAGGGCTCATGCATTATGTGGCCTCCCAGTTCCTCTCAGGCCACCCTCCCTTGCTGTGCCACACTAGCTTTTTTGTTCTTCAGAAAGTCCACTTAGCACACCCTCTTTTTTTTTTTTTTTTTTTTTTTTTTTGAGATGGAGTCTCGCTCTGTCACCCAGGCTGGAGTGCAGTAGTGTGATCTCAGCTCACTGCAAGCTCCACCTTTCCAAGCCATTCTCGTGCATCAGCCTCCCAAGTAGCTGGGATTACAGGTGCATGCCACCACACCTGGGTAATTTTTGCATTTTTAGTAGAGATGGAGTTTCACCATGTTGGCCAGGCTGGTTTCGAACTCCTGACCTCAAGGGATCTGTGTTCCTCGGCCTTCCAAAGTGCTGGGATTACATGTGTGAGCCGCCATGCCCAGCCTTCTCTTTCTGTTAGTAGGGTTCTTCCAGAGTCCTCTCTTTACCACCTTTCTAAAGGACATTGCAGGGTGTTGCTATCAATAGATTATATTTGATTAATATTCATCTACACACACTATGTATACACACACTTAGATATGTTCCCAGGGATAAATTTCAAGAGCTCAGGTACCATCTATTCCTTATTTACATGTTGTTTCCCTCAGTATCTGGCACACAGCAGGTGATCCTATGTATTTATTGGGTTAAGTGAATAAATCTATTGCAGGTAGGGCAGCACACTTAGGAAGGCCTGGGCTGGATGTTATATCATTTGTGTACTAGGTTTTTCCATTTTTCCATGTTCTTAGTATGCACAGGGTTTCGTTAACAGGCTTAAAAGTATACTTTTAACTACAGCTACTTGTCTTTGGGCTAGTGTCTCACCTAGGAAAATGAGGTGAAATACAATTGCATTAAATGCAAATCTGCTCCTGTGTCATAAATAGTTCAGAAGTGAACGTATTCTCATGCCCCTAGTCTTCTGGGAGGTGATCCAGACTGCTGAAAATGCATACAAGTTGACTTTAATTTGGGAGATATATAAACATGGTTTTTCTCCTGGACAGTTCTGGGCTCTAACCAGATAAAGGACAACCTCATAGCTAATTAGCATGCTAACAGAAAATAAAAAAAATTACTTTGAACTCCCCTCACACCCACAGCATAGTTTTAAAAAATCCAGAGTGCCAACAAGATATTAAATTACAGAATATATCTTCAAATTAATGAGTTTTCATAATTGAACTTGAGAAGGAACATAGAGTGAGGTTAAGTCCTAGCAGGGAGAACATCCAAAAAGCTTCCAGATTATTGTGTATTTAGCCCATTAGTGTGCCATTTATATATGCCAGTTAGAGATAGTTGAGTGGGGGCACAGTTTTTAGAGCACATTCTCAGGATGCTCCTTTACTTTTATTTTCCAGTTTGAGGTATAAAGTTTAGATGGCATTTAAAAGAGACTCAGAGGTGCAGTTTGACTGAGAGGCAGTTTTGCAAACTCATTCCAGATTGTGTCTGTCATTTGGTGTTAAATTGGACCTAAATGAGTCATTTATTGGGGAGGTGAGAAAGGGTGTTATAATTTGAAAAATGGCCCAAGCATTTCCAGTAGACTTCATTTGCACTCTCTATTTCTGGTGGAACCATCTCTTCAGTTAAATGTAAGAGATCTAGGTCTTCCATGTCAGGGATTTATTATACTGGGACAGACATGAGAGGGTTTCAAAAACCCATGACGTGACATGCTGAATCTCTGCACACGCATGTACAGGTATGTATGTAAAAGCACATACGCATTTTCTCTGGGAGACAGGTCCAGTACTTTTATCAGACTTTCTCAGTGGGTCAGGGATGCCAGAAGGATATTTCTCTCCAGTTCAGGAAGAGGGATCAAGTGGAAAAGGTTTGAGTTAGGCTTCAGGAGGTAATGGCCCAAGAAGACAATGGAACAGAAACTGCCAATAACCCTACAAAAGAAGCAGCAGCACAAGGCTGTTTCCTGCAGGTAATCCTGCAGTGTGCACACCTTTGTGAAGCGTAGTTTCAACACGATGAGACCAGAGCTTCCAGGGTCAGAATTTAGTGCTCATAGGCCGACCCTGGAATCAATCTGGCATCTACTAATTTGAGGAACCAAAAGAGAGTGGTCCTTTGAAGGGAGGCATGCCACTCTCAGGGTAAATGCAGAGGTCTTTTATTGAGTTTTTTGCTTTTACATTTAAAATATCTTTCCCCTTCAGAGGGGAACAAAAGTAAAACATTACTAAAATGTAAAAAAATAGGAAGTAGCAGTTCCTGTTAATTCTATTTACCAAGGTTCATTTTGAAATGAAAATGACTTTAAATTTTGTCTTGATTATAAAAAGTATTCTCTATGCACCATAAAAGTAAAAAAGGTAGGTAATATGGGAAAGTATAATGATAAGAGGGAAAAACTCCACCCATAATCCCATTTTTTCTATGTGTTGTTATGTAGGTTCACACAAAAAAAGGGCTGATGTTATACATGGTTGTTTATAATCAAGACCCTTGTAAAGACCACATTGAAGAGGAGGGGAAAAAAAACAACAGTCCCATGTGCATGCAAAAGAAAATGAGTATAGTATCCATCATTTACATTTTCTCACTCTGGCCCTGGGAGCTTAATTCACTGTTGGAGGAGAAACTGTTGAAGTTGGCAGAGCCAGGTTCTATCAACTCTGGAATGGCAACCAAATCTCAGCTGAGCACTTGATCCTCAAAAGAGAAAAATGGTGACGTGGGATTATGATGGTGTTTGTTCCCACCCAAACATCAGCGTGTTTTCCTGGCATCTGCAACAGTGTATGTTTTTCCCCTTGAATTGGAGTGAATTAAGCCTCTCAAACAGTTTTCCCAAGACCTCCAGGATAGCTTAGAATATGGTCCTCAAATTTCTCCTGCAGGCACATCAAGTATAATTTTAAACGGTCTATCTTGCCTTCATTGAATCCATGTCCAGTTGTTCTCAATTTTGAATCCTTGCCAATACCTGCATTCAAATCTGTAATAGTCAAGAGCAAATGAAGTTTTTGTCCTCCTTGGGCTTTCTTCAGATACTTGTTTCAAAGCAATTACTGGAAGGAGAGGAAGTATAGGGACCTGAGAATTAAATTAAGGGACCTTGCAAATTTCCAGCAGAATTCCAGGGGAATGAAAGATGAAGGATACTTGGGGAGACAGCAAGGAAGAATGGCCTTGATAGGATTGATCGGAACACCTGGTGGAAGATTTGGGCTCTGTAAAGAACTTCAGGGATCTAGAATGATCAAGGTCAAAGCTCTTATAAAGTACTTTAAAACCACGAGCTCTACAGGATCTATAAAAGAGAATGGAGAGCCCCTTCCTGTCCTCTACCCCATACAATGCTTTAAATCAGCTAAGTATAGTGACATGGTGTCTATGGTATATGAGGCATGACTGCAGGATTGTTTGTTTTGAATAGGGAATGCTAAACACCTGAGATTACCACAGTCTTTTATTGGAGAAAATAAGAACTACAGTTATTTTCTGTTCTACCCACTATTTTCCTTTCCATTAAGTCTTACTCTCCATTCATTCCCCATTCTGACAGAGCTTTTTGTAAAATGAGAAGGGTCTTTGCTGAGCAGATTTTAATGAAGAAGGACTCGGTTATTCAACTGAAATTTAAATGGAACTCTTCCCCTTTGAATATTATAATACTTGGACTTTGGAGAAGTTGCAAATCTAAGAAGGCTGGCCCCCAGAGGCCAACTCATATACAAAGTTTGATCTTGGTTTTCAACCAACAGTACTATCGGCAGTTTAAGAGGTGAAGTGTAATGCTTGCAAAATTGATTAGCTAAGAATTATGGAAGTTCTTCATATATTAGTAATTTCTACACCTAGAAATATCAGTAAACATATAATACTAGGCATGATTTTTAAAAGATCTGACCTCCTTTTATTTAATAGTCGAAAAGAATGGATAGCAAACTCTTAGAGAGGAATTGGGTATTTTATTATTAAAAGGTACAAGACATGGAGTCCTGAGGAGCATCTTTAGCCCTGATTATATTTCTTCTGGATATTATAGCCTTATCGTAAACCACTCATGGTATTTGGTGTCACATATTTTTGTGAAAATGAAAGTGTTAAAACTGATCCATCTTGCAGTAAACGAGCATAGCGTCTTAGCTGAGAACCTGTGATGAATATCAGATTTGTTTTCCGCTGTAGCCCAGAGAGCAGTATGGGTTATGATTATGTCTTCCTATCTGGCCCACCCCTCTGTTTGTCTGCCAATCACCTGGGGATTTATCTACATTCAGCATTAGCTGGAGAAAGGTGGGAGCCAAAATACTGTTGATATGTATATGTATGCAAAAGTGCTAAACAAAGACAAGCTGGTGGAAAACACCCATTCAGAGAACCAATAATAATCTTTTCTTCTTGCCCCTCTCACTTGCTTACTTTCAGCAACCACTGGAAAGGAAAGACAGTCAGAATAGTTCTCAGCACAGTGTTTCCAGCCACCGAAGCCTGCACACAGCATCCCCAAGCCACAGCACACAGGTGCTCCCCGAGTTCCCACCTGCAGAGGCCCAAGCTCCAGATCAAACTGACAGCTCTGGCCAGAAAAAACCAGATCCTTTTAAAATCTGGGCCCAGTCCAGGAGCATGTATGAAAACCGACGTGAGTAGCATCCTGGCCTCTGTCTTACCCTGACCCCTCCGCAGGGCTCTACCTTTCTCTTGAAGGTTATTGAAAATAGATGAGTTGCAGTGTGTAAACTGGATAAAGTGAAATCCGCAAGAGGCAAAAGTATCACAGAGGGAGTGGACTCTGCTGGCTATTCATGGAGTCTCCACTATGCCTTCACTTTGGGGAGGGGGTAGAAGTGGATGGTTATCACATAAATGCCCTGGGTAAAAATGGTTTTTTTTTCGTCCCTTCAGTTAAAAGGAATGGTAGATAAGAGCTGCTGTCTCATTAATTCTCCGAGTGGAGATTGTGATGTGCTCTGAGCACAAATCTGATATGCAATAGAACTTAAACATGTTTGACTGGGATTTTGGGCTAATGAGAAGAAATTAAATGCTTTTTAAGTGGTCTCTTGATTTTTAAAAATACTGGTAATTTTTTTTAACCATTATAATCTCTCTAAACATTCCCCACAAAAAGGAAAAAACCATAGCAGTGAGTGGTTGTGCTTTAATTACTTATCCAGTGCTTTACCTTTTCTATAAATATGAGCCAGTGATAGTATACTTTGTATCTTCTTGGCTTGTATAAACATAATATCACCCTCATGTTTAACCTCTTTTTATTATGAAATGATTTCCAAAAACTATTCACCATAAATAATATTCATTTATCTTACCAATGAAAGTTCCTAAAAATGCCTTAATTTTAGGCGATGCAAATTGATTGTTGTTGTTGGGTGGCTGTTTTCTGATGTTTTCTTATAATGGTCAGGGTGAGGCAGCTATGAAGGACAGATGGCTCATTTTCTCTTTTTGGTATGGGGTAGGAGAGAGGTGTTGTGATGGTGGAGATTCGGTTTGTTGAAGGGTCTGGGAGAAGCTGGAAGAGTGAAGGGAATCATTTTGCTCATCCTCCCCTCAGCACAGGTTTCATTCCTAGCTGCAAATGTGGTCACTGCTCAGCAGGGTCCCCATCGAGAGTCGTGGCAGAGAGGTTGTGTGAGGTGTGGGTCCCCGGCCTCCTGTCCACCACACAGACTTGGCCATGCTGTGCTTCCTTTGCCGGCCGAGGTGCATGCTGAAAGTCAACTCCTCTGTGACCCAAGCAAAATGGGGCAGTAAGGCCAGCATCCTTGTCTGAGGAGGAAAGTTGGTCAGTCCACTGAATGATGCTCAGCAGTTGGGGGGCAGAGGTGAGCCTGGAGTCTTGCTGGTTATCAAATGTTAGGAGTCACTCAGGGCTTCATCCTTTTCCTCCTCAAGGGAGAAATATTACTGCCTTCTTGCTACCACAATGCATGGAATTAAATAGGCTGTTTTGGCTACAAGTTCACTCTGCTGACAAAAAGCCCACTAATTTGAGCAGGGACTTATTTAGTTGCTTGACTAGAAAGACACCCCTAAAGTACCCCTGAGGCCTGACTAAAGGAAATGAAGTTCCATTTGGAATGACCTCATATGCAGTGGATGCTAACCAGGAACCAGGTTCTGTCCTCATTGTGTCTCCTCGCTCACTGTAGTGATTTCACTGAAGAAAACCATTTAAGAGATATTTCCAAAGAGGAGCATTTTCACATTCCCCGCACATTTCTCTCTGAGCTTGTGGCTCGTGCAGTCAATGGCCCAACTTCAGTTAATGTTGAGATATTGCTTTATTGACCGAACTCCTGCTCTCCTCAATACAGTACACATTTATGATTGAGTTTTCCTGTATGAATCTTTTTGTGATAAAATGAATTGCATTCTGAAGGGCTGGCGGGGGTGTCCTGGGTTGACAGGACAATTGTAAAACATCCGTTTAATAGAAGGCTCTTGCTCAAATGCCATTTTTACCCTGGTGGCGGCAAATTTTCTTAAGAATTTGACTTAATCAAATGTGTCTAAAAAGTTTTCACTAGGAAAAAAAAATAAGGAAAATATGTAATGTGGCCATAGCCAGCTACTGTAAGTACTGAAATTGCTCAGGTGGCAGCCGGACTGAAATATTCGGGGCCAGGCGCCATGGCTCAGTCATATAATCCCAGCACTTTGGGAGGCTGAGGCGGGCGGATCACGAAGTCAGGAGTTGGAGACCAGCCTGGCCAATATGGTGAAACCCCGTCTCTGCTAAAAAAAATACAAAAATTAGCCGGGCGTGGTGGCGTGCGCCTGTAGTCCCAGCTACTCGGGAGGCTGAGGCAGGAGGCATCACTGGAACCTGGGAGGCGGAGCTTGCAGTGAGCCGAGATCACGCCACTTGCACTCCAGCCTGGGCGACAGAGCGAGACTGTCTCAAAAAAAAAAAAAAAAAAAAAAAAAAAAAAAAGGAATGGTGCCAGTTTTGTTCCTTCACTTTCTTTAACATCTGAGGAATCGGATAGAGCAGCACAAATGAGAACCTGTTCCTTTTTGGTAATTGGAGTCTCTGTAGTTGACGGATAGATAGTAGCAACCTAATTGATGTTAACATTCACATGGATTTCTTCCTCACTACTAAATGAGGATAATGATGAGACCTCCCCCTGGCCCCCATGGTAATTATTCAGTATCTGTCACAGATTTTCTTATTTTCACAGCACCTAGGAATGAACCTGCATCAATCTCGTCTTTGAATCAGTATTTTTCTTTATCTGAGATCAGTTTCTGCCATTCTCTTAGGTTGTTTTGTATCTTGTCTTTCAAAGAGAAAAAAGTGTATAGCCTTGTTAGATGTGATTCCCTGCCCCCTCCCCCCAAGACAGTAAAATGAGCAGAGTAATCCAGGAAAAACAGGAAAATTGAAGTCAGCAACAGCAGCTTAACTGTGCCATATTACCCTCTTTTTGTTGGAAATACATTTTTCTTTTTATTTTCTTTTATTAGGGGCAATGTGGAGATTAACACAATCTGTGAACGCATTCCTTCATATGGTCTAAATGTGTTGCAATGTACCATATTTTTGATATGGCCATCTCTCAAGGCAGCAGTATTAGAATGAATCAGTCTGAATTACAAATGTGTTCATGAATCCTTTTGAAGGGTTTCGATGTTTAATTAAAAACAAAGACAAGCACTGAAGTCCTTTAAAAGCCATGTTGCCTGTTTTATGATTTCTCTAGAATTGTGCACATCTTAAAAACGACAGCGATGCAGTGTTATTAGTAAATGTTAGGAAAATCAGATCCTATCCAGTAGCATTTACTACAAAAGAAATTATAAGGCTTATAGTTGAAACTTTGCCTGTTCACTATATAGTTTGGAAAGAAAAAGCTGAAAACTGTCCTATTAACCAACATTGTAAATCTGTCCTGCCTTGGAGAGACATGCTTACAAGTTTGGAAGTGGCGATTGAGCTTCTTTATCATAGTGAGCTTAAGAAGCTTAGATATACCTCCAGATTTTAAGAGCAATTATGAGTTTGTATTTGTGTGTTTGTTCAGTTCTCGGATAGATCCGTTGATTTGCATCTCTAAATATAAGACTATTCTGGCTTGAAATGCTTAGAATTCACCTGAACAGATATTAGTACAAGAATGAATTTCATCCTGGACTTGATACACTTTTGAATAAATGCTGTAGTATATTGGTAGCACAAATATTCTTAAATTTTTCAAAAAGCAGTAAGGGTTTAGACAAACCATGATTGAAGTAAGGCCATTCAAGAATGTGTACTTTAGAATGTCATTAAATAAGGAGAGTTTAAGATAGTAATAGGAGTTACAGGAAACTCTCAATGGTGCAATTGTAAATTCTACCTTTTTTACAAGTAAAGCACTGTGAAAAAAAAGAAAGAAAAAATGGAATCAAACTATAGTCTTTTAAAATAACAGCCATGACCTTTATTGTGAAAGCTGAACTGACTGTTCCTTATCAATCAAAACTAAATTAAAGTGAACTAAGAGAAAGAATGTACATTAAGCTTTGCAAAACTGTGAAATTAATATTCCAGCTATGTCACCTTCACCTGCATCAGGATTGAGCAAGGGTGAGAGAGAGAGAGAAATCAATTCCACGAATTTTGGAGAATGTCCGAGTAAGGATCCGCTGAAAACTTTTGTCTCTCCATTTTCATTCATCTTGTTTGATGTTCTCATTGGTCTGGGGGCCTGGGGAGAAGTTCAGAAAAGAGAGGGAAGAAAAAAGGGGCATGAAGGGAAGTGCTTTGGAGCTCTTGTTGACCAAACGCAAACCAAAGACAAGATGGAATAAAAAGGGTTTTGCATGCCCTTGTCAAGTCTGGAAATGTGTTAGTTTGTCTGTAGTAATGGAGACACCAGGCAGTTTCTCTGCAAATCTGGTGGGTCCATTCTTTCTAATTATCAAAGGAAGTCTTTTGACTGCTTTATTGAATTGTCACTGGCATTACCCAAAGGAGACTAACTGCAGAAACTGTTCATATGCAAGGGCTTACAAATGAAAATTGGACAAGGTTTTCTTAGCTCTATTTGATTTAGCCTCACTCAAAAAAAGTGATATTAATATTGGGAAAATGGTTCTACCTTACTGCCGCCTAAAAACTTAATTCTAATAAAATCTGCCTGAAGTAAGGAAGAAAACCATTTTGGGGGAAGTAGTTTAGAAACTTCAATGCCTCTAAGAAGAGGTGGCCTCAGAGGACACAGAAGAGAGAAATTTTATAATCCCATAATGTGTTTCAGTACTGATTTACTGCCAAAGTTATATATTGGGGTAAATGGCATTTAGTTGGTAGAAGAGTAGAATTCTTAAAATGCCAAAATTAAAGTAGCAAGACTTTCTTTGTAACATGTCTGTGTGTCGACGTTTATGTCTGTGTTTCCTGGCTCACTGTTGTGTCTTTAACATCCCTAGTGTCAGTGGGCATCTTCCTTTTCAACAGAAAACCTTTAAATAAATTTGCCATTTTCCCACTGATTCTCAGAAAGAAACGAAGCTTTTTTTTTTTTTTTTCCATGTGGCCTAAACGGTGTGATAAGCCTAAATCTGTTGGCCACAACCTCCCATACCATGCTAGCTCACACCTAAATGAGCAACAGTAGGCAGAAACTTGTTACATTTGGTGTCACTGTAGGATGGGCAAATGTTCTGGTGTTAAATGATGCTGAGAAAAATGGGTCTGGGCTGGAAGTCTCTGCAGAGGCCCTTTCGTTGTTCCCAGAAAGGCCACACACTCAGCAGACCTGAAACAGACTCTGCCAGGAACCCAGTGCTGGCTGGAAAGCACCAGTGGTCTATTTCAGTAATAATCCTCTTGCTTGAGTGAATCAAAGACGGAGACACAACTTGATTTAATTTGTCGTTGCATTGAGGCTATTACAGCAAATATCCTTTAGCCAGCTACTCGAACAGAAAGAAAATATTGTTACCTTAGCGTGCTCAAGAAAATATTATTCTCAAATTGTGTTTATGGGAGTCCTGTGCAGTAGCTTAGCTCCATGTTCTGGGTGTTTTGCAGCTTAGCCTCAGCAATTATAATAAAAGCAGTGGATAGAAAGCACCCATTTACAGCCCTGGCACTGAGATAGCTCAAGTAAAAAGATCAGATTCAAACTCCTCTGACTTGTACTTACTGGTCACTTGGTTTCTTCTCTGTTGCTGTATTCATTCACTATACATTTTAAGTTTGTGGGTGAATCACTAAAAAGGGACATCTCTTCGCCAACCTGAAATCTAAACATCCACCTTCTTCTTCCCTATTCCATTGTACAAAACTGGAGAAGAAAAGAATTAAATTATCAGGCCTGCGCTTTCCTTCAGCCCCAAATCCAGTCAATTAAATAAGAAGGTATGCACTATAGCATTTGAAAATCTCCTTTAGGATTCACTGCAACTGAAATAGATTTTTTTCTCTTTAAAAAAAAGATATGTCATTTTATAGGTCATAAAACACCCTATGTATACATTAAAATATTACATAAGAATTAAATAGAAATAACTCTTTTACTTTAGTGAAGTAACAGAGTGGTGTATAGAACAATTTCATGTATAGTAAGTATTTTCTTATGGAAATTGCATTTGTTTTAAAAAACAAGATATTCATTTTAAAGCCCTGGACCATTGCTGAGTATTGAAAGTAAAATATCAGGTTACTGGAAAATGAATGAATACTTTTAATGCTGAAATATCATAGGCAAATTCTAGAGTAAAGCAGTCATTTTGGCAATGAGATATATGATTCATTAACATAGACTTTTTGTCATCACCATTGATCTTAAGGATTTGGAGGCCTGGCTGATTTTGGTAATAGTATTGAAATCCTAATAAAATTTGTACAGTCACCCCTCAGTGTCTGCTGGGGATTAGTTTCAGGACACCCGCATCCCCCACCAAGGATATAAAAATCCATGGATGCTTAAATCCCTAGAAAATAGCCTAATATTTGTGTGTAACACACACACACACACACACACCCCTTCCTATATTATTTATTTGTTTGTTTGTTGTTTATTTATTTATTTGAGACAGGGTCTTACTCTGTCACCCAGGCTGGAGTGCACTGGGGCAATCATGGCTCACTGCAGTCTCAACCTCCCTGGCTCAAATGATTCTCCCACCTCAGCTTCCGAGTAGCTAGGACTACAGGCACACACCACCATACCTGGCTCATTTTTTATTTTTTGTAGAGACAAGGTCTCACTATGTTGCCCAGACTTGAATGCCTGGGCTCAAGCGATTCGCCTGCCTTGGCCTCCCAAAGTGCTGGGATTGCCACTGTGAGCCACTGCACCCCACCTCCTATATACTTTAAATCATCTCTACATTACTTATGACATCTAATACAATGCAAATGCCATGTAAATAGTTGTGATACTGTATTACTTAGGGAATAACGACACGAAAAAAATCTGTACGTATTCATCACAGCTAAAACCATTGTAGGTCTAACAAATTTTCTATCTGTGATTGGTTGAATCTAAGGATGCAGAACCCACAGATATGGAGGACTGACTGTATGCAGAAATACTAGGATGTTTTAGAGTATTTTTGGCAAAAATGATCTAACAAAGCCTATTAGCATTGCTAGCCTTAATTATTTTAAGGAAGAAGAAAGTGACTTAAAGATAAATCAGAAAGTCTGTTTCAACCAAGCTGTTCTCTTTCATCCTCTAGTAGAGGAAACATCTGGTGACTTAACATGACTTCAGAATCCTTAGATCTGGCTTCAGAGGTGACTCTGACTTAGCCTGAGTGTTCTTGGACATGGACACCTGCTTTGTGGTGTGGCACATAATAATTTTAATTTACTTAATTCTCCTTGCAAGAATACTGAGGAAAGCAGTTAATGCTGACTATTTGTAGTTAAGGATCATGGCTTGGGCTTGATTCAGAATTATCAAACAGTGATGAGTCCTGTGAAGAACTTTAGGGCTCAGTGACTATTCCCACTGTTTATCCCTGTGTCTTCCATTATTTCACCTGTCCAGAGTATTTTGTTTCTTTGCCTATATTGAAAATCTTCCATCTGATCAAGCACCACCATTCTTGTCCTGCAACTGTGTTCATCTTGGGGGTATCATTGCTCTTATCAGTAAAATAATCCTTCTCTTTTTTCTCCCCTCTCTGCAGTTCCAGATTACCAGGAACAGGACATCTTCCTCTGGAGAAAAGAGACTGGATTTGGATTTAGGATTCTGGGTGGAAATGAACCAGGGGAACCTGTGAGTCTTTTGCTTGTCTCTCTTCCCAGCATATTTTTCTAAGGCTTCAAAGCAAATTGGCGACAGTGACAAATCACCAAGATTTAAGTCCAGCTAGATGCAACACTGACTCTTTAATCTTGAGTAGTGTGGGTTTTTCATTGGGTTTTGTGGAGCTCTCTTTGTCTTGAGGAAGAGGAGACTAGATTCTTTCTAAAAAGTTTGTATGAGTGTTTGTGAAAAGTGGCAGCTGCCTCTGTAGACCACCCCTTTCCCCCAAGGGAGATGAAAACAGAAAGCAAAACAGGAATAGGCATCACCTAATATCACAGTGGCCTGGTCCTTCTGGCCAGGTCCCTTCACTCTGCCAGCAGGTAGTAGGCTTTGTATGTTGAGTTGCTGGTGTGCAGAGAGTACTTTGCAAAGCCTTATGAGACAGTGATTGGAGAATGTCAGACCCCTGCCTTTACAAAACTTGAGAAAGAACCCTGAGTAAGGGTCAAGAAACATTGAACTTCCCTGGGCCTCAGTGTCCTCCACTTTGGAATAAATTTAGAATAACATAACAGGGTTCCTTTGAAGGAAGAAAAGAAAACTGAAATAGGTATTGTTAATTTCCTTGTGATAATAACAGCCATTATTCATCGAGCGCTTACTATGTGCCAGGTTCTGTGCTAAAGGCTCTTAACATACATTCTCTCATTTATCCATCAAACCCACCAGTTTATCCCGTTTTCACATCAAGGAAAAGAAAGGCTAACTAACTTGCCCAAGATCACAGAGCTACCAAATGGAGGGACTGACAAATAAGGTCTGACTCGAGTTCATGTTCTTAGCAACTATTTTGTCAAAGTTCTTTGTAAACTATAAATGCCACGTAAAGGTAACTATAGCATTATTGTCTGCTGGAAAGGCAAGGCAGGCACAAATATTTTAGCTAAGGTTTAGTGAATGGCAAATATAACAGCAAGACACTAACTATAAAGAGTGCTCTGCTTTCAGGTGCTAAAAGACTTCAAAAATGGAGATGTCCAACCAACTTTTGCTTCATTCATTCATTTAAGAGTATTTATTACAGATTCCCTATTCCTAGGCATGATGCTAGACCCTTAAATAAAAGTAATATTAATATTTTAATTAGCAGAGTTTTATGGAAAGAGAGTTTTTAGGTAGCTACCAAAGAAGAATAGGGTATACAATGAAGGGAGAAAAGTAATTTATATCTGCAAAGGGGAAAAAGAGAGTGAGTCATCAATAGGCCACAGATAAACATCTGGAAACTAAGCAAGAAATATTCTTTCCACCATTTAAGAATTGTTGCAGTGCTTAGCACAATGTCTTGTACACAGTGGGTGCTCAATAAATGTTTGCGGCATGCCTGCAGACATGAATGAATGAATTGTTCCCAGAGATGTGAAGGCTATTGATGTAACAGTAAACATAGGAGAGCAATGTTTCATCCATCGTTCAATTACTCAACAGATTTATATTGGTCACATCGTACCACTGGGTGCTGCTGATACTGACGGCCGCCTGAGGTCTGGAGATGAATTAATCTGTGTGGATGGGACGCCAGTAATTGGAAAATCACACCAGCTTGTGGTCCAGCTTATGCAACAAGCTGCCAAGCAAGGCCACGTCAATCTCACGGTGCGGCGTAAAGTGGTTTTTGCGGGTATGTATTTCATTCATTCCTTCAGACAGTGCGTTGTCACTTTATTCACAGAAAAGGCCTCCTTCCTGCGTCTGCCTCCTTGAGCGTCTATTTTAGCAAATGTTTGCAAATGTGATCAAGCTCAGAATTTCCAGATGGCTTGCTTCTCTCAAACCCTGCAAAAATTACTGTCATTCTAAAGTACTTTAATGTGCCGTTTGCATATGTTCAACAAAGGCTTCCAGAGGAAGGCTAGTTGAATATATATTACTTCCCTTCTATCTCCTTGCAAATCAGAACTTAGCCATCCTCTTCATTTGATGCTAATCCTCAGCAAATGAGGTCATTATGAAAGTCAGAAGAGTTGTAGCTTCATTCTCTCAAGGGAACAAAAATCGGGTTTGTGCTACAAAATAAGCTCATGAAAAAGTTACTGATTTCTTACTGTCCTATGTATTAAACCAAGATTTTTTTTTTTTTCTTTCTACAAGAAAGTTGTAGAGCTGGCCAGTTCTAGGTCAGCTTTGATTCCTTCTTCCTGCCCATAAGCTTTGAACTTTAATTCTCAAAATACTACATATCCTTTCAGGCTCAGCTCAAATATAACTTTCTTCCCTCGGAAATTCCTCCTTCCTCCAACTGCCTTCAGATTTTAGCATTCCCTCCTTGCCATTCTAGTGACTCATGGTTTACTGCTGTATCAGAACCTGCCATTTTGAGACAGTGAATTGTGTGAGTGTCTGTCCTTTCCCTTGAAAGCTCACGTTGAACACACCTTGGTTGTTCACCTTTGGATGCAGCTCCCACCTTGAAACCTTTAAGGCAGAACCCAGAATGCAGCAGAGGTGATTGTCTTATATCAGTGGAATTACTGGAGAAATATGACCTGAAATATTATGAATTCTCTTGGCATTCATATTAGTGAAACAGATACCTGTCAGATAAAATTAATCGGTAACTTCTTTAAAAAAAAGAGTATAACCCATTTTAAATGGTATATGATTAATTATAGAATTAAGATGTTAAATTCCAGTGTGTTTATGACCTCACAATCCTTAACATACTATTCCATGCAGCTAAAAGCAGTCAGCTAGAACCAGTTTTTGAGATGAGATGGAAACTAACTATCTCGCTTCCCTGGCCCAAATAGAAATAGTAAGGCAATGTGATTTTTTTGTTTGTTTGTTTCAGGTTTATTTTTTTAAATCTTAAATATTTTGGATTTTTAGCTCTGTGTAAAAGGCGTGTCAAATCTATGAAGAGACATTATGCAAGCGAACTAGTCACAAAAGGAGAAATATTGATTCCCTTTATATGAGATACCTAGGGTAGTCAAATTTATAGAGATAGAAAGCAGAACGATGGTTGGTGGGGTGTGGAGGAAATAGGAAGGGGAATTAGTTTTTAATGAGTACAGAGTTTCAATTTGGGAAAATGACAAAATTCTGGAGATGGATGATGATGATGGTTGCACAAAAATGAGAATGCACTTAATACCACTCAAGTATATGCTTAAAAATGGTTTAAAAATTTGTTATGCTTATTTTTCCAAAATTAAAACAATCTATGAAAAGAGAAGCTTTTGGAAATAAATACAGTCTGATCCAAAACTTGGAAACAACACACATTTTTTTTTTGGCATAGTTGGTTCCACCTACGGTGTTGGCTATTTAGGAGTGCTTTACCTCGCAGTCTGATGGTAACACTAGAATGGTGACTAAATTCAGAAGGAGGCCAGTGTATCCAGTTCTGTGATCAGAGTCGATGTTGACACCTGGAAGCTAAGAAGAGAAGCATGTGTATGTCTCACAGGTGTTGTCATGAACCCCACATAGGGCGGGTAGCCTCAACGTTACCATCACCTTACTGTTTGTTGCCTGATGGAAAAAGCTGAGTGGAAATGTGACTGGAAAGTAATGACAATGTGAGCGTGCATCCAAGGTTGTATCTATGAAGCCAAAATGGCGGTCTTCACGGGTGTAGCCCTCACCTACGCTTAGGCCCTTCCCTTTGTGCAATGGGGAAATATTTCACAGCAGGCTGATCTTGCTGCAAACTTGATTCTGAGTGTGGATGTCGACATATAGCATGCTATAAACAACAAACGCTATTTGGGAGTCCCATTTGGTGTTAGGTGGGATCAATGTTCGTAGATACTGAATGGTTAATATTTGTCAAGAGAAGCTGCTTTCAATCCGTATATCCAGGTTTTGTGAAACCAGGTGCTGTCTCCTCCCCTCGGTTCACGTTTGATTTCTAGCAGGAGTTGCAGGAAGGAGGGAGGGGCAGCAGGATGGAGGGGCTGCAGGACACGGTGATGTACGCGTGCATCTCTCTGCTACAGTGCCCAAAACCGAGAACGAGGTGCCCTCGCCAGCCTCCTCTCATCACAGTAGCAACCAGCCGGCCTCGCTGACAGAAGAGAAGCGCACCCCGCAGGGCAGCCAGAACTCGCTGAACACGGTGAGCTCGGGCAGCGGCAGCACCAGCGGCATCGGCAGTGGCGGCGGCGGGGGCAGCGGCGTGGTCAGCACCGTGGTGCAGCCCTACGACGTGGAGATCCGGCGCGGGGAGAACGAGGGCTTCGGCTTCGTCATCGTGTCCTCGGTGAGCAGGCCCGAAGCAGGCACGACCTTTGGTGAGTGCTGAACGTGAAATTACCCAGGGTTTCCCACCATGCCTGGGAGTTTTTGTTCTCTTGCGAGTGAAAGCTGACTCAGACCTCACGTGCAGAAATGCTTTATAGCTTCTTGCTCTGGGTAATTAAAGACTTAATTGGAGATGGAGTTGATTTGGTAGCTTTTTCCCTTTTGAAGGTTGGGAATATTTGTTCAACCCTTTCAACTTCCACACTGAGAATGTGATCACGCATACACAACTTAAAGCATACATCAGATTTGCGTGAAATTTGAATAGCAGCCGGGCGCTGTTGCTCACGCCTGTAATCCCAGCACTTTGGGAGGCCGAGGAGGGTGAATCACTTGAGGTCAGGAGTTTGAGACCAACCTGGCCAACGTGGTGAAACCCTGTCTCTACTAAAAGTACAAAAAGTAGCTGGGCGTGGTTGTGCATGCCTGTAATCCCAGCTACCTGGGAAGCTGAGGCAAGAGAATCGCTTGAACCTGGGAGGTGGAGGTTGCAGTGAGCCGAGATTGTGCCACTGCATTCCAGCCTGGGTGACACAGCGAGACTCTGTCTTAAAAAAAAAAAAAAAGAAAAGAAAAGAAAAGAAATTTGAATAGGAACCCCTGGACAGCATACAGAGTCTACAGTTTTTGCCAAAGCAAGGCTTTTGAAAGGTCTTGAATAGAATAGCACTAATTGCAAGGGCCTCAGAATGGTCTTAAGAATGTCTTAAGATTTTTTACAAGGAGCATACGGCTGTAAAAATGCTCTAGGAAAAACAGAGGTGTAAGGAGTAAAAATACTACATGAGATGCTAGTCTGCCTCATCTGTGTTCTTTCTCTACTCTATCCCGATAGGAATTTTTTTTTTAATTTTAAATAATATTTTTACTGTTGCTTGATTTAAAGTCTGGTTAAAATCTGAGTTAAGAGTCATTCGATTTTCCTGTCTCGTCCAGACATTGAGGGTTTCAGCAAAGTATGGAGAAACACAGTTGTCACTTTCTCAGAAGGATTCACTCTCTTCTGGGTACACTAGCAAAGACCAATAGAAACCCAGATGATTGCAGAAACTAGTGATATATGAATCTGTTTCCCATTGCAATGGATTGATTATAGATGTACACTCCAAAAATGATCCACCTTCCTGATTGGGTAAAAAGTCATTTGTTATCTCCCAAGCACATTTGTTACTTACTATGGAATACAAGGGGAGAAGGGGAAGGGCTGTGCAGGCTGTGTGGGCTTTTCATGTACCTCAGCTCTATCCCTGAATGACTTATCCACATGGAAACTGGCTAGAATCAGCAAGGTGCTACAACCCTTTAGCATTCTCATCCAGTAGAGCTCACTTGGCCTCCATTTAATCTTGGTGTGTTGCTTCCTGCTGGAGCTGTCTCCCCGTAAGTTTTATGTTTAACAGGGGACAGTGACTCAGCCAGGTCTATGCATGTGTGGCTGCAGTAACAAACGCCTATTACTAACAGTGCTTTTTGAGCTACATTAATAAAGTCATCATAGCATGTTATGGATGGATGACCTGACATCAAAGCAAGGTTTTTTGGTTTTGTTTTAAAATTAATTTCAGAGACTTTCTTGCTTAATATAAAAATAAAGAGAAGGAAGAGGGGAGAAAGAAATCCCAAATTATTTTCTTCAGATCTACAGTTTGACTGTCTCCATGCATCCTGTGACGTTCCTAACTATTTCAGAATTGTCAGTTTCACCTTCTAGAAAGAAATAGCAAATATGTCAAGTGGCAGGTTATGTGTTATATAATGAATATTGTATTCACACTCACAATTTGGTCTTTGATTGTTTTCTTTTGGCTCTTACAACGAACAAATTAAACTTTCCCTAATACCTTGCATGAGGCTTCTGAGCTTTGCTGAGCTTTCCTCAGACCTGCTGTTCGATACCTTTGTTATACCAGTTGTCCTTGGAGATCAACTAAACTTAGTCAAGACCTTGAATTTGAGTATGGGAGCATTCCAGCACACCTACCTATTGTATTCTAATAGACTGTTAACTTTTAAAAATTATCTTACCTTGATGTTCCGTTCTGTGATACAAGCTCAGGCAAATCTGCTGAAATTCAAAGGAATTAAAGTGCATTTTCCCACACACTTTACCCTTAAGGTCCAAATTATGACAGAAGAGCCTACTCAGTTAGTTGTAATGTCCCTCATGTTATTTGTCACCCTTTCCAAAAGGTAACTCAACTGCATAACTACCTTCATAGTCCCCAGAAAGACAAATTCTTAAAGTAGGTGAATATGCATAAGAACTTTGAAACTCAATACATGATTAACTAGATTAACTAGAAATCCTATGTCAGGCCTCAAAGCCAACCACCTCTCTCTAGAAGTTAGCAATGACATGCAGTGCCTCAAAGTGCACGATAAACCTTTCTCTCCAAATGCACTTTTCTCGGTCTTTGATATTGTGGATGTGCAGTAACTGATGATGAGAAAGGAGATGATTAAAGGAAAAAGGGTGAGGAATGATTTGAACCTAGCTTTGGATCAATGTCCTCAGCCCGAATAGGTACTAGATTTTCATAGTCCTTTGAGGGGATTTTTGTGAGGCAGGAGAATGATTTCAGAGCTAATGAACCAGTCGGGCCACGCTCTGAAAGCACATAAGACTAGCTGCTTGAGCAAAGGTCCTAAAAGGAAAAATAAGCTTCAAGGTTGGGTGCTTTCTTGGCTCATCTCTTATAATTACACCCTTTTTCTAAAGTTTTCATCATTCTGGGGAGAAGGCAGAAAGTCTGAGTGTTTGTTCATCAGGTGTTTTCAGGTTGAATTTTTGGTGCTAGCAGACTCTTATGCCTCACCAGATGCCCAGTGATTATTTTTCTAAATGGAGAAAGAACAAAACATTGGCAGAAGCTTAAACAACAGCTGGCAAAAATGAAGTGACATGAACACAGAATGAGTAAAAGCATCCATCCCAGCCTTGGGTTTCACATTTGCAGTCCCAAAATAAGCAAACAGCCAGTTGTTTTGGGGCTCTTAAAAATCTTTGAAGTTGCCAACTATCCCAAATTTTGTAATTGGTTTAAGGAGGAAAGCTGGGGATTCCCCTAATTTTGAATCTGGAAAGGATGGCAGCAATGAATTCTAGTTTCAGGGCAGTAGCTCCTTATACAGACACCCTGAGTATTGCCAATGTTTTGACCATCGGTGCAGAGCTCTCCTTTAATAACATTTGCTTAATGCTTTAATTTATTAACACTTAACCTTCTCTTTCCCTTTTCAACCCTTTTTCTCTTCCCTTTGCTATATTCCCACGTAACTTTAAAAAAATTAAAACTCAATATCAAAGCAGGCAATGCATGTGTGGCTATGCCTCACAAAATAGGTCGGATTATTGAGGGGAGCCCTGCTGACCGCTGTGGCAAGCTGAAAGTAGGAGACCGGATCTTGGCAGTAAATGGATGTTCCATCACCAACAAATCCCATTCAGACATTGTGAACCTAATCAAGGAAGCGGGAAACACAGTTACCCTCCGCATCATTCCTGGGGATGGTAAAGTATACCTATTATCTCTCTCTCTCTCTCTTTTTCTCTCTCTCTGTCTCTGTCTTTTCCTTTTCTCTTTCTCTCTCTTTCATTAGTGTTCATGTAACTGAATAGTATTAATTTAGTGGCAGCTTTATTCATCCCTAACTAAATACACCCATCAGGTAAACGTGAGCCATTGTTACTAACCCATACCTCACCCTCTTATGTAATTAATCCTCTAGCCCTGTGACCCTGTGTTGCTGCAAATATAAAAGTTTCAGGCCAGGTGCAGTGGCTCACGCCTGTAATCCCAGCACTTTGGGAGGCCGAGGCGGGCGGATCATGAGATCAGGAGATCGAGACCATCCGGGCTAACACGGTGAAACCCCATCTGTACTAAAAATACAAAAATTAGCCGGGCGTGGTGGCGGGCGCCTGTAGTCCCAGCTGCTCGGGAGGCTGAAGCAGGAGGATGGTGTGAACCCGGGAGGCGGAGCTTGCAGTGAGCTGAGATCACACCACTGCACTCCAGCCTGGGCGACAGAGTGAGACTCCATCTCAAAAAAAAAAAAAAAAAAAAAAAGTTTCAGAAAAATCTTCACCCTTTCCTCAACTTATTTAGCTTTTTGTGTCCTTGTCTTCAACACTAAAATAGTTTTAATACAGGTGGTACAGATCCTCTGATATGTATAATATGAACTGTATTATATGGTGACATGAGAAAACCTGCATGGTGGCAATTCAGAGCCAGTACTATGGTTTTTTAGAATAAGTGAATATATCAAAGTTTTTTATTTAATGGGAGAATCTAAGAGTTTGTGTCTACTGGATTTGTCCCTAATTTTTGGATGTGAATGAAGAAAGAATGAAATCTCTATATTTTTGATAAATTGTATCTGCATTAAACTAGGCCTGTCCTTATTTGTTTGTGTGATTAGTTAAATTCAAATCTTTGGTTCTTTTATATAAGTGGTGATTCTGCCCCCCAGGGAACATTGGCATTGTCTGCAGTGGGTGTGAGTAGCATCTAGTTAGGTCAGACATGCTTCAAAACATCCTACAGAACACAGAACAGCCCTCACAATAAAAAGTTACCCAGCACAAAATACCAATACTCATTGTATTATTCATGTTTAATAAAAATTAAGTTGAGGCTGAATGCGGTGTCTCACGCCTGTAATCCCAGCACTTTGGCAGGCCAAAGCGGGTGGATCACCTGAGGTCAGGAGTTTGAGACCAGCCTGGCCAACATGGTGAAACCCCATCTCTACTAAAAATATAAAAATTAGCTTGGCATGGTGGCACATGCCTGTAGTCCCAGCTACTTGGGAGGCTGAGGCAGAAGAATCGCTTGAGCCTGGGAGGCGGAGGTTGCAGTGAGCCGAGATCGCGCCACTGCACTCCAGCCTGGGCAACAGGGCGAGACTCATCTCAAAAAAAAAAAAAAAAAAAGTTAAGTTGATACACTAAGGTCAGGAAGTATAGATCCTTTAGAGAATTAGTTCCTGAATATTCACTTTATTCTAAGCTGACTTTGCTCTTGGGAGGAAAGTGACACTTGTCCCAAAATGTTTAAATGTCTTTTTTCAGTCTTGCTATACATGTTGTAAAATATATATTCTAAAAGTGAGTATTTCTCAAGAAAAAATCTAGTTTATGAAGATAGTGTGATAAAAACTCTATGCCATATATCTATAAAATAAGAAAATTAGGGTTTCATCTGAAAGTTATTTACCAAATGAGTATTTTTATATACTAATTGCTAGAAAGTGAACTTTATAGTTCAAGATTTGAAAGGTATGGCCGGTGCCTTACGGAAAAGGTAAATGCAAAACCAAACAGTAAAAATTTAAAATTGTTGATTCCAAGAACAGAGAACTTTCTCTGCACCAAAAATATCCCACACTAAATGTGGAGGAAAACACTGGCCTCTTGAATGATGGTCTACTTGACCCTCCTTCAAATGCATGGTTAGTGACTTACCAACTGGTCTGGAGTTCATTCCACCAATTCAGCACTCTGGAAAGCTGTTACAATTTAGGAAAGTGGTCACAAGATGATAGAACATAGGTTCCTAATAGGAAGGATGAAGGAAGCCAGAAAATATAGTGAGAAGTGATTGAGAGAGCCAAATGCGGTCCAGACATCCCTCCTTTCATTGCACTTCATTTTATTGCGCTTTGCAGGTACTTCATTTTGTACAAATTGAAGGTTTGTGGCCACCCTGCTTCGAGCAAGTCTGTCAGTGTCATTTTTCCAACAGCGGGTGCTCACTTTGTGCCTTTGTGTCACATTTTGGTAATTCTCACAATATTTCAAGTTTTATTAGTATTAATTATTATTATATCTGCTGTGATGACCTGTGATCTTTGATGTTACTGTTGTAATTGTTTGGGGGTGCCACAAACCATACCCACATAAGATGACAAACAATAAATGTCATATGTGTTCTGACTGCTGCATTGACTGGCCATTCCCCATCTCTGTTCCTTTCCTTGGGCCTCCCTTTTCCAAGATAAAGCAATATTGAAATTAGGACAATAAATAACCTTACAATGGCCTCTAACTCTTCATATGAAAGGAAGAGTCACACATCTCTCACTTTAAATCAAAAGCTAGAAATGATTAAGCATAGTGAGGGAAGGCATGTCAAAAGCTGAGATAGGCCAAAAGCTAGATCCCTCATGCTAAACATTTATCCAAGTTGTGACTGCAGAGGAAAATTTCTTAAAGGAAATTAAAAGTGCCACTCCAGAGAACACATGGATTTTAAGAAAGCGAAACAGCCTTATTGCTGATATGGAGAAAGTGTGAGTGGTCTGGATAGAAAGTCAAACCAGCCACAACATTCCCTTATGCCAGAGTCCAATCCAGAGCAAGTTCCTAACTCCTCAATTCGGTAAAGGCTGAGAGAGGGGAGAAAGCTAGAGAAGATAGTTTGAAGCTAGCAGAGGTTGGTTCATGAGATTTAAAGAAATAAACCATCTCCGTAACATAAAAGTATAAGGGGAAGCAGCAAGTGCAAATATAAAACTGCAGCAAGTTTTCCAGCGGATTTAATTATTAAGATCATGGATGAAGGTGGCTACACAAAATGACAGATTTTCAGTGTAGACAAAACAGTCTTCTATTGAAAGAAGATGTCATTTAAGACTTTCCTAGCTAGAGAGGAGACATCAATGCCTAGTTTCAAAGCTTCAAAGGACTGGCTGACTCTCTTGTTAGGGGCTAATGCAGCTGATGACCTTAAGCTGAAGCCAGTGCTCATCTGGCTATTCTGAAAATCCTAGAACCTTTCAGAATGATGCTAAATGTACTCTGCCTGTGCTCTAGAAATGGAACAACAAAGCCTGGATGACAGCACATATGTTGTGCTGTGGTTTATTGAGTATTTTAAGCCCACTGTTGAGACCTACTGCTTAGGGGAAAAAAATTTCTTTCAAATATTACTGCTCATGGACAATACACCTGGTCACCCAAGAGTTCTAATGGAAATGTACAAGGAAATGAATGTTGTTCTCATGCCTGCTAACACAGCATCCATTCTGCAGCTCGTGGATCAAGAAGTCATTTTGACTTTTAAGTCTTACTATTTAAGAAATGTATTTTGTGAGGCTATACCTGCCATAGATAGTGATGGCTCTAATGGATTTGGAAAATCCATTTGGAAAGATTTGGAAAATCTTCTGGAAAAAAATTCACCCTTCTAGATGCCATTAAGAACATTTATGATTCATGGGAGACATGTTGACATTAACAAGATTTTAGAAGAGGTTGATTCCAACCTTCATGGATGACTTTGAGGGGTTTCGAGACTTCAGTGGAGGAAGAAACTGCAGAAGTTCCTTTGTGGTGGAAATAGCAAGAGAAGTAGAATTGGAAGTGGAGCCTGAAGATGTGACTTAATTGCCGTAATCTCATGATAAAACTTGAACAGATGAGGAGTTGCTTCTTACGGATGAACAAAGAAAATGGTTTCTTGAGATGGAATCTACTGGTAAAGATGTTGCAAACTTTGTGGAAATGACAACAAAGGGTTTTGATTATTAAATCAACTTAAGTTAATAAAGAGTGGCAGAGTCTGAGAGGATTGACTCCAATTTAAAAAAAAAATCTACTTAGGGTAAAATGCTATCAAACAGCAACATGCTGCAGAGAAATCTTTCATTAAAGGAAGAGCAAACTTCATTGTTGTCTTATTTTAAGAGGTTGCCACAGCCACCCAACCTTCAGCAACCACCACCCTGATCAGTCAGCAGGCATCAACATCAAGGCAAGACCCTCCATCAGCAAAAAAAGTTTACAACTCACTGAAGGCTCAGGTGATCATTATTTAGCAATAAAGTATTTTAAAATTAAGGTATGTAGTTTTTTAAAACATAATGCTATTGCACACTTAATAGACTATAGTATAGTGTAAACATGAATTTTATATGCACTGGGAAACCAAAGAATTTGCATGACTCACTTTACTGGAATACCTGCTTTTTTATTGCCATGATCTGGAACTGAACCCGTGATATCTCCGAGGTATGCTTTGTGTATGGATTTAGACACGTTTATCAACGTATCAAGGAAAGATATCAAACAGACTAACCCAAAAGAACGGGACCCAGGGATTGACTTGCTGGGTTTGTAATTGGTCAATCTTATTGTGGGAACGAGAACATCCAAAAGAAGGAAAGAAAGTACTCCCTGAGTGAAGAGCTTAGAAAAAGTTTGAAGTCAGTAAAGACATAAATACTCAGAAGCGACTTATTCTGCAGTGTAGATAGTAGATGTTGACTTAATTTAATAAAATACACAGCTGGGTGCGGTGGCACACGCTTGTATTCCCAGCACTTGTGGAGACTGAGGCAGGAGGATCACTTGAGCTCAGGAGTTCCAGGCCAGCCTGGGCAACATAGCGAGACGTCGTCTCTGCTAAAAATTCAAAACAATTAGCTAGGAGAGGTGGCTTGCACCCGTAGTCCAACTATTTGGGGCAACGGGCAGGATACGCAGGCAGGAGGATGGCTGGAGCCCAGGAGGTTGAGGTCAAGCTTCATTGAGCCCTGATCATGCCACTGCACTCCAGCCTGGATGACAGACTGAGACCATGTCTCAGAACAGACAAAATAAAATACCCTGGAAAAAAAACTTTTAAGCCTGAACACCAAAAATTATCATGCAAGGTGGATTATCCAATAACAGTTGGCATTATAAAGGCAATTTTAAAATTTAAATACGTAGGAAATATAAAATTCACATAGACATCTTGTGCTACCTTGGTTAGAAACAAGTAAACATAAAACTGGTACAACATAGTTGAGGATTGATATTTTTTAAGGCAATACATGTTCTGCTGAGCATGTGATTTCATCCAAGATGTTTCAGGAATTTGGTTGATATGATAAGCCTCTTCTCTAGTTACTTTGTAAGTGCCAGAAGCCAGGTAAAGGGAATCAAGTCTGGCAGAGGGTGAATATGTGATGCTCAATTTTTTTTTTTTTGAGACGGAGTTTCGCTGTGTCACCCAGGCTAGAGTGCAGTGGCATGATCTCGGCTCACTGCAAGCTCTGCCTCCCGGGTTCATGGTGATGCTCATATTTTAAGTGGGTCTGAGAAACAGCATTTTGGAAATTAGAGTTGAAGCAGGGGAGTTAGATTTCTCAAAAGATGTGGGAGATCCAGGAGGATTTTGCAAACCCCTAGAAGACAAAGAGTGAGCATTACAGTTCAGTGAAGAGATAATCACACTGGATCCACTTCCTTTCTGTGAAAGCGTGTTGGACATAGTTGATTCCAAGGTAAAATGGAGGTGCCTATGCCTCAGGTCTCTTTCAGATCTTTTACTCTAATATTTACTTCATCAAGTGGCCCAAAGACCATTTGTTTCATGATGTCTACAAGGAGACTGAAGGTCTTAACTCAGAGTGGTTTCTAAGCTCTTAGAAATCCATCACGTCTGGGGCCGGGCATGGTAGCTCATGCCTGTAATCCCAACACGTTGGGTGGCCAAGGTGGGCAGAATGCCTGAGCTCAGGAGTTCAAGACCAGCCCAGGCAACATGGCGAAACCCTGTCTCTACTAAAATACAAAAAATTAGCCAGGCATGGTGGCGCGTGCCTGTAGTCCCAGTTACTTGGGAGGCTGAGGCACAAGAATTGCTTGAAACCAGGAGGCGGAGGTTGCTGTGAGTCAAGATCATACCACTGCACTCCAGGCTGGGAGACAGTGAGACTGTGTCTCCAGAAAAAAAAAAGAATCCATCACGTCTGGGACACTGTTCTCGAAACCCCAGCAGGCCCTTTGAAAAGATGCTGTGTCCTTTGTGCAGTGCTTGAGTCTACTCTGAGTCCATTTCCATGTCTAGTTCATGCTATCTAATTCTTTGCTCTTGTCATCGGTAGCCTTATTCTTTCTCCAGTTTCACTTATCTCAGTCTTTAGTTTCCCTCACTCTGCTTCCCACATTTTTCTCTGACTTTTCCAACAAAACCTCCAAAATGTGATTCCTCTTTCCTTGGCATTATTGTATGTTAGAAGGTCTGGCAGGAGTGTTTTCACAGCCTTGGTCAGGCCAAGGTTGGGGGAGTCCTTACCTTCACTGCTTTGATTCTCTTTGGGACCAGGGTGGACAATGGGGGAGGGCAGAACCTTCTCTCCTGTGAGATATGGGCAAGGGATGAATGAATAAATACACAATGGCAGCACAGAAGGGCCCAGAGAATAGCTGAACTTACTGAATCTGAACTTGAAATCTAAGAAGTCAAACAACATTTGCATTGTATGGAGATGCCCCATGGAGTGGGAGAGAGACTTTAATCAGACAAGGACAGAAGATCCCTGAGCCAGGTAACATGGAACCATCAGATTGAATCAAGTTCAATATAATGAAAATCTTTAGAAGCTTAAAAATGCTTTATTTGAATAATGGTCCTAAATTTGCACTTCAGATCACTCTGATTCAAAGTATTTGCTTATGTAGGAGGTAGAGCTTGGCAACATATAGATATTGCTGTTTCCTTGGCAAAGGCATTAGAATAGTAAAAAGTCTCCCAAAACTTTTCAAATATTTATGGGATTCAAATTTTCCCATGCTGCCCTTAGATATTTATTACATACGTGTTTATCCAGTAAAATATTTACAACAGGAATAATTGTATCCTTTGTTGATTTGCTTGGCTTTCAATGTGGATTCCGTAAGGGGAGGCTGAGGATATTAATATGGGAACAAGGTTAGAATTGTAATTGCTTGTCACAGATAGATAGGTTGAAACCCAAGATGGAAGCTGCTGTTGAAAGAGTAAGTGCCGAGATTTGGAATAGTCCCTGGACAGGGCTGTGAGAGCTGGGATTTGCTTCTCTTGATACATGACTGCTATTGAAAGTGTAGTAATCTCCATTTTCACTCCTCTGGGAGAGCTAAAGTAGGTATAAACACTGTTTAATAAAGGATGTTGGGTACTTTCTGGAATTTGTCATAAAGTACCTAATCTGTCCATGTGCCTTGCAGTTTTAAAAGTCAAATAAATTGACACCTCTTTCTAATACTGTTTCTGGAGGGCAGGGAGACTCATACTCTTGTTTCAGGCCCTTCTTTTATATTTTTTCCACTGTAAGTGGTCAATTTTGCTTTGGGATAAAGCTCTTTTTTATAATGGGCTCATCTTTATATTTTAAAGCGCTAGAGAGCATTTCAGCAAATACAATCCTGGTTTAATTCCAAATGAAGAAGTAAAAGTTCATTAAAACAAGTATAACTTTATTGATAGTATAAAAACATCCTGGAAATCTAGGGTATACCTAAAATTATTTTGGTGCTGCTCTGAGGATGGCTTATAAAATCTAGCCATCAAAGCAGGGTGTTTCATATTTTAATTCATCTCTGATACTGCTTGGTGAAGTTGGTAGTATTTATACAGTAAAATAAAATTATTTCTTTTTTGAAAGGAATGTTCCAATTAGATATGATTTCCTCAATACCAACACATAATTCCTATGTAAACTGAAAACTAAAAGTTCACTGTCAGGCAGGTCCTGGGTTTAATTCCCAGTATCTCCACCTGCTGCCTGAGTGACCTTAGACGTATTACCCACATTTTCTACACCCCAGTGTCTTCATTTGTAAACTGGGGCCATAATTGCACCTATTTTATTGAGTGGTGAGAGTCAAATGAAGTATGTGGTAATGGACTTAGCACAGTGCTTGGCACGTTTAAACGATCATTAAATGGTGGTGCTTCATAGATTAAGATAAACAACAAATGAGGAAAATTCAGCAAGGTCAAATCGACATTTGCATGCTAAATGTTAATTTTACTATGCTTAAAATTAAGCTTCAACCCAAAAAAGAGTTTCACAGACATACAGATGAGGAAAAAAAATAGCAAATAAAGATAGGAATAAAAATAATAAAGGAATTCTGTGTATTGGGTGATTATCTCATCAAATTATGAAAGCAGCAGAAAAATAAAAATAGTTTGAGAATGGAATCTGATCTGCTCAGAAAACTCTGGCTACCAACAACACACAAGAACTGTAAAGAGGAAACTCTGTACAATTCAATGATTATAATCACTTTGATTACAAGGAGACATTCTTTTTAGTATCCTGATTGTGATTTCCCCATGGCCTGAACAACCTGGTGATTTCTGAGAGTCTCCATAAAATTAATTGCAATGAGCAATATGAAGTTTGCTAAAAGACCAATACACGTGTTTATGAAAGTTCTGGAGAGTCACAGCGATGGGCTATACAGCTTGTTTGTCCTATTTAGTGACACAGTGAGCGTACTTTATAAAATATCACTGATTCATCACCTTGGTTCTGCTGGTTAACTGCCCTCAAATGGGAGTCATATGAAGGAGCTAGTTTTCCTCCAAAAGCTCTGAAAATAATTTGCTGTTAAAATAGTGTCATTAAAATAGACGAACAATATGCTTTTAACATTATGATGACAATAATAAACACATGGTACCAAAAATATGCTAATCACTTCTGAGCAGATTTTGTGTGCCAGGCACTATTCCAAACAATCTTCTTGGATCATCTTTGCCCCAATTTCCTTAGATAATTCTCTTATTCCCAATGTGCACATGAGAAAACTGAGGCACTGAGAATTTAAGTAACTTTGCTTAAGTCCCATCCAGGAAATTGAAGAGCATAGAATGCAAAGTCAGATAAGACAGTCTGACTCCAGAATCTGACCTAGTCACCATTGTGCTAAACTGTCTCCCAGTAAGCCTGAGAAACACCACCTCCCCAGCTTGGACGGTCACAGGCATATTGGTGTAGTAAAGACTCAGAGGAGTGCATAGGAAATGATTGGTAAAACAGATTTTGGGAAACATTGTCCCAAAACATGAATGGGATTCACCTAACAATTCACTTGATTTAGTTATTTTCTTCTTACTCTTGTGCCTTAGCTAGAAGAATAATGGGCTTTTATGGCTGCAGTAAATTAACTGTTGAAATCATATTTCGACTTTCTCCTTTTGCAGAGAGCTTAAATAACTTATACAAGGTCTCATAGTAATAAAAAGTAGTAGCTGTAATAAATGTGTATTGAGTGCTTATTGTATGTCAGGCACAGAGCTTAAACATTGCATATACTTTTATCCATGAGAGGGGAATTATTGTCATCACCCCATTTTAACAGATGAGAAAAATAAGGCACACAGCTAATGAGTAGAAAAAAAAGGTGATTTGATCCCAGGTCTGAATCTCAAGCCCATGCTTTTAACCACTATGTGTCATGAAAATAAAATAGCAGGAAGCCGGACCAAAGCTGAGTAAGATCCTTGGGAAATGTAAATGGAAGATAGACCACAGGTAGTTGGGATTTGTGGGATGTCTTTTGTTCCAGGACTCCAGTGGAAAGATATTTATTATAGGTATCTCAGTTTGGAATAGTTAACATATTTTCCCATATAATAGTTAAATGTGATGGGAAGATACATGTATTCAGTAAACACGAAAGTGCCTACTATAAGCCATAGGTCTCCTGGTAACTTCTAGATTTGATGGTGCACTGAATTAAATGGGCATGCACAGGTGAATCTTATAATGGAACCTAACACCACATTTAGCATTTTCTTTGTTAGAAAATGTATGACGAGTTTCAGTCAACCTACAATTAAATATTAAAAATACAACTTGCTCATAGTTGGTTGCTACTTGCCTTGGTCTTAATGAAGAAATTATTAGTAAAGAACATATAGCTATTACTATAGGACTTTTCATGAGTGATACCAAACAAGATCTGTCAAGAGTTCCATATTTTCAGGTGTGCTTTATTAAAAGCAGTGGGAAAGAAAGTGGATATTATATGTGTGTTTAACAAGTTGTTAGTACACTTCTGATTTTAATATTCAGTTGAGGAAATTAAGCCGACTCACTAAATATTGCTGATAAATTGCAGGAAACATGGGTAGAGACATTAATTATCAGACTTTAAAGTTCTGGAAGAGAATTCTGCTGTGGTGCAGCACTTTGATGGGACTGCCTTTTTTCAGTGGCAGGGGAGGAGTGAGAAACATATACCTTGGCTAGAATTTTAGAGCAGTGTTTTCTTTGGCAAACTCTGTTTTATTTGTGGAGGTGTCTGTTTGGGAGGAGGGTCATGGGGACATACATGACCCACATCAGAGAAGATCTTAAAATGGTTTATTAAACTCCTAATTGTCTAGAAATTCAAGTCAGACTGCTTGAAATGGGGACAGAGAAGTCACACTTGTTATTCAGATACAGGGCTTCTGCACACCTCCTGGCTGGAGGATGTCTTCTCTGGGGTCTTCATTTCTTTATGCTCTGTCCCTCTTTGCAGAGTCCTCGAATGCCACCTTGCTGACCAATGCAGAGAAGATTGCCACCATCACCACCACACACACCCCTTCTCAGCAAGGGACCCAGGAGACAAGGTCAGACATGACTTTGGTTTCCTTTGTTAAAGGGGAAAAAAGTAACTCCCAGCATGACAATATATGTCCTTGATTCTTTCTCAGTTTGCTAATGGGTTGCTCTTATATTTATTTCTTTCACTTTGGCAGGAATACCACCAAACCAAAGCAGGAATCTCAATTTGAGTTCAAAGCACCCCAAGCAACACAGGTGAGCACCATGTCTCTTTTTTCTCTATACTTTGCACATTTCCTTCCAACTTTCTCAAGCTACTTTTATGGGATATTTTTTGAAGCACCTTTAATTTAAAAGAAATAACCTTTTGTGAGGTGATTTACCAAAAGTATACTTACATTTGATTGTCTAGGAAATAACATTTTATTTTACTACCTTAAAATATTCCTAGATAGCCTTTTCTAGGGGAAAAAAAATGAAAAGCAGTAATTGTCACAAAGATCGGCAGTTAGAGAAAGCAAAGCAACCAATATCTACTCATAGTATTCATAAACATGCTTCTGCCAATGTCTTTTTGATAAGGTGTTTTTCAGGCTTGAGAATTTAAGGTGAGATCCATAGACCAAAATGCCTGTCCTCAGGATGGCGAGGGAGAGTGTGAAAATACTAGCAGGTGAAACAAATTTGAGGAACTTTGGGTGATGCAAAATTAAACAGATTCCTTTTATTATTATTATTATTAAGAGACGGGTCTCACTGTGCTGCCCAGACTGGACTGAAACTCCTGGGCTCAAGCAATCATCCTGTCTCAGCCTCCTGAGTAGCTGGTATTACAAGTGCCCAGCTGGGTTCTTTCTTTACTGGTTGCCTGGGGGCTTTCAGTTGTCCCTTCATAATTTTCCTTGATCAGGATTTGGAGAGGTTTTGTTGGTATCCTCATGATGGGCGCAGCCAGCATTTATTGGACACAGGTCAGGGAGGCTGGGCATCCAGCAGCCAGGTGGCTGGTATCATGTAATGAGGAATTGTCCTTCCCCAAATGCAAATCACAGCCTCACTGATTAAATTTTAATCCACATATGTTATAATAAATACACAGATGCATATAGACATGCTCATAACTGTTTTCAAATTCTGGATCTGTGACTTCTGAGATTAATGAGGATGAATCAAGATTATTAATAAACAAGAGTCACCAAGAGGGGGATAGAGATTGTGCCTTTTTGCCAAGAATGTTTAGGAAGGGTCCTATGGATATTAGTTCTCCTAGAATGATTGCATTTAATTTCTTTAAATAGGAGCAAGATTTTTACACTGTGGAACTGGAAAGAGGAGCCAAGGGATTTGGCTTTAGCCTTCGAGGAGGCCGAGAGTATAACATGGACCTCTATGTTCTGCGCTTAGCAGAGGACGGTCCTGCGGAGAGGTGTGGAAAGATGAGGGTAAGTGGAGAGAGGAGTCTGGGGTAGGTGCAAATAAACCATCTGCAGTGAATTCTTGTCATATATGGTTAGAATGTTCATGTTCATAAGAATTACATTTTCTGTAGCTTTCATGATTCTCTTAAGTGCATGACTCCTACCCTACCAAATATTTCTGCCTAAAGCACAATTAATTATAGATGCTAAAGTTAGGTGAACACTTCCAACTCTTTGGGGTTGATATAGGGAATAAAGGATTTAAATTACTTTCAAATATATTAAAGTAGATATTTTTCAGAGCCCATTTCTGTAGTTTTTGTGCTTAATGTCATGGGGCAGGCACATCACTTGACAGGAATTCTGGGGTACCCTGGGATGCTTAGAAAGCAGGAAAGCCATATGGCCCTGTAGATTCTGGGCAGTGAGGTCTACTTATCCTCTAGCTGGTTACCAGTGGTCTTACCTTAGGCTCAGAGACAGCAAGTCTACTCTCTGCCTTAGCAAAGAGCCAGGGCTCTGTGGCATGAATATTCAGAGTTGCTCTGTAGTAAGAGCTACAAATTTTTAATACATAAATGCCAAAAGTCCACTCTGCTCTGTTTCGCTAATATCTGTTACTGTAGATGAATGTGCTGTTCTCCTGGGCAGATTAGATGATTAAGAAAACATAAATCATCTACCCATAGATAGGTCACATAGATTGGGAATTGCCCATGGAGAGCCATTTACAACAAATTAAAAGAAATCAAGACAGTCAGGCCAGGAAAGGAAAAAAGTGAATGCAGTTGGGCCTGAGCAGAAAAAGGGAAAAACTGATTAAGGGTGAGGATCGTAACACTTGCACTTAAGCCACAATCTTGATGTTTAAGTTTCTTCAGAGTGAATTTTTTAACATTTAAAATTGAGAAGGTAGAGCATTGAATGTGTTTTAAGAAAATTAAACAGTGAAAAATGTAGTAAAAATACAGTGTCCAGGGCCAAACAGTATACCACTTTCTCTCATATTCTTTTCTTTTGCATGTATATATTCAAGGGGAGATACATGGTGGTATATATTTTTTTTGTTTGAAATTTCAGATATAAGGAATTTATTTTCCCTTGCCTTTTAATCACTTTAAAAAGTTAATTACCTTAAATTACTTTACTTTAAATTACTTTAAAAATTTAATCACTTTAAAAAGTTAATCAAATGAAATATTATTATGCTACTTTGTATAATGGTGTATAGTTTACATGACAGGTTTACATGTATTACCTGATTTGATGCCAGCAGCTTGGTAGGTGTGAGTGGTATTATCAGCCTCTTCTATAAGTAAGAAAGTAGACTCCAGGAAGTTAAAGTACTGGGAGCAAATCAGTTACCAAATGATAGGATTCAAATTAAAGACTGTAGACTTGAAAGCCAGTGCCATTCCTCCTCTTTTTAGAATATAAGCTCTATTTGAGTGGGGATCTGCCTCGTCTTATTTATTCTTTTATTTCCAGTGTCTAAAATAGTGGCTGACACAAAGTGAATGCTGCATTCAATATATCAGTCAGGATTATGGTCTCATCTGAAGTCTCACCTGGGGAAGGGTTTGCTTTTTAAGCTCACTCACATGGTTGTTACCAGGATTCAGTGCCTTATAGGGCAGTCCCTCATTTCATTATCATGGGACTCCAGAGGATAGCTCATAACATGCATCAGGGCAAACAAGTGAGAGAAGAAAAGAGGGCAAGTAAGACAGATGACAAAATCGTTTTATGACCTGATCTTTGAACTGATATCATGTTTGCCATATTCTGTTTATTAGAAGCAAGTCACTTGACGTAGCTCACATTCAAAGGCAGGGGGAGGTTACACAGGTTGTGAATGCAAGGAGGCAGAAATCATGGGAGCCTTCTTAAAAGCTGCCTACCCCAACCATTAACATGCCCTTACTGCTTTTTCCCCCCCTTTCTCATGTAATTTGGCATATATGTAGTTTTCTAATTTTTTAAATTGTCTTTCCCTCTTTAGAATATAATCTCCATGAGGGCAGGGATTTCTGTTTGTTTTTGTCACTGCCACCTCCAAAGCAATAGATGTTCTGCCACGTGCTTAATAAACATTTGGTGAATCCGTACATGAATTTCAAATCTCACTTAGTTTTCTTTTGCTTTGGCAGATTGGTGATGAAATTTTAGAGATCAATGGTGAGACCACCAAAAACATGAAGCATTCTCGAGCTATAGAACTGATTAAGAATGGTGGCCGCAGAGTTCGTCTGTTTCTGAAGCGGGGAGACGGCTCAGTACCAGAATATGGTGGGTCAAACTATGAAAACATTCCTTCCTTCCCTGGCATGACTCCATGAATTTGTCTCCAGAACGGCAGCAGGAAAGTCTTTTTTGTTTCCCCTATTCACCAGTGTCTTACCAGCCTCTCGCACCATGTGATTATTTGCCTCGCTTGTTCTGAAATCTCTACACATTTCATCCTTTTGCTTGCTTACGTGGACTGGGGCATGGCCTAAGACAAGATCTTTATAGCCCCCTTTCTGATAATCAGAGAGAACGTTTTGTCTAGTCCGACCAAGAGCGAAGGAATGTTTGTTTGTACTGTGCCAAACTGTTCCTCAGATCCAGTTGTTAGCACAAAATGACTATATACTCCTTTTAAGAAGCAGGAAAGCAGGTTTCCTGAGTGATATGTTGAGGCACAATTATTTTTTCCTTTTTGGTTACTTGGTGTCTTTATTTAAGAGGCATGAAATTTTGAGAGATTTGGGGGCTTTGCTCACCTCCTTTATGCTCTGTATACAACACTTCTCCATCCCCCAACTGGTGTCTTACCCCAAATCAGACCATCTGAGCCCACTACTATCAAACAAACAAACAAAAACTGTTAATATATTAGCCATAATGTTTTTAAATGATAAAGGATGAAATAAATTCCCAGTGCTCATCATGAGGGAAACATGTGACTATACCTTTCCTATGAGGAAAGCCAGGTTATACATAGAGTTCCTTTGTCATATCTTTAGACTTGATTTGAGTAGACAGCAATGATCTTTACATAGCTTAGTGTTCTGATGGCAAAATATTGTATATGATAATAATTATGTCCTATTTATTTGAGATTTGTGTTTAAAATTAAAAAAAAAAAAAAAAAGAAGCTATGCCCTAGATGTAGGGCTTTTTTTCCCAACCAAAGGTCTACAAAAGTTTCTATAGAAACTGTGATTGAATGGTCCCCAGATACGTTGGTCCCCTTTATTAGGGATTTATCTATTATCACCCTCTTTTCTGAAAGTCATTCTGCACAATTCTCAGTTGCATTTTGGACTTGATGAGATGTTTAATTCAGATGCAGCTCAAGGAGAAGGATAGCTCCTTGGAGGGCCAGCCTTCCCAGGTGTTGGACATTTGTACAGGTGCAAAATACGAGGGGTCCGAGGTACAGGGGGAGGGTGGGTATTAGACAAGGCCCCTATAGACATGGCCAACCACAGGGGAAGTATTTTGACAACATTAAGATGCCGTGGCTGTGCACTGTACTGAACTTCTGACCATTAGGTGTATTGATACCACTGAAACTGTGTAACATCGTCTCCCTTTTCTGTCTTCCCTATGCTTCTGTTGGATGTGATATTTCATTTGAGAGTCATCGTCAGTAACCTGTGTACCTTCTCAAAACCTATGTCTGTTGCACTGAGGATGAAAATCCAACACTAACAAATGTTCTTTGGGCTAAAAATAAAGATCATTTAAATACATGGTTTTCCAAGAAGGGTTGAACCTGCCAGGGTTGTGCTACTGTAATGTCTCCATGCGTCACTTGGACTAAATCTCTCTAATTCCATTGATTAGAGTCACAAATGGGTTATAATATGTTAAGTTCCAATTTTTTTCTGACTTGATTGGAACCTGCTTCTCTGTGAGGCTATTTTTGTAATGAGTTTTTTGTACTTAATTTAACTGCCGCGGTCTTTGGTGGGGGTGGGAAGGGATTTTGTTCTTTTGTTGTTTATTGTTAATGCTCTCCTATGCCAGCCTGTCATTGTTCCAGTTGTTTGAAAAAACAAAACAAAACAAAACAAAACAAAAAAGGATGCATTCATTGTCTGGGTTCTCGAGTCACCTTATGGCTGTCTAAAAATGTCACTGTTCCGATTGCGGTCTCTGCAGCCTTATTTGAGTGTTGCCTTAGACTGTCTGACTGGACAAATAAACTCTCTTTGCCCTATGTTAACAAATGTAGATTTTTTTTTCTTTCCTCTGTGTTATAGGGAATCTAAATGTTCAACTTTTTCTCTTTCTCTCTTTCTCTTTCTCTCTGACTGTTCTTGGTGCTGGGCCCTCCCTTCCACAGCGATGATACCTCCTAATATCGCTGCATGTATGAGAAATGAAAAGCTCGGGGAGGCTTGCTTCTACCTTATGGGCCATAATCAAACTACGGTTTGTAGCTCAATCAATACTAGGTGTTTCTGTGCTGTGGCCTAATTTCCTCATTGCTTCTGCTTAGCTCTGTTTTGATATGTTTGGCAATTCATTCTGAGCACCCTGCGTTCTTTGAATTGTAAGTACAACGCTGACCCTGTTGAAGTGTTGCCTTCCCTTGTCTTAAAAGTAGGCATAAGAATCCACTGGTGATCCAAGTGCCTTCCTGTATCCACATCTTCAAATGACCTTTGTTAAGAACCTGTTCTTTGTTCATTCTCGTAGCCAACCCAGTATTTAGAAAGAATGAACCTTGTATCATGGAGCCCTGTATCATAGGGCTTTGCTAGATAGGAAGACGAGATTTCCTGCTTGGTCAGGTATCTCTTTGCAAACTGCAGTCCATGGGCCCAATCCTGTCCATAGCCTGTTTTTGTAAGTAAAGTTTTATTGACACATAGGCACGCCCATTACTTTTGTGTTGCCTGTGTTTTTATACCACAGTGGCAGAGCTGAATAGCTGTAACAGAGATGGTGTGGCCCAAAACACCCAGATTATTTACTATTGCCCTTTAGAGAAAGTTGGCTGACCCCTGCTTTTGGCTTTTCACTTGCTTTTTGTTAAAAACCCACTCTAGGTTTTGGGAAGTTGTCATGAAACAGGTTAATTGCTAAATATTGACCTTGTTGGCTCATGAAAGATCCTTAAAGAGCCCCAGTGACCCCTTAGTCTCTGACTGTCATACAAGTCTGCCCTCCAGACTGCAGTGCCTTGTTTCAGGTGCTTTGCTTGGAATGGTGTCATGTGGATGACTTGTTGGGTTTAGTTGCAACAAAGCATCCTAGCTTTGAAAAGAGCTCTCCTCAATTCAGGACACTGCCTAAAACATTTGCACTGTCATTTCAAATATTGAATAATGACAAATAGGGGCCATTATGGGCTGCCCTGCTTTTAAACCTGTAGAAACCTTGATGTTATAGGAAGCAGCCCAGTGACTCCAAGCTCTTAGATGTCATTATGACTGCCTCCCATATCATAAAGAAAAAGTGCCTCTAAACCAAAAATTGTATTTGACCCCCATCCAATCTCAAATGTGTACCTAGCAGCTTCTCTTCCCCTACCTTTTATCTATCAGAAAACACCTTTTAAAAACAGTTCCTTATTTTTTAATGTGTGCAAAAGTAGAGAAAGTAGTTGAATAATACAGATAGAACAGTTTAATGGGCCCTTGCGTACATATCCCATTTGCCAGTCATCAACATCTGGCCAGCATGTTGCCTCTGTAATCCCCTTTGCCTGCTACCCTGGATTTTTTTTTAAATAGAAGTATACTTCTGCATATGGTAAAATGCATAAATCCTGAATATACAGTGCAGTAGATTTTTCACTTCTGTATGCGCCCATTTAATCACCACCCAGATAAGATGTAGATGATTCCTGCCCTGCTCCAGAAAGCTTCCCAGGTGCCCCTTCTTCACATCAATACCCTAAATTATTTTTAAGTAAATCAAAACAAGTATTCTTTAAAGCAAAGAATATTTTCTTGGGGGTGGGAGAGGGGTGGGCGCAGGGGAAAAGGGTTGGGGGGTGGGAAAGGAAGAACAAGGGATAGCTACAGAGAGGAAATTTTCATGCCTCTAGACAGACTATTTGGATTGTGCCTTTAAAGACTCAAATCATGACTGATTTTTGTCAGTTCTTTAATGATCTATGTCTCGGGTATGGAGAACATTCAGTCAGCCAGACGCTGAAAGCCACAAGTACTAGTTTTTAACCCTAACTACGTGCAGTTATCCTTAAATTAACAAGATTCAGTTGGCTTTGAGTCTGACTGCTTTAACAGTTGTTTGCTTGTTGTGACTAATGAGGTCTCGAGTGTGGGTGGGAACGGGGACAGGAGCCGAGGGACCTTCGTACCCAACTGTTGCTCTCGTTTATTTTCCTGGCAGACCCCAGCAGCGACCGCCACGGCCCCGCCACCGGTCCACAAGGTGTTCCGGAAGTGAGGGCCGGGCCCGACCGCCGGCAGCATCCGTCATTGGAGTCCAGTTACCCACCCGATCTTCACAAATCATCACCACATGGGGAAAAGCGGGCACACGCAAGGGATCCGAAAGGCAGCAGAGAGTATAGCAGACAACCCAATGAACACCACACCTGGAATGGGACTTCGAGGAAACCCGACAGCGGGGCATGCCGACCCAAGGACCGGGCGCCGGAGGGACGGAGGGACGCGCAGGCCGAGCGCGCGGCAGCCGCCAACGGCCCCAAGAGGCGGTCCCCAGAGAAGCGGAGGGAGGGCACCCGCAGCGCCGACAACACTTTGGAGAGGAGGGAGAAGCACGAGAAGAGACGAGACGTCTCTCCGGAGCGGAGGCGAGAGCGGTCACCCACCCGTAGGAGAGACGGCTCCCCCAGCCGGCGGAGACGGTCTCTGGAGAGACTCCTGGAGCAGAGGAGGTCCCCCGAGCGCAGGAGAGGGGGCTCGCCCGAGCGCAGGGCCAAGTCCACCGACCGGAGGCGCGCACGCTCCCCCGAGCGCAGGAGAGAGCGGTCCCTGGACAAAAGGAACAGAGAGGACAGAGCCAGCCACCGAGAAAGGGAAGAGGCGAATCTGAAACAGGATGCCGGCAGAAGTTCCAGACATCCCCCGGAGCAGAGAAGGCGACCTTACAAAGAATGTAGCACCGACCTCAGTATCTGAGATGCTGAGTCACATTCCAACCTTTACCGTGTCAAAGGTTCTAAGAGGAAAGTCACAAACCTGAAATTATTTAGTTTCTTACCTAATGAAGCATCTGACACCTGGTGATCCTATGAATAACAACAAACATTTTATGCATTTGAAATCTTATAAGAAAAAATATATATGAAAAGTATTGTGCCTGATGTATCATATTAAAGAAAGTATTTTTAAATGCATACTTTTTTGGAAATTATTTGCCAAATGCTGGCCCAAAGGGATATAAATTTTGTTTCTACGTAACCTGTAGAATCGTCAAGAATTGTTCCCGTTTTTGGGCAATCTTTTTCTCTCCTGGTTAAATGGGGCTGTTGATCATTTTCTCTAAGTAAGGGAATTTATTGATTAAGTTTAATTAATTTGATATAGACTGTCATGTAGTGATATAGTGCTATACTGTAGTCGGAAGTTTTTCTTAAAAGCAAAGAGCAAAAATGCAAAGTTTTATTTGTAAAAGCTGAGGACCCTTGGGGATGGATTAGGTTTGCCGATGATCCTAAAAGTAAGCAAACTCTATGACAAGACTACTATTGCAAATGAAGGATATTTATAGCTAAACTGCGCAGCACAAAGAAGTTTTATATTGTGAGTTATAGTTGGTTCAGAAAACAGTTTGTACTCTCCCTGGCCCAGGAAGGCACGGAGACAAAAATGTCGGCCATCTTTACCCAAATACAGCCCAAGCACAGACAGTCAGGTTCGTGATCATCTCCGACATCTGATAAAATCTCATTGAAGGCAATGCCATCACAGCTTTGCTCAATTACTACGAGGAAGAGACAACAAGCATCTTTCGTGTTGTCTCGTCTGATTGGAGGCTGAATAGTAGATGGAATGGGGGACAGTGTGCCTGGTGTGAGGAAGACGTAAGATCCCCAATTTGGAGAGCATGCCCGCCTCCCTTTTAGTAGAAGCCCATGGTTGCCCTTTGCCAAACTGGGGAGGAGGCAATGAGCCTTGGTGGAAGGAACCTCTCTGTTGATATTTAAAGAAGTGAGGGCTGTGGGTATTCATTGTTAGAAATGCCAATTTCACTTTGAAACCATAGTCCAAGTCTCTAGGTTGGTAGAAGGGAAAGGAAGGAAGTGGTCCCAGTGGTTCTAGATCTGGTTGGGAAACTTCTGCCTCATGACTCTGTCCTTTGAGTCCTTTGGACAGCAGCACAAAACATAACAATTTTTATTTTTAAACAGACCCATTCTTTTTGATCCCACAGGAGCTGTGGTTGGGTCGGCCGTAGCCCCGGGATGTGGTTTAAGTGGATTACTGCCTAGCTGAGCCAAAATGTTTGCTTATACCTGTTGGACCACTACAGCAAACCGCTGCTTACAGTGCATTGTGTATTTCTGTAGTACTGTTTTGCATTTTCCATACAGACAGAAAACTTTGCAAGTCAATCACTGTTGTTCCCATGGTACTGTAAGAAAAAAAAAAAAGGAAAAAGAAAAAAAAAAGAAAACCAGCCAATCATTGCGTGTACAGAGCTAAAAATTGTAATTAATAGAGCCTGTTGGGAAAAAAAAGAAAACAACTGTTGCCTTTTTTTCTTGTATAAAAGAGAATTTATGACAAAATTTAGCTGTGAGGAATGTGATATGTGTTTATATTTCTGAATATGGAACAAATTGATTCATGGGGATATATTTTAATGTAAACTAAATCAGGTATGTAAAGTTGTTTTAAAATGGGAGACTATATAAGTAATTCTCTAAAGCTTTAGTTGGTTTGAATATCATCATTTCCTCCATGGTGAGCCTGCTTGCGAATTATTAAGCACTTGTTTGCATTCTCTGTTCTTCACTCATTTATTTCTTGCAGTGTGCTATGGACTTAATGCTCTTTCTGTATTGATGAAAAGCAGTATGTGGGCCAATCTTTTTATAAAACACTATGCATATATAAATATTACATTGTTCATAGCTTTATTTGACTTATGGGTTTATACATAACATTAGAATGAGTAGCTGTAGTTGTGTGGACATTTATAAAACAAGTTCCTTTCCTGGAACAGACACAATATACATTCTGTAGCTAAAAAGGAGGGAAAAGTCTGTGAATGCTATTTTTATTATTAAAGTTTTCCATACAAAGCATACATTGAGCTGTAGTAAGGCTGAGGAAGAGTACAACTGAATAATGATGTTCTTTTTCATCAAGTTCCTAAGAGCTGACTTGGAGATTTTATTCCCAGGGCTCCACTGCTAGGATTCTTCTCACTAGTTCTAACAAAATCTGTGATGTTAAATGACTGATGCTCTCAATTGTGATCCAGAGTTTTAAATAAATGAAATCAAGGTGGATTTTGGGAATATATCCTGAAGTTAACATCTTGATGTCCTTCTTGTTGTAAGATGATATTTGACAATTTAAAATCTATGTGCTACCCACCTGGGCTTGTCTCAATCCGTGGACTTTTTGGTGTGGCAGTTTCACCTGAATTCCACACATCAGATTTGTTTGGAAATATTGTACTGTACAGGGACTATGCATTATGCAGAAAGATATAGTTTTCTTTGAACTGCTGTAACCTTAAATTGGAAACTGATTCTTGTGAGCCTACTTTCCTTAATCCCGCCGCCCCCCTCCCCCACTTAATGTAAATGTCTTGATGAGAGATAATGGATGAGTATTTTGTATGATGAAATCAAATGATTTAGGAATTTGTCTCCCTCCGTTACACAGTTGATGCCTGAAAGAATGTTGGGGGGGGGAGGACTCAACACCCTAATTGTATTTTTTAAGTTTCTTTTGTGAAAGATTTTTTAATGCATTTTTACTGTAAAAATACATGGAAATGTATGCATTCCACAACCACTATTGCTTCTGGATTGATATCTTCCTTGTCTCTATGTTGTCTCAAATGCATCAGGGTCAAGTAATCAATTGAGGGCCCCTGACTCCTACTTGATGAAATGCCGTTGTGTTGAAAGAGCAGGATCTACGCCATTGCAATAGCATAGTGCCTTGCTACTCAAAGTGTGGTCTGTGGACCAGCTGCCTCATCATCACTGAGGAGCTTGTTAGAAATGCAGATTCTCAGCCCTACTCCAGACCTGCTGAGTCAGAATGTACATTTAATAAGATCCTCAGCTATGCCGTATGCACATGAAAGTTTAAACAGCACAGCACAGTATAGCACAGAACCCTGATAATAAAACAAATCCTGCCAAGCTAAGAGCTTCATCACTTCTGGTGTGATTCTTGGGCACATTCCTTAACCTCCTCTGAAGCCTCCATTTCCTCATCTGTAAAAGGACATACTTCACAGAGCTAAGAATAGATACACATCTTTGGCAATCAGAAGAGTCCTCAGTAAATGACACAAACTTTTTTTTTTTTTTTTTAATTGAGGAAGATTTCTGCGTGGCAATGAGTACTCTACTCTTTTTGTTGTCCTGGTTTATTTTCCAATCAAAATAAATGAAAAAAACTTTTTTTTTTTTTTTTTGAGACAGGGTCTCACTCTGACGCCCAGGCTGGAGTGCAGTGGCATGATCGCAGCTCACTGCAGCCTCAACCTCCCAGGTTCAAGTGATCCTCCCTGCTCAACCTCCCGAGTAACTGGGACTGGAGGGGCATGCCACCATGCCCAAATAATTTTTGGTATTTTTATAGAAATGGGGTTTTGACCTTTTGCCCAGGCCGGTCACAAATGCCTGGGCTCAAGCAATCTGCCCAACTCAGCCTCCCAAAGTGCTGGGATTACAGGCATGAGCCACCGTGCCTGTAAGAAAAAATTATTTTCTCACTCTATTAAAATGGGGAAGAAGGCCTTTTAATTATGAATAGTATAGTACATACTATTCAACAAAATACTACACTTAACCGTTGCTGAGGAATATGAAACCAAAATGCTGTGCTGTGAAAACTGAGACAAAGTCATCTCTAAGTCTAACTTCAGGAGGTAGATGTGTGTGGAATTAGATATACTCCCAAGTCACACTAGATACGAAAGTTAACCATTCTCAAGTGACCTAACATTCATGGGGGTGGATCAGGTAGTGTTGAATAACTTTCCAGTTTCCTTCACACAGTTTTTGGTTGTTCCTTTTTATGACTTAGTGTTTGGGGTTTTCCTCCAGGACCTAAGCTCCTGGGCATTCAAAAGGCATTTTGTTGAATAGTACGCCTTCCTCCAACCCATCTCCTTTGCTGTATTTTGCTTTGTCACCAGGATGGTAATTATGAACTCTGCTCACTTCCCTAGTATCTCCTTTATAAAAGATGGCATCTCAAAGTGGTCCCTGGCTTAACCAACAGTTGAAGCTGTTTGTAAAGCCCTTATGTCATGCCAGTTCTTTGCCCGCCGTAAACAGCCACACCAAATGTGCAGAGACTCAATTATGCCGTCAGGATTTTTCCAGCTGGGGGCAATCCGAGACCACCTTTGGTGGCCTGCATTAATCATAAAAGGAAAAGCCCTTTCAAGTTCCTCCAAGCGATTTCTCCTTTGAGGCAACACCATCAGCATCGTGGATGTTTAGCACAGTGAGATCCAAGTGCTTTGGCAATACAAATCATTAGAGGCTTATGTGAAGGGAAATGCCCTCTCCAACACAATGATTTAGGGTGTTTTTTGCAGGAGTGGATCTTCTGTGAAAATTGTTTGACTACTTCCTCCCACCCCTAAGTGATGTCTTTATGCATTGTGGTCATTGTCAGAGGCAAGAGGAGTGTGGCTTTCCTTCATTAGTGTAGTTATTAGGTGTCCAATGGATCCAAAGCACAAGATCTCTTGGCAAGCACATGGATTTAAGCAAAGTAGTGATAACTGTTGAATTATACAGTAAATACTCAAGTATTGCATGCGACTGCTACCCTTGACTGCATCACCTTTCCACCTAACTGAAAAGTCTTTATTGTCATGTCTCTGGAGGGAATAAAGGCATGGTCTTCATAGCCCAGAGCTCTAAACACCACTCCATTAAGTGCTGTACTTTATATTTATCCCTCAGAGAATAAATTCTCTTTGGTCTCATAAGATTGTGGAATTGAAGGGAAAATATCTCAGAAAGGCTGCTCATTCCTACACGTGTAATAGGCAAGGCTTGCTACTCTATTTCTCATTTCCTCAACACATTTATTGAAGATCAGCTCTGTGCCAGGTACATGGTGGGGGCTAGAAATGCCTGGTTCCTGGTCTCAAGTGCTCGTAGTTGGTGGGGAGAAGACAAATGCTTGCAAACTGCATACCAAGCAGAAGCACGGGGTCCTCTGATAGCAACTAATAGGAAATTTAGCCAGATTGAAGAAGGTTATAATTCAAGTGAGGCCAGAAGGAAGAGGAAGCTAATCAGTGAAAGAAGGAACAAAGTGCAGGCTGAGCAAAGGCCCAAGTGCAAGGGAGTGTGGTCTAGAAGGGAAGGGTTGCATTGTGAAGGGAATAAGGGTTGTGCCAGGCTGGCCTTGTTCCAGATTGTAGACTTCAGAATAACAGAAGACCACTGAAGAGTTTTAACAGGGCCTCCGGCGAGCTGTGTGTGTGTTCGGGGAGGGAGAGGTGACCAGCTCAGGTTTAAGTTTGAGGAAGATGGCCTCACAGCACCATGGGAGAGCGGACTTGGAGAGAGGTGGAAAGAATCCAGTTAGGCACCGGGGCTGTCCAGGGCAGCAATTGTTACCATGAAAACCCCTCCTGTACCATGCAGTTCTCAAAGTTCAGAAGTCCCCAAGCCCATGTTTACCTTCCTCTTATTAAAAGAGTTCATTTTATTTCCACCCTAAATCCTTCAGCTTCTCTTCCCTATACCTTAATTAATACATGCAGAACACTTTGTACCCAATTTCTTCTGTTAGGTAAGGTCCATCATTTACTATTCTACTGGGTTTTCTACAGGTTTACAAATTCCCACCTTACTAGCCTTTTTTTTTTCCAGATCCTTGTTTCAAACCTAATCTTATTTTCATTTTTTTTAAGTTGACCACATCTTTCTCAAGTTACAGAAGCCTGTCTATGTACTATCCAGTCTTTGCTAGCCATTCCCCATGTTTGAGTGTGAAGAAAGGAACCACTCAATCCTATGATACCCCATTTTTAAAAGCAGAGTTTTTATTTACAAAACGAATTCATATTTACAATACGAATGCATATTTACAAATGCATATTTACAATAAAAGATTCAAGCATTTCAGGAAAGTATAAAAAGTGACATTCTTCCTTACACCTGTCAATCCCAATCCACAGAAATAACTGTTATTAGCAGCTTGATTCGTGACATTTCTAGTCTTTCTCTGTGTGTGTGTGTGTGTGTGTGTGTGTGTGTGTGTGTGTGTGTGTGTATAACTGTATGGGTATATGTGTACGTATATATAGTTTTTATGAAAAAATGGGCCATTAGCCCTTACTATGTTATGAACTGTTCCTTTACCTTACATATTGTGGGTATTTCTTCAAGTTAGGATATATAGATATACACACACACATAAAAATAAAGCCTCTTATACGTCACTCATTCCCATTCTTTGTCCTTCTCTCTCCCCTACTCTTGGATTAGCTTCCTTACGGTTCTCTCTGCCTTTTCCCTGTGCCACCTACAGATTCCTCTCCCTGTAGCAGGCAGAGCTACTCTTTTAAAATGTCAAGTGAAAGGTCAAAGTCCTTAGAGTAGGCTCTGAGGTCCTCCGGGATGGGGTTGGCCCCTCTTTTCCACTCTGGCACACTCAGCCTTAGGGGCTTTGCTCTAGCTGGTCCCCTGCCTGGGACTGGTCTTTCCTCAGATATCCATGGCTGACTCCCTCCCTTTATTCAAATCCTCGCTCAATTGTCATTCTTCCAATGCATCCTACCCTGATCACCCTATTTAAAATTGCAAGTTGTTTCCCGTGTTCTACTCTTTTCCCCACCGCGGCACTCAACACCTTCTAACATGGTGTGTAATCTATGTGCTTACTCATGGTCTCTCTATTTTTTTTTTTTTTTTTTTTGAGATGGAGTTTCACTCTTGTTGCCCAGGCTGGAGTGCAATGGCACGATCTCAGCTCACCGCAACCTCCGCCTCCCAGGTTCAAGGGATTCTTCTGCCTCAGCCTCCTGAGTAGCTGGGATTACAGGCATGCGCCACCATGCCAGGCTAATTTTGTATTTTTAGTAGAGTCGGGGTTTCTCCATGTTGGTCAGGCTGGTCTCAAACTCCCAACCTTAGGTGATCTGCCCACCTCAGCCTCCCAAGATGTCTATTGTTTATCACCTGTCTCCTTTATAATCAGGGCCAGCTTTGTGGAGATGCAACCCGTGCACTCACACAGGGCCTTGCACTTAGAAGGGCCCTTTGCTTGATTTAATGCTCTGCTCTCATGGTTTTGAATTTTCAGTAATTTTTGAATAAGGATCCCCACATTTTCAATTTGCACCAAGTCTTGCCAGTTACGTAGCTGGCCTCTTCTAGTATAAGTTTCTTCATTAAGTTTCATGAGGGCAAGAATCTTTGTCCTGAATCTGATGAATTCCAAGGTCCTGGAGTAGCGCCCAGGACATAGTTTGTATACTCAGTAAACAAAAGTATTGTGCTGTCTCTTCATAGCTGCATATTCTAAAGTTGACCACAATTTACTTAACCAATCCCCTATGGACACGCAATTGTTATTACAAAAACATGCTGCAGTGAAGAACTTTATACTTTAAAACCTGGTACTGTTAAGTGGTTTGTTTAAATAGTTTTGAAGAGATAAATTGTGACTCCTAATCCTCCTTTTTTCTGGTGACACCGATGTTACTGAGAATTTGCATTCTTTTATTGGGAGCAGCTGTTTTTAGCAAAGTGCTTGCAGTCTGTGGGACCTTTTCCCATCAGATGAGAGTTACCAGGCTCAGCGGAGCCGCTGAACCAATGGTTCGTACCTTGGGTGCACATTGGAATCACCTGGGGAGCTTGAAAAGCGCTGATGCCTGGGCCCACTTCCAGAGATTCTGATGTGGTTGCTCTGGGTGTAGCCGGGGTTTATAAAAGGCCCCAGGTGATTTTAATAGAGAGCCATGCCCTTGTCCATCAGCTTTAACCCCATAGCCTGATGGGGATTGAATGTGTCTGCTTTGCTTTCTCTTTTCTTCATAAGGTGTCTATGCTTGCCTTTTTAAGGTTGCGATGATGCAGCAGCTCAAAGAAAAGATGGTGTGAGATTATTTTCCGAAAGTAAACTAAAAAACCTTCCTACTTGCACAAAATTATTAGCCAAATAGAAACATAATGGACATGTATATATCAGTTGTGAATTCTGTTTTACATTCCTGTCACCACTGAATTTATTCACTAATAAGGACAATTGTTCTCAAGAACAGGTCAGAAACACCATCATTTAATCAAGATTAAGCTATAGTATTTTTTCACTTAAATTCTTTTGAGAAATATTTTATGTTCTTATTTAAATAGAACATGTGGTATGTTAAAACTTAACAAGAGAATATTGAATAGTTAACAATCAGCAGTCATGAAGAGGGAAAATTATTTCTAGCAAGTTCTTGGTTTCCAAAGTATTTATGATGTCTCTGCCCCCATCTCTACCCACAAATAATTTTAGCAGGCAACTTTGGGGCTGAAAAATAATTGTGTTATGAGTGAATGAGTGGAGTGTGACATTCCTATGACCAAAATAACATACAAGCCTTAAAATTTAGGGGAAAAATATTCTTGGGAAAATGCTACTGACAAAAAGTGTCATTTACCTAGAAGCTCTAGTATTTATGTAAGCAACTCTAACACTGGTCCAGTCCAGTGACCCAGAAGGTACCATTGATATGACCAGCCCTAATTTGGGACCAAAGGAGAAATCAAGAGTACATTTGAGATAGTCATGAAATCTAGAACTAGATAGTATCTCTTTTACTGGCTGCAGAATGTGTCAAGACTAGTGAAAATGTCATCTATCTCTCCAACCCATCTATTTGACAGTCCTCCCTATAGCCACCCCTTCTAGGAGGAATTTTATGATTTAGATTTTCCACTTATCCCTGGGAAATTATACCTTAGATGACCTTAACTCACTCCATTGTCTTCTAAAAATATAAATCAGGCCAAAGCAGTTTGTTAACAAATATGTACTGAGTATTATTTTCCAGGCTTGATGCTGGGCACTCAGCGTCAAACATAAGCAATAAAACTTCAGCCTTCCTGAAGTTCAGAATCTGCCAGGAAAGACAGACATTGGATAATTGAGTTAAATTGTGGTAACAGCTATGGAGTGTATGTGGTGCCCTTGAGTGTCTGTAATTGGAGGACTTAATCTGGATAGAAGAAAAAAGGGAGGCAAGAAGGAAGAGCTCTTTCCAAGGAGGAAGCAAGACCTGAGCAAAGGCCTCATGGCCAAGGGTGTGTATTTTATTCCACGCATGGAGGGAAGGCCCATGAGACTAAAGATCTACCATAGCCATGGGGAGAAATAGAAGCAAGAACTGAAATGTGTCTGTGAGCCTTAGGGACAAAAACTCACTGCCTATTCCCATAGAGGAAGAAAGGAGAGACCAAAAAAAGCTATTTAGAGGGGACCAAATGACCCTCCCCATTGCTAAAATAAAAAGCAGTGAGAACAACCCACATTCAACATGTGGATCATCCTAAAACCTCTTAGAATTACCACAAACTATGTGAAAGGAAAATGATGTGCTCCTCTCCTTTTTAGAAAGAAGCAAATATTTTATTTATTCTTGCTACCAGAGCCAACAATTGGGTTCCAGAGAACACATTTGGGCTGGGAGTACCTTTGTTTCCAGTTGCTTTCTTTTAACTGGTCTTACTGGAAACTTGTAACACGGGAACCATTTCCTGTAGCTAGATGTGCCAAATTATTGTGCACTGTCACGGGCCCTGTGAAATCACCCCAGGAGTCTGGCTGATGATGTTTTCTCCCCTCAACTTATTTCAGTTTTATTTTTGAAACCTATTTCATGGGGGTTATTTTTATTACTTTGGTGTATTTTGTCTGGATTGGTTTTTGTTTCACTCTTTATTTTTATTAAAAATGTATTCCCTCTCCCTTCCTGGATTCCATTAAAATGGATGAGAAATTCCACAGGCGCATGCCTGGATAATTAAAATGTCTCAATCCTTGTTCCTATTAATGAGCTTTATTTTGGATTTTGAGGAAACTGTTCTTTCTTCGTGCGCCTCCCCCACTATGTCATTGATGGTTACACTGAAACAGTGGGAAATGGTCTGCTCCATTTATAGAATTTAAACCAGAAAGAATGCCATATTCTCTATGATTTTATGCTACTTTCAGGAGGGGCCAGATGTGGGTGTCACCAAGAACATGATTCAGGCTTTGAGAAGACTAAGAAGAGCAGTTGAGACCAAAAAAACAAAAAAACCCCAAACAAAAAAACCCTTAATATTTTGTTTTACGATGCAAGTAATGCATACTACATTAGTTTGCTTTTTTAAAAAAGTCCAAATAGTGTAAGATAAAAACTCTTAACCACTCCCTTCCTCAATTCCAGTCTCTTCCCAGAGCTAACCACTGTTGCCATATTGGAACGCTCCTTCCAGACATGTCAGGATATCTGCTAATGCACAAAAGCATATGTGTGTGTGTGTATGTTTTTTGTCTGTGGGGTTCTAAAATTACAAGTGCATAGTAATGTACCTATTGTTCAGTGGTGTTATTTTCTCCCACTTAATTCATCTTTTGAATCTATGCCTTTTTTTTAACTGCTAAATTGTACAGTCATCCCTTGGTCTCCATGGGGGACTGGTTCCAGGACCCTCTGCAGATACTAAAATCTAAAGATGCTCAAGTCCCTGACACAAAATGGTGTAGTATTTGCATATAACCCACATCCTCCCATATACCTTAAATCATCTCTAAATTACTTATAATACCTAATACAATCTAAATGCTACGTAAATAGTTATACTGTATTATTTAGGGAATAATGACAAGAAAAAGGTCTGCACATGTTCAGTAGACAATTTTTTTTCTCAAATATTTTTGATCCACGATTGGTCGAATCTACAGATATGGAGGGTCACCTGTGTTCTATAGCATATTAGTCAGCTAGGGCTTCCATACCAGAATACCACAAACTGTGTGGCTTCAACAACAGAAATGGATTTTCTCAGAGTTCTGGAGGCTGCAAGTCCAAGATCAAGGTGTTGGCAGGGTTGGTTTCTGGTGAGGGCCCACTTGCTGAATTGCAGATGGCCACCTTCTCACTATGTCCTTAGGTGGCCTTTTCCCTTTGTGCGTACCCCTGGGGTCTCTTCCTCTTCTTATAAAGACACCAGTCTTATCACATTGTGGCCCCACCCGTATGACCTCACTTAACCTTAACTGCCTCCTTTAAAGGCCCTATCTCCAAATACAGTCACATTGGGGATTAGAGTTGCAACATATGAATTTTGGGGGTAGTTTAGTACATAGCAGATGTATATATCTCCTATACTTTAATACTTTGTACTTTGTCTGCCATGGGATAAATTCCTTTACATTTTTTCTTAAAAAGCTTAATATAGTATGATTTTGCCTCCTTGGTCTAAAAGTGATTAAGATTTCCTTTACCTCTGAGGGTAGGGGGAGGCAAGAGAGGAAATGGAGATGGGAAGGGATTTGGGGGGAAGGGATTGATTATTTTTAAGGCTGATATCCAATTACTCATTCTCAATAGCCCACAGGGTTTTCAGCTGCTTCTCTGCCTGCTAAGCTACAAAGTGGGAGAATTCGGCATTTGAGGATGCAAAGTTGGAGGAGGCAGGCAAGGCCAGAAATGTCCTGTGTGGGATGCAAGCCTTCCTTGAAAATTAGCATTGCCAGTGGGAAGCCTGGGAAGATTTAAAAAGCTCTGGGCCCCAGGCAGACACCTCCAGCTCTCTTTCCAGTCGCTCTGCAGACTGAGTTGTCTAGGTGAGTAGCAACCAGTTACCAAAATTCAGCATTTACCATTTTGTGCATCTTTAAGGACCCTCTGTGCTGGCTCACCCAAGTCCCCTCATGTCATGGGAAAATCTGAAATTCTTTGTTCATTTGGATCAGAGTAATGGCTCAGGGAAGACAAAAACATTTTCTTTTTTTTGAAAAATCTACAGGGGCTCTCTGGATATGTGCAATACTGGAGAGAAATACTCTGACCTCTTGTCTAAGGTAGTAGTTCTCAGGGGCAATTTTGCCTCCAGGGTACAGTTAGCAATATCTATGGACATTTTCATTGTCACAACTTGGGGAAGAGGTTGGTGGGCTACTGGCATACAGTAGGTAGAGGCCAGGGATGCTGTTAAACACCCTACAATGCACAGGAAAGCCTCCCATAATGAGGAATGATCCAGCTCTGTATCAGTCTATTCTCATGCTGCTATGAAGAAATACCTGAGACTGGGTAATTTATAAAGAAAAGTGGTTTAGTTGACTCACAGTTCTACATGGCTGGGGAGGCCTCAGGAAACTTATGATCATGGTGGAAGGCACGTCCTCACGGGGTGGCAGGAGAGAAAGAATGAGAGCCGAGCAGAGGAGGAAGCCCCTTATAAAATCATCAGCTCTCACTAGAAAAGCATGGGAGAAACCATCCCCATGATTCAGTTATCTCCACGAGGTCCCACACTTGACACATGGGGATTATTACAATTCAAGGTGAGATCTGTGTGGGCTCACAGAGCCAAACCATATGAAGCCCCAAGTGTCAACAGTGCCCAGGTTGAGAAACTCTGCTCTAAGCCAAATGATAAAGATTTGCTGGGGCCTTGCAATTGGGAGAATAATTTCAAAGAACGTTGACAACTTAATTTTGCGGAAGATGTAATTTTAGGTAAGTCTGCATCCCTCCAAAATTGCTCATTTGAATGCTTCTTTGAAACAGCGGGTATCTCAGTAAACGATTTCCTTTTCTATGTTTCCAATGGCTGCTGAGGGAGTCTTCAATTTCTTAGTCATAACATACAGGATTCTTGGAGAGCAGTTTGTGAAATCCAAAGCCATTCTATGTTTGGTTACATTTTCAGTTGGGTTACTTCTATCAAGTGGCCTTATTTAAATTTCAGCCACTAACTAAAGCTTCACCTTGAATTTAATAATAATGCACACCTCACATGGTGTTATGACGATTAATTAGTTAACTTTTGTAAGGTGCTTTGAAGACAGGAAGTCCACTCTGAGTTCTATTATAATTTGGCAAATTAGGCAATTTTTAACCCGAGTAGTGGCTTTGATCCTGCCTGCCGTCTCACATACGTGAGCAGTTCGGTGGGAGGAAGGGTATTGGAATAAGCAGTCATGGTCAGCAGTGGAAAAATGCAAACCTCATTTGTGATAGCTATTTTCAGGTTCTTTTAATGGTGAGATGAAGAGGAAAACACCCCAAGGGAAATTAATATCCCTTAGTAGTGATGGAAGACTTCACGTTATTACCCCTGAAACCCCAACAGGTAAATTAGAGAAATGGTGTATTCTCTCACTCATAGTTATTCATTCATTCTGTCTCTTCCCCCTCTTTCCCTTCTTACTGCCCCTGCCCTTTTGAGAAAAGGAAAGCATGATGACAAGACTCTGCTGAATATCAAGTAAACCACAGGTTACATCCAGGAAATCTTCATTTTCTGTGTGGCTTCTATCTTTTAACTCCTCTAGAGTTTGCCTCCTTCTTCATTTATAACCATCATCATTGTTATTATCATCATCTTGTATTTGCACAGCCCTTTGCAGTTTGAAAAAAAAACAAAAATTGAAGCCAAAAAGCACCTCCAATGTGCCAGGCACTGTCCTGGGACTCCATCTATTCCTCAGAACACCTATTAAGATAGGTACGATTACCTCCTGTTTACAGTTGTGATAACTGAGGTTCAGAGACTGCTATCAAGACCATGGTCACTGACCTGGGAGGTGATGATGCTGGGAGTGCTTGTTCTAAAGTCGGTGTTGTATTCTTTCCGGAACCTCAAGCTAAAAGAAATTTCACAGCACCTTGTTTTTCATCTGACTTTCGTCCTCTTGGGAGTCTAGTAGGGAAGGTGGCATCTTCTTTGCTTTTCAGATAAGGAAAAAGAGGAGTAAAAGGGTTTGCTTATGAATACCAAGTTAGCTGGTGCATCGCCTCGCTCACCACTCATACACACCTCACCCCCTGCAATTTGGCTTCCACATCGCCCCCTGGTGGCCCTCAGCCACCAAGGCCACCTGTCCTAATAGACAAGTCTAGTGCTACCTTTCCTCTCTTCCCTTTCTGCAGCCCTGGACACAGGGGACCACTGCCTCCTGGATTCTCTCCCCTTGGCTTTGATGTTTCCTTCCTCCCCCTGTGATGGGTGCCCTCCCTTTGTTTTCTCCTGGTCCCTCTGCCCGCTTTATGCACTGATGGCTCCCCAGGAATCCCTCTTGGGCATTCGTTTCCATTTTGGTGATTTCATCTATTTCCATTGCTTAGATCAGTGGTTCTAAACTTTGCTGCATATTAGAATCACATGGGGGAGCTTTCAAACTTCCAGACTGCACCATAGACTAATTAACGGAGAATCTCTGATCATCAGTAGTTTTGTTTTTTCCCCGTATCTTTCCTGGTGATTCCAAAGTGCAATCAGGTGTGCAAACCAGAGGCTGAATAATCTGCTATATGTGACTCTCAGGTGTGCACTTCTAGCCCGGACCTCTTCCTTCAATGCAAGACCTATATCTCCACCTGCTTACTCTGTCCCACAGACACTTTAAACTCAGCACATCCAAAGAGTATGGTTGTCAGATTTAGTAATTAAAAATACAGAAGGCTCTGTTACATTTGAATTTCAGATAAACAAGTCATTTTTGAGGGTATGTCCCAAGTACTGCATGGTGCAGTCTGGAAGTTTAAAATATTCCCCAGGTGATTCTAATCTGCAGCAAAGTTTAGGAACACTGATCTAATACATGGAAATAGGTGAAATACTTTTAGGGTAAGTATATCCTAATTATTTCATAGGGGCATACTTACCCTAAAAAATGATTTGTTGTTTATCTGAAACTCAAATGCAACTGGGCCTCCTGCAGTGTATCTGGCAGCCCTCCCAAAGAGAAAATGACTTCTCTTGGAATTGCCTCTCTGCCTGTGCCTGGTAGCTCAGGGAAAAGCTTTACCATCCTCCCTATCAACCCAGTGGTGAACCTCAGAGCCTTCTTTAACCCATTTCTTTCTCACTTACCTCACATACAATCAATCACCTACTCTTTTGACCACCCCTCTGCATCAATGCCAATGTCATTGCTGTAAGTCTACCCTCCTCTCTCATCTCATTCTTTCGGGATTATGTTAACTTTGTACCTGGATCCCTTTGCCTCTACACTTCCCTCTAACAATCCAATTTTCATGATTGGCCAAAATAACCTTTTAAAACACATCTGATCATGGCACCCTTCCCCCATAAAAGCTTCTGATGGCCACTGATTGCTGAAAGACAGGGCAGCATGTGCCTCACAGAATCAGACCCCAACTCACCCCAGATCCAGGCCTCCAGTCCTAGAGCATGGCCTGGCCCTTTCCTGCATCCTGGCTTCTAATTGGCCTGGACTACCTCACAAAATTCTGCTCATTCAAGGCCAGAGAGGACAAAATAAAAACCAACAAAACCAAATCCACCTTGGAGTCACCCTTTTCACTTTCTGATCTATTAGTAATTCCTGTGAACACTTCCTTCCTTATAACTCTTTCCAGCTGCCCACCAGCTCGCTCCTTTCTCCCCACTAATGCTCTTTCAAGACTTTGGCATCTTGCGCCTGGACTCATGACAGAGCTTTCTGGTCGGTCTCACTGCTTCTACACTTGCCTCTTCCTCGTGTGGGCCTTTTTAAGCAGGTAAGATCTTGTCACCTATGTACCTACGTTCGCCTTCCCTATTTTGTTACACCCACTCCCCTTGCTGGTATGGCCAGCAACTGTTTCAGAATACACCGACTGGACCTCCATCCCATGGCCAGGTTCTGAGCTTCACTGCCTGTGAGCTTTCTCTGGCTGGTGGAGCCAGCTCTCCTCATGCAGGCAGCAGGCTGGCAGTGACCAGTAGCCCTCAACCCATGATCGACAGACCTTGGGTGGATAATCCACACTGTTCTCAGAGTTCCCCAGCAGGATTAAGCGCAGTTGCCCACAGGGATGATTTGCTTGTTAATACTGTTCATTGGCTCCTTCTGTTCTTCCCATATTGGCATTTACTGGGTTCACCTCCCAAATAAGCAATTTGCCCTCGAATCTCTGACTCGAAGGCTTCTGCTTAGGGCCCCCAAACTAAGACACTGGTAAACTGTTAGTAATCTTCTCAGTGTGTTAGATCATCCTCACAAATGCGCCTGATGAGTGGGAGAACATACAAAATTGAAGGGCTGTGCGGAATCAAGAGAGTTTGAATACATGACTTTTGATGACATCACAGGGTTGACCTCTTTTCCTCCTTCTTATTGAAATCTCTTCCTAAAACTGGAGAGAATTCCTATCATAAGCTCTTTTGACGTATACTTATGTGACTCCCAACAACCCCTTAAGTGCCTGTTTCACCCACAAAGGAGGGGTCCTGGGAACCTTGTTTATTGTCTCTGACCCTGGCTATAGATGATTGAACCAGAGTGGACTTTATTTGCTAAGCTGGGCAAATAAAGTCCGATCTCTCAGGGATATGGAGTTAGGACTTAAGACAGTTTAGCTCAATCCCAGCTGAGAAAAATAAAACCTAGGAACAATGAGACAGCCATTTTCCATCACATAGTTATCACTACATAGGCTAAAGCTAGTTTGCAGAGAGAGAAATAAAGGAGGCAGAGATGAGAGGAGGAAAGTACTCTCTTGGTCCCTGGCTGCTTTCCAGCCCCTTCCTAAAGCTCAGCCGCATCCTTGTCCATGGCTTCTGAGAGACAACTTGTATCCTTGTGATGTGTTTTTATTTTCTTCCTCCTTTAAGCACTTTAGCTAGCTCAAGTTGGTTTCTGTTACTTGCAGCCAAGGGGTTCTAATAAATAATGTTTCCATGGAGCTTTCTACAAAAGAAGTGAGACATCTTTGATGTGATTTCCTGCTGGAAGATTTTTGTCCAGACTACTGAGGTGGCCAACAATAAGCATCCAATGCCCAAGGGGGGCTGTCTGGAGGAAGGTGGGGAGCACAGTGCATTGTGTTTTTGTTTCCCGACAGGCTTTTGTTTTTTGTTTTTTCTTCCTTTAATTTGACCATACAACTGGAGTATTTTGGTGCCATTTGGCTTCTTAAGATGTCTCTATTAAGACCCAACATTGCGACATAGACATATCCTGTGGCAATCATCCTTAAAATTATAAAGCACTTCTCTTAAGCGTGGTTAAATATGGGAAAATGAGCAATGCCATCTTTCAGCTATCCTAAAAATCTAATGTATTAGAACATAGGTTTTCAAAGAATCCATCAATCAGTTAATTCTCCCACCCTCTCCCTGCTTAAGTGGTATTCCTATCCTGAAAGCATGCCAGTAATGAGCTGGTGTTGGAGTGGTCATGGTGGTAGACTGGCTCCACTGATGACCCCAGTTAAGGGCTTCTCTGTATTCAATTCTTTTTGTCCTGAACCTTTACAGTCCTGTTTCAGTACAATTCTGGGCTAACCTTGTGACTTACTGTAACCAAAAGAATGCAGTGGAAATGAGAGCATGACTGTTCTGGGTCTAAGTCTCAAAAGGTCTTATACACTTCACATGCTCTCTGACACAGTTGGTCTTGCTCACTCTTGGACTCCAGCCATGCCATGAGAACAATCCCTGGATAGTGTGCTGGGGCACAAGAGACCAGGTGGAGCAGGACCAAGTCATTCTAGTCAAGGCTATCTGAAACAAGCAAGCCCTACCCAACTTACCAGTTGACTGCAGACAGCTGGGCAAGCCCAGTTAAGATTAGCAAACCAGGCCAGATTAATTCAGGTGATCCATAGACTTCGGATAAATGGTTGTTGTTTTGGGCTACAAAGTTTTGGAGTGATTTATTATATAGCCCTATTGTAATAACAAGCATAACTGATATACCACCAAATACTTACTCTATTGGAATTTCAAATGCCTAAATCCCTAACATGAAACTTGAAAGGAAAATATATTATAGTTCTACCTATAGGTATTACGAAAGATTTTCAACAGGTCTATTGGAAGCTGTATTTTTGTTTTGTTTTATTTATTTATTTATTTTGAGATGTTATCTCACTCTGTCACCCGGGCTGGAGTGCACTGGCATGATGTTGGCTCACTGCAACCTCTGCCTCACGGGTTCGAGCGATTCTCCTGCCTCAGCCTCCCAAGTAGCTGGGATTGCAGGCTAGCACTGCCACGCCTGGATAATTTTTGTATTTTTAGTAGAGACGGGGTTTCACCATGTTGGCCAGCTTGGTCTCGAACTCCTGACCTCTGGTGGTCCACCCACCTCAGCCTCCCAGAGTGTTTGGATTACAGGCGTGAGCCATGGCGCCTGGCTGGAAGCTGTATTCTAAATGACTGACTTAATATGGGCTATACTGTGTACCTGGAAGTCACTCTACAGACACTTGGATATCATCTAAAAGATTAATCCTCCAGAGCAGAGGCGAGTGGCCATTTACAGCCCATGGCCCAAATCCTAGCCATGGCCAGTTTTTGTAAATAAAATTTTATTGGAACACAGTCACACTCGATGATTTACATATTGTCTGTGGTTGGTTTTGTACTGCAACATTAGAGTTGCATAATTGGGATAGACTGTACAGCCTGCAAAGTCTAAAATATTTACTTTCTGGCCTTTCGTTTAAAAGGTTTGCCAACTCCTGTCCCAGAGAATCTGAAATTAAGGTTCCATGTGCTAATAATTGGAAGAGCTGTGTTGTATGGATTAAGATGGCCAAGGAAGAGAAAACAATGATTTCAAATAAAAAGCAAAAACCTGAAGTTGCAGTGGTAGATGCTCTTAATTGCAGCCACCCACTTGGGATGGAGATGCTTTGCACAGAGACATGTGTGTGCAGCATGCTCCATGGAGAATCAGCAGGAGGTTATTTAAATAATGACCAATAGCAATTTCTCGACTCAACAACAGGGAGCCCAGTTTGCTCTAAATATAAACATCACCCTTAAACTCCTTAAAAATCACTTTTTTTCTGTAGTTAACAGCTCAGAGTGTGTAATCTTTCTCCCAGGAGTGTAACTTTTTTTGGAATGTGAGAAACCATAGGGAAAATTTTCTAAAGAGATTTGTTTCAATTAACTCTGCCATTGATTTACTCCTTAATAAATAAACAGAGGGAGAGTCATGAAGATTAACCAAGATTCTCGTGGATGATGGATTCCAGATACCCAAATAATTTCTCTTATCAACTCTCATATTTAAGGAAAAGATTGGAAGCAAAAATGTACAGGTGAATGAGACAGATAAAATTTTTGGGCCGGGTGAGGTGGCTCACACCTGTAATCCCAGCATTTTGGGAGGCTGAGGCGGGTGGATCACTTGAGGCCAGGAGTTTGAGACCAGGCTTGGCAACATGGCGAAACCGTGTATCTACTAAAATTACAAAAATTAGCCAGGCATGGTGGTGCACACCTGTAATCCCAGCTACTTGGGAGGCTGAGGCGTGAGAATCACTTGAACTCGGGAGGTGGAGATTGCAGTGAGCCAAGATCGTGCCACTGCACTCCAGCCTGTTTGACAGCGCGAGACTCTGTTTAAAACAAAACAAAACCAACAAACAAAAAATTCTATCTAAATTTGTCTTAATTGAAATATATGAGAGAGATGCATACTTTAAATGAGGAGTTCATAAACCATGGTAAAGTAAATCATGTAAATCATTTTATGCTGTTATTGTCCAGGCATGTCTGCTTTTCCCCTCTTCTTGCCCCCTTGACTGATCCCTTGCTATGTGTCAAGCATTGTGCAAACCCCCCACCTGAATGCTGAAGAAGCATATCGAAGTAGACTTGCCCAAGAAGACAGCCTACTGATTCCTCCACCCAAACCTGCTTTTGCTCAGTTCTCCCCAGTCCCATTTGATGGCAGCAGCCCCACCCAGTTGTTCATGTCCAGTCCTAGGCAATTCCTTGGCTTCCTTTCCTTTTATTTCCCATCCAATACATCATCAGATTCTATCAGTCCTTCCACTGAAGTAGAATTCAAATCTGGCAACGTCTCCAAATCCCCATTGCCATCACCACAGTCTATAGAACGAGTGTCTCGCTTTGATGCCTGGACAAGCCTCCTACGTGGTCCTGTTGCTTCTGTTCTGCCCTGTGTTCAGTTCTCTACACAGCAGCCAGAGTGAGCTTTTCAAGGTGTAATCAGGTCAAATCCTTTTCCTGCCCAAACCTTACAGTAGTTTCTCTTGCCACTCGAGTTCCAAACCTCCCACTGCTATCTACAAAGCCCTATGTGATCTGGTTCCTCACTACTTCTCTGACTCTCCCTTTGACCATTTCCTTCTCCTCTGACTTCGGCAGTCTACGTGCTCTAAACTTCTTCCTGTTCTTCTAAATCACCCAGCTTATTCCCACCTATATGCCTTTCACTGGCCCTTCCTTCTACCTGGAAAACTGACTCTTTCATTCTCTCTCCTACTGTACTTCCAGTGGTTCTCAGCTGGAGTGCCCTCACAGGGCACACTGGGTAATGTCTGGAGACATTTTTGGTTGTCACATCTGGGACAGGGGGTTGCTACTGGCTTCTAGTGGGTAGAGTCCAGGGATGCTGCCAAGCCTCCTACATTAACCAGAACAGCTCCCATAATAAAGAATTATCTGGCCTTATATCAGCAGTGCGGAGGTTGAGAAGCCCTGCCCTGTTGAGTTCTCTGCTCAAATATTTTCTCTTCTGAGAAAACTTTTTCCACCTACTCTTTCCAAAAGGGCTTTTCCCCTCTTCTTCCTCCATCACTCTGTAGTTCCTCATCCAGTTTGACACTACCTGGAATTTGAGCATATATTTCTGTTTTTTGTCTCTCATCCCCACTCGAATATAAGCTTCCTGAGGGCAGAAGCTCTGCCTGGTTTGCCACTGGTTCTTCAGCATCCAGGCCAATATCCAGCACAGAGTGGGCCTTCAAAATATGCTGACAGCTCTCTGAGGCTTGGAGAGGTTAGCTAACCTGCTCAAGATCACACAAGGCTAGGGAGAAGACAAGCCACCGGGTTTTCTATCAGTCCTTTTAAGCTACTGCACATATACATACAATCCAAGGAAAAGTTTGTGCTGATTATGAGAATTCAAATTTAAGGCAATTTTCCTAGCTTTCTTCTTCCAATTTTCCATGCTTTCCCCATGCCCTGTTGCCAGTCCCTCCTATGTAGAAATTCTATTTTCATTAAAATCCAGAAACTCTCACCACTCCCAGTTCCCCGCCAAATACTTATTTCTTGAACACCTCTGATTTGTCTTTCTAATTCAAATATGGCTACAAGTGAGGTGGAAATGCTAGGCAGCCTGGAGCCCGATCACACATGAGCTGTCTGTCTATCAGCAAACCCCACTGTCAATATTGGATTAATTGCTTGCATAACCTCACATTCTCTGTAGCTTTCCCCTCCGAGACAAAATTACCAGTCTCCTTCAGCGCCAACTTGGCAATAAGAGGAAGCCTTGAAATGATTATCCTAACTTAAAGACAGCATGAATTCCTGGCTCTTTTTTAGGAACGTAAAATTGTGAGTGTCCTTTGTTCTTGCAAAAGTGATGCACTTAAAAAAAAAGTCATTTCGTTTGCCTTCTTGACTTTTCTGAACTTAAAGATTACTTCCAGTTTTATTTTTCAAAGACTTGGCATTTCAGTATTTTAACATTGGACATTTTAACTTCAGCCTTTGAATGTTTCTATAGATTTTATTTTTTCTATTCCATTTCACCCCTGCTTCTCTAGCTCCCTCCTCCCCACATTCACCAATTGACTGCTCATTTCTCATGCTGAATAAATAGCCATCATTACTATGGAAATTGATGAAGGATGGCTGGTTGTTAGAGGGAGCCCCCAGCTGGACACCCCCAGGGTTGCAAAATGAAGGATGCCACTCTCTCCTTGGAAGAAGGTCCCAGACTTTTGCTGTCGGCTTGCTTTTTTGCCCTTATCAAAAGTGGTGTACTTTTCTCTGCTCCAAAGCCTGTTCCTCAATGAATTAATTTCTTGGCAACCCTCACAGTGTGCAGCTGAGCACTTCAGTTTCTCACTTAGGATTTCCTGTCAACCTTGACCTCCCTTGGCTCTTGCTGGGAAAGTAGCCTGCAGACTAGCCTGATTCTAGCCTCACTTAGGCTGAATTACTTCTTTCTTAGGAGACAAGCTGCATTTGTTCCCTCTCCATAATCCCTCTGAGGTCTTCGACTTGAGAGAAGCCCTGAAGCTCTTTGAATCACATTTGAGCAGCAGTTGTGTTGGCTGCAAAATTTAAATTAGCCAAGCCCAGGAGAAAGTGACTAAGAAAATCAATGTTTCAAGGAAGTAGTATATATGGAACATGAGGCAGGAGGTCACAGAGTGGAAATAATTCAAGCTTTTGTAAGGTGTTGGGTCAAATTCGATTCAAATGTATAAACACTGCGTGACCCACTGTCAGCCACTGAACCTCTCTGGGCTTCGATTTCCCCCACAAAATGGGATTTACGCTACCATTTTAGAGTTTGTGGAAGGATTCAGAATAGAGTATGAATAGTACCTACTAAAGTGACGGACTGTTATTAGGAGCTATTTTTTTTTTACTGAAAATCTTTTTTTTTTTTTTTGGAGACAGTATTTGTCTCCCAGGCTGGACAGTGGTGCCATCGTCGCTTAATGAAACCTGGAACTCCGGGGCTCAAGCAATCCTCCCACCTCAGCCTCCCAAGTAGCTGGGACTATAGGCACATGCCACCATGCCTGGCTAATTTTTACATTTTTTGTAGAGACGGGGTATCACCATCTTGTCTAAGCTCCTGGGCTCTGGTGATCCTCCAACCTTGGCCTCCCAAAGTGTTGGGATTACAGTGAAAATCTTAAATATGGCTTGTTACTCTCTGTGAAAACCCCAGCCTAGTGCTTATGTTTCCATATAGATTCAGTCACAAGTGGGCTCTAATCAGGCTTCTTTCAGTACCTATGTCTGTGACCTGGGCTCATATACTTCCCTTCCCTGGGCCTCTGAGATGCCACTCATTAAGGAATCTGAGATGTCTTTCTAGTGGGTGTGCTAATTAGTGGATCCCCTCAACCTCATGGCTTTGTTTGTGGTAAATTGTTTGGGTAATTGACTGAGTTTCTAGCCTCATTCTCTGAGCACTCTGGGCCTGGCTAAGGTTGAATTGCCTCAGCCCAGTCTTTTCTTCTGGGCATCGGCTGAAGAACAGTTACAACTGGCTTTGAAAAACAACAGCCCTTACGTTTGTATTGAGTTTTAAAGCTTTGTAAAGTGGCATGACAATACAATTTCTCATTTATAATCCCATATAACCCTAGGAAGTGTATATGATCATTTTGTGCCCATTTTGTAGGTGAGGAAACTGAGGCCTTGGAGTGTAATGATTTGCCCAAGTTTGGACAGTTAAGGGATTAAAGCCAGATCTCCCACCCCACTGGCCTCTTCATTACAGTGTACATATGGTGGTCTTCATGTTCAGATTGATGGATGCCTTGGCTCCAGGGGCTCAGAACAGTCTGACATTGTGCTGATGTTTAGCCTCTATTAAAGCATCACCTCTTCAAACCTGGGTAGTTTCTCCTTGTTTGCAATTTGCAGTCAGTAATGGCTTTTTAACAGAGGGCCTGGATGCCTTTTGAGAGAGCATGAATGGACAATAATGATGGTGATGGTGAGAGTAATAGCAGCTAATGTTTTTTTCGGGACTTTCAAAGGCACTGTGGTAAGTGCTCAACAAAAGTGACCTTATTTAACTCCTTTCACAAGCTTCATCATGCAGAAGAGCTTCCATGAAGAAACTTGTGTATCTATCCCCATGTGATGAAAGAGAAAACGAAGACTCAGAGAGGCAGGGTCACTTGTCCAGTATCACGTGGTAGGTATGTGGAAAAGCCAGGAGTAGAGCTCGGATTCTAAAGCCCATATGCTTCACAATTCAATGCTGTTCTGCAGTAATAAATTTTTTTTTTTTTTTTTTTTTTTTTTTTTTTTTTGCAGAGTCTCTCTGTCACTCAGGCTGGAGTGCAGTGGTGCAATCTTGATTCACTGCAACCTCTGCTTGCCAGGTTCAAGCAATTCTCATGCCTAAGCCTCCCGAGTAGCTGGGACTGCAGGTGCATACCACCATGCCCGGCTAATTTTAAATATTTTTTTGTAGAGACAGGGTTTTGCCACGTTGCCAGGGTGGTCTCGAACTCCTGAGCTCAGGCAATTTGCCTACCTCGGCCTCCCAGAGTGCTAGGATTACAGGTGCGAGCCACCATGCCTGGCCCATAGTTTAAACTTTCAATGGACAAACCCACTCAGAAAAACTTTCCTGTATGCCTGCTAGATGCCCAGCACTGCATTAGGTTCTGGGCAGACGTCACTGTATTAGGTGCTGGAGAGGCTGTGAATTTATGGGGAAGATAGCCAGAAAAGCAAGTCATTCCAGTTCTATAAGCCAAATGTTATAGTAGGGGGATTCACAAAGCAGTGTGAGGACATAGAGGGGGGAACAGAGGCAGGTCTTGAGGTTGAGAAGGATTTATTAGGAGGATAATTCAAAGTGCGCTTGGAGGAAGTTTGAATATTTGTTGCCTTCAGCCACATTGGAATCTAGGATCTCAAATAATATCAGCAGGAATCTATCTCCCTCTCTCCTTACCTAGGTTCTGCTTGCATGCAGTGCAACTTGAGATCTTTGTGTTCTGTAACTAGGAGATACAAGAACGTGCTTGACAAGCACAGATGACAGCTTCTACCATCCTCTACAGAAACTGATATCTTCTCATGCATTGTTTGTAGATGCATGAGTTTTCATCGTTGAAAGTTAGAGCTGGGAGTAACCTTAGAAATCTGCTATTGCCAGGCCGGGCTCGGTGGCTCATGCCTGAAATTCCAGCACTTTGGGAGGCTGATGCAGGCAGATCACTTGAGGTCAGGAGTTCGAGACCAGCCTGGCCAACATGGTGAAACCCCATCTCTACTAAAAATATAAAAATTAGCCGGGTGTGATAGCGCACACCTGTAATCTCAGCTACTTGGGAGACTGAGACAGAAGAATCGCTTGAACCTGAGAGGCAGAGGTTGCAGTGAGCTGATATTATGTCACTGCACTGAGCCTGGGCAACAGAGTGAGACTCTGTCTCAAAAAAAAAAAAAAAAAAGGAATCTGATATTACCAGATAATTTCCACCTCAGCCACCTAAGATGCTACATGGTGCCACCCATGCCAGGAGCCCAACTCTGGTGATTCCCAGCCAGTAACACACATCTGTGGAGTAATACTGGGATCTCACTGTGGAGTTTGATCAGTTCATCCAGGAGACTTTCATATACTCCCCATCCATGTTGTCAAGCAGCCCAAGCCTTTCCTTTGGATTCAGATGTTGAGTTGCTTTTTCATAGTTACTTAGTAGCTAGGTCTAGAAGTCCTGGCTCTTGAATCAAAATCTGGACTTCTGTGGAAGAGACTGTTGACTAGACACCAACAGTCATATTTTCTTCTTCGTTTCAGTTCTGTGAGACCCTGGGATAGTCAATGGACTGTCCATGGAAGCCATGAACTCCACTTCAGCACTAGCCCATGAGCCTCCCCCACTTCTTCTGGGCTGTTTTTTCTTCCTTCTGGTTCAAACGGGGACAACTCCCAAGCAACCATGGAATTTACATCTTGAAGATGGTAGCTGCTCTGCCAGCTTGGCTCCTCCAAATGACTGCATGGAAAGTACCCCTGGCACCCTATAATCCAAACTGTTATACAAGCAAGAAGTAAACCTCTAATGTTTGGGGTCTATTGGTTATGCCAGTTAGCCCACCCTAACAATCAGAAGTTGTTTGCCTGTTAGTTTGTTTCACTATACCAAGCTTATTCTGTTAGATGGGCTTATGTAGGATTGCAAATAATATTTCATTTTCTTAATGCAAAATAGGTGAATTCAGACACCATGGTGATTGTATTTTGAAACGGATATCTCACTGTTCATCTCCCTGTTGAATTTCCTCTGTGAGTTTGCTTTGCTCTGAATACAAAGACGGGAGAAATGACATCATTTCTTCAAGATCTTTAGCAACACTACAGTGAAATTGAAACTAGAAGCAGAAAGCCATGCATCATTTTTTGCAAGAAGCTTTCAACTTCATCACAATAGCTTTTTTCTTGAGTTTTCCATGGCCCTTGGTCCGGTTCCCAAGGCCTTTTCCCTTAAGGTTAGTGTGCCATCTGTGTTCTCAGAGGACTCTGTATTTCCCTTCTCCCTCAGTGGTTCAAAGAAAGACTCCAAATGAGTTTTTTGTGATGAAAGGGGAGGAAGGCTTGCTTGTACAATCTTTAGCTGAGAGAGCCTGGCACCCAGGAAAGAGTTGCAGGAGGCCATGACAATGGGAATGAGGGAGGCATTTATAGAACAACAATAACAATACAGCCACAGCTGCTATTACTGCTCCTGCTTGTTAAACTCTTCCCTTATGCCAGTATGTATATTACAGACAATGTATTACTAAATCATCACAGCATTATTAGGGCAAGCATTACTATTGCACTTTACAGGTGAGGAAACTGATGTTTGCAGAGGCCAGATAGCTTATCCTAGTTAGTAGTGACACGGAAGCCTGGAGTTGAAGCAACTTGCCTGGCTTCTAAACCTAGAGCTCAGAACCAGTCTGATAGATTTCCCTCCCCACTGGTGTGTTGGGGAAGGCAAATAGTTAACTGAGTTCCCTGAAGGTAGGAATTTCTATTTGAAGAATACATAGCAGGAGGAAGACTTTTAGGAGAAGCAAAACAGACAGAATATTTTATGGATGGTGGAGTTGTGGGTATAGTTGTTGATAAAGAGAGTTGTGTGTTGTGTTGTGCTGTGTTGCAGGGTTGTCCATAGGAGGAGTAAGTATGTTGACTTTGCCATTGACTGAATATCTGACCCACAGACATGTGAAGATATCTGAGCTTGAGTTGATCTAGTCTGAGTAGCCACCAATGACCCGCATGTAGCTTCTGATTCACCTCTTTGTGACGCATGGATTGCATCTATATACTCTCCCAAAGTCTTTTATTTTATACTATTTCATGTTATTTTATTCCTCCATTTTTTCTCTCTTAAAAACATTTATTCAATTTGTGGGTGTCTTAGGTTGTACTTCCCCAGAAGCAGGCTGTGAGGCAAGGAATTGTGCGCAAGTAGTATATGTGGAAGGTGATCCTAGGAAGCACTGGGAAGGGGATGAAGAATTGAGACAGAGAAAAGAAGGAAGCCATTACAACGAATGTTAGGGAGCAGGCTACCTCTGGGGGAAACTGGCTTAGTCCCTAGGGATGAATCCCAGGGAGGCAGCACAGAACATATCTCTGAGATGTCCCGCCAGTAGTAGAAGCCACCAGCTGAGAGGTGAAAGCTGAGTGATAATGGTTCAGGAACACTAGAAGCATCTGTTACGTTGGACAAGGTAAAGAAAATAGAGTCTGGGAATGAAGAGGGCTGAATTCTATCAGGGAGTCAGTGCAGTCTTGGTAAAAGAGTCCCAGGCCAGGAAATCAGGACTGCTTTCTAATCCCAGTTTACCTCTCTTCAGCTGGGTAAGCTTGGGTAAGCGACTTCCCTTCTCCAGAGAAGGGAAGTTTTCTCAACTGTAAAGGAAAGAGCCTGGGGTAAATGATTCTGAAGACCCCTTCTGGCTCAGAGGGTCCATGGTTCTTTGAATCAAAGTCTTGTGATGGACTCAAACAGATCGATCTTCTACCTCTGCATTTTAAACTAAAGGATAGATTGTGATAGCTATATTCTATTGAACAAGTCCTTGCAACAAACTTAAAAGTATAATGGAGTATTTTATTTCATCTTCACAGCAGCACTATGAAAGCAGGCACTGTTTTTATCTCAATTTTGTAAAAGAGCAAACAAAGCAAGGTTGATTAATTTGTCCACACTGCATAGACAATATGTGATATAGCTGGGGTTTGAGCTCATGCCATTCTGAGTCATAAGCACTATATTCTGCTGCCTCCTACTTTTGTGGTGACAGCCCAGAACATCTGTGATATAGAATCTTCGCACATGTGAATATTTATGTGAAAATACAGTGGAACCGGTTGCTCTATAATGTGCCGTGGGACATATGGATTATAAACACACTCCAGGTCTGTTCAGTAGACATCTATATTATGAGCTGTGTCCCATTCTGGGAATCGATAACTGAGGTACAGTTTTCCCAAGATCATCCTCATCGTCATCACTATCATTGTAGTGTCAGTCACTTTTTGATGGCTTACTACATGCCTGGCACTGTTCTCAGTGCTTGACATTACAACGCTGAACATATCAACTTGTTCAGTCTGTACTCTAACCCCATAAGGTAGTTACAATTATTACCCCCATTTAGCATATGAGAAAACCCAAGCACAGAGGAGTCGAGTAGTTTGGCTGGGTCACATGGCTAGTATGTGGCAGAGCCAGGAGTCTGGCACCAGAAACCATAGTTCTTCCCCTACCACAAGTCTACCTTTCCAAAGGCTCAGATGCATGGCCACTGTGGCATTTGTATTTGCATGGTGGCCTGCTAAGTTAGAGCTTGGACTTCATTTCACTGTGCCACCTAGAAAGCGATGGGAAGGAGTGACTGAGAGCCATTTTAGTCAAGGTTATCAATTGTCGATATGTGACTTAAAAGGGAGCATTCCCAGGTCATCTTTGTTTCCTGGTATGTTCTACTTATTGCAAATGTTCTTTGTCTGAAAGTTGGGTAAAGTCCAAAGAGACTTTTTGTTTTTTAACCAATTCAGGGACATGGCATCTCCCTTGGTCCTTAGGATTGTTTGAATGCTGTGTTGCCTTCCAGTGTTCTCATAGTACCCATCCTTCATCTGCCGCCACTTACTCCCGAACCAGGGCAAGCAGGGTTTTTCTGCACGATAATGAAGCTCCATTGGTAAATGTGCTGCTGGCTGTAGGATCTGAGTGAGGACACCCATGCTGAGACTGGCCATGCGTAGGCACTTGTGATGATTTCTTCACCTAGTTAATCTGACATCCATTCATCGACTCATTTCTTTGTTCATTAATTCAACAATTACACCCCAATTCATTGTCAGATTCTGTATGAAGTACCATAGGGAACACAGAAAGATGAACAAGATTTATTCAGAATCCTTACAAATTCACTGGCAAGCCTATTAAAATAGAAAATTGAGGCATAGATAAGGGAAGAACCCATTAATCATGGAAAGAAATTAGGAAACAATCATGTTATTCATGAAACAAACATTAAATAGTGAAAAGTCACCATGTTAAGGCTATGTAAGACTATGACCTTCAGAAAACAATAGGAACATTTGACTGCGACATGAGAAAAGAATGTCTTGAACTGGAAAAAAAGAGGAGGGTAAAACACGGCATGTTTTTTAAATAAATAACAATTTAGTTTCAAATTAAAGGTCATCTTGAGATTTTATTTTTTGAGAAGTGTACTTAACTTTTTCCTTTGGTTATTTAACAGGTTTAAAATCAGATCAGATTGTATCGGTAGCTCATTTGAACTCAACCTCTGATGTTAGCCTTGCACAATCTCAAGGCTTGTTGTCAATCAGGACATATTTACAGTTCCTTCATGGATCTGAAAGCAGTTTGTAATTAAGCAAGAAGAGGGAGAAAGACTTTGTTTGTTCCTGAAGATGACAGTTACAAGTGTTGCAGTGTGGACTTCTCTCAGCAGTGATAGATTCATTTGTCCTCTGGAGAGCAGAGAGTGGAACACAGGCTAGGGAAAATATCTCCTTGTGTTAGTCCATTCTCACGCTGCTAATAAAGACCTACTTGAGACTGGATAATTTACAAAGGAAGGAGGTTTAGTGGACTAACAGTTCCACATGGCTGGGGAGGTCTCACAATCATGGCAGCAGATGAAGGAAGAGCAAAGGGACTTCTTACGTGGTGTTGGGCAAGAGAGAATTTGTGCAGGGAAACTCCCCCTTTTAAAACCATCAGATCTTATGAGACTTATTCATTATCACAAGAAGAGCACAGGAAAGACTCATCCCTGTGATTCAATTACCTCCCACTGGGTCCCTCCCATGACAAGTGGGAATTGTGGGAGCTACAATTCTAGATGAGATTTGGGTGGGGACACAGCCAAACCATATCACTCCTTTTCAGGGAGCATTGCCCATCCTGACCTCTGCAAATGGCTTGGCTGGATTATTTAAAGAGGATTAGAGATAACATGTATGGGAGATGTCTGTGATGAACCAGGACGTGGGCCCCATGATCTACTAAAATGAAAACTGATGATGATCATTCAAATTCATATGCCTTTTCTTCCTGAGTCTTCCAGAATCCTTGAGCTGTAAATAGTAAGTGTACCCTACATTCCTCTTACTTGTTTCTCTCACAATGTGAATGTCAACCACTGGAGTTATAATGTTCTGTCTGCCTATCTTCATAATCGGTCCACTTCCTATTTTCCTATCCACTTACCCCTTTTCTGATCCCTAGCCGTAAAGAGGGTCTTATTCCAGTCCCATCTTTACTTCTGACAGTTGTGCCACATGTCCTTTATCTCCAAAGACCGACAAAACAGATTTCTGAGTCAAGGAGGCATTTTTTACATGGAAGATGTGATACTGTAGCAGCTTGCTATTTGCAGGCCATCTACCTAACACCTCATCCGGAACATCAATGAAAAATCAAAGCCAAGAAATAAAAGATCCTGAAGGATAAAGCATAGGTCAGAAAGCACAGGCACAGAACCTCCTAGGAAAATTCATCAGGCCTTGACTGATATTCAGCTTGCTCTTACTATGAATGGTTTTAACAAGCTTGTTTGGTTGGTCCCTCAAATTACAAAATTAATTACTTTGGGGGTAGCTGGAGTGGATGTTTTAGACCAGTACTGGCCAATAGAACTTTCTGCAGTGATGGAAATGTCCAGTATAGTAGTGGCCAGCCACATGGGTCTATTGAGCACTTGAAATGTGGCTAGTACAACTGAGGGGCTGAATTTTTATTTTACTTAATTTTAATTAGATTAAATTTAAATCCAAATAGCCATATGTGGCTAGTGGCTCTCATGTTGGACAGTGCAGTTCTAGATAGACTCATTGACTGTAGTGAAATGACCACAGCACCATGGTATGAGGTTATTTAGTATAGAGACAAAGAGGCTTCTAAAACTCCAAGAACTCCTAAATCTCATTGAGTTATAGCTCTGATAATTCACTTATTTATCCATTCTTTTATTTGGTAAATATTTATTAAGCAATTACCATGAGCCTGCACTGTTCTAGGTGGTGGAGATGTAACAGTGAACGGAATGGATAGAAATCCTGCTTTCATGCAGCTTCCTGAAGGGATGTCTCCACTAAACAAATACATAATCAAAATATATAGGATGTCAGTTGATCGCAAGTAATATGTACAAGTCAGCAAGAAGGGATAGGGAGAAGGGGAGGATGTGGGAGTTGCAACTGTAAAGAGGAAGACCAGGGAAGTCCTCAGTGAGGAAATACAAAAGGGAAGGATCAACCCTGAGGTTACCTGGCAAAGAAAGAGCATGCAAGTTATAGGGAACAGTGAGTTAAAATGTCCTGAGTAGGGAGGGCTCCTGGCAGGTTCAAGGAATAGCAGTTGGAGGAGTATGGCAGTAAAAAGAATAGGAGGAGATGACACATGATGTTAACTCATGCCAGGGTGGCAGCAGTGGGGGTGAGTCTTTGTTGATGGTAGAGCCATTAGCACTTGTTGACAATTTCGTTGTGATGTATAAGAATAAAAGATGAGTTCAGGATGATTCCAATGATTTGAATCCATGCAAGTAGAATGATGAAGTAATTTCCTGATATGATGGACCATAATTATAATATAATCTTGACTTATCAAGAAGAGGTTAAATCAGGTATGATAGATACTTGGAAGTGAAGTTATTTCTTCATGCTGCATCCGTGGCAGACATTAAGAATGGGCTTGAATGTGGCCTCAGAATCCTTAACATAGTTCTCCTGGAAACCAATATGTGTCTAAGTTGGCACTCAAGATAAAACCATCACTAGATTTAATTATGCATGTAATCGAGTGAGAAAGGTGAGGAAAGATGTGATTCATTTCATGAAGCATTCGAACAGAATGACTTCATTTGTATATAATATAATTGCTTATATTAATGGGATTGGATTCTCCAAAGTACATTTTTCCAGAGAACCAATGCAAGTAAAAGATTCACCAAAACTTGGAACCCTCTGTTACCTGACTATAGCATCTTTCATTGTCGAGTGGAGTCTCCTGTGATGCGGGGCTGACTTGTACCACTGTATCATGATTCTCTAAAGCGCAAGAACCATTTTCATTCATATCCTTCTCCCCAGTGCTTGGATCATTGTAAATGATCAGTAAATGCTGGTTAACTTGAACATTTCTGAATTTAAAAAGGACCTGATTTTAAGGTGACCTCACCATATTTAATAACACTATTAAAATTTTATTAAATATCTACTATGTGCTGGATATGGGACATCTAATAGTGCCAAGTGTGAGAAAACCCATATAGGTGATATTTAATCATAATTAAACCAATATTTATTGAGAACCTACTGTATGTCACAAACTAGACGAGACAATACACAGAGCTGTGTAAGATTCAATTTGTGCCTTCATGTTGCTCAAACATGGAGGCTCTCAATGTAGTGTAATTGTTTCACTGAGTATCACAGATTCACATAAGCATGGATCTTGGACAGAGATCTCAGACTTCCTGTCCTTAGGCATGTCTATTCTCTGTTTTCTAGGCAAACAACTGAGGGCCAAACAGAATTAGTAACTTGCCCAAGAACATGCACCTGAGCCTTTATGGAAATTGGTCTCAACTGGGTCAATTTTGAGCTGCAAGGGACATTCAGCAATGTCTGGAGACATTTTTGGCTGTCACAGCTGGAAAGATGCTACGGGCATCTAGTGATTAGAGGTCAGGATTGCTGCTAAACTTCCTACAGTGCACGGCACAGCCCCTATAACAGAGAATTATCCAGCCCCTAGTGTCAATTGTTCCAAGGTTGAGAAATCCAGCTTCATGTCTACCCTATAGTGCATCAGCGTTGTGGATTTACTTTTTTTTGAATCTGAAGGAGGGGACGAAGCAAGAAGTATAGTTTCAGAAACTTATATATTGACACTTTGCATCTTTAAAATACGAGGACACCCTGTATGTCCACTCTGGAGAGTGTGGAAGTATTTGCTGACCCAGGTGCTCCGGATGGCTCAACTTTGTTTTCGTCTTACCAGGGTTTGGACTTTGTTTTGGCTGTGTTTCTGTGTTCTGCGCCAAACTAGATGGTGTTTGTTCAGAGAAAAATCAGGAGGTTTGCTTAGAAAAAGAAAAAGGAGGCCGGGCATGGTGGCCCATGCCTGTAATCCCAGCACTTTGGGAGGCCGAGGTGGGCAGATCACTTGAGGACAGGAGTTTGAGACCAGCCTGGCCAACGTGGTGAAACCTTGTCTTTACTAAAAATACAAAAATTAGCTGGGTGTGGTGGCACGTGTCTGTAATTTCCGCTACTCAGTAGGCTGAGGCAGGAGAATTGCCTGAACCCAGGAGGCAGAGGTTACAATTAGCCAAGATCGTGCCACTGCACTCCAACCTGGGTGGCAGAGCAAGACCCTCTCTCAAAAAAAAGAAAAACAAACAAACAAACAAAACAAGGTTTTTGCTGTTTTGTTGGAAACTTGCCATTGACCTCACAAATGAATCCAAGAGGAGAAAAGGGACAAAGGCTTTGGTGCAAGGAGACAAGTAGACTAGGTTCATGATGGTGAGCCTTGCCCTGTGGGAACGCCACAGGCTGACGATTTTGTAAGTCCTCCATCCTCTGAAACAGATGGAAGAGAAACTGTCAGTACAAAGTCAGGACAACAGTAAGAGTCAGAAAGAGCTCATGAAATATAATACTTTGGTCTCTCACTACATGAGTGGATCTTGAAAAGAAATTCCTTACTCTCTGGCAACTTCCTGACACACTTAAAACACCAAAATCCTTCCTATGAGCTTCAAGGCCTTGCCAATCTTTCTGACCTTCTCTTTTGCTTGTTGACTTCCCTTGCACCTCACTGGCCTCCTTGCAGTTCCCGGAGCACACCAGGCATGGTCGTACTGCAGGGCCTTTGCCTTTGCTGTTCCCTCTGCTTGACTCTCTTTCCCTACATTTCCTCCTGGCTTGCTCCCTCATTTCCTTCATGTCTCTACTCAGAGAGGCCTTCTTTGACCATTATCCCCCCCAACATCTTTTACAATTCTTACTCTGTTTACCACCTGATGTAATTTAATTTTTTGGTTTGTTTGTTTGTTGTCTGTCTCCTTCACCTAGTATGTAAGCTCATGATGATGGGACTTCTTCTGCTTCATTATTACTGTCCCTCAGCACCCAGAACAGTACCTGGCACATTATAGGCATCCAAGACTTATTTGTTTAAAGAATGCATATGGCTAGTCGGGACCGGTGGCTCACACCTGTAATGTGAGCCATGTTTGGGAGCCCTAGGGAGGCTTTGGGAGGTTGAGGCAGGTGGATAACATAGGCCAGAAATTCAAGAACTGTCTGGGCAATATGGTGAAGCTCCATTTCTTCTAAAAATACAAAAGTTAGCTAGGCATGAAGGTGCTCACATGTAATCCCAGCTACTTGGGAGGTTGAGGCACAAGAATCAGTTGAACCCAGGAGACGGAGTTTGCAGCCAAGTGACAGTCAAGTGACAGCCAAGATCGTGTCACTGCACTCCAGCCTGAATGACAGAGCCAGATTCTGTCTCAAAATACAAAACAAAAAAACCTGATGCATATGGCAAATAGAGAATTTTAGGTCATGCACACAGGCAGATGTAGTGTAGCAGTATAGAAATATTGGAAGTGTTATGCATATTTGTCCTGCCCCTCAGCAGCTGTGGAGTCTTGTGGAGTCAGCAGCTTCTAAAACAAATCCCAATGACCCCTGCCTCCTGATGTCCATGCCCTTGTGTACTCCCCTCCGCTTGACAGAGGGTTGGACCTAATGATTTACTCTAATGAACACAATGTGGCTAAAGTGATGGAATAGCGCTTTCAAGAGAGGTTTTTTTGGGAGGCTGAGGCAGGAGGATCTCTTGAGCCCAGGAGTTGTTGCAGTGAGCAGAGATTGTGCCACTGCACTCTAGCCTGGATGACAGAGCAAGATCTTTTCTCTAAAACAAACAAACAAACAAACAGAACAGGTTTAAAAAAAAACTGTGGCTTCTGGATTGCTTGTACTTTTTCTCTCTGACTCTTCTTGCTTTCTGCTTCTGATGAATCCAGCTGCCATGTGATGGGCTGCCCTATGGAGAAGTCCACATGGCAAGGAAATGAGGGTGGCTTCCAGCCAACAGAAGAACTGAGGACTTTAGGCCAACAGCCTACAAGGAATCTAGTCCTGCTAAGAACTATATGGGTGAGCTTGGAAGTGGATTCTTCCCCAGTCAAGCTTTCAGATGAGACTGCAGCCCCAGTGACCCTGTCTTGTAGCTTTGTGAGACAATGTAAAGCAGAGATTCATTTGCACCCAGATTTCTGACCCATAGAAACATAAACAATAAATATCATTAAGCTACTAACTTTGAAGTAATTTGTTAGGCAGCAGTAGTTAACAAATACATCTCATGTAGGGGTTTGGTGAGGATTAAATGAGAAAAAGATGAATAAGAAATGACTCCTCCCATCAAGGATGGTATAGCCTAGTGGGAGGTTTTATATCAGCTGTGGAGCATTAAGTATGAGAGTGAGATGAAAAAGACATTCCAAGAACAGAAAATGGCATGACCAAAGGAATGGTAATGTGACAATGCATGGCAGGTCATCTGAGGCATAGATGTTTATGGAAGGGGTTGAGCCTGGGATCAGGCCAAGGACAAACCCTTGAGAGGCTTTGTGTGTCCTGAGAAGGGGCCTGAGAGATTTTCCTGTAGGTAATGGGTACACTGAAGTATTTTGAGCACTGGAATATGTTGGGAGGAGGTGTGCCATAAAGGATTTTAAGGTCAAAGCCAGTAGGATACACCTTTAAATATTTACTTCTTTTTGTATTTTTAAAATGTGTGAGTAATGTGTATATTTTCATTGTAAACAAATAATTAATACAAAGTAAAAAAATCACATTTTAAACTCTTTAATTTCCCATTTTTCCCTTCTGAGGACACCATAATTTTGATTTGTTGTGTCACACACAGTGACACAATGTACAGTGATGTGCTGGAGCTGGCTTATAGCAACCCTTGTGTTTAGTGACAGCATGTTAATAGCTTGAAATTGAGCATATTTGCATCATAGACATTGGCAAAGACTACAGGCCACTTCCCCTCCAAAAGAATAAGCTTGCTTACAGGGACACCACTGGTTGTGTGTATCCTTTAAGATCCTTTTCTACTAAGGTACATGTAAAAATTGATTTCAGACTGATAGTAGAAATATGCAGTTAGTGGCTGAGAGCACAAATCCTGGAGTCAGACTGCCTGAGTTCAAGTCTTGTCTCTGTCATATGCTAAGTGACCTTGACTGAGTTATTGAAACTCTCAGATCCTCAGTTTCCTTCTCTGTAGAATGCGGATAATAATAGTGACTGCCTCATAGACTTATAAGGAGGATTAAATGAATGAATGTGTGTACAGGGCTTGGAATAGTGCCTGCCACACTGTAAGTACCTATAAAGGTTAGTTAATATTGACATAAAAGGGGCCATACTGTAAATAATGTTCTACAACTTAATTTTCTTTAAACAGTACATCTTGGAGAGCTTAGAGATAGTATTCCTTTTTTTAAAAAAAACCAAACTTTTAATTTTGAATAACTGTAGATTCACCGGCAGTTCCCACAAAAAAAAAAAAAAAAAAAAACACAGAGATCCCTTGTACCCTTTCACAAGTGTTACACAATGGTAACATCTTGCAAAACTAAATTAATATCACAACCAAAATACTGACATCATACAGTAAAGATATAGAACATTTCCATCACCAAAATGATGTCTCCTGTTTTCTTTTCATTGGCACACCTACTTCCCTCCCACCCCCCAATTGCTCCTCAAACCCTGGCAACTACTAAATGTCCTCTATGTCCTCTATTTGTATAACTTAGTGATTTCAAAGACTTTATATAAATGGCATATTACAGTAGTTAACCTTTTGGTATTGACCCTTTTCAATCAGTGTAATTTTCTGGGGATTCATTTAGGTAGTCGCATGTATCAGTAGTTCCTTTTTGTTGCTGAGTAGTATTCCATAGCACAGATGTACTATGGTTTGTTTAACCTTTTTACCCATTGAAGAATATCTTGGTTGTTTCCAGGTTTTGACCATTAGGACTGTTACAAATATTAATGTGGAGATTGGGTTGTCAGCATCTTCAGCTCCAAATCTTGGGTTATTAAATAAGGCCAAAAAGAAAACCCAGGGCATTTCTCACCATGTCATTCCTTTGATCGCAGATCCCTAGCTGGTTTGCCTTCTTCATTCCTCCTTTCAGAATTTACTTACATTTGTGTTATATACAATGTCCGGAGCTTTTAGTTTACTAAACAGGAAAAATAGGAAAAAGTGTGTCTAATCTCTCTTCCCGCAAGCAAAAGTCCTAGCATTCTTTTGAACTGCTGAGTATCACCCTATACAAACGCCTATATTTTGATAGGTACTCCAAATTGCCCTCCAAAAAGGCTTTCCCAGTTTAAATTCTTACCCATCCTAATACATACCAGGTACTATTTTGTGGGCATTGCACTCATCTGATGTGTACAGGTTCATGTGGAGTGAAGTGAGGTAGACCTGTCATGATCTGCATATGGACTCAGACCTGAGCTTATTTTTTGTGCCTCTGAGCATGAAATATTTTAAGTGGCAGCCAGGTAGCTGGTGAGAGACCAGTCTCACAGCTGTTTGCTCCAGTGAGCCAACAGCGAGGGCCTTGTTGAGATGACTGGAGAGGCTGCTGACTAACAGGAGGATTCCTAATTAAACCCTCATGCCTCCATTTAAGCATGTGAGAGAGGGTTTGGTTGGCTGGGGAAAATTAGCATGGATTCAAAGCCAAGAAGAAACTGGGTCACAAGTCTAAATCTGGGGGTGTCACTAAAATTTGGAATGTTGCTAGAGATTGCTTTTGTTGTAGAGAGAGGAGAAGGGTTGAGTGGTGGAAAAGGAGGTGTGATAGGCCCAGGGAAGCACCATCAAAAGATCATGAGGAAACGATCAGGCAGAGAGAATGGAGTACTGAGCATATGAATTCGTGATGATCCCTGTGGAATATGTAGTACCATGTGAGACATTAAGGCCCAGAGTCATCCATGTGGGAAAACGGTGTTGAAAAGAGGCTGAAAATCAAACTGCTTGGGAGGTCCTTGGATAAATTGTCAGGTTTTAGGTGAGAAAAAGGTGAAAGAGAGATTTCAGATCTGATTCTTGAAAAAGGGGCAGGATTTCCAAAGAAGAAGAGCATTCTAGAAGGACAGCACAGCACTAGCTTAATTTGTTTCCTTGTCTGTGTAATAAACTTGGCAGCTTCAAGCAATATACATTAATTATCTCACAATTTCTATAGGGCAGGAACCTGGGTTCTCTACTCAGCCTCTTACAAGTTTGCAGTCAGGGTGTTGGCCATGGCTGGGTTCTCACCAGAGATGTGACTGGAAAAGGATCCACTTCCAAGTTCCCTTAAATTATTGGCAGGATTCATTCCCATGTGGCTGCAGGGTTTGTGGCAGCTTGTTAAAGCAGACAGAAAAGTGAATGAGAAAGACAGAGAGAGACTCCAAAATGGATCCGCTAACCATACAGAGTTTATAGCATAACATAATCACGGGAGTAACATCTCATGACCTTTACCACATTCTATTTGTTAGGAGCACACATGCAAAGGGACAGGACGAGAGAAAGGTGAGCACCAGGTGTTGGGGGTTATGGTGGCCACCTTGAAGTTTGCCACGTGGCACAGGCATGAAGGGTTATTAGAATATTGGGTTCAAGGAGGAAGAGAAGGGATAAATTGGCTGTTGAGGAACATTAGATATAAGGATGGATCTAAAGATTGGGGCTCCATCCTGCAGAAGAACCTTGAAGGCCAGTTTGAGAGCTTTACCCTTTGGCATTGTGGAACCCATGAATGTACTCTTCCAACCTTGGCCTCCTGTTGCTTCCTGAAGCCCACATACTTGCTAAGAAATACAGTTTTCATTTCCATTCTCTTCTCACTCATTTCCTAAGCAATCATTTCTTTTAAAAAGCGTTTTAGAAACGAAATGATAATTGTATTTAAAGTGCAGTATCTGCATCGAATTAACCTTGACCATTTTCTATAGTTTCATTATTTGGGGAGTTGTTGAAGCAGTACACACAAATGAAAGCATTGAGAAGCAAGATAATAGGTAACCTTCCCAACTTTTATCTAACTCAACTCCTCAGTGGGACTAATTGTAGAGAATAGAATGAGCTACTTGCTAAATGCATCATGTCTTTATCCTCTCTTATCAGTGTCTGTTTAAAGAGCTATGTTAGAAAATTAAAGATTCTAATGGAAATATTCAGGAAGGTAAAAATGCATGGAGATGGGGTGCATTTGAATTATGTCAGAAATTGTTCTCAAATATAAAAAAGATTAAAAAATAACTGCAGTGCCAAATAAACAGTTCCCTGTAGGTGGAATTTATAAGCCTTTAATACTGTGATTAGCCCTGTTTTAATTGTCAAATATTTTGTGAACTTCCATATGATGGTGGTGGTATGTGACTATTAGCATCCCTTGGTTGATAAGGTATATATTGACCAAAAGTAAAATCTTTACAATGAATTTATAATTTTTTGAAGATGACAATCACATGGCTGATTATTATTAGTATTTTGGTGAATCTTATTATTAGTACTTTGTGAATCTTGGTGGGAGCTATGGACTTTTCTCTTGAAAAATGCTCATATACAGAAAACTACATAGAGTTTTAAGAGGTTCATGAGCCCCCTGAAATCATCCATTGTGGACCTCCACAAATCTGACACTGAGAAACCTTGAATAACATATCTTTGAAAATTATAGTAAATCCACATATAAGGTGTATAACTGACTCAGTTTGTACCCAGTGATAGATGTCCTATGGATTTGAGAATCTTTCCACGGCTATTTTGGACCAATGGTCTAAGTGACAGATTTTATTTTATGTTTGAAGTTCTCATGTCAAATTCTGGATGTAGAGGACTATAAAGAACTTCTTTGTGCTGGTATTGGAATTTTGTTTTCTAATAATGTTCAAAATTTCTCTACATAGAAACTTGTTTTTCAGGCAGAAGTTTTATTGTAATAGTGTGGGAGACATGTAACAGTCTATTTGGGGTTGATGATAAAGATAAAACAACAATGCCCTTATGTGTTTGTGTGCACATGCATGTGTGTGTGTGTGTTTGTGTGCGTGGCTGTGTGTGTGTGTGAGAGAGAGAGAGTCAGTGAGAGAGAGAGGTGAGAAGAGAAAGGGAGATGAAGGGAAACAGAGAAGAGCAGAGAGAAATACATACAGACAGGACCACAGAGAGAGAGATATGCAAACATAGAGGCAGAGGGAAACTCACATAGTGACAGAGAAGTGGAGTTAAAGGGAAAGGAAGAAACAGTCATAGAAATAGACAGAGACAGAGATTCAATCAGTCAGTGCTATGATCTGAATGTTTGTGTTCCCCCAACGTTCATAAGTTAATACCTTAATCCCCAATGCAGTAGTATTGAGAGATGGTGTCTTTGGGAGGTGATTAGGTCATGAGGGTGGAGCCCTCATGAATGAGATTAGTGCCCTTATAAAAGAGGCCAGATGGAGCTTGTTTGCCCCCTCCGCCATATAAAGATACAGCTAGAAGGCACCATCTGTGAGGAATGGGGCCCTCACCAGACACAGAATCTGCTGTTATCTTGATCTTGGAATTTCCAGCCTCCAGAACTGTGAGCAGTACATTTCTATTGTTTATAAATGATCCAGTCTAAGGCATTTTGTTATGGCTGTCTGAATGAACTAAGACAGTCAGATTGTTGGGAATATGGACAGACAAACATAAGAGACAGGCAGTATGAAAGGCAGAGAGTTTTCAAACCAATGAGCACCCAGGGGTGCTCCTATCTGTTGGCTGATAGTAGGATGCCAGCAATGCATTTTATCATCATGATAGGGCCAGGTAGGGGCTGGTGGGTGATTAAAGAGGCAAGAGCTTGCTAGATGAATTACTTCATGGGTAAAAATTAAATGATTCAGAAAGGACATTACTACTGGCCTTGTGCCACCTGTGTTAAACATTGTCTGGGACAGTGCTGCTGGGCTGAAAGGAACTGACACTTCTTAGCTTTCCAGGAATTTTTTGTTGAACTTCTGAAAAATTTTGCTGAACTTTTGAAAATGTGTTTATTTTATCCCTCTATGAAGGATTAGATGAACATTTAAAACAGAACATGCTTTCATCTCTTCCCAAAAACTTGCTAAGGTTTTGTTTTTTTTCCTGAATACCTAGTTTGTGAATATTACATAAGTAAAAAAAAAAAGTCATTTAAAAAGACATTATACTAGTCTTTCATGAGGGATCAGCCAAGGCCAGCATTAACACCGAGAGGGAGGGTGGTACATTTAGAGACAACATCTTTTGATGTGCAAAGAATTACCCACTGGTTCCCCACACAGTACACGGCTGTAATTCATATGGTGAATGATCAGTGCCTTTAATGTCTTGTAACATAAAAATACTTGGAATTTAAAATCTTGCTTGAAAAAATAACTCACGTGTTAGTACATATGTCCCTGATAAACATATGCTTTGAGCAGATATTCAATCTCTCCTGTATGCTGAGCTGATGGAAACTCTAAGGAATTTACTGGAAAGCCTTCTTTTAATGTGTCCATCACATTACATTAGGAATGTAATTTGTGTCAGAGGATGACTTATTTTTAAATCAAACCTTGACACGAACGGTTTTTCAACTACCAAAATTAAACATCAATTGTGGTTTATGTTGTAGAGGGTTTGTTAGGGGACCCACTAACTTGAGAAACCATGAATTAGAGAACAGAAGTGAAATAAAATAATCTTAATGAATCATATTCCATAAATAAAGACAGAAATTTTATAGGTAAAGATGATATGAACCATCTTTAAGGGATGAAATGTTATAAGAATTGACCAGAAAGTACATGATATGAAAGGATCTAGAAAGACATTTTGGACTGTTGGTGGAACATAGGCTTGACTAAGATACCTGGGATCAGGAACCTGTCTACCTTGTTGATATTATTTAACAATGCTAAACTCAGAACCGTGCTTGGTTCTTAGTAGGTGCTGAAAAATACTTTTAATGAATGAATGAACAAATAAATAGTGTGTTAAACAGAAATATGAGTACATTAAAAGAAGGATCTAGAAAATACATTTCAGCAATACAGAATTGCTCATTTAAAGAGAAATGAGATGACAGGAATTTTAGCAGACCACAGTAGTTAACATGAAACAGATGTGGCTAAATCCATAATGGCAAAAGCATTCAAGTAATCACTTAATTTGGTTTCTTTTTATACCTCCAGTCCCCCTACTTATTTACTTAAACAAAACACTTTGTCTTAATGAGAACTGAGTCATTAGGGACAGTTTTGGGACCCTGACTTTTTGGTAGGAAAAGGATAAACCTGATCAATTAAAAATACCAGTCAACCATGGTGGAAAGCAGTATGGTGATTCCTCAAAGAGCTAAAAGCAGAACAACCATTTGACCCAGCAATGCCATTACCATTTATACCCAGAGGAATAAATCATTCTACCATAATGACACATACACATGAATGTTCATTGCAGCACTACTCACATTAGCAAAGACATGGAATCAACATAAGTGCACATCAGTGACAGATCAGATAAAGAAAATATGGTACCTAAACACCATGGAATGCTATGCAGCCCTAAAAATGAATGAGATCATCTCTTTTGCAGGAACATGGATGGAACTGGAGGCCATAGTCCTCAGCAAAGAAATGCAGGAACAGAAAACCAAGTACAGCATGTTCTCACTTATAAGTGGGAGCTAAATGATAAGAACTTATGAACACAAAGAAGGAAACAACAGACACTGGAGACTATTTGATGGTGGAGGGTGGGAGGAGGGAGAGGAGCAGAAAAGATAACTGTTGGGTACTGGGCTTAATTCCTGGGTGATGAAATAATCGGTATAATAAACCCTTATGACATGAGTTTACCTATGTAACAAACCTTCACATGTACCCCCGAATCTAAAATAAAAGTTAAAAAAAAATACCTGTAATGTGCAAACCCTTTATTAGTGGAATTAATGTTTGAGCAATCATCATCACTGTAGAAGTAGCTGTAAATAGCATTTTCCACTTGCTCTGTGCTGGGCACTGTACTATATGCTTTACTAGCTTTTTAATTATCAAAGACTCCTTCATTGTTGGATATTATTACCCTCGTTTTCTTCATGAGGAGAATGGGGCTCACAGAGGCTTTGTAACTTACTCAAGGCTGCTCAGCTAGACTGGAAATGGAAGTATGCATACGCATACATTTCATTCCATTTCCAATTACTCTTATTTGTAAACATTGACTTCCATGTGAACTAATTTGTATGTGACATAAGTACTTCATGGTTCAAGAATGTCCAGGATTCTTTCTTTTTTTCTGTGCCAGGATGTATTTGCATGTGTATCAGTGTCAATATTAGATTACTAACTCTTAGAGGATAGAGTTGGCTCTTTAAACCTCTTTACAAAGTGCCTGGCTTTGTGTCCCCAGAGCCTGACACTTAGGAAGCATTCAGTAATTTATCCAACAAGTAAATGAATGAGTGAGCAAGCATCACATGTAAATTAGGACCTTTCCTTTGGGCTTATAAAACCACTTCTGGTGTATTAATAAGGGTGTGCTTTACGTGCTCATTATACACAAATTCAAAAGTATCAGAGAAAATGATCAAAAATAATGTTGAATTTTACATTGTAAAAGCTTTTGTAATGCTGATGAGACACTTCGTTTTGTTTCTCTTGGGGCCAGCAGGGGAACCTGTGGCTCATGTCTCACTCTCTGGGTTCAACACTGGAGATTTCAAAGTTCCTTTGGGAACAGTTATAAAGGGACTCATTGGGGAAGGAGATGGCAGTGCTCTCTCTACCTATTCTCAAGATTTTTGCAATAGCTGTTCTTTGGGGGTTAGACACATTTTAAGCTACCATAGCCTGATTTCCTTCATGATTCTTAACTTCCTTTATGATTATGTTCACGTTCCACTTCCTGTGGGCTTTCTAAACATAAAATGGGAAGAGGAGAGAACACATAACTAAAAAGTGTGTTCTTAAAAGAACCCTTGGATTTTCTTTTGCAGGTGCCCATGAGGTGGTCTGGACTGGTACATCACAGCATTGTTTCTGGCTGCAGGTATGATGGTTAATTTTATGTATCAACTTGACTAAGCCATGGAGTGCTAGGTATTTGGTTGAATATTGTTCCCAGTGAGTCTGTGAGGGTGTGCTTTTGGATGAGATTGACATTTGAATTGGTAGACTGAGTAAAGCAGATTGCCTCCCTAATGTAAGTGGACCTCATCCAGTCAGTTGAAGGACTAAATACACCACAATGGCTGACCTACCCAGGAGTCAGGGGAGACTCCTCTGCCCCACTGTTGGAGCTTGGAACACTGGTCTTTTCCTGCCTTTGGACTCCAACTAAGACCTCAACTCTTCTTGGGTCTGAGCCTACTGGCTTCCAGACTGGAACTTATAACATTGGCTGTTTTGGTTCTCAGACCTTTGGACTTAGACTTAACTTATACCATTGGTTCTCTTGGATCTCCACTTTACTGAATGCAGATGTTGGAACATCGCAGCTTCTGTAATCATGTAAGTACATTCCTTATAACAAATCTCTTTGTATATATCTGTATCTGTATTTATCCCCATCTCTATCTCTATCTCTTTTGGTTCTGCTTTTCTGGAGAATCCCAACTTGTAACAAAACCCTAACTTGTAACAAAAAAAATCAAGTAAACTTAAATGAATAAGACGGCTATTTGTCACATGAGAAGTAATCCAGGACTAGGCAGTACAGGGCTGGACATGGCAGTACAGTGATAGCATCAAGGACTCCGACTCCCTCTACCTTCCTTCCATACCTTTTTGTGTGGCTTTGTTCTCATGCTCTCAGGATGGTTGTTGTACATCCAGGAGTTGTGTTCACATTCCAGGCAGGAAGGAGATGGAAGGTCAAAAGGCCAAAGGAGCTTGCAGGAAGTCTCATGTGAGGGTGCTACTTATATATGTCATTGGCCAGGTTCACGCCACATGGACACCTCTAGCTTCTGAGGGTCTGGGAGCTAAAGCATTAGCTCAGCACATTACTACCACAAATAAATTTGGGGTTCTTTTGGAAGAGTGGGGTATGGATGTTGGTAGGGCAATGCTCTCCATGGATTGTTAGATAACCATGTCAAAAAAAATGTTAGTACTTCACTGGTTTGGGAGGTTATATAGATTCAAAATAAGTGTGAATTAAATATTATTTATAAGTTTCTCTAGCAGAGTGCATCAAACATTATTTCATGGAACGAGGCAAGAATATTTACATTTACAGAGCTTCTATGATATGCCACACACATAGCCATTGCTTTACGGGCATTATCTCTTTTGATTCTCATAGCTCTATGAGGTCATTTCTATTGTCCTCATTTCACAAATAGGGAAAATGAGTCTGAGAGAGTTTACTTAAGTTATCTAAATTTGCACAGCAAGGAAGTAGAAGAATAAAATTAGAACTCAGGCCCATCTTGACCTTACAAAGTCCTTATAAAACTTTATTCTTACAGGAAATCTTATATATATCTTTCATATATGATAACATATTTTTAAAAAACTCTGATGCTAAAGTAAGCTCCCAGGAAATGTCTGCTGATCATATCTGCTTTTCTCATCGTAGCTACTGAATTCGATGCTCCTTTTACAGGTATCTCTTTAAGTCCCAATCCAGAACAGGCGGCTCACACCTGAAGTCAGACAATAATGTCAGTAATATGAGAATGTCTTCAGTTTTAAGGATATTCAACAAATATTTGTTGCACACTTATGTTGAGTCAGGCACAGTGCTAGGACCTAAAGGTACAATGCCACACACCTCAGGAAAGGTCCTTTGTTCATGAAGCTGAACTTATTTTCTATGGGAAAGAGACAGACAAGACACTAGTAAACAAGTGAAGATGACAACTGGAGAGAATGATGAGTGTGCCAAGGAAATGAGCAGCACAGTGGTATAATGACCTGAGAGGGAGGCTGCTTTAGAGAGGATAGTCAGGAAAGGCTTTCTGAGGAGACACCATTAAAATGAGGACTGAAAGATGAGGAAAAGCCAACCATAGAAAGAACCAGAAGAGCATTCCTGGCTGTGAAAACAAAACAAAAACAAAAACTGTGCAAAGGTCCTCAAGCAATTACAGGCTTGGGATACTTGAGCAACAGGCCGTAGATCTGGACAGTGAGGAAGAGGGAGGGTTGTTGGGAGACAGCGTACCCAAAGGCAGGAACCAGATATATCCTTCTAGGACATGGTAAGGGCTATGCATTTAATTTGGGGCAATTTTAAGCTAGAACTTGATTTACGTATATAAAAGTTCAGACTTGGAATCTAAACAATTAATCTTCAAGGGAACATGACGTATTGCAGAAAACAGTCTGTACATCTTTCTTCATTTATAACTTTTCTCTTGAAATCGTTATTAAAATAATGAATGCGACATATTCCAATGGAAGGCTAATGTTATCAGTAAAAGGAAAATACACCCATTAAGAAAATTTAAGAAAACACAAATGTCAAGGAGACAGCTAAGTCTCAAAAATGATGATTTTAATCCTGCCTTTCTTCCCCTGCAAACCTTTAAAAACACATTTTAAAAATTATTTCACCCATGTTTGGAAGCCCCATATTGACTACTGAAGTCTTTCTGCTTGAATTTAAAGTTTTGCTGTTGCTTTTAGTTTATTTCAAGACTTTTAAATGTGTTTACAAACTTTCCAAGAAAAGATGCTTCAGTCTTTGTTTGTTACATGTTCTTTGCTCTCCATCGCTTCTTGCTAATACTTCTTCCATCTGAAGTCACTTTTCTTTTGCCTAAAGTTTATCTTTTAGAATTAGATTTTTGTAGGCAGTCTTAGTTTTTGTCTAAAAATGTCTTCACTTTTGTTCTTGAATGATTTGGTGGAGGTGGGTAGAGGATTCTTAGTTGGCTGTTATTTGTCTTCAGTAAATTGACAATACAGCTCCACTCGTCTATTGTCTTCTGTTAAGAAGTCAGCTATCAGTCAACTGCTGTGTTTTTTTCTCCAAAAAAATATTTTTGCTTTTAAACTTTTCTAAACTTTAGTTTCCTGCGATTTTACTCTGGTATATTTAGGTTAAGATTTTTTTTTTTAAATGCCCTGTTTGGAAGTCATTTAGCTTCTTGAATCTGTGGACTGACATCTTTCACCAGTTCTAGAAAATTCTCTCTTCATTAATGCTTCAAATATTGTCTCCTTCCTTCTCTCTCTCTTTCTCTCTCAATCTCTCTCTTTCTCTTCTTTCTTTTCCTTTCCTTTCCCTTTCTTTCTCTCTCCCTTTCTTTCTTTCTTTCTTTCTTTCTTTCTTTCTTTCTTTCTTTCTTTCTTTCTTTCTTTCTTTCTTTCTTTCTTTCTTTCCTGTCTCTCTCTGTCACACAGGCTGGAGTGCAGTGGCATGATCACAACTCACTACAGCCTCAACCTCTCCTGGGCTCAGATGATTCTCCCACCTTAGCCTCCTGAGTAGCTGGGACTACAGGCATGCGCCACCATGCCTGGCTAATTTTTGTATTTCTTCATAGAGACAGGGTTTCATCATGTTGTCCAGGCTGGTCTCAAACTCCTGAGCTCAGGCAATCTGCCTGCTTCAGCCTCCCAAAGTGCCAGGATTATAGGTGTGAGCCACCACCTCATTTTCTTTTATATCACTTAAAAAAGGTTTTTAAAAATGTATATTAGGTTTTCTCTTCCCCTCTCTTCTTACTTCCCCTCCTTATATTCTTGTTCCTGAGCCTTTTTTCTTTTCAATTATGTGCTCTGTGTGCTGCATTCTGGATAAATGTCTTCTATTCTCTCTTTCAGTTTACTTAGTTCTTTTTCATCTGATCTGCGGCCCAATACTATACATTAAGTTTTAAATTTTGGTTATTGTACATTTTATTTATGGAAGTTCAATCGTGTTCTTCTTCAAATCTGCTATGATATTTTGTTTAGTTTCCTATACCCTGCATTTATTTCTAAGTTTGTCTTTTATTTTTTAAACATAGAACATAATGTTTAATAATTTATGTCTAATAATTGCAATATCTGAAATACTTAGGTGTCCATTATTTCTGCTGGTTTTCACCCATGGCGTATTATTTCCTTAAGTACTTTGCTGTCTTTGTGAAGTGTTTATTTCCCTTAAACAACTCTATATGGGGTATTTCCCAATGACTGAATAACTATTTAAGTTAAAATCATAGTTTATACTTCTTGGATCACTTAGGTGCTGCAAAATTGGTGATGTAAATCCTAGAGAGAAAGTGCCCATGCTTCGCCTCCTCTCAGGGACAATTTGTCTATGTTTTCTCTTTCTTTCCTTCCTTCCTCTTTATTTCTCTTCTCCAGCTCTTCTTAGTCCAAGGTATCTCTCCCTGCAATCTACCCGGGTGGAAGGAGATAGCTGGATATATTGATTTATCCGTTCCCCAATACTGTATACCTTTGAGAGCTTGGGGTATTATAGATGGAGGTGATTTACTAGACACACGACACTGAATGGGCCTCATCCTTTAGTTATTGCTTCCTCCATACCACAAGTCCATTAAAAGGACAGCTTAGTTCCTTCCAAATTGGCAAATGGCTTCAGACCTAAAGCAACTACAAAGTTTTCCATTTACATCTTTTATTTTGGTACTTGGTATTTCCTTTTTCATTTTGCCAGCTCTTTGATGCTGTTAAAAGGACTAAAAATGTTTACTACGTCAGTTTTAGTTGTTTTTAGTGGAAGAGTTAGTCCAAATAACCTAATCTGTCATTGTTGACTCATCAACTTTTAAAAGCTTAAAAACTTTAATAATTTTTTCCTGTAAAAGTAACTTTTCCTGACTAGAAAGTAAGAAAAAAGCTAAGACATTAGGGAATTCTTCCATCCTTTATGTGATTTATAGCTCAGTCTTTTTTTTTTTTCTAACTTGGAGATGATTTTCTACTTCTTGGGACCTGTACTATTTTCCAATGATGCCATCCATTTCAGAACACTAACGGGAGATGAGGTGAACATATGGGAACTACGGCAGAGAGATCTGGGCTTCGCTGTCTTCTATACTGGATGTGGGATTGCATACATAGCCCCATTTATTTTTGTAAATTTGGCCAAATTGGCTAATTTAACATGTTATCAGAATGAAAGTGGTCAGAAATATCCATGAAGAGGTACATTGGGAGGGGAAGTATGAGCTACCCACTTCCTTAATAGGAATGCAATTCCAGGTTGCGCAGATTTTGCAGGTCTTAAAACTAACTTCCTTCACTCAGCCTTTTCATTAACCTGTAGCTGTATTTTTAATATGCTCCAGGAAGTACACCTAGGACCTCAGTTTTGTTGTTATGAGAATGTTACATAAGCTGTGTTATCTTCTGTTTAGTGAGTTTTTTAAGAGTATGATTTTTTCCTTCACTCTCTATTATAAATGTCTTTTTTCCTTCCCTTTTAAATTCTCTGTGGTTCTGCTTCGATGTTTTATGTTCACTACTCATCTCACATATATTCAGTTTGCCTTTTTTTTCCTAAATGGAAATAGTTTTGCTTTTATTTTCTCGTTATTTGAGTGATGTATTTCTGTGAAAAGGACATCTTCTCTAACAGCCCTTTCCAGAGATAATTACCATGAACCTTTATTAAGAGTTTTGGTAGATACCGTTCCAAACTCCACTTTGACTTCTCTATATATCTGTGTAAATTTATGATACACACGTGCACACACAGATGTGTACAGTCATGCACTGCATAAAGCTGTTTCAGTCAACAATGAACCACATGTACAACAGTGATCCCACAAGATTATAATGGAGCTGAACAATTCCTGACATCTAGTGACGTTGTAGCTGTCTTAATGTCACAGCACAATGCATTACTGACGTGTTTGTGGTGATGCTGGTATAAACAAACCTACTGTGCTGCCAGTAGTATAAAAGTCTTGCACATACAATTATTTACAGTACATAAAATAAATGACTATGTTACTGGTTTATGCATTTACTCTACTTTTTATCATCACTTTAGAGCGTACTCCTACTTAATAAAAAAAAAAGTTAACTGTGAAACAGCCTCAAGTGGATCCTTCAGGCAGTATTTAGAAAAAGGCATTGTCATCATAGGAGTCAACAGCTCCATGCGTCTGATTGCCCCCGAAGACATTCCAGTGGGATAAGATGTGGAGGTGGAAGACAGTGATATTGGTGATCCTGACCGTTTGTAGGCCTAGGCTAATGTGTGTGTGTATGTCTTTGTTTTTAACAACAACAACAACAACAACAAAGGCTAGAAAGTAAAAAGAAAAAAAAAGTTTTGTTTTGTTTTGTTTTGTTTTTTTGAGACGGAGTCTCGCTCTGTCGCCCAGGCTGGAGTGCAGTGGCGCAATCTCGGCTCACTGCAAACTCCGCCTCCTGGGTTCACGCCATTCTCCTGCCTCAGCCTCCCGAGTAGCTGGGACTACAGGCGCCCGCCACCACGCCCGGCTGATTTTTTTGTATTTTTAGTACAGACGGGGTTTCACCGTGTTAGCCAGGATGGTGTCCATCTCCTGACCTCGTGATCCGCCCGCCTCGGCCTCCCAAAGTGCTGGGATTATGGGCGTGAGCGACTGCGCCCGGCCTAAAAAAAGTTTTAAAAATAGAAAAAAGTTTATAGAATAAGGATATAAAGAAAAAATATTTTTGTACAATTGTACAAAAAGTTTGTTTTAAGCTAAGTGTTATTACAAAAGAGTCAAAAAGTTAAAAAATGTGTATAAAGTTAAAAAGTTATTGTAAGCTAAGGTTAATTTATTAAAGAAAGAATTTTTTTATACCTTTAATGTAGCCTAAGCGTATAGTGCTAATGAAGCTTACAATAGTGTACAGTCATGTCCTAGGCCTTCACATTTGCTCACAGCTCACTCACTGACTCAGCCAGAACAACTTCCAGTCCTGCAAGCTCCATTCATGGTAAGTGCCCTATACAGGTGGACCATTTTAAATCTTTTATACAATATGTACTGTACCATTTAGATATACATAATGCATAATTGTGTTACTTATTGTGTTACAGTTGCCTACAGTATGCAGTACAGTAACACGCTGTAGAGATTTATAGCCTAGGAGCGATAGACTATACCATACAGCCTGGGTGTGTATAGGCTAGCCCATCTGGGTTTGTGTAAGTGCAATCTGATGTTCACACAAGGACAAAATTGTCTAACTATGCATTTCTTAGAATGATTCCCCATTGTTAAGTAACACATGACTGTAGATGTAATATATATCTATACATATATAATATATATAGCACATCATATATAAATACATATATGAAGTATGTGTATGTGCATACATACATATATATTTATAAAAATGTGTCCAAACTATATGTAGATGTGAGAAAAGACAAACTGTACTAAAAAAATGTGCAGTCACATCTGTCTTTTTAAGGGATGGCAACATTTGTTTCTGGATTTGTTTATCAAAATATATTTATCAGTAAAATGATGGTCTCTGTACAATTCTTAAGGTAGAAAATGGAAACAAAGATAACTGAATTTTGGCCGGGTGCAATGGCTTATACCTGTAATCCCAGCACTTTGGGAGGCCGGGGTGTGTGGATCACTTGAGGTTGGGAGTTTGAGACCAACCTGACCAACATGGTAAAACCCTGTCTCTACTAAAAAAATACCAAAATAATAATAATAATGATAAAATAAATTAGCTAGTTGTGGTGGCAGATGCCTGTAATCCCAGTTACCCAGGAGGCTGAGGCAGGAGAATCACTTGAACCTGGGAGGCGGAAGTTGTGGTGAGCCGAGATCGCGCCCCTGCACTCCAGTCTGGGTGACACAGCGAGACCCTGTCTCAAAACCAAACCAAACCAAAACAAAAAACCCCAATAGGACAACTAAAAAACCATGGATGGCCAAAATCCAATCTTCAGCCAATCTCTGTGAAGTGCTGTGGGTACACTTCCCCTCCTCTGCCCTCTGCCCGTTCACTCTTTTCTAAGCCATCTGTAGAGGAACGCATATACTATCCTTTGTCTGGGTTGTGATGTGGAGTGAAGGCATTGGGGTGGTGTCCAGTGAGGCCTGACACTCTTCAGAAAAGCTCAGGCAGGAAGGCGATTCAAAGCAGTGATGGAGAATTCAGAATGGATAGGAATGGGAGCGTGAGTTGGTGAGAAGACATGGACTCACACCCAGACTCCTGGCAAACCAAGTGCTATGCTCTTAACCACAAGTGTTCTGAGCATGTTGGCTCCGTCCTTCTCACCCCGTGAATTGCCTTTAGCTATAGTCCGAGACCAATATTGTTTCCCAACTGGCATTGCATGCCTCACCACATAGGGATTTCTCAACTCCACTTACTACTGCAGCCTCATCCCACACCTGTTCCACAATTCTCCCACACAGCTTTGACGAGTTACCAACAAATGCCATCTCTTCCTTTCCACATCATATATAAGGTAAGACACTTTTAAAATCGTTCTTATCCACTCAAATGGCAATATTTGAGGAGAAGATTTGTTTGATTGCAGCCCTCAAATATAAGAAATAAAAATTTTAAAAGTCAGCGAAAATACCTGGTATACATTAAGCCCTAAAAAATACTAACTTTCCTTTTTTATTCTGTATTCATCTAACACATCACTACTTAGGGCAGGGGTAATGAATGGGGTTGAACACACAGAGAGACTATTTGAAAAAAAAAATGGAGCAATAAAAGCCCAGATTCCCTGTCCATTCTGCTTCACCAGTATACTCTCCTCTATCCACTCTCTCTATCCAATTTGACGAGAGACTAGCTGTTTCTTTTATTTATTTTTTATTTTTTTTATTTTTTTTGTAGTCAGCTATTTAATTAGGTTCTTAAGACATTTAGAACACCAATTTGTGAGGATAAATTCCATTCGTCAGAGCAAACACAGATCGCAGGTAGCCCTGGAGCTGAGGAATAGCTTTGATTTTTGGTAAAATCTGTGAGTCCACAGCTTTCTGATCAATCTTGCGCTACTCCGTAATCTCATATTTCTCTTTTTCTGTGTCGAAGATCTCACCTTCCTGGTGTCTGGGCTTCCGCAGCTTCTTCTTCTTGAAGTAAGCATCAGTAAGATGTTTTGGGATTTTTACATTGCTGATATCGATTTTGGTTGAGGTGGCAATGACAAATTTCTGGTGTGTTCTTCGTAGAGGAACTCGATTGAGGACCAGAGGTCCAGTCACAAGTAATAAGCCACTAGCCAGCTGCTTCAGGAAAACCACCCTCTTGCCCCTGTGGCGTCCAGTGAGGATGATCAGAATGGTCCCGGGGGTAATGCTGGCTCGCAGTTTTCTCACGTGCTGACTGAAGGGTTTTTTGCCATGGCTCAACAGCTTTCGAGGCACATCTTCAGTAGGATAATATCTAGGCATTTTGCGAAGTTTAACCACCCGGGTACCGCCGTTCTTGTCACCACCAACTGGTTTTGTAACAGTTGCAAGAACCTTCTCCTTCTTTTTCTTTTCAACCTTGGATTTAGCGGCTGAGTACTTCCTCTTGTACATGGCCTTTCTGGAATACATGGCAGATCGGGAATACCTGCCAATTCCTCTGACAAGGACAGGGTTGCGGCTGCAATGGGGCTTCCCCTTCTTGGGCTTTTTAGCTTTGAGGTTACCCTTTTTCACCTTGCCACCAGCATCAACCTTCTTGGCTTCGGGTTTCTTCTCTTTAGTATCTGGCTTCTCAACTTTTTCACCCGCCATCTTGCAAGATGGGAAAGAGCTCTTTTATTTTTTTATTTTAGAGACAGGGTCTTACTCTCTTGCTCAGGCTAGAATACAGTGGTGTCTTGGCTTCCTAGGCTCAAGAAATTCTCCCACCTCAGCCTCCTGAGAAGATGGGACTGCAGGTGTGCACCACCATGCCCTGCTAATTTTGTTTTTATTTTTATTTTTTAGAGATGGAGTCTCACTATGTTGCCCAGGCTGGTTTTGAACTCCTGGCCTCAAGTGATCCTCCTTCCTTGACCTCTTAAAGGGCCGGGATTACAGGTGTGGGGCACTCTGACTGGCTGAGACCAGGTGTTCCTTTTCTGGAGAAACTGAATGTGAGAATTAGGTTATTGTATCAGCACACTGAAGTGAAACTCTCCCATTCATACAGAGCTTCTAATGTGATTTTTTAGTATTGCACTTTTTAGTAAGGACATCAAAAGATCAACACGTTTGAGGAAAGCCTTCAACTTGAAAGACAGAGACATTTCTATCTTCCTGGAAGAAACAGAAACAAAGTAAGAACCCAAGAAAACTTTGAAAAGAAAAACATAACAGCAGTAGCAGCAGCAACAACAACCAGTAATTAATTTCCTCAGAGATATTACAAGATACTGCATCCATGACATGAGAACAAGAGGCTATAAAAAAGGGAGAAATCTGAGAAAAAGAAAAGACTTTTGGAAATTAAAAAGCTGAAATGAAATGGAAACTAAAGCTGAAATGTAAAGTTCCATAGATGGGCATAACAAAAAGAAATGGACAAGAGAGCAAGGATAGGAAAATTAGACGATAATTCCAGGAGGTTCGGGATGCAAGTTACAGAAATTTCAGGGAGCAAAACTAGAGGAAAGAGAGGAAAGGAAAACATCAATTAATCAAGAAAAATGTCTGGAAGTGAAGGAGGTGAGTTCCAGAATGAAAGGAACTCATGAACACTACAGTGGCTTTGATATGGTCCCAAATGCCGGTGGGACCTTGATGCCAGCCAGTGTCCATGCTCTTGACCCCATCACAAGAAGGAATTCAAGGATGAGTAAAAAAATATTGAAAGTACAGACATTTATTGCAAAGTGAAAAATACATACTCAAGCCGTGTTCCTGCCACTGCACTCCAGTGTGGGCAACAGAGCGAGACCTTGTATCAAAACAAAACAAAACAAACAACAAAAAAAATGGGGAGTGTGGGCATACTCAAGAGAGAATCACATAAGAGACATACAAGAGGGTATGGGATTTCACCTTTATGGACTTTTTTTAACCAAAGGGTGGAATATTCACGAAGATTCCTGGAAAAAGGTGGAGATTTCTCAAAACTGATGCCACCCATTTTTACACCAAATGTGGGTATTCCTGGAACTGTCATGGTGCTGGTGGGTATATGTTTAGTATGTTAATGAGCGTATAATGAGGTTCTAGGTGAAACCTAGGACAAATTCAGTGCCATGTTGAGTCCAGTTGGTCTTAGCCAGCTTGGTCCACACTCTGTATTTTAGGGTCTTAGCCCCTAGGTTCTGCAGATATTTCAACACTTTCCTTTTGCTAGTCATGTGAAACTGCCCCTGGAATTTTCTATTCTGTGACCATCCTGTATTATTCCTGTCTCAGGTTGAATAGTGTCCCCCCAAAATTTATGTTGACCTGTAACTTCAGAATGTGATTGTGATATTGTGAAATATATATTTGGTCTTCAACCCCCTTTTCTGGCATAAAACTGCTAAAATTCTTAGAATTACCAAAATGATGTCTGTTTATATGCTACTGATTGACTGGTGGCTGGCCATCCAAGGGTAGCTTCAGGATGGGGCAGATCACAAGAAAGATCAAGGCAGGATTAGAGGGCTGGGACTTTCAGCCCCACCCCTAACCTTCAGGGAGGGGAGAGGGTCTGAAGGGCAAGTTGATTACCAATGGCCACTGGTTTAATTAATCATGCATATGTAATGAAGCCTCCATAAAAACCCAAAAGGACAGGGTTTGCAGAGCTTCCAGATAGCTGGACATCATGGAGGCTACTGGAGGATGGCTCACCAAGGGAGGGCATGGAAGGTCCATACCCCTTCCCATACCTCACCTTACGCATCTCTTCATCTGTATCCTTTGTAATATCCTTTATAAGAAACCAGTAAATGTAAGTGTTTCCCTGCATTCTGTGAATCACTCTAGCAAATTAATCAAACCCAAAGAGGGAAGCATGGGAACCCCAACTTGGAGCAGTTGGTGAAAAGTTCCAGAAGCCTGGACTTGCCACTGGGGTCTGGGGGAGGAGGGAGGCAGTCTTGAGGGACAGCCCTCAACCTGTGGGATCTTACTCTATCTCCAGGTAGAGGGTGTCAGAATTAAATTAGGGGACACTCAGCTGGTGCCTGCTGCTTGGTGAGTAAGGAAAAACTCCCACTCATTTGGTCACAGAGGTATTCTGTGTTGGTGGTTGTTGGTGGTGTGAGAGAAGAGGATAAGACAGTTTGAGTTTTTCCACGCCTTGATCTTATTTGGAAATATAGTCTTTCCAAATAAGTAGCAGATGTAATCAGTGTAGCTAAAATGAGGTCACACTGGATTGGCATGGGGCCCATATCCAGTGACTGGTGTCCTTATAAGAAGGCCATACAGAGAAATAGAGGAGAGGCACAGGGAAGAAGTCCTCATACAAATAGAAACTGGAGTGATAATGCGAATTTAGCCAAGGAATGGCAAGCATTGCTAGCAACCATCAACCCTTGGAGAGAGGCATGGAACAGATACTCCCTCAGAGCCTCCAGCAGGAGCCAGGCCTGTTGACATCTTGATTTTGGACATCCAGCTTCCAGAACTTTAATAGAATACATTTCTGTTGCTTTAAGCCGCGCAGCTGGTGGTTCTTTGTAACAGCAGCCCTAGGAAATGAATATAAGCACCCAGTGCGATGGATGAGATCAGACCTGCATGAAAGCACATCATCATGAGGTTTCAGAACCCCAAAATTGAAGAGCCAGTTCTGCAAGCTTTAAGAGAAGAAAATAAGTCATGTACAGGGTATCGGGAGTCACGTATGGGGTATCAGGAGTCATTTCTCATCAGCAGCAATCCAGAAAACTGGAAGCAATAGAGCAACAGAATTTTGAGCGAAAAGAATCTTCAATCTTCAAGCTAAAATTCTACTCAGCCTATGAACTTAGGATAGACAAATGGTGTTGTCATACTTGTGAGGATTCAAAATATTTGCTTTTAGGGCAGCCTTCCTTAGGAAGATTCTGGAGGATGTGGTTTAATAATGGGGTCAACAAAGACAACAAAAGCAAACATGGAATTCAGAAACAGACACTTCAAGACAGGAGAACTGCAAAGGACAGGACCCAGGATGTGACCTGGACAGCAGGCACGGAAAGACAGGTCCCGAGTAGAGGAAATGGATGTGAAGTTCTGGGAGGGAGGTCTTTGGGAAAGAAAATAATGGAACTGATGTGTCTAAGTAAATGGAAAACATTATTCATAGGTGTGAAGGCAGAGGTGTTGAGGCATTTGGAAAATATTAGCAATTTGGGCTTAGAAAATCAGACAAATTAAAAAAAGAAGACAACTCTGAGACAATGATTGCCTCCAGGAAAAATGAAGGATTGCCCAAGGAAGAAGTTATGGTGACAGTATACAGATTGATTCAAAAGTAATATAAAATGTATAGATAATGTGTGAAATTGCTAAGTTAAGAAACAATAGTACACGGATTGGTTAATGGGTACAAAAGTACAGGTAGACAGGAGAAATAAGTTCTAGTGTTCCATAGCCCTGGAGGGTGACTATGATAAACAATAACTTACTGCATATTTTCAAATAGCTAGAAGAATGGACTTTCAGTGTTCTAAACACAAAGAAATTATAAATGTTTGACGTTTTGGATATGCTGATTACTCTGATTTGATCATTGTACATTGCATATGTGTATTGAAATATCATACTGTACTCCACAGAAAAAAGGAGTTGGCTGGTATGGTGGCTCACACCTGTAATCCCAGCACTTTAGGATGCTGAGGTGGGCAGATTGCTTGAGCTCAGGAATTCGAGACCAACCTGGGCAACATAGTAAAACCCGTCTCTACCAAAAATACAAAAATTAGGTGGGTGTAGTGGTGCATGCCTGAAGTCCCAGCTACTCGGGAGGCTGAGGTGGGAGGATCACTTGAACCCAGAAGGTTGAGGCTGTAGTGGGTCATGATAGCACTCAAGCCTGCGCAACACAGTAAGACTGTGAGACCATCTAAAAAAAAAATTGACATAAGTGTAATTTAACTTCATAGAGCAATTGAAAATTTTCCATTTAGTGTTAGGAAAATGTTGCAGTGTTTCATTTAATCAGTTATCCAAATAGAAACAATAAAATTTTCATTATACCAGAAAAAAAGCAAAAAGGCATAGTTTTTTTTTTAAAATAAATATGAAAGTAAATATTAAGGGAAAAAGCTAGAAGGATTGAGGGCTTGTTGCCTATGGAGAATTGGACTGAAGTATCCAGAGAGGTTGGGTAGAGGAATGCCATTTTTCATTATAAGTCATTAAGTATGCTATTTAGTATTTGAAACAAAGTGCTACATTAGTTTGATAAACATTAATTAATCTAAGAAACAGACAATGTATTTTTTTTTTTTTTTAGACGGAGTCTCACTCTGTCACCCAGGCTGGAGTGCAATGGCATCATCTCGGCTCACTGCAACTTCTGCCTCCCAGGTTCAAGCAATTCTCCTTCCTCAGCCTCCTGAGTAGTTGAGATTACAGGCGCCCTCCACCACACCTGGCTAATTTTGTATTTTTAGTAGAGATGGGGTTTCACCGTGTCGGCCAGGCTGGTCACTTGTCCAGGCTGGTCTTGGACTCCTGACCTTGTGATCTGCCCATCTTGGCCTCCCAAATTGTTGGGATTACAGGCGTGAGCCACTGAGCCCGGCCAATGTATGTTTTTAATACAGCATTTTATACAGCATATTTGAATATACAATTTAAAAACTTTATTTGGTGTTCAGCTGAGAAGTTTTTCAACACTCAAGTAAGATAATTTGTTCTGGAATCACTGAGAGATATAGTAGCACAATGATATAAAATCAAGTAGACTTGATTTTGAGTAATTTAAAAGATTTCACATGATAATTTTTTAAGATAGGCAATTTTTGCCATACTTACCAATTAAGAAACCAACCCCATGTGAGATAGCATTTTATACCAGCAGAGACTGGAGTTGCAAGATTTAGCAAAAACAGACAAGCAAGCAAGCAAGCAGACAAGCAAGCCAGTTACCAGTTAGATTCAAGTTTCAGACAAACAGTACCTTTCTTTAGTAGAAGTATGCCCCATATACTCACTGGGATCTTTTTATACTAAGACCTTATTACATTGGGACCTTATTTTACTAAATATTACCCATTGTTTACCTGAAACTCAAATTTAAGAGGATGTCTTGTTTCTTATGTGACAACCCTAATAGACGTTCAATAGGCAATCGTTGAACTTTTTTTTTTCTTGATAACCCATTAAGATCTGTTATCCAAGAATTGTCAGAATCTGCTTGCAATCTACCTCTATTTTCAGGCTGTATCCAATTTTGGTGTTAATGAGTTCCATAAGGTAACCAACCACCCACAACTTCAGAAGAGTGGTTCCATCGGTGCTGCTCCATCATAAATTTATCTGACACTAGACAATGGCCAAAATAATGACTTGAATGCAAAACTTAAGAACACAGCCAGGTAAATGTCAGGGTAAACAAATATGGTAGCATTTTTTTTTCTTTGGTGGGTAAGGAAAGGACAGGGTATATGAAATGGAATGCCGATCTGAATAAGTTGGCATATACTTGGTAGAGGGTTGTAACCTTGTCTAAAAGTGGCCAAACATAAAGTTGCTCTTATACTCTCTTTGAACTCAGGCTCAATATTGTAGTAGTCTGGGCTGTCACCAGTCAAGCTTTTATCCCAAGTCAATATAATTTTTGTTAGAATTGTTCCCTGGGACCTCTTTCACCTTTAATAGAATTGCAGAGTAATTCATTCTTCTTCATTGGCAATTAGATGGTTAGGGTTGGTATGCCCAGTTTTCAAATGCTTTCCAGAAATCAGCTCTTCAAACAGCTTGGAGTAATCAAAGAAACCAGAAAGTGGTCAATTGCATGCTTCTGTTTTTCAGTTATTTCCAGCATTGGTAAAGATTCTATCTATGATGGCCTTATGAGTATTAAATCTCTAACTTTATAATGTGTTGTTTTCTGGTTATCAAAGAACTGTCTGAGACTAAATGTGTCCTGCTGTAATTACTCCCCCAGCTTGTGCTGTTCTTCCCTCCTCCTGCCCCTCATTTCTAAAAGGCACATTTTCTCCTTGTAATTCCCATGTCTTTGGTTTTCCATATCTGTCCAAAAATGTCAATATGCTTCTCTGTCTGAAGATTGTTGGCTTCTGAAATTGTTGTAACTTCAGTTGTGTAATCCCTTTATTTTTTTTAACTTATGTCTGTTTCAGTTACTTTATTCCCCTCCTAAAACTTCACCCCAAACTATGAAACCCCAAATGGCCTGTGTTAGTAAGACTTTTTTTTTTTTTCTTGGAGACAGAGTCTTACTCTGTCGCCCAGACTGGAGTGTAATGGTATGATCATAGCTCAATACAGCCTCTACCTCCGGGGTTCAAGCGATCTTCCTGCCTCATCCTCCCAAGTAGCTGGGATTACAGGCATGTGCCACTCTGCCTGTTGAGATTCTGAATTGAAAATTATAAGCCACTGGTGGAAAGAGCCATACAAATCCAAATTGGAATCCTGGCTCCATAATTTTCTGTGTATTTATTCTGATTACCCATTTTCCCCAGCTATAAAATAGCGATAACAGTACCTGCCACAGAGTTTGGGCTTAAATAAGGTGAGAGTAAACGGTGCGTTGTAGCATCTCTCACATACGGGTCACACAATAAAATGTAGCTATTTAGAAAGCACTTCCACACAAAATACCATGTTTTTTGGTCAATCCCAGCCCACCACCCAAACCCATAATTTTGGCAGGAAATATCTCAACCCCACACAGATGAATTGCTTCATGCCTAAGGGCTTATACCTGGAAACATGGGGCTTAGGATTCAAGGATTCAGATGCTCTCTGCTCTTCTAACACACCATACCACCTCATGACTTCATTGGTAAGAAGGTTTCTTAAAAAGCATCTACTTTTCCTGAATTAACTTAAAAAACTCTATGTCTTGCACTTTTGTTAGATTTTAAAATGTTTTTCATTGTAGACTCTATCTCTAGAGTCTCTCTGGCCCAACAAGGAATGAGAAATAGTAACCCAAAAAATCAAATTTGAAAAATAATGAAAAAAGGGATTCATTCTATGCTAAATGCTGAGGTGCATGGTATCTGTGGTTTTGAAATGTGAGAACATTTTGTGTACCTCCCCAGACTATGAAGTGGTCTCCTGAATTATGATGGTGAGTGAAGCAAGATCAGAAGTATGTAGGGGCAGTGACAGTATGCTTTGGTTGAATTGTCAAGTGGTTTTATTGGTTGATGTCCTTGAAGAGCCTTCAGCAAGAAGAAGCCAGATTTCACTTATCTGTCTGCCTCTGAGAAATAATGATGTAAACAAGGTTAGATTCTTCCGATGGGTGAATGTGCATTTGCCCTATGGCTCACCTGCAAGTTTTGTCTCTCTGACATAGAAGCTTGTCAATTATGGTAACTCTTTTCAGTTATCATGAAAGTATTTCACTTTAGATGAGTTGGGCCTGGCAGGAGTGGAATAAACCATCATAATTTATGGGTGCTTTTCTGAAAAAATGTTTTTTTTCAGAAAAAACCACTGGGGCAGCAACGTGCTGAAGCCTAGGGAGTGAATCGTGATTGACTTAAACAATACCCTTGCCACTTACCCTTGTGCTAGGATAACCATTGACAAAGCTCTAACTTATCAAGTAAAGGAAAGTGTGCTAAAGCATCTTGGAAAAAAGCAGGGCTTGTTGATATCACCCTCATCCCTTCCTTTACTGTGGATGTGTCACCTTTTCTGGGAGCCTTTCTCTGCTCTACTTAAAACAGACTCCCCTCTCCTGCTATCACAAAACTACTTACAACATTTTCTTCTCCTTAGCCCTTAGCACCAACTAAGGTCCCTGAGAACAGTGTTGTTTTACTCTGTTTTATTTAATGCCATAGCTTCAATACCCAGAGCAGTTCATGCTAGAGGCAATATTTGGGGAATAAATGAATGGGCGTTTTGTTCCGTAACCTGCACTCAACAGCCTGGCTCCATCTCCCACCTGTCTCACATGCAAAATAATACATAAAAATATCCACTGGCATGTCAGACTTTTGTTTTTGAATCTGAATAACCCTTTTGCAATAGGAGAATACTAATTTTAATCCACATGACTGTCAGTTCTTACTCCTCCTCTTATATCTTCTTAGTCTAGACATCAATAAAATGGAAAGAATTTTAGGTGAGATATCTACCAAAACAAGCAGATCTGAATTCTAACTCCAGCTGTACCTCTAGTTCATTGTGTAAAGAACACAATCTCTTTCATCTAATTTTTGTCATCTCTTAGATTTGCATTTTCTCAAACATGTTGTCTCACTCAGTCTTGAGTTATGTAAGAATAAAAACAAACTCTTTTCCTAGTTTTCTAAAAATGGTGCCTATTTCATCAGCATTTATATTGTAAAATTTGCTTAATAAATTCCTGATGATGATCTTAGGGAAAAATAAAGTCCAGAAGGGTTGTAATTGCTTGGTCTTGTCCTCAGGGCTAAGAGTTGAAGGAGCCTTAGACTAAATACTTGGAAGATTACAAAACTAGTTTTCAGGGCCTCACATTGGCCACCACAATATAATTTGTCAAAGAATCAAGGCCAGGGGCATCTACCCAAGGCTTTGATCTAAAATAATTGCTAATCTAATGAGGCTTTTATATTAAGGGTATTATTTCACCCAACAAACTCTTCTCTATGGAAGGAAGTAGAGAAGAGGGTGATGTGATAATAGAGTTCAATTCATATGAGCAGCTTTGGAAATAATTATTTAAAACATTATGCTTTTTGGCTGCTCAATACCAGCTATTCTTTGTCATCTATTCTCTGTTCTAAGGAGTTTTGCTAATATTTGGATCATTCTGTGTTTTGGTTAATGTTTAGCTCATCTGTTGTAAGTAGTTTACACCCTTCCTGTGTCTGAAAGTGGCTTTTGTTAAAATTTTGGGTTAGTGGCCATCTGGTGTCTTCCTCTATTTCTCTTGCAGTCTCTCTCCCCATCTCTTTCTCTATCCCTTTTCCTCTATATATCTTAGGATATCTCAACTGAAAGTAAGAAAATCCTAGTTCAAGCTGCTTTTGAAAATAAGGAGAATTACTGGCTGGCATATGTGAAAAGTCTAGAGATAGAGCTTCAGATGTAGTTTGATCCAGAAGTTTATAATATCACCTGATAACCAGATCCTTTTCTCTAAGATTCACTTGCTTCTACTGTCGTCATCATCCTAAGATCATTTTCCTTATGACTGCAACAATGGCCAAGTTCCCACTTCAGTAAACCATACATCCTGGGGGAGAATACGCACCTGTTTTTCAGGATACCAAACCAAAACATGAGGACCTAAAATAGTCTAGGCCACAAGCCTGGAAAAGGCTACTGGGTTGACCTCTCATATCTTCTATCCGCTTCTTTTCTAGTAATAGAATTTTATCCAGGCACATAAATGCCTGAAAAAAAAGACTATATTTTCCATCTTCCCTTGCTGCTAGCATGGCCATGTGACTAAGTTTTAGCCAATAAGATATAAGTGAAAGGTATTGTGTGCAATTCTGGTGTTTTGCCCCTAAACTAAAGAAGAGGAAACATGGGAGCTTTCCTAGTTGTAAGCAATCCTGAGACCACACAGACAAGAGCAGCACTCTAAGAATGGAACAGCAACAAGATAGAAGGTGCTTGTGGCCCCCGATGACTCCACAGAGCATAGCCATTGTCCGAACTTGAGTTTTATGTGACAGAGAAATAAGCTTTGGTCTTGTTTAAGCCAATGGTAACTTTGGCTCTCTGTCCCATTCATAGCCAAACCAACATTCTTTCTTAAATACGTACCTACTCCTGAATTGTGACCAAGTGGATGGAATGTGTGGCTTGGGGTGGGTGGGCTCAGCTTCCCAGAGCCATGTGGGTCTCTAAATGAAAATGGAAGCCTGTAGAGAAGGAAGTGGGAGGAAGCATGGGAGATGACCATCAACTGTCTGCTCATTTCTTTTCCTTTCTCTATCTCTGTTATTTTGGTTTTAATACCCATGACCATCTTTGCCTGCAACCCACAGATTGTTGTTGGCTTAAGTAGCTCAGACAGACAAGCAAACAACACAAAAACCAGGAGGTTGCCCCAATATCTTGGAAAATGGCAATACTCAAATGATTATTTGAAGACCGCTGCTTCTTTAGCAGAACTAAGGAAGACTGAGATGCACGCTTTACCTTGATTTTAGGTTTTTATGAGTAGGAGCCATGTGTTCTTCACAAAGGATATGCTCAGTACATGTTTGTCACTCGAATGTGCTTAAAATAGAGACAAGGAATAGATTGTAAAAATATGGAAATAACGCTTACTAAAAGAGAATAAATTTCCCCAATGGCACAAAAGTGTAAGTTTAGGACACATAGTTATATTTAGCACATTTATGTAGAGAAAAGAGAAATAGGGATAGAAAAATATTATAGTAGCTATCCCCTAAGTTTGCCTGCTTATATTTACTTTCATGGTTTTTGCTTGTTCATCTGAAATTCAGGGATGGGGTATTTAACATGCTGGTGGCTTGTTTTAAATACATATTCCAGGCAGGAGTGGAGGGAATAGAGCTGAAAGGCAGTTTGCTTTCCTGCCTATTCACATCCTGAAGAGCTCCATCTCACAGACTGAAGTAAATTGCCATCAAATAGCATTGCTTACCCTCAAACCTTCCCTTGTGCAGAAAATAAGGCATTTGAGCCTTCAAAGGGCATTGCCCCTATGCTTCTTGAACAGAGTTAAACATCTGTATGAAAAATCCATGAATGTCAGTGGAGGAAGTCTCAAAATGTACTCTATCAAGAAGGATGAAGCAAAAGTAATAGTATGGAAAAACCACCAGCCGATAATGAAGAAATTGCCACGAAGGTGCTAGTGTTTATATTTGCTCAAGGGCTCCAGCTATATGCATTGTTTCAACTAAATATTTTATAATATGTCACCTTGGGCTGTTTCACACATCAGTCAAAGCTGGGAACTTTTTCTCAGTGTCTCTCTTTCTATTGTTGTGTGAACAATGTGCTTCAAACACTTGTCTAAACAAGGTTTATTGCTGTGCAGGCAGCAGCAATGACTGCTGGGAAGTTATACTAGAAAAGGGGGAAAGAATTTAGCAGCTGAGTGGTGTCACTGCATAGACAGTCCAGGCTTGGATTAACCTGGTGCCCATTGACTTTGGATGCTGTTGGATGCATTTTCCTGAGTTATTAATCTATGAGTATAGGTGCCACACACCTTTAATGACTTGCTGGGATCATATGGTGAAAATGGTAGCTTCGTTTGGACTGAGCTGACAGCCACATGTACACAGCCCTCAGCTCTGTTGGTTTTACAGATTATAGAGAACAACTTCTAGTCTTGGTTATCTGCCTGCTGAGAGCAAAGTTCATTTTAAGTGTTTCCAGAAAATCAATAGAGCTTTTACTTGTTGCAGTGAGTTTGTGCCAAGCATACAACAAGACCACTTACACCATTAACTCCTCTGCTCTGAGCCTGCATGGAGAATCACAATGGGACCTTTTGGCCTTGAGTCACGTGGAGAAGATTGGTTATCTCCTTGGCCCGAACATGATCTGGGGGACCAGGGATGGTTTTTAATAGGTAGCCTAACATTGTATGAGGGAGTGGGATGAAAGGAGGAAGAGCTAGGTCACAGACTTCATCTGTCTATGAAGCTCAAGATATTTTAAAGGACTATGGTCACAAGCTACAACTCATGATTTATAATGGGACTGAAATTAATATTTGAGTGGCCCTTATGCCTGGGCAGAGAAAACTCTTGCCTTTGATGTAGAGAATTGGCACCTGGAGTGAGTCCCTGCCTGCTGAGTTATACCTGGTCCCAAGTGAGTTTGTACTGCAGGAAAACAATTCTTTGATATTGGTGGGAGACATGGCTCTGTCTACTCTGAAGGCCATGGTGAAGGAGGGGGGCTACAGTTAACTCTCTTCCAGGGCCTTGGTTTCCTACAGCTGGGGTTTCTGGATTCTTTTTATCTCTAGGATCACCTGGAGAGCTTTAAACATACTGATTCTTGGGCTTCCCAGCAGACTTACTGAATGGGAGGCTCTAGATCTGGGCCTTGAGATAAAGTCTTTGAAAAAGTCTCCAGGGGGATTCCTAGGTTTGGACAGACCTGAGGAAGTGTGGGGAGTTTGAATTAGATGTACAGAGTCAATCCCTGCTTTGCTACTTCTCAGCTGTATGAGCCTAAACTAGTAACCTAACTTCTTTATACTTCAGTGATGGCATCTGTACATGGGGGTTATAATAGAACATCCTCACCATACAAGGACTGAGGACGAATGTTGGAAAGAGCTCAGCATAATATCTGGCACTCAATCAATTCTCTGTAGAAGATAACTATTATTTGGCTATTAAGGTGATATTAGTCCTTAAGAGCCCAATCTATCCATACCTTCCCTACCCATCAAAGTCCCTACCCATCAAAGTGCCAATGATAACAATGGCAATAGCTAAGAGTCCTTGTTTACTGTGTACCAGTAAACACAAAGTTCTTTCCAATTATTTTCTCTTCATCATGACTAGTCACTGAAGTAGGCAGTATTAATATTGCTGTTATTTAAAAGAGGTGTCTGATGCTCAGAAAAGTGAAGTAATATGTCCAGAGTCCTGTCTCTTGAAGCTTGTGAGTGGCAGTGTTGGCATTCAGACACTGGTCTATTGGACTGACCCCAAAGACCTTGTCCCCAACAAGGTTACTTTCCATCACTACCCTGGGTCTCTCCTCTAGATGAGGCATTTCTAGGCCTTTTTAAAACCCAAGTTTCCTCTATATTTTTAACTTTCTTCTGTGTTTCTGCACCAGCCAAATAGTTGTCGTTTTTTTTGGTTTATGATATGGAATCCTTTTTCAAATCTCACGTGTCTCCTTTCTCTCTGCTGAGAGTCACTGTCCTTGAACATGATTTGTCTATTTCACAGCTATGCTCTTGGATAAATGCATTACTCCTATTGTTCATTGCTGTGAGCCTGTTAAGGACAATGATAGTGCTCTATGGTTCTTCAGCCTCCCACAGGAGGCACTGGGGCCCTGCCCCATGCTGGGGACACAAGAGAAAATGGGCAGTTGCTCATGGAGTTCTTCCTTGAGAGCAAACTTAACCATGTTTGGGGTCGCTAAGGATTTTCTGTCTGATAGGTCTTTATTCAGAGTGTAGACGGTGTTCCTTGCTCTGGAAGACTTAAATTTTCTTATTCTCAACTATATCCAAGGTCTATGTTGGGAGTCTTAAAAAGGAGGATTCTCAAATGAAACTTACCTAGCTGGTTTGGCTTGCCTCTCACTGCCCTTGGTCTGTCCTAGAGCTGACTCTCTATTGCTCTCTAACATCAACATTCTCTTTTTAACTTCAGACATTTCATAATTTTCTTTTGTGTCTGGGGATGGTCAGAGGGGCCTTCTTTACAGTCTCATAGCACTCTATTTCTCATTGCCATTCATCGTAATCACTCCAAGCATATTATCTGTATGTTTACCTGACTAATGTCTCCCTCCAGCCCCAGTCTCCATGTCTGTTTTGCACATCACAGCATCCCGGTACCTACCAGAGGGCCTGGTGTGTGACAGGTGCTCAGTGAATATTTGCTGAATGAGTGAATGAATTTGTCATTCTTCTATTTGTGGAGAACAAGTGTGGACAGAAATACAACTCGAATTGGCTCTATTATGAAAAAGGAATTATTGACTCACACTATTGAAAATTCAGGTGTAGACTCAGGAATGGATGCACTAATGAATGTGTCCTAATGCTCAAGTAGGGAGTTTCAAAATCTGCTTTCCTCCATCTCTCAGCTCTGCCTCTCTTTGTTATCTTTATTCTGAGGCAGTCTATTACCATATGGTGAATAGATTGCCACTAGCTGAGATAGCATCCTCAGACTTTAGTCATCTGAATGTAAAAAAGTGACTGTTTTTCAAATCTTCCATCAGAAATCCCAGACTTAAATACCACTGGCCCAATCTGGACAATATGCCCATTTCCTGAATGAATCATTATTGCCAGAGGGAAGGATGATGACAGTTGTCCGGTTTTGCTCATGCCTATGCCACGATTAAAAGAAGGTGTGGTCAGACCCACCAGGACCATGTGGTCTGAGAGTAGAGGAGGTGTGTTTCCTTCCTGGCAGACTCAGATGCTATTTCTGGAAGGAAGACCAAAGGGAGCTGGATAGGCAAAACTAATATGTCTCCAATGTGGTGCCAAAATGCCTCCACATCTGATAAATATCCCTGAAGCCAAGAAGTGGACCTGCCATTAGCAAGAAGAGCTGATAGGCTGGTGCAATCCAGGCCTCACTAGATCACTGGGTGTGGACCTGCCATTAGCAAGAAGAGCTGATAGGCTGGTGCAATCCAGGCCTCACTAGATCACTGGGTGTGGACCTGCCATTAGCAAGAAGAGCTGATAGGCTGGTGCAATCCAGGCCTCACTAGATCACTGGGTGTGGACCTGCCATTAGCAAGAAGAGCTGATAGGCTGGTGCAATCCAGGCCTCACTAGATCACTGGGTGTGGACCTGCCATTAGCAAGAAGAGCTGATAGGCTGGTGCAATCCAGGCCTCACTAGATCACTGGGTGAGGCCCACAATGACAAACTCCAAATTAGAGGGAAAAATGAACTGTGAAGGTTTAGTCTTCACTTCTTTCCTATTAAGAACCCCACTATAGTTATGAGCTGTGGCTTCTTATGGTGAAGTGAAGTGGACTGAACTGGGAGAGCATGGTGATAGATGTTGCAGTGCAGAGCAGGGCTTAACCAACACAAGCCTTTGTAAAAGCTTATTTCTTTAAGGAGCACTGAAAATGTCTTCTTCTCTGACTCCAGCACATCTCACAAGGCTAGGAAGGTGTTGTGGGGTTTCATGTGTCCTACTAGCTTCTGTATTCACTACTTTAACTAATGGACCCCAAGAAGTATCCATGTAATGGCAGGTGCCCAGCTCTCTGCTTCTAGACTTTAACTTCCTAGTAAAATTATCTTGGAGAATAGATTTATGTATAACCTAGAATAGCAAGCACTTGACTTTGATTGGCTCAATAATCATTCATCTTCCTAAAGCTTAGTGCTAACAGTTTTTTTTTTTTTTATCGTTTTAGAGAATTACTCCCTCTCCATGAGGTGTGGGCTTCTGTCTTATTACAGAAGCTTGAACATGGAGGTGGGAAAGAGAGAACTAATTCTGCCTCTGCCTACTCCTGAAAGGCCAGGAGCTGGATCTGTGACTTGAGCTCAACCAATCGGGCACTTTCATCTGAGATATTAAATCTTGAACTAGTGATAAAAACATAAAGAAAATGTTTGGAGGAACTTTCACGACAATTGGGGGTAATGACAGTAACAAGTGCTGTTAGCTGCAATATTCTGATCAAACTATTTCTGAAAGGAGACCGTTGTTGTGCTTCCTGCTCCCACAAAATCGGCCCCCAGAATCCCAATATTCCTAAACCTCTCCTTCCAGCCATCTGTTGATATGGAGCTGTTTATATTTATATTCTTCCAGTAAACCCTTCTCTCTAAAGGTGGTTACAGATGGTTTCTCTTGGGAAATCCAAACTGATACACTTAAGTTTTTTTTTTTTTTTTTTTTTTTAGATGGAATTTTGCTTTTGTCGCCCAGGCAGGAGTGCAATGGCGCAATCTCGGCTCACCACAACCTCTGCCTCCCGGGTTCAAGCGAGTCTCCTGTTTCAGCCTCCTGAGTAGCTGGGATTACAGGCATGTGCCACCATGCCTGGCTAATTTTGTATTTTTAGTAGAGACGGGGTTTCTTCATGTTGGTCAGGCTGGTCTTGAACTCCCCACCTCAGGAGATCTGCCCGCCTCAGCCTCCCAAAGTGCTGGGATTACAGGCGTGAGCCACTGTGCCCAGCCGCAGTTAGTTTAAAAAAAATTGCTTAACTGTATTTCGTAGACAAACTTCCACTTTAAGAAAAAGCCACTGTGCTGGGAAACAGTAGAACTGAATTTAAACCACAATTCGGTAGGCCTTTAGCAATCCAATTTCCATTATGTTATTTAATGTCCATCTCAGTTTCTTCACCTATAAAATGAGAGTTGGAAAATTTTCTGCTTGTGGGGCTGTTGAGTGGCAGTGAGACAGTGTGGCAGAGCCATGAGAAACATAAATGCCATATCAATTATAAATGTGCAATGCAATTATATGGGTCATCCATAAGTGGATGGATTTGATTTAATCCTTTAGTGTTGCAGTTGTACTCTACCTCTACCCACTGCATGCTAATTACTGACATTGAGATTCATGAATTCATTCTAGAGAAATTTATTAAATACCCACTATGTGCAAGATATCAGCTTTTAGTTAGAATTTTTATGAAATATCGATCATCTGCTGTCTGTCTGTCATCTTCTTCCAGTTCTATGGAACACATTACTCAGCTCTCTATGCCTACAGGAGGAAACGCTGACTACTTCACAGGTGTCTTGCCTCTTTTGCCAAGAGTCATTTTTTTCCTCCAGAGAAAACACTGATGAAATAAACAAAGGCAACCAGGAAGCAGCCTTTCTTTCTTGCAATATCCTTCCTTTCCCCAGGAAAATCTTTCAAGATGTAAGTGGCTTTCTTGGTGCCATATTCCCTTCGGGCAGCTTCTGAAGGTGTGCTTGCTGCCCAGGGGAGAAGGCCATGATTAGCAAGCGTTATGACTCTGTTGTGAGTAAGGATTGGCAGAGCCAGTGAGGGGCAGATGATAATTTCAAACATCAACCGCAGCTGACACTGCTTTTTGGAAACAAAAGAAAAACCATGTAACAATGTCATAAATACGTTGGCAAATAAAAAAATAAAAACCAGCCTCTTAAGCACGATACCAGAAGAACTATTCTTAACTAATGAAGTTTTTTTTTTTAAAATTTTATTGCTTAGTTAACAGTCGACAAAAAGTGAGGAAAAAAGAGGCGAGGACTTCAATTCAATTAATGAGTACAGGGCACGTGCCCTGAAATCAAACGTCTTTGATACACATTGAGAGCTACATTATGTGAGCAAGCATTCAGAATTTCAGAAGAGGGTTGTGGTTAACAATGATGGCTGGGAAAGCTCGGCAAGTAGGATTTATTTGGAATGTACTAAGTATCTCCTACTCCTATGAGAGCCTAAGTGGTCTCTTCTTTCCTAGTCAAAAGTAGAGACAATTTAGCTGGGAGATTTATTTGTCTGCTTTAATAGAGCTATGAAATTACACTATCTTCAAATGTTAATATCTAGCTAATCCCCCTGAATTTTACCTGGTAGCTGGGATGAAGAACTATGTTTAATGTCGACTATTTATAATTCTAAAGAGAACACAAAGAAGAGAAAGTTTCCTTGCTGCATAACTATTCGAGGTGATTCCATGTTTCTGGAGTGCCAGTTCTACCGCTGGCATGCAGGAATAAACACAAAAGCCCCCATCAAGAGGGGCTGTTAGCTTTTGTTCCATGAAGCTGATTGTTTTCGGTGAGGTGGACAAGCCTATGCTGGGACTACTTTTGGTTTACCATCTAAAAAGCAAGCTCTTGCAAAATCTGATGTGTTAAATGTTGATTCACGGAATGTGAGAACTGAAAGGGACATTGGAGATCATCAAATTCAGCCTCCCCCTTTTTCCAGAAACTGTAAGCTAGACAACCTGGATACTAAGAATCGTGACAAATGTCATACTGGAATCCAAGACTTTGAGAATGTCAAAATCCTGCCCCCTGCTATATTGTCTTTTCATTCTTTTAAAACAGACCCATTTGAAGATGTAGCACAGTTTAAATGAGTGACTGCAATGGCTATTTCAATCTACCAGGGGAGGTCTTTGCATCTTTTTTTATTATGGATTATCTTGCATCTTTAAATAGATTGCTTTCTAAAGTAATGTGGAGTGGAGAAAGGGAGGAGCAAATGCCATTTTCTATAAAACATCTCCTGTGAGAGCAAACAGAAGAGAAGCCTGGAAAGTGTGAGAGACTTGGCTTCCTGAAAGAGGCTCTGTGGGCTTGATGACCTTGATGTTCATGCTATAGTTGTTATGGCAACAGGAAAGTGAAATTATGGTTGCTAAGGGACACTGAACTAAAGAAATCTCCATCACTTGCTGGTCACTCCACTCTGCAACTCAGAAATCCACCCAGAGCAGGGATGAGTCAGCAAAACAAATTTTAAAGATTGAGCTAAAATCGAGCTGTATTTAGTAGTATTTGTTCTTGAAGAAAGTCCCAAGGTTTTGAAAGAGTGTGGCAATTGTTTTTAAAGTCTTAAATGACTTAAATGTGATAACCTTCCAAATGAAAGGAATGCTCCGAGGCACCACAGCACCATTTCATTTACAAACAGATGATTTTTGAAACAGGAAATATATTCACAGTGTAAATCTTTGCCTCCAGAAAGGTCAACATAATTAGTGAAGAGAAAACTCAGGCTATACCTGAAAATGATTAATGAGTCACTAAGTGGAACATCTCCCAGTACCATCCTGGGAGGACAGTCAGTGACATCAACGTCCATTTTCCTGAGTGATAATCCTCACTCTTCCACACATTTGTCAAAATGCACCGTGTGCATGGGATTTTTTGTTGACCAAATTGTGCAGGGGAAAACATGGATATCCATTACATACGGTAGAATCAAATGCCTCTGTATTTCCATGCCCAGGATGGAGACCACATATGTAAGTCACATGTTATCTTTCCATCTGGCACATAGCAAATGCTCAATATATATTTGTTAACTGTTGGGTGGATTACAGAAAAGGGCAGGCTACTGTATACATGCAGCCTGTGGAAGAGCATTTTTAAACATCAGCTGTGAGCTAAGTTATGCCAAGAATTGTTCCCATCCTTTAACTCTTCCTCCTTCACTCTGTTCTTCCTGCCCTTTCCTTCCTCCAATATTTGCTATTTGTGTCTCATCTACCAGGTACTCTGACAGGTGTTGGGGGATACAGAAATAAATATGGGTGTGCCCTTAGTCTTGGAGGAGCATGTTCAAGTTGAGATCATGGACTTGTGAACAATGATGACATGGTGCACTAAGTGTTAACACAGACATATGAAAGGTGCAAAGGGACTAGAGAAGAGCTAAAGCTGCCTGGGGTGTGGGTTTAGCTTGCTTCATCCAGTGTACTTAGCCACAAGTGTGCATGCACACAAATACCTTTTTCTCTCATGGGTGTATAGGAGAACTTATAGGTCTGTTGAGTGATGTGTGACAGGTTCTTTGAGAAGGAGATACAGGTAGAAGTGTGAGAATTATTGGGGATAATGCCTATGAGTGGTAAAGAGGAAGGAGGCAGGAGCAGGCAGGTAAAGGCTTCAGACCTTGAAGTAGGTCTGTCATCTATGAAAGGTAAAGAGAAAAGAAGGAGGAAGAGCCACAGACTGCAGAACAGCCCACAGGGAGAAGTGGCATGAAGATTGGCTGTAGAGGCATCTAATGTTAGTGAGCGCTTGGCTGGAATGTGCCTGGGAACTGGGTGGTCTTGGCTGAAAACTGGTGCAGATTCTGAAACACTCACAGCTTAATAGCACTCCTTGAGTCCACATCTCTCTCTCTCTCTCTCTCTCTCTCTCTCTCTTATTATGGTCAAAAACCTATAACGTAAAATGTACCATCTTAACTATTTGTAAGTTTACATACAATAGGGTTAACTATTTGCAACTTGCTGTCTAACAGATCAGATCTCTAGAACTTTTTCATCTTGCAAAACTGGAACTCTACATCCTTTGAACACGACTGCTCCTTTTCCACTCTCCCTAGTCCCTGGCAACCACCATTGCACTTTCTGTTTCTGAGTTTACTATTTTAGATACCTCATATGGGTGGAATCATGCGGTGTTTGTCTTTCTGTGACTGGTCTATTTCACTTAGCATAACATCCTCAAGTTTCTTTCATGTCGTAATGTATGACAGGAGTTTCTTCTTTTTAAGGTAAAATGATATTCTATTGTATGTATATACCACATTTTCTTTATCCATTTATCTGTTGATGAGCCTTTACATTGCTTCCATCTCTTGGCTGTTTGTGCCGTGTTTACTGCACAGTGAACATGAATATGCGAGTATCTCTTTGAGACGCCAGCATCTCTCTCGAAGGGACATCTGAGTAGTGTAACCCCATGGCTGCAGTGCTGTTAGAGTGCACATTTCTTTTTTGGATGGATTGTCATAATGTGTAAGTGAAGATGCCCATCATTGAGCTGTTTAAGAGAAGCCAGATGATTGAGACAAAACATTCATTTTAACATCTAAGGGTATTCTTGGGGCTACTTTTGGGCTGCCCCGTTTTCTGAGAAATTGTCATTCTCCTCACACAAAGAAACATGACCTTGTAGACATGATTACATTACCTAATTATACTCCTCCCTGACTCCAACAGATTGGATGAGGATAGAGAGCTGAATAAGGTGAGTCCATCTATTGGCTGGTGTCAACCAATCAGATTTTCTCACCTGGGAATTTGGAACTGGGATGCAGGAATGGTAGTTAGCTAATTGGAGGCATTAGAATTGGAAAGCAGTGGAAGGCATCCAGGCAGCCACGTTTTAATCATGTTTTTGAAGAGGCAGAGAAAGCTGGGTTTGAGGAAATGTGCACACGTAGAGAGAGAGAAAAGTGAGAGACCAGGAGACGATGTGGCAGCCAAAAAGGGAAGAAAGCAAGATGGAGAAAATAGCTTCCTCAGTCTGAGTTAGCCTTTGGTTTTCAGTTTCTCAAGAGCCTTGAGATTACATGAAATATTCCTGATTCTTTAAAATGAATCTCCTCTTATTTAAGGCAGCCTGAGTGGGTTTCCATTTCTGGCAACCATGTGACTTTGAATCTTTGCCAAAATGAAATTAACATTTATCTCATCTTTTTTGATGTGCAACCTAAAGTTTTCACCATGAGTCTGAGAGAAAGGTAAACTGGCTATGAAATGATGTGGCCCATTTGTGGGATGGAGGAAAGGATTTGGGTTCTAGACTCCTATAATCTGAATTTTAGCTACCACTTTGCTACTTTTTGACTGTGTGACTTTGGAGAATCACTTATTCCGTGGGCTGACATTACCACATCCTTAAAATAAAAGTTGCTTCCTGTCTTAGTCCATTTTCTGCTGCTATAACAGAATATATGTGACTGGGAAAGTTATAAAGAAGAGAAATTTCTTTGGTTCATGTTTCCAGAGGTGAAGTCCAGGAGCATCTGGTGAGGGCCATCATGCTGCATCCTCCTATGTTGGAAGGCTGAAGGGCAAGAGAGTATGCTTGAGAGAGCAAGAAGGTGCCAAACTCACTTTTATAACAACCCACTCTCACAATGACTATTCTACACCCAAGATAACAACATTAATCCATTCATGAGAGCAGAGCCCTCATGACCTACTCATCTCTAATTAGGTCCCACTTCCTAATACTGTTGCATTGGGGATTAAGTTTCCAACACAGGAACTTTGAGAAACACATTCAAACCATATCCCTCCCGGTTCGTAAAATACTGTTTCAGTAACACTTACAGTGCAAACTGTATTAATGAACCTTGACAGTCTGTAACAATAGCCAGCATACAAATGGGGGCCATTTTTTTGATACACAGTTGGGTGAAAGGCAAACAGGTTAGCTGGTGCTTTGTAAAAGGTGATGTGATAGAAATATATATTTAGGCTTGCATATAGTAAATACTAAACATTTTTAGCAGCTGTTTTCAAGCCCATTGCTCGTCTCTTTACATACCTTTTCTTTCTAACATGATCATGACCATCATTTCCCTTAATAGTTAATTAATATTCATTAAAATGACTTTGGTATGCCTAGCACTGTGAAAGTGAAAATGATGGAAAAATGATCCCCTATTAAGTGACCTCTGTGTGGCAGATCATGTAAGTTTTTCCAAATGTCTTATTTCATGTAATTTTCACAATGATTTTGCAAAGTAGGCATTTGTTCTTTTACAGATGAGGGAACTAAGACTCAGGAAGGTTAAGTGACTTGCAAGGTCACCCAGCTGGGAAATACTAATACGAGGACTGGACCCTGGGTTTCTAACTTCTACTATTCTGTACTCTGTGGTAGGAGTAAAGATGCAGCCCTGGCCCTCAAGAAGCATATATCTAGCCCAGGGCAGAGTCAGGTGGGTTGGTGGATGGGAGTTCTAGGCAGAAACAAAACACAACCACCCAAGGAATAGCAGGAGAACAAAACCTGACTCTGAATCCAGTTAGTGTATTCCCATCACTACACTAGCTTAGAGAAGAGTCAAAGGGCATTGGATGATTCTCAAAGGACATTATGGAGGAGGAGGTCTAAGGGAACCTGGTCCAGTTATCTAAGCTCTCCAAGACAGGGATCCCCATAGGTAAAATAGGAGTAACAATATTTGTTCTTCTTTCTTCATGGTCATTTTGTGAGATCAAATCGATTGAAGTGTGTTACAGAACTTTGAACTATCTAAGTGCTTTCTAAATGTGAGGGAATGATTTTATAAATAAGGATAGGTAGGATTTTATACTGCCAGAGAGAGAGAAAAAGAGAAGGAATTCTAGGAAGGGAGAAGAGCATAAGGACAGAGAGAAGTAGAATGCCTTCAGGGCTCTCTCTCTTAATCTCTGAGTCTCTTGATCTCCACATCTATCTAATTTCTATTTCCATTATGATTGCTATTTCTATCATCTCTAGAGAAAGAGCTAATGGAGAGAAATATATAGATCTAAATATATGAAAGAGTGAGCTAGGGAGAATGGGGGAAGGGAATGGATGAATGGGGGTAGAGAAACTGACTTGACTCCATAGAAAAGTTCTAAATGAAACTCTAAATTGTCAACTGTTAATGGCAGCATCTTACTTGATACAGAAAAGTATTTGAGCATGCAGTGGACATATGCCATTTTATTTGATTGCCCAGTATCCATGCCCTGTCTTATTTATGCAAAATATCCTATTATGTGTAGTTCTTTTTGGAAAACTGAAGGAGGCTGTCAAAACAGATCCTGAGACAGATGTTTGCCTGCAGGTGGTTCGCTGGGGGAGTACTCTTAGGAACAACACAGGTAGGGGAGTGAGGAAAGCTGGATGGGGCAGAGGGTGAAGTTGAACTGTAATGTAGTTTGCATAAAGGCCTCAGTCAACTCCACAAGGAGCTCTGAGACTAAGATGGCTCTTCAGAGATATCCCAAATTGAGGCACAGTTTGCAGGCGTTTGTATTCCTTTATCAACTGTCAGAGGCATTAGAATCAGAGGGGAATCCATCTTCAGTGAGGGCTAGGAAAAATGAGGCTGGGGCTTGCGGGAATGCATTCACAGAAAGTGAGGTATTCCTAGCCTCTAGATGTTTATGATTAAGGGAACAGATTGATAATGTTTACTAAACAGACCCAGACTCAGGAATGTCCTGATATCCCAATACCTTGAGAACAGAAGCATTCCTAATTTTGCTTTAAAGATAATAATATCGATTCTTGCAAAATATAGTAATAAAATAAATTCTTTATCACAAACCCTTGTAGCAGAGCACTTATCCCCATGACTTTTTGTTGTTGTTGTTGTTGTTATCATGTATATAAACAAGCATTGTACCTAGACTGGGTGCGTTCTTCCTGTTACTATCGGGAACACCCTACTCTGTCTATGGAGCAGCTGTTCTTTCACCACTTTGCTTTCTTAATAAATTTGCTTTCGCTTTGCACTTTGGACTCGCCCTGAATTCTTTCTTGCATGAGATCCAAGAACCTTCTCCTGGGATCTGGATCAGGACCGCTTTCCAGTAACATACCCAGGCATTGAATGCAGGCTGCCCCCAGTAGAGAGTGTACTCTTGGGTGAGGCAGCTTCTCCCAGTGGAGGACAATTCCAGGGGAGGGATTTATCTGGGAACCATCAGCAGGCAATATCCCCAGCAGCTGGGGGAATTGAGAGCCTGGGTCTTGAGAGATCTGTCAGTGTACCACAGCATCCCCACCAAGGGTCAGCTTCCCCTTCTCCATGTTGCCTGCCTGCTGGGTCAAGGGCACATGAGCTAGGTTTGGCCCATCAGATTCTCTCACCAAGGACTTTATCTTGAGTAGATAACACAAAGATGAAAGATCCAATAACATTCACTTAGGCAGCAGTAGTAGGCATGGTTATCTTTTCGGTTTTGTGGCAGTAGTAGCTGGCCAAAATATTCCTGAAACACAGCTTTTGCCAGTGTCCTGTGGTTCCTTAATATTTTCTAATCCTTGGTCTTAAATCTCTGGTTGATGTTGTGAGTCTTTTCTTTCTTTCTGGTAAACTTCATTTTATCTTTAGACATTGAAGCTTGGTTTTGGTTTCTTAAAACTAAGGAACTCTGATAAAGGGAATAAATGACAAAAGAGAAAAGGAAAGAACATTAAATTTTAGAATAATGCTTATTATCTATGCTAGTATGAGTACAAAGGAGGTATCATACCTTTCAATAGAATATGACAGTGGTAATAGTAATTTGATTATTATTTTCCTTCAAGAGTTTCATTTTTTAACCCCAGAGAAGGGTGTATATATATATATATATATATATATATATATATATATATATATACAGAATCTTATCTCTTTTGACAGGCTGCTTGGCAAAGAGATACTCTCCATTATATATACTTCTTTTGCATCATATTCTCAAGCTTGTTTGTAAAAATGAATGAGTTTGCAGAAGACAGATCTCACTAAACAGGTTAATTAGTTGAGAAAAATGAGAAGCCACTACTGGGCATTTTAAAATCACTTACAGGGCCAAGGTGGGTGAAGTCAATTAAGAAGTACAAAAATTCACGAAGACTACGGTGGCAATTCTTTTAAGGCCCCTTTGGATAATGCAGAGTTCAAGGCTGAAGAGTATGTGTGCAGAACATAAGGTGAGATGGAGATGCCAGTAAGGTGTATAGCAGATACCCAGAGGCAACAGCCTCCAGAAATCATTCCAAGAAGTGGAACAGGAGGGTGAGAAGTAGGAAGGTAGTTTAAGTATTAATGACAGCATGTTTAGGGTGTTGAAATCTTTGACTAATGGCTTAATAAATCATGGATTAATAGTGAGATTTCCAGTGGGAAAATCAAAGTTCTCAACCAATTTACTTACATGTAGATAGAGTGCTCCCTGGGTTAGGTCATTAAAACTTCGTCAGAATGTACTTAGTAAAGCAAGTGGTACTAAACATGAGGCTAAATTGCCTTGCCTTGTTGACTGGATTCAAAGCAAATCAGCTCAAGTGGGTTCCTGCCATCCCTTTTGGAGTGTGCCTGCTGACAGAGGAAATGGATCCCAGCGGGAGCAGATTTCTGAGTATTTAATCTCCCATTGCTACTGTTGCAGCATCCACAGGCTTGAGATGGCTAGGGTAAAAACTGAGATTTCTGTTTGTTGGTCTCTTTGAAGCAAGGGAATAAGGAGGAAACCCTAGAAGAAGGTACTAAGCTTTCTCTTTTGGGGAGGTGGTGTTGCAAGATGTTGGGTTTTGGAGGAGGAAACACATGTTCTTTGGGATGGGTGGTCAGAGAAAGGCTCATTTACGAGGTAGTATCTAGGTTGTGACCAGTAAGATCAGAAGGAGGAAGCCGTAGAAGGACACCAAGAGTGAGGCTGGGAGAAGTGAGGAAGAATGTTCCAGGAAGAAGGGACAGAGCATTGCAAATACTCTGGGGGAGGAAAGAGCTTGGAATCTTTGAGGAAGTGAAGGGTGACCAATGTGGCTGGAATTAGAGGGTGAAGATTATGGTGGGGAGTGGGGATATTTGGTACTGAGACCCAGGTAGAGAGGTAGGAAGGGGCCCATTATTTTGGCTAGCTGGATCATGATATTATACAAAGCTGGGATTTTGTTTGACGTGCAACAGGAAGCCATGGAGGAGTTTTAAGGCAAGGAGTGACATGATCAAATTTCTATTTATAAGATGCCACTGTGGCTTCTACAAGGAGAATATGTTGGAGGAAAACAAAAATGAAATCAGGCAAAGTAGTAAAAAGGCAATTACGAAAGTGTAGGGGAGATGTGGTAAGCGTTTCATCTAGGGAGGTGGCCAATGGTTGTCAATAGAAGCCGACGGATTAAGGGTATAGTTAGGAGGCAGAAAAAGAGGATTTAGTGATGAATTGGCTGGTGCAGAGGGATCAGTAGAATGAGATAAATCTAGGATAACACCCACATTTCTGTCTTGAGCTACTACTGGTATGTAGCAGTCATTTTCTGGCTTGCCTTCTAGCCATTGGCCCCGTTTTTAAATTCTGCAATTTTATTCCCTTCACCTCTTGCTAAGTCAAGGTCTCAGGCACTGCTCTTCTTGTCACCCTCATGCCTGCTTGGTGGTCAGAAAAAAAAAAAAAAACAGCTCCTCTCCTGAGTGAGTTGTGTCTCTTGTCAATAGAATTAAAAAACAGAGCTCCTTCTCGGGTATCAGCACCACGCGACTAGCCTCTCTCGCATGCAGTGCTGGATCCTTGAGTGATTTAGAATCAGCATTTCTTACTCAGCCTTGATATGAATGCAATGCCTGTTGATTATCTCAGACACAACTTATTACCCTGAATTTAAGACTCCTTCAGCGCTGTTTCAATTAATGTGGTGGTGAGTGTGAATATTAGAATGGCCAAGCACAGCCAGGATTTAATTGATTTAATTTGCATATCTCATTCTGAAAGAATTATATGTTGTAAATTCACCCACTGGCAGGACCTGACCACTGCTACCTTCTTTGTGAATACAAAATTAGCTTCTCTGAAGGTTTCCCTAACCCTGGTTGTCTTTAGATCACTTAAGACCTTTAATGTTCGTTCCATCTTTTTAGAGAAGAGTACAGAACCCTCTTGGGAAATAAATGCCAGTTTGGGGGAAGGCTGTGAGTATGACTACATTGCTTATAAGAGGAGCATGTGCACTGAGAATAGTGTCATTTTGGAGCCATCTGCACGGGATCTTTTGGGGACTCTGGTTTTGGGAGCTGAAGTCAGAGCAGATGCTTCTCTGATGGAGACTAGGTTGGGAAAAGGAGTTATTGTATCTTTCTAGGCCAAGACACATTTCCCAGAAATCTTTCTGGGTACTGTTAGAAGTTTTATTATAAAAAATGTGTAAAAGACAAGCTAATGGAAATCTCATATTGCATACATACCTGTGTATGCAATATATTTAAATATGTTATACACATGAACACCCACACAAATAGCTATACATCTGGTAATCACCAAGTATGCATCAGTACACCTGTACCAGTTGATGACATATTGAAATATTTTCATTGCATTTGGTAAATAGATGCTGCCCCTGAGTACCCCTCTGGCTACCTGCTGTACCCTCTGGGGCTCCCCTTGATCTGCTTGATGTGTCCAAGTGGAAACACTTGGCTCTTGAAGGATGCCTCCAGGCCTCTGTCCTGATTCTACAGCCAGAGTCCTTTCTGATGAGTCTGTGAATTTACAGGTTGTTAGCCATTTTGAATACCACCTGTGTGCATGTGTGTAAATGTTTGGGATTTGACCTCATGTTGAAAATTCTTTCATTAATTCATTTGCACAGTGAGGCTGACGAGGCTGATTTCTTTCATTAATTCATCTGCACAGTGAGGCTTGCCTACTATATGCAAGATACTTTGCTAATTTCAGGGGATATGAAGTTGAGTTAAATAGTCCCTGCGCTCAAGGAGTTTAGTCCAGGAGTGGAGACTGACACATCAATGTGTAAGTGTCATGACAGAGATAAGCAAACAGAATCACAGGATTGTTGGGGGCTCCTAATCCAGCATGGGATTATGGTGATATAATTAGTCAGGGAAAACTCCTTGGAGGGAGGATAATTGAGCTGAGTCTTACAGGATGAGTGGGTATTACCCTTATGAAGGGGTGGGGGTGAGGCAGGGTGTCCACTGAGATTCACTGGCAGGGAGTGCCCAGAGGAGTGGGAGAAGAGGGTGAGGCAAGAACAGGGAAGATCTGGCATATGCAATAATTGTTATTTTGTCTGCACAGCATTCTTTCTGCTAACAGAATGTATCTCTTTCTTTTGGGTTACTCTACCTCTCTACTCTCAGACTGGTAGTTTGGAGGTGATGACTCCCACTTCCTGTTATGCAGGTGGGTATGTAACCGAGGTCTGGGTAAATGTATCCTCTGTTGCTTTGGCACAGGGATTGGTTCCAAGATAGGCATGGACCCAAGTCAGTCTGGTAAGAATCAGCTCCAAGATACATGATGGATACATTGGAAAAAGGAACCCTCTCTTTTTCTGCTGATGGGGCTAAGCCCCTGTTGGCCAACTTGCTATTGTGAGGAGAACCAACCAACCAACCACCATTCAGGAAGGCAGAGTTGAGACATAACAAAAATAGATTACTGATAGATACATCTAAGCAATTGGATTCCACTGTGCCAAAGCCCATATACCCTGGGGTTTTTAAAATTATATGAACAATACACTTTTCAGTTTAAGCCAAATCAAGGGCAGGGCCTAGAGTGTGCAAGTGAAGGAAACCCAATGAGCTCATGTCATCCAGCAGAGTGAGCCACGAGGACTCTTGGAAACAGTGCAAACTAAGAAGTGAGTGGATGCAGAGGACTTCACCAAGGATGCAAAGATGGAAATGTCAGAGAAATGGGAGGAGAACCCAGACAGTTGCTTGTACAGAGAGCTTTCTGACAACTTGAATATAGCTTTTCCTTTTAAGTATGTCTGAGCAGAATCACGTTTGCATTCTGGCTTCTTGTTTCTGTTCAGATTGGTCCTATTCAGTCTATATAATCTGCATTTCACCATTTTATTTGCTTAAAAAACATTTTTTTAAAATCAGCACTTCAGAGGGAAGTGTCAGTGAGGCATTTTCCTTAACATCACTGAATTTGAAGTAGTGGATTTTGATTTAAGAAGGTTTATCAAAATGCCCCCAAACCTATCTTAAAACACTGTACTCCCTCCCTCCTTAATTACTACAAGTTTGTCTGGGGACCACTTTATTTTGTCATTTGCACTTTGGATTTCATGGCAAGCTAACTTAATAATGTGGTAATATAAACAATAACAATATTAATCACTTATTCCATGCCCAAGAGTGTTCTAAGCTCTCTGTATGCAACTGGCCTGTGAGATGACCACCATTATAAACCCTGTTCTATTTTATTTTATTTTTTGCTTTTTTAATTAATCGACTTTATCTTTTTAGAGCAGTTTTATGTTTACAGAAAAAGTGAACAGAAGGTACAGAGGGTTTCTATTTATCACCCCTAACCACAGTTTCCTATATTATTAACATCTTGCATTAATGTAGTAAATTTGTTATAGTTGATGAACTAATATTAATGCAATATTATTAACTAAAGCACATAGTTTATATTGATTCACTCTTTGTTGTACAGTTCTGTGAGTTTTTATAAAAGTATGATTCATATATCTACCATCATGGTATGGTACAAAATAGTTTCACTGCCCCCAAATTCTCCTGTACTCCAACTATTCATTCCTCCCTCCCTCAACATGAATGCCTGGAAACCACTGGTCTTTTTATTGTCTCCATAGTTTTGCCTTTTCCAGAATGTCATATACTTGGCATTATCCAATATGTAGCCTTTTCACACTGGTTTCTTTCACTTAGTAATATGCATTTCATGTTCTTCTATATCTTTTCATGACTCTGTGGCTCATTTTTTTTAATCACTGGAACATAGTCCATTGCATGGCTGTACAACAGTTTGCTTATGCATTCACGGATTGAAGGACATCTTGGTTGCCTCTCAGTTTTGACAGTTATAAATAAAGCTGCTATAAACGTTCATTTACAAGTTTTTGTTTGGATATAAGTATTTATCTCATTTGGGCAAATACCAAAGATCGTGACTGTTGAATTGTAAGGTAAGTGCATGTTTAGCTTTGTAAGAAACTACCAAACTCTTCCAAAGCAGTTGTGCCATTTTGCATTCTCACCAACCATGAATGAGGGTTCCTGTTGTTCCACATTCTTGCCAGCATTTGGTGTCAATATCGTGGATTTTAGCCATTCTATAGGTGGTAGTGATATCTCGATATTGTTTTAATTTGCAGTACCCTGGTAACATATAATGTCGAGCACCTATTCAGATGCTTGTTTGCCATCCGTATATCTTCTTTGGTGATGTATCTACTCAGACTTCTTGCCCATTTTTTAATTGGGTTGTGTATTTTCTCATTGTTGAATCTTAAGAGTTACATTTTTAAGAGGTATCTAATTTATCAAATTTGTGGGCATAGAGTTCTTCCTAATATTTATTATCCTTTTAATATCCATTAAATCAGTAGTGATGGCCTCTCTCATTTCTGATATTAGTAATTTGTATCTTCTTTCATTTATCCTTAGTTAGCCTGGCCGGAGGTTTAACATCCTATTGATCTTGTGAAAGAACAAGCTTTTGATTTCATCATTTTTCTCTATTGGTTTCTTATTTTAAATTCCATTGATTTCTTCTCTGATGTTTAGTATTTCTTTTCTTCTGCTTACTTTGGATTTAAACTGTTCTTCTTTTGCTAGTTTCCTAAGGTGAAGCTTAGATTATTGATTTCAGATCTTTCTTCTTTTCTAATATTTGCATTCAATGCTACAAATTTCCCTTTAAGCACTTCCTTTGCTGCATTCACCAAATTTTTATAAGTTTAAAAAAAATTTTTTTTAGGTTTGGGGGTACATGTGAAGGTTTGTTACACGGGTAAACACTTGTCACTGGAGTTTGTTATACATATTATTTCATCACCCAGATATTAAGCTCAGTACCCAATAGTTATCTTTTCTGCTCCTCTCCCTCCTCCCACCCTCCACCCTCAAGTAGACCCCAGTGTCTATTGTTTCCTTCATAGTGTTCATAAGTTCTTATCATTTAGCTCCCACTTATAAGTGAGAACATGCCGTTTTAGTTTTCTGTTCCTGCATTAGTTTACTAAGGGTAACAGCCTCCAGCTCCATCTATGTTCCCTCAAAAGAGATGATCTTGTTCTTTTTTATGGATGCATAGCATTCCATGGGGTATATGCACCACATTTTCTTTATCCAATCTGACATTGATGGGCATTTAGGTTAATTCCATGTCTTTGCTATTGTGGATAGTGCTGCAATGAACACTTGTGTGCATGTGTCTTTATGGTAGAATGATTTGTATTCCTCTGGGTACATACCCAGTAATGGAATTGCTGGGTTGAATGGTAGTTCTTCTTTTAGCTCTTTGAGGAATTGCCATACTGCTTTGCACAATGGTTGAACTAATTTACCCTCCCACCGACAGTGTATAAATGTTCCTTTTCTCTGTAACCTCGCCAGTATCTGTCATTTTTTCAGTTTTTCATGATAGCCATTTTGACTGGTGTGAGATGGTATCTCATTGTGATAAACTCCATTTTAAAGATGAGAAAACTGAGGTTTAGAGAGACTGAAACATTACCAACTCGTACAACTAGTGAGTGACAAAGCTGGGCATAAAGCTTACCTTTATTCCATTTTTGTGAGGAAAATATTTTTTCTATTACAGACATCCATAAGAAAACAACCAACTTTAAAGGCCTAGATTTTTATTTTATTTTATTATATTATTATTATACTTTAAGTTTTAGGGTACATGTGCACAATGTGCAGGTTTGTTACATATGTATACATGTGCCATGTTGGTGTACTGCACCCATTAACTCGTCATTTAGCATTAGGTATATCTCCTAATGCTATCCCTCCCCCCTTCCCCCACCCCACAACAGTCCCTGGAGTGTGATGTTCCCCTTCCTGTGTCCATGTGTTCTCATTGTTCAGTTCCCACCTATGAGTGAGAACATGCGGTGTTTGGTGTTCTGTCCTTGCGATAGTTTGCTGAGAATGATGATTTCCAGTTTCATCCATGTCCCTACAAAGGACGTGAACTCATCATTTTTTATGGCTGCATAGTATTCCATGGTGTATATGTGCCACATTTTCTTAATCCAGTCTATTGTTGTTGGACATTTGGGTTGGTTCCAAGTCTTTGCTATTGTGAATAGTGCCTCAATAAACATACGTGTGTATGTGTCTTTATAGCAGCATGATTTATAGTCCTTTGGGTATATACCCAGTAATGGGATGGCTGGGTCAAATGGTATTTCTAGTTCTAGATCCCTGAGGAATCGCCACACTGACTTCCACAATAGTTGAACTAGTTTACAGTCCCACCAACAGTGTAAAAGTGTTCCTATTTCTCCATATCCTCTCCAGCACCTGTTGTTTCCTGACTTTTTAATGATCGCCATTCTAACTGGTGTGAGATGGTATCTCATTGTGGTTTTGATTTGCATTTCTCTGATGGCCAGTGATGATGAGCATTTTGTCATGTGTTTTTTGGCTGCATACATGTCTTCTTTTGAGAAGTGTCTGTTCATATCTTTCACCCACTTTTTGATGGGGTTGTTTGTTTTTTTCTTGTAAATTTGTTTGAGTTCATTGTAGATTCCGGATATTAGCCCTTTGTCAGATGAGTAGGTTGCAACAATTTTCTCCCGTTTTGTAGGTTGCCTGTTCACTCTGATGGTAGTTTCTTTTGCTGTGAAGAAGCTCTTTAGTTTGATTAGATCCCATTTGTCAAGTTTGGCTTCTGTTGCCATTGCTTTTGGTGTTTTAGACATGAAGTCCTTGCCCATGCCTATGTCCTGAATGGTGTTGCCTAGGTTTTCTTCTAGGGTTTTGATGGTTTTAGGTCTAACATGTAAGTCTTTAATCTATCTTGAATTAATTTTTGTATAAGATGTAGGGAAGGGATCCAGTTTCAGCTTTCTACATATGGCTAGCCAGTTTTCCCAGCACCATTTATTAAATAGGGAATCCTTTCCCCATTGCTTGTTTTTGTCAAGTTTGTCAAAGATCAGATAGTTGCAGATATGCGGCATTATTTCTGAGGGCTCTGTTCTGTTCTATTGATCTATATCTCTGTTGTGGTACCAGTACCATGCTGTTTTGGTTACTGTAGCCTTGTAGTATAGTTCGAAGTCAGGTAGTGTGATGCCTCCGGCTTTGTTCTTTTGGCTTAGGATTGACTTGGCGATGCAGGCTCTTTTTTGGTTCCATATGAACTTTAAAGTAGTTTTTTCCAATTCTGTGAAGAAAGTCATTGGTAGCTCGATGGGTCTGGCATTGAATCTATAAATTACCTTGGGCAGTATGGCCATTTTCATGATATTGATTCTTCCAACCCATGAGCATGGAATGTTCTTGCAGTTGTTTGTATCCTCTTTTATTTCATTGAGCAGTGGTTTGTAGTTCTTCTTGAAGAGGTCCTTCACATCCCTTGTAAGTAGGATTCCTAGGTATTTTATTCTCTTTGAAGCAGTTGTGAATGGGAGTTCACTTATGATTTGGCTCTCTGTTTATCTGTTATTTGTGTGTAAGAATGCTTGTGATTTTTGCACATTGATTTTGTATCCTGAGACTTTGCTGAAGTTGCTTATCAGCTTAAGGAGATTTTGGGCTGAGACAATGGGGTTTTCTAGATATACAATCATGTCGTCTGCAAACAGGGACAATTTGACTTCCTCTTTTCCTAATTGAATACCCTTTATTTCCTTCTCCTGCCTAATTGCCCTGGCCAGAACTTCCAACACTATGTTGGAAAGGAGTGGTGAGAGAGGGCATCCCTGTCTTGTGCCAGTTTTCAAAGGGGATGCTTCCAGTTTTTGCCCATTCAGTATGATATTGGCTGTGGGTTTTTCATAGATAGCTCTTATTATTTTGAGATACGTCCCATCAATACCTAATTTATTGAGAATTTTTAGCATGAAGGGTTGTTGAATTTTGTCAAAGGCCTTAAAGGCCTAGATTTTTAAGTTTTCTGAAATTTATGTTATATGGCTTTTAACTTGCTAGTCCTTTGACTGTGTCTCACTGCTCTGAGTATCATCTCCTTGTCAATAATTTACAGGACCTCTCAATAACAACAAATAGTAATGCTCTTTTTTCTATGCAAATGTGATGACCTGCCTGTCTAGCTGTTCCCCCACCTGTTAAAAGTTACATGAACCATTTCATGTGATTTCCACAACCTTGCAACTGATATTTTATCTTTGGTTGTTTAATAAATATAATCAACGCTACAACCTTTAGCATTTTGTGGAAACTACTCTAATTTCTCAGCAATAATGAATCCATCTACCAGAGGAATAGCCTTGGGGGACTCTATTTCTTGTAGAACAGAATGAAAAATTTTGCCCATAAAGCAAAACCAGAAAATCTGGGACTTCCCTTGGTGCTATTTTATGATTTTTTCACCGCTCAAATGGTTTTAAGCTCTGTGATTGTCATTCCTCAGTGTCATAGCAGAAGCAAATAATTTCTCAAGTGACTGTTCAGAGATCTAGGCTTAGTCCAGGTCTGATCTTTGATGAATACTAAAAGTAGGCATGGCTTTCTCTGGAGAAGCATTTTTTTGCAAAATACCAAAGCAAAACATACACAAGATGGTGAAATTTCCTATATTTTGAAACCTTAAATTCTTTGTAAAACATGTTTGAATGAAGTCTCCTACTTACTTTTATTGTTTTCTTTTTGCTCACTGAGCAGAAATTGTTTTTATCCCAATCATCTTTTCTGTTCTGCCAAATAAAAATGAAATATGATCATATACACACACACAAAGCTTCCTGAGAGAATCATTCCAGAATCTCTCAGCTTATTAGCAGTAAGGAGGAAACAGAGCAGTTGTCAGAAATGAAGTCATTCCTAGCAGCTGCCTCACGTGTGAGAATTGCCTGTCTCACCATGAAAAGGCTGCTCCTTGACAACAGTGTTTTAATCACTGTTTTGTTTGAGGGAAGACCAAAGTTTTGGTTATTGTGTGTGTTAGTCTATTTTCACGTTGCTAATAAAGACATACCCGAGACTGGGTAATTTAAAAAGGAAAGAGGTTTAATAGACTTATAGTTCCATATGGCTGGCAAGGCCTCATAATCATGACAGAAGGCAAAAGAGAAGTAAAGGCACATATTACATGGCAGCAGGCAAGAGAGCGTGTGCAGGGGAACTTCCCTTTATAAAACCATCAGCTCTCATGAGACTTATTCACTATTACAAGAACAGCATGGGAAAGACCCGCCCCCCATGATTCAATTACCTCCCACTGGGTTCCTCCCACAACACATGGGAATTATGGGAGATACAATTAAAGATGAGATTTGGGTAGGGACCCAGCCAAACCATATCATTAAGTTTTTCAAAACGGTTCATCCCTTGACTGTATCCAGACTTATTTTCTACCACTTTGGATAAAATTGTTGGGACATTCTATACAACTTTCTAATGTTTTGTTGTTTCGCTGTATAATCTGAGTTGGAATGGGTTTGAAATGCTATCTCTGGATCCCAGAAAAGTAAAATGCCCCTGGATTATGGCAGATTTTGTAATTTGGACCCACCCTCTCACTGATGACAAACCAGAAAGCTGGACAAAATATCATCTATTAAAAAATCTGTTTTAAGGCTTTAGGGAACTAACTAGGTTGTGAGGAATTATTGAGCCCAGATGTAAGAAATAGAAGTACTCAAAAGAGGCACAATAACATTTTTGGCTGCTGTAACCCTGGGTGGGCTTGCAGATTCCAGAAGAGGCAGCTGAGACCGGAGCAGCACTTTCAACAGCCTAATGGAGTTGGAAGTAGGTGGCAAAAGTCATAGTTCAGGACCTGCTTATGGTAGAAACCTAGTAAGAGCTCTACACATTGAATTGGGAATGTAAAAGCCTGCCCCTTAATTAGAAAGTGTGTACCAGAAGCAAAACTGTATTCTTAGAATCCGCATCTTTGGATTATCTGGGTGGTTCCTGAAATCAGATAGGTACTATTCCAGATTTCTAATGCCTCTAGTTGCCTGACAAAAATAAATAAAAAATCCTCCTTAGAAGAAAATAGCATGATTTGAGTTCAAATTATTTCTACAAACACTTTTTAAAATGCATTTATAGGCACACAACTCACAGATAGTCAGGCACATAAGACTACACATTGAGTGAGTACAGACGGAACAGCTGGCACGAGATAGGCCCCACCCAGATGCTGGAAAGTTCAAAAACATTTAAAAATAACTGTGCTTAGAAAATTAAAATGTTTTGTCAGAAAATTGGAAAAATGACACAATGTATTTTAAAACAAAACAGAAATACAGAAATTGAAAATAGCAATAACCAAAATTAACATCTTAAGAGATGAGTTTAACAGTTGATTATAAAGAAGAAGAGAGAATTATAGAACTGTAAGGTGTCAAAAATAAAAAGAAAACGGTATCTCAAAACTGCTGGGGGCCACAAATGGTGGGATGAACTCATGGAAGGTATAGCCTGATTCTGCTAAGATGGATTCCATGAATCTATCATTTGTAAAAAGGAATGAGAACAAACTTTTATTTGTACAGCATTCTTCAGAAATTGTAGTGGATACCTGCGTTAGGATCCATATTCTACCTGATTCAAATTGAAAGGGATTAAATATACAGAGATTTAGGGGCTTACACAATAATTGAAAAGACTAAGCAAACAGGCTGCAGGCTGGGCTTCCAAACGGTCACAGAGGTGGTTTACCAAAAAAAGTTCATCTTTTGTAACGATTAGGAAGCCACCACCACAGCTGGTGGCTCCAAGACTACATTGCCTTAGCCATGACCCTTAGTAGCAAATTAGGTTCCTGAGCTCTATTTCTTGTTACACGTGAAGCTGGGACCATCTGTAAGGATCTCACAAGTGTGTCCATGAATGCTCTTGCTAGAATAAGTAGTGTAAGCAGCTAGATTTTGCATGATTGTGTCTGTTGGCAGAGGCTGCCCATTGTGAACCTGAGTTGGAGGGAACCTTGAATGAGTAGTTTTTAGCTTCTTAGCCTCTAGCATCTGTAAGGCATACTACAAAGGGAGGAAATAAAGAGGCATGAGTCCATCCGCCACATCTACCACATCTGTTGTTTGTGTTTGCCTGGCACCACATCATCCTGTTTCTTATGGAAACAGAACTTTTTTTTTTTTTCCTGTAAGGGAATAATGCAGTCAATGGTACACACTGACTCAGATCTACCAGTTAGACTAATCTGTCCCCTAGACACTGTAATTTGTTTATAGATGTGCCATTGATCCATTTTGGTTCTGTAAGACTCGTCCCCAAGGCTCCTCTGCCAAAGCTATGAAAAGAGACTTGTTCTTACTACCAAGAATCCTAAACATGCAGGATATGAATGTGGGCTGCTGTTGGTGGTTTCCCACCATGAATCGAGGGCATATTTGAAAGTGAAATGAAGTAGATTCCAGAAGAGAAAAGAAATGGGAGTGGGGAGTGTTCCTTTGATTTTGCTTGAACCCTGGGTCAAACTGTGCCTAAGCCTGTTCCCCTTTTGATTCCTCAGTTATATGATCCTATAGATTCTCTTTCACTTTTTCTAGTATGAGTTGGGTTTCTGTCATCTGCGATATAGAGTTCTGATTAGGAATTATGTGAGCTAATGTGTTTTGATATGCACCATCTTTACAGCTGGAAAACATCTCTCTTTGTAAAACTGACGTAAAGATTGTGGCATCTTATTTCCCGTAGAAATCTACATTGTACTGGTCAGAGGTCTGTGGGAGGGATTCTGAGAGCTTCCCTTCAGGCCTATCCTGGACCTCCCTGTGGGTGGGAGTCTGAACAATCCAACTCTTTGTGGTAGTAAAGTATTTGGCAAGTGAGGTTGTGCCATTTAAAACTGGGGTGACCGGACCAGCAATAAGCCTTACATTATATCTTGTACTTGTCTCAGGAGTTTTCTCAAGAATTCAGCTATTTTGATATAAGGCTTGTTTCTGCATTCGTTCATTTATTCATTTAACATTTTGGAGTCTCCACTTTGTAGCTTAGGGCAATTAAGTTTCAAAGAAATGGCTATCCAACTCCACTGTTTACAAACTTTTAGTGGCTCCATGCTGCCTGGGGAAAATGGCCAACATCCAGATCCTTCTGCATCCAAGCCTGACCTGCGTTTGCAGTGATATCTTGGCCTGCACCTTTCTAGAGGGTCCATGTGGCAGGTGCTTTGTGATATTCACCTCTATGTGGCAGGCGCTTTGTGATATTCACCTCTATGTGGCAGGTGCTTTTTGATATTACCTTTATGTGGCAGGCACTGTGATAGCTACCTCTATGTGGCAGACACTGTGATACTCATCTCTATGTGGCAAGTACTTTGATATCCACCTCTATATGGCAAGTGCTCTGTGATAGTCACTTTTATGTGGCAGGCACTTGGATATTCATCTCTATGTGCAGGCACTGTGATATTCGCCTCTATGTGGCAGGCACTTGGATATTCACCTCTATGTGGCAGGCACTGTAATATTCACTTCTATGTGGCAGGTGCTGTGATATTCACCTCTATATGGCAGGCACTGTGATATTCACCTCTATGTGGCAGGCGCTCTGTGATATTCACCTCTATGTAGCAGGCACTGTGATATTCACCAGTACGTGGCAGGTGCTGTGCTATTCACCTCTACGTGGCAGGCGCTGTGCTATTCACCTCTACGTGGCAAGCATTGTAATATTCACCTCTGTGGCAGGCCCTCTGTGATATTCATTTCTATGTGGCAGGTGCTCTGTGATAGTCACCTCTCTCCTAAGGAGCCACAATTCCCACCCACACCCCCACTCCCTTGCTTACATGATTCTTGGATACAGATGCATTTCCTTGCCTATTCATTTTTCATAATTTGGATCAGGTGGCACTGATTTCAGGCCCTGATCTTTACATTAAGATCAACCTTTCCTTTGTGCTCCCAATGTATTTTTTTCATGTCACTCTTATTAGATTTATCACATCCCAATGATGTTATTTTATTCTTGTTTTTTCCTTTATTACCCTGTAAACTACTAAAAACTAAATGTAGTACCTCATTCACCCTTTTATCTTCAGTGCTCAAAACAAATACTAGGTCAATTCCTCATTCCTCAATTATACACTTTTATAGCATCACTTATTTCTTTGTAATATTTGTCAAGATTGGAATTTTATAGTTGTTTTTGTGAGTTTTGGATTAATTTGTGTCTTCTTTACTAGATCAAAAGCCTAAAAGGGGTAGGGTCATGACTAATTTTGCTTGCCAACATATTCCTACTGCCTAGTGTAGTCCCTGACACACAGTAGGTGCTAAACACATTTATTGAAGAGATGAGTGAAATCTTTGTTGAATAAATGGATGGATGATAGATAACAGACTGTGTTAATCCCCTTCAGGAATACTAGTAGTTTAAAAAGAGTAGCCTGGAGGAGTTTTCTTCTAATGGAAAGGACCAGTAATGTCACTATTAGTGGAATTTCAGGTACCATAAGACCCTAGGTGATTTAAAAACAATGTTTAAATTTCTATCTTACAGAAAAGTTGAAAAAAGAGTACAAAGATTTTTCCCCCTGTAAGTTGCAAATAGTCCCCAGTCATCCTCCCATACTTGAGTATATCTGATCTAAAGGAGAATATTCCCCTATATAATTATAATACAACCATCAGTATCAGGAAATTGACATTAATAAATGACTACCATTTAATCCACAGGCCCCATTCAGCTTTTGTCAATTGTTGCAATAATGTCTTTTTTTCCCAGTCATCAGGCTAAAAATTTATTTTTTTTCCTTTTTTAAATTTTAAATTCAGGGGTACATGTATGGTTTTGTTGCATATTGCATGATGCTGAGATTTGAGCTTCTAAAGATCCTGTTGCCCAAGTAGTGAACATAGTACCCAATAGACAGTTTTTCAAGCCTTGCCATCCTCTCTTCCTCCCTGCTTTTGGAATCCTCCGTGTTTGTTGTTCACATCTTTGTTTTTGTGTGCACCCAATGTTTAGTTCCCAGTTATAAGTGAGAATATGTGGTATTTGGTTTTCTGTTTTTGCATTAATTCACTTAGGATAACAGCCTCCAGCTGCGTCCATTTTGCTGCAAAGGACAAGATTTTGTTCTTTTTTTTGGCTATGTAGTATTCCATGGTGTATACCACATTTTCTTTATCAAGTCCACCATTGATGGGCACCTGGGTTGATTCCATATTTTGGCTATTGTGAATAGTGCTGCAATAAACATATAAATAAGGTCACGTGTCTTTTTGGTAGAATGATTTCTTTTCCTTTGGGTATATACTCAGTAATGGGATTGCTGGGTCCAACGGTAATTCTATTTTTAGTTCTTTGAGAAATCTCCAAGCTGCTTTCCACAGGGGCTGAACTAATTTGCATTCCCACCAGCAGCATGTAAAGTGTTCCATTTTCTCCTCAACCTTGCCAACATCTATTTTTGCCTTTTTAAAAATAGCCATTCTGACTCGTGTGAGATGGTATCTCATTGCGGTTTTGATTTGCATCTTTCTGGTGATTAGTGGTGTTGAGGATTTTTTTTGGTATATTTGTTGGCTGCTTGTATATCTTTTGAGAAGTGTCTTTTTTTTAACTTCTTTTTTTAAATTATACTTTAAGTTTTAGGGTACATGTGCACAACGTGCAGGTTAGTTACATATGTATACATGTGCCATGTTGTTGTGCTGCACCCATTAACTCGTCATTTAACATTAGGTATATCTCCTAAAGCTATCCCTCCCCCCTCCCCCCACCCCACAACAAGTCCCAGTGTGTGATGTTCCCCTTCCTGTGTCCATGTGTTCTCATTGTTCAATTCCCACCTGTGAGCGAGAACATGCGGTGTTTGTTTTTTTGTCCTTGCGATAGTTTGCTGAGAATGATGGTTTCCAGTTTCATCCATGTCCCTACGGAGGACATGAACTCATCATTTTTTATGGCTGCATAGTATTCCATGGTGTATATGTGCCACATTTTCTTAATCCAGTCTATCATTGTTGGACATTTGGCTTGGTTCCAAGTCTTTGCTATTGTGAATAGTGCCACAATAAACATATGTATGCATGTGTCTTAAAAGCAGCATGTTTTATAATCCTTTGGGTATATACCCAGTAATGGGATGGCTGGGTCAAATGGTATTTCTGGTTCAAGATTCCTGAGGAATCGCCACACTGACTTCCCCAATGTTTGAACTAGTTTACAGTCCCACCAACAGTGTAAAAGTGTTCCTATTTCTCCACATCCTCTCCAGCACCTGTTGTTTCCTGACTTTTTAATGATCGCCATTCTAACTGGTGTGAGATGGTATCTCAATGTGGTTTTGATTTGCATTTCTCTGATGGCCAGTGTTGATGAGCATTTTTTCATGTGTCATTTGGCTGCATAAATGTCTTCTTTTGAGAAGTGTCTGTTCATATCCATTGCCCACTTTTTGATGGGGTTGTTTGTTTTTTTCTTGTAAATGTGTTTGAGTTCATCTTTTATGTCTTTTGTCCACTTTTTGATGGGTCATTTTTTATTGCTGATTTGTTTATGTTCCTTATAGATTATAGATATTAGTCCTTTGTTGGATGGATAATTTGCAAATATTTTCTCATTCTGTAGTTTGTTTACTCTGTTAATATTTGACGTGGCTGTACAGAGCTCCTTAATTAGGTCCCAGTTAACAATTTTTATTTTTGTTGCATTTGCTTTTCAGGACTTAGTCATAAATTATTTGCCTAGGCCAATGTCTATAAGGGTATTTCCTAGGTTTTCTTCTAGGATTTGTGTAGTTTGAGGTCTTACATTTAAGTCTTTAATCCATCCTGAGTTAATTTTTGTATATAGTGAGAGATAGGGGTCCAGTTTCATTCTTTTGCATATGGTTAGCTAGTTTTCTCCAGCACTGTTTATTGAATAGAGCGTCCTTTCCTGTGTTGATAAAAATAAACAATGCAGAAAGAGTATCCTATTCAAGAAGTAGGATAGCCTTTATTTCAGTGGTTTCTATTCTGTTCCTTTGGTCTGTGTATCTATTTTTGTACCAGTACCATGCTGTTTTGTTCACTGTAGCCTTATAGTATATTTTGAAACCGTATATAGTATACTTTGAAACCGTATATCGTATATTTTGACATTTAATATCATACCTCTGTTTTTTTCTTTTAGCCTAGGATTGCCTTGGCTATTCAGGCTCTTTTTTGGTTCCATATGAATTTTAGAATAGTTTTTTTCTAATTCTGTGAAAAATAACATTGGTAATTTGACAGGAATAGCATTGAATCTGTAGATTGCTTTGGGCAGTATGGACATTTTAACAATATTTTTGCTTTGAATCCATGAGCATGGAATGCTTTTTCATTTGTTTGTGTCTTCTGTGATTTCTTTTAGCAGTGTTTTATAGTTCTCCTTGTTGAGATCTTTCACTTCCTTGGTTAGATGTATTCCTAGGTATTTTATTTTTTGTGTGGCTCCAGTAATGTCTTTGTAGCAAAAGGATTATCCAATAAAGGATATTATTGAAAAAATTGATGAAACTTGATCTAATCCTGGATCACATGGTACATTGGTTGTCATATCTCTCTTAAGTCTTCAGTCTGGAAAAGTTCCTTAGTCTTTCCTTGGTTTTCATAAGCTGGAGACATTTTTGAATATTACACTTCATTTACTTTGTAAAGGTTCCCTTGATTTTTGCTTGCCTGATGTTTTCTCATGATTAGATTCAGTTCATGCCTCATTGGCAGGAGTATCACAGAAAGCAGTGCTGTGTTCTTTTCATTGCTTCCTATTACAAGAGAAGTTTACTTTGATCAGTGGTTTCTTCACTGTAAAGTTTTTCTTTTTCTTCCTTTTATAATTAAGTATTTTTTTAAGGAAAGGGACTTTGAGGTTATGCAAATATTTCACTTCTCACCAAACTTTCAGTGAAGGAGATATATTTGAGCAAAGAATCCTTTCTGGCATTCTCAGATGCAGTTTTACCCTTAGACTTAGACAGGAGGGACTCCTTGCTATGGGTGAGCCCTTAATTTAAAGGAACCTCATCTCCTTTTCCCTTCCCTTCCCTTCCCTTCCTTTCCCTTCCCTTACCCTTCCTTTCCCTTCCCTTCCTCTCTCATACACACACAGAACTTCTTAATGTAGATCCCAGTTATCAATTTTTATTTTCATTGCACACACACACACACACACACACACACGATTAGTATATATGAGTACATCTGTCATTTATGATCCAGTGCTCAGCTTTGCTACAGGGAGAGTTGTAATCCTAAACGTCAACTGCCATGACTAGCACCTCTCAGGTCTCAGAGAACCACTTCGCAACTTCTCTTGCCCAAGGTTCCTGAAGCAAAAGATGACTGAATCTGAACGTCGCTGAACCTGGAGCTTTGTGGATTGTGCTACTGCCTACATCAGGGACACTGCTCCACGGTACGGGAGGGCTTAAGTGACAGAAGGTAAGACAGAAGTAAGAAAACAGATATATTATTTAACATGTAAAATTCTTCCTTTTGGATAACATAAATGCAAGAATAGATTTTGCATACCAAGAATCTTGTTTTAAGGCTACTTATGAGTCAGCTGTGGATTTGTAACAGTCACATAAGGCAGCTAAGGGATAATGTACAATATTAAACAATTTTCAATTTATTTAGTTCTAGATAAAATGTGAATGAAGCATAATGCCAATTATTTGCACACTTCAATAGTAAGCATTAGAATTGTGAGTAGTTTTATTTCTACATGCTTAATGAGATTTAAAAGAAATATTAAATATTTAATAAGAATTTTAAAAAATTAAATAAAATATTTGTTTTATTTAGTGTTGATTTAAAATTTGAATACTCCATTAATTATTTTAAATTTTGTCTTTTAATTTTAGTAGATAATTTAAAACATTTTAGAAGACAAAATGTGAAGGCAATACTTTAAGTAATATTAAATAGTTTATTAAATAATGTATAATAGACATAAAAATGATAAAACATTAAGTAATAATTTAAATAATTCTTTTTACCTTGTTACATTTACTTTAATATAACTTTTGAATAAAAATATTCTCAAATTTTGTGTATTGTGAATATAATTTACATTTTATCTAGAATTCTTTAAATTATTATTGTTAGTAGAACATAGATAATGTGAAAATCTTGATAGTAATATTAGTGAAATAATTATAAAAGTGATTCTGTGGAAATAAGGGCAAGAAAAGTAAAGCTTATGGGATAGATAGGTAACAATTTATGACTATGTATGGCTTTATTTTATTACTCATTCAAATGCTGCTGGCCCATTTACAGAATACTCAGAGCTGTACAATAATCTTTCCATTCAGTCACCTTTGATATGTTATTGATTTGTGGTCACTTAAAAGCCATGGTTTTACATATTTTCCATTTCATCTTTGTGGAAAAAATAGTCATCAAGGTAGGGAGACAGAACACATTTTATTTAACAGTTTTTAAGCCTGATTTATAAAATAGACATACAGCTTATGGGCTTCCATTTGAATTCTTACCCCAGGCTCTGCAAGTGTTATGGGTGAGCTTTCTCAGACCCCCTACCCACCCCACCACTTATGTAACTACCTAGATTTATGATGATCCTGAACTCTGGGGACAACTCATATTATTTTCAAATTCTGTGCATCAGATAGGATTGGATATTTTTGTCTGTAGAGTAGCCATCGGCATCTATTTCATCATCAGATAGCTTTGTGGACTATTAGGGGACTTCTGTGCACATTTCATCTTCTTTTGGGGAAGGTCTGATGGCCATTAACAGTTGAAGCTGAGCTTTAACAAGAGGGTTAATAAACTTCAAAAGTGAGTCCAGTGTTTTAGGGCCGGCTAGTATATACTTTAATGCCCTCTCCATTGGTTGGCATGGATCTGCAGGATGGTTGATATGGTTTGGATGTTTGTCCCTGCACAAATCTCATGTTTAATTGTAATCCCCAATGCTGGAGGTGGGACCTGCGGGGAGATGTTTGAGTTATGGGAGCAGATCCCTCATGGCTTGGTCCTATCTTTGAGGCAGTGAATGAGTTCACATAAAGTCTGGTCATTTAAAACTGTGTGGCACCTCCCCACCCCCCACTCTCTCCCTTGCTCCTGCTTTCACTCTGTGATGTGCCTGCTCCCTCTTCACCCTCCTTCATGACTGTAAGTCTCCTGAGGCCTCCCCGGACACAGATGCTGCTATGCTTCCTATACAGCCTGCAGAACCGTGAGCCAATTAATTAAAATACCTGAGACTGGCCAGGCATGGTCGCTCATGCCTGTAATCCCAGCACTTTGGGAGGCCGAGATGGGTGTATCACTTGAGGCCAGGAGTTCAAGACCAGCCTGGCCAACATGTCGAAATGCTGTCTCTACAAAAAAATACAAAAATTAGCTATGTGTGGTGGTGTATGACTGTGATCCCAGCTACTCGGGAGGCTGAGGCACAAGAATCGTTTGAACCTAGGAAGGAGGTGGAGGTTGCAGTGAGCCCATATCATGCCACCACACTCCAGCCTGGGTGACAGAGCGAGACTCTGTCTCCAAAACACAAACAAACAAACAAACAAACAAAAAACCACCACCAACAAAAACTCTGAGACTGGGTAATTTATATAAATTATATGTTAATTAAATTTATATAAATTATATAACATATAAATTATATGTTAATTAAATTTATATAAATTACCCAGTCTCAGGTATCTTTTTTATAGCAATGCAAAAACAGCCTAATACAACAGTGTTGTGTTTGTGCCCCACCTCCTCCTAGGAGGCCGTGTGGGATTGCAATTCGAGCAGTGCAGCAGGAAGTTTCAGTGTTCTCTCCCGTCTAGTAAGGGGCTAGTGGATGTTGAAAATTTTCTCCATTCTACCCTTGTCTCCGCTTGTACTTTGATGGTGTGTGAGGATTTTTTCTTTTCTTATCACAAAAGCAATACATGTTTATAGGAGGGGAAAAAAAAGATAATGAAAGAGAAGAAAATAAAAACACCAACAATTCCACCAGGCAGAGACAGCCTCTGATAACATATCTGTTTGTATCTTTAGAATCACTTGGGGAGCTTTTAAGGAATATCAGTGTCTGTTGCCCATTCCCAGAGATTCTGATTCAAATAGTCTGGAGTGTGCAGGACTAGTTTTTTAAGGTCTGATATGTAGCCATAGGTGAAAAACCACGGGTCTAGACATTTAGTGTATAAAATGTATATTTTTACCAAAATGGGCATTCTATAATATAGTTTTATTACCCGATCTTTATCATTTTATTACAAACATCTTTCTATAGAAGGATGAGAGAGCAAACCCATCTTTTTTAATGACCTCACAGTAGAATTTAATTTGCTTACTCATTTCTTTGTGGTTGGAAAGGCAGAATGTTTTCACCTGGGCTGGGGAAGGGGGTGGGGAGGGTGTGGGCAAAAAAGGACTGAAATATCCATACTGGCATCAGAAAGCTCACAGATGCAGAGAAAACTAAGACAAGCTCAGCTTGGGTTATGACAGATGACACAAATACTGGAATTGTTTGCTATAAAGCTATGGTTGTCAGTGGGAAAGTCTCCATATAATTGCTTATTAGTCATAGATACACCTGGAAGTTTATTCCGTTACTTATTTCTCATTCATTCATTCAACACATACTGAGCATTACTTAGGGCCTAACACTGGGAATACAAAGATAAGATTTTGTCCTTTACTTCAAGGAATTTATAATCTAAGAGAAAGCACAGACAGATATACAAATAGCTACATGTGTATTTATTGAGCACTTAACTGTTCCAATCACTCTTCAAACCATGCTCAGTGAATTTCCTCAATTTTCACCATTACCTAAATGAAATCAGTAGTATTATTATTATCCCTTCATGCAGATGAGGAGACTGAGGCACAGAGAGGTTACTTTGTCCATGGTTACTTAGCCAGTAAGTGGTAGAACTAGGAATCAAGACAAGGCAGTCTGTCTCCAGAGTCCAAGCTCCTAATCTCTATTTTCTGCTGCATCAAGGAGTACATCAAAGAACAGTAGGTTCCAGGACAGGATTCACAAAGGAAGAAGTGGTAAGCTCTAATGTGGGAAGGGAGTAGAAAAGAGGAGTTTCAGGAAAGACATTGGAACTCAAAAAATTATTTAATTTTAAGAGAAAGTCCAATAAGGAGGGAGAATATGTAGATGCTTGGCATACATACCCACAGTACTGTAACTCTGGCTTGTCAGAAATATTTTATTTTCTATTTGTCCTGTATCTGCCTACTGTGTCCCAATATTCCATGGGAGCTGCAAGAGGACCAATTGAGGTAGTCTGATAGCCCTTCGAGTGTGGGTGGGCCCACAGATGTATCAGTGTCTGGTGGGACAATGGAGCCACTGGGCTGAGAAGGATGGAACACTTGCATTGGGAGTAAGGCCAACTCTGTGGCCTTCATCCAGCAGATAAAAGTGCATCACCGTATTAGTCTGTTCTCATGCTGCTAATAAAGACGTACCTGAGACTGGGTAATTTATAAAGAAAAAGAGGTTTAATGGGTTCACAGTTCCACATGGCTGGGGAGGCCTCACAGTCATGGCAGAAGGTGAAGAAGGAGCAAAGGCACATCCTACATGGTGGCAGGCAAGACAGAATGAGTGCCAGCAGGGGAAATGCCAGATGCTTATAAAACCATCACATCTTATGAGACTCACTCATTATCATGAGAACAGCATAGGGAAAACCACCCCCGATGATTCAATTACCTCCACCTGGTCCCTCCCACAACACATGGGGATTTGTGGTGTTGGGTCCCTCCCACAACACATGGGGATTATGGGAACTACTATTCAAGATGACATTTGGGATATGGCCAAACCATATCAACCACCAAGGAAGGAAGGTAGCATCATTCAAAGACCCTCCTCACAAGAGGAAGCTATTGAACCAAGTGCAGAGAAGATAAGACTCAGGAGAAAATTTAACTTATGCTAGATCTGAGGTGAGTGCTCAAGGAGCTCTCGTCAGTGAATTTATCTAGAGGGATATCTCAGAATGCCTACTGTTAAAATTCACATTGCTATAGGTTCCTTGGCTAGCTGGAAGAGGATGCTGCTTAGGAAAATTCACTGTACCCATCAAGCAGAAAAAAGCACAGAAATAGATCTTCCCAAAGGTGAAGAAAATCCCATTAGAAAACAGCCTATATCATACTGAATGGGCAAAAACTGGAAGCATTCCCTTTGAAAACCAGCGCAAGACAAAGATGCCCTCTCTAACCACTCCTATTCACCACAGTATTGGAAGTTCTGGCCAGGGCAATCAGGCAAGAGAAAGAAATAAAGGGTATTCAAATAGGAAGAAAGGAAGTCAAATTGTCTCTGTTTGCAGATGACATGATTATATATTTAGAAAACCCCATTGTCTCAGCTCAAAATCTTCTTAAGCTGGTAAGCAACTTCAGCAAAGTTTCAGGATACAAACTCAATGTGCAAAAATCACAAGCATTCCTATGCACCAAGAACAGAGAGCCAAATCATGAGTGAACTCCCATTCACAATTGCTACAAAGAGAATAAAATACCTAGGAATACAATTTACAAGGGATGTGAAGGACCTCTTCAAGGAGAACTACAAACCACTGCTCAAGAAAATAAAAGAGGGCACAAATAAATGGAAAAACATTCCATGTTCATGGATAGGAAGAATCAATATCATGAAAATGGCCATACTGCCCAAAGTAATTTATAGATTCAATGCTGTCCCCATCAATCTATCATTGACTTTCTTCACAGAATTGGAAAAAACTACTTTGAATTTCATATGGAACCAAAAAAGAGCCCACATAGCCAAGACAATGCTAAGCAAAGAGAACAATGCTGGAGGCATCATGCTACCTGACTTCAAACTATACTACAAGGCTACAGTAACCAAAACAGCATAGTACTGGTGCTAAAACAGAGATATAGATCAATGGAACAGAACAGAGGCCTCAGAAATAACACCACACAGCTACAACCATCTGATCTTTGACAAACCTGACAAAAAAAAGAAATGGGGAAAAGATACCCTATTTAATAAATGGTGTTGGGAAAACTGGCTAGCCATATGCAGAAAACTGAAACTGGACTCCTTCCTTACACCTTATACAAAAATAAACTCAAGATGCATTAAAGACTTAAATGTAAGACCTAAAACCATAAAAATCCTAGAAGAAAACCTGGGCAATACCATTCAGGACATAGGTGTGGGTAAAGTCTTCATGACTAAAACACAAAAAGCAATGGCAACAAAAGCCAAAATTGACAAATAGGATCTAATTAAACTAAAGAGCTGCAGAGCAATAGAAACTGTCATCTGAATGAACAGGCAACCTGCAGAATGGGAGAAAATTTTTGCAATCTATCCATCTGACAAACGGCTAATATCCAGAATCTACAAAGAACTTAAACAAGTTTACAAGAAAAAAACAACCCCATCAAAAAGTGGGCAAAGGATATGAACAGACACTTCTCAAAAGAAGACATTTATGCAGCCAACAAACATATGAAAAAAATGCTCATCATCACTGGTTATTAGAGAAATGCAAATCAAAACCACAATGAGATACCATCTCATGCCAGTTAGAATGGTGATCATTAAAAAGTCAGGAAACAACAGATGCTGGAGAGGATGTGGAGAAATAGGAAAGATTTTACGCTGTTGGTGGGAGTGTCTTCTACACATTGTAGAAGACAGTGTGGAGATTCCTCAAGGATCTAGAACTAGAAATACCATTTGACCCAGCATCCCATTACTGGGTGTATACCCAAAGGATTATAAATCATTCCACTATAAAGACACAGGCACACGTATGTTTATTGCTGCATTATTCACAATAGCAAAGACTTGGAACCAACCCAAATGCCCATCAATGATAGACTGGATAAAGAAAATGTGACACATATACACCATGGAATACTATGCAGCCATAAAAAAGGATGGGTTCATATCCTTTGCAGGGACACAGATGAAGCTGGAAACCATCATTCTCAGCCAACTATCACAAGAACAGAAAACCAAGCACTGTGTGTTTTCACTCATAAGTGGGAGTTGAACAATGAGAACACATGGCCACAGGGAGGGGAACATCACACACCGGCCCTTTCGGTGGGCGGGGGGCTAGGGGAGGGATAGCATTAAGAGAAATACCTAAAGTAGGTGAAGGGTTGTTGGGTGCCGCAAACCACCATGGCGCTTGTATACCTTTGTAACAAAACTGCATGTTCTGCACATGCAACCTAGAACTTAAAGTATAATTGAAAAAAAAAGAAAAAGAAAAAGAAACCAGACCACCCCTGGAGAGTGTTAAAAAAAATTCTTAGATTCATTGATAATCTTCTTTAACAGAGTGGATCCTGGCCTTGGTTCTATGAACGTCTTGATGGGTTTGTTATACAAGTATGAAGGTCAGAACTGTAGAGATGTGAATTACTGTTAAGATGTTTTAGGCTGAAAAAAGGAAAACAATGCCCCAAATGAGCTTAAGGATTAAGTAAAGTATTATCTCATAAGAGGAAGGTTAGGGGTTGAAAGACTTCAGAGTTTGTTGATTCAGGAGTCAAGGAATGTGGTTGTATTAATCAGGTTGAGTAATGATATGTGCTATAACAACAAATTAGTCCTGAGATCTCACTGGTTTAACACACAAAAAGACACTAGTCATTCATGTAATCATTTAATGTAAATAGAGGCCTCTACTACATTCAAGAACTTTGGCGTCTTCTATGTGATAGCTCTGTCATCTTCAATATGGCTTCACAATCACCCTATCATCATTCAGCCTGCAGATGGAGAAAGAGTAAGGATAGGGAGGATGAACGAGGCCATTTTAAAGGCCAGGCCTAGAAGCTGTAAACATTACTTTCATACACAATCCATTGGTCAGGACTCAATTTTCTGGTACTGCCTGACTTCAGGGGAGGGGGCGGGGTGGTTGTTAACTGTAGTTTATTGTGTGCTCAGGAGAAAAATAAAATGGGTTTGGTGAATTCATTGTCTCTATCTCCTGAGCTTTTTCTCCTTTTCTGCTCTGTCATTTTCAAAGTCACTCCTTCTCTTCTGGTAGCAAGACGGCTGCAGCAGTTCCAGGTGCCCTATCCAACTACCACAGCTGAGAGAAGAAAAGAAATAATTTCTTATTTGTGTGTCTCCCATGAATGAGGAAACTTTTCCCAGAAGCCCCCAGCAAATCTTCCCTTATGTTTCATTGGCCAGATTTGGATCACATGCTTTTTTCTGTAGCAATCCCTGAAAGGGAAATGGGATTGCTGTTTGACAAGTCAAACCTGTCCCTGAGGCTGGTAAGGGGCAATGTCCTCTGGAGCACACAGCTGTTTGTACATGTGAATCTCTAAAAAATTTCAGGGTTCTGTTAGGATGCAAGAGGGAAGTGTTGTCTGGTATCTGTGCAGCAGGGTCTGGTGTAGTTACTGTATGTACTCAGGAGGAACTAAGTTGGTTTCTCTGGGCACTGAGTGAGGAGGACTGTGAGGAGAAAGATGGGTGATGTGGCAGGAGATCTGAGGTGACTGCTCTCTCAGTTCCGTGTCCTTCAATACATTCTTCTTCTTTCTCAGACTGCTTTTGTACAAACTGGCAAGGGGCTGAATTTCTCATCTAGGTTGACAAGGAGGGAAAAGGAACAAATGCAGGAGCTAGGGATAGAGGAGATCTAGGGAAGTGGTAGAAGCCATTGGGAGGGCAGTGTAGTTGGGTTTTAGCCAAGTTAATCTACATTGCAGGTTGCAGACAGGTTGCACACATCACAGGTGGTTGCAGACAGGGCCTCAGCAACCACCTGGGTAACAAGATGGCAGCCACAGACTGTGTGGATTTTAACCTGATAGCATAATTCTTCCAGAAATTGTAAGTAATACTGAGAACAAAACCTTGGGGCTGGGTGAATTCTTTGGTTAGTTTAATTAATGTACCATTTGCTAACCACAAAACACATGCTGATTTTGACTTCTTCCCTTTGTGTTGACAAAAGAAGACATGGAAGTCAAGAAATAGAAGACCGTCTGGGAGAGTGAGATCCTAGAAGTATGGATGGGAACTGGGCTAGGTGAAGTGTGATTTACTTCCTAGGAAGTGATGCAAAGATTTCTCAGTCACAAGGTTTTCCATGATGAAAATGACCCATAGTCATCCAGTGAAAAGGTGACAGTCTGAAAGTCTACCCAGTGAATGTCCCAAAGGCTTTGAATGCTGTGCCCATGCGTGACCAAAGCATATTCCCTGGGAAGTGACACAGAGGTTCAGAGCATTGCCTCTGGGGTGAGACAGTCCTGGGTCTCAAGTTGCGTCCTCTTTCCTAGCTCCTTGATCTGAAGTAGCTGACTTAACCTCTTTAGACTCAGTTTCCCATTGGCAATATACATTAGGGACATTGTGCAGCTTGTAAGACATATTTAACGTAAAAGTGATTGGTAGAGTCCCTAGATGGCAGAAAACGCCTAATAAATTCTAGCTGTTCTTTCTCCTGAAATTTTAGTCTGTAACACAGCAGCTATGGTGGCAGAAACTGAGATGCACTTTGTGGATGACAGAAAGGTGAATAAAAGTGCATGCATGGGACTTTGGAAGAAGGTAGTCTCAAATGCCTTTTTAAGAGAGATTATATTGTCACTTCTCTGGCAGTGTTGAAGATAAAACAGAGGGTGCAGCACTCTTCTTGGGAGGAAGAGCCCTGCTTTGACCTTGACATCTGTTGGTGCATTTAGCAAAACTTATTTTAAACAACTCCTAAGAATTTTATTCAATGTAAAACTTCTATATGTATCTGGATGGAAATACTGATCTGCCCTTGATTCATTTTATCCATCACCTATCTTATTTCATCCCACCTCACACTATCTAAGAATCTTATCTTATCTTATCCATCTAGTCTTGTCTTGTCTTTCTGTCTGTCTGTCTATCTGTTTCATACATCATCCATCCATCTGGTTATGTCCATAGGGTGTAAATGATAAAGAACTTTCTGCCCTCAAGTTGCTCCTAAGCTTGGAGGGAGACATTCCAATAGACAAAACAAGAGGACCAAAGTATTCATGGGATGCTTTAATGCAGCACAGAGGGTATCCACTGCAGATTGGCAATGGACCGAGAAGGCTTCCGAAGGGTTAGTAAGAAGAATCCAGGTAAAATGTATAGACAAGAGGTGGAGAAGGATGCTGGTAAGGACATTGGCAGTAGAATCCCCAGTCAATGCAAAGGCCTGGGGGCAGGCAGGTGAAAGACACCTTAGGAACACACTGAGTAGTTAATCATGGATAAACCAAGGGCAATGCATCCTAAATGCTACTGAGCATAGAAGGCACCAAGAGAGCTTGTTAAAATGCAGATACACACACAAAATATATTTGAAAAAAATACAGACACCATGACCCACCACAGAGATTCTGAACCAGTGGATCTGGGATGAGGTCCAGAAAACCAGCATTTGACACAAAAGGCCCTAGATAATTCTCAGGCAGGTGGTTATTCTACAGTCCACTAAGAAACAATTGTGTGATGTTACAGAGACAGTTTTATATGTGGTATATCTGAAGCGAAAGCTGTGGTCCCTTGCTACTCAAAGTGTGGTCCTTGAAGGAGTAGACTTCGCATCCCCTGGGAGCTTGTTAGAAAGGTAGAATCCCAGGCCTCACTCCAGAACTTCTGAATCAGAATCTGCATTTTAAGAAGACTCCCAGGTGATTTGATGCACATTAAAGTTTGTAAAGCACTTTATCAGGCAGGGAAAGCACCTTAAATGGTTTTATCAATAATAGTGAGATACTTTATATAATAGGTGATGGCAAGTCAGTGAAAAGCTGTAGTTGAGGGAGTTGTGTGGTTCAGTTTGCTCTTTAAATTAAATATTTAAAAAAATTTTTTTTGAGGAGTCTGTATTCTCCCTGCCTTTTCCCTTTTCTCTGTTCCAAGGAGGAGTCATGCCCTTGATATTTCCTTAACTAAGCTTTTTTAATTTTCATTTTTGTTTTCCTAGATTGAGAGCCAAATTTGCCTAAACAAAATACTGTTTCTGCCTCTCCAAAAAGCCTAAGTTTGTAGAAGAGATGAGACAAAGGGTCTAAGCATGTAGAGCAGAGGGAGGGTGTTCAAGGTCAAGGATTGAAGGTAAGGATGTGTTTGTAGGAACTGGAAGTGCCTAAAGATGGTGAAGCTCTGCCGGAACTGAGGTTAGCAGATCCATCTAAGGTTTTTTCCCTAGACTGGGGAGGAGTGATGCCTACCCAAGGCACCCAGAGATGGGGTCATAAACTCAGGACTCAGGATTAGCCCAAGATTGTCAAGTCACCAGCATGGCACAGCCGCCACGGAACCTCTCCTTGGAAACAGTGTGCCACAGATGCCCTATTGGGTAGACGAAGTGTCACCTCCCACTCTCTTGCTTGGGGTTGGGTAAGACCCTGGGATGTTGGTGCATCCCTGGGAGGGCAGCAACAGCAATAAGCACTGAGAGGTATTTGAGCCCATGGTCAGATGGGCACTGGGAATCAGACAATTTGATTTAAATAGAAAAAACCGTTTCTTGCTCATCTGAGATTAGGAACTAGATTCATCTTCCAACATTTAGAAGGTTCACCTTGATGCTTTTGTGAATTTCAAGAAGGGTTAAAAAATTGTAGTGATGTAAACACAGTTGTCTTTGATGGCAGAGTCTGGGCTGCCTTCTCCTGTATTTCCTCTCCCTCTCAGCAATGCAGAAGCGTAGAGAAGCAATCAGAGCTCCCTCACTCACTTTGGGATATTCATGGAGGACAACGCACATGTCAGTCCTGCTGTCACAGTCACATCATCCATCTGCCCCCTTTTCTCAGCTGAAAGGCTGAATGCAACATTTCTGTTAACAACAGGATCTACTTTTTCATTTTACCATTTTATAATTCTAAACTGCAGAGCTGTACTAATTCCAAACTTCCAACAGTTTTAAGTCCTTTCTGTTTTCCATCAAGCAGTGCTTTACCCTTGGTGGATGGAATATCAAGTGCTTCCTTGCATATCTGAGTTTGATAATTGTCTTTAAGTATTTCTAATATCTTTCACTGAATGATTACTGTGTCTATTTAGTTCTCTAAGGATAACTAGTAATTTGCTTATCTGGGCCTGGGTATATGGATGATATCACATATATGTTCTACCAGCATATACACATATTAAAATGTCATCTTTTCAATGAAGCCACCCTCTCATTCTTTCCTAGAGCAAATAACTTCATGTTTTTCTGAATCTCCATATCTGTCTAGCTATACTGATGATTCTCAAACATGGCCACACATCAGAATTACCTGAGGATACTTTAAAAACAAATATTCAGAGTCTTGCCCCAGACAGATGGAATCAGGATTTCCAGGGGAGGGACAGAGGCATCTGCATGTATATATTTTTTAAAACTCTCAAAGTGATTCTGATGCATACGGAAGGCTAAGATCCACCGATCTCCACCTCTCTGGTGGTACTGATGCTTTTCTACTTGGTGATGCAGTTATCAGTGGATATGACTCTTCTGCTTTTCTGTATTTAAAACTCTGAATCTCATTAGTCTCTGTCATTTCTCCTATTCCCAGTACACATACACTGACTACCTCAGTGCTATATACATAATAGGTAATGATTTATTGGGTGAATATGATTATCACCCTACATCTAATAGTAATAGCTACTGCTGCAAAAGAAAAATGTCTATAATATATGATAAAGGGAAAGGTATGATTTTAACATCCCAAATTTGGTACAAAGTTCTTAAGCAAAAAATTGCAAGTATCCAAATCCATAAAAAGTCTTTGAAAAATGGAAAGTTTGAAAAAAGTTTTAAAAACTTGCTTGTTTTTCTTATTGCATAAACATTTTATGTTCATTACTGAAGCATTAGTAAATACAAGCCAGGCAAAAACAAAACAAAACAAAACAAAACACGTAAAAACACTTTTTTAGTGGCTCTCTCCCAGATAAATACTATCATTTTTATCCAAAGAGGCTTTCTGGTAGTTCAAGACATTGAAAATTTTCAGAGCCTTAGGCAAAGCTGAAAGTTCTGGACATAGTAAAAAGAACTGATCATAAAGCAAAGCATGACCTAAAAGGGAGGGGGGAAAAACTCATGGGCCCCTTTTTTCTAAGTACATAATCTTCAGACATCCATCACTGACCAAAGCATACATTTTCAAAGATAATCATGGGGATGGAGGCTAGATAAAGAAAACCGAATGGAAATGGAACAGTCGTCAGAAGCTCTGCTCTCCTGGAAGAGCGAGCAGCACACCTCCAGAGGCATGGCTTATGCAATTCCTGTCTTTATCTTCTTATCTTAGAGGTCAGCTCGGCTGCATTTTTTCTGCCTCAGTGATTTATAGAACGTTCAGCATTTTCAGAATCATTTTCCTACCCGTCATTTCTTGCCCAGAGTGCTGAGGAGTGACTAATCAAGAGAAAAATACTAAGACCCAATTTTTGAGCTAGAAATAAGGCTCAAAAAGTGGCAATTTGTGCGTTATCTGATGTTGGGTTATGCCCTTAAATTACTTATTCCTTACAAATACTTTACTTTTTTGCAAACCAGAATCACTGACTGTCAATTTTAGGAGACACACTGCTCAGAAGTCTCCAGAGCATGCCCCCATTTAAAAAAAGAATTCTCTGATCTGTCTGACTGAGTTGAGTTTTAGGTTGTGATTAGAACTCCTAGTTAATCTCTGCAAACATGGAGATGTGGAAAGGAACTCAGCAGAAAAGCAATTAAGGGGCTCTCTATGATTGTTTTTCCCATTAACCAAGTCTATTGCAATCCCTAAGCCAGCTGTGGCAAGTCTATTTAATAACTTTATTTTCATTTCCTGATTTTTTACTCAGTTTCTCCTGCAGTCCTCATTCCCGGGCAGCCTGGATTCATTGTTTGCTATTTCCGTCCATATGCTACTTTAAAATAATCACATGTGGATTTATGTTGAAGTCTGTCCTTAGCATTGGTTTCCTTGGCCAGCAGTTATCAGTGATGGAAATCAATGTAACAAAAGACTTGGGTAAACCATGAAGGGAGAAAAACAAGAAAGACATCCACTTCTCCAGCATAATGTTCCATAGGGTGCTGAAATGTTACGTTTTATTTTTAATTGAAAATAAATTTTTCCTCACAAAGGCCCCTTGTGTGGTGAGGCACAAGAGGGCAGTGTTACGTTAAATTACGTTAAATTAAACTTTATGAAGATGTGATTAGTTGTGGAAACCTGGAGGGATTCAATTAATCATAGTGTTGGAAATGCAACTTCTGTGCTAGTGGCAGTGAGAATGTGAATAGGTGAATAGTGCACAAGGAGAGATCAGAACCCAAGTCCCAGGGCTCAGATCTGTTGACCGTGCTTTGTGACCTTGGCAAGTGGACAGAGATCTGAGAAGAGATAGGACATTAGCCCTCTGCAACTGAGCCATATCAGGGATTTTGCAGGCCATGACCTCTAGAATACATTTCTCATGACCCTTGGATTTTGGAAGTCTTGCTTTTCTTGATAATTTGATATTGCTTTAGAGGGCTCTAGAGAGCTGGTACAGGGCCAAGAAGAAGGGAGAAGATGAATGGTTGAGATGAAAGTGTTTGCTATCAGTGTTTTAGGGTCAGAGGGTTCCAGGGCTTCACTTAGCTTCTGGGCAGCTGAAGGTTTCATTCAAGCTCCAAAGCCAGGAAGCATTGGTGTTCCCACGTCTGCAAGGTGCTAGCCAAGGAGTATGATTGGCCTTGAACCAAGCCAACTTCCTTGTCTTTGCTTTGTCTCTCTTGCCCTGTCTCTTCTGCTATCTTCCTCATTTCCTCCTGGATGCCTTATCTTTCCTCCACAGTATCCCATTTGCTCCCTGAAGATTCCACAAGTCACTTCCTTGTGCTTCATTTCCACATTTGTGGAAAATGGCCCCAAATGAAGCTATAATATTTACACATGAGATAAAATGAGGAAAGCACCTGTCAGAATGACTAGGATATACTTTCTTTTTAATAAATAGTAAACAATTTTATTATTACCATGACTGTCAATCTATAATATAGATGATGTTGCAAATGAGTTTAACTTCTCTTATATTTTAAAATATTTTCATGAACCCGGGAGGCAGAGCTTGCGGTGAGCAGGGATCACGCCACTGCATTCCAGCCTGGGCGACAGAATGAGACTCCATCTCAAAAAAAAAAAGAAAAAATTCAGCATCCAAACACTCATAAGCTGTAAAAAAAATTTAAGGAGATTTACTACGATTAGGTTGATTCTATAGGTATAATTTATCATTCAAGCTGGGACAACTTTGAAAGTGAAAAGTAACGCTAGTAATAATTACACTAGGACAACAGGTATAAACCAGGACTATCCTAGCCCAATCAGGATGTATAGCCATGCTAATATAATGTGCAGGTTTTACTGAAGCAATAAATTCAGAGTTGAAATGCTGGGGGACTGTTAAGTGCACAAGCATGCAATGGGAAGTGTCTGTTGGGATAGAAGCCCTATCCTTAGGGCTTTTGGTATGAATATCTCTCATATCCAAGGAAAAAAATCCATGGCCACATCCCTATCTCGATCCCCCGGTCCCAATGCCTTAAAAAATAGGAGTTTCTTCTCCTTCTGGTGATATTTTCTTCACTCCAGTTTTCATAGCCCTTAAATCTGGGTAAGGAGTCGTGCTTTTGTTTCCTGACACCTGTGGAGTGGTATTTGCAGATCCTCTTGGGAAAAGAGCTAGGCCTAGGGAGAGGAGGCCTTTTAAATAACACCCATTCAGGGTAAGACTACCTGAATCTAAGCCCACTCCAGTGTCCCTCCTCTGTGGCCCATGGGTTTGTTTTTTCTTTCTTTCTTTCTTTTTCTTTTTTGCACTGATCACGTCACATTGTGTGTGTTGTCCATGGAGGACAAGAACTCTGTCTCATTCATCATTGTCACCAACCAGGAGGACAGTAGCTGACACACAGTTTAATATCCTTGACTTAAAGGAGGAAGAAAATAATGACTGGAGCCCTTGAAGAGTTAGAAAGGAAAAGGCCAGCCAACTCACGTAGAGACCTACAGGACTCTTCCAAGCAAGACATACAATTTATAATGATAACAACTAAATATTTATTGAGCTCTTGCTATGTGCCAGACCTTGCTAAGCACTTTACCTTTTTATTTCATTTAATATCACAACAGCTTTATTTCTGGTTTAGAGATGGGGAAACTGAGGCTTACAGATTTGGGGCAGCTTGCCTTAGATTCTACCTCTGCTAAGTTAATTTAGATCAATGCTGACTGTTCCAGACAGAGCTACAGAAGGAACTTTTGAGAGGTAACAGAGACAATGAGGCCTGAAGTAGATGAGAGCCACTCAGATGCTGCAACTAACATGGGACCATCACTGCGAAAAATTTTATGAGCTTTTCCTTCCAAAAAATGCAGACCTATCCACCAAGTCATCTGCCTATTCTTCCTCTGTTCTCAGAGAATCTTTTTTTCCAGGTTGTGTTCGGACTCCAAGTGACTTCTCCACTTTTTAATGATTTCTCTTTGGAGAGATCACTTGTGCTACTTTTAAGAAATCCAATACTGGCCTATCTAGGGCCTCTTGCCACAGTGGATAATGCTTGTGGACTTGTGCAAAGAGTTTTGAGTGGTTAAGAAAGATGCTCTCTAAGTAGTTAAGAGAAGTCATTTACTTCTCTGGTTGGTACTGCTGATGAGTTCACTCCAATCCCACTAGCCTATTATAATTCTTCCTTAGAAACTTCCTAAGAACCGGGTATATTTTCCCTTTTTCTTTGCCTCACAGTTTCAGAGATTTAATGGACAGTGTTTTACTTTACAATGTTCCCACTTCTCTTCCCTGCTCACTGACAGGCAATGGGGCTTAAGAGGACAGATTCTAGAGTTTTGCAAATGTTCTTGACACTGCTCTGACACCACTCTAGAATGTATTTTTGGTGGTTAGGAAAGAAGGAAACAGCAATTGGAATCATTTTCCTAGTATTATTTAACAGCACAGTTATCTTAAAATAGTGATCACATGGTGTTTGGTATTGGGCTACAATTTAATTGTAACTTTGAAACAACAACAAGAAGAAAATCAATATTTTAGCCTGCTCTGAGTATGTGCTTGAAGGCTCCTATTTGAGCTAAGGGTCTAGGAGTTAAAACTTCATGGTTAAAGCTTCCAATTATTTAGAGGATGGAGTATTGTTTTTTCTGCACAGTATCTATTCTATATCAGTTAGGATAATTCAGGTTTTGCTGCTGTAACCAACAACCTCCAAATCTTGGTGGTGCATAACAAGAAGGACTTATTTCTTGCTTACATGCATGACCATAGCGGTTTGTCTGAGGGCTGTTCTCATGTGGTCTCTCAGAGACTGCGGTTGAGGGAGATTTCATCTTGATATATGCTTCTTTGATCTCTCTGCAACAGTGGGTGGGAACATAGAGAATCACAAATTGGCCTACAAAGCTTCTTCTAGAAATGATACTAGTTCATATCTCATAGGCCAAAGCAAGTCACTTGTCTATATCTAAATTCAAAGAAGTTGGGAAGTATAAACTCACCATGTTCTTTGGTAGCAGAGAGCTGAAAATTTTAATGAATGGTGCTCATGACCTCTGTGACATTTTTCCCTGTAACACAAAAGTTACCGACATTCAACATTCATTGAAAATGAATACAGGGAACATCCATATGCCATTTATGTTTAGACTCAACAATTGTTAATTTTTGCCATATTTATGCTCCTCTCTATCTTGCTCTCTCTCTCTCTCTCTCTCTGTGTGTGTGTGTGTGTGTGTATACGTGTGTGTCTTCTGCTTCCTCTTCACATTAAAATACATGAATTTTGCTTTGAGGGAAATGGATTACCCATTCTTAGTAATGTGCCTTTGGGGGATTGACGGCCTCAATTCTGGCAAGCTCTTTTGCAGGAACTACCAGAGAAGACTTCGCTTCCTTCTCTGGATGGTGCAGTACAAGGAAGTGATGCTCAAACTGCTGCAGCCATTTTACATCCATGAACAGAGAGCTCAGAGCTGCCAAGGGCCCACTATGAGACAGGCAGCACTGGAGGAATCAGATTGTAGAGACAGGCAGGACTTGGGTGCTTGATGGCATTGTTTGCATCTCCCCTGAAATCATCTTTAGACTTTTCTTTTAGGTAAGAAAATAATTTCCTTTTTTTTTGGAAAATACTTAAGAGTGTCAGTAAAAGACCAGTGGAGAGGACCCACGTGAGTGCCATGACATCTTAGGTGTGTTAAATGGCATTTGGTCTGTGAACGATGACAGAGTGAATGATGCTCATATATCATACCTGTCTTCTTCATGTGCCATCATCAGTTTTATAATAATACAGAGAGTGATGATTTATAATAAGAACACTATCCTTATCTAGGTCTTTGTTTTCTGGTGTTTGTCAGGCAGCTTGAAGTTGGAAGTCATCAATGCCCAAATGACTATAAGCCAAACGTGGCTCACTTAACTGGTAGGTTTTGTGTTGAGGAGCTGAATTTACACGTTCAAATTGTATTTCCCTCATCCTACATGAAGGATATGCAGAATATCCCTCCTCGAGATGAAAGGAAAAGAACTGTGACCATTCCAGAGTCACATCGTCCCAGTTAAGTCATCTCAGCAATAAGAGGTGCTTCTCTCTACCTGTATCCATTTATGACTACAGAGAAGGCATCTTCTTGAACCATCTAGCCCTTGTGGATCAATTGCTGTTGCAGGGAAATCAGGAAACAATTTTGCCCAGGTGATCAGGGAGGGTAGTGGACACCATGCTCAACCACTCTTGGAGTAGGTGGTAATGGTGGTGGAGAAATAAGAAATGAGGATGTTTGGCAGATGAAAACAGCAAGGCCCTCTACCTACCTACTCATCCATTTTGCCAGCTAAGACAAACAAGCAAAAATAATAGACATGTACTAAAATCTTACTATAGGTAAGGCAACGTGCTAAGTTCTGTGTGAGACTCCCAAGGAGTGTTGGGCACAAATATTGCCATTTAGGAGCAAATAGATCTCACAAATAAAGATAATGCAAAATCAGAAGTGCCAAGAAGGGGAAGACGGGTATAGATGAAAGGCTACACATTTTTAGAGGAAAGAGTTATTTCCTATTGCTGGGGAAATTAGAGATGACTTCTTAGAGGTAATGCTGACATAATGATTAAACACATACATTACTGGTCCCTAAAAGACAAGGGTTTGAATCCTGGCTCCACTGGTTATTAGCTGTGTGACACTGGGCAAGTTATACTCTCTGAACTCATCTCCATATCTCCTAAGTGGGAGTAATATAGTATCTGCCTCATAGGGATGTGGCATGGAGATGAGACACGTGCGGTCCCTCAGCACAAGGCCTGGCATGAAGGCTCAATGGATGACAGATGTCGTGGTTTTGTTGTAATTGTTTTTAGAGCTTTATTTGAAAACTTCCACCTGGAAAAGAAATACAGCATCCTTAATGACAGTTGTGAATGTGCTGAGGCTATTGAAAGCCGGTATGATTGTAAGAACAGCAGGGGCTCGTCTGTGGGAATGAGGGAGGTAGGGGGTCCTTGTTTTCACATGATGGACAGTAGCCACGTGGTGGGTGGCAGCTAGATTGTGTCATACCCATTTGTGTGCCCAAAGCTTTGTGTTTTCTATTGGAGAGGACAAAGAGACAATCAAAGAAAAATAGACATGAATTATAGGCAAAAGGATGCTGGGTCTGTTTTGGATTAGTGGAAATAAAATGGGTGGAAAACATTTGGTTGTTTGATCATAAGGAGAGCTATTTTAAAAAGCCCCAGGTTTGTATGTTCTCCAGAATATTTATTCTTAGTAATAATGCCAGGAAGTCATGTGATGTAGGAAATAAGATGTAACTTGGAAGATCTAACCTGAGTCTTGAATCCACCAGGCTCTGTTGTGTGAATATGGGAGGGCCCACTTAGAGTCATCAGCATCAGTTTCCTCATCTGCACTTTAGGGTGATGCTCTACTTTCCTTGCAGGATTTCTTTGGTGGGGGTGATCAAGTGATTTAATGAGATATAAATTGTTGGAAGAGTCATTAGCACTGTGGAATGAGCTGTGGAATAGAGCAAAGAGTATCGGATGCAGGGGACAGAGGAAGTGTGTGGTCAAGTGAAGACAGCACGGGTCGAATCATAGAGTGGAGCTTTTCTAACTAGGGGATTTGCTAAAGTTTGGAAATGTAGCCCTGTCTTTGGAGGGTGACTTGTTTGTTATGAGGGTATTTCAATACTGTATGTTTCATTTTGATGAAAATCTAACAAAAACAATATAAGCCTGTTTTGGATCATCTGGTTCTCCTTATAACCAAGTACTGCCATGCAATGCCAGTGCCTACATTTGCACTGGTGTTTACAGCAGTGTTGGAACCAAGACAAGAAAGACCACTTTGATTATCACAGGCTAAAACGAAGGCAGATCTTACACATAAATGATGAATTTTAGCCAAGGGAAGGCCATATACTATTGTGGGGTACTGTATAAGCAACTTATGTAAATTTACGAGTGGTGATTTAGGGTCAGCAAAATCATCATCTTTCATATTATTACTACTAGTAGTGGGAATTTTTAGTTTTGTTTGAAGTTTTAATTTTTTATAGTCATATAAATAAAAGTATAACTTATAAATAAAAATGCCTGGTTTTATGTTGCTATGTATTTTGTTCATATTATAATAAAATTAAATATCATTATAAAAGTAAAGGAACTTTGGGGATTGATATGGTTTTATTTTTTCTTTTAAGAAGAATCATACTGTATGTGTTTGAGAAACAGTGATGTTGAGTGTAAAAGCTTGCACTTGAAATAAGCACATGAAAAAATGCTCAACATCATTATTTATTTAATGGGGAAATGCAAATTAAAGCCACAATGAGATATCACAACATATCTATTAGAATTGCTAAAATTAAAAGACCTGGGTCTTACCAAATGTTGGCAAGGCTGTGGAGCAAATGGAATTCCCTAAGCTGCTGGTGGGCATGGAAAATTGTGCAGCCACTTTGGAAAACAGTCTAGCCATTTCTTGAAAAGTTAAATATATAGTTTCAGTCATTCCACTCCTAGGTGTTTACCCAAAAGAAATGAAAGCATACATTAACATAGAGATATTACATGAATGCTCACAGCAGTTTTATTTCTAATAGTCCAAAACTGCAAACAATCTGAGTGTCCATGAACAGTGAACAGATAAACCAATTGTGGTATATCCATACAATGAACGATTACTCAGCAATGAAAAAGAATAAACCATTGATAAATCCAAGAACATGAATAAATCTCAAAATCAGTGTGCTGAGTAAAATAAGCCAAAAAGTGTATGTAGTGTATGATTCCATTTACATAAATCTCTAGAAAATGTATACTAAGGTATCATGACAGAAAGATTAGTGGTTGCCTGGGGATGGGGTGAAGACAAGGAGGGAGGGATGGCAAAGAGCATGAGATAACTTTTAGAAGAGATGGATATAGTCATTCTGTTGATTGTGATTATGATTTCCTAGGTATAAACATATTTCAAAACTCACCAAATAATACCCTTTAAATATATACAATGGATTTGCCAACTGTAGTTCAATAAAATTGTTAATCAGTGGGCAAAGGACATGAACAAACACTTCTCAAAAGAAGACATTCATGTGGCCAAAAAACTCAAAAAACAGCTCAACATCACTGGTCATTAGAAAAATGCAAATCAAAACCATAATGAGATACCATCTCATGTCAGTCAGAATGGAGATTATTAAGAAGTCAAGAAACGATAGATGCTGGAGAGGTTGTTGGGAAATAGGAATGCTTTCACATGGTTTTTGGGAATGTAAATTAGTTCCACCATTGTGGAAGACCGTGTGACTATTCCTCAAAGATCCAGAACCAGAAATACCATTTGACCCAGCAACCCCATTACTGGGTATATACCCAAAGGAATATAAATCATTCTATTACAAAGACACACACACACATATGTTCATTGTGGCACTATTCACAATAGCAAAGACATGGAATCAACCCAAATGTCCATTAATAGTAGACTGGATAAAGAAAATATGGTACAGCCAGGTGCGGTGGCTTACGCCTGTAATCCCAGTGCTTTGGGAGGCTGAGGCTGGGGATCACCTGAGGTCAGCATTTCGAGACCAGCCTGACCAACATAGAGAAAACCTGTCTCTACTGAAAATACAAAATTAACTGGGTGTGGTGGCACATGCCTGTAATCCCAGCTACTTGGGAGGCTGAGGCAGGAGAATTGCTTAAACCTGGAGACGGAGGTTGCGGTGAGCTGAGATCATGCCATTGCACTACAGCCTGGGCAATAAGAGTGAAACATATACCATGGAATACTGTGCAGCCATAAAAATGAATAAGATCATGTCCTTTGCAGGGACATGGAAGGAGCTGGAAGCCACTATCCTCAGCAAACTAACACAGGAACAGATAACCAAACACTGCATGTTCTTACTTATAAGTGGGAGACGAACAATGAGAACACATGGACACAGGGAGGGAAATAAGACACACTGAGGCTTGTTGGAGGGTGGGATGGAGGAGGGAGAGCATCAGGAAAAATAGCTAATGCATGCTGGGCTTAATACCTAGGTGATGTGTTGATAGGTGCAGCAAATCACCATAGCACATGTTTACCTGTGTAACAAAGCTGCACATCCTGCACATATACCCTGGAACTTAAAATTAAAAAAACAAAAAAACAAAAAACAAACAACAACAACAACAACAAAAACTTCACCAAACTTTGCCATCAGAAAGACCTGGTTTTGAATCCCAGCTTGGCTCTCACTATTGTTCACTTGGGTAATCGCTTAACATTTTGAGTGTCACATGTGAAATGAGTCTAATGATACCTACCCCAGAGGGTTGCTGTAGAGCCAAGTGAAATATATGTATCTTCTAGCAGAGAATTAATAGTACACAGTAAGTAACCAATAAGTGGCAGCTGTGGGTTGGAGATTTCACCTGGCAGAAAGCAATTTGGACCTTATTTCCGTGCTGACATCTATTTTCTGGTTTTGGAGGATCATGCTGTGCACTTATGATCTGTAAATACTCCAATAAAAAATGTGCTGCCCTCTCACCTGAAAGCCTACGTGCGGCTACAAACAACAAAAACTGCCATTGCTTATGCTGGCCTCTCCATGAGTGAAATCAGAATCTTGAGGGTGAGGGAGTGAGAATCTGACATCAGTATTTTATAAACGTCTGCATGATTCAAATTCATAGGGACATTTGAGAGCTAGGGCTTTCTGGCTGTGCTACTTAAAGTGGGGTCCTTAGACCAGCAGTATCACATCGTGTGGGACCTTCTTAGAAATGCAGCATCTCAGGCTAAAACTCATATATGCTGAATCAGAAGCTTCATTTGAGCAAGAACCCCAGGTGATTTATACGCACATTAAAGACTGAGAAACAACAGATGGGATGATCTTGGAGGATCCTTTTATTTTTTTTTCAAATACTGTGCCAAAGTTTTGAATATGATATGATAACATAATCTCCCATGTTAAATCTTATTGGGAGGAATCAAGGAGACCAGAAGATTATACCTCAGAGAGTAAAGCAGGTCAGAGAAAAATTTACCAGAGGAGATGCTTACTTCTTGGAACAGAAGGCCCTCAATTAGTCCCTTATAAAATGATAATTGGGGAAGATTTGGGAAAAATTGACCTCAATAGAAACCCTGTATTTACATATTTACCATTTATGTGGGTTGTTTTCAAACTCTTTCCAAATATTGCAATTAACGTAATTTTTTTCTCAGAAACCTGATTTCATGGCCAACATTGCAGTTTGCTTATAGTTAACTTCTATATATTAAATATGTCTATCTGCTAGCCTCTGTGCAAGAGCTTTTGCTATCCTGTCTTGTTTAATTTAACCCTCATATTAACCCTATGAAATAGTTACCATCAGTAAACCCATTTTTACAAATAAGGGCAGTGTGGCTTAGGGAGCTAAGTGACTCGCTAAAAGTCCCATCCAGCTAGAAATTGGCAGCACAGGGATTTGAACCCATGTTGGATTTGTGTAAATCAAAGCTTGGGTGTGTACTAAAGCTAGCAGAGCAGAGAGATGAAGACCATGATGCTGGAGCTGGCCTGCCTGGGTTTGAGTCTTAACTCCATGTCGAATGGAAGAGTGAATGAATGATTTTGTTGTGCGTAAATAAGTGTGAGTCAGGGGACAAGGTCTAGACCAGCAGATGCTTTAGACTAGTAGAGATGAGGCAGTGATTTCAGGGAAAGAAAGGGCAGAACAGTGGCACTCAACATCCAATCTGGAGAGTTTTTTTTTTTTTTTTTTTTTTGAGACGAAGTCTCTCTCTTATCCCCCAGGCTGGAGTGCAAAGGTGCCATCTCGGCTCACTGCAACCTCCGCCTCCCGGGTTCAAGCGATTCTCCTGCCTCAGCGTCCTAAGTAGCTGGGATTATAAGCGCCTGCCACCACGCATGGCTAATTTTTGTATTTTTAGTAGAGACGGGGTTTCACCATGTTGGCCAGGCTGGTCTCAAACTCCTGACCTCAGGTGATCCACCCGCCTCAGCCTCCCAAAGTCCTGGGATAACAGGCATGAGCCACCACGCCCAGCCCAGTCTGGAGGTTTCAGAGTAGGGCATGGAGTAGGAGGTGGAGGATGGAGAAGGGGAGGGGAATAATGTAGTTAAGAAGGATAGAGTTTCAGGGAGATGGAGGTATTGATCACAAACATGCCTGCATCATATCTTTGCCCAATTTAAGTGACAACGTGTAACAATTGTGTTTGGCATATGGCCCGACACCTAGTGAGACTTAGTAAATGGTAACCTATCACTAGATCCAAGGACAAATCTACTGTTACTATTTTCTATCAAACAAGAGCCTCTGCAGGAACCAGCTGCTTCATCTCTTGTCATTCCATTATCTTCCGTTTCTTTTGTGTGTGTGTGTGTGTGTGTGTATTGAGAGACTCTTTTTTTTTTATTATACTTTAAGTTTTGGGGTACATGTGCACATTGTGCAGGTTAGTTACATATGTATACATGTGCCATGCTGGTGTGCTGCACCCACTAACTCGTCATCTAGCATTAGGTATATCTCCCAATGCTATCCCTCCCCCCTCCCCCCACCCCACCACAGTCCCCAGAGTGTGATATTCCCCTTCCTGTGTCCATGTGATCTCATTGTTCAATTCCCACCTATGAGTGAGAATATGCGGTGTTTGGTTTTTTGTTCTTGCGATAGTTTACTGAGAATGATGATTTCCAATTTCATCCATGTCCCTACAAAGGACACGAACTCATCATTTTTTATGGCTGCATAGTATTCCATGGTGTATATGTGCCACATTTTCTTAATCCAGTCTATCATTGTTGGACATTTGGGTTGGTTCCAAGTCTTTGCTATTGTGAATAATGCAGCAATAAACATACGTGTGCATGTGTCTTTATAGCAGCATGATTTATAGTCATTTGGGTATATACCCAGTAATGGGATGGCTGGGTCAAATGGTGTTTCTAGTTCTAGATCCCTGAGGAATCGCCACACTGACTTCCACAATGGTTGAACTAGTTTACAGTCCCACCAACAGTGTAAAAGTGTTCCTATTTGTCCACATCCTCTCCAGCACCTGTTGTTTCCCGACTTTTTAATGATTGCCATTCTGACTGGTGTGAGATGGTATCTCATTGTGGTTTTGATTTGCATTTCTCTGATGGCCAGTGATGATGAGCATTTTTTCAACAACCCTTAATGCTAAAAACTCTCAATAAATTAGGTATTGATGGGACGTATTTCAAAATAATAAGAGCTATCTATGACAAACCCACAGCCAATATCATACTGAATGGGCAAAAACTGGAAGCATCCCCTTTGAAAACTGGCACAAGACAGGGATGCCCTCTCTCACCACTCCTATTCAACATAGTGTTGGAAGTTCTGGCCAGGGCAATTAGGCAGGAGAAGGAAATAAAGGGTATTCAATTAGGAAAAGAGGAAGTCAAATTGTCCCTGTTTGCAGACGACATGATTGTATATCTAGAAAACCCCATTGTCTCAGCCCAAAATCTCCTTAAGCTGATAAGCAACTGCAGCAAAGTCTCAGGATACAAAATCAATGTGCAAAAATCACAAGCATTCTTATACACCAACAACAGACAAACAGAGAGCCAAATCATGAGTGAACTCCCATTCACAATTGCTTCAAAGAGAATAAAATACCTAGGAATCCAACTTACAAGGGATGTGAAGGACCTCTTCAAGGAGAACTACAAACCACTGCTCAATGAAATAAAAGAGGATACAAACAAATGGAAGAACATTCCATGCTCATGGGTAGGAAGAATCAATATCGTTTCTAAAGAAAGTTACTGCAAACTGAAAGCCCAGTTCCACCCAGTGCCATTTAGTCCCGTACTAAGACTCTACTTCAAAGATTATGAAATACCTCTTTGTAATTGTTTTCCTGTATTCTTTTATTTAACTTGATTTTCATATCACCTTATTTTAAAAATATATATATTAAACAAGAAATATAATTTTGTGAAAAAATAGAAAAAACATGTAAGCAAAAATAAAGAAAACATAATATGTAACTCCAGTCTTTCATTGTGTAATATTTAGGTAATTGGCAATATGTTACCATTTATAAATGATGCTGGTATGAACATCCTTATCTACAAACCTTTGCACATATCCTTTATTATTTCATTAGGACATATTTTTGAAGCAGAGCCAACAAAGCCATTTGTCACTGGTTTTCACTGTGTCCTCTAGCACTAGGTTCAGGGTATAAACCCCCAGGTCGAAATTTTGGGGAAAATGACTTAATAAATGGTAAAAATTTGCCCTTCCTGATTTACATCTATAGCTTCCCCTGAGACTGAGTCTGCTCTGGGGTATCTCAGAGGTAACATTTCAAAATGGTATTTGGGAAACTCACCTATTAAAAATGCCCAAGAGCTGCATTGAATTCTGGAGTTCCTGGGCCCCCACAGCCCCCTACCTTGGGTTTTTCTGCATAGCAGCCTCTAGCTCCAAGGTCTGAAATGCCAATAGGAATCACGATCTCTCTCTTTTTTTTTTTTTTACGTCTTTTTTTTTTTATTATACTTTAAGTTTTAGGGTACATGTGCACATTGTGCAGGTTAGTTACACGATCTCTCTTTTGAGTATACAAGTTTCTCCACGCTTTGAGAGAACTCAAGCTACTATTTTACTTTTATACAGCCTGAATCCTGGAAAATTGTATCATTTTACCATAAATGAAGACAAACTAGTTCAAATGGTCATTCCAGTGATCACAGAGAGAACATCCGTATGAACAGGAACCAGATTTAAGTCAACCAATCATATTTGTTATAAAACAAACTTTCTCTAAAAGCAAAGTAAAAATTAGAAAGAAAATCAATACTCTTCATTAGGAAAAGAAAGAACATAAAAGAACATTGCAAGTCTTGATGTTGGAGAAAGCTCACCTGGGCCTACCAAGAAAACATGAGCGCTGATGAGTGATTTCCCCAGAAGCTGACAAAAAGATTATTTTTGAGGCCCAGTTTGGTTTATAAGCACCCTGAGTCATTTGTGCTGTGTTCAAATTTCTTATGAGAAAGGAGAGAGATGTGGTTGCTGACTTGAAAGTTAAGGAGCAAAATCCTCCCCAGCTGGTTCCTGGGGGAAATTCCACAGCATGATGGTGGCAGTATCTCCAGTTTTGTGGCCTGAAGTGGACCTCTAACCTCAAGACTCGGCTGCCATGTGTTTTTTCAAGGCTTCTGTCTGTCCAATAAACAAAGGGAGGTAACCTAACCATATAGCAAAATAGAATTCCTGTTATCATCCTCTCGTTTATAGTACTCGAACAGCTAAAATGTTTATCACGTGATTTTTATAAAATACTTATGTGGAAAACCTGAAACTAAAACCATGTTAGAGATGGCAGCCTAATTGTTTTTTAAGTGGACAGAAAACTTGTACCAACACATTACAAAAGACGATAACCAGATGGACAATAAATATTTGAAAGATGACCTACATCATTTATTATCATGGAAATGCAAATTGAAAACACAATGAAACATAATACAAATCCACCAAAATGGCTAAAATTGACCGTATGTCATCAAGGTGAATGCATGTATATTCAGTGACCCAGTAATTCAGCACTGACTTACACATCCGAAAGGAATGTGTATACCAGAAGGCATGTACAAAAATGGTCAAAGAAACAGTCTTTTTAATAGCCATAAAATTGGAATCCACCAAAATTTTATCAACCGTAGAATGGATAAGTTGTGTTGTATTTCTGCAAGGGAATACCACACAGCAATATAGAAGAACAAAGTGTAATGACACACAACCACATGGATAAGTCTCAGAGATGCAATGTTGGACAATATAAGCAGATGTACAGTAAATACCATGAGATTCCATTATATTAGGTCGGTGCAAAAGTAATTGTGGTTTCTGCCATTGCTTTCAATAGCAAAAACCACTATTACATTTGCACCAACCTAGTGTAATATTTAAAACAGACCAATCTGATCAGTGATGTTAGAGAACAAGACTGATTACCTCTTGTGGGGAGGGGCAGTTACTGGGAGGGTGGATGATAGAGGCTGGTCACATTCTGTTTATAGTGCCTGATTACCTTAGTGGGAACACTTTGTAAAAATTAATTGGAGCCGGCCAGGCGTGGTGGCTGACTCCTGTAATCCCAGCACTTTGGGAGGCTGAAGCAGGCAGATCACGAGGTCAGGAGATCGACACTATCCTGGCCAACATGGTGAAACCCCGTCTCTACTAAAATACTAAAAAAAAAATTAGCCAGCTGTGGTAGTGCATGCCTGTAGTCCCAGCTACTTGGGAGACTGAGGCAGGAGAATCGCTTGAACCTGGGTGGCAGAAATTGCAGAGAGCCACGATCGCGCCACTGCACTCCAGCCTGGTGACAGAGTGAGACTCCGTCTCAAAAAAAAAAAAAAAAAAAAAATTGGAGTCATACATTTTTATGTACGGCGCTTTTCTGTAGTACGTTACAGGTCAATAAAATAGTTTCTTTTTAAAAAGAGATCGCAAAGGACGATGTCTGATAAATAAGTAGACCATCCCATTTTATCAGGTGAAGAAAATGACTGTGATTCAGGGATGATGATTTTCATAATTATATCTTATTTTGCTCAGTGAAGAAAATTTGTGGGCAAACATTTTGCTAAATTGAATCTATTCTTTTTAAGGAGATCCTGCTATAAATCATTTTGAGAAGGTCCTTGCTGTCTAATTCATCTCATCTATGAATTAAGACTTTTATTCATTAGGCTTGCTTTCAGCAAGGTGCATCTGAAATGCTTCAAATATAGGTCGTTTGCTCTTCTGTTTATGTTTAAGTTAAGCTTTATGCTCCAGTAGCATCTACATTCACAATAGCACTAGCTTCCTAGGGCTGCCACCACATATTACTGCAAACTGGGCAGATGAAACAACAGAAATGTACTCTATCATGATGGTTCTGGAGGCCAGAAGTCTAAAATCAAGGCATTGATGTGGCCTTGATTTTTATCATGTAATCTTCTCGACAATCCTGCTGTTTTGCAGATGTCACAACTGCGGTGGCACAGAGAATTTACGTAACTTTCTCAAAATCACATGACTAATGAATGATTGAGGTTAGGTCTATCTGCTCCAAAAAGCAGATGCCTGCTCTTAAAATTGTACCACGAGGCAAAGAGCATTAATTGCATGAGCATTGCGGACCAGGCCCCAAATTAGACCATAGGAGATAGAATTAGACCATGGGCCCTGGCTCTGAGAAGCTCATAACCTATGTACTTAATTAACTTGAGAGTATAGATGGCAAACCATTCAGTCAACAAATCTGCAATGAAAACCTTGAACATGCTAGGCATGGGTTTAAGCACTTATGTGACTTTAGTAAACATGACCCACAAGACCCTGCTCTCTTGGGGTTTATAAGTCTATTGGGGAAAACAGAATACTAACAAGTAAGCAAAGAGGAAATCAGATGTGTCCAGATTGTGATAAATGTTCTGAAGGAAATGAGCTGGGAAATTAATAATAGCTTGGTTTCACCCCTTCTGGGCAAGTAATAATTTAGCAGTGACCTTTGAGAGCAGAACCATGTGTAGGCACTGGAGGTGCTAGAGGCTGGTGGTTAGGTTATAAAGCTCCGCATAAAGACTTGGGTAACCCCTGGCAAGTTACTTGAAACCTCATCTGTAAAACAGGGATAATAATGGTCCTCACCTTGGAAGGTTGCTTCACCAATTAAATTAGTTGATAGACTAAAAGGACTTTGCATTTTGCCTAGCATGGAGCAAGGGTTCAACAAAAGCTGTGACTCATAACTTCCATGGTTATTATTAAGTAGGCAATAAGGTTAGAGAAGGGGATGGGGTGGTAAGGAGTTGCTAAAGCACTCCTGTCTCTCCCTGCTCATGAATGCCACTGTGCATTTGATTTATCTCCGCAGCACGGGAGGCTGGGCTTTGTAGCAAGCGCATACTCAGTTTAGGGAGACAATGACCAACCATGAGAGAGGATGAATGAAGTGTTCTCTTTCTTAGCATCCTGCTTTTATTACTCCTGATGGCGTACAGCCTTTAAACTAAGCCCTTTATCACCCTGTGTTCATTAATACTGTTTCCTACCTCCTCAAAGCTGCCCATGGAGCTCCCCTGCCCACTGGCTAGTACTGTGTTGTTGCACTGCCATTGCTGATAGCATCTCATGATGCATGCAGGGCAAGTTTAAATGTTGACAGCAGTGACTGGTCGCTAGACACACCCCACAATTGCAGAGCTGATTTCTCTCTCTGCCCCTACGGTAATGTGATAGATTTCGTTCCCAGAGAGCTCTGCAGGCAAGATTTAAGTATGTTTTTCCCTGCTGTGAGCCTGGAATAAAGTCTTCACAGATTGCCAGAGCAGGCTCAGTGAATCACTCTGGCTTTCCGGTGCTCCTCGTTCCTCTGCACGGAGGACACAACCTGATTTAGTAAGTGTCACTCTCACCTTCCATTCATCACCAGCCTTAGACACACTGCCGGGTGGTGAAACTCAGTTGCAGTTGTTCCTTTCAGCCCATTACATGAGCAGAGAGACTTTTCACAACGTAGCTTTTCAAATAGGAGATTGCCCTTCTTCAAGAGACAGGATTGCAATGTGCCAGGGTCACTGTGTGGCCTAACAAGCCAGTGATTCCTGGATCCAATTCTGAAGCATCAGCTCTGGAAAAAGTCCATGTTAAAGCTTATGGCTTTTGACAGGATATAGAATTTTGTTTACAGAAGTTAAATATACTGGCTTAGGAGTGATCTGGTACAGGTTTGACTCTATGAATTACAGTCTTTGTAGCTTTGGACAAGTTGTTTAACCTCTCTGATCCTCAGTTTGTTCATCTGTAGAACAGCACTTAATTTAGGGGGTTGTTACGTGGTACAATGTACTTAGCTCAGTGCCTGGCACCTAGTGCTCAATAAAAGTTAGTGGTTTTTAACGCTGTGGTTATTCCTGCTGTGTTAGTGTTATCATTGATGTTATTTACAACCAGGCTAATGGTTAGCCCAATCCTGTCTTTTCTCTTAGCCTTCCTTTGTGGAGGAACTGAAGGGACAGTGTTTTAGAAAGTGTCATTTTGCTCCCTCTGGGCTGACTGTAAGTGAAAAAGTTAGGATGCTATGGTTTGAATTTGTCCCTTCCAAAATCCAGGTGTTGTCAATGTGATAGTTCTAAGAGGTGGGGCCTTTAAGGGGTGATTAGGTCATGAGGGCTGCTTCCTCGTGAATTTGATTAAGGCCCTTCTAAAAGAGGCTTCATGCAGCGTTCGGCAAGCTTGCCCTTCTGCCATGTGAGGACAAAGCCAGAAGGCCCTCTCTAGATCAAATGCTGGCACCTTGATCTGGACTTCCATGCCTCCAGAACAGTAAGAAAACAATTTTCATTTCTTATAAATTACCCAATCTTAGATATTTTGTTGTAGAAGCACAAAACAGACTAAAACATGGAAGCAACACATTATGATGTCAAGAAAAGAGACAGCACTGGACTTAGAGTCCCAAAATGTGATGTTAAGTTCATGCTTCTCCACAAACTACTTACTGGAGTTAGGTCAAGTCCCTTAAGCCCTTTTGAGCTTTCCTTTCCTCTCCTCTCATGCCTCCTTCAAATGGTTTCTGTGAGGATTAACAATGATTTCTCACTCTTACTAGTGCAATATCTATGATCTACTGAGTGCAGAGTACAGCTCAGACACTGTGAGCTATACAGCTATACATACAGACATCAACCTAATCATCTCAACAACCCTGTGACTCCAAAGCCCTTATATTTAACCTTCACTGTCTCATAAAATGAGATCATGTGTTTGAAGATAAAAATTCTCAAAATCTGTTTGGTGTCCTGCAATATTAAATCCAGATTCCTTTATGTGCCATTTAGGGGCCATTCAGGTCTCACCCAGACCACAGTTCCATCCAGGTCCTGTCTATAGCTGGGATCTGTGCTTCCTCTACTGCAGCAATAATTCACTTGCCATTTCCCAGAATTTGTATTTCTCAAAAAGACTTCTGAACCTTTGCATATCTGTTCCCTTTGCTGTAATGTCCTTCTGTCTGCTTGTTTACCTGGGAAAATTCTACTACTGTTCTTAGGCTCAGAATAGGTGACCTTTACTATGATTTGTGACTCTGACCTCTCAGGTATTACCTTGTCCTTTGTGTTTTCAGTGCACCCTGCATATGATTTTCACACAGCACATATCACACCTTGCGATGATTATCTATGAGAATCTGTGGTCATTTCTATTCAAAATGCTAAACAGGAATCAAATTGCCAGTACCAAATACAGTACCTGGCACACAGTGCGTGTTTGATACATGCTTATGGAATGAATGAATGGAATGTTCCCAGTTGCCTGGTGGGGTTTGCTCCCTGCTACACTTCTTTGACCTTCTCTAACCTCACCTGTGATGGGGAGATTTTTTTGGCTCGGTAATGTGTTTAACACTATAACATATGCTAGGACTGGAGACCCATATTATTATTATTTTTTAAATTTTACTTTAAGTTCTGGGATATGTATATGGAATGTGCAAGTTTGTTACATATGTATACCCATATTATTTAGAGAAGTCTGGTTTGTTTATAGGAGAGCTCAGGCAAATGGCTCTTGGCTAATGCTGGAGCTGGGAAGCCCACTTGGCCTTATATGCATCACAAACACATACTTGGCCCTATCAAGAAATTTATCCTGAGATTGTAAAAAGTACTGGTGAGAATATTTTATCTTTTTGATATTCATCATTGTGTTTTATATAATAGCAAATAATTTATGAAAAAATCTAAATGTCGTACAGTGAGGGATTGGTTGAATAAAAGATGGCAGCTCTATATAAAAAAATTAAAGTGGTCCATTAAAAATAATATTGTAGATGAACATGTTGATATGGAAAGAATGTTCCCATGCAGAGTAAGAAAAGATCACCAAAGGTTATATACAGCATGATTCCTTATTTATAACAATTTATTATCTGTAATTTTATAACTTTAATTTTTAGTATATAGATAATATAAACGTATCTGTGTGTGTGTTTCTGTGTGTATGCTTGTGTGCATTTGACACAGTTGGGAAACGTTTTGAAAGGTTATACACCAAGGTTTTGACAGAGCTTTCTGTCTGGCTGATGGAATTACAGGCATAGCAATTTTTTAGGGGGTACAAAAATATTCTGAGGTTATATTTAATATTAAAGTATATTTTTATTCACAGCAGTGTTCAGTAGAATTTGTTTTCTAAATGCTAATGTTTCCATTACATTAAAACAAAAATTTTCTTCTTCAATGACATAGTGAAATGATGCTGGCTGCAACTGATCAAAGTCTCCTCTCTATGATATGTGACAAACTATTCTGAAAGTGACGTCTTTTGGACAATTCACGATTGGATTGCTGGGGTGAAAAATTATCTTGGTACAGGCAGGAGGAAAGGGTGAATTATAATTGCCTCTTTAAATGGATTTTATGTTGAGAGTTCTAACTGATTGATTTATGGTTTAAATCAGGCTTTCTATAACTCCCCCAAATATATCAGCCAACAAAAGTCGTTAACCCATTGAGGATCCAGAGATAGTATTATAATGAGACATTTAAAATAGAGATCATGAGAAAGTACTCAATTGCAGGCAAGTTGCCATCTGCAAGGCTAATGTAATTATATAGACCAAATCTCATATAGTTTTTCTTTTCACCAAATTCCTCTGGTACTTAGGTCCTTCCTTCACAATCTAGCCCTTGATTATGCAGGGTCTTATATTCTTCCCTTCTTATTTTTTGGAATAAATTATGTTCACCACATCACATTGTGAATTTCTAAAGGTAAGCATGTGCTGTGTACTTTTTTCTTTAGCAAATCGACACCCAGCTAGGGATTTGTGAGCAGAGAATAGTGGGTGAGGATCCTTAACCTATTTTTAGTATTTCAAAATATCAGCCAGACATGGTAGATTTTCCCATCCTAAAGCCATTTAGGCTAAAATGTCAATTTTCTTTGCTCTTGGCTGGAAGTATATCAACAGGATGGTTACCTTGGTTATTTTTTGCTTGCTAGATGTGCCAATTGGTTGCTGAAGCCATTATAGAAATGTCTGGGATGTGTGTGAAGGATCAGTTATCAGAGCCCCATGGTTTGATAGTGAAGAATTGCAAACCATTGGCTGAGCTGAACACAATGTTACTGTTTAATATTTCCAAGTTGACTCGAGGGGAAAAATACCTCTATTTCATCAAGATAATTTATTCAATCTGTTTGACCTCAAATCAAGCAGACCCAATAGTTGGCTATTGACTGAAATTTTCAATTCCAACTGTTTTGAGATAGTGATTTCCCATATGTTGCATCAGAATCACCTGGGCAACTTTTTAGAATACAGATTCTCTCACTTCCCCTTTTTCTTCCCTCCAAGATTCTGATTTAGTAGGTCTGGGGTGAGGCCTGGGGATCTGAATTTTGCAAGCACCCAGGTAATTTTTATGCACAGTTAAATTAGCAACTGCTAACACAGATCAATATTAAATAAATCTAATAATAGGTTTAATTTTTTAAGCCTATGAAACAAATTATTTTTTCCCCCTATTTAAAACCAAAGGAGATTCTTAGAGCTCTACTCCCCTACTTTCAAGTGTCCTGCCTTGGAGGATCGCTAGAATGTCCCAGATCTTGTTGGCTGTTGTTTCTCCCCCATCTTATCCCCGGTAAGCATCTTCTGTGGGACGTTCCCTTGATGAAATATGAAGACTGCATTACTTGCCATGATGTCAGTGGGAATTCTCTGCTGGGAATAGAGGAACTCTTTTTTCTCCTGATTTCAAGGATGTGGAGGCTCTAAAGGCAATGAAGGAAACACAAGAAATAAGCAGGTGGCTTTAGTATAAATTATTAATTCAGAAAGGAAAAAAGGGCATAATTTGCTTCTAGTTCATATTCCAAGAGATACACCTGACCTAACTAATATTCTCCTTTCCTTAAAAGATCACTTGTTTTTCCAATAGTACAGGCAAGGCAGACTCTGATCCTGAATGAGTTTGAATTCAGAGTGTTTTTCCAGTTTGGAAGCAGTACCCTGGCAATGTAAATGTTTTATTTAATGTAACAATGCAGTGAGAGGCCCCACTGCTGTTAGGAAAGTTATAAATAGTTATCTAAGTAATCAAACCCAATATATTTTAATAAAAATAATGCCTTGAGTTAAAAATAAAGCCATGGAAATCCACATAGAGGAATTTTATGTGTAGTAAACACATTTTGGGGGAAGAATAATGACATTTAAAATGTTCAAAGCACATTGCAAAGTGATAAAAACAAAAAGCATATACTAGCATGAACCAAATTTTGGCAGAAAAACCCAAATAGAAAAAAAAATTGGCTAGCAGGAACACTCCAAAAGTACTATCAGTGGTTATTTCTGGATGATATAATTAATTACAGTAATTTTTATTTATCTTATATCATAATAGTCCCTTTATTTTCTAAACTTACTACACAAAACATAACTTTCTAATCAGAAGACAAACCAATTTATTTTGTAAAGAATATCCACATATATAATACCTTAGGTATTAGTCCATTTTCATACTGCTATGAAGAAATACCTGAGACTAGGTAATTTATAAAGAAAAAGAGGTTTAATGGACTCACAGTTCCACATGGGTGGGGAGGCCTCACAATCATGGCAGAAGGTGAAGGAGGAGCAAAGGCATGTCTTACATGGTGGCAGGTAAGAGAGAGCTTGTACAGGGGGACTGCCCTTTATTAAACAGTCAGATCTCGTGAGACTTATTAACTATCATGAGAACAGCATGGGAAAAACCTGCCTCCATGATTCAATTACCCCCACCAGGTCCCTTCCATTACACATGGGGATTATGGGAGCTACAATTCAAGCTGAGATTTGGGTGGAGACACAGCCAAACCATCTCACCTTAGATGCTCACCTAACTTTTATTTATCTGTACCCATACAAACGTTTGAATCCTGGATAAAGAATGCAGATAGAAGTTTCTTTAAAGACATGAGGCAGTAGGGTCAAATAAGAAGGAAACTGGGGCCTGGGATTGCAAGGATGGCAAATGCCTGGCAAGCTTGGGGTCAACTACCACCTTCCATATGAAACCCCTGGCAGATATTATCATTGGCGTTGATCCTCTTTCCCATAGAACCTTGGTATCAAATTTCCCCAAATTACCAGTAATTGTTTGGAGAAGGTACACAGGGAGCAGCTTACTGGTCTTTGCTGGCTTAATATAGAGTCCCTGCCCCCAAGGCCCTATATATAATGAGGAGACACAGCAAATATAAAAAAAGAAAAGCATAGGATTAGATTCCCAAGTCGAAATCACAAGAGAAAGAAGAAATGTCACAAGGCTGTCCATGATTAATTACCAAATGAATGGTGGGAGAAGATCATTTTATTTTGGGATGGTGAGAACATAAAATATTTTCTGATATGTACCAGCTATGTCTATATGATGTCAAAATTTCCGAAAGAAAAATGTCTGTCTCGGGGCAGCCTCCTTCCCACTCCTGATCAGAGCTGGCACGCATCTAGTCAAACAGTGAACTTGTTGCACTTCAGCATGTTGGTTTATCTCTCTGTTTTTTTTTTTTTTTCTTTAAAGTGAGTTGGCAGGCTTTGCTATGAGAGGTTGTGGCAAATGTGATTAATATGTAAATATTTTGCAACTGTAGGAGAAAGGCATGAAGGTTATTTAAGTATAGTAAAAGTCCACTTTAAAACTGTCTTTTATTTTCATAGACTCAGTTTATTCCAAGTTTCCAATGATAACCTCTCTTCTGCTGTGATAAAGCATTCTTTTCACTGTGTTTGGGATGGTTCACAAAACAGATGAATTGTGACAAGATAATTAAACTCTAACCCCCCTCTCCCCTACTTGTAGGGTGTCTGTATTGCTTTTCATTCGTATGTTGATATAGTTACAGAATAGACTAAAGCATATTGCAGAAGCCATAGGATAGTTATTGAATGAAAGAATGCAAGTTTTATTGCTTTCCAATAATGGACTATGACAATTTCACTTTAATTTGTGAAAGCACAGTATTTTGTCATGAGGTTTCATAGCAGCAGAACATTTCATATACATTTTGGGCTGCTTGCCAAATGAGGAAGAACATGAGGGCAGAGATGAATATACCATATAATGCCAATATGTGGGCATTTTCACATATATATTTCACAATACTTTTTCAGGGTTGTACTGGTAGTCAGAAAACCTAGGAGTTAGTCCCAACTTGGCCACTTACTAGTTATAAGTCCTTGGGTATTGTGAACCCCTGTTTTGTTTTATTTTTTTCTACACCCAACTCCCACTTCTCGTTTATTAGGATAACAGTAGCCCAATACTCATTTGAATAACTGCCCTTTTGCTATTCATTGCCCATCTCTGAGGGACTGGCGTACAAATGAACCTGGTCAACCAGAACAATAATGACTGAGAGATGAGTACGAAATCCAAACTGGGCCACTTAGAGTGACTCCTGAGATATTACTAGAACTTTTAGGAGGAATTATCATTTACATTGGATCTTAAACCTGTAGATATAAAGAAATACCTGAGGCTGGCTAATTTATAAAGAAAAGAAGTTGATTTGGCTCACAGTTCTGCAGGGTACAAGGCATGGCACCAGCATCTGCTCAGCCTCTGGTGAGGCCTTAGGAAGCTTATAGTCATGGCAGAAGATGAAGGGGGAGCAGGTGTGTCACATGATTGGGGGCTAGAGGGAGGAAGAAGGAGGAGGAAGAGGAGGAGAGGGAGGAGGAGGAGGAAGTTCAAGGTTTTTTTAGACAATCAGATCTTGCATGAACTCATGGAGTGAGAACACACTCATTGCCATGAGGATGACACCAAGACATTCATAAGGTATCAGCCCCCATGACCAAAACACCTCCCCAGGCCTCACCTCCAACTTTGGAGATCACATTTCAATGTGAGATTTGGAGCAGACAAAACATCCAAATTATAGCAATGGCCATCTCAACACTCTTGGGAATATTTGCCTAAGAATAAAGCCAAACTAGAAGAAGAGATACAAAAGAAGAGGAAGACATATTCTAGACAAATATGACTTGATTACCAAGACTCAGCCACTACTAAAACTAGAAATACCTCACTGGGCCTCAGAGTCCTGTGAGTCAGTAAGTTAGTTGATTTGCTTAAACTCTGAGTTAGGTTTTTGTGATTTGCAGCCAGGGTTTTAACCAATTGGGCAATATTCCCCTTGTGTGATTCAGGTTTCTTTTCTTTCAAGGGTTAGACATTTTAAAAAATTATTATTTTGCTTTCTAATTAAAAAATCAATATATGCTCATTGTAAAATAATAACATTATAGAAAAGGATTATTAGGTTTTATCTGCACTTATCAGTTATTTATCACTGTGTAACAAATCTCACCCAAATCCAGTGGCTTGAAATAATAAGTGTTTATTATTGCCCATGACCCTAGATGTTAGTTAGGTGGTTCTGTTATTCTGATCCAGGCTTAGCAGATCTAACTGAGGTTGCTTATGTGCCTGTGATCAGCTGGTATATTAGCTGAGTGCTGACTGCCAGGGCAGGGGGAGAATGGGGTGTCCAGACTGTATTTCTCTTATCATCCAGCAGACTAGCTTGAGGCTTGTTTTCATTGAGGTTGAACAGGGCCTTAAAAGAGCAAGTGAAAGCCTTTTGAAGCCTAGGTTTGTGACTGACATGCCTTTACTCCTGCTGCTTCTATTGGCCAAAGCAAGTCACAATGCCAGCCCATGTGCAAGGAGAGAGGAAATGGACTCCACATCTCTGTAGGAGGAGTTGCAAGATCACATTGCAAGCAGCAGAGATATGGGAAAGGGAATAACTGAGGCTAGTTTTGTAATTTATATATTACTTCATTCTCTCAGAAATAATCGTTGTTAATATATTAATGTACAGTCTTCTGGATTTCTATACAAAACATATCCTCTACTCTATTTTCTAGACTATATAATATATATACTTCCAAAAAATGTATTTTCTAGTTAGTTTTATTTTTGTGGTTATGTTGACAGGCAATTGATAGGTGTATTATCCTGCAATTTACAGTTTTCAACTTGACAATATGTCTTGGAACATATTTCCATGTCTACACACATTAAGCTCTTCTAAGAGATTGAATGTAGATGATGTCATTGGCTCTGACCTTCTGGGACTCTGGAATTCTATCGCTCATTATGAACCAAATTCCCAAAATCCTCAAGCTCATATCCTCAGAGTGACAGGAGAACTGCTAGATACCCAAGTAGCTAAAAAGTTGAGCCTATAATCCTGACTGGGCATATGTGTCAATTTCAAGTATTGAGTGATTTTGCCCTGGCTGGTTAGAAAATTACTTAGCATTATTATTATTAATTATAATGATAATTAAAAGACGGTTTCTGTTGAAATCCCAGTAATTGACTCTCATTAGCCCATGAAAGAATGTGCTGATTGTTCCAGATACATTGCTTGTCTTCTGGTTTGCACCAATTCAGCAAATAAGCTAAAATTGGAAGACAGAACAAGCTGCTAAGAATAGGTAACCCAGTTGTAGTAAGTCAAGTGCTCACAAAACGGATCCCACAGCAATCAAGTTAATGAAGGACTGGACTCTGGCTTCTTTCCGGCTACTTGGTTTTGATAAATCAATGAAATCTTTAGGGCTGTTCACGTTTCTTCAAAGCATGCCCTCATAATTCTTAAGCATCTTCAGCCTGAAGAAAGCTTATATTGTAGAAACTGGCTTTGGGAATCTGAAGGATTCTTTTATGTTATGATTAAGATCTTTTTGGAAATTTTAGTGAATAAATGTTAGCTAAAAAATAAGGCAGTTATGGATCCTTTGGTAAGTAATTCATTACTAAAATAATATCCTTTCAATCTCTTTCCTTTCCAAAGTAAACTTTGGTAATGTCATCAGTGACACTGACTGACAATTGATCAGATCAATGTGACATGAGCTCGGCTTCCGTTCCAAGATGGCAGAATAGGAGCAGCTCTGGTCTGCAGCTCCCAGCATGATCGATGCAGAAGATGGGTGATTTCCGCGTTTCCAACTGAGGTACCTGGTTCATCTCATTGGGACTGGTCAGAAAGTGGGTGCAGCCCACGGAGGGTGAGCGGAAGCAGGGTGGGGTATTGCCTCACCTGGGAAGCACAAGGGGTCAGGGGATTTCCCTTTCCTAGCTAAGGGAAGCCATGACAGACTTTACTGGAAAAATCGGGACACTGCCACCTAAACACTGAGCTTTTCCAATGGTCTTAGCATACGGCACGCCAGGAGATTATATCCCACGCATGGCTCAGCAGGTCCCACACCCATGGTGCCTTGCTCACTGCTAGTCTGAGATCAAACTGCTTGACTGCAAGCCTGGCTGGGGGAAGGGCATCTGCCATTGCTGAGGTTTGAGTAGGTAAACAAAGCAGCCAGAAAGCTCAAACTGGATGGAACCCACTGCAGCTCATGGAGGCCTGCCTGCCTCTGTAGACTCCACCTCTGGGGGCAGGGCATAGCTGAACAAAAGGCAGCAGAAACTTCTGCAGTCTTAAACATCCCTGTCTGAGATTCAAAGAGGAGCTGGTACCATTCCTTCTGAAACTATTCCAATCAACAGAAAAAGAGGGAATCCTCCCTGACTCATTTTATGAGGACAGCATCATCCAGATACCAAAGCCTGGCAGAGACACAACAAAAAAAGAATTTTAGACCAATGTCCCTGATGAACATCGATGCAAAAATCCTCAATAAAATACTGGCAAACTGAATCCAGCAGCACATCAAAAAGCTTATCCACCATGATCAAGTGGGCTTCATCCCTGGGGTGCAAGGCTGGTTCAACATATGGAAATCAATAAATGTAATCCATCACATAAACAGAACCAAAGACAAAAACCACATGATTATCTCAATAGATGCAGAAAAGGCCTTGACAAAATTCGACAGCTCTTCATGCTAAATACTCTCAGTAAACTAGGTATTGATGGAACGTATCTCAAAATAATAAGAGCTATTTATGACAAACCCACAGCCAGTATCATACTGAATGGGCAAAAACTGGAAGCATTCCCTTTGAAAACTGGCACAAGACAGGGATGCCGTCTCTCACCACTCCTATTCAACATAGTGTTGGAAGTTCTGGCCAGGGCAATCAGGCAAGAGAAAGAAATAAAGGGTATTCAGTTAGGAAAAGAGGAAGTCGAATTGTCCCTGTTTTCAGATGACATGATTGTATATTTAGAAAATCCCATCGTCTCAGCCCAAAATCTCCTTAAGCTGATAAGCAACTTCAGCAAAGTCTCAGGATACAAAATCAATGTACAAAAATCACAAGCATTCTTATACACCAATGCAGATAAACAGAGAGCCAAATCATGACTGAACTCCCATTCACAATTGCTTCAAAGAGAATAAAATACCTAGGAATCCAACTTACAAGGGATGTGAAGGACCTCTTCAAGGAGAACTACAAACCACTGCTCAATGAAATAAAAGATGATATAAGCAAAAGAAACTACTATCAGAGTGAACAGGCAACCTACAGAATGGGAGAAAGTTTTTGCAATCTACCCATCTGACAAAGGGCTAATATCCAGAATCTACAAAGAACTTAAACAAATTTACAAGAAGAAAATCAAACAACCCCATCAACAAGTGGGCGCAGGATATGAACAGATACTTCTCAAAAGAAGACATTTATGCAGCCAAAAGACACATGAAAAAATGCTCATCATCACTGGCCATCAGAGAAATGCAAATCAAAATGACAGTGAGATACCATCTCACACCAGTTAGAATGGCAATCATTAAAAAGTCAGGAAACAACAGGTGCTGGAGAGGATATGGAGAAATAGGAACACTTTTACACTGTTGGTAGGACTGTAAACTAGTTCAACCATTGTGGAAGTCAGTGTGGCGATTCCTCAAGGATCTAGAACTAGAAATACCATTTGATCCAGCCATCCCATTACTGGGTATATACCCAAAGGATTATAAATCATGCTGCTATAAAGAAACATGTACAGGTATATTTATTGCAGCACTATTCACAATAGCAAAGACTTGGAACCAACCCAAATGTCCATCAATGATAGACTGGATTAAGAAAATGTGGCACATATACACCATGGAGTACTATGCAGCCATAAAGAAGGATGAGTTCATGTCCTTTGTAGGGACATGGATGAAGCTGGAAACCATCATTCTCAGCAAACTATTGCAAGGACAGAAAACCAAACACCTCATGTTCTCACTTATAGGTGGGAATTGAACAATGGGAACACTTGGACACGGGGTGGTTAACATCACACACCAGGACCTGTTGTGGGGTGGGTGGAAGGGGGAGAGATAACATTAGGAGAAATACTTAATGTAAATGATGAGTTAATGGGTGCAGCATAGCAACATGGCACATGTATACATATGTAACAAACCTGCACATTGTGCACATGTACCCTAGAACTTAAAGTATAATAATAATAATAATAAATGTGGCACATATACACCATGGAATACTATACAGCCATAAAAAAGGATGAGTTCATGTCCTTTGTAGCGACATGGATGAAGCTGGAAACCATCATCCTCAGCAAACTGTTGTAAGGACAGAAAGCCAAACACCGCATGTTCTCACTCATAGGTGGGAACTGAACAATGAGAACGCTTGGACACAGGGCAGGAAACATCACACACCAGGGCCTGTCGTGGGGTGGGGGTTGGGAGAGGGATAGCATTTGGAGAAATACCTAATGTAAATGATGAGTTAATGGGTGCAGCAAACCAACACGGCACATGTATACATATGTAACAAACCTGCACGTTGTGCACATGTACCCTAGAACTTAAAATATTAAAAAAAAAGTGACATGACCTAAGAGCAGGTGGACTTCTGTATCTTCTGTAAAGCAATTTTTTTCATTCATTCATTTGTTCAATGAAAAAATGTTGAGCATGTGCTGTTTGCTAAGCCTGCACTATGATCTGGGAATGTAAAGATGAATAAAACACACTTTTTGTCCTTAGGTCTTACATTTTTGTAGAGGGAGATTGATTCTTACAATGTGATATGAGAGTTCCATGAACAGAAATTGATTTAGTAGTCTAAAAGAAAATTGAGATGGCTTATAAAGATACTTAAAATATGGCCTGAATTACATTACAATAATATAACAGCACATGCTTATGTAATATTTCTATCCTTCCTAAGCATTTTGTATGAATTAACTTATTTAATTCCCGTAAAGCCCTGTAAGTGCCATTATTTTCTTCATTTCACAGAAAATACACATGAGGCATAGAAAGGTTATGTACTGTATTAGTCTGGGTTCTCCAAGGAAACAGAATCAATAGCATGTGTGTGTGTGTGTGTGTGTGTGGGTGTGTATGTGTGTATAGGAGCCAGTTTCCTAAATTGACTCCTGAAATGTGCAGGGCAGGCCAGCAGGCTAGAGACCCAGGGAAGAGATGTGCTTGAGTGTGAAGGCAGTCTGGAGGCAGGATTCCTTTTTCCTCAAGGGACTTCAGTCTTTTTCTCTTAAAGCCTTCAACTGATTGGATGAGGGCCACCTCCGTTATGGAGAGTAATCTGTTTTTCCCAAAGTCTATTGATTTCTATGTTAATCGCATCTAAAAAATAACCTTCACAACAAAACCTTGACTGGTGTTTGACCAAAAATTGGATACTCTGACCTAGCCAACTGGATGCAGAAAATTAACCATCACAGTTCACCCTTTGCCGACTTTGTACCCACACACATCTTCTCAAACCAGACTTACTCCCCAAATAAAGACAATAACAAGGTCGTACTTCTGCTTAACATGATACAAATATCCTGTATACAACTGAAAATCCACTAACCCTTTCCCATTGGGGAAAAGGATGCAATGTCCTTGGGTAGTATTCACTTTTCCTTGATATGATGTAACTTAAATACTATGGTATAAAGTTAACAATACTTAAATACTGTAATACAAAGTCAATACAGCTTATGTTGTATGACAAGGGGATAAATGGAAGAAAACAAAGATATTTGAATATGTGTATATATTATGTATATATGTGAGTGTATGTACATCCTCTCATTCTCTAGGGCCTCTCCAAGAGGGCTCTTTTCCACCAAGCTAGCCTGCACATATTTCTACACACACACACACACACACACACACACACACACACACACACATATATACACAATATATATATATACATACAAAGCTAAGTACACACACACACACACACACACATATTCATAATAAAATGAGGAAATGCTTATAACAATTACAGGCCTCTTTTCTGCAGTAAGTCAGATAGTCATAGCTGGTCTTTACCTTCTGTCACTACCCTTTCCATATTCCCTTTGCTTGCCCTCAGCAAACACCTCAGCTTGTCATGATTCTATTATTAAAGATTAGAATAAATTTACAATTCCATTACTGAAGGATATGGGACATGAGTAGTCCTGCCTGAATTGGGTTGGTATAGTTTTCCATTGACTTTAATCACAGGGGATGGTAGTGTTAGGAGACACCCTAAGAGAGCTCCTGTACTCCAGCCATACCCTTTCTTACCTTCAATGTGGAGTAGCAGACCAATTTCTCCCTGGTGATCAGGATCAATCACCCCAGCCATCAGAGCCACTCTCTTCTTTGCTCGTTGATTCAGAGGCATGAGGAGCCCAAAGTGTCAGAGCAGCGGTCTTAAATTCCAGGTCAGTGGATTAATTTTTGTTTCTCCTGGTGGAAGTATTCCTCCTTTTAGGATAAGGCCTCTAGATTGGCAGAGAATAAGGTCTCAGGGGCAGAAAATAAAACTTTTGGTAGTGGATCACTAGGGGTCTATGCCAGTAGACCACCCCTTGATTCCTGGACCCATGAATGCTAGCTATGGGAGAAGTAACACCATATGCTGGATACTGATTCAGAGCATATACTGCCTCCTGGAGCACTTTGTCCCAGACCTTCACTGTAGCTGACACTGTAACTGAGTCTTCGAAAGGCTATTCCATCATTCTATCAAGCCAGCTGCTTCAGGATGGTGAGGAATATGGTAAGATTAGTGAATCCCATGAGCACCACTTCATTTGCTGTGAAGTGAGTTGCTTGATCAGAAGCAATTGTAGAATGCCATGAGGGTGGATAGGTATTCCGCTAGTCTACAGATGGTAGTTCTGGCAGAAGCATTACATTTAGGGAAGGCAAATGTGTATCCAGAATAAGTGTCTATCCCAGTAAGGACAAAATGCTGCTCCTTCTATGGTGGAAGGGGTCCACTGTAATCACCCTGCCACCAAGTAGCTGGTTGATCACCCAGGGAAAAATGCTGCCACTTGGGGACTTAGTGGTGATCTCTGTTGCTGGCAGAGGTTTCAGTCACACAGGTAGTAAGGGAATGTGCTTCCAAAATCATGTCTTAACTGTTTTGCCTTAGCTGGTCTGTTACAGTGAGAAGTGATCCAAAAAGCAGGCACAAAAAATAAAGTCCCCTCTCTAAAATTCCATGTTTTGAAGATGAGGTACTGAATAAGATTGAGGAAACGTGACTTTGATTACAAGTCAGTCAGAAACTTCTTATACTTCTTGGGAAGCTTCCTTTCTCCTTCTGTGCCTCATCTGTAAAATAATGGTCTTCATTGAAACCATGGATCTTGCACTAGAAATACCATTTGACCCAGCAATCCCATTACTGGGTATATACCCAAAGGATTATAAATCATTCTACTATAAAGACACATGCACACGCATGTTTATTGCAGCACTGTTCACAATAGCAAAGATTTGGAACCAACTCAAATGCCCATCAATGGTAGACTGGATAAAGAAAATGTGGCACATATACACCATGGAATGCTATGCAGCCACAAAAAAGGATGAGTTAATGTCCTTTGCAGACATGGATGAAGCTGAAAACCATCATTCTCAGCAAACTACCACAGGAACAGAAAACTAAACACTGTGTGTTCTCACTCATAAATGGGAGTTGAACAATGAGAACACATGGACATAGGGAGGGGAACATCACACACCGGGGCCTGTCGAGGGGTTGGGGGATAGGGGAGGGATAGCATTAAGAGAAATACTTAATGTAGACGACGTGTTGATGGGTGCAGCAAACCACCATGGCACGTGTATAATGTATACCTTGTAACAAACCTGCACGTTCTGCACATGTATCCCAGAACTTAAAGTAAAAAACAAACAAACAAACAAACAAAACAAGCTAACTTAAAAAAAGAGAAAGAATGATTTAGAGAGGCCAAACAGGTGAATTTCTGAGTGCCTTCCCCTGGCCATCCCACCAAGAGAAACTTAACTTTTATCTAGTTTCATCTATTATAGTTTGAAGATCTCTAGACTAGAAGATTGAGACCTTTTGTTTTTTAACATTATAGAGGAATGAGACTGAGATTTGGCCAACATTACTATATTAGAAGTTCCTCTCCTTATGAGCGTTCAACCTAAAAATTGCTTTCAGTTACTTATGACTTAGTGGCTTAACACAAGCATGTATTTTCTTACAATTCTCTCAGTTGACTAGGGGGTCTTTTCCCCAACATGGTGTTGGCTGGGATACCTCATGAAGTTACAGTCAGCTGGTGGCTAGGCTCGGCTGTGATCCTCAAGCCCTTCCCTCACATATCTGAGGTCTCAGTGCTTGCTGATTAGGAAGGCTTTGTTTTTCACCTCCTGTTCTCTCATCTTCCAGGGCCTCTCCCTGAGCCCCCTCTTTCACCAGGCTAGCCTGTACTTGGGTAGCATGATGACCTCTTTAGGTAGCATTTCTGCCATATTTGATTGGTCAGTGAAAATCACAACAATCCAGATTCAAAGAGAAAAGAGATAGACCCCCACCTCTTGGTGGAAGAAGCTGCATGTGTGTACACGGAGGAGAGGAATTATTGGTGGCTTCACTTTGTTTCCATTGATTTTTCTCTATTGTTTCTCTCTTCTCTGTTTCATTAATTTCTGCTCAAATCTTTGCTATTAATATTTCCTTTGTTCTATTCACTTGGAATTAGCTTACTCTTCTTTTTCTAGTATCTTAAGGTTGAAGGTTATGTTATCAAGATCAAGACTTTCTTCTCTTTTAATGTAGGCATTTACAGCTATAAATTTCCCTCCAAGCACTATTTTACCTGCATCCTGTGAGTTTTGATGTGTTGTGCTTTCACTGTTATTCATCACAAAGAATTTTCTAATTTCCCTTGTGATTTCTTTGATCTATTGGTTATTTAGGTATGTGTTGTCTAATTTTCACATATTTGTGAATTCCCCAAATTTCTTTTCGTTAATGATTTCTCATTTTATTTCATTGTGGTTACAGAATATACTTAGTATGATTTCAGTCATTTTACATTTATTGAGAATTGTTTTATGGCCTAGATATGGCCTATCCTGGAGACTGTTCCATGTGTAATTGAGAAGAATGTGTATTCTGCTATTGTTGGTGGAATGTTTTGTAGATTTCTGTTAGTCTAATTGGTTGATAGTATTGTTCAAGTTTTCTTTTTCCTTGTTGATCTCCTGTCTAGTTGTTCTATACATTATTGAAAGTAGAGTATTAAAGTCTCTATTATTGCTGAATTGTCTATTTCTTCCTTCACTTCTGTTAGTTTTACTTCTTATATTTTGAGGCTCAGTTTTAGATGAATAAATGTTTATCTTTCTGTATGACTGGCCCTTTTTGCCATCATAAAATATCCCTTTTTATCTCATAACTTTTTTTTTTTTTGAGATGGAGTCTTGCTTTGTCCCTCAAGCTGGAGTGCAGTGGTGTGATCTTGGCTCACTGCAACCTCCATCTCCTGGGATCAAGTGATTCTCCTGCCTCAGCCTCCTGAGTAGCTGGGATTACAGGTGCCTGACACCATACCCCGCTAATTTTTATGTGTGTGAATTTTTAGTAGAGACGGGGTTTCACCATGTTGGTCAGGCTGGTCTCAAACTCCTGACCTCAAGTGATCCACCTGCCTTGGCCTCCCAAAATGCTGGGATTACAGATGTGAGCCACCATTCCCGGCCTCTCAAAACTTTTTATTCTAAAGTTTATCTTAACACTTTTTGTTCCAAAGTGTATTTGTCTAATATTAACGCAGTTTTAAAAATGGTTGCTCTTTAAATAATATGTCTTTTTCTATCCTTTTACTTTCTCTGTATTGTGTCTTTGAATTTAAAGCATGTCTCTTATAGAGGTATATAGTTGGATCTTGTTTTTTTATCTGTCTCTGCCTTTCAACTGAATTGCTTAATGCTTTCACATTTACTATTATTACTGTCTAGTTGGATTTATGTCTGCCATTTTGATTTTTACTTTCTCTAGGGCTCATGTCTTTTTTGTTCCTCTATTCTTCCTTTACTACTTTCTTTTGCATTAAGTATTTTCTAATAAAACACTTTAATTCCTTTAATGATATTTTCACTTTTTATTTTTAAGTTATTTTCTTAGTAGTTGATCTAGGGTTTACCACACACATTTGAAATAATCAGAATTGACTTAGATTTATACCAACTGAATTCCAGTGAGATACAGAAACACTACTTTGATATAGTTCTATTCTGTTTTTCCCCTTTTAAGTCATTATTATTATATGTATTATATTCATATATGTTGCAAATTCTGTATTTTTTGTAGTTATTGCTTTATATAATTTTATGTCTATTAAGGAAACTGAGCCTGGGCAACATAGCAAGTCATCATCTCTACAAAAACAAACAAACAACCATCAAAAAAATTAGCCATGCAAGGTGGCACATGCTTGTGGTCCCAACTACCTGGGAGACTGAGGTGGGAGGATCACGTGAGCCCAGGAGGTCGAGGCTGTATTGAGCCATGTTCATGCCACTGCACTCCAACCTAGGCAACAGAGCAAGATCCTGTCTCAAAAAATAAAATAAAATAAAAAATAAAGAAAGAAAGAAAAGAAAAAGAAAACAGAGAAGACAGGAGAGTACATACATGTTTGTAGAGTTTTTTTTTAATATTAATCATCCTATCTGCCATTTCTGGTTCTTTTCATTTATTTCTGTGGATTCAAGTTACTGTTTGGTGTCATTCCTTTTCTTCAATACAGCTTTGCTCTTACCCACCATCTTTGTGTTCTTATTGTCAAATATTCTATACTTCTATATGTTACAAGCCTATAGCAATACAATTATATACATATGTTTTATACAGGTGCTTTGTAAATCAGTTATTACAAGAGGAGAAAGGAGAAGAAATTCATACTATCTTTTATAATAACATAATTACTTTTACCAGTGTACTTGTTTTTTATTTTGTTTTTCATGTGGATTTGAATTAGCATCTGGGATTACTTCGTTTCAGCCTAAAGAACTTCCATTAGTATTTCCTGTAAGGGGCATTTGTGACAATCTTTGGGGAAAGTCTATCTCAAATAGTTTCAGAATTCAATAAAGCCACATACTGGACTAGAAGCATATCAACTCTACCCACCACCAACAGATGGCATTAGAGGTTCCATCAATAGCATCATCAGTACACTTATGATGACCTTGCTTGCAGCCATAACTGTAAGTAGAGGGAGTTTCAATGATGCTGAGGCAAGTGCAAAGCAATCTTTCTGGGAAGAGACCCTAGGAAGGTCAGAGGAAGGGAAACTCTCAAGCATGGGCCAGGGCTGCAGAGCTGTCAAAGTGGCTCCCTTGGTTGATATGATCCATAAAGCAGAGGAAAGGAGGCTTACAGCTCTGGCTCCTTCCCAAGACAAAGAAAATATTCCCAATTATACTGTGGCAGCTTGAAAATAGGTCATATCTACTGTCTCAGTTATTTTGCAGTGACCCTGTAATCTAAACCAGCTTCCTTGCTCTGTATTTAATTTGGAAAAATTATTAAAACAAAACAGAACAAGAGCCCAATTAGGAAAGACCTGCTGCATAACAGATAATTATTGCTTTTCCAGAAAATGAGTATCTTTGGCTATACCTGGATTGGGAGAGGCAGTGCCAAACACCCTGGGTCTGGTACTGTGCTGGACATCATCAACAATTTCTCACTAATGTCTCATGAAAACAATGCTGTGAGTCAGATGTTATTATCTTCTGTTTATAGAAGCATAATCTGGAGCCCTGAGAATTTAAGTAACTGGCCCAGGTCCCAAAGCTAGTAAGTGGAAGAGAGTTGAAATGTGGGTCCTTGTGTCCCAGATCTCGTGACAGTTGTAAGGGTCAAAACGGTAAATTTTAGATTGTGAAAGCACTTTTTACCCCTTCTGGTTTAGCTAGGACCATTTTTCTTAATCAACATCCCATCTTTCTGCTTGCACCCAGTTTATGTTCTGTAGTTAACTCTTTTGTGTGTAGACTGATACCCTAATGTAAGTACATTCTATTGATTCAATGGTTTGCAAATTTTGGCAAAATAATGATTGCTTTCTAGTCTTCTCACTGATGCAAAGGAATGCATGGTGCCACATTTTTCTTTTCAGTAGTTAAAGCTTTAACTAGGATTTGTTTGTGTGTAAAGTTGTCTTGCAGGTCATGATACACTGAATGCTTTCATGGGAGCATTATGATAGAAGCTAATTAGATACCTGGTTGCTGGGTTAAAAAAATGCCAGTCTGGCCGCCAGGAGATCTTTGTTGCATTTCTATTTCTACCATGAACCATTGCATGACCTAGAGCAAGTCATTTCTCCATCTGGAAAAAGAGAGGGTTGTATTTGATACTACTAAGTTTCCATTGCCTCAGTACTAAGACTTTGTTGTGGCCTCATCAGATCCCTAGGGGTTGGGAGAAGAGCAACTTGACAGACCTGGGAGCTTGTTACTTGTCCCACCATCTCTGCAGCCACAGGGCACACAAGCCAATTGCCTACACACTTGCCTGTCTAACTTCTTCTTTCCCACCCAACTTGTCCATTTCCATTTGAAGCCTCATATATTGTTACTCTCTGAGTCCTTTGGTTTCTGAATTCATGAAGTCACTTTTTTGGCACCACTTTTCCCCCGAAACATTAATATAGTGGTCACACTTGCTGCCTTGTGTTGAGCCCCACTATAACCCTGTTATGTTCTGAATGCCTACTATATGCACTGCTAAAACCATTTCGCGTGGACAGTCTCATTTAACCCCCACAACATGCCCTTAAGGAGGGGTACCGTTATAATCCCCATTGTAGAAATGAAGAAAATGAAGGCTGGAGAAGGTAAGAGGCAGAACTAACGTTGGAACTTAGGATCTAACACCAGCACTTGTGCTGTTAGCCTTCAGGGCACCCCGCCCCCCATGATAAGTGAAAGACCGGAAAGCGTCAGCACCACTCACGTGGAGTGGGAGTCTTGAGGGTGAGGCTCTTCTTCCCAAACTGTGTGTCCACTTTGCTATGGGGGAGGAATTAAGTGAATATTAGAAAATCACAACAATGTCCAGTCTAAAGGTTTTGGGTAAAATTGCTAAAAATAATTTGTGTCCATACAGGAAGTTATCAGTAGTTCGTAACTAAGAGCTATTTAGGAAGGCAGGGGGCGAGAGCATAGAAAAGGTGACTTTGGTGTTTCCAAAGGCAGGTAGGAAAGATAGGACCTTCCCACTGAGTTGGAGGATCTGAAAATTAAGATCGACAGTTCAAGCTTTTGGCTATCATGTCTCCTGTCACAATTACACCCAGCTGAATTATATATCCAAGCAAGTCCCTTCAAAATGGCTTCAAGGACTATTCCATCTTGGGAGTTCCCGGCGTTGTGGACCTCTGGCGTCATCCCTTTGGCCACAAGACCTGAGAGCTGCTCCAGCGAGCTCAGACCGCCCCCCAGCCCGCCACCCAACATGAGATGCTTCTCATGGAAAATACTGAGTGAGGTAACAGAGGGGAGACACTTGTCCCTTCCTACCTAGCTTCCGTTCTTTCAGTTGAAGGGATTTTAGGAAGAGAGAGGAGCATTACTCACAGAAAACTCCAAGCGTTAGACTTTGTGCTCAGGTTGTTCATAATTAGCTTGGGAATTAACATTAAGGAAGATTTATTACAATTTTGAAGATCAGGACCTCTGATCTGCAATAGAAAAAGCATCAGTTTTTCTATTGTTATTTTGGTGATGGAAAGAAGTTTTGTAGCAGAGCTCTCTGCTGACATATAATATTTCTCTGTACATCACATATCCTGGCTTAATATCTAGATGGCAGGTTATGTGTTGTGTTTGAGTGAACTTGGCACATACACACCTTGAATCAAGCTGAGCAAATTCTCATGTTGCCAAAACCAATCCCCTATTGGTGATTTACTCTCCACTTCTGCGTTGGCCCTCCACCTGGGAAACATGCACATGAAAGAGATCTTCAGGCTACTTGCCAGTGCCTATTATTCTCCAGGGACAATCTGACATTGTCTTTTATATGGAAAGGAAAATAGAGGTACTTATTTGAGAGTAAATAGCAAACATGCAAAATCTAGATTGTACCTCTCTATGTAGTGGATAAAAAGCCCTAAAACATAATAAATAATAGTTCCTTCTATAGATACTTCTCAAAAATAAGTGAAACTATTTTTTAGAATAAAGCACCTTGGGGTATAAACCTTTTAAGATTCTAATTTCAATAATATTTATGCAAATGATTTTATTTTTATTCCTTGTGCCAAATACAAATAATGATAGTCCATTCCTAAAGCTTAACAAAGAGCTGTTCTAATGGTGTTGTTTTGGTTTTATGGATTCATTTAGTTAGAGGCACATGTTTACAATAGCCAAACAGGATTTTATGGAGTAATTAGTGGTTAGAAAGAAGCAAACATAAACATTTTTCAAAACAGAGGGGACCCAAGTGCTTCTGATAAGCAGATAGCTTGCAATGTTTTTCCCATTCCACAACAGTTGTCTACTCTGAACACTAGCTATAATTCCTACAGGTTCAAAGGCACTTATGTTCCTAAGCAGTGGTGCCAGGTAAGAGTGCCCTCATTGGCTTGGATAGGAAGACCTGGGTCTAAGATCAATCTTCCTTTAGACAAAGAAAGGTGTGGCTTTTGTGTTATGATTCAAAAAGTTCTGATGCTGGCACACATGGGGCTTGGAAAAGATCTATTGACATCATAATGTCCTTTTACTATACCTACCCCTCAATAGCTCATCAACAAGCTAAGTAAAAAGAATGTGCTTCCTAGGTAAATGCAACTTTAAGACAAATCAAGTTTTCACCCTCTAACAAGACGGTTGACCACAATCCCCTAATATATGAAAATTCTGGAGCTAACTAGGTTTTGGAAAACCCTTCCCTCCCTAAAGGGATTTAACTGCATCATCAGTTTCTGTACTTATAACTCTGTCATAAGACAGTCTGGCTTTAAGTTTGGTCTCTGAACACATAGAAGCCCCTGTGAAATGAGGATACTCCTTGAAGGATGCTTGGCTTTTAATGATCCCTGCATCTTGCCTTCATAGTCTTGTGTAATCCTCTTCTCTTAGGAATGATGGACATAGTAATTTGCTTCTAAGGGATAGAATAGGGCAAAGTGATGGGATATCGCTTCTGGGACTGGGTTTTCAAAGTCTGTGATTTCTGTTTTGCTCTCAATCCCTCACTCTTTCTCATTTGCTTGTCCTGATGGTAGCCAGCTGCCATGTACTTAACTGCTCTTCAGAGAAGTCCATGTAGCAAGAAGTGGAGGGAGTCCTCTTGCCAACACCCAGTGAGAAACTGAGACTCTCATTCTATAGCCTATGGGGATATGAAACCTGCCAACAATCATGTCAGTGAGCTTGGAAGTGGATCCTTCCCCAGTTGAGCTTTCAGATGAGACCCCAGCCCCAGAGAGACGCCTTGATTGCAGCTTGAGAGATGCTGAGACAGAGGCCCCTGTACACTGCTCCTGAATACCTGATCCAAAAAAACTCTGAGATAAAAAATGTTTTAAACCATTGAGTTTTAGGTCTCAAAGTAAAATGTCCAGCCTAAAGTAATATAATTATTAAAGCTGATTTCAATCTTTATCCTGAACCTTCAATTTTGTACTTTTTATTTCTTTGTCTTCCTTTGTTATGTTCATAAAAATAAATTGCATATTTTGTTTTTTCACACAGGCATGTAGCATTTGTTTGAATAATTATAATTTATTTCTGGCTAAAATTATATATACCTCTTTGGATCTTTCCTGGACCTTTTTTTCTAAAATCATATTGAATTCTTAAATATGAAAGAACCCTCTTTGCAAATAAAAGAAACCAAACTCAAGTTAAAGGAAGAAGAGACTTTATTAGCTCATGTGTCTGAAAAGTCCAGGACAGCGAATCCTGGCTTCAGTATGACTAGAAGCAGGAGTTCAAATGTTGCCATCATGATTTAATCACTCTCTCTGTTTCTCCACTATCCTCAATCCCTGCTTTCCACACCTCTATCTCTGTATTCTGCCTTCTCTTATCCTGTCTTTATTCCCAGGGCAACTCTCTGTCTCCTGTTAGCCAAGATACCACTCCAAAGCTAGAAAATCCAGAGAAAAGGACATCATCTCTTTTCTCCAGAGTGGGCATTGATCTCCCTGGAGGTCTCTGATTGGCTCTGCTGAATCATATGTCATGTTCCTTGAACCAATCACTGTATTCAGGATATTCTGATGGGCCAGGTTGGACCACATATCTGGCCACGACACAGAAGACTCCAAGTTGCCTGGTAGATAACCCAGAAAATCATATGGCATTGGGAAGGAAAGAGTTCCTAAAAGGGAAAGAGAGTCCCAAGCAGTCAAAAGGTACCATAAGTACACTAAGTAGAAAGATAATTTATTAGAAAGAAATTGTTATTTGTTGCTACATACAATCACCGCAAACATAATGGCACAAAACAACAATAATCATTTTTTATTATTGCTGATAGTCTTCTGGGCTGAATAGACTTAGCTAGATGATTCTCACATGGGGTCATTAAAACAGTTGCAATGAAATGGTAGCTGAGCTGGTGTCACCTTGAAGGCATCCTCACTCATGTATTTGGTGCCTGGACTAGGATCACTCAAACAACTGTAATTCCTTTCTCTCTCTCTTCCTCTCTCTGTGGTCTCCCTATATGGTCTTTCCAGTATGGTGGTTATAGGTGGCCAGACTTCTAACATGGTGGCTCAGGGCTCCAGAGGCCTATGTCCCAAGAGGAGAGACAGCCTGGTGCCTTTTATGGATCTAGCCTCAGTAGTCATACACCACCACTTCTGCTGCCTTCTCTTTGTCAGAAGTGAGCCACGTTCAATGGGAGTGAAATAAGATTCCATTCCTGATGAAATACACATCCAATAATTTGTGGACACATTTTAAAACTATCACATTCCGATTTTAAAAACTGTTTTCTTTCTTTCTAGACCAGCATATAATTATGACTTATTCCCTGGTGAGGTCAAGATTTGACTGAGACCCAAGTGTGGTCGATAGAGGAAGGTGATAAAGTCATCAAATCCAAGGATTGAGGTTTCTAATTTCTGAACTAGAAAAAAATTTAAATTTATATTCTTAATCAGCACTTATAATCCTAATGAAACATGATTTAATACACAGAATGTATACACATGCAGATATGTGTTTGTTCGTTTGTTTATTGTCTTCAGCAATCCTCATGGTGAAGGGCGGCCAGTGCATGTGCTCACTTATAAGCCATTGTATTTCTCATGCATATGGAGGATTCTGGATATGTTCAGGGGTTTCTTTTCTTGTACAGATAATCATTTTTATTGAGGAAAGATATTCCAAGCAGTAGAATTGCTTTTTGCTCTGTGAATTTGTCTGCTCTCTGCATTCCACTATTTGTAATATATTTCCCAAGGGTTTCTATACTTACAGTTCTGTGTATGTGTAAATAAATGATTTAAAATGTTTGATTAGCAAAACCAAGGGAAGTGGTCCTTCTTTTCTCTGTGAAAGAAACTTTAACGATTGGTCTTATCAACTCTATTTGCAACAAACTGAGATTGTGATGTTGGGTAAGTCATGTCATCTTTATGTGCCTCAGTTTGTTTGTTGGCTTACATTGGACATGGAGTTTAATGCATTCAGCTTATTGCACATATCTAAATACACAAACTTTACAACCTGAGGTTCAGCATGAAACAAACACAAAACAAAAGCCCTCCTGTCTGTTTACGTCACCAAATTCCTTCTAGATGTGCTTCAACCCCACAAATTTTAAAGTGGACATGCTCAGTCTCCCAGTAATTCTCTGCTGCCTCTGGGCCACTGCCATTTACTTTGATTCCTCCCCTGCTGACAAGATACAGGAAGAGATGAGGTGGCAAAATGGATTTTCTAATACCACTATTTCCCTACTGGTAAGATACAGGGAAAAGAGGAAAAACAACATGCATTTCACGGTATCATTTGGGGTTACTTGCTATGGTGTGCGCTGTGAATACAGCTGAGTCTCCTGATATTACAGTAATTGAGCTCATAAATGCAGGCAGAGTAACAAACCAGGCTGACTCTTAGGAAGGGAATCCTCTTAATATCTTTTATCTGTAAACAAGGTCCAAACTAGGGGAACATTGAAGGTCTGGTCAGCAGTAAGCCCTTGCTTTCAGAACCTTATTTACCCACTGCCTAGTACATAGTGGGAGTTCAATAAATATTCATTAAGTTAATTTATCCAAGTAGCAAATTCTGTGGAAAGAGTATAGCTGTTGAATGCAGACAGACTTGAGTTCCATTCTCAGTTCTTCTTTTAACTATTACCTTGGAAGTATTACATGTGGCTTCTGTATCAATCCAGATGCAACTGAAAAAAACAGAAATCACTCAATGTATTTGAAATTGAAGGGATATAGTGCAGATAATTCATTACACAGATGATAGAAGCGAGGCTGAGAAGCCAATAGGAGTCATTGAGGCAACCCAAACAGAAGCAATGGAAGGAAGCTTATCCCATGCCTGGGGTGGGGGTCAAAGAGAGGAGGTAAAATTACTGAAGCTCAGGGCCTGGGGTCAACTGACACGAGGCTACCAGCCAAGAAAATTTTGGTTAAGGTTTCTTTCTTTTTTTTTTTTTTTCTGAGATAAGTTCTCACTCTGTTGCCCAGGCTGGAGTGTAGTGGCACAATTTTGGCTCACTGAAGCCTCTGGCTCCTGGGTTCAAGCGATTCTGCTACCTCAGCCTCCCGAGTAGCTGGGATTACACGCACGTGCCACTAGGCCCAGCTGATATTTGTGTTTTTAGTAGAGATGAGGTTTTGCCATGTTGGTCAGGCTGGTCTTGAACTCCCATCTCCTTGGCCTCCCAAAGTTCAGGGACTACAGGTGTGAGTCACCGTGCTCAGCCTGAGCTCTCATTTTTATAGTTTGTATCATGGAACAGAAAATAAAGTAATTAAAAATATGTATTTTTTTTCAAAGTACCTATGTCTCCATCCCAAACCTAAACCTAGTAGTCTCACTTTGTTATGAATTACTGAATAAGACAAATGTAATCAGTGAACAGAAAGCCTGGTTCATGGCAGATCCTTAATAAGTTTTTCAGCAAAATAAAATTGTAATGGAAACATCTGTGGAGAAGGTAGCGTATTAAGTTGCTGTCACCTTGGGGCAAAATAGTTTATGATATCTTTTCCTGTACATTAGGTGATAGATGGGCCTGGTACCTGCTGTGGATCCTTATGGAGAGGCACATAGAGAAGTCAAAGCTACTTAAAAACATGAGCAACCCAGATCTCTTGGCGTAATTGAATTACAAATGTCTGGTCTAAAATCTCCCATCAACCCCAAAGATATTACCTGGTAGATAATTCCTTGCTCTAAGCTAAGCTTTGATATGGGTATCTTATATACATTTTAAGAATTCAAAACAACTCTAATCCCATCTATCCTAATAAAAGAAAAAAGTGCATCCAGTCATACAGAGACTCAGAGTAACTATGAATTAGCAATTTGACTTTCTCTTTTTTCACCTCCTTGAGAGAATTAAGCCTTATCCTGTTTTCTCTATAGGACAATCTTTTTGATATTGGTTGAGATGACACTTCATTTGCTTAATCCTGATTTTCTAACAAGGATAGAGATAGACTTAAACTAAAAGAAGGCATTTTTAAAAGTCCAGATAAGAATCTTCCTGTGAGCTAGAGGAGGGGTGGATTATTAATAGCAGTCTGAGAATTCTTTTTCCCAGAAGTACTGTCTTTCACAATATTTCTACTGGCCCCACGTATCTTCCCATGTCCATGATCAGAGGACATTCTTTTGAATGCAAATCTATAAGAATACAAAGTCTTCATCTAACTATGAAAAATAATAAACTGCATCTGAAAGAGAAGCTTGTTTGTTTTCTGGGAAGAAAAGAAGCCAACATTTTAGAATCACTAGAAAATTATTAGAAAACTTTTCCCTTGTTGTTGTACAGAATTGCCAAGCTGGGCCCTGTCTCATGGTCTTTGTGCTTCTGTCCTGGCAGGACTGCTCTTCCTCCAGCTTCATCCCTTGTGTCTTTCAGGGATCACTGAGGTCCCTGCTCATATGTCACCTCTTCAGAGAGGCCTTCCTTGACCACCTGAATGAGAAGTTCCTGCTTTCCAGAGAGTTGACCTTTCAGAGGGGGAATGACAAGCAGATTAATGTTTTATATGACAAGAAACAAATTAAGGGTAAGGGACATCCAGAATAACGGGGTGGGAGGCTGGGAGAGGGCTCTATTGGCTGTCAGCTGAGGCCGCCCTCATGAGTTGACATTTGAACAAAGGGCAGGAGCTTGCTCTGTGCATTCAAAGAAAAGGAATCTAGAGGGCCGAACTGGAGTTACCAAGAGGACAAAAGTGGGAGATGTGATCAGCGAGGTAGCCGATTACAGTCCAGGCCATGGAAGCCATGATAAAACTTTGGATTTTGCTGAAGGAGATGGAATGTTCTAAGTAAAAAGGTAACATAGCCTAATTTCCTTGTGATCATTCTGTGGCCTTTTGGAAAATGGACTGTAAGAGATTAACAAAGGAAGCAGAGAGACAAGGGTTCCTCCTTTGGCATTTCCTTGGGTAAAGAGATCACATGTACTTTGAACTCCCTTTTGGTTTCTGAACTGTGATCCACTGACTGCCACTCTCTGAACTCCCTCAAGGCTGTCATCCTGGACCCCGGGATTTATCTTCTTTCCTTGTGCATCTGGTGTTCGTGGTATGCCAGCTGCAGTGCCAAGAATAGGGACAAAAACCTGGCAACCTGCATTTATTGATAAAACCAAGGGATGGCATAACCTGGAATAAGGAAAAGTTACACGTTTTCAGATGTGCCTGTTTCAGCCAGAGATTTTAGTACGTCTATGAGGCTTACTTAACAGAAGAATGTTTCAAGGGGTGGAGTGGGAGAATTAGCTGCTTTTTTTTCCTTTCCCTTACTCTCCTACTTGTAAAAATGTTTGTGAGACACGCACATGGCCTGAACTTCAGAAGGAAGATTAGCAAGGAAGAGGAAAAAATCAGATTCGTGCTTTGAATCATCTGGCAAGGGCAGAGAGGTCCCAAGCTCAAAGGAGGCTCTTCTGCCTGAAATAACTCATTTTGTCAGTTCAGCTCTGTGGCAGGGAGAGGTTTCAAAGCCAAGCTTGTGTCTTGGCTCTAGCTTACTCGAAGGAAACCCCTGGAGTGGATTCTAGCAGGGACACAATGCCATTGGTTCAATTTGGGACCCCAAAGTGCCAGGGGGTGAAGTGTCCATGTGGTGTGAATATTATTTCCAGGCTCCCAGTGGCTGGCAGCCAACCCAGTAGCATCTTGTTACCATGACAACGAGGGGACCACATCTCCTGTGACATCCAGTGATGGCTGCAGGCGAAAGGACCATGAAAAACCATGCTATAAAGCTTTCTGCCGTTGTGTGTAATTTTGAAGAGCCCACTGTCTTGAGCCTGTTTGAAATAGAAAATGAATTGCAGATGGACTTGTATGAGAGCTGCTCTAGAGAAAATGCCTTTGGAATCTTAGAACATTCCTGTTCCCCCTCCCTCTTTGCTTGGTATCAGCTGGTAATGAAATGGCTTTTATTCATCCTAGGTATCGCCTTGAACTGGAGTTGAAAGTGTCTGCAATTCCACCAGGACCAAAACTTGGGGAGATAAGAAGATTGGTACGCCAAGACCAACAAATAAATTACATCTGTGTGATAGTTACTCTGTTTTCCTAACATGGCCTGGGCTCAGGTTAACATTCATTACACGGAGTCTCTCTGGGTCTTAATTCTAACTTGAACCTTAACATTCCAAGATTTAAATAACTACCTTTTGTGGCTTATTTTGCCTTGTTTCCTTGGGGGCACCAGGAATTTGCATAATGCTAGGTCAAAAGTCCTTCAAATGTATGACACAGGAACGTTTTGTAGAACAAGAATGATCTTTGTGCTGTGAAGGAAACCAGTTAGTGGCAAGACTTTACACATTGATCTAAAAACTTAACCTCTGCCAATCAATTATTATCTCCATGTCTGTTCTCTTTTTGAGAGATAGGAAATGTAGACCACAACACAGGGCAGACAATAGATCTATCAAGGTGCCTCATAAGGCAGGCATCGCAAGGGACATCAACTGGATGGCTCCTCAGAAGAATGTGAACAGGGGCTATCTGGAATTATGATCTACTGACTTCAGGAGTGGTGTGCACTCCAATCTGGTCAATCTGATGGGTGCATAAATACTCTGTAGGAATCTCAAGCTCCTTTGTTCTCCTAGTAGCATCTATTTGCCTTTGATTTGACTCATCCTGTGTCTCTATTTTCACTGGGAGGCTTTTGGTAATGGATGGGATGGAGCAGGGCTGCTGCCTTTGCACAGTTCCAGGGCTCCCCATTCTAATTTTAGTCTATGTCACTGAGTTTTAAATGGGGATGATTCCCACCCCCCGAAAAGAAAACATTTGACAATATCTGGAGTCAATTTGGTTGTTGTCACTGGGAGGGGGTTTGCTAGCACATGTAGTGAGTCGAGGCCAGGGATGTTAAACATGTTGCAATCCACAGGACAGACCATCGCTCCTCCATCTCCCTGGTCATCAACGATTATCCTGCCTCAAACATCTATAGTGAGAGATGGAGAAACACCGCTTTACATAAGAGAGCTGGTCTTCTATACAAATGGCCCAAAAACATATGAAAAAAATGCTCAACATCACTAATGATAGGGAAATGCAAATCAAAACCGCAAAGTGATACCATTTTATTCCTGGAAGAATGGTCATAATCAAAAAATCAAAAAAATAATAACTGTTGGCATGGATGCAGTGAAAAGGGAACACTTCTACACTGCTGGTGGGAATGTAAACTAGTACAACCACAATGGAAAACAGTGTAGCGTTTCCTTAAAGAACTAAAATTAGAACTACCATTTGATCCGGCAATCCCACTACTGAGTATCTACCCAGAGGAAAAGAAGTCATTATACGAAAAAGATACTTGCATACGTATGTTTACAGCAGTATAATTCACAATTGCAAAAATATGGAATCTGCTCAAATGCTCATCAATCAAGTGGACAAAGAAACTGTGATACACACACACACACACACACACACATATATACATATATATATGTATACACACATACACACACACACAGTGGAATACTACTCAGCCATAAAAAGGAATGATGAATTAATGGTATTCGCAGCAACCTCGATGGGATCAGAGACTATTATTCCAAGAGAAGTAACTCAGGAATGGAAAACCAAACATTGTATATTCTCACTCATAAATGGGAGCTAAGCCATGAGGATGCAAAGGCGTAAGAATGACACAACGGACTTCGGGGACTTCAGGGGAAAAGGGTGGGAAGGGGATGAGGGATGAAAGGCTACAAATTGGGTTCAGTGTACACTGCTCTGGTGATGGGTGCAGCAAAATCTCACAAATAACCACTAAAGAACTTAGTCATGTAACCAAATACCACCTGTTCCCCAAAAACCTATGGAAAAAAAAAAAAAGATCTGATCTTCAACATACTCCCACACCATTCTCCCTCATGCCAGTATCCTTCAAGGTGGCCCTGCAAGGATCCAGGACAGAAAATATGCATGCATTTTATTTTACTTCCAGATTTTAATAGTCTCTTTCTCACTAGGGAATATCACATTGTTATTGAGAGCAAATGGGCTGTGGAGTGAAATAAACTAGGATTGCTTTCTTCAGGTCTGCCTAATACTAGCTGCATGGCCTTCAACTAGTGACATAACTGCTGCTATGAACTCAGTTTCTTTATTTGTAAATGAGGAGAGTATTATCCGTGGTGAGGATTAGAGAAGAAAATGGGTTTAAAACACAGAACACCCTGTGTGCCCCATAGTAACACCGAATAAGTGATAGTTACCCAAAGAAGCTAGGGCTAGACTTCTTAAGTTGAACCTTTTAACAGGCACCATCAGCAAGCAAGTGTACTAAGCAGAATGAGTGATTGCTGCATTTATTATTTTTATTGCAGGTAGTTGGGAAAATATATAGCAGTCTCTGTGTCAGATAAAAATCCACTTGACCACCATGCACTCTGTGGGAAACTTGTGCTGTATGTGCGGTGTATGATCTTTGGTACGGAGGTATAAGAAATCAAGATAGAAAATATTTGCAACTACAAACAAAAGCAACTGAGAGAAGAAGAAATGCCAAAGTCATAAAAAATTAAACAGTCTCTTGGATTTTGTTGTGATATCATTTTGGAAAAACTCTAATTAGGAAAAAAAATGCTCTTTGGGGGAGATACTGCTCTAATCTTGAGCCATTTAGTCTAATGATATTTCCCTGTACCTCCACCCCCAACCTGACTCCCCAGAAATGTTTTGGAGATGTCAGAATTTCCAAGCAAGTTTCCCTGTGTTCTAACAGGATTCTGAGAATGCCTTCAACATGGCTTATGATGGATGTTTGTGATGGAAGGCCCCTGTGGTTTTCATTTTGGACTTGACTTAATCAAAAACAATCATGCTAACAAAAGAGGGGGGAAGGGAGTTTGCTTCTCCCAATTTTTCTATTGTGTGGCCAATTTAATGTCAGGATTTCTCAAGGGGCTTTAAAATACAAGACAGCAGGAAAACAATTTAATATAAAAATGCCAGTGTGGACTAAATCTAAGTAGAATAAATCAAGCATGAAGAGGTAGAGCATCTTAAGGGTATAGAGTTTTTTTGTGTGTGTTTTAGATTTTAGTATTCAATAGCCCAGTGCCGTGGTGTTTGAGGTTCCATGCATGAACATAACTGCTCAGAAAAGGCTTTCAACAGATACACACCAGCGGGTACAAGAGCACCTCTCACAGGAATCTTCAGCCAGTGTGATTTCCCTGTTAGTTAAATATGATGAGAATTTACAACACAATGCTGGCATCCCATGCCTAGATGGAAGAAGAAACTGATTACATCGTGTGACATCCAAACCGACTGAAAATATTTCTCCGAGTCAACAAGCATACCTGAAATTCCTCTGTAAAATTTTCCTTTGGGTCAAAGCATTGTAGACTCTAGTTAAAGTACAGACATGATATTCTAACTGGCAATAGCAATGCAGTGGCTATCAACCTTGGCTGCACATTAGAATCCCGTGGTGAGTCTTTCACAAAATATTGATGCCAGGCAATATCCACCAGGATGTATAGTTTAATTGGTGTCAGCATGTAAAAATTCTCCCACGTATTTTTCTAATCTGCAACCAGGGTTGAAAACTATTGCAATAACAATTTCAGCTCTGGTCTTTGGATATACTTTTTTCTGCTTCAAAACACCTGTGCATTCCCAGAAAACTTCTGTCACAGTGACTCACTTTGACATTGATTCACGAGACAGAATCTTGGGTTGGAATAGGGAAATAGAGAAACTGGAGAGAAGTGCAGGAATGACAGATGTAGCTGGAACAAGCTCCATAAGCGGGGCGATGTTAAGGTATTTAATGACCAATATAGCATGGGCCCTGAGCTATCAGAATAGAGGCTACTTAATACTGGGTGTGTTTGTTGATATTCCCCTAACTTTGAGAATCTCAGTATGAAGACGTTGGCACCTGCTGATTCTTTTACACTGTGAATTTGTACTACTGCTAGCAGTCTCCTAGCAAAAACCCAAGTCAGAGGAGGAAAGGAGGCAGTTAAGAGAATTTGGGGACCAAGGGTGCAGCATGTGTGACAGCCATGGCTATCTAGTTGGGGAGGGAAGGGTTAAAAATAGAGCAGTGCTAGACAGAAGGCTAATAGGTTTGGGATAAAAAAACAGATGTTACCTACTTCCCAGGGTTGCCTTGGTTCAGCCATATTCTTGGGTGTTCAGATGTTTTATAAACATAGTGCCCTTTGTAAGATTTCTAGAGATGAACTATAAAAAACTTGGAGTTTTTTTTTTTTAAAGGCCTTCTAATGAGAACCAATGGTTCTCAATAAATTCCCACAGGTCACATAACAACCAAACCATAAATTGTAGAGCTTGAGACCGAAGCGAGGGGTCACCGTGATATTGTGCATCATTAAACTGGTGACTCTTGGTGGCCCAGGGAGTCGGGGTGGGGGGAGCTTTCTCCTGCAGATTCAATCATTTCTGTTCCCTGAGAGCCCAAGAATTTCCAGGGAAAAGAGGAGACCTTTTCTTTTTCAACTCTTCCTCCAACCGCATCTTGGCTTCAATCAGCATTTTTTTTCCTCCTGCAACCTTCCCTCTGGCAATCGTGGTCTGTTTGTACAAGGCAAAATTTGAAAATGTAAGTTGGTGTATAATTGAAAGTTCATCCTTAAAAATTGTTGTGTAATTGTCCTCTGACATGGGAAATTTGCCGTGTCACATTAGTCAAAGATGTTCTTTGACGTTAGTCCACCTTTAACTAATTTCAAGTTGATCTGGAAAAGTGATAAGAATTGAAATAGGCATCTTCTTGCAGATATTGAGCATGTTCAAGACCTTAAGATAAGAAATCTAAAAATCCATTTATGCCATGTGCCTTCAGACACATTTCTAAGTTGTAGTGATTTATTAAAACATTTGCCAGATACCTTCTCCCCACTTTCTCTACAAATGCTTAACTGCTGGTGGACAAGATTTTCTTTGACAACAATGAAGCATTAGATTGCCGAGCTATTACTTATGTGATTTTTGAGGTCAAGAGGATATTTGATCCCACCATCACTACCACCTTCAAAGACAAGATGAGTTAATCTTATTTCCTAGCAGTTCACTAGTAAGTGAAAAATGTCCCAGTGGCGAAGATGGATTGTTAGTTAAAGGTCATTCCAGCTTTACTGTGGAACACCCTTCATTCCTGATTCAGAATCAGTATTTAAAGTTTGTACAAATGATTAATGACAGGTTTTCATAGACAGCCTTGAGACTGTATTCCCAGCCCTGTTGAGACTGTGTCCGTACTCATCTTTTATTCATTTAAAAAAATTTGTTGTTGTGGATCTGTGGCAGAATGATTTCAGGTTAATTATACTTTCTGTCACATTACATCCTTGTCCAGTGAAAAGATCCTCTTTTGTTCTTTTTGGTCATCATTTATCCATTTGATTTTCACGTGCTTCACCCCCATTTATGCAGATGATATTATTTATTATTTTATAGATTTTTTTTTCTATTTTTTACCCTTTCCCCCACTAAGATTTGCAATGCCCAATAGGACGTCAACTGCATGATACAGTGTTCTCTTCCAAATAAGTGGAAATGAGCTGGCTGTGATTGGGAGCTCCTCCCCTCTCCCAGTTGGATGGGCTGTATCCAGCCTCAGGTCCCTCGAATTCTCTAGATGCTATAAGCATGAGCATGCAGCTCCTCTGAATAGCCAGCACCCAAGCATAGGCTATTTTGTCCCTGCTTGCAAGGGCTCTCACTAGTCCTATAAAAAAGGGATAGGTTTCTCTCCTGGAGCATAGCCCATGAGACATCTAGCTACCCTCTGGCCTAAGAACACCTCTCCATAGAATGCTGTAATAAAAGGCAACTGGGCATCCAATATCCTGCTGCAGCCCTTCTCCCTAGACCTTCTAGTCTGCCCATTTGAAGTTTCTATAGTGTGTGACAAAGCCCTGCGCTTAACAAAGAACTCCAGTGGGGCCGTGTGTAGCCCTTTGCTTCCCCTGCTGCATAATGCTCTGTGATGTACCTCTACTGCTTACCTAATCTCCTCTCCCAGTAATGGACGTCCAATTTCTTGCCCCTACAAACGTGTACAAAGACCGTACCCCTGCCTTTTCATGAATCTTTGTGAAATTTCCCCTGGAGTAGAAGTCCTAGGTCATAGGAAATATATATATATATAGATGTAATTTGCCTGAGTAGTTCCAGATTGCTCTACCATGAAAACTTGCCTCTCTGCACAAAGCTGATTGGCCTCAGGTGGACAGCTGATCCAGGCTGAGTCCGTTGGATTCCCTCTAGAAATTTAGAGTCAGGAAAGGGAGTCTGTCTAATCATTTGACTTGGGGATCTGCGGTCTTGAGAGACAGGGGTGGGGCCTGTTTCTGTCACGCATGCGTAGAGTGACAGAGAAAGCCTTTCTACAAAGAAACGAGTGAAGTGAGCTGTGATGAGTTGAAGAGAGGAGAGACCACCAACGGCAGAATTGGGGAGATCCGGGACTGGCAGTCTTGATTCATTCTGGCTTTCTAGTGCTTGGGTCTCATCCGTACTGAACTGTTTCCTCCGTTCTGAGTTCCATAGTGTGTTCTTGCACATTCCCCACTCCAAAGCAAGACAAAATGAATTTCCATTACTTGTGACCAAATGAGCTTTTAATATAAAAGAGATTAATCCCCCTGAAAATCAATAACAAACCCAAATTTGATCTGAATATTTTACGAAGTTTGCTGAAACCTGTGTTCTACAGGTTTTGATAAAGGAAGTTTTGGTTTTGAAGAAACGCTGAGTATTATCCATTGATTTTCTCATGAGAAATGGGATTCTTCTATCAGATATAGGCAGTAAATATTCATTCTTGAATTTCTATTAAAAGATAAAAAAATAAAACAATAACATATATTAGAAAAATTTTACAGGACCAATACCCTATAGAAATTAGATAGCAACTAGCAAATGTGAAGACAGCTGTTTTAATGTGTGACTTTCAAGTAACTTGGTTGGCATCATGTACAGAGTGTATATACGGTGAGTTGAACTTTTCCTATTTAAACATTTTGTATCATAGTGTATATATTGCCCTTCTGCCTTTGGCTGTAAATGTTAGCATAACCTTTAACATTGTAGGCTTTTCTTTTCTTTGTTTCTTTTTTTTTTTTTTTTGAGATGAAGTCTCCCTCCTGTCACACAGGCTAGAGTGCAGTGGTGCAATCTCGGCTCACTGCAATCTCCACCTCCTGGGTTCAAGTGATTCTCCTGCCTCAGTCTCCCACGTAGCTGGGATTACAGGCGTGTACCACCACGCCTGGCTAATTTTTGTATTTTTAGTAGAGATGGGGTTTTGCCATGTTGGTCAGGCTGGTCTTGAATTCCTGACCTCAGGTGATCCACCTGCCTCATCGTCCCAAAGTGCTAGGATTACCGGCATGAGCCACCGGCCCAGCCCATTGTAGGCATTTCTTTAGTCAAGTGATTCTTCTCAATCCTGTCCTTTCACTAAAATGTTTGGATGGTTATACTCAGGTTTGGGTGGTCGTTAGCTTTTCATAACATCTTTTCATAAGGCTGATTAAAAAAATGTCTGAGTTGTGTTGGGCCAGATATATGGGAGTAGATGGATTTAGTATCATTGAAAATGGTTGCCCTCTTTTATGACTAAGAAATATATGCAGGCAGTGAAAAGAAATTCTTGATGGCAGGACATAAAAATATGGTTGATAAAATGCCAAGATACCTTTTCTTCTTCTGGGTAGCAACAACACTAAAGGTAAATACTGCTGTTTCTATAGTTTTATGAAGAAAATGGTTTTCCTCATTCTGTTTCATTGGGACTACCCTGTTCACCCTCCTTTATATCCTGTCTGAGGGTTGTTTCATCTTCTGTGTAGTTGTTGGCCAATAATTTTATCTTTTCTTTCCTCCCATTGTATTTTTCTTGGTTCATAGCCCATCAGTTGTGAATCTCAGATAAAATGTAGTAAAAATTCATATTTATGGCTAGGGAAAATCAGAATCAGGTGGTTTGCAGTTACAGAGAAACAGGTTCATAATGGCAAAAATCTAGCAAAATCACTTGCGAACCTAGAATATATCAAGGCCTCTTTCTAGAAAAAATAAGAAAGATAAGTAAAAATGACCAGGTGCTTTCATTTGAACATTTCTACATGGTCAGTGCATAGATCAGAAAAAAAAAATTGAGGTGGAAGGGAAGCAGTGGCCAAAGGCCTGTGAGTTTACCAAAAAGAAACTTTTTTTTTTTTTTCCAGTTTGTAAGCTCTTGCTTTTCCCAGGAAGATAAAAGGCAGAATTTCAAAGCCACATTTTTTTTTTTTTTTTTTTGCTCCCAGGAAATGTTTTTGTGTTCGTATTATTGTTACAAAGTTAAACTTTTTTCTCTTTCTTGAACAAATGAATGGCTGGATTATGCCACATGTTGAAGTTGTTAACCTCTTTTAGTAATTTAAACTTTATGAATCAGAATAAGTGAATGAGGGCATTCTAGTCCTTGGCTTCCAGGTTATGGGACAGCCCCTCTCACTGAACTTGGACTTGTATGGATACTCTCCTTCCTGTGAACAGAACTTGCCTTCTGAAATCAGACGTCTTGGGGGAGAGAATGTGGTGGTCATCTGTTGGCTGCCAAGCCTTTCTTCCTGTGAGAGTTGCTTTTAAAATAGGTAGGATTTGGGGGAGTAACTTGCTGGAACAGAAAGCTGCAAAAAAGCCGGCAAAGCTTGGCCAACAACCTAGGGTTTAAAAGAAATGTGAAAATTTCATTGCATGCTCTACAACTCCTTTTTACTAACCCCTAGCATAATTCATGCATTTTTCTGCCTGCTTGGCCCCTGTGGAGATTTTGTAATTCCTGGTTTAGAGGATAGACAAATGGCAGTCCAGACTATTCACTCATTCATTCATCCATCAATCCATCCATCCATCCATCTATCCATTAACAAAAGTTTACTTAGTGCCTTCTCTATGCTAGGCACTGTGTTACATGTTGAAGATGAAACTGCAAGCATCATCAAGTCTCTGTTGTCCAGGAATTTAGAGTCTGGTCCAAAAGATAAGCATTACTCTTAGCAATTCTACTGAGTGGGTGCATAATAAGAAACAATTAGAAACATATTTAAGCCCTGTAAAGGAATGAAACTGGCTCTAGACTGGGAGAAGGAATGTGATAAAAAGATTCTTCCCAGCAGAATAACTGAGCTAGGATCTTAAGAAGGAGCAGGGGTTAATGGGAGAGAGAAGGGTGTGAGAGGACACTGTAGACTACGGAGGCAGTGAGCACAAGGCCATGTGACACCAACAGCTTGGTATGGCCCACAGGACAGTCAGAGGGCCAGAGCAGCTGAGCACATGGGGAACTGGCTGCATTTGAGGCAGATGAGCTACATGCACAGTGGGCATCTCTGCGAGGGCCTCACAGACTGATTAGGGCTTTTGCTCATTATCCTAAGAGCCATGGGAAGTCATTGAAGGAACATCAACAGAAGGCAGTGCTGTGACATGGTAGATGTTTCACAAGGGACACTCTGGCTGTTAAGTGGAGAATGGAGGAGAATATAGCAAGAAGGAAGCAGTGAGACAGGAGTAGGCTAGGCTGTCTCTAGGAGAGAATGGTGGCTTTGTCTAGTATGGTGACAGGGAGCTAGGACAGTGGTTGGCAATCAATTGATGGAAAATAACAATAGACAGCCCTAGGTGATAGTTAGGTGTAAGGTGAGGGAAAGACAAGGGCAGGCATCAAGAATGAAAGATTCCGAGATTTTTGCCTATGGAATAGGAGGGATGGTAGTACATGTTGGTGCAGTAGGTTATTATGGAGGGTGAACAGCCCTGCTGTATCTTAGTCACTAGTGTCTGGCAGCCTCCCTCTGTCTGTCTGTGTTTCATTTCCAAGTCAGTCTTCTCTGAGCTGCAATTTGAGAGATGATGTAATGCAGAGATTTTGAAAGGTGACCAGTAGCAAAAGGAAGAACAACCTTTTACCAAGCACTTATGTGCCAGGCAGTGAGTTAAGCATTGGGATTCCAGGAGTGAGGAAAATGAGATCACGTTCCTGCCCTCTAGGAGTGTCCAGTCTAACAAGGTAGACAAATAGTAAATAATTATGATAACTTTGTTAGTGATTTTTGTTTCTGTGATATGTACCATGGGAGTATGGCTAAGTGAGCTGATCTGCTCTGGTGGGAGGGGGCAGGGTCAAGGTAGGTGGAGAATTGCAGCTGAAGTGAAGACCTGAATGATTAGTTGGCAATGAGAAGAAAAACAAAACCTTCCAGAAAGAGGAAATAAACATTTTTTAAGGTCTAAACGAATAAAAAATATGAAGTGTTTAAAGAACTGGCAGAGATGTCCTTCTATCTGATCAAAGTGGGGGATACAGGAAACAGTGACTTATGTCAGGAGTGGGGTATAGACAGGTTCTGGCAGATTGGTGCTCCTGGCTTTCACTTACTTGGCATCTGAGAGCTGTTTTTTGCCTCTTCTCCTCATTCCTTAGAACTCAAAGGACACACGAGGAACTGAATTGGGAGAGGCTTGGCACTAACAAAGCAGAAATTGTCAAGGGAAGGGGGAAGAGGAACTATCTACCAGTGAGAGCAAGGAGGGTGGTCTCTGGGAAGAGCTTTTGACTCCCTATTTCTGACTCAAGCCCTGATTCATCCCTTTCATTTTTTGCAATTAGCTTCTTGGTCTGGGATAATTTTATTTGATTACCCTTTAGTTCCCATTAGTTTCTGAGCTTATTTTGACCAGGGTTATAGAAAATGTACCATATGGTAACCAGCTTCTTCAAGTCACCCACAGAAGTGTTTTCTCTTGACTGCTTCCCTGGCTGCCTTCTCCAGATGACGTGGCTGTCATTCTTGTCCTGGGTGAGAAAGGAGATTAAGATGGTTTATAAGAAATAAGATGTCACAGTGAAATAGTCTCAAGGCACCATGTACCTTGCCAGTTTTCTGTTCTAACATGTATTATTTGGTATAAGGATACCCTATAATTCTTAATTTTTTATTTAAAAAAGTTTCTCCAGTCTCTTTTCTCAGTTTTAACCTCTTTGACCCACCCAACAGAGCACTCTTTTATTGTGTTTTAAGTTCCTTCTGTGGACTACAAGAAAAATAGGCCTTATGAAGAGCTCTGCCTCATAGAATAACTTACTTGAAAGGAAGAAAAGTGTCAGGGAGCATTTTAACCTTTCTCATTTTCTAGATACACTCAGCTGAACATTAATTTGAGGTACCTCTTTAGGAAGGAGATCATGCATGTCTTATCTCAATGGCTTTTCTGATAATTCGAGCCGTGTGCCTGTTCCAAGATTGGGAGTTTCTTCTTGGGCGGTTCTGGGGACAGCATGATTGGTTATATCTTGGAAATGAAATAATCTCCCACTTGTACAGTTTTGCTATCACAGATTTTCAAGCAATTGCTCCTCTGTATGAATACAGAAAAACATAAATAGCTTTTACGTTTGTTTTGCAACAGATTAGGCACCCTCGATCTTTTTCCTTGGTGTGTGCACATGCACGTGCCTTTATGTGTGTGAGTGCGTGTGTGTGTGTGTGTGTGTGTGTGTGAGGGGGGCAGCAGAGAAAACACATTGCCATGGGAAGAGTGCACAGGACAGGGAATTCGAAATTCCAAATTAGAATCTTGGCTCTGTTTGTCTTCCAGCTATCCATGTAACCCTGAGCAAATCATCCCAATGCCCGAGATTCAATTTCTTCATGTGTAAAATGGAAATAACAATAATAATAATAATTCCCACCTACTTCATCAAAACACTGTATTGAAAATATGAACAAATGCTTTATACATATGAGAAGACAATTATTAGAATTACTGCTTCTCTCTCTCTGGGTAGTCATTCATTCATTGGTCCCTTCATTACCAAAGGTGGGGAGTGGCATGATCTGACTTGCTGGTGGAGCACGGCATGGAGGAGAGCTCAAGTGGAGGTAGGGGTGCAGGACTGTGGTGGCTGCAGTTATCCAGGAAAGAAAGAGCACAGCGGTGACAGAGAGGTTGGAAAAAAGTGGAGAATTGAAGATAAGATAGAGTGGACTGATTAGAATTTTTATGGGGGAGACAAAACTTGAGTTTAAATCATTCAAGAATAAGGTGAGTTCTTGGGGACAAATATGTAGAAAAGTGTGCTCTGGGAAGGAATAGGTCAGCGAGGATTGGGTGGAAACTACTCCTTGTTTTGTTTTTAATGTCCAAAGTCATACATTTAGAAATGCAAAGGAAGAAATTTGTTTTCCATGTAAAAGATCACAAGCCATCAAACTGATGATTTTTCGTTGTAAGTAACACATGGCATGAATAATTTCTTTATTAACTTCCAATCACTTTGAACTAATTTCTCACAGTATGGCAATGACAACCTCATAACCCCAAAGAAACTTAAACCTTATAGCATAGTTGAAAATGACTTTTATGTTTTATTGAACAAAAGGATCACTTAAGGGAGAATCACAATGTCCATGGAATACAATAAAACACAGGCTCACATTGGCTGGTACATGCTCATTGTTAATAGAATCAGAATAAACACATCAATACCAAACTATGCAATAAAACCTGCATTATTAATCTACAGAATGGTAATAGAGCTATTACCTGATTTACTTATTCTTTTTTTAAAAAAAATATTGCTGAGTGGCAAATGTACAGCATGTGGATATGAGTTAGGTGTTTTGAAATACCACAGCAGCAGACAGTACGTTTTGGAGACTGTGATTGAATTGAATGAACTACAATAAGTAGGTCTACTTTCATTACATTCTCTACTTCTAGATCTGCTAGTACATATTTTTTATGAGAGGAGTTAATACACCATTATTATTCCATTGAAATAAATGAAGGACACACGTATATTATCACTTTTCATTAGCAAATTATTGTATATTATCTAGCTATATTTGGGAGAAAATATTTTTTAAATTTCCTAATTATTCTTGCATTTGGTAAGCATTTGTTTTACCATATGGGAGACATTGTTCTAGGCATGGAAATTCACGGAGGACAGGCAGATATTATTTCTGACCTTCTGAATGGGAAGACTGACACATACCCCAAAATGAAACATGCCAATTAGTAAAATAACTGCAAGTTGTAACATTATGCAGGGCCTAGTATATGTGAGAGGGCTTTGGGCTTTAGTCTGAGTATGATGGGTAGGTTATGTAAAGTTCTGGGCAAGGGAGTGTTGAGATCAGGTATAGATTAAAGACTATAATTTTGCTACCTGGTAAAGAATAGATTGGGCAGAATAGAATAGCCAGTAAGTGCAATACAAGAGGCTCAACATCATTAGTGATTAGAGAATGCACATCGAAGCTATAATGAGATACCACAGTGAGATATCACTTCACATCCACTAGGAAGACTGTAATCAAAATGACAGATGTAGTAAGTGTTGGCAAGGGTGTGGAGGAATTGCTAGTGAGAATGTAAAATAGTGCAGTCACTTTGGAAAACAGGCAATTCATCAAAACGGTAAACGCAGAGTTAACCATATAACCTACCAATTCTACTCCTATGTATATATCCAGGACAATTAAAAATATGTGTCCACAGAAACACTTGCACATGAATGCTAATAGCAGCATTATTCAAAGCAGCTAAAAAGTAGAAGTAAACTAAATGTTTATCAGCTGATAAATGGATAAATAAAATGTGGTATATCTACACAATGGAATATTATTCAGTCATAAAAAGGAATGAAGTTCTGATATATATCACAACTTGGATGAACCTTAAAAACGTTATACTAATTAAAATAAGCCAATCAGAAAAGACCACATAATACAGGACTCCTTTTATATGAAATGTCCAGAATATGCAAATTCATAGAAACAAAAGGTTGATTAGAGTTTGTCAGGGGTTTGGGGGTGGGGATGAAGGATGACTGACAATGGCTACAGGTTTTTTCGGGGGAGCAATGATAATGCTCTGGAATTAGTGTTGATGGTTGCAAAACTCTACAAATATACTAAAATGAATCATATATTTAAGTGGATGAATTGGATGGTATGTGAATTGTATCTCATTACAGATGTTGAGAAGAAGAGAAAGATAAATGAAAGGGGAGACCAATGAGAACATGTGTTACGTGACTGCCCTCTCTTCTTGCTTTAGGTCAGAACTGGCCAGGCCATGGAACTGCTCTAGGGGAATGAATGTGCCAAATATATAAGTACTAGCAGTCAGGATTCCCTCCATGTCTCCTTCTGTACCTCATGTACCAGCCCCACAAAATGACTTGCCATTTCTCTGAGCGAGCCATGCACTTTCTTTCTACTTACCTTTGCTGAGGTGTGACTATGCTTTCTTTTCTTTTTCTCTCTACTAGGAAAATAAATCACCAGTTCTACAAGCTTAGTTCATATTCCCCCTTGAAACTCTCCTTGGTTGCCTGGCCCTATAATACATCATTCCAATTTTCTGTAAGCCCTTGACATGTGGCTTGTGCCTCTGCAAGATCTCAGCCATATAGCATTTCAAAGACTCGCTTTGAATTCTCTCTTTCTCTATCTCCTTCTCTCCCTTCCTCCCTTTTATCTTTCTTGCTTTCCTTTCTCTCTTTCTCTCCAACTCCTGTCTCTGTCTCCATCCACGCATTTTTCACAACCAAAAGGAGTTTCTTTGCCACTTTAAAGTCCCTACACTTCTCTCCTGTTATCCAGTATCCATAGTTCTGTTCACCATTGGTTTCCTAAGTAAGGCTATATGTATAACAGACATTCATTCTTCTTACAGAGGTCCACCTTATTCTCATTACAACACTTCCCTTCCTTCTTACAGAACTTAAGTTCTGCTGGAGATTTTCAGCAGGATATAATAAGTAAATTTTTCATAATTCGTTCAACAAAATTTTCAGTAAGTATTTATGGAGCACTTACGATGTGCCGGGCACTAGTTCCTAGGAATACAGCTGGGAAGAAAACAGTCCAAGGATTTTGGTAATATATAAGATCAGAGCATGGCAAGTGCACTGCAAAGACTTATATTGAGTGATGTTAGAAAGGATGAGTGAGAGGCAGCTTAAGTTTGTGTGGGCAAGCAAGGATGGTGAGGAGGTAGCATTCGAATGTGATCTGAATGACAAGGAGGAGCACAGAAGCCTTTCTGGTAGCGGGAACAGCTCAGGAATAGCCTAGTGTCAGAAGGCACTTGGAATGTTCAATGAACTGCATGATGTTTAGCATAACTGTAATTTGGTACGCAAAGGAGAGAGAGAGGCATAGGCACAGTTGAAGAGTTAGGCAGGGGCTAGATCTTATGTTTGAATGTTGGGGTAAGGCATTGAGATTGCTTTTAACCGCAAGGGGACACCATAAGAAATTGACACATGCACCAGTCTTTAAATGGGTTGGAGTTTAGAGATTTCATGTGTTTATTTTTATTTTTTGCCTATAAAGAAAGTAACACGCTAGTCCAGAATGTGAAAAAAGAAAGTAGAGAAATGGGCAAGAGGAGAAATGAAGCTGTTTACTCTACCTGAGCATCCAAAATGAAATACACAAAATATTGATCTCCAAGTGAACAAAAGATAACCCCTAGGGATGCTATTGCCAGAGGTGGCGCAATAAGTATTGTGGATTTCATATATTTGCATAATTCAATTCCAGCTCAAAGACAACAGGAAAGAATTCTTTTTTTTTAATCAGGAAGAGTTTTAAAAGCCTTTCTATTGCCACACAGAAGACAATGTACATCTTTTTAAAAAAATTTTTTTATGTGGAATCTCACTCTGCCAGAAGGCTGGAGTGCAATGGTGTGATCTTTGCTCACTACAACCTCCGCCTCCTGGATTCAAGCGATTCTCCTGCCTCAGCCTCCCGAGTAGCTGGGACTACAGGCGTGCACCATCATGCCCAGGTAATTTTTGTATTTTTAGTAGAGACAAGGTTTCACCATGTTGGCCAGGATGGTCTCAATCTCCTGACCTCGTGATCTACCTGCCTCGGCCTCCCAAAGAGCTGGGATTATACGCAGGAGCCACCGCGCCCGACCGAGAATGTACATCTTATGGGGGAACTGATGAGAGATCCTATTGCTTAGAGAGAGAAAGAACTGTAGCATCACATATTTCCAACCAGAATTTGAAAGAGCATTTTAGGGGAAGCAATGTTTCCCAATAGAAACCCATTAAATAGATCAGAAGCTTCAATAATGTTTATTCCTTTTGGGTATCACAAATTCCACTCCCAGGAATTTATCTTAAAGAAAAGATCACAGACTTGCACAAACATTAGGGGATGTTCAACCATTTTTTTTGAAATAGTAAAATTTGGAAACCTAAATAGCCAGTAATAGAGGAATAGTTAAAGAAATACTCCTACGCAATGTAGTATTCTGCATAAGGCACAATAATGTTTCGAAGAATATATAATGACAAAGATTTTTCCCATGAAGTATGATTAAGTAAAAAATATGACATCCCCCCTTACCCCATAATTGGTGGTTAGATGGGAAAAAATTAGGTTATAAAATACCATATACACTTTGGTATTAATTGTACAATTGTATATTTTAGAAGAGAACTTTTTCAAAATGTTTAAAGTGGCCATTTCGAGATATTCCATAGCAGAAGGTTTGAAACTTTCTCCCCTCCACTGTTTTCTGAAATTTCTAAAGTGAATATAAGTAAAAAATTAATAATTTATAATGATTAAAAGTTAGTAAAAATAGCTAAACATTTGCCTGCTGTGTGCCAGGCACTAAGTGGTTTACCTTATCATCAATAAATTTATTTATGATAAATGATTACAACCATATTCTGACACAGGTACTATTATCAATCCCATTTACTTTTGATAAGATTGAAGCAAAAATAGATACTAACAATGGGCCTGGCGCGGTGGCTTATGCCTGTAATCCCAGCACTTTGGGAGGCCGAGGCGGGCGGATCATGAACTCAGGAGATAGAGATCATCCTGGGCAACATGGTGAAACCCCATCTCTACTGAAAATACAAAAATTAGCTGGGCATGGTGGTGCTTGCCTGTAATCCCAGCTACTCAGGAGGCTGAGGCAGGAGAATTGCTTGAACCAGGGAGTTGGAGGTTGCAGTGATCCAAGGTTGCACCACTGCACTCCAGCCTGGTGACAGAGTGAGACTCCATCTCAAAAAAAAAAAAAAAACAATTGTTAATAATGTACCTAAGTTGCGCACCTATCAAATATCGGCACTGGGTTTAGCACTGCAGGCAGTCTGACATCACAGTCCACCCCGTCAATGGTGGCATTATACTTCTATTAATAGCAAATGCTTAAGCAGAAAGTAAAGTCTCTCTGTGACCAGACAGTGTGAAACTGTTTTGCTCAAAGTCATTGTTAAGAGATGATCACCAATTCCTCAGTGAGGAATGGCTAGAGACTATGCGTCATTTATTACAAATTTTATACAATGTAGATTTCCTTATAGAATTAAGATTCCATTGTTTTCCACGAGCCTCTCAGGTTTTATGATTAAATAACATATCAGGGTATTCTCATATGTAGGTCCTTGGACAAGTGAACCATACCAGACTTTATGAGTCAAGATTCTGATGTCTCCACAGTGGGAAAAATCAGACAAGCTGACTTTACATAATTCTGACTTACCTGGGCTTCATTCTATCTGGGTTTGCAGTGTACTCTACCACCTTCACAATAAGGCCTTACGATGGCCTTATTGTGCCTGTTGGCTTGGGTTAGATCTTGTTATGTACACTTTTTATAGAGCTAGACACTATCCTTGAAACAAGAGCATGCAATATGAGGCATGAAAAGAAGACTTTGTAGCTGGGGTGAGACTGGAATGAAATTTAGAAAGAGGCTGTAGTGAGAATTGTCCATAACTGTGACAACAGCATGGATCACGTGATATATATTATTGAGTGCCTGGTACTTGCCAGGCATTGCACCAAGTGCACATAATATATGTTATCTGCATTTACTCCTCACAATAGTCTGTGAGATGGGTATTATTCTCCCCACCTTATGCATGAGGAAGCTGATGTATACAGAGGTAAATTGTCCACGGTCATGCAGCCAGTACTAGTGTTTCTGATCACAAAGCTATTTTTGCTTCCACAGTGGCAAATGGCATCTTTCACAGCCACTAGCATGTCTCTGTTCCTTCCTCAAAAATAAATCCTTAAATTATTGTTTCAATTATCATTTTACTTATACTACGTGATAAAGAAATTAAATTTTTTTCTTTTTGTGAGCTTTCAGACTCCTTTGGAGAGAAAGAATCTTTTCCCTCTTATTATAAAAACTCTTCGTTGAAATGTCTGTGTTCCTTCAGCTGCCCCTGGGGATTCATGTTCCTGAGTTGGACTGGCAGAGAATGTGATGTTTCTCCACGAGGGACTCTGGGATTAGTCTGATCATTGTGAAATGATTTCAGTAGTCACTGAATCAGAGTGGCTGGAAGACTTTGGAATCTGACAAATTCACACCCTTTTTTATTTACCTGCCACTGTGGCTTACTCTGGGTATTCCCAGGCAACATGGCTGATGTCCGGGTTACTCTGGTAACTGTAAGGAACTGAGAGGCTTTCTTGCTTTGCGTCTTTCTAGCCTGTCCTTCAGGCAGCATCGGCGGCTACCACCACAGGAAGAGCTAGTCTTTGTCAGAGAACTGGGCTCTTTTTTGGCCTTGTAAGAAATCACAGCCATGTTACTGGGACAGCCCCTCTGTCTTTGCCTGCGTCTTGCCAGAAATTCCTGATTGTCAGCAGTTATGCTGTGTTCCTTCCAACTGGACATTCCCATTTAAATGTATTGTCACTGCAGCCAGGGTCATTTGCAGCTTGTTTTTAGCATGGTACCTTTCCCCCATGGGTCTTCTATACCCCTTGTCCACTCTCATGTTGGTCCTGAGAAAGTTACCCTTTTTCACTCTGATGTTTAACACACACTCTCAGGGATTACGGTGTTTACAATGTCACTTTCAGCACTGCATTTTTCTTTTAGTTTATTCCTCAATGAATGATAATGCATTTTTTAAAAAATCACTCTTTTTCTTACACAAATAATAATAATGTTAATTTTAGAAAATCAAATAGAAAAAAATTAAAATTGCCTACAATTAAAGTGGCCAGAGATTACTAGCGTCAACATGCTGGTGTCTTCTCTTCCTATTGGCATGCGTTCTATATTTTATGGGTAGAGGTACACATACAGCTATGTAGTTGTGAACACTTATTTTGAAAATTTGGGAAGAAACACAGCACATTTAAAAATTTTGGCCTGGCATGGTGGCTCATACCTGCAATCCCAGCACTTTGCGAGGGCTATGTGGGAAGATCGCTTGAGGCCAGGAGCTTGAGACCAGCTTGGGCAACATAGGAAGACTCTGTGTCTACAAAATATTTAAAAGTTAGCTGGATGTGGTGATGTGAACCTGTGGTCCCAGCTAGTCAGGGGGCTGAGGAGGGAGGATTGCTTAAGCCTGGGAGGTTCAGGCTACAGTGAGACATGATTGTACCACTGTACTCCAGTCTGGGTGACAGAGCAAGACCCTGTCTCTCAAAAAAACAAAAAACAAAACAAAACAAAACAAAAACAAACAAACAAACAAAACCCCGAATCCCCCAAACTGGCTGTGGTTTTAGCTGGTCTTTCAAGGAAGATGAATACATTTCTGTTTGAGGTAATTGTTGTTTTGTTCAGGCCAACACTTATGTTTCCCTTGATAAAAAGCTATAATGTGTATATATTATAGTATACAAATATTAGTGTAGAATTTGAGAAATTCTTACATATGTATTAACCACAACCAAGATCAAGATATAGAATATATTCAGACCCTATCCCTAGAAGATTCCCTCATGACCCTTCCCAGTCAGTAACCCCTTTTCCCTAAGAGGAAACCACTGTTATAACTTCTATCACCATAGATTAGTTTTGTTAGCTCTTGAACTTCAGGTACATGGAATCACACATTCTTTTGTGTCTGATGCTTTTGCTTAATATTGTGTCTGTGAAAGTCACCCATGTTGTTGAGCTTAATGGTAGCCCTTTTTTTTATTACTGCATAGTATTCCTTGTCTCAGTATACTACAGTTTATTTTATTGATGGAGATTTGAATTGTTTCCTGTTTTAGGCTCTTACGAGCAAGAATGACGTTCTAAGGCTGAGGCCTTTGCTGTGATTGCATCGTCTCCCAACTTCTTCCTCTGGCCTTCCCTTTCCCCACCACTGTCAATCTTGAAGAACTCCCTAATAATCTTTTCTCATGCTAATAATCTCCATCTCACAGTCTACTTCTTGACCTGACCTGCAACAACAGCCCTGATGGATTTATTTTATCAAATTGGCTATGGTGTTTTACTTTGCTCTAAGACTTAGAAATTCTGAACCTTACAAGTCAAGTTTTCATAAGGCCCTGAACACAAAAGAGATAAAAACTGGCATGCTAGGTGCACTGTCAGAGTGAATGTCATAATCAAAGGTGATTTTCCAAACATGAATGAACATTTTGTAGGTTTCTAGGCAAAAATTTCATGTAAAATGAGAAAAGTGGTGTATTAGGAGGTATAATCTGGCTTTGTATGTACGAAATGAATTGGAGAAGAAACCTGTTAGAGAAGTACAATTGTTCCAACATAAGGAAACAATAAGAAAGAAGGGATGCGAGAGCCTTTGTGGAGAGAGGAGGAACAGGTTGAGGGCACTGTGGCTGTGTGTGGGATTGTCAATGTGGAAAGTGGAGAAGTTAATGATAACACCAATGCTCTGAATCCAGATGGCCAATGTAGCATTTCTCATTCCATTCATTTGAGCTTTGGGGAAGAAGAAAAGAGTGTAAAGGAGCAAGCTTTTGAAAAATATAGATGTCAGGAGGAAATACTGGTGTGTGGTTAAGGAGATGCAGAGTTCAGTTTTAGAGCTGGTGGAATGATAAGAAAAGGATGCATCAAAGAATAGGAGAGGTGAGCCTTTTGTGTAAGGAAGGAATTAAAACAAAAGAGATAAAGATTGGGGCAGCAGGGTTATATCTTGTATTAGTTATCTATTGCTGTACAACCAATTACCCTAAAATGTAGCAACTTAAAATGACTACATATTTACGATTTCACAGATTCTGTGGATCAGGAAACCAGGTGCCACGTATAGCTGGGTCCTCTAGCTTTGGGTCTCTCACAGGGCTGTAGTCATCTCAAGGCTTGCCTGGGGAGGATTCGCTTCTAAGAACACTCATGTGTTTGTTGGCAGGCTTCCAATCCTTGTGGGTTGTTGGAGTGAGTTTCAGCTCCTCATAAGCTGTGAACCACCCTTGGTTTCTTGCCACGTGGGCATCTCCATCGGGCAACTCACAACATGGCAGCAAGCAAGCAAGAAGGTAAGAGAGACTGCCAGCAACAGAGACAGAAAGCCAGCGAGATGCAGGTAAGACTGCAACCACATCATGGAAATGACATCTCATCACCTGTGCTATGTTCCGTTTGTTAAAACTGAGTCAGTAGGTTCTGTGCACAAAGGAAGGGGATTCCACAGGTGCCTGCGTACCAGGAGGCAGAGGTCGCTAGGAGCCCTGTCAGAGCTGCCGACCACATCTACATAAAGTAATATTCAAGGACATGGTGCTACTTCACTATGGAAAAGCTCTCTAAGCATTTTTTGCCTCCTACAGCCTTGCTGTTAGAAACTTCCATAAAGTATTAGAAATGTTTTCCTTCGATAGAAGACCATATGTCAGTGGAGATGTTTTTGTCATTTACTAATGCACTCAGTAACTTGATTTGAAAAGTGAACTGTGCAATACTGTATAATTTCAAATGCTTTTCTAGCAAAAATGTATTACCTTTAATTAGACTGATTTAAAGCTGTTAAGATTCTTGTCAGAAATAATTTTTAAGTGGATGTGTCAAGATAACAGCAGTTGCCAAGTGAAGAAAATGGTAATTTGTGCATGTGCTGTCTGGCTTATGAGCAACTGGGTCTTTAAATACTAGCTGAGTGTTTGTGCTTACAATCCCTTTTATAGCAGCCACTCTGGCAGTTAAGGATTCAAACTGTTGAAGTGCTATTTTTTGTGGTAAATATTTGTCCTATGACTACGGAATTAAATTTGGTTCCTGCCCTGTAATACAGACAAAAGCACCACTAAGAAGGGAATGCATTTAAGCAATTCAATTTACCAATTGGTCCAGCACAGAACATAAGCAAAGCATTCTGGGTGATTACAGTGGAATAATGATAATCATAAAGACCATTCTTTGATGAAAGCAAACCAGGTGACTTGAAGCATTTGAAAAAACTTGAATTCTATCTTGCAATCTTTTTAGGTTATTCATTTCTTTAGCAAGCTTTTGTTATTGGGCAGTGGAAAGGCGGGCTTTTTCTTGACTTTGTGGCGGGGTTTCTTAGTAGTGGCACTATTGACTTTGGGGACGTATAATTCTTTGTTGAAGGCAGGGGTTCTGTCCTGTGCACTGTAAGTTGTTTAGCACCATTTCTGGCTTCAACCCTCTGGATGCCAGTAGCTCTGTTCTTCCCCACCCCAACCCCAGTTTTGATAATTAAATATATTTCCAGACAATGCCAGACGTACTCAAAGGTAGGGGGAAGAAGGGAAAATCACCATGCTATGGGAATCAACACAGCTTTTTGATATGGTTTGGCTTTGTGCCCCCACTGAAATCTTATCCTGAATTTGTAATCTCCAGGTGTTGAGGAAGAGACTTGGTGGGAAGTTATTGGATTATGGGGGCTGTTGCTTTCATGCTGTTCTCGTGATAGTGGGTAGATTCTCACGAGATCTGATGGTTTTATAAATGGTAGTTTTTCCTGAGAAGCTCTCACAGGCTCTTCTCTCTCCTGCCACCATGTGAAGAAGGTCCTTGCTTCCCCTTCCATCATGATTGTGTTTCTTGGGGCTTCCTCAGCCATGTGGGACTGTGAGTCAGTTAAACTTCTTTTCTTTATAAATTACTCAGTCTTGGGCAGTTCTTTATAGCAGTGTGAGAACGGACTAATACACTTTTGGCTTAGGAAATTCTAAATTAACAGGATTTAATATGTTAAATTTATAAATATTTTGTCTTTTCTGTTAGTCCTCCAAAGCATCCACATGCTATATAAGATTATATATTCTCTTATTGATTCAGTTAATAGGCATTTGTTAAGTGCTTACTACCTGCAAAAGACGTTACCCAGGTATTAGGGAGATAAGGAGAAAAACAGATATAGATTTTTGTTTTGTCCTGAAGAAGCTTGAGATGTGTGGCAGTGGCGCAGGGACTTAGGTCATTCATACACATAACAGTAATACAAGTAGAAAGCACCAAGTTTGACCAAAGAGCTAAAATTTTCTGAAATGTAGATTTCAGAAATAATCTAATGTAATTATTTATAATGTAAATTATTTCCTTCTATTTCAGAAATTTCAGAAATAATGTAAATAGAAGGAAAGGAACTTCTATTTTTCTCTTGCAGACAAGTGGTGGGTTAAAAGCTCAACCCTGAGCTGAATTTAATAGGGTGAGGTTGACCTGTAGTTTAGGCATATGAGAGTAGGTTTTGGGTTGGGACTGAAACTCCGGAATATAACATCAAGTCTAATGGGGCAAGGCAGGGAGATGGAAACCCAGCCTGAAGCCCATGGTTCTCAATTACAAGTAGCAAAATGGAGGCAGCACATTCAAGGGGACCAACAGAGACAGGCACTGGAGAAGGTCCCAGAAACACAGACAGCACCTGGTGCCTTTGGTAGGAAAACTGCTCATAGCTCCCTGGAACAATGAGAGATGTAAAAGGACTACACTAGTTTGATGAAAAGAGAGGCCTTTCAGTGGAACCAAAATGATTATTCTCCAATGTATAGTGCTCAGAAACTCAGCAGTGGTGTATGGAGAGCAAGTCCAAACCAAATAGAGGCCGCAGAAGATGAGATATCAAAAGGTTCTCTTTCCAAGTACCTACCACAGGCTGGCTGCTTGCCCAACATCTCCATCAGTAGAGTTTTGACGTTTGAGCCAGCTTTCTGAAAAAAAGCAAAAATTCTCCCGGAGATGGTATTAGTAGCCACAAATCTCTTGGTGGTACAATTCTTGAAGTATATTCCTAAGACTTTTAATGGGTGTTATTGTGAAGAGTTCTATTCACAAATGTGTTTCTGGAATGACAGGTAAAACAAGAGAAACATCTGCCTTCACTGTAAAAATTGTCAGTCTTTCAGGTACACTATAAACCTCAAATCAAGGGATATGATGGGAAGCCTTTCCCAGATTTATTTGACTACAAAGCTATTTCACTGTGTAGCATCTGTGCTTTGGTAACCCCGCCTTGTTGTGAATGAGTTTGTGAAATAAGTGGCTTTTGCCAACTCTCTGAACTTTAAGTGAATAGGGAGATTGCAGGGAAAATACACCAGCATGTGAGTATGCACAGACCCCTCCCTCCCTCACCTGCTATGAAAAACCTGACTTTGCCTGCCTGGCCCACCATTTCTCCTGCTCCACCTAATAGGTCGCTGGCTTGATCACCATCTTCTTGGTTTTTATTATTACAATCACTGTAAGTGGTGAGGTCTGGAGATTCTAGCTCATTATTCTAGAAAGGTCAAAGAGTAAATGGTAGGAGAAAATAAATAGAACTATTTAAGGGGAAATTAAAAGTGGGACTGTTTGGAGGGGGCGGTTGTCAGTATCTGAGCAGGCAGGTGAGTGGCCTTGAGAGCAGCCTTTGTGCATCTTGGAACTTTTGAAAGGAGGAATGGTTGGTAATTGAATGTTTTTTTGAGCTCTACAAAAGTAATTCTGAAGTTTTTTTTAAAACCAAACTGTAGTAAACACAAAGTGTTTTTTATTTACTTATGACTTCTAGGATGGATTTCTTTAAATGTGAGAATGAGATCAAGTGGGATTTTAAGGCAGGATTTAAAAGGTCTATGTTTATAAGAATTATTCCAGAAAATATTTAATGGGAAGCAGAGGTCATGGGTTAAAGTGAAAGAGGGTCAGAGGATGTGTGTATTCTGGTAATAAAGACAGAATAGGATGATATGGTAAATAACTGTCATTTTCTTGTCTTTTCTACTTACCTCTCAGAATAACAAGCACCCTATTTCTAGGAACAGCTCTTCCACTCCATGTGGTTCTGAGGAGCTGCCAATCACAGGACATGGCCCTGCAGCCGTAGGAATGGACATAAAAAGTAGGCCTGGCCAATCATAGTAACTGGTTTCCATGGCCACAGGGATGAGCACATGACCCAATTTAGGCCAACCAGAGTCCTTCCCTGCAGTTTCATAGAGAGAGATAATGGAATAGAGAAGCTCTGGTGTTACTAAGCAGGAAATGAAAGCCCAGAGTTGTCTGCATCCACACCTCTTTTACCATTTCCTCATTCAACCTGGCCACGAGGAAGAAGCCAATCTATAGAAAAGGAAGAAGACAACATGTGGAACCTGAGCTTGGAGATGGAGGGAGATGGTAAAATGTAATCACATTGTCTAAGTCACTGGGCTTCCTGAGGCCAGCTTACTCCTGGACTTCCCTGCTATTTGAACCCATCATTCCAGTTTGGCTTAACTCAGTAAGTTTAGTTTCTGACACTTGTAACCAAAGGAGTCCGGGTGAATCAATGTTCTGAGTGCCTTGAGGACAGAAAGCTGTCAGTGGCTGCAATGAGGAAGAAAGGCCACGCTGATGGGGTGAGAAGGTGTTGCTGTCAACTTCCCATGAGCCCTGTTTGCTTAGAGCAGGTCCTCATGGTATAAAGAGGGAGTGGGAATCATATAGGGGTGAGAACTGAGAAATTAATGTCCTCTTTTGCCTTGAGTTGGCTGCCTTCCTGGGGTGATGTGGCAAGAAGAGTTGGGTTCCTTGAATGGTAGTTTGGTTTTGTGTTACCAAAATTTATGCTATAAATATTGATCTGTTTTCTCTCTTATCTGTTTCATCGCTGTAGTTGCTATGCTACACTTCAGTTAAAAAATACATGTCCACAATTTTTATTTGTTGCTTGTTTTAATTATTTCTTTGTGGTTAGATGAGGCTGTATATGCAAAGAAACATGTGATGCTTCTTTATGGTCATCTGGCATGGTCTACAGACATGATGAAATGAGGCACAGTCTAGCCACATTGGCTGAGTGTGATGATTCATAACACCAATGCAGGGAGGCGTGTTTTACTACATTGGCCTCTATAGTTTCTCCTCAAACACACCCCCCATGTATTTCCTTCAGAAATTCAATTCATGCTGCACAAATTAATGTCTCATTTTTCTGTCTTTATGAAAGGCAATAACTTAGATGATACGCTTTGAAGTAGGAAGCATTGGAGTTCTTGAAAGAAAAGACAGACACCGTATTGATTTTTCACTGTGAACCAAAAATGCAAATAAGAGCACTATATGTTTTCTTTTTCTTGTTATTTATGTATTTTTTTCTTTTCTTTTTTTTTTTTTATTTTGAGAAGGAGTCTCGCTCTGTTGCCCAGGCTGGAGTGCAGTGGTGTGATCTTGGTTCACTGCAAACTCTGCCTACCGGGTTCATGCCATTCTCCTGCCTCAGCCTCCAGAGCAGCTGGGACCACAGGCACCCGCCACCACGTCTGGCCAATCTCTTGCATTTTTTAATAGAGATGGGGTTTCACTATGTTAGCCAGGATGGTCTCGATCTCCTGACCTTGTGATCTGCATGCCTCGGCCTCCCAAAGTGCTGGGATTACAGGCATGAGCCACCGCACCCGGCCATTATTTTCTTTTTTGTTAAACAAAAAATCCTTTTGCAACTGTCCTGGGTCTTAGACTGTCTCCTCCTCCTCTTCTATTCCTATAGTGTCGATGTAGTATAGACTCAAGCTGGATTAGAAGTCCAATTCTAAAAGTAACTGAACTGGGAAATTCACTTATTCTTTGGTGTATGTACATGGGCATTAGGTGTGGGCCTGGTTTGGTGGGAGAAGATGTGGCAATCAACTTGTGGTCCTAGTCAGTAAACCCGCATAACTTGGCAGCAGAGCTAGGGAACTTCTTATGATAATCCAAGACTTCTCCCTAGATAAAAGGGCATTAGGCTATATGTACTGGGGGGAGTATTAAATGTTAACTGATTTTTAAATAGTTAATGCTATTCTGCATTTGTTGAAGAAACTCAGGATGTGTAGCCAAGTGAATGGAAAGGCGTGTGGTGAAAGTGATGATGATGATGATGGCTAATACTTACTGAACACTTACTACATTTAGGGCACTGTTAGGAGTACTCTGCACCTGTTCTCACTTAATTGCTACAACTTCATCAGGTTACCCATTTCTCAGATGAGGAAACTGAGGCTTTGACATTGACTCACACAGCCAGTGTGCATGGACCCATATCTCCATGACTTCTGATCCCAAGTTATAAAGGAGCTGATTGGGACTCAGCTAGGGAATGATAATTTGATGTGCTTGTCAAGAGAATGGCTATTCTGCCAGGCTATTCCTGGGCATGTTCAAGCCTAGGTTGGAGGACTATTGTCAGGGAAGTTGTGAAGGGAATTCTCATACATTGGGTAAAGAGATGAGGGTGCAGACTGAGAGGGGAAATGCGGCATGTTGGGGAGTGACCCGAGCAGAGGTTGGACAAGTAAGCCGGGGTCATATGTTATTATAAGGATTTGTTATTTTAATCCTAAAGGCCTTGGGAAGCATTTGAAAGGCTTAAAGCCAAGAGGAACTTACATTTTTTGTAAGATTAAATTGGCTTCACTTTAAAAAACAGATCCAAATGGTTGGCCGGGTGTAGCAGGACCTTTTAGGAGGTCATTCCACTTATACCATTGACATGGGAGAGCTAATGATGGCTTGAACTAAGCCACTTGATTAAAAGAAATTAACCAATTTAGACAATATCATCCCCAAATGTCTAGTCCGCCAAACTCTCATTCATTCCTCCTGCGTTGTAAATTCTCTCCATTGCTCATCACTTTCAGCTGGTCAAGAAAACTTGGGGCGGTTTCTAAAGAAGCCATTCAGCAAATATTGACAGGCAGGGAGGATTAGGGCAAATAAGTGATTTATTTAACCCTGTCCTTGGATGCACAGAAGTTTGTGGGTGACAGGATTATTATCTCTTTAAAGAAGATGGAGAAAAGCAGATACCAAGGGCTAGGTTTGCTGTAGGGAAGAGGTGGAAGAATTGAAGTTACCATTTGTTCCCAAGTCAGGCATCTCAGGGAAGTAGAAAAAGCTATGAACTGAGAATCAGTAGATTCTTCTTTTTAAATTATGGGACCTTGGCCATGTCACTTAACTTCCTCAGTTGCTTTATCTAGAAAGTAGACATTCCTGCCCCGTGTTTCTTATAGGATTACTGGAAGGATTCAATAAAATGGCACATATGGAAATTCTTAAAAAGTCACAAATCATTCTATACACACTAATTGTCATGTTCAGTCATCGAGGTAAGAGGCACTTTACGGGTGCAAAGGGCAACTTTACTGAGAAAGCATGCTCATGTTTTAAAATCTCAGTTTTCTCAGGATCTGAGTATCATTCCTAGTATCTGATTATACTTTCCACTATAAATTGCTACTTAACTTGCACTTCTGTTTTGGGGAAGCAGTGCTATCCAGTGTTAAGAACATGAGCTTTAGAGTCATACAGATATAGAGTTAATTTTCTGCTCTGCAATTTGACATCTTTTTAATATTTAACTTCTCCAACTCGGTTTTCTCTTCTGCAAAATGGGTCTATAAATAGAATGAACTTTATAAGCCTGGTTTGAGGATTAAAAGAAATATTACATGTAAAGTTGTTAACACAGTCGTTAGCCCATGTTAAGAGCTCATCACATGTTAATCATTATTTCTATATCCTTTAAAGTTTTCAGGGTACTTTCTAGCTCCATTTGCTAATTTAATTTTTCTTAACATTACCAATAGGGGGCTGATTATTATCCATCTTCCTTCATTTGTCCACTTAGGTAGGTCTTGCATGGACTACATGAAGGGTCTTCCACCTCCCTCCCCCTAAAAATTCCTTGGGAAATTACCTAGGAGAAAGAACCAAATCCAAAAGAGGCAGAGACAGCTGATATTTCTAAGGGATAGTGAGAGTAAATGACGTTAGGCCAGTTCAAATTATTGACGTCCCCAGGGCCACTGAGCACCCAGAACTATAGTGAAGTTCCCAGCAGTCCTTGCATCATCAGTGGTGTTCCCTCGTTGCAGACCCATGGGAGAGCACGTAGGTGCCATGTTCCTAACGTGATGCTGACGCACAGCTTTGCAAGTTTCCAACCAGTTACCGGGAGGCAGTGGGCTCTGGGCCAAGCTGGGACTCATGACATCACAGAGGAATCTCGGCACTTGAATAGCTGACAGTGTCTGCCTTTGCCAGCTATGCACTGGAAGTTGGAAGGGAATTTGGCCTCCAGAAAGCACATTTTTACTCCAGCCTGGAGCCTGTCAAAATCAACACGAGACTCTTAGCAACTACAGAGTTATTCTGCTAATTGTTGCCGACACTTAAGAAAGTGAGGAAATGTTAAAGGGCTGCCTCCTTGTCCTGAGTAGCAACCCTGATCCTCTCTAAGCAGATGGACCAATAATTATTCCCATCAATAAGGGGCAAATGCACAGCTCTGCCTTCTGGTATCTGACCTAGGGGTTCTCTGTGTTGTTTGCCAAAGCCGAGGATGAGAATAGAACAAAAACTGTAGGGGGAGCTATTTTGTTTTGAATGCAGAATGTAATCTGCCTTTTTGAGTAAGCAAAATATTAAAATTCTGAGTCTCTTTTGGAGAAAAATTTTACTTTCTGGGGTGTTAAGGAAACGCTATAGAAATAAGCCTTGTTCACAAGATAAGAAACATCATATAATATGCATCAATATGAATCTAAATTAGAAAATGAATTCCCCCAGTTATTTCAAGTGATATATGGGCATTTGGTGGTTGAAGTGGTAAGAAAAACAGACTTGGGTTCGGATCCCAGCTCAGCTGTTACTAGCTGAGTGGCCTCGAGCAAATTGCCTCATAGCTCTGTAATATGGAAGTAGACTGCCTTGCCACACCCAGAGTTCTTATTTGGATTTAATTTTACAATGCATTTAAAGCTTGACAAGTAGCAATTGTTCAAAGAATGATTTTTTCCCACCTCCCTTATTTCTCTCAAGTGTGAAATATCATACCCATTCATATCTATCTATGAATTATGGCCAGGTGTGGTGGCTCATGCCTGTAATCCCAGTGCTTTGGGAGGCCGAGGAGAGAGGATCATGTGAGAGGCCAGGAGTTCAAGGCTGCAGTGAGCTATGATTGCAGAACTGCACTCCAGCCTGGGCAATAGAACAAGACCCTATCTCACACAGAACAAAACGAAGGAAATAATTTTGCTTCTCTGATTGGCTTCCTGCTTTTTTTTTTTTTTTTCTGAGACAGAGTCTTGCTCTGTCACCCAGGCTAGAGTGCAGTGGCACCATCTTGGCTCACTGCAATCTCCACCTCCTGGGTTCAAGCAATTCTCCTGCCTCAGCCTCCTGAGTAACTGGGATTACAGGCGCCTGCCACCACGCACATCTAATTTTTGTACTTTTAGTAGAGACAGGGTTTTACCATGTTGGCCAGGCTGGTCTTGAACTCCTGACCTTGTCATCTGCCCGCCTCGGCCTCCCAAAGTGCTGGGATTATAGGCGTGAGCCACCTCACCCGGCTGGCTTCCTGCTTTTTCTATGGACAATGTGATTAGGTATATAAAACAGGGTTTGTAGTCACAATGAGTTCTACCGTGAGGCTGAGTATCCTGCAGTTATTTCTTTGATAGGATGGTTTGAGGATGAAGCCTCTGCAGAACAGTGTTTGATGCTGCTGGACAATGTATTTGTGCCCAAGCCCATGTCAGGATGAAAATCAAGACAGAATGGCATTTGCTTCTTTGGAGAGGCCTGGGTAGTGACTTGAAAAGGATCCTGGAACAAAAGTATATTTCCTGGCATACCAAGGATCTATAGTTGTGGCAGCTCAGGGACTGCTCTGTTCCTTAACCAGACATAATATTCTTCTCAGGTTAAGCCTCCGTCAGAACCCAGAAGGCCACGAGGTACAGCAAGCCAAAATCTCAACTTCCAGTGAAACAAGAATTGCCTTTGGAATCTGTTTTCTAAATCACAAATGGGGGTTACTACGAGGCTAAGAAAACTATTAATATTAGTAGTTAACCAATAAATGGAAACAAGAGAGGAAAAACAATACAGATCTGTGAAAGACCAGCAACATATCACAGGGGAAAACATTTTGCTGCTTCTTCCTCCTTCTGCTGTGCTGGGCCGGGATCTCTTAATGAGGAGCCATATCCTCTCAGGATATTACCTCAGAGACTATCAGAAGCCTTGCTCAGAGGTTGCTCTCTCAGATTTTTTTTCTCCATTCACATTTATACAAGAGAATTCCATATTTGACAGCACACTGCTACTTCCCTTGTTTAACAAAGGCATCTTAATTTTCCATGACGGTAACATTTAAGTTACCATAAGTTCAGTCTTAAAATAATTGTTACACTTAACGGGTATTCTTAGAATAAGGCCGGAAGGAAACAGAAACAATCACTCCAATTCCCTCATTTTATAGGTGACAATCTGGGGGCCCAAGTTTAGTGCCTTTTCAAAGCAACACTATGTCTGGGCTCAGGGCTGGGTTGAGAAGTCAGATTTATATTTCCACACTGACGCTCTCTGACTTTGCCTTGTCATCATTTAGGGGTGGGTAGGTAATAGAAAACTTACAAGTGTTAACAGGGGTTTAAGTATAAGAGAATACTACCAAATAGTCCCACTGTGGAAAATCATGATACACAGAATTTTATGAAGGAGGGATATCATGAGGTTTACACAAAAATCGTGAGGGTTACATTTTACAGTTAAAGAAAATGTGGCAAAGAGAAGTTTAGTGACTTGCCCAAGGCAACATAGCTAATTAATGGAGCCAGGATTTGAACTCATTGTATCTGGCATATTTGGTACAAGTTAGAAATTAAGCTGGAGTTGCTTATAGGCATTTATGTTATTCCTTGAGGTTTACTCATCGTACTTCACTGGTCTGGGGTGAAGCTTGCACTTTGGGAGCACATGGAGAAGGCTGGGATTGGGAATTCTGCCTAGCCTGAATGCAGAGAGTTATCCAATGTTGTCTCCATTTCTGTATCACATGAGTGAATAGGTTGGCATAACAGAAAGACCCTAAAGAATTTTGAGATATGTTTGTATTATGGTGGGGACTGTGTTATGCTGGGACTGTTTCCTCTTCTGTCTCTCTGCTTTCTCAGAGACCCTGCCTTAATGCCCCAAAGTGGCAATCTTCACAGCTCCTCTGACTGGACTAGGGGTGGACAAAAAATGACTTCTTTCAGAATCTCTCGCCATGGATTTTGAAATTAGCGTGAGTTTGAATTAGTTTCCTTTGGAGAGATGAGTTGGAAAGTCACACAGACTTGTGATCGGAGGTCACCATCTCAGGGATGCTGTGGTCATTGATGTGTTTTTAATCAGAAAGTAACTGCTTAGAGAGAAACAGGAGTAGATGAATGAATGAATGAATGAATGAATGGGTTCAGTCAAATCCAATGAGGCACAATGAAAATCTTGCTTATGCTTCCTCTTCCCCCAGCTATAAAAAGTACTTGAGCCTTGATTTTTCAGGTGTCACTACAAGCTTTAATGTCTCAGGTCCTGACCATAAAATCAACAGAGGAAGGCAGAGTGGAGATAAGGAGTAAAAATGAGTCCAATGACATCATTTGGATCCTGAATTCATTTGTGCCCTAAGCCAACCTCTACCCTGAACGTTTCTGATAGAGGAGAAAATATCTTCTCTCTCTCAAGTCAATTCAAGTTAAGTTTTCAGCCCCACTCAAGATAAAGAGTTCTGACATATGAACCTCATATCGCCAATACGTTTCTTTGTTTTGCAGGCTGCCCAGCCAAACTTCAAGAAAAAAGGAAAAGAAGTGCTGGGTCAGCTGCCTTTTGATAGTAGTTGTTTCATTTATTATTTTCTGTTTTGTTGTTTTTGTAAAGAACATGTAAGAAACTCTTCAACTGAATTCCACATGGTGCCTAGATCCTAATCCTTCTGAAGCAAAAAATGTTTTTCTGTTCTCTGGGTGGTTCCTGGGATACTGCAGTTCCAAAAGAATAAGACATGGAAAAAGTTGGCCAGAGTTAGAAAAAAAAAAAAAAACCTGAAGAGAGGGAGTAGAAATGATTAAAGCAAAACAAAACAAAAACTGAAAGTGAGTGAAAATGGAATATCCATGAATTAAAAGCAGTACACATGGAAACAGAGCATCTCTCTTTCAAGTTAGAGCCCTGGCATTGAATACATTGACTCATTGGCTACAATCAGCCTTGACTGAGCTCCTTTGTTCACCTCTAAACTAATCACTGTGGCTCCAGGGATGTGATGCTGTAATTGATCAGGCTTGGATCACCTGACCACATGTGGTGCTGTGGAAATGACAAACACCATCCTACTGAGATTATGGAAGGGGCAGTTCCACGTGGAAATCAGGATGCTCAGGATGCAAAAGACAAGTGAATGAAAGTCAGGCAGATAACAACAGAAAATATCCAGACTAGAGTTCCCTCTAAAGTAGCCACTATGTAGAATCCAAAATCCTTTAATGACGTATTTCTAAATGAAACATTTTTGCCTAAGATAAGCATTTCTGTAAGATTTATAAAAAATACAGCTTTTCTCTATGTTGGAAATTTCACACTAACAGGAATAGTTCTGAAACACTGAAAATCTTAGAAACCTGTAGGATATCTGTAATAATACTGAGAAAGTAAGGATTGAATATTATGAGATTGTGAAAATTTCATTTTCAGTTTTTTTGTTATATGTCCTTATTATAGACTCAGGATTTCCTTTGGAGTTCATTAATGTAAATAATTTCAAAATTACATTAATAATTTTTATGAAACTGTAATTTTTGTGAAACTATCAGCCCTGGTCTCTTTGAATTTGTCATATTCTACAACTCTCTCAAAGATGCAGCTATAAAGAAAGAATAAATTGCTTGGGGTGACTAGTTGACCATCCCAGAATGGTTTCTTGAATTGTTTTGGCCCCTTACAAGAAGTTTCTTTAGAAAAACAAAAGTATATATTGTGCTGTTTCAGACTAGGGTTGAAAGTGTGATTTTTCTCATCACACTCTTCATAATCCTTTCAGAGAATTTTGATGCAGAAATAACTTATTAATTTGGAAATCTTCCCTCACACCTAGGAAATACATCTCACTCTGAGATGAATATGGATGGTTACAATAAAAATTAAGTGCATGTACGGTAAATGGGCATTGTTGGATAAATGCAGTGATGGAAGAAAATAAGATGGTGGTCATGCCATTTCTACCTGACTTCCTTTTCTCCAACTTGATGATACTCTACCTTCAGAAACAGGTGAACAGGCCATCCATCATATTCTTTTCTTTGTAGTAACTTTTATTGGTTTGAATTACCATATGTTGTTCACTTGTGCAGTGTTTGAGTTGAAAGAGGCATAACTAAAATTACATCTTCTTTTTTTTTTAAGGAACCTTTGTTCTTAAACACAGGAAGTTGTAAACTCTCCAATAGCAAATTTTATTAACTCATAGGCAATACTATAAATGATGGTACTCTATTGAGTCAATGCCTTCAACATGAATCAGGAGATTAACTTTTGCAGCAAACTGTCAATCTTTACTCCCAAATTATGGTAAGTAGTTAAGTTTTTTTGTTTTGGCTTTGAAGTTGAATGATTCTCTTTGCTCAGTTGTGTCAGTCAGAAAAGGGGATTTTTCTTCTCAGCTGAGCTCTGCATGTTTTTCTTTAACAAATTATCATCTCCCCCCGACCCCCGACTATGCCATTACATTGTTGTTATTAACATTCATCAATTTCTAAATATTTCTCTAAAGTTCTGAGGGATTTGGCAGTTTAAACTGTATGCCATTATTGACAATATTAAATAAAACTTTCTGAAAACCTTTACGCAGGCTTTCATGTGGGTTTCTGTCAGATTTGCAGTAAAATGTCATAAAGTCGTATTTGCATCTTTTTTTGAGAGAGAGAGAAAGAGAGGACAAGAGAGATGGTGTTCTGAGTCACTTGCTGAAGCTTTCTATACACATTTTTAGACCAAAAACCATGGTCTAGGAGAGAAAAAAAAATCAATTTCTTAGAAGCATTCTATGATATCCAGTCAACTGGTATATGAGCCTAAGTGCACATGATAGTTGCCCAAGAAAATTCATTGCTGCTTTATTTGCATCAGCTAAAAAACGAAAACAGAAATAACCTAAATTTGTAAATCAATGAAAAGTTAAATAAACCATGACATAACCTAATGTTATGTAGTATTTGAAGTAGATTTACCTGAACTCACTTAAAATGAGGCTCAGGAAAATATTATTAGGAATAAAAAAGCAATTGCACAACATTTGATATAGTGGAATCATTTTTTCTGTAAAATATATGTGTTCATGTCTTCACATATATGAATGTATACAAACAGTTAACTATAGTTACCTCTGAGTAGTGACTCTGTTGGGTAATGAGTAGGGAGAACTTTGCTGTTATCTTGACATACCCATGTGTTAAAAAAATGATGAACATGTATAACGATTGTAAAATGTACATGCACAAAAGAAAATAGGTTATCAAGCACTTTCATTTTACAAGTGAGAGAATGGAGCATGGAGAAATTAAATGACTTTCTCTGGTAACAGAGCTCAGTAGAGTCAGAATTTGAATTCAGAACTTTAGACTTCAACTTCTGTATGATTATTCCTCTACCAGATCAATCCTCTTTAATGTATCAGAAGAAAAAATTTTAATCATGAATGCCTGCATCTATGAAATACAGTAAAAATAACCCCTCCTGCCCTCAAACCTTGGAATTTAAATTTTAGAAGTTTAGATCTTGCTTTTCCTCAAGATATCTATCTATAAATGCGCTTTTGTATATGACTTGGAATTAAATGTTTCTCTTTAGTTTTCAAATGAGTTTTATTATCATCTGATAAGTAGGCTAACCTTAGTGCAGGGAATAAATATCTTAATTAACTGATGAGTAGTCAAATCAATCTACAAAATTAAGAGGAGGAGGGCAAAGGGGCAGGAGGGAAGGCTGCCTTCTATGCTGCTTTGTGTAATAATCTAATCAACCAACATTAGCAAAAGTCTCCATGGCTCAGCTCTTCCAACAAAGGTGTTCATTGTAGTGATATCCAGGAATCAACCTCACAAAACCATCTATCCAGGTGGGCTTTGAATTGAGCTCTGTTTCTTCTACTTTAACTTGGTCTCATTCATTTCTTCCTCCCTGGCTACCCATAAAAAGTTGCTCTGGAGAAATGCTCTGGCACCTAAACTCACCCTGTGGAGTACTTTATTCATTGTTTTCTTGTAGTCCTCTTTAAATTGCAGACATTCAAACTTATTAAGCTGTGGCATTCTATTTCTATCTGGGGGTGGGATCTGAGTTAACTGAGTGCTGAGGAACAAACATTGTTAGGGATGTAGAAAGGGCATGATCGGAAGAATAGGGAGATTCTGAGCTAAATTTCAATATCAGCTAATATTCAGTATCAGCTTATCATCATCAGTCACCACCAACATCAATCTAGACCTTGTTAACCTCAGAGATACCATTTACTGGGCATTGACTAGGAGCCAGGCAGTAGGGTAGGCATTTTACAGGAACTCAGGCCTCATTACAATCTGTTGGGGGGCAGATACTGTTATTATTCCCATTTGTATATAAGGAGATTAAAGCCAATAAAGCTTGGACTGGTTCAAGGTCACATTGGCTAAGGACTGCATTGCTTGTTTTACAGGAAAATTGTCTTCTCTCAGAATTCAATCTTTGTGAAGGAAAACAAGCCAGGGGACTATAACAAGATACTCAACACAGAAGTGGGATCTTCCAACACTTCTTTCCCCCAGTGGATTCAGCTTGTTAGTATAGAGGGAAACTCTTTGACTTTTTGAAAGTATCTATTGATTTCCTTGTGTGGGCAAATTTACAACTTATATGCTTCAGATGCCATTGAACCATTCACTGCTTTGTTGCTTTTTCATGGGCAGGAAAGATGTTTGTGAAAGGAAGGCCAAGTGGCATCCTCATTTGGCCTCATTTGTGCAATAGATAACTGTGATCCTGGCACTGAGAAGGATGCCCCAAAGACACTTGAAAGATGAAAGGGCCTATCTTGAAATAAGGTTTGCTGGAAGATCACAACCCAAGCATCTAAAATGTTAGTCCAGAAAAAGGATGGCAAAGAACTACAAGAGTCTTCAAATAGGAATTTCTAATTAGAATTTTAACAGCATGAAATTATCCTTGCTCCACCCTTGGAAACTGCCTTTTCTTATAGGAAGTAGATAAAATTTTCCTATCCCTTGGTTATGGACTTCAAAGATATGCAAGGATCAGTTTTTTTTGTTTTTTTTGTTTTTGTTTTTGTTTTTTTTGTCATTTTGCGCAGCTTTGGTATCTGGGTGTTCCTGCTGAATTCTATAGTCCAAATTCTTGTCTACAGCTCAAGGCTGATCTTAATATAAATGGCAGGTTTGTCCTACCTCAGATGCTTATTAAAATGTCATTCAGCAATTAGCTGAATCAAGGAAAGGAACATAGTACGCTTGTATTCTGTCTCAAAGCTTGCCCATATCTAAGCTGAGAATCTCGGTTTGCTCCCATCACATTGAAGCAGCTGTTGGTTAGGGTGCCTAGGTTATAAATATAGAAGGAGCAAGTGCTGTGCTTTGGAGATATCTGAAGGAAAATAACTTCTGCTACCTTCTGCTAACAGCACCAATCAATTTTGGAAGTGATAAGGATAGATTCCCTGGGGGCTATCAGCTGCTCTGTAACACATCCTGAAATATAAGAATTATATTGAAACGTTGCTATTTCATATAGCACTTTACACACATTTTTAGATTTAACCTTGAAAGTTGAATAGAAAGGGCTATCAAGAAAAAAAAAACTTAGCCCCTACAAAATCCATACTGCATAATGTATGTATCGATAATATTGGTGAGACTTTTTCTTCCTCCAGTGAATTAGAGGGAATCCCTGAGATATTGACATCACACTAAAGGGTTAAGTTTTTAGGGCAAGCATGAAAGAGTTTAATTTTTCTTAGCACCTTGCTTCATCTCTGAAAGTTGCCACAACATGCCTCACTTTGGTAGCACAGCTATGTTGACATCATTTGGGTGTAGAAAAAGTAGTAAAAACAGGGAATCTCCCCTTCTCACTCTCATTAGTGAGTATCATGAAGAAACATAGTAATGGATTTGCATGCTTAGTATTCTAAGGACATTACTTCCAATACTATTCGGATCTTAATTAATAGTAAGCAAATAGAAAAGAAACTTATAAAGAATGTGCTGCATCACTTAAAAATATTTCAAGTACTTTAAATTGGCAAACTAATTTTTCTTTGTTTTTTAGAATTGACAACTACTCCATCAATGCCCAGTTCTTATTAAGTGCATTTTCTACTGGCTCAAGTTCTATCTTTGATTGCTCTTTTCAGAATTCTGCAGTAAGAATCTCAATAAATAAATAAATAAATAAATAAATAAATAAATAAATGCATTGGGCTGACTTCTAGAATGGTTGAGTAAGGATCTCTGAAAATTCACTTCTTCATAAAAGAAATGAAGAAATAAGAACACTTGCAAACAAACAAATAAACAAGTAAAACCAACCAACCAACCAAACAGACAAAAAACCTGTCAAAATCAACTTTTGAAGAACTCTAGAAATAACTAAAGGCTTACAACAATCTGAGGAGTGTTTATTTAAGAAAAATATTGAAACTTTGTAAGAACAATGAGATTTATAGCACTTTAAGATTTATAATTCTTTCCTCTTCCCCAGCCACAGTAGCCTTGAAAACCATCAGGATTACAGTTATGATTGCTGTGAAAACCAGTAGCCTATCAGCCACTGGAAGGGAAAAAATAGGTTTGGAGTTTTCCTAAAGCCTGATCTCCAGAGAATTTCCACTATTTGACTTGTCTGAAAGCTTGCTAAAAAGCTCCATTCTCAGGGCTTGTTTTTATTTGACTTGATTCAGAACTCACTCTGTATGAATAGTGTTATCTTCAAAATACTTGTTGAAAACAATTGGCAGCAAATGTTTAATATTACAGCTGTCTGAGGTGCCATTACCAGTTGGGGCTAACAAGAGGTTGACCAACAAACTTAAATGGAAAAACTGAGGAATGAGACATTTGCAGGGGTCTTTGAAGGGCTCTGACATATTCCTGGGACTCTAAAAAGCCACAGAAATTCTATATAAAAAATCATAGTGAATCCACAGAAGAATTATTGGAGTTAATAAAGAAGTTCAGTAAAGTTGCAGGACACAAGGTCAATACACAAAACTCAGTTGTATACACCAGCAATGGACAAATTGAAAATGATATCAAGAAAGAAATTCTCTCTACAATAGCGCAAAAAGGAATAAAATACTTAGGAGGAATAAATTTCACAAAAGAATTGTGAGATTTGGCACTGAAAACTAAAAACCATTTCAGTGAAGTTAAGAAATACCTAAATAAGTGGGAAGACATTCCATGTTTATAGATTGTAAGAATTAATACTGTTAAAATGGCAATACTCCCCAAATTGGTCTACATATTCAATGCAATCTCTTTCAAATCCAAGCTGCCCTTCTTTGCATAAATGGAAAAGCAAATCCTGAAGTTCATGTGGAAATGCAAGGGGCCCAGAATAACCAAACCAATCTTGAAAAAGCAGAACGAAGTTGTAGGCTTTGCACTTTCTGATTTCAAATCTTCCTATGAATTTATATTAATCGAGATGATATAGTACTGCCATAAAGATAGACAAATAAGACAAGTACATGAAAAATGTAGAATCAAAGGCCTAGGAAAAAACCCTAGCATTTATAATTAATTGATTTTTGCCAAGAGTGCCAATTTAATAAGAAAAGCAGTCTTTTCATCAAATGATGCTGAGACAACTGGATACCCACATGCAATAGAATGAAGTTGTTCTCCCTACTTCACTGATATACAAAAATTAATTTGCAACAGATCATAAATTTAAATGTAAGAACCAAAATTAATTTTTTGTGACATTGGATTAGATATGGTTTCTTAGAAATAACACCAATGGCATAAGCAACAGAAAAAGAAATTGGATGCAATCAAAATTAAAAACTTTTATGCTTCAAAGGACACCATCAATAAAATTAAAAGACAACCCAGATAATGGAGAATATATTTTCAAATCACATATATGATAAGGGTCTAGTATCTAGAATATTTAAAGAACTTTTTACAACTCAACAATAAAAAGAAACATCTAATTTAAAAATGGAAAAAGGATTTGAATAGACCTTCCTCCAAAAAAGATATATAAATAGCCAATAAGCACATTAAAAGATGTTCCACATCATTATTCATTAGGGAAATGTAAGTCAATGCCACATGAGATATCATTTCACATTTATTAGGATGGCTATATCAAAAAGACAAAAATAACAAGTGTTGTGAGGATGTGGAGAAATTGGAACTCTCATACATTGCTGGTGGGAATGCAAAATGGTACAACCATTTTGAGGACAGTTTGGAAGTTCCTCAAAAATTCAAGATAGAGGTACCATATGACCCAGAAATTCCAACTTTAGGTATAGACCCTAAAGAATTAAAAACATATGTTCACATAAAAACTTTTGCATGAATGTTCATAGAATTAGTAACAGCCAAAAGGTGGAAACAACACAAATGTCCCTCAATTGATGAATGGATACACAAAATATGGTATGAACATACAATAGTATTATTTAGCCAAACAAAGAAGTAAATACTTCTATCTTCTACAACATGGATGAATCTTGAATAAGGGAAAGGAGTCCTTCATAAAAGGCTGCATATTGTAGCATTCCGTTTATATGAATTGTCCAGAATCGGCTAATTTATAGAGACAGAGAGATGGGTTAGTTGTTGCTAGGGGCTGGATGAAGGAGGAGGTGGGGAATGGCTGCTAACAGGCATGGGGATTCTTTTTGGGATAATGACAATGTTCTGGAATTAGATAGTGGTGATGTTGCACACCTTTGTGAATATGCTGAAAACACAGAATTGTATACTTTAACAAGATGGATTTTATGGTATGTGCATTATATCTCAGCAAAGCCGTTATTAAATGAAAAAAAAAAAATGAAGGCATTCCCCCAGCTGTTCTCAGGACTTTGTGGATGAATGACTCAGCAGAACTCAGTACTTTTTTATTTTATGTTATTTTATTTATTTATTTATTTATTTTGAGGCAGAGTCTCGCTCTGTCGCCCAGGCTGGAGTGCAGTGGCACGAACTCAGCTCCCTGCAGCCTTGGCCTCCTGGGTTCAAGCTATTATCCTGCCTCAGCCTCCTGAGTAGCTGAGATTACAGGCACCCGCCACCACAACTGGCTAATTTTTGTATTTTTAGTAGAGACAGGGTTTCGCCATGTTGGCCAGGCTGGTCTGGAATTTTTGACCTCAGATGATCCGCCTGTCTTGGCCCCCCAAAGTGCTGGGATTACAGGCGTGAGCCACTGCACCTGGCCATTTCTTTTATTTTTTAAAAAGCAAGACTATTTTGCCACACAGAAAACATATATTAAACAAAATATATTAATCACATATCACTGTTATAATCTAGATAAATAAATAGACTTCTTCACAGACACCATATGGAGATGGGATTCACCTACAAATATAGTCAAAATACTGTTGTAATTTCACATTGAGCTTGGGTTGGCAGAGAAAAAAAGAAGGAGAAGTTAGGGAGAATAATTCAGGCCTGATGATTATCCTCTTGATCAACAACAAAAAGCCTGTCTTAGATTCTTAACCATCTAGTCTGGTTCTCTCTACTGATTATCTTCAACAGATAATAGTTTGTCTGCCAAGTACTGGTAATTATTTTAGATTGTGAGATTTCACTGTGATTAAGCGAGTTAAAATCTGTCTCCCTGGCATCCTAAATAAATCCTATACCTCTCAGAGTTTAAGCAATCTTTTTTTCTTAAGATGGAGAATGGTTAAAAAGAGATTGCTCTCTCCTTGTAAAAAACAACAACCCTACCCCCCGCCCCCACCGCCACCACCAAACACACACACACAAACCCCTCTGACTCTTCTAGCTAGTGTCACAATAAAAGATGACAATCAACAAAAGATTGAGCCTTTTGGCAATGGAGATGGCTTTAAACCTGAACAATTCTGTTGAGGTTTTTGTTGGTCTATCTGTTCCTTTCCAGGTAAACATCTTTGTTTATTTAATGCACACATTTTATTCTAACATTCTAATGCTAATGTTTTATTTCTATCCCCCTGGACCTAAGAATACATTATGAAAAGATAGTATCCTGCCAAGGTTTCTTTTTTTTTTTTTTTTTTTTTGAGATGGAGTCTTGCTCTGTCACCAGGCTGGAGTGCAGTGGTGTGATCTCGGCTCACTGCAACCTCCACCTCCTGAGTTCAAGTGGTTGTCCTGCCTCAGCCTCCCAAGTAGCTGGGACTACAGGTGTATATCACCACGCCCAGCTAATTTTTGTATTTTCATCACTGAAAAGGAGGCACACAAGAAATTTCAAGTTGGAGTTTCATGATTTTTGTTTTTAGTGTGTTCATAGGCATAAATATTTATATTTTGCTCTGCATTTACTAACTTCAATCTTGCATGCTTATATAATCTTGATATAACCAAGGTGGTACACCTGAGGAAATGTAATTGTAAAATTGGATTGTCATTTAAATGTTCCATGGAAGCAAACTAAGGATATTATTCATCTTATGGATTGACAAGTTATTTCGGGGAGAGGTTGAAACATAGATCAAGCAAAACTCTTCCCCTTGGTGAACCTCTTTTGGCCACTTGACAATTTTTCTACTTTGGACATAATTATCATAGGTTTGTAACAAGAAGGCAAAGAGGAAGGCTTTGAACTGTCATCTGCAAACTGAATTATCTGATGTCATTTATACATCTTATGCAATCTGGGGGCAGAACTTGTTTATTTAGATCTGATTTATACTGTGGAATTCTCATGTGGATATGAATATGGTAATATTGAAGGGTAATTTAGATTTTCTGTTGCTATTTCCTAGTGACTAGTTTTGCAAAAGAATGCATATAAATTAGAAATTAGAAGGAACCATGTCTTTAGAATTTTGTACTTATATTAGTGATGGAAGCAGCCTGGCATTGTTAAAAAACAATTGAAGGATCTGAAAATGTTTCCAAATAAAGTGGAAAGGTATTGTCCCAGTCCTTCTCAGTGACATGACTCCTAAAAGAATAAATTAGTAGGAAATTGGGACTGGCTTAATTTTGGAAGAGTTACATCCAAAATGGAAGTGAGTTTTTAGGTCTTGGTCAGAATCTACTTAATCTCTGAAAGTTTTGGGAATTAAATCCAGAAATTTCAGGGAAATAGACCCTCAGCATGCTAGCATGCATGGCAGCACCCTCATGTCCCATGCATGGTGGACATCATGAATGAAACAGGACAAATTTTCGTGCTAAACCCTAAGACAAAGTATGATAGCCAGCCTCCAAGATCTTCCCCAATGATCCTAGCCTCTCTTGTGTATCCATACTCTTGTATAGTTCCATCCCATATTGTATGAGGCTGGCTTGTTTGACCAATAGAGTCCTGCAGAAATGACTGTGTGTGACTTCCAAGGCTAAGTCATAAAAGATATCATGACTACTGCCTTGCTCTTGTGGATCGTGTCCTCTGGGGGAAGCCAGTTTCCATGTCAGGAAGACCCTTAAGCAACCCTGTGGAGAAACTCACATGGTAAGGCCAACTGCTAACAGCCAATACCAACTTACCAGTCACCTGAGTGAACCATCTTGGAAGTAGATCCGTCAGCCCTAATCATGCCTTTAACTGATGGCAACCTCATGAGGATCCTAGAACCAGAGCCTCTCAGCCAAGCTTCTCCTAATTTCCTGACCTATAGAAACTACAAGAGGTTATAAATGTGTATTGTTTTAAGCTGCTAAATTTGAAGATAATTTGTTACATTGCAATAGATATCTAATGCGTAGTGTTTGAAAGGTGATTCCCGGAAGTTTAAATGAGTGAGGAAAATGAGACAGGGAAGACAGAAGTCAGTATGTTGATGAATGAGTTACTGCTGTGGACAAATGGGTTCAATCCCACTGGGGATCCTGCGATCGTTGTATAGGATGCACCTGAGAACAATGCCCATGAAGGAAGGGGACGCTTGCTTATTTTCCCAGTGATTCCCATTTCTTCACTGGATAAAGTTTTCCTCTGGAAGCATTAAATCCTTAGTACTTGCAGGCTGCCTTGCCCTTGGGTTTCCAAGGAATCAGAAAATCCTTAGCCGGAAGAGCAGAAAGTTGCAGGTGGTGGAAACAGGAAGCTACCCTAATGCAAAAGAACTGTCCATAGAGCCCAGAATTGAGCTCAGGGGTGAGTTGGACTTAGTGAAGGATGGGTTGGATGATGGGTGGCACTTGGGTAATGCCTGCCACATAGCTTCATAGACTTTGTCATTGCCACACTTTGAGAAGGCACTCCCAATCAATTAGAGTTAGGGTTTGAGATAATGTTCATTTGTCTTCTTCAGTTGATAATGTACTCCCCACTCTTTTTTCTGGCCCCTCCACTCAACACCACTTTCCACCTGGTGAATTCTCGTTTAATTCACAAAGGTCAAAGGGTACCCACTCCATGAACCTTTCCTAATTATGCCTCCTTAGCCTGGCTAAGTTAGCTTCCCTTTCTTCTGATTCTCTGTTTTCAATAGTTACATGGATTTTCACTGTTTCTTGATGTGTTTGTCTCCCACCTGTGGGTGAGCTTTTGCTCATCTTTGTATTCTGAATGTCTGGTATGTATTAGGCCCTCAAAAAATGTCAGCTGCTGGTCATAGGTGGAAGCTAAGAAAAGCTGATCTCATAGAAGCAAAAAGTAGAACAGAGAATACTGGAGGCTGGGAAGGGTAGGGGGAAGGGAGGGAAAGGGAGCCATTTGCTAAAGTGGCAAAATGACAGCTAGCTAGGAGGAATTAGTTCTAGTGTTCTATAGCACTGTAGGATGACTAGAGTTAACAATAATATATAGTTTCAAATAGCTGGAAGGAGGATATTGAATGTTCCTAACACAAAGAAATGATAAATATTAAAGATGATGGATATGCTAATTACCCTGTTATGATCACTACACATTATATGAATTGAAACACTATGTATCCCATAAATTTGTATAATTATTATATGTCAATTAAACAGAGGAAAAAATTTAAGAAAGAAAAAAATGAGCTGAAAGCAAAACTAGAGGATTCGGGGAAATGTCTAAACCGCAGTGTTCTACAATATTCTCTCAGTTTATTTTCCCTACAGAGGTACTCATAGATGTTTTATTATGGTTAAAAGAAAACTATTTACGTCCTTCAGGATTACCGGGATTTCTCTGTATAGCAGTAAGCCAAATGAGAATGAAGATTTGCCAAACTGACCAGGTTTGAGAAGATGTAATGTTAAGCCTCAGGCCATCCAATAACTGAATTAACTTACCATATGTACTTTTCAATCTGTTCTATCTTATCTTGGTAGAGAAACTTTTGCACTTAAAAAAAAAAAAGATTCTCCAAGGCAAAGGCACGAAATGGATATGTTGCCATGTTAACTGTGGTGCATGAGATTTGGTTCCTATTAAAGTTCGAAGAATGAGGTTTACATCTGAAGGGAAAAAGTGACCAGCACCATTTCAGAGCTGGCATTGTTTCTAAAAGTGCCCAGGGAACAATCCCATCCCCAAACGTTAACAGATGTCATTCTCTTGTCCTGGATTGACCTGGGGCCCTTACCCATGGTTCACTTGTGATTTAACCAGCGTGGATTAAGTTATCTTTCCCTTCAGGGCAGGACAAGCAGAGAGAAGTTTCATTTTGGCTTATTTTGTTTTGTTTTTACCCCCCTCTGAGCCATTCCATGGCTTACGTTGGGTGCATTGAACAGTTGCTGGACCCGGAGAATCCCTTGTTCTCAGATGCCAAGAGTTAAATGGATTCAGTGCATTGTCCAGGGGGCGTTATGAAAGGTGCTAACAGATGCGGATTTCAGCTTTGTCATTAAAATGCTTCTCAAACGCCACCTGATGTCCCTGGGTTAGAGGTTTTCTTTCAGCCTTTTCTCATTACATTTTAGCTCTGTTTTGTGAACTAAACCTTTGAAGAAACTTGAGAGCTATTTTGGAAACCCAAGAATTAGAAAACATGAAATGTCTATAGCTCTGAAATATGCATGTGACCTTATTCCCCATGCCTGTGGTGCAGGGAAGGCAAAAGCAGATGCTAAGTGTTTTTCTGTGCTCTGAAAATATCATATTCCTTAAAAAATTTGCCATTAATTATATTATAATGATCTATACACAATAGTTTCCACTGCAGTCTTTGTAGAAAATCCTTAAAATTGGGTGCTAAAAAGATTCATACCATGTTTGGATCATAATAATGTCTGGAACTTTTGAATGCTTTTATTTTTCCTAAAGGTGTACATAATAAATCTAATAATAAGCACCCAAATGCTCTTTCTTCTTTTTTTTGAGACGGAGTCTCGCTCTGTCGCCCAGGCTGGAGTGCAGTGGCGTGATCTCGGCTCACTGCAAGCTCCGCCTCCCGGGTTCACGCCATTCTCCTGCCTCAGCCTCCCGAGTAGCTGGGACTACAGGCACATGCCACCACGCCCGGCTAATTTTTTGTATTTTGTTTAGTAGAGATGGGGTTTCACCATGTTAGCCAGGATGGTCTCGATCTCCTGACCTTGTGATTCGCCTGCCTCAGCCTCCCAAATTTCTTTCTTCTTATAGTTACCTGTAGTAAAGACAAAGACTAAATGCCAGTATCAGGCTCAGGATTTACATTATTAGAAGTGGTTTGGGACCCATCTAACTGCAAGTAAAATAGAAATCTTTTAATTCAGCTGATTTCATTTCACTTCCGCTCTAGTGGCACAATCGAGTTTTGCTGGGGTCTGATTCAATTAGGATTGTAAGCAATTTCTGGCTATTCACAGCAGAAAAGCAGTGTCATGTGTATCTCTGAGGATGCCCTTTACACAAATAATCCCGCTTTCACCAATTAGGAAATGACCTATTATAGGCCTGAAATGTCAAGGATATGTCTAGTATTTGTTGGCCAAGCATCCCATCTCCTTTCCTTGGAGAACCACCCATTTCCCACTCCCACCCTCCTCACTACCCTAAGCCCTAGATGGGGATAATTCTATTTTGAGGGTCCAGGGGTGCGTTCAAGACTCAGGCCAAGCCAATTCAGGATCAATTTTCCCTGATTGCAGTGATTTGGTTCAGGGATGGGCACCTGTATTAAATTAGGCCCATCAAGAGCTTTCCGAGGAGTTTTGCTGGAATTATCAGACAAGAGTTCCACTTGTCTTCAGACTGAGATTTTAAGAAACTTTTCTATTCAGAATTGTAAGTGGCCACTTTTGGCACCAAATGGAGAGAACCCACCATCAAAATTAAGAAATCCAGAGGAGAGAGGAGCCAAGGAAAGGTGAGAGAGTTATTTCGAGGAACTGACTTTAGCCTTCCCTATTATATGAGCCAATAAGTCCTCCTTTCATTGTTGTTTTGGCTCTAGAAGTTGGAATCCAAACTAATATACAGAACTACCTTGGAGATCCTTGGCAGGGTGACTGGAGTGTGACCTCCTGTAGATGTGACACGGTCCTGGGAGGTGAGGCGGGGGTTTCCACAAAGACATGACCTGCTCTGGCTGTCACTCCATTTTTTTGACTTGAATACCCTAATTTTAGGCAGTTTTTTTTTGTTTGTTTGTTTTCATTTTTGCCCATTTTTGGGGGATGGAGGAAGCCAGAATGAATGCAGGACAGGTACATGAATTCTCATCCTTGCTCTGCACTAACCCGTGACCTTGTGCAAATCCTTTCCAGTGCCACAGCCACTGGCTTCCCCTCTGTGGATTGCAGTTTCTTTGATGTTGAACCTATGTTGGTAAAGTTTAAACTCTTCTGAGGCACCCTCGCATTTCTGGGAGGAATTCACCTTAGGAAATAGAGATCAAGTCATCCCAATTCCGGCTCTTTACCACATTTCCCTCCCTGTTCAACCTGCAAGTAATCTTTTACCTATTTTATGTTTAAGATTGCACTTGAAAAAGAAAAAAAAAGTCCCTTTTTAAAAAATGTTTGAAAACCACTGAAGAGGTCTCTAACCTTCCTTTCAGCTTGTTTTGCTGACGTCGTCAAGATACTAGTCCCTGAGAACATAATGTTGAAGGAGTCAGAGCCTGGTCTGCACCTGAGCTGGGCTAAGCCTCTTTATAGATCCTCAGGCCCTATTGATACAATGAGCCAAAGGCATTATGTTGCCCTTTTCCCTTTTTAAATGGTGGGTTTGCTTTCTCGGTAATTCTAAGGATATTTAAATCCCTGACCTTCTTTCCCAAAAGGATCTATTTGATAAATAGTGTATTGTATTTATTTCTTATTAAGGTGAATGGTTTACACAATTTAAAAATTATATAAATAGTACTTGCTCGTTATAGAGATTTTTAAAAATCAGAAATTAAGAAAAAAAAAATCCATAGTCTCATTATCCAAAGACAAGCCAGTCTTCTGCTGAAGTCTCCCTGATAGCTTTCCACTGCCTTTGGGAGCAAATTTCCTTGCCTGGGGCTGACCCAGCATAGTTATAACCCTTGCCCATTCCCCTTTTGCATTTAATGTCTTCTCTGACTTCTTTTAGTCCACTGAAAGGGCTCACTTGCTTTTACCACTAGACCTTTGTGCCTCCTGTTACCACCTTCTCCATCTTGCTGGTTCCTCCTTGAGTTGCAGATCTCAGCTGAGACGGCTCTACCTCTGGGAAAACTTTTTTCCCAACAGGGGCTCTGATAGACACTTGCTCTCAAAATATCTTCTCTTTTCCTGAGCATTTACCACAAGTTGGTATTGTTACTGGTTTATTTACCTATGTCTCCTCTGTAGCTCCATGATAAGAAAAACTAGTTGAATTGTTTTCCCCATTATTACTGCCAGTGCTTAGTCCTCATCTGATACAGTTACTCAGTGTAGATTGGCTTAATGAATCAGTGTTGTTTAACCACTGAATTGTTCAGTATATTTCTTTTGTCTTATTTTCCTTATTATTTTTAAACATAGTTTGTGCCAACCGTTGAAGTGTTGGTTGTGCTCTGGATGTTCTGTTAAACAATTCGTGCAGCATGTGAGAGCCTTATCTCCTTCTCAATTGTCTCTTCCATGCTAAGGCATTAATATTATTTATGTGCCCCCTTCTCTGTGCCAGACACTGTGCTGGGTGCTTGTGCATACACGAGCTCTGGTGTATCATCTAGGGCAATGCAGAAGAGGGAGACTTTATCGTTCTCATCTCTACATTAGAAATTGGAGCCTGTTAGAAGTTAAGTAACTTACCTAAGGACACCCAATTGTCGAGCGTCTATATTGAGATCTGAACTGGGATTCAGATGTTTCTGAATTAAAGGTATCACTTTACCTCTTGTCTTTTTTTCATTCAGGTTGCTATAACAACATACCATAACCTGGGTGGCTTATAACCAATGAAAAGTTATTTTTCATAGTTCTGGAGACTAGAACGTCCAAGATCAAGACACCTGCAGATTTGGTGTCTCATGCCGGCTTTCTGGTTTCTAGATGGTTCCTTCTTGCTGTGTCCTCACATGGTGGAAGGGGCAAGGTGACTCTCTGGAGTTTCTTTTATAAGAACACTAATCCCATTCATGATAGTAGAGCCCTTTTAACATATTTTGGGGAAACATAACATTTAAAATATACCACCCCTTTGTTTCTTGGCCTGTGAACTCAGGCCAATCTAAAAGGAAGTTTTGTTGGTCTCTATTGAAGTTTTCACTGGGCCGCAAAGTAAAGAACTTTAAAAAAGTAACATCTTCTCCTAATTCAATCTGCTAACCAGAGGGTAAAGTGACATAGTACAAATGCAATCATAGGTAAAAGATTAACCTATTTTAATATGGAAGGTCTTTTGTTGTTGCTGCTTTGGAGGAGTTGACTTAGCCCATCTGGGAATGAGGTACCTTCCTGATATGCCAAGTAAATACTTCCTCTCACTGGCAAGAGGTAGAAATGAAAGAATTCTATTTTAAAGATCAAGCCTTCCCTGTCCTCAAGGAAGTGACAACCAAATTTTTGCTTGACACATTTGGATTCTGTTTTAAATGAGGCACTGAAGGTTTCTAGTAGGCCAAAAAAGAAAACAGGATTAGGGGGTGGTGGATAGTAGAATGGTAGTCTGTGTGTGTGTGTTGGGAGAGGTGGCAGGGAAGCACAAAGAAAGGAAACTAAAGCCTGTCGCTCTGGAAAGAAGGGATTCGAGGTGACTAGGCTCTGCTTAGAAGGTGCCTGGTGAAGTACCCTGAGAAGAAGCACTGGGTCGAGAATTTATCAATACACTTATACGAATTTAGAAAATAAGCATGAACTCTGCAAGAGCTCCGCCCAATTGACAATCCAATTTTCACACCAGGGTTCTCTAATTACTCTTAGCAATGACTGTCTCACATGAACAACAAGTGGGCCCAAGCCACAAGGCCTTTTTCTACCCTCATCTGAGGACATGGAGGAAGGTACGTGTACCTTCCCGCATTGTTACCAAGCTACTATAGATTTGAAGGGGCCCTTTGAAGCGGGATGGAGGTGAGCACTTTCTATGTGTGGAATGGGGCTGAGCACTGGGGAGGTATGTCTCTGTATTAGTCAGGGTTCCCCAGAAAGACAGAGCCAATAGGATATATAGATATAGATATAGATATATAGATATCTATATCTATATCTATATATCTCTCTCTCTATATATATAGAGAGAGATGGGGAGATGGGGATATAAGTAGAGAGGTAGGGAGATAAGTAGGTAGAGAGGTAGGGAGATAAGTAGGTAGAGAGGTAGGGAGATAAGTAGGTAGACAGGTAGGGAGATAAGTAGGTAGAGAGGCAGGGAGATAGGTAGGGAAAGAAATATACATAGATGAGTGTGGATTTATTAGGGGAATTGGCTCATGCAATTATAGAGGCTGAGATATTCCATGACAGGTCATCTGCAAGCTGGAGACCCTGGAATGGTAGCAGATTGGCTCAGTCTGAGTCCAAAGGCCTTAGAACTAGGGAAGCTGATGGTGTAACTCTCAGCCAAGGCCAGAGGCCTGAGAACCCAGTGGGCTGCTGGTGTAAGTCCTGGAGTCCAAAGGCTGGGGAGCCTGAAGTTGTTATCCAGGAACAGAAGAGGAGGACTATATCCCTGGCCAGCAGACAGATCGACACATTTGCCTTTTCTCTGTTTTTGTTCTCTCCAGGCACCCAGTAGATTGGATGGTGCCTGCCCACACTGAAAGCTATCTGGGATTGTACGCATTAGTTCCCCACTTACCTGCTGTTTCAACCTGCAGATTTATATCATAGTGACTGGCACAGTGCCTAGAGCTTCATTTAATTTATTGAATGGATTAATAAATTTGTGCATGTATGCATGCATAAAAAGCAAAAAGTTATTCATCTATGAATACCATGATGAAACTGAGAAGCTTAGAATACTGTAGCGTGAAGGGTTATTATCTCTTATCTGAGAAGTACCCTAAATATTAATACAACACTGAGAACCAACATAGTGAACTGCCTCTCAATCCCTAGCAGTAAGGGGGGTGTTCCGTGTAACTGAGCCAAGTCAGTTCTCTTGGTCAGGCAATGCACAGGGAGAGCCTGTCCTAGGTGGCCTCTGCAAGAGTGACAGACTCACTTCTCACTGCTGGGACATTCCATGTACTGCTTCAATCCCCTATTTGAGTTATTAAACTTAGGCAACCTTAGACAGTATCTAGCCTGGCCTCCCATTTAAAGAATGAGTATATGGGGAGTGAGGTGATGTTACCAGTCTCCTAGCTAGAACCAAAATCCCTTTATCTTGCCTTTTCAGAATCCTTTCTCTATGACTTCTCCTTTCCTCTAAATCGGACTCGTATGTTTCAATGCTTTATGGGAACCTAGGAGGAAACATACATGAGAGAAGCTGTCATATATATGACAATAGGGAGTAGTGGTGAGTATGACAAACTACAGCACATGCCCCATGTAAAGGACAGACCTACATTTCAGCTCTAAGTGTTGCATAAGGGAGGACGTGTGCAGTGTGGACAAACCTGTTCCTTTTAGAAAAGTCTAAAATCTGAATATTTATGTGAAAAATTTCAACTTTTACATTTTGGCAGCAAAGTTTTAAAAAACTTTAAAATACCCTATGGGCAGAATAGAACATGTATTCAAGACCTGCCAATGGGCTTTCACTGGTGACTTCTGTTCTATACCTTCCACTGAACTTGACCACAGAGCAAGGATATACAGGTGTAAGTGGTGTGTCAAGCCATCAGATAGTAGTGACCCTCTCTTTACCAATGTCTGAAGGTAACCTTCTTTTAAAACATATATATTTGTGTGAATTTAAAGTTCTCACTCTTGTGCTACTGTCAGTCTCTTTGCACTTTATTGAGTTGTATTTAGGGTATGTAGGCTACTCTTAAATTTAAGGTATTTAGGGTATTCCTCAGAAAAAGATGCAGTCACATTTATGTCCCTTAGCAAGCTGCAGAGTTAGTGGTCAGGAACACAATCTCTGGAAACTTTCTGCCTGGGTATGTGAACTTAGGCAAATTACTCAATCTCTCCATGCCTTTGTTTCTTTATGTGTGAAACGAAGGTAATAACAGTAGTGCCTACTTTGTAGTGTTGTCACAAGGAGAAGCTAAGCTATACATAAATTGCATTAGAATAGTGCCAGGTAGTACCTAGGAAGCACACAGTGATTTTTGCTGTTACTTGGATTAGTTTGTTAGTACTGCTAGTGAATTGTTCTTTTCCTTGAATCTATCCACGGATTGTGTCCTTCATATGGATAATAGCTGAACAGATGTATGTACTGCTTTTTACAACATGTAGGCAGATAGGGGCTGAGAATAGTTAAACATAATCCCCTGGTCTTTTCATTTGGATATCCTCTTTTGGGGATCAGGAAGCCATCAGGCTGTGGAGACCTTGGCAAAATAGAAGGAATAGAATTGGGGTGGGGTTGAGAACCTGCTGAGTTGGCTTCTGAAGTTCTGAGATAGGGCTCAGGATGGTTTTAAACTGGGATCTCTTTTAAGCTAGACTACTTCTGACCTTATCACCAATATGCCATTAAAACCAGCAACCTCTGTTGCTCTGATTGGCTATTGGGCTATTCAATGTTCTTAGAATTTCTACCAAGTTTTAATATCCTTGGTGTCATTTTCTAATACTTCAGCTTTTTATTAACTTAAACTACATTATTGAATTTAGTAATTATCTTGGTCATTATCTTGTAATACACATATGTCATCTTAAAGCATATGTTTTTCTAGCTGATGGAACAGGCTGGAACCTCTCATGCAGGTGGAAAAACAAACCCTTTCTATATAGACAGGGAGGTGTCCAGAAACAAATCATGTAGTTTCTTGTTTGTTTCTCAGCAATGCAAATTGCAGGCGTATGATAGCTGTCATGCAACATAATGGTGGGAGGACAAGTTCAGGATCTGATTTCATAAACATTTCAAAGAGTTGTACTGTGTGTCTCCTGACCTGCATCATTCCTTTAACTTGAGGCCACCTTGCCATGTGCAGAAACCCTCTCAGGAAATGAGATGAGTACATCTCTGCAGGTGGCAGGCAGGTGTAATAGGAAAGGAATGTGGAGACTTAACGTTGAGTTTCTGTGATGTGGAAATCACTGCAGTTTCTCTTTGAGCTGTCGGAGAGGCAATGGTGGATTTGTAATGAGAGAGCTCCTCCTCTTTAAGAAGGGTTCTCTTTCATTATTCTTTTTTCTTGTTCTTCTTTTCCTTTTTAGGGAGAGAACTCTATAGAGGGTGGTGTCAGAAATTTGCTGGGGCCTGTTCTTCAGACCCACCCACCTCCCAGACAGACATTTATGAGACAGAAAGAAGATGATACAGAGAGTCTAGTTGATGTACAAATGATGGAAGGGATGTGATCATTTCCTGGAGTAGAGGAAATCTTGATAGGAGGACTGTGACAGATACCCACAGCTGATCTCCACTGCCTGTTCTTAGAAACTCATTTAGTGGTGGACTGTGCAAGATAAGGCTGTCCATGCTGACCCTTTTGGGTTTACTTCCAACGTCATCTATGTCTTATCACTCTTGTTTCTTGGTCAGGCCTTTCTCTTGCCATAAAAGCCTTAGGGGGACCTAAACTCCATTTATCTACAATTCTGCTTATTAGCATCATGAGTTTATTGCCCTCTTATGCCTGGAGTTAAATGGGTTTTTTGAACTCTCTTCTAAAAGTCAAGTCATCCTTCTGAATCTCATCTCTGATTAGTAGAACATAAACTTTATTTCTCTATTTTGATTTTCTTTTTCTTGAACCATGACTTCCCCCTTTTGATTGGAACAGAAATGACTTGATTATATTCTTTCCCCCTCCAGAAATTGTATCAAAATGAGAGACATCGTGGGCTGTTTCTTGAGCTGTTCCTTGCATAATGTCTTCTTGATAGGCCAATTACAGTGAACAAAACATTTTAGATGACATCTAACTGGAAACTTGTGAACTACATTGTCACTTTGATTTCTGTTCTATCACTTATTATTGTATTTTTCCCTATTTTAGCTATAATCTTCCATGTGGTTTTTAATTCAGCCCAGGTTCTGAAACTTAAAAATGTGTTTGTGTGGCCAATATGTTACACCAGAATGGTCTCTTTTTATTCACAGTAAATGTGGGGCTTGGTTTACATGTGTTTGTACCAATTCTTGTTCCTAAAACTCAAAGCCCTTTGCATTTTTGTGGATATTACTAAAGAAGTTATTCATACACTGGTATTGCCATGATTAATACACACTCCATTTTGTGGCTTATTGCATCTCTGACTGTAGATGAAAAATTCTTGGTAGCTATGCATTCTATTTGAAGTTGTGATAAGAACTGACTTTTATGTTTACTCCTGATAAAGGAATTTTTTAAGATGTCTACTTACTGATGCAGCATTGGAAATCCTTTATAAGCTGAAAGGAAAATAACATCCCCTTGGCATCTTGGCTCCCGTGTCTGGAAAGTCTCTACCTAAGGCCTTCAAGCAGCAAGTGTGGCAACATTGCCATCCAATAGAACTTTCTGCAATCCTGGAAATGTTCTATTCATAGCTAGTAGCCACATGTGGCTATTAAAATTTGGCTAGTGTGCCTGAAAAACTCAAGTTTTTATTTCATTTTATTTCATTAATTTGAATTTAAATACTCACATGTATCTAATAGCTATCTTATTGGACTAGGTATAATCAGGAACAGGAAAAAGTTGATTATTGAGGCTTCTATTAAGTTTGTAAACTTTTCCCTTGTTCTCTCTTGTGTTTAAGTTTGCCCTGAAAAATTAGTAATAGTTATAAAATTTTTGAGTCCTTATTATGTGCTACATGTTTTAACATGCATTATTTCATGTAATCTTCATTTCAGACTACAAGGGAGCTACTACTTCATTGTTGTTAAAATGGAGACAAAGAGAAAGGAAGTAACTTGCCCAAGGTTACACAGGGAGTTGGAGTTATAGCCTGAGGCCAAGAGACCCCATATGGGTGCTTTTATCTCTCTACCAGTGCCTCAGTCTGTTTGGGCTGGCATCACTAATTACGACCAACTAGGTCATTTATAAACAATAGGCATTTATTCTCACAGTTCTGGAGCCCGGGAGGTCCAAGATCAAGGCGCCAGCAGATTCAGTGTGTGGTGAAGGTTTGCATTTTCCTTTCAAGATGGCACCTTGTTGTGTCCTCACCTGTTGGAAGGGACAAACAGACTCCCTCAAGCCTCTTTTATAAGGGCACCAATCCCATTCCATGAGGGTTAGGATGTCCTTTTTGGGGGAGTGGGGTATGCAATTCAACCCACAATAGGAGCCTGTTTTTTTCTGTTAGGAATGGAACTTTCTTGCATTCTGAGAATGCAGAAATCTTGGGTAATTTTACATTGAGATTTTCTGGAAGAAGAGTAGTATAATGGAAAAAGTACCACATTGGAAATCAGGAGGGCTGGATTTGAATCATGAGGGTGTTTTAGTCCCTCCATTCCTTGGTTTTCCCATCTGTGAAATGGGGATAACAACAGCAGTAGACTGGTGTCCCCCTTCTTGCCTCTTTTTCTGGCAGGCCTTGCTAAATGAGTGACGAATGGAGGCTGTGGCCAGCACAAAGCCATTTCCTCCACAGGCTGAGCCTGCCAGTAATGCCTGTGGCTCTTTCTCCCATATCTCTTGTCCCCACAGCAGGTCTCAGGGCACAGCCCTTCTTGAAAGTTCAGGAGAAGATGGGAAGATGGTGGCAGAAGTCAGCATGACATCGTATACCCATTGTTTTTCAAGACTCCCAAGGATATGCTGGTATTTTATGTTGGGTACTACTGGTAGGAAGGAAGTGGCAGGGGTGGTGGCACCCCCATGTAGCATGATGCTGGAGAGGAGGCTGAGCAGCTGAATGCCCCTTTCTGGGTCCAGCTCTGCAGTCACCAGCTATGTGGACGAGGTGGACTCACCTCCTCTCGGAGTCCCAATCGTTTCCTCTGTTGCCAAAGCAGAATTAGATTCTGTGTTCCCTCGGCTCTTTTCTGCCCTTCCTAACTTTCTCTTGAGGGATGCAGAATTAAGCCAAAGACCAGTGGGGCCTTTAAAAGGTTTTGCTTATTTGTTTAGCCCACACTCATTTTCACCTTTCTCAGACTTAGGTTTGCTTTGGAAGCATGGAAGTAAAGTTTAACCTCAGATGAGCAGCTTAACACGGGTACCTCCTCAGAAGTTAGGGAGTTAGATGTGGATCAAAGCTGCTCACCTTCCCAGTGTCCACAGGCTTGAAAGCTCAAATACACCCTGCCACTGATATCGAGAAAGTCTGGCAGTAATTCTTCTAAATATCTCTTATTCCGTGGTCTTGCAATGAGTGGCAGTGTGTGTCCTTCCTTCTGTCCTCTGTGCCTTAGTCTTCCAGTAGGGCTCCTGGGCTCATTGACTCAGGTCTTGTGCTGTTCTTTTTCCTGTGTGAGGTTTATCAAATAGGAAAACACAGGAGGTAATCAGGCAAGTAAAGATGAAATTAGGGCTGCATCCATTCTTGTCTCCAGATTAGCTGTGTCCCAAATTATACACAGAGATGGAATCCTGACTTTTATAAAATTTATCTGGTATTAGGAAGACAGAAACAAAAGAAGATGCCACCATTGTAAACAATAGCTAGCTATCATGCTGTGAGCAGACTTGCTTAGGTTGTTGGAAGATGATTACTTGCTTCTATTACTATAAGTTGGCTTTTCAAGAAACTGCTTCGTTTAGTAGTATGCAGTGATTTGAGGAATGTGTTTTGTAAGTGATTCTCTTTTAAGTGGACATCTCAACTCATGATGCAGCTGTTCTTCTAAATAGTTTGCTATTGTCAATATTGCTGCAGTGAACATATGCATACATGCATCTCTGTAATAGAATGATTTATGTTCCTTTGGGTATATACACCCAGTAATGGGATTGCTGGGTCAAATGGTATTTCTGGTTCTAGATCTCAGAGGAATCACTACGCTGTCTTCCACAATGGTTGAACTCATAAGTGGGAGCTGAATAGTGAGAACACACAGACACAGGGAGGGGAACAACACACACTGGGGCCTGTTGGCAGTTGGGGTGGAGGGAGGGAGAGCATTAGGAAAAACAGCTAATGCATGCTGGGCTCAATACTTAGGTGGTGCATTGATAGGTGCAGCAAACCACCATGGAACCCATTTACCTGTGTAACAAATCTGCATATCCTGCACATGTACCCCAGAACTTCAAAATTACAATTTAAAAAAATTGCTTATGGTATATACTAGCTTTGCCCCTTGCTTAGAATTCTGAAGGGAAAATTTATCTTCCAATTATGAATATGCCAATTTTCTAAAAATGTACAATAACTTCACAGAGGAGCTTAATGAGTGTTTAATATTCAGCACTGGATTAGATTACATTTCCATGGGAATAACAGAAAAATCCCCAAATAGCAGAGGGTTAAAGAAGGTAGAAGTGAATTTCTTTCATACATTTAAGAAGCTAGAGGCAGTCTACCCAGGGATGGCATGGTCTGTGGCATAAGAGAACAAGATTTCTTCTATCTTACTTATCTTGTCACATGTGTTTTTCTTTCCCATATATGTCATGGTCTAGGATGGCTGCTTACCTCCAGCCATTACATCTACATTCTAACCAGCAGTAAAGAGCAAGGAGTGGCAAAGGGTACTCTCCCGTCCTCTAAGTGAACTTCCTAAAAGTTACGTGGCCGGGTGCGGTGGCTCATGCCTAAATCTCAGCACTTTGGGAGGCTGAGGCGGACGGATCACGAGGTCAGGAGTTCGAGATCAGCCTGGCCAATATGGTGACACCCCGTCGCTACTCCAAATACAAAAGTTAGCCGGGCGTGGTGGTGTGCACCTGTAATCCTAGCTACTCGGGAAGCTGAGGCAGAAGAATTGCTTGAACCCAGGAGGTGGAGGTTGCAGTGAGCCAAGAACATGCCACTGCACTCCAGCCTGGGCAACAGAGCAAGTCTCCATCTCTTCAATTATATGCTCATTCATATCATTATCTGATGACCTTCTTTTTTCTCCACTAGACTGTAAGTTTCTTGAATGTAGAGATTATGCCCGTGTTTTCACTGTCAAACCTACTGTGGCTACCAGTGCTCAGCATATGATGAGCACTTAATAATATATGTAAGAAGAATGAATGAATGTAAAAAGAATGAATGAATGTATCAGTAGGCTGCTATTAGCTCCATAGTAACTTCAGTCTCCATATTAATGAGAATAATTTTTCTTTTACTAATTAGTTTGTTTACAGGTTGTCTTTGTTCATTTTCTGCTGCCATGACAGAATACCACAGACGGGGTAATTTATAAATAATAGAACTTTATTTGGCTCACAGTTCTGGATGCTGGGAAGTCCAAGAGCACGGTGCTGGCATCTGGGTCATCTCATGGTGGAAGATGGAAGGACAAATCAGCACACCAGACAGAGAAAGAAAATCAGGTTGATTCTTTTATAAGGAGCCCAATCCTGAGATAATTAACCCACCTGAGTGATAAAGACATCAATCCATTCAGGAGGGCAGAGTTGATAATGGAAACAGGAGAATCCTTCTGTTTCTACCTGTACAAATGGCTTTACACTCCATGTGTGAGTTTTCTCATTTAGAGATGTGGATAGTAGGGGAACCTGTCTTTGAGTTACGTGTTGGTTTGGATAGGCCATGCTGCACTAACAAATCTTCCCAAAACACAGGTGCTCAATACCACAGAAGTTTATTTCTCATCAACACAAAATCTGCTGTGAGCCAGGTGACTCCCCAGGGCAACTACTACCCATTCACTGACTTACCAGTCATCTAGGTCACCTCAAACTTGTGACATGCATTAAAGCCACTTTACCGCAGTGCTTTAAGGAAAGCAAGAGAGAGCTTGGGAGAAGGGGGATCATTATTCGCCCCCCAGCTCTTAAGTGCTTCAGATAGGAAGGGACAGATGTCACAGCCACTCACAGCCCACTGGTCAGAACTAGTCACATGGCCTTACCTGACTGCAAGAGGGCAAGACCATGTGCGAGCGCACACACGAGTAGGAAATGAATCAGCCATGGCGTAACTGTCACGATTCAATATTTGACGATGATGATGACATTCTGAGAGATGTTTCCTTGAGAGCAGAAGTTTTATTTCTCCTTATCCCTCACCCCTTCCTCCCTCTCCACAAACAAACAGGTAGTAATCAGTACATGTTTAATACCCTCTAAATGTCTGCTGAATAATAGAACACAAGGGGGAAAAACAGCCGCATTCAATAAATGATAGCTTCAATGATGAGGAGGATGATGGCATTCCAATGAAGGAGCAATAAATTGCAGCTAAATACACCAAGAGGTCTTTGTGGTGATACTGAATGTATTTGAGCTGGCTATGTAGGTCAAATAGGATTTCAAGGGGCATGTGGCGAATCAAAAAAGAGGACTAATATGAACGATGTTCCCAAAGCATCAAGTGTCATGTGTGAAGGGAGGTGATTGCATGTGGCCAGGCCAGGAGAAAGGGATAGAGGCAGACATAAGCATTCTCATGAGGGGAGCATCTCAAGTATTAATCTTCTTTAAAAAAAGGGTTGACTTCAACTAGACTGATGGTGCAGCTCATTTATCACCAGGTTCCTGTCCCTATCTGGCTCTCCCTTTTTGCTCCTTCTACTTTCAATGTGCCAGATCCCTAAGAAAGGAAGGAGCTCACATTTTTGATAGACTCTGATATTTAGTGAACAAAGAAAGCCTTTCCCAGTCTCCTGACCTACCCTATAATTTGTATATACTTTGTGATAAAAATATGGAAAATGGGCTTTGAAACAAAAATATCACCTTTGTATTTTTTTTCCTGACACTTTCATCTAATCTCCCTGTTACTCTCCAGTAGCTGTCAGGGTTGGGTTAGCTCAATGTGGGCCTCCATCTCTCTCATCTATTTAAGAAAGAGAGGTTGGTGAGGAGACCTTTGATTTGTCTTTTCATCTGTTGTTTTTCACGTTTTCAGAGAGTGAACACATGTCATTGGCCTTTATTCCCCTTTTCTGAGTAAAATATCCTTTCTATTTCTATGGAAACCCTCTGGAAATGCTACCATTATTTTGGTAGAAGCCACTGATTCTTTATGCTGTAGGAATTGTTTCTCCCTGCTGTAAAAGTGAGGTATTTTGCGCTGGATAGGGCCAGATTCTCTTAAAGTGTGTTCTATATTTCTTCTAAATGTATGTTTTTCATGATATCCCAAGAAGGGGGCAAAGATGCTAAATTTATCATGGAACTTAAGGTGAAGGATGGTTTTCAAGACATCCCAGCTTAGAAGGTGAGGCTCCAAGTTGAGTTTGAGGGAACCTGGGGAAATAATAGCATTCCTAGGTTGAATGTGGTAGCTAACAATATCACACGTTTCTGAGAGTGATTAGGAGCTAAAAATGAAGGCTCTTGTGGAGTGGAATGGTACATTAATCAAGGAAATTGGAATCCTCATGCTTTCTTTATGCATGCTGGAATAAATTAAGGTAAAAACTAATTCATCATGGCCATTCCACGATGCAGGCACCTTGCCTGGAAAATGAAAATTGAGGGAATGGAATTGCATCGGGGGGAAGGCATGTTACACTCGACCCAACTGAATTAATGAGTGCTTGGAAGGGGTCTGGCAGGCAAGTGAGTTATCAGCTTGTTGGTATCACTCTAGTAGTCTGGGAATTTAAGATAATGGGAAAAGAGAGGGAGGACTGGGGCATAACAGGCTAAGAGAAAGCAGACTATCAGATGCCCATGGGAGCAGAGAGCTTAGATGTCATTAAAAAAATGACCTGGCTAGCAACAAAGATTGATGTGAAGAGAAGAAAGAAAAGGGAAGGACCTTTTGAAAGTGCTTTTGGCTTGATCAGGAGGTAATTTATTTACTGTTTAACATGGCAAGAAATGCAAAATGAGATTCCTGGGTTGGAAAGGGGGTTTCATATTTGGCCATCAGTCAGGGGCTTAAAATAGAGTTTCCTGAACCTGTAGGCCAAACAGGTATGGCAGTTTAGCAGTCTGTGCCTCAGGATTAGCCTACAGCAGTGTTGGAGGATGGCAGATATCTGGTGATTGTCATGGCACATGGATTTACAGATATAATGTAGAAGATGTGAAACCAAGTCAAAATATAATGCCAAAAATGTAAGGAGGAAGGTCTCTGGGCCAGACAGTTTTCATCAAAGTAATAGTTTCCATTTATTGAGATTAAACCATGAGTATATCGTTAGATTTAATCCTTATAACAATTTAGAAGTTAGATCAAAGTATTGTGTCCACTTTACAGATGGATGGACTGAGGTTCAGAGATGTTAAGTGATGTGAGGAGAGCACCCAGCTAAGATAAGGTGGCTTAAGATTTGCGATACCTAATGCCAGCTAGGTATTAGGTATCTCAAATCTTAAGCCCCATCATGCAGTTCAAACTCTGAACTGCTGCCTTTCCTAAGAGACACATAAAAGACAGAATATGCGCATGAAGATCAAGGTAGGCATGTATCCTGACTTAGGCAGCAGTTAAAGGGCAAAAATACATGTTGGAAATCATGATGGTTCCTGTGCACTTTTCTTGACACCATTACCTCAGATCTCTGTACTGATCTTTTTTTGTTTTGTTTACTGTTCTTTTCCCTTGCTTTATTTGTACCCACCATTTAGACTGTGGTTTTGATCTGCCTTCTCATTCTGTGCTGTTCTTTGTTTATATCTAAGCAGTCAACATAGAATGGTGGTTAAAGGTGTGGTTTCTGCTGCTGGGTTGCCTGGGTTCAAATCCTAACTTTGCTACTTGGCTAGCTAAGCCAGTGGCCTTTTGTGATTCAGTTTCTTCATCTTTTTTAGTTACCCATGGCTATATAACAAACCGCCCCACAACTTAGAGGCTTAAAAAAATTACAATCACTTGGCCGGGCATGGTAGCTCACACCTGTAATCCCAGCATTTTGGGAGGCCAAGGCGGGCGGATCATGAGGTCAGGAGATCGAGACCATCCTGGCTAACACAGTGAAACCCCATCTCTACTAAAAATACAAAAAAAAAAAAAAAAAAATTAGCCGGGTGTGGTGGAGGGCGCCTGTGATCCCAGCTACTCAGGAGACTGAGGCAGGAGAATCACTTGAACCTGGGAGGTGGAGGTTGCAGTGAGCTGAGACCGCACCACCGCATTCTTGCCTGGGTGACAGAGCGAAACTCCGTGTCAAAAAAAAAACCACCACTTAGTTGTTCACAATTCTGCAAGTTGGCCAGGGCTTGGGATGGGTGGCTTGGCATGGGAGGCTCATCTCTGCCCCTATGTGCTGTTGGCAGGGGAGGTGAGCTGGGGGTGGAAAAGAGGAGTGGGGAGACCTTGACTAGAGCTGGAGGATGCAAGATGGCTTTGCTCACATGCCTGGGGCTTCGGCTGGCATAGATGGAACTGCTAGGGCCTCGCTGACCCTCTCCGTCTCTCCATATGTTCTTTAATCATTCAATAATCTAGCCCAAGCTTCTTGACATGAAGGCTGGATCCCAGGAGGCCAAATGCAGAACCTGCCACGTCTCTTAAGGTATAGGCCCAGAAATATTAATAGATGTCACATAACATCCCTTCTGCTCCATTTTATTGATCAAAGAGAGTCATGAGTCCAGCCTAGGCTTAAGGGCTGGAGAAATAGACTACACCTCTTGGTGGGAAAGATGGCATGTGTGTTAAAGATGAATGGAATTGTGGGAGGCCATTTTTGCAGATAATCTACAGGGAGGATAAATGATCTTTCCTAACTGGATTATTGATACAGGTAGTTCACATTACTGACTTACTTAATTCTGACCACAACTTTAAGAGTTATCAAGAAAAAAGTATAAGGATTTATAGACTGTGGGGTTCTATTTTAAGATGAAACATGCACCAGAGCAGATTTGAAGCAGGGCGTGAATTTACTGGCAGTAACCCTCATTATAAGCAAATGGATGTGCTGAAGTGAGAAATTAAAACATCTATCAGTTAGGTGATGTTTTGTTTCCTTCAAAGACAGGGATGTGCTACGTTTTTCCAAACAGCTCATTCTCTCATAATTACCTACATTATAATTCAATTTCCATGAGGGTTTAACAAAATTGTTATTACAGAAATGAATTTGTTATTTGCAATAAAGTCTACTTGCTTGACAAACCAGAAATTTATAAAGGTTTTTCTTGTAAGTGGTTATTATAGGCAATATGCAATATTCCTGTCCAGTGCTTTTGACAACACCCATGTCACAGCATGTTACACATCATAAATACATGGAACCTTTTAGTGCCAGTGCTCCCATAACCTTGGTTACTGAAATTTATCATGACTTCTGAAAAGGATCCCATGAGTGATGGCATATACAAGGTCATCCAGGATGGGATCACATAGGAGCCTTAGTAAATCCAGCAAGCTAAAAATCTTCAATCTCATGCCGTGTTATAGATATGAACAACTCATTTTCCCCTTTCATGTGAAATCCTGCAACGCTCCTTTTTTTTGAAGCTTTCCATGTCTCACTCTTCACACACAGAGTGAAGCACTCAGTCTTCTAGGCCACTTCTGCGGGAGGACCATTATATGCCCATCTGTCTTAACTGACTTCAAGCATACTCAGTTGAGACCCCTAATGCTTTGCCCATAAACAGGCAGTGAATGAAATTTAGCCAGGTGGGAAGGTAAAACACAGAGGAAGAATGAGTGAATAATACCAGGGTTTTTGCCAACACAGAAACATCAGATACCTTGCTTAGGAGGCAGTTATGACTTCCTCAACGTTCTGCAGGAATAAGTGGAAGAATCATTTAAGGGCCATGAGAAACATTGACTATCACTGTGCTTTCTGGGTGACCTAGAGGAAATTTAGATTGTGCCCAATTTTCATCTTTAAACACCACTGTCTTGGTAAGATTAGGCTCTACCTCTACAATTCCATTGTTACTGTACTTAAAGTACTCTATTGTGTTTGCTTGCCTCCTCTATTTATTTTTTTGTTTTTGTTTTTCTCAGTGGCAGGGTCTCTCTCTGTTGCCCAACCTGGAGTGCGGCAGCACAATCATAGCTCACTGCAGCCTCAAACTCCTGGGATCAAGTGATCCTCTCACTTCAGCCTCCGGAATTAGTAGGACTACAGGCATGTGTTACCATGCCCTAATATTTTGTTGTTTTTATTTTTTGTAGAGACAAAATCTCGCTGTGTTCCCCAGGCTGATCTCAAACTTCTGGCCTCAAGCCATCCTCCTGCCTCAGCCTCCCAAAGCACTGTGATTACAGGTGTAAGCCATTATACCTGGCTACCCCCTCTATTTGGATATAAGTTAGGTTACAATAACAGAGACCCCAAAATATAGTGGCTTAAATAAGATGGAAGTTTTGTTTCTCCCTCATAGAACAGTCCAAGGATGAATAGTCCAGAGTAGTTGTGCCATTCTAAATGTGTGGCTTCCATCTCTGGGCACAAGAAAATGGCTAGAGTTACTGTCATATCCCAGCCACTGTGAAGGGAGGAAAGGATAATGGGGGGAGTGCAAGCAGCTTCCTTCACAAGATCATAATCTAGAAGTTGCAGGTATCATCTCTGCTCACATCCTATTGGCCAGATTTGGTCACATATTTATACCTGATTAAAAGGGAGGTTGGAAACACTAGACCTCAGCAAGGCAGCCATGTTCTTCACTAACACTTGAGTTGGTGGTGGAGATTCTATTAAAGAGAAAAATGGGAAACAGTTATTGCAGGGTGATTAGCAATTTATACTCCTCATTACACTGTAAACTCCCTGAGGGTTAATACTTTTAATTATTTGGCACAAAGCAGGTACTCATGAAATGCCTGTTTAATTCAATTATATGTAATTGTACAGACTTTTCCTGAATGTATATTTATGGTCATGTGTCTCTCTTATAAACTCCATGAAAACAAGGAATGCTTGTTTGAATCAACTCACCAAGATGTCATATAGTAGTTTTACACAAGGTAGACATTCGTTCATAGACAACAGGTACTTATGAAGCACCTACTGTGTGCCATATACTTTGCTAGGTTCTGGGGATTTAGCAGAGAATGGCAGTTACATAATCCTTCCCCTCCATAATCTTCATCTAGTGAGGATGGCTGACATCCCCCAAAAATAATTCTAAATAACTAAGTAAATAATCTTAAGAGTACAGAGTCTCACAAAGGAAAAGTCCAGGATGCTATAGGGTTATACGATATGGAACTCAACTCGGTCTACAGAGTTAGGAAACCCTCCCTGAGGAAGTACGTGTTGAGGTTAAGTCAGTCAAGAGGTCATTATTGAGCATCTTCTATACCCTGGGTACTTTTCTAGGAATTCAGGATAGAAAAGGAAAAAGGAAAGAGTAGAAAATGCCTAGAAGAGAGTAGGGAAGGACATCTCAGACAGAGGAAATGCCATGTGCATTGCCCTGGTGAGTACCGGGAGAGAGCCAGGAATATTCCAGGAATTGAAGGAAGTCAACATAGCTAGAGCCAACAGAGGGAAGGAGGAGTGGAAGAATGGAACAGGGCTGGAGAGGGGGGCAAGATTCACGTCACGCAGGGCTTTGTAATTTGCATTAAAGATTTGGGTCTTAATTCGACAAACATTAGGAGTGGTTAGAGAATATAAGCCAAAGAATGGCATTCATTCAGTCATTTTCATTTAACAGATATTTTGGGGTCCTTTATGTCAAAGATTGATCAGGTAGTGGGTATAGAGCAGCAAATACAACATAAGTTTCTGAGATTAACTGCTTTCTGGTATCAGTTTTCCCCTACTTCTGCAATAATAAAACCCCTGCTTTTTGTCTGGGCCTGTGCAGAAATATAAGCCACATTTCCCAGCCTCCCTTGGAGAAGGCATGACCATGTGACTAGGTTAAACTAATAAGATGTAAGCAGAAGAATATTTAAAGGACAGAGGGCCTTGCCTCTTTTTACCTAGTCGTCCTTCCTCCTGGTTGGAAAAGAGATGCCATGACTGGGCCTGGAGATAAAAGCCTTGTAGGAAAGAGAATAAAAAAGAGAGAGAGAGCCTGAGCCCCTTAGAGATCTTGGAGCCACCTTAGCAGCCCTGGACTGCTTACCTCTGGATGCAAGAAAGAAAGAAGTTTTGATCTTAAGTCACTGTTAGTTTAGATTTTCCATGACCAGCAGAGGAAGCTCATCTTAACTGGTATAACAGGTCAGGTTCCAGTTCTCAAAAAGTTTATGTTCTATTTGGGAGAAACAGGTAATAAACAATGGAAGGGAAAGATCACTTGGAGATCAGCATTCAGAAGAATATAATGCTGGATGTTTCCTTCAGATTTATGGTCAAGGAGATGTCTTTGAAGAAGTGACAGTTCAGCTGCTGCATGTGTGAAAGATCGCTGGCAGAGGTATAGCAAATGGGTTATAAGAGGGGGCATTCTCCCCCTATTAGACAGGGAAAAGGGATAGAAGGTAACAGTCTGATTTATGTTGGTTTTCTTTCTTTTTTTTCTTTTTTTTTTTTTGAGACGGAGTGTTGCTCTGTCACCCAGGCTGGAGTGCAGTGGTGCAATCTTGGCTCACTGCAACCTCCACCTCCCGGGTTCAAGCAATTCTCCTGCCTCAGCCTCCTAAGCAGCTGGGACTACAGGCGCCTGTCACCATGCCCAGATAATTTTTGTATTTTTAGTAGAGACAGGGTTTCATCATGTTGGCCAGGCTGGTCTCAAGCTCCTGACCTTGAGTGATCCACTCGCCTCAGCCTCCCAAACTGCTGGAATTACAAGTGTGAGCCGCTATGCCTGGACTTACATTGGTTTTCTAAGATCAGTCCCTACATACTCTCATTCAACTGCCCAAAACCTGTACCATAAAAATACCAGAGGAGAAATCTCAAAAAGAAGTCCAAGGGGACATCAGCTTATTCAGCTTGCACCGCCACACTCACAACAGTTACCAAAGTGTTCTTCTACCTCCAGCCAAAGGGACAGACTGCCCAGAACCTGAACCAGTGACCAGAGGTGAACACATTCGTGTTTCGTTTGATGACAGACTTTGTGGTTGATCCCACCAACCTCCATCTGCAAATCACACATTTTACACCAGGACAGTGGCATCACCCCATGTTAAAGCTGATTAACCCTTTGGAAAGTATCTAGTAGATACTTAGAAAGGAAAAGTATCCTCCTTTCTGCAGAGCATCTTCTATACCCTGGGTACTTTTCTAGGAATTCAGGATAGAAAAGGAAAAAGGAAAGAGTAGAAAATGCCTAGAAGAGAGTAGGGAAGGACATCTCAGACAGAGGAAATGCCATGTGCATTGCCCTGGTGAGAACTGGGAGAGAGCCAGGAATATTCCAGGAATTGAAGGAAGTCAACATAGCTAGAGCCGAGAGAGGGAAGGAGGAGTGGAAGAATGGAACAGGGTTGGAGAGGGGGGCTGGGTCCTCCTCCTGCAGAGAAGCTGAACTTCACCCACCAGTGAGGACACTGTTTCCTTAGCACTCTGAAATTAGGACATTTGTTATTGGACTACAGGTCGTGTTCAGAGCAGTTGTTATATATGGTTTTTCTCTCCTGACTTTGCTCTGTCCTTTCCCCAGCATCACTTTGATTCAGTAGGGCTGACAGGCTGACAAAGATGCTCTTTTGAATGATTGGGGAAAAGATGTGGCATCAGCAATCTTGTCCTGTGGACAGAGCATAACCAGATACTTTACTGATCTCTTTGCCAAGCAAGCAGGAATTATAAGAAAGGCTTCTATAACCAGGGTTTGGAGGGGGCATTTGGATACCTTTTATGGCTATGGTACCTATTCATTACCTCTAACTTATATTGTTGGCATGAAAAAAACCACCACACTTCTCCCTTATCAAGTTTGCTTCTTTCTTTGTTTTGAGACAGGATCTCACTCTGTCACCCAGGCTGGAGTATAGTGGTGCGATCTTGGCTCACTGCAACCTCTGCCTCCTGGGTTCAAGGGATCCTCCCACCTCAGTCTCCCAAGTAGCTGGGCCTGCAGGCATGTACCACCATGCCAGGCGATTTTTTTGTTGTTGTTGTTGAGACAGGGTTTCACCATGTTGCCCAGGCTGGTCTTGAACTCCTGGACTCAAGCAATATGCCTGCCTCAGCCTCCCAAAGTGCTGGGATTACAGGCATGAGCCACCGTGACCCACCAGGTTTGCTTCTTCCTATCAAGGTTAACATCGTTACCTAATATTTACCAGGGAGGTATGAAGAGGTTCTGAGATGATGATGGTAAGAACCCCGGAACTTGATGGAGGAGTGTTTCATGTCCTGAGTAAGGCATTTCATGATCTACAGGTGAGCGCACTGGCTAGGAGTCTGAAGACTCTTGTTTTATTAAAAGTTGTAGGCCAGCCCACTCTCAGTACTCAGGAACTCTGTGAGGGTAGAATATCATAATGTTCATACTCATTGAGCTATTAGGAAGGCCAGAGCTATCAGTAATTCTGAACATGGAAGCTGATCAATCATTGCATCGACTCATTCACTAGGCTTCTGAACATCTGGAAGAAAACATAAAATAGTGATTAAGAGTGTGGATTGTGGAGGCAGGGAAGCATGGGTTCAAGGACCGGTTCCGCCACTTTTAGCTGTGAGACCTTGAGAAGGTAAGTCTCTTCACTTCTCTGAGGCTCAGTTTCTTCATATGTCAAGGAAGAATGAGGAAAATATTACCTTCCTCTGAGGGAAATGTGACAGTGATGTAAGTCATGCATGCAGAGCACTTAGCACAACACCTGGCACCTGGTAAACACTCAGTAAAAAATGGCTTTAAAATGTGTTATCAATAATGATTCACAACTGAGTGAACATTTTAAATACACTGTATATTGATATTGTCTCTTGGCTTGATTCATTATTGGACTGGCTAGTAGTGTCACAGCCATTGATGAAACCTTGAGACCACACACTTTAAGATTTCTCATCTCTGTTTTTAAGTATGATTTTCTAAAAATCCAATTCTAAAGGGCCAAGCTTAGAAACTTGCCCAATCCCATGGCTTGGCAGCCTCAGAGAAGAGGCAGTCAGACAGACAGTTCTGTACCAACAACAAAACTAGGAGAGAATGCAGCTTAGGAAAGAAGCAAAAAAAAAACAGCACTAACTGGAAGGTACGAAGTGTGAATGAAGTGCTCGAAGGATCCTCAAAAGAAGGAAATTTAGAAAATGGAAATTTCTTGGTAGGTTGTAGAAACTTATGTGGTAGACAACATTGCATTCTCCCTTCGCACAGAGAGAAAGAGAGGTTGTGTGTGTGTGTGTGTGTGTGTGTCTGTGTGTGTGTGTGTCATTTTCCTTTTTCTTTTTTTTTTTTGAGACAGAGTCTGGCTCTGTTGCCCAGGCTGGAGTGCAGTGGCGTGAGCTTGGCTGACTGCAACCTCCACCTCCTGCGTTCAAGTGATTCTTCTGCCTCAGCCTCCTGAGTAGCTGGGACTACAAGCACCCACCACCACACCCGGCTAATGTTTGCATTTTTAGTAGAGACGGGGTGTCACCATATTGGCCAGGCTGGTCTCGAACTCCTGACCTCATGATCCGCCCGCCTCAGCCTCCCAAAGTGCTGGGATTATGGGTGTAAGCCACCATGCCTGCCCTTTTCTTTTCAATAAAACACCATTTTCCCCCCCAGATATCTTCCTATCTCCATTCAGTGAAGAGGACCCTCTCTCCAGCCAAAGGGTTAGTTTGATGTGTTTCAGCCAATTGAGTAATTCCTCTTGCTAGTAAATTATTTTAAGGGTGGGCATAAGGCCTAGCTGTGGCCGATGAAAATAGTGTGACTGGCTGGGGGACTTCTTACAATTTTTCCAGAAGAAAATTCTACTTTACTCTTAAACTCAGGAATAGATTGTCTCTTTCTTGCCAGAACTTGTTTCATCCCCGTAGGAAGCCTGGAGCTGTTTGGGCAGCCATCTTGTGACCATGAGGAGAGTTATCCTGGAGTAAAACTCCTACATTGAAGATGGTGGAGTCTAAAAACTAGAGACAATAATTTTTCTAACGCAGGCAACACTTTGAGACAGTGACTAATTCTCTTGAAATATGCTTTGTGTGAACTTGGGTCTTGAACTAGAGACAATAATTTTTCTAACGCAGGCAACACTTTGAGACAGTGACTAATTCTCTTGAAATATGCTTTGTGTGAACTTGGGTCTTGACATTACCCATGTGTGTCCTTGTCCTGTTCTCCCAATATCGAAAGTATAGAACTTGGTTTACGATATTATTTTTAGCCATTGCCTACTTGAGGGCCAATCACGGAAATGATCTATTCTCTTCAGGGGGCAAATTATCCAAGGGGCAAAGGGGTATCTTCTGGTAAATCAGCGGTGGAATAAAAAGAGCAAGGTATTCTTAGCCCAATACATGAATCCTTCTCTTTGAACTGCCACTTGGTAACCATGGGAATTTAAACAAATTTCTTTTCTCTCAGCCTCAGTGTCATCATCTTTAAAATGATGTTAATAACACTGACTTTTTTATTTCCCTTGCTGTAAAGGATCAAGTAGGATCGTGTGTATAGAATGTACAATGACAATTCTACAATGGTATAGGAATGCAAAACATCAATGATACTGATAGCAATTATGATATCTCATCACAGGTCTACAGCTAAGGGGGAAGCATACCGTTGACGTTTTGAAGTGCTTTCACTGTTTTCGTTTTATCTCTGTGATTCACCAGAAGAGAAATTCAAACTGACTTTTGTTCCAGGGTAACTTGAGAAGGACAACCCAGAGGGAATAAATGTATGCCTCTTTCTCTTAGAAGCATTAAGCAGTAAAAAAGAGAACTTACTCATCCCCTTTCACAACAGGTGAGGGCATTCCCCCACCTCGGGTTCCCATTTCACAGGCCAGATAAGGAGAAGTTTACTTTTCTCCCCGGTGAGAAACAGAATCCAGCGTGGAAGCTCAAGAATGATACTGATCATTTGTGGACACAAGCAAGCTGCTCTCCTGATTCAGATATCACAAGGTAAATGTCTTTTGGAGTTTCAGCACCCCATCTCAAGGGGAGTAGAGAAAACCTTATAACTTCTGCCTAAAAGACAAATCTCAGTATGTCTGTGGAGTGGGCTGTTTTTTTCCTTAAATTTTTGCCATTTTTCTCTAAAGGTACAGTCATGTGGCAGGCCGTGGGACTGGCAGGTTTCTATGTTTATTTCATTAGAATTGGACTTTCAGAGAATTATACTTAGAAACAGAGGTGAGGCTAGGCACAGTGGCTTATGTCTGTAATCACAGCGCTTTGGGAGGCTGAGGTCGGAGGATCGCTTGAGGCCAGGAGTTTGAGACCAGCCTGGGCAACAAAGTGAGACTCTATTTCCATAAAAATTTAAAAAATTAGGTAAGTATGGTGGCACATGCCTGTAGTCCTGGCTACTTGAGAGGCTGAGATGGGAGAATTGCTTGAAGCCAGGAGTTTGAAGCTGCAGTGAGCCATATCACGCTGCTGAACTCCAGCCTGGGTGACAGAGCAAGATGCTAGTTCTAAAAAGTAAAAATAAAAACAGAGATGTAAAAACTTAGGGTGTGTGGTCTCAAGGTCTCATCAATGGCTATGACACCACTAGCCAGACCAATAATGAATTCAGCCTGAAAAAAATATATATCAAAAAGAGGCTATCAAACCAACCATTTAGTGTTGTGGAAATTGTGGGTCTCAGTGAAATCACCTCTCTCTAGGAGTTGTATAGCAAATATATGGATGCAATTTTGGTTGCTCCAAGGATTGGAGAATATCTGTAGCTTTTGTTTTTGTGTTACAGATGAAATCATCTGACTGCTTTATTACGATTTCCAGTTTAGAGCCCAAACATGCAAATATTAAATGCATATTATAATAAGTGACTTTCTTTTTTTCTTCCTATATATTAGGAAGGAAAATGTTTGTTTATTTAAATTACATGTCAGTAGGTTATATTATCTGTGAATTTTATTTCAGAATGGTAATGAAGATGTGGCAAAATAAATGGCCGATAACCACAAGAGAAAACTTCCTTGTGGTTCAGCAGAATTCTTTGATTTTTATAACCAGTTGATTCAGGGTTGTGGGGATATAACCTCACCCCTGGCAGAAAGCATTTTGTCTGTGACAACTTCTCCCAGCTCAAAAAGCGTTTGAAGAAAAGAAAATTAATTCACTAGCAAATAATTTAGTAATGAGTCAGTGGAGAGCTGGTACATTAGGAGAACAATTTAGAGGATGATTTTGTATGTTTCTGGATAATTAATCTGTTTTGTGATTTATAGTACCGATTACAAATGTTTATTTGCCACATGTGACTCTCTCTTTCCTCCTAGGTTATTTTTGTATAGGTAGTTTATTTCTTAAGCTGTGTTTCTTTGTTACTAATTTTCAAAACAGCTGAAATGTCCATGAGTAATTAATGGGGAACGTTGAGCTAGTTTAAATGGGCAAATTGTACTATGGTAAAAATTGCAACCCAGATCTCTTTTGTATGCTCCCAAGATGCTGGCCCATTCTGTGCACAGGTTGATAGCTCATTATTTTGTAGCACCTTAATCTTGAGGTAACCAGACTTTTTGATGATTGTTTTCATGAGCACAGAAAGTTAGCATGCCATTCCTGAGCTGAGATCATAAAGTGGGCCTGGCCATTTGCGTATGATGCAATAAGCCACCAAAGTCAGTGAGTGCAGATGTGTGTGAGAAAGTTTATTCATCATGCCTCTTAAAGGCCACAACTTGAGTTAAAATGTAAACATATTATTCCAAAAGCATAATTCATTATGACATTCTCACTTAGTCTTACTCTAAAACAAAGTACTTACAGAATTAGCCTGGAAACTGGAACATAACGAATAAGCCGTATCATGAGCCATATCACAGGTCAGTTGAGGTTGAAGGGACACTCCATGGTCTAGCCCCTCATGTAGAGGTAAGCTGAAAAAAATGGGAGCAAAATATTTGGTTAAGAGAGTCTAGCAAGTGATGGAGTGAAGTATGTGTTCAAGATGAAGCCTGTCAATAGAAAACACACGAAGGAACAGATTGGAGAAAGGTAACTTGTGTCCTTGTTCAAATTCCTGTTCCTGTGGAAATAAGACCTGATGATTTTGGCACTCTTTCCTGTTAAGGAAGGAGATAGCCTTCTAAACACAGAGCTCTAGGAATCCACTACCAACTCAATCTGTTTTTTTTTTCTTTTTTTTATTATTAATATACTTTAAGTTTTAGGGTACATGTGCACAACGTGTGCAGGTTTGTTACATATATATACATGTGCCATGTTGGTGTGCTGCACCTATTAACTCGTCATTTACATTACGTATATCTCCTAATGCTATCCCTCCCCTCTCCCCACACCCCGCAACAGGCCCCGGAGTATGATGTTCCCCTTCCTGTGTCCATGTGTTCTCATTGTTCAATTCCCACCTGTGAGTGAGAACATGCTGTGTTTGGTTTATTGTCCTTGCGATAGTTTGCTGAGAATGATGGTTTCCAGCTTCATCCATGTCCCTACAAAGGACACGAACTCATCATTTTTTATGGCTGCATAGTATTCCATGGTGTATATATGCCACATTTTCTTAATCCAGTCTATCATTGTTGGACATTTGGGTTGGTTCCAAGTCTTTGCTATTGTGAATAGTGCCGCAATAAACATACGTGTGCATGTGTCTTTATAGCAGCATGATTTATAATCCTTTGGGTATATACCCAGTAATGGGATGGCTGGGTCAAATGGTGTTTCTAGTTCTAGATCCCTGAAGAATCACCACACTGACTTCCACAATGGTTGAACTAGTTTACAGTCCCACCGACAGTGTAAAAATGTTCCTATTTCTCCACATCCTCTCCAGCATCTGTTGTTCCCTGACTTTTTAATGATTGCCATTCTAACTGCTGTGAGATGGTATCTCATTGTGGTTTTGATTTGCATTTCTCTGTTGGCCAGTGATAATGAGCATTTTTTCATGTGTCTGTTGGCTGCATAAATGTCTTCTTTTGAGAAGTGTCTGTTCATATCCTTCACCCACTTTTTGATGGGGTTGTTTGTTTTTTTCTTGTAAATTTTTTTAAGTTCTTTGTAGATTCTGGATATTAGCCCTTTGTCAGATGAGTAGATTGCAAAAATTTTCTCCCATTCTGTAGGTTGCCTGTTCACTCTGATGGTAGTTTCTTTTGCTGTGCAGAAGCTCTTTAGTTTAATTAGATCCCATTTGTCTGTTTTGGCTTTTGTTGCCATTGCTTTTGGTGTTTTACTCATGAAGTCCTTGCCCATGCCTATGTCCTGAATGGTATTGCCTAGGTTTTCTTCTAGGGTTTTTATGGTTTTAGGTCTAATATTTAAGTCTTTAATCCATCTTGAATTAATTTTTGTATAAGGTGTAAGGAAGGGATCCAGTTTCAGCTTTCTACATATGGCTAGCCAGTTTTCCCAGCACCATTTATTAAATAGGGAATCTTTCCCCATTGCTTGTTTTTCTCAGGTTTGTCAAAGATCAGATAGTTGTAGATATGTGGCATTATTTCTGAGGACTCTGTTCTGTTCCATTGATCTATATCTCTGTTTTGGTACCAGTACCATGCTGTTTTGGTTACTGTAGCCTTGTAGTATAGTTTGAAGTCAGGTAGTGTGATGCCTCCAGCTTTGTTCTTTTGGCTTAGGATTGACTTGGCAATGCAGGCTCTTTTTTGGTTCCATATGAACTTTAAAGTAGTTTTCTCCAATTCTGTGAAGAAAGTCATTGGTAGCTTGATGGGGATGGCATTGAATCTTTAAATAACCTTGGGCAGTATGGCCATTTTCATGATATTGATTCTTCCAACCCATGAGCATGGAATGTTCTTCCATTTGTTTGTATCCTCTTTTATTTCGTTGAGCAGTAGTTTGTAGTTCTCCTTGAAGAGGTCCTTCACATCCCTTGTAAGTTGGATTCCTAGGTATTTTATTCTCTTTGAAGCAATTGTGAATGGGAGTTCACTCATGATTTGGCTCTCCGTTTATGTGTTATTGGTGTATAAGAATGCTTGTGATTTTTGCACATTGATTTTGTATCCTGAGACTTTGCTGAAGTTGCTGATCAGCTTAAGGAGATTTTGGGCTGAGACGATGGGGTTTTCCAGATATACAATCATGTCATCTGCAAACAGGGACAATTTGACTTCCTCTTTTCCTAATTGAATACCCTTTATTTCCTTCTCCTGCCTGATTGCCCTGGCCAGAACTTCCAACACTATGTTGAATAGGAGTGGTGAGAGAGGGCATCCCTGTCTTGTGCCAGTTTTCAAAGGGAATGCTTCCAGTTTTTGCCCATTCAGTATGATATTGGCTGTGGGTTTGTCATATATAGCTCTTATTATTTTGAGATACGTCCGATCAATACCTAATTTATTGAGAGTTTTTAGCATGAAGTGTTGTTGAATTTTGTCAAAGGCATTTTCCGCATCTGTTGAGGAATCATGTGGTTTTTGTCATTGGTTCTCTTTATATGCTGAATTACGTTTATTGATTTCCATACGTTGAACCAGCCTTGCATGCCAGGGATGAAGCCCACTTGATCATGGTGGATAAGCTGTTTGATGTGCTGCTGGATTCAGTTTGCCAGTATTTTATGGAGGATTTTTGCATTGATGTTCATCAGGGATATTGGTCTAAAATTCTTTTTTTGTTGTGTCTTTCCCCAGCTTTGGTATCAGGATGATGCTGGCCTCATAAAATGAGTTAGGGAGGATTCCCTCTTTTTCAATTGATTGGAATAGTTTCAGAAGGAATGGTACCAGCTCCTCCTTTTACCTCTGGTAGAATTCGGCTGTGAATCCATCTGGTCCTGGACTTTTTTTGGTTGGTAGGCTATTAATTATTGCTCAATTTCAGAGCCTGTTATTGGTCTATTCAGAGACTCAACTTCTTCCTGGTTTAGTCTTGGGAGGGTATATGTGTTGAGGAATTTATCCATTTCTTCTAGATTTTCAAGTTTATTTGCATAGAGTTGTGTATAGTATTCTCTGATGGTACTTTGTATTTCTGTGGGATCGGTGGTGATATCCCCTTTATTATTTTTTATTGCATCTATTATTTGTTTCTTCTCTCTTTTCTTCTTTATTAGTCTTGCTAGAAGTCTATCAATTTTGTTGATCTTTTCAAAAAACCAGTTCCTGGATTCATTGATTTTTTCAGCACCACACTGCACTTATTCCAAAATTGACCACATAGTTGGAAGTAAAGCACTCCTCAGCAAATGTAAAAGAACAGAAATTATAACAAACTGTCTCTCAGGTCACAGTGCAATCAAACTAGAACTCAGGATTAAGAAACTCACTCAAAACCGCTCAACTACATGGAAGGGTTTTTTTTTTTTGAAGGGTTTTTTGTGTCTCTATCTCCTTCATTTCTGCTCTGATCTTAGTTATTTCTTGCCTTCTGCTAGCTTTTGATTGTCATTCCCCTTGCTTCTCTAGTTCTTTTAATTTTGATGTTAGGGTGTCAATTTTAGATCTTTCCTGCTTTCTCTCATGGGCATTTAGTGCTATAAATTTCCCTCTACACACTGCTTTAAATGTGTCCCAGCGATTCTGGTTTGTTGTGTCTTTGTTCTAATTGCTTTCAAAGAACATCTGTATTTCTGCCTTCATTTCGTTATGTACCCAGTAGTCATTCAGAAGCAGGTTGTTCAGTTTCCATGTAGTTGAGTGGTTTTGAGTGAATTTCTTAATCCTGAGTTCTAGTTTGATTGCACTGTGATCTGAGAGACAGTTCATTATAATTTCTGTTCTTTTACATTTGCTGAGGAGTGCTTTACTTCCAACTATGTGGTCAATTTTGCAATAAGTGCGGTGTGGTTCTGAAAAGAATGTATATTCTGTTGATTTGGGGTAGAGAGTTCTGTAGATGTCTATTAGGTCCACTTGGTGCAGAGCTGAGTTCAATTCCTGGATATCCTTGTTAACTTTCTGTCTCCTTGATCTGTCTAATGTTGACAGTGGGGTATTAAAGTCTCCCATTATTATTGTGTGGGAGTCTAAGTCTCTGTAGGTCTCTAAGGACTTGCTTTATGAATCTGGGTGCTCCTGTATTGGGCGCATATATATTTAGAATAGCTCTTCTTGTTGAATTGTTCCCTTTACCATTATGTAATGGCCTTCTTTGTCCTTTTGATCTTTGTTAGTTTAAAGTCTGTTTTATCAGAGACTAGGATTGCAACCCCTGCGTTTTTTTATTTTCCATTTGCTTGGTAGATTTTCCTCCAACCCTTTATTTTGAGCCTATGCATGTCTCTGCATGTGAGATGGGTTTCCTGAATACAGCACACTGATGGGTTTTGAGTCTTTATCCAATTTGCCAGTCTGTGTCTTTTAATTGGAGCATTTAGCCCGTTTACATTTAAGGTTAATATTGTTATGTGTGAATTTGATCCTGTCATTATGATGTTAGCTAGTTATTTTGCTCATTAGTTGATGCAGTCACTTCCTAGCCCCAATGGTCTTTACAATTTGGCATGTTTTTGCAGTGGCTGGTACCGGTTGTTCCTTTCCATGTTTAGTGCTTCCTTCAGGAGCTCTCGTAGGGCAGGACTGGTGGTGACAGAATCTATTAGCATTTGCTTGTCTGTAAAGGATCTTATTTCTCCTTCACTTATGAAGCTTAGATTGGCTGGATATGAAATTCTGGGTTGAAAATTCTTTTCTTTAAGAATGTTGAATATTGGCCCCCACTCTCTTCTGGCTTGTAGAGTTTCTGCCGAGAGATCAGCTGTTAGTCTGATGGGCTTCCCTTTGTGGGTAACGCGGCCTTTCTCTTTGGTTGCCCTTAACATTTTTTCCTTCATTTCAACTTTGGTGAATCTGACAATTATGTGTTTTGGAGTTGCTCTTCTTGAGGAGTATCTTTGTGGCATTGTCTGTATTTCCTGAATTTGAAAGTTGGTCTGCCTTGCTAGATTGGGGAAGTTCTCCTGGATAATATCCTGCAGAGTGTTTTCCAACTTGGTTCCGTTCTCCCCATCACTTTCAGGTACATCAATCAGACGTAGATTTGGTCTTTTCACATAGTCCCATATTTCTTGGAGGCTTTGTTCATTTCTTTTTATTCTTTTTTCTCTAAACTTCTCTTCTCGCTTCATTTCATTCATTTGATCTTCCATCACTGATAACCTTTCTTCCAGTTGATCAAATCAGCTACTGAAGCTTGTGCATTTGTCACGTAGTTCTCGTGCCATCGTTTTCAGCTCCATCAGGTCCTTTAAGGACTTCTCTGCATTGATTATTCTAGTTAGCCATTCGTCTAATCTTTTTTCAAGGTTTTAACTTCTTTGCCATGGGTTCGAACTTCCTCCTTTAGCTCAGAGAAATTTGATCATCTGAAGCCTTCTTCTCTCAACTCATCAAAGTCATTCTCTGTCCAGCTTTGTTCCATTGCTGGTGAGGAGCTGCATTCCTTTGGAAGAGGAGAGGTGCTCTGATTTTTAGAATTTTCAGTTTTTCTGCTCTGTTTTTTCCCCATGTTTGTGGTTTTATCTACCTTTGGTCTTTGATGATGGTGATGTACAGATGGGGTTTTGGTGTGGATGTCCCTTCTGTTTGTTAGTTTTCCTTCTAACAGTCAGGACCCTCAGTTGCAGGTCTGTTGAAGTTTTCCGGAGGTCCACTCCAGACCCTGTTTTCCTGGGTATCAGCAGTGGAGGCTGCAGAACAGTGAATATTGGTGAATAGCAAATGTTGTTGCCTGATCATTCCTCTGGAAGTTTTGTCTCAGAGGAGTACCTTGCCGTGTGAGGTGTCAGTCTGCCCCTACTGGGGGATGCCTCACAGTTAGGCTACTCGGGGATCAGGGACCCACTTGAGGAGGCAGTCTGTCCGTTCTCAGATCTCCAGCTGCGTGCTGGGCAAACCACTACTCTCTTCAAAGCTGTTGGACAGGGACATTTAAGTCTGCAGAGGTTTCTGCTGACCTTTGTTTGGCTATGCCCTGCCCCCAGAGGTGGAGTCTACAAAGGCAGGCAGGCCTCCTTGAGCTGCAGTGGGCTCCACCCAGTTCGAGCTTCCCGGCCGCTTTACCTGCTCAAGTCTCAGCAATGGCGGGCACCCCTCCCCCAGCTTTGCTGCTGCCTTGCAGTTTGATCTCAGACTGCTGTGCTAGCAATGAGTGAGGCTCCGTGGGCATAGGGCCCTTCGAGCCATGTGCGGGATATAATCTCCTGGTGTGCCGTTTGCTAAGACCGTCGGAAAAGCGCATTATTAGGGTGTGAGTGACCTGATTTTCCAGGTGCCGTCTGTCACCCCTTTCATTGGCTAGGAAAGGGAATTCCCTGACCCCCTGTGCTTCCCAGGGGAGGCAATGCCTCTCCCTGCTTCGGCTCATGCTTGGTGTGCTGCACCCACTGTCCTGCACCCAGTGTCCGACAATCCCCAGTAAGATGAACCGGGTACCTCAGTTGGAAATGCAGAAATCATTCATCTTCTGCATGGCTCACGCTGGGAGCTGTAGACTGCAGCAGTTCCTATTTGGCCATTTTGGAACTGCTCCCAACTCAATCTGTTTTTATTTTTCTTCTTGAACTTTTAAATTCCAGGGTACATGTGCAGGATGTGCATGTTTGTTACATAGGTAAATGGGTGCCATGGTGGTTTGCTACACAAATGAACCCATGACTTAGGTATTAACCCCAGCATCCATTAGCTATTCTTCCTGATGCCCTCCATCCCCCCACACCACACTGACAGGCCCCAGTGTGTGTTGTTCCCCCTATGTGTCCATGTGTTCTCATCATTCAGCTCCCACTTATAAGTAAGAACATTCAGTGTTTGGTTTTCTGTTCCTGCTCTAGTTTGCTAAGGATAACTGCTTCCAGTTCCATCCCTGTCTCTGCAAAGGACGTGATCTCATTCATTTTTATGGCTACATAGTATTCCATAGTGTATATGTACCACATTTTCTTTATCCAGTCTATCTCATTCTTGACACATGAAATGAAGCTTATCTTTCTGCACACACTGGGGTGTCTACTGTAAGTGATGTCAGCATATGAATGATCCCAGGAATATAATGGAGCCAAAGCTCAGTCTGGAGATGTGCATGAAAACATTTCTTTAATTGGTACATGGAGTTGCCTAATAATTATGGAGTTCTTGTACTGGAAGATATCTCAAGTAGTCGGCTTGTCCATAGGATGAGTACCCTAAAACAGGTACACACAGAGGGAGGCACAGGCACATGCGTGTGCACACAGAGAATAATCTTTAAGCATATACCCACACACATTGACAGTCCAGTTAATCTCAGGGGAAGCAAAAGTCAAAACAAATTCAAAGTAACTCCTAAAGGGAAATCATTTGTCAGTTGTACATGGAGACAAGATATAATGATGCCTTTGGTTTTGCAGACACAATTGCCTAATCTATCATTAGGCACATTTTTCAGATTTGCTTTTTAATATTTGGATTTCATGAAAATGTACAGCAAATATCCAGCTTACTGGTAGTATTCTCTTGTGAACACCTTATAGTTTTGGTCTTAACTGGGAACTTTCACCCTAACCCAGATAAGAAAAAGTAGATATGGCAATCAGAAAAATATTGGTGATGCTCACTAGGAAACATGACTATATAATGAGAAATATCTCCTTTGCTTTATTCTGTTGGGAAACAAAATGTCTCACAACAACTAAATATATTGTATCTTTCCAATGTCTCCCCTTGGATTTTCTAACTTAATTCCTGAAGCAAATGGATGGTGCCTTGTTCTTCTCAGCTTTGATGAGTGTGAGATGCTCTGGAGGAACTGAATTTTGATGTTGTGAGTAATTCAGTTTCTCAGGGCAGAGGCAATGGAGGACCAAACAGAGCCTAGAGTCTTCTTAGGAGCAAATAGAAAATGCCACAAGTCTGTCTACCCCCAGGCAGATTTATGGCTTGGTGTCTGGTGAATCTTTAGATTAACGCTCTCCAACCCCTATTGTCTAGACCCGGCAAAGGCGGAAGATTAATGTCAACAGGGAGGCAGCCCGCGCTAGATGTTGGAAATACAGATCCTACCTTTGTCTGGGCTATAGATCAAAAAAAAACTTTCTGTTTAGACAGACTCTGGAAAGAGATTTGCAAATCAGAGAGAGGCATTCATGTTGAGAGTGAAAAAGCAAGGTGTCTGAAAGAAAAAGAAGGTGCATAATAACTTAAGTGGAAAAGACCACAGCCATCTCCTGTCTTAACCTAGGCAACTTCTGGCTCCTGTTAGTTGGAAGTCAGGGCAAGGATGAGGGTAGAAACCTTGGCTGTGGTTACAAACTTCATTCTGTGGTGACAGACATGGGGTCACCTCAAAGATCTCACATGTAGAAGTTGGGTATTTGTTTAGCACCATTCAGTTCCCACTCAAATGAGTGGGTTTAAAAATTTGCTTTCATCGAAAAAATTTTAAAGGGTATGTTTGGAGAGATCATTTACCTTTTCTCCTCCCCTGAGGAAAGCATTTAGATGATTTACTTCTATGGGAGGTAGGAGGATTAAGATTAATCATAAAATGCATTCTGTCTGAAATATGAGCAGAGGGCTGGCTGACCCAGAACAGGAGTGCTCAGTGGTCCTGACTTCTAACTGGAAGGGTCGCCAATGGATATGGGGTGAGTTTCTAGGACTATAATTCACTCCTGGCTTTGATTCATTCTTTGGTTCCACTGTTTATTAATTCTTCATTGTTGATTTGTTCACTCAACAGCCAAATGCTACACTTTCTTTAGTTCCGTGCTTGGCCTTAGGTTTGAAAGTCTTATTTATTTATTTATTTATTTATTTTTGAGACACAGTCTTGCTCTCTCGCCCATGCTGGAGTGCAGTGGTGCAATCTCAGCTCACTGCAAGCAAGCCCCGCCTCCCGGGTTCGTGTCATTCTCCCGCCTCAACCTCCCCAGTAGCTGGGACTATAGGTGCCCACCACCGTGTCTGGCTAATTTTTTTGTATTTTTAGTAGAGACGGGGTTTCACCACGTTAGTCAGGATGGTCTCCATCTCCTGATCTTGTGATCCACCCGCCTCAGCCTCCCAAAATGCTGGGATTACAGGCGTGAGCCACTGCGCCCGGCCAGGTTTGAAAGTCTTGACTGTCACAGTGGATCTCACCTGATGTCCTTCCAGCCTCTTTGCATTCCATTCCCCACACAGAGCCAGTGTGTATGCTTTAAAAATATAAATCACATCAGATGGTACCTTTACCTAACACCCTTCAATGCCTCCCCATCTCACTTAAAAGAACATCTGAACTCCTTCCCCTGCCTTCCAAAGCTGACGGGAGTAGTGCCTCACCTCACCTTGCATCTTATCCTTGTCCCCAATGCTTGCTGTATGATCTTTTCCTTTTCCTCAAATTTTTCAAATTTGGTGCACCTAGGGACTTTGCACTGATGTTCCCTTTGTTCCTGTATTTTGGCATGACTGGCTTCTTCTTGCCATTCTACTCTCAGCCTAAACGTTATCTCCACCAGAGTCCTTCCTGAAACCTGTATGACTTTCTTTCTTTTTTTGTTCTTGAGAGGCAGTGTCTCACTCTGTTGCCCAGACTGGAGTGCAGTGGCACAATCATGACTTACTGAAGTCTCAGCCTCCTGGGCTCAAGTGATCCTCCCACCTCAACCTCCCAAGTAGCTGGGACTACATGTGCGCTCCACCATACTGACTAATTTTAATTCTTTTATAGTGACAGGGTCTTCCTATGTTGCACAGGCTGGCCTCGAACTCCTGGGCTCAAGCAGTCCTCCTACCTTGGCCTCCCAAAGTGCTAGGATTACAGGCACAAGCCATTGTGTCCAGCTCCTGACTTTCTATCTTAATATCCCATTTTATTTACTTTGTATCACATATTGATGTCAAGTATCCTCCTTTCTTTGTCTCACATTAAAATGTAAGCACCAGGAGAGCAGTAGCCTTGTCTAAATTGTTCACTGCTGTCCCCTCAGCATCTCAAAGTGCCTGGCACACAGGAGGATTTATTCAGTATGCATGGAATTAATGAATCCTAGGAACACTTCAAGATCTCTAAAGGATATGTTTAAAAATGCAGATTCCTGCATCCCACCTTGGAGATCCTGAGGTGAATCGCAGGAATCCTTGCTTTTAGCAGTTCCACAAATGATTCTGATACATAGGAGTCTAGTTGTCTCTAAGCTCTTTGACCACCCCAGCAATAGAAACATTTTGAGGAAGGAATACAAAAATATATGTATTTACTTATTTACAAATTATGTTCCTATATCACTGTGTTATGTTATATTTAAGTCATTTTTATTAACATAAAATCTCTTATATTCTTAAGTAGATTAATAATCTGTATGCTTAGCTTTGAAATGTTCTTGCTAATTATATTTTCATATTATCAATAGGTCAAGGTACAGTATATATGAAAGTTAAGGATCATTATTAACAATAGTAAACATGAAAATAAGTTCAAATACTTTTTTTGATAACCACTTTCTTCCTGGCATTGTGGCAAATCTGATTCAGTCATCGATTTTAACATGAAAGAAGTATGGATTTGGAGTATGAGAAGTGTCTGTTCTGCTGTTTTCTTCTGGTTGCTTGTGTTTCCTTTTTTGGTATTATCTTCTAACTGGAGTTTCTTGGTAGGCATTAGATTACATAGTCCACTGTTCATTTTGGCAATTTAGTTATCATTGGATAATATGACTTTAGTGTGATATGTCAATGAGAAGATGTGAGGGCACCTCTGTTCATGTCTCCACAGTCCAGAACTCCTGAATGCTGCCCAGCTTACCTGGTGAGTGAGCCAGGATGACCGGGGTCACCAGGGTGAAAGTGTCTGTTGGTGTTACTGCACCTTAACTTTTAAGATAATAAATACAAAGGAGACTGATGGAAAGTAATACAGGATGAGTTTGGAGAGGATGGCAAGGCGTTTTAAGTAACAGTAAAGAGTTTTGCTTTATCCTAAGTGCAAGGAAAATCATTGAAGGGTTCATGCAGATGGGTGATATGATCATATTTTTGGTTTTTGTTTTGTTTTATTTTTTGGAGAGTGCTTATTTTTAATTTTATTCTTTTAAAACTAAGGCACAGTTGACAAAAAAACGCATATATTGATGGCATATGAGGTGATGTATTGATATAGGTATACATTGTAAAATGATACAATCAAGCTAATTAACATATCCATCACCTCACATACTTATTTTTTGTTGTGAATAGAGTTGAGATCTAATATCTTAACAATTTCCAAGTATTCAATACATTATTATCAACTATGGTTACTATCCTACAACAGATATCCAAACTTATCCAATTTGTGTTTATCAGATCACTTGGGTCTCCATGTAGAGAATGCACTGAAGAGACCAAGGATGTAAGTCCAAAGCCCAGGGAGGAGACCACTGGAGTAGCTCAGGTAGCATGGGGAAGATTGGAAGCAAAATTAATGGGGTTAAGTGTTAGACTGGACATGGGGTGAAATGAGGGACAGAGGAAGCTTGGTTGATTTATGGTTACCAGCTTCTATATGAGGTATCCTTTCTTATCTAGGATTCAAATGTGGCTACTTTGAGAACCATTTCCAAAGCCAGCTTATTGGCCTCATCTGCTGCTAACGTGCAGAGTTTAGCTTTTGCCTGTTTTTGGCAAAAGTATGACTCACCATGTCAGGAGCATAGTGGGCTTGACTTAAGAGACTGTCAAACCAAGATGTTCCAACAGCTTTTCTTGAAAGTGAATAGATCACAACATTTTCAATAAAAGTTTATGGCTTTGGAATAAAAAAACAAACAAATGAGTTGTGACATGTTAATGATACTCATCTTTTTTAGAAGAGGACGGTGAACAAATACATTGTCTTGAATAATAGAAATGTAAGTAAAAAGTCTAAAATACAGGATGACTAAAGACTTTCTGATGTGGACCAAAAATTATTGAATATAGAGCTAAATGCATTTTGACCAGATCTTACAAAAATACAGAATATCAACAGTAACATATCTGTAATATACAGTTGAAAGCCTGGCACCATGGGGATGCTCTGAATGAGATTCTTTCAGCTAAAAATCTTGGCTGTCTTCAGTACCATCTTGCAAATTGTAATGTCTTTTCACATTTTCAATTAAAATGAGCTAATAATTTGGCCTAACAGCCTGGTGCTGCCTAAGAAGTCCTCTCCCACAAGTCTTGAGTTTTGCATGTGAACAGTTAGTCATTAGTCTTCATTCTCTACCACTTACAGCTGGTCCTCATATTGTTCAAAGCAAGTGACATCATGAGTTTTCCCAAAGATCGTTAATGTCAGTGGTAATACACCAGCTTCTAATGATTCTAAATGCCCTCTGAAGTCCTCTATTCTTCCCCCAAAAATGTATTAACCTGAAATCAAAATTATTAATGGTTTGAGTATTGCCAACAGGAAATTCAGTGTTCTGTTTGTCTTTATAAAAACAATTTTAAAATCAGTATTATTTATAATACGCTGTCAATGTGCCACATTTGTTTGGCATATCCTCCAAAAAGGTTACATAAGCCTTTTCTTCTTCCAGAGGAAGGTTTTAATCAGGGATTTTTCTCTTGTATTTCATCTGACATGTTTAAGGACTTACTAACCCTTCCTCTGTCTTCTTTTTCTCTCTCTGCCACCTTTTCTTCTTCCTTCTTATCATTCATCTTCTGTCTCCATGTCTTCCTCCCATTCTTTTCCAAGCAGCTGATCTTTGAGCTCTTTCATATGTGGCAGGTGACAAGGGCCCTCTACCTGAAGATCAGATAATTAAATGGGGGAGACCAATTCAGAAATAAGAAATTTCAGTATTAGTAAAAGGGACTCTGACAGACATAAATGATTAAGGAGACTTATGGGACCATCTGACTCCTATCTCTTCTCTGTTTTATTCATTCATTCATTCATTCAGTTAACAAATATTTATGGAGTCTCTATGTGCCAGACAGATAGTACTTAGAAATATGGAGTTTAAAGCCTAGGAGAAAAGGCAGTAAAAAATAATTGCATATATAACAGTAAAACTGCAATTGTGGTAGATGTACTCATGGAGAAGTTGCAGGTCCTGTGGGATCGCATAACAGAGGGAACAAACTACCTAGTTTGAATGCTGAAGTTGGGCTTCTCCTAATGCCTTGACATTTGCACTGTGACTTGACAGATGAAGGGAAGAGAGAGGTTAGAAATGCAGTGGGCAAGGGGCAGGGATGTGGGTCAAGGCCCCGTGATGAGGGAAAAAACCAGCATGGCTGAAGAATAGTCAGCTAAGGGAAAAATGCTGAGTAGGAGCTAGGGAGCTGCGAGGCTGCTCAGGACTGTGTAATTCATCCTGCAGATCTTGACCTTAATTTCGAGAGCCATGAGAAAATATTTAAGCAGGAGATAGACAGCATCTTGTTCGTTTCAGCATTTTGCTTTCCCTTAAAACTCCTTGGCCTTGACTTTCAGCCAGTTTCTCTAATGGATCTGGCAGCTGTGGGATTGGAGATCAGTACCTAGGAATAGTGTGTTAACTGTAATTAGAGTTCATATACTGACACCACAAGCCAGAAAAACACACTGACCCTGGAGCATGGCCCAAGGACTTGCATGTGTACTAGTAGATATGGTGCTTGTGTTATGGAGGTTTACATAGTGAGGGTTGAGGGCAGCAATCAACTCAACACAATTTCTTGCCATCATGTTTGTATTATAGCCTGTGAAACACTTGAAATGTAGCTTTGATAAAGCATTTGTAAAGCCCATTTAGATCAGCAACCTTCCTTTCTCTCTTTCTCTCTCTCTTTAAATGTGGAAGACTTCATGATATTCACACCAGCAATTAGAAGTAAATGCTATACAAACTGATGACAGGTACCCTATTTTAATAAAGTTTAGCACTTTTCTCACCGTGTGTGTGCGTGTGTGTGTGTGTGTGTGTGTGTGTTTTAAAGGCCTCTTACCATGGGCTAATTAGATTCTACCTCAGAGAGAAAGGGCACCTAGTCTCTTGAAAGTCTTTGAAATTGTTCTGCAGTTTAATGCGTGGTGCTATATCTAAGTCAAGCAGGGTTGCATGTTACCACATGGGCAATGCAGCATCAAAGACTATGCTTAAATTAAAACAAAATTCTTTATTTTTGTTGTCATAAGAATCCCCGGCCAGGTACGGTGGTTCATACCTGTAATCCCAGCACTTTGGGAGGCCGAGGTGGCCAGATCACGAGGTCAGGAGTTCGAGACCAGCCTGGCCAACATACTGAAATCTCATTTCTACTAAAAATACAAAAATTAGCCAGGCATGGTGGCAGGTGCCAGCAGTCCCAGCTACTCAGGAGGCCATGATAGGAGAATCGCTTGAACCTGGAGGTGGAGGTTGCAGTGAGCCGAGGTTGCACCACTGCACTCCAGCCTAGGCGAAAGAGTGAGACTCCGTCTAAAAAAAAAAAAAAAAAAAGAATCCCCCAACCTTGAGTTTAAATTAAACACCAAAAAGAGCAAAAGAGCCAGGTAGAGTTTCCTTCTGATGTTTTCTCCTGATCTAAAAACTATTTTTAAAATAAATGTTTACGAGAGTTGTTTTCTAAGGAGAACCATCACTTCATCTCTCATACCATTCAAGATTTTCCACAACAAATTATTTTTTGTTTTGTGATTTTTGTTGGGTATGGAGATTATACAGAGCAGCCGTATGTACTGAGGTTATTATATTCTACCAAGTTTGATTTATGAATTCCTTTTTTTACTATCACTATCATTCATTTGGGCTTCAAAATTGATCCTCTTTGTTATGTACATAGAAAGGATAATGATCATTTATGTTCAAGCAATTCATTTAGCTAAAAACCAAGGCTGGAATATTCTTACTGCTAATTTAATTCCACAAGTTGGAGATTATTTTCAATTTTTTTCCATTCATACTAGACATAGACATACAGAGCTAAAATCAGCTCGAAGGATCTATCTGGTCCATCTCTTTCTAGTGTAACTGGTAAATCACAGCTCTTTGGGGATTTAGCTCTAATTTAGCAGCATTAAATAATTCAGTGCAGAGATCTATGAAAGTCAACAGAAACATTGTGAAATAATGAAAAAAAAAAATCCTTCCTTTTTGGAAATGGTATAGAATGGGAACTGCATATTGCTGGATTTTAGGACTTGTCTTAGATTTTTATTGCCTTTTCCACCCTCCTACCTAAGAAATGACAACTAATATATAATTAATGTAAAGCTAGGGTTTATAGTAGTAGCCCCTTCTCATCTGGTTTCACATAAAAATATTAGTAGTGACACCCAAAGATAGTTAAAAAGAAATTTAAATCTCTTATGAAGTCTTTCAAAGAATGGCTGATGGAGACATTGTATAGCAAGACTTCTTCTAATTTGCTTTCCCTCATCTCTTTATTTATTTGCAATTGCCCTCCATTTCTCTCTTCTCCTGTCTCTACATTTCCCTGAACTTTCCCATAATCTCCTCCTGCCTGAATATTTCTCTTTGCACTTCCCCTCTCTATTCACCCCTTCATTATGTATGTCTGCTTAGCCTCTCCTATCTCTTTCAATTCTCTTGAGGCTATCCATGTGTAGATAAAAATCAAAGACAAGGCAATTGCAAAGTGAGTAAGGAGGCTTTCTCCTTAATAGGGTAGGTAAGTTCGAGGAGGAAGATATAACCTAGACCTGTGCTTTCCACAAATGAATGTGCACATGAACCACCTGAGGGACCTTGTTAGAAAGCAGATTCTGATTCATTAGGTCTGGGATTGAGCTCATATTCTGCATTTCTAATAAATTCTCAAGAGAGTCTCTTGCTGCTGGTCCCTGGACAAGTCAACCTAGAGACCAAAAGAGAGAAGTCTTGGATGTAAAGAGAGCAGCTAGACATGATCTCCATAAAGATGATGACAGTGTCTGCATTATTTACCACTGTAGCACATGCTCTGATACACAGTCCACCCTGTTCAGTAATTTGTTTATTTATTTTTGCCTGATGATCTTGAATACAGACTCTGAAGATATGTTCCTTTCTTTCCTTTCCTTTCTTCTCTTAAAGCTTGAAATGCCTAAGCAGTGCTACATTTCTTAAAGCAACCCAATTTATTCCAGGCATCCATCTGGCATATGATTTACACTGAATCCAGAGGCACTCAAGTATTTTTGTCTGACCCTTGCAGTCTTCAGAGATTCATTCTTCACTCCCAAGTATACTCACACCCCACACTTGGCCATAGCTCACTTCTGACAGGCCAGTTTGGATCTTAATCACAGCTCCCAAAGTTTTAGTTAACATAGCTTCATCCATGAACTTAATCAGCAGGCTCTCCACTCTAACATTTCAACCATTGATCAAACAACAGCCACTAAATCACAGAGAGCCCTGGTTGATCCCTGAAAACTATGCCCATGCTTGATGCTGGGCCATTGATGGAAACTATTTTGTACTGCCTTTTAACCACTTATTTACCAGTTTTATTTCAACCGGATTGTCTCAGAATAACTCATGTAAGACCTGATTTTATTTTAAAAATGCAAAAATTTGGAAGCATATAATATAATAGAATTTTTCTTCATTCTTTCCCCAATTTCACTTCTCTCCTCAAAGGTACTCACTAGATAGATTTTTTTTTCTTTCTGGAGCTTTTAAATTTGCATTTTGCATCTCTCTCTCTCTCTGTCTCTGTCTCTGTGTGTGTGTGTGTGTGTGTGCGCGCGCACGCGAGCATATGTGCGTGTGTACTGTTAGAAATATTTACTGTATATCCATGTGCTCTTCCCAATTCCAGTTTCCTTGCAGCTCATATTGGCCTTGAGACTAGCTTAGGCCCATATATTATAAACAGAAGTGAGGCCAGGCACAGTGGCTCATGCCAGTAATCCCATCACTTTGGGAAGCTGAGGCAGGAGGATTGCTTGAGGCCAGGAGGTCAAAATCAGCCTGGGTAACATAGCAAGACCCTGTCTCTACCAAAAAAATTTTTGAATTAGTTGAGTGTGGTGGCATGCATCTGTAGTCCTAGCTACCTGGGAGGCTGAGGTGGGAGAATTTCTTGAGCCCAGGAGTTCAAGGTTACAGTGAGCAATGATTACACCACTGCACTCCGGCCTAGGCAACAGAACGAGACCCTGTCTCAAAGAAGAAGTAATATTTGTCATTGCTGGGCTGATGCATAATGGTAAGAATGAGTTTTCCATGAGCCTTCTTCCTTTCTTGTGAAGACTGAGGAGGCTCCATCTTCTAAATGTTACATATGCAATGTGATGGAAGCCTGGGTCCCTGAATGACTATATGGATTAGCATTCTTCTCTCATCGTGCATATGTGTGTTATATATGTACCATGAGTAAACTATATCTTCCTTGTGTTTAATCACTGAGATTTCAGAATAAGCTAGTTACCACAGCAAAACCAATTATAACCTACTACATGAATCTGTACTTATGATATTTTTAAAAAATTCAAAGGATTATAGTATATATATTGATCTGCAGCTTATTTTTTTCTCTTAACATTTCTAGACATCAGTCCTTGTCAGTACATATCAACTATCCTGATGTTATAAAGTCATACTCTCAGAACCATATTTTGACATGTTAATAACCATCCACTTAACATAGAGTCTGAATAAATTTATTTATAAGGTAAATATTGAATATATACATGTCTATAAGTATGCATCTGTAAGCATTTGCCATTTAGTCATTTGTAAATGCATTTACAATAATTATGTATAATTTTGTATGTAAAGTAGTATAACATGACAGGTTCTGAGAGACTTGAAGAGCATTCTCATGAAGAAAAAAAGTTGAAAGACATTTTCTGGAGATTAAAAAAAATTAAGAAGCAGCAAAGAATGTGCCAAAAGGAAAAAGAAAAACAGCCACTTGTCTTTTAGGAAATGTCATAGAAAAGCATCAATTTGTTTATAGAGGATAAAATTTAAAGTCAGGGGGCATAATGAAAGATGAAAACATAAATATGACAACTACAAAAATGACTGAAAGTATAGCTCATTTTAGTTTTCAAGAGATGATCAAACAATATTTTTACATTTTTAATGAAAATGTTAAGAGGTCAGAGTTCAATTAACCTAGCGATTTTATTCTTGAAGCAGACTCACAGGATAGGAAAGCTACATTGAGCTTTTATTTCTATTTCTGTTCTATGAGGTTAGGGAAAGCTTCATCTTTTTTGGAACATTGCATATATATATTTTTTTCTTTTTGTTGCTGTTATTTTTTAGCATCTTTGCTTTTCAGCTCCCCTTCATTAAGCTGTGAATGGTTGGAGCTCAATGTAAGATAAGACTAGCTCACAGAATCAATTCTGTGTGGATATTGTTGTGTTTTGGTTGTTCAACCTCATTGTCCTTTCCTAACAGTACCCTGATTTCCTTTCAGGGAACCCCATTTCATGCTGTCTTGGCAAGACAAAGAAAATCCAAGTTGTGCATGGCAGTAAAGGGGAGCCTGGAAGCATCTCTGGCAGTTCCTTTCTTTCCCAATTCTGAAGTGGGAAAAAGTGAGAAAGAAGAGAAAGTGGAAGTAATGATGAAACAAATGTGCAAAGACTGACCCTTACTGATGCGCATCAATGAAAGGAGGACAAAGCAGGCTTCTACCTCCTCTTCTTTTTGTATTTTCTTTCCTCTCTTCTCAGTTTTTCCCATTTCTATTTTTCTTTCTCTTCATAAGCTTTCTTCTCAATTTTTACACTCCCACATTACATTTCATCTTGGTCTTTGTTTTTCTTCCAATCCTGTAATTTCTTTGGTACCCAGGGGATATATCTCAGGAAATCTGTTACCCTATGTCTCTTTGCTGTCTAGTTATTTGACAATGTTTCCTTCTCTAATAAAGTTTTCTCCTTCTTTATGTTCCCTCTCATATGTTATCCCTTCATTACATTAAGATACTCAAAGAAAGGAAAATGCCTTGGCTGTCTTTTCCACCAACCAAGCTGGATGTAATTCCATTGTTTGCTGAGAAAAGAATTGCGTGTGACTCACAGGGTTTATCTTTGTCCGGACGCTCTGTTCATCACGGGTTATGTTGTTTGGCTGTGAAAGATGTATATTATGCCCAAATTATGTCATCTGCCCAAAGATTTGCAACAAAAGCTGGTCCTGGTACCTCCAACTTCTGCACATACTGATTGCTTTGCTTAGTTCTCTGCATCTAATTTTTATATTTTTAAATCCTCTCCACTGAATTTTAGCTGGAGCAGCACAACCCACCACAATTTAAATGGTTTTATCAATTGTGCACAAAAGACCAAATAGCTCCAAGCACCTTGCAGCTCCCTCAACTGCGACCTCTATTCCTGTCTCTTATTCTTTCCCTACCACTACCCTTCTCCCCAGTACACTCTTCCTTATATTTTATAGTAACAGTACTGTTAGAAAAATAACACATAAAGGCAAATTCTACTGGAAATTGTAAACCACTGGCTGGCCATCAGACCAGTATCACTGGTATTATACAGACATCTATTATTTCCCAGCAAAGGAAACGGATGTTGTCAGAAGTTCTTATTCTGCACACTCTATAAAGACAATGAGATTATACAAATGCATAGACTCAAGAAATATGATCAATGCCCTTGTGGTTTCTGTGATCGGTTTCTGTGATGAATGGCAAGCTGCTAAGAAGGATCAGTTAAAGTGGAGGGAGGAAACCTCAGGGTTATATAAGATGGTGCTTTTTAAAGTCAGCTTTGAGTATTTCCTTGTGCGTTTCATGAATCTGATTATTAGCACTGCTCATGATGATATAGTGTGGCTATCTCAGAGAAATATTGGGGCACATTATTATTTGATTGAAATAAATGGGAAGAAAGAAAACTATACTCAAAATATCATTCTTTTTATACCAGAAAGAAGTTCAAGATGACCCGGTCCAACTCCCTTATTCTTCAATATAGAAGCTGAGGCTCAGAGAAATTAAAAGGCTTGCTCGTGTCACATAGGCATTTCTAGACAAAATCTGCTCCAGGATCAAGATCTCTGGTCTCTAAGATTGGTGCCCTTGTCACCTCTTTGAAATTCATAAATATGTAATTTTTCTCTCATGCTAATTCTCATGATAATTTTTGTATTTCTCTGCATCGCTAGGTCATTTTTGATAGTTGTAACAAATTCAACAAATATATATTCATTAACAATTTTCCTTTTTTTTTCTTTTTTTTTTTCTGAGACAGAGTCTTGCTCTGTCACCGAGGCTGGAGTGCAGTGGCACAATCTTGGCTCACTGCAACCTCTGCCTCCCAGGTTCAAGCAATTGTCCTGCCTCAGCTTCACCAGTAGCTTGGATTACAGGTGCCTGCCACCACACCCAGTTAATTTTTGTATTTTTAGTAGAGATGAGGTTTCACCATGTTGGGCAGGCTGGTCTCAAACTCCTGACCTCAAGTGATCCGCCTGCCTCAGCCTCCCAAAGTGCTGGGATTACAGGTGTGAGGCCAACACCTTTACTTTTTAAAGCTTATATGCAAAGAATTATGCCTGTGGCTTGAATAGCAGTGGGGGTAGCACAGTTATGTTAGTTTTCTGTTGCTGCTATTACAAATAGTGAGAAACCAGGTGACTTAAAATCGTTTTTTTTTCTTTTTTTTTTTTTGTATTATCTTACAGTTCTGCAGGTTAGAAATCTCACAATAGTGGTAAAAAGTTTTGGGATTTAGAGCTCACCTGGCTCAGTTTGAATGATAGCTGTGTGATTTTAGACAACTCACTTAACTATTCTGATTCAGTTTCCTTTCCGTAAAATATGAGTATTGATAGTACCTGCCCCTTAGGGTTGCTGTGAAAATTATAGAAGTTGATTCACATTATACATATAGAGCAGTGCCTGGTACATTGTAAGTGTGTGCGTGGGTGTATGTGTGTGTGTGTGTGAGAGAGAGAGAGACAGAGAAAGTCTTACTACTACAATAGTTCTTACTCTAAAAGTTGAACAACAGAATTCCTATTTGGGAGCTTACAGTTGAATTGTCAAGAAACAATATGAATCATCTGAGTATTTGAATGGTTTCAATAAGATGAGTGGGCTTGGTGTACAAGAGAAGGCAGGACTTTTTGAGCAGGGGGCAGCACAAGAAAGGCTTATATCCCAAAGGAAAGTTGAATCCAAATATGATTTATCCAGCAAGCAAGCTGGACAAGTGTTGCAAATAGACCTAAACCCGTTTATTTGTTCACATGTGTCAAGGTCTTTCAGCAAACATGGTTAGCCCCTAATAATGAGAGCTGGGTGCAAGCTAGATGTTCCCTTCCCTGTGTATAAACTTTTCTGCCAAGTGGCATGTTCATGAGAGCAAGGCTCAAACCAATTTCTGCCACACTTCCAAAGGTTATTCACAAGTCTCTGTAATCCAATGGCCGACTCTGCTCTCTGTTGTTTCAGGTTCTCCAATATCATATATGAAAGGGTCAGTTGGAGACAGATGTGGCTATGATCTGAGGTAGCAGTAACCTAATTGCATCAGGCAGCAGGAATATCCACAATGTGCGCCTACACAAGACTGAATGACACCACTGTGGCAGCATCATTAGGCTCCTGGCTCACCAGATTCTTATGCCCCATCTTGGTAAGGGTGACAGCTCCTCTATAGCTTTTTAAATCTAATCCATCCACTTCACCAATGTACAAATTATTTCCAATGTCTGTTATGCTGATTATGAATCTTCTGGTTAACTTTAGGTATACAGCCATGCACCGCATAAAGACATTTCGGTCACGATGCACCACATGTATGATGGTGGGCCCATATGATTATAATAGAGCTGAAAAATTCCTATTACCTAGTGATGTTATAGCTACCATAATGTTATAGCACAATTATGGTATTTTTAAAATAAATGTAAGTAGACAGTGTTCATAAAGTCTACAGTGGTATACAGTAATGTCCTAGACCTCCACATTCACTCGCCACTCATTCACTGACTCACCCAGAGCAACTTCCAGTCCTGCAAGCTCCATTCATGGTAAGTGCCTAATGCAGGTCAACCATTTTTTATCTTTTATACTGTATTTTTACAGTATCTGTTCTATGTTTAGATGTGTTTAGATACACATCTAAACACATGTGTTAGATACTTTCCATTGTGTTACAATTGCCTACAGTGTTCAGCAAAGTAACATGAGGTACAGATTTGTAGCCTAGGAGCAATAGCCTATATACTATATAGCCTAGGTATGTAGTAGGCTATATCACTCAGGTTTGATTGAGCCACACTCAATCATAGTGTTCTCTGGTTCTTTGTGCTTGTATATTTGTTCTCTCATCCTAGATCGCCAATCTACTCATCATAGCCTTGAGAAAATACCTGTAGTGGTTCGTCTCAAATTTTCATCAAAAATCTCTCCTCTGAGTTTTAGTCTTATATATTCAGTTACTTATTTTTCTCATGGCATATTCATAATCTTATATATTCAATTATTTATTTTTCTCACAGCATACATGATATGATGTTTGCACAATGATGGAATCACCTACTGACAGAATGTAGTCCTGTCATTGAGACACATGACTGTATTTTAATGATCTCCATCTTTTATGTAAGAGTCATTCCTCCCAATGTCTTGGTCGTGTGTTCCTGATTAAAAGAGGGAAAATGCCCTGATTGGATGAACTGAGTGTGTAGGTATGGCTTGTCAACTTTGAGGTTTACTTTGGGGCATCTGGGTAGGTCATTTTTGGATGAACTCTCAATGTAAGTATCTTTAGGTTCTTTTCCCTTGACTTGGTCAGGTTCCCAGGTATATTAGGGTTCTCTAGAGGGACAGAACTAATAGGATATATAAATATATGTATGTGTCTATATATATATATATATTTCCTCCCAAATTTTCATCAAAAATCTTGTGTATATATACATATATACATACATGTATATATAAAAATACATATATGTATGTATATATGTATATAAATACATATATGTATATGTATATATGTATATAAATACATATATGTGTATATATGAATATATATAGAGATATATATAGGAGCTTATTAAGTATTAACTCACATAATCACAAGGTTCCACAATAGAGACTCTAGTTCTTTGTGTCTTATATTTATTCTTTCATCTTAGATCACCAGTCTACTCATCACAGCCTTAATAAAATAACCTGTGTTGGTTCCTCCCACATTTTCATCAAAAATCTCTCCTCTGAGTCTTCGTCTTAAATATTCGATTAGTTATTTTTCTCATAGCATATTCTATTTAATATAGTTATTTGCATATCTAATTGTATCCTCATTTTCTTCTTAGACTCTGAAGTCTATTAAGAAGAAACTGCGTCTATCTTCCTTACCATTGTTTACCTAGTATAGTACCTGTCACATGGTAGGAGTTCAATAATGTTAATGTTAGTTCATGTTCACACTGCTATAAAGATACTACCTGAGACTGGGTAATTTATAAACAAAAGAGGTTTAATTGACTCACAGTTATGCATGGCTGGGGAAGCCTCAGGAAACTTACAATCATCTTGGAAGGCAAAGGAGAAGCAGGCACCTTCTTCACAAGGTGGCAGGAGAGAGAGAGCACAGGGGAAACTGCCACTTTAAAAACCATCAGCTCGCCGGGCGCGGTGGCTCACGCCTGTAATCTCAGCACTTTGGGAGGCTGAGGTGGGCGGATCACGAGGTCAGGAGATTGAGACTGTCCTGGCTAACACAGTGAAACCCCGTCTCTACTAAAAAATACAAAAAATTAGCCGGGCATGGTGGCGGGCGCCTGTAGTCCCAGCTACGCGGGAGGCTGAGGCAGGAGAATGGCGTGAACCCGGGAGGCAGAGCTTGCAGTGAGCCGAGATGGTGCCACTGCACTCCAGCCTGGGTGACAGAGGGAGACTACCTCTCAAAAAAAACCATCAGCTCTCGTGAGAACTCCCTCACTATCATGAGAACAGCATGGGGGAACTGCCCTCACCATCCAATCTCCTCCCATCAGGTCCCTTCCCTGACACCTGGGGATTACAATTCGAGATGAGATTTGGGTGGGGACACAGAGCCAAACCACATCAAATGTATACTGGATTAATGAATACACACATACACACACACACACACACACACACACACGAATATGACTTAGATTTTGGCCCTATATTCTTCATTCTCCACCATATTAAGCCCTTTTTCTAGGACTGAATTAAAGACTTTTCAGATCATTGATGACTTGTATAGATCACTGCCCTTGTTTTATTCCCCATCCCCGATACGTGCCCTTAATAAGGCTTTAGAGAAAAGATTCATCCAGATGGTAACATACGTTTAAAATCAGACAGCTGAGGAAAAAAGTCATCAATTATATTAGGGGAGTTGAGTGTTGAGTAAGAGCTTTTTCTAAAACATCCATTTGATTTGTGAAAAACTCCAAACTACCAGCACTTAATTTCTTGCTCCAAATCCCAAATTAAAAAAGAACCATGGTTCTCCTTTTTTCATGTTCTATAGCCTTCCACAGGGAAGAAAGCGCATCATGAGACTGATCAGGCACCACCTGATTATGGGTTCTTGCCTAGTTCTGGAGTCTACATTAACTCCTGACATCTTTATTTGTGGAAATATTACTTTGGGGAACCAAGTAGAGCAGACATGAAAACCAGAGGATTTCTGACAGCTTCCTGGCTTGAAGTTTCCTTTTTAGTTTTTCACATTGCCTAAGGAAGATAAGCTAAAGATTACTGAAAAGAAAACAAAGCTTTGCCAGGTACTGTGATATGGAAAGCCAGGGCTCGCTGTTCAAAGAAGTACACCTCCCATGCTGTTGAAACAGCCTTGCTTTATCATGTGTTGAAATCATATTTTAGACTCTTGGCTATTCTTCCATGTCTCTTGTGGCTGAGCCTGTCTCTGATATGAGTTCAGCTGGGCATAGATTAAAAACCAATTCAGTTCAAAGAGCATTTGGATCTAAATACTAACTATTCTTGGTCAGTAAAACAACCCCATGGGAGACTTTTTTTTTTTTTATTTAAGTGATGTAAAAGTCACAATTAGCTTGATAATGATTGGTACAATTTAGTCATTAAAATAGTCTAAGCCATTTTATTCACATTTTGAGGAGCTACTATACAACAGAAGCTATTCTGGGTACTATAGATATTGCAGGAGACAGAAAAGTTGGAGGAAGACAGAAAAGAAGCAAATATATTGAAAATAATTTTGATAAAAGAATGATTAAATTGTATCAATCATTAACAAGCTAATTGTGTTTTTTTAAAATCACTTAAAAAGAAGACTCCTGTGGGGTTGTTTCACTGGCCAAGTATAGTTCATATCGAGTTTCAAAAGCTCTTTGAACTGAATTGGTTTTCTATCTAGGCCGAGTCAGACTCATACCAAGGATAGGCATGGCCACAAGAGACATGAAAGCATGGCTGAGAGTATAAATACCATTTCATATAAAGAGTGTGATGTGATAGAAAACATCTTAGAGTAGGTGTATGTGTATAGGTTCTTTAGACCAAGGTGATCATGGAAGACCTGTTTGAGGAGGTACATCCATGCTGAAAGCTGGAGAATAACAAGGAGCTAGTCATTTGAAGACCTATGGAACAGCACTCCTTGTGGGAGAAATGAGGCCAAAAACTTAGGTCATTAGAGAACTTGGTGTGCAGGCAGAACTACAGGACCAGTGTGGCTGAATATAGTATGGAAGGGGGGATAGTGTTTGGTGGTAATGTTAGAAAGGTGAGTGGAGCTTGAATCATGGAGGACAGTGGGTCTCAAAGACTCTGTTGGAAGTCACCAAAATATTTTGGAGAGTGCACAAAGCTAAAATAATTTTCATAATAATACTAAATATTATTTTCCTTTTTCACATTGGTTCTCTGATGAACATACAGTAGAGTTTTCCAGATGCTACATACAATCATTCCTAAATCTCTCAGATTGCTGAGGTCTCAGGGAAATCAACTCATCTGAAATTTAAGCAAAGACAAGTACATATAAAGAGAGATGGACTACTAGCCATACAAGCTGATAAGAAGTTTCAGCTAAAAATTTTAATGAATGAGCTAAAATAGAAGGTGGCTAATATGAGAGTATAGAATCCTTGGGAGCTGCAGACACAAGGGGGCTTGACACTCACTCTCAGGCTCTTTTTTGTGGACTTGACTGGATATTCATGAGAAAGATGAGAGGCAGGTAAGAGTCCAGAGGAAACCTCCGTTGTGGTGCAAGGCATGGAGGAGGGGAACAGCAACATCCCTAGGAAAGGCGTGAAGCCCCACCCAGGTCCTTCAGCTGGAAATATCAGACAAATAATTTAAATTATATTTAAATGATAAATATAATTATCAAGCTAATGGATCTGGTAGAAAAATGAAGAACATGCAATGTCAGATGATGAACTTTAGCAGAGAGATGACAATTATAAGAAACAATCAAAATGCTAGAAGTGAAAAACAGATTAAATGCCTTTGACAAATTTATCAGTAAACTCAATACAGCTGAGGAAAGAATCAGTGCGACTGAAAATAGGCCAATAGAAATTACCCAATTTGAGACACAAATAAAAAAAAGGAACTGAGTATCCTAGAGTTGTGGAACAATATCAAGTGGTCAAATGGTCTAATATACCATATGATTGAAATCCTACAAAGAAAAAAAAAACATGAAAGAAGCAATATTTGAAATATATGGCAGAGAATTTTCTAAAATTAATGATGGATGACAAACTACAGCTCTAAGAAGCTTAGAGAGCAATACAGATGTTAAAAACCCTAGACACATCATATTCAAACTTCTGAAAACCAAAGATAAGGAGAAAATCTTGAAGGCCATGAAAAATAAAAACATTGCATAAAGAGAAGCAAAGATAAAAATTATGAGCCACTTCCCCTTAAATCTCTGCAAGCTAGAAGACAAAAGTGACATCTTTAAAGTGATGAAAGAAACAAATTATACAAAATTATTACATGTACCCTGGAAATATGTACATCTATTATGTATTAATAAAAAAAATTTAAAAACCAAACTGTCCATCCAGAATTCTATATCCAGCAAAAATATCTTTCAAAAATACTTTTTCAGGCAAAAACTTGGTGAACTCATGACCAGCAGACCTGTTCTGCGGAAAAAATGTTAAAGGAAGTTCTTCAGACAGAATGTAATACCAGATTGAAGAAACTTGGACCTACATGAAGAAATGAAGAGCACTGGAAATGGCATTAAAGAAGGTAAGTATAAAATTATTTTTTCTTCATTTTAAATTGCTCTAAAAGATAACTTTCTGTCTAAAGTATATAGTAATGTATGGTATATTTATAGCATATGTATGAGTAAAATGTGTAAAACAATAGTAAAAAGAGGGTAGAGAGGAACCAAAAGAATATTGTTCTAAAGTTTCTTGCCTGCCATGTGAAACTGTATAATATTTGAAGGTAAACTGATTAAAGACATATATGTGTGTATACATACATATATATATATACACACACACGTATATATACATATGTACACACACATACGTATATGTAAGACCCTGGAAGAGCAACCACTAAAAATGTATTTAAAAGAGATATAAAAATATTCCAGCTTTAGTTTTTAATCTGGTAAATATCAATAGATATAACCAAGCTCTTTGCTTTCCTCATTAATTTCTAAAAGTGTGAGAGAGTCCTGAGGCCAAAAAGTTTAAAAGTTTTAAGGTAGCACCTTGAAGGCCCTGGTAAGGAATTTCAGTTTCACTATAAGTGCAATTGGAAGCCTTTTGAGTTTTAAGCAAGGGTATAACACACCACATTTGCATTATAAACAGATGTGGAGAATGGACTATAGAGAGCAAGAATGGAGGGAAGACCAGTCAGGAGGCTACCATAGTCATCCTAGCCACGTGTGGTTGGGGCTTGTACAATAGCGATGGCAGTGGCAATGGAGAGCAGTGGATGGATTAGGATGATTTTTAGACGTTGAAGGGATTGCATTTATAAATGACTTGAGGATGATGGAAAAAGATCAGTCAAGGATAATGCCTAGACTTCTCATCAACCTTATTGATGAAGTTTTATCCATTTAAAACATACACCAAGATGAGTATAGAAAGATATATATACCTATGAAACCACACCACTGTAATACAGAAATATCAAATTTTTTACCAATTCTAAACAATTCTTTGTGCTCCTTTGCAAGACCTCCTAGATTTTTTACTTTAGCAACCGAAAAAAATAATGGTGTACATTTCCAAGGTGCATCCATTAAGGAAGGAATATAGTTAGAAGAGGGAAGTGCATGGGAATTGAGAATTCTGGCACGAGATTGATAGGCTATTTCCAATGGTTATGCTTCATATCCTCCAAGAAGACTTCCATACCCATTGCTCCTTGCTTTTCTTCAGCTGGTCGAGAGCCCAACTCTGCCCCGCGATGGCACGCTGCAGTTCCTGCTATAGTACTGTGCAGCTGCACTGTAATTGCCATTATGTCCTCCAATACAAAGAGCGCCTAAAAACCATAACTGCATATTCCTGCACAGGGTTTGTACATATGGACATGCAATAAATGATTGCATAAATAATCATTCATGAATTCTTGATGAATAAATGAATATGAACAATTCTTAATTTGCTGGAGCTTGCCGTCATTAATGATGCCATTCTTCATACCTCACTGGCATACATACAAAAAAATCCACCTTCACCACCAGTTGCCTGTGGGCTGTTTTACTGGTTGAGAAACATCTTCCTTGATGTGACTCTGGCTTTTCCAGGCAACAGATAGTATCTGAAAAGGCATTTTCAGATTGGGATGAAAAGGCATTCTAGGATTAGAGTGATGATAACTGATCTGTAGAGATTCCAGCTTCTTGAGCTCTGAATGCTAACATAAGGCATCCAGACAGCCTTCAGAATATGCCCTACCCATATTTTCTGTAACATACTCAATGCCATTACAGAAATATCTCCTGGGTGAACAATGAGGAAGGCTTAACTTGTGCATCATATTGAAAAAAAAATCTAAGTACAATACATATACAATTAAGTACATGATAAGTTTTTACACATGTATCTACCCACATAACTATCACCCAAATCAAGATATAGAACATTGCCAGTACCCCAGAATATAAGAGTAAACTAAGAGTAAAGAGAAGAAAATTGACTGGTCAGTCTGAATTTGTGAAATACACTAAAATATAGAGAATTATAGCTTAAAGTATATTTTAATTTCCATCTATTAAATAAGGAATGTGATTCAAATGCCAACTTGCATGCCATGGGAAACAGTATAACATTACTTGAAAGTAGATTGGTTAATTAAAGATGTAACCCTAGGGCAACCACTAAAGATTCTTTTAAAGAGGTATAAAATTTAGGTAATACATGAGTAGCTATATTTATTCATCACATTTCTTGTTCTTTTACATAAAGATGTATACAAAACTTTTAAAATATTTTTAAATTTCTCCTCCAAACTCATTATATTTATACTTCCATTTGCTTCACAACTAGTTTTATCAAAGAGAACAGAAAGAAAAAAATTCAGCACAAAAACAAAGAAAAAGAAAAAATTCAGCACAGGCTCAGTTGAATAATTGAAATGTCCAAATTAGTGGGACCTGAGCTAAAATGGTTGTACAGGTAATAAGAAAGAATTACGTTCTGCATTTCTTGTCTTGGTCAGCTGCATTACAGGTAATTAGTGATGGTGTTCTGGGGTGGGAAGACCACACTGCCTCTTTGAGTACCTTATGGATTCACTCACCGATTTGAAATATGTCAACACTCAGAGAATGAAAACAAGGGATATGAAAATAATGTCTGCCTGCATATTATCTAAAGTCAGACTTACTGGAATAGTTTTAAAGGAATAATGCATTTATCCAGGAGAATACCGTAGAAGAGACTGACAGGCATTGCATAACTAATGTTCTTCCAATAATAACAATACCTTGCATTTATAAGCTGCTTTTAACTTTTCACTGGCTTTTACATATCTCATTTAAGAGCATTTTCAGTGTCTCCTAAAGCACACATAAATGCTGGATTTCAAACATAGATGAAGCTTACAACTGATTTTGAAGTAGTCATAAATTGCTGTGGATGTACCCACAGGAACACGTCCTCTGTAACAAGAACAGTGTGTGTCTTTAAACCTCTAGTGTTAAGAGGCTGACAGTTGATAGATTACTGTAAGAGCCAAGCTCTTTTCCAAGTCCCCCCCAGGAATCATTTGCACTTTTTTCAGATATGGAGTATTCAGGATTGTTTTTAATTTGGAGCCAAGAGCTTTGTCTTCTCAGCTGATTCCTTTTCTTGTTTTTACCTGTATCCCCTTAAGCTGGGATTCTAAGGAGAGTGATTAAAATCAAACAGATAACTTCTTCTGTGGCCAGAGAGGGAACATTCTTTAAGGCAGGAGGAATTACTGGTAGAAGAAACAGCAGATTTTAAGTAAAACTTTCCAAAATGACATTAAACTAGACATTTCTTGGGGAGCTGGTATTGCTTGAGGGCACTATAAAGTTGGGGACAGATATATATTGTGGTTCCAGAAATACTGGTCAAGGAGGAAAATAGAAACCTGCTGAGATCTATTCAGTGCTGTTCATAGTGAATAATCTGAGAACACAAAGGCTTCCACTGACTGTATGTACAGTTACTGTGGTAGAGCTTCAGAGCATGAGTTTGGTTTCAGACTGCATTATGTTTGATTCCTAACTCCATGACCTAGGGTAACTTATTAAACCTCTCTAGGGCCTCAGGGTTTTCCCTGTACAATGGGAATATGCAGGAAAACTCAGCACAAAGAAGTTAAATTATCCACCCAAGATCACACACTCAATAAGCAGCAGTGTTTGTGTTTGAACCAGGGCAAATAACTCCAGAGCCCTAACTCTTTCCCTCAGTGGCTTGATCAAGGCCAACATTAAGCCAAAGCATTATTTGCTTTTAATAGAGAGTCCATACGTCCCAAGTTGCCAGAGACAGTCCAGTATATGCCTGGTATAGTTATTAACAGCACCCCCTTTCACTTTCCAAATCGTCCTGGCCTTGTCTGGGCCATAAATGTTATGGTCTTCCTCATCCTTGGTTACTCTTTATCCTCATCTCTCACTGGGCCTCATACCTCCATTTATCACCATTCCTTCAGGCCCCCAGGGCCTTATGATGCCCTGAGCTGCTTCCACTCCTCTGTGTTGCCACCTTTCAAGGCTAGATGGCTACAAATGCCAGCAGAACTGCCTTAGCTCCTGCAGACGCTGTAGCTACCCCTCTTCCCACCATGATACCCTTCACTCATCTTTGGGCTTCTCTGCCCACTCTGACACTATGTCTTGATTCCCCCTACTCACATGGTGGTCTTTGCTTGGGAATGATCTCAGCATCCACTTTGGATCTGGCATTTGTTTCTCAGTTCCATGCACTCATATGCCCCTGATTCCAAAAAATTCTCTACTGTGGTTTTGAAACAGCCTGGCTTGGCTTTGTGACTATGTTTCTTTTCATGACATGCTGATGATTGCAAATTATGACAAGTGTTCTCCAGCTGGGTGCCCTTCTCTAGAAAGAGGCTGTTCACCCTCTAGGAGGAAGGAGAACATTGAATATCTACATTTTTTCTGTTGAAAGTATCACTTTTTAAAAAATTATTCTTTTGCAAAATATTTGTTTCACATAAATGTGTATGTGTCTATGAATAGGTTATGAAAGACTTGCCTCTGATGTTACAAACAAAAGAATGTGAGATTAAAACAATGAGCCTGTAATTTTTACCCTGTTAATTTTTTTTACCCTGTTAATTACCCTGTTAATTTTTACCCTGTTAATTACCTGTAATTTTTACCTGTTAAAGGGGTAAAATAGTGAGTTCTTTGCTTCTGGTCAGCACCCTGTTGTGTCTCCCTGGGGACTCGGTTGCAAGGCAACAGCAGCCTATTGACCCCGTCCCTTTGCTGGCCCATTCCACATGCACCCAGTGGCCTGAGGCTAAAGATTTGGAGGCAGGGAGCATCTTTTCTTGAGATCAGCTTTAGATCTTGATGGTCCAGCACCTTCTGCCATTTCAACTCAAAAGATCTAAACTGAAAGTCCTATTACAGAACTGGGGAGATCATTTCATGAGAAAGCATGTGCCAGACACACAGTGGCACACACAGTAAGTACCCAAATGTGTTCCTTCAACTAAAATGGAATTTAGAGTGGCTCTTCCTTAAAACAATTGGTAGTAATCATTCAATAAATTCTGTAAACATTTAAAGACTCCTGATAATCTTCTCCATCTCTGTTTCAGTTATGATCTTATTATGACCTTATTTACCCTGTGACATAAATAGTATGGTTTCCATGTCATCAGGTGAATGCCTAGCTCAAGGTCACACAGCTAGCCAATGCCTAGCCCAGGCCCAAATTCAATATTCTGAAAAATTCCCTCACATATCTCTTCACTTCTTTCCAACATAAAACCAAAATAGCCAAAGATGTGAAAATCTATCGTGTGACAGAATATTTCTTTAGACAGCTTGTTCAAAAAACAGACCTAGTATTGCATGTAAATGAACATTGTGGCCTTCATTTATATTCAGGAAATTTAATGTGTAGAAGTGAAGCACAGAGCAGGGTATGACCATTATCATGCTGTGTTCATCTAATGCATCTGGACAGCTTTAAAGATATACACGCAAAGAATTTGGCAAATGTAAATGTCCTCTGACATTTACTTGGTAGTAAACATAAGCATCCAACTTCCTCAGCTTCGTTTGCTTCATTACTCAAAGTATACTCTTTCCTCTGTCTTTTTCTTATCGAGTTTAAAAATTTCCATTAAATTACATTTTTAAAAAAATGTCAGAACACTGGGGAAAATGACAGGACTCTAAGTTCAGCAAGAATTTTATATCAGTAACTTGCCTAATGTAAAAACCAGAAACGAGGAAAGTAAAGTGGGGGAAAAAACATTTAAAGTTGAATCCTTATACCCAAAGGAAATGGAGTTGTAAGTCACAGAATTTGCCTCTATGTCACAACTTCAGTGCTTAGCGAGGATCCCTTCCTTGCTAACATCTTGAACTTTTTCATTTCTGTCTTCATTAGGGATGGCTGATGTTTATTAAAAGAATTCTCAAGCTTGCTCGAATAAAGAGGAAGGTAATTTCAGGTTACAAGAAACACCTGGTTTAAGAAGAACATGAACTTTGGAATAAGACAGAATTGAGTTTGAATCCTGTCGCTACCAGTTACTAACCATGGGACTTGTGTGAGCACACTACTTAAGCTCTCCAGGTCTCAGTTTTCTCAGCTGTAAAATGGGAATAGTAATAGTTCTTTCTTATAGGGTTGTTTGAGGATGAAATGAAACAATGTATGCACAATGCTGTATGGTTATGTGTTCAGAAATATTAGCCATTGTTTGTTTATTGGATACTGAGTTTGGATACTGAGTCTTCATGAAGATGGAAATGAAAAGTTGATAGGAATGGAAAATACTTCTGTGTCCGGAATTGGTTCCTTCCTGTGGGTGCTTGGTCTCACTTCAAGAATGAAGCTGCGGACACTTACGGTGAGTGTTACAGTTCTTAAAGATGGTGTGTCTAGAGTTTGTTCCTTCAGACGTTCAGATGTGTCCAGAGTTTCTTCCTTCCGGTAGGTTCGTGGTCTCGCTTGACATCAGGAGTGAAGCCGCAGACCTTCGCAGTGAGTGTTACAGCTCTTAAAGGTGGTGCGTCTGGAGTTGTTTGTTCCTCCTGGTGGGTTCGTGGTCTCGCTGACTTCAGGAGTGAAGCCTCAGACCTCCACAGTGAGTGTGACAACTCATAAATGTAGTGCAGACCCAAAGAGTGAGCAGCAGCAAGATTTATTGTGAAGAGCCAAAGAACAAGGCTTCCACAGTGTGGAAGGTGACCTGAGCGGGTTGCCGCTGCTGGCTCAAGTGGCCAGCTTTTAGTGCCTTATTTGGCCCCACCCACATCCTGCCAATTGGTGCATTTTACAAGTGCTGATTGGTCCATTTTACAGAATGTTGATTGGTCTGTTTTTACAGAGTGCTGATTGGTGCATTTACAAACCTTTAGCTAGACACAGAGCGCTGATTTGTGCATTTACAATCCTTTAGCGAGACAGAAAAGTTCTCCAAGTCCCCACCCGACCCAGAAGCCCAGCTGGCTTCACCTCTCACTTCCATCTCTGTGGGGCCACGCATTCATTCATTTTTGTCTCTTTTGTAGTCTTTCCCTTTTTTCTTTTAGTATTTTCTCTCTCTTGAGGGAAGTACTCAGTTTTCTATTTGTGTCTCTTGACTGACATGGTCCAATGGAACCGCTAATCCTAAATCTACTTGACTATATTCTGGTGCCCATCAACAATTGACTATAGATTATCAATATCTTAGTTCAAACTAAGTTCAATAAAGACAATCTGATTAGCTGCTGGTCAGCCAATGGATGAATACTCTAGGTCAATTTTTCACTCATAACATAGTCAAGCTAATGGTCAAGTTGTTGACTTTTAAGGTCAAATAAGTATTGCCATTCATCCTGACTTTGAGACACACCATGGTTCCTTCCACCACCCTAGGTCCTCTGGCCGGTAGTTTCAAGGCCTTGAGTAAAATGCTTTCCTTGTCTAAAATCCAAAAGATCTGTTACTTAATATGTTTAGGCTTCTTGTAAGGTCTGCAAACCTTTCAAAGGGACATTTCAAAAGCTTCTGGACTTAGATAATTGTGTCAAAAGGGAAACAGCTGTTTCTGTATTTGCAGAGAAGAATGAAATTAAACAAATGCAGAGAAGAGGCTCGTGTATAATTAGAATTGGATTTTAGCAGTGTTTGGACTCACCACCCGGCAGCTTGATTCTTCTCTATCCAACCTCTTACCATTTCTTGATTCTGTCTCACGCTGTATACCCATCTTTCATTTAGCATTTCCCTTACGTTTCACTGGAATCCTTCGCTTCTTGCTTCATAGCACATTTCCCCATCCTTAGACTTTATCACCACTTCTTTCCTTTCAAGTTTCTTTTGTTCATTTGCTTTTTGTTTGCATTGTCTGTTGCGCTTTGCTTTTGGCTAAGAGAAAGATAAAGAAGAAATATAAATTCTTACATTGTTTTTGTTTATTTCTGGGAACAATCATTTTCTCATTTTCTGTGGTGAAATCTCACAGGCCTCATTCAAGCCAGTTTCAAAAACACAGTATTAATCTCTTGCTGTTTACATGTAAGCAATTTCGTGAGTTTTCTAAATGTTTAAATACATGGTCAGAAGCTGTGGTTTACCTCCCAACTTTGTTTGGAAAAAACAAACTAAAACAGCAAGGCTTTTTCTCTTTAGCCTTGGTTCATGACCACTGAGTTTCTCCCTTGAATCACATTTTCATCATTCTGTTGTATCTTGAATGTTGTAAAGTCACAAGTAACTTACTCTGAATATCTCTAAGTTCACATCACTCAGAAAATATTTATGTATGGTTATAAAGGTGTGAGCATTTTTACTTTTATTAAAATATCAGCAACTGCGGATCAGCCGTATTTTTAATTAGTTTGTCCCAGAAATATTTGTTGAGCACCTACTAAGAACTAGAATCAAAAGGAGGAAAAAAATGTAGAGGGTAGATACATACTGGCAGTTGTTTAATGGAAGAGTAAAATAATAAATAGGTAAATTGCACAAGTGTATGAATTTCCATATGATTGTGGAATAATTATACTAAAGATTATTAGAAACTTTTACACATTGATTTTATCCTTAGAAGAGGAAAGATCACTGAATACAAGAGTTTTGAATGTTCTTTATTCATTTAAAAAACTAACTAAATTTCAATCTTAATGTGAAATGTTAACTTATGTCCACTTTGTATTCACACATTTGACAGTTATTTTCTGAGTCTCTCTTATGAATTATGTTTGGGCTCTGCTTTACAAATATAGTGATATTAAAAAAGTTGTTTATTGCTGAGTCAAGAATTAGGCAAGTAATCATGTACATATATTTTTAAAAATTAAGTTCAATGTTATGAAGAAAAAGTAAAGAAGCTGTGAGAGCATCACAGTAGAACTAATTTGGTTTGCGGTGTTATGATACTGAGCAGCATTTAAGCTTGATTCAGACAGGCCGGGGGGCAGATCTGACTGCACTACTTACTGGTTTTATGACAAGACCTCATCTGTGAAATGGGCACCCAAATAAATATTTCCTATTTCGACGGCCTATTGCAAAGATGAAACAAGCACTTATCCATAGAATAAGTGCCTTTAAAAAGTATTCTTTACTGATAATTCTAATAAGGCAAGCAGACTAGGAATCACAGAACAAGAGGTAGAAAAACAGACATATCTGGAAGCATCTATGCATTCAAAATCCCAGTGCAGGCAATGATGACCTGAATATCAGGCACTGTCAAGCCGTCCTTTATTCTGAAAGCCAGTGTCTCTGTTTTTGAATGTTATGGCTCCATTTCATCTTGATCCTGAAGTGGGGTGGCGCGGGGGGGCGGGCAGTGTGGGCATCTGTGTGGGCCTGATCGTTGTGTTTTACATCCGTTTCCACTGTTATCTGCACATCATCCATCTTGGTCCTTGACGTGCCTTGAAATATGAGCTTTCCTCCACCAAGCCTCTCTTCACATTCTCCTTTCCAAAGCTATAAGGAAAACGATTGCTTTTCGAATGTATTTAGGTATTCAGGAAGGTAATAGCATGGACAGCCTGAGACCCAAATGCCCTACTGATTTCTTAAGCATGCAACTCGGAGACAGGCAGGCCAGCCGCTGCACACGGTCCTTTGTGAGGTCAGGTCTAGGAGGCCCTTTCCGTTCCCCAAGCCCAAGAAATGGTTTTGCAAAACTCAGCAAGAGTGAGGCAGCTTCTTCACACATCAGTTTCTTCCTTATCCTGTGTCAGAGCTCTTAGAAAAGATGAGTGATGAAATATGTAGGTGCAGAATTCTGTTGTATTCATGGGAGTATTATTCTGCATTCGTTAATGGTTTTGAAATAAAGACAAAAGCAGTAATAATAGCCAACATTTTTGAAGCACCTACAACATGCCAAGAAACATGCCAAACAGTGTCCTGGCATGCTCCTTTTTTGTTGTTACAACCTCATGGAGAAGGAACTATCATTATCTGCTTTTCAGGCATGAGGAAAACTGATGCTCAGAGCGACTGTCCGTCATCTAAGGCCTTCTAGTTCATAAGTGGCAGAGCTAGGTTCCAGCCAGGTCTTCCTGTTGGGTCCATTAGAACACAAGATAATGAGATGGTATCCATTGTTGTTTATACTCAGTCATTCACTCACTCACTCCACAATGATTTATTTGTCGAGTACTTATTATCTTCCAGACAGAATTCTTTGCGGTGGAGACTGAGCAATAAGAAACAGGCAAAATCCTTACCCACATGAAGCTTATATTTTGGTGGAAGGAGACAGAAAATAGACAAAATAAGTAAATTTTATAGTGGAAAATGATAAATGCTAAGTAGAGAAATTAAGTAGGAGGGGGCATGGCCTACTTTTAAATAGCGACACCATTTAATATTTCAAACCTAAAGCTTATTCAGGGACTGACACTGAGAATGCACTTGATATAAGTTCTTTTCCTTCCTCCTGAGGGAATCTCAGGCAGTTTCATCTAGCAAATATACAAGCCATTTGTACCTTGGCCCCCAAATGCATAGATGTTCACAAATATCCTGGAATTAGTGTGTTCTTTCATAGGCTCCTGTCTCATGAAAGTCACTAAGTGTGGAAATAAGTGCTTTAGCCTTGGAAATTCTATAAAGACCTCTTTTGGTTAAGAGCGGATGTTGAAATGGGTTTGGACATAAATGCTGTTTTTCTATCCAGAATAAGTTTGAAGATATATATGTGATGGTAAAACAGAGCTGCCAGATGAATTTTCTATTTGCTTAAAATCCGCCAGCAAAATTTACTAGTGAAGAAAAGCCCTGGTCATGATTCCTATATCTTCCCAATACCCTGAAAAAGAAAAACCACAAAATCAATTGTTTGAGGCTCAAGTTTGCATACTTGCCTCCTAGAATTCGATTAAAAAAAAAAACAACTTAGAGCAACATAGAAGATGGCAAATATGGGCATTTTACACATGTGCATACACACCCACATGTGCATACATACATACATACATATGTTCCAATTTTCAGCCTTTCCCCAACTGTAACAGTAAGAATTTCTAAGATCAATGGGACCATTTCAATATGACATATACTATCAACGTGAATTTGTCACTCAGGAAAGCACTTGGACTAAAGTAAACTTTTCTACTATTTTTGGAAAAAATGGTCAAATGAACAGCATAGATAAGGTAGCAGGAGGTATGCATAGCTTTTTAAAATCAAACTGTTTTAAAGTGATTGGTACAACCCAAGCACCAGCCCCTGGCCTATAAAGAATGTGCTAAGTGCAAATGATTTTTATCTCTTAGCAGCTCCAGTGGGACCTTGCAGTCCTTTTAAAGTCATTTGTTGTTAGTCTCTGTCTTGAAAGCAGCACCACTACGTGTCCTTAAAAAGTGTCCACACTTCAGGTTTTCCAGTGATTTCAAGTGGCCATCACCCCATTATTCCTAATTAGTGAGATTTGCTATTTGTGGGCTTTACCGTAGCTGTATGTGAATGTCCTGCAAATGACTGGTCACAGATTTTTAACATCCACATTCCACCTCCCTTCAGGTGCTGGCTTTCAGCCTGCCTTGCCCTTTTGCCAGTTTTAAGAGTTAGGTAAGTAGGTTTAGTTTCTGTTTCAATATCTCCGGCTGTTTTTGAATCATTAATTCTGCTTTTACTGCAGTAGATTTCCTATTCATTACAGAATAAAAATGAACATGCCTCGGGTATTTCACATTCTCCCAGTCTTCTTTTGTCAAAAAACAAAAAAAAGCCCCTTCTGTAACTCCTAAAATTTAATGTATTCTCTGAGCTAATTTGTGTCTGGTGGTAATATGCTTCTGTTGCTAAAAATCAAGTTACTTCACAGATTTGACCTGTTTTATTTATTGAGCTCAAAATTTTCAAGCCCTTCCCAAATAGGTCAATAATATGGACCGTACTGTGAACCATGCCAGAAAGTAATTCTGTACTTTCATCGAGAACCATTTCCTCCCTAAGTTTCACATACTATTATATCATCCACCCAGGAACAATTAAATTCTTATGGAAAAACCTGGCCTTTCACTAGCGAGATGAGGAAAAAATAAGAGGCAGTTAGATTAATAGGAAAATAATGCTGTTGTTGAAGAGAAAGTTGGTAAACTATATAGCAAGGGTCAAAAACTCAAGTCTTTCCAAGGGATTGGTCAGTGACTTAAAGGTTTCACCCAGTCCAGACAAAAGATATCAGAGGCCAGTGGGCAAGGTTGCACACAGGAGACTGAGTGCTCCATTTGACTCATTCGAGTTCAACATTTAAAGGCACAACAACTAGCAGCAAGAGATGCAGTTTGAACAAATCACACTTGTGGGCCATTAGCTTAGAAAACCAGCTAACTTTTAATGATTTGGGCGAGGTTAAGGAATAGGCCATTTAGATAGCTGATATTATAGATAACCAACTCCTAAATGACTTTCCAAACCACTTGCATTTGTCTTTAAGGCTGGATATTATGCAACTTGTTATGCTGTTACTTGGTGTTAGTGTAAGGCTATTTCCAGAGCAGAGCAAAATGGCCTCTTGATGTCAGAAATTCATTCTACTTATCTTGGAGGAAAGCTATCCAAATGCCAACCTGTGTACTACTCCTTTCTGCGTCTCACAGTTTTATAACCTAGCTCCACAAGCCCTCTTGTTCTGTAGCATTTAGCCTGACAACTCAAACCTTTGGAAAAAAAAAATCACATGTATGTGTACCTATGTACATATATCATTGTTCTCACAGATAATGCTGCACTTTCTATCCACATATGGATTTCAAAGAAATTGTCTCTTTCACAGTACTTCCTTTCACTCTTGCCATGTATGTCTCTAGTAGACAAAAAGGTCATGAATCTGGAAAAATGCCCTTTCATAGACAAGAAATATATTCAGGCTTTTTTTTTTTTTTTAAACATGTATTGAAACCAGACCCAGGAAACTGGAGGCAACTTTAATCATCATGTCAATTAAATGGTAGGGTGTTATTGTCTGTATGAATGAGATGTGCTTCTTGAATTGATGAGTGAAAAATTCCTCTGTAGTGGTTCTCATCTTGCCATTAGCACCTCCATCCCTTAGAGTGTCAATATTTTGTATATTACCTCTGACTCCTCAATAATATACTCAAGATAGCACACCCTGGCTTCACGTTTTGCTTTTCCTTTCAAGTCTATGTTGTCAAAACTTACCTGTCTGGTAGCATTATTAAGCTTTGATATGTGCCACGTACTATGCTTTGCATATATTAGCTCATTTAAAAATGTCTCAATTCAGTTACATGGAAATCAGTTCAAGAGATCTATTGTACAACATGGTGACTACAGTTAATAACAATATATTGTATTCTTGAAGATTGCTAAGAGGGTGAATGTTGTGTTCTCACCACAAAAATAACTATGAGAGCCAATAAAATGTGTTAATTAGCTAGAACTGGTCATTTCACAATGTATGTATACTTCAAAACATCATGGTGTACATGATAATTATATATCATTTTACCAACTTAAAAAACCAAAAAAGTTTAGTTAATAAAACAAAAAAATTAAAATATAAAGATGTTTCATTGTGAAATACACAAAAATACAAGTTATAGGAACGTTTTTGCCAAATGGTTAAAAAGTACATATCTATATCCACTCAAAAACCTGCTCATAAATGTTTATGGCAGCTTTATTCATGACTGCCAAAACTTGGAAACAACTAAGATGTCCTTCAGTAAGTAACTTGATAAATAAACAATGGTACATCCAGGGAACAGAATATTATTCAGCAACAAAGAGAAATGAGCGATCGAGTCACAAAAAACCATGAAGGAATCTTAAATGCAAACTGCTAAATGAAAGAAGCCAATCTGAAAACGATACACACTATAGAATTCCAACTATATGACATTCTGGAAAAGGCAAAACCATGGGTTGGGGGAAGGGAGGGATGAATCGACAGAACACAGAGGATTTTAGGGGAGTGAAACTATTCTGTATGATACTATCATGGTGGATACATGTTGTTATACATTTGTCCAAACCCATAGAATGTACAACATGAGTGAACAGTAACATATACTATGGACTTTGGGTGATAATGATGTATCAGTGGAGGTTCATCAGTTGCAACAAATGTACCAGTCCGGTGGGGGATGTTGACAGTGAGAACTGTTGGAGTGAGGTGGGATAGGAGGTGTACAGGAGCTCTGTATTTGTGCTCAATATTTCTGTGAACCTAAATCTGCTCTAAAAAGTAAAGGCTATTAAAACAACAACAACAACTTACCTGTCCTCTGCCCCATTCCATCAGATCCCACATGTGAATGGCTGTGGGTGGCTGAATGTTACCCATCCTAGAGAGTATGTTGATATTTTAAGGCAGGATGAGAGACACTTTCTGGCAGGCCTCATATTGTATCTATATAAGTTAGTAATTACTTTTCTTAAGCAGAGGATTATCTCCAAGAGATGTAAAATACAACATGATGAAGTCTTTCTCCCTCAACCAAATACCCCTTAGAGCAACAATGCTCAAAGTATAGTCTCCAGCCCAGCAGTATCAGCGTCATCTGGGAACTGGTTAGAAATGCAAATTCTTAAGTCCAAACACAGACCTACTAAGTCAGAAACTACAGGTAGCAGTGGTGGGGGTGGGGGGTGGGGTGGAGTGGGAGGGCACAATCTATGTTTTCATCAACGCTCTAGGCAATTCTGAGGCATATTAACCTTCCAGAACTACTTGAGAGTATTTCCCTCCATAGCTCTGCAGGTAACCTGTTTTTTTTCCACCAATCTCCCCAGCCAGATCGTAAATTCAAAAGAAGAGGGCTCACCTACTTGTTCATCGTTAAACCCCAGGCTCTAGCATTAATGCCTGGCACATAGTAGGTGCTCCATGTATACTTGTTGAGTGTATAAACAAATAAATACATGAGTGATTGGCTAAATGCCTAATCCTCAGTGAGACATGGCAAATACACACTGTAACTTTCCTAGCCCATTATGCAGGCACAATACTGTGGGGTTAAGTAGGGATTCATATGAGCTCTACTGCTTGGGTTTATATCTTTGCTCCATCTATCAACTCTATAACCTTTGGTAAACCCCACCTCTCTTTGGATGTTGATTTTCTCATCTGCAACATGGGGATGATAATACTGTCTTAACCTCATAGGGTTGGCTTTTTTTTTCTGTTTATAAGATTAAATAAGTTGTGGTAGCGATGTTTGTTATGATTTTAGCACCATGGTTCTCTCTTTCCCAAGTGGTAGCCAGGACACTCTCCACCCAAACCTGCAGCAACTCTGACAAAGGTCTTAGTAGAGTTTGCCCTGCCCCTTTGTTAGCATAATATTGAGAGAACTAGAGTCCTGCAGACCTCAATCCAACTCCTATTTTGTAATTACCCAAATCACAATTTGTTCTGTCATTTATTGCTGCTATTACTATTTACATTGCAAATAATGCATTGTGGAAATGTTTCAGTGGAATCTTTTAATCTGGTTGCATAAACAATATCAATGATCTGATATGACTTCCATGGTAAAGCCTTTCCAATCTTTTCTCACTTCTTGATAGAAATGAGAAACCTATATTCCTATTACCTTTACTAAGACCTCAAACTGTTGTCATGGTTAAACCATTAAAATACAAACAAGTTTTTTTTTTTTTTTTTTTTTTAGCTTTTGCCACATGTAGTAATGTGCTATTTATTATCTCTTTCTGACTAATCCTCATTTTGTTTTTGATGCTCAGCATTTTCCTTTCTGTGGAGAGCCATAGATTTGGCAGAAGCTCAAGGAAAGGCTGAAAATAGTTCTTAGAAACTATTTTAATCCCAAACAGTTAACGTTTGGAGAACAGGTTGAAACATATGTAATATAGGCACCAAAGCATAGGCAATTATCTCCAAAGGGCAATAAGGGACAGAGAATAAAGGCTGTAGTGCCCTGAGGTCGAGGGTAAAGAACCAGAGAAATGCCTTCTTTGACTTCCCAAGGGTCACAGTGTCAACTGAAGAATGAAATGATAAGACAATTGAAAAAGCTCGATAACACCCAAATGGGTGTATTTATTCACATAGCTCAAACCTGACTACTGGAGCTCTTTTCTTGTCTGCTGACAGCCATTCTGAGCATTATAACAAGATCCAGAACTGGGTGTCTAGAAACCCTAAGGATGCTCTGGACAAAGCGGATGAAAGGTGACAAGGCAGAGGGGAATGTGTGCAGAAGTTTTGGCTCAAAAATCATGTGACTTTCAGAGGTTCTTTGTGTTGGCTTGAACCTTTGCACAACACAAAGACAATATAGTTCCTGTTTAATGTTTCTGAAGATAGAAGTGGATGTCCCAGAGTTAGGATTGCCTTCTAATTAAATAATACCATTTGTGATGTCCTTGCAGCATTTCATGGGACAGGATGAGCTGCCTCTGCTCTTCCTTCCTGTAGTTTCATCCTGCCATTTAACCACATGCATTTGCACACACACACACACACACACTCCTCAGTAAAGCACTACCCATTACAGTATTGCTGTAAGGCAGTATTAGTTATTATTCAATGTCTGCAATGCAGCTATTATACAATGTGAATTTCAGGAAGGACATACACTATCACAAACATAACACCACCTTACAGGATCAGTTAAGAAAAATATGAGCTAAAGAGGCAGAAATCCTTGCTTAATATTACAGAGAAATTATGACAAGCTGTGAAAAGTTCCATAGGTTTTTGTTGCACTCAAATCTTTCCTTTAGGACCAACTTCTATGAAAATATACTACGCCTGGAATTTGCCCTGTCAAAGCCAGACATGTTTTTTTAATTGAGTCTTGCTTTGAGAGTAGTGAATTTTTTTCATCTGTAATTTGCTTTTTATGTGAAGGGAGAGATGTTCTGTTTCTCTTCTTTGGGGGGGTTGTCATATTCCTGTAAAAACAATCAATATTGGATCATTTATCTCCTGCTCCATCAAGCTGTGATGTGGGATGTAAGTATGTGTATGTTCGCAATATAGATTTTTCATTGCTATATTTTATAGTCATATTATTGGCGAGTGGCCCTCATTTATTTTCCAGACCATTTTGAACCCGATGACAACTCTTTAGTCTTTGTTTGTTAACTGTGTCCTGCCTGTCCACCTTTTCATGTAGTAATTGCTTTCAGGGAATAAAACAGAAATGGAGTATGGCTTTGTTTAATATTTTTCAAATCAAATACATCATAGCACAACCATCTGTAAAAATACATTTCAGCTTTCATCAAATTCTGCTACAGTTTTTTTGAGGATTAATAATTCCTTTACATGGGTGTGTCTCTATGGCTAATGTAATATTTTTGAGCAAAGACTAGGTTATATTTATGTTCTGGCTTAGGTGAAAAAGAAAATGGCTTGTTGAAGAAAAAAATAAGAGAATATTTTCACCCTAAAATTTTGTTACTTGCAGAACAAGTGCTTTTGGAATGAAAAATATAGCTGGGAAGCTTTTCTTGGTGAAAAATGTGGAAGTAAAATCATATTCACTTTTTCTGCATGTAGAGCAATTCTCTAGCAACAGGAATATGGCTCCTAGTCACATACTAACACAGTGTGAACTGCCTGGTTTCCTTCCAAGGTCCCTTTCCTTGATTGGTTCTGGGGAAGGAGGTTTGTGTCTCAATTATTTTTTGTTGGCAACAGTGGTCCCTGTCTTTTCTGCCTGTCTTTGTCTCTCATATGCCATTCTCCTCCCCTTTCCTTACCCAAATCTTCACAAAGCCACAACTGTTGCAGGTACCCAGGCTGGGAGGTGGGGCAGGCTGTGGTGGAGATTGGAAGATCGTGTAGAACATGAAGCAACTAGAATTTTATAAAGAGACATCACCATCTTTCAAAGTTCCTTGGCAATTGCTTTGTCTTAGTTTGGGCTGCTATAACAGAGACCACTGATGTACGGTGGCTTATAAACAACAAAAATTTATTTCTTACTGTTTCAGAGGCTGGAAATCCTAGAGCAGGTTGCCAGCATGGTTGGGTTCTGATGAGGGTCCTGTTCCAGGTTGCAGACTGACGACTTCTGGTTGTATCCTCAGTGGGGGAAGATGAAAGGGAGTTCTCAGGGGCCTCTCTGATAAGGGCACTACTCCCATTCATGGAGACTCTACCCTCATGATCTAATCAATTTCCAAAGCCTTACCTGCAAATGCCATCATTTTGTGGGTTAGGATTTCAACATATGTTTTTTTGTGTGGGACACAAACATTCATTCCATTGCATTCCATCCTTAACCCCCCACCCCAAATTCATGCTCTTCTACATGCAAAATACATTCATTCCATCCCAACAGCCCCAAAAGTTGTAACTCATTCGAGCATCAACTCTAAAATGCAAAGTCTCACCTAAATATCTAAATCAGACATAAGTGAGACTTGAGGTATAATTCATCCTGAGGCAAAATCATTCTCCACCTGTGAACCTGTGAAATCAAACAAGTTAGGTGCTTCCAAAATCCACTGGTGGGACAAGGATAGGATAGACATTCTCATTCCAAAGGGATAAATAGGAAAGAAGGAAGGGGTGTTAGTACCAAGCAAATCTAAAACCTAGCCAGCCAAGCCCTATGATATTTTAAAGACTTGAGAATAATCTTCTTTACCTTCATGCTCTGCCTTCCAGACCCACAGGGTGGCAACATCACCCCCATGGCTTGGTGGGACATTGCCCATGTCATAGTTCTCTTGGCTCATGCTCCCGACAGGAATTTCTCACAGAGGCTGTTAGAGTCTTAGGTTCTGAATTCCCATTACGTTGCTACAGCTCCCAGTGGAGCTCCTGAGTTTCCCCTGGCTCCCCTAATTCTCTCTCTAGGTGTTTTGAGAGGAAGCAGAATACACTCGAGTTTGAAAACTGAGGAGAATTTAGTAAAGGTCATAGGCCGAGTATAGGGGAACAAATTATGTACAACCATTTCTTTCTTAACACTTGTTTTGAAAATACAGATTTGTTCCAAAGTCATTGATGTATTCAGGGAAAATTTGAGCATAATTTGGTATTTGCTTATGTGTGATTTCATCCATAAGAAACATTAAGTGAACACAGAAAACTACAACCAGGTGAGCCAAGCAGTGTAGGGATACACAAAATGCAAGCACTTCAAGCATCCACCACCATCCACCCTCAGTCCATCACATTTTTGTGAGCCACACCCACACACATCCTATGTGACAACTTTCCCTGGGACTCCAGATAACCCATTCTCACTACTTCACAATAGCTCACAAGGTGCACCTCTCCCCATGCCCACTCCATAAGCAAATGCAAGGTCTTTCTTAAGGCTGAGTGCCATATTTCTAGTATTTATGTCTTTCTTATTCAACAAGTATAACACTGTACCATTTTTATTAGGTTCCTATCTTCTTAAAACATGTCACAGATGTTGTTTTTGTGTATTTGCCTCTGGCCCCATTTTGCCCTAAGTCCTGTGGTTTTTATTGCACAGTTTTATATAGTATGATGATTTTCAAGAATGCCCGTATCGCTTTATAGCAGAACTGACTTTATGTTGAAGCACCCTGTGGCTGGCAACAGCAGGGAGCTATTACCACTCTTAGGTCTGAAGGAGGAGAGCAGAGAAGATGTCATGGCAATCCTGAGGGGGAGAGGGACCCTGCAGGAGAAGGATGCCTTGCTTCCACAAATGCCAAGTGCTGCTAGCCTGTGAAGCAGCAGATGGAGAACCTGGGGAATAAACACCCCCACCTCACTTTCCAGTCGTTGGCAGTTATCGCATGTTGGCAGAACCCTGCTGGAAGCCAGTGGGCTCAGGAGTCTGTTGAATGCAGTCTCCTGTGGTCAGATGAAACACAGGGCAGAGCAGGGTGGGGAAATGGATATGGAGGCTTCCCTTGCCCAGCGCCACTGGGGAAATTTTAATTATTTATTATGTAGATGAGCTTTATTTTTCTTTTTCTAGATCTCTCTTATCTGGTCGGGAGGGTTGAGGGGTATTTTCAATTCTTTTATGTGATGTTCAGTAAGGTGCAACCACAAGAGGAGACAAGGAGCGGCTCAGGAAAGCAAAGTGTGTTATACTAACAGGTCCTAAAGATGGGGCATACCACACAGGGACACAGGCAAGATAGCATGGTGGTCAGGAGGCAGGAAACAGAAACACAAAACAGGGGGTGGACTGGGGCCATGGTCCATGGGGATTTCCATGGGAAAGGCAAGGCAGGGCAAAGTGAACAATTTAGGACTAGCTGGTTTGAGTAATTTGTGGTGGGTTCTAAATTATAGAGGTGGTCCCTAGTTGCCTGGGATCTGGCTTTGGGATGTTTAGGGCAGAGGAATACAGTCTCCTGGGGTGTCTGGGCCAAATAGAGAAGCCCAGGTCTGGGCTGCAGACTGGTTAGTTTGCATATCAAAGGCATGCCTGGCTGAGCTGTCCCTAACTCTAAGAGCTGGCTATTCCTGGGAGGGGCAGTCCCTCCCCAGCTAGAAAGGTTTTTTTTAACATGTCAAAACATCAGATTATATAGAAAATAAAAAATATATACAATACAAGGAAACTCATTGATGTGTTTTTCTAAACAAGGGAGAATTTTCTGCTAAAGAAGAGAAACTGCACTCTTCTCAAGTCAACCAATTCAAAGTAGCCAGCTTAAAAAAAATATATTTTTCCCACTTCTCGTTAAATATTCACACTTATCTTTATTTATGGTCATTTCCATAGGAACCACTTTCTAAAGGCAAATATGTTTTCATCTTTAATGCTGGAATAGTGATGAAACATAGCAGAATTTTGCTGAGATTGATTGGTTAATGTTAAATAATTTGTTACCTTTTGTGCTTGGTCAATATAGTGAGAAGATATTTCTGAAATTTCAACTGCGTTTACAGCTATGAAAATAATGTTTCGGGGGAGTGTTTTTGGCATCTTGTTGTTTTGGTAATGTATTTCTCTTCTTCAGTCATGCTGAGGTGTAAGAGAAAAATACTGAAGAATTGGGATAATTCACTTGCCTGCATACCTCCCCTTGAATAAGGAGATTAATTTTTTAATAGTCATATTACAAGACAACTGCCACTTTAATCTTCAACTACTGGGGTGGGAGGAAAGTAGCTTAAAATGAGCCCCTGTAGGGGCTGCCAATTTATCAGTTGCCCCAGCTTGATCTGAAATTCAGAAGAGACCATGAGCTCAATCTCAAAGGTGATTATACAAAAGGATGTGAAAACTTAAACCAATTTGTCGTTGATTAGGATTTGTCTTCCCTGTCCTGCAACAAGCCTGTCAACAAAAGGAGAGAGATTTCATACGGTCACATAGAGCTGAGATGTTTATGGAAAAAAAAAATACAAAAACTTTAATCTTCAAAAGATGAGTAAAATATATATTTTAAAAATTTCCCTGTTTCCTTTTTTTAAAAAAAAGAGGCTCATGTCTTATTTTTTCATAAGTAAAATTTATTTCAACATTAGCCTTAATTCACTATGTTATATGCTAAGGTGAAGCAGGAAGCTCATATTGGTTAACTGATGACTGGGGAGAATGATTTAAGGATATTGGCAGTGTTAATAGGGATAACGGAGATGAAGTTTTACATGCTATTGGAGGTTCATAGAATTTTACGAGTTGAGATACAGCTCACATATCATAAAATCCACCTTTTTAGTGTACAATTCAATGTTTTTTAGCATTTTCACAAAGTTGTACAACCATCACCACTATCTAATTTCACAACATAGTCTTCACCCCCAAAAGAAACCCAATACCTTTAGGCGGTCACTCTTCATTCTCCCTACCCCCATCCCCTGCAACCGTCAGTCTACTTTCTCTCTCCGTGAATTTGCCTATTCTGGACATTTCATATAAATTGAATCTTGTCATATATGTCCTTTTATGTCTGACTTCTTTCACACAGCATACTATTCTAAGAGTTCATCCACTTTGTGTTATGTTTCAGTATTTCATTCTGTTTTAATTGCCAAATAATATTCCATTGGATGGATATACCACATTTTATCTATTATTCAATTGATGAAAACTTGGTTCTAGTTATAAGCTATTATGAATAATGCTGCTATGAACATTTATGTACAAGTTTTTGTGCAGACACATATTTTTATTTCTCCTGGATGAATATATCTAGTAGTGAAATTTGGGGACCATATGATAATTTTATGTTTACCCTTTTGATGAACTACCAGCCTATTTTCCAAAGTGGATACAAAATCTTATGTTCCCAATAGTATATGAGGATTCCAGTTTCACCATATCCTTGCCAACATTTGTCAGTGTCTCTTTTTTTTATAAGCATTTTAGTGAATATGAAGTCATATTTCACTGTGGTTTTTATTTGCATTTCCATAATGGCTAACAATGTTCAGAATCTTTTCAAGTGGTTTTTGGTCATTTGTATATCCTCATTTGTATATTTCTCTTTGGAGAAATGTCTGTTCAGATCCTTTACACATTTTTAAATTTGAGTTGTCATTTTATTGTGTATTATAATAGTTTTTAATGTAATACAGATACAAGTTCTTTATCAGCTATATGATTTGTAAATATTTGCTATCATTTTGTGGATTGTCCTTTTACTTCTTCAGTGGTGCTCTTTGAAGCACAAAAGTTTTTAATTTTGAAATCCCACTTATCTATTTTCTTTTGTCACTTGTATTTTCATGTTTTATATATAAGATAATATTGCCCAACCTAAGATCTTGAAGGTTCTCCTAATAGTTTTATAGTGTCATCTCTTATATTTAATCTGTGATCAATTTAAATTTATGTGTATGGTGTGAGAAAAAGATCCAACTTTATCCTATTGCATGTGGATATCAAGTTGTCCATTTGATATCCAAGTTGTCCATTTAAAGTACTATTTGTTGAAAATACTGTTTTTTTCTCCATTGAGTTTTCGGGCCCTCTTGTTGAAAATCAACTAATTATACATATAAGTTTCTAGACTCTCAATTGTTTTTCATGTCATGGAATGTAGGAATCACACGCTCAAATGATTGTCAAGGACATTGAGGCAGATGACATAAATGACTTAAATGTAAGACCTAACGCCATAAAAACCGTGGAAGAAAACCTGGGCAATACCATTCAGGACATAGGCATGGGCAAAGACTTCATGACTAAAACACCAAAAACGATGGCAACAAAAGACAAAATTGACAAATGGGATCTAATTAAACTAAAGAGCTTCTGTACAGCCAAAGAAATTATCATCAGAGTGAACAGGCAACCTACAGAATGAGAGAAAATTTTTGCAATCTGTCCATCTGACAAAAGGCTAATATCCAGAATCTACAAAGAATTTAAACAAATTTACAAGAAAAAAAACAAACAACTCCATCAAAAATTGGGCAAAGGATATGAACAGACACTTCTCAAAAGTGTCTGTGGCCTTGTGTTCTCATTGTTCAACTCCCACTTATGAGTGAGAACATGCGGTATTTGGTTTGTTCTTGTGTTAATTTGCTGAGAATGATGGTTTCCAGCTTCATCCATGGCCCTGCAAAGGACATGAACTCATCCTTTTTATGGCTGCATAGCATTCCATGGTGTATATGTGCCACATTTTCTTTATCCTGTCTAACATTGATGGGCATTTGGGTTGGTTCCAAGGCTTTGCTATTGTGAATAGTGCTGCAATAAACATATGTGTGCATGTGTCTTTATAGTAGAATGAATGATTTATGCAGCCAACAAACATATGAGAAAAAAAAGCCCAACATCACTGGTCATTAGAGAAATGCAAATCAAAACCACAATGAGATACCATCTCACGCCAGTTAGAATGGCGATCATTAAAAAGTCAGGAAACTACAGATGCTGGAGAGAGGATGTGGAGAAATAGGAATGCTTTTACAATGTTGTTAGCTCAACCATTGTGGAAGACAGTGTGGCAATTCCTCAAGGATCTAGAACCAGAAACACCATTTGACCTAGCAATCCCATTACTGGGTATATATCCAAATGATTATAAATCATTCATTCTACTATAAAGACACATGCACACTTAAGTTTATTGCAGCACTATTCACAATAGCAAAGACTTGGAACCAACCCAAATGCCCATCAATGTTAGACAGGATAAAGAAAATGTGGCACATACACACAATGGAATGCTATGCAGCCATAAAAAGGATGAGTTCATGTCCTTTGCAGGGCCATGGATGAAGCTGGAAACCATCATTCTCAGCAAATTAACGCAAGAACAAACCAAACACCGCATGTTCTCACTCATAAGTGGGAGTTGAACAATGAGAACACAAGGCCACAGGAGGGGAACATCACACACCAGGGCCTGTCAGGAGGTGGGGAGCTAGGGGAGGCATAGCATTAGGAGAAATAACTAATGTAGATGACAGGTTGATGGGTGCTGCAAACCGCCATGGCACGTGTATACCTATGTAATAAACCTGCATGTTCTGCACATGTATCCCAGAACTTAAAGAATATATATATATATAAAAGAAATAAGTTATGACTAATGATGCAAATAGTAGACTATAGTGGAACAGAGCAGTAACTTCTAATCAGGAGAGTCAAGCAAGTCTTCACATTGTGTGGACATCTGCACATCCAGGGTGACAGATTAGCACTCACCAAGATGAAAACATGCAAACACGTGGAGATGCAGAGCTAATGGATTCCATCTACACTATGTTAAATCAGGTCAAAGATTAATGAAAAAAATTTGATCATTCTGAATGTTTACCTGTTTATCATCAATCAACTACATGTTTGATATTTAAATAAGCAATTGGGTAATTGATGGGATTTTACTTTTAATTCAGTTGTTCAGAATAGCCAATATCATACAATTTGCTAAATGTTGAGATAAAACTTTATTGCACTCCTAATTTATTTTCAAGTTGCAGAGGGGAATTTGAAAGTAACCAAGAGGTTGTTTGGGGAAAGTGAAGTTCTATAAGATGGTCAAGCCTTCTTTCTTGGTTTCACAGAGAGGTACTTTGGGTATTTACAAATTATATTTACAGCAGGTTGTTTTTACTGCTCAATAAAATTATTGTGTTTTCTTACTTTTGCAGAAGACCTATTTTTCTTGAATTTCTCAGAAAAGGTGGTATGCTAATCTGAGAAGCAGATGCCAAGGTGAAATTAAATGAGCAAGGATTTAATTAGCAGAATCATCTGTGAGGGAAAATGGGGCAGGAGCTGGTAAGGTTGGGAGAGCCATCAGAGAGTAAAATAAATCTGCCCTGAGTGACTGCAGAAGGAAGGAAAGTTGGGTCTAAGTTTCTTAGACTGTCATGCTGTCTAATGAAGTTTTGGCAAGGACATTGGGGAAATCTTTGAGCCAAAGATGCCTGTTATAGGAGTACCACGTCTCCCAGGAATAGGACTGCTTTAGTATCTCTACCATGCCCAGTCACTATCCAGGAGCAGCTTGTGAAAGCATGGGCTGGGTGCAGACATGGTGGGGGATTTCAGATTGTGGCTACTGACTATTGGTGAATTATACTCCTTGTAGTTGAAGTCTGCAAGGAGTATCTCATGGCAGTCAAAAATGGTGATTTCATTAGGATATAGATTAGCTGTCATAAGAGACCCCAAAATACTGTGGCTTAAGCAAGAGAGGATTTTATTTATTTCTCAAACTGGAAGCTCAAGCTGAATACTGGGGATCTGGTTTCCTTCTATCTTTCTGCTTTGCCATTATTCACATAATGGGTAGTGGTCCAAGATAGCTCACCACCATGTCTGCCTTCTAGCCCACTGAATAAAAGGGAGAGAGAGGAAGGCAGGCTATTGCCTTTCCCTTGAAGGGCATGAGCTTATAGTTGGGTACCTCCTTTCTTCTAATATTTTATTTGCCAAAACTCATACTAATTTGTATTAGTTTCCTATGGCTGCTATAACAAACTACCATAAATTTAGTGGCTTAAAGCAACAGAAGTTTATTCATTCACAGTTCACTTTTTTAGGGATTGAACTCAAGGTGTCAGCAAGGCTGTGCTCCTTCTGGAGACTGTGGAAGGGAACCCCCTCTTTGCCTCTTCCAGCTTCTGGTAGCTATTGCATTCTTCATCACTCCAGTCTCCACATTGGTGGTCACATTGCCTTCTCCTCTGCTGTATGTAATGTTCCTCTGCTTCCTTCTTATAAGGGCATTTGTGGTTGCAGTTAATGCCTCCCTGGATAAGCCAGAATAATTTTCCCATCTCAAGATCCTTAACGCAATTGCACCTGCAAAGCCCCTGTTACCTTATAAGGTAACATTCTTAGTTTCCAAGGATTAAGACCTGGCTATCTTTGGAGGCTGATACAGTTTGGCTGTGTCCCTACCCAAATTTCATCTTGAATTATAGTTCCCATAATCCCCGCATGTCATGGGAGGGACCCAGCGGGAGGTAATTTAATCAATCATAAGGGTAGTTACTCTTATGCTGTTCTCATGATAGTGAGTGAGTTCTCATGAGATCTGACAGTTTCGTTTTATAAGGCGCTTTTCCTCCTTTTGCTCAGCACTTCTCCTTCCTGCCACCATGTGAAGGACATGTTTGCCTCCCCTTCTGCCATGATCGTAAGTTTCCTGAGGCCTCCCCAGCCATGCGGAACTGTGAGTCAGTTAAACCTTTTTCCTTTATAAATTACCCAGTCTCGGGTGCGTCTTTATTAGCAGCATGAGAGCAGACTAATACAGACGTCATAATTCAGCCTACCACATCAGTCATTTGGCCACACTTAGCTACATGGGAGCTTGGGAATAATAGTCTTTTGCTGGGCAGCTATGCATCTATCATAGGTTAGGGGATTCTTTCAGTAAAGATAGAGGAGGAGAATAAATATTGGGGTTCAATTTTCTTTCTCAGAAGTTTCTTAAAGGTATTGTAGTTTGAATCTTAGAGTAAAAAGCTTCACATCATCAACTCCAAGTTCTGCATTTCATTGAGTACTTTGAGATCGAAGAGATGTTGGAGTGAAAGTAAATTTCTTTTGCCTGTCCATCATTTGTTATTCATTCCCCACTTTTTCTTGTAACATTACTCTGATTTTCCTTCAGGCAAACTCCCCCACCCAAATTGTAGTTCATATAATACGTGGTGCATGTACCCGAAACCTGGCCAATTTGAATTTTGCATTGATTTGAATTTGAGTCTGAGATCTAAAGGGGTTTTCCAAAGACCATGGGTCTTTTATGGGAACTATTGGGAATGGGGTGCTCTCTTTCCACTGGGATAGCTAAACTAATAGACATAAACTGGAAGTGCTAGTAACTATCTTCCCATAGGATCTGAAAAGCCTGCCTGAAAGTGAAGCCAACCTACAGAAAAAGAGGAGCTGAGTAATAGGGGTAAGGGGGAACATGTTCTTCATTTAGGTGCCTAGATCTAGCCACAGCTGAACCAAATATACCCCCATGCTTGTATGTGAGCCAGTAAATGGCTCTGCCCTACCATTTCTTTCACTTGTTCTTTTGCCGGTTGGATTGAGTTGTGAAACTTGTAACCAAGAGGCCCATCTACTGAAAAGTGAAATGATGTGCTAATGGAAATATGTCAAGTGTTAAGCAAAGTCAAGGCTACAATTCATGTCTTCTTTTAAACTACTCTCTTTTGACTTTCCTTCATTTCACATAATGGCTGTTGACCAGTTTCTTTTTATTGCACTTTTGATTTTTAAAGATGGCTTGAGTTTTTATGTGATTTCCTCTCATCTAGCCTACAAGTTTCAACAGTTCACGAAAAAAAATTATTGACAAATAGAAGTTGTGACAACATTGAATACCCTAGTTTAGTTCTGGAAACAAGAAAGGCAAAGAGAGTAATTTTTGAAAACCAACAAGAAGTAAGGAAGAGATTGATGACCTTTTTTTGTTGTTGTTTCCAGCAGATTTATAATGCAATAAAAAATTTGTTCTGCAATCATTTAGCCCATGTGGTCGATATTAAACGTTTTAGTCAAAACCGTTCATGTCTTCAAGAGGCTCTGAAGCTTTTTTATTTAAGTTAAGGATGCTGCTAAAATGTTGAACTCAACATTCCCCCTGAAGTTCTTTCAAGACTGTTATTGTGAATAGTTCAGTTTTAAGAAATTCCAGATGAACTGTACAAACCAAGATGAAAGATGAAGCATAGCAGCAGCTGCGCACAAGAATTATGCAGAAGTATGCAAATTGTAACCCCAGTGATGATGGAAATGTTAACCTTATGTTTCAGTAATAATAACTACTCTGATCTAATAGTGAGCGAAAAGGTGCAAAGGGCATTTGGAGCTAAGAATTAGTAAGTAAAGAAAGCTTTTACCTCCTGCATGACATCAGGTTATTTGTCTGAAATACCTTATTGTTTAGTGCAATTTGCCACAGAAATATTAACAATGACATGTTCATGGCATAGGTACTTGTCATTAAATGTAAACCTGTTTTATAGAATTTTGAGCCCTGAGCTCCCATAAAACAGGGTACTGATTTATTTTTATAGATGCTGAATCCTTGAACTTAATAAACCTTCTGACAGTGTTAGAATTCTGTGGCACTTATAGGTCAATCCTTTCTATGTCAAGAGGGGAAAAAAGAAAAGCTAAGGAGTTTGAGAAAATGGCAAAGAGAGGGTTCTAGAGTTGGGAAAGTGCTAAAACATACTGGAAATAATAATTGCCGTCACTAATTGAGTATGCACTGCGTGCCAGGCACAATAAAGTACTTTATAGTTATGATATCATTAAGACCTCAGAATAGCCTTATGGGTTGGAGAAAAATAGAGGCCTCCCTAAGGTTTCAAAGCTGGAAAGAGATGGGACAAGATCTATTCAGGTATATCGTAGCTCTTAAATGTTTTGATAGAGTGTCAGCACCCTCAAACGTCATCTTGCAACATTATGCCAGAAGCTAGGATGCTGTGTTTTCCTCTTGTGTAACCAAAGTTTGTCAGGTGGACTTTGGAGTACCTTCCTGTTTTCAAGTCTTTCTGTTTTGATTTCTTTTAGGTATTGAAAATCAATGTTTATTGTGTAAGCAATTAAATACATTATTTTATGAAAATAAAATAGAACACTGCAAGTATGTCTTGAGTTTGCTTTGTCTACCATCTCTACCTTGTTCCCTCACTTCCTTTTTGCTGGAACTCCATCCTCACCAGCCCCTAAGATTCATCTTGGTCATGCTTGACACCTATTTCTCAGGCTGGGAAAGTCTAGAGAAGCTCTCCAGGAGGACTCTAACTAGATCCTGTCTTTCTCAGAGCCTCTTAGCTGTTTGTTCTACAGTCTTCACTATGCTCCTTTCATGTCATGATCTGATGATTTCCAGCTCCTGCCATCATGCTGACTTCCAGCCGGTAGGGAATGAGAACAAAGGAATAAGAGGGCGGGTTCATTTTCTTTAAAGATGCAAACTAAAGGATACCTGTATGACTTCTGGTCATATCTCTACTACCCAAAGCAAAATTACTTGATTGTATCCCTTGTGTGTTGGTGTAGAGTTATGGTGGATAGTGCTAATAGTTTCCCAGTATCCATTCTTCCTTTACCTTTTCAATAATGGATTCTCCAAATTTTAGCTAGACAGATAAATGGCTTCTAGGTGACAGTCTCCATTCTCCAGCCTTCCTTGCTGCAGTTGTAGAATCTATCCAGTACCTTTTTCTGGCCTGACAAGTATGTTTCAAAGCTGACTAGGCAGACTGTGGGGCTGACCACCTTGGAGTTTCTGTAACACATTACTGATTGCAAATTAGACCTCATCCTCAGAAATTTCTGGAACAAACACCTGGGTGGCTCTGGCCTCCGTGTATGTTCAGCATATGGCCACCCTAGCTGCAAGAGAGGCTGAGAAATATTATCCTTAGTTGGAAAGCATATGCTCATCTAACATTTTGGGTGGGGTTTTTTTTTTTAATAGAAAAAAAGATCAGGATGGAAATTGGTTAATCAAAACATATGCAATGCAGCTAGATCAATACTCCAGGGTGAACTTTGTAGCCATAAATATATCTATTCAAAAAGAAAACAGAAAAGTAGTGAGCCCAGAACTCAACTCAATCTAGAAAAAGAAGTTTATTCCCTAAGAAAGTTAAAAGAAGAAACTAATAAAGGGCAAACATTAGTTAAACAGAAAACAAACAAAAAAGATGGTAAACAAAAACAAAGTCCAGTTGTTTGAAAAGGTGAAAACAATAAAGTGGAGAAGGAGAACAAACATCTGGCAAGACTTAGAAACAAAGACAGAAGGCACAGAAAAAACGGGGTATAATTAAATATGAAATAGTGACTTAAAATATTGGAAGGGTAATTATAATTTGATGCTAACAAATCTGAAAACTTATGTAAAGTTGACTCTTTTTCTAGAAAAAAATTTAGGTTACCAATATGACATGAGTGAAGAAAAACGATTTATGAAGCTGTCAAAGAACTTGATTTAGGAGTCAAACATCTATCCATCCTCACTTCTGACTACTCCCAGCCCCCTGCAACTCATGGCCCAGACCATTTTTAAGTTGAGTTTTATCACACAGTCAAAAGAATAGGTAACTTCTAGCTTCTACAAATTGTTTGACTCTACCAAAGAAAAACTTCCCCAATTCTGGTTTTGAGAAAACAATTTTCTTGGTTACTGTAGTTGATGCTGTGGCAAATTGCCTAGATCTACCTTTTTACGAACAGGGCATACATTCCGCCAGCTGCTGGGAATGGTGGCTGCTGGCCATGCACAGCTGAGTCTCTTTCCAGGAACTGCCTTTTGCTGGAAGGATCTGCCTTGTCCAAAATTACATTCTTTCCCCGGGGAGAGCCAACTTCCAATTATTGGTAGATGTAATGGCACAAGGGCCTGGCCCCCTTGAATCAGTTTGAGACAACTTTGAAAGACCATCCTAGTTCTATCACTGAGGCTTCCACTGTACCTACATCACAGTTTAACTCTACCCTCTGCCCTTGCTCTGATAGGGATTGATACTGAACTTAGCTTCCCGAATAAACTTCCTGCACTTACATGTCTGCCCCAGAGTTTGCTTCCTGGGAAACATGACTGAAGACAATAACAAAACTGGCCAAGGATAATAGGAGAAAGGAAACTTATGGGCTGGTTTAACAAATTCATTGTGATGGAGTTGTTTTTTTTCTCAGGACTCTAGACAATGTAACATTTGAAATCTGGTAATGGACTTCAACAGCAAAAGCAAAGAGAAAGACTGGATGTTTGTCTCACTAGCAGAAAAAGAATTATTATAATTCAGCTTCAATTAACCAGAATTTTAAAAAATTCTTACCCCCATCTTATGAGAAAAGCCTGGCAAATTCTAATCTAGCGGCATCCTTCACTAAACCTCACCAACACTCCTCTAAACTGTCAAGGTTATGAACAGCAAGGAAAGTCTGAAAAACCCATAGCTGAGAAGAGCCTAAGGAGACATGATGAGAAATCTAATGTGGGATCCTGAAGAGGGTCCTGGAACAGAAAAAGGACATTGGCAAAAACTAAGGAAGTCTAAATGAACTGTGGATCATAGTTAATCATAATGTATCAGCGTTGATTCATTAATGGTAACAAATATTTCATGCTAGTGTAACATGGTAATAAGAGGGGAGCTTGGATGTAGGGTGTGAGAGAACTCTCTGTACAAGCTTTTCCATTTTTTTTTTTGTAAATTTGAAATGTCCTAACAAAATCTATTTAAAAAAAAAGACTGAAGGGAATTATACCAATATTAGTGGCTGTTTTTATCTGGCTTGTTTTGAAGATAAGATAATGCTTATAGGGCTGGGCACAGTGGCTCACGTCTGTAATCCCAGCACTTTGGGAGGTTGAGGTGGGTGCATCACCTGAAGTCAGGAGTTCGATACCAGCCTGGCCAACATGGTGAAACCCCATCTGTACTCAAAATACAAAAATTAGCTGGGCATGGTGGCAGGCACCTATAATCCCAGCTACTTGGAAGGCTGAGGCAGGAGAATCGCTTGAACCCGGGAGGTGGAGGTTGCAGTGAGCTGAGATCCTGCCACTGAACTCCAGCCTGGGTAACTTGAGAGTGAGACTCGGCCTCAAAAAAAAAAAAAAAAAAAAAAAAAAAGATAATGCTTATAAGGTGCTTAGCACAGAACCTGACATATAGTGAGCATTCAATAAACCTATTAATATGACCTGCTATTGATTATATCTTCTTTATACTTTTCTATGTTAAAATTTTTATCATAAACAAATATTGCATCAGTAATTTCTTTTTCAAAGAAGAGCGACTCCTAGGATACTACCTGATATGCTCTGAAGAGAGAGTGAGGCAACTCAATGGCACCTGGAACTGCTCATTGAAATCTCACTTTGCCCCTCAATTCTAGAAGCCAGTGTCTTTGCAAATGATAATGGGAGGATTTCCTGTTATGTTAAGTGCTCCCAGAAGGTCTAGCCTTTCTTGAAATAATTCTCTATTTGAAGGATTTTGGAGGAATTCATTCTTCCTAGGAGTCAGTCTGGAGGTTGATTTTACCCCTAAGGCAAGCATCAAGAAGGACCACTCCTCCTACAAGTGTTGAACTGTGGACAAGGCTGATTGCCACCATCTTCATGACGTCATGCACTAAGTCCTCTGAGGCTGGAGGGTACAGGGGTGCTGGGGGCTCCAGAAGACAAGAATGCCTGGAATGGCAATGATGAAAGCATGCTAGGAAATGATAAAGTGATAAATAAAGGAACTTCTAGGAAGCCCTATGGATCCATTTGAGGCTGAATGTGAGAAGGGAACTAAAGTTGCAACGTATAGGTCAGGCTGCAGCACTCTGGGGCTTGCTAGACAGGAGTGGCGAAAGCAGGTGTGAGCATGGCCCACACTTAAGAAACAATATGGCGGTTAGGGCCAAATGGGAAGGAAAGAATCATGGGAGATCACTTATTAAATATATTTTTGTGTATCTTTTGATAAGCAGACTTATTTACCAACCTCTAGTGGATAATCCCATGCTGCAAGTGGAAACAAAGCCAAGAAAACAGCCAATCCAAGCCATAAACCCACTGTATACTGCCACATGTTAGGACCACTACGGTCTCACAGCACCGAAAATAGCAAAATGGTACCACAGGCCCAGCTCCCAATCCCTGGAGAACTTCTACTCATCACCCTGGAATGACTCAGTGAGGAACATTGGTCCAAGCTAACCTTTAGAAAAGCAACATAAACAAAATATTCTTTTGGCAATTAAGGTAGCCATCTCTATCTCTTCTACTTTCTCTTCTATCATTTTATCCTTTTTTCTACTATTAAACTGAAACTGTCATTTAAAAGTTTGTGTAAAAGTACTCAGATATCTGTACTTTAGTAATATTTTTACCATTTTTAATAAGGAACTGAATGATGTGATGGAAGTCGCACTAGAAAAAATAAACTTTCATTTTTTAAAATTATACTTTAAGTTCTAGGGTACAAGTGCACAATGTGCAGGTTTGTTACATATGAATACATGTGCCATGTTGGTGTGCTGCACCCATTAACTCGTCATTTACATTAGGTATATCTCCCAATGCTATCCCTCCCCTCCTCCCCCACCCCATGACAGGCCCCATTGTGTGATGTTCCCCAACCTGTCTCCAAGTGTTCTCATTGTTCAATTCCTTTGAGTGAGAACATGTGGTGTTTGGTTTTTTGTCCTTGTGATAGTTTGCTGAGAATGATGCTTTCCAGCTTCATCCATGTCCCTATAAAGGACATGAACTAATCATTTTTATGCCTGCATAGTATTCCATGGTGTATATATGCCACGTTTTCTTAATCCAGTCTATCACTGATGGACATTTGGATTGGTTCCAAGTCTTTGCTATTGTGAATAGTGCCGCAGTAAACATGCGTGTACATGTGTCTTTATAGCAGCATGATTTATAATCCTTTGGGTATATACCCAGGAATGGAATGGCTGGGTCAAATGGTATTTCTAGTTCTAGATCCTTGAGGAATCACTACACTGTCTTCCACAATGGTTGAACTAGTTTACAGTTCCACCAACAGTGTACAAATGTTCCTATTTCTCCATATACTCTCCAGCACCTGTTGTTTCCTGACTTTTTAATGATCACCATTCTAACTGGTGTGAAATGGTATCTCAATGTGGTTTTGATTTGCATTTCTCTGATGGCCAGTGATGATGAGCATTTTTTCATGTGTCTGTTGGCTGCATAAATGTCTTCTTTTGAGAAGTGTCTGTTCATATCCATCACCTAATTTTTGATGGCGTTGTTTGTTTTTTTCTTGTAAATTTGTTTAAGTTCTTTGTAGATTCTGGATATTAGCCCTTTTTCAGATGAGTAGATTGCAAAAATTTTCTCCCATTCTGTAGGTTGCCTGTTCACTCTGACGGTAGTTTCTTTTGCTGTGCAGAAGCTCTTTAGTGATTTAGATCCCATTTGTCTGTTTTGGCTTTTGTTGCCATTGCTTTTGGTGTTTTAGACATGAAGTCCTTGCCCATGCCTATGTCATCAATGGTATTGCCTAGGTTTTCTTCTAGGGTTTTTATAGTTTTAGGTCTAACATTTAAGTCTTTAATTCGTCTTGAATTAAGAAAAAATAAACTTTCTTAGTCAATAAAAAAATGTATAGCTAACATTATATTAATGGTTAAACATTAGAAGCATTCCTTTTAAGGAAAATATAAGCAAACAATGCCCTTGGACATTATCCACATTTAATATTAACTGGACATTCTAGTTAACTAAATAAGGCAAGAGAAATAAAATATAACAAAAGTAAAATGGAAGATACAAAATTATTTATTTGCATATGATTTTTAACTTTGCAAATCCAGGAGAATCTGCAAACTAGCAGTAGTTAGAGAATTCAGTCCATTTTTTGGATAGAGGATCAATATACAAAAACAATAGCATTCTTGCCTTAACCAATTCGAACAATTAATAATACCCCATTCAAAAATCTGTACAGCCGTTTAAAGCAAACCTGAGAAATGATATGCAAGAACTTTTAAAAAAGAATTCTAAAATTATTGAAAGATATAAGACAATCCTAAGTGAGAAACCACATTATTAAATAACAAGACTCAATATCATACCCATATCAATCCTCCTCAAATTGATCTATAAATTCAATGTAATACAAATTCAAGATCTGTTTAATAAAAGGGATTGTTAAGTTCTTTTACTTAATAAAGCTGTACCACTTTTACCTCACCTCTTCTTAAAAATCAGCATGTACTTGTCATGGGCTGCTTTTTTTTTTTTTTTTTTTTTTTTTTTTAAGTGTACAGATAGATTGATACTAAAAAGTAGCCTCTTGTTCTCTTTTGCCACTGTAATTGTTTCCAAATAACATACAAATATTTAGAAAAGATTGTTTCTCAGATCCCCAAATTCATTGCAATTCTCAAGCTGTGTTGAGAGGATTGACTTCAAAGAGAAGAAAAGTAATAATTAAAAAAATGCGACTATCATTTTTTAAAAATAAAAAAGTCTTTTTGGATCTATGACAGAATTATGCCATAAAAATAATAGCTAGCATTTAGAAAACACTTTCTATGTGTCAGGCAGTGTGCTAAAAGCCTTGTGTAGATTTTCTCATTTAGACCTCAAATTAATGTGTCATTATTAATTAGTCTCGATTTATTGGTGAGAAAATGGAAACTTGGAAAATTTAGGGAACTAGCAAGGTCACCTAACACACAACCAACTTAAGGAACAAGGAGTCTAAAAAACAGAGTTGGGTTTTTAAATACAAAGTGGCACAGCCTCTTAAGCATAATTCCCCATATATTGCTTGTGTTAGAAAACAAGATAAGTTGGGGATTAAGAGACTTATATCCTCATCCAAGCTGGATGGCAGTATACTCAGAGGCTTTGTTCTGAGTCTGTCTGTTCATGCACAAAAATTGTATTAAATGCCTAATATGCACAGAACACTGATAGAGGTACTGGAAGAACATATTGTCCCTACCCTTTAGGAATGGACAGCCTTTTAAGGGAGGAAAGGGAGTGTAGTAGTGACTATTGTTTCTCTGGAGAAACATCTATTTAAGTCCTACAGCCTCAGTTGTGACTTTCTTCATGCACAAAATCTAATGTGAGTATCTTATTCTGAATGGTTAATACTTCCTCCTCTTGGCAGTGACAGAACTGAAAATTCCCGAGACATTTCCCATTAAATATATTAAGCATTCAAGACAAATGCATTGGCAATTCTGCTCAAGATACATAATTATCACATGGGAATTATTTATGAAGCATGGATGTCAGCAGATAAAGTTTTGAGTTAGAATTGAGTATGAAAATCTTCAGGTTAGAACACAGTGTTGTGTCTCCATTTTTAGAGGAGAGTGAAAAATGTCGTTAGACTTTTGAAAATGTGGACGTTTTTAAAAATGACTGTGACTATGAATTTTATTCTAGAATTATCCTTTGATGCTTAAAAAAGAAACACACATTTGGATTACTTACATATCTGTAGACACAGCAAATTATATGATTTCTTCACCCTAGTTAAGTCAATCCTAATCATGGTACACAGCATGCATTAGCGGGGTGGCTTCTCTCAAGTAACTATTATGAGGTTAGCTCATCCTCCCGGCCAAAACTGTTTTATGAGCTTCTTCTGAACAAAGTGTTATTTTGCCAAGTCAGTCACAGGCCACTGCTTGATTGTGTTTCAGGTCAGGAAGTGGCACATTCTTTTACGACAAGGCCCAAGGTCATTTTCTCATATCACAGATGCCATGTATCATATTCTAGATCAGTGGCCCTCACCCTGGAGTGATTTTTCCCTCCAGAGTACACTGGGTAACGTCTGGCAATATTTTTAGTTGTTACAATGGGGGGTGGAGGTGGAGAGTGCTCCCAGCATCTAGAGGGTGGAGGCCGGGGTGCTGCTAAACATCCTGCAGTGCATGGGACAAGCCCCCACAGCAAAGACTTATCTGGCCCAAAATGTCAGTAGTGCTGAAATCAAGAAACACTGCTCTGGAAGGAGAGCATGGCACAGTCAGTTAACATTTTTTTCTTTGTTAGTATACAGACGGAATACTAAGAATATTTAACACATTTGAATTTAGGATTCAAGCTACATTGTCCAGTGTACTACGTAAATTGAACCCATGGCAGGGCAGGTTAGATATGTGAGAAGTGCTTTCCCAATCGATTTAACCTGTCCATGATCTTTGGTCATGGCATGGAGGCCAACCATAGAACGAGCCCTTCATTTTTTAGAGGGCAGGATTTTCCTAAAGCCTCACTCTTCTCCTTTCCTACTGCAGCTCTGTCCATTCAGCAAGATCCTAAGGATTGTGTTCAACTTAGGATTGAACACAGTCCTAAGTGTGTTGTTACTCAACACAGATTTGTTCAACAGAATTTTATGGGATGATGAAACATTTTCTGTGTGTGCTGTCCAGTATAGTAGCCATTAGTTACATGCAGCTATGACATACTTGAAATGTGGCTGGTATGCCCGTGAAATGGATTTTTAAATTTTATTTAATTGTAGTCCATTTAAATGTCAATGTAAAGAGCCACATGTGCTACTGGCTACCATATTGGACAGTGTAGGTTTGACATCTTCACACCTCTCTAGGTCAAACCTTCCTTGGGGCTGAAGTCAGGCATAGATTGTCATCATTGTCAACGTCCTCCCATTTTGCTTCTGAATCTTTGGAGAGGGATATTTGGGCCCTGAGAGGGAAGGTGGACAAAGAGGTTCCCATGTGACTTGGCCTCCAAAGAAATATCTGCAAAAAAAAAAAATCAGATATTTTGAACTCCCAAAGTTAGACTCTTGGAATTTACAAATCTGTATGATATATATAGCCTGTCTTCTATAAGTAATTTTGCTAAAAGTTTCTCTGTCTGTCTTAGACTTGTGATTATATGAGTACCCTTCCATTAGAGTGATGGAACCTGGTTCTTAAAGAGAAGACTGGGTCTTCCAAGAATAAGAGATTGTTATTCCAACAGAATTAGTGAGCACATTATATTTTTCCTTCCCCCTCTTCCAGCAACATTCTTTGAAGTTTGCCTCCCCAACCACAGCCTCCCTCTCATTTCCCCCCTTTCACCTTCACCTATTTCTTCTTTTCTCTCTCTTTCTCTCTTGCTATTTCTTTGATTACAAATCCTCTACCACTCAGCCCATGATTATTTCTTCTACTTTAAGAAAAAACTTCATTAAATACTCTTTGGGATTCCATGTCTATGCTTAACTAACAGAAAAAAATATCTGTAACTGTGCCATCTCCCCCTACAGGATAAGATACGTGGTTGTCTGGAATTGTTAGTTTGGGTCCTCTGAGAAGCAGATGCTATGACAGGATTAGATTTGTGAGCATTTTATTGGGAGAAATGCCTGTGAAGAAAAATGGGGAGGAGCTGGAGGAGGCAGAAGGAATCGTGGAACTGCCCGCAGGTCTCACCCTGTGAGAAGAGGGGAAAGGAAGGAAGGCTGTGTAGGAAGAGTCTAGACTACAGTGCTCTTCTGCAAGGCTGAAAAGCGATCTTTCAGCTAAAGCTGCTCATTAGAAGACCTCTCATATCCCAGGAATGAGTCTGTCTGAGTGTCTGTGCTGTGCCCAGTCACTGGCTAAGAGCCACTGGGAAGAATGGCTTCAGTGCAAATATGCAGTAGGTGGCTTATAAGTTATGGCCGGTGATCAATAACATCTGTCCTCCATGAAGTAGGGGGTCTGAGATGTACGTGGCCAGCACATCTGGGTTAGACCTAAGCTGTCCTGGACTTGGAGAAAACAGACAGGGCTGCTTATGCCATGAGCTGCATCCAAGAAGTGTTTCATGACTGATAGGGTAAAATACTTGTTAGTTTAGAGGAAACTTATAGAATATTTTTGGCCATTCTCTTTCCTGCATTGTACATTATGAGATCCTTTCCATTTTTCCCAGTCTCCAGGCTCTTGCTCATGTGTTCCTAAGCACACACATTCTTTCTGCCTGAAGTGAGTCTTCTGCAACCATTTCCCCAGACCAATTGCTTCAAATTTCCACTAACCTTCTCTCCACAGGAGAGTACAGCTGACTCCCAGACTAAAGTAGATGCCCTCACATCTCTCTGGAATTCTTGTAGCCTAAGTTATTTTTCTGTATTTAATATTGTCCTGTTGTCTACTAAATATATCACCCATGAAGCCATAAGCTGTAGCTGTCTCATATTTACCACTGTATTCCCAGGGCCAGGCATAGAGCTGATTAATATTTCTTGAATGAATGAATACTTTGTGCAAGATGTGCTAAAGTAAAAAAAAAAAAAAAAAAAAGATGTATAAGGCACTCTTCACTCTCAAACTTCTTACAATCTAGGATAGGTTTCTCAGCAGATGATGGTGCAAAACTATCAAAATTAATGAAATAACTGAATTAAAGGGCTTTTCAGAAGACTTAAGGCTTTAATTTCCTAAGTCAAGAATTGTATAGCCGGTAGTTAAAAATTCTACCAAGTCAAAATCTTATCAAGCCCACTTTCTTTTTTTTATTTTTATTTTTATTATACTTTACATTTTAGGGTACATGTGCACAATGTGCAGTTTGGTTACATATGTATACATGTGCCATGTTGGTTTGCTGCACCCATTAACTAGTCATTTACATTAGGTATTTATCCAAATGCTATCACTCCCCCCAACCCCACCCGTCAGGCCCTGGGGTGTGATGTTCCCCAACCTGTCACCAAGTGTTCTTATTTTTCAATACCCACCTATGAGTGAGAATATGCGGTGTTTGGTTTTCTGTCCTTGTGATAGTCTGCTCAGAATGATGGTTCCCAGCTTCATCCAGGTCCCTACAAAGGACACGAACTCATCCTTTTATATGGCTGCATAGTATTCCATGGTGTATATGTGCCACATTTTCTTAAACCAGTCTATGATTGATGGACATTTGGGTTGCTTCCAAGTCTTTGCTATAGTGAATAGTGCTGCAATAAACATACTTGTGCATGTGTCTTTATAGTAGCATGATTTATAATCCATTGGGAATACACCCAGTAATGGGATGGCTGGGTCAAACAGTATTTCTAGTTCTAGATCCTTGAGGAATCACTATACTGTCTTCCACAATGGTTGAACTAGTTTACAGTTCCACCAACAGTGTACAAGTGTTCCTATTTCTCCACATCCTCTCCAGCACCTGTTGTTTCCTGACTTTTTAATGATCACCATTCTAACTGGTGTGAGATGGTATCTCATTGTGGTTTTGATTTGCATTTCTCTGATGGCCAGTGATGATAAGCATTTTTTCATGTGTCTGTTGGCTGCATAAATGTCTTCTTTTGAGAAGTGTCTGTTTATATCCATCGCCCACTTTTCAACGGGGTTGTTTGATTTTTTTCTTGTAAATTTGTTTAAGTTCTTTGTAGATTCTAGATATTAGCCCTTTGTCAGATGGGTAGATTGCAAAAATTTTCTCCCATTCTGTAGGTTGCCTGTTCACTCTGATGGTAGTTTCTTTTGCTGTGCAGAAGCTCTTTAGTTTAATTAGATCCTATTTTTCTATTTTGGCTTTCGTTGCCATTGCTTGTGGTGTTTTACTCATGAAGTCCTTGCCCATGCCTATGTCCTGAATGGTATTGCCTAGGTTTTCTTCTAGGGTTTTTATGGTTTTAGGTCTAACATTTAAGTCTTTAATCCATCTTGAATTAATTTTTGTATAAGGTGTAAGGAAGGGATCCAGTTTCAGCTTTCTACATATGGCTAGCCAGTTTTCCCAGCACCATTTATTGAATAGGGAATCTTTTCCCCATTTCTTGTTTTTGTTAGGTTTGTCAAAGATCAGATGGTTGTAGATATGTGATATTATTTCTGAGGGCTCTGTTCTGTTCCATTGGTCTATGTCTCTATTTTGGTACCAGTACCATGCTGTTTTGGTTACTGTAGCCTTGTAGTATAATTTGAAGTCAGGTAGTGTGATGTCTTGAGCTTTGTTCTTTTTGCTTAGGATTATCTTGGCAATGTGTGCTCTTTTTTGGTTCTATATGAACTTTAAAGTAGTTTTTTCCAATTCTGTGAAGAAAGTCATTGGTAGCTTGATGGGGATGGCATTGAATCTATAAATTACCTTGGGCAGTATGGCCATTTTCACGATATTGATTCTTCCTATCCACGAGCATGGAATGTTCTTCCATTTGTTTGTATCCTCTTTTATTTCATTGAGCAGTGGTTTGTAGTTCTCCTTGAAGAGGTCCTTCACATCCCTTGTAAGTTGGATTCCTAGGTATTTTATTCTCTTTGAAGTAATTGTGATTGGGAGTTCACTCATGATTTGGCTCTCTGTTTATGCATTATTGGTGTATAACAATGCTTGTGATTTTTGCACATTGATTTTGTATCCTGAGACTTTGCTGAAGTTGCTTATCAGCTTAAGGAGATTTTGGGCTGAGACGATGGGGTTTTCTAGATATACAATCATGTCATCTGCAAACAGGGACAATTTGATTTCCTCTTTTCCTAATTGAATACCCTTTATTTCTTTCTCCTGCCTGATTGCCCTGGCCAGAACTTCCAACACTATGTTGAATAGGAGTGGTGAGAGAGGGCATCCCTGTCTTGTGCCAGTTTTCAAAGGGAATGCTTCCAGTTTTTGCCCATTCAGTATGATATTGGCTGTGGGTTTGTCATAAATAGCTCTAATTATTTTGAGATGCATCTCATCAATACCTAGTTTACTGAGAGTTTTTAGCATGAAGGGCTCTTGAATTTTGTCAAAGGCCTTTTCTGCATCTGTTGAGATAATCATGTGGTTTTTGTCTTTGGTTCTGTTTATGTGATGGATTATGTTTATTGATTTGCATATATTGAACCAGCCTTGCATCCCAGGGATGAAGGCATCTTGATCATGGTGGATAAGCTTTCTAATGTGCTACTGGATTCGGTTTGCCAGTATTTTATGGAGGATTTTTGCATTGATGTTTATCAGGGATATTGGTCTAAAATTCTCTTTTTTTGTTGTGTCTCTGCCAGGCTTTGGTATCAGGATGATGCTGGCCTCATAAAATGAGTTAGGGAGGATTCCCTCTTTTTCTATTGATTGGAATAGTTTCAGAAGGAATGGTATCAGCTCTTCCTTGTACCTCTGGTAGAATTCGGCTGTGAATCTGTCTGGTTCTGGACTTTTTTTGGTTGGTAGCCTATTAATTTCTGCCTCAATTTCAGAGCCTGTTATGGGTCTATTCAGAGATTCAACTTCTTTCTGGTTTAATCTTGGGAGGGTCTATGTGTCCAGGAATTTATCCATTTCTTCTAGATTTTCTAGTTTATTTGCATAGAGGTGTTTATAGTATTCTCTGATGGTAGTTTGTATTTCTTTGGGATCGGTGGTGATATTCCCTTTATCATTTTCTATTGTGTCTATTTGATTCTTCTCTCTTTTCTTCTTTATTAGTCTTGCTAGTGGTCTATCAATTTTGTTGATCTTTTCAAAAAACCAGCTCCTGGATTCACTGATTTTTTTGAAGGGTTTTTTGTGTCTATCTCCTTTAGTTCTGCTCTGATCTTAGTTATTTCTTGCCTTCTGCTAGCTTTTGAATGTGTTTGCTCTTGCTTCTCTAGTTCTTTTAATTGTGTTGTTAGGGTGTCAGTTTTAGATATTTCCTGCTTTCTCTTGTGGGCATTTAGTGCTATAAACTTCCCTCTACACAGTGCTTTAAATGTGTCTCAGAGATTCTGGTATGTCATGTGTTTGTTCTCATTGGTTTCAAAGAACATATTTATTTCTGCCTTCATTTCGTTATGTACCCAGTAGTCATTCAGGAGCAGGTTGTTCAGTTTCCATGTAGTTGTACAGTTGTGAGTGAGTTTCTTAATCCTGAGTTCTAATTTGATTGCATGTCATCTGAGAGACAGTTTGTTATGATTTCTGTTCTTTTACATTTGCTGAGGAGTGCTTTACTTCCAACTATGTGGTCAGTTTTGGAATAAGTGTGATGTGTTGCTGAGAAGAATGTATATTCTGTTGATTTGGTGTGGAAAGTTCTGTAGATGTCTATTAGGTCTGCTTGGTGCAGAGCTGAGTTCAAGTCCTGGATATCCTTGTTAACTTTCTGTCTTGTTGGTGTGTCTAATGTTGACAGTGGGGTGTTAGAGTCTCCCATTATTATTGTGTGGGAGTGTAAGTCTCTTTGTAGGTCTCTAAGGACTTGCTTTATGAATCTGGGTGCTCCTGTATTGGGTGCATATATATTTAGGATAGTTAGCTCTTCTTGTTGAATTGATCCCTTTACCATTATGTAATGGCCTTCTTTGTCGCTTTTGATCTTCGTTGGTTTAAAGTCTGTTTTATCAGAGACTAGGATTGCAACCCCTGCTTTGTTTTCATTTTGCATTTGCTTGGTAGCTGTTCCTCCATCCCTTTATTTTGAGCCTATGTGTGTCTCTGCACATGAGATGGGTCTCCTGAATACAGCACACTGATGGGTCTTGACTCTTTATCCAATTTGCCATTCTGTGTCTTTTAATTGGGTCATTTAGCCCATTTACTTTTAAGGTTAATATTGTTATGTGTGAATTTGATCCTGTCATGATGATGTTAGCTGGTTATTTTGCTTGTTAGTTGATGCAGTTTCTTGCTAGCATTGATGGTCCTTACAATTTGGTATGTTTTTGCAGTGGCTGGTACCGATTGTTCGTTTCCATGTTTAGTGCTTCCTTTGGGAGCTCTTGTAAGGCAGGCCTGGTGGTGACAGAATCTATCAGCATTTGCTTGTCTGTAAAGGATTTTATTTCTCCTTCGCTTATGAAGCTTAGTTTGGCTGGATATGAAATTCTGGGTTGAAAATTCTTTTCTTTAACAATGTTGAATATGGACCCCGACTCTCTTCTTGCTTGTAGAGTTTTTGCCGAGAGATCTGCTGTTAGTCTGATGGGCTTCCCTTTGTGGGTATCCTGACCCTTCTCTCTGGCTGCCCTTAACATTTTTTCCTTCATTTTAACCTTGGTGAATCTGATAATTATGTGTCTTGGGGTTGCTTTTCTTGAGGAGTATCTTTGTGGTGTTCTCTGTATTTCCTGAATTTGAAAGTTGGCCTGCCTTGCTAGGTTGGGGAAGTTCTCCTGTATAATATCCTGAAGAGTGTTTTCCAACTTGGTTCCATTCTTCCCATCACTTTCAGGTACACCAATCAAATGTAGATTTGGTCTCTTCACATGGTCCAAATTTCTTGGAGCCTTTGTTTGCTTATTTTTACTTTCTCCAAACTTCTCTTCTCGCTTCATTTCATTAATTTGATGTTCAATCACTGATACCCTTTCTTCCACTTGATCGAATCAGCTACTGAAGCTTCTGCATGTGTCACGTAGTTCCTGTGCCGTGGTTTTCAGCTCCATCAGGTTATTTAAGGTCTTCTCTACGCTGTTTATTCTAGTTAGCCATTTGTCTAATCTTTTTTCAAGGTTTTAAGCTTCCTCGTGATGGGTTCGAACATCATCCTTTAGCTTGGAGAATTTTGTTATTACCAATCTTCTGAGGCCTCCTCTGTCAACTCGTCAAAGTCATTCTCCATCCAGCTTTGTTCCGTTGCTGGCGAGGAGCTGAGATCCTTTGGCAGAGAAGAGGCGCTCTGGTTTTCAGAATTTTCAGCTTTTCTGCTCTGGTTTCTCCTCATCTTTGTGGTTTTATCTACCTTTGGTCTTTGATGATGGTGACCTACAGATGGGGTTTTGGTGTCGATGTCCTTTTTGTTGTTGTTGATGCTATTCCTTTCTGTTTGTTAGTTTTCCTTGTAACAGTCAGGTCCCTCAGCTGCAGGTCTGTTGAAGTTTGTTGGAGGTCCACTCCCGACCCTATTTGCCTGGGTATCACCAGCAGAGGCTGCAGAACAGCAAATATTGCAGAACAGCAAATGTTGCTGCCTGATCCTTTCTCTGGAAGCTTCATCTCAGAGGGGAACCTGGCTGTATGAGGTGTCAGTCGGCCCCTAATGTGTCTCCCATTTAGGCTACTCGGGGGTCAGGGACCCACGTGAGGAGGCAGTCTGTCTATTCTCAGAGCTCAAACACCATTCAAGCCCACTTTCATAATAGATAAAACTAATCATATATGGTTTATCTGCATGTAAATGAATATTCCTAGGAGGAGAGTTTTATTTATTTTAAATTTTTGTTTTTTTTTAGTAATTTCAGCTTATTTTAGATTTGCGGATACATGTGCAGGTTTGTCACATGGGTCTATTTCATGATGCTGAGGTTTGAGATATGAATGATCACATCACCCAGGTAATGAGCATTGTAGTATACTCATAGTACTATGCCCAGTTGTTAGTTTTTCAACCCTTTCCCACCTCTAGTAGTCTGCAGTGTCTACTGTTGACATCTTTATGTCCATGAGTACCCAGTGATTAGCTCTCACTTATAAATAAGAACATGTACTATTTGTTTTTTTTTTCCTGCATTAATTCACTTAAGATAATTATCTCTAGCTACATCCATGTTGCTGCAAAGGACATGATTTCCTTCTTTTTATGGCTGTGTACTACTCCAGAGTGTATATGTAGCACATTTTCTTTATCCAGTCAACTGTTAATGGGTACCTGGGTTGATTCCCTGTCTTTGCTATTGTGAATAGTGCTGCAATGAACATATGTGTATGTGTCTTTTTGGTAGACTGATTTATTTTCTTTTGAATATATACCTAGTAATGGGATTGCTGGGTCAAATGGTAGTTCTATTTTAAGTTCTTTGAGAAATCTAGAAAGGTAATTTTAGATGGCATTAAGGAAAGTGACAGTAATAATTGCATTATGTCAATGATACATTCTTGCCCACTGAATCTGGCCCTGTCACAAGCCAACTAATTATCTTTTTCTTTTTAAGACGATTTAAGATAAAGTTTCTGTTACTCATAACCAAGTAGTGTGCTGAATAAAACACAATAGGAAGAGTGTGAATTATTTAGGAGTATACATTTTTTTCAGTATAACATTGAAAGCAGATATTAAATGTAAGTAATGAATGTACTAAGAATCATTGCATAAATAAATAACCCTTTATAGCTTCATAACTCTCCATAGTTTATAGAATGCATTCACATACAGTCTGTTCACAGTTGCTGTATAAGATGGGCAGTGATTGTCAGTCTTCATCCAGCTTCATCCAGAGACTTCTTCAAAGTCAATGAAAGTCATGTGAATAATCATCATCAAAACGCAGCTCATCTTCCTCCTAACACTTCCATTAGTTCCTAATGACCTTTTGCTAGAAACTCCATGAATCAATGGTTCTAGGTTGCTATGATCATCTAACAAAAGATACAAGTAAATAATGTATATTAAGAATAATTCAAGTGTGTATGTGTGTGTTTCAGTGTAAGGTGAACAATACAAAAAAACTTATCTGATAATCTAGACAACATTCATGTACAGCTGCCATTTTTTAAAAACCTGGCAAAAACTTCCAAAAGAAAATATTATTAGTCCTTTTAAAGAGGTGCTTAACTAGCAGTATTTAGCTTTGATCTCATGATCCAAAGTAAACTCAACAACTTTTCTCAGAGAACCAAGACTTTTAAATTAGATCATTGACTTCCAAAATCTTGGCCAAGAAATCTGACATGTAAACTGTCTTCTGCTACATTTATCTAATGTGAAGAGATGAAGGGTCCAAGATGAAACCTGGCAGGATTTGAACCCAAGGTTCTGGGAAGTCTAAATGAGCCTAATATTATGTTTGGCTGAGAATTGTTCCCCTTGGCAGGGAAAACACACAGCTTCAAGCCTGTTGATGCTGACAAAGCTTTTTAAGATAAGGGATTAAAATGCTCCCTAAAAGCAGAAACTCTTGGTGTCTGCCTCAATGCAACAGGTAGGTAGTTCCAAAACACTTGTGAAAAAGGTCTTTGTTTGGGATATACTCTCCCTGGAAAGGAACAAGGAGCTTATTTATCTGTGACCGAAAAAGAAAAGAAAAGGGCAAGCAAGCAACTTCTTTCCTTCTTTAATAAGAGTAAGGTGCAGGGAGAGAGACAATCTCACACTACTCTGAGAAACAGTTGAAAGCAGGCAATTTTCTCCTCCCTCAGGCTCTGTGGTTAGGTGGTTAAAGTCTGAACCAAAGAGAAAGACTAGCAGCTTCTGTTCACAGCTTAGATAATCATTTCCTGTTTGTCCTTAGGCAGATTGCCTCATCATTTTCAGGAGCCTTGATTAAGAGTGTCTCAATTTACCCATCTAAAATAATAGCTGTTTCATCAGGGGTATTGTGGTGTTTAATTAAAGCCTGTGAAGGGTACTGAGATCCTGAGATAAGACTCTGTGTAAACACTAAGTAATGTATGTCTGCATATATACAGATATAAGCTAGGCCTGCAAAATTGAATTTATCTGACAAATTTTTTTCATCCCATCAACCTGCCTCAAACTAGTTTTGTTGCCCCAGACTTAGAATAAAAATTCCTTCAGGGCAGTATACTCCAAGAATTGCCAAATGCTTAGATAAGGTGCCTTGGTAAAGCTTTAAGTGTCCCAGCCAACTTTAGGTCAGCTACCTTCTTACAATGCTTCCCAGACCTCAGGTATTCATTTCACAATTTCATAGATTTTACTATTTCTGCTTACCACCCGTACCATTGTTTAATATTTTCTAAATGGGATACTTATTTGCCTTAAAAAGTTTATTTAGGGCAAAAATTTCATGTGACTATTGTGCATAGAAAACAAGTGTTTTTCAATAGCAAAGGCATAGAATCAACCTAAATGCCCATCAACGGTAGACTGGATAAAGAAAATGTGGTACATGTACACCATGGATTGCTATGCAGCCATAAAAAAAGAACAAGATCATGTCCTTCGCAGGAACATAAATGGAGCTGGAGGTCATTATTATTAGCAAACTAATGCAGGAACACAAAACTAAATACCAAATGTTCTCACTTATAAGTGGGAGCTAAATTATTAGAACACATGGACACAAAGAGAGGAGCAACAGACACTGGGGCCAACTTGAGGGTAGAGGGTGGGAGGAAGGAGAGGATCAGAAAAAATTAACTATTAAGTACTAGGCTTAGTACCCTGGTGAAAAAATAATCTGTAAAACAAACCCCTGTGACAGAAGTTTACCTGTTTAACAAACCTACACATGTACCCCTGAACCTAAAATGAAAGTTAGCAAAAAGAAAAGAAAACAAGTGTTTTCGAATATACATTAATTTAAGTACATATCTATTCAAAATTTTAAAAGTTTACTCATGTTATTTAAAAATTATCTTGTATATCAATAGTTTATGCATATCATATTTAGATGAAGTAAAAAGTAAAAGATCATTCAAAATTGCATATAATCTCCAGATGATTTATATTTTATATATATAACACATTTTGATGCTATTCTTTTTGGCAGCTTTATCAATGAGCTATTGTAGTGTAACAAACTACAGAGGTGTAGAATAATAATAATTTATTATTCTTTAAGGGTCTGTGGGTTGGCTGGGCAATTCTGCTGCTCTGAGCCAGGTTTGGCTGATCTTGGCTGGCCTTGGTCACACGTCTGTGATTAGCTGGCAGATTGGCTGGGGCTGCCTGGTATAGGATGGCCTCAGTCACATACCTGGTGATTGTCCAGCTCTTGTCTTAGGGCAATGCAGTGACTGGATCACATGTCATTCATCTTTCAATAGACTATTCTAGATGTTCCCAGATAGGGTTTAGGGTTCTAAGAGAAAGCAGAAGTTGCAAGGCCTCTGGAGGACTAGGTTTGGAAAGAGAACCACCTAGACTCTCCCACATTTTACTGGCTAAACAAAATTACAGTGCCAATTTAGAGTGGTTATGGTGGGGTCCAAAACTCTTTAGGGTTCCATATTCCTCCTAGTTTTACACGAAGCCATCCCTAGGCTGTGGCCGTCATCCTCATGCTCCAAGTAGCTGCTGGAGTTCCAGCCATTACATGCTGAGTTTGACCAGCAGGAGGCTGCAGGAGGCTGGATAATGGTCCCTGAAGACATCCATGTCCTAAGTTTTACAACCTGTGAATATTACCTTATATGGCAAAAGGGACTTTGCAGATGTGATTAAATTAAGGATCTTCAAATTGAGAGTTTATCCTCAGTTACACAGGCAAGAATAATGCAACTACAAGTGTCATTGTAAGAGGGAGGGAGAGGGAGACTTGATTGTAGCGGAGACAGTAGCCAACATGATGACCAAAGTAAGATACGACACTGTTGGCTTTGAAAATAGAGAAAGGAGACAAGTAATGCAGCTCTGGAAACTGGAAAATGCAAGGAGATGAATTCCTCTCTAGAGTCTCCAAAGGGAGCATGCCCTGATGACAGTTTGATTTCAGCCCAGCGAAACTAATTTTGGACTTCTGAACTCTAGAACTGTAAAATAATAAATCTCTTTTGTTTTAAACCACCAAGTTCATGGTGATTTCTTATAGCAGCCACAGGAAACTAAAGCAGAGGCTCACTAGATGTTCCACATAATACTTCCATTTTAACTCATTGGTCAAAATTTGGTTACATAGCTACATATAGCTGCAAGGGTGCCTGGGAAAGGTTTTTTTTTTTTTTTTTTCTGGATGTCATTAGTGCCTCCTAAAGAAGAAGTGAATGCTGTTGGAAAACAACTCATCATGTCAGCCACAGATGGAGAGATAGTAATCAAAGTACATTCAATATATACTGAACATTTAACAAATGTCAGGCATGTTCTGGGTTCTGGTTATACACTGGTGAACGATAGAGGCAAAATTTCTGCTCTCATGTAGCTCATATACTAGAGAGGGAATACAGAAAATGAACAAAGCTATAAATATATAAGGTAAAAAGGGATGTACACTATTAAAGAAATAAAGCAGGGGCTGAGTATAGAGTTGGGAGATTCATGGCTATTTTGGAAAGGATTTTACAAAAGAATATGAGAAGCATCCTGTCATAAGATAATAGGGTGTAGTAGGCCAGGTGGTCAACTGGATAGTAACTGCTGTGACTAAAGGTATTTGAAATCAAACTTAGAATCTGCTTCCAAAATGACAATGTGAGGAGCTCTGTGGCTCTCTGCCCAGTGGAACAACCATAATTGATAAAAAATATTTTTTTTAAGAAGCTAAAGTCTCTGAAATTGTTATAATGGCATATAGCAGATGATGAAATATTTTTTTAAATCGACTAAATCTTATTAAGAACAATGAGCATCTGTAGCATTTGAGTCATGACCTACTCTCTCCCTATCCTCCCTCCCCTGCCCCACAGTTCAATGTGGCAGAAACTCCATTCCAAAAAGATGTGGCCAAGAAGATAGGGTACCCTCCTCTCTAAGCTCCAAGTCAAGTGGTGTAGAATCTTCCCTGGAGGGGCAGGTTTTTAGCATTTCTGATTCTCCTGTGCTCTGTGATACAGAGGCTAAATTCCAGGTAAGTGTGAATGAGAGGTTGGGGGATTCCCTTTCTCTACTCAGCTGGCAATCACAGGACAGAGGCTCTACTCAGTTATAGCAAGCTGAGAACACTATAGCTCAGATGACACTCAACCCAGATCTCTCATAGGTAGAGGTTTTAGGCCAGCTGCCAGCAAAGGCTAGTCCAGAAGACCAGAGGCTACTTCCCTCACTCAGTGTCCTGCTCATAAAGCAGGAGTGTCTCTTCAAGAGAAATGAGCCGCTCTTCCCAATCCTAGCTCCATAGAATAGGTACAGATGTTTTGCCAAGGGAGATAGGTATAAGAACAGAGTTCTGAAGTCTTCCTCATAGGAAATGACTTTATTTGGAAGAAAGTGTGGTAAAGAAAGTTCAAGCCTAAGGGTGATCTCAAAAACTTGGAGATTTTTCGTGGTAAGGAGGCTGGTTGCAACATGAGAACAACAAACTAAACTATAGACCAACTAGTTTATTGAAGAGAACCAGGGAAAAAGCTAAGAAGAGCCTTACTTGGATCAGAACAAACCTCAAAGACTGGATTTAAAGCCTACCCTTGCAAAGGGGGCCTGAATTTATTTGCATCAGACTATGGGGCACTTTATGCTCCAGGAAATTGCCAAAAAATAATAGAGCAGTGAATCAGCAATTAGTGGAGCCTAACAGCTGGGTGTGATACCAACAGAAGCAGACAGCTTAACAGAAAGTTCAGAAAAAGAGACAGTGAAAGAGAGCCCTACTAAAAACACTCTCATCCCAGTTTAACTGTGGGCATGCCCAAGCTTCTTAGTAAAGAGCAACAAAGTTGACAAGCTCCCTTTGGCGAGTCTGATCATGAAAAAAAGAGAGACAGAGAGAAGACACTGATTGCTAAATTAAAGATTGGAGGAGAGGTTATTACCACTAACTTCACAGAATAAAAATGATTACAAACATATATTATAAACAATGGTATATCAGCAACTTAGATAACCCAGATGAAATGGACAAATTCCTAGAAATATACAAAGTACAAAAACTACTCAAGAAGAAATAGGAGAGCTGATTAGATCCATAAAACACAAAGAGATTGAATTCAGGAGTAACAAAGTTCCTACAAAAAAAAAAAAAAAAAAAGCCAGAACTAGATGAATTCACTGGTGAATTTTACCAAAACTTAAAAAATTAATATCAATTATTCACCAAATTCTCCCAAAATATAGAAGAGAAAAGAACATTTCCCAGATCAGTCTATGAGGGCAGCATTACTCTGATACTAAAATCTGACAAAGACATCACAAGAAAACTACAGACCAATACTTCTTACGAATATAGACACAAAATATTCAACCAAATACTAACAAACTGAATTCCATAATATATAAAAGGGGTTATATTCCATAACAATGTGAGATTTATCCCAGGAATGCAAGTTTGGATTGACATCTAAAAATCAATTAATATAATATATCAGTAGAATCAAGAACAAAAAACATATAAGCATTTTGATAGATATAGAAAAAGTATTTGACAAAATTCCAGATCCCTTCATAACAAAAGCAATAAGAATAGAAGGGAATTTCCTCTACCTGACTAAGGGCACGTACAAAAACTCCACAGCTAACAGTTTATTTATGTATTTATTTATTTAATTTTTTTTGAGACAGAGAGTCCTACTCTGTTGCCCAGGCTGGAGTGCAATGGCATGATCTCGGCTCACTGCAACCTCTGCCCCCCGGGTTCAAGCAATTCTCCTGTGTCAGCCACCCAGGTAGTTGGGATTACAGGCACGCACCACCATGCCTGGCTATTTTTTCTATTTTTAGTAGAGATGGGGTTTCATCGTGTTGGCCAGGCTGGTCTCGAACTCCTGACTTCAAGTGATCTGCCCGCCTCAGCCTCCCAAAGTGCTGGGATTACAGGCGTAAGCCACCGCGCCCAGCTGCTGACAGTATATCTAAAGGTAAAAGATGGAAAGCTTTCCCCCCAAGATCAAAAACAAGGCAAGAATATCCACTTATGCTATCTCAACCTTATACTTGAGGTTCTAGTCAGGGATATTAGGCAAGAAAAAGAAATAAAAGACATCCAAATTAAAAAGGAAAAGTAAAACTACTTGTATTAGCAGATGACATGATCTTGTATATAGAAAACTCTAAAGAAACTATTAAAACTAATAAATGAGTTCAGCAAGTTTGCAAGACACAGATCAATATTCAAAAATCAACTGTATTTGCACACTGTAGCAGTGAACAAACTGAAAATGACATTAACCGATTAAATCCATTTACAATAGCATCAAAAGAGTAAAATATTGAGAAATAACTTTATGAAAGAAGGTCAAAATTTATACTCTGAAAGCTATAAAACACTGTTGAAAGAAATTACAGATAACCTAAATAAATAGAAAGTCATCCCATGTTCATGGATTGAATTACTTAATATTGTTAAGATGTCATTACTCCCCAAAATGATTCATAGATTCAATGCAATCCTTTTCAAGATCCAAAGTAGCTTTTTTTTTTTTGCAAATATTGACAAGGTGATCCTAATGTTTATATGAAAATTCATGGAACCCAGAACAGCTAAAACAATCTAGAAAAAATGAGAAAAATGTTAGTGGATTCATATTTTGTTGCTACAAAAATGTAGCAAGTGGATTCACTTGCTACAATGCCAGTAATCAAGACAGTCTGGTACTGGCATAAGGATAAACATATACATGAGTGGAGTTGAAACGAGAGTCTGGCAATAACACACCACATTTATAGTCAACTGATTTTCTACAAAGGCATCAGAAGAATTAAATGGTAGTAAGAATAATCTTTTCAACAAATGATGCTGGGAAACTTGATATCTGCCTGCAAAAGAATTAAGTTGGCCGTTTCCCTCACATCTGACACAAAAATGAACTCAAAATAGGTCACAGATCTAAAGGTAAGAATTAAAACTACAAAACTCTTAGAATAAAATAATCTTTGTAACTTTGCTAAGCAATGGATTCTTAGGTGTGACACCAAAAGCACAAGCAACAACAACAAAATAAATAACTTGGACTTAATCATGATTAAAAGCTGTCTCACTCAAAGGACACCATCAAGAAGGTAAAAAGACAACCCACGAAATAGGAGAAAATATTTGCAAATCATATATCTGATAAGTGACTTTTACCTAGATCATATGGAGAGCTCTTAAAACTCAACAATAAAATGACAACCCAATTAAACAATGGGTAAAGATGCAAATAGACATTTCTCCAAAAAATATATACAAAATGTCAATAAGCACATGCAAGGATGCTCAACATTATTAGTTATCAGAAAAATGCAAATTAAAATTATAATGAGCTACCACTTAACACCCATTAAGATGGGTATAATAAAAATTACAAATAATAACGTGTTGATGATGATGTGGAGAAATCAGGATTCTAATACACTACCGAAGGGACTTTAACATTTTGAAGCTGCTTTGAATAGTAGTCTGACAGTTCCTCAAAAGTTTAAACTTAGAGTTACTATATGATCTAACAATTCCACTCCTAGATGTATACCCAAGAGTAATGCAAACATATTCACACAAAAAGTTGTGTACATATAAATGTTGATAGCAGCATCGTTCATAATGGCCAAAAAGTGGGGGAGAAACCCCCAAATGTCCATCAGTTGAAGAAAGGGCAAATAAAATGTGGTATATCCATATGATGGAATATTATTAGGCCATTAAAAATTATAACATGTTACAGCATAGATAAACCTTGAAAACATGCTGTTAAGTGAAAGAAACCAGTCAAAAATGCCCACATATTGTAAGATTTCATTTATGTAAAATATCCAGAATAGGCAAATATATAGAGACAGAAATTAGATTAGTCATTTCCTAGGCCTGTGGGATTTAGCTAAGGTAGATGGGGAGTGACTATTCACTGGCATAGGGTTTCTTTTGGGAGTGATAAAAATGTTCTAAAATGGACTATAGTGATGGTTACACAACCTTGTACATATACTAAAAACCATTGAATTTTACACTTTGTAAAAGGGTGAATTGTATCATATGTGAATTACATGTAAGTTTATATATATATAAGAGAATATGCTAGCTAAAAGAAAACTAAATAAACTACAATAACAAAAAACACATCTGGGGTTATATTCAGCCCATGCATAACCAAATTGTGGTGCCTAAGGTAGAGTCTTTATAAGATCCCCTTCAACTTCAGGATGTTCATTTTATGGTAGAGAATCCTAACCTAGGAAAAAAGGAATTAATATCTGGTATACAAGACCAAGAAGGGATTATATTTATTCAGCTGACTAGCCTTAAAGAAAAACAAGGAGTAAAAGCTATGCATAATTGACCAAGCGGAGGAAAAAAAAGTTGGCTTCTAATCTCAAACTTAAAACAACATGGTCTGAAGACTAAAATTTTCTCCATGGCTGAGAACATCTGATCTTATGAACCGAGAGGCAGGAAGGGGTTTCTTGGGAAGAGCGAGCAGTTCTGTGTTGATCAGGCGTTCTCAACCGTGGAGAAAATTTTAGTCTTCAGACCATGTGCTGTTAAGTTTGGGATTAGAAGCCAACTCAGTTTAGAAATAGGAGTCCTGGCTAGGCGCGCTGGCTCACGCCTGTAATCCCAGCACTTTGGGAGGCCAAGGTGGGTGGATCATGAGGTCAGGAGTTCAAGACCAGCCTGGCCAACATGGTGAAACCCCGTTTCTACTAAAAATATAAAAATACAAAAAAATTTCCCGGGCGTGGTGGCGGGCACTTGTAGTCCCAGCTACTCAGGAGACTGAGGCAGAGAATTGCTTGAACCCGGGAGGCAGAGGTTGCAGTGAGCCGAGATCATGCCACTGCACTCCAGCCTGGGTGACAGAGTGAGACTTCATCTCAAAAAAAAAAAAAAAAAAAAGAGAGAGAAAGAAAGAAAGAAAAAAGAAATAGGAGCCATTGGTTCAAATTCAGGTACTGCCAACCATTATTATAAACTTGGACTTACCATCCCCAGGCCTCAGTTTCCTTATCTATGAAACAAGACAATCAGTGCTATTCTGAAAACTTGTTGGGAGGATTAAATAAATATGGTTACTAAGTGCCTGACATATTAATTTACATCCATCCTTTTTTGTGTTAGAAAACCAAGCCGTAGAGTATAAAATGCTACAGAAAAAATATTTCTTCCAATTCACTAGCATGGATCCAAATCTACCATCCTGTTCCATATTGTCATTTCTCCCTTTTAAAAAATTCACTATGTACGGTCTTTCTGTATTCTAGGGGAAGCCTAATTGGTTATCAGCATAAGAGTATGTGATTTAGAAAATAGTGTTATTTCATCTAAGTGAGAAAGAATTCTCTATCACCACCACTACTACCACCAAATAGCACCAACCTGCTGCCTCTGGATTTCTCTCTCTCTCTCTCTTTTTTTTTTTTTTTTTTGAGATGGAGTTTTACTCTGTCACCCAGGCTGGAATGCAGCGATGCAATCTTGGCTCACTGCAACCTCTGCATCCCAGGTTCAAGCGATTCTCCTACCTCAGCCTCCCGAGTAGCTGGGATTACAGGTGCCCGCCATCACGCCTGGCTAATTTTTGTAGTTTTAGTAGAGACGGGGTTTCAACATGTTGGCAAGACTGGTCTCAAACTCCTGACCTCAGGTGATCCACCTGCCTCAGCCTCCCAAAGTGCTGGGATTACAGGTGGGAGCCACTGCACCTGGCCTGGATTTCAAAGTAAATTGGGATCAAGGACAGAAAATGATTTCCCCAGACAAAATAAAATTCAGCTTTGAACCTCTAAGGTTTCTAAAGAATAATCTGGTATTAAATCCTGTGCATGCAGCCAAGTGCTGCAAAGGAGAAGTACAAGGTGTTGCTGGAGAATATAGAGCAGGAGGACCTAACTTTGCTCAGCTGGGTCTTAAAGGAGCCGCATCACCATTTCTGCTTCCCCACCACTCCCCACCGAACAGTTTGAAAGTGGCCTTTTTGAAGTTGGTCTTTTAAGCAATGATTTGCTGTCTTTAAAAAGTTTTAAATGGCTGTCTCAGTAAAAGTGAAATCAATATTCCTTCAGCCTGGGCTTTTAGCAGATAATGTCTCTCCATAAATCATGAGCATAATGACATTGGAATAATTCATCATCTCATTACATTTACAGATGATGCGCCACATTGTTCTGAGGCGAAGGTTATCTTCCCTGCCTGGGACTCCATCCAGAAACAAATATAAGACCAAGGAACCAGATTATTTCATGGTCCGTTTATAGAAGTTGTTGTGGATCAGTTTTCTGTCTGTCAGCTACTTTTTCTTTATAGTCCTTCCTTGAACTCACTGCAGGGATATATCCTTCTAGTTCAAGAATTTCAATAACCTTTAAAACTTTATTTGTTGAAGAGGCACTTGTCTAGGTTGAAGATGTTCTGTGGGCTTCTTTTTCTATCAGTGCCAGATCTAAGGTCATTGGTAAAACAGTGAAGGATTTATTGAGCAGCTACTATTTGTCAGGTTATGGCACTGGATGCTGACGTGTTCTGTTCTCGTTGAATGTACCATCACAGGGGGGAAGATGATCAAGAACTCTTTACAAATAATCATACCATCATTGCTAGTGGTAAGTACTGGGGAAGGGAGACAAAGGGTGCTATTAATAAAAGAACCTTCTACTTGATCGGGTGGGGCATGAATTATAGAAGGCAGCTCTAAAGCAATACTTAAGATCTAAACGTTAGGTATATGATATCTGTGGACTCAATACTTGATGAAGGACTGGATGAATGAACAAAAGCAACAGCAAAGAAGCAAGGGAATGGATAAATAGTTCAGATAATGGCTCTAGATGTCGAGGACTCATTCTTTACCCAGTCAAGAAGAGCCGAATTGGTAACTGTCAATGAAGATTTGCGTAGACCTGTGGCATTATCCCTTTAGCACAAACCCTTACTATTTATACAGACTGCTGAAGTCCTGGTTTGGGTAAGTGCTTCAGAAGCAAACAGACTTGAGTGTAAATTTCAGTTACCATGTTTGGTTAATTCCATTGAAGCTTTTAGTATTAATTTCTGAATCCCAATTTCTTCAACTGTGTAATAGGAATAATAAGACCTCTTAAGGCTGCTGTGAAGATTAAAAGAGAACATGTGTACCAATGCAGGAAGATACAGGGATTAAGAAGCTAGGCTGGGTTCCCTAGCAAGTTTTGTTTGAATCCCTGCTGGGCCACTACCTAGCCACGTAACCTTGGCAAATAGCTATTCTTTAACACAACATGTATGTTCCATAAAATCACTGCATTATGCTAAATTGGGCAATACAAACCACAGAGCTTATGAGGAAAATGGGGCTCAGGGCACAACACAAAACCACTTTTTCAATGACATGTTAAAAAAAAAAAAAGAAACCTAATGTTGAAAGAAAAACTTTAGATAAATTAAATTTAGTAGAGTTTATTTCAGCAAAGAATGATTCATGATTTGGGAAGCCCCCAAAATTTGACTTAAGTAATTTTACTAGACAATGAGTGTTACTTCTTGGTGAGCAAGGGATTTGACTTGTTACACAGGAGAGCTTGAGAAGGCTTCATGTAGCCATGTGGGGGGCAGTCAGTATTTATAGACAGAGTAAGGAAGTGAGGTGTAACAATAGCCTGATTGGTTATAGTTTGGTAGTTTGCCTTATTTGACATGGTGTGATCATTTGGCAGCCTGTAATTGGCTGAAGCTCAGCCACTATGATGGGCTGAGACTCAGCTATTTGTCACAAGAATATACTTGTAAGTTAGGTTGCATTTTGATACATATGGACTCAAGATATGGAGACAGCTTTAGGCCAAATTTAATTTAACACTAAAAAAAAAAACCAGTAGACAACTTTACACTTGATAAATAGCTAAAAAAAACCATAAATACAGCAATAAATATGGCACTCCACCTGGAAAAAGACCTAGGGTTTGCCTGTGGAAGTGAGGTGGAAAGGGTTGCAACTTGCCAGCTACTGTGAAGTGGCAGGAGCTGGTTATCTGGAATCCTAGGGAAAGTTGTAGCACCAGTTGAGGATGGCATGGCTCATAACACGCATCAACCATGTTGGAACAAACGTGCATTGTAGCAGAATCAGATGTGCTTATCCTTGCTCTGCCTCAGTTCTCTCATCTGTAAATAAGAATGATCATGGCACCTGCCTTATAGGGTTGTTATAATCATGATTATACTAGATGGTTCCAGGTAAAGTGTTTAGCACTGGGTCTGGCATATAGATTTGGTGTCTTTCCCCTGGGCATTTATCATTCAATCTTATGTTAAATTTCACTTAAAGAATTTTACTAGAGGGCTGGGTGTGATGGTTCACACCTGTAATCCCAACACTTTGGGAGGCTGAGGCAGGTGGATTACTTGAGGTTAGGAGTTCGAGACCAGCCTGGCCAACATGGTGAAACCTGTCTCTGCTAAAAATACAAAATTTAGCTGGGTGTAGTGGCAGGTGCCTGTAGTCCCAGCTACTCAGGAGGCTGAGGCAAGAGAGAATCTCTTGAACCCAGGAGGCGGAGGTTGCAGTGAGCTGAGATCACGCCACTGCACTCCAGCCTGAGTGACAGAGCGAGACTCTGTCTCAAATTTTTTTTTTTTACTAGAGGATAAGTGTTACTTCTTGGTGAGCAAGGAATTCAACTTGTTGTGCAGAGCCTGACAAGGGCTCACAAACCTACACAGTCATGATACCTATGCAGGGTCTCCTACTCCTGTTTCTCAAACAGGCCTGAGAGAGGAGGCTGAAGACCATTTCTTCCTGGGGAGGAGGCAGGGAGGAGAAATGGCAGCCATAGCTCCCTAGATTCAAGGAAGAGACGAGGACCACAGGTAAGTGTTCCCAGCCCACCAAGCGAGTAGTTCTGTATTAGCCATTGCCTCCGTTCCCACTGTTCCTGCGCATGGTACTGGAGTTGAGTCATATAACCTCTCATTAGCTGTAATCCACTTCCTGGTGACTCTCCAAACTGAACCTGAATTCCAGAGGTTTCCCTATCAGTTATCACAGTTGGCCCAGCCTGCCCTGAAACCCAGATAGGTAATTTCATCTTTCATCTGTCCTCCTTCCTGAGTGTCTGCAGACAACTGGCTAAGAAAGATATGAGGGGGCCAGGGCATGACTCACAGGGTTTTGTTGGCTGAGCTAGAGAACAAAGGAGACCGGCTTGTGTGAGGAACATGAGAATTCTTTGCAGGACACTCCTGAGGCATCAGTGCAGGGGGCTGTGTGGGCTTCCCTGGTGTGGTTTGCTTCCAGCTAAATCTCCTACAAGCTCCTGAGTCATATACTCCTGAGTCTGTATGTTTCTTCTCCATGGGTTTCTACTCCAACCTGTGTGCTTGGAGGGTACAGTGCTGCCTCCTCCTTAGCCTCCATCCCTGGAATGCCTCATTTTACAGGAGATACCCCACTCTCCTTCCAAGAGTGACCTCAACCCCTACACCTCCATTGCCACCTTCTATTGTCACTCCTGGCTCTGAATTCATCCCTTGTACCCTTACCAATAGCCCTGTGACACTTCATCATGTATGTCTCTGGGACCCCAAGTTCTTTGATCATTGTCTTTTATTGTAACCCCACCTCCAATCATCCAACTAAGAATAGAAGGGTGGTGTGGTTAAGAGCACAGTCTTTGGAGGCCGACAAATCTAGGCTGGAATTCTGCCTTTTCTGCTTATAAGGGGAAAGACACTTCACTTCTCTAAGAATTAACTTTCTTATCTGCAAAATGGGAATAGTGGTGCCTGCCTCCTTGGGGTTTCTGAGGATTAAATGAGTAATGTCTGTGAAATACACAGAATAGCACCTGACAGATTAAATACTCTGTTAATGTAGCTGTTGTTATTGTTAAGATGCTTAACTTCTTATGAACAGTGGCAGTGGCATTGCAGAGCTAAATCCACACAGTAGGAAATTTACAAATATTTATCCAATGAATGAATTATCACTCATCATTAATGTTGAGTGTTCAGTCCATATATTTTATATGAATGATGCATTCATTCCATACATTTTTTTAACAAACCATACTTACATTTGCCTTTTATTTTTTATTTTTTAATTTCAATAAATTTTTGGGGTATAAGTACACTTTTGTTACTTGCATAGATTGCATAGTGATGAAATCAACACTTTTATAAAGGGTATCCATCACTCGAATAACTTACATTGTATTCATTAAATAATTTTTCATCATCCACTCCCTCACCCTTCTGAGTCTCCATTGCCTATCATTCCACATTCTACATCTACATGTACACATTATTTAGCTTCCACTTATAAGTAAGAACAGGTGATATTTGTCTATCTGTGTTTGACTTGTTTCACTTAGATAATTACCTCCAGTTCCATCCATGATTCTGCAAAGACATGATTTCATTCTTTTCTACAGCTGAAGAGTATTCCATAGATAGATAGATAGATAGATAGATAGATAGATAGATAGATAGATAGATAGATAGTCATTGCCCCCTGGAGTTTCAAATCCAACAGAAGGAATATAATTCAGGGAATTTCACATTCTTGACTTTTTCCCCTGCGCAATTGTCTCCTCATGGAATTTTGGCACACATTTACTTAAAAATACACACACACACACACACACACACACACACACACACACACACAGAGTATTTGAGCATATTGGGGAATAAAATATAGAACTTGTCTAGCAAAATGATTTTATATATATATATATGTATATATATATACACACACACACACATACCCATCCGCACCCCCTATGTATGTATATATATATACACACACACCACATTTTCTTTATCCAATTATCCATTGATAGACAATAAGGTTGGTTCCATATTGCAGCACTTAGTGCTGTAACAAATATATGTATGTATCTTTTGAATATAGTAATTTTTTTCCTTTGGATAGATGCCCAGCAGTGGGATTGCTGGATCAAATAATAGTTCTACATTCTTAGAGATCATTAATATGTGCCAGACTCGAGAAGGGAAAGATGATATAGGAGTAAAGAGGATAGATAGTCATTGCCCCCTGGAGTTTCAAATCCAACAGAAGAAATATAATTCAGGGAATTTCACATTCTTGACTTTTTTCCCCTGCGCAATTGCCTCCTCATGGAATTTTGGCACAAATTTACTTAAAAAAATACACACGCACACACACACACACACACACACACAGAGTATTTGAGCATATCAGGGAATAAAATATAGAACTTGTCTAGCAAAATGATAAGTGACATAGTCAAAATATTGATGAACTAACGGGCGAATGGCAAATGCCAAAGCCCTGAAATCAATTAGGCAGCATCACTAAATGTCAGCTACCAGAATAATTCCACCCCTTGTGGCCTGCCTGGTTTTCATGAGATTTGTGGTCTGCAGGATTATAAGGTTGGACTTAGAGGCTGCCTTATCATTTTGACTGGATTCCCCATTTAATGGAAAAGGCCTAGTCACATTCAGGAAATATTAGTGAATGGTTTTTAAGATGAAGGAATTAGCTTAATTGGTTGAATACACATTAGACGGAGCAGTGTTTCTGAAAGTATGGATTCCAGGGGACAGCATCCAGTAATGTTTTTGTTTTGTTTTGTTTTTAACAGGTATCTCCAGTCGATTCTGCACAGGTAGTATACACAGAGTATAGTTTGAGAAATACTGCTTTAGAAAAGGTAGATGGATTTAATTCCTGAAAGTCATAAAAATATGGTCAAAATGGGTGTGAGCAACACCATTAGGCAATCTGAATGAGAGTGGGTGTAAATTTGTACAGTGAGAATTACATCTAGGTGGAGAAATGACTTGGAAGCTTGAGTTGCAGTCTGGATTGCTCCACATTTACATTTTCATACATCCCAGAAGTATGGAATTCATTTCCTCAAACTTTAAGCTTTATTAACTCAACCTTGGTCTCACAGTGCCTCCATAGCACTTTGGAGATAGAAAATACTAAAAAGACTTCTTTGAAGGGCTTTTCTGTTGATTTGGGAGAATAAGGCATGTTCATAAGGCTTTTAAATATCAGCATGGGTTAGCAGATAATTAGTTGTTGATATGAACCCTAGAAATAATCAATGTAATGGGAATTCAGAAGTAGGAGAGTTCTGGTCCAGCCAGCAGGCTAAAGGCAGGCCATGTTGAAGGTGAGGGACTGTATGAGCTCTATAAGGGATAAAGGGTGTATCCGGGAAGAAAGTGACACTAGGGCATCCCTTGTGGGGACCACAGCACAAATTCTGTGGGAAAGTGTTGGAGAGTGTTGGCTTGATATTTCCATCAGACATTGGTTCTCAGAGGGAATATGACTATCAGAAGGCTTTTCAGAAATCTTTGGGAGTGATTTAGGTTGTCACAACTGGGGAGATACTACTGTCATTTAATGAGTCAAGTCTGGAAGTTGCAGGCATCCTACAATATGTGAAGTAGACACAGAAAATAGTAAATTTTCCTGAGTCCTGGATGACTTTCAGATGTCCTGCTGGACATTCATGTGGTTGAAAACCTGCATATGTTTATTTTATGTATAGCCTAGACTACATGATTGATAGATATAGGTATAGATATATAGGCAATGCTTTAGTATTATTATATTTTTCAGGACTGCAACTACAGAGGATAGGTTGTAGTTGACTACCTTCAGAATTTTACCAAGCATTGTTCACCATTTCAGAATATCATATCACCAATCAACAATGACAGCACCACTCATGGAAATTTCACTTTGAGCTGGTTTAAGTTTGTAGCTGTCAGACTCACGGTAATTCTATGCATATATATATGATTGTCCTTAGTTCTTATTTCAAACCGTCAAATGGAAAGTGAAGGAATGAACAATGTTCTGTGTGTATTCTAACTTTTCAAAAATCAACAATGATTTTATATAAATGGATGCACAGATCAGTATGTTTCTAGTGTAATCATGCCTGAGCACTTATATTTTAAAATGTTATTTTAAGTTAATTTTCTCTATTTCTCCTCTATCTTGTAGTGAAGTCATCATGGTAATGTTTTTCAAACTGTTGGTTATGTTGTCTAATATTCATAACAGAAAGGAGATGTAGGGCTTGATAAGCATTAAAAACTCCTGGATCAAGAAATCAAATCTGAGAATTACAAGGTCCTATTTGCTTAAGTTCACTGTAGTGGGGGCTGGGATGGGCATAGAGTGGGGTGAACTTCTGTTCAGCTTCACATCTTTCTCTCTAGTGCTGCGATAACTGGTTTGCTCAAATACATCAATTTTTAGTAATTTATTTTAGCAAGAGGTAGGTAGATAGGCTTTTTATATTTTTTCAATATATAAATCATTTATATCTGGTGTGGATGTTTATGGAATAATGGATTTGGCCAAGGAAACGGTTGCTGTATGACTTCTTTATCAGCGTCTTCAGTGCATCAAAATGCTTTCCTTCTGTTTAAATACCATAGCTGCAGAGGGGTCTCTGCTGAGAAGTATTATCTGAATAAGCCATTTTTGTGATAAGAACACACCCCAACAGCCTTTCCCCCAGTTCAGCTTATGTTCTTAAGCTCTGCAGAGAAGTTTCTCTTTTTTCTTTTTACAAACTAAGCAATGCTTTTCCCCTGAGAGATGGCTGAGGCTTCCCAGAACTCCATGCTTCTCCAGAAACTATCCCTCAGGCAAGTCTGAGGTCCACTTAAACCAAACTTTGGCAAGAGGGAGAAATCTCATGTTTCCTCAAAGATAAAATGAAGTGGCAAGGCATGGGGGCAAAGTCTCCAATAGTTGGAGCTAGAAATTATTCATAATTATGATTAGAGATTTGGTGTCAGGATAAATCTTAAGCCTGGTTTCCCAATATTCAAGGATGGCAGGATGTATCACAGGGTCTTGTAACATTTTACCAGGAGAAAATAAATGTGTTGCTTTCACTTAGAAAACAAGTATATTTTATGTGTCGCTTTAATAAACAAGAGAATAAAGCCATAAAAGCAATAGTGATCAGTTACAGAAACACGAGCTGCATATTGCTGGTTAGGTGTTTAATAAAAAGATCATGTAGACCCAGGCTCAAAGATCCCCCAGTCATTGTTTAAGATGGATTTCCATGCTGAGGGCTAAATAACCAGGAAACAGTCAATGTGGTGCTCATTTTATGTTGAGATTGCAGCCAGATGCCATCTTTGCTGTTCTTGGGCCTGACATACCCATTAAGGAGAGGTTGTTTAGACCACAAATGGTATGCTAAATAAATAAAGCTTATTGGTGGTAAGGATGCAGCTTTGATTACTCTGAAAATTAGGCATTTTCACCAAGAAAATGCTTTTTGTAATTTGATATACTCAAGAATTTTGATCCAAGAATCATTTCAGGATGGTTGCCTGCTGCTGAGTACATCAAATAGACTGACTTTGGTTTGGGTTTTGGTTTTCTAGGAAGCTGTTTTGGCATCAGGTAGACGTTGGCTAAAACTGTCAACTGGGCAATATTCAACAGTATGGTCATGTCTAAGAGCTTGGGCTTTGCAGGCTAATAGATTTGGGTTTAAAACCCCAGACTCTACTCATGAACTAGGGGTCTTCTGGAAAGTTACTATAAAAGCAACAACAATGACAACATTGTATTATCAACAATTTTAAACATAAACAAAATTAGAGAAAATAACTCAGTGATCTTCTGTGTACCCATCACTAGCTTCAAAAATTGTCAATATTTGGAGCAAGTTACTTAACCATGCTCTCATCAGTAAAATGGAATTCACAATAATTCTCACATTCAAGAGTTCGTGTAGGGATTATAAAAGCAATAGTTTATATATATTACCTTTAAGCACAGAGGCTGAATATAATAAATGCTCTCAAAAGTTTATTCCATTTTGAACTAGGAATACCTTTGGTTTAAAGACACAGCAACCTATGCTGAATGAAAAGTAGGATCTTTGTGGTTTTACTGGCCTTTAGAATTTCACAAAGAATATAGCCCCTTAGCATAAAATGATTAGATCTTATATTTAAAAAATAACCCCCCAGATGGTACAGGGATCTGATGCTGAGCTAGCCAAGGCTGTGTCTCAGCAAAAATTCGAAATGACCCATGAAGGGCAAAAACTTCCTTAAAGAAGATGATACTGTCCTTGAAAAAAAAATTGTTACAATAAAACAAAAAGTTTGTGGCTAGAAAATCTTACCCCAATGAAGGAATATCCTTTCTGCTCAGGTCTACAGGCCACCAGTGCTATAGATGACCTCAGAGTGAATAGCAGTCCTGCCATTTCCTTTTGGCTATTCTCAGAGGCCTTTATGGCAGTGAGGGAGAGCATTCTTTTGGTGGGAGAAATAGTTACTGCTCTTGGGTTAGACTAAGAAAGTTTTGCTGAGCTTCAGGATCCAGAGTGATTAATTTACAGAAAGCGCTCAAGGGTCTATCAGATGGGGCTTCCCTGCCAGGAGAGGTGTTGGGGAAGGCTAGTTTTCTAGGATGAAAACTGAGCTGCTTTGCCGAGTAGATCAGAAAAGGGGGTGCGCTGGGGGGAGAAATGTAGTTTTAACCTTGATTTGTAGTGATTATTATGACCATCAAAGAGTCCTTTGGTAGGGCAAATAAGGATATAGAATTTAAAAAATCTACAAATTGGGTTATTTATTTTGGAGCCAAAAGCAATTTAATTTTAAAATGGGAGCAACACCATAGAAAAAATACTTTTAGGTCTTATCCTTCCACTTATACTGGTGTGACCTTGAACAAATTCCTTAACCTATTCTATCTTCAGTTTCCTTGTCTACAAAATGGAGATTATAATAGTCTTCCTACCCTGAGGTTTTTGCCAGGGAGAAAGAGATAACACAGGTAAATACATGTGCATTGCTTTTAAATACTAGGTAAAGACTCATATCATCATCATCACAATCATCATCGTGGTCATCATTAGTATTATTACTATTTTGGTGAGTTGATCAATGATGCTACTGGATGGAGAACTTTTTCTGAATGGCATTTCTCTTGCCGTTGGCTTGGACCTAGGCAGGTAAACTCAATGTGGAAATTTTGATGCAGTAATGATTTGTTTTTCTTGTAGCAAATTGCAGAGAATCCATACATGTAAGGACCGTGCACTAACTGATTGTGCCACTGGAGCTCCATGGAACCCATACATAAAGCACACCTCTTCTCTTCTCCTTGGCATCCAACCTGCTAGCTCTACATCTACTTTCAACAATGAGTCAAGGCTGTACCTGGCAAGATGGAAATTCAAAATCAACAACGAAAGCTATTTATTTTGGTTTTGATCCTAGCCCTGGGCCTTTTACTAAGTATTCAGAACTGATTTAATGAATGAAAAAATGAATGAATGGTATACATTTCCATTGTCTATTCTGCTTCTTTTCCCTAGGGAACTGTGTTAGGCCGTGATTTCCTTGCTGTTTTTTTCATACGTTTGTTTTATTTGCACAACGCTAAATTAAATCAACTAGTTCCATTCATGTATTTCTCTCTTGTTTTATAACCACCTAATTTCTTATTTTTATTTAAACAGAAATTAAATAGTAAAAACTTTGGAGTATTTAATTTTACTTAATTAAAAATTGTTTTAAAAAATAAACATTTACCTGAAATGAGTATTGAATTTTGAAAAGCACCTTCAACAAACCCCTTTTTGGATGTGTTCAATAATGGTTGAAGAGGGCACAATTCATGGTGAATGAATTTGAAAGTGTAATAGATTTAAAAGTGTTTTAAAAGGGCTAATATAGAAAAGCCCAAACAAATTATTCAGGATTTAAGGATATTATTTAGAAAACATGCTTTCTTGTATGACTGTTTCTTATTCTTTTCCTTTGTGGTTGCTTGAGCACCACTAGAGTGACTCTGTTATAATGGAATTGTTTAACACAAAGTATGCTGAGCAGTTAATACTTTACAACTATATTTTAAGGTATGTATTGTTATGCTTTTTAAATCATAAATTTAAAAATAAGCCTCAGAGATATTGAATATCTTGTCCAAGTTTGCACCAGTGGAAAGTTACAAATCCAAGGTTTGTGTCCTGATTTAACTGGCTCTGAATTCCAGATTCTAAATTTGCTGTCGAGCAGAGAGTGATTTGCACTAGAAAAGTAAATTGTTTTCCCACTTAGGCAGACTTCTCACATAAGTAAAGGACTTGTGAGATCTTTAACTTTACATTGCCTTTACATTACTCTGGTCTAGTCAGTAAATAGTCCCATGATTGCCCATTCTCCAAAGTTAATTGGCCAGTGAGAGAAATAAGATCAGGACCTACAGCCTCATATTCTTGAGATCTCCTTTAGTGACAAATCAGAGATGATATCTTTCTTGTTAAGAGCAGGTAAAATTTTGCAACTATTCTGTGTGTTGAAACAAATAAAAAATAGATAAATTGTAATATTTAGTAAAAATATTCATAGGCCATAATTCAAATTAGAGTTGCAGGAAGAGTAAGTGGGAGGTAAAAAAAAAAAAGGAGAGTGAACTTCTGATTCATTTGGCAGTGAATAGGGAGGGAAAATAACGTGTTTGGGCTATAACTGGGAGGGAAGGATATTGAAAATAATACTAAGTGAAGGTTGGAGATTAAACACTCTCTTCCCCCAATGTCAGTGGTGGCCTAGTCCCAACTTCTCCTCTGCTTCTTCACCAAATTACCTCTCACCATGGTTACCTCCACATTCCTAAACTCCCAACTTCTCCTCTCCTTCTTCACCAAATTACCTCTCACCATGGTTACCTCCACATTCCTAAACAGACATTCTTTAGTCTTCATCTTAGTTGTCATCCGAGCATCACTGGTACTATTGCCTACTGTTTCTTCCTTTCCCTGATTTCTGGGCACAATTCTCTCTGTTTTTTTTTTTCCTAGTGTTCCTTGTCCTTCTTTGTAGGTTCTGTTTCTTTTACCCAGCCATTAGCTGTTGGAGGTCCTAGGCCCTCTCTTCTTACTCTAATTTCTCTACCCAGTGATCTCATCCACCCCTGTGGTTTCAAGTTGCATATATACTCAGATGACTCATGGTTTTATCTCCAGTCTTGATCTTGCCCTTAACTCCAGACCCATATATCAACTGTCTACTTACCATCTTTTGAATGCCTTGAAAGTACCTTGCATTCAGCATGTCCAAGATTGAGCTCATGATCTTCTCTCCCAGGCCTGGTCCTCTTCCAGGGTCTCTCTCGCTGAACAACACCACTGTTGTGTCTACTTGCTCACACAGAAGCCAAACAGCTAATCTCTCCCTTAACCCCCTTATTCATCACCAAGTTCTACTGATTTCACCGACTAAATCTCTCTTGAATCCACCTACCTCTGTCTACCTCCTCGGCCATCACCTTAGGCCATGCCACAATGGTGTCTTTTCTGAGCACTGCAGCTTACCCTTGGGCTGATCTACCTGCATCCACCCTGGCCTCTCTACCATCTTGTCTCTACCCTGCATTTTTCAAAATGTAAATTGCATCATGTCACTCCCAAGCTTAGAATCCTTCCATTATTTTTCATTCTTCTTAGGACACAGTCAGAAATCGGCCCCATAGCTCACCAGGTGCTACCAAGTCTAGGGCAGTGGTTCTCAAAGTGTAGTCTTGGAATACATCAGCATCACCCAGTAGTGTGTTTTGAAATTCAACATCTTACATCTCACTTTAGATCTGCTGAGTCAGAAACTCTGGGGAAGGGGTCCAACAGATTGTGTTTTCACAAGCCTTCCAAGTGATTCAGATGTATATACTCAAGTCTGAAAACCACTGCTCTAGGGCCCACCTACCTTTCTGGCTATATACAGTCTCTTGCTCTCACGTTCCAGACTCTCATAGCTTGCTTTTATTCCCTCATCAAGCATACGTTTCCTTCTACCACAGGGCCTTTGCACAGCTCTTCCTTTTTCCTTGAACACTTCTCGTTCTTCTCCTTCTCTGGTTAACATCTCCTCCCTCAGGTCTCAGCTCAATAAAGCTGCCTAGGACCAATTTCTCCTAATGATATACATTGCTCCCTTATAACACTTAAAACAGCTGTGTATTTGTCATTTTTGTGTGGTTACTGATTAACATCTATCTCCCCTACTATACTATAAACACCAAAAGAATTGAGATGGTATGTGTTTTTGTTTATTATCTGCACTATTTAGTTCTAGGATAGTAATAGTACATACTCAGATATTTGTTGAATGAAGGAATGAATGAAACTTCCTGTATAGTCTCTGCATACTGTTTGAGAGCACAGGCATATTGGAATCCTCATGGGCAGCTCCCAGTCCCCTCATTTTATAAAGTGGAGATACCTACCTCATAGACTGGTTGAGGCAATTATATGAGGTAATACATAAACAAAACCTAGCACAGGGCCAGACACACAAGTCCTTCATAAATCTTAGCTCTGATCATTATTATTATTGTACTCCATTGTTATTATTTCAGTTTCCATACTCTCCCTCAATCATAATGGTTGAGTGTGGTTGAAACCAAACAGTATAATTCTTGGTAAATATGTACATTTTAAAATTATAAGATGAAAATAAATTGTTGTACATTTTCTCCATTTTTTAAAAAAATTATGTATCACCCAATGTATTTGCCCCAGAGAGCTCTTGTTAGCCCAGTCACTGGTTTCTAATGCCATTCGTTTATTAATTCAGTTATGACTATTAATAATTCAGTTATGATTTATTCAGTTATTAATGCAGTTATGACCAAGATGGGCAGGGATCCACATGGAGTTCACGGTCAAGTGCAGAATAAGATATTAATAGTCCAGTGGGGAAATACTTCACCACAGTGCCAGTGAAAATGATACAGACAAATACAAGGTCCTATGTGTTTGTGAAACTGGAGGACCAATAGGCAAAGAGGGGATTTTCCACCTTGAGACCACCTTTGGCTTTCAGATAGAAGTCACCTGACATAAACCAAACTAACCAATTGGTGTTCATGGCAGCATGTGATGCAAACAAATAGGTGAAGTCGATGCATTTCTCCCAATCTGAATCAAACTGGTCTCTGTATGTGTTAATTTGGTGTGTTCCTATGAACGAGGTTTCCATGAAAACCAGCTAAAAGGGGAACAGAGCTGAGAGCAGTGGCTCACACCTTTTATTAGACCATTTTCATGCTGCTGATAAAGACATATCTGAGATTGGGTAATTTATAAAGAAAAAGAGGTTTAATGGACTCACAGTTACACGTGGCTGGGGAGGCCTCACAATCATGGGAGAAGGCAAAAGGCACATCTTACATGGTGGCAGGCAAGAGAGAAGTGAGGCAAAAGGGGTTTCCCCTTATAAAACCGTCAGATCTCATGAGACTTATTCACTACCACATGAATTCACTACCACATGAATTCACTACCACACTTATTCACTACCACATGAACACTATGGGGGAAACTGCCCCCATGAATCAAGTATCTTCCACCAGGTCCCTCCTACAACACATGGGAATTATGGGAGCTACAATTCAAGATGAGATTTGGGTGGGGACACAGCCAAACCATATGACACCTGTAATCCCAGCACTTCGAGAGGCCAAGGCAAGTGGATTACTTGAGCTCAGGAGTTTAGGCTTGGGAAAGGAGAAACCTCGTCTCCACAAAAAAAATTACAAAAATTAGCTGGGCATGGTGGCACACACCTGCAGTCCCAGCTATTTGGGAGGCTGAGGTGGGAGGATTATTTGAGCCCAAGAGGTTGAGACTGCAGTGAGCTATGGTTGTGCCACTGCACTCCAGCCTGGGTGACCAAACGAGACCCTGTCTCAAAAAAAAAAAAAAAATAGGAAGTGGGGAGGAATACAAGGGAAAAACCAGGTGGGAAGCCTGCATTGTCAAGATGCCTCCCAGTTGCTCTCTATGCACACTTAGCATTTGAAAACTATTCCTTTCTAGGCCCTCTGCCTGATTTCCCTTTGGCTGGCTCTGATTTCTTTACCACTCTGAACACCTGGGGCCAAGGCTCTTTTTCATAGTAGTTTGAAAGCAATCCTTTCTCTTTCTTTTTACTCAGTTTGATCCAGGCCTTAATCTTTGAACAGCATCAAATATTCTTTGCCATTTGATAAAGCTGGGGTTGGAGGAATCCAGAGTTTTCAAAAGCAGGTCTTGCGTTACCATTGGAGATCCCAGTGAGTCTTTCAGCAAGACTAACTCTAAATCATCCAGGCTCAATTAGTTCATTTCAAAGAAATACCCAGGTGTTGTTTGACCTTCAAACATATGGACTGCTGAAGTAAATGAAAGTCTTGCCTGTTCCCATAATGCCGAGGGAACTAGATGGGGCAATTCTTTTTCATATTCTCTGAGTTTTGAGGAGGGATTATTAGGTTTGGGCTAAATGAATTATTTGCTTTAGTAATATTCTCAGCAGTGAGCTGCAGTTGCCTTTGCTGAGGGAAAAACCAGATGTGAGCTGTCACTAAGCACCACTAAAATAGGGAAAGGTATGGGCCACTACAGGTGGAGCTTGAAATTTAAGGTGTAGGACCAAGCAGGCTAGGCTACGGTGAAAATCAATAAGGTACGTGTATGGTTGATTGTAGTGTTGAAGGTTTCAATCTCTTGGCAGTAGGAAAACGTTGGTCGAATGGATCCAGAGTGGGTTTCTGTTTTTTTTTTTTTTTTGGGCCTTTTTCCTGTATTAGGAGTGGGTGCTGTCCTTTAAGACTAAGACTCCTGACTTGTTATGCAAAGGTTTTTTTTTTGGTTTTTGTTCGGACTGTTCTAACCCAGAATTGTTAGGGTTTCAGTATAACAACCTATAGCTTTGTACCTTACATATTTTCTAAAAATTGGAGCTCTGTTAAAATAATTGTCCAGTAGCCAAGTGTATGTTTTTGGAGCTAGAAAGACCTGGTTTCAAATCGTAATCCCTCCCGCTTATTAGCTGCTTGACAACAGGAAAGTTGCTTAACTTCTCTGAGGCCCAGTTTTCTCAGGTATAAAATAGTGCTGATAATATTTTAGCATTTCACAAAGTACATCTCAATGAAACTTTAATTTGCATCCAATCAAAATGGGATTTAATTGTCAAATACATCTGGAAAACCCTTTAGACTGTTTTTCTCTATCTTAGATTTGATAATGCATATTTTCAGATTAAAGTCCCTGGGAACTTGTGCAGGAAATGAAACTGTTTAACTCCAAATGTGAAAATGTAGTTAAGATCAAGAGGCTTTTTCTTTTGTAGAAATACAAATGATCTCATAGCATGGTTGTAAGGGTTAAATAAAAATTTAATATAAATGCTTTCCACGGTATCTGGGTCATAGTAATCAAAAGTAGCGAGAATTATCAGTGTATAATTATTATTGAAGATTTTTGTCTTCAAAAACCGAAAACGAAATTTGATACACCTGGGTTTTTACTGCAGCCATTAACCATATCAGCATTTGCCAGTTGGAAGTTTACAGAATTCAGCTCTCACTGGTGGCTAATGGGATGGTTGTGATTTATTGAGTGCCTACTGTGTGTCAAGGAATCCATTAGGTACCTCAGTAGAGAGTCATCAATATATTTAATGGTCTCAACTACTCGACAAGCTAGCTATTATTCTTTCGTTCATAGATGTGGAAATTGAGACTCAAAAATAAGCGCACTGCCCAAGGCGGTGTAGACACTCAACTGTGGAGTTGGGAAATTAGCTTGATTTGTTTGGACCAAAGCCCTTGACTATTCTCAGCTGGGATTCTACAAATCCTGGAAGATCTGTGAGGGAGGCAGTGATCTGGAAGATACTCGCGAAAAGCCTAATTGAAATCAACCACTTGACCAACGTGAGGCAGCACAGGACTAAATGTGTTGGGAAGGTCACACTTCAGTCATACCAAAAATGTTTCCTTTATGGAATTCAGCTTGTTCACTCATCCCAAAGACTTGCACACATCGTTCCCTTTGCCCAAAGCTTTCTCCCTGTGTTGTCTTTCTTGGCTCTCTCTCACTTATCCTTCAAGTCCTGGGACTGATGTACTTCCTCCAGAAAGTCATTGCTAACTCTCCAAGTCACAGGCAATGCCTCTTCCATAGACTCCCTTAACACTCTGCACTTGCCTTGTCACGGCTCTTTCTCACTGTCATGGCTTTCACTTGTCCATCTTCCCAACAAACTGCGAGCAGGAATCAGGTCTTTGTCAGCATTGTGTCCCCAGCATATCACACATAGTACTGCATAGACATTTACTGATGAATGAATGGTGTTCATTCAAAACCTCTATGGGAAAATTTTTTATACCTAAGATTAATAAGAAGTGAGACAATAATTTGTTGAATAAATATCACCTATTTTGTATGCAAGAGCTTCAAAAACATGATTTAATGGAATTTTTGGCAATAGAATGTTGAAAATCCCTGCATTAAACAATGCCTGCTACTAAACTGTAAGGAAACCTTTGTACTACTGTGGAGATTGTTGAGACATGTGGCCTGTTTTGGCTGAGTCTATAGAACAGTGCACAGTTTTCCAGGTTCAGAAGCTCATTTTCTAACAGGCCTCTGAGTTGGAGGTTGTAGAGGCATGCAGTGGCATGATCTTGTCTCACTGCAACATCTACCTCCCAGGTTCAAGTGATTCTTATGTCTCAACCTCCCAAGTAGCTGGGATTACAGGTGCATGCCACCACACCTGGCTAATTTTTGTGTTTTTAATAAAGACGGGGTTTCACCATGCTGGCCAGGCTGGTCTTGAACTCCTGGCCTCAAGTGATCCATCCGCCTCGGCTTCCCAAAGTGCTGGGATTACAGGTATGAAGCACTGTGCCCGGCCTCTCATTCTTATAATACATTTTTAAATTCCTGGTTGTTATTCCCATTACAGCTGAGGAAGCATAGGCTTTGGGAAGTTTTGCAACTTGACAAAGACACACAGCTAGAGAGTGGTGGAGCGAGCGTTCAAATCCAGGTCTGTCTGCCTCCGAAGTCCATTTTGCCCCACTTATGCTGCCCTGGCCTCTAAGATATGAGCTTTCTTCTCCATGGGAGTTACACTGACAAAGTAACTAGTACTGGATCTTGGTGAATAAGTTCCCTCTGGAAATTAGTCTTTGCAGCAGAAGGGTCCAGTGAATTTAAAGTAAAAATCAAGGCAAATGCTGCTTAAAAGCTCAGTATTCTCATCCTATTTAGGCTCTTGTGTCATCTCCTCAATGCCAAAAATATTCTGACGGTGACAACAAGAAATATTTCTTAATGTCAGAACACCTATTTCCTTGGTTAATTCTGAATCTGCACTTCGCCTTTGAAATCTTATTCTCCTTAGGTTCCATTTTTTTTTTCTTGTTGATTGAGAGTACCGGATGTTAGGCTTATTCTAATTTGACATTAGTTATGGTTTTGTATGCAGGGAATCACCCTGGTTTTAAGGGCCTGCCTATCTCAAAGGTTGATGGATTATTTCCTGCAAAGATTTCCATAGATGAATTCTTAGAAGCATTCGATTTTGATCTTACCTACTTCATGGCATAGCTGGAAGGCAAGGGGAATGTGGGAGATTCCCTTGAGCACGTTCTCAAAAAGTGGCATATTTTCAATCATATATTATGGTAATATCTTGACATGTTAGTTGTTTTGGTTAAAATGAAAAGATGTTAGGGAAGCAACATGAAAGCAAAGGGCAAACCTGTTCGATATGTGGCAGAAACATCAATGAACAAATGATGGGATGTTAGAAAAGCTAACCAAAGCCTGTCATCATTTGTGATGCATGCGCCTCACCACAAAGGCCAAAGGCATCCTTGCTCCCTGGTTGTGCCCCCTAGCTTCAGAACCTGACCATGCAGCCCATCTGCCCATGCAGCTGGCTGTGACTAACAGGCAGTAATGAGGATCAAGTGCTTGGCACGGGGCGGGGCACAGCACTACAGCACTAAGGGGGGATTTTTATTCTGTCCATTTCAATTCCTTGAGATGATCTATTCTTATTTGGCTTCTACGTTCTAAGGGTTTAATTGCGGGATTGAGTCTCCTTTTGATGATTCACAGGCCAATGCCTGAAGGAGTGGGCCCTTCCCAGGCTTCATTCCTGTTTAAATGAGGAGACTCATTTTTCTCATAGTTTCTCAAAGCTTTGTCTGAGGAATCCCTCCCTGCCTGAGATTCACCTGGAGTACCTTTTTTTTTTTAATGTCAGCATTTACAATACCTGCGTTTTGGAGAGTGAGTTTAACAAGCTCCTCAAGGGTGACTCTTAGCAAATCTTCAGCCTTATGACCACTGGCCAGGATTCAGAGAAGGGAGGAGCTGGGAGAGGCCTGGGAGGTCATATAGTCAGTTAATCCCTGTTATTTGACAGATGAGAAAGCCGAGGCACAGAGCAGAACCAAAGTTGTTGACAGAGCTCAGGCAAGACCTGAGTGTGGGCTCTTCAGATCTCTCCCAGGCTCCAAGGCCAAAATCACCTTTCTACACTGTAGTTGACATTTCCTTTACAGCTCTGGAACCAGAGTGTGAATTTGTTTTATAAGCCTATATTTTATAAGGAAGAAATGGTAACTTATTTAAGTGTCCATTGCAGTACCATCCCCTTTTAATCTCAAGCAGTAACATCTCAACCTATTCAAAATTGCTTTGTGATCTCTCATTGTCTTCAGAGTAGAGTTCAAGTAGGTAACAGCCCCTCTCTGTGACTGGCACTCACTCCTTCAAAGCATCTGTCATTCCTCTCCTCTCCTCCACCTACTTCACACTCTACTCTCCAGATAATAACTTTTTTCAGTTTGAGAGAGCCATACTCATTCCTCTCAAGGGTTAACACACGTATTCTCTCTGTGCTATTTTTCTAGCAAAGCTCTTTTGGATGTCAGGTGATATCTTTTCTCCTCTGGGAAGCTTTCTCTGATCTTCCAAGTGTGGGTTACAGACATTCCCAGGAACCTACCTTGCGCCCTGTACAGCTCCTTTCAAATGGATTGATACCGTTTGCAATTGTTTTTATGCTTTTCTCCCCAAATATATTTTATGCTCTATAGGACAGGAAGCATGTTTGATTGAAGTGTACCTAGGACACAGTACCTGGTACTGAGAGGCAGCTAATAAACTATACACCAAATAAATGGCGGGATTGGTAAATGGTAGAAGGTGAGGTGGGTTAGGGAAAGCTGGGGTCCATCATGAAAGGTTTTGGTTCTGAGTGGAAGATGCTTGTCTGGACCTAGTCCATGACAATGATCCATCCGAGGCTTCTTGATGAGGGTGTGGGAGGAATATTACCCTGGCAGCAGTGAGGAGCTTGGCTGGGAGTGAGAAGAAGCTAGAACCACATAAGAATTATGATGTGGCTGCCACAGTCCAGACTTAAGGCCGTGACAGTCAGGAGCAGGCCTATGGCTGTAGGAATGATAAAGAAATGAATGCATCCCAGAAATGCTGCTTGTGAAAGAATCAAGAGCACTTGATAGAAGAGAGTCAAAGATCATTTCTAGAGGGCTCATCCTTTCTTTCACAGATTCATTAATTTATTAATTCAGCAAACATTGGTTGAGGTATAAGGCACTGGTATATAGCAGAGAATAAAACAGACATGCTCCTTGCCCTCCTGTAAGTAAGTAAGACAGATACTAAATAAGTAAACAAACCAAAAGAAGGAGTGCTTAATATAACCAGCAAGGAATCAACTTCATGAATGAAATCCAATAATTCATGTAAAGCACTTGGTACAGTGCTTGCTTGGCATGTAGTAAAAGCTCAGTAAACATTATCAGGTTCCTCTCCTCCGCCAATCATCTCATGAAAATAGAGGGATCTCCTGTTGTGTCTCATAGCCATTAAATGAATCACAATAATGGCTGCCATATATCAAGTGCCTATTACATACCAAGTTCTATATCATGGGCTTTGCATGTACTATCTTCTTACAACAACCTTGTAAGATAGCTACAATTATTCTTTTTCAGATAAAGGAATTAGAAGCTGAAATAAGTTAATTTTCAAAAATTTCCAGGGCTAGTAAACAGAAAACCTTAGGCATGTTTATCTCACAAATTCTCTTCCCTTTCCATTGTCACAATATGTTTACTGTCAACTAGTGTTTTCACCATCTGCTTTATGATGGATCTGATGGGCTCTTTAGACTTAGCTATCCACTCAGGTAACTGAAAGAATGTACAAGTAATAAGCAGCAAATGGAAGCAATTACATATGGCTCAGCTACCCACATCCAGGCATGGACAACTGTGTGGTCATTCCTGACTTCCAATGTACATCTTTGAACTGAGAAGACATTTGAATAGAGCCATTCTGTGATTCTTTGAAGAAAGTGTTTATTTCTGTATGTTTGGAACTCTTAGACCACAGAGCATCTACAGTATTGTTTAAGTCAAATTGTGAGTGCCTACAGTGTTAGGACAAAGAGTGTAGGCTCTGTTGAAGTCCTGTCTTTAGTAGACTGTGAAATCGAACAGGTCACTTAATGCATTCTAAGCCACATTTAGTTATTTATAAAGTTGGAACAAATAGGATCATAACAGAAACAGTATCTCATAGGATGCATTTGGGATTTAATGAGTAAAAATGAAGTATATTCTTAGCTCCTGGCAATTTTGCATTTAGCAATATCTGGAGACATTTTTGGTTGTCACAACTTGGGGAGTGCTACTGGTGTCTCATGAGTAGAAACTAAAAATGCTGCTAAATATCCCACTTTGCAGGAGACAACTCCCTCAACAAAGAATTATCCAGTCCAAAGCATTACTAGTGCTACTAGTGCCAGGGTTGAGACACCCTGATGTATATCCTAGGAACACTTGGAAAATCCCCTTGGAAACACTCAGATGCATGATACCCAGATGAAAATACATCTAGGGTATTGACTAAATATTTCGCTTTTCATCTAAATATTTTGAAGTCATGAAAAGAATATTTCCATTAGTCCATTTGGGATGTGGTGTGGGGCGGTAAATTTCTTTGTCAGTTGTTTAAGAGTTTCACAAAGCTGAATTTGCATCAGACTTTAAGCTCTGTTTCTTTCATTTCACGAGTGGCTCACATATAACATCACTTTGGGAATGGAGGTTTATTTGTTTTTATGTAGTTTTGTGTAACTTAAAAGCATCTTGAATTATTAAACCAGTTATTTTCCAGGCCTGCAAATGTTTTCAGCATGTCGCCTTGTTTCCCTGAGTCAGCACATACTATTGTGACTTGGAAGATCTCATTCAAAACCATTTCCTTAAGATGTTGCTATTTTTCTTTTGGATTATTATATTTGGGGTGCTCATTCTGACCAAAGAAGGCATGTTTCTCCCAGATCTCCTCATTCAAGGACCTGTTGGGAATTCTGCTAAGGGTGAAAAGGGTACGGACCATAATTTCAGGCTAAAGAGAATCTTAAGGGGTCATTTAATATTTTCCCCTGATGCACTGGACTCTTGCTTACTTCTTACTTCCAGCCAGCAGCCAAACCGTAAGGTAAATCTTCTAGCTCACATTTTATGAGACAATAAGAGTACTTTGAATTACAACTAAAAAACTCTTTTTCTGCTTCAGAGCCAAATGCTTTTACAAGAGGCAGAAAAAAAAAGAAAAAGAAAAAAAAACCCACTCAAGTCAAACTGATGAAAACCAGTCAAAATATATCCTTGTTGTGGCTGATACAGCGCTCCTGGCTGATCCCAAAACACAGAAGGCGTCTTCAGGCACCACTCTCCACACTGACTGAACTAGATTTCTGTGTCAACTGCTTGAAAGCTGCAGTCCTACACCACACATTTCCTGAGATTATTATTGAAAATTATCAGACCTGTTTTGTTCATTACCAGGAAGCTGAAAAATGACTTGCAAAAAGAGGCTGAAAGCTTTCTACAAGCCAGTACAGGCTGACTTTTAAGTAAAGCTCTTGAATCCATCATGCAGGGGCTAAAGCCTCAGGGAAGTTATCCTTCATAATAACTCCATGGAAATTTCTATTGAAATCTGTGGGCCCCCTAGGGATGGTTAGTCCCCCCTCCCATCTAAGTTTGTTCACTTAATATGCACTCATCTCATATGATTTGCTTTTAAGGAGCAAATGTGCTCATTCTTAATTTTTATTTTAAACAATATTTACTCATGCAGAAGCAAGAGAAAGAGATTTTCCCTCTTGATGTCAAGAAATCTGAATTCTGCTTAAGGAAATCATGCAATTATACCCTGTGAGAACCGAAAAGGACCTAGCTCATCATCCAACTGAGTTTCCTAGAGCCAGAGAGGCTCCTAAGATACCCAAACTAATTATGCCTGAATGGGGGATAACGGAGCCCAGCCAAAGATCTTTGTGCTGTAATACACATGGCACCCGAGGTCTTACTGATGTTAATTGTTCTCTTTGTTGTTTTCATCTGAAACTAGACTGTCCTGCTCTTATTTCTCCCGATATTCCTAACAGTTCATTAATAATCTCTGTCCCCTTCTCACCCATCTGACTTTGAAGAACCTGAATTCATCTAGGCTTTGATTAGTGGTAATTATTTACCTGTCAGACTCCAGCTGGAGTACATCACCAAAGCTGAGTCACATAGCTTTGCTTCCAGTGACTGCTTTCAAACAATTAAATCAGAGAACCACCTGTGTAAATATGTAATATTTGGCGATAAGAAAATGATTAGGCGATGGAGCCTGAGCTGAACTCGTGAAAAATACTGAATATTTCTCCCTCGGGCTTTTAACACATGCTTTTAAGCATTTCTGATCTCAAGAACAAGGTTAGGTTATTTTCCCACCCTTCCTACACCTTGTTTGTTTGGAAAATGTAGCTAATATCTCTAGATTTCGTTCGTTTGAAAGCATTAAAATTTTAAGGGAATCATCTCATGTGGAAGCTGAAAGAGAGGTTGAAATAGGGTGAAACACTAACCAGTAATTTTCTTTTTCAAAGCCAAAATGTCGATCTCAACAGATAAACCGACAATGGAAACTCATTTTGGACAATGATATTTGTCCTTATTTGTATTTAGGATTTCTATGGTGGGATTGCAATGGTAGGATCATGGAAGGAGCAAGAGCTGTTGTAGTCAGATAAACCAGGGATTTGAATCATCACTTTAGCACCTAGTAGCTATGTGACCTTTAGCACATTTTGAGCCTAGGTTCCAAATCTTAAAAAACAAACAAAAAAAAGGACATAATTCCTAACCTTATCTACCATGCCATGCCACATGTAAAGTACTGAGCTCTCTGCCTGCTAAGCAAACATCCACTCTGCCCCCACTCCAGAATAATAGACCAGAAAAATCTGTCCTCTTTAGCAAGCCACAGTCTTCAATCATTGCTGATTTTTAAAAGTTGCTTTTTGGTGGAGAACAATAAGCAATAAGTGATACCACCAGAAAGCAATTCTAAAATTTCCTTCTTTACTGTCAAACAGTACCCTGCCCTACGTTTGGCATTTGTTCCTTCTTTAACAGAAATTCATGTAGACTAACTATAGAAAAGATCTTTTCAGTTCTATAGTTGGACATCGAAAAATACCATACCTGACTATCAGTTGCTTAGGTTTTTGCTGTTTCAATCCGAAATTTTTTGGCAGAAGAGCATTCTCTGGGTGGGACTTTATGGACCCACTCCTGTTGTATTCCATTTGCATTTATGGGTCATCACTTTATGCAAAGCTCAAAGCCCTGCTTCCTTACTTCCTAAACTCTGTGATCTTGGACAAGTTATTCTTTGTGCTTCGGTTTCTTCAACTGCAAAATAGAAATGGAAATAACTAATGAGTAGGATTATTCAGAGAACTCAGTGGGTTACACGGAAAGGACTTAGAATAGTGATTTGAACAGAGACAACAGTCAATTTTATTCTTTTGTTTGTTTGTTTTTTTACATTTTGGATGCAGGCGGTACATGTGCTTGTTTGTTACATGAGTATATTGCATATTGGTGGGGATTGGGCTTCTAGTGTATCCATTACCCAAATAGTGAATGTTGTACCAGGTAGGTATTTTTTCAACCCTCACCCCTAACCTTCCTCACTTTTGGAGTCCCCAGTGTTTATTATTTCCATCTTTATGTCCATAGGTACTCATTGTTTAGCTCCTATTTATAAGTGAGAACATGCGGTATTTGGTTTTCTGTTTCTGAGTTAGTTCGCTTAGGATAATGGCCTCCAGCACCATCTATGTTGCTACAAAGAGCAGGATTTCATTCTTTTTTATGGTTGTATAGTATTCTATTATATATATATTTATATCATATAAAATAGGGTATGTGTGTATGTATGTACATATATATATATACACACACACATACATACACACATACCCTATTTTCTTTATCTAGTCAACCACTGATGAACACATAGGTTGTTTGCTATTATAAATAATGCTGTGATGAACATACAAGTACAGGTGTCTTTTTGATATAGTAATTTCTTTACGTTTGGGTAGATACCCAGTAGTGGGATTGCTGCATCAAATAGTAGTTCTATTTTTAGTTCTTTGAGAAATCTCCATACTGTTTTCCATAGAGGTTGAACTAATTTATATTCCCACCAGCAATGTATATGTGTAACCTTTTCTCCATATCCATGTCAACATTGACAACAACAAATAAACATTAGTTGTAGTTGCGGTTGCTATTATTACTGGGACAAATGTAGGCAGCTAACAAGAGTTGGTGTCATGGAAAGAACTAGTGTACACAGCACAGTATTCAAACTCCCAGTCTTCCCAAGTTAAAAAAGTCACTGCTAAAAATGTTATCCTCTTTCATAAAGGTAATTTGCAGTTTCATTTAGTTTTAATGCAATGTTCTATTTGGGGTTTCTAAATATGACAGTGAAAAGTGAGAAAGATTTCCATGAAATATTACTGTTATTTCCACAGGCAGGTGCAATTGCATTTGGACATTGACTCCAAAATTAATCACTGACTTCAAGTTGACACACTCGTGAGGGAGTAAACAGCAAAAAGTTATAAAAAGTTGGATTTATTTACCATCACTTTTAAAATGAATATTTTGAACAGCAGTATACAAGTTTTGAGGATATCAACCTGTCTCCTGCTGACTTGAGCATCTAAGTTGCCCACAATTACCTGATTGTTTTGTCACTTTGATGGTACCTTCTATTTTTGGTGAGCACTTTGCTTGTTTTTAGATAGGTTTTACTAGTATAAAACAGAAACATCCTAAACACCCCCAAATTTTCTGAGGCCAAAAGATATACATTAAGTTGTGACAGGAGAGCTAATACAGATTCATAGGAGGCTGTGAAAGGAGTTTTAAATGCAAAATATTAAGAAGGATCACTCTTTTTGGAGTGCATCGTTTCACCTTCTAATGTTTTAAGGAAACTGATCAGTACTAAATGAAAAGATGTGGTGGGATGAATTGCTTCAGAATAGAAAAAGCACTTTAAATGATTAGGCTTCCTACACACCTTAAAATAAATTTACTCTGAAATTCCCATTAGATCCCTTTGAATTCACAGGGCAATATGGTCTCCTTGTTTAGTTTAACAGCTATACATTCCCAAGGGTGTTAACGACTCATCGTGCTGGAGTTGAGCTCTAATATTCTTCTTCTCTGAGGCCTTATCACTTATACAGAGTCTGTTGATTAACTGTGTATAACAATATTCCAATTGTCCAATTGAATAGGCTGTATTATATGAATCTCAATAATAACACCATAAAATCTAAGCAGAGAAAGAGAGGGTGCACTGATAAATGTAAGTGCATGCACTGAATTTCTGAACTGTATTTTCTCATTCGGCACTTTCAATGCCACAGTTTAAACACCCAAATGTTCTTTCTGTACATTTATCAATGTATAATTCTTTACATTTGGGATGCTTTCATAAACATTGGTCCATTTTGTAGGAAATTGAAGAAATCATTCTAATTCCACATTTTGGACACTTTATAATTAACCTAAAATTTTTTCATCTGGTTTAAATATTCTGCCAACTCCTCTTGCACCTTACTTCCTGGTCAGTTCCCACATAAATTTCTGCAGCTGCAAACTGCCAGGCTGCTATTGATTCTATGTCTCCTTGCTAAAGGTTACTAACTTCATCAACAGTAATGCTATAAATTACATCTGTTAAGATTCTCTTATTCCTTGCTGCTAGGTCACAAGGTACCTTTGGTTTCTGGCTGCTTAATGTTGTTGACATTCATTTTGTCCATCATTCTACAAAGACTATAGAACTGAACTATTATTGTTGGATACTATTACCAAGTTGACACACTTTCGGCTTCTGGATCATGAGCTGGAACCAAAAATCTGACGTTTTTGGCAACAAATCCCACAGTGTATTATCTTTGGTCCAAAAAGCTTTCAAATAATGAAAGCATGACTACAGCTGTTCAATCTTATTCCAAGTTTCTTTCTTCCTTCCTTCACCCATGCACCCATGACATTCGGATGCATAGACTTGGGATAACATTCCTAGTTTTTATTCAGAAGAAAAAAATAGAGTTGTTAGAGATCTGTGTAAGCAAAAATTAAATGAAGCATCATGGCATTAATGTGAGAAGATTATAGATAGATTCGTAGATCTCAATTCGTATGCTACAAACTTTTCACAGGTTTGCCACCTAATTGGGAACAGTCTGTGCAGTTTTCTTTTTGTACCTCTGAGGTTATTCACTGTCATGACAACTGTCACTAATTATTTTTGTCTGAGATGGTCATGAAGTATGGTGGTGGTAGTGGGGCTGAAACTAGGAGTAGGAAAGGAGAGGCTGCATAACACAAATCTGAAAAGAAAAATTGAAAACATGCATGACATGAAAGATGTGTGGGTGGAAGTCTGTAGTATCTTTTCCCTAGAAGGGTATAAATATGCAGACCTTATTAACTTTATTGAAGTATAATTTACATGAGACAAAATCAATGTATCTATTTTAAGTGTCCAGTTTAAGTTTTGATATATGCATACATATGTATAATGATCACCAAAATCAAGACACATAAAATTCCCAATTCATTAAAATATTATCTTCTGTTTCTGCCCAGGCAACCTCCCACCCTAACCCCAGCTGCCATTATATTTTCTATCAATAAAGACTAGATTTACCTGTTTTAGATCTTCAAACAAATTGAGTCATATGATGTGTACTTTTTGGGGATTGGGCACTTTTACTCAGCAAAATACTTTTGAGATTCATTCACATTGTGTTCAACAAGTGTTCATACATAGGTAGACAAGCAGTCTGTGTAGCAGACATACGTTTTTTATTTTCCTTTGGCTGATACCTAGAAAAGGGGTTGGTGAGTTACATGATAAGCATGTCTTTAACTTTATAAGAAACTACCAAATTGTGTTCTAAGATGTTTATACTATTTTACAGTCTCACTACCCATGTATGACATTTCCAGTACTCCTAAATCCTCTCCAAATCTTGGTAATATCTGCCTTTTTACATTTTAGCTATTTTAGTAGGTGTGTAGTGGTATCTCATTGTGGTTTAAAATTGCGTTTCTATGGTGACTATGATGTTGAGTATCTTTTAGTGTTTACTCACCCTTATATTCTTCTGTGAAGTGTATGTTCAAGTCTTTTGCTCCTCTTAAAAATGTGGTTGTCTTTTTATTATTGAGTCATAAAAGTTCTTCTTATAGTCCAGATACAACTCTATGATGTGCATTGTGAATATTTTCTTTCAATCTTTGACTTGACTTATTTTTTAATGGTGCTTTGTCAGTAGCAAAAGTTTTTGCTTTTGAGGAAATCTAACAATTTGGCCTTTTTTGGTTAGTACTTTTTATGGTCTAAGAAATCCATTATGGCCAGGCCATAAAATTTTATTGTTTTAGGTTTTACATTTAGTTCCACGATCTGTGTCTAGTTTACTTTTTGTGTGTGGTAAGGGGTAGGAACCAAAGTTAGTCTTTTTCAATACAGTCTGATTGTTACAGCACTAATGGTTGAAAAGACTATACTTTCCTCTCTGTTCTATTCAAGCTCACTGACCTTTTTCTTCTGCAATATCAAACTGTTATTGCAACTATCTAGTGAATTTTTTCACTTCGGATATTATATTTTTCTGCTTCAGAAGTTTCACTTGGTTCTTTTTTACAGTTCCCATTTCTCTCATTGTATTTATGTTTTTATACACATACTTAAACTACTGATAGCTGTTTGAAAGTCCTTGTCCACTAATTTTTATCATCTCTCTCACTTCTGGGTCTCTTTCTGTTGATGCATTTTTCTCCTGGTCATGGAAAGGACGTTTTTTCTTAATTTCTTGTGTGTCTAGTAATTTTTTTTATTGCATGTTGCTAAACATTGTGTTACAGTATTGATTGGATTTAGTTTTGCTCCTTTAAAGAGCATTGTGCTTTGTTCTAGCAAGCATTTAAATTTCATGTAGATTAGCTTAATCTTTTTGAGATTTCTAAAAAGTTTTATTAGAACAAGTATGGAGTACAGTAGCCCCCCAACCCTCCATGGGGAATACTTTCCAAGACCCCCTGTGGATGCCTGAAACTGAGGACGGTACCCCCTGAACCTGATTGCTATTGATTGGAATGCCTCTCTGTTCATGTCTTGCAACCACAAATGTAACTCCTTTTCCATCTTAACTAAGCACTTTGCATGAACCGTGGTGGTAACTTTTGCAGTTTGAGGTGCAACAGCAAAACTAGCAAATATCTTTTTCCTTCTTCACAATTCCAAGGATAGAAGATGTGTTCTTACTGTAGATCTCAGCTGCCTCAGCATGACTTTTTTTTCTTTATTAAGTCAAGAACTTTCACATTTTTACTTGAAATACTTTGTGGCTTCTCTTTGGCTTATCCAAATTGCCAGCATCGCTATTCTTGCATGTGGGGGCTGTTATTAAACGAAACAAGGGTTGCTTGTGTATAAGCACTGCTATACTGCCACAGTCATTCTGATAACCTAAGTGACCAATGGGAGGGTAGCATATACTGGACAAAGGGATGATTCATGTTCTGGGTGGGACAGAGTGGGATGGCTTGAAATTTCGTTATGCTACTCAGAACAGTGTACAATTTAAAATTTATGAATTGCTTATTTCTGAGATTTTCCATTGAATATTTTTGGACTGAAGTTGACTGTGGGTAACTGAAGCTCCAGGAAGTAAGACTGTGGATAAGGGGGAGCTACTGTAGTTTTTATTGTAGGGACAATTTTGCATTACTACTGAGGCATGAATATTTTGGGGTCTCTACTAAATGATGCATAAATTCAATTGTGTGTCTCGACTTTGGCTGGAACTTGAATATATTTCAGTTCAGGAGGAGATCTGGTAGTTGTTCAGTTTATAGTTCTTCAGTAATTGTCTTTCCAAGTACTGTTCTTTCACTTGTGGAGTCTTACCCTATATAGTTTCATAATCAGCCAAAATCTCAAGAACATCCATTGCATATTCTTTTATTTTTATTTTTGAGACAGAGTCTCACTTTGTCACTCAGGCTGGAAATGCAGTGGTGCGATCTTCACTCACTGTGACTTCTGCCACCTGGGTTCAAGTGATTCTTGTGCCTCAGCCTATGAGTAGCTGGGATTACAGATGCCTGCCACCATGCCTGACTAATTTTTTTTTTTTTTTTTTTTTTTGAGATGGAGTTTTGCTCTGTCACTCAGGCTGGAGTGTAGTGGCGCGGTCTTGGCTCACTGCAACCTCCACCTTCTGGGTTCAAGCGATTCTCCTGCCTCAGCCTCCTGAGTAGCTAGAATTACAGGCATGCACCACCACGCCCAGCTAATATTTGCATTTTTAGTAGAGAAAGGGTTTCACCACGTTGGTCAGGCTGGTCTCGAATTCCTGATCTTGTGATCCACCCGCTTCGGCCTCCCAAAGTGCTGGGATTACAGGCAGGGGCCACCGCATCCAGCCACACCCGATTAATTTTTGTATTTTTAGTAGAGACAGAGTTTCACCAGGTTGGTCAGGCTGGTCTTGAACTCCTAGCCTCAAGTAACCCGCCCACCTCGGCCTCCCAAAGTGCTGGGATTACAGGCGTGAGCCACCGCACCCGACCCCTTTATGCGTATTTCTTGAGCTCTTTCCCTGCATAGCTCCTTCCTTCCCCATATTCTGCCCTACAAATTCCAGTCATTTCAGCTTTCCCAATATTGATCCCTGTCTCCTCTACTTAGTGAGGCCCCATGTTTCACCTGAGTTTTCCTTTCCAGAGTGGCAGTTCAGACAGTATCTCCAGGCAAAAAATCAGGGCAATTATAGGCATCACCTCATTTCCTTCCTTTCTCTCAGGGATCATAGTTTTGTGCTGCCTATTGTCCAAAAACAGTGGCTTCATATATTCTATCCAGTTCTCTAATCGTTTATGATAGATGGTCTCTTTAATGGCAGTTAGCCCATTACAGTCAGAAGCAGAAAAAGTATATTTTTTAAAAGTACAACTAAGGCAATTATTTTACCATAAACAGGAATAAAGGGCCCTCAGCTAAATGGTATGGTCACTTGAATTGTGACTTAGTTCCTCTGAGAGCACTAGTGAAAGTCGGGTTTTAAGATACGTGCCATAAGTACTGACAAAGAGGCCTATTTCTCAAATAGCAATTGCTTGTGTCCTACCATTGTGGTTTGTGCTACATCTGTGTAGAACTTGCATTATAATTTACTTAAAATATTTTCTTTAAGTTGACTTCCTTGTACCTTAAATTTATGTGAAAAGTAAACTATAGTATGACTATAAATGAAATTGAGAAACGAATTCTGTTTTTATAATGTACATTAAATTAAGCAAATGACTCTTTACAGAGGGGGGGAAAAAAGAGTCCCTGGACTACTGAAGTCATCTCATATCACTTAGTACTTTTCTACACCTGGTTATACTCAAACAGATCACATAGGCACTGAAGGAAGATGTGAGATGGGTGATGGAGATGAAAAAGGAATGGACATTTTTCATTTGTCATTTCTTATAGAAACATACAATTTTAAAACTAGAATAAGCTTAGAAAACATCTAATCTAACTGACTCATCTCACAGATGAGAAAACAATCTTACAGATGGACTAGCTGCTTTCCAAAGTCTCACCACTGGTTAATTAATTCAACAGGTACTTACCAACAGATACTAAGTGCTGGACAGTCTTTTAGGAGCTGGGAATACAGTAGTAAATGAAGCAGACAAAATCCTTATCTTCTTAGAGTTTACATTCTAGCGATGAGTTGAACCCCTTTCCTTGGGTCTGTTTTCAGTTGTGTATTATTTTAATAGGCTACAGACTACAAAGGACAGCACCTGAACACTTCAATAACTGTCCCCATCTTGTCCTTCAACACCTTTAGGAATCAAGTTCTTCTCTATGTAAAATCAGCCCAGTTTTATAATTATCTCAGTCTAACCTACCTGGAATATACCAACTCACTTCATATTTCCTAATGGAGATACATCCCATGCTTTTAAGCTTTATCCCTATAAGAAAAAAATATCGATCATTTTTACAAGAAAGTGTCCATGACCTATTACATCATTTAGAATTTTCTTGAGTGTAGGTGGCCTCTGGTTGCAATACATATCAGCCTGTAGACAGGGTCTCTTGGCTTCATATCTCACATAGCTTTAGGATCGTGTTCCTACCCTATTTTGATCTCTCTTGGTGTATCACTTACCCAAGGTGTTTGTGCTGTTTATCCGTACAAGCTCCTATATCCCAGTCCTGTCTCCATTTAGATCTGGAAACTCTTACCCAACCAAGCCCCTTCTGGTCTGAGGAAAAGAAGACTCTACTTTGACATTCCAATCTTGAAAGCCGACTCTGTTCCCGACAGCTTCAATGTTTTTCACAGGCATAACCACCCCCAGAGAGGCAGAAAAGGTAGGATGGAAGAAATCATCAGAAATGAGTTTGGGCACGCAGTTGACTCTCCTTTTTGTCTTTAAATCAGTGGAATTAGTGAACACTGCTATGAACTCATGGAATTTTCAGGCTTCAGAATTCCCAGACGTCTTCAAGTTGTCTTTGAAGAATTCTTACTTTACAATGTGTGTTTTTCCTTAGAAAAGGAGAAAAACAGAATGTATCTTGTTAGTGGGATAGCTAAAATTTGAGGATAACTCCCTTTTATTATGGGATTGCTATGTCTCCGGCATGATGTTATGCACTTTATCATTTTCACCTTCACGACAATCCAGTGATATATGAATTAATTATATGTGACCTCATGCTACAAATAAGGAAGTAGAATCTTGGAGGGGCCACTTAGTTTCACTAACATCAAATAACCAGTATATGATTGGGTCAAGATCCAGTTCCATTTGCTACCAGTGAAAGCCTTCTACGATACAGCTCATTAATATCAGTGTTGGGGTAAAAATTATAAATATAAAAATATGTGTAAAACATTAAATGTAGGGTTTTTCCTCATACAATCATCTGTAGCTGAACAAACTGAGTCAGAATCTGAAATTTGTCTCAAAATCGCTAAGTAAAGTGGTGATCTGAATTAGAATCCTAGTCTTTCAAATTTTATTGCAAGCTTCTTTTCAACACAGCATTTTAATTCCAGGAAAAAAAAATGATTCAAATTGAATTGGCTGGAATTGTTTGGTTAAAACTCGGTGTTTTTACAGTTAAAACCTAGAAGATTTTTTTATGATGCCAGTATTATAACTCTGCTCTTAAATCCTCTAAATTCAACAAATATTTACTCAAATATTGAGTGACATTCAAATATTTAAATGTCTCTTATTGATTATATTATGTTTTTTATTGCTACCTGCATATCCCAAATAAACTGTTCTATTGCCAGACCAAAATAAAAGATAAAATATATTTTTTCAAATTCAAAGAAGTTGTCTTTGGTCGATCTAGACTATCCATTATCCTGAAAGATGTGTAGATGTTTAATAGGTGAGAATAAAGTAGAAAATGCCTTTTTCCTCAAAGTATTCTGTTGGGATGTGCCAAATGAAAGAAAAAAATCAGTTTAAGGAGCCACATAATCATTAAACAATCTTGTTTCAGTCACTATCACTGCAAATGCAATTAGGGCCAATTCTCCTGAGTCTATGCTAATGGGAGGAGGGTGTAACATGCATGGTTGGCAGGCTCAGATAATCTGAATAACTGATTTTCAACAGTTCCCCCTACTAAACCTATTTACCAGAGTTGCTAGCAGGTAATGGAAACTGCCGATTCTCATTTCCTTCCTCTCCTTCCCACACCCGGTGCCCCAACCCAGTTACCCTTTGATGGAGATGTTAGTGAGCAGTGAATTGGCCAAAAATCTGTGGGAGGAAGAAGAAAGAAGGAAAGTCGATCAATCTTCAAATAAATAAAAGCTATTTTTATGTGATGCTTCTGCAGTGGAAGGTCCTGCCACACGTAGAATATTGTCTGGGTTAATGTTCTTATCATACATACTTGTACAATAAACCCACCTCAATAGTTTTATTAAATTCATATAGGTAAGCAAAATAGCAATTCACTTTGTTCAAAAATATTAAAAGTTGCAGATATGGTTGAAGTTTCTTTTGAATTTACCCTCAATCTCTCAGATCTGCCTCCTTACTCAAAAGGAGCCGCATCACTCTGATATCTACTTATTATTATACAAAATGTCCAGCTTTTTATCCAGGTTTTTTCTATGAATTTACATAGAAATTTAGTCAGAGAAAATAAGCATATTCTTTTGTTTTTACAGTAATAATAGCCTACCTACATAGTTTAGCTGTGTGGGGTGACACTGTTACGCATTGCCCAAATCTCCCTTCAGTGAAGGACTCATTGCCTCATCAGGGAGCACTTCCAGCAGACTGTTTGCATCTCTCAGCCCCTTCTTGGACCACCTCTGCCGCAATAGACCCCTCACCCTCAGGCTCACCCCTGCAGAGACAGGCAATGGTCAGTGACTGATCCAGTTCCATTTGGTACCAATGTACTAGTTCCCATGCAAGCTCATTGTAAGACTATAAATGTCTTGCCATGTTGGCCAAAACTGGGTTAACTCAGAAAGATCTTCCTAGCCTCAGAGCTGCCTGTGGGGTGGCTGAGGTTGCTGTGGAGCCCAAATCATAACTCAGCTTCTCCCTTTGCCCAATCCTGCTTCCTTAGATGCTGATGCCAAGAATTTTCCTAACGTACTTCCAGAACAGGAACTTCCATCTCATAGTCTGCTTCCCAGGAAACCATCCTATGACATGTCGCCTGCTTAGTTTTTCACAGAATATGTCCTGGAAGGCCCATTTGCTAGTAAACATAGACCTATCTCATTATTTTAATCTTGTATTTGTGTCAGAACTGAGATGTTGTTCATCAAAGCCCTGGTTCCCTATGTCCCTGAACCTGCGTCTAGACTACATCACGATTAACTATGCCCAAATTAGTGTGTTCTAGCCAATGGGCTGTGGACAGAAGTGATATATGGCACTCCCAGGCCCAATCTGTTGAAACTTCATGAAATTTTCCACAAATTTCATGGAACAATGGAACAAGCTTTCTCGTCCTCCATGTGCTAACTAGATGAAATGATCTAGCAGAAGTTTCCAAAGCCCTAGGAAGAGCAGAGCCACAGAAAGCTGGGTCACTGAATCACCACATTGAAGGCTACCCGTGAATCTCCACTTCAAATTGTTAACTTGTTGAAATATGTAAGGGCATTTCTTACAGGAATTAGCCTCTCCTACTTAAAAGCGAAAGAACTCTTTGGGTGTTTCCAGTCTCTCACTATTACAAAACACATTGTTCTGAGTATTTTGTATATGTCTCCTTGGGTGCAAGTGTTTCTCTGGTGTAAATAGGAAAAACAGAAGTGGAATTGCTAGGTCTTGAAATACACAGGCTTTAAAATTCAATCAATATTTTTGTACCATTTCCCAAAGTGGTTATACCAATTTGTATTCCTACTAGGAGTGCATGGAAATATCTTTCTCATAGCTTTCAAATGTGGGACTATGCCAGGGACTCTACTAAGTATTTTACCTGCCTTTAAAATATTTGAGCCTCAAAGTAACTCTGAAGTGTACATTTCTATTACTTAGCTCTGCTTTTCAGATGAGAAAACTGAGGTCAATAATTTATAGCTGAAAGAGCTAAGATCTAAACCTAAGGTTGTCTGACTCCAGATTTAGAGCTAGATTTCTTTTCTCTTACGTTATATTGCTTATATACAATTCTCCTTCAAAGTTAGAAGCTGTCAGGCAAATTATTTAATTAAATGTTATACTTCATTGGGGAGAATTAAGGACTGCAGTAGTCTTTGTGTATGGGGATTAATTGGTCATGAGGAGGTATCATTCATAAATGTCAAGGGTTTATTTTCATGGGTCAGACAGTATGCAGGAGGGTTAAGCCTTCCATCTCAGCTTTGAAAAAAAAAGTATAAATGTATATAGATGTATAAGTCATTTAAAAGGCTTTTCTAAAAAAATAAGTAAAATAAAAGCTAATAAAATCTGCATTCCGGGTGGCTGCTTGCAAAGTGGCTACAATTACTTGGCCAAATCACATCTTGCTCAGTGTTCCTCCCTGAACTTCCTTTGTCTTCGAATTGAACATAATGCAGAGGAGGTCTGTGTGGGTCTGGGACAAGATGGAATTTGGACCAGCTGTTTTCAAAGGTTACATTAGAAACTCAAAGGCTAAAGGGGGTTACTGTGAAAACTGCCTTCTAAAGTGGGAATCTCCCCGTCGTATCACGTGCCTGTACCAAGAACTATGGCAGGGGTGAAACTGGAAACACACAAATCTTCACAAGATGAACAAAATGTTAGACCCTATAGACAAGGCACAGGGACACATTTGACTTCCCAAATTCCTTCCATTTTTGTGGTTTTTGAGGTTACAATAGAATTCAAGTCTCTCTGGGTTCATGTTCATCTAGTTTTGACAAAATATGACTTCCTGTGTCAGTGAAAGAAGGTTTTGATTTACAAAAAAAAATGAGGCAATTAGATGAAATAATTTAACTAACTGTAAATGAATCAAAGTTAGATTTTTCTTAAAATATGCAGGGGTCAAAAATCTGGGCATGAAACAAGCAATGGACCAATTTGGGGTTTCCTTGGGTTTTACCATGTTGAAAATCCCTGAGTTCCTATAAATACCAAATTTGTTAAGGGGCAAGAAGGCAGAGCAGACAAAGATAAAGAGGGCTAATTGGGTATATATAATTGCTGGGCAGAAAGCTTAAATTTGGTCTCTTAGGCAAATGTGTCCCTTTAATGCTGTTATCCTCTTTCTTTAATGATATACGTTCATTCATTTAGCCAACATCTATTGTACTTACTACACGTCAGGCACAGTTAGACATTTGTTCTACATTGGGGGGTGAAATAAACATAGACTTATAGTCTTTGAGTGGACAGAAGATGAAATATATAAGTCAGCACAACTATTCCTAATTAAGTATTTGCAAACTGAGACAGTTGCTATGAAAAAAGTAATTGGGGTACATCAATGAAGAATGAAAGGAGAGACCTGTATAGATAAAGTCCTCAAGGGAGACGTGTCTGCAGAGGCACAGTTTGAATGGAGACAGATGCAGAATGAGTCAGGGGCGAAATTTCTCAGGCTGGTAGGCTGCTCACATGAAGACTCTAGGACAGGGAAGAGCTTGGGATAACTGGAGGCTAGAACATACTGGGACAGTGGCTCTCAAGCAGGAGGTGGAGAGGAAAGCAGGGGCCAAGGAGTTCCAGAGAGTGGAATGATCCTGAAGAGTCTTAATCACAGAGATGACACAGTCAAATTCACATTTTAAAAATATCACTCCAGCTGCAGTGCTCACACTGTATTCGAAGGAAATAATGGTTGAGAAAGTACGATGGAGGTAGGGAATTGACATAATGGGTGACTGCAATAGTTGAAGTACTGCAAGGCAGAGGAGCAAAAGTGAGATGTATTTATGTATCTGTTCCTTTGTTATTGGATGTACTCATTTGGACCTCTGTCAAAGCTGCCATGAAAGTGAAATACTGTATGAACTGACTGTATAGCATGAATCCCATTAAGCTTTCTCAGGAAAGTATACTCAGGCAAGCTGGAAGGCCGTTACTTTGGCTTCAAGCTCTGACGATTGTCAGAGACAGAGTATCCAAAGTGCCTAGATCTGCGATTATAGCAAAGTGCAGAACTTCTGAGATTTTGCAAATGTTCCCATGTGACATGTGGTGCATGAGGTTGCCATGGCAGGGAGCTCCTCCAGCAAGGATATTAGGAGGTATACTTGCCTGAGTCTCTTTTCTGTTTCCATGTCATGAGATTGAATGGAGAAGGCAGAGAGTAACAAGTGTAATGAGATTCTGATTTTTCTATGTTTATGCTCATGGAATATCTGAAAAGAAAGGAAAGCATGACATCTATTTTTTCAAATGGCAGTGTGTGGGGGCTTAGGAGCTGTTCATTTTAAAGCTCCAGTGGAGATTTTTGACTGGCTTTTACATATTCCACTGTTTGTGGATATGCTCCATCACAAGCAGACATTTTAAAAGCTGTAGTGGGCCAAACTTTGTTTTATTTTAGTATTTGTCCACCAAAGATGTCCATGAAATTTCTAATGTTTATTTGTGAACTGTTTTGGAGAAAGTAGGGAATTGGAAGCCCTGCACAGTAGAATTGCCAGGCACTGGTTGAACATGTATTTGAGATCTGTAGCCATGAATTTAAAGTGATGCCAATCAGCCCTTTTGCTTTTAAATAGCTACAATGTCTTCTAAGGCAAATAATATCTTCAATAGGAAATTGATTTATTGCCCATGGTATCTGTGGTTTGAGGTTTTCTTTTATTGAGTGATAAATATTTTTTGAGAATCTATTTTGAGCCAAACACTGTATGGACAAAATAAGCTAAGGGGAGCAGAATGAGGAAATAAAAAGGACAGAAGACAGAACTTAGGGATAAAAAATAACTCAGGAAAAGGAACTTTAAAATCCCCTTGCGTTCACTTCTCAGTCTTTCATTTTCCATCTGCATCACCTTAGATGTGTCACTTAATCTGTGCTTTTGTTGATCACTTTAAATTTGAAGCCTTAACTACAGAATCTTTAGTGGCCTTTAAGGGAAAGATGTAATCAAAATGCTAGGCATGACACATATATTATATTTCACATATCTCTGAAACAGATAATCTTCAAAGATCTTGGTATCATTTAATAGGTAGCCACAGCAAATAACTTTGATAAAGTTCTCCCTAGAGGTTGAGAAATTGGTGGGGTTTTTTGTTTCCAAAAGAAAAAAAAAAAGAAATTGCTGTTTGGTGGGGTTATTTGCTCTGAATTTTTGCTGTCTCACCTAGAAAATGAGCATAGAAACTTGGGAACTTGAGAGAGAGAGAAAGGGAGAGAAAGAGAGAGAGAGACAGTGTATCTGTGTGTGTGTGTGCGCGTGTGCGTGTGTGCACGTGTGTGTGTGCGCGTGTGTGTGTGTGATGTTGAGTTAAATGTGGGCAATGTTAGCCATTTGTCTTTTTTTACACCAAAATTAAAAAGCACTTAGAACACAGGAATCAAAGCCCCACCTCGCTGGCTTTTACTTTCTGTGTTCCCATGCTGACATAATCCCAAATGCTAATTTAGTCAAGTATGGCTAATCCTCTAGAAGCCTCAGCAGTCAGCCATGTAATTCAGTGCCACTTTACAGAACTCTCAATTTAATTTCTCAGATTTGTCAAGGAGAAGGATAAAAGTGTGTTCACCCTATAAAGTAGAAACCACACTGAAGGACCTGCAATAATGTAGAACTTCCTATCATCCCTGATGATGCACCAACCTTTCCAACTCCCATTATCTAGAGCTGTGGTTCTCGATCAGAGGCAATTTTGTCTCTCAGGGGCCATACACAATGTCTAGACACATTTTGATTTCCATGATTGGGAGGTAGAGGTAGGTAGAAGCCAGGGTTGCTGCTAAACCTCCAAAAATGCACAGGATAGTGTCTCACAACAAAATTCTCTGATCCGAAATGTCAATGGTGGTAGTGCTGAAGTTGAGAAACTCATGTCTGAATTGCCCCTTAACCCCATGATCAAATATGTCTGTTTCTTGGGATTGTAAGCATGCTAAAAGAAAAAGCTGGCTGGGTGCAGTGGCTCATGCCTGTAATCCCAGCACTTTGGGAGGCTGAAGCAGGTGGATCGCTTAATCCCAGGAGTTCAAGACCAGCCTGGGCTTGTCTCTATTAAAAATACAAAAAATTAGGCCTGGTGGCATGCACCTGTGGTCCTAGCTACTTGGGAGGCTGAGGCAGGAGGATTTCTTGAGTCTGGGAGGCAGAGGTTGTGGTGAGCCAAGATCACGCCACTACACTCCAACCTGGGCAATAGAGAGAGACTCTGTCCCCCACCACCCCCCCCAAAAAAAACCTAAAAAATTAATTTAGATTTTAACAGGTATACCAATAGCTTTCTAAAGCAAAGTGCTTTCTAGTTTGTAAAATCAAATGTAAAACATGGTCCATTTACAATGCAAATGATATCTTTTATACATATAAGATATTTTATAGTATGCAAAAACAGAGTCACATATCAGTCAGTTCAAACTGTAAATTTGTTGTGACTCCATCACATTGAAATTTCTACTGCTTTTTTTTTTTTATCTTTTATTTTGAGATGGGGTCTTGCTTTGTCGCCCAGGCTGGAGTGCAGTGGTGTGATCTTGGCTCACTGCAACCTCTACCTTTTGAGTTTAAGCAATTCTCCTGTCTCAGCCTCCTGAGTAGCTGGGATTACAGGCATGCATCACCATGCCTGGTGAATTTTGTGTTTTTAGTAGAGATAGGGTTTCACCATGTTGGCCAGGCTGGTCTCAAATTCCTGACCTCAAGCAATTCATCCACCTCAGCCTCCCAAAGTGATGGGATTACAAGTGTGAGCCACCACTCCTGCTTCTACTGCATTTTTGATTTACGTTATCAGTAATAATTGGAAAGGTTTTAGGATATTTTAAGGTAGCCATATATTATTTTGTATACCTTGAGAAATTACATCTATTTTCTCAACAAAAATCTTTCCCTGGGAAGGGACTTCTTTTGGTACTAGCAATTTTTAAACATTGCTGTTGTCATGGTAATGTCTAATTATTATTACAAGTAAATTCTCCAGATCTAAATTTAGGAACATGCAAGACATTCTCCAAGAAAGAAAAATCAGTGGTAAAATGTCTTAGCCCTTCTTCCTTTTGTTGCATGTTTGTATTCAGGTCATTTAATTCTGCCCATGACATAAAGAATGCCTATTTTTATGAAAAGTTGGTTTTACAGCAGGAAAACTGGCCCACCTCTCAGTTATGATGCCTGATGATTCATGGTTGTTAGATAACTCTTTCAGAACACAACAGATTTGATTCACTGATGGAGTTTGCATTCCACAGCATCTCTTAGGATCTTTATGGGGGTCATGGATTTAGATCTTTTGTTGTGTTTGAACTCCAAGATGTTCAGTCCTACTTTCTGCAGTCGCTGAGGGCAACTGTAGAACTGGCAAATAAGCAACAGTGTGAATTGAGGCAAGGTGGTGCTACCCATGAAAAGAACCAGGGGCCACAGAGGGTCTCAGCTCTTAGTAACAGAGGCAGAGATTGACCCTGAGAAGGGAAAGAAGCACATGCCATAGAAAAAGGAGGCTATAATAGGGGTAACCAAAATGTAAATAGAACGGCTTAAACATTTTTTTTTAATTATGCTTTAAGTTCTAGGGTACATGTGCACAATGTGCAGGTTTGTTACATATGTATACATGCGTCATGCTGGTGTGCTGCACCCGTTAACTCAACATTTACATTAGGTGTATCTCCTAATGCTATCCCTCTCCCCTCCCCCCACCCCATGACAGGCCCCATTGTGTGATGTTCCCCACCCTGTCTCCAAGTGTTCTCATTGTTCAATTCCCACCTATGAGTGAGAACATGCAGTGTTTCGTTTGCTGTCCTTGTGATAGTTTGCTCAGAGTGATGGTTTCCAGCTTCATCCACGTCCCTACAAAGAACATGAACTCATCCTTTTTTATGGCTGCATAGTACTCCATGGTGTATATGTGCCATATTTTCTTAATTCATTCTATCACTGATGGACATTTGGGTTGGTTCCAAGTCTTTGCTATTGTGAATAGTGCCACAGTAAACATATGTGTGCATGTGTCTTTATAGCAGCATGATTTATAATCCCTTGCGTATATACCCAGTAATGGGATGGCTGGGTCAAATGGTATTTCTAGTTCTAGATCCTTGAGGAATCGCCACACTGTCTTCCACAATGGTTGAACTAGTTTACAGTCCCACCAACAGTGTAAAAGTGTTCCTATTTCTCCACATACTGTCCAGCATCTGTTGTTTCCTTACTTTTTAATGATTGCCAGAATGGCTTAAACTTTTTAAAATCACATAGGCATATTCTCCAAGTCTGTTCTTGGATAGCCAAGGTTTCCAGACCTCAGGGGTGTCTCAGTGAGGGCTGCTAGAAAATTCTTTCCTGCACACAACTCACCCGAGTTCGTGATTCTTTTATTTAAATCTGTACCTAAGGGCTAGTTTTTGGTCATCATAAGGCAGATCACATTTTAACAAACTGATCCTGTGCATCTGCTACATTCTTTACTTCCTGAGTTCTGCAGATACCATTCATCCAACTAAAGTGCAGAGAAAACACTGAACTAGGAATACATTGTTAGATGGATCCCCAGTTCAGAAACTTAAAGATGTGGGGGAAAAAATTTGTCTTATGATAAGGTACTTATGTGCTACTGGAGACAGTTACATTAAGGATATAGCTTTAAATTCAACTGCCTTGGGTTTAAATCCTGGCTCTGCCATGGATGGATGAACTTGAATAAGTTATTTAACCTCCCTGTGCTTCATATTTCTCGTCTTTAAATCAGGATCATAGGAACTCCTTCCCAATTTTTTAAGAGACTCAAAATAATGTTCATCAAGCATCAATATTCTCACCATTGTTCTAAGATCTGGGCTAGAGATTCAAAATATGACAATTGTCAATACACAGAAACTAGGTACAGGAGTAAACATGGTGATTAAGAATTTGGAACTTGATACCTGGGTTTCAATTTCAGCTCTGCTACTTCCTGGCTGTGTGACCTTGGGCTTATTTAACCTCTAAAGGCCTCAGTTTCCTTACTGGTAATGACAATATCATTGAATTCCAACAGTTTTAAAAATCTTTAAATTAATTAATGTAAGCATTAACTTATATAAATGAGTTTAATATTTGGTATATGATATTCAATAAAATTATGTTTAAGCATAATTTTAAACAATTATTTTTAGAAAATGAAAAATACTGTGGAACAATATACATAAAATTTACTATTTAACCATTTTTAAGTGTATAGTTCAGTGGCATAGTACATTTGCATAGTTATACAACCATCACCACTATCTATCTCCAGAATTCTTACATTATCCCAAACTGAAACTCTGTACCCATTAGTAATAACTCTCCCTTTCCCCTTCCTCCCATCCCAGCTCCTGGTAACCACTTTCCGTCTCTATGAATTTCCGTCTCTATTCTAAGTACCACCTTTAAGTGGAATCCTGCAATATTAGTTTTTTTGTGGCTGGCTTGTTTCCCTTGGCATAATATTTCCAAGGTTCTTCCATTCTGTAGCGTGTGTACAATTTCATTTAAGGCTGAACAATACTCCATTGGATGAATATACCACATTTTGTATATCCATTCACTTGTTGATGGACATTTGGGTTGTCTCCACCTTTTGGCTGTTGTGAATGGACTGCTATGAACACTGATGTATACTATCCTTGCTGAAGTACAGCAACAGGGAGTGTGAGAGAGAGCCCCAACATTGAATGGGGCAGGCAAAGGAAGATGCTCTTTTAGAAAAGTGAGAGTCTTTGAAGGCTTGTAAGTACAGGTAGGGTTTGATCACATTCACAGGAGGTTTGTAAAACTTGTCAAGGGTCTGATTGAGGACAGTGGCATTGGTCTCAGGGAAGAGTGAATATATATGTTCACTGAAGAAGTATCACAAAAAGAGATCATACCAGCAAGAAAGACCATAAATCAGAACTTCACAACCCCTTTGAGAAGGATTTCAAATTCCATGCTAAGCCTATTACATCACAACTTTAATCTTCATTGCTGCCTCAAGAAGTATCATCTCTACTTAGCAGATGCGGGAGCAGCATCATTCTGTAACTTCAACAATTTCCAATAACTAGCAAGAGGTCAAACTGACATTTTATCCCAAGCCTGCCTCCTCCTAAAGCCAGGGTTCAAAAAGTAATGTGTTCAATGCCAGTCCTGAATGAGACAAGAACTCATTTCACATTCAGCAAAGACTCTTCTGAAGGCTTGTCTCTGGCCTGATTCTCTCTCAGTGATTTCTGCCCTTAAGGCATTTCCAGAATCAAAGGGAGCCCTTTGAGTGTCTAATGAACTTGACACATTTATATTCATATATTTTTAGTTTGCCAAGGGGACCTGAACAACAGCTCAGCATCTGATTTCCCTGATCTTTTCTTTACTAAATTTTCAAGTTATGCTCTATGGATCACAGCACAGTAAAAGCCATACAAAGAATAGATCAGAGGCTGGGAATTTTCATGACCATCAACCCCTCAGGATGAGTTTCTATGAAACAAGGTAATTCAGGGAAGAAAATCACTTCTAATTAATTATTTGCTCTTCAAAAATATGGATGTTTATAAATCAGGCATGTGGCACAATTGTGACACATACCATATAATTTACTACTTGCAAGTCAGTCCCTAAAATTCCATTTCCTCCTGGGAAATTTCACTCATTCACTCATGACCAGTGAGAGACACATGAGTAGCCTACACCCTGTCTTTATTTCCTTCTAGAATACTTGACACATGACAGATTTGTGGGTGACTCCTCAATAATTAAGGTGTTACAAGTTGAAAAGCCATTTCAAGGGATGCAATAGGTAAAAATAATTTTCTTTCTATAAAATGGTTATGATGCCAGGTATAATTCTTTAATGTGATATGTGACTGTTTTTGCATGCTATAAAATACCTTATATGTATAAAAGATATCATTTGTATTGTAAATGGACCATGTTTTACATTTGATTTTACAAAGTAGATAGCACTTTGCTTTAGAAAGCTATTGGTGTACCCTGTTAAAATCTAAATTAATTTTTTAGCTCCTTTTTTTTTTTTTTTTGAGACAGAGTCTCTATTGCCCAGGCTGGAGTGTAGTGGCGTGATCTCAGCTCACCACAACCTCTGCCTCCCAGACTCAAGAAATCCTCCTGCCTCAGCCTTCCAAGTAGCTGGGACCACAGGTGCATGACACCAGGCCTAGCTAATTTTTTGTATTTTTAATAGAGACGTGATTTTGCCATGTTTCCAAGGCTGGTCTTGAACTCCTGGGATCAAGCGATCCACCTATTTTGGCCTCCCAAAGTGCTGGGATTACAGGCGTGAGCCAACACACCCAGCCAGCTTTTTCTTTTAGCATGCTTACAATCCCAAGAAACAGACATATTTGATCATGAGGTTAAGAGGCAATTCAGACATGAGTTTCTCAACTTCATTACTATCACCATTGACATTTTGGTTAAGAGAATTTTGTTGTGAGAGACTATCCTGTGCATTTTTGGAGGTTTAGCAGCATCCCTGGCTTCTACCTACCTCTACCTCCCAATCGTGGAAATCAAACATTGTGTATGTCCCCTGAGAGACAAAGTTGCCTCTGATCGAGAACCACAGCTCTAGATAATGGAGTCGGAAAGGCTGGTGCATCATCAGGGATGATAGGAAGTTCTACGTTATTGCAGGTCCTTCAGTGTGGTTTCTACTTGGAAAGAAGAGGTAGGAGCTTCTGTTTACAGAGGGCCTTGAATTACTCTAATCATCAAATATTCATGTTACAAAAACCTCGCAAAATGCAAGTTTCTAAATAAATGTCAAGAGTTCAGATGGCATTCAGTGAATGATTCCAAGAGGAGCACAGTGTTTCTTTAATTAAAAGCAAGCAAAAGTGATAACTAATTAAATGTCATGATGCAACAGGGAAATGTGGGAAAGAAAGAGCTCTGTAGGAATCTGTACCGGAGAATTCGAATCTGAATTTGAGGACAGAAGCCTATATGGAAAGTTAAGGGCAACTTCCACTACTGCAGAGCCAGGTTCAAACAATACCAAATAGTAGAACACTAGCAAAAATGCATCCATAGAAGGGGAGCTTTAGCGTCCTTTTAAAGGGAAGGAAACCACAGTAAATTTAATTGCCAACATATGTTGCTATTATTAAAAATAATAATAACTAGCAATGCATGAGTGCCTCCTCTGTGCCAGGGAGTTTGCTAAGCACTTTACTGAACACTATCTCACTGAATTAATCTTGTGTGGAGGGCACTAGCCAAGCACACAAAATCCTTTTTTTTTTTTCTTCAAGAAATTGATAGTTTGCATTTCTAAAAAAGCATTGAATGAGTCTCAGAGGAAAACTTGGAATGTTGCTGAATCGGTATTGTTTTTATCTTATATTATGTAACGGGAAAGAGTAGGCAGCACCACAATTTTTTCGTTATTCAAAAGCTATGAAGCTTTGGCCCTAGCCACTAGGTCTCCACTGCCATTCCTTTTTCAAATAGCGGCCATGAGATAATTCCACGAGGAGGCACAAATGAAGGCATATAAGTTTAAGTGAGATTGGACACAGGTCTCCCTCCTATCCTGAACTTGCTCTGAACCACTTGACTGGAACATCTCCTGTCCATCCTGGGTGCACTGCCCGTTGCAAATCTCCCTTGTTGTTTTGATCTGAACTTTGTGTCCGATTCCATATCATCACTCCCCGGGATATTTCTACCCAGGTTGAAAACACACATCCCACTTCCAGGCATCTGCTTCATGTTTCCTGGATGGCCCAGTAATGTGTTTGTTTAGCTCACTTCTAGTTAGGCTATACATTTTGCCAATGGCCTTTTAAACACCGGCCTCAGAATGTTTGTTTTTTTAAGTTTTTGTCTTATCTCACTTCCTCTCAAAAGGCCTCACTTTTTACAGCTTGGCTGAAGCCTGAATAAGCAGCTCTTCTGTGAGCTCTGCCTAGATATCTTGCCAAAATGTGGGGCTAAACTATTTGCAGTTTGAAAATCATAACCATTCTGCATTGTAGTATTTCATCAAATGGCCAAGAGAACAATCCAAGATCGTGGACAAGAGTACAGTAAACTGCCTTAGCAGTGGTCTGTCTCTCCACACCCCGGTCTTACAAGTGCATAGCTGTGTGCAGTGTGCTGATTCTCAAATGCATGGGAAGCACCTGGGGAACTTGTTGAACTGCAAATTCTCAGTCCACATCCTCAGAGATTCAGACTCAAAACAGCTGCAGGGGGTGGGGGGTGGGGTGTTGCACGGATCGGGGCTGGAACTCTGTCTTTTTAACAAACACTCCCCTCATCGTTTTGATGAAGTGGTTTGTAGATGTGAACATTGAAGAAAACCCCAGTAAACTGGTAAAAACTGGACGCTTCAATGTCTCAGATCTGGCTTTGATTCCTAGCTAGGCCACTGCCTAGTTGAGTAAAACTTCTGAACTCCAGTTTCTCTCAAAAGTTGATGAAATGAAAACATTTGTGAGAATTCAGTGGGCTTGACACAATGTGAACATTTAATAAATGGTAGCTTTTATTTTTAAATCATTGTTTTTTAAAGAAACACAAAAGAAAGGACCATAGCTACAAACTTATTAATAGTCTTCTATGAGGAGAAATTGGTCTTTAGTTTGTAAATATAAAGGCAAAACTTGAACAAAAGCATGAAGGATAGAAAGCAAATGTCTAGCTCTGTTATTCTGATGATATACAGCACATATCTGGAGAGGGTGGTACCCTCTCCAGCCTCATCTCCAGTCGGTATCCTTCTGGAGGTGTCTTGATTTCCTTTCCTCAGGGAAGTGGCCTTCCTGACCCCTACGTTAAATACACAGCGCCAGTTCCTTCTTCCTGATGCCTTCATTATGTGTTTTTGTTAATTACTAGTTGATGTCTGTCTTCCTGCTAGTCTGAGCTCCACCAAAGGATGGGGTCTTGTTGCCTATACATAGCCTTATTTCCAAGGTTCACAGTATGAGACTGATACATATATTTTGTGAGAACAAATAATCGTAAGAATTTTTTTTTAAATTCAATTATGGAATGGAAAGTCTTGGGGGATACCGCCTTACTTGTCACAGCTGATCCATTCAAAGGGACCACTTGGATATCTTGCCAAGGAAATCAGTGAACGTAGTGACTCTTAAGTTTTTTTTTCCCAACTGGCCAAATCGTTTTCTGGAGCACCTAAAGGAAATCTTGGGCAGTTTCTTGAAGAAGGACAAAGTCCTAATCAAGAGCTCTGTTTTGCAATTTGCATGGAGCTAGACACATTGCACAAGGAAACACCAGATGACAACATCCATTTTAATTAGGTCTCAGTGAAACACCTGAAGGTACTATTTAAATGATGTACTGCTTCAGCCCACAGGACCTCCAAACGGTGAAAGGGAGAATTAATGGGATAGGGACAGAATGATTTTATTTATCAATCTAGTCCCAGCTCTGCTGTATTCAAATGTTTTTTTCCTTATTCGGATGGAGAAATTTTAACTGGGCATTTATAGACCCATAGAGGAAAGGTGATTCGCCAGCTGAAAGAATTAAGCATTCTACCAGACCTAGTCTCAAAAGTTGGAGAAACTGCAAAAATCACACATTATTTCAAGTCTGGAAAAGCTGAGCTAATATTTTTTTTCTCCATTGTCTTTCCTTTTCTGGTTCTGGCCCCAAACAGAAAGCCCCTTTTATACCCTTTTAAATGTGTTTCTAGGGGGAAAAAGATACTTTCCAAGTGGAAGTAGAAACAGAAAATAAATGCAAAATTCTATTTCTTTTGGCATGTAGACTTCATATGAATTCTGCTCAGATGGCTGGAGTTTCCATTACTGCAAAATAAAGGGCTACCTGGAAGCTTAGAAAAAGTGAGATTAAGAGGCTACATGATTCTTAGCCCTATGTTCTGAATCAATTTAGTTCTTATTACAACTTAACTAGACTTCATCAACAGAACAATCCCTGTTACTGAATATTTATATTCCATTTTCAAAGAAAATCAGCAAAGTAACAAGAAATCACAGTTAGATGTAAAGCGAGTATACATGTCTAAAATATATCTTCATTTATTTGGCAAAGTCATGAAGCTGCCATTTTAAAGAGAATTCTGCATGTTCCTCTATTCATTTACTTGAGACTATTTGTTTTCTTTCTTCTGAGAAAAGAAAAATACACTGAAAACAAAGACAAACTATTTTCTGGCGAAGTGCTAACTGCTCCAGCTACAGACTGCCTCTGAGTTCCGGGAAATCATTTTGCAAAGGCTTTGCTTTGGACTCAGGTGGATGAAAGCCCCTGAATAGCCCATTAGTAGTTTCAGCTTTATCAGGCCGATCGCTTGCCATAAGTAAAAGAAAAAAGCCAGTGTGGGGACAACCATATCATCAGGTGGGAGAGGATCAAAACCCATTCTACATCACACATTCAGTGAAGCGTGGGTGCAGCAGTGAGAGAGAGATTACTGTAGCAATTTGCAAAGCGTATTCCTCAGGTGATATTCTATGGTCGAAAAGCTTTGGCGCAATAATTCTATGCTATTTCTACTTGTGGAAAGTCGCAATATATTTTTGTCAGTTACAGGCCCTAGGAATTCCTGAAATGACATATACCTTTTTAAAAACTTAGTTTTCCCCAAATTCATCTGACTCCTCTTTATTTTATAGCACACCTATTAACAGTAACGGGCCTTCCACTGAAAAATAGTACCTTGACCTATAAGCCCCTCTCCAACTCCCACCCCCTGGCCCTTGTTTTTTGTTTTTGTTTTTGGTTTTTTTTTGGACTTTATTTAATGAGAGGATTGCCTATGGTAGTTCTAATGCTTGCTAGTTCTTTATATGTCGTTTTACATGGAAAAGGATAATAAAAATCATAGTAGTTGCATGCTAATGGCTATTAACATCTTTTTCCCACTTAATGTTTTCTTACTTTCTTTACCTGCTATAAAAATATTCTGTGAATTCCTCTATTTTACTAATTTATGAAGTGCCTGCTGTCAGAAGTGCTGGCCCAGAGGTGAGACCATTACCTCTAGGGCTGAGGGGATCAATAGCGTAGGGAAAACCAGCATACCATGGCTCAGCAGTTGGGAAATTCCACCCTGAGGAGCTAACAGGTATGCAGCGGTTGAACCCACCTGGCTATTGGGAATGTGTGTGTGCTGATTCTGGAGTCCTCTCCACTCACCATCGTTTGTTGTCTTCACGTACCTACTTTTTCCGAGTGTGAGATCAGATCTGAGCACTATGATTGGTGCCTTTTGTTTCACTGCCCACCCCACCCAAAACACTTTACAGGGTTCTGGTACTGTATCATTCAAATGACTACCCTCATTTCCTGTGTTAGGTACATTTCATTTTTCCTGTCTTGGTTTCTATAAGAGGCAGCAGAACAGATGCAGGAGAACTGGGGGATGATCTACCAGCAATCCCTGCAACATGTGGAGGATTTTCACTTCCTTTCAGTTTGGAGCAAGCTGTTCTCACAGGATCCCTTCACCTTCCCCCACCCCACTGCCCTACTTACTTCCAAAGCAGACAGCCAGAATTTGATTTCACTATCAGAGCTACGCCTGCTGGGAAAGGGGAACCAAGTGGGTGGCCACTGTTAGGGAAAAGTTATATTCAAATGGGCTCATCGGAGCTGGTAGGATTCCAGGTGTTTTCCAGATACACATGTTAACGAATACCACATTTCTTATTTCCATTTTGAGATCTCTAGGCTCTTTTTTCATTATTGTTTCCCAGTAAAATATATTGTCTCCTTTTATTTCCTTCAAAAGTAATCCATATTCATTGCTCAGAATTAAAACTATACAAATGAGCAAAACAAAGCAAAAATTGCTCATAAAGTCACCACCCAAATAGAATCATAGTTAACATTATAATGTGTTTCTCCCAATCTTTTTTCATGCATTAGCATTCAAAGTTTGTTTTAAAACATTGAAATATTTGTGCATAATGTATGATAAACATCATCTCCCACCTAAATATATATCTCGATTATCTTTAGAAGCCATGAAATATTCTTCTATAATTTCTAGAGGCTGTATAACCTCTCTTCTGTGTGCAGTGATGTATTTGATCCCTTCTTTTACATAATCCAAAGTAGTGATTCAAAGTATGGGGTTTCCCCCTATAATAAACATAGTTATAGTTAATACTTTATAACAAAATATTTGTGTACACATCCTTGATTTTGTACTATTTTTGCTTCATTTATTATGAAATATAACACACAGGAAAGTACATATACATACATTTTTATAGTTAGTTGAAATAATTATAAAAATAAATACCAATATAATTACCAATCCCAGCTCGTAAAAGATCATGGCCAGCAGTCCATGAGCCTGTCTCCTTCAAAACTCCCTCCTGTTCTTCTGGAGGGGCTACCATTGTGATTTCCTTTTTCATTGTACCTCTTATAAATGAATCCCCCAAAATGTTCATTTTTGAACTTTTATGGATATGGATTCATATTTTTGTGTCTGGCTTCTTTGGTTCAATATATGTTTGTTAAACTTATCTACGTAACTTGTTCATTTTCATTATTGCATAGCATACCATTGTATGAATATGCCATAATTTTGCCATTCTATGCAGGATGGGTATCCCAGATTTGCACAATTACAGGCTACAATAATCCTAGGGCATGTGTGTACCCATTTTTCTAAAGTACACACCCAAGATTGAAATAATTGAGGATAAGTTGTCTTCAGCTTGAGTAGACAACAAAAAAAGTACCATTTACACCAGCTGTGTATGAGGGTTCCCAATATTTTACATTCCCTCAACATTTGGTATTTTCAATTTAAAGTGATTTGTCAATATTAGATAAGCAAAAGTATTTCATTTTTGTTTTTATATACATATTCCAGATTCATAATAAGGTTGAGCACCTTTTCATGCACAGAATTTATTGGTCGTTTGAGTTTCCTCTTTTATAAAGGAAGAGACTGGAGTCTTTTGCAGATATTTTTCTATTGTATTGTCCCTCTTGTGATTTAGAAGAGTTCTTCATATCTTCTCAAAAGGAGCCCTTTGTTGGTTATACAGGTTTCAAATATCTTCTCCCAATCGATGGCTCATCTTTACAATCTTTTAATAGTTATCTTTCTGATAAACAGTTTTTTAAAAATGTAGTAAACTCTATAATCTTTTCCTTAGAGTCAACACTTTTTGTGTTTTAAGACATTCTTTACTACTTTTCACTCATGAAAATGTTCCTCTATATTATTTTCTAAGTTCTATAGTTTATCCTCTCCTATTATCCTCTTCTATTCTAAACTAGTTGGATTATTTTGTGTATTGTGTGAAACAGGTGTAACTTTTTTCTCATCTTTTGAAAAATAAAAATGTGTGAAAATCATTTTTTATATTGTGTAAAATAGATGTGTGATTTTTTTCTCTTTTAAAAAATACATGAATACTCAATTTTCCTGGCAATATTTATTAAAGTCTGTACTTTCCCTACCAAACTGCCATGTAACCGCTGCCATACAGCAAATGGCTGTAACACAGGTCTGTTTCTGAACTTGCAACGTTCCACTGGTATTTTGGCCTATCTCTGACTGCAGTTACTTCTAACTTAATAGTCACTCTTGATACCTGGTAGGGTATGTCCCCTCATAGTGTTCTTGTCTCTTATTTATCCTTTGAAACTCCATATACATTTTAGAATCAGCTTGTTGTGTGCAAAAAAATTGGGGAATTTCATTGTGATTTCATCAGAGGACAATTTATATATTTACAATATCGAGGCTCCCAATCTATGATCATTTAACTAGGTATTCTTTAATACCTATTAATAACATTTTATAATTTTACTCAAGTCTTGCAACTCTTTTGTTAGACTTATTCTCACATATTTTTGATGCCATTATGAATGCTGTCTTTTTAATTGTTTATCTTCTGGTTTCTAGTATATAGTACTATAATTGATTCTTGTGTATTGATTTTCTATCCAGATTTTATCTCTTAATCAAAATAATATATCTGAAGTTTCTTTGGGATTTCATACATATAAAATAGTATCATTTTAATAAGACAATTCTGGTTTTTCCTTTCTAATCTTTATGCTTTTTCTTTTCTTTGCCTCACGGCAGCGACTGGAACCTGCAGTATAATTCTGATAAAAAGTGGTAATAGTGGGCATTTTTGTCTTTATCTTGATCTCAAAATGGGGATTTGCTATCCCTTATAATGGGGTGTTGTGGATTTTTTTAGATACCTTTTATCAGATGAAGGAAATTAACTCTCTGATCCCAAGTTTTGCTTCAGAATTTTTTAAAATCATGAATAAATGTAGATTTTTTTTCCAAATGTGTTCTCTGTAAGCTTAAAGATAACCTTATACATTTTTTTCTTTTAATATGTTATCGTTGTCCATTGTTTTACAAGAAACTATGCAAGTAGTAAGTGGATTGAAATAACTACCATTTTTATTATGTTTCACAAATCTGTGGGTGAAAGGGGTCAGCAAGATAGTTCTTTTGCTTTTGTTTGGGTGCTCTCTTGCCATTGTAGTGAGACAATGTCTAGGGCTGCAAACATCTGGAAGTTTAATTTGGATGTGGGACTGTCCAAGATGGCCCATTACATGTCTGGTGCCTTGGTAGGGATGGCTAGAAGTCTCAATATAGCTGGTATAATGAAATGACTGAGGCTGTCCTTTCCATGTAGTCTCAGACCTCATTCTCTCTACGTGGTCTCTACAAGGTCTTCCCAGCTGGATAGGTGAACTTCTTACATGGTGGCTAAGGGATACCAAAGTGCAAAAGTAACACTGCCAAGCCTTCCTGAGGCATGTTTCTGGAATAGGCACAGCTTCTCTTCTGCCATGTTCAATTGGTTATAGAAGTCACAGGCCAGCCCATATTCAGTGAGTGAGGAATTTCATAGGGATGTGATGCCAAAGGTCACCTTTAGAGACTATTACAATATATTAATGTGGTGAATTATAGCAATTAGCTTTTCTAATGTCTATTAACCTTACATACTTGGGACAAACCCAACTTGGTCATCACAAAGAAGTATCTTTAAGCCTAATATATTACTTGCTTAGCTTGGCTCATTTTGATTTTTTTATCACAATACATTTCAAGAAAAATAGTAAATCATCTTTGCCCTAAAAAGAATCCGGTATGATACTTGATATGGTCTGGCTCTGTGTCCCCACCCAAATCCCATCTTGAATTGTGATCTGAATTGCAATCCCCACTTGTTGGGGGAAGGACTTTGTGGGAGTTGATTAGATCTTGGGGTGGTTCCCACCTGCTGTTCTTATGATAGTGAATTCTCAGGAGATCTGATAATTTTATAAAGGATTTTCCCCCACTTCACTCTGCACTTCTATCTTCTGCTGCCATGTGAAGAAGGACATGTTTGCTTCCCCTTCTGCCATTATTGCAAATTCCCTGAGACCTCACCAGCCATGCAGAACTGTTAGTCAATTAAGCCTCATTCCATTATAAATTGCCCAGTTTCAGGCAGTTCTTCACAGCAGCGTGAAAAGGGACTAATACAATACTCCTATATGATGAAAGTAGTTGAAACAGCAAGTTCTCTCCTTTCCGAATATATGTCCTGAGACTAAACTTCCTTGATTTCTCCATGGAGGCGATAGGACATTGGGCCAATCTCATTCCTCCCAGCCTGGCAGGCATCAGAACCTTAGAAGCCATGATTTCATTCAGTGAGTCACTGTCACATTGGCACATCCTGTTCCCTGTTGATGGTGCCACCTTTTACACAAAGGCACTCAGCACATCCTGCACTGGCAATGAGATGAGTCTCCCTGGCTGCCCCTTCCTCTATGCGACCTCGCAATGATTGCATTGGAAGGATTATGACAGCAACTTCCTACAGTCCCATGGTGCCCAACAAATTGAGGGTGACTCAGTGCCTCAGACAAGGAGGTAAATGTTTCTTTTCAATGATTATAACCATCACTCTTTCCTGTCCCCTCCTCCCCACAGTTGCTGATACTGTATTCCATTATGTTTATAAAAATATTAAGGGACATTAGTATAAGGTGATTAGGATAATATTTAGTTACTATTATAATATATTCTGTTTGAAATACTATAACTTAAGATGTGCCAGACATTGCACCATAGGCTTTATACATTGTGGTGGACAAAACATGGCCAGAAATTTATCAACATTTCTGTCATTGAGAGGTAAGTCTCTGACCTTTCCCTTTGGAGCCAGTTGAGCACTGTAACAGCAGTGAGCAGGAGGATATGGAGGAAGCGATGCTGTGACTGTTTCCAGGGCTTAATAGACTAGCACCTTCACTTCCTGTCTCTTGGAACATTCACTCAGAGAAAAGCCAGCTGCCATATGAGAAGTCAGCAACCTTGAGCCCACCATGCTGTGAGGAAGCCCAAGGTAGCCACAAGAGAATAGAGAAACCTAGCTAGACACCATCAGGTATTCTAGCCATCCCAGCCCAGACACCAGACATATGAGTGAAGAAGCCATCAGGTGATCCAGGCTTAAATGCCCACTGCCTGTAACCATGTAAACGACTCTAAGGGAGAACTACCTAGCCGAGCCTATCAACTCCAAGAACCATACAAGATTAATTGTTTTGAGCCACTAAATATTGGGGTAATTTTTTTTTTTTTGAGATGTTGTCTCACTCTGTCGCCCATACAACATCAATTGTTTTAAGCCAGTAAATATTGGGGTAATTTTTTTTTTTTTTGAGACGTTGTCTCTGTCACCCAGGTTGGACTGCAGTGGCGTGATCTCGGCTTACTGCAAGCTCCGCCTCCCGGGTTCAAGCTATTCTCCCACCTCAGTCTCCCGAGTAGCTGGGACTACAGGTACATGCCACCACGCCTGGCTAATTTTTTGAATTTTTAGTAGAGACGGGGTTTCACCATGTTAGCCACGATGGTATTGATCCCCTGACCTCGTGATCCACCTACCTCGGCCTCCCAAAGTGCTGGGATTACAGGCATGAGCCACATGTTCTGCCCAGAGTTTTATTATTACTCAAATCAGTTTCCCTGAGCGTTTGAGGAGCAGAGGTTTTGTGTGTTCTGTTTTTTTGTTTGTTTGTTTGTTTTTGAGACGGAGTCTCGTTCTGTCACCCAGGCTGGAGTGCAGTGGCGCAATCTCAGCTCACTGCAAGCTCTACTTCCGAGGTTCACACAATTCTTCTGCCTCAGCCTCCCCAGCAGCTGGGACTACAGGCGCCCGCCACCACACCCGGCTAATTTTTTTGTATTTTTAGTAGAGACGGGGTTTCACGGTGTTAGCCAAGATGGTGTCGATCTCCTGACCTCGTGATCCGCCCACCTTGGCCTCCCAAAGTGCTGGGATTACAGGCGTGAGTCACCCCACCTGGCTGGTAATTTTTATGCCTTAATAGAAAAGAAGAATATATGTTATTTCATTTTCACTAAATCTCTGTGAGATAGGGCTATCATTATGCTTATTTTACAGATGAGGAAACAGAGATTAAGTGATTTCCTCCAGTCCAATTAAATTATAATAGAGCTGAGATTTGAACTCCAGCCTATGTGATTCCAAAGCCTGCAGGTGTTTAGCAGGCATGGTGCAGTAATTTTGATCCTTCTTTTAACAGATATAAAAGCAGTATTGGTTTGTGCTCATAGGATATTTGCAGCCTGCTAAGATAAAAATGACAATAATGACAGCAAAGGAGGGAATATTTGGTGAATTTGATTGATTTTATAAAAATAAACTATGTTCCTATTCTAAGACTGAATGTAGTGAGGGAGACTTCTATGAAAATTTGGAAAGTGTGAGGGAGGCGGTAAGGGAGAGTTCATATACCATGCTAGTTGTTCTCCTAAGCCCCATGTGCCTTTTCTTATAAATCAAAGTGCTCCCATCAGTCAGTGGGGATTTTGATACTTAAGGTAATATCAACAATCTGGATCTTTCTTTAGTCCAAGCATTTTAGGGCTATCTTTAGTGACTAGCAATGTTTGGTAGCTCTAGATTTAGGGTGTCACTGAATTCAATTAAGAAAGAAGATGCAAGGGTCCCAGGAAAAATCACTTCAGGTTTAGTAACAACTAATAAGTGGGTCTCAATTGGGATGCACATGATAATCACCTGGAGAGCTCTGAAAACTCATGATGCCTTGGCCACACCCCAACAAATTACACGGGAATCTCTGGGAGTGGGATCCAGGCATCAATATTTATTTCAAGGTCCCTAGATGATTCGAATGTGCTGCTGAGGTTGAGGGCCAATGCCCAGCAGACTAGATTTGGGAGCACTGAAAATGCAGTCCTGTAAGACATATGCTCACCAGCCCTCCTCCTTCCTATCTTAGTCTCCTCTCTCTCGGTCCAGAAGCTGATTCATTTGTTCATGTGACAGTTATTTAGTGAACATCCACTACGTGCTAATTTGGAGTCATATTGATACCGATATAAAAGATTATAGGAGGAGAAATCAGCCATTTTATGGACAAAGATAAGTTGAATTTTGGTCTTGTTGTGTTTGAGGTGCTGTGGGACCTCCTGGTAGAGAGATTGAGAGAGTACAGATGTCTAAAGCTTAGAGTGAATGAACTGGACTGCAGTTTAGGGTGAATGAAAATCCTAAGCATGAATATGGTTGGTTTTAGATGCCACTGGATATATCCCACTCCTGTGAGAAGTAGTTGCTCAATATGGGTAGGGGTCCCACCATTAGGGCAGTGTGAAAAAAAAATCACATCTATGGGGAAGATGGGTGATGCATGCCATAGAACTTGAAAGAACTCTTTCAGGCAATTCTCGTGTGTGTCCCCAAGAACAGTACCAACTCTGCTCCTCCCCCTCCAAAAACTCAAGTAAAATGTAACTGAAAACCATTGCATTAGAATATAGGCCATGATTCATGTGACTGGTACGGTCTTTGAGTAGATATTTTCCCACTGTTAAAGTTATATAAGATATTATCTCTTCCACTATCTTTTTTATGGTCTGCAAAGACCTATGCAAACTGGTTCTCAGCTACCACAGGATGTCACTTCCTTCTGTGCTTTACTCCTCACTCATTCCCTTTGCTACAGCCACCCTGACCTTTCTATGTGTCTTTTGAATTTACAAGGCTCATTCCTGTTTGGGGACATTTGCACTTATTACTCTTACTGTTTAAGATTTTGCTCCCCCAGATCTTCCTGTAGCTCCTCCTGTCTTAGAATTAGGGTGTCATCCCCAAACCCAGATATCACCTTCTTAGAGAGGCTATGTCTACATACTATACTGACACCCTATTTTGCCTTCTTTATAGCTACATATTTATACCTAAAACCTTTTTAAAAATTATCATTTTGTTTGTAGTATTGCTAGTTCTACAAAGACAAGACTTGTGAATTTCTAATTTCTAGTCCCAAATTAGTACATAGTAGATGTCTATTGAGTAACTGTTTAGTGAGTGAATGTATGAGTGAGTGAATGTATGAGTGAGTGAATGAATGTATGAGTGAGTGAATGAATAAATGGTCCCCTGACACAGGAGAGGGGACCAAGAAAGGAAGAAGGAGGACTGGTGAGCATGTGTCTTACAGGACTAAATTTCTAGTGCTTCCAAATCTAGTCTACTGGGCAATGGCTCTCAACCTCATTTACACATTAGAACCATCTAGGGACCTTGAAATAAAGTGCTGATACCTGGATCCTACTCCCAAGATTCCAGTGGGTCTCTTACACTTTCTCACTTAAGTGAATTCTGAGGCTCTAAATCTAGACCACCAAGCAATACTAATCACTGAAGATATCCCCAAAACACTTGGTCTAAAAAGAAAGATCCAGACTACTGCTTTTTATGTTAAATATCAAAGTTCCAATGACTGGTGGGAACTTTTTGGTTTATAAGAAAAGATACACAGAACTTTTGTTAGAGGACAAACATAGGAATGGTAAATGAGACAAATTCAGAATTTTCCACATTAGCGTCTGCCTTGGTCATTGAACATTAAAATAGAATAGGGAGAGTAACTTAACAGTCCTCCTGGGAACAGGAGTGGGTTTTGACATTTTGAAGGTCACATCTCTGTCCCCAAGGGAAGCACAGAGGAACAGGGAATCAGGTTCATTCCCTAAGCCCATCTCTTGGCTTGTATGGGAAAGGTACCAATGGCATTGATGGAGCCTGTGGAGCACCATGCTGATTGAGAAAAATATTAAAGCAGCGAAACTCTCTTTTCAAAGGGAATCAAACTGTAATCCCAATTTCTAAAACTGATCAAAGAGGAGCAGTTCTGTTTGAAATAGAGTTTGTAGCCTGGAGGCCAGCTCAGTCCAGGCTGCCTCACACAATCCCTATCCCCAGGTGGCCCTGTAAGACTGAAGCCTAAGGCTCTGCCAAATGTAATTCGAAAAACACTGTTCCAGACCATGCTTTCAAGAGGAGCAGTTGTACATTTCTCCTGGTTCGGAAAGCCTCCCATCAGAAAAGCTAAACTAATGACTAATAGATAAGGGGTAGTGTGGTTTCTTTGGTATCAGTGTTGATCATGGTATTGAGATTAACCAGGTTGGACCCTTTCTAAGGATATTTCAGTGTACATAAGCATCGTTCCCATAGAGTGTCCCCAGCATCCCTGGGCACATACACTACCAACTTAGCATCCATACAGAAAGAAAGTAAAATGTAGATTCTGATTCAGTGGATCTGGCACAGGGCCCCAGCTCTGCATTTCTGATAAGGTCCCTTGTGCTGCCATTGCTTTGAATACTAGGGTTTCAAACCAGAATTGGTGCATCGGAATCTCTTGCGAGACTTATTAAAACTGCAGATTTTTGGCCCCATCCCAGAGCTTCTGGATCCAGCTCTCTGGTTATGGGTCTGGAGGTTTTTGTTTTTAACAGGCTCCCAGGTTTTTCTGATATTCACTATATTTGACAGCTATACTCTAGCATGTGTTTACTTACATAGCTTACTCTTGAAGAACCCAAGAAGAGAATCTGAGACTCAACAACTGGCAGTGCTGGAGGGGGGTTTGGAGATCATCTAACTTACCCTCGTTGATTAGAAAATAGAGGTCCCAAAGGGCAAACAATTCTGCCAAGTGTCTGTCACCAACTGGCTTTACAGCAAGCAGATACCAGAATGAAAGCATCTGACTTTCTAATCCTCGGTTTCCCCTAGAACACAATTGGCCTGCGTGTGTGATTGCTTCTCTATCTGTGCTGCTTATGAGGCCAGAGTCCTTGATTTCTGCTGTATTCCCAAAGTCCAGCACAGTGCCAGGCACAGGGAAGGCATTAAGTAAATATTACTATTGTGTCCTCCTCCTATGCTTGGGCCTAATCAGTTATTTCCAAAATTTCTTATTAAAAGTTCTCAAGTGATAAAAATAAAAATTCTACAGCTCAGGAAAAGCAGGGAAATTTTTTATTTATTTATTTTTTATCTTTTTATTTTTTATTTTTTAAATACCAAATTTTTTTTATTTTTTAATTTTTTTAAATTTTATTATTATACTTTAAGTTTTAGGGTACATGTGCACAATGTGCAGGTTAGTTACATATGTATACATGTGCCATGCTGGTGTGCTGCACCCATTAACTCATCATTTAGCATTAGGTATATCTCCTAATGCTATCCCCCACCTCCCCCCACCCCACAACAGTCCCCAGAGTGTGATGTTCCCCTTCCTGTGTCCATGTGATCTCATTGTTCAATTCCCACCTATGAGTGAGAACATGCGGTGTTTGGTTTTTTGTCCTTGCGATAGGTTACTGAGAATGATGATTTCTAATTTCATCCATGTCCCTACAAAGGACATGAACTCATCATTTTTTATGGCTGCATAGTATTCCATGGTGTATATGTGCCACATTTTCTTAATCCAGTCTATCACTGTTGGACATTTGGCTTGGTTCCAAGTCTTTGCTATTGTGAATAGTGCCTCAATAAACATACGTGTGCATGTGTCTTTATAGCAGCATGATTTATAATCCTTTGGGTATATACCCAGTAATGGGATGGCTGGGTCAAATGGTATTTCTAGTTCTAGATCCCTGAGGAATCACCACACTGACTTCCACAGTGGTTGAACTAGTTTACAGTCCCACCAACAGTGTAAAAGTGTTCCTATTTCTCCACATCCTCTCCAGCACCTATTGTTTCCTAACTTTTTAATGATCGCCATTCTAACTGGTGTGAGATGGTATCTCAGTGTGGTTTTGATTTGCATTTCTCTGATGGCCAATGATGGCGAGCATTTTTTCATGTGTCTGTTGGCTGCATAAATGTCTTCTTTTGAGAAGTGTCTGTTCATGTCCTTCACCCACTTTTTGATGGGGTTGTTTGTTTTTTTCTTGTAAATTTGTTAGAGTTCATTGTAGATTCTGGATATTAGCCTTTTGTCAGATGAGTAGGTTGCGAAAATTTTCTCCCATTCTGTAGGTTGCCTGTTCACTCTGATGGTAGTTTGTTTTGCTGTGCAGAAGCTCTTTAGTTTAATTAGATCCCATTTGTCAATTTTGGCTTTTGTTGCCATTGCTTTTGGTGTTTTAGACATGAAGTCCTTGCCCATGCCTATGTCCTGAATGGTAATGCCTAGGTTTTCTTCTAGGGTTTTGATTGTTTTAGGTCTAACATTTAAGTCTTTAATCCATCTTGAATTAATTTTTGTGTAAGGTGTAAGGAAGGGATCCAGTTTTAGCTTTCTACATATGGCTAGCCAGTTTTCCTAGCACCATTTATTGAATAGGGAATCCTTTCCCCATTGCTTGTTTTTCTCAGGTTTGTCAAAGATCAGATAGTAGTAGATATGCAGCATTATTTCTGAGGGCTCTGTTCTGTTCCATTGATCTATATCTCTGTTTTGGTACCAGTAGCATGCTGTTTTGGTTACTGTAGCCTTGTAGTATAGTTTGAAGTCAGGTAGCGTGATGCCTCCAGCTGTGTTCTTTTGGCTTAGGATTGACTTGGCAATGCAGGCTCTTTTTTGGTTCCATATGAACTTTAAAGTAGTTTTTTCCAATTCTGTGAAGAAAGTCATTGGTAGCTTGATGGGGATGGCATTGAATCTATGAATTACCCTGGGCAGTATGGCCATTTTCACGATATTGATTCTTCCTACGCATGACCATGGAACTTTCTTCCATTTGTTTGTATCCTCTTATATTTCATTGAGCAATGGTTTGTAGTTCTCCTTGAAGAGGTCCTTCACATCCCTTGTAAGTTGGATTCCTAGGTATTTTATTCTCTTTGAAGCAATTGTGAATGGGAATTCACTCATGATTTGGCTGTCTGTTTGTCTGTTATTGGTGTATAAGAATGCTTGTGATTTTTGTGCATTGATTTTGTATCCTGAGACTTTGCTGAAGTTGCTTATCAGCTTAAGGAGATTTTGGGCTGAGACAGTGGGGTTTTCTAGATATACTATCACGTCATCTGCAAACAGGGACGATTTGACTTCCTCTTTTCCTAATTGAATACCCTTTATTTCCTTTACCTGACTAATTGCCCTGGCCAGAACTTCCAACACTATGTTGAATAGGAGTGGTGAGAGAGGGCATCCCTGTCTTGTGCCAGTTTTCAAAGGGAATGCTTCCAGTTTTTGCCCATTCAGTATGATATTGGCTGTGGGTTTGTCATAGATAGCTCTTATTATTTTGAGATACGTCCCATCAATACCTAATTTATTGAGAGTTTTTAGCATGAAGCATTGTTGAATTTTGTCAAAGGCCTTTTCTGCATCTCTTGAGATAATCATGTGGTTTTTGTCTTTGGTTCTGTTTATATGCTGGATTACATTTATTGATTTGCATATATTGAACCAGCCTTGCATCCCAGGGATGAAGCCCACTTGATCATGGTGGATAAGCTTTTTGATGTGCTGCTGGATTCAGTTTGCCAGTATTTTATTGAGGATTTTTGCATCAATGTTCATCAAGGATATTGGTCTAAAATTCTCTTTTTTTGTTGTGTCTCTGCCAGGCTTTGGTATCAGGATGATGCTGGCCTCATAAAATGAGTTAGGGAGGATTCCCTCTTTTTTTATTGATTGGAATAGTTTCAGAAGGAATGGTACCAGTTCCTCCTTGTACCTCTGGTAGAATTCGGCTGTGAATCCATCTGGTCCTGGACTCTTTTTGGTTGGTAAGCTATTGATTATTGCCACAATTTCAGAGCCTGTTATTGGTCTATTCAGAGATTCAACTTCTTCCTGGTTTAGTCTTGGGAGAGTGTATGTGTCGAGGAATTTATCCATTTCTTCTAGATTTTCTAGTTTATTTGCGTAGAGGTGTTTGTAGTATTCTCTGATGGTAGTTTGTATTTCTGTGGGATCGGTGGTGACATCCCCTTTATCATTTTTTATTGTGTCTATTTGATTCTTCTCTCTTTTTTTCTTTATTAGTCTTGCTAGTGGTCTATCAATTTTGTTGATCCTTTCAAAAAACCAGCTCCTGGATTCATTAATTTTTTGAAGGGTTTTTTGTGTCTCTATTTCCTTCAGCTCTGCTCTGATTTTAGTGATTTCTTGCCTTCTGCTAGCTTTTGAATGTGTTTGCTCTTGCTTTTCTAGTTCTTTTAATTGTAATGTTAGGATGTCAATTTTGGATCTTTCCTGCTTTCTCTTGTGGGCATTTAGTGCTATAAATTTCCCTCTACACACTGCTTTGAATGTGTCCCAGAGATTCTGGTATGTTGTGTCTTTGTTCTCGTTGGTTTCAAAGAACATCTTTATTTCTGCCTTCATTTCGTTATGTACCCAGTAGTTATTCAGGAGCAGGTTGTTCAGTTTCCATGTAGTTGAGCGGCTTTGAGTGAGTTTCTTAATCCTGAGTTCTACTTTGATTGCACTGTGGTCTGAGAGACAGTTTGTTATAATTTCTGTTCTTTTACATTTGCTGAGGAGAGCTTTACTTCCAAGTATGTGGTCAATTTTGGAATAGGTGTGGTGTGGTGCTGAAAAAAATGTATATTCTGTTGATTTGGGGTGGAGAGTTCTGTAGATGTCTATTAGGTCCTCTTGGTGCAGAGCTGAGTTTAATTCCTGAGTATCCTTGTTAACTCTCTGTCTCGTTGATCTGTCTAATGTTGACAGTGGGGTGTTAAAATCTCCTGTTATTATTGTGTGGGAGTCTAAGTCTCTTTGTAGGTCACTCAGGACTTGCTTTATGAATCTGGGTGCTCCTGTATTGGGTGCATATATATTTAGGATAGTTAGCTCTTCTTGTTGAGTTGATCCCTTTACCATTATGTAATGACCTTCTTTGTCTCTTTTGATCTTTGTTGGTTTAAAGTCTGTTTTATCAGAGACTAGGATTACAACCCCAAAGCAGGGAAAATTTTTAAAAAATATATGGTCCAAAGTAAAAATAGCAAAGTTCTTTTAAGAGTCTGAACATGTAATAGTAAGCATTAAGAACATGGTCTATGGGAGGAAGAGGGGATGACTCTAGAATATAGCTCTGGCTCCAGTATTTGCTAATGTGTAAATTTTGCTCAGCTACTCTGAGTCTTGGTTTGCTCATGTGTAAATTGGAGACATTAGTAGATCCTATGTCATGGGGTTTTATGAATATTTGACTGGTAAATGTAAAATGTTTAACATGGTGTCTCGTACACAGTAAGTGCTTAATCCAGCAATCGTCCTGTTGATCACAAAAGCAACATAATGGCCAGGCATGGTGGCTTACGCCTGTAATCCCAGCACTTTGAGGGGCTGAGGCAGGCCGATCACCTGAGGTTAGGAGTTCAAGACCAGCCTGGCCAAATGGTGAAACCCTGTCTCTACTAAAAATACAAAAATTAGCTAGGTGTGGTAGTGGGCACCTGTAATCCCAGCTACTTGGTAGGCTGCTGCTGTAGAATCACTTGAACCTAGGAGGCAGAGGTTGCAGTGAGCCGAGATTGTGCCTCTACACTCCAGCCTGGGCAACTGAGCGAGACTCCATCTCCAAAATACTACTACTACTACTACTAATAATAATAATATAATAATAATAATAATAATGATTCCATCAGTTATACCAGAAGCTAAAGTATTATGCTCCCCTTGCCAATTGCCTACTCATAAGAACTGAAGATAGATCATCTCTGAAGTGGTCATGTACAATGTATAGACCATAGGATGGCAGTGAACAAATGTGGCTTGGCACTGCTTCCTACGAGTACCTTTCTAAGGCATAGCGTGTCACCTCTACAGGGTCAAGTAGCTACTGAGATGCTGAGGGACCAAGTTACTGAGCTGAGTCACTCCTAAGTGGCCAAGTTGGCAGGAGGGCTGAATTCTCCACCTGGGACTCTTTGCAGGGTCCAAACATTGACTAGCTCACTTAGAGGTGGGGCAAGGGCTCCTTGAGCAATGTGTTTCACTCTTTAGCCGACAGTATCAGCAAGATATTTTTAGCCCAATTACTAAATGAAGAAATGTGAGTTTGAAATGCATGCATCAGGAGTTCACTCGGGTAATGAGACTGTGTGATTATGACTCTCAGGACGTGTGTTTCCTTCACATGTCCCGGATTTTCAGAATAGTTCTGATTTTTGAACATTCTGTTCTACCCTTCTATTAGCAAAATTCTGTTTGAGCAGATATCCTGATTCTATAGGGAAGTGGTTGGGAAAATATGGTCACTGTAGACCAAGATAGAGAGCCTATTAAAGACTTGGTGATTGAGGAAAAAGTGCCACATACTATAAATAGGTACATCTTCCCCTTTACCTCACTGATGAGTCAGAAGTGACAGAAACTAACTCCAACTGGGTTTGGCAAAAAGGGAATTTACCAGCCTTGTGACGGAAAAGTCCGGGGGATACATGGCTGGCTGGATACAGATTCCCGAACAATGATCCAACCGACCTGCCTCTCTTCACCTCTTCACTCCTTCCTCTGCATTGGTTTCATTCTCAAGCAGATTCCTTTTGGGATGTCCCCAGCAGCCCTGGGGGCATATCCTGCCAGCTTAGCTTCCATAGAGAATGAAAGTGACTTTCTAAATTACTTCAGCAAAAGCTGAAAAAATTCCCTCTGGCTGGACCTGGGTCATTTGTCCCTCCCACCCCCACCAGTCCAGGGAACAGTTTCTGCAACACCTTAAACACATAACCTATAAGATTCCTCAAAGGACAGCAAGGTTTCGCTATCAAAACAGGGACAGCATGAACACTGGATAGGGAAATGTAATAAATGTTCTTTCATCCTCTCCCTCTGAGTTGGGATTCTGCTTCCCACTATTTCTTTATGCTTAGTTGTTCTAGAATAAAGTTCCTTCACACACCATTGTCATCTACCTGCAAGAGATCTACCTCTTGCCCACAAATGGTATTCATTTGACCTCCCTTTAATTTCTCTGTCTGTGCCACAGGAACCTCAGTGAGGGTTGGTTCTGCCTGTTGACTCTTTCACCCCTTGTGTAAGATGTTCTTTCACACCTGCTCCTTTTCGCCTTACCAGTATACATAAAAGTTTGTTACTAAACCCCCACAATCCTCTTCTAACAGTGGAAGGAAGGAAGATGTCTGTAGCTGCAGCCAGCTGGGAAGAGCTGCTTTTAGGATTTCACAGGGGAAGAAATAGACACAATTTTGCTACCATATGCAGTATCTGCGGCAAACTACAGAATGGGCCTACAGTTCCTCTTAGCTCACCAGAGCAAGTGCTCCCCAGTGATCTGCCTGGATCCAACTTGCACATTGTATTGAGAGAGCTAATTAGATCTGAGCTTGCAAATGAGAACTCTGCTACCCTTGTGTAGAACAATTTGCTTTATTAAATGAGAGGTGATGTGTGTATGTTGTATACTTAGCACGTTAAGATTCACAGTTACACAGATGGCGGAAGAACTCCAAGGTTGCCCAGGGCTTAACATGTAGCTGAATGTCAAAAGGTTTCAACAGCGTTTCAGAGAGCAAAACAGGGATATTTTTGTAAGATATACTTTTCTACCCAGCATAGCACATCAGAGCTTCCTGTGGGATGGATTAAAAAGAGCTAACATTTATGGACTACTTGTTGTGTCAGACGCTAGGTAGAACCCACTCACTTCTCTAAAGCCCTTATAGGGAAGGTACTATTATTATTCCTGTTTTTCAATTAAGGATACTGAGGCACTGTGAGGTTCACTGAAAGCTGGACTGTGAGGAAGATTCAGGCCGTCGGACTCCAGACCCCAAGCTCTAACATACTATGTAGGTCTGATACGATGATCATCTCTAGAGATGATCCATGGTTACCTACCAGTTTTTTAATTTAATTTTTATTAAATATTTATTGTATGCCTTCTTTAAGATAGATATTAGTTATGTTCAATTCTCTGAAAATTTTTGAGAGGTAAGTCCCAGGTAGCACTTGAGATAAAAAGCAATAACTAAAGTCTATTGAATACTTACCAAGTATCATGCTTGTGGTAAGCACTTGACAGGTTTTCATTCTCTCATGCATTTAATCCTCCTACAATCTTTCTTAGATATTCTCCCCATTTTAGAATAAGGAAACCAAGGCTCAGAGAGGAGAGAAAACTTGGTAAAGGCGCCCAGTAAGTAAGTGACAGAGCTGGGAGTTGAACCCAAGTATTTTGGCACCATAGCGTTTGCTTTTGACTTCTCTTTCACTCCACACCACACCACACCAACCACATCCTACTGGCCACTGACAAGGACCAATGATGCCTTGTAGAAACCAATCAGTTTTCCACTCAGTATTCCTCAGTCATCATACAAGAGTATTTTTCCTTTTTTTTTTTTTTTTTTGGTAAGCCATCACCTAGCAAAACTTGAAGTGGTAGGTGGTAGGTATTTCATTTTTAAATTCAGTTGCAAAAGGAAAATTTTTTGAAGAATGAGAATTTTATCGCTGAGGAAAGTGACAGAATGCTACACTATCAGTTCATTTAACAAATTTCCTAAGAGGTTGCCAGTGCCAGGCTCTGTGCCAGGTGTTGGGATGCATGTTAAGACACAGGCAGTACCACAAGAATGAATACAGTTTGGTGTTGAGTTTTAAAGCAGAGGGAGGGCGAAGGTGCCTTAGAGTCCTGTTCTGAGCTACCCACAACAGCCAGCAAACTGGGTCACCTGCAGCAGGTAATGGAAGGCTTGTTATCTTGTCAAAGGGATCACATTTTTCAAAGTTGTATGCTTAGACTAAGAATAACCCTGGGTGCAAAATTTTAAAAATATAGCCTATCAGAGATTTAAACAAGTAATAGGTTAACTAGGCAGTCGACAGCATTCGTTCATTGCTCCACAATATCACCAGGTCCCTTCCATCCTGCCTACTCTAAATTCAGCTGTTGGTTTTTCCTAGTGATGTGTTTTACCTTATTATCTCAAGATGGGTGCCATAGCTCCAAACAACATCAAGGTAGGAAATGGGCAACAGAGTGGTATTGAAAAAGATCTTTTCCTATAGAGGCATTCTCCTTTTTATTAACAAAGAAAAAAGCTTTTTGCATCTCAGAAGCCTGCCTTCCCATCTCATTGGCCAGAACTAAGTCACACAGCGATGCTTACCTGCAAAGGAGGATGGGAAAGAAGCAAGTGTCCAGCTTTTTTCCAGTCTCTTTTGTGCAGATTGGACAAGGAAGATAGATATGGCTGAGTTATTTAACCAATAGTTTCTGCCACAATGTGAAAGAATGTGATATATCTGAAACATCTTTAACCACATAATTACAAGTTCTGTGACCACAAAAACATTTAATTGGTCAGTTTATTGGAGTCAATAATGTAGAAGTGGGTCACACGTTGGAGGCTGGGAAATTCTTGCATTGTTGCTTGTGAGTTTTGAAGACTCTCACCAGGGACATTAATGGATGGAATATTGGGAGCTTAGCTCTTCCTGCTAGAGTTGTAAAAGGGCAGAACCGTTTTTCATAACCTAAGACTGAACAGCATCTTCCAAAATTAGCTTCGGACTGGGCAGCAATTTCAGCTAAACTCCATGCAGCTTTTAAAGCTTTGTATTAATTATAGCTTGGGTACTGTGGATAGCACTGACTTTGTAATTTGTGAAGCTCAGTGCAAAATAAAAATATGGAATCTCTTGTTTAAAAATTATTAAGTATTTAAAGATAGCAAAAGCAAAGTACTAAACTAAACACGGGACCCTGTGCAACTGTAGAGATTGCACATCCACGAAGTTGGGCTGGCAGAGGGCAGCTGGTTCACAGATGAAGTCTTGACTTGCAGTAATGATAAATTGAAGTGCCTGGTTACAGGTGTGGGGTCTGCTCCTCAAAAGTATGGCATGGTGATTAATAGTTGATGCTTTCAAACAAGCCCACTCTGTATTCTAATTTTGCTACTTAATTGTGCAATGATTTTAGAAACTTGTTTAGTCTTTCGAAGATTGTATTTCCTAGCTGGGTACAATGGCTCATACCTGTAGTTCCAGCACTGTGGAGGCCAAGGCAGGGGGGATCACTTGAGGCCAGGAGTTTCAGAGCAGCCTAGGCAACATAGTGAGATCGCAGGTCTACAAAAAAATTTAAAAATTAGCCAGGTGTGGTGGCATACACCTGTAGTTCTTAGCTACTCAGGGGGCTGAGGTGGGAGGATCACTTGAACCCAGGAGTCTGAGTCTGCAGTGAGCTATGATTATGCCACTGCACTCCAGCCCGGGTGACAGACCAAGACCCTGTCTCTTAAAAAAGATTCCATTTCCTCTCTTAAAAAATGGAATCTTAAAAGATTCCATTGCCTCTTAAAAAAGATTCCAATTCCTCATGGAATTCACCACGGAATGCTTTCTTTGTGTTACAACCCATGGTGCTAGTGTTCTTAGGAACACACTTTGGGAAAGTGTGGTGTTAACACACAAGCAGGGAGTTTATGTCTTAGGAGCTATTTTCTTCAGTCTAGAGTAGACTGGAAGAGTTGATCTAGTTCTCTGCTGTTTGGGTTTTCTTTTTCCTTCTAATCTGTGGTGTAATTTACAAGAAAAGTCTTAGAGAGGCATCAAAATGAAATCTCATTTGATTTTGCACATAAGGAGCTACTTTTTTTGAAAAGAGTAAACTTGAGGAAGTTTGGGGAAATCAAAGACGCAGTCACTCCACCAGTGCACTGATAATATATCTGTATGAAAAATGAAGTGCTTAGACATCAGCTGGGTGTTGCTATGCGTTTAAATGCTTCTTATAGAGTGACATTTAGATAACTGCCTAAAAATTTCACTTTCAAAGGTATGATGCTATAAGACTCATCCTAAGATTGAAAGTCCTTTGTCGTTAAAAAAAAAAAAAAATCACTGCTTTTCTGTGGCTAGCACACACTGAGTAATCAAATGGAGAACTTCATGGAATAAATACAGTGGTTGACTTCTGCTAAAAACATTTTGAAAAGAGGAAATGGGGCCTTTCTACTCTTTGACATACAAAGCACATTGCTGTCTAATGGATTCCACAGCAAAAGCAAAATCCAAACAAAGCAGCATCTTTTTTCTCTAACCTACATGCAATGTAAGTGAGATTCCAAGTATGCAAATGGTGGGAGGAAAGAAATGCATTTTCACTACCCCAGTTATTACATATGGTTGAGAATATGAATAGTAATTGCCCCTGAATTGGAGCATTAACGTGCACTACTTTTTTTCTTCTTTTTAAATATTCGAGTCAGTCTGATTTTTATTTACTATTTCTTTGATTCTTTTTCTGTAAAAAGTAGTATTGCCATTAGAGTAAAAAATATGAGCTCCCTCTATCCAGGCCAGTTGTCTCTTTCTAGATGTCAGTAAGACTGTCTCGTGTCTGTCATAAGCTCAGTTTTTAAAGTAAGCCATGACTTCATTTATTCTTTTAGTCCAAGTGTGAGTAAAATTGGTGACATTTTACAGCAATTTCTGCAAAGCGGGCACTCCAGAACCCCAGTTTTAAATTCTGAGTCTACAGACCTGGACACCCACCCTCCCCCAACACCATCCTTTTGACTGAGCCCTTACTATGAGTTAGTGTATAAGTCTAACTCCCCCACTTCACCATTAGACAGGTACCTTGTCTTACTTGTCTTTGTGTCCCCCTCCACTCCTCCCCAGGACCTGAGCCAGTGTTCCATCCCAAGTAGACATTAGATGTTTGTTGACTACTTCACTGCTTCTGTAGGGACTGTTTAGGGCACTGTTGAAAGAGTAGGGAAAATGGCTTTAGAGCCAAATATGAGAAAGGAGGCTTGGTTCAATCGGCTGGAATGAAGTAAAGTGGGAGGATAAAGGATGTTTGAAGAACTAGGGGGAGAGGACACTAGGGAAAAAAATGCAGAGGAGAATTCTGTGATCAGTCTTTGGAGTTCAATTTATCAAGACTGTCAACCTCAAGGCATTAACAGTGATACCATCTCAAAAATCTTAGATTGCACTATCTACTACAGTTGTCAGTAGCCACAATATGGCAATTTAAATAATTAAAACTAAACAAAACAAAAAATTCATTTTCTGAGTCATACTAGCTGCATCCCAAGTGCTCAGTAGCCATGTGTGTCTAGTGACTGCTGTATAGGACAGCACAGATGTAGAACATTTCCATCATCTCAGAAAGCTCTGCTGAACAGCACTGTTCTTAGGGATGATAACATCTCCATTTTGTTTTACCTTTTGTTTATTTATTCTACAAATATTAACTGAGTACCCACTTTGTTCCTGTCACTTCACTGAGAAGCAGCTGAAATGCTTACAAGCATAGACCCTGGAGCAACCTGGGTTAGCAGCTCGCTCACTGTGTGATGCTGGGCCGGGTCACCCATCCTCCCAGTGCTCTAGTTTAATCAGCTGTAAAATGAAGATAATAAAAGTGTCTACCTCATAGGATTGTTGTGAAGATTAAATGAGTGTGTGCTTTTGCATGAATGTGCACATGAGTGTATATGTATATAAATGTATATACATGTGTATAAGTGTATGCATATTTTTGTGTAAATATGTGTATGCATATACATATATATTCATATATATTTTAGAACATTTCTTGAAAATACTTAATGCTTGGTAAGTGGGAGCTCTTACTATTTGTAAGTGTTTATTTCAGGGTTCTTAACAAAACAACTATGAGGTTCTTGCTGTCCTGGAGTTTACTGTCTAGTAGGAACAGCAGAGAATAAATCATTAAACAAATTAATAATTACAAACCATGTCAAGAATTGTAAAGGAAATGAATGGGCTGAAACAACAGAGAATAACAAAGCAGAAGCCACCTAGAAAGCATCTTAGAGGGGGTGACATTTAAGCTAAAACAAGAAGAGAAGAGGAGGAATGCCAGCCATGCAAAGGGAGAAGGAGGAGAGTGTTCCAGGCAAAGGAAAGCACGCTAGCAAAGAGGACCATATGACTATAATACACAGGTCAAGGGAGGGCCTTCAGATGAGATTGGAAGGAGAGATAAAGAGCAGCCAGTTCCTACAGGGCTGAAGCCAGGGTTAAAGCATATGTCTAGGGGAAATATACATACAGTGATCACTCGGAGGGTAGTGTGAGGCACAGATTGGAGGGGCAGTGAGATTGAAAGCAGAGAGCCCATTAAAAGGCTATTTTAATAGATCAAGTGAAGGGGAATGATTCAGAGTCAGTAGTCATGGAACTGGAGAGAAATGAGCAGTTTCTAGGCATATTTGAGAGACAGACCCAATGAAACTTTCTAATGGATTACATGTGGTTGATAAGAGGGAGGCATTAAGGCTGATGCTCGGGCTCTGAGTTGATTAACTGGGTAGATGGTGGTTTCATTTACTGAGATAAAGAAGGCCTGAAGAGAACATTTATGAGGAAGAAAAACCAAAACTACTTGATGACAAGTAGTCTGCTGGATATGAAAGTCTGGTGTCCAGGTGAAAGGCTAGGTTGGAGGCAGGCACATGGGCATCATGAGCTCATAGATGACATTTAAAAGATAGGACAGAAAACCAACTTCTGGCATGATGGAAGGGGGAGACCAGCAGACTTTCTCCCCCATAAAGCAACCATTTACTTAAAGAAAATTATAGTTTTAAAAAATCATTTAAAGCTTCTGGAAATTGTCCTACAATAATTGGAGAAATATACACTCAAGTATACTTACTAAATCTCAATAAGAACAGTGATAGTCTGTGACATTTGAGACATGACACTTCTCTGCCAGGTCCATCTTATGGAATCATCTGGGAAGGAGTCGACTGCTAACATTTTCCAGCCTCCCCTACAAGCCCCACGTTGCAGAAGCTCTATTCAGAGAGGACTGGTGCTCCTTCCACCTAGCCCCCACTTTAAGGACAGCAGTTATAGTTCAGACGTGGCAGGCAAAGAATTTTGCACTCCAATCATTCTTGATCAGCTTGCTGGTAGGACAAGAGTCCCATATTAGAAGGGTCAATCTAGAAAAACCACGGGCCAGTATCATTTCCTAATGTCTGCTCATAGAGTAGTTTCATCACTCTAGCAGTAGGCTTCTCTTCCCACCCTGAGCTCTTCGGCAGTGGCATAGAGCTTTAGCCGAGGGGGAAAAGCAGGTTGCTGTAGCTCTGCCTGAGAAGACTGACTTCATTTGGAGCACAGCATGGAGAATTTCATTTCTAGAGTGTTGTCAAAAACAAGGGAAATCTTGGTAGAGAGAAATTAAGAGGGTGCTCATAGCTCCATAATACAAGCACAACAACAGAGCAATTAGAGGTTTACTAGACTGAATCACGGGAAGAAACAACCAAGAAGAGTCCTCCTGGGAGCACAGTCAGCCTTGGGGGTTGGAAAGGCTGTACATGAGTGATTGGTTGTACCTACTTGGGAGCATCAGAACAGGAAATGAAGCAAATCTGAAAAATTTCCCATGCTGCACACAGATCCATCACAAAAAAAAAAAAAAAAAGCAAGCTGGCACTGGCACTATGGATTAAAGATAACCTCCAACTCAACACTGGCTGAATAGTAACCTACTCTAACCCTGAAGCAACTCCTAAGAGCTATGCTTAAAAATAAAACCACATGTATCCCTAACAATCTGGAAGATTGTGTGTATGCTCAAAGCTGCACCATCCTAGGAGTGAATGGGGCGGGGGGCGGGGGGAAACAAAGCGACTAGTTCCTGGGTAGACAGGGAGCAAAAGTGTAAACTTCTTCACCTGTCAGAGCAGCCTCCAAGTTACTTATACTTCTAGTGGTAAAGGGCAAAAATTTAATTGCCAAGGGGGTAACTTTGGATCAATAAGTGGCTTACATGCCAATTCATGAATGATCCTAAATCACTCAGCAAAAAGTTTTTAAAAAAGTAAATAATATGAGGAAGGACATCAAAGGCTGCACACTAGAGGGAAAAATACTTCATAGGGTTAGTTAACTAAGTCATTAAACAAATAAATCAATGACATGGAAAACAGCAGCAATATCAACCCCTTAGGTGCAGAGGGGTGGGGGATGGACAGGAACTGGAATCAATATCCAGAGTTGCTACAATATATTATCTAATATGTCCAATTGTCAACAAAAAATGTATAAGACATTTAATGAAGGAGAAAAATGTGACTCATGTTAAAAGAAAAAAAGCAGTCAAAAGTAACTGTTTAAATAAACTTAGATATTTAAAACTTCAAAGCAGCCACTATAAATATGTTCAAAGAACTATAGGAGAACATGTTTAAAGGATTAAAGGAAGGAATGAGGACAATGTCTTACCCAATAAAGAATACCAATAAAGAGACAGAACTTATATATATATTTTTAAAGAGCAAAATAGAAATTCTGGAGTTAAGTATAACAAAATTTAAAAAACACTAGATGGGCTCAGAAGTAGATTTTAGCTGGCAGAAGAAAGAATCTGCAAATTGAATATAATAAAGATTACCCAACATAAAAAAAACAGAAAAAAATAATAAAGAAAATGAACATGGCATCAGAGAAATGTGGGACACAATTAAATAGATCAACATACAAGTAATAGAAGTACCAGAAGAAAAGCACAGAGAGAAGGTAGAAAAACTCAAAAAAATAATAACTGAAAACTTCCCACATTTGATGAAAAAAAATTGCTTATCCAAGAAACTCAACAAATTCCAAGTTGAATAAATACAAATAGACCACACTCAAGACACATAATAGTAAAATATGTGAAAGTCAAAGAGAAAGAGAATGTCTTGAAAGTAGTAAAAGGTGAATCACTCATCACAAACAAACTCCAATGGGATAGATGGCTGACTTTTGATCACAAACAATAGAGGCCAGAAGGCAATAAAATGATATATTTAAAATGCTGAAGGGAAAAAAACTGTCTACCAAGAATTGGCCAAATTATCTTTTAAAATGAAAGGCAAAATACATACTTTCCTAGATAAATAAAATCTGAGGGAATTTGTTGCTGGAAGACCTGCCTCACGAGAAATGCTACAAGAATTTTTGTAGTCTGAAAACCAACTGACATCAGACAATAATTTGAATCCACACAAAAAACCAAGGAATAGCAGTAAAGGTGTAAAAGACAGTGTAGAGGGATGTCACTGTGTAGGTGACAAAGTAGGAAGCTCCAAAAATCAGTCCCTCCACTGGAGAAAAATAAAAACAACTATTGAGAAAGAGTTAATTGTCAGAATTAACTATTTTTAAAATCTAGAGCCTGGTCAAACACTTGCACTGTCCAGGGGAGTGCTTGAAGTAATATATTTTGGTGAAGTTTAGCATTTCATGGAGCAGCTACCATCTCTTGTTCCCTGGGGCAACTGGTATCTGTGTGGATGACAGTTCATGTTCCTGGTGTGGCTTGCTATTTCCAGGTTGGAGATAAGAACCGTGTGCTTCAAAGATCAGGGTTGCATTTTTTTTTAAGGGTCATGTGTTTTGATTTGCCTCATGGATCACTGAGGGACTAGGGCAGGATTTAGCCATTGTTTCAGCCACCTTGGACTGAAATGGCCTTCCAGGCAGCATCCGTCAGGGGGAATTTAAAAGAACAGAACACCTTATTTACTCTTTCTTTATTGGGTTAAAATATCCAACAGAGTCTCTGCCAGGCCATTGGCTGACTGCTGAGATAACAGAATAGAGACATCAGTGCCACACCTGACAAGGGATATAGTCTTTGCAACACAGTTTAGGAAAGTCACTAAACAAACAGATGACTGCACTTCTCAATGAACAGCATCAGCAATTTCTGGAAAAGGTAGATAATCTGACTTCAAGAGTTACCCCATTACAATGTTCAAAATGTCCAGTTTTCAACCAAAAAGAACAAAGCATACAAGGAATCAGAAATGTGTGGCTCACAGGGAAGAAAAAATGAGAGGAAACATCCATGAAGAAACCCAAACATTGAACATACCAGAAAAAGACTGTAAATTAGCTGCATTAATATTTTCAAAGAGCTGAAAGAATCCAGGGATAAAGAACTAACATATCAGGAGAACAAAATCTGAACAAGTTGTGGGGTACATACTTAACACAGAACAATCAGTTGTGTTTCTATATGCTGGAAATGAACAATTTAAAAAGGAAAAAAAATCTTTTTGACAATAGTATGCAAAACTATAAAATACTTAGGAATATGTTTATCCGAGGAGGTGAAAGACTTATATACATAAAACTACAAAACATTGCTGAAAAAAAAATTGAAGAAGACCTGATTAAATGGAAAGATGTTCCATGTTAATAGATTGGAAGATTCAGTGTTGTTAAGATACCAGTATTCTCCAAAGTGACCTACAGATTCAGTGCATCCCTATCAGAATTCCAATGGTCTTCTTGCAGGAATGGAAATGCCAGTCCTCAATTTCATATGGAAACGTGAGGAGCCCCAAGTAGACAAAACAGTATTTTAAAAGTTGAAGAACTCACATTTTCTGATTTCAAAACTTACTACAGAGCAACAGTAATCAAAACACTATGGTATCAGCAGGACAACAGACATATGGGCCAATGGAAAAAAAATAAGGGTTCAGAAATAAACCCAAACATCTATGGTCAATTGATTTTCAACAAAGTTACCAAGACCATCCAATGGGGTAAGAATAGTCTCTTCAACAGATGATGCTAGGACAACTGAATAAGTACATGTAAAAGAATGAAATTGGGCCCCATCTCACTATATATGAAAATTAACTAACAATGGGTCAACAAACTAACTATACGAACTAAGAATATAAAGCTAGTAGAATTGTAAAGCTTAGGGACACATCTTCATGAACTCATTTGGCAGCAGCAGATTCTTAGATTTGACATCAAAAGCATGAGGGACAAAAGAAAATATAGAAAAATTTGACTTCAGAAAAATTAGACACTTTGGGGCATCAAAGAACATTACCAAGAGAGTGAAAAGACAGTCTATGAAGTGGAAGAAAATATTTGCAAATCATACACCTGATAAGGGTCTATTTAGTAATTAGAATACATAAAGAACTCTTACAACTCAAAAAGACAAACAATCCAATTCAAAAATGAGCAAAGGGCTGGGTGCAGTTGCTCATGCTGTAGTCTTAGCAATTTGGGAGGCTGAGGCAGGAGGATCACTTGAGCCTGAGAGTTAGAGACCAGTCTGGGCAACATAATGAGACCCCATCTCTACAAAATAAAAATAGAAAAATTAGCCAAGCATGGTGGTAGTTTGTGCTTGTAGTCCCAGCAACTCCGGAGGCTGAGGTGGGAGGCTTGCTTAAGCCCAAAAGGTTGAGGCTGCTGTAAGCCATGGTCATGCCAGAAACTCCAGCCTGGGTGACAGAGTGAGACTCGATCTCAAAAGAAAAAATAATGGGCAAAGGACTTGAATAAATATTTATCTAAAGAAGATAGACCAATAACCAAACACACATAAGAAGATATTAAACCTCATTGGTCATTAAACAAATGTAAATAAAAACCACAGTGAGATACCACTTTACATCCACTAGGTTGGCTATGGAAAAAAAAAAAAACAGAAAATAATGTTGGCAGGATATGGAGAAATAGGAACCCTTGTATATTGCTGGTCAAAATGTAAAATGGTCCAGATGCTAGGGAAAAGAGTTTGGTGGTTTCTTAAAAAGCCAAACATAGAACTACCATATGACCCACAAATCCATTGCTAGGTATACATCCAAGAAAAATGAAAATATTGATCTGCACAGAAACTTGTACGCAAACGTTTAAAACAGCAGTATTCATTATGCCCAAAAGGTATTATAGAAATGTAAACAATGCAAATCTCTTATAGGTAAATGGATAAACAAATTATGGTATATACATACAATGAGTATACATTAAACCATAAACAGGAAAGAAGTACTGACAGGTGCTAAAACACAAATGAACCATGCCAACATTATGCTAATGAAATAAACCAGACAAAGGTCGCTTATTGTATATTCCTTTTACATGAAATATCCAGAATAGATAAACCTATAGAGACAGCAGATTAGTGATCACTAGGGGATGGGAGAAGATGAGTATGGGAAGTGATTGAGTACAAACCATGATGATGAAAAAAACTTTTTAAATGTATTATAATTTATTTGTACGGATGGGGTCTCACTGTTTCTCAGGCTACTCTCAAACTGCTGAGCTCAGGCAATCCTCCCACCTCGGCTCCCCAAAGTGCTAGAATTACAGGGGTATGCCACTGCACCCGCCAAAATAGTTTTGTTGTTTTTGTTGCTTGGTTTGTTTTTGAGACACAGTCTTGCTTTGTCGCCCAGGCTGGAGTGCAGTGGCACTATCTCGGCTCACTGCAACCTCCATCTCCTGGGTTCAAGAGATTTTCCTGCCTCAGCCTCCTGAGTAGCTGGGATTACAGACGCTCACCACCATGTCCGGCTAATATTTCTATTTTGTGATTTTTGTAGAGACCAGGTTTCCCCATGTTGACTCGAAAAAGTTTTAAAACTAAAGAAGATGGCGGATGCAATATTATGTGAATGCACTAAATGATATAGAATTCTGTACTTCGATATGTTTAATTTTATGTTATATGAACTTCACCTCACTAAAAAAAAAAAAAAAAAAAAAAAGATTTAAAAGTCAACGTACGCTGGGCGTGGTGTCTCGCACTTGTAGTCCTAGCGCTTTGGGAGGCCTAGGCAGGCAGATCACTTGAGGTCAGGAGTTGAAGAGCAGCCCGGCTAACATGGTGAAACCCCATCTCTACTAAAAATACAAAAAAATTAGCCAGGTATGGTGACTGACGACTGTAATCCCAGCTACTCGGGAGGCTGAGGAAGGAGAATCACTTGAACCCGGGAGGTGGAGGTTGCAATGAGCTTAGATCATGCCACTGCACTCCAGCCTGGGTGACAGAGACCCTGTCTCAAAAAAAAAAAAAAAAAAAAAGAATAGTGAATGTAGCTGCACATTCCTTCTCCCTTTTTCTCTTAACTGATTTCAGAAGAAATGTGTTTATATGAAACAATGTGCATATAACTGTATTGTTGGACTTAATAGTGTATGGAAATGTACTACATCTGAAAACAACAACACAAAGGAGCAAAGCAGCTTTGGGAAATGATACCAGATGATGTCTCGAGTCCATAGGAAGAAATGAAGTGAATTATAAATAGTTAAAATCTACATAATAAACTATAAATATGTACTTGATCTCCTCCTTCTTCCAGGTTCTGTAAAATACATAAGATTATATAAAGCAATAATTATTTTAATGCACCATTGGGTTTATAGCATATAAATTGAATATATTGAACAATAATATTATAAACTGGGGAGAAAATAGAGTAAAGTAGCAGTAACGTCTCTATGTTTCACTGGAATTAAGTTAGTATAAATATGAAGTAGATTTTGATAAGTTAAGATGTATATTATAGGCCCAAGAGCAAACACTAAGAAAATAATTCCTTATGAAAAATTATTAAATAATTAAAATGTTATGCTAGAAAATATCGATTAATCATAAAGGAAAACATTAAAGGAGGAACAGAGAAACAAAAAAGAATTGAGGCATAGAAAGCCAAAAGCAAAGTGGCAGAGGTAAATCTAGCCTTATCAATAACACCATTAAACATAAATAATTACAAAATCCATTTGAAAGTTGGAGATAATTGGATTGAATTAAAAACCATAACAAGGTCCAACTATATGCTGTCTACAGAAAACACACTTGAGATTCAAAGATACAAATAGGATGCAAGCAAAAGGATGGAAAAAGATATCATGCAAACAGCAACCATAAGCAAGATGGAGTGGCTATATGAATATCATACAAGAGATGTTAAAACAAGAACAAAGAAAGGGTGAGATCACCCACAGAGAAAGTAGTGCTAGAGAAGAGCAGGTTTGGGGTGAAACTCTGGATTCTCAAATTTAAAGGTAGGATGGAGAGGTAGGATCTTGAAAAGGAGACCCCCAAACTACATTTTCCCAGGCTATGATGTAAGCACACAAGTTAGGATCCTTCAGTGTCAGCCCTAAGAACATAGCAGTTGAACCACTCTGCTCACACATTTACCCTTTTTTTTTTTTTTTTTTTTTTTTTTTTTGAGATGGAGTCTTGCTCTGTTGCCAGGTTCAAGTGCAGTGGCATGATCTTGGCTCACTGCAAGCTCCACCTCCCAGGTTCACGCCATTCTCCTGACTCAGCCTCCCCGAGTAGCTGGGACTACAGGCCCCCACCACCATGCCTGGCTAATTTTTTGTATTTTTAGTAAAGACAGGGTTTCACCTTGTTAGCCAGGATGGTCTCAATCTCCTGACCTCGTGATCCAACTGCCTTAGCCTCCCAAAGTGCTGGGATTACAGGCGTGAGCCACCATACATTGCCTACCCACTCTTGCCTAAAGAGTCAATGAAAGACATGAACAGTGACTTCCCAAAAGCAGAGAAATATAGTAACAGCTGGAACTAGAAACTACGATCTCTTCTCCTACATCACACACGCTCATACATGGCAATGATACAGATGTACTGTTTAACGTTTCCTTCTTCTCTCATATGAGCTCAGCAAATCTGCATCACTGTTTTGGGAGCCCCCCAAAGGTCAGACATGTAGAGGTGCACCCTGCCTGGGACTCTGATAGAAAGGTTCAAATCAATTGAATTAGCTTGGGTTGACCACACATTAGGTATGTCATTGTGGATAACTGGTTAACTTTCCTGAATCTTAGTTTCCTTATCTGTGACATGGAAAGACCCACACGGTGAGGGAGGTATGATTATGAAGAATGAATGAAGAGCACAGGATCCCTTAGAGTTCAGCCTACATTCCAGGAGCCAAAAAGATTTGAAAACCAGTCACTCTCTCCAGCCGTTTAAGGGTAGCATGAAACTTTCAAGAGGTAATGCCTCGGCAGTGAGAACTTATTTCCATAAATATAAAAATAATTTGGAAGATTCCAGTGAAAATACCGTGCTGTGTGTCAGATGCCAAAGAAGAGCCGCCACAAAATTCCCACTGTTTCTGACAGCTAACCATAATGCAGGATTTATTAATATCTACTATAGAATGAATGCACAACAAATCTTGCCATGAAAATGCCAGAAAATTAAAGTGATTTTTGGCACGTAAGTGTGTTATAACCTAAATGGCTAAAGACATCGGGTAAATGCCCTTGTGTGTTTTTGTTTGGGTATACCATCTATACAGTCAGGGTGTCTCACTGTGATAAGAATTCTACCCCAGTGCAATTGTAGATTCTACTGCAGCAGAATCAGATTGGTTTCTTAACAACAACAAAAAACAAAACAATAATAGTTTTTAGAATAACAAATCAATATCATCTTAAACACAAATTAAGCCAGCTCTCCTGAGAACATGAGCGATGATATGGGAAGAGATTAGACAGTTTGGGAAATCATAGGACCCCCCCCCATAGACTATACCATAGAGTCTGATGCAACTTGCACATGCAGAATAACTGCAACTTGGGCCAATTTTCAGCTTAAGGAATTTTTATTGGTAACATCCTATTGCCAGATACCATGGAAGACTGAGCTAAACATTGTGTTACTTGCAACCTACCATATGTTGTGCCATTAGCCTGGGCTCCAGAGTTAGCCCATATATTTTAGTCTGTTCCAATTCTAGGAAATTGGGAGCAATCACAATCAGAAGGATTCTGATTTTCACTGGAAGACAGATTTGGGTGATGCCAAGTACTTTTTAAATATTATCACTGCCAGCGGAAGGAAGAAAATTGCAGATAGAGTAGAAGTTTCTGCTTTCATGCTGAAAAAACAGAACATTAAGATACGAACAAGACTAGAACAGTTAGGTGCTAAATAGAGTGATCTTGACTCATTATTTGATAGTGCTGTCTATAGGACTTTATAAGTGAAGTAAATTGGAGTTCTTAATGCACTTTCTTGGAAGAAATTGTCTCCTCTTGGTTTTAGATGGCTGATGGGGAGTAAGAAGCATCATTTATTTAGAAGAAACTGGGAGGGGGGAGAAAGAAAGCAAAGGTAATCATAATACATTTCATTGCTATTATTCATAAAATTGCTATTTTAGGGTGTTTTCTTTTTTGTTTTTTGTTTTTCCTTTTTTGAGGCAGAGTCTCACTTTCGCCCAGGCTGGAGTGTAGTCGTGCAATCTCGGCTCACTACAACCTCTGCCTCCCGGGTTCCAGCAATTCTTTGCCTCAGCCTCCCACGTAGCTGGGATCACAGGCACCTGCCACCATGCCCGACTAATTTTTGTATTTTTAGTAGAGACGGGGTTTCACCATCTTGGCCAGGCTGGTCTTGAACTCCTGACCTCGTGATCCACCAGGCTTGGCCTTCCAAAGTGCTGGGATTACAAGCATGAGCCACCACGCCTGGCCTTTAGGCGGGATTTTTAATGGTGCTAATCAACTCTTCAATTAAACAATGAGTACTATTTAAAAAGGGAAAAGGAATTTACTGACATTTATAGGAATTCTTTTTTCTCTTCCTAGCAAGAATAGATGCTCTATTCTTGCCTGTATATGGGTTTTTCTTTCTTGTAAGTTGACATTTGCAATTTATGGATATTATATTAAAATATATTAAAAATATAATGTCCTTTTTTTCTGAATGATAAGAATCAGCTTAGCATGATGCATTTCTTTCTGGTATAAATAAAGGGTAACGGTTGAATTTATGAAAATCAATCTAAAAACACAATTTATTTTGATTAGAGCTGAATCTTTTGAGTTTTCCTTATTACATTATAAGTCCTTTATCCTTTACATCTCTGTTCATTAATGCATGAAGCCAAAAATCATTAAGAGTGCTGCCTCACTATAAATTACTGGGACTAGCTTTCTGTGCTAGAGTTTTATACTGACAATAGCTTCTAGGGTTATAACATTTTCATTATAACTGCTCATGTTAACTGGCAAGCATTACATCATTGTTGACAAGTCTCCAAATCAGAGTGACTGCTGAGAGTATCCATTCAACAAAAATATCATTGCATATTGTTTTGAAGAATAGCCTTAAGAGCAGAAGTGTATCTCATCTTACCAAATGCTTTCCCCATCTTTAACTAGTTATTCTTTCTGATAACCTTATGACAGAGTCCACTATGAACATGCCCACTTGAAAAAAGGAAGAAGAAAGAGGAAACATTCTATAGAAAGAGCTGTGTCAGAGGCTACATGTTGCCAGTGTCATGTTCTGTTGGGAACAGCTGCCTTTCAATGATTTGCCTCTTTCAATGGTCAATTATGTTCCAGAATGGCTGATCAGATCAATAATAGTTCTTAAATTGCTGAGGAATCTGAGGCTGGGTTGACAGTTAAGAACATCCTCTCCTCCTCATTTCAGTCAAATCAATCAGCCACAGGCCTCCTACGAGGTAACAAAATTGGCAGGGCTGTGAGGTCTGATATTCCAATTGTCCTTCCAGGGAGGAAAATCATCCCTGGAGTCCCAGAGTCACAGACTCTTATAGTTTAAAAGAAATATCCAGTGGTTCTTAACCATATCTTGGATCATGGACTCCTGTGAATCCAACACAAGCCATGTATGGCATCTCTTTCCCCAAAAATACACATAGAATCTTCCTGTAATTAAAGCTCATTCATGAAACTCACCTTTGCTTTTTCAGGTGATGAAATACAGACTCAAAAAGTGAAGTTACATGCCCAGGTTCACATAACTTCCAACCAGGGCCCCCATCAAATTCTCTATTGATACCTCTTGAGAGGTCTGAGGTAATAAGGTCTTCTTTATCTGTTCTAGGAAACAGTACTCTGGTTCTATATAGTTCGGCTTCATTCATGCATTTAACAATATGTGTTGAGTCCTAGAGCCAGGCACTGTGCTAATTCATTCTTATCTTCCACAGCACTGGTCCCACAAACCAAAGAAGAATCAAAATGGCAGTCTTACATGTTGATTTTACTTGTTGGAAAACTTACAGAGAATGCTGTTTTGCTGATTCTTTTTGTCAGATGAGGATAATAGACCTCTAAAACAAGTCTAACTTGCTTTAGAATCCTTAATGTACCTCTGGTACTTTTAGAATCAAACCCAATTCTCTGCCTGGTGTTAAAGACCCATTCATACATGTAAAATTTTATGTTCTGTCTCATCTTTCCAGATTCCTGTACTGAAAACCGCTTTGCTTAAGACACACATTCTACTCTGTACCAAATCATTTAAAAAAAATCAGTACTGTTCTTCATTCAAGTGATTCCCACCCAGAAATCACTATAGCTCTATCCCTCCTTCAAGGCCTGAGTCCTATCACCCTTTCTCTCTGAATCCTATCCTGATCACCTGACTCAAAATCTCCACCTCCCCTTTTCCTCATAATTCCTGTAGCTCATGTGACTATGTCCACTTGGAGGATAATGGTTGACAGTCCTGTTTTATTTCTTCATGCATATATGACTTAGCACCACTAAGAATGTCTATTGTTCATTATATACCCAACTTCCCTTGATAGATTGGTTCAAATGAAGTCTCATAAAAAATGGCCTCCCTTCAAAGGAGTCCCAAATTATTTCTATTTTTAGTAATTGATGATTAACCGAAAGCCCAGTCTATCCACATGTTGAAATCCTGGAGTCTGCCTTCAATGCGGATCCCTTGGCCAAGAATACGCTTCTCATTTTTATTTTCTTCCAGAGTCCAGAAAACCTTGGAAAGCTGCCTTAAGGGGTGATGGAATGAAAAACCAGACCAAACCAGGCAGACATGGGTTCTTCCCTAAATGAACATTCCATAAGCCCAACACAGAGCATCTTCCATTTCAGTGCTCAGCCCCCAAATGCCTCCTGGTTATAATTAAGTACTTCAAAGTTTTCCAAACACCCTTTTAGAAATCCGGTCCCAAATAAAAAATAATGTTCAATCAGATGTAAATCATCGCACAGCAGGGCAGGAGAGGCATGGAAAGTGGTCATCCGCACTTGGACTAATCAGCAAGTCTAGTCCCTTGATGAGGATTTTCATTTTCTCATTTGTCATTCTAGCCACTGAATTCTCAAGTGGCCAATTTGTTCCCTATTGGTAATCAGCTAGTTATTTTTCTTCTCATTTCTCTCTCTGGGATTGTTGGACTGTTTAAAGCAATTCATCACCCATTTGGGACTAATCCTTCTGTGGAGGGAAGTGGGGGAGGGAAGCTGTTATCCTAGAGAAGATAAAGTAGAAGACTATTTCCCCATTTATATTTGGTTGTTAAACAATGATTTCCCCAATGAGGTAAGTGAAATAATGACATAACTGCCTAAGAGTGAAACAATGAAAGCTTTAGGGGTAGGTGCCTTATGCAATGGAAAGTATCCCCAGCTGTGAAGTTTGTTACTCCCAAATGACTTGTTCTTAGATTGTCTTTACAACCCCCAAGGGAGCATCATCTTACATTCATTACCTAAGTTTGGAGGAAGCTGCATCTATGAAGATTATAAATGCAGAAAGAGAGTTTTAAATATGTATAATGCATTGGTGGAAGCAATTTTACCCCATCAAATAGGAAAAAGGTAGCCTTTGAAGGTTGTTTTGTCTGCAACAAGCAAGTTCGAACGTTCTTCCATTTGTTCTCGCCAAGTCTTCTCGATTACAGCATCTCACTTTGGTTTGCCTTTTGTCCTCTCTTCCTCCCTCCAGCAGTTGCTGTCTCTCTCTGTCTCCGATAAAATCATTTCCAAACGTTTTCAGGGATTCCATTTTTCTAAGTTCACGTCAGGTGCCATGGAAAGGTTGACCCCACCACTCATTGCAAACAAGTCTCTGGTGTCGGTGCATTTTCTAATTAGTGGGTGTCTAAGTTGATCTCTCAGATTTCCTTCGGTCCTTCTGAAGAACCTAATTTCAAACCCTCAAGGCTGACTGTGTTCACCAGAGCCAAAGGTTCACATTTCCGAAGTCCACGTTCAGCCTTAAGAAAGATGTTAGTGTGACACAAATTGGCATTTTCTTGGCATGTTTTTTTGCTCACAGCAAATTCTTTATTCCTTGGAAGGAAGCTGAGAGTTGAAAACCCCTTCTAGCTATTTCCTTAGAGACACTCTGAATTCGGGCAGCAACATGATCTGAATCTTGAAATGTTTATCTTCCTCCACCGTTTTTCATTTCTTGAATCCTTTCTTGTGTCCTTTATTCTTCATATAAACATCCACATATGTAACTTCACTTTTAGGTGTGTCTAGCTATAAGGAAAATCAAAGGAGACAGAGAAAGCACGTTTACACACCCCATATCGAGTGTTCTTGCTTTTCATCTGCCAATTCCCTCCACGCATGGCTGTTTTCACAATGGGTGATATCACCCAACAGCTGTCTTGGACTGGAAACTAAAATGCTTGTAGAATTTCAGTTTTTTGTCTTACTACTTACACTTGTCCCTTTTCCAAAAACACTAAAAAAAAAAAAGAATAGTTGCCTTCAGTGGAAAATTATTCCTATAACTGAAAATAAGTTGTTTTATAACTTACTCTGCTAAGGTTTTGTTGTAATTGCCCCTAATTCTAAATTTGCTTTCGAGAATCATTAACTGTGATTATATGGACATGAGCTTTTATATTTGGTATTTGATAAAACAAGAAAATTGATTTTGTAAAAATCTGTTTTCCATCTGCAATTTGTGAGCAGGAAATGGGTGGAAAGAAGTAATGCATTACCTGCCTGGTGTTCTCAGGCTGACCTAAACCAGAACTTCAATATCTCATGTACTGCCTATTGGTTGTTTAGCCTATGGATTTGCTGAACCCAGTGAGCAGAGATCTCTGTGCCTCATTCTAGGTAATTAATCTGGTTATTTACTGATGTCCCTCGACCTCCCTCCTCTGAAAACAGCAGGTTCCTTCATTATCACCAAAAATTGCTTCCTCACTAAAGTCTTGATTTCTGAGATTCTTATTAGGTTGGTGCAAAAGTAATCGCGGTTTTTGCCATTACTTTTAATACTTTTCTACCTGTTTTTCCATTGTCTTGTCTTGGGTCCCATCCTCATTACAATATCTGTCCACTGACCCTTTCCCCTACTTTGAACATTATGTTATTCCCAAAAAAGTGTACTCATGAGAGAGTGTGAAGATCTCCAATGAGTACCACTCCTGAAATCCACAGACTACCACTGTTTCACAGTGGGTACCTGCAGACATTGCTTACTGCTCCACAGATTTTCACAAGTTAAACAAATCTATTTAACCAGCACCTAGATCAAGGACAATTTCTGAATTTTTATAGCCGCTGGACAGAATAATGTCTGTTGAAACTAATAAAAAATGGGGCTTATATTTTGTCTCTTTATTCCATTTGTAATCATTCAATTTTCTTGAATTTAAAAAAATGTACTGGCCTGTGAATGGTTACAAATAAATAACCAAATAAAATGAAACAAAACTGGTCCTTCGCCTCTGATCATTTGAAAAGAACTGATCTAGATGACCTGAGAACCCCTATCAGATTTTGTGTCTGGTTATTTTCAGCTGCTAATTTGAGCTTTCCTCTGAGAACCAGCCCTTCACATGAGGCCCAGCTTTCTGAACAGTCAGGATAACACCCCTGCTCATCAGAGGCTGCTTCACTCTCCCAAGAGTCCATGTCTGTGGGCTTAAATAGAGTTAACACAATGGGTCTGTTCAGGGCCTTGAGTTGATTTCCTTGGGGTCCCTGCCTTGCAAATATCAGTGGGGCTTGGATACAACAAGGAAAAGAGTCCCTGGCTGAAGGCCAACCTCGAGTGTAATGATTACATCATAGTATACACTATAGAAATTATCTTCCTGGTTCTTATACAGAAGCTGACGGTCAGTACTGGACTTCTCCTCCTCATGTGCCAAGATTATCTGCGAATGTCAACTTTTCCTGTTGTGAATGGGTACAAGTTGTGATATTGCCATTCAAGGACTTCCAGTAGCAGTAAGAGGAAAATTACGAACCAGCTCCCCTCAGAGAGGAAGTGCCTTTGCAAACAGGTCGTCAGTCATGAGCATAGTGGCTGCCTCCTTCCTCCCAGGAACAGCCCTGCCTCCTAAATTGCTGACTCTCCCCTCAGAGGCTGTTTGGATTGGCATGACTGTAGGATGTGTGATAGAGGCAGCGTTTGGCATATTCCTACTTATCCTACAAGCACTTTGGGAAAGAATTAACTATGTGTATTTTCCTGGAAATACATAATTTCCGTTGCCCATTGATTGTGTCTTTAATTTATAACAAATGCCTTGAAAATGGGACACATGTGATGTTATAAGCCTTCTACAAGCCTCATTCTCTAGGTTTTTTAATTCCTTCAGGAATGAATTATTAGAATGGAAGAGGTGAGACACAGAGGCATAAATTTGGAAGAGCTCTTTCTGATCAGCTAACAAATTTCTCTCCCATTTTTTGGATGGTAAAACTGAAGCCCAGAGAAGGCATGTGACTTGACAAAGATGAGTTTCCAAAATACAAATTGGATTTCAGGGCTTTATGTTTTTATTTTTATTTTCGTAAGCTTGTGATGCAAGTAGGATATACCTACAAAAAAGTTACATGTAGCAACTGTAAAACTCAACACAATTCATAAACACATCCAGGCAACCAGCAACCAGATCAAGAAGCAGAACAATCCTGAGCCTGACAAAGCCTTTATAATGCACCTAAGCTACTGCTTCCTCCTAAGGGTAACAACTATTCCACCTTCTAGTATCATGTGTTATTTTTGCCTTTTAATGAACTTTCAATAAATGGAATTAAAGTGTGTTACTCTTGAGTCAGGCTTCCTTCATTCACCACTGTCAATGAGATTCATCCATTATTACATTTCATTTTAATGCATTGCTTTTCATTGCTATATGTCATTCTTTTGTGTGAATATAGCAGACTATTCATCTTTTCAACCACTGATGGACATTTAGGTAGTTTTCAGTTTAGGCCACTTAATGGCGCCACTAAGATTATTCCTGTACATATCTTTTGTGAAAATATGTATAATTGGATTGGGTTTTACTCCTACTTTGTGTCTAATGATGCTCCCCAAAAATGTTAATAGAAGCCACTGTCAAAATTGTGTGCAGGTGTTTGAGGTGTATGAGACTGTTCGTGCATGCATTCCTGTCTGTGCCAACCATCCAAAGGGGACCATTTGAGGAATTACAGTAGCCTCATGACAGCCATCAATATAACATTTGTGGTTGGGAATATTTGCAAGTACTCTTAAAATCCAAAATAATCAGTTGACATTTTGTTTATCTCAAATTGTGAGTGATTTCATTATTAGCTTTTATTTTTATTTTTAATTACAACTAATATATAAATTCATTCTTGTTTCATACACAAGCTTAACAATAATACTAACGCTATAATATTGGTGTCATGATCCCAAGGATTTTGGTCTGTTCATCACAGGGTAGCATCAGTGCCTGGCAGAGAAAATGCTAAATAATATTTTTTGAATGATGGGTGGTTCTCTTGGCTATTGCTCCCCATCCCTAGAACTTCCCCAGAAGTAGTCTCATCTTTGAGTCTTTTGTGTACTTCCGCACTGCTTTTTCTATACAATCGTGTGTGTGTGTGTAATTGGATGATGCCATGCTGTATGGGTTTTCTAAATTAACAGTATGTCTTATGCATTTTATTTGTTGTCAGTCATAGAAATTTACCTTTTCGTGAGCTGTGTAATATTCCATGGTATGGACATATTACATTTCTGCGATTTCCAATTTTGGGCACCATAAATTATGCTGCAGTGAACACTCTTGTGAATATAAGTGTTTCCTGGTGGCAGACAGCAAGAACTAGAATTGCTGGCGCACAGGTGGTATACATTTTTAATTCTTTCAAATCACCTTCCAAAATAGCCATTCCAATTCATCCTTTCATTGGCAATCTGTGGAAGTACCTGTTTCTCCTCACCTTCACTATGATCGATATTATCAAAACTCAGAAGTTTTTGCCAAAATGATATGTAAAAAACATCATTTAATTTTAATTCCCTTCCATACTACTGATGTTGGACATCTTTTTGTATATTTGTGAATGAAGTGCAAGTTTGACTTAAGCTTGCTGCAAAGATCAAATGTATAGGAGTAAGTAAAGCCTGCCATTCCCCCAACAGGGTATCTCTTTATGGCCATGTTCTTTATCCTGATTGTCACGGCTGTTAAGAATCCTAGATAATCCCTAGATTTTTCTCCACCCAAATGCTATGAGTATACAAAAGTGATTTAAACATTTCTTCAAAATCCCAGGGGACAGACAGGAGGGCATCTTGACCTATCCAATTTATTGGTACAAAGCAAAACATTTGGAGAATGAATTTTCCAGTTAATTATTCTAGTGCTTTCTCTTTGTACCAGGAACTAGAAGAGGAAAAAATGTTGTACTATGAGGTTTAACTATCTGCCACCATAAGGAGTCTCAAACTGCAACAAAACCTGCAGTGAGCATTTTGATTATATTCCTGAATGTTGGATTCATTACCTAACCAACATTAAGGGCAGAGGTTCCAGAGGCTAACTGCCCAGCCTTTAATCCTGGTCTTTGCTGGTTTGCAAGCTTGGGCATATTGAATGAAGTTTGGGAACTTCTGTTTCTCTCTTTCATTTTCTATCAAATAGAGCAAATAATAAAACCCACTTGATGAAATCATTGAGAAGACTAATTGGTCAATATAAACGAAAGGTGCTTAGCACAAAGCCTGGTATATATTCAATATTCAATACACGTTGTTATTGGTAAGGTTCATTTTGATTGGATCTTTGATCAAGGTTTGAATTGGAACTCAGAAAATGTTCAGTTCTTTTCTGCTCTTATACTAGGGAAGAAGATCACTCTAGTGTGCCCTCCACAGTTCATCTATCAGTTTATCCTTACTTGGGATAGAAGAGGCCACGTTGGCCTTTCTTGTTAATCTTATACACAGCTCCTTGCAGGTTTTTAGTTTAGGACATGCAAATGATTATATAATAAATGAACCTACCAGGCTGCTAAATCTCATATGAATTTTTACCCAGAGCATAAATTGATACAAGTTTCTCAGGCCTTGACTTCATAAGCCCTTGGCTGACATTTTCGGTGGCAATCTAACACCTTGCCAGAAAGTGTCTTCAGTTTAAATAAAATGAAAAAAAGATGGGCTTAATTCCAATAACAGACCAAGTAAGGCCAGAAGTTGGTTCCAATTTTTATTGTCTCATAAGAACCTCACCTTCTGGGCACTGACTCAGAACCTCTCCATATCTGCCTTGCATTCAGGATAGAATAACCAGAGGCTCACAGGAAGGGAATCCTGAGAGAATGAAGTCAGGCCCCAGCTGCCCTTCTTCTCAGCTTCCCCAAAGTTCCTGTTCCTTGAGTTCCAACCACTATTGGTTTTGGTGATGGGGCTGAGTTGATACCCAAGGGTCTGCACGGTACCATTTGAGAAACACTGAGAAAATGCTCTCATCCCATCTCATCACCACTCATTCCAGAACAGGCTGTTCATGTGGAACTCCTTCCCTGTGAAAATCCTAAAGAGGTTAAGATGCATCTTCAGTGAGAATCTTGGACAATGTGAGTGTTTCTGAGAAGAGAGACATGAGAAATTATTGTTATTCCATCAATACTTCATGTATTCATTCATGCAGTTATTCCCCCTCGCTTTGTGAGGGCTTAGGCAATGACTGACACAATGCTATAGACCAAGGGGACCAGCAGTTAACAAGGCACACATAGTTCTTTCCCTATATTGCTCCATCTAATGGAGAGACAGACATTGGACAAGCAAATACATCAAAGTGTGATGAATGTAAAGGAGGGACCAGGAAGGGCCCCAAAGGTCTGGGGGTTTGGCCTTGACTCTAAGCAACCTGGATCATCTCTCCCGGTGTGTGAGTCTACATCGTCATGGATGCTATCATACATGCTGCCCCTAGTGAGGATTTTATCTGCTGTAGGGCACTGGAGCATGCAGCCAACTCTGGACTCCAGAGCAATTTATTAAGGTCTCATTACAAGGTCACTCTTGGGGTCCCTGTCACAGGATCACATTGTAGGTAAAATAATCATATAATAAGGCTTTTCTGCACATTCACCTTGGAGTAAACTTAAATCCAAGGTGAGACAGAGAAAAAAGAAGGCGAGAGAGAGGAAAGAGAACAATAGAGACATAGGAACAGGAGAGAGACAGAGGTAGGGTAGGGTGTGATCATCCTATACCTATAAATGAATCTGGTATCAAGCATCCTTTCCTTGTCAGGGAAAAAACATGGGAGTTTGACTCTGGACACTTGGACATGAATCATACTCTCATCCTTCTCTGGCTTTGACCTTGGACAAGTTACTGAGCTTCTGTGGTCTCTGTCTCCTCATTTGCAAAATAGAGGTTTAAATCACCACATCCCATTAACTAGGTTGTTTTGATGCTTGAATGAGATTAAATAAATTAATGGCCATGAACAGTGCTTTAAAAACATGAAAATGTTTTTTAAATACAAGCTGTCCTCATGCTATATAAGTATTTAATACAAGCTGTCCTCATGCTATATAAGTATTTAATATATGTATGTACAGTGGGTGCAAGGAACAGAATCTATGCCTTTGGGGTTGGCTTGGGGTCATAGGGTGGACCGAGACTGTGAAACTCTGGGCTGCCCAGAGAGGATTCTACCATCCTTCTCCCCAGCTGCTGCTGCTTCATTATTTCCAAAGTATATTTCTGTGGTGCTCCTAACTTTCAAAGTACTCATGTCATTTCACATTCATGCCTAAATGTCTTGGTACGATTTTTATTGAATGACCAAATTCACTCAAGCAACCCACTTCTTTTCCTTATAGACTTCTAAGTGGATGTCATTTACTTACAATATTTATATTGTATTATATTTTCATGAGTTTACCACTCATGAAGCTGGAGGGAGACAGAACACAAGTGTAGGCTGAGTAGAACTGCATTCAGCAAGTCCCCTTAGATAATGAGCTCCTAATGTCCACAAGAAGGAGGAATTGCAGCATGAGGAAAGGAGGTCAGACTTGGGGAAGAACACTGATGAGAGCCACATTTGCCAAGTCAAGAATGAGACTCCAACAAGTTTATGAACAGTTCCTTCAAAAGTGTGCTAGAAAGATGCTTAGCTTCTAGCACCTGGGGTTCCACCATTCCTTGGTGAAAGAGCAACGCTCTTAGGGAGCTGAGGGCAATGAACTTCCAGAAACCTTGCATTTTTCTGACATTTGGAATGGTATAGCTCTTAGGAACTGCATCTTCACATCTGTCTGCTATCACCACTAAAGAAAGAAATGTCAAAACCATGTAAAAGAAAATTTAGGATGTGTAAGACAGAATGCATCACAGGGAAAACTGAGCAGGTCAACCAGGCCGCCTACAGGTGTGAGCACCGAGACTCAGCATCCTTGTCTCAGGGAGTGATGCAGGGTGACTTCTTCAAGTCAGGGCTGGCTGGCTTTGTGCAAGGGTGAAAGGAACATAATCTATACCTTTGGGGTTGGCTTGGGGGCTGTGCATCTCCACTCAGCAGCCCTCAGCCTCCCCATACTCTTTGTCAGTCCAAGAAAGAATGGAAGATTTATGGTCGTCAAAAGAGCAGGGGCTAAGGAGCTGGAGGAATGGAGTTTAAATCCTGGTCCCATCACTTACTAACTGATATTGAACAATCTCAGTTTTTTTAAAAAATATTTTTATAGACACACCGTCTCCCTCTGTCACCCAGTCTTGGGTGCAGTGGCACAGTCATAGCTCACCATAACCTCAAACTGCTAGGCTCAAGCAATTGCCCTGCCTTGGCCTCCAGGATAGCTGGGACTATAGGTGCGTGCCACCATGCTTGGCCAATATTTTAATTTTTTGTAGAGATGGGGTCTTTCTATGTTACCCAGGCTGGTCTCAAACTCCTGGCTTCAAATTATACCCCTGCCTTAGCCTCCCAAAGTGCCTGGATTACAGGCATGAGCCACTGTGCCCAACTTGGACAATGTTTTTTATTCTTGCTGAGTCTCAATTTCCTTATCTGAAAAATGAAGATTACATTATTCTTATAGGGTTCAATTAGAAATTATGGATAAAGTGCTTAGCACAGCCCCTGAGACATAGTAGGCGCTTAATCAATAGTAGTTTTATTCACTCACTCATCCATCCAATCATTTTAAGGAGGCAGCCCGAACGTGGCATAACATAGCATAAAGACCTCTTACAAGTCTTCCCTTCTTTCTGCAAATGTGACTTTATCATCAAGGCCTGTTCAGACCACTTTGTTTGAATTGGAAACTTGCATCACAGATGCTATGTCCACAGTCTCCCACCCACTCCCCATCCTTTTTGCACTGCCCTTTTTTTCCCCCATAGCACTATCTGTCTCTCTCTCTCTTTTTTTTTTTTTTTCTTTTTTTTTGAGGCAGAGTTTTGCTCTTGTTGCCCAGGCTGGAGTGCAATGGTGCCATCTCGGCTCACTGCAACCTCCACCTCTTGGGTTCAAGCAATTATCCTGCCTCAGCCTCCCAAGTAGCTGGGATTACAAGCATGTGCCACTACGCCTGGCTAATTTTGTATTTTTAGTAGAGACGGGGTTTATCCATGTTGGTCAGGCTGGTCTCGAACTCCCAACCTCAGGTGATCCGCCTGCCTCGGCCTCCCAAAGTGCTGGGATTACAGGCGTGAGCCACTGTGCCTGACCTAGCACTATCACTTTCTAACAGATCACAGAACTTAGATTTGGCCTGTCTCCTGACAGAATCTAAGTCCCACAAGAACATGCGTCTTTGTAATATATTCCTTGCAATAAGGAAAAAAAAAACAAAAAACAAAACATGGTACATACAAGGTGCCCAATAAATGCCAGTTGAATTTGCTAAGGAAGTCTCTGAAATCATTGATTACACCTGGTTCCAATGCGGTCTTGCCTCATACAGATGTTTGTAACATTTGGCATATTACTCTTCGCCTCACTTTTCTCCCCTGATGATACTGATGACGATGATTTCAATCCCTTGGAGTCCAGAGAACTAAATGAGATAATGTCTGTAAAGCACTAGAAATAGCATCTGGGGCCTAATAACTGCTAACTAAATGAAAGCTATTAAAATGAAAACTTTCATATTTCTGGATTTTCATGCTAGTGTAGACACACAAGCACTCATCCAGTCATTCCCAGAAACATTCACCCCTAGTCTTATTCTGAACTCCCTTCCCCAATGTGTGTCAAGCAGCCAATAATGTGAATTCCACCTCCCTTCTGTGCCCCTCCAGTCACCCATTTCCTGAGAATCACAGACAGCATGATGGCCAATGAGGAAATCCAGAGATTATCACAGATATTTGGCCCCATCATGTTTGACTAGTGCTGGGATCCAGACAGTGTTACTGCTCAGAAGTTTATCATCAGCAAATCATAGGACTCCTCTGGATCTATCTTGCAGTGGAAGCCAAAACCATGGTGACTGCCTTCAAGGAGTTTATCAACCAAAATTTTCTCAAGAGTAGAACAAGGCCAACAGCCATCTTAGTCTGCAAATGTGTGTGTGTGTATGTGTGTGTGTGTGTGTGCATGGACTACATCAGTGGAGAATGAGGGTGTGCAAGAGCCGGACAGGTCTCCAGCTCATTCTAGCTGACAGAGAGAGCCTGCAATTTCTTCCTAGATCCTGCCCCCTAATATAAAAACTTTAAGGCAGAAAAACACAATGAATTACAAACAAGTCCTGTAGACTAAGTTCAAATCTCAGCTCTGTTGTGTGTCTTTGGGTAAAACACCCGGCCTCTCTGAAGATTAATTAATAAATTAGAGACAGGGTCTCACTGTGTTACCCAGGCTAGAGTGCACTGGCATGATCATAGTTCACTGCATCCTCAAACTCCTGGGCTTAAGCGATCCTCCCACCTCAGCCTCCTGAGCAGTTGGGGCTACAGGCATGCACCATCAAAGCCTGGCTAGTTTTATTTTTATTATTTTTTATTTTCTAGAGATGGAGTCTTTCTCTGTTGGCAAGGCTGGTATTGAACTTCTGGCCTCAAGTGATCCTCCCACCTTAACCTCCAGAGTGGCTGGGATTACAGGCATCAGCCACAGCACCTGGCCTGAAAATAATTATAACAGGCAACATGTGTTGCATACTTACTACATGCCAGGTGCTTTACATATATTGGTCATTTGTTCAGCCATTTGTTCAACCAGTATTTATGGAGTGCCAGCTTCACACCAGGTGCTGTGGATACTGCAATGAACAGGACAGCCCAACTTCCTATCTTCTTATTGAACTTTAGTAGTGGAGACAGAAAGCAAGTAATCCATTGCACATCTCTTTAATCATAATTAGATATGTATTCATTAAAGAACATGTATTAAGCCTCATACTACTTAATCAATGAATTGTGATCACTGTCACAAAGCAGGAGTATATGAGGTGTTCTCTGAAAATGTATCCTGGGAGGGTGGGTGGCTCGACTGGTCTGAAAGCTCAGTCAAGTCTTTTCAGAAGAAATGACATTTTAATTATAAAATTGAAGGATGAAGAGGGTTAGCTGTGTAGTCCCATTTTGCAGATAAAGAAACTGAAGGTTAGAGAAGTCATATTACTTGTTCATAAAACCACAGTTAGCATTTGATGGATTTCAAATTTGGAGCCTGGTTTTTCTAATTCACATCTGTGGTTCTTTCTATCAGGCTAGTGAAAATGTATCCTGGGAGGGTGGGTGGCTCGACTGGTCTGAAAGCTCAGTCAAGCCTTTTTAGAAGAAATAACATTTTAATTATAAAATTGAAGGATGAAGAGGGTTAGCTGTGTAGTCCCATTTTGCAGATAAAGAAACTGAAGGTTAGAGAAGTCATATTACTTGTTCATAAAACCACAGTTAGCATTTGATGGATTTCAAATTTGGAGCCTGGTTTTTCTAATTCAAATCTGTGGTTCTTTATATCAGGTTAGTATATGTCAAATTTAACACCAACGATTTCCGCAAAATCTGCATGCTAGGGTTCCTTCAAGAGATTCTGATTCAGGTCGAGGGTAGTGGCTCTTGCCTATAATCCCAGTACTTTGAGAGGCTGAAGGGGGAGGATCACTTGAGGCTAGGGGTTTGAGACCAGCCTGGGCAACATAGCAAGACCCTATCTCTACAATTTTTTTTTTTAAAATAGCAGGGCTTGGTGGCACACACCTGTAATCCCAGCTACTCAGGAAGAGGGGACAGGAAGATTGCTTGAGCTCAGGAGTTGGAGGCTGCAGTGAGCTATGGGCATGCCACTGCACTCCAGCCTGGGCAACACAGTGAGATCTTGTCTGTATTTAAAAAGAGAGATTGTGACTCAGTAGGTCCAGGGAAATAAGGAAAGTGAAGGCATATTTAAAAGAGCTTCCCAAGTGATTGGGATGCAAAACTCTAATAATACCACTGTCTAGGTCTTTCTGCGTCTCTACCCCAGCACTTAGTGGCAGCATAATATTTTGCAAGAAAATACCACTGGGAATGAAGGCTCCACCCTATCACTAATGGTCTGTGTGATCTAAAGGAAGTTTCACATTCTCTGGTCCTCAGTCTCTCCACAGGAATATGAGTCCGTCAGTACTTCCCAGTCCTTACTGTACATTAGAATCAACTGGAAAGCTTAAAAAAAAAAAAAAATCCTGTGCCCCACTTCCAAATAACTGCTCCAGAATCTCTGGGGAAAGGACCCAGGCAGAGATATTTACTAGAAGTTTCCATTTGATTTAGCACTAGATGATCTCAGAGGTCCCCTCTGACTTGGAAATCCTCTGCGTCTACAAAATCCTTCATCCCGTCCTGCCTGGAGAATCGAGAATGAGGGAGACATGACGGAAGCTCAGCTTAGGGGGTGGGGAATGGGGGAGCAATGCATTGCCAAGACCTGCTGCTCCACGCTGGCAGTGTCTTTGTGAAAGTAGTAACCTTTTTTTTCTGACTGATTTATGTGGCAGTTGGAAAGCAGTCCCCAGAACAGCCTGTTCCTCCCCTCAGTGCTATTAACATAAATATATGCATGGGGCCTTCAGCTCCTGCTTCTCTCTGTGTACAGGAGGCTTAAGGGGCCTTGAAAGCCGGAGGCCGAAGAGAAATCAGAGGAGAGGAAGTGTTGTTAGAGGCACAAGAATGAAAAGGGGAAAAGGACAGGACGTTGCTAAGAGACAATGTCAAGCTGGGCCATGGGATTAACAGCCAGTATCAAAGCAAGTACTTAATGGTATATTCTTCTAGTAGGGCCTTTTCCAAGCACGAGCGAAGGGTGAGATTATCAAAGTAATTCCATTCCAAATTGGGCGTAAAAGGCCCCTTTCCTTCTTGGGTAGGACCAAAATGTTAAGTGAAAATAAAGAGATTTGTTTAAAAAATTATATCTTCCAGCTTGGGGTAAACTGGATTCTTCACTGTGGAATTTCTCTGGGTCTTTAATATGCTAATAAGCATTGAGAGTCACTGAGAGTAAGTCGGAATTTGCACACATGCTGAAATAATTTGCAACATTTTTATTTAGAGGGCTCAAGTGTTTTCCAAGACATATTTGGGAAGCCCAGGTATAAAAAACAACTAATATAATATTTAATATTACTGTGCTAATTGTCTGACATGAATTATTTCATTTAATCTAAATGATGATCCTATGAGTGAGGTTCTTTTGTTTCCTTCTTTGCACTGATGGAGAAATTAAGACATTGAAAAGTCACTTGCCCCAGATGACACAGCTAGTGGACAATTGAGGAAACGTGGGCTCTGGAGTTGAATCACGATCTAGATTCAAATCTTGGTCCTGCCATTTGCTGCAGGGACATGTTTAGGCAAGTTAACTAACCGCTCTGAGCCTCGGTTTCCTAACTGCAAAGTGGAGAGAATAAAATGTACCTTGGAGAGTTGCTGCAACTAGCAATAATGTATATAAAGCATATAGTAAATATCCCATAAATAGTTATAAATATCATCATTGTCATCTTTTCTTTAATGTTCAAAAAGGGAGTTTATAGTGGTATCCAGAAAAGAACATATGCTTTGTTTAAATAATGAAAAAAAAATCAGCAGTAGAATTAGACATGTATCACTCTTGCTGTTTTGGGTGCCAAACCTGCTTCTTCTCAATCACCAGCTGGCATTGAAGCATTCTCCTTTGGGTCATATAAATGGGGATGTGGCAGGCTTGGGGGCCTCATGGGGTGGAGTTGTGATTGGGACCAGGGGTTTGGGGAGGAATTGTTGGCTCCTATCTGGCTGACCATCAGAGTCCTTGAGGAGCTTGTTAAAACATATTCCTAAGCCCTGGCCATTGTGCTTCTGAGTCCACGGGTCTGTGATGGCTCCTGGGAATATGTAGCTTGTGAGAACTTCCAGCTGATTCTGAATACTGGCCTGCTTTTAAAACCACTGGACCTGATGAAGACTTGGAAAACCTTCCTGCTCAGTTACCCTGTGAGGACTCAGAGGAGCCTGCTATGGTTATTTTCAGAGTCCAGAGAGTCTGCGGCCTTTCTTTGAGCAAGAATCCAATATCATGGCAATTGAGGAACACATTTTCTCTATGCTTTGTGGTTAGTACAGCGGCCTGGGTAGGTGAAATAAAGGACCATGTGAGAAGTGGTTCATTAATGATAATAGCATAGTCTTGGGCACCAAACAGGCCTGGGTTCAAATCCCAGCTCTGGGTAAGGGAGGGAGAGATGCTACTGTTCAGTTAGGACAGTGGCAATAGCATAAGGAGCATAGCGGGTGCGTGCCCACCCTGGAAAGCCATGATGTTATGAATTGTTACTGTCTGTGCTGTCACCTTCATGATACAAATGAGAAGCCCAGCAGTATCTTGAATTACATTTTAGTAACTGTTTTCAAGACAACAGGAAATAAAAACATTTCTGTATTCTTATAGATTGACATATTTTCTTTTCTTGAATAAAATGCAAGTGAGTAGTATATTAGTCGTTGGCTTTAAATTAATCTTGATTTCACTATCGACTAGACCGAAAATTCACTAAGATATTTCATTTTTTTTCTTAAAGTCATGATTTCAAGCCTCCTAAATATTTATACCAGCCTTTTCTTCTTAGGGAGAAAGAGAGAGGGCTAACCTTGGCCACTGTTGTCAGCTTATAGTTTGAACATACTCCTTGAAATATTTCATACTTGGAAATTAAATTCTTCTTTAAAATATCACTATAATAAAGTATGTTCTGAGAAAAAAATCAATCTCAGCGCTTCCTTTTGCTAGCTGTGCCATCAGAGGCAATATTCTTAAACTCTCTAAACCTTAGTTTCTTCATTTCTAATTCAAGAATAACTCTGTTCCCAATTTTAATAGGTTTCTAGAAGGATTAAGTAAGATAACCCAAATCAAGTACTGGTAAAAGGCCTGGCACATAATAAAGGCTTAGTAAACCATTGCAGTCGTTATCATTTTGTCCAAATTCAGTTTACTTATAATCTGTATGTCTGTGGACAAATCACTGTGCCCTCCTGTGTGTCATTTTCCTCATTTGGGAAATAGGAATAAGGATACCTAACCATAGTGTTATTGTAAATATTAAATGAGAAATTACTACATGTAAAACACCTAGCACCATGCTTGATGTATCAAAAGTATTTAACAAATGCTAGCTCATGTTATTTTTAAGACTGACAGGTGTTCTTTGTACTTGGGTCTCTTAAGTCATTCATTCATTTGAAAACACATGTCAGGAACCTCCAATATGAAAGAAAGCACTTGATATAAATTCTTCATGCATTTGGCTACCCTAAAACACAGTGCCTTAAACGTATGATGTTACCACTTTCTGCTTTTAGGAGGGCATCCCAGGAGAAGGCAGAGTCCAGGAGGCGGATGTTGGGAAGCAAATCCTGAACTCATCAAGTCCCATAGCCCCTTTGTCTATGGACCTTCTGCCAGCATCTTCTGTAAGGTACATTCTTTTACCCATGGTTGAGTACCACTGTGCACCATGCTAGGTACTAAGAACAGATTGATAAACTAATAGGCATGATCTCTGCCCTCATGGAGATTCTAGGTAAGAGAAAGGACTCCCCTTTTCTTGGAGTGCAGAGGCTGGAAGTTAAGAGGTGTATTTGGCAGAGGCCAGACAGGTGAGTTAAAATGACATGTTTAAAGAACTGAAAGAAAGTAACTATGGCTGAAACATGACAGGAGAGAGGGGATGCAGAGAGAAGAGATTGGAGAGGTAAATGCAAGTCCCATATGCAGGGTCTTCAAAGCGAAGGACACTGAGAACCCATTGCAAGGTTTTGAGCAGAAGGTGGCATAATCACATTTGGGTTTTAGAAAGACTACTCTGGCTGCCTTGTGGGGAAGAAAAAAATGTATGTATGGAGTGGGATAGAGGAGGGGTACTTAAGTTTTATTATGTCTGATGGCACAATAATTGCTCCATCATCTTGGGTTGAACCCAAGGGTAGTTGGGGAGGTAGGAGAGCAGGAGAATGTAATGTCAAATATGGCCATCACTTACTGGCATTGAGAAATATGAGGTATAGTGCTCAATAGATATTACATGTGTTTCTTGTGGTGGGCCAACAGTCCCCACCTCCTGCTATTCACACTCTTATATACTCCACTCTTTTTGAGGGTGGACTGGATCTAGTGACTTCCTTCTAGTGAACAGAATACATCAAAAGTAATGAGATATCGCTTCCACACTTGCGTTTAAAAAGACTGTGGCTTCCACCTTCTGGCATTCTCTCTGTTGCTGTCACTTACTTGGTCTGATGAAGCTCTCTATGGAGAGGCCCACATAGCAAGGAATTGAGGGCAGCCTCCAGTGATCAGCCAGTGACTACTGAAGGTTTCAGTCCAACATCCTATGAGGAACTGAATCCTGCCAGCAATCAATGACTGAGCCAGGAAATCGATCCAGCCCCAGTTGAGAGGACTATTGCTCTAGCTGGCACCTTCCCTGTAGCCTGGGCAAGACCCTGAAACAGGATTCAGGTAAGCTGTGCCTGGCTTCCTGACCCACAGAAACTGAGAGATCGGAAATACGTGTTGTTTTAGGATGCTAAGTTTTAGGGTAATTTGTTACACGCGACATAGAACTAAGACACTACTGTATGATGTCACAGAAGGCAAGAGAGGTATTGAGAAGAGAAAGTGACTAGCATTGTCAAATGTGACAGGGAGATAAAAGATAACCCAGGATGGCAAGGAATGAGAAAGCATTGAGTCTGGCAAGTAGGCAGGTAGCATGATTTGCAAGGAAGCAGTGAGAGTGGGCTAGGTGGGCTGGGGTAGAAAAGGTAGGAGGCAAGTCATCCATGGATTCATGTTTAGATCCTATGTGATGCAACCCAATGTAAAAAACCATTACTGCTGCAGGTGGAAGTATGGTCTTGTGAGGATGAATAGTGTGATCTGTTTTTGCTTTCTATTTCTTGTTCAAATTCTTGCTTCAATCTTATGATCCTGAGCTTCTAAAAACTCTCCTAAAGGCATCTATTAATGAATTTAGCATCTGGCTTTGCAGTGCCGATCCAACTTCTTCATTCTCTTTCTCTGGATTCTGTTCCCCGGGATACACTTCCTGTGCCCCCGAAGTGCGTCTTTTCTACGCATGATCTGGTGTCTTTGGAGCCAACTTGGAAACAATGTGGAAAATCTATCCACGGTGACCTGGGAGTGTGAAGTCTTGACAGAGAATCAAGTTCAAGTTGCTTGAATTTGTTACCTAGGAAAAACTTGGTGGACTGTCATATGACACCCCAGGTATCTCCCCTCTCTCTAGCCTTAACTGTTTCCATTCAGCTCAGAGCAGGGGATTTGGAGATACCACTTAATTGATGTGTGGCTTTGAGGAAATGACTACCTTTCTGAGCATCAGTTTCCTCTACTGCAAAATGTTGGTAGGAATATATCTTTCCCTTGGGGTTGTTTTGAGGAGAATGAAAGGAGCTGACATGTATAAGTAGCTGAGCAAGAGCTTAGCACAAACCCTTTTCTGAACCCCTTGCTGCCGTGATACGGCAGCTAACCTCGAGTTTGCTTACCTGCATGGCAAACTCAAAAGCATTCTAGAGACTGCCAGGCCAGCTGCCTGAAACACGTCATAAACAGCCAGGGGAGGCAATTTGCTTTCAAAGAGAAACAGACAGAAGGAGTCAAAACAAGACCGTGAGCGGCGGGTCCAGCCCCGAGCCAGGGCAAATTTGGCACTTGGCAGTAGCAACAGCAAAATGTGCACCGCCCAGAGAGTATGCCTCTGCAGGACCTCACAAGTTCAGGACTGTCCTGAAACCTGTATTCTTCACATGTTTGTGGAAAAGATCTGTCAGTGTTACCCATGGTACCTGGACTGACCTATTTTTAAAACTAGAGTTGCTTGGAATTACCTTGCTCTAATTTGCTTTTTTTTAAATGCCATAAAGGCCTACACCTCCTTCTGTCAACAGAGTTTGTTTTCTCTCTTTAATTCTCTCTTGAGGGGTGTGGAACAGATGCAAGGGCTGCCTGAGAAAAGTATGCAGGACACTAAACAGCTGTCGCCAGCACTTCACGGCACAAAAACTTAGAAAATGACTTGATGCTGGCTGCTGGCATATGAGTTGCCATTCAGGAGTCTTCCCTGGGATACTTATTTTTGTGTTTTCTTTCTTAGAGATAGTTATTGAGTTCCTGGAACATAGATCCTGGCCTCATACCCTGGATTGTGATGTGGCTGGCTCCATTTCATTGTTGAATTTGCGGGTACCTAACTGATTGCCTCTTCAGAGAGGCCCTCCCTGTTAGCCCTATCTAAGCTCTTACCCCAGTCCCCTTCGTAGTTACTTGCTATCTCAATAACCTGTTATATTGTTGTCTTAGTACTATCTGACATTTGTTTATACTTACTGCAGTAAGTTGTCCATTGCTCCCCGTAGAATATAGCTCAGTGTGGGCAGCAACTTCATCCAACCCACTCATCTCTATATCCTCACCTACCCTATGGTGAAGGAATGATTATTATTATCTCCACTTTACAGATGAGGAAACTCAGGCTCAAATAAATCAGATAGGTTTCCCAAGTTCATAGAACTAGTGAGTGGTAGAACTAGGATTAAGATCAGGAAATATGGCTGCACTGTCCAATATGGTAGCCACTAGCCACATATGACTATTGAGAACTTGAACTGTAGCTAGTCCAAATTGAGATGTGATATATACTGGATTCAGTACGGAATATATACTAGATTCAGTATGGAATACATACTGGGTTTTGAAGACTCAGTACAAGAAATTTTTTAAAATATCTCATTATTAATTTTTATATTAAATGATGAAATGATTATTTTTTATATACTGGGTTAAACAGAATGTTAAAATTAATCTCAATTATTTCTTTTTACTTTCTAAAATGTGGTTACTAGAGGTCTTAAAATTACATATGTGGCTCAAGTTGTATTTCCACTGGACAGCATTGGTCTATACCTTTAATCACTTCACAGAGTATGACCTGAAATGTTGGTAGACCTGAAATAGTGTCTCTGTTAGTGCTAATGGTGACAGTAAAATTCAGACAGCCATCCAATTTACAATTCCCTCTTCTGCTTTCTAAAGTTCACCTGTTAAGAAATAAAAGCAGTTGTTCTTTAACCCACATGCATTAGGTATCTACTCTAGGCAGACTACTGTGCAAGGTGCTTCTTAATGCAGTTAGAACTGGAATTAATCAGGAAGAGACTGAAACCCAACCTGAACTACCTTAAGCAAAAGAATAAAATGGGATGATTAGTTGAAAGAGTCTTGGGGTAGCTCATATATTTCAAGGATGAGCTTAATGAACAATGCCAGAGATGGGACTCTAAATCCATTCTCTCCCTCTCTCAGTTCTACCTCTTTCTGAGTGTTGGCTCCATTTCCTTATATCACCTTTTCCCCATGGCCAGAGGTAGGATTGATGGCAGCTTCCAGGCTCACTTCTTCCCAGATTCATCATCAGAGTCAAAGGGGTACCTCTGGTGTCAACTTCAGACAGGAATCGCATTGGCCTATGTTGATCACGTCTGGGTCTCTTGGGCCAATCCTATGTGGGGCGTGATGACTGGCCTAGTTGGGCCACATCCTCACCCATGTAAACAGGTGGGTGTGTTAAACTGATAGGCAACTCCCATTAAAACCAAAGGATTGAAGTCAAGGAAAGAATATTTCCCAACTCAAAGGGGATTCTTTCTTGATGAAAGGAGATAGGCTGAACATACAGAATGATGGATTCTCAAAGTCTTTCTTGACGTCATTGTCTTCTTTGTGGGAATGAATTTGAGAAATTATACAAATCTTGATTAAAAGTAAAAATAAAGACATTAGTGCTGAGACTCCTAAGATATTAGAGAAATTAATTAGAAAAATACAAAGAGCATAGAAGTCCTTTTGTGGATGGCATACAAAAATAAATAAGCATCTCAAACATGAAGATCCCTGTAAAGGTGCCTGCCTTGGTTGAGAGCGGTAGGTCAAGCCTGTAATCCCAGCACTTTGAAAGGCCAAGGTGGAAGGATTGCTTGAGGCCAGGAGTTAAAGACCAGCCTGGGTAACATAGTGAGACTTCCTCTCTACAAAAAAATAAAAACATTAGCCAGGCATGGTGGCAGGCACCTGTAGTTCCTGCTAATCAGGCTGAGGTGGAAAGGTGGCTTGAACTCAGGAGGTTGAGGCTGAAGTCAGCCATGATCACCCCATTTCACTATGGGAAGAGAAGGGAAGAAAACACACACTAGCCTACGTGACAGAGCAAGGCCCTGTCTCTAAAAAACGAAGTGCCTGGTTGCCTTTGTCCATTATGACTATGTTCAAGGCAGCAACTACTGAATGCAGGGACCGGAACAATGAATGTACTTGACTTCTTATCATTGTTGGAATATTGCTTCTAACAATTTATTGAGCATTAACAGTGCAGAACATAGTATTAAAAACAGTTCTGGTCTAGTAGATGAACAATCTCATCTAGGTAATATTTTCTGTTGAACAACGTGCCCCTGAAATATCCCTTTAGAGGAACTAAAAACTCCCACTCACAGTCAAAATGTCTCCCTTTTTCTCAGAAAAGAGACTTGTTGGTTCTTACAGAAGAAAAAGTTGTTCTTCCTCATTCAGGATTCAAATCTCCCATTTTCAGCCTCATGATATAAAGCTGTCAGCCTTATTGTCAACTAATCACCAACTCCAACGTCCAGGAGCTTATCTTTCCTTTTTCACTTAGTCCTGGGAATGACTTTTGGACACATTTCATTAAAGCTGAGAAAAAGAGAGATTCAGGACTTGAAACATAATTCAGGTTGAATATGCAGACACTAAAGAGATCTTGGAATAATTTATAAGCCAATCCATCCATGCCTGGGGAACCCAATGGGTATCTTGAAATACATTTATATCTACATCTATGTTAGCTTCATAGAGATATTTTTAAAAGCGTGTGCTCATATTCATTATTTACTTTTTTCTTTATTTCTGGAAAGATATAGTATGAGTTTACCCTCTTATTTTTTTTCTGGTTGTCTCCTCAGTTGCACAAAAAGACAAAGATGTGAAACTCAAACTTTTCAACCCAGATGATGAGGTCTTGCCTAAACTGGAGTGGTAGAAAGAGCTGCTCTTTTGCTATGCATGCCTGAAGCATTATGAAAATAACAGTCAGCTTTCTTGGCTGGAAAGCTCTCATTTGCGGGGAAAAGGGCAGGGAGGGGAGTTGTCTTAGGAGGTAACTTGGGGCTGCTGTTCATTGTACCTAATCATCATCTTTGTAGGAGCCTCTGAGCCCATATTTTCACTATCTCACCTTCTCTGTGCTTCCTGGAAGCCAAGGACAGGTGGGCACAAGAGACAGCCTTTATAGAAATAGGGTGAAATGAGTTTCCTTTAGAAGTGTGCTGTGGTCAGAGAAAACTTGGGAGTTTTGTTTGTATCAGTCCTCATTACAGTTTTTCTGATTTGTGGCAAATGGATGCTTTATACAAATCACTAAAAATTAGTTATCTAATGTATGTAACATCTTTGGAATGAAGATCAATAGATATATTTTAAAAAGTGGGGGATGGTGGTTAGGAGATGTGTTTTCCTCCCTGGAAACTTTCATGTTTAATTAAGTCTGTAAATTAAACTTTTTTACCCTCTCCTTTTAAATCCTGGCTAACTGGTACCTAGGCTTTCTGGCACAAGATGCAAATCTACATGTCTAGCTTTGCAGGTAGTGGTGACTCATTGTTATAACCGAATGGGAGGGAAGAAAAAACACACACAAAAGTTCTCCATCTTACTGCAGAACACAGAATGTCATTTTTGGAACAGTCAGTAATTTCTAGTTAAACACTGCCAGGTTTATCTTAAAGGGACCATTGCATGATCTTGCTTGTGTTCATTTATGATTTTTGTATCTGAGGTTATTTCAAATCATAAGAAAGGAAAGGAATTGACTGTTCATACAAATAGCTGACTATCCCTTGTAATTATTTATTTGCCTGCATAAGATGACATCTATGATGCTAATGGTCATAAGAGAGGAATACCCACTTCACGATATTCCTTGAACTGTTCACTTTAATTTTGGACGTTGAAAGAAACCAGAGCTGTTAGCAATAAAATTATCTGTTAAACTTTTTCTGTTCTATTTCAGATATTTTTCCTATTCTAGCAGATTTAAGAGAAGATTTCTTCTAAGATGTGCCCTGTAACTATGCCTTAATGTTCTGGGAATCTGGAAAACAAATAATGTACTTGTCTTTATCCAGAACTGAAAGAAGAAATAATTTGGTATTAAATGACTAAGACTTTTCTTCTAATAATAAGCACTGAGCCATGTGGATCTCAGTTGTCAATAACTCCCAAAGTATAGGGCAGGCAGTTCAGGATTCGGAGTTTCCCATCATATTCCCACCTCATGGTCTTTGCACATGCTGTTCCCTCTTACCTACAACTCCCTCCCCACTCTCATTTCTTCAAATATCTCCTACTCATCACTTCTCAATTTAATATCACTTCCCTGACATTGACTAGTCCTCACGGCATACTATAATTTTTCTTAGGAAAATTTATAATTCATTAATAAGGTAAGTATTTATAGAAGAGAAAGTGCTTCCTTTTCATTCTGGATTCATATCCCCCATTTTCAGCCTCATGATATAAAGCTGTCAACCTTATTGTCATCTTATCACCACCTCCAAAGTCCAAGAGCTTATCTTTCCTTTGTCACTTCATTGGGAGTTACTATTGGGACAGTAACTACTCACTGGGACAGTTGAATATTGGGATGGTTACTATTAAGCAGGGATAGCTACAGTGCCAAGTACTGTGCCTCACACATAGTAGGTCCTCTATAAAAATTTTATTGATCGAATTAATCAATTCACTGCTGTTCCATTTAGTTCTGGGGCAAAGGATCCCAAGCTTAGAAATAACTTGTAAGTAGATCCAAGCTAGATCCCAGACACCCCTTAGAGGTCAAATTGTCCATCCTTTGCCTCCAGACAAGGCTGTATCTGGTCTTGTGATTATTCAAAACTTCTAGCCCACAATCCAGGCTTTGATAGGTTCTACCAAGAGTACCATCTCTGCCCAACACTGCTTCCAATGCAAGCTCTGAAAACTGTCAGTATATATTGGTGCCTAAGAGAGCCAACCTTCAAGATGGCCTCCAATAATCCTCACCTCCTCTTAGTTACTCCTTTGTACATTTTCCCCCCTGGTGAATTAAGTCTGGTCTGTGCTGACTTCTGAAGCTATTACGTGACTTCAGGGCTAGGTAATAAAAGAAGGAATTGCAGCTCCTGCCTCAGTCTCTTAGATAACCAGCTTTGCCAAAATCCAGCCACTATGCTGAAAGACACATGAGCAGCCCTGTGGAAAGTCCCATGTAGAAAGGAACTGAGGCTTCCACCAGCACCATCTTGTAGCCATGTGAGCAAGCCACCTAGGAAGTGGATCCTCCAGCCCCAGAGTTTCCTAAGAACACTAAGCTCATAGTTTCATTGACCCAGGTAGAAATAGAAATACAGTGGAGGTGGTTTCAGATGCTTCGTATCTTGTCAATATCCTCTTCAGAAGATAGAAAGGCAAGAAAGTTATTTTTGCTCATCATATGTTGGTTGAGGAATCATATGATGAATATTCATTACAACCAGAATAATGCAATAAATTCCCTATTCTCTCTCTATTCAATTAAAACCAGCTTCTTGGGTTAATTATAGGTTCAAAAGCTTTAATCCATTCAGCAAGCTTGTCTTTATATATTTCACCATTATTTTCTAATGCTCAGAACACTTCAGTCAAAGGTGGCCCTATAAATTCTTCTTCACTTGGCAAGTAGACTCTAAATTTTCTTTCAAGAGAAATTTCTGTTTTCCCAAACTTTAGTCACCTAAAATATAGGCCAGACACAGCCATGGACAGAGGAATAAACGTGATCTTTGTGAAAGCCAACACAAAGTACCTTATTCCATTAAAAATGGTGGAAGGGGCTGGGCACAGTGGCTCACGCCTATAATCCCAGCACTTTGGGAGGCCAAGGCAGGCGGATCACGAGGTCAAGAGATCGAGACCATCCTGGTGAACACGGTGAAACCCCGTGTCTACTAAAAATACAAAAAAATTAGCCAGGCATGGTGGCAGGCGCCTGTAATCCCAGCTACTTGGGAGACTGAGGCAGAAGAATGGCATGAACCCAGGAGGCAGAGCTTGCAGTGAGCGGAGATTGCGCCACTGCACTCCAGCCTGGGCGACACAGCGAGACTCCATCTCAAAAAAAAAAAAAAAAAAATGGTGGAAGGTAGGTCTCATCTACTCCTGGCATGAAAAATATTGGGTGTTGTGTGGATGCCTCATACCCTGTACATTTTGTCCCATTTTGTATCACGAAACACTTCTGCCTCCTTTTTATTTTCATTTTTCATTCTTTCTAGCAAGAAGTCTTATTTTCCTTTCTGTCCTTTAGGCTTGCCTTGGCAGGGAGCACCTGTTTATTTGTCAAGGATGTCCTGGCCAGCCTGTCCTCCTAGAGACCCCACATTATGCCCCATGCTTCAGGGTCAGTAGTCATTTGATTTGTTCCTTTTACAGTTGTATCTTTATTTTCTTATTATAATAATACCTGCTTATTATAAAGATAAATACCACACAATACAGAAAGATAAAAGGCAGAAAAAAATCACTTCTGTTCCCTATGGTTAATAGTTTGAGTTTAGGCTTCTATGGTGTTAGAAATAAATTTTCGGTGGCGCAAAAGAAATAGCACTCGAACGTAAATTTAATTTCTCAGCAAGGCAATTTTACTTCTATAGAAGGGTGGGTCTCGTGGATTGAGCAATGGTGAGAACACAACTGAACAAGGGAGGGGAAGGGGTTCTTATCCTAACGCAGCTAATCTCTACTGCTGTGTCTTTCACCTATTGGCTAGGGTTGGACCACACAGTCTAAGCTAATTCTGATTGGCTATTTTAAACAGAGCAGGGGTATGAGCTGGAGTGGCAGGGTGAGTAGTTTGGTGGGAAGGACAGTTACAGAACAGGTAACTAAAGGTGACTCAGGTCAGAGCAGGTGATTAGGAGTGACTCAGAATGGAGCAGGTGACCTGGGGTGACTCAGGATGGAGCTAGGTGATAGAGGCTAGGAGGGGGTTGTTTACTGAAACTAGGGGCAAGGAGACATAAAGAATGAGGAAGTTAAACTTTAAAATGAAGAACAAAGAACAGGGGAGCTGAACATACTGATACATTGGTCCTTTGGAGAGGATCCCAGAACTCGTACTTAACAATTTATAGGCTAAAACCTTTGAAGAGGAATTTATTATATCCTACAATGTTGTTTTTTCTTTTGTGAGTATGTATTTATGTATAAAGAAAATGTTTCCATAAATGGAATCATTTAATCGTATTCTGTAACTTACAAATTTTTTAGCAATGTATTGGAGACATATAATAGCAACGTCATACTTTATTGCCTTATTTAGGTGCTAGACAAGTTCTCGAAAGAGCACCATGAGACAGTTACTGTTAATTGTCCCATTTTATAAATAAAGCAATTGAGTGTTAGAGAATTTAAGTGACTTGCCTGATGCCACAAAACTCACAGGAGGGAGCTGGAATTCAGCCTCCAGATGTTAAGGGTCTAAATTCTTAGCTGCTACACATGTCAGTGTTTGGAAATGCAACTCTTGCTCTTCAGAGTAGTACATACCACTAATGCCCTTCACATGTGCCATGTACCTTCACTGGCCTTCTGCTCTAGACCCTTGACTTGTTTTCCTTTCCTCTCCTGTGTATCCCTCCAATTTACTGTTCCCTTTGTCTACTTTCCCAAGCTTGTTACATTTTTGCTTTATTTGTTCACTCTGAATAGCATTTCCCTTTTCTCGGGGTGTGTTTTGACCTTAATAAACTGGTGCTAGGCTGGTTTTGACAATGATAGGGAGAAGCTGAGGACTTTATACAATTTGGGGGTCCTATTCAAGAGGCCTACAAACCCTATTATCTTAGGAATCAGTAGATTTAATGAATAATGTTTCCTTTTTTCCCTCCTACTCTAATTTTGATTCTGCTCATTCCTAACCCAGGTCACTGTCTCCTCTTGAACTTTCACTAACAATGCCTTGGGTGTGTCCATGAAGCTCTTAAATTCTCTTCCCAAGAAAGGGAAAGAAGAAAAGCATCATTATGTGTGGGCTAGAGTGTGTCGGGGGGATGGTAGGGGAACTGAGGGCACAAAGAGGTGAACCCACTGGGCTTGGTTTATGGACTAGGAAGCCAGGGTAACGGCCCTCCTAAATCTGTACTGTGTCATGATCCAAGGGCACTCCCAGCCTTAACCCAGTCGTTTGGCCTATGAGAACACTGTCTGAGAATGAAACCTAAACCCTCAAAGAAAAGGCAGGACTTAAGGCCTCACTGCTGGCACAGAGTAGTGTGCAGTTTTCCTCCTGGGGGAAGCAACAGACCATCACAGCAACCACAAGATGTTGGAAATGGTGGCTTTGCAACTGGCTTGGTGGCAGAGAGCTCCAGGCTCCTCACAGTGCATCCTCTTTTTTTATAAGTGGCAGTTAGGTTGCAGCAGGCTGCAGCCTCTGAACCATCACATCTCAGATGGATTCCATTTCTGGGAGTTACCAAATGGTCCTTATAGAGTAGCATTAATCACACAGCATTCAGAGTTGACTATTTTTTCAATGTAGCTATAAAGATAAAGGTATTGAGCAGGAGGAGATTATCATAAGTAGCTACTAGGTATGACATTCAATGTTAGCTGCAGTCGACCGATAGTGGCTGCCCAAAGTAATGTGTGTATATAAGGATTCTGTAGTCACTTCCAGACTCAAAGGGAAACAGCTCCATAATCAACTAGTAATGTCTGCAACAGCCATGGGTGAAGAGCATGGTTGCATGTGTGTGTCATGTATTTGTCATAAGAATATGTTATGGAATGGTAAAGATCTTCCCAAGGTGTCTAGAACACTAAAACTTTTCAGTAAATGGAAGTTATACAGACATATCACTGAGGATTATAGCACCATAAAATATTACCAGGGCCAAGGAAAAAACAAGTATGTTGACAATCCTATTGCTAAATGTAATAGTGATTTTGAAGATGCCTTTTCCTTCTTTTGATACTGACTGGTTTTACTGTTCTAGGTGACTGTGCCTTAAGTTTTAGGATGTGTTCTGCCACTAATAGAAGTTGAGGCTAGGCTCCAAACTCCTATCTTGACAAATATGTTCTTCGTTATAAAACCTGGTATGCAATAACATGGCTCACATACTCACTACAGGTGAAGATGTGAAGATCCACTTTATTTTAGTGGTACACCCTTTGGGCAAATTGTGTGAGGACCCTGAGGCTCAGTTTTCTCATTAATTAAATGAGCATATTTAATTTACAGGATTGTCATGAGATTACATTTAGATAATCTGATCTTCGTGAAAAAGCTACAGAGATACTGTTATTCTACAGTATTAACATTTTCATAATTGTTAATCTATTTATGCACATAACTTCTGAATTTACTTGGGCTAGAGGAACAACTGAAAACAAATGTCTAGACCTGAAAATAGTAATAGTGGTAGGAGTTACCACTTACTCATTCACTAAGGCCCACTCAGGACTGGGAACTAGATTAGTTCCCACCTTATCATTTGAGGGCAGGGTTGCCAGGAAAAATATGGGATGTCCAGTTAGTTTTAATTTTAATTTCAGATAAATAATCAATGGGACATATCTATATTTTTAAAACTATTTGTCATTTATTTGAAAATCAAACTCAACTAGGCATCCTTTAAAAAAAAAACAAAACAACAACTAAGCAGTAGCTATAATCTAGGGCTTGTGAGAGTTTTTGTTTGTTTGTTTGTTTGTTTGTTTGTTTTGAGATGGAGCCTTGCTCTGTCGCCCAGGCTGGAGTGCAGTGGTGTAATCTCGGCTCACTGTAAGCTCCGGTTCCCAGGTTCAGGCTATTCTCCTGCCTCAGCCTCCCAAGTAGCTGGGACTACAGGTGCCGCCACCACACCCAGCTAGTTTTTTGTAGTTTTTTTTTTTTTTTTTTTTTTAGTAGAGACAGGGTTTCACCACGTTAGCCAGGATGGTCTCGATCTCCTGACCTCGTGATCCACCTGCCTGGGCCTCCCAAAGTGCTGGGATTACAGGCGTGAGCCACAGCACCCGGCCAGCTTGTGAGAGTATTAAGAGTTTGTAAACATAAACTACTTAGAAGAGTGACACTCATGTAGTAAGCATGTGATAAATGTTAGTTAGCAATTAGAGAGAAAGCCCCATGTCAAGGCTACAAGGAGAGGCTCTGGAGCCAGACAGCCTGCACCAAATCCCAGCTGGGCCACTTATTAGCCGGGTAACCTAGGGCAAGATACTTTACCCCTCCATGCTTGAGTTTCCTCACCTAGAAGGTGGGGAGAATGACAGTCCCTTCCTCATAGGGCTATTGTGAGTGTCACTGAGTTAATATGTGTGAAGGTTTTAGAAAAGCACCCAAGATGGTGAAAGGCTCCAAAAATGATAGCTCTTACCATATTACTGTCATTGCTGTTCTTATCTGTTTAACTGGCCCTAAGATTTGAGTATTTGTGCTTATTGTAATAAAGGAATCCATACCTGCTGCCTAACAGAAAGTTTTGGGACAGCTAGGAAAGTGTTACCTCATCCCCAATTCACAAAGGATGTAAACAAGACCGTAGAGGCTACTAACTTGCCTAAGGTCACACGGCCAAAGCTGGGGTTCAAATCCCTCACTATCTGACTCTAAAACTGAATCTTTTTCCACTCCTCTGAGGAGCTGAGATCTATGATCTATGCGGTGGCAATAACACCGTCTATTAGATGTGTGAGCATTTTGTAAATTCTGGAGAATGGGATCTAAATATTAGAATAATATTATAGTTCATTATGTTTATTTATAAAAAATCAAAATATTCTAAAGCATTTTATCACCTTTGTTCTTCTTCATGCCTGAGATGAACAGAGCAGGGATTATTGTCACCCCTAGGCAGCAGGTGGGGAGTCAGAATCCAGGAAGGTGAAGTGACTTGTTCCGAGTAACCCAGCAGAATAAGGAGGGGCAGGAATGACCAACATCCTTGGTTTCAAAGCCCATGTTTGTTTTCTGACCTGTGTCATTTCCTTCATTATAAACACATTCCTCTGTTAGAGCTTCCAGCATGGCCTGCTTTGGTTGTTATTAAATTAAGTGTGGCATCCACATCCAAAGACAACTGGAGTGTTCTGTATTAGAAAAACTCCCCCATGTTGGATTTTTTTTTCCCGGTTTATCTTCAAATAATAAAAAACAAATAATTCACAAATCCAGGGGAGGGATTAGCAAAACAAACTTTGCTGTTATTTTTGAGCTATAAGGAGAGCAAGTAAGCACCATAATTATTAGCAAATGTTCTATAGGCTGCATTATCTCATCATGCTAATTATAAAGCAAAAGCCACTTCACCTCCGATTTTCTTTAGAAATCACAGGTATAGGCCAGGGGCTGTGGCTCACGCCTGTAATCCCAGTACTTTGGGAGGTCGAGGGGGGGCAGATTACCTGAGGTCAGGAGTTTGAGACCAGCCTGACCAACATGGACAAACCCCATCTCTACTAAAAATATAAAACTAGCCAGTCATGGCGGTGCATGCCTGTAATCCCAGCTACTCAGGAGGCTGAAGCAGGAGAATCGCTTGAACCCGGGAGGTGGAGGTTGCTGTGAGCCAAGATGGTGCCCACCAAGAGGGAAACTCCGTCTCAAAAAAAAAAAAGAAAAGAAAACACAGGTATAATTCCTACCAGATTCTTACAGGATCATAACTCCAAATGGTCATTTGGCAGCTGAACATATTCTGTGAATCTGTTTTTGGATTCCTGAAACTATTGCCCATGCAGTGTGTCTCTAGATCACTATTAATATATAATAGGCCCATCCTTAAATTTCTTTACTCTTAAGAAAAAGGTGGTAAGATATTTATGGAAAAAGCTGATTTTGGAGACTTTACGAGGAAAGGGCTGTGAAAGACCAGGCAGGAATCCAAGCTGACTTAAGACCAAAGTCTGTCAAAGCTGAGGGTCTCCAATCTGGCAGCATGGCGCTGAGCAGGAAAGGAGCTGACAATCAGTAAACGTCATGGGATAGTTTCTTGCCCTGTGAAATTCTTCCTGCAGGGCAGGGGATGGTGCAGGTGGGGTTGGGAGGCAGTAGAAGTTCTCTATCCTCTCTCAGAAACACTTGGATGCTAATCATAGGTGGTAAATTTTATAACAGAATCAGGAAGGAAAAAAGTGTTAAAATTTGTAGATCAAGGCCCCTTTTTGTTAAAAAAAAAAAAAACTATGTATGCAAGAAAATAAGAGGAAAGAAAGACTGAAAGGATGTATATACAAATGGAAGGGGCGTTCCTTCTGGAAGGCTGGCCAAAATTGCTTTACTTGCAAGTAATAGAATGTCAACTGGAACTAGTTTAAGCAGAAATAAAATAAGAGAAAGTATATTCCCTTATATAATTTCTTGGCTCATATACAGAGGCTACTAATTTCCCATATGACTAGATTCAGGTCTTCTGTCTTTGGGGATCTCTCACTCCTCACCCTTCTTTGTCTCCATCCAGAAAGCTGTTCTCTATTGCTCACCATCAGAAGCTTCAAACTTAATCATATGTCTTCCTGGTTCCAAAAGAAAAGATCATGTTTCAGTAGCTCCAACAAAAGTCCCAGAGGAGAGTCTGGTCCATTGGTCCATGCCTGCATCTGGGTCATGTCCACGAAAACCATATGGATCAAGCAGGATTGCTATGTAATCAGGAGAATTGGTTCCCAAAAGGGAGGGATGCAGGCACATAAAGATCATACAGCCTCTACTCTGTGATTTTCATCTGCTTTTTGCTAGACTATTTTAATATAATTTTAATGAACCTATATTATTTTATAATAAGGCTTAAACATTTTAAAATTTGTTTTGAAAGATACTGTGATGTAGAATAAAGGATCTAGGAGATTCTAAGCACCCAGGAGATACTATACTTCTAATGCCTACAAACGCCTTTCAAGAAAATGGACACAGGTTTACCTACAGCATAAACCATCAGAGTTTGCCCAAGAGAGCCTGCTACCCTGGCTACCGTTAGTGGGAGGGGAGATAATCACCCTAATCTAATGAAAATAGCACTGTCCTGTCTACTTGTGTTAACTCATTTAAACTTCTCATAAAATCCATCACTGGTAGGTACCACTGATATACACCTTTTACAGATGAGGAAACTGAGGCCCACAGAGATGAAGCAAACTGCCCAAGGTTAAGCATAAGTAAGAGGTGATGCTCACACTCAAATAGAACTTCTGTCTAGGGGGTTGTTGAAAACAAGATACCAAGGAAAGGACCTAGAAGTAAAGGGGACAGCCAAAGCCAAAGGCAAAGGTAGTGAAGACAGGAGAATGAAGCTTCTTTGGAGGGGATGTCAAACTACCCAGCTCTCAGAACTGTTATTGTAGCCTGAGGGACAAGGGCCCATTGTTCTAGCACCTCGTAAGCTGTTTTTCTGTCCTGTTCACTGCCCTGTTGCTCTTCATAATACTCCATCATCTGACATAGTGTGGTCTCTTCTTCACAGCCTGAAAAAACCCAACTCATGAGTGTGACAAAGGACATATGTAGTCCTACATGCCACTGGTTGGCCTAACTAACTGCCATCAAGTAAGAGAAAGCCAATGAAGCTTTTCATTTCTCTTCCCTTGCTCTCCTGAAGTTTCTTGTTTGAACATCTCTTCTGACACAGATTTCATTCCGCCTAGTATTACCAGGTGGTCAGATGTTTCCTTCTGCAAGACATCATCTTTAGGATAGAACCTGTGCTTTACTCATTCCTGTATGAGTTCAGTTCTCAATACATACCAGGGACCCAATAACCTCTTGTGATGTAAAACTGAGGTTTGTCTAGGTCCCCAGTGGTGATCCCATGGATGAGAGATCTCTGAAAGGATGTCTGTCTCTCCAGAGACCAAGAGTTGCCCTCTCCTTCCGTCTGTTCTACTGGCCTTGACCTTGCCAGATAGTGAAGAATCAGCCTTCTTTTCCATACAGAACTAATTGCACTCCCAACACAGATCCTTTAATATTGTCCTCAGGGGCCAGGCCCAGGTGAAGGTTTGTGGCTGCACCACTGGGAATCCTGCCTCCAGAGCCACTGACTAGTGGTCCACAAGAGAACTGCCTGGAGGATGCCTTGAGGGCTGGATAGAGGCCACCCACTGGCAAGGTCAGATTTTGTACACTCCTTCCAACGAGAGGTAGGCCCCAGCAAGACTGTTCCCTGTTTCTTTAAACTACTGCCTTTTGGCAATGGGACACAGGGCCTTTGAAGGGCAGGTTGACATTCAGCTTTTAGAGACTAGTTGTAATTTGTGAGGCCACTGGAGATCTTGATGGGAGATGCTGAAGAACAGGATGAGACAATTGGCATGGCCACATGGAGAAAGACCTTGATGATTTCCTTCTGAGGGTTCCTCAGACATCTAGGAATGTGGGAGCATCACTGGGTGTTCACCAAATGTTCTTAGATGCTTTTTAAAGCTGTTTTTTAAGATCAAGGAAATGGAAGACAAAACGCGTCAAATTTCCACCCAATAATTTCTGGCTGCAGCCTTCTTTGCTAATCTTTTCTAATCTCACCCTGCCCTTCACTTATAATACTGCAGGTTCTTCTTTTCATTCCTCAAATATTCTAGTCTTGTTCCCATCGCAGGGCCTTTGCACTTGCTGTTTCCTCCTCCTGAGATGCCTTTCATTCTGACACATTGCATCAAGGCAGTGCCAGCTCATATTTCAGCTCCTCAAAGATGCCATTCTGGATCACTCAATCTAAAGTAATTCTCTGCCAGCTACATTCTCCCTCATTATTCTCTTCATAATCCTTCATAATCCCACCAGCTACAATGATTTTCTCTGTTGGTTTGTTGACATTATCTGACTTCACTAACATGTAAGTTCCTTAAGAGCAGGATCCTTGTAGCTCGATGTCAATGTCACCATCCATAAGGCTCAGTTACTATGCCATTCTCCCTGCCTCTGGCTGTGGGAAAGATGACTTTCCTCTTTCACAGACAGATCAAGTTAGAGCCTGGCTCTTAGTTTGGAGCCTTAGAAGCCTTTTTGATGTAGCATCCCACAAGCTATGATTTTCCAGGGCTATTTCTGCTGAGCCTTGAGATTTATTTGTTTGTCATTTGGTGGCATTTACAGAAATTCCTTTTGGAGTTTGACCAGCTATAGCCTAATGTTGGCTCTGTATGTCTAACTAAATGATAGCTTCTTGAAATTCATGGAACTGCTCAGATGTCTTGGGCATTCTGTTTTCCAAATTATGTTCCTCAGGTGCTACTTCCTCAGGTATTACTTGGTGTCCCCCATGAAAAACAAAAAGGCAGAGGGGGACATCTGTGCAACAGACATTGTCCCATTAGTCTCTCCTCAGCACTCACAGTTCCTGTGCATGATGACTCAAGTGCTCTGTTGGAAGCAACTGCTAGTCTCAGCTTAAAGTTGTTCTTGGGGTGCCAGGCAGGGTAGTCTGAAAATGCCAGTGAGTTAGCGCCCCTGGAAGCAGCCCTCGGTTTATGATTAATGAGGGCTGTTAGCTACTCGGCATCCTCAAACCTCCTGTAAACACCTCTGAGGTGTGTTCTTCCCAGTCATCCCTAGCAAGATTGAGTACCAGCTGTCCACAGGGGTAAATCTGCTTATTAATATACCCTAGGTCAGTGTCCTGCCGTTTCCAATTTCACTTTCTGTCTCCCCTTATAGTGCTTCCTACAAATTCACCTCCCAAATGAAACTCCTTCCACTTAAATCTTTATTTCAGGATCTGCTTCTGGCACATTCTAGTGTAAGACAGCATTCTACAGCCAAACATGGCCAAATAAACTTAGAAAGAATCAAGCAAAGTCACATTATTTTCTTTTTTTTTTTCTTTTTTCCCCTGCAGGACCTCTCAGCTTCTCTAATGTGCTAATATGCATTGTGAAATTCCATTTCCTTTATTTATTTGGCCATGGAGCTCGAGGCCATGGTGTCCTTTTTCACAAGGTAATGTGTGGAATCAGTGAGCCTTAGAGAAAGACTTTTTAGGAAGCACTTATTCCGCTCCTCCACCAAAATGTATATTTGGGGACAGTTCTGTGGACTTGAAGCTTCATGTTGTCAAAGAAGTAGTTTGAATGCAATAGCACTACCTCCAGAGCCCTCCACAGATCCTCTTGGCAAAAATGGCAAGTGCAGATGCAAGCTTCTGTTCTGAAAGGAACACAGAATGAATGAGGCTTTCAAAGCCCCTTCCTTCCTAAAGTTACCCACAGTTTAATTGAGAAATTTCACTCATCTCTTCTTCTTCCCCCTTGGTCATGCTGAAGGCCACAGAATTAGAAATGAGCTGATGGGAACGGACCATATTAATGGTTAAAGAATTGAGAAGGATATTCACTAATAAGTCAGTCATCCACAGTGTGGAGGGGGAATATGGATGTGAGGGAATCATGGTGTCTCCCTCCAGCAAGAAGAGGTGGGTATCAAACTCATAGTTACAAAATGAACTAATCCCCATCTAAGAAGTGCTCTAAATGAAAGTGCAGGTTGCCAAGAGAGTATATGTCAAGAGCACTAAGAAGGCTTCCTGAAGCAAGTGGCGTTTAGAAGGAGTGAGTGATGTGAGGCAGCACTAAGGCTGGGGATGGGAAGGACTCAGACTCTCAGGGAAATGATCAGTGGGACCTGACTTCCAAAGGCTAGTTGAAAAGTGTGGAACCTTAGTCTGGTGATGTGGGCATGGCCAGATCAAGTGCATGTACATACTTTGTGAGCTGAAGTATTAAACATTCCTTAGTCTCTGTACATACCCTCATCTGCAAAGTAGGAATAACAATGGTACCAGCCTCATAGGGTTATAAGCATTAAGTGAAATTAACACATGTAAGGCTATTAGCAAATTGCCTGCTACATAGCAGATGCTCATTGAATGTTATTGTATTATTAATTTATATATTGTTTATGCTTTCTCAGTAGGAGAACCAGGATTTAAACTCAGGTCTTTCTAACTTGAGTCCCCCCTATTAATTCCTATGATGTATATCTTGGCTTGATTTTATGTAATTTCACAAAGAAGATTTTGTGGATTATTATGTAGCCCTCAAACAGCCTAAGTTTTTAAAAATATTTAGGAATTAAGTATCTACAAAAATGGTCACAGGATTTTTAGTAACAAAATGCATTCTGCAAAAGTTTATACACTATGAATCACAATTTTATTTTAAAAAATATTTAGAGTAAGACCAGATTTTTAAAAATAAAAATGGTAAAAACATTATTGTTAGATCATGGAATTGTGGGTGATTTTCAAAAAATAATCTTTAATAAAGCTTTTATGATTGTTCACTCAAAAGGTGAAAAGCCTGCTGAAGTTCCGGGTTTCCTTCTTGGCCCATTACTTAGGAATTACTCATTTCCCCATTTTTGGAAAAAAAAAAAAATACATGTGTGTAGGACCCATTTCCTACCAGGAATTGATTTTAAAAAAACTATGAATCAAGCTTGAAAAAGAGTTAAGGCTAGTTGACTGTGCTTCCGGGTCTATTTTAAAAGGAAAGGGATGCTTTTCCACTTTTAAGGGAATTCAGTGAAAAAGTACAGGGAGTGGTCCATTTCCAGTCCTGGCAAGCAGATCAATGTTCAGAGCATCTGTGGATCAACTGGCTGGCACAAAAACAGAGCGGCTAGATTAGCTTCATCACCTTACTCAGTGGCTTAGCTCAAACGCTTAAGGCATTTTTCAGAGTGCATTGGACCCAGGACTGAGTTTGGATAACAACTTAGAATTATTAAAGAAATCATATACGCACCTTGGTTTTTGTCCCAGAGAGAAAACATGGGCCCCCAAGGCCCTGTTTCCCCTTTGCAAGGTGTTAGCTGCAAACATGCCACCAGCAGACTGTGGGTTAGACCAAGCATAAAGCATTCCTCAGGCTTTTCAAGGAACACAAAAGCACATGATCCCTTTGAGATTTGAAGTCCATCTTCAAGCATCCATCCATTCTTCTTCTACCTACATACATCATCAGATCAAAATGTGCCCCAGACTGAGAGCTGAAAAATGTTTGGTAAGGAAACTGCAGCGGTATTGAGTCAGAATGTCGAGGCAGCACATGCAGCTTTAATTTGGATTAGGATGACCCAGATAAAAAAAAAAAAAAAATTGTGTAGTCTTTCCAGATCCGCCGTCCTCCCCATCCACAAAAAGGAGTAGCTGCAATTTCCCAACTTTTGTTCCCCAACAGGTAACTTTTTTAGCATCCTAAAGAGCATCCCAACGGGCAGTCTTTTATTAAATGCCTACTATGCTCATTTATTGCAAAGGTATGCCTCAAACGGGGAGAAACTGGTAATTTTTCTAGCAAGCAGACTCTTGGCAAATGTTTCTGAGGTAAATCAGGATTTATTTGAAGCTTAAGACAGAGGATGTGGGCTCCAGATGGTACTTGTATGAGTGCAAACTTTTAAGTAAAACAGGGCTGACCTCAGAGTGTAAGGAGCACGTTTTTGCAGATTATTAGACCATCCGTCACTTGAGGACATTTGAATAATGTCTTTCATAGGAAATTGGGGAAATTATGTGCCTCTTTTTGAAGGTTTCAGTTCTGAAAGAATATGCTCATGAGGCATTCATTGATTTCAGAAGGTGGACCCTCAGGGTATGTAAAAGGTGTGCTGAAATCCTAAAAAATGCATGATCCCCCTCAACAACCATGATCAATCGCTGCATTAAAATAATAAATAAATGAAAGACTATTTCCATGTGTTGGTGTAGAAAGCATATGTACAATGGCAGGCTCCAGAGATTCAGGGCAGATCTACTGAAGTTCTACTTGGAAGATCCCAAAGCATTTTGAGAGACAGATAAAACATATACCTTGAGGACTTTGAAATCAACAGTCACATCCCTGGAATGCCTGGATTTAGACTCAGAAGCACAATGTTTTTTGTGCTTTAAACATCCTTCTTTCCCTTTCCTCCTGGATGAATCTTTTTCACTTCAAGATTTTCTTGGACAAAGCCTTGTTCACCCAAGGTGTCACCTGCTTTTCTCCATGACAACCCCACTGTCATTATATGGCTGCCTCCCCACATGCCTGTGAGTACCCTGATGTCCGGGAACAAGTCTTACTCCTCTCTGTACCACATAGCACCTCTCACAGAGGCCACACAGAATACAGCCTAAGGTGGTTCTGGCTGAAATAAACTAACAAGGGAGAAAGACTTCTCCAGGACATTAATCATTAATTCATTTCTCATTTCTTTTCTTTTGTGGACCCAAAGAGACACAATGAGAGACACTTGATGATTACCTAGGAAAGTTCTGGAATAAAGCTCAGGAGTCATCTGGAAAAGTTCTTGAAAGCTAGTATTAGGCAGTAGTGCAGTCATATGGATGTATGGCATTTGGTAGTCAAACAGGTTTAAACTAAAAGTACTTACATTTGATCCAACAAAACTTACTAGGTGCCCATTGTGTTACATAGTAGACTGTGTACAGGGTGCTGGATTGAGGAAGATGAATGGGCCTGCCACTGGAGTCTCATAGTCTCCCAGCAAAAACTAAAAGGGAGGTAAATAACTAAAATATAATGTCATATGTGCTATTAATAGAGTCATAAACAAGGTACTATAGCAGAGATTCAAATAGATGTCAGCTGTTAACTATAGTCAATTTGTTGAGACTGACTGCTTTGGAATACTGTATTGAAGATTCTCCTGTCCTTGAGTTTCACTGAAAAAGGGAGCTGTGATCAATTAGTAATGTCTGCCAGAAGTGGAAGTGAGGGGATTTGTGGCTCAACTGCCATGTGTTTATCATCAGAACCTTACCTGTAGAAGAAAGGGTAACAGAGAAGACATCCAGGAGGAGTAGGCATTTGCATTCTATAGCATACCATATTCTTAAATTGAGCTAAAGAGTATTAAGAGGGTAAACTCAGGCACAATATAATTTTTAAAGAGTTTATATGAATAAATAGTGATTCATGAATCCGGGAACTCCAAACCAAAAGTGGTTCAGAAACTCCACCAAGGGAAGACAAGGGGGAAGAAGCTTTTATAGGATGAACATGGAAGTAGCGCAGAGAAAATATTTCACTGGTTACAGTTATACAGTTGCCTTATTTGATCAATCCCCGGAAAGTCTGTAGTTATATAATCCGAAGTTTGTTTGCTGCTTCTTACTGGTTGAGCTTAAGTTCTATTTTTCTCTAATATAGGCATTTTTAAGAAATAGTTCAAATTAAGTTTCACTTATGCTTGCAAATCACACAAGGTTGAGGCCTAACTGGCTTTGTCCACTCAGGTATTCTTCAGGCCTGGTTCCCATTTTAAATTTGCTTTAACAAGGGTCATGTCAAAAAAGCAGACAGTCAAGTTTAAATCCAGACTTTGCTTTCTGCAAGTTACTATGCATTTCTAAGCCTCATTGGCCACCAAAGTGAAGCGGAGGCAATAATACATCCTTATTGTGTGGATTAAATGGGAAAACACCTAGCAAAAAGCCCAGCCCTCAGAAGATGCTTAAAAAACGATAGTAATTATTGCTACAATGATTATGGACTTCCTAAACTTCCTTGGTATGATGACATCTCAGCTTTGCTTTCTGCTCACTCCAATGAGAGACTCATTTGCATTTGAAAGTGCAAGAAAATGGTTAAATTTTTATCTCATTAAAACCACAAACTCAATGGACACGACAGGAAGAGATAAGATAATGAACTGCTTTCTTTCTGGCACAGTTTAGCAACACAAAAATAATCCTCATTCCCAAAGACTCCCTTTTAAAGTACATCTTGTCTTTTTAGCAGGTAAACTCTGTGAAAGCAGGGATTATGTCTTACATGGGTTTTGTAGATCCTCAGCCACACATTGTGGGTGCTTAGTAAGTGATAAAGATCAAAATAGCCCAAGAAAATAGGATGAGTATTAAAATTATTTCATTTAGGGAATAGAAGTTGTGAAAATACCAAAGTTCAAATATTTAATGTTGGCATATTACCTAACAATTTTTTTCTCTATATAATTATTCTTCTTAAATAGCATAGATAATAGGACAAACTCATATATTTGGCACTAATATCAACCACTGAGAAATAATTCATTTTATATGCCATGCAAATAAACCCTATATTACATAGTGGTTAGATACTGGGAGATATAGATATCGAAGGTTTACCATGTGTTTGATTTCACCGAAAACTAGAACTGCATTAGATCATGCAATACTTGGCGATGATCCTTTGACATAGGTACTGTTATCTTCTAAAGGTTACAGATAACAAAACTGAGGTTTAAAGTAATTTCAAGGATTTGATGCTAGGTGCTTCTGATTCCAAAGCCCATGCTCCTTGCCCCTTATACCTGGGGTCCACAGTCCTCCAAATATGTGTGAATAATTTTAATGTTTGCAGAACATTAAATGGAAAATATCTTAAGGTTTATTATTTTAATAATTCAACAGTGTATCTTTGTATGTCTCACTATATCCATTCTGTTAATTCAGACTTTTACCTATAAGGTTTGGCTAAAGTACACCTAGGATGACTAGCAAATTATGACTATGAGGGCATCTAGTTAAATGATGACACATTATGCACACTTAATAAATGACTTTCGGAATGAATAGTCAATTGAATAAAAACATTTTGTTCAGTACATATTACTATGCAAATATCTACATTATCATTTCCAATAAGTCTGTTGTTTTCTGATGTTCTTAACCACCAAATTATTTCTCAACTCTTTCTGGAATTTAACTTATCTTTATCAGCACATTGTCAGCTCTGTGAATTTGAGCACACACTGTGTCTAAAGTCATCACTGGCCCTCTAATGATATTTTTAGAGGTGTGGATCACTTCCTTTTTTGTTAAATGGACACTACTTTGGGAAATTAGTTGATTCATATAAATGGACATACTTTTCGGCAATATAACAATAATTACTTAATTTCAAAATCTATTGTCTACCATAAAAAGTAAACTTGAGGCTGTTCTTGTGAATATCAGTGATTCCACGTAAATACAACCCACAGCTGCTTTATCAAGTTAGATACTTAAAAAATTACAGTCTGAAAACATGGAGGCAATATATATTGCCTAATTCAACACTTATTTGAGTCTATAACGTGAGTTAATAGATGTTTACACTTTTCATGAAGAAAAAATTCAGTCATTATTCCCAATTCATTCCTGATTCAAGGACAGGCATTGAAATCCCTTTGTGTATGTTCTCAGTGGGAAAAGTAGTTCTGTTCCATTGTATTTAAGTAAGTGAATGTGAATATAATGGGTATTTGGCATGCTCAGGAAATATGGTATTCTAGTTAATCCAATCTAAAGTTTCTGTACATACTATTTGTGGATGATCACGTGCCACAGGGGTTGAATGCAATACAACACCCTGAAAAACTGTTTCCTGAGGACTCTGATTTTAGTTAAGATGGAATAAACACATATCACGCAGTTTCTCCCATTGATTGCAACCAAAAACTCTGGACAAAATGCATAGAACTTTGGAGAACTCTGAAAAGTAAGCAGTAGCAAATAGATTGCAGAAGGAAACCAGAATTCTATGTACAATTGAGAGCATAATTCTCCTGGGTATTTTCCTTCCATGTCTCCCAGCCTGTGCTCAAAGGCAACATGAATGCTGAAATAGAGTTCTCAGAAGTGCTAATAGGTGATCCCTGGCTAAGTAATGTCTGCTCATTAGCATAACACGGAGCCTCCTGAGATAACATCTCCTACTGTCCCAGGAGCTGTCAGGGCCTAACTTTCTCACGTTTTCTCACTAGGAAACTATGTCCTTTTGGCTTTATGGAGGAAATGCTGTTTTAGGGAGATTGCCCTCCCCACCCCCTCAATTATGCTGTGTTGAGTGTTAGAAACAATAACTCTGATTCATGTTCAATTTATTAAGGGCTTATGATGTTCTAGGGACTGTAGTGGGGGCTTTATCTAATTTAATGCCCCTGGCAACCTGCTTCTATAGGTGTTATTAGCCAGAAAAAGAGATGCTCAGGGAAGTAAAGAAACATACTCGCAATCAACAGCTAGTAAACAGTAGAAGAAAATTGAAATCTGGCGCCGTCTGCCTCCTAACAAGTCCATGGTTGTAGTTCTCTCCATTATCATGGCTGGAAGGAACTCACCCATGGGCTAGTTTCTCAGCTGCTTCAGTCCTGAATGTACATTCTAAGCTCAAACAGCCAAACAGAAACAAGATCAATTCCCTGTCCAGCCGGCTGGAATGAAGCACCGGCATAGAATCGCTACCTGATTCTCTGTGCACTTCACACTGGAGAGTGAACTTTGAGTGCAAACACATTATTTATTTCATAAAGTGGAGCAAGGACAGCTGTGCTATTCCTCTCCTTAGGCAGATGGAGTCTTTGTTCTATTACTAAAGATGCTTCTTCGTCACAGGGCAGAGGTCTGACCGTGCCATGCCCCTGTCCAGGAGCCCTTAGAGGCTTCATGCTGAAGGCCGTGTGCTCCACTCCCACACTCTGAGATTCTGCACAGCCTCCAAGGCTTTGGGAGTCTGGAAAGGTCTCATTCTCCTCCTAAGCCTTGCTCAGTGCAAGGCACAGAGCAGCCACTCAGCCAATGCAGGTTAATTTGAAGAGATGTTAGTTTTCCTCCCTGCCTGCCCCTACCTCCCCCAGCACAAATATAAAACTATCCCAGCTTCTCAAAGCAAGTCTCTTTCATGTAAAGTAATGAAGTAGTAGAGGAAGGATACACCAACAGTGAATGCATTTGGGGAGGCAAGAGAAGAGTTATGAATACATGGTGAGGCACAGCCTGAATTCGTAAGAGCCAGGGAAATGGAAATGTGGTAACAACCTCCACCCGGTAATGGTGTTCCAGGAAGGCTTCCTGGAAGGACTTGCATGTGAACTCCCTAACCTGGTGTTCTTCAGAATGTGGGTTGTGACCCTAGGGTGAGGAAATCATTTTGGTGAGTCATAAGCAGAGTTTTCTTCGGAATGAAACTGAATAAATAGAATGGAGGCTGAGTATATTACTAGCTCACAGCATAAAATATGTTTCTTTCTGAGGGTTGTGGTCCTCAAAAGTAGGAAACATATTGCCCTATCTTTTGTCTTCTGAGAAGTTGCTCTACTTCTATGATGTAAATTCACCAGCCCCTGCTGACCATGATCTTTCATTCTGCTCAGAAGTGGAGATATGGTATCACTTTCTTGTCTTCAAAAAATCACCACTCTTCATGTTTATGTTGTGTCCAATCCTACTGGAGGGTGTTTTATTAATGAAGATAAGGGATAACACCTATGTAGACCAGTACTAGGCAATTTATACACATGATGCACATGTAATCCTCACGTCATCTTTTTCTAACCCCGTAATAACCTCACAAAGCATGGTTCATCCTTTCCATTGCACTGATGAGAACACTGAGGGACAGGATGAAGGTTATTGCTAATCACTTGCTAGGAAGTAAGTGAACTGAGATTTGTACTCCATTCTGTCTGACTCTGATGCTAGTGTACAGCCCCAATAATTATTAAGCTGAGTTTATGATGCAGCAGTATGGATTTGTAAAATCCATTAGTATTGCCCAGTAAGACTGAATAACCTTCTGTTTTCTATCTTTGGAGGCCTGTAAATTCCAAGTTATTTCTGAGAAGAATGAAAATATGCATTTTCTAAAATGTTGGTGGTATCTCAGTTCCATATCTCAGATCCAATATCCACTTCTCTTTACCTTCAGTGCCCGTCATCCTGGTCCATGCTACCACCAATCTCCTGATAGCCTAACAGCCTCCCAACTGGTCTCTTCAGTCTAGTCTGTTCTGAACTTTTTGAGGTACAAACTCTGCAGTGGGTTTTCTTTGCTCTTGCCATAAAGACCGTATTTGCCAGATGGCTGTGTGTCTCCATGGTCTGACCTCCTTTTCCTTACCAGCCTCATTTTGTATCAGGCTCTTTGCTTTTCTAATCAAGCAGGACTTCTTTCAGTTGCTCTATCATGCTTGTTCCCTTCTGCCACAGGGCCTTCACATATGCTTTTCCTTCTGTTGACATCATTCTCCAAACCAGTCCCTTGCTCCCTTCATCTGCATAATTCCTGCCCATTCATCAGATCCCATTGATTTTACCAGGTCCTGATAGAAGAGTTCCTTGTCTTCCCTGTAGACAAATAACCTATGACATGATCTCAAGGCACTCCTGAGTCTTTGCTTCATTGCGCTGTTCACTGTAATTTTACATTCATTCATGTGATTCTTTGGTTGATGTCTGTCTCCCCTCCTGAACAATGAGCTCCATAAGGGTAAAAATTGTGCATGTCTACCTTTTACTCCCAGGGTCTAGAACAGTGTTTGGCTCATAGAGCAAAGAGTAAAGCATTCAACATTGAACTTATCTGACCTCTGTAGAAGCTCCAGGTGCTCAGATTTGGCCATAAGCAAATCAGAGAAAGGAGATCAAGGGCAAATCTCCGAGGGATTAAACAGGCAGATTTAGTAGTAGGAAGAGCCTTCTAAGTATAAATGTTGATGTCTTGGAGCCCTCATATTTATGGTTTCTCCTCTATTTGGTTTGGACACAAGATATTCCTCTGTCTCCTTCGAGTACTCTCATTTTCTTTTTTAGGAGTTTAATGAAGTCTGCACCTAAAATGCTACAAACAGCTGGGGGTAGAAGGGTATCCGGTTTATGGCACTGAGAGAAATGTTCACTGTGTACAGATTGATGTGGCCATATAACTTTCTGTGTGTATAACTCCAAGGTGAATTTGCGTGGGGCTCCATTAGCCTAGTCTCAAATTTCAAGCTGCTCCCTTGGTTATGTATCTCCTAAGGGAATCTAAGGAGAGGAAGTAGAAAAAAAACAGAGATAAGACTTCTCCCCTCCATGAGCAAAGAAAGACATCTTTTCCAAGCAAGCCTCTTATCCCAGCCACCAGTAGACCCTGTTGAGAAAATACTATTAATAATAAATAGTAGTCTTCATAATCATTATTATAACAATACCCTTCACTGGACTTTTTTTTTAATGTGCTAAATATTTTGCCTGAATTTTCTTATTTAATATTCACAACCATCCTAGGAGGGGCTGCATTTACTCAGGAGTAGACTACTTAGAGAAGCCAAGCTCACAGGACCTCAAGACCACACAGGAAGCAACAGGTGGTAAGGGGATTTGAAAATAGGAGAACCATCTTTCTGTCCCCTTGCTCTTGACCACTGTTTTACTGCCCTCTTTCAGTCTTTAACGATTTCTTTAATAAATCTTTCATTTGTTGGCATTTATTGTGTGACAGGCACCGGGGATTCAAAGGAAAGTAACTTATAGATGGCCCCTTCCCTGGGGAAGTTTACCACCCTTTGGGGACAGATCACCAAAATCCTCTTCCTTGCTGACACCCATTGAGCACTTCCTGTGAACCAGGCTCTGTGCTAAGCCCTGTACCTGGGATATCTTATTTAAGCCTCAGAACTCTTATCTCCAGGTAGGTGCTAATATCACACCCTTTTTCAAGATAAGTAAATGGAGGCCTCAGGTAAAATAACTTACCCAAGGGCCCAGAACAAGGAAGCAGCTGGCTAAGATGGAGCCCCAAGTTTGTCTGGCTTTGTCAGATACCTGTACTTTCTACCACCACACTAACTTGCAGAAATGTGGAGAATGTACAAACAGAGGAACCTCCAATGCACTTTGAAAGTACAGGGCAGGATAAGCTCAACTCTGTCTGAAAGAGCCAGAAAAGCCTTCCTGTGTAGATGTTTGGGGTAAGTTTGGCCTCTACCTTCCTGTTTAAATACACTTCACAGCTGGCAAGAGGTGGAAGTGGAAGAAAATAAAAGCCAATGTGCAGACATTCCTAGAGGACATATTTGTGTTCAACATTAGAACTTTCTGATAATTATTGTAGAGTAAAAATAGAAGGGGCTGTTTGGGAAGTAGTAAGTTCTCCACCATTAGAGGTATGAAGACGGAAACTGAACTATCATGCTGAGGATACTTGAGAGATTGAGGCACAGGGTTGGTAGTTGGATTAGATCAGGGGTAACCAGTTTAGCTGTGCATATGAATGGGTGGGTGATTTGGTTAAATACCAGTTCCTAGGCTTTCCCACTAGACATTCTGGGTCAGTAGGTCAGGAAAAGATCCCAGGAATCTGCATTTGTAACAAGCTCCCCGGGTGATTCTCAAGGGCACTGTATTAGTCCTTTTTCATACTGCTGATAAAGACATACCTGAGACTGGGTAATTTATAAAGAAAAAGAGATATATGGACTCACATTTCCATGTGGCTGGGGAAGGCCTCACAACCATGGCAGAAGGCAAAAGGCACATTTTACATGGTGGCAGACAAGAGAGAATGAGAACCAAGTGAAAGGGTTTTGTATAAAACCATCAGATCTTGTGAGATTTATTTACTACCATGAGAACAGTATGGGGGATGCCATATGCCCCATGATTCAGTTATCTCCCATTGGGTTCTTCTCCACAACACATGGGAATTACAGGAGCTACAATTCAAGATGAGATTTGGGTGGGGACACAGCCAAACCATATCATACATGGTCCTTGTGGAGTCACACAGCCACAGAGGGCTAGATGACCTTTAAAATCTTTTTCAATATTGAGGTTCTCTAAACACATGTTTCCTAGGATATATTCCGTGGAATACTCTGCCTCTAACAAGAGAGACAAATTTCTATTTTTTTTTTTTTTTTTTTTTCTGAGGCAGAGTCTCGCTCTGTCACCCAGGCTGGAGTGCAATGGTGTGATCCCGGCTCAATGCAACCTCTGCCTCCTGGGTTCAAGTGATTCTCCTGCCTCAGCCTCCTGAGTAGCTGGGACTACAGGCACCTGCCACCACGCCTGGCTAATTTTTGTATTTTTAATAAAGATGGTGTTTCACCATGTTGGCCAGGCTCGTGACCTCAGGTGATCCACCTGCCTATGCCTCCCAAAGTGCTGGGATTACAGGCGTAAGCCACCGCGCCCGGCCAGATTTTGTCCTTTAAAAGCCAAATAGTGAAGACTTCAGGCTTTGTGGGGTTTTTGTAACAACCACTCAACTTACCGTTGTATTAATAGCATGAAAACAACCATAGACAATAGATAAACGAGTGGACGTGGTTGTGTTCCAGTAAAATTTTGTTTATAAAAATAAACAGTAGACCAGATTTGGCCCAGAGACCGTAGTTTGCTGACCCTTGGCCTGTGAAAATAAGTTTGTAAAAAGCTATAAATCATATCCCTTCATGAATATTCATGGTATATGTTAGCATCTTAAAGGTTTTGAAAAGACCTGATAAGTAGAGAGACTTGTTTAATTAACCCAGAATTTCTCAAATGTATTTAACCACAAAACTCTCTTAGTACATGACACTCACATCCTAACACACTTTGGGAACGACTCATTTATGTCTTATAAGTGGGCAGCATACAAACCATTTGCATAGACTGTTTTCTGAGAGGTTAGGAAGGAAATGTCTCTAAAATACATGCCTTACCCAGCTCACTGGTGCCTAAACTTGACTCATAAGAGATGGTGTCCATGGCCTAGGGTGATGTGCCCATATTAAAATGAAAACACTCACAACGTGAATGCAATTGGCAGGTTTATTCTGCAGAGGTGGTTTTGAATGCAACTGATGAAACAGAGGACACAAGAGTCATTTGGAAAGGGATGACACCATGTGGGAAAGGAAAAGCAAAAAGGAAAGTGAAAAATAAAAAGACTTACTGAGCATTTGCTGCATGCCTACCACTGGACTGAGGCCTTTATCTAGATCCATCGTTTTCAACTGGGGGGCAATTTTGCTTCCCAGGAGACACTTGGCAATGTCTGGAGACATTTCTAATTGCCATAATTGAGAGTGTAGTGTACATACAGTGTTAGGATGTGGCAAGTAGAATCCAGGGATGGCATTCAACATACTACCATGCACAAGATGCCAACCTCCCCCAGTAAATTACCCAGTCCCCAATATCAATAGTGCCACTGTTGGAAACCTTGATCTAGATTTTCTGATTATCTAGAAATGTTGAGAATAGGGCAAAGAGAAATTTAATCTTTTCTCCAGCCATCTCATAGTTAGTGATGGTTTGAACCACACTCTTAAACACTCACATTCAATTAAGCTTGGCAAAGACAAATTTCACTTCCTTAGTCATTGATAGCCCATGGCTCTAAGCGGTCCTATCCACAGCTCCTTCACATCACCATCTCCTCTTGCCACGCTGTCCCTTATCTTTTGAGGCTCCTGATATGTTAGGTACCTACCATCCAATCTTATCCATGTCTTCAAAATTTATCTCCAGTGACCACTAAAATACTCCTTAAGACTTGAACTCCATCTGCTGCCAGCCTGACCAGTTATGTTCAATTACGTTTGTGACACCAGGCAAATGACTTTAACTTAAGGGTCTTGATTTCACCATCTGTAAATGGAAATGATGACAATATGTGCCCTTTCTACCTTAATTCAATTCCACCCAAGCATAAGCCACAGGCTCAGTACTAAGCTTGGGGAGTTGGGGGATGCAAAGAATGTGAAACCTCCCAGGGAGAGTATGCTGAGGGGAGGGGAGGGGATCTTTAAGGAGGCGGCAAATTCCTTGTTTTTATAAGCCAGCCCAGCTCCAGTTTTCCAGCAGTCTCCAAGAATGCTGCAGAGTGTGAGAGTGGGCTGAAGAGGGTCTGGACAACATCACCGAAGGGCAATCATTAGCCCTGGTATTTGGCCTGGGGATAGAGGGAGCTAAGAAGTCCATGTGTGGCAGCACATTATGAAGTTGAAAATTTCTACTAGAACTGGCTCTCCAAGGGACAATCAGTAATAAACGTGATTTGGACTTGTTAGGAGACATCATCAGAACTGACTTGGTCCCCAGAACTCCAAGCTATTCTCTCTGGTGATTATGGAACATGAAGCACTTGTACTTTATTTTTATCACGGCTAAATTGAGCAATCAATTTCAGACAGTCCATGAATAAGGAGGTTGCTTCTGGGAAGATGATCCCCATAGATTATCATTAAGCACTGAAACTGATGCTTAGAAAATAAAGCAACAAGATGGCAGGAATGTTTAAAATGATCCCTCATGGAAGACTCGTCTTTCCCCTCCCTTGCTAATCTTCTGCCTGCTTTTGAGCCTGTCAGCTGTATTTCCCTCTTTCCATCCATACTGACTCTGGCTGTTCAACGATTTCATAGTGAGAGGAGAAACTCCTGGAATTGGAAATGACAAAAGAGAACCCACGATGATGATGGGACTTTCTTTTCAGAATCTCAGATCCTCGTGGAAATGAGTGATTGCTGAGCATTACGCTCTTGGTGCTCACAAATACTAGGAATTAAATCGTTGAAAAAGCATGGCCCACAAATGGCTGCTTCCCCTCTTCCCAACCATTAACAAGATAATAAATATAAATATGGTGCTAGTGTGGGTGGAGGGCGTCTGACTGGGGAACACATAGGGGTCACTGAGGCGCATGCCCAAGGAGACTCGTGGAGACTGACTGGCACATGTGAATTCGGACATGAGTTTGGTCAGTTATCTCATAGCAAAAGATGTGTCATATGTTACGGATCTGTGTGATAAGTCGTGTTTCCCTTGACTGCTGTGCTGAGTCCCACTCCTTCTTGCTTTTCCTAAGTCTTTTCTATAGTTTCTAGAAACACAATAAGGGGAATGGAAAGACATATAGTTTGAAACAGATAAAACTTGAGGTTCATATCTTGGCTGGGCCACTTATTAACTAGGTCTCAGTTTTCTTAACTGTTCAGCAAGGAAGTGTTACTTAGTTCATCGGATTCTTGTGAGAAATAAAGGAAATGATGTATGTTAAGGGCCTAGACTATACTAGGTACTCAAAAACGGTCATTGTTATTTTTTAGTCAAATAAAAGTGAAATGATACTGATGCTCTAGTGAAATCTCTCTATTAAAGATACCTAACCATATACCCCATAAAGGAGAGCTGGTCCTTATTATACCCGGTAACAAGTAACAAACAGAAGTGATTATAATTTCAACTTGTCACTTTTTCTAGGTGGAGCCTCTGACCATTCAAACTTCTTTGCAGTGCAAAAAAGAAGGCAGGAATACCTTAGTACATGGACTTACAGGGATTCAGATTTGATTATAGATAAACGATTTTTAAAAGAATTCTTGTAAACACGGGGTTAACAGCCCTCAGGAGTGCAGTTGATCTGTTTCACGTTATCATTTCTTGATTTCTTAAAACCAGTGACTCAAACTGGGCTGCCCTTTTAGCCTGGGAAATCCCTAAAGCGGAAACGGAGGGGGAAAAAGCCCTTTGTGATTTTTCAAAATGAATCACCAGTGATTAGGGCTAATTTCAATGTTGGATTCATTCAAGTATGTTACCTTGAGAAGTGGAAGCACCCTTGCCTTTCCCTTTTCCTTTCTTTGTTCGCCTCCCAGGCAGGACTCACTCACTTCCACCCACCCCTCACCTCTCACACAAAGACCTTCAGAGTTGGGAAGCTTTAGCAGCCTCCCTAGGGAAGAGTCTAGCGGAACCTGCTCACTCCAGCCCCACCCTCTAGTCTCTTCTGGCAGGTGTTAGCTGGCTAAGTTTTCCCTCTGTGCAATTTTGATGTTTTGCTTTTCCTCTCTTTCCGTAACCCCCGCCCCTCCACCATTAGCTAGGTAATCATCATTGTTCTGTGATGTTAGCAAATGCTTGGGTGGGTGAAACCTGCCCTTGTGATGAAGAGGCTCTGAGAATCCTTGGCTAATTGTGTTAAAGTCAAAGAAAGCTCTTTACACATCCATAAGTAGGCTTTAGAGCTGGAGAGAAAAACGAGGAAGAAGACATAAACAAGGGCATCCAGTGGGATTCAATTAGGCTAGGCTTCTGCAGTGGTCTGTTTGGACCACTTGGAGATGTGTTGAGGAGAAGCAGAGCTGTGATTTTCCTTCCCATCTTCCTGCTTTCCCTCTGTTCCAGGGAATAGACACAATAGTGCTTTGAGGAGGGAAAGCTAATGTTGAGACAGAATTTTTAAATTCAATACAGCATGACTCAATTCAGCCAACCATCCCTGAGCACCAGTTCTCGGAGTTACATGGCTGGTTCAGACCCTGTCCCTGCCATCCTAGGGCTGCCTCCTAGGAAGGGAGAAGGACATGAAGACATTTATGTTAAGAACACATCTGCCTGTTAATGGCCCACCTGGTGCTCAGAAAATATGAACATTCACCCCACCTGCACAAATTCTGATATAAAACCGTAGCAAGCAAACTATTATTTACTTCCTACTTTTCTTTATTCTCTCATTTTAAAATTTAGATTCATCCTAATCAATATTCTCTGGGAAATTATGGGCAGGATATATGGTTACAATGTTACAAATGCACATTAAAATAAATGAATAAGCAAGTAAACCTGTTCATCTGCGCACCCCGTACTCAAGGCACCTTATGTATTCTTAGCAGTGTCACAGGGAATCATTGTCATGTGATGCGCTGTGCATAGGTACCTGACGGAGGTCTTCCAGAGGCTGATGGAAATGGAACCAGGGAGCAGGGCAGAGGCAGAGAGAGGAAGAAACTGGAAGATGGAGGACTTCCCTGAGAGCTCTGAGCTTTCATCCTCAGGACCCCCATGGGAGTTTCCTATGGATTTCTGGTAGAGAAAAGTGCTCCAGACAAAAGTGACAGAGAGCACTAAGCTTAAAGTACTAGGGGAAGGAGTAAGGAAAGGAGTAGAAGATTCATTAATTCATTCCATAATGAGGAATGAATTCATTAATTCATTCCATATTGGAATGAATTTATATATATATATATGTGTGTATATATATATATATATATATATATATATATGAGATACATATATCCCCTATAAAGTAGGGGAACCTACTTTGTAACCACATGTCTGCCCGTCTGTTAGTTCTCTGCATGATACTGGGAGGCTATACCAGGAAGTATGATAAATGGTCTTGCTCTCAAGTTGCTTGCAGTCAAGTTAGACAGGTGACACACACACACACACACACACACACTCTCTCTCTGTCTGTCTCTCTCTCTCTCTCAGGCATCCAGAGATAAGCATTCAAAGAGAATGTATGCTTAAGGACCAAAATAGCAACACTGAGAGTTACTGTGAGTTCAGAGGAAAAACTTCTGTAGATAGCACAGGCTGAGAAAGGCCTCCCAAAAGTAGGGGGTCTTTAAAGAATGGAGCAGAACTTGGAGAGTAGAAGTAGTTCAGGCTGGAGAAACACATCAGAAGCAACAGCTGCACATGTAACCTGTAACCCCCTCACTGCAACCTTGGATTGGACCAATCACAGCTTCTAATTCCAGTTCTCAACCCAGTGTCCTGAATGGATACTAAAGGGTCTGTGAATTCATAGACAGGCAAGCGTTTTGTGAATTCACATGTGTATTTTTTCTGGGGAGAGTATTTCTAGTTTTCATCAGATCCTCCATAGAGCGACTCAAAATCACTTAGGAGTTTTTGTGAGTTTATTCCAATTTATGTCTTTATTATCACAAGCATCCATTGTGTTGTTTCTTTACATCGCACTTTTTTTTCATTACAAGGAGAATCCAGTTTTCACAAACCTGAAGGGAAATAAAATTTCTCACAGTGATTAGATTAGCGCCCAAGGCCACTTAGTGGAACCAGGCCTCCCTGGCAAGGTCAAGCTCTAACGCTCATCCATGCTCATAACCAGGGATTCTCTGCTTAGTCAAGTTTCCCACGGAGAGAATCAACATACGTCCTGACTCAGTCTCACCTCCCCTGTTAGGGCTTCTTATATTCTCAGCTCGGTGAAACTCCACTCCAAGTATTTTTTCTTGTCACTGACCATGACTTGAATGTTAATTTTTTCCCTTTGACAACTGCCTTTGTTAAACATCATGCTCTACTCAGCATAGCCCATCCTTTGGAACCTGAAGAAAGTAAGCATGCTTTAAATACTTTCAGCCCAGCCCATGTCTTTAGCATGATATTTCATTACAGTGGCAACACACAAACCGTACGTTCAAAAATGACATCTCTATTTTAAAATCAGTATTTTTATGAACCTGCTTGCAAATCCACTGCTTATACATGATTTTTAAATGGATTACTCTTCTTTTTCTATTTATTATTCAAAAGTAGGGAGAAGATGATAACCAAGCCTTATGTTTTCATTTCCTAATTTCATTCAACTCATGGCCAATCTTGTTTCCTATTAGCACCTCCCACGTACTGTCCAAACCCAGATTATTTTGAAGCAAATGTTACGTATCATATAATTTGCCCTTAACTGTTTCAGCATTATACAAGATTTTAAGTAGATTTTGTTATTAATAGTATGGGCCACTTGCCAGGTCATGGAAAAGTCTTGTGACAGTGGCATGTGAAAGAGTTTGTGTAAACAGGGCCCTACTTATTTCCCTAAAACAGTTCTGTTTGGTAATTTCTATGGGTTAAAAATCTCTTTGCTAATAACGTCTGCTATACTTTTAAGAATCACTGGTGCTGTAAATTACAGTTTTAGTCAAGTCCATTCAGTGCAATTAAGTAAGTAAAGTCAGTTCTGCTATAAGACTTGTTTTGAAATCATGAATTTGTTCCAACGGTATTGATATATTAGGGAACAATTTGAACATAACTGGATTTCACGTTCGCTTATACACAATTTCATCCTCTAGAAACACTAGATGAATGCAGAAAACTGCACCCAGCCGAACTGCACCTGATAGGAATACACAAAATGCATACACCTCCACCATCTGTCATCTATCTCAGTCCACCACGTTGTCATGAGCCACACCATGCACATCCGGTGCTGCAACTTTCTTTCTGATTCTAGATAACCCCCTCCCACCACTTCACAATAGCTCAAAAGCAGCAACCCTTTCCACTTTGACTTCCACAGGCAGATACCAAGTCTTTGACAAGGAAAAGTGCAATATTTATTGTATCTATGCATGTCTTAACCATTTAACATGGGTTAAACTGTGCTACCATTTTTTGTTGTTGTTGTTAATTCCTATTTGTTTTGTTATTTATTTATTTATTTATTTATTTATTTATTTATTTATCCGTCTCACTCTGTCGTCCAGGCTGGAGTGCAGTGGCGCTATCTCGGCTCACTGCAAGCTCCGCCTCCCGGGTTCACGCCATTCTCCTGCCTCAGCCTCCCGAGTAGCTGGGACTATAGGCTCCTGCAACCACGCCCGGATAATTTTTTGTATTTTTTTTTTAGTAGAGACAGGGTTTCACCATGTTAGCCAGGACGGTCTCAATCTCCTGACCTCGTGATCTGCCCGCCTTGGCCTCCCGAAGCGCTGGGATTACAGGCGTGAGCCACCGCACCCGGCCTGTTTTGTTTTTTGATGTGTCATTGACAAGTTTTTGAGTTTTGTGCCCTCAAACCTAGGGTTTCTCAACCTCAGCAATGCTGATGTTTTGGGCTGGATAATTCTTTGCTGGAGGAGCGGGGTGGGGCTGTCCTGTGCATTGTAGGATGTTTAGCAACCACCCTGGCCGGCATCTATCCACTAGATGCTAGTAGCCCTGATTCCTCTACTCCCCAGTGTAGCACCCCAAAGTGATTATAGACATTGCCAAATATAGCCTGAGGAGAGAGAGAAAGTCATGGAGGATTGTGAGTGGTTGAGAACCACTGCCATACCCCATCTCTCATGATACCTGTGGTGCTTTGCCTAGCATGATGATTTTTACAAATGCATGTATCTTGTTATAGCAGAGTTAATTATACATATTATGTGAGTGCCTCTGCATGAGTCTTCATATTAATATTATCTACAGTGTGCTATCAGATTCCACGCACTTTGCATTGAGCTCAAAATGTAAATCCCTGAATTAAGGGACTCATTGACCTCCAGTAACATCTTTACTTTCAAAGTACGTAGACCTTGGACCATATAAAAACTTATAACAAAAATAATATTAGTAACAATAGCTATCATTTATTGGGTCCTTCCTAAGAGCCAAGCACTATGCTGCAAGCATCTATATTCAGTGTTGCACTTAACCTTTACAAGAGTCCATTCTGGAAGCCACTATCTGTCACCCCCACTCCTTACCAGGAGAGAATTCTCAGAAGGAAAACTGTGTCCCTGAAGAGTGGAGTGACTTGCCTGAGGTCAGCCATCTAGCATGAGAACAAGAGGCATCAAGGTAGAGTGTCTCTACTTGTGAAGTCAACATTGTCATGCCTCTGGAGCCTCCTTGCTTATGGATATCAACAACTATTTACTGAACGCCTACTTCTTTTATCAAAGTAGTGACTGTAACACTAATAATACAGCTCATAGCCAAAAAGCCAAGATGCTCAACCAAAGGGGCTGAGCTCAGTAAAAATTATCTCACATTACTACACTGAAATCGTATGCTAACACTAAAAATATGGTTGTAGAAAAAAAGAACTAATTATATGGAAATATGTTCATGCTTTATTTATCCAACAGTCTGTGTATCTATTTTTACAAAGAAAAATACTAGAAGGTTTTATCTCAAATCAGGAAGCACTATTATCTCAGCATGCTAGGATTACTAATGATTTTCTACCTCTTCATTTTGCTTAACCATATTTTTGAAATGTTTAGCCATGCATATGTATTACTTATATATATATATTTTAAAGACACATGTTTTTAAAGAGAGAATTAAAGCTCAAGATAGCACAAGAGATAATAAAAGAAGAACTAGACATTTAATGAGTTCAAGTTGGATTACATTCTAGAATACAGAAAGAACTTGCAGATGTGATTACAAAACCACTGTCAGCAATCTTAGAGAAATCAGAGACTGGGAGCAAGGCCAGGGAATTGGAGACAGGAATATGTTATTCCAGTTTTCAAACATGAGAAAAATGTGGATTCTGGATACTATAAGGCAGTGTATCTAGCATTCATAATCTTATTATTATATACATTTTATGAACATTTAGGAAAATGAGTTCAGCCAGAGATGGCTGGGAGCGTGCAGAGGTTCAAGTCATCCTGGGATAACTTTATTTCCTCTTTTAGTAGTTTATTTTTGATAGATCAATAAAATATTCCAGACAGCATGCACTTTAATTCCAGCAAGAGCATTTGATAAACAGATATGTGCTTTTCCTTTTGGAAAGCGTGGGCTAGATCATAATTTGATGAGTTGGATTCACAGCTAACTGAATTATTAATAATTACTACCAATGACTGCAAACTGTCTGAACCAGGTACTGCACTAAGCCTTTTGCATACACCACCTTGCCAGATGGGTGCCATTGTTATTCCTACCTTTGTAGATGGATAAACGGAGGCTTGAAGAGACTGAGTCATATTCTTGAAGACCCAAAGCATGTAAATAAAAGAGTTAGGATTCATGCGTTTAACTACACTACCCTTTTTGCCTTTCTAATAAATAAATAGGGATTGAACTGATGGCTCTAATTGAAGACCACAGGTCTTCATCCCATGGAATGTGTTGATTAATGCCTTGGAAGAGAAGGTAGAACTGATATTTGTCAGATTGGCAGATGACATACAGCTAGGAGATGGGCTGTCCCTCTCTTGAATTCCACTCCGTTTCCTTTGATTAAAGGAATGGACTTCCCGACTGGAGGGGCTGGGTCAGAGTGCTGGAAGGAGGCCTGGTCAGGGCAGGGGTAGAAAACAAACTCCAATCTTTTTCTTCCAAAAATATAATCTCTAAGGTTACCATGAGGTTTGGCCTTTTCAGTACTTTCCATGGACATTTTGCCTGAATAAGAAAGAGGCCTTTGGCCCATTTATTTCACTAGTTCTTTCAGCTGCAAACAAATCTTTGGCCAAAGGAAAAAAATCTTTCTGGCTCTAAAAATAAAGGATTTCTCTCTTTTTAAAACTTTTTCCCAAAATTATTTGTTATGGAAGGTGGAAGGAATAAAAGAGGAAAAGAGAGAGAAAAGAAGAGGAGGGGGTTAAAAAAAAAACAAGTCAGGGAGAGAATGAGGAAAAGGAAAAAGAGTCAAAGGAAGAAAGAAAGGAGAGAGAAAGAATGAGAAAAAGAAACTTCTTCCTTGTGTAGTATAATCAAATTCCTCTTTAAGGCAGCAGGGCAAAATTAAAGGGGTTGCAGTTTCCCCAGCTGTTTGGTCTGGGATGCAGTATAAACAAGTCTGCCCCTCATCTGGCCCCCAGGAGGCTGGAACCTCAGCAGAGCCTGAACCCCAGGCTGCCAAACCACCATGAATTCTCTGGAGGAGTCCCCTGCTTGCTGAATCAGCAGGAGCAACCAGGACAACTTGACTGTTTCCCATTTTAATTCTTCTGAGTGCCAATAGCATAGTATGCAGGTGAAGGGTGATGTCCTAGAACAATGAAGGTCAGCTCCGATTTGGAAATTGGAACACTGCTCTCAGATCCTTCCTGACTCTGCAGAGCTTGAGTTTGCAGCAAGATTATTCTTAGCTGGTGTTAGAAATGTGCACAATGGGGATTTGGCCAAGCTTATAATCCTGGACGTGTGCTCTATTGGACTTAACTTTATTTTCTTCTTTGTCAATAATACATCCTGGCATGTTTGCATCAACTGAATGCTCTACAGTTATTTTTAAACAATGATAGAGACTATAGAGCACTTACTTGGGACGAAAAGATGCCTGCAATATATTGGTTTCCAGAGCACACGTGTAATATGACACAGTTAATATCAGTCATCTCTGGTTGGGAAAATTGTAGGTGGTTTTTAAATTTTATGTTTTTCTGTATTGTTTGCACTTTCTTTTTCTTTTTTTTTTTACTAATCATAGCTAATGTGTATAGAGGGCTTTCTGTGTGTTGGGTGTCATGCCAAGTATTTCATGTGAATCATGTCATTGGATCCTTGCAAGAGACATATGAGGTAGGTATTATTATCGTACTCTTTTACTGCTGAGGCAACATACTTAAGTCCCTTGCTCAAAGTTATGCAGACTGAAAATGCCAGAAGGTAAGACTCAAACCCAAAACCCACACCAAAGCCACCATATGAGGATTTTTCTCAAAAAACAATAAATGATTTAAAGGTAAGTGTATCCTGATAATTGTTTAAACCAGTTTTCAAACAAAATGCAGCTATTTAAAATGAGCTGGTTGACTCATAGTTAATGATATGCACAATGTTCCTGATCCTTGATTATGTAGAAAAGTAGGCTACAGGGATCATTCTGTTGTATGTGTCTGTGTGCCTGTGTATGCCTCTAAACATAAAAGTATGAATTCTAATATGTTAAGAACTATTCTTTCAATGTTGGAATAAAGATAATTTTAGACTCTTATGATTTATAGTGTTTGTGAAATTTCTATAATAGTGAGTGCTACATTTAGAGTAAGGAAACACAAAGGACAGAAGGTAGTCCACCTGCCTTTCTGACACCCCAGCGTAGCTACTAAGACCCCGCCTTTCAAGAGAGCTTCTTGAATAATAGCTTGCCCTTTCCTTTTCTCTCTCCTGGGACCTGCCACTCCATGGGCTCTAGCCTTCTTTGGCAAGAACTTGGGCAGGTGCCTTAGAGACAAGGAACAGAATCCATGACATGCACGGAGTTGGCAGAGCCCTGAAAGATAAGCCTGCCTCCATAGTTTCACATCTCCCTTTTGTTTGTCTGCACTTCGTGGTGGTTCACAGAGGCCAAGGCCTGGCTTGTCGAATAGGGCTTGTTAGAGATAAAGACTCTTGAATCCCAGGGCTTAGGATGGAGGGTGTGGCCACTGGACAACTGGAAATTTAAAAATCATGTCATAATTTCTGCATAGGCTTCCATGAATAGCAACTGAATAATTTCTCTAACATCTGAAGGAGAGGCCATCTATCAGGGAAGGGGATTTAATGTGAACCAAGTGACCTGCACTTACATAGGCTGTGCCCTTTGGTGAAAATGCATTCATTCATTTAAGAAATATTTATTGAATGCCTACTATATGTAGAATACTGTTCCAGGTGCTTGGGAGGCAGGAGGCAACAAAACTAAGTCACTGGGATACCTATGTTATATAGCCCTTCTACCATCTGTCTCCTTAAAGGACACCTACTCATGCTTTGAGACCCAGAATTTTAGATCTAACCTGGAGACTTCCATGATTGCCTGAAGGAAAAGGGTTAGGCACACTTTTCTTAGATTCCATGGTTTTGTTTGGCTATATATATATATATATATATATATATATATAATCACCTTTGTTCATAGTAATATAACCATTTGTTTATGTGTCTTTTTCTCCAAGACCATGGTCTTGACACATGGCTTGAAATACAGTTTTAAACACTCAACTAGCTCTGTAACACTGGGTCAGTTATTTAACTTCCATGAGACCCAATTTTTTCATCTGTATTATAGAGATATTAATATCTACCTCACAAGTATGTTGCGAGATTTACAAGACAAATGAAAACCTGTTCATACAGAAACAGTAATATGTTAAACAGTGAATATTTAAAGCACCTTATTCCTAAGAATACCAAATGAAAGCCAAATGTCTTTCATCTAATGAATGGACCATTGAACTGTGCTATATCCATTCTACAGATACTACTAAACAATAAAAAAATTGACACATTCAACAACATGGATGAACATCAATATATTATGTTAAGTCTACATACAGTGGGATTCCATTTGTGTGACATTCCTACAAAGGTAAAACATAGGAACAGAAGAGATGTGGCTGACTAATAATGAGCAAAAAGGAATTTTTTGAGATGATGGAACTTTTCCTTATCTTAATTATGATGGTAGTTACACAACTGTATGCATTTTTCCTTACTCATAGAACTGTACATTAAAGAACTGTGTTGGATATGTTGGGTGGATGAATAGAAGGAAGAAAGCAAGGAAGAAAAGATGTGCAACTTGAAACTTCAGGGGATTTAATGTCTCTGAACCTTTTACCAATAGGAAATGAAAACCAATGAATAGATTCTCCAACCATATACATGACCTCTCAGAAGACATGGTCCCACAAGAACAATTGATCTCACTTGATACCAAGAGTCAGCTAACTCAGTGATGCACCCTCCTGTTTGATCTTGTTCCTTCCTTGCACATTCAATTTTTTACTCACTTCTGCTTCTTGGCATGGTATTCCCTAATAAAATAGCATAAAAGTATTTAAAGTATTTGCCCCATGCTTTGCTTTGCAAAGAACTTAGAAAAAGGCCCTCTGCATGGCTATGTAACTGGGTTCTTGCCAGTAGAAATGGGGGCAGAAACTATATGTGTGGTTTTGGATTCTGGGCCTTCAACCTGTAGACATACTCTCCTTCATACTTCCTCTCCCCCTTCCTGTGAGCTGTAACCAACTTCCTCTCCCTCTTCCTGTGAGCTGGGTAATAGGACCCAGACTTAAACATGCAGACAAACCCAGCCACTTAAGAGATGGCGGAATAACAGTATGGAGGGAACTTTGGCTCCTGGAGGATCTTGTGGAAAAGAGACCCTCCCAACTTGGATGACAGTTCATCTCAGGACTCTACATAAGAAATAAATATCCATATTATTTAAGCCAGTGTTTTTAGGGGTCTCTTTATTCTAGCAGCATAATTTTACCTAAACTGAAACATGTGATCTTATACTTTATCATTGAAATTGCAACAATTTTAGGGATGAAAGGGGTTATATTAATAACGCTGGTAAAGAAAAGATAAATACGGTAGACATCCTAATTACCCTGATGCAATCTTTACACATTACATGAATGTACAAAATATCACATGTATCCCCCAAATATGTACACCTATTAGGTACAAAAAAATGCAAATGTTAAAAAGAAATAATGCTGAGACAATAGGAGTAAATTAGTCTCCCTATCTAAAAGCAACCTCAAACTTCTTCTAAGAAGATATTTTACCTGGTTTTGTACTTACTACCAGAATTGGGAGGAAGGATGGAGAGTAACACTAACATTAATAGCAGCTAACCAAGTGGGGTTGTTGGCCAGAAAGTTACTAGTGTTTGTATACAGAGGGTTTATAGGAATTTCCATTCCCAGGAGATACGCATGTGGCCATTGGTAGCCCTGAAGATCCATGTACATTGGAATCCTAGATAAGCCTAAAAGGATTTCTAACCTGTCTGGCAAAATGTTAAGAGTAAGAGGAACCAAGGATACCTTCATTTAGATTTGGGTGGAGAGGAACCTGTAAAGTAGGTCTTGAGACAACATTCACAGGTAGACAGATATGAAGCAGTCCATGGCCCAGTATCACACCTTGGAGTTGAAGTCCTACAGCCCATTTCAGACCATCTTTGAGACATGGTGGCCCCAGAGTGTTGCATTAGGGGCCAGTTGACAAAGTGCTGCATTGAGCTTGAAAGATATGTGTGTTCCTACAGCTAGAAATTGACTAAATGAAAATGGCAGATAATCTAGAAAACCCTAGTGCCCCATTGGTAACTGCAGAGATGGCAGTTTGGTGAACCTCAGAGCTCAGTTCTACACCAGTTTCTCCTCTTTCCTTCCTTTCTCCCTAGATGGTCGCACACATGTCCATCAGAAACATACATTACTAACTTAATGAAACAAGTTTTCTCTTTAAAGATGCTAAACATGCCACCAGAAAAATCAAGCCATTAGATAAACATAGAAAAATAGTAATAGTTAAGAATACATTTTTTAAAATTTTCACAGCTCTGTGCTTGTGAAATTATTTCCATTACTTAAAAATAGTGGAATGGCTTTTGAATCTTCTTTATGAGGACTAAACACTTATCCACACAAGTTTCCTTCCATTGCAAACCCTGCTGATGAGAAAATTAGGATTATCGTTAAACCCACATGCTCAATTTGACCTTAAATCTATTAATAGTATTTTTGTTCTGTTTTCCACTCTCTTTCCTACTTCTACCCCATCTCATCACTACATGATGCAATGTAGTCTGAGATAGGCCCATATCAAGAAAGTTAAATTTTAGATAGACTAGTAGCTACAGAAAAGGCTATCTATAGGGCCACATTATTAAAGTTACTAAGCAGTTAGTTGGAGAGAGGAAATGTTAGCATTCAGAAGCAAGAAATTTTAAAATCATACTTTGCCAAATAAAACTGTTTCCTTGGAGCTAAATAAATATTCTCCCAAGGACAGACCTGAGGACTCAGACAGCTGCATCTATTTATGGTTTCCCCTGTGTTTCCCTCTCTCCTCCAAATCCAATCAGCTGTACAGAAAGCAATGAGGGTTCCTTTATTAAGCCTCCCTATTCCCAGCAAGGGACAGAAGTAGTGAAACAGAGAGTCAGCTGCCATTGAAATGTTCCAGCCATCTGCTTCTTCCTTATTTTTCCCCTTTTCTGTACACATTTAAATGTTCTTCCTTGTTTATCTATTTGTAGGGAGCAGATGGAATCATCATCATCATCACCATATTACATTTACTGAACACCTACCATGTCCTAAGTACCATGTTAGTAACTTCCTATAAATTATCTCATGTAATCTTCACAAAATTAATAATGTATTATTGCCCCATTTTACTGATGGTGAAACTGAGGCTTAGGAACTTTAAGAGACTTGACAAAGGCTACACAATTATAAGTGGGATCTTCTAACCTTAAGCCTCTCTCTTTTGAAAGAAATTAGGGCTACAGTGATAAATCTTCACAAAAATTATAAAGTAGGTAAAAGTATTTTTAGCACTCTTTCAATACCCTCTTTTCAAGCCATGTCAACACTCTACTGCCCTCTACCACCTTTCCCCAAACTGCCAAGGATCCAACAGTTCCAAAAGTATGCTTTCTTAGTGGTGTTTGCATTAGAGTATGAGTTTCTTAAAAAACAAAGTTGAAAGCTCCAAATAAATAACCTCTAAAGGCTGAGATTCAGTCCATGCCAACAAGTGACAGGGAGGGTCTTTGTAGGTTGCTGGACCTCCCCAAGGCTTCTTTGGTGACTCCCGGTAGATAGCTGCTATTCTCAAAATTTTAACAACCCTGCACCCTTAGCAATGTCAAGTTTACACATAAGATTTCTGAAAATAGGCTCCACATCAAACTTACCAGTTCATCAAAACCAGAACAACAATGAACATCCCTTAAGACCACTGCTATGATTCCACAGTATTTTGAAGGGAGTGGCAAAGGCAGTTTTTTTTTCAGTAGGGTAGAAAAATTCAGTTCCCTGACTTTGTTATGATTCAGTGAACAAGGTGGTGGTTTTCTAGCAAATAAAAATGTATTCTTTGGAAACTCTTCTTCCTCGGGTCCCTGGGACATGCCCTCAATCTGCTGTTGAAAATCTAAAGCATTCCAGTTGGCAGAACAATAGACTTTTCTCTTGGTGGACTACTGTGAGTTGAGTTTGGACAACGATTGTTCTGTTTCCAGAAAGTCACTGGGGAGTGGGGAAGAGGGGACTTGGAAACTCAGCCAGGTGTTAGACACCTCCTCAGGGGGTCCTTTTCTGCCAGGACCCGAAATCCCAGCCCTGAAACAGACCCTGCTGACTTTCCCTAAAGTTTTGATTTTATTAAAGAGCCAGAGGCAAGGGATTTTTTTTTTCCATGCACAGTCCTTCAGCTCTGGAATTCTGGATCTGACCTCCGGGTTTGAGAGAACTTGAATACATCAACCTCTAAGACACGATGTAGCAATAAAGTGCTCAGTTGTTTTTCTTTCCATAGCCTTTTCTCATTTCCAGGGAGAGAGGTTGAATTAGAGGGGCATTTGGGATGTTACTGGGCTTACAAGCAGGTTGTGGAAAACAATATCACCCTAGGGGTTTTTCTATGATAGGTAAATTTTTCTCCTTCACTAAATGAATAATTAATGTTGTTTTAATATGGAACTGGCCCTTAATGCAGACAATTTCTATGCATGAGTGCCCCCTTTTTCTCTCAAACTAGCTGGGTTTTAAATTATTTTTTTGAAACCCACTAGAAGGACGGTATAAAATATGTAAACATTTGGGTGGTCTGTTGATATTCACAGACCACATTTGAAATTAACTAATTTGCCTTTTATGAGAAACAGACTTTAGTGCTATTCAAAAAGCTGGAGTTTTGAAATTAAGTAGCTCAAGTTGCCTTTGCCTATTCTCCAACTTGCTTAGGTTGTTGTTTTAATGGCAGCATTTACTAATGAAGGGAAGGAAGTTGCCAGAACTCAGAACCATGACAGGCCTCCTATATAAAGAGAATTTCAACCACAAGGAGTGGATAGGTAATTAACCATATATTTGACTCCAGGTTTTTAAAACATAGTTATTCTCTCTCTTTATCTAGAGTAATGGTTCACCTATCTCTTGCCCTGGGAGGCTGACACCTGTAGACTGCATCTCAGGCACTCCTTGGCCAGCTAGCTTCAAGTTGAGTTCAGCTAGAAAACAACCCTGACAAGGAAGTGAGAAGGTGGGAGAGACAAGTTGGAAGATTTCTGCCTTCCTTCCTCAAATTCTGAAACAATACTTCCTCCCCTATCTTCAGCCCAAGGGATGCTCATGACTGCTTAGGTTTGTCAGTCTCTGGGTGCCTCGCTACCTCCTGTGTGTTTCCTAAGCCACACCCTTACCTCCATTCATTAAAAAATCACTACTTCAACCAACTTACGGGGTAGTGATGCATCCTGTTGACTGCCGGGATCCAAAAAAACACTCAACTGGCTTTTTTCCAAGAAGCCTAAGCAATACTAGGAATTGGCCTTTTTATGATGACCCCAGAGTTGGATCAGTAATAATAGCACTGGGAGTTAACAGTTACTGAGTGCCTGCCATGTTCCCACGCAGTATGCTAAGCAATGTATGGGAAGAATCTCAGGAAGTAGAGGCTGAACAAGGTTCTTAAAATAATGGGCTATAGGGAGCAGAAACCATTTAAAGGGCACTGACAGCCAAAGACTGTTTATGTCCAAGGGAAGGACTCTTGAGTAATATGGTAATACTCTTTTGAGTAATATAGTATGGAGACTAATAAAATAAAAGTAATACTAAAGGATCCTTTAAGGGGACTGGGTAAATGTGAACGAGAGGACTATTTTAGCAAAAATTCTTTCACTTAATACTTGCTACGAATTTACCATTAGCTCTCATTCCATCTAGTAGTAATGCCAGCACTATTCAGCCCCACCACTTCACCTGGTGAAGACATTAGTGTTGGAGCAATGGTATTTTTGTTTTATTGAGATAAGATATAATTCACATGCCATAAAATTTACCCTTTTAAATACAGGTTCAGTGGTTTTTAGAATATTCACCGAATTGTGCAACTGTCACCACTATTGAATTCTAGAACGTTTTCATCATCCCAAAGAGCAACTCCATACCCATTAACCATTACTCTTCATTCCCTCTCCTCCCAGCCCCTCGCAATCACTATTTCCTGTTTCTATGGATTAGCCTAGTCTAACATTTCATATAAGTGGACAAAGAATACGTAGCCTTTTGTGACTGGCTACTTTCATATAGCATAATGTTTTCAAGGTTCAAGCATGTTATAGATTCAGTACTTCATTCCTTTTAATGGTTGAACAATATTCCATTCTATAAATATGCCATAATTCATCAATTGATGGACATTTGCATTGTTTTACCTTTTGGCTATTGTGACTAATGCTGTTATGTACATTCATACATAATAGTTTTTTCCATTCTCTTCGGAACCAAGACTGCCCAGCATCTTTTAGGGGCACAATTCCTCCTTCATACTGTGGAAATCATGGTCAGTTCCTTTGGTTCAGATGTGCTTGATTTCAACTATTGGCCCCAGGGGTGGTCATGTGACCCAGACTAGCCAATGAAAGTATTTGATTCCCATGACTGTGGTGATTGGCTCATTGTTAGGGGTGCGTTTCAAGATGAGCCAATCAGTGTCCTGTGCTGGATGGATGCGGCTGCATAGACACAGGTAGAGGGTGAGCTCTTTCTGTGTGGTAGCTAACTATGTCCAATGCAAGCATTCCCTGCCAGGAAGCGGGTCTGCTGAAAAGATGGAGAGCACTTATGACATCATTTGAATGCCAGAGTCCAGAGAGAACAAGGTAGAGCACTTATGACATTTGAATGCCAGAATCCAGGTGGGACTCGTTAGACCTGTTGAGCTTGGACTTCCTTCTGAGTAATGGGAGTCAGTGACAAGTATATGGGACTAAAAGATTTACTATTTGCTTGTTTCTCCTCCTATCCTAACTTCTTGAGAAATCTACAGGCACACATAATGGTATCTCCACACTACCATCGGCAAAGCAGCAGAACCTTGGTTATATGCCCCTTGGGGGCTGGGCCTGGGAGAGGGATTCTCCTAGAGAATCTCTCAGGGCTGCTTTGGGTTCTTTGGAGAGGCATTTGCTTATGAACTTCCCTTCTCTGGGATATTCTATATACTAACAGTCAAATTGCTTTAAATTATGTATTCTAGAAGGCAGAGAAAACAACTCCTCTGACCCCATCCTAGCCTCTTTCACTTTCTCTTGAAATTCTTTTTCTTTCTTCTTTCCCTTTACCAGCAATAATTTTTCAAAATGGCAAATTCTGGTAAGTTTTAGGTAGTGTCTGGTCATTGTTTTGGTAGTGGTGGTGGTGGTACTGGTACTGGTATGTATATGTTTCTCTGTATCTTATTTGATGTTCTTGATTCTTCAAAGTCAATTAAAATAAGTTTCATTTCAGAAAAATTGAACCCATAACCTAACATCTATCACGGATGCCATACTTCCTGTCTAGGGCATGTGTACTTCTGATGATACCCTGAGTTTAAGAATACGTAAAGTCAATATAAATATGGCACATCTTTACTGGATGCATTTAGGAGGAAATTATATACAAATTAAAATGAAAGCATGGAGGAGAATGCAAAATTCTTATGAATTTTCAAAATCAGATGGGAGATATTAGATGTTGCCTTTTCAATGAATTACTTTATGGAATTCTAGGTTTCCTGAAGTGATAACAAGAATAACTGGTATTGATCCAGTCCTTACTATGTGCCAGACATTATCTAATTTCATCATCACAACTGCCCTATAATCTAGTTGTTATGATTTTTATTTTATAGATGAGGAAACTGAGGTTCAAAGAAATCAGATAACTTACTCAAGATCGCACAGCTAGTAAGTGGTAGAGTGTTGACTTTAATCGTGTTATGTGTGATGTCAAAATCTTCTTAGTCACAATACTAAGTTGCCTCTCTGTATATGCAACTTTTATTTTTACTTTATGTATTTCTATGGGCTCATTACTTTAAAAAATGAAGCTATATAGTATTATACAAAATAGAGAAAGATGCAGGGCGTGGTGGCTCACGCCTATAATCCCAGCACTTTGGGAGGCCGAGCCGGGCAGGTCATCTGAGGTCGGGAGTTCCAGACCAGCCTGACCAACATGGAGAAACCCCGTCTCTACTAAAAATACAAAATTAGCCAGCCATGAAGGCGCATGCCTGTAATCCCAGCTACTTGGGAGGCTGAGGCTGGAGAATCACTTGAACCCGGGAGGCAGAGGTTGCAGCGAGCTGAGATCACACCATTGCACTCCAGCCTGGGCAACAAGAGTGAAACTCCATCTCGAAAAAAAAAAAAAAAAAAAAAGAGAAAGAAAAGTTTCCACCCCCCTCCACTCTTTCTCTTTTAGTTTGTTTCTACTACTTTCTTGTGTATCATCCTGACAGTAGCCTCTGTGGACCTTGACCCAGCTTTTCAAAGTCTGGACTCAATCTCTGTGCCATACTGCTGAGTTGTTGGAAAAGCCAAGAAGCACTTACATAAATTTTGCCAAGAGAACAATCTGCCCAATATTGAATTTAGAACCTATTTAAATCAAATTCCTACCGGGTGCATCTGTTCAATCCCTTTGTCAGAGTATAATTTTTAAAAAGTTAGAAACATGATCCTCTCACATATATGGTGAGCACATGTCAAGGATTTCTTTCACTCAGTAGCAAGGAAGAGAGGACACAGCAGGATGACAAAGCTGGTTTAAAGGAGGATATAAAAAACTGATATATATTTAGTCAGTTAAAAATCCTGGAACAAGATTGCAAATTTAGATGCAAAATTGGTTAATTTCCTTTAAGGCAAAAAAAGAAAAAGAAAAAGAGTAACCTGTAGGGCTATCTTTCCTTCTGGATAAAAGTGACTTACATCTCTAGAGAACAAAAGTCATTTGCAATTACCAGCCTTCAACCAGTTAAAGTCTAACTTTACAGAGTCTGAGCTGTAATTAATAGTCAATTTTAAGGGAACCTTCCCTTCCTTTAGAGCAGCTGTCCAACAGAACTTTCTGCAATGACAGAAATGTTCTCTAGCTGTGCTTCCTAATGTGATAGCCACCAGCTTCATGTAGGCATTGAGCCCTTGATGTGTGGCTAGAATGACTGAGGAACTAAATTAATTTTATTTAATTTTAATTAATTCAGGTTTAAAGAGCCACAAATGACTAGTGGCTACCATAATGAACAGCGCAGCCTGAGAGAGTCATATGACCCTTATGTGGCTTGTTAGAATAGTTAGTATGACTTTGAAAGGCTCACAGTAATCTTTCTGCCTGATTTCCAAGTTTAGGGGCCTTTTCCTGACACCTTTTGCTCTCCTACAGTTTCTTCCATCAACCCTTATTTTTCTTTGCTGTGAGGACCAGGAAGGAACCAATCTGTTTAAAAACTGTTGCCCACTGGTGGCTCCTTGCCAGGTCTGAGATAACACTGATGGTCCCTCTGAGGGCTGAGGACGCATTCCCCGGGTACTGCAATCAGAGCAGACGCATGTGCAGCTGTGGATGGAGGGAGCTGACGTGTTCTCTCCGGGAGCAGAGGAGCAAATGTCACGAGAAAAGCCCTTGAAAATGGTTCTCATCCCTTTCTCCATCGCAGACAACCCAGAATAAACTGTTCTGAAATGTTGACGTTTAATAATATTAATATTAGTAATGGCTGGGAAGGGCTTCTGGTAAGGAGATTCCAGGATAAATAGGTCACTGGGTTTTCATTGCTTATCAATGAAGTTCCCGAAAAGATCTTTTTTAAGGAAATAGGCTCATGTAAACTTTTTTTTTTTTAAAAAGGAAGGAAATACATTGTCTTTATAATAAGGCAATGCAAGAGGGATTTTTGTTGATTTGTTTTGAGGAACTATTTATAAAATGATGAAGATTTTAAAAAATAAAAAAGGCCGAGCATGGTGGCTTATGAATGTAATCCCAGCACTTTGAGAGGCCAAGGCAGGAGAATCGCTTGAGCCCAGAAGTTCAAGATCAGGCTAGGCAACATAGTGAGACCTTGTCTCTAAGAAAAATGAAAAAAAAAAAAAAATTAGCCAGGCATGGTGGCACACACCTGTGGTCCCAGCTACTCAGGAGACTGAGGTGGGAGAATGGCTTGAGCCCAGGAAGTTGGGGCTGCAGTGAGCCTGTGATTGCACCACTACACTCCAGCCTGGGTGGCAGAGCAAGACCCTGTCTCAAAAAAAATAAAAATAATTTAAAAAGAAAACAAAATTGAGAATCCTCTGCTGGTCCCTGTTATGTCTTACTCAGAAAGTGACATAGGTGAATTTTATCTTAGGAAAATGTACTGCTACTGTGTTTCCAGCTGTATCAGTGCATTCTTACCTTCCCTAAATTAAAAGCACATCACTGCTAGCTCCTAAGGACTCCTTTCAGTGCCCCCTTTTCAATGCCACTTGAGCATCACGGTTCTAGCAGTTAAGTTTGGCTTGCTTTGCACTGTAAAACTTGCCTGCAAATAGCTTGGTGGTCTGCCCTGGATTTGCCAGGAGCCTGTTTCTTGAAAGGGGCTTAAGGCCCAAGGCTGCTGAGTTTGGAATTATTTTGCCAACCCTGGCAGCCTCTGTGACTCTATGATTTCTTTAATGTTCCCGTCTTTCTCATTTCCCTAAATAAACTGAAGCCTTTACTGGAAGGTCAAGTAAATGTTACTGTGAATCACTACTAGTAGAGGCTCCAGAAAAGGGAATCCTGGTTGCTCTCAAATAATCTTGAAATTTCACTCTTTTAATTATTTTTAAGCCCCTGTTCTTAAAAAAAAAAACTGTAGAAACATATGTAACATATATAAACCAAAATGTCTACTGATTTTCAGGCTAACTGAAGACTAACTAGAAATAAGTTTATTGCCCCAATGCTGTTGTTCAGAAGCTTTCTGATATGTTCATTCACCTTCCTGCCTTATTAATCAGAGTAAACATGATGACCTGTATATTTCTATGTAACATCATATACCATACTAATTTTCACTTGCGTTCTCAATATAATTTATCTTTTTGGGAATTGGGCATTGAACTACATTAAGTATAGTTTCAGTATCTCCCCTTGAATATATTGAGGGAATCTTTTGAAATCAACTTTGTACTGTCATTTCATTTTCTTTTCCTATACAGCTAAGATTTATTGAGTGCTTACTGTGAGCCAGACAATGTGATAAGTGTTTTAAATGAATGATCTATTTTAATGCTTTTTAAAAATCAACATTGACTTAGTAATAGTGTTTTCCCTTTATTAAAGATGAAGAAACTGAGTTCAGAAAAGTGAAGTGACTTACCAAGGTTACTCAACCAGTAAGTGTTGAAATCATAACTAAACTGTAGCTGTGTTTGACCACACAGCCTTGCTTACAACTCACAAAAGACTTGAGTTCCATTCCCAGCTTTGAACTTTATAGACCAAGTAATTCTTGACCTCCCCAGGCATCTTCATCCTTATTTATAAAATGAAGGTAATAGTGCCTCCCTTCCAAAGTTGGGGTACTAAAACTTGTGAGAAATTATTTCCAAACTCTAAAATGCTAAATACACGTAATGTTATTGCTTTTACATGTTTATTAGCTAGCGATGTCTTTAATTAATTGCATTCTAATTAATATATTATGCTTAGATTATAGGTGGGAAGCTTCACTATTAGCTAGCGATGTCTTTAGTTAATTGTATTCTAACTAATTGATATACTATGCTTAGATTATAGGTAGGAAGCCTCACTATCTACCGTAGGGCAGAAATTGGTACAAGACCTCCTGGCTTTGGACTTGATCGAGTGTGGCCTAGTTATTGAATTACCACAAGGAACTCAATTAAAGGTGGTCTGGCTAATGAAATAGGCAACTCACAGCTTCTAGTACTGGTCCTGGTTTTGACTCTCTTACTCTCTTAATATTTACAAAGTGTGTGTGAATATTCAGTAATCCAAATAATTTTTTCATTAGCCTTTGAGATTTTTCTGTCTTACTTGTATTACAAAGTATGAAAATATTCAGTAATCCAAATATTTTTTTCACTAGCCTTTCAGATTGTCTATTATGGTGTTTGTTTTGTATCTGTTTAGGTGGGCTAATTAGCATAGTTAGTAATATCACTTTGAAGGGGCTCACAGTAATCTTTTTGCTTTATTTCCAAGTTTGGGATAATTTTTCTTAGTATCTTTGCCCCTCCTACATTGTTATTTTTATCCCAATTATTGGAATGGTCTTCCTAATTTTGAATGGGATTTTTTATGACCTATGATTCTTTTTTCTGACAAAGAGCAAAGAACAGCAAAATGGACTTTTTTTTTTGTTTTGAGATGGAGTCTCGCTCTGTTGCCCAGGCTGGAGTGCAGTGGCACAATCTCAGCTCACTGCAAGCTCCGCCTCCCAAGTTCATGCCATTCTCCTGCCTCAGCCTCCCGAGTAGCTGGGACTACAGGTGCCTGCCACCATGCCCGGCTAATTTTTTTTGTATTTTTAGTAGAGACAGGGTTTCACCGTGTTAGCCAGGATGGTCTTGATCTCCTGACCTCGTGAGCCGCCCATCTTGGCCTCCCAAAGTGCTGGGATTACAGGCTTGAGCCACCGCGCCCAGCCAGCAAAATGGACTTAATGCAAATCAACCTGCATGGGCCATGCATTCTTTGGAAACTCTAACGCAATGTTCCTGAAAGCAGAGAGATGCCACTAAGAAATAATCTTGTTTTCTAAAGGTGGCCTTGGTAGGGTGAATTTTTTTTAAGAACATTACAATTCAACATGTCAAGGGATTGTTTCACACAGTATTGATATTTAGCTTTTAATTTTTTCTATTTAGAAAAACAAATGCCTTCCTAGTTCAAACAATGGCTTCTTTAAGGAAAACTGCAGACAAAGTGATTAAGTCACTTGGAGCTGAACTTCCAGGCAGCACTGCTGAATATTCATGATGTTTAATTTTTAAATCTCTCTCAAATGGAATTCCACGGAGACATCAGACTTCATCATCTAAGAGGCAAATCAGTCAAACATATCCACAGATATTATCAGAGAATACGATTCATACTGTGTGCATTCCCTAGTCAGCCACTTTTGAAGATACAGTGATATAGTCTGCACCATCAAATAACTTACTATGAGCAAGAGGATACTGATAGTTGCTACCTATATAAACATTTGTAGAAACAAAAATGAGAGATGCCTGTGACTGTTTGGGTTGAGGGGAACCATTAGAAGCCAAGTCATATTTTCTACTTTCTCGACAGATTTGGCTCCTCTTGCTTTTTTTGTATAAAGTACTTTGAACTAAGTGAAACAAGAGGTTTAACAAAGTCTCAACACTGGCTATCATCTAAGGGCAAGAATAAAAACTCTATTTGGTTCTTGTATTCAACCACCTGACCTCCATGTCTGAGACATACTAGCAGTAAACTAACAGAAAACAATGGTCAAAAAAAAATACAAAAACCTCAACATTTAGCTTGGACTGTACATCAGGGAGAGGTTAAACAAAATTTATGGTCAAAGAAGTATTTATCCAGTAAATCCTACTAGTCACCATTACAAACTTGATATTAAAAATCCCACCCACGACTGTAAACTAGTTCAACCATTGTGGAAGACAGTGTGGCGATTCCTCAAGGATCTAGAACTAGAAATCCCATTTGACCCAGCAATCCCATTACTGGATATATACCCAGAGGATTATAAATCAAGCTGCTATGAAGACACATGCACACGTATGTTTATTGCGGCACTATTCACAATAGCAAAGACTTGGAACCAACCCAAATGTCCATCAATGATAGACTGGATTAAGAAAATGTGGCACATATACACCATGGAATACTATGCAGCCATAAAAAAGGATGAGTTCATGTCCTTTTTAGGGACATGAATGAAGCTGGAAACCATCATTCTGAGCAAACTATCGCAAGGACAGAAAACAAAACGCTGCATATTCTCACTCATAGGTGGGAATTGAACAATGAGAACACTTGGACACAGGGTAGGGAACATCACACACCAGGGCCTGTCATGGGGTTGGGGGAGCAGGGAGGGATAGCATTAGGAGAAATACCTAATGTAAATGACAAGTTAATGGGTGCAGCATACCAACATGGCCCATGTATGCATATGTAAAAAACCTGCACGTTGTGCACATTATTAAAGTATAATAAAAAAAAAAGAATAAGAGAAATGGTGGTGTGTGTGTATGTGTGTGCATTTTTAAATAAATATTTTTAATTCTTTTAATTATTGAAAACTAAAAAAAAAAAAAAAAAAAATCCCACCCTCGTGTTTAGGAAACAGTGATAGAGCCAAGTGAAGATAAACAAAACTGCCCATCTACTTTTATTTAAAAAGATATTCAACTTTCCTTATTAAATATTGTAGGTCTGTTTAGAATGTAACCAACACATGCCTTTTTGGGAAACGAAATCCAGAAGAGAAAATGTAAACCCTTTAAACTGACAACATACCGTGTAAAGAAGATAAACCATTAGAAATTTGATTACGCTGACTTTTTTTTTTTTTTCATTTCTGAAAGGGGAAGAATGTCTTGATTGTTTTTGCTGACTATAGAAGCAAGACCTACTTCTAATCATGTTTCTTACTCATGAAGTCTCAGAGGACAGTGGAGGAGATCGATCTTATCATGATAGAACTTCCTTTTTGATTTGATTGATACAGAAAAGCTGCAGCCTGTTGGAGGCTTAAAACAGCCTTCAGAATATACATCAAACATCTCCTTGGCCCATATGGTGCCTCTGAGTTGCAGGCTTTGAGGATTTCTTTAAACACTTCTCCTCCTTTTCCAGGCTCTGTGTCCACATCAGAATGCTCTGCATCCCCATCAGAACATTGTGTACCATGGAGAAACAATATAAATAAATCATGTAATAAAATGACCTTTCCCAAATCACGTTTTGGCGAGAAGATGCTTTTTACAGCTGTCTCTTTGCTCTCCCTGCAGATGCCAACAACAGTGGAACTTTTACAAGTCCTACTAGAAGTTTGACATCCAGTTGAATTCAATTCTGGGGGAAGCTAAATTCAGCATGCTTCCTTTTCACATTTTTTGGCAGATTGAAAATATATACTGCCAATGAACCAGAGTGTGTACAAATAATATCTTCAGCCTTAGAGTTTGCTTGTGAAGAGAAGACAGTTCTGGGAGAAAGACCTTGAGGAGGGAATATAGAGAGGGATTATTTATTTATTTACTGGACTTGTTTATTGGCTTGGTTAAGATAGCTGATTATGTTGTCCTGGGAATTTTTGACCACGGTGATATGTAAATAAGGAAACGACTTGAAAAATGATATGTAAGGCCTCTGATACATATGAGAAGTGATGGAAAGTGATATGAGACAGTCCCACGTATGCCAGGAGCTGAGACACAGCCACTGAGGGGTTTATTTTCTACAGGTGGCAGTGTTTTGTGGAATATCTGACAGATCACACTATTTGTCAACACAGCCTAATCCACATGTCACACAACATTTCCAATATGTTTTCAGAATATGGCCTATTCATGTTGATTACCAGAAAGGTCAAAATTCACAGAAATCCAGCAATACCCAAAGAGTAGGCTGTAAAGGATGAGAAAGCAATTCTAGAGAATTCCTGTCGCTTTTTTGTTTGTTTGTTTGTTTTACTCTCAATTTGCTAATTCAGGTTGTCTGGGCCACTGTATGGCACTGGAAAAAGAACAAGAAAAAGAAGTTAAGGTTATAAACTCTCTCTCAAAGCAGTTCTAGAATGTTCCTGCTCCTTTGCTGTCCTAGTCACTATAAGTTCTTTTGGAAGGAGGTGGGGAATAAAGTCATGATTAAAGAAACAATCTTTACTTCCTTTCTCTTTTCTTATAGTGGCCAAGCCAGTGATCATGTATTAGAAACCATGAGTGCTCTCTTCCTTCTCATTCTCCTCCTCCTGTTCCACTTGTTTTCCCTCTACAATTCTCTTCACTTCTTTCCCTCTTTCTCCCCCAGTTCTTCTTCTGTTTCCAATTCCTCTTCTTCTCAAAGTTCTTTGAATGTTCTCACTTCTTCTAATTCCTCCTCCATTTCCTTCCAATTCTCCTAATTCTTCTCCTTCTCCTTCTTCTTCCTTCTCTCCCTTTAAGCCTCAGCTTCCATGTATAGTTTACTCATTTGCTAGTTTAGAAATGGAATCTGCTATAGATTTCCACAGAATCTCAGAGTAGACCTAGTAAAACTAGGCTGAAACAGAAGAGTCCATACACCATCACTCCTTCTACTCCTGCCTCCATGGCTTTCTGCATGATCAGTAAGATAGAGTTTCTTATTTTTTGGGCCATTTCCACTAGAAATTGTTACAAACTGTACAAGGAAAAAGTGGAAAGAGCAGAGTCTTAAAACTGCAAATGGACTGACTGTATTTATTAATGAACAACCTTTCTTTCAAATGGAAAAATAATAACTTTCTGTTTTTCACACTAATTCATTATAAATAGGCACCTATTCTTGTGTTGTCACTTTCGAATTCAGTTACACCTTGCATTTAGAAGATGATAAAAAATAATCAGTGGCAATTATTTAATAAATGTCCCAAAATAGATAAAAATGTTATTTAATAAAAAAATGCTTCTCATTAAAGGACATTGATCTACTGGCTAAACTCTAGTTTTGACTACGTAACATTGCCAAATTCAACAAGTTCTCATCTACAAAAATGAGAATTTCATGAGATTCAATGTAATAGGCTGACTTTAGGTAAAATGATGATTTGGGCTAAATGTCTTCAGAGTCTTCCAAGTCCTAGACTAGGGCCCACAAGGACTTGATCCTTGACTCTTATACTGAATCCATTAAGAGTCCTCAGACTTGGAGTCTTTTCTCTGTATGTTGTGAATATACGCAGTTCACATAAAGGTGACAATTATAGGTTAACAGCTAAACTTTTACTAGTCTGCTGAGTATTTGAATTGCAAGAGGAGAATCAAAGCCCTAACCCAAAGACATACAATTCTAACAGCTATATTTGAAGATAGATATGATATTTTATGGGATTATATATTGTTGAAGCTAGAGTCAAACTGAAGTACCATTTTATACAAACCCTCCATTTAAAAAATGAGAAAATGCATATGTAGATACACCATGAGTGTTAGGACCAGACTCTCATAGAGTGGCTGATGGTGCAAGTTTTGTTGCTACTTCACTTTCCTTAACTCTATTCCACACACCCTGTGCCTATTTTCTAGTCCTTTTTTCTTCCTGACCGCAAATTGCAGATTCTACCTCTATTCAGAAGGAGTGCGAGGAAGGAGGAATAGGAGAAAATAGAGCCATTTTCCCTGGCTCTGTAATAAACATTTTTCATTCCAAGATAGCAAACTAAACACAAGCTACAACCTCTTCCACCAACCTCAAATCTTCCAGAAATGCCAGCAAACATGTTTTAAATGAGTTTGTACACAGGTGCACTACAAAACTAGAAAGGAACTCTCCATGGGCCATAAACTGTGAGGAATCCCTAAAAGGTAGAAATTAGGTAACATCAGATTGAGAAGTAAAACTACAGCCCAACACATGTCTGGGACAGTCCATTTATACTCTTCCAAATTCCGTCTCTCCCTCTTCAACCAGAGCTGAATCTGACCCCCAGTCCTTCCCTCCTCAAAGCCTTCCTTGCCTTAGAACTCTCTTTACTGGCTTGTTCTGCACCAGTTTTTATCCACCTTCTTTTCATCATCACACCCTAAGAGTAAGGACTTTTTGCCCCCATGAGCCAATTTTTGCCCCTTAGGGATGGTGTTTCTTCTCTTGAGAATGTCTTATACCCCAAGGATCATCACAGAGCTTCTTTTAGAAGATGCTCTGAAAGGAGAGGTTCTCTGACTCTTCTCAAGCTATACCATGGAAGTGAACAATATTTCTGCTCCTGTGGATGGCCAGCTCTGGGTGAACGGTTGTCATATATGTGAATAAAGTCTTTTTTCCTTAAATGGCTTAGGGGGAAAATTCACAGGGAAAATATCCAAGCACCAAAACATGGTTTAGAAACATTTACTCTTTGTTTTAATTTTCCTCTGGTGTCCCCAGGATATGCTTTGCAGAGATGACTACTTCTGGATAATCTATAGCATGTAGCTATCAGCGTTATTAAAAAAAAACTCATTGGTGGTAGGCAGCCTCTAAGATATCCTCAGTGGTTTTTTTCCTTTCGGCATTCATAACCTTGTTTAATCCTTTCCTTCTCCTTGCGCATGGGCCAGACTTACTGACTGGCTTCTAACCCACAATTTTGCGGAACTGATGGTGGTATGTTTGGGCTCTGTGTTCCCACCAAAATCTCATATCCAGTGATGGAGTTGGGGCCTGGTGGGAGGCGAGTGGATCATGGGGGTGGTTTCTCATGGTTAGCACCATCCCCCTTGGTACTGCCATGGTGACAGTGAGTTCTTACTAGATCTGGTTTTTATGAGTGTGTAAGTATCTCTGACCTCTGTTTCTTCCTCCTGCTCTGGCTATGTGAAGATGCCTGCTCCCACTTTGCCTTCTGCCATGAGTAAAATCTCCTTGAGCCATGCTTCCTGTACAACTGTGCTTCCTGCAGAACCATGAGCCAATTAAGCCTCTAAATCTCCTTGAGCCATGCTTCCTGTATAACTGTGCTTCCTGCATAACCACAAGCCAATTAAACAGTTTTTCTTTAAAAATTGCCCAGTCTCAGGCATTTCTTTATAGCAATGTTAGAACAGACTCATACAGATGGGATGTCACTTCCAAAATTAGGTTATAAAAAGACTGTGGCATCCATATTGAATTATTCTTGTCCCTCTCCCTCTCCCTCTGTTTCTTAAATCACACGCTCTTGGGGAAGCCAGCTTCTGTGTTACGAATAGTGCCCTGGATGCCCACATGGTGTCTAACTGAAGCTTCAGACCAACAGGCCTATGAATGAGATTTGAAGCAGCTTCTTCTGCCTGTGTCATGCCTTATATGACTGTTATCTGGCTGATACCTTGATTGCAGTCTCATGAGAAGACCCTGAGCCAGAATCACCAAACTAAGTCCTTTCAGATCCCTGACCCACAGAAAGTGTGAAATAGTTTATGTGTGTTCTTTTAAGCCCCTAAGATTTGAAAAAGTTTGTTATCAGCAATAGATATCTAACACATTCAAATTAATTTCCGTGATTTTTTTCTTTCCTCCAAGATTATTTATTATTCATTAGCTAGTGATATGGTTTGGCTGTGTCCTCACCGAGATCTCATCTTGAATTGCAGTTGCCATAATCCCCATGTATTGTGGGAGGGACCAGGTGGAGATAATTGAATCATGGGGGCCGTTTCCCCCATCCTGTTCTCATGATAGTGAGTTCTCTTGAGATCTGATGGTTTTATGAGGGGGTTCTCCCTTCGCTGGGCACTCATTCTTCCCCTTCCTGCCACCATGTGAAAAACGACGTGTTTGCTTCCCTTTCTGCCATGATTGTAAGTTTCCTGAGGCCTCCCCAGCCATGCTGAGCTGTGAGTCAATTAAACCTCTTTCCTTTATAAATTCCTTTATAAATTTCCTTTATAAATTACAAATAAATTAGTCTCAGGCATGTCTTTATTAGCAGTGTGAGAACAGACTAATAAAGCTAGTCTGCCTGTTTTGTATTAGTTAGATGTCTATTTCTTTTAGACAGACATTGGAGATAGCACTAAATGTTTTACCAAGGCAAAAATAAATACCAGCACATCAAATTAGAATTTAGTTTCCCATGTTATTAGTATGAGAAAAGTGATAAATCTGGTGGAACAAAATGTGACTAGTTCAAATAGAAGTAACCATACTTGGTTGTCCTTTATAAAGTTATATTTTATTATTATTATTTCAATAGTTTTTGGTGAACAGGTGGTGTTTGGTTACATGGCTAAGTTCTTTAGTGATGATTTCTGAGATTTTGGTGTACCTATCACCCAAACAGTGTACACTACACCCAATGTATAGTCTTTTATCCCCCACCCCCCTCCCACCCTTCCCCCTAAGTCCATTATGTCATTCTTATGTGTGTGCATCCTCACAGGTTAGCTCTCTTTTATGAAAGTGAACATACGATGTTTGGGTTTCCATTCCTGAGTTACTTCACTTAGAATAATGGTCTCCAAATTGCTTGAACCCACAAGGTGAAGATTGCAGTGAGCTGAGATTGTGCCACTGCACTCCAGCTTGTGTGACAGAGCGAGACTCCATCTCAAAAAAAAAAAAAAAAAAGGAATAATGGTCTCTGGTTCCAACCAGGTTGCTGCAAATGCCATTATTTCATTCCTCTTTGTGACTGACTAGTATTCCATAGTATATACGTACATATGACATGTGTGTCTATATATGTCCACATATGTCCACATTTTCTTTATCCACTCATTGGTTGATGGGCAGTTAGGCTGGTTCCATATTTTTTCAATTGTGAATTGTGCTGCTGTAAACATTTGACTATATAAGAAGACTTCATGAATTCCACTCCCAACAATTCATCATTTCTTATTATTTGGTAGAGTCTGAGGAGTTCATTAACTCTGCGTCTTAAAGAGTTAGTTAAGAAAAGTACAGCATAAAAAGATTGCAAGGGTAATGTCCACCAGCTTATAGGAATAGTTTTTTTCCCCTGAAAGTATAGGAGCCCCTTGACCTGTAAGTAAATGAAAAACTATATTCAAAAATCCCTCATCTGTTCATGAAACTAGGCCCAGTGAGTTCTCCACATGGTTGTATTTTTGCCCAGTTGATATCATTTTATATTTTCTGCACTCCAGTTTGATTGATTCATTCATTCATCAAGTATCACAAAGATAATGACTTTCTTTTTTTAACTCATATTTTAATTAAAATATTTTATTAATTCAGAATTATCTCTCCCTTCAATAACTCTAAATTAGTGAGTTCTTTCTTTGAGACCATTTTGAATATTTTTCTTTTTTGGGGGCTGGTGGTGTTGGACTGGTTTGATTGATTTCCGTAGAACCTGTTTCCTTTTTTAAAATGGCTACTCAGAATTTTTCTCTGATGAACAAGTAACCTAGAAAATATCCAGAGATACTGGCTGACTCGTCATATTAAAAATATATATTTTGTTTAGCAAGGCTGTGAAGAATGACTCATTCATAATCCGGCTTAATGAATCAACAAGGCCAAAGGACACAGATAACACTATGTCCCTTGTTCAAATGCAGCAAGCAGAGATACTGGTGTGGAGGAGAGCTAGGTGTGGATTTACATGTCAGAAGAAATATCTTCTTCACCACTGATCTGCAGCTCACCTGCATCTGGGCAAGTGACCAACAGCTTTGACATTTTGCAGACCTGAGTCTGAAACTTGGCTATACCCCTTATTATCAGGTTATCCAAACTCTCAGCCTTTTTCGCATCTTCAAAATGAAAGGAAATAATTCCCCCTTCATACTGTTATGAAGTTGAGATGAGATGAAAGATGTAATACTTAATTCTTTACCTGGGGCCTGATACATTGTAAATGCATGGTGAATGACCAGGTTATTATGTAAATGGTGAACCTGAACTCTGTTTCTAATAGACAGGTGACTTCTCAGGTATCAATCATTGAAACAGAAATTGAAGAAATGAACTATTTTACTCCTCTGCTCAATGCATTAGTTTTAAATCTTACGGAATTTCCTTTATAATAGGTTTAAAAAAAGTTCAAAGATTAGTCCACATAGTCCAATCTACTGATGATTTTATACTCAGAAAGTTACATTCAACTCAATTCTACAAACCAAGGAAAATATCAAGGACAAGAATAAGTTGATTATGGTTTCCCTTGAAAGCCCAACAAACCACTATATTTGTTTGTTTTTTTTTAAAGCAAGGATAGGTACCAACTTTAAAACTACTAATTTACTTATCTTTCTAACTTTCTAACTAGTAGTCTGAGTGTAATAGGGCCAAATGCTTATTTAGACAGTTGAGATAGAAACGTCCAATAGTTTACTGACAGTTGTCCAAATTAATGTGTTTTAATTATTTTCATTATAATTGATCTAAGTTTTTGATCCTATTTTTATAGAGACATTTAAAATCCTCCCTTATTAATTGCTTGCCTCATCATTGCGTACACTCTCAAGGCCACTCCGACAAAACCTGGGCAATGAAGCAGAATGATGACTTTCTGTATTAAGTTAGAGTCTTGTTTGTTTCTAAACAGTTTCTAAGTCCCCAGGGTTTGTTGTCTTAAAAAGTCAAATTTGTCATTGTCTCCAGACCTTGAGCTATCTAAACATGGAAACCCAAGTTCATGGATAGGGTAAGAGAAGAGCAAGCAGAAATCTTGATTTCCAGGCTTCCAGTTGCCGCATCAGCTCATCTAGACATCGGTTTAAGGGCAGAGTAAGGACATTTGAGTCCAAAAATTCCTTTAATCCACTTTTATTATCTACTAAATTCTTAACCTACAGTATTTAACCCTCACAAAGTTTCATGAAAATATATTCTATTTTTTTAAGTTTCTTTTACCAATGGGAAAAGTTAAACTCAAAGTATTTAAAGCACCTTCCTGGAGTTCCCACTCAGCTCATAACCCTTAGGCTGAATCTAGAACATTGGTTCTCAGCCAGGGATGATTTTGCTCTCTCTTTCTAGGGGACACTTTGCACTGTCTGGAGACATTTTTGGTTGCCACAAGTGGAGGAAGGTGCTACTGGTGACTATGAGTAGTGGCTGCTAAACACCCTACAAGGAATACACAGGATAAGTCCCTGTAGCAAACAATCAGCCAGCCCAAAATGTCTAGTGCCAGAGCTGAGAAACTAGAGTTCTGGTAGACAGAGCACTGTCTACCAGAACTTTCTGTGATAATGGAAATGCTCTACTAGACACTTGAAATGTGGCTAGTGTGACTGAAGAACTATAAATTTATTTAATTTTAAATAACTTAAATTGAAATAGCCCCATATATCCAGTGGGTATTCTGCTGGACAATAAAAGTGTTATTTGATATATTATTACTTCGTCACCTATACAATGTTATAATCATAACAATTTTATTAGGTTGTTCTAAGAACTGAGATTAGTAGGTATGCAATAAGTTGTTAGCTGCTATTTTAAAATTTAAGTCCATGTATGCATACTAATTATGCTGTTACATATTTATATTCTATGTACATATACACATGAATGAAACAATTTCCAAAGAATGGTGTCAAATAATAACTGCATGTTTTGATATTCCACAGACTATTAAAATGCACCAACCCAAGGTCTCCAGTCCTGCTGAGTCCCCCTGTGTCACCTCCTGCAACTGCCACAGTTGTCAGGAGCTCAAATACTAGAGACCTTCTTCATTAGGTCAATGAGTATCTAAACTTTAAAAAATAAATTAAGGGGTAATTATTAGCTTGCCCCCCATCCCACCAAGGCCGGGTTTCCTTAAATGTCAGTAGCTTGGTAAATATAAATATGGTTTGATTTTAAAAAGCAACATTTGTGTGAGCTTTTTGGAAGCTCACCTTTTTTTTTTTTTTTTTTTTTTTTTTTTGAGATAGAGTCTTGCTCTGTCACCAGGCTAGAGTGCAGTGGCGCAATCTCAGCTCACTGTAACCTCTGCCTCCCAGGTTCAAGCAATACCCCTGCCTCAGCCTCCCGAGTAACTGTGACTATAGGTGTGCGCCACCACACCGGCTAATTTTTTGTATTTTAGTAGAGACGGGGTTTCACTATGTTGGCCAGGATGCTCTCAATTTCCTGACCTTGTGATCTGCCTGCCTCAGTCTCCCAAAGTGCTGGGATTACAGGTGTGAGCCACTGCGCCAGGCCTGGAAGCCCATCTTTCAATGGCTTCTAGCGTGAAGGCCTAGCCCACTTTTGCAGTTTGAAGGTGTCTCTGGAAGACAGGCAGAATGGCCCATCAACACTGTTTGCACGAGGATGAAAGTATCTTGGTGGGCATACCAACGACTGAGCACTTTGAGGCTGGCAGTTGGGGCTGGACTCAGATCTCTGCTGCTGGGGAATAAGGTCAATCCTTACATCTCAAGATTTACCTTTGTCAGGCAAGGGGCTCAGTCTGTAATGAGTCTGGGCACACAAACTTGATATGGGAATAAGGACCAGTTAGATTCTTCTGGCCTCGATGTTCTAATGCTCTTTGAGCATAATTTCCTTTGGAATACAGGGTTTGAACTCAAAAAAAGGTTGGGACCAAAGAAGAAATCAGAATAAAAATAAATAGGGTCATGGCCTTTCTTTTCTTCTCTTCCTTTGAGTTTCAGCTTAACTATCACCCCTCTAGAGACTTCCAACCTCACTCTCTGCCCTTTTGTTATTTTATCTCCTTATTAGTTTCCTTCGTAGCACTTTCGAGAATTAGCAATTATGTATTTGTAGAGTTATCTACTTAGCTTCTCTCTGTGTCTCTTACTGGAGTATAAGCTCTGTGAGGGAGGAGACTATGTCTGTTTTATTCACCATAGTGTCTTCAGGATTCAGCACAGTGCCTGGAACACACTAAGATGAGTGAAAAAATAAATGTTGGATGAGTGGATAAATGGAAACAAAATTAATTTGGGTTTAAATGCTACTGATGACTCTTCTGATTGGAATAAGCCACAAAAAGCAGTGAAAATATTAATACATTTTTCCATAATCCTGGAAAATAATGCTCCCAACTTGTGTTCATTTTTCTTGAATCTCAGAGAACTTTGATTCAGAAGTATTTACCAAATTGTAGTTGTCCCTAATTCCAGGATCCTGGCACAAGGTCTCTGGGGATGAGGCCACCATAGAAAGAATTATTTGAGCAATTATATGAGACATGTAAAGATAAAGCCCAAAGTCCGCACAGCCTTTGGTTCCTAAGGATTTCATGTCTGCCAAGAGCAAAAGAGAGTATGGGAGTTGCCAAGCATTATATTGCCTCCCACCAAAGTCCCTATTTGGGTCCCCTTAGATATATAGTTGCTGAGACTTTCTTTCTTTTCAGAAACACTCACAATGAGCCTACTATACACACTGGGTCAGGAGTCGGGGCTGAGTTACAAAGAATACCCAGTAATACAGGTTATGGTTAAGCTTTTAAGCCTACAGATCTGGGTTGAATTCCAAAGTTGGGCACTTACTGGGGACCTTGGATAAGTTACATATACCCCCATCCCTGTGATCCCTTATCTATAAACCGGGGTGATCATAGCACATATTTCCTACTATTGCAATGAGCTTTCAGTGAGTATCTCTGGTTAAGCATAGATGCAGAGTGCCCAGCACATAGGAAGCACTCCATACATCCTAATCATATGTGATAATTTTAAAACTTGACTCCAGACTCTTTGGTGTTCTTCCCATTGCAAATTGGAGCTATGTCTCCTCCCCTTGAATCTGGAAGTTCTTATGAGTGCTGTAACAACAGCCTGTGGCGGAGATGACAGTTTGTCTTCCAAAGCTAGGTCAAAAAGACATCAGCCTCCACCTTGCCTGCTAGAAGCACTGATCTACCTTGGAAGAAGTTCCACTTCCCCAGTGCCACCATGCTGAGGAAGGCACATGGAGGACCTCTGGTCAAGAGTCCCATCTTAGTCCAGTCTTCCAGTCATTGCCACCAGGATGATAGGCCATGCTGCTTGGAAGTAAGCACTCCAACGCCAATTGTTCATTGCCCCAGCTAGTCGAGTTAATGCCAGCTGAGGCCCCAGACACTGAGAAGCAGACCCAATCCACCCAACCTTTGTAGTCAGAATTTCTTATCCATAAATTCCAAGAGTATAAGAAAAAATTGTTTTATGCCACTAGGTGTTGGAATAATTTATTACCCAGCAATAGGCTGTGGAACACTACAATCACTATTCACTCAATGTTACAAACAATTGTGATAATTATTAAGAGTAGTCCCAATTATACCACAATCACTAATAATTACTGTCAATAATTGAGTAGATTATTATTCTTACCACCTTGTATCCATTCACCCTTCTCCTGAGAGAAGCCTAGAGATGCCTGGAACTATTTTATCTTTGCTCCTCCTACAACGCCTTTCCCACCCGCCAATCTTTTTCTGACTTACTCTTACTCATGCTTTAAGATCTCAGATCTGGCATCACCACCTCCAGAGAGCCCACTCCCCATCCTGGGTCAGGCTTCCTCTGTAATGCTGCAGTGACCTGTGAGTTTTTCTTTGCACATTGCACACTGCACTGGCTCCATTATACTAAGAATTCATGTGAGCTCCCTGAGGCAAGGCACTGACTTGTTAATAATATTATTTTCCCAAGGGCCTTCTGTTTGCACAGGAAAGAAAGGATGAGGTAGAGGCAGAGGTTGAGAGCACAGGCTGTGGATCTAGACTGCCTGGGTTCGAAGCTTGGCTCTGCTACCTACCAGCTGTGTGATCTTCCATCTGCTTTAAACTGTGTGTGTGTCCCATGTGAAGGAAGCTTCATTCATAAAGTTTCTTATGCTTCAAAGATTAAAAGCTTGAAGGAATAGAGAGCATTTGGATCAGTATTGGACATATAAGAAGTCTTCAATTAATTACCATTTATTGATTACAAAATTGTACCTGTTGGTTTGGCTCTAGACAGAGGGGCAGGCCTTCCATCTCATTTTTCTTGTTCTGTCTGCAGTTTTCTCCTCTAGGTATTTGATCTGCTGTATTTTTGTTTGTTTAGCCTGGGATCTACCAGTAATTCCCAAATCTAGCTGTATACTCTAACCTTATCTGGGGAATTGATTGGAAAAGCTCAGGCACTGCTTCCAGTGTTACTACACAAGGTGATACCAGGGAACCCATAGCGTTAACAAGTTCACTCAGCAGTACTGGGGATGTGGCCCAGGGTTAGGGCCAGCATTTGGGAACATTGATCTAGAATTTCTATCCCGTTTAAATGTTACTGCTTTATCTTTCTCAAATTTTCAAGCGGGCATCCCATACACACAATTTCCTCTTCATATGGCAAACTGAAGTCTGTTTAAAACAAACATCCAAATGCCATTTCAATCTATTTTCACAAGATATCCCTTTTCTCACCTAATTTTTGTCCCCTTCACTGGTAGTTAGTAGCTGACCCTGTTCTTGTTCACTAAAAGAGCTGGCCATTTGTGGTCAAACAGCTGGTGGCCTCTTTTTTTCTGGAGGGAGTGGGGTGGGAGGGGAGTAAAATTGCAAATAAGGGTGTTAAGGCTGTTTTCTAAAAGAGCCACTCTCTTGGCACATTTTGTGCTTCTGTCTACCAGAGGAGGGGGAAACTGGGGCTTATTCATAAGGGAATGAATAAATGGTCAGACTCACTTCAGAGTCAGATGCTAATCCTCTTTTCAAGTGGGAAATGCTTTTTTTCTATTTCCTATTTGTTTATGAATTTCACAGCATATATTCCTAAAACACCATTCCTGGAGGGAGGTGACCTGTAATTTTGTCAGAATTATACTACCCAATCACCTTAAGTCAGTATATATTTTAGATAGAAGAGAGATAGCAGAAAAACAATCCTAAGAGCACACCTGTGAGACCCTTTGAATAGTGCTTTGTGAATGAATTGCCCTTTATCTCTTTCCCAAATGATGCTATCATAGCTTAACTGGCACTAACACAGCTGTTCACAGCTGCACACAAGATGTTAGCAAGAGCACAATGTCAACCATTTGTCCTCGTGTGGGGCAGCTTAATTTAGTTCCTTTGAGGATGAAGTCTGATACTGTGTTCTAGCAAGAATCCAATCAGCAAATCTAAAAGACATTCAGAGGTCAGATTTAAGGGATGAGATGAGATTCTGTGTCTGATTCTTCTTGTGGCTATCTCCCCCTGCCCCTCAAAACCTACCGAGTTGAGAACTGATCTTGATGATGAACTTGTTTTTAATAGACCCTGAGCAGGAAGTGAACTGAGGTGGAAAAAATGTTCTTATTATTTGAGGGAGAACCATAGCCACTCTTCACCTCTCAGCTGGGTCAGCTGATGCCAGAATGCTCTTCACGTACCAATTAAATGCAATGTGAGATATATATATAGCTAGATATATAGATAGATATATAGATATAGAGCACCTACTGCATGCCAAGCAAATGTGCAGGACCAAAAAAGGCAATAAAAAGTTTTGATTTTCATTGGAATTTAAGTTTCATGTCTTGCTCCTGAATGCCTTTAACATGCCTGGCACAGTTTAGATGTTCAATAAATGTTGAATAAATGAATAAATAATGCACTCCGTAAATCAATCTCATAAGCCAACCCAGATAGATTGGTAGCAGCTGCCCAGAGGGCTGTACCAAGAAAAATCCTGAGGCTATATTTAAGCTCAGTGGGAAATGTGACCCGATTGATTAGCAGTGTCTGTCAAGGGCAGAAGAGGGGTGAAATCAAGTGTGTGATATATTCTCCTTTTGGGGGCTAAACATAAGTCATATAGCTATTCTTACCCTCCCTCTCACTGTATCTTTAAAACAACAAAAAAAAATTTCTTTTCCTTCAATTTCTAAAACAAGCTAGGTGGCTGTCAGGGTCTAATCAGAAATAAAAATCTTCTGCAGTCATGGCCCCTATCTATTCTGAATCCTTCATTCTTTCTCCACTCAGGAGGGAAGAGCAAATACATCGGGGTTTGAGTCATTCAAAGAGACTGCTGAAGGAAATTCTATTTCACTACTGTCACAGTGTTCACTGCATCTTGTTAAACGAAAAACATTAAAATATAAAACTTTAAATCTCACCCTCAATTAACTCAGCTTCCCTGTTGCAATTCACTTTATCAAAGCCAGAGGAGCAAGTTCTGACACTACTTACTGGGAGAAGATGTTGCAAAACAACATATATTTTAGATGTTGTCTTGAAATTCGTAAAATGGTCTATCCAACTGACCCAGAGCTCTAGTGGAGTGACACTGTGCAAGTAATTTGGCAAAAAAGTTTCACTAACAGCTAACCTCTAGTTACAGAAGCCATGCCAATTTGCCTGATCTTTAGGCAATTAGATCCAAAAATGTGGCAACAAAACACAGCCAACTTTTTTCTTTATACACTTCGGTTCGAATTTGTGATAACAAGTATGTGTTACTTTATAAATGGGAAAAAAGAATTCATATGGATATAAATAAAATACATATGGATGTATTTTAAAAGGCAGTGTTTCTAAAAAGATATCTTTCTCTGAGGTTAGAACAAAATGAACCAAAATATTCAAAAGTGGATGTTTTTAAATGGAATTGCAAGTATTTTTATTCTTTAAAATTAAGCAAGAAAAGTGATAGAAAAGCTATATTAGAATATGAAAGCAAGAGGAAGTAAAGAATGAGGTTGATATCCATGTTGTATAACAAGTTATTACTATAAAATTAATGTGACATAATACTTGATTTGATAAGATTCTACCTTTTCCTGTTTTTGTTTCTAAAAGTATTTGCTAAAAGAGTAAATAAGGGTGAAGAAAGATCAGCTTCAAGTATATCTAAATTCAGAAGTTTATGTATTCTGGGGATTTGGTGGAGATTCATATCATGGGACAGATACAACACTGGAGACTATAAGCAGGAGTAAATCTAATTTGGTATTCTGAATATTTCCTTTTTAAGATTTGACAACCAAATGAATATACAACAAATATATAATTGGCTCTCAAGCACATTAAGAAAAATGCTACATAATTCATTAGATACAGTAGTAGATATTGGAAATGTGTCAAAATTTGTTCTAAAGTGCCAACATTTTCACTTACATAAAAGAAATCACTGCATAAAAATTGTTGCCCATAGCCCAGACCAATAGAAATATAAAATTCCTTAGCTACAAACTAGAGATGATGAAAAAAGGAAACTACATAATGTGGCAGACTAGAAAAAGACTAAACTTTGCACAAAGCATCAATCTCGAGACCTAATTAGTGCCCCTTGGAAACTAGTTTTTCAATTAGAGATTTGAATCAATGCCAGAGACATGAGAATGAATTTGCAAAATGTGCTTCCATCCACCTTTTTTAGCTTGAGGATTTCAGTTACAAGAAAATGTACCAAGAAAATAAAAATCTATTACAGAAGACAGAATCCTTGACAGACCAATGAAGATAAGAAGGAAATCTTTTGTGTTCCAAAACCCACGAAGGAAGTCTTGAAGACTTCAGTAGACAATGGTTAAAGGAGAGAAGGAGAAAATAAACCTATCTAATGTGTAAACTCCAAGCTATTCAGAGCAGGCCTCTTCAAACCTTCTAGGTATTGATTTGGCCTCAGGATTATCATAGGGGATGATGAAATATCATTGTTGATGGAGCAGGATGGTACTTTGGAAACTTGCTTTGGGTCCTCCTTGAGTTTTCCTACTATTAAAGAAGGTAGGCAGGCCTCTGTGTTCTCTTCCCTCATGGGGTTTGAGTTATATGGCAGAAAACAGAATTTGCCTCAAGAGAACCCTTGCTGCCTGTTTTTTTTTTTCTTTTTTTTTCTTTTTTACAAAAGTCTGCTTATTGATTAGGCCACTATTATTTTGGTTCTTCATCACTTGTAATTGAACCTAATTCTATTAATAAATGAGATTGAAATTACTATCAACCTGAATAGATGGTAGTTCAAAGTAAATTTAATTTGGTTTTAGAGAAATGGTGTTAAATTATTTTTGCACAACAGAGCTTGGGATATAATACCTGTTCTTGTTCTAATAAATTTAGAAGAAGGTACACTTATCCTGGAGATGGTCCCAGTACAATTAAAACTTCAGTATGCATAAGAATCACCTGAAAAGTGTTAAAATACAGATTGCTGGGACCTAGCTCAGAATTTCTAATGCAGAAGATCTTGGTAGGGATGAGAACTGCATTTCTAACCAGTTCCCAGGTGATGCTGATACTGCTGGCCCAGGACATAGTTTTGAGAATCGTTTTTCTAGATCAATTCTCAAACTCTCTGAAATAAAGGACAAGTTTTATTTTGTTTTTCAATCTGACCTGAACTGATGCTTTTGTAAAATACAAGAAAAATAAATTACTAGAAAAGTGAAATAATGTAAAGGTAATACAAATACAAGCCCCATTTTTAAAATTATCATTTGGATCCAACAGACATAAAATTATGCTGCAAATTATTATAAAGGTTTCCAAAAGCTAACTCTCAATGTCTATGCTGACCTGATCTTGGACTGGTTTCAGAAAGTAGACAGATTGGCCCTAGATCCCTGGCCCACTATAGCACTCCCAGCCTGACTGAGAAGTATTGGTTTAGAGGCTCTTCTGATTCTTCCTGTCTTGGAAATTTCTGGAGTAGAATCCAAAGACCTCAAGCCTGGGCCCAAATCTTCTACCCTGACCAGTAATCATTAGCAGTCTTTTTTTCTTGATGACAGTGATATAAAAGAGGTGATTTGTTTGAGGGCTGGTTCAATAATACAGAGAGCTTCCTTTTCTCTTAGAGCATTCTAGAGCAGCCTCCACTGACAAACCTTCAAAGGGAGTTCTCAGCAAACAAGCAACTGTCATCTGATCTCTGTCCCTACCATGGGATCTTCACTTTCAAAGCACTACTGACCAATAATTGGCAACATATTTTGAGCACTCACTATGTGCCAGGAACAATAATAAATTGCTTATAATTAATGTATGTGCTTTACAGGTATTTTCTCTTATAAGTTGTCAACAACTTCACACGGCAAGTGTAATCATCATATTCATTCACAAAGGGGAAAAAAGGAGACCCCAGAAAGTGAAATAACTTGCATGAGATCATACAGTGGGAAGTGGGCACTTACACCCAAGTCCCATGTGTCTTCAGGCACCATGTTTTTAACCTGCAGGCTTTACTTCTCATTTCACCCAAGATCCTCTCCTGCAGAAATCCAGGACAGAGCAAGCTGTGTACTTTGTGCAAAGCATCCTGGATAGGAAGCACGAGACCCAAGCTTAAGTCAGGACTCTGCCCACAACTAGCTAAGAGCCTAGAAGTCATTCTCCTCTTTGGGCATCATTGAGTCCTCATCCATAATTTTCTTCAAGAACTAATGTTCCTTGAAGGGTTATAAGACATTCTAGAACAAATGAGCTCTGTGGTCAAATAAATTTAGGAAAGACTGAATAGAATATCACCCTCTGTGAGATTCATATTGCCTGCATATTAAAGGATCTTGACAGGGCTCAGAGCATAATACCCCAAAAGATGGTACCTTAGCACACAGGAAGTTTAAGCTGAGGGAAACTGGAAAAAAGCTGCAGAAGCAGGAAGGTCTCTCTGACCTTCTCTCCAAGCTCTTCCCCTCCCTTCCAAGCAGGCCATAAACTTGAATTCCTGATGCTTTTATTCCCTGAAGCAGGCCATAAAACCAAGGGAGGTTACTCTCTGGCCCTCTTCCTTCCTTCTCCACTAAAGGCTCTGTGACAGTGTCCTGCCCTATACCCAGGGGAAAGGGAAGTCACATGGATGCCAAAAAGAAATCCGAACAAACAGGCCTTGCCGAGAACACCCCACCCCATTTATTACCATCAGACCGTACCTTTTTGTCTTCCAATCATACTTTGGCATGACTGTCCATAAACATACATGGTTTCCCCTGTTGTCTTTGCATCTTCATTTCTGAAGGCTCCTGTGTCACAAAAAATTTATATTGAATAAATCTGTATTTATAGTAATACAAATATAAATGTGTTTATGTTAAATATATGACATTAAATACATTTGCTTTTCTTTTGTTAATCTGTCTTTTGTCATAGGGGTCTTGGCCAAGAGCCTAGTGATGTACGAGGAAAAAATAATTCTTTTCCTGAACCCTTGCCCTCTAAAAGACCCTATGGTTAAAACGGTTTTGATTTTATTAAACCTAGCATTTCCCAAAAGTTATCGATCAGAGAAATCCTTTTTCATACAACAAATATCTTAAATAACAGTGGATGTTCATGGAACATATTTCTGGAAGCAATACTCAGAAGTTCTGAAATTCTGTGAGTCTACTCCTGGTGTTCCTGCTCACATAGAATGCGGTGTGGCAGAAGGAGGGGAGCCAAAAATAATAACAAAAACAATAATAACAGCTAGACCTTATGGTACGTGCTATCATTAACTATGTGCTGGACTAGAAACCCAGACACTATTCTAAATGCTTTACATCTACTAACTTAATCCTTATAACCACCCTATTATAATAATTATAGACATTATTATCCCCATTTTGCAACTAAGGAAATTAAAGAGAGGCCCCAAAAAGAGCAGTTATATGTTTCTCAAACTGAATCCTTTCATTGAGACTTAGGTTTTCCCACATGCCCTAAGAGTGTCAAGAACTGAAATAGAAGCAAGCCGTTTATATTTTATTTTGTTGCCCAGTGTGCTTTATTTGCATACCAAAAGCATGCTGATGTGACTGTAATCTGCACTGTTGAATGTTTCTGACTTCCTTTTAGTCTCCCTCTGTTTAGCATGGTTCACACTCATTACTCTCTTGATCAAATTACAGACAAAAGCAGGCTCCAAATTAGGCCTATTAAGATTTGTTTTTAATGAGGAGATAATTTTTCTAACAACACAGGCCAGATTCATGTGGGTATGATTACAAAATCAGGCCATATTGCAGAAAAGCAAAGCAAAGCAGATTTTTGCCTGGTCTTCAAATAATTTCAGCCAACCTTGATTAACTTGATGACACTTAAAAGCACAAAGCAAATATAGGATCTGGGACTTTGGAGTGATGAAGCAATCACATGGCCTCTGCTCTGCTATGACAGTGCGAAAGTTTCTGTATCAGGGATTAGAACGTCTTAGAAGGCAAATGCTCAGATTTAAAATATTAGAAATCACAGAGGAAAAGATAAATGCATTCTTTCTACCAGTGTGAGCTTTAGAAAGCAAGCTGTCTCGCTTTCCTTAAATTCATTTGCCAGTCCTTTTTGTCTTTCAGGAAGAAATGCCCTGCTCTGTGTGACTGAGGAAAAGGATTTGATAATTAACCCCAAGCTTTTGGGGTCTCTTTGCATGTGTTTTATTTTCATTTTAGTTATAATAATATAATAATGTAAAAATAATCTGCATACTCACTTTCTAAAATATTCTTTGCCCAAATCATTTCTACATATATTTGTAGCCCCTGCATACTCATTTTGTAAGTATTGGCTTAAGAAGTCTTTATCTGGTTGGGTGCAATGGCTCATATGCCTGTAATCCCAGCATTTTGGGAGGCCAAGGTTGGAGGATCGCAAGAGCCCAGCAGTTTGAGACCAGCCTAGGCAACACAGTAAAACTCTATCTCTACAAAAAATACAAAAAAATTAGCTGGGTGTGGTGGCATGCACCTGTAGTCTCAGCTACTCGGGAGGCTAAGGTGAAAGGATCACCTAAGTCTGGGGAGGTTGAAGCTGCAATGAGCTGTGATTGTGCCACTGCACTCCAGCCTCAGTGACAGAGTGAGACCCTGTCTCAAAAAATAAAAAATAAAAAATCTTTACCTGTACCATAATAAATACTTAAATTATCTCTTTATATTTAAAATCTACCTAAAGTATCCATTTATCTGACACTCTTTTACAATAATATATATAAGGAGAATTGATTTGGGTCATCATGCCCCAATTTTGGTCCAAAGCCTCTTTCATCTCTCATTGTAGCACCACAATGAAGACAGTGACAAGCCTCATTAAATATTTAAAGTTGTTGAGCAATTTCAACTTGTTAAAGTTGTTTGTGCAAAACTGAATTTAGCCTGAATGTCAAGGAATAGCTCTTAACCACAGGCAGGAGATCGAAAAGAAACCTTTAGCAAGACCAATGGTTAGAACACAATACATGACTCTACATGTAGAACTGACACAGCCAAATGGCTTATTCGTTCTGTATTAACATGGTGGAAACCATCATGTAGCATCTGGGGGCTGAGTGAATGAATCACAAGAAAAAAAAAAAAGGCCCAGAGCAGAAGGCCAAGTCTAACTAGTCCTTGAACAGCATCACACCCCCTACACTCCATTCTGACACACACACAGCCACACACTCTCACACTCACAAATGACTCAGCATGATCACTTGTACAAGGCAAATGTTCAATAAATGTAGTCTCATTTCAGTTCCGTAAATATCCTCGTTTCTTTCCGGATGTAGTCCTTTCACACAGTATTTTGGATTTCTAGAACTCTCTTTACCCGAACATTACATGGCTCACTTTTTCTCTGTCTTTATTTTTCAGCTCAAATAAATCAGAGCAGCTTTTCCTGAGCACACTTCCTAAAAAGCATCTACCCAAACCCTGTTATTCTCCATCTCCTCTCCTTATTTATCTTCAAATATAACACTTACTTGATTTATTCTTTTATTAGTTTTGAACCTGTACCCCTTATTCCAGGGTATGATCTTTGAGGGTAGAGAAAATATCCATCTTATCCACTGCTGTATCTCCTACCCATAATGTGATAAAAGAGACACTTTATGTTTTCTTTACTTGGAAGAATGTATTTCCTTGCTTATCTCTCATTGGCCATTTTGATTTTCACTTCCTATTATAAATTGGCCTCACTGGAGACAAAAGTTGAGTTTTATGTGGATCCCAACTATCCTTTAATAAATGCCTGTAACCTCCTTCCCCATATATTTTGTCTCCCTCACTGGAGACAAAAGTTGAGTTTTATGTGGATCCCAACCATCCTTTAATAAATGCCTATAACCTCCTTCCCCATATATGTTGAGTGTGATTTTACCCACTGTCTCTCAATGAGTGTTGTAGGTAAAGATGTTGGAGAACTCTATCCTTAGAGACTTCACTTAATATTTCTCCCAGATGAACTGACTGCCTCACAAAAGGACTCTTTGTCTTTTGAATTTAACCGGCTCTTTGTCTAGGCTGGCATCCAGCACCACAGGAGTAAAATGTCAATGCTCTCTATTTAATCAATGTTTTATTCTTGGCTTGTATTTCAATAGGGGGGATGTAACAGCAATTCAAATGTCATTGCAGATATATTTTTTGTCCCTTTTTCATTCCGGGTCTATGTTATGTGAATCTCAATAATTTAGAATTTATTTTCAATCTGTACAAATCCCTTGGAGAAATGTGCTATTCATTTGCTAAAAGACACAACAGCTGTGTTGACCTGACACCAAAACCAAGACTCTCTCTCCCCCAACCCAAAGGGTCATTTTATTACATTCAGCATTTTTTTTTAAGTCAAAATTGCCAGATTCTATTGTTTGCAGACCAATGGTCCCCTAGGTTCATTTTGTGGAAGACTAATCTATAGTGATATTTTGGCAAAAATTGTTTCAATGGGCCAAAGATTTGAGAAACAGAGTATTTGCATATTTAAGTTCTGAGAAGACCTGATAGAAAATCACCTAGCTTAATTTTGTTTAACTTTTAGGAGTTTCCTCATTTATTTGACTGTAGCAATGGTTCACAAACTGTGGTCCCCGTGCCACCTGGGAACTTGTTAGAAATGCAAACGACTGGGCACCACTCCAGACACAGAATCCAAAACCCTACAGGGAAAGGGAGACTCGGCGATCTGTTTTCAGAAGTCTTTCAAGTGATTTTGATATATGCTTAAGTTTGAGAATTATTGGAATGTGGAATCCTTGTATTCGGACCAGCTTTTCAGATATTGGAACCATTATATTCAAATCATCTCGGGAACTATTCAATCGGTCTGGGGTATGGCCTGAGATTCTGCACTTCTCCCAAGTTCTCAGGTGATGTTGATGCTGCAGGATGGTGGAACACACTGTGAGTAACATGGCCTGAAGATACTTCCAAGCTAGCACAGGCATGGCTGACATGCATGGGGATGAATACTTAGAAAGGTTCTTACCATAGAAACTATGGGCCAACTGTCTTCTATGGCCCATCAGACCAGCCCTTCTTCACCTCTCTGTGTATGTTTGATGAAGGATGAGTGGAAATGACAACTTGATGCTCCTCACCTGGCCACACCAGGTATTCAAAGACAGACACATGGGAAAGGAGGTGGTAAGGCCAGACATTCCTGAGTATGGGAATTTTTCTTGCGCTTACAAGTAAAAATTAGTAGCTATGTGGTCTTGGGCAGCTTACATAACTGTTGAGAGACTCAAGCTCCTCATCTGTCAATTGCAACTATTAATGGCACCTGTCTTGGTAGTTGTATTGGAAGTTACCTATGACATTCTTGTAAAATGCTTATACTGTGGTACATAGTAAATACTTAAATGATGATGATGATTCTATTAAACTGAAATATCCTAAAGTCAGCCTTATAATTCAATAGAAAAAAAGGTTGTTGGCCAGGCGCAGTGGCTCATGCCTGTAATTACAGCACTTTGTGAGGCCAAAGCAGGAGGATCACTTGAGCCCAAGAGTTTGAGACCAGCCTGGCCAACATGGCAAGACTTTGTCTCTACAAAAGTTAAAAAATTAGCCAGGTGTGATGGTGTGTGCCTGTAGTCTCAGCTACTCTGGAGGCCTAGTGGAGAGGCTTGCTTGAGTTCAAGAGGTCGAGGCTGCAGAGAGCCATGTATATGTACTCTCCAGCATGGGCAACACAGCAAGACTCTGTCTCAAAAAAAAAAAAAAAAGGATTTTGAAGCAAAGGTCAAATTATCTTACTTTTCCTTCATTCCTGGGGAAGGCAAATGACCTACTTTCACCTTGATTCCCTTCTTACAGCTCTATGTGCTAAAACCACCTACCTAGGTATCTACTAAATTGTTAATTGTGTGGTTTGTTAGTAGAATTGCCGCTGATTCTTATTTTCTTCTTTATAGTATGACTGTGATAAAAAATAGTCTTATATAAAGGTTGACAACTTGCCTCATCTCAGGACATTCCAAGGGAGATTCCAGGTCTTTTCTTGTGTGGATCTAGGTAATGGGTAAGTCAGCCAAATAGAAGAGTTTACAGGGATCTAGCTGGGAAGGCCAGAGAACCACGTGAAGAAGAAATGAGTTGATAGGTGCTAAAGCATAGGCAGGGAGAGGAGACAGGACAGCTAGCAGGGGTCGGAATGTGGGGTCAAGTTGGAGGGAGAAGAGAGATTGTGAAAGAGTAACTGTTGTCTGCTGTGATGAAAGCAATTAATAGATGGTGCAGAGGGAATTGAGGGCATTTTGGTGGTGATGAACAACAATTTCCTGTCTCCATATCTCTTAGGGAGATGTTGGTGGAAAGTTAAATTAATTTTCATTGATTTTTGGATGTCAGACTTGTGCTTTTGTTGAGTGTGACAACATGTGGAGACTGACCTTTCAGTCATTTTCAATAATACCAAATTGCAAAGTAATACCTTGGCATTTTGGTATTATTTCAGTAATGTGTTTCCATATTTTAAAAATATAAGTATTTATTACATTTGTAATCAGAAAAAATAAGAACCCTCACTTTTAATAAAAGAGTTATCCCCTTACATTTTAAACACCCAAATTGTCTAAATTAGTGAATCTCAACTCACACTATTTCACCTTCCCAAGGGACATCTGGCAAGGTCTACAGACAGTTTTGGTTGTTTCAACTAGGGGTGTGTTAGTGGCTTCTGCCAGATAGACGCTAGCAATGCTGTTAAACATCCTATGATAACAAGACAGCCCCCATAACAAAGAATTGTCTGGTCCCAAATGTCAATAATGCTGAGTTTAAGAACCCTGGTCTAAATTATTAAAAACTTCCCTCCTTGATTCCAACTCCAGTGCATGATCTGAATATTTCCTCTGGATATAATTTATGCACTTTCAATAATCATAATTCAAAGGGGAAAATATTCTGCATATCAGATAAGAAACATTAACTATCCTTAGGCAACTTTTTCTTCCACCTTATCTGAAATAGTAAGTACCGTGAATAAACTAACAATTTTGTCCGGAGACTCCTACTATGATAATAAAATAACCAATGAATAAAATGTCCAATTCTACAATATCAATTAGTTTAGAAATTTTCTTGCCAGTAACAAAATTCAGTTCAGAAATTTTCTTGCCAGTAACAAAATTCATGCTGACCTTTATCTGATTTGCATGGCTGGTGTTTTCCATGAAACTGCCATCTGAAGGAGATGCGGCCAAGCATTTGAAGAGACAGTGAGGCCAACTGAGTAGAGCCTTGTCTAGTCCTGAGTTTGTGTCTAGGCCCAGCTCTACCACCAGTGAGCTCGTATCCTTGGGAAAGTCACATTGCTTCTCTGAAACTCAACTGCCTCATCTGCAAAATTAACAGGAATTGGATTATATTCACCCTAAGGTTCCTTCTGGTTCACCCTAAACTCTAGTTGAGTGCCTTCTCCATGAGGAATAATGCCTCTCAGTTGGCCTTTGAAAGGGCATCAAATAAAGTTCAGGTCAGCCTCAAGTTCAAGGAAGTGTTTGTGCTATTTCTGAAAAAAATAAGAAATGGACAAGAGTATGGCAAGTTGCCACTGGCAAAGCGAATATATCTAAATGGAAATTTAGCATTTTCCTCTGCTAAGACAAATCTACATCCAAGTAGAATTTGAAAAATGGCAAAATGTAGATTCCTGCTGAAAACAATGAATCAACATTAACATCTGTTGGACTTCTTTTTTTTTTTTTTTTAAGGTCAGGCCATACCATATTATAAACCATGGTCAGTCCTTGTTCACTCCCCTTATTATCCCCCTTCCAAAAACAAGTAAAATAACAAATTTTTTAAAAACAACATAAAAACAATTTGCATTGACTTCATTGTAACAGAATGTAAACCAAAACACATCTTTGAAGTTTCCTGTACAGATGGCTTGTCCCTGCTCTCCCATGGTAAATGCTAAGCAAAAAAGTGACTGAACCACAGGAAGTTGAGGAGACCACAAATATCTAACACCACAGAGATGGCCCAGAAATGCCACTGACAAACATGAAATACATTAAACCAATGCATCTTTTCATAGCAGTCCCTTTCTGGGTCGTTTGAGGCAAATCTTTTTAATTTGAACTTGTTGGTAGCTTCTTAAGTATCAGCAACAGGACCTGCTCTCTTGAGCCCATTTTTCTAGTGAGAGAGATGGATTTGTGCTGCTTTGTTGATGGCTGACACCTGGTTCCCATGGTGACTTGTAGCAGGCATTAGTAAGGCTTCCTGAGGTCTGGAGTCATGCTGGGCAAACTTCTTTGACCTCAACATATAGAAATACATTTGAAGTCATTACCCAGTAAAAATGCACACACAACCACACGAGCTCACACAGTAATCTACATACTCACAGTAATCTACATAAGACTTTCGTGAACCAGTCCCCTTACATGCGCCAGATGCTGTAATGTTTATGCTCTTTTATCTTCTTCCTTTTTTTAAGTACTGGCCACACTCCATTACATTAATTTCATGACCCACCTTGAAAAAAAATGATGCCAATCTTTTAATACAATTTTTAGTAATACTAATGATGATTGGTACAAGGTCTTATCTCACCTCTCTGTCCCCAAACCAAACCATTGTCTGTCCAATCTTCAGAGTGATGTTTTCAATGTGTAAAATGTATCATGTATTTCTTCTACTTATAACTCTTCACTGGTTCTTCCTTGTCCTTAGGATACATGCTTTAAGGCTCATTGGTACATAGTTACCACTCAGCCTTTCCAGCTTTAACTCTTCTACCCCATCCCTGCCCTTGCCTTTCCCATAACACATAGCCACATACAGAGTTCCCCGAAGCATCACAGCCTCTGGGATCTATCTTGGATTTATCCTGTATGCTAGTTCCTTCTGCCCGGATAATTGTCTCTACCCTACTCTCCCACTGCCCTCTCATCCCTCAGGCTGAAATGCCTGCCCTTCTTAATTGGGTCCCATGTCTTTGATCCTTTCATAACAATGACACAGCCTGTATAAACACATACAGAAAAGTTGAATAAACCATGCAAGAACTGAATCTTGAACTGTCTGGCTTAGAGCATCATAGAATTTTTAAGCAAAAAGGGACCATAAAAACTATTAAGAGAAGTGGTTGCCAACTTATGCTCTTTATATTCAGGGGTCAGTGATGGCCACAGTGAGTGTCTGAGTACTGTGGTTCAATATTTTAGAAAGTCCAGGGGAAAAGTACCCACTAAGATGTGATAAGAGTGAACAGGGAACCCAACCTAAGATGGTGAAGAATATTCCTTCCCATGAAGGAATGATTCTAATGTGAGTCGTACACGTTTCCCTCATTGTACTTGGTACTCCCCAAACTTATTGTTATTTGTCTGCTATATATTATCCACCTCCCTTAACTGCAATGTGTGTTAAATGGGACTTGGACTATTTCGTTGGCCTCTATAGCCCCCTGGCCTTGTGGCAGAGTTTGGTAAACTATGGCCAACCAGCCAAATCTGACCCACTACCTGTTTTTTGTAAATAACGTTTTATTCGAACACTTCCAGACCCACTGGTTTACATATTGTTCGTGGCTGCCTATGTGATAAAACAGTGAAGCTAAGTAGTTGTGTCAGACACTGTGTGGCCCTCACAGCCTACACCTTTTACTATCCGGCCCATTATGGAAAATATTTGTCCATTCCTGGCCTAAACCACTGACTGAGAAATATAAAGTGCTTAATAAACACTGATAGAATGAAGGAGTGGAAGAGGAAATGAATACACGTGGATACAGAGTGTAAGAAAATGCAGATAAAACAAACCTGTGAAGGGGATAGGACTGTGCTTAGATTTGTTTTTCTTTTTAATCCTGTTATATTTTGTTTAACAATATAGGTGGAGCATCCCTAATCTGAAAATCCAAAATCTGAAATGCTGTAAAATCTGAAACATTCTGAGCGCCAGCATGGTGCTCAAAGGGAATGCTCACTGGAGCATTTTGGATTTCAGATTTTCAGATTAGGGATGCTCAACCCATAAGTATAATGCAAATGTTCCAAAATCCAAAAATATTTGAAATCCAAAACATTCCTGGCTCTGAGGTGGAGATTTGCATGGGGAGGGCATGGGGTTGAGGGGAAGAATTCTCTTGAGATGAAGCTCAGTGGGAGGTTGCACGAAGGAGAACTGGGCAGAAGGAGATGCTGAATTATAATGCAGTCACAACACGGACTTCAGTTGCTCCCAAGGGAAGCTCTGAAACTAGGATGGTCCCTCAGGTCATCTGACATCAGGGGACTGGGTCTTTATACACCTCTCCTTGCCCTTCCACCCCATGCACATTTTGACCAGTTACTGGATTGTGAGCTCTAGAGAGTTCACATGGCCTGGGACAAGCCACCATTTAGCTGAGGACAACTCCCAGAGAGAGAGACTACAGTATCCAAGACTCTGAGCTTCCAGTGGTTGGAGGTCAGAGGAACCCCAATCCTTTAGGAGGAATCCGAGCAGCATACAGTAGCATCTATCACTCTTACCATCTCTTCATCCTTAAACATTTATGAGGATGATATTTTTCTCCCATGTCACATGCAGCTGATAATTGTGTTTGTGTGTAGTTTTGTTGGTTATTAGAAAAGGGTGGCATATTTGCATTAAAAAAGGGCATGTGTTGACAAGAAATAGACCTATTGCTTTAAATTCATCTTGCAAGTGGTTTTCATTGAAATAGCAGGAAACTAATGTCCTTTTAAAACTTTATTAAAATCATCTGGATATACTCAACCTAATAAAAGCACAGTGCACGGCTGCTGGACTTCCTGCAGCTTTAGATATGGAGCAAAAAGAGGCTTAAGTGATATTGTACATGTGAAATTGTATAGAAAGATGTTATTAGCTTAAAAAAATGTCCTTTATGAAGCAGATTCACAAATAGAATTTCTGCTCCATTTCCGGTGGCATGACTTTTGTGTCTGTTGGCATTTTGTTGCAGTTGGCCTCTTTTCTCTATGTGTTCATATACATCAGTGCCATTTTATCAGGCCTGCTGCCTCATCTTGTTCAGTCCAAGACATTTCACCTCTCGCTCAAGAAAGATCAATTATGAAGCAAACCTTACAAAGAGCTGTATCATCCTGAGCTTCAGAATAATTTTATTTCCTCTCCCAAATAAAAGAGCAAGTTGCACCTTCATCATAATTTGATGCTACTTAACCTAGCCATGTTAATGGCTAACAGCAAAAAATGGGAGTTCTGGGAGGGACAGGGTAGCCATATTTAATGAGGTCACTCAAGTGACCATGCCTCTTTCCAGGGTGTTTCATCTATTTTACCAAGTTCTGGTTAAAACAAAGAAAAGTCAGATTTTCCACCCTGTTTTGAGTTGCTTTAGAAAAATACCCCCACTTTAATATTCATTAAAGACATAAATGCATGTAAATTCATACGTGCCCCCAAAATCCAGCATGCAACCTCAATTGCATTTGATTCCAGGGCTTTGAAATGCAAAGAAAAACACCAAACACAGTGGGGTAAAAGTCTTTTGCAACAGGGAACTAGGAGGAAGTCTTGAATAGCACTACTGTGGCCAACATACACAAGCTTAACATTACTTTTTGAACCTATGGCTATATGCATTAAGATGAATATTTTGCCTGTGAAAAATTAATGTCCCAGAGCTCTTACAACCATTGTTTCTTTGTGAAATGGAGTAGGCAAAATGACTTTTTTAAATGCACCCTTTTGGCAAATAGATTGCTTCTCCTTTTCTGGCTTATGCTACTAGTTGGAGAGGCCCCAAAGGACCATTAAGCAAATGAACAAATAGGTACAAAAGAGCCAACCAGATTCACAAGAGCATGAAGATGGATGAAGTCAGTGAGCGAGACCAATTTTTGTCCTTGTGTGAAACAAATAAAATGTCTCTTCTATTTTCTTTCTTTGTTTTTTCTTTTTTGATCTTTTAAAAATGTAAAGGCTCATTAATCTTTTCTTGGCTAATAGAGTTTTAAATAAAGAAGGCTTATTATGAAGGCTAAAGTAAGAAGAGCTAAGCTAAGGAGGAGGTTGGAGCTGGTCTGGAAGCTCTGTGAGTTATCAGATAAATGTTATGTCTAGAGGAGAGACTAAGATAACCAAGCCTCATGGGGCCACATATCAATTTAATTTTGATGAATGACCAGGTCGGTCAATATTATTTACATTACTATACAAGTTGGGTCTGTTCCATTCATGTGTGGACAACCCACGTAGTCTGCTGTAAAATAGCTTTGCAAGTAATCCCCACGGGCTTGCTTTCCCCACTGTTAACTTACAATTAGAAGGGCAATTAGTGATGAGGGCACTTTGCTTTTGAACTAAAAACAAAAACATGAGCAAACCACTCAGTAATCTAGAGTTGCAGCAATTCTTGAACCACAAGACCTCCAAATTATATTCTCAATAATTTACATAGGTGGTAACATTACTTTTCAAATTTTGTTTCTGCTTTTTAAAATATATATATAGTTTGAGTATCCCTTATCCAAAATGCTTAGGACCAGAAATGTTTCGGATTTTGAATATTTTTGGATATTGGCATTATACTTATGGGTTAAGCATCCGTAATCTGAAAATCTGAAATCCAAAATGCTCCAACAAGTGGTGCTCACAATGTTTCAGATTTTGCAGCATTTCAGACTTTGAATTTTTAGATCAGAGATACTCAACCTATATTGTTAAACAAAATATAACAGGATTTAAAAAGAAAAAAATTTCTAAGTACAGTCCTATTCTTTTCACAGTTTTGATTTATCTGCATTTTCTTACACTCTGTATCCATGTGTATTCATTTCTTCTTCCACTCCTTCATTCTATCAGTGTTTGTTAAGCACTTAATATTTGTCAGTCAGTGGTTTAGGCCAGGGATGAGCAAATATTTTCCATAGTGGACCAGATAGCAAAAGGTGTAGGCTGTGAGGGCCACACAGTGTCTGACACAACTACTTAGCTTCACTGTTTTATCACATAGGCAGCCACGAACATTATGTAAACCAATGGGTCTGGAAGTGTTCCAATAAAACTTTGTTTACAAAAAACAGGCAGTGGGTCAGATTTGGCTGGTTGGCCATAGTTTGCCAAACTCTGCCACAAGGCCAGGGGGCTATAGAGACCAACAGAAGAGCCCAAGTCCCATTTAACACACTTTGCAATTAGGGGAGGTGGATAATATACAGCAGACAAATAACAATTATTTTGGGGAGTAACAAGTATAACGACGGAAACGTGTATGACTCATGTTAGGATTGTAGTATTACTATTACTACAGTTCAGTGCTAGGCTTTACTCAATATGATTTTGTGAGTGCTTTCTGTGTAGCTACTCAATCTTCCGATTTACTAATATCCGTGACCTCCTAATATCCTGCCCAGTTGCTATCCCATATTTCACTTAATCCTTCCACTATATTGTACATTTAATTAAACCTAACTTATGAGAATACACATACAGGAACAAATCAATGCATAATGTGTTCATCTGATAATAAGCTTTTTCTCAATTATTTATTTCTGCTTCTGCCAGAGAAGCCCAACATTCTAGATCAGGAAAATGGCACAGGTGAGGAAAGCCAATGTAGAAAGTGTTTGCCCTGCGCTAAGAAAGTTTTAGTTAGCTTCCGGTTTCCTAAAATTTCAGGGTGTAAATCAGGATGCAGATGGCCAGTGGGCCCAGAGAAGGGGTAGACCAAGGGGACCTCATTCGCACTTCCCACTCAGGGCCAGCATATTGCTACCAGGCAGCAGCCCCTCACTATTTAATCCAATAAGAACACAATATCTCAGAGAAAGATGCTCATCTTCAAACCCATCAAGCACTGCTTGAGTGCCAACTGGATGCAAAGCCCAGTGTGTGGCCCTATAGAATGGAAGGATATACTGATGAATATGACAAAGCTCTTTCTCTCCAGGTAGATACAGGGACCTGCAGAGGTCAGGTTGTTGGAGGCCAACTATGTCAAATAACAGAATATGGGGAAAGTAAACCTTTCCTTCCTTCTGCTCAATGTTCAGCAGAGAGGGAGGGCTTCACACCCCACCCCTCAGGAAGGAGAAGTATGGGAGCAGTGCTTCTCTTCCAGTCATCTCATTGGCTCTTCCCCTGGGGAGAGGAATCACCTCTCTATTAGGGGGTTTGAAGAGGCATGTATGGAGCAGTGCTTTCTAAATTCTCCTCATAATTATTGATAATGATAAACATATATCGGAGTTTCTATGTTCCAGAGATCAATATTTGCACTCATTCAATCCTCACACTTGTCCTAGCAGGTAGTACGACTATCATTCCCATTTTACAGATGAGGAGAGTGAGTCACAGAAACACTGTGAGACTTGCATTGCTGCTTGGCTGATGAATGCCACAGCCAAGATGACTCACAAAGTCTAGCTCCAGGATTCAGGCTCTCAACTTCTCTGCTCTGTGATTTACCTGAGGAAGGAGCATGTTCTCCTCAGTTTTTCCCTGATATAAGTATACCTGGGTGACGACCAGGGTTCATGTCTTGCTCATACACTTTCTGAGGGAGGCAAAGGACAAATTATGATGTACAGATACACAGGTTTCATATTGTTATCTGTACCAATCACTAGATTTGGCAGAAAAGCCAATCCACATTCTTGAAGTTAGCAATATCAGCAATAAAACTAATAATTTCATCTCTCTTGGTTTGACACCTGTATCTGTTTACTCAAATTTTGGTACCCAACTTAGAGGGAAAGGGATGTAATTAAATCTCATCCTAAACCCCAATGTAATATAGGCATGAGTAATAGCAGTAGTAAAAAGTAGTTAATAATAAGTATGATCTTACAGGCATTGTGCAAAATACTTTAGATATATTCTGTCTTTGAATCTTTGCCACAGTCCCATAGAGGTAGGTACCACATGATATGGAAGAGGACAGAGGGCTTAAATTTGAGGTTGACAAATGGGCTTTTGGTACATAAAAGGGCAATGACTGTTTTATTAGCTATGTAATATATTAATAGCCAAATGCAATACTTGATTTCAGTGATCTTTGATGTTTACTCACATAATTCTGCCTTTCACAGAGTCACTCACAATAGTTGATAATTAATATTGCCTGAGAGCACTCAAAGGTCAAAATAACTCAGAGCTACTGGCCAATAAATAACAAAGAGTGAGATTAGGGCACGACATTCCATGTGAAAATCTCTCTGATCTGTCTACTTATCATATTCTTTGGCATTGCCCCAGAGCAAGCCACCACTACCTCTCACTTGTGTTACTGCAACGGCCCCCATCTTGTCAACCATATATGTTCTTGTCCATGTCAAATGCCTTCTCCATAATGCAGATAGTGCGACGTAGCTAAAGGTCACTCTCTTGCATAGGACATCCAGTGTCTTGCAATTTTTCTTAGGATGAAGACCAAAATTGTCAACACATTCTCCAAAACCCTGAAAGGTCTGGTGCCTGACTGTCTTTCTAGCCCTGTCTCCTCCATCTCCCATTTCTGCACCTGGGCAGAATTCCTTGGCTATCCTGTGCTCCTGCCTGAACTGCTTATTGTTCCCTCTTTCTGAAACATTCTCCCCAGTCCCAGTATTCACATAATATAAATATACTTAGTCTTCAGGCTTCAACTTAAATACTGCTTCCTCAGAATTTCTTTCCTGCCAGTCCAGAATAGTAGGTCTCACTGTCAGAGGTCCATAGACTATCCTGTTCCTATACTTCATAGCACTTATTTAAATTCATATTTATGTGATTTTTGTAATTATTCATTTTTTGTAGGCCCTTATCTAAAATAAATCTCCATGAGGGCAAGATAAAGTCTGTCTTGCTCACTGCTCTATTCTCAATGCCTAGCCTGGAACAGCACCTGGAACACACTCATCCAGTAAATATTGTTTAGTTAAGGCCACTGAATGTGGTTGCACAGGCTGTGTACTGCTAAGCTCCAGGGGCTTCATCCACATAGGCAATGATATGAACGGTGCTGCCTGGAGATGCACAACATATCAGTCCTGTATTGAGTGAAGGAATGAATGAATACATGAATAAATAAATGGATAAGTGAATGAAACCATTGGTCATTGGTGCAGAATTGTCTCATTGGGGAAAACCAAAATTTGATGTCCAGTATTTCCTAAAATCTACAAAATCCTATGCAGTGGTACATGCCATCATATATGTCTCACAGAAGCAATTATTTTGGTATTTTATGTGTTCTGAATGAGATCTCTTTTACCCTCATTTGAATTCCTCATATACTTTTTCATAAACTAGAACTTGGTTCACAATCCTCCAGGCACCAGTAAAAAGTCCCACTTTCCCTTTTTAATTGTACAGGGACCTTATTTTTGACTTGCAGGTGAAAAAGCTGAAGCTGCATTCCATTTGTGAGCCAAAGTACATTTTTAATGTGGTAGTTTTATTCAATGGGACCCATGAGTAATATCTGCAATGTATTATAATATGCTGGTAAATTATATACAATCATGGGGGTGGGGGGGAAGTGACATCCAGAAGAATGTAATGGATCATGGTACAAGAGCTGGGTTAACTAAGGCAGGGGATTTCAGATGACTCTGTGTCTATTGGTAACAACAAATTTTGGCCATGACACCAGTCTCCAAGTTTTGCCACAGGGCTACATTCTGTTTCTGACTCCAGGCTTTCTTGCAGCAGAAATTGAGCCATGATTGTTACTAATACCAGTTATTAATAAACTTATAAAGGGCAATGGCTTAAAAAATAAAAAGAGAATTCTGTATGCATTTGAGTTCGCTGAACCATGGTTTCTTAGGACCAGGAATCGCTGTATCATCCCAATACTGTCACCTTTCATTTTACCTTATGCCTCATATTCCTGAATTCTCCCAAAATGCTATAAGCTCTCTGAGACAAGACTCATGCCGTGAATTTGTTTTTGTATCTAACTCACACAGACAACAGTATCTTACATATAGAGGGTTTGCACGTCTTGATATTCATAAGATGGTTGAATGAAGCTATTAAACCAAATGACTTAATTAAACCAGATTTAAACTTTCACACTGCTTCAGAATGTTACTACAATGACATTTTGAAATGAAGAACAGAGCATTGACTTGAGCAAGTTTCTCCTCTAGACTTTACCCATGAGATGGTAGACATGCCATACCATCCAGAAACCCCTGCAGGAGTGAAGGGATTACTCTCCTGGTTACTGGGAGTGTTGTCAGAAGCCAACACTTGGTTGTTGACCCTCTTTGCAAAAAGACTCTGCTGAAGAGAGCACCTTGCCCTTCTTGGGGTAGCCTCAGCCAAAAACTAGTAAACGCCAGTGTATAAAGGCCATCCTCCCTCTCTGCAACTCTGGACAATTCTGAAGGGCCACCCCAGCTCTAGAGCTTCCAGTGGGATCAGCTGAGGCCTTTGTTGAGACTGTAACACAGCCCAACTTCTCCCTCTGTCCATCCCACCTCTGTCCCATTCCAATCCACAAGTGTTGATCCCTGGAGCACTCCCTAATAAGCTTCCTGAATGCTAATATTTGTCCTAAAGTTCGTTTCCCAAAAAACACAGTCTACAACCCAATGCCTCTGTGCTTTAAGAGAATCAAACAAAAAGGAATCAATTAAAGGAATATTTTTTCCCCGTTAGAAAAATCTAGGAAAGACCAACATTATAATTGGAGAAAGCAAGAGATCTTGGTAGCAGCTGCGGCAGAGGGTTGAAGTCACAGTCTTCATGTAACACAATGCAACGGCTCTTTCAGAGCCAGGAGTACCAGGCAGCGTTTTCCTACCATGCACGAGAACGCTGCTCTCAAGACCACATTAGGAATTTAGGAAATTATGGTGGTGGACAAAAGCACACCCTTAATTATGGGCAGTGTCAGAGTTCTTGTGTTTCTTAACCTCCAGAAAACCATTCTCCTTTAATGCTTGGTTGTTGTCTTTTTATATGCAATTCTGCAAAATAGGCACGAACAAGACAACTCTTCAAGGAGTCTCCAAGACACAAAGGATTAAAAAGTAATTATAACTATTATGATGAAATATAACTACTGATAACACTAGTATAATTACTTTTAATAAACTATTAATATTATAACAACTGATGATGCTTTTGTATAGGAGTCAGCAAACTACAGGCCAAGGGAGAAATTCAGGCCACCGTGGGCAGAATCCAGCCACATCCAATCATTTACAGATTGTCTATGGCTGCTTTCATGCTAAAATGGCAGAATCCGGTAGTTGTGACAGAGACTATATGGCCCAGAAAGCCTAAAATCCTTACAATTTGGCCCTTCACAGAAAAAATGTGCTGACCTTTACTCTAATACAATAACATTTAGTGATCCTGATAAGAGTATTAAATGAAATAAGAAAATTTTGTTGAAGGAAAAGTAACGCATTATGTATACATGCAAAAAAAAAAAAAAGCAAAACAGAAGAATTATCATCTCTGGGCATTGAGATTAGAGGCAAATCTTTGCATTTTTTTCTTTTTGCATTTTTGTATTTTCAATGAGAAATATACATTGCTTTTATAATAAGAAAATCAATAAATACTACTTGTATTTAAAAAAAAAAAAAAGAGGCTGAGCATGGTGGCTCGTGCCTATAATCCCAGCCCTTTGGGAGGTGGATCGCCTGAGCCTAGGATTGCTTGAGCTTAGGAGATCAAGACCAGTCTGTGCAATATGGCAAGACCCTGTCTATAAAAAAAAAAAAAATACAAAATTTAGCTGGGCATGGTGGCATGCGCCTGTGATCCCAGGTACTCAGGAGGCTGAGATGGGGGGATGGCTTGAACCCGGGAGGTGGAGGTTGTGGAAGGCCAAGATCTCACCATTGCACTCCAGCTTGGGTGACAGAGGGAGTCTTTGTCCTGCCCCCAGCCCCCCCAAAAAGTATTGCATATATATCATGTTGAGTGTTTTTTCTTCCCCACCATTTAGGATTTTGCTGTTGGCTAGCTGGGTGTACAGAAGCTCTGAAGTTGAGAATGCTAAAGGATTTGTTTCTCAACACTACCTCGTGTCTAAGGAAAATATGTAAACAATGCAATGTAGAGAAGTCGGCCAGCTACTGGATTAAGCAGCCAGTTGGTCATCAGAAGTTTAGAAAAAACAATAGCAACGCTGGGTTGTTTTTGCGACAGCTGGCTCCATTTGGTAAGCTTATACACACTATGCTAGGAAATAAGAGTTATTCAGCCTCTGGTTTGTAATGCTTTTTAAATTTCCCGGTAGAAAAACAGCCTCCATTTTCCAAAGCCAGGATATTTCTCGACTATAAAAACAACACAATGGTCATACTAGTACAGCTAACTATTTTTGAGGAATGTTCTTTTTTATTACTTTTTTAAATTTTTATTTTTAAAATGTTATTTTCATTATTATTATTATTTGTTGAGACGGGGTCTTGTCACATTGCCCAGGCTACTCTTGAACTCCTGGCCTCAAGCAGTCTTCCCACTTCAGCCACCTGAGGTGCTAGGATTACAAACATGAACAACTGCGCCCACCCTTGAGCAATGTTTTTAATAAACAGCAAGCTCCAAGCTAGGGACTTTGTACCAGCATCCTCTCAACAAAATGATGAGAAAGAGTCTATCAGCCTATTTTTTACAGATTAGGATACCAAGCTTCAGGCAAGTTGAGAAGGTGTCCAAAGGGCCACCAGCTAAGATGTGGCTCAGCCAGAAGTCAAGCCATCTCTCTGAGTCCTCACTCATTAGCTGTCCTGCCTCCTGACCATTTGCATGTTCCACAGCATAGTTATAACCCTAACACACACCTTGGTGGAAACGGATACCCTAACATACGTCTTGGTGGAAAGGGATAGTCAGCACTCAAAAAATATTTGCATAATAACCAAAAGACTGTGCTCTTTAACCTGTTAAATAATGACTACCACAAGGAAGTGGGAGCTGCAGCAGTAAGAAGTGTTGGGAGATAATGATTTTCACGTATCAAATTACTTTGGTACAGTATTTTTTAGAGTTATATAAAGACAATAGCAGACTCATTCTATATGATACCAAAACACTTATTTTAAATAACAGTTTCAGGAAACTTCTTAATATAAACATGATTTTTTTACTCAAATATTAAATTTTATATAGCGTTATATAGAAGTCATATTTGCTGATTCCCATGCTTAATCTATTACATATTATCGTCATATAGAAAAATATCAGAATATGACTTATATTTCCATTTTCTTCCATTCTCTCAGGCATTTTAGAGTGATGAGTTTTTGCCCACTGGGAACTGGATTTTTGTTTTTGTTTTACTATTTGAATTAAAGTAAATATCATCGTATTTCCAATTTAAAAACCATGGATCTGTGTAGATGCCAGTAAATGTACATCTTAAATATTGATCTTTTCTTAGTAAGAGAATGGGTTTTTGACATTTTGAAATTAATATTACTTAGCCATACTAAATGAAAAGTTTTCAAATCCTTCGATCTTATAGATAGAATTACTTATTTTATATCCTATTATGCATTAATTTAAAGAGAAAATAAAATATTGGTTTGGAATGGAAATGGAAATGTTTATAGTTTCCCCTCAAAACACGACAGTAGGCATTTCCATTTAAAGTACACTAATATTAATAGATTAATAAAAATAGAAAATAAGTTTAAAACTTCACCACTACCAGGCTTGACAAAATGCCAACAAAGAAGATGCTTTATCACTATTTTCATTTTCTAGAAGAGATGCCTGAGGCTCAGAGAGATCAAGAAACTTGCCCAAGATCACACAGCCACTAAGGAGCAAACCTAGATGTAAATTCAAGTATATCAAACTCTAGGGCAGGGTTTTTCTCAGCCTCAGCACTATTGACATTTGGAATGGATAATCTTGTGGTTTTTTGAGGGGGTGCTATGCATTCATTGCAGGATATTTAGCAGCATCCCTCACCCCTACTCATTGGATGCCAGTAATACCTTCTCCTCTTACCCCAAGCTGTAACAACCAAAAATGTCTCTAGACATTACCAAATTCCCCTGGGGGACAAAATCACCCCTGGTTTAGAACCACTGCCTTAGAGCTCCTGTCTTAAGCACTGTGTTTTTCTGCCTGCCTTTCAATACAGGTCAAGGTCACCCTTGCAGAATGGACCCCTGGCAAGCTTGTCATAGTCTATGCACATCTGAGCCTCAGCCAATTTAGTTTCTACCTCATTTTACCTAGAAAGGAAATGCCAGGTGCCCACACTCTGGGGTGGTTTGGGATATGAACTCAAAGCTAGGGTTAATTAAAAAAAAATGAATTGCCTTCCTCTTATTACCAGAAATCTGAACTAGAACTGAATCCATGTGCTTGGGGATGAGATTGTTAAGAAGTGAGGGGAGTGGGAAGACTCATTTGAGTTCAGAGTACTCACTATTTCACATAGAATTAATCTGATGAAGAAATAGAATAAGAATTGCAAAGTCATCAAAGATGATGGCTTTTCTTTATGACCCTTGGCACCAGAACAAAGAGCCTATTTTTTGTGGGTTTTTTGGATTTCCAGAATAAAGAGAATAAAAATGTTTAGGTAATGTTTGGATGGTTTAGAGACTGTGCATACATTAGTGATAGGTCAATTAATATCGAACAGTTCAAAGAAGCAATTATTTTAATTTATAAATCACTTCAGAGGTAGGGAGCTGCCATCCATTAATGTGGTTTTTACAAATAAGAGAGCTCATGGTTGTGTGTGTTTGTGTGTGCACTTCTCCCCATGTCATTCTATCTGGCCTGAATTTTCCAACCAGATTGCATACCTCCATGATTAATGTATTTGTCTCTAGAGCGCTGCCAAACACATAAAGCATCGAATCTGCAATTTGACCCTTGGCTGAGACCACCCTATTTTTTGAGTTTTTGCTGGGCTGAAAGGTACCACCACAGACAATGTTGCTTCCAGAACTGACCTTCTTATGTTACACTCTAAATGGCAAAGTCTGTGAGCTAAGACTCCCCAGGGGGTTACAATGCCTCCTGGTGATCGTGCAACAAGGAAAGAGGGCCAAAGTGACTTCTGGCATGGTGGGCCTAGCAGACACTCGGCAGCTGGTGAAAAGTCTCCAAGCTGAAACTTAGAGATTTCCTAAATAAAGCATCCCTTTACTTTATTTTATTTTTAAATCACTGAGGCTGGATGCAGTAGCTCACACCTGTAATTCCAGCACTTTGGGAGGCCAAGGAGGGAGGATCACTTGAGCCCAGAAGTTTGAGACCAGCCTGGTCAACATAGCAAGACTCTGTCTCTACAAAAAATTAAAATAAAAAAGTTAGCCACATGTGGTGTTGCGTTACTGTAGTCCTAGCTACTCAGGATGCTGAGGTGGGAGAATTGCTTGAGGCCAGGAGTTTGAAGTTGCAACGAGCCCTGATCGTGCCACTGCACTCCAGCCTGGGTGACACAGGGAGACCCACTCTCTTAAAAAAACAAACACTGAGTGACAACCAAGTGCCAAAATCCATGCTCAACACTAGAGGTATGCAAGACAAATGCAACCTAATGAGAGAGGCAAGCTAGGAAGCTGGAAACAACTGTGTAGTCTGAGTGCTGTAGTGGGTAAAGGTGCAGGAGGAGCCCAGATTGGAGACAGGATGATGGCTGGGGAAGCTTCCAGAAGGAAGTGACCTCGGCTTCAAAGCTGAAACATGAATTGGTGTCTGTGTGTTGAATTGGGGGTGTGGGTGGGAATGGGGGTGTTCCAGGCAGAGGGAAGAGCATGTGCAAAGGACCAGAAGCGAGAGAGAACATGGTGACTTCAGGAAGTGGAAGGAAAAGTGGCAGGAGCCTGGAGAGGAAGAGAATAGTGAAGCTAGAGGTGTGAGCACAGGCAGGATTGCAAAAGATTCTCCAAGGCATGGTAAAGTTTGACTTTATCTTAAAGGCACTGGCATGTGATGAAACTGGGGAATGACATGGTCAGGTTGGTGAAAACCAATAGGAAGAAGGCAAAGCAGCTGTGGGGGAAGAGGTGAGGGGATTGGAGCAGGATGGTGGTACATGGCTTCCATCAGTGAGTTCAAGAACTGGAAAGAAGGAGCTTGTAGATGATGTGTAATGGAAATAAGAGAATTTAGTTGAGACTAAAAGAGATTGAGCTAATAATAAATTCACTAATAATATTTCCCGTTATAAATGTTCCTTTCCCTTTTAACTTGGGTACTTCTATTGTAAAAACACCCCTGTACCCCCCACCCTCAAAAAACAGTGATATAATCTTCATTTCTGTCCTTGGTTTCATTGCTTTAAACTTCCAAGTATTTATTGAGCATCTACTACATGTCTGGTGCTGTTCTAGGTGCCGATCAGAGACCATTCTTGCTTTCCAGGAGGTTTCCTTTTAGTCATGGAGACAGTGCCATATGTCACAGGGAAACAAAGCACAGGTATCCAGACAGCAATCAGTGCTGTAAAGATGAGAAATCATAAGGTCAACTGGGAGCGGTGGCTCACACCTGTAATCCTAGCATTTTGGGAGGCCAAGGCAAGTGGATCACTTGAGCCCAGGAGCTTAAAACCAGCCTGGACAACATGATGAAACCTTATCTCTGCAAAAAAAACACACACACAAAAATTTAGCTGGTGTGGTGGCACATGCCTATAGTCCCAGCTACTCGGGAGTCTGAGGTGGGAGGATCGCTTGAACCTGGGAGGTCGAGGCTGCAGTGAGCTGTGAGCATGCCACTGCACTCCAGCCTGGGTAAGAGGTCACGTGAAAGGTCATGCCCAGCACAGAGAAAAGACTCTGAAAAGGTGACATTTTAGCTGACATAGGATCAAAGATGAGCCAACCCTGAGGAGATCGTGGGGAGAGTATTCCAGTGGAGGGGACAGCAAAGGCCTTAAGATGGGAATGATCATGACCTTTTGGGGGACTAGAGATCTGATGGGCACACCATGGAAGGCCTTGTGGACCATGGTAAGCCATTCAGATACTATTCTGAGGGTAGTTTTAAATCTCGGAGTCAGTGCCTTTTTATGATTAGACATTATCAAACTCATTCCAATAGCTGGAAAAAATAAAGTTATTTGAGCTGTGACACATCCTGGTATTCAATAACAAAACTTTTTTATTATGGGATTTCTACTTTCTACCTCCAGATGATAAAACTCTTGGTGCAATGCATTTCATGGGGAAAGAAGGCTAGATGGTCTGATTTACAGCTCTTAATTGGAGTAATGATCATTTGTAACCAAAGCCCAGGCTGCTGGGCACTGGCCAATTGTCCCAGCCATTTCTCTTAGGAAGAGCAAAATCGTGCTCCACAGTCCATCCAACTCTCCACTTCGAGGGAACATACCCAATCCGAGTGGGACTTTTCTATGTGCTGGCCAGCTGCCTCATCAGTAATTAATTCAGTTACGTAATCACACCCAAAATGTTTAGGCAACTGAAGTAATGAGGAAGAGATCACCCACAGGAATGTGTATGTTCCAAGGACCCCCTCGTGTGTTGCCAACTCTCCTGCCCCAGCGTGGAATGACGGCAAGAACGTGCATTTGCAGGGAGAACGATGTGGGTGTCATCTGGGTTCCACTCCGCACTGGTTTTGTGGCCTCAGGAACAAAACAACATCTCTCAGCTCAGCTTCCCCAGTCTATACAATGGAGATAATAACACTAATACAACTATGATGAGAGAAAACCCAGGAAACTATGATCACGCTCTCCATAGAGTATATTTTCTCATACTTATATAGCAGCTTTGCTTCATTGGGTTCCACTTTTTCAGCAGAATATTCGGCTCGACAGTCTCCAAATAAAACACTGATATTTCTTGTGCAGCCAGTGTCCTCAAGGGGAAATGAGAGTGGAATGCTATTAACTTCGCTTCATTTGATCATCACCAAAGGGTGGTGGTTCATCAAAGCACTGTTTATAAAGGGAATCTTGAGATTCTCTTTCTGATGAAAGACTTACCTAAAAGCTATTGTTTGTTGCTGAAATCCTATCAGTGTCTAGTAAAATTTAAAAATATAAAACAAGGAGGAGGTTGAGAGGAAGAATTCTCAGAGAAGTTCAATTATATCTGGCTCATCTCTAACAAGTTGCACTGTACTGTTATGAAAACATCACGGTATTACAAAGTGTTTGTGAATGTACTATTAAAATTGTTTTTTGTATTCCAATGGCATTATTTCATCACATGAAAATCAAGAACTTTGGCTACAGTGGCAAATAGGTTAATAGCTTTCCGCTTGGAAATTCAAATAGTTGGTTTTTCAGGGGTAGGGTAAACTTCAGTATTAATACCTTCCACCTTTTCCTTCTAAAGTTACATTTTGGCCAGATGCAGTGGCTCACACCTGTTAATCCCAGCACTTTGGGAGGCCAAGGTGGGTGGAGCACGAGGTCAAGAGTTCGAGACCAGCCTGGCCGGCATGGTGAAACTCTGTCTCTACTAAAAATACAAAAATTAGCCAGGTGTGGTGGCGGGTGCCTGTAATCCCAGCTACTCAGGAAGCTGAGGCAGCAGAATCGCTTGAACTCGGGAGGCAGAGGTTGCAGTGAGCTGAGATTGTGCCATTGCACTCCAGCCTGGGCAACAGAGCGAGACTCCCTCTCAAAAAAATAAATAAATAAAAATTAAAAATGTTATTCTTCATGGTAGCTAATCTCAGTAAACCGGGCAGTGGGATGGTGTATGACATTGGAAGAAATACAGATGGGAAACTGCTTTGCAATTATCTGCTAATGCTTTACACGATTTGGATGTAGAGCTGCATAGTTGACATCTTGGGCTCTGGAATTAGCAAGACTGCAGTCCACACCCCAAATCCACCCCTTTCCTGCCCTTTGACCTTAGGACAAATTACTTATTATTGCTAAGCCTCAGTTTTCTTATCCGTACAATGAGTATAATAACAATAATAGGGTAATCATATTTACCTTAAACATTATGATTAAATTTTAAAATTGTAAGTCTCCACACTACTTAGAATAGAACCTGAGGCCATGGCACAGTGGCTCATGCCTGTAACTCTAGCACTTTGGGAGGCAGAAGCAGGCGGATCACTTGGGGTCAGAAGTTCGAGACCAGTGTGACCAACATGGTGAAACCCCGTCTCTACTAAAAATACAAAAAGTTAACCAGGCATGGTGACACATGCCTGTAATCCCAGCTGCTCCAGAGGCTGAGGCAGGAGAATCACTTGAACCTGGGAGGTGGAGGTTACAGTGAACCAAGATTGTGCCACGGCACTCCAGCCTGGGAGACAGAGAGAGACTCTGTCTCAAAAAATAAATAAATAAATAAATAAATAAATAAATAAATAAACAAAAACCAAAGAAAAGTTAGAATAGAACCTGGTACATAATAAGTGTTCAAAAAAGCATTAACCATGGTTCACACCAATTAACTGTGTTACTTTTAGCAGGTTACTTTACCTACCTGGACTTTAAATTCCTCATTTGTAAAGTAGAAGATTTGGACTAGAATTGGTTTCCCAAATGTAATCTTTCTTATACAGCCTTCAAAATTTTTGCCATTTTTGGGGGAAAATAGTCCCTCAATATAGCATTGAAAGGAATAAAGTCATACACACAGATATTCAGTATGCCTGTGTAAATCTGTAAATTTAAAATCAATCTGTAATTTAAAATAGGTGTATTGGCTTTACTTTAGTAGGATAAAACATTATACTTCCCATTCTGAAGATCTTGTTACCGGAGGATTGACCCATTCGTGAGCATACCTGGGCAGCATGCCTGTATCAAGTAGATTATCAGTACTCTGCATACCTTAGGCTTATCTGAAGCAATCGTAGCTAGTTATCTTTTTGATTCAAATATCCATCAATATAAACACATGTGAAACCAACAGTAGACGTAGGAGCTGAGAGCACAGACTCTGGAGCCAGTCAGCCTGCCTCAAAATCCCAGTTCTGCCACTTGCTAGCTTTGTGATGATGGGCATGGCATTTAACACCTCTGTGCCTCAGTTTCCTCATCTGCAACATCCAGATAATGTGAGTATCTACTCAGAGTGTTATTGTGAGATTTTACATGACTTAATAGATGTAAAGTGCTTAGAACAGTGCCTGGTCCCAGCACCTAGTAAGCAAGATATCCCTACCCACATAGGAAATATATCACACTTTCACACCATCTTGGATCATATCCATATTCCATTTTGGATCTGAAGTCTTTAAGGAGTTGAGACAGATCTAGGTCCTAATTCTGTGTACATGGAGTAGACATTTGATATGTCTGGCTTAGATTTTTCCTCCTATAAAATTACTATAATACTGTCTCCCGCTAGGTACTTCCTAAGTGAGGTAAGGTCCCTTATGGGTCTGTATTTGAACAGCTTTCACCCCTACAACACGTGACAGTAGATGATCTTATTGTTAACTTATGGCCTCGTGACTCTTCATCCTGAGCAGAGGATCAACGTGAGAACCAAATGCTGGTTGGTGACTCTCCACTGCTTAAGCAAAACCACAGGGGAAAGAAAGCCATTTCTCTTGCTATGGCTTTTCCGCCAAGAAAACTGAAGAAAATTAGACATAATGTGAATTCCATATGTCCAAATATATTACTACCCCATTCGGTCATAAAAAATCAAGTCTCTCTGACCTACCATATTTGAAACCAAATCACATATATCTGAGACTCGGATCCTTTCTCTAAATCTTCACACACCTGCATCATGTTGACATCCAAAATAAGCATGATTCATTGGAACAGGAGAGATTTCTGACCAAAAGTAAGCTCCACAGGGATAAGGGAACCGATGTGCCTGGAGATTGGAAGTAAAACATGCAGACAAGGTGGTGTGGCAAATAGATTCCAGCTTAGTATGTATTGGGAGAAATTCAAGGGACAAATCAAGTGTTTAAATTATTCAAGGACAATTACTATGTGCTTAATTATTATGTCTCACATGAGAAAGTTTTGTAAATCACAATGAACTGGTAATTACACTCTCAGACACACTGCAGCAAGTTTTAATAGACCACCGAGGCCCTATACCTCTCAGCCTGAATGTGGTCAGGTTTCCTTCTGGGGAATACACGAGTTACCGGGTCAGAACTGTAAGCAGATGGACAAATCCAATCTAAGGTGGCAAAAAGGGATGATGCAGAATGGAGCCAAGTGCTGGGCACACGGTCTTATCCAACGTTGTTTTTTCAGCTTGAAAAGAGATGCTCTAAAGTCAAGAGAATGTGTGTCATTGGGTTTCACTTCATCTGTTACCCAGCTGATTATGTTTGGGACGATGATTCCCTCATCAGAGATTACCTGATTCTTCAGAATCCACTTACATGTTTTCCACAACCACAGTTGAGGTTGTAGATAATACACATTATATACTAAATTAAAACCCATCCAATTAAATTTGACATCATCTTTGGTCATGGCTGGTGGAATTTGGAGTGTATAACACCCTCTTCCAATACTTTCATTTTGAAACTAAATCTACCTCACTCACAGTATTCCATAACTAGTGAATAATATTCATTATTAACCTGAAGATAATAGTGAATTAACTGGAATGATTTCATCTCTCAGTTCCACTGCAGCATCTTTCCAGCATTTCCCTCTCTGAGATGATCTTCTTTGCTCTTTGCACCCGCCTTGGCCCAGGCAGGTGAGACCATGAGGTGTTCTTGGCAGGCATAAGGTTCTTGAATGTTCCTCAGAGAACTTAGTTCTATTGTTCTAGACCAGAGCTGCCTGCCCCACCCTTCTAATGAAATCACATTTTGCTTAAATCAGTCAAAATCAATATCTGTCTCTTGCACTCAACCCCATCTCATATTAAAAAAAACTAAGCAAAATGTCATATATACATTGTGTATATAATATATAACTATGTATTATGTGTATATATAATATTTATTGAGAATATATCATGCTAAGCACTCTTCTAAGCTCTTAGCATGTAGTTATTCTTTTATGCTTACAAGTTTATGGTGATACTCTTCTCTGCACACATTTCAGCACTTCCATTTCGATTCCCTGTTTTTCAATGCATTGATCTCTTTCCAACATACTTTATCATTTTCTTACTAGGTTTATTACTTGTCTGTTTCCCTCCACTGGAATGGAAGCTCACTGATATATCTTAAATGCCTAGGACAGTCTCTGACACATGGCAGGGGCTCAATAAATATGTCTAATTAATTAATTGGCTAATTAATGAGCTACATGCTATTGTTTAATTCATTACAAATATTTCTTTAAATCTACAAGTTTCTCTGACTCACCTTGCAGGACCTGCTTACATAAAATGTTTGTTCCCCTCTTTAAAGCTTTTAAAGTATGGGGTAGATTTTCACATCTGTGCCCTTGCCCAGCAACAGGGGACTAGATCAAATGACCTCCTGAGAGCTGTCTGGCCCCTGACATTCTAATTCAATTCCACTTAAATGTCCTAAAAGTAATTTGTGGGGAAATTCTTTTCTTCCTCCTCTCCCTGATTGGAGTATACATTTATCTAATTTTTGCCTTCGTAGATTGACCTAGCTTTTAAGAAGCACCGTGTTGGCTCTTATGCATTTTCTCTAAGCACTCACTTTATAAAACTAAGAGACTAAAGATTCAGCTCTCTAGGGAATTAAATTGCATTCAAATAAGATTAAGGATTTTTTTACTCACAAAAGCAAGGACAGAGGCTGAGAATTGTTCAATTGTTCAATTGTTCAGCAAACTAATCCAGACATATTATTCACAAAAGGGACTCAGAATTGGTCAGAGAAGAAAAATGGCTGTGGAGGGAGGGGTGGGCTGGATTGAGTTAGGGGAGGCTTCTTCTTTCCAGGGCTGAAACCCTCTCCCTTACTTCTAGATGGTGGATGTGTTTCGTTTCTAAATAGAGTTGGTTGGGCCCAATATTTTTTCACTGAACTCAGTGCAAGCGTTAGATTAGATTTTGCAAGCCCGGCAGGTGGTTAATTCCTCTAAAGAAGCATTAGATTGGTGAAGTGGCATCAGGTGGGGAAACAGTGTTAATGTGTATCTAAGGAAGTTAGTCTGTCACCGCTTGGTTTGGAGCAAGATTTCTTAACCTCTTATAGGCCATGGATTCCTCAGAATAATGCTTTAAATTGCATAAAATAGGTAGCATAAGATTGCCAAGAAACTAATTAGAAATATATTTGTAAAAATATATTTTAATAAACAGGTCAGTATATACATATTTATCAATACATTAAATATCAAGAGCTAGTAGTAGGACTGATAAAAACTATGGGTTTAAAGTATGGATGAGTTTAAACGATAGTCTGAAGTATCTCAACAATTGGAATGTGATATGAAAGTATCTACAAATTATGGAAGTGCTAAAGTCACAGGTACAGCTAATACTACTGTCTTTTGTTGCCTGCATTCATCATTGAAAGAAATGCTAAATCTCAGACGTGAATAAAAATAATGATATAATTTTTCTTCCCATTCAAGTTCATGGACATCCTCCAACTTCTTCCCCAGATTAAGAACTCCTGCCGTAGAGGTTGGAGTGACAGAGTCCACGAAGCCTCTGCTCTAAGCAGCACACCCAGCTTCACTGTGAGATGCCTCTGCTTGCCAACATTTGTTCTAACTATTCCTAGTCCAGTAAGAAAATGTTCTTGCTGGCTTAGGTCAACAATGAGAAAGCTTGAAAAGTTGGAAAACTATCAGTACCTGCCATGTCTGCTTTACACTTAATGAAAAGCCCTCTTTAGACTGGCAGGCAAAGGCCCCAAAGTTGTCGTAATTGAATAAGGAAGAGTTTTGGCACTGGAGTGACCAACTTGTCCTGATTTGCCCAGGACCGTCCCTGTTTTAAACAGGAAGCCACATGCTTCAGGAACCCCTCAGTTGCCAGTAAACCTGGATGACTGGTGGGTGCTTTGGAGTCAGAAATAAGTGTGATCTTGGTCAACTTACCTATCTCTCTGAACCTCAGCATCTTAATCTCAAAATGGGAACAAGAAGACCTAACCCACAAGGTCCTAATAAGGGTTAAAGGAGGTTAAATTTACAAAATGCTCAGCACAGAGTCTGTCACATTATAAGCATTCAAGAAACAGTGGCTACTGGTATCAATGCTGCTGCTGTTACTCTGTTAACTTCCTTCACTCTGCTGGAGTCCATCCCCTAGGAACAGCCTCACCTTCCTTTATGCCCATGTAAATTGCATGCAGCCTTAAAGATCCCCTGAAAGTCCACTTTTTCATAAGAACTTGCTAATATCGTGTGCATTGATAAAACAATGTTTTGGGTTGAATCATAAGAAACTGACAGTTTTGTAGGACAAAAAGAGTCAAATACTGATAACATCACAGTTCAACCAATTCTTTCCAATTAAGATAATTTGTTAAATGCTTAAGTAGAATTATTTTAATGTGTCATAAACTGCATTTAAAAATTCACAAATCAGAGAAACTATAATTTTGCAACTGTATTTGCTCGAGAGACAGCAGCCATCGTGTATCCCTTGCTTTGTGGCAATGTATACCATACCACTTTGTATTATTCTTATATGCATATATCTTGGGCATAATCTCAGCCATGTAATATTCTCTTATATCTTTTACAATATCCAGTGTTACAAAGAAACATATTAATTGTGGACTATTGAAAAGGGGACTTTAAATGTCACAGAGACTAAATGGAAAATGTATATAGCTGATGTTTGGGGCTCAAAGGAACATTATTAAGAAGCCCCATTCACCCCACCCCCCGGACAGGTGTGGTAGCTCACGCCTCTAATCCTAGCACTTTGGGAGGCTGAGGCAGGAGGGTTGCCTAAGACCAGGAGTTAGAGACCAGCCTGGGCAACATAGTAGAAGTCTTACTACAGAAAATCAGAAAACTAGCTGGGCATGTGGAGGCATGCCTGTAGTCCCAGCTACTCAGGAGGATGAGGTGGGAGGATTGCTTGAGCTCAGGAGGTCGAGGTTGCAGTGAACCATGAGCCGTGATGATGCCACTGTACTCCAGCCTGCGCAACAAAGCAAGACCCTGTCTCAAAAAAACAAACAACAAACAAAGAAGGCCCCCAACTAAATCTCTGGAGTGGCACTGCCCAGAATAAGGGTCCTAGCTTCGGGTGGTTATTGAGCACCTGAAAAGCAGTTAGTCTGAATGAAGATGTGCTATAAGTGTAAAATACACACTTAGTAGTAAATAAAGGATGTAAAATACGTCATTAATAATTTTTATAGTGATAACGTCTTGAAATAATTTTGACACACTGCACTAAATATATCCAATATCATTATAAATCTAGAATATATCCAAAAATATAGAAAAATATTAAACTTCACCTTTTTGTTTTGGCTTTGTTTAATGTGGCTACTACAATATTTAAAAATTCATTTGTGAGACAACCCAAATATCCATCAACAGATGAACGAATAAACAATGTAGAACATACATGCAAGGGAATGTTAGCCTAAAAAGGAATGAAAATCTGATACACTTTACAACATGGATCATCTCTCAAAAAGATTAAGCTAAATAAGTCAGAGGCAAAAGCACAACTATTGTATGATTCCATGATGTGCGGTGCCTAGAATAGGCAAATCCGTAGAAAGAGAAAGAACAGATGTGCCCAGTGTGCTGGGGGAGAAGGGAATGGAGAATTATTGTTTAATGGGTACAGAGTTTCTGTTTGGGGTAATGAAAAAGTTCTGGAAATGAATAGTGGAGATGGTAGTACTACATTGTAAAGTGTACTTAATGCCATTGAATTATATGTTTACAAATAGTTAAAATGGTAAATTTCATATCATGCATATTTTATCGCAATTTTTAAAAATTCATATGTGGCTCACATGTGTGGCTCACATTCTATTTCTATTGGATAAAGCTGCTCCAGAGCTTAACAAAGGGCCAGGCAAATGTGCCCTTCCATCTGAGATACTGGTGGCGTTTAGGAGCTCAGCCTTGGAGTCAGAAGACCTTAGGGTTTGAGTTCTGATGGCTAACAAACCTTAGTCAATCCCAGAGCCTCTGACAACCTCAGTTTCCTCATCCACAAAATGGGGATTATAAAAACATACCTCATCATTTTAAGTTTAGGGTTATTGTAAGGGTCGTTGTTTTCAGTTTAAGTTTAGAGTTGTGATAAGAGAATGTATATAGAGTGAGGAGTAGAAACACAGGAGGTGCTACTGAATGGATGCACTCAAGGCCCAGATGAAAGCCGGGCCTTCCATTTTGATCGAGACCTAGCTGTTTTGCAAATGCCTGGGAAACAACCCAAAAGCCTCAGTAGCATTACACTTACCTGAAACCTTCATCAGTAAATGTGTCCCCCTTTATGGAGGCTGTGGAGAATGAGTTCAGGTCTACCCCATATCAGTAGCGCTCATTTCAGAACCTCCCTTTCCTATTGTCCACAGGCACATCACCTCATAATGTGATATATGCTTTCCTAAAAATCCTCTTTTGGGCAAAAGTAAGCCCTAACAATAACCAAGATCATGTTTTATAAGGTTAGGGACAGACCACTAAAAACTCACCCACCTTTGTAACCAGAACACTGACAAAAACATTTGGTCTATGGGGACTAACCCAGGCAGGAAACTTAGCATGGCTGCAGGCTGCTGTGACGTATCTTAAAAATGTACTCATATACATGCACACACTCACACATAAAGTGGGAATTCTGGCAGTGCCTTGGCTATAGCAGCGCTGGAAGGTGCAAATGGAAGTGGAGCTCTGAGTAGTGGGGCTGCCATTGAGATGGGCATGGGAGGAAGTACAATCTGCCATGAGCTGAGAGCTGAGCAAGGCTGGGGGTGCCCATCTCTGAGCCCCAGGTGTGGGGATGTGTGTTAAAATATTCTTCAAAAACAACTGAAATGTCTCCTGCTGTCAATACAGAAGGCCAAGCTGAGGACATTTTCCTTTTTTGCTGAAGCTTTCAATTGGACTCCTGCTAGTCCAATTCCCCTTGCCTAGGAGAAAAACATCACATATGAACCAATGTCTTCGGCATTACATGAAGGACATTCCCCTATTATGGTAACAGATGGCCTAATTCATATTACAGAACCATACATGTCTGTATTTTCTTCATGCCAAGGGCAGCGCTATATATATTATTCTACTTAATATTCACAATATCTCTAATAACTTGTGCTACTATATGCCCATTTTAAAGTTGATTACTATGTTCAAGGATCTCACATTAGCTTTGGGATTCACATTCATTCAACTTATCTTAAAAACCATCCTCTTAACTACCGCACTGTATTTTCTGTCATTTTAGACATTTGGCTTATGACAAATGTGACCAGATTCCTTAGCAGATTTTAGAGTCAACCTTGCCTAAGCTCACCCTTCAACAGACTTCCCTTCCCCTTTCTGAATTCACTGTTAATCATATATTATTAGTGGAGGTAGACTAAATGATCCAAGCATATATATATTTTTTTCTCTAAAGTACTTGGGGGAGGTGGAAGCTGTGTATCGTTATCTAAGATCTTTAACTCTGAGGCTATGATTGAGTTTATCTCTTGTCATGTATGAACATGAAAATCATTAGGTTATAAGTTTTCTGTGTGCTACTAAGATTTCAAATGGTGAGCTAAATAGAAATGGATCCAAGTAGAACTGGGTGTATGCCCCGACTACCCAATCAGTTACTTTTATTATTCATAATATGCAAGATCGGTGAATACAGCCATACTTAACCAGTATGGCCATACATATGGTTAAGTATTGCTGTATTCTTAAATTTAAATATTTCTTTAGTAGTGGGTAAACAGCCACTGCCCAAGCCCTCCAAACCGTCCCCTCTACCACCTTAGCTTCCCTGACCTCTTCTCTGTGTCCCCTAAACCTTCACATATTCAGGAACAAAATGCCTCACTTCCTAAGGGAGGTCCATTTCTTCAGCTAGCATCCATTCTCAGTGGCCTATTCCTCTACCATACTGCCTGTTAAAGATTTTTAATATTTCCCCTGCCTGATTCTCATTCTATAGCTGTAGAATGTGCCTGAGATCTCAGTGGCCCATTTTTATATTGACAGATTCGGGAAAATACAGGGAAGTGAAGAATTGGAAAATAACCTGACCCTGCCCAACAATTAATGTGTTATTGGAGTATAGGGGTATATGTTTAAAATAGTTTAAATTCATTTATGTAAAGTCTCTTAATCCAGGTTTAAAAAGTCACATGAGCTAGCCAAATTTAGCCTGCAGATGAGTCTCTTGAGTGGCCAAGAGAGTGCACAAATATCGAGTTCACTGATTAAGCCAAAAGAAATGCATTTATCACTACTTCTCTCTACTCTTTTATCTTGTCCTACTCCTCACCTGGACATTTGGAATCCCAGCTTGTTCCCGGTTTGAAACCCCTTGTTATAAATACATATAATGCTATATCCGTTCTGGTAGTGTTTACTCATCCATGCAGGCTGACACTCAGCATACTGTCCATGACTTGCACTATAATGCTTCTATTTGGTGTTAAGAAATGGATGTGCAAGGCTACATGCAGAATAGGTCTAATTAGATTTGATTCATCTCTAATTTTATTATCAATGAGCACATTTTGATGATTACTTTAAGTCTTCTTAACTTCAGGGCAGAAATATTCTCATCTCTTCCTTTGGACTGGTTTTCCTTCCCTCATTTCAGTAATAAGATGATAACTCATCTCAAAGAGTCTATGTACCCCCTAAGTCTTCATGCCATTAAATGAAGCCCATTTGAGAGTGGGGGATGGGATCTAGGTCACTAGGGTAGCTTCTGGCTTCGGGCCACCTCCCTGGATTATTCAAGTGGAGCCAGAGTTGGTGAATGTCCAGCCACAGACATCCAGAACCAAGGCCAAGGGGGAGACGCTGGTTTGAAATAATTGCAGAAACCACCACTGGCGCCACTGACTTGGAAGCCCCGAGTGGAACCACATGACTTCAGTTCAGGCCCAGGTGCCCCTTGACCCACTAGACAGCACTCTTGTGTTAAATATGAAAGGAGCTCCGAGGAGCTAAGACCTAGTGTAAACCTGGTCCTTTGAGTTACTCCTCTCAGCTACCCTGCAAGAGGTTTTAGAAAGCTTTGGGATTTTCAGAATAAACAGCAATCCCCAACCTCTAATTTTCCCCTTGCTGCACTCTTGTAATTATCCTATTGGTGTTAAGCTGATTGTATGTTTTTGGTATATTTACTGAGTACCTATTATGCACAAAGCACTGTGAGAGTCCTGGTAGGGGGCTACAAAGGTGAACAGGACACAGATCCTGATCTTCCAGCATGGTAAGTTTCATCTGGAGCCGACCTGATAGTGGAGGCTGGAAGGAAATCTTCAGAAGAGTTCTAAGGCACCAATGAGAATCGGTGGGAGAGAATGCTGAGATCATGTCATGATGTGTACTCTGGCACAGCAAGGGCGGGTGGCAGAGTATCCTCCCTGACCAACAGCCTAATAAGAGAGACAGCACTCTTAAAATCACCCACACATTTATAATCACATACAAGACAGAGAAAATAATCACTACAATTTACTTTGTACCAAATACATGCAAGATGTTAGGTTGGTGCTTAACAAGTGTTTACTCTCATCTCTTAAGAATACTCGGCATTGTCTCATCTTGGTCACTAATAACTATTTTTATACCCTGAATTTGACGTGCATGATCTTCATGGTTATCCCAGCTCTGGATGCAAAGATACAGACTCTTACCTTTTTCAGTGTGACAGGAAAAGTGCACTAGCAGTTAGAAGATTCAGATACTCATAAACCATTTGACATTTACAGCCCCTGGCTTCCAAAATGTAAAATGTTAGGGGCAACCTGATGATTTCTCAAGTCCCTTTCAGCTCTGCAAGTCCTATCTCATTTCATTAACGTGTGGATGGACTTAACAAAAGTAGCTGACATAAAATGACCAGAACCATATGCACTCTTCTCTCCATAAATATCCAAGAACCCTAATTGTTTGCTGTCATCCTGAGAAAGAAAAGGGATATTGCTCAAGTGACCCCACACAATTCGTCTGGATAGGTTTTGGAGTCTCTTTGGTCTGGAGAAGATACAGTCAGGAAAGTTGCCTAGGGTACAATGACCTTAGCACACAGAGTAAAATGAGAGAGTTATTGGTCTCTAGTAGTTGTGACCGGGTCACTGAAGGCATGTGGGGAGAATATGTTCTGATAAAGGCTACAAAATTCTTAACACTTTTAATTATGTTTGAGGCACACAGCATTATAGAACCAGCTGAGTCGGCATTATTGAAAACCTTGTCAGCTGCCAGTCAGTGACCCAGCCAGCCAAGGAAACTCTTGGGAAAGTTTGCTCATTTCTTTATTCAGGCTGTTTGTCCATCCATGTAATTTTAGGAGTGTTCTTTCGAGCAATCCAATAGCCGTTAATCCTAACAAACAATAGCTTTTTAATTCCAGATTTTCCTTCATCACATAAGAGTTAGGCTAGAAGATAGCGAGGGACTCTTCTGCTTCCGTTTTTCTATCCTTTCCAGAAGACCGTTTTAAACAAATACAAGGGCATTTGGTATGTGGCAGCAGGAGGGTATATTTCATTTTCTTAGATGAACATCGTAGATATTATTCCTTAGTTAAACTGTGTTGGAAAACACATTAAAACTTAAAGATCTAGAGGGTGTCATTTTATTGTATTGATTTTATATCATTTTGATGCATATTTACATTTGAGCTGAAACAGCAGTTCTTAGGTTAAAGAAAACAGGTTTTGAAAGCTATAACTTTCTAAGCTTAATATTAAATTGTGTAGGTTAGGGGGAAGGAATTTGCATTATTTCGTGGGTAACTGCTTACGTTCTAGTTGAAGTGGGAAAGAAAAACCCCAAAACGTGCTTTGGTAAAGCCACACATTGATACTTGTGCCAAGGACAGCAGTTCATGTTTCAGAATGTCAAGTGTAAGGAACAGGCCTGCCTACAATGATATTAATGTCTTGTCTCAGAACACAGTAGCATTCCATTAAAAGATAGTCCCTTGGTGTTTAAGTGTGTCACTCAGACATAAGGTTTGGTTCCTTCAAGAAACCTTTTGGGCTAGGTGCAGTGGTTCATATCTGTAATGGGAGACTGAGGTGGAAGGATCATTTAAGGCCAGGAGTTCAAGACCAGCCTGGTCAACACAGCAAGACCCTGTCGCTATTAAAAAAAAAAAAAATAGCAAGGCATGGTGGCACATGCCTGTAGTCCCAGCTACTTGGAAGGCTGAAGTGGGATGATCCCTGGAGCCCATGATTTTGAGTCTACAGGGAGCTATAATTGTGCCACTGCACTCCAGCCTGGGCAACAAAGCAAGACTCTGTGTCTAAAAGCAAACAAAAAAAGAAAGACAGAAAGAGAAGAAGGAAGGGAGGAAGGGAGGGAGGGAGGGAGGGAGGGAGGGAGGGCTTTTGAAAAATAATGTCTGAGACAGAGAAGCAAGTTTTATTTCCTTAATATTAACATTCTGTTCTGCTACTCAGTCAAGGAGAGCCCAGCATAGCCATCCAAAAAAAAAAAAAAAAAATGCTGAACAGAGAATAGAAAGATCTAAGAAAGGGAAAGCCATCTCTTTCTTTCGTGGTATCTTATCTTTTTCTTCCTTCATCCATTTGCCCTGTCTTTTCATCTCTTAGCCCCTCACGATATATAGGGAGAAGTCAGCTGCATGAATATATTAGGTGAACAGCCAGCAATCATGGGATGTGTCAATCTCTACCAAGTCAAGATAGGTGTCTCTGTTATCTATTGCTGCATCCAAAGCTTCTGAGCTTAAAACAACCATTTTATTTGCTCATGATTTTGGGTCAGGGTCAGCACTTTGGGCTGGGGTCAGCTTGGTGGTTCTTCCAGCCTCACACACAAAACTGCAGTTATCTAGCTTAGGCTAGATGGCCCATGGTGACCTCACTCGTGTGTGGTGTTTGATGCTGGCTGTAGCTTGGCTCACATATCTCCAGAAAGATACCCTGGCTTCTTCATATGGTGACAGCATTTTGAGAGACAAGCTCCAATGCATAAGCCTCTTCTTGCATTACATGTTTTGATGCCCCAGTGGCCAAAGCTCAGTGTGAGAGGTGACTGTACAAGGGCACGGAGACAGAAAGTCATGTTTCATTGGGGGCCATAACTGAATAACCTACCACAGTAGGCAAGAGTAGATGGCAGAAACAAACTTTTTATAATTGACCTATGTAGCATGGGTAATGGAACAGAGGAAACAGACTCCAAGACTTGGGATACTGCCTCTGGTTTTGGCTTCTGAAAATACAAAGGAGAATGATGCTATCATTTTTTCTGAGTCCAGGCTCTATTTTCCTTAAATATTCATTTCTGATGGGTCTGAAATAGTTTCCAGATATTTCCAAAAGCACCTGTTATGCATAGTGAAAGAAAACAAAACTTCCTTTTTTCTTGAGTGAGGTCATGGAGTGCTATTGCTGTGAGCAGAAAGATATAAGTCTAATGTTTTAGGAGTCAATTATTTAAAAAGCTAACAGTGGCATCAGTGACCCACTCCTGGGAGATCAAAATGGGGAAATTTCCTTGGTATGCCCACTAACCTGAGCTTTCCAGCTATGTAATGGACATTCTAAAACATACTTGCTTTAGAAAGATTTGTCAAAGGCACCATGTGTAAGATCAGAGAATTGCAAAGTTGAGAAGAATTTCAGCAGTTTCCTCTTTGGTAGTCAACTTGTGGTCTAAGTTATTCAAGACAGATGGACCCTCATTCCATTTTAAAGTCTTAAACTGATGTTTGCCTATTGCCAAATTCCTCTCCCCCACTACACATCCTTTTGTTATGATATAAAAGAAATAGTAATCTCTAGCTGTTTGATCTGTTTATAAACCTATACAAGATAAATGGAACCTGGAAATGTTTTAGAATTTGGCCAAATCCATACAGGTCTTGTCATAAAAGACAGAGAGACAGAGAGAAAAAGAGAGAGAGAGAGGGATCGATTCATATGCAACGTATCTTCCATAATCAAACTAGTATTTAATTTAAGAAGCATGTGCCTCTTCTAAAAATTTCCTCATGTATATAATAACAGGAGCAACAAGTAACATTTATTGTGTGCTTATTGTGTATCAGGAAGTGGAAAGTGTGCCTTGGGATTTGGGATTTCAGCATAGAAGTTGTGTGTCAGGCTAGGTTCATACTGAACAGTAAGCTCACCAACAGATAAGGGAGATATTAACAGAGAAATACAAGCCAATATAGCAGCCATTAGGGACTGGGCAAATATCAGTCCCATCATTTTATAGCAAAATGGAAAGCCATGGGCCAGGAAGGAGATTTGTAGTGATTCTTATATTGTGAAAGTTTTTCTCCCAAAAAATATCTGAACATACTCACAAAATTTTGCACACAATTTCTGGGGTTCTTGCAGAGAATGAAACCTAATCATGGGCACCTTGGACTCCTGGATTAAGAAAAAGAAGGAAAGAGAGGGAGCCTCATTCTTACAAGGAGCCTTCTGTATGGCAGGCACATGACATACGTATCAACACTCCTTCACAGTGGCTTTAAAAGACAGAGCTGTGGTCCCCATTTGGCAGATAAGGAAAGTGAAATTCCCCGAGAAGTTAAACATCTACAGAGATCACACAGCTGACAGGTAGTAGGTAGGGATTCAAAATTGCCTCTTCCTGTTTTCACAGTCTTAGCATTTGAATCTACCATGAAAGATCAAAGAGAGATTGAAAGACTAAAACACAACAGGGACAGGCATTTTTACAAGAGACAACTTATATTAGAAACTACCTAATTATCCCACAATAGTTACCATTAAATATATCATGACTCATCCATACAAAGGAATATTGTACAGCATTAAAAGTCATATGTTCACACAGCATTTAATGATATGGAGAAATGTTCACAATAGTTAGATCACAGAGTAATATTTACATATGAATATTCAGCATAGTCTACACAGTCATGCATCACTTAACAATGGGGATACATTCTGAGAAATGTGAGAAATGCAACATTGTGTGAACATCATAGAATGTCCTTCCATAAACCCAGATGGAATAGCCTACTACACACTTAGGCTGTATGGAATAGCCTATTGCTCCCAGGCTACAAACTTGTACAGCATGTTTGTACTGTAGGGAGTACTGTAGGCAACTGTAATACATTGATTGGTAAGTATCTATGTGTCTAAACATATCTAAACATGGAAAAGGTAATGTGTTGCGCTACAATGTTATGATGGCTACTGTGTCACTAGGTAATAGGAATTTTTTAGCTCCACTATAATCTTATGAAATCATCATCATATATGCAGTCCCTCTTTGACCAAAATGTCATTATGTGGTGCATAACTATATATGTAATGTGTGTCTATACACACGCACACACACACGCGCGCATGCACACACACACACACACGGAGAAAACTTTGACAATGGAAAATAAGCTGTTTTTGTTTTCTTATTCATTCATCCTTGTATTACAATGATCACTTATTATTTTTATAATCAGAGAATAGTCCATCTTTTTTAAGTTGAAGTATAATACTTAGAGGTTCTAACTATTTTCTGAAGGAAGCTGGAAAGGACTGTAGCACTATCCCTTTTCAGTGATGGGAAAACTAAGGCCCGAGCAAGTGACCTAAATTTCAACAGGAGCTTGCATAAAATTGGTTGCAATGTTGTAATGTATAGCATAGTGTTCTATTTTTCCTTTTTATGGGTCTTATGGAGGAATACAACCTCATCTGGAAAACAAAATATTCTTGAACTGAAGCGTTGTTCTGAATCTTCGTGGTTACCATGTGTATATGAAAACTAATGTAGGGATGTAATTAGAAAGACAGTTTGCCCAGGCCCCTGCGAACTCTGTGTATTGTCCTTCCCTTCTGTAGTCCTTCAGTGCATCTCATCAAGGGGTTGAGGGCAAGGGGCATCCAGTTTCACCCCATCCAAGATTTGAAACCATGAGAGCAAGGAATCCAGCTTCCATTTTGGAAGGCAATTTATTGAAAGGGGCTCCTTCGTAAGAATCTCCTTCCTGTACACCCCTTCTAGAGCCTGAGGCAGCTTAACAGCAAAACACCGAAGTGGCACAACTTCCTGAGGAGAACCCACCAAACAGACTCTTTCTGACAAATGTTACAATGGATAGATTTCATTTTCTGGAGAATATTCAAATATGTGTACATTTGTTTCCCTAATTGTTGTAAATATTTACATTGTCCTTATCAGTAGATTATATTACATATTTATTTAGAGCTATCATTTGCAGTGCTCTCCTCTAATTGGGAAATGAACCAGCTGTTTGGCACTTAAAAGAACATGTCATGTCCTCTTTGAGTGATCACTTAAAGAGGACAGGGATTATAAGTATTTACTTTAGGATTTCTAAAATAGGGCTGACTGGTTCTAGGCAGAAAGAAAATGATTTCTTAGGAATCTTCTGCTACAATAGATTATAGAGATATATGGGAACCGTGATGAATGGAAGAGCAGTTACTTGGGATTAAATGGCATTTGTCACCAATTTAAATGGGACTGAGCAATTGTATAGCTGGTGTTTGAGTTTGAATTGTGCTATTTACTTGGTCACAATCCTTCCTGTTGGGTGTGTAATAGTGTTTATGCAAGTCCATGGGGTCACTTCTTGATTTGCTAACTAGTTTGCCTCTTAGCAGCTCAAGGGAACTCTCTTCAAAATTGATTGTTTATTCCAAAGGGGGCAAAAAAGCTCTTTTAAGTTTATTTTGCCATTAATTCAAATTATAAAAACATAAAAAATAAAATGTCTAAAGTTGTTTTAAATGGCTAATTTCCATTATATAATGATATTGTATATAAGTGGGGGAAAATACTTAAAACCAAGTGTTTTATTTAATTAAACTGGATGGAAAGCCAACACTTCTGCTAATATTTATCTACAGGAACTGTAAAATGCATGGTGAATATTGGCTTTTTCTGGCCCTGCCCACATAAAAATGTATTGTTCATATAAGAAAAACTGACTATAGTTTGGGGAAAAAGAACTAAAAGTGAGTTCACACTCAATGCAGCTATGTTAATGTAAGAGGAGATAGTTGTGTTTACTAATGTATCTAGTTAACAGTGTGAAATTTAACTGAAAAATCTTATATGAATAGTTTATTGTATACAAAATGTGTTTACTTAAGAAAATTTAAGCATAGAAAATTTAAATAATTTGTATCAACACTGCCTTCCAATCCACCATCATTATCAGATTATTTCAGATTATCTTTAAGGGGAAACGGTTTTGCACCCAGTGGTAAACATAGTTTAGTACTCCACTTTCAAGGATTGTGGGGGTTGTGTGTGAAGTGCGGAAATAACTCACCACTTTAGTTCATGGTATTAGACATTTTTGAGTAATAGCCAAACAGTTCTTGTCAGTTTCAGGAATTTACTGAGTACATACTTTCGCTTTTCAGAAGTGGGCTTGGAATCAAACTCCTAATAGAATGAGATCTAAAGTCTGTGTCATAGACTCCAGAAATGGCTTGAGGGCTCTTTTAAAAATTTCCACACACTGGGAATGTTCAAAAGAGTCAATAAAACTAAACTTTGGAGCCAAGCAGTCATGGTGGGAAAATGACCACTTGAAGATTGCCAACAGAAAAGGCGGGCATGTTAAACTTCAAACGGTGATGGAGAAAACAGACAAGAGGTATGGCATAATAGTTACCAATGGGGCTTCCAAGTCAGCAGTCCTGGATCAAAAGTCAGACTCGTCTTATTTAGGTTGTGACCTGGGACAAATTACAAAATTCTCTCAAAATGATTTATCTTTCCTCTGCAACCAGTTTAATAGCACCATGTACCTCCCCCTGGTAGGCAGTATTTAATGCAGTTGTAAATGTTACATTTGCTTCTGTGGCTCTTTGCTTAATATTTGTCTCCTCTTTTAGACATTATGTTACTTTGAGTCAAGGCCCCTGTTCATCTTTATATTCCGCAGCACCATTACATGCCCTGCACTCAGTACGTATTTGATGATGATTTCTTGAATAACACCTGGTTTCTCTGGAAAATTGTGGACAGCAAATGAAACAATTAATGTAGAGTGTTTATCTTTATGGCTACACAGAGTAAGTCTTCAATGCATGTGAAATACCATTATTATTATTATTATTGGTATAAGTGTCTGTTAAATTAATAAATGTCAGGATCTTTCAGAATAAGGCTCACTATGCAATTCAAATTTGGAGGACTAAGGAACTATACTTTATTAATTCATTTTGTAGTGGTCAGGTCTAATGAAACCACTGAAGTCTGGTTTCTGAGCCAGAAGGGCAATTCATCAATTTATAATAAAAGATATATTTTTTCTAGGAGTCAGGACTTCCTGAAATAAAGGTACTTGAAGCACAGAATTAACAGTCAGAAGGTTGCTTGTGATCTCTGAATGTTATTGCAGGATGTATGATACAGGCCAGAGACTTACCCTGATTCCACTATCATTTGTACTTTTCTGGTGGTTGAAAAGTTTGTAGCCACCGAATCCCAGAACTTTCTCTCTCTCCTTAGAGAATGAAAGACAAATACTGGCATATCTGTCTTATTTATGCCTAATATAATTTTGAAACAAAAAACGTAGGGATATCATCTGTCTCCTTATACCCAATACCCATTTTATAGATAATGAAAGTGAGTCTCAAATAATTGACTTTTCCAAGGAAACCTAAACAAATTCCAGGACTTGAGCCTGGTTTCCTAACTTCTAGTCCTTCCAGTTCACTATGCTGCTTTATCTCACATTCCCTATTGTAGTAGTCTTAAAAATGCACCTCCCCCCAACATTATTCATGTACTAATCCCTGGAATTTACAAATGGGGCCCTATATGGGAAAAGTATCTTTGCAGATGTGATTAAAATATATATCCGAGATGAGATTATCCTGCATTATCAAAGTGGACCTTAAATGCAGTCACATGTGTCTTTATAAAAGGTAGGCAAAGGGAGATCAGAAACATGTAGAGGAAAGGGTGACATGAAGATGAAGTAAGAGAGATTTGACGATGCTGGCATTGAAGACTGGCATGACATGGCCACCTTCAAAGAATGCAATGCAGGAACCACCAGAAGCTAAAAGAGGCAAGGAATAGATTCTTCCCAAGAGTGTCTAGGGGAGGGAGGGCCTGCCAACACAGTGATTTCAGCTCTGGGTTCAGACTTTTGTCCTCGAGAACTATGAGAGGATACATTTCTTGCTGTTTTAAGCCACCAAATTTGTGGCAATCTGTTACAACAGCCACAGGAAACTAATGCACTTATAAAAACAGAAGTTATATTTTCCTATTTAAAAAATCATAGATGCCAGGTACAATGGCTCACACCTGTAATCCCAGTGCTTTGGGAGGCTAAGGTGGGAGGGTCACTTGAGGCCAGCAGTTCAAGACAAGCCTAGGCAACATAGTGAGACCCCATTTCTACAATTTTTTTTTTAATTAGTCGAGCATGGTGGCATGCACCTGTAGTCCCAATTACTCAGGAAGCTGAGACAAGAGGATGGCTTGAGCCCAGGAGTTCAGAGCTGCAGGAGCTGTGAAAGTGCCACTGCACTCCAGAATGAGTAACAGAATGAAACTGTCTCTAAGTAAATCAATAGAAATCGATAGAAATAAAATAAAATGAAAATGAAAAATCCTAGGCACATGATATAACTACAGGACAAAAAAGATTTCATATACAGACAGTCATCGAAATTTCACACAATTCTCTGTCTAAAAATCACCTTTTGTAGCATAATGTTCCAGTTAAGTGGGCTATATTGTGTATTGTACAAATATTTACAAGGGATTCTTGCTGATGAGTTTTTTTTTTTTTTTAGATGCCTTTAGGGGACACACTTGTCTTACAAGCAATGCATATGTAGATTATTATTTATTATGTTCCTTCTGTAAAGAACTAATCTCATGATATTATGTTGACATTAGTAGCTTTAGTTTCAGAGAATAATTTTTTGAAAACTTTCTCTAAAACCTGGGTTTACTCCCTTTGGAACCACACCCCAAATAATCCCCATAGCAAGAGTCTCTCACCATTCTTCCCATGCACAGATTCAAATGCATTGCATAAACTTGGCTTGTATGTAATTGGATCATTTTTATTTTACCTTAAGAAAAATACGGCTTTTTAACCTTAAATCTTAAACATATGCAACCCAGAATTGTGAAGAATGTGGTAGTATTGGTTGAATATTAGTAGGCTGCATCTTGTTTTATAAGAAAGCACAGTTATTTAAAGTAAATGTCAGAACAAAAGGGTATTTATGGCTAAAACTAGATGTGTTTTAAAATAACTTTAAACTGAGAATAGTATTTTTAAATAGCCAACAGGGTATTGGAGCAAAAGCTTTGTGATTATTAATAGTTCACGTATTTCTAGGCATTAGCTTTCAGTGGCAATCAGATTTTATCTTCTGGAGTTATATTGTTTTGTTTATGTTTATTGAAAGTACCATATGGAAAATATAGGGAACAAAGTTAAAACAACTTATACAATTAACTCACAAATAAAAAACTAAATATTGTGACAAAGTTTGTCTACTCATCTGTTAGATACTTCATCGGAGGAAACATCAGAGAAAAATCTGACATCCACCCACTAAAAAAAGCAGAAAATACTCACAGGAAAATGAAGGTTATGTTCTCTTAAAGAACAGCAAGAATCATCTGTTATTTCAACCCTAGGAAATTGTCATTTTGTAGGTCAGAAAAATGGTAGAATGTTAACAATTCCCTGTGGTTAAATTTAGCAGTCTGCTTGAAATCCAATGGCTTTGGATGGTATAAAAGTGATCTTATTCAAAGTTATGCCATGGACACTTGACTCGTTATGATGTTTCTCCACTTTGACCCTTTGAACCAATGTACCTTTTATTTACAAGTAACAGAGTTTTTTTTTATAGGATTTGGTGTCAATATTTAATGATAAGAGTGGAGGGTTATTTATTGGATATTATTTATCCAAAAAGATGGGTTTTTTGGCTTTTGAAATGGCTAACCTACGTGGAACAATTTTGAGACTCAAAAATGATCAAAAGCCCATTCCGTCTGCCCCCAACCCAACCCAGGGAGAAAAAAAATCTTCAACTGTTTCTCATACTGGGTTCATTATCAGGTCATTTATAATCTGTGAAATCCAAGTGAAGGACACACCACCATGCTCCAGAAGAAAGTATAGGTCTTCTTAAGAAGGTAATTATTTTAAACATTAGCTACATTTAAAGAAAATGTCTCCATTCAATCTGGGGAATTTCCCCCCTTATCTAAAGAATTACAAGTTCATTTATCTCAGTTGATTTTTTTTTCTTTTTTTAAATCTTTTTATTTTATTTTATTTTATTATTATTATACTTTAAGTTTTAGGGTACATGTGCACAATGTGCAGGTTAGTTACATATGTATACATGTGCCATGCTGGTGTGCTGCACCCATTAACTCGTCATTTAGCATTAGGTATATCTCCTAAAGCTATCCCTCCCCCCTCCCCCCACCCCACAACAGTCCCCAGAGTGTGATGTTCCCCTTCCTGTGCCCATGTGTTCTCATTGTTCAATTCCCACCTATGAGTGAGAATATGCGGTGTTTGGCTTTTTGTTCTTGCGATAGTTTACTGAGAATGATGATTTCCCATTTCATCCATGTCCCTGCAAAGGACATGAACTCATCGTTTTTTATGGCTGCATAGTATTCCATGGTGTATATGTGCCATATTTTCTTAATCCAGTCTATCATTGTTGGACATTTGGGTTGGTTCCAAGTCTTTGCTATTGTGAATAGTGCCGCAATAAACATACGTGTGCATGTGTCTTTATAGCAGCATGATTTATAGTCCTTTGGGTATATACCCAGTAATGGGATGGCTGGGTCAAATGGTATTTCTAGTTCTAGATCCCTGAGGAATCACCACACTGACTTCCACAATGGTTGAACTAGTTTACAGTCCCACCAACAGTGTAAAAGTGTTCCTATTTCTCCACATCCTCTCCAGCACCTGTTGTTTCCTGATTTTTTAATGATTGCCATTCTAACTGGTGTGAGATGGTATCTCATTGTGGTTTTGATTTGCATTTCTCTGATGGCCAGTGATGGTGAGCATTTTTTCATGTGTTTTTTGGCTGCATAAATGTCTTCTTTTGAGAAGTGTCTGTTCATGTCCTTCACCCACTTTTTGATGGGGTTGTTTGTTTTTTTTTTGTAAATTTGTTAGAGTTCATTGTAGATTCTGGATATTAGCCCTTTGTCAGATGAGTAGGTTGCGAAAATTTTCTCCCATTTTGTAGGTTGCCTGTTCACTCTGATGGTAGTTTCTTTTGCTGTGCAGAAGCTCTTTAGTTTAATTAGATCCCATTTGTCAATTTTGGCTTTTGTTGCCATTGCTTTTGGTGTTTTAGACACGAAGTCCTTGCCCATGCCTATGTCCTGAATGGTAATGCCTAGGTTTTCTTCTAGGGTTTTGATGGTTTTAGGTCTAACGTTTAAGTCTTTAATCCATCTTGAATTAATTTTTATATAAGGTGTAAGGAAGGGATCCAGTTTCAGCTTTCTACATATGGCTAGCCAGTTTTCCCAGCACCATTTATTGAATAGGGAATCCTTTCCCCATTGCTTGTTTTTCTCAGGTTTGTCAAAGATCAGATAGTTGTAGATATGCAGCGTTATTTCTGAGGGCTCTGTTCTGTTCCATTGATCTATATCTCTGTTTTGGTACCAGTACCATGCTGTTTTGGTTACTGTAGCCTTATAATATAGTTTGAAGTCAGGTAGCGTGATGCCTCCAGCTTTGTTCTTTTGGCTTAGGATTGACTTGGCGATGCGGTCTCTTTTTTGGTTCCATATGAACTTTAAAGTAGTTTTTTCCAATTCTGTGAAGAAAGTCATTGGTAGCTTGATGGGGATGGCATTGAATCTATAAATTACCTTGGGCAGTATCGCCATTTTCATGATATTGATTCTTCCTACCCATGAGCATGGAATATTCTTCCATTTGTTTGTATCCTCTTTGATTTCATTGAGCAGTGGTTTGTAGTTCTCCTTGAAGAGGTCTTTCACGTCCCTTGTAAGTTGGATTCCTAGAGCTATCTATGACAAACCCACAGCCAGTATCATACTGAATGGGCAAAAACTGGAAGCATTCCCTTTGAAAATTGGCACAAGACAGGGATGCCCTCTCTCACCACTCCTATTCAACATAGTGTTGGAAGTTCTGGCCAGGGCAATTAGGCAGGAGAAGGAAATAAAGGGTATTCATTTAGGAAATGAGGAAGTCAAATTGTCCCTGTTTGCAGATGACATGATTGTATATCTAGAAAACCCCACTGTCTCAGCCCAAAATCTCCTTAAGCTGATAAGCAACTTCAGCAAAGTCTCAGGATACAAAATCAATGTACAAAAATCACAAGCATTCTTATACACCAATAACAGACAAACAGAGAGCCAAATCATGAGTGAACTCCTATTCACAATTGCCTCAGTTGATTTTTTGAGGGGCCCTCATCAAGTTAATGATGGCATCATGTTTATCCTTAATGTCAGGGCCAGTCAGGGCCCCAATAGGAAAACAATGGTAAAGTCAAATTGGGTAATTTGAGGAGAAATTAATAAAGGAGTAATTAGCAAAGTTGAGGGCAGGGGGTAGGGACAGCACAAGAGATAGTGCCATGCTGTGAGGCTAGTATTGGTCAGGGTGCTGTGTATGCTTCTAAGCCTTAAGGAACAATGAAAGGAAGTGGTTATCAGGAGAGAGAAGGGGAGTGAAGAAAAGAATGGGAGGCGGGTGGAGAAGGCTGTCTGACAAGAACTCCGATAAGTTTATAGGAAGAGAATTTTTGGAAGATGAACTCTAAATTGACTCTATTTCCTCCCTGCATCTCTTGCTGGCTTCCTATTTCTTTGAACCTACTGTTAGGTAGAGGGCATGGGAATCAGTTACTGCAATCCTAAAAGGCCAGCCTCCCAGGGTGCTGGGCACAGAAAAGAATAGTTACGCACAGCCCAATCGGAGCTTCCAATGCTGTGGTCAACAAGTAGTCACTATGTGTGTAATAAAACAAATCAATTTCATGCTCTTATTAGAAACAGTGTGGTTATATACAAAGGAGGAGCGGGAAGAGAGAAAGTAACTGGTATTTAGTGAGTGTCTATTATATCCCAGACACCATTTTGGGTAATTTCCGTGTGTGAACTCAGTTAATTCTCACAAAGACAATATGCAGTGGATAGGTCACCCTCCTACAAGATAAAAACATGAAGGCTAAAATATTTAAATTACTTCTCTGTTGTCATACAGCCAGTAGGTGGCTGAGCTGGGATTCATACCAGGTCTGACTGAATTCAGAGTCTCTGCTGATTGCACCATTGTATGTAATGTGTCCATGCTTATATATAATTTGAGAGCTGAAGGCTTATATATGTGAATATTCAGTAAATACATATATACATCAATGACAGGGAAACATTTCAGGCCTCAAAGGTCAGAAATGTCATATTTGTATCAACCTATAAGTCCTCAGTACACACTGGTCTAACGTTCTCCGGAATGTACCACCCCCTTAGAAATCTCTGAGTATATTTAAACATTGCTCCCTCTGCCTAGAATGCCCTGTTCCAGCCTCCCCCTTATCCTTCAAGGCCCATCACAGATGTTGTATTTTCTAAAATCCGTCACTGATGTCTAGATTTTCAGAATTAATGGCTTTTCATCTGTGTTTTCCAAATATCTCACTTGAAACACCTACCATCATTAGGTTTTTATGAGAGTAAGTAGTGTATGTGTCTCCTTCCTTAGCCTGGGTAGTAGACATTTATGGGTTCTGCCCTCACAGCCTCTATTCCCCCTTCTTTGGGTGTCAGTATCCTGGGTTTCCTTTGGGGAACCACCCCTCCCGCAAGCCCCATCCCTGTGGTTAGGTTAGAGCTGCCTCTACTCCAACTCCAGGACTGGGCACAAGATCCAAGCTTAGCCAATCAGAGCAACACCTCATCCTGGACTCAGTGATTGTCTCAGAACTGGGTCCATGACCCAATCACAGCCAATCAAGGAATGTTAGTAAGGAGACCCTGGACTTCCACTGGAATGAACAAGAGAAAGGAGCTGGGGGAGGGGGCAAGGGGAGTCTTTTTCTTTTCTTTTTTAAAAAAATATCTACTAGAAGATATAAAATCTGGAGCCACCACATAGAGAAAGCTTGTGTAGAAGTGAAGCAGACACAGAGGACAGAGGAGTAAAAAGACTGGAAGAGGCCAAATACTGATGACATTTGCTTGAACCATTTGGTTTGGCTAGCACTGCCTCAGATTTTCTGAGTAAGTGAGCTGATACATTTAAATCTTCACATACTTACAACCAAAAAATCCTAACTACAGCTACCTAACAGAGCATCTGTTGTACTGGACATGCTCAGAAAACATTCCTTAAAGTACACAGAATCCTTGTAAACTGACATCTGCCTATGCATCCAAGTCCTAAAACTAAAATCAAGTGGATCATCAGGTTTACCCTCTTCCATTTGGTTTTCAGACAGACAGTACTTGAAACATGTTTGCTAAAGACAGACAGAACTTCACATTCTCCTCCAGCACATGACACAATCAGAGGGAGATGCATTGTGCTTAAATAACGCATGAGGTAGCAAGGGCCAAGCCTGATGTATCAAGGTGTTGAAAACTGATGATGAGCCTGTCGCTTTTTTCAACCCATCTGCTAAGCTGCCCCCATGGATTATTTGTCAGTTTCTGTGAAGTAAAATGTTTGGGATGCTGACTCTGTAGGAAAATAAAATTGGGATTTTCCTTTCTAGTGTCTTGTTATTGTCCCTTACCCAAATGCATCTGTCCCTGGGCATTCTCCCCCAACAATAGTAGATAATTTCTTGGTGAATCTGAACAGCTCACAATTATTCCCTTCATTTTCACCTAACCCAAAGCAAGGAACTGACAGAAGCTACGCTTGGAAATTTTGCAGCCCGCTGGACCAAGAGTGGGAGCCTGAAGTGAGCTGGGTCATTTTTCCCCAGGAATTTGAAACTAGAGCGGAGATAGAGAACAGAATGGATTCCGTCATTCCACGTGGTTGGAGCTCTAACAGATGGCCTGGGGAGCTGTGGGTGGGCATCCTTCCCCACCATGCGGGATGAGGAGCAGAGATGGTGAGTCTGCTGAGGCAAAGAAATAAAGCAGATGTGCAGATAGAAGCAGAGAGGAAGAGCATGTTGCCTATTCTAGTATTTCCTGAGCCCTCGCTGTATTTCTGCTTACACTTCCATTGCAAAATCTCTCCATCTTTACACTAGATCCTCATTTTGTGAGTAAGCTAACACAAGTTGATGTCTGTTCCAGGCAATCAAGAAAAAAAAAAAAAAACCCTCATACATTAGCCGAAAAATTCTTAAGATGGGAAATCACCCAGGTGAGAAGAAATATCCCAGTTGAGAGAAACAAAACAAAAATTATCAAAAAGAGTTGGCAACAGTCATTCCAAAACCATTAAAGACACGTCACTCAGCTCTAAGAAGAGAAAAATAAAGCTTCACAGTCGGCCAGCTGTGCAGAACTGAAATAGCATGGACCTACTCCATGAATTCACATAGTTGCTGAAAGTGAATTCCTTCCTGCAGTCTTCAGCCTTGCAGCTGAGCCATGAAATGTATTCCCAGTTTAAAATTCCTTTCCAAGTGCTATTCCATGACTTCACAAAGTTGTCTGCACACAAGAGCAACTCTCAAGCTGAGAGATGTCATGTTTGCATCATCGCTGACATGTAGACAAGTATTCAGATGGCCCATTAAGTAAATGCCCCTTACAAGTATGAGGCACATCTGCTGGTTTGACAGCCTTTCTCTGCCTCTGTAAGTTGGAAATCCCCAGCCTGGCTCATTAAGGAGAAACAGGCACGATTATTGTGTCAAAACACATTAGTGTATTTTATTCTGCCATTGCAGTTGCTTTTTGGCATTTGATGAAGCTAAAGAGATTTCAGGTTATGAAATCTGCGTTTCCTGCTTGTCTTTGTTTCAAAATTATATGTGGGATGATGTGGAAGAGGAATGTCAGTTAAGCTTCTGGACAATTCTCCCCAACCCACGAATGAATTGACATTCTTATAAAAAAATCTGTCCCTGCTCCCTTTTTCTTGTCTGTTTGCTGAGCAAATGAGCTATTGGAAACAACAGAAAACATGTCCCTTTTTCTCCTCCAAAAAAAAGATAACCTTTCCCTTACTTTAATTGTAAGATGATTATCCGTATCATTTGACATCCTTTTAAAATATCTGGATAAAAGTGCAAACAACACGTTAATGAATTCTACAGATGATACTAAATTGGGAAATGCTGTTTTTCTTATTAATGACAACAATATATCAGGCAGCCATACCCAACAGTAGCATCTGTGAGAGGGAAGGATGAAGCAGAGAAAGCCACATTTGTGACAAAGGCAGAAGGAGCCATGCAAAATATTAAAATTAAAATATAAAACCCAGATGTGTGAGTAGTGGACAGGTGAGCCTTGAAAACTTGTCAAACTAATGTGGCCATGTAATGGATGGACACTTAGAGAACTGCGTGCCCTGGGGACTGAGAGCTGAGCTATTTTTGGTTCCACAAGTAGAGGCATTGTGTCTCAGAACAGACAGTCTTTTCTTCCAGAACTTTAATAAGACCGCACCTGGCATAGGGTGTTCAGTTCTGGAACAGCACCACATGACGTACAAAAAAAAAAAAAAGAATCCTTATATGTAAGATTTCAGGCTTTCTTTTTCTAGAAAGTAATGTAGCCACTTTTTTTTAGTAATTCCTAGCAGTAAGTTGGCTGTTTTTACTAATTTGGTTCATCCTTGAGAGTATGAAAAAAATTGGATGCCTATTAAGCACCCCAAAATGAACACATTTAAATCTAAACTCTGGCCCCTTCCCTGGTACCTCCACTGAAACCTGCCCTTTCCTCAGTCTTCCTGGCCTTGGTTCTTGGAATTCCATCCCTCCAGTTACCCCGGCTTTAGAATAATCCTAGACTTCATTGCTTTCCTCAAACCCCAAATCCCATATATCAGCAAATCTTGGTGGTTCTAGTTTCAGAATAGATCCAGAATCTGATCATGTCTCACAATCTCCACTGCTACCACACTGATCTCCAGGATCCCTCTGATCACGTCACTTCTCAAAAGTCTCCAGTGGCTTCCAAATCAGGGTGTCCAGGCCTGTATGATGAAGTGTGGCACTTCATTCCTCTTAGATCCATCTTCTACACCTGCCTTGCCCACTCAACTCAACCACACTAACACGCCAGGCAGAATCTGGTTATGTCTTTATAAATGCGATTCCCTGGTCTTAGAATTCTCTCACCCAGATATCCACATGGTTCACTCCAAAATCACCTCTGTAGTGAGGCATTTCCTGACTGGGAAGGGAAACTGCAGCCCACACTCACAACCCAGGCCTTCTCCACTCTCCCTGCTTTGTCTTTCTTCATTGTCCTTCTTATCAGCCAACACACTATATATTTTGCTTATTTATTCATTGTTTGTCTCTCCCATGATATGCACACCCAGAATATGCATTCCTGTTGTTTGCTTTTGTCTGTTTCATTCCCACACCGAGAACCATGCCAATTGCACAGAAGGGGCTCTGTAAATATTTGCTTGGAAAGCTGAATGCAACTGGATGCCTGCTGCTAACGTTCATAATCAAAATACTTGATCAGAGTGAGCCAATTCTAAAAAGTATCTAAGTTCAAATCCGAAGAGCAAATCTATGGCAGAGCTAGGAATAATTTCACAGTAACTTCCTTTGTCCATACAATGCAAGTACACTCCTTTCAGAGGCTAAATAGAGTTTTCTATACTGGCATCATCTCTAGCTAGAATATTGATCTGAAATTTGTTTAATCAGAGGGAATATATTTACAGAAGCATGTAATAGCTAAGGTAAATAGGCTTTTAAAAATCTCACAAATGGGCTGGACGCAGTGGCTCACACCTGCAATCCCAGCATTTTGGGAGGCCGAGGCGGGTGGATCACCTGAGGTCAGGAATTTGAGACGAGCCTGGCCAATGTGGTGAAACCCCATCTCTACTAAAAATACAAAAATTAGCTGGGTGTGATGGTGCGTTCCTGTAATCCCAGCTACTTGGGACGCTGAGGCTGGAGAATCGCTTGAACCTGGGAATCGGGGGTAGCGGTGAGCCAAGATTGTGCCACTGCACTCCAGCCTGGGCTGAAGTCTCAGAAAAAAAAAAAAAAAAAACCTTCAGAAATATGGACAGCAAAGCTTGGAAAAGTGAATCTAGTGGAAAGAATACTCACTCACAAATTAGACAAGAGCTAACGGATCTGTGCCCACCTGTTTATCATTCATAACACCCCTAGAATGTAGGAACTGTTTCTATATTGCTTATAAAACTAGTGCAGACAAAGTGGGAATAATTTGCCCAAGGTCCAACATCTCTTCCTATATGCCCATCAATGACAGAGTGTATAAAGAAAATATGGTACACATATACCATGGACTACTATGCAGCCATAAAGAAGAATGAGATTATGTCTTTTGCAGGAACATGGGATGGATGGAGCTGGAGGTCATTATCCTTAGCAAACTAACCCAGGAACAGAAAACCAAATACTGCATGTTCTCACTTATAAGTGGGAACTAAATGATGAGAACTCATGAATAGAAAGAAGGAAACAACAGACACTGGGGCCTACTTGAGGGTGGAGGATGAGAGGAGGGAGAGGAGCAAAAAAAATAACCACTGGGTAATAGGCTTCGTACCTGGGTAACAAAATAATCTGTACAACAAATCCCCATGACATGAGTTTATTATCTACATAACAAACCTGCACATGTACCCCTAAATGTAAAATAAAAGTTAAAAAAGACCCAGAGATAATAGGATATACCCAGGCAGGCCTGGCTCCAGAGCCCATGTTCTCATGCACTAGGTAGGATCCTTAAAATTTTGCTCTCAGGAACCCCTTACACTCCTAAAAAGTATTAAGGACCCCAAAGAGTTTTATTTATATGTATTATACCTATCAATATTTACTGTATTCAATCTTAAAACTAAGAAATTTAAAAATATTTCTTTATTCACTCAAAAATAACAATAAACTCCTATGTTAACATAAATAGCACATTTTTAAGAGAAATAATGATATTTTCCAAAATAAAGCATTTAGTACAAAGAGTAGCACTGTTTTACATTTAACATCTGGATTAATAGAAGACAGCTTGATGATCATATCTGTTCTGCCTTCAGTCTGTTGTGATACGTGGTTTTGATTGAAGTAGATGAAAAAGATCCAACTTAGAGACATAATTGGAACAGAGGGGAACTGTTTAGTAGCTTTTTTAGATCATTGTAGCTGTTCTTCTTTAATAGTACACAAAACTTGAAAAGTGGTATTTCATAAAGGTTAGTTGTAATGTGGAATCTAAAACCATATCAATGAACTTTCCATACCCAAAATCCATGGGTCCATTTTATATTTTCAGCAGTTCTTTTACCCATGCATGATTTTTAAACATTATACAATGGACATTTGGAAGCTCTTGGTTCACTGAGCTTTACAGATCTTCACCCCACCCCCCCGCCCACCACCAATTTTTTTAAACCAGTCTGTTAATGTCAACACTACTCTCATTTTAAAAGGGCATCAAGAACTAGGAAGCTGACAAGCTCATAGTAGCAGATCCAAGTTTTCCAAAGTTCTAATTTTTGCTTGAAAGCTCTCATGATATTATTGGCAACAATTACTTCTGGGGTGTCATCCCAGAGGCCTTTATGATAATTGATCTATCACATATTTCCAGGCATTTGTTTCCAGTTGCAGTTATGTTTTTATCTTCTGAAACTTTATCTGTGTGAGTGTATTTATAAGAAATCCTTGGCTGGGCCTGGCGGCTCCTACCTGTAATCTCAGCACTTTGGGAGGCCAAGGCTAGAGGATCACTGGAGCCCAGGAGTTAGAGATCAACCTAGGCAACATGAAGAAACCCTGTCTCTACAAAAAAAATGCAAAAGCAAATTAGCCAGATGTGGTGGTGTGCACCTGTAGTCCCAGCTACTCAGTAGTCTGAGAGGTGGGAGGATCTCCTGAGCCTGGGAGGTGGAGGTTGCAGTGAGCCAAGATTGCACCACTGCACTCCAACCTGGGTGACAGTGAGATCCTGTCTCAAAACAAAAAAACAAAAAAACAACAACAAAAAAAACAAAATAAAAACTCTTATACCTAGGGAAAGAGCTACTTCGACTTACACAATTAACATCACTAATAAAAAATTATTTTGCTAAAGATTGACATCTTTACTCACCATTGCTTTTGAGTCGTCATTACAAATGTCAACACAATTTTAAAAAGGTAAATAACATCTTAGTGTTAGTATGAGAATAGTTTTGATGACCTGCCCCCTGAAAAGGCCTGCAGACTACACTTCAAGAACTGTTGCACTACACTAAACAACCTCTCAAACCCATGCCCTACCTCTTACGAATTTTGCCACTTAACCTTCTCCAAGTTTCATTGTCCCACCAGTAAAATGCAGATATTAATATATAACTCTGATCTTGCAAAATAATCATTTGTTAAGCCTTAGCAAAGTATGTGGCAGACAGAAAGTGCTTGAAAAGTGGTCACCGTCATGACCACTGTCCAAACCCCAGGCAAGTTACTGGCAAAGCTAGGGCCCAAATTCATGTTTCCTCATTCCTGCCCAGAGCCTTCGCTGCTACATCACACCAGCAGGAGCAGAACAATTCCCAATATGGCTGCTGTTAAAACAAGGAGCTAAGAAGCTGATACAGTTGATTCAGCAGTCTTTCTGGTTAAAGTCCTGGATGATAACTGGAAGCAGTTAAATGGTTCTGTGTTTGGGTAATGAATTTGCTGTGTGCTAGCTGTGTGACCTCGTGCAAGCTCTCTGAGCCTCAGGTCTCTCCACCGTAACATTGGATAATAACAGCACCTACCTTAGGAGGTTGCTGTGAGAATTAAATGAGATAATGGACACATATATACCTAGTACTGGTCCAAAGGAAATGTTCAAATCATGGCTAGCTGCTCACTATGATAATAATGACTACTGTTATTATCTTCATAGCTCAATACCCTTCCTCAGGGAAACCTTTTCCAGCCCTCTAATGAAGGCACCTATTTTAAGATCTCATAGCATCTGTACCGCTTCTTCATTAGATTTACTACAGCTGCAGTATTTCAATATATGATTATTTGATTAAAGTTTGTCATACATACTAGGCTCCAAACTCAATAAAGACAGGCACAGGATCTGTCTGCTCACCATTTTATCCCCAACATCTGGCACATTGCCCAGCACAAAGCAGGTTTCAATAAATACCTATTAAAGGAAAAAATAAAATAATTAATTTACTAGATTGGCAAAGCATAGCTTTACTCCATTATATAATTTATCTGAACTTCCTCCAGCACTTGTCACTCAAAGTGATCTGCAGACCAGTAACAGTACCCTAACCCGGAAGCTTGTTGGAAATGCAGAATCTATAGACATATGGAGTCAAAGTGTGCATTTTAACAAAATCCACAGGTAATTCATATGGTCATTAGAGTTTCAGAAGTACTAACCCTTGACTGCTCTTCACTAATCTTAAGAGAATGAGAGAGAGGGAGAAAGGAAAAGAAAAGAGAAGATAATCACCAAATTTTCTGAGTAAAACAGCACTCACTTCCAAAATTCCAGGTCTCATTCTATTCCTAATACAAATATTAGTACAAACATTACCATTTCTAAAAACCAGCTGCATTTTTTTCTCAGCCCCGGCCAGGCTGCTCTTATTTTCTATTCACATATGATTATTTTCCAGAGACTATTTTGGCCTCAGTTGAATAATTTATTTCAGAAACTTTACATCCAAAAATATTCTCTGGAGGAGACAGAAACACCATCTGTGCCTGATACTGGAAAAACAGCCCCCAACCATGAAGTAGGGGTGTCATTTTAGAGTTGCAAAATTTGAATTCCTATTTGTCCACCACAACCTCAGAAAGAAGAGAGAAAAATACAGCAAAACCCCTTCTGCTATTATAACACCAAACCAGTGCTCCAACAGCCCAAAGAGATTTATAAAAATATGCATGTTATCCATTTGACCCCTGGAAAAATTATAGTCTAGCTTTCTAATGAAAAGGTTATTATTTTTAGGATTTATTCCCATGTGTGAATAGTAAAGCATATCTATCATTGGATAATAATATACAAGAACTTCAAGGGTTCTGAAGAATGGTTAATTTTCCTGTGTTCTATCTTACATAATCTTTGGGGCCTGACTTCAAAATTCCCTTTGCTGCAATATCCTCTCCTCCATAGGGTAGAAATGTGCCTGGCCAGAAGCAAAACACTTCACTGGATTGGGTGCTCCCTCCTGTCACTGCATTGGCTTGGTAAGACCTGAGCCGGAGAGTTGGTGATGAGCAAATCGCACTTGAATTTATTGCTGCACATTCTCCCGCAGCTTCTTGCTTGCCTGGGACTCTTCTTTCTCTGACTCTCTCCCTTCCATCTCCTACAGATTTGGGGAATACCTGCTTGGAGAAATAAAGAAGCTGCTGAATCTATAGAATTAGGCTCCATAGAATCAACTCCTATGTGGGTGTTCCCCTGTGGTCATGGAGCTCCCACCCATAGCTTTTTACATGCGTTCTCGTTCTCCCAGGGTCACAGGCATAGACATTTGTTGAGAAGATGATGATGGGAGTTAGGGCACAAGATAGAGACCCAAACTGAAATCAGAGCTGTCCTGATGGTCTAGTCTAAGCAGGTGAGCCAAGGGGACCAAGGGGCCTTTGCCCCATCTGTAGACACATCAAACAGAGTATCACTGATTGGTTGGAAGAGGGCAGTTACAAGCCACCTCAGTGTAATGTAAAGAAATTGGACTTTGGAATCACATACCTCATAATTTGAATCCTGGCTCTCATTCTTGCTAGCTATGCTTCCTTAGCAAAATTGTATTTTATAATCTGAGCCAGGTTTTCCTCATTAAAAAAAATAGGTATATAATATCCCTACATGGGGTTTTGTATGGATTAAAGGAGATTCTGTGACATAATGCACCTGGCATGCAGGCAACTCTCAAGTAGGGTTGGTTGTCCTTCCTCTCCCCTTTTCACTTCTCTGCTGAGGGTACCATGATGTATTTTCCTTGCCCCTGAAAATGCTGATGGGAAAAGAAAAGAAGAAATAGGGGAGGAGCACAGGAAAAGCAGAAAAAGAAAAGAAGAAACTTCGAGCTAGTACTTATCTGCAAGCATGACTTTAAAAACTTGACTATCAAAGTAGCTGTTGTTCTTGAAGTAGTGTTTAAAGTCTACCTTAGGCTTGTTTATTATTTAATTTTTTCCTCAATATCTCCCCAGTAATTTGAGCATTATTCACATTTTAAAAGCCAGGGTTGCCTCTCCTACATAATTACTATTGAAATAAACTCTCTTTTCTTGTAGCCAGACATATCATTATTGGTCCTAACCAGAGTTCAAGAAGAGGATGACTGTAGCTCAGAGTCAAAGCTTTGAGTCTTGCTCCAGTGGTACTGGGGCCCCGTCCCAATAAGCCACCTCCTTGCCATCATACTCAGTCTGCTTTATCAGAGAAACAAGGTCAAGAAGAGGGAAACACTTGGAAAGATTGATGGGGAGCCAGAAAAGGAGGCTTAATCCATGGAGTTCTTGGCACCAGTCATCACAGACAATCTCTAAATTGTAGTCAAGAGAGAATACCAGTCTCAAGATGTCTGTCAGCCTTGCTTCTACAGACAGTGGTGTTTCAGAAACTAAAAGTCTAAGCTGACAGGAAGGGAATCCTCCTACAGTCCTTTGGTGCATTGTTGATGAATGAAGTTGGTTTGCCTGGTGAGGGCAAGAGGCGTGAGCTATGTGGACTGAAAAACAAAATGGAAAGTTAAGGGTAGTTTAGCAGCTACAAGAATCATCCACAGGCTATTATAGAGGCTGGCTGACTTTGGCATCATTCTATTCCAGAAGTCCTAATCATCTGGAATGTTACACTAGTTAAAACATTTCTGTGAACACTTCAGTTGTTTTAGTATGATCACACCACCGCCAGCAGGCTTATCATACTTTAATTTTATCAAAAATAGCAAGACCTGTTGATTTACATAACTTTTCATCCTGAGCCACAGTTTAGTCTCCCTGTAGGTTTTCTAACCCAGTGGTTTAAACCTACAGCTGGACATTGGAGTCACCTGGGGATCCCATGCCCAAGCCATTCCCCGTGTTAATTATTAATATAATCTGACTCTTTCAGGGCAAGACACAGGCATCAGGATTTGTTTTTAAAGCTTCCCAGGTGATTCTCATGTGAAACCAAGTTTGCAAACCAGAGTCATAGTTTAAAGGTGGTGAGAGTGGTTGGGGGAGTGAACAGACCTAATACAACCATGAAATAACTCAGGCAGCATTCTCAATATTGATCACCCTCTTACTGGGCAAATTAGGGAGGCAATACAAAAGTTGTCTGTGTCTTTTTGCATGTTTTATGAAACATTTTATGTAAAGTCAGATTTGCATAGGGTGAGTGTCAAGTTCTACAAGAATTATAGTATATCTGTCCAGAACTCTGACCTTTTAAAAAAATTTTTACACTTATAACCATGTTCTCTGTATCAGGCACAATACAAGTTGCTAAGGATGCAATGATGATGATGATGATGATGATGAAACATGGAGGTAAATGTTATTAGCATTTCCCTGCGATGCATGAGATTTGAAGAGGTTCAATAATTTGCCCAAGGTTACACAGCTAGTATATGTCAGTGGGGGAGGCTTTAAGCCAGGGATTTGAAATCTCACTTGGCATGCAATGATGAATTAGGCAAATACGGCACTGTCCCACTTTTTAATCAGAGTTTCTTATTCTATTTTGGCATCACCAGAATTAACCCAATGGTAGGCCTGTGATATTTTGTATAAAATATTTGCTGAATCAGATATTTTCTCACCCTTTCAGCCTAGTACGGAAAACAGATACATACATGATGATTATAACATAATGTATCAATGGATGCCCAAAGTATTGTCAGAGGAGAAATAAAGGGGCAGTTAATTCTGCTTAAGTGGAGAGGATGGTGTCAGAGGAGGCTTACAAATAGGAGGGTGTTTTTTGGAAGGCTTTAAAGACTGAACAGGAGTCGGTCAGATATAGAAGGAGGAAGGATGCTGAATGGAAAGAACAGAAAGACCAAATACACAAGAAAGAAAGTGTGAGGCACACTGGAGAAATGATCAGCCTGTATCCGTGTTAAACTAAGAGTGCATTGGAATCGCTTGGAGGCTTGTTATAAACACAGGTTGCTAGGCCAAATCTCTGAGGCTTCGGATTTAGTAGGGCTGTGTGAGACTGAGAATTTGCATTTCTAATGACTTCTCAGGTGCAGCTGATGCTTCTTGTCCAGGGATCCACTTTGTTGGTAGCCTGTGGTGTATATGAGAGCATCCTCTGGAAAGCCCCACAGCTTTTGTGTATATGAGAGGCATGCCAAGGTCAGCAAGACTTGCACCAAAAGCAAATTCCCCAAAGAGATGAGCATCTTCTTTTCCTGCAAGGAGTGGAGGTTAAATTTTACTGTTGGTTTTGGGAGCAATTCATACTGAAGCTGTCCAGTGGGAGGAAACGGAAAAACCACAACTTGGGACTGAAACAAGGGAAGCTGGGATTTTATCGCATCTCTGCCCCATCAGTGCCCCTATTCACAGGCTAGTGGGGCCTGAGGCTAAGGAGTTGAAACACACTAGCTCTTTGTTGAACTGGTGAGTGTTTGTGGCACTTTCTGCAGGGAAGATGGCATTTTTCACAGTTCTTCCTCCATTTTTGGCCATGTGGGCGCTGACCATAGGTGAGTTCCTGTGTTCATCACCAAAGTGATCTGTTGACCGTCAGTGCCCGGCCATGAGGGATGAGGGGATGTGTTGAGAATGTTTTCGTGCAGAGAATGAAGAGGGTAGAGGAATGTCAGGCTATGTTGGGTGGGACTGGGACAGATGACAGCCTTGTGAAATTCTTTTTTTCCCTGCTTCTAATTCAATTACGTTGCTTTGCTTCTCTCATTTTCCAGGATAGAAAAACTTAGGATGCATCTGCCATTGTTCTCCAAACCCTTTAAATGGGATGAGCAACTTGGAAAGGTCAGCCTCCAAGGATGCTCTCTATTTCTCTCTCTCCACCCCATCCACCTAGGACAGACAAAACCAGATCTGGAGGTCATATTTGTCCAATAATTGAGGAGCAGGTGGCATCTAGCTCCAGTACTCCCTGTATCCACTGGGTTGCTTTGCCAGGTGACAGCCATCAGAAGTGTGTGTTACATTCCAGACAGGGACCCCTCTAAGCCCCACCATAACTGCCAGGAGTGACAGAGGAGAGTGGGAATCACCTGCCAGAGACAGGAAAAGAAAACAAAATCATGAAGTTTGGATTCTGTGTTCCAGCTTTGTTTTCTTCATAATGCAGTTCCCCATGACTCCATTGCAATCTTCTGGAATACTTCTAGAAACCCACTTAGTAGTCTGCGGAGTTACTTGGCCAATATTGTCCTGGAGATAGTTACATTGCAAGGTTTTAATTTTCCTGCTGTTAAGCAGGAAGCAGGGAGACAGAATCATCACCTAAAAGGTAAATATTCCCTAACACAGGGTGAGCATGGTGCTGTGGTTTGCACTGGAGGCCTGTTCTCCATTTCTCTGGAGGATGGGATCTTTATTATCAAGATTATTGATGAGACTCTGGCTTCCTTTCCAGAGATGAAGTATTTTTGTCATCATGTCTATTATCCCTCACAAGAACCCAATTAGAAGAGATTGCCTCAACAGAGGAGGCTGATTAAATTCACAGATTTATTGCAATACCACTTTGGGAGTTGTGGAAAATGAGTTTCACTGCTAAGCTACCTTCCTTTAAAAAAAAAAAAAAATCAAGCTGTAAGCCTGCACCTTGAATTATCCGTCTATAACAGATCATAAAATACCTATAACCTTGCATGCAGCTTATTCTTCCCCAGAGAGGCTCAAAATGCTTCTTCCAGGCTCATAGTACCTCCCCAAAGAGCAGGTGATGGATTCTATGTTCATGGGACACAAGGGGAAATTCTGATCCAGCAGTAGGGTAGAGAAGACAGAGGCCTGCTGCCTGTAGACTAAAGAAAAAAGTCAAGCTTTTAAAGAATTAGAGTTAGCTATATTCAGAAGTCTTACAAGGACTATAGACTGAGCCTGGGTATTAATTCAGTTCATAATAGGGCAGTATTTCAATTCACAATTTACATATAGGTGGTGAATATTCAGTACGTGCAAAATCACGGCAAGGTTTGGGGGTGAGAAGACATCTGGGTAGAGATTATAGAAGAGTAATTGCTAACTCGGCCATGTTATCTTGAGTGGAAAAAAAGGCAAGGACTAGGGCCCTTTACTTCTTAAAGAGTATAGTGACTCAGGCAAGAGACATTGCGGGTGTGTGGGTTTTGTCTTCAGAGCGTCCCTCCGGAGAGGGGCATGTTGTCAGAGTTAAGGGCTTTGTGAAATTATGCTGGAAAGCAGAAATGCCCAAGCATAGATTCTTACATTTGCTATTTTGTCTCACACCTGGATACAGGTCAAAAAAGAAGAGTTTCCTTTGCAAAGTTTGCAACCAACTTGGGCAAGGAGTCTTTGTTTTAGTTGGGTCCCAGAAAAGCTGCTGTTAAGTAGCAATGATATATACATAATCTGATTCTCCATAGAAATGACGACTGTACTGATGCTGCAATCAATCCTATCCCCAAAACTCATGCCCCAAAGTTACAGGAGTAGCCACAAGCACCACTGTCAAACTTCTAATTTTCTATTCAAGACAGCCCCTTTCCCCCAAAATCTTCTGTTTATTTAAAGCAGCATTTCCCAAACTGTTTTTAGCAGAACCGTAACCTCCCAGGGTGTTCTGAAGGAAAAAACAAGGTTTTATGGAGGTAAATTTTGCATAGTACTGTATGCTCTATACCCCTCAAGATCCTTACTAACATACTAAAGATAAGAGCTAACTCTCAATGAAAATCTACCTGAAGCCAAACACTAAGTACTTTTTATAGGTTTTATGTCATCAAATCTTCAAAAAACAATACTCTGAGAAAGGTATTAATTTATCCCATTTTACACATGTGGAAATTGAGGTTTGGCATGGTTAACTGAGTTGTCCAGTTAAAGGTAAAAAGGCAAAAGGTGGAGCCAGGTTTGAAATCTACTCTCATTCCCGTCTGTGCTCTTAATCGCTAAGCTTTATCTTCTTCCCACTAACTATACAGACACTTTCTTATACTGCTGTTAATGTCTTTTGCATTACTGCTTCTTTACACAAATAAGTCCATTCCTAACTGTAGCAGTTAGTCATCTTTTGTTTATCTTTTTTTTGTTGTTTTCATGTCATTACATGGGCCAGCTCAGTATCATTTTAGGTGGTATCTTCCCTTAACATCAGGCATTTCCATTCCCATCTTATTTGGCCTTCGTGTAACCGCTTCAAGCATGCTTTAGTGGATTTTCATCTGTATCTTCGACAGTTTATGGATAAACAAAGATGTAAGGAAGACAGGATGTGACTGAGTTTATTTACCCTGCCTTTGGCAAAGGAGGCTTTGTTCAGTAAATGAAAGTCAGTAAAAAGTAAAAGTAGGATAAAAACTGATGCCAAGGGTATATAGCTAGCTCTCCATGTTATGTAGGATATGGGTTTCTTCCACTATTGAGGTCTTTGTAATTAGTAGATAAGTCGTTTTATTGTGAGAGGTAGGATAAGGAGAGGGAGAGAGGAAAGAGTGATTTTGCACCCTTCAGTTTTATCTGAAAGTATTCACTAAACTTGGGAACCATGTTGACCACTAATGACCTTACCAAAGCATATACTTGCTCAGGAAATGGGCTTTTTGAGAGGAGAGAAGAGAAGAATGTGAGTTATTAGCAGTGGCCCTGTCTCAGCAGGGGCAGGGCCAAAAGGAAAAAGTACTAGAAGTGTTATCTGTGGTTCCATTAGATTGCACACGGTTCCTAATCTCCCCTATCATGCTTGACCCTTATTAAGTCAGCTTCCTTCTATAGCTCTGTGTTCTCTGAGAGCCCACATATGATAAGATTAACTCTCTCTTTCCCCCCTTGATCATTCAGGACTAATTTCGTGAGCATCTACACTGTCCTCAGTATGTCCTTTATACGCAGGCCAAATGCCCTGTGTGGCTTGCATCATGTTTGAGGAAGTGTTTTGTGGCTGAGACTGTGCTTAATGCTCTCTAGGGATGACTGATCTCCTTCCATCTTCCCGACAGTCTTACCACGTACAGCCTGTTATGAGCTGTGCTTTAGGAAACAGTCCACTGAGTCTGAGAGAGGAGAAATGACCTGAAGGACACTCAGTTAGTAGGGCGTAAGCAGGGACACCAACCTCACTCCTTTGATTCTGAAGCCTGCACCCTTTATAACTATCGCATATCCCTGCCTCCCACATTACATGATACGTGAGTGAGAGCTCCTCCACTGCCATCCCATTCCTCCTGCAGGGTATTCTGTTTTGGAAATGTAAAAAAAAAAAAAAAGAACAAAGGAAAAAAGAAAACTGACTCATGTATTAAGAGCAAATGTTATTACTAACTAGGTAAGTGGGACCTCCAGTGCTGCTAGGAAAGAAATAAATCAATCAGGCGATCATTAATTTTGGAGGAAGTACTAATTATAGGAATATAAATTCTTCTGGGTAAAATTGCCAAGAACACCAATGTTGCCTGAAGCCCAAACAGACCTTCTCTAGTTTTACGCTGTGATTGAGATACTAGAATTCACTTTTATTTCTCTAGCTTTGCAAAAGGTACTTGGAACTGGTCTGAAATGTCATTTAATTTTCTCAATGCATACAGTAAGCCACCTTTTAAAACACAGGTAATCTCTCACAATTAGGGAAATACCCATAAAGGAAGAGATGAGAGTGGGGACAAATATACTGCTGTTTTGTTGTTGTTGTTTCTGTTTTTTTTTTGTTTTTTGTTTTTTTGTTTTTTTGTTTTTTTGTTTCTGAGACAGGATCTCACTCTGTCACCCAGGCTGGAGTGCGGTGGCACAATCATGGCTCACTATAGGCTCTACCTCCTGGGCTTAAGCAATCCTCCCACCGCAGCCTCCTGAGTAGCTGGGACTACAGGCGCACACTACCATTTCCAGCTAATTTTTGTATTTTTTATGGAGACAGGGTTTTATCATGTTACCCAGGCTGGTCTCAAACTCCTGGGCTCAACTGATCCACCGCCTCCGCCTCCCAGAGGGCTGGGACTACAGGTGTTGAGCCACTGCACATGGACTATACCGCTTTCTTACATTAAACACTTTGAAAATTAAGCAGAAGCTATTCAGCAACAAAAAGAAATGAACTATTGAGCCACACAAAGTCATGGAGGAAAGTTCAGTGCATATTGCTATGTGAAAGACATCCATCTAAAAAGGCTATTTTAAATATATATATATACACACATATATATATACACATATATATATACATATATACGTATATATGTGTATATATATATACGTATATATACGTATATATACGTGTATATATACGTATATATACGTATATATACGTGTATATGTACGTATATATACGTATATATACGTATATATGTACGTATATATACGTATATATACGTGTATATGTACGTATATATACGTATATATACGTATATATGTACGTATATATACGTATATATACGTGTATATATATATATATGTACTGTATGACTCCCAACTACCTCACATTCTGAAAAAGGTAAAACTGGAGCCAGCAAAAAGATCAGTGGTTCCCCAGGGGATGGGAGGGAGGGATGCACAGGAGGAACACAGGAGATTTTTAGGGCAGTGAGATTCTTCTGTATTGTACTATAATGGAGGATACAGGTTATCATATATTTGACAAAACCCATAGAATGTACAAGCAAAGAGTGAACCCTAATGTAAACTGTGAACTTTAGTTAATAACGTATGGCTGTTGGCTCATCAATTGTAGCAACTGTATGGAAACAGAGATGAAAGGGGTGAGAGAAGATGGGAACTCTCTGTACTTTCCCTTCAATTTTTCTCTAAACCTATAACTGCTCAAAAAATAAAAGTCTTAATTAAAAAAAAATTAGAGCAGAAGAGAAGCACATTATTTCTCAGCATCATAGCATCTCTGTAGATGATGGTCTCCTTGTCATGGGGGAAAGATCCTCTCAACACATTATAACAACTCATTGCTCTTATTGTGACAACCAAGGAATATACGAGAGGCCAATTTAAACATCTCAGTGGGTTGGAAGGACAAAGCAGACTTTGTGTCACAATAGAATTCATCTCTTGGAACGTGGAGATGGCAGGAGATAAAACAATACTCTTTATCACCGGCAGATTAACCGGCAAGGACATGTTCTTTCTGTTTATCCTATAGGCTCCAAAGGACAATGAGCCTTTTGTCTTTACACCTGTTGCAGGGAAGGAGCCCAGGACAGAGGTGTGGTGGGGTTTATATGAGGCCACGCGGTTCAGGTTTCTTACCTGCGTCTCTGATGGTACACCCTGTTTCATAAAGGAACTTGGAGACTGAGCCCTCAGCGTTTGAAGGGAAAGGAGCAGGTCCAGGTGTTACTTGAGGAGAAAGCGAAAATATACAAATCCTTGTTGGAGAGAAATATAGCAAAGTTGCGTCATGCTTCGGCTTTCAGCCAGACATCAGGGTTTCTTGGGGGTCTTGCTCTTTCCTTATCCTCAGCTTCTCACTCAGCGCATGGTAAAGGCTGGTCAGAGGCTTCCTGAATGAATGAACCTCGAGGACTTTGCTGTAAGAAAAGAGTGTGGAAAAGTGATTTGTCAAAATTGACACCAGGTTTATCCAGCTGTTTCACTAAAGTTTCCAGATACCCATTTTTTGGTGGGACTGTGTGCGTTGATGGCTTCCTTCATTCTAAACCCTTGCTTGTAATGGGATCTGTTGGTTTTGACTGGCTTCTTCAGGAACAAACCCTCCAATTTCCTTTGAGGTAACCAGCCTTTCCCCTATTCTTAGTATGGGAAGTCGGAACTTAATCATTCCTTTTAACACTTTCTTTTCTCCCTGGAAAGCTGCTGGATTTGCATCTGTTCAGCCGTATCATCCCAAGGGGATGGTCTGTGGCCTCAGCTCAGCCAGAGCACTGTCTTCCTTTGCTGTCAGTAGGATCAGAGAAGGACACATAAGTCAAGTTGGACCCATGAGAATTCCACCTGAGATTTTGCTGGAATGATGTGAAGTGTTCTTTTTTTGACTGGGATTAATAAATTAGCAAAATGCAAGCCTAGAGTTCTGAAACCAGCCAAGCCTAAAGTCAACACAATTCCTGGACCCTTGAACAATATCAGCCACTAAATTCCTACGAGTTCAATTACCTTACAATGAATTATAATTTACCAGTGTGTCCATTTATTCTCCCTTATATTGAAATTCTAAGTCTCCATTGTTCTTTTACATGCTGATGTCCTTCAGATTATAATTTAGAGGGGAAATTCTAACTGGGAGATGGTCTGCCCAGAGCCTCAACCACTCCCTGGTCTAATCACACCTCCAAATGGGCAAAGAGAATATCTGAAATGGAGAGCCCTACAAACACCAGTTCCAAATTCCAATAAAGGCAGAATTCTTTGCTGAACATCTCACTACACCATGAATTCAAAACAAACTGTGGCTTAGACAAAGTTGGCATGGGGTAGAGTCCTGCTGAACAGATTGAGACATCAGAGAATGGGCCCTTGGGCCATGCCTGGCACACGCTCCGAGGACATGGCCCGATGCCACGGCTCCCTCTCTGTCTCAATGCTCCATTAACACCTGGAGTGGAACTCAGGAGCTACGGCAGCTTGTACTCAAAAAACGACCTCAGCATTCATGGATGGGCTTGAAAAATGAAGAGCAATGTTCTGTATCTCTTGACCCCACTCTAGCCATTAAATCTAGTAAGAACTAACACCTATTGTGTGTTGCTGGACCAAGCAAGGTACTGAGTACTTTTCTGGCATCAGCCCCTCTAACCCCCCTCACAATCCTGTGTGGTATACGTCAAATGGGGCCTAGAAAACTTACAGAGCTTGCCCTGGATCATTCAGCAGGGCTCAGACCAAGTAGAAGGACCCAGGTGCTCAATCACAATATTGACTGTTCTTTGTAGCAAAGAATAAAAATGGTGCCTGGATCATGGCTTTAAAATTGTGAAAATTAATGTTACAACTAGGAAGAAGCCTCAAAATCACTTAGCATGATGGAAAAGCTGAGGTACAGAGAATGACATGACTTCCCCAAAGTCACACAGCAAGTTAAAGCACTAGATGATGAAATCTGGTCCTGGTCCACCAATTCTTTCTCAGCACATACCCTGTTGTTTTAGGATATATGCACACCACACCACACCACATAACCAGTTATTCAACAGGCATCACCAGTACAGATGCACAGATATCAAAGTTCTAAAGTATTTCCAGACCAGGTAGCAAACTGCACTGTCCAGAGACTATCTCCTTCTCCCCTCATGATTCCTGACCTCCCCACAATTCATCAATTAAAGGGTTAATGTTTAGCATTGCAGGGGGCCCCCAGGACCCTGCTCCAGCCCAATGGCCAGCATCCACTCCGAGTAGTCAACACCTCTGCTGTTTCAATTAAGTATTTTTAATATGAGTCTTTCACTAATACAAAAGCCAGCACGGATTATGGGAATGTCATGGGTGAATTGCAGGCCACATCTCAGTCATTAACACTGTTATCTCAAATATAAGAGGTAGACAAAAGCTGATAATGCTAACTGTGCCCAAGACAACAGGGAGAGGCCAGAATGAGGAAAGTTCATCTCTGGCATTCAGGGACTGTGGAGGCCTTTCCCTCCTCTTCTAGGCAGCATTCAAGGGTGCTAGGTTAAGAGATGCCCTCCCTGCAGAGAGGAAAAGTTCAGGGTGTCTGAATTGCCTGTGGGAGGCAAGACAGGTCTTGCCTCTCTCACCTTCCCTGTTTCTTTCTGGATGGCAGAGCCATCCCTCAAGCCATGGGAGCTAAACTGACAACTGGGAAATACAAGGACAGGAAAGCTTGCCAGACACAGGGACATGCAGGCCAAGGCTCCTTTCAAAGTCAGCGGGAAGTAGAAATACACATCATCTCTGCCAGTGACTAGAGACCAAAAAAGACCAGTGGAGCCACACTTGCTGACTCTTCTTAGCTGCAGAGATGGAGAAATGAATTGCTTGTGGAAGTGAGGCCCTAATGCATATCTTGCCCACCGTAAGTCAAGTGTGCCCTGCTAGCCAGTCTGAAACCGCCTAGATTCTAACGGTCTGCCTTCATAAGATGATGGTATATTGGTCAGTTTTCAGGCTGCTATAAAGAACTACCTGAGACTGAGTAACTTATGAAGAAAAGAGGTTTAATTGACTCATAGTACCGCAGGCTTAACAGGAAGCATGACTAGAAGGTCTCAGGAAACTTACAATCATGGCAGAGGGCAAAGGCGAAGGAAATGCATCTTATCATCTTACCATAGCAGTAGGAGAGAGAGCAAAGGGGGAAGTGCCACACACTTTTAAACCATCAGATCTTGTGGGAACTCACTATCATGAGAACAGCAAAGGGGAAATCCGCCCCCATGATCCAATTGTCTCCCACTAGGCCCCTTCCCCAACATTGAGAATTACAATTCGACATGAGATTTGGGTGGAGACACAGAGCCAAAACATAGAAGACAGTTAGCAGAGGCCTGACTGAGATTATTGCTGTCTTAAGACCCTGAGTATTGTGGTGTTACAAAGCAATGGATAATGTTACAAAGCAAAGGATAAGGTGATGTCTGTATTTGCATTTAACTTTATGATTGCATTGGAACTACACTGTATTTATTACAGGATAATGAGAAACGAATCAAGGCAGACTTAATAAATGTATGTCAAACAAGGGATAAAGTTTTCCTGTGGTTTAAATAGAGAAACGTGATAGGAAACTGGCTCATCACACCCAACTCAGTGTTTCAGATGGGCTGATCTCAAATGAATCTATTTTTTCTAAGTGAGCATCTATACTTTTAAAATTGATACATGGTATTTGTACATGTTTCTCGGCTACATGTGATATTTTGTTATAGGCATATAGTGTGTAATGATCAAATCAGGGTATTTAGCACTATCCATCACCTCAAGTAGTTACCATTTCTTTGCATTGGGAATATTTCAAGTCCTCTCTTCTAGATATTTGTTTTGAAATATACAATAGATTGTTATTAACTATAGTTACCCTACTCTGCTATTGAACATTAGGCCATATTCCTTCTATCTAACTGTATGTTTGTACCCATTAACCAGTCTCTCTGTATCCTTCCCTCAACCCCCACACCCTTCCCAGCTTCTGGTATTTGTCATGGTACTCTCTGCCTTCAAATGAATTTTTGTTCAGTCAAAACCATGCTCATGGCCTGGCGCAGTGGCTCATGCCTGTAATCCCAGCATTTTGGGTGGCCGAGGCAGCTGGATCACTTGAGGTCAGGAGTTTGATACTAGCCTGGCTAACATGGTGAAACCCTGTCTCTACTAAAAATACAAAAATTAGCCAGTCATGGTGATATGCACCTGTAATCCCAGCTACTCGGGAGGCTGAGGCAGGAGAATCACTTGAACCTGGGATGTGGAGGTTGCAGTGAGCCAAGATTGCGCCAATGCACTCCAGCCTGGGCAACAGAGCAAGACTCTGTCTCAAAAACAACAACAACAACAACAAAACCACCATGCTCATGTAGCAAACAGCTACTAGGTTTCAGCAAAACAACTTTGCAACTACATTTAACAAATGTAGTCATTTTTTATTTTATTGGTTTTGTGTTGCTTTAATTTTTCCTCTGATTCAATTTGACCTTTATAATTGTTTACATCTAGTTTTATATGTATACATTTAAGTAACATAAAATGATTCAAGTCAACACCAGAGACCTACAACTATTTTTTCTTTAAATGAAATCTTAAGTTTGAGAATCAGTAAGAAAGGCATAGGTATCTGTAACATACGAGCATCTCATTAACCACTGTTAAATGAAGCACTATTCATCCTAGAGCATTCTTTATAATTGCCCACATATGAAGCAGTTCAATTGTACGTCTTGGGGTTAGTGTATGCGCATTTAAATCTCCCAGTTTAAGCCTTGTCTGAAATCCCTGTTAATGACAATGGTTTTCTGAGAATGTTAGTACATAGAGCCCTACTTTTTTGATTGACAGTCATTTATTCCTCCTGTTTACCAGTTGATTGTTTATTACCATAATAACAATACAGGTTAAGCATCCCTAATTTAAAAATCCAAAATCTGAAATGCTCCAAAATCCAAAGCTTTTTGAGCATCATCATGACACTACAAACGGAAAATTCCACACCTGACCTCATGTGATGGGTCCCAGTCAAAACAAAGTCAAAGCTTTGTTTCATGCACAAAAATATTTAAAGTATTATATAAAGTTACCTGCTATTTGTATAAGGCATACATGAAACATAAATTCATACAAATATGAATTTATATATACCGATATTCCAAAATTAAAACCCACAACACTTCTGTTCCCAAGCATTTGGATAAGGGATACTCAGCCTGTAATACCAATCATTTATTGCAGTATTGAAATACTTGCACGAATATGGTGTTAAACATTTTATCTATATTATTTCATTTAACCCACACAATTTACTCAATAACTTAAGTAAAATGGTCATTTTAGAGACTTAGAAGGATGGTCATTTGTCCAAAGTTAACTGGAAATGAAGGAGCTGAGATTGAACCCAGGTATGTCTTCCTTTATCAACTCAGTTTTCTAACTTCTTTAAATTCTCTCTGTTGTCCTTACTTTCTGGGTTTACCATATTTCCATAAAACTAAGTTGTCATCAGTTGTAAGACGACAGTTTATTGTGTATGTGCCAGTACAGTGAGCACAGGCTGACAAACTATAACACTGAGCTTTATCACTAGAATTTTTATTTCATATTTATCAAAAGTGCTCTATTTAATAAACAGTCCTAGTGAGATATATATAATATATATATATATATTATCTAACATTACTTCTGTGCATGTGAAAAAAAAGAAAAGCAGAGAAGTCCAGCTTTTCTGAATCATTTTTTAAATCAAGGTCACCAGTGTCTGTCTCTTCACAGCATCATTCTCCATGTCAACAAGGGCATTGATGATGCAGTGTTTCTTAAAAGAATGTTCCATTATTGAATCTAAAGTTTTCTTCCAATCTGCTGTCATTCTTTCCACAGGTTTTGATATGTATGTGCAGGCAAAGTCAACACTTCTTATTCATATATACAAAATACACATCTTGGAGTCAATGAAATATGATATTATTATGCTTACTGTAGACTATGTTAAAAAATCAACCATCCACAAATGTAAGGAGTATTTTACAATGTTTGGGTTACACTGGGCACCTAGATCTAATATCAGATTTTAGCCTGCTAAGAATCATTAGAATGTATTTATGTTCCTTTACTTACATTATCTCTGTTTATTGAATGCTTATGATACATTGGTCTGGAGTCTTTGCATGCATTAACTCATTAAACTGAAGGAAGAGGTACATTGTCCCATTGAAGAAAATAAGGTCAGAGAGTTTAGATAACATGTTCAAAATCACATTGCTGCTTAAGTGGCAAAGCTACAATTTGACTTCAATCTCTCTAACATCAAACTCCATTCTAGTAACTACCACGTGACACTACAGTCCACATAAACACACACATTAGTAGTGTCAGAATTGGCAGCTGATATTAATGGTCCTTATTATGTGTTATGTAATAAGCTATTTCTACTTCCCTTAGCCTTCCTTCTGCCTGCATGTGAGTATATAAAGTATTATGAACATGAATTTTTATTGACTCCTGTCCCCAAAGCCAAATATGAACAGTAACACTCGGGGACTGATCTGGAGGTAATGGGCCAGTATTTCCTGCATCCTGGCAATGTATCACTCCCCTGACCATCTTGCTTTAAAGGTTTCTCGGAATTATCTATAAAAATGACCATAGTCCTGGCTGTTTTATAGTACTCTTACAGGAGATAGGCCCATGCATTCCCTTTTTTGAACAAACGATCAGAAAATTTCATTTTGGCAGTCATTTTATAGGAAATTCACGTTGGTTTCTTTACATGTTTATGGCCCAAAATATGAAAGGAAAATATGCAGTTGTTTTATGTTGCACTCAAAGCAAAAGATTTCATTACTTAGCTGCTGTGCAATATAGCCATACTTACGTCATTATTTTGCCTTTAAAAAGAAGAAAAATAATTTCAGAGGAGCTCTGACCTCATTTTATATTCTGGAAGTCAATGGCACAAATAGTTAGCAATACTCCTAAACTTTTTGCTATGGAAGTAATGAATCTAGGAACTACTTTGAAAATCAAGTGAAACAGCTTTTATAATGTTAGCTCACGGATTTGGGAAACCTTTATTTAAAGGTTCCTCACATGGTAGCTGTAAGGAGTCTTTTAATAATTCAGTCCAAGTGTTTAGAAACAAGAATAGGATATCTGCCATTTCTGGAGCGTGTAAATTAGACTTGGTTGGAGAGACGTCAGCTTTATCTGTGAAGGCTTTGAGATACTGTGAACCAATGTCTAGCCAAATGGAATGCGTCGCTTAAGAAGATTTGCATATTCTTTCTCCCAAGTGCCCAAGTCTCAGTGTCTGTCACTGCTATCTCCTTAGCTGCCCATATAGAAAATTATTCTCAATATTCCCCTCTTATTTGATCCCTATATCCAATCGATGTTTGAGTCTTACTAATTCCACCTCCTCAATAACTCCCTAATCTGCCTACTTCTCTTCATTCTGACTGTCAATACTTGGAGTCACCACCATGGCTCACCTGGACAACTGACCCAGCTTCTACCTCATCTAACTGATGCTTTCTGCCTCTGGTCCTGCTTTTTGTGAAGGAAAAAAATCTAATTATATCACTCCCTGGCTTAAACTCTTCAGTGACTTCCTGCAGCTCTCAAAATAAGGCCCCAAGGGTATCATACATTGTCCAAGTCTCCTAATGATGAGGCCCCTGTCAAATTCCCAAGCCCCATTTCTCTCCCTTCTTCTTACTCCCCTGTTTCCCTGCTCCAGTCAAATGGAACAACTTTTAGCAACTCAAATATTCTACCTTCAGGTTCTTTTTTTTTTTTTTTTTTTTTTTTTTGAGACGTAGTCTTGCTCTGCAGGCTAGACTGCAGTGGCGCGATCTCGGCTCACTGCCAGCTCCGCCTCCCGGGTTCACGCCATTTTCCTGCCTCAGCCTCATCAGTAGCCGAGACTACAAGCGCCCGCCACCATGCCCGGCTAATTTTTTGTATTTTTTTAGTAGAGACGGGGTTTCACCGTGTTAGGCAGGATGGTCTCGATCTCCTGACCTCGTGATCCGCCTGCCTCTGCCTCCCAAAGTGCTGGGATTACAGGTGTGAGCAACCGCGCCCGGCCCGTGAGCCACCGCGCCCGGCCGATCTTCAGGTTCTTACGCATGGGGTTTCCCGGCCTAAAATATCTGTCTGTCTGAAGGGCAAGGTTAGATTTTACATCCTCTTAGGATGACTTCCGCCATGCCCAGGCTGGTTTCATGCCCCCTGCCCTGCGTTCTTACTTCTTTATGATTATCCTATCACTTCGTGGATTCTATTATAATTACCCACGTTTGTGCCTCCCCTACCAGCCATAAATTTCTAGAGAGAAGAAGCAGTCTCTTATTCACTGTCATATGACGGGGCAGTGATTTCCATACTTTGTACAGCACTGATGGTACAGAGAATGATTTCACAGATGCTCTCTTTAAAGCTTTTTAAAATTGTTCTACTTTTTGAAATACATACTTTCTCTTTATAAAAAGTGGTGTTTGTTTTCTTCAAGAACCTCAGATGCACAGAAGTAGATTAACTACAATACTTGTTCTATGACACAGCCATTATTGGTCCTTGCATCACCCACTTATATTTATTTTGCTAGTTATTTTATACCATAATCAGTACCCCTAAACTCACCATGCAAGAGAAAAGCTAAGCTCTTCACAGTCGTGGACATTATTCATCTACCGATACCACACCTGTTCTGTCCTTTTGCATCCCTCTGTCTGACCCTGTGTGCTATGCTTACCATTCTCTTGCCTTCTTTTTAAATTGTTTAATTGCCTCTGTATTTATCTCTAAGCTTTTTCCCTTATGTTTGGTTGTTTTAAACTTTATAAAAAGGGTATCATGCTTACACAATATTTAGGAACTTTTTTCACTTAATATATTGCCATATTGTTGATGTTGCTGCAGGTCATTTAGTTTGACTGCCATATTTCATTCCATTTATGAATATACCACAGTTTATGCATCCACTCGCCAATTGATGAGCACCTGGGTTGTCTACAGGCTTTTGTCATTGTGAGCAGCAGTGCTCTGAACACTTGTGTGCATCTCTCCTGAGTGTGTGTAAGCTTTTCAATGGGGTAGAACTGCCGGGTCAGAGAGTATAGGAATAATGGATAATGGATATGGAGAGGGGATAATGGGTTTGGATAATGCCAAACTCGAATCCAATGGGATGGCACCAATTTGTACTCCTACCAGTAACGAATATGAAATCCTGTGGTTCTCCATCCTTTCCCATACGTGGCATTGTCAGCCTTTTTTACATTTGGGCCCCTCAAGTATCTGTAAAATGGTATCTCATCTAATCTTGATTTGTATTTTCCTGGTCACTAATAATACTAAAAATTTCTTCATGCATCTGTTGCATACATGTGTTTATCTCTTCTGTGAAATGCCTATTGCTGTTTTGTGCCCATTTTTCTTTTGGCTTGTTTGTGCTACTCTTACTGATTTTTAGTCACTTTAACATATTTTGATTCTAATTATTTGTAGATTGTGTGTAGCTAGATATTGCAGATTATCTTATTGCAGTCTGCAATTTACCTTTCAGTATCTTTAAGTTTTCGTAATGAATAAAAGTTCTTAATATACACATTTATCAATCTTTTCTCTTATAGTCAACTGTTCTTTGTGTCTCCCTAAAGAAATATTTCCCAACTAGTATTGGTTTTCTTTTTATAAAAGAGTAATATAGCATTTGCTTTAAAACTACATTTGAGTAAAAATGAGACATTTTAAAGAAAAACTAAAATGCTCCAAATTATACACAGTATATAGCACAATTCATAATAGTGATGTGTAAATGATTGAAGTTTGGGAGACATTAACCATGTTCTCATAAATAGTATAAATTTATATTGAATGAATGAGTTCAGTTATTCATGCAGTAATTCAATTAACATATGTTGCAAATGATTCTCTCAGAGTTTCTATGTTTGAGACCCCAGCTGGATCCTCTAGAAATGTTTGCTAAAACTATTTGAAGAAACTCATCTAAGAGGGGTGTGTATGTGTGTGTGTGTGTCTGTGAACTGTGGGTATGTATAGAAGATACAAAAGTAGTAGAAGAGAAGCAAAGGCTATATGAGAGCTAGGTGAAACCTTAAGGATGCCTGTTTTATGGTACATATGTGAAAACCAAACCTAGACTTATCCAAGTTCAGGAACAGGGTGCACCAGAGTGGGATTAGAGTATTGCTTAGGCATTGACTCCCAGCACCTCCCCTGGTGAACTTCAGCCATAAGGATATGCTTCTCAGAGTGGGCAGTAAGTCTTTGCATTTATCAGCACTGAAGGCTTAGTTTGCATGTTTTTTTCCCTTCTCTTTCCATATCAAAAAATATGCAATTCCTAGTCCTTTGCATTAAACTCCATACCTCACATATGACATTCAACAATACCAAAGTAGACTTTTCCATAATACGGCAGTGAGTGAAATTACCCAGCTCCTTAACTCATGAAGTAGGTTGCGGTGGAGGTTTCTGTATTTGAGCTGCTTTTGAACTAGAACCTACTGCTGTCCACGCTTCCTTAAGGTGTTAGGCACATCATAGGCATTCAGCCAGAACTTGCTGGAATGAACTAAAATACTCTGTGGAAACAGTGAAACTAATAAGAACATTCACCTTCCAAGTTGTTTAAACACATGGCTTATTTTTGAAAGACAAAAAAAATTGTGTAAAAGAAACTAAAAAATAGGAATGATCTCAGTTGATCCTCATGGTGCTAGGGAAATGGTGTTTTTGGCAGGCTGTCATGTGATTAGATTGGGCCATTTTTCCCCTTTTTCTAAAATTATATTTTCGAGACATCTTGGTACTGGCATTTCTTTACTGACTCATTTGAAAGAGACATACATATATTGTAAACATTATGTCTAGAGCTAAAGAAAGGAAAGAAATAAAATTAAATGCTTCTCTATCTTAAAAGCTACCCATGACCTCAAGTCCACCCCAAATGGACCTACCTGTCTGTTTCTTTTTCTCTCTTTAGCTCTTACGCAGGACAAGGCGGGACACAGCAACATGGTCATTTTGATGTAAAATTGTAATGTAAAATGCTTTTTTCAATCTACTTTTTACCTAAAATATGAGAATAACCAAACTCTCTGAGGCTCATTTTGTGACTCACCCACCCTGTACCCATTGATCCTACACTCTTCCTTTGAGGGCAAATGTAAGACCCAAGGCAGAGGCAACAGGAAGTTGGGTCTGAGGGATGGAGTGAGGATGTCTGTTTTTTCCCTCACTTTGATAATATTTTCAATATGAAAGTTTAACAATGTATTTTTTAATTTTAAAATTTATTACATTTTATGGCTGGATACGGTGGGTCATGCATGTAATCCTAGCACTTTGGGGGTGAGATTGGAGGGTCGCTTGAGCCAGGAGTTTGAGACCAACCTGGGCAACATGGTGAAACCTTGTCTCTGCAAAAAGATACAAAAAATTAGCCAGGTGTGGTGGAGTACACCTGTAGGCCCAGCTACTCAGGAGGCTGAGGTGGGAGGATCACCTGAGCCCAGGGAGGTCAACCCTGCAGTGAGCCAGAATTGCACCACTGCACTCCAGCCTGGGTGACAAAGACCTGGTCTTCAAAAAAAAAATTATAACATTTAATAATGTAAAAGTCTATATACTCACATCCATGTAGTATACAGAATATTGTTATATACACCCTGTGTACCCATCATCCAGCTTAAGTAATAAAACTTTTCCAGTCCTTCTGCAACTGCCCATATCAATCCCCCTCTCCTCTTATTTATTTCTTCAAAAATGTTTATTTGAGTGACTATTATGTATCAAGTAATGTTCTAGGAACTGGAAAACAGTAACATTAAAAATAAAACAGACAAGAAGCCCTGAACTCATGGAGCTCTTATGAAAGGAAACTACTATTCTGAATTTTGGGTTCATCATTCTCTTTTTCTTCCTCATACTTTTCCTATGTGTATAAGAATTTCTAAACAATTTATGTCACTTTACTATCATACTGCATGAGTTCTTCTAAGTTTTGTTTCTTTCACTTAATATTTTTGTGCATGAAGTTCGAATTCATTAATGTTCAGTTTTCATGGTCTTCCATTATGTGAATATTTCAGTTTATCCATTTTCCTGTTTATGGATATTTGGATTATCTTTAGTTTCACTATTTCAAACAATGCTCCTATGAAATGGTATCAACCATTTGAATACAGGTAGCCCTTGACCAACACAGGAGTCAGGGGCACCACCCCCATCACAGTAAAAAATGCAGGCATAACTTTTGATTTCCTTAAAACTTCACTACTAATAGCCTGCGGTTGGCCAGAAGAAGCCTTACCAATATCATAAACAGTCAACTAACATACAAATACACTAGTATCTACATATATTTTATGCATTCAGGACATACCTTTTCTTAATTTTTGCAACATTTCTAGGCTACGTGGTTTGTCTGTGAGTTTTTTCAAATTGTTGCAAATCTCCAGAAAATTTTCCAGTATATGTATTGAAGAAATGTGCATGGAAGTGGACCCATGCAGTTTAAGCCTATGTTGCTCAAGGATCAACTGTATACCACAACGTGTTTCTCCATTCTGCTATTGATAGGCATAAGGGTTGTTCTCACTTGTTGCCTATTATGAACAAAGCTGTTGTTGACATTAGTCTTTTAGTGGGTATATGTTTTCATTTCTCTTTGTTAAATGCCTAGGAGTGAAATTGCAGTGTCATATGGTAAATGCATGTTTAACTTCATAAAAAACTGCCAAAATGTTTAAAAAGAAAAAAAGCTGTACCATTTTACACACATAGTTGCAATGTATGGGGGGGTCCCAGTTGCATCCTTGCCAACACTTGCTATTATTAGTCATTTTAGCTCTAGCCATTCTAGTACTGTGAAATGGCATCTTGTTGTGGTTCAGTGTGCATTTTCCAGAAGGCTAGTGATGTTGGGTATCTTTTCATGTGTTTATTAACTTTATATCTTCTTTCATAAAGTGCCTTTTCAAGCCTTTTGCCTGTTTTTTTTAAATTGAATTGTTTGTCACTTATTACTGAGTTTGGGAGTTCTTTATATATTCTGAATCGTATATTCTGGATACAAGTCCCCTGTCAGAGTCGTGTATTAAGAATATTTTCCTCCAGTCTGTGGCTTGTCTTTTGATTTTCCTAAAGGTGTCCTTTGAAGAGTAGAAAGTTTTCATTTTGATAAAGTCTAATTTATTTTTTTCCTTTATTTTAATCTAAGAAATCTTTGCCTACTCTAAAGTTAAAAAGAAATCTTTTAATCTACAAATATTATAGTTTTGGCTTTTATATTTAGACCTAAAATCCATTTTGAATTAATTTTGGTTTATGGCATGAAGAAAACATCAAAATTAATTTTTAATATGAATGTCCAGCTGTTCCCACATCAGTTATTATAAGAAAAAAACTTTACTTTCTCAATTTAATTACTTTAAAACCTTTTCAAAAAATCAATTGTGGGTATGTGGGTCTATTTCTGAATTTTCTTCTGTTCCATTGATCTATATGTCATTTCTATTTCAAGACCACATTGTCATGATGTGAGCTTTATAATAAGCCTGAAAATTAGGTAATGTAAGTCTCCCAACTTTGTTCTTTTTGAAAATTGTTTTGGCTATTCTTGGTCATTTGTGTTTCTGTATAAATTATAAAATAAACTTGTTAATTTCTACATAAACATTTCCTGATATTTTGACTAGGATAGCACTAAATCTGTAAACAAATTTGATACAACTAACATCTAAACAATAATCAGTCTACCAATCCATGAACATAGTATGTCTCATTATTTATCTAAGTCTTTTTCAATTTCACTCAGCATGCTTAACGGTTTTCGATGTGGACATCTTGAACATGTTTCATTCGGTTTCTTCCTAGATACTGGCATTTTTTAATGCTTTTGGTTTACCTTTAAGATAACCTTTTAAGTTTGAAATATTTTTAGACTTACAAAAAATTGTGAGGCTAGCACAGAGAGTTTCCATATACTCTATGGGAACCAATATATAACCAGTTTCCCCTGTTATTAATATCTTACCTTAGTGTGGTACATTTGTCACAATTAATTAATCAAGATTGATAAATTATTATAAACTAAAGTCTATACTTTATTTAAACTTCCTTAGTTTTTACCTAGCATCCTTTCTCTGTTCCAGGATCTCATCCAAGGTACCATATTACATTTAGTTCTTATGTATTCTTAGGCTCCTCTTGGCTGTGACAATGTCAATTTACTTTTTATTATCTTCACTATATTACAATTTTTCTCCAAAATGGTAGGGATACTGAATATCTGCATGTAAAAGAATAAAGCTGGACTCCAACCTCATACAATGTACAAAAATTAACACTAAATGTATCAATGACCTAAATATGAAAGCTAAAACCATAACACTCTTAGAAAAAAGCATAGGACTAAATCTTCGTGACCTTGGATTTGGCCATAGGTTCTTAGATAAGATACAGCAACAAAATAGAAAATAAATAAACTAGACTTCACCAAAATAAAAACATTTTTGTAATTTCAAAGGCCATTGCCAAGAAAGTGAGAAGATAGCCTATAAAATACAATAGAATATTAGTAAATCATATATCTGATAAGGCCTAGCATGGAGAGTATATAAAGAGTTCTTACAACTCAACAATAAACAACAAACCAATTTAAAAGTACACGAATACCTTGAATAGACATTTCTCCAAAGAAGATATATCCAACCAAGAAATGGACAACAAGTACATGAAAAGACATTTTGTATCACTAAGCATAAGCAAAATGTAAATCAGATACACAGTGACAGCTACTTCATACCTACTATGATGGCTACAATCAAAAAATAGAAAATAAAAGTATTGGTGAGAATGTGGAGAAATTGAAACTCACATACATTTTTGGTCTGAATGTAAAGTGGTGCCAGACACCATGGAAAACAATTTGACATTTCTTCAAAATGTCAAATATAGAATTACCATGTGATCCAGCAATTCTATTGTTAGGTATATACCTACAAGAATTGAAAAAGGTACTCAAAGAAGTACATGTACACGCATGTTCATAGCAGCACTATCCACAATAGCCAAAAGGTGGAAACAACCCACATGTCCATCAACAGATGTATGGATAAGCAAACTGTCGTATATCCATACAACAGAACATTATTCAGCCTTAAAAAAGAATGAAGTATTGATACATGCCACAATGTAGATGAACCGTGAAAAGATTCTGCTACGTGAAAAAGGCCAGACACAAAAGGTCGCATATTATCCCATTTATAGGAAAAACCTATAGAGATAGAACATAAATTGTGGTTACCAGGGGTCAGATTTGGGGAGTAGAGGGTGACTGATTCCCAGGCACATGCTTTCATTTTGGAGTATGAAAATGTTTTGGAACTAGGTAGAGGTGGTGGTTGTACAACATTGTTAATGTACTAAATGCCACTGAATTATTCACTTTTAAATGACTGATTTTATATTATGTAAATTTTACCTCAATAAAAAAAAGAGAGACTTAAAAAATGGTAGGGATGTTTGTCTATTTGATCACTGCTGTATCTCTAGCTACTTTAAGAGTACCTGACATGCAGAAAGCCCTCGATAAATATCACTGAATGAATGCAATACAGCACCTGTTTTTTAAGCTTAGGAATTGTATTGCATAGCTGTAGCTTAAAAAAAGATTAATTTACCGCTATAAAAAATTTCTAAACCCAGACGTGAGTTGTAGCGAAAATTCAGTAGCCACAATTTCCCAGAAACATAGAAGATAGACCCAGATGCTGGAAAACAACATTCGCATCCGCTGTCATTCCTGTTTCCTTTTGCTTTTCTTTTTTTAAAAAAATTTGATTTTATTTCCCCTGCTTACTTTTTCTAGAGAGCTGAAATTGCAGACCATGGCTAACTAAGACTACTGACATTCCACTATCTTCCTACCAAGTATATCCCAACAAGTATAAACTTTATTTGCTATATTTACTATAAACGAAACACTATGTGCTTGTCTTAGCTCAGGCTGTCGTAAAAAAAATACCATAGACTGAGTGGGTTAAACAACAGGAATTTATTTCTTACAGTTCTGGAAGCTGGAAAGTTCAAGATCAAGGTGTTGGCTGACCTGGTTTCCCAGGGAAGGTATTCTTCCTGACATGCAGATGGCAGCCTTCTCATTGTATCCTCATATAATGGGAAGGGGTGGGAAATGGGGAAGCTCTTTAGGGTATCTTTTTATAAGGGCACTAATCTCATCATGAAGTACCCATCCTTATGATGTCATCTAAATCTAATTATCTCCCAAAGGCACTTTCTCCAAATACCATCACACTGAGGGCTAGGGCTTCAACATATGAATTTGGGGGCAACAAGTTGCAGTCCATTGTGGTACAGCAAAGCTGAGCTATTATATAAGCTATTATGAGTACTGTGGATTAGCCTTGCCAAGAACTACATAAATAAAACAAGGCAGAACACAGAGCAAGGCAGTTATTCAAAATATGTAGAGATAAATACAGCAGGAGTCTTATTTAGCCTCTACTTTTATTTTTAGCGTTTATGATGTGTCAGGCACTCAAAGTGGTACTTTTTTTTTTTTAATTCTTTAAGTTCTGGGATAAATGTGCAGAATGTGTAGGTTTGTTGCACAGGTATACATGTGCCATGGTGGTTTGCTGCACCCATCAACCCTGCATCTACATTAGGTGTTTCTCCTAATGCTATCTTTCCCCTTGTCCCCCACACCCCTATAGGCCCCAGTGTGTGATGTTCCCTTCCCTGTGCCCATGTGTTCTCATTGTTCAGCTCCCACTTGTAAGTCAGAACGTGCAGTGTTTGGTTTTCTGTTCCTGCATTAGTTTTCTGATAATGATGGTTTCCATCTTCATCCACGTCCCTGCAAAGGACATGAACTCATCCGTTTTTATGGCTGCATAGTATTCCATGGTGTATATGTGCCACATTTTCTTTATCCAGTCTAACACTGATTTGGGTTGGTTCCAAGTCTTTGCTATTGTGAATAGTGCCACAATAAACATAGGTGTGCATGTGTCTTTATAGTAGAACGATTTATAATCCTTAGGGTATATACCCAGTAATGGGATTGCTGGGTCAAATGGTATTTCTAGTTCTAGATCCTTGAGGAATTGCCACACTGTCTTCCACATTGGTTGAACTAATTTACACTCCCAACAGTGTAAAAGCATTCCTGTTTCTCCACATCCTCTCCAGTATCTGTTCTTTCCTGACTTTTTAATGATAGCCATTCTAACTGGTGAGAGATGGTTTCTCATCGTGGTTTTGCTTTGCATTTCTCTAATGACCAGTGATCACGAGCTTTTTTTCATGTTTGTTGGCTGCATAAATGTCTTCTTTTGAAAAGTGTCTGTTCATATCCTTCACTCACTTTTTGATGGGGTTGTTTGTTATTTTCTTGTAAATTTGTTTACCTTCCTTGTAGATTCTGGATAGTAGCCCTTTGTCAGATGGATAGATTGCAAAAACTTTCTCCCATTCTGTAGGTTGCCTATTCTCTCTGATGATAGTTTATTTTGCTGTGCAGAAGCTCTTTAGTTCAATTAGATCCCATTTATCAATTTTGGCTTTCGTTGCCATTGCTTATGGTGTTTTAGTCATGAAGTCTTTGCCCATGCCTATGTCCTGAATGGTATTGCCTAGGTTTTATTCAAGGGTTTTTATAATTATTTAAATCTTTAATCTATTTTTTTTTCTTTTTTGAGACAGAGTCTGGCTCTCTTACCCAGGCTGGAGTGCAGTGGCGCAATCTTGGCTCACTGCCAGCTCCGCCTCCCGGGTTCATGCCATTCTCCTGCCTCAGCCTCCCGTGTAGCTGGGACTACAGGCACCCACCACCACGCCTGGCTAATTTTTTGTATTTTTTAGTAGAGAAGGGGTTTCACCGTGTTAGCCAGGATGGTCTCGATCTCCTGACCTCGTGATCCACCCGCCTCGGCCTCCCAAAGTGCTGGGATTACAGGCGTGAGCCACCGTGCCCGGCCCTTTAATCTCTCTTAGTTGACTTTTATATAAGGTGTAAGGAAGGGGTCCAGTTTCAGTTTTCTGCGTACAGCTAGGGAGTTTTTCCAACACCATTTACTAAATAAGGAATCCTTTCCCCATTGCTTGTTTTTGTCAGATTTGTCAAAGATCAGATGGTTGTAGATGTGTTGCATTACTTCTGAGGCCTCTATATATATATTTTGGTACCAGTACCATGCTGTTTTGGTTACTGCAGCGTTGTAGTATAGTTTGAAGTCAGGTAGCATGATGCCTCCAGCTTTGTTCTTTTTGCTTAGGATTGTCTTGGCTATATGGGCTTTTTTTTGGTTCCACATGAAATTTAAAGTAGTTTTTTTCTAATTCTGTGAAGAAAGTCAGTGGTAGCTTGATGGGAATAGCATAAATCTATAAATTACTTTGGGCAGTATGGCCATTTTCACAATATTAATTCTTCCTATCCATGAGCATTGAATGTTTTTCAATTTGTTTGTGTCCTCTCTTATTTCCTTGAGTGGTGGTTTGTGTTTCTCCTTGAAGAGGTCCTTCACATCCCTTGTAAGTGTATTCCTAGGTATTTTATTCTCTTTGTAACAATTGTGAATGGGAGTTCACTCGTGATTTGGCTATCTATTGTTGGTGTATAGGAATGCTTGTGACTTTTGCACGTTGATTTTGTATCCTGAGACTTTGCTGAAGTTGCTTATCAGCTTAAGGAGTCTGAGGGCTTTTTTTAGATGCGGTTTTCTAAATATACAATCATGTCATATGCAAACAGAGATAATTGGACTTCCTCTCTTCCTATTTGAATACCCTTTATTTCTTTCTCTAGCCTGATTGCCGTGGCCAAAACTTCGAATATTATGTTGAATAGGAGTGGTGAGAGAGAGCATCCTTCTTGTGCCGGTTTTCAAAAGGAATGCTTCCAGCTTTTGCCTATTTAATATGATATTGGCGGTGAGTTTGTCTTAAATAGCTCTTATTATTTTGAGATAAGTTCCATCAATACCTAGTTTATTGAGTGGTTTTAGCATGATGGGATGTTGAATTTTATCAAAGGCCTTTCTGCATCTATTGAGATATCACGTGGTTTTTGTCATTGGTTCTGTTTATGTGATGGATTATGTTTATTGATTTGTGTGTGTGAACTAGCCTCGCATCCCAAGGATGAAGCCGACTTGATCGTGGTGGATAAGTTTTTTGATGTGCTGCTGGATTCGGTTTGCCAGTGTTTTACTGATGATTTTTGCATCGATGTTCATCAGGGATATTGGCCTCAAATTTTCTTTTTCTGTTGTGTCTCTCCAGGTTTTGGTATCAGAATGATGCTGCCCTCATAAAATGAGTTAGGGAGGAGTCCTTCTTTTTCTATTTTTCAGAATAGTTTCGGAAGGAATGGTACCAGCTCCTCTTTGCACCTTTGGTAGAATTCGACTGTGAATCTGTCTGGTCCTGGGCTTTTTTTGGTTCATTGGCTATTAATTACTGTCTCAATTTTGGAACTTGTTATTGGTCTATTCAGGGATTCAACTTCTTCCTGGTTTAGTCTTGGGAGGGTGTATGTGTCCAGGAATTTATCCATTTCTTCTAGATTTTCTAGATTATTTTCATAGAGGTGTTTATAATATTCTCTGATGGTAGTTTGTACTTCTGTGGCATTAGTGGTGATATCCCCCTTATCATTTTTTATTGTGTCTATTTGATCCTTCTCTCTTTTCTTCTTTATTAGTCTGGCTAATGGTCTATCTACTTTGTTAATCTTTTCAAAAAACCAGCTCCTGGATTCATTGATTTTTTTGAAGGGTTTTTCGTGTCTCTGTCTCCTTCAGTTCTGCTCTCATCTTAGTTATTTCTTGTCTTCTGCTAGCTTTTCAGTTTGTTTGCTCTTGCTTCTCTATTTCTTTTAATTGTGATGTTAGCATGTTGATTTTAGATCTTTCCCACTTTCTCCTGTGGGCATTTAGTGCTATAAATTTCCCTCTAAACACTACTTTAAGCTGTGTCTCAGAGATTCTAGTACATTGTGTCTGTGTTCTCATTGGTTTCAAAGAACTTATTTATTTCTGCCTTAATTTCATTATTTACTCAGTAGTCATTCAGGAGCAGGTTGTTCAGTTTCCATGTAGTTGTGCGGTTTTGAGTGAGTTTCTTAATCCTGAGTTCTAATTTGATTGCACTTTGAAACCAACGAGAACAAAGACACAATGTGCCAGAGTCTCTGGGACACAGCTAAAGAGACTCTTTATTATGATTTCCATTCTTTTGTATATGCTGAAGAATGTTTTACTTCCAATTATGTGGTCAATTTCAGAATAAGTGTGAAGTGGTGTTGAGAAGAATGTATATTCTGCTGATTTGGGGTGGAGAGTTCTATAGATGTCTATTAGGTCTGCTTGGTCCAAAGCTGAGTTCAAGTCCTGAATATCCTTGTTAATTTTCTGTCTCATTGATCTGTCTAATATTGACTGTGGGGTATTAAAGTCTCCCACTACCATTGTGTGGGAGTCTAAGTCTCTTTGTAGGTCTCTAAGAACTTGCTTTATGAATCTGGGTGCTCCTGTATTGGGTGCATATATATTTAGAATAGTTAGCTCTTCTTGTTGCATTGATCCCTTTACCATTATGTGATGCCCTTCTTTGTCTCTTTTGATCTTTGTTGGTTTAAAGCCTGTTTTATCCAAGACTAGGATTGGAACCCCTGGTTTTTTGTTTTTTGTTTTTGTTTTTGTTTTTGTTTGCTTTATATTTGCTTGGTAAATCTTCCCTTATCCCTTTATCTTGAATCTATGTTTGTCTTTGCATGTAAGATGGATCTCCTGAATACAGCACACCGATGGGTCTTGACTCTTTATCCAATTTGCCAGTCTGTGCCTTTTAATTGGGGCATTTAGCCCATTTACATTTAAGGTTAATATTGTTATGTGTGAACTTGATCTTGTCATTATGATGCTAGCTGGTTATTTTGCCCATTAGTTGATGCAATTTCTTCGTAGTGTCGATGACCTTTACATTTTGATTTGTTTTTGCAGTGGCTGGTACCAGTTTTTCCTTTCCATATTTAGTGTTTCCTTCAGGAGCTCTTGTAAAGCAGGCCTGGTGATGACAAAATCTCTCAGCATTTGCTTGTCTGTAAAGGATTTTACTTCTCCTTCACTTATGAAGCTTAGTTTGGCTGGGTATGAAATTCTGAGTTGAAAATTCTTTTCTTTAAGAATGTTGAATATTGGCCCCCACTCTCGTCTGGCTTGTAGGGTTTCTGTTGAGAGATCTGCTGTTAGTCTGATGGGCTTCCCTTTGTGGGTAACACGACCTTCTCTCTGGCTGCCCTTAACATTTTTTCCTTCATTTCAACCTTGGTGAATCTGATGATTATATGTGTTAGGATTGCTCTTCTTGAGGAGTATCTTTGTGGTGTTCTCTGTATTTCCTGAATTTGAACGTTGGCTTGTCTTGCTAGGTTGAAGTTCTCCTGTACAATATTCTGAAATGTGTTTTCCAGCTTGGTTCCATTCTCTCTGTCACTTTCAGGTATACCAATCAAATGTAGGTTTGGTCTTTTCACATAGTCCCATATTTCTTGGAGGCTCTGTTCATTCCTTTTCATTCTTTTTTCTCTAATCTTGTCTTCATGCTTTATTTCATTAAGTCAATCTTCAATCTCCGATATCCTTTTTTCCACTTGATTGATCCAGCTATTGATACTTGTGTATGCTCCATGAAGTTCTCGTGCTGTGTTTTTCAGCTCCATCAGGTCATTTATATTCTTCTCTAAACAGGTTATTCTAGTTAGCAATTCCTCTAACCTTTTATCAAGGTTCTTAGCTTCCTTGCATTGGGTTAGAACATGCTCCTTTAGCTCAGAGGAGTTTGTTATTACCCACTTTCTGAAGCCTACTTCTGTCAATTTGTCAAACTCATTCTCCGTCCAGTTTTGTTCCCTTGGTGGTGAGGAGTTGTGATACTTCGGAGGAGAAGAGGCATTTTAGTTTTTGGAATTTTCATCCTTTTTGCACTGGTTTTTTCTCATCTTTGTGAATTTATCAACATTTTGTTGTTGCTATTGGTGACCTTCAGATGGAGTTTTTGTGTGGTTGTCCTTTTTGTTGATGTTGATGCTATTGCTTTCTGTTTGTTAGTTTTCTTCTAACAGTCAGGCCCCTCTTCTACAGGGCTGCTGGAGTTTGCTGGGGGTCCACTCCAGACCCTGTTTGCCTAGGTATCACCAGCAAAGGCTGCAGAAGAGCAAAGATTGCTGCCTGCTCCTTCCTCTGGAAGTTTCCTCCCAGAGGGGCACCCACCAGAATGCCAGCCAGAGCTCTCCTGTATGAGGTACCTGTTGGCCCTTGCTGGAAGGTGTCTCCCCATCAGGAGGCATGGTGGTTGGGGACCCACTTGAGGAGGCAGTCTGTCACTTAGCAGAGCTTGAGCACTGTGCTGGGAGATCCACTGCTGTCTTCAGAGCTGGCAGGCAGGAATGTTTAAGTCTGCTGAAGCTGTGCTTACAGCCGCCCCTTCCCCCAGGTGCTCTGTCCCAGGGAGATGGGAGTTTTATCTATAAGCCCCTGACTGGGGCTGCTGTCTTTCTTTCAGAGATGCCATACCCAGAGAGGAGGAATCTAGAGTGGCAGTCTGACTACAGTGGCTTTGTGAGGCTGCAGTGGGCTCCACCCAGTCCAAATTTCCTGGCAGCTTTGTTTACATTTTGAGGGGAAAACCGTCTACTGAAGTGTCAGCAATGGTGGACACCCCTCCCCCAACCAAGCTCAAGTGTCCCAGGTTGACTTCAGACTGCTGTGCTGACAGTGAGAATTTCAAGCTAGTGGATCTTAGCTTGCTGGGCTCTATGGGGGTGGGATCCCCTGAGCAAGACCTCTTGGCTCCTGGCTTCAGCCCTCTTTCCAGGGGGGTGAACGGTTCTGTCTTGCTGGCGTTCTAGGCACCACTGTGGTGTGAAAAAAAAACTTCTGTGGCTAGCTCAGTGTCGTACAAATGGCCGCCCAGTTTTGTGCTTGAAACCCAGGGCCCTGGTGGCGTAGGCACACAAGGGAATCTCCTGGTCTGTGGGTTGCAAAGACCGTGAGAAAAGCGTAGTGTCTGGGCCAGAATGCACCATTCCTCATGGCATGGTCCCTCATGGCTTCCCTTGTCTAGAGGAGGGAGTTCCCCAACCCCTTGCACTTCCTGGGTGAGGCGATGCCCTGCCCTGCTTCTGCTCACCCTCCGTGGGCTGCACCCACTGTCTAACCAGTCCCAGTGAGATGAACTGGGTATCTCAGTTGGAGATGCAGAAATCACCCGTCTTCTGCATTGGTCTCACTGGGAGCCACCATCCGGAGCTGTTCCTATTCGGCCATCTTGCCCAGGAATCTAGAAGTGGTACTTTTAATACATAATATAACTTAACTTTCATCTTGGTATTCCTATTTTTAGATGAAGAAACTAAAATTCATAGAAGTTATGTAACTACCCTAGGGTCACACAGGAAGAGGCAGTACAAACATTTGAACTTAGGACACTCAAACCCTGAATGTTGGCTTCATTCTATTTTTTGTCACAGTGCTTCTTCACAAAGTGGAGTTTGTAGTAACCAGCAGCCCCAATTCTTATATCAAGGTCCCTTGATCAGAATAAAAAGATGTCAAGTTCCAACAAATTTTAGGAGAGGTCTCTGATTGAACTTGTGGGTGTCACACACCAACCTCCAGTCCAAGGGTCAGAGTACTCTGATTTTGTACTCTCTTAAAAGAAAGTGAAGACTATTTGAGAGATCTAAAACAAACATTCTTGCATCTCATATTTGTGTCAGGCCATAGTTTAAAAACATCTGCCAAGTAACACTGTTCATTAAAAACACAATACAATAAGCATTCAGTTTGTTGGTCAATGCTAGTGTGATGAGGAGGGCTCCAGTCTATTGGGAAACAACGTGATAGAATACACTGGAGGTCAGGCTGCTCAGTCTCTCTCTCTCTTTCTCTCTCTCTCTATCTCTCTCTCCTCTCTCTCCCGCCCCGTCCCCCTGCATCCTCAGGTAAGCTGTTTTCAGCCCAAATACCCCTTTTCTAATCTTTCTTTGGCCTTGCAGTGCTGGTTTTGCTTGTAGGACCATGAATCTTCTAGTTTTAAGGCCTGATTTTCACATCCATAGCAGGGAATGTAAATATCCCATGCAATGCCCAGCTTAATCCAGCCAGAACTTCACAGAGGGAAATGAAAAACTAAGTCATTGCTGAGTGAATTGAATTCATATAATGGAAAATGGAATAAAAATACAACTTTTAGCTTTTGCTGGGTCAACATAACTTTAAAGTAATAGAAACTGGGTTATAATTGAGTTCATTTGATCAGTGTAGTTGGAACTTTCTTAGCCTTTTGCAACCCATGCTTTTTTTGGGATAAGCCTAAATATCTCACACCAACCTTCAGCGTTTCTGAAATATACCCCTTGCAGGGAGGGGCTCACCTCTTCCCTCTTCCTCCATTAAATCACTGTAACTCTGAATATAGACTCCTTTTCTATATATCACTACATTGCAAGATTTGACAACCTTTACTTTCCCTCAATTATATTATAAAAATTGTAAGTTGTTTTAAAATTTCCAGCTATTGGCCGGGCGCAGTGGCTCACACCTGTAATCCCAGCACTTTGGGAGGCTGAGGTGGGCGGATCACGAGGTCAGGAGACTGAGACCACGGTGAAACCCCGTCTCTACTAAAAATACAAAAAATTAGCTGGGCATCGTGGCGGGTGTCTGTAGTCCCAGCTACTTGGGAGGCTGAGGCCGGAGAATGGCGTGAACCCAGGAGGTGGAGCTTGCAGTGAGCCGAGATTGCGCCACTGCACTCCAGCCTGGGCGACAGAGCAAGACTCCGTCTCCAAAAAAAAAAAAAAGAAAAGAAAAGAAAAAAAAAATTCTAACTATTAAACTACAATATTGATGATGCTCTTACAACCTCCCTGTTCACTCCATATCCCACCCATCGAGAGGAGGGTCTGATATGCCCCCCTAGGAAGAACTATCCCTTCATTGAGGGTCACAGGTAGGACATGCTTGTTAATAATACTTGCTGATTGTAGACTCTACTTTTCCCCTGATAAACTTCCTCAAGGTAGTTTCTGAACCTCAGTTCCTTCCATGTAAAAGACACACAGCAAAACTTGAAAAGGTTGTTATGAAAATTCCTGGGATTATCTGTGGAAAGTGCTTGGCACAGTGTCTGCAATATAGTACATGTTCAATGAACGACAGATAATAGTGATCAGGGCTGCTGTGTACAGTTGTATGAGCTGTACTATACAGCTCCAGGGGTTGCAAATTTAACTGCGATGTGAAGGATGGCCCCTGGAATTGGGATAGGTAGGAAATAACAGTTAGACGGATAGACAGATAAATAAAAATATCTATGTACATTCATCCCTTGGTGTTGGCAGGGGATTGGTTCCAGGATCCTTGCAGATATACCAGAATCTTCACATACTCCAGTCCTGAAGTCAACCCTGCAGAATCCACATATATGAAGTCAGCCCCCTGTATCTGCAGGTCTCACATTCTGCAATTACTGTATTTTTGAGCCGCATGTGATTGCAGATATGAAACCCAAGGATACAGAGAGCTGACTGTATTTATTGAAAAAAAAATCCATGTATAAGTGAACCAGGACAGTACAAACCCATGTTGTTCAAAAGTCAATTGTATATGGATTACATAATACTATAGTCCCTGCTTATCTACAGGGACTGCAGTGTGGTTTCAGTTACCTGCTATCAACCACAGTGAAAATAGGAGAGTACAGTACAGTAAGATATTCTGAGAGAGAAAGAGCACATTGACATAAGTATCTTGTTATAATTGTTCTATTGTTGTTAATCTCTTACTGTACCTAATTTATAAATTAAACTTTGTCATAGGTATTGTATGTATAGGAAAATCATAGTATATATAGTCTTTCAAACTATCTGTGGTTTCAGGTATCCGCTAGTGGTCTGGGAACATGTTCACTAAATAATAGGTAACTACTGCATATTAAAAATATATTATATATAATTAATATATAATATTAATATATAATTACATAATTGTATATAATTAATATATCATATATTTTGTACAATGAACCTTATAAATTGCCAAAGAACAGGATGACTGATTTATTAAGACTCATTATTCCTGCTGTATAGTACCATCATCAGAGCCAGGAAGTCCCAACCAGCCAAGTATGTAGTATCAGGCCAGCAGGATCAAATCCAAATGATCTCCCAAGCCAGTGCTTGAAAAGGAACAGCATTTGTGACCCAAAACGAAAGGGGTTATAGAACTGAGGCATTCAAAAGTGGCCATGTGAGGTCTTCTGCAAACTTTCAGACTCCCAAAGAAAGAGTTTAAGTCATTTTAAATATTGGTTGTTTAGATTGGGATGATACTCAGAACAACATGCTGCTATTATTGCAAAGACCGCTGCCCAGAGGAGAGCAGCTCTATCTGCCTGGGCTAGAAGCAAGTGCCTGCCCTTCAGCCTGTGGGCTGTGAGTGTTTCGTAACTTGGGGACGCTTCCGTTCATGCTGGAGACGTGTGACATGAAAACACTTTGAAAAGATGGGACAAGTCGAGGAAGGAGAGTCTGGAGAACATTCAATTTGCCACAGGCTTCCTAGCCATGTGTTTTATGGCATGAGACACTCCAAGCAGAATGTGACATTTAAGGAAGTAAAGGGAGTCTGTGACCAAATAATATTAGTGTGGAAGATTCTAATTGTGCTTCCTATGTAGCCGAAGATCAAATACTTCCAACTAGTGGGAAGTGAATTTCCCAGATTAACCACACATGAAATGATACTGCTGCTCACTTCTCCTTCCTGCTCACCTAATTTGCTGTTACTCAAATATTGCCAAGGTTGGCCTTTCTCAGCAGGAAATACCTAAGCCATTCAATTCCATTTCAAAGAACGTTTATTACTTACCTATTATGTGCTAGGTAAAGGGGTGGAAATAGGGCAAAAATAAAAAGAAGTAGATCCTCCTTCAAGGAGCACACTATCCATTCAGACAATCAACAGAAAAAGAAATGGTTGCAAAATGGCAAGTATGGACTTTAATAGTGATGCCAACATAGTTCTTCCAGAGTGATGGGCAGCAAACGAAAATAAAATAAAACATGGATTCCCAATTTATTGTTATATTAAAGTTAGAAAGAAACTGATGCACAAAGAAATTGTGGACCAAAGCAGAACCCTATTTGTTCAGGGAAAAGATATTTGAGGCATTTCCATGAAAGATGTTCATCAATTGTTTTGAAAGAATTGTGTTTTTGCTTGCAAAACCGCATTTTATATCTACGTGGTAAAATCACTTTGCCTTAGCCATTGCATCCGTGATTAATTAGTTGATGAATAAGAAAATCATGCTTTAGTGGTATCTAATTTCTTGAGCGAGCTCAATTTATTTGGGAGGAAATGTGTCCAGATAGAGCGTTTTAAAAAATCTTTTTCCGCAATCTTATTTTCCAATCATCCAATCCTTTCATCCTTCAAAAGTAATCACTGCTTTCAAAGAAGAATGGCGAAAATGGCTGAGTTCAGACCTGGGTAAATGAAAGGTTATCCTCTCAGTTTAATATGCCTGACATTTTAAAGAATGATCCAGTGGAAAAGACAGGATTGGACATTTTAAAATAAATCTACCAATTCCAAGGTTAGACAAGGAACTCAAAACGTAGCTCTGTCGTGTCTATCCCAGGACTTTCATTGATTTGGCCTGTTTTGTGGACAACCTGTTGCCCTCAGTTATGGCCCCCAGATTAGTATATCTGCACACTCTCAGACCTTGCCTCCTGTTGTCTGGACATAATAGCAGAACCTAGTTCCTTCCCTATGAACAAAATGTTATTCTTTGTGATCTGAAGACATCATAGCAAAACTCAGGAAATCAAACCATCAGCTGAGCACGTCCAATAAAAATGATTACCATTTATCAAGTACCTACTGTAAGCCAGGCGTGGTGTTTAGATACTCCATGTAAATAATTTAGGCCAGGTGCCGGGGCTCATGCCTGTAATCCCAGCACTTTGGGAGGCTAAGGCGGGCGGATCACTTAGGTCAGGAGTTTGAGACCAGCCTGGCCAACACAGTGAAACTTCTTCTCTACTAAAAATACAAAAATTATCCAGGCTTGTTGATGCATGCCTGTAATCCCAGCTACTCCGGAGGCTGAGGTATGATAATTGCTTGAATCTGAGAGGCAGAGGTTGCAGTGAGCTGAGATCATGTCCCTGCACTCTAACCTAGGTGACAGAGGGAGACTTTGTTTCAAAAATAAAAAATTAATAAACATAATTTTTATGTTTAGAGTGCTCAGAGTATAAAGCCCGTTTTACAGTTTAAGACACAATTTTATGTTGTGTCTTGTCCAAAGTCAGATGGCCAATAAATGGCAGAGTTGAATTACAAACTATGTCTGCTAACTTCATGGAAATACAGTCAACTAGATGAAAGCAGGGCAGGTGCAGAGGCTCACATCTGTAATCTCAGCACTTTGGGAGGCCAAGGCAAGAAGATCGCTTGAGCCTGGAGTTCGAGACCAGCCTGGGCAACATGGTGAGACCCCATCTTTACAAAAAATTTAAACATTAGCCAGGTAAAATTACCTGGCTCATGCCTGTATTCTCAGCTAGTTGGGAAGTTGAGGCGGGAGGATCACTGCAAGCCCAGGAGTTTGAGGGTGCAATGAGTTATGATCATGCCACTGCACTCCAGCCTAGGTGAGAGAGTGTGACCCTTACCCTGTCTCAAAAGTAAATAAAATAAAGCAAAAGTAGGTAAAAGCAACAGGATATATATCTAGGTATATATCTAGGCTCCTGACATTAATAAATATGATCTATTTCTACCCCAAAGTTTGGCCCTGAAGTAAATAAACATCTCAGCTACACTGACCCCCCACTGAGATGCTACTTAATATAAAACATGTGCCTAGAATAAGACTCTTCTGTTATAGGGTAGCAAGACTCTATACTAACATCTATAGAGCATCCATTATATACAAGATAATGGATGGGAAGCTATGCTGGGAAATATAGGACACAGAGATGGGGGCTCTATGGCTTATCATGTAATTAAAGAATAAATTATCATAGACCAGTGACAGGATATCTACACACACACACACCAGGGGTGGGGTATATTCATTCTTTCATTTATTCAACAAATATTCCTTGGGTGCTACTTTTTGAGCATTTGAGCCTGTGTTTACTCACCTGAAAAATAAGGGCAATAGTTTCCTTGCCTGCTTTCATAGGCAAGGTAAGGATCTAATGAAGTAATATGTGCAAAATCATTTGGATGACTCTAAACTGTCCCACTGCCACACACTTATTATTACTGTAAGGCCATCTGCACAGGGTAAGAACATGCAGTTTTGGAACAACCGCACTAGAGTTTGAATTCCACTGCTAGGTGACTTAGGGAAATGTGTGTCCTTGCTGTAAACTCCCATCTCATAAGGTAATCTGTGAAATGTTTGTTCCTTAACAACAAAAGTACCTGATAAACACTACCATTATGAAGGCTCTGGACACAAATGTGACACCAAAAGTATCACTCCAAAGGTGAGAGCTGCCCAATATATCAGGAAAAGAGCATGTATTTGGGATTCACAAGGACTAAATCTTGGCTCTGCCACTCACTGGCGTGAGACCTTGGACATGTCATTTAAACTATTTAAACCTTCATTTCTTCACCTATAAAATGGATGAATTAATATCAGTCTCATAAAGTTTCAGAACACTTACATGAGAATGTGGATACAGAGCACTGGTGTAATTGGAACTACTGGAAAAATGGCGTAAGCCATATGTTGGGTGAACATGGCTCCCGACAGTAATAAATATAATCTATTTCTGGTTTCCCCATCTCTTTCAATTTGAATCAGTCAAAGTAGTCTTGGGAAAGCTGGAGAGAATGGACAGAGCACGGCCTCCTCTCAGTATCTCTTACCTTCCCTATTACCTTCTGTGTGTTAACTCCTATCTGGATAGAAAGGTTTGCACATGGCGGGGCAACTTCTGGGCTAGCAGGAAAGCAAAGCATCCGCTATTCCAGGTAATCCCTGTGACCCCTTTCTCAACCTCTAGGTCTTTAGTGGAAATCTCTTCCTGATGAGGACCCCTCCAGGCAATCAAGAAGAGCCCATACCAACTTTCTCTCACCTGTCTTATATCTGATCCTTGGGAAATGCTCATGCATCCCTTTCCCAGCATATTCTGGAAATGCAGCCTGTGACAACATTCTCCCCATGATAGCGTCAGAGGAGCTGGTTAACACTTCTTTCACCTTTAATTCCCTGAAAGGAGGAGGTCCCTGGGCCACAGTTCTTTTAGTCAGAGTTTTCAGGCCTGAGTTGGACACCAGTCATGTAAATCTTCCAAGCACAGAGGGTACAATTCAAAGCTCTCCAGGGGGCCCTTAAAGATAGATGATAAGTTCATAAATGAGTGTGGCTGTGTGGAATCACATTGTATTTATGGATGCTGAAATTTGAATTAAAGTTAATTTTCACAGCATAAAATATTTTTTGATTCCCCACACCCCACTCCAGCCATCTGAAAATGTAAAAATCATTCTGAGCTCACAATACAAAACCAGGCCATGGGCTGGAGTTGACTTGCCTACCGTAGTTTCCTGACCCTGGATCATATGATAGTAGTTGTACCCCTCTCCCAAAAAGCAAAACGAAGGATAACACAGCACATATTTGCTTGCACACAAAAATTGCTTTGTCAATCTGTTTACACAATCCCATTCTCCATAATTTGGCTTCTTTTGATATCCTCAAAGGTGGGGCTTGAGTGCTATTTTTCAAAGGTGGTGCTATTTTTCAGATTAGAATCAGTATTCTTAGATTCAAAGAGACCTTAAGAGGGTAGGGAGTGGAGGTGAAGGGTGGTCTGTCAAGAGTACTGGATCAGTTTATTGTACATTTTATTTAAAAATCTATCTGGATTTGTCTTACTCATCCTGTTATTTTGAATCCGTCGTACTGACACACCTCAGCTGAAACTCAGGCAGCATTCCATTCCAAAATCACGCAGCAGTAGCCATGGCTGCCACTCTCGTCACTGCTGTCTAGAATCTATGGGTAGGAGGACAAGAAAGATCAAGTGGGGCAAGTGATGGCACTTTCCATTTTCTTCCATTTCCTTGCTTTAGGTAGATGTAGCTGAAGATGTTGATTCAAAGTGACCAGGAAGAAGCAAAATTATTCTATTTACCTATCCTGGTGTATCTTCTCTTCTAGCCCAGAAGTCTGTCCAGGGTGAGATTTGAGGGCACTTTGTCCCCCTGTTGTTGATACAGTCATCCTTGGGAATGTTGGCTTTGGGGAATAATGTGACATCTTGAAAGTTTTGACATCATTCCTCAGAACAGACTCTGGCACTGGGATCAATTGTCATCACTCTTTACAGGACCAAGATATTTTTGTTCTATGTGGGCTCATTTTTGTGTATTTTCAATAGCAGGTTGGTTTTAAACATATTTAAGTAACAAACATATATCTACCCCTGTGGAGGCCATTTTTGCCAAGTCGACTACTCCAACACCAAGCTTCTTTCTGCTCTATGTTTTTAACCTTGGTGGAGACCATGTGATTTACACTAAGGAAAGACAAGGCTCAACTTAAAAGGAAAATGATGGAGTCTGGATTTTTTTTACCCATCTCTTTTTCCTTCTGGAAGCATTACTGTGTTACAATAAAGCTGTAGTACATCTAATGGATATTAATGTGCTTCATATCACAGTGATATGAAGCAATTTCTGGGCCACATTTTTATCTGAATATTCATACTTTAGCACACATAAGATCTGTCTTCTGACAAGTTCAAAGCACTGTAGAAACATTACTTCATTAATTTGCTCCACATCTCAGAGAGTTAGGAGGGGACAGAAATAATTTTTCTTCCATTTTGCAGGTGATGAAGCTGAGGCCCAGAGAGGTTTTGACTGAAATAGGGGCGCACAGCCAGTGAGCAAGAAGCTTTCAATATAACTTCATTTACCAGCCTATGCACCCTTTTGTTTTACGTTATGATGGACGCTACTCAAAACACAACCATAGAATAACTTCACATAAACAAATGGACTTAATGAAAAATTTAAAAAAAAAATGTATCAGCATTCCAAATCTGTGAAACAGTGGTGCTGTTTTTCAGATTAAAATCAGAATTTTCAGGTTCAAAGAGACCTTAGAAATCAAAAACTTATTGCTCTTTTTTTTATACTGGGGAAAATGAGACCCAGAGGGAGTAAAAGATGTTCCCATGTTGTCCAGCTAATTGGAGGCAAAGGGACCAGTTCTCCTGACATTTTGTGACCTTTCTACTAGATTCAGGATGACAAATACACTTTCCCATTCTGTGCGTTAGCAGACATCAATAATCGATCACCCTATAATTTTCTGTAAAGCCCCGTCAGGCAGTCATAATGAGTTACTCAGAGTTGAAACTAGAAATAAAACCTATTTGCCATTCATGATATTAAAATGCTGAATACAATTTTTAAAGCTGCTGATTTTTGATGGGCACATGGTATATGCCAGGCATGGTACATGTAGTATTTCACTGCAATCTCACAACATCTCAATGAGGTTGGCATTATTACAGATTTGAAAACTAAAGTTAAGAGAGATTCTATAACTTACTCAAGATCACAGAGCTAGTAGGTAGTAGATTAAAGATCTGAATCTAGGTCTTAAAAATTCACATATGTATGCACATACACATACACATGTATATGTACACACACATGTATACACACACATACACATGAATTTCACTTAAACGTTCTCTATTTATTTTGAATACTCTCTTTTGAATACAATTTTTAGATCATCTTCATCCTATTTTTTTCCCCTTCTCTTATCTTAACTTTGGATACGTGAGTTTCTTTTTCCTTGCTGAATTTAACAATGAGATGAGATGCTCCAAGTTCACTGAATTTGAAATTCAAAGCAATTCTCTATTTTGCAGTCTCCACTCAGTTGTGATTTGCTGTAGGTCAGAAACGGCCTCTTCCTGAAAGGCGAATTTGGTAGCACAAATAAACTATCTTTTGTTGGAGATTCGTTGTGTGGCCTTCTCCATACACTACTCCCTCACCCCATCCATTTCCAAACCCCTTACACAACTTCCTCTGCTTCCCTATCCTCAAAGGAACATGAACAAACTCGGCCCTGCTGTGTATGGCATTTTAAATGGAGCTGGGGCCAGGCCAAAATAAAGTATTCCAGCATTTTCTAACAATTCACCAACAAAAAGACTGAGAAGGATTTATAGCAATTTTCAGTTATATGTAAATATCACCAGGGTAGCTTAAGAGATGAGGTATGAATTCTCACCCTTTTGTTTTTATCTTGCTCTATCAAAAGGGAAAAATAAAAATAAAAACAAAGACCTCGGAGAAGTGAAAATTACACTACCTAAAAGGATTTTTAGCTGTCTCTAAATTAGTTAACAGTCCACCCAAGTCTGCAGGAAAATTTCAAGGAAGATCACAACAAAATGCCCTTTCCTGGACCCAGAAATAAATCCACAGCGATGATCTTTCTTCAGTAAATGTGACCAGTTTCTGGTGACCCAGCTTGGCTCCTGGACTAGAACTTGGGAATTCCCATTAATGCCTCACAGCATTAGCACATGGCATTAGACCTGCTTACTAACAAAAGGACCCAGCTTTTAAACACTGTGGGTCCCTCTCTGTTGCTTGTGTCTGAAGTTAAAGGAAATAAATGGCCCCAAATGATCCTCTTCTAAGAGTAAACTACATTTATCTTCCCGGTAAAGAGGTGAAAACAAACATCCTTAGTGTTTGCATACTGAGAGCCGAGATTCTAGTTTCTCTGGTGGAAGCCAAGCACTTGGTTTGTTTCCAGACTGTATTTAAACAGCTTCAGATGCCTGGTTTTACCTGGTTTCTTAGAAAGACAAACTGACTCCAGGCCCCCAAGGGTGTTGACTGTAACAGCCTGCTTTGCCAATGTAAAACATAAGCTACTGCGAAGAGTTCATCCTATCTGAAGGCTAGGGCGTCATCAGCAAACAGTTGATTCTGCACCTTGTTAATACTGAGAGGTATTTAATGTAAACTCTGAATTATTAAAACCCCATGTGGCTTTTAGAAACACAGCTGCACCTCCTGGTGTCTAGTTGAAGTTCCCTTGTTTGGTCTCTAACAAAATCATGTAGCAGTAATGTGTTGGGAAGAAAAGGTAAATAGTTCTTGATTTCCTAATTTTTTTACAGCTGTGTTTGTAAACACGTGGTTATTTGGTTTGGTAGGCGAATGCCATTTGAGATGCTTTGGTTCAATCATACGGCTGCCATCACTCAGGAAACACTGAGTCCACGCAGACAAACTGCAAGGAAAATCTAATCAATATAGACAGCAAATCTAAGTAATTGAACAGAAATGCATATATACAGATATACATATAACCTATACAGATAACATATTAAGACTTAGGGAAGAGAAACAGAGACAGAGAAAGAGCGAAAGATTGAGATTCCTCCTGTGACCCTTTGACAATGTGGAAAGACTCCTCAGGGGATGTAGCACTGGGGGTAGATATTGTGTGGCATTTCAACAGGCATAGATGAGAGAGAGGACATACATGCCCCTGCAACATGATTTTTAAAGAAAAGGTTTGGATGTCTGTGTGTAATTTATACACCTGTTTCTCTATCTGCGCCCTTCCTAGTTTTGTTCTGGCTTTTCTTTTGACACCCTAATATCCTTTCTACACTTTCATATTTTTCCCCAAACTGTAATTATAGGAGTTCTGTCCTTGTGGGCATATTTGTGTCCTCTATAACTCTGTACACAAGATCATTGTGCCCTGGAGTATGATATGAGTTTAGTAAACATTTATTTAGTTAAAATTGTCTACCGTCCACTTCTCGTGCCTTCCTTTCTATCCGCACTCTAACTGCTGTCACTCACCCATGGTTTGGACATAAGATGTGATCCACAAACATTTGATGAAAACATGGATGGAGCAATTGGTGACAGTGATATTAGGAAACAGTGCCCGTAGCTCTGTAAACATGACCACCTTGTTATATCAAGTAGTGTGTGAGATGTTTGGTTCTTGGAACAGAATTCTAATACCCAGGCGCAGGCTGAACCTTTGCTGTTTGTAATCTGATTGAGTAATCTCAAAAACCCTATGAAGTCAGAACCATCCTCTTGGCATTGTAGGTGACACAAATAAGGCTATAAGAGGGGAAATTGTTTGCTCAAGTTCTCTAAGATCATACACAAGGGAGTCAGGAGTTGTACTTCTGCACATGTCACTTCAGGTCCAGAGTTCTTGTCTGTTCAACAATGAAGGCATTATTTCAAGATTCTATTTTATTCCATAGCAAAAGAAGTACTAACTAGACCTCTCCTTAAAGAACCCCTGATCCCTATGTAGTATATAAGAAGAAGAGCAGAAGCAGAAGAAGGAAGATTGTCTTAGTCCATTTGTGCTGCTATAACAAAAATGCTATAAACTTGGTTATTTACAAGCAATAGAAACTTATTGCTCACAGTTCTGGAGGCTGTGCAAAGTTCAAGATCAAAGTGCCAACAGATTTGGTGTCAGGTGAGGGCCTGTTCCTCATAAGCAGCACCTTCTATGTGTGTCTTCTCATGATGGAAGGGTAAAGGGCTCCCTCAAGTGCCTTTATAAGGGCACTAATCCCTTTCATGAGGGAGCAACCCTCACCACCTAATCAGCCTCCAAAGGCCCCAACTCTTCATATCATCATTTGGGAGTTATGTTTCAACATGTGAGTTTTAGGGAGACACAGGCATTCAGACCATAGCAAAGGTAGAAGGAAAGAGGGGGAATAGAGTATCCGCCTTAGTCAAGTGCCTGAGCTGGCTCACATAGGCATACATTTTCTCCAGACAGTTTTGTTCCCACATGAGTTGCTTCCATACACTTCCAGCTGCTTAGTGAATAAAATAGTGCAGACAATTAAAGTTTATCAAGTGAAATCTAAGTGGGAATGCAAAAGGTGCTGGAGAATGTATTGCAGAGTCATCTCCATGCAACAACCACAAGCAACACATCCCCATTTGTGGATGTATTGCGTGTGGTTTTTCCTGCCACTGTTGTGATTTCTGAGTGCATAATTGAAAGCTGTCTGTAAAATAGTTTGGATATCTGTCCCTGCCCAAATCTCATGTTGAATTGTAATCTCCACTGTTGGAGGTGGGGCCTGGTGGGAGGGGTTTGGGTCTTGAGGGTGGCTCCCTCATGGCTTGATGTTGTCTTAGAGATAGTGAGTTCTCACAAGATCTGGTTGTAAAGTGTGGCTCCCTCCCACTTCCCCTACACGGTCTCTTTCTCCCTCTTGCTCTTGCTTTTGCCATGTGAAGTGCAAGCTCCTGCTTTGCCTTCTGCCATAAGTAAAATTTCCCTGAGGCTTCCCCAGAAGCAGAGCAGATGCTGGTGCCAAGCTTCCTGTACAACCTGTAGAACCGTGAGCCAATTAAATCTCTTTTCTTTATAAACTGTCCAGCCTCAGGTATTTCTTTAAGGCAGTGCAAGAATGGCCTAATATACCTCCCTTCTCTCAGCTTCTGATAGGGCAGTGGTACTCCCAACAGCACTGTGAAAAACAAGGTTTGGCCTCAAGTGTCAGCCTGGTATACAGCTGTCTATGAAACTTTATTGTAGAGAAATCTTCGCTTCCTCCATCCACTCTGAATGCCCATTTCTTGCAAGTTGGACCAACTTCTATCTTCCAGACAAGGTTCAAATCCAATTGGCTAATACCTTAGTTATCCTTGAACGCTTGACAGGGATTATCAGAACCCTGTCTATTATTCAGCTGAATAGAAGGCCTGGCTTATGACCAAGAAGGGCAAAGGAGGCATGGGAAAGTGCTCCATACCTGCCTGCACCAGGCTTTGCTGCAACAGCCTGCCTGTTATTAAAAGCTCCAACTTTTGAGGTTCCTGTCTGGGGAGATGAGAATGTTAAAAGTGAAGTAACTTTCATGAATTTAAGTTGGAAACATTTTAGCAAGTTTTACATTTAGTAACTTTATAAGTGAAGGAACCAAAAATATGCCTTTAGCAAGAAAGTTTTGTTCCTTTAAATAAAGAAGCAAAAATAAAGCCCCAAAGATATTGAACATAGGGGATAGCTATTAATTATTTTGTAAAGGTATACAGTAGTTCACATTCAGAGATACAAAATATATTTTTTCCCTTTTGTCTCATCCTTAACTTCACCTACTGCAGGTGTGATCTGTCTCTATCCTTTTCCATGTCCCTTTCATAGCGTGACTATTAAACTCGCTTCTTACATTCTGACCCCTTGCCAGGCAAAATCAATCCCTTGTATTTCTCTGCATCCCCAATGGCCCTGCTACATCATGCATTGAAAGGAAAGTCACTTTGAAAAAGGGCAATGAGATTCCTTGCACTGGGCCCAGTTCTTCTGTTACTATTAAATTAAACTGTTTATCCCATTACTGCCACTCAAATTTCTGTCTGGAGGCTGAAGGGGCTGCAAGTGTCAAGTGGAGAAATTGGATCCTAAGCCCCCACTCCCCCTGCTCCTACATTATGCGTAGGACCAGGCGGCCCTGAGTGGGGAAGGACAAGACCATGGCAGACTGGAGGGCCACAAGGTCATGTGGGTATCCCCAGGCCACCAGGGCAAGGTCAGGCAGTTTTGGACACTTACACTGGCCTGATTCCAAGAGGCTAAATATTTTGAGAGGTGGAGGAGGGGAAAATGGGAGGGAAAGGAAGCAGTCCACTTTCAACCCATCCTTTGCTCACTGTACTCCACTGCAGAGTGAACTTTCAAGAAAGCAAACTCGATCAGCCCTGCCTCTGCTTAAAACTTTCAAGGATCCTCTTGACTTTTGAAGAATCATAATGTGGCCACAGCCCACATCTCCGGTCTGGCCATTCCTGCAATTCCAAGGACTCACTGCGCTCTCTTTTATCTCCCTGTTTTGGCACAGGCAGTCCCCTCTGTCTTGGCCTCCCCTGACTTCTCAGCCTTGTTTGGTTAATTCCCATGCATCCCTCGTGTCTCAGCTTTGGTATTGCCTCCTCTGGGATACCTCCTCTGATCCCACCACCATCTTCCTATTCTGGGATATGCACTATGGTCTGTATCATGAATTGGAAAACTTTCTCTAAAGATCCAGACAGTAAATATTTTAGGTTTTTCCTTGCAACTACTCAGTTCTGCCATTAATGTACAAGAGCCTATGCAAATGAGTATATTCGTGTTTTATTAGAACTTTACCGACAAAAACAGATGGTAAGCTGAATTTGGTCCATGGGCTGTAGTGCGTCAATCCCTACTTTATATTTTTGTAGTTCTTAAGATTTAATCTATTAAGACCTTAACCAGAGAGCATGAACATCTTGGGGACAAGGACTAAGTAAGTCATCTCTTCACTCCCAGGTGACCCAAGGCACGCATGATGTCCTATGGCAGTTGAGGGCACACGTGTGTGGATGAAGAAACTGGGAAGGTTTAGTCAATCAGTCAATTGATCTTCTATGACTACTTCCCTCTTTCACAAGCAGTCCTCTCTCTTAGTATTTTCTAAAATATTAAAATTGTCTTTGGATTTGGGGTAGAGAGGAGGGAAGTGGAGTAGTTAGCAAGAAGCTTGTCCTTTTCTGTTCTCTGAAGGGGAAACAAGGACACAGGAAATTTCTTCCTGTCAAATCTCCAGGCCCTGAATAATTGGCTCTTCAAAAGATTCCAGATTATACTTGGTAGGCCTTCCAGCTCCCAGATTGCTGGCAGGATCTGGTCAGCATCATTCCTTGGGCCTACACATCAGGGCTGTCAACGAACGATCTGACCCCTCCAATATCTTGTTGAGGCACATTTTTGTCCATTGATCCTGTTGAATTTCCAGCAAACCTGGGTAGCTCCTGGGCAAGCATTTCTGGCTGTTTCTTTATGCAGTGATAACTAGCTATGGTATTTGAACAGGCCTGGGTATCTCCAGGGACCTTATGGGGAGTAAAGGATTCCCATCTGTCCCCCAGTAGCTCACAACCAAATGAATTTTAAAATGCTCTCATTCTATAGCAACCACCACTACCACTATCATAACAGAAACCACCTCCTAAAGCTCTTTGGAGGGGTAGAAGGAAAGAGAAGAAAGAATGGCAAAAGCGAGGTGAATTTTTGCTCTTTTTCCCTGCCCAGTTCACGTCCCCTTTTTTCTGGTGTAAGTACCTTTGTTTTCATATGGGAAATCACTCCTTTACTCCTTTCTCTCTCTCAGTTCATATGGTCTATAGAAGATAAGACCTAGCACTATGATCGAGAGGTGTGTGCATGATTCAGGCCTCGCCAGTCTGTGTGTTCTATCTCCCTGGCTAGAGAGGCTATTTCAGAGGGATTGGCCTGTGGCCCACGTCAGGCTCATCAGAACAATTTTTGGTACTTTTGGTGGAACTACTGGGAAAACTTAGGTGAACTAAGGGGATACTATATAAGTTAAGAGTAACCAGCAGCCACTTAGTCAAAAAGAAAGTCAGAGTTCTAATGGAATCTGAGCCCCTGATCCAGCCTTACCTGAACCTTGACATCCCCCCTGAACTTTTCAGGATTGTGAGCCAATAAACTACCATCTTTGCTTCAGTTAGTTAGAGTCAGGTTTCCGGCACTTGTGACTAAAAGAATCTTCACTACTAGAAGGAGTGTTTATATACTCAAAGTACTTAAGACAGAATGTTCTAACTTACAAAAGCTTGGGATTCCCCATTCTAAGAATAGAATATTCTGCCATCAGGTTGGCTAGTACTTCATTTTGACGCCTCCTCCTGTGATAAGCAAACATGTAAGTGGTGACCCACTTTCTTGCATGGGACCTTTGTTAGAGCCAAAGATAGACTGGAGATAATTTGGGTCCATGAAGTTAAATGCATTAGGAGCGCGATGCAGTGATGTGCACCTGTGATCCTAGCTACTTAGGAGGATGAGGTAGGAGGATCACTTGAGCCCAGGAATTTGAGACCAGCCTGGGCAACATAGTAAGACCACATCTCAAAATGAAAAATAAAAAATAAATGTGGCAGAAATGGCCTCCACTGATCAGTCATGGATATTTCCCTTTAGAGTCATTGGGTAGTAAAGCTGGAAGAGACCTTAGACTATCTGGTCTGGCCTCCTCATTTGACAGAGGAGGAAACGTATACCCCTGGAGAGAATGTTTACTGAAGCTGCGTATATACTTTAGTGGCCAAGCCAGCATTAGAATTTAGGTATCCAGACTCATCCCTTGATAAAAAGCCTGCAACTGTGTGCAGGCTTAGAGAGGTGCCATGGGAGATGAAAAGGAAGCTGCATTTGGAGTCAGAAAAGGTATGCATGACCTTGGACAAGTCACCTGATCCTTTGAAGACCCAGCTCCTTATTGGGAGATTAGGGATGGAATTAGCTCTTTGCATGTCACAGGGGTGTTGTGATGAACAAGTGGTAAGTTATGGATAAAAGTGCTTTATAAACTCGAAAGTATGATTTTTGCATTCAGCCAACAAATGATTGGAGGTCTACTCTGTGCTTGATACACATATAAGGGTCAAACAATGCATGAAGTCATGCTCATATGAAGCTTATATTTTAGCACAAGGAGACGGAATAGACAAAACAGAAAAACGTTAAGTCAGGATGTGTTACGAAGAAAAATAAAGCAAAGAAAGAGGTACAAGGGATACAGATGTAACTAGGCTGGGCAGGGAAGCCTCACTGGGAAGATGACAGTGGAGCATCACCTACCTAAGGAAGGAGAGAGAACCAACCCTGCAAATGGAAGAAGCTGCTTTGTAAAACACACCTTCCTTCTGTGAAGTCATAGTTTCTTAATGAATTCCAAACTCTTGTATCTACTTGGTCAAATAGCAGTAAGCTTTGCTCAAATATATGTCTGATTGTACTTACCAAAGTGGCAATAATAATAAGTAGAGGAGATAAAATAATAGGTAGAGGTTTGGAGCATGGGAGAGTATAAATTGGCATATTCTTTCTTGAGGGGAAATTTAGCAATAGATCATTTCTATTCTTCCACCCAGAATTTCTCCTTCTAGGCACTTGGACTAAGAAAATAACATAATTACATGTTACATGATTTTTTGTAAAAGTAATTACTTTAAAATGGCCCTGGAGAGTCCACAGTTCTTTCAAAAATGTGTGCAATGACTTGGCTACAAAAATATTCATTATCTCAGCATTATTTATAACAGTACAACATTTGAAACATCTTAAACATCCATCTCTTTGGAATTGGCAATCAAATATGGTATTTTCACCAGAAATTCCAGGAATGGCTCAGTTTGGGCTGACTTGGCTTATGGACCCATCCCTAAACTAGTCTTTATGACCAGGAAAACAGAAATTACTGCTTGGTAAGAAGCAGTTCTATGCAGCCATTAGAAATGATATTGTAGACATTTGTCTGTATTTGTCTAAACATTATTCACTTAAAATGGGTGCATTTTGCCGTCTGTGCATTTTATGCTCAATAAAGTTTATCAAAACAAAAAAAGTGAAACTATAGGATTATTTATGGATGTTATTATTTGTTCACTTATTTTAATAAATTATTCATTTAACCAATCTTTCTATGAATGAACACTTAGCTTTAACTCTTTTGCAAGTCTCAAATGTTGTCATTATCTTTCCTTAATGTGACTCTTTTGACACATATGTAAATATTTCTCAATGACAGGATGCCCAAAAATGAAATTGCTAGGTCATAGGATATATGCATTATTAGCTTCGTTTCACATTCCTATATTTCATACATGCTACAGTTACATGTTGTATAACACATTTTTCAAAAAGTGACCATTTGGTCAACAAAGTTTGTCCAAAACAAACAAAAAGGTGAAATGATAGAAGTACTTGTTTACATGAGAGATTTTTATTTGGGAAAAGCATAAATCACAAAATGGATGCACTATATTACCTAATATATGTCACATATAGGTTAAAGCAAAGTCTACAAAGATAGACTTCAAAATATTAAAAAATATTCTGAGTAGCGGGCTTACAGATTATTTTTATTGTCTTTTTTATTAAGCAATTTTTTACTGGAAAAATTAAATCATGCTCCTGGTTTCAAAAACATCATAGTACAAATGAATACAAAACAACTCTAGCTCTTTCAAATAACCATTTTTTTAATAGTTTCTCAGGTATTCCAATTTTTTCTATGCATATACAAGCACATATCTGGGCATCTGAGGCTTTCTTGATATAAATAAGCCTCTTGTGTACACAAATAGAAGCAAACTGAATACCCTATTCTGTAACTTGATTCTTTTTCTTAATTCATCTTAACTCTCAATCAATATCAGCACTTATAAATAAATCTGGGTCATCTTCAAATGTTTGCAAATTATTTCATTGTAGGGATGTCCTATAATTCATTTAACCAATCTTTTTATGAATGAACACTTAGACAGTTTTAACTCTTTTGCAAATCTCAAATGTTGTCATTATATTTCTTTAATATGCCTCTTTTGGCACACGTATAAATATTTCTCAGTGATGGATACCCAAAAATTGAAATTGCTAGGTCATAGGATATATGGATTATTAGCTTTGTTTCACATTCCTGTATTTCATAGGTGCTACAGTTACATGTTACATGACACTTTTAAAAAAAAGTTACTTTAAAATGACATTGAAGAGACTAACACAGTTCTTTCAAAAACCCTCACTTAGCTAAACGGTTTTTCCTTTGACCCTGGCGAGAGAAGGGCCCATGTGCTGGACCTGTAGAACCATGCCCAAAGGACAGATTCTTATTGGTTTGCCAATTATTATTATTGGTTTGAGAGGATGACGGGCTGGAATCTGAAACAACAGCCTCAAAATATAGTCCATCTTATCATGCCAGAAAATCTCAGGACTCATTACCAAGGATGTACACCCATTTAATAAAGCAGCCAGGAAAGACAAGCTGTTGACTGTAGGAAATGGGAAGGTACTGCTATATCTTTGGCATCAAATTGCCCTGAGAGAGGCAAACTGCTCAAAAACCCATAACACTTTCACAGCCTATTAAGAGTGGCATGACAGGCTTGGCGGAGGCTAAGAAAAGAAGAGATAAACTTCTTGAAAATGAAAAAAGTGGTTGGACTGAAATGCCATAGACCTTCATTTGTTCAGGCAGAACAGCTTAAAGTTATTGAATCTGATTGCCAAGCAATGTAAATGAGCCAGGGTTGAGGCAACACACAAGTGACAGACAGACAATTCTCATTGCAGCTGGGATCTTAGCAGAAATCTGTTAATTGTGTGTTCAGGGATAACATCAGAAAAGGGCATTAAAACAACTGTCTAAACAGGATGAAATGAAAGCATATTTGGCATGTTCCCTCAAAAGACAGGAGGGCAAATGTTGGCAACTTTCTTCAAATGGCGAGAGGAGTTTGCTCAGAACAGCCAGACACGGGATTAAAATAACGTGATCCAACTAATTATTTTCCACTCCTCGGTATGCCTCTTAGGCCGATAATCTTTTTCAGCCTGTTTAAAAATATATTGTTTGCTTTGTGATTCCACCTCTAAAAATTGTTTGGTTTGCAGTATGTTTACACTGATACCAGAAACTAATCTGAGAAGATTAAGTTACATGAGGAAATAACTCAGATATTAGATTAAATACACTGAGAGCAGTAGAGCGTTTTCAAAATAACTGATAGAATGAAAAGCTTCAGATATGTGTGGACATTTTCTGTGCTGCCCAATATAGGAGCCACTAGTTTTATGTGGCTGTTTATCAAGTAATTAAAATTAAATTAGAAATTCAGTTCCTCAGTCACACAACTCACATTACAAGTGCTTAACAGCTATATGTGGCTACCGGCTATTGAACAGTGCAGATCTAGAACACTCTTCTCTTCATAGCAAGTCCTGTTGGACAGCATTGGATCAGACTTTGGAAATAATTCTCGAAAACTCTTGTTTGGCCTGCTCAATTTCCACAGATTCCACCCATATATTCTGAATACCACCACTAGTTGCCCCCATCTTATTTTCTTGCCTCGCACATTACCTGGTGAAAGAATATGAACAGCAATCACTTGACTAACTGGAAGCTCTTGGAGGGCAGACATGATGTCCCATCTACCATGCCTAACACAATGTGTAGAACAAAATCAGCTTTCACTGAACGTTTATTGAATGATTTACCGATCCAATGAGGAAGGAATAAAAAAGAGAGAAAGTATCTCATGTCAGAATTCAATTTATTATTCTAGACAAAGTATCATCTTATTAAAGGATAGATATCAAATGATAAGTCAGAGTTTAAGCAAGGGTAATTGGACATTAGAGACAGCATTGCTTTCAGACCCTAGTACAGCCTTTTTAATTATACTTCTATAGTCCAAAATATTTTCTATCTAAAAATTGGATTATTCTTTCCCCAAGGGAAATATCAACACAGAATGCCACTCTGAGCCACCTTTTAAAAAAAAATTCATTCTCCTATTTGATTTTGCACTTAATCAGCAGCCTTCCGCATTTCAGTTCACTTTCAGAAGATAATGTAATTTCCCCAAATTCCAGAACCTAGAGGGCCTACTTCATAGTACCATCTATGTAACACTGAATTTTATCAGAAAATGCTGTCTGAATCATCTCATTGAACAGGTTGCATTTACAATGGTGTTCCATCAACAGATAATCCCATGCCTGATCTGCGGGCTGTCCTGCCAGTGAAGAAGCTGGTGGCTCTGGAAAGAACACAGGCCTTGCACTCTCCAGATATGGGTTTGAATTTTGGCTGTCCCTACCATCTGTGCAAGTTATTTAACTTCTACATGTCTCGGTTTCTTCTTTAATGCCACTTACTTTGGAGTATTTTTGTTAAAATTCAAAATAATGCCAGCAGTGCACGGCCACCTTCAAAAGTGACTGACCCATAGTAGGCCCTTAATAAATGATAGCTGCTCTTACAATTATGATTGGTAAATAACTTGGATCAAAGAGCATGGTTTTCCTCAGATGAACATCTTTTTTTGAAACTTGTCCGTGGATTTAAAATTCTAACTCCCTTTTGAATTCTTCCATCACCTACAAATGAATAACCTACCAACTTCAGTTTATCTCTTACTTGCTGTTTCACCCTAGGTTGCATAACAGGGTGTGATGGGCAAAATTCTAAGATGACTTCATGATGCTCACCCCTTGGTGTTACTCCTGTGGTTACATGGTAAAATAATTTTGCAGATGTCATTGAGGTTCCTAATCAGTTGACTTTGAAATAGGGAGATTGTCTGGCTGGGCCTAATTCAACCACATAAATTCTTTCAAAGCAGAGAGTTTTCTCCAGCTGGTGGCAGAAGTTAGAGAGATTCACAATGTGAGAAGAATTTGATGCAAGAGACATACCCCATTGCCTGCTTTGAAGTTGCAGGAGGTCTTGTGGGGAGGATCTGAGAGCAGCCCCCAGGATCTGAGAGGAAATCACAAGCAGGCAACCAGCAAGAAGAAGGTGACCTCCATCCCACAGCTGCAAGGAACTGGATTCTGCAAAATTAGAATGAGCTTGGAAGTGGATTCTTCCCAGAGCCTCCAGGTAAAACTCCAGTCAGGCTGGCGCCTTGATTCCAGCCCTGTGAGACCGTGGGTAGAGAACCTCTACAGGTAGCCACCAAGACTTCTGACTTACAAGACTGTGAGCTAACAAATGAGTGTTATTTTAAGATGCTAAATTTGTAACATTTTCTTTCAAAACAATAGCACGCTAATACACAGGAGGTGGAGGTGGGATGTAGAGAGAAAGAATTTGGAGTGAAAGAAGACTGGGGCAGCTCAGAAGAGAGCAAAGAGAGAATGGCAGAGATTGAGACAAGGCAAAAGTAAATGAAAATGGAGCTGGGCTGGGCGCAGTGGCTCATGCCTGTAATCCCAGCACTTTGGGAGGCTGAGACAGGAGGATCACTTGAGGCCAGGGGTTTGAGACCAGCCTGGGCAACATAGTGAGACCCCTGTCTTTACAACAATAAAAAATAAAAACCAGGTGTGGTGGTATGTGCCTGTAGTCCCAACTACTTAGGAGGCTAAAGTTGGAGGATCCCTTGGGCACAGGAATTCGAGGCTGCAGTGAGCTCTATGATCATATCACTGCACTCCAGTCCTGGCAACAGAGTGAGACCATGTCTTTTAAAAAGTAAAAAATAATAAATACATAAAAATAAATCAATGAAGCTGTAAAAACATCACCTTTCATAGTAAGTGTAAGATTGTGCAATGTGCAAAAATCACAAGCATTCCTGTACACCAAGAGTTAAGCTGAGAGCCAAATTAGGAACAAATTCCCATTCACAATTGCTGCAAAAAGAATAAAATACCTAGGAATACAGCTAACAGGGAGAAGAAAGATCTCTACAAGGGAGAACTACAAACCACTGCTCAAAGAAATCCTATTAAACTACCATTGATATTCTTCACAGAACTAGAAAAAACTATTTTAAAATTCATACGGAACCAAAAAAGAGCCCAAATAGCCAAGGCAATCCTAACCAAAAAGAACAAAGCTGGAAGCATCACGCTACCTGACTTCAAACTGTACTACAGGGCTACAGTAACCAAAACAGTATTGTACTGACACAAAAACAAACATGTAGACTAATGGAACAGAATAGAGAACATAGAGAACCCAGAAATAAGACCATATACCTATAACTACCTAATCTTTGACAAACCTGACAAAAACAAGCAATGGGGAAATGATTCCCTGTTCAATAAATAGTGCTAACTGGCTAGCCACATGCAGAAGATTGAAACTGGAACACTTCCTTCCACCATATAAAAAAATTAACTCCAGGCTGGGCGCGGATTACACCTGTAATCCCAGCACTTTGGGAGGCTGAGGCGGGCAGATCACGAGGTCAGGAGATCAAGACCATCCTGGCTAACACGGTAAAACCCCGTCTCTACAAAAAATACAAAAAGTTAGCCGGGCATGGTGATGGGTGCCTATAGTCCCAGGTACTCGGGAGGCTGAGGCAGGAGAATGGCATGAACCTGGGAAGCGGAGCTTGCAGTGCGCCAAGATCATGCCACTGCACTCCAGCATGGGCGACAGAGTGAGATGCTGTATCAAAAAAAAAAAAAAAATATTTACTCCAGATAGATTAAAGACTTAAATGTAAAACCCAAAACTATAAAAACCCTGGAAGACAACCTAGGCAATACCATTCAGGGCACAGGCACAGGCAAAGATTTCATGATGAAGATGCCAAAAGCAATTGTAATAAAAGTGAAAACTGACAAATGGGATCTAATTAAACTAAAGAGCTTCTGCACAGCAAAAGAAACTATGAGCAGAGTAAACAGACAACCTACAGAATGGGAGAAAACTTTTGCAAACTATTTATCTGACAAAGCTCTAATATCTAGCATCTATAAGGAACTTAAACAAATTTACAAGAAAAAAAAACCTCATAAAAAAGTGGGCAAAGGACATGAAAATACACTTCTCAAAATAAGATATATATGTGGCCAAAAATCATATGAAAAAAAGCTCAACATTAGCGATCATTAGAGAAATGCAAATCAAAACCACGATGAGATACTATCTCACACCAGTCAGGATGGCTATTATTAAAAAGTCAGAAAATCACAGATGCTGGTGAGGTTGTGGAGAAAAAGGAATGCTTATACACTTTTGGTGGGAGTGTAAATTTGTTCAGCCATTGTGGAAGACAGTGTAGTGATTCCTCAAAGACCTAAAGACAGAAATACCATTCGACCCAGCAATCCTGTTACTGGGTATATACCCAAAGGAATATAAATCATTCTATGATGAAGACACATGTATGTGTTATGTTCACAGTAGCACTATTCACAATAGCAAAGACATAGAGTCAACTTAAATGCCCATCAATGATAGACTGGATAAATAAAAGGCGGTACATACACACCATGGAATACTATGCAGCCATAAAGAAGAATGAGATCATGTCCTTTGCAGGAACATGGGTGGAACTAGAGGCCATTATCCTTAGCAAACTAACACAGGAAGAGAAAACCAAACATCGCATGTTCGCACTTATAAGTGGGAGCTAAATGATGAGAACACATGGACACAGAGGTGAACAACAGACACTGAGGGCCTTTGGAGGGTGGAGGGTGGGAGGAGGGAGAGGATTAGGAAAAATAACTAATGGGTACTAGGCTTAACACCTGGGTGATGAAATAATCTGTACAACAAACCCCCATGGCACAAGTTTACCTATGTAATAAACTTGCACTTGTACCCCTGAACTTAAAATGAAACTTAAAAAAAAAGTTACTTGGGAAAAGTTAGTCCTCAAATAGTCAAGTTACAGTTATAAAAATAAAAATGAATTACACATTCCCAAAAAATAAAAATAAAAAAAATGAGGGATTGTGAAAGTGCAGAGAGGCAAACGTTGGATTTGCCTAGAGACAGAAAAGTATTTCATAACAGAGGGAAGATGATGTGAAGACAGCAGGGAGAACACCACATGAACTTGAAGACAGCCCTCTACAAGTCAAGGAAAGAGGCCTGGAACAGAACCTTCTCTTACAGCCCTCAGAGGGAAACAACCCCGCTGATATGTTGATCTCAGACTTTGAGTCTCCTCATGGAACTATGAGACCATGAATGCTGTTGTTTAAGCCACCCAGTCTGTGAAGGTTTTCTTTTATGGTATCCCTAGGAAATTAACATGAAAATTTGTTTCAGTTTGCTAGGGCTGCCATAGTGAAGTACCACAGGTGCCTTAAACATTAGAAACTTCTTTCTCTGTTCTGGATGCTGGAAGTCTGGGATCAAGGTGCCAGCAGGGCTGGTTCCGTCTAAGAGCTGTGAGGAAAGGGTCTATTCTAGGCCTTTCTCTTGGCTCATAGATGGCTGTTTTCTCCCTGTGACTCTTCACACTATCTTCCTCTGTCCTGGTCTCTTTGCCCAAATTTCCTGTTTTTACAAGGACACCAGTCATACATACCGGATTAGGGTCTACCCCAACGACCTCATTTGAACATGATTACCTTTGTAAAGATGTATCTCCAAATAAGGTCATATTCTGAGATACTAGGGTTTAGGACTTCAACATATGAGGTAATGTGAATTTTAAGGGTAATATGTTTAAAATATACTAAAATACTTGCGGCTATAAGGGAAGTTTGTGGTAAGCAGAACCTCATGTTGAGATGGCATGTCCTGAAGCCCATCTCAATACTGCTGACTCTGTGACCTTGGGCAAGTCATGTCACCTCTCTGTACCTATTTCCTCATCATTAAAATGTTATCCTTTCTAACACTCAACTATGTTATTGTATTTTATCATATTCTATCATGCTGTGCTTATTAAGGTACTTAGCGTTATGCAGAACCACAGAGTGAAATGAGACCATTTAATTCAGCAATCACTTAATGCATACCTTCTATAAGCCAAGCACCATGCTAGGTGATGAGGACACAGAAATGGGCCTAGAACAGCACTTGACATAAACAAGCTCTCAATCTGGGATGAGTACAGTGGGTCATGCCTATAATCCCAGCACTTTGGGAGTCCAGGGCAGGAGGATCACTTGAGTCCAGGAGTTCAAGACCAGCCTGGGTGATATCAGGAGACCCTGTCTCTACAAAAAATTTAAAAATGAGCCTAGAGAGAGACCTTGTCTCAAAACAATAACAACAATGAAAACAAAAACAAAAGAAGGTGAACTCTAGGTGTCAGATTTTTAAATTGGCAAATGAAAGAAAGTCAGCACATTAATTGTGAGAACTGGGTATATAATAACTCTCCTTTTCACTCTAAAGTCAGTGCACAAATTTGGAAGGATTCTAAACCTTCTAAGATCAGAAGAATGAACACTGTGAAAGTGGTGTTACTGAGCAATCGTGTTCACTGCCCAATGTGCACAGAAGCCAAAACTGTGGCACCAGCTTTTGAGAAAAGAAAGGGTGTACTGCAAAGCCAACTGCCAAGGAGACAGGAAGCACAGCTCAAATCTATTCCCTACAATGTTTTAAGGAGTTGGAGGACAAGAGAAAGGAAATAGAAATGTTGGCTTGGCAGGGTCTTCAAATTTGGAGGGCTTCAAATTTGATCATCTGCGGTAAGGTATGTTGAGGCAGATTTTAGCCCTGGGTCTTCTGGGCCAATGGACCCCTCACTTTTGTAAAAGTTCCAGAGTTCAGGTGCCAGTTATGTTGTTTCTGAGGTCTTCTTGGTTCCATGAGGAGAATGGGAAAAGGTCTTCTTGGTTCCAGGAGGAGAGTCCTCAGTTCTGGGTATTGTTAGAGGCCAAAGCTTTTCCTCTTGCATATGTCCTGGCTACATGACTTCCAGGCTTGGCTCTTATACCTGCAAGGTACCTTAACATTCTGTTATCAACAGAGTAGGGCCAGTTTGGGCTGGTCCTGCAGTTACAGGGTCACAGTTGGAAGGGAACTAAAATGTATTCATGACGGATTATATATCAGATAGTTTACGTCCATCCTTTTCTAATACTCATAATTATTCCAGACAGAATTTGTCTAAGAAAAGCCAAATCCAAGAGCTAAAGTCAAGGGAGAAAAATCAATTTCTACAGCAGTGGCATTTTGGGAAATTTCTGTTATTTTTACCTTATATCTAAGCATAGTAGAACCACTGAAAAAAATTATATTTTTAAAGGCACCATCCATGAGCATAAAAGCTACGTGCAACCTAAATGCATATAAACACCAATTGCAGCTTTACCGTCTATGAGTCAAAGTTTAATGGCCAATCTTAAGCAGACAAATAGGAGCAGAGTAACCGTTGGAAAAGATCAAGATTGGATTTAGAGCTGGAAGGGCTGAAATCTGCCCTAGACATTTCTAATGACTGCTGCACAGAAGATAAGTGATCTGTGTCTTAGTTACAGACTTGAAGGTAAGTTGGACCCATTAAAGGATAATTTGGGAAGCAACAGTGATGATGATAATGCTAATGCGGCAATAATAGCATTCCACTCTGACCTTGGCTGGGTTATGGTTCCAGCCAGCTTCCTGCAAGCCCAACCAGTTAGCTTGCACTAGCTTTCAACTGCTAATCCTCATAACATCTACGTTCATCCCCAGAGTTGCTGAGGGGCAACCTCCTACCTCTGAAATGAGTAAATAAACATGACAATGAGACCTTCAATGAATGCCCACCCATGGTTATTGTGAAGGTTTTGGGCCCGTCTGTTCAGGACAGATTTAAGGGGCCTTTGCCATTTACTGAAAATCCATGCTGAACAGGAAGACTTATTGGAGCCAGTGATTCTAAAACAATAAATACAAAGGACACGGAGTCAAGTCCAAACCCACACAAAACCGCCTGGCAGGTTGCAGAGCAAATCTAAACACACAACCTTCTCCAGGAGCAAACGTAGAAAAAAACCACCATGCTTTTGTCTTTCCATCCCAACTATTTATAAACATTCTTTTAGCCAAGCTTCAATTTTAGCTAACTTTCATGCAGGATTTCTACATTTATCTGGAATTAAAAACAAAAGATTACCTTTATCAATGCATTCAGACAAATCTAGGGTTGTTTTTTCACTTTTTTTTTTTTCACCCAGTAACAAACCTGGGGTCAGAAGTTTGGAAATAAATTGAGGGGCAATCATTTTGTGGACTAGAAATATGGTGCAATAATGGATTTCTCTGATAAGGAGAAAAATACAACACTCACTCCTTATCATCTTCTTTCTCCATTCCTGATCTTCTTCATTTTTCCCCTTGTAAGGCTTTTTATTTTTGGTTGCATTTTCAAACAGATAACTACTTACTGTCATAGGCTATTTATCCTCAGTGAAAGGTTGAAAAAGGTACAAAACACACCCCGCAACTGGACTTGCCAATAATTTCTGGATCTGTTTGGGGCTGATCTCATCCTTATCCTCCCTCCAGCACCCATCAAAATAATGGATGGTATAACTTCTCACTAGCGATGCCGGTATGAATAGTAACATGCTGTGGTAGGGATTTTTTGCTTTTCTCTGATTAATAGGTATTCAGGAATCATAGTCCTTTCACTGTTTTCTTTAGATTAGGGGGAAAGCTGGGGGCATAGGGTTGGAGTCTGAGGGAGAAAGGGGAGCTTTTTGGATCATGATGGAAGGAGTTGCTGTAGTTTACTTTCCTCTTGCAATTTCACCTGATAGACAGTACAACTCGGCTATGGAGAACATGGACCTGAGATCAGACTGACCTGTGTTAAGTTCTTGCTCAGCAAAGAGCCACATAACCTCTTCTCAGTCTCAGTTTCCTCTCTGGGAGGTAGGCAATTAGTCCCTACCTCACAGGAATGGTGAGAGGTCTAAATGCCATAATGCCAGAAAGCCATTAGCAAAGTGCCTGCTGCCTATACACCTCTGTGCCCTTCAGGATCCCTGGGAGCCTGGTCAGTTCCTAAAGTGAGCTCTTCAGTCCAGCTGTGGTTAACTAGATGCTGAAAGGGGGGCAAAGAAGAGCTGCCAATTGCTGAAGGAAGGAGAGGGCATTTTTAGGTTTTAATAGAGGGAACAATTAAGAGAAAACTTGGGTGCTGGTATGGTTTGGCTGTGTCCCCACCCAAATCTCACCTTGAATTGTAATAATCCCCACTGTGTCAAGGGTGGGGCCAGGTGGAGATAATTGAATCATGGGTGTGGTTTTCCCCATACTGTTCCCATGGGACTGAATAAGTCTCATGAGATCTGATGGTTTTACAAATGGGGGTACCACGGCACATGCTCTCTTACCTGCTGCCATGTAATACATGACTCTGCTCCTCATTTGACTTCCACCATGATTGTGAGGCCTCCCCAGCCATGTGGAACTGTGAGTCAATTAAACCTCTTTCCTTATAAATTACCCAGTCTTGGGTATGTCTTTATTAGCAGCGTGAGAACAGACTAATACAGGTGCATAGGCACTAAAAGTGATAATGGAATTACTTTCCTGGATTGAACTGAAAATGATGTCACCCTTAAATCATGAGATTCAGAAAATATAATTAGTATAGAGTTTATTTCAGCCCCTAATGGAAGATGGCCATCCCAGAGCATAGACTCAAGTTGCCTTGAATATACTTTGATTAGCAACAGTTATAAATGGCTTTTTAAGGAAAAAATGAAGAGGCAGTTCCTAAGATGTTTACCAAGAATTTACATTAAAATAACATAAGCTATTGATTGGCTATATACATTGTTCTCTGCATCACAAATTCCAGAAACAAGAAGATAATGGGTAAGGCCACTATTAAATAGGAACAAAATGCCTATAAACAATTGCTCCCGGACACGTGTGTGGAAGGGCGTCATGCATGAAGTCCCATGTTCATGTTTCTCTGAGACTGATAAATTTTACATAGCTCACATAACTCAGACTCCTCTGAGCTATTTTTCTTTTCTCAATGTTTACAAATTTGTGGTCAGATTTTCAAAAACAAGCATGATAAACTATGGACAAATTCTATTCTCATCCTCAAATTGTCAAACAGAATCATTGCAGCTCAGTAGTTCTCAAAGTTCAGTCCTTGCAGCAGTAGCACCAAGGGGCTTGTCAGAAATATGAATTCCTAAGCCTGACCCCTGACCTAATGAATCAGAAGTTATGCATGTGGAACCCCAAAATCTGTGTGTTAACAAACCCTCCAGGTAACTGTGATGAATCTTAGAGAAACAACTACCTTTTCTCTTCCTCTTTCACTAAATTCCTAACTTAAGAAAAAATCCTCACTTTTCTAATCTGACAGCTGGTAGAGTAAGGCTGAGCCATCCTTGAAAGAAAGTTTTTAGAATAGGTGTAAGCAAGCAGAGTTTTATGTCTGTGTGCCAGAAGTGATTGGTTTTTCTGAGGAGCAATTAAATCTAATCAGACCTCTTCTGAAAGGCTTTCTACATATGGATGCTAAATGCAGTTCAACCAACGTAATAGTATGTCTGTTCATTCTACGCTTTGCTTTGTTTATTAGAGATTAGCACTAGGAATTAGTAGAGAGTAGGCTTTTAATCCATGAAAACACTGTCACCAAGAGTAAAAGATGCAGAAGTGCAAAGTGTTGATCTCCCGATGGGTACCGGCCGTAGAGTCAGATTTGCGCCATGCCTAGCTCTAGGGATGGGCCCCAGTGAACTAAATGTAGGGTAATCCTCTCTCCCTTACCATAGTGATCGGCCAGGAAACCCAGCCTGGCCAATTAAGACAGGTATTCCTGTAGCACCAGCTCACAGTAGTCCAAGGTGGGGGTGGGGGTAGGGGAGTATTGCTAGAATTAAGACACAGAACCTCCATGTTAACAGTGTGTGGAGGTGGGGAGCTGTCTAGCTCCCAGGAAGGATGGCTACCTGCTGACAAAGTTGACATGGCATCCTAAATGTCAGTTGCTAACTATTATCAATATCCTTCCTCTCCTCACCTACCCAATTCTTGTAGAGAATAAGATGTCTATAAGAGCTTATGAGCAGGGCAGCCTATGGGAAAAAAAAAAAATAATAACTTGCCACAGAGACTAGAGAGAAAGAAATACTCAAGAATTTCCAAGAAAAAGAATCAGAAGAAAAATGATTGGAAAAAATGTCTACTGACCTGGTTGGTAGTACAAATTCTAACAATAAAAAATCTTGAGATAGTAATTCAAACGTAACTCTCCCACCTTACCCATGGGAGGGATGGGAGGGATGGGGGTGGTTAGGCAAGCTCTCAGGAGGAGGTGAAGCTCTTGAGATGAAATCTGAATAATAACGCAGAATAGAAGGAAAGACCCTCCTAGCAGGCAGAGATCCTGAAGCAAATGAAAACATGCTAAGTTAACGACTGGAACATTACAAGAAAGCCAGAGGGACTAGAACAGAGAGAGTGAGAAGCATGGTACAAGACATTTGGCACATAGATATGAAAAATGATTATGGAATTGATCTCCCCTATTGAAGTGAAAATTGTTCAAGAGATGGTCAAGGGCTAGATCACACAGGCCTAGGCCATGTTTTGGTCTTTATCCTAAGAGCAACAAGAAGCTACAAATTGAAGGGTAGGTGAGGTATTATGATCAGTTTTGGAGGGAGACAAGTCAAATGCCTAGTTCTCATCACTCAATGACAGACTGTTGGAAATGGTGTAAAGACTTTATGACATCTCACACTCTTAGCAAGAGTCCAAAGGGTTTCTGCAATGGCTATGATGATTCTTCAGGTTGACTACATATTTGAGGAAAATAGAGACAAGTTAGCTTCCAGGTACAGGAAGCCCCAAACAGACAAACCACCCCAAAATTTGTTACTAGTCCTTCTTGGCACCAGACCCTGCCATAGCAATGAGTTGCTCCCCATCTGATGAAAAAGACATTCCCAACTGAAATTTTCCTGTTGGGGCTCTAGTCCACAGACCTGCAGCTAGCTCACCAAACCAACGTTGTGTCATCTGACAATACCAAAGTAATTTACTACCTCCAATAACTATTTTCCTCCATTTTTGTTTTTCTTTGCATATTCATGTTTCTGAAACTAACGTGGGACTCAGAATCATTATACACATTTAATGAAAGATTTTCCTTTACCTGATGTTAAGAAAAGGATGTCTTATAATTCATGATATCTTAAGGAAATGCCACAGAGTTAATGATGTTGATTGTTTAACTCTCTCTTCTCATTTAAATAATGTGTTATATTGCACATTTTTCTCACTGATCTCTTTAGTTCTTTTCTCTTCCACTGAGCAGTGAGCTCCTTTAAGGACAGAAACTGTGTTATTCATTTTGGTGTATTTCCTGTTCCCTCCAACAAATAGTACCGAGTACGACCTGACACATAGTAGGTGTCAAATATTTTTTGAGTAAATGGGTGAACCAATAAGTGATCAATAAAATCATAAATGAGATTCAAGAATATCCTTAAAAAATCTCTTGAAAAAATATAGATTTCTTTTTTCTCTGAAATATGGGCTGAATCTGTAATACCCAACCTTTTTTAGTAGTTACAATAAAACAAGCACTGTGCTGTGCTGTGTATGCAATGTCTCATTTAATTTGCAAATGAATCCTCAACTGACAGTATCATTTTTTTTCACTTACTAGCATATATACTGAGATCAGTGATTATTTGTTCAAAAATAGCCAGCTGTAAGTAGAAATGCCATTTCTCAACTTGGGCCTAGCTGACTTTGCAGCTTATCCTCTTAGGCACTGTGCTGAAATATTTAAAATGCGCCCATTTCAGACCTAAGCTTTAAAATTAAAAAAAAAAAACAACAGATTCCTCTGAAAGTCCAGTCTTTGCACCTTTTTCCATTCTTCTGGTATTACAGTGATGATGGGATCTGGTTGCTGAGTCAGGAACACTCCACGGTAAGGCATGGATTACCTCCAGTTCCTTTGTTGCATAAAGACCCAGCTCAGGAAAAGATATACATGGTAATAGAACTGTTTGCATATTTCCCTCTATCCAGGGGATTTTCTTTTATCCTATTCCAAGTGGGTGAGGTTTATCTTCACATTTCAACTTTGAATGCAGAAATGTATTCTTGCCAAATCAGACACCGCTTTTCCTTTGGAAAGAAAAGTGGAAAGAATTGCAAGACACCATAATGAGATGATGGTACAAAATATGCAGCCTAGATTAAATTTAATGGGGAGATACCAATATGTATTTAGATTATATGCCAAATCACATTCCCTGAAATATGCTGCTAGGAACTGCTGGTTGTTCCCTAATACTTTCTCTGTAGTCAGAGACATCTGATTTTTAGCGGGATTCCTGACCACCCAAAACAAAAACCATACTTCTCAGAGCTGGGGGCCACATGGTTGGGGCCAGGTTTCTTAAGTCTAGCCAACAATCCATAAGTGAAAGCATCATGCAGCAGTTTTTTTTTGTTTTGTTTTGTTTTGTTTTGTTTGAGACGGAGTCTCACTTTGTTGCCCAGGCTGGAGTGCAGTCCTGGTGCAATCTAGGCTCACTGTAAGCTCCGCCCCCCGGGTTCACGCCATTCTCCCGCCTCAGCCTCCCGAGTAGCTGGGACTACAGGTGCCGGCCACTACGCCCGGCTAATTTTTTTTTTTTTTTTTTTTTTTTGTATTTTTAGTAGAGACGGGGTTTCACTGTGTTAGCCAGGATGGTCTCGATCTCCTGACCTCGTGATCTGCCCGCCTCGGCCTCCCAAAGTGCTGGGACTACAGGCGCCCGCCACCACGCCCAGCTAATTTTTTTTTTGTATTTTTAGTAGAGACGAGGTTTCACTGTGTTAGCCAGGAGGGTCTCGATCTCTTGACCTCGTGATCCACCAGCCTTGGCCTCCCAAAGTGCTGGGATTACAGGTGTGAGCCACCGTGCCGGCCCAAGCGGCAGTTCTAACAGCCTTTCTGAAAGGTCTGCGGCAGTGCTTGTTTTGCACCATCTGTTCATCTCTTCTGATGGCTGGAATTTTAATGAGATAGCAGGAAGTAAAGCAGCCATCCTGGACCATGAGGTCAGCTTCAGAATGGAGGCTAGACACAGTGAAAAGAAATAGAAAAAGTCTAGGTACCTGAGATCTTTATGAAATAGAACTTTTAAAGCAATTCCAGTCTACCCTCCAGATTTTGACATGAGGGAGAAATAAACTTCTATTTTGTGTAAACTGTTATTAGCAGTTTAAAAGCTTAAGCCAAACCTAATCCTAACTGACACACATGCCAACAGCATTCAGAAAGCCCTTCATGGTAAAGTGGTCATAATACCAAGTTAGTAATAACGGCCTGCCTACAAATATGAGTGTCAAACTTATACCATCCTTATAATGAAGTCCTGTTATCTTTCTTTTAAGATATGGATATTTTATGCAATTGCTACTTGGAATTATGATGGAAATAGTGGTCATTTATTGAGGGGCTATGAAGTTACAGAATCAATAGAGAGATAAATAAATGGAACACCAAAAGAAAAATCAGTAGTTCAGCTGCTGAGTAAAAGGCAAGAAGGAGAGTCACCTAGGAATTAGGGAAATAAACAAACAAATAAAAAACTATGTTAGTCCAACCAGAAGTGGAATATGGGGCTGGGTGCAGTGGCTCACACCTGTAATCCCAGCACTTTCTTTGGAAGGTCAAGGTGGGAGGACTGCTTCAGCCCAGGAGTTGTAGACCAGCTTGGATAGCATAGCAGGACCCTGTCTCTACAAAAAAAATTAAAACTTAACTGGGCATGGTGGTGCATGCCTGTGGTCCGAGATGCTCAGGAGGCTGAGATGGGGCAATCACTTGAGCCCAGGAGTTCGAGAGTACAGCAAGCCAAGATTGCATCACTGCACTCCAGCCTGAGCAACAGAGTAAGAACCTATCTAAAAAAAAAAAAAAGAAAAAAGAGTGGAATTTGGAAGCAAGCTTGGGTCAGCCCACTGGGATATGTCTAGAAATCTGTCTATAACAATCTGCTTTCTACACCTGAGAAAAGAGTAAGGGTCGGGGCTTGTAAAGCTGTTTTTCCTCATCTGACCCTATCTATTCTCTACAAGAGCTGTTCTCAAACTGGGGATTCTATTAAAAATGCAGATGCTGCTTCAGGAAACCTGAGTGGGTCCCAAAAATGTGCCTTCCTAAAAAGCTCAGAGATGATGCTCATGCTGCCAGTCCATCTACAGACCAGGCTTCGAATAGAAAGGCTACACAACTGCCAACAAGATTTCTTTGAAAACTAAATCAGATCGTGTCATGCCCTGCTTAAAAGCCTCTATTGGCTTCCACGGCAATTAGAGTAAAACCCAAGCTCTTTTCTGTGCCCCAGGAGACCCACCAAGACCTGGACCTGGCACTAGACCCAATCACTGACCACATTTCTACCCACTCCCTGCCTTGTCCACACTCCTCCAGCCACACTGGATTTTCTTCTTGCTCTAAACATGCCATCCTTATCTCAGGACCTTGTTTCATTTTTTTTTAAAGGGCACTTATCAATATCTGGAATTCCAACTTACTCTAAACCTGTAGAATATAAACTCTTGGAATTTAGTCTATAGTATGTACCATTGTATTCTCAATATGTAGCACAGTGCCAGATAGAGTAGGAATTCAATACAAATGAATGTCAGAAGCTAAAGGTTGGATCACAAAAATAGTGAAAGTAATTGATCCTAGGGCACAAAAATTTAGTGGACAAAAGGAGCTTGAAGACCGAATGATAATGCCCTTATCTGCAACACACACATGCGCGTGTGCACACACACACAGCGTACTGTCCTAGAAGAACTGACTCCAATTTAAGTCAATCCCTACAGCAAACAGCATCAGAACCAAACTCCCAAACTCACAGTAGATGATTCATCCCCAGAAATGTCTGACACAACAAAAGTCCATGACAACAAATGCAGCTGAACACTGCCGTGCTGTTTTTGTAAGTGCTGGCCTTTGAGCCCCAGGGAAATGCTTGTGTGATACTGACGATTTCTGTGGCAGAGGAGATTGAGCACAGGGTCACCCCAACTGAGATGAATCTCTGAATGTGGCACCATTTCCCAACAAAGCCCTCCTGAAGAGAGTGCACCCAACTCTTTCTTCCTGCCTCCTTACTTGTAATGCTCTAAAATCCAAACAAACATGCACAGTCCAGAAAGGTTAGCCAGCTCGTGCCATGGAAAATGGCCATCACGTGTTTTCTTTCGACTCACCCCCCATTCCCTTCCCAAGGGTGGAAATAAAACATTTTGAAGGTCTGAGAACATTCAAAACAAGCCATCATTTAGAAGTAATGACTGCTCATGCTATGCACATAAATAAAAATCCATACTAAGCTTAAACACATTTATAAGGTCTTCGTAAAGACTTTGCCGTTTCTCTATAAATGTCCAGAAAGATTAATTAAAAGCAGGATGGCTCATCCATCTAGATTGATTAAACATATATTTAAGGGTCAGACTGGAAACAATGCCTAGATACATTAACATACAATTTTCCCACAGTCATTAGTCTATTTATTTTACTGGCTGACAATATTTCTGGAATTAAGTCATTGTTAATCTATGTCTGGAAGGAGTGATGAGACCACCCAACTCCCCATCCAAGAAACCATCTTCTCTCACTTTCCAATACTAGCATTCTTTCCCCAAATTTTCAGGCTCCCTTAAGCTTGGGAAGGAATCAAGATATCACAGTATACGGAGAATGTGCTGCATTCCACTCTCAGCCCACTGCCTCTCCCATTAGTCCTCTGCACAAGGTCTCTGCCCTCTCAGAATTTATGTCTCCCTTTTTTACACTGTCTCTTTTCATCAGGGCACATTTTCCAAAAATCATTTGGGAAGTAATGTACCCTTTCCAAAAACAAAGCATTGAGTACATGCTGATATTTAGACCTAAAGAATAATGGCTAACCATGTGCAGCATAGCGTGTTACATCCCTCATGCCCTTTATCTCAATTAATATTCACAATATGTCTGCAAGGAGTCTGGAATGTAAGTATTCATATCCCTATCTCATGGGTAAGGGAAATGGAGGTTCAGAGAAATGGAAAATATTGGCTCTTTTCACCCAGCTAGAAGGGAGGGAATCAGGCCTCACATCTGACTGAGTTGGAGTGTCAAGCCTATGCTCTTGACTCCGGGGCCCTGTTGTCTCACAAATGCCATATTGAGTCTGAGTCAGTTCTGCTTCTCCGAGGTAGGCCTCTGGGGCTCCAGGGTGAGCAGTGGAGGACTGGGAATACTTTCTTCCCATCTGTGCCCCTAGTAGGGGCGCATGCACACTCATCATGTATCCAGACACATTTGTTGATTCTTAGAACACACATTACTTCGGTAATTTTCCTTTGGCTGGTCTTTGGTTATGGTGGCCAACTCTCAAACTTTATCTAAGCCATGTTTATTAACATAACTTTTAGGAGGTTTCTTAAAGAGCCGATCATACTTCCAGACTGACCACACAGTTCTAAAACAAGTCTACCAACACTGCTCTAAAGAAAACAAGACACTCTGAGTAGAAAGTAAAAAGAACCAGGATCTAATCTTCCTCATGAAGGTAATGCAAGGCTGGATTTGAGGGGAAGGCTTGGGTTCAGGTCCCCAACGCACCACTGTCCTGGAGCGAGCTAGTTACCTTCTTTAAGCCTCAGTTCCTTTATCTGTAAAAAGAGGTGGCTAATTTATAAGGTAGTTGAGAATATTAAACGAGATAATGAAGGCAAGGCAAGAAGTACCATGACTATCACATAGTACATGCTCAATCAATGAGAACTAATATTATTATTGATCCCTGCATTCAGTTCCAGGTAACATAAATAATAAATGGTGATCATGGCTGGCCATCTATTGAAGGTTAACTATGTGCCAGGTGTTGTTCTAAGCACCTTACTACCTTAACATGTAATGCTCACAACAGCTCTGTGAGGAAGTGCTATTATTCCCGTTTTACAGATGGATATACTAAGGTCCAGAGAAGTTAACTTACTTGCCCAAGGCCACATTGCCAGTCTTTCTCAGTGCCTCCTTTGGAAACAGGCACTTTAGCTTCAGGATGCGCTCTCTTAACCATAATGCTACGCAGAAAATAGTTACACAGCCATAAATCCAATGGATAAATTACTAAAATAGAAGAGGGAAGATGCCTTAAGATAGGCCCATATGTCTCCGTTCCTGCTCTTCCTCCCCTCCCCTACCCCACTATTTGATCTTTTAGCCAACATGTAGGTAAAGAGAAAATGGAGGGGAGGTTTGTTCCAGAGCTTATTCTCAAAAGTGGAGCCTCTTCAACAGTTTTTAGGATAGTATGATGATATCATGGTTGCTAAGACAACAATGAAAAACCATAGAGAAGCATGATGAAAGTAAAAGTGTTATACACAAAGAACAGTGGCATAGGCCTTGCATTTCTCCAGTTTAGCCCATCTCCCAGGCTCACTCTCCCCATGAGAGACCTGCTATACCTCTGCCCCTACCTCCTCCTCACCTCCAACCATCAACTTTCCCCAGGCCTCCAGTTTCACACAGCTGATTCCTATTCACTCACCAGATTTCAGCTTAGACCTTGCTTCCTCCAGAAAGCCTTCCTGGACCCCCCCATGCACACTCCACTCTGTCAAGATTAAGTGGCTTCTCCTGTGCTTCTGTAGCATCCATCATAGTTTTGTCAGTTCCTATTGCCCTTTCTGGGTCTTTTAATGGTCTATAAGCTCCATGACAGCAGGTTCTACATCCAGCAGGCATTCTTCTATATCCCCAGAGTCTAACTTTGTGCCTGACAGACAATTAGACACTTCAGGTAATATACATTGAATGGTACCTTTGCCAACTACAAAGCATGTCACTTCTTTTAAGGTTCAGAACTGTGTAATAAAATTATTAAAGATCAAGTTTTTTCATGATCTGAAAGAGATATAGACAATTGCAGAAAAGTAGCAGCAGCCAGTCTGTTTTTTAGGTCACTGACTACTATAGTGAAGGTTTAACAGCATTTGTTTCTGAACATTTTTCTCCAAAAAGACCCCCAAAATTCGTTCTTCCATTAGTTAAAATTATTCTACTTCATTTGGTTCCTTGTGAAGATAATGTTCAGGGGCTTAATTGTGACACTTCTCATTAACTTTCTCTCCTCTGGATTTAATAACACCAGCTTCTTAAACTTTCCCTTATAAAAAATTATTGATAATTTCCATCGCTTCCCCACTTCTCCATATTATTCATCTCTTAACTCTGACTGTTAAATGTTATTAAAAAAACAAGTTTGAAGTTCATATTCTAAAATTTTTTCTTTGAAGGCTTAAAGACAAAAAAATAAAAACAAAAAATAAAAGTCCACATCTGTTTATCTACAAAGTGAGGAGTAAGATAAGGGTTCAGTTAAGGGTCATTTGTCTCAGTTAGTCTACCCAATTTTTTTTCCTATTTGAGGCTCATATTTTGAAACATGCTGTACTTTCTACAAAGTTCTAGAAGGCAGAGATGACGCTCTATTGAGATATTAGAAATCAATATTAGATATTAAGGTATTAGAAATCATTCTATATTCTTCAGAATGGCTGTATTTCAAATATTCTGCTTTTCCATGAGTGGACTCAAAACCATCATATCCATTTCCTAATTTGAAGCTCAAAAAATATTGTCAGCCTACACATGGCATACACTCTCTAGGTAATGACATTAATCTCAATAGCAAACAGTGACTGCAGCCTCCGTCTATGGCTGGTGCTATGTTAGCCATTCCATAGGCATTATCTCTTTTAATCATTAACATTTTTAGGAGATAGAGATAGATGCTACTTGTGTCCCCATTTACAGATGAGAAAATCAAGGCTCAGAAAAACTTACACAGAATCACCCATCAGTAAATAGCAGGACAGGGATCCAACAAGCCTGTCTTAGAGCAGGTTCTAAGTTCTAGGCACTCTGCTTAAGGCTCTGGAAGCATTCATTTGGGGATTTTCTTTGTCTGTTTTTTCATGTGACCTCATCTGGCATCATGCTAACAGTAGATTCATCATAATAATTTGATTCTGACATGACGAAGCAGAACTGTATTTTCCTTCTTTCTTTATATATATATATATATATATATATATATAGAGAGAGAGAGAGAGAGAGAGAGAAAGAGAGAGAGAGAGGGAAGTTCTCACCATGTTGCCCAGGCTAGTCTCAAACTCCTGACCTCAAGTGATCCTCCCACCTTGGCCTCCCAAAGTGCTAGAATTACAGATGTGAGCCACCACGGAACTTTCGGACTTCTTTGGTTACACTATAAAATGGGTCAGCCATATTGGCAATCATGTTGTCAATATCTAGAAGTCCCGGGGACATGAATATCCTGCAGTTCAGCCATTATTCCCTGGGTAGTAAGGCAGATACAACTGGTCAACTGATCCAGCTTCCTTGTACACCATCCTGCCTTCTAGAAAGTTTCCTAGAATTGGCTAAGGGGTGAACCATGTGACACTGTGCTGGCCAGTGGGGTGTAAGTGAACATCATTCTGCCTCACTGAGTGGGGTTTCTAAGAAAACTTGTTTGTGAGGACAATATGACTAATTGCTCTATTGGCCTTTTGCTCCTTTCCCTTATTCCTGACTAGAACGTAGACATGATGCCTGGAGGTGCTGGAACTATTTTGTGACCATGAGAAAAACCAAACCTGATGATAAATGTGCACCTGTTAAAGATGGCAGACCAGAGAGAAGGAATAAACCTGGATCCCTCTGGCATCACTGAAGTGCTGTGACAGTCCTGAGATACCTATTGCTATGTTAGGAAGAATACGTGCCACTAATCCACTCATAGTCAGAGTTCTTTTCGTGAATGGGCACGAGGTGACATACATAAATGTTTACGATATGAAAACTTGGAAACAAGCTTAAGCTTAATGCTCATCAATAGGGAAATGGATACATAAATTGTGGCATATTCATGCAATGAAACACCACATAACAACTAAAAAGAAGTTGATTTGGCAGGGCACGGTAGCTCACGCCTGTAATTCCAACACTTTGGGAGGCTGGGGAGGACAGATCACCTGAAGTCAGGAGTTTGAGACCAGCCTGGGCAACATGGTGAAGCCCCGTCTCTACTAAAAATACAAAAATTAGTTGGGCATGGTGGTGCATGCCTGTAATCCCAGCTACTCCAGTGGCTGAGGCAGGAGAATCGCTTGAACCTGGGAGATGGAGGTTGCAGTGATCCAAAATTTCACCACTGCACTGCAGGCTGGGTGACAGAGCAAGAGCCTGTCTCAAAAAAGAAAAAATTAAAAAAGAGTGAATTAGATCTACACAGATAATTCTTGAAACCATAATGTAAAGTGGAAAAGGGAAATTGTGGAATGACGTGTTCAGTACAATACCACCTAAAAATATTTTTAAAACACATAAAACAACTGTATATATTGTATGGATATGTGCACATAGACTGAAAGTATAAAAACAATGATATGGACGAAACACATCAACTTTAGGGAATGAGGAAGGGGATGAAATTGGGAAGTGATATAGAAGTCACTTCAACTGAACATGTAGTATTTTATTTCATAAGAGTAATCTGAATCAAATATGCCAAAAATCTTAACATTTGTTAAATTTGGGTGGTGGCTATGTGAGTATTTGCTAAGTAATTGTCTGCATTTTTCTATTTTAAATGCTTTACAATTTTAAAAATTAAATGAAAAAAGAAACAGACTATTTTGCCAAATGTAAGGTGACCTGTAAAGCAGTATATTTTATTATTGGCCATTATTGGTATTTTGGTATATGACATTACCATTGACCAAGAAGGCTGCATTGAGGAGTGAACTTGCCTTGGACCATGAAAAAAAAGGAGAATGAGAAGATGGCTAGGCAACAGTGTCAGGGGATGTTATGAACTAAATTGTGGCTTCTCAAAATGCATATGTTGAACTCCTAACCCCCAATGTTACGGTGTTTGGAGATGGGGCCTTTAAGGAAGTAATTAAGATTAAATAAGGTCCCTAGGATGGGCTCTTCATCCAATAGGAAGAGAAAAAGACACCAGGAGCATGTGCACACAGAGAAAAGACCATATGGGGACGGAGCAAGAAGGTGGCCATCTGCAAGCCAAGGGGAGAGGTCACAAAAGAAACCGAACATCCAGCCGGGCGCGGTGGCTCACGCCTGTAATCCCAGCACTTTGGGAGGCCGAGGCGGGCGGATCACGAGGTCAGGAGATCAAGACCATCCTGGCTAACACTGTGAAACCTGTCCCTACTAAAAATACAAAAATTTAGCCGGGCATGGTGGCGGGCGCCTGTAGTCCCAGCTACTCGGGAGGCTGAGAGGGGAGAATGGCGTGAACCTGGGAGGAAGAGCTTGCAGTGAGTCGAGATCCCGCCACTGCACTCCAGCCTGGGAGACAGAGCGACACGCCATCGCAAAAGAAAGAAAGAAAGAAAGAAAAGGAAGGAAGGAAGGAAGGAAGGAAAAGAAAGAAAGAAAGAAAGAAAGAAAGAAAGAAAGAAAGAAAGAAAAGGAAGGAAGGAAGGAAGGAAGGAAGGAAGGAAGGAAGGAAAAGAAAGAAAGAAAGAAAGAAAGAAAGAAAGAAAGAAAGAAAGAAAGAAAGAAAGAAAGAAAGAAAGAAAGAAAAGAAAAGAAAGAAAAAAGAAAGAAAAGAAAAGAAAGAAACCAAACCCCAATACTTGATCTTAGACTTCCAGCCTCCAGAGCTCTGAGAATATAAATTTCTATTGTTTAAGCCACCCAGTCTGTGGTATTCAGTATGGCAGCCCTAGCAGGCTAATCCCAGGGGGCATGTCTAGTACTGTGCTTCTCAATAGGAGATGTAATTGTGCAATGAGGGAAGCATTAGAAATTAGGGGTGGAGGTATTTTTTGGTGGCACAGAGACTGGGAGCGGAAGAGCCATTTAAAGGGCAGGGACCAAGGAGGCAAAACCTTTGTTAGTGCCCAGTTTAGTCCTCGCAACGAAAAATAGTTCTGTATCCCAAATGCCTTGAAAATATCATATAGGACACTCATATAGGTGGAACACCTTTATAATTACCTAAAGCTACATAAAAATGGGCTAGGTGATATACATTAAATTTTCCAGAAAAGTAACTACTCTATAGATGGAGAGGATTTCACTTTGTTTTCTTCAGAACTTTGCCAAAAGGTACCACCATTTTGAAAAATCATATCACTGACAGTAATACCCTTAATGATGTTTGAATTGTCCACATAACATAACATATCCTTATCAGTCTTCATCTCTAACTATTGTATACAGTAGGAGTCAGCAAACTATGGTGAGCTGGCCAAATACAGCCTACCATCTGTTTTTGTAAATAAAGTTTTATTGGAACGCAACCATGATCACTTATTTACATATTACCTATGGCTGATTTCACACTACAACAGCAGAATTGAGTATCGCCCACAAAGCCTAAAATATTTACTATCTGACCCTTTGGAGAAATGTCTGCCTACCTCTGGTATAAACAATGATTCTACATATAGTACTAACATCCAATTATTCCTGTACCTAATCTAGTTGAATCTTAGAAAATTTACCTATTAAAATATGCATGATTGTACTACAAGTTACTTCTCCTTTAAGTTCTCCTTTTTGTTATAGCTAGTACATTATGAGGTTTTTTTTTTCCTTGCAATTGTGTAGATTTCTATGTATCTGTGAAATTCATCTCAGGACAGTGAAGGCGGGGTGGGGAGAGTGTTTCTAAATATTCTCAGTGAGTTAAGAACAACTCTTCTAGACCCAGTAAACAAAGACCATAAAGGACAAAGTAGAGTCATATGATTAAGGAAGAAAATTGAAAACAGATGTCATGCTGGAAATGAACTGACTATAATCTCCAGGAGGGAAGCTACTAGGTTTATTTGTACCTCTCTTAAATCAGGGCCTAGTACACAGAAGGTGCTCAATAAATACTTGCTGAATGACTCAATGAATGGAGGGATGGCTGAGACATATGGGTGACTGAAGGGAAAAAGACTGGAGTAGTGAGATTCTGTCCAATGCAGTCATCAAGCAGACTCTCAATGGTCATTTGCTGGGCAATTAGTAGAGCAAACTCCTTCCCACAAGAGGTAACTGACTAGACTAGAAAATTCTCTAGCTCCTTGAAGCTCCATTTCTTTCCTTTTTTTTTTTTTATTATACTTTAAGTTATGGGGTGCATGTACAGAATGTGCAGTTTTGTTACATAGGTATACATGTGCCATGGTGGTTTGCTGCACCCATCAACCTGTCACCTTCATTAGGTATTTCTCCTAATGCTATCCTCCCCTAGCCCCCCACCCCCCGACAGGCCCTGGTATATGATGTTCCCCTCCCCATGTCCATGTGTTCTCGTTGTTCAACTCCCACTTATGAGTGAGAACGTGCAGTGTTTGGTTTTCTGTTCTTGTGATAGTTTGCTGAGAATGATGGTTTCCAGCTTCATCCATGTCCCTGCAAAGGACATGAACTCATCCTTTTTTATAGCTGCATAGTATTCCCTGATGTATATGTGCCATTTTCTTTATTCAGTCTATCATTGGTGGACATTTGGGTTGGTTCCAAGTCTTTGCTACTGTGAATAGTGCCGCAGTAAACAAACATGTGCATGTGTCTTTATAGTAGAATGATTTATAATCCTTTGGGTATACACCCAGTAATGGGTATATATATCTCATGCCAATTAGAAGCTCCATTTCTAAGGTTGAGATTTAACACATCACAGATGCAAGGTTCATTACCTGGAGCAGCAAGAACCTCGTTTAAATTTGGGACCTGAATATGATCTAAAGCTGTCAGGATCTGCTGGGTTTCCTGAACTCATCCCTCAACCAGTTGCATGAAGCAAAATAAAGAGGGAGGAGGGTGTGGTAGTTAAATATAGAGACTCTGGAATCCAAAACAGACCTGGGTTGGAAGGTAGATTAATGGTAAAGATGGACACAAATATTTCTCATATACTTGAATGCACATCCCTTTGAAATGATGTTGCAGAGCTTTCCATCAGGAGGCAAAGTCTACTGCTCCACCCTTGGATCTGGGCTGGTGGAGTGATTTGCTTTGACCAACAGAATGCTGTCTGACTTCTGTGCCTAGGCTTTAAGAGGTCTTGTAGCTTCTGCCTTGACTCTCTCTGAATGTGCAGCCTTGTGTGATACAGTTTGGGCTAGCTCGGGGATCAGCAGAATATAGCCCATGAGCCCAATCTGGCATGCCTCCTGTCTGTAAATAAAGTTTTGTTGGAACCCAGCCATGCCCATTTGTTTCTGCATTTTCTATGATTTATTGTATGCTACAACAGCAGGGTTGAGCAGTCCCATCAGAGATTGAATGCCCTGCAAGGCTGAAAATACTATCTGGCACAAGAAAAGTTTGCTGACCGCTGGTCTAGGTGCTGGAGGATGAGACCCCATGAACAGAGGAGCTGTCCTAGTTTAAGTCTCCCAAGAATAAGTACATCCCAGTTAAGCTACCAGATAAGTACAGTCCCATGAGTAACCCCAAGTGAGATCAGCAGAAGAACGGTCTAGATGAACTCAGCCCAAATTGCACACCCATAGACTCATGAATAAATATAATGGTTGTTTTAAGCCACTAAGTTTCGGGTTGGGTTATTCTGTGACAAGAGGTCACCAAGAGTGTTGTGGCCTTGGCTTTTCCATTAAGTGTATGTAGCAGGAAGTGTTGGTTCTTAACAAATTCTTTGATGTTCACTACTTTGGTGCAGGCTGGCTGGCTTCCAACTACCAGTATCTGGATCTCTCAGGCTGGGGGCTTTCTAGGAATCCCTGGTAGGAGTTTTGTCCAAACCGAAGAATGAACACACCACTTCCACATCATCCACCCTTAACCAATGGACTGGCAGAAGCTGGTGTAAAAATATACTCCAGATTTCTCATCCTTTGGAAGGGGTGACTCTGGGGTATCTGTTCTTACACTGTTTTCCAGAGTTTCCCTGTGGATTGACACTCTGGTTTCTCACTGGTATATTATGCCCTATATTAGCAACCTTCTCTTCCATGTCTAACTTTCCCATGGCCCTACTGGTACTTCTGAACATCTCAAATAAGCTCTTTTCACTTGAATCCTTGTCATGAGTTCTGCTTCAAGGCAGAATATAAACCAAGATACCGTGTAACCTGGGACAAGTTTCTTTATCTCCCTGAACCTTGGCTTCCTTATCTGTAAAATGGGAGTAATGAGAACAATTATATTATGGGAAGTGTCAGTGAGGATTTATTTGAGATAATACCAGTAAAGCCACAAGCACTGCCTATGGTAGTGATGATGTACAGATTGAATATCCCTAATCTGAAATTCAAGATCCAAAATGCTCTAAAATCTGAACATTTTTGAGCACCAATATGATGCCACAAGTGGAAAATTCCACACCTGACCTCATGTGACAGACCTCAGTCAAAATATAGTCAAAACTTTATTTTATGCACAAAACAATGAAAAATATTGTATAAAATTACCTTCAGAGTATAAGGTGCATGTAAAACATAAAAAAATCATGTTTAGACTTGGCTACCATCCCCAAGAGATCTCATTATGTATACACAAATATTCCAAAATCTGAAAAAATCTGAAATTAGCAACAGTTCTGGTCCCAAGTATTTTGAATAAGGAACACTCAACCTGTACATCATTGCTACCATGAGTAGTGCTGGCTGCTTTACTGTCATTATCTCAAACAATTACTCACAACCATTTCCCATGATATAATTATTCCCATTATTCCCATTTTGCAGATAAGGAAACTAAGGTTCTGGGAGATAAAGCTCAGACTCCTCTCTCTGCATGGACTCATGGTCAAGACCCCTCTAAAGATCCAGAATACTATTTAAAGAAAATCAAATACAGTCATGCATCACATAATGATGTTTCAGCCACGACGGACTACATATATGACGTTGGTCTCATAAGATTATAATACCAAATTCTTACTGTATCTTTTCTATGATTAGATACACAGATAATTATCCTTGTGTTACAATTGCCTACTGTATCCAGGAGAGTACCATGTTGTACAGGTTTGTAGCCTAGGAACATTAGGCTATACTATTAGGATAGTAGGCTATCCCATCTAGGTTTGTTAAGTACACTCTTTGATGTTGGCTGAACCTCAAAATCACCTAATGACACATTTCTCAAAACATACCCCTGTCATTAAGAGCCATGTGACTGTACCATTGTAGGGTGGCAGAGAGGCAAAGGACTCCATGAATTCAGTCACGGTGTGTGTGGGCTTATTCTGTCTCCCCAGTCACGTCCCAGTTCAGAAGTCTGAGCCCCGCGCGACAGATCAGTGTCTGAGGGACATCGTGGCTCCTGACTTCTGAGTTGGCACGCTGGGCTGGAGCCTGCTGCGTGCCTGACCACAGGAACCTGTCTCTGACAGGAAGAAGGAATACAGTCAAGGAAGTGTGGCAGACCTGACTCCAGACAATTGGAAAAACATCACCGTGCCTCACAGTGGTAGGTGAGTATGACTTCAACTGTGGCCTTAAAAAGAAATGGGGGGAAGGCAGGGAAAATGTTTTTCCTCTCCCTTTCAATAGAGAAGTTTATCTACCTAAAACCCTGTACTCCTTCTAACAGCCTATAAATACACACCCAAACCTGGAGAAAAAATTAACAACACACTTCTGCCCCACCCGGCATGTTCCATTTGCTCTGGTTCCTTCTGTTCTTGTTTAAAGGTTGGCTCCTTAACTCTCTTTGCTCATGACTTGCCCCAAGACATTCAGAGGTGTCTAGGGGAGAGCTGGTCTGCAGAACTTGCTCAGAATGTTCAGCTGGTCCCCACATCTGGATGAAAGGGCTCTATCAGACCCAAGATGAAGAAGCAGGAGGTAATGAGAGCAGAGTCGTGGATCACAGCCAGGCCAGGAATAATGGCAAAGCTATAATTACCCTGTAAGACTTCGGATGGAAGTGACTATTTTAGAACCTGACAACATCTCAATGACATCTTGGAGTCACATTCGGGAAAGCCCCTTCTTGCCACTGTTGTCTTCTTGTCATGCAATAGGATGTCAGTGTCGGGGACATTTCCTATCAGAAAACCATCAAGGGCTCTGTATAGCACTTGGAGAAGCTTAAAAGAGTGCCATGGTGTATAAGCCTTGGCTCTGGCTAAAAATGTTATTATTTCTCCCTTTCAGGAGAAAATATTTTCATTCTGTTGTTCATTGAGTCAACAATTTGGACAGTTTGTGGCCATGGGCTCTCCGATCACAGAACATAAAGTCTTTACCATGTATCTTGGTTTAGCCACACATCTATTTCACAGCCTTATAACTGTTAGTTGCTTGGGGAATATCTGTGGTGGAAAATAGAATGTGTTTGGGTTATGCAGCCAGAGAGCTCCTTGAAAACTTTAGGTAATCCAGCCTCTCAGAGCCTCTCAGAGCCTCCGTTCCCTCATCTATTGACACTGTGAACGCCTTTCCTCCCCTCCTAGTGCTCTTTTAATATAAAAGAGGAATTTTTGTGTCCGTAAATAAAGTTTTGTGGGAACATTAAAAAAAAAGAAGAAGTGTAAAAGGAGAAGGGGGGGGGGAAATTCCCAGCACATACTATGTGCCCAAGGAATGTGAGTTCCTGTCATTACAGCATCCCTTATCATTCTTTAACATGTAGGAAAAAGAATATGGAGGTGGGTAGGGAAATGGCAAAGCAAACATAGACTATTGGCTGAGCACAGACTCTAAAGTTAGACTACTTGGGTTCAAATATTAGATTTGCTATATCCTATTTGTATTTTCATGGGTAGTTTACTTCATCTTTTCTTACCTCAGTTTCCTCAACTATGAGGCAGTACAAGGACTCAACTTACAAGATTGCTATAGAAAATCACACAAATGTGGCACAAAGTCTAGATAGAGTAGCCACCAGTAGAGGATAGCTGCTCCCATTAGTATCATAATGATTATTTAAAAATTATTATTATTGAAGACCAGTCTTTTTTCATGCCTAGGAACTTGAGCTGTCAATCACAGAGCAGGTACTTGGCAGCCATACAGAAGGACACAGGGCAGTTGGTAGCAATCGGGTGACTGTCCCAGACCAGTACACCTGTGTGAACATGGTGTCATTACAACCCTGGTGGCTCCCAATCAGCTGTGTAAAGATCAGCAAAAGAAATGCATTACAAATTTTACTTACGGCATCAATGTATATAAAGGCTTCTATTGGAAAAAATAAACTGGGCCAGAAACAAGGTTATTCAGACCAAGTACACTTTCACTTCTTTGCTTTGTGAATCATTGCTTTCTGAGTAGGAGACAATGGAGTGGATTGCAGCTAGTCACGCCTGAAATTGCCCAAGACCTTGTGCTAATGATAATGATAAGCAATAATGATGATATGATTGCAGATAATGTTAACTGACTACTTATGCCATATGCATTACTGCATTTAAGTACCTAGTTTTTTAAATCTGATACTCATCAGCTTTCCCTGTATTATCTCACCTGATAGAAGGAAGGAGAATATTCTTATTGTCCTTATTTTACGGATAAGATGACTAAAGCTCAATGAGGTGAAGTAACATGCTCATGGTCACACACTGGTATGTGACATCTGGGAATCTGAACTCAGCCCTGCAAGAAATAGGAGTCTCAAGTTTTATCTGTGCCAAAGCCCATATTTTGGGTATGCCCTGACTGGCAGGGCATGGAGTGAGAAGACAGATTTCCAGAGTGGACCTCATTCATGGTTTCCTTCCCTTCCCAGAAAACTTCTAAAGAAGCTGGGAAGTGCTGAGAAGTCAGCAGATTAGTAAGTCAATTTCTTGATCCATCACAACCAAGAAGCAGTTTAATGGGCAGAAGGATACTGTATACCTAGTGATGAAATAGCGATTTAAAACCCTCACATTTGCATAGGGATTTGCACTTTGCAAAGAGCCTTATCTATGTCCTCTCACTGATCCCTTAAAAAATGAACATAAAACCACTGGAGACACAAGAAGAACTGGCAAGGAAGAAAACAGCTTAGAAACTCTAATATGCAGAAGTTACATATGAATGACTATTCAACCCAGGGCTTTGCAAATGTGATAAACACATGTTGATTTACTGAATAGCACAGTTACACTTACTGTAGTCTATTTTTTAAGAAGAAATGATTTTAAAGGACCTGGATTGCCCATTAGTTGTATGTCTGCAACACACTGTGGAAAGTTAGCCAGAAGAAACACTTCATCTCAAAGAAGTCACTGGGTTTCTTGCACATTGCTGAGCAGCTCTCTCTGCCACTCTCTTGCTGTGTACCAAGGACATCCAAACAACATCACTAATAACCTAAGAAAAGTCAAGTTGAGAAACCTGCTGGGCCTGAGGAATTATGATGTAAAATACATTCCAAAATCATCTAGCAGCAATGTTTTTAAAATGCCCACTTTAAAAAATAACATTGTTACCCAAATAGACATCTGTTCAACACCAATTACTCTGCCTACTAGCACAGATGGTTTTGGAATTTGTAGGATCAATAGGAGGAGGAGGTAAAGTGGAGGCAGAAACAGGGAGCCAGGAAGGAGATCTTGTGTGTTAGGCCAATCCTTTTCAAGATACTGACCAAGGGGGCAAAAGCCATACAGCAAAGGAACTGAGCTGTGTAAAGCCTGCTGCATTTAGTCACTAGCCAGGGTTGCGTATGCATGGAGAGGAGGTAAGACACAGCCAAGAGCCCTTTCGCCCATTCTAAGGAGAGCTTAGGTATTGTCCTGTAAGCTCTAAAGAGTCAATGAAGAGATTTCAAAACAGAAGTGGCAGGATCAAGATTTGCTTTCAAAAGATTGCTCTGGCAGTGATGTAGCAGTCAAAGAGAGAAGGCTGTCGTCTGCTGTGTTTGAAGACCACGGTCCCAGCACTTTTAGCAGCCACAAAGAGCTTTTTAGAGCTGGGGACTTCTTCCATCGAATGCAGATCAGGAATAACTATGCCTGGCATTTGCATAAGCCCTTTTACTTCTAAAACTCTCTCTTTCCGTTCACCAAACAACAATTTGGGGAGGTGGGCCAAATGGAATTGTCCGCCATTCACAGATTGGGAAGCTTCTGTAAGTAGCTACAGAACCACAGAACAATTTCCAGTTAGAGTAATTGTGCGCTACCTCTGCCACATTTAAGATTGGAATTTGACTTGTGTGGCTAGAAAATAAGGCATGTTTAAAACTCTGGGGAAAAAAAAAGAACCCTCAATGTCCATAAGTAGAAATCAATACTAAATAATAACCTTAAAAACATTGGTTTCAAAAAACAAAAGACACACACAGCATACCTGAAAACCAAAAGGCTGCTAGCTAGGGATCTGTTTTGCAAATTTAAAGACATTTGATGGAAAGTACTATAATTTTGTGCATCTAATATGCATCTCTTTTTAAAATATGTTCAAATATAGAACTTAAGCTTGCCTAATTGTGCACAATTCCCTCACTCACTCATCCTCTGCCACGAGGGAGATCTAAATGTCTCCTGGACATGCCAAGCACACTCCAAACTCAGGGCCTTTGCACTTGCTGTCTTCACTGCTTAGAAACAGCTGTTCCCTCAAGTATTTGTAGGCTTACTCCCTCACTTCTTTCAAGTTTCTGCTCAAATGGCCTTTCTGCAAGAAGCCTTCCCTTGGTCCCTAAGAAGCATCTGCTACCCCTTAACTGTCTATCTGACTTTTCATGTCTGTTTTTCTTCACAGCATTTATCTCTACCTGACCTTATTTATTTTCCTGTTTATTGTCCACTCCCACTAGAATGTAAAATCTGTGAGTGCCAGAACTTTGTTCTCGAACCAATTCCCCACATCTTCAAACAGTGCCAGTAAACAAGTGGAAGCTCAATAAATAATTGTAGAAGGGAAGAAGGGAGGGAGGAAGGGAAGGAAATCTCATTGCTCCATTTTTTTCATCTAAATTTCCAAACTGGAACCATATTTCTAAATTATTTCCATTGACTGGTCTATACTGGGCAATTAATTGATTAAAATAAGGAATAATAATTACCTCCTTTTAAAATTTTTTAAATTTTTGTTTGTGGTAAAATATACATACCATGGAATTTACCATCTTAACAGTTTTAAAGAGTACAGTTTAGTAACATTAAGTATGTTCACATTGTTGTGCAACCATCAGCATCATCCTTCTCCAGAACTTTTTCATCTTGCAAAACTGAAACTTTAAACCCCATTAAAGGATAACTCCCCCATTCCTCGCTTCTCAGCCCCTGGCAACCACCATCCTACTTTATGTCTCTATAAATTTGACTTCTCTAGATATCTCATGTAAGTGGAATCATACAATTTTTATCTGTTTGTGACTGGCTTATTTCACTTAACATAATGTCCTCAGCCTCATCCATGTTGTAGCACATGTCAGAATTTTCTTCCTTTTCAAGTCCAAATAATATTCCATTTTATGTATCTTCCACAGATTGTTTATCTATTCATCTGCCGATGGACATTTGGGTTGCTAATTATTGTCTCTTTCATTTATAATGTGCTTTTTGAGTTACAGAGTTTCCAAAAAGAACCTCATTCTGGTTACATTCAATCACCATAGGAATTTCACAGAGCACCTCAGAAGTCAAAAAGGGCCCAGGTCCTTTTCTTTTTTTGAGGTCTCTAGTATTTTTTAATGAAGAAATGCCCAGTATGGATGAGACACATACCAGCAGCCAGGGTGGAAGTCAATAGCTTTAACTCTTATGACCTCTACCAGTGTGCCCAAAGCCCTTCCAAGTAAATTATGATACAAGTAAAAACAGCAAGCTTCTACGTAAATGCTGCCTGAAGGGGAGACCCCAGCCCAGGCTTCCCATTGCACTTCTTCCAAATCAGCTAAAGACATTCTAGAGCTGCCCCAGTCCAAAAAAAATAAGCTACATACTTAAATATTACATTAAGCAGATTAATACTTTCAACAGAAGGAAAATGCAATGCACCATACTTGTGCTAAAGCAAGACAATTGCAGAATTTACAAAACATATATATTAATTTTTAATATACCTAAAATTAATAGTGTGATCTAGCAATGGAACAAAAATCTAAAGCAATATAATTAACTTCTTTCCATCTTAATTTTTCTAAGGAACATTAAATGAAACTTCATTTGCTGATTATGTCAAACATCTATATTTGAGACTCTTTACAAACATGAGACTTGTTCAGTGACCTTTCTGACACCACTGTGCTGGGTCAAGAGATCTATCCCTGATTTACAGATGGGGAAACCGAGCCTCCGGAAGGTTATCACTCGTTCAAGGTCAACACAGGGAGGATCCAAACTGCCACTTACACTTAGGTCTTCCAATAGCAAGTTCTTAGACTCTCCGCTATACAAGCCTGCAAAACAACATTCCTGAATGTAACAGGCTAATTTTTCCACCTCCTTTTACTGGCTGCTTTGCTATTAAAGTCATTCTATACTGAAATTTCTTTTCATTTAAGGCTCATTTAAAAGGGTAATTTTTTGTCTTTGTTTTTGTTTTAGCCCAAGCCATGAATATTTTGAGGCTAGCTTCTGAGAAATAAACAATACCTTTCCCCACAAAGTGGCCCTACATGCTACCTGGAAGCTCAGACCTCATTTTAGGAAATACAACTTAATTTAATGGGGTGCAAGGAGGCAGGTTTGGGGTGCATCCAGCATTTTCATATAAAGTTTCTGACCAGATGGTATTCACTTGCTCCTGAACTTATCCTTCTATTATTGTAAGACTGTTTTTTTTTCCCATTACTATAGCAATAACTAAAGAAGTGAAGGTGATGGTTTTGATCCATGTAGGGGGCAGTTCCCTTTACTCAAGATCTAAGATGTTATTGCTATGATTGGCCCCACTCCATGGGCAGCCCCATTTCAAATAACAGAGTGGAACTGGGTGGATGGGTCAGTGCAAATCCATTACCAGGGAGCGAAACAGCAAATAGTCAAATCAGGTCAAATCTTTACTCTTTCAGCCAAAGACCACTCTAGAAATTTCCAATGGAAATTTATTTTATTTCCATTGGAATATATGAAATATATTTGAGTATACGGTAGGCGTCTAACATAGTTCAGGATACAGCGAACGGTTACAAAGCAAGTTTTAGTCCAAACTCAATGTTAATTAACTATTAATAATGAGTCCCTACTATATTCTTGGCACTGTGCTGGGTACTATGCATACAGCAAGAATCAAAGAAGACATTACCTGTGGAGAGCGTAAACTAGAAACTATAGTAAGTCTGCTGCTATAGTAATAAGTCAGTATCATCTGATAAGTAGTTATTATGTACAAAGGACTATAGGAGCTATGAGGATCAAATATCATTGCTGCCCTTAGAATCCCCACATAAATAAAAAACAATAGGTAAACTAAAAATTATCTCCTATACATGTGTTCATAAAACATTTAAATCATTGACTGATATTCTCCTAAAAGCATGGATAAATGCTCAATAATGTTAGCTACTGTTATTATTAAGCATGCCTTCACAGTGTCCCTGAAATAGAGCCACTAAATCTTCACCTCCCTTCCTTACATGCAAAAATAAGGGACATACTCTTAGAAAAATAATTCTGGCTGGGCGCGGTAGCTCGCACCTGTAATCCCAGCACTTTAGGAGGCCAAGGTAGGTAGATCACTTGAGCTCAGAAGTTCAAGACCAGCCTGGGCAACATGGGGAAACCCCATCTCTACTAAAAATACAAAAAGTAGCTGGGCATGGTGGTGCATGGCTATAGTCCCAGCTACTCGAGAGGCTGAGGTGGAAGGATTGCTTGAGCCTGGGAGGCAGAGATTGCAGTGAATGGAGATCATGCCACTGCACTCCAGCCTGGGCAACAGAGTGAGACCCTGTCTTAAAGAAAAAAAAAAAAGAAAAGGAAAGAAAAGAAAAGACAAGAAAGACAAAAGAAAAGAGAAAAGAAAAAAAATCCCCAAAGACTTACATTTTTTTGGTTTTTCTTGTAGAAAGGCAGAATTTATCTCTATGGCATTGCTGAGTGTCAGATGTCTAAGAGGCAGCTTTCATTTCATTTGTACCTAGGCATAGACTGAGCACTGTGCACTCTTTAGGGGAATTGAGAAATATGTTTCATAATGTATTTTTAAGGGTATCAGTTATAAGCTAACTGGGAGAATCTAGGTCATGAGAAATTGGGTCACTGTAAGTTTCTCCTCAAAAGAGTTTTATACTTTCCCACAATAAAGTGTTTTTAGAAAGAAGATAACTCAATCTTTGGACACACAGATCGCATAGAACAGAAGCTGGCAGGCCCATCACTCTGAGGTTAGCATACGCATGTAGGTGTTCAGATCATGAACTTGGGCATCAGAGAGACCTGGCTTTGAATCCTCACTCTGACATTTACTAACTGGGTGTTCTTGCATGAGTTGGACAGTCTCTCAGATCCACGGTTTTGTTAACTATAAGATGAGGATAACTAAGCCTACCCAAATAAATAATTAGGAAGATTACATTAAATAATGTCATCTAGTGCCTGGCTCATAATAAGAACATTAGAGCAGTGATGATGTTGATGATGATGTCGATGATGATAGTGATGATAATTATGATGGAGAAGACAACCAAGATGACATGTTGATGAGCATATTAATAAGTTGATTCTCCTTCTCTCCCACCCAACCCCTACCTCAAACTATTAGGTTGGTGCAAAAGTAATTGCAGTTTTACACAATGGAAAGAACCACAATTACTTTTGCACCAACCTAATGTGTGATGCTATCCTAAAGTCTGGTTTAATATATATGCATAGAGAGACAAAGATATACAGACATATATTGCCCTGAAAAATAATAGAACCCTATCAATATAGGACAAAACTCTTGAATAGTATGTTTTGAGTGCTACAGACAACTTGAAATTATTTCTCTAGAGTCCCTAGGCCAGGCAGCCCTTTGAACAAGAGCTTTTGCTTGTAAGATGGTTATTTGCTTCCACAAAGCTAACAGGCCCAAAGAGGGCTACAACTTGGATAATATGGTGCCATCCTAGTATCATCTCATACCCAAATGAGCTAACTAGTCTGACATGAAGGATGAATGAAATCCCAAACTAGTTCCTGGGTTATTTTCTTTGGTTCCACCATAGAAGTGACTGCCAAAAATATTTTTATTATTTGAGTCCTTTTTTTGTCCTCAGTAAACTTTCTTTTGGAATATTTTTCTTCCAATTATAATGGCTCCTTGGGCAAAGGCTTGGGAAGGTGGTAACATACCTTCTTGGGACTTAAGAATAAACACTGCATTTCATTGTGATGATCTAATGGGCACAAAAATATAAATGTCACAGAAAAATAAAGAAGTCGGGGCAATTTGAATATCTAAAGGGAGAGCAGCAAATGGTAAACAACTACTCCATTTTGTAACTGTAACTTCTTTTCAGTGTGAAAAATAATCCCTTACTCCGTACATAAGAAATGGTTATCTTCAAGACACCCTTTATTTTTTCATATACGACTTCATCTAGGAGGTTTTAATGCCTTAGATGGTAGAATTTCAGCATACTGGATGAAGTGAAGGCTGTAAATAGCTTGCAGCTTGAAATATGCTGAAAAGAATCAAAGCAACATGTTAGCTTTTGACACCACTGCTCGAGACTTGGCTTCTATCTTGGCAAAAGGATACACTGAACCTGTAGCTATTCCAAATTAGTGAAATGTGTCATAATATCTTCACAGTAATAGGGCTTTTGAGAAACCCTAATAAATTTAAATGGAGTCGGGACAATTTTCAGAGAAGTATCTCATTATATGACATTTTTATTTAGGAATTAGAACATCAAGGATTAACGTAAAGTCAATCTAATATTTTCATTAAACACTTTATTATTCAAATCTTAGTTATTTTATTTTGTACATGATCACATTTTGATAAGGGTCAGAAGTTACACGTTTCAATGCAAATAATGAAAACCCTGGGCAATGCAAATGGAGTCATTCAAGGGAAATGTAAGTTAGTAGCACTTCTCAGCTTTAAACTACTTCCTCTAACCATTTGGGTAAGAAGGCTGCTGTAAACTGAATTTTTCAATCATAATTTAATAGATTAAAATAAGAATTAGCATTTAGTATTTCTAACTGCCTGACACTGTTGTACTAAGCACTTTGCAGGCATATATCATTTAATTAGCCCAACTATTTGAACTTGGTAACTACTATGGAATGAGAAGAACTGTTTGCTGAGCTACCAAGTTTAAATGGTATCATGGGAAAGGAACATCCAAGCCTCCCAAATGCTGTTAAAAAAATAAAAATAAAAATAAAAAAAGTATTATTTATTTCATTTGGCACCCCCTAGTGCAAGAAATGGGGAAAGCAATTACCAACCAAAACTACTTTTATGTTTCATTCATTCATCACTCATTCATTCTACAAATATGCATTGATTCTCTGTTATGTGCAAGACACTTGATGCGTGCTGGTATTGAATAAGGGATAAAAGAGATTTGCTCCTGCCTTTAAGGAACTTATAGTCTCGTGTGAAACAAACAACAAAACTAAGGTTTAAAATGTGCAACTGAAAATTGTGATGAGGGCATTTTTGGAAACAACCAGAGTCTTTTGATAAAGAGTAATAGGAGGTTCCTAGGTGGATGAGTGCTGAGTCAGACTGCAGAGAACTCTGGGCAGTGAGCAGCACGTGGGAAGGTGCTGAAGTGCACAGATGCTTGGTACAGGTTGGAAGAATTCCACCATGGCTGGAGCACAGCGAGGCAGGTGCACAAAACCAGGCTGGAGAAAGGACCGGGACTCCATGAAGATGAATGCAGTGGAAAGTATTTTTCCTGTCTACAAAGGGAGGCAGGTAAAGTGTTTAGATTGAGAGATGAACTGATGAAATTTACATGTTATAAAGACCTCACTGCTACTCTTACTCTGTGGAGAAAGGCTTTAAGGAGTATAACGATGGGTCTTATTCTTACTGGGGAGAGACCAGTAAGAAAGCTCTGTAGGAGTTGAAGGAGAATATGATAGTAATTTGTACTGGATCAGAGGTTTCCAACTGGGAGAGATTTTGCCCTCATAGGACACTTGGCAAATATTTTTGGCGGGGAGGAATTCTATTGGCATCCAGTGGGGAGAGAACGGAATTCTGGTAACAATCCTACAATGTCCAGGACAGCCTCTCACAGCAAAGAACTGTCTGGCTTCAAAATCTCAGTAGTACAGAGGTTGACAGTCCTGGGCTAGAGGTTTGGCAATAGGGATAGAGATCAGTAAATAAATTCTGTATTTTTTGAACTATGAAATGAAGAGGGCTCAACGGAGTGGCTCAAGCCTGTAATCCCAGCACTTTGAGAGGCCAAGTTTGGAGGATCATTTGAGGCCAGGAGTTCGAGACCAGCCTGGGCAACATAGCAAGATCTCATCTCTATTATACTTTTTTAAAAAGAAAAGAAATGAAGAGGACTTAGTGATAGATGAATATAGTCTTGAGAGAGAGAAACGTGTTAGGTATGGCGCTCCAGGTTTCTGGCTTGAATAATGTGGGATATCACTTACTAAAGAGGGCTTTGGGAGGAGCCAGATTTGGAACAGAGACTAAATACCTCAACTTTGAATGTGAAAAGTTTGAAATACCTGTGAGACAGCCAAGTTGAGACATCAAATAAGAAACTGACTTTCTGAGTCCAGAGCTCACTAATAATAGCAATTAAATTTATTGAACAGTTACAATGAGCCAGGCATCATTCTAAGAATTTTTGTACATTATAATATTAATTTTAGGGATATTAAATATCAGCATTCATTCTTTGAATCCTCTCATTGCACACTTAAGTTTCCAAGTTATGGAGCAAAGGCTATCATTTCAGTTTTCAAAAATTTTCCTTCCACATAGGAATACATTGCTGAAAGCTAGTAGTAAATATTATGCCTTCCCTAATAAAACAGAATATGTCAGTAAGAAAAAACATCCTAACCACCATGCCATCAAAATATTTAAAATCAAATTTACCATTGTGTGAAAAGCTTTCATTGTTTTTATTTTAAAAACTATCCTGAAATTATGCATGTTCTTTATCGTTTTTGGTTTGGATAAAAATAGCAAAATTTTGCCCCAAAGAGGACACTAAGAAATATAAGCATGAACTCCAGAAACAATGAAGTATTCCAAGACAGCCTTCTGCCATTTAATATTCTTTCAAAGCCATCTGGCCCTCCATTTTCTTAGCCAAATGATACAATATCTTCAAAACACATTTCTAGCATTAGCAGATGCCGCTAACTAAATTCAGGAAGCCTGAAGGAATCGAACGACCCAGTTCGAAGTTATATGATATGCAAGTCGGTCTGTGATACTCATGATGGATGTCTGGGAGCAGTTTTGCTTATTTAGTCTGAGAGAAAGAATCTTAAATAGCAGGGCTATGAAAGCTCATATTGTTACAGTGAGTCCTCCTGCGGTTGTAAGGTTCAGCTAGAGCTTAGTCAAATGGGACTCCAGTTAGGAATTTGTGAACAAGGCCAAGTCCTAGTAGGGTATATTTGTAACTTGGCTGGGGCCGAAAGTTTCAGGTCAACTCACACTAAAGTAGAAAATAAAGTACTTTGTTCAGTTAGGAATCCAGCTTAGAATTTAGGAATACAAAGATTTGTGATCCTCCCATGTGTCAGGGCAAAACTATCAGAGATTTTTCTTGTTACTCACTTTTCCACTCCACAGAGAACCTGATAGAATTATGTCAGGTAACAATGCTGACAGGCTGGGTGTTTAATTTAATAGATTAAATTAATAAGCACGGTGGCTCATGCCTATAATCCCAGCACTTTGGGAAGTCGAGGTGGGAGGATCACTTGAGGCCAGGAGTTCGAGACGAGCCTGGCCAACATACGGATACCCTGTCTCTACAAAATTTAAAAATTAGCTGGGTGTGGTGGCATGTGCCTATTGTTCCAGCTACTTGGGAACTGAACTGGGAGGATGGCTTGAGTTCAGAAAGCTGAGGCTGCAGTGAGCCGTGATCACACCTTTGCACTATAGCCTGGGTGACAAAGTGAGACCCTGTCTAAAAACAACAAACAAACAAAAAAAGAGAAACAACCCTGACAAGCATGAGTCCTTCCTCATCATCACTGAAGCTACTCATCCATCTGCAGGAATGACAAACAAGACTTCAAATTGCATAGTGCCATATATTTTATGTTTTGCTGGGCTCTAGGCCTGCCAGTATTTCAGAAAAGAAAAAATCTAGAGTTTCTAAATTCTACTTTTGGTTAGATTATATTGAAAACACCTTCCTTAGAGTTAACAGCCTTTCCTGCCCATCATTACACAACTTCCTTAGCTGTTCTAAAAGTGACTTAAGGATTTTTCCCCACTAGGGAAGGAGGAGGATCAGGAAACAGGGTTGCAAGATAAAAAACATTGAAACTGGCCCTAGTTTCAATCTCACTACCAAAATTAGCCACATGTCCTGAAAAATTCCATAGCACCTAGATATTCTTCCAGTGTCTTGTGTCAACTTACAAGGGCAGCCCGATTCAAGAAACAACTCTCTTACTTATCTCAGTGGTTCCAAATGTATTTTACACCAAGACTCTACAATGCCTTTATAATTTTTTTTATTTTTGTTTATTTGTTTTTTTGAGACAGGATCTGGCTATGTCACCCAGGCTGGAGTGCAGTGGCATGATCTTGGCTCACTGCAACCTCCGCCTCCTGAGTTCAAACAATTCTCCTGCCTCAGCCTCCACAGTAACTGGGATTACAGGTACCTGCCACCACATCTGGCTAATTTTTGTGTTTTTAGTAAAAACAGGGTTGGGTTTCACCACGTTGGCCATGCTGTTCTTGAACTCCTGACCTCAAGTGATCCACCTGCCTCGGCCTCCCAAAGTGCTGGGATACATGCGTGAGCCACTGCGCCCAGCCTAGAATATTTTTTGATTGAAACTTCAAGGTTGTATACTATTCTAACTTGCAATATATTATTTACCTGTCTACCCATCTTTCCAGAGGAGAGTATCTGTTTGGGGGAAGGGGTGCATTCATGGCATTTGCAATTCCACGAAAATATATAATTGATAAATTCCTAATAAATATGCCAGTCTACCATTGAGGAATACAAAATATAAATTCACTAAAAAGATTGAATTCTACTAATTTTAAAACCTACATAACCTCTCCTCTACCTCCTAACCCAAATTTTAAAATTGTGTTGACTCCCGGTTTTGTGTCTCTGGTAGTACAATCATTAGCTAACCCTGGGACACCTATATCCTGCTGTATGGTTGGAAACCAGTCTGAACTATGCATAAAGAAAGAATTCACCTTGACTGAGTTCATACTCTGGACTCAGCTTTAGGCCAGGCGTTTACACCTGGTGGTCAGCTCATTTATTTAGTAATGTATAAAGAACTCACAGATATTTTCATACTGGCGGTGGATAATTTTCTTTAATTATAAAAGTAATACATGCTTATTAAAGAAATGAAAGCAAAGATGAAAACGAGCTGATGGGAAGAGGACAGTTATAATCCCATTCCCCAAAAGTAATCACTGCTCAGTATATTTTCTTACATTAATTTTTCTAAGATTAGGCTTTTTTTAAACCTAGCTGTACAATTATAATATATATACTCTACATACAGTTATGCATAATTGCAATAATACACATATAATGATTTTAAATTATTTCTTCAGTTAACACTAAAAATGTTTTAAAAAATTCATCATTGATTAGAAGGCATAAAAATGCTTGTGATATGACATTGTTACTTAAAAAAAAAACTGAATTTTATTCCATCTATGGCTGTATTAGTCTTAATCACTCTGGGGTTGAGCCTGGAAATTTTAGGCAACTTACATAGTTCAGGGAAAAACCAAAAAACAAACAAACAAACAAAACCCTGTCTTTTTAAGTTAAAAACAAACAAACAAAAAAACAATTAGGACATAGAACAAAGAAGTCAAAACCTTTTAAAAATATATTAATATTCATTTCTAAATTATCCTATAGTCTATGCATGATTGAGAATTTTATTAAGCATATTAAAATGCATTCAAATTAATAAATATGACCAACAAAAATTCTTGCTCCCCTTCCCACCAAAAAATAACTCTACTGAAACTTGAATTCCCTGAGTTCTCTATGCACTTTTAGATGATAGCTAAGAAAGTACAGCAAAGAGCTATGGAAGGCAAGCTGCTGTTCTCTCCTCAAAGAGTGACCATGGCCCATTGGCAACATCCTTTGGTGAAAATAGTGATCTGACTTAGTATATTAGATCGCAAGAGCTTCCATAATAAAGTATTAAAGACTGGGTGGCTTAAACAACAGGAATGTATTTTCTCACAGATCTGGAGGCTAGAAGTCCAAGATTAAGGTGTCAGCAGGTTTGGTTTCTTCTGCGTCCTCTCTCTTTGGCTTACAGATGGCTACCTTCTTGTTGTGTCCTCATATGGTCTTTCCTCTGTGTGTGCATATGTCTGTGTCTAAATTTCCTCTTCTTATAAGAACACCGGTCATATTGGATGAAGGCCCACCCATTTGACCTCAGTTTACCTTAATAAGTTCTTCAACGGTCCTACGTCCAAATACAATTACATTCTGAGGTTCTAGGGGTTAGGACAAATTTTAAAGGAACACAATTCAGCCCATACTACTTCTGCAATATTACAATGACACGATATCTCCTTTTTTCTTTCCTGCTAGGATGTTTAACGAGGAATCTTCCTTTAAAAAAAAAGAAAGAAAGAAAAGAGAGGAGAAAAACAGATGTGGCTTTTCTCTAACACTATCCCAGCCTACACCACCATGAAAAATGTTTTTGTGAAGTTACTTTCTTCATTTGAAGTATCAGATCACATCTGCATTGGGCACATTTTCAAATCTTGGGCAAGATCTCAGAGTAGCAAGGGGCACAACTTTTGCACTAAATTATTTTAAGAAATAGCCACAGACTTGTTGCAATCTCAAAAAAAGAAAGAAAAACGAAGAAATTGAAAGAAAATTCTAATAAAAATGGTGCTGCTGACATACTCGAGGCCATTCTTTTAAACAGGCCCCTGGTACTTGCTGCCACCTTGACAATCTCCTAATTGCCTGACTCAGTGGGGCCCCAGACTAAAAGTAACCACTGTTTTCTTCCTGGGACCTAGTCACAGCATTTCCTACCAAATCTAAACACCCAAAAATCCTGCATGAAATGCATCCTAAATAGAAAACAGAAAGTAAAATAAAATACCTAACTTCGTAAAGATTTTCTTAAACAAGCAGCCACCTAAACTTCTTATGTAAGAAAGCAGTCGCTTTTGAATAGAAACAGTGCAGCAAAGGCTCTTCTATTTTTGCAGGAGGCACGGTGAGCGATTTTGTATCCCTTTCCATATCTTTTTGTGAAATCCAATCCTGTTTTGCTAAAAGCTGCCTTCTCCGTTCAGTTTAGTTTGCGATGCCAGTGGGGGTGAAAAGTTGCATTTAACTCAGCATAGAGCTCTCTCAAACTTATTATAATAACATGGTGCTGCTGAAGAAAGTCAGTCTCCCTGAGACTGCCTTGGTTCCCGGGTGAAATATCCTCTTTCCTTATATGTTATCATAAATATAATACTGAAAGATTATCATATTTTGGACGAGGTGGCTGATTCTGAATTTCCTGGCATTGCTGAAATGAAAATAATAGATGACTCGATCCTGTAATGGAAACACATTTGGAAAGCCCATTTTTCCTTTCTTGCGGTTGGTGATAGAAAGGGTTAGAATGTAAGACTTTTGGGTCTTTCCACATTTTGTTACTCTGGGCAGGGAAAGGCAGACCTGGTTCACCTGCATGGATCATGAATGGCCTCTCCTTGGGTCAAGAGCCTACTATGAATCAGTTGTGAGACAGGGAATAGGACAGACCCTGTATTGCTTCGGTCTTCTGCTCATCGTGTTAAAATATAAAAAAAGGAACCCCAATCACCAGACCAAATGTGGTCATTTCAGGCCAATTGGCTTTCTCTGCTCCCTTGGCTAACAGCTGTACTATAAAGCCCAAGGTGCCCACTTTGTAAGAAAACATGATCACAAGTGGAAACATTTGAGAATGAAGAGATTTAGGGAAATCCCTAAAAAATTGACTCATGACTGATTGCCTGCCACTACCATCAAATCTATTTAGTATAATGGCAAACTGAATCATTTGTAAGATAACTATTTACTAAATGTGTTCTCTTCTAAATTGTAAGTTCTATGAGGGAAGAGATGAGTGAAAGAGCAAAGAATTGGATGAAAGAATGAATAAGAACACATGGAAAAAGTACAGGATTTGGATATTGAAAGCTTACATGTGATTCTTAAAGGCTTAATTCTGCAGCCAGCACAGTGATGTGTGCCGGTTAATCCCAGCTACTTGGGAGGCTAAAGCAGGAGGATGGCCTGAGGCCAGGAATTTGAGACCAGCCTGGGCAACATAGCAAGACCCCATTTCAAAAAACAGGTTTAATTCTTTCACCATAAAAGATGGTTTTTAAAATGTGTTCCTCACATCATGCTAAGTATTTAATCTTCACTTTTCTCTGTGAAATAAAAATAGCTAATCCTTTCTGAGAGAGTTGTCTGAGTTTGTGACTCTTGGCTGACCAACCATCCTAGTTTGCCTGGGATTGAGAGTTCCTAAAATGTGGGATTCAGGGTACTAAAACTGGGAAAGCTCCAGGAAAACTAGGATGAGTTGGTCATGCTGCAACACTGAACTAAATGCTTTTTCATCCTTTTTATTTCATCTAATCCTCACCAAAGCCCATATTCGATACTTTTATTGTCCCATTTTACAGATGAGGCTATGGAGGCTCAGGCATGTTAAGTAACAAAAACTCAGGATCATCTTGTTGGAGAAGCCAAGGCCAGTCATCATGGCGTCTTATCAGTAAAAATGGCAACCATCGCAATGCACTTCATGGATCTCACCTGGCTATTGAGATAATGATAGTGAACTCACAGGTAGCATTTTACTATCTGCAAAACCTTTCCTCATTTAAGCCAACAGTGAAGGGAGGCCACTAAAGCCAAGTTATAGTCAACCTCAGTTGACCTCCATTGGGAATTTTGTGGCCCATTACTCTGGACTCTGCTCAACCATTTTCTTGCTTTTGTTTTTAGAGAAGACACACATAAAATAGGAGAGGAAAGGAGGAGAAAATCAATCTTAATCAGCAAGTTATTTCCTCCAAAGGGACTTTTTAATCATTATTATAACGAAACACATTTCTTTTTCCAAAGTCTGCGCTAAGGTTGAGAGAACAACTTTAACTGAAGAATAAATGAGTGCCTTGAAGTGGTGAGGTTGTAAATTGCCCATCGGGTCTAAGGATTCATGGTTGGCTGCATTCTTTTTATTTATCTCTGAGAGTTCCCTGGTCCTCCACCTGGGATTACCCATACTAATATGTATTTTTCAGTTTAGCCAAACCCTGAAGTTACAGGCAAGAGGAAATTCAATAAACTAGTGGAGATAGATGCATTCAACAAATGCAAAAAAACTTCCCAGTAGTAGGTTATACAAGCTTATATACTTTAATTGAAAATAAATGCCTTCTAAATGAAGAATAACTACATACTAGACCCTGAATAAAATAAAGAAAATGAATTGATTTTAAGTTATACTTGATGATGTATTATACTTTTAATATGTGATGATATTTTTGGACACCTCTTTAACTCCCTATTGTTTTTAAAATTGGGCACAGACACCTTACTATGACTCTCAAGACTTTCTACAGCACATTTCCAGCTTGATTTTTCTCTTTTCCCCAGTCTTCCTGCCCATCTGAACTTCCTGTACTTGCGTATCTCCATGCCTTCATTCAGGCTTGTTGCTTTCACTTGGAACTCCTTTCCCATTCTTCAGCACCACCTGTAAAACTTGTAATGGACATCTGTTGTTCCATTTCTCCCCTTTTTCTGTTTTATAGCACCCTTTTGTTCTTTTGGAAAACCACTCCTGCCCAAGCTCAGTCCATGGGTTTGATGTAGCTGGGCTGATCTTTGACAAAGTGGGCATGAGATCCAGACCCGGCCGGATGGGAGCACTGTTTGCATATTTGGCTGGATTTATCAGGAGAAAGGCACTGGTTGTTTGTTTGTTTGTTTTTCGCTGGAGTAATGAAGCTGCTAACAAGGTGAGCCTGGGAGAACTGGTATCCATTCTTTCCTCCACCAGGAACAAGCCTATCTAACACCTAAACCAACCCAGGGTAAAAAAGCCAAGAGATGGGGAGGGACCGCTCTTTAATGGAGACATTAGCTATCCCGGATCCAGCTGTGCCTGAAGCAGGATACCCCTTTTTCAATTAGCTAAGCCAACACATTTTTCTATTTTTGCTTAAACTAGTTTGAGTTATGATTCTGTCACTAAAGACTAGAAACTAAAAATATTGATTATGTAAAACCCTATCCATAATTATGGATTTATCTTAAAGGTCACTGAATTTCTAAAGCTTTCCTGGCCTCAAAAGAAGGGTGGCTTTGATCACCCAAGAATAACTTTCATAATCTTTAGAAGTCAGAAAAAAATTAAGTAAGGAAATTTGGGAAAAGGTATAATTTTAGATATTTATTTGTATATCTTCAACAATGTGAATATTGTGATTTATAATGTGTATAAAAATAATACCATATAGTCAGCAAGGTAGAGGTTTGAATATTAGGTTCCTACAAAGGTGAGACGTAAGAAAAAATATATTTGGACTTTGTGATTCCTGGTACACAGCTCCTAAAACCCTTGGAATTTCCTGAGCAACAGGAGTGTCTTTTATTATTCCTAAGGAGCCCCAGGTAATCACACCTGATTTTATGCTAATGAGGTGATTTAAAATAGTTTCAGGATGGGACTGATCACCACAAAAACCAAGTGATTAGAGGATTAGAACTTTCACCTCCACCCACAGACCTCTGGGAAGGAAAGGGAGGGTTGAGATAAAGCTTTATAAAAACTCTTGAACCATCAGACCAGAATGAAGAGTTAAAACAAAAACAAACAAACAAAAATAAAAAGACTCTTGAATAAGAAAATCTGATAAGCTTCCAGGTTGGTGATGACGTCAACCGGGTGCTAGGGGAGTGGTGCATCTGAAGAGGTAGAGAAAGTCTGTGCCCCTTCCCCGATACCTTGTCCTATGCATCTCTTCCACTTGGCTGTTATAATAAACCTGTAAGGGTAAGTAGACTATTTTCTTGAGTTCTGTGAGCCATTCTAGCAAATTGCCAAACCCAAGGAGGGAGTTGAGGGAACTCCCAATGCATAGCTCGTCTGTCCTCAGTAAGGGAGCTTTGGCACTTGCAGTTGTCATCTGAAGTGGGGATAGTCTTACAGAACTGACCCTTTAACTTAGCAGATCTAACACTAACTTCAAGTACAGTGTCAGAATTCAACTGAATTGTAGCACACCCAGTTGGTGACCATTGAATCAGATAATTGCTTGTTGGCATTAGAAAACATTCCAGAAAAGGACTATAAATTCTTCAGGAAAAGAACGGTGAGAAAACATGGACTTTGCAATCAGACCCCTGGATTTGATCTGGACTTCCCTGTTATGTGAACCCCTGAGGTGAATTCCTTAATATATGCAACCCTCCAATTTCTTAATTTCTAAAATAATTAACACTAAAGGATGGAGTGAGAAGACAAATATTGTGTATGAGTTAGGGTACAGGTCCAGCTGCTGTCACAGAGATCCATAATACTGGTGGTTTAAATAAGAAAGATTTTCTTTTTCTCTCCCATATAATGAATAAGGCATGATAGTCTGGGGCTGGTGTGGTGGTTCCATACTGTCATGGACCCAGGCTCCTTCTATCTTCTGGTTCTGCCATCTGACCTCGGTTGTTCCCATCTCTAATTGTACAAGATGTTTTCCCACCATGCTGTCATTCCAACTAACAGAAAGAAGAAAGGCAAAGTGGAAAGCATGCTCCTTTCTTTTAAAGGCATGAAGCGTTTTCCATATTGATTGTTCCCATTTTACTGGATAGAATGTAATCATGTGTCTAATATGTAACCATATCTAGCTATGGGAGAAGTTAAGAAATATAGTTTTCCTTCTCAGCAGCAATGACTCAAATCATACTATACATTTTTAAAGTATCATTATTACTAGAGATGAAGGAGAAAGTAGATATTAGTGGACAACATAGGATTTATTTAAATTACCAGGCAGATTTCCCAGCACAATGACATTATCTCTTTCTGTCTCCTTTTTAGTTATAGGTATACTGAAAATTCTGAGTGGCATTTGCTCATTGCTGGTAACTTTGTTAATTGGCAAAGTCCTCTAGTAAGCAACATACAGATGCTTAGGAGTTGTTATAATCTAACTCTTAGGGATTTATCCAAATGAAATAACACAAAAGGAGAAGCTGTTCATTGCAGGGTTACCTGGGAGAGCACAATTGTAAGGTCTCGATATTTTACAGTAGACCATAAGCCATCCCTTCCATCTCTAAGAACAGCTTGCTGGACCATGGGAGAATGAGCACCTCAGTCCTGAAGTGGGGATCTGGGCTGTGCAGTACTGTGGCCCTACAGGGGTACACACAAATCCATGCTGAGCCAGAAAGATACTGTTGTATAAGAGCTTGAAATGAGAGATGAAGAAACCAGAAGTGAGGAGGCAAGTTTACTGCAGTGTTTCAGGCAGTCTACAAACTCATGCAATCCTTAAAGCCACCTGGTTCCTATTCTTCCTAATGCCTGGTAGTTAAATTATTCCTTAAATGTAATTGATTTCTGTTACCAAAATAATCTTAAATAGTTTGCCAACAATCCAGGAATGACTAGGAATACGACAGAATAGTATGCAGCCATTAAAATAATAATAATGTGTAGACACACAAAAATGTGTCCAAGATACAATTTTAGCTGAAATTAGAACAGAAAATAAGAATATTTCTGTCTATAAATATGAGTAACAAGTACATCAAAGGACGTTTCCAAGAAACTGAAAAGACAACCTATAGAACTTTTTCTCCCTGGAGATGAGAGAAAGTATTTGCAAATCATCTATCTGATAAGGGTCTAATATCCAGAATATATAAATAATTCCTACAACTCAAAAACAAAAAGACAACCCATTTAAAAAATGAGGAAAAAACTTGAATATCACTTTCTCTGAAGATATGCAAATGGCCAATAAGCCATTATGCCCAATGTCATTAGTCATTTAGAAAAATGCATATCAAAACCAAAGTGAGGTACCATTTCATACTCACTAGGATTGCTATTTTTTGAAAATGGAAAATAAAAAGTGTTGGAGAGAATGTAGAGATATTGGGACCCTCGAACATTTCTGGTGGGAATTTAAAATATATCAGCCATGTGGAAAACAGTTTGGTGGTTCCTTAAACAGTTAAACTTACAATTACCATATCACCCAGTAATTCCACTCCTCGACACACACACACAAAAGAATTGAAATCAGGGAGTCAAAACAGATATGTGTACACAAATGTTCATCACAGCACTATTCACGATAGCCAAAATAATAGCCCAAATGTCCATCTTGAATGAATGGATGAACAAATTGTGGTATATTCATACAATGGAATATTATTCAGCCATCAAAAGGAATAAAGTACATGCTACAATATAGATCAACCTTGAAAACATGGTATATGAAAAAAGCTAGACACAAAAGGCCACATATTGTATGATTCCATTTCTATGGAATGTCCAGAATAGGTAAGTCCATAGAGGCAGAATGCAGATTGGTGTTTGCCAGGGGCTGGGGAAAGAGAGAAATGGGAAGCAACTGCTTAGTGTGTGCAGGGTTTCTTTTTGGGATAATTAAGAAGTTTTGGAACTAGGTAGAGGTGATGGTTATACAACATTGTGAATATGCTAAATGCTAATGATTCACTTAAAAATGGTTAATTTTATGCTATGGGAATCTCATCTTGATAAAAAAGTAACAAAAAATAAAAACAATATTGTAGGGGTAATTTGATTAGAAGTAGTTTTTAAAAGCATTATATCACCATTCATATATATATATGTGTGTGTGTGTGTGTGTGTTATCTATGTATTATGTGTATTGTTTTTGATTTGGGGTAAATATTTACATACTTCCTAAAAAGAATAAAAATAGTTCAGTCTGAAAGTAACAATTCTCAGAAAGCGTTAACACGTTCCATATGGAGACAGTGCCCATGATCACGCATCCTTTGACAATACCACCTTGGATATAAAGTGATTGGCAACTGGCTCTTGTCCGTCTCAGAAGTCTCAATTCTGTCGTTTCATCAACCTCAATTTAATGCAGCGCTGCTTTTTATGCAGCTGAATTTTCAGGACCATACTTATTATATTTTAGCAGGATTTACTTGTAGTACCTTTAGAAAATATTCTCATTAATTCTTTTTTTTTTTGAGACGGAGTCTCGCTCTGTTGCCCGGGCTGGAGTGCAATGGCACAATCCCGGCTCACTGCGACCTCTACTACCTGGGTTCAAGCAGTTCTCCTCCCTCAGCCTCCCAAGTAGCTGGGACTACAGGCACGCACAACCACGCCCAGCTGATTTTTGTATTTTTAATACAGACTGGGTTTCACCATGTTGGCCAGGCTGGTCTCAAACTCCTGAGCTCAGGTGATCCGCCTACCTTGGCCTTCCAAAGTGCTGGGATTACAGGCATGAGCCACCACGCCTGGCCTAATTCTTTTATTATGAATTTTCTAGCATAAAACATAAGCCTAGTATAATTCCTTTTGGAAATCCATATAAGAATGAAAATTAAAAAACAAAATCCATTATTCTATTACCTAGAATAAAAGTGTTAAATTTTGGTTTTATACACATGTGAGCATACTTACACAAACAGTTATATAGATGCATTTTTGGCAACAAATAGTATTAGGATGTACATGCTGTATACTTTTCACTGAATATTATGAACAATTTCCTCTGTCATTAAATATTCCAAAATTGCTTTTTTAATATATAGCTGTACCATAATTTATGCAGAACCTCTATTTTAGTTTTTTAATTTTTAATTTTTAAATTTAATTTAATTTTCATTTTAAGTTCCAGGATACATGTGCAGGATGTGCAGGTTTGTTAGATAGGTAAACATGTGCCATGGTGGTTTGCTGCACCTATCAGCCCATCACCTAGGCATTAAGCCCCACACACATTAGCTATTTTTCCTGACACTCTCCCTTCTACCACCACCCCCCCCAACAGGCTCCAGTGTGTGTTGTTCCCCTCCCTGTGTCAATGTGCTCTCATTGTGGAACCTCTATTTTATACGTCTAGTTTTTGTTTGGTTTTGTTTTGTTTTTTTGAGACTGAGTCTTGTTCTGTCGCTAGGCTGGAGTTCAGTGGCGCAATCTCGGCTCACTGCAACCTCCGCCTCCCAGGTTCAGACGATTCTGCTGCCTCAGCCTCCTGAGTAGCTGGGACTACAGTCACGTGCCACCACGACCAGCTAATTTTTGTATTTTCAGTAGGGACAGGGTTTCACCGTGCTGGCCAGGATGGTCTTGATCTCTTGACCTCGTTATCCACCCGCCTCGGACTTATGTGTCTAGTTTTTTCCCAATATTTCTGCAGTCCAGGCCTTCAGTGTGCTCCATTATAGCCATACATTCACTGCAAGGTTACATTCTTAACAATAAATTCTTAGGACCAGAAATATGTATTCAAAAAGAAAATTTGGAAGCTTTTGACATGTTTTGACAAACTACCTTCTTGTTATGTTGTCTGAATTTACCCTTCCAATAGTACTTTGTGAGTTTATGCCATCATTCCACAACCTTGGCAAAATCGGGGGTTTCTTGCCCAAAGTATTATTTTATATATATTTAAAATTTTATTTTTGATGTGACAATACATAATATGGTTCAAATATCAAAGGAACCACTGGGTATACAGGAGAAAGTTTCTCCTGCCCGTGTATACCATCCCCCTCTGGGACAAACAAATATTCAGTTCCTTGTACAACCTCCTAGAATAATTTCTGCACTCATAAGTACAGTAGTCTAAACACACTGCTCTGAACCTGATATTTTCCACTTATCTAAGATATAGTCCACTTATCTACAGATCTTGAACACAGAGAGCTTCTTCATTCTTTTTTATAGAAGTATACTTTTCTATTGTTAAATGTCATATACTTAACCAGTCCCCTTTTCATTGGTTAAGGCATTTAGGTTGCCTTTAACCTATTGCCATTCATACACTGTAGCTGTGAATTACCTTGTAAATATATCACTTTGTCCATGGACAAGTGTGTGTGTGTGTGTGTGTGTGTGTGTGTGCGCCTGTGTACATGCGCATGTGTCTATGTTGAATTTCTGAGTTACTAGGTTCAAGGATTTTTTAAATGTTTTTGTTCATTTTATCAAAAAGGGAATGAGGGAGAGAAAGAAAGAAGGAGACAGAAGAGAAAACATTAGAAAATTTAGTGAGTCTGGTGGTATTAAATGGTGGGAAATGTCACATATTTTTCCTAAATTGCACAGTTCTGAAGTTTCTGGTTTTCTTTCACTATTCTCTCTTGTCTGTTTAACTGTTTGGAAATTTCAAAAGATTAGGGGCAAGAAAAGGCATGGGTGCTAACAAACAAATAGCAGAGCTGCCTCCAATCCTACAAGAGCTGTTTTACCATCAGCTGAATTCTGATAAGAAAGAGCAAAGGCCTCAGAACAGAGAGAGCTAAGCCTTTAAGCCCTGGACGTGAGGTTACACACTTCATATCTTCAGAAATGTGAAATGAAAATATGTTTAGAGATGGAAAATTATTTTCCAAAGATAAGATCAACCACAACATAAAGGATCAAAATTTCAAAACCTCAGTTACTTGCTTTTATTTGACAGTGATTTTTCTTTTTCTGGAAAAAGTTGATTTGATTTACGTTAAATAAATCCTAAAAACAACATGCAAAGTGCACAAATCATAATTGTATAGCTTAATGACTTTTCACTAAGTGAACACATACATGCAACCACCACTCCAATCAAGTAACAGAACATGACCAGCATCCCATTAGCTTCCATTATTCCCTCCCAAACAACTACCCCTGCAAAGTAACCACTTTCTATCACTATCAATTAATTCTGTCTGTTTTATAACATTACATAAAGGGAAAATGTAGGATGTATTTTTCTGTTTGATTTCTTTTGCTCAACATTATACAGAATTCATTCATGATTTTATTTTTCTCTTTCTTTTGTGTGGCTGCGTTCATTCCACAAATACTTACTGAGTAGGTACTATATGCCAGGTGCTATGCTAGCCACTGGAGATACAATGCCAATGATACAGATAAGGTCCTTGCTCATTTAGAACTTACACATGCGGAGATTGTCTTCCCACTCTGAAAATGAATACTTGAGAATTTAAAAGTCATTGCTTTCCAGGGAGACAACTGAGGTTTCTCAATACAGGTAGCTCCAAGGTATTCATCTTTCTAAAAAGTCAAAAGTATATTCAGACTAAAGTCAGCTTCAGTGAATTTCTTTATCTTTACTTACAGAATCTTCCAGCATCATTTACCTGCTGTATAAAGGCAGAGGAATGCAACATATAAATCTCGGTTACATTTTCAGAGCCGCATTCAGTGCAGCCCCCTGACTAAATAACTGTAATATGTCTGCCAGTCAAGACTCTGGGGAAAGGATGATGTCTGTATCTTTGAAATGCTATGTTAAGCACACTTTTTTTTTGCAGACAGATTCACAGAAGAGTAATGGCTAAGCAATGTTTTCATTTTTTCTTCTTTCTTTAAATTATAGTTTTTGCCCTATTTCGGTTTAGGAAAAGGATTGGGAGATACATTCTTTCTGGTCATAGAAGACTTTGAATTAACCCAGAAATCAGAAGGGGATATAGGTTGCATTATTTCAGAAGCCCAAACAAAATCAAAAATTCTAGTGTATACGTACATTAACTTTAGAGTTGATAGGTGTTATTGACATTTGTAAGCAATGTTTAAAAGTTTAAATTAGTACAACATTGAGGTAGTTCAATATGTGCATTAATCCTAAAGGCTTAACAATTTTTTTTTTTTTTTTTTTTTTTTGAGACGGAGTCTCACTCTGTCGCCCAGGCTGGAGTGCAGTGGCGCGATCTCCGCTCACTGCAAGCTCCGCCTCCCGGGTTCACGCCATTCTCCTGCCTCAGCCTCCCGAGTAGCTGGGATTACAGGCGCCCACCACCACGCCCGGCTATTTTTTGTATTTTTAGTAGAGACAGGGTTTCACCGTGTTAGCCAGGATGGTCTCGATTTCCTGACCTCGTGATCCACCCGCCTCGGCCTCCCAAAGTGCTGGGATTACAGGCATGAGCCATCACGCCCGGCCAAGGCTTAACAATTTTAAGAGCATTACCAAAAAATCTAAAATGCTTTTACCTATCCTCCACAAACTTGTCCCCTCTTCCATTCACCAGATAAGAATTGGGAGTACATCCTTCTAGACCTTTTTTATATCTTTATACACAAACACATACACGTGTAAGTTGTTTTTCCTATAAACGATATACATATCATAGTGCAACTTGGTTTTTTTCCCATTGACAATATTTTTTGAGATCTTGAAAGTTGATGTCTACCTGGTTCACTCTCTTTTGAACTGCTGTATAGTGTTCCACTATATGAGCATGCCATTTTATATAATGTAGCCATTCTTTGAGGACAGGTAGGCTCCAGATTTTCACTCTTACAAGCAATGCTATGAACATCCTTGACATGAGTCCTTGAGCATATGAGAAAGTATCCCTCTAGGACACACATCAAGAAGTGGACTGATTATGCCATCACTTCTTTAGAAGAGTGTCTTGGCCCTTAACACTAAGGAAGCTCTTGAAGGCTGCATAGGTCTTATTTGTATCTGTGTCACCAGAACCCAGTGTAGATAGGTGGGAGTTAATGACTGCCTTCCATGACACCAGAGTATAGGTCCCGGGTTTCCCAATATCTCTCCACTTCTCAATCTCTTGGTTGGTTCCTTTTTTGCCTACTAGTCATTTAGAAGGCAGACATCCTAAAGCCTTTGTTCTTGGCCTTCTCTCATTTCTCTGGCATCTTTCCCTAGGTCCGAAGCTCTCAGCTCAAGCTGCATATCAGACTTAATGAGAGAGCTTCTGAATATTACTAGTGCCCAGGCCCAGTCTCCAGAGGTTCTTACTTAGCTGGTCTGCAGTGGAGTGGGTCCCACATAATCACATTTTTTTCCCTCAAGACTCTCCGTGTTATATTAATGTGAGGCTAGAATGGAGAATCATTGCCCTAGGCTGATGGTTCTCCTAGTGGGGCCCCCAATCAGCAGTATCCATATCCCCTCAGAATTGTTAGAATTGCAGACTCTTGGACCCTACTCCAGACCAACTGAATCAGATATCTGGAGGATAGGGCTGTACAACCTATGTTATAACAAGCCCATCAGATAATTCTGATGCATGCCAAATAAAGTTTGAGAACCACTGCCTAGGGTGATCTGATGCAGTCCCCCTGACTTTGTAACCATGCAGAAAACTCCTTTTTTCTCACCTCCAACCTAGACTCCTCTCCTGGACACCAACTGCCTCACTGACATTCTACTGCAATGTCTCTCCAGTATCTCCACCCTATTCCCACCTTATCAAACTTTTTTTTTCCTCAGTCTTCTCCAACCCAGTGAATGGCACCATCCTCCAAGTTGCTGGAAGCAGAAACTTGGAGTTCATTTTTAAGATATTTAAAAATAGATAATGCATTTAGGAAGCTTAAAACCAAGAAAGTACAAAAAGGTGAACAATGGCAGTCTCCCTCCTACCCTTATCCCCTGCTATGGACTGAATTGTGTTTCCCACAGAATTCATATGTTGGAATAAATTCTAACCCCCTAACTCCCAACGTGACTGCATGTGGAGATAGGGCCTTTAAGGAGGTAATGAGATTAAACTAGATCATAAGAGTGGGGCCAGAATCCAATATTAGTGTCCTTATAAGAAGATGAAGAGCTAGAGAGGAAAGGCCATATGAGGGCACACAAAAAGGTGTCTGTCTGCAAGCCAAAGAGAGAGGCCTCAGAAGAAATCAACTCTGCCAGCCCTTTGATAGTAGACTTGGCCTCCAGAACTGTGAGAAAATAAATTTCTGTTGCTTAAGCCACTTAGTCAGTGATATTTATTTTGTTATGGTAGCCTGTGATGGTTAATTTTAATGTGTCAACTTGACTGGGCCACAGGGTGCCCAGATATTTGCTCAAACATTGTCATGGGTGTTTCTGTGAGAATATTTTTGGATGAAATTAACATTTAAATAAGTAGATTGAATAAATCAGATTGCACTCCTTAATGTGGATGAGCCTCACCTAATGAGGACTGAATAGAACAAAAAGGCTGAGCCTTCTGCAAGTAAGAGAATTATTCCCACCTGACAGCTTTCAAACTGAAACATTGGCTTTTTTATACCTTGGGACTCAACTGAAACATCATTTCTTCCTGGGTCTCCAGCCTGCCATCCTTCAGATGGGAACTACATCTTTAGCTCTCCTGGATCTCAGGCCTTTAGATCCAAAATGGTGCTACACAATCAGCTCTGCTGAGTCTCTAGCTTGCCAATTCACCCAGCAGGTTTAGGGACTTTCCATCCTTCCTAATCATGTGAGTCAATTGCTTATAATAAATCATATATACACACATACACATACATACACATATAAGTGTGTATATATATATGTGTGTATGTGTGTACACACATACATTCTGTTGGCTCTGTTTCTTTGGAGAACCCTGACTAATCCATAATGTACAACCTTAGCAAATTAATGCATACCCCATCTTCCCAATTCCCCATCATCCGCACACAGTAACCACTATCCTTAGTTTCTTACACATTCTTTCAGAGTTTCTTTAGAATATATACACAAATAAAAGTATGTAATACTATTTTCTCCAGTTTTTACATATATATACATGCTTTTTGCAGATGCATTATATTTCATTGTCTGCAAATATCTTTATTTGTTAAATCAGTCTGCTATAGCTTAGGTTTTCATTGTTTTTGACATTAGAAATGATACTGCAGTGAGGAAGCTTGGGCATGCCATTTTCCACACATGCAAATATATCTGATATATAAAATGTAGGCTGCTGGGTCAAAGGGTATCTGATTTTGCAGTTTTGATAAATGTCAAATTGCCTCCTTAGAAGTTATATCAACTTACTCACTCAACAATGCGTAAGAGTTCCCCCAAAGCCTCAGTAATTGACTGTGTTTATCAAACTTTATAGTTTGCCTATCTGATTACTGAAAAGCTCACATTGGTATAGTTTTATGAGCACCTTTTCACAAATTTGTACTGTTTGTATTTCCTTTCTTGTGAGCTATCAATTGGTATCTCTTGTAGGTTCTTATTGTATATCGAAGGAAAAATCTCTCTTTGTGCTATGAGATCAAAATATTTTTTCCTCAGCTTGTCATTTAACTTTCAATTTTGATTATGATGTGCTATGGTTTGAATGCATCCATCAAAAAGCATATGTTGGAAACTTAATTCGTAATGCAAAAGCACCGGGAGATGGGGCCTAATGAGAGGGGATTAGGTCATGAGGACAGGGAGAATCAATTAATGCTGTTATCAAGGGAGTGGGTTCATTATAAAAGGGAGCAGCTTAATCTCCCTTCTCTTTCTTGGTCTCTCTTTCCCTCTCTTGCCCTTCTGCCATGTGATGACACAGCAAGAAGGCCCTCTCAAGATGCCAGCACCTTAATATTGGACTTACCAGTCTCCAGAACTATAAGCCAATAAATTCCCGTTCACTATACATTACCCAGTCTGTGGTATTCTATTACAGCAACACAAAATGGGCCAAGACATAATGTTTCTTATCATGCAGAATTTGTTTGTTTTATAATACAGTTAAATATTTCATTTTTTTTCTTTTATGGCTTGTGGATTTTGAGTCATAGTTAGAAGGCCTTCTTTATGCCACAGATATAATTATTCCTTCCTATTTCCTTCTAGATCAGTTTTGGTTTAATTTTTTACATTTATTTATTGATCCATTTGATATGGATCAAGTGTGTACTTAAAGTATGAAGTATAGATTCAACTTTATGATTATTTGTGTGAGTGTGTGTTTTATCAGATGGCTACCAAGTCATTTCTGGCAGTGTATATTGGGTAGCCTAGACTTTCCCAATCAGTTTGAGAAGCCATCTCTATCAGAAACTAAATTCTCACAGTTACATCTCTTTCTGGATTTTCTACTTTCTCCCATTGAGTTTTCTGTCCATTTACAATCCAGTATCACCCTATTTATTTATTGTAGCTTTAAATTCTCTATTAATATCTGGCCTTAATACTAGATTTTCCATATTGCTCTTCATTTTCAAAGTTTTTTGAGATGTTTTTGTTTGTTTATCTTCCCAAATAAAATTTTGGATTAATTAGTCTCAAACAAAACGAAATAACAGAAATAAGTTATTGGCATTTTTATTTCTAGTCGTTTTATAAACTATCTTAGAAAGAACAGGCATCTTTGTGATATCCAGTCATCCTAAGAATATGGTGTCTTTCAATTTACTCACATCTCCTTTGAGGTCTTCATTAGCGTTGTAAAACATAATTCATATAGGCCATGCAGGTTTCTTTTCATTTCTATTCCCAGTGATTTTGTTGCTGTTGTTTATGGAAATTTTATTATTTTATATTCTTTAGCTGGGTGTTATTTGTATATAGGAGAGAGCAATATCTGCATATAATTTTGGAACTCATTCTTGATACTCCCTTACTTTCATCCCCATCATAACATCCTTCATCTTGTCCTATTAATCCTACCTTTAAAATACACTTTTCATGTATCCAATTCTTGCCACCCCTACTAACAAATACCACCCTAAGTTCAAGCCACTTCGATTTCTCATCTGGATAGCAGAATAGCCTCCTCGACTCTGTTCTCCACACAGCAGCCAGAGTGATCTTTTAAAAATAAGAAAAAGGGCATCTTGCCATACCCCTGCCTAAAGTATTTCCATGGCACTCCTTCTACTCTAAATAAAATCAGATTCCTTACCTTAAAGGCCCTATATCAGCTGGCTCCTGGCTCTCTCTCAATTCCATTCTTTTGTCTGTTTCTTTATTTTGTAAATTTAAAAACTTTTTTTAATTTTTAATTTTTATGGTTACATAACAGTTGTAAATACTTATGGGGTACATGTGATGTTTTGAGACAGGCATACACTGTAACAATTAAATCATGGTAATTGGAATAGTTATCACCTCAAACATTTATCATTTCTTTGTGTTAGGAACATTCCAATTCCACTCGTTCGGTTATTTTGAAGTATACCCCAACCCCATTCTAAATCATCTCCTCCACATTCATAGAACCCTAGGTGCAAGGGCTTCTTGGGTTCTGAAAAACTCCACCTTCTTTCCTAGCTCAGACCTGGCCCTGCTGTTCTCTCCGCCGGGAATATTTTTCCTGCTATTCTTTTAGGGCCAGGCTGCTTCTTATTCTCCTTCTTATTCTCTGGGTTGCAATTTGTTTATCACTTCTCAAAGAGGTTTTCTCTGTTCATCTGATCTACACTATCTCTCTTTTCATTTCTTTTACAATACTTAGCAAAATATTTAATTATATACTTGTTCATGTATTAGCTTATTTTCTGCTTCTCTTCCCCACTAGCTGTGAACACCTCTGCTATCTGCAAAGTGCATAGCAGGTGGTAGGTGTTTGAATAATGTATTTATTGAAAGAAGAAACAAATGTCTTTCTTGTTTACTAGTCAAGGGCTGGGAAAGCTTATATATTTTTTCCTGTTATTCAGCTATTATTCTCCATTCATGTCTTAAATCCAGGGTTACTGTATATCCAATACTTGTATTTCTAAGTCACAAATTTCCCTCAAAAGCCTGACTCAACCATCATAAATCTCTTCCTTGTATTTGTTCTCATATATGCAAAATATATAAAGTTATTTTCAAGTAATGAAACACGTTGAATATTACAGAAAAAGCTAGGCCTATATATAACTTATGAGAAAAGTTTTCCCTAAGAGTGGTGATACTATCATATATATTTTTTATATATCATCTGTATATTTACAAAGAAAAACATAGTTTTTCTCATTAAAAATATACTATATTCTTGTTGTAAAAATAATCAAACAATATAAAAATTTACACCACTGAAATGTAGAAAGTATAAAATATCTCCAAAATTCTTACTCCAGAGAGAACCACTGGTGACAGGTGAATGCATATCCACCTTTCTAGACATTTTTTCTCTGTATATCATATTTTAAGCACAGGCTGAGATTTTGTTGTTGCTATTTTATTTCATTTTTACTACAGGAGGACCCAACTAGACTAACAACACTATGAGACTTGCTTGCTGAATAATACATTTTGGACATATTTATATGCTAAACATATGGTTCTTCCTTCCTTTTTTTTTTTTGGTTTTTTTTGTTTGTTTGTTTAACAAGTGCCTGATGTTTCATTTATTTACTGTCTCTGGATGGTTCCTTTCCCTTTTCACCTGGTCAGTGTGGAGGAGAGGGTCTCAAATTTTGTCAGGTTTCTTTCTTTCTTTTTTTTTTTTTGAGACCTCTGCCACTCCTTGATGCAGGGACCAAAGTCACCAGTCAGAGAACAAGTCATTTCTCTACCTCAGCCACCATTTTGTTCTAAAAGGTAACATAGAACAAATGTTAAGTTTTCCAAAGTCCAGATTTATGATCAGAGTTAATGAGCTGAATAATCAGCTGTAAGAAACACTGATTAAAAACATTTACATGAGTTAATTTGTGTTACTGACTTTAACTAGAATGTAGGCACCCTCACCACCATGGTGAGGGTGCCTAAAAGAAAACCATACTTCCAAACTCTCGCTTTAGTAACTGTACCGCTTACAAAGAGCCCAACAGTAGCTGAAGTTTATTACCGTTATGTTGCTGTGAATGCCACCAATATATACTGTCAGACCTGTTTTAAGTGAAAAAAACAACTGCAAAACCAATTTTTTTTCTAACATCTGATAGGGACTTGATGAAGCGCTAATTGCTAGGTTTACATTTCAGGAAACAACTTATTTTATGTTATGGATGCTAATTAATCCAAAGGCAGTACATGGCAAATACAGTATTTACAACTAGCATTGATTTGATGCCCCAAAACCTCATTACCAGGTCGAGTTGTCACATGTAACACATCTACATTTTTGTACATTTCAAATGTATGCACATTAGTTTGGATAATGAAGGTATTATTTCCTGCTCCCAGCCCCTTGCCATTGTGTTCCGTAGTCACAGTAGTTGAGATTATTTTGAAAAGTTTTCTGAAAATCTTTGTAGTGGGCCCCCAAATTAGCTCATCATGGGGAATTCAAATCCTACACCACTTTTGCAACTACAAGACAGGCCTCTTTGCCATATGCTATTTTTAGAGCAGGGCCCACAGCACAGCCTGAACAATACAAAGCCTTGGGCTGAGCTGAGGGCAATGGGAGTTTGTGAGAATGGTTGTGGCAATGAGACCAATGAAGAAGAATAGTGCTCCCAAGGGCCAGTCTAATTGTTAGGCGAATGAGTGGTTTGGGATGCTGGGAAGACATTCTCCTCAACTCCAGTTGTCCTGATATCCAGAATCCCACATCTGTGAATGACTCCCTAAACCATACCCCCTTTTGGCCTCCTGGTCCCCAACTTTCCTGATACCTGAATTTCTACTACTGTCTGAATTTCCACTCTTTGAGACTACATCCCTAAGCATGACAATTTATCCTATATTAAGCTTGATAAAACATAAATACATATGAGAGTCAGTGTCATGTAGCAATTTAAGAGGGCAGGCTCTGAAATCCAACAGTCTAGCACTCAACTCCCACTCAGCTGCATATTGGCTGTGCAATCTCAGGCAAGTTACTTATCTTCTCTGTGCCTTCATTTCCTCCAGAAAGTAGGACTAATGACATTACCTGTTTCAGGGGGTTGTCAGGGGGACTGAATATGGTATTATCCACTGTTCCTGAAAGTAAGCATTAAGATAAATACCATTAGGACAGACTTATTAAGCATCATCTGGCAGAAGTGCTTACTTTTGAAAATTACTTTTTTGCATGTGTAAAAATTATTTGTCGTGTAAAAATCTTTTTTGTTGTTTTTTAATATTCAGAGGGAAAATTATGTTTTGGCTATTTGAAAAATTCTGCCAGAAAAAAAAGCCCAGTACTTGAGAAAATGCTAAATTAAATCTATATAAACTACTAATCCAAGCAGACTGTAGGGAGTAAATCTGTTTAAAACATTAAACATTTTATAGAGGGATGAAGGGCTAACAGTAAAGATGAGTATGAAAAAATACATACCCATTTGCACACAAATGGCTGTTTTTGTTTTTTTTCTTTTCTAGGGGAGAAAGGCCCATAAATTGGTTATGGAGTGGGGTTGTTGGGAGGTTAACTGAGAAAGGAAAGCTAGTCTGCTAGCGGCATTCTGGGTCAGGAGTCAGGAACCACTCTTCCTTGACTAGTGGGTGGGTTCACATAAGCCCGCTGATTTGAACATTCTTACTTCCTGTATGCCAGGCACTAAGCCAACACTTTCATTGATCAAGTCATTTTCATAACATCCCCATGAGGCAGGAAACCATTATTACCTTCTCTTTAGGACATGCAAAGGATACCAAAACTGCCCACAGCATAGGTGTAACTCTTACTTGCTGTGCTGAGCAATTAAGGGAGGCCCTGTGCCTTGTTACTCATGATCCTGAAGTACCCACTGGGGAAAGCCTAGCTCTGGAAATGTCTCATTCCAGAAAAAAGGAATCATGATGATTCTGATTAAAGCAGGACTTGCCTCCTAAGAGTAATAATAATACAGTAAGAAACAGAAATTACTTCAATCATTCCTGGTGTGTGTGTGTGTGTGTGTGTGTGTGTGTGTGTGTGTGTAAAAGAATGGCTTTTCTAAATTAAAAACAAAAAACCTGGCTCTGAAAACTAGAACCAAATTAGCGGCAACAGTAAGCTCATTTAAGGCATATTTGTGAAGTGCCTACTATGTAACCATGGAGAAAATAGATTTGTCCTTTGCCCTTGTGTACCTTAAAGACTAACAAAGGACACCAAAACACAACAACACATGTGAACCAAACTAGGAAAGGGAAAATTCTGGACTCAGGGAGCATAAAGCACTCTGGCATGACTCAAAATACTCCTAGAGTTATCAGATTCCCTGCTAGTTAAAGATGCCATATATTTAACAATTGTCTACATCAAATGTGCACTTTTAGAGAATAATAAAATTGTATTTGCACACATTGTGTTGCTAATTTGGCTGCAGTTTGGAAGTAGTTTGGATCAAAGCTAGAAGCCTAGCACTTCTGAATTCCATTTGTAGTTATGATGTTGAACCCCAGGTGTGAAGCTCTCATTTCAAGGATAGTAGAGGGAGGAGAAAAAGGATTTGAAGCCCTAAGAATACAGTCAAAGGAAAGATTAGTGGGATGCATATGGAGTTTTAAAGCCTGAGCAATAATGTGAGTATGGTCTTCTAGAATGACAAGTCAACAAGGAGCTCCTGCTGAGTGAACAGGCTGAAGATCGGATCACCTTCGTAGAACTGCTATAAGCTGGTCATGAGCTATACAGAGCCACCTCCAAAGTGGAACTATGACTTTCAGAGTAGGGTCGAGAAAAGCTAGTTAGAACTTTAGATTTATCATTAGAAGAAAAAATGATGTTCTTACAGATGGTATTCATCAGGCCAAATATAAATGCTGAATGATGAAGATCAATTAGGCGAAAGTCTTTATGTTACTAGGCTGCTCTGATTAATGGAGATCACAAGCTTTGGAGGTAACTGGACCCCAGTGTAAATCCCAACTGCACATTCTGACTCCATAATGCCAGGCAAAGTCACTTAATTTTGCTGGGTCTTATTTTCATTGTAAGTAAAATGAGAAGGGTAAAACCCAGATGGCAGGATAGCTATGAGGATTGAATAATTAGCACAAAGAACTCAATGAAGGGAATCTACTGTTATTATCAATAATGATACAAACTACTTTCTCTACACTACCTGTTGCTTGAAGTCAGTAGTTGGAAGACTTTTAAAAAATACACTAAGGTCATTCACTCACAGGGCAAACAAAGACAACACAGTTTCTACCCGCTGCAGTCCGCAAATAGGAAACCGGATCAGAGAGGACATAGTACACATGGTCTGGTACATAGTAAGTACTCACGAAAAGATTCTCATTATTACTATTCAGACAAAAGATTGGAACCCAAATTATTTAGTTAGCACAATTGTCCTTTTCATTTCTTGTCATGTAAAACACATCTCCCTAAGATTCTTTAGGCCCAAGGTCACAGAGCTCAGCCAGCACCAGGTCCCAGCTTGGTGATTCACTCACCAGAATGCAGTGCTACCAAGTACCAGGGGCTTATCTGTTCCCCAAATCACCTGACGCTGCTGACCACTCAGGAAACTATTCACTTGAATTCTGGCTCCTGGGCCCTCCCTACCATTTGGGTGTGGGTTTCCCCTTTCTGTGGAAATTGATGGCTTTGCTTCAAGTCTCCTTCCTGCTGTTTCCAGTGGCATTAGGCAAACAGAGTCATTTGTGATGTCATCACTGTCATTTCCATTGGCCGGATTATCTCTCCCTAGTGACTAATATCATTCATCACTCCTCTGGGATCTAATTTTCATGACGAATCAGCCAATGAATACTTCCACTTAACCTACAATACCATTCAATTCCAGTAAAGTCCCAAGAAGAAAGCGGGCTAAAAACTGTCCCTCCTTTAACTCCAGGTGACCTTGAAAAGGTTTGCTTCTTTCAGAGCAAATTTTTATGAGGGGCCAATTTATTTTATTTCATTTTATTATTTCTTTTCTCTTTTTTTGTAGAGACAAGGGGTTGCTATGTTGCCAAGGCTGGTCTTGAACCGCTGAACTGACCTCATGCAATCCTCCCACCTCAACCTTCCAAAGTGCTAGGATTACAGGCGTGAGCCACCATGCCTAGTCTTAATAAATACTTATTGACTACCTACTATGTGCCAGATCTCTTCTAACTGCTGAGGGAAAAGCTGTGAAATATCAATGAAATCGCTGACATGATTTTCATTAAATACTTTGCATGAGAAGAATAAGAGAGAGCTAAAGAAAAGTTATACATAGAATAAAAGCTTGAGGCAATTCTCTGAATGATTCTAGCCATTTTCCCACAAAGCAACCCTCCAAAAATCTAGCAATGCTTCTGATTAATCAGTTATTCATGACATATGATAATAGTTATGAACTTGGATTGAACGACTGAAATGGAGTTTGAATCGTGTCTCTCACTTACTGGATTGAGGGGGGTCAAATTATTTCACTTATTCAGATCTCGGTATCCTTATTGGTAAAATGAGATTACTGACACTGACTTCCTGAAAGAGCTGTTTTGAGAATTAAATTAAATGCTATATGTTACCCCATGGTAAGTACTGAATAAGAGTACTTATTTAGACAAAGAGTAATTATTCAGACAAAAGATTTTTGCCTGACTTGCTTAGTTAGCTCAACTGTCTTTTTCATGTCTCACGATTTAAAAGACATTTTCCTAAGATTCTTTAAGACTTTTTTACAGATGGAAATGCAGAAGCCAGCTAATACACTGAAGAAAAGATGGGTAGACTCACTAAGGATGAGAAATTCATAAACCTAGGTTCTTGGTCACCTCAGGAGTTCACCAAGAGATATTTTGTATCTTTCTGGCCTATCAGCTCTTGTGGATCAATTTTTTAAAACTGTAGACAAAGTTCATTCTTCAAGCAAAGTCCTAGAAAGAAAGCAAAGGAGAGAGAGTACACAAAGGAGGCTTCTGTCCCTACATATCGTAATTTCTATACCATTAGTTAACTTCTCTTTGTCAGGAAGGATTTGAACTGAAAGAGAAAAAAAGATTTAATGGGAAATACTGGAAAGTGCTATATTTTTGAGTAATTTTACAATGGAAGTACTGGAATGTTTTCCACAGGAATCAGCCAATAGATTGATTTCTTGATATTTTTCTGTTTCTTACTAAATTTTCAGCAACTCCCAGACACTGTGATTGTGGGGAATGTTGTTATAATAAAAAGAAAGATTGTATATTAGAAGAAACGTATTTTAGTGAATTAATTTGGAGGTTCAAGGTTTAAATGCCATTCTCTAAAAATCTCTAATTGTGCACAATACAGGTGTTATTTTTCCATCCTTACATTTTATATACCCATTATGAAATTCCAGTAATAAGACGATGGTAACATTATCAATTTGGGTTAACAATTATTTAGCAAATTCGTCTTGCCAAGTCATTTTTACCCTTCACCAGAAGAAATATATGTATTAGTATCTCAAGAATAGTTGACATTGCTAGCATATTGCGATTTGGTTCCTGGTGTTGGCAATCTTTGGTATTTCTAGTCCTGAGTGCTAACCTACCACGCAACAGAACCTCAACCCCCGTTCTAGGATACTTGGGCAAATATATATTTATTAGTCATATATTTATATATTTTTAACGATATTGTCGTGTCTTTCCTCTTGAAATTATCTTGAAATTCTATCTTCCTGAGGGCTGGTTAAAGAAAAGGCGCCACTGAACCACCCAAGATTGAACAATTCACACACACACACACACACACACACACACACACACACGAAGGTGTAGCTTGAAGCGCCTGCTTTCAGTCTTTCCCAGTCTTTCCAAGCATCTCTCAGGCTGAAAGCAAGCGGAAGTGATTGAGAAATCCCTCCAGGGACTGGTGCTTCCCACAGGGATCTACAACTTTACACTCCATCCCCCCTTCCCCTCCCATCTCTAAACCCCCGGGTGGTGAGGGGCGCCAGAGTCCCCGCCCCTTCTTGCTGCCAAAATTTGTTCTTAACCTTTTTTGGGGCAGGGGACCTACAGAATGCTATGGACCCTCCATGAATGGTGACAGAGGTTGGTGGAAAGCACAGCTTAAATATTTTGCGAAATTTTCAAGAGACCACGTATTAGAAACACACTCCGACCTGCAGGATTAAGAACCCCATTTCTAAAACTCTTGACTTGGGGCGATTAAATCGAGAGCGGAGCTCAGGTGCCAAATCTCCTCCCGAATGAAAAAGTGTAGGAAGGGAAGGCGCTCCGGCGCTGGGCCACTTTCACTTGTAAGAAACCAAAAGAAGGGGACTGGTGGCAAGAGATGGGGACGGAAGAGAAAGGAAAGGAAAAGGAGAAATGTGAGAAACAGACAGGGACATGGTGGGGCGGGGAGAAGACAGACATCACAGGGGAAAATGGGGAGAAGGGACAGAGTCCGAGAGGCACAGCAGCAGAGAGACAAGGGGGAGGAGGAAAAAGAGACTCGGAAGGGAGGAGAGAGAGGAGAGGAGAGGAAAAAGACGAGAGGGGAAGTGGCTGCACGCGTGCCAGGAAAGGGAGAGAACTTTCCCTGCTTTCCCTCCCCGGGGCAGGGAATCTCAGAAAACCCCACTTCAGCGAGGTGGCGGGGACCAGGAACAGCTGCCCCGGCGCTGGTGACGCCTCTGGCCTCCGCCTCTTGCAGCCGGCAGGGCCTCCGGCTGCGAGTCCCGCACGGGCCGGCCGAGGAGGGGACATGGTCTGGAAGGAGGCGGTCCCCGTTCGTCTCGCTTTCTCCTCCCCTCTCCTCCTCTTAGAGGCGTGCACCGGGGGCATTTGAGAGGCTGTGGACCCGCGGCCCCCCCGCCTCCGCCCCCCCAGCCCCCCATTCAAGAAGCCGCTCAGCTATCCCGGCCAGCACAGGGCGCCCGGCGCGCCTCGGAGCGCAAGTTCCTCGCCTTCTCCTGCCCGCTCGCTGGGCATTATGCGGCCAAGCAGCCGAGCCCCAGTCCTCCTCCTCCTCCTGCTCCTCCGGCTCCTCCTGCGGCCCGAGCGGCTCAGCTCTCGGCAGGCGGCGGCGTTGCTCAGCCGAGCGCAGACGGGACCCTCGCAGCGAGACCTCAGCGACTCCTAAAGTCAAAAGTTGGCGGCGGGCGCCGGGCTCCTCGCGCTCTCCACGGCCGCTGCCTCGCGTCGCCGCCGCAGCCAAGGAGGGCAGGAGGGAGGGGGGTGGGGGCAGCGGAGGGAGGGGTGGGAAGCACCATGCAGTTTGTATCCTGGGCCACACTGCTAACGCTCCTGGTGCGGGACCTGGCCGAGATGGGGAGCCCAGACGCCGCGGCGGCCGTGCGCAAGGACAGGCTGCACCCGAGGCAAGGTAACCAGGCTCCGGTCCCCGGGACCCCGCCGGCCCCGACGCCGCCTCCCGGTCCTCGCTCCCGGGCAGGGGCACCCCGCAGCGGAGGCTTCTCTCCTTTTCCTAGAAAGAATTATCTCCCGCTTTGCAGCCTCTCCCTTCTTCGGGTCATCCCCAACCAATTGCTAGGGAGGGACACTATGGAAACGAATTTAGGCAACCCCCCCTACCTTGCTGTTGCCAGATATATCCCCATCCCCACTCCCACGCCGCAAACTAAAGTAACTTAGTAATTGGGGGCACCAGATAGCGTCATGTTTTATTTTATTCAGGTTATTTATCAATATCTGAAATCATATATATTTTGACTTGCTAATTGTCTGGCTCGGAATAGTGTATCCTCAGCACCTAGCACAGATCCTGTTACTGGCACATAGTAGGTGCTCAGCAAATATTTGTCCACTGATTAAGGGTGAAGGGATTGACTCGAATGGGCTGGAAAATAAGGTCAGAACAAAGTCCCCACCTTCGTTTTAAATTAAAGCTTAAGGAAAAATGAATTATTGGTTCATATACCTCTGCTTCTGTCCGCAGTGAAATTATTAGAGACCCTGAGCGAATACGAAATCGTGTCTCCCATCCGAGTGAACGCTCTCGGAGAACCCTTTCCCACGAACGTCCACTTCAAAAGAACGCGACGGAGCATTAACTCTGCCACTGACCCCTGGCCTGCCTTCGCCTCCTCCTCTTCCTCCTCTACCTCCTCCCATGCGCATTACCGCCTCTCTGCCTTCGGCCAGCAGTTTCTATTTAATCTCACCGCCAATGCCGGATTTATCGCTCCACTGTTCACTGTCACCCTCCTCGGGACGCCCGGGGTGAACCAGACCAAGTTTTATTCCGAAGAGGAAGCGGAACTCAAGCACTGTTTCTACAAAGGCTATGTCAATACCAACTCCGAGCACACGGCCGTCATCAGCCTCTGCTCAGGAATGGTAAGTGGGCGCGCGCCACCTCCTCTCCCCTTCCGCCTCCTCGCCCGCTTCTAGAAGACTTAATTGCCCTCTAAGCCTAGAGACCCTCACTGTGGCGAGGCTCCGCTCCTCTCCGGCGTTAAATATCAGCTAGAAACTCGTATGGTTTGGGTAGCTAGCTCTGTGCGTGCGCGTACACTGGCGTGGAGCGCACACACCCGCCCCCAGGGGCTTCTGGATGTTTCAGAGCTTTCTGGAGTTTGGACTCGGTTCAGCGGCGCGTTGCCCAACGCTGCGAGGCGGCCTGGAAGTCAGTTTCCAAACTCGGAGAAAGTTACTGGAGTTGCGGTTCCCTGCAGCAAACTTGGCCACCCGGGAGCGGAGCCGCTGAGCGCAGGGCGGACCAGACTCCTTATCGGTGCGCCTTGCATCGGGGATGTGGGGCTGAGGATCCCCTGCCCAAGGCACTGGGAGTTCCTTCAGTGTGTGTTGTGGAGGGCGGTGCGTAATCTAGAGTCCCCGCTTTCTCTCAGGGCCTTTATTCACGCGCCAGGAACCCTGAGGCTGAACTGGATTGACAGGGAGCAGGTCCCGTCCCAGGAACGGAAGGGTGGGCCGAGGGCTCTGGGGGCGGGGGAGAAGGCGGAGCCTACCCCGGACGCTTTGAATTGGGGTGGAACCGAGAGTGGGGGTGCAGCGCAGTCCAACTCTGCACCCTACTGGCGGGGTGGCCGGGAGAAACGGGATAGTGGGAGACAGCCTGGAGAGGCTGTCCGGACGTGATTTCGGTTCTTCTGGGGTTTCTACTGCTCACGGGTTCCAGGGAGTGGAGAGAGGGAGCCTGCGGCGCACGTTTCCCTAGGGACTGAGGCAGGGCGGGGAGGCCGCCTTCTTGCGCTGCCAAATACGCATTTAGCAGGGAATCCACGTTGGTTCCCCGACTCTCTGTCGACCCCCTCATGTGCCCTCCAGTGGATCTTACAAGGCATCTGCCCCCCACTTCTCCACGATATTTGAGGAGTCACTGCGGTACGGTTCTGGCCCGAGCAAGGGTGGTCCTTGACTTTCCCAAGCGACGTGCGTTTCTGCCACGCGCGTGTGACGCAGAAACTTTCCCGGGTCAGTCTCTCCCAGCGCACGGCGCTGTAGGCGCAATGGGGTCGTAGGCACTGTGCCCGGTGATGCCTTTACTCTTCCCGAAGCACCCACAGCCCCTCCCTCCCTTTTCTAAGCGGGGCCTTGGATACTCACCCCCGGACACTGGGCTGCTCCATCAGTGCGCTGTCGTTCGTGGGTCTTAAAGTTCCCAAGCACATCCTTCCTTCTCTGCCTTTCAATGGAAGGATCGGGTGGAGAGCGTGGCAAGCCTGAAGACTGGGAGGGGGTAGTTCTAGCCTGCTGGGATTCAAGGAAAGGGATAAACCCCTTTAGCCCCCAGCAAAGCGCCCGGAGCCGTGGCTCCCGAAATGCGCTGTCGAGATTGTTTGGGGGTGGGCGGAGACGGCAGCTTGGCGAAGTGGGAGGGGGTGCTGCAGTGAGTCATCGCTGCCCCAGGACCTAGGGCAAGAGCTCTGGAATCCTTCTGGTCTTTGAAAGGTTAAGGCTCGGGTAGGCAGAAGTCAGCCGTCTGAGCCCAGAGCCTGGAGTGCCCCTAGATTCCAAGATAGTAACCCCCAATTCCAGGACCGTAGGGATAGGACTGCGTGTGTACGTCAAGTTTGTAAACAGTCTTTACTCCTCCTCTCTCCCCGCCTCCACACCCGCTGAAGCCTAGTGGCCCCAGCAGTTGTATAAATATTTTACTGCGCAGGACCTTCATTTTCATTGGCAGTTTTAGGTGGTAGTGCGCACGTGGTTTCTTTGGGAACTGAGGACTAGGGCTTCAGAAACGACTACCTGGACTGTGATAACCTCATTTATATTGCGTTTAATTCGCAGTCTGCCTCTTTTGGGGAAAAGGGCCCTCATACATCTTAAAGATATGCGTTCTGGTTCTTCGTATCTTCAGCCATTAATCTAGCTCCAAAACCCCTGCCCCTTTGTCTTCCTTCTGGAAGTTATCTCCTCCCAAGACTTCCCCTTACCACTTCTGCAGCAGTGGCATCAAGATGTTGCTAGTTCTCCGCCTAGGCGTCTTCCAGGAAATCTTGAAGAGTCTACCAGAGTCTACCAGATTTTGGAGTGGGCTGTGCCATCCTGCCACCCCTAGTCAGTTGTCAGTTTTTCTGAATTTCATCTGAGATGGGTCGCCCACTTCTCCTGAACATCTCTACCCTAAATCTATCCCGCTTCACTTTTCTCCCCCTCTCTCCTTAGGACTGATGTCTAAGAAATATTACAGTGGGCTTCTTCTCCAGTCTTTCTCCTCGATCGCTAACTCCATTTGGCATTTAAGACTATTTACAGTGCACTCACTCACATCCACATGTCCAGTCTCAGCTCCCAATCTTTCCTCCACAAATCCTGCATTTCAGGCCATAGGTTTTACACTGCTTTCTCTTCACCCCACCCTCAATCCTAGTCTTCATTGCCTTTGTGCCTTGGAATTTACTTGGTCTTCTCACTCATCTTCACATGCTCAAATCCTACCCTTCTTTGGAGGTGTATATAATTTATATCTCTTCTTTCCCAGAAGACCTTTTCATAGTTCCCCATGTTGATGTCATCTCTCCCCCTCCCCCTTCATAGACACTTCTGAGAGTCTCTCTTATGATGCTTAGTATGTTCTCCCTTGTATCAAGGTTCTTGGTACACATGTTCTATCCTTTTCTCCTTGGCAACAGGGTCAGCATCAACTCATTTTTCTCCTACATTGGAGCTTTGTATGTTGTATATACTTAGTATATATGTTTGAATAAATAGTCACCTTAACCAAGAAAAGATAACTCTTAGGCCCACCTTTGTGAATCAACAGTACAATTAATTTTGGCATCACATTGATATGATTTATTGAGCTCTTACTATTAATGTCTGCCTGGCACTACTATAAGTAGTTTACATATGTATTATCTCATCCAAATCCTCCAAGAACCCAATCCTCAGAACAACACATTTTACTGACAAAAAAAAATCTGAGACTTTGAGAGCTGGAGACTTGCTCAAGATCTCACAGCTCGTAAGTGGCAGCGTTGGGATTTCAACCGGGTCTTTCTGATCCATGTGCTTAACCATAGACCAGAGACTGATCCTGTTCTCCTGAAGAGAACCTCAGGGTTCTTTTATAAAAAGGCACGGGACTAAAGTCAGGTTAGACTCAGTGCTGTCCAGCTGCTTCTGTACCATTGAAGGGGAATTTGGGCCCAATCACTTCCTCCTTCTGTGTCTTGGTTTCCCCATTTACCAATCAAAGGTGGCAAATCGTCACCAGCTGAGCTCCCTGGCTCTTTCCCAGGACTCATGTCTCTGATAGGCTTCACATGTTGTGATATGCTCTCTGATTTGTGCTCAGAGAACACCAGAGTTGTGTATTGAACACAGGCAGAGAATAAATTTATTAAATCACTGCTTCTCTGGCAACTAGCTACTCTGTCTCTTAGTCTGACCACACCTGAGCTGCCCTTTTCTTAAACCAGGGGCTCATGAATCATGTGGAGAGATTTTAAAACAAAAAACAAAAACATTCTAGATCCATCCCTAGAAATTCTGAATCTGTGAGTAGGGGGTAATGCCCTAAATCTAATTTAAAAACAAAAACAAAAAACCTTCCCAGGCAATTTTGAAGCTATCTGTTTTGGGGAACCAACGTCTTAGCCTAGTGCTGCTCATACTTTATCATGCGTAAGAATACCCTAGGAGCTCATTAACATTTCAATTCTTGGGCCCTACCCCTAGAGATTTTGATTCAATAGATCAGATTTGGGGTGGAGCACAATTATTTGAATTTCTAATAAGCTCCTGGATGATGCTGATGCGGATGCAGCTGCTGATGTTCAGAGAGTCATTTCTCCTGTGTCAATGGAAGGATGCAAGGCATCAGATTTTTTTTCCAGCATGGGAAATGAGAAAGCGGAGGAGAAGAGTGGAGCTTGATTTCTCCTCTTAAACACCACTCAGCAACTTGGCATGGGGAATTTTTCAGTGTTCTTGTAATTTTTAGTTTGGGTGGTTCAATCTTGAGGTATCATTTATCATTTGTAAAAACTTGGGTATGTGGGGTGAAAAGGAGCAAAAATGACTTGCAAGGTGCTTAGAATGATTAGTAAGAGCAAATTTTATCCTAATGGTTAGAAGCTAACACTGGCAACACCAAAAACCGTTCACGAGTTCTAAGCCTTTGCAAGGTGTCAGGCATTTTGCTAAGCACTTAATTATCATTATCTTATTTAATCTGCACAGTAACTCTTTACATTAAGTATCTTTATCCCCAGCTGACGAACAAGGAAGCTTAAACTCAGAGTGGTTAAGGAACTTGCCCAAGGTGAATGGGTAGGTGCTGGTGCTGAAATTGGAACCTAGGGCAATCTGGCTTCAAAGCCTTGCAGGACATCACTCCCCTATTTTGCAAAGGAAAGGGTTGGTGAGAGGATCATGTGCCAGCGTTACAGGTGGTACCACCTTGAATGCATTGTGGCCAACATATGCTTCTTGAATTTGAATCAATGGGAAGACTTCAATAGGCCAGCTTTTCCTGCTGGAGTGCATACTTGTCCCTAAGTTTCCAGGCTCTCTAAGTTTCCAAGACTCTTTCGACAGCCTGCAGGAATGATTGGAACTTGAGCTCTAAGGAAGTATTTCTTAGAGACAGATTTGGATAGCAGGTACAATCAACTGAAGTCAAATCAAGAATAAGTTACTGATATGACACTTTGGGAGGCTGAGCCAGGCAACATATTGAGCCTGGGCAACATATTGAGACCCCCATCTCTACAAAAAGTAAAAAATTTAGCTGGGCATGATGGCATGCACCTATAATCCCAGCTACTCAGGAGGCTGAGGTGGGGGGTTTGCTTGAGCCCAGGAGTTCAAGGCTGGGTGAGAGAGCAAGACGCTATCTCTAAAATAATAAGAATAGTAAATAATAAATAATTTTTAGAAAATATACTGATATGACAGAGAGTGGAAATAAACCACTTCTCCGCATATGTTGCAGCATTTTCAGTTGAAACAACCCTCCTGAAAAAGAGATTGGGTAAAATGACACCATCTCTACTTGAAAATGTTCTTTTGGTTTTTTTCCTCCCAATGACTGAGTTATTTTAAATCAACCTCCCATCTCTCTTCATTTGCAGCTGGGCACATTCCGGTCTCATGATGGGGATTATTTTATTGAACCACTACAGTCTATGGATGAACAAGAAGATGAAGAGGAACAAAACAAACCCCACATCATTTATAGGCGCAGCGCCCCCCAGAGAGAGCCCTCAACAGGAAGGCATGCATGTGACACCTCAGGTATTTGCTTCTTGCTTAAGCGTAGAGCCCAGCTCTTTGAGATGGGTAAATTGCTATACTACAGAGATGTAGCTCTCTTTCAGTCTACAAAGTGCAACCATATGCATTATTGTTTATTCAGTCCTCAAATGTGGTAGGGATACATACCCCACTGTACAGATGTGGAGACTAAGGAGAGGTTTAGTACCTTGTCTAAGGTGCACAGCTAAGAAGTTATAAAGTCAGGATTTGAACTCAAAGCAGTGACTCCATGCCCTCTATGGGAAGAGCCACCTTTTCTGTTGAAGTTGCTGATTTTTAGGCTTAACCTTGAGTAATATTCAGGTCATGATAGTAGCACCCTCAGTCACCAAATGCATGTATTTTTTTTTTTGGCATCTTCTGTTCATTTGGGTGTTTTTTGTTTGTTTCACCATGTAGGGTTACAGAAATGTCTTATAAATGGAAGTCACGAAAACATATATGTGTTTGTTGAATGTTTCCTAGAAACTTCAGGTTTGCTCATGTTCTGTGACTTAAGGAACTGTAGCAAGGTACCTGTACGTTATGCTGTGAGGTACCAATCAACCAGTCAAATCCTATGTGCCCACTGCTAGTCTCCTTCCATCCTGGCCAGATTCTTTGAGGTTTTGCACTGACATGTTTGGCCATTGTCAAGGATATGTCATTCTGGGCACCCTGGAAAGCTTCTGTCTGTGTTTCTTCATCTGCAGTCTTGTAGCAACACTTCACTGCCTCAGAAGCCTGGTTACTTTCTGCCTGATGATAGGTTATCCTATGAAATAATTCCTCAATTTGGTCCTGCGTCTTAGGATGTTCGTGAAAATACTTAAAAAAAAATTCTTGGACTTCCCTGTCTCTGAAACTTTATCTTTCTTTCTATTCTTTATTTTTAAAATTGCTTCTTCAAATTAAATAGCATCTCAGGGTCTTTCTGGTATCTCCAAACAAGGCCTAAATTCAAGACCACCAGGGAGTTTCCTCAAATGCTCCCCAGAGGATCACTTACTTCATCTTATACCTGTACCAGGTTGTTCACTGGGATAGCATGTGGTGTCCTATTCTCTCCTGGAATTATTATTTCTAAAGTGAATCCTTTAATAAAAGATAACATTGACTATTTATAACCTACAAGTAGCCAAATTTAAGGGTGTAACATTGTAGGTCTTTTGGCTTTATCCCATCCAGTTCTGTGTTCTTACCACCATAACAAGATGGAATATAACTAAAGCATTCTGTCAGACTCTAAAGAGCCAAGGGATATGAGGAGTAGAGGGGCAAGTATACTTAGATACATCAAAAACAATAGTTTCAGCAGCAGGTATACAGTCAAGACTGCCAGCCACCAGCAAGTTTAATGGACAGGACATTTATCACAGTTTTGACCGTGCTAGTAAGACCATTGACCTAAACTTCTTGACTTCCCAAATCTGTATTAGCAAGTACACATTTTAGACATGTGTATAAATGTAAACATAACATGAAATGTATACATAACATACAGAAATGAAATCTGCAGTTCCCCTCCTTCCATCTTATTAGTATATATTCAGAAGACACTGAAATATATTTTCACTGATGAATTTATTGACCAATGACACTTCATGATATTCTTCTCCCCTAAAGCGGCTACAGGTCAACATTTTAAAAAATGACTATTTATTATTGTTTTATTCTGTACATGCATTATGCAAAGCACTGTACCTGCACCACCTTGCTTAATCCTTATCACAAACCTATGAGGTAATTACCATTCCTAACTCTGTTGTATAATACCTGGAAAAGGAGCTGAGATTTACAGAGATGATGTAGTTTGCCCAAGATCTCACAGCTAGTCCACAATGATGACCCATGTTTCTCTGTCTTATTCCGTGACCCATTTTCTCTGTGCAGGAGTCTGTGTGGAAAAGAGAGAGGGGGCAGAAAGAGAAAGTCTTAATTAGTACTGTGATTCAAAAAAATCTTCAAGGTTCATTTTAAAATATTAATTATGCAAGTTAATGGACATTTGATTTCCTGGGCTGGAGGAAATGTCATTGTCAAATCCTGTTAAAAACACAAAGAAGAGTGAATCTTAAAAATGTCAAGCTCGAAGACAATGAAGATACCTTAGTTAAAAAAAATAAAATGAAAGTCTATTTGGGTTCCATTCGTTATTAAGGTTGGGGCCTTTAATTACCACCTTCCAAATCACAATGCCAGTACTTTTAGTTTTCCTCCTAGTGTTTGCTTGCTCCTGACCAATATGGCGTGCCGTTCCTTCATCCCATGTAATGAACCAGGAGCCCAGCAGTTTTGATCAGCTCTTCCAAAGGTTGCTGCTGGGCTGTGCCACTCTGGTCTCTCTCTTCCAGCTACTTCTGCGCCCCTTCTTTGAATTCAGATGCAGCTTCTCAGAACAGTTTAGAATATGGCAAGATTCACCAGCAGGTATCAGAGGAATGGACCAACAGGTCAATGACACCTCTGGAACCAGGTAGCCTTTGCACAGGGAGTGAAAGTAGGTTGAGGTGGGAGTAGTCCCTCTTGCCAGAGAGAAAAGGGGCTGCCTAGCAATAGCAATCCATTCAGATTCAGTGATTCATCTTCCCTCCCAACCCCCAATCGAGAGCAGTGGTTGGTAATCAAAAGTAACCTTTAGAAGTACTCTGGGAGACTCATACCAATGCAGATTCTTTAAAACAAAACAAAACAAAACAAACCCCTCTCCCAGGCAAATGTGATGAAGCAAGAATCAGTGGTTTTAATAGTGCTCCAAGTGATTCAGATGTTTAGCTAAATTTGAGAGTCACTGCTAAAGTTGGGTTTAAGGCAGTAGTCATTATCTGTCACTTGCTGTTGGCATTGCTGTGGACTTGACTTTCTACATCAGTGCTTTCCATGTCTCCTCTTCTCATAGGATGATAGGATACTGGAACTGGAGGAGTCCTTAGCAGTCTTGTCTAGGCCAACAATCTAATTCTGTGCAGATAAGGAAACTGAAGTTGCAGGATGTTAAGATGCTTCCTCCCAGGAGTGATATCCTATATATTCAACACCAACCCATCCGAACCTTCCCTAGCCTTGGGAGAGAGGTCTCCTGCTGAGCTCAGTGTAACCCTTTAGTTACCAGATCATGGGAGTAGGAGCAGGGCAAGGCACAATGACTGTGACACTTTCACACGCAGATGGAATATGTCTTGGTCATTTCTGAATCTTGAGGTATGCCTAATTTTCAAAAAAGGATTCTGAGATAACTTATGTTAAAAAGGGAAGCATAGAAGGAGTCTACTGCAATGAAAACTTTATGGGTTTAGAAAGGAGTCTACAGTTCCGTTTCTTCATTCATGCGTGCATTTGTTCAGTTAGCCATCAAGTCTTTATTGAGCAACTTCTCTGTGCCAGGAGGAGAAAACCAGGAACTGTCCATATTCCTGGTTAGTTGTATGACTTCAAGCACACTTTAGAATATAAAGTAAGGATAACATGTACCTTTCAAGATTGAAGTTAGGGCTAAATGAGTATGAAATAATGAAAGCTCCCAGGACAGTGTTTATTTAGCATGTGGTAGACAATCACAGAATGATAGGTGTTTTTTAAGGTTCATGAAAATAGAAAACAAAACACCACAATGAGGAAAGGAAAACTCCAAATACTAAAATTCAAAGGTAATAGCCCAGTGCTTCTGGGTAACCATGAAGGGTTTAGGGGACTTGCCCAAGGTCACCCTGCCAGCTAGTAGCAAGGCTGAGGGTGCTTTCTGTCCCCTTGTTTCCTCTGTACCCAATGCAACATTTAAATATTTTCTTTCTTGCAAGTTTCTCTTGGCCCAGTGGCTGCCCTTCCTGATTGTCTCTGTTTTGTCATCACTGGTTATGTCTATGTGTATACATTTGGGCCATTTGAGTGTCTCTGCATTTATTTGTCTTTTCATCCTATTTGTGAGTTCTTTAGGGTTCACGATGGGAAGTGGGGTGTCTTCTCTCCCTATGGCATGCCATTGTGACTGCAGTGTCCTTTACATACTGGGTCCTCAGTAAAATTCACTGTGCTCACTGCCTGCTAGCCCCACACACCAGGGGCACAAGCAAAAGGCCTATGGGAGCCCTTTGGAGAGTGGCTTGCTTTTATAAGCCACTTCCTGCGGATCCTTCCCATTGCTTGTTTCCAGATGAAATCCCAAGTTCTGTTTCACAGACACTCTCTATTTGACCCTGAATTTTGCACAAGAGGATTTAGTGGTTCTTATCAGTGCTTCCTGGTAGGTGGGTGAGAGAAAGGCAGGGAAGAAGGCTGTTTTGTTTGCCTGGGCCTGGAAGGCAAGTGTTTTTCTCTAGCTCAAACTTCTCCCTCACCTTCCCATCTCAGCAAGGCCACGTAATTTTTGTTTCTTAAGGCATTTAAGAACTGTCTGCTCTGTGACCCATCAATGCTGTGCCTAAGGAAATAATCGGACAATTGTGTAAAGGTGTTTATGAACGAGATCCAGTACAGTGTTGTTTATTATAGCAAAAGACTGGAAACAGCCTAAGTGCCCTTTGGGAGGAAGATAGATCAATACATTATGGGGCAGGCATATAATGGATTCCTATGCAGCTGTTAAAAATGATGGCCTGAATTTATGTTACCAAACACAGAATATATATTCAGTAAACAAGCAGGTGATAAACTAATATGTTTGGTAGGATATTATTTTTTTTAATGATAAACTCTATTTGGGTACATGTGTGTAAACAGAATATCTGAAGTAAAGGCATGGAAATATTAACAGTGATTATTTATGGTTACTAGGAACATAGGCAGTCTTTACTTTTGAACTTTTATATTCTTCTATTTTGTGACTCCTTTGCCATGTTTCTTTAATAGTTTCATAATCAGAAAATACAGATAAAATGAAACAGGGATAGTGGCATGGATTTATTTTGCTAGACCTATTGAACTTGTCACTGGAGACCAATAGCCAAGCCACATTTTGGTCTCTTAGGATCTTAGGACCTTAGAAGTGGAGATTATCGGTCCTTTATTTTCTTGGAATGAGGCAGTCTCAATAACCAGACAGATAAAAATCCTGCCTTGTGTCTACTTCTTTGGGACATCTGTGGCTGGTTAAAGTTGAATCTCTCATTCAACCCACCTAAATTGCCTTGTGCCTATTGGACTGACCCTGGTATTATTAAGATTTAATCTCCATTAGGCACTGGGGACTCTGTTTATCACTCCCATTAGAAGGTACCATCACTTCCTGATTGGGATTTCCAGGCTGCAGTTATAAAGGCTGGAAAACATAAGATGATAATTAAAGCCATCATCTGTTAGGCCCTTATGTGCATATGGGATCACTATGCTACACACTTTACACACATTATCATATGTAATACATTGGTCAGCATTGTAGGGTAAGTATTATTACCCCTATTTTACAGTTGAGAAAATTAGCTCAAAGAGGTTGAGAAACTTGTCCAAAAAGTCACACAGCCAGAAAGAAGAGAGTCTGAGCCTTAACCCAATCTGTTTCCAATGTGCTATACTATGGGCCAAGTTGCACAGAAAACACAAATGGAAACTGCTATCTAGAAACCCCTTTTTTGGTTTGTTTGGTTTTTTGAGACAGAATCTCACTCTGTTGCCCAGGCTGAAGTGCAGTGGCGCGATCATAGCTTACTATAGCCTTCAATTCCAGGGCTCAAGGGATCCTTACACCTCAGCCTCCCAAGTAGCCAAAACTAAAGACATATGCCACCACACATGGCTAATTAAACAAAAAAAATTGTAGAGACAGAATCTCCCTGGGATTACAGGACTGAGCCATCATGCCTGGCCTACAAACCCCTTTTTAACTTCAGTTTTTGGAGCATCTTCTTTGACTACCATCTAATTTCCATTCTCTAGATGATACTAATAAGAGTTGACATTTGCTGAGCGTGTATTATGTGGTAGCCTCTGTTCCAGGCACTTTACATGGATTACATATTTCAATTCTTACCGCAAACTCCATTTTGCAGATTGGAAAACTGAGACACAGAGAAGTCTGTAATGTTGACTTGCCTGAGGTTATAAAGCTCATCAACATACCATTTTCTTCAGCCCTTATGTCCTGGTCTAGTTAGGGGATATTTTTTGGCCTCGGTATTGATTTGACTGCATTCATATATGAATTATTTTTGCTGGCAGGAATTTTTAAATGCCTGTCTGGAATTTGATTTGATTTGAGGAAGGCTGCTTGGTGCCTGAAATTCCCACCAAGACTCTAATGACTCACAGAGGCCTTGTGTCTGTCTCCAGCAGGCCTCTGATGGAGTGTATGCTTGTTACACATTAACCTCTTGGATCCCATTAATAATTTAGCATAGATTAGCTGATTAGATTAGCTGCCCTTCGAGTGGTACCCAAATGGAGTGAGAGACAGAGCTGGGGAGCAGACCCCTGAGGGGGCTTTCGGTAAAACATTCTGGGGCAGCCTATGGGTTCCAGGCAGTGACGAAAGCTTTGGCTGACTTCAGAATCCTGCCTGGGCCCCAAGCAGGTCAGTGGTTGGTGGCTAATTAGTGACTTATGCTAGGAACTTGTCTGCCTGCACTTTCACCACACACTTTCTGCATTCTTAGACCCTTTCAGCCTTGTAAAGATCAAGAACAGGCAGCATTTAAGGAACTGTGTACTTGGCAATGTGGAAGCACATTATGATTATTTCATTTACTCCTGCAACAGTTCATGGGAGGAAGATGCTCTGATTATTCTCATCTTACAAATAAGAAAGCTGAACTCAGAGAGGTGAACAAACTTGTCCACAGCTTGCAGAAAGGGAAAAAGCTCGCACTGCAACTCAAGACTGATTATGAATTTTTAAAGTTAGTTATTGCCATTTGGGATTTATGGTTTGAGCCTGATTTCCTTTCATTTTCCCCTTTTTGTTCTTCATCGGTGTTTATACTTTTTTTCTCTTTTTTATAGTCTTCAATGACTGTCTAATAAACAGTCAATATAAGCAATGACCTCTAAAATCCTTGGTAAATTATTAGAAAATCACTGTTTTAAATACATTAATTCTTTATTTCTTCAGCTTGATCTACTGAATGGTACTTATAAAAATTGTGCTTTCCTTTTTTTTAAAAAAAAACTTTAGTATTAATAGTGCAGTACTCCAATAAAGTCATTAAGAGGTAGTAAAAAAGGAACTTCTAATACAGGAATTGTACCTTCTTTCATTTGTTGCCACTTATTCATTAAATTTTTTTTTTAAATTATCATTTTGTTTTTAAAAACCATTTTATTATGAACATCTTCAAGCATACATAAAGCTAGAGACGATAATGAAATGAACCACTGTAAACACCATGAATCTTAATAATGACTAAGATTTTTCTACATTTGCTTATTTTTCTTTATGCTGAGTATATTAAAACAACCTCAAGATACCATCTCTAAATATTTCATGATAAATCTTTGAAAAGTGGGGATCTTTTCCTAAGTAACTATAATATTATTAATATTTGATACGTAATATTATCAAGTAATATTATAAAGTTTCAGCAAAATTAACAACAATTCCTTCATATCGCCTACACAGTACCTATATTAAAATTTTTCTCATTGTCCCCAAAATGTCTTTTTACAATCATCAGTTAGATTGTGATCTAAACGAAGTCCACACATTGCAGCTCATTGTTGTCTCTTACTCAACTTTTCACTTTGTTGTCGTCATCGCTATTGTTAAAATTGCTATTTTCGTTCTAGTTTGAGATTTGCTGCATATAGCCCCTTTTTCCCTTCCATTGCTCTTAGTCTTTACTTCATCTTTATCATCATCAGGTCAGGCTGCAGTTGCAAGGATTAGAAAAGCAAGGCCAGTCTCCAAGGCCAGAGCAGGTACCCAGAGCAAAGCCTCTGGGCCATTAAGCCACTTCTCAGAGTGAATTAATTGAAGGAAAAGGCAGTATCTTTGGGAGGTTTTTTGACTCCTTGTCTGAAGTGCCTTGATGGCTCTCATTGTGATGTTCCTATCAATAGGAAGATCCTCAATTTACAGTGCCATCATGCATAGGGTGTGTGTGACCCATGCATTCTTGTTAGGTAATTTTGTGAACATCACAGAGTGCACTGACACAAACCTAGATACGTGGTACATAGCCTATTGTTCGTAGGCTACAGACCTGTACAGTATGTGACTGTACTGAATACTGTAGGCAATTATAACATGATGTTAAGTATCTGTGTATCTAAACATAGAAAAGGTACAGTTAAAAATTTAGTATTACGATCTTAGGAGACCACTGTCATATCTGCATTCCATCATGGACTGAAATATTAAACTACCTTTTCTATCCTTAAAAGATCTCCCTCACCTGTGTTTTGAAGCCCAGAAGGGCCAGTTTGCAATTAGGAATGTAAGGTGGCAAGTTAGGTTTGTACCTGAGATTAGGACTCATTGACATATGAAATATGCGTATTCCCCAAAACCTTTGTTGTTGTTGTTGTTTTGAGAGTCTTGCTCTGTTGCCCAGGCTGGAGTGCAGTGGCGCGATCTTGACCCACTGCAAACTCCACCTTCCAGGTTCAAGCTATTCTTGTGCCTCAGCCTCCCAAGTAGCTGAGATTACAGGTGTGCACCACCACACCCAGCTAATTTGCATATTTTTAGTAGAGACAGGGTTTTGCCATGTTGGCCAGGCTTGTCTCAAACTCCTGGTCTCAAATGGTTCATCTGCTGTGGCCTCCCAAAATGCTGGGATTACAGGCATGAGCCACCACACTTGGCCCCTAAAACTTTTTAATTAAGCTTCTGGATCCAAAGACAGCCAGAAGAGCTGCCTGCTTTACACCTTCTGTGCCATCTCAGGACTTTCCCTGTTTCTTGCTAATCATATTGTAGGGATTCCTGACACTTTGCTTCAGAAACCCATTCCCTGCTGAAGAAAAGGGGTGCTACAAGGGTGAATACTTGATAATGTGTTCACCTTCATAGGAACCATCTGAAATTGGCTAAGACGCACATCTTTCTTTAGAAGGGACTTCAGAATCAGCAGAAGGCTCTGGAAGAGGGCCATCTAGCTGACAGAGGCAGGAGGATTTTCTTGTTAACCTGAGAACCCTTCAGACCTTTCACTTGAGTAGGCTGTCTTTTTAAAGTAAGACATGGCAAAGTTTCTTGAGTTTCTTCATATGAGGGGATAAGCCCACTTTGGTTAATAAAGTGCTATTTTATCATGCATTGAGGTTTAACATTTTGCACCTTTGTATCTGCCAAAGATGGTTTCTTTATGATAATTGTATCATAAAAGAGTCTTTATTATAGCCATTTATGGCTGTGTTTTCTCATTTGACTTTTTACCTGTGGACCAGATATCTGCATGGATGTTCTGTGCAACTGAAAATCATTAATAAATAATCTGAATATCACAAAAAGAGCATGGGTAAATGCAAGATCTGATGTGGTATGCACATGTGACTGAGTAGTGGGCTTTGAGAAGGAGCAAAGTCAAACGTGAGGCAAATGTTGGCACAAGTCTTCCTTTTTATTGATTCCCAATTCCTATATGACATTAGAATTAGAATGAATGTTAAAAATGCAGTTGCTGTGTGGAAAAAGTTCAAGTTAATGTTATTGGCTTGAGAATTTTTCTGCTAATTATTTTTTATTTTTTGAAAAATCTTTTTATTTTCCATTCGTGTTTCCTAGTGTTTTCCTTCCATTTTTCTATTAATGTATAATTTACATGCTGTAACATTTACCCTTCCTAGCATACAGTTCTGCAGGTTTTGGCAAATGTATACAGTCATAGAACCATCGTGATAATCAAGTTAAAGAACAGTTTTTGGTGTCCTTTGTAATCAGCCCCTCTCCCCACCCCTGTTTTCTGTCTCTATAGTTTTGCCTTTTGCAGAATATATAAATAATCACTAAGCACAGTGTGTTTGAGGTTCATCCACATTGTTGCCTGTATCAGTAATTCATCCTTTTTTATTGGTGAGCTGTATTCCATTGAATGGATACATCACCATTTCTTTAACCATTACCCACTTGAGCGACAGTTTTTGACCATTACAAATAAAGCCACTATAAACATTTGCATACAGATTTTTGTGTGAACATAAGTTTCCACTTCATTTGGATAAATACCTAGGCATAAGATTACTGGCTTGTGTGGTTAATGTATGTTTCACTCTATTAGAAACTGCCAATATATTTTGCAAAGTGGTTGTGCCATTTTGTAGCCCCGCCTGCAGGGTATGAAAGTTCCAGTTCCACTGCATCCTTTCTAGCACTTGGTATTGTCAACATTTTGTTGTTCTGCTTTTGTTTTTTGAAGTTTAGCTATTCTAATAGGTGTTTAGTGGAATTTCATTGTAGTTTTTATTTGCATTTACCTAAAGGCTAATGATATTGAGTATTCTTCATGTGCATATTTGCTATCCATGTATCTTCTTTGGTGAAGTGTCTGTTCAAATCTTTCAGCCATTTTTTAAAACTTAGAATATTTGCTTTCCTATTACTGAAGTCTGAAAGTTCTTTATTCTGTATATAAGTCCTTTGTCAGATATAGTTTGCAAATATTGTCTCCTAGATTGTGGCTTGTCTTTCAAAAAGTCTCTTAATTTGCAAATGCTTATTTCATACATAGCTTCTTTATTTTATCGCCAATACTTCATGCACCGTAGATTTCATGCAGTCCCAGAACTACACAGCAAGAAAGTATAGTGGAGCATGCAGTATAGAGCTTGTCCAAAAAAATGGAATAGGAGAGGTTTATTTAGGATTTATTATTCAAAGCCATGGTCTAGGCCAAGAGAAAAGGCAGTTGTTATTTTTATTGCTCATCTGTATCCAGAAACACAACTCTCCATGTCCAACCAGTGTATTTTTTGATGGGAATGTGTTGTCTTAGCTCATGGGTGAAAACAGGTCCAGAGGAGCCTCTGCATAGGTAAGAATGCAACTGTGTTGTTTTGCATGTATGTTGCATGTGTGTATGTGCATGCAGACAGGAGAGAAAGAGAGAGCCAGAGGGGCAATGAGACAGAGACAGAGGTAGAAGAGTTTGGTATTAATAGTATGAGATTCAGCCCTTGTGACCACATGCCCTGCTGCTGAAGAGGGATAGAAGATATAACTCCATAAATCCTGAAAGCTTCCATTCTGTGCTTTGTGGACAATTTAAATGCTTTTCCAGCGGTATCTTTGATTGTATACTTTTTTTTCTTTCAAGCCAGTTTCCTAATTCTCACATTTCATGTTATTTCATTGTAACAAGTCAAATTAGAGAAAATAGAAGTGGTTTTTCAGAAACTATTATCTGTTTTAGCAGGTCCGAAATAAAATTTTCCCAATGAGTAATGGAGATGTGTAGACTGTACTCCCCTTAATATAAGTTAACATCAGCAAAAGTCCACTCCTTTTGTGTTGTTCTCTCTCTTTTGGAGTCATTCTGTCTTATTCTACCCTGCCACCCTGCTGACTGTTTCATCCATACCCTTTCTGACAGTGACAGTGGCTCAGAGGGAATCTCTGTTGGGTTTTGCCCCTTTGGAAACTCAGAACTTCATTTTTAATCATTACTCACTTTTATCTTTTAAAATATAAGAATTCATAAATTTTTAATACTGGAGGAAACTTTAGAGAGAACTTCTATTCCAGGCCTTCTCTTTATGGATAAGAGGATCAAGGCCCAGAACTTTGAAGGGACTCCTAATCTTGGAGCTAGAACAAATGGCAAAATTGAACACAGGCCTCTTACTTCCCAGTCCTGTGTTCTTTCCAGGCTGTAACACAAGGAAAAGCTGCAGATGGTGCCTGGAAAGGGGATGTTCAAAAGTATGACTCAAATGAGCTTTGGGAAGTGCCATTGTATTTAAGTGTGGGAATAATTAAGAATGAACTGGTGAGACTGTTCAAGAAGTTGTCTCAAGCTTATAGAGAAAGATAGAAAGCTTTCAATTCATTTAAGGGATTAAGTTGTCATATCAAGAGTTGAGTGTACAGCAACCAAATATGATTTTAAAATAAATAAACCAATCAAGCCTTTTCTGAGCTGGGCCAGGGTATTGGGGAAGGTGGCCTGTGGCTGGGGAGGAAGACCAGTGAGGTTCACTGGTCATTGGAGCACAGCATTCCCCTGTGGTCACTCACTTCCGTGGTCATGGAACATGGACATTGTGATGCAAAAGGGTTTCAGTTGCAGGCCTTATAAACCAGTCCTCAGTGCCTGTAAACTAGGAGACCTGTGTATCAAAAGAATGTGGGAGATACACTCCCTACGAGTTGCTTAGATGCCTTTTTAAAGAGCTCCAGCCCAACTGCGCTTTAATCTCTGATATGAGAATGATACCTAGACCCACCACAGGCACCACATTGAGCTTCAGGGCCACCCACGAGCTGCAGTGAAATGTCAGATAGCAGGCAGATCCCAGCAGCAGGCCTGGGAGCCACTTCGTTCCAGCAGCCTTAACCTGCTGCTCATTCTAAGTAATGAGAGTCAGCACAGCCCGTGCCTCCAGAGGACTTCCTACCCACCAGGCCCTGTTCCGACACTTTATGTAGAGTAAGTCATTTCACCTTCCCTACTGCCCTATTAGGCATGAACTGTCATTATTCCCTTTTCACAGATGAGGAAACTGAGGCACAGAGGGCTGAAGTGACTCACCAGAGGTCACACAGATTGAATGCAGAGCAGCTGGGATTTACACACGGGTCTCTCTGATTCCTGAGCTCACACTCTTATCTCCCACAATACGCTGTCTCTGGTATCCACTCTGTAAACACTTTCCTGCCTAGAATGCACCATCCTATACGGTCACCAGGAGGCCCTTGAGATGTGGCTAGTGTCACATGTTGAAATAATATTTTGCATAATTGGGTTCAATAGACTCTATTATTAAAATTAATTTCTTCTGTTCCTTTTGACGTTAAAAAAACGTGGCTACTAGAAATTCTTAACTTTCACGTGTGGCTTGCATTTTATTTCTACTGGAGAGTGCAAGCTTGGGAGATGCCAAGCCGTGGCACAAAGCAGCCTGAGAGGCAGCCATGGCAAGTGCACTGCAGCCAGGACAGGGTGTCTGTGGGCAGTTGGCACCCTGACAGGCAGAAAGGTCACTCTCCCGCTACTGCTAAGAGATGGAGTGAATCGAAACCAACATTTCCTAAAGGGTACTTTGCAGGATATTAATAGCAAAACTAAATAGTCTCTTAGTAAAACACAGGCCCTGGGATGTTCAGCGTCTTATACTACTTCAAATAGATACTTTAAATATTTTCTCAAGTTATTTCAAGTGTCCCTCAGTTTCCTCATTTCTGAAATGAAGGTAATAGTTCCTACCATATCGGGTTGCTTTGAGGAATAATCAAGTTAATCCATATGAAGTGCTTAGGAGAGTGCCTGACACAGAGAAAAGCACCCAACAAACGTTGGCCAGTATGATTATAGCCTATAGTCATTGTTGTTATCACACTTAGTTGAAGGAGCTACAGAATGGAGAATGAAAAGGACACAGAAGGGCTTTTGGGGGTAGTGCACCCAGCTCTCATGCCCAAGTCAGCAAATTTAACTCCCCAGGTAGCTGGAGGCACCCACCCCCTTAGAAGGTAGTGAGGGGACCCTCAGACACCTTCCACTGCCCACCACCGCCCCTTAAAAGCCAAGAAGCTTCTCAGTTGTTGCCTTCCACTCGCACGCCCTTCTCTCCCTGAGAGGGAAGCCCATCCACACATCCCACCTGCGTCTTGTTATAGTTCTAGTGATGGTGCTGTCCCCATCACTTGCCTCTTAACTTGGCAAAGATCCCTTAAGTTTGGCAATCATGCGACTCAACACATGTAAACTGGTTTCTTTCCTGCAAGACTTCTCAGGGCTCTTAAAATGCTAATGTGCATGGAGCAAGTTCCAGATGTGCATGCTGTGTTAAGTGTTTTGCAAAGTTAATTGATTTGTTTTTGGAACTATGTTATGGGACTAATGTTCCATAAACCACTCTCATGGAAACATTGTTTATAAAGGTTCAGGCCAGCCCAAAGTGAGTCTTAGCCACAATCTCTTCTGCCACCACTGTTTGTATTTATTTACTGTCAGCACTGTGCATGTAGCACTACTTGACACTGGGCACATCACTTAAAAAAAAAATAATGAAACAAAAAAACAACAGCTCACACTATTGTTTGTTTGGTTGATTTTTGTTGAGACAGGGTATCCCTTTGTTGCATATGCTGGTCTTGAACTCCTAGCCTCAAGCATTCCTCCTGCCTTCACCTCCTAAATTTCTGGGATTACAGGAGGATCCACTGCACCCCATCAAAGATTCTTTCTAAAACAAAATTGTTTTGTTTGAGAATGTCAATATACTAATTTATAAAGATCAGATGTTTTGCATGCTACAAGTAAAACAATACCACTAATAATTATTATTATGTTAAATATGTAATGGACCTGTCCTCTGTGTCATGCCCTGCTTTAAGGGCATTTTATATATTATCTCTTTTAATCTCCACAGTTACTATTTGCAGTATGCTGTTATTACCATCATTTTACAGATGAGGAAACTGAGGCTTTAAAGAAGGAAATGACACAAGAAAGGGCAACTAGAGTAGCTTTAGGGGAGGAATGGAAACCAGGGTTGGCCTGGCTCCAGAATCCAAGTGGAACACCACAGATGATTCCTGTTCAGACTTCCTTCTCTCTGTCAAGCTTGGGTGGAGTAGAAAGGGGTCTCGCCTTGCTCCTGAATCCTCCCTTTGGTCCTGTGCTCTGTGAAGTCACAAGGTAGCCCAGCGCCTTGAGGAAACTCAGTTACATTTTGATAAACCTTACAAAATAGAGAGCAATAATTAACTTTCCAACTGTTAATGTTAACATTCAGATCTCCTCGGCCCAACCCCATTTGGTGGGAAACACTTCAGTGAGTAACCACTGAATAACGAGGCCTGGCTGGTATTTGCTGAAATAATCCCAGTTATTTAGTAACATACTGTGCATTTTATTGTATTGCAATGTGAAGTGAAGCTCATTTAAAACATTTTTACCAATAAATCAGCAGATGTTAAAGTTTTTTGCTGTGAGGTTTTTTAAAATAAGGATACTATCTTAAATTTTTATAATCCTTTTTTTAAAAGATCGGACCCACGTTTTATTCTTGTTTTGTCGTGGCTGTTGTTTATTTCAACTTATCTAGCCCAGTACTTGGCACAAAATCGATGTTCCAGGAGTGAATTTTTTAAAAATTTAACTTATAATTTATAAGAAATTCTCTATATGCTTTCTTATTTAATTCTCAAAATAGCCATAAGATGGAAGCAAGTATTTATATGCCCATTTAAAGGTCAGGAAACTGAGGCCCAGAGAAGTGACTCAGAAAAGATCCTTCATATGGGATAGTAGGGTGAAGACCAGCCCTCAGCAATTCTGGATTTGTAGTTCCTCCTTTTTTCACAGTATTAAAAAGTTGGATGTCAGAAATGCAATCAGGCACACTCTGTGCTGATTTGCCCCACTAGGAGTATACAGCTCATGGCTTTGAAATTGTTAATGTAAGCCAGAAAATTGTTTTTAAGCATACTTAGTCACTCTACCTTAAATGGTTCCTTTTAGTTCCAACTCACTTTATGATTTTGTGACTGGCAAAAAATAGAAAAATATGATAATGATATCTATTCATTCGTTCCTATGCACTAGGCACTGTGCTAGCCCTTTGCATGCATGATCTCCAATTATTCCTCAAAGCCACTCTATGAAATAGGTACTGTTCTTACTCCACATTATAAGTGGGAAGACGGAGGGTGAGCAGGAGTCAGTTATGTGCCCAAGGTCAAATAGGACTTAAATCGGGCCTCCCTCCCTTCATTGCATGAGTTCTTCAAACATTGGCTGTTTGTGGCAGTGTAAGCGTGACTACTTCCCTTTTGTGAGCATCGACGCCAAAGTAGTTGCAAAAGCCAGTATTAACTCATGTCCTTGTAATAAAATGTTAGAACTGTAATACCTATGATGTGGCGATAGGAAACATACAGTTGCCAGTTAGAGCTTTTTTAAACACGTCTAAATTTATTTAGATGCATATATGAGGATTCAGATTGCTAAGTATTACACTTTTCTTCTAATGCAAACATGCGTTTACTACTTGGAGGCATCAATATGCTATTTTAGGATTTGAGCTGGGCCAGGTTCTTCATAAGCTATTTAATTAAGTAAACATGATTAATTTTTGAGGAACCCTCAAAGAAGAAGAAACATGAAAAAATGATGTCCTGTTTCGAAGTGTCTTATTTGAACTTCAAGAAGAAGCAAGAAAATGGTGTAACCACTTTGGAAAACAATTTGGCAGTTCTTCAAAATGTTATACATAGAGTTACTGTATGACCTAGCAACTCTGCGGCTATGTATATACACAAGAAGAACAAAAATATATTCACCCAAAACCTTGCACATGAATGTTCATAGCAGCAATGTTCTTATTCAGTTGGGTTGAATGTCCACCCAAATGTCCACCAATGATGAATGGATAAACATTATGTGGTATATCCATACAGTAGAATATTTAACAGTAACAAGTAATGGAATACTGATGCATGCTACAACATAGACGAACCTTGAAAACATTGTACTAAGTGAAAGAAGCCAGTCACAGAAGGCCACATATTGTATGACTACTTACATGACATGTCAGAATAGGCAAATTTATAAATACAACAATATAGGTTAGTGATTGCCAGGGGCTGAGGAAAGGGGAGAATGGAATGGCTGCTAAGAGGTATGGGATTTCTCCTTGGGATTATGAAAATATTCTAAAGTTAGATGGTGGCCATGATTGTGGAACTCTGTGAATATCCTGAAAACCACTGAACTTCATACTTTGAAAATTGTATGGTATATAAATAATCTTAAACTATTATTAAAAATTAATCATAAATGTAAAACTACGTAGGAGGAAAAAAAGAAGAGCAAGAATACACAGACCATTTTTTCAGTGCTCTCCAGGACAGTGAAATTTTATTATGTAGCCCGTTCTGATTAAACTGTAAGCAAAGTGACTTTGCAAATTCCTGAAACACTAGCCTCTATTCCTCCTTTAGCATTACACTAAAAGCTCACAAAAGAGAAATGTGGATCACTTTCTGTTTATCCTAACAGTGTGTACTCCGTTGGTGAAAACTATTCTGTTATTACAACTCTATTCAGAAGCAAGAGAGTTGAGTGGGTATACAAGATATAGTGTCTATTTTTAATGCTATTTTTAATGAGAAATTCAAAGTTGCTTGCTAAAATGGTTAATGTGATAGAAATTAGTTGGATTAATTAGGTGAATAAATATCATTCTAACTCACTAGGAGAAAAAGGTCAGATTGATAAAAGACTGAGGAGCATTCTGTTTTAGAAGATATTGCTTTTGATCCTGAAGAAATAATTTGGGTTTTACATTTTCATGCCACCTAAAGTATGCTGAATTATTTCTTTGATACACAGATTACTTGTGGGTGAAATATCCTCCAGAAATATTACGATTACATGAGTTGTTTGCTGGTAGAAATTGTAGCCTCTTTCTGATTAATGCCTTCATTTCTTTGATTTTATTTATAAGTATACTTTGTTTCCATGTATGGCCTTGATTCATCTGCAGGTTTTCTTGTGCCCAAGTCCTCTCTGATGATTCTGATAGTACATTTGTTTTTCCCCTTAGTGGTCAAAAAAAAAAAAAAAAGAATTCCATACAACATTTCCTGAGTGTTGTTCTCACTGCAGTACTCTTCTCTAAGTAAATCCAATAAATAAAATCATGATATTTACAGAAAACATTAAGGATTATTTACTTTTCACTAACTTAGTGATATAGTTTCTCTTTTTTAAACAGCTTTATTGAAGTATAAGTCCCATACATATTACTCACCCATTTAAACTGTACAGTTTAATGATTCTTTGGTATATCCACAGATATGTATAATCATCATTTCAGTCAATTTTAGGATATTTTTATCACTTGAGAAAAAGAATCTGTACTTTTTAGCTAACCACACTCCCATCTCCCCACTCCATCTCTGTCCAAAATGCTTGAGACTAGAATTCTTTCGGATTTTGGATTTTTTTGGATTTTAGGATGCTTGCATATACATAGTGAGACATCTTGGGCATAGAACCCAAGTCTAAACATATCTCTTTCATATACACCTCATACACATCGGCTGAAGGCAATTTTATTCAATAGTTTTATTAATTGTGTGCATGAAATAAAGTTTGTGTTAAATACTTATGTGTGGAATTTTCCACTTGGTGGTGTCATGTCAGCATTTAAAAAGTTTTGAATTTCGGAGCATTAAAAAGTTTTGAATTTCGGAGCATTTTGGATTTGGGGTTTTCAGATAAGGGATACCCAACTTGTACTACTCTACTTTCTGTCTCTGTAGATTTCCCAGTTTTAGACATTTCCTATGACTGGGGACCTTTGATGTGTGGTCTTTTGTGACTGGCTTCTTTAACTTTCCTGGTAGAATAAAGTCCATCAAAGTGTTTTATAACGATAAAAAAGTCAATTTATAAGGAAGATATAATAATTATAAACATGTATGCACCTGAGAACAGAACACCAAAATATGTAAAGCAAAAACTGACAGAAATGGAGGGAGAAATAGACAATTCAACAACAATAATTGGAAACTTCAGCACCCCACTTTCAATAATGGATAGAGCAGCCAGGCAGAAGATTGACAAGGAAGTAGAAAAGTTGCCCAACACTATAAACCAACTACTAAGAGATATCTATTGGACACGTTACCCCACGAACAGCAGAGTATTCTGAAGTGAACATGAAACATTCTGCAGCACACACCAGATGCAAGAACATAAAACAAATTTCAATACATTTAAAAGGATAAAAGTAATACAGAACATATTTGCTGATCACAATGTAACAAAATTAGAAATCCATTACAGACAAAAAATGAGAAGCTCAAAAGTATGTGGAAATTAAACAGCACACTCCTAAATGAACAATGATTCAAAGGAGAAAGCAGAAAATATTTTGAGATGAATGAAAATGAAGACTCAACATACCAAAACATGGGATGGTGCTAAAGCAGGGCTTAGAAGAAACTTTAGAGCTGTAAATACTTCTATGAAGAAAGAAGAAAGGTCTCAAAGCAATAACCTAACCTTCTACTTTAAGGCAACAGAAAGAAAAGAGCAAGTTAAAACTAAAGCAAGCAGAAGAAAAGAAATCGAGATTAGAGCAGAAATCAACAAATGAGAAATAGAAAACTAATAGAGACTTTAAATCTTCTAAAATGTCTAACACTTTACTTACTATAATAAATCAAATTATAATATTTACAGAAGACATTAAGCAAGGACTATTTATTTTTCACAGTATAAGTGATATACTTTCTTAATGTATTAAAAAAATTTAATTTTCAACATAGCTTCCATACACCTGTTGTAAAAAGCAAAAATCTTCGTGAAAATATCCACCAGGCACTGTCTTTTTCTCAATTCACATTTACTTTGGAAGCTGTTCACCAAATCATGAGCTCATTTCAAATCGTAGCTGTTGAGAAAGCTCACCTAATCGAAAGAGCACAGTTTCGGGAATTGAGCAAATCTACGACTGATTCCTTGTACCTCCACTTCCTGCAATGTGACTTTGAATAAGTTGCTAATTTCTTTGAGACTTATTTTCCTCATCGGAAAAATAGAGGTAATTTTCTCGCTTTGAAAGGAGTAAGTAAGATAACATACATAAAAGAGCCGAATTCAATGCCTGGTACATAGTAGGTGCTTGTCTAATATCTAGTCTACATTCATTTGATGATTTAACAATTGATTTGGTCCTGGTATGCATATATTGAAAGCTCATATATGTATACAAATGCCAGTTGGTAGACATGCAATACCCATTGGCATTGGTATACATATATGAGTGTTCTTGAAAGAAAAACTAGAAGAAGAATCTAATGTTACATCTTATGTACCAGGTTTTTGGCTAGCGATATTATCTATAACTGGACTGCATAAAACTTGTTTGACAGCTTGTTCAGATTTTACTATAGTAATCCTCCCTTACCCTTGGGGTATATGTTCCAAGATCCCCAGTGGATGTCTAAAACCACACATAGTACCAATCTGATTGCCATCAGCCAGAAAGTTTCTGTTCCTGTCTTCCAACCACAAATTTAATGACTTTCCATCTTAAATAAACTGATTGTGCACTGTATCCGTAACTTTTGCAGTTTGAGGTGTGACAGCAAAACTAGCACCAGCTTCTTTTCATTCTTCACAATTTCACAGAGGGAAGATTTGTTCTTACCATAGACCTTAACAACCTCAGCATGCAACGTTTTTTTTTTTCTTTGCTTATTAAGTTGGGAATTTTCACCTTTTCGCTTAAAGGAAGCACTTTACAGCTTCTTTTTGGCTTAATACGAATTACCAGTATCACTACTCTTGCACTGTGAGGCTGTCATTAAGTAAAATAAGGATTCCTTAAACACAACACTGCAATACCTTGACAGTCGATCTGATCACCGGAATGGCTACTAGGTGACAAGGTGGGGTGTGTATATAGCTACCTTAAAGGATGATTTCCAGCCCCAGGCAGGATGGGGCAGGATAGTGCCAGAGTCCATCACGCTGCTCAGAATGGTATGCAATTTAAAGGTTATGAATTGTTTATTTCTGGAATTTTCCATTTAATATTTAAGGACTGAGGTGACTGCAGGTAACTGAAACCAAGGGAACCGAAACCATGAAAAAGGGGGGACCACTGTATTTTAATAATGACTAAAACAATCAGGCAAAATGCGCATCCTGGCCTAAACTGATTCTTTTAGCAATTGGTTATAATGGTCAAATATTTAGGCCCTTCTAATATGAAACCACTTAAAATTTAACTGTTTTTAATTTTTATTTTTACCTTTGGTATTGATGTAACAAATTCTATTCCTTATGTGTTAGGTAAGCATACACTTCTTCATTGTACAATTCTGTTGCCTATTTTAGACCACAAACTGGTGGCATTAAAGCATTAAAGCACATTTATGATCTGATTGTCAAGTTAACTGATTAAATTCTGTTTTTACTCAAAGTATATTTTGGCAGGCACTTTAATGCTTATTCTGTTTATTGCATAGTTGATGATGCAAACATTCAGTATTTTCATCAGTAATATAAACTTCAAGCCAAGTTGGAAACTAGTGATTCTCAAAATTTCAGTGTTAATATCAGTCACCTGGGGATCTAGTTAAGTTTAGATTCAGGCCTGGGGTGGGGCCAAAGAATCTGCATTTTAACAAGCTTCTAATTGTCAATTTTGCTGGTCCACGGACCCTACTCTGAGCAGCAAGACTGTGGAGAACCCAAGAAGAGGCCTAGGCATGAGCTGGAAATGAGTAGAGCTAATCTGACATTATAAATCATGGTCCCAGCTGCCTGCCCAGACTCTCGGAGTTTAATTTATTTCCTTAACTGAGCCCTGGAGTAAGTTAATTAAAAATTCAGAGACATTGAATTGCTGTGATTCTAATATTTTAAGTATTGAAATGATCTAATAATGTAATAAAATACCTGGTTGTGCATTTTCTACAGTTCCTCTGTATCGTCTGTTAGCCTGTCCACTTCTCAGACCTCTTTGTATTAGAACTCATTGAATAGCACGAGTGATATATATGAAACATTTCCTTTTTTGTTTGTTTGTTTGAGAGAGAGTATCCCTTTGTCTCACCCAGGCTGGAGTGCAGTAGCGCAATCTAAGCTCACGTCAGGCTCTGCCTCCCAGGTTCAAGCAATTCTCGTGCGTCAGCCTCCTGAGTAGTTGGGATTACAGACGTGTACCAGCATGCCTGGCTAATTTTTGTATGTTTGGTAAGGACAGGGTTTCGCCACGTTGGCCAGTCTGGTCTCAAACTCCTGGCCTCATGAAATTCACCTGCCTCGGCCTCCCAAAGTGCTGGGATTACAGGCATGAGCCACCGTGCCCAGCCTCCATTTAAGTTTTTTAGAGCTCTGTAGCTACATTACTGGCCCTTACTATATCTATGGCAAATAACAGTGAGTGTGAGATTCCTTGAATCAATCCCAGCAAAGCTGTTGTTAACAAATGAATAAGAATCACGTGCAATTGTTTCCCTTAAGCTCGGGCCTGATTTTCTAATACCGTAAGTGAGCAAGTATGAAAGCTTCCCAGGGAAGCTAATCTCAAATCCTTAGTCACTTAGGTGGGAGTACGGATTGAGGTGCATCTGTAGAGTCCATGGTATGGAGGACTTGTTTTTATATGTAGTTTGACCACAGAGGGATCAATTTAAAATGTGTCAAATTAAATTCTTAATATAAAATAGATGTGGCTTGAAATGTAATGCATACCATCTGATTTGTTACAGAACACAAAAATAGGCACAGTAAAGACAAGAAGAAAACCAGAGCAAGAAAACGGGGAGAAAGGATTAACCTGGCTGATGACGTAGCAGCATTAAACAGCGGCTTAGCAACAGAGGCATTTTCTGCTTATGGTAATAAGACGGACAACACAAGAGAAAAGAGGACCCACAGAAGGACAAAACGTTTTTTATCCTATCCACGGTTTGTAGAAGTCTTGGTGGTGGCAGACAACAGAATGGTTTCATACCATGGAGAAAACCTTCAACACTATATTTTAACTTTAATGTCAATTGTAAGTACATTCAAACGAAGGTGATTTATGAGGTCTCTAAATGTGCCATTGGGGAATGGGTTTCCACTCAGTGCTTTGGAGGACCATTCAGAACTGGCATTTCAGCCATTCAGGCAAGTGACTGAAGAGAATATAAGATTATTTGTTGGTTGCCTTTTTAAACTGACAACAGTGGTTATCGATATGGAGTGTTTATTCTGTGTTAGACAATGTGCTTCTTACTTAAAAGGTATAATTTTGAATCCTTCTGGCAACGCTGCCAGGTGAGATTATCAATCATGCCCATTTTATAGATAAGAAAACTGAGTCTCAGAGGAGTTAGGTCACTTGCCCATGGTCAGGTAAATCACTCATAAATCACTTGGACACTGCCTGTGGCCTTTAGCTTGTCCAGTTCCCAAAACCAATGCTTTTTGCCTCACTTAGGAACTTTGTACAGCCAGTTGTGGATATTCAGTAGTATTAGGGAGGCTGGTTGTGAACCATAGTCACCTGTGGAACTTCTAAAAATAGCCTCTTCCCCAGGATTCTAATTAAGTAGCCTGGGGAGTGAGGCCTAGGAGGCTTTCATTCTATTTTTCTACTCCCATTTTGAATTAAAAACACAGTAAATTTGCATGATTTTTTAAAAATCAGAACCAAAGACTATTGTTAAAAACTAAGTATCATTCTCTATGCAGACTTCCAGGCCCCCTTCCCAGAGGCAGCCACTGTTGAAAGTTTTTGTATATGTTTCTGACAAGCACTGCCCAATAGAAATATAATGCAAACCACATATTTAATTTCAAATGTATTTAAATTTTAAAAAATTCCTAATTTTAAATTTTCATGTAGCCACATTAAAAGAAAAAGTTTTTAAGAAAATGGCCAGGAGCAGTCACTCATGCCTGTAATCCCAACACTTTAGGAGGCTGAGGTGGGATAATCTGAGGCCCAGAGTTTAAGACCAGCCTGGGCATTATAGCAAGACCTGGTCTCTATTAAAAAAAAAACAATTAGCCGGGTGTAGTGGCATAGACCTATAGTAGGCTCAGGTGCTCGGGAGCTGAGGTGAGAGAATCTCTTGAGCCCAGGAGTTTGAGGCTACAGTGAGCCTTGATTGCGCCATGCGCATCAGCCTTGGTGACAGAGTGAGACCCTGCCTCAAAAAGAAAAAGTAAAATATAAACAGGTAAAATTAATTTTAGCAATATGTTTTATATCAAATATTATTTTAAAAATTATTAATGAGATATTTCACTTTTTTTATACTAAGGCTTCAAAATCCAGTGTGTTTTACACTCTCAGCATACCTCAATTTGAGCTAGCCACATACCAGTGCTCACTAGCCACTTGTGATGATGGCCACTGTTGGGCAGTGCAACTGTAGGTATTTCTTATGCAAACATGTTTGCATATACAGCTTCTTTTCAAACAGGAGGCATTTTCACATACTGTATTACACATTGCTGTTTTTTGAACGATTTGAGATGGTTCCAGAAAAGCCCGTATAGACCTCCTGTTTCTCATTTTCAGCCGTAGCATAACTTTTCTTTTAATAGATGAGCCCTAATTTACCTGAACTAAAACTTATTTTTAATAAATCCCCCAGATGAATGTGAAAAGCAATCCTGTTTGGGCATAGCTTTAGGGTTTCTTCTTCCCCCCTTGTAGCCTATGGTACTCCTTGCCTTTTTGTTCACTGCTGTGACCCATTCCCCTCTGCGCCCCCCAACCCTGCCTGGCCTCCGTGCCCCTCTCACCCCCACATGCCGCTCAGTCCCAGATACTCCAGCCCTCTCATGCCCATGAGGGAAGGGAACATCTAATCAGGCCCTGCACATATGCACAGCCTCATTTTCACCTCTTAATTTCAGATCTCTCATAAGAATTTTGATTATGAACATGGACTTTGGGTCAAACTGCCCTAGGTTGAGAGTTCTGGCTCTGCTACTCACCAGTGTGTAGCCTCAGACAAGTGACTTAATTTCTCTGAGTGACTTAGTTTCCTCATTTGTTGAACAGAAATTTTAATAGTACCCAGCCCAGAGTTTTGCTGTATAGAGACTAAATGCATTTGTGTATTTAGTTTTCAGCCCAGAGTTTTGCTGTGTAGAGATTAAAGGCATGTGTGTATGTAGTTTTCAGCCAGTTCACAATAAGCATTTAGTAAATGTTAGCTCCTATAATTAATTATAATACTGCAAAAATAAAAACCCCACCAGGTTAACGAGGTTGTCAAGGACACAATGGGTGGCAAACATTAAAGAACAGCAGTGTTGGCTAACATGCACCCAATGTGAGATTCTATAAGTTGACAATCCAGGACTTCAGATGAGAGGAAAGAGCCTGATGGAATATTAATATCCAGTGTTCTGGTACAGAGAACTGTTAAGTCACGTGGCAATGCAATTTCAGAGGAATTTAAACTTGTTTGAATTCACTGTTATCTAAAACTGTGATCTATGAATTTTACGAAGAGACTTTACAAAAAGGATTGTTGAGTGAATGAAAAATTCACAACCACAAAATGCATATGTTGCAAGAAACGTAAAAAAGAGGTGGAGCCCAACGTAAGACGTGACTTGCTTATTGCTTACACGGAGTTCACAATTAACTTTGAAAAATTTATCTCGGTTGCAGGTAGCCTCTATCTATAAAGACCCAAGTATTGGAAATTTAATTAATATTGTTATTGTGAACTTAATTGTGATTCATAATGAACAGGTAATAAAGTTTTTTTCTTTTTTCTTCTATCTGTATCCGAAATGGCATATCTAATTGGGATTGGTACAACAGATTAACCATAATTCTTCTCTGTATTTAGGATGGGCCTTCCATATCTTTTAATGCTCAGACAACATTAAAAAACTTTTGCCAGTGGCAGCATTCGAAGAACAGTCCAGGTGGAATCCATCATGATACTGCTGTTCTCTTAACAAGGTATATGGATTTCTTATTCCTCAGATCTTTCAGTCTCAGGTCAAGTTGATGGGATGTGGTCATGCATTCCTAATAGTCAGCTGCTAGTGGAGGGTTTCTCAGCTTAGGCACTGTTGACATTTTGGGCTGGATAATTCCTTCTGTGCATTGCAAGATGTTTAGCAGCATCCCTGGCCTCTGCTCACTACGTATTAGTAGTACTCCCTCCCCTCAGGTGTGACAACCAGCAATGTCTCCAGACATTGCCACTGCCCCCCGTGGGGAGGGCAGAATCACCTTGGCTGAGAACCACGAACCTGTAGATACCAAGTGAGGAATAAATGTGTTAGGCAGACCTGAAAATACATGCCTTATATAACAGGCAAGGGCAGCTGCTATTCGGATGGACCTGGCGTTGCCATGTAGTATATGAGTTCAGTGTTGCCAGCTTTTGTGATTTTGCAAAAGCCAGAAAAGTGAATTTTTAAAAAATGTGAAACCTCCCAATTTTTCTATGGTAGCTACTATCTCAAAATGTTATAACACTGTAGCAACAAAGAGGCGTGCTGGCTTAATTGTGCCTCCCACCTCCTGCCATCTCGATTGTGGTCATGAGCACGTCCTCTTAAATGAAAGTAAAACAAAGGTGTCTTGCACCTTCTCAGGAATGTTCTCAAAGAGTCTTTACGAAACTGGAATCATTTACCCCAGGGTATTGGGAAAATCCTGGTTGGAGAGATTTCTTACTGCTCTGTGACCACCCTGACCACAGAAGAAAACTTCTTAATGCAGTAGTTTATAATTCTTAAATCAACAATTCCAAAAATTTTTTGAGTTTTGAAACTCTAGTCTTATGAATTTGCTTTTTTTAACCCCCACCCCAAAGTGTGTACTGTTGTGAATGCCTAGACGACCCTAAAGTATTTACTTGTATTGACATTTACTCTTTGATGTCATCAAGGCCTAAGTCTGCTTTGCTTTCAGACAGGATATCTGCAGAGCTCACGACAAATGTGATACCTTAGGTGAGTTCTCTGTGCGTATCTTCTATGGCTAAAACAGTTTACTACATGTTTTTATTTCAAGCCACAGTTGCTTTTTAGAGTAAATCCTTGTTGGTTTTTTTCCTTCTAATAGGGCTGGCTGAACTGGGAACCATTTGTGATCCCTATAGAAGCTGTTCTATTAGTGAAGATAGTGGATTGAGTACAGCTTTTACGATCGCCCATGAACTGGGCCATGTGTGAGTTACCTTTCAGTAATTTCGTTTAATTTGGAGTGACCTAAACCTTTGATTCCTTCGCATCAGTGAGCATTTACTTGACTTTCGAGTGTGTAAGAGACTTCCCGAGTCATAGTAGAGTTGCACGGTTGAAGAGCTTTGAACGTAATTGGGTGAAATGACTTTGACTTCCGAAAGTTGAGTAAATGCAGTGCACTCTCTTTAGTCATAGCTTGTGTGTATCTTCAGTTTAACTGCTCAAGTTTAATACATAAGGTCTAATATTCTCCCTTCCTACTGGGAACTGGAGAAATGGGGTCTTTCCGTTCCTTCTACTGAAGCAGAGGATATATTAGCCTAGAGAACTTTCCTGATTTAACACCTTTGTCTAGGAGGGTCCCCCACCATTACTGTGGCCCCCAAGATTTTTACAAATCCAGACCATTCCTGATTCTAGTTATACACAGCTCTAATTCTGATATTTAGCACTGGGAACAGTAGTATCCCTTTTTTCAGGAAAGAGAATGAGCAAAGATAGAAAGAAGGAATCGTTTCCTAATTATGGTCACTAAGTGTCCATTATGAAATGGCCTTTCCCTTTTGTTTTTTAGAGATCACAGTTAGAACATGGGGCAAAACACTGCAAATTTACTAGAAATTATTCTGGGTTTTGATCTGCATTATTTTCTTTCTAGGATGATTAAATTACTTATACTATCTATTTTGAAATAATTTTCTGAAAGGACATTAATAGATCAATTACACTATCTATTTTGAAGTAATTTTCTGAAAGGATATTAATAGATCAATTTGTGTGGCAGATGATAACTTTACTTAGAGCTAACATCATTTATTAAACAAGATTTTCATTCATACATTTAAGGTCCCCTATGTGCAGTGTAGTGTACGAGGCACAGAGGGAGATGCATATACACAGGTGTCTCCAATTTAGCTCAATATATAACAGATATATTTTTAAACTAGTACCTTTCAAACATATATTAAGAGCACACCCCTTTTCTTTTCTCCAGAGGAAATACAGTCAAATACCTCATATTTAGAACATAAAAGAGGTCTGGCTTTCCATTAAGCATTTGTGGCAGGCCCAACTTGCTTAGTCAGCATCGTCTCTATCCTCGTGGTTTCTGAGGCACTTTTGTGAAACTCAAGGAAGCCTTGAAGAGAATTCCCATTCCAGCTTCCCCAGCTTAGTGGCTGTGGGATTTGATCAAGTAATTAAAGCTCTCTATGGCTCAGTTTTCTCATCTGCAAAATGCAGATAATAACAGTACAGGTGTAGAATTCCTTATCCAAATGCTTGGGACAAGAAATGTTTTGGATTTTGGATTGTCTCAGATTTTTGCAATATTTGCATATACATAATGAGATATCTTGGGGATGGGACTCAAGTTTAAGCAAGAAATTTATGTTTCATATATACCTTATGCACATAGCCTAGAGGTAATTTTATATGATATTTTTAAATAATTTTATGCATGAAACAAAGTTTGTGTTACACATTTATGTGTGGAATTTTCCACTGGTGTCAGGTTAGCACTCAAAAAGTTTTGGGTCTTGGAGGATTTTAGATTTGGGGTTTTGAGATTAGGGATGTTCAACCTGTACTATTCATTGGGTAAAGTAAGTGATTAAATGAAATAAGGCATCTAAAGCATTTAGCACATTTTCTGGTGCATTGTGAATGCTGAAAAGTTGTGGTTATTATTGTTCATAAGCATCCAATAAGCATTTATTATTATTTAACTCCTGCAGTGAGCAAATGTGAGTAACATTTGAATGAAAATAAATTTTCAGCTTATTTACATAATGTAATAAACTTGACTTTATCAAGTAATTGTGGGAGTGGGGAATAAACCTCATCTGGGGATGGGAAATAAACACCACTATAAAGAAACCACTAAGATTTGAATGCTTTGCTTGTTTTAAGTTTGTTGATGCAGGTATTGCATTGATTATGCATCAGGGAACTGGAATCCAAGGCATTCGTTCTTTTAAGAAAATAAATTCTTAAGCATAAGAGTCTCACATTTTAAGAACTATTTCTAAGTTCAACTAATATTGAGTTTTTCTGTCTCTATTGGCAAGTATTAAGAGGCATAAACTTTAAAGGAAAAGGGAAAATGTGATAAATTAATGGAATAGACTCCATAGGCTTTTATTCCAACTTTTATATGATGCAAGTCTACATGCTTCTGTCTGACTCACTTATTTCTGAAATCAAGATGAACTAGTGAAGGGAATTTCTCTCTCAATGCTAAATTAATTACATGCATCAATTTTGTGATTGGGGATAGTCATCCAGAGAGAGGGAAGGTGACCCTTCTGAGGTTGTCACCCAGTAGATAATTGCCTGAGCTGAGAATGGCATGTGGGTCACAGAATTGGTGTTTCTGGATTTAGGAAATACTTCCTATTTTTTTTCCACTCCTTCTGGCTAAGCCAAGAATGGCAAATATGTGCTCATGCTGCTGCATTCCCTTCCAGGCCCATAAGGACGTTGGCAATCCTTCATAGCCTTCTCACAGGCGGAACCTGGATTAATTTAAGAACCCTTTTGTGCCTGGCTTTTCAGGAAGCCAGTACCAATCAATTGGTGTTGGCATGAAGCTTGAAACTATTTGCCATCTCTGAGTTATGCCAGTAGAATTGGCATGCTTCTGGTTTCCATGCATACCACTACCTTTCATGGGTTTTATTGTGCACAAACTTTGCATGCCTTTAGAATGATATACCTACGCAGGTATATAATTTGTCACCCTGATCCAAAAAAGGGAAGATGCCAAGACCCATAGTGAGCCTCTTATTAGAAAGCTCTTGGCTTCAGTTTTTGACACTTCCCTGACTCTTTATATTCACGTTATCATAAGCTGCCAAATTCTTGACTCTATAAGTTGCCCTTTAACAGCTTATTAGGAATTCCAACTACTGTATTCCAGCACCAACTACAGCTTATTCAGAGCCTCTGCAATTCCTAAAAGTACACTTAAACCAAATACATGGGCCAGCCCGCATCTTTTAAAATACATTTTATGCCTTTACACTTCGTATTCAGTTGGGTGAGAATTATATTTTAATCTACACTCTATCTTGAATTGTCTTACATTTTATTCTGCTTACCAGGGTTCAGGTTCTTATCCAAAATGAAGTTAAATTTTTTTCTCTTAGATAGTTGCATTCCTGAAGCAATTAGAACAGCATGATCCCTTGGTGTTTATTGACATTCTCATCATTGTCTCATTGGCTTTAGGTTTAACATGCCTCATGATGACAACAACAAATGTAAAGAAGAAGGAGTTAAGAGTCCCCAGCATGTCATGGCTCCAACACTGAACTTCTACACCAACCCCTGGATGTGGTCAAAGTGTAGTCGAAAATATATCACTGAGTTTTTAGAGTAAGACTTGAACATTCTTTTAGCACAAACTTCTAGTGCCTGGCCTACACGTAGTGAACTAATTGTGGGAAAGACAATATAAAGTCAAACATTCCTTTTGAGTTATTTTTGTTGACATTCCTTGGAGAAGGCAAAAAAAAAAAAAAAATGTTCTCTGACATCTGTGTAGTTCATATCCTTGACAGAGTTTAGAAGATTACAGACTGAGCTAAAGAAAAGGTTGGAGTCTTAAAGAGGATGTGGAAATGTTGCTTCATTTTGGGTAAAGTTTTGAGATTTGTTCAGACATTGTGAGAGGGACTATGAATGTGATTTCTTAATGAAGGCCACAGGTATTTATGCACTTCTAATGTAGTAATTTGGGCCTGAAAAGGGGTGGGGTAGTGAGATGATCCCAAAGCAGATTCCGTGGATGAGTGGAAATTACAGCAGCTCCCACATTGTTGAATTGAGGACATTGTCTCTCTGCGTCACTCTTCCTCTCCCCCTCTTCCCTCTCCCTTTTCTCTTTTTTCCCATTTCCTTTCTTTTCTTGTTTTGTTTTTTAAGCTTCCTGCTAGGCTGCTCAAAGATCCAATTACATTATACAATGCCCCTGTGTCACAGATTTATTGCTCTTCTCGCTCAGAAGTATGAAAGGTTAAGTGATTGTCCCAGAGTCACTGGGTGTATATTTCTGCAACCACAGGGAAGAGGAGGCTTTATTAATCAGAACTCAATGGGTGTGAATTTTCCGGGAGAGGTGTTTGCTGAAAACGGAAAGAACCAGAGGGTTGCTGTTTTTCTTTTTAACCAGATGGTGTAAGGTGTTTTCTTTCTATGAGTCATTGATTCGCTCATGCATCCCTTCAGCAAACATTTACTAATCACCTGTTGTCATGGACAGGGCCCTGTGCTTTGATGAAAAAGACACTATCTTTGCCCTTAGAAAGCTTACAGTCTATTGGGAAAGATAGTCAAACATAAACAGATAATTGCTGTGAAGTGTGATCAACGTTGTAACAGGTGTATATTTCCTACTGGCTATGTTGTATTCATTGCATGTGGTTCTACAAAGTAAACAGCAAAAATGTAACTTCAGCATCTGGATTTAATCTTGGATGTAAAGAATAAAGCACATGTTAAAAAGTAACTGTCCTCTCTACCATTACAATGGTGGGGTGGCCTTTACTGTTACCTGGGGGAGACCTTGACAGCCACCGTTCTCACCATCTGTGTGTTTCTGTGTGTTTCCATAGCACTGGTTATGGCGAGTGTTTGCTTAACGAACCTGAATCCAGACCCTACCCTTTGCCTGTCCAACTGCCAGGCATCCTTTACAACGTGAATAAACAATGTGAATTGATTTTTGGACCAGGTTCTCAGGTGTGCCCATATATGGTAAGTGTAGGAGGGCCACTTCTGCCCTCATCTACTGATTCTGCACTTCTTTTTATTCATAGTTTTCCATTGCATTCTAACTCGACTATAAACTACCCAAGGAAAAGCTGAGAGTAAAATTGCATATTAGTGATCATAATAATTATGAGGATGACACAACAGTACTACTGCTCAGTGTTAAATAGTGCTTTACCTGCACTTTCTCATTTCATCCTCGTGACAGTCCAAAAGGAAGATGCCATCATCACTTTCATTTTACAAGTGAAAGTGAGGCTCAGAGGCAGCAAGGTTACGGAGTTGGGAATTACAGAGCTCAGCTTTTTTCTCTCCTTGTTGCCTTTAATGCCCTTCGACTTGTCCAGGTGACCTAAATTATAGGGACTCTTCTAGATTCGGAAGAGCTAATTCATGAGACAAACATGTTTCTGTGTTTTAGCTTGTCAAGGTAGCATCCTGTGACCACCTGGGGCTTGAAATCATTTCTGGTGGGGCCTCAGCTGGGGTGGCTGTGTGATAGTTTTGCTGCATGTGTTGTGGATGTTTGGGCCAGTGATAACATCTAGCAGTTATCCGGTTGCAGATGAGCAGAACTGTGTTTCTATGGGGTGGCCCATTCTGTCTCTTTGGGGTGGCGTATGTGTGTTTCTTTTGCTGGGAGTGTCTTCAGAGATTGCCTGGTGAATTGAGAAGTACAATAGTATTCCATGGAAATAATAACAAAATTTTGAGTAAACTTGATTCATGGCAATATTTGTTTTTGTGTTATTCATGATAGGAAAAATTAGGAGTCATTGAAATGCCAAGCAAAAGAAAGGTTAAATTATAGGGTCTCCCTTTTATAGCAATTGAAAATGATCTACATCTGGGAACATGCTCCTGCTATAATTTTAAGTTAAGATAACAAGATAAACAATTTTATAAAGTATGATCTCAATTCTAAAAGGGGAGAAAAAGCTACAGAAAAGACTGCGTAGTTTGAAACTTTTTCTATTTAAAAAAATAAACTTTTAATACTTGTGCAACTTTTCTACTATAAGTGTGGTTTATTTTAATAATTAGGAAAGATAAAAAATCTTTTAAAATTGTGCCCTGAAATAGAGCTAAATATAGCAAATGGAATAAATCTAAAAAACAGAGTGTTCAGAGGAGGAAGAAAGCAAGTTGTAAGATATGTCAGTATGGTGCAGTTGTAAAGCTTAAATGCTGTCTATTACTGGAGATTTATATGCATTTGTAGTAAAAGTGTTGGAAATGATGAAGTGATGAACACTGCTCAGGACTGTGGTCACTTCTGGTAAGAAAAGGAAGGGAAAGGAACCTAGGATGAGTACATAGGGCCTTCAGCTGTGTCTGTGAAGTTTTCTTTCCTTAGCTTGGTGGTGGGTACATGGGTATCCATTACCAGGGATAGAAATGTGTTTTATGGGCTGCTGTCTATATTTTAGCATTTATCATACCAAGAAAAGAATTTCCTTCCCCACTTACCCTATGTCATTGGCGAAACATTAGTTGAAAGCAAGCTTTGCTTTGTTTGATACTGCCAAATAAATCACTTGTCACTCAATTGCCATTTCATTGAATTGAGCAGATGCAGTGTAGACGGCTCTGGTGCAATAACGTCAATGGAGTACACAAAGGCTGCCGGACTCAGCACACACCCTGGGCCGATGGGACGGAGTGCGAGCCTGGAAAGGCAAGTAATGCCCTGTTCTGTCCTTCTGTCTTAGGGCAGAAATGTGCAAGATTTTGGGTGTATGATCAGACACCGATGTTTAGAATATAAGACAATGCAGTCTGTTTTAGCATGCATAATATTTTTTAGAGGACAGACGTTTTGAAGTTAGACAATTAAAAATTGTGAAACTTAGATTATAGCATAATGCTGATACCAGAGAATATACCTATCATTATTGCTTCAATATTAAGACATTCTGTCAACTTAAGACTTTCTCTTATTTAAACATTTCTAAAATTACAGTGTGCCTATGGGAACATTTAATGCGAGATTGTGTTTCTTTTTCTTCTCTTTTGGGGATGGCACTGGAAAGCTATTGGTAAGTTGATGGAACAGTTTAGAATCAAGGAAATATAGAAATATAGTACATCTATTGCAGGTACTACTATGATACCAGGCTTTTGCCAACCGGTGTTATTCCCTTTAAGGAGCTATAATGTCATTCAGGATATATCCAAATCCAAGTTCTCATGAGCTGGTTATAATTGTTCCTAGTGATTTGTTAATAGATAAACAAAATCTGCTACTTTTGTGGCCCAATGGTAACAGTGTCTCATGCACCTAGGAGTACGATTAACTTAACCTTCTGTACCTAGTGTGCATCTAGAAAAATTGGTGACATGTTAGTGATACCATCATCAGCCCAAAAATTTGGTTACAAAAAGTTTTAGATATAAATCCTGATTTAAAAAAAAATACACATGGAAATTGGCATTCTATCTGTAACTTACCAAGGATACAATCTCTGAATGATATTTCTGAGTGTTTTGTTATCCTTATATATATTTTTCCCTTTTTTCTCTCCTCTTTCCATTGTCCACCTTACTTACTTTTAATAATTTATTCTCATCTCATTTCCTTTTCCTCCGCTTTACCTTATAGAATTGGTAGGACCCAGAATGTTTCTGTGGAAGAGGTCCTAAGAGATGATGGAACTTAATTCCCTGTTCCCTGATCTTATAGACAAGAAACTTCTCAGTTTCTTGTCTCACAATGAGTAACTTGTCCACAGTCACTCAGATCATTTGGTGCAGCCCCTCCCCACCCTCATTTCCTCTACTGCTTTGTCTGAAGGGGCAGCAGGGCCTACTGGAGTGGCCCTAACTCAAGCTCACTGAGCTCCTCCAGTTTCTGCTGGTCAAAGAGGAAGACTAGTGGTTTTTTCAGTGTTAAAGGATCCTGAGGATATGAAAGTTTAAAAATATAAAGTCCAATGCGAAAATAAAAACTTATAATGAAGATACTTTTGTATTTGACTTAAATTGGCAACAGAGTCAGCTCATGTTCTCATTTCTCTGTGGCTGGGACCTCATCAGTTGAGAATACAGCTTTCCTCAATAGCAACCTAACACAAAGTTTATACGGATACAAGCGTAATAGCTTCTAGAGCTTTCATTGGTTTAAAGGGAAATATATCTCTTTGGCCAAAGAGTGAATCTTTGCAAGACATGTAACTTAGTGGATTGGTGGCCACAAAATCATATTTTGGTCTAAGAATCCATGGCAGCCATTAAAAATTGAATATGACACTCATTCTTACAAAATCAAGATGTGGCCTCAGAGTCCTTCTAAACACAAAGACCCAAACAACTGCTACCAGTTGGTAGGAGATGACAATAAACATGATACCTATTTGACAACTTGGTTAGTTGGCTTGGGTTAGAACCAGCCCATTATATGACTTAAATTGAATCTGTTTGATCTCAGTGAAATCACTGGTATTTAGTTGTGGTTCTTAACCTGATGGATCCACCCACTATGTCTATTTCTGACACATGTTATTGCTGCAAAAGAAACACAACAACGAAAAATTTTCAATCATGTGATGAAATGACTTGCATTTAGTAAAACTGTCATGAACGTGCTGTCAAGCTCCAGATAGCAGTATGGTTACCCAACCAATTCTGGAATGCAGAATAACTTGGAGGATGTCAATTGTGTCTTTTCCCAATCTTCTGTTTTTGCAGAAGAGGAGGGATCGTAGGGTAATCTTCTATCTTGTGAGGGATGGGGAGCTTCGGGAGAGCTTTCAGCAGACCCTGCTCCTGCTAAACACAAGCAAGTGGGTGTGCTTGTAGCAAGAGCAGGAGCCTTCAAGGCATTCCCAAGGCAGGCTCAGGATGCTTTTGGAGAAGAACTGTGCAGAGAAAATGATAGGCCCATTTTTAGTTGTTTTAGAAAAGTGGCCATGTCTAGCAGCTTTTATTAAAGATGTGGATATATATAAATATCCTGAAAAGTATTTACACATTCTAGAAATGCCAAAGAAGGTGAATATGTTGGCATAGAAATTCTCTGAGTGTTTTGCTTTGTTTCTTTTTCATAGAGTTGCCAGTATGTGCCTTTTCTCTATATGCTAGCACATTCTGCCTCCCTTGGCTGCTGGGTTAATGTTTTTTCTTTCTTTTTCTTCTTTCTGTTCTGTTCCTGCAGCAGTAATCTGTCTTGGGCTGCTGACACAATGTTATTTTGATGAATGACTCACTAATGTCTCTTTATTTTCTCCACTCTCTTAAGTCCTTTAGCATTTTCCTTTTAACCTTATTTGTGAGTCTGAGGTTTGAAACTCTTTTGTTTCAAGTTTCATTTGGACAAAATCAACCTCCAAGTCCCCATTCCAACCTCTTAAAAAGATACATTTCTATAAAATATTATTTAAATGGTTTTGGACATTTTAAACAAAGGCTGACTTTAGTTTGGCTCTTATTTCACCAGCCACTTAATGTTTTGTTATAATGTAATAGTAATTTTGCTATGTGATTATTATCTGTAGAATTTGCCTGGTAAAATAGATTATCTTGGTGCATGTTTCCCAAACAGACCCCATTCCCAGCATCTGTCATATCAGACACTTTTCATATTCCTCGGAAGTTCTTCCTTTCTTTTGGACACCTGTCAATGGTCATATTACTGAGAAATATTTAGTTTCCATATCAGTTTTGAATTAGAAGTTTTCTTTTAAAAAGCAACTATGAGGACATTTGAGTGCAGTGCTAGATGGTAGCGCTCTGATAAACCTACCCCCTTGTTTTGTTCTGAGGTTTATAGTAATGCTTAATGAGAAGAGTGGTCATTTGGAATTTGCTCTTGTGTGGAAGTAAAATCTATAGAATAAAGAGATCCAGAAACTGAAGTCTGAAGTGTTAAGAGGGAAAAAATGTATTTCCAGAAAACTCCTTAGTTTTGTCCTCAAGGTACAAAATGGCTGTGGTTGCTCCAGCCATGGAGTCTGACTTCCCCACAGAATGAAGCCAAAGAGTTCAAAGGGCCTCTTCAGGAATCCTACCCAGTGGATTCTGCTTACATCTCTCTGACCACCTCTATCCGTAGGGAAACTTTGGAAAATATAGGTTCTATTGCCAAGATAAAGGGGAGGATGGATATTGAGTGAATAATCTGGAGTCTCAGTCTTACCTAGCCATCTCATTAATCTTACTTTTGGTGAAAACTTCAGTCCTTATTTAGATGTCGGAAATTGTCCCCTTTGCTCACAGTTAAGAGGCAGCATGTGTCCCAGTTAAGAGTATGCACTGTTAAGTCTTGTCTATATTTCAGTACCATTCCTGCCTCTTTGTGATGTTTGGCATCAACTCCTCTGTCCCTTCATTTTCTTTTCGTAAAAATGGAAGTAATAATAGTACCTACTTCATAGTGTGTTGTGAGGACTAAGTTTGTATATATAATGCTTAGAACAGTGCCTGACAAATATTAAGTGCAGTGTACACGTTTGCCATTATCATTGCCACTGTTATTTAAGTGGGGTCCCCTATGTGCTAAGTTGTATACTAAGTATGTTACATACTTTGTCCCATGTTATACTCCAAATAATTTTGGCCAGTAGGGTCCCCATTTTTTGATTGTGGAAACAGACTTTAAGGACTCACCCAAGGCCACAGAGTTGTTTTGTAAAAGAGTTACCAGTCCCAGTGAGACCTGTTGTATTTTGTTAAGTTTTGTCTGTCTAGAACTGCTGTGTCCAATATGGTGGCCACCAGCCACGTGTGGGTATGTTAAAATGTCGACATGAACTGAGATGTGCTTAGGTATAAAATACATCCCAGGATTTGAAGACTTAGTATGAAAAAAAAAAGCATTAAAAAATCTAATTAGTAGGCCAGGTGTGGTGACTCATGCCTGTAATCCCAGCACTTTGGGAGGCCAAGGAGGGCAGATTGCTTGAGTCTAGGAGTTTGAGATTAGCCTGGGCAACATACTAAGACCCCCACCCCTAACTGTCTCTATAAAAGATAAAAAAATTTAGCTGAGCATGGTGGCATACACCTGTGGTCCCAGCTACTTGGGAGGCTGAGGTGGGAGGATCACTTGAGCCTGGGACGTTGAGGCTGCAGTGAGCCATGATTGCACCACTGCACTCCAGCCTGGGTGAGAGAGGAAGACTCTGTCTCAAAAAAAAAAAAAAAAAAATTCTTGAGTAATGTTATGTTGACTACATGTAGAAATAACAATGTGTTAGATAGATTGGGCTAAATAAAATATATTAAAATTAATTTAAGTTTTTTATTAGTTTTTTATGTGACTTTAGAAATTCTTAAATTATATATGTGGTTCGTGTTCTGTGTCTACTGGACAGAGGTACTCTAGACAAAGCCGTCCATCTGTTCATTTATTTTTATATGTATATTTTCTAAGAAATGTTCACAACCACTGTAAAGACAAATATGAAGTGATTTCCAGAGAGTGATGTAGTCCCCACTGCCTCAGTGCGCATTTCATGGGTCCTGAGTCACCCAGGGTTCAGACGCAGAACATCTTAAGCCTCAGCCAAACAGCCCAGGGAAAGGGACGTGCCCTCAGATACTGTAAGAGGATAATTACAAGGGAGGAGGCCAGGCAGACTGGAGAAAGCTTAATTGCACTGTTTAAATAATTGTTTACCAAGCCTTGTGTGGGGGTGGGGCCTGCTATTCCCACTGAGACCTTCACCTACCTCTTCTTTTTCCACCTTCCCTGCATACTGCCCCACCCCCTGGCCTTCAAACCTCTCTGCCTCTCCCCTCTTGGTGGCTGTGTCCTCCCTGGGGATAAATCACGACAGCCGCCACCAGCTCCGCTTCAGAGATCTGAGCGAGCCGCGGGGCGTCACCCTCCTGTGGCCACTGCCGCCACTTTTCCTTTGTCCACTGCTCAGTGACCTCGGCTTTGTGTCAGGGCTTCACACCCCAACAATGGCAGAGGGTCGGAATGGCTTCTCTCCTCCCTTGTCCTGCTGAGGAGTTTTATTTTGTTTTATTATTATTTTTTAAACGTCATGGCCTTCTTCCTGCTCCAGTCTGGAGAATCTGAAACCGCTAGTAACAAACAAGTCATAAAGTTTAGGGCTCTCTGTAGTGTGTCCGTTTTGCTTTCGTCTCATCCTGACGGCTTTCCTGGAGTGTGTTTATAGGAATCATGTAACTCGCTTTTTTTTCCCCCCTCTCCAATATAATTAAAATTGGGAGCAATAAAGCATTATAGTTTACCAGACTTGTAACTTCTCTAGGCCTTGTTGATGGAAATTCACTATGCAAATCTTATAACTCATTTTTGCCCTGTCTATAACCACCCTTCCCATTTCCACTCCTGGTTTTTCCAAGTAAACTAATTGAGCAGTTTGAAGCTTGCCATTGGAGTTACCCTGTCAGCCTGGAGCCAGTCACTGGCCAGTTTTATTCAAGCAAGCTGTAAAGGAAGACCCAGCCTAAAATCACTAAGTGTGAGATTAAAATCCCTATAGTTTCCATTATTCATATAGATGATGAACCTGCAGCATTTCAAACCCACACATGGAAAAGAATTACAGTATGGTGTGTTTAAAAGGACAGCCAGTCCTGTAACAACTCACAGCGCCAAGTCTCCCTCACTATTCCCCTTATTAAATACAGCACTGCAAGTATGGATTTTGTGTTCCCAAAGAAATGGATGTCCCCGTGACAGATGGATCCTGGGGAAGTTGGAGTCCCTTTGGAACCTGCTCCAGAACATGTGGAGGGGGCATCAAAACAGCCATTCGAGAGTGCAACAGACCAGAGTAAGTCCTAGAATGTATAACTGTTATTACTGCCATGGCAGGAACATGAAATTCCTAAAGGGAATAATTTGGTGGATGAAGAGCACATTCCAACTTAGAGAGCTAGAAAGAACGTAAACTTCAAGGGCTGCTTAGACCCACGGTACCCAAAGTCTATTCCCAGGCACTTCCCCCTGTGTTATTGTTTACTCTCAAGATCCTTTGTTATTCAAAGTTTTATCTACCAAACAGATGATGGTTTTGTGGTCGGTCTGTTTCCTAGTGTTGACAATCAGGCAGGTCTCACTCTCCCTGCTACACTCAGAGCTTAACAATGAGAACACATGGACACAGGAAGGGGAACATCACACTCTGGGGACTGTTGTGGGGTGGGGGGCGGGGGGAGGGATAGCATTAGGAGATATACCTAATGCTAAATGACGAGTTAATGGGTGCAGCACACCAGCAGGGCACATGTATACATATGTAACTAACCTGCACATTGTGCACGTGTACCCTAAAATTTATAGTAATAATAAAAAATAAAAATAAAAAAACAACAAAAAAGCAAAAACAAAACAAAACAAAACAAAAAGCAGGCAAAAAAAAAAAGATAGCACACTAATGGAGTGACTAGATAGATTTTCACATGGAAACAAAAAAATTGGACATTTTCATCCAGTTTGTAGACTAATATATTCCTTCTAGTTAGACCTCAAGGGACCTGGGACCCCAAATCAAGAATTACTTTTTATTTTTTTTCTTTTTTTCCCACCAATAATGTGTTCTGTGATAAGGAATTACTTTTTTAATCAATCTAGTTGTATTACAGGTGAGACAGCTGAGGTCCCCATCCCACAACCTGACATTTTACAGATTGGGAGTCTCTTGCCTTTCAGAATAATTCTCATTGTGTGACCATGGCAACCTCTACCAGCCTAACCTTGTTAGGACTGACATGTTTAAATAAAGTCCATGGACTTTTTTCCCAGCATTTGTCATAGCAGACATGGGCGGGGTGGAGGGTGGGGGAAGGTTGTTTATAGATAATAAATTGCTATCTTCATTATAAAAAATGACATCCAATTTTACATGGATCTAAGACATACATAGTTGAAAAGGAATAGAAAATAATAGGTAAGTAAAAGTAAGTAATAGTTTGTATGGCACTTCCTCAGACTTGCCATGGAACCTATTTAGGCTGGGAACCAAGAAGTCTATAGGAACAATTTTTTGATGTAAAAACCAACAACCATTTTTAAGACCCCAGCTGCTTTGGGATTTTGTAAAATGATTTCCCCTAGCAGTCTCATTTATTTTTAATAGCTTAGATCACGGATAGCAAACTCTATTGTACTGAGAAGCAAACAGGTGAAGTAAAGGAACTAAGTAGGTTGGGGTAATACAATAGTTGTATTGTAGAGACCAAGTGCAGGGCACTACTCAGGTCTGGCTGATTGTTCGGCAGTAAGAAAAGAGTCTAATATTGGCAAAGCTTCCGAATCTTTTCTATGAAAAATCTGAATTGTGTGAATCAAAAAGAATATAGCTGTAGGCAACTGGTTTGCAAGCCCTGGTCTCAGTACTCTGTACTACAAATCACAGATGATGATTAATTAACTTATTTTTGTTCATAACCCAACCTTATTTCATGTCCATGTAGTGGTCAATAAGGAAGATAACTAAAGGGCTGTGAGATACAGACTCTGTTCCATAAAACTAACACTGTAGCTATGTATAAAAATGAATAAGCCTTAGCTTTTCTATATAGCCTATATTTTGAATTAGTTTTTTAAATATTAGTATAAATATAGATCATGCTTCAAAAAATTCAGACACAAACATATAGAATATTTTAGAAGTTGTCACACTATTCCTACTTCCTGCCTACTCCCCGTGAGAAATAATCACTGAAAAGTAATTCAGTGTGTGTCATTTCAGACTTTTCAGATTGTGGATGTAAATACATATTATATGAAATAAGTACCACATAATATAAAATAAGTATCATATAATATAAAAGAAGGCTGGTACTGCTTTTTAAACTCAGCTATACATCCTTGTTGCTTGTATTGTTGAAGCTTTAAAAGAAAACCTTGTATCGTAACAACTAATATGATGAATTTTTTACATATTAAAAACTATTTGGTGGCTACATTGAGCAAAGTTATTAGTTTATAGTAAATGCTGTCATGAGGGTATGGATATTGCAAACAGTGACCACTTATAAGCACTTTAAACATTTTTGACTCAAGGATATTCCATTCAAAAGAAGTGTTTGGCCTTTTTTTAAAATAATACTTTCTTAAGTCTTGAGCAATTCTAGAAGTAATGTGAAAAGTGGAGAGAGATAAATCACTCCATAATTGGAATGGGCTAGACAAAGAAAATCACCCAGTGTAAAGATCTCAGCAGAAAAGGACCTTGAGCTTCAAAGTGCAACAAAGATCCTCACATTCAGAAGTTAAGAACCGATCATTAAAGACCTCAATTAGAGGTCCTTGTCCCTGCTGTTTGCTATGGGAGGTTTTTTTTTTTTTTTTTTTAAAAAAAAAAAAAAAAAAACAACAATCCACCTACTTGAGTGTCAGCACTGACATCATTTCATTAAAACTCCTCCAAGTTATTTGCACTTTAGGATGTCCCTGTTAATTGAGGAAGGAGACTGCCTCTGAATACGGAGGTTACAATGGCTCTGGGGGAGTCAATCTGAAAAGAGAAAGGAACACAGAAGAGGGAAAATCAGATCCAAATCTCAGTTTAAAAGCTTGTTCAGAGAAATTCACAGAGCAGATGGTTCATTATGTAGAACGTAGAAGTGGTTGCTGTCATGCTTCTCAAGGAGTTTGAGGGGAACAGCTGCCCCCCTCACTGGGAATATGCCTTTTGTCAGTTCGACGAGCCCTTACAATATAATGGAGAGCTCTGTTTTTAGAATCCAAGGTACAAGGTATGTCTCTATTAAGGACACTGGATTTTTTTTTTCTTTTTTCACAATATTTATCTGATTCAAGAGTGTATTTATTTAGCATCCAGAGACTTTATAGTATATTCTTAAGAGTTTTTTTCCCCCTGAAAGCGTAAAAGCCAAAAAAGATAAGTAGCCTTGCCATGTACATGAGATTATGCTCTACTCCATGAACAAGCTGTAGAGACCATATGCTTTCTAATTTTGGTCACAAGATATTTTGGTCTCAACTGGTATATATGGTGTTACAGGTGGGACCCTCGTATTTTGTCTTTAAGTGCTTTATTTTTTTAATTTCAATTTTGATCCATGCCCTACAGATAAGATGATCATAGTTCTGGTTTGCAAGGACAGTCCCTCGTTCTATCTGTTGCCCTGAAGGAATTATTAATAGCTCCCATTTTCACTCTCAGAACGTTCTTGATTGGGCAATTAATTATATGGTCACCCAGCCTATAAGACATGTGTAATAGAGTAAAATTTAAAATCAGAACCTCCAAAACATAGCTTAACAGTACCAAAACCAGACTGAGCTTTGGAACTAGAAGATGTATTTTCAGGCTTTTGGGCCCTATACTTGTTTTGTGCTCAAAATTTGGCTCAGAGCTTCCTTGTGGCTGAAACAAAATGGTACGTAGAATTGTTACAGTCCATCAAAAACAAAAATCGTGTCAGTTCCTTAGGAAAGGCACAGCATTTTCTTTTTCCAGTGCTTCTATTTTACTTTCAAATTAGGAGATAGGTTAAAATTTAAAAATAATAAACTCATAGATTTGAGGGAAAAAAGATTGTGAACTAGATATTTCCCCCTTAGGCTCTCTCCATAGCAACTGCTTATGAAATCTTACTTTAAAAACATATTCAAGACATATGTCTATTTCATCCAAAAAAATGAATTTCTCATTTGGCTGTAAGGAATTACAGCAAGGCTTTTTTTGAGGCACTCAGTTTGGATGAAGTTGTTTCGAAATGTTGAGAATTGGTTACTGTGGAAGAGCCATTAACTAATGAATAAATAAAAGAATCCAGTTTCATAGACTGCCCCATTTGGAAAGATCATTAAAGATGGGCTGGTACAGCTCCCACCCCATCCCATCTAATCTTTGAATAGCCTTTCAGCATTCTTCATAATTGGCCATCAGGCCCCTTCTTAAAAACCTCCAGGCGCAGGAATCACACTACCTTCTGGGGCTGCCTGTTGTATCTTTAGAAATGTCTTGTGCCGACCCTAAATCTGACTACCCTAATTCATCGTACCTAGACGTAGAAGTTGATTTCTGTTCAAACCCTTTTGCAGACCAAAGTTTAGCTTTCCTTGAGGATAGACTGTACCTGTGATGACCTCTGCAAAAATTTCTTTATAGCTTTGGTATGCATCATCTTGAATTTCCTTTCTATGTATTAACAGGCATGGCTGTGTAATATGTGCTTGAAAGAAAGATCCAATTTGGCTGTGCAGAATAGTAATTACTCTAGCAATTTCCTTAAACCCTTCCTATCCCTATTTGACATGCAATATTTTAAAAGGATCTTAATAGTTGGGAAGTGTGGTTACTATTTTTTAAAGCTATGTTTCCTATTATTTTCAATATTTGCCTACTATAAAAAATACTGCTATTCAGCTAAATAATTAAATTATAAAATGATTCTTTTCCATGCTGAAAGATGAGTTTGGTTGGCTGAAGCTTTCTCTATTACATAGTCCATGTACATCAGGCAGCAATCACATTGTCTAGGAGAGAGGAAACATATGTAGTTTAGAAGGCCAATTTACATTTGTTAAAGTCATGTCAATAATTAAGGAACAAATTGTAACCTGCCTTTACATAAAAGCAAATCCACTTGCAGACCAACTTTTGATATGGAAAGAGGCCTGTCTTAAGGGAGACAGCCTGGAAGAGAGGCCAGGTCTTGAGCTTCTGTTCAGGGAGAGTTGGGTTGGGCTCCCCTCTCAGCAAAGTCAGTGACAGAATTTGGAACGTAGGACAGTGACACAAGAATAGTCCAGGGATCAGGAAACCTTTTCCATCAGGGCCAAATAGTAAATACTTTAAGCTTTGAGGTTTATGTGGTCTCCATCACAATTACTCAACCTTACTGATACACGGAGAAACAAACATAGACAACGTGGGTGTGGCTGTGTTCCAATAAATCTTTATTTATGGACACTGAAATTTGAATTTCCCATAGTTCACGTGTGTCCCAAAATCTTCTTCTTTGTAAAAATTTTTTTCAATTACTTTAAAATGTAAAACTTATTCTTAGCTCACAAACCATGCAAAAATCAGTGGCGGGCTGGGTTTGGCCCACAGGATGGTAGTTTGCCAAATCTTGTAATAGCTAAACTTTTATTAATCACTTACTGTGAGCCACACTTTGTGCAAGTGCTTTGAATGTATTAATCTAGTTAACCCTCACTACAGCTTTATGAAATAGATATTAGTATCATCTCCCTTTTACAGATAAGCAAACGGAGGCTTGGCAAGATTAAGCAACTTGCCTAATATTGCATCATTATTAAGAGGCATAGCTGGGATTCAAACCCTCTGTTTCCAGAGTCCATGTTTCTAACCATCAGGAGTATTGCCTCTCACATACAATATTTTTTGTGTGTTTATAAAAAATGTTTTTTATAAAAATAAATCCCAAAATACTACTTGCCATGTTATAGTGGTCATCAAAGCAAGCAAAGGTGGAAACTGTTACCATCTGAAGGGAAGCCACCTATAAATAATAACTATTTGCAGTCCGAAGAACTACTGCATTTGATAAATTTCAAGAATCAGCTAAGACGTGTCATATAAGAGAACAAAAAAAAATCAATTTAAAAAACTTTGTGTTCAAAGGGAAAGAAGTATGAATTACTTTCAGGCAATAAATAAATGATTGATCCACCATAGTCAGCTGGGACATCTAAAAAGATTCCAGAAAGATAATTTCAACTGGAGGAAAAATTGAAGGGGGTCTTCCTTGTAGCACATTTGAAACAAGTTTTACCTGAGCAGGTATACAGTCCTGATCTATTATTCATGGGTAATCTGTGATATTTTATGCATGAGACTGGGATGCCTTGGTACTGAGAAAAGGGCTTGGATCTAGGAAACCCATTCTGCATCTCTAAATGGCACCAAAAAAGAAAAGAAAAAAAAAAGACTCTGAAACACAGCATATGGATAATGTAGCAGACGTGCACAGAGAAGAGTCTGGGAGACTTGGATTCCAGTCCTGACTCTGCTCCTTTGTTAGCTGTGTGACCTTTGGGCAAAGTACTTCTCTAAACGTCCTGTCACTTGGTATAAAAGCACCTCATCTTCCCTAGCCTTGGACAAGATATGAAGGAGATTTCCCAGTTTGAATGAATAGTGCAGATATACAGTATATGGGCTTAATTGTGCTTAATGCAGAAACAGACAGACGTAGACACGACTGTGTTATGTGCCATTTTGCATCCCTAGATGCAGTCTTCCTTATGATAAATAATGGTGAATGTTGGTCAGACTTCTTGCTAAGTTCCTCAGAGTCACAACAAGCCTTTTAAGTACACAGCATCATCTCTGTTTTACATGTGAAGATAGAGGCCAGGAAGGTGAGACAGCTTACACAAAGTCACCCTCCCCAGCTTGTAACTGCAAAGCTGGTGCTCTTACTTAATGTTGCAAATCTTTGATCGAGCAAGTACGTTTATAACAGTATCAGGACAAGCTTCTCTAGGAGGGCCTTTGTGGCACCTGGGCACGCTGCAGGAGCACTGAGTCCTGCCTCGGTGCTCAGAGTGGGTGCTCAAGCCAACTGCAGAATTGGATCAGATTAGATTGGGCAGTATTGACATGAAGTATCATAGTAGGTAACATTTTATGGCATCTACTATGTGCACTTATTGTAAAGAAGGGGAAAAATTGAAACTCAGGAAGACTGAGAACTTAGTCTAGGGCCACACAGTGAGGATAGGGCCAGATTGGAACCAAGATCCAACTCTAGAGCTCTTTCTACCTCTCATTCTATATTTCGTGAGTGGGGATATATTTCTCATTCCCCAAAACTCCTGTTTCAAACAAACCAGCCAAAAACCCATTTTTTATAGTCCGGATTACTCTGAAAGATTGATTCTAAAGGAAAAAAGGTGAAAAATGTCCTTTCAGTTGCAGGGGTGTCCTAGGGCAGTTGTGAAACCCGAGCTGTTTCAGCCCTGGGTGAGTGAGCCCCAACGTCCTACGATTCTGTGATCTTCCTGTTTCCTTGATGAATTTGGCATGCTGCTGACTGCTGGTAGATGTGTTGTATAATTTACTCTCTGGATCACATCTGGAATATACATACACAGGGTTGCATGCGGAGATTAAATTTGCACTGTGATGCTTTGCAAGGCTTATGCCATACACTCGTCACACAAAAGCTAATGAAACCAGTATGCTCTTTCCTGCTTCTCCTCTTAAGTTAGTCAAAATATGAACACATTCCCATTATTCCATTGTATTTGTGAAACAAAAAAGCAAAAACAATGGTTGTCTGGAGAGAGGGAGTAGAGGGACAGAATGAATGGAGGTGTGAGGGAACAAGTTTATGATGGTCTCCTGTGAATATGTCAAGGTACAAAAGGAAGATAGGGAGCATTCCAAACTACTCTTGGGTACGTTTCACCTTCTACATTTTAAACATTGAAGCACCGTGAATGTTGGGAAGAAAAGGAACAAAAAGTGGCCTAATAGATTCAGATTCAGGCTTCGTATCTCATACTTTAAGCTATACATTCTAACATTTATTCTCACAACAGCCTACAAGATAGCTACATCCCATTTTGCAAATATAAGGGAAGATTGCGGAGGCCAAGTGACTTACCCAAGGTTATACACATCATGGTATTGAAGGCAGGATGAAAAACCAGGATTCAGAGCTCTTGCCCATTCCTCTGTCATTTGCCACCCTAGATTTACTTCTCTAGAAGACAGGAAGTCATGAATGAGGGAGTGATGTTCAGAGGAATACATGATAATACAGTGTGTGTGCTCTTCACATTTTTTTTTCAGACCAAAAAATGGTGGAAAATACTGTGTAGGACGTAGAATGAAATTTAAGTCCTGCAACACGGAGCCATGTCTCAAGCAGAAGCGAGACTTCCGAGATGAACAGTGTGCTCACTTTGACGGGAAGCATTTTAACATCAACGGTCTGCTTCCCAATGTGCGCTGGGTCCCTAAATACAGTGGAAGTAAGTGTGTCTGGTGTATCTGTTCACCGTTGGCTGGCCGGCACTGAGGCCAGGCACAAAAGTCAAGTTGTATTGTTTCTCCTCTCTAGTTCTGATGAAGGACCGGTGCAAGTTGTTCTGCAGAGTGGCAGGGAACACAGCCTACTATCAGCTTCGAGACAGAGTGATAGACGGAACTCCTTGTGGCCAGGACACAAATGATATCTGTGTCCAGGGCCTTTGCCGGGTAAGTCCTAGATGGTGTCTTCTTCACTGTGTTTTCCCGCTGCCAACCTGTGACTTGTGGCTTCCTAGATAGAATAGCAACTGCTAGTATCTGTGCACTATTGCCAGGGCAGCGGTTCTCAAAGTATGGCCCCAGGATCAGCAACAGCATCAATATCACTTTTTTCTGATGCATGTAGTGCCAAAGTTTGGGAGCCGTTGCCCTGGATTTTTCTTGACATTTTCAGTCTCTGTGGGGGTCTTGCACAAAACCTCTCCTTAAAAATTTATTGTAACAATTTACACCCACACTCCTTTGCTATAACCTCAATGCTTAAGCAAATGTTTCCCAAATGCTTCCTGACAGCAAATTTTTTAGATTGAATAGCTGAGGTTGAGAAATATGTCAGGAAGAAGAGCTGGCCTCACTCAAGTTTCTCTCTGCATTTTTAACCACGATCATTTTTACCTGAGACATTCCTGTTAATTAATTATTCTTGAAAAGGAAATTGAGAAACTTCTGGGAAACAGCAAAACATCAGAGCAGTGATTTCTCAGGGGCTAGATACCATTTCACAGTTCTCGTTAGTCAAAAATTATTCCTAACCGGGTTGGGCTCTGAGATGATGCCTCTGGTTGTTTTTTTTTTTTTTTTTTTTGCCTGTGGTCCAAAGGCATATTGGAGTTCCTGGTTGGAAGGATTTGATTGAAAGAGCCCCTAAGGGCATCACCCACTGACTAATAGCTTATATTGCAGATTTCCTTATCTGTCCATTTCACAGCAACACATTGAGTTTTTCCTCAAAGATTAGTTCACACAAATGAACAAAACGGACAAGAATGTGGACTCTGTTCTTCTGGTCTTCTGGTCATTGTCAGTGTATGTTTCAGAGTTCAGTGTACATGGCTGCATTGTGTTAATATGAGGAGAAATTCAGCAGGCCACTCGATGGAGCCTCAGGCCTCAAAATGGAGGCCCATGGTCATACTTTGGCTGGCATTCATAGCCAATATTTAAACATATGGGATTTTACATAAAGTCAATTTTTCCAGCTTCTTTGGAAAATTGGGAAAAAATGTCAACACTGGGCTCCCATTCCCTCATAGCAGCAATAGTCTGGAGTGGACAGCAGCTACTCCCTTAAGGTGGGGCATGAGCTCTTTAATTAGATACAGTTCTCACCTATTCCCTTTTTTTTTCATTCCTAAGTAATTTTTTAAAAAATTACTGTGCTTACTTACAGACTAGTGCTTTTCAAACTTTTATCTGTAGATGAAGCACCTGAGGAATCCTATTAAAATGCCGACTCTGATCCAATAGATCTGGGTGGGTCCTGAAATTCTGCATTCCTGACCACATCAAAGGTGCCCATGGCTGCTGGTCCAAGGACCACATTTTAAATAGCAAGGCAGTATATAATTTCAGTTTTCAACCTTTCCAAGTTTTAAAGGACTTGACTTTCTCGTCATTTTTAGGGCACACGATTAAAAGAAACACATTATTTGCCATTTTATAATCTCTATAATACTTACATTTATTTCAAATCTTTTCTTTTTAAAAGCAAGCTGGATGCGATCATGTTTTAAACTCAAAAGCCCGGCGAGATAAATGTGGGGTTTGTGGTGGCGATAATTCTTCATGCAAAACAGTGGCAGGAACATTTAATACAGTACATTATGGTAAGAATCTGCTCCTAAGAACCATGCGAAGGAATATGGTCAAAGTTTGAAAATTGTTAACCACATGTAATATGCAAAAATATTAATGTCGAGCATAAAAATCAGTCTCGTTACGGTGGATTATCCATCGACTAGAAGGCACCTAATAGAATTATATGAGAATTATATTCTATTCCTTTGTTGTCCACTTTTTATTCCATACTTAGAGAAAGTGAACCATTCTGTGGAGTACTGAATTTCTGCTAAATTCTTTTCAGGTTACAATACTGTGGTCCGAATTCCAGCTGGTGCTACCAATATTGATGTGCGGCAGCACAGTTTCTCAGGGGAAACAGACGATGACAACTACTTAGGTGAGATGGGATGCCTCACTACTTGCGAGTTCTGGTTCTATGGAGCAGTGGCCAGATACTACTTCCTTCCTTCTCTGGCATGCAGAGGGAGAGCTTTCAGATGTCATGGATTTTCATAAAATAAGTGGCTCTCAAAATTCACCATTGTATTTCTCCCTCATACATACGCCCTCAGAGTATTGATTGAAAAGTTGTGTAGCTGCACTATTTGATATCAAGGGATTTACTCTGGATCTTAAAAAATACAAAGGCCCCAAGTCAAGTTTTGAAAGTACTTATCCTCTAAGTTTAGCATAAAGTCCTTGCTCTCATTGAGTCTTTTCAAAAAGCTGTCCTGTGGGGAACTGACTTGCAAATGTTTTATTAGAAGCGTTACTTGACTTAATTTTTATGTTTTCAGCTCTAACCAGTAGCAGACCACTGGTAGACTTATTCAGTATTTCATTATGCCTGTTCGTTGCAAAAGGTTCTATGGTGACATGTATTTTTCTCAAGTCATTACTAGAATAGCAATACTATACAGATTTTTTATCCTCTTCTCACTGAACCTAGGTGCATGATTAATTCGTATCTATTCCTTATATTTAAACCACAACATACCGATGACCCTGTGTTGATTTTCAACAGTTTGCTCAGCCCAGTCCCATCTTATTTTATTATTTATTTATTTTTAATTTAAAGTTCTGGAGTATATGTGCAAGATGTGCGGGTTTGTTACATAGGTAAACATGTGCCATGGTGATTTGCTGTACCTGTCAACCCCTCACCTAGGTATTAAGCCCAGCATGCATTAGCTATTTTTCCTGATGCTCTCCCTTGCCCACACATCCTGTATCCCACAAGCCCCATTGTGTGTTGTTCCCTTCCCTGTATTTTTGGGACAGGGTCTCACTCTGTCACCGAGGCTGGAGTGCAGTGGTGTGATCACAGCTCACTGCAGCTTCAACCTCCCAGGCTCAAGTGATCCTCCCACCTCAGCCTGAGTAGCTGGGACTATAGGCACTCACCACTATGCACAGCTAGTCGTTTTTTATTTATTTTTATTTCTTATTTATAGAGATGATGTCTCACTATGTTGCCCAGGCTGGGCTTGAACTCCTGGCCTCAAGCGATCTTCCTGCCTTGGCCTCCCAAAGTGCTGAGATTCCAGGCATGAGCCACCATGCCCAGCCCAGTCTCACTGTAATTTGTTTTTCTGTAAATTGCTGTAAGTGATTGTGAAATTTGCCTAATTGCCATTTAAAAGAAAGAGGACATGGAGAGTAGAGTCATGACTGAAAGGGATTTAACTGATCACCTTACACAAAACTCTTCCCAGCCGTGAAGAGCAGCATGGCTTACACTCAGATCTGGAATAAATTAGAGCTGTCTTGCTGGGCAGTCAATCTTTAAAAGCAATGAATGTACTTTCTTTATTGTAATATCCAGGCAGGAACTCTATTTATTCATCTGAATTCAACCTGTATAGAGGCCCTTAGTCTAAGCATTTGGACATATTCAGCTGGTAAATGAGTATTTGTTGAATTGAATTAAAGTCTATATCTCTGTTTTGGAATGTCTACATGAAGCTGCATAGATAGACAGTGAGCCTTCAGCTAAGCATGCTAATCAAGTATGATATTTATACATGACTCCATTATGGCATTTGCTATCACTATTCATTCAGTCACTCACTCACTTATTTAATATGTGCCAGGCACTGTTCTAGGCACAATGAGCAAAACAGATAAAAAAAAATCTGTGTCTTCTTGGATGTTACTTTTTAGTGGGACAATAAACAATAGGCAATAAACAGTAACCTGATAGATAAGAAAACTCCATAGTGTTATAGTGATAAGTGCTGCTAGAAATCAGAGCAGCCTAAGGCAAATCGGGATACCAAGGGTGAGATGTGGACAGTAGAGTTGAAATGTTTGAATCATAGAGCAAGATAATAAGCTATTTAGGGGAAGAGCATTCCAGGCAAAGGGAATAGCCATTGCAAAGTCCTTGAAGTAGGGAAGACGGAGGCAGTGTGGCTGTTGCCAAGTGAGCACAGAGGACACTCCTAGGTAAGGTTAAACAAGACTAGGTCATACATGACCATATAACCATTCTAAGAACTTTGGCTTGGACTCAGAGACATCAGGAGCCACTGGAGGTTTTGAGCTGAGGAATGACGTCTTACTGCATTTATGTTTTTAAAGGAGCACTCTGGCTGGTACATTGAGAAGAGATGGTGGGGGAAGTGTGTACAGGACAGAAGCGGTGCCATTGATTAGGAAATCCTTGCAGTAATCCGGGAGAGAGATGCTGGTGGCTTGGCCCCAATGGGAGCGGTGAAAGTGGCAGTATGTAGTTAGATTCTGGTTATCTTTTGAAGTTGGAACCAATATGATTTGTTGATGGATTGAACATAGTGTGTGAGTTAAAGGTACAAAGGAGTTAAAAGTACACAAGACTAAAGGTACAAAGGAATCTCAAAACTCCAAGGTCAAAACCTGAGCAATGGGAAGGATGAAGTTGTCATCAACTGAGATGACAAGACTAGTTACATATTTATTATACGACCACTAGTGTTTTAAAGTTAGGGCAGGGTCTTTACATCTTCAGCTACTGATATGAAGCCTGCATATGATTGGTACAAAGCAGATGATTGCTGAATTGTTGAACAGCCATTGTCAATGCTGTCTTTAATGACTACCTACTGTGCGCTTAATGGAGAATGGGGTTACCTTGAAAATGTACATTCACCTCTTCTTTCAAGGGCCGTAAAGCCTTACTTGGAATTAATTACTCAATCACTACATCAGCTTTTCACTACCCCAAACATCCAAATGAGTGACAACTTTATAAGACAATTAACAAAGTTCTTGGAGGACTGTTTTCAAATTATTTTTGGGGGAAATCCATTTCTCCTTGCACAGCTGCAGAATGGGGCAAGTATTTTTCTTTGTACACTTGGTTATAAATTTGAGCATGTGGCTGCAGTGTCCTTACTACTTCCTAATTAAATCAAACAGCATTGCATGCAGCCTGCTTTATAAATTAATTTCCTAAGACCTGAAGGCCATGTTGAGTTGCTCCTTTCTTCTCTTCGAAAGAGAGAAGGATTCTCTGCTATTCTTCTTTCTTGGAAAAACAATCTCCCTCCAAGTAGTGGCCTCAATTCAAGTCAACTTAATCAATGCACATCAAGCGCCTGAATTCAGGGAGGGCCTCCTGATAACCTTTTATTATTCAGTGGAGGTTTCTTAATCTCCTTGTAAAGAATGAAAACAAAATTAAAGAAGATTTGTCATCTGAGACAGGCAATCTGAGCCAGTTATGACACTTTAGTGGAATAGAATGGGAAAGTCACCTGTTGGCATAAGGAAGTCTCTCTAGAAGCAAATGAAAAGTGTGCAAGCCTACATTGCAAGTCACAGTCCACTGAGTGTGAAAGTCGAGACCTCAGAGCCTTTGAACCTCTTGGTGGTTACTCAACAAGTTAGGAAGAATTTGATGTTGTCATCAAGTCTGGCATGTGTAAATATTTACTCTTGGCTTGAGGGAAGATGCAGCAAATGCACTGAGAAGGTTTTACAACCCACACTGAGTCTCGAGTTGAGTCCAGTCACAGCTGTTCCATTGCTAAGCAATATTCATCCTTATCCCTTATGTTTTTTTTCAGTGTCAGCCAAGCCATACTTTTCTGTGTATTCTAGGAGGGAGAAATTTCCAGGAGAGAGGGCCTTTTGTAGCAACCCAGCTCTGATGGGTGCAATGGAAGGGAAACCAACCCAGGAAATTAGCTCCCTTAATCGCATTAGTGGGAGGTTGGGCATTAGGCTCTTGTTTTCAGGAAACTATTTGTTTCACAAAGTACCAAAGCAGAAAGCCTTCCTGTCAAAGGTCATCCTTTCACATGGACCCCTTCCTCCTGTTGAGCTAAAGCCAAGTTGTACCCAGGGCCACCATGTTCGTATCTCTTTAGAAGAAAAAGTAGCCATTTCTGTGATACTTATTTGTCTCCAGTACACTTAGCTCTTGATTAATTGTGGCAATGGGAAGATGGGAATCGATGCAGTGCAAGATAAAATAGGATTTTTTTTTCATCTGATGATTTTAAGGATGTCTGGGGCCAAACCATTTATCACGGCAGATCGTAAGGGGAATCCGATATCATTTGTGCTCCTCTCTTTCTCCCTGCTCACATCTACTGGAATAAAGAATATGCATGGAAGGGTGAAATACCCTGAGTCAGCAAAGCATGAAAGGAAACCTGGAGACATTGGAAAAGACCCCCCAAATTAACCCAGAATAGACTATCACTCTTTGCATATGATCACAGTGGATTATCACTTGATTTACAGAACCTGCATCTGACGTTTTATTTCCTCCTTTTTATCAAGACATCAGCTGGGTAGCTAGCATGCAACTTCGTTTGAAAGAACTGGGTGATTTTGTTGACAGCACATCATACTGTCACCATTTGAATGACCCGCATTAGGGAGCAGCCTCAGGATGCCCAAGGTGCCACGGAAACAACCTTGGCTTCAGTGACCCATTGAAACTCCTGCCTCTTTCATGGCTGATGGGTCTCGCGCTGCAGGAGCTGCAGGCAAGACGAGGTTGTCAGAGGTTTACACTGACTGAGAAAGAGTCATTTGGCTGGAAGCACTCTATCCTCCTTGTCATGAGTGTCAGACTCCATCAATCACTTATTCTTTCAGCATCATCGATTGAGCACCTACTATGGGTTGGGATCTTTCTTGGGCTTATAAAAGTAAATTTTTATTTTATCATTTTATATATTTAAGGGGTAGGACTACAGGTTTCTTACATGCATATATTGGGTGGTGGTGAAGTCTGAGCTTTTAGAGTACCCATTACCCAAATAATGAACATTGTACCCAATAGGTAATTTTTCAACCCTTATCCTCCTTTTATCCTCCCACCTTTGGTACTCTCCAATGTCTATTAGTCGAAAAAGTGGATTTTTAAATGGCTGCTTTGCTCAAGGGCTCATGCAGACTAACAAAATGAGCAATTTACATTTAAGAAAAATCTACAACACAAACATACTTAGTTTCTATTTGTATACAAGAGAACGAATGCATGAACTCATTTACTCGTTTAACAAACGTTTGTTGACCCCCTTCTTGGAAATTTTTAGTAGTTTATAGACTCTGGAAATAGATTTCCATGATTAGGAGCCACATGGCCTTGGGAAATTAACTATTTTAAGGCATGCCTTTCTCATCCATAAATTAGGCTTCTATAATAGACACTACCTTATAGAAGTGTGATAAGGAGACAGTACATACAAAGGCATTTTGATCTGCCAGGAACTAAAGCTGATATGGATTCTTATTTAATCCATATAACAATCCTATAAGAAACTCATTATACAGAGGAAGAAACTGAGGCTTAGAGAGGTTAAGTAATTTATCCAAGGTGATACAAATAGAAAATGGGAAAGATTGGTATCCTTATGGGTCGGACTTCAGACGCTACACACTTAACCAGTTCACTTTACTGCCACCATGTAGAATGATATATGGCTGACCTGGAAATATATAGGACTTGAAATTTAGGTTTATTGGTGGGAGTGAATGGTCAGACTAGGAAGATAGGTGAAGATTAAGATTTGTAAAGTTACAGGGAGGTTATGCTAAGGAGGTTGTACTATCTTATAGGTAGTGGTGACTTCCAAAGGATTTTGAGCCAAGAAGTTGGAGGGTATTTTATCCTTTTAAAAGCTAATCTTGACATTTCCCAGTGTCACCACATTCTTCTCAGTCATTTCAGATGAAGGCACCTTATTCTTCTCTTGGGGCTAAATGTTGTTTATGTGGGCGAGAATTCTGGTAAATGAAGTGCTGGATTAGGAACAGAATTCAATGCAGTTAATTCCTAATCCTGGAACGAATAGCCCTGCGTCAGTAAGGTGTCCAGTTGCATGAACTCTGTGAGGTTCCCATGTCTATGAAAATTAAGGATCCTGCTGCTGCTGAACCACAAATATTCAGAGCTTCATCTCTGCCCTCTTTAATATCCACATAAGGGTGTAATATTTACTTAACCTAAATCCTTGGAACCTCTTCTGTGTACACATTGCTTCTCTCCTGAGTGGTGAAAGATAATGAGTCACCTACATTGATGAGATGGCCTGCATCAATGAAAGATGAGTTAGGATCTAGCTAATACCTAAGATATCTTGTCCACTCCTCATTCCACAACCAATACAGGTATCATCAATATGATGCTAAGACATGATGCTGTTGGTGAATCACGTTCAGCATGGTTTCTTGGGCAGCTGTTACCAATTGATTGACATTGGCACCGGGGATGAAAATTATTTGCCATCTGTGAGTTAAATGTCCTTGTTTCTTTTATTCACCTAAATTATTGGCCTGTATCTTTCAAGGGCATCCTCACTACTAAAATTTGCTACTCTTGCACAAATTACAGACGGTAAGGGGGGCCTTTCTCTAGTCTTTGTTCAGAGCCCAAATTTTTAATAGCTCTGATTTATTAAATACCTGCTTCATGTCAAGCCCAACACTCAAGAGGACTTATTCAAGGAGCAGTGGTACCAGGGGAGAAAAAAGCAGCACAATCAAAATTTTGAATTAAATACTAAAAGGAAAAGATGTGATTGAGATTTTATCTTGAGAAATTAATCAAAAATTATGAAAATAAATTTATTTGTATTTGACCATCAACAAAGTTACATCTTCATTTTAATCATGCCAAGGTTTTGAAAAGAATAAAGCAATCGATAAATATTTTTGCATACATTTTTCATATCAAGTCACGTAATAGCAAAGTAGTATATTCTTGACTGAAAGTGAATTTAACAGTAAAATCTGAAAGGGAGTCAATTTTAGAAAAGCTTTCTAGAGATTTATTAACTTTCCCAATAAGCTCTCTTGACCTTTTAATAAATAAATAATTTCTTCTGAAGCAGCTGTTGTCTCATCCTCCTTGTCAATTTTCTTTCCTGTTTCTTTTTTCAGCTTCATCAAGGGATACTTGACAAATAAAAATTGCATATATTTAAGGTGTTCAACTTTATGTTTTTATACTCCTATACAGTGTGAAATAATCACCAAAACCAATCTAATTAATGTATCTATCACCCACATAGTTACCATTTCCTTTTGTTTTCTTTTTTCTTTTCTTCCCTCCTTCCTTCCTCTTTCCTTTTCTTTCTTTGTCTCTCTTTTCCTTTCTTTCTTCTTTCTCTCTCCCACTCTCTTTGTTTATTTCAACACTTATAATCTACCCTTTAAGCAAATTTCAAGTATGCAATACAGTAAAGTTAACTATAGTCACATTGCTGTATACTAGATCTCCAGAATATATTCATCTTGCTTAACTGAATCTTTGTATCTTTGACCAACATCTCCCCATCCCCCCTCCCTCCTGCCCCTGGCATTTACCACTCTACTCTCTGCTTCTATGGGTTTGACTATTTTAGATTCCATAACTGGTCTAACTCTGCCAGGTTCTCATTTGGCCAACATTTTGGCACTCGATTCAAGCAGTTCTCCAATATCACTTTTGTAGCATCACTGATTTTTTTCATCTTTTGCAAGATCTGGAGTAGATTCATTCATTCTTCCCCAAAGATACATATTTACCAAGCACCTGCCATGTGCTCTTTCAGAAACTGGGATACAGTAGTGAATAAAATGATCCCAACATTCTTACCATCATGGGTCTTACATTCTTGTTTAGGAAGAGAGAGTATAAACAAAGTGCCATGGAGAAAGGTGAGAAAGGGGATAGAGAGTATGTAATATGTGCTAACAATGGGAGGCAGTTGCAGGTTTAGAAATAATGGTCTGGGTTGGTGTATTAATCTTTTACCGTGTAACAAATTATCTCAGGACATAGTGGCTTAGAACAACAAATATATACTATCTCTCAGTTTCTCATGTAAGGAATTTGGGAGCAGCATGTATGGGTGTTTCTGGCTTGAAGTCTCTCATGAGGTTGTAGTCAAGATGGCAGTTAGGAATGTAGTATTATCTGAAGACTCAACTAGGGCTGGAGAATCCACTTCCCAGATTACTCACTCTGAGGGTGTTGGCAGAAGGAATCAGTACTTCCCTGCTGCTTGCAGGCCTCTATGGGTTCTTTAGTATCCTCACAACATGGCAGCTGGCTTCTTCCAGAACCAGAGGTCCAAGGAAGAGCAAGGCAGAGCCAAAGTGCCTTTGGCCTTGCCTTAGAAGTCAGGTTCTGTTGTTTCTGCATTGTCCTAGTGATTGCAGTCATTCCTATTGAATGTGGGAGGGGATGATACATAGTGTGAATACCATGCCGCAAGGCTCGTTGGGGCCATATTTGAGGCTGGCTACCACAGTGAGCTACACTGATAAGGAGATCTTTGAGCATCATATTAACCATGGATTTTCAGATTTCAACATCTGTCAAACAAAAAAGACTTAACAAAGATTCAACAGGCTTGACTAATTCTAGTATGTATAGATTTGTCTAGGAACCAATTTTGTAAGTGTTCAGTTCACTAATGCATATTTTCAAATCATATAAACACTTTTGTTTCCATCTATAATTCTGCAACTGTGGGTCTTGTATAACAAGATCAAGGTTTATTAGGACACCTAGGTTACATTTTATTTTTCACAGATACCACGAGGGAGTAGGTGCTTTTATCTCCACTTTAGAGATAAAGAAATGGAGATGGATGGAAAATGATTCCCAAAGCCACACAGCTGGCAAGTAGCAAACTTGGGACTTGAAGCCATGCCTGTCTGGCTCAAAAGTCCCCATTCCATGCACAGCGACTCTCTACCTATCCAGATGTTACTTCATATTTCAAACAGCTAGTCATTTACAGCAGATCAATGTATTATTCTGTTTCCTCACCTACAGCTTTATCAAGCAGTAAAGGTGAATTCTTGCTAAATGGAAACTTTGTTGTCACAATGGCCAAAAGGGAAATTCGCATTGGGAATGCTGTGGTAGAGTACAGTGGGTCCGAGACTGCCGTAGAAAGAATTAACTCAACAGATCGCATTGAGCAAGAACTTTTGCTTCAGGTAAAAACTTGACCATGAGCCCACCACCCTTTTCTTCTGCTTGGCATTACTAAGCCCACCCAGTTCGTTTCTGTTTTGTCCACACATTCTAGGTTTTGTCGGTGGGAAAGTTGTACAACCCTGATGTACGCTATTCTTTCAATATTCCAATTGAAGATAAACCTCAACAGTTTTACTGGAACAGTCATGGGCCATGGCAAGCATGCAGTAAACCCTGCCAAGGTATCTGCTTTGAATTTGAGTTCTGGGGATTTGAGAAGTTTATTTTATTTATTTATTTATTTTTAATAACAGCCAAATGCATGCAAACTGCAAACCCTTCTGTCTGCATACGTTCTCTAATCTCTTTTCTTTGAATGTGTCTGGTCATTTTTGGCTGGGAAGTTGAACTTTTTAAGGGATTCAAGAAATTTTAGGTTTCTTCATCCTAAGAAATTTTTGTACACATGTGTAGAACCAAGCAAAAATCACCTCCGCCATTGTAATTTTCCAGAGCATGGTTTTAGTAGTCATAGCATATGTTATTTATTTTGTTTTCTTTTGTCTAAATGAGGAGTCAGCAAACCACAGCCAGTAGGCCAAATCCAGCCTACCGCCTACTTTTTTTTTCTTTTTCTTTTTCTTTTCTTTTTTTTTTATTTTTTACTTTTTTGACATGGTGTCTTGCTCTGTCGCCCAGGCTGGAGTGCAGTGGCACAGTCTCAGCCCACTGCAACCTCTGCCTCCCTGGTTCAAGCAATTCTCATGCCTCAGTCTCCCGAGTAGCTGGGATCACAGGTGCATGCCACCATGCCCGGGTAATTTTTGTGTTTTTGGTAGAGAACGGGTTTCACCATGTTAGCCAGGCTGTTCTCAAACATCTGACCTCAGATGATCCGCCCACCTCAGCCTCCCAAAATGCTGGGATTACAGGTTTGAGCCACTGTGCCCGGCCTACCTACTTTTACAAATAAAGTTTTATTGGAACACAGTCATGACAATTTTGTTTATGTATTGCCTGTGAGTGGCTGCTTTTGCCCTGTAATGTCAGGGTTGAATAGTGCAACAGATATCATACGCTCTGAAGATATTTACTGTCTAGCTCTTTAGAGAAAATGCTTGCCAATCCGGGGTCTAAATAGTTTATGGAATAGATTATTTTCCCTGAATAATTTTTTTTTCCCTTTCTGCTTAGGGGAACGGAAACGAAAACTTGTTTGCACCAGGGAATCTGATCAGCTTACTGTTTCTGATCAAAGATGCGATCGGCTGCCCCAGCCTGGACACATTACTGAACCCTGCGGCACAGACTGTGACCTGAGGTGGGCCACTGTTTTCTCAAGGCCTTTATTACTGAATTGTGAGAGTCTTGCAGGAGGTCCCAGCAGGAGAAGCAAAAGGAGGGGATGCTGGTCTTTAGTTCCCCTTTCTTGTGTTTCAGTGAAATAAGCTTTAACCAATTCTCCATCCCTCTGGAACTGATTATCCAAGACATACATGTGCAGATTTCTTGTTCACCTAAGAATTAAAAATAGCTAATAGAGTATGGCACTTGCCAAAAAAACATTCAGTTGATCCTCACAACTTGCTGGGTAGGTATTAGCATTATGATTGAGTCACATTGTACGTGAAAACTTGTTTTGAAAGTCAAAAGAAAAGGGGGAGAACCTCATCCCTCAAAGTACCCATAATGACCTATATCTACCGAGAGTGTATACCACCCAGTAGAAGAACTCCTACACACCTGAAAGTTGCAGTACACTAAGGTAGCGTCATGGAAGAAACAAGAAGAAAATGTATATATGGATGTCTGAGATATTCAAACAATTCTGTGTTTAAGAAAAGTGTAAAATCCGAGGTAGGAAATACTGGGTGGGTAGAGCATTCTGAAGCTTTTCTATTTGCCTGCAAGGTTGACTGTGTCATATTGAAATATTAAGTAGTCGGGGCTTGCATTTTATACTCTGCATAACAGTTAAATGCAGTTAAGGTGAGTTGCTGTTTTGTCCTCCTTTTAAGAAGGGAAATTCAGTGGAGAGTGGTATAGGAATGTGTTAAGGTCTCACCATTTATAAGCAGGAAAGTGAATACTTAAGCACTTTGAAGGCTCCACATTACAATGCCAAATCCTATCAAAGGGTGTTGGCTGCCTGTAGTGCTTTAGTGCAGATTATGAGGCCTACTTGAGGCTCTGAGAAAATAGAGGAGTTCTGAGATTGACTACTAATGTCTGCCATGGAAGTGAGAGGAGCAGTTATGGTACGAGTGTCATATTTTTGCCAGTTCTGACTGAAGGCTCTGACTTCAAAGCCCAGGATCTTTCTAGCCTCTATCCAGTGTCACTGACTTTCTAGCTCATTGCCCTAGTGAAATTGGCTTGCCAAAATATATTGACAAAAGTCATTGTAAAAAAAAAAAAAAAAAAACAGGAAGACATTAAAAGGCAGACATTTATACTAGGCAATATTCTTGTTGTAGATAGTGTCCATATAAACCCATTGTTTCAGCCAATTGAGTTAAATTAAAGTTCAAGTCTCTTCAGGAAAAAATAATTAGTTAACTAACCGCTAAACTGAATTAATCACTAAAGTTTGGGGAAAAAAATGAATTGGTGGATGGATTCCTTGAGGCACAACCTTAATAAATTGAGAATGGTGACATTTTCTGAGTAGCCTTATATCAAATTATCACTATATTCCCCAGTACTCTGTAATGGTTATGGTAATAGAGTCAACCATTTACTAAGAACTATTTTTTTAACAGTTATATATTATCCTATTAATATTCTTTTACTAATAGGATAGTTCTTATATTATCCCATTATCTATTATCCTGTTAATATAATTAATACCCTACTAATTCTTCAAACAACATTATGATTTATATATTATTATTCTTACCACTTTACAAATAAGGAAAATAGAGGCTGAGAGTCGTTAAACAAATTGCACAAGCTCACACAATGAGTTAGTGGAGTGACGGAAATCTAAATCTGCACCTAGATCCTGTGCTTAAACCCTAGGAGAGAGTTATTTTTATTCTTAATTCAGTTATAATGATGAGTGTTACTCATGGATTCTATTCTGGGTAGCTTCTCTTCCTTTGTGAAAAGAAATAATTCCCATGAGTTTTTTTGCCCCATCCCTGTTCCCTACCTTGCTTGGAGCCCCTTACCTGTTTTTTCTCCACTGATTGAATCAGAACGGGACGGTTGAGTCTCTGATGATAACTATAGATACAGCAGAACTCCTGCCTACAGTGCTAAGTATGTTCCTATGATCGCACAGATGGTGGATTTATACATAGCATTGCGAATAATAGAATGTGATCTAAAAAATAAATAATTCTTTAAGAACCCTCTTTTTAAGTTTACCCATGGAGCACCAATTTGAGGGTGGAGATAATGTTTGAGCTGTTATTTTGAAAAACTATTTTTCACTTTGAGCAGATTCCACAGTGAGCCACTATTTAATTTGTGATCATGCTGGCTTATGTGGTGTTCTCCAAAGTTTCCCCTGCATTGGAAGCCTTTAGACATAAAATGTAAACAGTGCTTATAAAGCTAATACATTAAAAGGTACCCCTGAAGCCATGAGTTTTTGTGTAAAATGATGCAAAAGATCTCAAATAGATTTCCGCTCATTGGTTTATGTGGAGTTACATGATACTTAAAACTTGGTTGGAGAATGAAACACCAAGGATAATGATGATAATAATAATAATAAATTGTAACAGGAATAGCTACTTTTCTTGAATGTCTGCCTTATGTGTGAAATGCTACACATGGCTTGCCTCACTCAATCCCCCAAATATCCCAGTGAAATAGATTCTGTTTCCCTCCATTTCACAGGTGAGGAAACTGAGGCTTAGTGAAGCTAAGTGACTCAACTAGGGTCACTTAATTGACACTCACATCCAGGTCTTTCTGATTCCATAGTTCATCCTCTGATTTTTATTAAAAATAATGTCACAATACCTAGGTGTAATTAGGGCTTCAGTTCTTTGTGTTTCATATAGTAGGTATGCTAGCACACTAAGCTATTCTAAATTCTAAATTTCCCATTTGGAGAAAGTCACTATTTTTTTGACACTTAACTTTTATATACACTCTACTCAGACCAAACAAGGACAGCACGTCAGATCATAGGCCAATGGTAATAATAGCACCTCTAATTAAAGAAAAGGTAAAGGGATTATGTCCAGGTCTTTTGGTAGATATGAAGATCATAGGGTTAGGAATTTTAAAATGCAAAGAAAAACCAGGAGTTTAGGATTAGTTTCCAAGGCCTCATTAGGCAGGTGCATGCTCATTCCTAAAATTAACCAGAAGATCATGCCTATTTGTCAGCTTTTAAATGCGTAGCTTACTGGCCTGTATAGATTGTTGGGAAAATAAAATCGTTCACTGAAAAATACACCGACACAAACCAAGCCTAAATAAGGTGTTCTATCTTGCATCTATCAAACTGACAGTCAATATAACCATGATTTATAGTAATTATTGTCAAGTAGCTGTGTCCAAAACTGAAAGACTGAAGAGAGGATTGTTACTGATTGGTCAAACTCTGAAATAGCTTTTCCAAATGCATGGTTGTGGATCACTCATTTTGAACGATGATCCATGGCACATCAGTATGTCTGACAAGACTTACCAAGAATCTCCTTCCCCATGTGGAGGTTAATAATGCTGATCAACATTTTGAAGGCCTTGAAAAGTTCTGTAATATATAAAACCTTTTGAATTCAGTCGTTCTTAAAATTATTTAATCCCACATTTTCCCCTGCAATAAAAACACACAGGCTTACACTTTTTTTTCTCAGTTTCTACTTATTAACAATACTTTGGAATATGGTTTCCTGAAATATAGTATTAAAATACAATTGTATTTTATGTCCCTTGAAATGAACTAAATGAACACGAAACGTTGAAGACCACCATCCAGGGAGAGACTACAAAGCAGGGGGTAGCATTTTGAGAACTTTTCTAAGGCTGTGCTATGCCCTTTCCATAGACTCTTCAAGATTCTCTGATCAGATTCTGGGGATGATGTTACTGTCAGGGGCACTTGAGCCACTCTGCCATGCTAAGCTGCTGGCATGTTTTCTTGTGGAGGCAGGACACCTTCCTTCTTCATCCAGGATGGAAAATAACCTTTCCACAAGGAAATGGTGACGAAGGCAAAGAGAAGGTAGCCAAGAATCAAAGGGCAGATGAAAGTTCCAGATGCTTCTGTTGAATTGGGCCACATTTTTGCCACACTTCCTGAAGGAAGTGAGAGTTTGCCCCACTACACTGTGACAGGATGAGATAAAGCATTGTTTTACAATTTCTCATTGAACATGTTCCGGGTTAGAACAAAATCCCCCAAATATGGTGTCACTCTATTGGAAAATCTCCATAGCCCACTTTACTTGCCAGATGGTCAACTCTGACCTACTTTTGGGCATTCATGAGAAATTCCAAGATAAGCATGAGGCCAGAACTCTTTTTTACCCTGAGTTCTACCCTGGACAGGTACACATGGAAGTAGTCTCAGGACATTGGTAACCAACAAACCACACAATTTCTAAGCAGTGACGAGTGAACAGTCAAGAGTGAAATCCAATGAAGAGTACAAGGAAATCACCCTTTTTGGATTTCTAAATCTAATCAACAAAATACATTTTAAGGTCGTTTATTTAGAATATTCTATTTAGTTTAAGAATATTATTTATTTTCTTTTTAAATTTAAGCACTGCTGATCATATTCCTAGGGTATTAAAAGAACCAGACGATTGGCCAGCACACACTGAATACCTACTATGTCCCCCCATAATCTCATTACAGGTAGTATGGATACAAAGGTGACAGAGATTTATAGATTCAAATCTGATTTTAAAATGTATAATTGAATTGTATAAAATATAGTCCATGTCTTCAAGGAATTTAAGAGCCTTTATTTATAGATAATAATGTACACAGGTTTTAATACACTTGAAAAAAAATTTTTTTTCCTTTTGGTAGCTTGAATTTCAGATTGACTATCGGGGTAAAATCATCACAAAGATAACACCTCTGGCTGTCATTCTGTGACTTCTATGTACATTGGCAGCCATGAAAAACACATGGATATGTTGGGTTAAAATTAGATTTTAGCAACTGACTGTGGCTTTGAGCTTCATGGTATTCGAGTTAAGAAAGAAAAAAGAACTCAGCTCTTCTATGAATACCAGTTGACTATAGATAAGGCATATATTTTTAACAGAAATGTTGGTTTTGCCCCATTATTTTTGCATAGGTGGCATGTTGCCAGCAGGAGTGAATGTAGTGCCCAGTGTGGCTTGGGTTACCGCACATTGGACATCTACTGTGCCAAATATAGCAGGCTGGATGGGAAGACCGAGAAGGTTGATGATGGTTTTTGCAGCAGCCATCCCAAACCAAGCAACCGTGAAAAATGCTCAGGGGAATGTAACACGGGTGGCTGGCGCTATTCTGCCTGGACTGAAGTAAGTTGGCTCTCACTCAAAGAGTCTTCTTGGATGCTGTCTGATTAGTTGATGGTGGCTCCTTGCAGGTGTGTAAGCCCCATTTAGGCTGTGTGGAAGAGATGACCGTGATTGATTTGTAATGCCTGACCCCATTCAAGCTTTCCAGAATAGAGTAGCATGGTTGATTTGTAATGTCTGACATGGGCATGACGTGTGAAAAATTGGAAGAAGTGGAACAACTCAACTGATTTCTTTTGCATACTCTACAAGCCATTTCCAGTTTTATTTTTATATGCCAATGAGCTAATTTTGAGTTTAATTATAAACCTGGTAAGCAAACTGATAACATGAAAAGATCTCCACCAAAATAACAACTAGAGTTGGCCAGCTTGTGTGTTTGTTTCTTAAGAGCTGGAAGAGACAACATAGCCAGGATCTTCAGCATACTTTATAAGAAACTTAGCAACAGTTTTATTTATTTATTTTGTCCCTACAGTGTTCTAAAAGCTGTGACGGTGGGACCCAGAGGAGAAGGGCTATTTGTGTCAATACCCGAAATGATGTACTGGATGACAGCAAATGCACACATCAAGAGAAAGTTACCATTCAGAGGTGCAGTGAGTTCCCTTGTCCACAGTGGAAATCTGGAGACTGGTCAGAGGTAAGATGGGAGGGCTGTTATTTCCCCTAGGTCATCTCTTACGTTCTAGTTCTGGTGCTCTCTGTCTGTTTAAGACAAACCCTTGTGCACCTTTCTCCCACCTCTCCCTTTCTCCCTTGTCTCCCTTGAGAAAACAACTCCAGTTCTCTGCCTGCACCATGACTGTCGTACTGGATGTAACTAGTCTACCAGTGACCTCAGGGCACTTTGGGCTTGGCTAGATCACTCACTGTTGTAGCTTCTGTTGTGATTTTGAAGTTCCAGTCCATCACCTTCCCTCCTCTTTGAGCCCTAGCTAAGTCACTGAAAGGAAATCATGGATTTATTAATCATAAAGCTATACTAGCTCACATCTGAAGTCAACATGAAGTTTCCTACTTCCTTGTCTTTGAAATAAGAGAATTAGACCCCAGGGAGTGACCTCTCTGACTTACCCATCCAACTGCAAGAAAAAGAAATAAAACTTGGAAAAAAAAAAAAAAGAAAAGAAATGGACCAGACTGAGTATTCCAGATTTATGCCTTTCTCATCCTTTACTTTATGAAGCACAAGGCAAACCCTCCATTGCTTAGCACAGATGGTCCCAGGACAACAAGAGAAAGAAGATGCAGCCTCTTTCTTGCTTTTATGATATAGTATTAGCACTCACTATTAACACAGCCCAGTGTTAACACAGCCCAAGGAGATTCTTACCAAGCAAGGGCTCACTCCACGTTCCTTAAGGGGAAGAAGGGAAATAAGAAATACGAAACAGAAGTTTCCTTTTTAATGGGCCAAATCAGGAATATGGGGAAAGAAAAAGTCTCCCTGCTACAGCTCCTACATCCATGCTCTTATCCCATCCTTATAAGTGCAGTATTAACTGCTTATTTTCACCATCAAATAAATCTGAAAAGGATACTCTTAATGCCCCTGAAATGGTAGTCAATTAACAGTGTATTTGATTAACAGTGTCTGATTCCTGGACAAATGAACTGCAAACCTAGTGCTTTAGTTCTAGGTTAACAAATTACCTTTGCTTAAAAATCTCTAGTATTTGGTTAAAAAAAGATAAGTAGTAGGTTTAAATTTTACTTAGATAGCTAATACTAAAATATAATTTCAAACTAAGTAACAGACCTTTGCAATAATATGCGATAAAATGGGGGTTGGGAGATCAAACTGTAAATACACTATAATCCAAAGTTGCTTAAAAAGACTGGAAAGAAAATAATAGAATATTGATAATGGTTATCCTTGGGTAGCGAGATTTTGGATCATTATAATTTTTTCATTTATGTTTTTCTACAGTTTTCAAATTTTCCACAGTAAGTATGGATAAAATGATGATTACATTTGGCATTTATTAAATGAACATTGTGCCAAGAGCTTTACTTGTATTTGTTTCATTTAGTTTTCACAACCCTTTGCAGTAGACACTAATTCTCATTTTACAGATGAGAAAATTGAGGTTCAGAGAGATCTTGTGACTGGTTATATAAGTGTTAAAACCTAGGTTGATGTGATTTATAATTCCCCATGCTTAACTCCTATGCTATAAAATTATGAATGTTGTTTTTCAAATTTTATAGCATGGAGCTATGTTGAGTTTATTTTGTGCTTGAAACTGGCCCAGAGACTATAAATATAGAATGAATGAATAAATGAACGAACAAAAGGAAAAAAATGAGGCTTAGTATATTTACAAATTGCTATGGGAGAGTGATTGCTGTGGGAAAAGGACACACCTGTTCCTACTGATCAATAAATAACCCCAGAAACCACAACACATTGATCAGAAATGACCCTGACCAGCTCCGCTTTTCATTACAGTGCTTGGTCACCTGTGGAAAAGGGCATAAGCACCGCCAGGTCTGGTGTCAGTTTGGTGAAGATCGATTAAATGATAGAATGTGTGACCCTGAGACCAAGCCAACATCTATGCAGACTTGTCAGCAGCCGGAATGTGCATCCTGGCAGGCGGGTCCCTGGGGACAGGTATTTTGAACGATAAGATTCTTAACTGCTACATTCTTTCCTTATTATCTGGAGAGGACTTGCAAAGGAGCATTCCAGTGGTGGAGATTTAACCGCTGTGCCGGGTGGCATGCAGGACACCTCCATGGCGCTGGATCAAGCACATGTAACTCTGCAACCATTTTGCCCCCCTTCCAAGGATTGCTGCCTGCCCTCCTGGAGCTGATTACCCTTTTACAGACCCACGTGCCTATCTTTGCCCTTTAGCTTGAGCAGAGGAGCGTTTGAACAAATTCACAACAGATTTCATGTCTGGCTGATGTTATCTTCTAGCGTGCCTCTGTGGGTCTGTTACAGAGGGTGATCCAGCACCAGAGTCTCTGGCAGGAAGGTCTGGAATGAGATTTGGAAAAGATATTTTGGCTCCCAATGTCACAATTACAAAGCTCACCTCTCATAAATAAGCCAGACTCTTCAAACATAATTAATTAGATCAAAGGTTGCAAAACCCTCATGCTTGGAAATAATCTTTTCCGAGTCCTCTAGTCTGTAGGTTCCACAGTCTTAACTTGAGCTATTCTTAAAGGAGAGAGTGAAAGTCTCCCTTGGGCTTGCATCTGAGAAGCCACTACTCTCGGAATTAAGTCCTTCCTAATATAGAAGCAGAAGCGTTCAGGGTACTATTTAAGTAGCACTCTCAGTTCCCATTAGAAGTAGAACAGCTGTCTGCTGTCACTTACGTAATCTCTTGAAGAATGACCCTCCCTTCACCCTGACCAGCCACAGCCACTCAGTCTTTTAGCCTCTATCTTCATTTCCAAATATGCATGCAACAAGTGGAAGCAGTTTTATTATGGCACCCTTACAATTTCTATCACTGATATGGGCACTTTTCTGAATCTTCCCCATTTCATAGCATCCACAGTCCAAATAGCCAATCATGTCTGAATTAATAGGGAGAGTTCACTTATACTTCTAATCTCATCTTCTTTTTTTCTGTATCTGCATAACTTTTAGGGAATAATAAGAGGAGGAGAACACAGCTTAGGGTCACTGTCAAGATCTGAATATAACATCTATTAGAATTGACAGGCCTGTTTTTCATCTGTCTCTACACCAGGCCATTCCTAGCACATCTTATAATCAGAGATCTTTTTTTTCCTTGAACTGAACATGCAGTTCAGGGGAACAGTTTTTTGGAGGTGTTATTTAAGGGTCGTAAATGTTCATAAGAGAAATTTTGCAAAATGTAATTCAGCAAAAAGAAGAAAACCAAACCCAGTCCTACCTCTACACTGAAGAAATTAGTTGTTGCTAACATGTTTATGATTTGCTTCTAATATTTTTTTAAATTAATATTGTGACTGTACTCTGCCAATTGTTTGTTTTAATGGAAGTGAAACTCACATAATACAAAATGAACCATTTTAAAGTGAACAAATCAGTGGCATTTAGCATATTCTTAATGTTTTGCAACTACCACCTTTACCTAGTTACGAAATTTCATCACCCCAAAAGGAAACCTTGTATACATTAAGCCAGGGGTCCCCAACTCCTGGGTCATGGGCCATGGGCCATGGCCTGTAAAGAACCAGGCTGCACAGCAACAGTTGAGTGGTGGATAAGCATTACTGCCTGAGCTCCACCTCCTGTCAGATCAGCGGCAGCATTGGATTCTCATAGGAGTGCAAACCATATTGTGAACTGTGAGATCTAGGTTGTGAACTCCTTATGAGAATCTAATGTCTAATGATCTGAGGTGGAACAGTTTCATCCCAAAACCACCCCCCCCACCCCATCTGTGGAAGATATCTTCCATGAAACTGGTCCTGGGTGCCCAAAAGTCTGGGGACCACTGAACTAAGCAATTGTTCCCCACCCCACTCTTCCCTCAGTCCCTGGCAACCACCAGTCTGCATTGTGTTTATGGATTTACCTATTCTGGACATTTCATAGAAATGGAATCATGCAATTTGTGGCCTTTTGTGTCTAACTTCTTTCACATACTGCAGTGTTTTCTAGATTCATCTATATTGTAGCATGTATCAGTACTTGGCCAAAGAATATTCCATTGTATGGCTATACCAAAATTTGTTTATCCATTTATCCCTCAATGGCCATTTCGGTTGTTCTACCTTTGGCTATTGTGAATAGTGCTGCTATGAATATTTATTTCAGGCATTTATTTCAGTACCTGACTTCACTTCTTTTGGACGTGTATCTAGGATTGGAGTTGCTGAATCATACAGTAATTCTGAGTTTAACTTTTTTTTTTTTTTTTTTTTTGAGACAGAGTCTCACTCTGTCACCCAGGCTGGTGTGCAGTGGCGCCATCTCAGCTCATGGCAACCTCTGCCTCCTGGGTTCAAGCGATTCTCCTGCCTCAGCCTCCTGAGTAGCTGGGATTACAGGTGTGTGCCACCACGCCCAGCTAATTTTTTGTATTTTTAGTAGAGACGGGGTTTCACCGTGTTAGCCAAGATGGTCTCTATCTCCTGACCTCGTGATCTGCCCACTCTGGTCTCCCAAAGTGCTGGGATTATAGGCCTAAGCCACCGTGCCCGGCTCTGGGTTTAACTTTTTAACTACCAAATGATGTTCTACAGCAACCGCATAATTTTGCATTTTTATTATCATATAATACAAGGGTTCCATTCTCTCCACATCCTCGCCAAAATTGTTATTTTCCCTTTTTAAAATTCCAAGTAAGATAAATTTATCTTACTATGGTTTTGATTTGTATTTCCCTAATAACAAAAGATATTGATCATCTTTCCATGTGCTTGTTGGTCATTTGAATATATCTTCCTTGGAGAAGTGTCTATTCAACTTCTTTGCCAATTTTTTAAAAAAACATGAATTGTGTTAATAGTAAAATAAAACTCATCATAGAATTTCTCTCAACTATTTTAAATGTATAGTTCAACAATGTTCCTTTTCTCATTTTTTGATCTGTTTTTCTCATTGTTCTTGAGTTGTAGGTTCTAGATGTCAATTCCTTATCAGAGATATGATTTGCAAATATTTCCCCCATCCCCTGTGTTGCCTTTTTACTTTGTTGATAGTGTCCTTTAATGCACAAGGTTTTAAATTATGATGTAGTCCAATTTGTCTATTTTCTGTTGCCCTTGTTTATGATGTCAAAGAAGTCATTGCCGAATCCAATGTCATAAAGCTTTTCTGCCATTTTTTAAAAGAATTTTCTAGTTTTAGCTCTTATGTTTGGGCCACTGATCCATTTTGGGTTAATTATTGTATATAGCATAAGGCAGGATTCCAACATCATGCTTTTGCATGTAGGTATCCAGTTGTCTCAACACCACTTGCTGAAGAGGCTGTTCTCCCTCCATTGAGTGGTCTTGGCACTCTTGTTGAAAGTCACTTGTCCATAGATATATGGGTTTATTTCTGGACTCTAGATTTTATGTCAGTAGTCTATACATCTATTCTTATGCCAGTAGACTGTTTTGATCACTGTAGTACGTTTTGAAATTGTGAAGTATGATTCCCCCAGCTTTGTTCTTTTTCAATATCATTTTGGCTATTTGGGGTCTCTTGTCGTTCCGTATGAATTTGAGAATCCGCTTTTTCATTTCTGCAAAAATGCTATTAGCATTTTGATTGGGATTTCACTGAATCTGTGGGTTAATTTGGGGAATATTGTCACCTTAGCAATACTAAATCTTTTAATCCATAGACATGTAATATCTTTTTATTTATTTAGGTCTTCTTTAATTTCTTGAGCAAAGTTTTATAGTTTTTAGTGTAGAAAGCCTTTACCTCCTTGTTTAAGCTTGTTCCTAGGTATTTCTTTCTTTTGGATGCTGCTGTAAATTGAATTATTTTTTTAAATTTACTTTTGGGATTGTTCATTGCTGATGTATAGAAACACAATAGGCTTTTCTGTTTATCTTGTATCCTTCAATGTTGCTAAATTTGTTTATTAGCTGTACTAATAGTTGTAATGGATTCTTGGGATTCCAATGTATAGTATGATGACATCTGCAAATAGAATTAGTTGTACTTCTTCCTTCCCACTTTCTTTGCATGTCTTTTATTAATATTTCTTTTTCTTTCCTAATTTCTCTGGCTAGAACTTCCAGTACAATGATGAACAGCAGTGGTGAAAGCGGGCATCCTTGTCATGTTTCTGATCTTGTGGGGAAAAGTTTTTACTCTTCTACTATTGAGTATGGTGTTAGCTGTGGGTTTTTTTCCTAACTGCTCTTTATGATGTTGAATAAGTTCCCTTTTATTGCTAGATTTCTGAATTGTTTTATCATGAAAAGATGTTGAATTTTGTCATATGGTTTTCTTTAATTTAGATAATCATGTTTTTTTTTCCATTGTTCTATTAACGTAATGTATTGCACTGATTGATTTTCTTATGTTGGGCCAGCCTTATGTTCCTGGACTAAATCCCACTTGGCCATGAGGTACTATCCTTTTAGTATGCTATTGGATTCAATTTGTTAGTACTTTGTTGAGGATTTTTACATCTGTATAAGCAATATTAATCTGGTGTGTGTGTGTGTTGTCTTCGGCTATGGTGTTAGGGTAATACTGGCCTCATAGAATAAGTTAGGATGTGTTCTCCTATTCTTTGATTTTTTTTTTTCTGAAAGCATTTGAAAGGGATTGGTATTAATGTTTATTTAAATGTTTGGTAAAATTCATGAGTGAACTGGTACAAACTTTTTGAGGAAGCCTTTGATTAATGATTCAGTCATTTTACTTCTTATATGTCCGTTCATATTTTTTATTTCTTCTTGAGTCAGTTTTTGTGATTTGTCTGTTTCTAGGCAATTTGTGTAAGTTTGCATGTTTTATCTAGATTCTCTAATATATTGGCATCTCTTTTATTGCTGTAAGGTCAGTAGACATGTTCCCTCCTTCATTTCTGATATTTAGTAATTGGAGTCTTTTCTCATTTTTTCTTAGTCGTGCTAGCTAAAGGTTTATCAATTTTGTTGATCTTTCCAAAAGATCAATTTCTGGTTCTGTTGATTTTTTTCTATTATTCTTCTACTCTCTATTTCATTTATCTCCATTCTAATCTTTATTATTTCCTTCGTTTTCTTGTTTTTTTTTTTTGTTGTTTGTTTGTTTGTTTTAGTTTGCTGTTAATTTTGTAGTTCCTTAGGAAGTAAAGTTAGGTTGTGGATTTGAGATCTTTCTTCATTTATTTTTTTTTATTAGTGTAGGTGTTTGCAACTATAGATTTCCTGTGAACATTGCTTTCATTGCATCTCACAAATTTTCTTATATTCTGCTTTCATTTTAATTTATCTCAAAGTATTTTCTAATATCCCTTATGATTTCTGTTTTGACCTATGGGTTAAGAATATGTAGTTCAGTTTTCACATATTTGTGAATTTTCTAGTTTTTCTTCTGTTACCGATTTCTTGCCTCACTCCATTGTGCTTGTGGGATCTCATTCTTTTAAAACATATTGAGACTCGTTTTGCAGCCTAACATATGGTCTCTCTTTAAAAAAGATCCCTGCACATTTGAGAGGAATATGTAGTGTGGTAGGTGGGTAATCAGAAATGCCAAAATTGAGTGGCTTCTTTTTTTATTAAGCATTCACCTAGTTTCTGCAAGGTTTTGTTTAAATTCCACAGTTCCAAAAAGTTGGTTCCAGTTTTTGCCAACTTAACAGTTACTTCAGTGGAGGGACCAATTCTTGGAGCTCCCTAGTCTGCCATTTCTGTGGCATCACTTCCTCTACTTATTGTTTTTAGTCTGCTTTTTATAATCTAACAATTTGCCTTTTAGTGGCTACATTATTTTCCTAACTACCTGTATGCTGTGATATTGAACTTTTGGTTGTTGCATACTTTGGTGGTGTCCAGTTTTTTTGTCTCTTATAAAAATATTGATGCAAACTCCAGTTATTTCTTCAGGATAATTTCCTAGATGTCAAATAAAGTCACAGAGCTCTATTAAGTACCTATTTTAGCCACAGCACTCTCCTAGGTAGTGTGAAAGATGTAAAAATGATGAAGATGCAGTCTGCTCCTTCTAGGATTTCACAGTTAATGAGTTGAACCCCTATAAATATCATTTCAATGGGAGGCAGAAATAATTCCAAGGGTCATCATAATAATGAATCAGTATAATTTGTACAGAGCAGGATTGCCCACTTCGACCTAATTTATTTGAGTGCCAGCCCTCTGGCCTACTGTGATGGAAGTATTTCTCTCTTGCAGAATGTTATGGGGAAAGTAAGGGAAAGAGAAGATTTGCTGAATTGTATATACCTTTTGTCCTCCTTCTTCCAGTGCAGTGTCACTTGTGGACAGGGATACCAGCTAAGAGCAGTGAAATGCATCATTGGGACTTACATGTCAGTGGTAGATGACAATGACTGTAATGCAGCAACTAGACCAACTGATACCCAGGTAAGTTTCCTTTGTCCAACTCAGTTATTGACTTTGGGGACCAAGGTACCAAACTGCCCAGCTGTTTAGACAAAATTGAAATCCTTTCATAGATAAGTATGTCAGTAGAGCAACGAGTAGATTAATTTGTCCAGATTTACCTGTATGTTACATTTATAATCAAATATCTTGTGTCAGTTTTGTTCTTCTCTGGTTATTTGGAGTGTATGTAGATTTGCTTTTGATTCCTACTGGATAATGAATGTTGGGTTTTGGGCTCATTTTCTTAAACTCATATTTCTAAAATTATTTCAATGTAGTATTCAGTAACTAGTGTCACATGTTCAGGTGGTGATTTGCTGGAGCTAACTTGTACCAGCTCACAAGAGCCAATCGATAAATTTTGCAGGAGTTTTGCAAACTGATTATTAAGTATAACCATTACTAAAAACTGAAAATATAAATCTATAATTAAATGTATGGTATTAAAAGCAAAGTTTATAAACACTCAGAACTTAACTTATACAATGTACGTATGTGTCTGTATGGTGGATGTACTATGTAAGGGTGTGCTGCCACCTATCTCTCCCCAGCTCTGTGTTCATTGACATCAAGTTCATAGCTTGAAAATGGCCATGATGAGAGTATTTACACCACAGGAATCAGCAAGGGCTACAATTCAGGGCTTGGTTGATTGGTTAGACTTAAGAAAGTAATGGAGAAAATGTTAATGATGCAGATTAAATGTAAAAGAGTCTTGTGTCTGTAGCAGTTACATTGTGAATAGAACAAAAGGATGTGGAAATATTCTTCTAATATCTGAAAGGTATCTGATTCAGCAAAGACATCTTCCACATCACTGGTCAGTGAGTCAAGTTCTGGCCATACATCTTCATAATTCCACTTTCATCCTACCCTTAAACATAAAGAAAATATCAACTAACATTCATGCCTGAACTACACTCATTTGGCAATTACAAACATAGGTGGGCAACAGGTTCAAAAGTTCAGCAAAAATCAACAAATGTATTCTGTGACAATCAATTAGCTGTATGGAATTTAAAATAAATAATTATATATTTTATTGTTATTTCAAAATTGTTATACCTCCTTTATATCAGTAAAATTTATAATAAATACGCATATATATACATATGTATGTGTATGTACATGCATGTAATATGTGTGTGTTTGTGTACACAAAATATCTATAAACACACACACATCTTTTTTCTCAAGAAGCTGGTGGATAACCACTCACAAGCATACTGTTCTATATGGGCCTTGATTTTGGCATCATGTATGTAAAGAGAATACATAAAGAGAACACTCGGGTTTGCATAGCAGCTTTGCTAATTGCTGAAGATGGCATTTGAACCCAGGCTATTCCCAGAACTCACACTCTGAGTGAAGCCCCATGTGGCTGATGTACTATCTCCATCCTGAACACCCTCAGTCTGCTGCCTTTCAAAGTGTGTTGTTAATGGATAAAGAGTGTTAAAAAAATAAATTAATATGGCAGTGCTGTTCATGTTGTCATCATCGATCAATTAACCAACATATGTGACTTATAATAAAAATATATTATTTTATTGAAATGTTCCAAATGATGAATGCCTGGAAAATGTTAGCTATGGCATCTAAAGCAATCATGAACTGAGGACTTGGCTGCTCCCTTTCAGATTCAAAATATATTTCCCTTTAAGTTATTCTATTATATCCATTTGACTATGGGATGGCTCCCACCATTGCAGTATGTGAATAATTTCTTCACTTTGTAAAAAGTTCCCGGTGGCTTTCTTTGGACCAAAAACAGAGGAATAGGCAAAGTCTGGAGCCACGTAACAAAATTTCACATTCCACACATAGATTTTCTAAGGCAAAGATATCTCAGTCATATTTGACACCAAGCCCCAGCACTTTTGCACCATGCCTCAGCACTTTTGCACTGTGTACAGCACACTCAGGCATTTGATGAATATGTATTAAATCACAGGATAATTGCTAACCACTGAGGCTGAGAGTGAATACGAGCAGGTGTGTACTTTTGTTCCTGTTTGCATATCTTGGAATATTACCTATACACAGATGACCTCAGTTCATAACAGGGACTTCGTCTGCATGATTGAGGGGTGTTATATGAATTCCTGGCATTGGCCAATTGAATACACCTTTTATATCTACATTTGACATTCTGGGATTCTGTTGTTATCTTTAGGCAAACTGGGAAAGCAAGTTCATGATTAGCAAATTCTGATTAAGAAATTAATTTAAATGTGAGAACATCATTTGGCCTTCAGAATTTTAAAACGTTAACAACTAATGATTTTAAAATGATATCCTGCTATTTCATGGCTTACATGTCCTTTTACAATATTTTTTCTCTTTTTATACAAACGGATGAATAAATACGGCTTTAAAAATCCTCAAGCTGACCCCTGCCCTTTATTAAAGCACCCACAAAGGGACTAAGATTATATCTCATTTTGCAATTGAAGACATTGGGACTGAGAGATGTCATGTGACTTGCCCAGATTCACACAGAAATCTGAAGCCTTAGACTTCTTAGCCTTTACATTTTTATCCACCATGACCATTAACTTGAAAGTGCATTGACTTGAAAGTGACTTTGTTTTTTTTTCCCCCATCACGTCTAGGACTGTGAATTACCATCTTGTCATCCTCCCCTAGCTGCCCCGGAAACGAGGAGAAGCACATACAGTGCACCAAGAACCCAGTGGCGATTTGGGTCTTGGACCCCAGTAAGAAATAGACTGGGAGAAATGGGGAGGGCAGGATGGGGGCTAACATTCTCAGACATGGCTATAGAAAGTGGGCTACTGTCCAGTAAGCAGCCATTCCACGTAACATAACTGCATGATTTTACTCCAACACCCAGTGCTCAGCCACTTGTGGGAAAGGTACCCGGATGAGATATGTCAGCTGCCGAGATGAGAATGGCTCTGTGGCTGACGAGAGTGCCTGTGCTACCCTGCCTAGACCAGTGGCAAAGGAAGAATGTTCTGTGACACCCTGTGGGCAATGGAAGGCCTTGGACTGGAGCTCTGTAAGCCAGTGGATTATTTGGAATTAGGGGGAATGGGGGAAACATTGAGGGGTATGAGGAGTCAGCGGAGGGGGGCGCCACTTGGAAATGTCAATGGGTAATATTTCAGAGCTGGATTTGTCTTATGATTTAAATTGTTCTGCTCCACTTATGTGTAGTTGGCCAAGTGTGCAAGGACTCTTAGCTAAATGTTTAAGGAATGCACATTTTCAAAAAATGGATAAATCAGTTTACAGTCTGCTTGAGTATCTGTCCTGTTGGGCTGATCAGAAATCCCAGTCTTCACTGAGTCATATTAGTATGCAGTAGGTTTGTAGAGGACCAAAAATGTCAGGAGAGTGAGGAGAGAGGCTCTTACTCTGAGTCTAGATTCCTCCTGCATCCTGTGGTCCCTAAAAATCAAGTGGCTCTTGGTTTCCCCTGACAAGAATGGGAAGTGGGAATCCTCATCCAGTGCTGTGAACCTGCCTGCTGTACACCAAGCACCATCTATGGGTTTTTATACAAATAGAACTTTTATCTTTAGGCAGCTTCTTGTTTTCTGCCCTGCAAAAAGCCCAGAGTTCAAGAAATAGATTAGTATAGGTGAGGAGAGGGCATAAGAAGAGTGGAGATTAATATCTCAATAAATATCATAATATAGAGAGAGAAATTTGAGAGGTGCAATGAAACAGAGCTGTGTAAAAACCCAGACCTTGGCATTTACTTGTTGCATGGCCTTGAGCAATGTGGTTTAAGTCCATGAGTCTCAGTTTGCTCTGCTCTTAAAGAAGACGGAAAAGAATACTACTTTACAGGGCTGTTGTGAGGATTATTTGAGATTATGTACGTTAAATGCTTAGCAGAAAGTACTACTCAATAAATAGTAGATAATCTCACTCTCATGTCTTGAGCTTCCAAACACTTATCCATGCATCCATTTATCCATCTGTCCATCCGTCAGTTCATCTTCTCTAAGATCCATCTGCCTACTCACCAGATATTTGTGAAAGCTTGCTAGAGAAAGAGCAGTGAAGAATGAATAATAAAGCCCCTACCTTCATGGAGATTATTCCAATGGATGATCCAGTCAATGAACAAATAAGGAAGTATGTAATATAGCAAGAGGTACTGATAAGTCCTAGAAAGAGGTCAAGAGGAGAAATGGAATAGAGAAAGATGGGATGTGCTTTTAGAGAGGATGGTCAAAAAAGGCCTGACATTGAGCAGGACCTGAATGAAGTGAGGGAATGACCCACATGGGTATTTAAGTGGTACAGCAAAAGGTGCAGTAGGTATGAAGTCCCTCAGATGGAAGTGTTCTTGGCTTGTTCAGGAAGCATCAGTAAGGCCAGCATAGCTGGAGTGCAGTGAGTGGCGAATGGTAGATGGGTCAAAGGGGTAGTCAGTGGCCACATCATAAAGGGTCTAGTAGATCAATGTAAGGATTTTGGGTATTATTCAAATGAATTGGAAAATCACTGGAAGGAAGGATAGGATTTGACTTTTGTTGTAAAGGGTTATATTTTGTGATTTTGAATACTGAGCTGACAGATTTCTCACTGAAATGGATATGGGATGGGAAAAAAAGAGGAGACAAGGGTGATTCCAAGGTTTTTGGCCTGAGCAATTTGGGAAAGTGGTGGGCCATTTACAGAAATGCACATTCAGGAATTGTCAACCTCTCCACCAAATGACTGACCATTTCTCTTTCTGAACATTCAACCTAGTGCTCTGTGACCTGTGGGCAAGGTAGGGCAACCCGGCAAGTGATGTGTGTCAACTACAGTGACCATGTGATCGATAGGAGCGAGTGTGACCAGGATTACATCCCAGAAACTGACCAGGACTGTTCCATGTCACCATGCCCTCAAAGGACCCCAGACAGTGGCTTAGCTCAGCACCCCTTCCAAAATGAGGACTATCGTCCCCGGAGCGCCAGCCCCAGCCGCACCCATGTGCTCGGTGGAAACCAGTGGAGGACTGGCCCCTGGGGAGCAGTGAGTATTCCCTGAAGTTCGCTTGCTTCTCTTTCACTTGACGTTGGGTTTAGGGGAAAAGAGACTAGAAACACCTTTAGAGCATATTTTTTTCTTTAAAAGGGATTGACATTGTGCATTTTCATTTGCTTTGAGTAACTTGTAATGGGTTAATTACAGCCCTTGATCATACTGATACTGCCTTCGTCCACCTATAAGCTGTCTCGATTGGGTGGAGAAAGGGGATATCGTGGCTAGGTGATATGATCACATGGCCTCCTGGAGGTACCGTAAATACCATCATGATTCATCCTGGAGGCCACAGGCAGCTCATACCTGTAGGGGAATTAAGAAGACAGAGAAACTTTTCTGAAAGGGAATTCTAAATGAAAGTCACTTTCCCTTCTACTATTTTCCAGAAGGGTGCAGTCTCAAAGTGGCATGGTTGCTGTGTAATTTGTAGTAGTAAGTCATTGTCCTGGATTAGGGGGAAATACTAGTCTAGGTAAGATTTGTGCTTAGGAGAGAAGTACCCTAACCTTGAGGTTATCAGCAAAATCTCTGAGGGAAGGTGCGTAGGTTTGATCCAAAGACTTACACTTCTAAATTTGGGGACCTTCTGCAGGTCACTTCTCCTCTTTGAGCCTCAGTTTTCTTATCTGTAAAATGAGGATAACAATAATTCCTGCTTTCTTGGGTTGCTGTAAGAATTAAATAAGATGATGCAGATAAAGTGCTTTGCGCCCTGCCTGCCACAGAGTGAGAACTTAATAAATGTTGACAGTTGTCTTTATTATTATCATTATCATTGTCCTTCAAATTAGGAAGGCCTTGACAAATATCTGATATCAAAGGAAAAGTATGCTTTGGAATGTTTTAAAGTTTTTACTAAATAATTAAAAAAATATATGCTGTGCAATACCAGACATGTTAAATGGAACTGCAGGAGGGGGAGGGTTTTAAAGGATCCTGGGTAGGGACGTAGTTAGGTGTTTACTAATTATTCAGGGGTCTTCTTTTTAATTGTTTACTATTAGTTTCCTTCTAGTACTGCTAATTCTGTTTAATTGTTTCTGGGCTAAAAAGAATTAGAAGGAAGCTGTCTGTTTCCCACCGCGGTTATGTTTCAGTAAATTAGATGTACTTTCTGATGAATACTAATTAGCCACTGAGCATTTGCACCCACTGTCTTTGCTGGTTGTGTGCAGAACAGCTGCCAAGTTGCCCAAGACCCTCGCTATCCCATCCCCCTCTCTTGCTTTCCACTTTTGGGCTTCCTTTGCCTAGATTAGAAGAGATTTCAGTTCTGAGAAAGTAAAAGGTGATCCAAGGAAGTAATCACCGAGTGTCTCATGGTGTTTCCTTGTTGACAAAATTCAAAACTCACACATGTGTAGTCTAATGATAGCGCTAGGATTTAAAGAAAGCGTTTTAGTGCTGTGCTTATTTAGGACTACATTTGGGGATGATGCATTCCTTTAAGATTGAATGATTCTGCCCTTGGGCAGAGCTCCCAATTAGGGAGGATTAGGTAAGCTTTTTGTGGCGATGGGTAATACCATTCTTTTCCTCATTGTGCCTGTTTTTTGTTTGGATATTTTTTCCCCTAAGTTAAGTGAGGCTGAAGCTGGACAATGTAATTTTCAGCCCTAGCTTGATGTGTCTGACCTGCTCCCAGGAAGATGAAGGATATACGTCATCTTTGCATTGCATTGCATGGTACACAAACTGTACATGGTCTTCCTACCTTCCATGGCAGAAAAGGCGGCAAAGTGTTATAAACACTGGGGAATGGGAATCAAGTTTTTCAGTGGTTTCTGGAGTAAGAACTTCATTTTATAATAGATTTCTGTATACACTTGAGCAAGGTGTGTTAGCAATTAGGAGTTTTGCAAAAAAAAAAAAAAAAAAAAAGAACAGAAACTGACTCAAGTGAAAGAAAAACAAACAAAGCTGTTCATTTAGCCGCAGTAGGGACAGGGACCAGAGCATCTTCAGGGCTCTATCTCAGGGGCTGGCAAGTTTTGTCTGCAGAGGGCCAGATAGTAAATCTTTTCAGCTGTGTGAACCATACAGTCTCTGTCACAGCTAATCAGCTGTGTGTTGCAGCACAAAAGCAGGCATAGACAATATGTAAATAAGTGCGCATGGCTCTGTTCCAATAAAACCTTATTTCTAAAAACAGGTGGCCGCACACATTTGGTCTTTGGGCTGTGGCTTGCCAACCCTTGATCTAGATAGAGGGGTAACTAAGGGATAATTTCTTTAGAGAGTTTCTGTCTTAATGAATCTCTTTTAAGCCTTTGCCACTCTTGAGTTATTCTGCTGAGGATTCAAATTCCCAGGAAAGTCCGATTGCCCACCTCTGACCACAATAGGGCAGAGTGTCTTAATTGATAGACCAAGATGGCGTCTGCCATGAGGAGGAATGTTTTCTTAAAGGAAATTGGGCTGCCAGATGTAAGGAAAAGGATGTTGATTTGAGCAGGTAGAAAAAAACAAATGTCTGTCTCCCTTTGCTTCTCTAAAGGCCATTCTCCTTTATTTTGTCCATTGTGGATGACAAATTTCAAGTACGTTTTACTAATAGATTCAAAATTTGTTCAAATAAATGTTTACCTAAGAAAATGTTGTCATGTAAAGAGGGCAGGGACTTTGTTAACAAAAGTCCAGACTGAAAGTCTGCAACATGGAGGAATGGAACTAAGAATCCCTGTTAATCAAATAATGGCAAAATTAGACCTGGAGAAAGGTTATGTACAATACTTCATCTGTCTGTGGGAGTATAAAGACCCAAGCAGGCTCAGGATTCAGACAGCTCAAGAATGTGCAGTGCAACTGCTTGGCCCAAGCTGAGAGCTATCACCAGCACTCCAGTTGGATTCTCGGTAGGAAGCATCCAGTCACTCCCTGGGTGGCCAGTGGATTGCTTGGCCATGGATCAGGTGTTCATCCTTGCACCCATCAGACATATTGGAGAGAGAATACCATGGAGTTTCTAGAGCTGTTCCTTCCAGAATCTTTAACTGGACCAGGTAGCAAATCCTGTGACCAGCACTATGGAAGGTAATAGGGACACAAGTTAAAACATTGAGCCTTTCCTCAAGGAGCCTGCCATTTTACTGGGGCAATAAAGCTGACAGGTGACATAATAAAGGAATGATACAAGATTATATTATCAAGGAGAAAACTCGAGGGCCAAGATGTAGATGACAAATCTATTTATACCATGAAAGGCCCTTCCTAACATTTAAAATTCTGGTCCCCAAACAAAGCTAATTAAAATAATACTTCTCTGTTTTTTATTATGTACTAAGCTGCTTAAAAGTAGGAAGGTAGGAAGTAAGGCCAGGCATGGTGGCTCACCCCTGTAATCCCAGCATTTTGGGAGGCTAAGACAGGAGGATTGCTTGAGGCCAAGAGTTCGAGACCAGTTGGGGCAACATAGTGAGACCTTGTCTCTACAAAAAATTTTAAAAATTTACCCAGGTGTGGTAGTGTGCACCAACGGTCTCCAGCTGTGCAGGAGACTGAGGTGGGAAGATTGCTTGAGCTGAGAGGTTGAGGCCGTAGTAACCTGTGATCGCACCACTGTGTTCTAGCCTGGGTGACAGAGCAAAACCCCACCTCAAAAAAAAAAAAAAATAGGAAATGAATATTTTGAGATTTAGAGTAAGTATACCAGAATCATCAAAGATAGAGGTAACATTTTTATAACTTGAAAAATACCTAAATATTTTCTCAAGAGGAACTAATAAATCTATTATCCAGCTCTACATTAAAAAATTAAACCCAATATAAAATGAAAGTGTAGGTACTGATTTAAAAACACTTATAATTTGACCAGCATGGGCAGGGAAATTAACAGTGGTCCAGTTCAATAAGCAACAAAATGTATTCACATCTTGATACGGAAGAAGCTGACCAGCAAGAAGCAATGTTTGATAGAGCCTATTTTGAAATAACACTGATATGAGCTACAATTAGCTAGAAAGCAAAAATCAGCCTTCAGAACCTAGAACTAACAACATACTTGCAAATGCAGTTTGAGTCTTGATAAATCATGAGAAATACATTGCTTTGTGGACCAGATGATTATTTTATAGGCAAACTGATTTTACAAGGGTCGGGGTAAAGGACACTAGCAAACATTTTGGGTTTAAAAAGGTGAAGAAGTTATGGAAAGAAGAAAACACTTCAGGTGTAAATAAGTGAACTATGAGAGGCTTGTATGGGAAATGAAATGAAATGCAAACATAACACCATGACAAACCATGAAAGAGAGGGTGTTAGGCTGAAAGCGCAGCCGAAGAGAGGTTTGTCGTGATGAAATTCAATTAAGTTCATTGGGGAAGTAAAAAATAAATAAAACAAGTCTTACTACCATTAGCCACCGAAGTTCAGGCTGTTGTAAAGAGAGAGAAAGGAACATTTTATCTGCTAGGAAATGATGTCTAAATGACATTCCATGATGTTTTCCTGGAGTAATTGAATGAGTTCATACAGAAGCTTAATTTCAACAACTGGCCATTCATTAGGCATGTAATTTGACCTCCGCGTTGAAAGGAAAATCAAATATTGGTTCTAAATAGGCACTTGAAGTTTTGAAAAGAATTTCCAAATAAACTGTGGTGTCCATCAACACCTCTGTACCTCTTAGAGATGCAGAGGGGATAAAGACAGTAAGTGGCCTGCTTTGGAAGTCACATTAGGCATTTATGGAACCCCTGTAGAGGGCCTGAGGCACGCCAGAAGACACATTTCTGCCCTCCAGGTGTGTCTATAGGATGTGTACATGAAACAGCCCCACAATGGGGAAGTTCTTGGGTTTTCCTGATTGCTTTTTGTCCTTCGTGGATGACTTGAGAATGCTTTTCAGCACATTTGTCTTAACCTTTCAACCAGCTGCTTTTGTGTCCCTAAGATGGAGATTGAGGTGGGGATTAACTTGTCGACTGATGTGTTTAGTGTTCCAGTACCTGTGCTGGCGGATCCCAGCGGCGTGTTGTTGTATGTCAGGACGAAAATGGATACACCGCAAACGACTGTGTGGAGAGAATAAAACCTGATGAGCAAAGAGCCTGTGAATCCGGCCCTTGTCCTCAGTGGGCTTATGGCAGCTGGGGAGAGGTGAGAGTGAACTGTCCGTCTATAAATACAGAGGAATTGTGTTAACCAAACTGTATTTATCATTCAGATTTTATTTTCAAGGAGAAGAACTAGCTCTAGTAGAAGCTTCTGGGGTGGGGATTAACTAGGAAACCTGTCTTCTTAAATTCTGGACTATTTTAAAGTGTTCCTATTACCACTAAGAGACAGTTTGGGTACACAGGTGAGGAAAATTAGGTGAGAATACAGATAAATACTGGTTTAAGTTATTTGTTCACCTCTGATGAATAAAAAATAGATGCTTTTAAAGTGATTGAAAATATGTGTTAAATCGGTCCACGGAAGTCTTGCCCTCTTCTTCATAGTTTTGGGGTGTTTGTGTTATGCCCTGTTCCCATGGCCTAATGTCTCCCAACATTCCAAGTCCCTAATGAAGCCAGATTGAATAGGTGTTATAATTCCTATGAAAGATGATGTATTTTTATTGCAGAAGTGAGTAGTTAGCTGTGTTTTCTCAAATATGGAATTATTTAGCTGCTACCTTTTCAGGGTTGCCTGTGACGACTGATAAGGGACGACTTAGTATTGGAAGCTGAGAAAACCGTGTCCTGTTCTCAGCTCTGGCTCTTAAAAGTTTTGTGACCTTGGCAAATAATGTAGTATCTTTGCCAAATATTTATATCCTCATCTGTAAATAAGGATAGTAATAGCACCAACTTCTTAGTATTTATGACCATGATATGAGGTAGTATCTATCAAATGCGTAGCACATAGCCTTTAATCAATTAACTGCTACTATAATGTAGTAATAATTAATGTTAAGAATAATTATTAATAATACTGTGATTAAGTGGGGGTTTGAGCCCTTATGATACATAGGGCCTAGATGCTTATTGTTTTGTGTTTAATTAACTAAGAATATATCTCTCTATTCTTGAATCCACAGGGAGAGCACATATTTAAAGTTTGTTGAGTTGTTCTGTCTTGACTATAACATTTATCAAATAAAACATGAGAAATAACACTTTGGAGGTCCCAGTGCCAAGGGGGGAAAAAGACAAATGAGATTGATGGGCATGTTAGTCCACATCCTTGGCTGAATGAAATCACGTGTCCACATTTCATGGTTTCAGCCATATAACCTAGTAGTCATAGGCAGTCATAACGGGATTATTGTTGACTTTCATTGACAGTTATGTCATTCTGGAGAGCTTTGTTGAAGGGAAAGAAAAGGGAATGAGGCTTTGTGACTCATGTATTGTGGATTTCCCAAAACCTCCTCGCAAAGTTCTGTCCTGTGGGGCCTGTGATTAAGCTTCTGTAATTGGATTCAAGCCAGGAGAGTACACGAACTTGCTGGGATGCTTTGCTGTCAGCACAGACCAGATCATTCCAAATTCTGTGGGAGATCTGGCCTTGACACAGCAGGGAAACCAAATGTCAGTGTTGCTGGATTTGAGCGCAGCAGCACTGTCCAAGAAATACAACGTGTTCCTGCCTCAGAAGTTTAGATCTAGCCAGGAGTCAGAACCTTATCCAGTGTTCCCACCACGTTGTTTATTCATCCAAGGGGAAAGTCATAGTTGTCCTCACATTCAGAGATACAGTAAAATAGGTTAGTGTCATAAAGGGCTATGGAGACGGAGTCAGAGAACAGCCAAGGATTGGTGACAGCTTCTTAAAAGTTGCCAGAAAATAGAACCAGTTAAGTCATTATCTCCTTTGTTTGGTATTGGGTAGTCTTTGTTTGTTTATTTTTGTTTTGGTTTGGTTTGGTATTTCTCAAAGAATCTTTGTTGGGAGGCCGAGGTGGGAGGATCATGAGCTCAGGAGATCGAGACCATCCTGGCTAACATGGTGAAACCCCGTCTCTACTAAAAATACAAAAAACTAGCCGAGTGTGATGGCACACGCCTGTAGTCCCAGCTACTCAGGAAGCTGAGACAGGAGAATCACTTGAACCTGGGAGGCGGAGGTTGCAGTGAGCCGAGATCGTGCCACTGCATTCCAGCCTGGATGACAGAGCAAGACTCCGTCTCAAAAAAAAAGAAAGGATCTTTGTTACTTGCTAACAGATTGGACTTGATCGAGTTAATTAACCTCCCTTCACCTTAATTGCTTCATATATAAGATGGGGCAAATAATTACACTCCTCTTGATTAGATAATATATGCAAAAGTCCTCAGTGCAAGTTAAGAGAAAGCACTTAATAACTAATACCTGCCATTAAGGTAGGAGAGCCTTGGTCTGTTTTACGTATCACTATTGGTAATTCACCTTGGTTCCATCTGTCAGAGGCTTACCTTGCCCAATGCCATAATTGAGTTTGGCTAAGAAATTAGGGAGAAAGAAAATTTGTCATTGGCCTTTCAGACAAAATAACTGCAGCCTTCCTTTTCCTTCTTCCAGTGCACTAAGCTGTGTGGTGGAGGCATAAGAACAAGACTGGTGGTCTGTCAGCGGTCCAACGGTGAACGGTTTCCAGATTTGAGCTGTGAAATTCTTGATAAACCTCCCGATCGTGAGCAGTGTAACACACATGCTTGTCCACACGACGCTGCATGGAGTACTGGCCCTTGGAGCTCGGTACGGCCCTAACTATTCATGTTTGTTAACCAAACTATCTAATTCCAAGGTATTCTGGGGCACTCCTCTGTGGCAGATAATTGTCACACTTGCAAGGGCATCCCAGAAACTCTGCTATAAATAGTCTATTATTTTCTCCATATTGGCACATAATAGAATTAACTTTTTATGATATTGCCAAAGTGACTTTACAGAATAAGTGTACCTCATACAGGACCTGGTGCCAAGAAGTAGCTGCCTTTTCTTAGCCTAAATACACACACACACACACACACACACACACATACACACACACATACATAGTGATTTTAACAGACAACTCAATAGCACACATTCTTTCCTTTTCTAAGCTGTAGTAGTTTTGACTTTTTGGGAAAGATACCTGCTTATTGAGGCCAAAGCAATTTTTCTTCAGTGACTGTAATTTGCCTGTGTGACTCGGGTACAACTCTGAACATAATTTTTACAAAGTCTGTGCCCACAAAATAGACTAAAATCATTTAAAAATGCAAAAGACCAAAAATGGAACAGGTGACCTGGTGCCTTTTAGGGTGTCGGGAATGTTCTCTCTCTTGCACAGAGACAGGAAGCCCGTTTGGGACCATTTTTTGCTTTGGTCCTAGTCTTCCTTTGCTATCTGCTTAGCCAGCAGCTGACATGGTGAGACAGGTTTGCCACTGTAAATATGATGCAAACTTCTGGGGCAGCTCTTGGCAAACAGAAGGATCAGCTGTGTCAAAACAATACTTTGGCTGAGTTGTGCCCACAAGCTGTGGAGCCGTCAGGGCTGTTTCATGTAAATAGAGGAAAAATGGTCCTATAAATACATTAATTGCACTGAAGCTGAATTTAGTATTGTATTCAGTCATATCCAGAATGTTTTTTTACCCAATATGGTTCTCAGAAGTCTTAACCATCCCTGAAACCAGCTAAAGAGCAGATTAAGTGAAGTGACATGGTTAATACCTGTTGACATTTCTAAGAGTCAAGGGTTTCAATGGCTGGGGTTGTGTCTGCAGGTGTAACACTAACTATGTAATCACCATACTTTATATTAAGTAGAAATCTAGAAGAATTTGGAGCATTATCTCCACTGGTACTATTTAGCTGGACTGTAAGTATTTTCTTCCATAACTTAAGAAATGCCACTCTGAGTCAGAGAGCTCTGGTCTGTTGTATCTCTAGTCAGTTCAGCAGGAGCATTTTCCCTACAATAATGGCACCTTCCCCAGATGAACATTTTTGAATATCAGAAATAACCTTAGAATCTCAGGAACATCTTCTGGCATCCCCAACTTCCCTCATCTCCTATTATATATTATTTTTCGTGAAATTCCCTCTTAAGCTCATTGTATTATCACCCAGTTCACTAGACCAACAGCAATACCAGTACCAGAGTTACGTCTTAGAAAGTCTACTAGCTCTCCACAAAGTTAATGAACTTTGACCCAAAGAAAAAAAAAAATCTCTTAACCCTTAGAAAGAAACACACAAGCCTATTTATTGCATGTTCTTGTGGTTTGGTGAAAAAAAGAAACCTGCATTTCCCTTCCCAGACTCAATTCCATTGATCATCTCAGTTCCATTGATTATTCTATATTTACCTCTCCAGGAAGAATTATTTGGGAAAACAGGGGGAAAAACATAAGTCTTAGAGAGTTATAAATTAATTTCCGTGGTATTCTCTTCCTTAAACACTTTCTAAATACGCTAAATTTTTTTTACACAGGATCACTGCCCTCCCCCGCAGATATTTTAAGAGCATAAATGTTTAAATTTTAAAACATGAACTGCTAATTATTGTAACTGAAAACATAAGGTTTATCTCATGTAGTTGTTCTCCTTGGGCCTGCACACAGTTCTCTGAAACAGAGGAAGAAAGAGAGAGAGAGAAAGAAATTATAATGCTCTAGTATGCACAGAAGCAAGTGCATGCATTTTTAAAATCATTTTGCTGCCTATATGATTTCAATGGTTTTTTTATAAAGTGATCATTATTCAAATATGCGAAGCCTCTACAGTCTAAGAGCAAGGCCACTTCTGCAAGGCTTTTAATTGTGATCTTAAAAAATTAAATCAAAAGCATTTTCTTTAAAATATCTTTGTAATATATTGCTTTTCCTAAATATATGAGTGAGAGGGCAGTCTTTCAGATTCTTACTGTAGAGTTTTGATTTTAATTGTATGTTTATTTCTGTGGATGCTTTGGTATAATATCTTAGTAATTCCAAATGTAAGCATACCTCAGTAATTGTGTTAATAGCCATAAAGCCACTTCCATGGTGCTTCATCATTGTAACTGACGGTGAAACTAACAAGAATAAAAAGTATGTTGGAGGTGCTAAAATGTTGCTTTCAACAGAAAGCAACTTAGATTTATTAGGGACCAAGGGTAGCAATTAGTCCTTCTGCCTGGTTGCTTTCTCTCTCCCAGTACTCCCATGCATTAGATGATGTCAAGAAGCAACTGCTGCTGTGTGAATTAGCATTCTCCAAGGTCAAAATGGAGATAGCCTACTTCAACACTTGTTACTAAAGAGGAGTATTTAGGAAAGAAACCCCAAATCACTATTAATATAGCTTCCAGCGTCCCTAAAATGAAGCTTCTCTGAACCTAGGGTTTAAGTCCCCATCTTAGATCAGCCATTGGTTCTGGCTCAAGTCATTGCAGATTTAAGAATCATGATGGTGAGAAATATCCTCCAGAAATTCAACCTTTTCTATCCTTTTTAAAATGGGCCTTTGGACTCTTTTTTTGGTAATGTTTGTTTTTGAAATAAGGTTCTTTTTTTTTTTTTTTTTTTTTTTGAGACAGAGTGTTGCTGTGTTGCCCAGGCTGGAGTGCAGTGGTGCGATCTCGGCTCACTGCAACCTCCTCCTCCCGGGTTCAAGTGATTCTCATGCCTCAGCCTCCCAAGTAGCCAGGATTATAGGTGCCCACCACCACACCTGGCTAATTTTTGTATTTTTAGTAGAGACAGGGTTTCTCCATGTTGGCCAGGCTGGTTTCAAACTCATGACTTCAGGTGATCCACTGCCTTGGCCTCACAAAGTTCTGAGATTACAGACATGAGCCACCATGCCCAGCCTGAAATAAGGTTCTTAAACTCACATGCCTTTCAGTCGACTCCTGCAGTCAGTCCCAGGAGGACACTAAGTAGTCAATGCATATGTCCTATGACTTGAGGAGTAAATTGGAAAGAGACCTCTATACTATCAAACCACAGCAGAAAGTAGGCTAAAAATCCAGAGCATTCTAGAGAAAGCTAATTCATCTAGATAATCACAGATTAAAAGTCTGCTAGGTGATACCATGTATCCAAGATGGGTCTTCGGTGTTCCTTTGTGCATTGCCCTGTCAACCTGCTTGCTGATCACCTTGGAAACTGTGCTTCTCCTTAGGAGAAATTGCTTGTTTGGGTTTTTCATGACAAACCTAAAAATGTTCTCTGAGCCTTGCTTTAGGTGCATTGGAATAATGCTTGTCGACCCAAGTAATGAGAATTTATGAGCTCATGAAGGAATTGTGCTTTTGTTTCTGCCTGGCTAACTTATGAATTTTTGTCTACCTCATTTTCGTATTAAAGTTTGCAGCTTCTGTAGGTAGGAAGAGAAAATGTTTGATACCAGTATTTTATAACCTCACTGCTTCTCTCCCTAGAAGAAATAAAGATTGTAAATATCACTACCATATTTTCTAAACACAGTTTTAAGCAGCCACACCTAGAATTTTCTGAATATTTTGAGCAGTACAGATTTATATGTGTTATATAATAAAGCATATTTATTTTTTCATGTTATTTAATTTTATATACAATGTTTAAAAATCAGTGTTTATCAGCAGACTGTAAAGGCAAGTAGGCTCTGTGGATTAGAAATGAATGTGTATGTTTCTTTCGGTTTTAAAAAGATACATTTTAATTTTGTAAATTCCCTCCAACCTGTACAACCCCTCCCTCAAATCTAAGTAGCCAAGTATCTAGCTTTGTGTAATTAGACAGCTTCAAGTATGTATTTTAAAGGGATACTTTAAAAACATATTTCTGAGTTGAAAATGATGCTTAGATTTATAAACAAAAATATATGAGGCTTAACATTTTGTTGGGTATTTTTTCTTTTCTAATACTGTTGTCCTGAGTTATTGAGTCTCAACTATGAAATATGCATGCTCCATTTATTGAATTTGTAGATAATGATAAATTATAGCCAGAAGACAAAAAAAGGTGATTGGAAGAAATGGTTCTGAACACATAAGAGACAGCTAGGTACAGGAAAAAGCAAACCTAATGTGCATAAATTTGATTACACTTTATTCTTTGTGTTCAGATAACTGCAAAAGGCTTACAGCATTTGTCAATTTTGTTATTTGTTCACTGCAATACATTTCAGAAAGCATTTCTTATTAAAGGAAAATAAAATACTACAACAACTACCTTGGAAGTTTCAAGAGAGCCTACCCTTTTCAAAAAATACCTAAATCCTAAAAATGACCCGGAGGCCTATTGATACCTCATCCTCCTCCTGAGCCTCCTTTTTGCAGTATAGGTTATTATGGTATTCATGGGTGAAAGGACCAAGGTAAGGAGGGTCCCTGTATGAGTTAGGGTTTATTTTTAATAAGGTGAGAAATAAGATAACTTCTCCAAAGGAAATGAAGATAACAATAGCTAACGTTTGCTGTGTGTTTACTGTATAACAAGCCAAATTAAGCAAATACACATCACATTAACCCTCTTCTTTTAACCCATGAGGGAGGTGCTGTTAGGAACCCATTTGACTAGCCGATAATCTACTTCAGTGATAGGACCTCGTCGTTAGGGTACTGACTATTAATCTTGTTTTGGCAGAAAGAAACAACCTATGTTCAGAATGAACTTTTAGGTTCCTGTTTATATTCCATAAAGGATGTGCCTAAAACTCAAACTTCATTTAGCCTCAACATTATTTAGCTAATTATGACATTGTCCATTTGATTCCAGCAAAAGAAAATCCAAATTCATTCCTGTTATTGGTAAATTCCCATAACCAGCAATTACAAAAGCTTCAAACAACTGTTGTTTAGGGAATGGCAAAATATTCCTCTCTTTCATTTTGCAGATACATTCTTAGCCAGATTAGGAGGATGATATCAAGATTTTGACTATAAGGAATATCACATTAAATGCATATGTATTTTTTATAAATATAATACTTTTACTACAATGAAGACATGTTTAAACATATTGCTGGCATCTTTAGAAAATAAGAGCCACATTATTTGGCTGTATCAGTATGGAGTATAAAAAATAAGATAGTTTTTTGTGGAACAAAGTGTTATGACATACGAATTTACAAAGTTTACCTTAGTTCTGTGTAGCACTCATCTCTAATGTGTTCAGAACAATCAAAATACTTGCCTGCATCTATTTCACTGGAGACAAAACTTAGCAGGCTTTTAATAATCTTTTTTCAGTATTTACAGAGATTGTATGCCTATGAAAGACTGATCCTGCCTTCTGATGCTATTTTGTGGTAGCTTGACAGTTTCTACTTTCATTGATTTAAAAAGTCCACAGGTTGGGGGAGCAGGGTTAGGAGTGTTACTGGACTCTGAGGAGGAGTCCAGGTCCTCTCCCTCACTCCTGTTGTGGAGTTGCCCTTCTGGAATGGAAAGAAATAGAAACTTTGGAATGTGGAGTGGGAGGTAGAGGTTGAGTCCAAGCATAATTGGCTAGGAGGGAATCCTGGCGATTAGTGATGGCAGTTGAGGAAGATTTATTTTAATGCCAGGGGTTGGGGGTTGGGGCAGAATAAAAAAACTCTGGGTTGTTTCTTTAAAAAAAAAAAATCAATTTTTAACAAATACTTTCTAAGTGCCTACTGTAGGCCAGGGACTGTCCCAGGTGCTAAGGATACAGCAGTGTACAAGTTAGAGCTCTTTGTTCTAAGGGAGCAAGAGAAATTTTAGTATTAAATCAATACTAAACAAATGTAATTAAAGAACTGATGCTTTGGTTTTCCTGGCAGCTTCGTCACCACCATAAAAATAAAAATACAACTTGCTATTAGGGTAGGTACCTTCATGGATACTGCTGATGTTTATTCAGTAAGTATAAATTAGCAATTTTATCTTTGCTTTTAAACGTGCAACTGGCCAGTCATTTTAAATGACAGATGCTGCCTGGCTGATGGCACAGAACTTTTAAAAACCTCCTATTGGAGAATATGCTTCCAATCACCATTCCATTAGAACCCAAATGTGAGTTCAGTGGTCTGAGAGCCAGGATGAGTGGAGAACCTAATCTTCTGCCTTCTCCCTGCTGGGTCCTTGGCCTCCACACAAGGTGGAGAGTTGTGGTCTGAGGGTACTTTTTCCCTTTGTTATTTAATGGGTACCAATTAAAAGATGTGGAATGTGCGGATCTCCACACCATCTTCTTTGCTTGTTGCTGTTGTTTTCTCTAAAGTGGGATCAGTGTCATGAATGGTTTTAACAACCATAATCTCTCTTTCCTGAAATTTATAAAATAGAAAATTGGCAGCCAAGGAAAGCATGTCCAGGGGTAGTATGGAAGATGACTCATGTAGGCTGAACCCAGAAATCCATCACTCTTAGCAAGATCTGCATCCCCTTTCTCTTATGAGAAAGAGCTTATGCCTTGGCCAAAAGAATCTGGTAGCTTTCTGCAGCGATGTAAATGTTCTCTATTTTTGCCTTCCTTTATGGAAGCCACTAGTCACATGTGGTTAATACTGAGCACTTGAAACATGGTTAAGTGACAAGGAAACTGCATTTTTAATGTAATTTTTTAATTACTCTAAATAGCTACCTGTCGCTGGTGGCTACCATATCGGACAGGGCAACCTCAGGCAACAGGACATCTCTAACAATTAATAACAAACTGGCAAAGAAATCAATAAATTTATAAAAATAAATTGGGGAGAAAAACTGTATTCCACATGTAAGGGGTTCCCCCATAGGATGCCCATGCCTCTGGTGATTAGCATTCTCTTGCCTTTCTTGTGTTTTGTGCCTTTGTTTTGGAAAACTTCAGTGGGTGTTCCTTGACAGCTGGGCATTAGAAAATGCAGAGTACAGTGAAAAGATGGCCTATCAGAACCAGGGGTCTTGAGAGTAGTAACTCCAGGGCTTCATTGTAAAAGCAGCTGTTAAAACAAACTCTCCTCTGTGAATCTCAGAGTTCAAGTTCATCGTGGCCATAAGTTCAGTTAAGGAGAAAGCATGTTTATGTGTTCAGTGGGTTGAAAGGGCAAGGCTTGATTGATGCTTTTTAGGAGACGGCAAAAGTGGAAAACACCAGGTAGCCACCCTGTAGAAGCTTGAATTCCAGGAGATCATTCCCTCTTTGAAGGAAAAGTTTCAGGAAGGCAGCTTTTCATATTCATTGAACCCAGTAGGTGAAGGTTGAGCAGATTAGCTTTGCAGGGCTCTGTTTCAAAGACACATCAGAAGAAACCGAGTTGAGGCAATGTCTCTCCTCCATGACTGTAAATGTAGTCATTTAATTTTGCAAAACTTAATGTCTACAGTGTCAAAAAAAAAACAAACCTCTTATTCATTCACATTTTTACTCTATACTGAGGGCCCCAAGAAATTTAAATTTATGTAACAACATTGACTGCAAATTGACTGATAATTGCCATCAGTTCTCTTCCTCAGTGGCCAGATAGAGTGTTTTCCCCCCGTTTAGGGCAACATCCTGAATTAAATTATAATCTGACAGATGGTCTGTTTTTAGAAGCACTGATTAATCTACTATGCTCACTCTCAGGTTGTCTATGCACTAAAATGAGAAATAGTTCAAATGATTCTCCCTAAGCCATTTTCTTCTGAAATATCTCAGAAAGTGAATGAATTGATAGCTTCAGTTATCCAAAAAGGAGCAGATTTTTTTCCCCACTTAATTTTTCACACAGTGTGTTTCCTCCCATAATTATAGGGAGGACTTTGATTTTTTTTTTTTATTATAACAACCACTTACATTTTGGAACATTTACTTTGTGCTCAGAATTATGCTAAACAATTCACCCACGTTTGCCTAACTTAATCCTCTCTACATGATGAAGTCAGCACCATCAGAGAAGTTGCTTAGTTGATCTCACTGCTCAGTAGTGGTCTCTAGGTCTCACTGCTGGGAAGTGGCTGAACCAGGATTTGAACTTAGGATTTTCTGAATTTTAAGCTAGTGGTTTAAGCCAAGATATAATCCCCTCATCTCATTGTTTAGTTGATGAAATGGCAAAATGTAACATGAGTGGAAAGGGTATGTCTACAATGTAGGATTTTATGTTATCCCAGAGTGTAACTATTAATATTTGAAATGTTCTGAAGCTAATTGAGCCATTTACAAGTTTTGCTTAGGGGATAAGCAAAGAAAATCGGGACTGAATATAAGAAAATTGTCTTAAACCAAGTAAAAGAGCAAGATTTGGGGTTTTCAGAAGATTTTAAGAAAAAAGCAACCAGTATTAAGCACATATTGGGTGCTATCTCTGGCATTTTTAGTAGAAATGGAATAACTTGAGGTATTTTCTTTATTTAGTAGATATATAGATAGTCAGGATGATAGATTTTATTAGAGCCAGTCAGGTGACTTTACATCTGTTCATGGTGATGAGGTTCCTTGCAGAAAGTAAGATGCTATAGCACTTACAAGTGAATTATGAAAAATGGTAAAATTTACTAAAATGTGATCTCACCATAACTCTCTGGTTGAAATAAAGCATATTCAATGCATTGGAACGTCTTCCAAACTATTTATTGAGCTAAAATTAAGCTATAGGAGCTGAACTCTTCTTTTAGCAAAGCTGTCTTGTTCATTCCCATTGGTAAGACAGTCAACCACCTTGAACCCTATTCTTGCATCCTCTTCCTCTCATCATCCCTCATTCTCACAACTACCTCTGTATTCCTTAGTCCATGTGGCAGGTGAATAATAAAACAGTTACGTTTGGGAACTTGGTAAGATGAACAGAGGGAAATACAACAGGGAAAAAGCAGACTGTGTTTGCTTCCTTTTTCTTAGCTAGGACAGAGGAAGAAATATAGACAGAGCCAACATATTTTAAGTGAAAAACCTGTTTCCCCAGTCATTTATTTAATTGCCCCATACCTGAATTTCCTTCTGCCTAATGAAACCCACAGTTCAAACTGGCTGCCTCTCTCTAGGCATACTACAAACAATGTTGAAATGAGTGAATGAGCTCAGCTACTCAGGTGCTGAACTCCTTATCACATTAGCCCAGAAATATGGAAGTAAAGAGCTAACTGGTAGAAGGGAATCATTAAAAAGAAAGGCATAGGATTATTTAGTGCTGTTGTATTAATAATGATGATATCCTGACTTAGAGAGTTGTACGGTATTTACGTAAAAGAGTGTCCTTGATTTGAGGAAAAAAGAGTTTTAGAGATGATGGGATGTTATGTCTCTAAATTACTCTCAAATTTTTCAGGGAAAGACAAAATAATAATAGCATATAGAGAGAGAGATGGGGGGAGCAAATGTGGTGAAATGTTGGCAATTGGGGACTCAGGATGAGGGGATAAGGGAGATCTTTATGATGTTCTTACAATCTTTCTATAAGTTGGAAAATGTTCAAAATAAGTTACTTTATAAAATTTCTTAAAGAAACAAATGTATTCAGAGTGTGTTTTTTCCTTCACAAGGAAGTAAAGAGTAGATCTGGATTTATTTCACAACTTTAAAAATTCTGACACATTCAAGGAAGCTGTTTTTAATCTGAGATTTGCACTGTAATGTGATAAAAAAGGGAGTGGGGTGTGGCAGAGCTCAGCAGAAACGAATCTTTCCTACTTTTTATTGGCCTTTTCCCATGATTTTCTCTTTCCTAAGCCTTCTCTCCTCCTCCCTCCTCCCCATCCCACCCATGCAGCTAAACTGAAAGGCCTCTGGGAATGGTGCATTTTTTTTGCTTCCCTTTTCCCAGGGGAATCTAGACTTTTATTGCATCTCTTCCTAGTAAATTCCAGTAAATATCTGGCCATATGCAGACTCCCCCTTTTCTTAATCGACTGCTACCCAGTCCACATCCAGATTCCTTTGAAAATGAAAGCATTTTCCCAAAAATGTGTGCTGTTTGTTTTCCTTGAGATTAATAAAAGCCCCGCCTAGCCCACTTACCTATTCCTGCCTTGGTATGTGTCCTTTCTTGGTGAAATCATTATTTCCTTCTTTTTGGTTGTCTTTGAATCAGACGTAACATATCCGAGCCCCCCGCAGGGTGCAGGGTCATGGACATAATGTCAGGGAGGAAGTGCTGTTCAGAAGAACGTGTTTGTTCATTGTAATTGGGATCTTCATTGTTGTGCATGGGAATTGATTTCACGTTGTACACGGCACGTTTTCTATAGATGGGGGCTTCCCAACCCTTTTAGCTGGAGCCCCTGACTTCATTGAGCAGATGTTCAGCAGGCCCTTTACAACTCCCATCAACAAAGAATCTCTGTGTGCCCTGACCTCACCAAGTCAATTTGAATCAATTCAGTTTTGAGAACTTGCTGAAGGACTTTCTGAGAACCTTAGTATAATTCAATAGTTCTCAATTGGGAGGTGATTTTAGCCTGCGGTGGACATTTGGCAATGTCTGGAGACAGTTTTGGTTGTTACGATGGGGATGCAGGTGCTATGGGCATCTAGTGGGTAGAGGCCAGGAATGCTGCTTAATAGTCTACAATGCACAGCACAACCCCAACAACAAAGAATTGGCTTACCCCAAATCTGGAAATAGTGCCACCATTGAGACATTTGGAGCCTCATTCAAAAGCGAAAGCTGAAAGTCATAGTTGCAAGTCCCGTAGCTATCTGAAAGCTCTTCTCTCTGGAGAGTTGAATTTCCCATAAAATGTAGGTGAGATTCCAGGGAGCCATCAAGGTCAGTCAAATCGAAGAAAGGTTTTCAAGGATGAGCTGAAAATATGAGATCTCAAACTTGTCTCACCAGACTGTGAATCTGCAAATCAACAAGCACCATCACTCATTTTGTGGGGCGGGGTTGAGGGTTAAAAGAGGTGGCAGATATTGTAAATGTGTGCAGATGTGCCCAACTGACCAGCAGACATTCTGCATGGCAACTTTGACAAGAGTAATAAACTAAAAACAGCATAAATGTGGGTGGGCATTTCTAAGAAAACAAGGGTTATATCCTCATCATGTTCATAATGTTAGCATTCTCTGATAGCACTGATAGTTCATATATAGAGATTCCTTTTTAAGTTTATGTTTCAAACAGAGCTTCCCATATCAGTGATAGAATTTGAATATATGAATAGGTCAGCAGTATCTAGGAATTGTCAGACTTGAGCGTCAGAGTTGAGTATATAGGTTTCTCTTTTGAGAACTCTTCTGGAAGTAGGATTAATTCTAGTGAGCATTTTACCTGATAATTTCTGATTAGGGACTAAGACAGCAGTACATAAAGTGTTCCATGGATTGTGAATAGGTATGAAGCAGCGTTTCCCAACCTTGGCACTATTCATATTTGGGGCCAGATAATTTTTTGTTGTAGGGACTGTTTGGGACATTGTAGATGCTTATCAGCATCCTTGACCTCTACCTACTGGATGCCAATAGCATACCCCCTCGGTTGTGACAGTGAAAAATATCTTCAGACGTTGCCAAATGTTCCCTGGGAGGCAATATCACCCTTCCTTTTCTGCCAGGTAGTTCTATGAATTTCTCACAGCAGAATTTCTCTTTCCATATTCCTATGGGCATTAGAGGGGTAGAACATCAGCATTTACCAGACATACCTGATACTAAGTCCCTATTTGTTAAGTCAGAGAAGTCTGAGGTTATAAAATCATTCCCTTCCTCCTCAAAGGGAAGTGAAATCCTTATATTGTAGAGATCACCAAGTTTTCATAGTCAGACGTTTCCACTTTGTCTGGGTTTTTAAAAAACCTATCAGAGAAAACTATACATAGGAGATCACCTTTTCCAAATATGTGGCATTAACTTGGCTTTCCTATACATGAACTTCTGGGGAAGCAAGTTTCTGCAGTTCTACCTCCTCGCACCTCCTCTTTTCCACTCTGCAAATCTTTGCTCCTCTAGCAGATGGCAAATGCTATATATTTCCCAACCCCAACCCCCATGCCACACAAACACACTCAAAATGGCAGGCACAACTCTGAGATCAGAGGGTCAGAGAACATTTTAGATGATATGTCTTGGTCCCAGAAGGAAAATCAATCTCAATTCTTTTCCTTTAAAAAGGTCATTAACAATGGCCATAAACACTAGTAGTGACTCCAAAGCTTTGAGACTGGAGAAGAAATCTATTGGTAGAGGAAAGGCAAAGAAAATAAACCCAAGACACTGTCATCAACCTCAGAAATTTTATGGTGGGACCTACACTCTAATGAAACATTGGATTTTCCCTGCAATGTTCAAACTTTATTTGATGGAAGACCACAGAAATATGTATTAAAGAATAGACTTATGCACTGGTGCCCAATGTGGAAGAGATCTTGGTTTTCCATAAGGAAAGTGGATGCTGTCTTTCAGAATTAATTGGAACCTTAAATTACCAATTGGCTATGTGAAAAGCCCTTTAAAATTAGAAATTGAATTTTGACTTTTGCCTAACTGTAATCTTACCGGTAATTCTAGGCTATAAATTGAGCACATGCAAATGTTTTGCCTAGGAAAGAATCCCTAAAAAATGAGAAATCTTGGCCAGGCATGCAGACTCACTTTGGGAAGCCCAAGGCAGGTGGTTTGCTTGAGCCCAGGAGTTCGAGACCAGCCTTGGCAACGTGGTGAAATCCCATCTCTACCAAAAATACAAAAATTAGCCAGTCTCACAACCTGGTCTCTAAATAAATAAATAAATAGATTAAAATTTTAAATAAAATTAAAAATTTTTTTAAAAAGAAAAATTGCCCCTAAACAAAGACACATCACCACCACCAAAAAGCTCACTGCTCTGAATGAATGGCCTTCTCCACTTCAGTAGTTACCAACTGATGGACAATTAATTGTCTTACATTTCCTGATGTGGCACATAAAGGTGCCCATTTGCAATTGGCCAAATGGATTTGACTAGAAGTGGAAAATAATAACAAAGGCCCTCATTTATTAAACATTTGATGTGAGCCCTGGCCTTGACCAGGTCCTTTGTGTGCATTATTGCCAATCCTCTTATAATCCTTGCAAAACAGGTCGTATGATGTCTATCGTGCAGATAGGAAAACTGAGATTTAGGGAAGTTAAGAAACGTTCCCAATAATTATACAGTCAGTAATTATTGGATCCAGACCTGATGGACTCCAAAGCCCCATGTTTTTCCACTGCCTCTCTTGGGGAGCTTTCAAAACTTCTAGAAACATGAATTTTGGTTTGTGATGCATAAAAGAAACAAGCCTGAATAGAAACCAGTTCAGCCCTCTTTTGCTTTATAAAAGTCCCTGGGACTGAGTCCTTGGAATCTGAATGTTTCCCAAGGGTTTTTAGCCAGATTCCTGATTTTGTTTATTTTACTTATCACAAGTCAGAGATAGCTGAATATTTGCATTTCTGAATAGGATCTTTTTTTACATTTCACTTAGTTTTGAATGGCTTTCAAAGAAACTCAAATTTGGACTGGGTCACCCAGCAACCTCAGGCCAGAGCTTTGAAATGGATCAGTTTCCCCCTGGACTTCTACAGCATCCTAAAATGATGAGAATTAGTACATTTGTAAGGAAAGGTCCTACTGAGCTAAGAAAATTTGGTCTTTCTGGACACGGCCTGATCCTCATATTTGGGTAAAAAGTACTCTCCATAAGAGGTAGACTTGGTGGGGACTGGCTGTAGAGAGTTTGCAGGAGGGTGGCTATGATTTCATTCTATCAAATTCACTCTACAAAATCTTGGGCTTGGTATTGGTTTTAGAGTCCTGGATATCCTATACTTAGAAAGCAAGGGTTTTTCTAAATGAAAGAAAACTTATTAAAAAAATTGATCAGGATCACACACATTGTTTTAGAACAGAAGAGTGAATCTTCAGTTTTATGCTTTTAGATGTTTCCAGCCAGAAGAAAGAAAATACCTGGCCCGGATAAAACCCATTCTTGAGTATTGCATTTCATTGTATTCTGTTTTTCATATATATATATATATATATATATATATATATATATATGCACACACACACACATACATTTTTGCACCCATCTGACAAAAATGTCACTCTAAGATGACATCTTCAGGGAGAGGAAACAACATTATATGACACGCAGGGTATGTGGTGGGATCAGTGGCTAAGAATGCACTGTCAATGTTTCTTGCATTTACAGGGCAGTGTAGTATTCTGAGTTCCTAGCTTCTGCCTCTTGTCGGCTTGTTTTATATGATACTCTCAGATAATGTTCCCTTTAGATGTCGCCTGTGCATTTAGTTCTGTAGATATGAGTAAATATTAAACCACAAGAATATGTGGCTAGTTTTGGACTGAATGGATATAAGAGACAGGAGACAGCAATTGTTATTTATTTGGTTCTAACAATAAACTGAGCATTGTGCAGAATGTTTACTTAATCTTTATTCTTGTGAGATAAGTGGTTCTAGGTTCTATTGGATATTATTTATTCACTTGTTTCATGCATTCATTTGTACATTCCATAAATGTTTGAGTGTTTTTTATAAACCAGGTACCATTCTAGGCATTTTGGATATAGGAGTGAAAAAAAAACACAAAAAAACCTTTGAACTCATTACGCTTACATTCTAGTGGAGAGTGGAGACAAGCTACGAATCACAAACAAATCAAAAAAGTCAAATATATATTATGAAAGAAGATGGCATTTGCCATAGATAAAAATAAATTAGGGAAGAAGGATAGGAGATAGCATAGAAGAGTAGGTGAGAATTAGATTAAATTAAGTTAGAGCTTAATTAAATTAATTAAAAGGAGGTTTAGGGAAGTCTCCATTAAGAAAGTGACATTTGAGCAAACATAGGGGAAAATACAAAAGGAAGCCATGTGAGTATCTGGGAGAAGAGTATTACAGGTTAAGGCCTGAAAGCGGGAGTACACCAGGCATCTCTTAGTGATACCAAAGAGACTAATGTGGCTAGAACAGAGGATGTGAATGATAGGATAGGAAATTACAGATGAAACTGAGGGAGACGAACATGGAGGCAGACTGTTGGGCAAGTAGAGGAAGGAGGGTTAGCCTGTTGGAAGGAGTTTTTGTTTTCACTTTGAGATAGGAAGGGACTGGCAGTGAAAACGTGGGTGGAGGCACTAAGTAGGAACATGAATTTGTTTTTAAAGGTTGACTCTGGCTTCTGAATTTAGCAGAGGGTACAGGAGGAACACAGATGGAAGTGGTAAGACCATTGTAGTAACTCAGATGAGAGAAAGCATTGCTCAGATGACAGTGGTCACAAGGGAAGTGGTAAGGAATGGTAGGATTTGGAAGAATTTTTGAGATAGTGCCAAAGGATTAGCTGAGAGTTGACTGTGGGGTGCAAGAGTCAGAAAGGGGTCAAAATGACTCCTGTTTTATGGACTGGACAAGTGGAAGGATGGAGTTGCCACCGATTAAAATGGGGAAGCCTACAGGAAGAACAGATTTGTGGAGGAAGAGCAGGACTTCTGTTTTGAACATGTTAAGTTTGAGATGTGTAGGCGTCATCACTTCATATCTCTGTTAAACAGAATTGAATATAGATGTTTGCAGTGGTTAAGCATCCTGCCAAAAATAACAAAGAAAGATATTTCCAGTCAGACCAGGTCTGACTGTCCTAACACCGTATTCATAGCCACTACACCCTTCTGCCTCAATCTTTTGATTTCCATCTGAATACATCTCAGAGTAGTGTAGGAATCATTTGAATTTGCAGAAAACCATCATATGTAATTTTAGCCTTTTTCATTGCCAAGTCTTCTGTGCTGTGAGCCATTTACATTTTATCTGGTTATTACTGCTCATCCCGTACTTTCATAGTGGTACTTTTGAGCCATTTTTTTTTTTAACCAAAGGAAGGCAGGAAGAGGAGACAAGAAAAGCCACAAAGGACTTGAATAATGCATATTGAGAGTGATTGTGTGCTGTCCAAACTCCCGATAGAGCAATGCTAAATTGGAGGATGAGCGTCTAATTTGATAATGGTTAAAATGACCTTTATCCCTGCTGCTGAGATACATTTCTCTGGATACAGGCTCAGACACGTATGCAAATCTTAGTTCTGGAGTTGGCATTAATATCCACCCACAAGTAAATTAATTACATAAGCTGCTTCCCAAAAATGTTATAAAATTTTCAGGATAGTCTACCTGACATGCTGGCCTGTAAAGATGCTCCTTTCACAATGAGCTTACAGAAGAAGGGCCAGACAGGCAGAGAAAGCAAGACTGAAGGAAGCAACTGAATTAACTGTGTCCTGGTGTCTTTTAAATGACTTGTTGACACATAGATAGTTCTTTGGGAAGAGAACAAGATCCAAGGGGCAGACATTGGTTAGGTACATGGATCGCTTCTCTACAGAAGCATTTCAGAAGGTGGCTGAAGCTTTCCAGCTCTGTCCCCTGACTGCTTTTGACAGTAGCATAAGTCAAGTCAAGTGGGTCTGCCCCAGCACTGTCATCTCCTAGCAGACTGACATCTCCAGGTAGCCTTGAACTCTCCAGTCCAGGCCTTCAATCACAGTCCACCTTGAGAGTACCGAGAAACTTTGGTCACTGTTCCTACCAGTCATAGCTTTCCCACCAATTACTTACTCAGACACAACTTCACTCACCTCTGGAACAAATTTCTCACCTACCGCCCTCCCTGTCTTCCAGACAGCTTTCATAAATAATCCCATGGCAGGCATAGAGTGGGTCCTTGTATTATCTTCGCCTCTTTCCTGAAAAATGTGAACATCATTATTCTGCTGATGTCAGGTTACAAATAATCACCAGGTAAACCTTGAAAGGGAAAAGAAGTCCTACAAAAACAGGCAGTGTGTTTGGGAATAAGGAATCAACAGGGTAATAGAGCCCTGTTACCCACATGAGGGGTAACACTGCCTGGTGATTATTGTCATCAGTTCCCCAGGGTACCCCTGGATATAGCCACGATAGAATTCACCAGGTGCTACATTTGCAGATTTCCTTGGTTTTTGTTTCTTTCTTGATGGGGAAGACAACGGTAAAATATTTCCACTCTTGCAGAGCAAAAAGAGCCCTAATTTGGGTTTCATAGCTTGCATAACTAATTTCATATACTGCTATATTTAATGTTAAAATTTATTTTCCCCTCTAATATGAAGTTGTTACATTGTGAGATCGAAGGTTGGGGAACTGGAGAGCCCTGTCCCCCATATTCCTGGGGGCGATGGGGTGGGAGTGGAAGATGTGAGCCCCTCGTTGTCTCCCTTTATTTGCCTGGCCCTGCCATCTCCTTTACTAAGCATATGCAGGGCCACCTACTTGGTTCTCATATTGACAGCAGCCTTCGACTGTGCTCCAAGAGTTGACATGTGAATCTTGGTTCCTTTTCTTAGACCTTTGTAGCATTGCAAAGGCTGGAGTGTTGGGGGGCAGTGGGGATGGGAGGATGGCCTAATGCCCCATCCGGCTGGGATGACCGTGACTCCCACATCCGCTTTCTTCCTTGGTGTTCCCTGCCAATCTCAGGCGCTGTCAGCTCCTTTTCATGGTAATAAGTGCCAGGGTGGTCCCAGACATAAACAGCCATCAGGCAGGCCTTGTCAACACTGGCTTTACGCCCTGAAGTCACAGCCCTTGTTTCCTGGTAAAGCTTTCTCTCCATTTTTCCTCAATATTTTGGTTGTCGCTGTCACTGTTCAGAGCCATTCTTGTTTTGTGAGAAGCCTGTAAAACCTCCCCTAAGTGAGTTCATTGCCAATAAGGAGATATGTTTTTTGACAAAGGACTGTGACAACTCTCACAGCAGAGCAGGGCGTGGCAGGGAAGTGAGTGACTGTGGATTCTGTAATGGTTATCATTGACACTGCTTCTGTGGCTCAGGACATTTAAAGAAATGGCATAACAAAAGACAAGGGAGAAACGCAGGAGTTCTTGAGAAAACCTAAGTGTAAGCAGGGAATGATGGAGTAGAAAAGGGATGTGGCATTCAGATATAGCATCTTTCCTCTCATTACTCTGGTGAGAAGAGACAATACTGGTAAGTAATAGTCTCTAAGAGAGAAAAGGGCACTACAGAAGGAATCTTCAACGTATATAACTGCTCTGTGGATTGATTTCTCTGGGACCTTTGGAAAGAAAAGCACTTTGCCCATTCACAGGGATGAGATCTTGCCAAAGTCCTACCTTTACCTATCAATGCCTCTGTTAGAATGTTAGACTCCATTAGTTCACAAAATTTTTTTAAACTCACCTTTTAAACTTCGTGTTAAGAGATATTCTAAAAGGGTCCACTGAATAGAAATAATAGTAGTAATGATGCAAAAAAAATGTACCATTTGTATGCTGTCTGGCTGAAACACAAAGAGCTTTGCATGCATTGTCTCATTTAATTGTAACACAGTGATATTGGGTACAGATACTACTATTCTCCCATCTTACAGAGAACAAATCTGAGCTGAGAGAGGTGAAGTCACTTGCCCCTAGTGGCACCTTGGTAAAATGACAGGTAGGGTAGGATTCCAGCCCAGGCCTGTCTGACTCTCAAACCTTTGCAACATTTTAGAGCAAAATGAAGACAAGCACCCTCCCCACCACCCCAGCTGCCATTTCCTGTGTTGGCAGCACCCAAGCACCCCTTGGAATTTGCTCTTCGCTGGTGCTTTGGAACAAGAGGTTGTTACACTCTTGCTTGGGGGTGAGAAAGAATCAGAGTGCGTGGTTAGCTGTGGTTTTTGAACAACACCATAACCTAGCCCCAGGCCCCCATTGCGACTGGAGCCAAATAGCATTCTGTGCTAGGGCCAGAAGCTTCTTCAGCCTGCATTTTCTCCTTCCCTGTTGTGTGACCTTGGGCACAACATCTCTCCTTTTCTCTAGTCTTGAATTTGTAAAATAAATAGATGGACAGAATAATCTTTGAGATGCCCTGCAGATTGAGCATTCAAGAGATTTTTCCTTGGTGAATTGCCAGGGGGCCAAAATTTACAACCTGCAGCCTTCCCTTCTTGACCATGTAAAGAGCATTCACCCGTCAATGGAAATAGTAATTTACTATGTGGCATCTGACAGGCCTCAACGAGTTAATAAACCCTGAAAAATGTCCAAGAGAAAAGTAGGGTAGCTTCAGTCAAGGGGAAATGTGGCCCTTTATTTATGGGATTGTATGTTTGCTTTTTGTAGTGTCTTTCTTCACAGGCACTAAAGGTGTTGTGAGAAAAGGCATTAAAGTCAGAGCTATTAACATTGCGTAGCTACTCTCTTCGTGGGAGACTGAGGAATCAGGCAACTCTAAAAGTCTTAAGAGACATTTCCTGAGGTCCTTGCTTTCTGTTGTTGCCATGGGTAAGTAGAGGTGAGCAACTGGTTGTCTTAACCAGGCCATTTTTCCAGTGTAGCTTAAGGATTAAAGTGGTTGGGGTGTGTGTGTGGGGAGGGGGGTGGTGTGTGTGTGTGTCTTGCCCTGTCAACCAGGCTGGAGTGCAGGAGCACAGTCATAGCTCACTAACCCCAAACCCCTAGGCTCAATCAATGCTCCTAACTCAGTTGCCCAAGCAGTTGGAACAACAGCTGTGCATCACCATGCCCAGCTAATTTTTCTTTTCCTTTTTTTTTTTTTTTTTTTGTAGAGATGGGGTCTTGTCATGTTGCCCAGGCCGGTCTCTAACTCCTGGGTTCAAGTGATCCTCCCACCTCTGCCTCCCAAAATTCTGGGATTAAAGTCATGAGCCAGAGTGACCAGCCATGCTGTATGTAAAGCCTAACTCTCCTGCTTCCTGATGCTATGACCCTGGGCAAGTGACGTCACCTCTTTGACCCTCAATCTCCTTATCAATACAAAAAAAATCCTAATAGCTCCTGAGCCACCAGACTGCTGTTGGAATTAAATGAGAGAAACCAGTGTTCTTTATCCCAATATCCTGCTCATAATAAGAACACAATGAAAGGTAGCTAGTATGATTTTCAGGAGTTCTGCTCAAACTGAAAGAGAGTGCTCTTGGGGTGGCCTTTTAGAATCTAAATAACTTGTGCCAAATGAGTTCAGCATTAGCACCATGAGTCGGATTCCAGGTGGTTCTTTCATTCCGGCCTTTACAAAAACATGACATTGGTTTATAGTACACCTCTGTGATGGCTATAGTTTTCATATGTTCATTCATTTCCATAAATATTTGCTGACTGACTACAGTGTGGAAAGCAGCAAGTAAACATGTATGAGTTGCAGCTACTATCTTTTTTCCATGTGGTAAGCCCCACATGGTTTTCCAGGCCTTCCACTGAGCAATGTTTGAAACTTTGATCACTAAATCTATATCCTTGTGTTTATGGTCTTTCTTCAGTGGAACAGTAGGTACAGGCTGGCATCTCCTTTGCCTCCCCTAACAGTGTGACGCTTATGCAGTATTCACTTCATTTGTCACTGTCATTGGCAAAGGCAGTCCTGAACCTTGGGCATATGCGTTGCATCCTTTCTGATGACATACTTTCCAGATGAGCTGTGATTTTATGTTTTGTTAAAGTTAAAAGGAGAGTGGAATCAAGAAGAGTTTGTTGTTGTATGAAAAGATACAACTGATTATTTTTTAAATGAAGTGATTTAGATGTTATTTTCATAGTCTGTAGACTCACAAGGGAAAGGCCTTGAATAGTAATTCCTTCAGTCTCCTGTCTCAAAACACCTATCTGAGTGATGGTTAGCCATCTGTTGTCAAAAATCCTTAGATCAGAAGAGCCTTGACAACTTGGTAATAGGTTCTCATATATGACATTTCTCTTGGCCTTTCAGTGCTTGTTATTTCTCACCTGCTGTCAGCCAGTCCTATGGTTGGAAATATGGACTAGTTGGTCAGCACCCCCATTTCATATTTCATGTATAGAGAATCTCTTCAATCCAGACCGCTTGGGGATGGGAATCACCTAGATACATAGAACTGTGCCCAGACACTGTGCTAGGGCTGTCCCCCTGGCCCATGCATTAGTCCTTGCATAGCAGGCATCTGCTATAACTCAGGCATTCCTGGTCCTCATTCAGTCCCCTTCTAGTGCTTTTTCTAAGCCCCTGCCTTTTCTTTTTTCTTTTTCCTTTTTTTTTTTTTTTTTTTTTTTTTTTTTGAGATGGAGTCTCACTCACTCTGTTGCCAGGCTGGAGTGCAGTGGAGGATCTTGGCTCACTGCAACCTCCACCTCCCAGGTTCAAGCGATTCTCCTTCCTCAGCCTCCTGAGTAGCTGGAACTACAGGTGCATGCCACCATGCCCAAGTAATTTTTGTATTTTTAGTAGAGATGGGGTTTCACCATGTTGGCTAGAATGGTCCTGATCTCTTGACCTTGTGATCCGCCCGCCTCGGCCTCCCAAAGTGCTGGGATTACAGGCGTGAGCCACCGCACCCGGCCGCCCCTGCTTTTTCTAAGCCCCTGCATCTTCCAGCCCCACCCAGAAGCCTCTTTCTGGCCAGATCCTGTGTACATCTCTGACCTCTACCTTCCCCTTCTTATTCCTTCTTGGTTCCTTATGGTATCTTTAGCAACTCTGTGAAGAAATCCATCTTGTTTTGGATGTCCAGGTCCTTGGCAGCCTCAGCAACCCCAGGGATCCCATTCTCTTTAGTTCTCCAGCCCTTCTCATTCAGGCAGACACACCAGGGCTGTTTTCTGGCTTCTCAATAACTAGGAAACCACGTTCCTCGGTATAAGTGAAAGGACCAATGTGGGGCATCCCTAAAACCAGAGACAGCACACCAAACCCAAATTCGTCTGCACCATATCCAGTGCTACTTCTTGAGGGAGAGCCCTCGATAGAGGTTAAGAACAGACGGCCCATGTCTTGAGTTTCCTTTCCACCAGATGAATTGAAATGCAAGGATTTCAAGCTCTTAGACCTTAATTAGTGAAAAGTGTTAACACAATCTCTGAACAAAACACCACATTTCAACATCCCCTTCAAGCCACCCAACAGAAACAAAAGCCTGAATACCCAGGCACTTGGGATGCTGACCTTGGTGCTGCTAAGTAACAAACAGAGATTACATTGTCTGGGAGTCTTGCTTAAAGTTGGGAGGAAAATCATTCTGTTACACAAAGTTGGGTTGTTTCCCAAGAAAAAAAAGTCAGAGTCCTATTGGCAAAGTAGGAGGCTTTTTGGCTGTGAATTTGAGGAATTAAATATTCCCTAGAGCAAGAACTATCAGATGTGTAACCAATAAATAGCACGTACTAGATGACACACTAAATTTAACGATTATGTCTCGGTGACACATGGTGATGTAAAAGTCAGTGCCTGAGAAAGGACTGGAAATGATCTGATGGAAATTTCCCTCAGAATGTAAGAGCTGAAACTTGTGTTTATTTGATTATCAAAATGATAGCCCCTCTGTCAGGTCATAGTAGGCCCATTAATAAACCTGTTAGATTTGAACATTTCCACGAGCAGCTGCTTTTCTTCATTGGTAAGTTAGAAAGCATTAAAAAAAGAGTATTTGCTATCAGATTAGATACCTTGAGAATTTCCTAATTGCCTTTAGATCTTAACAATATTAGGCAGATAATATGTATGGCAAGTGCTGCATTGTTTTTTCCAAGTCAATTCCAGTCAAGTCCCCAAATTTAAAAACAAAAACAAAACCCTGGAATGGGTAGGTTGCAGCTAGTCCAGATAGTGAAAAGATAAGGCATTGTATTTAGAAGCTACTTCATCCATCTTCATTCCATTAGCAATAGATGTCAATTATACCTCAGATGAATTTTTATCAGTGAGGTTGGTGATAATTTAACTATTTTTCATTGTGCTGTTATTGTTTCCAACAGAAATGTATTCATTTGTGTTGAAGTCATGTGGGAAGCACTATATAAAGCACTGTGGTTATGCCATTCTGAAAACACCAATTGTCTCCACTAATAGTACCTATCTCTATTACTGAGTTTCACTGGGTTATTGGGATGATTAAATTAGATGATGCGTATAAAGTCTTAGGGCAGTGCCTGGCTCATAAATGTGAGAGAGTTGTACCTTTTCCAATTCTTCCTCTACAGATTGTTGCCCACTTTTAGGCTGTAACTTCTGATGACCACAGTAGATTACTAAATTACTATTTCTAACAACTCTCTTTTCCCTTATATATTAAGAGACAGCTTGTTTGGACTATTTGTATATTGAAATGACTGTCCCTACAGATAGACTTGTGTTAAGGTCACCCATGTTCATTTGATTACTCTGACACAACTATGTTTCTTCACCCTAGTCAAGCAAATTTTACCACCCATGATTCTATATCCTTTAAGTTCAACTCATTTCCTAGAAATAAATATATCTTTGACTCCCAATGCTGTATCTCCCAGTTTTCCCCATCTCTGTAAGTGTTATCACTATCTACCCAATTGCCCAAACCAGAAACCTGAAAGTTATCCCTGATACTGCCCTTTCCTCTCCACCCTAGAGTGGATCCATCATTTCTACTTCAAAAAAATACATCTTTTTTTTTTTTTTTTTTTTTTGAGACAGAGTCTTGCTCTTTCGCCCAGGCTGGAGTACAGTGGCGCTATCTCGGCTCACTGCAAGCTCTGCCTCCCGGGTTCACACCATTCTCCTGCCTCAGCCTCCCAACTTCCCCTACCTAAGCATTCCTGAGTGACTTTCTCATTTCCACTCACACTGTATTCCCACTTGGGATCTACTCAGGCAAAGTAAATGTTTTGAAACAAAAATTAGACCATGTCTTACTCTGACTTGAAACTCTTCAGTGATTTTTCATCTTGTGCAGAATAAAATCCAAACTCATAATTGTAGCTCATAGCTTTGCTGCCTGACCCCAGGAAGTACCTCAGTGAGCCCTCTTCCAACCATTCCAGCCTGTTTGTTTCCTAGTACTTATCTCAATGAATAATCATATATTTATTTTTGTCATCACTTAATTAATGTCAGCTTCCCTCACTGGTCTGTAAGCTCCATGAAGACAGAGACTTGTCAATTTTGTTTATCGCTACATTTCTAGTATTTTGCATAATTTCTGGAACATTGTAGGTGCTCTATAAATGTTTGTCGAATAAATAAATGAATTCATTCCAAATCTAATTGAACCCTTATATTATTTTCTTTTCAGAGAAACGTTTTAAAATATTAAAATTGGTCACTATTGATAGGGATTATCTGTGTGCAAGTCATCAGCACACTTTTAGAGATTTGTGGAGATACTTCTAGGAACTTCATTCTAAAAGCCTTCTAGAATTATATCGCAAAGTCTTTATATAGATCAAACACTATAGGTTGAATGATGAATATTTTTGTTTTGGTATAGATATTTCAAGTTGGATGGCTTCCTTCCATCCTGTATACTCCATTAAGATTTTCAGAATGACTACTCCAAATCATAATATTCATAAGATTAGAGCTCAAATGAAAACAGCAATATTTTCACCTCCTAAAGTTAAAAAAAATTAAAGCCAAATGTATTAATATACGTACTTCACATTTCTCTATGAGCAACTATTGAACTTTTTATAGTGGTTTGTGTTTACTAGAAAAACATGTCTGGTACATTTACGAATGGATAACTGTGAGCATGCTTGGTAATAGTGGTTGAGTTAATATGTTTCATGAGTTACATGTTTCACATGGTGCTATTTACTAGGCATAAAAGGGCATGTTGGTAATTTAACAAAATCACAAAGTTAGTGGGGGAAATAAGAAATATTGAATAGAAGGAAATGACACTTGAAATCTGTTTTCATTGCGTTTTCACATTTTGTTCTTCATTCTTAAATTCATTTCCCTCTAAAAAGCAAGACCATTATATTGGGAAATAATGTGTCTTGAAAACCTGAGCCAGCAGCTTATGATCTGAGTGGTAATGACTTCTGTAATCACTAATGAGGCAATGGACATTGCATATCTCAGCACACTCACTGGGGCCAGCCTCTTGCCTGTTTTACAAGAAGCTGTCATATCAAATTTTTGTCCCGACTCCATGGGCACTTTGATTCCTAAACCTTTCTGAGAAACCTAATCTGAAATCAAAGTCAAGTTTCTCAGATGTGGTCAGACAAGGTCACATTTAAAACAGTCCAGTGAATCTGCAGATCAAAGTTGAAAGGTAATGCCTCCCTCCCAAAATTGGCACAGACTTACCTGCTAGCTTACCTTTCAGTTTCTAACGTGCCTTTTTCACCTCTTCCCAATGGACTGGGAAAATGAGAGCTTATCCTCTGGAAAATGGTTGTAGAGTTTTATTCTTAAATCATTTAATTAAGAAATTGAACATAGTTGTATTTTGGAAATGCACCTTTATCCCAGTCAGTGAATCACAAGGCATTTTGTTGAAGAAATATATCACTATTTCATAGTAGGACTTCTTAAAATCAGAATTTCATGGTAATTTCAGGTTCATGAGCTTTATTTTTGGCTCCAATTCTCAGGATTTACCCACAGTCTTGAGTGAGCCAAAAATGCCACACAGGATTGCTGCTGTAATGCTGTGGACATTTTTTTTTTTCAATGCCACCTTCCTTCCCTATTAAGCCTTGAGATATTATCCAAACTGGCGCTGTAAAAGAGGGGAATGGTAACTCTTGTTAGGCATTGTCTTATCATCTCAAGACACAGGTTTTTTCTCAAACTCCGTGTGATTAAAAAACAACAACAACCTTGCCATTGCTTTATATTGCAGTGTTCTGTCTCTTGTGGTCGAGGGCATAAACAACGAAATGTTTACTGCATGGCAAAAGATGGAAGCCATTTAGAAAGTGATTACTGTAAGCACCTGGCTAAGCCACATGGGCACAGAAAGTGCCGAGGAGGAAGATGCCCCAAATGGAAAGCTGGCGCTTGGAGTCAGGTGAGCAATGCTTCTCCTCTACTGACTGCTTCCTTACGTTTGGCCACGTGGCTGACCCCAGTGTGTTCACTTGTGTTTCTATGCACGGTTTTGGTTTTACCGAGGGGAGCTCGGGGACTGGGAGGGGAGAATCATTACCTAGATAGTCAGGATAGTTACTAGCTGTGTGACATTGGGCTCCAGCCTCTGGAGCTTTGGATAATACCTATAATTAGGGGTGGCTGTGAGGGTGAATGCTAAGTGGAAATAGGGATCAGATGGAGCACAGATCAGCCCCTCAATACTTCACTGATGGCATTTCATTATCACCACGTAGAAAACTACTAACTCAGACTGCACTGAAGCTGACTGTGGTCACCTGGCAGAAATTGAGTCTCAGTTTATCTTGGAGGTTCTTGAAGAAAGGGCTATTGACGAAAGTACTAGAAAATACCTCTGCCCGTTTGCTTGCTTACAAAAGGTGAAGGACAGAAGAGAGAGTTCTCTGCTATTTTCTAGCTATATGACCTTGGGTAATTTAATTTTCCTGAGCCTACTACACATGGCTCTTATGACGATTTAATGCAATCATAAATGCCCAGTGCTTTGCAGGGGTCTTCAATCTAGTAGGCTCTCAAGAGTAATATTTTGTTTGGACAAGTGTGATGTGTGTATGGGATGGAGAAGGATGTGAGTACCCAAGACACTGATTACAGTTAGACTCCACTAATTCTAAACATTTCATAGGCTAGTCAGGAACTGGGTGTGAGTTTCCCTGTTGAACTTGAAACAGGAACCTTAGAAGCTTCTGTTTAATCTATAAACACTGGATATGTGAACTAAAGCCATTCATATCAAATCCTTAGAGTAGATCTGGTAACTCCACACTTGCACATTTTCTTAGTTTGGTTGAAGGTGCTAATTTAAAAGTAATAAGGCTCAATTTCTTTTAAAACATTCTGTATTTAATGCTGCTCCTTCTCTCCACTGATCTGAATCAATGAAGTTTTACTGTATTTCCAGTGCTTCCATGCAGTGGAGAATCATTTAGATGACTCCAGATAATCGATGGGAATCTAGGTTCAAGGTTGGCGGGCTCTAGCATGGATTCTTCCAGAGCCTAGAATCTTGATTCTTAAGGCCCCAAAGCAGCTTTGGTCATAGCGTACATTAATGTGGGGAGGATTCGAGAATCCTCCATTTCAATATGACTAATGGAAAATTCCTTCAGAAACCTGAATGTATTTTCAATGCCCTGATCTGGCATCACTGCCCTCCATATCCTCCAGTCATCATTCCGCAGGGCAGTGGCCTCATCCCTCTCAAGGCCTTTATCATAATGAAACATGGGGGTTTTGTTTGTTTTAATTTAACAATAAAAAAAAAAATCTATACCCAGCCAGAGCTAGTTCCTCCTTTGCCTTCCTTCGGGGAGCATATTCAAGGCAATATTTCATACCAGTCATCCTTCTTAATGTTTTTCTAAGTGATCCTTGTCATCTGTTAACTTCCATCCCTTTTATTTTTTGGAGCTATTCGATTCATGTAAAAGCCTGCAGCTAGCATTATTTAAGATACCACGCTAATTAGCTTGTCTCTTGTGGACTTTCATGATCTGTTACTTTTTTTTTATGTTCCTTGGCCTCTACTTGTCTGTTTTATTTACCTCTGAATATTAAGTTCAGAGCATGTAAATGATGCTCATGTTAAAAGCCAATATTCACAAAGGATAATTAAAAGAATCTTTTGCTCTTTATTGGTAAACACAGAGTGAGTTTTAATCCAGCATCATGTGATCTTGATGGGAAGCCTAAAATTGCTTACAAAGCTGAAATGATTAGGTTTAAACCCTGGGGGTTTTTGCCAACATAAGGTAATAGGATTATCAGAATGCCTCCCCAGAATAAACTGCACCTGTTCAAAATGATTGCTCGGAAAAGTCAAGTCACCTTTGTAGAAAATGCAAGTAAACACAGTTATATAATGGTCTGTGGCCAGCCTTATAATGTCCTGATTTGATTTGTAGAAATAAATAATAAAAGCAGGCAAGACAAAGTACCGCATGGGTAAAATTCAATTTGGGCAATTTAGAAGTGTACCTGAAAATAATCAGACCCAGTGGTTAATGGAGAAAGACGGTCTGCATGATTAAAGATTATTGGCTTCCTAATGATCCAGTGGTAAACAAGAATATCCCTAAGACTGTGATAGTAAGCAAGAGTAATGATTGTCCACTTGCAGCAATATTTAGAAGATTTTATATCTGGTCTTTCTGTTTTCTGCTGGTAGTTACAGCCTAGTCATCCTGTCTTCAAGGTAGGAAAAATAATTGGTTTAATTTCTCATCACATCGAAAGGTCTGATGATAATATGATATATAGAATATTCGGATAGAAACTACAATAGCCATGCTAATCTTTACAGTCTCTCTGCTAGTATTGATGTTTTGAGATTTAAAGTGGAATATTTCACTTCTGTGTCTTCTGAAATCTTGAATTTGTAAAGAAAATCAGCTTTTCTTGAAGGAGGGGTGGAATTATCCTTACTGAAGCCTTAAAGGGTTTTTCTGTCTCCGAAAAGATTACATTTCATTTGTTTAGATATTTTTAATCAAGAGCTAAGGAATGCCTATGAACTTTTACGACAAAAATTAGCATCAAGTTCTTGATTCAGACTGACAAATGTGAAGACTCAATATTCCCATGATACAAAAAGCGTTTCACAGTAAAACTTTTTTAACTTATCCTATCACTATAGAGTTTTTAAAATAAAGATCAAAAATAAAAAGAATAAATTATCAGATTAGAATGAAGGTAACACACCAATGCATTAATCAATCATGAATTCATGCAATCAAGTCATTCATCAGTTCTGAGATGCAGGTCTTCTTCACAGTTCAACACCTTTGTGGTCAGGATGGGCTTCACAAACTATGGAATGTCATGATTTCCTTAACAGCCCTTGTTGTCTTTCTTAGTGCTACAAAATATAATGGTGTGTTTTGCAATCAGTGTTGTCTTACATTCAATGAAATAAGCATCAATTTTTAAAAGATCTCCAGTGCTAATGCTGAAATGGAATCTACCATCCATTCTTGATTAAGACTTTTCTTATAATTATAATTAGAGCAGCTGTATTGTGGTGTCATTCTGAAGTGTCCTTTAAGTGTTTAATGGAGAAATGTGGCAAATGTGTGGCTTGTGTTCTTTGAGAAATTAAGGAAGCCATATGCATATGGTCAGTGAGGAGAACTAGAGTTGCTTTAGTATTTTGTGCTTTCCATTTATTTTGTTTGTATTTGAAGCATGAGCATTGGTATTGAATTGTTTGAAGACAGGCCTCTCACCCACACCCTCACTGACCTGCTCCAAAAGACTGCATCATATTAGCACCAATTTAAAAACTGGGATCACAAATGCACATTCGCAGTAGCTATGCTACTTTGTCTAAGACAAATTTTACTTTGTGTTTTTGGTTTTGTTTTTGCTTGAGTTAGGGTGATTATCTCTGTTTTTTTATTTATTGATGAAGTATCTGCCTAAAAGGTTTATTGGGAAGTATCAGAGGTATTTTATGTAAAATGCTTAGCCTAGAGCTAAGCTTTCAACTGGGGGTGATTTTGTACCCCATGGGACATTTGGGAATGTCTAGAGACAGTTTTGTCACAACTTGGGGGGGAATAAGGGGGAACTAGCATCTGGTAGTTACAAACCAGGGATGCTGCTAAACTTTCTACAATGCACACGACAACCCTCCCCCCCAACAAAAAAAAGAATTATTTAATTGAGAAACCTCAGTATACTAGCATATACTGTATGCTAGTATAGAAACCCTAGCATATAGTAAGTGTTTAGTAAAAGTTTGTTATTATTGTTATTATTGTTACTTATAAAAGTTGGTTTATATGGTTGTTTTTCAAACTAATCGCTGCTTTAATGTCATCACCATAATTTCAGCAGTAATCCTGGAAGAAAGTATATAAAACTATTTCTAGGTTTTCAAGTATATATTATGATTCCCTAAACATCAAAAGTTCAGTGGAGATTCTTTCTCTCTATGGAAATAAGCATCAAGTTCCCCTTTTAAGTTGGTGAGTTCTGCATACTAGCATTGCACAGTGGGGAGTAGAGAGAGATGAAACATAGCTCCCAGCTCAGGAGTTCAGAATGAAAAACATCTACTTTGAAACCTGCACGAATAGACTGTGGTGGTGGGATGATGGCTGTGGGGGGAGCACATTAATAGAGGCCATTCAGATGTTTTCATCTGCAAACGAACTAAAAGGTGTACTGAACAGAACAAGAAAACTTGGATTTACACACACATACACATACCACCACCATCACTGCCTCCAGGGTCACACAGAGGTCTTTCTGCTGCTGTTTTATTCATGGGGTGCCTGCACAAATCTCTCAGAATTCCAAGCAAGCCTGGCTGGCTCTCTATGCAAACTGTTGCCTCCCTTGAGATAGCACAGGAAGAAAAGTTCAACACAGAAAACTAACTCCGATGGAGTGGACCTCATTTTGAGCAAAGATTACTGTGAATGCATTGTTCAGAAAGGCAGGCTTGTACCTTGCTGTGAGCACTTAAGTCATGTAGAAACTTTTGAATGTGGTATTTCAAAGCTGGCTTTGCATCATGAAAATCAGAAGCCAGAATGACATATTGTATAATTGAACCTTCCTGTGTCTTAATTTGTCTTGTGAAAAATTATCAAACATTGTAGGAAGTGATTTTTTAAATGTTGGATACTTATGGCTCTTAGTACCGTGCCTTCGTTGAACCATAAGTAATTTTTTCAATTACAATAGCTTCAAAAAGAGGTTTCATTTATTTAGTAGCCTGAATAGTCTTATACATTCTAAAAGTCTTTAAGTATGTTTTCATTTTTCTTTAGGTTATTAAAACATTATGAGATTCTGCATATAGTTGAGCCCTATACCAAACTCAAATTTGTTTACAATATTCTTTCTGTATTTGTATTTGGATATATTGTTCCAGAAACGTGCTCTTTTATATTCAAGACCCCAAATTGAAATAGTCAAAAGACTTTTTGGTTGTTGTTTATTGATGATGATAGTGTTTGAACATGTCCGTCATTTATGGGGTAACCCTACCATGTTACAGTACTTTCTTTTCCAGTGTAATCAATGGGAAATATTATTCATGTAGCTCTAATGAGCATTAAATGGCCATTCTCTATAGATAGGGTCATCACTTGTGTTCAGGAATCCTCCCATTACACCCAGGACATAATGACTTTAAAAGTCTGGTTTCTTTTGGGTCACAAACTCATTCAATCCAATTAATACAATTGAACCCAAACAATAGTAGCTATGTTGATCCAAAATATTTTCTTCTGTTCAGCTAGCTTTGATGTGAATATATGGTTCTCCTCTCTGGCATAGATTTATCTGAAACAGTATGATTTCTCAAGTTACCTTCTAAATATTGTTACCTGTTTTCTTAAAATCTGAAATGGAGAGAAAATTACCATTCAGCAGAATACATTTGGGTGTGATTCTTGATAGTAAATTTCCATTAATAGCCTCAAATAAAGTTGAATGTTGCTACAGGTTAATTGGAAAATAATTTTTTCAAGTTTGAAAGGTCATGATTCTATTATTTAAGAAGACTTCCTCTTAGGAATATGGCTTTAATGTATGTTAAGCTTATTTTCTCAACACCAGACTAAAAAATGGAGGCTGAGCTATAACAAAAATTTGGAAATAATTTTTAATAGCTAAGTGTAATAATATGCCATTCTTTCCAAATGTTGCCTTTAGTTTCTGGCTGTCAAAACCTTAATCAAGACAATAATTCTTGGCCTGGCCATAAGTGAGATTATGAAACCCAGCAATGAGGAAACCATTAAAAAATTAATTTAGAGGAAAGTTAATTGCAGATTTAATATGGTGTTTTGCAAGTTGGTCAACAAAATGTTTCAACATGATTAACAATATTTTTCAAGGGCTGAAAACATTAAGCCCGAGGAAATGGTTTTTCCTGTCAGCTTTTATTCTTCATATATTCATCTGAGGTTGTAAATAGACACAAATTCTTTAGTGAATTCTGTGGTTAAAAAAATATCGCCTTATCTCCATGAGTAGGAGCAAGAAAAGGAAGAGACTGGAGAAAATAATTCTACTTATAAGGTCCTAAAATCTTCAGTGGTTTACTTCTCCTTGGGTTATATTTTTAATCTGCCAAGAAATTCTTCTTGTACAACACTGTCTCTCCAGTTTTCATGAGTCTCAAATCCTCCAGGATGGAAATCATTTCAAGTTTCCATTTCTCATGGCAGCACTATTTCCAGGTTGTGCTAAATGATTCATAATGATTTTTATCAACCTCTTCAATCCTCTAAGAATTTCATTAACTTGAGGGATTCCTCCAAACTTGAGCACCTTCCTCACTCTCCAGCATGGATAAGATAAGCAGTGAGTTTCCAGGTTTAAGACATGATCTAGGATCCCTTTCATTGCAAATTAGAAAGCGATGTGATAGCTATGAAAGTCATTGGATTAAGAGTGCATTCCCCTCCTCTGTGACCCTCGACACCCCCCGCCCCCCCAAAAATAAATGAGCCGAAGCTCCCACTTACGTTCTCTGTCTTCTTAGTGCTCTGTGTCCTGTGGCCGAGGCGTACAGCAGAGGCATGTGGGCTGTCAGATCGGAACACACAAAATAGCCAGAGAGACCGAGTGCAACCCATACACCAGACCGGAGTCGGAACGCAACTGCCAAGGCCCACGGTGTCCCCTCTACACTTGGAGGGCAGAGGAATGGCAAGAAGTAAGTAGAGCCACAAAGGGGTACCTGCCAGGCATTTCACGTGTGCGCCCCTTGCTATCCTCACATCTGTTCCCTATAAAGCCAGAGAAGTCACCGAGCACGGTTACAATGCTGGCTCTTTCCCAAAAGGTTCACTGTCAGACTCGCGCGTTCGCTCCAACAAGGGTCGGAGAACTTCTTGTTTTTAAGCAATTCCTACGTCTGTCTGTATTCCTGAGTGTTCCAAGTCTGGCCGCCTCAAAAAAAAAAAAAAAAAAAAAAACTTTAACAGGCCGTGAGCCGAATGCATTCAGATATCTTTCACAGAAGGAGGGGGAGATAGAAGGAATATTTTAAATACGTGTCTCCAGATTTGGTCATTCTGTATTTGTTTAAATAGCCACAGGGCAGACTTTAGGTAGAACCTACTCTGTATTTTTCCTCTTTCTATGACTTTCGCTGTCAGGTAGAAGATAGGCATTCATGTGAAACCTTGATTAATTAGTGAAAGATTTCTAACATTTAAAAAAAAAAAAAAAAAGGATGGTATCTGAAGAAACTGCTCCGTTGATGGTCTGTGCAGAAGTGGACAAGCCTTGCTTTTTCCCTGGCTTCAAGTTAATGTTTGGTTAAGGAAAACATTGTGTCCATGGGGAAAAGTTTGGCCAGGGAGGTTTTATAGGAGGTAACCTCTGTTTCCAGAACAGAAGATTAAACTGTAGAAAAGGGGGAGAAAGAATTAGAAAGCAAAACAATATCCACTGATGTTGGCATAAAAAACAAAATGCATGCTGCTTGAGGTGCAGAGATAATGAAAAATAAGACAGGAAATTCCCCACCATGAAGAGTTTTTCAGAACGTAAAGAAAGGGTATGGTTTGGAGAACAGTTAGACTGTACCCCTGGCACTGTGCTGGGTACTTTTTGTTCATTGCTTCCCTTAATCTTTTTAACCACCGGACAAGGTGAACATTATTATTATCATCATCATCCCATTTTGCAGGTGAAAAAACTGAGGATCACAGAATCTGTGTCATTTGTCCAAGTGTCACATACCTAGCACCTAGCAAGTGGAAGAAGCAAGACTTCATGCTAAGCTTGTTCTCTTAAACCATTAAGAAATACTAGAACTGCATTCTTTACCCCATTGGGATTCAGCCGCCCAGCCCTGTCTTCCTCTTCCCTCGCCTCCTCATGGATCACTTCCATTGTTTGCAGTAATTTCTTTTCTTTAGGAAACTCACCCTCTCCATCTACTGTCTTTTTCCTGTTTTCCTTCTTTACTTTTTTATTCCCACCAGACAGTGGCAGGGAGGAATGCCTAAAGCAGTTACATTTCAGATCAACAGCTCTTGAGCCTCAGGAGTTATTTGGAACCCTAGAGACTATAAAATTCTACAGACTTGGTTCATATCCTAGCACTGCCACACATTAGCCAAGGGACTTAGAACAAGGATTCTTGATTTCTCTGAGCCTTGGATTATCCATTTGTAGAATGGGGATAAAATAACTTTGCAGAGTTGTTCTGAGAAAACTGGAGATAATAGTGTTATCTATTATGGTTTGGGGATTGGCAACGTCAGATATAGAAGGAAGAGGAGACTCCCTCATCTCTCTCTCTCTCCCCCTCAGTGTGACCTCTTGATTCTCTTTTTTTCAGACCTACCGTGGCCTGCTCTCTCCATCTCCCTCTTTGTGTCATGCTAAACTCAACCCTGCTCCGAGGAGCAGAAAGTAAGAGAGTGTTCAGAAATGAATCTAAGCTGACTGCTTGTGCTTTAGCCAGCTTTTGAAAATGCTAGAGCCAATCACGAAAATGCACACTCTGTTTACAATTCCTTTTGCATCCCAAAGAATGGAAAAACCTTGCCACATATGCACTGAGGAAATTCCTCTTCTCTGATCATGCAAAATATGCCTAAAATTTACTTCTTTGCATGTGTCGTGCAGATGGATCTTTTTTAAACCTTACTCAAATATTGCTGTTAAACTCTGTAGAAGAATAGATGGCTTCAGGAGATAGCCTGGCCTGGGCCTCTATTTAAGAAGCTTACTAGAGGGTTGCCATTCTCACAAAGAGAAAAGACTCTGTGAGTAACAGGAAAAGCAGAGTCTAATAGTCACCCTCCTGGGAACACGCTTTCTCATCTGCCTTCACCCAAAGTGGAGAGTCTAAGGAAGGAATACTGGGGTGGTGAAAGTGGATGGAATATCATAGGAGTATCTCCTTTGATATTCCTATGGTATTCTACAGGAGGCCTCTCATTGGCAGAGTGAGGCCCAGGGCAGCTGGAGGTGGGGAGAAGCCCCACCAAAAGTCTTCATGTTTCCTATACATGCAAGGCCTGCTGACAGCCTGCTCAGAATGTCCCTAAAGCAGCAAGACTGAGCGTGAAAGACGACAGTAACTGGGCAATTACCTTAATTGATCAAATCAGGAAAAGGGTGGCCACGCCTCCTGTTTGCCTGGGGTAGTCCTCATGTAATTATTAATTCTTCCTACTTTTATGATCAAAAGCGCCCTTGTTCAACAGTAAATTGGGTGGTCACTTGATAAGACAGAACCCTTCAGGCTCCCCTAAATCACAGCCCTCACCTCCGATCTTGCTGCCACCTCCTCTCACATCCATTCTTTCAGCCACCGTTTTACCTGATATGCACTGATGCAGGCACATGTTTCCACTTTTCTCCCACACCTAGTGACGTCTTGACCTGAGGTCAGAGAGTGTGCCACAGCACAGGGCAGCCTCTCAGCCCACTGAATGGGATGTGCGGGAGCCCCCCATTACAGGATACCCCTTCTTTCTTAGCAGTCCCTGGCCACCACCTCAGAACTCTTGTTTGCTTGAGTATGCACTTTGCCTTTTGCTTCCCCTTTTAATAGTCCCCTATGTGGACTATTAAAACCCACCAGTTTGTTGGCAAGGTGTATTTCATGCTAGGTCCATAGGATATGGCACCATCCTCTTTTTGAGAAATAATCCAGGCATCTGCCTAGAGAAGCACAGTTTCTGCACCCTCACCATGGCCATGGTCATCAGGGATGTTCTGTACAGCCACACAGGTTGTATACTGCACAACTTTGAGGGATGCCATTTTTATACAATGTGAGGAGCATCCCCTAGAGTTGTATAGTACAATGGCCCTAATACTGAAGATAATAAAAATAATAAAGCTTATTGTTTACTAAGCTACAAACTAGGCACTATGTTGAGTATTTTCACATGAAATACTTCATTTAGCCCTTTCCATAACTCTCTGATGTAGTATTTATATTTTTATCCTCATTTAATAGGGGCAACTTGGGGCTCAGGTAGGTTAATTTATCAATGATCATGCATTTAGTAAATAATATGGCTGGAATTTGAAGCCCAGAAGCTTGAACTCTGGCACTTACACTCTGAATCATTATCTTCACTAATCCGATGCCAAATACACCTAAAGTGAATTATTTTATTTTCCTCTCAATGATTTGCCAAGCCTCTTACTGGAGAGTTGCTATCAAAGTGTATTCCCTTTACTGGGTTGTAACACCTACCCCTTCTAAAAAGGAGATTCTTGATCTAGTTAGCTATCAGACTTTAAGCCATGTCACCAGGCAAGTCTTGATGATGTTGGAGCCCCTCAGTGGACTTCCTGTTTATTGTGAGGCCCATTGGTTGTTCAGGGGAAAAGGGCATCGGGGTGCCTTCTTGATACCATGAGAGTAGAGCCCAGACTTTCAGATATAGGGCAGAATAATGGGACAAGAGAAAAGTGCTCTATCCACACATCCACATCTCATTTTGTTTACACCCTAGAAACAACATGTTGTAGGCAAAATTCTATTCAGTGTGTGGCTCTGAAAAGTTGACTCTGAATTTCTAGACTTCACTTAGCTCATCTGCCAAATGGGAATTCTATGGCAGACTTTGCTCAAGGGTCACAGTGAGGATTTGGTGAGATGACATGATTCGACATGGTGACTAGCACATTTTAGGCCATCCCAAAGTAGACTTCTTTTTAGTACGGTGGCCTTCCGATGGAGGCTTCCGGTGATGACAGCAGTTTGGCTCAGCCTGCACCTTATAATGTTGGGCTTCTAATATCACCCGCCAGCTTCAGGTGAGTAATTTGTCCTCGCAGTGGTCAGTTTTACCCACTTTAGAATTATAATGCTCATGAGGCTATTTGGAAGAAAAAAGTTAAAAAAGACTTTTTAATTCTTTTGAGAATTATTATCACAAAGGATTTACTTGTTAATAGTATCACAATCTGACATATAAATTCACTTAGAGCAGCAGAGGTCCTTCTGGTCACATTTGAATTGTGATCGTATGGGGCTATGCATCTGCAGCATTGAGGAACAGATCTCACAGGTCCTGCATGTGTTCTTTTCCCCCTTTACCTGGAATACACTCTTCTCTTGTAGTACCTCTTCATCATAAGACCGCCTTGCTCTGACCTTCACCTCAGTCACCCTTTCTTATCCTTCAGGCCTCAGCCTAGATGTCACTTCCTCTCAGAAGCCTTTGCCAATCACACCACCCCACTAAATCTGGGTCAGATGCTCCTCCACTCAGCTCTCACAACACTCTCAAATTACTGTACTCTGGCAGTTAGCACCTGGAATTCTCATTGCCTGTTTTTTTCATCTATGTTATCAGTTATTTAAGGTCAGGAAGCTTGTTCACCAGAATCTTCTCTATCATTTAACATGGTACCTACAACATCAAAGATACCTGTTAAATGAATGAATCTGTGAATGAATGAAGGAACAAAATAATGGATGGGTGGAAGGAAAGAAGAAAGGAAAGGAGGGAGAAAGGAAGGAGGGAAAGATGGAAGCAAAAAAGGAAGGAAGGAGGAAGGAAGAAAGGGAGGGAGGGAGGAAGGAAGGAAGGAAGGAAAATAACATAGAACAGTGCCTGCTAATTGATGGACCTTCATCTTTCACTCTACAGAATAAAGGCATTCTAAAATGACTTTTAGAACAGTCAAGCAGGCTGGACACAGTGGCTCACGCCTATAATCCCAGCACTTTGGGAGGCCAAGGAGGGAGGATCATTGAGCCCCAGAGTTTGAGACCAGCCTAGGCAACATAGTGAGACTCCATCTCTACAAAAGATAGAAAAAATTAGCCGAGTATGGTGGCATGGACCTGTAGTTCCAGCTACCTGGGAGGCTGAGGTGAGAGGATTGCTTAAGCTCAGGAGGTCAATGCTGCAGTGAGCTATCATCAGGCCACTGCACTACGGCCTGGGCAACAGAGCAAGACCCTGTCTCAAAAACATTAAAAATAAAAAAATAAAAGCACAGTCAAACTCTGTTTTTCCTGTAAGAACAGCTGTTTTATTTTCTTCTCACAATGCCATGGACAAGCTGTGCTCAGATATCTCTGACTGTTGCAGAACTGCTCACCTCGCTGCTGTTTGGTGCGGTATGGGGACTTGGGCCACTCTGATACATACTTGGAGTCTGAGGGCTTTTATTAAGATCAGCTGTAGAATGATTTCCAAGTGCATCTCCTTAACACAGAAAATTTAGAAATGAGCAGCAGGTCCTTGGTCAGTTGATTTAAAAGATTTTCCTGAAGTTAACAGTAGGGAATGACCAGGTTTTGATGTGCGCACAGAGCCAGATACGAACTCTTTATTGCTCATTTTATTAATTTATTCAACCAGCGTTTATCAATCCCTTGTGAAGTTCCAGGCATTAGGCATTAGGGATGCTCTAAAAATCCCAAACCACAAATAATCTGCTCTGAAAACCCCAAAATGCTGTGGTCATTCTGCTCCCCCGCTTCTCCACCCATGCCATTTCTCACCTCCAGCCACCATGCATGCTGAGCCCCTCCTAAGAATGTCCTCTTCCCCTCCTTGCCTGGTGAACTGATGTCCTCCATCATTCTCCTGCTCATCTGCTGCTACCTGGGCCCGCCTTTGCAGCATCATGGGAATTGCCCCGTTGTGTTTCCTCTTCTCTCCCTGGTGGCTTCTTACTCAATTACACGCTCTGTTACAAACACAACTGCTTACACAACTGCACAGGTAGCCCTAGGTGTTAAACCCCAGGGGTCACCAGTTAGCCAGCTGAGCTAACACATGAGAACCCAAGCTGGGAATAGCTGCCACCCTGGGTGTCCTAACAGGGAGAGAGGCAGGGTAGGAAGCCATGAGGGCTGCCTCCCGGGGCCCCAGCATAGACCTTGGCTCATTGTAAAATACTGATTGAATGAATGAATGACTTTAAAGTTACAAAGTGTCTCCATAGTATTATTTCTGCCTCCTTCTCCCCACCGCACCTCCTAACAAATATATACTATTTGGGAGCAAAAATGTCTAAATTCTGTATACCTGACTTTAAAATGAGCTTTAAAGTAAGGACTGCTTTTTTTGTTGTTGCCATTTAAAGCAACACTAGATAAACCGATTTGTCATTGCTGCTTCTCATGACATAAAAACCCATGAACCCTGTGGTTCTGTGAGTTGCCATCCATACACTGTGCAACAATGGTAACCCAGCACTAGAGAAGACAAGGTCTTTCATCCATGGAGAAAATCAACAACCTTAAAAGGTAGAGCCTGTGACTATCAAGTGGTTTTCTTCCCCCCATGGTTAGGGAATTGCACCAAAAGATATATTTGAAAGTGTAAAGCAACTTGATTATAATCTTTAAGCAAAGAAAATTTCTACCCATTGCATTAAATGATCCTTTTCAGACCATCACTCTGTGGCCAACCTACCTGGCTGAATAAAATACCACCTTCAGGGTTTACTTTAGGTCTTCCTCACCCTCAAATTTGGAAAAGTTCTTTTCCCCCTGTTAATTTCAGCATATTTAAAGGCACATGTAGCTTGCAGAACAATGGGCGAGCTGCCCGATTTAGTCCAGCACTGTGATTATTTTCTTTCTGAATTATAGTGTGTGATGAAATGCAAGGAGGCTGGTGGTGTTACTTGTGTTAGAGATTTTTCTAAAAGCCTACTGAAATTAGAGAAAACCTTTTGGAAATTAAAATGAGGCTAATTGAACTTTCCAACTGTTTTTCAGAACATTCTAGATCATATTCCAGGACAGGGGAAAGAGTCATAAATCGTAGAGGGTTGAGGGGGAAGCCATATTACAAAAAGTTGATAAAACGTGATAGCATGGGCTGGATTTGTTTTCTGATTACCCAGCCCCCATACCCTAGTTAGGATTTAAGATTCCAGGAGAAAACCCTTGCCATGTGATTTTCAGAGCTGCTGTTGACTAATTAGGAAACACTGGGCAAGTCACTTATTTACTTAGTTTAATTTTTAATTTTGTAAAAGTTATATTCAAGGTAAATTTTTCCAGCTCCCTTTTCCACCGCTGGCAAAATAGTTTTTATAGTAGTTAACCATTCTTTAAGACTGAGAGAGAAACGCTTAACAAGCATAAAGTATTTAGGATTCATTGTATTTCTGCTCTGAACTGTTACTTATTGATGCAGATTAAAGCCTTGTGGATTAGTGAAAACAAGAGAGGATACTGGAAGGTTTAGTCCAGGTTTAGCTGCGCAATAATTAGGATCTTCTCAGAGTCACCTAAGTCCTAATTTTCTAAGGAATTACTTTTTCTATGGGTGGTTAAGTATTTGCATATATCTACACATCACAGATTAAATTTTTCTTTTCTTTTCTTTTTTAACATTCAGTGGCCCTCTATCTCACCTTTTTAATGATAAAAAAACACTTTTTTTCTAGGGGAATAGAGAACCCCAAAACCACTGAGCTAGGGATGAGCTAGGGAACTGGGCTCAGCCGGCCTCCTGCACTAATTTGAAATGATTCTGCTCCTCCATGCTCACCTCACAGTGGTTTCAAGTTATGTTTATGCTCCAGAAAAATGAGGACTGACTCCATATTCTAGATATTGAGGTTTACTCCCAAGCAGCAGAAATTTTAAGTTTAGTTTGCAAGTGACAAGGGGCTACCAGGAAATGTCAGCATATCCCTTCTCCTTCCTAAAGGAACAGGGTAGCTCACGAAAGACACGGGGCATACTATATGACCCAGCAATTCCACTCCGAGGTATATATACCCAAAAGAATGGAAAATAGGTGTTTAAATTTGTACATGAATGTTCATAGCAGCACTATTTACAATAGCCAAATGAGAAACAACCCATATGTCCATCAACTGAGGAATGGATAAACAAAATGTGGTATATCCATACAATAGAATCTTATTCAGCCTTAAAAAGGAATGAAATATTGATACATGCTGCAATATGGAAGAACCTCGAAAACATTAAGGGAGAGAAGTCAGGTAATAAAGGCCACATATTGGATGATTCCATATATGTGAAATACCCAGAATAGGCAAATCTGCAGAGACAAAAAGCTGATTGGTGGTTGCTAGGGGCTACAGGAAGGAAGGAATGGGGAGGGACTGCTGAACGGGTACAAGGCTTCCTTTTGCAGTGATGAAATATTCTGGAACTAGATGGGGTGATGGTTGCATAATATTGCAAATGTACTAAAGGCCACTGAATTGTATACTTGTGATAGTTAAAATGGTGAATTTTATATTTTGTGTATTTTATCACCAAAAAAAAAAAGACATAGGGCATATCATAGAAGACATTTCTGAGTGAAGCTGAGTTCCAAACATAAATGCCTTTGAGGCAAGGCAGGGATAAAAGGAAAGGCTGCCCATTAGATGAAAAGGAGAGGTGGGGTCTGTAGTTCTCCGTAAAGAGACTAAAATTGGACATTTTAAAAGACAGTGTGCTAGCTGGGCATGATGTCTGACGCCTGTAATCCCAGAACTTTGGGAGGCCAAGGCAGGAGGATCCCTTAAACCCAGGAGTTCAAGACCAAACTGGGCAACGTAGTGAGACTCATCTCTACAAAAAATTTAAAAATAAGCTGAGCATGGTGGCTCATGCCTGTAGTCCCAGCTACTTGGGACTAAAATGTAGGAGGGAAGTCGAGGCTATAGCAAACTGTGATCACATCACTGCACTCCAACGTGAGCAACAGAGGGAGACTTTGTCTCCAAAAAAAAAAAAAAAAAAGGAAAGAAAAGAAAAGACAACATTCTGACCACACAACAAAAATCACAGTTGTTAGATAAGCCCGTTGCCAACAGGGTATTCAATCCCTGGCCTAAATTAAGAAACTGCAGCAGTCCTTGGTACAGGTTTCAGTTAGCTCACTGGGGCTTCCCAATGAGTCTTGAAATGTTGGATGACACAGAGGCTTTAGATACAATAGGCTTTCAGTGACCTTTAGCAACACAGGGCACTAAGGATAAACTTGAGGGGTGGGGTTTGGTGTTGGTTAAAGCAAAACAAATAAGAATCTGTGGACATAGAGATTATCCTAGAATGAAACATACCACTTGCTCTGTAATCATCCCTTGGCTTATGGGAATAAACATAGCTGTCCCGTCTACCTCACAAAGAGATGTGTGACCTGGGGCAAGTAACTTAGGCTCTCAAAGTCCCATTTTCTTCATCTGGAAAACGGAATTACAGTAATTGTTAAATCTCACTACCTAGCTATCTTCTTTGTTGTCTGCCTTTGCTACTAACATATAAGCTCCTCTCTGAAAACAGAGAATGTGCCATTTGTGTGCACTCTTGTTCACCCAGGACCCGTCACAGGGCCTGACACCTAGTAGGAACTTAGTGAATATTTGCAGAATGATGTGGGATGAGAGCAGTTCCCCTGGAGAAGAAAAGGCACCTGGAGCTAAAGGAAAGCCCTCTTCAAATAGCTGGAGGAGATTACTTGTGAGAGCTGAAACTTTCCTTTATGCTTCCCTGGAATAGAAAACTAGGACAAGGGCCTGGAACATACAAAGAGATTTGTTTGGTTCCATGTTATGAAATGAGATGGCTACCTGGGAAGGTACTGATGTCCCTGATCCTGGAGGTATTTAGACACCAGTTTGGTAAACATTTGGCCATAAGTGTTAAAATCAAGTCACTTGTGAGTAGGTGTTTGAAGTAAATAGGATTTAAGGTCCTTTCTAAACTGAGATTGACTCATTTATACTTTCCTTCCTTCCTTTAGACAGCTGGGTGGTGAATGCCAGGAACAGAGTTGTTAGGTAACTGGGGTAAAATGAGGAGTTCTCGGCCGGGAGTGGTGGCTCACGCCTATAATCCCAGCACTTTGGGAGGCCGAGGTGGGAAGATCACGAGGTCAGGAGATTGAGATCATCCTGGCTAATACAGTGAAACCCTGTCTCTACTAAAAATACAAAAAATTAGCCTGGCGTGGTGGTGGGCGCCTGTAGTCCCAGCTACTCGGGAGGCTGAGGCAGCAAAACGGCGGGAGGCGGAGCTTGCAGTGAGCCAAGATCGTGCCACTGCACTCCAGCCTGGGCGACAGAGCAAGACTCCATCTCAAAAAAAAAAAAAAAAACCAAAAAAACAAAAAAACGAGAAGTTCTCTGGCAATCCCTGCCCTCAGGGCTCTTATGATCTTAAAGGCTATGTAGACAGGTAAACACATAATTACAGTCATAGGATATAAGGAACTATGATTTATTGTTCTCTTTTGCTTGTCTTTAACAGTGCACCAAGACCTGCGGCGAAGGCTCCAGGTACCGCAAGGTGGTGTGTGTGGATGACAACAAAAACGAGGTGCATGGTGCACGCTGTGACTTGAGCAAGCGGCCAGCGGACCGTGAAAGCTGTAGTTTGCAACCCTGCGAGTATGTCTGGATCACAGGAGAATGGTCAGAGGTACCGTCCTGGGAACTGTAACCATCGTCAGCTCAGCCATGGCCTGAGAGTGGCAGAGGGATGAGTGGAGGGATGAGTGCAGGAATGTGGGAGACTTGAGGCTACCCGCCCGATTTGCCACTGTGAACTGTGTGTTTTCTGACAAGTCCTCAGCTTTCCCAAGCTAGAATTCCTTGTATGCAAAGTGGGAGAGATGTATGAGATGGTCTCTAAGTCCCTTCAGGTCTACATTCTGTGATTCACCTTGATGTCCTATTGGCATAAAGAAGAAATTATTACAGGGGCTGCAAACTCATAGGATGCTGTGAGGTGCCTGAAGACAGTTAAGTATAAGAAAATATTGTAGTGCCAGGGATACAACAAGGAGAGATGGCAACTGTGACAAACTAGCACATGCTGTGTGAAGGGAGCAGAATCTCTTTCACTCCAGCTGTGGCCATGCAGAAATGTGGTCTAGCGTTACCAGACCTGATTTTTCAAGAGAGGCTAAAAATCTGGACTAGTATGTGAGATTTCCTAACTTGAAAATGGGGGCTGAAATTTTTGGTTTTAAAACATTGTAAGGGGCAAACAAACCCCTTTCATGAACCAGATGTGTTGTGCCTGTTTAACAAACAGCTTCAGAGGAAGAAAATAATTTTCTATAATATCCGAAGTATCCCAAGTACCATTTTTTCATATATCTTCCTGTGCACAATGCTTATCTAGACCCTTTTTAATGGTAATAAACCAGTAGTAATCATAGCATGATTATATTATTTTCAAACATCGTAATATGTTCATATCTGTATGAGAGATCTGTAGCAGTCAAACCAGTTGTCATTTGCCCAAAAGCATTTAGAGATTCAAAAGGGAGGCATCTGGACTCACAGTAAAGGTACTGAAAATTGTTAGGTAATATGATTGCTGCCACTGGGTCTCTTCGAAGTTTGACAGGCAGCAATTTCACATGTTAATGAGATGAATATTTGCATTTAGATGATGTGTGTGTTGGGTGTTGAATTGCTTCCTGCACTAAAGCTGATCCCAAAGTCTTTTCTAATTATCTCGCCCTATCCTTTATTCCTGTGAATTTTGTCCTTCGAGGGGACATTTGGCAGTGTCTAGAGACAGTTTGGTTGTGACAGCTGGGGAAAGGGGACCCTACTGGCCAGGGTTGGAAGGTGGAGGCCAGGGATGGGGCTAAGCATCCTACAGTGCGCAGGGCAGCCCTCACAATACAGAATTATCTGGCCCAAATGTCAGTGGTGCTGAGGCTGGGAAACCCTGCTCGACCCCAACCCTGCATCTTCTCGGTATGCCCTGAGTAGTACCGTATGCCCTTAGAGAGTGAAGAGGAGACATGGTTCTGATCTTTACGACATTGATTTGCTCTTGGCCAGCCAGGAACATGTGGAATCCAAATGAGTGTTCAGAATAGTTCTTGATATTGGGTTTGAGGCATAGGTTCCAACCCATCCAGATCCCAACGCAGGGGGATCTCACCTTTCACCTGGCCAAGATTGACATCTTCATCTTAGCTTACCTCTTGTGTAGCACTTTTATTATGGGACTTGAGTCATATTACTCCTATAGCTTTAATATAACCATAACCCCCAAAAGATGAAACAGGGAGAAGATTGAAAAGAAAAAAGGAAGCCTTCCACATTTCTGTAAATTTGCAGGTGTATCATGAATTGAAAAGTCTGCAAATTTATGGGCAACAACTACAGGGTTGGAAACAGTATTTAGCACAGATACAGGGACCACAGGGAAGGAAACCTGCAATGAGGGGAGAGGGGCCGAAAGGGACTGGCACCAGCATCCTCTCTAGAAAAGAAGACATGCCTTCTCTCTGGGACCTCTATTACCTGGAGGCTTCTTTGTGTGTTTTTCTCTGAGCTCTACTCCACCTGAATTGGCGGAGGCCCGAGCTAGACTGGCAAAGAAGAGCTCTGTCAGTCCTGATTGACACATGCATTTTCTAGCAGGGCCTGAAGTGTACAGCTCATGCAGGGAGCCCACAGTCTTATTGTTTTGCTTTGCTGTTATTTTCAGTTTAGAAAAGTAATACGTGCTCATGTGGAACCAAGCATATACACCAAGGCATGCAGAGTCTACAGTATGAGTTTCTCTCTGAAATGTTTTGAGGAAACCAGCAGCAGTCAACATTTTCACAATGCTGATATCAGCTAGCTGAGAGCATCTGTTCTTGCCAGCTTCTTTATAGAGATGTGGAGACCTCTGCATTTAGCCTGACCATATTTGGGGCTCAGTTCCATCAGCAAATGCCTGTCTCCCACTGGGCCCCCCCCCCACATAAATAGCCAGGGGACTACTTTTGCTGCTGGTTTGTAGGGGTCAAGAGTCTCATTCCTTGCCCCTCTCAAACGCACAACTTTGTTTAAGTTAGTATGGACTGATGTCAATGCATGCAACACTGGGTCAGACACTAAGATTACCCACAGCTTGGACAGAGTTTGTTAGCCATCTGCATGAAACACCCCGGGCTGGCCTTACACTTTCCTGGCCTGGCGTCAACTTGGCCTTCTAACATTTGAACAGCAGCAGCCAAAGAAGGAAGAAATGTACACAGAGCATTTCTATGTCTCGAGCCAACTGGAAGGGAAGGCCTAGGGATGCTCTGCGTGCCTCTAGCTGGACTTGTTCTCTCCTGCCTCTGGGATTTCTTCAAAGAGAGCCTTTTCCCTGGAAAAGTTGCAGGAGAAGAAAACTATGTGACTAAAAGCAGCAGGAGACATTAGGGCAGAGCAGACACTGTGGCTTCTAACTGCCCTTGAGAATTGATGAAAGCTGTGGTCCCTCACCCCAGAAAAAGCATAACACACCACATGTGGCATACTGTTTTGGGGTATTTATCCCACCCTCACCCAAGAACCGTAAGTCTAGAGAATACCTGCACTCTACCCCAAGTTTATCAAGCACATTTACAAAAGATGACCAGTTATTTGATGCTGTTGCCTAAAAATATCATCAAAACTAAATTAATTGTAACTCAGTTTTATTTTTTATATAGAAAATGATAAAAAAAAAACTTAGCTAAGGAGGTTGAAAGTTGGGACACTATAGCGATGTGTATTTCTTCTGCATTTCTGTATTGGTAGAGTATGTTTAAATGCCATAGACTTAGGATAAAAGAGTACAGATGAGGGCGTGATATAGAGCAAGAGGTAGAAAAGCAGAAAGGTAACATGCCAGTCAACATCTATAGCCTAGCTGGGTGTGGTGGCACACACCTGTAATCCCAACTACTTGGGAGGCTGAGGCATGAGAATCACTTGAACCTGGGAGACGGAGGTTTCATTGAGCGGAGATCATGTCACTGCACTCCAGCCTGGACAACAGAGTGAGACGCAGTCTCAAAAAAAAAAAAAAATCTATAGCCAGGGAGAGAGATAGGAGAAAGAAATTAAATGGAGGGCAGGTAGGAAAGCCAACAGCACCACGGAGGGAAGGAAAACAGTCCCAGAGTCCCCGTTGGCTCAGTGCTTGGATTTCACACTCAAAATGCCAACTCACGGGTCAGCTGCTGTCTCCTCTTCCCTTCCCAATTTGGTGGTCATCATAGCTTTAGAAAAGAGCAGTTTGCCAACCTGTGCAGTTGGGCTGAAGATGCAAACTGAATGAATGACAGCTGGAGCACCTCCCCCTCCTCCTCCCTTCGAAACCTCCAGAAGGGGCTTGAGGCAACCCCACCTGCAGTGGGGGCTGAGAAGATGCCAGTGGAAGCACCAGATCCCAGAGGCACCCTGTAGGGTTGCCTGTCTCCTGTGCGCTCAGGGCCTGCCACTTGAAATGAATAAATAAGCTAATGAAGTGGGAGCTTTCTGCAGCATAGTCACACGGTCAGTGCTTGGTGTGGAGGTCAGGGGCCTATTGTGGGCTGCCCCCAGGAACTGCTCGAACCTCTCCTCTCAATCCCTGTCTTTGCAGTGCTCAGTGACCTGTGGAAAAGGCTACAAACAAAGGCTTGTCTCGTGCAGCGAGATTTACACCGGGAAGGAGAATTATGAATACAGCTACCAAACCACCATCAACTGCCCAGGCACGCAGCCCCCCAGTGTTCACCCCTGTTACCTGAGGGAGTGCCCTGTCTCGGCCACCTGGAGAGTTGGCAACTGGGGGAGCGTAAGTAGAAGACTGAGCACTCAAATCTGAAAGCCCTTGGATCTCAACCCTGTCTTAAACATGTCCTGCCTAACCCGCTCTCCTTAGTAACTCTACTTCTAGGAGAAACCCTGGAGTTAGCAACTTGAAATGGGCTAACAGGGATCAAAGGGACTTCTTTCTGTTTACCAAAGTGGCTTGGTGCTTAGAACATGGGCTCTGAAGCCAGACAGTCTGGATCTGAACCCTGGTTCTGCCACTTCCCAGGTGAACAACCTTGGGCAAGTTGCATAACATTTGTGTCTCAGTTTTCTCATCTGCAAAACTGGTAGTTGTGAAGATGAAATGAGTTTACAGAGATTGAGCATCCCTAATCCAGAAATCCAAAATCCAAAATGCTATAAAATCCAAACATTTTTTAGTGCCGATATGACACCATAATGAAATGTTCCTTGGAGCATCTTGAGTTTCAGATGCTCAGATTAGGAATATCCAACTAGTAATACTGCAAGTATTCCAAATCTGAAAAAAAAAAAAATCTTAAATGCAAAATACTGCTGGTCCCCAGCACTTCCAATAAGGGATACTCAGCCTATATATACAAAGCACTTAGGTTATAATGGCAAATGTTTTATATATATTTTACTGCAAATTTTTTTTAAAAAATGCTTAAAATGGCCGGGCGCGGTGGCTCACGCCTGTAATCCCAGCACTTTGGGAGGCCGAGGCGGGCGGATCACGAGGTCAGGAGATCGAGACCATCCTGGCTAACACAGTGAAACCCCGTCTCTACTAAAAATACAAAAAATTAGCCGGGCGTGGTAGCAGGCGCCTGTAGTCCCAGCTACTCGGGAGGCTGAGGCAGGAGAATGGCGTGAACCCGGGAGGCGGAGCTTGCAGTGAGCCGAGATCGCGCCACTGCACTCCAGCCTGGGCGACAGAGCGAGACTCCGTCTCAAAAAAAAAAAAAAAAAAAAAAAAAAAAAGCTTAAAATCTGATACTCATGAGAGTTACAGAAGGAGTAGTTATTGTTGCTTATGTTGTTAAGAAGTCTGTATGTTCTAGTGCTTCTATGTAAGAAATACTTCATTGCACTGGGATACAACAAGGCAGAATATTTTAAATTGGGACTGCCCTGGAAGACTGTCACAGCCCCCTGGCTCTGGACCAGGCAGCTCTCAGTCTTGAAAAGTTATCAGGCAGCCAGGCATGGTAGCTCACACCTGTAATCCCAGCACTTTGAGAGGCCGAGGTCGGCGGACCATGAGGTCAGCAGATCGAGACCAGCCTGGCCAACATGGTGAAATCCTGTCTCTACTTAAAATATAATTTTTTTATTATTATACTTTAAGTTCTAGGGTACATGTATACAAAGTGCAGGTATGTTACATATGTATACATGTGCCATGTTGGTGTGCTGCACCTATTAACTCGTCATTTATATTAGGTATATCTCCTAATGCTATCCCTCCCCCTGCCCCCAACTCCATGACAGGCCCCGGTATGTGATGTTCCCCACCCTGTGTCCAAGTGTTCTCATTGTTCAGTTCCCACCTATGAGTGAGAACATGCAGTGTTTGGTTTTCTGTCCTTGCAATAGTTTGCCGAGAATGATGGTTTCCAGTTTCATCCATGTCCCTACAAAGGACATGAACTCATCCTTTTTTATGGCTGCATAGTATTCCATGGTGTATATGTGCCACATTTTCTTAGTGCAGTCTATCATTGGTGGACATGTGGGTTAGTTCCAAGTCTTTGCTATTGTGAATAGTGCCACAATAAACATACGTGTGCATGTGTCTTTATAGCAGCATGATTTATAATCCTTTGGGTATATGCCCAGTAATGGGATGGCTGGGTCAAATGGTATTTCTAGTTCTAGATCCTTGAGGAATCGCCACACTGTCTTCCACAATGGTTGAACTAGTTTACAGTCCCACCAACAGTGGAAAAGTGTTCTTATTTCTCCACATCCTCTCCAGCACCTGTTGTTCCCTGACTTTTTAATAATCGCCATTCTAACTGGTGTGAGATGGTATCTCATTGTGGTTTTGATTTGCATTTCTCTGATGGCCAGTGATGAGGAGCATTTTTTCATGTGTCTTTTGGCTGCATAAATGTCTTCTTTTGAGAAGTGTCTGTTCATATCCTTTGCCCACTTGTTGATGGGGTTGATTTTTTCTTGTAAATTTATGTAAGTTCTTCGTAGATTCTGGATATTAGCCCTTTGTCAGATGGGTAGATTGTAAAAATTTTCTCCCATTCTGTAGGTTGCCTGTTCACTCTGATGGTAGTTTCTTTTGCTGTGCAGAAGCTCTTTAGTTTAATTAGATCCTGTTTGTCTGTTTTGGCTTTTGTTGCCATTGATTTTGGTGTTTTCGTCATGAAGTCCTTGCCCATGCCTATGTCCTGAATGGTATTGCCTAGGTTTTCTTCTAGGGTTTTTATGGTTTTAGGTCTAACATTTAAGTCTTTAATCCATCTTGAATTAATTTTTGTATAAGATGTAAGGAAGGGATCCAGTTTCAGCTTTCTACATATGGCTAGCCAGTTTTCCCAGCACCATTTATTAAATAGGGAATCCTTTCCCCATTTCTTGTTTTTGTCAGGTTTGTCAAAGATCAGGTGGTTGTAGATGTGTGGTATTATTTCTGAGGGCTCTGTTCTGTTCCATTGGTCTATATCTCTATTTTGGTACCAGTAGCATGCTGTTTTGGTTACTGTAGCCTGTAGTATAGTGTGAAGTCAGGTAGCATGATGCCTCCAGCTTTGTTCTTTTGGCTTAGGATCGTCGTGGCAATGCAGGCTCTTTTTTGGTTCCATATGAGCTTTAAAGTAGTTTTTTCCAATTCTGTGAAGAAAGTCATTGGTAGCTTGATGGGGATGGCATTGAATCTATAAATTACCTTGGGCAGTATGGCCATTTTCATGATATTGATTCTTCCTATCCATGAGCATGGAATGTTCTTCCATTTGTTTGTGTCCTCTTTTATTTCGTTGAGCAGTGGTTTGTAGTTCTCCTTGAAGAGGTCCTTCACATCCCTTGTAATTTGGATTCCTAGGTATTTTATTCTCTTTGAAGCAATTGTGAATGGGAGTTCACTCATGATTTGGCTCTCTGTTTGTCTGTTATTGGTGTATAAGAATGCCTGTGATTTTTGCACATTGTATTTGTATCCGGAGACTTTGCTGAAGTTGCTTATCAGCTTGAGGAGATTTTGGGCTGAGACGGTGGGGTTTTCTAAATATACAATCATGTCATCTGCAAAGAGGGACAATTGGACTTCCTCTTTTCCTGATTGAATACGCTTTATTTCTTTCTCCGGCCTGATTGCCCTGGCCAGAACTTCCAACACTTTGTTGAATAGGAGTGGTGAGAGGGGGCATCCCTGTCTTGTGCCAGTTTTCAAAGGGAATGCTTCCAGTTTTTGCCCATTCAGTATGATATTGGCTGTGGGTTTGTCATATATAGCTCTTATTATTTTGAGATATGTCCCATCAATACCTAGTTTATTGAGAGTTTTTAGCATGAAGTGCTGTTGAATTTTGTTGAAGGCCTTTTCTGCATCTATTGAGATAATCATATGGTTTTTGTGTTTGGTTCTGTTCATATGATGGATTACGTTTATTGATTTGCGTATGTTGAACCAGCCTTGCATCCCAGGGATGAAGCCAACTTGATCATGGTGGATAAGCTTTTTGATGTGCTGCTGGATTCGGTTTGCCAGTATTTTATGAAGGATTTTTGCATCAATGTTCATCAGGGATATTGGTCTAAAATTCTCTTTTTTTGTTGTGTCTCTGCCAGGCTTTGGTATCAGGATGATGCTGGCCTCATAAAATGAGTTAGGGAGGATTCCCTCTTTTTCTATTGATTGGAATAGTTTCAGAAGGAATGGTACCAGCTCTTGTTTGTACCTCTGGTAGAATTCGGCTGTGAATCTGTCTGGTCCTGGACTTTTTTTGGTTGGTAGGCTATTAATTATTGCCTCAATTTCAGAGGCTGTTATTGGTCTATTCAGGGATTCAACTTCTTTCTGGTTTAATCTTGGGAGGGTGTATGTGTCCAGGAATTTATCCATTCCTTCTAGATTTTCTAGTTTATTTGCATAGAGGTGTTTATAGTATACTCTGATGGTAGTTTGTATTTCTGTGGGATTGGTGGTGATATTCCCTTTATCATTTTTTATTGTGTCTATTTGATTCTTCCCTCTTTTCTTCTTTATTAGTCTTGCTAGTGGTCTATCAATTTTGTTGATCTTTTCAAAAAACTGGCTCCTGGATTCATTGATTTTTTGAAGGGTTTTTTGTGTCTCTATCTCCTTCAGTTCTGCTCTGATCTTAGTTATTTCTTGCCTTCTGCTAGCTTTTGAATGTGTTTGCTCTTGCTTCTCTAGTTCTTTCAATTGTGATGTTAGGGTGTCAATTTTAGATCTTTCCTGCTTTCTCTTGTGGGCATTTAGTACTATATATTTCCCTCTACACACTGCTTTTATAAAATACAAAAATTTGTTGGGTGAGGTGGTGCGTGCCTGTAGTCCCAGCTACTCGGGAGTCTGAGGCAGGAGAATCGCTTGAACCTGGGAGGCGGAGGTTGCCGTGAGCTGCGATTGTGCCATTGCACTCCGGCCTGGGCAACAAGAGCAAAACTCTGTCTCAAAAAAAAAAAAAAAAAGAAAGAAAGAAATGAAAAGTGATCAGGCAAAAGTGTATAACGAGTTGGAAGCAGTTAGGGTTTGAATCCTGGCTCCACTATGACCTTGAACAAATTCCTTAAATTTGAGCCCCAATCTCCCACCTGTAAAAATAAGATAATGGTAATACTATCTCATAGGGGTACTGTGAGGCTTAAATGAAAAAATTATGTGTGTGTGTGTGTGTGTGTAAAATTACACAAATTTTATACACACATATAAGTGTTTTATACATATATATGTTTTTATAAATGCATGAACATGAATCTATAAAGCTTACCACAGAGACTGGCCCATAGTAAGTGTTCAGTAAATGTCAGCTTTTTTTATTCAGCGACACAGGGTCTGAAGTGACACCCTGTACATGATGACATCAGGGCTCTGAGCTCCACACCACCAGAAGCCTATGTCTCCCACGTTCCATAGCCACACCGCTGACTCTCATTTATCTTACAGTGCTCAGTGTCTTGTGGTGTTGGAGTGATGCAGAGATCTGTGCAATGTTTAACCAATGAGGACCAACCCAGCCACTTATGCCACACTGATCTGAAGCCAGAAGAACGAAAAACCTGCCGTAATGTCTATAACTGTAAGTTGGCCAACTGAAGTTATCTTTCTTTAGCATGAAGAACAGGATATCTTTGTTCATTTGATTGCCTGCCCTTTTTAGAAATATACAATTTTTTCTGAAGGAAATCATTCGCTTTGCTAAAAAGTTTTAGTGTGAACAATGTCATTCATTCTATAGGCAGATAATTCACATCTCGGACCATCACACCCTATTTTTTGTGATTGGTGTTTTCTAGGTGAGTTACCCCAGAATTGCAAGGAGGTAAAAAGACTCAAAGGTGCCAGTGAAGATGGTGAATATTTCCTGATGATTAGAGGAAAGCTTCTGAAGGTGAATGTCAGTTACCAGTCATTATTTCAAGAATATTTTTAGAGTGAGTGATCACCGCTCTCATTACCTCATTTCTGAGCCACTCTTCATGGGTTATTTGTGGTCTTTCAGATATTCTGTGCGGGGATGCACTCTGACCACCCCAAAGAGTACGTGACACTGGTGCATGGAGACTCTGAGAATTTCTCCGAGGTTTATGGGCACAGGTAGGAGAGCCAGGCTCAGAAGATCTCAGAGGCCTGGAGATCCCTGGAAATGCTTTCCCATCCTTACCAGAACATTCTCTGTATAATTTAGGTTACACAACCCAACAGAATGTCCCTATAACGGGAGCCGGCGCGATGACTGCCAATGTCGGAAGGATTACACGGCCGCTGGGTTTTCCAGTTTTCAGAAAATCAGAATAGACCTGACCAGCATGCAGATAATCAGTAAGTTAGTGAGGAGTCCTTTGGGAACATGTGCGTTCTTCTCTCCATTCAGACAGCAAGCATGTCTTGCACATTGGCTAGCAGGGAGGTGCACATTGCACATTGCACATTGCACATTGGCTAGTATGGAGAGGAAGAACATTGGGAGCTTACAGTGCAGCGAGGATAGTCCTGCAGGCAGTTTTGTCTCTTTTGTTCACTGCTGTATTCCCCAGTGCCTGGAAAGTGGCTCGCACAAGGCAGGTGCTCTCTCCGATTTGTGATGAATGAATTGAATGAATGAATGAATGAAGTAGATGAAAGTGCATGAAAGAAGCACCATTGAAATGTGGGAGGTCAGGGCAGCATTCCAGAAAATATGACATTGAAATAGAGACCCTAAGGTCAAGTTAGGGTTAGCCAGGCACAGGGGGCAGTGTGGGGGAAGCAGAGGTGGTAGCAGAAGTGTTCAAGGTAGAATAAACAGCAGATACAAAACCCCAAAGCCAAGAAATTCATGGGCAACATTCACCACCCCCAGCCCAGCTTTTGCCAGCACAGTGTACATGCTTACACACATGTAAAACTAATTTTATTCAGTCGTCAATGTGCAGAAGAAAAATGGAACACAGAATTACCTTTTCTAAACTAGCCTGTGTGTGGGCTGATTTCATACTCTCGCCAACATTGCATCTCTGTTGGGGACATTAATCATAGGAGTGGTTAAAGACAGCTAAAATACCTCAACATGTTCCCTTGCATAAAGGAAAAACAGAAATAATGAATAATTAATTTTTCCTCATTAACATTATACCCATAATATTGCATTACTTTTCTCTTGAGATAGATTAAACGTGATTTGTACCAAGATACTTTAAATTTCCTTGAGCTAGAATGATGAGGGGTAAAGGCAGAGGGTCTGCAGTTTCTCCACTTAGGAAAACACCCCAGCTAAGACCCAAGGGTTCTTCTACATGCTGAAGCAGGCAAGGGCCCCTTTCCTTGCAGAATGGAGCACTGGGATTTCCCTCTCACCAAAGTGTAGTGAACTGTAGGAAGATTAAGGCCATTCCTGAAAGACGAGGCAGAAAGATGAAACCTGCCTCTGGCCTCCAGTCTCCCTGGCAGACAGCTTTTGCAGGATTCTCAGGTTAACTCCTCCCTTTGCATGTGCAGAGCTCATCTCAGGAGCTACAGTAGGGGTTAACAATGTGCACTTTGGGTTAGCCTTGTGTTTATTGGCTCTTTAAAAAATAAAAAATTACAGGCTAGCCCCAAACTTGAGAAACTGCCGTTAATAATTTCAAGATGGGGGTTGTAATTGCACCACATTTTGGCAATAATAGTGCCTAGGCCACAGGAGGACAGAGGAAACCTCAGGGAATCGCTCCTAAGTAGCTGGAAATGCTCTCTTCCTGGCTTATTTCCCCCTGGCCTGAAGCCTGTGATGCAGGATAACAGGAGGTTCTCAGCCAGCCAATTACGCTACATTTAAGTGAGGTGATTCACATATTTATTTATGTAGGAATCAATTCCAAAGTCATTTGAAACCCCCTTTTTGGCTTCCATACTGTGGGGAGACAGACATTCGGGGCTGATGAAGCTCGGGGAGTGAAGCTCGCAGAACCACAAATATAATGAGGAAAGAGCAAGTGAGCATCTGGATCCATTTGCCCACTAATACTTCACATTGCTTCTTTCTCTCCCATTCCCTCTTATTCTTCTTCTTCCCTTCTGTCTCCTTGTTAATGTCCTGTTCCTTCCTTGCCTTTCTCCCACTCTTACCTTCCCCTGCCTTTAACCCCTTCTCCACCCCACAGCCACTGACTTACAGTTTGCAAGGACAAGCGAAGGACATCCCGTCCCTTTTGCCACAGCCGGGGATTGCTACAGCGCTGCCAAGTGCCCACAGGTATGTCCTTGGTGCCTTCCCCCTTGCCAGGGATTCACCTCCCACCTTTCCCGGGAACATCCTCAGTTGCATCTGTTCCTGGGAGTGTGATTAGAACAGTTGCTCTAGAGGGCAGTTTGGCCACATGTATCAAGACCCTCTCAAATGCTCTGGAGTCTAATCTCGTAATTCAGCTCCTGAAAGTGGGTCCTAAGGAAATGATCATAGCTACATGCCTAACTTCTGCATTCAACAAAACACGCCAACTTAGAAACAAATTAGATGTCGGTTAGCGAGGGCTTGGTTAAACAAATTATGGTGGTTAATAAAATGAATATTGTACAGTCAGCGGAGTGCTAGTAAATATTTAATGACTGACACTTCTAAAAAAAAAAAAGGTTCTGCTTTGTAACATTTGTCAATTGCCATGGTGTAAATATTCTCCCTATAATTGATTTCAAGCCGTCAACATTATGTCACTAAATGGAGGGCTAGGAAGAAGGCAGACAGTTGACTCTCAAAAGCCAGTTCAAGCACGTGCCAACACACCACTGTCAGCCTTTATGAATCTGAATATTGCATGATATAGAAAAACACTTTACATGGATTAGACAGAAAAAACAAGATGCAAAACACTACATGCAGTATGATCCCATCTGTATTTTCTTTTAATGTATAAACAGAAAAAGTCTGGAAGGACTTTTTCAAAATATTAGTTGGGTGCATTGGTAAGGTTTTTTTTTTTTTTAATTTAATGTTTAACTTTGCCGGGTTTCCTAAAATTTTCAGAGTAAGCACGAAACCAATTTTTTAAAAAATAAATAAAAGTTGGACGTGGAGATCTCAAAATTTTCAAGACTTATCTGGGTTTCCTTTGGTTCCTGAATGGTAGTCAGAAATGGCTCTAGAATAGTCTTAGCAACAAATCAGCTGACCTTTCTCAAGTGCTCACTTTGTGCCAGGCACCATCCTTTTTACTGGAGACTCACAAACATTCATCCCTTGAGAAATCTGTAGCCTATTAGAGAGGATGACAGGTTAACGAATATCCATGAGATAATAATATATTCTAGAAGTCCGCCGGGACCAAGGCTTGGGGCTCTGTGGATGTCATTGACTCAACCTGTTACCCCTACTTCAGTTCTACAAAGTTTGCAGTGTTCGGACCAGAAGTGCAAATTCATCATCTTCTGTTGGATGGCTTTTCAGCGGAGCCACTCAGCAGCAATCTTTCTGCCCATTCTGTGGTTCTACACTTTCTTGCCTGAGAGAGGCGTGGCAAGTTTTAGCTTGTCTTTTGAAACATGCTGTCATAATCAGCTCGGGCTAATTTTGCAAAGCAGACGTTAGTCTTTACAAGAAGCTTCTGCCCTTGGAAGGCAGGACAAACATAATGAACTCAGTGATTCTGGGCAGGAGAACTTGGCCAGTTTTCTCTTAGGTTTAAAGGAGGTCTTCACAAAGCTGTTGTTAAACTCTGTCAAGAGTTTCTCACTTTGCCTGTGAACCTTCAAAAGTCTCAAGACTGGGATTCTGTGACGCGTTCAGAATCCCAAGCCCTGTCTCCATAGGATGGATTTACCCCCAACTACAGAGAACCTCCAAAGACAAACACATCTGAACGTTGTTTTAACGAGGCGTTTTTTCGGCCTCAAGCTTTAGAAGAGCATTGCTAAATGTTTTAGAGAAGTGGAGAGGAAGCTCTCAGGAGAGAAGGAAAATAAACAAAGGACATAATGGTAAAAAGAGCCTTTCTTCCATTACCCAGGAATCAAAAACTTTTGAAGTACAGTTTTTTTTAGGGCAATTGATGGCTTCAAAAACCCCATTGGTATCTGTTGCATTTTAGTGGCTAATAGATTGGCCCTGTCCTGCCTTTTTCAAATGTCTCAGGATTTTCTTGTTTCTATATGCACATCCTTTGGGAAGCTTAAGTAAATGAAAAGTAACTTGCATTCATTTATTTTAATAATTCAGAGACAAATGAACTGATTGATTTGCTAAATCCTGACAATGAAGCAATTCCTAAATGGGAAAACCCAAAGCTTGAGAGAGGCTAATTTGTATTTTTTCCCAGCTCATTCTTCAAACCATATTGGGTACTTTAAAAATTCAATTCCTTAGACACATATTGAGCACCAGCTACACTGATGCAAGATGTGAGTTTTTCAAATCAGTTTTCCAGGAAAAGGTTTGTAGAAAGCGTGATTGTGGAGACTGCTTCGGAGTAGGTGGTTCAGCCTTTGACCTAGTGATTGCACAGAAATCAAAGCAGAATGATGTTGTGTTTGAGAATTTCTTTCTTTTACCTCATTGACCACTATTGCTTTGTGGATGTATTTATTAATAAGAGTGGATTCCCCGACAGCCCTCATCTTGAAACATAACCAGAATATTTTTTATCCTGATGACAGTAGATGTGACACTATTATTATTGATGGTATTAATAGCTAGCATTTATTATGCGTCTATGCTTTAGTCACTGTACTCAGTATTGTCTACTCAATGTAGCATTTAAATCACCACAGTATTCTATGAAAATGCCTCCTTTTTAAAGAGGAGGAGGGTAAGGAGTAGAAATTGGGAGGATTTGCCCAAACCTACACAGCTGCCGCTCAGTAGAGTCTGGATTTGAACCTAAGTGTGTCTGAATTCATATCCATGATAGTAGACATGTCTTTTTGATTCTGTTTTCAGGCAAGATTTCTGCAACATTTGCTCTTGTACAACAGAAAACAGGATTATCCTTTGGTCTAAGCACATCTTTTGCAAACCTTTACAGACCAACTAGTAAACGTATAACTCTTAATCACTCTTCTTTAGAATAGGCAACAGAAGGTGGTATTTACAACTCATGTGCCCTTTAGACCTTGAAGATAAGGCCTTTAAGGGCAAAGATGTCCCAGAGCAGAGCCAGAAAGAACATTATGTCTTTACTTCTCTGGTGGAACTCAACTTTCAGAGTGCTAACAATCAGCTAGGACATTTGCTGAAATGCAGATCCCTAAACTGGAAAGGGCAGAAGGAGAATGAGGAGGATGATCTCCTGTTGCATCTGGGTTCATCAACCCCTCTGGGAAGGCAGACTTAGTAGACGTATATATTGAGCATGTTCAGACACTGGACGCCCAGGTCGGCTGGGGGCATTGTCCAGAAAGAAGCTGGGTCAGCCGCCTAGACCTCCGGAAAACTTCAGTGCCAAAGCAGATCAAGTCTCCTTTCTCTTGCAGTACAGATGGGACAGGCAATCTGAGTGGAAAGCAGAATGGAGGGAGAAAAGAGGGACATTCTTGGCACTAGGACGGCCTGGGCACTTTGAGTTATGTGGACCCACTCCTAGGGGCAGGAATGATAGTAAGATAAGAAAATTTTGGGGGGAGGGGGTGGCAGGTGCGGTGGGTCATGCCTGTAATCCCAGCACTTTGGGAGGCTGAGGGAGGTGGATCACTTGAGGTCAAGACCAGCCTGGCCAACATGGTGAAACTCCATCTCTACCAAAATAAAAATTAGCTGGGCGTGGTGGTGCACACCTGTAGTCCCAGCTACTCAGAAGGCTGAGGTAGGAGAATCATTTGAACCTGGGAGGCAGAGGTTGCAGTGAGCCAAAATTATGCGACTGCACTCCAGCCTAGGTGACAGAGTGAGACCTTGTCTCAAAAAAAAAAAAAAAAAGAAAAGAAAATGGCCAATGGAATAATGCAACATACAGAATCCGGTGTCTGAGGGGGCTTCAGTGTAGCTACAATCAAAAACACCTGAGCACGGCAGCCTTGCCACATAAGAACCATGAACCTCTGTAGCATATTGTCATAAAAATGTCATATGTATATATATGTGAGATGGAATCTCACTCTGTTGCCCAGGCTGGAGTGCAGTGGCACAATCTGGGCTCACTGCAACCTACACTTCCTGCCCTCAAGCTATTCTCCTGCCTCAGTCTCCCGAGCATCTGGGATTACAGGCACACACCACCATGCCCAGCTAATTTTTGTATTTTTAGTAGAGATGGGGTTTCACCATGTTGGGCCAGGCTGGTCTTGAACTCTCAGCCTCAGGTGATCCACCTGCCTCAGCCTCCCGAAGTACTAGGATTACAGGTGTCAGCCACCACACTCAGCCCAAAAATATTTTTTAAATATTACCTACTGTCTGCCAGGTAATGAGTGACATGCATTGTGTCTTCTGTCTAATCACCTCCTATTCACAGGTTAAGTCTTACTAATCCATTTTACAGATGGTCTCCCTGCCTGAGGTCATGGTGAAAGTAAAGAAGGGAGCAAGATTCTAGGGTAAATCTACCCTTTGCACCAGGTTTTCAATCAGCCTCAGCACTTTTCGGGCTGGAGAATTCTCTGTTGTGGGCTGTCCTGTGCATCGCAGCAGCATCCTTGGTCTCTACCCACCAGATGCCAACAGCAGCACCACTCCCTGCCCCCGACAGTTGTGACAAACAAAAATGTTTCCAGACATTGCCAGATTTCCCCTGGGGTCAAAATCGTGCCCTGTTGAGAACCACTGATTTAGTCCAAACTAAGTCCTCTGGTCACCTCTATCTTGTGGAATCTAGCACTCCAGAAGTGTTTATAAACTTTTGTTAGTCAATATTTATGGAACTGGCATTGAGAGACCTCTAAGCTACACTTAGTCCTGGAAATCTTAATTGAGGAGCTAGGATATAATATTTAAGTGGCTAGTCATATGTTACAAACCATAGCTGATTCAATAAACAAAGCAAAAGTAAGGCCCTGCTCTCAATAAGCTTACTGTTATATTGAAGAGATCACACGAACACTTACAAAACAATTAGAAAATGTAAGACAGATACCATCTTTTTGCATATCTACTAAGCGCCAGCCATAGCTGATTTCTTTTAGTCCTCTGTACGGTGCTCAGAGGGAAGAGAGTTTTAGTGCCTTCCATTTTACAGATGAATAAACTGAGGTTCCAAGAGGTGAGAAAAGATCTAGCCAGGATCTAATCACAGGTGAAAGAACTTTATTTGCACGCGGGTCTGATCAGCTGTGAGCTCCTCCTTGCCTCTCTTGTTTATAAGAGACTGTTTTGACAAAGTGCTGGTTTGTCAGTTTCAGAGAGAAAGCAATCAGGAGTGTTCATTTGGAATATTTTTAGCTCTGAAACTGCTCATTGTGGAGTAGGAAGCCTCAAGAAGAAAGTATTTCAGATGCCTTTGCGAGTCATTTTTGAAAGAGAGAGTGAGAGAGGCACCAGAAGCCATGTTCTGAAAGGCACCCTCGGAGGGGAGGGGTTTGGGAGATCTCCCTTACCGGAGCCTGAAAGCCGCATCCTCCAGGCCCAGGTGGTCTTGAGCAGGCCAACCCTGCCCTCTGCTGACCGTGCTGGGGAAAGCGCCTCTTCTTTGAAGTCCCGCCCTGCTGTGCTTAGTACGCGGTGTGCTAATCGCCCCAGGGAGCTGGAAGCCCAGGAAGCTTGGCACCAAGATCTTGTTAGAAAAATTACACTGTGACATTTTGTTCCTGAAGGAATCTGATAATTGTGAGCAACATCAGGACTGCTGTGTTAGGGAGGCCGAATGGAGCAAGGACTTTGAAGTCAGGAGGATGTGAGTTGGACTCGTACCGTATTCTGGAGAAGTTAATCACTTCCGCTAAGCCTCAGTTTCCCTATCTGTAAAGAAAACCTCCTTCATAGAGCTCTTTCGAGGATGACTAACATGATGCATGAAGAATGGCTGGCCCTGAACAAACAAAACTAAATACCATCAATAATTAGTAGCTATCACAATTAATCAACATCCTTCTCTTTTCCAAAGTACCTTTTATTGTATCACCTGTGCCTTTGCTTTTTGGGGGACATCACATGGACTGAAAATCTCTTTTGTTGGTCGTGTTTTCCAGGGTCGTTTTAGCATCAACCTTTATGGAACCGGCTTGTCTTTAACTGAATCTGCCAGATGGATATCACAAGGGAATTATGCTGTCTCTGACATCAAGAAGTCGCCGGTAAGGTTCTACAGATGGGTTGGGAGATGAATTTTTATTTCTTTCTTTCATTCTTGTCTTTATTACTGTGGTAGTGGTGCTGAAGGAGCAAACGAATGTGCTTTCCCACTTAAGCCATTTTGTAGTGTCAGGAAGACCATTTAGGAAATAAACCTAGGGTGCAGTGTTTACACGTGATTAAAGTGTGAGAGCCTTGTTCACTTCTGGTGAATTCTTCCTCGAGAGGTGAACATATGAACCATCCAAGTAATTAGAAAAACCACCTAATCAGGGAGGTAAAAGCAGGAAGAAGCCTCTGTCGAGAGTGTGGCTCAGACATCTTTCAGTTAGCCAGCTTGCGGTTCGTTCTGTGAACCGAGGGGAAATGACCTCTTCTTTTTATTTAGAAAAATTGAAATACAGATGGAGCTAGAAGACAGATAACTTATTAAGCGATATATCTGGAGAATTAGAGATACACAGGGTCTACAATAATAAGTTTTTCACCCTCTAAAATCTGGGTGGTTAAGGTGTGGTCTACACAGTGCATCAGTGTCACCTGGGGGCCCGTTGGAAATGCAGGTTCTGGGTCCCAGACCCTAGTGAGTCAGAGTCTACAGCTGAACAATGTCTCAGGTGGTGATGGGCACAGTACAGCTTGAGAAACACTGTGCTGTGCAGATGGTCCCTGACTTACGACGGTTCCACTTGATTTTTCAACTTCACCATGGTTCAAAAGCAAAACACGTTCGGTAGAAACCCTACTTCAGGTACCGATACAGCCGTTCTGTTTTTCACTAAGTGCAGTATTCAATCAATTACACAAAATATTCAACACTTTATTATAAAATAGGCTTTGTGTTAGATGATTTTGCCCCGCTATAGGCTAATGCAAGTGTTCTGAGTACATTTAAGGTAGGCTAGCCTAGGCTGTGATGTTCAGAAAGTTAGATATATTAAATGCATTCTTGACTTAATGATATTTTCAACTTGCGATGTGTTTATTGAGACATAACCCCATTGTAAACTGAGGAGCGTGTCGACTGTGTACTGTTTCTCACCGTGGATGTATAGTAGAATCACCTGAGGAATTTTTAAATGCACCTGCCCAGGTCCTTTCTACACAGATGAGCTGAATCGGAATCTCTGAGGGTGGGGGGACCTGGCAGGAGTAGAATTTAAAGCTCCCCAAATGATCCAAATGTACAGCCATGTCAGAAACCGCTGCCACTTGCAACCTTCCCTCTGAAGTCCTGAGAATGTGGGGCAGAAACCCAGCTCGTGGAAAAATGTCTAAGTTTACCCAGGCATGGCCCATTTCTCCCGTCCCATCTCAGCCAGGAGCCCTGCCTGGGGTTGCCTCAGAAATAGGGGAAGACAAAGAAGAGAGCTGGGAAAGTAGGGTTTTATTACAAAGCAGAACTGCCAGATAAAATACGGGACACCCAGTTAAATTAGAATTTCAAATACACAGTGAGGATCGCCTGATCCTAAGAGTTCGAGAACAGCCTGGGCAAGGTGGTGAGACCCTGGTTTTGCAAAAACTTTAAAAATTAGCTGGGCATGGTGGTGCATGCCTGTAGTCCCAGCTACTTGGAGGTTGAGATGGGAGGATCCCTTGAGCCCAGGATGTCAAGGGGGCAGTGAGCCATAATTGCGCGACTGCACTCCAGGCTGGGCTGCAAAGTGAGACACCATCTCTTTTTTTTTTTTTTAAGTACACAATGAACACTGTTTACAATAAGTGTACTGTTATCACTACATGGGATATAGTTATACTAAACATGTATATGTTGTTTATCTGAAACTCATACTTAACCAAGCATCCTGTATTTTTATTTTCTAAATCTGAAAACCCTATTGCAAATACTTCTACCTAATCAAAATAAGACTATAAAAAAGCAGCTCAACCTGCCTCCCTCACCTGAGAAAGAGGAGAAATGTCCAGTTGGGACATTCCGGGAAAATCTGTTTCCTGATCTCTTTTTCTAGCTGCCATGATTAAGTTAGTGTCTGTGAAAAAAAGCTATCTCACTCTCTCTCTTCTCCATCTAAGCCAATCAATGTCCTCAAATCCGATTAACTAAATAGCCATATTGATTACTTGTAAATTAGTCATTAAATATTTTTCCTTGCACTGAAAGGAATAAAGATAGCTGAGAGAGAGTGCATGAGCTTTAGAATGTGCCCCGAAATTATAATGTTCTTTCCCCATTCCTTCCCTCCAAAATCTATACATTATGTTTCTTTTCTCTTGACAAATAAAAATCGTATATTTTTATCGTGTACAACATGATGTTTTGAAATACACTGTATGTTTCAGTGACCCAGAACCAAAAAATTTGCCTGTCTAGTGCCACTGCACTGCAGCCTGGGTGATAGAGTGAGGCTCTGTCAAAAAAATAAGTAAATAAATAAATAAAAATGTGATTGTAGGAAACCCATGTAGATAAACTGTAACCTAAATTATAATTCTATTCATTAGATAGTTACTACCGTTTCAGCCAGAAACTAAAAATAATTAAAGCCAGGAGCGCCACCTTATGGAAAGAATGATCACTACACTGGCTGTTCCCCAAGGCTTTTGGGAGATGCCTGGGCTGGAGGGAGCTGGGTATGACAATTGCCTGTCGGCATTTTTTTTTTTTTTAAATCTTGGTGTTCTTTGGCAGCTCAGAGAGTCTGAGCTCAAAATTAATCTCCAGGGCCTGTCGAGTACTCCTTATGAATATCTGGGAGCTGGGACTGAGACCTCTCTAGCCCCCGGCTGTCTGGAGAAATGCTGTCTGACTTCCCCCGTGTGGTCCAGAGAAGCATGTCCTAGCAATGCTTCCTGAAAATAGGCTTCCACCACCCAACACTTTTGGGAGAAAATGCTAGTATATTGTATTTCCTTCCTGAAGAGTCACAGTAAGCATTAGCATGTGAGGTGGGACTAAATTATACAGGAAATAAACCTGTGTGACTTTAGCCAGCATTCCACTAAAGCAGTGGTTCTCAAACTCAGGAGTGCTTCACCATCACCTGCAGGGCTTGTGAAAACACAAGCAGGTGGCCAGATGTAGTGCCTTGTGCCCATAATCCCAGCACTTGGGAAGGCTGAGGCAGGAGGATTGCTTGAGCCCAGGAATTCAAGACCAGCTTGGGCAACACAGGGAGACCCAATCTCTACAAAAAAAAAAAAAATTAAATAACTGACTGTGGTGGTGTGCACCTGTAGTCTTAGCTACTCAGGAGGCTGAGGTGAGGATGAGCCTGGGTGGTCAAGGCTGCAATGAGCCGTTATTGTACCACTGTACTCCAGCCTGGGCAACAGAGTGAGACCCCATCTCAAAACAAAACAAAACAAAGCCCACCACATGATCAGTCTGAGGAGAGGCCAGAAATTGACATCTGTAACCATTTCCCTGGTGATGCTGATGCCCCTGATCTGGAGTCACATTTTGAGAACCACTAACCTAAATGAAGCCAACCACAAAAACTTCTTTTCGAAGTTACAGCTTGTAATTTCCCCCAAATAACCAGGGTTCCATGAAACACACTTCAAGAATTGTGCCATATCCTGTTCCCACTCGATACCTACTACGATCTGGCCCCCGAGGGCCTGTGGCCCAGTCTTCTCTGGGATGCTCAGACCCTGGCCAGTTATAATACTCTCTTTTCCAAATAGCCCTGTTTCAGCTCTCAAATAATCATTCCTCACTTTCTTTTGCTTTTCTGCCAGGAGTTACAGAGGGGAAAAAAAAAATGAAAACCTCAATTTTCCAAACCTCCTTGGCAATAAAATGTTTTTCCCAAGCAAAACTAAAGGAAAGCTGTATTCATTCAGGTAAAACTAGATCTCCAGTACCACTTGAAGAACAGTAACGCTGTCTCACTTCCAACAGCAGAACTGGTCAAAATCAGTCTCAATATCAAGTTCACTGTTGACTTCCTTGTGAACAATAGAGAGCACTCTTTCTCTGGTTTTAACCTAATTATGGTTAAAATAGCTACTATTTATTGGGCAGCTTACATACATTAAATCTGTGTCTTCCTCCCAGCTGTGCTGTCACCAGGAGATTGGGATAACAAGGTGAGAATAAGGTCAAATTCTTGGGATGTTAAGTTGAGCAGGTGGTGGGATCAGCCTCTCCAACCTGCCACAACTCAGCCCTTGGTGCCACAGTGAAAACCGTCAGTGGCTGCAGAGCCCAGAGGTGAAGCACGTGGACTCTGAAATCTGACTGCCAGAGTCTGTGCCCACTGGCTCTGCCATCTTGGGCAAGTTATTTAACTTCCAGGAAAATGGGGGTGGGGAGAGGGGGGACTCAGTTTGTTCATCTATAAAATGGGGACTGTAGTGGCCCCTTTCTCATTGACTTATTGTGAAACATAAATGAAATAAAAATGTAAAGCTGTTGGTATCCTACTGGGCAAATAGCAGGAGCACAAGTACTGGCTATTAATGTTATAACGTTTTCATAGCCCTGAGGTTTGCCATATTGTTTCGGAAGTTGGCCAAGGTGACTAAGGAAGGGAGCTGGCTTGAGATAGCTGGTGGGAAGGACATCGAACTGCAGTGTAAGCCCGGGCTTAGCCTGTCCACATGGCTGCCGCCTGACCCCAGGAATAAGTCGTGTGAGACACCCCTTGGTTGGGGGTGGACTTCAGGGCACATGTTTTAGCTGCACCAGCTCAGCTAGGGGTCGTAAAGTTTCTCCTCACTCTGCTTAGATATCTGCATGAGGGACAGACAGACAGAAAGGAGGCCATGGCCCAGAGATGAAGGCTGAAAGAAAATGTCAGAATTTCAAGCTCCTCTGCCAGCAATGCTGTATACCCTCAACTCTCCAATGTGCCGGAATGTGAAAGTTCCCTTCAGCCCCACCCAGAATTCCACCACAGCTCCCCATGCCCATTCTCAGAGCTACCCATTTTGGTCTCCTCCAGGTAGAAGATTCTGGAATAGGCCTTCAGAGACAGGCAGCATGAAAGGATGATCACGTCCTGGCTGGGTGTGAGAGGCGCTTACAGGGCTTTTTGTCTTCCTTGTGTGCCAGAGGAATTTTCAGGGTCAGGGAAGAACTAGGGCCACCTTTCTAAGAGATATGGTCTAACAGACATTCCTGGGCTAGAGCAAGGGCTGTAAATCAAAGAATTGCTTTGAAATTAAAAAATAACGAAAGTTGTGTTACCATAGAGGAGACGGATTCAGTTCCTATCCTTCAATTCACTTGCGAACAGTGGAGTTCAGGCACCTGAAATAAACACACATGTGTACACACACACATGCTCAGTGCAGCCCACTCACATGTTTCGACCTGGGCTGCCTCCGAACTTGCTGTCAGCTTATGAAAATCCAACTATCCACCAAGTGTAAAAATCATACCACACACCAGTAGAGTAAAATGCCGTACATTTACATTTTAGGTAGTCTAATTTTTATTCTGTATATTCCTATAGAAATTAGACATTTATGCATATGTTCATATATACATAAGTGTCCAGGGCTATATTCAGAAAAAAAAACCCTATATGCTGTGTTTTATGGGCAATTTCAGGGACATTCAACGATAAATTTCATTGCATGTAATCTTGACCCAGGCAGATTTTAGCCCCTATAATCATTATAAACATTATACCATAATCATTATAATCTCTGTTCATTACTATCTGTATAGATTTTCTTATCAAAATCCCCACCTCCACCCCCAACTCAGCTTGCTTCTACCACCAGCATCCTCTGACGACTTTAAATAAGTCTTTAAATTAGCACACTCCAGTCAAAGGTATGCTGGTCTTCCTAAATCAAAGAAGCCAATCTGCCTTCCTCATATAGATTGAAAAAAATAGAAGAATTAGTGAAAATGTGAAATACAAACTATTCTTAATGGAACAGAGGTTCATTCATTTAATTATATGTAATAGCTCCAATCAGGCTAACAAAATAATCATCGAAAAGAGATTTTTAGAAGGCCTGCTTTAATGAAGAAATAAAAATTAGTGTTTTAAGGAATGTGAGTGGGTGCTTCTAATATATTTCTTTTCTGAAATAGACACTGTCTGCTTGACAATTGGGTTTTTGGTATTTACTTGCTCCATGTGGCTGTTTTTATTCTTTAGGATCAATAAGTTTTAGCTCAGCCTTTATCTAAATTAAATAATGGAATCCCAGTTAAGGAGATAGCAGTAATGGTATAAATCCAGTATTGGCTTTATTTTTTAAATTTTATAGTTTTATAATTACCCAGACTTTTACTCATTTCCCTGAAAACAGGCTACGATGGATATTTACACATTAAAAATACCTTTATGATAATAGCAGTTAATATTCATTGAGCACATATATTAGGCCAAGTACTATGCTAAGCACATTACATGCATTATCTCCTTTACAGCAAACCCGTGAGGGGGTACTATTATTATCCCTATTTTACAGATGTACCAGGAACTGAGGCGTAAAGAGGTTGTTCAAGATGTAGTACAAGCTGCAGGCAGTCTGATTCAGGTTAGCTCCTCTGCTGGGTCAGGAGAGTTTGAGTAAAGCGTAAGTTTTGATGATACAGAAGACATTCTTTGTCTGCCTGTATCGTGAAGGCCCTGGCCCTATACTTAAGCCAGGTGAGAAAGTTCCTCACTGAAGACCAGTTAGTCTGGCATCAAATTCAGTTGCTGGTGGTATGGGCCAGCTCCAGAACTACCACAGGCCTCTAAAACCAAGACCAGATGGGAGGATAGAAATAACTCTCCCAACTCAGTTCCATTCATCATCAAATGCCTACGAATTTTTAAGAATTAAGAGAAACTATTTTGTCCTATTTTATTGTTAAACTGGCACTGTTTTTCTTTTGTCTTTCTTTCTTTGGTATTTTTATCGATATATCATAGTTGTACATATTTTTGGTTATACTAGTGATATTTTGATTCGTGTATACAATGTGTAATAATCAAATCATGGTAAGTGGGATACCCAACACCTCAAACATTTATCTTTTCTTTGAGGTGGGAACATTACAATTCTTCTCTTCTAGCTATTTTGAAATATACAATTATTGTTAACTATCTATAGTAAATATATTTATAATATTATATACTATATATTGTATTATTTTATTATAATATATAGTATAGCATATCACACATAAGATTATAATACATTATACTATATATTATATTATATAAATATATTAAATATATAAAATATTTTATATAAATTTTATACATAAATTTTATATAAACGTTTATTATATTTTTATATTATATTGGTAAATATAATTTTTCTACTGTACTATTAAATACTATAACTTGGCTGGGCACGGTGGCTTACGCCTGTAATCTCAGCAGATCGGTTGAGGTCAGGAGTTCGAGACCAGTCTGGCCAACATGGTGAAACCCTGTCTCTACTAAAAATACAAAAATTAGCCAGGTATGGTAGTGCACACCTGTGGTCCCAGCTACTCAGGAGGCTGAGTCAGGAGAATCGCTTGAACCCGGGAGGTGGAGGTTGCCGTGAGCTGACATTGCGCCATTGCACTGCAGCCTGGGTGACAAGAGCAAGACTCTGTCTCAAAAAAATAAAAATAAAATAAATACTATAACTTATTTATTCTAATTATATTTTTGTATTCATCTTCCTTTTTTAAAATGAGATTATCCATTGTTTTCAAGAGGCTTTCTTAGTTCAGCTGTGTGAAGCAAATCTGCATGACTTTTGACTTAGTTCTGAGAATGTAACCCCAAAAAATCCTAAAATGTAGGCACAAATATGTTCATCATAGTGTTATTTCCAGAAGTGGAAAATATGCAATATTGTGCAGGCGCAGAGGGTGGAGGGGTGGAATTATGTGACATGGTAATTATACAAAATGGAATATGAGGCCATAATTAAAGAAGGACTTTTTCATAGCATGGTAAAGCATAAGGGGAACTGATCAGCAGGGCATTCTTAACTACACTTCCAAAAGAAGAATTCAGCTTCAGCCTTTCATTCATTCATTCATTTAACAAATGTATATTTCGTATCATTATGAGCCACACACCGTAGTAGGTTCTGGATACTCCCAGGTTTTAACAAGGTATTGGTCTTGTCATAATGGAGCTGACATTCCAGTAGGAAGACAGATGTTAAAGAAAGAATTACCCATTTACAGGGTGCTTTGCGGCAGATAACCAGGTCAGGAAGGTTTCTCAGAAGAAATGGGCTTTGAACTGAGTTCTGAAGAATTTACCAGGCCAAAATTGAGGTGATACAGTATGCACAGAGAGGGAGAGAGAGGAGAACTCCAATCAGAGAGAATGGCACATGCAAAGGCCTTGTAATGTATGGGACATATCAGAAGAATAACAAAAAGAAATGCATGTGTTGAGTACAGAATGGTACCAGATGAATCTGCAGAGGCAAAGACAGACTCTATGGAGCGCAGGTCTTTAGACTAGGAGTTGGCATACTTTGTCTACAAAGTGCCAGATAGTAAAGATTTTAGTCTTGAAGGGCCAAGAGGCAAAATCAACGGTATATTTGTATGTCAAGAGAGAAAACAAATTTGCACAAAATTTTTTTATTGGTCAAATTCACAATACAATCATAATAACTGAGTATAGCTTTTTCTAATACAGATCACCTGAGGAGATGAATGGGATATTGGGGGAGGAAAATATTTCGCTTAATTAGTGTTCTCTATTATCAAAATAGATTGTAAATGTTTATCTGTTAATGCTGACGTGAAATGAGATATTATGTATTTCAATCTTTCTAAATGCCTTTCTACATGCATTGATATTGCCAAACACTGATATCTGTCCATAACCATATAATGTTAATTAAGCATATTCATGGCTTGGCAGGCATGTAAAGAATTCTATTAGAGTCTTCTCTTGATAGTTGCCTTTTAGCATGTCACTACATTGCATATTAATCACTTGCAATTGAAAATGAGATTGAAGCTCCTCAATTGCTAGTTAAATGGATTTTGACATAAAAAGATTTCCTTTGCATTTATATCAAAGTCTGAAAAACAGTGCTGGAACTGCAGTTTAAGCTCAGAAAATATATCCACTTTAAATTTGTGTGTAATAGAGAAGACATTTCCTGTTTTAACTTTTGACAGCATGGGAAGTGTAAAAAACAATCTAACGTTACTTGTGATCCAAACAGTATTATCAATGAAATTACTTTATCACTGTATAAGTTTTGCCTATAAGAACAGTTTTGCCTTGTAATTTTAGGTACAATCCATTGAGAAACATGATCAACTCTGAAGCAAAAGCTAATATTCAGAGCCATTAAGTGTTGAATTACAGTGATTGAGAGCAGTTGTAGTTCAAAAAACTTTAATCTTGACCCTGAGCTCAAAAATCAAAATAAAACTTTACCCCACTGCTAAGCCATCAAATTGCTGTGTAGTAGGAAAAGTCAAGGTATTGAGCTTTCAGTTCTGACAAAAAAATTCACAAAATGGATGATGGGTAAGTCCGTGGTAGAAAATAAAGTCCACTATTGACACTACTAGTTCTATAGCACTTGATAGGTCAAATATTTTCCACAAAGTACCTGCAAATGAATAATACAGTGAATAACCATAGGCTTTAAACATCTAACAGTTTCACAAGTTTTGTAAATTTGTCCAATTAAAGCTTTTTATGCTCCACACATATTTTTACTACCATCAGTTGTCAACACATCTTAGCAGATTCCACTTCAGTTGTTCTGTAGTTCTTTCCCAACCTTTTTGAAATATTCTCACCTGTACTTGTTCCATAAACTATTCCACTATTCCACAAATTGTTCCACTATTCCACTAGTTCCACTAGACTCTTCATAGAGTCTAATTCTTTAGTCACTTCAGACTGGGCATTTTCTCCTCAAAGAAATGATAACACCTGAATAACATCAGTAATATGTGTGGACCCATTAAGAGCCAGTGAAAACCACTCAAAATAATCTGCTTTGTTTTTTTAATTGACTGTTAATGTGGTTCCCAATGTTATTAGCTTTTCAAGCAATAGTCCTTGCCAAAAGAGTAGTTAAGTTTATTTTCTCTGGACACATTTCTTCAGATGTTGCTGTTAAACAGGATTTAATGAACTCACCATTGGTAAATTGTTTTCCTTGCTTGGCTAACAAATGAGCAACTTGGAAACTTACTCATTTTCATGTTTTTTAATTTTATATTTTAAATTTTCTAAATTTTTGACCATTGTTTTTCTGTGAGTTGGGAATATTGTGATGAGTATTTAGTTTGGTGATGATATATATTGTATTCTTTTAGCACAGCTATAGTGTCATTTCATAATAATCACAATCCTTTGTCATCTAAATTTGATAACAAAATAATCCACATGCCATTGTACCTTAAAAGTGCAACATTCAAAGTCTACCTTTCTCTTCTTTTCTTGATTTGTCATAATGGTATACACTGGTAATAAGCACATAAATTGTAATGATCTAGCAATACACACATCACTCAAAACACTTTCACATTAAAACAATGTCACTGTGATTTGTTGTGCACCAAGAAGCAGTATGAAGCTGAGACTCAGTTCTTTTTTTGCAGCATGAAAGCAGCTATAGACATCAGGTAAATTAATGAATGTGGCTGTATTCCAATAAAACTTTATTAATAGACACTGAAATTTAAATTTCATATGATTTTATGTGTCAAGAAATATAATTTTTGGTTTACTTTTTCTCAATTATTTAAAAATATAAAAATCATCCTTAGCTTGCAAGCCATACAGAAACAGGTGGTGGGCTGGATTTGGCTCACAGGCTGAAGTTTGCCAGCCCCTGCTTTAGACCATGGTGAGTAGGTTGCACTTCACGTCAGTTCAGAAGGCCTGTTTACTGTGTGTATAAGAACGTTTTCCCAAAAAGCCAGTGCAGGCCCTGAAAGCATTAACCAAGCAGGTAGGCTAACATGATGCATCTCCTTGCAGGATGGTACCCGAGTCGCAGGGAAATGCGGTGGTTACTGTGGGAAATGCACTCCATCCTCTGGTACTGGCCTGGAGGTGCGAGTTTTATAGCTAAGGTAAGTAGTCCTATGTCTGTCTGTCTGTGTATTTGTCTTTTATTTTTTTCTGTAGCCTATATGAGCAAATGTGGGAGGATCAGGCAGGGTTACAGTTAAGCATCTTGAAGCTGACCCAATACAGTTCTACCTTTTTATCTCCTGCTCCTCTGTCCTCACGTGACTGAAGCCATCAGTTCTCTGCCATTAGACATGGCTTCCCCTCTACAGAGCTGGCCTATTTATTTATTTGCTTTTAGATTTTAGATTCAGGAGGTACATGTGCAAGTTTGTTACACTGATATAGTGTGTTGAGATGTAGGCTTCGTTTGAACCCATCACCCAAATAGTGAAAGTAGTATCCAATAGATAGGTTTCCCTTCCCTTCCTCCTCCCTTTTGGAGTCGCCAGTGTCCATTATTTCAATCTTTATGTCCATGTGTACCCAGTGTTCCACTCCCACTTATAAGCAAGAACATATGGTATTTGATTTTTTGTTTCTGTGTTAATTCACTTAGGAAAATGGCCTTCAGCTGCATCCATATTGCTGCAAAGGACATGATTTCATTATTTTTTTATGGCTGCATAGTATTTCATCATGTATACAGACCACATTTTTAAAATCCAGTCCACCATTAATGGGTACCTAGGTTGATTCCACTTTTGCTATTGTGAATAGTGCTGCAATAAACATGTGAGTGCAGGTGTCTTTTTGGTTGAATGATTTATTTTCTTTTTGATATATACCCAGTAATGGATTGCTGGGTCAAATGGTAGTTCTATTTTTAGTTCTTTAAGAACTCTCCAAATTGCTTTTCACAAAGGTTGAACTAATTTACAGTCCCACCAACAGTGTATTCCATTTTTCTCTGCAATCTCACCAATATCTGTTATCTTTTTACTTTTTAAGAATAGCCATTCTGATTGGCATGAGATGTTATCTCAGTGTGGTTTTGACTTGCATTTCTGTGATGATAAGTGATGTTCAGCATTTTTTCTTATATTTGTTGGCTGCTTGTGTGTCTTCTTTTGAGAAGTGTCTGTCCATGTCCTTTGCCCACTTTTTAATAGGGTTATTTGTTTTTTTCTTGTTGATTTGCTTAAGTTCATTATAGGTTCTGGATATTATTCCTTTATCAAATGTATAGGTTAAAAATGTTTTCTCCTATTCTGTAGATTGTCCATTTATTCTGTTGATAGTTTCTTTTGATGTGCAGAAGCTCTTTAATTTAGTTAGGTCTCCATTATCAATTTTCATTTTGTTGCATTTGCTTTTGAGGACTTAGTCATAATTTGTTTGCCTAGGCCAATGTTCAGAAGAGTATTTCCTGGGTTTTCTTCTAGAATTTTTATGTTTTGAAGTCTTACATTTAAGTCTTTAATGTATCCTGAGTTATTTTTTGTATATGGTAAGAGGTAAGAGTTCAAATTCATTCTTCTGTATATGGCTAGCCAGTTTTTCCAGCACCGTTTATTATAGGGTGTGCTTTCCCCATTGTTTATTTTTGTTGATTGTGTTGAAGTCCAGTTGGTTATAGATGTATAGCTTTATTTCTGGGTTCCTTATTCTGTTCCATTAATTTATATGTCTATTTTAGTACCAGTACCATGCTGTTTTGGTTACCTTTAGTTTGCTGCCTTAGAGTAGAGTTTGAAGTCCAGTAATATGATACCTCTGGCTTCATTCTTTTTTTTTTTTTTTTTGAATTAAAAAGAACTTCTTTTTTTTATTATTATTATACTTTAAGTTTTAGGGTACATGTGCACATTGTGCAGGTTAGTTACATATGTATACATGTGCCATGCTGGTGTGCTGCACCTACTAACTCGTCATCTAGCATTAGGTATATCTCCCAATGCTATCCCTCCCCCCTCCCTCTCCCCACCACAGTCCCCAGAGTGTGATATTCCCCTTCCTGTGTCCATGTGATCTCATTGTTCAATTCCCACCTATGAGTGAGAATATGCGGTGTTTGGTTTTTTGTTCTTGCGATAGTTTACTGAGAATGATGGTTTCCAATTTCATCCATGTCCCTACAAAGGACATGAACTCATAATTTTTTATGGCTGCATAGTATTCCATGGTGTATATGTGCCACATTTTCTTAATCCAGTCTATCATTGTTGGACATTTGGGTTGGTTCCAAGTCTTTGCTATTGTGAATAATGCCGCAATAAACATACGTGTGCATGTGTCTTTATAGCAGCATGATTTATAGTCATTTGGGTATACACCCAGTAATGGGATGGCCGGGTCAAATGGTATTTCTAGTTCTAGATCCCTGAGGAATCGCCACACTGACTTCCACAATGGTTGAACTAGTTTACAGTCCCACCAACAGTGTAAAAGTGTTCCTATTTCTCCACATCCTCTCCAGCACCTGTTGTTTCCTGACTTTTTAATGATTGCCATTCTAACTGGTGTGAGATGATATCTCATAGTGGTTTTGATTTGCATTTCTCTGATGGCCAGTGATGATGAGCATTTTTTCATGTGTTTTTTGGCTGCATAAATGTCTTCTTTTGAGAAGTGTCTGTTCATGTCCTTCGCCCACTTTTTGATGGGGTTGTTTGTTTTTTTCTTGTAAATTTGTTTGAGTTCATTGTAGATTCTGGATATTAGCCCTTTGTCAGATGAGTAGGTTGCAAAAATTTTCTCCCATGTTGTAGGTTGCCTGTTCACTCTGATGGTAGTTTCTTTTGCTGTGCAGAAGCTCTTTAGTTTAATTAGATCCCATTTGTCAATTTTGGCTTTTGTTGCCATTGCTTTTGGTGTTTTGGACATGAAGTCCTTGCCCACGCCTATGTCCTGAATGGTAATGCCTAGGTTTTCTTCTAGGGTTTTTATGGTTTTAGGTCTAACGTTTAAATCTTTAATCCATCTTGAATTGATTTTTGTATAAGGTGTAAGGAAGGGATCCAGTTTCAGCTTTCTACATATGGCTAGCCAGTTTTCCCAGCACCATTTATTAAATAGGGAATCCTTTCCCCATTGCTTGTTTTTCTCAGATTTGTCAAAGATCAGATAGTTGTAGGTAAGCAGCATTATTTCTGAGGGCTCTGTTCTGTTCCATTGATCTATATCTCTGTTTTGGTACCAGTACCATGCTGTTTTGGTTACTGTAGCCTTGTAGTATAGTTTGAAGTCAGGTAGTGTGATGCCTCCAGCTTTGTTCTTTTGGCTTAGGATTGACTTGGCGATGCGGGCTCTTTTTTGGTTCCATATGAACTTTAAAGTAGTTTTTTCCAATTCTGTGAAGAAAGTCATTGGTAGCTTGATGGGGATGGCATTGAATCTGTAAATTACCTTGGGCAGTATGGCCATTTTCACGATATTGATTCTTCCTACCCATGAGCATGGAATGTTCTTCCATTTGTTTGTATCCTCTTTTATTTCCTTGAGCAGTGGTTTGTAGTTCTCCTTGAAGAGGTCCTTCACATCCCTTGTAAGTTGGATTCCTAGGTATTTTATTCTCTTTGAAGCAATTGTGAATGGGAGTTCACTCATGATTTGGCTCTCTGTTTGTCTGTTGTTGGTGCCTCGACACATACACTCTCCCAAGACTAAACCAGGAAGAAGTTGAATCTCTGAATAGACCAATAACAGGAGCTGAAATTGTGGCAATAATCAATAGTTTACCAACCAAAAAGAGTCCAGGACCAGATGGATTCACAGCCGAATTCTACCAGAGGTACAAGGAGGAACTGGTACCATTCCTTCTGAAACTATTCCAATCAATAGAAAAAGAGGGAATCCTCCCTAACTCATTTTATGAGGCCAGCATCATTCTGATACCAAAGCCGGGCAGAGACACAACAAAAAAAGAGAATTTTAGACCAATATCCTTGATGAACATTGATGCAAAAATCCTCAATAAAATACTGGCAAACCGAATCCAGCAGCACATCAAAAAGCTTATCCACCATGATCAAGTGGGCTTCATCCCTGGGATGCAAGGCTGGTTCAATATACGCAAATCAATAAATGTAATCCAGCATATAAACAGAGCCAAAGACAAAAACCACATGATTATCTCAATAGATGGAGAAAAAGCCTTTGACAAAATTCAACAACCCTTCATGCTAAAAACTCTCAATAAATTAGGTATTGATGGGACGTATTTCAAAATAATAAGAGCTATCTATGACAAACCCACAGCCAATATCATACTGAATGGGCAAAAACTGGAAGCATTCCCTTTGAAAACTGGCACAAGACAGGGATGCCCTCTCTCACCGCTCCTTTTCAACATAGTGTTGGAAGTTCTGGCCAGGGCAATCAGGCAGGAGAAGGAAATAAAGGGTATTCAATTAGGAAAAGAGGAAGTCAAATTGTCCCTGTTTGCAGATGACATGATTGTTTATCTAGAAAACCCCATCGTCTCAGCCCAAAATCTCCTCAAGCTGATAAGCAACTTCAGCAAAGTCTCAGGATACAAAATCAATGTACAAAAATCACAGGCTTCGTTCTTTTTGCTTAGGATTGCTTTCGCTTTTAGGCTCTGCTTTGGTTCCATATCAATTTTAGAATAGTTCTTCTTCTAACACTGTAAAGAATAACATTGGTAATTTGATGGGAATTTTGTTGAATCTGTGTATTTCTTTGGGCAGTATGGACATTTTAATGCTATTGATTCTTCCAATAGATGAGCATGGAACGTTTTTCTATTTGTGTCATCTATGATTTCCTTAAGCAATGTTTATAATTCTCCTTGTAGAGCTCTTTTACCTGCTTGGTTAGATGTATTCCTAGGTATTTTATTCTTTTTGTGGTGACTGTAAATTGGATTGCATTCTTGATTTGGTTCTCAGCTTGAATGTTATTTGTGTATAGAAATGCTTCTGATTTTTGTACATTTATTTTGCACCCTGAAAATTTACTGAAGTCATTTTTCAGGTCTAGGAATCTTTTGGTGGAATATTTAGGGTTTTCTTTGTATAGAATCATATTGTCAGTGAAGGAAGATAATTTGACTTCCTCTTTTCCTCTTTTGATGTCTTTTCTTTCTTTCTCTTGCCCGATTGCTCTGGCTAAGATTTCCAATACTATGTTGAATAGGAGTGGTGAGAGTACACATTCTTGTCTTGTTCCAATTCTTAGGAGGAATGCTTCCAACTTTTGCCTGTTAAGTATGATATTGGCTGTGGGTTTGTTAGAGATGGCTTTTATTTTGAGGTGTGTTCTTTTGATGTCTTATGCCTTGTAGGTTTTTATCATGAAGGGATGTTGGATTTTATCTAATGCTTTTTCTGCATCTATTGATATGGTCATATTGTTTTTGTTTTTAATTGTTTGTGTGGTGAATCACATTTATTGATTTGCATATGTTGAATGATCCTTGCCTGCCAAGAATGAAGTCCACTCGATCATGGTAGATTATCTTTTTGGTATGTTGCTGGATTCAGTTTGCTAGTATTTTGTTGAGGATTTTCATGTCAGTGTTCGTCAGGGATATTAGTCTGTAGTTTTCTTTTTTTCTTGTGTCTTTGCCAGGTATTGGTATCAGGATGATAGAGGTTTCATAGAATGAGTTAGGAAGGAATATCTCTTCTTCGATTTTTACAAAATTGTTTCAATAGGATTGGTACCAGCTCTTTGCAGAGCTTATTTAAAAGCCTGTTTATTGGGCTGCATCTCTAGGGGTCCTGCTTCATTAGGTCTCTGGTGGATTCAGGGATCTGTAATTTTAATACAGAGAATTCTAATGCAAGTGAATCACAGCTCATCCTTTGAGAAATACATCCCAAGAATGTAATAGTAAAACCACAGTGGCATTTGTTGAGCAATATTTCATTGAATCCTCACAACAAAACTGTGTGGAGGAGCTGCTATTTTACATATGAGGAAGCTGAGGCCCACAACAATTAAGTAACTTGCTTAAGATCATGATGAAGCTGGGCACGGTGGCTCATGCCTGTAATTCCAGCATTTTGGGAAGCTGTGGCAGGCAGATCACTTGAGGTCAGGAGTTTGAGACTAGTCTGGCCAACATGGTGAAACCCCATCTCTACTATAAATTCAAAATTTAGCTGGGTGTGTTGGCACATGCCTGTAGTCCTAGCTACTTGGGAGCCTGAGGCAGGAGAATCGCTTTAACCTGGGAGACAGAGGTTGCAGTCAGCCAAGACCACGCCACGCCACTGCACTCCAGCCTGGGTGACAGAGTAAGCCTCGGTCTCAAAAAAAAAAAAAAAAAAGAAAAGGTAATGATAAATTCCCTCGGCAGAACTCAGAGTGTCCCACACTAAAGCCAGTGCTCTTAATCACTCCACTGTGCCACACCCCTGTTACTCATAGTGTGGTCCAAGAATCAGCTCGATCAGCTTTACCTAGGAACTTGTTAGAAATGCACAATGTCAGGCCTCACCCTATACCTGTGAAATCAGAATCTGCATTTTAACAAAGTCCACAGGAGTCATGCATGTTAAAGTTCGGCAATCCCTGACCTGAGTACATTATGCCAGAAAGTGATTCTTCTGCTGAGTAAAAGACGGAACTGGTCAGTCTTTTTATCATCCCCATGTCTTCAGCTGCAAGGAATGAGCTCAACCAATTCATGTGACCCTCCTGCATCTTCCCTCAAGCTTCCAGTAGCCCATTACCGTGTAAGGCTCTTGAAGATCCTGATACAAGAGTGCCTATTTGACATTTAGGATTATTTCTGTTACAAGGAGCTAAGGAAATGAAGGAAATTTGTTATCTTAAGTAACTGAGATATCCAAGAAGTATTCTAGCTTCAGGCATGGCTAGATCCAGAAGTTCAGTCATCAGTACTCTCTTTCTTCATCAATCAGCAATGATTGCCTCTTAAATGGATTCATTCTCAGGCAGATCATTGCCCCCCACACCATGGTCCTGGGCAGCTCTAGGATTACATCATTCTTCCAACTTATGATTCAAGTAAACACTCATCCCCTAGCATGCATTCTGCAAAATAACTCTGTTTAGCTCTGGTTAGGTCGCATGGTCACTTTTGAACAAATCACAACATCCAAGGATCTGAGATCATGTACCCACCTAGAGTCAGGTGATTGACAGCTTCAGTTGGAAGAGGGATGGTTCCCAAAGGACAAGAAGGCATTTTATTATCAGAAAGGGGGAGATGGGATGGAGGCATGGAAAAATCAGCAGGTATCCACTAGAGATCACCATTATATATGTACTTTATATATTTTGTATCTAAGAAGATAAATTTTATATAGCACATATATACAATATTTACGTATATAAACATATATTTATAGAAAAAAGACTAGAAGGAAATACCAAAATACCAATATATGAAGAGCAGTTATCTCAGGTGGGGGGATTTCAGGCTAGTGGGTTTTTAAATTTTATTGTTTATTACTTCCCTGAAACCTCCAAGTTTCTTACAGCAAAGAAACATTACTTTTAAAATCTAGGGCCAGCATGGTGGTTCATGCCTATAATCCCAGCACTTTAGGAGGCTGAGGCAGGAGGATTACTTGAGTCCAGGATTTTGAGACCAGCTGGGCAACATAGTGACACTCCCATTTCTGCAAAAAAAAAAAAAAAAAAAAAAATTTTAATTAGCTGGGCATGATGGTTTGCACCTGTAGACCCAGCTACTTGGGAGGCTGAGATGGGAGGATTGCTTGCCCAGGAGGTCAAGGCTGAAGCAAGCCATGATCATGCCATTGCACTCCAGCCTCGGTGACAGAGTGAGACTGTGACTCAGAAAAAATAAAAATAAAATCTAGAGAAAATAATAAGTGTTAATTTTAAATTCTATATGTAAAAATTTATCAGTTGCCTATTCTTAACTTGCAGTATTTGAGGCAGAAGGTTTATATTTTCTGGTTTGTTTATTTCAGGTGCTTTGAAGAGGAAGCCATTATGGATGGATGAAGGATAGTAATGCAATACCTCCACCTTAATTTGGGTGCATGTGTATGTGTGTGTGTGTTTGTGTGTGACTTGTATGCTTGTGTGTGTAAATGTGTGTACATATACATATATACATATATACACATACATATATACAGATATATGTATGTATATATGTAGACTATCCTAATGATGTAAAGTTTAATATTTATGTTTGAAATTATTTATTGTGATGTAATATTTTTGTACGTAAAATGATTCTATTATGACTGCCTTTGCATGTAGTAATATGACAAAGTGATCCTTCATTATCACGGTACACTATTGTTTACTTTTCATCTGTAAATGTTTTATTGTTACTTTTTTAAAATGAATTTTTTTAAAACAATCTAGCCATCATCAAGGTGCTATAAGAGTTGTATAAAAGATATTTTTGGCATTTCTAGGCAAGTATCAGCCAATAAGTATGTTAGTGATATCACAGATTGTACCAACTATTAACTATGTTAAATAAGTATTCAGTTTCATGTGATCTCTGGGAAAAAAATATGCTGCCTTGGTGCTAATATTGTATGTATTTAAATGATCATCCGACTCAGAAATATAAACACTTTTAATGAAAGGGAGGAACAGAAGGACAATTTCCAGTGCACAGAATCACTTGGATGAAATAAGACCAGCTCTTTACCCTTATTTTTGGATATGCCTTTTTTGGAAGAGACTTAGACTTTATCCTTATTGTTGTTAGTGTTGTTAATATTCGTTGCTTCAGCCCACGGTGCCTTGGTCTCTCCACAATCAAATGGAGGATCCCCCAAGCAGCTTCATTACAGAGTGATATTGGGAAAGTGAGATCCTCTCACCATTTTGCCAAGATACTCTAAAATGACATCCAAGTTTACCAGTAGAAAGACACAGGATGCACAGAATGGGCGTGACCTTCAACTCACGAGCACACCTGGAGAAATTCAGAACCAGGTTCTGAATCATCACAATTGCCTTTTGCATGAAAACATCGGCTGGTGATGTGACTTCTCTTCAGGCCATGAGCCTAACACCCTGCCGGTTTTCATGCCCGCTGCAGTAATGGACGTTTGTGTGAAGAAATGAACTGTGGAGTACAAAATGCTTTGAGTCTTTCCGATTGCTCATTAATTCACTTTTTTGTTACTTCTTTCCAAAATGGAAGTGCTGAAGCCATGGTCTTTCTGCCCCTCCAAGCTGATGAAGGGAAGCCTTTGCCAATGGCCCATGGAAGACACTTGGTTTGAGAAACCCTGCCCACTTCCAAAGACCAAAGAGATTAGGAAAAGCCTGGCAGTATTCTCCAACTCCAAACAAGCTCTAGAGTGCTCCAGGAAAAGTTATATTCAGTATATGAATAAGTGTTATTCTCCATTATTAATGTGTTCTGAAAATATATTATGAATAAATACATCACCACACCCAAACCATTTGTGTTTCACATAGTTTCTGGACTCTTGAGTCAAGTTGGAGTAAAAATGTCTCTAGTTTCCAGATGGAGAAGAAGTGAAGATTTTATTTATTTCATTTATTACAATTGCCATTCTAGAGACAGATGGGGATGGGGCTTGTCCATAAGATCTGTCTTTTCATCATGCAAGTCAATTAAAGTGGTTCTTCTGGAAACTGGGAACTTACCCCTCTTGGGAAACAAATGAGCAAAAAAACAAAATATTTAGGTGGGCTTTGGGTGCTTAATTGTTCATTTTGTGCGTAGTTCTTACCCTGTATGGTGTCCAGGGAAAAAGAGCTTTTTAAACATGTCTACTAGAAGCAAATGATCATCGAACAGCCACCATATGCCAGGCCTTTCACTTTTATTGTTTCACTTCATCCTCACAACCACAAAATACACTAGGTAATAGACTAACCTTCATTTGATGGTAAGGAGACAGAGTCTTAGAGTTACAAACAGGCTAAAGTTCACACTCAGTGAGTAAGTAGTCGTCTCCCAAAGAACTCTGGCTCTGATTGGGTCACATGACCACTTCTGGATCAATCACAATATCAAGGGGCCTGGGATCCTGTGCCAGCCTAGAGTCAGGTGATCAACAGCTTCAAGTGAAAAAGAGATGGTTCAAAGAAGAGAAAAGGGGAGATAGGATGGAGATACGAAAAAAGCAGGCATCCACTCAATTTCCCATTGTGTGTGTGTGTGTGTGTGTGAACACATGCATGTGCCTGTGTACAATCTCCAAATCGCAGAGCTTACACCAAAGTCCTACCCCTTGCCATCACTCAGCATCATTTGAGGCCTCAGTTCTCTTCCTTTCTCTGGTATTTACTAACTGTATGATCTTGAGCCTTAGTTTTTTCATGTGTAAAATGAGGCTATTGATAGTCCTCCCACTTACCTTCCAGGATAGTGTTTTCTCATATCCCTTTTAGCCCTGCATCAGTGCTAGCAAAATAGCTGCCCTCAATATGTGCATCAGCAAGCTTAAGCTGACAGCAGTGAAGGCATGGGCTCCCTAATCAGTTAGGAATTGTGTTCAGCAGCTAATTAGAGATCTGACTGCAAGGGCTTACATATTTAAAAGTGTATTTCAGGTCGGGCACGGTGGCTCACGCTTGTAATTCCAGCACTTTGGGAGGCCGAGGCGGGCGGATCACGAGGTCAGGAGATCGTGACCATCCTGGCTAACACGATGAAACCCCGTCTCTACTAAAAATACAAAAAAATTAGCCGGGCGTGGTGACGGGCGCCTGTAGTCCCAGCTACTCGGGAGGCTGAGGCGGGAGAATGGCGTAAACCCCGGAGGCAGAGCTTGCAGTGAGCCGACATTGCGCCGCTGCACTCCAGCCTGGGTGACAGAGCGAGACTCCGTCTCAAAAAAACAAACAAACAAAAAAAAAGTGTATTTCATTGTTATGTAAAAGTATATTTCATTGTTATGTAGGAGGTAGGCAATCCAGAACTAGCATGGCAGCTCCACGACTTCATCAGGGACAGAGTTCATTTCTCTTTCTCCTTCTCTCTTCATTCTTCTGTATTTCAGTATGGCTGCTAGAGCTCCAGCAATCACTCCCAAATTTCCAGGTGACTGGAAAAAAAAATAATAATAGGAGTAGGGAAAAGAGTAGAAGGTGGCATATTTTCAGTTCTCTATTGTTCTTTTAAAGAGGTTTTTCAGAAACCTTACCTAACAAATTTTACTTATATCTCCTTAGCCAGAATTTAGTCATGTGGCTGTAGGAGTAGTGGGGAAATGGGGTTGTTTCACACAGTACCTTGCCATAGAAAATAAAATGAGTCATCTGTTCCTAGGAAAGAAAGCAAAATGAATTTGAAAGAGGCAATTACCAGTCTCTGCAATAGATCAAATACAGAGATTGAAGAGAGAAAGTTTTGGAAGCATTTATAGAGTCAGTAAGAGATAAATGAGACCTGGAGTGGTGATCATTGTAATGGTACGGAAAAAAACAACTATAGAGAGATACAGGTGGTAAAATTAATAGGAGCTGACAACTGATAGATTTGGGATGGGCTGTGGGAGTGAAGGAAACAGTAAGAGTTCAAAGATGAGACTTTATTTTCGTTGTAAACACAACCAGGGTGACAAAAAGATGAATGGGTGGGTGGATAGACAGATGTACAGTCTATGAGAGTCCAGTAATCATTTATATTTGTGTAGCACGGCACAAATTAAATATTGTCTTTGCATTGTATTTATTTAACCAAGTAATATTCATTGCATATCAACTAATTCTGAGGCACTCATCTAAGGCCTGGGTGCAGCAGTTTCAGTTAAGGTCAAGGCTAACAGACAGCATGAGTTTGCTCAGGCTGCCCTAGCCGAATACCACATACTGGGTGGTATCAATAACAGAAATTTATTCTCTCACAATTCTGGAGGCTAGAAGGCTGAGATCAAGGTGCTGTCAGGGTTGGTTTCTGGGGAGGCCTTTCTTTCTGGCTTATAAACAGGCCTCTTTTCACTGTATCCTCACATTGCCCCTCCTCTGTGTGTATGTGCAGAGAAAAAGAGACAGAGATTTCTGGTGTCTCTTCCTCCTCTTAACAAGGTCACCATTTCTATCAGATTAGAGCCCTGCCCTTCTGACCTCGCTTAAACTTCACTACCTTCTTATAGGCATCTCCAAATACAGTCACATTAGGGTTAGGGCTTCAGTATAGGAATTTGGAGGTAAGGACTGGGGACAAAATTCAGTCCATAACACAGGCTGTAACAAAGAGACTCCAAAATAAGGTAGACTTTTATTTCTCTTACTTGATGTCCAGAGGTAGCAGGCACTCTGGGACTGGTAAGTGATTCTGCTCCATAACATCAGAGGACTAAGATCCTTCTGTTTTGTATCTTGGCCGTTCTCAAAGCCATTGTCCACTAAGTTTTAACGTATTAAAGATGAGGGAATCAAAGGGTAAGAGAGTCAGCTCTCAAACCCGGGGTCTTAACAGCTCAGTGTAGGTGTGATTCAAAGCAGCTGTGTCCAGGACATTAAAGAAGTTAAAGCGCAGTGCCAAGACTAGAGCCAACACCTCCTCATTCTTGCCACACTGCCTTTTCACACCAGCAAGCTACCTCACAGAAAGAAGAGAAAATTTATAACCTTGCCAGATATTTAAAATGGGTCAGCAGGGCTGCGTTCCCTCTGGAGGCTCTAGGTGGAGAATCTGTTTTCTTGCCCTTCCCAGCTTCTAAAGTCTGCCTGCATTCTTTGACTAATGACCCCTTCTTCTATCTGCAAAGCCAGCAGTATAGTATCTTCAAATCTCCCTCTCTCTCTGACCTCTGTTTCCATCATCATGTCACCTTTTTCTGGCTTTTACTCATTTGTCTTTCTCTTGTAAGGACCCTTGTGATTCCACTGGGCCTGCTGGGTACCCCAGGATCATCTTCCCATCTCAACATCCTTAACTTAATCACATCTGCAAAGTCTCCTTTGCCATGTAAGGTAATATAAAGGCATGTATACAGGTTTTGGAGATTAGGACATGGATATCCTCAGGAGGCCATTATTCTGTCTACTCCCCCTTCTGCAAACATTTAAGGACCAGATGCTGGTCTGTCCAAATCCCCAACAAGCCACACTGGACTTTACGTCAGTGACCCTTAACTTCAAGCGAGGGATGTTCCCATAGCCCACATTCCTGGATTCATGTTCCATGTATTGCCTAATTTTTCTGACTACATTCCAAAGTCTGCAGCCATTTTATTGCTTGATTGATTTTGTATGTGGCTGTTATATACAAATCTCTTTCTGCTTTGATCCAAAGACTTTTGAACTTGACAAGAATTCTGCAGTCTTACACATACTTCCTAGGACATAGAACTCTTATAGTGCTAGGTGTTGGTACACTGAATTCTGGATGTCTCTCATGACTTTGTCAAGGCTCATGAGACCTCTCTTATGACAGACTTTTAGTAAGTGAGCCATTATTAGGTACAGAAACTTCCATGGGCATACTTGGTAGCAGTGCTGTCTTCATCTTTCTTAGTGAGCCAGGATATTTCTTCAGTGCTTATTGCTCAGCTTCACAATTCCACAGAATGGATGCACCTCTGAGAGCCTTCTGAGCCCCAGCATGACCAGGGCAAAAGCAGGAGACTTAGTGGGATCCCAGGTGGATCCTGGACACACCCCAGCCTTACTCAATCAGTCTCTCTAGAGGTGGGACCTGAGAATCCACGTTTTTAACAGGCTCTCCAAGAGACCTTTATGCACACTAGAGAGACTCACCTTTACAGTGTCCTTGCCACACAGCAGTGGAGTCTCTAGGCAGTGGCAATGTCCCTCATCCCATTGCTTTAGCACTACATTTTTTTGCATGCTGGACGTGCGGTCAGGACCTACAGGCTCTAGAACAGGACACAGTGGCTTACTTGGGTCCCCCTACTCCCTAGTTGTATAACTTTGGACAAGATCCCTACACTCCCTGGACTTACCTTCCTCATCAGTGAGATGGAACATATTGGCACTGGCACCCGCATCATATGGTTGCTGTGAAGCTCATTGTGTTGATTAAAACATTCAGAACACTGGCTGGTATATAGTAAGTACTCAATATCTCTTAGCTATTTGAAGTTTATGTAATACATACATGCTACATATAATCTGTGTTTTAGTTTGGGAAAGGTTATTATGGAGAAGGTGTTGGCCCAACTTTCATCTCAACTCCATGACCAAGTGTTGAGAAAACTGGATTTTCCTGTTTATATCCTTCTCAGGTTCCATTTGCTGGCACAATACTGCAGTTCTTTCTGTTTCCTTTCCCTGAATGCAGATGCATGCTGTTCAACAGAAGATATCAAGACTAAAAGGGGCCTAAAAAGGCATATAGATAGATCAGCAACTACAGAAATAATAACTATATCATAAGAAGAATATTAACTCATTTATTGACCATGCCTTAGTCTGTTCAGGCTACTATAACAAGATAGGGTGGCTTATAAACAATAGGAATTGGCCAGGTGCTGTGGCTCATGCCTGTAACCCCAGCACTTTGAGAGGCCGAGATGGGTGGATCACAAGGTCAAGAGTTCAAGACCAGCCTGACCAACTGGGTGAAACCCTGTCTCTACTAAAAATACAAAAATCATCCGGGTGTGGTGGCAGGCACCTGTAATCCCAGCTACTCAGGAGGCTGAGGCAGGAGAATCACTTGAACCCAGGAGGCAGAGGTTGCAGTGGGCCGAGATCGTGCTGCTGCACTCCAGCCTGGGCTCCGTCTCCAAAAAAAAAAAAAAAAAATCACAAAATAGGAGTTTATTTCTCACAGCTCTGGAGGCTGGAAAGTCCAAGATCAATGTGTCAGCAAACTCAATGTCAGGTGAGTGCCCGCTCTCTCATAGACAGCTGTCTTCTCATTCTGACCTCACACGGCAGGAATGAGGTCTCTTTCAAGCATCATTCATAAGGTCATTAATCCCATTCATGAGGGCTCTAGCCCTATGACTTAATCACCTTCCAAAAACCCCATCTTCTAATCTCATCACCTCAGGGAGTAAGTATTTCAACATACAAATTCTGGGGGAACATGAACATTTAGACCATAGAAGACCACTTACTATGTGTAATGGTTAATTTTATGTGTCAACTTGAATAGGCCATAGTATCTAGTTTTGGGTCAAACACCAGTCTAGATGTTGCTGTGAAGGCATTTTTTAGATGTGATTAACATTTGAATCAGTACTCTTTGAGGAAAACATATTAACCCTCCATCATGTCGGTGGGCCTCGTCCTGTCAAATGAAGGTCTTAAGAGAAAAAGATAGATGTCCCCAAAGAAAGGAGTTCTGTCTTCAGACTGCTTTTAGACTCTAGCTGAAATGCCAGTTCTTCCCTGGGGTGCCAGCCTGCTCATCTGCCATGCAGATTTTGGACTTGTCAGCCCCCACAGTCATATGAACCAATTCTTTAAAGTATCTCTTTTTCTCTCTCTCTCTCCATAGGTATAATAGATAGACAGATAGAGATATAGATAGATTAGATAGATAGATACATAGATATAGATAGATAGATAGATAGATAGATAGATAGATAGATAGATAGATGATAGATAGATCGACCTAGAGATAGATCTATCTCCATTTCTATCTATTCTGTCGGTTCTGTTTCTCTGGAGAACCCTGACCTAGACCAATGCAGTACGTGACAGGCCAGAACTGATCCTCTGCACAACTCTGGAGGGCACCACTCACCCTGAGCTGAAACATGCCAGGAGCTTTGTAAATGCTTTGCACATGGCCTCTCGTGGAACCCTCATGATAGCTCTTTGAGGGAGCTGCTATTTTTATTCCCATTTTAAAGATGAGGGAATCAAAGGGTAAGAGAGTCAGCTCTCAAACCCAGGGTCTTAACAGCTCAGTGTAGGTGTGATTCAAAGCAGCTGTGTCCAGGACATTAAAGAAGTTAAAGCGCAGTGCCAAGACTAGAGCCAACACCTCCTCATTCTTGCCACACTGCCTTTTCACACCAGCAAGCTACCTCACAGAAAGAAGAGAAAATTTATAACCTTGCTTCACAAGAGCAAGCGGAGAAAGAAAGAAAATTAGTCCCGACTGGAACGTTTCCGGTGAGTGCTCAACTATGTTTCGTATTAGCTGCCACTGGTTAAGAGCCATAGGCCCCTGAGAACTCGAGATAAAGCAATTTTCCAGTTAGTGACTTCGACTTGCCTCCTATTCTCTTGCTCTTTGTATCTCAACTTTCAATATGACTTGAAGGCACATAGAAATGCCTGCCTGGGTGTCCTTCTGGGCTTTCTGCAGGAGCTCTTTTTTTTTTTTTTTAATTATTACACTTTAAGTTCTAAGGTACATGTGCACAATGTGCAGGTTTTTTACATATGTATACATGTGCCATGTTGGTGTGCTGCACCCATTAACTCGTCATTTACATTAGGTATTTCTCCTAATGCTATCCCTCCCCCATCCCCTTGCCCCATGACAGGCCCCGGTGGGTGATGTTCCCCTTCCTGTGTCCAAGTGTTCTCATTGTTCATTTCCCACCTATGAGTGAGAACATGTGGTGTTTGGTTTTTTGTCCTTGCGATAGTTTGCTGAGAATGGTGCAGGAGCTTTTCAACAAGGAAAGGTCAGGCAAGAAGTGCTGGGCTTATTTGCATCCCCTCAGTCTTGAGACTGAAATGAAAACTCTTTGTCCAAGGAAAGACCCTAGCTCTTCTCTCAGTGGTTGTCTGAGGCAGAGAGACCTGCAGCTTTTAAGAAGCCCTAAGTTGTCTTTCTGAAGTGAGGTTTGTTTTCTATCTCCCCACCAGGTATTAGTCCACTTAGGAAATACTGTTAAAAGCAATTGCTTGACCAGTTCGGGCTAACCCAGGGGTTGCCAAATCCATGCTTCTTGCGCAATTTACAAAATATTTTCTTTGTAGTTGTCCTTGAAGCCCAAGAGAAACTAATGGCTTTAACTACCAGCCTACATGTTTCAAAGTGATTTCCACATCAGGAAGCCATTGTTGGCTTCCCCAAACACTTAACTGGTATAGGATGTGAACAATTCTGAAAGGCCACGCTTCTTGTTCCAGCCCCAATTCATCGCTCAGATAAGAGCCGGTTTTCAGCAACGATTTCCATTTCTGCCTCCTTGTGTTTGCTAAATCATGTATGGCTCCATTTTTCTATGGAATAAAAGACTTCTTTGGTCATGAAAAAGCATTATAATTACCCCTGGCACCCAAGAAATGGAGTTGGCTTTGCAGTCACAAAGACCAAAGTGCTCTGTGTTGGCATAAAACCCACGAGGAACAGCATCAAAAACAGCCTTTGCAAGTGCATGGTGGTAAAGATCACAGCCTCTAAAATCTAGACAACTTACTTCTCTCTAGACCTCAGTTTCCTCGTTTGTCAGTTGGGGTTATAATGGTACTTCCCTTACAGGGTAATTCAGGGATTAAGTGAAATATGCACAAAGTTCATAGAACAGTAACGGGCACATAATATATTACATAAAGCAAGTATTTATCATCCTCCTCCTCTCTTCCTCCCTCCGGCATCACCATCATCATTCTCATTGGCAGCATCTTTGAGTAAGAACATCTTTTTAGAAATTATGCAAAACTCAGAAGTTATAAGGAAGAAAAGTTAAAAATTTAACCATATAAAAATAAAATATATATATATATGAAAAAATAAAGAAATCCATAAACAAAGTCCAAAGATAAATTCTAAACTGGGAGAAAAATGTTCTCCACACGTTTGCCAGATTAAGGCATTATTTCCATTTACAAAGATAAATAACTTGCTTTTAAAAAAAGTGTTTGCTGAAGAAAAATAAAAGAACAGTCAAAATAAAGAAGAAAGAAAGAGAAAGAATGAGAATAAAAGGAAAAAGAAGAAATATGGTGAAAACACAGGCAATTTTTAGAAAACTTAAAGGAAATGACAAGCAAATGAATTACACCCAATTTATTTCATAATCAATGAAATATACATTAAAAGATCAATGAGAATTTTTTTCATCTATCGAATGATGAAAACATTGGTAGTACTCAGTATTTGCAAAAGTGTTCTCCACCTCTAGGGCCACGTATGGTGGCTCATACCTGTAATCACTTTGGGAGGCCAAGGCAAGCATATCACTTGAGGTCAGGAGTTCAAGACCAGCCTGGCCAATGTGGTGAAACCCTGTCTCTACTAAAAATACAAAAATTAGCTGGGTATGGTGGTGCATGCCTGTAATCCCAGCTACTCGGGAGGCTGACACAGAAGAATGACTTGAATCTGGGAGGCGAAGATTGCGGTGAGCCAAGATAGCGCCACTGCACTCCAGCCTGGGTGATAGAGCGAGACTCCATCTAAAAAAAAAAAAAGTGTTCTCCACCTCTGCAATGGGCAATTTGTTAATTCTCAAAATCATAAATTTTTAAGTGTAACTTAAAAACAATTTCCTTAAAATATAATAGGACTAATAGAAGTGTATTGTAGCATTCTTTTCAATAGCAAAGTCTTAGAAATAACCTAACACCCCTTAATAGTAGATTAGTTAAATGGGCTACCTATATAATGGTATATTAGTTATCTATTGCTGCATAGCAAATCACCCTGAAACTTAGCAGCTTACAACAACACACATTTACTGTCTCATCGTGTCTGTGGATCAGGAATCCAGGTATGGTTTAGAGACCCTGAAAGGTCACAGACTACGTAGACTACAATCAGACGTTGGCCAGAATTGTAGTCATTTCTAGGCTGACTGGAGAGGGATCTGCTTCCAAGCTTACCCTATGGTCATTGGCAGAATTCGGGGCTGTTGGCCAGGAAGCTGCCCTCAGTCCCTTGGATCTCTACATAGGGCAGATCATGACATGGCAACTTGCTTCCTCAGAGTGAGCAAGTGGAAAGAGCCTGAAAGAAAATGACAGCAAGATGGAAGTGACACCCTTTTATAAACTAATCTCAGAGGTAACTGTATTAGTCTGTTCTCATACTGCTAATAAAGACATACCTGAGACTGGGTAATTTATAAATGAAAGAGATTTAATTGACTCACAGTTCCATATGGATGGGGAGGCCTCATAATCATGGCAGAAGGCGAATGAGGAGCAAAGTCAAGTCTTACATGGTGGCAGGCAAGAGGGCTTGTGCAGGGGAACTCCCATTTATAAACCATCAAATCTTGTGAGGCTTATTCACTACCACAAGAACAATATGGAAGAAACCATCCCCCATGATTCAATTATCTCCACCTGCCTTCATCCTTGACATGTAGGGATTATTACAATTCAAGGTGAGACTTGGGTAGCAACACAGCCAAACCATAACAGTGACATTCCACCCCTTTTGCTATATTCTATTCATTAGAAGCAAATCATTAAGAAATTCAATCGTCATGAGTTTTCACTCCTAACTTCTTCAATATTCATCTTTCAAAAATAAGAACATTCTTCTCCTTAACCACAATGCCATTATGACATCTGACATAATTAAAATAATTCCTAAGGCCTTGTTTCCATCCTAAAATGTTTCCAGTTGTCCCAAAATGTCTCTTACAGATGGTGTATTGGAACCGTGAGCCAATTAAGATCCACATGTTGCATACATTTGATCGTTATTTCTCTTAACTCTCTTCTAATCTTAAGCACCTCCTTTGTTTTCATGCTATGAATTTGGTGAAAAGGAGCCCAGTGATCCCATCTTCTGGATTTATCGGTGTACTTTCTCGTGATGTACTTTAACTTGATCCGCTAACTCCTGTGTTTCTTACAAACTAGATGCCAGATCTAAAGCCTTAATTATATTCAGCAAGACTATTTCATAAGTGACACCGTGTCCTCCAAATTCTAGGAGGCACAAAATGGCTGGTTGTGCCACTACTGATGATATTTAAATTGATCAGAATTTCCTATCTTTTTAACGATTCATATCACTCTCCTGCTTAAAACCCTGTAAACTCCATCACAAATAGAGTAAAACCCTAGTTGCTTACCATAGTCTTGCCCTTGTCTACTTCTTTCCCCATTGGTCACTACACATCAACCACACTGTTGCTATCCCTCAAATGGACACTCTCCCCCTAGAACTTTTCGTGGCTGGCTACTTCTCAGCCCTTTCCAAAAGCCCTTCTTCCCAAGCCACTCGCTGACTCATAGCCCTGTTTTATTTTCTTTGGCATTTATCGCAACTTGAAGCAATTTCAGCTTTTTTTTTTTTTTTGGCTTGTGTATGTCTTTAAGTGTTTATGAGTCTGTCTTCCCACACTGGAATATAAACTCCTCAAGGGCAGGCTGCTCACTACTGTACCCTAAAAATTTGAGACAAGCCCTGGCACTTAGTAGATTCTCAATAAATATTTGTTGAGCAAATGAGTGAATCTTACCAGCATTTTTTCAATGTGGTTTATATTAAGATACAGTTTCTAAGACACCTAACTTGATGAGAATAAAAACAAAGCACTGGCCACTATCTGTATTTTGGGGAGGGGATTGTTTGTTTGTACTTCTGTCTTCACTGCTCTTTTTGGAGGGATGTATAATGCTTTCATACCAGAGAATGTTGCTATTCAAAGTGTGGTCCACAGACCAGCAGCATCAACATCACCTGGGAGCTTGTTAGAAATGCAAAATGTTAGACCCCCAGCACAGACCTATGAATCAGAAGCTGTACTTAACAAGATCCCCAGCTGATTTTAATACATTTTACAACTTAAGAAGTACTGATCTGAAATCCTGGTCTATTCCACTTCTCCTTCCCACCCTACTCTCCAACTGCACCCAACCTCCCCATTGTTAAGCCTTACTGGCCCATCCCAGGAAGCAGCTTCTGGTGCCTCTGGAACTATTTACCTAAAGGCTTATCTTCTCAGGCTTCTTCCCTCCGGATTTTGTTCTGTTTATAAATACTGAGGCTGAAATGTAAACCATACTGAAGTTCTTCTCTAAAAGGCCTGCGTGTCCTGGTAAGCCTTCACATCTGCAGGTATCTATTGACATATCTTAAGCAAACAATTTTAAATGATTCCACTGGTGCCCTGAGTTTAGCTTTTCCCTTTATCTTGCCTGGTAAGCAGATTGAGGCTAATGTTTATTTTTAAAGCATGCAATACTCACAATATTTCTTAAACATGGGTTGAAGTCACATACCACCAGCCTCGGAACTGGGGTTTGAGCTCATTCCGTCTGATTCTAAAGCCTGGGCCGTTAATCTCTATGGAGCAATAAGCACAAAAGTATGCTTTACGAAAGCACCATTCGTTTGTCCATTAGTTCATTCACTCATTCAAAAGGCATGTGAGAGAGTTGGGTGATAAAGAAATGTAGAACTCTTCAGCCCACCAGGAGAGGAAACGAAACAAGCACAAAAGTAACCTTACAATGTTGAGTCATGTTACATGTACCCAGTGTAACATACTCTGGGTACAGTGCAGGACTTCATGGAGGAGGTAGCAGGCATAGGTGCCTTTGAGGAGCAGAAGGCCCAGGAAATCAATGTCCTAAGACTGTCCCCAGACCCTTGGATCTAACTTGATTCAGGATCTTGGGTGTCTTCTAGGCAATCACTGGGCTTTAGTCTCTTTAGGATGCACCCAGCAATCCTTTAGGACTCAGGGCAAAGGGTATTTGCCTTCATGCAACAAAATTTTCCTAAGCACCTACTACATGCCAGGCACAACCCTAAGAACTGGGAGTCCAGCGATAAATTAGGCAAAATACTCATTCTTGTGGGGCTTATTTTCTAATGAGGCATAAAAGAGATAAATAAATAATGTTTGAAATCCTCGATGGTTTTGGTGCACAGAAAAGACCATTTCAAAGTGTATCTTGGTTTTAGAAATTAATGATTATTTATTTATTTATTTATTTATTTATTTATTTGAGACAGAGTCTCACTCTGTCGCCCAGGCTGGAGTGCAGTGGTGCCATCTCGGCTCACTGCAAGCTCCACCTCCCGGGTTCACGCCATCCTCCTGCCTCAGCCTCCTGAGTAGCTGGGACTACAGGTGCACACCGTCGCGCCACGCTAATTTTTTATATTTTTAGTAGAGACGGGGTTTCACCGTGTTTGCCAGGATGGTCTCAATCTCCTGACCTTGTGATCCGCCCACCTCGGCCTCCCAAAGTGCTGGGATTACAGGCGTGAGCCACCGCACCTGGCCATGATTAATTTACGAAAGGCACATGTTTTTAAAAAGCAAGGGTTTAAGCTCAGCTTATATGTCTACTTGTAAGTCTCAAAAACTGTGAGCCGTCATTTTTAAAGATCATTTGAATGTTTGAGTCCATTTGTGAACTCAATTCCAACACTATCAAACATTTAAGGTACATTTATAAATTCTTTGTATTCAGTTTCACTTTTTAGTAAGCTGATTTGTGTTATTGATAAATCTTCCTAGGTGCCTAAGTAATTTATATAAATCTATTAAATTAAGAGAATAAATGTAATTTTTAAAGTGTCTTAAATATTCTAACAATATGTATAAACTTAATAAGGTCTCAAAATTCTAAGCCAAGATCAATTATTACTCAATTACATATTTGAAATGAGTATTACTAGGCTGATCTGTTCATTCTAATAGACCAAATTCTTGTAAATATATTAAGCACATAAAATATACATTTTAACATGAAATATTTATACACATATTAATATTATGACTTGATTATCTTAAATATTTTAAAAATCATAAATTTCCCCAGGGTCGAAATATGCTTAAAGGAAGCAGTGATATCGGCACTTTCAAGTTTGGGGTTTGCTGAGTTTAATAACTAAGGTATGGCTAGATCTTGGGGTGTCTAATGGGCCAGCTGAATTCCTTCTTAAGAGAAGCCTTAAGAAGAAGTGGTGGCTTCACCTACATTCTTTATATTCATGTAACTCATGACTTCTCACCCATACACTGTTGGTTTTTGCATTTCTTTCACTCTGTAGATAAAGGTGTGTGATAGTTAATATTGAGTGTCAACTTGATTGGATTCAAGGATACAAAGTACTGTTCCCGGGTATGTCTGTGAGGGTGTTGCCAAAGGAGATTAACATTGGAGTCAGCGGACTAGGAGAGGCAGACCCTCCCTCAGTCTGAGTGGGCACCATCTAATCAGCTGCCAGTGTGGCTAGGATAAAAGCAGGCAGAGAGACATGGAAAAACTGTACTGTCTAAGTCTCCTGGCCTCCATTTTTCTCCTGTGCTGGATGCTTCCTGCTCTCGAACATCCGACTCTAAGTTCTTCAGCTTTTGTTCTCTTAGACTTTCACGAGTGGTTTGCCAGGGGCTCTCAGGCCTTCAGCCACAGACTGAAGGCTGCACTGTCACCTTCCCTACTTTTGAGGTTTTGGGACTCAGACTGGCTTCCTTGCTCCTCAGCTTGCAGACGGCCTATTGTGGGAGTTCACCTTGTGATCGTGTGAGTCAATAGTCCTTAATAAACTCCCTTTCATATGTACATCTATCCTATTAGTCCTGTCCCTCTAGAGAACACTGACTAATACAGAACACATGAACTTGACCAGAATTTGGCTTTTTCTCCCCCTTCAGAATCTAAAGGCCACACAACTCTTAGAGATTTCAGATTAAATTGTGGATATCTCTCAGGAAGGTGTGGAATTTTTAAGCCTAATGTCCAAGGTCATTCTATGGACAAGCCATGCAATATGAAAAGAAGAAAACTAAAGCAGAGGGATCAGAGAGTGACAGGAAAGGCACTGTTATATAGGGTACTCAAAGGTGGCCATGGGGTTAGATCCTGAATGATGAAAGTGATGGGCCTATGCTGGTGTCTGGGGTAATAGTGTTCTAGGTAGAGGGAACAGGAGATGCAAAGGCCCTGTGGAAGGAGTATGCTTGGCTTTTCTTTTTTTCTTAATACAGAGTCTTGCTGTGTTGCCCAGGCTGGAGTGCAGTTGTGTGATCTTGGCTCACTGCAATCTCCACCTCCTGGGCTCAAGCGATCCTCCTGCCTCAGCCTCCCAGGAAGCTGGGATCACAGGTGCCAGCCACCATGCCCAGCTAATCTTTGTGTTTTTAGTAGAGACAGAGTTTTGCCATATTGGCAAGGGTGGTCTCAAACTACTGAACTCAAGTGATTTACTTGCCTTGGCCTCCCAAACTGCTGGAATTACAGGCATGAGCCATCTTGCCAGCCCCACAGTTGGCATTTTAAAGGAGCAGCAAGGAGGCCAGGGGACTTGAGTTATGAGTGAGGGGAGAGTAGTAAAAGATGAAAGCAGAGGAGAATGGGGCAGGATATTGGGATGGGGGCAGTCCACACGTTTACCTAGGAACAAGGATCAGGAGCCTCAATTCCTTTCTGAATGAGGTAGGAAGCCATTTGACTTGACTTGGGTTTTAAAAAGCTTTCAAGCTTTCTCTGGCTGCCTATTGGTGAATAGAATGTCATCAGGCTGGGAGAAAAGCAGAAAAACTAGTTAGGAAAAAGCTCTTAAAATAGACCAGTCCCAGCCGGGTGCGGCTTACGGTCGCAAGCCACGTAAGCCGCAGCCGGGTGCTCACACCTGTAATCCCAGCACTTTGGGAGGCCAAGGCGGGTGGATAACCTGAGGCCAGGAGTTCGCGACCAGCCTGGCCAACGTGGTAAACCTCATCTCTACTAAAAATTCAAAAATTAGCCAGGTGTGGTGGCACATGCCTATAATCGCAGCTACTCGGGAGGCTGAGGCATGAAAATCGCTTGAACCTGGGAGGTGGAGGTTGCAGTGAGCCGAGATGACACCAGTGCACTTCAGCCTGAGTGACAGAGCGAGACTCTGTCAAAAAAAAAAAAAAGGGAGGGGGGAGGTCCAGAAGTCACAGTGATCTGCAGTGCCAGTGGAAATTGTGCCAAGTGACTATATTCTAGATGTCTTCTTAAGGCAGTACCACCATGATTGGCTGAGGAATGTGAGACCAACAGAGGAATCCAAGAGAACAGTGTAACTGGAAGAACAGAGTGACTTGTTTCTGAGATGGAAGACACTGGCGAAGTAACAAATGGGGTCGGGGGATCAGGGGTTCAGTCGGACCCCTGATCCCCCGACCCCATTTGTTACACATGCCAGGTGGGAGACATCCGGGGGCAGAGTCAAGGAGCAGCTGGACGCAAGCACCTGGAACTCAGGCTGGAGGTGGGAGCCACGCTGTGGGCTGATTCTGATCCACCCTGAGCTCTAGATTGAATTTCCAGCTGCTCTTTGGTGCCTCTATCAGGATGTTTACATGGCATCTCTGATGCTCAGCAAGAAGCAGTTACTATCTATTAGCACTCTCTGCCATGGGTGGCTGGTCTGGGTCAGGCTAGTGGAAGTACCTGGTGTATTCTTCCAGGAAAATAAGTAGTGTCATCTGAGTGGCTTATCAGAATTTCTGGCTCCTTCTACAATGGAATTTCCAAGGTTAATGTACTGTACCCCAAATTTCTAGATCATAGTCGAGCCAGCTTGGATAACATGCGTTGGGTGTACAGTAGAGTTTAAGGATTTGATATCAAAACATGAGTCCAAATCCCTTCACTTGACACTTCCAGTGTTTAAGCATTAAGTTCCAGTGTTAAGCATGAGTGCCTCCTACGTGCTGGTGTATTCATTTACTACGGCTGCCGCAAAAAATGACCACAAACCGGGTGGCTTAAAACAACAGAAATGTATTCTCTCACAGTGGTGGAGGCCAGAAGATGGAGCAGAAGTCAGACCAACTGTGCAGGGCCATGCTGCCTCTGGAGGCCTTAAAGGGGAATCTCTCCTTTTGCTCTTCCAGACTCTGGTGGCTCCAGGTGTTCCTGTGGGTACATCACTCCAATCTCTGCCTCCATCTTTGCATGGCCTTCTTTCTCCTCTGTGTCTGTGTCTTTGCCTGTGTCTCTCATGAGGACCCACTGGATTTGGGTCCTACCCAGATAATCCAGGAGATCCTTACATTAATTATATCTACAAAGACCCTTTTTCCAAATAAGGGTCACATTCACAGGTTCTAGGGGTTAAGATGTGGATGTATTTGGGGGTGGAGCAGGGACTATTCAACCCACTACTGCTGGTTAGTGCCAGATAAAGGAAAGATGTAACCCATTCCCACAGTCCTCTGTTAATTCAATAAACATTTATTGAGTACATACTTTATATAGGACCTCATATTTGGCATTGCAGACACCAAGATGAAGATAATAGGCAAAGGCCTTACAAAGACCTCACAGTTTTATTGGGGGAATGGGATCAAAAAGGCTCAGCTCACCTAAGTATGCTGAGTCTTTCTGATCCCATTCCGCTAATAAAATGCATTAAAAATAGTAGGGTATTCTCATATTATTTAATCCCCCCAATTCTGAAAGGTAGCTATTAGTGTTCTCATTTATGGATGCATATGCTGTGGTTCAGAGAAGTGAAGTGACTTGTACAGGGTGATGATTAGTAGGTGGTACAGCCAAGATTTAAACCTGGGTCTGCCCAACTGCAGCATATCCTCTTCTGTGCAATTCAGCATCAACTCCCCAATTATACCCACTGGGATATCACACGTGCACATAATTAAATGCTGACTTCTGTGACATAGAGTTCAAAATGGATATAAATGGATTTTTAAAATTGATTCTCATTTAAATATGCAAGGGAAATATTCTTGGAATCTTCTGGTCAGCCCTTTCTGGGAAGCACTCACTTTTATATTCTGCAAATCTACGTGTGCCGGTCTTAGGTTTGCTTAAAATATGGTAGTCTCAGAGGCCTTGATCCTATTAAAGAACAGAAGAAAGATAAAACTTGTCTTTGCCTGGGCTTTGGCAACCCAGGCTCTGTATTTTGTCTGAGAGAGATACTCTCAAATATGTTGTATCAAAAAAACTATTAATTATAATCAATATTGTTTTGTAATTGATTATAATTTGATTGGACACAGACTCACCAACCAGTACCCTGGAAAAGTACCCCTTGTATAAAGACCAAGTAATCAGAAACACGGGTTTCATGTACAATTCTTACCTGGTAAGGAAGTGAGGTTTTATTTTCTTTTCTTTTTCTAGTGTGGCCTAGCAAACAGGAGACCCAGGTATATTCTTAGCAATGACCTGAGCCCAGTGATACAGGGCACATTGCTTTCAACCTCTGAGCCTCAAGCTTCTCATCACTAAGGTGAATGTTTGTACTAGGTGATCTTTGAGGTCCCTTTTGGCTCAGAAGTATATTAACTGTGAGGCTAAATGTTTAGTGCTAATTATATTTGCTGGGTTATGGGTTCTTTATGGCTAGGCTTAGTTTACATTTTTTATGAGACAGATGAATGAGGTTAATAAGAATAGTTAATTTAAAAAGATATTGAATTCCCAGAAGGTATTTTATTATGAATTTAATTATGAAAAGTACTAATGGCTTCACTCCAAGACTTGAAATTTGTCCAATTGCTCAGTGTACAAAGTAAGGGACAGTTTTCCTCAAGCCTGCCTCAGCTCTGTACTAATACCAGTGATGCAAGAACATCTCGCTTTAAAAAACATTTTTTTTAGAGATGGAGACTCACCATATTGCCTGGGCTGGACTTGTACTCCTGGGTGCAAGTGATGCTCCTGCCTCAGCCTCCTGACTAGCTGGGATTACAAGTGCCAACCACTGCACCCAGCTTCACTTTCTAACTATAGAAAGAAAGAGTGCAGGAGAGCTAGTCAGTTTGCGTAATGGGTCTCTTCTCTTATCTTCAATGTCTTTACAGGAGACAAGAAATGTACATGTTAAAATGTAGCTCCATTACTATCAACCTACTGTGTGTTCTGACTACAGGGTTGCCACTAGCCTGTGTGGCACCTTCATTGCAAATTAACAAAAATAACCCTTTTTCAAAGAGCACAGCTCTGCACAAAAACAGCTTGGGAAGCAGATGGCTCTGCACCAGGGTGTGGTTTGACAAGTGGAGCTTGGGATGAGTTGCAGTCCCTACTTGTTTCCTTAGCTGAGCTTGTCTGTGCAGTGCATACACTACCCCAGTGGACAAGGCGGTCCTGCCTGGCTCAATCACTTACGTTCTTTCTGCTTTTCCAGGGAAGTGGCTGGTCTTTACTTTGAAAAAAGCCCTTGATCACTGCTTTGAAAATAGCCTTGTCTGAGGTTGCAAGCAGAGGGTCTGGAACACTTAAGGGCCTTGAAATTAGGAGGGGGAATGGTATCTTTGAGAAACGGAGAGAAAAAATATTGTGGCTGAAATTAGCAAACAAGATGAAGTCAGGAGACAGGCTGTAGAGATGGACCAGGGTCATGTTTGTTTAATCTCTAGCCCATTGGTGAAGGGCATTTTCCTAAACAATGGGACTTGGTAGACTGGTTTTAAGCATGGAAGGATTTAAATAGATCAAACCGGCTTCTCTGTTGAGTAAGAATTGCAGGAAGCCTTATTCAGAGGTAAGAGATGCCGGTGGTTTGGGCAAGGGTGATGTTGGAGAAAGGTGGGTGGATTTTAGAGTAAAATTATCTCATGAATTAAAATTATCTAGAAATGATGATGGATTTGGTTAAGGAATGAGGGGAAGGTAAGGAGTAATTTCAAAGGTAATAATAATAGCTAATATGGTGCCAGGCATCATTGTAAGTCTTTACATATATTAGCTTTACATATATTAGCTCATTTAATCCATGAAGGACAATGTATGATTTTCCTTACTTTATAAAGGAGTAACTTGAGGCACAAAAAGTTTAAATACCTTGTCCAAGGTTCCATAGCACACAGTCTGAGTTGAGATGTGAACACAGAGCCTGAGGTTCAAGTCCTTTTTCTAAACCAGTGATTCTCAAAGGAGACATTGTTGGTTGTCACAGCTGGGGCTGGAGTGCTACTGATATCTAGGGATCGAGGACAGAGATGCTGCTAAATATCCTACAATGCACAAGATAGTCCCCACGACAAGAAATTACCCAGCCCAAAATGTCAATAGTGCCCAGGTTGAGAAACCCTGTTGCAAATTGCTACATTATATTAATACTACCTACTGAGGGTAGCCGGTAGGCTTCTTAGACAACTGGTTTACCAATACTGGGCGAAGACCAGTTTGAGGGAGACTGAGTTGCTTTCTGGACACATCCAGTTGAGGTCCTTTAAGGCACCTAGGAAGATAGGGCAAGTAAACTGCTGGATGCTCGCTTGGCTTTGTAATTCAGAGAGGTCTGGCACTGCTTGGAGTAGGTTTCTATTCCTGGCAACTGGATACACCAAAATATCTCCTGTATTTTTATAGTGTATTTGTTTGTTTGTTTATACCCCCACCCTCTTCCAGAAAGGATGCAAAGCTGCTTAGGAGGATAAGGAACACGCAAGAGTCTGATGTAAGTTAAAAGTAGGACAAAGGAACACATTCACATAAGGGTGGAGACATAGGATGGAGCCAGCAATGAGGCTAAAAGGAACCCTAATCCCATTCCTGGCAGCTGCAGGGCTCTTCTTACAATCTTACTGGACTCCTTTATCCCAGTCTCTGCTGAGATCTCTGCCTCCTCTCCAGGAGATGAACCCCAATCCTCACCTCTTGGCTGCCCTGCAGCTGAGATGAAAACTGAATGTGCTTACTGTCTTTTAGGTTCCTGGCACCTAGTGGGAGAACAATACATAGTTGTAGAGAGAAACTCCAGGGATGGGGTTGTGAACAAGACCCAAAGCCTCCCCCATAGAGCTTCCTTTTGAATGGGGGAGACAAACCAAAAAGGGGAGCAACCGTTGATATGAGCATTCGTGCTTTGTTTTGCTTATCAGATAATTTAATAGCTAGTTCCAAGGCGTCTTTCATGCTATAAAGAAACAAAAAAGGACCCAAGAAAAAATGATGAGGAGAAGTATGGTGGTTGGGGAAGCCTCTGTGAGAAGGTGATATGCAAGCTGAGACCTAGAAGAGGAGAAGGGACAGAGTTTCATAGAGTCGGGTGAAGGCATTCCAACCAGGAAACAGCGTGCACAGATAGCCCTGGATGGGAAACAACTATGGTCTTTGAGAAACCGGGAAGAGGCCAGCAGGCCTGAAGCAGGATGAGTGAAGAGAGAGGGTGGGAAAACAGCCAGGACCTTGCAGGCATAGGAAAGAGTTTGGGTTTTATTTCAAGTGCAGTAAGGAGCTATGGAAGGACTACGTGGCAGAGATCAACAATTGTCCACAAGTATCCATTCTCCCCTTTGTCCTCATTCATAAAATCCACAAAGTTGAACTGGGCATGTGGCTGCCTGGAATAAGAACAACTTTTCCCAGCCTCTTTTGCAGATGTGGTCATGTGACTTAAGCTCTGGCTGCTAGAATCCAAGCTGGGGTGGTGTATGCAACTTCTGAGTAGTATCTTTGAAAGGGGGATGTGTGTCCCCACTCCTCCTTGCTGCTATGTGGGGTATAGATTAAATGGCTGGAACCCCAGCACCATCTCAGACTCTGAAGTGACCTTGGAAATGAAAGCCAGGATTGGAGATGCCACAATGTAGACAGAGCCTGGATTCCTGACTCCGTTGAACTGCCATAGTCTCAGGTAGCCAGCTGCCAGATGCATCTGGGAGGGAGGGAAAAGCATCTATCTTGCTGAAGCCACTGTTAGTGTGCATTTTCTGTCACAGCTAAACCTAATTCTAACTGATAAAGGCTTTCAGGAGGAACCACATGATTCCGTTTATCACATCAGAAGCTCCCTTAGGCCCTTGTGCGGAGCAGAAGATTGAAAGGGAGTGAGTACAGAGCAGGGAGATAGGGGCAGAGGCTGCTGCAATCATCCAGGCAAATGAATGAACGAATGAATGAATGAATTGTAACCGGACCCAGGTTCAGTTGCTCTCTGCTTGAAAGCCAAAACTCAAGAAATGAGACTTGGTGGGAGGAAAAACAGGTTTTTCGGGAAGCCAGCAAACGGAGAAAATGGTAGACTACCATCCTAAAATGCCATCTTAAGTCAGCACAAATTTCAGGCTTTTTTTTATGTTAAGGGTGGGGGAAGAAGAGGGAGTTGGGATCAAGATGTAACTGATGACTGCAGACATCTGGGTGCCAGTGAGGGCCTGAGGAGTTTGGGAACTTCTTTGTCCTTGGTCAGGTCACAATGCTCCTGTAAATCTTTAATAAAACACAGTTGTTTACATACTTTCCCTTTAACCCCAGAGTTATTTTTTAAAACTACATAATTGCTGTTTTTGTGTATTATCTATATGGATCTTTAACAAACATAATTGTTTACATACTTTCCCTATAACCCCAGAGTTGGCTTTTAAAACTACATGATTGCTGTTTTTGTGTATTATCTCAGTGCTCTAAAATTATCCTAGCCTACATGTGGGGATGGGTTAAAGCCCCTTACACAAATACGGTGAGTGTTACATTCTTTTGCTGTTTCACTGTTGCTGAATGAATGACTGAATGAAAGCATCTCCCAAGGCTGCCTGCTTGCTTACCTTCTCACATGATGCTTCTTTGCCTCTCTGTTCCTTAAGGAGCTTTCCCTCCCTTCTTTCTTGCCCCACAGTCCCCAAGCTCACCAGTGTGGGCAGAAGGAGAAAAGGAATGTTCTATCCAGCCCCATACCCCAGCACCTGCTGGGCAACTTTGTCTTCCCTTCTGCAAAAGAAAAGAAGTCCCCTCAAACACAGGAGAGGATGGGAAAAGGCATCTCTCTAAGCAGTAACCCTGGCAGGGCCCTTCAGGATTCCCAAATTCCCAATTTATAGACAGGGAAACTGATCCCTAGAGAAGGGAACGGACTTGCCCATGTCCACACAGCATGTTAGTGGGACACATCATGAAACATAAAAGCAGGAAGAGGGTCTAGAAACCATCTAGCCCTACCCCCTCATTTAGAGAAAGGAAAACCGAGGCCCAGAGAGGGAGAGTTAGTGACAGAGCCACAACAAGAACTCAGAACAGGGTCAGCTGGTGTGCAACCAGCTCAGTGACACAAAAGCCTGTGCTAGGGATTTAATGTTCTACTGTCGTGTCTTGAAATTCTTCATATCTTATCTGTAAATGTGTAGTTTGTAAATGAAGTCTGTGAGATAACACAGCAGGCACCCAGGCTAACAGCCTCAGTTCAAGTGCAGTCCGGCCCCTCCCTCACCAGGTGGGTTCTCAGTGCCAGCTTCCCCAACCCCCTGCTATCTCCTCCTCACATCCCTTCTTCTCTCTCTTCCCCCCAACAGCTGCCAGTCTGCTATCTGCAGGGCACTGGCACGGGAGGCTGAACATGCACATCCCACAGCATTTGGGTAGGACACGACTGCAGCCATGCCTGCCCTAGAGGTTGATGATATCGTGGTGCCTTCAAGGGGGGAAACTGGCAGGGCAAGCCTTTCCCCTATGCTAGAGCCTCTGACATGGAGGTTGCAAGATATGGGGGTACCTGTCCACCATGGATTGGGGTGAAGGGCCTGTGGGAAAGGAGGATGCCTGGCTTCCCTTCCCCTGGTCCTCTTGCCTCAGTGTAGGGGACCTGGCAGCAGATGGGCACTGGTGGGCCACACTGCAGGGGAAGGCTCCTGGGTGCCTTGAGGGCCTCCGTGCTCCTCTCCAGTAGCTCCATGCCCAAGGTAGCATAGCATTAAATAGCAAATACACAGCACAAGAGGGGCCACAGAAGTGGGGTGGGGCTTTATGTTTGGGTACCTCTCTCCTGCCTGTGGAACAAAAGGCTTGTGTTTGCAATGTGCCCTGGGCTGTCACATTAGGTAGCTGTCCTGACTCAGGACTTCTGTTGCTCTGGCCACCAGCCCCCAGCACTCAGCCCCGCTGGACAACACCGGTGTATTCACGTTCAGTCTAGTGCGTTCCCGGCCCTGTGCTGGGCCTCTTTACCCTGTTTTCTTGTTTGCAGCCTTGTCGTAACTGAGTGAGGTGTGCACTATTATTAGAGTCATTTCACAGGTGAGGAAAGACAGGTGCCCATAGGCTGAGTTAACTTGTCCACGTCCTCCACCAGGGAAGCAAGAGAGCCAAGCTCCCCACCCAGGTGGCCTGGTGCTCCTGTCCTGGCCCGACATGCGGGCAGTCGGGCCGTCGGGAAAGGAAAGCGCAGTGTAGAGGAGCTGCTTCTCACCGCCTCTCCTCCCCTCCCCGCCTTCCCCGGGAACTCATGCCCCTCCCCTGCACTCCTGCTCCTTGCCGGCTCGCCCTGGGCCGCTCCAAAGGGAGGAGACCACGTGACCCAGGTCACCGGTAACCAGGCAACCGTTCCAAGACACTGCTTTTCATCCACTCTGGCTTCTACCTTATTCAATATCTGCCAGGCGGGCAAGGCTCCTGGGAGCATCCCTGAAGTAATTCTAAGAAATAAAGCTTGCTGGGGAGGCCTGCGGGGACATCTAATATTCTTTCTCTCTGAACTCTGTGCCCCAAAGTCGTGAACTTGCCTGTTGGGGATTCTGAGTGAATGCTGGAAATCCAGATTCCTTGGGGCCAGAGTTTGCCCTGCGCATGAGGGAGAGGGTGTGGGGTATGGGCAGAGGTGTCAAGGGAGGCTTTGTGAAACGTTACACTCTGCCTCCTCAACTGCAGGCCATTTCTCTGGGCCAGGAGCCAGCTGTTCCCAAAATGGCCACGATGCCTCAGGAGGGAGGTTGACACCCTGTGCTCTCAGAAGCGGCTCAGAGCTCAGAGGCAGACCTCTACTCATGCAATTCTGCCTTCTGTGAATGCAATGGATTGCTGCCATCTCCAATCAGGTGGGGACATTAATGGGGTGACCAAGGTTTATTAAGCCCTTATTATTTTCCCTGTGCTAGACACTAGGGAGAGAAAAAGTAGCAAATCCGACCTAATTCCCATTTCATAGATGGGAAAATGGAGGCTCAGATAGGCAGAAAGAGTTTCCCTGAATCTGGCTTATGAAAATATCAGCGCTTTCCATTTGCCATGCTGCTTTTACAGAGGAAGAAAGGAACTTCAAGTACATCTAGGCCAGCTTCCTTACTTTGCAGAAGAGGAAACTGAAGAATAGGGAGACAAAGTGTCTCCTCCTCCAGAGTCACACAACTTGCTTGGCTTCAAAGTCACTTTTTAAATTACACAGGGGACTCAACCCCAGTTATGACCTGTTCTTGGATTCAGTTAACTGTTTTTTGTTTTGTTTGAGACAGGGTCTTGCTCTGTTGCCCAGGCTGGACTGCAATGGCACAATCATAGCTTATTGCAGCCTTGCACTCCTGGGCTCAAGGGATCCTCCCTCCTCAGCCACACAAGTAGCTAGGACTACATGCATGTGCCACCAAGCCTGGCTAATTAAAAAAAAATTTTGTAAAGATAGGGTTTCACTATGTTGCCCAGGCTGGTCTTGAACTCCTGGCCTCAATCAGTCCTCCCACCTCGGCTTCTCAAAGTGTTGAGATTACAGGCGTGAGCCACTTCGCCCAGCCCAATAACTGTTTAGAACTCTAAACCTCCTTCTGTTTTCCAAAGCCAATTGAATTATGCCTGTTTCTATGTGCAGACAGCACTGTAATTTCATAATACAGGCAGTGTCATGTAGTTAAAAATCATTCTTTTCTCTTCTTGGGAGCAATTGAGATTTTGGACAACTATTTCATCTTTTTAGGTTTGTTTCCTCTTCTGTAAAATGGGGGTAATAATAGTATTTACCTCATAGAATTATTGGGAAGATTCAATGAGATAATTTATATCAAGTGTTGAATACAGCCCTGGATATTATTATAATTGTGTCAAATTTTTATTACTAGTGTCTTCAAAATCTCAACCAGATAAAGAATAGAGCTGACCTCACCTCATATTCATTCATCCCTTTATTTGATATCCCAAAGGACTCTCCCTAGGACTATGTCTGCAAACCTTTGGATGCTCGATAAATGTTTGCTTAATTGGAGAAATTCTAAAATATCTAGAATTGACTTCAAGGTAGACTTTGTTAACAACACCAAAATGGTGGATAGAGCCATCTTCCTTTCTTAGCCAGGCCTGAACTTGAGCAAATTGTACTTTTAACCTCTTCTTCTTTCCCCTGCCCTTCTCTAAACCTTCAGCCTCCTCTGCAGGAACATTGGAGACCCGTCATTACCTCTGTATGATCTGAATTTAAGATCAAGGTGGCCCTTCTCCTGGTTGCATTTGAAGTCTTCTCTATAATTATGATAATTATTTTATCAGTGAGAGGAGATGTCCGGGGGCAGTGGGGCAGGGGTAGGGGGGTGGGGGGACGCAGAAGCTCATCAGACTCTCAGGAAATGAGACTAGTTGGCTGTGAGATAGCTTTGGCCACTAGGTTCTATTTCGAAGCTTTTTTTTTTTTTTTTTTGCCGTTAAGTATGACCATGTCGCTGAGTTCTGGCCAGTACATGTGGGTGGAAATGACATGCACCACTTCCAGGCCTGTCCCATCTCATGCTCCTCCTTCCCCTTCCCTAGCCACAATGGGAGGCCACCTGCTAGACATGGAAGAGCCACCGGATGGAAGAAGCCTGGGTCTCTGAAATGCTGCTTGGAGGAGACTATTCTGCCTGCAAACTAGGAGCACTGATTTTGGACTTTTTGGGAGGTGAAAGAGAAATTTTTATTACGTGAAGCCATTGAGTTTGGGGAGGAGACTGGTTATCTGCTACAGCATCTAGAATGTTACCTTAACCAGCACAGTAAGGAGGCGGGACACTGCAAAAGAACGTTGAATGAGATACTCTCTGTGCTGTGTGCGAAAGCTTGGGCAGGCTGTGCAGGAAGTTGGGCTGGGTTCAGATCCTGCCTTGCCATTTCCTGCCTGTGCTATTCTTCCAAAGGCTCTGAGCCAGCAATTTTAAAAGTCTTAAAAGTTGAGACACCCATCATTGCCTGATCACTCTCTTCTGAAGAGGTTCTGGGAGAACCAGACCTAGAAAGTAGGGCAAGAGTTCTTTGATTTCAGCTCTGTTTTAATATTTTTACCTTGGCTACGAGTTTAGAGCCAAATAAAAAAATGCCCTGCGGGAACAGCTTTTCCAGTTCTCCTTTTGCTGCCTCTTTTTTCCTTCCTTCCATATCTTAGGATGAATGTGGATACAGGCAGCCTGAATTCATGGCCGGCTCTGCCATATTGATCTGTGTGACCTCAGCCAAGTGTCCCTGCCTTTCTAGGTCTCCATTTCCACATGTGTAAATTGAAGAGAATATGACCTTACCTTGCCCGGTTGTGTGAATTAAAGATGTAATATTAAAAGATGAGCACACAGGAAGCCCTCAGGGGATATAACAGAAGCAGGACAGGGCTCCCACTTCTATTAGTACTATTACTTCTAACCTTTACTCCCTGATTCGTGCTTCTCTTCAACCCTTCATTCAGTAACCATTTATTGGGTACCTACTATGTCCCAGGGAGTGAACAAGAAGGCAAAGTTTCTGCCCTCTTAAAGTTTGCCTTCTGGCAGAGAGGTAAATGTATTTTAAGTGAACAGAAATAACATAATTGCAAATTGTAATAGATAAAGGAAATAAAGAGTTTGCTGAGATAGAGAACAAGGGGTGAGGGGAAGGTGAGACACATGTTGAATGTGACATTCAGGGAAGGTCTCCCTGAGGCGGTGACATTTCTATGAGCCCTGAAGACTCAGAGACAATCAGACAGCAGAAGAGCTAAAGGGGGCACCATCTGAGCAGAGAAAGGCTCTTTCAAAGGTCTTCAGGTGACCACCTGCGGTGGTCAAGAGACAGATAGGAGGCCAGTGAGTGGTTAGCAGAGGGTGTGAGAGGCCAGGAGCTAGGAAACTAACAGGACTTCTAGCTTGATAGGTCTCACCCTGCCTGACAGGCCATGGTACAGAAGGTGAATGTTTAAAATATACATATATAAGTGTAATAAGTCATTTAAACAGGAGTTTCATGGTCCACCTTATATTTTTACAACAGTAGCTCTCAAAGTGTGATCCTCACCCCAGGAGGATCACCTGGGAATTTGTGAGGCATGGAAATTCGCATATCCACTTCTGGCCTATTGAATCACAGGCTCTGGGAGTAGAACTCAGCGGTCTGTATTTTAACAAGCCCTCCAGGAGACGCTGCTACTGCTGGTCTGAACTGGAAGCTCAGTGATTCTCAATCCTGGATGCACAAAAGAATCATCTAACTTTGGGAGGCCAAAGCAGGTAGATCGCTTGAGGTCAGGAGTTTGAGACCAGCCTAAGCAACATGGTGAAACCCCGTCTCTACTAAAAATACAAAAAATTAGCTGGGTGTGGTGGCACACACATAGTCCCAGCTACTTGGGAGGCTGAGGCCAGAGAATCGCTAGAACCTGGGAGGTTGAGGTTGCAGTGAGCCGAGATGGCACCACTACACTCCAGCCTGGGTGACAGAGCAAGACTCTGTCTCAAAAAATAAAAATAAAAAGAATCATCCAGGAGCTTTCATGAGCTACGAATGTTGAGAGACCTTCTACCCACTACCCCTAGATTCTGATTTAATTAGTCAGGGTTTGGCCCCTGGGTGTTGGTAGGTCTTGAATGTTCCCCAAGGCATTCCATAGCTACAGCAGGTAGGACCACAGCTCTAGCTGCTGCGTGAAGAATAGACAACAGGGGGAAGGGAGGAGATGCAAGAAGATCAGGAGGCTAATGCAGTGGTCCAGGTGAGGGATGATGGTGGCAGAGAATATGAAGGGGCTTAGACAGATTTTAAATATATTTCACAGAGAAAAACCCAACAGGACTTTTAGATTGATAGGATATGGGGTGGAGAGGTGGGACTTATATTCAGCATCAGATCGAAGGGAATGCCAGCCATAATAGTAAAGACCCTGTGCTTGTAGATAGCCTGCAGCTGGAAGACCCTGGCAACATAGCCTAACGTTGAGCACAGGGCCCCAAAGAAGTCCATCTTCTCTATCTGCCTGGCAACAAAGAAGATTTCAGCAAACTTAGCAAGATCTAAGCTTATACTAAGTTCTCAGAGGAGCCACAATGTGAAAGGGACTTTACAAAAAAAAAATCTGAATACTCAGATAGGATGTTCCTGTTTTACAGCCCAGTCTCCTGGGAACACTCTGGGCACTGGCCCTTCTGGGGAGAACAGGGGACTGGATGGTATATCCAGGAGTGACCAGCAGGTGGCATGCCAGACTCAGAAATGTGTATTGCAGGGAGCAAGGCAACTCTTGCTGTTTGCTGCTTAAACAGAAGAAAAGGATTCACTCCGGAAGTAATACTCATGTGTGCCATGTACTAAATGGCTACTGTGTGCCAGATACTGTGCCAAGTGCTTATGTGTATATTCTCATTTAATCCTCATAGCTCTACAAGGTGAGCTCCACCACTGTACATATATTCAGAGATCTAAGTGGCTTGGGCAATGTCACTGATATATGGTCATTGGCAGAACCAGCCTTGGTCCTCTAGCCTGTCTGACCCCATGGCCACTTTTCCTGTCAAAAGGGCCAGGATCCCCAGCGGCTCTTTCTTGTCCACAGTGGTGCTTTCACTGACACTTGGGGGTAATGCCCTTGGAAGGTGGGGCCATCAGAATTATCAAAGCCTTTAAAGTCAAACCCCCTGCGTTTGCCGCTCACTTGCTGTGTGATGGTAAGAAAGCTACTTGGCCTCTCTATCCTCAGGTTTCCTCATCTCTAAAATGGGGTGAGGCTGGGCCCAGTGGCTCACTCTTGTAATCCCAGCACTTTGGGAGGCTGAGGCAGAAGGACTGCTCGAAGCCCGGAGTTCGATACTAGCCTGGGCAACAAAGTGAGACCACGGCGCTACAAAAAAAAAAAAAAAAAAAAAAAAATTAAAATGGGTTGAGACGTGAGGCAGTGAGCTGTGGTGAGATGATCTTATGTAACTGACCCAGAATCTTGCTTGCTTGGCCCAGAGGAGTGCTCAATGAATGGCAGCTTTTCTGCTTAAAATGACTTCACAGGAGGTAGAGACAACTCTGAAAGGTCTAAAGCTGTGCTATCCAATGGTGTTCTCTGCAGTGATAGAAATGCTCTATATCTGTGCTGTCCAGCAGCATAGTCATAACAACATGTGGCTACTGAGTGCTTAATACATAGCTAGTGCAACTGAGAGATTGAATTTTAAATTTTACTTAATTACAATAAATTTAAATTTCAATAACCATATGTGGCCAGTGGCTACCGTATTGGACAGTGCAAGTCTAAAATGTGTCTGCGCTCACAGTCTGTGTGTCCTTTACAGCCCCTTGGGTATGAAACAAAATAAGTTATGTTCAACATTTGGAGCCTGGCATATAGCAGGCACCCAGTAAATTTGAGTTTGTCAGAAATGGGAGAGAAAGGAAAATCAGTAAGTGAAGCCAAAGCAATGTTTTACATTTAACAAATTGTGTAAAATTGTAGAACTGGACTCTCAGACTTCTCCAGCAAAATCTTCCAGAGTTCAATAACCATGGGGGACTGACTGGGGCAGGTTGTTAGCTTTTTACCCTTTCAAGCCAGAATTCTCTAAATATTTCTTCAACCTGTATTCGATGGGGACAGAGAACAAATGTGTTCAAGTTAATAATGTGTGTGTTCAATACAAATTCCTTTCATCTATTCACTGACTAAAGAACACTTCCTCCTTTTCTGTGCCCCCTCTTCAAATTTTTTTTTTGCAATTTCACAAATCAGACAACTGCTTAGAAAGTTTATTCTCTCTCTCTCTTTGTTTTGTTTTGTTTTGTTTGTTTGTTTTTGAGACAGGGTCTTACTCTGTTGCCGAGGCTGGAGTGCAATGGTGAGATCTCAGCTCACTGCAGCCTCAACTTTCTGGAGCTCAGATGATCCTCCACCTCATCCTCTCAAGTAGCTGGGACTATAGGCATGTACCACCACGCCCAGACTATTTTTGTGTTTTTTCTGTAGAGACAAGGTTTCACATGTTGCCCAGGTGGGTCTCAAGCTTCTGGGACCAAGTTACCTGCTTGTCTTGGCCTCCCAAAGTGCTGGGATTACAGACATGAGCCACCATGCTGCGCCAAAAGATTTTAAAGGTTCAAAGTATAAATAACAAAACAACTGGCCCCCCAGGAAGCAGCACTATATCATGCATTTCTCACTTCCAAAATTTGATCTATCCAGATTTTGTTTTTAAGTGATGGTCAGTTGGCAATTCTTGCATGTTCCATAGTTGAATCTTGCAGTTTATAAAAGCTAGTGGCAAACATTTTCTCCAGAGGTAGGTCTGCTTTGGCTGACACTGTCATTTGCTTCTATCTGAAGATAATTTCTATGCTGTCAATATTGGGACCAATTTGCATTCCACCTGTGGTTTAAGAAAAATCTGAGTTAATAGGCATCTTATTTCCAAAGTATCCCAGTGATGTGTAGTGGTCCTTGTGGACTGGCCCCCTGGGCTGCTGGTCCATTTCCTAACCTGGCTCTGACCCAGTTAAGACCAAGCCCCTCTCATCCAGAGCATCCTGTTCTGGCCACAGGGCTGACATTCTTACCTATACCAGGCAGAACCTTTCTTACCTGTACAGGGCAGAGCCATTCTTTGCTCCTCACCATTCTGAAGACTTGTACTCTCTGGGTGCCCTAGCTACCAACGTGAAGTAGCGGTGATCACAGCTCCTTGAACAAGACCTATGGCTCTGACAACAAACAGCCCCATGAAAAGAGCTGCTTTTGCTTTTTGTATTTTTAACTTTTCCCTTCACTATACCTCAAAGCCCTCTAGGAACATAGAGAATCCTCTGCCAGAATGACATGTTCTTCTGTCTTTTATGTCTCTTAGATTCTTTTTTTAAAATTTTATTATTATTATACTTTAAGTTTTAGGGTACATGTGCATAACATGCAGGTTTGTTACATATGTATACATGTGCCATGTTGGTGTGCTGCACCCATTAGCTCGTCATTTAGCGTTAGGTATATCTCCTAATGCTATCTCTCCCCCCTGCCCCCACCCCACTAACAGTCCCTGGTGTGTGATGTTCCCCTTCCTGTGTCCATGTGTTCTCATTGTTCAATTCCCACCTATGAGCGAGAACATACGGTGTTTGGTTTTTTGTCCTTGAAATAGTTTGCTGAGAATGATGGTTTCCAGTTTCATCCATGTCCCTAAAAAGGACATGAATTCATCATTTTTATGGCTGCATAGTATTCCATGGTGTATATGTGCCACAGTTTCTTAATCCAGTCTATTGTTGTTGGACATTTAGGTTGGTACCAAGTCTTTGCTATTCGTGAATAGTGCCACTGTAAACATAAGTGTTAGTGTGTCTTTATAGCAGCATGATTGATAATCCTTTGGGTATATACCCAGTAATGGGATGGCTGGGTCAAATGGTATTTCTAGTTCTAGATCCCTGAGGAATTGCCACACCAACTTCCACAATGGTTGAAGTAGTTTACAGTCCCACCAACAGTGTAAAAGTGTTCCTATTTCTCCACATCCTCTCCAGCACCTGTTTTTTCCTGACTTCTTAATGATCGCCATTCTAACTGGTGTGAGATGGTATCTCATCGTGGTTTTGATTTGCATTTCTCTGATGGCCAGTGATGATGAGCATTTTTTCATGTGTTTTTTGGCTGCATAAATGTCTTCTTTTGAGAAGTGTCTGTTCATATCCTTTGCCCACTTTTTGATGGGGTTGTTTGTTTGTTTGTTTCTTGTAAATTTGTTTGAGTTCATTGTAGATTCTGGATATTAGCCCTTTGTCAGATGAGTAGGTTGCAAAAATTTTCTCCCATTCTGTAGGTTGCCTGTTCACTCTGATGGTAGTTTCTTTTGCTGTGCAGAAGCTCTTTAGTTTAATTAGATCCTATTTGTCAATTTTGGCTTATGTTGCCATTGCTTTTGGTGTTTTAGACATGAAGTCCTTGCCCATATCTATGTCCTGAATGGTATTGCCTAGGTTTTCTTCTAGGGTTTTTATGGTTTTAGGTCTAACGTTTAAGTCTTTAATCCATGTTGAATTAATTTTTGTATAAGGTGTAAGGAAGGGATCCAGTTTCAGCTTTCTACATATGGCTAGCCAGTTTTCCCAGCACCATTTATTAAATAGGGAATCCTTTCCCCATTGCTTGTTTTTCTCAGGTTTGTCAAAGATCAGATAGTTGTAGATATGCGGCATTATTTCTGAGGGCTCTGTTCTGTTCCATTGGTCTATATCTCTGTTTTGGTGCCAGTACCGTGCTGTTTTGGTTACTGTAGCCTTGTAGTATAGTTTGAAGTCAGGTAGCATGATGCCTCCAGCTTTGTTCTTTTGGCTTAGGATTGACTTGGCAATGCGGGCTCTTTTTTGGTTCCATATGAACTTTAAAGTAGTTTTTCCCAATTCTTGAGGAAATTCATTGGTAGCCTGATGGGTCTGGCATTGAATCTATAAATTACCTTGGGCAGTATGGCCATTTTCATGATATTGATTCTTCCTACCCATGAGCATGGAATGTTCTTCCATTTGTTTGTATCCTCTTTTATTTCATTGAGCAGTGGTTTGTAGTTCTCCTTGAAGAGATCCTTCACATCCCTTGTAAGTTGGATTCCTAGGTATTTTATTCTCTTTGAAGCAATTGTGAATGGGAGTTCACTCATGATTTGGCTCTCTGTTTGTCTGTTATTGGTGTATAAGAATGCTTGTGATTTTTGTACGTTGATTTTGTATCCTGAGACTTTGCTGAAGTTGCCTATCAGCTTGAGGAGATTTTGGGCTGAGATGATGGGGTTTTCTAGATCTACAATCATGTCATCTGCAAACACGGAATATTTGACTTCCTCTTTTCCTAATTGAATACCCTTTATTTCCTTCTCCTGCCTGATTGCCCTGGCCAGAACTTCCAACACTATTTTGAATTGGAGTGGTGAGAGGGGGCATCCCTGTCTTGTGCCCGTTTTCAAAGGGAATGCTTCCAGTTTTTGCCCATTCAGTATGATATTGGCTGTGGGTTTTTCATAGATAGCTCTTATTATTTTGAGATACGTCCCATCAATACCTAATTTATTGAGAGTTTTTAGCATGAAGGTTGTTGAATTTTGTCAAAGGCCTTTTCTGCATCTATTGAGATAATCATGTGGTTTTTGTCTTTGGTTCTGTTTGTATGATGGATTACATTTATTGATTTGCGTATGTTGAACCAGCCTTGCATCCCAAGGATGAAGCCAACTTGATCATGGTGGATAAGCTTTTTAATGTGCTGCTGGATTCGGTTTGCCAGTATTTTATTGAGGATTTTTCCATCGATGTTCATCAAGTATATTGGTCTAAAATTCTCTTTTTTGGTTGTGTCTCTGCCAGGCTTTGGTATCAGGATGATGCTGGCCTCATAAAATGAGTTAGAGAGGATTCCCTCTTTTTCTACTGATTGGAATAGTTTCAGAAGGAATGGTACCAGTTCCTCTTTGTACCTCTGGTAGAATTCAGCTGTGAATCCATCTGGTCCTGGACTTTTTTTGGTTAGTAAGCTGTTGATTACTGCCTCAATTTCAGAGCCTGTTATTGGGCTATTCAGAGATTCAAGTTCTTCCTGATTTAGTCTTGGGAGGATGCATATGTCGAGGAATTTATCCATTTCTTCTAGATTTTCTAGTTTATTTGTGTAGAGGTGTTTATAATATTCTCTGATGGTAGTTTATATTTCTGTGGGATCACTGGTGATATCCCCTTTATCATTTTTTATTGCATCTATTTGATTCTTCTCTCTTTTCTTCTTTATTAGTCTTGCTAGCAGTCTATCAATTTTGTTGATCTTTTCAAAAAACCAGCTCTTGGACTCATTAATTTTTAAAGAGTTTTTTATGTCTCTATTTCCTTCAGTTCTGCTCTGATCTTAGTTATTTCTTGCCTTCTGCTAGCTTTTGAATGTGTTTGCTCTTGCTTTTCTAGTTATTTTAATTATGATGTTAGGGTATCAATTTTAGATCTTTCCTGCTTTGTCTTGTGGGCATTTAGTGCTATAAATTTCCCTCTACACACTGCTTTGAATGTGTCCCAGAGATTCTGGTATGTTGTGTCTTTGTTCTCGTTGGTTTCAAAGAACATCTTTATTTCTGCCTTCATTTCATTATTTACCCAGTAGTCATTCAGGAGCAGGTTGTTCGGTTTCCATGTAGTTGAGCAGTTTTGAGTGAGTTTCTTAATCCTGAGTTCTAGTTTGATTGCACTGTGGTCTGAGAGACAGTTTGTTATAATTTCTGTTCTTTTACATTTGCTGAGGAGTGCTTTACTTCCAAGTATGTGGTCAATTTTGGAGTAGGTGTGGTGTGGTGCTGAAAAGAATGTCTATTCTGTTGATTTGGGGTGGAAAGTTCTGTAGATGTCTATTAGGTCTGCTTGGTGCAGAGCTGAGTTCACTTCCTGGGTATCCTTGTTAACTTTCTGTCTCGTTGATCTATGTAATGTTGACAGTGGGTTGTTAAAGTCTCCCATTATTATTGTGTGGGAGTCTAAGTCTCTTTGTAGGTCACTCAGGACTTGCTTTATGAATCTGGGTGCTCCTGTATTGGGTGCATATATATTTAGGATAGTTAGCTCTTCTTGTTGAATTGATCCCTTTACCATTATGTAATGGTCTTCTTTGTCTCTTTTGATCTTTGTTGGCTTAAAGTCTGTTTTATCAGAGACTTGGATTGCAACCCCTGCCTTTTTTTGTTTTCCGTTTGCTTGGTAGATCTTCCTCCATCCTTTATTTTGCACCTATGTGTGTCTCTGCACGTGAGTTGGGTTTCCTGAATACAGCACACTGATGGGTCTTGACTCTTTATCCAATCTGCCAGTCTGTGTCTTTTAATTGGAGCATTTAGCCCATTTTTATTTCAAGTTAATATTGTTATGTGTGAATTTGATCCTGTCATTATGATGTTAGCTGGTTATTTTGCTTGTTAGTTGATGCAGTTTCTTCCTAGCTTTGATGGTCTTTACAGTCTGGCGTGTTTTTGCAGTGGCTGGTACCGGTTGTTCCTTTCCATGTTTAGTGCTTCCTTCAGGAGCTCTTTTAGGGCAGGCCTGGTGGTGACAAAATCTCTCAGCATTTGCTCGTCTGTAAAGTATTTTATTTCTCTTTCACTTATGAAGCTTAGTTTGGCTGGATATGAAATTCTGGTTGAAAATTCTGTTCTTTAAGAATGTTGAATATTGGTCCCCACTTTCTTCTGGCTTGTAGAGTTTCTGCCAAGAGATCAGCTGTTAGTCTGACGGGCTTCCCTTTGTGGGTAACCTGATCTTTCTCTCTGGCTGCCCTTAACATTTTTTCCTTCATTTCAACTTTGGTGAATCTGACAATTGTGTGTCTTGGAGTTGCTCTTCTCGAGGAGTATCTTTGTGGCGTTCTCTGTATTTCCTGAATTTGAATGTTGGCCTGCCTTGCTAGATTGGGGAATTTCTCCTAGATAATATCCTGCAGAGTGTTTTCCAACTTGGTTCCATTCTCCCTATCACTTTCAGGTACACCAATCAGACGTAGATTTGGTCTTTTCACATAGTCCCATATTTCTTGGAGGCTTTGTTCATTTCTTTTGATTCTTTTTTCTCTCAACTTCTCTTCTCGCTTCATTTCATTCATTTTGTCTTCTATCACTGATACCCTTTCTTTCAGTTGATCGCATTGGCTACTGAGGCTTCTGCATTCATCACGTAGCTCTCATGCCTTGGTTTTCAGCTCCATCAGGTCCTTTAAGGACTTCTCTGCATTGGTTATTCTAGTTATCCATTCATCTAATTTTTTTTCAAAGCTTTTAACTTCTTTGCCATTGGTTCGAATTTCCTCCTGTAGCTCGGAGTAGTTTGATCGTCTGAAGCCTTCTTCTCTCAACTCGTGAAAGTCATTCTCCGTCCAGCTTTGTTCCGTTGTTGGTGAGGAGCTGCATTCCTTTGGAGGAGGAGAGGTGCTCTGATTTTTAGAGTTTCCAGTTTTTCTGCTCTGTTTTTTTCCCATCTTTGTGGTTTTATCTACCTTTGGTCTTTGATGATGGTGACGTACAGATGGGTTTTTGGTGTGGATGTCCTTTCTGTTTGTTAGTTTTCCTTCTAACAGACAGGACCCTCAGCTGCAGGTCTGTTGGAGTTTGCTAGAAGTCCACTCCAGACCTTGTTTGCCTGGGTATCAGCAGTGGTGGCTGCAGAACAGCAGATATTGGTGATGATCAGCGGATCAGGCAGATGCTGCTGCCTGACTGTTCCTCTGGAAGTTTTGTCTCAGAGGAGTACCCGGCCGTGTGAGGTGTCAGTCCGCCCCTACTGGGGGGTGCCTCGCAGTTAGGCTACTCAGGGGTCAGGGACCCACTTGAGGAGGCAGTCTGCCCGTTCTCAGATCTCAAGCTGCGTGCTGGGAGAACCACTACTCTCTTCAAAGCTGTCAGAGAGGGATATTTAAGTCTGCAGAGGTTACTGCTGTCTTTTTTTTTGTCTGTGCCCTGCCCCCAGAGGTGGAGCCTACAGAGGCAGGCAGGCCTCCTTGAGCTGTGGTGGGCTCCACCCAGTTCGAGCTTCCAGGTCGCTTTGTTTACCTAATCAAACAACTAACTCGGCAATGGCAGATGCCCCTCCCCAAGCCTCACTGCCGCCTTGCAGTTTGATCTCGGACTGCTGTGCTAGCAATGAGTGAGACTCCGTGGGCGTAGGACCCTCTGAGCCAGGTAAGGGATATAATCTCCTGGTGTGCTGTTTTTTAAGCCCATTGGAAAAGCGCAATATTAGGGTGGGAGTGACCCGATTTTCCATGTGCCATCTGTCACCACTTTCTTTGACTAGGAAAGGGAATTCCCTGACCCCATGTGCTTCCCGGGTGAGGCGATGCCTCACCCTGCTTTGGCTTGCACACGCTGTGCTGCACCCACTGTCCTGCACCTACTGTCTGGCACTCCCCAGTGAGATGAACCTGGTACCTCAGATGGAAATGCAGAAATCACCCATCTTCTGCGTCGCTCACGCTGGGAGCTGTAGACTGGAGCTGTTCCTATTTGGCCATCTTGGCTTCTCCCCCAGCTCTTTGTTTCTTAACATAGCTCATTCCCAACTCTGACATCAAGGGCCCTTGGGAATAGGGTCCAGATATGAATAAAGAGGCTCCCTCCATGATTCTGCGTTTGAGTGACGAGTAAAGGGACCATTGGGTCTGACACCTTATCCATCACTCCTCTCACCTCTGTATATCCTCCCAGCTCCCCAAATAGTTGGGCATCCTTTTCCCAAATAGTCATTTTCCAGTATTAGCAACCCAGGTAACTGTTAATACACTCCCATAAGGCAGTGTGTTACATGGTATCAACTAGGTGAACATCTGCACGACTCAAAGAATCTTCACCCAAGTGATAGCTAACCCACTATTAAAACAGCACTTCCCACCCAGTGGCTGAATGTGTTTTCACATTACGTTATCACTTGTTAATATCAGAGACAAAGTGCAACCTCAGCTCTCTCCTTCCCCTCCTTCAGACTTTTTCTACTCAATCCACTTCACACCTGTCTCCAGGTACCAGCTGTGCCCTCCTCTTCTGGGCTGGGTATCTTGGGATTCCCCTCCAGATCCCCTCCTCTGCCCCTAGTGGCTGACCATCTAGTCTAGGGGACCCTTGCTCTTTGGCACTTAGCTGGGTTCAGCTAATGCAGAACCCCCGCAGGAGATTGCAAGGAGGGAGAAGAAAAGATGGGTGCCCTTCCTTCCAAGGTCTCAGCCAGCCTGTGTGTCCCCAGACTAAGGTCTCTGTTCCTCTCAAGCTCCACAACTCCCTAAGGTTCTGCTAACAGCTTCCTTCCCTCGTCCCTTAGACCTAAAGATGGTGAGCCCCTGCAAGGTTACTTCGCTTACCTTCATGTTCTCCTGCACATGTACCTCTCTAAATGTCCCCTTTCTAAATAAATCTTCCTCCATTTCTCCTAACTCAAGTGTGACAGCTCTTTCTATTGGGTCCCTGATTGACATACTTTCCTTTGGCATATGGATGCATTCTGGTTTTGCTGTATTTCTATTCCTGGTTGCTCTGTGAACCTCCTGACTAAGATTTACCTCCCCTTCCAAACATCACTTGGATTCAAGGTATTTGCTGTTCTTAAAACTGAATTTCTCAATTTCACTCTCTTTGAACTAAACATCCACCTGTTCTTTTTCTTTCCTTCTCTCTTTTTCTTCTTGCCTCCTTCCCTCCCTACCTCCCTTCTTGCTGGGTAGTGATGCATGAGAGCACTAGCATTAGTCTGCTTGAGTTAAATTCTCAGCTCGTTATGCAACCTCACCCCCTTAAGCTTAAGTTTTCTCATCTGGCAAATGGGGACAATGATTGCATTGTCATGAAGATTAAACAAGATCTTAAGATGGTGTTTGGGCCTGGAATGGTGGCTCACACCTGTAATCTCAGCACTTTGGCAGGCTGAGGAAGGCAGATCGCTTGAGGCCAAGAGTTTGAGACCAGCCTGGCCAACATGGCAAAACCCCGTCTCTACTAAAAATACAAAAATTAGACTGGCATGGTGGTGGGGGCCTGTAATCCCAACTACTGTCGAGGCGGAGGCAGGAGAATCACTTGAACCTGGGAGGTGGAGGTTGCAGTGAGCCGAGATTGCACCACGGCACTCCAGCCTGGGCAACGGAGTGAGACGCTGTCTCAAAAAAAAAAAAAAAAAAAAAAAGAATTGTGTCTGCACAGTCTGTGGTTCCTCAACATTTGTGGAATGATTATTTCTGTGTGTCAAGCTACTTCCTAATCTCTGATATCATAATCTAGATTTCCAAAGATTCTCTTTCTTGTGCCTCTAGCTGGTGGATGGCTTCTTTCTGCAATACTTCTCATGGTCCTGAATTGACCTTTTGAACCCTGGATTTTAAAGGCATCTTTAATTTCCATGGGCCCAGTACAATCAGAGAGCAAATTCTTAACCTAATTCTTGTACTTTAGTTTGCTTCCCCTGGCCCCCACAGTTACTGGTAAAGAAAAAGAAAAGGAGCTTTAAATTGTCTTATTATTTTTAGTATCTCCTACGAAGTACTAGATATTCAGAATGCCATAGAGAAAAGCACGAAGAGGAATTTTTTTCTTATGGAGGTGATGGGCATAGCAGGAGGGAGAATTTGGCACCAGTTCTAACAGGGGAAAGAAAAGTACAGAATGCTTTGCATGTGGAGACTATGGAAGTATTTGTGGTTTTACAGTGGAATTGATCAAGATTATAGAGGAAGTAGTTGAGACCAAAGGTTAGCTTGAAGATTTAGGAAGATCTGTGCCTATAAATTCTCCATTACATGTCTGTTCCATTAATCATTCAAAAAAGTGTTGATTATATGATTTTTCACTTCTAAACTCCTGAGAATTGTAGGAAAGGGATTAGGAAGGAGGTGTGTGTGTGTGTGTGTGTGTGTGTGTGCAACTCACAGAGAAAGAGTTAAGGATGCAGTTACATCCACAGCTGAACTAATTTTCTTGATGCTCCGTTTATTTCATATTTTTATTTTCTCAAGAGTCCCCCAAAATAGCAATTTATACACATTTGTCTTCCCACTTAATTTTGCTTTAACAATAGTTAGGAAAACACAACCAGATGCTTTTTTTTATAAAAAGGCATCTACATGTTGACATCAACGTCAAAATTAGCCCTCAGTCTCCAGAAAGTCACTTTTTTCAGTTCAATTAATAATTAAGTTGGAAAACTCACCTCTTAAGTTCTGGGACAACATAGCGGGGGTCAGAACACTGACCTGTCCTCAGGGAAATCAACCAGCTAAGCTTCTTTTTCTTGCAGTTCCCTGGGCAACCATTCCCTAAACAAGGTTCTCCATTTAACAATTAAATTTTAATTACCTAAGCAAGAGATAAATACATTCTCTTTTTTAAAACTGAATGTATCACAGATGAAGCTAAAGTGCCCTTGGACCACTATTTCTAATCATGATCTTCTTTACTGAAGGTTACAAGTTTGGGGTGTATCTTTATAGAACTTTTATTTCGCATTTTCCTAAATCTATATACATGTCCACATAGCAAGTGAGTAGCATTACTGTGTGCGCACTTTTTCCCTTGGTTTCTTACAATCCATGGTAGTTTTTCCTGGACCCCTGATCTTGAAGAACACCAAAGACCAAGCTGCAAAACCCAATGGTTGATTGCATTTCATTCTTCCCTTGGGAGTAGGGAGTTGACTTAAGCCCATTGTCTTTGTATGATAAATAATTGATAATAACTTAATATGTGGTTGGGGATACTTTATTTTCATTTCTATTTTATAATTTGTTGGTCATTAGGAGAAAATTAGGGGAAAATCCCTCTAAACCATATTCATAGAATTTGTGTGCTGGAAAGATCTTAGAGAGTATCTATTTAACACATCAAAAAATGGGTTCCAGAGGGGAAATGGAGCATTTGCAAATGTAGCAGGCCTGGGTCCTCTCTATTTAAATAAGCAGCAACAGGAGAAGGAGGTCAGACTCTGCTCTATTGTCACCTTCAGATTGTAACGAAACATTATTTTCCATGTGCGTCCTTTCTCCTTACCCCATTCCACTTCTCCTAGCCAGTCTTTCTTAGCCACATTCTCCTTTGTAAATCCATCTCAGCTATTTAGTGACTTTCTGCTTCAGATTTCTTAGTAGCAAAAGCTGACTGCTAATGTTCACTGTCCTTATTCTGCAAAGGATTATACTGCGTGCTTTCGATACATTTTCCACTTTATCCTCACAGAGCACTGTTTGAGGTTGGCACTCTTATTATCCTCACATGAGAAAACTGAGGCTCAGAGAGGATAGGAAACATGGCCAACGTCTCTAAGCAGGAAGTGACAACTCAAAGGTCAAACTCTACAGGCTTCTTGACTCTGCAGCTTGCACTCTCGATTCCACCCTATACTGCCACATGTTTAGTTGTATTTTACAACAAACAAGAGGAAATATTCAGAGTAGAATGGGGAGAAGCAGGCTAGAGACTCCCAGTAGGTTTTAGCAATAAATGTGCAAATATCACAGAAGGCAAGACATTTCTTGTCCAGAGTCACAGGTCATGGGAGTCATTGGTACTATTGAGATAATTTTAAAAGACCTTTCTGAAATATCACCTTCAAGCAGTTGAGGGATTTTGGTTTGCTAACAAAACCATCTGGGACATTCTAGTAATTAGAACAATCACAGCCAGGACTCATGTGAGAGAAGGTTTCAAACTCTTCCTTATTATTGAATTTTGGAATTTGGAACCAACTCCTTCACCCCATTGTATTTTCTTTTGCCATCTTTCTTACTCACCAAACCTATCATTATTTCTTCCTTTCCAGGGACTTCTATGCCCTCTGCAGTTTGCCTCTTCCTCTGCTATTTTTTCATGTATGTGTATGTTTTTTGCCTGTATTTGCAATGCCAGCCATCATTTGCCATGTCTTCTAGCGGCAACCTGCATTTAGCCCAGGTAAGTAGGCAGCAAATCACATGATATCCACCCCTATAACTTCCCCAGCCATGGTAAATCAGTTATGGTGAGCACTTGATCTTTGAGATCATGGTGTAGTATTAGGACTGGCCGCCATCTTGGGTCAAGTGCAAGGTAAGAAAGTGGACAGACAAGCCTGAGTGAGCCAGTGAAGTGGCCTCTACTTTTGGTTTTCTAGTTCTAGTGCCTATGTTTTCTATTTCTTGGATTCCACATCGTTTTTCTTTGTTTGTTTTCCTTACTTGAGTTAAATTGAGTGAGTTTCTGTTGCATGGATCCAGAGGGACTTTCACTAGATACTTCCTAACCAAGCAATTAAACTCTTTGAGGACATAGTCCCTGTGTGCCCCTCGATGTGTAATATACTGCCTGGTACATTGTAGGTATTCAATAAATATTTCTTGTTAATGCATATTTTATGGAGTGAGAATTATCTTGATCTGGGAATTTTGATTATAGTTTGTTTTTGTGACAGAGGCTATATACCAATAATAATAATCATTCATTTGTTTATGCAAAGGCATTTATTCTGGATAAAATTGAGAGGTAAAATAAGGCCCAGTTTCTTACGTTAAGTTCCCTGTCTATCAGGGGAGATAGTAATGTACAACAGATAAATTACCACTTGATTGACAAGTGTAACCCAAACAAAGTGTTCTCTCCCTAGATCTGCTGTGATTATTCCTTTTCACAAGCCACAATGACTCCGGAAAACCTGGCTGTAAACACCAGCACTGCCACCAGCTAAGGATCTGTGATCAGGAGTGCCATCTCACGGTAACAGGGTAAGTGTCCCTTCCCCCATTTAATTCTAACTGGAATTCCTTCCATTCTGTATTACTGTTGTTCACTTCAAACTAATCACCAACATGTCTCATTCATTCTGGGCTGTTGGTCGTGTCTGAAGTTCAGTAGTCGATATTTGCAAGTGCAGGATTTTTAATAAAATGCTGGTATATCTTTCAGTCACCTTTTCCACACTTCACAATGAGTTGGACTACGTTCAGAGTCAAAGGATTTTTCCTTCCTTTTGTTCCCCCTTATAGGGTGAACGAGGTGACATCCTTGATGCCATCCCTTCTATACCCCAATTCAAATACTCATCCCCATTGGGGAAGATTTGGTACAAGCTTCTATCACTGATGAATGCTTTCACTTAATTATTATGAATGACTGAATGATGGATTCATATATATAATATATTTTTTGAGTATTAACCATGTGGTATTCATCAGGCTATGTCCTGGGGACAGTGGAAAATAAAGTAGATCCAGTCAGTACCTGCCATCCTGGAGCGTGGAGTCCAGTGGGGGACAATGGATGTTCCACAAACAGTTCACACAGAACAGTAAGACTGCAAATGTGATACATGCTGTGAAGAAAAATTGCCAAGTGATATAAGTGCATGTAACAGAAGGGTTGATGGATGTGGAGTGTCTGAAAAGTTATCATAAAGTCATATTGGAGCTCAGCCCTCTGCAGGGGTGAACCAGGTGAAGAAAAGAGGGGAGAATGTTTGGGTTCAGGGAAGAACATTTCCAAAGGCCCCAAGCAGAGAGGAATAGCTAGAACAACTCAGGAATAACACCTTGAAGCTTTGGGAAATGAGAAGAATAAACTACTCATCTAATTGCTGCCTTTCAGAAAATACATGCTCTTCTGTTTTAACCAAAATACCTGGCTGCTGGGTGAGAAACCCATGATCAAAACAAGTGCCCCAGTTGTTCCTGAATTGGAAACTGTTTTATTGACATCAAGATGTTTAAAAATATGCATGACTTTTTTTTTTTTTTTTTTTTTTTTTGAGATGGAGTCTCACTCTATTGCCAGGCTGGAGTGCAGTGGCGCGATCTCGGCTCACTCCCAGGTTCAAGGGATTCTCCTGCCTCAGCCTCCCAAGTAGCTGGGACTACAGGCATGCGCCATCACGCCCAGCTAATTTTTGTATTTTTAGTAAAGACGGAGTTTCACCATGTTGGCCAGATGGTCTCGATCTATTGACCTCATGATCCGCTGACCTCGGCCTCCCAAAGTGCTGGGATTACAGGCATGAGCCACTGCGCCCAGCTATGCGTGGCAATTCTAATATCATCCCTTCTTCCTTCCCTGCCATCTTCCTCTTTCCCAGTCATCAGAACTCTAGACAACCCGGGGATCCCAGAGCATCTTTGTAGGAGAAATAATAGAGCCACTGAGGCGTGGAGTTTCCTGTTTTACCTTTATGAACTTTTGGCTTCCCGTCTTGGGGGAGACAATAACAACAACAAAAAAACCTGAAGGGCAAGATTTGAGGGGAAACAAGCAGATTTGGCAATCAAGTCCAAAATCCACCACTGAAAGCCTCTGGCTGCTCTTTCTGTTCCCTTTGGTTTGTGCTTTGACTTCTTAGCAGTCATGGTTGTTGTCATCCAGTAGTAGCACTAGCAATTAATATTTACTGGTCATTACCTCGTGGCCAGGCATTATGATCAGAACTGCCTGTGTACCATCTCATTTAATGCTGACAAAATTATATACGGTGGGCCCTGTTAGGGTGATGTGAAATTATCAATATTCGACAACTTTTTTGATCTATAAAAATGTCCATTTTATAAGACTGAAGCTAATATTATTTCCCAGGGACCCAGGGGTTTACAAAAATTGTCCATCTGTCCATGTTTTTATAATTGGGGAGTGGCTGAGCTGAGCTTCGTGCCCAGGTGTGTATAGTACCACAGTGGCTGTGTTCTTTTGCATGATGCATGAAAGGAAGAGAAAGAGGAAGAAAATTACACCATAAAGGTTTGTCCTTTTCTCTTCCCATGTCCTAGTTTACTAATTATGTGTCTCATGAGTTAAAAGAGGAGAGAAAAGCCAGAAGATGCTGAAGTCTGAAGATATTCAAACAATTCTCACTCGTTTTACTCTGCTGCCCCACCCCTGTCCTGACCCCATTTAAAGCTGATCTTCGGCCGAGCACGGTGGCTCACGCCTATAATCCCTGCACTTTGGGAGGCCAAGGCAGGCAGATCACGAGGTTAGGAATTCGAGACCTGCCTGGCCAGCATAGTGAAATCCCATCTCTACTAAAAATACAAAAAAAAAAAAAAATAGCCAGGAGTGGTGGCAGGCACCTGTAATCCCAGCTACTGGGAGGCTGAGACAAGGAGAATTGCTTGAACCTGGGAGGCAGAGGTTGCAGTGAGCCGAGTTCATGCCACTGCACTCCAGCCCAGCCGACAGTGCGAGACTCCATCTCAAAAACAAAACCAAAAACAAAAAATCCCCCTGATCTTCCCACAAAAGGGAATGACTGGTGCATGCTACTGGAAAGCCCAGGGGAGTGGTGACCACAGCTACATCCAGGCCCAGGCCTTCACACAATGCTGAGAAAAATCTGTCTCTGGACTCATCAGATCTTCCTTCTACTAAGAGGTCCAACCCCATATCTCATAGCACACCACCCCCACCAGAGAGAGGAAAAGAGAGAACCACTTTCTCAGTAGTCCCAACAAAATCCTAGCAAAGATTCCCACTGGACTGGCACGCCACATGCCCATGTGAAGAGACTGAGGCACAGAAATAAGGTGAGCCCCTGAGGACACACAGCCCCACCCCACCACACTGTGCCTGTCTGAGGTCATGGACTGCACTAATCAGCAACTATGGCCCAGATGCCTACCCCTGGGGTGAGAAGCAGGGGTATAGAATCAGCTCTGCAGGGTCAGCCCCACATCCGTCACCTAGACTGAAGGTTGGGGGAAGTGATTTTTCAAAGGAAACCTGGCTGCTCTTACCAGAAGAAGGGAGACTGGGTGCCAGGCAGGGGAAGCCACAACTGCTCTCTACAATGAGACTGTAGAAAAGTTTTTGACAGAGAGGATATTTTTCTCTCCAGTCTGATGCTGGGCCCAAATTTCAAAGAACGGAAGGCTATTAAAAGGGCAAAGGAAGGAAGTACTAATTAAAAGGTCCCTGCCAAGCTCTAGGGTCAGACAGAACAAAGAATCATCCATTAGGGAGGCTCCTAGCCTGGTGTTAACTGCAAGAGCTTTGGGGCGGGACAGAGGTTCAGCTCAGGGCCCTTAGATGTCTGAAACCTCCCGGACTTCATTTTTCTCATTTGCAAAATGGACATAAAATACCTACTTCTATGGTTTATTGGCAGGATTGGATGCTTTAATATATGACAAATCTTTAGGCTGGTGCTTGGCACATGGCTTGTTCTTAATACGTGGTAATGGCTGTAGTGAATGTTGCTGCTAAGGCTCCTCAAATGTTTGAGTCCTAGAGATTCTTCCTCTTAAACCAAAAGTCTCCTTGGCTCCCCTGAAATCTTTGGTTCCTTATTTTTATTATTTATTTAGAGACAAGTTCTCATTCTAGAGTGCAGTGGTACTATCATATCTCACTGCAGACTCCAACTCATAGGCTCAAGCGATTCTCGCAACTCAGGCACCTGAGTAGCTAGGACTACAGGTGCACACAACCATGCCAAGCTTAATTTTTTTAATATGTCATTTTGTAGAGACGAGGTCTTTCTATGTTCCCAGGCTGCTCTTGAACTCCTGAGCTCAAGTGATCCTCCTTCCTCGGCCTCCCAAAATGCTGGTTTTACAGGAATAAGCCAACCACACCCAACTCTGGTTCTTTTCTTTTTGAGACAGAGTCTTGCTCTGTCACCGAGGCTGGAGTGCAGTGGCACAGAGTTGGCTCACTGTAACCTCCACCACCCAGGTTCAAGCAGTTCTCCTGCCTCAGCCTCCTGCGTAGCTGGGACTACAGGCATGTGCCACCTTGCCCGGCTAATTTTTTTTTTTTTTTTAATTTTTAATAGAGACACTGTTTCTCTACATTGGCCAGGGTGGTCTCAAACTCCTGACCTCTAGTGATCCACCCATCTCGGCCTCCCAAAGTGCTGGGATTACAGCTGTGAGCCACTGTGCCCAGCCTCTGGTTCTTTTTTTAATAATCCCAAGATCAAGGACTTATTCTAGTACTTATGTTCCTAGAAGTCCTTTGACACTTTTCCAGAACTTTTGCTCTGACTTTGGGGTTATGCAATATGGGCCACGTCAGTGTGGACTACACTGGTGTTGTTTGTATCTATTAGATGCTGGAGAAACAAGAGCCCCTATATTCCTTTGATCCGGAGTATTCAAATGATGCAGTGTCTTTTCCATATTTCCTTCATGTCAGCTGGCTTTCCAAGGGCACCCTGCACAGCTACATTCCATAACCCACGTACAGTTGCCTCTGGCCACCTTTCTAGGCTCTTCCTGCAGGACGCGCTTCTCTATCTTGCCTTCCCTTCAAATCCTGCCACGGCTCTCAGACTTGACACTCTAGACCTTCCTTGTTTGCTGACTGATGCAGTTGGGTGAGGTGTCTTTTTGTAGCAAATCACAGACACCAGTTGAAACAGACTTAATTATTTAATTGAAAAGTCAGAACATAGCAGGATTCAAGGACTTGAACAATATGATGAAGTCTCAGTCTCCATCTCTTGCCTCTACTTTCCTTCCTGTTGGCTTCATTCAGGGAGACTTTTCCCATCCCATAGCAAAATGGCTACCAGCAAAGGCAGCTTACACTGTGGGGGTGAATGCGTGATTTTTCCCAGCTCCTCACCCATCCTGCATGCCTGCCTTTTGCCAGTGACTTTGTAGTCTCTTCCACCAGTAGAGTGCATTTGCCATCTCACTGATGTTGGGTGTAGCCATGTACTCTATTTTGGCCAAAGAAATGTGGTTGTAAATGACAGCGTGCCAGTTCTGAGCCTAGGTGTTAAGAGTAACTGCCTGTTTCCATATGCTTTCTCTTGTGCTTGTAGAATTACCATGAGGATATGCTGCAGGTAGCCTCTTTAAAAAAAAAAAAAAAAGACATTTATAGAGAAGCTGCTTCAGTTGAACGCAGGCTTGCAGCTGGAAGCAGAGGCATGCCAGCTAATCTGAGGAATTGTTAGCATGATAATAAACACTTTCTGATATGTGGGGCTGAGCTATATGAGGCCTCTTTATATAGCATTGTTGTGGCCATAGTTGAGTGATGCATAAACTATTTCCATTGCCACTAAAAGAGATTTCTTTTCTTCCTGACGGTTTCAATAAAAATCCTAAAATCCATTTCAATGCACCACACTTAGTTATAGGGCTGAAAGTGAAGAAGAAATGGCTCCCCACAGGAATTTGTGGTGCTCTTACCGGAAGACGGTATAAAGAATGTTGAGAAGTCAAAATGACAGGTTCTCATTGCATCATCCTTGAAGGGTCTACGGGTACCTGTGTCCGATGTTAAGCCAGGAACCAGCCTTTTCACATCTGTACCGAACCGTATAGGGCAGAGCTCAACCAGATCTAAGAACCAGTTACCAGCTGGCCAGCTAGGGATGCCCAATACATAGCCATTGGTGCTCCACCAAAATCAAAAAGACTTAACCTCTAACTTCTCTCCCTTCCCAGGCCAGAATGGATAAGGTGGGCTTGTTCGGCTGGCAAGTTGCTATTTGGTAACTCACTGCCCTCCTCTGCAAGGCCAGTTCAACTCAGAAAAGTTGTGGGCAGAATGGTTGCTGGGTCCTGATTTAGAGCAGTCCTTTCTTTGCCAGCTCTGGTCTTCAGTTGTACTCTGGGGCTTTAATCTCTAGTGGTGTGGGTGCCCCACCAAGTCTCTGTTCTTGAGAAAGAACAGTCCTGAATTGAAAGCATGATGTGTAATAAATGGAACCCCTTTGCCCTGCTTTATAGGGTCTATTAAGTCTATTAAGCTTCCTGGTGAATATCATCGAAAATTAAGCTGATTTTTAAAACTGCAGAGGCTCTATTTTGCTTCCTTCCCCCAAATCCCACCTTTCTACCTTGACCTTTTTCCTGCTGTTTGGCAGCTGCTGTCTTTAAGGAATGCCACTTGGCTCCAAGGTATTCATGGGGCATTTTTGATGGGCATTGCTTTGGGAAAGGGCAAGATTCTGCCTCTTTCTGACAGTATCGTCTTCCAAAGCTGTATGGCAACTCATCCTTCGGCAGGGCATCCATCGTGTAGAAGCTCTTGGAGCTATGAAGAGAAGATTCTGTTTCCTCTACTCCCCAGGGATTGCCCATCACTCTTGCGGTACTACACACCATCCCCATCCTTTGAATGCCAAACCTCTTCATTGAGCTGGGAGAAAATGTTGGGAGAAGGCTGGGGAGGGGGAAAGCAAACACTAGTCAGTGTGTTCACTCTGATTACACCATTGTGGGTGAGACAATAGCTACTGTGAATACAAGCAGGCAGGGTTCAATGCCGCTTTCTTCCCCTCCTCAATGCAATTTTGATCCAGCCAGGGCTACCCTGCAATTTTGATCCAGCTCAGTCTAACTGGGGCAGCCCAACCTGGAAACCAAGCCTCTCTCTGTGGGGGGGTGGCTCCTCTCATCATTTGGGAGGTTATTGGGACCATGCTTGGAACGTCCCATGAACGTGGGCCACTCCAAACCCACCAGAGCCTCCATGAACCAGCCTAATTGTTATTAAAACACATCTTTGATATAGACATGATTGCAAGTACCAATTACTAAGCTGCTGTCCCTCACCCCAGGGCCCACCAACCACTGTTTTGTGATGCAGTGCTTGGGGCTGCCATTTCTCCCGACCAGCTGGTGCCACATTTGGTTCTGCCACTAGGAGGCACCAGAGGGAGATGGCAAAATTGAAGGATTTAAGAGGGCCTCCCACCTTCTAGTTTGCATCAGCTTCACCCTGGCAATAGCAGTTCGTTTCAGTCTCTAGCTTTCTCAACACACTCAGTACCAGCCTCTCAATCATTACTCTGCTCCGTAATTTACAAAATGTTCCTACTTAACAACGCCAGCCAGATGCAATGGCTCAGTGTGTAATCTCAACACTTTGGGAGGCAGAAACAACAGGATTGCTTGAGGCTAGGAGTTTAAGACCAGCCTGGGCAGTATAGCGAGACCCCATCCCTGCAAAAAGTTTGAAAGTTAGCCAGGTGTGGTGGTGCACACCTCTAGTCCCAGCTGTTCAGGAGGCTGAGGTGGGAGGATCACTTGAGCCCAGGAGTATGAGGCTGCAGTGAGCTATAATTATGCCACTACACACCAGCCTGGGCAACAGAGTGAGACCCTGCCTCAAAACAACAACAATAAAAACCACCTCTGGTGTTTTTTTTGTTTGTGTGTGTGTGTTTTAAATCTCAGCTCTGTGTGTGCGATTTCACTCACAACAAAGAAGAGAAGCATCAACAGCTGGTACAATAGGGAGCAGGGTCCCCTCCTTCCTAAAGATCCAATTTCATCCCGGGTGGTGGATAAGGCTAAGAAGATAAAAAATGACCTTTCACCTCTGAGGACAGTAATGTAAAATTAATTTGAGGCTTTGAACCTAATGAGCTGGCCCATCCTGGTGCGTACCCCATGAATAACACAGTATGTGCACAGCCAGCAGCCCAGCGATCTTTCTTCCTCTGATGGGGCTTGGGATGAGAGGGGGGACGAGAAAGAAACTCATTTTGAAAAATAATCCTCAGAGGAGAGAGGTCTGCTAGGTCTTCATAAACCCAGTATTAGAGGGAGGAAGGGGGGGAGGGGAGGAAGAGAGAGAGAGAGAGGGAAAGAGAGAGAGAATTATGTGCTTTTAATCTGCTTAGCTTTTCACTGCTGAATAGCTAAAGGGCTCAGACAGGCAAGAATATTGTGAGGTGGTTAAGTCCATGAACTTGGAGTTAGACCCCTTGGGGTCTAGGCTTGATTTGTGACTTTTTAGCTGTGTGATCTCCAGCATGTTTTTAAACTTGTGTTTTTGGGATGTTTGGATTAGATAGTACATGGAAAGTGCTTGTGTTTAGGCTAAGAATCTGGTTATTTTTGCATTTTTTGGCGGCGATTGAGGAAGGGGGGAGCAATTCGAGGGTGATTTATCCACAGAATATGAAGTCTGAGGTTTCTGCTCTGACAAGAGGAAATGTCTAACAGCAGAAGACAAAAGTGAAACCGGGCTGATGCGAATCACTGGGAAACTGGCTTTGGCACCTCCAGAGAATGAACTGTTTCATAGCCTAGCTGACCAGCCATGAAAATGGCTGCCTGGAGAGGCAGTGATCAGCCCATCCCTGCAGGTATGCAAACAGAAGCTCTCTACACTGTATGAAAGGATGTGTTCACTTCTTTCTTTTTTTTTTTTTTGGGACAAAGTCTTGCTCTGTCGCCAGGCTGAAGTGCAGTGGTGCTGTCTCGGCTCTCTGCAACCTCTACTTCCCGGGTTCAAGTGATTCTCCTGCCTCAGCCTCCTGAGTAGCTGGGATTACAGGCACATGCCACCACACCCAGCTAATTTTTTTTTTTGTTTTGTTTTGTATTTTTAGCAGAGACAGGGTTTCACCACGTTGGTCAGGATATTTTCGATCTCTTGACCTCGTGATCCGCCTGCCTAGGCCTCCCAAAGTGATGGGAGTACAGGCGTGAGCCATCACGCCCGGCCTGTGTTCACTTATTTCTAAGGATCTTTCTCCCATTCAAATGCTGGCTATTCCACTTGCTAACTGTGTTGCCTGGGTCATTGAATTTCTTGGAGGCTGGGCTGCTTTATCTGTGGAATCAGGCCAATGGTGCTATTGGCCTCCCTCTTATGATCTCCCTCCCTTTCCCTTTTACTCCCTCCCTGCCACCAACTAATGCTCATGATGTGCTGGGCACTGTGCTAGGCTTGGGAGATACTCAGAGGAAGAAGATGGTATAAGCACTCCCTGGGAAAATACTCAAACATTTAGTTTTAGGTTTAGAAGAAGACAGACAGATGAACAGATAATTATAAAGTAATTCCATAGATGCACTGATGAGATATGCGTTGAGTATTCTGGAAGCACAGGGGAGTGCATCTAACTCTTCAGGTGTGAGACAGAGATGGGGTCAGAGAATGCTTTGGTATTGGGCATTAGTGTAATAATTAGATGGTGGGGTATCTCTGGCAGAGGAAGCCATATGAACAAAGACCCAGGGACAAGAAGACAGCATGGTGTGCAGGGAACTATATAAAAGGCAGCACAGCCGGGATAAAAAATGTGAGGGAAGAGTGACGGGAGATAAGGCTGAAGAGGTAGACAGGGGCTAGATCACAGAGGCCCTTCTCTTCCATGTTGCAAATGTGAACCATGAAACATCAGGCTGATTTTAAGTAGGAGACTGGCATGTTTGGGTTTCCATTTGGAACGACCTCTCTGGAGACTGTATAGAGGATGAGTTAGGAGGAGGCAAGGCCAGACCACCAGCTAGCAGTGTTGAAGTCAGGAAGTCATCTAAGCTAGAATGACGATGCCACGAAACATGCTTCTTACGGGGTTGTGGTGAGAATCTGATGATGGAATGCCCCGGGAAGCTTGTAGTAAGACATGAACTGCTTCCCACAAGCCAAGGGTCATTATAATTATGATCACTCTATAAAACATTGGTTTGGGTGCCCATCATATAAACTGGGTCCCCCCATCACTTACCCAAACAGTGGCAACAAAATCCATACATTTGGTCAAAACCAGTATAAATGGTTGTTGGGCTTAACAAGAACCCTTTAAAAAGTAATGAAACCACTGGGTTGAGAAATAATTTTGCAGATGCTTCTGGGATACAAAGGACTAAATTTTGGTGCTGCTGGAAAGAATGGGGGAGAGAAGCACAATATTAAATTTTGGGCAAACTTGAAATGCACAATTAAATGCAGGCAAACTGGGAGGGCAGATGATACTCTTTGAATAAAACTTATAATAGATTTGGCACAAGAGGGTACTGGAGATGGGCCCAAATGTCTCAAATTTGCTGAACTGTTTTTGCAGACAGCTGGGAATTTACCAGCATTTTCCTTTTTTTTTTTTTTTTTTTTTTAAAAAAAAACCAGAATATTTTGGATTTTGTAGACATGCCCTGGAATGCCCCATCTCAGGGAAGGCTAGAGGAATGTCTCAGTGCAAGTGTGGTGTCTGCTTCTACTGATGTTTATGGCAGAGCTGAAAATTGTCTTTAAAATTAACAATAGATGTGCATAAATCTTCCTCAGTTACCTAGCAACTGATACAAGACAACGCTGAGGTTCACAGGGCTGGGTGGAGGTAAACCTGTTTTAGGAAATACCTGGGAGCATTTTAGTAATGCCTGGAGATTGCTTGGAGGGAAAGGAAAACAAATTAACATGACTAATTAAATGTTTGAATTCCTTTGTTTTTTGTTTTTGGTCCTGGGTTTTTTTGTTGGTTTGTTTGTTTTTTGTTTTTGTAAAAATCAAATCAAATAACAAAAAGGTTTCCTAAATCTCTGAGGTTTCTAGCAACAACGAGGGTTTTACAAAGACTAGCTAATTTCTGAGGCCCCTTTCAAGGCTAAAATTTTTAGCCACCTATTAGCCGTATTGCCTCATGAGTAAAATGAGAGGTTAAACTAGGGGAATTGTAGTTTCATCCACATTTCTAGGGTGTATGGTGCAATAGGGCTTTTAGACCAGTTTTGTTGAATCAGACACCAAAGTCATGAATCTGGAATCAAAGTGAATTTTTTTAAAAAGAAAAGATGTTGAAATAATGAAGCAAAGAGACATGGGACTTAAGGAATATATACACACACACATACACACACATACATTTATTCTCCGTGTGTATGCATGTATGTACTTTTATTTATAAAAATCAGTTTATACATTAGGGTCTAGGTTACAGATTCAATGCTACATGGGCCAGCAGGTGACACAGCTACGTCCCTTGCCCAGGAACCACAGTGAGCCAGAGAATGGTGGCCTAGGGCTTCCAGATCTGTTGATTTTTCAAATAGCCAGAAATCCAGAATTTGTGTAGAATCTCCTGTTGTTAAAATATTGGCAACTAATTTGAAGTGTTTTTAAGAAGCACTGTGTGGGCTAAACAAAGTGAATCTGCCTTAAAGCAAAAGTTCCAAATGTGTAATTATCTTTTTACGTATTATATGGTTAATTAAGACTCGCTTTATTTGACAGGGTGAAGATAAGCTTGTGCAGGCCACTGGCTAACACAGTTCATCCCATGCCTCCTACATACCAAGCACTGTGCCAGGCACTTTTCACGTCTGGCATCCTCAGAATCCTCCAAAAGGTGGGTGATATGGTTTCACTGTGTCCCCACCCAAATCTCAACCTGAATTGTAGCTCCCATAATCCCCACATGTTATGGGAGGGACTTGGTGGGAGATAATCGAATCATGGGGGCAGTTTCTCACATATTATTCTCATGATAGTGAATAAGTCTCATGAGATCTGATGTTTTTATAAGGGGTTTCTGCTGTGGCTTGGCTCTCATTGTCTCTTGCCAACATCACGTACAAAGTGCCTTTGGCCTTTCTGCCATGATTGTGAGGCCTCCGCAGATATGTGGAACTGTGAGTCCATTAAACCTCTTTTTCTTCCCAGTCTCAGGTATCTCTTTATCAGCAGCTTGAAAATGGACTAATACAGTGGGTGTTATTTATCACAAGAGTTTGGTCTCTACTATAAAGATGAGGATGCTGAGGCAGGGATGCTAAAATTTTTGGCCACATATTAGCTGTATTGACTATGTAGCCAATATGTAATACGTAGCCAAAAATTTCAGCATGCAGGGGCATGCTGAAGATCAGGTGACTCCTGAGTCCTAGACCCTCCATTTCAAGTCCCTTCTCTCTGACTCTAACTCTCCAGCTGCCTGCTCTTAGGACTCTGACTTACCTGAAACATTTCTCTGAAGATGTGTTAGGAAGCTGTCTTAGTTTGCTAGGGCTGTCATAACCAAGTACCACAGACGGGGTGGTTTAAAAAACAGACATTTATTTTCTCCTAATTCCGCAGGCTGGAAGTCCAAGATCAAGGCTGGTTTCTTCTGAGGCCTCTCCCCGTGGCTTGCAGTTGACTGTCTTCTCCCTGTGTCTTCATATGGTCTTCCCTGTGTGTGTGTGTGTGTGTGTGTGTGTGTGTGTGTGTGTGTATTTGTGTGTCTGTGTCCTGATCTTTTCTTATAAGGACACCAGCTATATTAGGTAAGGAGCCACCTGAATGACCTATGTTTATCTTACTTACCCCTTTAAAGATTCTATTTCCAGATACAGTCACATTCTGAGATATCAGGGATTAGGACTTGAGCATATGAATTTGCGGGGGGAGGGGTGGGGGTGGCATAATTCAACCTGAAACAGAAGCCATCAAATTTTTTCCCTCATTTCTTTCCCTTGAATATTATTATTGGAAGGACAGAGAGAGATTTTCTGAGCCCAAGGAATTGGAGCACCTGAGGGGAGGTGCGTCTCTCCTGACCCCCACCCCCCTAGGTGACCTGGCTGGCCGCAGCTCAGCCCCAGAAGAAGTGGTATATTCGCACACTGGAGCCACAGTTAACCAGTTCCCAAACCACAGCTTCAATATTTTAGAATGCATAAAACATGAGATCACATTTAGCAATGGCACTGTTTTATTTGGCATCGCTGGGTATATCCGCGTGTGTCTTCATCTAAAATAATACTGATGCAGATGAGAAGCATTATTTATCATGTCAAAAATTAGAAACAACCTCAATGTCCAACAATGGGGTTTAATAGGATAGAATTTTATGCAGCCTTTGGAAACTGCTGTGGAAAAGTATTTGTGGTGTGAGAAAATAATCATGACAGATGAAGTGGGGGGAAAAGCAGGTTGCAAAGAAATAGGTATAGTTGGATCCCAATTTTTTGATAAAGGTTTATTACATGTACATATTTATGTGTATATATGTGTGTATATATGTGTTCATCTGGAAGGCTATACCCCAAAATATTTAAAGTTGTTTTCTTGCAGTGATGGACTTATGTGTACTTTAAGTTTTTTTTTCTGTTTTTCTGAGTGTGTGTCCCATATTTTCTAAAATAGACATATTACTTTTGCAATTCAGGGAAAAACCTTAAAGATAAAAATCTTGATATCCACTCGGTTTATAGAAAGTTTCCTCTAACTTAGCCTTTTTCATAAGGAGCTGCCTCACAGCTTTCCACATATGGCTGCATTTACAAAAATGTAATTTACTCACCATTTTCCAGATACAGCTCTCAGCCACAATTACCTGGATTCTAGAATAATTTTTGTGTCTGGCCTGAGAACCTCTTCTCTATTTTTGTTTTTCCACCTGGCACTATTTTCTCATTAAAGGAGTTTTAGGAGTGAATGCAGAGAAAGCGTGGAACCCCAAAGACCTGGAAAAAAAAAGCCCTTAAAATAAATAAATCAGTGGACTAGTTTAATGTGTCTAAAATATCATCCAAGGAGACCCAAAAAGAAGCAGGATGTAACTTCACAGTGACTTTGTTCCTTCTATTTCTCTTTACTTATTTGAGAGATCCTTTAAGCACACTTCCCTTTTAACAGAATGTGCTTTGGCTAAATACTCCTATGATGTTATGCTTTTACAAAGGAGAGGTTCGTGGAGGATAATGCTGTCAGGCTTGGAAGCAGCAGTAGAGATCACGTTGCCCAGCTCTTGGCATCATTGGTTCCCAAAGCTCTGAATCCCCTGGAGAGCTTTTGTAAAAGGTCAGTGCTCCACAACATGACAGAAATAGAAGGGGCCTGGGGCTGTGGTTTGTGAAAGCTGTGATTCTTTTGATGCTCAGCCAGGTTGAGGAACCCACTTCCCTACAGCTCCTGCATTCCCTCCTCAATGTCACAATAGGTGATTACCTGAACACTTGCAGAGATGGAAAATTCTCTTCCTCAAGAGCTAGCCTTTTCCATTCTTGGACTGCTGTGCCTATTGTAATTCTTTTTTTTTTTTTTCATATACTCTAGATTCCTCCAATTCAGGGAGCAAAACATGGAGACATTTTGTTAGTGTAACCCAAATAAATCCCAAGGCCCCATGTAGTCCAATCTCTGCATAGAGCCACATCTTCCAAAGCGAAAACAATTACAATGGAAACTTTACCTGCAATACCCAGAGAATGTTATAAGGGGCCCAACTGATAACCCATGGTAGCATTTCTCAAAATCCTTTTCTCTTTCTTTCTTGATTTTCTCAATTATACCAAAGCTTCTCATTCACCACCCCAAACCCAAACATCTCCAAGAGCAGCCCACTTGCCTTTTCAGGCTCTCTGTCTTTGACCTGTGTTCTCTCTCAGCAATACAGTATTTAGGTTGATTTTGCCTCTCTGGCTGCCTTCATCCCTCTCTCTGCCTTGCCCATTACCCAGACTTTTCACAACAAAGGAGAGCCCATGAAATGTCTAATAAACAAAAATCTTTCCTCCTTTCTTCCGTACTGCCTGGGCCTGTTTCTTTTTGCCCAACATCCTGATTTTGCATTTTTTTAAGCCAGAAACTGGGGAAAGGAGAAGCAGATATCAAAGACAAAATTTTCTTTATTGAAAATGACAGGAAAGGGTTAAAATTGGGCACTGTTGCACATTAATAAGCCTTGTGTTCATCACAATAATGACTTCCCCATCTGCCATTGCAAGACCACAGACCCCTACATGGTTTACACATTTGCTCCTCATTCTTCTTGCCATCTCCCCACCCCTAACATGTGTCATAGGTGTTCACAAACAAATCCCATCAACTACCAACTCAGGTATGTATTTTTTTTCCCCATGCCCTACTCTAGTTCCCTCCCTCTGATAATGTCTATGGCTAAGTTCTTCCCTGATTACCATGTTGGGGGATATTAAACAATACTGCTTCATGCACCAGTGACTTATAGTGAATTATGCCATCACACTTAGAATTTTAGTCTCTTCATGAGCTAAACCTGATGACTTAATTTCTCTGTGTGTCAGCTTCCTCAACTGTAAATGGGCAACCATAAAAATCTTACTCAAGGTGTTGTGAGAATTAAATTAACTTGAGTAAAGTGCTTAGCACTGCAAAATGTTGGCTCTCTACATATACCAACATTTCCATTCTTCTTTTTACCATTCTTTTTTGGAGGGGACAGGAAGAAGAGAAAGGTGAGTCTGCTAGGAAGTGAAGAGGACCTGGTGAAGACTTACAGCAGGAGCCGGCAAACTATGCTAGACCAAACTGGACCTACTGCCTGCTTTTGTAAACAAAGCTTTATTGAAACACTGTCACTCTCCTTCATCTATGGCACTTTTGTACTACAATTGTGGAGTTGAGTTGTTGCGATAAAGACTGTATGATCCACAAAGCCTTAAATAGTTCCTATCCGACCCTGTACAGAAAAATTTGCCAACTCCTGATTTAGAATATAAAAACAGAATCACTTTTTCATACACTTTGCCATTGATGAGATGAATGTCATATGAGGCTTTCTCTTTCAAGTGAAGTGGTTAACTATTGTCTGAGTTTCTGCATCTGAGTCAACCCTTACCGACAGCAAGAGTTAACATCTCTGAGGCCTAATCCAAAGTAAGGTTATGTTCTTTAGAAGCCTGGCCAGTTCTCCTAGGAATACAAAAAATGCAGTGTGAGACAGTATTGCAATTCTGATAAGGCCACTGGGACAGGGATGCCCAAGGGCTCATGCATGTCCATGCTTCTCCTCTTCTTAGGCGCAAAGCTAGATGATGCTTTCCGGTTCTCTTGCAGTAAAGGAGGCCATGTCTCAAGCTTGTGCCAATGAAATTTGGGGAAAATACGTCCACCAGTCCTCACTGACTCTTTACCTTCTCTTTTCTTGTCTGCAGGTCAGATTCAGACAATCCGGTGGAGCACTCTGAAATTTAGAGGAAGTGGTCAAATAGAATTTTCTGGAATTATGGAAATCTTCTATTTTGTGCATCTAGTATAGTAGAATCTAGTCACATGTGGCTTTTGAGAACTGGAAATATGGCTAATGCAACAGAGAAAGTGAATTTTTACTTTTGATTCATTTAAATATAAATGGTCACATATGACATCACTGCCATATTGGACATTGCAGTTCTGGAAGATGGCAGATGCAGCCCTCAGAAGAATTATCAGCCTGAATGTCTGGGCGGAGCAGAGCACTACCTTTCCACTCACTCTTCCCCTCCTCTCGCCCCCTCCCCTGCCTCACTTGCATCAGACTATGATGTGAGCAAAAGCATGAAACAGCTCTTTTGATAGGCCTGTGAAACTTGCTGTTCGTTGGACTAGCTAGGCTGCTCTGACTCATACAGGCCCAAATCCTGGCAACCACTTTTATGAAGAAATGACAATTCAGTCTACTACTTGTCCATTTTACATGCCCAAGGAATGTGATGGGCCTCTGCTTGGATCTAGTTTTCAACCTAGTCTATGGCATTGATTATCCTTTTAAAAGACAAAAGAGGTGACTTCACGGGCACTTAACATCTTGGCCATACTGACCCCAGTTGCACGCTACGTAGGAAGTTTTAGTCCATTTAAACTGAAGTTCCAACTTTTTTTTTTAACAACTATTTAAAAATTGTACATGTCCCATGCATGACAGAGAAAGGGTTGTCTGGTTGGATGATTTTTGGCTTGCAAAAAGAGAACACAAAAGAAAAGCATACGTTTTAATACTCAAGAGACCAAATTCTCTGCTGAAGAGGAAATGAACTACATATCCAGAAGGGTCCTACCAAGAGGCCAAACAGACTGTGTTCTCTTGGGGGAGTTCTCAGTGGTGATGAGAACACCACTTTTTTTTTTTTTTTAGTCATTTCCAAGGTGAGATATTGACTTGCTGCTGGAGCAGGACAGCTGGTCTCTCTTTCATTGCTAGCAGCAGAGTTAGGGTCTTGCAAGTTTCAGGCAGCAGCAGAGAAAGGGTCTTGCAAGTTTCAGTCCAAAGCAAGAAGAGCTAGGATTGCACCAGCTGTGTCACCTACTCTGTGCTTACCTGTTTCTGGATGAAGCACGGTGACATCTGTTTTATTGTAAAGAGAACCAACTTTGGAATCAAGTGGAACCTGTATTAAAATCCTGAATCTGTCACTAGCTTGGACAAGTCACTTCACTTCTCTGAACCTTGTTTTATTCCAGTGAGGAATAATAGTAAGCCAGTCCCACAGAGCTGTAGCAAGGTTAAAATGAATGGTTGTCTGTAGAAGCATTTAAAATAGGGCTTCATACAGAGCCAGTACCTGGGGAGACTGAGGGTTTGAACCACATAGTTCCACTCTGGCGAATCACAGAGGGGCTGTAGGATGATCCTTTAAGGGGGATGTGTTATGGGTTAATTGGAACAGTGCTTCTTAAACTCCAGTGTGCATTCATATTGCTTAGGGGTTTTGTTTAAATGTAGATTCTGAGTTACTAGGATTATGCAATTTGAATGAGCTTGCAGATAATTTCATGGCTGCTGGTCTCTGACACCACCTTTGAGAAGCAAAGAATTAAAGGTCTTGTCCTGATCTGTCTCCTTTGCCTGTTATCTGTGCAAAAGAGATATACTGTCTACTTTGCATAGTGAGATGGCAGGTACAAAAGTAGGATGAGGATAATGTAGCATGAGCACAGAGAAGGAAAACCAAGGAGGATGAGTAAAGAAATCATGGGAAAAGAGATGGATTCAAGGCTTTCAATCCTGACTAGACTTTAAATTCACCTGGAGAGCTTTAAAAAAACTAGCCATTGTCTGGTCCCAGGAATACTGATTTAATTGATTAGGATGGGACCAGACATGACATATTAAAGAAAATAACTCCCCAGATTATTCTAGTGTGTAGCCAGGGTTAAGAACTGCTGGGCTAGACAAATGAGACAACTTTCCCAGATGGAAAGAATCAGGAAGGGGCCTTATCAAGATATTATGTCAGGTTTGGTTTTCAGGGGGCTGATAGGAAAGAAAAAGAAATGCTTCATGGAAATTGCAGGTAAGACAGGCCAATTGGTTGAAACCTTGACAAATCAGACCATTTGATCAAATTGTTCCCAAAACATGAAAACTCTGTCTCAACCGAAATAATCACTTAGCTCTGGGACTTTAAAGCAACCTGTTTGTCTGTTAGGAAGCTAGGGTAAATGTGAGAAGTGAAATCCGTGCCATTTTTTGGAACTGGAGACTTTTTAATAGTTTCATTAACATTGTCAGTTTGGTTGTCCTCTGTGATCAGAAGCTGTCGAATGATGTTCATTTGAGTACAGAAGCCAGCCTTTTCTGTAGCATTAACCAGGCCTCAGTCCAGTGGATCTCTACAGGGTGCCATGAGCCCAGCACAAGTGCTCCAACACATTGTGACCAATGAGCATAATTAATTTGTTGTAATTGACTTTACACTCTTGAAGCCCAGGTGTAGACTTCCTTCTTGTTACCAGAAGCCAGCTCAGACATGGCCCTTTGCCAGCCTCAACACAAAGCTCAGCTCTCTTCCAGGATTCCCTAAGATCTAGGCACGTCAAGCATCTGAAAATAATATGGTTTTACAGAAGATTCCTTACATCCTGCGGTGGGGCCAGCTCAGGCACTGAACAACATTTTGTTTGAGCAATCCCCATTGGACACATCTTTCCCCCAAATTCCTGTCTGCACAGCCAATAAGGTGATTCTCCTCTGTCACCCTCCTTAGCCCTTGCCCATTCTTTTATTCCTTTACGAGACAGCTGGGTTTAGCCCTGTCCTAAGTGCTCCACACTCGGCTGCCTGCACCCAGGCATAGCAAACACAAAGCCCTTCGGAACCCCAGGCCCACCCTCTTCAGATACATGTTATAAACTGTTACTGTTGATGAGGTCATTCCAGTGGGTGTCAAGCTGGGCACAGCTTCTGGTAAGAAGAAGAAAGCATAGCAGATTCACATCTCAGCCAAAGAACCTGGCCGTGAAAAGCCTTTGCCTAAAAGGTCAGGCAGTCCACAGTTCTGCCACACAACTGCAGCCTGGAATCACATGGGGAGTTCTTAAAATGCTGATGGCTGGGCTGTACCCCTGAAATTCTGATTTAATTGGCCTGGGGTGTGGCCTGGGCATTAGAGTTTTCTTAAAGTTCCCAAGTCATTCCTGCCATGCAGCCAAATTTGAGAGACGTTTTCTAAAGAGGCTTAGCGATAAAGGCCAAGTGAAAAGGACAACCAGTCCTACGTTATAGTTGCAATTGCTTTGTCTTCATTACTGACCTGTTTGGTCTTGTTTTGAGTCTTTTAATCCCTTCAATTGAACTCTCCAAAATTCTACTATTGGCCAGTATCGCACAGAAAGTTTGGGAACCACTCAGTAATTCTGAATCTCAGTGAGACAGAGGCCATTAAATGTCTCTCTCTCTCTCTCTCTCTGTGTGTGTGTGTGTGTGTGTGTCTGTGTGTGTGTGTGTCTCAGAGAGAGAATTTATTTTTGAGTTAGAATTGAGGAGAAAAATGAGCTCTGTGTGGCAAACCAATAACCTTGGTTTCTTGATGACGCTCAAGCATAGACTAGCGAAATAGGGGAAATAGTGTGTGTGGAAACTGCCTCTCCTCCCCTTTTCATGGTTTCTATTCAATTAATGGAAGCTATGACAAACTCAGTCAATGCAGAACAATGATACAAAGGCTGGAGGAGAGCTCAGGGAAAGGAGCAGCTTTGCCAGGTGAGCTGGAGAGAGTGGTTGGGGATTATGGGGAAACAAATGCAGTCAAGGGGAAAACAGCAAGAGAAAGTCCACCCACCTCCCCCAAAATATGCTGTTACCTCAGACCTATGCTGGTCCTTCAAATGCATTTTTGTGTGAAGGGGCACTGGGTGCACCCAGAAGGTGCACAGCAGGGCAGTCTTGTGTGTGTTTGCATGTGTGTCTGTGTGAGAGAGAGAGAACATCTTAACAGAAAGCTATCCCCAAAGACGGGAAGGGATCATGAAAACTTGGGACAACAAACCTAGGCTTCATTCCTCCTGAAACCCCCTTCTCTTACCAGCATACGTGTCGGGGAAGTCACACAACTTCAGCGAGTGTTTGTTTCCTTTTCTGACCTCACTGTGAGTCTTGGAGTCCCAATATAATACTTTTGAATGTATTCTGCAAACAGTGGACTGGGACACAAGTGAAAGGGATTATCAAAAAGTCAACTTTGCATATTTGTGCTTGTTTAGGAGTATTGGGAAAACAGGGAGCACAGTACTCAAAAGTCCTCAAATCCCTGGTTAAAGGGAGTGATAGAAGAGCTGCACCAAAAATATACTGTTTTTTATTATTACAAAAGACACATATGTTCATGGGGAAAACAACTCCAGAAAATTGTGAAGAAATAAAATTTGAAATTTTTTCTTTCTAAAGAAAACTAGTATTTGTTGTACACGATAATTATGAATATTTGAAACCCATTTATATTTCCAGTTTCAAAGTGTTTCTTAGTTCAAAACAATACTTGCTTCCTGTAGAAATTAAGAATATATAGATAAGAAAAAGTAACAAAAGCCCCCTATATTTTATCATCTATAGATAACTCTTAGTCTTCAAGAACTTCAAAAAGTCAAGTAATTATTTTATATTTTCACTTTTAATTGTTATAAAAGGAAAACACATTCTGTTTTAAAAAATTAGATAAGCAAAAGAGAAACTATTAAATCACTTGAAATTCAATCCCTAAAACAATCCTAACCAGTAACATTTTTTGTTATAGTCGCTGGACTTCTTTTTTCCAAATATGTGTGTATCTTTGAAAGTATAAGAGGTACCCCAAATCTTTTGCAAATGTAAATTCATATTGTTATTTTGTAGGCTGGTTTTAAAAAATTTTCTCATATCCTACATCATTTTTAACATCTGGGCAGAATGCCATTGGAAGGATGTACCATTATTTATTTTTACTTAATGGATCCTTTAATGTTAGGTATTTACATGTGATTTTTCTTTTCGTCTTAGAAACAACACTGTCGTGACTGTCCCTCAAACTACAGTTTTCCTTTTTCTTTGTAATTTGCTTTTCAGGATAAGCTGAGCCCATGGCACCACACAATTCCAAGGCTTTTCAAAGAGAAATATATATGCTGTTTAGTGTAGTACTTTATATCTTTTCAGATATTTTTGCTTTAAGTATATTAGGATATACTTATACATTTAAGATTATTTAAATCCTGTGAAACAGCCCACCTGCACTGCTCTCTTTATTCCAGTTATCTCCTGATTTAATTCTTTCTGAGGACATATGTCTGATTCATGCCTAGACAAGAAAATGTATAGACTACAGAAGAGTGCTCATTGGGAAGGAGGAGGAAAGCCCCTCTATAAACCCACCACTAAGAAAAAAACCATCTTTCCAGTCATCCTGAACTCCCCCATCACCATGGCTTTAAATACTCTTTTTAAAATTACCATTTGTAGACTTCTGACTCAGAGGACGCTTTGATAGAGCTGCTAAGTGTTGGCTACTATTCAGGGAGATTTTACCCCTTTTGCCACATTCAGAGTTGTTTCTGGTAGGTCACAGAAATAAGTGTGCACATGTGTGAAGCTGCTCTGAGCTACTGTGTTCCTTCCTAGTTTAGAAAGTACTTTTTGGACACATTGCTGAGGTTTCCTGCAGGTATGTGAGCACAGTGGGCCAGAAGGTTTGCCTGGCTTAAAAGTCACAGATTTATACAAAAAAAAAAAAAAAAATAGAAAAGCCAAACTACACAAGACAGGAACCTATATATAGGTCAAAAGAAGGGGAGACACAGAGCTTCTCGCTGCAGCTGATCCAGATTTGATGTAAGAAGACCTCAGGCAACAAGGGCACAATTCTCAATTTAGATAAATACTTTTACATTTCTGGTTATGAAATGAACAGAGGTTCATTATAGGAAACAGATTTAGGAGGCAGAAAGGAAACAAAACCTTATAATTTCACGATCAATACATTTTAACGTGTTGTGTATTTCTTTCCAGTTTCTTGATGCATATTTTAGGAGCAATTACAGGCAGACAGTCTATTCGGGTTTTGTTTTTCCACCTTACATTATAGCAAAGGCGTCTTCCCGTGTTGACAATTATGTATGAGGATCTCTTCAAGTTCCTTTAGTAACTGTATTGCCTTGAGAGATGAAGAAAAAACATACATCAAAGATGTCTATGAACAGCAAATGCAGTGATAAAGCAAAAGAAAACTGTCTACTATTCACTTGCAGCTGACAGCAAGAATGTTTTTTTCCTTCCTGGGTTACTAAACTTTGTCTTTCTAAGCAAGATAAAGTGGTTGTTCAATAGATAAGGAAGATACTGCCTCTCATACATGAACCTCAGGGGTAAATAAGCCCATAGAATACTGGTTCAAACTCAGAGGAAATAGAGCAGTGGGGACTGGGCTTAGGAGGGGGTTCTTTTTATGGCAAGCATCAGGAGAAACCCTTGGAGCACTGTTTGTGGGTTGGGATTGGGCCACATGCACCTGGCTTATTCATACAACATTTAAAGTCCACTCACATCTTCTTGGCATCTCCTCTTTGACCACACAATAAAAGTTAAAGGCCAGAAACACTCCACACATGCTCCCAATGATGTTGTTATCATTGCACCCTCCACCAGCCACATCTGAGGCAAGACACCTGCTCCTAGCTCTTGTAGCTCCTTTGAGGGAATTTGAATAAGGCAACACTTCCTCAGGATATTCACCCTCCATCTGTTGGAAACTTGTAATGCACTAATTTTGTTACTGACCTTTTCTAAAAATTTTCATAATTAAAATACTAATAGGCGATATCCACAATCACAATATGAGCACTTCCCTAACCTCCTGGCGTTTTCCTCTGGATACAAGGCCACGTGCAGTACAGAGCTGGGTGTGTGGTGCCCTGCTGAGAAAGCCAGGTGAGCATCCAGCCCTGGTACTGACTATAATCTGGGGCTGTGATTGCTAACATTCCCCTGCCCCTCCCCCTGCCTAATCTACTGCCTTAGATTTAGTTTTTTTTGTTTTTTTGTTTTTTTTTTGAGACGGAGTCTCGCTCTGTCGCCCAGGCTGGAGTGCAGTGGCGCGATCTCGGCTCACTGCAAGCTCCGCCTCCCGGGTTCACGCCATTCTCCTGCCTCAGCCTCCCGAGTAGCTGGGACTACAGGCGCCCGCTACCACGCCCGGCTAATTTTTTGTATTTTTAGTAGAGACGGGGTTTCACTGTGTTAGCCGGGATGGTCTCGATCTCCTGACCTCGTGATCCGCCCGCCTCGGCCTCCCAAAGTGCTGGGATTACAGGCGTGAGCCACCGCGCCCGGCCTAGATTTAGTTATTTAACAAATGTTTGTTGAGCATCTGAAATGAGCCAGATGCTGTGCTAAGCCTGGGCTAATGAAGAGATAGAAAAGCCGGGGCATTTACCCTCTGGGGGTATATCATCTAATGGTGATAGTTGGTGGTGAGTAACTTAGATAAAGCAATATAAGGAAGTCTATCCTTAATGTCCCTGAGTTTTGGAACATTTTTACCAGGGCCAGGATTAAGATAAGGTGAGTGAGGCAGGGTTATATAAGCATGGGGTAGAATCCTGTCTTTGTTTAAAATGATATTCTGTTCATCATGGAGTTTTTTTGCTGTTAACTTTGATTCTTTAGAATATTGAATAAAAACATGGTTTATCTTGGTTACTGAGTTTCTTAGCATCCCAGTACATTTTACTCCTAAAGTAAAGGCCTTCTTTGCCTCACCCTAATTCCGGCCCAGAAACCAAACCAAACTTTACTGTCTAGGCATGAGGACAATCAGCTGACACTGATACACTGGGTGTGTCTGAGTTGTGGCCCCCTATTCTTTTGAATTTGGGGTGTAGGTGGTTTGGCCTTGCCACTCATTTGCTGTGCCACTCCAGGCAAACACCTTTTCTTCATCAAAGTTCAGTGTCTCATCTGAAAAACACTAAGTTTGGACAGTTATCTTTTTTGACAATGGGAAGAATGTCCTCTTTCAAGAAATATTTATAGAGAACCTACTAGAGGCAAGCATTGTTACAGGCTCTAGGGCAACTGAGACCAAGAAGACAATGTCCTTTCTGTTGTGCAACTTGAGTTTGGGTGAGGACAAATAAATAAGCAAACAAGATCACTTCAATGTATGCTACACATCATATTAGTGTGTGCGAGATCATATTAGTACGAGAGATGTTACAGCGGGGGCGAGGAAAGTTCTCTCAGGGAAGGTGGTATTTGAGTAGAAACATCAATGATAAGCAGGCATGTGGCCTGAACCTCTCAGACTTACTACGTTTGACAGCTAATCTTTATTTTTATTTATTTTATAAGGACAGGGTCTTGCTCTAACACCCAGGCTGGAGTGCAGTGGGGCCATCATAGCTTACTGTAACTTCAAACTCCTGAGCTTCAGCGATCTTCCTGCCTCAGCTTACCAAGCAGCTAGGACTACAAGTGCACACCACCATGACTGGCTAATTTTTTACTTTTTATAGAGATGGGTGTAGTCAGATTGCCCAAGCTGGTCTGGAGCTCCTGGCCTCAAGAGATTGTCCTGCCTCCCCCTCTGAAAGTGTTGGGATTACAGGCGTGAGCCATGCCAGGCCATGACAGCTAATCTTTAATGAGCCTGAGTTTGTGCCTGTTATAATAACTAAACATGCCCCAACTCAGCTCTCAACAATGGTGTGAGATAAGGACTCTTGTTACATCATTTTAAAAAATTATTATCGATAAGGAGACAGAGGCACAAAGAGGTTAATTTGGGGAGATCACCAACTAGTAAGTGATGGAAAAGGTAATGGGAAAAAAGGCACTAAAGGCGCAATGGCTTCAAAGCTTGAATGCAATGAATCAACACTTACTTAATGAGCATCTACTATATTCCAGGCATTGTACAATTACATAGGGGCATAATTCCTCCTCCTCCTCCACTTCCTCTTCCTCTCCCAACACCTAATGAACACTAGATTCTAGGCATGGTACAAACTTTTAAAATAATCCATTTTCGGGGGTGGGAGGGCTGTTCTATAGCTTGATTGTGGTGGTGGTTACAGGTCTGTACGAATTTGTCGAAACTGGCAGAACTGTGCACTAAAAAAGGGTGAATTTACTGTATGTGGATTATACCTTAAACAAACTCAACCCTCATCCTTCCATCTCCACTCCCCTACCCCAGCTACAGCGGCAGGGGGGTGTGAAACGGTCCCTGCCCCTAGGCTGGGGACAAGGGTGAGGGACGAGCCTTCGGGGGCGGGACCAGGTAAGCGCCGGGAGTTGTGCCCAGTGGGCCTAGAAGCCAGGGAAAGGGAGAAAGTGGCCCCAGCCGGGTGCGGGGGAGGGATGGGAAGAGCCGGTGGACCGCGGGGCGAACCCGGGAGGGCGGGGGGATGCCGGGAGAGAGGGAGGGACCTGCGGGCGTGGAGGGAGAGGCAGAGGGAAGGGAGGAGGGGTAGGCGTGCGCTCCGGAGCGAGCCGGGGGCTGCAAGGCGGAGACAGCCAGGCCAGCGGCCGCCGAGGGTGCCCGCCCAGGCTACCCGCCCTCCCGGCCGCGGCGCGGACGGACCGACGGACGGCGCTGCGAGCAGGAGGCGTCCGGCCATGTTCAGCCGGAGCTCCCGGAAAAGACTCTCCAGCCGCTCGGTGAGTGTCCCCCGCTCGAGCGGGGCCGATCGCCGGGCACCTCCAGCCGGCCGCGAGCGCCCGCGCGCAGCCCCACTGCGCCCCGCGGCTGCGCACCTGTGGCCCCAGGTAAGCCGGCCCCGCGGGCGGGGCGCGTCCAGGGCGCGAGAGAGCGCCCCAAGGCGCGGGAGGGGTTAAGTTCCGACCCCCCGGCTGGGCGACAGTGAGACCCGAACCGTGGTCCTCAGGGTCACAGTCTGGGGGATCCCTGGAAAGCCCCCTCCCTCCGGGCAAATCGGAATCCCAGCACCAAAGCTCCAGCGTCCAGCCACTTGGAGCTCTAGCGGGGACTTTAGGGCCGTCTTTTGGGGTGTCCTCTGCTGCCCCCTTTCCGGGAGCACCAGCCGGGTCTAGGGCGGGCGCCCGATGCTCGCTTCTTGCGGACTCCAGGGAACTGAAGGGTCTTGCTTTTGTTTCTTAGAAACCCGTGACCAAGGTGTCTGGGGGAGACAAAGCCCCAGCCGGGGCCATTTCGTGGTGGTGTGGTGCCCACGCCGGAGGCAACCTGCCTGGGTCCGCGCACCCTTCCCCAAGCAGGCGGGAGACCACCCCTGGGAAACTGGCAGAGCCCCGCCCCGTGTCCCCCATACAGAAGAGGAGCAGTTGGCTCAAATTACAGGAGGTGGGGTGGGAGGGGCAGGCCATCCTGCCAGGGACACGAGTGGGGCTGTGGAGGGAGACCCCGTGGTGGAGACATGCGTGTGTTGTCTTTTTGTTTTGAAGTTGACCGGACTGGGGCGGATAGAGCGAGGCCAGCCATGTAACGCCTGTGGTGACCAGTGCCCTGGGTTCGCCTTGCATAAATGGAGGTAGGAAGCCGTAAATGCACAACACTACAGCAAGATAAAATATGCAATATGTAATATACATATATATATATTCCCCCCCGCCTTAAATCTCACTTGTAAGTCACATGGAAAGAATGCAAAGGCTGTTTCTTTAAGAGCGGAGCTACATCTGCTACAAATATTGGAGGTGGAAGTGGTGGCCAGACACTGGGAGATGCAGGAGAGCCGGGCTCAAGGCTGCGATTCACTGATGTGAGAACTGTGGATCCCTAGCACGGGCACTATGTGTCTAGGTAACTCACTCCAAAACAATTCACCCTGGGCAAGGCAGTGTTGCCAAGTGCCATAGTGCTGTATGTGTAGGATTCCCTGGACTAGCTGGTGTTTTCCAATTGTGTTTTTAATTCAGCGCCTGTAACTCTGGGTCCCAACCACAAATCCATTGCTGCCCGCCTGGGCCGTGTCAACCCTCTTCGGTGGCCAGATGTTTCTTATTAAATGTGCCTTGAGTGTTGACTTCCAGGCAGCCCCAGCTTGGATTGGAATGATTACGTTTGGGAGACAAGGGAGCTGGGTGCCCTCCCAATGCATCTGGCTGCTGGGGCTCTGGTTGGGAAAAGTTGGGGTGCAGGCTTACAAGCTGCCAGTTTGCTGGTTTCAAGCAAAAGGTGAATCCTCCCTGGCGTCTTCATAAAAAGGAAAAACTGGTGACAGGAGAAAATTGTGCAATATCATAACACATTCTCTCTTGGATTAGCGCATCTTTCCCCCTTTCTCCACCACTCAAGCTGCTTATGAAGAGGGCTTTTTCTGGATGCTAGGCAGAAAAGCCTGCTTTGATTCCACACCCCGCCCCCCGCCCCCCACCCCCACCGCATTAGTGCATCTCTACTTTTCCCCATTTGTAATGTGTGCTGGGCACCCAGTTATAAGAAAACTCCCAACCAGCTCCTTCAGAAATTAAATGCTTTTGTTCCTGCTTCAGATGGGTCTGGCAGCCTCTTTGCCTTTGTTTCAGGGCACTGAGCGCAACCCTTATGGCTCCCGAGCATTTAATAACTTCTGTGTCAGAGTCAAGGCAGGCGACCTTATAAATATGTAATTGGCAGACATAGACATTCATCAGTGGTACCGATGTGGTAGCCCAAATAGGTGTGCTGTAGCCCAGCCCCTTGTTTGTCCCAAATATGAACATGGGTGAAAAAATGAGAATAGGTGTAGAAGCCTTATTTTGTAAACCAAATCCAGCATGACAAAACTACTGAGTGCTTCCTTTTTGATGCATCTTGTGCTCTAGTGGGGGTGGGAGAGGCAGAGTAATGAACAGCAGAGAAAGTGATTTCCAACTTTCCTTTCCTCCCCTACTGTGCAGCCCTTGGGTCAACTTCTGAACAGGGGCTTTGTGGGGCAGTGGCGCAGGGTGGGTGTGTAGCCTGACTTCTCTCCTTCACTGTGTGATCCCTGATCACCTGTCTGTCACTACTCTCCCTAGTTCCCAGTTTCCCTACTGTTAAGTGGGCATAATAATGGCATTTAATGCAGAGCATGATTGTAGAGATTAAATGAGATCTTGAAAAACACATGCTTTGTCCAGTCCCAGGCATATCATAAATATTTGCTAATTTTGTTAATGATTTTTAGCATCCCCTCAACCACTGCTCAGGAGGAGACATAACTAGTGTATCTGGGGATCCTAGGGGTCTAGGGCCACTCTAGACCTTCATGATCACAGCCTTTTGAAGAATTTTAAGCTGTTTTAATCTAGCTGATTTTGCAAAGGGAAAACAAGTGTTTTATTTTCAGCCCATTATGGAACAATTCTTTTGGAAAGAGACCATTTCAACAGGCTTTACAGATTTTCATGCTGAAGCAATTGCCCTACCCCAGCAGAAAGACCACTTTGGCTCCATGAATAGGGTTTTTATGGCACTTCCAGCCATTGCTGGGAAGGCAGCAGCTGCTTGCTCTTATCCCCTCCTTTTCCCCATGGGCATACTTTTGGGTGACCTTTCGGAGAAGAGAGATAACTATTTCTGGGTTACACAGTACGGTGTTCTTTTTGGCAGTTTGAAACCCACTTTACACCCCTCTCACTGGGGCAAGCATGAGCCCCTGGGGGAGAGAGTTGGGCCTGGGTAGGAAGAAAAGGCAGGCCTGACACAGAGGCCGAATGCTGCCTTTCGTCTGACCCAGGGAGAACGGAACTGTTCTCACCCCAAATACCAAGGAACCCTAAGATGATCACTTGTTGCCCTTGTTCACCACATCATCCCCTTCACTGGCCTCTCTGGTCCCCTTCCAGTACTTTGTCCACACAGCAGGCATCTCTTAAAAACAGGATAGAATTGTGTTACTGCCTCCCGGCATGACGGCACTAAAGTTCTAGGGAGGAAGTACGTTGTAAACAAACTTTGCTTCCCTCTGACGTGGTGGGGCTTTGAAGTCCAGACAGAGCAGGGCTGGCATTTGCAATGGCTTTAGCAAGCTGTGTGACCTTGAGCAAATGACTTAGGTTTCCTGAGTTCCATCTTCCTCACCTGTCAAATTGGCAGCTCTCTAATGAACAAATATTTGAGGGCTTGCTCTGCGTCAGGTGCTCTGGTGACACAGCAGAGAACAAAACAATATTCCTGCCCTTATTCCACTAATCACATTTTAGATAAAGTAGTCAGGAAAGGATTCTCTGAGAAGGTGACATCTGAGCAGAGACCTAAACGAAGCAAGGGAAGAGGATCGTGCTCGTTCGCACCTGGTGCAGGTACCAGCAACATCAACATCTCGTGGGAGATTGTTAGAAATGCAAAGTCTCTAGCCCTGCCCCAGACCTCCTCAATCCAAACCTGAGCTTGAATGAGAACCCTGGCTGCTGCTTTTACGCATTAAAGATTGAGAAGCACTGAGTTAAAACACCCAGCACTGTGTATGGCAAATTACTTTTCCTACGTCGAGTCTTCCTCCGTGTCAGGAAAGATGCCCATGGTCCTGTTGAAGTCTTGTATATTTTATGGGGATTTTCTTGAGTGATCATATACCCTTTACATTTTTGTTGTCACCCACACTTTTAGGTAGCAAATGTGGGGTTTTTTAGAATTTCTAAAAAGAACAAAAACAAAAAAACAAAAACCTCCAAGACACAGGTATTTATGGGTCTTAGAGTACAAAGGTCTCACAATTGTCAGCAGGACCTTTCTCCTCCACCTGATGTAAGGCAGCTGGGGAGCAAAGGTGGCCACTGCAGGGTGCTCCCTGCAGGTGACCTATCCTGGAAGAAACATCACTTCAGGGTGGCCTAGGGGAGACTCTGCAGGGCTGGGCTGCTGAGGAAATTTTCATTAAGGAAGATTAGGGTATCTTCATGAACTGCAGCCAGAACAAAATCATTAATAACTAAGCACTTAGCTTACCCTGCTACAAGATAGCTTTCTGAGTGGGGGTTAATTGGCCTTGCTTGTTTGCAACCAGTTTGAACAGGGAGAGAAAAATAGCCATTTTTACAGTGAAGATTTGCGTATCTACATACCAAGAACTGATGGATAATAATAGTAATAATTACAGTAATACCAAAACAGCATCACCAATAAGAACGAGTGCTTGCTTTGTCCGGGATCATGTTTCCGTGTTTTACATACATTTTAATGTAATCCTCACTAAACCCTATAAAATAGATGTGATTATTTTCCTGGTGAGAAAACTGAGGCTGAGGGTTGTTAAGTAACTTAACCCAAGGTCACCTGGCTAGGGAGAATGCTGCTGGGATTTGGCTCCAAACCAAATTTGGCTCATTTTCTTGTGATTCACTGCCTCTTGTTACTTGCTCTAAAGCAGTGCTCACAAACTGGAAGCCCTTGAGTCAAATCCAGCTTGCAGATAGGTTTTGTTTGATCCATGCAACATATTAAATAAGGAGGCTTTTTCTAACATAAACCCAGGTTTCCGGCTTCTGTTGAAAAATCCAAAGACCAGGTAACATTAGGGCTACTTTCCTGCATTTCCGACAGTATCTGGCAGGAGCTGAGTAGTTGCCCCTTAGATGGGCGTGACCTCAGTTCACCATCCTCTCCAGCAATCTAGTTGAGTTCAGGGAACTCTTCAAATATTTAGGTTACCTGTCAGGGACTGGAAGTGATTGAAGCTTGCAAATCCTGAATGAGCAATCTCATCTCCCCCAAAGAGAAAGTAAGCTTCTCTATCAGCTACCATTTTAAAGCTTGACAATGCCAGGAAAGTGTTTTACATCTTTTCTACCTTATCATTCATGACAGCCCTAGAAGGTAAGTGCAGTTATTTACATCCATTTTAACAGGTAAGGAAACTGAGTCTCAGAGGAGTTAAGTAATTTGCCTATGGTTACACAGCCAACTGCTTAATGGTATTTTGTCCCCATCTGACTTCAAAAGTCTGTGTTCTGGGCGGGGACTTCTGAAACTTGCATACAAATTACTGAGGGCTCTTGTTAAAAATTCAGATTCTGATTCTACAGATTTGAGGTGGGGCCTGAGATTTTACATTTCTACCAAGCTTTAAGATGATGCTGTGAAGCTGGTTGAGGGACCACACTTTGAATAGCAAAGCTCTAGACTGGTGTCAGTAAAATACAGCCTGCTGGCCCAATGTGACCCTTTTCCTGTTTTGTATGGCTCATGAGTTACATTTTTAGATGGTTGGGGAAAAAATCAAAAGAAGAATATAATATTTCACAACATATGAAAATTACATGAAATTCAGATTTTGGTACCCAGAAAAAAGTGTTATCTGAACAAAGTCATACTCATTTACTTACATCTTATCTGTGGCTCAGATATTTAGGTTACCTGTCAGGGACTGGAAGTGATTGGAGCTTGCAAATCCTGAATGAGCAGGTTTTCGTGCTGCAGTGGCAGACTTGAGTAGCTGCAGCCGAGATTGTATAGCCCAGAAAACCTAAAATATTTAGTATCTGGATCTTTACAGAAAATATTTGCTGACCCCTGGTCTGTATCACTACCTAGGGGAACATGTAAATAGCTTCTCTTAGTTTAGAATAAAGGGATCTGAGAATCTTTTGGAATCAGGGCTAGAGGAAACACCCCCTCCAACTTAGATGAGAATGGTGGTAAAATCAAAGGCAACCAAAGAGCTAGGGAACAGACCAAAGCATTTTCTAAAGGGCGTGTGGAGATGAGGCTTGCAAGACAAGATCAATGAACCTCCAGTGGATTCTAAGCCCCTTGTAATCCCTTTAACGTTTCAGCTTTGCTGATAAATGTAGATTCAACTTGAGCATTAAAAGATGGGCTTTCCTAACAAGCCTCCTGGAGTCCCACTTTCATGGGCAACTGACATGGAATGCCCAGTGCAGGGGTAGTGTTGTGAGATCGTTATAATTATGCAGAGCTGTTTGTCTCCAGACAACGGCTGCCTTTCCAGCCGGGATGCTTTGGCTGGGATGCAGTTGCTCCAGAGGCAGCACTCACTGGGCTAGCCAAGACTGCGACTTGAAAAGCCTCCCTCCTTAGTTGCCTGGGCGATTGTGTTGATTGATGACTGAGGCAGCAATTCGGGGTGATGCCGGCCTGGTTTCCTTTAATGGATTGTAATTTGGCTAAGAAATGGGTTCCCACTGATTATTTTGCTTGGAGAGGAAAAACACTCTGCCTCAGTCACTGACATGCCAAGAAATGGGAAAACAAGGAAAGGCGTTTTAGGGGGTGGGGGTGGGGGGAAGCATAGATTGAGTTATTCCTAACATCAAGGCAGGGAAAGATACTTAGCTGATAAGAAGGTTGCAGGTTGGCTCACTTTATGTCATTGGCATTTAATAATACCCCTGATAGAAGTTGAAATACCTTACAGGGTTTTTTTCTCTAAAGGAAATATATCAGTTTATGCCAGTATATCTGTATTATTACCTGTTTTTGGAAATAGACATAACTATTTTAAAAGATATTAAAATATCTCACACATGTGCAGAAATTAAAAAATACATATCATAGAGGAGGAACCCCTTCTTTTTCATACCTTCTAGACCAGGAGTTGGCAAGCTGCAGCCTGTGGGACAAAATTAGCCTGCTACCTGTTTTGTATGGCCTGCTAGCTAAGAATGGTTTTCATATTTTTAAATCGTTGAAAAAAAAATCAAAAGAAGAGTAACATTTTTGTAGCATGTAAAAATGATACAAAATTTCAATTTCAGAGTCCATAAATAAAGTTTCATTGGAACACAGCCATGCCTGTTCATTTAGTAACATCTGAGGCTGCTTTTGCAGTAGCAGAGTAGTTGAGACAGCCCTTATGGCCTGCAAAACTGAAAGTATTTACTATCTGGCTCTATACAGAATCAGTTTGCTCACCCCTAAGCTAAAGATATATGTTGTTTATAGGCTGATATTATTTCCTTAGGTTCATTCAGATTATTTATTAATATTGCTTTAACAGAAAATACACATTCTACATATTGCCTTTTATAGCTTACTTTTTTCGTACTTAGAAATACTTTCTGGACATTTTTCCATGTCAGTATATAAAAGCCAAAAACATCTAATGTATTTATTAGTTTTCTGAATCCATTCTATGGATTATGATTGAGTCAAAATTTCTCCCTTCATGACCACGTTGTTTGTTTTCCATTGTTCCTAATTATATATCATATAATGATAGCTTTTCTCATGCTACAACATGCCTGTGTGTTTTTACCCAATTTTATGCTTCTGTGGTATAATTGGACTTACTAGGTGGGAGGAGGTTAACATTTAAAATTTTAAGCGCTCTTGCCAAATTGTCCTCTGAAAAGATGGTGCCAATTTGCACCCGTATTCTTTTAAAAATCTGAGTACATTTATGTGCTCTTTGGGCTGCAACTTTGAAACATCTCAACTTGTATAGCAACCTGGTAATTAATCCTTGTTTAATCACCCCAAGTGACAATTTGTGCTTGATGACTACTGAGAAAACACAGAGCATTGATGTCAGTCATCTTTTGTTCAAAATAAATTTTATTTGTTTTTAACCATGAAAGCGATACCCACATTCTGTTGAAAGGTTGTCATTCGTCCTAATGCCTCTGTAGTTTAAGGTTGTTGGGATGAGTGAGAGCCTAATAAATTTGTTATTTCGTGGTTTCTTGGTTCAGAAAACTCAAAGGTTATCCTTTAACCATGTGATTAATGAGTACCCCAGAGGGATTTCCCTATGGAGAGAGGAAGCATTCCCTAATGGGAATGAATTCCAGATCTTGAGCTTTTTGAGATCAAAGGGGTTGAACCTGCCTGTGTATGGGAGAGTCATGGGGAACGATCTCTGGGGGAAATGTATATTTCTAGCCAGTGTCACAGAAACTTCTATGAAGTTTGTAAGGGTTTAAATGAAAGGATTATAGCTGAGTGGTTGAAGGGACTGGCTTTGAAGACATTGTTGGAATTGTAGATTTGGCTTTGTCTCTTACTAGCTGAATGGCCTTGGGCAAACGAGTTAATATTTTTGAGCCTTGATTTTTCTCATCAGAGAAATGGGGATACTACTGCTTGTCTCATGAGGTTGTGGTGAGGGAATGCATGTAATGTGTCTCCCACTGTTCATGGCCTGTAACCTGGGCTTGACATATGTTTGTGGTTTCAAGAGGGTTTAATAAAGACAGGGTGCATGAGGAGGAAGAATATCTGGGTTCAAGGGCCTGGAAATTGTAGGTTATATAATCTATAACAAGTTACTTCCCCACTGTATTAGTCAATTTTTATGCTGCTAATAAAGATGTACACCAGACTAGGCAATTAACAAAAGAAAGGTTTAATGGACTTATAGTTCTGTGTGACTGGGGAAGCCTCACAATCATGGCAGAAGGTGAAACTCATGTCTCACATGGTGGCAGACAAGAGAAGAGAGCTTGTGCAGGGAAACTTCCCTTTTTAAACCATCAGCTCTTGTGAGACTTATTCACCATTATGAGAACAGAGGTGGCTCATGCCTGTAATCCCAGTGCTTTGGGAGGCCGAGGCGAGTGGATCATGAGGCCAAGAGTTCGAGACCAGCCTGAGCAACATGGTGAAACCCCATCTCTACTAAAAATACAAAAATGAGCCAGGCATGGTGGCACGCACCTATAATCCCAGCTACTCAGAAGGCTGAGGCAGGAGAACCACTTGAACCTGGGAGGTAGAGGTTGCAGTGAGCTGAGATCATGCCATTGCACTACAGCCTGGGCAAGAGAGTGAGACTCCATCTCAAAAAATAATAATAATAATAATAATAAAGAGAACAGCACAGGAAAGACCTGCCACCATGATTCAATTACCTCCCAATGAGTCCCTTCCACAACACATGGGAATTCAAGATGAGATTTGGGTGGGGACATAGCCAAACCATATCATTCCACCCCGGCCCCTCCCAAATCTCATGTCCTCACGTTTCAAATCCAATCATGCCTTCCCAACAGTTCCCCCAAAGTCTTAATACTCATTTCAGCATTACCTCAAAAGTCCACAGTCCAAAGTCTCATCCAAGACAAGGCAAGTCCCTTCTACCTAAGAACCTGTAAATCAAAAGCAGTTTAGTTACTTCCTAGATACAATGGGTGTACAGGCATTGGGTAAATACAGCCATTCCAAATGGGAGAAATTGGCCAAAACAAAGGGGCTATAGGCCCCATGCAAGTCCCAAATCCAGTGGGGCAGTAAAATTTTAAAGCTCTCAAATGACCTCTTTTGACTTTATGTCCCACATCCAGGTCATGCTGATGCAAGAGGTAGGCTCCCATGGCCTTGGACAACTCTGCCCCTATAGCTTTGCAGGGTATGGCCCCCTTCCTGGCTGCTTTCACAGACTAGTGTTGAGTGTCTGCATCTTTTCCAGGCACACAGTGCAAGCTATTGGTGGATCTACCATTCTGGGGTCTGGAGGAAGGTGGCCCTCTTTTCACATTTCCAATAGGCAGTGCCCCAGTAGGGACTTTGTGTGGGGGCTGCAACCCCACATTTTCTTTTTGCATTGCCCCAGCAGGGGTTCTCCATGAGAGCCCTGTCCCTGAAGCAAACTTCTGTCCTGGCATCCAGGTGTTTCCATTACATCCTCTGAAATCTAGGCAGAGGTTCCCAAACCTCAGGTCTTGACTTCTGTGCACCCGCAGGCTCAACACCATGTGAAGGCTGCCAAGGCTTGGGGCTTCCACCCTCTGAAGCCACAGTCCAGACTGTACCTTAGCCCCTTTTAGTCATGGCTGGAGCGGCTGGGACACAGGGCACCAAGTCCCTGGACTGCACAGTATGAAACTGTGGGCCCAGCCCACAAAGCCATTTTTTCCTCCAAAACCTCTGGACCTGTAATGGGAGGGCCTGCGGCAAAGGTCTCTGACATGCCCTGGAGACATTTTTCCATTTGTCTTGGTGATTAACATTCAGCTCCTCATTACTTATGCAAATTTCTGCAGACAGCTTGAATTTCTCCTCAGAAAATGGGATTTTCTTTTTTAGTGCATTGTCAGGCTGCAAATTTTCCTTTAATGCTCTATTTCCCTTTAAAACTGAATGCCTTTAACAGCACCCAAGTCACCTCTTGAATGCTTTGCTACTTAGAAATTTCTTCTTCCAGATACCCTAAATCATCTCTCTGAAGTTCAAATTTCCACAGATCTCTAGGGCAGAGGCAAAATACCTCCAGTCTCTCTGCTAAAACATAACAAGAGTCACCTTTGCTCCAGTTCCCAACAAGTTCCTCATTTCCATCTGAGACCACCTCAGCCTAGACCTTATTGTCCATATTGCTGTCAACATTTTGGGCAAAGCTGTTCAACAAGTCGCTAGGACGTTTCAAACTTTCCCACATTTTCCTGTCTTCCTCCAAACGTTCCAACCTCTGCCTGTTACCCAGTTCCAAAGTTGCTTCCACATTTTCAGGTATCTTTTCAGCAGTGTCCCACTCTACTGGTACCAATTTACTGTATTAGTCCGTTTCCATGCTGCTGATATAGACATACCCAAGACTGGGCAATTTTTTTTTGTTTGTTTTTTGACTGCGTCTCACTCTATTGCCCAGGCTGGAGTGCAGTGGCGTGATCTCAGATCACTGCAGCCTCTGCCTCCTGGGTTCAAGTGATTCTTCTCCTCAGTCTCCTGAGTAGCTGGGATTGCAGATGTGTGCCACTATGTCTGGCTAATTTTTGTATTTTTAGTAGAGATGGGGTTTCACCATACTGGCCAGGCTGGTGTCAAACTCCTGACCTCAAGTGATCTGTCTGCCTTGGACTCCCAAAGTGCTGGCGTTACAGATGTGAGCCACTGCACTGGGACCAAGACTGGGCAAGTTACAAAAGAAAGAGGTTTAATGGACTTATAGTTCCACATGGCTGGGGAAGACTAACAATCATGGCAGAAGGTGAAAGGCACATCTCACATGGCAGCAGACAAGAGAAGAGAGCTTGTGCAGGGAAACTTCCCTTTTTAAACCATCAGATCTCATGAAACTTATTCATTGTCATCAGAACAGCTTCAGAAAGACCTGCCCCTACGATTCAATGATCTCCCACTAGATCCCTCCCACAACATGTGGGAATTCAAGATGAGATTTGGGTGGGAAGACAGCCAAACCATATCACCCACCATGAGTAAAAGCCTTTCATTTGGTGAACGGGAGTGATGATTCTTGTCTCATGGACTAAATTTAGAAGAAATAGAGTGGAGGGCCTCCTTGTGTAGAACTTTAGGTTCGAAAGGAATGAGACTTCTGATGGAATAGTAGATTCATATTGCACGTTACACACTCACTTTAGGTGAAATGGAGTTTGATAGAATTGGACCCTACAACCTCACAATCGTTTTGCCTAAGTGAATTATGCATATGATGTTTATAAAAACAGTTTGTAAACTGTAACAGAAAGGTAACTTTCAAACTCTGCCCCTGGGGTCAGTACATAAAAAAGGGCCTTTCTTAGACCCTGCGTCCCACCAACTGGACAATGGAGATTCATGTCTGTGATGAAAACCACACATCATCAAGGCAATACTTAATCAGTTTCCCTCTAGCCTGCTTAATAAGTATGAGTTTTTTTGACTCCCGTTGTGCCACATTAAACATTTCCATTTACATGGTCACAAGTCCCTAAGTAGAAGCTCCCTCTTCTGAAGCATGAGGAACATGGATATTTATATAAAATTTGAACCTGAGATCACACTCTGGAAACTCCTGAGATTAGATCTGGCCTGTAGGTGTATTTTGTTAGCATTGCACAGGCTTTAAATTTTAAATTAGTGGCCAACATTTAAGATATTGTGTAAAAATTCAGATTTGGGCTTTCTCTGGAAAGATGACACTATCTGGCAAAACTAGTCTAATATTTCTTCTTTTCCTTTAAGATGAGACGTTTTCAACTTTTTCACAGTTTCCACCATTCCCTATTGTCTTACACCTGGCCTGCCTTGCTCATTTACATTACTCGTCGGCCACTGCAGACATCAGATTTTGTGACTACTGATTTGAAAGAAACCAGTGAGTGAGTGTACATGACTGGAAGGATGAAATGAATGGTGGGGTGGCATAAAGTCACTACCTGGCAGGGGCAGCTGTGCTAAGCAAGTCATCTCAGCAGCTAAGCCCTCCCTTTCTGGGAGATACAGTAAAGGAGGAGCAGACATTATTGAGGGCCTGCTGTGTGCTTGATTTCTTTCAGGAATCACTTCATTTCATACTCAAAACAGTTTCCTGAGGCGTGTCTTTTATCTTCCACTTTTTAAGTATGGGGACTCAGGGAGGTTAGGTAGCATGCATTCATTCACACTGGTAAATAAGTAATGGGATCAGGATTTGAAGTCAGGTCTTTGAGGCTCCAGATTACAAGCTCTTGAACCCAGAGTGTGTTGAGCTCTGGCATTTGATTCTTCTGGTCTAAATATAAACCTGTACCTTGGGGAAAACAGTTTTATATTCTCTATGGCCTGGGGATGAGATCTGACTAGTGTCTAAAACAGAACAAAATGTCTGAAGATCCCTGGACTAGTTGGTTTATTTGGGGCAAGAGTCTTAAAAGGGAAACTCCTTCAGATTAGAAGTTGTGGGGTTGAGCTTACCGAGGTGTCTGAAATGTGCCACCTTGAGAAAAATGGAATCGAATGCAACGTGACTTCCAGTTCCATAGGAGGCCACTTGCAGTTTTCTAATCAGATCTGACTACATTAAATGAGGCTCCATTCAGCTTGTTAAAAACTTGGGTGTAATTTGGGCTGTCTGGTAGAGTTTGTGTGGGGGGAGGGCAGCTTTAAAAATGCCATTTGCATAATGTTTCTAGAGGAAAACTCTACAAAAGGGATCAGTCAAGGGAGGGAATGTACGGTACCTCCTTTCAGCAGCCAACTATACATCAACAAGCATAAAAATAAACAAGATGGTCGTTATCCAGCCTTTGGACCTAGGCTTTTGAATATATGTAGCGACCTTTGGTGTCACATTGGCAAAACAGACACAAGCACATTTGACTGTTGGAAGGCATTTAATGAGCACATTATTTGATTTTTGTGTTTGGTAAACTACTTGGTGATGCAGAAGCAGCTTTCGCAATTCTTAAAAACCGGCTCATTATATGTACCTATAACACCCAGAGTGGGTTCTCCTACTTTGAGTGCTGAGGAATTAGGCCTCCAGGGGACTTATTAAAAGAATGCAGGTGTTTGCTTTCTTCAACAACACTATGAAATTACCCTGATAATATAATTTCCTAAAGTCTTTTGTTCCACAATCAGGCACCCAGGGGTACTCCCTGTTATTTGCATCCTTGGTGACTCGGCCTTTGAAACTCCTCCAGCAACATATTGAGTTGTTTGGAAACACAATGACAACCTCCTCTCATCTTTATGAAGCCAAAAGTTTGGAGACAATAGATAATTGAGGAAAGTGTTCTTCATTTTTGGGTTTGGCATGTTTGTAGCCACAGAGAAGGACACATTACATATGTTTTCCTGGGTTCTGGGAGATGGAACTTTCTTTTTTTTTTGGTAAAATTTTGGTGTAACAGCTTTTTTTTTTCCTGTAAGACTTCCATGTATTTTTAAATTGTTTTTGAGCTTTGAGTTGGTAGGAGCACCTGCTCCTTACAACCTCTGATTTGCAAACATTTATTCCTTGGTTTAACCCATCATCATTATGACCACCATCACTCAACTGACTTACCACAAACTGGGTAAATACTTATCTTTCTTTAATTATCTTGGTTTTTAATTAACCTTTCTTAAATGTATGCATAGCTTCGATTTTATTTCAATGTTTAATATTTGAAGTGTTTTGGGTCTTTATTTAGAAGTTTGTTTTTTTTCCCCCCAAAAAATTCAACTTTTCTTTTAGATTCAAGGGGTACATGTGCAGAGTTCTTACATGGTTATATTGCATGATGCTGAGGTTTGGGGTACAAATGATCCCATCATCCAGGTAGTGGGCATAGTATCCAATAGGTAGTTTTTCAGCCTTTGCCCTCCTTTTTCTTCTCTACCCTCTAGTAGTCCTCTGTATCTCCTTGATAAAAACATTTTTAAGGCAGGTGTATTTCTTATTCTAAAATAATTTTGATCAAATTGTTGGATGATAAATATGCAGTTTAGACAATTTGGAAAATGCAGCAAAGTCCAGCAATTTACGCAAAAAACAAGCACAACTTTATAAGCCAATCACCAGTACACTTAGCACTAGTCTGTGATTTCCTTCTAGTCTGTTTTTGTGGAGGCTAGAAGTCCAAAATCAAGGTGTCATTAGGGTTGGTTCCCTCTGGAGGCTCTGAGGGAGACTGTTCTGTGCCTCTCTCCGAGCCTCCAGTGGCTGCTGGCAATCCTTGGTGTTCTTGGCTTGTGGATGCATCACTTCCATCTCTGCCTGCATCATCACATGCCATTCTCCCTGTGTATTCTGTTTCCCTTCCCTTCCCTTATAAGGATCTATCATTGGATTTAGGCCTACCCTAGCCCAGAATGAGCTCATCTTAAGATTCGTAATTACATCTGCAAAGATCCTTTTTCCAAATAAGGTCACATTTAGAGGCAGACATATCTTTTGAAAGGGTACCATTTAATCCACCATAATAGTTTTGGTAATAAAGCATATGCAGTTTTATATTCCTTTTTTAAAAAATTTATTGTACTTTAAGTTCTGGGATACATGTGTAGAATATGCAGGTTTGTTACATAGGTATACATGTGCCATGATGGTTTGCTGCACCCATCAACCTATCATTTAGGTTTGAAGCCCCACATGCATTAGGTATTTGTGTTCTAAATGTGCTATTTGTAAAACCACTGTGGCAAGAAAGGGCTGGGCCTTGACTTTGGGGCAGCTTTGTGAGAAATATGCTATACTTGACTTTTCGAGGCACAGTTGGATGCTTGCAACAGGAAAGGTTTGTATTGGTTGGTGCAAAAGTAATTATAGTTTTTTGCCATTAAAAGTAATGGCAAAAGCCACAGTTACTTTTTTACCAACCTAATACATGCTACTAATAGTGGATGGAATTCTGTGATGGAATTTGCTGTCTGTATTGATGAGTTCAGCTCCCTGAATCAGTTGACCCTCAGGTCACCCTACAAAGTCCATCCATCTTCTTTTAGCTTTTGTTGGGCCTTGCCAGGGGAGTGTATAGGAAATGAACTAATAGTGTGTGGACAGTTATTTGTGGGAAGAGCTTTTGACCCTGGGGCCTTTTAATTATTGTCTATGTTATATAATTCATTTTCAAAGGAAAAAATAGGCATCCTTAGAAAAGGAAATTCTTAGCAATTTTAGAAATGCGTCCCAACTCCACAAAATCCTGCCAGAGATTTCTGTCTCCACCCCTCACTTCTCTGTCAACACAACCAGAAAAAATATGTTAATTGTCCTACCCCATTCCCTGATTTCTTTTAGATCCAATATGAAAGGATCCAGGTTTAGCAGAGTAAATTATCTGAAACAAAATAAAAATAAGTTCTGAGTTTATTATCATCATTTTAGGTACATTAAACATTTACAATATGCCAGGAATATTGTATTCTAAGTAATTATTAAAATCACTTATGAGATAGACACCAATATTCATATTGTTCTCATGAGGAAGGGGATGCTACAAGTTTAAGCGACAGGCATACCTCAGAGATATTGAGGGTTTGGTTTCAGACCACTTCAGTAAAGGCAATATTGCAATAAAGCGAGTCACACACATATTTTGGTTTTCCAGTACGGATAAAAGTTATGTTTACACTATGCTGTAGTCTATTAAGTGTGCAATAGCATTATGTCTTAAAAAAAAACAATGTGCGGGCCGGGCGCGGTGGCTCACGCCTGTGGTCCCAGCACTTTGGGAGGCCGAGGCGGGCGGATCACGGGGTCAGGAGATCGAGACCATCCTGGCTAACACGGTGAAACCCCATCTCTACTAAAAATACAAAAAATTAGCCGGGCGTGGTAGCGGGCGCCTGTAGTCCCAGCTGCTCGGGAGGCTGAGGCGGGAGAATGGCGTGGACCCGGGAGGCAGAGCTTGCAGTGAGCCGAGATCGCGCCACTGCACTCCAGCCTGGGCGACAGAGCGAGACTCCGTCTCAAAAAAAAAAAAAAAAAAAACAATGTGCATGCCTTAATTTAAAAATATGACTGGGTGCAGTGATTCATGCTACCTGTAATCCCAGCATTTTGGGAGGCTGAGGCAGGAGGATCACTTGAGCTCAGGAGTTTGAGACCAGCCTGGGAACATGGCAAAACCCCATCTCTACAAAAAATACACACACACACACAATTAGCCAGGTGTGGTGGCATGCGCCTGTAGTCCCAGCTACTGGGGAGGCTGAGATGGGAAAATCACTTGAGCCTGGGCAGAGGTTGCAGTGAGCCAAGATGGCGCCACTCCACTCTAGCCTGGGTAACTGAGTGAGACCCTATCTTCAACAAATAGAATAAAATAAAAATTTTATTGCTATAAATGTTAATGATCATTTGCGCCTTCAGCAGATTGCAACCTTTTTGCTGGTAGAGGGTCTTGCTTGGGTGTTGGTGACTGCTGACTGATCTGTGTGGTAGTTGCTGAAGGTTGGGGTAGCTGTGGCAATTTCTAAAAATAAGACAACAATGAAGTTTGCCACATCAGTTGACTCTTCCTTTTGCAACAGTTTTCTCTGTAGCATGCAGTGCTGTTTGATAGCATTTTACCCACAGTAGAATTTCTTTCAAAATTAGAGTCAGTCATCTCTAACCCTACTGCTGCTTTATCAACAACATTTATGTAATATTCTAAATCCTTTGTTGTCAGTGCAACAGTGTTCACAGCATCTTCAAAGAGTACATTCCATCTCAAGAAACCACTTTTGTTTTTCTTACCTATAATAAGCAAATCCTTATCCATCAAGTTTGATCACGAGATTGCAGCAATTCAGTCACATCTTTAGGCTCCCCTTCTAATTCTATTTCTCTTGCTATTTCCACCCCATCTGCAGTTCCTTCCTCCACTGAAGTCTTGACCCCTCAAAGTCATCTATGGTTGGAATCAGTTTCTTCCAAATTCCTGATAATGTTAATATTTTGACCTTCTCCCATGAATCACAAATGTTCTTAATGGCATCTAGAATGGTGAATCTTTTCCAGAGGATTTTTAATTCACCTCGCCCAGATCCTTCAGAAGAATCGCTATAGCAGCTGTAGTCTTATGAGATGTAGTTCTTAAATAATAGACTTGAAAGTCAAAATGACTCCTTGATCCATGGGCTGCAGAATGGATGCTGTGTTAACAGGCATGAAAACACATTCATCTCCTTGTACATCTTCATCAGAGCTCTTGGGTGACCAGGTGCATTGTCAATGAGCAGTAATATTTTGAAAGGAATATTTTTTTCTGAGCAATTGTTCTCAACAGTGGGCTTAAAATATTCAGTCAACCATGCTGTAAACAGATGTGCTATCATTCAGGCTTTGTTGTTCTACTTATAGAGCATGGGCAGAATCGAATTCTTAAGAGCCCTAAGATTTTTGGAATGGTCAGTGAGAGCTGGACTCAAAGTCATCAGCTGCATTAGTCCCTAACAAGAGAGTCAGCTGGTCCTTTGAAGCTTTGAAGTCAGACATTGATTTCTCGTCTCTAGTTAGGAAAGTCTTAGATGGCAACTTCTTCCAATAGAAAGCTGTCTCATCTACATTGAAAATCTGTTGTTTTGTGTAGCCACCTTCATCAATGATCATAGCTAGACCTTCTGGATAACTTGCTGCAGCTTCTCCATCAGCATTTGCTGCTTCACCTTACACTTTTATGTTATAGAGATAGCTTCTTTCTGTAAGCCTCGTGAACCTACTTCTGCTAGCTTCAAACTTTTCTTCTGCAGCTCTTTCACCTCTCTCAGCCTTCATAGATTTGAAGAGAGTTGGGGCCTTGCCCTGGATTAGGCTTTGCCTTAAAGGAATGTTGTGGCTGGTTTGCTCTTCTATCCAGACCACTCACACTTTCTCTATATCAGCCATAAGGCTGTTTTGTTTTCTCATCATTTGTGTGTTCCCTGGAGTAGCATTTTAAATTTCTTTTAAGAACTTTTCCATTGCATTCAAAACTTAGCTCTTTGGCATAAGAGGCCTAGCTTTTGGTCTATCACGACTTTTGACATTCCTTCTTCACTAAGCTTAATCATTTCTAGCTTTTAAAGTAAGAGAAGTACAACTCTTCCTTTCACTTGAACACGAGGAGGCCACTGGAGGGTTTTTAATTGGCCTAATTTGGATCTTGTTGTGTCTCAGGGAATAGGGAGGCCTGAGGAGATGGGAGCGAGATGGGGAATGGCTGGTCTGTGGAGCAGTCAAAACACACACATTTATCAATTATATTTGCCATCATATATGGGCAGAGTTTGTGGCTCCCCAAAACAACTACAATAGTAACATCAAAGATTACTGGTCACAAATAACCATAATAGATATAATATTAATGAAGAGGTCTGAAAGAATTCAAGAATTAGCAAAATGTGACACAGAGACATGAAGTGAACACATCCTGTTGGAAAAACAGCGCTGATAGACTTACTTAACAAAGGGTTGCCGCAAACCTTCAATTTGTAAAAAACGCAATATTTGCAAAGTGCATAAAGGAAAGTGTGATAAGCTGTGGCATGCCTGTACTTTCCTGTGTTACCTTGGTCACACAGCTAGCTGGTGTTGAAACTAACATTAGATCTTAGGACTCTGACCACAGACTTCCAGCTCATGTAATACACCTGGCTCTGGATGGGTGGTATAGACCCAAAATCAGTGGTTTTTAACACTTTATTATACACTAGAAGCACCTGGAGGGTTTCTCTCCATCTTCAGAGTTTCCCATTTATTAATTCTTAGTTGGGGCTTAGAATTTGCATTTCCATAAGTTCCCAGGTGTTGCTGCTGGTCCAGGACCACAGTTTGAGAACCACTGGTCCAAACCCTAGCCCAGCCCTCCAAGACTTAACAGTCACATCAGAGAGACCAAATAAACAGATAAACATATGTGGCTTAAATGATTTAAATGACTGTTCAGTTCAGCAATCCACATGCTTTCTTATCACAGTCGTTTAGATTACAGTTAAACAATAGGTAGGTGTTGAAGGCTAGGAGTTTGGGTTGGAAGGAGAGTTCGTTTGTTTGCCTTGAGCTTGAGTATGTTCTTCACCTCCTCTTCACTATCACTTAGAGACTATGGAGTTGAATAAATGATCTTTAGGATCTTTCATCAGATGGAAAATATAATAGAACCAGCAAAGGTGTATGAAAATGACTAAAGATTTTTGAGAGGTTAATCGTAAAATACAGGGTAAGCCTACAGAAATCAAAATACTATGGTACTGCATTAGGAATAGAGAGATCCCTGCGACAGACTAGAGCATCTTCAAGACTAGATCCAAGTCATTATGGGACAATGGTAGATGAGAAAGATAATGTTTCAAAGCCCTGGGGAGATGGAAATATAATAATAGACACAGGGGAATCCTAAAAGGCGGAGAGCTGGATGGGGGAGGGTTGAAGAAATACCAGTTGGGTATAATGTTCACTATTCAGGTGATGGGCACCTTAGAAGCCCAAATCTCACCATTGTGCAATATATCCATGTAACAGAGTGTACCTCCTAAACCTATTTTTAAAAAAGCCCTGGGAAAAAAGTACAATAAAAGGTTGAAGTAATTAAGAGATGAATCAAAAACTTTTAAATAAAAAAATTGGAACTGTATTATAGATGAATGCCTTCACAAATTTAGTAAGTAAAAGCCATGTCTACATTTAGATATTTTCTCTTAGGTTTTCTTCCCCTTACTGCCTATCCTCTGGCCACACTGGCCACCTTGCTGTGCCCCAGACAGAAGGGCATTTGCTACCTCATGGGTAGCATCCCTACCTCAGGGCATTTGCCCTTATGGGTACCTGCCACAGATATCCATGAAGTTTGCTCCCTCACTGCCCCCCAGGCCTGTAAAATAACACTCCATTCACTCACTCCCTTTCCCCTTCCTCTCTTTTCTGTTTTGTCATAGCACTTATCACTACCCGACATATTATACTTCTGGTAGATTGTTTTTCGTTCTGCCTTAAAATTAATTAATTTAGCCTACACAAGAATTTAAACCTCGTAAGCATGTTTACTTCCATGTCTCTTTGGTTCAATTCTCTAGCACCCAGAACAATCCTGGTGTTTAGCAAAAATCCTGAATATTTTGAATGAATGAATACATGAATGGATGACATGAAACTGGGAAGTCATAAAGGAAGATGAACTATTTTGACATGAATAACTTGAAAATTGTCAAAAGTCAAAAAACATTGAGAAAATTATTTGGAGCGCCTATGTTATGGAGAGACCCAATTTTTAAAAAATATGAAAAACAACTCTAATAAAAATAAACATTAAACAGCTCATTAGAAAATTGGGCAAAGCATCCTAGCAGACAGATGTGTGAGAAATTATCATTTGTTGTCTTAATGAAGATGTAACCATTTCTAATGTTTCCATTTATTTGTGAGTCCAATCTAAATATCCATTAGATAATAGGTGTAGAATGATGAACTCTGTGTTCTGTGAATGATAGCATCTCTTTTCCTAGAAATTATTTATTTGTTTTTAAGATGGGGTCTTGCTATGTTGCCCAGGCTGGTCTTGAACTCCTGGGCTCAAGCAGTCCTCCCACCTCAGCTTCTCAAAGTGCTGGGATTACAGACCACCTCGCCTGGCCTTTTCCTAGAAATTATTAAAATAGTAGACATACTCTCATGTTTTGATTGAGCTTGTTTCACTTCTGTCAATAAGATTAAAAGATCTCTTAAGTTTCCTTAGGATTTGGAATTGCCCTTGGTTGTAAACAAGATTGACAGCTGTGATTGTGTAACGCAAAAGAAGACAGGAAAATAACTATAAAACAACAATATCTACAACATCAAAAAATCACTTCTATATCTAGAGACCTGGGCATTTGGACACTCAGAGGTACATTTCTGTTTTTCATGTTACAATGACATGAGAGTGGTGCTACTGGCATTCAGTGAGCTGGGCAGTGATAGTAAACATTCTGTAATCTGAGAGAGAGCCACCAAATAAAGGTAGTCCTGCTCAAATGCCAACAGCAACCTCCCATTCATGGAGATGCATCAGACACTCTTGCCAGCAGCAAATCCCTTTGGGAAGTGCACAGTACTCCTTTGGTAGTGGAAACCTACTTAACTTCTCTAGACCTCAGTTTTCCTCATCAATAAATTGAGGGAGATAGAGTGTAGAATCAGGAAAGGCCCCATCATCATTAGCACATAGTGATAGTATTGCTGGGCTTTATTGTTGAGATAGCCAACCAAGAAGATTTTGGCAAGAAGAAATTCAAGAGAACAGAACTTCTTTACTCAACTCCCTTGATTTCGTGGAGGAACCAGAAAATCTCCATTCCTTTTGTAAAACATGCAGTTAGTAGGTCCCTCTCCAAAGTTCTCATTCTTTTGATCCCTCTAGTTGTGTTGTAGAGTTGTATATTTACCAAGAGTGAGTTGTGTTTGTTTTTAAATAGGTGTATGCTGTTATAGCTGCTGTTGTAATTACGTAAGTTATTTTTGTGAACCCATGAAATATGAATGTGAAAAGAAAGAATTGTTGTTTCTCTGGAAACTCAACTGAATGCTTGGAAACGTCTCAAAAATGTATGCTAAACAAACAAACAGTTGAATTAGGTTTTGAGAAAAACAGCTATAAAAGATTAGGGATGAGGCAGAAATTATAAAATGACCTAGATTTAAAAAGAAAAAAACAAAACAGTGCCTTTAAGTTTAGACACTGCTCTTAAAAAATCTTTTAGACTTGGAAATTGAAGAGAATGCATTATATGTGTGTCTTATGCATGAAATGTAAGGTACTCTAATCTGTAAACTCATGGGCAAAAGCTCCTCCCCCACCATAAAATGAATGTATGGTTATATATCTCAGGAAGGACATTTAAGATTTAACTTATATATGTATTTTGTGAGTCCTTAATGTGACAGATCTGCTAGTTGTCACCACATTCATTGTTTATTTCTTTCTTAGAAATATAACCTTCAAATTATTGTCTGGCACATAACCTGAGAATTGAGACAATATTTCCCAGCCCTCGTTGCTCCTACGGGTTGCCGTTTGACTAGGTTCTAGCCAAAGGAACATAAATGTGAGTGGTATGTACAACTTCTGGGAAGTGCTCTTCAAGGGAAACGATTTACCTTTCTTTCCTGCTTCCTGCCCACAAGAATGTGGATGTGATCGTTGGAAGCCCTGTGTTGAGGAAAGCAGAAAAAGATAGGCAGTGCCTAGGTCTCTGATGACCATAGAGGTACCATAGTAGCCCTGAACTGCATAACTCCAGACTATACTTAAATGGGAGGGAGTTAATTTCTATCTTGTATAGGCTGCTATTATTTTTGGTTTTCAATTGTTCTCAGCTGAATTTCATCCCAAATGGATTTTTTTTTAAATTACTGACTGCAGATGTTGCTTATATTAGATAAGAAGCTCTATCATACCAGGTACAGCCCAAGGGTCAAGAATTAATTTTGACTACTTCAAAAGATTTGCTAGAACAGTCATTTCTAACAATAGGATACACACTATATTCTCAATGGCTGAAAATCCAAAATCATTCTTTTCATTTTCAGAGCACTTGCTAAGGGCAAGTGTGCTATTGCAGAATATACTGTTTTGAAGCAGGATGACTTCATTTGAGACTTTGACTTTTCATAAGTTACTAGATATAATAGATATTAAAAGGAAGAATTTTTTTCATACTCAACTTCTCTGTAAATTTATGCCATTATCTGTCAAGGAATAACCTGGGACATTTTGAGAATGTCATCATGTAACGCTAATTTCACCCTCTGAGAAAGCACATATGCTGTTTTGGAATGCATTTAGAACTGCTTATTTTAGGATTAAAGGGTATAGAATGAAGGAATATGATTAATCCCTTTGATAGCCCCTATCATTTTACCAGCAGACTAAGCAGAGAGATTGAGTTCACATTACATATGTGGAGAAGTATGCCACAGTGCTACTGTATGTGAGCGTGGGTGAGGGCTGAAACCTTATAGCTTTTGTGCAAACACAAAACAGCATGCGCCTTTTTAACCTCTTGATTAAATAATCGTCATCCAAAAAATTTTCTTGCTAGAAAGTCGATCTCGTTGGTTGTGTCCCAGGATAGTTTTGTGTGAAAGTCTTTAAGCTGGAATTATCTTTCTGAGGGTTATTACTGACAGCTTTCTCAGATTATCTGAAGAGTGTTAAACTGGTAATAAAAAATGTCTGAGAAAAGTTCGGATGACATTTTGGGGTCAAGTTTTCACAAGTAAGGGGAACACACTGGGAAATTGATTTATAAGGAGTTTAGAGGGAATTCATTCATTCAATAAAATTTGTTTGCCTACTATGGCCTCATATGCCGTGAAATACTATAATATTGATATCATAAATTTATATATCTAAAGTTAGATGGCCTTTCTTGATATATGTATAGTATATATATGTACATATAAATAATACTTATGCCAGTATAAATATATATGTATGTATGTATGTATGTGTATATGTATTAATATATATGCTTTGTTTTTTTTAACACAAATGGTGGTACACCCAGATACTACCCCTTTTTTTGATCTTTAGCCATAGATCTTGGAGAGATTTCAATATCAGTATACATAACTATTTTTTTTTCTTTTTGAGACAGAGTCTGCCTCTGTTGCCCAGGCTGGAGTACAGTGGCACAACCTTGGCACACTGCAACCTTTGCCTCCAGGGTTCAAAAAATTCTTGTGTCTATCCTCTAGACTAGCTGGGATTACAGGCATGCACCACCATGCCTGGCTAATTTTTGTATTTTTGTAGAGATGGAGTTTCACCGTGTTAGCCAGGCTGGTCTCGAACTCTTGGCCTCAAGTGATCCGCCTGCCTTGGCCTCCCAATGTACTGGGATGACAGATGTGAGCCACCACACCTGGCCAACATAACTATGCTTAATTAAAAATTTAAAACATCCATATAATGTCCCTTTATATAGCTTTATTGTAATTTATTTTTTACCAGTTCTCCACTGATGATCATTTAAGATGTTTTAAGTTTCTGGTGATCACAAATGGTGCTTCAGTATACATTCTTGTCTGTACATCATCACCTCTATGTGTGAAAATATCTGTAGGATAAATTCCTAGAGGTAGAATTATGGAATCAAATCATATATGCATTTTAGTTAGGTAAATATTGCTAAATAGAAAAAAATTGGTTTTCAAAAATGTATAGACTTATTAATTTGGATTACAATACATGGCTGGCTAATTTTAAATGGCTAAGCACTTAACTTCAACAAACCTTTTGGAATCTCATTAAAAAATTTTTTTTATTGTGAAATTTACATAACTGGAACACCATTTTTATTCATTATTTTCATTTGTCAACTTCACGTTCTTGCAAAACCACTAAATTGGATTTCATCCGCTTGTACTTAAGATAGAAACTATTAAATAATTTTATCCTGGCAGAGTCTCTATGGAAATAAGACCTAGCATCCTTATCATAGATAGGGACCAACATGCTGTCAACATGTAACTCTTGATAATGCAATCAGCTACTGAATTTTGGTGTTAGCAGACTGTGAATTTGTGTTCAATGTGAGTTTGTGTTCTGCCACAAGGTCGGGTGGAATGAGGCAGAGGGCTGGGTGTTAAGGATTTCGGTACTGGTCTGTTTTGCCCCCTCATTTTTTCAACCCATCTTTGAGTCTTGATTTACACATCTGTAAAAGTCAAGGGGTTAAGTGGATTAGGGAATAAAACTCTCCCCCCTCACTTTTCCCATCACAACCTCCAGAAATGTTTCTTTAAATTAAACCTTGAACCCAGTTTGGAAATGACAGGATAAATGTGCCTGGAAGCATCTGTTTCTCTCCACTCCCACCACAACACTGCTGTAGTCCAAACCTCCACTACTTCTTGCCTAAACAACTGCCCTCACCTCCTAAGTAGTTCTCTCTACTTCTGCCTTTCTCTTCCTCTAATCCATCCCCTACAAAGCAGTCAGATACAAAGAAATGGTTCTTATGAAACCTTGAGCAGATACAAAAATGTTGATAAAATATGTATAAGGCATAAACAATGATGATATAATGGACACCCCTGAGCCTACCACCTGGCTTTAGGAAAAAGAACCTTGTTATTATGTTTTCTGATTCCATTCTCTTCCCACCTCCCCACCCTCCACAGGAGGTGTACCACTCTCTTGAGTTACAAATTTATCGTGTCCTTGCTTTGCTTTTTGCCAGAAGTATGTCTCCCTAACGGTATTTTCTTTGGCGCTGCATGTGTTCTTTTTGGACATACATGCAAGAGCTTCTCTGGAGCATGTACCTAGGCGTGGATTTGCCAGGCTATGGTGTATGTACCTGTAACTTTACTAGATAAGGATGCGTTGTTTTCCAGAGGGGTTATGTTAGTTTATTGTCCCATCAGCAGGTAAGATTCTCTTTGCCTCTCATCCTCACCTGCACTTAATTTTGTCAAACCTCCCTTCAATCCTTTTTAGAAGTGTTTTTTTCTGTCTGGAATGTCCTTTCCCCATTGATTCCCAGCGCTGGCTGCTTCTTCTCTCGTCCTCCAGGTTTCAGATTAAATGCCACCTTCTTGGAACATTTCTCTGACCCATGTCCTCCTTGCCCCAAGACTGTAAGCTCCAGGAGGGCAGAGCCCATGTCTGTCTGGGCCACTGTTGTATTCCCCAGGGCCTAGAGCTGCACCAGGCACCTGATAGATGCTCAAGACATAATTGGTGAAATGAGTAAGTGACTGTGAGTCAAGTCCTTTCCAGTCTGAAGTACCCCCTGGTCCAGTGAGAGGAAAGAAGGACATGAGAAAGTTAAAGCAAACTCACTCCATGTTTGCTTCTGGCTTCAAGGCAGTTTCATGATGGAGCTGATATCTGAAGGCTTCTTTCAAGGAGTGTAGGTGCTAAGCTACTTTGATGGAACAGATCACTTCCAATGCTGAATACTAAAAGTGATGTTTGGATGAAATAAATGAATAAATAGCATATAAATAAGCAGGAGTTGTAGACTTGATTGTCTTCAAAGAAAGAAGGTGAGTGAGGATGCTTTCAGGGCATAGAATTAACTTATATTCCAGCCATCAGAATGTGGAAAAACATATGTTAAGCCTAGATGGGAGGCCTGGGGACATTTTACTTAAGAGCCCATATTCCCATTGTGGACATCCAAATTTGCTTATGGGTGTTTTTGTTTTCCAGCCTGTGCTGGTGGGAAGTGGATTCTTTCAGTCCTTGGCAGGAGCACATTGGCTGAGAGCTGAGCATGTTTGAAGCTGGGCAGTACAGCTGCAGTATTGGACAGACTGCATGGGGATGCCATACCACAGTTTGAGGTACCCAGATTTGACGCAGGGAGGTACCCAGAGTACCATCATAAAGAATGAAATGTGTTACATAGCCTTTCACAGCAGGCAAGGTATTTTCTCCTACATGATTTTATCAAATTAGATGTGGGAGAAAATCGACTGGTGCCCAATATTCCTGTGAAATTCCAGCAGCAGTGATGCCATGCAGAGGGTATGTAACAGGCTCAGACTGGAATCTGTTTGCTCATTCACTAGCTTTGTAAACTTGGGCAAGTCACTTAGTTTCTCTGTGCCTCAGTTTTCTCATCTGTAAAATAGGAGTATCAAAAGCTAACAGGTTTCCTGTTGGGAAATGGTGGTATAATGAAAGTGAAACACTGAGCATAGTATCTAGCACATGAGAAGTTCTCAAATATTTTTTTTTCTTTTAAAGAACTGTTATCCTTATTTAATACATGAGTAAGTAAAGGTTGACTTATCCTTATTTTATACATGAGGAGGTTGACTTACCGGAGTTATGTATTTGAAACTGGGCCCAGAACCCAGATAATAGGGACTTATTGCCAGTGTTCTTTCGACCCATTACTTCCCACCATGAGAATAACTCAGATATCTTAAGCCTCTCTTAATTAAACTCTTTGTGAAGAGGCAGCTCTTTAAAAAAGTTGTACAAGTCTTTTTTTTGTTGTTTTGTTACATTCTTAATCACTTATGATTTAAAATGGGAGGATTAAAACTGAGCAATTGGTAGCAGCCTGTAGGTACAGATGACTTTGAAGATGTGATGAAAATGAAGCGAGAGGTAGCAAAAGGTGAGGAGAGCTGTCTGAGCATCAGCCACCAGACTGCAAGCTGGTGGGGAGAGAGGCTTCAGGGGGCTTTCTGTGGCTTTGTTTGCCTGCTGACCTGGGTAGGCCCTCTCTAAGCCTGTGGCTGGGAGGAAGTGCCTTTTTGTGAAAAGTCAGCTTAGTGTGAAAGGACGGGCAGGCTGCCTTGTAATTAGTGACTCAGCGAAGCAAAAAAAATCCTTTCTCAGGCTTCTTACCCCCATAGCCAACACATCTCCCCCTTCAGCCCTGACCTTTTCTTGGCATTTTTCTAGAACAGGGTTTCTGAATCTGAGAGTCTACAGATAAAACTCAGAGCACCCCTGAACTCGGATGGGAAACAAAAAAATTGTATCTTTGTTTCTACTAATCCCTGTTCGAGCTTTAGCATTTCCCTCAAATATGAAAGAAGACAACAAATCATAGTAATTGCATTAGCAATACCTGTGGTTTTGTCACCAACAAAAACCCTGGATGTTTTTCTGTCACATAGAAAAGTTATCCTGAAATACTGTTTATGCCCATTACCACTTGGAAATTATGGTAGTTATTAGACTTGTGGCTAGATCTTTGTATATCATGTGTTAATAAATATAACCATGTGTACTAAGTTGTATGTATTATTACCATATATGCTGAGTTATATGTTATATGATAATGTTTTATAATACATATAACTGATATCCTATATAACGTATACTATATACTAAGTTATACAGTGTGTATGTATATCCGTTTACCCTATATACTAATGTATAAGAAGGACATGTATTACTGCATCCTATGGTAATTTTTAAAAATAATTTCAATTTTTATTTTAGATTCAGAGGGTGCATGTGCAGGTTTGCTACATGGGTATATTGCCTGATGCTAATATTTGAAGTATGAATGATCCTGTCACCCAGGTAGTGAGCATAGTATCTAATAAGTAGTTTTTTAGCCCCTGCCTTCCTCCCTTCCTCCCCCTTCCGGTAGTCCCCAGCGTCCATTTTTGCCATATTTACATCCATGAGTACCCAATATTTAACTCCCACTTATAAGTGAGAACATGCAATATTTGTTTTTCTGTTCCTGTGTTAATTCACTTAGGATAATGGCCTCCAGCTACATCTACATTACTGAGAAGGACATGATTTCATTCTTTTTTATGGCCGTGGAGTATTCCATGGTGTATATGTACCAAATTTTCCTTATTCAATCCACCATTGATGTGTACCTAGGTTGATTCCAGGTCTTTGCTATTGTGAATAGCGTTGCACTGAACATGAGGGTGCAGGTGTCTTGTTGGTAGAATGATTTATTTTCTGTGGCGTTTAATTGCTGGGTCAAATGGTAGTTGTGTTTTAATTTCTTTGAGAATTCTGCAGACTGCTTTCCACATGGCTGAACTAATTTACGTTCCCACCAACAGTGTATACGCATTCCCTTTTCTTTGCAGCCTCACCAGCATGTGTTGTTTTTGACTTTTTAAGAATAGCCATTCCGACTGGTGTGAGATGGTATCTCATTGTGTTTTTGATTTGCATTTCTCTAATGATTAGTGATGTTGAGCATTTTTTCAAATATTTGTTGGCTACTAGTGTGTCTTCTTTTCGGAAGTGTCTGTTCATATCTTTTGCCTGCTTTTTAATGGGTTTATTTGTTTTTTGCTTGTTGAATTGTTTAAGTTTTTATAGATGCTGGGTATTAGTCCTTTGTTGGATGCATAGTTTGCAATATTTTCTCCCATTCTATAGATTGTCTGTTTACCCTTTGATAGTTTGTTTTGCTGTGCAGAAGCTCTTTAGTTTAATTAGGTCCCACTTGTCATATTTTGTTTCTGTTGCAATTGCTTTTGAGGACATAGTCATAAATTCTTTCCCAAGGCTGATGTCCAGATGGTGTTTCCTTGGTTTTCTTCTAGGACTATTATAGTTTGAGGTCTTACATTTAAGGTTTTAATCAATCTTGAGTTAACTTTTCTATATGGTGAAAGGTAAGGGTCCAATTTCATTCTTCTGCATATGGCTAGCCAATGATCCTAACACCATTTATTGATAGGGAGTCCTTTCCCCAATTGCTTATTTTTGTCAACTTTGTTCAAGATCAGATGGCTGTAGGTGTGTGGCTTTATTTCGGGGTTCTCTATTCTGTCTCATTGGTCTATGTGTCTGTTTTTGTACCAGTACCATGCTCTTTGGGTTACTGTAGTCTTTATAGTATACTTTGAAGCTGGGTAATGTGATGCCTCCTGCTTTGTCCTTTTTGCTTAGGATTGCTTTGGCTATTTGACCTGTTTTTTTGGTTCCATGTGAATTTTAGAATAGTTTTTTTTTCTAATTCTGTGAAAAATGACGTTGATAGCTTGGTAAGAATAGCATTGATTCTGTAGATTACTCTGGGCAATATGGCCCTTTTAAAGATATTGATTCTTCTAATCCACGACCATAGAATGTTTTCCCATTTGTTTATGTCATCTGTAATTTCTTACAGCAGTATTTTATAGTTCTCCTTGTAGAGATCTTTTACCTGCTTGGTTAGATGTATTCCTAGTTTTGTGTGTGTGTGTGTGTGTGTGTGTGTGTGTGTGTGCGTGTGTGTGTGTGTGTGTCTATTGTAAATGAGATTACATTCCTTTTTTTTTGTTTTTGAGACAGAGTTTTGTTCTTGTTGCCCAAGCTGGAGTGCAATGGCACAGTCTCGGCTCACTGCAACCTCCGCCTCCTGGGTTCAAGTGATTCTCCTGCCTCAGCCTCCCATGTAGCTGGGATTACAGGTGCCCACCACCATGCCTGGCTAATTTTTTTTTTTTTTTGTATTTTTAGTATAGATGGGGTTTCACCATGCTGGCCAGGCTGGGAGTTTGGGATTGTATTCTTGATTGGGCTCTCAGCTTGAACGTTATTTGTGTAGAAATGCTACTGATTTTTGTACCTTGATTTTGTATCCTGAAACTTTACTGAAATCATTTATCAGTTCCAGGAGTCTTTAGGATTTTAGAATCATCATCAGTGAAGACAGATAGTTTGACTTCTTTTCCCATTTGGATGCCTTTTATTTCTTTCTCTTCCCTGATTGCTCCAGCCAGGACTTCTGCTACATCAAATTTTTTAAAAAATTGAATAACCATATTTTAATGTAATTGATTTTCCCTATAATCTGATATATCTTAATCACTCATTTTACTTTGAGAAGGTGTTCCAGGCTTTACCAGGTGCCCAAAGGCATCTAAGGTTCAGAAAAGATGAAGAACGCTGACAGGAGTTCAGGGGTGGGAGGGGGGAGTGGGAGGATGTGGCCTCAGGTATTTTTCTTGTTGCCTCTCCTTAGAAGTCTATGAACACAGCTGATGGTTTTGGGATAGTTTTGGCTTTTCTTTTATATATGTTTTTTATTTTTGTTATTATTTGTTTTTCACACTTGGCTTTCCGTGATTTTTTTAAAAATTATTTTTATTTTTTTGAGACAGGGTCTCACTCTATCACCCAGGCTGGAGTGCAATGGTGCTATCTCAGCTCACTGCAGCCTTGACCTTCCGGGCTCAATCCATCCTCCTCCCCCAGCCTTCCATACTACAATGCCCAGCTAATTTGTGTATTTTTAGTGGAGACGCGGTTTCACCATGTTGTCTAAACTGGTCTTGAACTCCTGAGCTGAAGTGATCTGCCCACCTTGACCTCCCAAAGTGCTGGGATTACAGGCAGGTTTTGGCTTCTCTCAACCACACTACTGAGTAGTCTTTATTTTTAAATCAATCTTTGCTTTTTACAAAGAAAAGCATTTTTCTGGTCGGAGATTTGTCCTCCTTACTCATGTGTTCTGTGAAGCGTCTATTTCTTTGAATCTTTTAGTACAGTCAAAATGAGAATGTCCAGAGGTGAGTCAGAGCTTCTCAAAGGACATTCGTGTGTTTCCACCTTTTCCAATAACCAACCCATTCTTCCTGTTCACTAACAACCACATAATACACACACGCATGCCCTAAGGATTCCCTTCCTCTTCTCTTCACTGCATAATGAACATTTTCTTGCCAATCCTCCTCCTAATCAGTGTTCAAAGAGGGGAGAAGGCAAAACCAGGACATCACCAGAACCCTCCGCGAACACCTTCCTCATTAAGAGAAAACTATTATGTGCCATTTGGAAAGGGGCCAGGCCTGGCATCTCCATCTTTTCCTCCCAGACTGTATTGCTTAGAACATTTCTTCCCAAGCCCTGTCACTCATGGCCCCCTCCTTGCCTCTGGCCGTGTCTAAGGACCTTTCCTATTGCAGAGAGGAGCTTCTGTGTTGTGCTTCTGTTAGGAGCTCTGGCTCGGAGCTCAGACTGCATAGGTTTCTAGCCCAAATCTACTCCTGAGCCCCTGTGTGTTTTTGGGCAAGTTGTTTCACCTCTCCGGGCCTCAGTGTCACTTTCCTTATCTACAAAGCAGGGATTGGAATAGTACCTTCCTTAGGGGGTTGCTAGGAGGACTGAGTGAGTCAATACACGAACCGTGTTGAGAGCAGTGTGTGACACGTAATAAGCACTCAGCAAGCATTGGCTATCAAAATTAGTGATTGTTGACTTAGCATTTTCTTTAAAACTAGCCCTTAAAAATCAAGATGAGCTTAATTTAGAAAGGAAACTAGTGGATAATAAGAGGGAAAAAAAAGACAAGTTTAAGAGTAGGCAAGACCATAGTTTCAGGCAGAAAGGGTTGAACTCCAAGGGCAGGAAGTGGGAATTCCTGAGCCAGGTAGAAAAGCTGGGCCTGGGCATAGTGCCTGTGGTGAGAGAGGTGGTGCAAACAAGGAGGGCTGGCAGGACCTGGGGCATCTGACTCTACATGGAGATCTGGGGTTCAAGTCTGGGGAAAGACAAGCTGGATGAAAGATTAGAGAGGGTAGGGGCAGAAGTTGAGAAACACAGGTTCTGTAACTGGGGTGAGGTGCCAAGATAAAGGGTCATGGGAAGAGGGAGACGTAAGTTGGAGCCTAAGGACAAGCTCTAAGAAAGGACCTGAAGGAATGGGAGGCTGGAAGAGGCAGGGGCTGAGATTGGGGGCAGGTGGTACCTTAAGGCATAGTATTAATATATGATTAGGGTATGAGACCCAATGGCATATAATGAAGACTCTTCCAAGGGATGTGCAAGCATGGACATCCTTTTAACAAACTTCGTATTGAAATACAACATGCAGAGGTAAAAGTACACAAATCATAAGTATACAAAAAGAAAATTTTTCCCCAGGTCGAACACTCAGGGCCTGGACCAAGAAACATTACCAGCCTCACTACATGGTGCTCCCATCGTCGATACGTCTGCCACACATTAGAAGACACTCAGAAGAATAGATTGGGTGGGCATAATCCTCTTAGTAGGGACTCTGTTTTTATGCTGGAGTCATGAAATTCGGGTGCACATTGTAGCAATGAGGAGGGTTGAATAGCTCTTTCCTTAATAGTCCTAGCAATGAGTAAGGACAACTGGCCAAGTGTATGCCTAATATTTCCCCATTAGGCAAAGAAAGAAAGAAAATAACCAAACATAAAAGAAAGGGATGAGAACGAATGTTTGCTGGACCCCTACTTTGTGGTCCCTACTGTGGTAGGTGCTTATTAATATGCCTTCCCTTCAGTGCTAACAACAGCTTTACAAGGTAGGTTGCCATTTTACAGAATAAAACTGAGTCTCAGAGTCCCGGTATTGACTTCACTCACACTGCTGATAAATTACAGAACCTGCATTCAAACCCAGCTCTGTCTGGTCCTTAAAAGCTGGGACAAGTTGCTTAACTTTGCTGATCCTTATTGTTTCTCCTGTACATGAAGACAAGGATACCTTCCTCAAAAACACTCTTATGGGATCTAATGCAGGAGGGAGGCTATGAGGTTCATGGAGTTTTACAAGGAATAAATGAGATAATACACATTAATAAGCTTAGAAAAGTATCTGGCACTTATTAAACTTTCCCAGAAATGCTAATTACGACACCTGACAAATAGAGGTATTTAATAAACATTAACTTTTGTTGTCAAGCCTGTAGACTCAGAGCTTTTTGTTCAGTCTCATTATTGAGTATATGTCTTTAATGCTATTTGTTAATGGCCACTCCTTGGGGCTAAAACATCTAATTGCACAGGGAATGTTTTTGAATGGTGATGCCTGATAAGAATGGAACCTCTTTTTACCCATCGACTCTCACTGAACAATTAGTTCACTTTCAGTTTTTGTTTTTCGTGACAGTAGGTATGGATTCCATGAAAACAGCCCTGCATATTTTGTTTCTTAAAGGTTGTGATTTTTTTTTCTTGTCCTGGTGCTCACACCTGTCCTAGCTACTTAAAATTAAAAGAAAAAAGTGGTATTTGAGAAAGCCATTTTAACATCATCCATGTAGAAAATGAAAAACTCACAGTAAGATATTCAATTTAAAATACTATGAAAGATTAGCCCTGAAAAATGAAATGTATTCATCTAAAAAAATTTAAAGGCATATTACTTTCACTTAAACTAAAATAGCAGCAGTGATTTTTAATTAGATTTTTTTTAACACCCAAAGTTCCCAAGCTAGAATAGAAAAAGTCAGGACAGTTTTTGGAGAAAAAGTGATCTAAGTTTTATTTTTCTATTTTCTAATCATATTCTTGTTTTTTTCTTCTCTCTTTCTCTGCAGTAGCCAACATTCTAAAAATAATCTTGTGTTGGGTTTGTAAGTTTCCTCAGTCTGGCCTAGGATGAAATTTTTTTTTAAAAGATGTTATCATCACATTTGGTTTCCAGTGATAATTTACATGGACTTAGAAGAATTCCCCAAGCAAAATCTTGTGAGGTCAGCCGGGGCAAATGTTTAACATTTCGGCAACTTGTCTCCATGTTTATTTAGCATTTCTTAGCCTTTGAAGTTTCACATAAATAGTCATGAAGTTATCACAGAGGAAATCAGCTGAGATGGATTGATGTTATTCCCAAATGCAAGTCTAGTACCAGATGCTGGCTGGTATCTTGAAAAGATGGCAGCAGGAGCAGTATTATCTGCATCGTGGAAAGTCCCTCTTCATTGCCTGATAAACTGTGCCGTTAGTGGTTCTCTTGATGGCTAACCTTACTGGACCTTTGATAAATCTTTTGAATTTTTATTTCTTCCTGGTGGGATAAAGTATGAATTGAGGCTGGGCACCGTGGCTCACGCCTGTAATCCTGGCACCTTGGGAGGCTGAGGCAGGCGGATCACTTGAGGTCAGGAGTTCAAGACCAGCCTGGCCAACATGGTGAAGCCCTGTCTCTACTAAAAATACAAAAATTACCTGGGCATGGTTGTGCACACCTGTAATCCCAGCTACTTGGAAGGCTGAGGTGGGAGGATAGCTTGAACTCGGGAGGTGGAGGTTGCAGTGAGCCGAGATCATCCCATTTCACTCAAAGTGAGTGAGATTGAAACAGAAAAACTATGTTTTCAAACTATACCATTAATTTACCAGTTATATGAGTTCCTCTGGTTGGGGAGGGTAGGATGTAAGTACCTCCAAAATACTCCCTAAAATACATGGCCATGTGTCAAGGCTGCCATTAAGCACCCAAGGAATTCAGAATAGAAAAATATATCAGACTCAATGGACTGGATAATTGTACTAATTACCTACTTTGCTTTGACCGTAGAGGCTGAATGTTGTGAAACATGTCGTGAGGCAGTTGTATTGCTCTTTACTGAAAGTCATGCCTCAGGCACCAATGTCAGCTCCAGAAAAATGATGATCCGGAGCTCTTGGTGGAAAATACAGCACTGTGAAGGCCTTTGTTGGAATCTGCCCTTTCCCCTGACCCCTTGTCCCCTCTTATAGCCCAGTCTGGAGCAGTGTGAGGCTTGAATCTGTGAGCCGTTTCAGGATAAGAATCCTGAAAGTTCAGTGACTGATTCACGATTGAAGGATTGAAAGAGAGGAAAAAGTTCTCCATTGGGAAGCTGAGTGATGCTGAATACCTGAAACAAGAAAGATAGGAAGAGGAGGAGAGAAGATGTGGGGAGGGGAAAAAGAGTCTAATTTGAATAAGATGGGGTTGAGTGACTTGTAGACATTCTGATTGAGATATTCTGGCCTATCTTAGATTAGTTTAAGACTATGACTAGGGCCTGAGATAAAAATATTAGAGTACTTAGTGTTAAGGTAGTTGCTATGGTTTGAATGTGTCCCCCCAAAAGCCTGTGTTGGAAATTTAATCCCCTATGCAACAGTATTGGGAGGTGAGGCCTAATGAGAGGTGATTTGATCATGAGAGCTCTGTCCTCGTGAAAGGACTAATGCCATCTCTCAGGAGAGTGTTCTTTATAAAAGGAGGAGTTGGGCCCCCTGTTGCTCATGTGTACTCCCTCTCCCTCCCTCACCAGATGCCAGTGCCTTGATCTTAGACTTTCAAATCTCCAGAGCTGTAAGGAATTAAATTTCTGTTCTTTATCATTACCACCTCAGGTATTCTGTTATTGCACCAAAAACCAGACTAAGACAACAGTTGAGGATTGGTAGTTGAAGCCATGAGAAAAACATGACCAGGAAAGGGTATAGACACTACACTGTAAAATAAAAACGGTATAGTTATTGGCTACAATGACACAGACCCCTACCTCCTCAAAACAAAGGGTAGCTTAAATGGCAATTAGTTGTGTGTGTTTGTGTGTGTGTGTTTGTTTTTGAGACAGGGTCTCACTCTGTCACTCAGGCTAGCGTGCAGTGGTGTGACTGCAGCCTCGACTTCCTGGACTCAGGTGATCCTCCCACCTCAGCCTTCCAAGTATTAATAGGCGGGACTACAGGCGTGCACCACCACACCAGGCTAATTTTTGTATTTTTTGTAGAGACAAGATTTGGTGATATTGCCCAGGCTGGTCTTGAATTCCTGGGCTCAAGTCATCTACCAGCCTCAGCCTCCCAAAGTGGTAGGATTGCAGGTATGAACCACCTCGCCCAGCCAGTTGAGCATTCAGGAGTTGTATGTGAGCTTGATGCCTCCTCTGGAACCCATGCTTCTCTCTCTGCTCATCCATCCTCAACGTGTCCTCTCATTCTCAAGGGGACAAGAGGGTTTCTTTCTGCCCAGCTCCCATTCCCCCACCTTGCACAATCACTATACTGTGTTTGAGGCAGAAAGAAAGGAAAAAGGAAAGGGGAAAGCAGGGTTTCAATTGAGTCATCTTCCTTTCATGGAGATCCACCCATGACTTCTATGTGTACCTCACTGGCTAGAATGTGGTCACATGACCATCTGTATGGGATATTAGGAAATGAAGTTGAGCTAGATTTATTGCCATCCTGGGTATAAAATTAGCGTTCTGTTTAAGGCATTTGGGTCAAAGCAATGAGTAAATGAATGAATGAAACATTAAGCACATGCTTATTGAATGCCACCTGTGTGTACAATGTGTAGGTATTCTTCCTCGAGCAGCTTTATTTTCTTTATTTTGAAGTCTTCTTTCAACTGGATCATGGCCAGCCCTAAATAAAATTATAAACTGTTCATTGAATACTATGGGTCAAGAACTGTTCTGTATTACTGCATTACGGAATTTGATCTTGACCCACAACCTTCTGAGGCTGGCACTGCTAAATCCATTTTATAGGTGGGGAAACTGAGACACAGAGAGGTTAAGTCACTTGCCTTGTGTCACACAGCTAGTGATACTATTTTCAATACTCTTGACTTCTTTTTTGGCCCCATAAAGCCAATCCAACTTCCCACCTTCTACAAAGTCCCTCATTTTTTGGTGCCCAGTTTTCTTATACCAATTCATTTCCTGAGTTAAAAGAAACTCCTCTCTACTTAAAGGTAAGGTGCTACTCACCGTTTTTAAAATAAAAATTACTGCAGATTTATATTTCCTAAGAAAATTTGCGTTTTAAGGGGCTCATTTTATATGAGAAATGGTGGATCCAAAGGAGTGCATCTCTAATAGTGGAATTTTTACCTACATGAAAGTGGGAAGCATTTAGGGGATGTGGATAGAGGGAATCCAGTGGAGAGAAAGCTGGCTCTTTTGGCAAGATTTGTGACAGGAGAGTTCCCATTGAATCAACTCATCCCTGTGGGAAAGACAGTGAGAGAGAATTAATAATTTAGGTATGCATGGACACTTTTGCCTGGCATTCTACTCAAGGTGCCTAGCCCCAGCGTGAGTAAGACAGAAAGGACATGACTTTCCAAGTTCTAGTTGATTTCAGTTTTTTAATGCCTCTGGTGGTGTCGGCTTCTTGCCATGCTAAGTGAGATGTTAGTGTTTAAAGATACATATTTTTTAACGCACTATGGCCCTTTAGTGCAAGCCAGCAACTTTCTTTAGTTTTCAACTGAAGCAGTAGCATCTGTTTCAACATTGGAGAAAAACCTGCTGGGATAGACCAGGAGAGGTGGTTATCACTCTGCAAGATGGCATAAGTGGATCATGAAGAATATTTACAAAATCATTTCTGAAATGGATCATTAAGGGAAATGTTCTCTCTACACCAGAGTTTCTGAACCTCAGCACTATTGACACTTTGAGTCAGGTAATTCTTATTGTGGGAGCATTCTTGTGCATTGTACAACATTTGGCAGCTTCCTGGATGTCTACCCACTAGATGCTGGCTGTGACAACCAAAAATATCTTCAGATGTTGCCACATGTCCCTTGGGAGCAAAATGCCCCTGGTCGATCACTCTCTACTTGATCTGACATTGCCTGCTGACTTTAAAATCTAAGCCCTACCTAAGCTGTAGCTCTAGTCCATATTTATAAGACTCCTGTAAAGATGCCATAGATGTGGTGATTGGGGCTTACAGAAATACCATGTCTTGACATTGGGGAGGGAGAGACAGGTAGAATCTACCTGTGACATTCTCTTAAATCATTCATTCGTTAAATATTTACTGAGTGCATGTGCAAGGCACTGAACAAAGGCCTGGGTGCGGCAGGGGAAGGCGGAGATTTAGTCCCTGCCCTCATGAAGCTTCTACTCCACTTCTTTGTGCTCATGAAGCATGAAGCATCTAATTATAGATTAAATAAATTGCAGCAGGTGCTCTATAGGGAAGGTCAGGATGGCCTGACCAAGCTGTTGGGGGGGGGTGAGGGGCCAGAGAAAGTGCCATTGAACGTGAGACCTGAAAGGTGACCAGGTGATGGGGCGGAGGGAGCATGAGTGTCCCTAGCAGAGGCGACAGCAGGCGCAAAGGCCCTGAAGCAGGAAGCCTCTTACCACATTTGATGGGCTGAAAACCAGGGCAGCTGCCATGCAGGAAACAAGGCAGAGAAAGAGATGAGGTGGAACAGGATGCCCGGACCAGACCGTCATGGATATTAAGGATTTTATCCTAAGAACAGCGGGAAGCTGTTGAACGCTTTTACACAGGGGAGTGACATGATTCGATTTGTGCTTTAAAAAGATCCATCTTTCCCTGTCTAGGTCCAGAAAGTGCAGGTTTCTCTCCAGACCATGAGAGATTGATTTTGTCCCCTGCTGGGCAACTCTGATATGGAGTCTTTTGAGGTTACCACTACCATTAGTGCCTGTACCCAACCTCCAACCATCCTAATTTGGAACCTTTTGAAACTTTAAATAAAAGAAGCAATTTCTGTCCGTGTTCTACCTTTGTTCTCCTTCTTTAAACCGTGATTGAAGCTGGGCTTGGATATCTTTGAAAACCCCAGAGAAGAAAATGATTTCCATAGCAGCTGTAACCATGGGAAACCTTCAAAATAGCTTCCGTTCCTATATTCCACTCTGCTCCTTTCCCCTCTCTATTGGTTGACTAGAAATGAGGGCTGGCATTTTTGGTCTTCTTCTTTTTGTCCAAATATGTGTATATGAGAGTCTTCTTTTCACTTCCACATCCATCTTATCATAGCTTGAGAATCAAAGGCTGGCATATTTGGGGAGGAAAAGAAAAGAGAAGCTTCTAGGATACCTTCATTTTTTCATAAAATAGAGGAACCAAGTGGAACGTTGATTTAGAAGATGAGATCTCAGGTTTCTTTTCCTGCTGTTTGTTTCTTCCCAGGTCACATGATAGGACCAAGTACATCATCTTTCAGACATACAGAATCAAAGGTTTTTTGTTTTGTTTTGTTTTTCGGAGACACTTAAAAGTGGTTTTCATCAGTTTCCCTTCCATTCTGCTCTTACATGCGCTTGGTAATGAGCCATCTCGTAGTCAGGTCAGAGAGATGCTCAGAATTCTTCCAGAAACACATAATTCCCCTTTGGAGAGTTTCTGTTGTAAAAATCATCACAATTTGTGAGCTTAATTTCTGGTCCAGTGCAAAAACCTCTGATGGGTACAGGGCAAAAGTGGGCTACTCAGTGTTTCTCTTGATGGACAGATTTTAATGAAATGAGGGCATGACAAGGAATCTGAAGTTATTGCTATAGAAGTTAATAAAGAGATGGGAACATATGAGGATACTGTTTGCTTCTGGAATTTAGCCAGGCCACTGGGAGAGGCTCAGGAGGAAAACTGAGAAGGGAAATATGAAGTTCAGGCAAGTCTGTTACGTGCATTCTCATTTCCACAATGTTTGAGAACCATGTCAAGAAATGCATTGCATAAGTTAAACCAGCTGCCAGCAGCTTTGTATTCAGCACTTTCCTGGGTCACCAGATAGCAGGGAAACCTCTCCAAAATCTCTGTGTATTATAGAAAACTAGGGGAATTTTCTTTATGCAACATCCTTATCCTAACAGGGCAGCATCCTTTTGTCTCCGGAACTCACTGTATAAAAAGAAGTAACAACTATTGTTGGGTTGTGCTTATCTTTATTGTTGTATGTTTGGGTTTATGTTTTCAAACAAGGGACGGAGGACCTGGCAATCAGTCAGAATCATGATGCTGGCATTTAAGAGATTCATTCTGGCTCAAGAGCTTGGCCTAGCCTTCCAGAGCTTTCCCATTGACACCCATGTGCCTGATTAGAATACACTTGTAAAAATTAAATAAGATGACCTATGCAGTGTGCCTCACATATGCTCCATAAATGTCAGTTCACATTTCTTGTTAAACTTTTATAAGGTTGATCTTAAGAGACGACAATTGAGTCTGTCTAAGTGAACCATCTGGGGGGTGAGCATGTTGATGTATCTTCCACAGCTTTAGTTTTCCAGGAAGCACATGGGATATAGTCAAATCAAGAGACAGGATGGTACTGATAGTTTCTTTAGTCTCTTGCTTGCTTGCGGTTAAGCTAGTTAGCCTGAATGCAGTCCTTCTCTCATAGCAGTCTCCAGAGTGACTCTGTTAGCTCACCTGGCTAGCATGCTGTGGCCTCCTTGAGGCGTCTAAAGTTGGCTGTCACTGCCTGAGATACTGGTGCCTCAAGCTTAGAAAACTCACTTTACCAAAGTCAGCCTTCACGAACATGTTATTCCTGGTATGAAAGTCCCTAGTGTTTAAATAACAATTGCCTCTGTTACCTTTAGACTATATTTTGGCTCATTAAATTTTTTTTTAGTATGCATCATCTTCCAAGAGTGCACTGAGAAATTTCTAGATTTAAGACCTCCTTTCTTCCCAGACCCTATTGCTCAACTCGTGATAAACAAAAGATTTTACTTAAATAATTCCAGAGAAAACTACCTTTATTTCTTTGACTTATATAGACTCTTAGATATCGGAATACTCTTGGGAAGTACCTGATATATCCAATAAAGAAAATTGATTTATAGGGAGAGTAAGTGACTCTTCCTAAGGAAACATATTTGTTGGCATAGCTGAGACCAGAATCTGGGTCTAATGTGGTATTTTTCAAACTAAGTGTATAAGTCTTCTAAAAATCTAAGAAATTATTTTAAAATATTAATATTTTAAAAATTATTTTACTAGTTATAAATATAAAACTTCTATTTTATAATGGGCAGTTCAGAACTGATAAATGTTTTAATTGCATAAGATTTTGGTTACCTACATTTCTCTCAAACTAAGCCCTAACCCATAGAGACTGGCAGGTGGTGGTGAGAGGGTTGAGCAGATGAGGGCACTGTGTGAGACCTTTCTCCTTTAGGAGTTTTTTTTTTTCCCCATAAAAATTGATTTTGTGCTTAAGATATCTGATTCCAGATGAACAGAGATTGATGTTTCAAATCTCTTTGTGGATATTATTTGGGGGAGGTTTTGGTTTTAGACAGGCCTGGGTTTAATTTCTGGTACTTCTGATACCTGTTTGTGAGCAAGATACTGAAACTCATTAAGGCCCCATTTCCCTCTCAGCATGATGAAGTTCATAATACTTATGAGGTTATTGTGAAGATTAAATTATGTATAGTATCTGTAAAGGCTGTAGCATACTGCCTGGCAATAGCTGAAAGTATTATTAGCTGTTATGGTTGGTGCCTGATTTCTGCTCTTGAAATTGAGTCCATGCTAACAAAGAAGGCCCTTGCTACTTCCCTGTAATAGGAAGAAGTTTTTCTAACTGGCTGAATTTTTTTTTTCCTTTTTCCTTTTTTTTTTTTTTTTCTAATCTCTCTCACCCTGACTGAATCAGACTATTCTTACCACAGGAAAAGATGATATTTGTTAGTTACGTGTTAACTTTTTTCCCTTTAAAGTCTCCTGTGTCCATATTCAGATGAATCCTCTGATTTTAGGCTATTTATTACCAGGGTCCTGATAGACCTAGTGTATCTACATATTTTGTTTCCAGCCCCTTCTTTTATCCTTGGGAATCTGAGTCCCACAGCAGGGATACAAAAGTGCTATTTAAAACTATGTGACGATGAAAGAACAAGAAATCTAGCAGGAACAATGCAGAGATGTATAATATCTCACCCTTTCTCACACATGGAACTAATTGTGACATTCATCCTACAGCCCAGTTTCTGCACACAGACCCCAGAGTCCATGCTGCAAAGATGTTTTGGAATCCCACCTCTGCCAATGCCCAGTTGGAGAGCCTGCGACATCAGCTCACAGCTATGCGAAAATAATAAAATTGAACATTTTTTCGGAAAGATGACCCATATGTTTAATAAATTTCAGTATGTGAACCAGAGACAGGTTTGATTACAAGCCACATAAAGGCTTCACTTAGATGGTGGTTCTTAGTTTTCAGAGTGGGGATTTACTGAGCTTGATTCTCTGTGTGGCAGTTGCTCTCCCTGCCACTGTTCACCCATTCTGTGTGCCCATAAAATGAGGAAACTTTGAATCCTGTATTCACTCTTTTATGTTCTAGGATATGGATTCGTAGACATCACCTCTTCACACCAAAAGAAATGTTAATTATAATATTGCAAATAATAGATCTATATAGTTTTACACTCTCTTATAATACTTCTTTAAATTGCATTTTCACTTTCGATTGGCCAGTTCTTAATAAATGGATCTCATTTAAGTTCATAGGGGTTTTCATAAATAGACTTCAGTAGTATTTATTAGGTATCCATTATTAAGCACCATTAGTTAAGTTTCACTTATTAAGCACCATTGGCTGGACATGGTGGCTCATGCCTGTAATCCCAGCACTTTGGGAGGCTAAGGCAGGCTGATACATTGAGCCCAGGAGTTCAAGACCAGCCTGGGCAACACGGCAAAACCTGATCTTTACAAAAAATATAAAATTAGCCAGGTGTAGTGTCACACACCTGTAGTCCCAGCTACTTGGGAGAATGAGGCAGGAGGATCACTTGAACCTGGGAGGCAGAGGTTGCAGTGATCCAAGACCACACCATTGCATTCCAGCCTGAGCAACCGAGCGAGATCCTGGCTCTCTCTCTCTCCATATATATAATTTTTTTAAAGCACCATTAAAACAGAAGTGCCCCCTGAACATGTACATGTGGCCCATCCAGGAATAAGAATAACGTTGTATTTTCCTGGCTCTTTACAGTTTTTAAAATTTTACATATATTATTTTATGATACACACACCTCTGAATTTTTTGGGTTTGCTTTTTGTTTTTAAAATTACCACTTTCAAAAGATGAAATCAAAGCTCAGAAGGGTGAGTGGCTTGTTCAACATAACTGGTACGTGGCAGAGCCAGGATAAGAATCCAGTTCTGACTCTGAAACCCGAGCTCTTGCCCCTTCCCTGACTGGTGTCTCCATACTGCAACTCAAGTCCATGTCGAGAAGCACAGCAACATGGAATTTTCTGGGCACCTTCCATAACCAAGTAATGTATACATTACTGCACTTAATCTTCTCTATCACTCTCTGAAATAAGTAAGAGTCCCATTTTGTGGATGAAGAAATGGGCTCATAGAGGCTAAGTGTCTTGCACAAGGTCAAAAATTATTCAGTTGTAGAGTTTAGATTTATTTCAATAGCCTGTGTTCCACATTGCCTTTTAAAACAAAATTATAACTGTGTGCTATATGCTCTGCTTGCTGAGGTAGGCAAGGCTATAAAATATCTGGAACAATTACAAGTAAAAATGATTAAAGGTGGATTTCAAAAAGATAATCTGCAAATATTTGAAAAACTCACACACCTATTGGAGTTCAGCGACCAAAATAACTGAATATGAAGACTCAGCTCATTTGTTTTTCTTTGCTTGAGGAGAGGGGACTTAACTTGCTATTAGAGCCAGTGAATAGGCAAAGATCCAGAGAGCTTGTATAGAAGCTGGGTGGGAATGAGATGGAGAAAGAAGCTGCACTGCATCTCCTATCACCATCTTCTACTCTGCCGTAATGGCATCAGTTCACCCTCTTCTACTCTAGGAAACTTCTGGAATTTGGGTCCTGTATCAGTTAGCTATTGCCATTGTAAGGATGTGTAACAACTAATCTCAGAATCTCAGTGGTGTGCAAAACTAGGCACTTATTTCTCACTTGTGAGTTTGTGGATTGGCCGAGTGGCTGTGCTTCTCACATCTTTCATCCTCTTCCTGGGACCAGCCAGGGCGTGCTCACCTTCTGGCAGGGATGGAGGCACAAGAGAGCAAGCTGGGAAACATGAGGCCTCCAAAGGCCTAAATTTGGAACTGGCACGTTGTCATTTCCACCCATTTGCTGTTGGCCAAAGCAAGTCATGAGGCCAAGTCAAAGGTGAGGAAGGAGTGGTAGTTATACTCCATGAATGATAGCCACGATGAGTAAAGGTGTGGATGCAGGGAGATATGAAAATTGGGACCAGTATTGCAATCTACTACAGGTTCCAATAACATGTATTTTGGAATTCATCCTTTTATATCAGCGCCTCTCCATTTTTGAGTTCATGGGCCCTTCTGTGAACCTGTTGGAAGTTCTGCACATGCTCAAACAAGTGTAGTCTACACCTAATTTAGCTTTCAGTTTTCAGGGAGTCTCTTAAGTTAAACCACAAGGCCCAAGTTAAGATATCCTGTACGGGAGTGCTGCCCTGCATGGTGCACTGTCTTCTCCAAGAGCAGGAAGGTAAGACAACAGGTGCTGTTTCTGCCCCTTCTCAAAACCTTCTGCTCTGCTGATTCCAAATGCTCAAACATGTTCAAATGCAAACACTCGGATTGGATGGGATCTTTTCTTTTTTCCAACATGAAAATAGCTTTATCAACATTTTTGACTATTGAAGAAAGTTTCTGCAAAGGTAATAGATAAGCAAGTGCTGCTCTGTTATAATATTTTTGTTGGATCACTTTAACAAAATGTGAAGATTAAGTGTTGTGAAGTGCATTCAACTCCATTCATTCAATGTAAAGAATAATGATGCCTGTTTTTGTTTTTGTTCCTGTGTTTTTCTTTCTTTCTTTTTTTTTTTTTTTTTTTTTTTTTTTGAGACAGAATCTCACTCTGTCACCCAGGCTGGAGTGCAGTGGTGCAATCTTAGCTCACTGCAACCTCTGCCTCCCCATTCAAACTATTCTCCTGCCTCAGCCTCCCAGGTAGCTGGGATTATAGTCACCCGCCACCATATCCGGCTCATTTTTTTTGTATTTTTAGTAGAGACAGGGTTTTGCCACGTTGTTCAGGCTGGTCTTGAATTCCTGAGCTCAAGTGATCCACCCGGCTCAGCCTCCCAAAGTCCTGGGATTAAGGCATGAGCCACCATGCCTGGCCATTAAATGTGCTTTAAACACTCTCTTCTTCTAAGAAGTCATAGTCATATTAAATAATCATTTTTATAAATGTCTTTAAACCCTATGTAATTTCCCAAAATTATTTTGGATGTTTTTCTGATCTGTGAAGTCTCAAACTCTGAGAACCACTGATGTAGACTAACTCTCCTTCTGGAGCTGGAATCTTGAGATTTCTCTCCGTCCCTAAGGAATCATCCAGAATCTGTTTGATTACTTTGAGAGATGGAAGCTCATAATCATTGGTCAGCTGTGACCACTGGATCATTCTTTCTTATGTCAGTCTGAAATCCTCCCCTGGGTCGCTGCACCATAAGAGACATCAGAACAGCAGTTATCTTTAAGAATTTTCCAACCACTTTTAAATATGGAAAGAGGAGCAGACTTATTTTCATATGCCTATGGCTGTTTCCTTAAGCCTACCACTTTGGTATTTTGTAACAATTTTCTATCTCTCTGAAATTTAGGGATACTTCAGGGGGCTGATTAGCCTTTATTCTACTTGTGAGCCCTTAACTGGCCTCAAGGTTGAGACAGCAGGGATGTGTGTGTCAGTCTGTAGCAACATCTCCTCTATCTCAGCTGCACCCCTAGAATTCTTCATTTGGTTGAGAACCCTTAGGGTTGCCCTTTTCCATTTCTGTGGGGACAGTGCTGGAAGAACAAGTCAGTGTCCTCCACTGGCACAGGTTCTTCCAGACTCATGGACTTAGATCCCCTGCCTGCCCCAGGTCTCCAAACCAACACCTACTGCACTAATGAAAATTCACAGTAGAGGGCAGTCTCTCATGCATAACAAGGCTTCCTTTGCGGAGATGTGTATTTAATTGAAGAACTGATAGAAAAGTTTCTTTAATTAGGCTGACTTCATAAAGGGGAGACAAATCCCTTGCCATCCTGGAAGCCATCTTTTGTCTGTAGGAAAGGCCATTTTGTTTTTGAACGGGAGATTTCCCTCTTCTTATTTCCCCACTGTTGGGTCTCATTTGTGAAGTTCAAAGATAGAAGGGGGTTAATAGAGTAGCCTTTCTGATTTTTTTTAAACCAAATATGCATGGTGGTAGGAACATTTGAACACACTGCAGCAAGACTTGCTGATTTCTCAATCTTTTTTTTTTTTTTTGAGACGGAGTCTCTGTTGCTCTGTTGCCCAGGCCGGGGTGCAGTGGCGTGATCTCAGCTCACTGCAACCTCTGCCTCCTAGGTTCAAGTGATTCTCCTGCCTCAGCCTCCCAAGTAGCTGGAACTACAGGCATGCACCACCACGCCCGGCTAATTTTTGTATTTTTAGTAGAGATGGGGTTTCACCATGTTGGCCAGGTTGGTCTTGAACTCCTGACCTCAGGTGATCCACCCACCTCGGCCTCCCAAAGTGCTGGGATTACAGGCGTAAGCCACTGCGCCCGGCCTTCTCTGACAATCTTAACAGCTTCCCTGACTACAAAGGATAACCCTGGAGAGGATTATTAATGCCAAACATCTGTTTTGCTTTTTATGGTCAGGCTTGTGCTGAGTCTGTCTGACACAATATTTAATAGTCACAGAAACCCTACAAGGGAGATCAGCTTGTGGTTGTCATTTAAAGATGGGGAGACTAAGATAGTGATATTGAGAAATTTGCTGTGTGACCATGAGCAAGATACTGGACTTCTCTGGGCCTTACCTTGTTTATCTGTAAAACAAAGACATTGAGATTAAATAGCTTCCACCATCCCCATTTTCTCTAGGCTTGGGACAAAATAAAATCAAAAACACTAAAGCCAGACTTACCATGGCAGTGGGATTGTCTGGGGGTGGAGGTGTTGATGTTATTGACAAGGAAGCAGGCCCATGCTTTTGTCATTGGTTTAAAATTCCTTGAGCTGAGCCTATGGCATGTTGGAAACCCAGCACTGGCTTGGTTTAACATCCATAAATGTTAAGACGCTGAGCCTCATCCAATTTTAACAGTAACCTGCTTCAGTTCCCTAGGAATGTTAAAATGGGAACTGCGTTAGTGGCTCTGAAAGCCTGGCCACTGAGCGTATGCTTCTGCTCTTCCATGAAATGCAGAGGCGAATTGTGAATGTACTGAATTATACCAAGGAGATTAATTTCATTTTGTTCTTCCCAATAAAACTCACCAAAATGACCTGACTTGTCCCTTATTCTTAAAAAATTTCCAAAAAGGAAACAAAAGAACTTTTGGTGGTCAGTCTTGTTAGATGGAAGTTTTATTCTCCCAGGCATGAACCAACTGTCAGAAGACTTATTCTGAGCAGGTTTCTAATCTTTTTATATTCTCTCATACATCCCCAGCCTGGCCCTGGATGCTGGGTGCTGTTTAGCAGAAGTGGGATAGAGGCAGGAGTGAGAAAGCCATGCTTTCTGAAATACCAGTGAGTATACCTAGGTTGCATCTGAACTCATCACTGATCCACACAGGTTATATATAACATGGCGGTGGGTGATTATTTAATGATTTGGGGGGGTTTACAAATCATATGACTAGAAGGAATCATTTTAAAGAGAGCAAAAAAATGATATAAGTGAGAGGTTTTTTATTGGTTGCTATATTAAGCCATACCATATGAAATTGCTCTTTGGTAGGGAAGGTCTGAGCTGGGGAAAATAAATTCAGGAATCATCAGCATATTGATGGTATTTAAATCTGTGAATGAGATCATTTAAGGAGAGAATGGAGCTAGCACTGAGGGCCGGCTCAAAGCCTGAGGCTCTGCAATGTTTAGAAGATTTACAGAGGAGGAGGAACGGCTAAGGAATTAGAGCAGGGAAAAATGTGTCCTTGGTTAAATATTCTGCTGGGGAGGTTTAATACACACACACACACACACACACACACACACACACACACACACACACACACACACACACACACACCTACACACAGTTACAGGTCCTGGTTCCAGCGTTTCTTTTTATGAGTGAATCCTCCCCTCCCAGATAACCTTGCCTGGCAAAGATGCTATTTTGTGAGAGGAAGCAGCAGGAGCTGTTAAGCTGAGATGATGATTCATTATCTGTTAATGGTTTCCCCCTGTGGTTTTTCTCTATCCCTCAACCCCCTACCCCTTTTAATGGAGTTTTCTTTGTGCTAGAAAATTCATCTCTGTAAAATCTCCAGAACTCTTAAGTCTTCTGGACTTTTCTTGACCCATGGAACATGGAAACTTCTACACTAATCCGCAACCAGTGACAGTTAAGCTATGCCTGATTTGTGGCTGTTTGTGATTGTTAATTTTATGTGTCATCTTGGCTGGGCCTTGAGGTGCCCGGATATTTGGTCTTATATTATTCTGGGTGCTCCTGGATGAGATGAACATGTAAATCAGCGGACTTGAGTGAAGCAGATCGCCCTCCACCATGTAGGTAGGCCTCATCCAATCAGTTGAAGGCCTGATTAGAACAAAAAGACTGACCCTCTCCTCGGTAAGAGAGAATTCCGCAGCTGTGACTGCCTTTGGAGTTGAGTTGCAATATTGGCTCTTGCTGGCCTTTGATGGGACCATCAGCTTTCCCTGGGTCTCCTGAATCACTCTGCTGATGTTGGATTTACCGGCTTCCATAATTGTGTGAGCTGATTCCTTATATTTCTCTATATATCTCTACCTCTATTTCTATCTCCATCTCTCCAAGTCTCTATCGCCTATTGGTTCTGTTTCTGTAGAGGGCCCTGATGAATAGAATGTTTTCTACTGCTCTTCTATACCATCTGCCTTTCTATTCCCATGAACTTCAAAGGCCTTGTCCTGATATGATCTATCTCTTGCACTCAGGAGATCCCCATTTGTCCTGGGACAGCATCAACAGGAGTGGAGGTCTTGGGACTGTCACATCTAGTGAAAATATTCACATTTACTACACAGACCTTTATCCTGGGAGTGGTGCCCTTATTAGATGTTGCAAGCAGGCCGTGAAGGACTATTTTCACCCCTTTCTATTAACTACTTGAACTCTGCCTCACACAGTAGTAGTGCGCTAACAAGCTTAGCCCTTTTCATTTATTTTACATGCTTTGCAGATTCTTAGAGAAGGGGTCTTACTATGTTGCTTAAGCTGGCCTTGAACTCCTGTGCTCAAGCGATCCTCCCTCCCCAGCCTCCCCACTAGCTGGGATTATAGCTGCACACCACTGCACCAAGAGAATAATGAAGGACTAACATTTCGAATTTTCTATGCTTTATCAAATGCACATTTGGTGATTAAAAATCATGTTTAAGGCAATATTTACTGTTTGTTTTAGAAGACATTTTCTCACACATTAGTTCCTTTAAACAACACAGGAATCTATACAGCAGGCAAAAACAAGTATTTCTCAGGGTTGAGATTTAGTCACTGGGCCCCAGAATAGCTGTACTGTGGTTATGCTGTTGATTGACTTTGGTACCAAAGCAATGTGGTGGTGAAGACATCCTGGGAGTAGCACCAACAGAGAGGGTGATAGGTCCCTAGGGGCTGAGTGGACTGAGGTGGGACCAATACAGCGCCTGCCCACTGTTCCAGAGTAGCCAGCACTGGGCGGGGCTTCAGAGAAGGAAGCAGGGCAGGGGGTGGTGGTGTGCATGTCAGTAGAGGCCAAGGTTGGGTCCCTACAATCCAGGTCATGTGGGAAGAGCTGATACCCGGTCATTGGCCAGGATGCAGCAGTAGCATCTAGTCATAACAAAGTGCCAGGATCCAGGATCCTGATGGCTATTGATGAAATGTCGTTGAAAGAACTTAGTGTGGTTCCCTATGCCAGCTATGGTTCAGAAGGGGCATCACTTACCAGTGACAACTGTTTCAAACAAAACTATGTGCCAATACATCTCAAAATCTACAAATGATTTAGAAAATCTTAGAAGAATTTGATACAGAATATGTGGTACAGCTTATATCAAATAGCAATTTCTGGCAACAGCTCACTTTAATGTACACATATACAGAATAAAAGAATACATTTTAAATTTTGGTATACATTTATATATCAATTTATATTAATTTATATTTGGGATATAATCAATGAATAGTCTCATTTTACAGAAAAGGAACCGAGGATGTCTGATGCCAAATGCTGGGCTCTTTTCCCCTCCATTCTGCTCCTTGGAGCTTTGTTGATTTCCTCTCTGCATGGTTTATATTCATAGATTGGCAGTAGCCAATCAGACATCATGTCTTGAGTCTTGTCCTAACTTCTCCCTAGAAACTGTCTTAGTTAATGTACAAATGGAAGAAACGCTAAATTAGACTAGTCAGGCATTGGGTAAAATGTAGGCGTTTTTAGACAGAATAGACTTTCTGTCAGTAACTGAAGAGGATTCAGAAGCTCTGGAATTGTCTATAAATAAAGACAGCAGCATGACAAGCCCATTGAGGCTCATGTGACTACAGAGAGGGATGGTATAGCAGAGTGGTAAAGAGCATGGAACCAGACAGACCTGGGTTCAAGTCCTCACACCTCCTTTTACTATTTGTGAGTTGTTGGCCCAGTTGTTTCACCACTGGCTTCAGTCTTTTCACTTGTAAAATTGATATAATCATTACATATGAGAGAGAGAGAGTACGCATACATAGTTTTATTGTGAAAATTAAGAGGAATAACGGGTAGAACGTGCTTAGCACAATGCCCAAGACATACTAATGGCTGAATAAATGTTTGTAATTATTGTTGCTATTTCTGTTTTTAAGCAGTTATAGACAGTAAATAAACTCTACTCTAGCTTTGAAAGAAATGTGCAACCTTTGTTTGGAGGTACTTTAATATTTCCATTTATTAGTGACATCCCTCTTAGTTCTCAGTACAGTCCCAGTTTATAAATATAGTCATTCCTTGGTGTCCTTGAGGGATTGCTTCCAGGACCCCTGGGGATACCAAAATCTGAGGATGCTAAAGTCCATGGAATAAAATGGTATAGTATTTGCGTATAACCTATGCTGATCCTCCCACATACTCTAAATCATCTCTGAGGTATTTATAATACCTAATATGATGTAAATGCCATGTAAATAGTTGTTATACTGCATTTTAAAAATTTGTATTATTTTTTATTACTGTATTGTTATTTTTATCGCCTTTTTTGTTTTGTTTTGTTTTTTGAGACAAAGTTCCACTCTTCAAGGCTGGAGCGCAATAACGCAGTCTCGGCTCGCTGCAAACTCTGCCTCCTGGTTCAAGCAATTCTCCTGGCTTAGCCTCCAGAGTAGTTGGGATTATAGGCACCTACCACTGTGCCCAGCTAATTTTTGTATTTTTAGTAGAGACGGGGTTTCACCGTGTTGGCCAGGCTGGTCTCAAACCCCTGACTTCAGATGATCTGCACGCCTCGGCCTCCCAAAATGCTGGGATTACAGGCATGAGGCACCATGCCGGCCTTTATTGGGTTTTTTTTTTAAAAAAGTTTTTGATCCTTAGTTGGTTGAATCCATAGATATGGAACCCACGGATACGAATGGCTGACTGTATTTTTCCACGTGACTCATGTATCAACTGCAATACACCAGCAACACATCTCAGAAATGTCCACCTTTTGCCATCTAGACTGCTCTTCCCAGGATGTGTTTTTCAGTTGGAAGAACATAAAAATCCTAGTCGAGCCTACTGTGGGTTTTAGAGCATATGGCCACTGTCTCTCTAATTTACCAGGACTAGCATGGTCTTTTATTACATCAGTCACCCTGATTCTTCCTTGCTCCTCCTGTCCATGCTATTTGTGTTGCCCTCCCACTCTGACTCCGAGCTCACCCATGGCCATGGGACTGCTTTGGTCAATAGGATATCAGCAAACCTGAGGCAAACAGAGGCTTGAGGAAGTGCAGACATACTTCTGCTCTCGCTCTTCCACTCCCCCATCATCGCAAGAAAGATGTGCCTAGTGAGCTGACCATTCCAGGGAAAGAATGAGAGGCACACACAGTAGAGCAGAGTAGACCGGCCAGACTGAGCCGTAGTCAGCCAACCCCCAGGTGTGTGAGGGCATGCAGCCTAGATAGGCTGAACTCTGTAGATGCATGGAAAATAATTGCTGCAAAGGTCTTGCATCCGGCATGGTTATGCCACAGGTAACTCATAAAACCAGGTTTGGAAGCTTGATTTCTGGTGGTCAATTTTTCTGCAGCAAAAGTATTGAATTTTTAAAAAAATGTTAAAAAAAATTTATTTTCCAAATATGTTTAAGCCTTAAAGGGAATGTAGCTGCAAGCTGGCAGATTTTCAGGAGTGCCTACCAGATTTTCATCTCATGGCAGGATGTTGTTAAAGTCTGTAGGGAAATAAAACCTGTGTACTCATTTGAAGCTGTTTGTAAGTGCCACAAACAATCCTCTGTAAAAATAAGGAAGGGGACTTTGTTTCTCTGCAGGATTCTACTTATAATTGCTTAGAATAGTGAGAGCTTCGGCCCTCAGATCACTACAAAGCAAACTCTTGGAGGTGACAGTGGCTGGTACAGGAGTGATGTGGACTTCTTGTGTGCTCTGCTGCTGAGGACACAGGATAGTACCAAAGGGCAAGTCATTCTTGCCCTGAGTATTCTACAAACTGGGGACATTCACCAGAAGACCCCATTGCCAGGGACTTTAGCAGGGAAAACACTCATGACCACCTGAATCTACCTCCTTTGGGATGCCTGGTCCCTGAGCTGTTTAGGGACCTGAACCTCCCCCATTATTGCACCTTCTACTAAGTGCTTGTTTGGGGGAAAGTCAAACTCCCACTTGACTATGATTGCTTAGAGGGCAGTGGGTGGGACTTATTCTTCTTTTGTTTATGAACTGTCTGGCATGTAATGAATGGGTGAACCAACAAATGAGCAAATGGATGAATGAATTATGTTCCACTAAGTATTTACAGGTTGCTAGTTTGCTCTCCGTGGACTGCGAAAAGAGAAAGAGACATGTGTGATACCAGACAAGCTATGTAATCTTTTGAAGCTTTAGTTTTCACATGTGTAAAAGGCAGTAATAATAGTCATTGCTTCATAGGGTTGGAATGAAGATTATTCAACCAGGCCTAAAGGATGTGGCATAGTGCCTGGCACACTGTACGAGGCTGATACTAAGTCAGTGGTGGTGGTGATGATGCTGATAGCATTTATACTTTGATACGATACATTATGCTTACAGACATAATTTCCCCCAAAGAGAATCCATCTGCCAGCATTCAGCGGAAACGTCACCATGAGAAAGACAAAGTCCCAGTGGGAGTGAGGGTACTGCAGCTGGGAAAGGCGGAGGGGGCCATAAAATGGCATAGAGTGGGCAGAGAAGAGGACATCTAAGGAGAGACACTAAGAAGTAGGTGGCGTTTGAATGGTGGGTGAGATTTTGACAAAATCTAGTTTATGTGACACAGACTTCGGGCCTTCAAGGAATTCTGAGAAGGTACAGATCTGCCTTGGTTTGTGGACCTAGAGCTGGGAGAACTTGGTGAGGAAAGTGTAGCTGCCATTGGCTTTGGGAAAAAAAAGAAGAGAATTCCCCTGGGAGTGAAAATAGAGGAGAAAGCCTTACTTTACTTCTCTTATTCCTTATAATTTTGCTTACTTTCCAAACAGGTAGAGCACATTACAGAATACCTCCTTGGTTTCTTTTCCTTATTTCTCCTCCTGTTTCTTTCTCCATTTCTTTCCTTTCTTTTCACCACTCATAAAAGACCACAGACTGTATCTGGACTCTAATTTCAGACACTGCTGCTTATTTATATTGTGGCTTCAGGAAAGATATTTTGCTTTCTGGGTCTTGACTTTCTCATCCGTGAAATGGGAAAATAATTCCTACTTCAAAAGGTTTTGGGGAAGGTCACTTAAGGTAGTGTATAATAAGGGTTAGGTTTAAGTGTTCTTAATGAATTATGGTGACCTTCATCATTCAATTTTTATTTCTTCTGCCACTCAAGTAAAAGGGATCCTGTTCACCCTACCTGAGATGCTTTTAATAAATCAGTATAGACCCAAAAGTTCCAAATGACTCAGCTTTATTTTGTGGCTCAGTGACCTCACTCTTCATCTGAGTGGTCCTCCCTTTGGACAGTGAGTTGGTTACCACAATATGCCATCATATGCCCATGGATGTTTCCTTTGAGCATGTGACTTCCCTGAGCCCTTGCCTTCCACTGTCCAGTGGCTCCACATTCCACATCTTGCCTTTTAACCAAAGGGTGCCACTCCTATAGCTGATAACCAGTGTGCAAGAAGAAAGTCTAGTCCCTTAATTTACATAGACCTCTCTTCTGATTTCTTGGTGCTTGTTACTAAATATTTTAATTATTACCCCAGGCTGCCAACTTTGCAGGCATAGATTTGCAAGAGGAATCATTTAGAGGTAACTAATCCATGCCTATCTATGAGGAATATAATTCAGACACTGGAAACACCTGGCCTGTGACCAGATGTCCAGACACAGGTAAAAGAGAGTGAGGAAACTGGAGAGAGTTTTCATTAAGAAATTCATTTTCTAGAAAAGTTAAGTTCATTAGAGAATCAGTGTTTCTGAGGCATCTGAGTTGGATCAATTCTCTATGGTACAGAACTGAATCACACATAGAACACATTTGTCCTTCACTCACTAAATACCCGTAGTACCAAAAATGCCCCCAAACATTTCCAGATGTTCTTGGTGGAAGGGTGGTAGTGGAGGGATACACAGTAATGTCCTTGGTGGAGAAGCCACGTGTGATTAGCTAAACAGAAATAGTGAACATTTTATAAATATAAATTTAAAGTACAAAGGGCTACTTAATAAAAATAATTATTGAACATTTAACTTGCCACCCAGCCTAACCTTTGCCTTTCAAGACTGACAGGTAGCAGCCCTGAACTATTTCATTTAGCACAATAATGGCACTGTTGTGGGGACTGGGCTAGGAACTAGGGGCATGGCAGGGAATAGGATGTAGTTCTTGCCCCTCAGGAGCTGACATCTGTAGGCAGACCAGGGTATATAAACACTTCAGCTTCAGAGCCCTGGCAGCAGAGGCCTGGGCAGGGAACTCCCACTTACCTTTCCATCCCATCCTAAAAGAAATAGATATTTATCTAATTTGTCTGGGATCTTATAAAGCAACATTTACCTCTATAAGGTCCTAGTTGATGGATTTATCCTCCTCTTACCCTTGAAGTAGACAGGGAATGAAAAGGAAACTTGAAGTTCTTTCATAGTCAGGTACATATTCAAAATATTTTAATATTCAGGCTATTTAATAAATACTATGGTACAGATTCCTGAAATTACCAACCAATACTGGCTATAGTGCTAGAAATGGATTTTGGAGACCCCTTAATTAACCCTTTGGAGGCCATGAATTAACCCTTTGGTGATGGTGGGGTTGCCTCAGGGAAGGTGCCAGAGAAATGGCTAAGTGTCAATAAGTATTTCAATATTTTAACAACTGGTATGGTTATTCATGCTCACCATGGAAAGGCAACCCTGCAGGTCAGTCCTTGTAACCTTTCCTTTTCAGGGATGAAAAGATTGCCCATTAAATTCTGAGCGCTGTTTAAGTCTGTCTACCAGGTGGCTTGCCATTTTCAGCCCGTCAGCAAGATGGCCTCATTAGGCACTGTTAGTGACACACAGGCTAGGTGGAACTGCATTTGGAAAGAATGTGTCCGTGTACCTCAGGACAAACATTACAAACACGTTTAATGAGGACGTAAGGAGTTTTAAGCCAAAACAAAGTGGTTTCTCTCCCATCAAGCACCAGGGCTAGTCTTTCTCTCTCTTTTTTTTTTTTTTTTTTTTTTTGAGACTGAGTCTCGCTCTGTCACCCAGGCTAGAGTGCAGTGGTGCGATCTTGGCTCACTGCAACCTCCACCTCCCGGGTTCAAGCGATTCTCCTGCCTCAGCCTCCCGAGTAGCTGGGACTACAGGTGCCACCACACCCAGCTAATTTTTGTATTTTTAGTAGAGGCGGGGTTTCACCATGTTGGCCAGGATAGTCTGGATCTCTTTACCTAGTGATCCACCCACCTTGGTCTCCCAAAGTGCTGGGATTACAGGTGTGAGTCACCACACCCGGCCATCTTTCTTTTTTATTTAAGCTCACATGGTATACTTTTAAAGGTGGCTCCACCCTCCCTGGGACCAGATCACTTGCACGCAGCTGGCTGTCTGGGAATCTACTCCCAGTCCCGCTGTTAAGTGTTTTTGTTTCTGTGGTTTCAAGACAAGCCCCTAACGTTTGTCCAATGTAGCATTTTGTGGTCTCATACATGCATGCACAGAGCTTATTGAAGTTGATTGGCATTCTTGTTTTACAAATTGCTAGTTTTGAGATTTTCTTTTGGTTTTCTTTGGCATAATAACTTCGGTGTTGAGAATCTCGGCAACATCAGATGTCTGTGTAGCTTTTGTGTGTTTAATATTATAATTGCTTTGATATCTGTTCTTCTACCTCCAACTTGGTAGGAATGTTTTTGCCAGTGCCTTTGGTGTGCAAAAAGGATACTGTAAATCCATAAATGTGTTTGATTTATGTTCACTGGTTTGTTTTAAGATGGCTTTTTAGTGTAGCATGGTAGAAATGGATGCCTTTGAATCTATTTGATAATTGTCAACAACTCAAATGAGAACCTGAAAAGGAGTATTGATCTCAATCATAGTCCCTAAATGCATATTAGCATTTGAAAGAAAAATGTGCCTGAGATGACAGAACTACAAAATGGACTGTTTAGCAAACATTTGCCGAGTTGTAAGTCATTAAGACATCTTTGTTCACGACTTTAGGGGAAAGAACTTAATTTGTTATCTGCCTTACAGAAAAGAAATTTGTGCCTCTGTAGCTTGGTAATTTTAGTCAAATCAAGTCTTTATTGACATGTATTGCTGAAACTCGGCCTAGGAATTTTTTAAATTTTTTAAATTTTTTTTATTTTTTGAGACAGGGTCTTGCTCTATTACCCAGGCTGGAATGTAGTGGCATGATCTCAGCTCACTGTCACTTCTGCCTCCCAGGTTCAAGCGATTCTCGTGCCTCGGCCTCTGGAGTAGCTGGGACCACAGGCACACGCCACTACACCTGGCTAATTTTTGTATTTTTTGTAGAGATGGGGTTTTGCCATGTTGGCCAGGCTGGTCTCGAACTCCTGGCCTCAAGTGATCTGCCTTCCTTGGCCTCTCAAAGTGCTGGGATTACAGGTGTGAGCCACCATGCCTGGCCTCACCCAGGAATAACTTTTAGATAATTATTTAGTCACAAATCAAAGCCTCAGTAAAAGAAACATGTCAACTGAGCATGATGGAGAGTGCTCCCTTTGATAAGTGATGTAGCTCAGTGTGCTTCTCTTCTGAAAGTAAGAGAGATGCATTCTGGGTCATTTTTTTCCTGGTCTCTTGTGGTTCTGAGCCGTTTCTCGATTTCTATTCTCAAAGTCCCTATTGAAGGCCTCTGAGCACTAGATAGAACATAGAAAGTAGGGGTCATTGGAGAATTTGAACACAAGAAGTGGTATTGGATAGGAAAGGAGGCATAATTGTGGATGGAGAAGGGAGGGCAGAGTGAGAGGTTGGGGAAGGTAAAAAGACAAAGAATGAAGGAACAGTTCTATACCTGGCTGAATTTCTGTGGCAACTCTAAGCACAGTGTACAACAAGCCTGGCACAATGAACTTTTTTTTTTATGTTGAACCATGGTAGAAGTTCATAAAAGTAGTAGTAGTAGTAGTAGTAATAGTAATAGAAATGGCAGCTAACTTATTATTGGGTGCTGACTATCACCCTTTAACATGCTGTGTTTTAATTGGTTTATCTCATTTAATCCTCATAACTTGAAGAGGATGAAATTTATTATCCTCATTTTCCTATTGAGAAAACAGAGGCTTAAGGAAGGAGTTAGAAACTCAGTTAAAAGAAGTAATCATTAAGTTGGAAAAGGGGATTTGTAATATATACCCTTTTCTTTTTATGTGAGATATCTTTAGGTGCTCGTTTGAGACCATCTCCATGAGAAAATTCTCATCCAGATGAGACAGAGATGTCATGAATGTGAAAGTGGAAGATATCGTGAGGTGGGCTTCCACTATTGGGGAAATATTACATTACAGTGAGTCAAAGAGAGATCAGAATTTATCAATTTCTTTGCTTGCTTTATTTTTTATTACAGGACTTGGAGCTTTGAATGTAATCATTTGTGTCACACATTTTCTAGAAGGGGATCTAATGTCCATTTTTCCAAACTTACTTGGCCATAGAACCACTTTGTTCTTTCCTTTCTTTTAGGGACTGTCTATTGACTTCTCAAAAATAAAAATAGATGAGGCACCTTTTGAGAAGCATGGATGAAAGCGTAGAATGTGGGACTAGAAGGAAAACAGCCTGAGGCTCCACCTAGTTTCATTACTGACTCTTGTTGGTTCAGGGAAAATTTTCACTTTTCTCTGCCAAAGGTTTTCCTCCACAGCTTGGAATGTGCGCATCTCTTGTGCTATGTTATAGAAATGTGTTATTGTGAGTGGTTTAATGAGAATCAGAACATAGTTTCTGGTGGGCACTAACTGATATGAAAGCATTTTGTAAAGAAAAGTGTCCTAAAAATATGTTTTCATTTTTTAATCATAGCCCCATAGAAAAAGGAATTTGAATTTTCTTTCGTCACCTAAGAGTTTAATGATTTAAACTATTGAAATCAATTGTTTTTCTTTATGCTTGGGAAGTTGGAGAGAACATTTTTAAAAAGATGATTGAGATGATCAAATCCTGACATGTACGTGCTGGTATTGAATCAGTTGAAAGCGTCAGATGGAAGGCAATCTACTTGGAAGAAGAGCCCTCGATTCTGAGATGGAGTCCTCCAAAACCATGGTCTGTTCTTCAGATGTAGTGCTTATGGTGATGCTTGAACCCAAGTGAGAAACAGCTAGACAGCAGGCAACTAGACCAAGGGCAGTCAAAGAGGAAAATGTCACACCTCCCAAAATCCCATGGGCCAAAAGAGCCTGGACCAACTTCGGTATCCACAGAACAAGGGAGCCATCATGCAGGAACTCATCCTTGAGTGTTGCATGGGGTTTCCTTTTTTTTCTTTTATTGTATCAGTTGTGGAGCCAGCAGAATTCAGACACTTCCCTAACAGTAAATGGGAAAATGTAGTAGAGTCTTCTGAAATGAACTATAAGAGAAACAGATGTGTGAAAAGAAGAATGCATTTTATCCTCAGCAAGGTTATGTTTTTAGCAGCTCTTTAACTGTACTTGACCTCTAAAGCATAACTGTAGCACAGTTACGTTGTTGAAACGTAAGACTGCACAGAAGGCTAGGGAAGCAAGGCCACCATCTCACCGACGGTCAACGGTTCAGCTCTGGTTAGAAAAAAATGTGAAATATCTTTCCATCCCAGCAGTGCCAGGCTGGTGGTGGGTTTTTGGTTTTGCTTTTTCCATCCTTCTTTCTTTTACAGTTCATTGACAATTCTGCTCATGCTTTAAAATAATCTGGGCCCGAAATGAGGCTTGCGTCTCGCTGATTTTGATTACTCCCACATACTGTATTTATTTGCCATTTAAATCATCGCTGTCTGGAGGAGATTCAGTTTCTGCAGCATCTGATCTCTGCTGTTGTGTACTAACGAAAGGCGAAGGGGAGGCAGGTCCCTTCAGTGGGGACGACTGTATGAGGAGGCCTCATGGGAAGGGGGGCAGGTGAAATTCAAAATGAAGAGGAGGGGTTAGCAGGGCACTCCAATCTTTGTCTGGTGCCTTTCAGTCTTCTGGGGGTTGATGGAAGGGTGTGCCTTCAGGACTGTTCTTATCTTATGAAATACACAGCGCTCATTGTTTCCCTCCCAGCTGGGCCTTTCATTCAGTTCTGCAGGCTCCTGTCCTGGGGCTCTGGTCTCCTTTGTCACACCTCAGGGTGACATGAGGGGCTGGGTGACGAAGAGCCTCCCAGTTTCCCATGAGTGCAATAATCTGTCCCCGCCCTCCTGGCAGAGGAACAAAATATCAAAGGTTTATATAAATTAAATCAATTTTAAATAAAGACAGGACATTAACAGTGCAGTTCAGTGCCGTATCAGAGCCTGAGCCCAAAGAAAATAAGTCGTACTAACCCTGATTTATTTAAGATTTTGGATATTTTGCTCATTGTTGACTTTTTTGGCATTAATTTCAATCTTTAAAAATAGTGCATGAAAATATTTTTTTGATCACCAAGGTTTTTGGTGTTTCTTAAATTTTGCACCCAAGATGAGTGTCTCACTTTCTCCCCCCAGGCCCAGGCCTGGTAATAAATTCTACACGAGTGCTTTTCATAAAATTATTATAATTAATAATGTTGCTAATGCCATTTATGTTGTGTTGAGCTCCTGTGCCAGGCACCATGGGAAACATTTACAAGCACTGACTCATGAAATCTGCCTGAAGTAGGCACGGTGATTACTCCTACTGTAGAAATGAAGAAATCAAGGCACTGATAACTTATTTACCTAAATTCACTTCTTTGCCAGGCTGGAAGGGTAGACACAGGATTTAGAGCCTTGATATGTCCGGCTCTAAATCTCTTCTAATCTAGGCTGTCTCTGAAGGACTGAATGTTTTTCACCCATGGAGGTTAATGCTCTGTTTCATCTGTTCAGCAACTTGAGGTGTTCTTTAAGGAGGAAATGTCTCGTCTTGATTTTTGCGCAGGAGATAATGCATGAAAGTCAAGTGGAACCTGAAATATAAGGTATGACAAAAGTGTGTGGAAGTCCTTGATTCTGTTAATCCACAGAGAAAGGGTAGGTGGGTGTTAGCCCAGTTTCCTTCCACTTGTAATGGAGATGGTTTTTATAAAAATGGTTTTTATAGCTCTTTTAAAAATATGAAATAGAAAATATCTGTGTGAGTGTTGACTGGTTCTTCAGCAATATTGCAACATGGTTTCTTTGCCTTCACTGGCTTTTTCTTCTAATACGGTCCTCTCAGAATTCTTGTTAGGACGTTTAGGTCTTGACTTGAAATTTTATCACCCCTTTCTATAGATCTACATTGTCTAGTACAGTAGTCACTTGCTTCATTTGGTTATAGAACACTTGAAATGTGGTTTATTCTAATTGAGCTGTGCTCTATTTGACAAACACTCTGGAGTTAGAAGGCTTTATGTGATCAAGAGAATATAAACTATTTCATTAATAATTGTTCTTATTGATTACATATTGCAATGATATTTTAGATCTACTAGCTTAAATAAAATGTATTGTCAAAATTAATTCCATTTGTTTTTATTTCCCATACAGCCAGTAGAAATTTAAAATTACATATGTGGCTCACATTTTATTTCTGTTGGACAGCACTGCTATAAAATATTACCTCTCAGATATTCCATTTGTGAGGCAAAGGTTGATGTGTTTTGTTTGTAACTGTCACAGAAACACGTAGAATTTGTCAAAAAACACACAAAAGAGGCCAGGTGTGGTGGCTCATGTCTGTAATTCCAGCACTTTGGGAGGCTGAGGCAGCAGATCACAAGGTCAGGAGATCAAGACCATCCTGGCCAACATGGTGAAACCCCATCTCTACTAAAAATACAAAAATTAGCTGAGGGTGGTGGCGCATGCCTGTAATCCCAGCTACTTGGGAGACTGAGGCAGGAGAATCCCTTAAACCAGGAAGTCGGAGGTTGCAGTGAACCAAGGTTGCACCACTGCACTCCAGCGTGGCGACAGAGTGAGATTCCATTTAAACAAACAAACAAACAAACCACACACAAACAAAACAAAAAAGAACCTTTTTGGAGCTTAAGACTCTTAGCCAACAGATAGTGATTTGTGCCACTTCTGCAGATAATGAATTCTTTAGGCGGTAGCATTCACTTATATGCCAAGAGATTAGTAAACAGCCCAGTCTGTTTTTCAGATCAGCTGCTTTTAAATGACTTCACTGGACTCTACATAGTGTTTAGATGCCCACTTAGGCATGGTATATTGACAACACTGCCTGCGTTTGCCAGGTTCAGGACTTTGTTGCCTCTTCTTCAAAGCCAGGGAGCAGAATGGTTGTCTGGGCCCTGGCGCCTGGCATCTTTGCTCTCATTTAGTCTTTTTGGGCCGCTGTAACAAAATACCTTGGACTAAGTAATTTATAAGCAACAGAAATTTATTTCTTGCAGTTCTGGAGGCTGGGAAGTCCAAGAACTAGGCACCAGCGGATTCAAGGTCTTGTGAGGACTTGCTGTCTGCCTTAAAGATAGTGCCCTCTTACTGCATCTTCACATGGTGAAACTCATGCTCCCTCCAGTCTCTTTTATAAAGGCGTTAATCCCATTTGTAGGGATAGAGCCCTCATGATTCAATCACTTCCCTAAAGTTCCCACCTATTAATGCTGTCACACTGGAGATTAAGTTTCAACATATGAATTGGGGGGAAGGGGACATTATCACTACTATAGCAGCTCTCAAACTGTAGTTGGCAAAAGAATCACCTGGTGACCCTGATGAACATGCAGATTCCTAAGGGTTGCTCCCTGGAGTACAGTATCTGGTTTAGTTTCTCTGCACCAAGCACATTAGCTGTATTAGTTCTCACAATCTCCCTCCACCACCTCTCCTCTCCATTTTGACATCGGTATTCAGGCCCTCTTTTTACTTTGTCTTGGGCATATCTTTGCTCTTTCCCGAAAGCATTCCTCAGTAATCCAATTCGTTTCCCATTCTCCTTTTTTTCCACACTCTGTAGGGTCTAATTGACTTCCAAATAAATATTGGCAACTCTTAGCTTATACTTGAAAGCTATTCCTCTAAGTGCATGGAAGGCCGGAGATGGTGGGGAGGGTGTCTTTGTTCTTTTTTCCTCTTAATTATCTTATGGATCAGTGAGGTTTATTTAACTTGAAAGATATCTGAAGTCGCCTTTGACGTAGATGAGATAAAATTTTTCAGCCAATGTTCAGCTTTAGTACTTGGCACATAGAAGGTACTCTATAAATATTTATTGAATGAATGAATGTGTTTCCTGTTTGTCTTCCTTGGAAGCTGCATTAACCCCTCCTGGTCACCAGGGTACTGACTCTAGTGCCCTAAGGCAGTAATTAAGTATTAAGCAAATGTTATATGTGGAGAAATTGAGTGGAGGCTTTAATGCCACACTGTAGAATGTGCCTTAATGCAGCAAATAAAAAGGACCTTCAAGAGTAACTGAACATACCCACTACCCTCATGTTTTTCTCCGGCCTCTCTTCGTTCACCACGTGTACCCATTCTCCATCTCTCACTTACAGTGGAACTGTATTTGCTGACTCTGTGTTGCAGGTGACAGAATCTCAAAGGAGCTGAAGTAAAACCATGGTAATTTTTTGATTGAGGTTGTTGAGATACCCAGGCAAGGCTGCATCCAAAGTCTCAAGTAGCATTATTAGGGCACAGCTCTCTTCTTCACGTTAACTCAACACTCAGGCTGTCTGCACCCTTGTAGGTCAGATGGCTTGTCATTGTTAAATCTCTTCTCAGCACCCCGAGGAATCAGAAGACCCTGGCTCTCCAGATAGCTCCAGGAAAAATTTCTGGGATTCTGAACCTCCTCGTGAAGTGTGGCCAAGATGATTAAATGCTCTGATTTGCTGTATCTGGGTCACAGATCCTCCTGGATCAGGATATGAGAGCAGCCTCATCCAAACAGCTTGCATTGAGAGAAGGGAAGGAGAAGGCATCCCAAAACGAATTCAAGGTTGATTTATCACTGAAAGGAAAAGAAGGGTGCTGAGTCAGCAGAATATATCAAAGGGTCATTCTAAAAACCTGCAAAGGAATCATTTTTCTGTTTCTGTTTGAGATTGAATCTTGCCACAGAAACACAGCCCTCCCCCCACCTCCAAAGCCATTGTGCCCGGAGTTCCCCAATCATCAGTAGGCCGGGATCTCCTTACAGGCAGAGGGCACACCATATTGATTTTGTAACATAGTCTAGTACATTGCACACAGGAGCTTTTAAATAATTGTTCCAGTCAATAGAATTTGACTGTGTACCTACTGTGTGTCAGGACTGTTCAATCAATGAAGCATCTATTCTTGCAATAATCAGTCAGATTGGTTTTTGCACCATAGCCTGCTAAGAGCATGAGCTTGGAGATGATGGAAACACAGCTCCAAATCTGACTCTGCCATTTACTAGCCCTGTAGATTTAGGAGAGTTTTCAGCCCCTATAGGCCTCACTTTTCTTCATTTATAAAATGAGGCTAATATAGTACCTTCCACATAGAGCAGGTGTGATGATTAAATGAGATGATGTGTGTACAGTGCTCTGCACAGCAGCTGGCTAATAGTTAGTGCTGATATATAGCAATTAATATTTATATTTATATATTTAAAAGAGCAAATATTTGTTAACCATTTACATTCATTCATTTAGCAGTTGTTTAATTTTTTTATATGCTAGGCCCCTTAGTAGACATGGCACAAAGATGAGTAAGATAAAATTCCTGTATTAAAAAAATTTGTGGTTTCTTGGTGGAGACAGTCGTGGGAACAGACAATCAAAGATAATGGTTATAATCCCATGTGGTCCCTGGGATTATATGGTCCCCAGAGCTGTGTACAGCCAAAAGTAATTTCAAACTAGTTCACATTTCTAGGATACCATGAAGGAGAAGCATATGTTCTACCAATACTTGCCATTTTCTCTTTTGTTTTCTCATCAACCATCCTTAGCCCACTCAGACAAGCAAGTCACTTTGTGTCATGGGCCTTGCTGGACTCTTCTGGCCTACCCCAGCCATGCCCTCCTGCCAAGACTCCCTGAAGATGCCATTCTGTTTCTTACCCCAAGTTCTCTATAGCCATTTTTCTCTGCCCAAAAGACTGTCTTTATCTCACTGTAACCTGACTAACATCTAATTTTCCTTTAAGACTGAGCTGGAGTGTCACCTTCTATGATAGGCCTTGCTGGTCTTGTTAGATACCTCTCATCTCCTCCTCATTCCCCCAGCACCCAGCGCAGGCCACCATGACATTGTTTAACCCTCTAGTATTGTAATTGTCAGCATCCCTCAAAGCGTTCTTGACTGTTGTGTGTGGATTACAAGCTGATCCTCCCGAGGGGACATCATGATTTCCTGTATTCCTTGGCACCCTAGCACCATATGGAATGGAGGTAGGAAAGAAGGAAAGTGGCCCAGAAGCCATGCAAGGAGTCCTCCAAGTTTGGCAGTCATCTGTGGGGCATTTCTAATGTGGTCTCCACCTGTAACCTGTAAATGATGATTTCTGGTCTAGGTTATATAGTGACAGTAAGAGCAGAATAGTTTAGTCCAACCACTACACAGTATAGGCGTTGCCATCAGTTAGAACTGGAATGGACTTGTAGCTTCTGCTGGCAATGAGCAATTTACTTAACCTTTTAAACCTCATCACTAAAATGGACCTGTCATAGGTTGCTGCGAGCGTTTAATGAGGTGATGCAGGGAGAGCCCTTGGCAGAGAACTTAGCACCTAATAAAGCCCCCAATAAGAAAGGATGCTATTGTTGTAGATGTAGAAATATATTTTGGAGATTGCCAAAGCTTTTTCAAGATGAACCACCAATAGTTTCCTTCCAGGAAGTGGCTTGATTTTTAAAAAATGATAATTAGGAAGAAAAAACAAACAGCATATCGGTTGCAGAGAAGGAAAATTATTTTGTTTTGGTTGTTTTTTGCTTTTGTTTTTCACACCTGTTTTCTCAGAGGAATGGGACTTAGTGTCTCGCCAAAACTTGACAACAAGTAAAATCCATGGTTTTAAGTCCTCAACAGTCCTAGCAAATGTGAAATCAAATCTCTCATTTGCTTTGGAGCATCCGGACGGCAAGGACAGCTGGAGTGTTGCTATTTTTTATTTCAAATAAAAGAGTCAGCTCCTCGTTACCATAGAAACCACCAACCTAATTATAAGGAGTTTTGTTCACTGGATAAAAGTCATCATTTCTCTTTCCTCCCCACACTCAGACAGGTCCCCAAAATATTGGCTTGGATTTGATCGTGGATAAAGGGATTTGCTCTCTTTCTTAAAATGATTGCAGCACACTGACCACTAACATAGAAAAGAAAGTGAATGGCACTGACCAGACACTGGGAGAAATAGTGTCTGCAGCTTGTCTTCTACTTTGAAAACAAGCATGAGCATTTCGTGAGAACAAGTTAATGTTTTAAAAATACAGTGCAAAGGAAGATGCTGTTGATCTATCCTACCACTAGGTAGATGTACCCCTTTTTGTCTGGGGGTAGAAGGATGGACTCTATTCCATCTTAATGTCCATTCTAGCTCTGGGATCCTTCTGTTCTAGGATTTTATACTGGGACTCTAAGGTTAATCATATTATATAATATTGCAGTGTTTGGAGAGGAAATGCTAAACCATGGGTTTCTAAGAGCTCATAGGCAGTTTGATATATGTTCGGGGCTTGCTAGAATAGTAAATACTTGTATCTCACCATCAAGGCTCAATCCAAAAAATGCGGTGGTTTCTTGTGCGTGCTTCTCTCTTATTTTGGTTGGGGGAGGGATTCATTTGATAGAATGTACCTGCTGTAGGTTGATGCTGTTTTTTGGCATATCACTTCAGCTTTGTAGATACTGAAATACTCACTTGAGACTTGAATTTTCTGTACATACATGCCAGGAGTTTGGGAAGATGCATCAGGCTATTTGGGACTGAAGGATGGAGGGACATGTTTTAGAGAGGGGTTGGACCAGGATGTGTCCAGGTAAAAGTCTGTGAAGACAGGGGTCCCTGAAGGGATTGTAAACATCAAAAGAAGGTTACAGGAATGTGTGTGGAGGATGAGTTGGAGAAAGAGTGGTGGAAGAAATGAGTTAGCCCCTGTAACTTGGTTAACATCCCATGATAGGTCAGCATTTCACTTTATGCATGTCCAGAGCAGATTCCTTGATTTGGATGCAGATTTCCTTTACCTGTACTCATTTCTTCCTCCTCTCCTCACCTTGCCTCACCCCACTCTGCTCCCCTCCCCTCCCATCCCCTCTCATCCTCTCCTCTCCCTTCCCCTCTTCTTTCATTGTTTGGCAACAGGGTCTTGCTCTGTCACCTAGGCTGGAGTACAGCGGTGTAACACAGTTCACTGCAGCCTCAGCCCCCTGGCCTCAAGCAATCCTCCTGCCTCAGCCTCCCAAGTAGCTGGGGCCGTAAACTCATGCCACCATGCCTGACTAATTTTTACATTTTTTATGTAGACAAGGTCTTGCTGTGTTGTCCAGGCTGGTCTTGAACTAGGTTCAAGTAATCATCGTGCCTTGGCCTCCCAAAGTGCTGAGATTACAGGCATGAGCCATCACGCCCTGCCTTGTACTTATTTCTTATGTGGTTCTCTCTCCTCTTCCTGCCTCTTCTCCCCTGGTCTCTCTCTCTATATATGTGTGTGTGTGTATATATGTATATATATACACATATATATACATATGTACATATATACATATTTGTATACATATACACATATATATACATATATGTATATATACACACATATGTGTATGTATATACGTATATACATATATATGTGTATATATGTATATACATATATACATATATATGTGTATGTATGTATATACATATATACACATATATGTGTATATATGTATATACATATATACATACACATATACATACATATATATGTATGTATATGTGTATGTATATATGTATATACATATATACACATATATGTGTATATATGTATATACATACATATATGTGTGTATATATACATATATGTATACATGTGTATATATACACACACGTATATCATGTATATACATATATACATGTATATATACATATATACGTGTGTGTATATATATATATACACACACACATATAAAAATTGAGTGTTTGAGACAGGGTCTCACTATATTGCCCAGACTTCTCTTTTTTTAAAAAAAGAATTTCATTTTGTTTTTAATTGACAAACAATAACTGTATATATTCATGGGGTACAATGTAATGTTTTGATACATGTGTAGATTGTGCAATGATCAAATCAGGCAAATTAACATATCTGTGACCTCAAATATTTATTTTTTTTAAGAACATTTAAAATTCTCTCTTAAATATTTTGAAATAATATTGTATTGCATTATCATTAACTACAGTCACCATGCTGTGAAATAGACCACCAAAGTTATTCTTCCTGTAAAAGTGAAACTTTATACCCTTTGACCAATGCCTCCCCCTTTCTCTGTCTGCTTCCCTCTGCCCCCAGCCTCTAGTAACCACCATTCCACTCTCTACTTCTGGAAGTTTGACTTTTTTGAATTCCACATATAAGTGAGATCATACATTATTTGTCTCTTTGTGCCTGGCTTATTTCACTTAGCCTTTAGGTTCATCTGTGTTGTCACAAATGACAGAATTTCCTGCTTTTTAAAGACTAAATAGTATTTCCTTGTGCATGTGTATATATTACATTTTAAAAATCCATTTGTCCATTGGTGGATGCTTTGATTGCTTCCGTATCTTGGTTATTGTGAATAGTGCTACAGTGAACATGGGAGTGCAGACATCTCTTTGACATTTCAATTTCAATTCCTTTGGATGTACACCTAGAAGTGGGATTGCTGGATCATAGGGGAATTCTATTTTTAGTATTTTTGAAGAAACTGCATACTGTTTCCAAAATGGCTAATTTACAATACTACCAACAGTGTATAAGAGTTCCCTTTTTTCATATACTTACTCATCAACACTTGATAGCTTTCATGTTTTTGATAATAGCCAATTTAATAGGTGTGAGGTGATAGATCATTGTGATTTTAATCTGCATTTTTCTGATGATATTGAGGATTTTTTCATATATCTGTTGGTCATTTGTATGTCTTCTTTGAGAAATGTCTATTCAGGTCCTTTGACCATTTTTGGATAGGGTTATTTGTTTTCTTGTTATTGAGTAGTTTGAGCACCTTGTAGTATATTTTGGGTATTAGCCCCTTATCCAATGTATGATTTGGCAAATACTTTCTCCTACTCTGTGGGTTGTTTCTTCACTCTGTCGTTTCCTTTACTTTGCAGAAGCTTTTTAGTTTGATGCAATCCCATTTGTCTATTTTGCTTTTGTTGTCTGTGCCTTTGGGGTCATATCTAAGAAATCACTGCCCGGACCAATGTCATGGAGCTGTTCCCCTATGTTTCCTTCTAATAGTTTTACAGTTTTAGGTCTTACATTTAAGTCTTTGATCTATTTTGAGTTAATTTTTTATAAGTGGTGAGATAAAGATCCATTTTTATTTTTCTGCATGTGGATATCCAGTTTTATCAACACTTATTCCTTTCCCCATTGTCTGCTGTTCTTGGCATCTTTGTTGAAAATTAATTGACTATAAATTTGCTGGTTTATTTCTGAGCTATACATCCTATCGCATTGGTTGATGTACCTTCTTATATGAGTACCATGCTGTTTTGATTACTATAGCTTTGTAATATACTTTGAAATCTGGTAATATGATGCCTCCAGCTTTTTTCTTTTGGTACAAGATGCCTTTGACTATTCAGGATCTTTTGTGGTTCTATATGAATTTTAGGATTGTTTTTTCTATTTCTGTGAAGAATGACATTGACATTTTTGGCACACATTACATTGAATCTGTAGATTGCTTTGGGTAGTATGTACGTCTTAACAATATTCTTCCAATTTATGAACACACGATATACTCCTATTTATTTGTGTCATCTTTAATTTTTTCCATTGAGGTTTAATAGTTTTCAGTATACAGACCTTTCACCTCCTTAGTTAAAGGTACTCCTAAGTTTTGTTTGATGCTATTATAAATAGAATTGTTTTCTTAATTTATTTTTCAGATAGTCTATTATTAGTGTATAGAGATGTTACTAATTTTTGTAAGTTGATTTTGTATCCTGTAACTTTACTGAGTTCTTTTATCAGTTCTAATAGTTTTTTGGTGGTGTCTTTAGACTTTCTATATATAAGATCATGTCATCAGCAGAAAGAGACAATTTCACTTCTTCTTTTCCTGTTTGGAAGTCTTCTATTTCTTTCTCTTCCCTGATTGTTCTGGCTAGGACTTCCAGTACTATGCTGTCTTTTTGCTTTTGATGGTGGTGGTGCTGATAGTGATTGTCATGATGGTGGTAGCTGTAATAAGGGTGGAGGTGGGATGGAGGAAGTTGTAATAATAATGGTAGTTATAATGATATTGGTAATAGTGATAGTGGCAGGATGGTGGTTAATATTTTTTGAGTACTTTCTCAGTTCCAGACCTTGCTCTAAGCAGTTATATCTGATGTCTAGTCCTTCTGCTTTGGGCAGAAACCCAAGATTGTTCCTTCCTGGATTGTTCTTTTTTCTCACACATTCCGTAAGACTCTCAGCAAGCTTGGATCAGCTCTGCTTTCAAAATCCAGCTCTATCTTACCTGTGTGGACATGTCCTTTGCTATCACCATAGGTCCAACTACCTCCCTCTTTTACTTTCTTTCTGACAGTGACCTTCTCCCTGGCCTCCCTGCTTCCAGTCTGGCCTCTTATAATCCATTCACACCACAGGCAGTGTGATCTTCTAAAATGATATATCCCCCTTCTACTCAGAACCTTCTGAATGGCTTCCCTTCAAGCTGACAATAAAATCTAAGACCTTATGACCATGGTCTTTAGTCCCCAAATTCCTATTTTACCAGCCTCATGGCCTTCCACTCTCCCCATTGTGTGTTCTGCTGTTGTCAGATATGATCCTTGAGTACACCACATCTTCCAGTTGTGGCTCCTGCTGTTCACATCTTAGCATGGCGTGTTCCCTTGTTTCATTTAGGCTTTCCTCACATTTGACTTCCTCAAAGAGGACTTCCCTGATCACCCTCTGTTAAATAGCAGCCTGCCCTCCCTCATCCCTCACCTTCTATCTGTCTCGTTTACCCCATTAATAATTTCTTCACAGCACTTAACACTCAGCCATCATATTGTAAAGTTTAATAATATATTAGATCTAGCAGAAAATGTGTCCTTTCTAGAATAAAACTTTGTAAGGACAGGACCTCTCTGAATCATTCATCTTTGTATAATTTTGGTTTAGAACAGTGTCTGGCTCATATTATGGCCTTCCATCATAAGTCTTGGTGGAAAGAATTAACAAAATGGGAGCTTATATGATAAAAAATAGCTCTAAGAGTTATAGTTTCCTTTTACAGATGAGGAAACTGAAGCTTAGAAAGATAAATTATGCCCTAGACTTCTGAGAAAAAAGCTAAGCACTTCAATTTTTCTGAGAAGCTGATTGTATAGAATCTTGGGTTTATAACTCATTTGAACTTCTCATTCAGAGCTCCAACCCTGGCAGGCCTAATATAATGTTTGCCCAACTATTAAGTATATAATCCTTGGCATTTGTTGTGTGCAAGGTATTTTAGATAATTAATTGATGAGGCATTTCTGTCTTATTATGTTTTTTGCTTCAGTAACAGAATAACAGAAGCTGGGTAATATATAATGAGCAGAAATTTATTGGCTCCCATTTCTGGAGCTGAGAAGTTCAAGATCAAGTAAGCAGTGCCTGGCAAAGGCCTTCTTTCTTTGTTATTCCATGATGGAGGGTGGAATGGCAGGAGAGTACTAAAGGAGAGAGACAGAGAAAGAAAGAGATAAAGGGGGCCAAACTCCCCCTTTTATAATGAACCCACTCCTACAATATTGGCATTAATTATTCACTTCACTATCATGGCCTAATCACCTCTCATTAGGCCCTATACCCCAACAGTGTCGCATTGAGGATTAAGCTTCCAGTGCATATTTTTGGGGTGCATATTCAAATTATAGTAATTAGTATTCTTTATTTTTTATTTCTTGTAGAGATGAGGTCTAGAACTCCTGGCCTCAAGTGATCCTTCCGCTTTGGTCTCCCACAGTGCTGGGATTACATGTGTGAGCCACTGTGTGCAGCACGGCAATTACTATTAAGTCACAGCGAATTTACTGGGATGATATATATATATTTGGCAATGGCATGTTTTAAGTTTTCATTGTATTTTTAACCACTTTGTTGAGATGTAATTCATGTCGTACAGTTTACCAATTTAAATTACATAATTCAATTTTTTTTAGTATATTCACACAGTTGTGCAACTGTCACTACAATTTTAGAATAATTTTATTACCGCTGAAAGAAACCTCCTAATACACAGTAGCAGCTGCTTTCCATTTCACCCTAACTCAAAGCACTGCCCTAGACAACTTCTAATCTACTTTCTGTCTACAGGTTTGCCTTTTCTGATAATTTCTTAAAAGTGGAATCATACAATATGTGTTTTTTTTGTGTTTGATTACTTTTAGCAAAATATTTTCAGGATTCTTCTATGTTGTAGCATGTATCAGTACTCCATTCCTATTTATGGTTGAATAATACTCCATTGTATACATATACCACATTTTGTTTATTCACTCATCATTTGATGGACATTTAGATTGTTTTCACATTTTGGCTATTATGAGTAATGTTGTTATGAATATTTGTGTACATATTTTTATGTGGACATGTTTTCAATTCTCTTAGGTATAGACCTAGGGGTAGAATTGCTGGATCTGGCCAGACGAAGTGGCTCACACCTGTAATCCCAGCACTTTGGGAGGCCAAGGCAGGCAGATCACTTGAGGTCAGAAGTTCAAGATCAGCCTGGCAAACATGGTGAAAACCTATCTCTACCAAAAATACAAAAATTAGCCCGGCATGGTGGCGCTTGCCTATAGTCCCAGCTACTCAGGAGGCTGAGACACAAGAATGGCTTGGACCCAGGATGTGGAGGTTGGTGTGAGCCAAGAGTGCACCACTGTACCTGAGCCTGGGCAACAGAGCGAGACTCTGGAAAAAAAAAAAAAAAAAGAATTGCTAGACCATAAGATAATTCTATCCTTAAGACAGAGGAAGCACCAAACTGTTTTCCAAAGTTGCTGCACCATTTTATATTCTCACCAGCAATGTAACGAGGATTACAGTTTCTCCACATCCTTTTCAACACTTGTTATTATCTGTCCTTTTTTTTTTTTTTTACTGTATCCCTTTGAGTGTGTGTGCAAGTGAGTTCATTTTTGCATTCCCTTTTTTAACAGAGAAGGTGAGTCCTCAGATCTGTCAGCAGAGAGATTATAGGGTTTAAGGAGAATTTTGACTTTTATTGTATTTTTTTTTATAACAAGTCACTTTCCTGTTACTTTGCCATTTTAAGTTGAGGGCATTAACTTTTTTTAAACAGCTTCTTTGAGATATAATTTACATTCTACACAATTCAGTCATTTAAAGTGTATAATTCAATGCCTTTAATATATTCAGAGTTTTATATCCCTCACGGCAATTCTCAAGTATTTTTGTTACTTCAAGAGGAAACCGTGTAACCTTTAACCGTCATCTCCCCAATCCCTCTCCCCCACAGCCCTAGGCAACCGCTAATCTAGTTTCTATCTATAGATTTGCCTGTTCTGGACATTTCATGTAGTTTTTGTAAATGGTCAGTGTCCATTTATAACAATGTATATTGTTTTTTCTATGGGAATATAAAGTTTCCTTTTAAAATAAATGTATTATGCTGAGCACGGTGGCTCACCCCTGTAATCCCAGCACTTTGGGAGATGGAGGTAGGCAGATCACGAGGTCAGGAGTTTGAGACTAGCCTGGCCAACATGGTGAAACCTCCTCTACTAAAAATATAAAAATTAGCTGGGTGTGGTGGCAGGTGCCTGTTATACCAGCTACTCTGGAGTCTGAGGCAGAAGAATTGGTTGAACCTGGGAGGCGGAGGTTGCAGTGAGCCGAGATAGTGCTACAGCACTCCACCCTGGGTGACAAAGCAAGACTCCGTCTTGAAAAAAATAAAATAAATGTATTACAATAAAAATTTAATAAGCTTAAACAATAGTAAATACAAATAACAAAGGTGATGTGTATAGACAAGGTTGAAATTGCTACAGTGATTGGTGGTGGGCTACAAGCAGAAGAGATAGCCTCATGGTTGAATGCAAATGGCCAGGATTTGAGAAATGGTAGTTGATAGATCTTGGTCTAGACTGGTCAAGAAAAAGACTTCATCTTCAGACTAGAATGGAGGGAGCCTTGAGTGCCTACTAGGCCCACACATCCTCATTGCCAAAGAACATCTGCCTCTCGGGAGCTGTGTGACCTTATACATCAGTGTCTCCGTTTGCCGATCTAGCCAAATGGGTATGGGTAATAGCAAGATCTACTTCATAGAGCTGTCATAAGGAATAGGTGATTAACATGTGAAGAGCATTTAGCATACTGCCTGACACAAACCAAGTGCTCACTGAGTGTTAGCTGCTAGCCAATTTCAATCACAGCCAAGGGGAAGCTCTGATCCCTCCCCATGTTCCATCCTATCCCAATTTGATCTCGCAGTCCTGTCTTCTCTCTGCCCATGCTGCTCACCTTTCCAAACAGAGAGTTCTGCTAGAAAAGTACCCCCTTCTGAGAGTGAGGAAAAGCTTTCTTCAGTGGAGAGTATTTGAGTAGCTGCATTGTCCTGCTGAAACATGCCGGCCAGCTTTCAAGCCAGAAACACATTCCCCTTAACCAAGTTTACAAAACCACAGGTTACCTCTTTATGTTTTGGCAAACTGCATCAAATCAAATCCTGAAAGCCAAATTCCATGGGGGAAGAGCGCCTTCGTTATCAGTTTACCAAGGAACCCTTGGACAAGTACACGTGTCCTTGTACCCCAGCGTTTGGAACACATCAGTAGACCAGACACGTGATAAATATTTTTTACAAAACCATTCTACAAGCAAGTCGGGATTTAAAAAATGCATTTGTAAAGTGTTTTTCTTCAGTTGGATCAACCATATGTTAAAGTAAGCTTCACCTATGGCAACAGTTTTCATCTGAGGCTTATTTTAGCTTAATAAAAGAGTGTGTGGGTGGTAAGCAGAACCTTGTGCAGAGCTGCTAGAAAATCGCGACTAATGGCTTTTGCCTTTCTGCCTTGTTGATCTAAGATGGCTTGATTTTTGCCTGGGTTGTGGATGGGTGAAGCCAAGTCACCATTTCTGCAGGACTTAAGCTAGGCTCTGGAGAAGCACTCCTTTGGGCACGTGCAGAATGCCCTTGGATATCGGTCCGTCTAATTGCATGTAATTGCTACATTGGCCTCTTCTCTGTTTCTGGAACATCAAGGTTGTTCCAGCCACAGAGCCCTTGCACTTGCTGACTCTCTTGCCCAGCTGACCATTCCCCTGGCCCTTCACATGGCAGGTGTTTTTAAACCTTCAGGTCTTCTGCTCATACCTCTACCCCACCTCAAGTGCTCTGCCATCTCACTGTTTCCTTTATTACACCTGCCCCCACCTGAAATTACCTTGCTCATTTGTTTGTTTCCATGTCTGTTGTCCATCTCCCTCTTAGAATGGAAGCTCCATGAAGTCAAAGTCTTCATCTGTCTGATGTGAGGTCATATGGGCAGCACTCAGCTCACTACCTAGTACACAGTAGGCACTCCTTAAACATCTGCTGAATTTCAATGTATAACTTGGACTTCAAATACAAAGTTTCATAAGTAATGAGACAGGACATGAAGCTTTAAGATAAGTCTTGAGCTAGAAAGGCTGCTTAAATACTTTAAACGCCTGCGTGCTGAACTTTTCAGTGTTACCTCTTCCTTAGCTCTCCCCTTGATACAACTTGACACCATAAAAAGTCAGGCAGGGAGGGTGACAGTGACTATTGATGAAAGCAATTAGAACAGGCTTAAAGGCTATTAAAGGGTCTGGCTTTCATGCTAAAATATAGAAAGGCATATTTCACCTTGGGCAAAATGCAGATGAGGCGATGGACCGTGTTGTCATCTTTTCAGCTAGTTAGTAGATATTTCAAGGGAGGCATTAAAATGGTTATAATGAAAATTTTATAGTGCCTCAAATGACAGGCATTTAAAGGGAAGAATGTTCTTTGGGGGCGTGATTGTCATGAGATCTGTGGTGTTCCATTTCTAGTTTCCCCATATCATTAGAGATGGAGATAAGGAAGTAAACTAATAAATATACATATTATTAATTGCTTATTTTAATAAATGCCATGGAGGGAAAGTACAGCTAAACTATGGTTTCTAGAAGAGAACTAATTATTGGAGAAGACCCACTTTAGGTTAAGTGATCAAAATAAATGAATGAATTCCTTGGAGAAAGTCAGTATGGTTTCCTGTATTTTGGCCTGACAACTAGCTGTTACACCAGATTTCTTCTTCTCCATTGTTGGCACAGGGCAGAGGGGAGAGCACTGATTCTTTAAGCACTGAGTTAATTTCTCTCCTTTTCAGACTTGCAGTGGAAGCTCATTTCTCTCTATGCTTGTTTTCCTCTCCCTCCCTGCCACCCTCCCCAGCTGATAGGAATGAGCTTTGATGAGGTCCAAAGCCACACCAGAGACTTGGGTCTGCTGGACAGCCAGCTGCTGGGGCCCGTTAATGAGAAACCACATTCTGTTGGGAAGGAGTGAGGACAGTGGTGGCTTCTGGGCCATGTGCTTGGCAGGGCACAAGCTTACATGCGGTGTTTCAGATGCCTCCAGAGCAGATCCTAGTGCTGTTTGGAATCGCACAGATGTTTTGGCAAGCGGCTATCCCTTCTCCCATCTCATTCACCCCACCCAGCTGGGGCTGTCTTACTGTTCAGATGTTGGAGAGCAACCTGTGCACATATGTTCTGGCAATGTTGTCCGAAAGAACATTGTGTGCATATTTGTTTACTGATATCCATTTGTTTCCTTAAACCTGCTTCTGTTTAAAAGTTATCGATTTATTGGAGGGCTGTGAGTCAGCATCTGGGTTAAGCACTTAATGTGTGTTGGCTCACGTCAGCCTCACAACAGTGCTATGAGAAGAGCATGATTTTGAGACCTGACTCCTTTTTCAAACGGGGAGATTGATGGCTGAAGGGGATTATTTTACCCAGGGTCACATCGATAGGAAGTAGCTGAGTCCAGACCTGCACAGCACAGCCCTTTCTCTTAACCACAGTGTTCTCTCTTCCCTGATCAGCACCACATTTTCATTGTAAATAACTAGAAACTAGGGACGGGGAAAAGAAATTTAAAAATATACCTGTAGATCACTCATAATTCTACTACCTACCACCTACCCACTCATAATTCTAACCACTGGTAAATTTTTGGTTTCTAAAGTCTGCGTGGGTGTGTATATTTATATGTGTATATACATGCATATCTGCTTATGTAAAATATCTAATTCATTTACCTCTATATAAACATGTTATTATAACTTTCCACTTTTTAAATAAATAGCAAATAGTAACTCCTAAGATAAATATGTATCCACATTGCTGTTTCAATAACAGCCTAATACTCTATGCATGATTTACTGTGATTTATTTCACCACATCCCTCGTACTGGACACTCACTCTTTGTTTCCTCCAAGATGACAGGAATAAGCATCCTGTGGTACCCTTGTTTACTATTTGAAACAACTGCAATGGGTGGCTTTTTACATGTGACTTTTTGAACTTGTCTTTTTACTTCTGTAGGCTAATTCCTAGCATAGTATTGACCACTTACCACAAAAAAGGTTTCAGAATAATTACGTGGCCACAGACAATCATACCTTGGAAGAATACAGTTGTGATTAGCATTTAACCTGGCTCTCTGCTTCCAGGATTAGTAAATGCTGGTTGGCTGGCTGCTTCTAAGGAGCCATCAGGGTAGAAAAAGTCTGAAGCATGGTGTTATGTGACACGGTGGGTTCAACAATAGAAATATACTCAATATGTGGGACAGAGAGAAGTTGCAACTACTTAACTCCATGTAAGCCTCAGGTGCTCCTATGGAGTTAGCCAGGTGAAGAGGTGATAAGCAGTTTATGCTTATTATGAGGTGTCCTAAGCACAAAGTGGCCAAAGATGGGGCTAGAGAATGTCAGAGCAATAGCTGATCAGAGAAGGCCCTCCTGATGTATATTATTGAGGGTAATAAGACCTACCTCTGGATTTGATACCACAGGTGATGAGGGGATCTGGACAGTCTCTGAGTGAAGGATGATTTGTATTTTAGAAGATCCCTTCTGACCAGAGGATGGAGGATGGTTGGATGGGAGAAAATGTTGGGGACAGAGACACGTTGGAAGGAGGGTGCAGTTGTCCAGGTGTGAGAAGATGGAGGTCTAAACACCTGCAGTGGTCAAATAGATAGAACGGAAGGGCTGGATGGAAGGATGTTTAAATTTGGAGCTTCAACCTAGATATGGAGCCAAGCTTACAGGAGTACACCCCTAAAACTCCATCTAAAATTATGCACATATACAAGATATTATTCCAAGTTTTTACAATGGTAAGACTTGGATGCTGGGCATAAACAACCTATAGGATTGTACCTGTTTGTTACAGCCAGAATAAGATTTTCAAAAGGACCTGCATACATGAGTGATCTTTCTGGAATGATAACAGTCCTTTAAAACTGAATTACGGTGATGGCTGCACAACTCAGTCAACGTACTAAAATCACCAATTTATACGCTTAAAATGGGTGAATTTTGCATGTCCCCATAGTCCGAAGATTAAAAGCCACTAAATTACATGTGTTGAATTAAGGTATGATGGTTAATGTGTCAGCTCAGCTAAGCTATGGTATCCAGTGGTTTTAGTTGTCAAAGACTGGTCTAGGTGTAGCTGTGAAGGAATTTTTTAGATATGATTGACATTTACAGTCAGTTCACTTTAAGTAATGCCTATTACCTTCTATAATGTGGGTGTGCCTCATCCAATCAGTTGGAGGTTTTAAGAGGAAAGACTGAGGTTCCTTGAGAAAGAAGGAATTGCCTCCACACTACAACCTGGAATCCCTGCCTGAGTTTCCAGGATGCTGGCCTGCCCTACAGATTTCAAACTTGCCAGCCCTGACATGAGCCAATTCCTTAAAATCAATCTTTCTCTCTCTCTCTCTGTGTGTGTGTGTGTGTGTATGTTAACATAATATATATAAAATATATATTTTATAAATTTTTATATATTATACATATATAATATTTATATATCAAATTGGTTCTGTTTCCCTGGAGAACAGTAACCGATACATAAAGTGGATTGAAATATTTTGGTTGTTTCGTTAAGGTCCTCAAAACTATAGGAAACATATTCCAACCTACTGTTCCCAGATGTGTCATATGTAGCCATTTGCACGTTGGGCAGCCCCTGTCTGGGCCTGGTTATTGAGGTGAGTTTGGCAGAAACTTTGAGGTTCTGGATCTGCTCCATGCCAATGTAGAGTTTCAGCTCCAATGTACTGTGGGAAGGTGGGCAGGCTATGTAACCTGACATTCATAGGGACAGAGTCTTGCTATGTTGCCAGGCTTATGGAAAGCAGGCGGAAGGCAGGCCAGCACACTGACTACTTGTTGTGTGGCAAAGTACCCAACTGAATCACGGGGGAAGACAGTTCCCATGTGACTGTGGCTCTCAAAAACCTAGCCACCCTCCTTGGCCTTCTGTCTGAGTGTGTGCTTTCTGTCTGAGTGTGTGCTTTGAAAGAACACAACCCAGTGGTGGTCAGCTATGCACTAAATTTTATTAACGGCTAGCCAGAAACCACATGAAAATGACAGCCAGTCCTCAGATGAGCTCTGGTTCTTGTCCAAGCTGCTGTCCATGACTCACTTTGTGTCCATTTTACAGCTTTGCCCTGGAGAAGCTAATGGTTCCTTTCTCCTGGTTCAGTTTTTGCTATGGCTTTGAGGAATGGCCCCCTGCCCTGGCTGAGGGATGGCAGGAAGAAAATCTAAGCAGTCATTTCTGGACAAAACTCTTAGAAGGGTGGAGACTTATTATATAGGACAGTCTAGGATCTACGTCCACATTGGATTTGAAAGATTCAGTCTTTATTGAATGCCTACTCTGTGCCAGTAATTGTGCTGGTTTTGGGGGTCTGCTGGTCCATACTTTTGATGTACTTGCTGTCTTGCTACCAGAAGGAACAAAGGAAGAAAGCATTTCTTTAATATCAAAATTGGCCCCAGGTTTTATTTTATTTATTTTAGAGACAAGGTCTCAAGCTGTGCTCAGGCTAGAGTGCAGAGATGATAGCTCACTGCAACTCTAGTGCCTGGGCTCAGATGATCCTCCTGCCTCAGCCTCCTAAGTAGCTAGGACCACAGGCACACCACTACACCCAGCTAATTTTGTAAAAAATTTTTTTGTAAAGACAAGGTCTTGCTATGTTGCTCAGGTTTGTCTTGAACTCTTGGCTTCAAGTGATTCTCCCACCTCGGCCACCCAAAGAGCTGGGATTAGTCATGAACCACCATGCCCAGCCCCCAGTTTCCATTTTAAAACAAAGAAAGGGAACGGATTTTAACCACCTATCTGATTAACCTATAAAGAATTGCCCAGCAATGGTGTCTGAGAAAGTCTTGGATAGAGACCCCGCTGGGTTCTACATGGTGTTTAGTACTATCCAGATTCTAGGAATATTTGTGGAACGTCACAAAATGGTTTACTGGAAAGATAATGTTGAATTGTATGTAGTCTCTGGTATTTCCTGGCTCTTTGGCCTTTTCCAAGTCCTTGCTCTTTTTGATTCCGTATTCCCTCATCTATAAAATCCTTTTCCTCACAGTATTTTGGCAAGGAACTGATGCATTTATGGCCATAAAAAGAACTTGCATGGAGGTACTGTGTGCTGAACACCAAGAGCCATGTTTTAATAGTTCAAGAAATGCTCCCTGAACATAGTAAAATTACATTGCAATGAAGGCAGCGCATTTTGGTCGGTGTGTGTATTTGGTGCATGCATGTCAGAAACCGGTGTGTTTAAGAGAGGTGTTGTGATCAAAGAAACACATTTGACAACTGAAGGTAGCTGCAAGATAACATCCATCCTTTCTTGCTCTTCTCAAACATAATGAAGGGATACTCAGAAACAGTTCTTTACAAACCCTATTTTCTCCACCTATCCGCTTCCCCCACCCATTGTTGGTTCCTGTCTATCTTTCTCTTGCAAGTGCCTCAGAAAACACTATTCCTTCAGCACTAGCCCTCACATCTCTCCAGTTTCTCCTGCTTCATTCTCACTTTCTCTCCATTCAGCTTTTCAGAGATCTAAACAAAGTCCTCTGGAAAATGCAGCTCCTGCTCAGTCCTCAGACTTCATCGTCAGAATACAGGGAGGGTATAAGGTGGAGATGAAGACACCAGCAGGGCAAATCCAGGACTTGCATCCATAGGGTGAGGAAGGGTGGGAACATTTGTGTATCAATATTTGTCTCATCACATGGTCACCTGTACCTAATGCTGCAGTATGACCTTATAAGATGCTATGGGATTTCATAGTAATGGCCACCAACTCCATCTGGAGAAGTCCTGGGAAACCTCCCACTGGAGGTCTTAGGCTTGGAACTTGGAGTTGAGAGCCAGTGCATTAGCATGACAGCATGAAGCAGCGCACTGTGAATTAGGGAAGAGAAAGACATCTTGGGTGACTGGAATGTCAGAGACTTGGGAAGTAAAAGATAAATGAGGCTAGACAGGGTTTTGGGGGGCTGAATATGGTATGAGCTAGCTCAACCCAGAAAATCTCTATTCCCTTGTTTCAGATGGCTCCTTAAACCTGCTAGTTGCAAATGATACTTACCTCCTATGACCCTAAGGTGAGGGGTGTGAGATGATGTGGGTCACCCTGGGCAGCCAGGCCTGACCCCACAAAAACTATAGAGGTATGCTGGTAGCACTTCCGTTTTCACAGAAGGTAGTGTTTAATGTTTATTTTCCTGGTTTCACAGTCAGATCACTTTAGGTCACAAGGGACAGAAACCAAACTTAAAGTGACTGATGCAAAAAAGAATATCAGCTCATTTAACTGAGCAGTCAGTGATTGGGGAGGTGGGGTGTGTGTAGCACTGGCTTTAGGCCTGCACACAGGTGGTATGATGATTTCAGTAGAGTTCTCCCCACCCATGAGATTCTCTCTCCTGCTGTCCCTGGTCTTACCTTCTCTTCGGATAGGCACCCTTCTTGCCCTTGCAGGAGGGCCACCCATGAGGTTCTCTCTCCTCTCTCTCTCCTGCTGTCCCTGGTCTTACCTTCTCTTCGGATAGGCCCCCTTCTTGTGCTTGCAGGAGGGCCCTCAGCAGCCATAAGCTTACATCCTGTTAACATAGTACCCCAGGAAAAGAGAGATTTCCGTTTCCAGACACTCCTGCATGCCTCATGAGATTTCTTTGCTCTGAGGTGAGGCACATACCCATCCCTGAACTTTCTAACTATAGGAGGATGGATGGACTATGCTGATCGGCCAATTCTGGCTCAATTTGTACTGCTGTGGGAGCTACCCACAGAGACTGAGAGCAAGACGCAGGCGGACTCCCAGAGGAAAACCTAGGTACTATTACCAGAAGAGTGAATGGATCTTGAAGAGATTTAAACAACAGATGGCCCTAACATACAGCTTCCTTTTCATCTCATATTATCATACGGATGAGCAGTGAGAAAAACGACCCCACTAGAGATCATGAATGTCGCAATCATTAGGGCTTTTTATGGAGGGGAGGGGAGAGGTAGAGTGACTGCAAGGAAGTAAGTACAGCAGGAAAAGATTTGCAAAGCAGCCCAGCCACTTATTGTTTTTTTTTTTTTTTTTTTTTTTAGTATCTTCTTTGCTGAGGAGTCTTAAGCAAGAAGAGAACTTGATTGCATCTAACTGCTTGTAAAAGTGTTCAAAAGACATTTCATCACACAATTTAGATGGGAACACCTGGGAGGTGAACACTATGCATCCAAAGTGACAAACAGGGTGGGAAAGCCTTTCTTCATATTGCAGTTATTTAGGCTTTAGCCATTGCAGCCTGTGTTCATTGCTTAAACTAGAAGGAGTTGTGTTAACTCAGGACAGATGGTGCTTAATACTGACCACACATGAAGACTGGTGGCCCCAGGCTCCAAGGTCAGACAGAAGGCAAGACAGATTTGCTTCCATATGGGATGGGTACCATTAGATGCTAGGATGCTGTAGTTTAGGAGTGAAATTACGGTATTATTTTGGCTACATGGATATTATTGTTAATCTTGGTAATTTTAACAACCTTGTCACAGCAGGGCTCTCCCATTTACCTAATACTTTCAGACACCTCTGTTCACTTTATCCTCACAATAGTCGTGTGCAATAAAGTTTGTTTATCTCCATTTCCATAGATACTGAGTGAAAGACTCAAGATCTCAAAGCTTTATTGTGTTGGGGCCAGCACTTGAGGATTTGTATCCATGGCTTTGACTCAAAATCCAGGATTGTTTCTACCATTTCATAATCACTTGCCCAATAGCCCTCCTCAGTTATTAAAGTGATGCATTTCTTTATGTGTCAGGCTCCATAATTAGACTGTCCACGTTCAAGGCTTGGCTCACCTTTCTATCCATAGGAAACTTAGTAATCTTCCCCAGCCATCCTTGACCCCGTTCTTTTATCTCCAATGCACATACACCCAATGATTCAATGCAGGAGGGAAGAAAATATTAAATCTTTTATTCACATTTATTTTTAGATAACTAAACTTCAGTAATCTGTAAATACTTTTATTTTGAAATAATGTTCAGAAAGTTGCAAAGGTAATACTGAGAGCTCCTACCTACCCTTCTCCCTGCTTCCCCTAGGGTTAATATATTACAAAATCATTGTACAATATCAAAACTAGGAAATTAACATTAATGCAGTGCTATTAGCAAAACTGTAGACCTTATTCAAAATTCAGCAGCTTTTCCATGCATGTTGTTTTTTCCTGATCCTGGATCCTAGCCAGGATCTCACATTGCATTTAGTTGTCCTGTCTCCTCTAGTCTCGTCGTCCAGTCTGCCACAGTTCCTGTCATTGTCTTTCCTAGAGTGTCCTTCCATCTGAGTTTTCTGATATGTTTGCTTGATTAAACTGAGGTGGGCTTTTTTTTTTTTTTTTTTTTTTGAGACAGGGTCTGCCTCTGTCACCCAGGCTGGAGTGCAGTGGTGCCATCTTGGCTCACTGTAACCTCCGCCTCCTTGGTTCAAGCGATTCTCCTACCTCAGCCTCCCAAATGGCTGGGATTACATACATGTGCCACCACACATGGCTAATTATTGTATTTCTAGTAGAGATGGGATTTCACCCTGTTGGCCAGGCTGGTCTCAAACTCCTGACCTCAAATGATCCACCCGCCTCAGCCTCTCAAAGTGCTGGGATTACAGGCATGAGCCACCATGCCTGACCTGAGGTTGGCTTTTTTGACAAGACCACAGAAGCGATGCTGTGCCCTTCTCAGTGCAGCATGTTGGGGGTAGGTGATATGGTGACATTACTGGTTATGCTTACTTTGATCACTGATTTAAGGTACCGTCCACTAGGCTCCTCCACTGCAAAACTCTTTTTCTCTTTGTAATAAGTATCTTGTGGGGAGACACTTTTAAGACTTTGCAAGTATCATGTTTCTCATCATACTTCTGCCCACCCAATTTAGCCTCCATTAATGATTTTTGCTTGCAACACCTATTACTGTGCTGTTTGCTTAATGACCTTGACTATTTTAATACATAAATTCTCTTTAGTGCTTTTACTTAGATGTCATGTTCCATGGTCATATGCCAAATATATTTTTCCATTTTCTTTTCCTGTTTCTCTTCACACAGTACACATTTCTTACCCATTTACAATAATAGTTCGTGGACAAGTTTATAAATACGTTGCTCCTTTAAAAAAAAAACACATACAAAAATTTTTCGGGAAGCCTATCACTGACTTATAGAATTGACAGGCGGCTGTTTCCTCAGGCCACTGAGCTCCTGAGTGCTGTGTTTCCATTCTGTTTCATGAGCAGCTTCCTGAGGCGTCTTGCTCAGTGGGCAAATCAGCATGGTGGGGGCCAGCGTCTGGCAGCACCAGTCTCCATGCATCTTGGGAAGCAGATTAGGGGAAGTGATGGATGCTGAGATCAGTTTTGACAGATCTCTAATTTTCTCTCTAATTGAAAGCTGTTGTTGGAGGTGGTTCTCAGTGGTGCCTCTTGTGGGAATTGAGTTTCCGCCGCCTTCTGAGCCCTTGCAGCTTTCTTCTCCTGCTGGCCTCTGTGGACTCTGGGTACTAGGGGATGAGAAGGATGCCAGGGCAGAGGATGAGCAGTCCAGCAATAATTGTATTCTAACCTGGGGAGGAAGAACCAAGTGTCTCTTCCGTAGATGGGAGTGGATTATCTGGCATTAAAGTTCACTTGTTAGTGCTAGGTTAGCGGTAAAAAGATGAAGTTTAAAAAAAATTAAAGATTAAAAGGTGGGAGCAGAACCTATTCTCTTTTTCATAAATGATGGTTGTTTGCTTTCAAAGTGCCTTCCAGATAGGCAAAGAACATGAACAGAAAGAAAATGTAGAGAAGCGGAATCCACATATAGATAGGGATATGAAAAGTTCAGCTCTTGAGCAGTAAGTGCAGTGCAAATTCAAGAAAGAGTGAGATGCCGTTTTACCTGTTAAGTCAGCAAAGGCTTTTGCGGGGAGGGAGATTTGTTTGTTTTTTATTTGGTAACCATAATGCCCGGTGCTGATGAGGTACAGGCAGTAGACAGTTTCATACATTTGATGTTGAGTGTATATATTGGTTCAAAATTTCTGGCAAGGCATTATCAAAAACCTGAAAAATATTCATGCCCTTTGACTCCACATTGTCATTTCCAGGAATTCTTGATAAGGAAATAATCCAAAAAGAGGAAAAAGAAAAAAAAACTGTATCACTTAGGTATTTATAGCAATGCTATTTTTTCATAATTATGAATTGGAAATAACAAAAATATTTAGCAGTGAGGTTATGAAATGGTCTAGCAATAGGGGACTGGAGTATTAATCAAAATAATATAGCGATTAACAATGATGTTTACAAAGAGTGTTATGAAATGGGGAAAGCTTATGATATATTGATCAATGAAAATTGTATATTTGTTCCTATTATTTTAAAAACATTTTAAAAATACAGGAAGAAAATATGCCAAAATTCTAATGATGGTTGTGTCTGGGTGGTGGAAACTCTCCCCACCCCCACCTTTTTTTAAAATTTCTTGCATACTTAGTTTGTTTAACTCTGCTCTATTCAGCAGTTTTTCAAAAATTAATATTGATTAAATGCCAATGATGTATCAGCATTGATTTATTGTAGCTCTATTTGTGTTAGAAGTATTTTAGTTTTTATATGTTCATTGATTGATTACAGCACTGAGAGTTGCTTTCTCATGACTGCTCAGTGGAGTGTCTTTCAGCTGATGAGGGCTAACGTGTCCTTGTTTTGAATGAAACTCTGGGTTTCTCTATCGACTTAGCTGGTAGCAACCATCCCCAGCAGCCTGGACAAAAGTGCACCAGCAGAAGGTCCACCTGCATGGGTCCCTGTAGGTGGCCTCACTGTCAGGGTGGGGCTCGGGGATCTGATGGCTGCAGGGCTTCAATGACACAATTGCAATGTGAAAGTTTAAGAGGTTTTATTACTTACAGACCCTGGTGGCACACAGCAAGCCTGGAGGCCGCCACACACAGGGAGTTCAGGGAGCCCAGGCAGGGAGACAGAAGAGAATGTGGCAACCATCTATACATATTTGGGAATAGATGTGGGTCACTTTAAGTTCACAGGCACATGCCTAAATGGTTCATGTAAGGGAAATTGCAGGGAAAGCTGGAAGCCCAGTCTGCTAGGTGGGCTAAGTTCTTATCTCTGCTAAGTTCTTACCTCTGGCTCCTGGCTTGAGCCATTTGGGTGTGGTATAGAACTGGAAACTGTCAAAAGTGACACTGAGCTCTGTCTCTGGCATGAGAGAGTTAAACTTATATTTAGAATGGATGCCAAGGCAACATAAAATTATAAGCATTCAGCACAGCCCTTCTATGCTTTCCACAGTACGAATATGCTGTCAGTCTGTGACTTCTCCATCCTTCTCCCCTGCCATTACTGCATGGTCTCATGACACTATGGCCCTGTGATATCAGGAAAGGGCTGCAAAAAATGGTGCTAAAGGTGCCATGAAGATGCCAAGGAAATCTATAAACAATAGATGTCAAAAATGCAAAATTCACAGGAAACTGCTCTTTAGGAAGTGGCCAGGAAAACAGCATGAAAATCAACTGGTGATAGGGCTGTGGTGATAGGGCTGTGGTGCAAGTCACCTAGCATCCTGCGGGCACCACAAACATCACACCTGGAAGAATTAACTAACCATTGTGTAGAAAAGTAAGTGGAGGGTATAAGAAAATATAGCTAGAGAAATGACATGGCTTTGAGGGCTTAGAATACACAGAGGAGGGTTGCCAGCGTGCTGATGCAGAACTTTATCTCCATAAGTCCTGGGCTATAAGGATCCCGTATAAGTGGCTTAGTTAGCCCTTCTATTTCTAGGAATTCATTTTCCAAACATGGTGAGTATACACACACACACACACACACACACACACCAAATTTGCTAAAACTGGCTATGCACATGAGTTTTATATTGGGGAGTGGGGTCACATATTTTTAAAACAAGGGAAGAACAGAGGAAGGAAGGAAGGAAGGAAGGATGGAAAAGAAGGAGAGAGAGAGGGCAGGAGACAAGGAGAAAGAGAGAAAGAAGGGGTTGGGGGAAAAGAGAGAGGAAGAGAGGGAAGAAAATGGACAGACAAAAAGAAGAAAGTGCTTTTCCAGTGAACTGTCAATGTCACACCCTGGTTTCAGGTGGTTGTTTTGGATCTGCTGGACAAGTATGGTTTGGAAACTGAAAGTTAGGTGAGTTCATGATTTTGTAGATTGTAGATGTCACCTGGCTGGGACCTGGGGAAATCACTGTCACATGAAAAGAGCTTGTTTCTGTAAATGTGCATTTGGGATGTGGGCCTTGTTCTACCTTGGGTGACCTTCAGCTGCTTTGGCCTCAGTTTTCTCATCTATAATGTAAGGGGTTTGGAAAGTGATCTTCAAGCTTCTTCCAGTGATTTTGTGGCCCAGTATGTGTTATCTGGAGATCTTCTCAACTTTGCAAGAGAAGGAAACAAGCCTTATTCTGCCAGTAGCCCTGGAGTTAACATGTTTCTTCTGGTATAAGTAAGACTTCCATGAACTGTGGTTGGGTGCCTGAATAAGCAGAGTCACCTCAAGATGATCTTTTTTTAGATATTTGCAGGAGGTTTTAATAGCTCCACAAATAGTTGGAGGTCAAAATAAGGATATTTACAACATGGACTATGGTAAATTAAATGTCATGCCTTGTCAACATTCATCCTCTCAGAGGTCCTGTGAGGTAGGTATATCATTATACCCATATTATGGAGCTCTAAAGAGGTGAAGAAGTCTTGGAAAGTCACATCACTAGTAAGTGTTAGAGCCAAGAGTAGAGTCCAGCTCTAGTGTACTCTAAGATCTGTGTATTGAATCGTCATCTATATTCTTTCTCTCTACTGTTTTCCTACCAGAATCAATGGAATTCACAAAATACCTAAGCCTTGGTTAACTCAAACAATGGTACCAAAATGGCGGTTACAGACAACAATACTCCTGCAAATGTGTTTGTTTGACCCATAGAAATTTTCTTAAAGAATGGAGTCAGTTGCTAATGTTTAGAAATTGGCAGTTTCACATTGGGACCACAGCACTGCAAGGCTGGTTGGAGCTCAGTAGCTGTTGCCCCCTTCAGGTGGAACATTTGCCTCTGACTTGCCTCCCTTATAAATGTTAGTTCTCAGTTTGAAAGAAAAATTCAACCTTTTGGATAATGAAAAAAATGGTACAGTCAGTTCCTGAATGATTACAATGCAACTACAGTGACAATAGAATTGAAAGTGCTACACATGTAAATAACTCCTCCTTTCCCCTATTCCCCCTTTAAAAGTAGCTGAATACCGTGTCTGAAAATAAAAAATGTGCAAAACATTATCAGGTACACACTGTGCAAAAGTATTCTCATATTTGCAAAAGGCTTTACCAGAATATCCTTAAAATGATGAGCTCATTTAAGTTATTATTCTTTTATAAAGACTTTGAATTTAGTGCAATTTCTTAGAACCTCTGATACGCAGACTGTGGTCCCCCTGTATTTAAATAGTTTCTATTTCTCAAGGGACCATGACTAGTATGGCAATGCTGGGGAGGGTGTAGTGGTAGCAGTGTATGTAGGTGTTAGAATTGCTTAATATTTTTAGGGCCTGAGAAGCCTGAGTTCAAACCCTGGCTCTTACATGTACTAGCTGTGCATTTTTGGGATACCTGCACAACTTCTCTGGGCCTCAGTTTTTTGTTTTGCTTTTGTTTTTTGTAAAATGGAGTTGTGTGAGTAGGAAAGTATATTTGAGTAGAAAAGTACATATACACATATATGTACTCATTAATGTATGTGTTTATATAATGATTATCTGTGTTACTTTAACATGCTGCCTGGCATGTTGAAATAACACACCTTATTATAGCTATTGTTTTTCTCTTTATGGGATTCCCCAAGAAACCCTTTTTGAAATTTCTCTCAATCCTGACCTGACCACCTCCTAATATTTCTTGAAAATCTTTTGAACATTTGAGAAAATAGTGCTCTACGGTAGGTGACTTTTCCCTTCTATTGAAAGTAAGAGCAGGAGTAACTGCCTGTGCTTAGAAAGAAGGAATTACTTGTGAGCAATATCATAGTGATGGCATTTGGAAATAAGGCCAGTGACCCCAGTGAACTGGCTTCGGGCTGAAATCCTGTGCAGAGCCTGGGATAGCAGTAGGCCCAGTTCAGCTCTGGCTGCTCTGAGTGAGAGCCCCTCCCCTCCACCTTCAAAAGGGTTCACTTCCTTCTAAGTCATCATCCTGTTAACTCTGTACATCCCACTTCTGTGCAGGAGATTGGTGTCCAGTGTTGTTACTTGGAAGTAGGAGGTTAAACAGTGGAACCCCGTTCTGTCCCTTCTCTTGTGACTTTCATATCTTTTACTCTGCAATCCTTTGAGTGTTCTCTGTCACTCTTACTATTTCCTTCCTCTTTGTGCCCTGGGCTGCTGGAAAGAAGGCACTCAGCAAGAGAAAGTAGCAGAACGAATTCTCTTTTTGTGTGTCACGATAAGGCCTTGAGGACCTTATTTCTTACCCCACTGTGCCACACACTGGTTATCTTTTTCCAATATCCTTTCTTCCTATCTTCTTTTATGCTGAAATTTAGGAGGGCACAGGATAAAGACTGCGTTTCCCAGCCTCCCTTGTAACTAGGCAGGCTTCGTCCGTCAGTTCTCAAGGGTGGATAACTGAAGTTACTGGCTCCTGCACTCAGAAGGAGAAGCAAGTCCCCCCCGCCTCCTTTCTCTCCCTTTTCCCAGCAGCTGGAATGTGGCTATGGTGCTAGGGAGCCACCATTGACCTATGGATGATGGTAACACTGTACTGGTGTGGTGCCCTGGGGATGAAGGAGGCTGGGTTCCTGAAACTGTGCAATTTCCAAATCAGCCCTGGTCTGCATATACTCAGCTGGTACACAGGAAAGAAATTAGCTTTCTCTTCCTTAAGCCACTGTTACTTTTGGCTTTGTGATGACTAAAGATCTTGAAACTTAGACACACACAAAGATAATACCAATCCTTTGTGATTAAGGGTTTTATTTGGATCTATAACTCATGTGGCCAGACGTTGCTGCTGATATATCATGGGAGCTTTTGGCCATGTGTGGCTTGATTCCTAAGGCACTGTAAAAAGACAGAATTTGGAATTAGAGAAAATTGGATTCAAGTTTTGGCTCTGCTACTTATGAGCTGTGTGACCTTGAGCAAATTAATGAACATTTCCAAGCCTCAGTTTTCCCATCAGTAAAATGGAATAGTAATGCCTAACTCACAAAGTTGTGAGCATTTTTGTAAAGCACTTAGCCAGTTGCCTAGCATATGTGAATGATCAATAAATGGGTAGATACATGTATCTGATGGGGCTATCCTTAGCGAAGAACGCAGAGGTGGTCTCTGCATGACTGAACAAAAATTTCAGATGGCTGTAGGGTTTTGAGTGTTGGTTGTAATAATGAGTCATCAGGCATTCTTTGATTCTTTGATTGTTGTGATAGACAGAGGCATGAAGCACCCAGCCACAGGTCTGGAGGAACTCTACAAATGGCTGTCTGTGTTCTTCTTTCTTCTTTCATCCCATCTTTGCTTCATGTGGTCAGCACCCCAAAGTCATTCATTAAATTATGAATTCCTTTACATATTCCTCTGGTCATGCCAAAGCTCTTCTGTTGTGCTAGAAGCTAGGGCAGTACTTTTTTAAAAAAACGGAATAACCCCAAACATATTTGAATTCTATCTTATGGATTTTGTTTTATGAAATTATGATTTTCCAAGTCTTATTTATTTGGGTCAGGTAAATATGTTTACTTTCAGAAAGGAGCCTATCTCTCTGACACATCCTTCAATGTGTTATAGGCATATGTCTAGGCATAGCTTAGATAATCTTTCACGTTTGATTTATTGGGATTATAGTTCCATTATTTTCATCACTATGGAGGTAGTAATAAATACCTATTCATAGGTGACTTTCAGATTATACATTTGTGCCGTGTTTGTAGAAAGCAGGAGAGGCTAGGGATTTGAATATAAATTCTGTAGTTAGGCTATCTGAGGTCACATCTCAGCTCTATACTTAATAGCTTTGTGACAACAGCAAGTTTCTTAACCCTCTGAGCCTCAGTTTCTACATCTGTAAAATGAGGAAAATAATTTAAGTCTCAAGGGATTGTTATAAGGATAAAATAAGTTAGTGTTGTAGCGTCTTACTTTGCAAATATATGCCAACCCCAATTGTAACAAAATGGTATTTGTGTATTAAACATAGAAAAAGTACAGTAAAAACATGGTATTATGATCTCATGAGACCACTATTGAACATGTGAACTGTCATCTGAAATGGCGTTTATGCAGCTCATGACTGTAGTTTGCAACAGATGTTGTACAGCTTGCAAAGCCTAAAACATTTTCTTCCTGGCCCCTTACCAGAAAGGGCTGATTCTGGTTGTTGGTAAATTAAAGGTAGAGTTTGACATGGGAACATGAGTCTAGTCTTAACTCTGCCACCAAACTCGCTTATTTCCTTAGCCTGTTTACTTTACACTTGGTTTCAGTTTTCTAATCTGTATATGTCATAGGATTACTTTAAGAACCTAAAGAAACTATGGCAAGGCACTGAAAAGAATCTGAGTTTATGATACATTGCTAAGTGGGGGAAACCTAGCCTATACAACAGTAGGTGCCATTTGAAACCATTCTTTCTTTTAACATGTTTCTGGAAAAATTAATAGAAAAATATATCAACTAAAATCTTAAGACAGGGGATGCAGGGGTAGTGGGATTATGGATGATTTTTCTGTGATTTAGTTCTCTGTCTTTGGTATTTTTTCTGAGTTTTATGCATTGACATATAATTAGAGAAGTTATTTTAGAGCAATAAAAGAAGTTATTTTAGAGTAATAAGAACATGATATAAAGAGAGAGGGAGCAGGAATAACCTAATTTAACAAGGTCTTAGGCCTCTTTAGCCCCGGTTCTATGTTGTGCTGAAAAGAAAGAAAAGATTCCATGCCAGAGAGTGTCTCATGCAAACCACATCCCAGTGTTTTAAGTGCCACCTGGAAACAGAGAGACATACTGTTCTTTTCATAATTTTTCAGTCTTGGCACTTGAGCCTGGCATCACCTATGTGGCTTTGGAGATTGTGCTGAGTATTTGTGACTTCCTTAGAACCCCACAGAGCTCTCAGATGTTGTAGGACCTCTGTGCTCAGCAATAAGCAACAGACACACCCATTCCTGCTTGTAAAACTGCTTCCCACCAGTTCCGCCTTTTAAGAATATCCATCTAGGACTCACGAACAGGACTGCCAGGTCCCCACAACCATTGGCTTTGAACATTGGATGTCCATCCATAGGGGTGTTGCCTAGAGAGCTGAAAGTAGAGGTGGAATGGGCTGGTCTAACCGAGACTTCCCCACTGGTAGGCATGCCTGATCTTGGAGAGAAGGAATTCCAGTTATGGGAGACACCTCACTCAGTCTTGGACATATCACTCCCATGCAGGCAGCCTGCTCAGTCTGTCAGGAGCCACCCTTTGTATGAGTGTGTTGTTTTGGAGCCTCCAAGATGAATGTGGTTTATACAATTCCTCCTTTGTTCTCCAGGGTCTGGGCAGACCAAATGCTCTCCAGAAGGCATCTCAGCAGGTGTCCTTGGATGTGTGTGCTTTATTTAGGCTTCCTCAAGCTATAGGACGTAATGGACAGCCTAGCTAGAAAATGCAGCAGACAAAAAAGAAAATTCAAGAACAGTGAGTGTTGTTCACCTCCATTAGAGGGAAACTCATTCGCCATCATGTATCCTCAGTTCACACTGTGTTTTTGATCCCAGGATAAAAGACAGTCAGAGGCAATATAACTCAGTGGTTAAGCACTCAGGCCAGAGTCAGGTGTACCAGCCTTTTAGTCCTGGTGCTGTCACAAACTGGCTGAATGCCCCTGGGCATGGTCCTTGGCGTTGGTATGCTTTTATTTCCTCATTGGTAACAGGAAGATTTTTAAAAGTACCTACTTCATGACACTGGGACAATAATGAGGTGCTGTGATGTGATGCTTGGCATAGTATGTGGCACACAGTAATCAGGAGTTCAGTGTTGGTCTATTAGGACATCTTTGGCACATTTAGCCCTTAGAACAGCTGCAGAGGTTGCATGTATCAGTCATCTGTCTGAACATTGTATGCTTTCTAAGTTTAAAAAACTGTCATGCCCAAAGTTGAACTTGGGTACACCTTACAGTTTTTTTATTTCTGTTTACCAGTAAAATCTTTCTCAAACCCAAAGTTCCTGCCATTCTCCTATTTTATCAATAGGACAATAATAATAATACCAACAGCAGCAGCAAATACTTAAAATCATGCATTGTACTAAGTATTTTACTCATTTGATGATCACATTAACCCTATGAAGTTCAAACTTTTATCCCCATTTGGTAGATTAAGAAAAGGAGGTAAAAAGAGTTTAGTTAAGTTGCCGAAGGTTATACAGCTAATAAATTATAGAGTCAGAATTGAAACCCAGACTGTCTGGTTCTGGACTCCTGACTCTTAACCACTAGGTGAAGAATTTCCCAAGTAGCAATCTTTTTATCATTTCCATAGTTGAATCTAGCCTGCCCCTTTAAGAAGACAGAGACAGTAATAGTTGAGCATATTCAAAGCAAGGTTTCACTCTGGCCTTGGAAGGAAATGAATCATGCTTATTCCTTGAATGCTTTTTTTTTTTTTTTTTTAAGGCAGAGTTTCACTCTTGTTGGCCAGGCTGGAGTGCAATGGTGCAATCTCGGCTCACCACAACCTCCACCTCCTGGATTCAAGCAATTCTCCTGCCTCAGCCTCCCAAGTGGCTGGGATTACAGGCATGCACCACCATGCCTGCCTAATTTTGTATTTTTAGTAGAGACGGGGTTTCTCCATGTTGGTCTCCTGACCTCAGGTGATCTGCCTACCTTAGCCTCCCAAAGTGCTGGGATTACAGGCATGAACCACCATGCCCAGCTTTTTTTTTTTTCCTTTTCTTTTCCTTCTTTTTTTTTTTAAGTTTCACTAGCTTTGTGAACTTCCAAACAAAATGAATCAGATAGATCCTTTGGTAGGAAAGTAAACTCTCTCTAGGTAGCTCAAGAGAAAAATTATTTGAGTTATTGAGAATAAATATCTTTCTGTACCTAAATCTTTGTGCTTCTATTTCTTGGTCTATCAATAATGAAGGCTTTCAATGGAGAATTTCCTAAGGCAAGGTTCCTCAATCTCAGCACTTTTGACCTTTTGGACTGGAGAATTCCTTGTTGTGGGGCCCCTCCTGTACATTGCAGGATGTTTAGCAGCATCCCTGGCTTCTAACCTCTAGGTGCCAGGAGCACCACCCACTTTCCTCATGCAACACCCAAACATATCTTCAGATGTCCCTAAATGTCTCCTGGGGTGCAAAATTGCCTCTAGTTGAGAACCACCATATTAACATCCCACTAGTTCTCTTTTGGAACTTGGGTCCTGACGCTTCCATAGCAGGCCATTGTGACCTTGGGCATCTCATAACCCCTCTCAGCTTTGGTTTCCTCATCTGCATTCAGAAGGGCATGCTAGTCCCTTCCTGTAGGATGAGTGAGAGAATGAAATGAGAAAGCCTAATTAAATTACAGTGGATGTTACATATAAGTATAGATATTTTACAGTTCATTTCCTTCCAGCTCCAAAATTCAACAATTCTAATCATAATTATAGTTCTTAGTTTCACTCCAGATGCTAACATATGTATGTGATAAATCAATTTATGTTTCTATAGAAGACAACTCCTGGGAATGAAATTGCGAGTAATTTTTCTCCTTTTTCTTTTTTTTTGCTGAATTTATATATTCCTTTCTTTTTCTTCTAACGATTACAGAAAAGTCCTTCATATTATTTAGTATGAAGGATTGCTTCAAAGATCAAGGCCAACTCCTTTGAATATCCACTAGCAGTCAAGGAGGAAATGAGTTTAAATAAGCTCCTGGGATTTAAGTTAGATATAAGAAGGAACTTTCACACAAAGCTATCAAACAGTGAGAGTTCATTGCCAGGGCAGATGAGAGAATCGCCTCTCTTGGAGACTGGTAAAACCTAGAAAGCCGTTCATCTGGAACGGTCTAGAGTAAGACTTCTAAATTTGGGAAGCATTCTAAACCTTGCCCTTTTACCCTTGAATAATCTGTGAAGCTCCAATCCCTCTCAGCTTCTAAGAAAGATTCTGGAACAATTTGATGAGTGTGTTTTGTTCTTCCTTGGTGGTTTTACCCCTCTTCCCCCTCCCCGTCGTCACATGCTAAAAGCGGAATCTGAGAAACAGTTGGCTGAATTTTAGCACCTAAGACCTCGACAAAGGCAAAAACAAAAGCATGAAATAATGATTCCTTAGTTGTCACCAATTAAATGTATTTTGAATGTAATTTTTTAATTACTGGAGACCTGGCCAGGCAGAGATTCATGGTTCTTCAACAGCAGAGCACACCTGAATCACCCCTGCAGCTTCTTAAAAAAAGATGAGTACTTGTGCCCTAACTCTGGATTTCGAATTCAGGAAGCCTGAGGAGGTGCCAGGTAACTGTGCCAAACACACACACACACACACACACACATACAATTCTCATCTCAGACCTGACACTTCAAAGCATGGACTTTGAAGTATCTCTCCCCATCTGTGAAATGATGATAATGATAGTACCAACCACACAGAGCTGTTGAGATGGTGGCATAATTCAAACCTTGTGCTTAGCACGGAGCCCAGCGTAGATGCGGCTTCAGTTTCCATTAGCTGATGTTGCCATTTTCATCGTCGCCACCTCTGTCCTAGAAACCTTGGGCTGTTCTTGACTCCTTGTTTTGTCTATTTCCTAATTATCCAATCTACTGGCCAAATCCAGATGATTTCAAATTTTCTTCAGTTTTTCTATAGCCTACCCCTCCTTTTTTGTATTCTCACCTCTCTGGCTCATGCCACTATCCATCTTGCCTAGACAACAATCAGCCTCTTCACTGATCTCGTTGCTTCTCCCCTTCCTGACTTTTCTCCGAGGTGCAGCCAGAGTGATTTTTTTTTTTATTGTATTTTATTTTTTTGAGACAGAGTCTCACTCTGTTTCCCAGGCTGGAGTGCAGTGGCATGATCTCGGCTCACTGCAACCTCCGCCTCCCGGGTTTAAGTGATTCTTCTGCCTCAGCCTCCAAAGTAGCTGGGACTACAGGCACGCACCACCACGCCCGGCTAATTTTTGTATTTTTAGTAGAGACGGGGTTTTGCCATATTGGCCAGGCTGGTCTTGAAATCCTGACCTCGTGATCCACCATCCTCGGCCTGCCAAAGTGCTGGGAATACAGGTGTGAGCCACCGCGCCCAGCCCAGAGTGATCTTTCAAATGTACATTGGGTGCTACTCCCTGGCTTAAAATGCTTTATTGCATTTAGGGTAAAACGAACTTCTTCCCACCGTGGCCCTGCCTGCTGTGATCCTATAGGCGTCACCTCATGCCACTTTCTTCCCTGCTCCCTGTGTTTGAGCCACAGTGATCTCTGGGCATATTGGGCTGTACTTCAATTAGGCTGGGTTCTTTTCTGCCTCAAGATCTTTGCACAGTGCTCCTTCTGAATATCCCCAGCTCTTTATGTCGGCAACTTCTTCTTACTTCAGGTCTCAAGCATTAGAGAGGCCTTACCTGACCACACCCATCCAAGTCTGTATATTACTTCTAGTCGATATCTTATTCTTTCATAGCACAATGCGCTTTGTGATTATTTTGTTTGTTGGCTTACTTGTGTTTTGTCTCACTCTCTTGCCATAATGTAAAAAACATGCAGGCAGCGACCATCTTTGTTTTATTCACCAACCTGTCTCCAGCAGCTAGTTCAGTGCCTAACACCATAGCTTATGCTTAGGAAATATTTATGGGATGAGAATGAATGAATGACAAATGAATGGGTGACTGAGTTTATGTTTTTTATTATCCATTCATTTATCCACAGACATTTGTTGAATAGCTCCTATAGACAGGACATAAGCTGAGAACCCAAAGAGGAGAAGGGATGATGTTATTTAGGATGCATGTGAGTGTTTTAATTTTCCCAGAGCACTTGGACTGATTTTACTTTTTGGACACAGCAAGTTGTGTAATTGTATAATTTTTCCTTTTCCACATTGGCTGCTACAAACTTAGAACCAAATTTGTGGCCCATACGTCTTCTTGGTATGCAATTTAGCCTCATTCTTGGACCCATTTCATGTTCCCGTCCTCGTTTTTCTTTTCCTTTTGTTCCTATTTTTAATTTATGCCATCTTGTATTTTTTATATCCTTATAAGCTGCCTTAAATTCTCCCTGAAACAAGACAAAGTATCAATCAATCAATATATTAAAATGTGAAGAGAAGGGCTTTATGAGAGGTATAAATAAAGTGCTTCTTGCGTGAAAGAGGAAGATATTTCCCACGGCTTCTGTAACCCTAGGGAGCAGGGAGGAGAGGTGAGAGCCTTCTCCAGGGGAGACCCAAACACTTAGTAGGCACAGGAAATATGAATTCAATTGAGAATTTCATTCAAGTAACTGGTTATTTTGCCTGTTTTGACTGCACACTGGAGCTCTAGACTTCATGCTGTTTTTTCCCATTATCTTCTTTCTTTAGAAGTACCATATAATTTTCAAAATAATCGGGAGTCATCCACGCTACTTTCTCGGAAGGGCTCACACAAGCTTTCACATAACTCTATATCTTACTGAGTTCTCAGCTGACCAAGGCTGTGATTGATGTGTGCCAGAGTTTGCTTGTTCTCCTCTTCTGTCTGTTGTTGCATTTGTTTAAGGGGCATTCTGATTCATAAGTGGATAGTGAGGAGAATCCAAAACCTTTTCTGGATTTGGAGGGCTTTGTAGACAAAATGCCCGTTACCATGGTGAGCTCACCCTTCTCATGGCTCTAAATCCTCCATGTGCCCCCAACTCCCAGATTTGTACCTCCCTGAACTCAGACTTGCATAGTCAGTGGCTGCCTCATTGTCTCCTCTTCGCTGGCTACCAGACATCTCAAGCTTAACAGGGCCAAAGTTGGACTCCTGGTCTTCTCCCCAAATCCCATCCCAACCATAGAAATTGATGACAATTCCATTTATCTCATTTTTCTCAGGCCAAAAACTTTGGGGTCACTTTTGACTCTTCTCTTGCTCTTGCACCTCACACTCAGTTCACCAGGAAGTGCTGTTGGCTCTACCCTTAAAATATATACAGACTCTGACCATCTCCCACCACTTCCATTGCTACCACCCTGAGTGTGGTCACTGTCATCTCTTGCCTGGATTCCAGCAACAGCATTCCTTCTATCCCAGCCCCCAGAGGGGTCCTTGGAAAGCATGTCAGGTCTCTAATCAAAACCCTCCAGTGGCTCCCCCATCTCCCTCAGTCATCATGTGATCAACAGCTCCTTTCTTCACCCCCAGTTTCTTTCATTTCTCATCTAGTACTTTACTCTCTCAGGCCCACTGTGCTCCAGCCACACCGGGCTGTTCGTAGTTCCTGGAGCATGCCCCTGCCACAGGACCTTTGCACCAGCTGTTCCTTTTGCCTAGAATGCCTTCACTTCCTTCAAGTCGTTCCCTGGTCTACTTTGACAATCTATTTAAAATTTAACACTCTTTCCTCGGTGTGCTCAATTCCCCCAGTGTACTGCTTTTCTTTATGCTAAGTACTTACTACATTCTAATATATTTAGCATTTACTTAGTTATTTTTTGTTTGTCTGCCCCTGCTAAATGTAGTCACTCCCTCCCTCACTAAATGCAAGGTCAGGAATCTTTTTGTGTTAACTGATGTATCCCAAGGACCTAGAACAGAGCCTGGCAGATAGTGGGTTCTCAGTAATCCTTACTGAATTAATGAGTGAAGCATCATGTCTTCTCAAGTGAGAGTGATTTTAATCTCTTATTCTCATTTAACCTGGTGCACTATCCTGCTTTAGGAGGCACTCTATAAGGTTTTAATTACATGATGAGGCTGGGGCAAATTCCTCCTAAATAAATTGTGACTTAACAGCACCTTCATGTGAACCTCGCATAATTCTTTAGTAATTTCTCTTCTTGAGCCCCCTGGATCCATCTGGAAATCATTCCAGCAAACATCCATCCTATATAATAGATCACTATTTTCCTTTTTAATATGATTCTGGCTCCCCAGAGCCTGCAGTCAGCGTCAAGATGGATTTCTTATCTCTGTTGCTTCATTAAGAGTGTACATATTTGGTTGCCAATGCTACGGTCCTCCACAGTGCAGTTTGTTGCAACAAAAGAAAGTGTTTGCCAAATGATTTGTCAGCATATGTTATAAAGCCACACAGGCACTCTTTATATAACTAGAAAATACTGATCCCAATTAGTGACAGATGAAAGACCAAGAGGGAAAGGCTGTGTTGCTTTATTCAGAGGAACTTAAGGGGTTGATGCAAAGGTGTAGGGGTGGGGTGGAGAGGAAGAGGGAAAGAGAGGCAGAGAATAGAAAAGGAGCAGATTGTGGGTGATGGAATAACATTTTGGAACCAAGGAAACGGGGATTTAGCATCATAGGTGCCAGTTATCTGTCTTCTTGACTCCTAGCATTCTTCAAGGTAATAACCTTTCCAGGCCAACTGGTCTTATGCATTAGCTCTTTGGAAGAGAAACATTCATGGGCTTTCTGAAATGCCAGTGATTGGAGCTGACCTCCCCAGGAGCAGGAGCTCAGCCTTTGTGTCATGCTGAGCCCCCAGGTGGGTTGGTGAGCTGTGATGCATGCGCAGTTGGGGAAGGAGGCCCTAACTCCTGAGCTTGGCAGCCATTTGTGAACTCAGCAGCTTGTAATCCTTCCTGCCTTTGGAAGTGACTCACCTACACATCGGGAGAGCATGTTAGGCGAGCCTGGCCTCTTCTCCGAGAATAAATATTTGACCCGTTGATGTTCTCCAGGCGTCTTCCTAATTAGGAAACTCAGACAGATCTCTAAGAACAAAACCAAACATGGCTTCCCATTGCAGGGCAAAGCCCCTTTCGCTTGTGTTAAATACCAAAGCCTGCAGCATGCAGATTGTTGGTGTCTCAAAGGCATCTTTTAGGCTCATCTCCTGTGAAAAAATGTAACAGTGGCATTTTCATTTGCTTCCACTGGGAAAAGAGAACTTCCCGTATCAAGACCAAACGTTTATCGGGTAAAAAGTTTCCTTTGTTTACCATTCTTTGGGCAATGTCTGCCTGTAGTTGTAGATGCTTGCAGGACAGACAAATATATCTTTTCAGGTGGTGAGGTAGCTGACCTCTAAATTAATTGACCCATGAGGGATGATGCTTTTTTCTAACACTTTGCATGCCTGGGGGTGCTGTAAAAATAGCCTCTTGTTCACGCTGAAGCTCCCTGGAAGGTTTTTAAATTGAGTGAACTGAAGAATTTACAATAGTTAGGTCATGGAGGGGGTTTTTTAATTGTATGATGTAGCTGAGAAGATATCTGTAAGAGGAACTCAGACATCTGAATCACAGACTAAATGGGACACTCAATGTGCTCATCTTGTCATGTGTGGTTTGGGGTTCAGACTCCTCTACTTCAAGTTACTGTTCTTTAGCCAACAGTTTCCTCTGGATGAAAACCAGCCTTCCCCCCACTCTCCCTCTCATGTCAACAGGAAGATATTTTACATTAAGAAAAGATTCCTGGGAAATGAAGAAAGAGAGCTGGGAGTTGGGCTGAAAAACTGCAAACGGTTCTTGAATCAAGTGATTTTTGTCTTTCTGTCTGGTTGGCAAGGTGACTTCACCCACATCCCACTCACACATTCATCCGAGAGTAAGTCCAAGCTAAGGATACAAAAGGCAGTCTGTGGCAACACGTTCCATAGAACAGCTACGATGAACATTAAACATGTTTAATTATCAGCCCAGATGTATATCCTGTGTGTTGGATAGCGCAAATCTAGCAGAGGAGGGATGAGAAACAGGCTCTTCTCCATGGTTAATAATGTCATATCTATCTTTGGGTAGCATCTGATTACAACCGTGTCTATTATTTAAAAGGTTCTTTAAAAAAACATGACCACAGGGGAAAATGGAGTGGCTGTTCTCTTCCTGCCGTCTGCAGATTATGTTTTAATCATGCCGCATCTAAAGATGCAGCGTTTTCTCATGAAATTTGTCAAAACTAATAAGGCAATTTTCTAACCTATGGTAACCCCACTTTAGTAATTTATGTAATTACTTAGGACAACCCAGGCCTGCTCTAGGTTTTTAGGCCATGTTATTCTTTTTCTTTATTCCCTTCAAGACCTACTTGGGATGAACCAATACCCCTAGGTTAATCACTTCCACTCGAATCTTGTAAATGTATGTGCAGCTGCATTTTCAAGGGATGAAAACATTGCTGTTTAGACAGTTAGGTTCATTTATACAGAAGGAGATTTTAATGAGAACAGCTTAGAGGGCATGATACTTTTAGGGTCTGGGGAGAGAGTTAAATGAGAGAGAAGCAAGACCTCCTTGAAGCTGCCATAGTCCTAGAAATCTAGACTACTAAGCTGTGAAGGTATTTAGCCAAGCCTGGGGTGGTGGAGGGGCAGGGGGGCAGAGGGTTGTTGGGGGAGCTTGCAGGGAAGAAAGCATTCTTGTCAGACTGCACTCTGTGGAAGCCTGGGGCCCTACATGTTCCCTGAATGGGTAATGACTAGTGGTGGCATACCAAAACTCAAAGCAAGGGTCAGCAAACTGTAGCCCGTTTTTGTAAATAAAGTTTTATTGGAACACAGCCATGTGATTTGTTTCATTATCATATGTGGCAGCTATTGCGTTACAGTGGCAGGACTGAGTAGTTGTAACAGAGACCATATGACCTCCAGAGTTAAAAAGATTTACTATCTGACCCTGAAAAGAAAGAGTTTGCTAACCCTTCAACTAAAAGGCTGGATTTTCAACTTATAGGCCACAGTTTCCCAAGGGCATCCATTGATGGGCATCAGTGTAATGAATCTCCTGAAGTTATATGCAGAATATTTTATATGTGCACATGCCCACATAGGATTTTCTGGCGAGAGAGTGCATGGATTATAATAGGTTTTCCAACGTGTCTATGATCCTAAGATGAAGATCCTTAACTTGAAAGGATATGCAAATTTTACCCCAGTTTACACTCTTGACTTCTGCTTTCCCTTGTATTCTTTTTTTATCCTAAACTCTTTAGGATCCTGCTAAGTAATTGGTCTGAAAAATAAATTATATCTGAAGTCTAACAGGAAAGTATTTTATTCCATAAGAACAGTTTTATTTTAACCAGAGCCTTTCATGCTAGAACCTTAAGGTGTATGTTATAGGGACAGCATGAGAAACTAGATCACGGATGGGGTGGGAGAGGGGGCTGCGTGGCCAGGAAACTGCTGGCTGGAGGGGTGTGGAAGTTTGCATCCTGCCTAAGGAGACAGTAAGGGCAGTTATCTTTCTGGACAAATAAGGACATAAAACCATAACAGTAGCTTCTTTTTAACAATGTGTAAGGCAATATGCTGAGCATGTTATATGAAATATCTGACTTCATGCTCAACATCCCAGCAAATGGATGTCTGTAATATTAGAACAGTGGCCAGCACAAAGTATGCACAATGTAATTGTTAGTGATTATCCTTTATCATCCTCAGCCTCACCATTCCCATTTATCATTTGAGGAAATTGAGGATCAGACTTGTTCAAGATTTCCCAGCACCTAAATAACAAAGGAGGAACTGGAAGTTGGGTCTGTCAGTTTCAGAGAAACTGGAAGCCAAGTCTGTTCAATTCCAAAGTTTTCACCTTTTAAAAAACCCTATTCTGACCAACTCCACATACCCCAGTATGTGAGTCCTCTTTCAAAAGGCACCCAGAAAGGCTCCTGTGATATTGGTGTTAAGAGACACATCTTCTCCCACATTTCCACCTTATCTCACTTCCTTAAGAACATTACCTTGAGTATCTTGGTTCCAAACCAGTGGGTCTCAAGCCTCGCTGTCCATCAATGTCACCTAGAACAGATTCTCAGTTACCATGCCAGGACCTTCTGCATCAAAACCTCTGGGGGCGGGCCCTGGAAATCTGTGTATTTCATAAACCTCAGTGGGTAGTTATGTTCTGGCCAGCCAAGCATTGGTCCATCAGCTGCCACTTGGACATCCCTATTCTAGATGCCACCTAGACTCTGGCCATGTAAGGCCATGGGGGTGAGGGCGGGAGTGTGTAACTGCTGCTAAGAGCTGACTGCTTGAACCAAGGTGACTCACCCCCCTTTTGGAAACAGGCAAGATGTTCCCTCTTTGCAGTTGGGTCCTCCTGTCCAAACAGAGCCAGCAGTCTGTGGGTGGTCCCAGGCATGCAGGAGGGCTCCCTTCTGGCAGAGTCAAGAAAGAACAGGCTGAGATGCAGTTGGTTCTTAGGAAAGGAATAGAGAAAGGTGGGGGTGGTTGGCCCAGAAACAGCAGGATTAGGAAGTCATTCGGAACTCCAACTGGAGCTGGAGGAGGAAGAATTTTTGTTTTTTCCTTTAGGCCTCATTTTAAGGTCTTTACTACATCTTCATTGAATTCATAAGAGCCATGGAAGTTTAGAACTGTCCTGAAAAAAAAAAAAAAAGAGAGAAAGTAAAGAAACGCACATTATAACAAATTATAGCCCTGTAGTTTAAATCCTCGCAGGTCTAAATTACGTACTGACTGAAAAAATGAGAGGAGAAGTCTACGGGGTTGGAAATGGCTGTGGAACACAGCAGGCGAGCTTGCCAGATTCTCCATGAGAAATCTGCACCCCTCTCAAAACAATTAGAGCAAGGTGCTCTGTGTGTGCGTGTTTGTGTATGTACATATTTGCTAGTCTGCACTGGTCCTTTGCGGGGGTCGGAGCAATTAACCTTGTTTTTCCTTTTAGCTAGAGGTCTGGAAAGAACTTGCAGCATTTAAAATTTGGAAAGTACACAGGGAACAGACGTATTTATGTTAAACTCGATATTTGAGAGTCTTCTTTCCTCCGAAGCAACATGAGTAACTACCAGTGGGAATTGACTACTTTGAGTCATGCATGTAGATTTCTGTCTGGCTTTTCCTGGTGAGCTGATGTCCTTGGAATCTCAGGGGTATATGAAAATGTCATTCCTAGCGTTTTGCTAAAGCGCTCTTCCCCTACGTTAACTCATGCAGTGGGGGATGTCATCAGTGAAGTGTAAATTGCCCATAATATCTTGGCTAATTAAATTATTAGACAAGTAAGATCCTTTCACAGTCTAACTTCTCTAAATTATTTGCTGCTCAAACCCATCCAGATAGAAAGTTTGGATTGGGATGCAATCTCATGTTCTGTTAGTATATGGATTTAAGAAGAGATGGCGGATGGAGTCAGCCTAATTAAAATGAAAATCTCATTAGGTGAGGAGAAAGAGAGAAATTCAGTGTCACACTTGTACTACATTAACAATCACTTCTCTCCCAACCATCTTCCTTTGGCTGAATTGTTCTTATTTAGAGACCAAGACACAAGCTCAGTTGGCTTGCTGGCTTCTCTGCCCCCTTGGGGAAGGGGGACCAAACTAGAAGCTTGACTCTTCCATAGAGAGTATTAGAAAATTCCAGGGAGAACTGGCTTCAGAGCTGGTGGCTGTGTTAATTATAGCCCAGGGCCTGGAGGGACCTCATTGCCTGGCCACTCATCATCATATTCATTTTTCCTCAAGAATAAAAATATTTCTGTTTTTAACAGCAGGCAGGTACAGAAGTGGGGCTGGGCCAGGCTTAAGGGGAGCCACTGAGCTCCAGCCTCTGACCTGAATCATTAGAACTGTCTTTAGGATGGGTAAATAATGGAAGTGGCCCTAGGCCCTTATTTTTATCCAACAGCTTTATTGAGATATTATATATTTCACGTACCATACAGCTCACCCATATAAAGTATACAACTCAACGTTTTTTGGTGTATTCCCGTGGTTGTTCAACTGTCACCATTAACTCCAGAACATTTTTATCACCCAGTGATTAGCATTCACAGCCAGGCACAGTGGCTTATGCCTGTGATCGCAGCACTTTGGGAGGCCGAGGTGGGAGGATCATCCAAGGTCAGGAGTTCGAGACCAGCCTGACTAATGGTGAAACCCCCTCTCTACTAAAAATACAAAAATTAGCCAGGTGTGGTGGCAGGTGCCTGTAATCCCAGCTACTCAGGAGGCTGAGGCAGGAGAATTGCTTGAATCTGGGAGCCAGAGGTTGCCGTGAGCCAAGATGGCACCACTGCACTCCAGCCTGGGTGACAGAGCAAGACTCCAACTCAAAGAAAAAAAAAAAGATTAGCATTCACTTTTCCCTCCACCTCTCCGTCCCTGAGCCCTAGGCAGTCCCCAATCTACTTTCTTTCTCTATGGATTTGCCTATTCTGGACATTTTGTATAAATTGAATCATACAATATTCAGTCTTTTGTGACTGGCTTCTTTCATTTAGCATAGTTTTCAAGGTTCAACCAAGTTGGAGCCTGTATCAATATGTCATTCCTTTTTATTGCTGAATAATATTTCATTGGATGGATATACCACACTTTGTTTATTCAAGTGTTGGTGGGCATTTGGGTTGTTTCTGCTTTTCAGCTATGATGAATAATGCTGCCATAAACATTCATATATAGGTTTTTGAATAAACATATGTTTTCTTTTCTCTTGGATATATTTCCTGGAGTAAAATTCCTGGGTCATATAGTAACTCCATTTATAACATCTTGGGGTCAAACTGTTCCAAAGTGGCTGTACCATTTTACATTCCCATCTGCAATGTATGAAGGTTGCCAGTTCTCTGTATCGTCACTAATCCTTGTTATGGTCTGTCTTTTGATTATAACCATCCTAATGGTTGTGAAGTCACATCTCATTGTGGTTTTGATTTGTATTTCCCTGATGGCTAATGGTATTGAGCATCTTTTTATGTACTTATTGGCCATTATATATCTTATTTGTCTGAGAAATGTCTGTTCAGATTCTTTGTCCATTTTTGAGTCATTTATCTTTTTATTGTTTTAAAGTTTTTTTGCATATTCTACATTCAAATCCCATATGAGATATATGCTTTGCAAATATTTTATCCTCTTCTATGGATTATCTTTTCACTTTCTTGATGGTATCCTTTGAAGGACAGATGTTTTTAATTATTATGAAGCCCAAGTGATCTATATTTTTTTGTCACTTGTGATTTAGGGTCATATCTAAGGAACCATTGGCTATCCCAAGGTTATATAGATTTACTCCTTTATTTTCTTCTAGAAATTTTACAGTTTTAGCTCTTATATTTAGGTCTGTAATCCATTTTGAGTTAATTTTTATGTATGGTGTGAGAAAGGGGTTCAACTTCTTTATTTTGCATGTGGATGTCCAGTTGTCTCAAAACCATTTATTGAAAAGATTATTATTTCTGCCATTTAATTATCTAGATACTTTTTCCAAAAATCAATGGACAACAGATACATGGGTTCATTTCTGGTCTCTCATTTATATTCCATTGATCCATATGTCTGTCCTTATTTCAGTGCCACACTGTCTGTATTATTATAGGTTTGTAGTAAGTTTTGAAATAGAGAAATGTGACTCTTCCTGTCTCGCTCTTCTATTTCAAGATTGTTTTGGCTACTCTGGGTCCTTGAATGTCCATATGAATTTTGTCAATTTCGGCCAAAAAGAAATCGATTTGTATTTTCACCTATGCTCCAAATTTAAGATGATCCCAAATTTGTTTTCTGTAGGTGGGAACTCGGGTAGGTGGTTCAGAGAGAGCCTAAAGAAAATGGGACATGAAAGACGAGCAGCTGCCTTTTCTTGCTAAGGTTAATGCTTGCACATGCACACACACATGTGTGCACACATATGCACACATACCTCTCAGCCTCCTTCATGCAGGTAGGTCCAAATTTTCCTTTACCTTCACTGTCACCTGACTGAGACTATGAGCACACAACCTGCTATTGTGCGTGTGTTGGGAGTAATATCATTGTTCCCATTTTACAGACCATATGAGTCTTAAGTGACATGATGTAAATAGTTTATCACACTGTCTGGCATACAGTGAGCACTTGATACATGTTTGCTGTTGCTGTTGTTATTGTTTTCATGAGTGGTATCAGTCTCAAGGAAGCAGCAAGTCCTTATAGAAAATAGGGACTTCAGTAGATAGTCTTTCTTTATATGACATAGGAAATCCTTCTCTTTGCCTGCTCTTGAATTTCCTCTTAAGCTCAGACATTAAGAAATCTAGAGCAAACATCTCAAATTTTAGAGTATAAGAATAACTTGGGGAACTTATTAAAATGAAGATGCCGGAGTGGGGCATGAGATCCTATATCTCTAACAAGCTGCTGGGTGATGCCAGTCTGAGCAGTAAGGTGGCAGAGGTCCTGGCGGCACACCAAGGTAAGATGTGTTCCAGGTGGTCTCTGCCACTGGGGCAGAATGGAGACCAGGAGGAAAGACTTGAGTCAAGTGAAGGTGAGAAAGCAACACCTTGAGACTTGGATTATCCAGTTCGTTGTGACTGAGATAGTTTTCCTTTTGCCATCCTGCATTTTTTGATAAGCATTGCCTGAGCCAAGGGTCTCCAAACTCTTTAAATTGCACTCTCTCTCTCTCAGTAGAAAATGTTTGAACATAGGCTACCAATCCATGTATATTTACTTATCCATAAATTATATACACATATTCCTATTATTAGCTAAAATAAGCAGTACTTGCTTTGCATGGCAGTATGGAACCATAAAAATAACATTGCAAGCCAAAACTTTCCAAAAAATCTTAATAAGCAGTAGGAAAAAATTAAATTTTTACTGTGACCTTTAAAATTTTTTTTAAACCATTAAAACTGTATTACTGTTGGTTATACATGCATAGGGAAATAAGAAAAATAGTAAAATGAATATTTAGTATACTGCAATTTAAAATTAGTAACACTGAAAATCAAAATGTTTTATTTCTTTGTAAAAAAATGTATCAAGAGTGGTTGAATAGTGCTTATCTTTCTCTTTGTCATATTATCTGTGATACAGAGCAGGCATGTTTTCTATAACTTAGCAAATTGTCATACTTCTTTTTAAGTTGGGATTAGCTTCCAACATTTTATGTTTTGTAGTTTGAATATCTTGACATTTCTCTGAGAGTTTACCAGAGGGAATGACACTGACCAAAAACTCTACATTAAAGAAACTCCCAGAGAAATTTCAAGATATTGAAATGTGACTTCTTGTCACAATCACTTTCCTATTTACATTGGTAAGTTGGCCTTATTACATTCTTCTGGCTGCATAGCCAAACCCTGTTGACTAGTAATGTAATGTAGATATAACATCTATTATGTTCTATTTAAATAGAATAGTTATTAAATAGTCTTAAGAATAGTTATGTTCTATTTAGAAGATAAATAGAATTCCATAATTCTATTTTCTATTTGAATCTCACTCTCAGCATGATCACTTTTTGGTTTTTGCCTGCACTTTAAATTTTGGTGGCCAATTCACTTACTTTTAAAAAATGTCACATAGGTGTATATCACTGGGAGGCAAGGAGGCAGCACAGCTACGTGCTTTGCTGTCAGAGAGTGAACCAAATAACAGATATGCAGTGACCAATCATTGACAGACTTTGAAAAAAAGGAAATGTGACTGGTCATTGATCACAATACACATTTGTTATTTTTATTTTTATTTTTTTGCGATGGAGTCTTGCTCTTTCCCAGGCTGGAGTGCAGTTGCACGATCTTGGCTCACTGCAAACTCCGCCTCCTGGGCTCAAGCAATTCTCCTGCCTCAGCCTCCTAAGTAGCTGGGATTACAGGCACCCACCACCACACCCAGCTAATTTTTGTATTTTTAGTAGAGACGAGGTTTCACCATGTTGGCCAGGCTGGTCTTGAACTCCTGACCTCATGATTCGCTCACCTTGGCCTCCCAAAGTGCTGGGATTATAGGCATGAGCCACCACGCCTGGCCCCATTTGTTATTTATATAGCGATTTGTGGACTGAAGCAGTAAAGCTTGTACTTCATGCAAATTGCTCACAGTTAAAATACCATGGAAACTGAAATTGGAATCATGCTGAGGGACTGGTGTTATTTAACTAAACTAGGTTAACTAATATTTGTACATATAGGAACTGGGCACATTGAGGACCGTCTCTATTCCAAAGCATGACATAATACTAAGTCAAGGTTCATAGTCAATCATAGTATGTAAAATATATACTTTAAGAGCCATCTTGAAATTTTTGAGTTTTTTTTCTTTTTACCAAATTATGGTTACTATTTCTTGGTATTGTTTTTACTTCATAATGTGTCATTCAAAGAGCTTATATTAGGAGTAAAAAATGCATCAACTCAACCCCTCTCTCGTTTTCTTGTGCTTGCATTATTACAATTATACCCTATCTAAAGATTTTTTTGTAACAATCTGTTTAGGTCATTTGCAAGGATTAGTTCAGTAATATCAGATAGCTACAAATGCATAAATTCAGTTAACTTGGCAAACTGAACAATATATCACAGGGCAGTAAAATCTAATCCTCAGTGTCCCCACTGTCGCCTATCCCACAATGTGGCCCTCCCACCCTTTTTTTTTCAAGGCGTGCCACATGACCGTCTGACAGCAAAATCAAGTGAAGACCTCAGTGTCAAGCCATGTATTAAATCTGTAAAGTCTAATCCCTTAAGTTTTAGGTAAAAATTAATTTAAAGATAAACTTTAATGTTATCACTTAGTCCTCCATCCTAAACATTTGAGTTATACTTGAGTTGTGCTCTAGCTAATGGAAGGATTCTTTGCTAGAAGGAGGAATGGCTGTGTGCCTAATGCTGGCATGATGATTGGCACTTGAAGGTCTTTGAAGGTTCACAATTCTTGCATAACAGATTCACCTGGGGAACTTTTTAAAAGTACTGATACTGAAACTCCCCAGACCCTTTAAATAAAAATCTCTGGGCATGGGGCCCAATAATGTATTTGTATTTTTAAAGCCCATAGTTGGTTCTAATGACAGATAGGGTTGGGAACTACAGCCCCATGGGGAAGAAGGTCAGTCTCTAGCAAAATCTTCCCTGTACTGCCAGTATTGAAGGACCCTAGTTAATAGATATTGGGGCATCCTCCTCTAACAAGCAGGTTTTGTACTGCCTTCTTATTGATATATATTTGTCAGAGAGAGTGGTTCTTGCAGGCACTTAAACGCTAGTAGAAGAAAGTTAGCTAAATGTGCAGTCATTTCTGGTGGCTCTGCCCTTCAAGGATGGCTTTGATTATAGTAAAACCATGCCAATGCTGGAATGGGCCTTGTCCTCTTTACAGGGTTGAGCTTTAGTTTTTTATCTGAAGTTTGTTCTATAATTAAAATCTAAAGCACAAGGCAATCCCGGTGAGTAAGAGTTGCTACAATGAGCATACAACAAAAGATAGTGTTATCCATCAAGAAGTTCTGAAGCAAAATGAAGTACAGTCAATTCCCCCAAAATGGGGGCCAGGGATACCCAAGAAAGGGAGAGTTGCTTTCTGTAAATAAACATTTGAAGAGTTTGGTGGAGTTGTTTAAGGCCTCAAAAGTGCTGCAAAGCTAGGCTCTTGGTTCCCAATTCCCTGCCTATGCTCCTGGACATGTTTAATGCAAAATATGGCCTGAGACCCACCTGCATCTGAATAACCAGGGAGTTTGTACAGACTTAGACTCTGGGCTCTGCCCTAAGCACGTTGAATCAGAACGGGGTGCTAGGGAGGTTGGGAGTTCATTTTTAGCAAGCTTCCCAGGTATATGCTCATTAAAGCAAGCTAGAGTTGGACAATTATGGTCCTGGCTTAGCTGCCACTATGCATTATCATTCCACCCCTGCATACATCTCCCCAGTCAAGTTCTCGAATTTGAAGAATGAATAGGAAGGGTTTCTGACATTCTTGTAGGATTGAAAACTGGACTTACATTTTGAATACTGGACCAAAAGAATTATGTCTCTTTGGCAAGAGGAATACTTTCTTTTTCTAATTTTATTATTACTTTTAGATATAAGGTTTTGTTATGTTGCCCAGTCTGGACTTGAATTCCTGGGCTCAAGTCATCCTCCCACCTCAGCCTCTCAAGTAGTTGGGATTATAGGCTTGTGCCACCATGCCCAGCAAGAGAAATATTTTTGTAAGAAATATTTATAGAAAAGGCCCGGCCCAGTGGCTCACGCTGGTAATCCCAGCACTTTCGGAGGCCGAGGTGGGCAGATCACGAGGTCAGGAGTTCGAGACCAGCCTGACCAACATGGTGACACCCTTTCTCTACTAAAAATACAAGAAATTAGCTAAGCGTGGTGGCGCGCCTGTAATCCCAGCTACTAAAGAGGCTAAGGCAAGAGAATCCCTTGAACCAGGGAGGTGGAGGTTGCATGAGCCGAGATCATGCCATTGCACTCCAGCCTGGGCAACATAGTGAGACTCCATCTCAAAAAAAAAAAAAAAAAAAGAATCCTTTGCACAGAAATATTTATAGAAAGAACTAAGTTTTTCATAATGCGTACAAGTAAGTTGGAAAGTTACTAAAACTGTAATGGACACTTAGATTCACAGCCATGACAATCAACCAACCAAGCTTTGCATGACTTAGAGGGAAATGGGGGAGCTTTGGATTCAGTCAAATCTTGCCTCTGCTACTTATTAGTTGTGAAAAATTGGACAAGTTATTTAAACTCTCTGAGTCTTGGTTTCCTCATCCAAAAATGGGGATAGTTATATCCGTCTTGAGGGACTACTATGAAGATTAGGTTGGAAAATGAATGCAAAGATCTCAGTAAAAGGGATGCTATTTCTATTCTGGAACTGAAATTCTTCTTTTATATTTATTGAGCAGTCAGATAATATTTTAAATGTATTGTCTGAGTTGACTAAAGAAAACCTTAGGTGAACTCTTGTGTAGAGGGACAAAGATTTTTACAAACTGACAACACCCACAAAGCCTACTCTGACATTATTATGTGGTTACAATGTGGTAAGAGGTACAAAGAAACTAAGATGACGTCTTTTTACACAAGTGGCTCATAAGTCCAGCTGGGGAGAAGACCGTGATAATAACAGCCTTTCTTTAGTTTGTCTTTAGAATTGTCACTTTCTAGTTTCCAATGTGGTATGATATGTTATCCTCCTGGCAGCCTGAGGAGAGTAGACAGGGCAGCTGTGATTCTCATTATCATCTCCATTCCATAGGTAAAGAGACTGCGACACCGAGGGCTTCTGCCTTGAGCAGTGCAACTAATACCCAAATCTTAAATTTTTCCCATCCTCCCTTTATCCACCCCAAAACATTCAGAGAACACAAAGCCATGTTGCTAATGGCCAGGTGCACACCTTGCATTTTGATGGATTGCGTCTCTTACACCCAGTAGCCTGGCATGCTTTGTTTCCAGGTGCAAAGTTCGACCTGTGCTGATTTCTAAAATGGTCCATAATGTTGTAGAGGGCTCTGGAATTTACTTATTGACATTCTTTTTAAAAAGAACTCTCTCTGCCTTGGCGTTTTCATTCCATTCCATGTCAAGTTTGTAAAAGCACATACCACTGGCTACAACTCATCTCCTTAGTGCTGACTTGAAAATAATTAAAGCACATGTAAAATCAGTGTATCTGTCTTCCAAGTATTTAAAAAAAAAGGGTGGGGGGAGGTGTTTTCTTGAAATTGAATTAGCTGCTGGAATCAAGAATGCAGTAATTATTTTAAGAAATTCACATAGACTTTTTTGAATCTGTTTAAATAGGCCTACGGCTGCTTACCCGCCTCAGACTAGAATGCTGTGGCTTTAATTAGGGAATATTTGGTAAGTTGCAGACCTGGTTAGCAACACCATCATCACCATCACCATCATCATCCTCTTCTTTTTCATTATTATTATCACATATAGCTCCTTTACATCATGACCGTTCTTCAAGGACACAAACGTTTTTCTTTAATAAGCACCAAACTTGTTTTTTCTCTTCCTCCCAACTACCTTTCCATTTTTGTTGCTCTGGGATTTGGCAACCCAGTTTAATTTATGATGAGAAGACACTCTGGAAAATTGAAATGAGATAACATGACTTGATTGGGGGAAGAAAATAACTTCATCTTAACTCTTGAAGTAGAAGACATGAGGTTCTCTAATTCCTTCCTTTCGTCCTTGAAAATAGAACATCAGCCACAGAGCGCACCTGTGCTGAGTTCGAAAATGAATCTGTGGCAGCCGTTGCCAGAGTAGCAATTAGACAATTAAAGCTAAATTTCGCCTGCAGAGGCAGACTGCAAAATACCAGCGGTTTGACCTTCCACACTTGGGGATGAGGTAAATAATCGACGGGCGGTGGAATGATGTCACAGAATTGGTATTAGCGGGTAAATCAGGCAGCAGTGTTGTTCTGACCTCCACAGCCTGGGGCACTTTGGCTGTGGTGCATAATTCAACTCCTATTTGTCTACTTTTCTTCAGTGATAGAGGCATGTTACACTTTCCCTTCCTCCTCCTAGAGCTGCAAATAACCAAGGAAGTCACCGAGCCTATTACTCTGTCGTTTGTTTTTTAGAGAGCTTACCATAGCTGGAAAGATCCCCTTGATTTGTTTAGTGATTTTTTTTGGCTTCTCCATGCTCCTCCACTCCCTCATCCCAAATGTAACCTCCACAAAAAGAGATGTTCTCATCTGACTTGGTCTCATTCTGTATGCCCAGCTCCCAGTATGTCCCCCTGGCATGTAGCAAGTGCTCAATAAACATTTGTTGCATAAATGTGTTAAAAATACTTTATACACACAAAGCAGAAATCACAAACCAACAGCCTAGAGGCCAAATTTGGCTTGCTAATTTCTTTTCTGTTTGTCTGTGTGGTTTCTTTTTTTTTTTTTTTGGCTTGCGTAGTATTTTTAAACATATCGAATTAGTGGCCAGCATTTAAATATAGTGAGCCCTCATACAAAAGACCACATTTCTGGCTACTCTTGTAATTCAGTCAGAAGATCTAGAACACTGGACCAGCCTTAGAAGAGGAAGAATAGCCTAGAATGGTGATTCTCAGAGTGTCCCTGGATCACCTGGGTACTTTTTAAAGATGCATTTTCTCTGTCCTTCCTCCTCTAGTGACTGAATTGGCCCTGACCATTTTTATTTTAACAAGCCCTTCCACACTAAAATTTTATTTTAACAACCAGTTCAGAATCACTGGAAGTGATTCTGATGCACCCTAAACCTTGAGAACCACTCATTGCCCTTAGTGGATAAAGAAGGCTGATTGGCTTTGGAAATAGAATGTCAGGCTTTCAATTCTGGTTTTGCCGCTTCCTAGCTCTGTGGGGTTAGACAAACTACTTAATCTCATTGTGACTCTGTGTGCTCATTTATAACCTGGGGATGATAATAGGACCTTCCTGCTAGGGTTATGAGGATTAAATGAGTTCATATGTGTAAAGTCCTTAGACCCTTAGAGTGATAACATAACAAAGGTTACTTGCTGTTAACGTCAGCTGAGGCTTAGCAAGCAGGTGCCTGCTTAAGATGGAACCTTTGCTGGATTGCTACTTTATTAGGACACCATCCAGCACGCTTTCCTTTTTCATGTGACCCGCCTTGTCCCTGTGGGCTTTCAGGTTGTCATGCCTGATGATGTGAGATGGCATGCCCAGTTGTCAGCAATGATTCCCGTACCCACCCATTGTAGAGTACTAACATATATTGTGTACCTACTGTGTACCAAGCACTACACGAGGCCCTTAGCATACTTTATTCATTTCTACTCCCCAACAGCTCAACAAGGTTAATATTGTTATTCTCACTTCACAGATGAAGAACTGAAGACTCAGAGGTTAAATAATTTGTTTAAACACACACAGCTGGTAAGTGGCAGAGCAAGCATCAAACCCAGGTATCAAACTCTGTTTTGTTTTCTTTTCATCCGTGTTTCCAAAATATGGAACACATGCCACAGTAGCTTCCAGATGATTTTATATGGCATCGAGATGGTTTTAGGTGGTGAAGAAGGTGGTTTTAGTTGGTATAAAAATTCTGCATTAAATTAAACAAAGTACACAGAAAAAAGTTAATATACTTTAAGTTCTCCCACAAACTTGAGGGGAAAGTCTGAGTTGGTGCTGACGAGTTTTTTTTCCTTTTACATAAATTCCAGTGCAATAATAATATTTAAGATTATGCATTTTAGTTACATTAATTGAAGGTGTCTTTTTAAGAGACTGTATAAACAAACTAGGAAAAGAAATTCTATATTTAAATTGGCACTTAGGAGCATCTAGAAAGGTTTTCCTTTATTTTGAAACATAATTGAATTAAATGCCAAATATTTTTATTTAATCATTTCTAATGGAACTTGTACTAAAATAGTTTGTCAACAGTAACCAGCACAGGATATGGCATAAAGTAAGTGGTCAGTAGAAGTTTTCCTGAACTAAAGTGATTCGTATACTCTCGAGCCTTTTCAAATGACATATCTTTTAGTTTGATCTTGATTTAGAATTACAAGATTTTTAACAACTCTCTATTACCTGTAATCTCCTTTAAAAAAAAAAAGAGAACCAAAGGCCCAAAGCCTTTGATAAACAGGGGTGTCTAGAAAAATTGAATAAGTTGTCAAAATTTAATTTTTACAAGTTATATTTATGGCAAGTAAAAATGGTTTTCATATATAATAATTTATTACATAAAACTTTCTATTCAAATAGTTTTCTTAATAAAACCAAAGCCAGTTAAAACTATGCTCAATAAATAATATTAAGGGTGGTCTGCAGATACGGCATATGTCATGAAGATGGGATGGCAATGCCAGATGTGTGGAAACTGCTGCTGTTGTCATAAGAAGGAAGGATAGCAATGGCTGGCATTCCACCCAGAGAGAGTCCTGTAGTCCTCTGCATAAACCTCAGAGGGAGCTGTCCTCAACAGCTTGCCATTAATGTGACAGCCAATTCCTGGTAAAAAGTCAAGTCCTGACAGAGGAAGGTTAGAGAAGCTGTGAGTCTATCAACTGAAGACAGTGAGCTAAATCAGCATTTTAGACATTGGAGCTCAGATCCTACTCTCCAGGGGCAGAAACCATGGCCTTTTGATTCAGTGACTCGCTGTAGAAAAGCAATACCCACAAGTAGATGTTTAAATTGACAAACGGATCCTGATGGGGAAGCAGTGCTGGGGAAAAGGGGCAGATGGTGTAGAGTATCAGTCTGTGGTCTCACTTCTTCTTATAACTTTACATCTGCTGCCCCAACTCTTTGAAAAAGAAAAGCGCATCCTCAGGAATTGTCTCCCAGAAAATGAGCCACTTGCCTTTTAGTTGAGGTCTTTGGGGTGGATCAAGGGAGGCCTGAATTGGCTTCCTGGGTCTCTCAATTACCAGCATTTTGACCTTGAGCAAGTCACTTAATCTCTTGTTATCTGTAAAGTGGGAAGGGTATATTAGATGTGAATTAGGCTGATGTAAGAAAGCAAAAGATGTTGCACAGAACCTGGTGTACAGTGGGTATGACTATTGTTGAAGATGGAGGTAAAGTTGGGGAAAGGAATGCAAACATTGTGTTCTTCCTACCTAAAACTCTGAAATCCTGCACGTTGTCTTGGGATCACCATTTGAATGCATATTAGTGGAGGTTGTTCAGAGAAACAAGACCAATGGGATATGTATACACACATAAATGTGTAGAGAAAGATATTTATTTTAAGGAATTGGCTCATGTGATTATGGAGGCTGGCAAGTCCGAAATCTGCAGAATTAGCTAGCAGGCTGGAGAACCAGGGAAGAGTTGTAGTTTGAGACAAAGTGGTCTGCTGGCAGAATTCCCTCTTCTTAGGAGGAGGTCAGTCTTTCTCTTTTTAAGGTCTTCAATGGATTGGATGAGGCCGATACACATTATGGAAAATAGTATGCTTTACTCAAAGTCCATCGATATAAATGTTAACTCATCTAAAAAAAATACCTTCACAGAGACATGTAGCATAATATATGACCAAATATCTGGGTACTGTGGTGTAGGCAAGTTGACATATAAAATTAACCATCACAGACTGTGTTGCTGTCACTGGGTGACCATTAAGGGAAGCACTGGGGGAACTCTACTGATTGCCTTCCATGTTAAGCAGAATTCTTTATATTGCGAGGGGCAGAACCCTAATACAAACTGGTTTAAGTTGGGGGGAAGGACAGAGGAGGCGCAAGAGGAGTTATGAGCAAAGTAGCTCAAACTGTCAGGGATTCTAGCTTCTAGACCCAGAATCCCATATGTTACCATGGGATAAAACCTCCTCTCTTATCTGCATTATCAGGCAAGTACTTTTTTGTGCTAGCTAGATTGCTGACAGCTGCTCTTGGCTTAAAATCTTCATAGATTCTTCTTCTTTGAACTTCCAATGGAAATCCTGAGCCTGAATCTCATTGGCCCAGTTGGGTCATGTGCTCACCCCTGAACTAATCAAGATGTGCAAGAAAATGAACGCACTGATTGGCTGAGACCAGGGTCACGGGACCTCCCTTGGCGCTGAGCTTCAGCCCCACCCAAGCCAAGTGGACTGACGCAGAGAAAGAGCCTTTTCCCTTGGAAAATAAGACAGCTATTTCCAGGAATAGGACAGGATGCTGGACAGGCTAAATCATCATGTGACTACTCCTGCCTCCTGTACATGTCCCTTTTCTCCTCCCTGCCTGTTCCATTCCCCTCCTTTTTCTCTTTTTTCCTCCTTTCTCCTCAGCAGCACATAAACCACTTTCTATCCCTTTAAAAACCTGGTTTCTTCTTTCCTCATCTGAAACTCCCAATTCGTCTAAGAAAGCAGATGCTTCAGAGGCAAGCTGCCTCTGAGAGCAGTTTCGAGCCTGATTCTGTACGTGTGACCATTGCCCAGGGACAATTTGGTCCTGGCTGATCAGTCAGTGCCTTGCGCTTATGTTCCCAGTGTGGGAGGAAGGAACTCAGAGTGACTTGATACTAACTGACGCTGGAAGGAAGAAGAGTGATGCTTCTTGTCTCCTTTCTTTGTCTATCTACTAGGCCAGAGGTCTAGAGTAGAAAGTTTAGAAGGGAAAATGGAGACTTATCTCTGAGTTGCAGCAAACAGAAAGAAATCTCATGCTAGAAAGATTAAAAAGTAGGGGGAAAAGCTTCCTGCAAACACTTTAGACATAATTGTATACGTGTGCGCGCACACACACACATTCACTTGGCCCTTGAACAACACAGGTTTGAACTGTGCAGGTTATAGGAAGATTTTCTTCTGCCTCCTCCATCCCTCAGACAAGAATAACCCATCCTCTTCCTCCTCCTCCTCAGACTACTTAACTGTGAAGACAAGGAGAATGAAGACCTTTAGGATGATCCACTTCCACTTAATGAATAGTAAATATATGTTCTCTCCGTTATGATTTTCTAATAACAATTTTTCTCTAGCTTTCTTTATTGTAATAATATAGTTTATAATACATATAACTATAAAATGTGTGGTAATCGACTGTTTCTGTTATCTATAAACTTTCCAGTCAACAATAGGCTATTGGTAGTTAAATTTTTGAGGAGTCAAAAGTTCTAGGCAGTTTTTTTACTGTCCAGGGGTCAGCACCCCTAACCCCTGCGATGTTCAAGGGTCAACTGTATATATTTTTTAAGGCGCTTTATTTAGATAAAATTCACTTATGCAATTTACACATTTAAAGTATACAGTTCTGTTTTTTAAGCATCTTCACAGGGTTGTAAATAGCATCACTACAAATCTAATTTTAGAATATTTTCATCACCAGAAAAAGAAACTTCATACCTATTAGCAGTCACTCTCTTCCTCTTCCAAGCTCTTGACAAGTACTAATTTACTTTCCATCTTCATAGATTTGTGTGTTATGGACATTTCATGTAAGTGGAATTATACAATCTGTAGTCTTTTATGATTTGCTTCTTGCACTTAGCACAATGTTTTCAAGATTCATCCATGTTGTAGTATTGTATTAGTCCATTTTCATGCTGCTGATAAAGACATACCCGAGACTAAGCAATTTACAAAAGAAAGAGGTTTAATTGGACTTACAGTTCCAAGTGGCTAGGGAAGCCTCACAATCATGGTGAGAGACAAGGAAGAACAAGTCACATCTTATGTGGACGGTGACAGGCAAAAAATGAGAGAGCTTGTGCAGGGAAACTCTGCCTTATAAAGCCATCAGATCTCGTGAGACATTTTCACTATCACAAGAAGAGTGCAGGAAATACCCGACCCCATAATTTAATCACTTCCCACTGGGTCCCTCCCACAATACATGGGAATTCAAGATGAAATTTGGGTAGGGACACAGCCAAACCATATCAAGTGTGTATCAATATGTCATTCATTTTTACTACCTAAGCCAAATAATCTTCCGTTGGATGGTTATGCCACAGCCAATAGACATTTGTATTGCTTCCACTGTTTTACTATTAGGAAGAAATGCCACTGTGACCATGAATGTACAAGTTTTTGTGTGTACATCTATTTTCACTTCTCTTGGGTATTTTTTTAGGAGTGGAATTGCTGGGTTGTATGGTAACTTTATGCTTAACTTTTGAGAAACTGCCCAACTGTTTTCCAAAGCAGCTACACCGTTTCACATTCCCATTATGTATGAATGAGGGTTCCATTTTCTCCATATCCCCATCAGTCCTAGTTATTATCTTTTTAATTATAGCCATTCTAGTGTATGGAAAGTGGTCTCTCTTGTGGTTTCCATTGGCATTCCCCTAGTGGCTATAATGATATTGAACATTTATTAATGTGTTTATTGGCCTTTTGTATATCTTCTTTGGAGAAATGTCTTTTGCCAATTTTAAAAAAATAGCATTGCTTGTCTTTTTATTATTGAGTTTTACATGTTCTCCGTATATTCTGGATACAAACATTTTTGACATAGGTACTTGGAATTTTATTAGGCCTTGACAGCTTCTGGGTTAATGAGAATATCCTTATTAAAGTCTGAGGGAAGACCAAAGGATAGGCTAAGCTACAAATTGACCATATGGACAGCAACTTGGTTGTGCCATTTAAAGATTTCTCTGAACTTGATTCTTTATTTTTCTGCAACTTTTAATTTTGAAAAAGTGTCAAAATTACTTAAATGAAACAACAGCACAAGAATACCCTTATACCCTTCCCCTTCATTCACTGATCATTAACATTTTGCTATATTTGCTTTCTTGTTCTCTCTCTGTCCGTGTGTGTATACTCTTTTTCAGAGCTCAATCATTTATAAGTAATTTGCAGACATTTTGATTCATTAGCCTGAAGAATTTTAGGACGTATAAGCTATGAACCAGGATATTCTCCTATGTAACAACAATACCATTTTCACACCCAAGAAATATTACATTAATTCAATAATATCTAATATAGAGTCTATATTCAAATCTCCCCAGTAGTCCTCCAAATGTCCTTTCATGCCTTAAAAAAAAAACCTCAGGAGTCAATCAAGGTTTACATATTACGTTTAGTAGTCACGTTCTAATCTCTTATAAAGTAGAAAAATTTTCACTGTTTTTTTGTCTTTTGTGACATTGACACTTTTTAAAGAGTCCCGGCTAGTTACCTTATAGAATGATTTGCATTCTGGATTTGTCTGTTTCCTTATGACTCGAGTCAGGATAAACATTTTAAGGCAAGAATATTGCATGGGTGATGCTGTGTACTTCCCTTACATTGTCACTGGAAGTACATAATGTCTATTTGTCCTCTAATTGGTAATGCTTAGTTTGATCACTTGATTAAGGGGATGTCTGCCAGATCTCTCCATTGCAGAGGTAACTTTTGTCAACTATAGTTAACAAGTAATCTGTGTGAAAAAATATCTTGTTCTCTAAAAACTTTCCACCCAATTTTTGTAGGATCCGTTGGTAATTCTTGCTTAAATAAATTATTACATCGGGACTTGCAAAATGGTAATTTTCCAAAAATAATGAATACAAATTCATTCTATATTTCTTAACTGATATTTTTATGTTGAAAGGAGGGTCACCATTTATTTTCTCATATTTTTTGCCTCCTTATTTTTTTTGCCTTTTTCTTCTTTTTTCTAATTATTATGCCTGTGGACTCAATAGTTATTTTAGTCACTGTTGTTTCCTAATTTAAAAAAAAGGCAAGTTATTCACTCAACGGGCCTTTTCTGAGTACCTTCTATGCACTAGGCATTTTGGTTTAAAAAATTAAATTACATTATCTTTAAGGTTTCTTTCAGGCCTAAGTTATTTTGTGATGCTATAACCAGTAATTCACATCATTGTATCTACCTTTTTCCATTTCATCTCTTTCTTCATATTGTGTGTTTAATTCCATTCAGAATTTTCTCTTAGCATTTTGTCAAATATTTTCATAGAGTTGTATGTGTTTTTTATTCAGGGATGCAAAAACAAGGAAAGAATTTTAGAATAATCTATATGTCTTAGTGTTCAAGGCCTACAGGAAGTCTAACTTTGTGAAGACCTCATGAAGTTTCCAATGTTATGCAAACTGGTGGTAGCTTACCTAATAGCAGCCAAGTCTCCTTCATAAAGTAAATTGCTTCTTAAGATCACAGGCATTATGTTAGATACTCTTTTAACTTGCATTATCTAGATAGTTGGCCACTCACCTGCCTCCCAAAATAAAAATAACACAATACTACAGGTGATTCTGTCCACCATTCTATGTGTAAGGTTTGTCTCACATTGGATGTGAGACAAAAGATGTGCATCTAGTCTTATGGAACCCACTTGCTTCTCAAAGTGATTTCATGTGTTTCAGATTCTGTCTGTCCTATGTAAGTAACAATAATGTAAAATTACACTCTGCATATGTACTCCTATATACATTTTATATTTTAGTCTATGTAATACTGTTATAATAATATATCCCTGTATGGAATCATCAATTTTATTGTACCTTATTAGAGATTCAAGAGATGGTGTAAGTTAATTTTAAGTCTACATTATTTTTGCTTTATATTCTGACTTCAGAACGTAATCCTTGACTAAGATATCTCTATTATGCTACACTTGCAAATCCATATCTATATAGTTCTGACATACATCTCTCTTTCTTTCAAACTGTTCCTTTCTTGTATGCTGATAAAAACCCATAAGCTTTGTTAATTAATCCCACTAGAGTCCTAGTCTATCAGTTACATCTGTGCCCTTCTGCTTCCCTCTCATCTCCACTCTTCCCCAGGAACTGGCAGACAGAATGAGAGTTATTAACCCTCCGATAGCCTAAGTGCCAATTTTCCTGCTGTCTTGAAAATAGCTCCTCGCCTGCCATAAATAGTAGTGCACACCTGGTAAATACAGTCATGTTCATTTTATTCCTTTTCTGAACTGATATGCTGTCCTTGGAAAGGCTAGATTTAGAGCTTATATCATTTTGGATTCTTTGATTGCAAGCTACAAAACTGATTCTGCTAACTTCAGTAAAGAGGAAAGATATAGAGTGCCTCACAGTTTCAAAGACAAAGCAGAAAAAGCAGACTTCAGAAGAACAGGGCCTAAGGATCAATGAAGTAGGAACTAATATTTGTTGGTGCAACTTCTTCCATCTGTGCCTCTGCCTGAAATTCTTAATCACACAAGAAAGAACTAAATGGGCTTCACTGGGACCATGTGCCTGGTTGCAAGGAAGAATGGAAGTCGACTGACATTCGCACCAAAACTGGGGAAGGAGCATGTTCCCAAGGGAAACTTTGGCTGCTCTTTCCAGAGAGGGAAAGGAGGTTGGACAGGCATAAGTAGTATTGCTCTTCACTTAGCACCACCTTGCATCTTTGTAAATTATTGTGTGTGATGCTCAATAATTTGGATAGCAAGGCATTCTGCCATTTTCCCTCTACAGCCACCCATCTTACAACAAGCCTCGTCTGGTAAACCATTTACCTACCCCCTTCCATTCACCCTCCTGCACCCTGATTCGTCCCTTAGAAGAAACCCTGGTAGTCAATTATAGCTCTATAGGCCAGAAAAAAAAAAGCGTAAGGTAAGAGAAACACAAAGAACAAAGGAAAGGAAAATGAATGAGAACGGGTTAAAATGATTAATTTTCCTCTGGAAACTTTCACTTGTCAAATATTCAATCCTGAAGACCCACACCTTTCTCATTAGAAATTCACCAGCTTGGTCACTGCTGCCTAAAGCTGTGGCTACATAAATGTCAGCTCTCTCACTGTCAAGTTGGTGGAATTTGCTGATGACACAAATCTGTGTTGGTTTGGGAGCAGGCAGGAATCTGAAAAGCTCCAGATGCATCACAGCAAACTGTGTGAGTCACTCAGACGGGTCAATGGAGAGTATGCTTGTTGGTGGCAGTGGGTAGGGAAAGAGGAATTAGTATATTTAGCACCAGAAGGAAAGAAGTCAAACTTGAGGGCAGCAGTGTTATTAAATGGCCTTCTACGAAATCATCTCAAGTTTTTTCTTGGATCTGTGTACTAAATTTGACACTTCCTATGTCAGAAAGAAAGAGAGAGAAAAAAGGAAAAAATAGAGCTGTGCATCTGTGAGCAAGGCTCTGAGTGAAAGTCCCACGCCCAGAAACTATTTTTATTGATAGAAATGTTGATAATAATAATGGTTAACCATTTATTGATTACTTGCTAGGTACTGGGCACTGTTATACAGCATATTACATATATCATTACTCTGCTCAGTAATTACATGAGGAGCAAGCTAATTGTCCAAAGTGCCACAGCTAGTTAAGTGGTAAGGAAAATGTAATAATAAAGACCTTAACACTTCTGCCACATCAGTAGCAGGTGCCTGATTTCTTAATGCCTCCTACTACATTAGTGGGATTCATTCTATTGGAACCTGGGAAGCCTGTGATGAAGACCCCCATATCAAAGCCCTACACCTAAGATTTAAGTATCTTTTAATATTTTCATTTAACAAGTGTTCAGTTTGTTCACATTGAACAAACAGCTCATTTAAAGTGAGACATTCCTCCATGCTGGAGAGATACTCTAATAGCCAGAGGGCGTCCCATTAGAAAAACCAGCATTTTTTTGAGGCAGGGTCTTGCTTTGTTGCCCAGGCTGGAGTGCAGTGGCACAGTCACGAATCACTGCAGCCTCAACCTGTCATGCTCAAGCAATTCTCCCGACTCAGCTCCCTAAGTAGCTAGGACAACAGGTGTGCACTACCATACCTGGCTAAGTTTTATTTTATTTTATTTTATTTTGTAGAGACGGGGGTCTTACTGTATTGTTCAGACTGGTCTCAAGCCCCTAGACCCAAGCAATCCTCCCACCTTGGCCTCCCAAAGTGCTGAGATTAGAGGTGTGAGCCACCACACCTACACAAAACCAACTTTTTAATTCCAACTTTTATACCCACTGGCCAGAAGCTTTAAGATGTTTTTCCTACTTGGGGGCTTCTTTGAGCCTCTCACACCCTTATTTAACCTTTTATAGGATGTGCATGGAATACTATGCAGCCATAAAAAGGAATGAGATCATGTCCTTTGCAGAAACATGGGTAGAGTTGGAAGCCATTATTCTCACCAATCTAACACCTGAACAGAAAAACAAACACCTCCTGTTCTCACTTATAAGTAGGAGCTGAATGATGAGAATACATGGACATATTGGAGGGAACAACACACACTGGGGCCAGTTGGGGAGGTGCTGGGGAAGGTAGAGTATCAGGATAATAGCTAATGGATGCTGGGCTTAATACCTAGGTGATTGGATAATCTGTGCAGCAAACCACCATGGCACATGTTTACCTATGTAACAAACCTTGACATTTTGCACATATACCCCTGGACTTAAAAGGTCAAGAAAAAAAATTGTAGGGTGTGACAGATTATCTGTGTTGGTTCTCCCCTCCCCATTTATAACTGTAACTTGAGTTGGGTTTTATGTATTCTTTTAAGAGCAGGGCTAGGAAAAATAGGAGGTTATAATAAGAGGAGGAGGGATTTGGCATTTCATAGCAAGCATGCACTATTAAGCAACTAGGAAAACAAAACTGACAATTTTGGAGCACCTGCTAGATTCCAGAACATATTACCGTATTTAATTCTCACCAAAACCCATGAGTTCTATGTGAATGCCCTATTTTATTTTACCACCCAATAAAGTAAGTATGGAAAGTTCTAGTGGTTTGCCCAAAGATACGTAGCTTACAGATGCTAAAGCCAGAATTTAAAACAGGTCTTACTGACTCCAAAATCCTTTCTGCTTTTGTTTTATCTTTCTGTCATCCTGTGGGTGTCACCTTTAAAATACATTCAGAATGTGACCACTTTAAGTTAGCCCTTCTGTTACCCACCTGATCTGAGTCACCATCGTTTCTTGTCTGAATTATTCCCACAACCCCATAACTGCTCTCTCAGCTTGCCTGTCTACAGTCTCATGTGAGCATGGTAGCCAGAGTGATGCTCCCAACTGTAATTCAGAATACAGTCACACAGAGGCTCCCAGTTTTCTCAGATTTAAAGCTGAAGTTCCTTACTTTGTCCTGCAAGGCCCTAGTAGGGCCTGTGTGATTCAGAACCCCAATGGATTCACAACCTCAGCAACATTGTCTCCTACTGCCCACTGCCTCACTCACTCTGCCGTAGACGCCTGGCCTCCTTGCTGTTCCTCAAGCATGGTAGCTGAGTTCCCGCCTCAGGACTTTGTTCTTGCAGCTCCCTCTCCCTGGAATGCCCTTCTCCCAGACACCCATGTCACATATTTGCTTGTGTCCTTCAAGCCATTCCTCTCATGTCACTTTGAGAGTAGCCCTGCTTTTAAGTAAACACATAAAACCCAACTCAGTGAGGTTGGTTGTGTCCAAACTATTTAAACTTGTAGCTATACAATAAATAGGCCTAGGCTAAGTGTGATACAGTAGGCAGAAAGTTAAATGGTTTCCGTGACCTTCATTCCTGGTGTTAGTCCCATGATTGTGTTATGTTATGTGGCAAAAAGCACAAGGGAGATCTTCCAGATTTGGCCTGATCCAATCATGAAAGCAAAGAGTAACCAGCAAAGAGATTTCTCTGTTTGGCAGGACATGGGGAAGTCAGAAAGTGACAAAGCACAAGAAGAAGTTGACATGCTGTTGCTGGCTTTGTAAATGGAGGGGCCACACACAGCAACCTGAGAGTGGCCTGTAGGGGCTGAGAGTGACCCCTGACTGACAATCAGCAAGAAAATGGGGACTTACTCCTGCAACTCCAAAGAAGTCATTTCTGCCAACAGCCTCAAAACTTGGAAGCAGACTCTTCCCCAGAGCCTCTAGATAAGAAGCCAGTCTGCCAGTGCTTGGTTTGTCCTGTGAGATGCTAAGCAGAGAGTCCAGCCAAGCCCCTTGGACTTCTGACCCACAGAACTTTGAGGCAATAAATGGGTATTGCCTTAAGCAACTAAATTTGTGATAATTTGTTATACAGCAATTAAAATCTAATAGAGACAGCAATTGTAATTCATCTGTCATGGCAGATTTGATCATTCTGGAGTGCCTACCCATAGAGCTGTGTTGAGAAGGATTCTGACTGCATGCAGGCTCTGTGATGGTTCAGCCATGTCTGGAGCAACTTTGTGTTTGCCACAACATATGCATGTTATTGTTAGTCTGGGCTGTTTCTACTGAGCTGGGATTGTGAGGTTAGGTGGAGTTAGATTAAGTTGTTAGGCTGGGGTCAGAAACGGACCATAGGATCATCAAAGAAAACCAGTCAGTAATATAAGCATAAATCAGGGCATGAAATTTTGCTTGTTTTGATCACTGCTTTATCATCAATGTCTAGAACAGTTCCTGGCATATAGTAGGTACAATAGAAGTTCTTGCTTTGAAGACCTAGATAACAAGGGATTGGAGTTAGAAGATGACCTAGTAGCTAATTGAGTGTGCTTTTGTACTACAGGACCCTGAGGTCAAATTCCAGTTCAACTACGTAACAGTTTCCTCATCTCAGATAGAGACAAGAATGGTTTCTTTGCAGTGTGGTTGTGAGAATTAATTAAGGTGCCATGCATGAGATGCCAAGCCCAGTGTCTGGCATGTGGTCAGCAATTCACCCAGTGTTAGCTGTTTTAAGGTGGTTATATCAGTCAAGGTTCTTAGCTGCAAGCAACAGTACAGTCACGAAGTCAGACTGATTTAATCAGTAAGATAATTATTCAAAGGATATCGTGAAGCTCACTGAATCTCCAGGAAGGCTGGGGAACCAGGCTCTGAGTGAAGACTAATATAAAAAAATCACTCTACTGAGTCAGACAGCCAGAATCATGCCCAAGAATGGGTCCACATGGACGCAGCTCCACTTTGCAATGGTGGAGGCTTCAGCTCACATACCTTGGTGTGCTGACCCGGACTCCGCCCTTTTGATCCTGGGAGCCCATGTGATGGTCAGTTAAAAGACCGACAGCATCACCCCCATCCCTGATCTCTTGTACTATTAGACCCAGATTCTAGACTCTGCAGATTCATGTGATTGTTCCTGCCAGTGCCCTAGCTACCAGGAGAGTTGGTAAGTGAGGTTTTGAGTTTTCACTTTCTCTGGTGTGAAACAGGCTCTGTTTTCCCCTTATAAAGCAGAATTCTTTAAACAAAAGGAGTTCAGATGCCAGACAGCACCCAACTCCTCCATGCCAAAAGAAAATCACCTACATTCATCAGTAGGTTGCTAATCCAGGGTCAGAAATACTCCCTTTTTAGAGGGCAGAGGAAGTTCTAGGGTTCAGTCTCAGGACTATTCTAGATAGGAGGGTCTTAAATACTCCGATATATGGGAGAGTGTCTTGTCTTCTATCTGATCCTGCTTTCAACTTGACTCCTTCTGATTGATCCTGCACAGGGTTCATGCATAATTAAAAGGTCACTTTAGCTTCAGAATGCAGTTAGTCCAGGGAGGTACCTGTAGGCTTGAGCTTTCTTTGAATCTGATAAGAGAACTCTTTGGCCTCATGCTCGTAGTAGGATCTGCAGAGGCCTGTGAAGTGTCCAATGATGAGTCATTCCATGGTTATACAGTCAAGCCCTGACTGTTGTTCTTTATCATGATTTTTATGCTTGAGAATACCTTCTAAAAATATCACATGATAATAGGTAACATATACGCCTGTAATCCCGACACTTTGAGAGGCCAAGGAGGGTAGATCGCTTGAGCCCAGGAGTTTGAGACCAGCCTGGGCAACATGGTGAAACCCCATTTTTACAAAAAATACAAAAATTAGCTGGGCATGGTGGCACACACTTGCAATCCCAGAGACTTGGGAGGCGGAGGTTGCAGTGAGCCAAAATTGCAGCACTGCCCTCCACCCTGGGCACCAGAGTGAGACTCTGTCTCAATAAAAAAAGAAAAGAAAAGAAAGAAAAGAAAATGATAATAGGTAACATTTATCTAATGCTTATTGTTTAGGGAAAAACTCTCTTAAACCAAGTTTTCCTCTACTCTCATACCACCACCACAAAAATCATCAACCCAGAAGACTTCTGTGACCAAATATGGGGCTGGTTTTCCCTAGACACCAAGCAGCAGACACCAGCTAGGTGTCCTTCCAGTTAATTCTGACACTGTCCACCTAGAGATAGTGTTGAGTCCCACAGGTTGGGGCTCAGTCCCCAAGACTGCCCCTCACTCCTAGACACCAGTTGCAAGCCTGGGCCTCTGGAACCTCTGACTGCCGGGCTTCAAGTTGGGGTTCTCACGACCCCCTCTTCGGGTTCATTTAATTTGCTGGAGCAGCTCACAGAACTTCAGGAAACAGTTACGTTTACCAGTTTATTATAAAGGATAAAACAAAGAATACAGATGGAGAGATGTATGGGGCGAGGCAAGGGGGAGGGGGTGTGGAGTTTCCATGCCCTCTCTGGGCACGCCACCCTTCAGGAACCTCCATGTGTTCAGCTATCCAGAAGCTCTCCAAACCCTGTCTTCTTGGGTTTTGATAGAGGCTTCATTACATAGGCATGATTGACAAGTGTGTAGAGATGTAATTGGTCAAAAAGCACGTGATCTAAACCCAGCAAGGCCTGTTTGCTCAGACTTGTCTTGGCCACCTCTCTGTGTAGCATTCCTTCTTCTAGGGTATGGGGCAGGATGCTCTCTGGATTGTGAGTCTTTTCACTCACAATCAGAGTCCGGCCTTGGATAGGTGAAAGGAGGACAAGAAAAGGCGAGAGAGAGAGATTCTGGTTCCTGAGGCCTGCTTCTGAGGCTTAAAGTGCTCCAACATTAAAACAAAAGACCAACAAGAGTCATGGGAGCTATAAGCTAGAAGCCATGGATGAAAACCAATATATATACATTGGTTTTATATAATATGTATAATATATATTATCAACTTATATTAAATATGTAATATATGTATTTATACAATATAAATATATTTGGTTTTATATATATTATCTATATTATTATATAAATAGATATTTATATATAAATATATATAGTATATATTATATATAATATATAAAATATATAATATATAATAAAATATATAATATATATTATAAAAAATATATAATTATAATATAATAATATATATTATATTATATTATATTATATATATTATATATTATATATTATATATAAATATATAATAAAATATATAATATATTATATATTATATACAAATATATAATATATTATATATTATATACAAATATATAATATATTATATATTATATACAAATATATAATATATTATATATTATATACAAATATATAATATATTATATATAAAATATATATAATATATATTTTATATATTTTAAAATATATATTTTAAAATTTATATATAATATATATTTTATATATTTTAAAATTTATATATTATATATTTTATATATAATATATTTTATATATAATATATAATATATATTATATATTATATATAATATATACTTATTTTAAATATATTGTATGTATTTATAAAATATATTTTTTACATATTATATAAAATCATAATCACATACTTATTTTGTGGTCACAAGCTGAAAGTTATGTTTTAGCCCATCTCATTTAATCCTTAACTCTGTGAGGCTTGGTAAAATTTTCCCATTTTATAAATCAGGAAACTGAGGTTTAGGGAACAGGTCAACCAGGTTGTAGATGGTAGAACTTGAACTCAAACCAAAGCCTGTCTGATACCAAAGCTTGTGGTCTTAACCACAAATTTATATAAAACTGATAGACTGTGAGAAGTTAAATCATTAAGCGTGATGAAATGTCAGTGTTGGATACAAGTTCAGCATAAAAACTATAAAACATCCACAGAGATCCTTTTAGATTTGGGATGGGAATCCTGCAGTATTTGGATCTCCAGGTCCTCAAGGTTTTGCCTACAGATGAAGTTTCTTTAAAATAGTAGTAGCAGTGTGAGAGAACATGTAATTTTTTTTCTGTAATCAAGATAATGAACTGAGATGCCGATATTTATTTCCATTAGCACAGTGATTACATATAATTAAAACTAAAGCATCATCAGAAAAGGTCAGATAACAAAAACTATAAGAAAGAAAAGATGAATTATCTTTTCACAGCAGAGACTTGGTACAGGCCCACTAAGTAGAAATGCCTGTATCTGTATTTCTTCTGATGCCAATCCTTAATATTTTGTTCTACTGTTTCCTTTTCCATTGCACTTCCTTTGTCACATACTGTCTACTTTTTTATTATTTACTGTCATCCCCTCCTTTTAAAATGTGAGCTTTCTCAGGGCAGAGGCCTTTGACTCATTGTACAATAGATCTCAAATGCCAAGAAAATCGTGCTGCACGGTAGGTACTCAATGAATATGTGTGAATTACTTGATGAATGTAATAAACAGTAGAAGTAGAATAAGGTGAGGGGAAATTCTCTATTCAATGGCATATATTTGCATGATTGTTTCTGTTATCTATTGTTGTGAAGCAAACCTCCTCAAAATGTAATAGCTTAGAACAACAACTGACCCATTGCTTACTCTCAGAAATTGGGGCAAGGCTCAGCTCCATGTGCTGTTGGTTGGGGCAGCTCCTCTGGTTCTGGAGAATCCAAGGTGGCTGGGTACTTTGACTGGGTTCCTGGTGCTGACTGGTGGCTGAGGTACTTTGGTTTTTCTCCACGTGGCCTCTCATCCTGTGAGGGCCTTTATCTCCATGTGGACTATCTCTCCAGCCAGCTAGGCTGGGCTTTTTTACATGGTATATGGGTTCCCAGGGTGCAAGTAGAAGCTCCAAACCCTCTTAAGACCTCAACTCCCACATCCCAGAATGTCACTTTCAACACATTCTGTGGGTCAAAGCCAGTCCCAGAGCCAACCCGGATCTGAGGGCAGGGGAGATGGACTCTGCCTCTTAGTGGAAGGTTCAGCAACGTCACATTGCAGAAAGTGCCCCAGTGCAAGGGAAGAGGCAGAGGGGACTGTTGCTTTTCTTTTTCAGTTTACTTTTTTATTTTGGTAAAATGTATGTAAAAAAAATTTACCATTGTACCATTTTTTGTTTGTTCATTTGTTTTGAGATAGGGTCTTGCTTTGTCGCCCAGACTGAAGTGCAGTGGCATGTTCACAGCTCACTGCAGCCTCGACCTCCCAGGCTCAGGTGATCTTCCAACCTCAGCCTCCCAAGTAGCTGGGACAACAGGCATGCACCACCATGCCCAGCTAATTTTAAAAATTATTTGTAGAGATGTAGTCTCCCTATGTTGACCAGGCTGGTCTCAAACTCCTGGCCTCAAGGGATCCTCTCCCCTAAGTCGCTGATATGGTTTGGCTGTGTCCCCAACCCAAAATCTCATCTTGAGTTGAATTAATCCCCATGCATCAAGGGCAGAACCAGGTGGAGATAACTGAATCATGGAGGTGGTTTCCCTCATGCTGTTCTTGTGATAGTGAGTGAGTTCTTACGAGATCTGATGGTTTTGTAAGGGGCTTCCCTCTTCGATGGGCACTCATTCTCTCTCCTGCTGCTAAGTTTTCTGAAGCCTCTTCATTCATGTGGAACTGTGAGTTAATTAAACCTCTTTTCTTTATAAATTACCCAGTCTTGGGTATTTCTTCATAGCAGTGTGAGAACAGACTAGTACAGCCTCCCAAACTGGTGGGATTACAGGTGTGAGCCACCACACCCAGCCTAACAATTTTTAAGTGTACAGTTTGGTGGCATTAAGTGTATTTACATCATTGTACAACCATCACCACCCATCTCCAGACCTCGTTTCTTCTTCTGAAATTGAAACTCGATCCTTATTGAACAAGATCTCCCCATTCTCTTCTCCCATACACCTAGTCCCTGGCAACCATCATTCTACTTTCTGTCTCTATGAATTTGACTGCTATCAGTATAACCTATCTAGGCACCTTATCAAAGTGGAATCATGCAGTGTTGGTCTTTTTGTGACAGGATTATTTCACTTAGCATGTTTCCAAGTTTTATCCATGTTGTGGCATATGTTAGAATTTTCTTCCTTTTTAAGACTGAGTAATATTCCATTGTATGTATATATAGATTACATTTTGTGTATCCATTCATCTGCCTGTGTACTCTTAGACAACTTTGTCCTTTGGCTATTATGAATAATGCTGCTATGATTGTGGGTATTCAAATAGCTCTTCATGTTCCTGCTTTCAATTCGATTGAGTATACCCAGAAGTGGAATTGCTGGATTACATGGTAATTCTATGTTTAATATTTTAAGGAACTGCCATACTGTTTTCCACAGCAGCTGCACCATTTTATAGAGAGGGAGCTCTTTTTAACAATCCATAATACTACAATATAGCCTGTGTTTACCACTTTTATGGGATTTTTTTTTCTTCCGAAACGTATTCTAATGCACATTTTCTTTCTTTCCTTTCTTTTGAAAGGTTTCTTCCTTTCTGTTTCCATGTGCGTTTATTGTTCTGGAGAATTTAATATGTGTCAGGTTTTTCATCATTGCTAGGGAAACTCCTCCCTATAGTGCAGAGAAAGTCAGTTCCAAATTCAGCTAAATGGCAAGGGTCAGTAACCCGAGGTCTCTGCTCTGTGCCTCACTTCAAATCTGCTGCTCACACAGATTTCTAGGCTAGGGTGGCATCATTTTCCCTGAAAAGCTTTGGAGCATTGCCTCAGAAGACGGCTCTGAAATACCTTCAACTTCTCAGCATTTTGCCAGCCCTCTATGACTAATCTGAAAATGAATCTTTTGAGAGAAAGGAGGAGGAAAAAAGCAAAAAGCCACCCTCCCAAGACAAACAATGAGAAATTGCTAAAAATAATAGATGCTTTATTGTTTCTCTTTCTAAAGGCCATATTTTTGGCTGGCTTTAGCTATTATTTATTCCCATGGGGCACATTTCATTTTCTCTGAAAGATTGTATAGTAAGGGGAAACAGCTTATAATTTGGGCTACAAATTGTGTGTGACATTTCCGTATCTTATTTGGTGCTTTTCTCTATTGTTATCTAAGAAGAGCATTTTCTTTCACAGGCATTGTTTGAAGCAGGTAATACCCCTCCCAAACAAGCATGCCCCTCCTGCTATAAAGAGATATAATATGGCTCATTTCTGTGTTTTTTTTAAAGAATGGATTACTGGCCTTACCTCTCACATTTACAGTACTGTTTTGTACCCCACAGCATAACAGGAATAGTTATATTCTTCATGTCCCTATAGCCTCCAATATTGAGAGGAGATCTATAAAGGTGAGTATATTGGGATTTCTCCAGGCCTTTTTGAACTGAGAACATATGTCCATTTTCCTTTGAATCTTTTATTCAAACTCTACTTTTAAAAATATTTATTTAGGTTGGGTGCAGTGGCTCAGGCCTATAATCCCAGCACTTTGGGAGGCCAAGGTAGATGGATCACGAGGTCAGGAGTTTGAGACCAGTCAGGCCAATATGGTGAAACCCCATTTCTACTAAAAAATACAAAAATTAGCCAGGCATGGTGGCACACACCTTAGTCCCAGCTACTCAGAAGGCTGAAACAGGAGAATCGCTTGAATCAGGGAGGTGGAGTTTGCAGTGAGCTGAGATCACACCACTGTATTCCAGCCTGGGTGACAGAGTGAGACTCCATCTCAAAAATATATGTATATATTTATTTAATATATAAACATAAGAAACTCATTACTTGTTAACATACATGTTTTCCAAAACAAACAAAAAAATAGTGTGAACAATGACATTGTTTCTTTCTTTCTTTTCTTTCTTTCTTTCTTTCTTTCTTTTTTCTTTCTTTTTTATTTTCTTTCTTTCCTTCCTTTTTTTTTTGGAGATGGAGTCTCACTGTGTCGCCCAGGCTAGAGTGCAATGGAGCAGTCTCAGCTCACTGCAACCTCTGCCTCCCGAGTAGCTGGGATTACAGGCACGCACCACCATGCCCAGCTAATTTTTGTATTTTTCTGGAGATGGGGTTTCACCATGTTGGCCAGGCTGGTCTCAAACTCCTGACCTCAAGTGATCCAACCACCTCGGCCTCCCAAAGTGCTGGGATTACAGACTGTTTCAAATATTGATGTCTAGCTTAATAAAAGACAGGCTAATCATATCTGCTTCTGCATTAAATTTGTTCTGATATCGCAAGTTTTAGCCTCTATAAAACTCCACTGAACATTTATTAGAGAATGAGTGAAAATGGGCCAGGCATGGTGGCTCACGCCTGTAATCCCAGCACTTTGGGAGGCTGAGGTGGGCCTATCAGGAGGTCAAGAGATTGAGACCATCCTGGCCAACATGGTGAAACCCTGTCTCTACTAAAAATACAAAAATTAGCTGGGAGTGGTGGCGTGCGCCTGTAGTCCCAGCTACTTGGGAGGCTGAGGCAGGAGCATCGCTTGAACCCGGGAGGTGGAGGTTGTGTAAGCTCAGATTGCGCCACTGTACTCCAGCCTAGGCAACAAGAGTGAACTTGGTCTCAAAAAAGAAAAAAAAAAAAAAAAGAATGAGTGAAAATGACAAATACCATCTTGGTTTTATCATAAAAATATTTTTTACTTCATGCACCCCCTGGAGGGATTTTGGGGGTTTTGGGGGGATTTTGGAGGGTTTTGGAAAAAAACAAAGTATGGCACTCTCCAGACCATACTTTGAGGGCCACTGTCTACTCTGTCCTGCTTTTCTAGTAAGAAGTTTATGATCTAGTTAGAGCAGAGAAGGGAAGGGGTATGAGGAGCTATTTTTAAGCCACCAAGTGAAATACAGAAATGGCTGGTACGGTCAAGTTTCACCTACTGTTTTTAATTTAGTTTACCTAATTGGCCCAAGGGAGAAATATTTTTTTTTTTTTTTTTTTTTTTTTTTTTTTTTTTTTTCTTTTTTCTTTTTTATTGATCATTCTTGGGTGTTTCTCGCAGAGGGGGATTTGGCAGGGTCACAGGACAATAGTGGAGGGAAGGTCAGCAGATAAACAAGTGAACAAAGTTCTCTGGTTTTCCTAGGCAGAGGACCCTGCGGCCTTCCGCAGTGTTTGTGTCCCTGGGTACTTGAGATTAAGGAGTGGTGATGACTCTTAACGAACATGCTGCCTTCAAGCATCTGTTTAACAAAGCACATCTTGCACCGCCCTTAATCCATTCAACCCTGAGTGGATACAGCACATGTTTCAGAGAGCACAGGGTTGGGGGTAAGGTCACAGATCAACAGGATCCCAAGGCAGAAGAATTTTTCTTAGTACAGAACAAAATGAAAAGTCTCCCATGTCTACCTCTTTCTACACAGACACAGCAACCATCCGATTTCTCAATCTTTTCCCCACCTTTCCCCCCTTTCTATTCCACAAAACCGCCATTGTCTTCATGGCCCGTTCTCAATGAGCTGTTGAGTACACCTCCCAGATGGGGTGGTGGCCGGGCAGAGGAGCTCCTCACTTCCCAGTAGGGGCGGCCGGGCAGAAGCGCTCCTCACCTCCCGGACGGGGCGGCTGGCCGGGCGGGGGGCTGACCCCCCCCACCTCCCTCCCGGACAGGGCGGCTGGCCGGGCAGAGGGGCTCCTCACTTCCCAGTAGGGGCGGCCGGGCAGAGGTGCCCCTCACTTCCCCGACGGGGCGGCTGGCCCGGCGGGGGGCTGACCCCCCCACCTCCCTCCCGGAGGCGGCGGCTGGCCGGGCAGAGGGGCTCCTCACTTCCCTGTAGGGGCGGCCGGGCAGAGGCGCCCCTCACCTCCCGGACAGGGCGGCTGGCCGGGCGGGGGGCTGATCCCCCCACCTCCCTCCCGGACGGGGCGGCTGGCCGGGCGGGGGGCTGACCCCCCCACCTCCCTCCCGGACGGGGCGGCTGGCCGGGCGGGGGGCTGACCCCCCACCTCCCTCCCGGACGGGGCGGCTGGCCGGGCGGGGGGCTGACCCCCCACCTCCCTCCCGGACGGGGCGGCTGGCCGGGCGGGGGGCTGACCCCCCCACCTCCCTCCCGGACGGGGCGGCTGGCCGGGCGGGGGGCTGACCCCCCCCACCTCCCTCCCGGACGGGGCGGCTGGCCGGGCGGGGGGCTGACCCCCCCACCTCCCTCCCGGACGGGGCGGCTGGCCGGGCGGGGGGCTGACCCCCCCACCTCCCTCCCGGACGGGGCGGCTGGCCGGGCGGGGGGCTGACCCCCCACCTCCCTCCCGGACGGGGCGGCTGGCCGGGCGGGGGGCTGACCCCCCCACCTCCCTCCCGGACGGGGCGGCTGGCCGGGCGGGGGGCTGACCCCCCCCACCTCCCTCCCGGACGGGGCGGCTGGCCAGGCAGAGGGGCTCCTCACTTCCCAGAAGGGGCGGCCAGGCAGAGGCGCCCCTCACCTCCCGGATGGGGCGGCTGGCCAGGCGGGGGGCTAACCCCCCCACCTCCCTCCCGGACGGGGCGGCTGGCCGGGCTGGGGGCTGACCCCCCCACCTCCCTCCCAGACAGAGCGGCTGGCCGGGCAGAGGGGCTCCTCACTTCCCAGTAGGGGCGGCCGGGCAGAGGCGCCCCCCCCACCTCCTGGACAGGGCGGCTGGCCGGGCAGGGGGCTGATCCCCCCACCTCCCTCCCGGACGGGGCGGCTGGCCGGGCGGGGGGCTGACCCCCCCACCTCCCTCCCGGATGGGGCGGCTGGCCGGGAGGGGGGCTGACCCCCCCACCTCCCTCCCGGACGGGGCGGCTGGCCGGGCAGAGGGGCTCCTCACTTCCCAGTAGGGGCGGCCGGGCAGAGGCACCCCTCGCCTCCAAGGGAGAAATATTTTTATATCCATTTTATAGTTAAGAACAATGAGACTAAAAGGTTAAGCCTTGCACAAAGACACCCAGTAGAGCTAAGATTTGAACCCATATCATCTGAGTCCACAGTTGCCTGCTCATCCCGCCATTTCCTAGTAAGTAGTTGGTGTACTACATCATTATGTAGACCACTATGAGAGTGGGCCCTGTATTAATTGGGACTTTGGGTTGTAAGTGACAGCACTCCAATGTAAGCTTGTTTAAACCAAAGAAAAGGACATTTGCCAGCAAAAGCAAATGGTAGATTAGCTTCAGGCTCAACTAGATCTATGGGCTCAACTAACTAATTCAGAGCTCAGATTTTCTCTCTTTATCCCTTGAGCTTGACTTCCCTTTCAGTTGGCATTATTCTCAGGCAGGATTTGACGCTAGCAATTCTAGGCTTTATCTAACCAGTTTGGGAACGCCTGTGTCTGAGTTTGTTCTGCTACAACAAAATACCTGAGACTGGGTACTTTATAAAGAACAGAAATGTATATCTCACAGTCTGGGGCTGTGAGTTCAAGATCAAGGTGCCGGCAGGTTTAGTGTCTGGTGAAGCTACTCTCTCCTTTCAAGATGGGATCATGTTGCTGCATCCTCCAGAGGGGAGGAAAGCTGTGTCCTCACATGATGGGATACAGAAGGACAAGAGAACTGAATGCTGTGTGAAGCTTCATTTAAAAAGGGTTTCATCTGATTCCTGAGAGAGGATCCCTCCTGACCTAATTACCTCTTAAGCCCCCACCTCTTAATCTTATCACATTGGACATTAAGTTTGAACACCTGAATTTTGAAGTCATACCATAGCAGCCTGTAAAAAGAGAATCTGTTGTTTCCAAATAGTCCTGGGGAAGACTCTCATTGGGCCACTTGGGGTGCAAGTCTGTTTTGGACCAGTTCCTGGACCAAAGAGGTAGAGGGCTGCAACTAGCAAGGTTTAGGGCCGGGGGCCAATCCTTGGAGCCTGAGGGAGTGGTAGGATCAAATCCATCTACTCCTATGTTAGACACAATTATCTCATTTAAGAGTGGTAATGGGGGTACTTCCCAAATGAAAACTAGGATACTCATCACAGAAAAATAGAGCAAGGGATTTTCAGCAGGCAAAAGCCCATAAATGTCCACAGTGGGTCTTATTTTTCTCATGCCTATTCTTTAAGCTCACACCATAAATGGAATTCGTTGTTGTTTTTTTGTCTTCTCAGTTCTCATTCTACAGGGTTATTATATAGAATGCTGTGGTCATATCAGAATGTTCTTTGTTCCTCTGCTGTAAAGGAATTTACAGTTCTTTTTTTTTTTTTTTTTTTTTTTTCGAGACAGAGTTTTACTCTTGTTGTCCAGGCTGGACTGCAGCAGTGCAATCTTGGCTCACTGCAACCTCTGCCTCCCAGGTTCAAGTGATTGTCTTGCCTCAGCCTCCAGAGTACCTGGGGTTACAGATGCCTGCCACCATGCCCAGCTAATTTTTTCTATTTTTTTAGTAGAGATGGGGTTTCATCATGTTGGCTAGGCTGGTCTTGAACTCCCAACCTCAGATGATCCACCCACCTCGGCCTCCCAAAGTCCTGGGATTACAGGTGTGAGCCACCATGCTGGGCCTATAGTATTCTTTTGAAGACAAATCAGACATGCACACAAAATGCTCTAAAAATAAGTACCAAGTGATTAGCATATGGAAATGAAATCATAGCTCAGGTTAAATGTCTGTGAGCCAAGGGATTGTGTAGAGGGTCACAACAGACAGAAATTAAGAACAGAGAAGCATCTCTGATGTATAAATTACATGGTAACAAATACACTTTGGTCCGTCTTTTGCAAAATAGCATTCTGAAGTCTCTTTTACTCTTCCTGGGAGATAATGTGTTGAAGTTGATAGAATATGAGTTGGCAGTCAGAAACTCAACAAAAGTGATCACTTCCTTTCTCTCACATCACCTAGTGCTGGTGTTGACTTTCTAGACAGAGTTTTCAGGTCCAAAGAGAACCTGAGAAGCATGCCATTCCTGTTCTTTCCCTTTTTCTGCCCTCACACATGGAGTCTGTACCTATCTCAGCAACTGGTGTCCAGGTATCTATTCAGACATTGCCCGTTGGTGAATAGGAAAAGGGAATAACTTGTGGTAGTGTTTGTTTTCACTGGAAAGAGGTATAATCCTGAAGAGTGTATAGTTGATTGTGGCTGGAATCAGAGAACTCAGCAATGCTTACGCTGATAAACTGCCACAGGCTGAAATTTGTGATGAGATGCAGGTAAATTGCAAGAAAAGCAATATTAAAAGAAAACTCTTATTAATCCAAGATGCTATTTAACAATGTAGTATTTCTTTTTAAAGGCTATTTTAAAAATATTTCAAACATTTCATATGTTGTGACCTAGAAGTATTATTAACTGGTGGGATGCATTTGCTTTAAGGAGGGTAGGAAAAATGTATAGCTTGTATTTATTGAAACCTCTTCAGCTGTTAACTGAGCTTCAGGAATTCAGATATCGTTACATTTATTTCAAGACTCAAAAACAGCTCATTCTGAATTAGTCTTTACTTAAAGATTTTGCTTTGAAATTTTCAGAGGTTGTTTTCTCCAAAGCTCGCTTTTCCAACCCAAACATGCACAGATCGAAATTTCTTGCTTAGCAATTGTAATACTTGCTCCAGTGCAAACAAGAGAGGAAATTGGCATTTCTACAACCATTTGGAAGCTTTTATCTCCAGGTTTTTGGTCTGGTGCTTAACAACTGTGCCACGTGCATTGGCCTGAGCTCCACTTTCACTCTGAGTCTTGAATGAGGTCAGCAAAAATAACTGAGTTAGACTTTTCATTCACAACTTGCCTCCTGATGGCACATGGTAGGAGCTTTTCTCCCCCAGCTTCTATCACCCACTGCCCCCCACTCCACCACCACAATTTTGATAGAGTAAAAGTCTCCACACTGTAGCTGGTAGAACTCCACCTGATAAAATGGAGACCCATTTTCTAAATGCTTAGAAAGTGCTTTCAATGTCATTATATTAGTCAGCTTGGGCTGCCATAAGAAAATACTACAGAATTGGCGACTTCAACAACAGAGATTTATTTTTTCACAGCTCTGAAGGCCAGAAGTCCAAGATCAAGGGGCCAGCAGCGGTGGTTTCCAGTGAGGGCTCTTTTCCTGGTTTGCAGTCACCTTCTTGCTGGGTCCTCCTCTGCCCATGCACACACACAGAGGGGGATCTTGGTTGTCTCCTTTTTATAAAGACACTAGTCCTATTGGATTAAGGCCTGACCCCTATGACCTCACTTAACCTTTACTACCTTCTTATAGGCCGTATCTCTAAATACAATTACATTAGGGGTTAGGGCTTCAACATATGAATTTGAAGGCAACACAGTTTAGTCCACAACAATTAGATATGTTTTTTCTTTCAATAAGGCTAAGATAAAAGTCTTTTCTGTGCTTCCAGTACATGTGGTGTTCTTGTCTACCACGATCTCTGCTAGGAGAACTCAGCAAGCATGCTGTGGGTGGAAAAAGGATACAGTAAACTATTTCAGCTGGTGAGAATGACATGCAAGATTAAAAACATAAAAAAAAATGGAATATCATCTCTTCTTGTTCTCCTTCCCTGTAAATGTAGCCTGTTGTATTTGTAACTGCCTGTTTATTTCACAGCCCTCTTCTGATAGATGCCTATTATTAAAGTAGATTGGGCCCTGAAGTGGTAATAGCAGAGGCGACTTCCCAGGGTGAGGAGGTTTTCTTAGTGTGGAGATTAGCCTTGTGTTCAGCAATCTAGTCCTTATCTAGAAACTGGGAAGGAAAGGCCACAAGTAGGACTCTAGCTTGCTTCCAGCATTATTTTTACCATTGAGTTAAATGTGTCAAGGCATTTTCCTAGATAATTAATTGGCTTTGGCCTCTAATTCTATATATTCCTGTATATGCCTACTTGTTTATGCATTTGTAATAGAATGGTGTTAGGGACCTGCCGGAAGTTATCTCCTGTTGTTCTAGAATTTGGGCCAGGTTCCAAAGTAGGAACAGGGGGCACGAGTATCCCATTCCAACTTCAGAATTTGGGACCATCCAGGGCTTACCAAAGTGTTCTATTTCAGGAGAATGGACCCTGCCATCCTCACCCCCAACTTAAGTTGATATAAGAGCCAAACTGGGGAAAGAGAAAGGTAGTCTTTTTAGAGAGAAGAGTATTTATCAAAAGCTCTTATCTCCCTTCTCCTCCCATAAGAGAGGGGAGTGGGATGCCCACTTGCTGTGAGCTGACCAAAGCCAATCTGATCCCATCCCTGTTAGATTCTTTTGGAAGCTGCTGAAGAAGTTAGAGTTGGTGAGTGTTCGCTGTTCTTCTTTAACCTTGCTCCAATTTTAATGAAAGCAGGCCTCAGACCAAATTCTCCCACACATACAGACATTTACTAAATGAATATTCATTAGCAGAGCAGGCTCAAAACAGCTCATAAGCCCACTCTGCAAGCCTGATGCCATCCCAGCTCACTGTCCCGTAGAGTAGTGATGCTCATCCCTGGCTGCACGCTGGAATCGTCAGGGGAGCTTTAAAAAGACACTGATACCGGTCCCACTTTGAGAGATTCCCACGTCACCTGTCTGGGTGAGGCCTGGCTGTTCATCTAAAAGCTCTGCATGCCATGCTCATATTCAGCCAAGGTTGAGAACTAGTGTTTTAGAGGCTGCAACCACACCCTGTAGGAAGGGTTCATTTAAGGCCAACCCAGCAACATCTCAGTCCTCTACTCAGGACTCTTCAGTCGGAGAACCTCCTAAACCAACTGGTTTTAGCTGGACATAGTGTTGGGGATTAAGTCATGGGTGTCATAATAAGGGGTGCAAGGTACTGGCTCATGTAGATTCTTATTTCCAGTTCATGCAAGGGTGGGAGGTGTCTCTAAACTATTTGAGCCGCTTCACACATCCTAAATACCTTGCAATTCACCAGACAGACCGTATCCCTAACATCCATCATGCTAATTAAGAAGTCAGTTTCACCAATAAGAACCTGTTTTAGCTTCCCTGATGCTAATTAAGAACAGCTGATCATTGATGAAGCTAGGCTAAGAGAAGTGTGCATATGGTAGCTGTCTCTGGATTGTAGCCCTTACCAGTGGGATGCTAACTGACCTTGCCAGGTCTGTGTAACATGTTAGCTGACAACCCCTAAAATCAAGGCTAACCTAACTGGCATATACATGATATCATAATGATTATTCAGATATATTTTTTAAGTAAATTACAGTCATAATAACACTGTATCTTCCCAGAGCCGAAGGAGGAGTGTTGTTTGTAATGACGGTTCTTGGTAAAGTCTGAACATGTCCCAACTGTCAATCATTCCTCTCCACCCCCAGTCAAGTCAGGGCCTGAGGATTTCAACCTGATGGAATTATAGCAAAAAAATGTGGCAAAACAGCAGATGATAGCTGAACAGTGGATGGCCAGGCACAAATGGGGCCAAGGTGCCCTCTGGTTCTGGAGAGTATAGACATTGCCCCCTTCTGCCTACAGGCACTGGAGTTGGAAAACAGAGCAAGTAGATGAGGTAGAGGCCATAGACTTGTTGGGGAATGCTGCATAGGGCAGGATGCACATGCATTAGAGAAACGGCCCATGACCACCAGCTGGGCGTCAGCTAGGAGATGTGGCTGACATCTCTCAAGAGGACCACCAATGACTAGGGCAGCTGGGTGCCATCTATTCACACCAAATGCACAAAAAAGAATCATGTTAGGTATCCCTGTTTTAAGTGTAATTCGAATGTGGGTTAGCTTTTTCTATAATAATACAGCGTAACAATCCACTCCTAAGTGACCTGTAATGGTGATCCTTTCTTCCTTTTCATGTCAGCTTCTCTAGGATGGATTGGCCGAGGGGCTCTGCCTTAAGGTGTGAATTGAGCTATTTTTGTTCATGTGGGTTGGCCTCTCATCTGCTCCTTTGTATTTAATCTGGTACCCAGGCTGCAAGGACAGCAACTACCTGGGGAAATTTTTCCTCACGTCAGGGAATGAAGTACAAGAGAGCAACCTGCAATGCTGATGTGTGCTCTAGGACTCGGCTTCTATCAGGGCTACTAACATCCTGTTAGCCAAAATGAGTCACATGTCCAAACCCAACATCAGTGAGGGAGAGGGTAATCTTCCTAAGGAGGTATCTTGCAGAGAGTGAACATTCTTTTTTTTTTAGACAGAATCTCGCTCTGTCACCCAGGCTGGAGTGCAGTGGTGTGATCTCCGCTCACTGCAACCTCTGCCTCCTGGGTTCAAGTGATTCTCGGTCCTCAGCCTCCTGAGTAGCTGGGATTACAGGCGTGTGCCACCACACCCAGCTAATTTTTGTGTTTTTAGTAAAGATGGGGTTTCACCATGTTGGCTAGGCTGGTCTTGAACTCCTGGTCTCAAGTGATCCGACCATCTTGGCCTCCCAAACTGCTGGGATTACAGGCATGAGCCAACATGCCTGGCCGAGAATGTATATTCTTGATCAATCATCTAATCTGCCACAAAGGCCAAAAAAGAGGCACATCTTATCTTTCCTATCATCTTCCTTGTCCCCAATATCAGAGCAGGAAGCAGGAATTTCAGGGGTATTCATGAAGGAAGACCAGATTCTACTCCAAGCTTTTGGGCCACTCATAATGGTGGGATGGAGGAAAGAATGTTGATCAAAGTACAAAATAGAAGTTTTACAAAGATCAGGGCTTAGCTTTGAAAAACCAGAATGAGCTACTTCCAATAGTTGGAAGTTACTGAAAAATTATAGACTTGAATTAAGATGTTTGTTGAGACAGCTGTCCACCCAACAGGACAGGGGAGTTTGACACAGCACAGTTGAATGCTGAGATTGGTGAAAATGATGTCATTCCATATTTATACCTGCGTGTACCCAAGACCCCTTGGTAACCTGTTACATAGGTTTGCTTTGATGTCATTGAGGGAAATGCTTTTGTAGATCTTTGTCTGGTGGGTAGTTGTAAGTACATTTCACGTGAGTTGTGCCTGAGGAAATTCACTGAGTTGGCAAAACAAAAAGGATCAAAACTGGATGTCTCTATGAAGTCTTTCCCTTACTCTACTGTAAGAAGTAGCTTCTCCTCTTTGTGATTCTAGTTGCCAATCTGTTCATGATAGATAATGCTGCCTTTTCATAGAGTAATATTCATCCAAGTATGTTTCACAGGCCTCCAGTTTTGAATCATGTTAAAAAAGGCTCTCTGGCAGAGAGGATTCTATGGTGAAATGAATTTGGGAAAGAAATATAATAGTTATCTTCACTGCAGGTCTTTTCAGAGCCTTTAATATGCTAATGCTCATTGTAGATATATAACTAGGGAAATAGTTTGTACTGATTTTTAAAATATAATTTTTACTAGAAACATTTTTTTTTCTTCAAGGAATACCAAATCTGCAAATGATGATGCAGCACATGCTGCCCTAGGGAGTATATGGGATAAATTGTATTAAATTGCTTTGGGTTTTGGGCAAAAGTGCTAAATAAGTTCATGGGTATTTTTTCATTTTTACTGAAGACTTCTCTTTAATAAGATCTGTTTAAAACAGATCACCTCCACTAAAATCTACATCAACTGTGAGCCTGGCAATAAAATCAGTTTCCAACCGGAAGATCTGCCAGTGGTAGGATCTGGGAGAAAATGTTGAAAGAAATAAAATCAATGAAACAATTAACACATATCATGGTTGATTTTTCTCATTTCCAGGCTAAAGAATCATAGTTTTTTCCTACTGTGTAGCTAAGTTTTGTTTCAGACTAACCATCTCTGTTGAGAAATTTGATGGAATTGTTTGATTCTTGGCTCCATTAACACAGTTTTCCTCTCTTCTCAGCTGCAACTCCATTGCCAATCCCTCAGTGACATTTCTGGGCATATTCATTTTCTCTCACTCCATTTTTCTTTGCCCACAGCCCCAATCAATCAACAGCCCTGGAAAAGTCCTGCCATCTGTTTTATGCTATTGATCCTGTGTTGCCATGTTTTCTAAGGGAAGACTCTCAGCCATGTGGACGACATTCCTACACATATGTGGTTTCCTATTTTAGCTGGTCCTCTCTTCTACTTGTCAGCTTTGCCATGCCGAGTCTTCAAATGGGTCCTTCTTTCCCACTCCATTCCTTCCCTCAGCATAAAAAATTAGAGGTACTCATGGGTGATATCCTCAGCTTCATTCTCTTTCAATTCTAGACATACCTGCTTCATCGTTTCCCCCCCTTGCTTCTTTCTCATAAGGGCAGAGAAAGCCTGAAAACAACCCCCCAAAATAAAAAAAATAGCTAATTGATTTAATATCCACAACTCCTTAAAGTAGGTACTATCATTATGTCTACTTTACAGATGAGGAAACTGAGGCACACAGTGGTTAAATAATTTGCAAAGGTCACACAGCTGGGATTTAATCCAGTAGTCTGGCTGCAGGATCCAGGCAATGTTTTTTTTTTTTTTTTCCCCTCATTTCTACCAGCTTTTTTTTTTTTTTTCAAACAGCTTTGTTGAGCTTTGATTCACATGGCATAAAATTCTCCCTTTTAAAATGTACAATTTAGTGGATTCTAGTATATTCACAGAGTTGTGCAACCGACACCAGTATCCAATTCCAAAATATTTTCATCACCTCAGAAGAAACTTTGTGTCTAATAACAGTCATTCCCCCATTGTCCCATGCTAACCACTAACCCACTTCCTGACTCTGGATTTGCCTATTCTTGGCATTTCATATAAATGGAATGATACAACATGTGTCTCTTTGTGGCTGCCTTCTTTTCCTTAACATAATGTTTTAGAGGATCATCCATGTTGTAGCAAGTATCAGTATTTCATTTCTTTTTATTGCTGAAAAATATTCTCTTGTATGGATATACAACATTTTGTTTATCCATTTATCAGCTGATGGACATTAGGATTGCTTTTACTTTTTGGCTGTTGTAAAGATGCTGCTGTTAATATCATGTCCAAGTTTGTGTGTATGTATATTTTCATTTCTCTTGGGTATATGCTTAGGAATGAAATTGCTGGGTCACATGGTAACTACAGATTTAACATTTTGAGGACCTGTCAAATGGTTTCCAAAGCAGTTGTACCATTTTACAATTCCACCAAGAATGTCTGAGGTTTCACATTTTTCCATATCCTTAACAACACTTGTCTTTTCATTATTGCATGCCAGTATGTATAAAGTGGTATCTCATGGTTTTTATTTATGCTTCCTTAATGATTAATGATGTTGGACATCTTTTCATATGTTTTTTGGCCAATTGTATATCTCGTTTGCAGAAATACTCATTAAAATCTTTGCCTTTTTTTGTTTTTTTTGAGATGGAGTCCCGCTCTGTCTGTCGCCCAGGCTAGAGTGCGGTGGCAAAATCTTGGTTCAGTGCAACCTCTGCCTCCCGGGTTCAAGAGATTCTTCTGCCTCAGCCTCCTGAGTAGGAGGGACTACAGGCACATGCCACGACCCCTGGCTAATTTTTTATATTTTTAGTAGACACAGGGTTTCACCATGTTAGCCAGGATGGTCTCGATCTCCTGACCTCATGATCTGCCCACGTTGGCCTCCCAAAGTGTGGGATTAAAGGTGTGAGCCACCACGCCTGGCCATCTGTTGCCATTTTTAATTGGATTATTTTTCTTTTTGTTGTTTAGTTGTAAGAGTTCTTTTTATATTCTAGATACAAGTCCCTTATCGAATATATGATTTACCAATATTTTTCTCCTCTTCTTTGGTTGTTTTTTTTACTTTCTTGAAACACAAAAGTTTTTTAACTTTGATGAAGTCCAATTTGTCTATTTTTTCTTTTGTTTATGATTTTGATTTTATATCTAAGAAACTGTTGTCTAATGTGAGGTCATGAAGACTCACTCCTATGTTTTCTTCTAAGAGTTTCATAGTTTCAGCTCTTACATTTAGGTCTCTAATTCATTGTGAGTTAATTTTTTATATAGTATAAGGAAAGAACTCAACTTCATTCTTTTGCATGTGAATTTCAGTACATCTTATAGGGCATATCTGCTAGCAATAAATTATCTCAATATTGGTTTATCTGGGGATGTCCTAATTTCTTCTTTGTTTGTAAGGATAGTTTTGCTGGATTCTTGGTTGACAGTCTATTCCTTCAGCACTTTGAAAATGCCATCCCACTACTTTCTGGCCTTCATGATATAAGATAAGAAATAAACTCTTCATATTATAGAGGTTCCCTTGCACATGATGAGTCACTTTTTTCTTGCTGCTTTCACATTTCCCTCCTTGTCTTTGCCTTTTGACAGTTTATGTTGTGCCTAGAAGTAGATATTTTTTAATCTATTCCCTTTGGGTTTTGTTGAGCTACTTGGATGTGTAGATTAATTAATATTCCTCATTAAATTTGGGAAGTTCTTGGCCATTACTTCTTCATGTATTCTTTCTGCTCCTTTCTTTCTCACCTCTCCTTCTGGGATTCCCCTTATGTATGTGCTGATATACTGAATAGTGTCCTGCATGTCTCTGAGGCTTTGTTCATTTTTCTATATTTTTTTCTTCTTCTTGTTCCTCAGACTAGATCATCTCAATTGGTCTGTCTCCAGCTTCCCAGCTCAAATTTGTTCTTCAACCCTCTGGTATCATTTTTCTTTCTGTTATTATGCTTTCAGCTTAAGAGTTTTAATTTATTTGGGGTTTTTTGCTTGTTTGTTTTGTTTTTTACACTTTTTATCTTTTCATTTATATTCTCCATCTATTTCATTGTTCATGAAAACAATGAGTTCATGAGAACTTTCCTTTAGTTCTTTAGATGTCGTTTTCTTTAGTTCTTTGAACATATTTATAGTAGTTGATTTACAGTCTTTGTCCTGTACATGTGGCCAACAATCATAAAAAAAAAAAACATCACTTATCATTAGAGAAATGCAAATCAAAACCACAATGAGAGACCATCTAACACCAGTCAGAATGGCTAATACCGAAAGGTCAAAAAATAATATATGCTGGCAAGGTTCTTGTGAAAAAGAAACACTTATACACTGTTGGTGGGAGTGTAAATTAGTTCAACCATTTGGAAGACAATGTAGCGATTCCTCAAAAACCTAAAGACAGAAATATCATTGGACCCAGGAATCCCATTACTGGGTATATATTCAAAGGAATATAAATCATTCTATCATAAAGACACATGCATGTGTATGTTCATTGCAGCACTATTCATAATAGCAAAGGCATGGAACCAACCTAAATGCCCATCAGTGATAGACTAGATAAAGAAAATGTGGTACATATATACTATGGAATACTAAGCAGCCATTACAAAGGAATGAGATCATGTACTTTGCAGGGATGTGGATGGAGCTGGAGGCCGTTATCCTCAGCAAACTAGCGCAGAAACAGAAAACCAAATACCACATGTTCCCACTTATCAGTGGAAACTAAATGATGAGAACACATGGACACATATAAGGGAATGACACACACTGGGGCCTACCTGAGGGTAAAGGGTGGGAGGAGGGAGAGGATAAGGAAGAATAACTAATGGATACTAGGCTTAATACCTGGGTGACAAAATAATCTGTACAGCAAACCTCCATAACACAAATTTACCAATGTAACAAACCTACACATGTAGCCCTGAATTTAAAAGTTAAAAAAATTAAAATAAAGACTTGGTCTTATAAATCCAACATTTGTGCTTCCTCAGGTACACTTTATGTTGAATGCTTTTTTTCCTTGTGTATTGGCCATACTTTTCTATTTGTTTTCCTGTCTCATTATTTGGAATGAAATCTAGATGTTGGAAAAAGTATAATATTACAACCCTGGAAACCATATCTACTCCGCACCCAAGGGTTTGTTATGCTTTTGTTGTCTGTTTGTTTAGTGACTTTCTTGGATGAATTCTATTATGTGTGTATTCTTTGTCATATATGTCCATTGAGGTCTCTGATCATTTGCCTTAGTGGTCAGCTAGTAATTGGACAGATATAGTCTTAAATACATAAGACAAGTAAGTCTTCCTTTTGCCAGTGGGCTGTGTGTGTGTGTGTGTATGTGTGTGTGTGTTGGTGCACATCTTCAGTACTCAGCTCAGGCGGTTTACACTCTGCATTGGCTTTCACTTCCTGCTTGTGCAGGTCAGATAGAAGTGAGTGATTTGAACCTTAAGTCTTTCGACAGGCATGTGCACAGTCTTTTGCATACTCTTGACTTTCTCAGTCCCCAGGAGTATATTGGAACTTTACAAAGCTCTCTATACTCATCTCATTCTTTAGACTTTTAAGTTCTTTTTTTTTTTTTTTAATTTGGCCAGCCTGGTGTTTTCCCCCAAATGGTATTGTTGCCTCAGGTACCTGCAATGACAAACAACTGCCGCTAATTGTTTTCAACAAACACCTGGGAATAGAGCTTTTCCTCCTGAGCTGCTCTGATTCAGGTCAACTGAAGTAAGCCCTGCTCATGGGGCAGTTCCAGGGAACTTCCAAACTAGTCTAATAGTGACAATTATCTGGGGATGGGACTCTCTGGGTGCTCTAAGCCCATTCTGTCCCCTTCCAGGGGTTGCTAGACTACTGCTTTTTTTCTTTTCTTTTCTATTCCTTGTTTTTACAGCTACCATTCTTGCCAGACTGCTGGTTTTCAGGGCTGTTGCAGAGCTGAGGAGAGGAGGATGAAAATAGTGCAAGTTAAAATGCCACAAAGCTTGCTATTCTTGCTGAGATTCAGCTGTTTTTCTCAAATAAATGATCCTCTGCTTGTTGCAAGCCTTTAATTTCCCAAGTTCTGAAAAAGTTAATTTTGACAATTTTGCCAGTGTTCCTGTTGCTTTTATAGGGGAATGCATTTTGGGAGGTATTCACTCTGTCATTCTGGAATTGCTTCCTCAGGCAATCCAATTTTAAGTTATGAGCACAGATTTTAGTAAATCCTTAATAAGTACTCTGAAGACCTAGTTTTGAATGAAGGCAGAAGGCTATAGGATTGTAAGTAATTTGTGTAAAAGAACTCAAGAAATGTTTTAATATTTTCCCTAATGGTTCAAGATCATCAAGAGGACATTTATAGCCAGTATGTGCTTACCACTTCAAGTAACATTTTTCTGTGAGTTAATTTTTCATGAATGTATAGTGTTCCTTTTGTCTGGAAAAATCCTGATTTATTGTTGATGAACATTAAGGTTTTTTTCCCCCCAAGCTTTCACTGCTTCCAATAGTGGTCCAGGACTTATTACTGGACACAGTTCTTTGTGTATATAAGCCAATTGGGCCATTAAATCTATTGAAGTATACTTCCTAGCTCAAAAGGTATATGTTGATAGCTAGCATAGTGTATTTATCTTTTAATCTTGAGAGCTTATATATTCTTTCTCATGCTAGTGTTGGAAGTATTTTTCTTTATGGTTCATTCTTTGTCCTTCTTTATTTTAAAAGGGCCTAAATATGTATAGAGTGTCTGAATATTTGGGAAACAAGATAAACTAATTTTAAAACTGTGTGTTAATTATATTTTAAAATATGTTTTTCTGTACCTTCCTGACATCTTTTTAGATGAAGTAACCCTAAATTGAAAGCAGTGAGGCCAATTGTTGATCTGAAAAGAGGATGATGAATATGCTATCCCCCCACCACCCTGCTGAAGTGTGTAAACTTTTTGGATAGCCTGTAGACTAGAAAGCAGTTTTATGTCATTTGACACATAACATCTGTACCAGGTATCAACTTGAATGGCAAAGCCTTTCTTTGCATTTGAAAGCCTAGTTTTTCAGCTGCTCCTTTTGAATATTTTTCTCTTTCCAATGAGTTGTAGCAGGATGACTCACCTTTCTGGATTTGCTAGCCAAAGGACTTGGCATCCTAAACTATAGCATGCATGCTCTTTAGTTGGGTAAGATCAGAGCGTGATGGAAGTCATGCTGTACAAGGAGAATCTGAGTGCTCGTAGTGCTTTTTTAAAAGAAGTGTTTTGAGGCCGGGCATGGTGGCTCATGCCTGTAATCCCACCACTTTGGGAGGCTGAGGCGGGTGGATCATGAGTTCAGGAGATAGAGACCATCCTGGCTAACACGGTGAAACCCTGTCTCTACTGAAAATGCAAAAAATTAGCCGGGCCTGGTGGCAGGTGCCTGTAGTCCCAGCTACTCAGGAGGCTGAAGCAGGGGAATGGTGTAAACCTGGGAGGAGGAGCGTGCAGTGAGCCTAGATCACGCCACTGCACTCCAGCCTGGGCAACAGAGTGAGAGAGACTCCATCTCAAAAACAAACAAACAAAAAAGAAGTATTTGGAGTTGTGATCTACTCTTTCTCATTACATAAAGGGAGAATAAAAATGACCTCTTGTCAGCAACCTTAATCCCCGTTACCCTAATGTTTATCTCGCCATCTTTTGATATTTTATTACTTATCCTACCTTCTGAGGAGTAAAGCAGTAAAATGTGTTTTAGAAGGACCCTGTTGAGGTATTAATTGACTCATTAGGAGAAAGCTGGTTCTTACACCAGTAACTTCTGGCACCAGGATTCACGAAATAAAAGTGTCCATTTGCTAATTTCCAGTTCAGCTATAGGCTAAATCCCATTACAACAAATCCTAACACAATAGAATCTTTACATGACAACAGGGTTTCCAAATCTCAGCCAAACAATGGTCTGCTTGTTGCAGGCAACAAAATCTTATGCCTAGATATGCGTCAGAAGTTTTTCATAATGGAATTTGACCTGCAGTTATATTTGGAATCAGAAATTATGCTTTGAGAATGGTGATTCTGCACATGAATGCAAGGAGTAAAAGGACTTGAGTTTCTCTGAAATATGCTTTCAGTGAACCAGAGGAGCCCTATAATAACATGGTGAATCCTTGTAAATATATAAGAGATTAGTAAAAGCCACTCATCAAAATGTGATCAATGGCTCAGGCTCCTATAATAAATGGTAGCTGCCAATCTCTTCTCCTGGCACCAAAGTTGCATTTTGGAAATATCTGTTGAATGAAGAAGAGACTAAAAACAACTTTGACTTGCGTTTCCATAGTTTCTGAATGGAAAAGGTCCACAGAATAGATTTGACTTTCCAAGGAGGCTGGATTTTAATCAGCATTGCAAACAAGCCCAATCTTTTATTAGTCTACTGGCAAAGGTTCTGAGAGTCCCTTATCACCCTCCACTCTGCTCCAGAGGTGCACAGCTGATGGAGCAGGACTATTGTCATGAACTCAGGAGTTGGTTCTATGGAACTTGATCAAGGGACCATTTGTAAAGCTGCTTTCAGCCCTATAAGGACCTTAGGGATGACATGGGAGTCTGTAGAATGTGAAAATGGATCTCCTCCCACAGGAATTGGAAGAAATTAGTTGTGTCTGCTGTTATCACCTGTGCTGAGATTAGAAAAAAATGACCCCATTACCTTACCCATCATGTGTAAATAAAAATATTACTAGTAATAATAACAATAATCATAGCAGCAAATTCTTATATAGCACTTTTCATGTCCCAAGCATGGAATGAAGACTTTATACATTTTCGTATACTTTATAGACTGGGATGCCATGAGAGTAGTTACTGTTTTTCTCATTTTACAAGTGAGGAAACTGAGGGACAGGGAGGGTAAGTGTTTTATCCAAGGTCTCACAGCTATTAAGTACCAGAGCTGGAATTGAACCTAAGCAGTTTGATTCCAGAATTCATATACTGAGCCATTTTCCTTCAGGGCACCTCATCTGCAAAACCTCTATATTGTGAGAGGGTGTCTCTCGGTTAAGTTACTGATTATGCATGTGTAGTCAATAAACATTCATTGAGTACTCACCAGGGCCCAGGCACTGAAATTACAATAGTGAAGAAAAGTAGACAGGGTGGCTTCCCTCTTTTATGATAAATGGTCATGTTGAGGAAGGCTAGGAAAGAATGAAACTTGGTTCCACGGGGACCTTGAACAAAGGAACCTGCTTTAGACCAGGAAGAAGCAACACCTGTGCTGAGGTCCACAGGCAGGACAGGGAAATGGAGGGAAAATGGCATTCCACAGATGTGGAACGGCATATGCAAAGGCCAAAGGGCAGTGGCATCTGGACCTTTCAAGGAACTGTAGCACAGGTAGTGAGAGGATGAGGCTGCAGAGATTGGCAGACCATTGAGGGCTCCATAGGTCATGTCGAGAAGTCTTGTCTGACGAGCAATGGAAAACCACTGGAAAGCCTTAAGGAGGATAGTAGAATGAATCGATCGGGCTTTGAAAACTCTCTTGTATCTCAGCAGAACAGATGGATGGGTCACCAGGGAGGGTACCGGGAAATCAGTCAGGAGGCTCCTCTGCTAGTCCAGACGAAAGACGAAGGCGGCTGGCACTAGAACGGTGGCAGTGATGATGCACAGGATAGAGCTGAGAGCTATTCTGGGGATAAAGTACGAAGGAGTACTGTGTGCCATCTCCTTTGTTAGGTGGTAAAGAAACAATGACATAGACAGTTATCCTGTCCTCAAAGGTTTTATAGCAGTGATTCCAACCAGGGGCAATTTTGCCTCCACCGTGCCCACCCCCCACCCCACACCGGGGACATTTGGCAAATGTCTGGAGATACATTTGCTTGCTACAACTAGAGGGTGGGGGGGTGGACAGAGGGTTTCTGCTGGCATCTACTGGGTATAGGCCAGGGAGGCTGCTAAACATCCTGTAACGCATAAGACAGTCCCCTTCAACAAAGCATGTCCCGGCCCCAAAGGTTCATAGTGCTCAGGCGGAGGTGCCGTAGTTTATCCATTGGATAGCAAGGCAGAGGAGTAGACAGTGCAGTGTAGAGGGCATGCTGAGGTCAAGTGGCTTCTGGGAGCATGGGGCACTTAACCCTGCCTTGGTTGGGGCAGAAGGGGAGACTGGAGGCTTCTGCTCTTAGCATAGGTTGGAGAGGGCACTGCAAAACTACTGAACAATACTTGAGTTCTGTTTAATGCAGATTAAGTTAGGTTCTGAGGTCTAAGGGTTCAAATCCATACACTGTCTCCACTAGCTCTGTGACCTTTGATCTCACTGTGCCTCGGTTTCTTCCTCTCTATATTGGTTCTCCTTCATAACACATGTAGAAATGTGGGGAGATGAAGGTAGATACTCCTCATGAAGGCTTGAGCACATGGCACCTTGCATATGGTAATCACTCAATGAATGCCCATGATAAACACCATTTTCCTCAGTTGCCTGGTTTACCTCATTTTTATTTTCTCCAAATTCTCCTGAATAAGTGGAGGACATGAAACTGCTTGGCTACAGCACCTTCACAAAACCAGTTCTTAAACCTCTTTTGCCGAGTTCCCTGCCAGTTGTGAGAAGCCCCTTTCCTGCTCATACCAGGAAAAGTGAAAGAGAAGAAAAAATGCAATTCCTGTTGATTTAAATCTTGTATTCAGATTTTTTATGGGAACATCTGATGGAAAAGTTGAGACTTTGCAATGGGATGCATGGCCTTTACTCAGAGTTGAGCAATAAATGTGCTCCCTAATGCGAGAGTGGGCTAATCTGTGGAGCAAAATAGTCCAGTTACAGAACGGCTGTCCAGCATATTTAATCATCGTGTAGGAATTGGCTCAGAAGTTCTTGAGAATTTGAGGCATCCCAGTCTGTTAATGTGCGAAAGCCAGTTGCGTTTATGCAATTGTGTTTACTGAAAAACAAGGCCAATTCTTTATAACTCCCCAAAGATCTTACTGCATTTACATCTTTTACATTTGATTTATTTATACAAAAAGGGTTTTTCTTTTCTTTTTTTGGGGGGGGTGGGTGGTGAATTTCCACTGTCCCCTTCAATATTGGGCCCACCATTTGAAAATGATGTTAAGACTGAGACGTAATCTTCTGACCTCAAGAAAAAAAAAAGTGTTGGACGAGGTTGGCAAATGGTATTACTGTGAGTCTGCTGCTTGCTACCAATGAAAGAGGAGTTGGCTGGGCTTGCCTTCCAAGGTGGAGAAGGTATTCAGTTTTCTTCTAGCAAATCAGAAAATATATCCATCTCAGTGGTGTAGCTACTGTACACTAGATCATGGGTTGGCAAACTGTGGCCCATGGGCCAAATCTGGCCCTCAGCCTAGTATTGTAAAAATGAGTCTCTGAAACACAGCCATGCTTAGTCATTTGTGTATCATCCATGCCTGCTTCCGTGGCAAAGTTGAGTGGTTGCAACAGAGACCACACGGCCCTAAAAGCCCAACATGCTTTTCCTTTTTGGCCTTGCAGAAAAAGTTTGCCAATCCCTGCTCCAGAAGACTGCTTCTCATACTCTAACGTGCCCAAGAATCACCTGCAGACCCTCATTCAGTAGGGCTGAGGATCTGCATTTCTAAAAGCTCCCAGGCAATGCCAATTCTGATGGTTCCCTGGACCACACTTTGAGTAGCAAGATTCTAGAAATTCACTAGGTCGGTGGGATGTTTTTCTTATAGGAGGCAAATGGGTGGTGGTTGAGAGCACTGGGTTCAAGTCCCATTCCTGTCATCGTGGCAGGTTACCTAACGTCCCTAAGCTTTGCATTGCTGCTCTATAAAACAAAGAGGTGCCATCTACAAAGTACTTAGCACAGGGTCTGGCCTGCAGCATGGATTTCGTACTTGTTGGCAGCTGATATACTGGGCCTACCCTGAGACATGTTACATTACCACATATTAATCAGCCCCAATCCCTACTGTGGCCTTCACATCAGCCCTTGGAGGCCACCTTACAAGCAGAGGTTTTTATGAGTTTTCTGAGCCCCTGGAGGGCAGTTTTTCTTTAAAGGAAAGATTATTTACAGGTGGCTTTGGTTTTAAAAATTAACATTCAGTTAATTAACCAATTCTTCCTAAAGTTCAACATTCAGTCTTACTATTCTATCACGTTTATAAATCTTCAGTCTGTGTTTACAAACATAAATAACTCTTTATATTTTGAGATGCATTCATAAACACAAAGCAATTGGTTTCTTTTTAAATCATCTGGCTTGGCTTCTTCCTTCCCCAAGGAAAACATCTTTTCCTGTCTCTTTTAATAATTATTATAATTCTCATAAATCAAACTTATAAATGTGGTGAACATTGACCTAAATATCCTAAAACTATATGTAAATTTCATGAGTTTTTTTTAGTTTCAAATAAGCCTGTACTCCTTACTCAAGTAAACTGGAATAACAAGATGTTTTAAATTGAAATAACAAAAACAACCGGTAATTTGGATGGGCCAAATTCTCTTAAATGTTAAAGTGATTAAGTGCAAAATATTTATAGATTTCATAACACAAACAATATAAAGTTTTGTAATAGGCTTCCCTTAGACATGTCTGTACCTCACTGTAAATCTTTCTGAGGTCAAAAGGTGCTTATTCACTAAGGAAACACTTGTCTTCTAAGGATACCTCATCAGCTGGTTGAGATTGCACGATGATTGAAAACTTCAGGTGCAACGCAAACTGGATTCTTGTCCTTAATGCTGTTGGGATACCCTGAGTCCTATTTATATTTACTATGTCGTTGACTTCATAAATTAATAAAGTGAGTGGTCAGATAGATAGCCTGTGACCTTTAGATTTAAGCTAGATGTTATAGAAGTCTGGAACACTCCAGGCTGCTCTGTATTTCCTGCATGGGGTTTGCATTTCTTTGTCTCTTAAAGTATCTAAATGTCATGCCAGCTAACTTTAATGACCTTTCAGATTGTTGGAAAATGGCACCTTTTCAAAAACTTTCTCTCTTAGGGCCACACATTTTCTAGATATTATTTCTAGATATTAAAGTGAGAGCCTGTTTAACTTTGGATATCTTGACTCACATGTTGTCACAGCTTCTAAGATTTTTTCTGCCAGTGGGGTTGATTCCCAGTGGGGTTGTTAAACTCCTGTGGTGTTGAAGGCTATCACAACAGTTCAATATTATTCACATGGTGTCTTTGTCTAACCTAATTATATAGTGGAGAAGTATTCTAGTTACAGTTGTTTGAAACTGTCTAGATTGTGCTATCTAATTCTTTCATTTTAAAGAAGACAAAAGACAGATGTTCACTGTTCAAGTTCAAAGTCAGGCAGAAAAGACCTAAGATATGCCCAGGTTTGTGTTAGATGAAGTGGTTGAGTCTTGGCTTGGGAGACTAACGCTATCCACAACCTCCTCTTTTCATATGCTAATTTTCTATAGACAGTTGTCATAATTTCTATGAGAGCAATGATGCAAGACAGTTATTTAAATTTTTGCCTATGTTTTATTATTTGGAAATGTGAGTGTGTCTTAGATTATATTGCCATAATTCATTTGAAAGATATTTGTGTAAAAGATACTATTACTCCAGTTCTGGCCATTTGAAAAATGCTTGGATTGGGTACCTGATTTAGATGTTACCACTGAAAACTGCTTTTCTGGAATTGAGTTGAACTTCAGGTGCACACTGTAACATTTATTCGTTTCTGTTACAAAAATGTACTTCACTGATATATAATCTTATGAGCTAAGGCTTTCCAAGGAAAGAGTACTTTGTATCTTGCCATTATATTTACCTAAGGAGGGCACATCTCTGCAACCAAAAGCAAACCCAATTTTGTGTGGAATTCACACTTAAGTATCTCTTGCCTAACAGAGCTTTCTCTGTTGGGTATGGATTGATTTTTTAGTTACGAGTAAAAGAAAGTTTTTAGGCATTTATGTTTGGTGGTTCCAGAAGTTGAACCTGTCAATGTTGTTATGGGTAACAAATACAACCCTATTTCCTTGAAAGAATAAAGAAATGAAGCCATTGCCTTCTGTTCATGGTTACGATTAAAACTGCTGTGGTGTGGTCAATCTCTATCTTTTTTTGCAACATGTTTATCCACAATTGACAATTTTAAACAATGAAAGATTCTCTCAAACGATATAGGCACAGTTGTGTTGCACATGTTGTAAATTTTTGTAGAATGCCAAGACACTTGACTTTCTCCCTTTCTCAGGAATCCATCTACCTTGCATTTGAATTTCACACTACCCTACCTGAGTTCTTGCTTGGGCCTCAGTGTTGTTCTTGTTCTTGTTTTTATTGAAGCACTTGAGGATAAAATCAACCTTTAAATTTTTCATTAAGGTTCTAGAGATAGTCATTGCTCCTCAGAGTATTTGAATGTTCTATAGTTCTGGGAGCTTTAAAAAATGATTGAAGTGCAGTTGAAAAAAAATAAAGAGAGATGATTTAGTAAATCTTAAAAAGAGGTCAACCTTATCATTTTGACTTGAGTTCCAAATTCAAGCTCCCAAGTTAGCATTTGGTACTTAAAAGCACAATGGTGATAATTAGGATCTGACTCTAGTTCTTACAGACTAGGAACAACTTTCTGTTTAGCTAGAATCTTTTAGAATCCTCTCTGATCTACTTGCTCCTGTCTGTCTTCTATGCCATGTCATCAATGCCATCCTTATAGGTAATAATAGTAAATCTGTATTTCTCTGAGTAAGTTCCTATTCTGAGTGCAACTTTCCTAAGAACAGTGTCAGGGAGGGAAGACTTTCCCTCTACCCTCTGAGGCTTCAATAATTGAGTTTATGAAATAAACTGATAATAGGCAGATTAACAAGAATAAAGATATGTATGTGCATGAGGGCACCACGTGAAAGAAAAGTGAATATCCCAAACCCAGTGATATTTGAAAGCTTATATACCCTTTCCTTAGGGAAGAGGATAGGAGGTGGTGGGCGACGTAGGAGAGAGTAAGTGATTCTTGGGAAAGATGAGTAGGCCTTCCGAAGAACAGGCTGTGACAAAAATCTGTCTGGGTGTGGTATCACCTGGAGGTCTCTTCTCCTGTAAGCCAAAGTTCCCTGGTTGGTGAGATTCCCTGGGAGAGGATTTATGACAATTGACTCCCTTTTGCAGTATCTGTCTTCAGACAACTAAGAGGAGCCCAGAGAAAGCCCCTTCTTATATCCACTGTCTCTGTCTCCCAAGTGCCCTCAGTTTGAAATCATCAGCATACCAAAGTGACATATTTGCGGTAGTATCTCCTGAACTCCTTCAGCAGTAACTGTTTCCTAGCTTAGTTTTATCCACTAATTTCATCTCTGTTCATTCAATGAATCAGTAAATATTTGAGTACCTTCTATGTTCCAGGTGCTGGGCTGGATCTGGGGTTGAAGTGATGGATAAGTGTGGGCCCTGCTATCATGTGGTTTTATATTCTGGAAGGGAAGACCAACATGGAACAGATAACCATGGGATCATTTAGCCACAGCTGTGATGAGCAAATACCATATTGTGCTTAGTACAATGACATTCACTTGCAGACCGTATGATTAAGAATTATGGGTAACCATCGGAGAGGAACTTCTGAGATCCACTTAGTTCAATTTAGACTTCCCTGCATTGTTGGCTAATGGGTTTTTAGAGCAGTTTCCTAGGTGTTTGTCACTTATGCCAAGGTTCAGTCCTGGAAAGTTTTTAAAAGTTAAGACTTAAACACTATCAGCCAACAAACACAAATACGATGAGTTATCCTAATATTCCCAAACTCTGAGTCAAGGGGATATGAATTCTCCTTGTTTGTTCTTATTCTCACAAAATTAATATGTCTGTGTGTGGCATGATCATGTGTATATGTTAATATGCATATGCCCTAAACTCCATTTTTTTTGGCTCAGGTTTAAGCATTTATTCCTTGTCAATGATTTATTTATTTATTTTTTTAATTTTACTCTCTCTCATATCACTGACTCTAAGAAAATGCTGTTTTGGTCTAACAATTCAGCAATGACAGGTAAAGATAGATTCAAGCCCTAGAAAGGCTCATAAATATGGCCCCAGTAAAGAAAAGTAATGATGAACAAGATGTATGGTGGCAGGCACAAACACAAGAAACTGATCTGATTTTCTTTTTTACAAGCCCTAATTCTGGTCCTACCACTGTAATAATAGATCTTGCTCATCATAGGAAATGACAGACACATCAGGCATCAGAAGCATCAGAGAATAAGTGATTTCTGGTATACTTTTCATCAATTGATACTAAAAATTTTACCAGTCCATTTCACTTTGTCTGTTAATATGTGGATAGCAGGGATGTCTCATGAGGGCGTCTGGCAATTGCAGAAGTCTGAACCATAAAGCGGAACATTTCTATCTGGTCCAAATGAAGAGACATCATTCAAATACAAAAATAGCCAAGTGCCAGCACACAGATTAATATTCCGCCATGAAAAGATGTGCACTCTGTCTGCCAGCGCCTACTCACACATTTGCTGACAAACATGTTCTCCCCAGGTGGAGTCCCTCCCCCACCTCTGGCCAAGACTCGTGTTTGAGAAGTGTTTCCAGATGCCTTCAGTTCCTGACATCTTAAAGAATGAGAGTGGGCTCTTAGGATCCGGCTGTGCAATCTCACTGTCCACACAGGTCCTTCCATAAATGCTGTTATCCCCTTAATGGGGTATCCTGAAATGCCACCTTGGAGCAGTTCAGGCATTTGCCAAGCCAAATGAATTTGGCAACAGAGAGCTGTGCTGTTTCTATACAAAGCTATAGGTACATTCTTAGTATAAATTAATGGTGCCAATTCCTGCCAGGTGAGCGGACTACTTCTGGAAGCATGTTGGGTGGTTTGGGCGTTGTTAAGTTTCAGGCTGCTAGAACCTGAGTTACAAATGCAGATACCTAAGGGGGTGGAAGGCATGTAGAGTGAAGTCAGTGGAGGTAAGAGCTCCCATGAAAGTAGAAGGAACTGGAGAAACCAAAGATCACAGGTCTCCTCCCCTGTTTCTGGCTTACCACCGCCTTGTGAAAATTTAGGGCCCAGTTGGTCTCATCTTAAATTTCTCAAAAGAAACAGGAAATTCTGCTTTTTACATAAAATGTCCTAATTTTAAAAAGTCAGCAGCTAATAGAGATGTTTTGGAACACTACATGGGCCAAACACAACACATCTGTTGGCCAGAGGGCTGTTTTGTGCTACAGCCTCGCTGCTCCAAGTGTGGTCCTCAGCCTCAGCATCACCTGGTTACTAGTTGAAAATGCAGAATCTCAGGTCTCACCCAGGACCTACTGGGTCAGAATCTGCATTTTGACCAGATCCCAGGGAGTTCCTATGCACATTAAAATTTGGCAATTACTGTGCTAGAGGTCTTATGTAGGTACTTGCTCATTCAACATAAGAAGCAGCTTTATTTTTTTTTTTATCGTTGGCTGGAAATATTTTTAATGGAATTCCATTTTAAAGTCCAAAAGAACTTCAGGCTTAAAGTATTAGCTTAGATGTACCTTATATGGGGAGACCTCCTCCCTAAAACCAGGTTGTGTGTTCTTCCTCTGTGACTCCGTACCACCAGGTTCTTATTCATATTCTTCTGTTGACTTGAGGACCCTATGAAGGCAAAGCCCATGTCTTATTCTTTTAGTATTTCCAGCACTTCCTGGCATATAGGAGTGTTCAATGAATGAATGAATTCTGAGAAATCCCATAGTTGCAATTATTAAACATTTCATGTTAACTTGAAGAGTCTAATTAGACTTGTTAGGAGGAAAATTCCTTCTGTAGCTCCACTGCAGCTGTACCATCTTCTTATCTTCTTGTTCATTCCTTTGGGGTATATCTTCTGTTCCACTGCATGTCCCCCTCACTCTTATATTCCTAAGACTTGTCCCATGACCTGGCATATAGTAGACGCTCAGTAAGATCCATTTGATGTTGAATGGATGAACTAGTGAAAACAAAGAGCTCAGTGGTGGCTTCTGTGTTAAATTAGTGCTTCTCTCATCATGATCCTTTAATTACTTATCCAAGTTAGAGACTCCTGGCTTAATCATGGACTTAGAAAAAAACTATGGTGTATATCATATATATGTACATATATGCTAACAGAGTGCTCACTAGCTCTACCCTAAATTTTAATGGGGCTCTGGTGCCCTTAAAGATGGAGTATGTATTCCGTTTCGGAAAGATTGTGTTGCATCACTTTCATGTGTATCTTATTCAAACAGAACGATCAGGAGACCTCTCTTTCTTAAGAGTACTTACGAAATCTGAATTGAATCTTCACCATCCCCACTGATCACATTCTTTATCTACAGATTCTTTAAAATAGCATGTTATTTAAGAAGAAGGAAAATGGAGCCAAGCAGATACAAAGATAACATTTCCTATGTTAGTGTTGACTTTTATATATTCCCTAGAAAGGCTATGACATGGCTTGGCTGTGTCCCCACCCAAATCTCATCTTGAATTGTAGCTCCCATAATTCCCACATGTTGTGGGAGGGACCTGGGGCAAGATAATTGAGTCATGGGGGTGGTTTCCTGCGTATTGTTCTCATGGTAGTGAATAAGTCTCACGAGATCTGATGGTTTTATAAGGGGTTTCCTCTTTCACTTGGCTCTCATTCTCTTTTGCCTGCTGCCATGCAAGACATGCCTTTTGCCTTCTGCCATGATTGTGAGGCCTCCCCAGCCAGGTGGAACTGTGAGTCCATTAAACCTCTTTTTCTTTATAAATTACCCAGTCTCAATTATGTCCATCAGCAGTGTAAAAATGGACTAATATGGGCTGTTTGTCAGTGGGGTAAAACCTTTTGATCCAAATAAAAATAAGTTGGATTTTTTAAAAATTACAATGCGATATGTTGGGATGCTGTCATTTGATAGAAGTTGACGTCTCATAGTTCTTATCTACATGCAATATATACTGACACTCTTGTCTTCTAAGATAATTTATTGCAGTCAGCTACACTCTCTTGTCCTGAAGTGGGATAGTCTCCCATTTTTGTATTTGTGCATGTGCTGGGTTTTCTGTTGTTGTTGTTCGTTTGTGATTTCAATGACTTGTTTTGGACCTCCAGGGCTGCCTTCTAGCATGGCCATTCTGAGAATCAGACTTCAGTTTTCAAAGGCATAGTAATGACTTTCGGTTAAGAATTTTATTTTAGACCAAATAGAGCAGAAGACTGGCTTTTGGTTTGTGTTGTGAAAGCTAACCTTTCTGTTGATTGTATAAAGTCAAAGAATAATTGTTACTTTTGAGAATTAAAATACAGTTAATAAAGATACTTGATTATAATGAACTAAGGCTTTTATAAAATTTCTTTGAATGACAAGGTTGTTAAATATGCTCTTGAGTTTGTAGCCAACTGTTTTTTTTTCTTATTTTCAATGTTAAAGAACAGTAACTTGGTAGGCCTTTAATAAGTGTTTGCATGATTAGAGGAAAAGTATAAAAAGATACACATTAAATTATTAATAGTTTGTTACATTAGCAAGGTGAAGTTGAAGGGTAAGAGAAGGAGAGGGAATCATTATTACTTTATATAATTTAGATTTTGAATTTAAAAAGCTTGTATTCTTTTGTAATTCATTTGACTGAAGTAAAATGTATGAAGAATTGAGGAAATGTGTGACCTAAAAAACTTAAAAATGTAAATGAATAAAGTCTGATTGAACCTTACTCACTTTATGTTTTTGAAGTTAATTCTGAATGTCATATGTATCAGTGAGAATCTTTTAATGAAATTTGGTATGTGGATGGGTGGGCACACTTTTGGTCTACTGTGTTCAAGGTCCAAAATGTATTCCTGTGAGATTTCCTTAGGGCACAGTAGGATTTTGTGGTCTTGATTATTGACATAACTACTGACATTGATAAATTTTTTATAACTATGGTATAAAATAAATATTTCTATGGGAGAAAAATGAATATGTTAACAGTCAGTGTTGTACAGTTTAGGAGCCAGACTGACTGGGTTCAAATTCTGGCTCTGTCACTTTCTAGTTGTGTGTGACCTTGGTCAAAGTTACCAGATCTGTGTGCTTTAATTCCTTCATCTATGAAATAAATAATAGTACTGCCCCCAAAGGTTTGTTGTAGAGAGATGAATTACTTTGTTTAAAGCCCTTTGAGGAATGCCTTATATGACATAAATACTGTTATGAGTTAGCTTATGCTGTATAACAAAACATCCCAACATTTAGTAGTTTAAAAAAACACACATCTGTTATTTCTCATGATTTTGGGTTGGCTGGGCAGTTCTTCTCATCTGGGCTGCCTTGACTGGGGCTGGATAGTCCAGCATGGCTTCACTTACATGATTAGTATAGTGGCAGTTGGGCTAATAGCAACTGAGCTTGTTCTCAAGTCTGTGGTCATAGGGTTCTCAATAGCAGCAAAATTCCATTGGTTGAAGCAAGTTACATAGCCAAACCCAGAGTCAGTATGGGAGGGGACTACTCAAAGCACACGTACAGGTGGGGGACTTAGTCAGACAATTTTTGCAGATAATCTACTTCAAACACTTTAGAAGCATTAGCTGCTATTATTATTATTATTATTATTACTATTATTATTATCATCTTTCCAAACATAAAGCTACTGAAATTAACTGCTCTTGACTAAGTCTTTAGTCATTAGCATTTGCTGTTTCCAAATATTATGGGAGCCTCAAAAATTAATACTTGCAACAAGAGAGTTTTTAAGAGAGCTTATTCTGCAGGGCTGAAATTATTATTTTTGTTACAAACTGTAGCTGTCCCTACTGGTCTCCCTGGGAGCATTTTGCAGGTTATAAAATACAGCGATTACTATGGTAATCATATTGCAAGTATAAAATGGCTTTGACCTACTTGTTAAAATGCAGTATGTATTAAAATAAAGACTGTGAGCTTAAAGCTAAATGAACTCAGAATAAAAACAAAATAGCAAGTCCAAAGTGCTGAGGAGATCTGCAAAGGAAAGGAGGGCATTTGATAAAGAAGATGCATTTTCCCTTATTCTCTTCATTTTCCCCTTGGTGTGTTGACTGCTGAAAAATGACACCAGTCTCAGAGAGTGTTTGTGTTCCCAGCCTGACTCGAAGGCAGAAATTTTTTTTTTTTAATAATAAGAGCTACCATTTGCAGAGCCATTTACTGTGAACCAGGCAGTGTGCTGGGTCTTTCTACACACTCAGTTCCTCATCATGACATGTCCCTAAAGCAGAAATTATTTTTCTGCTTTTATAAATGAGGAAACTGAGGCACAGAGAGAATAAATGACTTGCCCCAAACATGGGAATTCTTTCCCTCAAAGGCTTAGATCACTGAGGACCCATGAATCAGAATTGTGAGACCAAAAATAAGTTAGCCACAATTACATGAGTTGATTCAGTTTCCAGAAGACTCTATTTTGGGGACATTTTCATTGCTTTTGTCAATTGAATTATTCATTTATTCAACAGATATTCATTATATGCCTATGGTTTGCCAGGCAGCATGCTAATTGCTGTGTTAGTCCACAGACAGGGCCCCTGAAGGGCTTTCCTGTGGTCAAAGAAGTTTTCCCACATGTCCAAGGTGGGACTTGGCATATAAGAAGACGTTACTCAAGGGTAAGAACCTATCTGTTTCAGGAAGCAGTCATAGTAACAGCAAGAACCCAAGAGGACCTGCAAACAGCTCAGTTTAGCAAGAATGTGGAGACCAGGATCTGTGGGACAATTTTGATAAAGAAAGTTGGCATTGTAAGCAAGAGTCATATCTCAAAGGGCTTTGTGAGTTGGGTTTCTTTATCCGAGAGCACAAGGGAGTCACAGAAGAGTTTGAGCGGAGAATGACATGATCAGATGGGTCATTTAGCAATATGACTACAGCCACAGTATATAAAATAGAATTGAGATGGGGGTGAAAAGAGGAGAGGCAAGATCTCTGGCAGACAGTCCAGTTAGTAAGACCGATTCAGCAGTGTCAGAGAGAGATGATGGTGCCTGGAGCGGGGCATTGCATCAAGAACAGAGAAGGGCAATAGAGAAGCAAAGAGCATTGGAGATACATGGAAGCTGTTTGGATGTGGAGGGGATGAGAGAGGTTGAGGATGGCATTTGGTGTCTGACATGGAGTCTTGGTAGATGGTTCCTCTGATGAAGGGAACTTAGAGGGAAGAAGATGATGCGTCAGTTGTGGAAAAGTTGACTTTGCACCTGTGGGGCTTCCAGGCAGACACACCCAGAAGATAATTAGGACACATGAGTATGGACCTTAGGAGAGATTTCTGGGCTGGAGATGAAATTTGAGGTTAGCAGCACTCTGTCCTCTAGCACTTCTTTGCCTTCCCCATCATCTCTGTCTCCTCATTGAGCTTCATTTTACCCTTGGAACTTATTTGCTTATTGTCTTTCTGTACCACAGTAGAATTTAAGTTCCATGCAAGCAAGGAATGTGTCTGTGTGGTTCACAGCCACATCCTCAACACTTTGAACAGTGCCTGCCAGGCGCTTAAATGAGGGGTCAGCAGACAGAACCTGATAGATGCCACTGGAGAGAAGGAGCCAAAATGAGCTTGCCTTTGGAGAGTGGAGGCTCTGAGAAGAGACAGGGCCCATGGCAGAAACTTCTTTGAAAAGGAAGGGCAGAGAAAGAGGAGACATCAAAGAAAACTGAGAAGAAGCCTCCTCTCTTTGCTCTGAGAGAATCTTCAGAGCAAGCGGGGAGGTTGAATGACAAAACATTCAGAACTTTCAGGGACCCAAAAAAGAGTGGCTCTTGGGGACCTAATGATTTCTAAAAACAGTGGGCAGGACAGATTTAAGTATATACATGTTCATCAGTTTTTTTTGTTCTATTTTCTCTCTCTTTCTCCCCCCGCTATATTTTAAAAAGTTTTCAGTGAAATGCAAGTGTGGCTTTAGCGCACAGGAGAAGTGGGATGACTGTTACCACATTTAATTCAGCAGGAGGCAAATGGAGTTCATCTTGCAGGTCATTTGGAATCAATTGATAAGGGCTTTATTTATTTATTTATTTATTTAGAGACAGGGTCTTGTTCCATTGCCCCAGCTGAAGTGCAGTGGCCCAGTCACGGTTCACTGCAGCCTTGACCTCCTGGGCTCAAGAGATCCTCCCACCTCAGCTACACAAGTAGCTGGGATTACAGGTGCATGCACACCACCATACATGGCTAATTTATTATATTTTTTGTAGACATGGTTTCTCCCTATGTTGCCCAGGCTGGTCTCGAACTCTTGTACCCAAGCAATCTGCCTGCCTCAGTCTTCCAAAGTGCTGGGATTGCAGGCTTGAGCCACTGCACCTGTCCCAAATAAGGGCTTCCTTTATCAGAGAGTTGTGTTAAGAAACATTCTGAGGCTGGTTGCAGGCCCAGCTGGAAAGAGTTCTGTGATCATGTAGTGGTATTTGCTATGGAAGCTGGACCTGGGTGGTGTCATAACTGGCAGGCCTTTGCCACTCTCATCAAGAAAATGAGTTGCTATGAGTTACAGTTTTCCAGAAACACGTATACTCCATCTCTTACAGTATATGTTTACCAGACGTGACTTCTGCCTTCCCAAGGCTGTAGTACTCTGCTTGGTAACTTGTGGACCTCTGTTTGGTCTCATTGGCATAACTCACTAGGGAGTTAAATCAGGACAGACTGAAGGTTGCCTTTTTACAGCCTGGTAATTTTTATGCCACCCCAGGAAAGCTGTGAATCCATAGCTTTCAATTTTGTTCAGGCTTTCAATTTTGTCCATAATTATTTATTCTTTAGAATAGATGATTCTGAGAAATAATCAACCCCACACATTGCAATTACCAGAGTCATATAAATTGACCTGCTGATAATCACAGAAATGAAAGGAAATTGTACATTAGCTGGTAAGTTCAGGTCTTACAAGCACCAATTCTAGAATTCATCTTGGAAAATAAATCTGAAGGTGAAAGCTTCATATTATAAATAGATTTTTTAAAAGTGTTCAATTATGAATTTTCAATTCCGTGGTAAAGAGCAATCGGGTCAGTAGGGATAAATGACGTCTTTGGATTTAACTTATTTTAGTTAATAGTTGCTCTACATTCCTCTACCTCTGCTGATCATTCTAGGAAAGGCAAATTCTTGAAATTCTTTTGTTGCTCTTCCAGATGAGGGCAGAGTGTTCAACAGGCAGTGGAAATGTAAGGCTTTCTTTTGGAAACCTCCCAAATTCTGTCGCCTAACTAGGAGTTCAGTAACTGGAAACTTCAAACTTTATATCCAGAGGGGAGCAGCAGCAAAGAGACTAAAATGCAAAGAGCATTGAGACTTTATGATTGGCCGCTTATGGTAATTGTTCATCACTTGACCCTGAGAGAGAGTACTCTCTTCTGTAAGTAACTACTGATATATTCATAGTTCTTTGAATGTGAGCAAGTTGCTCCAAGTCATTCACTCTGAAGGTGGATTTTGGCAGTAGCATGCAATACCTCTTCTCCGCTTATTCAGAGTGGTAAGTGGGGATTCTATGGCCATCAATTAGTAAAGATTGAGTAAGTGTCTACAATTGGCTTAGCGTTGTTACAAGCATTGTGAGAAATTCTAGAGAGCCTTGAAGATGTGACCTCTGTCTTCCCAGTGCTGCTTTTTGCAGGGGGAAGGGAGGAGAGGAACAGATCAAAAAAACAAAAAAAAAAGCTCCCCAAAGTGAAAAGTCATGCAACCATTCAGGAGATAGTCAATGGTAGGCAGGATAGTAGTTTATCAACATGAGACATCACATAAAGGAGAGTGTTTGGTGCAGCAGGTTCAGAGAGAGAAAATGAGAGAAAGAGAGAGAGAGAGAGTGCACACAAGAGAGAGCCAGTGGATTCCCGTCAGCATGGCCAAATGTGGTGTACACCTCCAAAGTAATGTGCCTAAAAACAGAGGGCCAAAAACTCTTTCCACAACTACCAAGAAAAGAGGCATCAAGATTTAGGCCCAGAAAATGCAAATACTGACACCTAGATTCCCTGCACATACAAGTTACCTCTTCTAGAAATGCTCTAAGAGCTTAAGAGGCATCTGTTTCCCCTCTGTCCTGGAATGTTTGCTTTTTCAATTTAGGGGCAGTCAAATTTAGATAATATAAATATTTCAATTTCCTCCCTCTTTCCTTCCCACAAATGTAGCCAAGAGATTCTATTCAGTCTTTAGAATTCATTATCAATTTACTAACCTACTTAATGATATAGTGGAGAAATAATAAATATATTAGTTGGGTTTTGAGAAAGCTTTAAAAATACAATTTCTAGATCCTGTTCCAAACATAATAAATTTGAATTTCCAAGAGTGAGGCCCAGAAATCTACGGAATTGTCAAATTCCCAGGGTGGTTCTTTTGTTGACAGTCATAGTGAAACATTTAGAAATGTATAGAATGGATGGTACATGGCAGTAAGAAGCAGACTGCAAATCCCTAATATCTGCACAAGTAGGGATGATCTAGGTACTTGCCCTTGGTACTGATTTGTTTATTGAAAGGCTGAATGAAAAATTTAAAAATGAGCAGAACTGCCCTTGAAGTCAGACACCCAATTACCCAGCTGTAGAATAGACAGTGTAGTGAGAGATGTGTAGAGGAAAAAGAAAACACACACACACACACACACACACACACACACCACAAATGAAAAGAAAAACAACTGGCCAGGTGTGGTGGCTCACGCCTGTAATCCCAGCACTTTGGGTGGCAGAGGCAGGTGGATCACGAGGTCAGGAGATCGAGACCATCTTGGCTAACACGGTGAAACACCATCTCTACTAAAAATACAAAAAATTAGCCGGGCGCGGTGGCAGGTGCCTGTAGTCCCAGCTACTCGGGAGGCTGAGGCAGGAGAATGGCGTGAACTCGGGAGGCGGAGCTTGCAGCGAGCTGAGATGGCACCAGTGCACTGCAGCCTGGGCAACAGAGCAAGACTCCATCTCTCACACACACACAAAAAAAACAAAAAGAAAAACAACTAATCTTAAACAGGTTTTGGTCAACTGTTCAGTGTTTATCAAATTAATATGATGTTGAAATCATGTATTGGGAATGAGGAGGGCATAAACCCACTCCACCCTGCCCTGGACAAATCATGCTTGAAGGTTTTTTATTACTAAGACCATGTTCAAACATAATAAGAAATCAAAAGAACAGTACAGGCCAGGTGCAGTGGCTCACAGCTGTAACCCTAGACCTTTGGGAGGCTGAGATGGAGGGTTACTTAAGGCCAGCAGTTTGAGACTGGCCTGGTCAACATAGCAAGACCGCGTCTCTACAAAAAATTTAAAAAATTCGCCAGACATGGTGGCATGTGCCTGTGGTCTGAGCTACTTTGGAGGCTGAGGTAGGAAGATGGCTTAAGCCCAGATGTTCAAGGCTGCAGTGATCTATCGTTATGCCACTGCACTCCAGCCTGGGTGACAGAGTGACACCCTGTCTCTAAAATAAAAAGAGAGAGCTGTACAATGTATCTCCACATAACAGATTTAACAATTATCGAAGTCTAGCTACATTTTCTTCCTATGTCCAAATTTCCTGTTGCTTGACCTCCCTCTCTTTATCCCACCTTCCTGCTTCCTTCCTAAATGTTTCAAAGCACATCTCAGATGCTGTGTTATTTTAGCCTTACATATTTCAACATGTTTCTCTTCAAAGCATGGATGTGTTCTTACGTAACTACATCTCACCTGACAATATTGACAATAATTCCTTGTTCTTGTTTAATTGGATGTCACATTTTGAGTGGCTGGGGTGGTAAAAAAGGTTTGAAACAATGTCCCACAAGCAGCACTTAACAGAACTGAGTTGCTAGAAGACAAGGCTCAGGTTTGGAAGGATGTTGAGCGGAAGAGGGGCTGGACTTGCTCTCTGTGATCTGCAGTGGAGGAATGCCGGCTTGTGATGAACTGCGCTGCCTCAGGAGTTTTCTCACCTGGAGGGTGGAGTGTGAGACACTGCAGAGAGGTTTCACATGCTCATTTTACGGATATTTATCAAGTGCCTGCTGTGTTAGATACTGAGGATGATGTGAACAATAAGACAGGTGCAATCTCTTCCCTCATGGAGTTTTGGATCTATAGCACTGTTTCCCAAAGTGTGAGATGGGTGAGGGGGATGCAGGGTCAATTCGAGAACTGACATTGAGTTCCATGTAGTTACAAACATTCTCTTTTCAGTCTTCCAAACCTTGTAAGGCATCAAGGAGGAGGTCTCATTTGAGGGTTAGGGTTGACACACCTCTAAAATTTCGTCATTTTCCTTTCTAATGAAGAAAGAGCAACTTTAGATTCACAGTTTTTAGCAGGCAACAGTACCTCATGAACTATTTTTTGAGCAATTCATTAAACATCTTTATAAGAGCAAGTAGCAAGTAAGATAACAGGCAAATATTTAATACAGGAATAATTAAAACCAAAATGTTACGAGGGATGGTTTTAAGTTTTGCGGTTTTGTCTGTTTTTGTTTTCCACTTTTTATATTTGCATACAATAAAATTAATTCTTAGTTTATACTTGCATGAGTTTTTGCAAATGCATATAGTAATATACAGTATGCATAGGGTAATATACTGTCATATAACCACTCCTACACTCAGAATACTTCCAAGATTTTCTCATGCTACCTGTATGTTTATAGAAATTTCTGCCCCCCCTCCCCCACCCAGTGCATTTTAAATTCTCGAGCATCCTCACCTCCCATCCCCAACTCTTGGCAACTACTGATCTGCTTTCTGTTTCTGTAATTGTGCCTTTTCTGGAATGTCACATAATGCCGTTTCTGGAATGTCACATAGTACAGTCATATAGTATATAGCCATTTCAGTCTATCTCATTTCATATAGCATAATATATTTGAAATTCATCTGTCTCATTGCATCTATTCATTTGCTTTTTTTTTTTTTTTTTTTTTCAGACAGAGCCCCACTCTGTCTGTTGCCCAGGCTGGAGTGCAGTGGCAAGATCTCAGCCCACTGCAACCTCCGCCTCCCAGATTCAAGCGATTGTCTTGCCTCAGCCTCCCGAGTAGCTGGGATTACAGGCACCTACCACCATGCCCGGCTAATTTTTTTGTATTTTTAGTAGAGACGGTGTTTCATCATGTTGGCCAGGCTGGTCTCAAACTCCTGACCTCAGGTGATCCACCCGCCCCAGCCTCCCAGAGTGCTGGAATTACTGGCGTGAGCTACTACGCCCAGCTTTATTCATTTCCTTTTAACTGCTGAGTGCTATTTCATTGTGTGGATGTATCACAATTTGTTTATTCATTGTAAATAATAATATAAGGTATATTCAATATGACAAACGACAAACATGGTACTTAGTGAAAGCAGATTTAGCAGATACACTGAAGGTCATATGCCAATGACTGAGTTTTGGGGGGGATAAAAACTAGTCTAACAAATGTATGTATTACAGAGTTGTTTGAGTAGGCCATCTTTTAATTTCTTATCCATACCTTCAACAGTGCATTTGATTGAAGTATAAATATGATTCCTGTTGTCTTAAGTCAGAATATACCTTTTGGGTTTTTTTGTTTTGTTTTGTTTGTTTGTTTTTGAGGCAGAGTCTCACGCTGTCGCCGGGGCTGGAGAGCAGTGGCACAATCTCGGCTCACTGCAACCTCTGCCTCCAGGGTTCAAGCGATTCTTCTGCCTCAGCCTCCTGAGTAGCTGGGATTACAGGCGCCTGCCCCCATGCCCAGCTAATTTTTTGTATTTTCAATAGAGACGGGGTTTCACCCTGTTGGCCATGCTGGTCTCGAACTCCTGACCTTGTGATTCGCCTCCATCAGCCTCACAAAGTGCTGGGATTACAGGTGTGAGCCACCGCGCCCAGCCTTGATTCTTAAAGTAACCCAGGATCTCCAGAGCATCCTTTTCATAATCTCCTCACTTATTTTCATTCATTCCCTCCTTCCTTGCTTCCTTCCTTTAGCCTCCTTCTCACTCTCTGTCTCCTGTCCCTTCCCCCTAATATTTCACTGGAGTTTATATAACTGAATTAATTAGACCTATTTCTCAAGGAGTTGGTTTTCCAGAAAATTCACTTTGCAGTTGGCATGACAGAAGAGCTGGCATATTAATCAAATGCTGCAATTTGTTCTTTGTATCTGAATGAGGCTGAGGTTGGACTTACTGCTTATCTGTTGTCCGTTTTTACCATTCTGTCCTTTGCAGCCAAGGAGCCTGGATTGGATTCTTTGTGATTGGAGTGGGTGATGGTTGTAAGTGTTGATAGATTGGGCATAGACCTGCTGAATGGGGACAAACCCTATCTCCTTAGTTACTGTTACAGAGTCCCCAGGATATAAAGTGTCTGTATGAAAATAAATAAGAGCTTTTCTTTTCCTTTGTTTGGCTGATGATATCTATACCATTTAATAGAATAAAATGATAAAAAATCTTTGTCCTTTCTTAAATAACATGTTAATTGCTGTTTTATGTATTTGTTCATTTTGTGTTTCTGAAATATATTCAGTTTATAGACATTTCTGTCCCTCAATGCATTTTAAATTCTCAAGTATCCTCAAATTATGTATATTGAATATAATCTTGTATATGTGGAGGGGGATACACTTTGTAGCTAATGGGGAGATCAAAGTTACTAGCTTTCTCCATTTAGTCAGCTTGTTGCAGAATACAAAGGCTGCTCAAGGATTTGAGTTCATATCTTAAAAGCTCATCAGAAATATTCTAAGCTATAGATTTTTTTCTCTCTCAGCAACATTTCGGATATGGAGGTTCTCCTCGGTTGCCCTTGCAAGTGTTGCTGAATTTAAATGCCACAGGAAAAAAGAAAGATCTGTTCTGTTTTTTCATCTGTGGAATGAGGGGGTTGGACTAGATGGAAGATGTCAAATTTATAGCATTAGTGCTGTCACTCCTTATCCATCCACATGACAGACATCACTAACCAATCATAGCATGCTTTCCTGCCAACGCAGCATGACTTCTTGTCAAGTCAGCACTCCAGGAAGCCACTACTAATCAGTTGATGCTAGCCCAAGACATGAGATCTATTTCCGTTGTGAAACAAGTGGTGTTTACTCCCAGGAGTATACTCAAGATGGTTACAAAAGTTAGGTACTCACTGGACAGTAGAAGGAAGAATGTCAGAGTGCCTTGTTTTTCAAGTAAAGAGGATCTCAAATTACTACATTTTATGCTCCTGAAGGCAGGGATTGTGTTTTAGTCTTGTTTCTTCCTGTATACCCAGCCTACATGGTAAACTATATCTCATAGTAGATGCTATATAAATGTTTGTTAAGTAGTGCACGAAGGAATTAATGGAAGAGCATGCCCTTGCCCAATTCTTTCCTAAGACTTTACAGTTCAGTGCTTCTTCCAAAGGGCAGGCACAACCTTTGCCATTACTGAATTTCATTCACTTCAGTTTAGGCAATTCCTCCAGGTTGGCTAGATAGCTCTGTGTTCTTCTCCACCAAGCACTGGCACAGCCCGGCAATGATTGGCTGGACTTTACAAGTTTCCTCTCTATCTATCATCCCCATCATCCACAAACCTATTGAGTAATGCTGAGGAGGGTCCATTTAATCCTCCTCCTGCTTGACGCTGAATTCTTTCAACTTGATGTGTAATTGGGAATCTGAAGGTTTAATGATATGAACAAGAATTTTGTCACAGATTCAAGATTTAACAATGGAGAAAATCATTTATTTGACACTTAACATAGGAAGCCCTTATTAGTTGTATTTTGGGAAGTAGATTTGAAATTATTTTATGGAAAAGACCAGGTCTGATAACTCTGTATTTTGATGATGATATGTCTTTCATACGATAGATACTCAGTAAACAATTTATATTTCTCAGGGTAGTTTCATGAAAGTAGACTGAAGTCTCTGTCTTTAACTGTTAGAAGAGAATCATCTTTGAAAACAGAAGGTGTTTTTTTTTTCTACCCAGGCACTGGATTTTATCTAATAATAATATTGGATACCTATTTCGTAGAAATTAATTATGGGCTAGGCGCTCTGCTACATGCTTAATATATATTCTCAAAACAGCCCCAAGACTAGTGATAAGAATTCCATTACAGATGAGATAAATGAAGCTTGGAGAAGTTACACAACCTGACCAAAGTCACAAGATAATAAGTGGCAGTACTGAGGTTTAAAGGCAGATCTGATTCTAATCTTTTCCCCTAAAGATACCAGGTCCCTCATGGTAGATGTGACTTCCTGCAAGAAGCCTTCCCTGAGCTACCACCTCTCCCTGCAAAGCTAGCTGAGACATTCTTCCTCTGAGTTTCCATAGCAGTTTCTATTCCCTTATTATCACGTTCTCCATTGTGTGATAGCTGCTTCTACCACCAGAGTAAGACCCCTGAGGGCAGGGACTTGGGGCTTTTTGTTTTGTTTTGTTTTCTGTTTTTTACTGCTTTTGTTTGGTGCCTGAATAAATGCATCTTTCCCAGGAGATCTCTGCCACTTTGCCCTGGGCACCTGGACACCATAAAAAATACAAAGCTAAGTCTTCAAGAACATGCTATTGTTTTGTATTCCTTATATTTGGGGATGAAAATTTCAGGAAAATAGAGTCCAGCTTCAAATGTGGGATGGCAGAAGTTGCCTCTCTTCTGGACTACAAAGTGCCGTCTGCTACTTACCGTTGTCATTGCATTATCACACCGCTTTATTTTTCCCCACTTCAGTTTTTTATTAACTGTTGTTTTTTGAATAATTAATACTTGCAAATGTTCTATGTTTATCCTGTTTGAGATGGCTTGTGCTTCTTGAATGGGAGGATTCATGATTTTTAAAAATTTCAGAAAATTCTCAACCATTATATCTTCAGTTATTGGCTCTTCCTGATTTCTCTGGTCTCTCCCTATGGGAGTCCTATTACACATACATTGGGCCTTCTCATTCTATTCTCCATATCTCTTTATCTCTCAGATATTTTTCAACTCTTTATCCTTTTGTGCTTTATTTGTGTGGTGTCGTGAGATCTACGTTTCTCTCTTTACTAGTGTCTATTTAACCTGTCCTTTGAGTTTTTAATTTTAGTGGATCTATGGAGAGGAGTATTCATCATGTGTTGTTCTTTTTAAGGGTTTCAATTTTAGCTTCAGTGTTTTAAATCCTAATAAACTTTCTCATTCCCTGTTCCTTTTCAGAATTTCAATTGTTTTATGACCTGTAATTCTTGAGCCTCTTATTGTTTTATTTGTTGACTTGTAACATCAGTTTCTTGGATGTTGTATAATTTACTGTTGGGATCTCATGCTTGTGGGATTGGTTGTAGCCTGGGTTGTAGAAGTGGCCAGAGAAATCTTCATTTGTTTCTGTAAGGCATTCCTGGCATGTCACGAACAGGACTAATTTTATATTAATTTTTTTAGTCAGAGCTTCCTGATTTTGACTTTTGTTATTCCTAGAATCTCATGAAAGACACAGCCCTAGGATTTCTCATTCTCAGTTCAAACATTTCCCTCTCACCCACAATACAGGTAGAGACAGACAAGTTTTACCTAGCTGGTTGTCAATTTTTCCAATCTATTTGTTCATTGAAGGTGCAGCCCTCAGTGAATATTTTTGGCTTTCTACAAAGGTCTTGTAACAGCTTCCTGCTTCTCTTTGTCCCAAGGCACTGTCTGTCTCCTGTGTGGGCATTACAATCCTAGCCCCTAGGGAACCAAGACAACCCTTTTGTCTGCCACCAACCACTCTTCCCTCTCTCTCATAGCCACAGCATAACTTTGCATGCTTCTTACTCTTGTTTTTAATTACCTCTTTATTTCTTGGTATTTTCCTGTTTTTTGTTTTTTTTTTTTTACCTAAGGTCTCATGCTGTCACCCAGGTTGAAGTACATTGGTGACATCATGGCTCAATGTGGCCCTGAATTCCTGGGCCGAACCAACCACCTCAGCCTCCTAAGTAGCTAGGACTACAGGTGCACACCACTGCAACCAGTTAGTTTTTTATTTTGTGTAGAGATGGTGTCTTGCTATGTTGCCAAGCCTGATATTGAACTCACGGCTTCAGTGATCCTCCTGGTGTGGCCTTCCAAAGTGTTGGGATTACAGGTGTGAGCCATCGTGCCCAGCCTTCCTTTCTTTATTGTGAGTCAGCTAGGCATTTAAAATAATTTTTGTTATATTTTATCTAGCATGTCTAGGTATTTGAAGAGTTGGAATTTTCAGGTTGTCATCATTTGCCATTTTGCCAGAACCAGGACCTTGTTACAAGCTCATGGTAAAAGGTTCAAATAATATACAAGGACATATGATGAAACGTTAGTGTCCTTATCCTCTTAGATCTGCCTAGGCCTCAAATCACCTTGTCAGTAACAACAACCTTTATCATTTTCTTAGGCATGGTTCTAGAAGTACTTTTTGCATATACAGCATATGTATGTGCACATACGTAATACATGAAGATGTTTTGTGCAAGCAGAAATATGTTTTACTATCTGCACTGTACTTAGCAATGTATTGTGGAGCTCAGTGCATACTGATGCACTTAGTTCTTCCTCTTCTTTCTCATGACTGTGTAGTATTCTATCATATGGATGTATCATAATTTACTAACGTCCTCTATTATGGGATAATTATGTTTTCAGTTATTTTGATATTATAAACTATCCTACAATAAACATTCCTTTACATATGTCTTTGCTTGTATATCATTTAGCATTATTCACTTCGTCTGTTTCCTTCTCTCCCCTCCTCTGCCTGCCACCACTATGGGTTACTTGTGGTCAAGGACTTTATCTTTCATTGATGATCCTAGTACCTGGCATGGGGCCTGGCACTGAGCTGGCACTTAATTCACGTTTGTTTCATTAATAACTGTGCTCACTACAAAGTCAAATCAGCAGTCAGACTCAGTCCAAATCTCCAGCAAATGTATTTTAATTGCAGTGATAACAACAGCTATTGACTATTCAGTTGTCCGAGGTTATTGACTGAGCGCCTCCTCTGGACTAAACATGAGCTCATGCAATCTTTACTACAACCCTATGAGATGGTAAATTTCATGATCATGCTTTACAGACAAGGAAACTAAAATGCAGGTTACCTACCTGTAAGAGGGAGAGTCCGTATATGAACACAGTTTTGTGTGAAATTAATGCCTGGCCTTTTGACTACTCTCTTAATTAACAATTGTACTGGCACAGCCAACATGGGACATATTTTCATTGTTCATTCTTTCGTGTATTCATTCATTCAATCAATCAACTAACATTTACTGAGAGCTCACGACGTTCCAGGTAGGGAGTGATATGCCTTGATAAAAACATTCCTACCTAGGTAGAATTTACAGTGTAAAGGGAGTGACAGATTAAGCAAAAAAGTGAAAATGTGATGAGTGGCTGAAAAGAGACATAAGCAAAGGCTTTAGGAGCACGAAGAGCAGAGAGCCACGAAGGCCTCCAGTGTCTGTGATAAACTGGATGAGCCTTGAAGGACAGCAGTGGGTTGAGGGGGGCACAGGAGGGGTGAAGCCTAGGAGTCCAGCATGCCCCCTGTTCCTTGTGTGCGTGGCACAGTCGAATCTTTCTCTTCCAGCCACTGCCAGCTCTCAGGACCTCTGGTCTGAGGGCCAGAGAGCCTGTGTCCTTCTGCTTTTGAAAGGTGGCTCAGCACTCCATTAGCCCTTTCTAATTTTAAAGTAGTAGCTCCCTTGATTGAAATCTCAATTTGGGAACAGGCCTAGGATTGGCCTGTGGCTCGAGATTTTCACCAATAAGCGGAGTGGGAGGTGGGGAGGTGTCCCTTTAAGCAGCCGGGAGGCAGCCCAGAGAGCTTGGAGCTGCTCTCCCCAGGACCTGAGCGATTTTCCTGGATCCGGAGCTGCGCACAGAGCAGCTGCCGCCCCGGGAATGTTACCCGCCTTGTGCGCAGCCCCTGCAGGGCCCCCTTCGGCTCCGGGCAGTTGGCTGCCGACGCCCCGCTGGGTTCCTTAGCTGCGGCCGCTACCCCTGCCCCTGGGTCTCCAACCCCCTTCCCTCGGCTCCCCCCAGTTTCCCGGGCCGGCAGAGGCGCCGCAGCGTCGGAGCAATGCAAGGCTAAGCCGGGTAAGTGGCCCCCCCATAGCCGGGGAGCACAGAGGGCGGCGCAGGGGCATGTTTGCTCCTGGTTTCAGGAGCTCCCCTGAAAAAGGGGCCTTGCAGCTGGAAACTAAGCTCTGGGAGAGATGCGCTTTGCCACCCAGACGCTGGGAAGTCAGGAGCCCCGCGGTGGGGACCTGGTGAACTGAGGGTCTGAGTGTCAGCCACCTTTCGCGCAGCCACTTTATTAACCAGCAATGGTAATCATAATATCACGAGGCGATGGTGGTAACATTGTATTAGGACTACTTAAGAGGGAACATGAAAACATCCCTGGACTTGCTTTTTAAATAGCCTTTATTCTCTTAGAATTCATTTTCCCCGAAATATTTAAAAGGTATTTACTGTTAATGACCTAGTAATTTTCTATTCAAAATATTTCTTCACATCTCCAGGAAGATCTACTTTAAAACATGACTTACTTCTTCCCACATACCTTTATATTTTGAGCTTATATCCCCGAAAAGATAAAAGTTGTTTATTTTCCCAGAACTTTAAAAATCCATTTCTTTGCTTCTTGGTGGACTTCGGTAATGAAGCAACTCTGGATTTGTTAATGTGTTCTTTCTGAATTGGGGTAGGTGGAGAGGGCCCTTCTCCTAGCCCTTCCTAGCTCTACATGGGGGAGTGTATAGTTTGGAGATGAGAGAGTTAATTCTTAATTTCCAAATTGCCAAATGCACCCTCTCAGATGCTGGAAGAGTCAGGACTTGGTGAAGGTTGGGATTACAAATCTGGGGTGCCTGGGCAGCCGTGCCCTGGGAAATTTTAAAACCAAAATAATCAGGAAAGATTGTGGGTAGGTGCTGGGTAAGATTTAAAAGATGAGGTTTCAGCTCCCCCCACCCATCTGTTCACTTGTGTGTACCTAAGCAAGAGGTTGAGAATCGAATGCAGAGGGTCAGAGTTTACTTTTTTTTTTTTTTTAAGATGAGGCAGCTGGAAGACATGCCTTCCAAAATTGGAGCAGAGTCTGATGTGTGGATTGCCAAATTCCATTTCCGCCCATATTAAATTATTTTGGCTTCTAGAAGCCCTTATTTTGCTGGGCTGGCCTTTATTTGCAGTTGTTTAGGTGGTGTGAATCATTTGTATACTTTGAGTTCCCTGCTTTCTGTACACAAATGTTTTTATCTGTGCAGCTAGTTGAGTAATTAGAGACATGGACATGGCCCTGTCTGTACAGACAGAACAAATACCACTTGGGGAAGATCTGGGTCTTTCCTTTTCAAATCATCAATTGCCAAATCTTCCCAGCCTGTTGGGCAATTCAGATAAAGGTGTCAAGTGAGCTGGGCAGTGAAGAATTTATATATGCAGCTAATTCTGCTCATCCTACAATAAAGCATCTTCCCATGGGGCCAAAAAGTGGGGGTTAGGGAGGCATATAAAAATGATCCTGTGTTCTTAGTCACTGACTACCCAGCTCTCTCTGGATTTCTGAGAACCTGCCAGGAGAAACTGTTGACTGGATGGAAGTTTCAAGAAATGCAGAACAGAAATCAGGACAAGCCCTCCTTGAGCAACTTTTATTTCTGTTTGGAGGAAAGGAACCCTTTGTTAGAATAACAAATTGTGGCTGCTTTTCAAGACCAGAAAACCGTTCTTCTTCTGAAGGCAGATTCGTTTTAAGAGTGTGAATCATTTGGTTTAGCTTTTTTTTTTTTTCTTTTGCGGTGGAGGCTTGGAGATGATTAAACGTCCTGTCTGCAGGAAATTACCAGGAGATTTGAGTATTTTCCTGAATCAGCCTCAGATGGTACACAGCTTTGGGTGTAATACAAGAAAGCTCTGTTACAAGGCAATCTTTCCTCAGTGATACCCTCAATCTCACACAGGCTTTCAAGCCTCTGCATCAACAAGCCTTTTATTTTTTATTTTCGGGGCTGTACTTCCATTTAAGAAACTGAAATAACTCTCTCATTCCCTCTGTGAGCTTAAGATGGAACTTATTTTTGAGACAGTTTTATCGAGCCCACTTCCCCACTAGCCTCCTCCCACTTAGCTTCAACAGGAAAAACTCTTGGCTCCTTTTCCCAAGATTTCTTTTAAGCCAGAATTGTTATCCTTAGGGACACAGATGTCTCGAGGAATGAGAGAGGTGCAAAGGTTTGAACTAGCACTCACCAATTTGGTGGTGACATTTATGGTCTTTGTAGAGCTGTTTGCAGAGCAGGCTAAGTGGTCCTGTGTTGGGTTTGCCCTGAAGTGCATCAACAATATAGAAAATGGGCAATGAAAAGATGGTAAGGGGCAACCGAGGGGCATGCGTGCTGCTTTGTGTAGCTGTGTATGCAGAGATCTGTGGGTTTTTAAAAATAATTTAGAAAACCAAATCTCAGAGATGCTGTGCTCCCCAGGCTGTTTTTCTTAATCTTTCCTGAAAAGTACTCAGTCACATTAAGCACTTCCTATCACTATCATAATGTAGGAGAGCGCTAGGTGAATATAAACTCTGTGCGATATTCTGATGTCAATGAGAGGAAGCAGAGGGAATGATTTTTTTTTAGCTACTAAAACACAGAATGGTAATCCTAGTTGAATATAACGAGACTTTATGGAAATTGTATTGAGGGTTTAAATGTGATGTTCCAAAAAAGTTTCTTTGATATTTTTTATTTTCTCAAAATCTGAATGGTGAGGAATTCTTTTCTGGGATACTTAGCATTTGATTGCCATTCAGTTTTTTTTTGTTTGTTTGTTTTTTGTTTTTCTTTTTGCTTTGTTTTGTTTTGTTGGTGATGTTTTTTCATATCCTGCTCCTCTGTGTGACCAGCAAAGGAAGGCTCATTTTTGCAAAGATTGTAATCTGGACAACTTCCAGAAGAATGGAAGGTGTAGGGGTAGCGGAGGGAACAGACGCAGGTACTGTGGGACTCAATGTCTGGGAAAACTCATGAATGATCTCCCTGCAAGATTAGCCCAGAGGCCTTTGAGAATTGCTTCATATTTGACTTTTAACAGCCAGCCTGTGTAGAGAAATCCTTGTACCTATCACTAGGGTCTCTCCCTCTTCACAAAGCATCTTCCCAGGCAAGATGCCAATCCACAGGGAGCGTGTACGTGACATTGCTTATCACATCTTTCAAAGGTTGCGTCTTACTACTTTTTCTTTAAAACAGCTACTATTTGATCTCTTGGGAACATTTGCAAAAGGTTACTCTGCATTCACCCAGGCTGCTGTAATTAGTCACTGGTTTTGTTTTATATTTTCTGATGATTGAGGCTCTGTTCAGGCTTCTGGGGATAAGCAAACATCTGTTGAGTTGGATGTTAGATAAATTCTAATTTTGAACACTAAGTTGTCCAGGCTGGAGAAGAGGTCTCATCTTGCCATATTATAAATGATAACATCAATAAACAGAATGATGCCTGTTAACTTACTGAGCTTTTGCCAAGCACAGACTTAATGTCTTACCAGTCTTTCTCAGACTTTATAGTGCATAGGGATATCCTTCAGGGAGTCTATTTCATAGGTCTGTAGTATGACCTGGAAATCTGCATTTAAGAAATATCCAGGTGGTACTCTGGACTTTATCTTGAGAAGCACGTTGCTGTTTGCTCTTTATTACTGAAAAACCCTTACGACAACCCTATGAGGGTTGGTGCCATCAGCCAGCCTATTTCACAGATGATGAAGGATAAGCTCAAAGAGGTTTGGTAACTCCCCTGAGACACAAGGCTACCAAGTGGCCATGCGGGGGACCTGGACCTACAACTGTCTAATTCCAAGCATCTACCTGGGATGCTTCTTAAATGCAGCCTGTGCTCTCAAGCATTTGCACTTGGCGGATTGTTGGCAGGTTGCAGAGGGGGTGTGGGGTGGGCGGTCTTCTCTTTATAATTTGTACCCAGTAACCACCCTTCCCACTGCCCTGCCACCACTCTGCCGAAGGCTGCTTCTCTAGGATGCTGGCATTCTGTAGACAGCAGTCCATGAGGTCCCCATTTAGACAATCCACTGTGATGGAATTGAGGGAGACCACATGGGGCAGAGGCCCTCGTGGCAACAACTTGAGGAGTGTTCAGCTCATTTGCCTTGGGTTCTTTAAGTTCTGAACCAAGATGACCCAAGATAAGGCTGATTGACTGTGAAGTGCTTTTAATTCCTGCAGCTTTTGGAATTCTTAAGACAGTTATGTTTCCATCAAGGGCCCTTTCTACCTGGATGTAGGTGCCACTTTCTTGCCTCCAATCCATAATGCCTCCCACAGGATCCTTTCACAAGACCTCACCCTACACAGCCCCAGAAAGTTGAAGCCATTTCCTAATGCTCAAGGCCTGAGCCCACTTGCAGCCCTTCCTGCATTCTCTGTATATCCCCCCATTCTGAGTGTAATCCTGTGGAAAGTGAACTCAAAGGGAATATTGTAAAGAGGAGAGGCAGAGACTGAACAAAGCCTCATTTAAGCTTCTTGCCTGATTCTCCCTTGGCCTGACCTGATTTCTCCTACTCTTTGGGGCACATGGACCAGGAATGATTTTTCTTGCTTAATTGCTGCAGAATTGTGGATACAGGACAGACCACTTAACCTCATGAGCTTCAGCTTCATTATCTGTAAAATGGTATGTTCATGTCGACCCTTTCTCCTTCGGGTACAAGTGATGTAATGTCCAAGAAGGCACTTTGGACTTTGTTTAAACACATTTTGAAAACTTACTCATGTTGCCTTCTAGCAGTGGTTCTCTTACTGTGATATTGGGAATACCTGTTTGGTGAATTGCTCTTCTAAAAAAGAAAACAAAAAAAGGCACCATGTGTGTGTGGAACATACGATGTTTTACATCTCCCTCTTGAGCCATCACAATTCAAAGGCTATGAGAAGGCCTGGAGTAGAGAAACCCATTGAGCCTTGATGTTGCATGTTCTGTGCTAATGTGACCCTGGAACCCCCTTTCAGCCTCACCTCTTAATGTGCCACAGAACACACTTGGGGGAAGCTGTTAAACTTCAAAACGGTGGCTCCACCACTTATTAGCACTGGGACAAGTCATTTACATCTCTGAACCTCAGTTTCCTTGTCTGTAAAATGGAAATAATTGGGACACCTACCCTATGGAGTTTTAGGGAGGGTTAAATATGTTAAGAGATGTCAAGGTCGCCCTCTGCCTGTCAGCAGGGTTTGACCCAGTGGATCATTCCCTCCTCTTGCTTCCTTCTATAACTTTCTGTCTCCTTCTTACTTTATCTTCCTCCTACCTCCCAATTTCCTTTGCTGCTCTTTCTCCTCTTCTAATTTTTTTTTTTTTAGGTCAGCCACTCCTGCCTCCTTCCTGCTTGCTCATGTCTTTTTCATCTTTATTTCTCCCTTGTTGACGCCATCCAGCCCATGGCTTCATGTTACACTGGACTCTTGACTAGTGGAGTCACATCTCCAGCCTGGACCTCTCTCCTGAGCTCCAGACTTAGATACACATCTCTTCTCAGCATCTTCATTAGATGTCCAATCGGCTTCTCAGACTTGCTGTGTCAAAACATAACGCTAGCTTTTTCCTTTCCTTAAGCCTTGACTGTGTCAACAAATGGCACCTCCAGCTACCCAGTTGCTTGAGCTAAAAACTTTTGGCACCTTTGATTATTCTCTTTCTCTTTCTCTTACCCTCCCCCCATATCCTATCCAATGGGAATAAGTCCTTTCAGTTCTACTTCAAAAAAATAGCCCAAATTGTAGCAGGTGAGGGTGAGAGGGAGGGAGGACTGACTAGAAAGGAGCTTGAGGTAACTTCCTGGGATGCTGAAAATGTTTGATATCTTGATAGAGTGTGCGTTACATGGATATAGGCATTTTTCAGAATTGATGAGACTCTACATATAAGGTCTATGGATTTTGCTGTATGTAAATCACACCTCTGTAAAAAATATGATAGAAAAGATACGTATCTCAAACCTCCACAGGTCCAACTTTAGTCCATGCTGCCATCATTTTTCACCTTGATTACTTGACAACCTTCCCAAACACCTAGTGGTTCTGAAGCTTAAATCACATCATAACATGACCCTGTTTAACACCTTCAGACAGCTTCTTATTGCAATAAGGACAAAACCCAAACACTTTGCCGTGACCTGTGAGACTCTCCCACCTTAGCAAGTTCTAGCCCGTGCCTACCTCTCAAGGGCATCTTCCTACCTGGCTACTGGCACCCGTGCTTCAGTCACAGGCCAGCCCAAGTTTCTGCCTACCTCTGGGCATTTGTGCTTGCTGTTCTTTCTGCTTGGAATGCCCTTCCCGTAGATCTTTGCCTGGCTAGCAGCTTCTCATCGTTGAGATCTTAGCTTAAATGTCCTTCTGTCAAGAGAACTTCCTGCCTAGCCTTGCTCCATGACTACACTCCACAGCCCACACTTTTCTTGGCCACATTATCTTACCAACTTTTCTCCAAAGCACTTTCCAAGATCCAAAATATTTTATTTTCAATATGACAAGCCTGTCCCTGTCCCTTCTTGTCCCTTAAAGGCAAGGATTGCGTCATTTAAATCCCATCTTCAGTGACAGTACCTTCCTTCTAGGAGGGCTCCCTAAACAAATTTTGACTGACTGATTAACTGATACCTGGGCCAGTGTCTAACACTGCAAGAAAATTATTAGGAAATTAAAAATTTTTAAGTTATTTTTATTACTCTCCTCCTTTCCTCATCTCCCTCTTACTTCCTGGGGATTGTAGAGATTAATGTGCTTCCCAATGCTGCTAAGTCCATACACTTCACATTTCTGTGCCTTCTTTTTCTTTATTAATTGTAAACCAGATCAATTATAGTTGCCCCTTGTGGAGGTCTGTAAACCCCTTGGAGTGAGACATTATTTCAGCACTCTGTACAAGTGAGGCATGAGTGTCTCATCACCTTTTAAAAATTGCAACCCTAGCTAATGGTTTTCTCTGAAGACCCCAAGCTTCTGAACTCTCCTGCCTAGGAAGTCTGATCAGATGCAGCTGTCCTGGGAATTGATTTGGGATCTAAAAGTTTTTAAGATCTACTACAACTCCCACAAATGGCTTTGGAACTCAGAAAGCAGTAAACATATGTATTTTTTAATCTGTCAGAGCTGATCTTTCCCAGGGAACAAAGGTTGAACTGTATGTTTAGTGCCCCAAACTTGCTCTTCTCTCTGGCCCCAAAAGCCACAACCTCTCACTGAGTGTTATTGGTGGAGTACTAATTTAAAAATCAGAGCAAAGGATTGCATATTCTAAAAGTGGAAAAAAACATCAACAGATATTGGCAGGGAAGAGGATGTCCTTCCCCGGACGAGAAGAGAGTAACGCAGGCATTTCTGAAAACCCGTAAGCCATGGTTTATTTATCTGGACTGTTCATTGAGTTACTAAGACAGGAATAGCACAGAGGTTTTATTTGCCTGCAGCTCTGGTTAAAAAGAATTAAAGGGGCCCCTTCAGGGCTTAGGGAAATAGTGCTGCGATTGATTAGCAGTGTCTGCCATGGGCAAGAACTGTTGTTGTACATAAAGAATTAGAGAATGTTAGATTTGGAATGAACCATGGAGATTATCTAGTGCAACTCTTGCCCTCGTAGCTGCTGCACTGTGTTAGGGGGCTTTAGAAGAATAATCATGAGCTTGGCAAAGTGATAACTCTTAGCTTTTCAGGCCTTTGTTCCCTCTTGGGTCCCGTCAGAGCGTTCAGTGTGGTGTACTGCAGCACTTCCTGAGAATGTGCCAGGGGAGCCTCACAAGAGAGTTCTGAGGCCGGTCAAGTTTGGGAAAGTCTATGGTACCATATCTCCTTCTCAAAGATTCATAAGGGACAATAAGCATGACATAGGGCCTGAGAAGTCCAATCATAAAGAAACCCACTTAACATTGTTTTCCAAACCTGGTGATTCTGGCATGTTTTTCAAGGACACCTGTTGCCATTTTGTAGAACACTCTTTTTAGATGCTGCTGTGTTATGTTTAGGGAGAGTGTTCATTTCCTAGGGCTGCTGTACCAAATTACCACAATCTTGGTGGCTTAAAACCACAGAAATTTATTCTCTTACTGTTCTGGAAGCCAGAAGTTTGAAAGTCAGGGTGTTGGCTGTCTCTGGGAGAGAGTCTGTCCCGGCTTCTTGTGGCTGCCAACAATCCATCCTTGGCATTCCATGGTTACAGCCGCATCACTCCAGTAGCTGCCTCCATCTTCACATTGCTTTCTCCTCTGTGCCTGTGTCAGATTTCCCTCTGCCTCTCTAAGGATACTTGAGGTGACATCTAGAGCCCACTTGTATAATCTACATAATCTCTTCATTTCAAAACCTTCAATTTAATTATATCTGCAAGGGCTTCTTCCTCAAATATGTTACGATTTTCAGGTTCTGGGGATCAGGACATGGACATATATTTGGGAGGCCATTTTGCAACCTACCATGGAGGCACATTGACTCAAGCATTAGGAGACTTGGATCAAGTTCTCACTTAGCTACGAGCTCCTCGGTCCCAGGAAGAGGCAGCAAGGGTGTTTAAACCAGGAGTCAGGCCTATTTCCTCACCCCTCAGAACTTCAGTGTCCTCAGCTATTAGTGGGATATACCTGTATACTTCCTAGGCGTATTATAAAATTAAATGAGATAAAACTTGTGGTGCACTTAGCACAAGTGAATATCAAGTAAATATTGGCTTACTGTTATATGTTTTTACTACTGCTGTGTTGCTGCCACTGTTATCATGTTCCTTCTCTTTGAGTCTTATTGTCAAATGAAGTGATTAAGGCTAACTCTGCCCCAAGAATTGTCAGAGATCCTTTCAAAATTAGCATACTGTGGGTTCCAGATCTCTCAAAGGCCACATTACATCTTCTAGATCTTTTCACTGAAGTGTAATATATCCATATAGGAGAGTGAACATATCATAGGTGTTCAGCTGAATGAAATTTCATAAGCTAAATATACCAGTGTTACCAGCACACAGAATCAAGAAATAAAATATTACCAGTGCCCCACAAGCCCTTTTTGCACCCCTACTTAATTCTAACCACTCTCCTGATTTCTTTCTTTCTTTCTTTCTTTCTTTCTTTCTTTCTTTCTCTCTCTCTCTCTCTTTCTTTCTTTCTTTTTTTTTTTTTTTTGAGACAGAGTCTTGCTCTGTCGCCCAGGCTAGAGTGCAGTGGCATGATCTCGGCTCACTGCAAGCTCTGCCTCCCGGGTTCGTGCCATTCTCCTGCCTCAGCCTCCCCAGTGGCTGGGACTGCAGGCACCCACCACCACACCTGGCTATTTTTTTTTTTCTTTTTTTAAGTAGAGACAGGGTTTCACTGTGTTAGCCAGTATGGTCTCGATCTCCTGACCTCATGATCCACCTGCCTTGCCCTCCCAAAGTGCTGGGATTACAGGCGTGAGCCACCGTACCCGGCCTCCGATTTCTAACATCATAGATTTTATCAGTTTTTATACCTTACATAAAGGGAATTAGACAATATGTACTCTTGCATACCTGGCTGCCTTCACTCAACATTCTGTTTGTGAGATCCAATTGTTTTCTTGTGTATAGTTGTAGATCCTTCATTTCAGTTGTTGTATAGGGTTCCATTGTTAAATAGATCAAAATATAATCATTCAATTGTTGCTGGGAGTTTCCTTAGTTTCTGGTTAGAGACTTACAAAAACTGCTGTTACAGACATTCTAGTACATATCCTTTGGGAGTGCATGCATTGCTGGGACAAAATCCACAGTGCTTTCATCCAAGATGTCTTCCCACCCCCACCCGCTAATTGCTTGCTTCAGATGCTTTGCAACATGACAGCTTCTTATAACCAAGGGTATCTTAGTCTGTTTGGGCTGCTGTGACAAAATACCATAAACTAGGTAGCTTATAAACAACAGATTTTCTTTTACGTTCTGGTGCTTGGAGGTTCAAGATCAAGGTGCCTGCAGGTTCGGTGTTTGATGAGAGTTTGCTTTCTGGTTCATAGATGGTGCCTTCTTGCTGTGTCTTCACACAGTGGAAGGGAAGAGCTAGCACTTTGGGGTCCTATTCATTAGGGTTCTATCCTCATGACCTAATCACCTCCCAAAAGCCCCATCTTCTAATACTATCACTTTAGGGGTTAGGATTTAAACCTATGAATTTGAGGGAGAAGGACACAAACACTCAAACCATGGCAAAGGATAATAGCTGATTAGTAGGGATGATTCTCATCCTCTGGCCCACCCACTGCCCTCCCAAGCCATTGGCCATGCCTACATTCTCTTGATGTGTTGAAATCTTTTGAGCCACCACTCTTTCCATAAGACTTTCCCCTTGGCTTGCCTTCCAGTGGGCTGGGACTGGATGTGGTAATTTTGAAGGAGTAAACACCCAGCTAAAGACACAACTCCACCTTTCTGCATCCCACTCAGGGCCACCTCATTCATTTGCTTACACCCCCACTGCCATTGCCAAGTCAGCCTTTTCTTCCCTGACTGCCTTAAGGAGAGACATGATGCGCTGCACATACGCCTTTTCTTCTCCATCAGGCCTCCACTGAACTGGTCCTACACTCCCCTTTCATACTCCCAACCCCAGTGTTTCAAACAGCCCAGACTGTCTTACAGATTAGAGCATGTCCAACTGAGGGTTGGGAACAGAAGGGTGGAGGGAGGAGTTGGCACAAACTGGTAGAGTGATGTGAACATGAGCCAGAAGCTTGGCATCATTGCCCAAAAAGGTTGGGAACCACTGGTTTAACTCAGCCAAATAATTTTTCTTATATAGGGGAAGGCTGAAACTCATGCTTCAACTGCTCCTGGTGATACATGTATGAGAGACTTTTCCTGGATCCCAAATGAATGAGTGAAGCATTACTATGATGTGTTGAATATCATGTATGTGACTTTGCCCAGGGTTCCATTAATTGGCACCAGGTTGGCAACTTATACATGTCAATTCTGGTATTATTGGGGAAATATCTGATGGATATTAGGCTCAGTTACCAAACCATTCCAGAAAAATTTCAATGAAATTAGAGTCAGTGCCAAAAAAGACTCATATCCATTTTGTCCCTTTGTGTTAGGTGGCCTTAAAAATGCATATGTGACTGATGGGGTAGGGAGGGAGACAGGGGAGACAGTGCATTCTAAGTGTCTTTGTTATGCTGTCATGTTTATTTTTTCTTGCCTGATGACCAAGAAGTAGGAAAGAAGGTGGGGATGCTTGGAAGGGGTGAGGTTGACTCTGGAAATTTTTTATCTCTTTAAGTCAACAAAGAGTTAAGCCATACTTTTCTATAGGATTATAATATCTCACAAAAATGAATAAATAGTTGAGTAACTTTGTGCCAGGCTTTTTTGGAGATTTAATTATAGTAGCAGGTATCATTTATTGAGTTATTTTCTTTATGATCAGCAGCATGTTGGAGACTTTTCTACATCATGGGTCAACAAACTTTTTCTGTGTGGAGCCAAATAGTAAATGTTTTAGGTTATGCAAGTCAAGAGGCAAAATCAAGACTAGTATGTAGGTACTTGTGTAATGAGAAAACAAATTTCCACAGATTTTTTTTTGACAAAATTCAAAATACAATGATAATAATTGAGTATAACCTTTCCGAAATACAGGTCTCCTAATGAGAAGAATGGAATTCATTTTTGAGGAAGTGAGGTTTAGAGTTACTGTCTCCTATTACCAAATTGATTGCAAATATTTATCTATAAAAATCACTCTTAGCTCATGGGCCATATAGAAACGGGCTGTGGGGCTGGACTTGGCTTGCAGGTCATAGTTTTATTTACATTCTGGCTGAGCCTTATATGTAAGTAATGATCAAGTTGGACTGCACAGAACAGTGAAAACCTCCAAAGTGGCATAAATGAGTCAAGCCTTTATTTGTCTCTCCTCAAAGAAGTTTAAAGGTGTCTGCCTAGGGCTAGTCTAGCAGCTTCACTATGTCACAGAGACCCAGCTTGCTTTTTTCCTGCCCTGCCAACCTCGGCATATGGCTCCCTTCCTCAGAGTCGCTCCATAGTTCAGCTGCTGCCACCATGTCTGCATTCCAGGCAACAAGAAGAAAAAAGGCAGGGAAGCAGTATACAGATACTTTCTTTTAAGGAGACTTCCCCTTGTCTCACCCAATGCTACTACCATCTCCTTGGCCAGAACTTTGACATATGACCACACGTCTTTGCAAAAGAGGCTGAGAAATGTGGTTGTTTACTCAAGTTGTGAGTGTGCTTAGATGAAAACTGGAATCCTGCTACTGAGGAGGAAGAGGAGATGCTGAGGTAAGTAACTAGAGTTCTCTGCTATATTCAACAAGGTAGAAAATGAGCGCTAGAGAGATTTCCATCTGCCCTGAAGCCTTATGGCAGCAGACTGGGATTTGAACTGAGGCCTGCTTAACTCCAGGCTCTCCTCTCCCTCTCCCTGCATCTGCTGTCAAGCACTGTGAGGAGGTCCATATGCATCCTGCTAGGAATGAGGTGTGGTCTTGATTTGTATAAACCCTTGCTCCCTCCAAAGATGCTCCCAAGGAACTTATAAGGAAGGATGGCAACATTCCCCTTTAGTGGAGGGCCCTGTAAAAACTGAATCAGGGCACATGGCTGAGGTTGAAGCCTACACAGGGCCTCCTGATCACTCCTAAACATAAATGCAAATCTTGAGATTCTACCAAACTTTTTCTCTAGTCACATGGAACAAGAAGTAAGTTCAGTGACCAGCAAGCTCAGGCATGCACACAGAGAGTAAACTTGTGCATGGAGGGAAGACATGGGACATGGAATGAAAGCAGTAACGGGGTATGTGATCTTTTAAAGTGACCCTACTCACTACTATGGCTTGGAATTTGGCCAACATGGCTCACAGTTTTTTAATCCTAAATGGGAAAATGTGGGAGGTAGATAGGCACTTTCAGGTTCCTTCTACATACATATGGGCATGTATATATCTAGCTGTTAAGGAGAATATCTAAATGCTTGCTAGGTACTGAAATATTTATCTCAGGTGATCTCACAACAGTCCTGTAGGGGCATCATCTTTCCATTTTTAAAGATAAGTAAATATGGTGTTGAGAGGTTAACATGCCTAAGACCATACAACTGGTAAGTGGTAAACCCAGGTAGTTGGACTCAAATCTTCGTTTTCAACTGTACTATTTCTGACTGTAATACTAAAGGCAGTCCGTGAGATAAAAGCTATGATAACCTTATCAACAAAACATGTGGGTTTACAACAGAAGGAATGATTAATTTTGACTTGAGAGGAGGGATCAAGAAAGCTTCCGAGAGGTGATGACATTTGATCTGGGCTCAAAGAATGACTAGGACTGCGTGGGTGGAAGAACAAAAATCCATGAAGAGAAATTATTGTTGGTCAAATGTATAATGTACTCTAATAATAAATAGTCCTGGCCAGTTAGGAAGTGAGAAATAGATGGAGGGTCCCTGTCTTTTTGCTCACCTTCCAAATATCACCATCACCATGAAAACAGCTGATCCGTACTGCTGGGGCTGTTTCTCATCTAGGTGGTTTCTTGTCTAGCTCTGTTTCAGTCTTGTCTGTCGCCTTGGGAGACAGGAGCAATACCTCTTGCCAGAAGCTGAGTTGCACTGAGTTTTGATGCTCTGGTATTGAGTTGTTGGTTCCTCTTTCCACTGTATTCCTGACTTCAATTTGTCTAAACCTGGCTGTGTGTTAGTGTAAAGGAATCAAGCTCATAAATAAAATAGGAGGTGAAAGTAGGTTTTAGTAATGAGGCTCTGGCTTAATCGCATCAGCAAGCTAAGGAAGGAGCCATTAAATATTTATCAAATTGTTGCATTAACATTTTCACTGTGCTTGCTGTGGACATTAGAACACTCTGGAGAATGCAGCTGTCTACCACCAAGCAAGAGGAAGGGAGTTGTGGCTGCCCCGAAACATATACCTGTATTATTACAAACCTCCATCCGTCTGAAGGCCCCAAAGAGACTACATTAGTAATCACTCATCTCACGAGGAGACTTTGTTGGGGTTTCGGAGAGTGCGACAGTGCACAGGCGTTGATGGAGCTCCAGCAGGCCCCTCACCTTGAAACGCCTCTCATGACACTGGCCAGCGGATCTCATGCACATTCCATGCTACCCTTTGATTTTTTTCCAAGGTCACTGTTTCTTGAGAGCTTTGTTTATGATTAGTTTAACTGTGATAAACTGTGGTAAGAAGTAAGTCCTTGAATTTCTTCCCCCTTCTTCTTAGTTTAAGAATTCTTTAAATAAGGCTGTGTTTGCCTGGATGAGAGATTGCAGATTCCATCTGCAGATCCAGCACTTGTCTCATGGTTGCCTTCCAAATAAGGCATGTCGAAGGTATTCTACCAGCATAAGGTCTTGAGCCGGTCAAAGAACCAGTTATTATGCTTTAAAAAGCAATTCATCATCTAGAGTAGTGAACTTGGGTGTTATTTTTAGGCCAATCTTTTAATGTATGTGACATGCAAGAATAGGGTTTCTCATGTGAACTTCTTGAGGGTTCATGAGAGAGTAACTGGGGAAGTGGGTAGGGTGACCGGCAGACGTAGGTATCTGAACAGCTGTGTGATGGTCCCATAATTTAGTACTTTTGAACAAGAACTCAGGAGTCAAACATCAGTTCCAGTTTCAGCTCTGCCACTTACCAGTTATATGATGTAGAATGGATTACTTAGACTGCTGAAGTCTCAGCTTCTTTACTTATAAAATAGATTAAGTATGGTATCTACCTCAACAAATTGCCCTGAGAATGAAATGAGATAAAGCACATTAAAGTCATTAGCATAATAGTTGGTACACAGCAATCACTTAATAAATGATAGCTGTTATTATTTCCAGAGCTTTTATTTTTAACCTAGGGCTTCTAGTCTTTAAGATTTTCTGTAAGGTCAGGTGGGAGGTGAATCTTATACAATCAGGTTTTGGAAAATTGGAACTGGAAGGTACTCATAGATCGTCTAATCCAATGGTATGCAAATTATGACTCTCTGGCTGAATCCAGCCTGCATCCTGTTTTCGTAAAGTTTTATTGGAACATATCCATGCCCATTTACTTTTGTCTTGTCTTCACTTGTCGCACTACAAGGGCAGAGTTGAATAGTCATGACAGAGACTATATGGCCCACAAAGCCTAAAATATTGATCCTGACCCTTAATAGGAAAAAGTTTGTTGACCCCTAATCTAATCCAGTGAGGTTTTACCCCTGAGGAAATCAAGATCCAGAGAAAGGAAATGACTTGCCAAAATACATAACCAAGTCTTTCACAAAAGTTTCCTGACTCCCATGCCTCTTCCCACTGTCATGCGTCCTAGGTCCTGGTTTAGTAGGGAAGGGCTGGGGGAAAAGCTCATGCTGCTTGTGTGTTGAAAACTGTGGCAAAAATGCTATTGACCATAAATAACCAATTTTGCCATGGAGGAAACCACTTTTTAGAGGTAAAGAATCGATGTTGGGATGATGCTGGCTCATGCCCAGTACTCTGTTACTACATCGGCTGAGAGCTTCCAATTTTATGTTCAGTTTTCTCCAGCAGTTCACCCAAGGGATGTAGAGGGGTTGTGCTTCCAGCTGGCCCCCGTAGCATGTGGTTGACCTGAGTGGGCGTAGTCAGTGGTGACCAAGTTTGAACTTTCCTGGGAGAAAGGAGAGTTGGTATAGGAGCCCTTATGGGGGTGCAGGGTGATTTGAATAAGCTTTTTTACCTCAGAGTATCCAATCATGGTGATTGCCTCACATTTTTCATTTTTAGTTTCCTGTTTGAAGCACTTCATTTAATCTTCCCAACAACCTTATCAGGTAGGAAACTATGGGTGTAGATTATGCCTATTACTTACTTTTTTTAGACCATGTTGGGTTGATTGAAATGCATTCTTAATCACTTTGCCATGTCTCCAGTGTGTTCCATTAAAATGTGAATTCACCCATAGGAAGGTCTGACCAGACAGGTAGTAAATGATGTCTAGTGCAAATGGCAAGAAGCCCCCATCCTTAGGTGGTACATCAGGGCATTTATCTCCCATGTGCATTGATGTGTCCCCAAAGCCTGGAACAGAGCCTGGGATGTAGTAGGAGCTTAGTAAATATTTGTTGAGTATTTGATGAACCAGATTTCATGATGTGAAATGTTCTTAGCTTAAGTCACCAAATATAACTAGATTGCTCTGCAGCAAGGGAAAGCCCAGTCTGGATGAAGGGGCCCAGATGCAGATTCAGAAATGGAACACTTGAGACTTGCAAATCAAGATGAAAGGCACTGAATAAGAGACACCTAGGTGTGAGCTAGCCCCAAACTCTGATGTCTGTCCATGCTTCTCCCCTGCCCTGTAAACAAAATGAACTCTCTGCTTCTTGACCAATATGTGAAGGGGAATCTCATAGCTGGCTCTCTCCCACCACACTGAAATTTTCCCTTTTTTGTCAAAGTCGGCTGTATCAGGATTTGTCATGTTATGCATACTGATTAGGTGTAACATGATTGCTTGGTGGGAACTTGGATTTCTTGCTCCCCTGTCCCACTGACAAAGAACCAGTAAGGAGCCTACTGTGGTGGGGGAGTGGGAGGGGACATGCAGAAGTGGTGGCAGAGTGGGAACTGCCAGCTCCTGGTATTGTTTTTGACACTCAGATGCTCTCCTGATTGAAAGTGGACTGTGATCCTTTTGTGTTTGCCTGGAGCAGGGACTACCTGGAGCAGGGATGGTTTTGACTCATCTTTAAATGTTTCAAATTGCTAAGCCTTATATTGCTAAGCCTTATAGTCATGGAAGTGAAGATAACCAGCCTCCCTCAGACTGGGCACCACATCTTGGATTGATTGATTGATTCATTTAATCAAAATATCTTTATTGAGCACCTATTTGCATATCCAACCTGTGCACAATAGAGACAAAGTCCCTGCCCTCGTGATCTGATATGTCTAATGGGTGAAGATAGACAAAAAGGAAATATATAGCATGTCAGATGGTAACTACTACGTTGCTGGGGGGTGGGCTGAGGGTGCTCCTGCAAAGAAAATGTCAGGAAAGGCCACACTGAGTTTAGAACTGGAGGAAGTGAGGTGTGCTGGTATTGGGGGAGTATCTCTGGCAGAGGGACCAGCACCTATATTAGCACAATGCAGGAAATGCCAGTGTCTATAAGACCATGCCGATCTGGAAAAGGACTTGGGGTTTCACTCTGTGCTAAGAAGGGAAGCCCATGTCGGACTTCATGCACTACAGTGATACAGTGGATAGATTAATCAGGCCTTTCTGGGTTGCAAGGTTCAACATCTCAAGTCAAACCAGTATAAACCAAACTACAAAGTGTCATGATCTCATGAGTGAGGCCTTCTAACTCTTTTAATGTTCTTATCAATGCCCTCTCCACCAAAAACACCTACTGATTGGCCCTGCCTTGATAACATACACTCATGGACTAATCAGGGATGGGGGAAGAGTGTGGGATGCTCTGGTTGTCAATTTGGGTTGTATGCCCACCCCCATGCTAGGTAAACCTGGCCTCTGCAACAGCCCAGTAGTTCCTAGCTGCTTTGAACTCCCCACCTGGCCCACTCCCCTAGACATTTGGTAATGTCTGGAGACATCTTTTATTGTCACAATTTGGGAGATGAGGCCACTACTTGAATCTAATAGGTAGAAGTCAGAGATGCTGCTAAATATCCTACAGTACACAAGACAACCCCCTCCAACAAAGAATTATCCATGGAAAATGTCAGCAGTGTTGAGGTTGAGAAACCCAGATCTAACTCCATGAGGATATTGCTCCACAGGAGAGCATGTATTGCAGGCCTGATAAAAGGCTGACTCTCATAGCCTTCCATGAAGCTTGCTGATTGGTGATGCTGTGGTTGAGAGGTAAGACCAGTGCTTGCTTTGGTGGTAAAGGGAAGGGAAGTGAATGTGAATGTGGCATTTGAAGTCCTAGGTTCAGTTTTACCTCTGCTTCATAAGAATTTTCAGGCCTTGAGCAAGTCATTAAGCTTCTGTCAAACCATCTCACCAAGTCTCTGGGAGGGTTGAATTAGAAATGCCATGTGAAAGCAATATTGATATGCTGCACAATGCATGCTCTCTAGTAAAAAACATATTGTGTGCAGGGCGCTATACTAGGCGCTATTTATTTCACAAAAGAGAGTCTCCACCTTCACGGAGCATTTATTATAGTCTGGAAGATAGGAACATACTTGAACTACAAGACAGGAAGTAGAAAAGTAGCCCTTAAAAGGTGAGAGGGATTCAGACCTGGATGACATAACATTCTGGAAGTAGAATAGAACAGATGACCAGTAGGGTTCAAGGAAAAGAGGTATGGAGTCTTCACATCATTTATTTTGTAACTTTCTTCCCCTTGGGGTTGAGCAGTGTGGCAACAAGTGGTTGGCTGTGTGGTTCACCCATTGGTGCATATTAATCTTTTGTACTGAGCCTCCATTTGACAAGACAATGACAGTTAATATCTTGCAAGTCTACTACAGTTACTGTAGCAGCTATCACTCACCTTGGATTGTGATATGGTTTGGCTCTGTGTCCCCACCCAAATCTCATGTCGAATTGTAATCCCCCCATGTTGGGGGAAGGGCTTGGTGGGAGGTGATTGGATCATGGAGGCAGATTTCCCCCTTGCTGTTCTTGTGATAGTGAGTGAGTTCTCATGAGATATGATGGTTTAAAAGTGTGTGGCAGCTCCCCCTTCACTTTCTTTCTTTCCTCCTCTGCCATGGTAAGAGGTGCTTGGTTTTCCTTCATCTTCTGCCATGATTGTAAGTTTCCTGAGGTTTCCCAGTTGTGCTTCCTGTTAAGCCTGCAGAACCAAGAGCCAATTAAACCTCTTTTCTTCATAAATTAGCCAGTCTCAGGTAGTTCTTTATAGCAGTGTGAGAACGGACTAATACAGATTGTTAATGTATTTATTTTCCTTTATGTAATAGGAAAAGCTTGTCAGAGTTTTAAAAGTAGTAAATACTAGTGAAAATAACTTAATAAATCAAAGGTATTTAAATCACAGCCTTAAATTACAGCTTTGGGTAAGGAATTTAAAAAGAATTTCCCTTAAGAGTTAAATTCTCAACTCATTTTCAGCTTCATTTCAGGTCTGTTACTAGCACAGGTAGTATGTTATCATGGTCTGTTATTAGCGCAGGTAGTATGTTATCATAGTTTCTATAGAGTCTTCTATGATTTGATTTGGTTTCCAAAGAATGTTCATTAGGATCAAAGATTTGCCACATTTTGCAATATGGAATGGGATGGGGAGGGAAGTAATGTTTTTTTTTTTTTTTGGTTTTGGTTTTGTTTTGTTTAAATAGATGATATCAAATGAAAGGACAAGGTTTTTCCAGCTGGGTTTGTCTTAATGGCTTCACCTCTTACTCCTTTGATGTGAATGGTGATTGATCTGTGGTTCAAGTCACCACCTTCTTGACAGCTAGAAAGGCTGACCTTTTTTGGTTTAAGAGGTGGACTTTAATCATTAGCCTGCAACTTACTGCATATGTGGGTGTCCCGGCATCCACAGGTTGGTTACACATTAATTACCTCTCTGATCTTTTCTCATTGGAAACTTATTGGGGAAAGGAGTCAATTTCCCTTTGAGTTGACTGGCAAGTTTTTGTTTTTTTGCCTAATTATTTGCCATTTGCCCCTTATTAAATGCTTTCCTTGAAATGAATAAGGAGCATTGAAGAGGAGTCTAGATGAAACCATTTGCTGCCAAGACAGATCATTAGCAAGAAGTTAGTGAGAATGACTCACAAAAATTAACTAACGTTGAGTGAATTATTTCTAATATGCATTTACATTTTCATCTGGTGAGATAGTGGGCTGCCTTTTTAAAACTGAAATGTGTTCAACTTACTCCTGCAAAAATTTTCAGTGAGTGAAGTTTCAGTTACATAAGTTTTATAGCGGATGGTTGGGTTTTAACGTTTTGTGGATTGAGGTGCCCACCATGGGGAAGATGTTAGTTTTTCTGACCCTTCTAAAGAATAAATGGCTGATTTCTTAGTTGGTAACAAGCTGGCAAAAACCAGCCCAGACCCAAGGTCACTTTGATCTCAAAATGACTTTTTACAACCACTTGTGTTTGAGGCCCATTAGAAAATGAAATTCCGTGCTATAACTCCTAATTAAATTAATTTCTTTATTAAGAAGCAATTTAAGTTGTCATGAAGTCTTTGAATCTCAGTGCATTGCTAAAGAAATTTTGGCAGGGGATAGGGGGAGTTAACTTTCTCATATGTCATAGTCATAGCCCAGGTTGTTTAAGTTATGATCTACAGTACTTCAATCTTTGCACTCCTTCTTTTGAAATAATGTCTTATTAAGTAAAAGGAAGGAACTTTTTGCCTTGCTCCTAATTGCTGAAAAATTTTGCATAGCTAAACAATGGATTCAAAAGAATCCGCCTACAATTAAAGCCTGATTCAGTAAGATACAGGAGATTATGTATGATGTAAGACAAAAAGATTACAAAATGAAATGTCTTTATCCCCTGAGAATAATAGTCATTCAGAGTGTTGGTTACTCTTTTAAGATCAGAATACTTAAGGGTAATCTGTAGCCTATAAATACATGGAAAGGTAGTATAAATAGGATGGTGATGCTTTAAAAAAAAACTCACTGATATCTTTTCTGCACATTAAAATGCATGCATAGTAATAGTTGCTATTATCAAAGTATATTTTAGGAGTCTTCTGTTCAAATGGGGAAAAAATATGATATATATAATTAAAATGTGCCGTCTAATCAGGGAGCCTGGCCTGCTAGAGGACGTTTTACTAGAAGGTGACCAGGCAAGAACCCTAGATTCTAGAGGCAGCTCGGCCAGTTGCTACCAGCACTGTGGCTTTGGACAAGTCACATGACCTGTTTTGGTTTCAGGATTTTCATCTACAAAATGAAATGCTTAAATATGTGATTTTTACACAATGGACTTCGATTGAACCATGGAGGCTGTATTTCGGAGCTTCCTGTGAATAAGTATTGCTGAGAATGAATGAATGTGGCTACATCGTGCCCCTCCTCTGGGATTCCTCAGTGTATTAGAAGGCAGGATAGTCCAGGGGAACCAGAGAACTTTATGAGGGTACTGTCTACCAATAATTTTTGAAATGAAGGCAGACATGTAGCATAGGAAAGTAAAACCTTTGGCTGTGAACTGGACCAAAGTCTTTAGACATGTCTTAGCCTTTCATGCTTAAGCATCTAATTTAGTGTTCCTCAAAGTGTGATCCACATATCAGCAACATCGGTTTTATACCAGCACCTGGAAAGCTGTTAGAAATGCAAAGTGTCAGCTCCACCCACCTCAGACTCGCTGAAAAACACATTGGGGTTTGGGCCAGGGGCCCAACAATCTGTATTTAACAAGCCTTCCAGATGATTCTGTTGCACATTAAAGTTTTAGAAACACTGATCTAACTGAACTCAGACCGCAGGCATTATCAAATAGAGAAATACGAAGATCAAAAAGAAAGAAAAGAGAATTTTATTCTTATGTTGGAAGGTAGGGGTGTGGGGGTGCTATAGGTTGGGTCACGGTTATCTGAGAAGATCACTAAAGTTTTTTCCAACTTCAGGGCTCTGTTTTTAATAGCATCATCAAGATCCCTTGGACAGCGTTTTTTAAAGATAATTATAGCAATGAGGTTTTCCAAGGAAGAGAGGTGTACAGTTTTTTTTGTTTGTTTTTTTTCTTTTTTGAGACGGAGTCTTGCTTTGTCGCCCAGGCTGGAGTGCAGTGGGATGATCTCAGCTCACTGCAACCTCTGCCTCCCAGGTTCAAGCAATTCTCTTGCCTCAGCCTCTTGAGTAGCTGGGACTACAGGCACGCACCACTACACCGGACTAATTTTTGTGTTTTTTGCAGAGGGGTTTTGCCATGTTGGCCAGGCTGGTCTCGAACTCCTGGCCTCAAGTGATCCACCTGCCTTGGCCTCCTGAAGTGCTGGGATTACAAGTGTGAGCCACCACACCCAGTGGTTTTTAAATGATATTCAGGAGAGCTCAAACCGATAGGAAAAGTCTCAGTGAATTATCATTTAATGAGAGAGAACCCCATCTTTGCAGAAATAACTAGGTTATTGGCAAATTGAGAGCACACATGGTTATTCAGACACCCGGTCCTTTCACTCCTGCCTTCTTTTAAACCTAAAAGCTCTGAGACTAAATGTAGATTTCAAACCCTGGATCTTCAGCTGAACAATGCTTAGCTGCCCATTCCGTTGGATTTAAAACTTTCTCAGGAATCATCCATTGGTACAAAAAGAGGAATCCTCCCCCATGCCTCTCTGGATTTGAATGGTTGGCCCAGACAGGAATACTTACATTGCCTGGTCAGAAGCCCCAGAACTGCTCAGTGCAACCTTCTAAAGTCTGTTGCAACACACGTCACCTCTTCAAGGTTATCATTTTCCTTTAAGATCTTCTATTGTTATGAGGGAGGACACTGATTCCAAACAGAAGCAGCAATCTACATGTAGAATATGTGTTTCAGAGTACTCTGAACGCTCTGTCTAAAAGTGGAAAGATGAGACTGAGAGGTGAGGGCCACTAGCATTGAGATAGCCGTGACTACAAAACAAGACTTCTAATCCAGTATTTCCCAGTTTTCCCAGCCTGAGAAACCCCATAATTCTTGCAGAGATAGCTTTCCCGTCCTTCCTTATCTGACCCATCTAAGCTTTTTTGTTGTAGAACACTTTCAAACACTAGAATTTTTGGCAGGACATTTTAAGGAGTTGGAGTTGAGCTTTATTTTTTCTTGTTAAATCAAGCTTTGGAAAAATCGGAAAAAAAAATTCTAGCATTATCCAGTGAACACACATTTTTTCTCTTAGAAAAATCGGCTTGAAATTTTCTGTGCTTCTTACCTCTTATTAGTAATAATTTACCCTATTGACAACAAGTGGCTAAATAACTTAATTCCACATTCTCTAGATTGGTAGCGATGTTATGGTAGGCATCTATGATTGAAAAAAATAATTTACACACATGGATCAAAACTTGGCAGCCTGGTTTTGAAAGATTCGGGGTGTATTCATGTGTGCTATGACATACTGGTTGAGAACCATTGGTCTACCCACAACCGCAGTAGAATCATACCTGTGTGTTACATATGTAATGATACTGTTCTTTTTTGAGCCATGAGCCACTTGACCCAATTACCGTGCTATATTTCTGCTATATGTTGGTGACCAGATGAAGCCTAGATCATGCTAAGTTGTGTTTTGTGGCATGTATGAATATATCCATTCCCATTTTTGCTCTTTCTGTCTCTCTCGCCCTGTCTCGTTCTCCCTCTGTATCAGACACACACACATACACACACACACACACACACACACACACACACACACACACACACACCAGTCATTCACTTTTTCTCCTCTAGGTTTATCATAGTTTCCCCTTTTATCATCATCACCTAGTGGCCAACATCAGAATGTCTAGCCTATGTTCACTAAATCCAGGGTAATTGAACATCAGCCCTGGCCAGGGAGAGCTCCTTCCTAAATAGGACTTGGTAATTATCCCCGACATTTTCAAGTGAGAGACTAATTATTGCATCAGTTACTACATAATTCCCTTTGCCAGTTAGCTCATCTTATATCCTCCCTGAAAATGACAAGACACAAATAAGTATACAAATTGGAGCATGTTAGGATGGTGTTTTTGCATTTGAACTGAGATTCCAGGGTATCCAGCCTTGGTTACCAGTGGCAGCACAAACATTTTCACTGAGTAAAATTAAACAGAAGGTGTTCCGGGACTGTGGTTGGTTGCGACAGAATATCAAGGCCAAAATACTGTAACTTCCCAAATGCTATAAGGGTTGCTCTGAGCCACTGCTTTGATTCCATGCAAGTTAACATTTCTATTCATCCTGTTAGTTTTTCTATTGTCTTTGATTCGTCATGGCATCAAACAGGTGATGGGTCTTCCCTGAAAGATGCAACTTTTCCTATTCCATAATTTGGCTGCCACAAATTGGAATACTAACAATTATGACATGAAAGAGCATGGGTAGTACAGAAATAACATACTAGGAGGCTCACAGATACCATTTTATTGGGGTAAAATGAGACAGGGCATTGAGAACCGTGATCAAATATGTATATTTCTTGGACAAGTAGACTGGGTCCTAACCAAAATTAGTCTTCTTGTTTCTGAGCCTCAGTTTACTCATCTCTGAGATGAAGTGATTAAATCTGACATCTTCTAACATCTGTTTTTCTTAATAATCATAACTGACATTATTATAGCACTATTACTATGTGTCAGGCACTCTGCTAAGGGCTTCATCTGCATAATCTCCTTTAATCCTCAGAATACTATTATCTGTCCCCGTTTTACACTGAAAGCCTCAAAGAGGTTGAATAATTCACACAGCTAGTAAGTGACAGAGCTGAGATTTCTACCCAGGTATGATTGATACCAGAATCTGTGTTCTCATCCCCTACCTTATATGAACCCCAAAGTAGCATGTGACAAGATAGGATTTCTAAAATGATTCTAGACCACTGGTTCCCAAGGGGGGCAATTTTGTCCATCAAGAATATTTGACAATTTCTGGAGATATATTTGGTTTTCACGACTGGGGAAAGGGTGACCAGTGGCATCTCATGGATATAGGTCATGGGTACTGCTGAACACCATGCAATACATGGCACAGCCTCCAACAACAAAGAAATTGGCATGAATTGTCTATAATGTCAAGGTTGAGAAATGCTGTTCTAGGCCCAATAAAGAAATGGGTACATCATTGAAACTTTCTCTTTTCTACTGTCCACAGACAATTTTTAAAAAAGCTGTCTTCAAGGGATGACATTCCTGTTTTTAGAGTTTTTGCACACATGCACATCATATTCCCACTCTCAGTACATGGTTGTATTTAAAAGCCACAGGTTTTGGTATAAGACAGACCTAAGTCCAAATCCCTGCTCTCTCACTTTCTGTTTTTCTTTGGGGCCATCACCTAAACTGTTAGGCCTCCTGTTTCTCATCTCTCAGATAGAAACAATTATTCTCTGTCTTGGGACGACTAGGATATAGTAAGTGCTCAATAAATAGTTATCTTCTTTCAGCAGTGCTTCTCTTTCCTTTTGTAAATATCTCAGTCAGACTGTGCTCCTCTTACAGATGACCAGGTATGCTCTTGGCCCCATCATTAATGCTGGCAGGGTGCACAGATTGCCATTCACAGACTGATGCTCACTGTCTTAGACACACAGGAACTGGAGTGGGTGAAGTGTACCCAAAGAGAAGCAGCTGTAAAGCAATGATGGCCCAATGTGAGTGTAGGGGGAGGATCGGTAGAAGCCAAAGAATCTGGGAATCTTGGCCCCTGGCCAAGTCGTCCACTGAAGTGGACTCTCAGGGTTGGCTAGTTTTATTGTAGAATACATTGTTGCTCTATACTGTAAATGGAAAATTAACTTGTGTAACCAATCAAACAATCTTTGTGATTCTTTGCGGAGCATACCACCCAGATAAGCTGAAGATTTATGTATTTTCTTTTAAAATACCTTTTCTAGGGTAGACAGGGTGGGAAAGAGGGTATAAGTTGAAGAAAGGGGGTTGGGAAGTGATTAGGTGGAGGAATTTCCTTCATGGAAACACTCCTAAGGAAAATGTGCAGTTGGATATGCTGCACTTAGTTCATGAAATGTAACTTAAAATGCGAGGTTCTAGCTAGACTGCCAAGAAGGTGACATTAAATATGCCATTTTCCTTCTTTGAGAAAAAGATCATTATTATTATGTGCACACTATTTATTTATTTGGGGTAGTGTGGGGACAGAAGAAGAGGAAAGAAAAATGGGATGAAGGTGGAAGGCTCCAAATAAGACCTCTGATCCCTTAAGCTGCTTGCAAAAAAGAGAAAAGATAATTAGAAGGCACACCTGGCATCCCAAGCTTCCCAAAGAACCCTTCAGCTAATCTGAGCAAAATAATATACATGGAGGGATTTCTCCTCCACGATCTCTCATTTGCAGGGTATGAGGTGGAGAATGAGAGGACTGATGTGGTAGACTATTATCCATTTTAATTTCAGGACATGTTTAGATACCTGGTGGGTTTTGTTTTGTAGGGAAACAAAACAAAACAAAACATTTTCCCTTGCTTTGGCCAATGCTGAAGGCATGATTGGGGCTGCCGAGAATCAGGCCCTTTTGTGTTGCCTTCCCAGACAGTACTGCTGATGTGCTCTCACAGCATTCCTGTGAAGGAAGCAGAAGAGGGATGATTTCTGCAGCAGGACACAGGAGGAAACAGCCTGTGAGATGGTCAAGGTCTTGCTCAAGTTGCAAAGTCAAGGGCAGATCAAGAGCTGTGGCCCTCATCCCTGAATTTTAAACCAGGCTTCATACCATGGTGGTATTGGAGCACTTTAGAGACAATTGAGATGAGGGGGTGGGGATTCATATAGTATAAAATACTGAAAAGCTGGTAGGTGTTAAAATATACATGCATGCACACATAAGCACATAACCATGTTACTTACATATATACATGTATGTGTATGCACAAATGCATTTATGTCAATATAAGTAGATGAATAAGAGAAACGAGCAGGATAATAAATGTAAGTTGACTCTCCGCCCTGGTGTTTCAGAGAGAAGAACTGGGGACTGTGGAAAAGTGTAGAATGTGTCCCCACTAAAAGAGGGCTGTATCAGTCAGCTCCAGCTGGTGGCTGCCTCCTAGGAGCTTGAGCTCAGCGTATCCAGATGTTGTTGTTAAGAGGAGCCATTGTATAGGTAGAGAGTTGGGCAACTACAACTTGTAGGTGCCTGTTTTGATAAAGTTTTATTGGAATATAGCAATGCCCATTTGTTTGTATACTGTCTGTGACAGCTTGCATTCTATGACAGCAGAGTTGAGTAGTTGTGACAGAGACTAAGTGGCCTTCAGAACCTAACATATATACCACTTGGTCCTTTACAAAGTTTCTTGACCTCTGGTGTAGACCCAATAGTATGCTTATGTGGGCCAAATTCCAGCTCCATGCCACCAACTGGCCATCCTGGACCCTCAGAGGCTCCTCTAGCCTCTGCCATTGCTCACCCCTTCCTCTTCTTGGCCATAAAAAGCAGTTGTTGGGGATTATTTAGAACATTGGTTCTCCAAATGAAACCTATGTGCCTAATCCCCTGGAGAGCTTGTGGAAACTCAAATGACCAGACTCCATGCTCAGAGTTACAGATTCTGTAGGTCTGGGTAGGGCCTGAGAATCCATACTTTAAACAAGTTCCCTGGTGATACTGAGGCTGCTGGTCCAGGATCATGTTGTGAGAACCGCTGGCTCAGACATTCCATGCTGTGGGGGAGATCTGAAAGCACCTGGCCTACCAAGCAAGTGACTAAGTTGTCCAGAGGAGAGGAATTAATTCTGTAGGCCCCATGGGACCGATTCACTGAGGCATTTCATAGCCCACACAGGGACTTTAAGCAAAGAATTCTGTGGATCCCTGGCGTCCTGCAGAGTTCCTATATTTCCTCAATTTGAAGAGTATCCCTTGGGCTCCATTCAGGCCCAACTCCATTTAGCCTGCAAAGAGGCATTAGCTGTATATAAAATATTCAGCATTTCCCATCATTGGTGGTGCTATGCGGAGGGGCTGTAGCTCGTTTAATCCTTCATTCACCGACAAGCACAAGAAACTTGATTAGACCTGGAGTACCTGTTCTTCCAACTGTTTTCCTTGGCCTGGTCAATCTCTTGGTGACCTCATGGCCTCCCCATGTAACTGGCCTAACCCAGGTGTCCCTTATATCACATTCGACTCAATCCTAGGATGGAATGGAAAGAACAGATTCAGCAGGCTAAATGAAAATTTTATTTATTTTTTGAGACAGGGTCTCTGTCGCACAGGCTGGAGTGCCGTGGTGTGAACACAGCTCCCTGCAGCCTCGACCTCCCAGCCTCAAGTGATCCTCCTGTCTCAGCCTCCCAAGTAGGTGAGACTATAGGCACATGCTGGGCTAATTTTTTTTTTTTTTTTTTTTTTTTTGGTAGCGATGGGGTTTTGTCATGTTGCCCAGGCTGGTCTCAAACTCCTGGGCTCAAGCAATCTACCTGCCTTGGCCTCCCAATGTACTGGGATTACAGGCATGAGCCACAGCACCAAGCCCTACATGGAGAATTTAAGAACAGTAATAAATAAAAGAAAAAGGAAATCGATTCAGAAATTAGATGGATGCTTACACTTAATAATTATTTTGATTTCTCTGAGCCTCAGTTTTCTTATCTGTGATAAGCAACTATAGGTATAACCTTGAAGGGTTGCTGTGAGGGTTGAATTAGATTTGTGTCTGCAGTAAATGTCACCTACAAATCTGGCTTATAAATCACCTCCCCTCCCCTGTCCCTGTGGCTGGGAGTGCCTGATAGCAATTACCTTAGAGAGTCCCAAAGGATTACAGGATTACAGGCCTTCGGAGTGTCTGTGGATAGCACCTGGTGGCTCAGATTTGGCTCTGCCAAAGGATCCTTCCAGGAAGCATCTCCGTGTTCCCTGGGCAGCTATCTCCGGCCACTGGCTGACTGTAACTTTCTTTCATTCCTGGTGTTTCTTATTGCAGAATATGTCTCCCCTCATCCCAGCGAGCTGAACCTCCTCTGTGTATCTCTGTTTTGGCCATGCTCCTAACAGCCCTTCCTTCCACAGCTGCCCCAGCTGTGATGAGTTGAGCAGAGAGGACGCTGCCAGCCCCCCGCCCCCCAGCAGGGCTCTGTGTGCTCCATTTAAGGGAAGAGGAATGTGGTGCCTGACGGATGAGTCAGAGGCTGCTACCTCGCCGTGTGGTGTGTGGAGCCGGCTGTGAGGTGCGTGCCTGGCCCCCTCAGAGGAGGGTGCTAAATAATTCGCCAAGGCAGTCTGCTCTGACATCCATCTGGGCCTGTCCCCTGGTGACCCTGAGGATGTACCAGCAGGGCTCCTGCTTGCTGTGGCATCTCAGGGAGCTAGAAGAATAAACAGGCAGCCTGAAAACTGCCCTGGCTGCCAGGGATTCCATGGGCTTGGGTTGGGTGGGCTGACTGGTGTCTGCTGATGGCCCCTCAAATCAGAGGGCTTCAGATGCCCTCGCTGTACAGAGCAAGATTGATAGTGTGTTTATACTCAGACTTGATAAACATTTAGTAAGCACCTGCTGTATGTTTGGCAATTTTACCTGCATTACCTCATATAATTCAGAAAACTCATGTGGCAGAGATTCTTAGATGAGACTCAAAGAAGGAAAGTGACTTGTCCCAATTCACACAGCTAATAAGAAGGGGTAGGGACAGAACTTGCCTTACCCCACCTCCTGCCTGACAGAGTGCCTGTTATCCAGAGGTCCTTGGCAGCAGGGGACCTTTTCTCCCTCTTACAGACACTGGCTGTCTTGGTGATTCAGACCCCTACATGTTAGCCCTAATTCTACCAAGTTTTCTTTTTTCTTTTCTTTCTTTCTTTTTTTTTTTTTTTTTGAGACGGAGTCTCGTTCTGTTGCCAGGCTGTAATGCAGTGGCGTGATCTCGGTTCACTGCAACCTCCACCTCCCGGATTCAAGTGATTCTCCTACTCAGCCTCCCGAGTAGCTGGGACTACAGGCAGGCACCATCATGCCCAGCTAATTTTTGTACTTTTAGCAGAGACGGGGTTTCACCATGTTGTCCAGGCTGGTCTCGATCTCTTGACCTCGTACCTGCCTGCCTTGGCCTCCCAAAGGGCTGGGATTACGGGTGTGAGCCACCCCACCCAGCCAATACTACCAAGTTTTCTAAAAGGAAGCACGTTGTGGTATATAACTAAACCTCTTCTGTTCATTTCAACTGTTTCAGGTTCTGATACCTGCTTCTTATAGTTTGGACCCTGCTTTGGTCTGGTCCTCCCCTGATCAAGATGGTGGCTGCGAGGCCATTTTCAAAATGATGGCCTTGTCCACTGAACTTCTTGCTCTCAGGGAAGGTTGGCAGTCTTCAGGCAGAATTCCCAGCAACCTCCTGCAGGGTTTGAGTTAGCCTAGGGGTGGAAGAGTGAAAGGCAGACTTGGAGAAGGAGAATGATGGACAAACAAACAAGAAAGGGGCTTTTTCTCATCCTGGCAAGCCAAGAGGAGTTAGTTCTGCAGTTCTAGGAAGGTAAATTTTGTACAATACATCACACAGAATTTACCTTCATGGCTACTGTCTCCTTATGATATGGACAGGAGGCAGGGAAATACTAGGCAGAAAAGGGTGGGGCCCCCTGGTGAAGCCCTACCCTCAAGCCTGGATGCGTGGCCCAAAGTGAGAACATGCATTCCTGTTTTCCTGCCCAAATTTTGCCTTTTCCAAAACTAACCTGGTCTGCCCCACCTCCCATCCTGTAGCCATAAAAACCCCAGGCTCCACTGGCAGAGGAGCAGGGCAGAGAGGTGGAGTGGCAGAGTGGCAGGAAAGGAGAGAAGAGAAGGAGCTGAATGTGCAAGAGAAGCAACTTGATTTCACAGGGATGGCTTGGCAGTGGGACCTCGGAGAAGAGTTCGGCCGGAGATGGCCGAACTCCAGGGGAAGACTACCTTCCCACTCAATCCCCTTTCCAGCTCCCCATCCCACTGAGAGCCACTTTAATTGGCAATAAAATCCTCCACATTTATTATCTTCAATTCATTTGTGCAACCTGATTCCTGCTGGATGCCAGGCAAGGACCAGGGTGCAGATGCAACAGGCTGCCACACTGACCCTCCACTGAGCTAACACTTAAGCCATCCACAGATGCCAAAACTAAAAGAGCACATTGTAACATACGCCCTCTGGAGCTCTGGGGCTCATAGACAATCCCTAGACACTGCTGCGGGCTTGCATGGAGTTCTCCTCCTGCCGATTGCCCATAAGTGCTCATCCTGGCCTCTGAACCCACTCACCTGCGTGCTCCCCATCCTGTGAGGGGTTGAGAGCTGTAGGCTGAATAAATGAGCCAACCCCTTCATGAGTCCCACAAAGGGGTTAAGGGAACTATCCCATTTCACTCAGATGCAGAGATCACCGCAGCATGATAAGTGGGAAGATCTATGATTACTGTTTGGCAGATAATAATAGTACCTTACACTTACTGAGCACTCCTGGTGTATTTGACACCATACAAAGTGCTTTGTGAAGATATTACAATTGTCACCGTCATTCACGTTTTTCAGAGGAGGCTTCTGAAGAGCAGAGAGGTTAAATAACTTGTCCAACATCACACAGACAGCAAGAGCCATAGCCCAAGGATCAAACACAGACTTCTTAATTCTAATACCAGGGTGAGTTCCATTATAGCAGGATTTTCTTTCAAACCAAGATAAATTAGATGTCCTTTATTTATTTATAGCAAGTTATTTATAGGTCTTATGGAATATTTAAGATTAGAAGGAACAGAGCTAGGATCCAGTTCAATGGTTTGAGGGATATGTAAGCTGTAGTTACATTCCTCATTCTCTTTTTTTTCATCAGTCACCTGGCTAATGAAATTCACAGATGTGACAGTGTCCCTATGCTGTGATTAGCTTGGGTTACTAATTGTCATAACCATGGATAAAGAACATCAGCTGTGGCAGTTTATGGTTGGCTATGGCATACATAGGATAGGCTGTGGGTCATGGGCATTTCTTCTTTCATTTCTTTATTCAACCCATATTTATTGAGGACCTACTATGTGCCAGGCATTTTTCTGGGCCCTGGGGATCGAGGGCTGAATAAAACTGACATAAAGCAGCATAAACAAGACAAACATATCATGATCTAAGTATGCTAAGTGTTGGGCATCAACTTCCAGTATGGCAGTGTGAGGAGCATGGTAGACTCTTTAATCAACAAAACAATCATTTGCCGAAAATTATTTTAAAATATAAGCAACCTTTTAAAGTTTCTGGAAATTGTCCCAAGGGTATACAACAAATGGGAAAACACAAGGAAATCTAAATCTTAGTAAGAAGAGTGAGAGTCTATGGCATTTTAACCATGATCCTCTCTTCTCCAGGTACCCCTGCCACGTACTGCCCCTCCCCCCACTACACACACACAACGCAGATCAGTGTGATGGAAACTCCACTCTGGGTGTGTTCAGTCAAGCAGATTGGGCTCTTTCTCCACCTAGCTTCTAGTCTAGGGCTATGCTTTCACACTGGGAGGGGCAGCCTGAAAGACTGGCAACACCCTACCCTTGCTAAGGAACCCAGCTTTCATCAGATCAGACTGTGGAACAATTTATGCCAAAAGGAATTGTCAAAACAATAGAACAATCAGCTAGTTATTAGTGGAGGTTAACTGTCGGGCGTGATATCAATAGGAAAACTGGTCTCAGGCCCTCCGGAGGGACATCAGAAGCTGCACACTGCCAGGGAAACAGACTTCGCTCAACTTGTCTGCCTAGCCACTAGACAAATAAGCAAACAACAACAGAAAGCTCCAGAAGGGGGGCAGGGTGGTGGTGCACAGTCAATATCCAGAATTGCTATAATATAGTATCTACAATGTCCATTTTTCAACAAAATATTTTGAGACATGCAAAGAAACAGAAAAGTGTGACCTATATACAGGAAGAAAACAAAAGTAACTGCCCGTGAGAGGGTCCAAATGTTGGAGCTAGCAGGCAAAGACTTCAAAGCAACAATTATAAATGTGTTCAAAGAACTACATGAAACTTTCTAAACAATTAAAGGAAGGCGTGATGACAGCATCTCATCAAGTAGAGAATATCAATGAAGAGAAATTGTTAGAAAAGAATTATAAAAATGAAAATTTTGAATTGAAAAGTATAATAACTGGAATGAAAAATTGACTAGAAGGGTTCAAGAGTAGATTTTAATCTGGTAGAAGAAAAATATTGGCAAATTTGAAGGTAGGTCAATAAAGATTGTGTACTCTGAAGAGCAGAGAAAAGAGAGTGAAAATAAATAAACAGAGCTCCTAAGAAATGTGAGATACCATCAAGCACACCTACATATGCTTACTGGGACAAGTAGAAGAGGAGAGAGAAAAAGCTGAAAAAATATTTGAAGAAATAATGGTAGAAGACTTCCGAAGTCTCATGAAAAGTATTAGTCTACACATCCAGGAAGCCAAAGTACTCCAAGTAGGTAAGCTCAAAGAGATTCACATTCAAACACCTCATAATCAAAATGTAGGAAGCCAAATTACTCCAAGTAGGTAAGCTCAAAGAGATTCACATTCAAACACCTCATAATCAAAATGTTGAAAGACAAAAAGAAAATCTTGAAAACCGCAAGAGAAAACAACTCATCACTTACAAGGGAACGACAGCTGACTTTGTAGTTCTGGCAGAGACCTAGAAGAATGCTCTTAAAAAGCAGAACTGAAGTACAAGGGAAAAAAGAAAAAATAGATGAATGAACTTTATCAAAATTAAAAATCTTTATGCTTCAAAGACACTATCAAGAAAAAGAATATACCCCACATGATGGGAGAAAACATTTATAAATCATATATCTAATAAGGGACATGTTCCCAGAATATACAAGGAACTTTTATAACTTACTAATTTTAACACATGTGTGCCCAATTTTAAAATGAGCAAAAAATTTGAATATACGTTTCTCCAAAGAAGGTATGCAAATAGCCAACACACATATGAAAAGATGTTTAACATTATTAGCCATTAAGCAAATGCAAATAAAAACCACTATGAGGTATTACTTCATACCCACTAGGATGACTGTAATAAAAAAGACAATAACAAGTTTTGGCAAAGATATGAAGAAATGGGAAGCTTCAGATATCACTTGTGAGAATGTGAAACTGGAGTAGCACTTTGAAAAACTGCTTGATGGTTCTATGAAATGTTAAACCTAGAGTTATATGACCCAGCAATCCCACTACTAGATATGTATCCAAGGAAAATAAAAAGCATGCATCCCCACAAAAACTTATACATGAATGTTCATAGTAGCATTATGTATAATCATAAAGACTGGAAACAACCCAAATATCCATCAATTGATGAATAGATGAATATGATGTATATTAGTACAATGGAATATTACTCTGTCATAAAAAGAATGAAATTCTGATATAAGCTACAGAATGAACCAAAAATACACTAGGTGAAGAGCCAGGCACAAAGGGCCACATATTATATGTTTCCACTAAGATAAAATGTCAAGAATAGGCAACTCTATAGAGACAGAAAGTAGATTAGTGTTTGCCTAGGCCTGGAGCAGTGGGACAAAGTGGGGAGTGACTACTGCTTACTAGAGGGTTTCTTTTTGGATTGAAGAAAGTTTTAAAGTTAGATTGTGGTGATGGTTGTACAACCCTATGAATATACTTAAATGGGTGAGCTGTATAGTATATTAATTATATTTCAATATAACTCTTCTTAAAAGGATCTAAGGAGAAAAATAAAGTAGGGAATTGTTTGGCCATGTTAGTAAGATGCGGGAAGGATGACAATCTCAGATAGGATGGAAAGACTTAGCCCTCACCAAGGTGACATTAGACTTGAAATAGTGACAGAGCAAGCCACATGACTTTCTGCAGGAGGAATATTTCAGACAAGTGCAAAGACCAGGAGGCACACATGTGCCTGGCATGTTTGAGGGCCAGTGTTCATGTGACAGGAAGGGAGACAGTAGCAGGAGATAGTGTCGGAGAAGCAATAGGACCTAGATCTCCAGGGACTTATTCAGAGATGAGCAGCATCACCATTGTAGTCTTGAGCAGAAGCATGGCATGCTGCAATGTTTGTTTTCAGAGAATCAAGATGACTGCAGTTTTGTGAATAGACTGAAGGGGAGCAATAATAGACCAGGTAGGAGGCAAGAGTTGATGGTGACTTGGAACTTCATCCAGGAGAGAAATGGCAGTGGCATGGACCAGTGTGATGATGGTGGAGGAAAGATATTAGATCCTGTGTATATTTTGACAGTAGAGCTAACGGGATTTGCCAAGGGCTGGAAAATGTTCAGTGTCAAGGACCAGAGTGTAAATGTATTAGGCTTTGCAGGCTGTACGTTCTCTGTTACAATGACTCAACCCTGCCATTGTATCATGAATGCAGCCATAGATAGCACATAATGAATGGTCATGATTGTGTTCCAGTAAAAGTATTTGCAAAAACGTGAAGCAAACCAGATTTGGCCTGTGGGATATAGTTTGTCAACCTCCTCTGGGTCAGATGTCAGGGGTGAAGGATGGCTCAAAGGTATTTGTTCTCATCCGTTGGGAGTGTGGAGTTGCCATTAACTGAGATAGCAAAGACTACAGATGGAGCAGATTGTGGGGGATATGGTGTGGACTCAATTGGGAATTAAGAGATGGAGATGTGACATAGGCAGTTGGTCTTGAGATCATGGAAAAGGTCTGGCCTTGAGTCATCAGCCTAAAGGTGTGTTTAAGACCCTACCCTAGACCAGAGAAGCAAATGTAGATATACAGGAGTCCCAGGACTTAGCCGCAGGTTCTCCAGCATTAAGCTCTCAAGGAGATGAGCATGAGCCAGCAAAAGAGCCTGAGAAGGAGCAGCCAGAGGGTAGGAGGGAAAGCAGGAGAATGTGGCATCCTGGAAGCAAAGCTAAGAAGTGTTTCAGTGAGCTGAACTCCATCCTTTCCTTTCCCACTCACAAGAGTATGTTGGAATGCAAATGAACAGAGAGATATTCTTACAGGAATAATCCTGAAATTCCTCTAATTTCTAGATTAGAAGAAGCATTGTCAAGCTTTTTATTAATTCAAAAAATGTTCATTAGCTGTCAGGCCACAAAGCAGTAGATCCTTTGAATAGAATGGTGAGCCACAAAAGGCATGGTCTCTGCTCTTAGGCCACATAGAGTCTGGTTAGTAAGAGAGAGAGATTAATCACATAATCGTTAACATTGACCAAGGATGGATCATCATAACTAACCAAGGATGTAGAACTGTGAACCAGAATGAGAGTCCTAAGGGAAAGGACACACATCTAAGAGTGCAACACTCTATGTACTCTTCCCTTGTACAAAGGAATTGATCTAATCTGATGGCACAGGGAACCTTCTGTGTTTTTCTGTTTTTAATAACACATTATTTCCCACACTTCACACCCTAATGGGAACACACCTGGTTTTTGTTTTTGTTTTCGTTTTTGTTTTTAGAGGAAATTTGTGATCCTCTGAAGTAAAGGAAAGAATATGGGTTTTGTCATTAGACCCAAGACCAAACTTCAGCTGTGGACCTCTGCATCATTCTTTTATCCTCTTTGGACCTCTGCGTCTTCATCTGTGTGATAGGGGATAATAAATGCTACATTTTTGGTTTATGGTGAGGACTAAATGGGATAAAGTATGCAAGATGTCTGGTATGTCCAGTCCTCCTCATTCCTTTAGAAAAACAATATTTTAGTTTGTACATCTGTGACATTTTGTAGTAATAATTTTTCTTGAGCAGGTCTTTGTTGCCAGTTTGCTACTTTATGAGGCAGAGAGTTTTTAGCCTTTTTCTAGGATATCATTCATTTTGCCAATGTTCTCTTCCAAGAGAAACGTGTAGGAACCTGAGTGTTAGTATTTAGGGAATACTGAAAAACCAAAGCATCCCTGTACAGATCTTTGTTGTTCTCCTAGTCCTTTACATAAAGAAAATTCAGGTTTCAGCTGTTTAATGAAAATTAGTAGTTCCCAAAACCTGCCATTATAAGTGCAGCTTTCTTTGTCTAAGGAAAAACCATTTGCTAGCACATCATGTCAGTTTAACAATATTTTCATGGAAATGTGCAATGGTATGCCTAGTGAAATCATTGATGCAATCTTTAATGTTTTTGTGGGGAGGGAGCAAAATCTTTAGCACTCTTTCATTTTGATGTGCACAGTCTAGCCTGTCCATATTTCTCATTTTAATTAATGTAATTAAAAGAGGATAAAAGGCTGTGTTAAAATTTTGTGTGTTAGATTATCGGGATCAAGAATAATTAAAATGTATGAAATGTGACAGATTCCTAAGATGATAGGGAAAAAGGAAGGCCCCTTTTCTGAATTTAAAGTGTACCAAATTATTTTTCACAAGATTTAGAAATGTCCATGGATAAGAAGCGTTTATGATATGGAATCTTCACAAATGGACAAGACAGAAGGCTTGAGGGGGTGCTTGTCCTTATGTTATCATGAACAGTTTTATCATTTATATTTGCAGCTCTCCTTCCTGTTGCTTTCTTTGGAAACCAAGTGGAGAATAATATTGATTTAACACCTACTATATGCTAGGTACTCTACACAGTACTTTATATATCTCAGTTCATCTAATCTTACTGAAGCCTTTGATAAGGAGATGTCTCCATTTTATAGATGGTGAAACTGAGGCTTAGAGGTGAGGTAGCTGTCATCTGCTAGGTCATGCTGCTAGGAGGTAATTAAGCCAGATGTGAATTCAGGTCTGTTTTGTTGGAGTTTTTCAATGACAATACTCTGCCCGTTGCGGGAGGCAGATTATCAGTATGGATTAGAAATTGGCTAGAAACTGTTGAGGATAACTCTTTTGAGCATTTCTTTTTTATGAATGCAGTTCCACCTTTGTGGGTGCTTCATGCATCTTTACCTACATTGTAGAAGCTTCACATGTTTCAAATATTTATTTTCTGTATGGTTACATGGGTTGCCTGTTGTTGCTTGAAAGTTAATTAAAATTTACAATATTTTCTTTTTCTTTGTTCTGAGGTAAAACAGATGCAACTTTGATCTCTAATACTCATTTAGGACTATCATAGTTTTTTAAATGTTAAACATTCCTTTGTTTAAAGGCATTACGTGTTTAATAGATTGTATTTTGTTTTGTTTAATGTTTTTACATAGCACAAATTAAAATGGACAGCTATGGCAGACATTACTGGGGTCCTCCATTGCCTGTTTTCCCTGTTCTTTGTGAGCATGCAGTTCCCAGCCTCCTTGCAGCTGGGTGAGGTCATGAGACTAGTTTGACCACTAGAAGTGATATCATTCATTTCCAGGCTGAGGCACCTAAAAGCCTCTTCAGTTCTCTCTTCTGCTGTTGTTGTAACTTGGAAATTATTCACTGAGATCACAGAGGCACAAGAAGGAAGCAGAGTAGTTCCCTGAGTCGCTACTTAGAATGGAGTACCTGGAAAACCTCTGGGCCTCCAACCAACTTTGCCTGAGAGAGAAATCAAACTTTCTTGTGTTAAGCCATTGACATCTGGGATCGTATGTTACTGCATCATCACCTATGCTAGACCAACTTACATGACAATTCTTTGTCAGCCTCCTCTCCCACATTTACTTTATTAGACTTTGAAATCTAAATATCAGGATTACTCTTGAGTAAAATATTTAAAAGCACGCACACACAGAAATGCACACATTTGAAAAGGGAAAACTTATTAGATGAGTGGTTTGAAACTTTGGTAATATCCCTTACAACAATTAGAATTTCCTAATAGCAGGGCCAGAAGGTAGTAATCTAAATGAGCTAGGATGAGTGATGTCTGTCTTTTTAAAGTTCTCCAAAAACTGAAACACTGCCATTTCCTTGAGTGACCCATGTCAGTTCTTATCTCAATATTCAGAAGTCTTCCTTAGGTCCAAGAAAGATTTTAAATGACCTAAAGAGGAATTGAGGACCCTCTTTAGGTCGTTTCAATCCATTCCTTCTTATTTTATACCTGTAGAAACAGAGATTTAAAACTTGTTCATTGCAGCCTTCCTCATTACAGCTCTTCATCTAGGAGGCTACCACCCTTCCTGTCACTTACCCTTCCCTTCTGTAACCTGACCAGTAGAGATGTACTTGACCTTTCCCTGTAATCCTCTAACAAGATGCTGCCTAAAGCTGTCTAGAATGGAAAGATGATTTGATTATCCAGCATGCATGGAGCTGTCTCTTTGTTATTACCTGCCAGTGTCATGTTGGTGCTGTTTTGCTGTCTTGTGTCCATGCAGACGTCTCTTAATTATGCATTTGTGTTCATAATTTTCCTTCCTACTCATGTTCTTGTTCCTGCCTGGAACACCTCTAGCAGAAGGTGAATTTGACTAACGTCAAATTTTTGCAGCCTTTTTGTACTTCTGGATTTTGTGTCATGCTTAGTAAGGCCTTCCCCCACTATAAAATTGTTTTTTAATTCCAAAAAAGTAAAAGTGTTTTTGACCTTGGGCCTGACCCAGATCATACTTTTCCTGGTTCCTGATCACCTCTGCCATAATTAATTTTGTCTTCCTTGTCCTTTTTCCTATATACTATACGCAGTTATGGTCATTTGTATAAATATCCTATCATTCTACCTAAACAGAAAGTTCTGAAGGTCAACAGTTGCATCCTTGTCTCCTGACAAGAGTGTCCTCCGCTTCACAAATCCCTAATAAACATTTGGTTGAGTTTCTCATATGTATTACCTGTTCTTCCCTGCCTTTACTCGCATGAAGTTTGCTGTCATGAATGTGGAATTTCACTGTTTTTTAGAAAAACAATGAGTTTTGTTCCTATTTACTAGGTCTCTGAAATTTTTAAAGTAGTTTTTTCTCACTTTTTCTAATACCTACCAGTATAATTTGTAAAAAAAAAAAACCTCATTAGAGTGGTCTCCAGGATGAAAATAATGACCACAGGGAATTAACAATCTGTGGATTTTGTAATTTTAATATTCTGTGTAAGTGTGATGCATAGATATCCAGCTTCCTCATCACCAAGCTGAGCTCACAGAGCGTGTGCTGGCAAAAGGACTTGGGCAGCATGCTTTTGTGCCATCCCTCTCTTGAATGCAATTAGGCCTTTGAGGACTCTGCATGCCTCCTACCATAACACACACCCCATTCTACTCTAATTGCCTACTTAATTGTCTTCTCTCTGATTGCCAAGCTCTTTTAAGGCAGGATCCCTGTGTATCTTGGTCACCATGTTGTCTCCAGACCCTACCTAGCACAGTGACTGGCAAATAGTAGGAGCTTATGTAATGAGTGAATGGATATATGAATGAATGGGTGAAGCATGTATTCATCTCAAAAATATAGTTGTCTTGTCCTGGTGTATAGTTTCAGAAGAGGGAGCCCACCTCTTGGTCATTTTTACTCCTTTATTTCCTAGATTCATAGCAATTCAAAGCATTTGTATTGTATCATATGGAAAATGGCATATCAGTGGCTCACCCACATTAGATAGAACTTTGAGATATGCTCTAGGAATAAAGATAATTTTGCAGTCTTCCCTTTACCGCTTTCTCCCCACCTTTTGAATTTTGACTGGTTACTTAACTAATTTGCGCTGAAGTTAATGGTGGAAGCATGATTGTTTCTATTAATATTACCAATAGCTAACTCTTATTGAGTGTTTGCTATGTAACAGGCTCAGTGTTAAATGTTTCACATTAATTCTCATTGGATTCTCCCAACGGCCCCATGAAGGTAGGCACTATCATTATGCCCTAGGTTACATGTAAGGACCTCAGGCCTCAAGTCATAGACCTAGCAAGTGTCAGAGCCAGAGTCTGACCCCAGGCAATCCATTTTAGACTCCATGTTATGATGTTAATTCTTATGAAGTTGGTAGTGATGTGTCACATCTGTTCCAAGTGAAGAGTAATCTCTTGCTATGTTTCAGCTGTCTTCTTTATTTCATTGTTGATCACCTGTGAATTGCCTCTTGTATGACCATGCTGAGCATGAGTAGATGAGAGAGTAGTGTACCCATTTTTAAGAAACTGAGGCATGGTAAGTTGAAGTGACTTGTTCGTGGCCACACTGGGTTAGAATGTCACTGCTTCCACTTGGCTACTGGGGGCCCCAAACTGTTAGACTTGTTAATTGACTTTTTGAAGGATATTGAGGTCTGGGGAGATCATCTGCCTCCCTACACGCTCTGAGTTCTGTGTGATGGAAACTGAAGGCTGAGTGTTATTCATTTGCTTGTATTTTATTTCTCTTACTGAGAAGTTATTCCAGGTCTCATGATTTTCACCATGAAAGGTCTTCTGGGAACTAGAGAGAAGCATTCTGAAAGAAGTTATTAAGCATTATTAATACAATTACGTACAACAAAAGACATAATTTAACTTCCCCACATCCAACAAAGAAATTCATTTGAAGCTTCAGCTTCCACTGCAGCTGGAAGGGCAGAGCTCATCACAGTGGGTTCCCCAGGCGGGGGAGTGTGGGCAAGGAGCCGTGCTAGTTGCTTTGTCCTTTGGGACACTTCTGTGCATGATGGAATATTCCTCACTCCCAGCCTCCCCAACCTTTCCCTCACCCTTCACTTTCGCTCACAGTGGTTCCTTATCACAGGCACAGAGTCCAGAATATTGCCTGGCTCTTGCCTCTCTCCTGGCCCGGGATACTGCACAGGCAGCATTGAAGGAATATATGATTTTAAACAATTAAAGATGACCATGGAAATACTCAGATGCTAGGAACAGTGATCAGCCTAGTAGATAGTATGCCTCGGTGAATTTTTCTAACTTCATTCAAACTATCAGAAATAGCTATTGAGTATGTGATATTGTGTTAATCTTCACCATAGTTCTATTCAATATTTTACTTTCTTTAATTGCAGTAGCCCATAAGGCCCTTGAAAGCAGAGACTGTGTTTATACCTAGTCTTTAGAGCTGTGCATGGCATAGAGTATGTGCTTAGTAAATATTTATTGAATGAGTGAATGGTACAGTTGAGGTTATTGAAGATCCCACAAGTTAAGTTACTTGCCTAAGATCACACTGCTAGCAGGAAGGAAAGGCAGGATTTGAACACAGGGCTCTCCAAATGTATAGATTCCTTTCTTCCAGATTGCTTGGTTAGGCCGCCTAGTGGTGTATAAAAATGGAGATCAGAGACCCCAAATGTATTCAACAAAAGCTCTATCTGAGGTCTAGGAAATGTGGATTCTGACCCATCCTTGCTGAAATCCTGGTGTGACTTTACAAAAGTCCTTTCTCCAGTTGTCTCCATTTTCTAATCTGTAAAATGAGGAGACGGAAGCAATGCTCTCTGAGGGTCTCAGGGTCTTCAGATGCCCTGGGAAGGTTTATGCTTTGTCTTCTTCTGCAGTTGGAATTGGGGTAAGGGGTTAAAGGGCAGCTGACTAACTCACCACCCAAGCACGTGAGGAAAGGAGTCACTTGTGCTTTATTTCAAGGTGCACAAAAACTCAAAGGTGACATAGTCTTAGGCCAAAAAACAAGCAACACCCGAAAATGAAAGTTGAAGAGAGAAGAGAAAGAAAAAAAAAAAAAGGAGAGGCATTTGAAGGCTTGACACAGCATTTAATTAAAAAAGAGTGCTCTGATTCCACTCCTAGGTTGGTGCAGCATGTAATCTGAAACAGGCACTCAGGTTGATAATTGTGCCCAGATCTGAACCTTGGCACATAAGAGCACAGCTTTTAAGAAGAAAAAAAATAGGCATGTGTCTTTAAAGCCTCTCTTCTTATATGTGATTTTTTTCATGCTCATTTGGAGGCTACGTAGCTGGGCCTTTGCATCCAGCAAAGGCTTCCTTCCCCTCTCCCTGGCTTGGGGATTATTGATTTGGAAGGCAAGGCTAATTTACATGTAAATAAATCTCAGCACTGGGCAGCAGGATGGGACGTCCAGATGCCGTGACTGACTTGCTGACATCACAGCTTCATTAGCATGCGGAGGATGCAAGCACTGCAACAGCGACTTCTCAGGCACCACCAGCAGCGCCACCGAGAGTTATTATTATTTTTTGACCAAGCAGCACATTTCCTGGTTCAGTGGCTTGAGCTCTGTGAGCAGCTGACTAGTCACCCCGGGTCTGGCTCAGGATCAGCTGGTGACGCTGGGCTGGAGTCTATGACTTCTTCCTTCAGATTGTCATGAAGAAGGGGAGTTAAGAGGAAACTGGGGGTCCTCCGGAAGGCGATCTGAGCACTCAGGCTGATCTAGAGGAAGAGTAGAAGTCATACTTTTTTTCTCCTGCTTGGTGAATTCCCCAGCAGAGTCTGGATCCAGCAGTGCTGTTTTCCCTGAGGGAATGTGGAGCAGCTCGGCTTGAGTCTGTTGCCAGCTTCAGGAAGGGTTCAGACTGAAAAGAGGGTTTGAGGAGAAGATGCTTTGGCTGCCTGAGGTCCTGCTTGCGTTCTTAGAAGTCAGATCCAGGGAGAAAGTGAACTGGGACAATTGACAAGCTCCAAGGGTCTGGCAGAAGCTTCCTCCGAGACTGGGCATTTCATCCTCCCTGGAGGTGGGTAAGAAATTTGCTCTAATTCACAAATTAAACAGCAGTATGTTTTCTAAGGAGGATGAGAAAGCCAGATCTAGGGCCTTTGCATTGGGGGAGGATATTGGGTCTTCGTTTTCTTGGCCAGGTAGCATTTTTGGTGGCCCTGCGACCCCTTTTGCCTTTTCTATGCTTATTAGAAAGCTCGATTACAAAGTGTTATGTCACAGCTCTAGGGAGTCTTGAAGAAACGCTTAAATCTTGATGCTTAAGAAGAAGCAGCGTTTCTCTAAAAGTGTAGCTGTCTTTAAAAAACCATAATAATATGGGGAAAGGGGCTAACAGACCAAATACCTGAGAGTGTTCATGCACAGTAGTCATTTCAACACATGATGTCAGAAACCATTAGGGGATCTGAGGAACAAGGACCCAGCTGAGACTTCCAGGTAAAGAAATGGCTTTCAAATTATTTATGTTTAATTGTAGACACTGCTTTCAGATTAGAAATGGTGACAGAGTTTCAGAATATGACTGCATAGCCTGGCTGAACACACGATTCGGTTTGCCCTCTATGCTGGGTTTCTTGAGGGAGTGATCATAGTTAGTTCTCCTCACTCTTGGCTTCTCGAAAACCAATCATAGCATTACTAATTTGCCATGGGGGTCTTGCAATGAAATACAGATTTTTAATCCCATGGTTTTTTGTTATGTGGTCTTGGACTATGCTGGGGTCCAGTGGGACTTTTATGAATCATAAATAATCCAGGCTGGGCCAAATCACACTGAGGTTAGCGATCCATACCAGATGTGATGCCATCCGCTGGTCCAAATGTGGCTCTTGTCTAACTTAGGCACATAGATTATTTCCCCAGTGAGAGAGTTCTGCTTCCCATATCAATGCATGTATGAGCACAGTCAGGGGAGGGCTCCAGTGTGCCATGAATATGTAGACATAGACTGCCGTGTACTGAATCTGCAGCTGGGTAAGGCTGTGATTTGCTTTGGCTGCACATCTCTTCCCAAAGACTGTTTTAAACCATCTCAGTGAGACTTAAACTAAATGAAGCAGCCTTGCCTCTTTGCTAGAGGCCAAATTGGCTGCTGTAATCCTGCTCCTCAGAAGGCTTACTGCCTGCTGATGGCTTTCACAGATGGGTCAGGATGAGTGTCCCCAAGGGCTCCAGAGTAAGTCACAACTTTGACATAATTACCATATTTTGGAAATTTGGATTTTAATGCCTCGAGTGCTTATAAAGGTTTTGCCTTTCCATCAAATGCTCCTTCCCCTTGGGAATTCTGTTTTTCATGTGAAAATTAAAACATACTGGCTCCATCGGGCATCTCGGTCTATAAAGATTCACGGGGCAGCCAGAAATACTAAAATAGCATTGTTTGAAATGGTGTGTTTATAAAGATTTACCCATGAAACGTGAGGGAAAAAAATAGAAATAGAGGAAGAAAGATGCATTTATGGAAGCTTAAAGAATGAGAAGGGAACTTAGAGGTTAGATAGTATGAGATGATATTTATCCAGGGCTCAGACTCTGGAGCTGGAAAGAGCTGAAGATACTTAAAGCTACCCATTCCTGCCAGTAAAGTGGAGAGAGCAATGGAATCTATAGTTAGGGTGATAGGTGTACGGATTTAATGAGATGACCTATGCAGAGCACAGTGGCAGCCACATAGTAAATATTCGGTAAATATTAGCTGCTATTGTTGTTGTTGTTGTTGTCATTGTTACCATTTTGTCATTATCGTTATAAGTGTTGTTGCTAAAAAACAGTATTGAAAAGGCAACATGTTCACATCCATTTGCCTGCAGAAAGGTTTTGCTAGCAGAAAAGATGCCATCTCTGGTACTGTTATATCCAAATGATTCCCACTCAAAGAAACTTTCCACCCTATTGACTGAGTTGACAGAATAAAGTGTATTATCCAGAACTACTGTATTTCACAGAACTGAAAGTGACCAGCTGGTGTAATGAAAATCATTTAGAACTAACTGGGGCTTAGGCAGCCTTAAAGAAGGCATCCTGTTTTGGCAGCTGACAAGTCGCATGTAGAAAGCTGCAGGGTCCCAGTTGGAATCAATGCATTTCTAGATTTCTCTTCTGCTTCAACTATGCATGTGAGAGACAGTCCTTTTCTTTCTTAATTCTTTTCAGTGCAGATATTGAGCATTTTCTTCTCTATCCAGGGAGGCCATTGAATATGTGCTTAACCTGCTGGTTGGCTCCTCAGAAGTTCCAAGGCTGAATTTTTGCCACCATCTGGGTGCCTTCAGCTTATGGGTTGGCTGCTAAGGGAAAGGAATAGGCCTCCCCTGCCTGCCTGCCTACCATGGCCCAGTCTGTCTGCTTTTGTTTTGTGTCACTGTTATGGCACAATTTTGCCAGGCTCGTGGTCTGCCTCCTTCATGCCGGTGGGCCTACTTCTGTCACACAAGTGGACTGCTGTTTCTCCCTTTCCTCCCAAGATCTTTCTTTTTAATTTTGGGGAATTAGAACTCTGACACAGGGATCTGAAAGACAAAAGTGAATTAGAAGAGTCAGAGGAGTCTGCCATAAAATTCTTTCCCAAGAAACTCGGAACTGGGAGTTGGTCATTCCTGGTGGCTACTGATCTTTAGTAGAATTGTGTTGTGCACGGAGAATAATATTTATACCTTAACCACAGCCCACCTCCCTTACTTCCTGATGGGAGGTATGATCTCAGGAGAGTTGCCTGACCTCTCTGAACTTTGGCTTCCTCATATGAATATTGGAAATAAAGTCCCCTGAATGCATGGGATTGCTGTGAAGATAGCGGCTATAATGCCCTTGCCCAATTCCTGGTACTGACTGGATGTTGAGCATATTTCCCAGTTAATCCCGATCTGTGAACAACAGGGGGCAGTAATTTTAATATTTATTTAACAGAGAAACTGAAGGCCAATAGAATTAAATTAGAAATCAATAACAACAAGATATTTGGGAAATCCAAGTAAAATGACATAGCAGATGACAAACCGTGGTACCCGTCTAGTGCTTCTTTTAATAAACATCAGTTCCAAACGCTCTGAATTTGAGAAGGGCTCAATGACCCAACTGCACTGCCTGCCTCGAATTAGCAGAAACCTCTTTATTTAGTAGCCCCCAGGCTGTGGTCATTTCTTCTGGGCTGTCTGTAAACACACAAGAGTCAAAAGGCTCTGTCCCTCAGATAGGAATTCTGGGTGGCATTTGGATAAAGGCTTTCTTTTGTGCTTAAAGATCCACTGAAACCTTTCTCTGTTCATTCCCTCCGTGACTGTGGTGCTTATAAACAGGGAACTGCTGGTGACCATGAGCTATTTGCAAACTAAGAAGCTTGAGGATGAGATATTGGCCAAATCTGTTTTCTTTGTTGATGCTTTTGAGTGACATTTGCCCCTTTGCTCTGTCTTAACCTGTAAACATTTAAAATGAAATGTTCTGGTTTTTATGCTGTGTGTGTGTGTGCGTGTGTGTGTGTGTGTGTGTGTGTGTGTGTGTGTGTATGAATCAAACAGGGGTGAAGATCTCTTTTGGGGATTGAGTCAGTTGAGTTTGGAGACTTCGTTTTCTTTTTTCTCTGGCCTATTGTCTGAGCAGTTTATTATTTGGCATCTGAAAACCATAGGCTTGCTTGTTGTGTTATTTCCCTGGGGATAAGGCAGAGGAGAAAAAAGCAAGGCTGGAGAGAGGGGAGAGAGTGTGTGAGTTTGGATGGAGCTTTAAGAGGAGGGGAGGGAAAGGAAGACAGAATGGAGAAGCAGCTGGGAGAATATCAGAGCAATTGCCAATCCACCATGAAAGTGCAAAGCTGAAGGTTCCCTTTGGGTGAAGTTGCAACTCAGAAGGCAACTCTGTTCTCCTTTAGCTAAAAACTCCTCTCCCCATCTGTCCTACAAAACTCACAGCGAAGCCATTTTAAATCCGAAAACCCTCCTTATGACTAAGCACTGCACATGTTTTCCACTAGAGCACCATGGACCATTTCTAAAAGTACATTAATTAAAAGGAGCAGATTTTCAAGTACAATATGAGCCTGCCTTTCCCTGGTGGGTGTAGGGGGTAAACTTTAGTGCATGTTTGGCTTTGAAGTCTATAAAGATCAAATTGGCTGAACCAAGCACTCAGATATGAGTGCTGACTTGGAAGATGAAACCTAACACTCCAGGGGGCACAGAATCCAGAGATGTCGCTGGTTGGAACTGGAGGCATGAAGAAAATCGGGGCTGGCCTCGTTTGACAAAGCATTGCCAGAGTCATGCTCACTCAGAACAGCAGAGTGAACCTACAGGAGGAAGCAATAGCGGGGGGTTCTCTGATCGCTCCCTTCTTCCTGGTGCTAGTGTTTGAGCTGCTGTATGTGTTTGAGCTGCTGTATGTAAGTGTTTGAGTGCTGTATCCTGGGGCACTGAAGGCAGCACAGGAGCCCTTTCTTTATCTCTTTGGACATGGAGCAAGATCCACTTCCGGTTGGTATGTTTTCCAACCCAGCACCCAGCCTGCCTCGAGTGATAGGAGGCTGACTTGAGTTGCCTCGATTCCTCTCACACTGGGAGTGCTGTTGTCTTCAAGTCACCCTCCTCTCCTTGACTCCTGAAAATCAAACCTTGTAAATATTTTCCAGCCCCATCCAGGGTTAAGGGTAGCCAGGGCAGAAATTCTTAGCATTTCATTTCAACTGGGCAAGATGCCAATTATTCCAGCTCTTTTCTTGGCATCCATTCATCAGTTATGAGTCCTTAGAGATGCCTGCTCATGAAAGTTCCAAGACTTAACTAAGAAACAGCCTATTTTCTATGGTCACAAAATCTGGTAAGGTTTTAAGGTAACTGTTAATATAGAAGGCAATGTATGTTTTGGGTGTCTATGTGTCTGTGAATAGTCTGTGGTTAATGTTGATGTGGATGTATGATAACTGTCATAGACTGAGCGCCTACTGAGTGTTTGCTACGAAAGATGCTTTATGTAAACTTGCCTTGTTAATTCTTATAGCAATCACGCAGCTAGATATTATTGGTTCTATTTAGTAATTGAGAAATCAGGACTCCTGGAAGTTAAGTAACTCGTTCAAGCTTACACAGAGAGTAAAGAGTAATGCTGGGATTCGAACCCAGGATAATTAGAGTCCAAATCCTGTCCACCATTCTAGGCTTCTTTATACTTTTCATTATAATGTCCCCTGGGGATGTGTTTGTTTCTCTTATATAGCTCCTTTATGAATCCCTCATTTGAGAAACACCTCATTATTTAGCCATTGAATTAAAATCTCATTGGTTGATCTTTGGTAAAGTTGGAAACACCCAAGAGAATATGTCAGACTTGAAACAGAACATAGTGGTGTCTTCACCTTCTGCTTTTAATGTGGCTTTTGGAGTGAAAGTGTGAGATTGCTAGGAAAGTCAGAAGACACCCTGAGATGAGAAGTAAAAACTGCAGGCAGGTGGAAGAAGTCCTTTGCTGGACTACAGGGAACATAGGGAATTCTTCTGGTGTAAACCTGTGACTGTGGGCAGAGAGATGGGAGTTCGGAGAGAGGGAAGCCAAGCTTGTTGCTCTTGATCGCCAGCTGTGTGCACATCAGGTTCTAACTAAAATGTATGTTTCCGTTTTCTGAGCCTCAGTTCTTTCATCTTGAACATGAAGGTCCTAAATCAGGTGATCTATATGTTGTCTTCCAGCCATGACCTTGATGAGTGCAAACTTTCAGAATGAATTCAGCCTCATCAGGGAAGGAGTGTAATTTGCACTGTCGGCCACTCTTGGTGGGGAACTAAAAGGTCAGGTTTTAGATCAGGACGTGACTTCTCTGTGTTGTGAATATGTGCTGGAATATGAGAAGTGGTAGACCCCCCCAGAGAATGGTGGGAAGCTTCCTGGAAGAACGTCTGACCTTTGGATGCTTTGCACTAGTGAAGAGGGGGTGTCAGTGGGCAGTGTGTTGGTGTTGCTCGTTCACTTTCAGAAGCTCTCCAGGGCTTTGTTATGTATGCAAGCATCCTACAGAGTGCTAGAGACCAAGGCTTCTCAAGTTTAATGTTCATCTACCTGGGGGCGTTGCTGAAATGCAGATTCTGAATTTTTAACAAGCTCCCCTGGGATGCTGATGCTACTCCTTCTAAACTACCTTTATAATAGGCATACAGGAAAGAAAATTTGACTAAATTCAGAAAGTCCAGAGTCTAGTTCCAATTGTCACTTATTTGAGTAAACCTCAAATAAATCCCTCAGCTGCACCATGACTCAGTTTCTCCATCTGCAGAGTAATAAAATAATATTTAATATTTAATGATTACTTTACTGTGTGCCAGGCACTGTGTTCACTAGGTGTTCACTGTTTTATGTGCTGTATTTTACTTGATCCTTGCATTAGGAGGAAGGGTTTGTTACCATCTGCATTCTGCAGTAACTAAGCACAGAGACGTTGAATAACTTGACCGAGGTCACACAGCTAGTTAGTGGCCAACTTGGGATTTGAATTCATATCACCTGACTCTGGAACCGTCACAACTTATAGACATAATAGATGTGAAATATCTTGGGACTTACTGTGTGAATGTGTGTGTAATTATATTATATGTACAATTACAAATATTTCAGGTACTTGAGATTATAAGAAGTAGATGTTTCCCAGATGAGGTTTTATTGTTTTTAAGTAAAAAATGTTCTGATTTATATAAATTAAAGTAAAAGGCATTGTGAAGTTTCAAAGAGCACAGGTGTTTGCTCTGTTGTCACCTGGGGTGGGGAGGAAGTGGTACATGAAAGGAGTATTCTGGGGAATGGGAGGTTCTGGTTAACTGAGGTTTTGGCTATTTTAAATTAAATCCCAGTTCATTACCCGTCTTGGTTTTGTAAATTTGTACAGTATGACAGATACTTTTTCTGCCTTAATAGGAAAAGCAGGGTTAGCCCAACTGAGTATATCTTGTGATTCAGGCTGTGGCAGCCATGCAAATTATTGTCCTGAAAATGAATCCCAGTGATCCTATTTTGTAAGGAAGCCAGAAGAGGTTGATTGTGAACATTATCTGAGTTTGATATTTGTCACCTCACTAGACACCAGGCTGTTTGGACTTTACTCTTATAAATGTCCTGACCATATGATTAGTATGTCACATACCTGGCACCTGTATCACCATGCTCCAGTCTCCTTAGTCCACTTCAGACCTCACAAATAATCGACACGTTTTTTTCTGTCCAGCCCCAATGCATCCTCAGAGTCCTTCTCAACACAGCACTGGAGGCAGCCTGTACCCATGAGTTACAGTTGGCCCAGGAGATTTACCCTACATGCTAACCCAACCCTTCGATACCCCCTGGAAGTTGGTTCTCTTTCCAGTTTAGTAAATACGTATTGAACACCTACCAATAGCCTAAGTGTGCTGGAATGAAACCCTGTTTTCCATTTACTCTGTATTTTATTTGTTCTCACGAATGTGAATGTTCTGCAGGCTTACTGAAAGTTTTAGTTAATTACTTAATGGGTACAATGTACACTATTTACGTGATGGATATACTAAAAGCCCAGACTTCACCACTATGCAGTATATCCATGTATCAAAACTGCACTTGTACCCCCTAAATTTATACAAATTAAAAAGAAAGTTTAATTTTTGGTAAATTAAAGTTTTAATAGTCTTTTTTTTCTTTCTTTCTCTGTAATATACATCCTTTTATTCTGATTAATACCTTAGGGCTCCTGTCCCTTTTCATTACCAGTGATGTAGGGTCTTTCTCCAGGTCTCCTGCTGTGATGCTGTCAGAGGAATACCTCCTTTACAAGGGGCTGTTTTTTGTAGGCATCCTCCTGGCAGTCCAGCCATTGGTTAGGTAGTCAGGGGATATGAAGTGCATGCTCCTGGCACAGCAACTGCATAGCCCTCAGCTAAAGCTCTCCCCTTCCCCTGACAGCTTATCCATCAAGAGTCAGAACTTCATTTAAATCGCTGCCTGAGTCTATTACTTGGTTTTGAGTTCATCATCTCAGAAGTTGCCAGGAAAGCCTGTCAAGACTAGAAGCTTGCCACGGACTGGAAAGATGACACCCCTACCCTTGCATCCTGTGGAGGTTGGGCCTCTCCGAAGTGCCTGCCTCATTAGGAAGGAGGGTGAAAATGCACGGCAAAGAATTCACGTGCTCCTCTCTCAACAGGAGCTTCGATTCTTGCTAGACTGGCTTCTGAAAGGGGAATAAGTAGAAAGCAGCATAATCACAGGGCCTGACTGATCAGAAAGCTTGAACCTGCCTTCTTTTCACTGTGTCAATGTGGCTGCCTAACCAGCTGCCTAAACACTCACGTTGTTTGCCCTTGTAATGCTTAAAAATGGTTTTAAATCCTGCACCACTGAATTGCTAAGATGCAGCATCCTAAATGGTAACTATGATATCATGTGCTATTTTGAATTTTTAAAAGAATGTTACAGAGAGTGAGAAATAGCAATTGAGCATCTGCGAGATGTAAGGCGCTGACTTTGGCCCTGTGGGTAGTTTAAAATATCACAGCCGGTCTTTTGCACTTAACCAGTTTTCCAAACCAGATGTTTTTAGCTTAGGATCCCTGGACAGCAAAGGACTGGACAGAATTGATGAACTTTCTGAAATTTAATGCAAAATTTTCTGTGAATGTGCGTTTGTCCATTTTTTAAGGGAGAGGATCCCAGCTTTCATCAGATTTTAAGGGCATCAAGTCACCCAAAACGTTTAGAACTGCTAAGTTGGCTGGTAGGTTGTTGTAAACTCATCCAGAGAAATCTCTACAGGTTAATGTGAGACTGGAAAAAATAATGTTTTTCTGCCCCAGAGCAGATAGCCCAGAGAAATGCAGCATTTTTCTACATGATTACCCAGGAGCTAATGTTAAACCCTGTGGAGCTAGAAGGAGAGAGTTACCTGATTTTCTTCCATTTTGTAGATGAGTAAATTGAGGGTCGTGGTCTCAGATGCCAAGGCCACAGGAGTTCTTGTTCCTTCTATCTCTCAGATACTTTTTATTGTTCGCTCAACAGTTTAACAACCTTTTGAACATTTGCTGTGTGCTAGGCCAGAGTTTTTCAGTATTTCTGTACTTGAGGCATTCTTTCAAATACTTGACATTTTGCAGTACAGTAACAGAATTAAATTACTACACTATCGTTATGGTACATTGTCAGCTGTAATACATTTTTCTCTACCTCATCTTAAGCTTTTGCATACTTTCATTTAATTGAGGACAAAGGCAGTCTTTCTTTAATGTGATCTTGGCCAAACACTACTCGTCATGTAGTTGAATCACATTCTACATTTTTGACATCATGGTAGCAATATACATTTTCAGTTATTGTAAAAAAAAAATATGAAAAATAAAATTTACGCTTTGGTCATATCTTGTTAGTAGCTCACTGGTTGCAGTTAGATTTCAGACTAAGTATTAGTCAAAATTTCAAAGAGCTACTTATTGAATGCTTATTATTCTAGATAAAGGATTTTAAAATTTACATTACAATGGGAAAAGGTATTTTAGACACACCAACAAATAAAATGGCGTCTGATGTTAAGGAAAAGATGTCTTTGGTTGATGATGGGAATAGTGAAAAGCAGGCCAGCTCCTGAAGTACTGAGGGAAGGGTGTTTTGGGCCGAGGAGCAGCTGCTGCAAAGATCCTAAGAGAGGGATAGCCTTGGCAAATTCAAAGGACAAATAAAGACTGCTGAGGCTGGAGCAAGATGGGGAATAGAGTAGAACAAAATAAATTTGGGGAGAGAGGAACAGACCAGGTTATATAGGGTCTTGTAGGCTATGGTTAAGGAGTTTATGCTTCATTCTCACTGTTGTCAGAAGTTAATGGCACATTTTAAGCAGGAGAGCTGAGTGTTATCATCATTGTTTAAAAAACAAACAGTGGTGGAAATTAGATTCTAGAAGGGCAGGCATGGAGGCAGGAAATTAAGAAGTAGGCTATTGTAGTAGCTCAAGCAGGAGGTAATGGTGAATTGGACTAGGATAGTAAAGATAGAGGTGGTAAAAAGAGATAATGAATAAATGACTAAGACTCATCCCGTTCACCAAGGAAGTTCACGGTCCCGGCTCCTCCTTGTTCGTTTCGTCAACTATGCTAAAAGTGTGTAGGCGTTGCTACATCTAGCAGGCTTGGGACGCAGTGCGGGGGCTGGGATGGAGGAGGGGTACATCCTTCAGCCAGCACCTTGTCAAATCGGAGTAAAACAAATTTTTTAATATTTTCAAAACCTTACTCCTGTAGACATGTGAATCCAATTCATCAAGGGCTTCTTTCCAAAAAATCATGAAACCAGGAAATGATATTTTCTTTCTGTGTACTTCCCTCCTTCCTTTCACTGCTGTAAGAATGAGGAAGCGAGTTGTAGCTCAGAACAAAACCACAAAAACCTTTCCATAGATCCAGCTCAAATCAGGGAAATCAGCATCTCACTTTTGCTGCCTGTCCCTCCTGTAGAAAACCCTGAGAATTTTGTTTGTTTTGTTTCTTTCTTTGGACTTGACTAAAGCCAGGTCTCCCCTGAAAATAATGTCTTTCCCTGTTGTGTCTAACTCAATCTGAATTGAGGGGCTTTACATCCAGCATTGGTGTCTGGTAAACCTCCAATCGCTCGATTCTCTTGTTTCGCAAGTCCACTGGGGTCGTCCGGAGCCTCTGGCCTCCTTTGCTGAGCAACGTGGATTTCTGGGAAGTTTTTGCCTCCAGCACTTCAGCACAGATATTAAAGGGCCCCTGTCAAGTTTTGAAGGGTGTGACCATTGCCAGAATCCCCACAAGCCAAGCCCCTGAGGGATTCCGCTGCCAGCTGGCTCACGTCCATACCAGAGATGGCTGAATTTCTGTGGTTCTCTGTGCATGGAGCTGGCCCAGTTCCCCTGGATGAAAGGCGGCCTAATATAAACTGAAAATGTTATTAATAAGCAGCCACTTAAGAATTTCCTATGACTTGCCAGTGATTTGGGGGCCTCTATGTGAACAGGGGAAAAAGCACATCTTGTTTTACATGGATTAAGGGACCAGTGCAGCCAGTCTGGAGGGGCTGCCAAAAGGTATTCAGGTGTTTGGTGAAGGGCTTTGGGTAAGTTCCACAAACTCGTTGAGCCTTGGTTGTCCTATCTGTAAAATGAGAAGGATAACAATAATTTTCTTCTCATAGTGTGGTTTGAGGATTAACTAAGAAAAGCATGGAAAGCGTTTGACACAGAGCTTGGCACATACTCAGAAAATGTTTCCTGAAAAAAATTGGAGAAATCACACCCCCAAAATGAAGCCAAACTGACCTTATGCCCCTGGGCTCAGGGGAAAATGAGTAAACTTGGAGTTCCAGATACCTCCAGCATTCAGTAGTAACCACAGTACTTGGCTTCTCTGAACTTCACTTTCTTCATCTATAAAGAACCCCTGCTCTTCTGACTAACCTTGTAGAGATTATTGGGAATTCAAAAGCTACATGAAATGAAAGGGCTTGGTAACTCTAAAGTCCTTGATTCATCCAACAGGTCATTAATTTACTGTCTAATCTGTCTGCCTTATTGCATCTTGGTATGAAAAGAAAGTCATGGCCGGGCGCGGTGGCTCACCCCTTTAATCCCAACACTTTGGGAGGCCAAGGCGGGTGGATTACCTGAGGTCAGGAGTTCGAGACCAGCCGGGCCAACATGGTGAAACCCCGTCTCTATGAAATACAAAAAATTAGCTGGGCATGGTGGCACATGCCTGTAATCTCAGCTAGATGGTGGAAGGCTGAGGCAGGAGAATTGCTTGAACCTGGGAAGCGGAGGTTGCAGTGAGCCGAGATTGCGCCATTGCACTCCAGCTTGGGCAACAAAAGAAAAACTCCATCTCAAAAAAAAAAAAAAGAACAAAAAACAGTCATTAGTATGACCTTGAAGAATTAAAAACTTGGTCAAGGATACATAATCCTTTGGTAGGGATAATAATGAAATTACCTTGCTCAGTCCAGCACACCTTTAAGTGTACACTAAGGATTTGCTAAGATTTATCAAAATGAATTGTTCACCACCCGTCTGTTTTCCATTGATCTCTTTCCATCCTAGCTGGAAATAGATTAGTAGGGTCTAGGTTGACTTCTAGAGAACAAGAACCCTAACTACTTTTGTTTGTTTGTTTGTTTGTTTGACTTTGTATCCCTAGACATAGGGTAGGACCTAGCACACTGGCACATCGTCAAGTTTCATTATACCAAGAATGTTGTATATATTAAGTTGTTAAATCCTAGTGGCAACTCAGTGAAGTTAGGATTTGAGCCCAAGTTATGGTAACCACAGAATCTAAGATCCTAACCCACTGTGGTATACTGCCTTTAAGTAGTTAGGGAATATTTTATGCCTCAGATCTTGTCTGTATAAGTTCAGCCAACCTCGTCCACAAAGAAGGTAGAGAATAAACAAGTACTTCAGCAGGTGGCATGGAAGAGAAAAGCAAACAAAGAGGTGTTTTGTGGAGTCTTCTGATCCTTGCCTTGAAGTTTGGAGATGAGGTGTGTTAGAATTCAGTTTTCATTCATTTCCTCAGAAACTGGTCCCCCAGAGGATTTATCTGTAAAGGAGGGGCTCTTAGAACTTGCTCTGATAAATGTCCAATGAAGCAAAAGTGTGCATGCCATAAAATCACAGGTGGCATGTAGACAAAGTGAAGTGGAGAAATATATCTAGAAGGAGTAACCAACTCTATCTACCGTGGTTTATTCTTTGCAGAACAGCAGGTCTGACAGGCAGCTGAGGAAATCGGAGCTTTTCTAGATACCCCACAGCCTTGCACAGGGATACAGTGATGTGGGGATGCAGGTAGTAGTGTTGCCATGGAGACACCATCAGTGGCCAAGCTCTTCTCCTTTGAGGGCTCACTCCGTCTACTCATCACGAAGTTGAATTAGCTCTCTATGTGCTTGGTAGGCAGATTCCTCACTGGCTTGTGAACGCTTTTAAAATAAAGCCAAAACTCCTTCCCAGCTGCCATCTTGTTACCATCCTAGACTCCTGTCAACATCTCAGTGACAGCATGTTCTCTCCCCCTGCCATGACTTTATTCACCTGTTAGGACTACTCTTTCATTATCTTTTTTCCTAGAAACCTCTCCTACTCAGTAACCTTTGGGTCCAGCTTCCTCAAGGAGGCCTTCCCTGATTTGTTGTTAACCAGGAACCTTCTGTAGCACAGTGGCTGACACATTAATGATGACCTAACAAAAGAGTCGCAGTACCAACCACTTTCTTTGTTTTAAAACTTTTTATTTTGTAAAATTGCAGGGTTAGATCAAAGTTACAAGAATAGTATAACAAACTCCCAAACACCCTTCTAGATTTTTCTGTTAACATTTTGCCACATTTGTGCTGCTTATTCTCTCCCTCTATTCCTCTCTCTTTCCACACACACAGGCATATACACATATCATTTTTGTTGAACCATGTGAGAATAAATTGCAAACATCATCCCTTATCTGTATATATTTCAGCATCTTTCTCTTCAGAACAAGAACATTCTTTTAAATATCTTTTTCACAAGAACTCTCCACTTTGAAATTTATGGTCTAGCTATTTTTGGCTATATCACTGTGTCAGATAGAAACTCCTTTTTATTTTTTTAACTCCTTGCAACACCTACCACAATGCATGGTACATAGTAAATTTTCAGTGAATTGTTGTTTAATAAATGAAGTTGACTGCCACAAGTATTTCGGCATTGCCTCTGTTCCGCCTTTTGAACTCATGGTTCCTGCTTCTGTAGAAACTCTACCTTGTTGCTTGAGCCTGCTTGTCTTGCCTGTGGGAGAGGGCAAAGAGCACCAAGGAGTGGTCTTCAACCAATGGCTGTTGAGAATTGGTTGATAAGTACCCCTACTTCCTTGACTCTCAAGGGGAATGTATCTGAGGAATGTTCTGTACTGTCTCCCAGAGGTCCTCAGCTGAAATGAGTTCTGGTTGCTCAAAGCTGCTACCTGTTCGTTAACTTACACTCTATTGGCATCCTACCCTTCCCCACTTTCATTCTTCTGTTCCCTGTCAGGCCTTTTTGGGATCTTCTCCCACAAGATTCAGATACCTTCCAAGAGTCTGATTCTGGGGAAAACCAATCTAAGATACTGCCCCTCAATGACCGAGGCATCATTTTTGCAAATCAAAATACAGTAAGAGATCTTTAAATTATATGTTTCCAATCAAAGTCACACAGGAGGCTTATTTTTAAAAGGGAAGGAATTTCCACTGCTCAAAAGTTACAAGATAAATTAGTCTAAAGTAGGGCACTGCATATAACTCTTCATTGAAGCATGAATTGGCATATTAAAAAGAGGAAACAACTGCCCCTGAAAAGTACCCTGTACCAACTTCAGCAACCCCTGGGAGAGAGAAGCACTTCTTGGTGCAGATGGCCAGAGCCGCTGGAGCCCAGCCGGAAGGGAGGGAGTTGGATAGGACCAGGCAGTGTGGTCTTGGCACTCAGCACACACCAGCCTCATACCCAGCTGGCCCCGTCACAGTCTCCGCCTTTGAGCTTCTGTGTTTATTAGGAAACCATTTTTCCTTTCTCACAGAGATAGAAATCTTGCTCCCAGACATGGCAAGTGTCAAGGTTCATGCCTGGGTCCCTCATTCAGACTGAGTGTTTGCCAAAAAAGGGGAAAAACAAAGTATTGTGGCTAGGGGCAGGGAGTTAAGGAGCCAGTAAGGCTGCAAATAACAGGATATGCTGACGTCTGGGTATCAAGACAGAGGGATATAGAAATTCCAAGGAGAAACGGGTTAGGGAGGATGCGAAGTTTTCTACACCCACTAAAATGGCACCGTCCCCTGAATTTCACATCTGTGCTTGGGCTTTGGGACAGGCAGTGGCCCAGCCAGTTTGGTCACTGTCATTAATCTAGACAGTGGTGGAGGAGGAGGGAGGCCACAATATCACTTTCTGAGAATGACTCACACAGTGTTCTTCCCCACCTCAGGACCTGTGTGCTCACTTCTTCTCTGCCTGGAAAACTCGTACTCTGATTTTTCTCATATCTGCCTCATAGTCTTCTCATCACAACTCAAATGTCACTTCAGTGGGAGGCCCGTCCTCACCCATCCTCAGTTCCTCTCTTTCTGATTTCCCTATTTCTGTCATAACACTTATCACAATCTGTAAATGGCAGGTGTATCTGTTTATTTACTTAACTGTTGACTGTCTTCCTCACTTGGTTCAAGCTCCACGAAGGCAGGCATGTTGTCTGTCTTAATGACTGTTGTGTGCCCAGCATCTTAGTGCAGTGCCTAACACACAGTAGCTGCTCAGTCAATGTTGGTGGGTGAGTGGGTGGGCAGTTGGTTGGTTGGTAGGTTGGTTGGCTGGATGGATAGATATGGATGTATGTATGGATATGAATGGATGGATAGATGGGTGGATGGATGGATAGATGTGGATGTATTTACAGATATGAATGGATGGATAGATGGATAGATATAGTTGTATGTATGGATATGAATGGATGGGTAGACGGTTGGATAGATATGGATGTATTTATGGATATGAATGAATGGATAGATGGGTGGATGGATGGATGGGTAGATATGGATGTATGTACAGATATAAATGAATGGATAGATGGGTGGATGGATAGATAAATATGGATGTATGTATGGATATGAATGGATGGATAGATGGGTGGATAGGTGGATAGATATGGCTGTATTTATGGGTATGAATGAATGGATAGATGAGTGAATGGATGGATAGATATGGATGTTTTTATGGGATGTATGTATGGATGTGAATGGATGGATAGATGGATGGATAGGTGGATAGATATGTATGTATGGATAGATATGAATGAATAGATGGGTGGATGGATGGATAGATATGTATGTATTTAAGGATATGAATGAATGGATAGACAGGTGGATGGATGGATAGATATGGATGTATTTATGGGATGTATGTATGGATATGAATGAATAGATAGACGGGTGGATGGATGGATAGATATGGATGTATGTACGGATATGAATGGATGGATAGATGGGTGGATGGATGGACAGGTAGATGGATGGATATGGATGTAATAAGAGAAGGAATATTTTGACACTGTACCTAAAACAAGGTAGGAGAAAGCACTGGTTTTAGAGTCAGATGACGTAGGTCCTTAACTTCAGTCAAGTCACTTATGAGTTTATCAGCTAAATTTTTATATCCGTGAAATGGATAAAAATGCCAACTTTATAGGACTGCTGAGAGAGAAATGAGATAAATTAAGTGAAAATTATTGAATATTATAAACCTTCACGAATATGAGCAGTTGTGTTAACAGTAGAACATAGCTGCTCTGTTCACCCCTCACCTGCCATTCTCAGTCAAAGCACAGGTTGAGCTAGAGCAACAGGAGTCAGAGCCTGGAGGTCACACCTGCCACCTGGAGGCCTTGATCTTTTGGAGCAGATTTTTACCTCTTGGAACATTCCCATTTGATGTCAGGCCAGCCTCTACGAATATATTTTCTTCCTTCCTTTCTGGCGTTCTGACTCTCCGCTTACCCCTTTTGTGAGGGATGTATAAGGTAGGAGCTGAAGCCCTGTGTGGGGGTCACATGATCCATAAAATTCTTGAGGAGGGTTGCTTGTGTTTTTTGTGATAGCTCAATTTTAACAACTCTGACCTGTTCAAGGCAGGATTATCTCAGCAATATCTTAGGGCAGGCAGACCTTGCTTCCAGTTCTTACAGACTCAGTGAAACACAACCGGGGAATGCCTTTCTTGCTAACAACAGCCACTGTCCTTTCATTTGCTTACCTTTTCTAGGCAGCGTGCAGTCTAGAAAAAGCTCTCTTTACCCAGACACCTAATTCCCTCCTAAAACCTGACGGAGGTGTTACTAAAGGGCAGTACTCTTGAAAAGAATGTTTGGTTCATTTTAGGCTGGTGTCGTGCGTGCATGTGAAGAGTTGATGCTTTCGTTGGAAACTCAGGGAAAATGGGCTACAGAGCAGATGGAGTAAGTCAGGTCGCTGCCCAGCTCCTCCTGCGTCAGCCTTTCCCAGAGATCTATTATATGGTTTGAAGTGATGTATGTTATCGCAGCATTGGAGGTTATATGACTAGCGTACAAAGACACAATTCAAAGCCAAGTCTTAGTGGTTTTAAATTATCCATGCCCCATCTCTCTCCACTTGCACAGAAAATTGCAAGTTGATAGCTAGTGAAATCTGGTTGTCAGATTTTTTTTTTATCGAAGGGACCTAACTTTTAACTCTGTGATACCCGTAAGTATATGTTATATGTAATTCCCACGTTGGAGGTATCTTTTACATTACGTAAGTGGATTCTTGATCCTGCTACAGGGCACCAGTTCAGAACAGACCCGCTTATCTGGATTGAATAATGCACATCTATTTGCTGAGAGTGTTGTGTGTGCATGTGTGGGTGGCTCTGGCTCATGTCTTGTCGTTACCGGCCAGAGTCTTATCCCCTGGCTCTGGCTGATGAGGAACACGTAGAATGAAGTCTGGTCTCCAGTTTCTTAACACTAAGGGAAAAGAGGACCAGCAGCTGTTTCTGTTTAATGGTGATTATCTTTGGGATTGTGAGTGTTTTGAAAATTTTTTACTCTTACTTCTTATCTGTAGTTTCTGATTTTTTCTACATTAGTTGTATATTGCTTTTTAAGGATAAGGAAGTAATAACTTTATAATAAGTATAGTAAGGAGGAAAATGTTTTCCTCTTTTTTTTCTTATTAAGAATGAAAAGAGAGCTGGGCACAGTGACTCATGCCTGTAATCCCAGCACTTTGGAAGGCTGAGGCAGGAGGATTGCTTGAGCCCAGGAGTTGGAGACCAGCCTGGGTAACATGGTGAAACCTCATATCTACAACAAATACAAAAATTAGCTGGGCATTGTGGCATGTGCCTTTAGTCCCAGCTTCTCAGGAGGCTGAGATGGGAGGATTGCTTGAGCCCAGGAGGTCGAGGCTGCAGTGAGCCATGATCACACCACTGCCCTCCAGCCTGGGTGACAAGAGCAGACCCTGTCTCAGAAAAATGTGTTCTTTTGCCTTTAGTGAGCTAGAGTCATGGAAGAATTTAAATACCTAGGATACATCTGTTATTTAGCAAAAAGCAATGGAGAGCTTTGGGTTATTTTAGCCCTTGTTTTTAACAAAAGTGTGTTTTCCCACCTCTGGCCTTGCCTGCCTTGGGCGTAGCCATGTTGAATCCTATGTTGTGCATTCCCTGTCAGTCACTTGGTTTGTACTGGGGCTGAACCACTCTTTAAGCAGTCTGCCCCTTGTCCCTGTGCATGAAAGTGGCCTGAACCTGATCTAGCCATGGACTTGGGACAGAGGAGCCCACACCACAGGGGAGGTGGAAGTCAAGACAGATGGCAGGGCTGGCAACAAGAGACACTATTCTCATGTCTGATGTAGTCTTGCCTTTCACCAGTGCCTTTTCACACCCCACTGGATACCCAGCTGAGTGGCAGGAGGGCCTAGTGATGCAAGAGGTTAAGACATGGTGGCAAGGAAGGGCTGGCATAGATTCTTTGGGACAGTTTGAAAATGTACATTGCCCAGAGTTGCTGAGACCATCGAGTATACTGGTAAAACCCACACCTGTTTTTAAACCACACTCTACAGCACTCCTTTCTAACTAGAAGGCTACTACAGAAGAGTGGCCTCGAGCTGTGCTTGGAGGACCAGCTGCATCACAATCACCAGGCACACTGGTGAAAATGCACATTCCTGAGCCTGCCTCAGACCTATCCAATTAGAGTCACTGGGACATCCTACTATTCCCCATGCATCTCCATGTAATGTCTTGGCAAGCAGATATACAGTTTCTCACAACTAGAATTATTATTTATCTAAGAGTTTCATGATTAGGAATTATTTATTTCTTAAAAGCCGTTAATAGCCTCTATATTTTTTCTTCTTTCCATCTAGCAAATTACCAAGCACCTACTTCATATTTTGGCATATGCTAGAAATGACTTCGTGGAGTCTAGGAAATATGGTGGTTTTTAGCCTTGTGGCTTTGGAACCTTGAGAACTTCAAGGCCATGAATGTGCCTGGAGTTTGGGGAGAAGGTTGAGCTTAGGAGAAGTTGGGCTCATAGTCTTCTTCTCCACATCAACTTGGGCAGCCCTGTTTTCTATTTTGAGTTGCCACTTATGAGTTCTTTTACAAAATGTATTTTCCTCTTACTAAGAAAGGGGGGGAATAAAAGAAACAGAAAAGTAAAAAACAGGCTTAATGATGTTTGCAATCCCATTCGAATCTCAATTTCTACAAATTGCTACTTGAACTTGTCAAAAATCATGTTCTAAAGGAAGATCCCTTTTTTGCCTTCATCCTATCACTTCTCACATAAAACAAGACCTTGTGGTTCAGGGTTCGGTGTTGTAAATAACCTGTCAAAATCTCAAGGATAAGTATTCCTGCCACCAACCCTGTCCCCAGTCTACTCATGATGAATCCTTTCATGTAATGGCAGGCAAGTTAATTGGTATAGATTGTTAGTCATTTTCCAAATGATAACGGCCACTGGTGCAGATGACCAAGCTACTTGGAGATAGTTAAAGAGAGGGTCTCCGCCTGACAATACTGTGTATGCCATGAAAGGGCCGATTATGGCTTCTGAGATATGGAAGCCATGATTTAATGCTGCATCTTTGGGGTAGAGGATTTGCAGAGGTTGTTTTGGGGTAGAGGAGAATGCAGAATCTCCCCTCTCTGAATCATGGCTTATTCCTCAGAAACCTGTCATTCACAAACCCAATTATGTGCAGGTAGAATGTCAACTCTGACAGAATGAAACCAATGCACCCTTTGTATGTTTTTTTTTTTTTTTAACGAAATCCTGCTTTACTAGCAGGTTCTATTTTCATAAATGTCTATTTAAAAAAAAAGGCAAATCATATATTTCCCCACACACTTCCGAATATGTTTCATTCAGGTTAAAAGCTTTAATCAGTGTGTTGAAAGAGAGCTGTTGGGTGTTGCTGTGTGCATTTTGCCAAAGGGGGAGAGATGCAGGAATGAAGAGAAATCCTCTTAGCATCACTTCTGACCCTCTGCCCCCTTCTGAGGGTCTGGGCCTTGGGTTCCCAATTTATACATGGAGGTTATTAAATTAACCATTACCAAAGGTTGTCATGGAATCATTCAAAGGTTGAAAATTCTTTACAAAGAAAAATGTCTTGCCACGGGAGTGCCAGTTAATTATAAATGAGAAGTGGAAGGCAGGCAGCTAGCATGGAAAACAGATAAGGTCCTTGTGGCTTTGAGTTACTATTTAGGGTTTTGTTTTGTTTTTTTCCTTTTCTTCCCCTCTCCTTGGTTTTGCTTTTGCGTGTGTGTGAGGTTTTTTGTTGTTATTGTTGTTGTTGTTGTTGTTGTTCAGAAGTAAAAGGTTATTCTGTGGTTGGAATCAGATAGATTTTCTATAAGTAACTTTTTGCTTCAGTGGTCAGTTAGAGCCTACTTTGAGTCCGTGTTCTGCTCACTATTTAGGGTTGATCAACTGCTCTGAATAGTTCAGTTGCTTAACTGCTTAGAAGCCACTTAACCACTCTGGGCCTTTGTTTTCTTCTGTGGGAAGTGGAGATAATATTTCTTTTCCTGGAGGACTGATGGAAGAGTCTAGGATCATGTATGTAAGGTATAAAGCAACTCAAATGCCAGGCATATGGCTCGGTGTATGTCCCCTCCCCATCCTGACCTCCCATATCCTGCTTCTTTCTGGTTTTCAGTAGCACTTGCTGCCTTTAACATACTTTGTGATTGAATGGCTTCTTATGTGTATTGTATGTTTCTCCGCTCTGAGAACGTAGGCCAAGAGGGCAGGGATCTTTGTCTTGGTTGGGTACCCAAGTACCTAGAGCAGGCCTTGGTACATGGTAAGTGCTTGATAGTTATTTGGGTTTTTGTTGTTGTTGTTGTTGTTTTGTTTTTGTTTTAGAGAGAGAGAGAGAGTGTGCGTGTGTGTGTGTGTGTGTGTGTGTGTGTGTGTGTGTGTGTGTGTGTTGAGACAGCATCTCGCTCTGTCACCCAGGCTGGAGTGTAGTGATGCGATCTGGGCTCACTGCAACCTCCACCTCCTGGGTTCAAGCGGTTCTCGTGCCTCCACGTCCTGAGTAGCTGGGACTACAGGTGCCCGCCACCATACCCAGCTGATGTTTTTTTTGTTTGTTTTTTTTTTTTTTTTGTATTTTTAGTGGAGACATGGTTTCACCATTTGGCCAGGCTGGTCTCCAACTCCTGGCCTCAAGTGATCCATCCACCTCGAGTTCTTTGTTGAACGACCACATAGGGCCTCAGCCCTCCCCATCCTCTCTTTTCTGTTTATCCTTCTACTTGTCGATGCTCATTCTGGATCTGATTCTGCACTCCTCCTCTGTTTTCTTGTTATCTTTATTCCTTCTCCTGGAGCCTCAGTTTGTTAAATCATGTCCATCCGGCATTAGTGTGCTCTTCCCTGCATAATTAGTATGTGAATAAATGAGTTTAATTGGTGGATATTTTGGGACTGAATTTCGTAAAAGTTTTCTACATTTTGATGTTCAAGTATGACTTTCTAGTAAAAAGCATTAGTCACCAAGGAGCTTAGTCAACTTACTTAAACACACTGAAACTTGTTTTTCCTTAAGTCATAAACTGGCATAAAAATTTCTTGGAGAAATAAACTGACTGCTTCCCAACAGACCTGACCATTGTGCAGTAGCTGATTAATTAAAGAGTTACTATTCAAATGAGCTCTGACTATTTTTAAAAGCAACAACCAGGGTTTGGATGGAACTTCTTTGAGTTGGAGATGCAAACGAGATCCAAGGTGTGCATTCCGTCTGGTGTACATTTCTGATCTGATGAGAAGCAGAAAGTGGGGGAACCTGACAAGCCAAAATCAGTTTGGTTAGACTAAACTGATTTTGTTTCTTCAAGTACATTTTTATGTCGAAATTTAGTCACAACACATTAATAGAATAAAGACATAAAATAACTAATCATCTTGATAGATGCAGAAAATGCATTTGACAAATTCCAACACCCTTTTGTGGTAAAAACAACAAACTAGCATAGAAAAGAACTTCCTCTACCTGATAAAGAGCATGTACAAATAACTCATGGCTAACATAATACTTAATGCTGAAAGACTGGTGCTTTCCCTTAAGATCAAGAACACGACAAAGATGTCCACCCTTGCTACTTCTGTTGAACATTGTACTGGAGGTTCTAACCAGGGCAATAAGATATGATAAAGAAATAAAAGACATCACATTAAAAAGGAAAAAGTAAAACTCTCTATTTGCACATGATATGGTCTTATATATAGAAAATTCTAAAGAATACACACACACACACACACACACACACACACACACATGCACACAAGTACCTAAACTAATACAACTAATAAATGATTTTAGCAAGATTGTATGATTTAACATCAATGTAAATATCATTTATGTTTCTATACGATAACTATCTGAAAGTGAAATTGAGAACAATTCTAATTACAGTAGCATCAAAAAGAATAAAATACTTAAGAATAAACTTAAAAGAAGTGCAAGCCTTGTGCCTAAAAACCACAAAATATCATTGAAAGAAATTAGATTGAAGTAAATGGAAAGGTAGCCTGTGTTCATGGATTGGCAGACTTAATATCATTAAAATGGCAATACTCTACAGATTAATAAATTAATCTACAAAGTCAGTGTGTCTCTATCAAAACTCTAGTTGGCTTTTTTTTGCACAAATTGACAAACTAATCCTCAAATTCATATTTTATGAATGCAAATGCAAGGAATGAAGAAGAGCCAAAACAGTTTTTTAAGAGAAGAACAAAAATTGCATGACTCATATATACTTCATGATTTTAAAACTTACCGTAGAACTGCAGTCATCCAGACAGTGTGGTACTGGCACAAGGATGGACATACAGACCACTGGAATAGAACTGAGTGTCCAGAATAAACTCTTACAGCTATGGCCAGTTGATTTTTTGACAAGGGTTCCAAGACAATTCAATGGGAAAGATTATTCTTTTCAATAAATAGTGCTGAAAGAACTGGATAGCCACATGAGAATGAAGGTGGACTCCTACTTAGTGCCATATACAAAAATTAACTCAAAATGGACCATAGACCTAAATGTAAGAGCCAAAGCCATACATCTCTTAAATTAAAATGTAAGAATACATCTTTATGACCATGAGTTATGCAATGGCTTCTTAGAAATGATTAAAAAAACAAAAGCAACAACAACAACAACAAAATTAGACTTCATCAAAATTAAAAACTTTTGTGCTCAACAGATGTCATCAAGAAAGTGAAAAGACAGTCCACAAAATGGAAGAAAAAATGTTCCTATCACATATCTGATAAAGGACTTATATCCAGAAAATATGTGAAGAACGCTTATAACTCAACAATTAGAACACAACCCAATGAAAAAAAATGGACTAAGGATTTGTATAGACATGTCTCTATTCTAAGAAGATACATAATGAGCACATAAAAAGATATTCAACATCATTAGCCATTAGGGAAATGCAAATCAAAACCACAATTAAATACTGTTTTATACCCACTATAGTAGCTACAATAAAAGAAGACAGACAATAACAAATGTGACAAGAATATGGAGAAAATGGAACACTCATTCATCAGTGGTGGGAATGTACAAAGGTACAGATATTTTGGAAAACAATTTAGGAGTTCCTCAAAATGTTAAATCTGAAGTTGCCACATGACCTAGCAATTTCATTTCTAGGAATATACCCAAAAGAATTAGAAACTTTGGCCAGGCGTGGTGGCTCACGCCTGTTATCCTAGCACTTTGGGAGGCCGAGGCAGACGGATCACGAGGTCAGGAGATCAAGACCATCCTGGCTAATATGGTGAAACCCGGTCTCTACTAAAAATATAAAAAATTAGCTAGGCATGGTGGCAGGCACCTGTAGTCCCAGCTACTCGGGAGGCTGAGGCATGAGAATGGCATGAACCCAGGAGGTGGAGCTTGCAGTGAGCCGAGATCGTGCCACTGCACTCCAGTCTGGGCAACAGAGCAAGACTCCATCTCAAAAAAAAAAAAAAAATTAAAAACATCTATCCGACCGAGGGCAGTGGCTCATGCCTGTAATCCCAGCACTTTGGGAGGCTGATGCGGGTGGATCATGAGGTCAGGAGTTCAAGACCAGCCTGGCCAACATGGTGAAACCCTGTCTCTACTAAAAATACACAAATTAGCTGGGCGTGGTGGTGCATGCCTGTAGTCCCAGCTACTCAGGAGGCCGAGGCAGGAGAATTGCTTGAACCTGGGCAGCCAGAGGTTGCAGTGGGCTGAGATGGCGCCACTGCACTCCAGCCTGGGCAACAGAGCGAGACAAAAAAAAAAAAAGCCAGGCGTGGTGGCATGCCCCTGTGTGGTCCCAGCTACTTGGGAGGCTAAGACAGGAGGATCGCTTGAGCCCAGGAGGTCAAGGCTGCAGTGAGCCGTGATTGCATCACTGCACTCCATCCTGGGAAACAATGAGAACCTGTCTCAAAAAACAAAACAAAACAAATATCCACACAAAAAATTATACATAAGTAATCAGAGCATCATTATTCATAAAAGCCATAGGTGAAAATAGTCCAAATGTCCACAACTGATCAATGAAAATGTGGTATATCTATACAATGGCATATTATTCAACAATAAAAGGGGATGAAGGATTGATACATGCTATAACTTGGATTAACCTTGAAAAGTCATTCTGTGTGAAAGAAGCCAACTTCAAAAGAACCACATATTATATGATTGCATTTATATGAAATGTCCAAAATAGGCAAAACCATAGAGACAGAAAATAGATTAGTGGTTGTCAGAGCCTGGGGGCAGAGGGATATGGGAAATAACTGCCAATGCTCCTGGGGTTTCTTTTGGGGAGGGGATGAAAATTAGATAGTGATGATTCACAATTCTGAATGTATTAAGAGTCCATGAATTGTACACTTTGAAATGGTGAGTTTTATGGTTTGTACATTATATCTTCACAAAGCTGTTATCAGAACGTTCAGGCACATCTGGGGATTAAAATTCTGGGCTCTTTTATCACCTTTATAAGGTGCTATGGAAACTAATAATTTTAAAAAGAGTGAACATGGAATAACTTATTTCCTTAAAATTTTCCTCCTCTATTCTTTTTTTCTCTCTTTTTATTTTATTGGTGGAAGCTAGAAATGCTTTTGTGTTGCTGACATCAACATATTTATTGCTTCATCATTTCTGTAGCTATGGATAAGAGAACAGATGGTAACCTTAAAAGAGAAATGTTCAGTTTGGGAGATTTTTATCTTTGGCTGCTACCTTTTGAAATAATTCACATGCATGGTCTTCTTGTATATAAAAAACCCCACCAACATAGGGAAAATTTGGGTTTCTAATTAGAATTCCAAACCTACAGGGATCTTTAATGGAGGTGAAATTGTCTTTCCTATGAGATCTTAGGGCCAGATACGTTTCATGAGAAAAAATATGTATGTTTGCTCTTCTTCTTAAAGAACATTTTACCAGCATTTTTAAAACCATTTTCTCCATTTTCCAGGGCTTAGGAACCTTTTATAAAAGCAGTATGTTGTTAGTATTTGTTAAATCTACAAGTAACACTTCTGGTCAACATATGTATTATGTATATTTAATTGCTATTGCAGTCAAGGAAATTGTGGTCATGGGCCATATCCAGTGGTCTACTTAGTAAAATAAAAACTATATTACCATTCCTCTTGGGGTATTGATTTAGAAGAGAAGGCTGGGGTCCACATGTAAACACCCTTAGCATGCTTACCTGGTGGCCTCTGACCTTTCATGCTGTTTTCACATGCGTGTACCACGCCCTCTGCAAAGACAGTCATGTTCTGGAACACTGCTCGCGATGCCTTTGCCTGATGCCCATTGCCAAGGAATGTGTTCATGGTTTGGGATCCAGGGGCTAGTGACTGGCAGGCTCTTGAAAAAAAAAAAAGGTTTTTTCTTCTTTCTCACCTTCTACCTTTACTGCCTGCAGGAAGATCTGCCTGCACTGCAAGTGTCCCCAGGAGGAGCACATGGTGACAGTGATGCCGCTGGAGATGGAGAAGACCATCAGCAAACTCATGTTTGACTTTCAGAGGAACTCGACCTCAGACGATGACTCAGGCTGTGCTTTGGAAGAGTATGCCTGGGTCCCACCGGGTCTGAAGCCTGAACAGGTACCATTCTGGATGGGAGCATGCTGGTGGTTTGGGTGTTTCACTTTGCCTTACTGGTCCTTCCTCATTCCAGTTCTGTAGGAAGAGTAGACTTTGCTGATTCAGAGAAGTGGTAGGGCTAAATATGTTGAAGATGCCAGGGGCCCCAGTGGAAAATGAGGAAGGGAAATGAAATTGAGCCAGGAGTGATCCATTGCTAATTCATTCTGTATTGTCATTACTAACTGTTACCAGGATTGTCTAGAAACATCTCAGAGGTGTACCACATTTTTCTCAGTAAAATACAGCCTCTTGTATTTCTTGGTACTTAAAATTTTCTCCTCCACCAGCCCCCTGTTGTTTAAGAAGCTCTTTCATAAGCTGGGTATTTTCATGGTGTTTCCTGTGAGAATCTGAAGTGCCAGAATCTGAAGTGTTTGACCACTGTTGACTTCCTCTGACACATAAAATTTCTTTCTCAGGACATCTTCTCTATGTCCGACAAAAACGTTTTAAAGTTTAAACAGCCCTTGAAATTTTTTTTGTTTTATTTATTTATTTATTTATTTATTTATTTATTTATTTGAGATAGAGTCTTGCTCTGTCGCCCAGGCTGGAGTGCAGTGGCGCGATCTTGGCTCACTGCAAGCTCTGCCTCCCGGGTTCACGCCATTCTCCTTCCTTAGCCTCCCGAGTAGCTGGGACTACAGGCACCCGCCACCACCCCCGGCTAATTTTTTTGTATTTTTAGTAGAGATGGGGTTTCACCATGATAGCCAGGATGGTCTCGATCTCCTGACCTCGTGATCCGTCCATGTTGGCCTCCCAAAGTGCTGGGATTACAGGCGTGAGCCACCTTGAAATCATCAGCCCTTGAAATTTTAACTTGGAAACTTTAGGTGTGATAATGCTTTTAGGGAAAATTCTTTTTTTTTTTTAACTTTTTTTTTTAACTTTATTTTCAGTTCATGGGTACATGTGCAAGTTTGTCACACAGGTAGACTGGTGTCATGGGAGTTTGTTGTACAGATTATTTCATCACCCAGATATTAAGCCTAGTACCCATTAGTTATTTTTCCTGACCCTCTCCCTCCTCCCAGCCTTCACTCTCTGATAGGGCCCAATGTGTGTTGTTCCCCACTATGTGTCCATGTGTTCTCATCATTTAGCTCCCACTGCATGAGAACATGCAGTATTTGGTTTTGTTTCTCCATTAGTTTGCTAAGGGTAATGGCCTCCAACTCTACGCACGTTCCTCCAAAGGATATGATCTTGTACTTTTTTATGGCTGCATAGTATTCTATTGTGTGTATGAGTCTAATATGTAGACTCTATAAGGAACTGAAACAAATTTACAGGAAAAACCAAACAACCCCATTAAAAAGTGGGCAAAGGTCATGAACAGATACTTAAAGGAACGCTTATACATTGTTGGTGGGAGCATAAATGAGTTTGGCCATTCTGGAAGACAGTGTGACAATTCCTCAAAGACCTAAAAATATTAATACCATTTGACCCAGCAATCCCATTACTGGTTATATACCCAAAGGAATATAAATCATTCTATTGTAAAGACACATGCACATGTATGTTCATTGCAGCACTATTCATAATAGTAAAGACATGGCATGAACCTAAATGCCCATCAATGACAGACTGGATAGAGAAAATTATTTATAATAAAGAAGAACCCAAGAATTCACCTATAACTTAAGAGTAGTGATACTAATATAAACTCATTGATTAGCCATTGCTCATTTTCTTCTAATTTTGAAGTTGCAAATTGGCAGATGAAATCAGGGACACGGTAGGATTTGTTTAGCCAGCAAGGTATTGTTTTAAAATTTAATTAGCTACTAATACTTCAAAATTAGAGATTTTTTCATGTAAAAGTTTATATTTATGTCTTGAAATTTTGGAGATCTGGAATCTCATTCCTGTAAGGATATAATTGGTTGGAGTTGAGTGATGGCCATTCCTTTTAGACAAAACAAAACTTGATTATACCGAATCATCCGAGTCTCTACGTAAAGTCCTTTTTATTCTTTTGTGTTACCTTCCTGAAACCTACAGGCACTTCCGTTTTGTGATCTCTGTTCTAATTCTCACTACAGGGGAGAAAATGTCTTAGAATAGAAACACTCCCAGAAAATAATCTCCATGAGAATTGAAGGCAATTCTCTGTTGGGTTATTAACAGGAAGAAATGAGTGCTTTCTCCTAGTCTGTGAATTGAGGTTATATCTTCTGTTTTAGTAAAGATTTTATTATTAAATAATTAGTTTAAGAAGAATAAGAGTGTTTGATTGAGTTTGTTTAGACACTCAGAGAGGTAGTGGCTGACCGCATAACTTTGTTTGACATTGCCATTCTACCACCAGTACTTGAACAGTGTGTTTTCATACCTAGATACACCAGTGAGCTTGTTTCATTTTCTTGCTAACCTTATTTCCAACAACTTCTGCTTTAAGCAGCCCATCTTTCTTTTGTGTACCTGAAGGATGTTGCTTCTTGCTAAATTGGGCTCTGAATTTTCCAAAGTTAAGCTTTTGTCAGTTTCCTGCTTAAATAGAGTTTTCTCTAAGACGATTAAACGTCATTCCCTGAAATGCAGATTCAGAGAAAACGTTCTACTCATATTGACCCAAGAAAAAAGACAATTGCAGAAGCTAGGGTTTTGATTAAATTTATGATTTCAAAAGCAAGTGCTAATGGTATTTTTGGAGGTCCCTTGACTCATCCAAAATGAATGTCTTTGGGAAGCATAAATCTGAAATTTCTTCGATTTGTTTTGAAAGAAAGTCATTAGTGCCGTTGAACAAGTGGTTTGAATTATGTCAAATGGAAGGGTAGTCCTATCTCTAATAATTCTGTTGTTCTTTGGATGGTTTTCCCTATTTCCTACACTTACTCAAATCTTTATGACACAGATGGTTAGAAAAGGAAATAGCTCTGCAGAGAGAGACAATCTTCTCAAGTTATTTTAAGAATTCTATAGCGCCTAATAAAATATGCGTCTATATTAATGGTGTTTGAAGGGGTCATATTGCATGTAAGAAATGGGCTTCAAATTTTTAAATTGGAAGATTTTTTAAAGTCTATTACGTATAGCACTGTTTATGAATTTAAAGGTTTTTTTTTTTTTAGAAAGCTGTATAGTATGCTGTAAGAAAAAATTGAGTTCCTAAATACCGTTCACTAATAAAAATTCTGATGTTTAATATCATATTAGCTGTCTGAGAAAGTCTATTTTTCTATCAAGAGAAATTATAGTGAGTGTAAAAATGCCTTGTCCTGGAGGCAAAAATATTAAAGACTAGTTAGGGTTGAGAGTAATGTACTTTCATTTTTGTTAGAAACCTTTCATTTCACTCCCAGGTCGTAGGTTGGTAATATACCTTCAGGTGATACTCTTTATTATTTTATTTCTCCTGAGAAATGCCTTCAATTGAATATAATGTAAACGAAAGTCCCCTCCCTTTTAGGGAAGTGTTCTTGAATACGCGCATTTAATTTCCTAAAAATGCACTAGCTGTAAAACCCAGCCTTTTAAAAATAGTGGGAAAATAATAAATATAACAGATGATGCCAGAAAGGAAAGGCATTTATCTTGTGATCTCTAATGACTGAATTGAAAACTGATCAGAGAAGTTGTTCAGATCCTTTGCCTCTGCTCACTCCAAATAAGGGGTTTAATGGTAGCAGAACAGAGGGCTGTAATATGCCCCTAGTTGATCATCTGAAGTCTTTTTTAATTTTTTGTTTATTTTTATTTTTTTAAGAGACAGGGTTTTGCTGCCACCCAGGCTGGAGGGCAGTGGTACGATCATAGCTCACTGCAACCTTGAACTCCTGGGCTCAAGGGAATCCTTTTGTCTCAGTCCTAAGTAGTTAGGACTGCAGGCACATGCTGCCACACCCAGCTAATTTTTGTATTTTTTGTACAGAAGAGGGTCTCACTATGTTGCCCAGGCTGGTCTTGAACTCCTGACCTCAAGCAATGCTCCCAAAGTGCTGAGATTACAGGATAGGCCACCACGCCTGGTCTGAAGACATTCTTAAGGCTTCAATTTCATTTCAAACTCAAACAGTGAATAGTGTATACCCTATCTCTTTGAGGTGCTAGGATGATACATTTATAGTAGATAATATTAAAATAGGAACTTAGAAAATAATTAACAAGCTATAAGAAGGGCAAATGATGAAGAGGATTTCTCAGCCTCAGCACTATTGACATTTTGGACAGGATAATTCTTTTCTGTGGTGTCTGTCCTCTGCATTGTGTAGGATGCTTAGCAGCATCCTTGGCCTCTACCCACTGGATACCAAAAGCACTTCCCATTTGAGGTAACCAAATATGTCTCCAGACGTTACCCAATGTTCCTGGGGAATAGGAGGACCACTGGGTGAAAGTGATGTTAAAAACTGGAGGACATCTCAGCAGAATTCTGGCCCACTCAAGACAAAAAAGGATGACTCAATTTAGCAAACATTTATTGAGCACCTACCATGCTCTAGTTCCAGCTTAGAACAGTTGCTGCCTTGTAATATGGTCGAGTATTCAGCAGAGTGAAAAAGTGGGGATCCCATGCTGCTTGAGCAGATCCCTGAGGCAGATCATGCCATCTTCACTAAATCAAAATGAGAATTGGAGCTGCATGACCAGCTGGCCGTGGAGGGTCACCTTTTTTGTTCTCTAAACCAAAAATAACTTTTTCCTCTTTTATAAAAGGGAGACTTGTTCATTAAAAAAGAAAAGAAAAAATGTGAGACATCCAGGAAAGCAAATAAAAATCACTCACAATTCCACCAACCAAGGAAAATTGTGTTTCAACCTTTTTGCCTGTGTGTTAGTCTGTTTTCACACTACTGATAAAGACATACCCAAGACTGGACAATTTACAAAAGAAAGAGATTTAACTGGACTTACAGTTCCACATGGCTGGGGAAGTCTCACAATGATGGCAGAAGGCAAGGAGGAGCAAGTCATGTCTTACATGGATGGCAGCAAGCAAAGAGAGCTTTTGCAGGAAAACTCCTCCTTATAGTAACCATCAGATCTCATGAGACTTACTCTCACAAGGCCATCATGGGAAAGACCTGCCCGAATGATTTAATTACCTCCCACTGGGTACCTCCCACAGCACATGGGAATTCAAGATGAGATTTGGGTGGGGACACAGCCAAACCATATCAGCCTGTATATTCAAGTTTCTATGTGTGTAGGAGTATATTTCTGCTTTGATTTGGACAAAAATGTGATGACGCTCTCCACTTATCTTGAGCTGTCTTTTCTAGGCCTTATATTGTGAACATTTTTCTGCATCAGTATATTTCGATCTGGATTATCCTTTGTAATGGTTCAATAGTTTTCTATTGGTAGGTTCTAACCTGGAGTGGTACCACTACCTCTAGAGGGCATTTGGAAATGTATGTTTGGGAGAGGGCAATTACTGTCTAAATGACTAGGGGACTCCACTAGCCTATGCATGGGGCCTTGAGATGCTAAGCATCCCAAAAAGTACCAGATGATCCTACGCAAAGGAGAATGGACCCATCTCAAATGCCAAGATACCATCATTGAGCACCACGGAGCTGAGGGTTTAGTTTTGACCACTTGCATTTATTGGCAGCTTTCCTCTATATTACAAGACAGCAGCAGCTAACCTTATGCATTTTATACATGTGCCTGCTCCTTTCCATAAGCATAATTTCTGGAGGTGTAGTGGTCATGTGTAAGCTTCTCTAAGGTTTTAGATTCATGATGCTACACCACTCTCCAGGAAGGTCATAACTGGTATGTCTTGTGGGTGGATAGCTTTCATTGGATGCATGTGGATTTTATATTAGTTCTCGTCCTTGCTGCTCCATGAAACTCTGAAGAGGCCATCAGATTTTTTCTCCTGAGTGGATGTCTTTTTCATTGATGTTTTGGATGCTCCCAAGTGTTCATGGAAGCTTCTCAAATATGAATATCCCCAAAGGTTAGTAATTTTACCTTGACCATAACTATGTTTTAGCACAGAATAAGTTGCAATTAGATTCATCATCCAGAACACTCAACTTTCACTTCAAACTGTCACAGGAAGGATGAAGGGTAGATACCAAGTATGATTGCCTAGTTTTTGGCTTTCCAAAGCATTGTCTCATAAGTGGTAAAATAGAACATCCAGTACTACCCAGAGACAGGGGTGAATTAGTTGGATTTGAGCCCTATAAAGCTGTAAAATATCTCTTTTGGGAGTGTATAAAATTCTTTATTTGGCTTTTATTTCAGTGACTATTACTCATCCATCAGGTGTCAGATTAAATGTATCTCCTCAAAGAACTACTTTGGCTGGCCCCTAATACAAGATTAGGTCCTCAGTTACATGCTTTGTAGCAAACCCTGCAATTTTTGTTATTAACACTTATAAAACTTGTAATTAGATACTTATTGGTATAATTATTTATTTAATGTTTGGCTTCCCTACTTTCCTTTAAGGCCCAGGAGGGCAGGAATCTTGCATGCTTTGTTGTTTAGGAATCCTCCCAGCACCTAGCATAGTGCCTGACACATGGCCAGCACCCAGCAAACATCTGTTAAGAGATAGGCCAATGACAGGGGTCCTCTGTAGAACCAGAAATGTTCAGGTCGCATCACACTGAAGAGATAAAAGCCTGTGGCATTATTTTCGACATAAAGGGTTATTCCATATCAATTATTTCTGTTCCCTCGGCTGCTCTTAAAGATTTGTATTCTAAGCAGATTCCCCTGAACATCCCAATTGCTTCAGAGTTTGCTTAGGTTGCAAAAGGCCAGAGAGGGTGACATCTTGCCAACGGCTGCATTTAGCAAACCTGAGGCAGCTCCACCAGCTCCAAGTCTCTGGGTCTGGAGCAGGGTGGGAGGAGCAGTGGGTCTGGCAGAAGCCCACTGTGTATCCAAACCCAGGCACCATTTATGTCCCAATCCGAATCTCGGGAGCCCAGTGGGAGCCATGGCATGAGGAGGAAACAGCATGGTCCAGTGGGAAGAGCCTTGCTTCCGGAATCAGGCAAATCTCTCTACTACTCCACCACTTTCTGATCACAGTAAAGTTGTTAAATCTCTGGGACCCTCAGTTTCCTCTTGATGAAGATGACAATGATGATGGAAAAGTAATTAAACTCTCATTGAACACTTGCTATGGACCCACCATCCTTTTAAACACTTTGCATGCATTGTCTCATTTAATACTCAACTGACCTTATTTAGTAATTACTCTTCCTGTCTTCACTGTAGGGTGAGTAAAGCAAGGCTCAGAGGAGTTAAATAACTTGCCCAAGATCACACAGCTAATGAGTAGCAGAGACAGATATAATCTCAGACAACCTGACTTTGGAGCTGGTACTATTAGACCTGGAGATCACAGGGCTGATCTGGCCATGGATGAGAGAGTGCTTATAATGCTCCTGGCCCTCTGTCTGCATATAGAAGTTGCTCAATAAGTCAGTTGTTTCCTTCCCATCTTTCTTGTGAAATAGTAGTATGTGACTAACTGATTACTACTGCCCTGAGTCAGCTCAAAGAGGAGCAGAAGGAACGTTTGGCTTCCGGGAAAGAGGGAACTTACGTGGAGATGGAGAAGGCGGATTAAGCATAGGGTTTGTAGCAATCCTAGAGTCCTTCTCAGCCTTCTCAAAAGGTTTTCATAAGGGAATTTTGAATTCTGCCAATATGGGAACCTTTCTGTTTCCCAGGCCTTCTGCTGTGGGATTGTTATAAAGATACAAGTTCGTCCCAGTGGAGTTTTCTGGCTCTGTGGAGCCTGATGAAGTTATTCAGGGCCCCAGATGGAGCCTCTTGATTCCGAATTCTCTAATACCCCAAGCAGGCTTTGGGATTATCTGCTGAAGTACTGAGCTCTGCCACCCACCTTCCTTGGTGCCTGAGATCTCCTGCAACCTCACAGTCCTCAGACCTGGGAGGAATGAGTCCTTGGGGAATTTTCTGTAGGCTTCTCAGAGTGCAAAGGGAGTCTTCCCACTAAGAATATTCTACACATCTCTCTTAGGGGATCAACAGGTCAGCAGAGGCTCCTTGATTTGGCCTCTGTGCCAGTTGGAACCTTGTTAGTACCTGTCTCTAATGGTTTGGCTGTGGGCTTCTTGGCAGCATTCCACTTGATTTTCCCCATGAGAGTCCAAGGAATGAATCAGAGAGCATGCTAGAAAATTGGGTGAAAAGGAAATGGCCATTGGGCTTTTTCTGTTCACTCATTCACCTATTTAAGGATATTTATTTTATACCTACTATGTGTCAGGCAGTGTTCTGGGCGCTGGGGACAAAACAATAAACAAGAGACTTAAGGTTTCTACTGCACTGTAGTTATGTGAAGAGTAAAGACAAATAATTAGAAAACAAATAAATAAGATAATTTCAGGTTGTGATTTTTTTTTTTAAAAAAACATAGTGATTTAAGAATAGGAATGTAAATATTTAGAAAACTCTTACATGTGTCAGATATTTTCCTGGGTGCTTTACAAGTTGCTTCTCACTTAATGTATCCTATAAAAACAAAACAAAACAAAACAAAAAAACAGCTTCCGAGATCATTGATGTGGAGTGGGGTGCTGTGGGGATTGGCTAATTTAGCCCGATGGGTCAGGTCCGGCGTCTCTGGCGAGGCAGTATTTGAGCTGCTACTGAAGAAGCCTACTATGCAGAGATCTCATTTGTTACAGAAGTTAACGTATTCATTTGAGTGAAACTCAGAAGTGAAATAAAATCAGTACCAACTTTGTGCACAGAGAATTTGGGGAGAGTGTTGGCAGACTGGGGAGAAATGAATGGAGCCCATGCAGTGCTCGGTGCTTGCCAAGACATCCCTGGACATGAAGGCGGGACAGTCCAACTACCTTGCTTGCCCCTGGAAAATTGGAGGTGCTTAATCATCCATCCCCTTGATGTTTCTGCCCCAGGTGCAGATAGGGCAACAGAGAGCCCCCATTTGACTACAGAGGTGACATCTTCCATATGTTAAATTCATAGCTAGTACTCTACTTACATTTATTTATGTCCATGCTACCTTCCAAAATGTGAGTCTGTTAGAGACGGACATTGTCTTATTCACCACTCTATGCTCAGTACCAAAAATAATGCTGGGCACATACTAGCCATTTAATAAACAGGGTTTGCATGAATAAACAATCCCATTTAATCCTTGGTACAAAATCTTCCATTTCTCCATTGAAATCATTGAGGCTCACAGGATCAGAAACTTGACCAAGATGCCACAGTCAGCGAGGGACAAAGACAGCACTTAAACCAGCCATTTGTCTGACTCCAGTGCCCGTGTGGGCTCTTCCTCCTCCACCCCTTCCTCATGCACAGTGAAGAGCATGCACATTGCTCCACTCAGGGAATCAGATCCAAGAAAGCAGACTTGGTGTGAGTTGGAGGAGGGGAACAGCATGAGTCACACAGTCTCTTTCATTCTTAGGGATGGGAAATTTCTCCTAATCTGAGGTTGACCTTAGTGACTAAGGAATTCATCTTTTCCCCACCTCCAGTTTCCCCACCACTGCAGGAAGCAGCATGGCCCTGCTTCAAAGATTTGTTTCCCTATCGACAATCTCTGTTTATCCTTATCTCTTCTCACTCTCTTACCCTGGCTTTACTGTTCTTCCTCCAGGGGCTCTCATGTTACTGGTACAGACAGCATCACGTACCTGGGCACTCAATAGTGACATTCATTCAGCAAATATTTTTTGAGTGCCAACTATATGGCAAGTACTTTCCTAGGCACTAGGGGACAGCTGTGAATAGAAAAACAAGTACTTCTGCCTTTGTGGAGCTGACAGTTTAGTGAAGGATGCAGACAACTTAATAGCTGAATAACAAGACACATTCAGAGACCGATGTCTATTAACAAAGCAATAAGAAAGGGTGATATGATCTAGAGCAAGGAGTTGACAGGCTTTGTCTGTAAAGATCTAGATAGTAAATATAGGCTTCATGGATTGTACAGTCTCAGTGGCAAATACCCAACTCTGATGTTGTAATGTGAAAGCAGGCATGGACAATAGGTGAACAAATGGGCATGGTCATGTGACAATAGAACTTTACTTACAAAAACAGGAAGGGGGCCTGATTTGAAACACAGACCCCTGATTTAGAGAATCTGTCTACTTTATATTGGATGTCTAAGAGAAGCCTCTCTGCAGAAGTGACATTTGAGCTGGGTCTTTACATGGAATGATGGCTTGATTACCCAGATTTGGTCTGCCTCGTCCGGTGGTTTTCAAAACAAGGTTCCCATACCAGTACCACTAGTATCACCCAGGAACTTGTTAAAGGTAGACTCTTGGGACTTGCCCCAGACCAAATAAACCAGAACTCTGAAGATGGAGCCCAATAATCTGTTTCAACAAAGCTTTTAGGTGTTTCTCATGCATGACAAAGCTTGAGAGCCATTACTATTGGCTAATGGAAAAGCCACATTGCTAGGAATAGATGAGGCCACATCTTGACTCCATCACTTAACTCTGTAACCTTGGGCATCTCCAGCATCAGTTTTCTTAGCTGTAACATGGGGATGCTTCTGCCCAAGTCTAAAGTAGCTAACAGAGAAGAAGTGAATTCATCTTTGTAAGGATCCTAGGAGAAAGCGGACACAAAATAGGTCCTCAGCAAATGGTAGCTGCTGTCCTCATCAGAATCATTATTTGAATCTCCAAGACACTGAAGCAGATTTGCGTGCAGATACGGATGAAGGGTGTGCCCCAGAAGCTACCCAATCCCATTCCTGTCTTTTTCCCTTTGACTGGCATGCCCTGGATATCACCCAAATACAAGGCTGATTGTTAAAGGAAAACTCAAGATGCTTTTAAAAGTCTTTCACTGGCCCTGTTTCTTCAGCTCCCTTTCTGGCCTGTTAACCTAGAGCATGCGCTGATACCTTTCACTGCAGGACCGTGAATTATACAGCTGTGACTCACCACCACCCGGCTGGGGCCACAGTGCCAGGCGTCCAGCTTTACCGTTAGCTTTCAGGCTACTGACAGTTTGCTCTTTTATGTGAGAAGCTATTTATACCAGGAGGGACAAAGGCTGGCAGATGCTGGGGGAAGGGAGAGAAGAATGACAAAATGGTTCATCTCCCAAGGTCTGCTGGGTGGTTTTGGCTTATAGGAAAGGAATGCGCAATCTAATAGCCCTTCTAAAACCCCCATAAAAACCGTCATTAGACTCACCAGCCATTTGCAGAGTGTTGTCTTTATTTCATTACTCCATCAGCACATGCTGAGATCAAAATGGAATTTCATGGTACAGGGAGATGCATGTCTCTCCAACTGAATTGGATTAAATTCCCCCTAAGCTGCATCTCCTAGTTAGCTTTCACTGTCACTCACCTCGGTGTTTTCAATGCAGTTTGAGAGATGAGTTGGGAAGGGAGGGAAGAAGGGGGCAGGGCAGGAGGAGGCTTCAAAGCAGTCCACCTCACTCTTCTTGGGAAGCTAGTCACATGAACAATGCTGTATTTATCTTGGCTCCAGAAATACACTGATGTCATCAGATGGCAATGGGAAATATGCCTGTGTGTGCAGCTTTCAATAAAACTGCCTGTTAATAAACTTGTTTTCAACGGAGCTGTCAGAGTTGGGACTAGAACCTGGGTTCCCAGGCTTCAGGGCCTCTGCCAGATGAAGTCAGCAGCAACATGGCCAGATTCCACCAGCAGGGACTTGTCAAGTCTTGCGTGCAGATTATGAGGCCTGGAGAGGCCAAGGCTCATTTGCAAATGCAGGAAGAGAGACCTGCAATTGAAGTTCTAGCTTTCAAGACAGGTATCTCCAACCTTTACAGTAAATTCACTCTGGGGTCCTAAAGTTTGGGACTTGGCCTCTTACTTAGACTTCCTGCATAAATTCACAGCTGCACACCCTTTCTGCTGACTGGGCAGTCTACACTGTAGCCTGGTGTGAGAGTTGATGTAGTATCAAGATGATCTCCTCTGCCTTATGACGCAGGAGATATTTTGAGTAATTTCATGGGATGATTGGATTAATCCACCACCAAATCAGCAAGTAACTAACTTCCTTCCTCAATCTATTTATCTGCCTGTGCCTTCATTTATTCATTCATTTGTGCATTCAGCCATTTATTCGTTCAACAGTTGTTTATTAAGTACCCATATGTGCAAGCTGTTAGTATAGGTGTGATTTCAATATGGCAGTTTTCCAGGTCCAATCAAAAACTGGAGCTTTCCAACACCAGTCTTTATATGTTGCTTTAGGTGGCCTGGAGCCATACAAAGGTAGATGTAGAAAGTGTCTCATGGAAGACCCATGCAGACATCAGGCTTTGTGCTGGCCTCTGATAACTTCTGTCTTTTGAGTAACTATCCTTCTGGGCTCATAAGTGTTTGAGAGTCTAAGCTTCGATGATAACTAGCTCTGTGTTCAAATTTTAGCTGTGCTGCTTTCCAGCATCGGCCAAGTTAATTCACCTCCCCAAACTTTCATCTCATCTTCTGAAAAATAAGGATGTCAGTACTTAACTACAGCATAGTTGTGAAAATTAAATGAAACAATGCTTTAAACATTTGTGGTTTTTAAAGTGGCTGCTCTTAGTTTTCTTTTCCATAGTCAAAAATTGGAAATAACTCAAAAGTCTATCCACAGGTAAATGGATAAACATATTGTATTATATCCATGTAGTATACTACTACTTTACAATAAAAGTGAATGAACTGTTGATCTATGCAAAGTGAATCAGAGTCTGAGAATCATTATTCCAAATGAAAGAAGCCAGGCAAAATAGTACACACTTTGAGATTTCATTTATATAAAACTCTAGAAAATGCAAACTAATCTGTAGTGACAGAAAGCAGATCAATGGTTACTTGGGGATGGGGAAATGAGAGGGAGGAACGACAAAAGGATTGACGAGAGTTCTGGGGGTGATAGGTACATTTGCTATCTTGATTATGTTGATGCTTTCATGGGTATATACATATGTTGGAACTTACCAAATTGTATACTTACATGTGATTTATTATATGTTGATACCTCGATAAAGTGATTGAATAAATGAATGAATGAAGTTACTCTTTAGCAAACAGGAAGGCAAGCTTCCTCCCATGCCAATGGTGGAGGCTTCCTAAGGTTTCATCAATTGCCTCAGGGAGTAGCTAAGTCTTTTGCCAAGCTTTTGTCAGAAAGAACTTCTCAGTATTAATCATGCATAATGAAAAGGAGATTTGGGGTAGAAACTCATCAACATCCAGATGGATGGCACAAGAAAATGAGTTCCACAGACTGGCTCATTTCATAATCTCTAAGCTCCCAAGGACAGTGCCTAACACGTAGTTGGCACTCAGTAAATAGTGGTGGTAGTTGTTATTGCTATGGCAATTATTAGAGTGGTACAAAAGTAATTGCTGTTTTTGCCATTACTTTTATCAGATAATCTAGCTTGGGGACTGACTTTTTCTAATTCTTAGTTGGGAGGCTGTCTTTTCCTAACTTACTGAAAGATACCAAAAATTCTAGCAGCAACCTAGGGGGGTCTGTAAACATTAACTTCCCTACAATCCTCGGGTCCTGAGAAACCTTTCTGACTCTTGCCAAAGGGTGTTAGGAAAAAAGAGATGGTGTCTCCATCCTCACTGGATCCAGTGTTTGGTGAGAAGGTAATAATTTCCTCAGGGTCGGTGATCAAAATTGTGAACACTTAATCTCTGTATGTTCCCAAGGACAATATCTAACATGTAGGCCCTAACATTTGGGCTTTTATTATAGTCTCCTTTCTCTTCCATCATTATGTAAGTTATTGCAAGAATCATAGCCTTAGAGAGGCAACCAGGGAAAAAAGCTGCAGTGCCAACCAACTAAGTTTGCCAACCACTTGGCAATTCTATGTGTGGTGAGAGAGAAGGTCAAATGACATGGATAAATTTGAGGTTGGGCTTGAACATAGTTGTGAAACATCCATCTTCTTTTGTGCCCCATTGCTGTGTGGATAGTCAAGAATTCATCTGGATGGTGAATATGCCATGAGAAACAGCTCTTCTGGCCTGGAACAGTGACTCATACCTGTAATCCAAGCTACTTGGAGCCTGAGACAGGAGGATCGCTTGAGTGATGGCTTGAGTCTAGGAGTTTGAAACCAGCCTGGGCAGCATAGCGAGATTCCATCTCAAATTTTTTTTTAAATCAGTCGGTCATTGGTGTGGGCCTGTAGCCCCAGCCATTCAGGAGGCTGAAGCTGGCAGATTGCTTGAGCTCAGGAGTTCAAGGCTGCAGTGAGCTATAATAGCACCATTGCATTACAGCTGGGTGACAGAGCAAGGCCCTGTGTCTTAAAAAAATAAAATTAAAATAACTAAACATAACTAAAAGAAACAGTTCTGCTGAAATATGGTCAGTGGGACCATTTACTGTGGTCTTTGTCAAGCACAGTAGTTAAGAGCCATGGCTGTGGTATCAGACGCAGCTGGGACCTGATCCAGTTCTGCCACTGTCCAGCTATATTTATGATTGGAGCAAGTTATTTTACCTTGTTGAGGTCATTCTTTCTCATCTATAAAATGAAGACAGTAATGTTTCCTGCCTTATAGAGCACTTAATCAGTACCTGGCATTTCAAGAAATGTGTATCTTTCCAGACTAGAATGGCCAATTGTTTTGAAAACACTTTTCTTGGTAAGGCCCATCTGGGGAAACAAGACTGAGATCTAAGTCTGAAGTTCTTGTCCATAGATGTTGGGGGCAAGAATTAAAGCATTCTAAGATATAAGCAAAACAAGACAGAACAGAAATTCTTAAGCCCAAACCTTGGATTTAATATTTAAGAAAACAGTCTCAGAGAACATACGTGACTTGCTCATTGTCGCATAGGGCCAGTGCTTAGGGAGCAGCTAATATACCACTCTTCCCCTACCACATCAGGGTAGATACCCAGGGAATGTAGACTGGGAAGATACACAGAAAAGAGAGCATTCAAGTGCAGAAAAAGTCATGAATCAGAAAAGTTTGTTTTCAGGCAGTGATCAAGTGGCCTTGACCAAGTTTCTTTGCATCTTGTAGCTTCTATTTCCCATTTGGAATGTAAAGATATGAAATATTTTCTTTCCATTATAAAGTAAAAATAAACATGGCAATGTTTCCAAATTGTTAGAAGAAAGATGATAGAGTTCATGAACAGTAATTACTATTGCTATGATATACTCTATAGCTTTCATAAGTTTTGCCTTTTTGGTCTATCAATGCCTAATGAAGGCAACTTAAAATCTTTCTCTGTAATTATAGATTTGTTTTTCCTTAGATTTCTGTTTTTGCTTTATGCATTTGAGGCTATGTTTTTAGGTGCCCACAAGTTATAGTATATAATATATAACATAACCTATGGTTATACTATAGTTTTGATAGATTATTCTTTTGTAACATTCCTTATAAATATATGTGTTATTTATTTTTAGTTTATTTTAACATAAAATAACTTTTAAAATTTTATGAACAGCTACATAATATTTTTAAGGAATAGAAGTAGTAAACTGGTGGCCATTATAAAACTGGTCAATAAATTGTATCACTAATAATTTTGAAATGACCAAGGATCTTTTAATCGTAACATCCCTTTATATCCTGACTAATTGTATTTGTTCAAATTCTGGTTTGTATAATACGAACATTGCATACTAGCTTTCTTTTGGTGAGTAATTGCAAGACTATGCTTTTCCATTCTTTTAAGCCTTTTCTTATGGTTTTAAGTGGGACTGTGCAAGCAGCACATGATGGATATTGCATTCCTATTATTCCAAACTGATAATCCATCTTTTAATCGATGGGTATAATACATTTAAATTTATGATGATAACTTATATAATCATTCCTACCACTTTATTTTCTATTTGCTATCTTTTTTCCTCTCCTTTTTTTGTTTTCTTGGGTTCTATTTTTTTTAATGAAGGCTTCCCAGTTTTCTTCATTTTCCTTTCCTTGGTGGAAAGCTATAGAATATATTTCTATTCTTAGAGTGATTATTCGCCATTTCTTAACATCCAGCCACACTGGATCCTTGTCTTAGTCTGTTAGCCACTTGTCTTAGTCTGTTTTGTGCCACTATAACAGAATACCTGAGACAGGGTAATTTATAAAGACCAGAAATTTATTCTCTCACAATTCCAGAGACTGAAATGTTCAGGATCAAGGCACCAGCATCTGGTGAGGGCTTTCTTGCTGCATCCTCAGGTGGTGAAAGGCGAAAGGGCAAAAGAGGGAATATATCCCCACATGGCAGAAGAGCAGAAGAGATGAACCCACTCCAGCAAGTCCTTTTTTTTTTTTTCTTTCTGAGACAAGGTTTCATTCTGTCACCTAGGCCAGAGTGCAGTGGTGCAATCACAGCTCACTGCAGCTTCAACCTCCCTGCACTCAGATGATCCTCCATCCTCCCACCTCAGCCTCCCAGGTAACTGGGACTGTAGATGCACACAACCACTCCCAGCTACTTTTTGTATTTTTTGTAGAGACAGGGTTTCATCATGTTGCCCAGGCTGGTCTCTAACACCTGGACTCAAAGGATCTTCCACCTTGTCCTCCCAGAGTGCTGAGATTACAGGTGTGAGTGACCACAACCATGCCTGGCCACAAGCCCTCTTTATGTCAGCATTAATCTATTCCAAGCAACTTCCAAAAGGTCCCATCTCCCAACACTGTTTCATTGGGGAATAAGTTTCCAACACATGAATTTGGGGGGACACATTCAGACCGTAGGGCCACTCTTCAAGAACTCCAAGCTTCCTCCCACCTTATGCCTTTGCACTTGCTGTGCTTTCCTCCTTCTTTCACTTTTAACAAGGCTCCAGTTATTCAGCATTTTTGTCTTCCTTCTTAATAGTGATCTTCTGTGACACATGTTTTAATGCCATATCTTAGATTACCCATGAAAGATTTTTCTTCCCATCTTGAGTAGCCTGCATCTCAATATACTTCTGAACCAATTCACCAGACCTTGGGTTCATATTCACTCAAGCCAAAGTAAAATATAATTTTGGGTAGTTTCTCTTTAAAACAAAATCATATGAATACTAAGAATTGTAAGATCATTTTATGTCTGTTATTTTTCACACATCTTTGCTCCCTTCACTTAACACATTAACAACGGATTCTGAAACTCCCATTTTCAAAGGTTACTTCCTAAACATGTGGTAGAAAAGTTGAGATTGGTTTTTTTTCTTTTCAATCCATTTTCTGCCTAGTTTCCGAAAGGGTCTGGAAGAGCTGTCAGTAGAATAACTAAAACAAGGGGAAAGCATGCTATAGGCAACAAAGAGAAAGGACATAATTATAATAGATAACCAAAACTAAAGGGCACTAGTAGAGTAAGGCAATGTTGTTGGCTAACCACCTAACAGTATCTCCAGTTTTGGATGAAGACTGTGATAGCAAGAGGATGAGCGTTGTTTTAGTCTGGATGTTGGGACTGTCAGGATGCGGAAGGGTGCCTGCCAGAACTGCTTTTTTGGGTCTGAGCCTCATTGATGCTGAGTGCTTGTCTCTCACAATTGTTGGCTAACACCTTTCGTTGCTTCTCATGCCACTCCTAGAGCAATCAGAAGACTCTGTCGTGAGCCAGGAAGAGGTACTGTATAAACGGAATTCTATAATCTGTAAAATATAACAAAGTGAATGGCCTGAGACTAATAATTCAGAAGCTATAACTTGCCCAATTATCAGTGGTGATTTATTTCCTAGGTCTTCTCAATGAAAATGCTACACACAAATGAGTTCCCAGATCATTTCATTTGTTATAGATTCTGATTGCTGGGGCCAGCATCTTCCCTGTGATCCTTGATTGTCTTATTAAAAACAGAAGGAAAGTTGCTTATGAAAGGACTTAAATGTAAGTGTAGACACACTGTCTGACTCATTTTCTCCCCATTGATTTTCACCATAATTTCAGAGAATTTACCACAGACAAACACTTGTTCCCAACACGTAATAAAAATCACTCTCGGCTGCGCAGTGGCTCACGCCTGTAATCCTGGTACTTTGGGAGGCCAAGATGGGTGGATCATGTGAGGTCAGGAGTTTGAGACCAGCCTGGCCAACATGGTGAAACCCCGTCTCTACTAAAAATACAAAAATTAGCCAGATGTGGTGGCACATGCCTGTAATCCCAGCTACTCAGGAGGCTGAGGCAGGAGAATTGCTTGGACCCAGGAGGTGGAGATTGCAGTGAGCAGAGATAGTGCCACTGCACTCCAGCCTAGGTGACAGAGTGAGACTCTATTAAAAAAAAATCATTCTCAAATTGTCAAATTTGTAGATACTGAAAGGAAAATGGTGGCTTCCAAGGGCTGAAGGGGAGGAGAATGGGAAGTGAGTGGTTAATGAGTACAGAGTTTCAGTATGGGAAGATAAAAGAAGTTCTGGAGAAGGATCGTGGTAGCGGTTGCACAACTATGTGAATGTATTTAATGCTGCTGAAAAATGGTAAAAATGCTAAATTTTATATTCTGTATATTTTACCGCAAAATAAATAAACACATACATACATAAATAACTCTCAGGAATTGGAGCAGTCCCTTCAAGGACCACATGGTCTTTGTTGAGGACGAACCTGGGCACATTAACTTCTCTTGCACAGACCAAAGGGGAAACAAATTCACCAAGCCTGAGTTAGTTCCCATAATCCTCATTATATAACATACGCACATAACATTCAAAGTATGCACATTACTCAATAATGCAGTTGATTTCTACCTTCTTTGGAGTTCAAACTGATCCATGTGGCTTTCATGATTAAGCAGCCACTCTGGCCTGTTTAGTATTTAAGGTTTTAGCAGGAATTGCAAGCTTGAAGAATGAACTGTGACTACACTGCTCATTGATTCATCAAATACATAGGACAGAGTGTAATCCTTTGACTAGTTTTGGGAGATAGTGGGGTGAAATGGATAGAGAATGAGCTTTGAAGTCAGACCTGAATTTAAATCCTGGCTCAGCCCTTTACTCCTTGATGATCAAATGGTTTATAATTTTGTTGATCCCCATTTTTCATGATTCTGTATTTGCAAATGTGCCCACTTGCCAAAATTTATTTGTAACCCCAAAATCAATACTTGCAGCAGCACTTTCATGGTCATTTGCAGACTTTACTTGTACCCTCAAAATCAATATTTGCAGCACTCTCGTCGTCATTAACAGGCATACACTGAGGAATAAAAAATTTGAATTGCCTAATGCATACATGGCCAGCTGAGGTAGAACAGCTAATTCTATGCTTTCTTATTCCAGCTCACAGACTGAATAAACAAGTGGTCTATTTAGGGCCACTTTTTTGCATCCTATGCTTTTTGTTGGTGATTTCACTGTTTAAAATAGCCCCAAGCATAGTGAAGTGCCATCTAGTGTTTCTAAAAGCAAGAAGGCTGTGATGTGCTTTATGGAGAAAATACGTATGTTAGGCCAGGCACGGTGGCTCACACTTATAATCGCAGAACTTTGGGAGGCTGAGGCAGGAGGATCACCTGAGGTAGTGAGTTCGAGTCCAGCCTGACCAACATGGAGAAATCCCATCTCTACTAAAAATACAAAATTAGCCAGGCATGGTGGTACATGCCTATAATCCCAGCTACTCTGGAGGCTGAGGCAGGAGAATCACTTGAACCCAAGAGGTGGAGGGTGTGGTGAGCCGAGATCGTGCCATTGCACTCCAGCCTGGATGACAAGAGTGAAACTCAGTCTGAAAGAAAGAGACAGAGAGCGAGAGAAAAGAAAAAGAAGAAAGAAGAAAGAAGGAAAGAAAGAAAGAAAGAAAGAAAGAAAGAAAGAAAGAAAGAAAGAAAGAAAGAAAGAAAGAAAGAAAGAAAGAAAATATGTATGTTAGATAATCTTCAGTCAGGCGTGAGTTATAGTGCTGTTGGGCATGAGTTACAGTGCTGTTGGCCATAAGTTAAATGTTAATGAATCAACAATACATATTAAGTAAGTTGCCCTTAAACAGAAACACACATGAAACAAGGTTATGGATTAATTGGTTAATGAAAATGTTGGGACCAGAGGCTCACAGGAACCTAACCCCATATTTCTCCTAGGAGGAATGTTTAGTATTCAGAAATTCAGTGTTTGCTGTGATTTTATAGCACATAACTGCCATGAATAAAGAGAATCACTTGTGTTTACCTTTGCAAAATGTAATATCCTGTTTACATAGTACTCTGTTCTTTCCCTGCTGTGGCAGGGATTATGGCTATTTACAAATGGTTGGTTCCTTCTTCTTCCAGGCACAAAGGGGGAATGTACTTTCTCAGTCCATTTAAAGTTAGGCATGTCCATGAGACTTGCTTTCACCAATGAAACGTGAACAGAAGTCACATGTATCATATCCAGGAAAAAAGCTTTTCACTGCCAGTGTTCAGCTCCAACCATCCTTTTCTCTGCTGCCATCCTCATGGAGGCGTATCTCCATATGGAGCCCCCATCACCTGGGTCTCTGCCTACCTGTAGGAGGATACAGTGTGAGACAGAAATAAAATCATGGTATAGATAAGGGTTTAAGATACAGAATTTATACAGTTCAACAAGAAGACAACTCAGTTAAAAGATGACTGAAGAACTTCAATCAACATCTCTCCAAAGATGATATACGGTCGTCTGATAAGCACATGAAAAGATGTCCAACATCACTAGTCATTAATATAATGCAAATCAAAACCACAATGAGATACTGCTTCACACCTACTAAGATGGTTATAATTTTAAAAACTGGAAAATAAATGTTGGTAAGGATGTGGAGAAACTGGAATTTCTGTGCATTGCTGGTGAGAATGTAAAATGATGCAGCCACTTTGGAGCACTGTTTGGCAGTTTCTCTAAAAGCTAAACAGAATTACCATATCATCCAGTAATTCCACTCCTAGGTATATATGCAACATAATTGAAAGCAGAGATTCAAACATAATTGTACGCCAACATTCACTGAAGCATTATTCACAGTAGTGAAAAGGTAAAAACAACCCAAATTCCGTCAACAGATAAAAATGGATAAACAAAATGTGGTATATACATGCAATGAAATAATAGCCACAAGCAAAGTTCTGACACATGCTACAACAGAAATTAGCCTTGGAAACATACTAGGTGAAATAAGCAGACACAAAGGACGAATATTGCATGATTCCACTTATATGAAGTATCTAGACTAGGCAGATTCATAGAGACAGACAGTAAATTAGAGGTTACCAGGGGCTGAGGGGAGGAGAAATGGGGAATTATTATTTATTTGGTGTAGAGTTTCTGTTTAACATGATGAAAAAGTTTTGTGTTGAGATAGTGGTGATGATTGCATAATATTGTGAATGCTCCCAGTGCCACTGAATTGTACACTTAAAAATGGTTAAAATGAGGCCAGGCATGGTGGCTCATGTCTATAATCCCAACACTTTGGGAGGCTGAGGCAAGTGGATCGCCTGAGGTCAGGAGTTCGAGACCAGCCTGGCCAACATGGTGAGACCCTGTCTCTATTAAAAATACAAAAAACTAGCCAGGTGTGGTGGTGAGTGCCTGTAATCCCAGCTACTCGGGAGGCTGAGGCAGGAGAATCACTTGAACCCGGGAGACGGAGGTTGCAGTGAGCCGAGATCACGCCATTGCATTCCAGCCTGGGCAACAAGAGTGAAACTCTGTCTCAAAAAAAAAAAAAAAAAAAAAAAAAGGTTAAAATGGCAAATCTTGTAATGTGTATACCACAATAAAAAATTTTAATTAAAAAACACTGCAGTACGAAACTAGTGATATTTCGGTGGTGTTTGAGATATTATGTCATACTCTAGCTCATCCAAACCAAACCTTCTTTCCTGTCGGTTTCTCTAAAGTGGCATAATATAGGCCCTTTAGGGTTTTATGGCTATATGCAAACTATAACCTGCAGGCCAAGATATTACCTTCACTGATCTTTTGGCGTTTTGGAACAGGAAAGACTGAATTCTCACAATTGTTTTTATGATTCATTTGAAACTTAGTGGGCAAGGCAAGTTACTCAGGCTGAAAGTAGCCGTGGTAATCAGAAATATATCCTTTGTAATGTATAAGTGAGTTCCTTCATTTTCATATTTTCTGGTCACTTCTCAATCATGTATTTAATGTGCAGAAATGAAACTGCCTTAAATGAACTGACTTGAAACAAAGGTTACCTGTATTCTAAAATGTGTTTCCAACAATGTCCTGTGATCAGTAAGCTCCAGTCTCTTGCAAAAAGAATTCTTTCTTTGCATTATAGCATGTGTCATTATGAATCACTTTGGACACTTGAAAACTTGAATTGGTCCTAGAATTTCCTTCTGTCTTTGCTTTCTAAACTTTATTCAAACTGGCTTTGCATAACCCTGTGAAACTAATAGTAATAGAGGAGGGTAATGGACTAATTATGTTATATGTGAAGTGCAGAATCAAAAACAATGATTTAAAATGCACAGAAAAGATACCATGTAGGACACTCCTAAGGACTCCACATAAGAAACAGGTAACTCAAAATTCAGATATTCTTTGGAGACAGATTGCTAGGTGTCACCCAGTTTTAGCATCTCCTCCTTTCCTACTAACGGAACCTGATTGTATTCTGGGCAGCAGTATGCCCTACTAAGGACCCTGTTTCCTAGCTTCCCTTGCAGCTAGTCCTATTCAAGGAATTATAAATAGGAGGTTAGTACTTCTAGTAAAACTCTTTAAATGTTGTTGATCCATGTGCCTCTTACCCTTACGCACCTTCTTACCTCGAACGTGAATGTGATGGTTGAGACTCCAGTAGCCATTTTGCAATTTTGAGCATAGATGTCACTAACACATAGATGATGAGTACAGAAAGACAGGAAGAGCCTAGATGCTTCATGGTTTTTATAAAATGCCAAACCAGTCCTAGGCCACTATTCTCAGGTCATGATTACTAGCAGCCCAAAGCAATTATAATTTCTAGTTTTGTTGTTATTTTTAATAATAATAAAACTAATCTGACAGTTATGTACAGCCTTATAGTTCACAGTGTATTTTCATTCTTTTGTCACTTTATTTTAAAATATGTTTATTTTTATTACATTTTATATTGAACACCAGCAAAGAAAATAATTGTAATAATTTCAAAATGTAATACCTGGATTCAATAAATATCCTGTATAATCAATTATACCAGTCAATATCTAGAAATGTGTGTAGATGTAATGAACAAAATGACTAAACTATAAATCTAAGGGAACTTAAAACTGTGATCTTTGTTAACTTAAAAAAATTCAGTTTCATATGAAGAAATTCAAGAAGAAAATTTCGGGACCCTTGATCAGAAGCTTGCAGTGCTTGTTGTACTACTTTGGTGTAGACAAATATTCAAATAAGGCCAAGAAAGAAGAGTGTTTCCATTGAAGACACGATCTAAGAAATAGGTGAACTAGTGTTCTGTAGAAACTAACTAGCTAGCCATCAAGATATTTCCACTAAAGACTCTTTACACTAACAACTAACCATGTTTAAAAAAACCTTAGCCAGTATTACAAAAACAAAACATTTAGAGTAGTGTTCATGAATACAAGCATAATAGGTTCCCTTGCCTTCTACAAAAATAATCATCTTTGAAATGCTAAAAGCAGGTTCCAACTGGGGTTCCTCTCTGTGATGAGAAGGTGCAGATACACATGGGGTGATCCACTGATTTACCTTCTCAAAGTATTCTTTGGAAACAGTTAGATTTGACTGATTGTAGGAGACTCTAGTGTCCAGTTTGCTGGGCAGACTTCTCCGTGGGTTTTTTTTACAAACTGGAATGCCTTTACCAAGCAGAGGGTGTCTTCCACGTTTTAGCCCACTGGGAGGTCACTGACACTCAAATGCTTGATAAATTCATGGAGTCAATTATGAAGACTCCTCTTAGTGCAAACCAGGACCTTCTAACAGCACACCATAGTCTCAGGAAATGTGTTTAATTAAATCTGAGAAAAGTGTGATGTTCATGTGGCCCAAACCACCATTCTTTCTTGGTATATTTATCCAAGCAAGATGGCTAAAGTGGGAATCCACTAAGACTGCAACAACTTCACAGTTCACATTGTAAAATTGATTCTTTATCACTAAAAGCAAGAAATTGTTGTCGACACACAAAGGTGAAATCCAAAGGATAGAAGAAAAGCACCAAACATTTCCCCTCATTATCATCAAGGCTTAGATCTTTGAACTCTCCATTGACAAAGGCTGTACCTTTAAAATAGAGTGACAGCAAGTGCATGGTATGAGGAAACTTGTGCCAAAGGTGAATTCTGCTCAACCAGAATCAGACCACAATATGTTTGTCAAGCATGTTTTCCCCAGAAGCCACAGGCCTAAGGACTGCAGAGACAGGATGGTGCGCACATGTCGGTCAACCGAAGCCAGGGACAACCTTCCCACAGCGGCCACCATCTTCAGTGCATGCAGGAGCCACCTTTTCATCACTTTAAATCCTCACAATAACTCTATGAGATGAATACAATTATTCTAGTCCTAGAGATAAGGACACTGAAGCCCAGGGAAGGTAGTTAACTTGGCCAAATATTGCACGCTTAAAATTTGTCATGGTTAGGACTCAAACATTCAACATCAAATGCAGTTTCTTTCTCCTATACTGTAGGTAAATATTAACTCAGTTGATACTGGAGTAGCTATTCCCAAAGTGGAGAATCTTTTTTTTCTCTATTAAGTAAGAATCACTGACCTACTAGAACACAGTTTGATAACAACGTACTAGCATAAAAAAGGAGTTTTATTAAGGTTTGGGCGGGGGTTTTGTTGTTGTTTTTCTTCTTCATGGGGAACTACACTATGTTTAACTCACATCCTCTTTACTTTGAGAAAACAAAACACCTGCTGATACATAAATAATTGTGAGTGTTCATCAGTTCTTATTATTCCTGGGAGTTTAGAAAGGAAACAGGAGGGAGAAAAGAAAAGGGTAGTTTAGAGAAAGGGCAAAATTCTGGAGATTTGGAAAAGGCTGGGAGACAGAAGAGCTGTGACTATTCTGAAGTATGTGTCAGCTGAGATAGACAACTTGGCTTAATGTGTGATTTGCTGGGACTGTTGAAGACAGAGTTGGGCAACAGATAAGTTGTCATCATACTCTTTGAAGTGCTCTTTAGCTGTTTAATCTCATTTACAGCTCTTCTACTGCTCTTTTTACTTTTTAAAAGAGAATTTGCCAAGGATACTGGCCATTTAAGCTTCTGACAGAATGCTAGAGCCGGCCTCATACTGCCTTGCAAGAGCCAATTGGTCAGTTTTCAGGAATTTTGTAAATGCATTGTTAAATACAGCCATTATGAAAGTTTAATTATATAAACTTATAATTAAATAAATTATATTTTTTAAAGATGATAAATACTTGAAATTCATCACTTCCTAATTAATTTATCCTATTCCACTGTTATCTATGTTCTTGAGACTGTTTTGCCTATTATATCTGTATAGTGGGAGTACTGTGTGATGGTATGCTATGTATAGCTCTTCCCAATTCCACATCCGATGACATCACATTGGTAGCTTGAATGTGGGATTCATAGTGGGATCACATATCCTATGGAAATTGGCAAATGCTACAAATCAGTACCTAACTTATTTTTTATTGAATCTTTGTAGTGTTTTTGTCTACCTCTTATGGCTTTTGCATTATTTTAACTTTGTATTGTAGTCATTTGTCTACTTGTCTTATACCCTCTGCCAAATATAACCTCTTTCCACCTAGGGGTGGTTTCCCATTCATGTGTGTGTTCTTTCCCCACAAGCACTCAACAGTTGCTTACACTTGCATATCACAGATAACAGAATAGCACAGACTGGGTGGCTTAAACAACAGAAATTTATTTTCTCACAGTTCTGGAGTCCAAAAGCTCAAGATCAAGGTGTCAGCAGGGTTGATTTCTGGTGAGGCTTTTCTTCCTGGCTTGCAGATGGCCTTTTCTCTGTGCATGCTCCTGGTTATCTCTTCCTCTTCTTACAAGGACACCAGTCTTATTGAATAGGGCCCCAGCCTTATGACCTCATTTAATCTTAATTACCTCCTTAAAGGCCCTATCTATAAATATAGTCACACATAGGGGTTAGGGATTTGATATGTGAATCACAGGGGGTACACAATTCTGTTTATAACATAGACATTTATGAATTATGCATTAGACTGCTTCATAGCCAAGAAATATAGAGCCTTCAGCCTGTGCCTCTCTCTTTGTTAGTTACACGATATCATTTGAGCCTCTTATTAATGCTTCAAGGTAGATATTATTGTCCCCAATTTACAGATGGAGATATTAACTTTCTACAAGAGATAAAATAACTTGCCCAACTACATGCAGATGGTAAGTGTTACATCCATTATTGGAACCCAAACAATCTGACTGCAGAGTCCAAACAGGTTACCCCTATAAGAAACTGCCATCCTGCTTTTTTCATACTTATGTATGTGTGTATTTTATCTAAAGGCAGTATTGAAACTGTTGTCAAATGAAGTTAGCAACTGTTGGGGAATTTTTAATAGGGCATATACGCAAATGCGTAGACAATCTGCAAAGGGTGTTTTGATAAAATTGGGATGAGGGAGTCTATTTAAGTGTAGCTTAAGTAGAAAATGTTCAAACCCCAAGTTCTTCCATTTCTGCAACCTTTTCTTTAACACAAGATAAAATAAATGTCAGATAATGCTCCAAACTAAATGGAATGTATTTTCTAACAAAACATTGAAGTTTAATATTCTAAATAAAATAATAAACAGGCTTGGAAAGAGTGGGCATGTGAGAACTAACAGGCATAGGAGCAAAGCAACTCATGTGATTCTGAATTATGGTACCGGCTTAGGGCATAACATAATTATTTTCCTTAGTTTGTTCAAACGAAGTTAACTCAACTTGAAAGAAATTCTCTGGCTTCAAATACAAATGGGTGTCGCTTTTGTCACTTCCTCTGAAATAAACAGTACATTGACAGTTATTCCATGCATCCTTTACTTAGCATCTCCACCCACCCCACAGCACTAATCTTTGGTGAAAAAGCAAATGCTTTGATGGAATGAAAGAGAAGCTTAATGAGTTTTACTCTGTTTCCTCTTGAAATCTCACTTGTTTATTCTCTTGCTGTATGTGTCTGTCTAGATCCTCTAATAACCCAGACAGCTAGAAAGGTAAGGTTTGAATACAGCATGCATCCATTCAACAAACACTTATTGAGTATCTGGCATGTGCCAGACCCTCTTCTGGGGGTATACAGCAAACACAGTCCTAAGTACTCACATTCTAGAGGGAAGAGAAAGTCAACAAACAAATGGATCATTTGTCAACAACTGATAAGTTCTTTGACAAAAAGCAGATGAAGAGTTTATCAGTTTCAGCACTGTTGGCATTTTGATGGGGATCTTTTGCTGTTGGGGCTGACCCATGTACTGTAGGAAGTTTGGCAGCGTCCCTGGCCTCTACCCACTATATATGCCAAAGCGGCTCCCTCCCCAAGTTGCAATAACAAAAAATGTCTGTAGACATTGTCAAATATCTCTTGGGGGGTATTATTGCCCCCATTTGAGAAGTACTGGGTTGGAAGATAAGGGATAGAGGTGCTAATTTATTAGGATAGTCAAGGAAGGCACCCAAGGTGGCCATTGAGCAAAGACTGGAAGAAAGGAGGATGACACCATGTAAATATCTGGGGGAATAACTTTTCAGGCCGAGGGAATGGCTGGTGTAAAGGCCATGAGGTGAAAGGAACAGCAAGGAGGTCATTGTGAGCAAAAGACCTGAACAAAAGGAATATGGTAAGAGACAGAGTCAGCCAGGTTGTAAGGAGGGGACGGGTCACGGTGCTATAGTGAAGACTTTGGCTTTGCATTATAGAGGCATGGGAGATAATCCAGGGTTGTTGTTTTGGGGGGTTTTGAGTTTTTTTGTTTTGTACTGTTTTGTTTTGTTTTTTTGAGATAGAATCTCACTCTGTCACCCAGGCTGGAGGGCAGTGGCGCATTCGCCACTCACTGCAGCCTCAACCTCCCAGACTCAAGTGATCCTCCCAGCTCAGCCTCCAGAGTAGCTGAGACCACAGGTGTGCCCCACCACAGCCAAGCTGTTTTTTTTTTTTTTTAATGTTTCTAGAGGCATGGTCTACCTTTGTTTCCCAGGCCAGTCTCGAACTCCTGGGCTCAAGCAATCATCCTGCCTTAGCCTCCCAAAGTGCTGGGATTGCAGGTATGAGCTACTGCACCCAGACCATCCAGGGTTTTGAGCAGAGCAGTGACACACCCTGGTTTATATTCCAATGGAGTTGTTATTGCTGCTGAATAGAGACTCGACTGCAGAGGCACAAAGGTGAAAGCCGGGTCCAGAAGCAGCCACAGCAGCAGCTCAGGCGAGCACTTAGTCATAGCTAGACTGGTCCTGCAGGGGTGGTGGAAAATGACTGGATTCTGGATATGTTTTGAACCGACATCCAACAAGAATCACTGTTGAATTAGACATCAAGTGTGAACAAAAGAAAGGAGTCTTTGAAAGATTCTTCTTTGAAAATACTGCAAATGAGCTTTTATTTCTGATTTTGATCCTAATCCTAGGGGAGTTCAACCTGATGGAGACATTGTTTAGGCATTAGGCATTAGACTGTTGTTTCCTAAATTGCTTCCTGAGTAAACCAATTAAAATTATAATGTGGGTCTCCAGGAGAAAAGGGAAGGAGCCAAACTTGGTACAATTTCACCTCTTGAATGCCACTTAATGGCACTTTTCTCCTATTGCTTGGGTAATGAAATTCTGGCAAATAGGGGCAAAATGAACACAGGGGCCCTCATGAGCAGCCCATCCCTATTTACTCACAGCTGTAATGCTACCTGATGGTCCTCCAGGTCCCCATTTGGGAACCACTGTGTACTTTTTTAAAGACCACCACGTGCAGCAAATTCAGGCAGCATCTTTCCCTTCTCTGTACAACCTGCCTTCTGAGATGCTCAGGTGCATTTTAGATATTACCTCCCCGAATTGAGGTAGATTAAACAAGGTTCCAAGCTTCTCAAACTGCAGGTGAGGGGGAACATGAAATAAAGGATCAGTGTTCAAATTAGTCCCTGGGTTAAGTTGGATTTTATAAAACCTTCCAAATGTATCAGCTCATGTCTGAGATTACACTTCAGGAGGGTTGGCCTTTACCTTGTGGTTGTGTTTGCCTTTTCCTTAAACTAGTGTTTCTCCTGGCGTGGTCTGAGGTGTTAAGAGTGCATAGTTCTGGCCTCCTTTTCAGACCCAGAGGGATGAAAATGGCAATCGTCTTTAATAAAGGCCTCAGATGATTCTAAAGTATGCTACTGTTTGAAAACCACTGCTGTATCATTTAGGAATTGCATTCACTTCCTAGCAACAGAGACTGTAAATAAAGAAATAGCTTATTTCTCTCACTCAGAAGTTCGGAGAAAGGCAATCCAGGGTTAGTCTGGTGGCTCCATGGTATAAAAATTTTTTTAATTTTTTGAAGTCCAGGCTCATAACTTTCTGTCCTACTGTCCTCAGGTTACAGCTTCCATTCCCATTTGTAAGGTTACTTCATGACACAAGATGGCTGCTGGAGCTCTAGCCATTGTGTTTACATTCCAGACAGGAAGCAGGAAGAAGGGGGAATGGGCAAAAAAAGGTCTTGGCTAACAACTGTCTAGCCTCCTTTAAAAGAGCTTCCCAGAAGTCACACCCTTCCGTGTCATTGGCCAGAATGTGTAAGGCCACATGTAGCTACTAAGGAGCTGCAGAAATATTATTCTTAGCTGAGTATATTGATGCTCTCAGTCAAATGAGGGTATTTTTAAGGAAGAAAAAAAAAAATGGATATGGCTGGGAAAACTCTGCCACAACTCTCTTACCATCATGCCATGGTGGTGTGGAAAGACTGTGTAATTTGGAGATTTTTCACTTACTGTCTGTTCATTTTGGCTTTATTTGGGAGCTGTGTGTTGGTTATGTTCTGGAGAATACCAAAGGAAAATGTGTTCATCGTTTCTGTGGTCAGCCATGCAGACCTGTTGGGAATCTACTGTATCTGGGTATGATTTGGTTTTTTCTTCCTTCTTTCCCATCCATCTGCCAGTCTCTTCAGTCTCTTTTTTTCTTGATAAAGGAGAACAGAAGGAGAGGATGGGGAAGTCAAGCTCAAAGGTGGCTCTCTCACTTTGTAACTATGTGATATTCAATCTGATGAGTATGAAATACCCACCTCCAGAGTGTGCAGAAGGTTTATGAAATACTGTGTATAAAAACGCTTCAAGCCTTAGGGTCACTCAGTAAGTCAATAGTTCGATGACCGCTTCCTTCATTCAGATCAGGCTTGTCCAACCCGTGGTCCACAGGCTGCATGCAGCCCAGGATGGCTTTGAATGCGGCCCAACAGAAATGCATAAACTTTCTTAAAACATTATGAGATTTTTTTTGCAATTTTTAAAAGCTCATCAGCTATCATTAGTGTTAGTGTATTTTATGTGTGGCTCAAGACAATTCTTCTTCCAGTGTGGCCCAGGGAAGCCAAAATATTGGGCCCCCTCCCCATCTAGATGGTGAAGAACAATTGATTCTGAAATCGGCCAAGAAAGTCTAACTTCTCCTTTGTGGGTTCCTGCTCTAAGAAAATAAGGATGCTTTTGATAAGGAAAATGTTGCCACCCAAAAATGTGAGCACTTTGCCCTTAGGATTTCTTGTTCTTGCCAGAGCTGGTGGAATCCCCTGCTGAATCATATATCTAGGTGTGGAAGGAGACACCTGAAAAATTGGGTGAGGTCCAACAAGTTCTCTTCCCTTTTCTGGGCTTCCTAGATCTCTTGAAGAAAGTGGGAATCCTACCATTTGCCTGGCAACTGCATAATGTTGGTTGTTGTGGGAAAACGGTAGAAAGCTCTAAAACTCACAAAGTGTGTTCCCTGGACTAACAGCAGGACCTGAAGAGGAGTCAGAAATGCAAATGTCCCCATCCCAGGCCTACTAAGTTAGAAATCTGTGTTTTAACAGGCCTGCCAGGTGATTCTGATGCAAGCTATAGTTTGAGAACCAGTGCTCTAATTAAAGTGCTTTGCACACTTCTTTATAAAAAAAAAAATCAGCTTACTTTTTGTACACTTTTCTCCCAAATGCAGAGTCATTGCTTCTCCAGCCTCCATCTTTCTGCCCAGGCAGAAATGCTGTCAAACGTGCAGTTCCTTCCAACAAGCCTCATCTTTCCAGCTGGGCGAGGCTTTGCTTTGTAGACTTTATATGCGCACTGACTAAAGCGCTTGCGATCTGTCTGACACACACTGAAGTTGCTGCCAAACCTTTCCTGTTGCAGAGTTACACCTTAAATAGCCTTCGGCTATTTCATTTTCATAAGCCAGTTTATTGTGTTCAAAATGCTTTTGTTTAGGGGAAAGTTACCTAGTATGATTTCACCTGGGGTGGAATCACAGGGCACCTTTATCTGGGAATGTCTAAATGGAGCAAAGTCTTTAGCACATTCAACAGACATGCTTTTGAATAAATATGTTCAATAAACACAGAATGAAAAATACAGTTATCAGCATAATGGGTAATAGCTTGGTAATGATCATCATTGACAAAATTCTATTGGATTTGCTTATTTACTCCAAAAAATGAACAAGTGAAACATGTTTGGACTAAAATGAACAATCTGCAGGATTTTCAGGGATTGTGCCAAATTTAATTTTTGTAGTGCCAGAAAGTATACTCAGTATTTTCCCATTACCCTTGGTTCACTTGATGTTTGTTTTGGGCCATACAGTAGTTTCATTGTGGAGAATGCCAGAGGAAAATGCAGGCAGCATTCCTGTATCCAGCCAAAGAATTCAGGAGAGCTGTTTCTCCCTCCCTCCCATCCATCTGTTAATCCCCTTTGCTCAATGAAAAATTTGCAAAGTCCAGCATCTAAACACCAGGAGGCGACACAAAGCTAACATTTAGAGGGATGCGTTTTTCTCCTGGACTTCAATGGACTTTGAAGAGGATTGGAAGTCCTGAAAGGACTAACTCATTCTCCTTCCTCAGAGCAAGCCACATCACCTACCATGTGATATGGGAGTGATTTGGTAGGTTGTTAATTAATATTAACTTATTTATTTTAGAAATGGGGCATCTTGCTACCTAGGTAAGTTCTTAAGTCATCCATCAAATTATTAGTTACCTTGTGAGAAGATATTCTAGCATATTCTATATTTGAGGAATTACTGGAATAATTTTGAGTGGTTATCAGTAGGCTTGAATTATAAAAGTTGACAAAAGATGTCCAGGAAAGATAGAGCTGTGTTCCCAAAGAGTAGTCACTACCTCTGTTGACTTCAGAATTCAGTCTTTAGGATGGATCTCAGCACACCAAGGGACTTATTTACTCCTAAGTTTCTCCAGAGTCCTCCATCACTGCTGGCTGCACCTTCACTCAGTCATGTCATGTTGGGATTCATTTATTCTCCAGTTTTCAAAGTATTGAATGTCTTTAATCTCATTTCTGGGTGTGGACGCTGCCCAAGACAGGGTAATCAGGGTCCTTCTCTGGGGAATTTGGAATTGAGAAAAGCGAGTCACTCTAGGACAGACTCTTGAAGTGATGCTGTGCAAACTCAAGTGCTGTGGGAAACCTTAACCTTTGAGAAGGTGAGAAGCAGATCTGCAGGAAGAGAAGAGAGCAGAGGTAAGAGGACACTGGGCTCAGAGAGAACAGAAACTTGGTACAATCACCTTCCAGTGGCATATTCTGTTTCCTCATGAGACCCTTTTATATACATGGCTAAGTTTCTAAAAACAAAAACAAAACAAAACACACACACAGACACACACACACACACACCCCTTTATAACAGTTTGCCATTTTTCCCCTGAAGTCAAACTAGCTTTAATACCATTGTATTCCTTGCAACCTATTTTTCTTGCTTTGACTAATATAAGTGGCTTCAGGGTTTGGTCTCACTCTACAAGCCAGCAGTGTTGCTGCCCATTCAAAAGTGGGCCTGATGGGGTGGCTCACACCCGTAATCCCAGCACTTTGGAAGGCCAAGGCAGGAGAATAGCTTGAGCCCAGGAGTTCAAGACCAACTTGGTCAACATAGCAAGACCCTGTCTCTCCAAAATATTTTAAAAATTAGCCAGGCATGGTGGCATGCGCTGGTAGTTCCTGCTACTCTGAGGTGGGAAGAGTGCTTAAGCCCAGGAGGTCAAGGCTACAGTGAGCCATGATCACGCCACTGTACTCCAGCCTGGGTGGCAGAGCAAGACCTAGTCCAGGAAGCATCTGGATTGTTCCATTTAGAGTAGGCCAGGCTTGATAGTATGACTATTGTCATGTATTCGTGTTATTTATTTTTATTAAGAGCCACATGCTTGTGCCTACACTCTCATTTAATCATCACAGTCTTATGATGAGTATTTTGAACACCCACATAACTTGCTCAGGAACCCAGAGATGGGAAACAACAGAGCCTTGACTCGGGGTCCAGATCTACCGGCCATGCCCTAGAGGGTGCAGGGAAGATTCCAACTTGGGCCAGCCTTAGACAGTATCAGAAAGGGCTTGGATCAAAGTACCAGTTAAGAAGGGCTCTCAGGCCTGACTGTGCTCTAGGCAATGGACAGGGCGTATGTGAGTAATTAGAGGTGGTTAAGAGGAGGGTCGATGGAACCGCAACTAGACTCTGCATTTTCAAGCATCCATAGTAATTCATCTCATATTAGCAATTGTCCCTAATGTTCCATAACGACAATGGAAGTTGGGAGAATGACAAAGTAATGATGGAACAAGGCCTTTCTACAAGCAATCTTCTGACTTGGGAGTCAGAAGCCCATTCCCCAAGACATGAGACTGGGCGTGCTTTTTTATACCTGGCCTTTGTCTGATGAGGCATATGGCACAGGGACTTTTCTGAGGATGGAATGCTGTGCAAGTCTCTAATAGGCAAATTGCCAGCTTCTAATCCCAAACTAACTAGTGATCTGGGCTTTTACTTCTTCTCAGAGTACTGGTCAACAGTGGGCTGTCTTCAGAACCTGGCATCATTCATTCCTGCCCCTGGGCATAGCTCTCTGCCAGCTGCCTATAGGGAGGGGCTTATACAGACCCTGCCTTTGGAAATCTAGCTAGTCTAGGACAAGAATTCTTTTTATAGTTGCCTCTGGGATTTGATTAAAAGGATGATAGGCACATGATGGTTAATGGTTACCATCATTAGTTATGAAAATAAAGATAGCTTTCACATTTTTTAAGGCCTTGTCATTAAAAAGCCTTTTCACCCCCTCTTCTAACATTTATGACTTAGTTTCTGGAGATCAAAGTAGACAGAGCTTTCGCACCTCTTCACCCCAGCATTCCCAAAACATGTGTTCATACCCACGGCTCCCTAAATGCAAAGGAATTAGACCAAGTTTAGACCAAGTTTGTAGAATGTAACATATTTTTTTTTTCATTTTTGTTTTTTTTTTTTTGAGAAAGAGTCTCGCTCTGTTGCCCAGGCTGTGGTGTGTTCAAGCAATTCTCCTGCCTTAGCCTCCTGAGTAGCTGGGATTACAGGCATGCACCACCAGGCCAGGCTAATTTTTGTACTTTTAGTAGAGGCGGGGTTTCACCGTGTTGGCCAGGCTGGTCTCAAACTGCCGCCTTCAGGTGGTTCTCCCACCTGCCTCAGCCCCCCAAGGTGCTGGGATTTCAGGTGTGAGCCACCATGCCTGGCCAAATATGATGACTTTCAGAGCCCTCAGTCTTCCATCTTCTCCATTTGTTAAATGAATGCCTTGTTTTGCAAGAGGTGGTCATGTTGTTAAATAAGAGATACTTGAGAGTATTTTCCATGATGTCATCTGGGCTTGTGGGATTTTTTTTTTTTTTTTTTTTTTTTTTTGCCTCTCCTATATAATAACATACCTTCTGTATTAGCCAGTTTTTTCTTTCTCTAGTTTTGCATGTAGCTGAATGGTGGAATGTCTGTTTTCTTTTCTCAGGCAAAATTAGCTGCTTGGTGCTTTCCCCAGTTGTTGTTAGGGTTGAATGAGCCTCATAAAGTACAAGAATATGTCCTAACAGTCGTAAACAGGAATGTTGTGGGATGTGCAAAAATCCTCATGTTAGTGACAATTTTTAATTACATGCTCTGCATCCCAGATTTAGTGAGTCTATTTCTGATGGATGTCAGCTGCTGCCTGCCTTACAAAAGTCTCGAAACCTGGAGGGCTTTAAATGTAGGTGGAGGCTGAGGTACCTAGGGGTTTGCCGAGTGCCAAAGACTGGCTTAAACTCCATTGCCGAGGCAGGTGCTGACATATCCCTTTGGCTAGGGAGGCACGTCACATGCTGGAGACTAACAGAGAAAATGGTAAAGCCAGCTCTCAGGGGAGTCTGCCGAGAAAGCCCTACCCTCTGGTTCACCAGCATGTCTACTGAATTCTCTGTTTCTAGGAAAATTTACTGGCTTTATTTTTCCCTCACAGAGTGAGGGAAAAATCCCAGATATGGATGATTTGCCTGACTCTTGCTTTAAGGATGAATTTCTCTGCTTACCATAGGAAACTCATCTGCTGTTGACTTTCATAAAGAGTCAGGACTGCAGAAGTCAGTTACATCCTGCTGGGGGAATCATCTTCCCAGTAAGTGGGAATAGGCACATGGTTTGAGTAATGGGCAAGTCATCTATATGCTTTCTGTCCTTCAGGTACACCAGTACTATAGCTGTCTCCCAGAAGAGAAAGTCCCTTATGTCAACAGTCCTGGAGAGAAACTGCGAATCAAGCAGCTACTACACCAGCTGCCGCCACATGACAATGAGGTAAGGGGCTAGAGGGGGCTTATGCAGAATTTTCTTAGTGCCTTCTATGAATTGTTACCTTTTTCATAATCTGCCACCAATGAGGTAGCTGAAGAAGAACTCTGGCAATTTATTTTAGGTTTTAGCTTCCTTAATTAGAGCCAAAATAAACTGGCCAACAATTTACTTCTAGAGAGTATTACTAAAAAAGCAGAATCTCATTATAAACTGGATTGGCCTCTATGCCTGGCGCTACTAGCTATTTGGGGGTAGCCAGGGAGCACTAAAATTCAAAAGCTATGATTCCAAGTTTTCTTACTTGAAGAATATGCCATGTGGGTTGCCTGTGTATTTTGGAGAGATGATTGAGATCCCCTGGACCACTTCAAGTCCTACAAAAGCTTTGTGACTCTCCTGAATTTTCAGCATCATTTCATATTAAATGAGTGTGCAAGTTTTCCACACTACACTGCAGGAGAATTACACGTCCAGATTTGTAGCTTCGAATGTCTGTGTTTTTGTCATGGTGAAGTCTGACTTGCCGAGGTTGTTCTTTGTACTCTTGAAAGTGTGGACTAGCAGACTGTCCTTTTTTCTGAACCCAGAAACATGGCACTGTAAGCGGGCATCTCTTATCCTTGAAATCTGATTGCTCATAAAGAGAAATTTGTAAACATGGTTTTAAAAGATCATTATGCTGGAAGGGAAATCAGTTTACATGCTAGAAATTCATTTTTAGGTATCTGGTTTTTAAAAATAGTAATCCTATGGAACTGAACTGTCTACTTGACTCTGACTGCATTTAAAACAAAAATGTAATTTTTAATTGATAGGAGAAATAACCCCCTTAGAGAGCTGGACACCAGCTTTCTACCAACTCTCCAACCCAGGAGCTGGATCCCAGCAGCTCCGTCCCAGGGGAAATGAGTGCTTTTCAGTCTTATTTTCCCACATTAGAATGAAAGGGGATCATTTGAGAGCCTCAAAAATAAATTTGAGTAAGCAGGACAAAAACTTTAAAACTGAAGCAGTTCCCTAGAAAGAGAGCTATGATCCTCTTTACTGCTCCTTATTTCAGACATCATAAAGCAAATATAAATAATGCTTTCTCCTTTAAAATTGAGAGCAAGCATTGTAACCTGATGCCTGGTTAACTAATTTGGAAGTGAAAATGCGAGTTTTTACAAGCAGGAAGGGTGTGCCTTCCTTTGAAAGCATGTCCCTAAAATGTCAATGGTGTAACCATATATTCTGGGCTGTTCAGGTCACTGCAGTTCTCTCTGGGACGTTTACATGAAGACTTTTTTTTTTTTTTAGCTCTTTATTTGACAGAGAGAAGGGATTGGCTCTTCTCTGATTTTAGTGGTTTGTTGTGTTTATGGTTAACTGTGCTTTTATGAAAAGAGACACCATTCAGATTACAATGTCCCATTGGTAGGAATTGTGTGTGTGTGTGACCCAGTGGGCAGATTTAGCCTATTTGAAATGGCTCTTTTGAAGACAAAGGGTGATTGTGATTCTAAAGTAAATATTTGACCATTTTCTTTTTTGCATAGATAAGACAATTTTGATATCCACAGCTGTCCTGGTTTTCAAATTAGGATGTGACAGTCCTAGTTCAAAGATTTCCCTCTAACCATCTGTGTAACAAATCATCCAAGCAACTCACTTAACCTTTCTGATGTCCAGATTACTCCAAAGTATAACAGGAGATGGGATTAGGACCGTGTTTCCCAAAGTGTGGTATATACATGACTCTGAGTGTTATGTGGACATGGCAGTAAATGAAGCGAAACCACATACTGACAGAGTTACTGTCTTTTAAGTTGTATTGTATTCCTTGTGATAGAGTGGTTGAATAATCAAGGAGGAAATTTCAATTTAGTGCTAGCAGGTGTCTCATATCTCTCTAACTCACACTGGCCTCCACTTTTAAGTAGGAGCATCAGGGATCTCTGTTTTAGGATTTCCTGCAAGCAAAGTGACCAGCTAGAATCTAACAACATGGTTCTGTTCCCAGTCTATTTAGGTTGCTTCTGGGTTTTTTTGTTTGTTTGTTTGTTTTTGTTTTTGTTTTTACAAGTGATATTGGTTTTCCATTTATAGTTATAATATACTTTCTTTTGAAATAAATGCATCCAAGTTTCCAAAAAACTGAGTCAGTATTAGAAACAGCATTGAGTAAATAACAGTGCAAGAATATAGCACAATTCCCAAGGTGTGCATAAGTAATGGGAGATACTGGATTCAAATTATCTTTAATGTTCCTCCTTTAATTCTCTGAGTTTCTATATTTAACAAGAAGGAAAATGTCTCTTGCAAGTCGACTCAACTGAAGCCTAGCAGGCAGCTTGTTCCTCTCTCTACAAAGATAAACATGCAGAGACTTTTGTGCAGCATCACAGATGCCTGGTCCAACTCCTCAGGCTCACACCTTTGTTTCCCTGTTTTTCCAAAATGAGACGGGAGAACAGAAGCTGTCAGCACGTGGACACCTGCTCTGGCTCACTGACTTAGAGTCATTCTTGGTGTCAAGGATCACTTGCATGGGCACATGGAGATGAAAGTATCAGGTTCCTGCAGTTTGGAAGAAGGAGAACTTCTCAGCTCTTTCCTGGCAGCTGAGCCACCCCAGATGATTTGATCTTAACATGGTGAGCAGAGTGAGGCAGTCAGGATAAGGAGCAGGCACCTTTAGCCTGCCCAAGGCTTGGGATCCAGAATTCAGAGCCTTTGGTAAGCTCTTTTGGCTGTCCGCAATCTTAGTAGAGACTCACCTTAGTAGAGACTCACCTTAAATCTCTCCAAGGCTGTTGTGGTTAAAGTTCAGGAGAGGGCTATAAAACCAAATGAGAGTGTATTTAACGAGAAAACTCAGAGTCATGGGCTTCAGAAATCTTAAGGAGCAAGGGTGACTTTTTCCATGCCATTGTCTGTGTCTATTCAGGTTCGATATTGCAACTCCCTGGATGAGGAAGAGAAGAGGGAGCTGAAGCTTTTCAGCAGCCAGAGGAAACGTGAAAACTTGGGCCGTGGGAATGTCAGGCCTTTCCCAGTCACCATGACAGGAGCTATTTGTGAACAGGTAAGCATGGATTCAGGGGAGTGAAGAGGCATTGTTCTGGCATCTTTTCACCCATTCATTCATCCAACAATTGTTTTACTGAGTGCCTACTATGTGCCTGAGATACAGTAGTGAACAAAAGACGGGAAAGTTTCATCTTGCCCTTCTAAGGAGTTGGATTCTAGGGGAGGAAGTCAGACAATATATGTAATCAACAAAATAGAAAAAAATACAGCAAGGAAGGAGACTTGAATGTACTGGAAGTGTGGGGAGGCTGCAGTTTTAAGGAAGGTTGATGGGGAAGACCCCACTTAGAAGATCTGAGCAAAGATGTGCACAGATGTGCAAGAGGGAGAGAGTCTTGCAGATTTTAGGGCAGAGGGAATGCTAAGGCAGAAGGAATGACCGGTTTAGAGGCCCTAAGACAGGAGGGTGTCTATTATGTTCAACAGTGAGTTAGCCAATGGGCTGGGGCAGAGGGAGTGAAGGGAGATAATTCAGATAAAGTCAGAGTTCTGGGTGAGCCATTGGAAGAATTGAGCAGAGCAATGGCATGATGGATTTATGTTTTAAAAAGAGACCTTTAGAAAATGGAGTTGGCTTGGGCCATGGGTCAGCCTCCCTCCCAGGATCATCCCAGAACGAGAGCCATTTAAAGGGGAGGTAAATGATCTTCTCCTGAGAATTGAGAGTTCCTTATTGAAGTGCATGAAGCCCTTCCCAGTCATGTTGACAGGAGCTATTTGTGAACAGGTGAGAGTGGGTTCAGGGGAGTGAAGAGGCATTCTCCCTGGGACCTCACTGCGTTCAAGATTCTGGATTTCCTGTCTCCTCTGCTCCTGTTGAGTGCTCAGGGTGTGGTGAAGAAGAGTTGTAGAGACTGCAGGGTGGGAACACACCTTGCCCCACCTCTCAGCTGCCACAGGCTTTCCAGTGCTGATCGTCATTCTTGGTACTTCTCTAAGTCCTACAGCTTTTTGAACATTCCTATCTAACTCCTTAAGCTCTGCATAGACCCCTTGAGAGCTGAAGATATGTTAACTGGATCAAAGAAGAGGAGGTGGGATGCTGCCCAAGGGAAGCAGATGTCATTTGAGGCCCTTTTTTGAGATTTCAGAAAGGGGTAGAGTGAGAAGGTTCAGTTATATGGGATGGGGGAGCTAATTGACCAGAGATTTGGCAGTGGGATCTTTATTCTTATGAAGTATATCTGGGACCCACCCTTAAGGTACAGGTGGTCAGTGGTTGTGATCTGAGATTCACTGTGCTCCATCCAGGCAAGCTGAAATCCTTGCTCCTCTCAGATCAGTCTCCTGGAACCAGGCAAGCTGAGTTTGCCTAAGGGAGAAGGAAGGTTGGGCATTTTGTGGGCAGGTGCCAAGAATTGTGTAGAATAGTGCCAAGAGTGTGACGGCAGAAAGAGCTTTCATAAGTTTGACTCATGTTTCTTCCAGATGACCTTGACCGTGTTACTTTTCCTTGGTTTTGTCATCTATAGAATGGATGAATGATGACTCGTGTGAGGGTTATATAGGATTATGTCTGCATGCTTTAGCTCTGCTAACATTATCATGGAAGGTAAGGATAACATGATGCCTTTCTTTTGTCCAGTCACACACGTGGATGAGCTCCCACAGACTGTTTGTGAGGTCTTTACTTCATTTTCTAAGATACATTTCAACGCATAGCATGGGAAAGATTTGGAGGTAGCTTCTCTGCTCTTTAGACATTGTCCCGAGCTCAGCCACTCTTGTATGACCCGAGAACTATACTCAACCTGTGAACCTCAAGGCCCATACCATGGTCAGCAAAAGCATCTCCCTAGACCTACTTTCCACACTTTATTCTTCCCTCAGAGTCCCTCAAACCATATTCTTTTTGTCCCAACCCCAAATGTAAGCATAGGTGGCTAGTGATTCTGCCTTGTTTCTTTCAGGATCAAGAGGGAACTTGAGAAAATGAGTGAGAAGGTAGGGAAGGGATAGGAAGAAACCCTTTCCATAGTTTGGCCTTAGAAGTGGTGCCGTGTCAATCAAGACTATGTAGAAAGATGTTAGAGGAAGCAGACTAAAAGCATGCCTGAAAGGCACACAGAGAAGGTAGTTAAAGGTGAGCGTGCTATTATGTACCCACCCTCCCTCCCATGTAAGAGTATAGGCCCCACCTCCTCCAAGCCCCGTCCTCCCACCCACCTCCCTCCCCAGCCACTCCTCGTGGTGTTAAACCTGGCTGTGTCTCTGCATGGAGTTTAAAGTATCTAAAAGATAATGAGGCTTTCCTCTGTGCCAGTTTGCCTCCTGCCTGCAGAGCCCCTGTACGTTATTGTGCTAAAAGAGCTTTTCTTTCTTTCCCACCTTTGTGATTCCTCATTCTCCCAATGACTTTCTCTCTACATTATTTGTAAGCCTTAGGAAGGAGAGTTCAGGGAGGACAAGAAAAACCTGCCCTGCTGCCTGTGTAAAGCAGGAAGCATAGTGACTGCTTTGAACATAAGCACTCAGTAGCCAGCTAATGGTGGTTGTCCTTTATCATTTATGCACAGCACTGGGAGATGGGGCTAGTGTGACTACTGATGTTTCTGTTTGCCTCACAGTGCGGAGGCCAGATCAATGGTGGAGACATCGCTGTGTTTGCGTCACGCGCTGGCCACGGCGTTTGCTGGCACCCGCCGTGCTTCGTATGCACTGTCTGCAATGAGCTCCTGGTGGATCTGATCTACTTTTACCAAGATGGGAAGATATACTGTGGCAGGCACCATGCTGAGTGCCTGAAGCCGCGCTGTGCTGCCTGCGATGAGGTTAGAGCAAACTCCAGCAGGTTTACCTGCCCATCACCCCTTCATTGCACCATAGCCAACACATGGTCTTCTGGCTTTCTGCACTGAAGAAAGCCATAGGCAACTTCATTTTCTTGCATTAACCCTTTTGGGAGAGAAGCCCCACCCATCCCTGGTTACTAGAATGTCTGGGGTTGTGGCCTGCTTTACTGAGCGTGGAGGTCTCATAGCTTCCTGTTGGGAAGGCAGTTTCTATATCCATGAAGATCCCCAAGTGACATATAACTGGCCCTAAGTAGGTTCAGAACTCTAAAAACAAAACAAAACAAAATTGCATTGTGCATCTTTAGATATTAACCCTAATCTCATGGAATAATCAGTAATGGAGTGCCACTTATATCTTAAAATTGTTTCATTTTCCAAGATTCACTGCTGCAAAATGATTAGAAAAGAGAAGAAAATGGGTAGCATTATTTGATTTTTCTACAGTTTATAAAAGTTCTGAGTGAAAATTCAGGAGGCAGATGAATACTTCATTTGGATGTCTCTGCCCCGTGCTCTAAGAAGTACCCTATGTAAGAAAGCAGGATAGAACGCAAAACCTCTGCCTGGCCTTCTTCCCCTACTAGAAGCACACCCTACCGTGTAAGCTGACAGAATAGAAAACCTGGTTTAGCTTTATAAGTTGGGAGCAGAAAAAAGAATGTTCTAAATCTGACCACTTTTATGGGAATAATTTGGGTAAAAGTCCTAGACAGAGGTTTCCTCCTGTGCAAAGGAGTTTTTTGCATCTATCTTTCTCTGTAAATAGCAGTGTGGGAGGTAAGTAACACTCCCCTTTTTCAGCCAGACAGCCTACTGTTACATGGGCATTTCTTTCTTACAAACTACCTACGAGGGACTCACTTTCTAGAAGGAAGCTGATCAGGCTTAACTAATTTGAATTCTAACACTAATGGTGATGTTCTGGAGAGACCTTCTAGAAAGATAGCTGGAAAACTAAATTCAGGTCCAACTCTGTGGTTCTAGAACACCTTTTTACCTTCATGCCTCAGTTTCCACATCTGAAAATTGGTGCTCAGAATACAACTTTGTGTTGTCTAATGGCAATTAGAATATGATTGAAGCACACACTTTGAAATTTGTTTATTGAGATATAATTTGCATAGCATTAAGGACCCTTTTAAAGTAAATAATTCTGTGGATTTTAGTATATTCACAAAGCTGTGCAACCATCACTGCTGATTCCAGACCATTTTCATCAACTAAAGAGAAACTCTTTATCCATTAGCAGTCACTCCTCATTTCCCCCTTTCCCTAGCCCCTGGCAACTTCTAATCTATTTTTGTCTCTGTGGATTTACATGTTCTGGACATTTCATGTAAGTGAAATCATATGTGACCTTTCAAGTCTGGTTTCTTTCGTTTAGCATGTTTCCAATGTTAATCCATATTGTAGTATATGTAAGTACTTCATTCCTTTTCATGGCTGAATAATATTCAGTTGTATGTATGTATCACATTTTGTCTAGCCATGTATCAGTTGATGGACATTTAAGTTGTTTCCACTTTTTGGCTACTCTAAACAACGCTGCTATGAACATTTATGTACAAGTGTTTGTGTGTACATATATTTTTAGTTCTCTTGAGTGTACACCCAGGAGTGGAATTGCTGGGTCATATGATAATTCTAAGTTTAACTTTTTGAGGGAATGCCAAATTGTCTTCCAAAACAAGTATAACATTTTACATTCCTGCTATCAATGAATGAGGATTCCAATTTGTCCACTTTCTCACTAATACTTGTTATCATCTGTTTTTTTTCATTATAGCTATCGTAATGGGTATGAAGTAGTATCACATTGAGGTTTTGATTCATATTTCCCCAACAGCTAATAATGTTGAGCATCTTTTCATGTGTTTATTAGATATTTGTGTATCTTCTTTTTCAGAGAAATGTCTGAAAAAAGTTTTTAAATTTTTTGACTACCTTTTCAATTGGGTTATTTTTCCCTTTTTTTTTTTTTTTTTTTAAGACAGAGTCTCACTCTGTCACCCAGGCTGGAGTGCAGTGGCATGATCTTGGCTCACTGCAGCCTCCACCTCCCAGGTTCAAGCGATTCTCCTGACCGAACCTTCTGAGTAGCTGGGATTAGAAGCATGCACCACCATGCCCAGCTAATTTTTGTATTTTTAGTAGAGATGGCGTTTCACCATGTTGGTGAGGCTCGTCTCAAACTTCTGGCCTCATGTGATCCACCCACCTCAGCCTCTCAAAGCACTGGGATTACAGGTGTGAGCCACTGTACTTGGCCTATTTTTCTCATTATTGAGTTGTAAGAGTGATTTGTATATATTCTGTATACTAGTCCCTCATCAGATAGATGATTGGCAAATATTTTCTCCCATTCTATAGCTGTATTTTCACTTACTCGATGATGTCCTTTGAAGCATAAAGTTTTTAATTTTGATGAAGTCTACTTTATTTTTTGTTGTTTATGCTTTTAGCATCATATCTAAGAAACCATTGCCTAGTTCAAGGTCATAAAGATTTACACCTGTGTTTTCTTCTAAGAGTTTTATTGTTTTTTTGCCCCTAGCTCTTTAACCCCATTTGAACTAATTTTTTTTTTCTTCGAGATGGAGTTTCACCCTGTCACCCAGGCTGGAGTGCAGTGGCACGATCTCAGCTCACTGCAAGCTCCGCCTCCCAGGTTCACGCCATTCTCCTGCCTCAGCCTCCCGAGTAGCTGGGACTGCAGGTGCCCACCACCACACCTATTTTTTTTTTTTTTTTTGTATTTTTAATAGAGACAGGGTTTCACTGTGTTAGCCAGGATAGTCTCAATCTCCTGACTTTGTGATCCACCCACCTTGGCCTCCCAAAGTGCTGGGATTACAGGTGTGAGCCACCGCACCCAGCCTTGAGTTAATTTTTATGTATGATGTAAGGTAGGGGTTTGAATTCATTATTTTACATGAGGCTCTCCTGTTGTCCGAGCTCTGTTTGTTGAGAAAACTATTCTTTTCCCCACGGAATGGTCTTGGCCTCCTTTTCCACAATTAATTGACCATGTATGTATGAGTTTAAATCTGGATACCTATTCATCTATATGCCCAGCCTTATGCCAGTGCCATGCTGGGTTGATTACTGTAGCTTTATAGTAAATTTTGAAATCTGTGCTTTGAAATTTTAAAAACTCTATATTGGGGGAAAATGCAAACACTTGTGAGGGCCTGGCAGGTGCTGTAAATGAAGGTGACTTATTTTAAGGCAATAGGGAAGGATGAAGAATATGACAAACTGGAGAACTTGCCACTCATTAGAAAGCAGCAGCCTCTCTTCTTAGCTCTAGTTTGTTATTGCCATGTAGGAATGTGCACTGAGCTTTGCAAATGTTGTATTTTCAAAAGATAAACCAGGATTACAAGTGTTAATATGATATTTTCCATTTAAAAAAATAATATGGCCAGGCCAAATGAAGCAGATATGTATGTCCAATGTGCCTGTGAGCTGTCAGTTTTTGATCATGCCTTATATTCTCCAGGGTAGAACATTCTTTCTCTTATTAAATGTGGTTAAGTTAATTACTGGCTAGGCCAGAAATCATGTTTAATTATGCTTTAGGTAAATCCATGTATAGGAACTGATATACATACAGAATAAACATATCCATATGGATTTTTGTTTAATTATTTGTGAGTAGGATCTGCTTTCTTACCCTTCTAGTTCAAGGACCCCATAGCTTTCTTCCTTTAAAATATGTTCTGGATGGGTTTTACACATTGACCATTTGGCTTCCCCATCTCCAGATCATCTTTGCAGATGAATGCACAGAAGCTGAGGGGCGACACTGGCACATGAAACACTTTTGCTGCTTCGAGTGTGAGACAGTGCTGGGCGGCCAGCGCTACATCATGAAGGAGGGAAGACCCTACTGTTGCCACTGCTTCGAGTCCTTGTATGCAGAATATTGTGACACCTGTGCCCAACATATAGGTGAGGCAATATTTGGCAGTCAGCTTGGTCCTTCTGTGATGCGGTCACCTTTGTTTTGGGTGTAATTAAAATATCTTTGATTGCAAGTGTTAGAAACCCAACTCATCCTAACTTAACTGAAAAAGAGAATTTCTTGATTCACAACACTAGAAAGGCCAAGAAGTATACTAGCTTCAGATAGGGGTGGATCAAGGGTTCAGACAAAACCGATATTTTTCTCTGTATCTCAGCTTAATTTGCCTTCTGTTAACATCATTTGGGAGAAGCTGTCTTCACCTAATGGTCGAGATGACTCACTAGTGATACTAGTCTTAGTATTTGCATTCTCAAAAGGAGAGGAACTGTGTCTCTTCCAGTTTTCAGGTCAGTTCTTGCAAATAAGAATCTTCTCAGCCTTGCTTTGGTCAAGGGCCCACCTCCAAGTGGGGACTATGTGCCATACAGTCCCACAAGCGAGGCTCAGGGCAGTGGGGGAAGCTCAGAAGGAAAATCTAAACAGATATCTTCCATAGCCTCCTTGGGACAAGTTGGGGATTTGCAGAGGAGGAACCAAAGTGGTCTCTTGGTGGGGAGGGATTGTCAAGGAAACCCAGTGGCTTCTGGCAAGTATGTCTTTAAAAAAAAAAATAGCAAAAGCTACTCCAGCCAAATGCAAAGCAAATGAACCTCAAATAGTCCATAAACTATTAACTCCCCCAATAAGTGGCAGATATGAGATGGTGAAAATCATTTTCCCTCTGCAAATACCCAATTTGTTCAACCCTTTAACGCTGTTCCAGATCATACTGCATTGTGGCTTATTCATTCAACTTGACTTTTCTGGCACCTTGGGAAGGAGCCAACCTTGGGGGGAATAAAAAAGTTGGCAGTGGCTGAATGTCTGTGAGATCACAGCCAGATCATCCAGTGGCTTGTGCAATCTGAAGAAGTCTGTTCAGAAGCTGCCAATTTCTTACCTAGAGTGAGGAGATACAGAGATAATCCACTTTGGAGCCCATTTTGCCCCACTTAAAAGGTTTTATCAGGACCAAAAAAAGTGGCTTTGTTTTCTTGGTTCATAAGAAGTGATGTATTCAAATAAAAAATTAGCTAGTATTTGGAGAGCTCTGTGTGCTGATAAAAACCCTGGCTTTGTGGACAAGACACCTAGCGTGTGCTCAACAGTGCTTTGTCATTGGGCATTCTTGTCCCACATACTCAGGCCTGGGCTTAAGCTCTGCTGTGAAGACCTCTGTTCAGCTGCATTTCCTTCTGGGGGCTTAGGTGATGGCAAATTCCCCATCCCCTAACCCCTAAAAACCTCACCCCTCTCACAGCCTATTGCTTCAACTCAGTACCCAGGAGCTTTCATGTCTCACAAGATCAAAGTAGTCAAACAGATAACCTTCTTTTTGCTGAGAGTTAGGAAATGCGAAGATCAGTTGTGACAAGTGGCAAGACGTGTGTGGAAGGGGAGAGGTAGGACAGTGTCAGGGAAAATGGTGCAATGTCTTGACTCAGTATTGCCCAACCGAGGATTCAAGTCTGCAAGTGCACACTTGCTCAGATGAGAGGGGCCATGTGTGCAGAATACCAGCCCATGGCAACAATACCCCTTCCCATCCATATTTCTGTTTTTCCTGTTTCTGTCTTTGGAGGCTAAGAGCCTCTCCAGAAACTGCCACTTAGAATTTTTGCTCAGTACTTGGCAGAGAGAAAAATCTCTCTGTTGCTGCAGCATGTACACCTCAGATGGCCCCTCGGTTTTCTTCTCTTACTGTCGCCCTGTGGCTGCCCAGCACATTTATTGGCATTCTCTCCTCCTTTCCTATTAAATCCATTAAAGGGTGTCAGTGTTTTATCAGAAAAGGTGACCGTGGTGGCCTGCAGTATTATTGCTGCTGTAGTTAAAATGCTGTCCCTAATGTTTGTTTTAAATCCACTTTTTTACCAAACATAATTTTCCTGTGACAGTGAAAGAGCACACTCTATATAGCATGCATACCTCAGTCACTGGGTGCTTTACCTCCGACCATACTGTACAGATATTCCATATTTATACAGCCGCTCAGAGCAGGCCCTGCGTCAGGCAGCCGTTGCTAGGGCAACGGTACTTTTGCCTGTGCACAGCAGAGTAAACAGTCCTATAAACAGACCGAGGCTGTGGCAGCAGTAGACACACACACCCTCCAAGAAGTACTTAAAGGGCTTAGAGAAGGAATAAAAAAAGAACGCTTAGATGTCGAACAGCAGAGCCCTTTTCCAGATGTTTAGAGTTCAGGAGCAGTTCAGAGGACCATCTGACATCGATGTTTATCGGGGACCACGTTCTGCTGCCTGCCAGGCCGCTTTATGATATGCCTCCCCTCCACTCTCCCAAACTGAGTCCTTCCTTCCATGAGGCCCCCATCCCAAGGAACTAGGCCCTTGCTGCTGCATCTGAGCATGTGTCCTTGCCAAAGCGTGGAGAAGCAGCTGGTGGCAGACAGACCAGAGGGACTGGACTTCCTGTGTACCTCTAACAGGGAGTGGGGATAGCCGCAGCTGCTCTGGATGCTGTGCTGATTAGAGCTCACCAAAGGACCCAGGGATGCCATCATGAGCTCTCTGCACTCTTGGCATTTGAGAAAGGGAGTGAGAAGAAGGAGAGGAAGAAGGAGGGTGGGAGAGGGCAGGAGAGACAGAGCAGCCTCCTAGTTATTTCTTGGACTGCATCTGGGCAGTGACCCTCAGCAAAGAGAGAGACAGGCTTTCAGACCTAATGCAATAAAAGAAGAGTGGTCAGTAGGCCCAGTTCTCAGCACTCCATGCATGTTAACTCAATTACCAAGTACTATGATTATCCCCATTGTACTGATGGGGAGACCAAAACAAAGAGAAATGAAGCAATTTGCCTAGGGTCACACAGCTGGAATGCAGCAGAGTCAAGATTTGAACCCAAGCAGATGGCCGTCAGCATCTTTACAACCAGCTGCTGTGGGATGGAGCTGGGATTTGAACCTGTGTGCATCAGAGTCCTGAAGGCTTATGCTTAACTACTACAGAGTCCCGTGTCCCTGTGATGTCTGCCTCGGCTTTCTCCCAAGGGTCTGGGGAGGAAGTGTCCACGGCGCTCTGGGTTGTCTGTTTCTAGCCCCGCCCCAGCTGGTTATTTCTCACTCTGCTGGGGAGCACTGGTGCTGTAAGAGATGGAGTTGATCCGTCTCAAAAAAAAAAAAAAAAAAAAAAAAAGATGGAGTTGATTCAGTTGATTCACACAGTTTCCTCTCTCCCACTTGGGGTGACCCTTGTGGCTGCTCCTATCCCTATAAAAAAAATCCCCTCTTAGTCTCTAAGGCCAGGTTTCAAAATGAAAAGAGAACCCCATAGTTTGGGAAAGAGCTAATACGAGAAGAATTGCCCTCATTCCTCTCTCCCTGGGCTCCATTGACACAAAAGTGAGTCAGGGAGGAGAAAGATAGGCTGCTTGGGCCGGTGGCCTTTTGTTCTTGCAATTCTCTTCTTCTCCCTAATTTCTTGTTCATTGCCTCTTTAGACAAGTCTCCAGAAGTTCTTCCTTGAAAGTCCAGGCTCAGAAACTCTCAGCCACTGAAGATAAAGGCCACATTAGTCCTTTTTTCTGGGAAGCCGTGTATCATTACGCATCAAGAGAGTGCAAGGGTCCTGGTCCACCCTACAGTCATAGCTTGAGGCTATATTCCCAGCAGGCTCTCCCCACGGGAGGGGGCCCCAGCAGCTCCCAGTTTCCATTCTGCCAGTTTTACAGCTGCTATAAAAAGAGCCTGCTCTGTGACTGCCTTAGCAAAAGTCCTGCCTTAGAAAAAGCAATGAGAGGTGTTGGCTTAGTGCAGGTCACTTGCCCACCCCTGAATCAGTCCCTGGGTGCCAGGAGAGCAGATTTTTTTTGCTGGCCTATGTTGGGCCCCAGATCAGCTTTTGCCCCACCCAAAGCTCACGGCCTGAAGATGGCAGGGAAATGGTGTCCCACAGGGAGAGGAAGTTCTATAACCAGAAGAGGGCAGAGATGATGAGAAGGCAGAACCCCTGGGGCTGTGGGAGGCTCCCTTAGTATGCAGTGTGGCCAGGCTATATAAACCTGGTGCAGGCCTGTCACAGGGAGGAATCGTACCTCTTCCTTCCCTGATGAAATTAAGCAAAGGGTACTTATGCTCCCAGAGGGGCAGTAGCTTTGGCAATACCGTGTCTAGGTTTTTCTTTACCAAAAGCAGATTTTTCCTTAACAAGAGTTGAAATCCACATTTTTATTTCCCACTAAGTCTGTTGAGACTGCTTTAACAGAATAGCACAGACTGGGTGGCCTCTGAGTAACAGAAATGTATTGCTGACAGTTCTGAAAGCTGGGAAGTTCAAACTCAAGGCACCAGCAAATGCAGTGTCTGCTGAGGGCCTGTTTTTTGTTTCCTGGATGATACCTTCTGGCAGAGTCATCATATAGTGGAAGGAGCAAACAGGCTCCCTTGGGCCTCTGTTATAAGGGCACTAATCTCATTCATGAGGTCTCCACTCTCATGACCTAGTCACCTCCCAAAAAGCTCCATCTCCTAATGCCATCACTTTAGGATTTAGGATTTCAACTTAGGAGTTTTGAAGAAAACATTCACCATAGCATCCACTGGGTTGCTGCTGTGACTTACCCATTGGAATAGCATATGCTAGTAATGGGATTCACTCGATCTGTCTATACACAGAGAGCCCTGTCATACACCAGGCCATGTTCCAGGTCCTGGAGATGCTGTAGAAACTCAATGAGTCTGTCCTCATAGAGCTTCACTTTTAGTGGGGGAGAGAAATAATAAACAGATGCATATATATACTGTTGCAATGTAAAGCGGTATTAATGCTATCAAGAAAACTCCAGCAGGTAAGGGTGGAGAGTAATGGAGAATCACTATTTAGTGTGGATAGGAAGACTTCTCAGAGGAGTTGGCTTTTGAGCAGATGCCTAACTAGAGTGAAGGAGATAGTGTCAATGTCATGGTTGAGAATAAGACTTCCTGGGTACAGATCTCGTCTCTGGTTCCTAGTTATGTTACCCTGCGCAAGTTACTTAGCCTCATCTGCCTCTATTTTCTCATGTGAAAACTGCAAATAATATTAGAAAGCTAGCTCAAGGAGCTGAGTGATTAAATGAGTTTACATATATAAAGCTCTTAAAGCAGTACATGATCATACGTTAGTATTACTATTGCTATTTGTCAGGGGGAAATGTGTCCCAGGCAGAAGGATTCATAGACAAGCCATTTTAACCTAGAGTCTTTGTGCTTGGAGCAAATGAGTTAAGGTGCATACTGGTACAACAAGGAGTTCTCGTAATAGGACATGAATACCATTTACATAAGGGTCTGATTGTTGATTTATTGACAGTTTATCCTGCTGCACCTGGAATCCTGAGACAAACCAAGGTGCTATGTGTTTCACATCCCAGTGCAGAGCTCTGAGCAGCTCATCAGCCTCTCCAATGTCTCTCATTTTTTTAGGTATCGACCAAGGTCAAATGACCTATGACGGCCAACATTGGCATGCCACTGAGACCTGTTTCTGCTGTGCTCACTGCAAGAAATCCCTCCTGGGGCGGCCATTCCTCCCGAAGCAGGGCCAGATATTCTGCTCACGGGCCTGCAGTGCTGGGGAAGACCCCAATGGTTCTGACTCCTCTGATTCCGCCTTCCAGAACGCCAGGGCCAAGGAGTCCCGGCGCAGTGCCAAAATTGGCAAGAACAAGGGCAAGACGGAGGAGCCCATGCTGAACCAGCACAGCCAGCTGCAAGTGAGTTCTAACCGGCTGTCAGCCGACGTAGACCCCCTGTCACTGCAGATGGACATGCTCAGCCTGTCCAGCCAGACACCCAGCCTCAACCGGGACCCCATCTGGAGGAGCCGGGAAGAGCCCTACCATTATGGGAACAAGATGGAGCAGAACCAGACCCAGAGCCCTCTGCAGCTCCTCAGCCAGTGCAACATCAGAACTTCCTACAGTCCAGGAGGGCAAGGGGCTGGGGCCCAGCCCGAAATGTGGGGCAAGCACTTCAGCAACCCCAAAAGGAGCTCGTCACTGGCCATGACAGGACATGCTGGCAGCTTCATCAAGGAATGCCGAGAAGACTATTACCCGGGGAGGCTGAGATCTCAGGAGAGCTACAGTGATATGTCTAGTCAGAGTTTCAGTGAGACCCGAGGCAGCATCCAAGTCCCCAAATATGAGGAGGAAGAGGAAGAGGAAGGGGGCATGTCCACTCAGCAATGTCGGACCCGTCATCCCATCAGTTCCCTGAAATACACAGAGGACATGACGCCCACAGAGCAGACCCCTCGGGGCTCCATGGAATCCCTGGCCCTGTCTAATGCAACAGGTAGGTTCTGTTCACCTTGAAAACAGATAGCAAGGGGGTAGTCTCTGGGTGACTGGATGCTGGTCCCCAGGAATTTTTTTTTTTTTTTGAAATGGAGTCTCGCTCTGTCCCCCAGGCTGGAGTGCAGTGGCACGATCTCCGCTCACTGCAAGCTCCGCCTCCCAGGTTCACGCCATTCTCCTGCCTCAGCCTCACGAGTAGTTGGGACTACAGGCGCCCGCCACCATGCCTGGCTAATTTTTTGTATTTTTAGTACACACGTGTTTCGCCGTGTTAGCCGGGATGTTCTCGATCTCCTGACCTCGTGATCCACCTGCCTCGGCCTCCCAAAGTGGTAGGATTACAGGCGTGAGCCACCGTGCCCAGCCTGGTCCTCCGGATTTTAATGTTGTTTCTGCCGTGTGCCCTCTTCTAATAAGCTGCTGAGGAAGGTAAACCCAAGTTTGAGATGGCTTCTATCTTTGATGGGCTTCCCTGAAAACAAAGCCTGAGACAGGTCCAGATGCCTGTGATGTACTGAGGGAGTGCTCTCAGGAGAAGGGGAGTGAGAGAAAGAGGACAGAGCATGGGGAGGAGCCAAGTGAGGAATGGTGTCTTCACTGGGGTCTGGCTTCTGCCTGATCCCACAGGGGACTCTGATGGATGAGTTGCACTATAGAATCAATTGCTTCTTGTGACAAAGGGGCTGATGTTTTGTACCATCGTGTTAGTTGGTCATCAGCTTTGGGCTGCTGAGGAGTGACAAGGGGATGAGATAGTGGATGTGGGCTTGGGGCAAGGCAGCTCCTGTTGGCCAAAGGCAGCATTAAAGAAAGAAAATACTATCGTCTGAATGTTTTCCCCAAAATTCTTAAGTTAAGATCCTAAATCCCAAGGTGATGGCATTAGGAGATGGGGCATTTTGGGAGGTGACTAAGTCATGAGAGTGGAGACCTCATGAATGGGATTAATGCCCTTATAAAAGAGGTCCAAGGGAACTTGTTTGCCCCTTGTACCATATGAAGGTGGAGAAGGTGTAGCTGTGAGCTGATGGCAGTACTCACAGCACCTGGAGCCCAGTTGCCCCAGCGTGGTGCTGCCTGGGGCACCAAAGCATCCATGACAGCTTCTGAGACTGTTCTGAACCTGTTTCTCACCAGGGAACTGGCTTCAAAGTGCAGATAAAGACATAAGAAATGTCTGGCTAGACAAGGAGAAGACAGGCAGGCTGAAAAGAACAGAAGTAGAGAGAGAGATAATGGCATGCTTCTCTCTCCAGTGAAGTTGTCCAGCTGGTTTTGTGTGCGTGGGAAGACTGATGTTGGCCAGGCATGGTGGCTCATGCCTTTAATTCCAGCACTTTGGGAGGCCAAGGCAGGAGGATCACTTGAGGCCAGGAGTTTGAGACCAGCCTGGGCAACATAGTGAGACTCTGTCTCTACAAACATATATGTATGTGTATATATATAAAATATATAGCGTGTGTATATATATATATCATATATAATATATATTGTGTGTATGTATAGTATATAAATATATATGATATAATATATACAAATATATATATATATAAATTAGCTGGACTTGGTGGCACATGCTCATAGTCCCAGCTACTTAGGAGACTAAAGCAGGAGGATCACTTGAGCCCAGGAAGTTGAGGCTGAACTAAGCAATGATCCCAACTCTGCACTCCAGCCTGGGCAGCAGAGTGACAACCTGTCTCTAAAAAAAAAAAAAAAAAAAATTTAATATTAATGGTTTAATATTTTAAACATTATTTTAAAAATATTTTTAAATGTGGGAAAAAATAGAGTAACGTAGATTTTCTCTGTGATAGTGCTACTTAAAGCAGAATCTGAGGATAACACTGGCTGAGAACTATCACCCATCAGCAGCGAGATTAGTACTTAACACCTATCAGCAGCGAGATTAGTACTGAAACTGGAAGTGTTAGAAACTTATAGCAGTTCGATGTTGCGGTGCCATCCAAGTGCGTTTTCAGCAGGCTTGTCTTATTGATCAGGGTATAGACCCATCAGGGTGTTATAGAACTCACATACTGAGCTCTTTGTGCTTTGTGCTGTGTCTCAGACATGCTCAGCAGGGCCATATGTCGGTCCACAAGGGATTGAAAATGAAAACAAACTGGTCCTTCACCACTGATAGCTTGAGAAGAGTAGCGCTCTAAGATGTGCTAAGCATATCTGCCCCTTTGTGGGCAAGGTAGCAGAGGAGGGAGATATACGTCTGCCCCTTACAGCAAGGATTCCATAGCCGATGGTGTCTGGATAGAGACTGTGATAATGTTAGCCCCATTTGAAGGGGACGGCCACTGCTCAGCTCCAGCTGCTTGTTGCCATGTGCTGGGATATTTATGTATCCACCTAACCTTTATATAGCTCTTGCAATGTGTCAAACATTGTTCTGAGCACGTCATAAATATTAGCTTGCTTAATTACATTGTCATAACACTGTGAGGGAGGAATATTGTTATGATTCTCATTTCAGAGTTGAAGAAACAGAAATGGAGAGGTTGAGGGACTCACCCAAAGTCACTCAGCTTTTAGAGTGGTAGAGCAGGGATTTGAACCTGTGCATATGATTTCAGAACCTTGCTCTTAATCACACCAGGCTGCCAGTCTAATACAAGCCCCATCCTGTCAGATCTTCCAGTTTTTCCAGAGAAGTTAAAAATGTGGATTTTTAAAAATATGAAATCTATTTCAACACTGCTAGACAAACAAAATGAGGCTCTGAGTTGTAGCTCGTCCATGCAGTGGGTTTTACTTTCTATCCTCCTCAAATACATCCACATCTGTGTTCCCATTTGTCCAAGAACAAAGAGTAGATATCCTCATCCCCATGTTTCAGATGGGAAAAAAAAAAAAAAAAAAATGAGGCCTTGGTGACTAAGCGCCTTGCCTGATGTCTTAGAAGGGAGCAATTAGTGCAGAGTGATGACTGCCTGGCTTCCAGCCCAGGTTATGTTATTCTCGAAAGATTTATGTGCTATAATTATTTAAGAGGACAGCAGATAAATATATACTTCAGCCTCTGAAGAAGAGTTTCTCAAAGCTAGACCACCTGCATTAGAATCATGGGTGTGCTTGATTCAAACATAGGCTCCTGGGCCTCCCCCTAACCCCTTGCATCAGAACTCTACAGAGGTGGGGCCCAGGAATCTGCATGTTAAGCAGATCTCTGCTGAGGCTGATGTGCACCATTGTCTGAGGGGAGATGTGCCTGGGTTTGTCTGCTCTGACTGTATCATCCTCACGTTGTGGCTCATGAGGAAATCAGAAGGGCTAGAAGTTGAGGAATGCTGGAAAGGGCGAGTGAGGAAGACACTCAATTTCCATTCCTAAGGAGGGAGTGGACGCGGTTTCCATTCCTAAAGAAGACATCATGGGAGATTTACTCTCATCATTTTCTAGGATCCTTGGGCAAAGCAACTAATGCCCCTTTGCCTCAGATTTTTGGGAAGCAACCCTGGCCATGCCTGATAAAACTGAGGGAAAAAAACTCCTGAGATCAACACTGTCTAATATGGCAGCCATATGGGGCTGTGGAAATTTAAATGAATTAAAATTAAATGAAATTAAAATTTCAGGCCATTAGTTGCACTAGACACATTTTAAGTACTCAACAGCAATGGCCTGAAGTTTAAATTTTATTTAATTTTAATTCTTTTAAATTTCAATAGCCTCCTGTGGCTAGAGGTGACCCTGCTAGAAGGTGCAGATGACAGAGTGAACTGATAAGATGGGCACGATATTAAGCCATCGTTAGTCTCTGAAGTTCTTACATGAGCCCTAATTTTTTGTCTTTCTAATTAATTAATAGTTAGGATTACTGGTTCTGGAGTCACACTTGCTGGGATGAGATCAAACCTTCATCATTTAGGAGTTGTGTGGCATTGAACAAGTCACTTAAACTCTGCAAAACTCAATTTCCTCATCCATGGAATTTTGTGAACAAATGGATAAAGGCGTTCCTGTAGTACTTCCTTTGTATAGCTTTGGTGAGGGTTAAATGATAAATGTGTTTAAAATCATTAATATAGTCTTTGACACATATGACCTTCTATAATGGTTACCTGCGACTTTTTATTATTATTAATTCTTTCTCCTCCCAAACACACTGATTCAAGTTTTGACCTGTTGTGGCTACTAACTTCTCCCACCATCCACCAGCTGTGCAGGTTTGCGTTTTAGATTTGAAAATACTCCTGCATGGGCCAGGCGTGGTGGCTCACACCTGTAATCTCAACACTTTGGGAGGCCAAGACAGGCGGATCACTTGAGGCCAGAAGTTCAAGACCAGCCTCACCAACATGGCAAAACCCCGTCTCTACTAAAAATACAGAAATTAGCCAGGCATGGTGGTGCATGACTATAGTTCCAGCTTCTTGGGAGGCTGAGGCACAAGAATCACTTGAACCCAGGAGGCGGAGGTTTCAGTGAGCCAGGATCACACCACTGCACCCCAGCCTTTTGACAGAGCAAAACTCTGTCTAAAAAAAAAATAAAAGAAAGAAAGAAAATACTCCTGCAGGCTCCTTTTTTCCTAACCAGCCTGAGAAAACCATGAAAAACAGGGAATTAAAGAAAGTCATTTTGTGTGCATTTCTATGGTTCTGTCAGATATGACACTGTCAGAAGAAAGATGGTGGCTAATATTCTAAGCACAGCTTCATCATTCTTCATTGGAGCAGACCCTAAATAGCCTTTCACATCCTACTCTGCACACCCATACACCGAGGACTAGACTTGGAAAGTTGGTGTTTTTGCTGCTGTCCCTCACTGTTTACATTTGAATTTTGCTAGAAAATTCAGTAGGTTTTTTTTTAATAGCATTCTAAACTATCTGCATATCTTTAAATCCTAGAATCACAGTCTGAATACCAGGTACGTGCCACAAAAGGCTTAGTGAAAGCACCTTGATCCTTCAGATAAAGCTAGATTTCAAGATGATGGATTCTTTTTTCTTCCATGGTCAGTAACTTATGTTATTGAATAAGTCTGTAGTGTTTAATCTGGCATGAAGTGTGATCTTTCTGTGGGCAGCATTTTTCCTCAGAACAGATCTGAAAAAACAGATAGCTGCAGTGGCTTGTCAGCCTCAGATCTGGGCTTTGGCCCCTCCCAATGTGTTTAGAACTGGGAGTGTACAGTCCCTTCTCCTTGGAAAACACAATTCATCCCTTATGCTTACACAGAGTGACTCAGGCTGGCACAGCCACCATTTATACCACCGCAATGCAGAAGTCTTGCAGAAGCGCTTTAACTTTGCCAGTCCCTAAACATGCCTCTAAAGCAGCTTGCAGCCTGCGTAATCATAGCATTAGAAGTAGAAATAATAACAACATCAAGAACAACTGACATTATTGAGTGTTTATATGGACTGGATGTTTTTCTAAGTACTTTCCATAAACTAAACTCACTCAGTCCTCACAACAACCCTATGAGGTAGGCATGGTTGTTATTCCCATTTTACAGATGGTATACATGAGGCACTGAGAGGCTGAATAGCCCAAGGCCACATTGCTTGGAAGTAGAAAAGCAGAATTTAAACTTGGGCACTCTAGCTACAGAGCTTGTGCCCTTAAACACTGTGCTATGGCTGATGTGAATGACCATGGTAAATGTACTGCTGTTTCTGATGTTGATTGTAACCAATGATAATCATAATAGACCACTGGCTATGACCTGACATGCTAATGGCTTCATGTAGAATGCCTCTTTAAATGCTGTGAGATAAATCTGATCATTATACCCATTTTACATATGGGTACACTAAGGTTTATAGAAGTAACCTTTTTGTAGTCGCCACAGATGGCGAGGACTTGATCCCAGGTGTGATCAACTGCAAAGCCATGCACTTAACTGGCCTGATATTCCTCACAAGAAGGGTCGTAATCACAGTCAGAAGATTTGCACAACGGCGTTAGCTGAAGGGATAGGCATTTTCTCTCCTGTGGCAGCTGGTTTATTGATTTGTCTGTTTGCCAATGCTAAAGAGAAGCATGCGAGCACAGCTGTGAATGACAGAAGTCAGAGGTGGCAGTCCAAGATGATGTGCCAAGGTCAGAGGTAGGAAAGACAAGCAGAGATGGTCCAGGGGCTGGTGCCTGGGCAAGAGACACCAAGGGCAGAGTGGGGGACCAAGGCATTAGTTGCAAATTAGAGGTCAGGGCTCAAGTCACACACTGGGACCAGGTATATAGTAGAGCTGGAATTGGAACTGGCTGCCTTAGGCAGAGGCCACACCACAGGACAACTGGAGACTGTGAGCTGGTCCCTGGTGAAGGATGCTGGTGTGGAATGATGAGGCTGGGAACATGACCATTCCTTGAGGATCAGCCACATTCTGTAAGGGGTGGCTGGTCATAGAGAGCTGGGTCCCATAGGAAGGACCTCTAGGTAAGGATGGGAGTGAGGGAAGGGGAAAGAACATTTCTGTTTATTTTTTGATTCACTTAGCAAATATGACATGAGTGCCTACCCTGTGAGTTATAGTAGAATAGTATGAGAGCATGGGCTGTAGACCAGTATGCCAGAGCTGGAAACTGGACTTATAGTTTAATAGCTCTGTGACCTTGGGCAACTGATTTATCTATTCTGCACCTCACTATCCTCATCTTTGAAATGGAATGACCCTACTTTTCAGGGTTGTAATGTGAATTAAATGAGTGAGTTCATAGAAAGAATTTAGAACAGTGTCTAACACCCTCTAAGTGCTCATTGAATTGGTTGGTATTAGTATTTGTAGGTGCCACCTATGCAAGGTGCTGGGAATGCAATGCTGAGCTGAATTGGACATGGGCCTTGCCCTCTTGTACCTCACAGTCTAGTGAAGTTGATAGACAGTAACCATCCAATTGTATGATATAAGTAAGTGTGAGGCTAGGAGGCCTTACAAAGAGGGATGTGGCTGAGTCAAAGGACATCCTGAAAAAGTGATGCTTCAGGGATAAGGGAAGGGTCATTCTAGGCAGCAGGAGCAGCATGTGTAAAGGCCCTGTGGTAGGAATATTTGAAGAGTTGTCAGAAAGTCCTGTGGCTGGGTGAGCACTTAGAGTAATAAGACTTGGAAGGAAAGCAAGGGCCAGATGGTGCAGAGCCATTTAGGGCTATATTAATGGTGTAGGCCTTTCTAATAAGGGCAACGGAAAGCCCTTAAAATGTCAGGCCCTGCAGTGAGGGAGGTGACATGATCCAATCTGCATTTTGAAAAGATGGCTTCAGCTGCTGTGTGGGGAATTGATTGGAAAAGGGCAAGTGCTGATGCAGGGAGTCCTGTTAGGAGGCAATCTGGGGCTTTGTAGCCCAGGCTAGAGGTGAAGGTTAATGGCAAAGTCCAAAATAAGTGGATGGATATGACAGTGACTTAGGAGAGGAAATTGGCAGAGGTTTACAGTGTCCCAAGGGGAGTGGGTCCTGGGAGACAGAGGAAAATAGATATGAAAACATTAGCAATAGTTAAAGGTTGGTCTACTCTGTGTTTTTTTACTCAGGCCAGCATCAAATGCAAGTGCATGTTTTATTGGCCTGAATAAATGGAGACACGGAGCAGGAATCTGAAAGGGCTTCCTACCTTCTTTGATCAGTGTTGCATTGTTGTGTCAAGGCCATGCCTTTTACACACCTCATCTACACACCTTGGCAAGGGAAACTTAGTTGTGCAATGCCAGAAGGTAACAGGGTAATTTTTCAGCGTTGCTGACAAACTGGGAAAGAACCAGAAAACAACAACATGAGGATATAAAGCAACAACTGGAACCACTCACTTTACCAAGAATGTCTGAAATGTTTTTTAATCCTTGCAATGCAAAACATTTCTATATTTAATTTAAGGAAGGGACAGGTCTATTCTTCTGCATAACTTGGATAACCATCCTCTAACCCAATTTCTTTATTTAAATATTGGGTAGAACCTCTTAACCAGCTGGCACCCATTACTTCATTGGCCACACCTCAGATGTGCTTATGTATTGTGTGGCCCAGATCTTTTTGTTCATTCTCGTCACTGGGGAAGATGTGTGGTCCAGTCTGGAATCACAACCTTGAGTCCTATCCATTGACCACAGGGCCCTGGGATATACTTGGGAAATGCATAGAGATTGCCTTTGTTCATTGGTATTGCAGAACTCTTTTGTTTGGAAGTGTCAGAATTCTAACTCCAATGGGTGTAAACAAAATTTTTTTGATCAAGTAACTTCAAACTTCACAGATCTTTAGTTCCAGGGGCCCAAATGATGTCATCAGGACTCGGTTTCTTTCTGTCTCTGAGTTCTTGTTCCCTGTACACTGGCTTCAGTCTCAGGCAGCCTCTTCCCAGGGATAGCCAGGAGGACTGTCAGTCACTGCAGACCAATGTCCGTCAACATCAGGTGAAGGGGAAAAAGAATTGATCTTCCCTATTAGTGTCACCAAAAGTACCAGAATTGAGTCTTCTCATTTGCCTGACTTTGGTCATCCAACAATTCTTAAACTAACCACTGTGGCCAGGAGAATGATAGCTCTGATAGGTCAGACCTGAGTCATGTCCCATCCCAGGAACTAGGCAATGAGGTCAAACCCATCAAAACTTCAGGACTGACAATGGAGAAGGAAGAATGTTCAAAGGGAAATCAAGGTCATGTTTTCAAAGGAAGAGGGATTACGCTGCAAGGAGGTAAAACCACAGGCACCATAGGTATCCCATCCATCCAGGACTGACGTTTTTATCTGATCCCCTCCTCTAAAAGCCCCACCATATTTGAATTTAACATCAAACACCCATTATGTATTTCAACTATGGTTTTCTGGAGACAAAGCTCTGGTCCTTGGGGTGTGGCCTGTGGTGATTTTAACGTAGGGATTTCAGGCTATGAGGAGATATTTTGGAGGGAGAGATTAGATGGAGCCCAGCCTTCTCACTCAATGGTTAGTACATCCTAAGGAGCACCTTCTGACTGGTCCCATATATCCCCAAGGAAGCTGTGCCCTGTTGTTGGCATTTCATGACTCTGAACATCACCCCTAGCTCACAGACCAGGGGCCAGATGAAAACCAGCAGAGTGAAAGTCCCAGGAGAATCTATCCCTCGTTTCTTTTTCTGCTTTGCTTTCCTGGCATGTGGGAAGCCGAGGACAATGTCAGAGCAAGGTGGGACAACAGGGAATCAGTAAACAGTTGGAAGAGAGCTCAGCCCAGAGCAGGCGATATACCCCTGCTACAGTGTTGTGGTCTCACTGACATTTTCTGGGCCCGGATAACCTTTTCCAGTGTCCTGGTTTTTGATAACTGTTCAAAAGTCTTATTTATAACCTCCTTGGGCGTGAGCAGTCATCTATACGCACAGTCAGTAACCATGGCTGCTGACAGGGAGAAAAGATTGCTGATTTTATTCTCTTTGTTACTGAAAAGGCAACACTGGAAAATTCGTCCAGGGTGGAGGCCGGCAGTGGTGGGGTTGGGGCGTGGTGTGTCGTGATGGGTTCCCCAGACTGGTGCAAGATTTTATAGAGTGATTTTTTTTAAGAATGTATGAACATTTCATTTCTCTTGGAACTTTTGAATTTGTTAATCTCACAAAGGGAAATGAGAAAGCTCTTATCCACTTGGAAATGGCTTTAAAACTCAAGCCATTTAGTTTTTAAAATATGGAGAGTAAGGAAAACACAGAAAAGAAAAATTCTGGAAAAAGATAGAAATAGATAAAATATACCCCAAATCTCACCACTTGACCAGTGTTCATATTTTCATGAGTTTTCAAGTTTCTTCCCCACGTATTAGTTCACTATTTTTCTCTAACTTGGTTATAAACATAGTGAATAGTTTGTGGCCTGCATTTCTTCATTTGCATTCTATCTTTAGGTTATCTGTGTGGCATTTGTAACCATCATTTTTAATGACTGCATTAATATTCAATTGAATGGGTGTTACCATACCTCCAGAATTGGACATATAGGCAGTTTTTTTAAATGATCTATATTTAAATCCTGATTTCCTTTGTCTGCCATCAACAAAATATTCTGTTTTGCCTTCCTTTTTTATTGACTTGACCTTGACCTTCCTACCTTGACCTTCCTACCTGGCCACTTGGCAAAACTTCTTTAGCATCTCTCTCCCACGGTGTTCTAGTGGTCATATGAGACTTATGGGTGATTCTGCACCGACCATCACCTTCCTTAACCTCCCCACCTCTGCCTATACGTAAAGTGCCTCCCAGAGCAGTGGAAAACTAACATGACTAAAACCCTACTTCCTAGTACAAGCAGCCTAAGCTAGCTTTGGGGAGTCTATTTCTCCATGTAAACAATAAACTATCCACTCCATCAATTTGAGTATTCCAGGGATCACCTACACTACGTTCATCTAGGATGCTTGTCAATTGTGCAAATTCTTGGGCCACATCCCACACCCACAAACAGAATCTCTCAGGGCTCAGACTCAGCAATCAGCATTTCGAACACACACCCCCAGAGAACTCATAGGTTCACTAAGTTTGAGGACCACTGAGCTAAGGAAACCCAGACTCCTCATCTTATATATGGGTGAGGTACCATACTCATGAGCTCGCCTGTAGTTAGAACTTGCATCTGTCTACACTGCCTCTTCTCTTAGCCCTGAGTCTAGCCTCCTGCTGAGACAAAAGAAAAAGTGGATTATATCTCCTCTCAAAATTTCTGAAGATGTCCTTGACATCAAATCACTCTTGGTGTAGTAAATAGCACCTTAGTGAGTTAAGAGCACATTGTCTGAAGCATGTGGATGATACATATCTTAATTACATAGTATAGATTAAATAGGAAAGAGGGTAATACTTGCCAAGAGCATTTGATGGTTTTGGAATCATCACTGACTGCATCAGAAAAGGTGGACAACAAAACACTCTAATCTTGAAATAGGACGTGTTTCCGCTCTAGAATCAATGTGAAAATCAAAAGATCATGAGCCGAAAGTTGCATAAAAAATTTCAAGGTGGCTTGGTTTGTTGTGTGTTTGATTGTTTAACCTAGAATAGTTTCCACCGATAAGTTTCACTCTCCCCAGTTTTCTACCAGCATTACCTTGAGCACCCAGATAGCTCTGTGTGTGCGCGCGCGCAGGTGTGTGTGCGTGTGTGTGTGTGTGTGATCTGTGATCGTTCCTCGTCCTGTTCTGCCAGGAATCTCCTTCAGCCTGCCCCCCCCAAATCAAAATCAGACCATCACACATCTCTGGGAGGCAGCTATCACAAATCAGGCTGAGCAAACAGGCAGGGCACCATTTAGAAGATAAAGTCTGGGTCTTCCACTTCAAAGTCACTAAGAAAACACGTAGTGTTTTCCTTGGTGCAAAAACTTTTAATGGCTTAAAAATGTCATCCAGAATTCCCCCATCCATTTAGCTAAAGCAGGCGTATTTCTCCCATTCTTTCTCTCCTAGAAAATTGCCCAAGGAGTTAGTGTTCTACTTTGCAGATTATTCAGACCCTGTCTTCTCTTTTCTCTCTTATTTTTCCCATGCACAAGGAATGGAGGAAAATACTCATTCATTTTGCTTCTTACCTAGCAGAGTAGAGACTGTACCTCTGTGCATTTCTGTTATCTGAGTCTTTCCTTGGAATAAATCCTTGACTCTCAGCTGCGCTAAGTCTGAGGGATTCTTGCATATTCTTGCTTCTTCAAGTCATTTATCCAACCCACTCAAATCTGCCCCCACCGAGGGTGTTATCAGTCCAAGAACACCTGCAGGGATTTGTTTCTGATTTTGACATTGTGCTTTTGGTGAGACCATCCCTAGCAGTGACTCTGCTGCCTAGGAGTGAGCAGCTCATACCTTGCTAGGGTTTCTCATCCTGGCAGCAGCAGACTTCCCAGTGGCTGCCTTTGAAATCAAAGGTGCCAATTTTAAAAGGCAGAAAAGTCCAGTTCAGTCTTTACTTTGGGAAGCAGATTGAGCTCATAGCTGGAAATGAGAGAGGAGAGGAAACTGACTAGAATAACTCACGCGTTTTCTTTCTTTATACTCAAATAATGGGTCCTAGGTAAAAAGATGAGGGGGGAAATTCCCTTTGCCTAAGGTACACACTCATACACAAACACTACCCCAGGGGAAACAGAGTGGTCTAGATGAATGATTCTCAACAGAGATGGGTGGGGGTAGTTACTAGGGGTGGTGGTTTTTCCCACCCAGGGAACACTTCGAAGTTTGGAGGCATTTTTGGTTGTAATAACTGGGGCTGCAGGACACTACAGGCTTCTGGTAGGTAGAGATCAGGGGTGCCGCTAAACCTCCTACAGTGCACAAAATGTCATCCCCCTATACCCAGTCAACAAAGAATTATCCAGCTCCATGGGCCAGCAGTGCCAAGACTGAGAAAGCCTGGCCTAGACACAGGGAATTCCATTGGAAATCATTAGTCCCAATCTAAGTCATTCTGAACCACATCTGAGGGGAGTATGATGTCACGGGAAGGGACCTCCTCAGCTGGGTGCTTCGGAAGCCCCGTCTGCAGCTGAGAGAGCTTTTTTTACTTCTTGCTCTGTCCCTAGCTGCAACACACATTCACACTTAGTGTTTAAGGGCCCAGTTGACCTGGTTGAAACCGTACCACCTCTCTAGCTGTGTGACTCAGGCAAGTGGCTTAAATCTCTCAATCCCTCAGCTTCCTGAGTAAATGTAATGTCTGCTGCAGTGGGGCTGCTGGGTGGTGTGGGGTAACATGCGTGGAGCACTTCACCTCCTGCCCAGTACATGGAAAATTCATTATTTGAGAGTAACTATTACTTGTATTATTTGGTACCCTGACCTCCTGTCACCTTCGTCTTAACTCTGTCTCAGCCCATTGCTCACTTAACAGGGAGAGGGAAGATTGACCAGAACTCAGGAATCATTCTAATAGAAAGGGATAGAAGGCAAGAACCAGCATCAATGGATGAGTGTGAGATTTGGCGATTCTGTACATGTCAATGATGCAGACCCATGTTGACCCCCATAACTGGGGAGCACTTTGCTTGCATTTCTAGGAATGCTTGCAGCCAGAAAGATGAGCCTTGTCTCCTTGAATCTGATTTACAACCTTGTCTGAGTCAAAAGAGGCTACCAGAATCTGTGGCCTAATTATGCCCATGTTACCCCTATTAATGCTAATAGAGCCCAGCCTTCACATGTGAGAAAGTAGACTGTCAGTTCACAGAGCTCAGCCTTCCTGCACTGATCCCCCTGGCCCCCCACCCCAGTATCAATTAACTTCACAGAGAATTCCCATTTGCCACAGCTTAGAGGAGTTAATTTGTTCTTTGAGTCTGTGGATGAGAAACAGGCCCAGCTTTGGTCCCTAAGTGAGGAAGACAATGAGGAGAGTACAGTAATGGAAGTTTTCCACTGAGATCATTATCAGCTTCTGAAACAAGCCCAGCCAGGCCCTTGGCTGCAGATCTGTTTCCAGCTCTGGCTCCTCTTCCAGGAGAAAAATTCGAACCTGGCCTGAGCTTCCCATCAAGCTCCCCTTTATACAACCCAAGGCTCAGCATCCCTGAGTGAACCATGAGCCATACATGTCCAGGTCCTCTGTCACCCATTGTGCCTCTCTTTCTATTCAGGAGTTAGGACTACCTAAGAAGCAGGTGGCTTCCTCTGTCACTTTCTGCCTTCTGAAGCGGTTTAATATAGGGGCACGTTAGGGTAGGGGAATCTGGATGACACACCTTTATCTGGCAATACTGGATGAAGCACATCAAATCAGAGGACATCTTTTATTCCAGCTTCCTCTGAGCCCAGGGACTTCTGCAAAAGAAGAATTTTAAATCCTCTTAGTGGGTTCATAAAGCACCATTTCCATTCCCACTCCTACCCCTATTGTCTTCCAGAGATGAACTCAAAGTCTTCCTGGAAACATGGAGTTGTAAATATCATTTAGTCTGAACTCAGCCCCTAATATTGTGTACCTCAATTAAAGAAACTGTGTAAGGTGCCACATCCTCCCACACGGCATCTGCCCAAAATATATCTCTAATGTACTGGGTTTCTAGAGTAGCAATTTAAGAGGGGGCCATGCTGGTGGGCTACCCCATCTACCCTCAACCCCAGCCACACTGTTTTATCTATTCTCTATACCAGAGTTTGATCAAGATCTTTGTGGAAACAAAAAGAATGGGGAAGAGAAAGATGTTTTAAATTTTTGATTCTGAGTTGTTTTATATTCATGTTTTCAACAAATATTTATTGAGTGTCTACCATGTGCCAGGCACTCTGCTAGTTGCCAAGTTACATTGGTGAATAAATCAGACTAGTCCTTCTGTGGGTCAGGCCCCAGCAGGAAGCAGATGGCATATTCAAGGGGTAATTAAAGAAAACCTAATGAAGGAGATAGATAGAAACCGAGGCCTTAGGTAGAATGCTGCAGCCAAGCCGCAGCCTAGCAGGAGGGAGCCAGGACAATAAATACTTTCTACCCTCTGATCTTTTCCCATTGGTCAAACCCAACTAGCAGCCAGAGAGCAAGAGAGCCATTCAGGGCAGAGTAGGGTGGAGAATGGCTTATAATGTAGGAGGGGACATACAAACACACAGAGAAGGACAGATTGTGATAAGTTGCAAAGAAAAAAATGAGCAAAGAAAAGAAGAGCGAATATTGAGGGTTAACTGCATTGAAAGGATGGTCAAGGAAGCTCTCTGAAGTGATGGGTGAGCTAAGACTTGGATGAGAAGGACTTGGCCTTGCAAAGGAAAGAATTGGCAAGGAAGAAGGTTATCTTATATGCAAAGGCCCTGAGGCAAGAGAGAACTTGTCCAGTTCTAGGAGCTTAAAGGAGGCCAGTGTGTTGAGAGTATAGTTGTCAAGAGGAAAGAGCTATATTTGGAGTGGTAAAGCACTCACATTTTATTGCTGGCTCAAATTCCACCTCCTGGTATCCCTCTGAGAACACTGCCCTGGTCCCCTTTTTCAGTGGGATGTCTTAAAGTAGAAAAAGTCAGATGATTTACAGAGGGGATTGAGAAAGCAAATGCAAGACTACAAAGAGGCAGTAGGTCGGGAATATCATGTGCATTGAGAAGTACAGGGTGGAGAACTTTCCATTTATAAGAGAAGAAAAAATATCTGTGAACTCTTTCTACTGTTCTTTCTATTGCTATAGCTTATTTTTCCTTTCAGGGCTGATTTCTCTCTTGGTTATATCCTGGATTTCATATACACAGTACATTTGAATTTTACCCCAGTATCCTGGCTTAGCCAAGTAACTAATATACAAATCTGATTAAAGCACAAAACCTTTCCTTAAGTAAACAGTAAGCCTTGAAAACATATGGCTAAACAGAATTTGATTCACAAATCCCCTTATTTTTCTTCTCTTGCACCAGTTAGCCAGTATTAGCCATGGCAGATTGTTATCAGGGCTTTTTGGATACTTCTGTTGGTCCTTAAGAAGAAAGATTGAGCAGTTGTCATTTTTCCCAGGTGGGTGTTGCCACAGTTACAGAAGGCTTTCTCCTGTCTCTCAAAGATCTGGATCCCTCCATCCTACCTCAAAAATCCCTTTCTAAGGCTGAGGTCCAGGAGTTCAGCAGGAAGAGTTTCCATTATTGGGGGGAAATCATATGGAATATTGTCCTCCTATGGTCTTATCACTTGTGATGAAACAGATGAGACCAAATAGGCTCACAATTTGGGGCAAATTCAGCGACTGGGACCAAGGCTCAGCCTTACAAATCTCAAGAGCTATCTCAGGTTTGAGGCCTTTTACCACACTCAGCTTTGCTCTGGTTAACATGGAAAAGGGAGACAGTATCTCACTGGAACTCCAACCTCAACCTCAACAGGTTTAGAGTGAATACTCCACACTTACTCTAAACAGTCAGCAGGCCTTCTCCATCTCTTGTAAGAGAGAATTAGATTGGGTACCCACTGGAAAGATGTAAGGCAGAGGCTAAAATACCCAGGCACTGGTTGTCAACTTTGGCCACACTTGGAGTCATCTGGGGAGCTTTAAAAAATTCTGATACCTGGACCCCGCCCCCAAGATTCCAATTTAACTGGTCTGGTATTTGGCCTGGGTGGGGGACTGTTTTAAAATTGTCCAATAATTCTACCAGTCAGACAATATTGAGAACCATAGTATTAAGACCAAACTAAATTCTTCATCAGGTGCCTATGTTTCCAGCTTCTGGGATAATTCGTGGGTGGTTCTGCTCCTAGTGCCCTAGTTTGGTTCTGGGTGTACATGTGTGAGACAGAATTAGCACTCATCCTAAGAGATAGAGAGCTCATATATGAGCACACAAAATGCTCTCCTCTAGTAACCTTTGCCCTACCAAAATCTACCCAAAACACCTAGAAATTGCAGAGAGTCTAGCATTACATTGCCTCTCTCAAGAGGATCTTGAGAGTTAGATAGACCACTGTTCACCCTTGGCTCTGTCCATTACTGGCTCTGTGGCCATGGGCAAGTTATCTAAACTCTGAACCTGAATTTCCCCACCTATAAAAACTTTTTCATGGGATTAAATGAGAAAAACTTAATACAACACCTAGATCGCAGTAAACACTCAAAAGCATTTGCCATAATTAGCATCAACAGAGATGTGGAATACTCTCAGGACATCCAGATGTAATGTTGTGATAGCTAAGGGCTGGAGTGGAAAAGTCAAGTGAACTACAGTAAACATCAACCACATTGATAGTGATTATCCCCATCTTGGAGATGAGCGAACAAAGGATCACAGAGTTTAAGGTCACACAGCTAGTGAATGGATGAGTGAGGATTAGAGCAGTTTGCCAGTGTGTAGTTTGAACCACTACTCCACATTTCTGTCCATAAAATAAAAACTCTTGGTGACATCAGCCCTTAATCTTGGCTGATAAAAGGGGCTTGACACAAAGCCCCTTTTATCTTTCTGATGGGAAGTCTTTCTGATGGGAAGGGGTTCCCCAGAAAGGGATCAGCAGATAAAGCCAAAATGAGCTGTGTCCACTGACTGCCACAGACACCTCAAAAATCATCTTCCCTCCCTTTCATTGTTTGTTTCCTTTCCTCACACCTCTCCAGCCCCTGTGGCACCCCCCAGCAGCCAGGACACAGCCCTTGACTAATATGTAAATCTGATTATACATTAAAGCCAAGTCTCAGCCCAAACAACCTCAGTAGCTGCCAGTGTAAGATTAAACTCCTAGGCTCAATGGGTCTCTCTTCTCCTTGTTCCTTCTGTCACTCCAGGTAGAAGCAAGATCCTCTGCAATTCTGCTTTCAACAGCCATGGTTCAGACCGGTGTTTCTCAAGTCTTTTTTTTTTAATGCCCTCTTTTTAACTAAACATGAGACTCCCACCCCCCAGCATTCCCGAATTTTTTATTCTTTGCATTCCCAATCTCTTGTCCAGAGACTGTCCTCTTTTCATCCCCAAGGTGACAAAGATCTGCTGTCATACATAGAGCTAACAGCTATGAAGCCTTCCAAGTGGGACACTGTGTTAACTACTAATATATTGTTATCTTGGTTAATTTTTACATTAATGCTGTGAAGCATATACATGATGTCATCTCCATTTCATAGATAAGAAAACCAAGACTGGGAGAGCATAAGTAACATGTTCAGGATCACAGATTAGCAAGTGGTTAAACCAGGCATCTCAACACTTGAGTCTTGTATTTTTACAACACTTGAGTCTTGTATTTTTAACCATAATCCCATGGTTCTCAACCTGGATGATTTTACGCCCTGATCCCTGCCCCAAGGGACATTTGACAGTATCTGTAGACATTGTTGGTTGTCACAAGAGAGAATTGGATGCTACTGGCTTGTGATCTGGTGGGTAGAGGCCAAGGATGCTGCTAGACATCCCACAATGCACAGGACAGCCTCCACATCAAGGAATTATCCTGCCCCAAATATCAACAGTGTCGAAGTTAAAAAAAAATAAAAAATCCCTGCCATAACCCCAAACTACTAAGGTTTTTGTTTCTTTCTTTCTTTCTTTCTTTGGTGGAGGAGAGAGGGAGGGGATATGTACTGTGAAAATAACACTTTTTTTTCTTTTAAAATGTAATATGGTATCATAACATTGAATATGCCTTTTTTTTTTTTTTTTTTTTTTTTTTTGAGACAGTCTTACACTGTTGCCCAGGCTGGAGTACAATGGTGTGATCTTGGCTCACTACAACCTCTCCCTCCCTGGTTCACATTATTCTCCTGCCTCAGCCTCCTGAGTAGCTGGATTACAGGTGCATACTACCATACCCGGCTAATTTTTTGTATTTTTAGTAGAGATGGGATTTCACTATGTTGGCCAGACTGGTCTCGAACTCCTGACCTTGTGATCCGCCCGCTGTGGGCTTCCAAAGTGTTAGGATTACAGGCGTTGGCCACCGCACCTGGCCAAATACGCTTTTTAAATTGCCCATGCCCCTCCCCTTTCTCTACAGTTCTCTTCTAGGCAGGGAAGCATTAGCCATTCCACTCCCCACTTTGAGAATCCCTGGCTTTGGCTTTGGCAAAATCACTGCATCCTGTTAACAGCTAAAGTTGAATCTGTTTTCAGAAATTTCTTTTTGCTTGCAGAGACATTCAGTTGCTATGCTTTCCCAGTTCCAGTAATTCAGTTTTTCCACGTGTGGAGAAAGCGATGGGTGCCTGTCACCCTCTGAATCTGCTGTGGGCACTCTTAGACCAGGCCAGCCCTTCCTGCCCACACTGTGACTCCTCCTGCCACCTCTAACGCCCGCAACACTGCCTCCTCTCCTTAAGCCTGGGAGCTCCTTCCATGGGAGCAACCCCCAACTGCTGCAAAGGGCAGTGAACAGAAGTGAAACTTTTTTTGATCATATAAAATATGAGGAAATCCTCTGGTTGCTTGACCTCAGCTGTTCAATAAATCTGCCCTGCTCAAGCCCCACTCTCTTTTCAAGGGTTCTGGTTTAATCAGTGCCTGCTGCCCTCTTCCTGTAGGGGAAAACGTTCAAGATAGGCAGCTGAGTCTCTTTGGGAGATCCAAAATCACAAAATGGGACCAAGAGAGAGAAAACAAGTCAGGATTCCACGTTTGCCTTTACAGGTTATCTTGAGCATCGAGGCCTAGCATAGCTCACCAAGCAGGAGATGGCACTGGAGGGCACCGTGGGCTGACGGCTCAGGTCCTCAGGAAGGGCTGAGGATGCCCTGAGATGGACGCCGGGTACAGTCTTGCTTTTGCACCTGGGAGGCAGAAGAGCTCCCCAGCTGAGACCTTAAGCCTTCAGTCAGGCTAATCAGGATTTGAATGTTCCCTGTGTGATCAGGGCAGCCCCAACCTCTTTGAGTCTCAGATTCCTCTTTTGAAAAAATGAGAATAATGATACCTGCTCTTAGGGGGTTCATGAGAGTCAGATGAGGTTGGATATGTAAAATTGCCCAGCACCATGCCTTGCCCATGGAAGATACTCACAATGGTACCTCTCATTAAATACCAAGAGAGGAAAACTTACAGAGGACCAGCGTTGGCTGCAGGAGGGAGAGTGACCGTGGACAAAGGTGGTAGTAATAGTAGTGGTGGTAGTCATGGCATGAGTTATAAAGTGGTGACTACGGGATGGGGGTTCTCCCTAGAGCATTATGTTGCACATTATCTTATTGGGTAAGGCTGAGCTTATATTGCCTGGATGTTGTCCTCCATGAACTGCTCTTCTTATTCCTTTCCTGCCTTATTTTCTCTATAACACTCAGCACCGTTTGACATAGTGTATATTTTACTTATTTGTTCTGTTTATTGCCTGTCTGCCCTACTGGAATGAGTGCTCCTTAAGGGCAGGAACTTTATCTGATTTTATTTTGCTGCTGTTGCCCCAGCAGCTGGAGCACTGCCTGATGCATAGTAAGCATTTGATAAACCTGACAAATGAGTGGGCATTCACGAACTATTTGCGAATGAATGAGCCTCCATTTTACAGAGGACAAAACAGAGGCTTAGTGAGGTTAAGAAACCTGCCCACGAGGCCGGGCACAGTGGCTCACACCTGTAATCTCAGCACTTTGGGAGGCCGAGGTGGGCAGATCACAATGCCAGGAGTTCGAGACCAGTCTGGCCAACGTGGTGAAACCCCGTCTCTACTAAAAATACAAAAATTAGCCAGGTGCAGTGGTGCGCACCTGTAGTCCCAGCTACTCAAGAGGCTGAGGCAGGAGAATAGCTTGTACCTGGGAGGCGGAGGTTGCAGTGAGCTGAGATCATGCAACTGCACTCCAGCCTGGGTAACAGAGCGAGACTCCGTCTAAAAAAAGAAAAATAAAAAGAAACCTGCCCACAGTCACATGGCTAATGAGAGGCAGCCCGACTCCAGAGCCTTTAACCATCATGCAGTGTTGTTTGGTCAGTCTTGATGACAATTTAAAACCAGCTGCAGAGGCAGTGGATCCTTTCTTTGGGTTTTGAGCTTTGAGGTAGAGGTGTGGGTTGAGATGGGATGGTTTAAGATGCCTGCAAGATCTGAAACTACCTGCCATGGTTTCTCATACCTGCCATGACTTCTAGATTTTCTGTTGTAAAACAGCTGTGAATAACTTAGCACAAGATTTGGGGAGGAATTTTTCTTTGCTGCATCTCCTAGTGTTTCAGAAATGATAAATATTGGGCTAAAAGTTCTTGTCCCAGACTGTTTCAGCCCCAGAAAAAGCTTCAGATTCACTTGGGAGATAGGCCAAGATGGTAAAGGGTAGGCCCCCCAAGTTTTTCATGAAATTTTACTGTTTTCTCTAATTACAAGCAAAAATAGCTTTTAAAAAATTACAAACTACAGAAATACATAATGTATAAATTGAAATTGTCCACAATTACTCTCCCCCCATTGACTATTCCTTTGGTATTTGTTGTTAGGCATATGCTGACACGTATATAACTAAAAACAAACAAAAAAAAAGACTCATGATAATGTTTTGTAATTTGTTTTTTCACTTAACGTTATACAGGTTAGGTATCCCTTATCTGAAATGCTAGGGGCCAGAAGTGTTTTGTATTTCAGGTTCTTTGTCAGATTTTGGAATACACACATACCTCAGAGATATTTCATGTTCAGTTCTAAAACACCTCAATAGAGCAGATATCACAATAAAGTGAGTCATGCAAATTTTTTGGTTTCCCAATGCATATAAAAGTTTTGTTTACATTATACTGTAGTCTATTAAGTGTGCGATACTATTCTGTCTAAAAAGTGTACATTAATTTAAAAATACTTTATTACTAGAAAGTGCTGTTGATCCTCTGAGCCTTCAGTGAATAATGTTTTTGCTGGTGGAGAGTGTTGCCTCCATATTGTTGGCTGCTGACTGATCAGAGTAGTGGTTGCTGAAGGTTGGCTTGGCTGTGGCAATTTCCAAAGATAAGACAACAATGAAGTTTGACACATTGATTGACTCTTCCTTTCACAAAAGATTTCTTTGTAGTATGTGATGCTATTTGATAGCATTTTACCCACAGTAGAACTTATTTCAAAATTGGACTCAATCCTCTTCAACCCTGCCACTGCTTTATCCACTAAGTTTATGTAATATTCTACATCTTTTGTTGTCATTTCAACAATGTTCGTAGCATCTTCACCAGGAGTAGAATCTATTTCAAGAAACCACTTTCTTCTCTCATCCATAAAAAGCAACAATTCATCCATTCAAGTTCGATCATGAGATGGCCCCATCTTCAGGCTCCACTCTTAATTCTAGTTTTCTTGCTATTTCCACTATACCTGCAATCTAGAACCCCTCAAAGTTATCCATGAGGGTTAGAATCAACTTTGTCCAAACTCCTATTATTATGTATATTTTAACCTCCTCTCATGAATCACGAATGTTCTTAATGGCATCTAGAATGGTGAATTCTTTCCAGAAGATTTTCAGTTTATTTTGCCCAGATCCATCAGAGGAATCACTATTGATGCAGCCCTGTGAGATTTATTTCTTAATTAATAAGACTTGAAAGCTGAAATCATTCCTTGATCCATAGGCTAAAGAAGGGGTGCTATGTTAGCAGGCATGAAAACAACATTCATATTCTTGTACATCTCCATCATACCTCTTGGGTGACCAAGTGCATTGTCAATAAGTGGTAACATTTTGAAATGAATTTTTTTTTCTGAACAGTAGGTCTCAACAGTGGGCTTATAATATTCAATAAGCCATGCTATAAGCTTATTTGCTGTCATCCAGGCTTGTTGTTTCATATATATAGCACAATCAGAGTGGACTTAGCATTATTATTAAGGGCCCTAAGATTTTTGAACTGGTCAGTGAGCATTAGCTTCAACTTAAAGTCACCAGCTGCATTAGCCCCTAACTGAAGAGTCAGCCTGTCCTTTGAAGTTTTGAAGTCAGGCATTGAGTTCTCCTCTTTAGCTAGTAAGGTACTAGATGGTATCTTCTCCGTTGAAGACTGTTTCTTCTACATTGAAAATCTGTTTAGTGTAGCTATCGTCATCAGTGATCTTATGTAGACCTTCTGGATAACTTGTTGCAGCTTTTCCATTAGCATTTGCTGCTTCACCTTGCACTTTTATGTTATAGCGATGGCTTCTTTCCTTAAACCTCATGAACCAACCTCTGTTAGTTTCTAACTTTTCTTCCGCAATTTCCTCACCTCACTCAGCCTTCATAGACCTGCAGAGTTAGGGTCTTGCTCTGGATTAGGCTTTGACTTAAAGGAATGTTGTGGGCTGGTTTGTTTTCTGTCCAGCCCACTTAAACTTTCCCTGTGTCAGCAATAAGGCTAGGTCACTTTATTTTCATGCATGTGTTGGAGTATCCCTTTAAATTCCTTCAAGAACTTTTTATTTGCATTCACAATTTGGCTAACTGGTGCAAGAGGCCTAGCTTTTGGCCTGTCTTGACTTTCAACATGTCTTCCTCACTAAGCTTAGTCATCTCCAGCTTTTGATCTAAAGTGAGAGGTGCACGACTCTTCCTTTCACTTGAACACCTAGAAGACATTATACGGTTATTAATTGGCCTAATTTCAATATTGTTTGGTCTCAGGAAATAGACCTGAGAACAGGGAAAAAGACGGGGGAATGGTGGGTCAGTGGAGCAGTTAGAACACACACACATACAACATTTAATGATATTATTTACCATCTTATATGGGTGCAATTCATGATATCCCAAAACAATTACAATAGTAATATCAAAGATTACTGACCATAGATGACCATAATAGATATAATAATAATGAGAAAGTTTGAAATATTGTGAGAATTACCACAATGTGACAGAGACACAAAGTGAGCACAGGCTGTTGGAAAAATGGTGCTGATAGTCTTGCCTAATGAAGGATTGCTATGAACCTTCAATTCGTAAGCATCACAGTATCTGCAAGATGCAATAAAGTGATGCTCAATAAAACATGGTGTCTATATTTGCATATGACTTACCAATTGAGCATCACTAATCTAAAAATCCAAAACTCAAAATGCTCCATTGAGCATTTGAGTATCATATTGTCACCCAAAAGTTTTCAGATTTTAGAACATTTTGCATTTTCAGATTGGAGATACTCAACTTGTACCTTGTTCATCCTTCACTGTTGGTCCATATAGCTCAAAGTCATCTGAAGTTGTGCTTTATTCCATTGTGTCCTAATTATTTTAACCCACCTCTTCTTGTTGGATACTTTGATTTTTCCATAGCATAAATTCCTAGAAATAAGACTGTTGGATCAAGGAGTGTGCACATTATAAATTTGTACAGTTGATAGCAAATGGTCCTTCTAATGGCTGGATCAGTTGCACTTCCATCAAAAGGGTAGGAGCTCTGAGCTGGGTGCTTGACAGAACCACAAATCCTGCTGAGAACAGGAGCCACATAGCATTCCCAGAGTGTTCACACACCTGCTCTGATATTTTGGGGTTGTAAGCGCTCACAGAGCAGAGAACAGCTCTGATGGCCAAGAGTTGGAGGCAAACCAAGCAAAGTTCCTCCCTCTCTTCCAGGTCTCTAGCATCCTGTTGGGTTTCTCAGGTGCCGACCCTCTGAAGAGTTTCCAGGGGAGCTGGGTCACCATCTACCCTGGCTGGGTTGGCACAGGGACCACATTTAGTGACAGGAGCAGGGAATTAAGTCATCAGTCTTCACCAGCCAGAATTTGGCGGGAGGAGTAACACAAATTGTCCTGGAAAGCCTGCGTCTGACAGTGGCCCGGGGCTTTGGCAGGTCACAGAATCCTCACACCTTGCTTGGCACTGACAAGGCAGAGTTACCTAACAGGCAGTTTTTCAGAGTCTGAATTCTAAGGTCACCCACAAGTGAGGGCAGCCAGTGCTGGGAAACCTGATCATTTGTTCACACCCACATGACTTCAAAGCAGTCATTTTTTGGATCTTTAAAGGCATCAAAATCAACTGAAGAACTGGCTGAAAATGCAGATTCTTGGGCCTCCCAGAAGTTCTGGTTCACTAGGTCTGGGACAGGACTGGGGAACTTGCAGGTGATTCTGTGATTCTAACACAGCAGTGGTTCCCAGACGACACCCTGAAGTGAGCCTTGGCTGTTGGGTTATGAATTTTTGGGGGCAAAGGGTGGGCTAGCGGGGACATCTACTTGAGACCTAGTGGCAGGTTTTGACTAATGACAGATGATGAGGTAGACAAATCTTGGGTTTAGGTTTCTCTTTCTCTCATTTATGTTCCTTTCTGTCAACAAACTACCCCTTGGTTATCTAGGAACCTCTTAAGTGTTTTCCATTCTGACCTCTCTGGCAGCATTCCATAACTCTTCTTTCCCTCCCTTTTACCCCCTTTATGAAAACTTACTTTGCTAGATAACATTCCCTTTGCAAAGATACTCTGCAGATATTCCTCAACCATAATCCACACTGATCTGATAATGGGTGGTATCTGGAATCAAAATCACAGACTCAGCTGGGAGGAGCTTGGAGCGTCTCTGCTAGAGGTTCAGAAGAAAGCCAAGGTTCAGAGGAGAGAAGTGATTTATTCAGGATCTCACTGGTATTTATGGCAGTGTGCTCTACTTTCCGAGCCAGTCATTTTTTTCTGCTACCCTGGAAAGCACCGTTTATAGCAAATATACAATACATGGAACTTCACAAATGAAAATCAAAGATTTGACTAAGGTATAAGGTGAGTGGCCTGTCTGCCCAGCATGGAACTAGGGGGCGGCAAGAAACACCCTCCCCCATGGCTACATAATTTAAAGGGGTGCCAGAAAACTTAGCCATCAAGATAAGGAATATTTTAAGCATTAAAATTCATACAAAAAAATTGTGACTAACAAAAGAATACTATTTGTAAATAAAGACAGGATCTGTTTCACTGATTTTTTTTTTTCTTTTGCCTTAGGCTCCAGTTTGGCTGAACACAGCCGAGTTACAATAACTGAGACAGAAATTATAAGCAGATATGTTTGGATTTTAACAGGAATCAATGTTGGTAAACCACTATTTCTCAAAACATGTTTATGAGTCAGGGTGGGGCTGGGTAGAGAAGGGGTTCTGTTTCCAAAGTATGGAAAACAATGCATTTTCTATCTTCTTTCTGAAAATTCCTACTGCACTGAAGCCTGTTTTTGAGAAGTGCCGTAGAAATTCCCAAACCTAATTTCCCACCCAATTGTTTTTTGCATAATCCAGAGAGGATAGTTTGGAAAGGCTTCCTTTAGCTCACGAGCTGGATTGATATAAAGATTTGCAAGGTGGGAGGAAAGAGATTTGAGGGCCCTGGAGGACTCTCCAGGTACTCAGCTCCTACCAGGTAAGCAGCTGCTTATTCCATCTGTGCAGAGGGGGAGCCCAGCCAAACCCACGTTGCCTCAGGAAGCCAGACGAAGGGCACAGGCTGGCTGAGACAGAGATTGGAGACCAAGAGCAGGAAAAGAAGTTTTCATGGCCCTGTTCAAGGTCTTTATGCTTTCCAAGAATCCAGTCCTGGCTTTGTTGTTTGTTGGCAGAGACAGGATAATGGGTTCGTGGCAGCTTCACTTTTGCTGAAGGGAGTAGGACAGGGCATAGTGCAAAGCCGTGCTTTCTCTCCCTATTCCTGAGGTTCCCTAGCTGCCTGGCCAGAAGCCTGGGAGTGTGGCATGCTCAGGTACAGCCCCTGGTTGGTCTCTATGATGTATGCCTTCCTGGATATGTTATGAGAAACAAGGGGAGCTAGGCTTTCTTTCCACACTCATGAGATAAAGGAAAGCACCCCAGACCCTTTGCTGTTCCAAATGTGGTCTGTGGACCAGTATCTTCTAGAAGCTTGTCAGAGATTCAGAATCTCAGACTTAGTGGATTCAGATTTTCATTTTAAGAAGATCCCTGGGTGACTTGCATGCTTCTGAAGCTTGAGAAGAGGTTGCCTTAGAGTCTGGAGACCTGCTTTGATTCTTGCCTCCATCACTGACTCCTACCCTCACCCATGACCTTGGGCAAGGTGCTCATCTTTTTTCTGTTTTCAGTTCCTTGTCTGCCAAACGAAGGTCCATCTGCTGTCTTTCCAGATTTCCGGAAGCACCAGTGCATTTTATGCTCTTAAAAAGTATAAAGAGCTCTATAAATGCAAGTTAATAATACAAGCAGTAATGATTATCTGAAAACTTAATTCTTACCTAAGACCTTTATTCCATAGCTTCTATTTTATTAGAAGTTGACTTTTTCTTATAATTTCAACTTTTGTTTTAGATTCAGGGGGTACATGTGCAGGTTACCTGGGTGTAGTACGTGATGCTGAGGTTTGGGGTATGATTCCTCCTGTCACCCAGGTACTGAGCATAGTACCCAATAGTTAGATTTTCAAACCTTGCTTGCTTCCCTTCTTCCCCTCTAGTAGCCCCCATGTCTCTTGTTGCCATCTTTACATCCGTGAGTACCTAATGTTTACCTCCCACTTACAAGTGAGAACATGTGGTAATTCGTTTTTTGTTCCCACCTTAATTCACTTGGGAAAATGGCCTCCAGCTGTATCGATGCTGCCACAAAGGACATGATCTCATACTTTTTTATGGCTGCATCATATTCCATGGTGTACACGCCCCACATTTTCTTTATCCAGTCCACCATTGATGAGCATCTAGGTTGATACCATGTCTTTGCTATTGTGAACAGTGCTGTGATGAACATATGAGTGCATGTGTCTTTTTGGCAGAATGTTTTATTTTATTTTGGATATATACCCAGTAATGGGATTGCTGGGTTGAATGGTAGTTTGGTTTAAATTCTTTGAGAAATCTCCAAGCTGCTTTTCACAGTGGCTGAACTCACTTACATTTGCACCAATCGTACATAAGTGTTCTCTTTTCTCCACAGCCTCACCAGCATCTGTTGTTTTTTGACTTTTTAATAGTAGCGATTCTGACTGGTATGGGATAGTATCTCATTGTGCTTTTGACTTGCATTTCTGTGATGATTAGTGACATTGAGAATTTTTTCCTATGTGTGTTGGTAGCTCGTATGTGTTCTTTTGAGAAGTGTCTTTTCATGTTTTTTGCCCATTTCTTTCAACTTTTATTTTAAGTTCACAAAGTTACATGCAAACATTTGTTATGTAGGTAAACTTGTGTTATGGGGGTTTGTTGTACAGATTATTTCATCACCCAGCTATTAAGCCTAGTACCCATTAGTTATTTTTCATGATCTTCCTCCTTCTACCCTCCACCCTCCAATAGATCCCAGTGTGTGTTGTTCCCCTCCATGTGTCCATGTGTTCTCATCATGTAGCTCCCACTTATAAGTAAGAACATGTAGTATTTGATTTCCTGTTTCTGTCTTAGTTTGCTAAGAATAATGGCCTCCAGCTCCATCCATGTCTCTGTAAGGGATGTGATCTCATTCTTTTTTATGGCTGCATAGTATTCTATGGTGTATATGTACCACATTTTCTTTATCCAGTCTATCATTGATGGTTATGCAGATTGATTCCATGTCTTCGCTAGTGTGAATAGTGCTCAATAGACATAAACACCTGCATCTTTCTTTATAATAGAACAATTTATATTTATTTGGATATATACCCAGTAATGGGGTTGCTGGGTTGAATGGTATTTCTGTTATTAGGTCTCTGAGGAATTGCCACACTGTCTTCCACAATGGTTGAACTAATTTACACCCTCACCAAGAGTGTACAAGCATTCTTTTCCTCTGCAACCATAATCCATATTTTTTTTGCCTTTTTAATAATAGCCAGCTTCAGTAATTTTTTGCCTTTTTAGTAATAGTCATTCTGATGGGTATGAGATAGTTATCTCATCATGGTTTTGATTTGCATTTCTCTAATTATCAGTGATGTTGAGTTTTTTGCATGATTACTGGCCACATATATGTCTTCTTTTGAAAAGTATGTGTTCATGTTCTTTGCCCACTTTTTAATGGGGTGGTTTGGTTTTTTTCTTGCAAATTTGTTTAAGTTCCTTATAGATGTTGGATATTAGACCTTTGTGAGATGCTTAGTTTGCAGAAATGTTCTCCTTTTCTGTAGGTTGTCTGTTTACTCCATTGATAGTTTCTTTTTGCTGTGCAGAAGCTCTTTAGTTTAATTAGATCCCATTTGTCAATTTTTGCTTTTGTCGCAATTGCTTTTGGTGTCTTCATCATGAAATCTTTGCCCGTGCCCATGTCCTGAATGATATTGCCTAGGTTCTCTTCAAGGTTTTTATAGTTTGGGTTTTTACATTTAAGTCTTTAATCCATCTTGAGTTAATTTTTGTGTAAGGAAGGAGTCCAGTTTCAATTTTCAGCATATGGCTACCCAGTTATCCCAGCACCATTTATTTAGCAGGCAATCCTTTCCCCATTACTTGTTTTTGTCAGGTTTGTCTAAGATCAGATAGTTATAGGTGTGTGGCCTTACTTCTATGTTTCCTATTCTGTTCCATTGGTCTATGTGTCTGTTTTTCTACCAGTACCATCCTGCCTTGTTTACTGTAGCCCTGTAATATAGTTTGAAGTTGGGAAATGTGATGCCTTCAGCTTTGTTCTTTTTTGCTTAGGATTGTCTTGGCTATTTGGGCTCTTTTTTGTTTCCATATGAATTTTCAAGTAGTATTTTCTAGTTCTGTGAAGAATCTCAGTGGTAGTTTAATAGAAATAGCATTGAGTCTATAAATTACTTTGGGCAGTATGGCCATTTTCATGATGTTGATTCTTCCTGTCAATGAGCATGGAATGTGTTTTCACTTGTTTGTGTCATCTCTAATTTATTTGAACAGTGGTTTGAAGTTCTCCTTGTAGAGATCTTTCACCTCCCTAGTCAGCTGTATTCCTAGGTAATGTATTCTTTTTGTGGCAGTTGTGAATGGGAGTTCATTTCCGATTTGGCTTTTGGCTTGACTATTGTTGGTATATAGGAATGCTAGTGATTTTTCCACATTGATTTTTGATCCTGAGACTTTGCTGAAGTTGTTTATCAATTTAAGAAGCTTGTGGGCTGGGACTGTGGGATGTTTTAGATATAGGATCATGTCATCTGCAAACAGGGATGATTTGACTTCCCCTCTTCCTATTTGGAGTGCCTTTTATTTCTTTCTCTTGCCTGATTGCCCTGGCCAGGACTCCTAATACTATGTTGAATAGGACTGGTGAGAGAGGGCATCCTTGTCTTATGCTGGTTTTCAAGGGAATGCTTCCAGCTTTTGCCCATTCAGTATGGTGGTGGCTATGGGTTTGTCATGGATGGCTCTTATTATTTTGAGGTATGTTCATTAAGTACCTAGTTTATTGAAAGTTTTTTACATGAAAAGATGTTGAATTTTATCAAAATCCTTTTCCACATCTATTGTGATAATCATATGGTTTTCGTCTTTAGTTCTGTTTATGTGAGGCATCACATTTATTGATTTACATATGATGAATCAAACTTGTTCCCAAGGATAAATAAAGTCTACTTGATTGTGGTGGATAAGCTTTTTGATGTGCTGCTGGATTCGGGTTGCCAGTAATTTTTTAAGAATTTTTGCATCAATGTTCATCAAGGATATTGGCCTGACTTTTTTTTGTTGTTGTTGTATCTCTACCAGGTTTTGGTATCAGGATGATGCTGGCCTCATAGAATAAGTTAGGGAGGAGTCACTCCTCCTCAGTGTTTTGGAATAGTTTCAGTAGGAATGATACCAGCTCTTCTTTGGACACCTGATAGAATTCAGCTGTGAATCCATCTGATCCTGGGCTTTTTTTGTTGGTAGGCTATTTATTACTGCCTCAATTTCAGAGCTCATTATTGGTCTGTTCAGGGATTCAATTTCTTCCTGGTTCATTCTTGGAAGGGTGTATGTGTCCAGGCATTTATCCATTTCTCCTAGATTTTCTAGTTTATGTACATAGAGGTGTTCATAATATTCTCTGATGGTTGTTTATATTTCTGTAGGGTAAGTGATAATATCCTTCTTGTCATTTCTGATTGTGTTTATTTTAATCTTCTCTCTTTTCTTATTAGTAAAGCTAGTGGTCTATCTATTTTATTAATTTTTTCAAGAAAACCAGCTCCTGGATTCATTGATCTTTTGAATGGCTTTTTTGTGTCTCAGTCTCCTTCAGTTCAGCCCTAATTTTGATTATTTTGTGTCTTCTGCTAGTTTTGGGATTTCTTTGCACTTGATTCTCTAGTTCTTTTAGTTTTTATATTAAGTTGTTAACTTGAGATCTTTCTAACTTTTTGATGTGAACATTTCAGTGCTATAAGTTTCCTGCTTAACACTGCCTTAGCTGCATCCCAAATATTCTGATATGTTGTATCTTTGTTGTCATTACTTTCTAAGTACTTCTTCATTTCTGCCTTAATTTCATTATTTACCCAAAAGTCATTCAGCAGCAGGTTATCCAATTTCCATGTAATTGTATGGTTTTGAGTGAATTTCTTAGTCTTGATTTCTAATTTGATTGTGCTGTGGTCTGAGAGATTGTTTGTTATGATTTCAGTTATTTTGCATTTGATGAGGAGAATTTTACTTCTGATTGTGTGATCTATTTTAGAATATATGCCATGTGGTGATGAGAAGAATGTGTATTCTGTTTTTTTGGGTGGAGAGTTCTATAGATATCTATCAGGTCTGCTTGATCCGGAGCTGAGTTCAGGTCCTGAATATCTTTGTTAATTTTTTCTTGATGATCTGTCTAATATTGTCAGTGGGGCTGTAAATCCTGCCACTATTATTGTGTGGGAGTCTAAATCTCTTTGAAGGTCTCTAAGAACTTGCTTTTTGAATCTGGGTGCTCCTGTGTTGGGAACATATATATTTAGGATAGTGAGATTTTCTTGCTGAATTCCACCCTTTACCATTACATAATGCCCTTCTTTGTCTTTTTTGATCTTTGTTGGCTTAAACTCTGTTTTGTCAGAAACTAGGATTGCAACTCCTGCTTTTTTCTGTTTTCCATTTGCTTGGTAGGTTTTTCTCTATCTCTTTATTTTGAGCCTGTGTGTGTCTGCGTGTGAGATGGGTCTCTTGAAGACAGCATAATAATGGGTCTTGGTTCTTCATCCAGCTTGCCACACTGTGTCTTTTAATTGGGTCGTTCAGCCCATTTACATTTAAGGTTAGTACTGATATGTGTAGATTTAATCCTGTCATCATTATGTTAGCTGGTTATTTTGCAAACTTGTTTATGTAGTTTCTTTACAGTGACACTGGTCTGGGTACTTCAGTGTGTTTTTACAGAGGCTGGTAATGGTCTTTCCTTTGCAAATTAAGTACTTCCTTCAGGAGCTCTTGTAAGGCAGGTCTAGTGGGAACAAATTCCCTCAGCATTTGCTTGTCTGAAAAGGATCTTATTTCTCCTTTGCTTATGAATCTTAGTTTGGCCGGATATGAAATTCTGCGTTGGAATTTCTTTTCTTTAAGAATATTGAATATTGGCCCCCATTCTTTTCTGGCTTACAGGGTTTCAGCTGAGAAGTCTGCTGTCAGTCTGATGGGCTTCCTTTTGTAGATGACCTGATCTTTCCCTCTAGCTGCCTTTAACATTTTTTTCTTTTATTTTGACCTCAGAAAATCTTATGATTATGTGTATTGGGGATAATCTTCTTTTGAAGTATCTTAAGAATGTTGGCCTCTCTAGCTAGGTTGGGGAAGTTCTCATGAATGATATCTTGAAGTATGTTTACTAAGTTGGTTCCATTCTCCCCATCTCTTTCAAGGACACCAATCAGTCATAGATTTGGTCCCTTTACATAATCTCATATTTCTCAAAGGTTTTGTCTATTCCTTTTCATTCTTTTTTTTTCTATTCTTGTCTGCCTGTCTTATTTCAAAAAGCCAGTCTTCAAGCTCTGAGATTCTTTTCTCCAGTTACTCTATTCTATTAATACTTGTGATTGTGTTGTGAAATTCTTGTAATGGGTTTTTTTAGCTCTATAAGGTCAGTTATGTTTTTCTCGATATTGGCTATTTTGTCTGTCAGCTCCTGCATTGTTTTATCATCATTTTTAGCTTCCTTGCATTGGGTTTCAGTGTACTGAGCTCAATGATCTTCATTCCTATCCATATTCTGAATTTCATTTCTGTTATTTTAGCTATCTTAGCCTCAGCCCAGTTATGATTCCTTGCTGGAAAGGTGATGCGGTTGTTTGGAGGAAAGAAGGCACTCTGGCTTTTCGTATTTTCAGCATTCTTGCCCTGATTCTTTCTCAAATTTGTGGGCTTATCTACCTTCAATCTTTGAGTTTGCTGACCTTTGCATGGTTTTTTTTGTTTTTCTTAATCCTATTTGATGACTTTGAGGGTTTGATTTTGGTATGAGATGGATTCAGCTGACTGGCTTCATTTTGGGGAGATTTTAGGGGGCCAACACTCAGCTCCCAACTCCTAGACTGCTCTTACTCTGGGGGACTTGTATTGGGCCCCAGCTTTGTTATCTGGCTCTGCGACATTTGGAGTCCACTGCACTGGAGGTGCCAAGGTGTGGCAGCTGTAACAGTGCTAGCAGATGCAGGGGTGCCTACCTCCTTGTGGGTGTTCACCACAATGACAGAGGCAGCATAGCTGGGTGGAGTGGGGGGCCCCTGCTGGAGATTATGTGTGTGGTTGTACTGGATATGGTATTGGCTTGGGGCAGGGTGCTGGCTGGGGCAGGTTTGGGTGCCTTCTCTGTGCCCTGCAAGCAGGAGTGATCCCTGAGGGTGTGGGGGTGTCTGCTGTTCTCTGTGCAGTATTAGTATAAGGGCAGGGTGCTGGCAGGGGCAGGGCTTGCTGGCTTTATGCCCACCAAAGCTCCATCTGCAGTGGTGGCTGGGGGCTAGGTGGGTGCAGACTACACTCCAGTGTGCTGGCAGGGCAAGGAAAGCAAAACCTATCTGTGCAGACATGTGCCAGCAAAGTGATGTAGGACATTGCCATGGGCCCTGGGGAAGCTGCAGTATGGGGAGGGAGCATGTGCATGGCTGTATAGGCCACACCTCACTGGACTTCTCCACCAGTCAGGCAAGGTTCACTGGCACAGAAGCTATGCTGTGGGCCCCCAAGGTACCCAAGACTGCCCTCTAAGCAGGTGTGGCCAGGCTGGGGCCCCAGAAGAGGCCAACAGACTAAGGGGTGCACAGGTCAGACCAGCCCCATCTGATGTGCAAGACCACCCTTCAGCGATCAGGTCCAACAGTTCTTCTAGGGCTAAAGTCTCTTATGGGAGCAAGTTGAGTCTAGGGGAATGGCCACCCCTGCCCGTGCTGCACTGCAGACACCCCCACAGCAAACCCTCTGGGCTACACATCAGCTGGCTTGTTGCCCCAACACTTCCCTAAGCAGCCCTCCCTGCCACCTCAAGTGTCCATGGTGGTCAAGGGGTCCCCCTCCTTCTAGGGTTCCCAAGGCCTGTGACAAGAGCAGGTTGCTCCTTGCCAGTTCAACTCACCCATTCCCCCTGAGCTGTTGTTGTTCAAAAGTGAGTCCTGCTGCAGGGTAGCCCATGCAGGGTTCCCAGATTTCTATGTCTTGCCTCCATCCATTCTCAGTGCCCTCCTTCTGAAGATCTGTTAAAAGCATGCCAGTCATCTCAGTCCCTCCTTGGGAGCTGTTCCACTTGTCTCCGTCTATTCAGCCATCTTGCCTTCTCCCCCCTTGCTCATTTTTTAATGGAGCTGTTTTTTGCTTATTCAGTTAAGTTCTTTATAGATTCTGTATATTAGGCCTTGTCTGATGCATAGTTTGAAAATATTTCCTCCCGTTCTGTGGGTTGTCTGTTTACTCTGTTGGTAGTTTATTTTGCTGTGCAGAAGCTCTTTAGTTTAATTAGGTCCCACTTGGAGATTAACTTTTTTTGAGAGCCCAAAACTTTGTCTGTCCTGTAACTAAATCACATTTGCACCCATTCATTGATTAATTCAGTTATCCTTCCATTTATTTATCCCCACCCTTTATTATCCTTCATACCATACACCCATCCATTTAAAAATTATTCCATCTGCTTGTCCATTGTACCCATTTATCCATCTGTCAGCCAATCTAGTAATTGGTTCTGTTGTACATGAGGTCATGAACTGCTGTCCCACAAATGGCACTTTATCAACCCCCACCTGTAGAGAAGGGAGATCTTGAGAAGCAAAGATCCCAAGCCTAAAGGAGTACATTGTATTTTGCCTCTTAAATCCATAAACCACTTTTATCCAAACATCTAACCCACCTCATCAAGTTGGCTGACACCAGTGGGAAATGCATATGTCTAATGGGGAAAGGAGGGGTGTGGACAGGCAGGTATAATAAATGTGTAAATTTGGCCAAGGGTAAGAGCATAGGTGATAAAGGTCCTGGTGTATCCCAACTTAAAAAGGCAAAAGGAAATTTAACCCTTGAGATTAAATAAAGCTTAGTGTGTTGGCCACCAGGTGGAACCATGTGTGCCAGCCATACAAGTCTAGTGTATGAGACATGCCGTTGAGGAAGTGTGTGTGTGTTGGGATAGGGGATTGTGAGTTCTGCATGTTTACCTTTTACATTGTCATGAGTGCATTCTTGCCTCTCAGTTATAATTTCTCATAAACATTATATAGCTGTATAACAAATAGAAATATGCAAAAATCACAAGTGACACCTCAGTGAATTATTACACTGATGGTACCATCTCCCAAGTCAAGCAATAGGCAGTGCCAGTACCCTAGAAGCTCCCTCATGCCCCCTCCCAGCCACTGCTCTTCCTTCCTCTCCAAAGTAAGCACTCTTCTGACATCTAACAGCATAGATGATTTGGGGTGGATTTTAACTGTCTATAAATGGGATATACTGTACATGTTATTTTATATCTGGTATCTTTTACTTTATGAGATTCATCCATGTTGTTGCATGTAATTCATATTTATACAATAGAAAACTATACATTAATAAAAAGGATTTTTTTCATTGCAGCTGCTGGTTAGAAGCTGGGGAGTGTCACTGGATCTGTACTTCTCTCTGCCTCCTGCCCCCTCAAATCTCTGACTGCTAGCACTCTGGCCACATTCCTCTTACTTTTTGTATTCACACTAATAAAAGGCAGGGGGTGGGAGAAGAGTTCTCAAGTAGCTTCTGTATGACCTTGGGCAAATCATCCGAACTCCCTTTTCCCACTTAGAAAGATTGTATAACAATGCCCAGCAATTTCATATATGACAACATGCATAAAAATGCTTTAAAAGTGACAGATAAATATGGAGTAAAGGACAGTAAGAAGATTGAACATTTCACTGGTGTCCCCGCACCAGCACTGTTCTAAGTACTTTGCGTTTTAACCGATTTAATACCTTCTCCCTTAGGTTGTATGATTATTCCCATTTCACAGATGAGGGAACTGAGCACAAAACAGTCCAGGCCTGCCTGAGAAGGCACAGCTTCAAGGGACAGAACTGGAAGGTGAACTCCAAAGCCAATGCTTTCACCAGTCCCCTGTGCTGCCTCTCAGTTACTTTTTTTAATTTTGCCAGCAGCACATGAAAGACACTTTTTTTTTTTTTTTTTTTTTTGAGATGGAGTCTCTCTGTCTCCCAGGCTGGAGTGCAGTGGCACGATCTCGGCTCACTGCAAGCTCCGCCTCCTGGATTCACGCCATTCTCCTGCCTCAGCCTCCCGACACTTTTAAAACCCAGAGTGGCCTAGGAAGAACCTCCGTGTGGCTCCTTTTCACCTTCTGAGCCTCATTCCTGCTGCTGTCCGCCTTGCTCACAATGTTCCAGTGTCATTGCCCTTCTGCTACATCTTAGAGCACGTGGCACCTTCTCTAGTACAAAATATTCTTGCTCCCTCTGCCTGGAACACTTTTCCCTGCCCTTGGCTGGGTGGGCTCCTTCTCATCCTTTAGGTCTCCCCATAGTCATCACCAACACAGAGTTCTTTTCCAGCACTCAAAGTAGGTCCAGTCTTTATTCTCTGCCATAGCATCCCCTTTATTTCCTTCCTAGTGATTATTATCTGTAATGGTCACCTTGCTATGCTGACTTGGTTATCTGTTCTCCCTGCACTAGGTCATATCCTTCTACGTTGTCCTCTTAAAGGGCCTTGTTCACAGTTGTGCTCCCAGTGCCTGGCAATAGCAGGGCTTTGTCAAAGATCTTTGAAGCAACTCAGTGGGTCCCCAGGTTCTTGGCTGCCCACTCTCTACCACTTGGGAGCCATTTAGCTTTTGTCCTCCTGTAGTCAAGTGTTTCCCAAGTAAATACAGCATGGTCTGCTTGTTGACCCAGACTAATGGGTTCTAGAAAGCAGCATGGGGTCAGTGTAAACCCAGAGCAAACTCTGGCAAAAAAGTCTTCAACTGGTCTGAATTTGTTGTGTATCCTTTCAATTAGCAATATGCTTTGTGGCAATACAACCAGAATCCCCCATGGAGCTGAGTGGTACTAGTTAAAACTGACTCCACATGATTCTGGAAGATGTCCCTTCCTGGTTTCCTCCTTCACTTTTACAAGTGGTATTAGTTAAAATTGACTCCATCTTTATTGGGGTCACTGATTTATCAGGAAGTTAATAGGATGAGCAAGGAAAGGGATAGAAGGTAAGAAACCTCCAATCCACACTCAAGTTTTTATCTGACTTGTCCTTGTAACTGTACTGGGTCTGTCAGAGAAGTGCTTCTAGTCCCATTATAATGCTTGTCACTCCCCAACCTCCAGTTCAAAGGCAAATCCCTAGAATGAATGCTGCTAAAAAACAAAGCCACTATTGTTGGGAAAACCAAGATCAGTCCATGACCCTCTTTGGAAGCAGCTGGTTGTAAAGAGGCTGTTATTTAGTTTGGGCCTAAACAGCCCATGCCTGAGAGGGAAGGCAGGCCAAGCCTGGGGGGTGGGAGTGTGAAGTAAGAAGTTATGCACACTCCCCTCCTCCCCCACCCCTGCCCCAGGGCTTGGCCTCCCCCTTCCCTTTCCCTTCCCCAGTGCAGCTGGCAGAGGAAATCATTCCTTAGACTGCCAGCACTGCTCGTGGTAGCACCAGAGCAGATGGCAGATGTGTAACTGACTGCAAGCCAACTTGTGATCTGCTGGTCACCTGAGACCTGCTAGATAGGCCAGTGGCTGGAGTAAGGAAGTAAAAGAGATACATCAAAAACTCAGGATTTCAAAAGCTTCAAACCTGCCAGGAAAATTAGACAGCAAAGGCCTTAACTGGGGAGTTCTTGATACCCACTGAGAGAAAGGAATGTGAATTTTCTGAGAAGAGTTTAGAGAGAAAATAACTTTTAGAGTTCCCCAGTTTTGGGGACATACCACACCCAACCAGGCAGAGCCCTGATAATCCTTCTCTAGAAAGAAGGAGTGGCAACCCCCATCGTGAGGAGGCTCCTGTCTGCAGGATGGGGTAGAGCAGGTTTAACTCACTCCAACAATTGGGTGGACAGGAACAGAGCTCCCCTTGGGCTATGGTCAAGCAGCAGGTGGAGGACAGGATCTGTTAGAGCAGCGGTCCTCAGTTGGGGGCGATTTTGCCCTCCAGGGACATTTGGCACTGTTTGGAGACATTTGGGGGCTGTCACAACCAGAGGGATGTGCGACTGGCATCTAGTGGGTAGAGTCCGGAGATACTGCTGAACATCCTGAAGTGCACAGGACAGCCCACCAACCAAAGAATTATCCAGCCCGAAATGTCAGTAGTACTGAGGTTAGGAAACCCTGAATTAGAGTCTCTGAGAGTATGAGGGTCTTGTTTCCTGGAGTAGAAGCACCCTTGTGTTGCAAAGAAAATCGTCCTTGAAACTCCCATCATCTTGGTGTTCCTCTAACTCTCATGAACATGAGAATCACCAGGGATCTCGTTCAAATGTGGATTTGAATTCTGCAAGTCCGGTGAGGGCCTGAGAGTCTGCAGCCAGCTCCCAAGGGATGGCATCGTGGCTGGTCCACAGATCACACTTTCGAGTGCATTCATATTGTCCCACTCTCCTCTTTCTGTCCCCACCCCCAGCCTTCTTTGTCATACTCTGTTTGAGCCATTCCATGCCCTGTCACCAAGAAACATGTGGTGGCGTTTAAGCTCTACTGCCCAGATGACAGTATCTCTCCAGCTGTTGCCAGTTTGAAGTTCGGGATGTTGATGAAATCGATTGACTTAGTTGGAAAAAGGATCCCAAGGGACCTGATCAAGCTACCGCCACACATGCTTCAAACAAACAAATATGTACCTCGGGACACTTTTTGCATGGTCTGAGAGGCTTCAGCTGTGTAGCGCCCATGACTTCGGGGCTGTTCAGGCTTGCTGCAGCATGCTAAACCAGAGGTTGACAACCTGTGTCTATAAAGGGCCAGAAAGTAAATATTTGAGGCTTTGCAGGTCATACAGTCTGTCACAACTCCCCAAATCTGGAAAGCAATCACCAACAACATGCAAATGAATAGGTGTAGTTGTGTTTGAATACAAATTTATTTACAAAAACAGGCAGTAAGCTGGATTTGGCCCATTGCCACTGTAGTTTGCAAACCACTGTTCTAAACAATTCCCATTTTCTCCATGTTTCTATCTCAGCAAAAAAGAAAATAAAAATCATATAGGAAAGACCCTAACGAAAGGGAGCTACATCATCAGTATAGGTTGTAAATGTCTGGAGGACATGGTTGAATAGATACTATTTCCTTTACTGCACAGAAATGTGAAATATGAATGCTTAAAAAATTATTTTTTGAAAGGCTCTGGAGTGCAGTGGTGTCATCATAGCTCACTGTAACCGTGATCCTACTGCCTCAGCCTCCCCAGTAGCTGGGACTACAGGTGCACACCACTATGCCTGGCTAATTTTCTGTTTTTTGTTTTTGTAGTTAGGGGGTCTTAGTATGTTTCCAGGGCTGGTCTCATACTCCTGGGCTCAGGAGCTCCTCCCACCTCAGCTTCCCAAAGCGCTGGGCTTATAGGAGTGAGCCACCGTGCCTGGTAATGTATCTTTGAAGTTGGCAGAAACACAGCTCTCTGTCTTCTGGTGCAGAGTGGGATAAGACAGGACAATAAATAAGGAACAGAAAGATGTGCCTAAAGTCTGCCGTTCAATCTTAGTCTTTTTCTTCTTTCTGGACTTGCATGCATACATTTTGCCCACAAATACATGTGGGGGAGGGGAGCCAGCAAAGATTTTCCTTCCGTTCCATCAGACCTTGAGCATTCTTTGAAGAACATTGATTTTCTTGCAGAGGCCAGTTTCTGTGAGACCTCCTATTTGTAGAGAGGGAAACATTTCTCAGATAGAAATGCCAGCATACCATAGAATGCCCCAAATGCACCTTCGTGTTGGCAGTTAAACCACGGAGAACCGCAGGCTGAATTGGATGCTGACCTCTCTTTGTAGAAGCACAGCCAAGGATCTTATGGGAACCTGCACCCCTGTGGTGCATGGACATTTGCGTAGCTCCCAGTCACACTGACCCTTGGGATATGGATAAATCACTGTGTTTAACTCTATCATCACCCTGAGCACCTCTCATAAAGCCTGCATTATTTGGCAGGGAAAAACCCTCTCTGTTAATTAAGAAAATAGAGCTCTGCTTGAGAGGGAAATGACCTGATACCTGTGTCTCCTTGCCATCAGGTGGGATTCTTCTGCCAGATCCTCCAGAGGATGTGGGGGTACTGATACTGCCCTGGACTATGTGCTGCAGCCAGAGTTCTCTGGCAAATTTAGCTTGCAGCTCCCACCTCCCTATCACACATGTGCTTGAGCACGCACACACAGACACACACACACCCCATGGCTTAAACAACAAGAAAAGAAAAATGTGTTTATTACAGGAGAGTAAGGGCATGTTAGAGCCCCATTAGGTTGGATTCTATGGATTTGCATTATTTTGACACTGTGTCGTGTTCAGCACAGACAAATGGAATGAAGAGTTGAGCTTCGTCTGTGTAGAGGAGGAATCCCAGCCACGGTTTGGAGGCACAGATAATTTACAACAGTGGCTGGCGTTCAAGTGAATATCAGTGCATCAGGCCCTGTTTCTCAAATTCATTAATCCATACAATCATGCATTCAATGATATTTGTTTGCCTGTAACATATTTGAGTCTTTGCAGGTCATACAGTCTGTCACAACTCCCAACTCCAGAAAGCAACCCTCGACAATATGCAAATGAATAGGTGTGGTTGTGTTCCAATACAACTTTATTTAGAAAAACAGGCAGTGACCGGTGAGCTGGATTTGGTTCACTGGCCATTGCAGTTTGCAAACTCCTGTTCTAAACAACTCCATTTTCTTCATGTCTCTGCCCCAGCACATAAATAATAAATAATATAGGAAAGACCCTACTGAAAGGGAGCTAAATCATCAGTATGAGTTGTAAATGTCTGGAGGGCATTCACAGTCTTGAGGCATGCTTTCTTTCCTTGGGGAATTTTAGGCCTTACTAAACCTTCTTCCTACATACTGAATACCAGGTACTGAGGTCAGGGCTAGCAAACAGGAGCACAGTTTCTGCCCTCTTGGAGCTGCTGATCTGTCAAGAAGACAGAGATGAAACAACAACTACACAGATGCACCATAGTCATGATGAACCTTAAAAAGGAAAGATATATTTTTCCTCATCTAATCATCACTACAGCTTTAGTACTCACTTCCTGTCGTTATGCCCATCTTACTGATGCATCTCAAGAGGTTTAAACATTTCCCCAAGTCACCCAGCCAGAAAGTAGCTCTCCAGTTCTGTTCGTAGTTAGAGTGGGAAGGAGTGCTTCTCAAGTTGGAGTGTGACCTGTGACAGTACAGTTCCATCTTGGGGACAGTATCAGCTGCTAATTTAAACACATCAACAGAGCTGTGATTAGTAAGGAGAAAACATTTCTGCAGTGCAGGGAGCTCATTATAAATCACGTGTACTTTGACTTTAAAATTGGAGAAACCCCAGATGGTGGGCTATATAATGAATCACCAGAGATGGAGATTGACAGGTGTGATCATGGTATTTTTTTCTGGATGTTTGGAATCCCACCCATGTGGATCACAGCACTGACCCACTCCAGGTTGGAGGGTGGTTACTTTTTTACAAGCTGTGGGTAACCTGAGAATCCATTTACGTTTATTCCATGAGTATGTATTGAGCACCAAAGGGTACTGGGCACTGCTAGCTCTGCAAGAATACAGTGAAGAGTAGGGAGAAGATCCTGGCTCCCAGGGGATTCATTCAGCTACAAACTTACATATGACCTTAATAAGTCAGGGTGGGTAGTTTAAAAGAGGGTCAAGTGCAATAGTGAGTGGTTGGCCAGAAGACAACTAACTTTGCTACTTTAGAAGGAGTGTTCAGAATGGACACTGCTGAGGAGGTGACATCTGCACGAGGACTTTAACAAACAGAAGTCAGGCATGCAAAGGGAAGAGTTTTCCAAGGCCTGCTGGAATAAGCTTATTGTTGTGTTTGGGGAGAGGGGGAGGAATGTAAGCACAGCTGAAGCAGAGTTAAGCGAGGAGGAGTGTTTAGTTGATGATCTTGGAGAGAGAGAAGGGAGCCAAGTCACGTAGGGCCTTAAGGTCTGCATAAGGATTCTAGATTTTGCCAGTAATGAAAGTAACCACAGAACTACCCTTTCTAGAGGCAAGTACACAATTATTGCTCATCTTTGGTCAACATTGGCCTTTCTGTTCATGCCCTGCCTGCAAGAAGACCCTGGAGGAAAATCTGAGTTAATGAATCAGAAGAGAGGCATTTCTCCTCTCTAGAGTGAGCAGGTAGTATTTCCAGTCCCACCCACACGTAGTCCAGGGGAATGAATAGCTTACATTTAGGTAAAACTGATAGTAGATGCTGGGCTTGTGCAACAGGACCCTCCTGCTCTGATCAAGCTCTTTTGTTTTTCAAGGGGGTGCCTCAGGGTATCCCGAGCTTTCCCGGGATGCAGAAGCCTGATACCAGAAGGCAGTACCCCTCCCAGCAGAATAGAAGCTGCTCTTCTTCAAGGTCACCTCCTCACGGAAATAGGAGTCTGTTCACAAGCAGGATGCTCTCAAAAACATTTCACTTCTGGGCTTATGAAAGACAGGTTCGGGAAAACAGCATGCTGGGGAATTAATAGTATTTGCTAAGTTATTTATGCTGACCCTAATTCTACTCAAGAGCTAGGTTGGAAAGCCCTGCAAAGATCATTGTGTCCACCTTTTGTTTCTAGACATGAGTTTGAAGATGTTTTCTTTCCTTTCTTACTAGAGTTCATCCACTCAAACCACTCATTCATCATCTTAGGTTGTTATCCTCTCCTCTCTGCTTTCATATTGGGGAGGCTCTGGAAGTGATTAGGCTGTTGTAAATCGGCTTTTGTGATTTGTATGTAAGAGATAAGCAGCCGAGTAAGCAAGCGATTGGAGGGCCCAACTGCTGTTGCCCTGACAGTTATCCCAGGAATGAAATTAAAACAAAAAATTACTGGAGTATATGATATTTAGCAGATTAATTTCTTTATAGGCATATCCAATGTTAAAATTGGACCCTTTAACAAACATTGTTTTATTTTTTATTTATTTATTTGTTTATTTTTTGGAGACAGGGGCTCGCTCTGTTGCCCAGGCTGGAGCACAGTTGCACAATCTCGGCTCACTGCAGCCTCGACCTCCTGGGCTCAGGTGATACTGCCACCTCAGTCTCTCAAGTAGCTGGGACTACAGGCACGCACCACCATGCCCAGCTAATTTTTGTATTTTTAGTAGAGACAGGGTTTCACCATGTTGCCCAGGTTTGTCTTGAACTCCTGAGCTCAAGCAGTCCACCCTTCTTGGCCTCCCAAAGTGCTGGGATTACAGGCATGAGCCACCACACCTGGCCAAACGTTGCTTTACTTTTACTCCATTTTATTGAGATATAATTTACACAAAATAAAGCAAACCAATATTAAAACTACACCTCAGTGAATTTTTACACGTGTATTGTTTTACAGCCACCATCGAGATTTAGTTATAGAACAATTGCAGTGCCCTAGAAGCCTTCTTCATACCCCCTCCCACTGCCCTGACCTGTATCACTATAGATAGCCTCAGCCTGTTCTTGAACTTCATATAAATGGAATCATACAGCACATATTCTTTTTGCATGTCCAAGCATTTTCTATGAGATACATCCATGTTCTTGGGTGTAGTTATTCGTTCTCATTATTGTGTAATATTCCATTTTATCAGGGTTTCTTCTGAGACTGTTGACAGTTTGGTTTGGAAAATTCTGTGTGGAGGCAAGGACGCCATCCTTCACATTGTAGGATGTTTAGCAACATCTCTGGCCTCTACCTACTAGATGCCAGTAGCATCCCATCCTAATAGTGACAACCAAAAATGTGTCCAGATGTTTCCAAATTTCCTTCAGAATTAAAAACCTTCATATCAGATGAATATATTCCAATGTTAAAGAAACTTTTTATTTGGAAATAATTTCAGACTTAAAAAAAGTTATAAAAATAGAACAAACAACACCTGTAATGTACTCTTTACGTAGATTGATCCATTGTTAACCTTTTGCCACATTTGTTCTTTCATGTTCACATGCACGCACACACACGCACACACACACACATTTTATTTATAAACCATTTGAGAGCAAATTGCATCCATCTGGGCCATTTACCACCATATCCTTCCATATATATTTCCCAAGAATAAAGATCTTCTCCCACATTATCACCATTATTAATTGACCACAGTAAATTTAGCATAATACTTTTATCTATTGCCCATGTTCCATTTTTTTTTCAGTTGACTAAAAGTTATCCTTTATAGAGGCAGTCTCCAGCCTTTTTGGCACCAGGGACCGATTTTATGGAAGATAATTTTTCCACAGACTGGGGCCAGGGGTTGGGGATGGCTTTGGGATGGTTCAAGTGCATTACATTTATTATGTACTTTATTTCTATTATTACTACATTGTAATATATACTGAAATAATTACACAACTCACTTTAAGGTAGAGTCAGTGGGAGACCTGAGCTTGTTTTCCTGCAACTAGACAGTCCCATCTAGGGGTAATGGGAGACAGTTATGGATCATCAGGCATGAGATTCTCATAAGGAGCACACAACCTAGATCCTGCATGAGCAGTTCACAATAGGGTTTACACTCCTATGAGAATCTAATGCTGCTGCTGATCTGTCAGGAGGCAGAGGTCAGGCAGTAGTTGGAGCAATGGGGAGTGGCTGTACATACAGATGAAGCTTCCCTTGCTGACCACTCACCTCCTGCTGTGTGGCCCTGCTCCTAACCAGTCTGTAGCCTGAGGTCTGGGAACCCCTACTTTATAGCATTTATTTTTCCTACAGAGCAGGTTCCAGTCCAGGATCAGGTATTATATGTAATTGCCATGTGTCCCTCGTACCCTTTCATCTAGAACATTCTCTCAGTCTTGTCTGGTCTTAAGACTACAGTCCCTTTTTTCATAACGAATGTCCCTCCTTTTGGCATCTGTCTAATGTTTCCTCCCGAATACATTCAGGAAATACATTCTTGACTGGAATACTACATAAGGGATAGTGTGCCCTTCTCAGTACATCTCAACTGGAGGCATGCAGGGTGCAGTTGCATCTCACCAGGGATGTTAAGTTTGAACTTAAGGTCAAGGTGTTGTCTGATTTTACCTTTGTTTAGTTACTAATTCTTCCCTTGCAACTAATAAGCAATGTGTAGGGAAACACTTTAAAACAATGCTCTCTCCCATCAAATTTTACCCCCTAAATTTAGCACACTTTTTGATTCTTGTGTGAAGCACTCTACCTCCAATGGTTATAAAATCACTTTCCAAATCTGGCACCCCCTTCCTTCTTGTGAACTTACTCTACTGACAGCGGTTGGCATTCCACTATACATACAGCCCTCTCTTTTCCCCATTTGTATATTTATTTATGTTTTTATTTATCTGCTATCAGCATGGACTTGTGAATTCCTATTTGTTTCAGTGGTTTATAAATCATTACTTCACTTAAATATTTTAGTGCTCAAATTGTTCAGATTTGGCCAGTGGGGGCCCCTTCAAGTTAGGCCCTGTGTCCTTCTGACAAACCCCTGCCATATCTTATTTTTAATACTTTCTCACTTTATGGCATAACAAGATCCTGGTTCTTTTAATTTCCTTGCCTTTATCCTGGAATTGGCCATTTTTCTAAAGAGCCTAGATTCCTTTTAGTGGGGAATGGTAGAAAAAACCACAATATATTTATCCATTTTCCTGATAATTGACATTTGAGTTGTTTCCATTTCTGGGCTATTACAAGAAAGCTTCTCTGAGTACCCTTGTCCATTTCTTGGACCTTCTTACTAACTTCTGTTGAATATATAACCAAGAGTGAAGATGGAGAATTGTGGAATTTCTACTCTTGGTCGTACACCCAACAGAAATTCATAAGTCCACAAAAAATGGCCAAGGATATTCAGAGCGGCTTTATTTATAATTCATATATGTATATGTGTATTTAGCTTTAGTAAATATTGCCAAGTAATTTTGCAAAGTGCTCGTAACACTGCTTTAGGTTTTGTCACGGAAGAGGAAGTTGGAGGCCCCAGTAGGAGACAGGAATAATCAGTAGCAGGGGTGATAATGGGCCATTGCAATCCAAAGGCATGTTGTCTATGACCAGAAATGGCAAATTGCTGATCCTTGCAATATGTAATGAGTGGAAAATGCTGAGACTTTGCCACCTGGCCCATTCTTAAACATCTCCTTAGAGAGCTCTGCTTGAAAATGAGCAAAATGGAAGTTACTGCAGTCAGTATCTGCCACTACCTTCAAAATGGTTTTCATCTCAGGGATGCCAAGAGCTCATTTGACAGCAGTTAAGAAATGGAGGTCCATTGCTGGGGCACCCACTGTTTGAGAGCATCAGACCCACTGCTTTACTTTTGAAAGTCCCTCCCCATGCGACTGAGAGGTCCCCTGGGGTCCCACACACATCCCATTTACAACCTTGGAGCATTCACTGAATGGTCTGAGAGAGTAAATATTTCTCTATCTATACCTAGGGAGTCACTTAGTGTCCAAGACACTTTTGATAGGGAGCCACCTGCCACTTAGGGACAGCAGGCAAAGCAGGAAACCGCTGCAGGCTAACAGAGAAGTGAACTGGCCCAATATTGTGGAACCAGTGTTTGGTATTGCCAGAAACAGCTTGGGCATGATCCAGCCTCTATAGCTTAAAGTTTGCTCATCCAAAATATCTGTCCTACAGAGCTTATAGTGCATGATTAGAATCAAAAATGTAATTAAAGTACTTTGCAAAGTGAAACTCCAAATAGAGGAAGCATCATACATAAGATACACAGTGGGCTGTTAGTAACTTTGATGAGCCTTTGGAGGAACTAGTAACTGGTAAAATACATCTCTGGAAGCATTTTAAGCAAGTGCCCCCTCTAGGTAGATAGTGACCTACTGTGGAGTGGAGAGAACCCCCTCACAGGCACATGTGCCCCCTGAGAGGGCCTTTGTGCAGTACACAACTTCACAACGGTATATAATGACCCTAGATAGATGACCAGCAGTGACAGTGATACCCATTGCTGCACATCTCTATTAATCTCTGTGGTCCCCTCCTCTCTTCCCCAGGCCTCTCTGCTGATGGTGGTGCCAAGCGCCAGGAGCACCTATCCCGATTTTCCATGCCTGACCTCAGCAAAGACTCTGGAATGAATGTGTCTGAGAAGCTGAGCAACATGGGCACTCTTAACTCGTCCATGCAGTTCCGGAGCGCAGAGTCAGTTCGCAGCCTGCTCTCTGCCCAGCAGTACCAGGAGATGGAGGGAAACCTCCACCAGCTCAGCAACCCCATTGGCTACAGAGACCTGCAGTCCCACGGAAGGATGCATCAGAGCTTTGATTTTGATGGAGGGATGGCGGGCAGCAAGCTGCCAGGGCAGGAGGGCGTGAGGATCCAGCCCATGAGCGAACGCACCCGGAGAAGAGCTACTTCACGCGACGACAACCGCCGTTTCCGACCTCACAGGTCCAGGCGTTCCCGACGCTCTCGCTCCGACAACGCCCTCCACCTGGCCAGCGAACGCGAGGCCATCTCCCGGTTAAAAGATAGGCCCCCTCTGAGAGCCAGGGAGGACTATGACCAATTTATGCGCCAGCGGAGCTTCCAGGAGAGCATGGGGCATGGGTCCCGGAGGGACCTGTACGGCCAGTGCCCTAGGACTGTGTCGGACCTGGCTTTGCAGAATGCCTTTGGGGACCGCTGGGGACCCTACTTCGCCGAGTATGATTGGTGTTCCACCTGCTCCTCCTCTTCAGAGTCTGACAACGAGGGCTATTTCCTAGGAGAACCCATCCCCCAGCCAGCGCGCCTGCGATACGTCACAAGCGATGAGCTGCTGCACAAATACAGCTCCTACGGCCTCCCCAAATCTTCCACATTAGGTGGCAGAGGACAGTTGCACAGCAGGAAAAGACAGAAGAGCAAAAACTGTATCATTTCTTAATATGATTGGGATCAGGGAATGGGAGAAGATGGGAGCTAAGAATGTAAAGTCAGAAACTTGCACTGTTTTAAATGTTAAAGCGCTTTTGGGGGTGGCTTATGGGGGAGAAAAGGGAAAATGCTGTCAGTAGATGGAGGCAAGGTTACAGATTGACTCAATAGGTAGTCACAGTTCTTGGCATGTTGAATATTATTTGCACATTTCACTTTGGAAACACAGTAGACTCTATCGAGGCCAGGGTTGGTCACTTCCTTCCCATCAGTTCTGTGTTAAGTTGCCGTCTCTCAAGATGGTAAATTGTTTCCTGCTCGCTTTTATCCTCTCTGGTTCTCTTACTTTTAGGACCCTTTTTTCAGTAAGTAATTTGTTTATTAGCCAGGACCCAAGACTAAGTTATTTACATGTCCATTGTAAATGCAATGTAAATGAGAGTTCTGATAAAATATTTTTGTATTTTGTAATATCAAAGGAATTTCTATATCGTAGGACTCAGTGGGGACTTGCATGCACATCCACCATTGTCTCTGAGTAGTATTGAAATGTGGCCCGGTACCACCTTTTTTTTTTTTTTTTTTTTTCTATACAAATTTGTTACATGTCAGTGAGACCTTTTTCAAAGGAACATATTCAATTTGGCTTTTTGTGGCTGAAAAAACGTAACTATTAGACCCAAAGCATTTTATGCTCCGTTCCATCTTAAGGAGCCATCCTTAAGTCTGCTCCCACCCTCAGTAGAATTTATTTTCTACAAAGTGGTAGTAATTTTTTTTTAAATTGCAAATGTAATTTTTGCCAATTAGAGAAACCAACCGGTGTCAGTAAAATTCTGTGAGAAATGCCATCCCTGCTGGGAATGTTGAAGTTACTTAATGTTGATCTATCCCTTGGGGAAAGTAAAAGTGACTGTGAGTGGTGCCGTTGTGTGATGTCAGCATGACGTTGTTTTGAATGTGGCATTATGTTCTGGTGCTCATGTTTCCTGGATTGTATTATCTGCTTTCCTTTACCAAGGCAGACAGAACTGCTGCCTTAGCCTGACAACCGGTTGTCCTCAAAGCAAATGAACTTAAGCATTTGGGATTGAGGGACAGAAGGATTCTGAGGGGGCTCTGCGAGGGACGGTGTGTGACATGTCATGCCTGGAGAAGGAACAAGGCTATTTGAAACCAGAAGGCAGGTCAAGGGTAGAAGATAAAGGAGAATCTGAAGGCAGGTCAGGGAAAAGAAGAACTGGAAATGAAACAGAGGACAGGTGACAACCACCTCGAAGAGCTCCCAGAGATTGTAGAAAGAGTCCAGTGTAACCAGCTTAGTAACCAGAGTATCTGGATTACCCAGGAAGGTTGAGCTGCTGAGATTTCAGTGGTGCAATGTCTTTAAAAAAACAGGCTTTGTTGGGAGGGTATTTCCATTTTGAACTTTGAGGACTGTTGGTCAGAAAATGGGCTCAAAAGTGAGTTTGCTTAATGAAGACATTTAACGGTTGTGCTGTTTATAGTAAAATAAAACTCCCTACCTTGCTTCAGTTAAAAATGAAGCACTTGGTTTCTTCCATCCTCCTCCTCCCCTTAATGGATTGTGGCAGTTGAAATAATCCATCGGAGGACCCACCTGTAGTGAGATGTACTGTCGATGTAGTGCCCGGTGTATCTCAGTGGCCATCTGCCATGGTGAGGTGAGCGTGATCTCTTTTCAGTATAGTAGTTAACATTTTCTAGTATTTTTTATGGAGAGAATGTCAAAAGTGGCATTTCAGACCCCGTCCCAGATGGGTCTGAGGAAAGGAAGGCTGTAAAGGACATGGTAATGGCACTCCATTCGGGATGTATTAAAATAATTTGCTTTTCAGGTATTAATATGACATTTGTCATTGTCACTGATTTTTTTAAAAAAGCAATGCACATGTTGGTTGTGGCTGTTTTCCGCATGCTATCTTCATATCTAAATGCTTCATTAATTATCCGAGCCTCCGGAGAATTAACTCTATTACGTTTGTATAGTAAGTTTGTAAACTGCTTGGCAAACTGATTAAGAAATAATTTGCAATACCGTGCTACTAAAGTGGCAGGTTTCTGGTAGAAATTGTGCGAGTCCAATTTGGAGTTTTAAGTTCCTTGATTGATGAAACTAAAAAGGCAATTTTGGAAAAAGAGAGGGGGAAAAGTAGATCACTTATCTTAGCAAACGGTTGAAAATATGTCTGTCCTCTGTGGCCCCAAATCCAGTGAAAGAAATTCTCCCAGTAAAAGTTGCTTCCTAACTCTGTTTTTCTCAGAATACCTCTTACCTTTCTCAAAGAAAGCTTCAACCACCATCAGCAGAAAGAAGGTGGCCTAAAAACTGACACATGGCCAGTGCCCAGAGGGGTCTGGAGGCATAAGTCTAGATGCCCAGAGAGCATCCAGGCACTGAACTGCTCAGAGCTTGAGATGAAATGACATACAAGCTTCAGGGTAAAACTGTCTACTAGCAAGATTACCTCCCTCTATTCTACCATTGCAGATTTCTTCTGACCCCAAATGCAACCTTACAGAGAATGCTGAATTAGAAAGGCCAATTCCTTACAATGATGGCAGAACCTCCAAGCGAATGCCCTATTGAGGAGAAGGACATCATTGTATTTGGAATTCTGCCTGCTAGTGATAGCTCACACATCACATCCCAGAATCCCACTCCCAATGCATTCTTTCCTGAGGCAAGAACTTAAGGTCCTCACCTAATTCCTCCATCACAACCATGAACTCTTATTGGACAAGCTCCTCCTGTGAGTGGGGCCTGTACTCACTTCCTCTTAGATCATAATTCCATCTTCAACAGACTGATTTCCAGAATAGTAATCTTTTTCCAGTGTTCTCTCTTCTCCAATGCCCTGGTTGTTATTTTTCCCACCTCTCCTAGTATTGATCTTCTTGTCTTTTGGTTAGAACTGCAACTTCGGAGTTGAGTTCATTTCCTATTGCTGCTCAATTCAGTAGCAACATAGCTGGCTTGTTCCCAGACCCAGGAAGTATAAGTCATTGATAGTTTCCTGAGTGGCTCTGCCAATCCATACCACCCTTGGTACTGTGAAAAGGCTTCTTGGCAGCCAGGTGGCATTGAGGATGGTATTCAGGGCGCTTTCCTTCTGTCATATAGTTGTGGGATCTCTACCAAGTGTGAAGGTGAATGAGGTAAGGGAGATCAGAACCATGCTTCCTGGTTTTTCATACGTCCAAGGAAGAAGTCCTGGTGTGGGTTGTTTGACACCTTCTTTCCACTTTCACCTTTTATTTTTTATTCCTTCCTTTCTACGCCCAACCAGTCGAGCAAATGAGCAATTTTGTGTTTCTAATACAGGATCTGGAAGTAGTGCTTTCTAATCCTCATTTCCTGTAGGATGTTCCTGCACTATAACAAGATTATGTTTTCTTCCTTCTGCAGCAGCTTTCTGCTTCTTGGGTACTACTAGCTATTGTTCAATTCAGGTGAGGCCTGTGATGACATATATGTAGCATGTGCTCTGCGCTCCCTGCAAGCTGAGCAGATACAACCAATGCATCACTGTATACTCTTGCTGAGAATGTGGATGCAGCCTCACAGATCTTTGCAACACTCCAACCAGCCAGGACCAGTTGATCAGAACTGATCTTATTGGTCTGATAACCAATCTTATGTGTGAACTGATTCATATCTGTCTTTCCACTCTTGGTTCTCTTGCCATAGAACAAAAACAGTTTAGGAAGCATAATTACGAACATTTAGGAACCAATATGTATAAGTAATTCAGAGACTCCAATTCACCCGCCCCTCCCCCATCCCAGGTTGTGGAGGCTCGAGGAAGCTGACTTCTTAGGCTAAAGGACAAAAAAATCTCTTTACCTCCTTTGCCATGTTCATGTTCTCTGCCAATTACTATAGGCAGTCTCCATTTTGCAGAGGTGAGATAAGACTTCATCTTATTCTACATGTAATCCCACCTTCTAACAAAAAATAAATAAATATTTAAATTCCAAGGAGAAGTGTTCTTTGTGTATTTCTAGCAGAAAACAGATGCTTAAGCCTAAGAAGGAAGATCCGTCCATGACAAAGGAAAGTGGAAAACTGAACCAGTTATCTGAATACTTCATGCCAGGACAGTTGCTATTAGCAACTGTTTTGCACCTTCAGGGCTTTAAAATGGGCTCTGCAGACAGCATTTGCATAAGCAAGACTCAATAGCCAAGCCTCCACTGCCAATTGTTGAAGGCAGTTTCAGATCGCCACCTTTTGAGGTACATTTCTTTAAGCACAAGAGAAGTAGAAATGGCCTTTGCCTTGTCTCCAGTGGTTTGTCCCTCTGGTGCCTCAGCAGACACCAGAGCTTATTCTTATGACCATTTGGAAGTAGTCTTCAAAGTAAAGATCAAGAAAAAATTGGATTCTTTTTCCATTTTCTCATAATAGTAGCCTAGTCAACACAAGACTCCCATAAAATATGACTCACTATTGGGAGCCATACTATTTTATAAGCTTACTTCCTGCTGACAGAACTAGCTTTCCTCAAGGAAATATAAAGGAGGGGAAAGTCACATAGTGTTAGGAAAACATTTCTGTGTTTTGAATAACGATGAATCCATAGGATAGAGAAAAATCTTCTTGTTCTATTCTGAGAGTTCTCTGAGATATCCCTTCACTCTGCTCGGCATTTGGCCATTGATATTCAACAGGTCACTGACCAAGCTTTTCTAAATTTTTCAGAGAGAGTTACTTACCAATAAGGTCTGTTCTTAAACCTACCTAGTTGATTTTCACATCTTTCCATAAAGTGTCATGATTCTATCATAGACCCTGACTTAACATTGTAAGGACTATGAGTCCTCCATTTTTTTAATTAATTTTTTTTTTAGCAAATTAGGACTTCGGCAGGTTTTCCTCTCCTAAACTCATTCTTTCCTCCACAGGATTGCTTTGTCCATCTCCTGCTTTCATTTCAAGTGCATAAACAAAACCTCAAAGGGCCTGGGAAGGTGAGGCAGGCCAGAGTCTGTGTTCTGTGTTGAGTGTCAAGCTATTTGTTAAGAAGGTCTGCAACAGGCCTTTGGTGTGGGCTCTGCCAGAGACTGTTCTGAACACTTTGCTTGAGATCTGTGCCCTGTAAAATGGATATGATGTTTTACTGATGTCTGTAATACATTTGTAAACTTCCAATAAAATTTGAATAAAAGAAATGTTGCCATTCTTCTCAGCCCTCCCTCACTTTCCAGATTTTAGGGGTGGTCTCTGCCTTTGAGCACTTCAACAAAGAAAAGAAAGGACACAGGTATGGAGGGATGAGTTTTACTATGAAATATTAACCTGATTGTTTAAATCAGGGTTTCTAAACCTCAGCAATATTGACGTCTTGTGCTAGTTAATTCTCGGTTGCAGAGGGCTGTCCTGTGCATTGTAGGATGTTTAGCAACATCGCTGACCTCTACTCACTAGATGCCAGTAGCAGCCCCCAGAAACTGTGACAACTAAAAATGTCTCCCATCACAACCATTAGGATGGCAATTATTAAAAATAACAACAAATGTGGGTGAGGATGTGGAGCAATTGGAACACTTGTACACTGTTGGTGGGAATGTAAAATGATGCAGTGCTGTGGAAAACGGTATGGCAGTTCCTCAAAAAAAATTAAAAATAGAATTACTACCATATGCTACTTCTGGGCTATTCCCAAAAGAATTGACAGCAGGGTCTCCAAAGAGATACTTGTACACCCATATTCATAAAAGCAGCATTCACAATATCCAAAAAGTGGGAGCAACCCAAATGTCCACTGATGGATGAATGTGTAAACAAGATGTGGTGTATACATACAATGGAATATTATTCAGCCTTAAAACGGAAGGAAATTCTGACACATGCTACAACATGGATGAACCTTGAGGACATTTTGCCAAGTGAGATAAGCCAGTCACAAAAAGACAAGTGTATGATTCCATTTATCTGAGGCACCTAGAGTCAAATTCATAGAGACAGAATGTAGAAGAGTGATTGGTTGTCAGGGACTGAAGGGAGGAGGGAATGGGGAATTACTATTTAATGGGTATAGAGTTTCATTATGGCAAGATGAAAAGAGTTCTGGAGACGGGTTGCAGAACAATGCAGATGAACTTAATACTACTGAACTGTACACTTAAAAGTGGTTAAGATGGTAAATTTTATATTATGTTTATTTAACCACAATTTAAAATGTCTCCACACATTGTCAATGTCTCCTGAGGGCAAAATTGCCCCTTGTTGAGAACCACTGGTTTCAATGCATTGCCTTCTTAGTGTCTTTGTTCCTTGAGAATTCTTGAAACTGATTCCTATCCAGGCCACACAGTTAATTTTCAGTTATTAGCAAGAATTGAAACCAGCAGATGACCCAAAAATATTTGTGTTTGCTTTTAAGCAAATAATAAGTGGTCTGTCTGGAGAATTACATCCATGTCTGTGTTCTGGTTAGGGCAGCATTAACACTGACTGGGAGCCAGGACCAAGGCAGCATGTAAATTCAATTTCCCCGTGTCTGATCCACAACATTAGGGAGTTGCTGGATGCTATAATATCATCTATTCATTCATTCAACAAATATTTATCAAAAGGCTTTCTCTAGCCAGGAACTGTTCTAGGTGCTTGGAATACAATAATGTGCAAAACAAACAAAAATCCCTACCTTAAAGGAGTTTACAAACTTTACTTTCAACTAGGCAAGACATTTGGAATAGTAAGTAGTCTTACCCACCCTAACTAATCACAAGGACTTGGGAGTGGCAGACAACAAGAGTTGTTTCATTGTAAGACATTCTAAGAGCTTTTGAATAAAAACTTGAACTGGAAATGGCAATTGTGCCTGTTCTGCTTACAGACATGCCATAGAGCATGGCCTGCAGGCAACCATGGTTTTTAACATACAGCCTCCCTGTTTCCCCTCTTCAGCCAAAATGATTGTAGTCAAGTATAGCACCCTACCAGCAGTCTTATAAGCACGATAAGCTGGACTTATCAGATTCGATCTCTCAAGAATACAGGCTGGGCACAGTGGTTCATGTCTATAATCCCAGCACTTTGGGAGGCTGAGGCGGGAGGATCACTTGAGGCCAGGAGTTCAAGACCAGCCTGAGCAACATAGCAAGACCCGCCCCCGCCCCCATCGCCTCCATCTCTATGGAAAAAAAACAAAAACAAAAACCAGTAGCTGGCATAATGGTGCAAACCTGTAGTCCCAGGTACTGAGGAGGCTGAAGCAGGAAGATAACTTGAGGCCGCAATGACTTATGACTGTGCCACTGCACTCCAGTTTGGGTGACACAGCAAGAGACTTTGTCTCTAATAAGATTAAATAAGATTATAAACTAAGAAATTCTGAGAGAATGAGGCAGCTGGCAGTGGGCGTGGAAGCTAAGAGAATGTATGGACTCCAGGAGGTGGAGTCCAGCACAGGAGCAACAAGGTAAGAGGAAGGATGAGGAAGCAGAAGCAACAAATAAGCAAAAGTCTAGGCTGACAGCAGATCTAAGAGCAAAGACAAGAGATCAGAATGGACCCAGAGGAGCTGGTCCTCAGGACTTCCTCACCTCCAAACAGATCCTAGTTCCTGCCGTGGAGGTACCCCTCTAGGGTTACCATTTGATTTTGGTCCTTCACATACCCCTCCCCACTGTGCCTATGTATTGTGACAATACATACCTATGTAACCTCTTTGGGCTCAAGAGTTCCTTGCAATCCCAATTAAAACATATGAAGGATCCCATATGCACTAAATGCCAGTTGTGCACCTTTTATTTCGGCCCCATGTTCCTTTAACATTTTAAATGTCATCTCAGCCACTTGCTACTTGTTGATCTTGGGAAATGTCCATATCCTCTTTGAGCCTCAGTTCTTAATCTATTAAATGAGATAATAACAGAAGAGTCATTATTGAGTTATTGTGTGGATGTACTGGAATAATACGTGTAAAGCTCTTAGTGCTACCTGTCATTATAAAAGCTCAACACACATTAGCTATTGTTATTACTATCATTAGTATTTCTAGTCTACCCAAAGAGAGATGCTGGCAAGAACTAGATACCAGTGGTATCTAATCTAATAATGCTCTTATCTTTTTTTATTATATGCATTAAATAGGATTTAAAGACATTCAAGGAAGGTCTGAATCTTCACTACGTGTAAAAAATGCCCACTGAACTTACTGAAAACTCCTCATCCTCCTGAAAGACGTTCTGGTTCAGTGGATCTGAGGTAGAGCCCCAGAATCTGCTTTTATAACAGTGCCCTTTATATCTTTATGATCTAGGTGGTTTGAGAATCACAGCTCAAGAAATTCTGCCTTGGCATTTCTTATTTTCTTCCAAGTCTCTGAAACAAATAAACACATGATGCAGTATTTTTGCTCCATAGCTTAGGCCTGGGTTCTTTTCTCACCACCAGGAAGGATTGGGCACGCACACACTCGAAGAGTGAGTTAGGCAAGAAGTTTGATTGAGTGATGCAATAGCTCTTGGTGGGGAGGGGATGCAGGGGTGGTCCCCCTACCTGAAGGCAGGAGAGTTCCCAATATCACTGAGCCATATCTAGTCTAAGAATGCTCTTATCTTTTTTTAATGTAAGCATTAGATAGGATTTAGAGACATTGGAGGAAGGCCTGAATCTTTACTACATGTAAAAAATGCCCGCAGAACTTAATGAAAACTCCTTGTCCTCCTCAAAGAGGTTCTGGTTCAGTGGATCTGAGGTTTTTCATGGGCTCAGAATAAGGAGTGCATCCTGATTGGTTTGTGAGTAGGCAAAAAAGGTTAAAGCAAAGACATCACTCAAGGTGGGCACGATAGCGTAGTAAACCAATTAGGAAAGGGTAGGTATATGTAAAATAGGTGAAGGGTGGGGAACAATCAGAGGAAAGCGGCCAGGCACAGTGGCTCACGCCTATAATCCCAGCACTTCAGGAGGCTGAGGCAGGCAGATCACCTGAGGTCAGGAGTTTGAGACCAGCCTGGCCAACATGGCAAAACCTCATCTCCACTAAAAATACAAAAATTACCCAGGTATGATGGCACATCCCTGTAATCCCAGCTACTTGGGAGGCTGAGACAAGAGCCTGAGACAACCCAGGAGGCGGAGCTTGCAGTGAGCTGAGATTGCACCACTGCACTCCAACCTGGGTGACAGAGCAGGATTCCATCTCACAAAAAAAAAAAAAAAATATCAGGGGAAAATGTGCCAAGTTCGAAGGCAGTTTCTCAATCCAGTTCGAGGATTTACCCGGGGCTATTTCCGGCTTGAAAGTGGGGTTTTGCTGGAGACCCACCCTTATCTGCCTAGACATTTGTCTGCCTCCTGCCCCTATCACAAACAAACAAACAAAAACACATCCCCTAGTCCCTGATGCTTCAAGAGAACTTAACAAGCTTATTAGTTTGAATAAAGAAACTTGAGCCAGTGACTTCCATTCCAATTCTGGAGGATCTGGAGTGGGTTCACTTTTTTTCAGGAGTGGCAGTCATCAAAAAAGGAACATACTTCAATTGGCTTTAATTTTTATGATAGATGTATACCACTGTTGCACTGAAGAAGAGAGTGAGCTTATTGTAAAACACAGTCTAACAATTATGTTTGAATTTGAGAATTGCTACTTGGGCTCATAGCCAATGGTTTTCACACATCAAAATTAACTGGGTAGATTATGTACAATTCAGGATCCCCAGCCCCATCCCTAGAGAGTCTGATTCAGCAGGGCCCTGGGTCATCACATTTTTCATAAACATTTGGAGATCTAGGGCCACCCCTCTCACCATGGGAAAGTCTTTATTTTCTGTGAGTCCTTGTATGCTAAGGGCTCAGTCCTGTTTGTGTTATAGAGCTTTGGGGTTGAAGGGTCTGCTTCTCAAATACTCATCTGCCCTGTGTGTAAAGTAGATACTGGTTTTACTTTTAGCTTAGAATGAGAAACACCAGCCCCTTTGGAAAACCCATCCCAGCCTAAATTCTAAATATAGCTAATTTTGACGGAGACAGACATCCAGTCATGAACCTAAAAAGGAAAGCTCATTAGTAGATGCAATAGATAAATAAAGGCAAACACAGCCTGAAGTTTAGGGGGAAATGGTTAAGCTATTAAATGACACAATTATACCCAGCAGGAGATGAGATGATTTAAGAGCTTTCTCAGCAAAATACTAGCAGATACTTGTTTCCTCTGCTTGGCCGGCTGATTCTGAAGATAAAACAGATCATCAGGCCTGATGGATGGCCTTGTGTCCTTAACACACAAGAAGTTCACAAACAGATGGGTCTAGAAATACTAGAAAGTAAACTGAATAACCTAAAGAATTTGGGCCATAAAGGGCGATTTTTTTAGGCTAGGTTCTTTGGATTTTAAGTAATCAAAACTTACTTCGAACTAACTTGGGCCACAAAAAAAAAAAAAAAAAAAAGGAATGTTTGTTGCAAAGATACCGCGTATCTTGCAAGAAGCTAGGGGAAACAGTTTCTTGAGGGCCTGGAGCCCAAAATAGAAAAGCCACCAAGAGATCAGAAAGTTTCTACCCTAAGTTTTAAAGCTCAGCTTCTCTTCCATAGTCTGCTTAATCTTTTCCCTTTATTACTTTGCTTTTTCAGCTTTGGGGAACTCATGGACATATGTGGTTCTCCACAGCTCCCAAGTTGCCATCTTCTTCATTTAATATCTTATTCTCAAAAAATACTCTGATTGGCCCAGTTGGGGTCAGGTACTCATTCCTGGTCTGATCAACCAGTGTTGGAACAGGGGTGAAGTGCTAGGTGCTAGCATGCTGGCAGAGTGCTAGTTCTATTTTTTTGTTGTTGTTTGTTTTGTTTTTTGTTTTTGTTTGTTTTTTGAGACAGAGTTTTGCTCTTGTTGCCCAGGCTGGAGTGCAATGGCGCGATCTCAGCTCACTGCAATCTCTGCCTCCTGGGTTCAAGTGATTCTCCTGCTTCAGCCTCCCCAGTAGCTGGGATTACAGGCATGCGCCACCACGCCCAGCTAATTTTGTATTTTTAGTAGAGATGGGGTTTCTCTATGTTGGTCAGGCTGGTCTCGAACTCCCGACCTCAGGTGATCCGCCCGCCTCAGCCTCCCAAAGTGCTAGGATTACAGGCGTGAGCCACCATGCCTGGCCAGAGTGCTAGCTCTTATGGGTGAGGGAACAGTCTTTTGGATGCAGAAATTCATGGGCTGGGCAGACATCCCCAAATGTATCTCTTTAGGAACTATCCTAGTAATAACCCAAGAGTAAGAACTGAGATTATCTATTGGCTATATTTCTAAACAGTCATCTGCACTCTACTTAGCAAGTTGAAGCTACAGTCTCATGAGAAAATTTCTACAACCCTGTGAGCCCTAGGGTTCCAACTGGTCCATTCTCAGCCAAGTACTGCATTCAAAGAAATACAAACACAACTAGAAAGGATTATAAGTCTATATTCAGCATTTCAAATCTGTCCTGTCTATCAAGGAAACACCGAAGGAGGAGGTAAATTCTTGATGCATAGCAGACATTTAAAAATTCTCTCTCACCATTGCTGCCCAGTCACTACCTTGCATGTGAATGCCAGCTTGTCTCTTGAGTTGTCTCTTTCCTATTGTCAACTTCCACCCCCAAACACATTTAGAGCACAGGTCTTTTCTGTCACACTTGCCAGTCTTCCTTGCCTGCTCTAATTATGTAAATCAAATTCACCACTCTGTCCTGTTTTGTTTTCATCTCTGCTTCACTCAATACCCCGACTCCCTCAGGACCGTGTTGCTTCTGCCCTGAATGAGTTCTTTTCTCCCGGGCTGCAGGGACCACAGAGGTCTTCTTCCTATTACTTCATGGACTGTATGAATTCCACCCAGCTGGTGACATCATGGCAGGTAAGAGGATATCTGTGGGAAGGTTGTGTCTGTTGTTCATAGTCAAGACCCAAAACCCTCTAGGATCCTTTATGGTAGACAAGGTCACAGGTCTGGCACCTTCTCTCTGTCTTGTCACCCCCTCACACAACCCACAATTGCTGGAAAGCATTGCATAACGTGCATACAATGAGCAAATGCCATGAATGTCCGGCCAAATTGATCTTTCAATTTCTCATCATGGTCTCTCCCTTGCACCCAGACCTTTGGACTTGCTGTTCCATCTGCTTAAAGTACTCATATTTCTACTTTCCCTTTTCCACCTATTGATCACCTGGTTAACTACTTCTCATTCTTCAGGTCTCAACGTAGATATGCTTCTTCTAGGATGAAAAGTCTGGTCTCAGCAAGTTAGAAATAGGATCTCTGCCTTGGGCTCCCCTGGGATTCTGCATATCTGCTGGCAACATCTTGTAATTCTGAGTTTCCTTTTCCCCCTCATTAGAACCAGTACTCCATGGGGGTAGAGAGCCCAGCTGTCTTTTCTTCTGGGACCTAACACATAGTAGATGCTCCAAAAATTTTAAAAGAGTGTCAAAAGAAAAATTCCTAACAATTCTGGTTCAGTAAATTAAAAGGAAGAAGAGGGAGTATGGCTTTAACCTTACAAACCTTTGAGTATGAAACACTAAAAAACAAAACAAACAAACAAAAAAGTTTCACCCTTCCTTCCAAGGAGAAGTCTTAGCCTTCCTTCCAAGGAGAAGTCTTTTTCTCTCTGGATAAGTCGCTGCAAGGCAAAATCTCACTCAAAGTTCCTATTAGTGGTTACGTCTGAGATCAAGTTTGCATTACTGAATTTCCCCCAAATTGGTTTCTTTTCTAATAAACCCCAGTTAGGCAATAGCGTTTTCCAATTTCAAAGAGTAATAGTGTCTTTGGATTCCATAATGAAGCTACCAACATTTCAAGTACTATCAACTGCAAGTTAAAAGAAAGAAAAAACACGAAGTCAAGAGTTTATGCCACTGAATTATAATCAGATAATTTATAATATAATGAAAGAACCATCACTAGGAAGTGAAGATTTAAGAATAATCAAATCCATGTGGCTTTGGAAAATACTACCAAGGAATAAACTTATATTAGCAAATGGAATAAATTATCATATTTCAACATATTTCTTTCATGGGTCTAGTGCTAATTGCAGGACTATAGTTTATTGGAGAATGTGCCTGAGCAAGCGAGGACACAATCAGGGCACACTTAGGCAGAAATCTGCCGCTGAATTAGAAATAAATGACATGCTACAACATTTAATTTAATAAAAGCCCCAATGGCAGAAGAAACACAAAGAAACAAGTTGATGCTTTCTATCCAGTAACAAAAAGTGACTCTAGAAAAAGCAAATGTTATTCTAACATTTCAGACACAATCCACTAAATATTTATTATAAATAGGAGTCCAGTAGACAAAGGGTTGCAAAGGAAACACTCGGAAGGCAGGTAATGCTACTACCATAGAGTTTTAAGAGAAAATAAAACAAATTTACAATCTAGAGTGTTATCTCTTTTTACCAGGATGAAAAAATAAACCTTACCACCTGAAAATCTGCAGCATAAGATGAAGTTTTCCTGACCTAAGAAAGAAATCAAAGAATGATGGATGTACAACAAAGTCAATAGTGAATTCCTCTGACCTAGAAAGAGGAATAACTAACTATATTCCTTTAATTTCCAAATTAGTCTCAGATAAATAGCCTAGAAAGGAAATTGACTCATTTATTTGAAAAATCTGTTCTCTACATCTCATCTATCAATTGTTTCAATGTAATTTCTCAGTTCTTCAGAATGATAATTCTGGGGGAGTTTTGTGTAAAGAATGAGTGTGGCTGAGACATTTACTGCTCATCAAATATCCATGTGTTCCCACCCACCTCCCAGCCCCCTCCCAGTTGCATGTGGTCATGTGACTAGTCCTAGCCAAAGAACTGTGAGGGGAAGTGGATGTGTCACTTCCAGACTAAGACAGTGGACAGCCTCTAGGCATTTGCCTACAATCTTTGATCTCAAGTCATGGTAACATGGATGCCACATATTTAGATGCTGAATCATTAGATAGAAGCAGACTACATCTCTGAGTCACTGTGTGAAAGCAGCCATCCATAAGGAGCTTTGCTTAAACAAGGAATATACCTTTGTTGTCTTAAATTGAAGAGATTTCAGCGTTAAGTTTTTACTGCAGCATAACCCAGCCTATTGTGACTAATACATAAGGGCCAGTCTAAAATGTCCTCTCAAGTTTCTTTCTAACCTAGAGGACTGAGTCATGTGTATCATCTGATGTTCATGAGAAGTTCTGAAGTTCAAAGGGGCCAGTGCTTTGGATGTAGTTTTTTTGTTTGTTGGTTTGGTAGGTTGCTTTGGCTTGGTTAAACTGAGCAGTTAATTAAAACCTGGAATTCTAATAATGGTCTCAGAGAACTACAGCCTATGAGACTGCATGGTGCACACAGTCTATTTTGCTTACCATTGTATTCACATATACTAAGCTTATTACCTATACAGTACTAACTGTACAATAAATATTTGCTGAACGAAAGGAATAAAATAACTAAACAATTAAAATGACCCATACAAAAAGTATGTATCGCATAGAGCCCTTAGTAACCCCAAGGGTTCCCTTTGAAAGATGGAGGACACTTTCCCCTTTCATAGAAAAACAGACGCTGTAGAAGAAAATCGCTGCACTGAATTCACTGGGCAGCCTGCTCATTCCTCAGATATTTATGGAGCACCCACTGCGTGCATTATTCTAAGTCTGAGGATAAGACAATAAGTCAGTCAAATCTCCTATCTTCACAGAACCCTGCTTTGCTTTTCTTACATATCTTTTTTAAAAGCCAGAGTTTGGCCTGCAAAAGGAAATATCCCAGATATCTAGTTACCTGGTATAAAAGTTAAAGCATGGCAGAAGGTCCATAGTGCAGCAATGTTTCACCTCAACAAATCCCACTTCCCCAGAGCCCTTGATGACTCACCTGCCTGCCTTGCTTTACCCTTCTACTGCCTCCCCTTGGACATTCCCATCTCCCTAGTTCTTGTTTGACTGAGCAGAGGGTTCCTACTCTCCTGACTTGCCCAACCTCATTCTTAAGAAATGAGCATTTGTGCTGCTTCCTTGTGAGAGCGTGTCTTGATCTCTTCCTAGGTTCACTCCCTGCTGTTTTCTGCCATAGGTGGTTTGGAGATGACCTGGTAACCTGCCCTGTGTTAAATGTCCTCAGACCGGAGCTCAGAACTTTTTGAGTATTTTCAAAAGGGTCACCGTGTCTCCAGAGAAATGCTCCCAACAGTCCTAACTGAAGTCAGCACTGAACTGGGCAAAGGACTCAAGAAAAAAGTTTCCTTCCTCCTCGATGTGTTGCTCAAAGCACTGCGTGAGACCACACAGAGCAGTATCCAAGCATTGAGCAACACTCAGAAGGGCAGCAGGACAAATGCGTAGCTGCTAATGACCCCTCTTCTGCCAATGCTTTCCTCCCTCAGCCCTCTCTAGGGTCACCGAACAGCTGTAAATACAAGCTGACCACCCTCAAGGAGCTGGGATGGAGGGAGATTTTCTCCAGTCTCCAGTTCTGCCTTTGCACCTCTGTGGCCTCTCAAATGCTCAGCCAGTATTTTGAGTACACCCAACCTCACCCAGGAGATATATGTCACCCAGAAACAAGTGCTCTCCAGAGAGAAGTCTTCCTAACATCGTCGGGGCAGTCCTCCTCCACCTCCTCCTCTTCCCAGCAATTCGTTCTGCAAATTAATGCCATCCAAACAATCCTGTAAGTGAATTGTTTTTTAAAAGGCTAAGGCTGAGAGCTGGGCATAATAACCCAGGGCACACCAACCCAGGGCACAAACAAGATTTCAGCCTTGCATGCTGACAGCTGCAAATAAAATCCTTAGTTAGAGTGGGGATTAAAGTTCCCTGCAAAGAACAAGCTGTAGAAGCCTGGAAAGAAATAGGATCCCAAGGAGAAGGGATGTGGGGGATCTCCAGGTCTTCCTTTGCTCTCTTCCTGGGGCCTCTTCCTCTTCTTGCTGCCTCCTCCCCTGCCTTGAACATGTGCCCGTGACCCACGAGGGACAGCAAGGCTTCTTCTTTCTATCTGCTAGGCCATCCAGGTAAATAACAGGTATAAAAATGAGTGAAAACACTTCCAAAATGTTGATAGTGCTTGGGAAAAGGAGGCTCTGTGTTACCTTCAGCAAGGCAAGCATGCAGAACTTTCTGAACTCAGATTTCAGCTGAGAGTGTGAGTCAGCTACAGGGAAAAGGGAAAAGAAGGAAGAGGGAGGTCACAGGCTCCTCCAGTTTCCAACACTGATAGGTCTACAAGTTTGAAATCTGGATAGGACATATCTCCCTGCCTTCTGCAGATGGGTCTTTGTCAACAATTATGACCGCAGCAGGGGAAAAGCCCATTTCTAGTTTGGGCCTAGAATACTCTATAACCTTCTCAAATGATTGCCCTAAGGAGCAGACTTCTAAGCAGTAGGTGTTTGTTAATTTTTGTATAGATCATGTTCAATGGAGTGAAATTAAGGGAATCATCTATATTTTGTGTAGGCAGATCAATTCCATTTTACTATTTCTATTGAATATTTGATTTTGCTCCTCTTACTCTCTTCTCTGAGGCAGTATCATGAGAAAGAAAAGTTGGTTGTAAATAGACCTTCTCTCTCTTGCATCCATCATCTGCCATCACAAAGGAAAGTAGTTTAACAATTAAGTAGCCAAGGATGACACCTGTGTAGTAGAGGTTCTGCATTCAGCTGCACCCTGGATCCTGGGAACATAATTGGACCCAAGGCCTGCCCCATTGTACACCAAAGAATGTTAATAACATGCCTGCATGCATGCATGTGTGCACACACATGATACACTCACTACACATTTGTAAGGATCTGTTTTTCTCAGGAATTATATGTATCTACCAAAGCAGATAGATTTAATGTATTGTAATAAGTCCACCAGCAATATTTTCGGTTTAAGGGCTTGTTAGTGAAAGTTTTATAAAAATTTCACTTATTTACTGTTTCTGGTTTTTTTGTTTTGTTTTGTTTTTGGTTTATTGTTGTTGTTGTTTGTTTGCTTTTTGAGACAGGGTCTCGCTCTGTCACCCTAGTTGGAGTGCAGTGGTGCTATCTGCCACTGGCCCACTGCCACTTCTGCCTCCTGGCTTAAGTGATTCTCCCACCTCAGCCTCCAGAGTAGATGGGACTATAGATGTGTGCCACCACACCTGGTTTTTTTGTACTTTTTGTAGAGCTGGGGTTTTGCCATTATTGTCTAGGCTGGTCTCACACTCCTGGGCTTAAGCAATCCGCCCAACTCAGCCTCCCAAAGTGCTGGGATTACAGGCTTGAACCACTGAACCCGGCCTCACTTACCTATTCTTAGAAACAAGCTTGTGGCTAGAATGAGGCATATGTGACTGGAAAAGCATGCATGTAACAGCCACCACTAATACATATCTTAGGTGCTGTGAGTCAATTAAAAAGAAGTGAGGATTCTGTGATATAAGAGAGGACATTCCTCATTTTGCCCCAAAGAGCATCCTAAGAGTGTTGGTTATTATATTTCTATACCTTTGGGGCCTAGGAGGGAGCCTGACCCATAGTAGGTGCTCAATAAAACATTCTTAATAAAATCTCATGAAGAGCCTACTGTGTGCCAGTGACTGCATTGGGCAGCAGACATATTTAAAAGGATATAGCTCTAGTCTTGATGAGTCAATCTAACAAGAGAAATAGTCATAATGATTTCTTGAAGGAAATATTTGAGTTTCTTTTGAAGGATGTGTAAGAGTTCAGCAGGGGGAGATGGAGTGAAAAGACAGCTCATAGGCATAAAATGCTGTGATGTGTTCAGGAAAGACTGTGACTTGAGTGTGGCTTGGATCCCAGGTTCTAGGAGACAAGGTCGAGGAAATAGATGAATAGATAGCAAAAGGTCTTGGGTGTCATACAAAGGAGCTCCAGCTTTATTTTCTGGGCAGTAAGGAGCCTCAAAACTTCTCATGCAGGAGCACAGATGGATTCAATGTGTTTTGCAGAAAGCTTACCCTGGCAGGAATATGCAGTATAATTTTGGGGTAGAAAAAAATAAAAAACTATATCCTGAGGTCAGAGAAACTGTGGCTTCAATCTGAGCAAGGGAAGTTGAGATCCTGAAGTGTTCCATGTTCCATTTGCCCAGGACATTTGGCATCAGATGGGAAGATGTGGGAAAAAAAGCTGGAAAGAGTGGTGAAAAGAGGCAGGGTGGTGAAACTATTGAAGATGGGCAATGGGAAGAACAACCTGGAACCAACCAGGAGGGAGAGTATTTTGCTGGTATTCAATGGGATGCCTCTTTCAGTAGCTGTGGCCTTCTGGGAGCCCGGGATCACTTTCAAGGGAACCATGCCACAGATTCTGACTGTTCACATTGTAGATCTTAGCTCCGCCCCTTGACAATTGTGTGCACGTGAACAGTTTGTTGCTCTCTTTAGGCCCCAGATAGGAAAAGGTATGACACCTGAGAGGCAAAGAGAAGTGCTCCTTTACTAAGAGGTGAGTGGGTACAAATGAAGCCCTAGTAGGCCGAACAAAGGAAAGAAAGAAAATGGGTCGGTGTGGTTGACTCTGGTTGCTACTCCTTCCTGCCCTTGCTCCTACTCAGCTTCTTCATTTTCAGGTGACATTCATCACCCACTTCTACACCTGGGAGCCAGCTCTGCTGGGACTAGTTTAGAAGTGTGGAGGGAGAAGGGGAGGTCTTTTTTGAAACACTGGTTGCATTGCAGACAGACAGGCCTCCATTTATTTTCCAGTGGAACACCATATTGTTTCCTCTCACTCTCTTCCAGCGAGAACTATCTAGGAAAGGACGAGGACCAAACTACCAAGCCTTTGGATCTAATCCATGTGGCATCCCATCTGTGAGCTCCAGGGAGATTCAAAGTTGGCCAGTGCTGGAGGCCAATCATATTTATACCATTTCCATATGGCACCTTTTGATTGAGACTCGGCAAGCACATGAGTAAGTTTACTTTCCTTTTTTAAAAAGCTATATTTGTTCCCAACACTGTAATGTCTACAAATGTCTTTTAATTGTTATACTTGTAACCAGGATAATAAGATTGGGCAAGCTTGAATAGCATTTATTTGGGACCTCTTAAAATGTCAGAGCTTTTGGGAATTGTCTTCCTGGGGTGGAGCTTTCCCTGAAGGGAATGGATGGCCCCATTACCAGCGAACTTGGACTATAAGTCAGTCTTGGGGGATGACAGAACTTTCCTTACAGTCAGGCTGGAGGTGAGTCAAGCCAAGAGGCATTAAGAGGTTCCACGGGAGGAATCAGTTTCCTGGCTGTGTCAGGGCTGTTGTTGTGTATGGTGTGTGAGGGCACCATTCTCAGAGAATATGATGTGAATGGTGCCCCTTGGAATTGTACAGCCGGGTGGCCCTGTGCCACACAGGAATAAGGAAGTGGCTCAGTGGGAGGACCTGGAGTATGTCTGGGCTTATGCATAAGTTGAGAGAGCCTGTAGCCATGCTTCGGTAATGTGGTAGAGGAAAGACCCCCACCCACATCTCCACTCCCACCCCCACACCTACACTTGCCAACCCCACTGCAGTCGGATTGGAGGAAGACAGAGAGCAAGACGTTGGAGCAAGCAGCAGGGGTGGAGCCTGGGACACAAGGGCAGCACATAGCAAGCCCTTGCTTTGGAGCAGAGGTGGCCGGTTTCCAGGGCAGTGAGTATTTGAGGCAGTAATTGTGATCTTCAGCTTCACTGGTGCAAGTATCACCTGTGAGAAAGCAGGCATTGGGTGTGATTAATTAGTATGCTTCTTTAGCATATGGGGTGAGGGAGGGACAGGGGCTAATTTGAGCAGTCAGGGACAAGGAGTCAACATCAGTGTGGAGTGATAACGTTTGTACACCAAGCTGGTAAATAGACATCCTAGTTACATATGATTCTATTGGCCTTGCCTACAGAGGAGAGAAAAGTGATCAAGTGGTTGTGGATTTTATGTTTGCTTACCTGTTTTTTAAAAAAAAGGTGAATAAGGAATTTTATAAAGATGTTGGATTCCAGCATGTTAGACATTGTAGTGGATTGAATTTTGATCCCCAAAAAGATATGTCCCAAGTCTTAACCTCACAGTAGCTGTCAATGTGAGCTTATATAGAGCCTTTGCAAATGTATTAAGTTCAGCATCTCCAGACGAGATCATCCTGGATTCAGTGTGGGCCCTAAATTCAATGACTGGTGGTGGTATAAGAGAAAGGAGAGAGAGACAAACAGACCCAGAGACACACAGAGGGAAAGGCCATCAGAAGATGAGGCAGCTATTGGAGTTACGCAGCCAGAGCCAAGGGATGCCAGAAGCCAACAGAAGCTGGAGGAGTCAAGGAAGGATTCTCCCCTACAACCCTGGAAGGGACTGTGGCCCTGCTGACACTTTCTGGGCTCCAAAACTGAGTGAGAATGAATTTCTGTTGTTTTAAGCCACCGGTTTATGATCATCTGTTCTGGCAGTCCTAGGAATGTAATACAAGCATATTTAGTATTTGCTGATAGAAAAGTGAAGATTGATTTATTACTTCATGCCCATATTTCTAATTCAAAGTCCTAAAAACCTGGCTGAGAGCACGTGATGGATTTATTTAGTGCCCTAGGCAGCAATTCTCAAACTTGAGTATGCATCAGAATCACCTGGGGGGCTCACTGAACTAGATTACTGGGCTCCACCCCACCCCGCGTTTCTGATTCAAAGAGTCTAGAGTAGGGTCTGATAATGTCAGATTCTTAGAAGTTCCCAGGTGATGATGCTGTTAGTTTGGGACCACACTTTGAGAACCATTGAGCTAAATTTGCAACCACCTCAAGCAAATGAGTGCTTCTAATTTTAGAAACTAAGCAGAAATTCTGGGAAAGGAATCCCTTCTGGGATAAGTGGATAATGAAAAGAATAAAATTTATTTTTGTTTAATTTGCTGTGGTTTGCAGGAGTTGAAGTTATAAATGAAACAAGTAAAAACTACCCTTTTATGAGCAGTATTGCCTCTTCTCCCCATCAAACCCCTGTTTTTTCCCCTGAGTGTAGACATGTCTATACACTGGTCTGGAGCTTCATGGGCAGCCCTTTGGAGGTCCCTGGGAAGATGCTGGATCCATGCAGTAGTCTCACACGTGCTTAGAATTGCAGGATTATTTCTTACTACACTGCACCCCTCTTGTATACCACTTCACATCATCTTGGCCCTACCTCTTACTGCACCTGCTGCTATGCCCCTGAGGTCAACCCAGCCTTCAGTTTCATGTAGGTGCAGACTGACAATGCATTCTCTTGGGTCTTGGCCCTGGGCTACTTGCCTCTCGCCTCCTGTCCTGGGTCAGCTCTGACTCCTTGCACACTCAAGCCAAATCATGGAATGCCCACGAGGCCATTCTTACCAGCAGGGAACTGAGCCGATGTACAAATATTTCCCCTATTCAATTCCTAGATGAATTGTTCTGGATTCTCAGCTATATGCTTCTCAAAATGTTCTATGGGGTTATTTATTGCCCATCGAGGTGTCCAACTAAGTAACGACTCTTAGTATACCTAGTCTTTTCTCCTTCCCTGTTAAGCTCATCTCCATCCCCATCCCCATCCCCATCCCCATCCCCGACTACTCCTCCTCCCCGGAATCACTTCCCAAATAAACCTACTGGCACTCAAGCCTTTGTCTCATGCTCTGCTTCTTAGAGAACTCAGGGTAGGACACTGAATACACCGAACTGCACCCACCTTCCTCCTTTCCCACTTTTGGGAGATTGGTGCAAATCTGAAGATTCAAGGTGCATATGTGCATATGAAATTTGGAGTATCTGCTGAAGGGAATGCTGGCACGGGTTGGCTTCTATCTGACCCTAAGAAATGAAATTACCCATAAGTGATCCATGGAAGTGGGCAACAGGAACTGAAATATACCGCCATCTGCCACCTGTCCTGGAGAAAGACCTTGGATTTCACTAACTGTTTTTATCAGAGGGAAGCCCCTTACTGACTCAGGCAGATATCAAAAAGGTTTGGAGCTTATCTGTCGTCACAAGTAGCTATATCCCAAAAGTACATCCTACAGTGTCTTTTTGTTTAAGAGGCAGATATTTACACAACACAGCTCAGGGTCTTCCTGGTTGACAGTGATGGCGACATCATCTGCACCTGGCTTTGCCCTATACAGGAGAAAGCATGCAACCACTTTGGCTTTTTTAGCCTGTGAAACATCTAGAGCTGTAAGCTCTATAAGCTATAAGCTAGTCCAGAGATTCCCCAAAACTGCCTATGGGAATAGATACTTCTCAAAACAAGACATACAAATGGCAAACAGGTATACGACAAGGTGCTCAACATCATTGATCAGAGAAATGCAAATCAAAACTACAGTGAGATATCATCTCACCCCAGTTAAAAAGGCTTTTATTCAAACATAGGTAATAAGAAATGCTGATGAAAATGTGAAGAAACATGAACCCTTGTACACTGCTGGTGGGAATGCAAGTTAATACAACCACCATGGAGGACAGTTTGGAGGTTCCTCAAAATCAAAAACAGAGCTGCCATGTGATTCAGCATTCCTGCTGCTGGGTATATACCCAAAAGAAAGAAAATCAGCATATCAAGGAGCTATATGCACTCTCATGTTTATTGCAGCACTGTTCACAGTAGCCAAGAATTGAAAGCAACTGAAGTGTCCAACAGATAAATGGATAAAGAAAATGTGGTACATATATACAATAGAGCACTATTCCACCATAAAAAATGAGATTCTGTGATTTGTAACAACATGGTTGGAACTGGAGGTCATTACATTATGTGAAATAATCCAGGTACAGAAAGACAAACATCACATGTTCTCACTTATTTGTGGGATCTAAAAATCGAAACAATTAAATTCATGGAGATAGAGAATAGAAAGTTCCCAGAGGCTGGGAAGGGTAGGGGGAGGGAGGTGGGGATGGTTAATGGGTGCAAAAAAAAAAAAAAATAGACCGAATAAGACCTAGTATTTGATAGCACAACAGGGGGACTATAGTCAATAATTTAATTGTACATTTTAAAATAAAAGTATAATTGGATTGTTTGTTACACAAAGGATAAATGCTTGAGGATGGGTACCCCATTCCCTGTGATGTAATTATTTCACATTGCATGCCTGTACCAAAATGTCTTCTGTACCCCATAATTATATATACCTACTATGTAGCCACAAAAATCAAAAATTAAAAAAAATTATTTAACTGCTCTGTGGACTGACTGCTTTAAAATCAGTGAGAGAGCTTTTTGTCTTTTTTAAAAAAATTGTGGTCAGATATACATAACAGAATTTACCATTTTAACCATTATTAAGTGTGCCTGCCATTTAGTGGCATTAAGTACATTCACATTGTTGTATCACCACTGTCTATTTCCAAACCTATTTCTTACCCCAACAGAAGCTCTATAACCATTAAGCAATGACTTCCTATTCCCCACCCCCAGCCCCTGGTGACCTCTAATCCATTTTCTGTTGCCTTTTCTAGATACTGTATATAAGTGGAATCATATAGTAGTTGTCCTTTTGTGTCTTTATGTTTCATTTAACAGAATGTCTGCAAGGTTCATCTACGTCGTAGCATATATCAGAACTTCATTCCTTTTTATGTCTGAATCATACTCCATTGTATGGATATACCACCAGATTGGTTATCTATTCATCTGTTGATGGAATTGTGGTGTTTTTCCCCTTTTGGGTTTGTGAATAATGCTGCTATGAATATGGATGTGCAAATATGTTTGAATCCTCGCTTTCAATACCTTTGGGTATATACCTAGAAATGGAATGGCTGAATCATTTGGTAATTCTGTGTTTCACTTTTGTGGAACTACTACACAATTTCCACAGCAGCAATACCATTGTGCATTTCTATCAGCAATGCATAAAGGTTCCAATTTCTCCATATCCTCACCAATATTTGTTGTTTTCCCTTTTTTCTAAAAAAAAAAATAACCATCTTAATGGCTTTTCCCACCTAGTGGTAGTGGACTGGTATCTTATTGTGGTTTTGATTTGCCTGATGACTACCTTGGAAGCTTTTAAACAAATGCACATTTCTGAACTCTACCTCTGGAAATTTGGCTTGGCTCTGAGGTTGGCACTATGGAGCTGGCTGGTATGGCCTCCCACCCAGGTCAAAAATGTATTTTTGTAATTTCCCAAACTGCTAATCTGGTCTCTGCACACCTCTAATAATATGGAACTTTGGGGTTTTCTGAGGAAGCCCATTCCATTTTTACAGTTTTAGTTATTTATCTTCTAATCAGAACTTGTGTAATTTATAGCCACTGATATAGTCTTGTGTGGCATGTTTCATGTCTTAAGAGTTCCTTTCCCTCACCTCTACTCCATCCAGCCCCTTCAGCCTGTATCTGTTCCTCCTCAAGCTTTCTCAGCCATCCCTATAGCAAGGCTGAATCTGGCAAGCTTCCTCTATACTCCCATAGCATCTTAAGCTTTCTCCATCTTGGTGTTTCCACGTGTGTCATAATTTCCTGTTTACTTGTCTGCCTCCCTTATGACACTATGAGCTCCTTGAAAGCTCGCAGCTGTCTACAACACTGTTCACTGATGTCTCCTCACTGGCCGGTGCATAAAGTGGGCCCTCAACAAATGGTGGTTGATGCATTTGTTGAAAAACACAAGTTCTGCACTAAATACATAAGAAAACACTTTGGATATTCTTCAGTATGTAATAAATTAAACTTGTTAACATTAGGAGCTCCTCAATCAGCAAGCAAGAAAGAGAATTTACAAAAGCACGGTTTTCAAATTGGATGATAGAATCCTAAACCATTAAGAAATTGCATCTTGTAAGCACAGGGAGCTGAAGAGGCTGCCTACTTCCTTTCTCTCTCCACTTTTCTCTCTTCAACAGACTTCTTGGCAAGCACATACAATATTTGTTCAACCTGGGCTTTCTGTGTGCTAAAGAAAAAGTACCTTAGGGTGTATTTAAACAACCACAGAGTTATATTTTTACTTGTGCATTTTACCTACAGCATTGGAAAAAGTAATTTTGCCTCAATTAGAGTAGGTCTTTTCAACTGCTGACATATGTTCATAGAGCATCTGGATATAATCTGATTAGCATCTGTTGTAAGCCTGTGAGATACTACCTATCTCCTGAGGTCTCCCTTGGAGAAGGAAAGGCATAAACGTGCACTCAGCTGGACCATCCCAGTGCTGACATCTGCTGTTGGGTCACACATCTGGGCCTCCCATCCTCCATCAGTTTGCCAAAGTTCTTCTGGACAAAGAGTATCACCCCCACACTCTCAAGGTCCCACTTTAATTGGAGCAGAAAATCAGTGTCAGCACTCTGGCCAGTGAGAAAATCTTAACATTCTTCTCTCTCCTTTTCCCCTGCATATGTTAGAGCCAGCATGGAATGAATCACACACATCTAGAGAAGGAAAAGTATCAATAATTGATATGCCTCTCCCTGCTCATGCTGCAAACATTGCCAGCTCTTTGGTTTATGTATTCCCCATTCACCTTCAGTTTGCATCCTCAGATAAAGTTACAAGATACCTCTCTTGAGAATTCCCTTCCTAGCTTGCTTTTTTTTCTTTTTTGTCCTGCATTTTGGATGCAAAGATTTAAAGGAAAATAATTTCATAAGGTTGTATTTGTTTATGTTTGTTTTTTAGAGCAATAGAGCTATATCCCAAGATGTAAATACATGGGCACCCTCTCCCCCACCCACTGCTCAATTATTTATGCTTAATTAATGCACATAACTGAATTGAGGATAAAGGAGCAGACACCTCACATTCATCACCCAGCATAGAACAGCTGAACTAGGAAGGCCTAGAAAGTTCATTCTGTATAAGAATAAAGGAGGAAAAAAAGGGAGGGGTGACTTTAGGTATTGATAAGTGGTTAGTTGTGCAGGATCTGATATAATCCTACATTCATAAGTTTTTGTGCTGGGTTTGGGGAGAGAGGGTGTCTCCCCAGACCCAGCACAAAAACTTATGAATCTAGGATTATATCAGATCCTGCACAACCGGGGATTTACATCCTCAGTTTAACTGAGTCTCATATGCCCTTTACCTGTTTAAGTACCATAGCACCAAACAAACATACTAACTTATTTTAGAGATTCAGGCAATAGATATTCATTGAGCACCTCTAATTTGTCAGGTACTAGATTGCATGCCAAGCATACCAAACGGTGCATCTGTCCTTACCCTAGATGGAGTCTAGTGAGGAAGACTGGCTATCAGAAGTGATCACACACATCAATACAGCGTCCTGAACTGTGGGGAGGTTGTGAGTGAGAATGTAGAGCCCAAGAAGAATGGGTGGAGAAGGTGCTCTGAATGAAATGGTAAGGAAGGGCCTCTCTGAGGATATGACATTTCAGTTGACACCTGGCAGCATTTCAGCTAACACTTGGCAGTGTCATTCAGCTGGGGGCAGAGAGTTCAAGACAGAGGGAACAGCCTGTGCAAAGGACAAAAAGAACTTGACACATTCAAAGAATTGAAGTAATGCCAGTGTAGATGAAGCCAAGAATGAGAGCAAGAGAGATGGGACTTGGAGGAGGAAGGAGGTTGACAGCACTGCTAAGTCGCACAGGCATTCTAGTTCTTACTAAAATTTGTAGCCTTGTCCTAAGGACAATAAGAGCCATTAAAGATGTTTAAATTGGGAAACACGGCATAATGTATTTAGAAACAACGGTTGTTTGGAGAATGAATTGTAGGGGACAACGGTAAAAGCGGGGAAAGATTATACTTTCAGGAATCATTTCTATAGTTTGTTACTAGAGAAATTTCTCTGAATGTGTAAAGCATGAAAAACCACAAGGAGACACAGTGTCTGCTCCTGACTGAAAAGCCAGCTCTTGGTGTTGCTCTGCTGCAACTGCTATTTGCCATTGATAACCATTCTTCTCATCCTCTGGGATAGCAAGAGGGAGAGACTACAGTCTGAGTGGTTCCCATATTTGTAAAAAGATAACAGGAAAACAAGTCATGGAAGAGAATGCTAATTGCCCACCTAATAATCTTTTCCCCCTTTACACAGATGTCTGATTTTACTTCAGTTAATGATGTGATTATATATCCCAAACTCCCTTGGAGCAAGGACTGAACAATGACATATAAGTAAGTGAAGTTCTTGGGTACAGCTTCTGAAAGCCGTCTGAGAGGGACTGCCTCATCTGGAAGGAGGCCCTTTTGCACTTCACCTCCTTCCCCTAACCTGCTCCTTGGAGTGCAGATGTGATGGCTGGAGCTCTAGCAGCTGTCTTGTCTCATGCCATAATCAGAAGGTATTATGATGGCTTGGACCACAGAGGGGGCAGATGGGATGGAATGATGGAGTGGGAAGTGGAGGGCATGTTTAGAAAGGGTTTTAGTAAGAGGTTGTGCTTATATTGCATTTTGAAGGACCGGAATGATTTGATCAAGTAAATAAACATTGGGGTCCAGTGTGGTGGCTCACGCCTGTAATCCCAGCCCTTTGGGAAGCTGAGGCAGGTGGATGATGAGGTCAGGAGTTCAAGACCAGCCTGGCCAAGATAATGAAACCCCCATCTCTACTAAAAATTCAAAAATTAGCCAGGCATGACAGTGGACGCCTGTAATCCCAGCTACTCAGGAGGCTGAAGCAGAGAATTTCTTGAACCCAGGAGGTAGAGGTTGCAGTGAGCTGAGATCACACCACTGCACTCCAGCCTGGTCAACAGAGCAAGACTCCGTCTCAAAAAAAAACAAAAACAAAAAAAACCCCCACACATTGGAACAACTATTAATAGTTCTTGCTGTTTTTATATATTTCTCTAGTTTTGTTTTTATTTCAATATATATGATAAATAAAACCAGATGTTGAAAACTGTAGCTCACAGTCATATCCAGCCCTGTGACATACTTTATTTGGACACAGGGGTTGGTTCTAAATTTTTTGAAATCCTTAAAATTTAAAATCAGGAAAGTTTACAAAAGTCTAGGACAGAGAAAATTCTGAAAACAGCAAGAGAAAAACATCAAGTCACACATAAGGGAACTTCCATCAGAATAACAGTGGATTTCTCAGCAGAAACCTACAGATCAGGAGAGAATGTGATGAAAGAAAGAATGTGAGAAACTGCTAAAAGAAAAAAAACTGTCAGCCAAAAACACTATCTGCAGCCAATCTATCCTTCAAAAATAAAGGAGAAATAAAATCTTTCCTAGACGAGCTACACCTGAGGGGATTCATTACTAGGCTGGCCCTAAAAAAAAATGCTTAAGGAAGTCCTATATCTGGAAGTAAAAGAGCAATATCCACTATCGTGAAGATACACAAAAATATAAACTCACTCGTAGAGGAGACATAGAAAAAGGACCCAAATGTTACCACTACAAAAACAAAACAAAACAAAACAAAAAACCCACCATAAGCAATGGCAGACAAGAAAAAAAGAAAGGAACAAAGGTTATACAAAACAACCAAAAAACAATTTTTAAAATGACAGGAATGAGTCCTCACCTATCATAAATAACCTTGAATGTAAACAGATTAAATTCTCCACTAAAATAATACAGACTGGTTTAGTGGATTTTTTAAAATGCCCCAACTATATGCCGCTTACAAGAAACTCACTTCACCTATAAATAAATGGGATGAAAAAAGATATTCCATGCAAATGAAAATCAAAAGTGAACAGATACTAGATAAAACAGACTTTAAGTCAAAAACGGTAAAAAGAGACAAAGAAAGTCATTATATAATGATAAAGGGATAAATTCAACAAGAAGATATACCAATTCTAAATATACACATGCACCCAACACTAGGGTCCCCACATATATAGAGCAAATATTATTTCATCTAAATGGGGAGATAGACTCCAACACAATAGTTGGGAATTTTGATACCCCCTTCTCAGCACTGGACAGATCAGACAGAATATCAACAACAAAAAAAATTGAATTTAAATTGTACTTTAGACCAAATGGACCTAACAGATAATTACAGAACATTTTACCCAACAGCTACAGATTACACATTCTTCTCATCAGCATATGGAACATTCTCCAGGATAGATCATACATTAGGCCACAAAACAAGTCTCAACAAATTTCAAAAACTCAAAATCATATCAAGTATCTTCCCAGACCACAGTGGAATAAAACTAGAAATCAATACCAAAAGGAATTGTGAAAACTGCACACATACATGGAAATTAAACAACATGCTCCTAAGTAACAATTGGGTCAATGAATAAATTAAGAAAGAAAAAATATGTAAAAACAAATAAAAATGGAAACACAACATACCAAAACCTATGGGAGACAGCCAAAGCAGTGCTAAGGGGGAGGTTTATAGCAATAAATGCCTCTGTCAAGAAGGTAGAAAGATTTCAAATAAACAACCTAATAATGCACCTCATGGAACTACAAAAAGAAGAATAAACAAAAACCAAAATTAGTAGAAAGAAATAATAAAGATCAGGGCAGAACTAAATGAAATAGAGACTAAAAATGAAATATGAAGGATCAACACAATGAAAAGTTTGCTTTTTGAAAAGATAAACAAAATCATAAACCACTAGCTAGACTAACCGAGAAAAAAGAGAGAAGACCCAGATGAACAAAATCGGAAATGGAAAAGGAGACATTACAACTGATACCACAGAAATACAAAAGATCGTAAGAAACTACTATGAACAACTATATACTAACAAACTGGAAAACCTAGCAGAAACAGATAAATTCTTGGACACATACAAGCTATGAAGAATGAACCAGAAAGAAATATAAAAACCTGAACAGACCCATAATGAGTATAGAGATTGAATCAGTAATAAAAAGTCTCCTAACAAAGAAAAGCTCGGGACTGGATGGTTTCACTGCCAACTTCTACCAAACTTTCAAAGAGGGACTAACACCAATTCTCCTCAAACTATTTGAAAAAATAGACAGAAACATGTTCCTAAGACCAAAGCCCAAGTGAGTTTTCCCCAAGACCCAAGATGCAAGACAAAAGATGAAAATCTGATATATTTCAGTAATAAATTAGCAATAAAAAAGAAATACATATTTTAAAAATTGATATGATGAAACAGTCCCATTCCATCATCCTGAAATCTACTTTTCTTCCTTTCTACTCTATTAAATCAAATGTCACTGCAATCATCTGGATGGCTTTCATTTATCTTTTGCTTGATTGTCTATGTGTAATGCTTTGTAAAAATCCTCCCTTTGGTTTTCTCTTCTTCCCTCTCCCCTCTCTCTTTGCTTCTCTTTTTTTCTCTTTTATTCCAGTGAGCAATGATGTACACCCAAATATCTAAGTTTCTCTGGAATTCCTTTTGTACTCATTGAAGCTACCAATCCACCGTAGTTCTATGTTACTGGCCCCATGTCTTCCCCACCCCTCAGAAGCCCACACAGATCTAGGGCTCAGTGAGTTGGGGCACACCTTCAGAGGTCACTCAGGAGGCCTGGGCTAGCTGAGTCAGGCAAGAGCATTGGAACCACCCAGGCAGCTCTGAACTCCAGAAAAAGTCATCCTGCAGCTGCCCTCAGCAGTCTGTTCCAAGATCTGTCCACAATGGCAGTCAGGAAGTTTTCTTAACAACTCACCTAAGACATACCATCCAGATTTGGCGAGGACAGTGGCCATTCATGCTGGCCTCTCCCAGTCTTCTTTTCCAGATATGAAAAGCTTGGACTTCCCCATGCACACACACCCTCCACTCTGCTCCTCCAGGGAGTGAGAAATTTGGCTTGAAATTAACTCAGGACTCCCAGCTTCAGCGGGCCATCTGGAGTGACTGCTGCCTCCAAATTATGTTCACATCCACGGATAACCAAGTGGATTATCTCCAGGAATCATCTTCTCAGTGAGAAGAGAGGAGGCGGAGAAAATATCACGTTCATTTCTTGCCTAGAAAAGACCGCTGACATCAGCTATTTGCCCTTTCTGGCAATAATATTTGGTTGCTGCTCCATAATACAAAGCCTAAATCAGGCTTATTAGTGTCAAAATAAAAGGCCCTGAAGGGCAGCCAGATTTTCCAGAACTGGCACTCGTTGCAGCCTGGCACAGTGATAGAGCTGACAGGCCCCAGCTTGGGAGAAGTCAGCAAGGGTTTAGAGTACCCGGAATGCCTCACTGGCCCATTAACCACTGCAGGTATAATTAAGACGCATGTCCCTCCATTTCTGGATGCCGTCCCTTTGTTGACAAGTTGCTCAGAGAATGAAAGCTAACGTTTACCAATTAGCCCAAGCAAAACATTGTCAGGGAGGCAAATCTGGGACAAACGCAATGTCTTGGTGGTCTCCCTTAGCACATAATAAAATCGATATCAGTACATACAGCTGGTAAGAATCTGTGTCCATAAACTCAAGACACACAACCTTTCTTTATGTTCCCTTTAATCAGTGGTTCTCAGTCAAGTGCAATGTTACCCTCCACGGGACATTTGTCAACGTTTGGAGACATTTTTGGTTGTCACGCTGGGAAGGGGATGCTACTAGCATCTAGTGAGCAGAGGCCAGGGATGCTGCTAAACATCCTACAGTGCACAGGCCAGCCCACCAAACAAAGAATTATCCAGAATGTCCATAGTGCCAAGGTTGTGAAACCCTGACTTAAATCAACATAATTTCTACTTCTAGCCTCCCGTTCTTCTGGCAAAATGATTAATGTCAGTTATTATCGCTGTTTTTTGAACCAGAGCTGCACCACAGTTCTGTGGTCTCGAGGGCTGAGCCAAGGTTAGATGAGGGGTACTATGCTTAGAGAACATGGAATCTTAGCCAGATGTGGTGGCTCATGCCTGTAATTCCAGCACTTTGGGAGACTGAGGTGGGCAGATCACTTGAGGTCAGGAGTTCAAGACCACCCTGGCCAACATGGTGAAACTCCATCTCTACTAAAAATACAAAAATTAGCTAGGCATGGTGGTGCATGCGTGTAATTCTAGCTACTCAGGGTGGGGGTGAGGCAGGAGAATCTCTTGAACCCAGGAGGCAGAGGTTGCAGTGAGCTGAGATCGTGCCACTGCACTCCAGCCTGGGTGATGGAGTGAGACTCTGTCTCAAAAAAAAAAAAAAAGAAAGAGAGAAAAAGAAAACATGGAATCTTCTGGGAGGTTGTCAAGGCCCCATCTGCCTGAGACCCTTTTTCCTTCCTTCTGCATTCGGCAGTTCAGTGGCGTCCAGAGTTCCATAGCACTTTCTCCTCTTCTGCCCCTAGCATGGGCAAATCCTTTTATCTAGTCTCTTTTCCCTGCTCTTTCTGCCACTCTACCTCTTCTCACCCTCTTCTTATTCTCAGTACTTAGGAAATCTCCTGAGAAAAGAAATTTCTCAGGCCACTTCTACCTTCATCTTTGGCATAAACCTCCCCTGAGAGCCTTGCTTGACTAAAGAAGGGGGAAAATAAGACAGAGTGGGGAGAAAAAAAAAACGCATAAATTAATATTCAAAATATTATCCAGCAGTTACAAAGGCACCAGTGAAGTCAGGTTAAGGAGCTTGTGCCATCCTTGCCCTGGGCCATTCAGGAGTCCCCAGGCCTTCTTCCCACAGCTCTGTCTGCCTTTCATGCCTGTGGGTGGTGGGAAGTTATTAACATCGGTTATCAGATATGTTAACCTAAGTCATCATCACACTCGAATGAGAAAGATTTTAAGGTCTCAGCCCTGGAGAAGGTTTTATGTCAACATTTCCACATTGGCATAAAAATAAAAAGTTTCAGCCGGGCGTGGTGGCTCATGCCTGTAATCCTAGCACTTTGGGAGGCCAAGGAGGGGTGAATCACCTGAGGTCAGGAGTTCGAGACCAGCCTGGCCAACATGGTGAAACCCCATCTCTACTGAAAATACAAAAATTAGCCAGGCATGGTGGCAGGCACCTGTAATCCCAGCTACTCATGAAGCTGAGGCAGGAGAATCGCTTGAACCTAGGAGGCGGAGGTTGCAGTGAGCCGAAATTGCACCATTGCATTCCAGCCTGGGTGATAAGAGCAAAACTCCATCTCAGAAAGAAAAAAAGAATAAAAAGTTGTATATTTGTACTCTCAATAATTAGAGCTGACCCATCTGTGTCAGGGTCACCCTAAGAACAATAAAAACTCCTTTCAGAAGTGATCCCACAGCATCATTAAAATTGCGAATAACCATTCTGCTGAACCCCTATATCTCTTTTTCTTAGATTCTATGCGGTGGAAATAAAAAGTTTTTGATAACTGAGCATTGTTTATAGAAGAAAAAAATACAGGAAAAAAACCCTAAAAGTTCATTAATAGAGAAATGAATTGGGAAATGAATGAATTGGGGTATGTCCCTACTATATATGACAGTTAATGTTATATGTCAATTTGACAGGACCACATGTCTAGATATTTGGTCAAATATTATTCTGGCTGTTTCTGTAAAGGCGTTTTTAGATGAGATTAATATTTAAATTTATAGACTCTGAGAACAGCAGATTACCCTCCATAATGTCTGTGGGCCTCATTCAATCACAGGAAGGCCTTAATAGAACAAAGACTGATCTCTCCTGAGTGAGAAGAAATTCTACCAGCCAACTGTCTTTGGACTCTGACTGCAACTCTTCCCTGGGTCTCTAGCCTGTGGCCAATCCTGTAGATTTTAAACTTAACCAAGCCTTCACAATTGCACGAGTCAATTCCTTGATCAATCCATCTCTCTATCTATCTATTTATCTGTACTTCCTGTTGGTTCTGTTTCTGTGGAGAACCCGGACTAATACCCCATGGATTATTATGCACCTATGAGTTGGCTCTATACCCAGGAACCTGGAGGGATTTATATGATGCATTATTAAGTGGAAAAAGCAAGATGTGGAGATACATGTTGTAAGAGAAGCAGTGGCCAAAAATGTGCTTGTTTCTTTTGGCATAGAGAAAGATAGGAAAGAAAACATGACAAGTTTTAACAGTGGTTATCTGGAAGGGGCGTAGGGAGGTAAAAAGAAACAATTGAAATACAAAAATATTAATCAGATAATGCTGATGAAAATTGTAGAATATTAAATCCTCCGATATTATTAAAAGTAGGAAAGTACTAAATATACCTATGGGGGGGGATTAGAAGTTAAAAATGGAAAAAAATTTTAAATTGATATGCTTTGGGATTGGGATTTGGGGACACTCTTTTTCTTGGATATCTGATACTTCAATATTCTAATAATTAAAATATATGTATTCCTGGGTATGAGCCCCAACAATTCAGATTTTGTAAGGTGAGCAGGGGTCTGGGAGTGTGAGAATTAGTACTTTTTAAATAAAGGCCCCCGGAGTAATTCTTGATGCATCACTGAGTTTGGGAACTGCTAATTCAATAATTATTCTTTCAAGCTAGGACACACTTGATTTTTCCCTGGAAACAATTAGTGAAGGAGGGCCATCAGTGTGAACAGGAGAGAAGTCCCAGAGCCTTGCTTAGCCCCATAGCTGAGTGGCCTGCCCCTGAGTCCCCCCTACACCCCTGAAAAGGTCTGATGATCTGGCCTTCCTGAGGGACAGGGAAACAGGGGTGGTCAGACTGGAGGTGCAGGCCATTCTCTGCTCCCACAACTCCACAGTCATATCCACTCACTTGCCATTGCTCTTTCAACTGCCAACTTTTGTTTTAGAAATGCAGACATTTGTATGGCACTGTATAGTGACTTCATGTATCTTATCTCATTGGATCCTCCCTCATTCCTGACAAGGTTGATAGAGAGCTGTTGTTGCTATTGTCTCTGTCTACAGGTGGTGACAATGAGTCTTGGAAACTAGTTAGATGACCTCTTTTGACCCAACTATTTCATGGAAGAGATAGAACCTCGAATCCCAAGCCTGCCTTTCAAATTTCTTTTTTCCCATTCCACCCACCACGTGGCCTTCTCACCTTATTTAAATTGTTTGTTGAAGGACATCCTCTTTCGCATTCCTTAAATATCCAGCCTTTAATCTTCGATGATTAGATGTGAAAAACATTTTCTTATGATTGACATAGGATTTGACGCATGCTGTTTTATCTTTGTGTTTGCTCTCTTTGTTAGCTGTTTCGCATCTGCTTTTGTTAGTCATTCCGTGCGGGGGTTTAACTTTATACTGTATTCATCACAGATAATTCAGGGTACAGTTTTACAAACATGTTTGGGACAATGCAAACTGAAATTGGCAAGATGTACTTTCCCCCTAAGTAGAAACTATTGTTTCCTTGACGGGATGGTTTGTCTTTTTCATTCCAAGGACACTTGAACAATGAGTTTGAAAGCTGCTTCCCAGGAGGCAGAACAAACAACACCACACCTGAGAATTAAAGCAGAAAAGCATCTTGAAATTTGTGATAAGAGTGTAGTCCTCCAGTTAAGGAAAACTTTCCTAGTTTTAAAAAATATGCAACATGGAGTAGAGTCAGGTCCACAGGCAGCAGCAGGAGCATATCATCACTGCTAGCAGAACGCTCTGGTAACTGGATTTTTGTTCCTGACAAAATGAGAAGGTCTGTTTTTTGATCATGGAAACATTTTTCCAAAAGAAACCCAAATATATTTTCAAAGTATTTCCCAAGTGTCAGCAACTATTAAGTAGAAAACACTCATTAGTCAACAGACTAGAGGAAAAAAGGGGCTTCAAGTCAGGGCACTCAATTGGTCAATTTTGAAGATCCACAGTGTTTTGATTAAGAGCCAATGAATTATGCAATAGGTTTATTATCCAAGGTAGAATCAAGAAGTTGAAAAATTCCTGTATGAATTGCGAGGACAACTGATTTAGTGAGCAATCTGTCTGAGAACCAAATTCCTTCTGCTTAGCTCAAAGTGCACTTGACTCTGACCTTTAGTTCATGGAGGGTCGTTGTGGAGACTGATACTGAGTTTCATTAATGCATCAGTCTCAGCTAGTCTCAGTAAGTATCCTTTCTTATCATCCTGGAACTTCAACACCTTGGTGGGATGTGTTTCCTTAGTAACTTGGGGAACTAGAGCCACCCCACTTCCTTTCCTCTCTCCTAAAAATCAAAAGTCTTGATTTTGTGCCTTGATCGTTTTTTTTTTTTTAATGCCACATCCAAGAAAAAGTTGAAGAAAACATCAGCATGGCATAGGCTGGTGTCATTTGCGAAAGAGCTGGTGACCTAGAGATAGGGCTGGAGGCCATTCTAGAGGCGAAGTAAAGCCTATCTTGTTGTCAAGAGGATGGAATAGCCTTGTCTTAGTAAGAAGTGAGATGCCACAGTATTATATGAGAGAGAGAGAGAGTACAGAAAGGGCTTTTATTCATCTGATCCACAGTGATTGTTCCTTTAGCCTCTTATCTTCCCACTGCTTACTGGCATCAACCACTTTAATTAAGTAATCCAGACGCCTGGCCAGCCCACCTTTTTGAAGGGCACTGAAAAAGATCCCAGCTTCATTTCTGTATTATCTTCATAAGGCAGACAGGGAGATACCCTCTTGCCATTTCCTTTAGATTAGTAAAAAGAGCCCTCTGAATCCAAGGGTTTCTGCCTAAGTGAACAATGGACCACCCTAAAAAGGAGGGAAACGAAGGTGTTTGGAGTTATATCAAAATAGAACTGACTAAAATTAAAATTCCACGGCCAACAGTTTTGCTGTCAAACAAGTTGTCATAAATGTTTCATCACTGACTTTCCCAAAGCTCTGGCATTAAACATTAATACACAAACAGCTGAAATGTGCCCACTTTTAGCACGGGCTCTAGTCTTCCTCTTTCCTCCTCCAATCAGGAATAAATAAAAGGCAGCATCAGGTTTTGCTTTAGAGTTTGTCAAATGCTTTGAAGTATGTGATAATGCCGTAATAACGCCATGGGTGGCAATGGTATTCTTTTGCCCATTATGCAGATGAAGTTAGTGAGCCAAAAAGAGTCTTAAAGTATTTGCTCACAGTTGCTCCAACAGCATTCAAAGAACTGGCATTTGCACCTCTTCCTTTTCTCAGACTGGTCAGTTACATTATGGTTCCTCCAAATTTTGGGAAACTGTTGCAGCTGTTTTTTAAAAACGAGATGCCTCCATGGTGCACTAATGCAAGGAAATTGCCACAATACTGAGCAAATATTGTGAAACCACAAGTATGTGTGTTCATGTACATGTGATGAATAGAGAGAGTTCTGGAACTGTGCACACACACAGTTGGTGACAGTGTTTACTTCCATGGTGGTGTGTATGATGGGGGTGGACTGCCTTCATTATTTACTTCATATACTCATGTATTATTTAACTTTTTAATGACAAGGGTATGCTATGTTTGTCATAAACTTTCCCTTTACTCAAGATATATAACCGAAACATCCTTCCTGTCTCAAATCTTTTTGCTCTCTCCAATTCTGCAGACCTGTGATAAGCAAAAAGAATATTGTTATTCTCCATATTCAAATTAATCCATGACAATAAACACTGATGCACATAACCAGTGCCCCATAATATACCAACCACACTTGCTGTCAGGAGAGGCAGTCCATGAACTTAAAACAAGGAACTAACAAACACTGTCTCCTTTGTAGGTGCCAGACACTTTCCCATGTTAGCCAATTTGAGCCACTCACTACCTATGCAGAGGAGGAATAGTTTGCTCTGGTTCTATAGACGATAAATCCAGAACTCAGAGTAACAATAACATGCCCATGTTCACACACAAATACATGGCAGAGCTGCACTAGTGCCTGTTCCACACCACGATGCCTCCTGGAAGTCAGCTTGGTAAAATCATTTTTCAGTGAAACATAAGATTCAGGATAATGATTTTTTGGGTTTTTATTTCTGTTTTTATGAGACCATTGAGTTTCATTCCTCTTGGCAATAATCTTTGTGACCTTAGCTTATCACAATAAAGAAGCCCCATGGGAGGAAAAGAGGGGCCATTGGTTAGTGTGATTTTGTTCAATATAAATCATCAATTTTATGAGCTAAATGTAATTTTATGAGCTAAATATAATTTTTGATAGCAGAGACATTTTGAATTAGAGTTGATGATTGAGGCTTTGACAGCATCTCAAGCTACCTCTTAACCCCAAAATGTCCATTCATACATTATTGACTCCCATGGTCCTTTCCCTTTGTCCAGCCCACCTCTCAATGCAGGGACATGAAGGCTCCCATCTTGGGAGCATCAGATAGGTTGCAACTAATGAAGCATCTTTGTTCCCAGATAGTACTGTACTTTCCCTCCACCCTCAAGTGTCACAGTAACAAACGTCAACTGGGAAAAGAAATCCACTTAGTTTTTATTAAGCTACTTGACTTTTCCAGGGGTCTTTAACTTCCATCTTGGTTAAATGGTAACTGGACACTGAAGAAATAGCCTCAACTCTCTCAAGTAAGTCTAAAGGTTTGTTAAGGACCAGAAAAAATTAAAAATCCCAGAAGGGAAGGTCACCGAAATATTAACAGTGCTTCTGTGAAGTGACAAGATTGAAGTGCTTTTTTTAGTTCTTGCTTTACACTTTTCTGGTTTTTTCCAGATTTTCTACAACAAACATGTATTCACTTTTTAATCACAATAAAATGTTATATATATTTTTAATTCTGAAAAGCATGATGTGAGAAGCTTTACATGCAGTATTATCCTAGTTCTGTAACCATGCGCTTACAAAATTACTGGGGAGAAGTAAGCCAAAATGTTTACAATGTCTGTTCCTAAGTAAAGGCATTATGGTTGATTTTTTTCTTTATATTTTTATGTGTGTTTCAAATTCTCTCTAAAGAGCCTACAGAGGATTTATAACCTTAAATAATGAACGTATTTTTAAAGGCTTGCTTGAAATTTGAGGAGGAGTGTGAGAAGGGGAGATTCTATGAAATTCCACAATGTTGTTACTATTCCCGTAGTAATGACATATGCCCTTAATTCCTGGAATAGCTGAGATTTCTCCAAAATGCCTAATTTATACTTGGAGAATAATATATCCATCTTTTAGGATCTGGGCCCCAAATACTCTAATTTCTCCTAAATTGACTTATTTCAAAATATCAAATGAGCCTCTAATTATCTAATGAGCCTCACAAGATATCTCATGAGTGTCTACACCGTGTCAGGTATCCTGCTCGGGGCTGCTTGAAGCATGGTATCATCTTCAGGTCATCTCTTTTTCCTGGAGTCCCCCAGGTACTCTTACTTCCCCCAGGTACTCTCACTTCCCCTGAGGATGCTTGTCTCAGGGGCAGTTCACTAAAGGGATCCAGACAGACACCACAAGTCCTTTGTGCTCTTTCCTTTAATTTTTTTTTTTTCCTTTCTTTCACTATGATCCAGAGGTAGAGTTATTTTTACTGGGTCAGTCCGTATTATCATAAACGAGATTTCACATCTGAGACAACATGATGATCTTTTGACTTGGCAAGTAACCATCGAACTCCATTGTAAGATGGCATTAAATGCAGTAGTTGGAAATGAAAGAGGAGACCTAATAAAGGAATTGGGATACAGGAATTAGCTTTCTGATTCTGTTAGTCATCTGTTCTGTTCATCATCAAAATTATGACTCAATCTTATACAGTAGCCATTGCTTAAAAAGAATATTCCTCTGGCCAGCTGCATCTAATTTGAGATATTGTTACACTAAATACAGTAAAGGTCTTTGGCAAAACTATGAATTAATCAATTATGCCAGATCAGTTTTTTAGATATATAAAGAGTTCTGAATTTAGGACTTGGTTTAAAACTGGAATTTTTTGCCTTATATGAAAACTTTAATTTAAAAAAGGGAGAGGGCTATCTTTTCTAGGAGGTGAATACCATGTCTAGAAATTGCAGATGTAAATCAGAGCAGTTAAGCAGCATCAAAAAAAGAAATCTGTTTGTGGAGTTAAAAATTCCTCCGTTGACACAATACAGTGAATGCAATATGGTGACACAAACCATTTAAGTAAATACCAGCTCTAATAATAGCTGTGTATCAATTGGAAAGTATTTTTATCATGTGTATGCTAGCTCCCCAGCCATAGCTTTTAAAAAGCAGAACAAAATGTGTAATCACCCTGTTCCCGTTTCTGAGAAAGAAATGATTGATTGTTTGATCCCAGGAAACATCAGTGCTGCCTAATGGGTCCTTAGTGCTAAGAATAGTGGAGAAAAAAACTCTGCGTGTCATTTGATAACCTCCCTGGCTAAGGAGAAGAGTTTGAGAGGGAAAGGCATAGAATAAGAAAAGAGGAAACTTAATTCCCCAATTAATCTCACTCTGCCTCTGACATAATTCTGGATGGCATCGAATATTAAAAATTGGCATGCTCCACATTTATATTCTTCTGCTCCATGTTGCCTCCTATCCATCTCTGTCAGATTTTTTCTGCAGAACAGGAATAGAACTCCCCCCAAGGACTTGTGGAGAGAGAGGAAAAGAGTAGGAGTCCTCCCTAAACTTTCCAATACTTGATTCAGTTTTCACCTGAAGTTCAAAACCATTCCACCTGAGGTGGTCTGAAGAGATTAAAGGTGTTCTCACAGTGATGGTTTAAACAGGTCCACACTCCTTGACATTCCCTTTCAAACCTGGAGCCTAATTCCCATTGCCTTAACTGTGAGCTGGATGTATGGACTCCCTTCTAACTAATAAAATATGGCAGAAATGGCCGTGTGAAACTTCTGAAACTAAGCCATAAAAGGCATCATGGTTTCCTCCTTGCTCTTTCTTGGATCGCTCAATCTTAGGAAAGCCACCTGCCATGTTGTGAGGACTCTCAAGCAGTTTCGTGGACAAGCCTGTGTGGCTAGCAACTGCCAATAGCCAGCCAGGAACTGAGGCCTCCTGCCAACAGCCACTCAAGTGAGCTGTCTTGGGAGCATACCCTCTAGCCCCAGTCAATCTTAGTCCTCACAGTAGGTCATCAGTTGGCGGTAGGAGAACATCCTGCTATATAGAAATGTTCATTGTAACTATGGGCCTTCCTGAGGCAACGTTTACACCTCTTATCCTCAAAGGTGAAATATAGGTTGGAGAGAGGTGCCAGGGGAAAGGTAATATGAGGACTGTTTTAAATATTATGGTTGGAACCTTCTTGGGCAAATTGGGGGCAGCCTTTATGGTGTGTCTAGGTGTCATGAATTCCTAAAAGGAAATATTGTGATAGGGTAAGACAAATTCAACCCCTCTTATTTTCTTTGTGGTTAATGGGGTCTCCTGGGGGCCCAAGTTGAAATCCTCAGTTACTCCTGACATCAAGCCCAATCAACAGTTTGGCTGCGTCCTTCAAGACTCTGAGCTGAAGCCACTCAACTCAGCCACTCCCATCTTCCCAACTATACAAAACTTTGTGACCTAATAAATGTTCATTGATCTAACTGTTAAATCTTTAGGTAATGTGTTATACACAGTGATAGACAATATATTCGCCTTTCCTCTTGAGCACCTTGAAAATTAACATTTAAACCTTGAACTTGTGTTCTGCGCTAGCAATATATTCCCTAACTGCTTTCAGACAGATTTAATGAGTTTTACATCTTTCAGCTACGCAGTTGCCATATACAGTTTGGCAGTTGAAATCATCTTGTGCATCTCCTCATTCTTTAGATCTAAAGTGGCCTAGGTGTGCCCATAGTTAGTGGCAGAGATGCTAGTGTTCCAATGAGGATGGATACTTTTAATAATTTAAATGTGGCAGAGTTTTAAAATGTATAAGTAGCAGAGACCAGAATTCCTCTTAGGAAGACACAACTGTCTCTGGAAAAACACCTTAATGAGATTCCAAGGAACAAGATGAGGTCGTAAGAGCATAGATTTGGCAGAGGCTCGTGTATTGGAAATAATTCCATTACAACAGTGGAAGTGGTGGTGGGAAGAAGTGAGAGAAGGACCAGGTGACTAAGAGGGAAATGGCTGGGGGTGTTTAAGGAACAGAAATTTTCAGCATTAAATTTTGAGCAGTTTGCATTTCTGCAACAGAACTGCCAAGACTTTCAGGAAAATGCTCTGCTTGTGTGAGTCATTCATTTAATGGAAATTCAGAAGAAAGGGCTGGCAAGGTATGAGAACTGAGACCACAGAGGAGTTACTTGGCAGAACAGGGAGCTCAGGGCCATGGGTGATTCACAAACACCTAAAGCCCCCAAGGAATTTAAAGACGTCTTGGGGAAAACATTAGGCTTCTCAGAATCTATGAACAGCAGGTCTGGGTCAAGCAAGGTGACTCAGCTGACATCTGAATTTTGTATGTTTGTATGTTCAGAGTTCTATCTCTCCAGATTATGATGTTACCTAGACTTTATCTTTGTTCTATTTCTCCAGACTGTGATGTTACCTAGACTTCATCTGAAACATATACCTAGTAAATACATCTCATCATAGATGACTTCCTGGTTGTGTGGCATGTTTGTGTGTGTGTGTGTTTGTGTGTGTGTGTGTTTCTTGGCTTTTTCTAAAGTGTTACAATCTTTAGTATGTATAACAACTCAATGAGGTAGACAGTATGTTTTAGTTAGTTCCAGCCGCTATATCAGAATACCATAGACTGAGTGGCTTAAACAACATTTATTTCTCACAGTTCTGGAGGCTGGAAGTGTGAGATCAGTGTGCCAGCATGGCCAGGTTCTTGGTGAAAACCCCATTCCTGGTTTACAGATAGCCATCTCCTCACTTAGTGGAGAGCAGAGAGAGGAAGCAAACTGTCTCATGTCTCTTCTAAAAATGGCACTAAGCTCAGCATGAGTGCTCCACACTCGTAGCCTAATTACATCCCAAAGGCCCCATCTCCAAGTACCATCACATTGGAGATTTCAACATATGAATTTTGGAGGGACACAAACATGCAGTCATAACATACTGCTGCTACTACCATTATTTTACAGAGGAAGAAACCAAGACTTAGCCGTGTGTCTTGAGACATTTATGTAACTAACAAACAGGGGGGTCAGGATTCAAACTGAGCTTGTTCAACTGAACAGCCAAAATTATTAAGCATTGTGCCATGCCATATTCCTACCAAAAAGGCAGGAAATGTTGCAAAGGAACCCAAGCGGAGAAAAAGGGTTGTGATAATAAAGCAGTGGGCTGGGAGTCTAACAAAATTACAAGGGGAAAAAATAATCCAAATAGGCAAGGTGTGATGTAAATGCATGAGCAGAAGAAATCATTGTCACCGGGGGGCATCTGGGAAGCCTTCCTTGAGTACGTGGGACTTGAGACGCATGCTGAAGAATAGATAGGACTGAGGGAGACAGAAAACATTCTAATCAGGTAAATAATGGGGGTAATGATGACCAGAGGATAGGAATGATCTGGCATGTTTGCAGAGAAAAACAGGATGAATAGGGAGGAAGAGAGAGGAAGAACAGGATGGATGAAGGTGGGTGGAAGAGTGCAAGTTACGGAGAATTCTGGATGTTAGTTGAAGAGCAATGAGGAGATTTAAACTCTTGAGCCAGGCTATGGTTGGTTCAGAGCCCTCTGCATTAGGTCTGCCCCTGATCCTGAAATGCTGTACACTGAAATGCTGAAATACTGCACACTTCTGTTTCCTTTTAAGAGCACAGATCATTTCCTATTCTTCCTGATATCCGCCCTCATTCTTAGAACAGTACCTAGCATACAAAGGGCATTCATTCAAAGATGAATTAGTAAATGAATAAATGAATGATCAGGAAATGAGAGGCAAGAAAGGGAAGCAGTGTAGAGCGGTGGTAGAGTCAGACCCTCATGACTGTCTACTCACTTTACACTTATGGTCTGGTGTCTTCAGACATGTGTCTCCCTAAGCCTCAGTTTCCTTATCCAGCAAATAGAATTAATAATAGTGTCAGCTTCTTGGGCTGTTGTGAGGGTTACATGAAATAATACATGTAATACATTTACCATAATACTGCCCATAAAATAAGCATAGAATACGTTACATCTCTATAGAATGTATAGAATATATCAGAGTCACAGATCAACTTAAGTAAGCTAGACCAAGAGAACATAAACCCTAGGAATTAAGAAAAATTGTTGGGAGATTCTTAGAGCTTCCTCAGAATTCAAGAGTGAGCTAAATTTTGGTTAAGTCTCAAAGGGCATACTGACTTCAGCTGGCCTCAGGATTTTAACTGGAGAAATTCCTGGGAATGTGATTATGGCCTTGAATGCTCTGCCGGGGTGGGGCAGGGTGGGGGGCGTGGGTGTTGACTAAAACAGTGACAAAACTACAACTGTTTTAGAAAGATCTTTCTGGTGGCCATGTGGGTGGTGGCCTAGGGAACAGTGGGACTGGAGAGTGTCACTGAGAGGCTACTGAAGTAGTCCTAGTAAAGATGGTGAGGGCTTGAATTAATGCTGAGACTGTGAGGATGGAGGAAAGAGCTTAGATTTAAGAGGCTACAAGAAGGCACTGCATTGGATTTAGAGACTATTGGGAGCAAGTGAAAAGACAAAAACATGGGTAAATGAGGATGTCAACTTGGGCCCCAGGAGATACCGTTAACCAAATGCAAAATAAGAGGGGTTGAAATTGTCTTACCACATCACAATATCACCTTTTAGGAATTCATGACACCTAGACACACAATAAAGGCTGCCCCTGATTTGCCCAAGAAGGTTCCAATGGACTTTACAAAAAAAAAGAAGAAAAAAATTCTTAAGGCAGTCCTCATATTTACCTTTCCCCTGGCACCTCTCTCCAACCTATATTTCACCTTTGGTCTTGAGAAGGGAAAACGTTGCCTCAGGAAGCCCCACAGTTACAATTATGAACATTTCTGTATAACAGGATGTTCTCCTACCTCTAAATGATGACCTACTTACGAGGACTAAGATTCCAAATAAGTAAATACTGGCATCAAATTCCCACCCAACAAAAGAATCAGAATTAGATTTGACTTGTGCATGCATGCGTTTGTGTGTGTGTGTGTGTGTGTGTGTTACCCCTAGCATGCACACATACAGGAATACACGTTCATGGAACACACTGCCTCAGAGAACTCCCTTTAATCAGTCTTGGTATCACCATGGTAACGTGAACAGAAGCAGTACTCCTAATCATGGAGGGAAAACCTGCAGCTTTGTGATACACACCCTTGGGGAGAATTTCAGCCACCATGTGTACCACAGCAGCACAGGATGCTCAGAATAATCTCATGGGTTCTGTTTATCTTTGGCTGCTTCTAATCTTCCTCCTATCTGCTGTTTCAATCAGCCTTCCCTCAGGATCACAGAGCTCCAGTTCTCATCCCTGTCCTTGCTGCTGAAAAATGCTTCCCCGCAAGCTTCCTTTGGCTATTGTGAGAGGGAGCTTTCCCTCTAGTGCAGAAATAAACAATTCTGCCCTACCTTAAAGTTATTTGAAATTATATATTATTTTAAAAATAATAATAAAAACCACGCTTCAAAATGCCAGCATCATCTATTTCCCAGGTTACTTATGTAAGCATGCATGAAAATGACACATCTGTGACCTACAGATTCAAAATACCAAGGCAGAGGTCAGCTACCTGTGAGTGAGGTTTAAGAAATGACAAGTTAGTGGGTGCAGCGCACCAGCATGGCACATGTATACATATGTAACTAACCTGCACAATGTGCACATGTACCCTAAAACTTAAAGCATAATAAAAAAAAAATAAAAAATAAAATAAATAAAATAAAATAAAATAAAATAAAAAAAAAGAAATGCCTAATCAGTCTCTCCAAGGGAAAATCAATCTGGCCTTTATTATTTTTCTTAAGAGAATTGGAAGTAGCACTCATTAGAGAAATCCACTTCCCTCCAACTCCAAGGGGATTTAGAATTTTCCAATTGTACTTAAGTATTATATCTCTGGCAACAGTTGTCCTAAGAGAGAGCTCTTTTCTTCTGTGTAATATTCAAGCAATCTTCAAAGGCTTTTATCTGCTAAAACTGATATGAAAATGGCATTTTATTTACCAATTCATCTCTAAGTATCAAATCATTACTTTTGTGTACAGTATCATCTATAAATGTTCTGAACATTTAAACAGTCAATAATTTTTCTATTCTGTGTTTCAGTTGAAATAGAACTTTACATCATAAAGAATTTACCAGTTTTAGAATGTTTTATAGTAAAGATATTTGCATTCACACAAACATATATGCATATATACCTATATGAATGTGTATATATGTGCACATATATGTGTGTAAGGCTACATATTATATGGTATAGAGATTGGGAGTTTGGGTTCTGGAGTCAAATTATTATCATGTGAATCCTCCCTTCTGTAAGACTTTTTGAAAGCTACTTAACCTCTCTTTCAGCTTCATCTATAAAATGGGAGCAATAATAGTAACCACTTCATAGAGTTGTGATGACTAAATGAATTAATACATATCAGGTGCTTGAAACAGAGCTTGGCAGGTAGCAAGTGGTTAGCTTAGCAAATATTAGCTATTTTGTTAGAAACAGTCCAAGTAACCCATATTTTAAAAAACCGAGTTACCTGTGAACAAGAAACTTCTAAGTTATTGGTGTGTTTTATATGTGTTTTACACAGTTAGCAATGGTAATAGCATTATTGCTCCTGTTTGCTCTTCTTGAAGACAGTGAATTCTTGGTGGCACCCTGCTGCCACACTCTCAGCTTTTCTAACTCTCTGGGCAAGTTCCAGGTCCAAGGCTTTCTCCAGCAGAGTTAGTCATGCAGGTGGACTGTCCATCCTATGAAGGCCTCAGCTTGTTGGAGAGCAAATTAAATCGATGCAGAGAAAGCTGTTGCAGGTGTGTTCTTTCTTGATGTGGTTGGTGGTGGCGGTGTTTCACTCAATTTTGAGAATTTTTCTTCTTACTGTTGTTAGTATTGCTGGAGTGAAAGAATGTGCAGCTTCTAGGATGAGTACACATATTCAAGCAGGAGGAACTAATAAGGGTGGCTCCTCCACATTGAGCTCTCCGTCTGGCCGGGGAATGCCCTCTGCTCTGTGGACCATCCCCACACCCACCCTCACCAGTGAGGACAGGCCCAGACTAGGCCTGACTTCAGTAGCCTGAAGTCCAGTTCACGTGTCTACATTTGCGCATTCAGACAGCACCAAGAAAAGAACCACGTTTGGGATGCTCTTAAGCTCATTTTTAATAGACTTTATTTTTAGAATAGTTGTAGATTCACAGAAAAATCAAACAGATAGTACAGAGGGTTCTAATATACCCAATGCCAAGTTTCCCTGATATTACTATCCTACATTAGTATGGTACATATGTTACCATCAATGAACCAATATTGACAAATTGTTGTTCACTAGAGTCCGTACTTTATTCTGATTCCCTTAGTTTTTACCTGCTGTCCCTTTTCTGTTCCAGGATTCTATCCAGGCTACCAGGTTACAGTGGGTCATGTCTCCTTTGCTCCTTTTGGCTGTGATAGTTTCTCAGACTTTCCTTGTTTCTAATGACTTGGACAGCTTAGAAGAGTATTGGTTAGATGTTTTGTAGGATGCTCTGCTATTAAAATGCTGTCTGGTGTTTTGTCATGATAAGACTGGTGTTTTGGGTTACTGGGGGGTGGGGCAGGGGGAAGGCCACAGAGGTAAACTGTCATTTTCATCACATCTTATCAGGAGTATGTAACATCAACATGATTTATAGCTGTTGATGTTGACCTTGATCACCTGGATGAGGTGGTGTTGTCATGTTGCTCCACTGTAAAGTTACTTTTATTTTTTGTTCCTCCTTTTATGCCGTACTCCTTGGAAGGAAGTCACTATGCATAGCCCACGTTTAAGGAGTAGGAATGTATGCTCCCCCTCCTTGAAGACGGAGTATCTACATAAATTATTTGGAATTTTGGAATTGCCACGGGAGATTCATGTAGTCATTTTTCAAGTGAGACTATATAAAAGGAAATTGACCAAAGAGAAAATTATGGTCAACAGATGTGTAGGGATGAAGAGAAAATCTTGAAAACAACAAAGGAGACAGTCTGAGAAGTAATATTTCTCATCTATTTTTGAGAATTACCTGTATAGTCAGACAAGTACTCAGAACTAATGTCCAAAGATATTTAGTGCTACATTACATTATGTAAAATACTTAAAAAAAGAAAGAAAGTAAAATATTCAAACAAATCATGGGACATTCATGTAACTGTTAGGTCAAAAATGTATATATACATCATTTTCATCTGTGTGTGTGTGTGTGTGTGTATGTGTGTATGTATGTATAATTATTTTTAAGAGATGGAGTCTTGCTCTGTTGCCCAGGCTGGACTCAAACTCCTGAGCTTAAGCAATCCTCCAGCCTCAGCCTCCCAAGAAACTGAGACTACAGGCTCATGCTACTGCGCCCAGCTCTCTCTATATAAAATTACTGGCATGGAAATACAGTAATGGTATGCTATGAATGAATTAAAGCAGGTTATATAGCCATATGCCTGGTTATGATTGTTTCATTATAAAACAAGTGTATTATATAAACACACACATGTGTGTGTATATACAACATTTATAATGTCTGACAGGTTAGTTAATACCAAAAAAATACTTTTATTATGACCAGCTGGTAGGATTACGTGTAATTTAGCATATTCCTTTTTAATATCTAAAATTTCTGTTTTCTTTAATAACTTTCTACTTATCTAATGAAACAAAAATTAAAAGAAAATAACCTAAAGCAAAAGATATACTGACAAATATAACACTAGCATGTTGTGTTAGTAATCCAAGTTGTTAGAAATCCACTATATGCCAGCTTTTTAAATGCCTCTAGTAGGACTTGAAATAGGGAAGAAAGGCAAGAACTTTAGTGGTTGTTTTTAATACTGTTTCCTATAACACCAGTAATCCTAATTACAGGTACTTGTTTATCCATGATGGAACTGGACTCCAAGAACCCTCTGAACCCAAAGGATATGTTGTTCCAGTCTCATCCCTATCTTCTCTGTTGCCTGCAGTGGGCCTCAGCTCAGCCCTTCCCAATCTCAGTGAGCCCCACCATCCTCTTTTCTGGCATCCCACCTCCCGGGCTGCTCTCTCCCTCTTGTCCTAATCTCTTGAGTTTGCTCACCTCCTCCCCTCTACTTACAAGTCTTCCACAAAGCTCAGCTGATGCACTAGCTCCCTGAGCATCACAATGGGAGAGTCTTTGTCATTGGCATCAACCTTTTTAATGTCAACCTAATCCTTCACTCAAATAAAAAAAGGATCAATAGAGCCAAACTGTAAACATGCCAGTCTCCCTATGTTGCCTTTTTTCTCTCCTTTTCATCTCCTAGAAATGCCCTCCCCTCAGCTGTCCATTTTCTAGCCCTCTCTTTCCTTTAAAGTACAAGTTAATCACCCCCACCCTCAAATTTTCCAGCTCCCCTAAAGCTTATGTTTTTTTCTCTCTTATTTTTGCAAGCATCTGTTGTCTCTATAACTGGTTCTCGGTGGAAGCTATGCTGGTCTGTTATATTTTCATCGTATCCGCCAAGAGTAGGACTCATTTTCTCATAGTCAGGTACTCCTGGTGCCTACGATAATGACATGCATTCATTTGGCCTCAGTAAATGTTTGTCGTTGCTCATGACTATGTGGCCATCACAGTGAGAAAGAACTAAAGATGCAGCAAGTGAATTTGAGGTAAGAGTAAGTACAGTGTTAGAAACCCTGCCTCTGGAGCCAGACTGCCTCTAAGCTCTGTTGCCCACAGGCTGAGTCATCTCCTGCTTCTTACTCACCCTCTCTGAGCCTTTCCTCATGCGTAAAATGGGAATAATGATGGGACCTACCACATAGAGCTGAGATGAGGATGAAATGAGTTGAGTCATGTGAAGTACTCATTGTTTGCAAGTTGTCAAACCAGGTTAGCTGTTATCATCATTAGCTGGTTTGTGAATTCCACCTTCAGAATCACATAGGCCGTGAGGAAAAAGTCTGTCTCACAGACCACTGCTCACACAAACACAGTTTAGAAATGCGTACACCATTGAGAATCCAAAATGATGTTTTGTAGCTGTTTTACAATGTGCCTGGGACTTGTTTGAATCAGGTGGGGCAAGATGACAGGCACGGAGACGATTGCATTTGAAAGAAGAGTTTATTATGCACAGTTCCAAGAGGAGGGGGCACACAGTGCCCTGCAGGGGTCACAAGGAGAACAGCCAGAGTTAGTCAAGAGTCAGAAGGAACAATGAGAAAGCATGGGCAATGGCCTTTATTACTATAGTGGCAGGAAGTTGTTGGGTGAGGATGCCCTTTACAGGGCAGGATGCAAAACACAGATGTTGGAGTTTGTGGCCAGAGGATTTGTAATACCATTTCCAAGTGCTTGCAAAAAACACAGGGAAATATGAATGCAAACAACTTTGGTCATTAGTTTGGCCCATGATTTCAAGATGCCAAATCATCCATTACATAATATCCAGAACGATTATTACACTAGTCCAAGCCAATTCCTCACCACAACTGCTGTTGCCTGCAGTTTTCAGTGGCCACCATCCTTTCCAGTGATGTCTATAATTTTTGCTGCCTTCTTGAAGTGGCCTCGCTGGGCCTGGGTTTTATTTAAGTCTCCTATTGTTTGGCTCATTTTGGTTGGTCTCTCTCCTCCTGTTTGACTTAGCTTTGATTACGCCTGAAGAAGGATTTCCTCCATTTTGCACTCTTTCTTCTGTGTACAAGGGTTGCTCCTTTTTCACAGACAAGCAGAGAAACTTGGAAAACAGAAGGAAGCTGAGGCTGTGTTGTTTGGTCAACCAAGGACCAAGGCAGATCCAACCTTTCAGCATTACATGCTCACCTTTCTGCTTTATGGACCGGGAGGGTCCTGGAAAACTGTTTTCCCCATCCAAAAGCCTTTTGGCAATTACTGAGGATACTTGCACTTTGAATTCTGAGACCAGTCTGTGCTGTGGCTTGGGTGAGCTGCCGACTGAGGTCTGCTGAAATTATCCGACTGTCAAGACAGGACCCAGCTACGGCCCAACACCCTTCTCTTTTTCTTCTTTTTCTAAAGAGAAGCCCCACTTATATCCATGCCAGCCACATGACTGGATAATTACAGGAAACCATGGCTCCACTCAGCTGAAAAGAAAGAATTCTTGAAGAAGAATTTCAGGCTCTTTTACCATTTCCCCCTATTTACAGTCTGGCTCTGTGCCGTCATCCTGTCGCTTTCTTTTCTCCGTACTATTTCTGTGATGCTTTCCTCCCCTGGCAACCCCTCACCACACCATCCTCTATTTGGATAAATGTGAGGTCCCTAATACACAACCTTCCACTCTGAATTAGCTGAACTTGTTTCCTCTCTCTTTAGGCAGAAAAAATATATATATTTCACTCTACAGCCCTTGCTTTACTATTGTATTCTTTACTATTATTTTTTAAGGTGAAATATATTATGGGTAGGTAGCAATCTGTCTGGTTTTGATTTCTGCCCCTATTTACAGAGGCTGTCACCTGATTATACCCTTTAATGATGGTGGCAACAAACAGGAGGAGACTCAGAGTTCTAAGAGGAACTGCTTGATTTAAGTATGTATTTATGGGAATAAAGGCAGATTCCACAGGAGCCCTGGAATTTACTCCATGGTGATTGTCTTTCTTTGACTCTGGCTTTTACTTTCCCAAATTGAGCATCCTGGTATCTGCATGTCTCTTTTGCTTGGAATGTCACGCTGCAGGTCTTAGTGCCTGGGACAGAACAGAGCACGCCACAAGTGCACTTGAAGGAGAGCTCAGAATCAACCAACCAAACCCCTCTAAGTTCCAATGGCAGCACAGATTCCAGACTGAAACGCTGCTGCATTTTGCTTCATTTGACTGAAGCAAATGCAATTGGTTTGTATCTGACATTTATTCTTTTAGGGAGGGGCTGCCAGGGGAAGGGGCATTAACCACAAATATGACAAGGTTAAAGAACAACGGTTCAGGTCTGAAGCATTGTATTGAGATGGTTGACATCCTGGGCTCATCAATCAATATTATTGACTTGGCCAAGCTTCAGGTTGGAGTAATTTCTATAATGAGATTTAGCCTGCACCACAAAATGGTGTGTTGGGGATAAAATGTCTGAAGCCAATCTTTTATGAGATACATTTTAGGAAAATGTTCTTAATCTTAAAAATAGAACTTGTAGTGTTTGCAGCCAGGAAGATGCTTAATTAGATTCACATAGGAGTCACCAGCTGTTCACAAGACAAACAGAAATGTCTGAGGTCTCCCTGGTTCTATAAAGACAAGGGAAATGGCTCCCTCTTTTCGTGCCAAGTCTGAGAGACCCTTCAGCTAAAAGCCCTCCAGCCTGAGTGGCCAGGCTTGGCACACAGAAGCTCACTTTTTCCTTTTCCTCTGTCCTCTCGTTCTGCTCCTTAAACCTGAGGAGTTCTTAGTCACAAGAGTAAAGTGGCCACAAAGCCAAACTGCCATGGGAAAGGCAATGCCCGACCAGCCATCTCCCTGCCTGCTCCCACCCTGGGCATCTCCTCTACCCACTCTCAGAGGTAAATGCTGTCTTTGCTGGATGAATTTCTCGACCTGGATGATGTAGTTACAGAGAGGAGAACAGGGAGAGAAAACATATGAAGGAAACTGAGAGGCAGGAGGGGAGGATGGAAAGGCATTTCCAGAAAGGCTTGGTCCAACCTATATAACGAAGAATTGGGAGAGAGCATCAAGAGTATGTGGAGGGAAAATTGTGCAGCTAGGACGGATAGAGTTTCATGGTTTGAGTGGAAGAAGGAAGAAAGGAGACTGGAAGAAGTGTGGTTACGAGTTGTGAGTTATGAACCTTGAAAGTATAAAGACAATTTGAATTAAGTTACCAGCCTCACAGGGTCAGAGGAGAAAGGGGCCTCAGAAGTGATATGGCTCAGCCTCCCATTCAATGCAGGAAGCCCTTTTAAGGCATTCCTATCAAAGGGCCACCCAACCTTTACTTGGATGCCTTCAGTAATAGGACATGTGCTAGTCCATTGGCAGTATAGAAGGGTGGTTACGAACACGAATGCTAGAGCCAGACTGCCAAGGTTCAAATCCAGGGGCCACCAGCTACTGATTGCACCTTGGACATGTTACCTGATACCTTGGTTTCTGTACCCATGAATTGGGAATAGTAGTAGCAGAGTGCCGTTATGAGTATTAATTGTATATTTATATACACACACATAGACATATATAAAATTATATAAAGTAAATATTTATATATTTATTCATAAAGTGCACATATCACTTAGTACTTGGCATATAATAAGTGGTATATATGTACTTGCTAGTATTATCATTACTATCATTCAGGTTGTTCCATGGATAAGAAAGTTCTTTTTCAGATTGAGTAAATTTGGCCTCTCTTATTCCTGCCTGTTTATCCCATTTCTCAGCCCTGAAGTAACTCAGATCAAGCCTTAACTGCCTTCCATGTGTGTCCTAAGTATTTGAAGCTAATCATTGTGACCCTCTTTGCTTTTCTCCCTTATATTCTAGAGATGAGTTCTTGCAAATGCTGTTTCTTCTGCTTGCGACACCTTTCCTTCCCATGTTCTTCATGTTCTAACTTGGACTCCATGTCCTTCAATACACCTTCTATCTGAGTACTTAACACGTTACTTGCCTATTGTGTTAGGCGGTTCTTGCATTGCTATAAAGAAATATCTGACACTGGGTAACTTACAAAGAAAAGAAGTTCAACTGGCTCACCATTCTGGAGGCTGTATAGAACTATGGCACCACCATCTGCTTGGCTTCTGGGGAGGCCTCAGGGAGCTTTTACTCATGGCAGAAGGCAAAGAGGGGGCAGGCACTCAAATGGTCAGAGAGGGGGAGAGAGTGTGTGGGAAGTGCCACACACTTTTTTTTTTTTTTTTTGAGACGGAGTCTCGCTCTGTCACCCAGGCTGGAGTGCAGTGGCACAGTCTCAGCTCACTGCAAGCTCCGCCTCCCGGGTTCACGCCATTCTCCTGCCTCAGCCTCTCCGAGTAGCTGGGACTACAGGCGCCCGCCACCACGCCCGGCTAATTTTTTTTGTATTTTTAGTAGAGACGGGGTTTCACCGTGGTCTCGATCTCCTGACCTCGTGATCCACCCGCCTCGGCCTCCCAAAGTGCTGGGATTACAAGCGTGAGCCACCGCGCCAGGCCCACACACTTTTATACAAACAGATATCATATGAACTCACTCGCCCCCAAGGGCATGGCACTAAGCCATTCATGAGGGATCTGCCCCTGTGATCCAAAAACTCTCACCCACGCAGCCGCACATCCAACAATGGGAATTATAATTGAACATGAAATTAGTGATGCACACCACATCACCCATATTCCCTGAGTATAATTATAAAATAAAGGATATAGTATCTGTTCTCAAGGCCATTTGTGTGTGTGTCACCATTTTGGCATATTACTTATACGTCTTGTAAACCAGGCTTCATATGAGGTCCAGCATAGCACTGTGTTTCGAAAATATGTGTTGAATGAATTAGGTGGAATACAGGAGAAGATGAGTGGGCATAAAGCAAAGGCCTTCTTGAAAGGCATGTAACATTTCCCTTGGAGAATAGGGTCTTTGGAACAAGCAGGTGGGTGGGAAGAAAGTTGGCTTTTTCACACACACACACACACACACACAAGCAAAGAATCAAAAATTATAGGCATGCTTGTAGGAAACAGGTAAACCTGTAATCCCATTAGCTGATCATATTTGTCCCTGTTAAAGCCATCAAAAAAGGAAAGTTTCTTGGGTTCTTACTTTTTGATTGCTTGGTCAGCTCTTAGTCTTTGCTTTGTTGCTCAGAATCCTGTTAATAGAAGAAATGAAAAGCAAAAGACAAAGAAGCAGGCAAGTGTGAATCCATTCATAGAATAAAGAACAAGGAAGGGAGTGAAGACGGGGACAGAGGTGGAAGGGCCCTCTGGGTCTGGATGTGGGCAGAAGGTCTTTGAAGAGTAGAGAGAGAAGATAGTGTTTTGGTAGAAGTCACTCTTAGGAGTGTGAAAGGGTTTGAAAGTGGAGAGTCACCTTGGGAGGCTTTGTAAAGGAAATTTACTTTGCACTAAAAATGATCTCTTCTTTATAGGGTTTTCTTGTGAGACCGAGTAAAGATTTAAATGGCTTTTGATGTTCATTTTCTATCAGACTGCTATTTCTTTGAACGTGGCATAGCCCCGAGCTCCAGCCATGTGGGACCCCAGTTGTATATGGGTCATATTCTGCTTCAGCTAGTGGATTGGGTGATAAAATCCACGGTTGCTCTTGTTCTGCAGGATGGTGAGTGAGGTATTGCCATAGCCACATAGCCCTAAGTAAGAGCACAGACATTACATAGAGGCTGCAATGTCTATAAATATGTGAAATAAGCATGGGTGCAAGTCAAAGTAGCCCATAGGTCTCTTAAAACTTCCTCTTTGGATAAACACAGACGATTTTCTCCAGCTTCCCAAACTTAACCAATGCTTAGTCACAATCTCTACCTAGATACCGATCCAAAGAGCAAATTATTCTAGGGTAAAACCAAAGGAACAGTATTCCTTGCCTTTATTTTTTTTCTATAGACCAATGGTAGAAATGTTACTCTGGATATAAAATTTATATAAAATACCAGCGTTCTTTTCCAGACTGGTTTAATGATTCCCATTAAAAAGATATTTGACTTGCAAACTATGCATTCAACAAAGGACTAATATCCAGAATCTATAAGTAGCTCAAACAAATGAGTAAGAAAAAACAAATAACCCCATCAAAAGTGGGCAAAGGACATGAATAGACAATTCTCAAAAGATGATATACAAATAGCTAACAAACATGAAAAAAATGGTCAACCTCAGTGATTATCAGGGAAATGCAAGTTAAAACCACAATGAGATACCACCTTACTCCTCCAAGAATGGTTATAATTAAAAAGTCAAAAAATAATAGATGTTGGTGTGGATGTGGTGTAAAGGGAACACTTTTACACTGCTGGTGGGAATGTAAACTAGTACAATGACTAGGGAAAATGGTGTGGAGACTCCTTAAAGAACTAAAAATAGAACTACCATTCAATCCAGCAATCCCACTACTGATTATCTACCCAGAGGAAAATAAGTCATTTTTTGAAGACGACACTTCCACACACATCTTCATAGCAGCACAATTTGCAATTGCAAAAATATTACCAATCTAAATGTCTATCAACCAACCAATGGATGAAGAAAATGTGTTATACATACACCATGGAATACTACTCAGCCATAAAACAGAATGAAATAATGACTTTTGCAGCAACCTGGATGGAGCTAGAGGCCATTATTCTAAGTAAAGTAACTCAGGAATGGAAAACCAAATATCAAATGTTATCAGCTATGAGGATGTAAAGGCATAAGAATAATATAATGGACTTTGCGGACTATAAAAAAATAAAAAATAAAAAAATAATTCCCTAGTGGGCTATTTTTTAGAGGACACAAATTCCTGCTTCTGATGTATAAATCCAGTCTTCTTGCAGGTTTCTGAGCTTGTTGCTCTTTTGTGGTATGCTTTTCACTTTTGTTAAAAAACACTTACCACACATACCATAATTAGGTATGGTAGGAGGGTGAGGGATAAAATACTACATATTGGGTACACTGCCCAGGTGACAGGTGCACCAAAATCTCAGTATTCACCACTAAAGAACTTATCCATGTAACTAGAAACCACCTGTACCCCCCAAATTATTGAAATTCAAATTATTTTTAAAAAGATATTTGGGTAAAGTATGTTGTCAGAGAACCTCTGCTGAAACCTTTGCCTATCCTTGGAAAAGCCCCCAAGTTGTAAAGAAGTATATATCGTGCTCCGGCTCCTCCAAATGTTAAAAAAAATCAGCCATTCCTATCTAATTGTGACCACGTGTTCATATTTTCAACTTGTTTTAATTGTAGCAAGTAAGAAAACTTGACATTCTCTAGTTTTTCAAAGGAAAGGTGACGTATACATGCTTCCTAATAGGAGATCATAACCACTTTTAAAAACACATCAGCCAAATATATGGAAGAAATTGCTTTATGGTAACACAAGGAAGAAGGATCTTTAAAAATAATTCCTGGCCGGGCACGGTGGCTCACACCTGTAATCCCAGCACTTTAGGAAGCCGAGGTGGGCAGATCACGAGGTCAGGAGATCGAGATCATCCTGGCTAACATGGTGAAACCCCGTCTCTACTAAAAATACAAAAAAAAATTAGCAATGCATGATGGTGGGCACCTGTAGTGCCAGCTACTTGGGAGGCTGAGGCAGGAGAATGGCATGAACCCGGGAGGCGGAGCTTGCAGTGAGCCGAGATCATGCCACTGCACTCTAGCCTGGGTGACAGAGTGAGACTCCGTCTCAAAAAAAAAAATAAATAAATAAATAAATAAAAATAAAAAATAATAAAAAATAATTCTCTAGTGGGCCATTTTTTAGAGGACACAAATTCCTGCTTCTGATGTACAAATCCAGTATTCTTGCAGGTTTCTGAGCTTGCTGCTCTTTTGTGGCTAAGCTTTTCACTTTTGTTAAAAGACACTTACCACACATACCATAATTAGAAGTTTGGAGTTGTATATTTGGGGTAATCTCAGACAGCTACATTAGACTGGCCTCAGCTTTTCAGGAAAAAATTCATTTTGAGTTGATTTATTATTGGACATTAAGGCTATTTCAATTTGCTACCAAATCTTCACTTCACTTTACCATTAAATGTGACTTTTAAAATGTGCAGAAAGCATTTACCATGTTTTCTCTGTTTATAAGAGACTAGGTGGCTACACATGATGTTAACAATAATTATACCAGAGAAGTAGAATTACAGACCATTTTAATTGTCTCATCTTGTACAATAGCAAGAAGCCTAATAAGAAAAAAGTTAAATGTTAATATTTCTTTAATAAAGAATAAAAATAAACCATTTTCTTAGTATTCCTAAGCTTTCAGAGGAGATGGAGTGCATATTTCTCTGGCATCAATTACACATGTTCTAGATTGTTTATTAAAGGATTAGAAGAGAAAATTCAACAAAAAGAGAAAAGAATGAGGATGAAAAGAAATTATGTATGGAGGCTGGGTGTAGTGGCTCACATCTGTAATCCCAGCAATTTGGGAGACTGAGATGGGCAGATCACTTGAGGTTAGGAGTTCGAGACCGGCATGGTCAACATGGTGAAACCCTGTCTCTACTAAAAATACAAAAATTAGCTGAGTGTGGTGACACACACCTGTAATCCTAGCTACTCAGGAGGCTGAGGCAAGAGAATCGCTTGAATCCAGGAGGCCGAGTTTGCAGTGAGCTGAGATTGCGTCACTGCACTCTAGCCTGGGTGACAGAGCGAGACTCCATTTCAAAAAAATAAAACAAAATAAAATTGTGTATGGAGACATACAAAAACTGAATATATAAGTAGGTCTGAAAATATTGAGAGCATCTTAAACTGGGTTTATACAATTATTTGAACAATTCAGGTCAAAAGCCACACTTAAAAATAAAAGCAACACCTGTCAATTCAAAGCAAAAGTATTTTATTTGTATCAGTTTCTACTTCCTATAAGTGTAAAATTAGCCCAAAGGGTTAGAAAAAAAAGAAAAAAACAGAACTGTTCTCATTCTCTCAGACTCTTCCTCACAATGTGAACACATCAGAGATTAAAATAACACAGAATAAGGTTGGAGTTTCAATAGGCATTATCCTGAGAAATCAAGGGAAGGCTGAGAGTGGGTGGTCGGTGAATAGATATTAAGAATAAAATCTCCTTTTCTTGTTTGCATGACTTGTGTGTGGAACTATGCCCACCCTTTGCTTTGCTTTGCTTTGGCAGGGAAGCAGAGTTCTGACTTGGCTCTGTGACATTCCATGACATACGCCTCAAAGCTGTGAGACATAGCGGGAAAATGTCACTGTGTAAGGGCAGTCTGTCTCAGGGCAATGCAACATGGCCATCTGAGGCACTGCTTGGTGGTCGAGTGATTCATCAGAATACAGACACTGAACACTATTGATTTGAGGACAAGGCATGGCAGAGATCAGTGAGATTCTGAGCAAGAATGGGGAATTACAGGGCATACTCAAATGACAAAGGAAAATCTAGGACAGCAGTCTATATGTGCAGGCAACGGAGGTGATAACAATGTGTTGATAGCAATATTTTGTTAATATCTGGGAGTTGTTAATAAAGGGTGCTTCCTGGAGCAACCAGAACAAGTACCTGCCTAAATGGAGTCAACTAATATGCTTACTAAAAGGTTTTCGAGCTAAATGGCAAATTGCTTCAGAGCAGGCAAAATGCTCCATTTAAGATTCATAACTGGAAGGCACTTTATCTACCTAATGATCAGAAGGATGCTGATTATTAGAAATGCCTGCATTAAAGACAGGGAAGCACATTTGCATTCAGCTCAGAGTGCAGGTAGAGGGAAAATAATAAGAATTCTCTTAAGATACAGATCTTAAGTTCTTTACTTCATTTGTGTTAATGCCTCTCCTGGAGTCCAGCCTCACATAAAGTGAGTGGAAAATAATAACCCCAGATGGGTGCTGGCCACTGTATCCTACTGCACAGAGAACCAAATGATTCTGGCAGCAGCAGCAGACCATCACACGCAAAACTTCTCTCACCAGCAAACCCACACACATGCGAACACCCAGCAGAGCAGCACAGACAACTGTTCTAGCCACAGTGCCACTGTGAAGGGTTTGCAAATCAGGATGGGCAGGATTAAAAGAGAGCCAGTGTAGAGATTTTATATCTGTAGGAAAACAAAAACAAGATGAATGTTTCATCAAGCTCATATGGTGTCTGAACAGAAGAATAATGTGAGATACTGAAATAGAAAAGGAAAACCAAATGTTGTGCTATTCAAAGTGAAGAATTAAGGGACACTCCAAGACACAAGAATTAAGGGACGCTCCTCGCCCCTTAGTTTCCTTCAATTATCCATACAGTTGGATGAAGAAGAGGAGGTAAGGAAGAAGTGAGGCTGGTATTTGGGATCTGAATTATTGAGCTATCACTTCACTTTCTGTAATTCATTCTGAATACATATACTTAGTCTTATTTTCTAAAATACCTTAAAATAGCAGCTTTTAATACTCTTAATAGCACATGTCAAGAGGAGCTTTTTTTCTTTTTAACTTGAACAGAACAGTGGGCATTATTACTTCACACACGGTAGATACTCAGCAACCCTTACTCTGTGTCTCCAACTTCCATCCTTGCCATGATTATACTTTCCGTAGACACTGAGACTTGAGGTAGGAAGACCAGGTAGAAGTCCCTTGTACAACTGTCCAGCAGGCAGTAATAAAGGGTTCACAGTAGAGTGCTGGGAAATGTGTGTTGACCAGATACATTTCAAAGTGAATTAATAGCATTTGTTGACCAACTAAATTTCAGGAGGAAAGAGAAGTAGCTGAAGAGGAGGCTGATTTCTCTAGGTCGGATGGCCAAGTGGATGGAGGGACCATTATTGGCTGGGGACGCAGGTCTGCAGGTCATCCTGAAGAACATCAATCATGTTCCTGGCAGGGAGGCCCTCGGGGGGAACTGGACCACGTGGGACTGTTTACTCTGCTTTTTAATTTTCTCTCTTCTTCCTTAGCTGTCAAGCTGTCAGCTGTCACTTCTTGCTACTGTCAGTTCTAAGCCCTTCCTTTTTTACTTCCTAATTTGCTGCTTCTGGAAAGCCTGAGAGGCAGGGCTGCTAGAAATATATGTAAAGCAAGAGTCTATGGAGGCTAAGTAATGGTCCAAGGACCATTGACTATTATAAAGTACAGGGCTTCATGATTACTGTTTCAACTGCTCAATTTAAATGGATTAGGTCTTCAGAGATCTGGCACTCAGATAGCTAGGGAGGTATTGATTTCTATTTGTGTAGCAACTTTGAGAATAAAATTGTTCTTCAAGTCATCCGATGATTCTTAATTTTTAAGGTAAGATTTTAAATTGGCTGCTACATAATAAATCATAGCTAGCACTTATTGGGCACTTAGTAGTTGTCAGACCCTGTTCTAAGAACATTTCACGTAATATCACTTGTAACCAGCCAGGAGTCCTAAGGATTGTGCAGTATTATAATTACCCATTTTATAGATAGAAAATCTGAGGCATAGAAAGGTTAATTTTTCCAAGACCACTGAGTGGCCATAAGCAGCAGAGCCAGATTTAAAAGCATGGCCAGGCGCGGTGGCTCATGCCTGGAATCCCAGCACTTTGGGAGGCTAAGGAGGGCGGATCATTTCTGGTCAGGAGTTCAAGACCAGCCTGGCCGACATGGTGAAACCCTGTCTCAACTAAAAACACAAAAATTAGCTGGGCATGGTGGTGCACACCTGTAGTCCCAGCTACTTGAGAGGCTGAGGCAGGAGAACTGCTTGAATCTGGGAGGCAGAGGTTGCAGTGAGCCGAGATCATGCACTCCAGCCTGGGTGACAGAGTATTAAAAAAAAAAACAAACTCTGTCTCAAAATAAATAAATGGGCAATTAGGGTGAAATGCAGTCATATGGGCTGGCACTGTTCCAGTATGACTGGTGTCCTTATAAGAAGAGATTACGACACAGACAAACAGAAGAGGACCCTCTAAAACCAGAGGGAAAAGGTGGCCATCTGCAAGCCAAGGAGAGACGCCTTAGAAGAAAACCCTGCTGATACCTTGATCTTGCACTTCCAGTCTTCAGAACTGGGAAGAAATGCATTTCTGTTGTCTAAGCCACTTAGCCTGTGGTATTTTGTTACGGCAGCCTGAGCAGACTCATACACACTGACCAAAGAGGTTGGTATTAAGAGCTTTACGTAGAAGCCCCCTGAAAACAACTTCCCTCCTTGACTTTTCTCCCAAATCTTAAGTTCATTGAAGGGATTCGTTCAGGGAGAGGGAAAGAAGTTTGGTTTCTTAGAAGATGGGAGAAGGCCGAAATGTGCTCTGGAAGAGAGAGTGCTGTTCCAGGCATAGTTCCAGGACACGGGGCTCCAGCCTTGTCACCTACTGACCCCTGGGTGCAATAATGACTCAGCTGAGTTTCTGCCAGATCAATAAGATGGAGATTCAGAGAAAGATATTTTATAATTTGACTATTAATTCAAAAAATAATGTGAATTAATACTACTTTAATACTAGTTTCACACCCAAGCTTGTTAAATGGAACTCAAGTAGGATCACACCCTCTATGGAAGAATTAATCACCCAGTTGTGCCAAGACTCCAAGCGGAACACTGACAGTGGTGATCACAGTTGCTCTTCCCTGCCCAGCATCACCCCTTCTTCTTCTGGCAACACACCTGATACCTTTTGGAGCAATGACTTTCCTCCCTAAAGTGCATGCTTCTGGAGGATTGTCACTCAGGGGGCTTGCCTTGCCAAGCACAAGCATGGGACCCAGCTGGACCAATTGGCTTCTCTCTCCCCACTCTGAATCTTGAAGTGGGTGGTAGAAGGAAGAACAAATGCTAAAATTAATTCATCTCAGCTTTGGCTCCCTAAAGTAAGTGGCCAAATTGCTGGAGTTCCTTGGAGATATCATAATAAAACTGGTTCCCCAGGCTTGACTTGCATCCTGTAGGCATCCATATCTCCCTTGAATAAATTTCCTTTTGTCTTTAGTTGCCAGAGTCTATTTCTGTGGCTTTCAACCACAAAAGAGCCCTAGTTAATATAATGCCTGTGGAATCAGACTCTGAAAACTAAGATGGAAGTAGTAAATGTGGTACATTGGTTCCCATTCTTTTGGAAAGGTGTGTGTGCTTGTTGTGTGTTGAGATTTTGAGCCACCCATTTTGATATCCATTTGTTCCAGTACCATTTATTGAAAAGTGACTCATCCTTCATGCGTTGCCTTTGCAACCTTGTCAAAAATCAGTTGTCTATATCTGTTTTGTTTCTTTCTGGACTCTCTAGCCTGTTTTATTGAACACTTTGTCTTTACACCAATATTATGCTGTTTTGATTACTATAGTTTTATAATGATATTCTCATATTTGGGGGTGTGTGTGTGGATATGTGGGTGTGGGGGAGAAGAAAGTTGCAGTCATCAGGACATTTCTTCCTTAAATACTTAATATGCAAGTTTTAAAAATAAGGGCTTTGTCATACTTGTCACAGCAAAGAAAATTAGTAATCCCCAAATATCATTTAATATACAGTCCATATTCAAATATCTCTAATGTCTCCAAAACATCTATGGCTGTTTTTCTTAAAAATGTATGATAGATCTTTTATTAGTATCTCTAGCTTTGTCTTTGATGATTTAGAATTTTAAACTTTTTTCCTTGGGTCAATTTTCATAATTTATAATATTACGAGGAATTCATCCTTCCAAGTTTTGAAAACTATTATATAGAGTTGCTTATTATATTCTCTTAAACGATTTTAATCACTCCTATATCTATGGTTATTTCTCCTTTCACATTTCTTAATATAACCTATTTTTGTTCACACTCACCGTCTTTATCTCTCTTGCTCACTCTTTCCTTAATCAGGATTTGAAGGGGCTTATCTGTAGATGTCACTGGTCTTTGCCAAGAAGCAGTATTTGAGTTTATTTTTCCTCTCTGTAGATATGCTATTTTATTACCTTTGTATTTTATATTTTTTTCATCCCTCTTCTTAGTGTCTTTGAGTTTACTATGTTGTTCTTTTTAGAAAACTATAGAAGTGAGTCTTTAGCACCTTTTTGGTGGTTCTCTGGCAGTGAAGGCATTCAAGGCTATAAACTCTTCTCCAGGCTGGGTGTCATTGTGTCTGATGGACTTTGTATGTTGTGCACACCTTTTCATTGCTTTCTAGAAAGCTGGTGATTTTTCTTTTGATTTTCTCTTTAATCCAATGGTTATCAACAGCTGCCTTTTAGTTTCCAAATGGGTAAAATGTTTGGCCATTTTAAAATTGCTTATGTCTTATTTTGTTAGATTGTGTATTGGAAAATCATGTCTTATAACATCTCAATGCTTTTGAATTTTTAAGGTTTTAATTGTGGATTTATGTCACTTCTTATGATCACTTTTTATAGATATTCCTGGACATTTGAAATAATGGAGAAATATACTCCTATTCAATGGATGTAACATTCTATAGTACAAGTTACATTTAGTTTACTGATTGTATTTTTAAAACCTCTATGTTCTTGCCTACTTTTTTTTCTGCTGCATATGCTAAGGGAACTATATAGCAGCCCCTGATTACAATAGTAATTTTATCAAGTTATCCTTGGATTTGTAATAGTTTTGCTTGAGGCATTGGGCTTCTACAGTTTGGTGTGCAAATGTTTTGTCAGTTGCATTGTTTTAATAAATGTCAGTATTGTGGTTCCAAAATGGCCCTCTACATCCTGTTGAGTGATTTTACCTCTTCTGTTCATCTTCTTCCATCTTCAGATGCCTCTTCCGGTTCACCTGTGGTTGGTTTTCAGTCTTGATTATTTCCTCCGAAAGGGGTTTTGTGGTGCTATAGTTTCTATTTGCTTATCTTCAAATGTCTTTCAGCCCGACAGATGGAAGATATCTTAGCTGGGTATAGGATTCCTAGGTTGCTGTCCTTCTCTCTTTGATGTGACTCCATTGTGTTTAGCTGTCAGTGTTGCAACTGAGAAGTCTTAGGCCACTCTGATGAGTTTTTCGCTGTATGTATATGTCTTTTGTGGATGAGAGGAGTGGATTGAAGGATGGGAAAACAATGTCAACCAGGTGTCACCACGCACAATTCCAGGAGGCACCATTCACATCAATTTTCATCATAAGAGTCATGGATGACTGCAGGTCAAATTCTTTCCAGCATCTGCCACTGTCTTGTCCTCATCCTAGGCTATCTGAAGCCTCATCTCCAGGTACTTCCCCAGCCTATAGGGAAAAAATACTTCCACCAGTTTTCTCCACCTGGGCTTCCAGAGAGCTAAAGGTCTCCCCTGAACCTCACTTCCCTTAGGCCTCAGTAGGAAGACTTCACGAGATGCAGAGGCAGAACTGAGCATGGAGATAAAGAGGGTTGCTTTTGGGTAGCCATGGGCCCAGAATGCCCCTCATCCCTTAGAGCGTAATTCTTTAAGCAAGGCTTGCTTATAATTTTTCCTCTACAGATGTGAGCTCTTCAAATTGAGAGATCTCTCAGTGACAACAAAGTGGCTGTACAATAACTATAACATCATTTTAAACAGATTAGGCACTAAATTAGTCTGAGCGCCATAGCTCACACCTGTAACCCCAGCATTTTGGGAGGCTGAGGTGGGTGGATCACTTGAGGTCAGGCGTTCTAGACCAACAAGGTGAAACTCTGTCTCTACTAAAAATGCAAAAATTAGCCAGGCATGGTGGCGGGCGCCTGTAATCCCTGCTACTCAGGAGGCTGAGGCAGGAAAATCGCTTGAACCCAGGGGGCGGAGATTGCAGTGAGCCAAGATTGCACCACTGCACTCCAGCCTGGGCCACAGAGCAAGACTCTGTCTCTAAATAAATAAATAAAAATAACGGGTTACACGCTAAATTATTTCTTCCTAAAATAAAGCTGAATGTGTTGGAATCATTGTTCTCTATTAATAAAAAAAGAGGAATATTAAACATTTCAAACAAAAATTTGGCTTGTTCATGGTCTAGGAAACCTACCAGGCAGCCTGCTTTTGAAAAGGAGAAGATAAGGTTCCACAGCACATGGCGTGACAACCATTTATGACCTCTCCAGAGACAATATTCCACACGAGACCATCTGATTAGAAAGCAGAGTCCATGAAATAGACTTGTCTTGCTATTTCTGTGTGCTTTTAGGAAGCCTCTGCTCACTGAGAAGAAAGAAAAGAATGTTCCTATAAACTTGTGATGGAAAAGCAATAAAAGCCACCAGAGACATTCTGAAATTTTTATTCTAATATTTCACTGACCAGAAGGAAGAAGCAGGAAGCCTTGCTTCCTGCAAGTTCAAGAAATAGTTGTCAGCAATAAGGAGAGACCACATTTTTCTGCCTCGTATAAAGCTTAAAAAGCAGGGGAATGGGGTTCAGAGAGAAAAGGGCAATTGATCTAATTGGACTAGAAGAAAGTATACTTTAAAAATTTTTTATTATGATAAAAATGCATAAAATTTGGCATTTTAACCATTTTCTTATTTCTTATTTTTTATAGACAGGGTCTTGCTCTGTCACCCAGGCTGGAGGGCAGTGGTGCAATCATGGCTCACTGCAGTCTCAACTTTCTGGGTTCAAGCCATTCTCCTCCCTTGGCCTCCAGTGTAGCTAGGACTAAAGGTGCAAGCCACCACGCCTGGCTAATTTTATTTTTACCATTTTCAAGTGCATAATTCACAGGGATTAATTGCAACTATCACTGCCGTCTTTTTCCAAAACATTCTCATCACTCCCCACAGATACTCTGTACCCATTAAGCACTAACTCCTTATTCTCCTTTCCCCAGCCCCTGGTATCCTCTGTTCTACTTTTGTGTGTGTGTTTCTTTATGAATTTACCTATAGAAGGAAGTATTTTTGTGTACCAGGGAGCAGTAAAACTAAGTCAGTGAAAAGACTACCTCTTAATCGATTCAGTACTGAATTCCGTAGACAAGCGAAGCCACGCAAGGTTTCAGAGCAAAAAATACAAGCCGGCTAGAGCATTGCTTTCAGAAGCTTCATCTGGCAGTGGTGTGTGGGATGGATTGGGGTCTGGAGACCAGTTGAGAGGTTGTTATAAAAGCCCAGGCTGGGGGTAAGGAGCACTTGGAGCCACTACTGAAATGAGAAAGAAGATTTAGGAGACATTTTAGGGAATATACAGGAGGAAGCAGCCACAGGACCTGGCAAAATTACCTCGGGGAAAAAAGGGAGGGAGGATGACAGATGTTTTGAGTCTGGGTGACTCGGGTGATTAATTTTTAAACTATGCATTTTTAATTAGGCTTCTATAAAAAGTCACAAAACAGTCATTTGAATTATCAACAAAGGGTTCCAAAAAAAGATCAGAAATGAGTGTGATGTTCTTTTAGGAAAAAAACCTGAATCAAACAAAAGAATTCTATCTTCTAAATGTCAAGGTTCATGTGACATGACATGGCATTTCATAGGAAAGGAGGGAGGTAGGGAGGACCAGGGTAATCAATCAATCTAGAATGCTCGAAGGTAGGAATTCAAGGGAGGGAGAAGGAACTGACTCTATATGGAAGGCCATTATTCATGGAGAGCATGTTGTGGCTAATATTTAATAATAAGAAGTACGATATTATGGCTAGAAGCGTGGAGTCTGAATCCAGACTTTTTGAGTTCAAATCCTACTCTGTCATGAACTAGCTGTGTGACCTTGGTCAAATTGCTTAACCTCTCTGAACCTCTGTAATATGGGTTAATATAATATCTATCTGATACAGTTGTTTAATTGATTAAATGACTTAATATATATGTAATGCTTAAGTACCTAGCACATAGCAAGTGCTATACAAGATTTTGGCACCATTATTATTCTTAGGCTAATTTAAAAGAGCAACGTAAAATTTAAAAAGTTTCCCTGTAAGGTTGAATAACTTACTAAGGAAATCAGAAATAAAGGAATCACAAAGTCCGACATACAGCCACAGCTGAAATACCTCTTTTCTGTGATTTAAGAATGCTGCCTTCTTAGGCCAATGCTAATTATTCACCTGCTTATTAAATATTATTTTAAAAACACTTAAATTGGTATGATACTAACTCACTTTTTAAAATTCATTGACTTGGAATTTTTCTAACCAAGTTTAAATTTATTTGTTTCAATGGTCTGAGTCCATTCACTTTTTTTGCCCATGACAAGGGATGCTGAGTTGAACAGGAAGTAGGGGTCAAATCAGTAGATAGTTGACTAAATGAAGGAAATAATGATTTGTATATTTTCCGAGGCGATCTTTGAGGTGAAGGTCTAAATTTAGGAATATGGATCTTTAAGGATTTTTTGCTTCATTTGTAACTAAAATCAGGGCAGCGGTTCAAAGGACAGACTCAGCTTTTACACCAGTGGTTTTTTTCAGTGATTTTTCTCCTGTGAGACTTAGAAAATGCTGTGCTTACCATCCAGTGCCTCTGTCGTGCACCCCTGTCCTTTGCTAGGGCTGCACGTCGTCACACCCACCGGGCCTAGAATTCCCCATCTCCCGGTGGGACCGGAAGACAGTCTACATCCGCACGCCGTGCTCTGCGGGAAGCGGTGGATACTGCTGCCCTCTGCTGGTCACCACTTGAAACACTTCTCCTGGGCTTTTCCGAGGAAAGGGGCTGTGAATAAGCAAAAATCGCAGCACCAGAAGAGGGATGGGTTCGAAACCTCTGTAACCCGAAACCGTCGAGCTCACCCACCCACCAACCTCCTGTGCACCTTGCAAAAAACAAAAAAAAATTTTTTTTTTCAAAATAAAAACAGGCCAGGCGCAGTGGCTCACACCTGTAATCCCAGAAATTTAGGGGGCAGAGGCAGGTGGATTGCTTGAGCCTGGGAGTTCCAGACCGGCCTAGGCAACATAGCGTGACCTCGTCTTTACAAAAACTACCCAAAAAAGCCGGGTGTGGTGGCGACCCCCGTAATCCCAGTTACTAGGGAGCAGAGGTGGAAGAATCACTTGATCCCAGGAGATCGAGGCTGCAGTGAGCTGAGATCGCTCCACTGCACTCCAGCCTGGGCGACAGAGCAAAATGCTATCTCCAAAAAAAGTATTAATTAATTAGTTAAAATAAAAACAGTACTAAGTAGTACAGATGAGTGATAGGAAGTCCAATACGGTTCTGATTCGTCCCATGATTAGACCACACCTCTTGTTTAAATGTTTACCGGTTAATTCTTTCCCAATGTTCACTTTCTTGTTCCTATGCTTTGCTGCATCAGCGGGTGGTTGAGACAGTGCTGTTTCAATATGTGCAGGGTAGTTTCTTCAAGTTTATCTTAAGAAATTGCAATGTACTTGCTGCATGTGTTACCATAGTGCTCTGTGGCTCTGTCTTAGTTTCACTTGTTTGCTTACACAAATCAGAGACTCACCCTTCTTTTTTTTTTCTTTCGATATTCCATATTCTAGTGGTTCCTTTGAATTTATGCTTTTATAGTGTCTCTCCTCTAGTCCTCTTTATCATTTTTGTTGTTAAATAATTGCATTTGATTTCTGGAAATTGCTCCATATCAGCTCATAAACATTTTCTTTATTTATTTCTTTATTATTTTTTACAGCTGCATAATACCCTATCATGTGTTATGTACCATCGTGTATACAACCATTTTCCTATATTTGGGCATTTAAGTTGTTTCCAGTATTTTACAATTTTAAACAATACTGCAATGAATAACCTTGTGCATGGGTATTTTTGAATTTTTGGAGGTGTAGCTTCAGGATAAGTTCCCAGAAGCAGGATTGCTGGGTCAAAGGGTGAATGCATGGGTATTGTTGTTAACTTGCAGGAAATTGTTCTTCTTAGGGTCAGAGACTCCCTATGAGACTGCAAGTGACTAGTATTTATTGTGAGGATAATTTAACAAGTGATTAAAAACACTGGAATATTAGTACTCAAGAAAATAGGGTGTGACGTCAGCGAAGGCAAGAGGCATAAACTCAAAGAGTTGGGAAGAGCAGGAATAGTAGCATGAATTGGTGTTGTAAAGATGGTTTTGCTGCTGGATTTGCATGTAAGGTTGACCTTAGTCTTTTTGCCACATAGGCTGATGATGATCCACCCCTGTGTGCCATCATTTTCTGTGGCTAGGTTCTTTTCTGTCCATCTGCTTCTGCTCAGATTCCCTCCGGGCTCCTTTGCTCAGTAAGGCATACCTCTGTTTCTCCTGCCCCTCCTTGCTCCTGATTTCAGCCTGCTATTCAATCTCTGACAGATCCCGGCTGCTCTCCTCCAACATCCTCCCTTCTATTTCATGACCCTATGGTGTCTACACCCACTACTAGCTGGTGATTCCAGCCACAGTTTCTAATTCAGATTCTGAAAAGTAAAAGTCTGAGTGTCCCAGATCTTCCCTTTGGAACAACAGTTTGTAGGCTTCAGGTAGATGATCACTTGCAGTTCAGACTGCTTCCCTGGGTGTCATGTGTCTACCCAGGATGAGCCCTACAGAAGGACTGTGGGTGGAACTAGAGGTATGACAGGTTAACATGATTGATATGTAAATTTTAGGCAATTTACCAGAAGTGGGAGGATGGCCACTTCTCAATGGCTACGCTGGTTCAGCTGCAAGTTCCTGATTTTTCACATCATGTTCCCAGGATCGTATACTTAGCGCCCTGCAGATGACTGTGTGCTGATTTTCAAACCACAAAGAGGAAAACAAACTAGAAAAACCTCTTCATCACCACTTATTTTATACACAAAGGGGGGTAATTATTAAAGGAACTAAGGAAATTGGCACAAAGTAACTGTTTTTAAAGATGACCCTAACCCAAGCCCATCATTTTAATCTAACCTCAAATATCACTTCATCAAAAAAAAAAAACCTTTTCTATTCCATTCGTGCATTCATGCCTTCACTAATTTTGCCACTAATTGAATAATTTATTTAATCGTGTATTGCTTCTCTGTCTCTTTCTACCCTTTCCCCACCAGAATGTGAACCCCATGAATTTTCTGACCACTGCTCTGTCTGGTACCCCAGCACATAGTAAGAGGTCTATGCTAACAGTGGCGTTGCATGAAGTGTGTCATCCTGGGGGACATATTTCACTCTCCCTGCCTTGTGCAAGTGTCTTCTCGTCATGGAAAAAGAAAACTGATATTGCTCTCAGCAATTACCCAACCTGCTCCAGAAACAACAGTGTTTCCTAAGCACTCTTTTTCCTTCAAAATACTCTTTTGGAAAGGAGTAATTTAGTGAGGAAGAAATGAGCATGCTACATCAATTGATCATGATGCTGCAATAACCCTGAAATTTTTGTGCATTCCAAGCGGATACTCTATGTAAAGTTTCCATCCTATGTGGTGTAATCAATAACTGCCTAACAGGAAGGATGCTGGCAGGAGCAGAGATAACTCCGCCTGCACAAACCCATCTTGGACATATGCAGGAAAGCTATAATCAGGGCTGCGCACATAAAGTATTTGAAATTCAATGAAAAAGCTGAAAGTGCAAGTAATTAAAAGTGAGCAAAGCAGATAAAGTCAATTATACACTTAGAGGAACATTGTTTTATGCAGTGGGCATGGTAGTCATCAAAATCAACAGCCCGTGGGGCCTGTACAGAGAGCTGACGATGCTCTGCTCAGAATGAAGGAATCCAGTGCCCTAAATCAGAGCAGCCTTTTCAGAACCATATAATCTCACATAAAGGAAAAGTACAAAGGCTGAAAAGGAGGAGGGGCCTGCTTGGTGCGATCTCGAAATAAAACCAGGTTCTAATAGCAAAGGGCTTGTAACACAGATAAAAAAAGGAAGAAAGAGTGCTTTTTAAAATAAACCCTAGAACCAGAGCAAATAAGAAAAGGTATGTATGCCCTTAGCTCACCATAGCCTGTTTCCATCAAACATTTTAATTTCCATGGGGCAGGATATATATCTACCAAGAAGATACACATTTATTTTTCCTCCCTGAGATTACAAAAACCTCAGGTTTCAAGCTTAAAGAAGGGGCTTTGTAAAACTAGTTAATCCAGTCAAATTGAGTTAATGGCTACAAAGAGATTGATGGAATGGGCAATTTACTGTTCAATAATGAGTTGTCAATATGGGGCAAAGAGCTGCTTTGATCAGCTGGGCAGTCAAATCACAGCCACAGTTCAGGGCTCGATTGATTCCTCAGCAATTAATGGTTATGATAGTAAAAAGAGAAGAAGACAGATCTGACTGGAAATTGGTCTCCTCTGTGCTGAGTGGAGAGGCTGACAGCAGGGCATTGTGCACCTTGAAGCTCATTTGCACCTGGAATAATGAAGAGTCATAGAATCCCCTGCAATTGAGATTTTCTGGCAATTGCAACCTTAATTTGATTATGCGTCTATACTAGGACGAACTGGAAACCAGAATGAACCAGTCACATACAATTTAAACTACAAGACTATTTATACAGGTTTCCCCCTATACTTCAACATGAGTTTTGGATCATACATCCAATTCTTGTCACAAATGTAAACAGGCTGATACATTTAACTGTGTAAACATTGTAAGCTTTTATGTTGAAGAAAAACCCCTAAAAATTTAGAAAAATAAATGAGGGGGGAAGCTGTGATACTTGGAAATTAACAAAGTTAATTTCCTTAAAATATGAAGATTGCTTACTAGTCAGTGAGGAAAGATTCCATAGAGAATTGACAAAGCCAAACAAGAATTTCATAAAACAGAAAATATATCTGGTCAGTAAAATGTGAAAAAAAAATTAACCTCACCAATCATAAAAGGAATGCAAAGGAAAAGCAACTGTTAGCAAAACTTAAAATAGCTGATGAAAGTACATTGGGAGACAGGTCTGATGGGGTTCAGGACACGCAATCTCAAAATATCACACCTTGTGCTTTGAGGAAGTGGTAGAAGCAGGAAGGTCACTCTCATCTTCTCTGTGCCCTTCTCGCTTGAAGCCAGTTATAAAAGAATTCCCTGAACTTCCTATAAGGTAGGTCATAAGACCCTCATTCCAAACATATTATCCCTATGCTCAAAGAAAAGAAATCCCTTATATATGAAGATACAGGGACACAGAGAAGAATCTGAACACACAGACCTTGCTAAGTCCCCCCAGTTTATTACCATCACATCACACCCCTTTTGACCAATCATACTTCTACATAACTGTCCATTCTTCATCAAATTTACCTTACAAATATACAGATTTCTTCATTTCTTTGGGTCTTCATTTCCAAAGGCTCTCAAGTCACCTAAAATTTATATTAAATATATTTGTATGCTTTTCTTCTGTTATTTTATTTAGTTTATTTTTTTTGAGACAAAGTGTCACTCTGTCACCCAGGTTGGAGTGCAGTGGCACAATCTCAGCTCACTGCAACCTCCGCCTGCTGGGTTCAAGCAATTCTCCTGCCTCAGCCTCCCCAGTAACTGGGACTACAGGTGTGCGCCACCATGCCCTGCTAATGAGGTTTCACCATGTTGGCCAGGCTGGTCTCAAATTCCTGACCTCGTGATCTGCCTGCCTCAGCCTCTTAAAATGCTGGGATTACAGGTGTGAGCCACCTCTCCTGGCCCTACTATTCTATCTTTTATTATAGGTGCCTCAGCTATGAACCTCGCAATGGGTGAAGAAAAGATACTACTTTTTCTCCCCTGCAGGTTCTCTGTTCAATATTAGTGGCAATGTAAATTGATATATATATCATTTGTGGAAAATAATTCATAAAATACTTACAGAATACATCAAAATATAAAATATCAATGCCCTCTTATTCAGCAATTGCACGTCTAGAGATTTAGATTGAGAAATAACTATTTAAGTATGAAAATATATATGTACACGGATAAGTGACACTGTAATATTAATAAGATTGAAAAAAACAAAAATAACCCAAATCAACCAGCACTTAAGGATTGATGAAGAAAAAGTTGGTATAGAAATATAATGGGCCGGGTGTGGTGGCTCACACCTGTAATCCCAGCATTTTGGGAGGCTGAGGTGGGCGGATCTCCTGAGGGCAGGAATTCGAGACCAGCCTGGCCAATATGGTGAAACCCCGTCTCTACTAAAAATACAAAAATTAGCCAGGCTTGGTGGCATGTGCCTGTAATCCTAGCTACTCAGGAGGCCAAGGCAGGAGAATCGCTTGATCCCGGGAGATGGAGGTTGCAGTGAGCCAAGATCACCCCACTGTACTCCAGCCTGAGATCCGTCTCAAACAGAGTGAGATCCGTCTCAAAAATAACAAGCAAACAGAAATAAATATAATGGAATCCTATATGGTCAATCCATTGTCATCCAAGATATCCACAATACATGGTAGAATGAATAAAACACAGTTTAAAATGTGCGAGTATAGAATGATCATGTTAATATACCCAGATGAGTTTTAAAGAAGCTATGCTTCTCTGGAATGTAAGTTCCAAAGACAGGGCTTTGTGCTCTTCACTGCTGAGTCCTTGAGGCCTAAGACAGTGCCTGGTACTTTGTAACCATGCAATCATGTTTGTTGAATGACTAAATGAAAGATTTTTAGAAAGTTTTTCACCAAAAGTTTAGCAGTGGTGGAGAGCTATTTAATAGTATTTTTTTTTTTTACTCTTCATATTTTCTCTATCATTTGAGTTGTCTTCAAAATGCTTGTTTCATTTTTATAGAAACAAATAATAGATTTAAATTATGTGATGATGCCTACTGCCTGTGAGATGTGGCAGTCTCACCTGTTTCAGCAGCTGTGTAAACTGGTTCAGCTCTTTTGGAAAACCATTTAACATTAAATATCCCCAAGTCACAAAATCCTTCTTCCCTTTGTCCGTTATTCCTTCATGGGAATTTATGCTAAGGAAAAAGATGCAAAACATGAAGTGATCTAGACATCCAAAGTCTTCATCCAAGTTTTTATATTAGGTAAGTAAAAACTCTGGTCAACCTAAAGACACCTCTAACAGAGGGAAGAGTGAAAGTAAATTATGGTAAATCCATTAGATGGAATTTAGGCCAGGCATGGTGGCCCACACCTGTAATCCCAGCACTTTGGGCCACTGAGGCGGGGGAATCACTTGAGGTCAGAAGGTCAAGACCAGCCTGGCCAACATGGTGAAACCCCGTCTCTACTAAAAATACAAAAATTAGCCCGGCATGGTGGTGCAGGCCTGTAATCCCAGCTACTTGGGAGGCTGAGGCAGGAGAATCGATTGAAGCTGGGAGGCAGAGGTTGCAGTGAGCCAAGATTGTGCCACTGCACTCCAGCCTGGGTGACAGAGCAAGACTCCGTTTCAAAAAAAAAAAGGAATTTAATGTAAACATTACCACCTCTGAAGATCTGTAGCAATGTGAACGAAAGGAAGCTGAAAATGCAGGCATGTAATGATTTAATTTATGTGTAAACAAAACGACGATGCTGTTGTACTATGACGTAGAATCCTGGGTGCAGTTTTTTTTTCTTCTTAAAACCGCAGAAAGAATGTGGATTTTAGAGTTCTAGATAGGGGTTTTCATTTAGGCCTTGCGACATGGCTGTTACATGACCTTGGTTGGTCTGTTTCTCTAACCTCTTTGTGCCTCATTTGTCTTACCTACTAAATAGGCTAATAGTACTACCTCGCAGCATGAAGATGATTTTAATAAGATGAATGAGAGTAACGACTCGACAAACTATGGTGATTGTTTTTATTAATGCTGTTATTACATTTTCAGTTTTCAAAAAATTTTAAGCTCCCATCAGTTACAAACGGAAAGTAAAATAGCTAAAAAGGGAGTGAGAAAGAGATTCAAGAAATTGGGCTTTTGAGTTGGGCTGCACCCACTCTGGGACTCCGCGGGGGGCCTTGAGGGTGGAAAAGCCCCCGTGACCACACAGGGGCGCAGGCGCCCAGGCCGGGTGAGACGTTCCCGGAGGTGTCCAGCAGAGGACGCTGCCGGCGGAGACGGGACCGGAAGCCGGGCCGCAGGCGGCCGGGCGTATTCGCCGACTCCTCCCGCTTCCGCTGCCGCAGCCGGTCGGAACGAAGTTGTCTCCTGTCAGCCGCTGTCCCCTTCGCCGCGATGCCGCTGGAGAACCTGGAGGAAGAGGGTCTGCCCAAGAACCCCGACTTGCGTATCGCGCAGCTGCGCTTCCTGCTCAGCCTGCCCGAGCACCGCGGAGACGCTGCCGTGCGCGACGAGCTGATGGCGGCCGTCCGCGATAACAGTGAGGCCCGCACGAGCGCCGAGTCAGCGGCCTAGGCCTGGGCCGTCCCCGTGTTCTGGAGCCTGCGGGGACTTTTTTTGATGGAGCTCCAGACCCCTCTGACGGGGTCTCAGAGACCAGGCCTGGCTTCTCCGGCCCTTAGGGTTTTGCTTTGGTTTGGGGATACCCGGGGGGGACCTCGACTTGCCTCAGCGGGGTCTGCATCTCTCTGTGCCGCCTTCCCCTGTAAGGGCAGCTTGGAGGAGAATCGTGAGGCATTAATATTTACCCGTGTGCTAGGCACGGAGTAAAGGCCCCGTGACTTACTGTCACTGGGGACTGCTCCCGGGCGCGGGGTATTCCTGTAGGAGAGTTCAGCTTGCCTGTGGAAGGGAAATTTGGGTTCGGTTCTTTCTGGCCCTTCTGTAGTGAATGTGAATGTTTGAACATATGTATGTGAGTATGTGTGTATAAAAAGTCTTTCCCTGTTTGAAGACTTTTGGAACAGAATCCGGCAAGAGCAAACCGAGGATTGCCCTCTCTCTAGCCCTAGTAGAGGTTGACATTGCCAGGATTGGCCGTCACACAAACCTCCCACCAGCATACGTTTATGTTTTGCCAAGCCGATTATTAAGCGCCATCGCATGCCTTCCTGTTAGTGGGGAAGAGACTGGTGGATGACTTGTGGCGGGGCGGGGGGTGAAATACGTGGGCAGACTTTGACTTGAGGGCACAAGTGTCCCCACTCACACATCCCTCTTTTTGCATGTTAGACATGGCTCCTTACTATGAAGCCTTGTGCAAATCCCTCGACTGGCAGATAGACGTGGACCTACTCAATAAAATGAAGAAGGCAAATGAAGACGAGTTGAAGCGTTTGGATGAGGAGCTGGAAGATGCAGAGAAGAATCTAGGAGAGAGCGAAATTCGCGATGCAATGATGGCAAAGGCCGAGTACCTCTGCCGGATAGGTGACAAAGTGAGTAGAGATGGTTTTCCCTCTCTGTAGTTAGTATAGGCTAAAATTGGAGACTATTCCAGATAATCGTTTCTCATTAAAAAAATTAACTTCGTTTTAGAAAAAGTATAAAGGTAATCATGTTTGCTTGTACTAGTGAATCAATGTAAAGATGAAAAAGTCGTCTCCATGAAATGACTTGTCATTTCCCCAAACAGCAGCTAGGGCTGTATTCTTCCCCATTTCACCCCATGCCGATAAAAACGTAAGTGTACATCTAGAGAATTTTATTTACTGCTTTTACAAAATTGGGATCATTTTCAGCAGTTTTCTCACTTGGTTGGGAAGCACTGGTTCTGGTGTCTTTAGTACTTTACACGAGTAATACTTAGCAGAAACTAAGAAACAGTATAGTAAATGCTGAAGTTCTGTTGATCTTTCTTTACTCTGTACCTGCCCAGGGATAAGCTTTTCAGTTCTTTTATTGTGCATTTATGCAAACTTTTTGGTAATTTTTTTTTTTTTGAGACGGAGTTTCACTCTTGCCACCCAGGCTGGAGTACAATGGAGTGATCTTGGCTCACTGCAACCTCCACCTGCTGGGTTCAATCGATTCTCCTCCCTCAGCCTCCCGAGTAGTTGAGATTACAGGCGTGCGCCACCACACCCAGCTAATTTTTTTGTATTATTAGTAGAGACTGGATTTCAACATGTTGGCCAGGCTAGTCTCGAACTCCTGACCTCAGGTGATCCACCTGTCTCGGCCTCCGAAAGTGCTGGGATTATAGGCGTGAGCCACTGCACCCGGTCATAAAATCTTTTTTATGTAAAATTTTATATGTAAAAGAATATAAATGCTCAATAAAAGAACCAATTTTTAAAAAAGTTATTACTTGCAGAAATTTTTAATTCTACAGAATTTTTTTTTTAAGTACATAGGATCATAGTGTATTAGTGTAGTCCTGTTTGCCCTTTTCATTCAGCATTATATTTAAGAGGTCTTTTCCATGCCAACATACATAAATCTGGCTCATCCTGGTTAACTGCCTAATGTTCCACTGTAGAGCTAGCTCTGGCATAGTTTATTTGCCTGTTCAGCTGTTGTTGGACATATGTGTTGTTTTCATCTGTTTTTGCTTTAGCAAACTGCTGCTGTAAAAATATGCTTATGTATGTCTCTGTGTATATATGCTAGTGTTTCTCTAGGGTATAGTATATGAAACAAAATCGCTGGGACAATGAACAGTTTTTTTTTTCTTCTTTTTTTTCAATATGTGTGGCCAGTTGTTCTGCATAGCAGCCAGCCTACTCCACCATCAGGGCACCAGAGGGGTACTCACCATTACTGGATCTTTGAAATTTAATTGAGTAACTGTGTAATAGTGGTTAAGAAAATGGGCTTTGAATGTTTTTAATTTTAAATTATTTGCCTGGAAGTATTTAGGTATAGAATGACATGGTGCCAATATAAAAAATAAAAATAACATGAGCTCTTGAATCAGATTGCCTGGGTTCTGTTTTCAACCTCGGTAATTATGATTTATGAAACCCTCGGTTTCCTCATATGTAAAACAGGAGTACTGATAGTTTTTACTTAATGCGGATTAAGGATAGGAAAAAGCTTAGACTGGTACCTAGCACATAGTAAGTGCCTAAATGTTGTTTTGCAATGTATATCTAAAACGAGGTTTTTTTCTCTTTTCTGGTTGTAAACTTAAGACGTGGTCATTGTAAAAATTTGGAAAATACAGAAAAGTTTAGAATTAGCTAGTGGTTTCCATTTACTTTTAAGCTGTATGTTTGTGGCTTGGTTTAAAGACTAATATATTACATATGAATGAGAAACTTGAAACTTTTGATTCAGGTTTTGAAGAATTTCAACAAGGACATGCTTGAATCAGTATCAGGAAGTTGTAAAATGTTCTAGTATTATATTTCCTCTGTATTTATTAAATACTCTTCCAAAACGAACAACTTTTCCCCTCCTATTTACTCTCGTTTTTTATATTTTATTTTATTTAGTATTACTAAATACTTAATGGACTTAGTGGGCTTTTATTATTCACTGTTACCACTGATGAGAGTCTTTATTCTTTATGGTGCTAAGTTTGTTGCAAATTTGTTAGCAGAGGCTCCGTCAAGACACTTTGTCCTTTTGACATATCTCATTAGTCTTATTTTCTGATAAAACAAAATGTCACAGGTTCACCTGTTATTTTCACTCTAATAAACGTAGAATTATCTATTTCTCCTAGGATCCCTGGTTCCTTTTAGTGGGGGATAGTATTTAAAAACCAAGATCTTAATGCTAGGTGTATCCATTGCTGTATTCCCAGTCCCTTATAAATTTGTGAAATATAACTAATAATTACATAAAACAAACCAGGCAGACACATAGTGAAAACTACCAAGTGTGAACAAATTATTTTATTCATATTCAAAGCAAAGGAAACATTCCACAGTGCTTTGAGAGAAAATTATATATTTACAAATTTAGTCATATTCTAATAGCGACTAAGATACAATTTCCAAAACCCTTCAGATAATGTTATTTTGATATAGTGTATTGTGATTATTAAAGAGAGAAAACATTGAATATATAGAACAGAGAAAAATACTTAACAATTGTGAATATATTTTTCTTAAATTGTTTTCCTGAATCTAAGTATATGCTTGGACATTTCTTATGTATTTTTTAAACTTTATACAGGTAGAGAAAGTAGAATAATAAACCCTTGTGTACTTATCACCCAGCTTCAACAATTAACAGTTAATGGCCATCTTGTTGTACCTCTACTCCTACCTCTTCCCTCAACCTTTGAAGAAAATCCCAGACAGCTGATAGCTTTTTTTGGAAACTTGTAGCCTTTTCTCACCTATTGCCTTGGCTTTCTTGACAGGAGGGAGCTCTGACAGCCTTTCGCAAGACATATGACAAAACTGTGGCCCTGGGTCACCGATTGGATATTGTATTCTATCTCCTTAGGATTGGCTTATTTTATATGGATAATGATCTCATCACACGAAACACAGAAAAGGCCAAAAGGTACTTTCTAAGGGTGGGATTATATTTTCTCTAAATTATGATGCTACAAATGAGAAGCTGATATAAGAAACTGCCTGTTTTGTTTACAGCTAGTAAGTTTGGTCAAATAATTGATGTACTTATTTAGTAAAATAATTTAAATATCTCCTTTCGGTTCAAGTTGTTAAAAGTTGTTTTCTCATTTCAAATAACGGAAAAGTTTTTAAAACGTGGCCTTGTCTGTTTCCAGACTATGATCTTACTGTTTTTATTTCATAGCTTAATAGAAGAAGGAGGAGACTGGGACAGGAGAAACCGCCTAAAAGTGTATCAGGGTCTTTATTGTGTGGCTATTCGTGATTTCAAACAGGCAGCTGAACTCTTCCTTGACACTGTTTCAACATTTACATCCTATGAACTCATGGATTATAAAACATTTGTGACTTATACTGTCTATGTCAGTATGATTGCCTTAGAAAGACCAGATCTCAGGGAAAAGGTAATGACCAAACTTTAATACTCAAATTTAAAGACTTGTTTTTTTTGTTTAAATACACAAATCATTAAAATGTACATTTTTTTTGTATATATGTTTTTTAAAATACCTAGGTCATTAAAGGAGCAGAGATTCTTGAAGTGTTGCACAGTCTTCCAGCAGTTCGGCAGTATCTGTTTTCACTCTATGAATGCCGTTACTCTGTTTTCTTCCAATCATTAGGTAAGGATAGGGTTGATATTTTTGATTATCTATCTTCATCTTACTCCTGATCCTATGTGCAAATAACCTAAGACGATTTTTCACCTATCTGAGAAATGTAGTGTGTAGGTAGCTGCATGTCTTTGATCAGTATTCCTAATGTGCCCAGTTTTGTTTAGAAGAAGGGTCATCAGATTGTGGCCTGCTGTATGGCCCAGGAGGTAAGAATGATTTTTACATTTTAAAAGTGTTGTTTAAAAAAGGAGGATGTGACGGAGAGCTATGTAGCTTGCAAAGCCTAAAAGTACTTACTCTCTGGCCCTTTGCTGAGGGTATTTGCCAGACCCCTGGTTAAGAGTCTTAATGGGGTATAAGGCAAAAGTGAGCAAATGGTTATTAAGTATTGAGCTTCATGGGGACAGAAGTGAGGGAATTCTGAATGTGATTTGGGGTGGAGATTAATTGAACCTTGAATTCAGCAATGGGCTATTCTGTATCAATAGCTAAATAGCTAAATCTCTGTGCTGATTTGCAAATCATTTTCAAGGGCTATGGGTTAAGAAAATAATCTCTTGAACGTAATTGTATTCCTTCAAAGCTAGTTTGTAGTGATCCTGCCTACACACATTTGCTTGTTTTTCCCTCTTGTCCCCATTCTTTCCTGGCTATTTGGTTTCCTAATAATGACCACAAACTATTAAGATGATAGAAGAATCAGCTTGCATCAAGTTAACCCAGGGGTCTTTCCCAAAACTTAAAATTTGACATTGATATATTTTGTTTACGCTGCAAATTTCAGAAGGTGTTTGGTTAAGTAGATAGCTTTGGAGGAAAGTGGGAATGGACGGTTCCAAATGACGATTGTTAATGTTTTTGCAGTGGGTTTTGGCCCAGTGTTTTTGGATGCTTTCTCCATGCATATAAATTGGGCTGCTTTATGAGAATTCATAGTATTTACCTCAGGTAATGTAGGAACAGGTTTCCCGAGCATGATGAGTAACTCACTTGGCCTTATCTTCTCATACATACACACAAAGTTATGTTGCTTTTGCACATTAGGTTATATTGTAGAATTGCTCTTTTCCCTTTTTTATGCTTGAGGTCTCCTGGTCATCACTCAACTCAAATATGGAGCCCTTCCCTGCTTCCCTCAGTCAGAACAAATCTTACTTCTCTGCATTCCTGGGATTCTTATTGTATGCTCCCTCCTTTAAAAAAATTGAGGGAGCCCTTCCTTGCTTCTCTCAGTCAGAACAAATCTCTTACTTCTCTGCATTCCTGGGGTTATTGTATGCCCCCTCCTTTAAAAAAATTGAGGTATAAATTACATACCATAAAATTACCTCAAGTGTACAATTCAGTGCTTTTTCATATATTGGCAAGGTTTTGCAAATATTAATAATTCCAGAACATCTTGATCACCCCAAAAGGAAACCAACACCCATTAGCAGTCACTCCCTATTACTCCTTTCCCCCAGCCCCTGGCAACCACTGATCTACTTTATGTCTGTACGAATTTGCCTATTCTGGACATATCATCTAAATGCAGTCATAAAATACGTGGCTTTTTGTGCCTGGCTTCTTTCACTTTATAATGTTCCCACATTCATCCATGTTGTAGCATGTATCAGAATTTCATTTTGTTTTATAGCCAAATGATAGTCTGTTGTATGTATATACTACATTTTATCCATTCATTAGTTCATAGATTTTTGTGTTGATTGCACTTTTTGGCTACTATCAATAATGCTATAATGAAGATTTGTGTACAGCTTTTTCTGTGGACATATGGAGTGGAATGGCTGCATCTTAATGGCAACCCTGTGATAAACTTTTTGAGGAACTGCCAGTTTTCCAAAGCAGGCGCCCGCACCATTTGACATTCCCATCAGCAGTGTGTGAGGGTTCCAGTGTTCCCACATCCAGTACTTATTATTTTCTGTCTTTTTGATTATAGGTATCTTTGTGGGTGTGAAATGATATCTCATTGTAATTTTGATTTGTTTCTAATGACTAGTTTCATTGAGCATCTTTTCATGTACTTACTGGCCATGTGCCCCAATTGCTAAAACTTAGCACACTGTTTTGTGATAATTTCCTAGTTTGCCTCCTTTGCTAACTAGAATTTCTGGGAGCAGAACTTAATGCTTTTTTTTTTAATCTTCATGACCCTGACAGCAGGACAGCACTTGGTACTAATGTGCTCTAAAATAATTCAATTGGAAAAGGAAGTAGTATCCTTTTCTAGGTAGTACCTGACTATATTTAGAAATCAAAAATAAATTGAGAAAGTGAAAGGTTTTGTATCTCACCTCACCCCCAAATCCATACACACATTCACTCACATATAAAATTTTTCCTGAGACAGTGATTTTAATATTTTGTTTTATATCCTTGTAGACCTTTTATTTATTTATTTATTTATTTATTTATTTGAGACAGAGTCTCACTCTGTCGCCCAGGCTGGAGTGCAGTGACATGACCTTGGCTCATTGCAAGCTCCGCCTCCCGGGTTCATGCCGTTCTCCTGCCTCAGCCTCCTGAGCAGCTGGGACTACAGGCGCCCGCCACCATGCCCGGCTAATTTTTTGTATTTTTAGTAGAGACAGGGTTTCACTGTGTTAGCCAGGATCGTCTCGATCTCCTGACCTCACGATCCGCCCACCTCAGCCTCTCAAAGTGCGGGATTATAGACGTGAGCCACCGCGCCCGGCCTTTTACTCGTTTATTATATGCACTTTAAAAAAGAAAAAACATTTAAAAACCAAAGTTATATGTACACATGGAACAGTTGTAAACAGTATCATATAAAGAAGAAAAAGGCTTTCTTTAATATCTGATCACCAGTGTCCTTTCTCTAGAGGCAACTGCTGTTAATCAGGTTTTCCAGTGTGTCCTTCAGGGGCACTGTTATCCAGAGATAAAAGCATGTAACACTTTTGTGTATTGTGGATGTATTTTATATGCTGTTTTGTAAGTACCTTTTTTTCTCTTCACAAGTAACGTGTATATCTTTTCATGTCACTATACATATAGTTGGTCATTTAGTCAGTAAGTAAGTGTTTTTGAGTGGCTATCGTGTACTAACATTGAGAATAGCAGCAAATTGAACAGGTAGTGTTCCTAGGAGCTTCAGGTTATCCTTTCTTAAGGACTTCCTAGTATTTCAATGTATTGGCTATGCCATAATTTATCCTCTACTGATAGAAAACTAGGTCGTTTCCAGTTTTGCCCTATTATAAGCAACCCTGTTTTGAACACTCCAATAATTTATCTTTCCCACTTATTTCCTTGGGGAAGAAGTCTAAAAAATTGAACTTTCCAAAGGTTAAATATATTGTGTCTTGACCACTGTTGCCCTCCAGAGATATGTCAGTTTACATTTACACAATTTATACTTCTCTCAATCTATATAGCATTTGAGAGAACCTGTCCCACCCTCTCCATACTCTTTGCCAGTCTGAGAGGACAGAAATAATTTTATTGATGTTTTATGCATTTCTCTTATTAGTGAGAATACGCACCATCTCATGGTTAGTGGCCATTGATCTCCATGTTGCTAAATCATGTGTTCCTTTGCTTATCTTTATCTGCCTTGATGTTGACCATCCTTTGCTTCTCACCACAGCTTTCTTTTGGTTCTGCAGTAACGTGCTCTTGTTTTCTCTGGACCTACCTCCTCATCCACTGTTAGACCTCTCAGTGTCTGACTGCCTTAGACTGGGTTATTGCCCTTGTTTCTTATCTTCATTTTGTGCCATCAGATACATTTGGATGGCAGTGATTGTCAAATTCATGTCGCCAGCCCCAAACTGGAGCACCAGACTCATGCCTTAATGCCTCCTTAGTGTCCTCACTTGGCTGTTTAATAGGCATATCCACTTGAACACTGCCGAAGTATGCTTGAATCCCACCCTCACCTCCAACACTAAAAACAAATATTCTCCTTCTCCAGGGATTTCCATCTTGTTGAAACCACAAACATAAGTATACTCTAGAGTCTCTTTTCTTGCTCACCTTCTATATACCTGTTGCTGTCTTCCTGCTTGCATTCTGAGTCTGGCATCCTTTCTGTTCCTGGGCTTAACCATGCTTTTCCTGCCTTCAGACTTTTGTATCATTTACATTGCTCTGTGCTTAGCCAGACCCTCAGAGAGGTATTCCCTGTCCACCCCAATCCAGTGGAGGGCTTCCTAGTCACTCTATCATGTTACTTTTATTTTCTTCACAGGATTTATCTTGTATATTTGTTCATCTGTCTCTGCCCTTTGAAAATTTAGTTTTTGTGGCAGCAAGGGTCTTGTCTTTTGGTTCACTGCCATATAACTATCTAGAGTAGTGATATACAGGAGTTATTCAGTAAAATAATTTATATTTGTGTGGATTGCTCATTAATACTCTACGTACATTTTACTGTCTTCTAGGGATCTCTTCTGGATTAAGGCCATTAACTCATCGTTATAAATTTTCTAGTTTATCAATCATTTGTCTTCAAACCTTGTTCATAGTGTTTTCTTACGTAGACTATTTACGTGAACAAATAAACAGGAAATAGGAGTCATCAGTCTTTGCTTTCTTCTGAGTTTTGTTGCTTTTTGAAAATGTCTGATTTATACCTTTTTTCTGGTCTGTATAAATCGTTTTTCACTGTACCTGCTGTTTCTCTGTTAGAATTGTTTAAAAAAGGATTTTTACTTTATTTTACTTAAGGCATAAGAAGTTCTCTGTGGTTAAAATATTAGTACGTGAACTTTGTCATCTATGAACAAGTTCCTTTAGAAGCTGAGCTCTGATAGTGATGTCAAATAGCCACCTGTTACTTGAAGACGATGTTTGCATACCTGGCCCCTCCTTTATCACTGCTGTTGCTGCCATTGTTGATGACATGATGTGGAAGGGCAGTGAGAAATTTGATACTTGTTCATCTATCTGTTGGACTCAACTAGTGTTGCTTTAGTTTTTAATCTTTTTATCTGAAACGGAGAGTCTATTATAATTTGTCATTTTATTCATTGCAGCGGTTGTGGAACAGGAAATGAAAAAGGACTGGCTTTTTGCCCCTCATTATCGATACTATGTAAGAGAAATGAGAATTCATGCATACAGTCAGCTGCTGGAATCATATAGGTCATTAACCCTTGGCTATATGGCAGAAGCGTTTGGTGTTGGTGTGGAATTCATTGATCAGTAAGTTTGAATAATGCCATGTTAATTGAAGTTTTAAAGTTGCCTTTTAAAATATGTGAACTTGTACAATTTTTTACTTGTTTACATTGGTTCCCTCAATCTTAACGGGGAGGGGAGAGGTTTTTTTCTTCAGTATTATCAAAACAAACATTCATATCCTGTTGCCTCTGCCTTCCTCATGTCATGTCTGCCCCTTGCATTAACAGATGGGAAAATGAGTTGTAGTGAGGCTAAGTGATTTGTTAAAGGTCATTAGACCAGTTGTTATCAAAAGTTGTCTTCTGTTACTTCTTCGTAGACCACACTGCAGCTACGGTAATGACTCTTAGATCTGATATTTACAGTTGGTCATATTCCCTCTGATAATTCCTTCCAGTTTTTAGGTTGCTGCTGCAATTCTGGTCAGATTGGTTGTTAAATGTGGGACTTTTAGTACTTGCATCAGTGATTAAACAAATACTTAATGAGCCATTCATTACTATTTGTTTGGTATTGTTTTACAGCTCCCTTTTCACACTTTCATTGTAGTAGTAGGGAAGAGATGGCAAGGAAGCAAATAAATATAAAACGTAATTTCACATAGAAATGAACCTATGGAGATGAGAAAATGCTATCCTTACATATGGCATGCTTAAGGAGGTGAGGTTTGCTCTGAGATTTGAATTGAGAGGAGTCAGCCATATGGAGTCCTTCTGCATGCAGAAAAGGGAATAGAAAAGGCTAAGGCTTTGAGCCAGGAATAAGCTTGGATGTTGTAGGAACAGAAAATGTCAGTGTGGCTCCAGCATAGTTGGAGTGGTAGGAGATTGTGAGGATAATATATGGAGAGTTAGGTAGGTGATGATTTGTGTAGGGCCTTGTAGGTCATGGAATGGAGCTTGAGTTTTAAGTTAAGTTTGATAGGGAGCCATTGGAAGATTTTGAGCCCAAGTTAGATGGTCCTATGCAGTGTCTTTATATAAGAAATAGAGTAAGGTGGCAGAGAGACCAGTTGTGCTGTTTAGTAGCTCTTAGAGGAGATGTTACCGTGGCGTGGACGAGGGTGGTGAGAGTAGAGTTGGGTAGGAGACATACTCAATATGGGATGTCCAGATGGCATCTAGATCAGTGGCTCCCACATGTAGGTGTTTTTAAATGTTGATGATGGTGTTTTCAATGGTCTGCAGTGGAAACTTTAAATGAAGATGCATTTCTTTTAAATAAGACCATTCTCTTTTTAGTATTTTTTAAATTTCGAACATCCATAAAATTGTAAAGAATTGTACATTTTAACATATTTGCTTGTTACAGTCTATACATTTTATGTTTTTTAACCACTTCAAAATAAGTTTCAGACACCAACACATTTTTTAAATGATCCCTACCAAAATGGAAGGCTGGTATCCCAAGGTTTTGTTCCATTTCTGAATTCTAGTCTGTGAAATTGAAGTCTGATGACCACTCTTAAGAGGGTTGTTCATTAGGGTGCGGGCTGGGCATTATGAGTGTGTTTTTCATGAGTCAGTGGAAGGAGTGGCTTGCTGTGAGCAGTGCATGAGAAAAACGGCTTGGCTTTGCTTCTTTTTCCAGCTCTGTGGCCTTGGTCAGGTTGTGTCTCTTCAGTATCCTAACTGTAATGTGGCGATAAAGCCTTCATTAAAGCCTTCATTAGTTAGGGGCACACACCGCAGTATTCCTTAAGTCAGCTTGATGACAAGTGAATGCAAGGCAGCTGGTACCTTTCAGGTAGTAGTTGAATTCAGGTAGTATTTGTTCAGTTTTTTTTTTTTCCCTTCATGTTCTAAGACCAGCTTGAGAGGCAAAGGTTGTACCATTGAGCTCTAGTTGTTGTTACCTAAAAAGGCCTTGTTTTAAATTTCTGTGATACCTAAGAATTTTAAATCTGGGTTGTCATGGATTCTTTATTCTTTTTTTCTCCCTTAAAAAGTTAGTTACATTTTAGATGAAATCCCCTTTTTTAAAATGGGCAAAGCAATAATTCTACATCATTTCTCCCCTTCCCTTCCACTTGTTTAGACTAAGATATGTTAGAGAGGGAAAGGGTCGTTGTTTTAGTAAATACTATTGCTGTTGACATGTTTACTGATGGGCTGTGTTCCATAATTTTGTTTTAGGTCTTTTGTTTGAAACAGTTTACTGTTTTTATCAGTTTTGGTCCCTAATTTTTCCTAACCTACAGTTTTTCTCTGAGTACATATGGTTTCATTGTTTGATCTACTTTCTATCTATCTGAATATGAACTTCTAGGATCATGTTTATTCTAGTAGATGATGACTTAAAGCCTGCAGTAAAGCCTGCAGTACACCAGGGACAACGTCAACTACTGCATGCGCAATAACAAGCTTGAAGGGAAGCTAACAAGCTTGAAGGGAAGCTGAATGTTACAAATTTAAGACAGACAGTATTTTAATGCAGTTTGCATTTTTCTAAGAATTTGCTATAAAGCTAATTCTGTTATTTTTTTTCTCTAAATTAGGGAACTGTCCAGGTTTATTGCTGCCGGGAGACTACACTGCAAAATAGATAAAGTGAATGAAATAGTAGAAACCAACAGGTACTCTCATTTCTCAGAATAAGGGGCATTCCTAAATTTTAAAAGTAGGTCAACTATTGTCATGGAATAATGTGACTGGTAAATAATTCATTTTTTCTTGAATTTATTTATAGACCTGATAGCAAGAACTGGCAGTACCAAGAAACTATCAAGAAAGGAGATCTGCTACTAAACAGAGTTCAAAAACTTTCCAGAGTAATTAATATGTAAAGCCATGTAACTAACAAAGGATTTGCTTTAGAGATAATTATTTGGATTTTTATAGCTTACTTCACAATGTGCCCAGGTCAACTGTATAAAATAAATACTGCATTGTTGTTTCTTTCCATTTATTTTTTTCTTAAACACATAGGCCTTCTAGAATCGGGTCCACTTATGTTAAAATAATGTCACTTGAATTATTCATTAATGAAAATCTGGTTTATAGGGTAAGGTTGCAGCTGGGTTCAGCTAGGTTCAGATCCTGACTGCCTCATCAGTAAAATACGGATGGTGACACAGCCCATTATCGCTTACCTTTAAATCTCTTACCTGTAAGCTTCCCGATTTTAGAAAGAAGAGTACGTACATACATAGAAAGAAGAGTAGTGGCCTACAATTAAACAGTGTCTCCCACTTTTAGTATACAAAAGATAGAAGATAAATAAAATGTGTAATAAGCTTTCCCTCAGAAACAAGTAACCATATAAGGCAGGAAGTTACCCTTTTTTAGGAAGCTGACATAACCTGGATTACAGAATCTACCAAGGCTGATCTCAGTTTTCTAAAACCTTATATGTAAGTATTAGCAAACTGAATCTTTCTTTTTTCCAAAAGTAGGACCATAGTAATAATAGCAGTGAGGAAAACAAAGTTGTTCCTCTGTTTGTTTGAAACAGTTTATTACTTTATTAGTTTTATCAGTTTTATTCAGTGTGTCAGATAGGATTAAGTGCTATAAGAAGTATAAAACCAGATAGAGATACAGGGTATAGGCTGTCTTCTGAGGTGTTGTGGAAGGCTTCTATGGTAAGGTGACATTTAAGTGAAAAGGAGGGAGAGCCATGAACATATGGAGGGAAGAAAGACGAGGAAAGTCACTGGCAATTTTAAGTGCGGATTTGGCTTACCTTTTAAGTCTCACTTATGGCATTTGGTGGCATGGATTGTACAGGCAGCTGGATTTGCTAAAAGATTAGAATGGGGTGAGGAGGATGAGGGGGAGAAAATTTGTCAGAGGAGATCCTAGGCTTTTTGGCTTAAGTGAAAGACAGCTAGTGACCTTAATGAGCAGTTTTGGTAGAGGTGAGTTCAGAAGAGAATGGGAAATGGCATTTTACTGTAAAAGGCAAGGGAAGGAAAGAAGAGTTTTGAGTTTTTTTGCTTTAAATAACACTTACTGATGGGAATGATTCCTGTTAACATATTAGGAATAACATATTCCTAATATGGAATTCCTAACAGGAATAACATATTCCTGTTAACATGATCTCATTTGATTGAAAATAATTTGATATAATTCAACATTTCTTCATGATAAAAAAAACTCTTCAGTAGACTATGAATAATAGGTTGGGATATCAAAGCCCTATCACAAGGTAATTAATGGCAAAATATTAGAAGCATTATCTTAAAAGTGAAGACAGCAGCTCTCATCGCTGGAAGAAGAGCCATTGGTTATATGCCAAGGAAAGCAATGTGGCTAGATCTCTGTTTTGAAAGGAGTTTCCTGTAGGCACTGTATGGTGGAGGGGAGGCTTTTAAAATGCTGACTATGCCTAATGTATTTGAGAATATCCACCTATGAATTTCTAAAAATGCTTATCTAGAAAACATTTCTTAAAGGAAAAAAACCTCAGCTTTTTGGTTTTCTACAGAAAACCAAAGCTAGTCAGGAATGCAAAGGTGGCTTCTGAATGCTACAAAGTTGCAGTTGGTCACCCACAGGCGGCAATTGACACACCCTAAATACTTTTCCAAGAAAAAAATTTATAGTTACCACGTAAAAGTTGACAGTTTAAAAACCACATATCTAGCTTCTCTGGAAAAAGGATAGGTGAAGCTAAATCTGGACTCACGCTCCAATAAGCTGAGCGACAAGCATAGCGTGTTTTCCAGTGTGCCCCAGTCCACCCAGTCTGTTCATATACACTGTCTGCCTGGCCCCTGCTGGCATTTGAGCTTGTTATCCCTGCACTACCCCCAATATTGTGCATGTGAGGTTGATGGTTAACAGCCTCCTGTGTTAATCAACTAAGACAGGGGTGTCCAATCTTTTGGCTTCCCTGGGCCACACTGGAAGAATTGTCTTGGGTGACACAAAATACGCTAAGGATAGTTGATGAGCTCAAAACAAAACACCTCATAATGTTTTAAGAAAACTTACAAATGTGTGTTGGGCCACATTCAAAGCTGTTGTGGGCTCTGGGTTGGACAAGCTTGAGCTAGGAGAAACTATCCAAAGAATTCTTAACCTTTATCCTGTCTCTAGTAGCTTTAACTGGTACAGCTTGTTTTCTGAAAGTCTTAATTTTCTGCTTTTATTCAAGAAGGTTACTTCACAATATGAAAATAAGATTATGAAATGATGCTAAAACAGTTATACATAGTTCCTTTTTCATGTTGGTAAATGTTTTCTTTTGAAGTTGGAAACAATCTTATTTTTAACCCTGGTTTCAGTCAAAATTAACTATCCTAGTGTGAAATGATATCGCCAGGATAAACTATCTTTTGTGATTATTTTTTAAAGCAGAAATGCCAGTTTCTCTTACCTCAGTAAAAGTTGATTTTATAGCAAATCTATCGAGTAAGAGAAATATTTTAAAGCTATGTCAAATTATGGTAATCTATTTCCTGTATTAGAAATAACAGCTTTAGGTCAATTTTTAAGCTATTAAAAAACAGTGTCTCTTAGGACAGAAACAGTGTAAAAACCACTTTTGTTAAGCACCCAACTTTTACCTGCCCCAGATGGCTAGAAGGATGCCTACAACTTGATCACTAAGCATGCAATACTCAATACACTTAGGATTTTGTGACTGAACACATTTGGTCTTTTATAACCTGACCAAACATTAACTGATAAAAGGCTACTAAATCATTAGCAAATCATTTCTGTAATTTCATATTCTGAATTAGTCCTTGGTGCTGCTGTTAACCTAATGTTTTTAAGATGAACAGCTGACAGTTGAAATATCTGCCCCCATGATTATGGGGGAAAAAGCGTGGAGGGAACTATGATAATCCCTGACCTTCCCAATGCTACATAAACTTGTAGTTGCTGGTAACAAACCTGTGCCTCCACAATGGCAATGGGGGAGTGGGGTAAAATCCCCATCTGGATAACATGAAAAGCTCTGATAATCACTAGTTTTGGTTTCAAAGCTGTAGAGCCACAGATTTGCATTATGCTTGTGTTTCTGAAGGAATACAAAGGCTATCAGGAATTTGTAGCAATCTGATCCAGGCCATTTTAACCTTGACATACATGGTCAAAGGGTATAACCTTTTTTTTTTTTTTTTCATTTAAAAATATCTTACAGTGGCATAACTTTCCCTGTACAAATTGGGTTTAAGAAACAAAAGGGACAATTTGCTAATCAATGATGAGCCTTTAATCCAACCATTATATATCCCCTTTCCATCCTTAGATCCCTTGAAGAGACCATTTAGTTAAGACTACCAACAGGTGACACCCTGACCTCCTTACCAACCTTGCCTTTTAGAGGTGACCAGAGACCTGTGCTTTTCCAAAGTACTGTTATACGTGTAATTAGTATAATATCAATGTGGGGAAACTCTACCTTTGGATTTTGAGGACTCTGCTTTTCTTGAAACCCTCTGGGTTAGAGACTGTTTATTCATATGCACCTCAGGAACTTGAGGCCAAGATGAAGTTCACTGTTTCCTAGTCCTTTGCTTGTTCTCCTGGCCATTATGTTTCCACCTTCATTCAAAATGCCTTCTCTTTGAAGCTGCTTATAACCCAGCAACACCATCAACTCACTGTGCTCACTGTCCTCAATCACACATCTCCAAGTCACTCTCCCCTCTTCCATGCAAATCATCCCAGAACCAAGCAACCCTAATTTGAAATGGACAACCTATACAACACCCTTGGCTTCACAGTTCCTCAGCCTGAATTCCAGTGCTCTTTTCCTCCATGCTGCTTCTGTCCACTGCCATGGTTTCCACCCAGGAATCACAAGCACCTCTGGCCAGTTCTGCTTTTGAAAATAATACTGGAATTCCAATTCCTCTGGCCAGTTCTGCTTTTGAAAATAATACTGGAATTCCAATTCCTCCATTCCCTGTCCTATTCCTAAAAGTGCTGTATCACTTTGATAACTGGCCCCTGGATCTCACCTTGTAGCCCCTCACTTTTATTGGCCATATGGAATTAAATGTGGACTTTGCTCTGTGACCCTGAACAAATCAATTGTCTAATCATAGAAAAAGTTACCTGGAAGGAGATTCCTAAGACCTAACAAGAAGGTAATTCCAGTCAAACCAATGTCTTAAGAGCACCTGCATAGATTCTACATGGTTGGCTTCTAGTTCTCTTCCCTGAATACCCAGTTCAGACCATCATCAATCACTCAGCCACATCTTCACTCTTTGGCAATCTCCCTGCTCAAGTTCTATCTTTTCCACCCAACCAATACACGCTGTTCCAATTATCCTGGAGAAAACAGCAGGGTAATAAAACATTAACTAAATAGGTAGATAGCATTGGTAATTATGATGGAATTGACTCAAAACATCTAACCCTGTAAACCATCTCAATGCCTTCCCTTACCTCTCTTTTTACTCTAGTGCTCTTCTCCATTTGTCTTCATGAAAATAGTCTTCTCCAAGGTTTTGTCCTGGGTTTTCTCTCTGGGCCATGAAGGATGGGCTTCAGGTTTGTGATATCCTGGAAGCGGAATATAAAAATGTGGTGTGCCTGTGCCTTGGTCAGACAGGATGCATAACTTCATGTGACTCCTGGAGTCTGAGGAGGGAAAAAATTAAGAATCACTGTTCTGACAGACCTGAATTACCCTGGATCTGCCACCTATTCGTTGTGGGACCTTAAGCAAGATACCTTCTTAGGAGTTCCAATCAGTATGATGGGAATCAAAATACCTGCCCTATGAGGGCTTAGTAAAAGAGAGGATGTATATAAAATGCTTGCCACAGTATCTGGCATATTAAGTACTTCACTAGAGAAGTATTATTTTAACATAATAATAAGCCAAATCGAATAGCTACTTAATTTTCCCAGGTAAACTCCATCTACCCTTATGACCTCATTGATGATCTAAAACTGAAAGACAACTCTCCATCTTTATTTTCCAGCTCAAACCTCCCTCCTAAAGTCCAACCAGCCTGTACAGTCAGCTGGGCACTAAACCAGAATTTCCCACCAGCAGCTCAAATCTATCGTTATGTCTTTTTCCTTCTCTGTTACCATATCGCACATTTCACTTAAAGCTCAATTGGTTTGGCCAAGCTAGAAACCTGAAGTCTTCTTAGACTCACTCTTCCCTTTAATGTTGAACAGAGTTAGAACCTCAAGGCTTGTTGGTTCTATTTTTTAAAGATTTCTGAAATCAGTATCACTTATCCTCACAGTCAGCCTTCGTTTGGAAACTTAATAGCTCTTACCTGGATTACAACAGCTTTGTAACTTATTTTTGTCCCAAGGTTCTCACCTGTTGATTCTGTCTTCCATTGTTATTGGAGGGCCATAGATGGCAGAGATGTTTTTTTCACAAAGTATTAAATTATAAGTGATTCTCCCCTTCCCCCTGGAGACTTTTTCTTTGGCTGATAGCCTCACTCTCCCTTACCTCCTAAGAGATATTCTGGTCCATGGTCTTTGGATGCAGAAAATGAGGATAACAAGTGCCAAGAATTACAGCCTTACAAGGTGAAATACTACTTTAATTAACTTCCATTAACAACAGGAGCAAGAACTTCTTACAGAAAGAGGAGACTAAGAAAGGAGTGAGAAGGGAGAGGAACTTAGAGTTGATTTAGGGGAGTGCTTTTCGTTAGGACTGGGGACAGGGGCAGGTAAAGACAGATCTTTGAGGCAAAAGAGAGTGAGAATGCAAGACATGGGGAAAGAGACTTAAGTGCTCCTATGCTTTTCCACAGTTTTCAGTACAGATTTGAATGGCTTTGACTTTTGGCAGCTGCACAGTGCCAGGACTGGACCATGAAATATCTCTGGGCTCTGACAATTACATTTGGGTTAATCTAAGCCTGATCCCATGTGTTCCTGGAAGAGAAGCCCCATGACATTCAAAGTCCTTGACAATCTGACACCAGCTTTTCTAACCCTATAAGGCCCTTCCATCCAGCAAACTTCCTGCAGAATTATTCTCTATCCCTCACATGTTCATACCCATGCTCGACGCATTTGCTCTCTCTGCCTAGAATCTTACTCGTCTGCCTTTCTGCCTGGTTAAATCCCACATACGCCAAGATCCAACACTGCTAAACCCCTTTCCTTGAGTTGGGATCATCTTGTTATGCAGGGCCGGGATACCTGCAAGGGAATGGAATTAAAAAGGTTAAGAGATTGAGCAGTTGAACCTTTTCTTGGGAGGTTTGAGGACAAGCCATAGTGAAAGGATTTACCTACAGAGAGCACCTCATTATTAGATTTGTGGAAAGTACTGAGTGGGTGGTTGACTCAAGTAAGGAGGGAATGGGAGGTCCACAGGGCAGTAGGAACTGAAGCCAACATGACTCTTTCATATCAGGTATGGACATTCTTGCTAACACACAGCGGTTCCTCCTCTTATTTTAAGCAACAAAAATAATTTATCAGAATGGTTTATTTGCAAACAGTAAAAATGTCTGGATTTCTAGAGGTAAATGATTATGCTGTGTTCCAAATAATACTAAAATGCACTTGTATTGCCAGTAAGGGAGGTATGTAAAAGAAAGGAAGAGATTAGACCGGGTCTGGATAAAAAGCTTATCTTAAACCAAAACTACATGTCATCAAATTTGCACCTAAGTACAAACAGAATGTGTTTCTCAATCCATCAACTCCCTCTTGTTTCTTTCACAAACATGCAAGGCCAGAATACAGTAATGTTCACTGTTTACACAGTTACTAATTTATCCAAAGCAAAGCTTTGTGCCCCCAGATGGAAACATCCTCAGGCCTTAGAAGTATTTAGCTTATATAAGAGGAAGGCTAAATTGAAGGGGCTTCACAAGGGTGTTCCATGCCAAAAGTGATGAAAAGTCAGAGTAGACTGAAAGGGTTTAGTATCACAACGAGGCAGAAACATGTACAATATTTCATGCAGCCAACCTTATTTATTGAGAAGTCCTAATTTTATTGCCCGTTTAGTAACATGTTTGTTCCACAAGCTAATTTCTTATAAAGCAAAGCACAACCTTTTCTTATAAATAGTATAAATTATTTTATTTACAGAAACTTGTTACAAAACAAATAGACTATATATTTCTTCTCTTTTAAATATCCAAAGTAATTTTCTATCCCTTGACATTTGTTCATGTTCTATACAGCAGCCAACACAAAGTCCAGCTGAGATGCTCTTGATTATGTGTACAAATTATCAAACTATTCACACGTTTTTAACACAGGAGATTGCTTTTATAACCAAGCTCAAAAAAAAAAAAAAAAAAAAAAAGCAAAATGCTTTCAAGGCCCTACATTCACACTGACAGTAAGTAGTGCTCATTTAAATTATCTGAAAATGTAAAATGTTTTGCACAAAATGTAAAAGTGATTATTATCTGCTAAACAAACTTTTAAGAATATTTTTTCAAAGCCCAATCGCCCCAAACCCCCTGGACAGAATGAGCGACATTAAGAAATTCCTTGGCAACAGAACTCTTGCAGGAAGACAGCTGCCTTTATAAGTTACATTTTTCAAATTATACATTTTTTTCAATGTTCTCAGAGGTACTTCTTTGTATTATATTTTTGGAATACAAAATATTTTAAATATTTTAAATTGTATTTCATGAGTGAATAACAAAACGGACACATCGTGTAAGTTGCTGGCTGACAAAAAGATCTGTAACCCTTGGTGCCACCAGGCAATCCATCACCAATTGAATTACTATGAACCAAGAGGTCTTAATTTAAAAATACCTTATAAAATTACCAGCATTGGTGGTTTTCAACTCCTCCCCTAAAATTTTAGAAACAATATTTAGGTGGAAAAAGCAAACTCCAAAAGTTCAACTGAACATTCAAGTCTTTTTAAAGAGATTCTGTCTAAGCTTAAAACTAGTTTCAGGCACTTTCAGTTTTTTCCATTAGTTTTAAACCACATCACATACTAACATACATGTGCTCAGAGTATACACACACGCACAGGCACACACACACGCAATCACATACTCCCACACATAAAATACTAACAAAAGAAAAGCAGTGTGTCACTTAGTTACATGTAGTCTATCGGGAAACCAGGCAACCAGGAAGAAGCAATGCCCACTTCATCTGTATGAATCCACTCCCGAGACACTAAAAGGGACAAAGACTTTTCACAGAACAGAGGCATCCCTTAAAACTGTAAAGGAGGCAGGTTCTAGAACTATTGGCTTGGCAGTGAACCACTTCAAATTATAAAAAGGTATTTACTTTTATTAATTAATAAATAAATACTAGATGATCTCAATTGTACCAAAACAGGATATCAGAAAAAAAGACCTGTGCAAAAATACATATTTAAATATGTACAATTCATTTTTAACAAAATATGTCTTCTGAAATAGGGATACTTCCATATTTATAATAGAACAAGAAATTCCAAAATAAAGATACAAAAGTAGGTTTTGTATAATTCTTTGTTCATCATTGCAGCACTTTTTTTTTTTTTTTTGTAGGTTAAGAAAACTGCAGGAGTTGTCATGAAATTCTACTGGAAAGAATATAAAAATTATCTTGGTTTTAAATTGATACCAAAGTCTGTCTAGAAACAACCCAACCACTGCAAATTTGGTTTTTGCAAGTTAATTTAATTCAAAAAAATACTTGTACTCCCATGTTTTAAATGGTCTTAATTATTCATCATCATAAAAAGTAGTTGTAGGAGAAAATAAAATATTTGAACAACAGTCTAAAATTTAATAGCACTGTTTAGAATAGGTCTGTTTGTGGCAGGCAGAATCCAAAATGGCTAATTTCCTAATCCCGATGCTCTGTGTATTACCGGGAGAAATAATGAAATTCAATTAAAACCTCAGTCTAAGAAATCAAATGTTCAATACTTGCTAATCTAAATATCTACATTAGTCTGAATCAACTTGTTATTGTGGATCCTATTCACATCTTTCGGAACAACATGATCGATCTGTAAATTCCATTGCTAAAGGCAACTTTATTTATAACCATCAAGTCCTCTTGGCTCTGAAAATAAATTCTACCCATACCCCATTGCACTTGTCACCAAGGAATCAACTAGGTACGTTCTGATTCCCTCTCACCTCTCTCTTCCCCGACTGGGATGGAAACCAGACTGATTTCTCCCAACTATGCCAAACTGGCCCATCCATGCCCTCTCCTCACTAAGCTCTCCTGTAGTATCATTTTAAAAACATTTACTGATTGATTGCATAATAATTGAACAAGATACTGTTCTCTCCTTCCTTTAAAAAAATCAGTATTTTACATCAATTTATAGCTAAAGTATCTGCATAAAGTTTTTGTTTTCTTACATAATAAGAATAATTCTGTAGCAATTCACATTATTAGGCTGGTAACCAAGTTTATTCATTCTACCTGTTGTTGACTTGAAATTCCCTGAAACTGAAGTTTGAAACCCAAGAACTGTAGGAAAAAAAGAATGTACTGACTGGCTCTCATCAGGCCCTGGCCAGGGCAACGATCAGCGCCTTGGAAATTTTACCCTGTGTTCGGCAACTTCGTGTGTTCTTCTAAGCAACAGTGCCTGTTACTCATGTCAGGAGCCTGTAGTGGTGGAAGCAGCCATTTAAAGGCTCCGGCTCGTCCCGGAATTCAATGACACCTTCTCCAAGCAATGCTGTTTTAACATATTAAGGTCTTTAAGGGTGGGGGGTGGGGTACTAGAAAAAATATCCTAGAGAGCTCCAAAACTCTCAGGAAGATGGCTGGTATAATCCCAAGAAAGGAGGGTGTGTGTCAGGGCAATCCTATACACGCATCACAAAAGACCTTCAGGTCAGGACTTACATTCTCTCCAACTCCCTTTCCTTGGTGTCTGCTCTCGTCCCCAACCACATCCAAATAAACATCTGAAGTGGCATGAAGGGGAGTGCATACAAAAACACACAATGCCAGAAGTGCTTGAAGCAGAAATCTACACTTAGTCCCAGGACAGTATCCAAAGAGAAAAACAAGGGTAATGCAGAGAGTGCCTTGGAAACATTTAAGTGTATCTAATAATGTCACTTTAAAAGGTGACTTTTAAAAATAGACCAGGTAGGACAACCAACCCAATCTGCCATACTGTTTACTATGAAAACTTAAAGGATTAAGAAAACTTCATCTCTTTGGAAATCTTGAAAAAAGTTTTTTCTCCCTATAGTGATTTTAACTTCCTCACTCCCACCCTCCCCCGACCCAATTTGGCCTTCCTTTCTCAAAACTAGCTTGCATTTTCTTTCTTCTTAAAAAAAAAATCACACAGAATTGCTTTTGTATCATGAAAAGCCTCCAAAATGATTTATACTTGCTGTCTGGGCATCAAAAATTTCAAACCAGTTTGTAAGTTAGAAACTTCTGACAGCTTCTTTTCCCAAATTACTCTCAAAAGGCTGGGCTATTTTGTCATGGTGCCTTGGGCTAACATCTATATTTCATTCCTGGAACATTGCTATCAAAATCTAAAGCCTAATTCCCTTCTTCAGAGGGTTGCTCGGGATGCAGCCCTCTGTTCTCTGGAAGGTTTCTGGTCTCCAGTTAAGGTGCCTAACTGCTGGAGAGTGACCTACAGATGACAGTGTTAAAAAAAAAAATGGTAGTAAAAGGAAGGAGGGAGAAAGGTCTACAGTAACGCTCTTGCCAAAACATTCTTTTGCCCAGCCAATCTACTTGAAGAGTGGCTCTGTGATATACTGCAAGTTAAAAAACAAAACAAAAACAAAAACTTCTCACAGATTGGTAGCAAGCAGTTCAGACCACTTTAACACTGATAAAAGCAATTCGGTGGCTGAACTTGATCCAGTGTCCTTTATGAGTACTCACTGCTAGAGACATAGCTTCAGGGAAATCCTCGTTAAAACAACAGCCCGGCAGGTTTCTACCCTTGAGGCCCACAGGAGGTTGGGAAAACAGACTCAAAGGCATCGTGGAGTCCAGAGTGCTGAGTGGAGGTGTAACTTGTCCTCAAAAGTGTCCGCATTATTCCTCCCCGTGCTATTTTCAGCTGTCAGGGACGTGCCTTTGGCTTTCAAAAAAGAGGGGGTGGGGAAATAATGAAATGGTAAGTAAGCGTTTGTACACTGCACTCTATTGATTCTAAACAAGAATATTCCAAAGGCTGCACGCTACTAAAGTCTCCATTGACTGAGTGACACCAGGAACAGTCAGCTATAGATTTTGTTCTTAGCTTTCAAATGCCTTCACTACTACTGGGCACAATCAGTGCAAAGATTCACTTCTAGCCAATTGGCTAGAAGAGTTGCAGGCCTGGGTTTCTAACTTAGAGAAAAGGCTCTTATGTTTGCCTTTTGGTTTTATTTACTGATTTTGTGTCCTTGAAGGTATTCCAGTGCTTTTGTGTCCTTGAAGGTATTCCAGGTTTTTAACTGAGAAGGGAACAAGGTCAAGGGCTAGCACACACAGGTGTGACAGTTCGCACTCAAGGCAGTGCCCATGCTGGGGAGGAGAAAACTCTGGCATTCACAGTGGGCTTTTACATCTTTGGTGGCACAGGCCATGAACAGACTCCTGGGGGTGCCTACCCAACCCCATCATCTCCTAGGCTTCCCAGCATGTCCCACTCTTCATCCCCTTGTTTAGAAAACTTCAACTAGCCCAGTTATTTTTGTTTTAAAGGCAGCTCCACAAGGAACAGCAAGTAGAGGTCCCTACTTTTGTAACAGCAGCATTCTTTAAAGCATTTTGGGGTCATGAGTCCCTTTGAGATTCTTATGAAAGCTATACGATAAATGAACAAAGACATAAAAATGTGCAATACTTCTTGGGGTTCAATGATCCTTTGATCTCTAAGCAAGCACCCCTGCTCTTGCCCCAGGATTTGTGTAGCATAATAAAAAGTATTCCTCTGCACAGAGAAAATCTCTCTCAAACACAAACTTAAGTGGAAACTGATTTTAACTGATTTTAAGGAAAAAGCCCAAAGTTAGGCTGTCTGTGTTGTTCTAGTAAGACATGGTGCCACTACATGGTAAAAATCAAAGGTGGCAAAATGGCAGGTCATGAGCCAAAGATGGCCCACAGATACACAGGCTATACCAGATTTAAGAAGAGAAAAAAAAGTGTGTGTGTATATGTGTGTGTATACATATATATACACACACACATATATCTCAACTAAATTTCACATGCAAGTCCAGATCTGCAGCCTCTCTTTAAAACTGGTAACAAATGTCTGGAAGCAGCTGCTCCATGTCCCCCCAATTTCTAGTAGGCACTGTCAATCTCTGCTGTGCCCCACCTGGCCCCCCCCTTCTGTCCTTTTTGTTACTTGTGGGCATTAAGATCTACACTCCTGTCTAAATGAAGACAGTGTGCTCACTAATACAGATGTGAGATGGACATTACAGCACAATGGAATGCCCCTTCCGTGGGGATCATGTCTCTCTCAAAGACGGTGCGTTGAAGAACGGCACACCATGTCTTCTGTGTTTATATTGGACTGTTATGCTTATAAACTGTAATGAGTAACTACAAACCAAGAAGGAAAAGCACACTTCTCATTTGTCCAGGAATCCTATGATCAGAATGCCAAACAACATATAATAACCCATAATGTATGCAGCTAGTTAAATTCACAAATATTTTCCCCATACCTTTGGCAATGGGTGTTAATTCACCCAAATATTAGAGGAAAATTGTATCACACTAAGAAAATACTAAGAAACTTCTTGGTATTTTCTGAAAAAGTCCTAACCTGGCTGGCATTTGAGTTAAGTTCTGAAGACGAGGAAGGGGAAAAAAAATCATGAAAAAGAGCCTCACATTTTAAGTCAGGGCTCTGGGGTGATGTTGCTGAAATTCCTGTTCGTAAGCAAGGTGAGGAGATATCCTGATGAATAAAATAACAAGATGAGAGATGAGCTGGAAGTTAGAGCAAAGGAAGCTGGAAGAAACAGCTACAGGTGAGGTCAGTAACAGGCAGAAGAGCTGGGATGAGACAAAAATACAGCCTAAGAGAGAAAGTCATGGTTAATTATGAATCCCACAACCACTTAGCCACTTCTCTACTGATGGGTTCATATGCAGACTTCTTTTTAACTATGAGCTTGGAATGAGATTTCAGTCTTCTGCTATGCCCATACTGAATCCTGTTTTCCTGCCTCCCTCAAAAACGGGAAGAGAAAATATGGGGTGAGATTTAACCAGAATATCTGAAATTCTTTTGAGAGGGAAAAATAATAAATGCTCTTTTTTTTTTGAGACATAGTCTCATAGGCTGGATGGAGTGCAGTGGCGCGATCTTGGATCACTGCAACTTCCGCCTCCCGTGTTCAAGCAATTCTCCTGCCTCCGCCTCCTGAGTAGCTGGGATTACAGGCGTACACCACCACACCCAGCTAATTTTTGTATTTTTAGTAGAGACGGGGGTTTTACCATGTTGGCCAGGCTGGTCTTGAACTCCTGACCTCAAGTGATCCACCTGCTTCAGCTTCCCAAAGTGCTGGGATTATAGGCGTTAGCCACTGCACCCAGCCTCATTTTAAATCTTAAATCACCCCTTTCTAGATCAGTTTGATTTTAGCGCAGCTTTCCTCAGCGGAACATACTAAAGAACCACTATCCAGGAAACAATGCCTGCTTCCTTCCTTAAAGCCTCGAATGGCACACACTTCACAGCATTGGGATAACACATTACTGGCTATTTCATAAAGGGACTACCCTCCAATTATGATTTTGCTGTCACAACCGATGCTTTCTGCAGCTCTACTAAAAACGCATTACTGTAGTTTCTTTACTGAAGAACATCTTCCAAAGGCACCAGAAATTCTGGCAGAAGAGCCTGTTTTACCTTCATATGGCCGTGAATCTTTTTTTTTTTTTTTTAAGAAGACACCATGAAGCTGAATATCTGTTTACAAACCAACCAACCAACCCAACCAAACACATTTCTGAGCTGGCAAAAGATCTTAAGGGAGAAGAAATGGGCATTCCCATGGGGCTCACAGTCCATTTCCTACCTGATGAAGGAGGGAATTGTTCATCAGTCCTTGTGCCCCTGGGATGGTGCCTGTGTGTTTCATGTGGACGTTGTTCATGGCTGGCACTTTGGCAACCTTTGTGGGTTTGCTGCTGCTGTTGTTGATGCTGCTCGAGCTGGGTGAGCACTTTCTTTTCTTTCCTATGAGTTTGTCTAGAGGAGTGTGTGAGTGGGAAAAACTGCCGTGGGAGTTGACAGGCAGTTCATTGGACTGGTGAATGAATGGCCCAAGAGAAAGAGTAGAATCACTGCTGTTCACCATCACACTCATCCTCTTGATGGATTCAGCAGGGCTCCCGGTGGGGGGGCCCCTCCCTGACTGGTCATGCCGAGCGTTCACCGCATTTGCTTTATTCGTCACACAGTTGAGGCCGATGCTATGGGAAGATGTTACCGTTGAGGGGTAGGGAGGCCCAGAGTGAGCCACACAGTTTTTCCTAAAAGACTCCATGGAATGAGAAGAAGAGGAGGAGGAGGAAGAGGAGGAGGAAGAGTGAACCAACAGTGGGGAACTGTTTTTGCGTTTCTTTCCTGAGCCGCCACTGGTACTGCTACTGGCATTTTGACAGTTAGTGCTGTTACCAGAAGACTCCTTGGGCCTCAAAGATTTGCTGGATTTCAATTTCTGAGGTTTCCTGGACATGGGGGAGGAAGGAACCGAGGAAAGGCCAGAGGGCGTGGAAGGGGATGAGGATGAAGAGGACACTTGTCTGGATTGCATACTGCACACAGGATCCATCACCCCTGAAGCAGCAGGCTGTGCATTTAGTGTGGTTCCATGAGCTGGTACCGATTTGCTATTTGGGGAGATGCAGGTAGATGAGAGCAGGACTGGGGATGTAGAGACGGTGGCTGCTGCCAGATAGCTGACTCCACATTGTGATGTCGGCACAGAGTTTGTCCGGTGAGGAATACGTGTGGAGATGGGTGAGGTGGTACTGGGCACTGGTGGGATTTTCCTGAAAAAAATTAGAGGACAGTGAATGACACTGACCACAGCCATTCACAGAGACTTTCAGATGGCACCACCCTCTTTGCTTGTGACAAAGAGAAACCATCCACATCAAAGCAATCACTCTGAACTACAAAGCCAATCCTGTCACCTCTCTCCTTCAAATTCTTTAATGCCTTCCTGGGGCTCTTACAGAACTGTATGTGTGCAACTCCCCGCTGCTATTGCCCCAGCCTCTAGCTCCACCTCCCACCCCCAACGCCCCCGTTCCCTGCTTCCAGCCACTGTACTTCCTTATATTCTGAGAAAATGCCATGACCCAATACCCCAACTTCTGCTCATCCTTTAAGTGTCGGATTGCTAATCACCAAATCCTCTGCAGAGAGAGTCATCCCCAGCTTAATTACCGTTGCAGTCCTAGTGTTCAGCACAGTGCAGGAAACACAGAAGGCACTGAATAAATGTCGAGAGAAGTCCGGAATGAATGAGAGAAAAGGAAGGGTGCAGCTAATTAACAGCAACTGCTAGGTCATAACTATTGGCCTGAACAAGGGAATAAAGCCCCACAGTATCAAGGGATATTCAGCATGGTGTTGTAACAATGGATTCTGTTAAGAATGTGTGGGCAAGGTATTTATTAGGGGATGCGGAAACCATCTAAATTCAATCCAGGGAGGGTCTCCTTTTATTTTAGCTCTGAATCTTAAATGTGACAGTAACAAAATTTCAAAAACTTCTTTGGCAGAATTTAAACCGAGGTGGCAGAAGAGAAAAAGGCCTGACTGGAAGGCAAGTGCCAGGATTGCCTTGATCCTGACTTAAGGGGTAGCCCTGGCTGACCTGGCCACTACCCCAGTGAGAGAGCTGGCCTAGACTGCTGCCCAGGTGATTTCCAGATGCTTTTAAAGACTACTGTTATTAATAAAATGAATTAATGACTGCAAGTATTTGCAAATGCTTTAAAAATCCCATTCGGCCAGGCGCAGTGGCTCACAACTGTAATCCCAGCACTTTGGGAGGCTGAGGCTGGTGGATCACTTGAGGTCAGGAGTTTGAGACCAGCCTGGCCAACAGGGTGAAACCCCATCTCTACTAAAAATACAAAAATTAGCCGGGCATGGTGGTGTGCACCTGTAATCCCAGCTACTTAGAAGGCTGAGGCAGGAGAATCGCTTGAACCAGGGAGGTGGAGGTCACAGTGAGCTGAAATCACACTACTGCACTCCAGCCTTGGTGACTGAGTGAGGCCCTGTTTCAAAAACAAAACAAACAAACAAAAAAACCCAAAACCCCGTTCAAGGGTACAGCTCTGGCCTGATGTTAGTGCTTCTCAACTCCAGCTGTTGCACATTACAGTCACCTGTGGAGCTTAAGCCACATCCATAACGATTACACCAGAGTCTCTGCGGGGAGTGGGGACAGACATCAGTCATTTCTAAATCTCTCCAGGGGATTCTAATGTGGAGCCAAGATTGAGAGGCTAGGCTCTCTCTACCCGCACTACTCATAGAGGAGGGTGGCAGGCAGTGTCATTAATTACCTGAGAGGTTGGTTAGGAAAACTGAGTTCCTGGGCCCCACCCTAGAATGATGCATCAGAAGCTGCATGGCAACAAGGCCCCTGGGTGATTCTGGAGCATTCAGAAGCCCTGCTCTAAATGAAGTCCAGGCCCTACTGCTCATTGGGAGCAGTGGCTTCTCATGACCACCAGGTGGCTCAGGAAGCCAGGGCCTAAAGACCAGGCTGCCTGGAACCAAATCTCGAGGAAAGGAAAAGCCTTCTAGAGCAGGGAAGGATGTGGATCTCTCCAGGAGGCAATCACAAGTTCCTCTTAGAAAAGCTCTTTTAAGTAGTTAATTACTCTTTTGTGTATAAAGAGGCAAAGTAACAATATGTACTCATACTGACTTGTGTTTGCATAAATAAACTATGTAGAGATACATAAAAAATAATAAAAATGTCTGTGGGGGCTGGGTGGAAAACAAGCATGTAGGAGACAGGAGGACTCAGGGTTTTCAATGTATGCCTCTTTATACTCGTTTTTCCTTTTTTTTTTTTTTTTGAGACGGAGTCTCGCTCTGTCACCCAGGCTGGAGTGCAGTGGCGCGATCTCGGCTCACTGCAAGCTCTGCCTCCCGGGTTCACGCCATTCTCCTGCCTCAGCCTTGGTTTTCCTTTTTTAAGCCCAGTGATTGTATTACCATTTCAAAAAAAGTAAAAAAAAAAAAAAAAAAATACACCAACAAAAATCTTTGAAAACCATCCCAGCCCCTTCTTAGGGAATATGGGATACTGGTCCCAAATCAACAGAGGACAAGCAGTTCACAGAAATCATAGAAGGTGGGCAGTGGCCTTTCAGGTTATGGCCATGCTGCAGAGAAAGTGCTGGTCTAATTTCACCACTGGCCTGAGACTCCACAAACTGAAGTTTACTCATTTCATACTCAATTCCCACCTCACTTACCTTCAATTTTACCACAATAACCCTGTAAGGAAGGATTTGGGGCTGAGCCAGTAGGGTGGGACCTGGATCACTTTGAAAGTTTCCTTGAGGGCTTCAAAGATGCCAGGTGAGAATAGTTCTCTGGATGAGAAGTGCTGAGCTCCCCAGAGAAAATCTCAGGGGCTGCCTGAAAAGGCCGCCAGCACTCCTATGTTGGGAGGCAACATGCACCAAGTTCCCATCTGCCCCAAGCCTATGTGTCAGCTCATTACTGAGCAACACGTCCCTTGTTGCTGTAGACTTTTTAAAAACCAATGGTCATGCTAATGGAAAGGGTTGGCTTCCTTCTCCCCGGAAGCAAGTAGGCAGCCTTCAGACAGAACAGAGTAGACAGCAGAGTCGACCTTATGATCCTGCTTTTTAAAAAGTTCACATCAAGAGGAAAGTCTCACTATACAAGCCACTAGGAACTGAAACTATCTTTGCCCAAACTGTTGGTCATGAGCCACATACCAACATAATGTGGATAAAACATTCAGAAATCCATTCTAAACTCTTAGGAGTACATTAAACCCATAGTTTCATGAGCTCAGTGTGCTTTCCAAGTCCCAATGGGTAGTCTGAAGAAATATGAAGTTGAGATTTCATGTATCTTAGGGAGTTCTGGTGTGGAAAAACCCCTGCAGAACCCCCAAAACCAGTCCCCTGATTCTGTGTCTAGCCAGGGACAATGTTCCTTCATAAAGAAGAACCTCTTATCTAGCAAGAACCAGAAAGAAATATGAAAAAGAAAAGCAGAGTAACAGTGCTCTGAATCTGGTGTTCTAAGGAAACGGATGTAAGTCCTGCTAATGATCATGGAGATGGTTCTTTGGGTTGCAGACAATCCAAGGCCTCCGACCAGCGTCTGACTTTATTAGGAAACCAAGGCAGGGAGTCAAATGAATGTACTGGCAGAGTCCATTTAAGGAGGCACTAGTAAATAATGCCCAAACAGAGGATCTGGGATGGCCTGGGGATTACTGGACAGTCACTTTAGCAAAGCTTACTATTCACCAAAGTCACTCCCACCGAATACTAGTTCTCCAAGATGTTCCCCTAAAAAAGATTCCGAGGTGAAAACAGCTTGGGACATGTTCCACATTATACATGACATGACATTCCCTGCTTCAAGAGTTACAAAGCACAGTGCCCATTAAGGCTCTGACAAGTTCTGCAGTAAAAAACAGAACCTTTTTTTTTTTTTTTTACAGGAAAGGCTGAGTTAAACCTTTTTGGCCATGGAACTCTTCTTCCACTTAAAATCCTGTTTGGGAAGCATTAGGTACATAATATCACACAAGGTGTCTTAAATTGCAAACTGGAGCACATGGCTCCTCTACCTAAAACCTTCAACACTGAAACAATTTCAGTGTCACCTGGCCCCTGCTGGTTTCTTGGACCTCATCTTGTACTGTGCTCAATTTCTTGCTATTTCTTCAACAAGCTGTCTTTTCTGACTTAAGACCTTGACACAGCTGCTTCCTTCTGCCCAGAACCCATTCCTCCCTACTGTCCCAGTGACTGCTGTTTCTCATCCATCCTTCTCAGTTCAAGGACTGCCTCTTTCTTCAGAGAGGCTTTCCCTGAATCCCTCTGGCCTCTATATTTTCAGCTCTTTACTTGAAAACATGTTACCTCTAGGTTCAATTCCTGGCCCTACCACTAACTTGCTGCATGACACTGTATCTCAGTTTTGTCATCTATTAAAAAAACAAAACAAAAAAAAAACCAGGGGTGGGGGGAGGGTATAATCATGGTCACCTGACAGAGAATTGTGAATGTTAAGTATATTTAAGTTGTTTGGTGTATAGTTGGCTCTCACTAAGTCTTGGTGATTGTTATTGTTTCCATTCTGTCACTTAGGACAAGCTATCATCTCCTTATTCTTCTGTAGACTAGTTTTTTTCTCCCCTTACCCAATCCCAACTAGACTGTGAGCTCCATACATGTGGGAGTCCTTCTGCTTTGAATGCCAGCACCCAGAACAATATGTAGTTGTGGGGTAAATGAATGAATGAATGACAAGGCACCTTCTTCTCAGGGCCAAAGGCCAGTTTTGTTTAGATAAGCATATCTTCATAACATTAGTCTCACAGGAAATAAAAGACAATGCAGCACTGTGTAAAGTCAGCTCCTCTCCCAAGAACAACAGGCACTCACTTCCATAGCTGTGCATTCAGATGCTTCTCCACCATGAGGTTGAGGGCGCAGCGAAGTCGATTCCACCTGGAGTCAAACACGTAATAGCCTCTTCCAATCTGCCGGCTCCCAAATGTGCAAAACTGCAAGAGAAAACATAGCCGCGTGCTTGCTGACTCCCACACTGGCATGCCCAGTCAGGGTTCTAGATCCTTCAGGAAAGGAGCTAATCAGGAAAGACAGAACTGTCTCTGAGTACCGGAGGCTGTGAAGCATGAGAGTGACAATGCCTAGCCCTGAGTGTCATGGAAGAGAAAGGGAAAAAAGCACGAGATGTCCCCTGTACAGAGTGTGTGCTGCCTCTGGGGCACCCTGTTTTGAACTTCTCTCACACCTTGACCGCGTCCCACACATACGGGCATGCCAAGATCCCTGGCGCGCCCCCCTGCAGTGCCCTGTCCATGCTGTGTGGGGAGGGTCAACGCGGGGGTGGACGTGGAACTTACAGATGCTGGCTGAGGATGATGACCTGAATAATGACAGTCCAGTTTTTCAACAGACTCTTCTTTGTCATCGCCTTCGCCCTCCTCACTGGATAACCGAGAAGCTGGCTCAGTGGCAGGCAGGGGAGGGTGTGGAGATTCATGGACTGGAGGAGGGTCAATGGGGGCACTCCCACCTTGCTGAGCAGGGCAGCCTGGAGGCCTTGGTGAGTAGAAAGTGCAGCACGGATCAGATCACACACCTGGGAATCAGCCACCTTAACTGAGATACAACAGTGTGTCCAAAACAACCTAGCAGAGGCCTGGGTTCCACCTCTAGCACTGGGGGAAAACAGATGCTGATCCAGGTGGCTTGGGAGTAAAGGAACCTCTCTCCTGAACTGCAGGATGTTAAGTTCAGCTGTTTGCCAGATACAATCAAGGTAACTTAGAATGAATCCTTTCTATTGCCATTTGGGTGGTTCAGATCCCTCTTCTATTCTCCCCCAAAGAAGGGGAAATACATGTGGAATTTAACAGAATTCTTTGATTCCTCTTCAAATTTCAACTGGATTTGGTTTACCTACACAATAAATGAAACATAGTCGTCCCTCGGTATCCATGGGGAATTGAGGCCAGGACCTCCTGGGGATAGCAAAATCTGCAAATCCACAAATGTACAAAGTGGCCTGATATAAAATGGTGTAGTATTTGCATATAACCTATGCGCATCCTCCCGTATACTTTAAATAATCTCTAGATTATTTTAGTACCTAATACAATGTAAATGCTATGTAATGTATTGTTTAGGGAATACTGAGACAAGAAAAAAAAAAAAGCCTATACATGTTCAGTACGACACAATTTTTCTTTCCCCAAATAGTTTCAATCTGCAATTGGTTTAAACCACGGATGTGAAACCCATGGATACAGAGGGCTGACTGTAATTCGCAAAATGCTCTAAGATAACCTAGGAGAGACAGGAGGTGATACAAGAATAAGGTGGTATTACCACTTTATGTGGATAGCCTACAGCCTCTTACTCAAGGGCAGTAATGTATTTTTCCTACACCTACAATGGTTTCTGGAATTAAGCTTACATTTTTCTAGATGCAAAAACTTCAATGAGAAGATGACCAAAGAAAGGACTTGGGGAGGAATCTCTGGCCAGGTCCTGACCACACTCTGAGGAGCCTCCTCTGATGGCTCCTCCAGCATACTGCACAGAAACCACAAAGCTCACGTTGGGACAGGCTCTAACAGACACCTGGGTTTCCACGAGGGAGATGCTTCCACCTTTATGCAACCATTTTAAAGATCAGACAGGTGAGGGTGAAATGGTAAGCAATAGCAGCCGAGGACTGGCACATTCCTCAGCAGAAGCTCTTGCTCCCAATAAATGAACAGCCAACACTGAAGCCCCTCTTTCTCTATGCCTTTCTCTTTCCCTTCCCTCTGGAAACTAGGTACAGTCTTTACTTCAACTTGGTTCAGTATGTAAGCACAAACACACACATATTCCACCATCACTGTCTCTGAGGTATGTGTATAAGTTCTCATTAAAACACTCTGATCCACTGTTTACTCTGCTACTAAAATGCTAATACATGCTTGGGCCAAAGCCCCAAATGAATGAATGAAAACACATTGATAAACGGATGCTGTAAAAACTCAGGCTAAACGGCTTGTCCCTAGCAAGAATTCCCACTGTTATATAAAGACAAATGAAAAGGAAACTGCTGCCAAAGCCATGTGAAGAGTTCCTGTCACTAACCCGCAGGAAGGACCCAATTTCTGCCTGCTCAACAGAGTTGAGACACTTGATGTTCAGCAAGTATAGAGCAGATAACTCTAGCTTTATTTTGCTGCTTGCATTTACAACCAAGAGGAGCCCTGGTTGAAACTTACTGAACTCAACCTTTTCTTTTTTTTTCATAGTAAAACTCCTTAAAAAACTATCTCCACAGTGAGCCTGAGATATGTTTCTCAACATCATGACCATACTGAAATTTTACAGTATCTGCAAGTCTCATCTCTGAAGGTAGGAGAAAGAGTTGGAGGGCTTGGCTTACCTTGGAAGACTGGGGGTGTGAGGTTTAGGTTTACTAGCTACAAAAGGCTTTGATTCGGAAGGAATCACTCCGTGAAGGTTTTGGTGCGGCTCCTGTGACGTTCTAGGAGGGGCGGGATGCGGGTCCCTGAGAGGCTGCGGTGGTTGCTGAGAGTCCGGATGGCGAATCAATTCCTTTTCCCTGGTTTTGTTTTTGTGCTCGGCTAATAACACATCAAATCGTTTTCTTCTACCCTGGACAGCCCTGCGCTGGGTTAAGGAATGTGTCTGTGGACCAAAAAAATACAGAAACTGAGGAATCTCATTAATAATTTTTGGTCTGCCTTATATCCCAAAACACCACTCCCAATAAATAAGCAATCTAGACCATAAGCATAGTGAAAGGCTACTCAGCATTTGATAAGCTAAAAACCTTAAGAGCCCATTATTTTCTCCCTAGCTAGACTAGAAGCATACATTCTAGGCTCTAAATGCAGAAGAATCTGGAAATGTTATTTCCATCAGAATAAAAAAGATATGTGAGCGGTGACACCTGGTATGTAACTAAGAGCAACCATTAGTGCTATATAACAAGTACTCATGTTTTGTGACACAACAGCAATTTGGTTTTGGGGGCTCTTATTGACTCCATTAGAAAAACCCTCTTTGGACCATTTAAAATTTTGAATGTTAATGTAAAGGGAAGAAACAATCATTCCATAAAACATGTATCAGAAAGTGTTCTTTTAGTAACTTCCACAGAATAAAAATTAAACACAATTGCGTCTATTCCAATGAAAATGCCATGCAAAAATAAAAACAGAAAGTGGCCCAAAGCATTCTGCAGACAGACTGCCACAGCCAAGGAGCACTGGACAGAAGATGAGGCTGAGAAGAAATGCTATGAACAGGAAGGGAGACAAAGTAATCCCTATAGATAGACACTGGCTATGGAAATTAAGGAAATGGGATGGACAACACCCCTGGGTCTTCAGACAATGTCTAATTTCAGAATTAAGAAATGGATACACAGAGGAAAAAGAAAAGTCAAATTATGGCAGTGTTTGTCTTAAGGCAACCAATACACACACCTGTGATTGAAGCAAATCTTATAAGAAAATGTGTCTGTAGTCCAATCGCATTTCATAGTTACTGGCATTAAAACAAAACAAAACAAATAAGCCTAATACTATTGCTAACAGAAGATAAAGTTGAATGTACAAGTGTGAACTGGTCAGAGTTGGGCAAATCTTATTGGCAGTTGAGTCCAATCACTCAAGTTAAACCTGACCATTCCATACTGCTGAGATCTCAGTCTGTAAAAATGCAAGGAGATGCTAATCCTGAGGAGTGGATGAGTTTACATGAGCTACAGTGGCCCCTAATCACATATCCATAAACATAAATGAATTCACCCACGTTTCCTTCTTTTATATTACAAAATACTGTAAATGTGTGTGTGCATGCCCCTACACATAATACAAATGTATTGGCATAGTTGGTACAACTTTAGGGACTTAAAAAGGGAATTATGCTTCTAACTACCATTTTCGGTTGAATAACACAACCCACCTCCTTACGAGACACACTGCAAACTATGTCTACCTAAATAATTTAACCTGGCACAGACAAATGTGTTTAGCTTTTTACATTTTTACTTGATTTTCTTTAATATGGAAAATATCCGTAAGAAAGTAACCTAAAGACCAGGAACTTTGTTTTGTTTGTGTTGTACCAGCATCTAGAAGAGTACCTGACACTCAAATGCTTCAAACAAAAAGTTTATAAAAATAATGGCCCTCCAACGTGTGTTGAAAGAACGAATGAACATATAATATTACTGGTCCACCTGCCTGTCTCTCCAAGCAGATGTATAAACCTCTCCTCAGCTTGAATGTTCCCGGTGCCTAGCACAGTACAGCCAAATGAAGAAAGCAGGCAGATACATTTTCCCAGCTCAGTTTGAAGCCTAAGTAGGGTTTCCACTGAGCTGTGAAGAACATTCCAAACAGAAATCCGATAGGGGTTGCCCAAGGCTCACAGGATAAAGACTGACTGCATAACTAGGCTCCGGAACCCTGCACACTCTAAGACCCTTGCTTACTGCTCCCTGCTCCTTTGGTCCCACGTACCTCTTCTTCCCTCTTTCTGTTCAGCCACCTGGCTGGCTTTAAGGTTCTAAGGAATTTGCTCTGCCCCTGTCACAGAGCCTTCACACATATTGTTTCCTCCACCTCTCCTACCTCTCCCATCCCTCTCAAGCCCAGATAAATCATCATATTGATTTCAGCCCAATGTTCCTATGGCAAGAAAGCCTTCCCTGGAAAAACTTCATTTTTGCAGGCTTTCATAATGTAGTCCTCTCATCTTTTTATAACTCATCAGTGGTAATTTTACAGTTATTTTGGTGATTAACACTCTCCATCTCTTTCATTAGACTGTAAGCACCACAAGCATAGGGAACACGTGGTTATTGTGCTAAACCCTTTATTCCCTGCGACCTAGAATGAGTGAGGCCTGTGCTCACAGATGTATGTAATAAAAAGTTCTACAATGAGTGAATGGACAAAGGCTACAGGAGTCACAAATCTCTCTGCGTGGAAGGCACAGAGGACTTTCGATGGGATATTAGACAGATGAAGAAGTGAGAAGGGGCAGTGAGGATGGGAGACAGACAACACAGAATGAGTAATGGGAATGAACAGCAGCAAATCCCCTGACGGTGAAGAGAACAGATAACGTTCTAAGTCTAAGACAGAAGAGACCTGGCAGCAACTTGGGAAACACTCAGGGTAGGGACATGCAGGCATGTTTAGCCCTACCAAGCTTAACAGATTCAGACCAAAGTGAAGGCAAGGAAAAGGAAAAGAACTGACAAAACAATGAAAAAAAGTCAAGTCATCCTGTAAAAGGGCAGGCCTGGTGGATGCTGCATTTTCTGCCAGTTCTATGCTGATCTCATGACAAGCTGGGTCTCAAGACTTATTAATGCAATGACAGGCTTAGCCCAATGCCATGGAGAGTAATGACACCCTTAAAGAAGGACGACAAGGGTAGCATATATCATTTGAAAAGGAAGATGTGAGAAAAATGCAGACCCATTCAAAGTCACTCCACCTAGCAATAAAGGCACAGGAAGAATGCCAGTCAAGCTCCTTGAAGATTTTGAGTTGAAAAAAAACTTTTGGCAACCTCACTTCTGGGTAGTTATCCAAAATAACTGAAATCAGAATCTCAAAGAGCTATTAGAACTCCTATGTTCACTGAAGTATTATTTATAATAGACAAGATGTAGAAACAATATAAATGTCTGTCAACAGGTGACTGGATGAAGACAACATAGTATATACATACACTGGAATACTATTCAGCCCTTAAAAAGAAGGAAATTCTGCAATATGCTACAACAAGTATGAGGTAAGCTTGAAGATATTATACTAAGATAAATAACCCAGTCACATAATGACTAAACACCGCATGATTCCACTTATGTGAGATCTATAATCAAACTCACAGAATCAAAGACTAGAGTGGTGGCTGCCAGCGGCTGAAGGGAGAGCGAAATAAGGAGTTACTAATCAATGAGCATAAAGTTTCAGTTATAGCAAGATGAACAAGTTCTAGACATCTGCTGTATAATATTCTTTCACAGTCAACAATACTGTCTTGCACACTTAAAGGTGTGGTTCCCTGCCACGCTTTGTAAACCACTGAAAAAGAACATCTTGGGTTTGAAAAAAGCAAACCTCATTGCCCACAGGTACTGTATTACTGAGAAATCCATGTTACTGAAAGTCAGGTAGGCAGGAAGAGCGCAGAAGGAGAATGGCAAGTTGTGATCATGATGTGGACAGGGCTGAGGCATGCTTTCACACATTCTCTTAGGGACAGCTGAAACTGACATAATTCTACAGAACTCAGGTGGCTATCTTCATACACCACCACCAATACACCACTGTGTGTCCAATTAGTACCCTATACAAAAAAAAAGCAGTTTGTTTTATGAGAGTTTTTAACCTAGAAATCCAAGGATGGGCTTGGGGTGGGGGTGTCCATTAATCCAAGATAGAAAAATTCAGAATGTGTATGCGTATGCACTATCTTATTCTCGGAAGATGGACCGTGGTTTTTTTTTTTTAAAAAATGAGATATTTAAAGGTACTCTTGACCAACCCTTTTCCCCAAAAAGGTTCTGAACCACTGTTGTAAGACAAAATCTATATACTAAAATTAAATTAGAAGCTTAAAGTAAGAACCACTTAAAAATTTCCCACTCCAGAAGATTGTAACATGCCTCCACTGGCTGGGGCATGGGGCAGGGCCTGAAGTCCTTTATTCAAATACACTTTAATAAAATTTAAAGTAAAACACTAACAATTTTATTAATTTTTAGAAGAAAATGCTAACTTTTATCATTTTTACTTCCTCCCTCTAAGGTTTTAAAATTACATACTTCAAAGCAGTGACTCTGAATGCTTCTTGAACCTATCTGGGGGGTAGCTGGGGACACCCTCCAGAGAAATGCACATCAACACACAAGCTCATTTATGTAGAGGTGTTCACTGATGACCTGAAGCCACCCCACATCAATAACCCATACTTTTCAGCAAATATACCTTATTAGCATACTGGCATTTTAAAAGAAGTAAGGAAGACCCCAGAGCAAAAAGGAAGACCATTACATTTTCTTAGCTTGTATATAAATTATTAATATATTTTATCTAGTTTTTTTTTTTCTCTTAAAAGAGATGGGTTTCGTAATGTTCTCCAGGCTGGACTCAAACTCCTAGGCTCAAGCAATCCTTCTGCCTCAGCCTCCCCACTAGCTGGGACTTACAGGCATGCCTGGCTTGCAGTATTTTTTTTTTTTAAACTAGAAAACAGGGATATTTCAAAATCACAGATTTTTTAAAAAGTGGTTCTTTAAAATTTAAGACCATGGGTGACACATTTTTTAAATGTTCATACACACGCAAAGGCAATTTCCGGACTTGCTTTAAGCCAGTATAATTTAAAGCACAGTCAAGGGTAGCCTATATGGAAATATTAAAAGTTTTTAAAAATAACAGACTGGGAGAGAACACTATTCCTGTGGATACAACACTGCTCATTAGAAACAAAACCTCTGTCAAGATTATAATTTATAACAACGCACTTCACATTTTGTCAATCTGAGGCTTTCTTCAACAGAACCAAGTTATTCCTTCACCTACACAATTCACAACAATCCACAGAGCATCTTCTCTGGGTTAGAGAGACTGTGGGAGTAGTGTGGTACATCCCAGTCACCCATGTTTATCAGGATAGTCGGCTTGACTTTCAGGAGTCCACCTACCTTGCATGTCAAAGACCGGGTGCAGGGCTTCTTGGTGTCGAGATCAATAACCCCACAGTGGATGTCAGGATCAAACTCTCTTTCTGTCAAAAGAACACAGGCATTACATGTGGCCTGACAAACTCTCCTCCATGTATTTTTTAAGCAAGAAAATAGAAGAAATCAACAGTTAGATAAATTATAGCTGGAATAAAAGCCACATTATCAATAAAATAAAAAATATACAACGTGTGAGTGCTGCAACAAAGCAGCAACATCACTAAGACAGGGGGTGACTACTGCCATCAGATGATAGAAAAGATATTAAGTCTGTATTTCTTCCTTCAGAAATATACCACTAGAAAGCTACTTTTACATGACACACACACACACACACACACACACACACACACACACACACACACACTCTCATGCTCTTTAAAACCCAAGAGTGAAGAGAACAAACATATTAACTAAGGAACTTCCTCCTAAAGCTGAAGTTGACCAGTTTTAAAAATAGGAATTCTAGATTGCAGTTGATTTGCTCCCCACGAATGCCCATTTAATATATAGAGAAGCATTATGAAGAAAGAAAATTTGAAGTTACCTGATAATCTTTTATTTAAAAATTTCCTATTATTGGAATTGTCTTCAGGTTTCTTTTCCAGAGTGGGCGGTGCAGGAAGCCCTTTGCCATTCAGAATCTGTCCAGGTGAAGGCAAGGTTGGCTTTGGTATTGAGGGGCAGTTAAGGCCAGGCTTGACTAAGGAACTCACAGTAGCAGGACAGGTTGGCCCCACCGCAGATTTCAGTAGTGTGCCATCCATTTTCGGATGAATCTTTTCCACTTTCACAGAGGGTGTCATGCTGTCACAGGAGGAAGTGAGAAAACCAATGCCTGAGTGCCTCAGCAGCCCCCAGGTCAATGGTGAGCCAGAGGGATGAGGGTAGAGCCTGGGCCTACCCAAGCGCTGCACAGGGCCAGCCTCTTGGAAGGCTCCTTATGAGTTTTGTTAGTAAGGTTCATACTAATTAAGTCTATAAGCCCTTCTGGTGAGGCAAAATCCTCAGTGGACCATCAAATTTGCCTGGTCTTTCATCATTTCAAAAAATTTTACACATTAGGCAATGGGAAACTTAGACCTGATACCCAATGCAATGCAATTTCTATAAGAAGCAAAACATGAGAAGGTCTAAAAGAAACAAAGACTATTTGCAGAACCCTTGGAGAATATCTTTTGAGGACTGCCATTTGTAAGAAAGGATTCATCAAAACAAAGTAAACTTCTGAGTGAGCAAATATTTCCAATAAATGTCACTAAAGACTTATGAGAACTCAAACATGCTAAATAACATATCTGCAAGAAGAGGTTCTTTGCTTCTGTCAATAAGGGAGACTAGTGTTTAATAAATATATGTTGTGTCACTAAAGTGGTAATTCTCCAGTCCTTGAAAAATGTTTCTATGACAGGAGCTTAGGGAATACCTGTGCCATTAACAAAGATATGAATCTTGGAATCTTACTGACACTATCATTTTGCTTGGTAAAACTGAAAATACTGGTAGGAAGCTAACAACTGGCCTGGTTCCTATCTAAAGGCCTAGCTCTAAGTAAAGAAGATTTGAATCAATGAGGTTGTATAAACTTTGTTCAGTGGAGTCAGTGCTCTAACAGCTGTTAAGCTGGCCAGTGACTTACACACTACACTGGCACCGTTTTTGGCTTTCAGACTGCTCCCGGAACAAAAACCAAGCTTGCTGTACTGTACTTCTGACAGAAGAACAGGGGCCGGGGGCTTAGCAACCAGGACAAACAGCCCCAAACAATTGTACCTGGAATAGCCTGACAGCAGTAGAGAGACTGCAAGATGTCACATCCTCTCCCAGCTGGCAAGGTCCTTATGCAGCAGCAGGTGCTGGACCCTACCCTGAGATTAACCAGGTTACCAGATCTTGGACCTACGATGTGTGCTATACCCTCCAAAAGCAGGCTGGCCCAAGAAAAGCCATCCGTCACCAGGCTGAGGGATGCCATGACAAGGCGAAGTATGTTCCTATTGGAGTGCATGGCTGCTCCCTCACGTGACCTCAAGAAACCTGTCAATCTACTGAGTGACCATGGAAACTTGCCAAAGCCATGCCTGGCAGGTGTGAACTTCCTTCAGTCTTCCCTCATCACTGCTGTGATGTGAACCTAAGGCTGAAGGGAAGAAGCACTGCTTCCCTATTTGCTCCGTAGACCCCCAAAAATTCTACAGCAGCATCTGGGAATCTCTGCATCTTTTTATCATTACTATTATCCACAGCAGCAGTAGCAGGAGTGCCAGTATCCATTTGTTAACCGTCCCCTATGGCCAGACACTATGCCAGGTGCTAGACATATATTAACTAAAATATTCTCAATAACCCAGCATAGTGGCTGTTATTCTTAGAGAGAAACAGTGCCTTGCCCAAACCCCTACAGCTAAGAAGTGACAGAAATGGGACACAAATCCAGGCCTATGTGACTTGAGGCCTTTTTGGACAAAACTCCCCCACCTCACGAAGCTTCCTTCTCCTCATCTGGAAAACGAGGATAGTAACAGTACCTATTCCATAGGGTTGTTGTGATAAGTGACATAGTACACACATAGAGTTAGGTTTCAGTAGCTAGCACACAAGAATGGATCAATAAATATTAGTAACCTTATTATCACTGCTATTACTACTCTGAAAAGTTTCGTATGACATGATAGGGAAACATCAAGAAACAATACAACATACATTTGAATTCTTCCCCAAGTAGACTCTCTTTTATATTACTCACAGGCACTCTCACATGCCACTAGTGTACGCAGTTCCATTTCCAGCAGGTAAGCTTTAAAAACCCTCTTGGCCATACTCACATTCTACCATGGGGAACTCTACTTTGCTGAATGGGATGCATTGGCCTGGTGTTCCCCCTGAGCTGCAGTTTCTCTTTGGGTGATTTCAACAACTTGGAACTTGATGAGGATGCGCTAAGAACACCTCCACTGGAAGAACGGTTGCTTCCACTTGCACTGCCTCCTTTGCTTTTGGACAGAGAAGGGAAGAAGGAAAATACTGAAGTCGGAGGAACGGCCAAAGGCGGCTTGCTGGATGAGCTATGTCTTCTTTCTGAAAACGAAAACAAAGAAAAAAAGACATCATGTTTTAGGCAAATCTCAAATGTAATTCTGGAAGAATTCCCTGAAATCAATATATTCAGGTTAAAACATGTGTCGTTAAGTGAAGGTATGTTAAACTCAGCAGCCTTCAGAAATGGCTCATCTAGTCCCCACAGACTTACTTAGCATTCTAGGAACGGGTCCTTCTGTTTCTGAAGTATCTCAGCATAAAGAGTTTTATCACATACACCCATCAGGAAATTAGACAACCATCGTAAACATGAGAATATTGCCTTTTGGGTTTTGCGTGCTAAAAATGAACCTCATTGGCTCCAACTTGCATTAAGAGAGAGGAAAATTATTCATTCATCTGCAGAGCTCTGCTAAATGACACTGCAAGCAATTCTTTCTTCCTTTCTAACACAGCACCTCTCTGATTTTCATAATAGCAAAATCTTAAGAAACAAGCTGTACCTTCTTTTTTTCCCTGTCACTACCCACCAGCATATGACACCAAATAAGAATGTTTCTAGGGTTATCTTATCGTTCCCTAAGAATCTGTGCTGAAATTTTCCAGTGAATCATTTCACTTCCCACCCCCCCTTTTTTAATAATCTCACTTGACTACAGATGGCATAGCTCCGGTTCACACCGCTAAGATGCCAAAGGCGCAAGACAAAAATACCACAAATAGCTACGCCTGTTTTTTAAACCAGGAAGTAATTCATGGTTAAGTATAGACTACAAAGGTTTAGCTGAAAATAAATCTATCCACTGGAGAATCAGGTTTTCTTACAGTAAGGTAATCCATACTAATATAAATCAAGAGCTGTTGAAGAATGTTACCATCAGAAACAAGTAAATTATTTGGTAACTTTATCCGCTTGAGTACCTTAGTGGCTGCCTTTAATTAATTAATTTAAAATTACACATTTGCTTAACTCTAAGTTTTAAAATGCATGTGATCCAACATTGCCTTATCACAATACAGGAGCTATGTAAGTATTTAAAACATTAAGCACATGATGATCAATGACCACAAGTAAGACTTCAATGGTTTATTTCCAAAGATCTTCTTATAGCACTCCTGAGCTTCTTGGTAAAACTGTGGTGACTTATTCCTGGAAGGGCATTACTTCAATGATGGCTTATAAAGTACTTAACTGTGTGTTCCACATCAGGACAAAATTATTATCCTAGCTATCTACAGACAAAATTCAAATTTCTATTCTCCAACTCAACTACACAAAGGCTACAATCAAGTTAGGAAGGTTAAATTGATAGTGATTTATAAGTGCCTTTTGCTTTTTGTTCACCCCAAAATGAAAGCTGTGTATAAGGAATAAAAAACTAAAATAAATTCAGTTCGGCAGTTTTCCAAATTTGGCATCTGAAGATGTTTTTAAATTTAGTTTTTCTCTCTTTTATGATCCCAAACACTCTGAACATACTTTTAAGCATCAGCACTTGTCAGCCAGGATTGTAAACATGTGTTTGCAGTTCTGTCACCTGCCTTAGACGATACAGCTTCTGTGGGCCATGTCTCCATTGTCTTTCTCTGTAAGGCATGGGACAGAGGTCTTCAATTAACTTCTGCATGACTAGTAAAGCTTTTCTTGTGAAAAGGAGTGATTTTGGAAGGCCCTAGACCAGTGGCTGTCAACCTTGGCTACCCACTGGAATAACATAAGGAGCTTTAAAAACACTGATGCATAGGTCCCTCCCTCAGAGACTGAGTTAATTCGTTTGGGGTGTGGACTAGGCATCCAGATTTTTGACAAGTTTCCCTGTCTGATTCTACTGTGCAGCCACGGTTGAGACACTACAGTAGACCAGGCTAATGCCTCAAGAACCATTAACCACAGCTGAGTAAGTTATCATGTGCATGGCACTGAGAATACTGCCTGCTACAAGGCACTAAAGGGTTTGTCAAATGAAGCTCACCACTACTACTTGTCTTGAATTAGTGTTTTCCAAATTTTCATCAACTGCAAACTATTTCCATCGTTCTTACCAAAGCTACATAAAATACTATTTTTTTAAACTCAACATTTTAATTTACATTATCAATTCTATCATCTCCTCCTCCTTACTCTAATACTAGCCAGTCTCTCATGGGGACATCATTGGTATTTCGGACAGGACAATTCTTCATACAGGATTTCAGGATGGTTAGCATTCCTACTCTCCTACTGCTTCTTCACCAGTAGTGCCCGTCTGCCAAAGACAACCAGAAACCACCCCCTAATCCATTTCCAGATGGGCCCCAGAGTGAAGCAGGGCACCTCTACCCTCAGCTGAGATAGATTTTTTTTCCAAAACAATAGTATCTGTGAAACAGTAAGTTCAATAAGCTTATTATATAAACTGAACATTAAAATATTCATCCATGTTTATCTACAAAAATCACCTTGTGTACCCCCTGAAACAGTGCACTAAAGGAATAGCATGTCTGTGATATGAAGAAGACAGAGAAAACCCTCAACTAGAACTCTGACTTTTAAGAAGTACACTCTAGGTATCAGAATTCTCAAGCAGGTGTCTCAGAGCAAATGTGTGATGTATTTTCTTTGAAGATCAAATGATTAGATAAAATTCTCAATCGAATTAAATACCCTCAGTTCTGCTATGAAGCTTGTTTTGAGAATGCAAATGCATTCCAAAGCCACCGATATACTAAGAAACAATTTGAACATACTGAAATTTTGCATTCGCTTTTTCATGATTTTTGTCTGTAAGAAATACCAGGTGAACACAGAAAACTATACCTGGCTGAAATGAGCCACGTAGGAAAACACAAAATGCACACCCCCTCAAACTTCCACCATCTACCTCAGTTCACCACCATGGGTGTTATTAACCACACCCAAACACAGCTGATGCTACAATTTTTCATCCAATTTCAGATAACCTCCTTCCATCACTTCACAGTCAAGCTGCAACCCTTCCCACGCCTTCCACAAGCAAATGCCAGGTCTTTTCAAGGTAACTGCCATGTTTATTCTAGTATTTATGTATTTTTTTTTACCATTTAACATTTGTAAGACTGTGCTACCCTTTTCATTAGGTTCCTATGTTTTTCTGTGTGTGTCACTGATGAGGTCTTTGAGTGTTGTGCCATAACCCTGTTTTCCCAATAAGCCTCATGTGGTTTTTGTTGCGTAATTTTGCATTGTGCAGTAATTTTTTAGGAATGCATGTTGTGTTATAGCAGAACTGACTGTAACTTTAAGCTTGTCCTTTCAATTTTCTATTCCCATCATTGTCCATCCTCCCCGTTTTCTTTGGTTAAAATCTTCTTTTCTTGCCTATTAACTCTTAATATGGAATTCCACTAGAAAAATCAAGGTTCAAAGCTTCTTAAGTTAAAAGTCTAATGATGTATCGATAATATTTCCAAAAAAGTCTATTTTCTACTTCAATAACAATAAAAACTATTTAAAAACTAAGAATGACAATCTATCATGTGAATTTTTCATTCACTAAAACTTGAAACAGATTGTGTGTGTGTAGTGTGTGTAAGTAACTGAGATTCTGGCTGAAAAGTGCCAGCTCAAATTCTTGTCATGCTACTGAATTATCATGGACTGGTAACTTACTCTGTGAAAAGGACAGCATCTGGCTTTCCCCCCACAAGAAAGCAAGAAGGAAAAACCAAATTTATTGTAGTTGAGTTGGACTCCCCTTATCCTTTCACTGTGAGCTCTTATTTTTCATAGGATTTTAAACTGGGCATCTAGCTCTAAAAAAGTGTTTGCTCCCAGATCAGAAGAGAAGTGGGCAAATTATAGGTGGGGTTAGGGACCCTATATTAAGTGGACAAAGTGGTGGCCAGATGCTGAGCACAACTGCAATGTGGTCTGCTGAGGAGTCCAAGTTGAGTTTTCAAAGCGCTCCTCTCTCCAAGATCTGGCACCAGCCCAGAGAAAGCACACTCTGTCCCTGAATGAGGAGGGCATGATGAATGGCTCCAGCAAGGGAGAGACAGGCCGACTGACAGACAAGTACAGACACAAGAAAAGAGCAGAGACAAAGAAAGACAAACATGCCTAAGTGTGTATGTGTGTGTTGTGCTGGGGAGAAGAGAGGGAGACAGAGCTTCATGGGGCTCTTTCCCCTTGTGGCTTCAGTACGTCACATGGCAAGGACAGGATATTAGTAGTGGTGTAGGAGGGTGGACAGCTCTCTATAGGTCTTCCAAAATAGAATGCAACCAATACTAAGCTTATAATTCTGAATTCACGCTGAGATTTTTTTTAAATTATAAGTATTAACACCCAGGTACACACCAAAAAGGAGTTCAAAGCAAATAATTAGATCTTTTTATATCATAAATATTGCTTTCAAAACAACTAAAAATAATTTACAATGAGCAACTGTCAAAATTAGGGCACAAATCTAAAAAGCAGTCAAAACAAAATGTAACTCCAAATGCTAACATTCATACTCGAAAATAATCTAGAAGGATATATGTCAAGCTTTTTAAAAAGTGGTTATTCCCAGGATTATGGCTCTATTTTTTAAAACATTTGTGTATTGTTTTTCTATAATGAATACAGTTTACTTGGTTATCAAATACATACTTCTAAAGAAGAAAAATTTGGTGTTCTGGTTTCAATTTTACACATGCCAAAATAAAGCAAGGCATACTATCATTCCTGAGCATAGTATCAATTTGTCCCATTCTCAACGGGTATCATGCAAGTGGCTAACTACTAAGAAACCCCCACAGAACCTGAATTAAATATCTTCAGTTCTGCTATAAAGCTTGTTTTGAGAATGCAAATGCATTCCAAAGCCACCGATATACTAAGAAACAATTCGAACATGTTGAAATTTTGCATTTACTTTTTCATGATTTTTGTCTGTAAGAAATACTAGGTGAACACAGAAAACTGTAACTGGCTGAAATGAGCCATGTGGGAAGATTCAAAATGTACACCCTCAAACTTCTACCATCTACCTCAGTTCACCACCACGTGTGTTATTAACCACACCCAAACACATCTGATGCTACAATTTTTCATTCAATTTCAGATAACCTCCTTCCACCATCTCATGGTAACTCACAAGCTGCAACCCTTCCCATACCCTTTATTCAGGGCTCTTTTCTTATATCTTATTAAACACTTTACTAATCTTTTATAATCCAAACAACTGGCTGATGAGAAATCTCACCTTCAAGAACAACATCATCAACAACAGCTGCTACCGTGTACTGTGTAGAAACCACATGCCAGGCACCATGCTACGGGATTTACATGGATTATCTCATTCAATCCTGACCATCTTTCTAACAAAGTAGATACTATTATTAACCTCACTTTCCAGATGAGGAAGCCAAGGCTTTTAAAGGACTCAAGTCAGTTGTCCAACATCACATGGTTACTTAAGAGGCAAAGATGGGTGCAATCCCAGGCAGGCTGACTCCAGCACCTGGGTGAAAGCACAAGGCAACTTGCCTGCTCTGAAATGGCATTATTAGCAAGTCATAATACATGATGGAGGGGCAGGGATAAAGGTGAGGGCTGGGGCATAAATCAGTAAGAAGCCCATCTTCCCTAAGTGCTGGGCAAAATCAGGTTGTTAGTGTACAAGTCTGCATAGGCTGAACATTTGTCATCGATGACAGTTTTTTGGTATATTCAGGGTGGGATCCAGAATATGTTTAAGGGAAATCCAGATTGTTTTCGATTTCATCTTTCCATTTTGGAAGTTGCAAAGCTAAAAATCAGCTATGGGTGTGTCAGCCAGTGTAGCAATTCCCTGCTTGGAGGGTCTTAAAGCATCCAAGATGGTTTTGATAGAGGCAGACAAATGCCTAGAAAGACAGGGGAGGGTCTCTGATGAAACCCCACCTCCAAGTCGAAGACAGTTTAAAGCCTGAAAACCAAGCTACAAGTTAAATCCTAGGACTGGATTAAGAATTTGTCTTCCCGTTTGGGATGCTTTCCTCTAATTGGTCCCCACCCTTCACCTATTTTTATATATACTTACCCTTTCCAAATTGGTTTTTCTACACTGTCATGCCCACCTTTGAGTTGTGCCTTCCCTTTAAACTTTTTTGCATACTCACAAACCAATCAGCAGGCACTCCCCATTCTGAGTCCATAAAGGGCCCCAGAACCAGCCACATGGGGGAATTATTCCTCTCTCCCTGAATCCTCTCTCTGCTTGAAAGCCGTTTTCATTGCTCAATAAAATTCTTCTCCACTCTTCTCACCCTCCAATGTTCCACGTATCCTCATTCTTCTTGGGTGCAATTCAAGAGCTCAGGAACTGCCAAACACAGGTACAACCTTAACACAGGCAAGCTGCGGCACAACCAGCGTGGCCGAGGGAGACCCAAGCAGGGCATATCACTGGCCGGGCATCCCTGGTTTGCAGAGTGACCAAGAAGAAAAATCCTGCATCAGTTTGAAGAGTGAACTGTGACAGAATGTGCCAATTGGGGCTGTCTTTATAGCTTGGCTAAAAAGAATCAACTTACACAGTTTCCAGGTGAGGATGCTCTACAAAGGACCATCAGCAAACACCTGCTCAATAGGGTAAGGCTGGACCCACCAACCAATACACAACACAATATGCATGCTTCGAGTCACTCTCAGGTTGTTTATGGTCACCTTCCCAGCAGAGGCTCAGGACTGTTGGGCACAGTCTTGATATGTATGGGTTGAGTAATCAGCCTGAATAGAATCCAAATCAAATAAAAACACTTTTTAAAAGATTACCTGAAAAGGGCAAGAACTTTACAGTCAGGGATATGTGGGTTCATATCCTTGCTCTGCCACTTACTAATTGGGTGACCCTGGGCAACCAGCTCACTCCATCCTCGTTGGCAGCGTCTTCAGTTGCCAAGCCTACTTTGCAGGGCTGCTGTGGATTAAACGATCAAGAGTTGCAAAGCCTGCAGCACAGAGCCTACTATGGACCAAGTACTGGGAACACATCAGCACATAAGACAGAGGCCCCCTGTTAGCTTGGCTGATGCCAGCTACAGGCTTGTTTATTTAGACAGAAAAGTACTCACAAATAACACCTCCTGACTTCTAAAGGAGGTAGAAATCACTTAAGAACAAACCAAACCCTCTTTACTGTAAGTTATCTTCTCCAGTGTGATAAGGATTTAGTATACATATTTTTACATGCCATTTCAGGAAGATATCAACCTCTTCTAAGATAGGAGCTCAGGGGAGCAACTTTAAGAATTCATCTAAAAATCAGCAAATTCACACCAAACAAAAAGAACATTCATTCAAGCTAAAGTTATTTTACAAATAAAAGGTTGGCTCACTTTCCTCACAGAACTCAGAAGACACTCAGGAAGAACTGCAAGTAGAATAAAACGAAGATCAAGTCTCAAATTCAGTTTACAGATCCAAAGGTGGAAATTTTGGGCAGATTTTCTAAGTAAAACCCACATATTTTTCTTTAAATGAAACTCACTCACACTTTCAGATAGACTCAGTTAAGGTTAAACAGAGTGTGCACTCTGCATGGATGGGCCTTATGAGAAATACCAATGCATGCTTCAAGGAATGCATGACTTCATGCCTTCTGACAGCTCCATTCCACAAACATCCCATAATGATGCCCATTTAAAGCAAGGACTTTCAATAATGAAGGTTATACATGGCTATAAAATGTAAAACATAGGTAAACATGCACACAGTCTTTGGCCAGTCACAGTAAGTAACAACGCATGTATCAAAAGCTCAGTTTAAAAACTTCAGGTCATTCATTAAGCTGTCCCTTCACAAAATTATTTATTGTTTATTTTTACGTCCAGGTTGAAAAGTAACTGCAGCTTGCTATTATACAGCTCCCAATTAATCCAAACTGTCATACTCCATTTCCAGGCCACCAAACACAACTCGTGAGGTGTCAATTGGCATCATGTGTCTTTCACAAGGATTATAACTCCTTAAGAAAACATCCAAGAGCAGGACCTGAGGCAAACTAGAAATAAAGACTGCATAAAACAAAAACAAAAAAAACTCAGCACTTTTTTCTTACACATCTACTTTGCTCCAGACTAGTGTTTTCCCTAAACTTTTGTTATTCACAACTAAACCGTATTTTGGATCCTTTTCCAAATCTGCACAATATCTAGACCATTATTTACTTAATATATTTTTTAAAATTCAGTGGCTGACTAGGGACTAATTTAGCATTATCCTAAGCAATAATATCTCTGAAAGAATGGCTTTGTATTTGATGTAGGAGTTTTTTATATATATATATGTATATATTTTTTCTCACGAATATTAAAAAATATTTGGCATACCATTGAAAATCACACCATGGACTACACATGAACATCAAGCATTTAATATTTCCTCACTACTTTCATTGTTGTCAACTTTTCCCTCTAAATTTTCTTATTCTTCTTAAAAGCACTCACATGTGGCCTGACAAGCAAACATGGTCCTACTCCATCCACTCTTTGTAGTCCCAGGTCCTTTTTATTCCTAAATCTGCTTTATCTTTGATCCAATTTCTTTATGTTCCCCAGGCACTTGATGAAACTATTCCAGAGAGAGCTGAGTGTAGTCTAATTGCTTAAAAGGAAGCAAGTCGGTGGGACTGTCCCTGGAACATTCAACTCTCAAGTTGGGGAATTCAGAACTGACCTCTGACATGCAGTGCCTCAAAGGACAATTAGCCAAAATTGGGGCTGGGAGGCAACTCCAGAGCATGCTTAGGTGGGTTACAAATGGCACTGGAAAATACTGAGAAAGAAAAAGTCCTTGCCACAAAGCTCTCGGCATCATTTCCACTAGAGAGATTTAACTGAAAAGGATGATTTCAACACTGGCTGCCCTAACAAATTAGTCTCCAACTGCTACCTCTGCCAAATGCATCTCTCCTCCCCTTAATGCGGAGGTGCCTTTAAACTAAAACATAAGGGGAAAGTGCAGAAAAGAGAGTCATTTATAGCACTTGGGCCACTTGAAACAACTTTTCACCAAAGGTCCTAATCAAATTATCAAGCTCTTGAAGTCAGCGCTTTATGACATAAATAAAGGCCCCACTAAAGTATTCGGGTCTCCTGGCATTTCCACGTCTCTGGGCAGAGTGCGCACTGCAGCATACCCATTCACACTGGCTGCATGAAAGAGAACAGATCACAAAGGGCAGATTACAAGGGAGAACGACTCCACTCCAGTGGGGGAAGGGACAGGCGTGAATGGATTGTAAATAATGTTGCTAAGAAAGGAGCAGAAATATGGCAACCTCAAATAATCCTCTTGCCAGGAATTCTTCCCAAAAGGACTGTTCTTTCTAAACTCTGCTTTCAAGTATGTGAGAAATATGAAAAACTTATTGAATATCTGGGGGATACTCCTTCCCTGCCTAACTTGTTGCTTTTTGCAAACATTTGTAAAAGGGCTTTAAAAAAATCCAAATATTTTATCGAAAAATACGGAATGATAAGGAAAAAGAGGAGGTACAGAATGTTACAACAGTTGATCACCTCAGCTATGAGTATAACACCCTTTTTTTTTGTCTTTCATAAAACAGCTTGTCTTACATAAAACTGAGTGGTCTGAGTGATCAATCAGTTCAGTTCCTGAAGGACGCCCTTTTTATGCTCCTGCAACCCTGTTCAAGGTGCAGACTTTTGACCAGAGGATTATCATCCTCTCTAACACATGCATACACACAACACTTAGGGAAAGTACATTTTGGGAAAAGGATGCTGTTGCTTTTGAGTGTTAACACAACCATCCAACTGTTTATGCCACCTCTGTGATCGTTATGTCACTGTTTCTGACTACAGATACCACACAATGAATGACATGCTGGCTGACACTTCTACTTTGCTAACAGCCATAAGGACTTCTCTCTGCTCTCTCTGCTATCCTCAGAGAGCACGGTGTTACCCAAATGATGCTGACAGAGTACAGCAATAAATCACCCTGGCCGATTTATTTGACCTCACTATCTGAGTGATGCACATCATTTTGTAAAATTTCACTCCCCTTTCTCCCTCTTACACCATCATTCATTGAACTGTTTCTATACCTCAGGTATACAGGTGAGAAGAAAAGAGAGAGCCAAAACGAAAATCCACCAGTCTCTAGCTACTTTTGATTCAATCCTCTATGTGTTAGGGAAAAGAACACTTTAGAATTTTAGCAATTTACCTTTATAAGGATAGACTTCCAATTTGTTATACTATCTGTAGTTCAAGCATCAAACATACTCAGTCTTTACACAAGTATCTCTATAGTCTCAATTTGGTCTAGGTCATTGTTTTCCCAAATGAAACATATGGGCTATTACCAAAATGCTAAAAGACAATTAAAAAAACAAAACAAAACTATGCCGTTAACCACTCCAATCCAATTTTTACAAAAACATAAAAAGAGAGAGAATAAAAGGAACCTGGTAAAACTCAATTTAGAGGAGCTGCCTTGTTTTTGTTTGGTTGTTTCTGTTTTGTCTTTTAAAATAGAAATTTCTGTGTAGGAATCCCAACAGGGAGCATCATCTTCCCAGTCCAACAAACAAGAGCAACTCTGCAAGGTACAACGAAATGACAAAACTATCTGCTGAAAAGTGCTACACTGAGCCAGTCACAATCCTTATTGCCATTTTCCACTGGTTTTATATCCTTTTTATATCACCTTATTCTGGGTGGAGGAGGGCAGAATACCTGAAGACCAGAACATGGAAATAAGAAAAACCTCACATTTTGAACACAGCCTTACAGATTCCTTCATTATACATTCTTTTAATAAGGAATGAGTGATTAATTACCCAGGAATGCCAATGTTTTCAATGAGTCTGCAACACACATTTATTTTTTCTGAAGAGAGAAACAGTATCTGCTCCACCTGCACGCCAGGGCTGTCAACTAATAAAACATCAGAAGTGACATGCAAAAACGAAAGCAGAAACAGTGAACCTAAAACTGTCTGACAAGAGTTTTCAGAAAAATCAATTATAGAGAATCAACAGCAATTTGATTAAAGGTTTAAGATCTTTTCATATTTAAAGTCCTACAACTGGGGAGCTCAATTTCAACCTCAATTAAAACCTTCCGGTCAAGCTCATTATTACACAAGGCATGAAATCTGAATCCCCTGAAAACTAAAGAACTCAATTGACACCTCACTTCCCGCATGAAGACAGAAGGTCTGAGACAGGTAAGGTAATATTGAGACCAGCCTCCACACATCCACCCAAGAATCAGCTTAGCTCTGCTGGCTACCTTAATAACAGAACTGAAAAAAATCATCTTTTCTGGCAGTCAGTCCATAACTAAATTTTTATACACTCAATTTAAGTTACTGAATGACTTCCCAGGGTTACTGTTTGTATTTTGAAGTTGTTCTTCCTTTTGACGCAGTGTTCTGTTTGAAACTTTGCTGTGGAATTGAAGTATCTGACAAAACAGCTTTCAAACACATTCTACAGGAAACACTGCAAACTGCCTGTCATGAAACCTCACTTACCACAAGTAAGATAAAAAACAAACAGTTAAAGCGTGTTACAACGTTCCTCCATTTTTAGAGAGAGACGTAACCAATACTCTCTCTGTTTTGAGATATGGGAACTGTTTGGTGCAAACCTCAGCATTTTGTTGGAGTTAATAACAAACTCGGCTCCTGTCTGCATCTGAACTTTGGCCAGATCACTCAAATGACATTTCAGAATGGCTTCTGTGGACAGCTTGCAGCAGCTAATCCCTGTGGCTGCGATTACCCACGCTGATCCCCTAGCTCTGCAGGCTCCCTCCCTCCACTACTTGAGCAGCAGAACCCTCCTGGCCTGCTGGCAGGGCAAGACAAATGCCAGGAGGAAAGAGGCCTGCATAAACTCTTCCCAAATCTGCTTGGTTCTATGTAAGGTTAGCAAAGACCTACCCCACCGTCCACAGGCTCATCCAGAGCTGGGCCCTGAGCCAAGCCCAGCCTCTGAAAACTGCCTCAGAAAACTTACCCAGTGGAGCTTTCAGCTCCTGCGCAGAAGGGCTGCTTTGGAGAGGCGTCTTGCTACCTTCCATTCACAGAATTTGGTTGTGCTTCATTGCACACTTGCTACTGCAGGCTTGCATCATGATTTGGGTCTGCCCACCAACTCCAAATATGCTCCATGTTTGGGCTTATGTAACATTTGCTACTACTGTAAAAAGCACTTGAATTACAAAGGTCCTGGCAGATCAACAGAAAACAGGGGGTGGAGTCTAATTTCATCTAATATGGTCATACAAGGCGTCCTGGCTGGTGTAAATTAATCTTTCTATTGGAAAGGCAACTTGTCAAAACTGGGGAAGATGGAATTTATAAGTTTAACCTGCTAAAATGCAAATTACTTATATTTTGTGAATTTTTTTTCTGAATACCTTTAAACTGACAAAGCTACTACCAGGTATATTACAAAACTTACATGATTTATTTAAAAACCTACATTTTAAGTCTCGGTAGACCTAAAGGTCTTAAAGTTAAACATTTCTATAAAATACCTGCAGCATTTTTCCAGGTTTTATTTCCCCTATACTATCTACAGTTGCTAAGCTTTTCAAAAAAAGTTTATTATTCCTAAGCATACTTTTCCTTCCTAAATCTAGTAACAAAATATCTGAACCCACTTTCTGTGCATATTTGTAAAATATGTATAATTTCATATCCACGTTTGTCCAGTTTGTTGTTCAATCACTGGAGGACTGACTAAAGCTTTCATACTTTTAAATCCAAGAATTTCTCTCACTGAGTGTCCCCTTGAAAACAGTGTCTTCCTGGCCTGTTTCCCTATCATCCCTATCACACTCCCTCTCTCTGGCCAATCAACAAATCTACTGTCAAATGACACAGAATGGGGTGTAATGGCTCACACCTGTAATCCCAACTACCTGGGAGGGTGAGGCAAAAGTCCAGGAGTTTGAGGCTGCAGTAAGCTATGACTGTGCCACCGCAATCCAGCCCAGGTGACAGAGTTCTAATAAAAACAAAACAACAACAAAAAATCCCCACAAATGACATGGAAAAAACTGCCAAGTGATCTGAGTTTTATGATAATAATGACTTAGATACCTGATAGTTCAAAATGAACTCTTTTAAATGTCAAAAGAAGCAGCAAAAGATTCTTCTACAGAATCCTATCACCCCATACAGAATATTTGGCAAAAGTCATGAATTACATATGTGGAAATGATTTAGCCTGAAAGGTGCGGGGAAGAGTTCTGAGAGAGGCATGAAAACGGCTTCTATTAGACCAAATTCTAAATTGACTCTAAAACAAAAGAACAGTAGCTGCACTGCCCTATTTTCACAAGGATTCAGATCCCAACCCATGTCAACAATACTAAGACCCAGGGGGTTTTCTGAAACCCACTTTTTTTCCCCCAGATTCCTTACAGTAACGTTCATACAATCCAAAACTATGGAAGCCCTTAGAAGACACTAGAAGAACGCAAGGGAAGAGCCATCAGCAAGCCTTAGAAGCACAGGATGAGGATACATCTCCCAAATCTTTTTAAAAGCTCATAAGCGAAAATAAGAATTTTAAGTTAATTCACTGAAGCTTTTCTTAAGCTAGAAAAAAAAATTCCATGGCTGTAAAACCTGATTGCCACAGATCTTAGTATTGTTCACCCTACTTCACCTGCCCTCCCTGCAGGGGTAGCCAAGGAATCTCCTTAATGCCATCAATAGCAGAAAAGAACAGGGTAGGAGGATCTTTCTCGAGCTAAACCTCACTTCCCTATCACTGTACTTGTATGACAGAACACCAGAGTCCTTGCTGGGCTTCCTAGCACAAATGCTTGCCTTTCTAATATTCCCTTTCGTACACAGTGATTGTACGAAATACAGTGGGGAAAAATATCATTATGAGAGTCAGCCAATCCAAGACAGTTCTAAGAATCAAGTCGTTCTGCAACCCTGTAGAAAACCAGGGTGAATTTTAGCAAATGTTCTTAAACGCTACAAACAAACGTCTATATTTAAGTTCACAAATAAACAAGAGAAAAACGAATTTTAACTTATTTTTAAGACCTACATCAGAAAAAGGATGAATGGTCGTGTATGCCAGGAAAATATTAATTTTGTACACATACACAGAAATTGAGAACAAAGCTCAGATTAAAATTTTAAACACTCACATGTGCCCCTCTTAATGCCCTGAATAAAATGTTTAAGCAAATACTGCTTTGTTCTGCTTGTAAAGCATTATCACAATTTTCTTCAAACCGTTTCTCGATATCCTATCCAAATAAAGTTTATTTTGATATTAAATATCCCAATGATGGCTCAGACGTTAAGTGTCTAGGTCTGGGGACATGGTCATATTTCTTTTTCCCTAAGAAAAAAATTAAGACTACAGACTAAAAAAATACTACAGACTAAAATAACATCTTAATAGAATAACATCCGTGCCTCACTGACCGAAAATTATATGTATCAGCTGTGGTTTGGATGGTGTACACATGTCAATTTTACTCTAGTGCACAAAGGGAGTTCTGAACTGTGCATTAGCCTATTCGCAGCAAACAAGCAAACTTGCAGGAGGCTAGGAGGAACACTCAAGGTTTGGGTTCAGGGGGCAGCCAGCCTGCAGTCTGAGCACTTCTAGTTGTGCAGCCGTGGGCAAGAGACTCAGGAGAGCTAAGGACTGATACTGCCTCCTCCCACAAGCCTGGGGTGAGGAGTAAATTTGAGATAATGCAGGCAATGCAACGCCCAGCACTTGTTAAACGTTCAGCAAATGTTAGCTATTATGATTACAACCAAGGAGAAACTGGATGGATGATAGAGGAGTTAAACAGAAACAGAAAAACTGAGGTTTTTATTATAGAAATTAGTCAAGTCCCCTACAAATCTTGGGATTTCCTAAACTGAATCCTTGAGAAGCCAGCAGAGGTGTCATTCAGTGCTCTGGAGGGCAATAAACAAGCTGTTGGCAGTTATGAAATACTGTGTTCCTATCATTGGTGAAAGCCAGTTCTCCATTTTACAGGAATACAAGTCTCCACTAACTCCACTTCACTGTCTCAGCAGGCCGGGTGAGTTATAATTGGCCTTAATTGGCACTTACAGGAGCTTTAACATTCCTTACCTGCTGCCAAGGAGCACTTGAAAGGGGAAAAAAGTATTTTCAAACTTGGAAATACCAAGCAATTCATTCGGCTGTGGGCCTGGAAGCCTGCTATCCAGAATCAGATTAGCTTCACCTAGAAATGTTGCTATGTTATTATCCAGAGCTCAGTAGGTACTCACACTGGATTAGGAGAGGTGGGAGATGAAATTTAAATGGGGATAATTCACCTTGGGGGCTAAAACCATGCAGCAGCCTTCCTCCAGCTGATCTTTTGGTTGATGGCTCTCCAGGGCTCAGCCACACTTCATGTGTGTAAGGCAGGCAAATAAAATATATCTTCATGGCCTGATTTACACAGGCTTTGAGTTAACCACAGCGTGACCTCAGCCCAGTCATTATTTGAAACACACAATGAACACCATTATAAGGTGACCAGTCATACCAACTGCAAAGAGGATAGGGAGATCAGAAACAAAACTGGCCATAGTTTTTCCTTGGCCTTGCAATTAATCACACTCAAAATTATGATCCTCTAGGAGGCCTCACATTTTGCACAGGGGAATCCTAGCATAAGAGAATGAGATTTCTTCCTTAAATTCCATACAGAATGAATAGAAACTTCCCATAGACGCCCGAGAAACTGCCTATAATTGTTTAAATATTTTTTAAAATAATCACTCGTTTTGAAAGATCTCTTTGTCTCATATTATTAAGTATTACTAGACTCGTGGTTGTTTGAGAAATTTATTTCAAATTAAAATTAATCATACGTGTGTGTGTGTGTGTGTTTATGTGTCTAAGGAACATTGTAAGAGGCTTTAGAAAATTAAATGGAAGCTTAGAAAAATAAATACAACACCTACTCCTTTGGAGATAACTCTCATAGTGGCTGGTAGAGATATAAAGCATTACAGCCTTTTTGGAAAGCAATCCAGCAGCAGCTATTAACACTGCAAATAACTATCTTTTGTGACCCAGGAATCCCTTCCTGAGACTCTATCCCACAGAAACTAAACCACCAGTAATTAAGTATGTATGTACCAGAGTGGGTACTGCTGTTTGGTTCACACAGACAAAAAGCAAGAAACAAAATGAATGTCCATAGAGGGCCTGGCAGAGGAAGCTACAGCACAGACACACTTTAGAGCAGTATGCAACCATTAAAAAGAGGGGATTAGTGTTATCCAGGGCTGTGAATGGATTTACATGAGGTATTGTTGAGTAGAAAAGGAGCAGAAGTGTGCATAATAGGATCCATTTTTTTGTAAAACTATCACCAAAAGCCCCTACTAATAAAATACGTGATTCTATGTGCCTGGATAGAGTTAGAAGCATGAGAAAAATATACAAGGATGCATATTAAGTTATATACTAAGAATGCAGCATGTATGATTTATAGCGTAGCATGGACTGCTACAGTTAGAGAAGGCAGGTAGGTTGAAAGAGCCAATGAAATAAGAAAAAGGCTGCACTGAAAATAGTTGAGATGATTACATTTGTGTATTTATATAAAAATACGTTATAGGTGTATATATTTCATATATTCATATGCCAATCAAAAAATCTATAAAGAAACAGGTCTAAAAAATTTGTGTTATAAAAATGCACTGTGAAGGTAGCTAAGAAAAATTAAATACAAAATTCTGGCCGAGTGTGGTGGTTCACACCTGTAATCCCAGCACTTCAGGAGGCAGAGGCAGGTGGATTGCTTCAGCCCAGGAGTTTGAGACCAGCCTGGGCAACATGGTGAAACCCTGCCTCTACAAAAAATACAAAAATTAGCTAGGTGTGGTGGCGTGTGCCTGTAGTCCCAGGTACTCGAAGGGCTGAGGTGGAAGGATTGCTTGAGCCCGGGAGGTGGGGGTTACAGTGAGCCAAGATCACGCCACTGCACTCTAGCCTGGGCAAGAGAGTGAGAATCTGTCTTGAAGAAGAAGAAAAAAAAAAAAAGAAATACAAAATTCTGGTATTACATCAAACAAATGTATCTTGATTATTGTCACTCTCTTAATTTGTTTGGCTAAGCAGACTGAGACTCAAGTAGCACAACAGACCACAGTTGAATCACACAGAAAAAGGCCTATTAGCCACTTTGGCAAAATAACATCTTAACTCTCTAAAGCTCACTACAAATCTTCAGTATTAGAAGTTGTAGGCCAGGCATGGTGGTTCATGCCTATAATCCCAGCACTTTGGGAGGCTGAGGCAGGCAGATGACTTGAGGTCAGGAGTTCAAGACCAGCGTGGCCAACATGGCGAAATTCTGTCTCTACTAAAAATGCACAAATGAGCTGGGTGTGGTGGTGCATGCCTGTAGTCCCAGTTACTCGGGAGGCTGAGGCACGAGAATCACTTGAACCTAGGAGGTGGAGGCTGCAGTGAGCTGAGAATGCACCACTGTACTCCATCCTGAGCGAGAGAGTGGGACTCTGTCTCAAAAAAACAAAACAGAAGTTCTAACAACCTTTTTAATAAATATATCAAGCATAAGAGGCAACGAAATAAATTTCATTCCAAAGTTTATTTGTGACCTGAAGAGAATACAAACCAAGAACTCTATATTGTGTGATCAGGGGCTATTTGTATTTTATTTTAAATGGAAATAATTATCTGTTCTTCTTTTTTAACATTCAAATGCACAAGATGAAAAGGTATAAAATTACTTTGAACTAAACCTCAAAAGTGGGATTTCTACACACAAAATGTGGGATGAGGGAAATAGCTAAATTTAGCTATTGGGCCCCTCCCAAACCGGTCTGTTTTATGGACTTGGACTAGTACATACATCAGAGGAATTATTCCAGTCAGGTAGTAGGTACCACAGCATTAAGAAGTGATAAAAACTCCCTCTTCTGGTCATATGTAAGATCACAGCTTAGTGGGGTTGAAATCGCAGGTGTGTTTATCTTAGTCATCGTACAAATTAGTCTTGTGAAATGACTGTCAGGAAAAGTACTTTTTAGAAAATATAAATAAAATATGGATTTATATCCCGAAATATCTCCATTAAATCTGAAGCATGGTGATCCTCTAATAGCTAATGATTTCTACATGTAGCAGGCAAGCCAAGAGTGACACTGGTGAATATCAACAATTCATATATATATTAAATAATAATTTCTTACTTAATTTTTATTAAGCCTTTTTAAAAAAATTTCCAACTGTTTTTTCCTCTATTAAGGTATAAATGACAAATAAAAGTTCTATATATTTACAGTACAGTGTAATGTTTTGATCCATATACACATTATAAACAATTTATATATATATAAAGATAGATATTGCCAGAAACTCACATTTTCACTGCCTTATTATTGTGGCAACCCAAATCAGAACTGCTGAAGTAGTTCATCAAATCACAGTAGTACAAACCTGGAGGGCACTGTGACCAGGTTCCATGGGGAGAATCAATATGCTAAAATACTGACAGACATTCTTAAAGAAGGACGGTCCTTAGAGCACTGTATACAGTAATGCAACACTGAAGATCTAAGTGTCCATCAACAGGAGTCAGGTTAAGTGAAAATACATTAATAAAATGGAATAACAGGCAGTCCTTAAAAAGACTATAGCAGAACAATATGTATTAACATGAAAAAATATTTTAGATAGATTATTAAGTTAAAAATGTAAATTCACACTGAATCTACTTTTTTTTATGTGAGGGGAAAAAATACACTGGTAAATATTACTTTGTCCAGGTTCTAGGAACCCTCCAAGAGTACATGTCAAACTGTGTACCCCTGAAAAGTAAGATGAAGGAGCTTTGTTCAGTCTGATTGCATACTTATTCTCTGGTTGTTTAATTTCTTTTACAATGTATGTTATTTTAATAATTAAAAACAAATTGAAAGGCAGTGGTTTTTGTTAGTCAATAAATTTTCACAATTACCCAATGAATACATGAGAAGTCCCAGGAAAGTGCACACAGTATCTTTTGTTTCCTGGCTTATATGACTAGATTACAGAAACATTAAAGAACTGAAAAGAAAAAATGACCCCCCACCCCCAACTTGGCATCACTGCAATAATTATTTTCTTCTATAATCTTTAGAAAATGCCTAAAGACTTGATATAATACATCAACACTTTTTATTCAGGTCAGTGCACCTCATTAAAAATAAATGCCCATATACAAACTGAAAGAACAACCTCCTGATCCATAAGCTCAAGTAAATTCATCCAGCTGCTTGAGCCAAAAACCCCATGAGTCATTCCTCCTCCCTTCCTTTCCCAGTCCATCAGCAAGCCCTGCTGGCTTTATATTTCCGATGCAGATTTTAATTCTGTTCACACTTCTCTGCCCCTGCTGCTACAATCCTAATCTAAGCTTTCTCTCCTGATCCAGCTCTCACCTTAACTAGTATAAAACAGCTCACTAACTGGTCTCCCTGGTTCCACATTTGCCCCGTGTTCCATACAGCAACCACGTGATCATAACACTTCCTGGCCAAAATCCTCCAGCGACTTCCCATTGCCTGCGCCGTCCAATCCTGATTCTTCTCATGGCTTGCAGGGCCCAGTGTCACCTGGTCCTGAACCCACTTTCTCCAGTTTCAACTTGGACCCCTTTCCTCCTTGCACACTGTCCTTAGGCCTCCTCACTGGCCTTTCTGCCAAGACCACTTCCATCTAAGGACCTCTGCACTTGCTATTTCCTCTATGTGAAGCACTTGTCCTCTACATCTTCAAATGGGCTGGCTCTCTTTCATCACTGAGTTTAAACATCAACTCCAGAGACAGGCTTTCTTTAACTAGCCTTACCTAAAGTGGTCTGCCCCAGTCATTTTCTCTCACATTATTCCTAGCATTTGTCACTACCTGAAACAATCTGATTTCACACAATTTCATTTTTCTCTCTCCTCCTTAATACAATGTATTGTATTAAGTCAGAATATAAGGTGCATGAAATCACAGACACTGTTTTCCTACCTCAGTGGAGGGCAATGCCTAGCATATATTAGGCACCCAGTAAATTTTGTTAAATGGATGAATAATACCATTGCTAGTTTAATTCCTTTCTAAAGCAGCCCCAAAGGCACAGACATTCATAAAAGCACAGATAACAGTAAGAGGAAAAATAAGTACATTTTATAACTAGAAATTAAAATGTTGCTCCTACAAATGACATAACTTTATTTTAAAGATATTTGCTTATAATACAACTAAGGAAAAAAGATAAATTTATATTAGCTGAGAGAGAATAAACCTTTATCTAATGCTACTTAAGTTATCTGAAAAATTTAATTAGCATTCTTTCACTTGTAGCAGAGAAAAAAATGAATACACTGTATGTCACGCTATCACTCTCTAATATTAATAACAATAAATGACAAGTGAAATAAAAAACATTTTCTTTCTTTATCCAAAAATGGTTACTTAATGACAAGAAGTTTAGGGCAAAAGGCCAACCTGGAATTTCCTTCCAGAGTTAAACTAATGTCCACCTTGACATCATTCATGTTTTCATGTGCCTGTTTTGGTTAGCTCCCATCCCTGGCTCATCCCCCGACTGCTGGAGAAAGACCTGGTACAAGTCTTCCAAGCAAGAGTGAGGTAATTTTTTTTTGCTCTGCAACAAGTTTCAGTCTTTATACTGACTGCAGAAATAAACATGTCAGCCAATTCTCTAAAGAAGCTACAAAATGCGACGAGTCTCATACAAAAAGAGGAGGAGTTTGGCTTTAGATAGCGACTATGATTTACAATTAAATAAAGTAGAACAGGCAGAAGAGAAATCCAATGACTACGCTAAACCAATTATCTACCTACCATCATTATATCTTTGAATTACTAAATGTTCTGAGGTAACAGGTTTACAATACTGATCCAGCTTCTCGAAGCAAACTTAAAATTCTACTTCAGCTAGAACATCTGTCACTAATGATAGTTTTGTGACACATGCAATTCATATTGTCTCTGAATTTTTTTTACTCTATACATCCTTATCATGCAAAATAAATCAATGTTAGTAGGTAGAAAAGATGGTCTGGTTGGTATATTTTATCTGTGTGAATGAAATTTAATTTACGAGTTTGATCTGTAAACTAAGCATAAAATCTGTTCAGTGGATTGTTAAGAACAGGAAATAAGATAATACATGCAAAAATTCTCTGTAAATCACCAGGTACTATTAAAAGTTATCATTAGTCAGTGGACTTAAATTTAGCATACTTAGAGAAAAAAACATTTTCTTTCTTTATCAAAAACAGTTATGAGCTAAATAAAATGACATGTTAAAAACTATCTGAACCTGTTACTTTCCAGGTCTAAGTTAATCAGAGAGCAAAAGGGGAGGGAAGTGTTCTGTATTAAATGGTAAAACTTCTGCTTTGTGATGCAAGATAATTATACGATGGCAATTGCTGGTCAGAACTATGAGAAATGTTGTCAACAATGAGAACCAGCATTTTTGCCAGAACCAGTCCATCAGATCTCAGAGTAAAAATTCATTTTTCTCTTATAGTACTAACATTCTTTGAAACCAATTACTTAGCTCAAAAAAGTATGAGTAATTTCTCATATGAATATATGAGTAATTTGCTCATCCTGATGAAAATGACGTTTCAGAAAATATAATTTATGATAGCATCTAAAAGAATCCAAACCACCTCAATGCATATCAAGGAACATTAAGTCCAAGCAATGTGTGTGGCTGTTAATTTTACAGGATTTGTAATATGTGCAAGGAGAGAAAGCTGTAAGATCACAGGAGTGTTTCTACTAAAACTACGTTCATAAAGTCATGAAAAAGCCAAATTTTGACACTTCCGTTTGTGAACAGTCTGAGAGAAATGCAGATGTTTTACACTGAAGCCTCACCAACAGACTCACATACCATTCACAGTGATCAGTAGTGGCTCAATATATAACATATCGATAGATGACAAAGGGTATTTGTCTTACGTGGTCTTTTTACAGATCAACATGAGATTCTAAAATTCTGTTTTCAAGGTCTGTTATTTCCTAGGGCTAAGGCTGGCCTCAGTAGATAGCTCTTTAAACATCTGATTTAACAAATTTCAAGAACTTGAGCTGGTATTTCCCAACAATATGGAGTAGGTATCACTCTCTAATATTAATAACATCAAATGACAAGTGAAAACTTACTCCCTTTCCAATCTCTTTCCATTTTCCTGATAATATCACACTACTGTGTGGACAACACTTGCCTAAAATGTGCTAGTCTCCATTTTAACAGAGAGCAAGCCTCAGGCTCAGAGCCAGCATTGGCAAAAGCATCAACATAAAATTAAATAATTTTCTTTTCACAGTATTCATTTTCACATTTACTGCTTCTTATAGCAGACAACACTAGTTTCCCCCTTTATTGTTCTACTAAGATTTTCCTTGTAAATTGATTTATTTAAATAAAAGTGGTCTGATTTAAAGAAAAATAACTAAGTGGAATTAAGTCAGCAGATGATAAAGCCAGCACTTGATTAAGGTTGGGAAAAAGTGGCTGCTCCAACCTGCTTAGAGACTCAAGCTGAGCCCAAAGGTGAACAAATGGATCAGCCTAACTAATATGAAGCAAATACTTAAACGGCCAACATCTGAGTAGGGTTTCAATTAATCACAGAGATTCTAAATGTGGTACTTGTCCAAGCTGAATAAACATCATTCATCTATTTCTCCTAGGTAATATCACCCCTGTATCTGCATAAAAGAGAAACATTAAGGTATTCTTCATAAGCAAACTCAGTGAAGCTGCAGAGCACAAAATAGGAATTCCTGGGAAGCTCTCAGTATACAGCCTCAAAAACACCCCACAAGTCATCTGCTAACCCTGTGCTAATCCCACCATTCAGATCCAGAGTAAATGCATGTAAGTAGTACTACACAGTTTATGCTATTCAGTAGCCAGTATAGGACCAACACACTTATCACTAAACTAACTGAAGAACTTAAGATTCCCACCTCAAAAGAATGGAGCTTCTGACTTTAGGAACGTCACCATCTCAACGCTGCTTCCTACTTAAAAGTTTTCTGGCAATTAATGTGACATTTGCAGCACATAATACACATATTTTAAAAAGTAGGGGCCTCCCTTCCTGCCATTCTGGTTGGCTCAACGAATCTCTGAGCACCAATCTCTTGTCAGTCATTGTATGTCTCCCACTGTATGTACCAAGCAGCAGCTCCACCAGAGTGGACTGTATCTGCATCTGTGAAAGCAATGCATTCCAGCCAGCCAGTGTGTCAGAATCAGCCCAGGGAGCTGTTTAGAATGCAGATTCCTGGGTTCTATCTCTGGAAATTCCCACTCAGAGCATCTGGAGTGGGCCTTGGGAAGCTGCTCACTTAGAAAGCTCCTCTTTGATTCAGATGCACAGCAGGTTTGGGATCCACTGATTCGAATTATATTTTTAAATCTGAAATTAGCAGTAAGAAACACCTTACTCTTTTTTTTTTTTTTTGAGATGCAGTCTCGCTCCGTCACCCAGGCTCCAGTGCAGTGGCACTATCTCGGCTCACTGCAAGCTCCACCTCCAGCGTTCACGCCATTCTCCTGCCTCAGCCTCCCAAGTGGGAGCGCACGCCACCACGCCTGGGTTATTTTTTGTATTTTTAGTAGAGACGGGGTTTCACACCTTATTCTTAAAAATACTAAGTAACTGAAGAGAAATATGAGGCACACTGGAGTATTTTAAAACATTAAAACAACATCAAGAAATCATGGTATTACTATGTAGTTTCCAAGAAAGCAAACTATGCTGTGAGAGCAACCAGACTGAAAAAACTGGAAATGCCAAAATGGCAGCACAATCATTCACCATCATTGCTCAAATGGAAATCCTGGTTAATTGTTAACTCCTAAAACTGCAGCTTGGCTAGCAAAAAAGTACAGGGCTTCTTAACTACTCCGAATAATAAGCTGCTCACCAATTCAGAATAATTTTACCACCAACACTGACTGATTTTACAAGACTTGCTGCCACGGTAGCATGTTTTCTTGTCCTGGTAGCAGTGGTTTTAACGGAACTGCCTGCTGGAGTTGGTAGGAACTATTCGTTTGTTCATAAAAGTCACAGATGGATATCAGCAATACATGAATTCACAGAAGACTGCCGACACATTTTCACCAATATCACTGAAAGAAAGTACCATCCCTCTTTTGGCAGGTAAATAGACTACAACAGTCACTGTGAAAGATTCTGAATTTGAAAACTGTGTTTTGTTAACTGTGGAAAACAATAATGCAACAACTGGCTTTCTAAAAATGTCAACAAAAAAGAAAATGTACCAAAAATAATCTTTCCTGTCACAACCCCTGTCCCCAAAAGATAGACGACACTGTGGCAGCACTGGGAAAGGTTGCTGGTCCTGGGAACCCTGCCCACCTCTCCTTCCCTCTAAGTAAGTGGGGTGTCACTCCAGGGCCACCACATGGTGCCTCCCTCTACTTCATGCAGTTACTCTCCCAAACCCCCATCCACCTCTAAACCTCTTGTCAATTCCACCAGCAGCCATCTCCTCCACTGCTGATTCAAAGAGGGCATTCCTTACACATTTCCCAGCAGAATCCCTCTCTCAGAGCACTTGGCCCTCATCTTTCTGCCAGGAACTCTCCTCTCTCATATCTTTAATATTTCCCTTGTCACTAGAGGGACCTCAGCCCCCCTACCTAGTGGCTTTGTCAGTCACATCTCCTGCCAAGCCACAGGAGACCTTGGAGTAAATGAATCTTGAATTCACACTTTCCCATTTACATGTTTGAAGTTATCACCAACGCTTTGTCATTCAACAAGTATCTTATTAGGAGATACCGTGCTAGGGACTGAAAGGCAGGAAAGGAGAAAGACAGAAAAATGTGATTTTAAGATATTTTCCCGGCCGGGCTTGGTGGCTCATGCCTATATTCCCTGTACTTTGGGAAGGGGAGGCAGGCAAATCACTTGAGGTCAGGAGTTCCAGACCAGCCTGGCCAACATGGTGAAACCCCATTTCTAATAAAAATACAAAAATTAGCCGGGCATAGTGGCATGCACCTGTAATCCCAGCTACTCAGGAGGCTGAGGCAGGAGAATTGCTTGAACCCAGGAGGCAGAGGTTGCAGTGAGCCGAGATGGCGCCACTGCACTCCAGCTTGGGTGACAGAGCGAGACTCCGTCTCAAAAAAAAAAAAAAAAAAAAAAAAAAGACACTTTTTCCTACCCGTACACTGATATTCTAAGAGGGAAATGAGAAGATTAAAAAAAAAAATAAGTATGCTGTAACCAGTGAGTAAATGCTCCTAGAATAGGTCTTCTTTCTGCCTAAGGAATCCACTCTACCCATCAATTCTCTGGGGCACCACTAAGTCACATCACTCTGGTTCTAAAAAATCTGCAACAGGTCCTCACCGACACGTCCAGAGCAGGGAACTCCGACTGGCACTGAGGCCCTGTGAGCTAGTCCCAGCCTGCCTTTGCACTCCACTCATCCACAGGTGGGTACATCAGTTCTGGCCAATGGTGACTCGTGCAGCACATCCCAGAGAGCCTGGAATTTCCTGCTCCTGTGCTTGCTCACGTCAACCTTGTTGCCAATCTGGGGCCACCAAATATGGTTGTTCAGTGCACAAACTGTGCAGCCATATGTGGCAGCTCTGTCTATCCCCAGTAAAACACCTCCCATCTTTAGTGCATTACAAGTGATTTTTCCAAAATATTGTCTGTATTGTCCACAACTCAGAAGCAGGGAAATGACATCTTATCCACCTCTGTACCCACTCGAGTGCCTACCCTAGGGCTTCTCCTAGAAGCAGGAACTCAAAGAATCTTTTTATGGTTAAATAAAGGATTTATTCCTTGAAAAAATGGTGGAATGTTGCTCATGATGGTGTGACTCTTAACCCAATAACAGCAGTCTCGACAGCAAGATCTGTAAATTCTAACTTTAAAATGTTTCTTGGCTGAGCGCAGTGGCTCACGCCTGTAATCCTAGCACTTTGGGAGGCAGAGGTGGGCGGATCACTTGAGGTCAGGAGTTCGAGACCAGCCTGGCCAACATGGTGAAACCCTGTCTCTACTAAAAATACAAAAATTAGATGGTTGTGGCGGGTGCCTGTAGTCCCAGCTACTCAGGAGACTGAAGCAAGGGAATTGCTTGAATCTGGGAGGCGGAGGTTGCAGTGAGCCGAGATCGCACCACTGCACTCCAACGTGGATGACAGAGAGGCCGTCTCCAAAAAAAAAAAAAAAAGAAGTATCTCAAAGCTATGCAGTCTTCCTAGCTCTACTGCCAGATCTTACTCTCAGTCCGGTGTCATCTCTTGCCTCTGAACTATTCCCCCTACTTCTGCCCTTCTCCCAGAATTTATTCTCAGCAAATCAACCACTGAAATAGGACTGTGTTACTCTCTTACATAAATCCTCCAGTGCTCCCAAGCTGCTTCTTAGCCTGGCCTATGAATATCAGGTTCCTGCTTATAATGCTGGATTCCTCCAGTTTCTACCTCCCTTCTCTAAATACTAAATACCCTTCAGCCACACGGGCCTTCTGTGTGCTGGCTGTTCCCTCTGCATCAAACGCTCTTATTCTAGATTGCTGCCTGAATTGCTCCTTCTCATCACTTAGGACTCAGCTCCAGTGTCACCTCCTAAGATGCTTTCTTTAAACACTCTATCTATAGAAGAACCCCAATGTTACTCTATTGCAAGCTTGCATTTGTAGTAGTAAGAGCAATGAGGAAAAAACTTATAGTTATTTTTAAAGTGTATCTAGTTAGTTTTGCCTGCCTCTCCAATTCGACTGTAAACTCTGTGGCGGTAAGAATCATACTACGTACTCAATGCCTGAAACAAGGTACGTATTCAAATACTTATGATTTGCTATTGAGCCAAACTGGGCAGAAAACCAAGTTTTAGAATCAGAATCTTAAACACTTTAAAGGCATTATGACAATGCCAACTAACTGTATTTGGACTCTTCAACAATTAACATCCAATATTTAGAACTATTGAACAGAGAAGTTTCAAAATCACATTTCCTTAAAAAAAAAAAAAAAAAGGCCCATGCATCCATATTGTGAGTGTAGATAATTTTAAAATCCACTGAATTTACAACCAGGGGCTCCAGAAGGAAACAAACTTGTAATTATACTGATGCAACATTTTAAGAGACATTTTATAAACTATACTTTCTCTAATTTCAATAAAAGTCAAAAAATTCCTATCACTTTTAATAAAAATTTAAAAATACCCAACATCTGATAGTTATTAACCCACTGAGTGAATTAAAAAGCCTACTTCCTGGTGGGGGAGGGACATTATGTCCCATGCATGCCATCACTGTTCCTTAGTTTAATCTTGCTTTACCTTTTACCTTCTATTAACAATTTTTTAAATGGTTAAGCACTTACCATAATGTGATTGAAATGCCTGCGGTTTGACAACCTGATTACAGTCGTTACACACCACCAAGTAGAAATCATCATGGGCTGGACAGAAACCAAATATCGGCATGTCTGCAACACAGAAACAGAGCATCACTCACTCATCTGGTTCTGACTGATATAAAACCATTTTGGGAAACTACTTTCTAAAGGAGTTGCCTTATTGTAAAGTATACCAGGACAAATGAACTGATGTGGTACACCACCACTATTAAACAGAGAAATCAAATCAGGCTTACAGACACACTTTAAAAAGGGTTAAAGTGCACCAAAGATAATTATGATGTGGTGAAACAGATAATCTTTTAAAATGCAAACAATGAATATATTTGCACAATAAAGCAACATTAGATGAACTCTACCAAGAGTTAAGGGAAAGAATCTGCAACCATGTAAACTGCTTAGTTCACAAAGCTGTACCATCTAATGCTTTTATTTGTTTAACTGTGCATTCTATTCCAGCTCTCTGGTTCCTGAGTTCTATGGAACAATTAAGAAAGGGAGCAGAGACAGAGGAATAGAACTGCTGGTTTGCCAGCATGTCATATAAAGAAAATTATTTTAATATATTTTTTCCAATTCATAGCAACCTCTAGTCCTTTTGCTTACATACTAATGCCACCAGAAAGGCAGAATGAACTTTAGTACAAACAGCATTTCATATATTAATCAGTTTGGTTACCAAAATAGGGTAGGATATGAGCTGTTTGTTTGTTTTAACAGTAAGACAGCAACTTAATTAAATGCAAAAGTAAAACTAAACTGTCTGCATATACATGAAAACTGAAAGTAACTTGATACCTGGTAAATATAGTTAACTAAAACATCTCAACCATTCAATTAATTATGAACAACAATTTGGGGAACAGAGCTAAAAGTTCAGATCCAGAATCTAACTTTTTAAGTATTTCAAAATCAGTGGATTTTAAACAGCATTTTACACTATATTCACTATTTAGAATATCTGCAATGAATGGATAATTAGCACACTTCAATTTAAGCAAATGTTTTAGTAGATCAAATACCAAGTTTAAAGGACAAGGGGGAAGATCCAAAAAGCTGATTAGCATCTACTTTCTTTCCTATGAAGATTTAATTTCACACTTTCTCCAGCCGGGGAGATCCTGGTGGTTTTAAAGGGAGAAGAAAATTCCTTAAGGAGATGTCAAGTGAGGATAATCTCTAAAATATCAAATTACTGATCTAGTATCTACACATGGCTATGGCTTGAATTTTCTTAAACAGTTTCTATTACACTGAATTGCACAGAGAGCTAGCTATAATCCGAAATATACTAGAGTCCAGCATGATTTGGGGATGTACTTGCAGCACTGAGTAGTTTCTACATGCTATTATTTCATTTTTATCCTCACAAATACCTAGGTAGACATCATTATATCCCCCCTCTAAAGAAGAGAAAACTGACTCACAGAGAGGTAAAGTACTTTGTCTAAGGTCAATAGCTGGAATTCAATTCTGACTTATATAATGTGGCTTGGATTTCTTACCTCTTGAAGACCAGAGGAATAATGATATCTAGAGAGTCCTTCCAGATTCCAATGTCAATAAATTGGAATGTCAGGGCTGACCATCTTTGACGGTATAAACTGATTAGATAAGAAGCTTCCAGTAGACTACAGACTTCTGTGACTATGCTTATTTAATAAAAAATAAGAGCCAAACAATATGCTATTTTCCCTGAAAGCCTGCCCACATTGAGTTAAATATAGTACATGTGGGAGAAGGGGAAAGGTTATATCTATGCAATGATATACATGTAATAAGTCATTTTCCAAGATTACAGTTTCTTGACATGACATTTCATTCTGAAAAATAAAATTTAAAGTCATTTACCATAAGTTCCATATGCTTCTGTGCTAAATGCCTCTGATACATCTAAATTACAGAACTGGTATAACATTCATAATTTACAACTGAAGAGTGTGAGATAGATATCAAATGAACAATTTCATTAATGAAATCAACTCAATTAGTTTTATTATTAGATAGCAGTTAAAACAGTATTAAATAAACAGTGTTAGTTTAGTTTTAGGTCTCTGCAATGTGCTGCTGGTGGTCTCTGTGATTTCCCTCAGTTCTGAATGTAAAGCACTGTTGCTTAAAATAGATCACTTTGCCAGATACCAGATTCTTCTGTGGACTAACCCTCTACCCCTTTAAAAATAAAGCAATTAAGAGAAATAAAAACCTAAACTGATCCTTTCAAATAATAAGGATTCAATTTGTCACATGATGTTTATCATGTACAAAATTATTCTTTTTTGTCCTGGTTCCTTTGATCCTTTTCTGAGACTTAGGACTAGTAAAACTAAAAAGATAGGGGTTATCCTGTAAGGAACCAAGAATCTATACTTCTGTAAAAATTTCTATTTCCTCAATAACTTAAGATCAGTTGCAACTGATGATGACTATAATGATAACCAGCTGACATTTACTGAGAGACTACTATGTGCCAGGTCCTATGCCAAGCGGTTCTTACATGGTTTTTCCCATTTATTTCTAATAATAACCCTACATAATAATCCCCATTTTACTTATGGAGAAACAAACTTATTTAATATCACTCAGCAAGAAAGCGGCATAACCAGGACTCTGGTTTGTGTGACCGGAAAACTCGGTCCTTAATTTCTCATGAGCACACTGAATCTCTCTAAAAAGCATGCACACACACACCCCCTCTGTGGAAAGAAACATGGTATACTTAAACCCAGTTCATTCTACCCTATGAAACTGAGCTCCCTGGGCCAGGCACAGTGGCTCATGCCTGTAATTCCAGCACTTTGGGAGGCCGAGGAAGGCGGATTACCCGAGGTCAGGAGTTCGAGACCAGCATGGCCAACATAGTAAACCCTGTCTCTACTAAAAATACAAAAATTAGCTGGGTGTGGTGGCAGGTGCCTGTAACCACAGCTACTCAGGAGGCTGAGGCAGGAGAATCACTTGAACCTGGGAGGTGGAGGTTGCCATGAGCCAAGATCGCGCCACTGCACTCCAGCCTGGGTGAAAGAGTGAGACTCTGTCTCACAAAAAGAAAAAGAAATTGAGTTCATTTTATGAAAACGTAAAGCAACTTTAATTTTAGCTTTCTAAATTCTTCACTTTCAGATATCCATATTTGGAAGTAAACTAGAGGATACAAAATAATTTAAATAAAATGTCTTCTTCAGAAAAAAAAAAAAAAAAGGAATTCTATATTCTTTTTCTGCACTGGGACATTCCAGGGGCCTTAGCAACAGGAACAGAGTGTGGAATGTTGTGGCAACAGAAAGAAATGAAATAATGTGTGTGTGAGAGACAGTATGTATGTTTCTAAATATTTTAAAGCATAAATTCACAATCAACCCGTCTGCAAATTAAAACAGGGATCTTGCTCAAATGCTGTGAAAAGCTTGATTTACAACAGAAAATAAAAATATAAAATTAATAAAAATGAATTCATTATTCAATTAAAAAGTTTACAAAATATACTTGTAATATACAACTTAGGCCATTAATTATGTACTTGAGCATAAAGTTTAAAAATTGTACTTGAATTAATGGATTCTAAACGAATTTGAAAGAATGGATTTTATTGTTGTGTAAGCCCTAAATCTTTCTCAGGATTTAGGTCACCCCTATGTTCCAATTAGTGAGTGGGCCAGCACCCACATCTAGGCCATCATGTACTTTGGAGACCCCAGGCTAGCATACTAGGGAGGATTAGGTTTAAGCACAAGGACACTTGAGCACATGTATATGGAAACTTCAGTCACATGCAGAATGAAGTCCCTCTGCTAGAAACCATACCCCAAACTGTGGTGAATGTATTTACTTTGGTGTTGCTATCTCCATTTTGAGGACTTTGTTCAGTAACAAGAAAACCTGAATGGCACTGCAAAGCATTTAACCTGCCCAGTACCCTGTGGGTCTCCCTTTTCCCACGCATCCCAAACTTCTACATGCCACTCACAAGTTTCTATCTCCAGCCCCGACTGCTCCCAAGCTCTGTCTAGTTTCACGTACCAGGCTGCCTACTAGACATTACCATCTAGATGTCTTATATACATTTCAAACAGAACAAGCATGTCCAAAACTTCACTCTTGACCCTTCTCTGCTCCTCACCCAACAACCTTCCCTATTTTGGGTAAATGATACTACTCATCCCCCAACAGCTCAAACTAAAAGCCCAGGTGTCATCTCCAACTCTCTTGTCCCTCATCACATTCAGGCCACTAGCACACCCAGTTAAGTTCTATCCTAAAATCTTCATCCACTTCTCTCCACTGCCATGGCCACCACTATTGGGCCTGCCACCAGCACCCTTTCAATGAACTCTGGAAGAAGTCCCCTAAGTAGTCTACAAACCTTTCCACAAGGCAGCCAGAGTGATTCTTTAAAATTTCCCACCAGATCACATTACTCCCCTGTTTAAAATTCTCCAGTGGCTTTCTACTCCTCTTGGAATAGAACTCCAGCCCTTACCCGGGCTCCCAAGGTCCTGCCAGATATACCTGCACTTCCCTCTCATCCTCTGTTCCCTCGTTCCCCACTTCTCTCTCCTTGGCTCACTCTACTCCAGGCACACTGACCTCCTTTCTCTCCTCAAACCCAGAAATCTTTTCCCCAGCCAGACTCTATGCTTGCACTTCACAAGATGCCTGGTGTATTCTCACACATCAGGTCTCAGCTCAGCTGTCACCACTTCAAAGGGCTGTTCCTTCCCCCTCCCCAGTTAGTTACTATCACTGGCATTTTAAGCAGAGTGGCTAAGAGTGTGGGTCAGTATCACTCTGAATCCTGGTTCCCTCAATCAAAAGAAACGTGACCTTGGGCAAGTTATACAATCTCTTCAAATTATCACTTTTTTTTCCAGACACAAGGTTTCTGTCGCCCAGGCTGGAGTGCAGTGGCACAATCACAGCTCACCGCAGCCTCAATCTCCCAGGCTCAAACGATCCTTCCACCTCAGCCTCCTGAGTAGCTAGGAGTAATCACAGGTGTGCACCACCACGCCCAGCTAATTTTGTTTTATTTTTTGTAGAGACAGGGGTCTCACTATGTTGCCCAGAATGGTCTCAAACTCCTGGGCTCAAGTGATCCTCCCACCTTGGCCTCCCAAAGTGCTGAGATTACAAGTGTGAGCTACTGCGCCTGGCCAGCATTTTCTTCACATATTGAACCGTGATGACCATAGTACCTACTTCACTGGGTACTTCAAAGGACAGAAAGACTAAGAGAGCTACTACATGCCAGTCTTAGAAATGCACCTGGCCCTAGGAAGTGCTCACTCAATGTTTGCCCACAGTCTATGAGATAAAAGTCATGATTGTTATTTGTCAGGAAACTAAGGCACACAGGATTGAAATCTCACAAACTAGTATATAGCACACCCAAGGTTTAAACCCAGGTCTGCTAGACTCATAACCCCTGGCAATTTCCAGTATTCTCCCAGAATCACCTCCTCTATGCCAGTGCCACTCCCACTGCCAGTGCCCAAGGTCAAGGTATGGGGCCTCGACTCACCTGAACAGGTCTCCTAACAAGGCCAGAGTTTGTTCCTCTTACACAGCCTCCTCCTCCCAGCTGCCTGAGCCCACAAACTTGTAAAGCAATAATACCACTTCTCTACTTGAAGACCCCTGCTGGCTTCAAAGTGGGGGTTGGACTCTGGACCTACTGCTCTGCAACAAGGCGCCTACCTAGCATTCTGGTCCCTCCCATCTCTCCAGCCTCAGTCTCCTGTCATTCTCAGAACCTGTCTTGTTCTCCTAAAATTCCCTTTTTTTTTTTTTTTTTTTTTTTGAGACAGAGTCTCGCTCTGTCGCCCAGGCTGGAGTGCAGTGGCACAATCTCGCCTCACTGCAAGCTCCGCCTCCCGGGTTCACGCCATTCTCCTGCCTCAGCCTCTGGAGTAGCTGGGACTACAGGCGCCCACTACCATGCCCGGCTAATTTTCTTTTTGTATTTTTAGTAGAGAACGGATTTCACTGTGTTAGCCAGGATGGTCTCAATCTCCTGACCTCGTGATCCTCCTGCCTCAGCCTCCCAAAGTGCTGGGATTATAGGCGTGAGCCACCGCGCCTGGCCCACAATTCCTTCTTTTGGACAGAACAGCTCCTACAGCATAGAAAGCTCTTCTCTCTGCTCTTTCTACAATTCCCACCGTTCGACAAGAACTAGCCCCAATGCCCACTCTGCTAGGCTCCTACTCATACCCTTTATGCCTGCCATTTCAGCCCTTCACTCACTGATTTATGATTTATGAATAAAAATTTACAAATGGAAACCTCAGTAGTCCTGTCTGGACAGCAGACTCTTTGCCTTGCCTAGCACAATACCTGAGAAGTTCCCTATCACTGTGTGTTTATGAAGTAAATGACTGGCATTTGGAACTTTTCTGTAGCTTTCAGTTGCTCTTAGGATAAAAAAATGATCCCTGACCTAGCCCACCAGCCTTGAACAGCTTGGCCCTGCCTCTCTGCATCTGGTTACTCTGGCCTTGGTTTTGTTCCTGAACTACACCACACTCTCGTCACAGAACCCTGTGTGGTACTTGCTGCTCTTTTTGCCTGGAACTCAGTTCCCCCAGACCTGTACCTGGCTTGTTGCTCTACTTCATTCGGTCTTAGCTTCAATGTGGCTTCCCCAGAGACTTGGCTAGGCAGGGCTCCTAGCCAAGCACTAGCTCCCATTTGTAATCATTCATCCAGCTGTGCAAGCCTTAACTTCCTCCCACTAGACTACATTCCATATCTATCTTGTTGACTGCTCTGGTGGCAGTGCCTAATGGTGCCTAACCTGGCTGACAGAAAGCAGCAATGAATATGTGCTAAATATTACTTGATGAATAATAATTGAAAGATTAAGTCCTTGTGATGCCACCGTAAGTCAGAAGGTTATAATTGTGCTTTTATGTCATTTAGTGACACATGGTCATCATCTGCTGGAATTGGGTATGCCATTCAGTGACAGAGAAGTTCAAGTGCAATAGTCTTCCCTGAAAACATTGTATACCTAGAGGCAGTTTCTAGTAAAACTTCTGTATTTCAATGTCTGATCCTCAAATCTGCATGTTGACAAATTCTTTTGTGCTAGTGAATCCAGCACAGTAGCTAAAAGCAGTTCTGCAGTGAGATTACTTGTATTCAAACGTCTACTCTTCCTCTTACTAGCTATGTGAGCATGGTTAAATTATTTAACCTCTCTGAATCTCAGTTGCCCTGTGTCTAAAATACAGTTAACAGGACCTGTGTTTCACAATACTATTGTGAAGACTGAATGATCCATGGAGAGCGCTTAGTACTACTGATAGTAATCACTCAATAAAGTTAGCTCAAGAAAACAAAAACACAGGTTGGGTGTGGTGGCTCATGCCTGTAATCCCAGCACTTCGGGAGGCCAAGGTGGGTGGATCACTTAAGGTCAGGAGTTTGAGACCACCCTGGCCAACATGGTGAAACTCCATCTCTACTAAAATTACAAAAATTAGTTGGGTGTGGTGGTATACACTTGTAATTGCAGCTACCTGGGAAGCTGAGGCAGGAGGATTGCTTGAACCTGGGAGGCAAAGGTTGCAGTGAGCTGAGACCGCGCCACTGCACTTCAGCCTGGGTGACAGAGCAAGATTCTGTCTCAAACAAACAAACAAACAAAAAACAAAAACCAAAAACAAACAAAAAACAAAAAAAACATAACTCACAAAATTGATCCACATTAGAAATGTTTGTCTCAAGGTCCCCGGCTCTTACTAATTCACAGAAGTCTGGTCTACAGTAATCCCCGCTTATTCATGGTTTTGCTTTCTGAGGTGTGAGTTACCTGTGGTCTGAAAATATTAAAATGAAAATTCCAGAAATAACTTCTAAGTTTTAAACTGCAAGCCATTCCGAACAGCAGGATGAAATCTCGCAGCATCCCATTCCATCCTGCCCAGGACATGTATCATCCCTTTGTCCAGTATATCTACACTGTCTACACTACCTGTCCATTAGTCACTTAGTAGTTATCAGATCAACTCCTGCTATTGTAGTACTTGTGTTCAAGTAATACTTATTACTTACTAATGGCCCCAAAGCACAAGAATAAAAATGCTGGCATATTGTTATAATTATTATTATTTTATTATTAATTATTGTTGTTAATCTCTTCTGTGTCTGACTTACAAGTTAAGCTTTATCATAGTTATGTATGTACAGGAAAAAACAGTATATATAGGATTCAGTACTACCCTCAGTTTCAGGCATCTACTGGGGATCTTGGAAAGTATCCCCCGCAGATACGGGGGAACAACTATATACACCAATTAGCAACTGACTATTTCACAATGTGAGCTTAACTCTCAAGTGGTCTTGTGCTCCTACTGCTGGCCACACACTCCTCCCTGCAGGCCATGCAAGGGAGAGGTAGGGGAGGCATGCTGGGGCTCCAGCAGCAGAGGGCCAATACTGCAAGCCAAGGGCAACCTACAACTTTTAGCAAGGAAACCACAAGATCCAGAAGGTAACTCTGCCATGAATGTGTATTGACCTAGGTAAGGAAGGCAGCTCCCAAAGGCTGATGCAATAGAGTGAGACAGGAAGAGACTATACAATGAAAATGAGTGAAACCAGACTGAAGACATGGTCTAGAGTACCCTGCAAAGAGCTCCGGAGACCATGGATGTGAGGCTGAGGCAGAGGAAGGAATCCAAAGATGAGTCTGTAGTTTCTTCCTTCTTTACTGCAGCTAATATAAACACATGAAGGGTTAGGCACAGAACAGAAGAACTCAAGTTGTGTTCAAATCCCAGCCCTGCCACTTACTAGCCTATACCTCAATATTCTCATTTCTAAATGGGTAAAGTCAAAGTACCTACCTCACAGACTACTAGGAGGACTACACGAATATATGTAAATGCTTCAAATAGTGCCTCCTACACAGTAAGTACTTTGGAAATTCAAGCCATTTTTATCATCTTCTCCACTGTCGTCCTTTGGTCTCTGAGCTGGCCGTGCTTACCAGGGCCCACTCTACACTCCCCCTGCTCTCCAGTAACCACAGTGATACTTTTAAATCATAAATGTCATCAGGCCCAATTAATCTCCTCAGTGGTTCTACAATGTAGTCAGAATAATAACAAATACTGGAGGGTCCTGCCTAACATCGGCAACCTCAAGACACACTGCTCTCTTCGAACTCTCCGCTTTGGCATTCTGAAATCCTTGACAATTATGCCAACCCCACTTCGGGCCCTTTGCTAGTTCTGTTCCCTCTGTATGGAATGCTTTGCCTGCCTGGCTCTAGGCTTGAGCTCACATTTCATTGGAAAGACTTTCCCTGAATACCCAATTTAAGGCAGGCCCCTGTGGCTTCACACAATTCTCTCTTGTCACTCAGTTATTTCTTATTTGTGTTGTGGCTATCTCCTTCATTAAGATTTAAACTCCATGAGGTCAGGGGCCACATGTACATAGCACAGTACCTGACACACAGGTTTTCAACAAAAAAATTTGAGAATGGCCTCTGGAATAAAACTGAGTTCAAATCCCAATCCTATCACTCATTAGGAGCATGACCCTTGGGCAAGTTACTCTGCTCAGTATACTCACTTGTAAAATAGAGATTATAGCAGCAACCTTAAGGGTAGTTATGAGGATAAAGAGAATTACCACACATAAAACCTTTGTAACTGTGTTTGGCATGGAGCATGTGCTATGTATGTAATACTATTACAATCATTTCTATTTTTACTATCAGTGGGATACACTAGCCACTGCTTCAATCTCTACTGGTCTGTAGCCACTACCTCTTGTAACACTATGTATTAAGTACTTAATGGGTGTCAGTTATTGTGGCAGGTATTCTAAATACATCATTCATTCATTTATGCACTGAATAAATACATGAATGGCTCCTCTGGCTAGGCACTATTCAAGGTATTGGGTAAATATATCGGTGAACAAAAATCACAACCCTACACAAAAGAAAAAAAACCCTGCGAAGTGTTGATACGTATAACAAAAATAAAACAGTTTACAATTATGGAGTGCCTCCTGTGTTCCACGTACAATGCTAAGTATTAACTCATTTGACTTCTCAGGGTCAATAACCTACTTTATAGAAAGCAAGTGAGGCAACACAGAGAGGCTGTGTGCCTTATGTCACAAAGTCAGTAAGCAGAGGAGCTGGGATGTGAAGGTAGGCTACTCCAAAGTACATGCTCTTTACCATCTTATTAGATGAGCTCCTCCACTGCTCAGTGCCCTTCCTGAATTACTCTCCACCTCTCCCAGGAAATCCCTGCTCTTCTGTCTCATTTCATGAAAAGTCAATCAAGCTGTTCCTATCTGCCAGCAGACTCCTGCGGGTACCTCTGTACTGTCTGCTCTCACCGCTGCTCAAAGGTTTCCTGAGATGCTAGGACTCTCGGCTCCATTGTTGGATATATTTCTAAGAAACCAGAGAGAAGAGGAAGGCTGGTCTCCACGTAACAGGTTTTACTACAGTCAGTTCCAAATTTATTTCAACAGGTGACTCTCAATAGTCGGTAATCAAAAGTAGCATCAATGATATTTTTAAAGTTTTAAATTGCTGTTAAGTGAGCTTTAGTCTCAAGTAGGAAAGGAAAAAGGTAGAATTCTATTTCCACCTTCCATAAGCACAACTCCCAGATTCATATTGTCTACTCCAATAATTAAAGATAACTGGATTTCCCTTTGACCAAAAGATGTCAAATGATGGAACCAACGAGAGACCAATCAGCAAGCTACTAAATGTATGAGGTCTGGCCCTGCGTAAACCAAAGCAGTCAATAAATACTAGATTTAAAGAAAAAAAAGTGAGATGTTTCAAGTAAAAAGCAAGCAACAAAAACCACAGCAGCAGTCCCCAACCTTTTTGGCACCAGGGAACAGTTTCGTGGAAGACAATTTTTCCATGGGACTGGGGCAAGGAGAGAATGGTTTCAGGATGAAACTGTTCCACCGCATATAATCAGACATTAGTTAGATTCTAGGAGCACACAACCTAGATACCTTGCACGTGCAGTTCACAATAGGGTTCATACTGCTGTGAGAATCTAATGCCACCGCTGATCTGACAAGAGGCAGAGTTCAGGTGGTAATGCTCATTCCTCTCTCTCTCCCAACCCACCCACCCCATAGCCTGACTGCTAACAGGCCACTGACAGACTGGTGTGGTCCACTGCCCAGAGACTGGGGACCCCTGCACCAGAGGACCAAGGAGCTAGAAAGATGAAAATATTCCTAATATTAATTACTCACTAATTACAAATGACCAATATTATCAATAGTGACCCCTAACAGGTAAGAGTTACAGTGTTTACATTGTCATTGCTTGTACTGAAATTGAGATAAAATGCTTGGGATAGAATAGAGTAGGCAAATATCAAAATCCTGAGGAACCTGCGTTAGGAATGGCAGGTGGGGCTACAACAGTGACCAACATGGCAGTACACATGACAGGTTTGTCTCACGGGTTCCTTAAGCTACTCCTCAAAATACTGTCAGCAAATCCTGACCTGTCAAGTCAGAAAACAAGCTTTCAATGCCATGTGTCCCAAATCTGGAAGTGCCTACCAAAAACCTTATAAATCTTGTCTGCATCCCTACCATTTGGACAAGCATGTAGTCTAGAGTAGGATACGGGCTCTAAGAGTCTACCACTTAGCTTGGTTTTGTAATCTCCAGCAATGTACTTAACCTCTAGGCATATCTAGGCATACAGTTTCTACATTTGAAAATGATAGTATCAACTTTAATGGACTGTTGGACGGAATGAGATAATTCATGTAAAAAGTTGCGGTCTATATCTGTCTAAACACAGTAAGCAGAGTGTACACATAAGGGCTCGATAAAGAACAGTGTTTATTTTGTTACTATTATTATTATTGTGGTTATGATTATAATCTCATGACTCAGTTAAGAATACCATTCCTTCTTTTGTTCATTGCAACACCACATCTCTCAGGTATATTGTGTAAATTCCATGGCTCTCATTCAACTTAGAACAGAATTAATTATGAAATGGCATTGGCTACTGACCTGTCTTTACGTTTTTAAATGGTTAATGTAGCATTTATGTCTGCCATAAGGCTCCCAGCCTTGGCTGAGGGGCCGTGTGTGTGTGTGTGTGTGTGTGTGTGTGCACGCGTGTGATGGGGCATGGCCTCAATGCTCCAGCAGGGAGTTTATGACTCTGCTTTAGCCTTCACTTCCTGCTTGTATACAGCCTCCAAGTTAGCAAGAGGTGAGATTAGGGCCTTCTCAGGTCCTTTCTGGGCATGCGCACAACTCTACACATCCATGTGGTTTTCTGGATTCCCAGGAGTATGGTGGAACTCTTTAAAGCCCCCAACTGACATCTCATTCCCCAGTGTTTCCTATTTACTTTTTTGGTCAGCCTCTTGTTAGCCCCAGTTGGCATTACCACCTCAAGCAACTGTGACATTGAAGAATCACTGCTGATTTTTTTTTTTTTAACACCCTAGGAATAGGTCACAGAATGAGCTCTGAGCTAGCCCAAATAAAGACAAGTCCTGAGAATGGGGCTTTTCAGGGAGCTACCAGATAAATCAGTGACAATTCTCTGAAAATAAGGCTTTGGGGGAGTTCCAAACCCATTCTGTCCCCTCCAGTGGCTGCTAGACTGCTGGCTTTCACGGCTACCCTAGTTTTGAAGCTGCTGGTTTTCAAAGTTACTGTGGAGTTGGGGAGGAGAGGTTGAAATAGGGCAAGTTAAAACACTATAGAATTCTCTGTACTTACAGATTCAGCCATTTTTCTTGAATATATGCTCATCTGAATTTGCAAGCCTTTGGGGTTAATTTGCAGAATTCTAAACAAGTTGATTTTGACAATTCTTACCAGTGCTTTTATTGCTTTTACGGCAGAGCAGATTTTTGGAGGTCCTTACTCTGACATTCGTTAGTGCTTAATAGAAGCATTTTAATGAAGGATAATAGCATCAGTTTGTTTATTATTATGTTCAACATTGCTTCGACTATAGTATGGAGAAGGGAGGTGCTTGGTTTGAAAGTGGAAGTGAGGAGGTCAATCAAGAGCTGTCTGCAGCAGTACAGGGTGAAAGACATGGGGATGGCAGTGAGATGACAAAGAAAGGATTCCAAGACATTTAGAAGGAACTGTTGACATGACTTTGTAATAGCCTGGATACAAAGGTGGTGAAGAGAAGGATGCCATGCTTCCCATCTTACAGAACAGGATGGATGGATAAGAGGTATCAGTCTCTGAGAAAGAATCCTGGAAGAATGCCAGGTCTGAGAATGAAGCCCATATATGTGGGACATCTAAGTTCTAAGGGCCTCTGAGACAGCCAAGATACCAAAGAAGCCATCATCTTGAAGAGTCTCCCCTAGTTTCAGGCAAATGTCTTATAAATCAAGTCCTAAAACTTTATTTCTTCCATATGCAAAAAAAAAAAAATTAAAAAAATTTTAAAAGGCAAGGCACACATACTAAGTATCAATAATTCAAAGTCACCCAGGAATTTAAAATATGGCTCCAAGAATGATGAGAACCATGCATTAATATCTGAAACTACTAATTGCTTACACTGAAGTGAACTAAAGTTTTCCCCAAAGGTAGCTTTATTTAAAGAGAAGTTACAATAAAAATAAAGATAAATCTCTTGTGTCCAAAAGATTCTGTTGCACTCATACATATCAATTTAATGCTTTCATTGATGCTTGTGAAAACAATTCAAATCAATCAGACTCCTTCACTTTTCCACTCATTCCATAAATACTCATGGTGCCTCACAGCTGACAGCACTTGGTCAGACCAGGTCCTGTAAGTGTGAACTGTTCTTTTGGTTTTAATGCCAACTTCTCTCAACATTGTACCTTTTTAGCTTTGAATGCATTTTCCTTAGGTCTCACTTTATGCATAAAACCCATGTGTACAGCTGCTTTCTCTGGTTTGGAAAGGGGAGGGGAGAGATTTGTAAGGCAACACTGAAGAGGGGAAAGGGGAGTGTTAACTGCTGGTTAATTACTTCTACTCCTAATCCTTCTTAATATTACAAAGGCTTTTTCTGTTTAAACAGATTAGGTGCAGTTTATTACCACTGGGAAATACTTAAATGCAAGTTTGTTTTGATCGTTAGTTCATCTGCTTATTTCTGTTTCAAAAACTAGAAGACCTAATGGCAATACTTCCACAAGAAAGTATCATGCATTCTCTTATCTCAGTTTTACTTCTTCAGACTTTGCAGTTTCACTATTTGTCCTTCCCGGGGAACCTGGTCAACATACCTGAACAAGGTACTCAAAGCTCACTTTACCACAACCATATGCAAACAAATGTGGTTGGCAGCTAACACCCTGACCAGCTACAATTCAGATTGATGTCTCAACCTAAAACACCTATTTCTTCCCAGATTTGTTTCGAGTGCTTCTGAAGTAAAAGGTCAGGCAAATGTTTAAAATACAACCTAACAACAGCTACCATGTCAAACATTTATTGAGAACTTAATGGGCCAAACAGTGTGCTAAGTACTTTACATGCTTTATGTTATGTAATCCTTGCAACCCTGTAGTATAGGTACCATTCTTAACCCCAGTTTACAAATGAGGAAACAGGCCGGCACCGAAAGATTAAGTAATTTGCCCAAGATCACACAGCTGACAAGAGGTGGGGCTAGTGTTAAAGGTTAAAACTAGTTGACTCCTGATCCCAGTCCCTAACCAGCATGCAATGATACGTCACTGGTTACAAAGCTTCATTCCTTCCTCCAACACATATTTACTAAGGGTCCTACTATGTTTCATCTCTAGGGAAGAGTAAACAAGTAACTTAAAAATTCAGCTCTTACAGAAGTGACCCAGCTTCTTACATTACAAATACTGTTTACTTTAAGACACTTGTGTATGTAAAACTATTCACATAAGTTACTTTTACACATACTACTACTTAAAATTCACCACTGGCCTAATAAACCTCTATTACCCCAAACTATGGTGTACAAAAAAATTATATTGAAAATGATTTGAGTAGGGGTTGAGTTCCAAATATGTTCATTTGAGGCATAAACCATTCAAGTATTTTTGAAAAAACTAATGTGACAATCCACATTTCCTCCCCACATTCAGCACTTAAAGACAAGAAGAAAAAAGAACTTTATGGGCTAATAAATGGAAACCAACAGAAACTATTCTTTTCCCCTACTAAGCCTTTGGTCTATTTTATTTTTGTTAACATATTTCTGTCCTCCCTCATTTCTGAAAAACAGTCGACACACTGCCTTATTTACGTCCATGCTTATCAGTAATGACATGGCCATATCTCTGCAAACGGTTAATTAATTCGTACCCCCATCTTCTGGCAGCCTGCCTATGCAACTGAACAGCAAAAATAATCACACTAGGCTAGGCAGGAACATTTTCACTCTTATTTTTTAGACTTCTTATCATTGAGCTTGTTGCCTTTCTTTAAATGAGTTTCAGTTGTAGAACACTTACAAATTAGATTGTGGTCATTTGAAAATGATAATGTTTTCATTCTTTACTATAGCTTGAATATTCCACTGGGACTGAAAGGGTCAGACTAGAAAATGGACCAACCAGTCAAAGGTACAAAATATGGGCTGAGTACAATCACGGATAAAGAAAAACCAAGCTGTATTCAAGGAGAGATCATTACCTCTTTCATTATGTTACAATCTGAGGTTAAATCTATCAACAAATATTTACCTAGAACCTATCACAGGCAGTTCCCCCTACTTTCCTACACAAAACCATATGTGAGAAAGTCAAACAGGAGGTTATTAGGATCCTGTATGCCCCACCTCAAATCACAAAATTTCTACTTAGACCTCACCTTTGGGACTCAGTCTGAAGGGATACATTTCCAGCACTTCAAAGGTAAACACGACAGTCTCTTGACTAGCGTAAGACCACCTAACATATTATTGAGGTCATAACTTACTGTATATCTAATGATTTTCCTCTGTCTTGATTTTATAGCAGGTTTCCATTTTAAGGGAGGATTCAGTTGGCTATTTTCAAGTCAGCTAATATAATCCTTGAAAATTTCACAGACACCACATGGAGGCCAACCAGTTAAGTCCTAGACAGTAAGCTGTGTCACTGATGTTAGCACAGATGGCTGTTTCAACCAGGTGAGATAGCTGGCTTGCATTTAGAGGCCTTATTGTATGAAAAAAAAATCCATATAATTAAATACCAGAATCACAGGACAATGTGATGCTTATAGTTTGAGAGACTTGCAGGAATTGAGACTGAATAGGGGAAAAGCGACTAACGTTCCACAATTATTTGTGTGTTTACTATGTTTAAGGTACTTTCTACATGAAAATATGGTAGTGAGCAAAACCTTGCCCTCATGGGACTTACATCTTAACATCTTAGTTGATTCATACCTCCTACTCCAAGCATATTTCAAAACAATATGCATTGAATGACTGGTAAAATTAGCCACACTATTTTTCTTTCTTTACAGCATATAGTACAATTTGCCTAAGCTAACAACACTTAAGATGCAACCCTGCTACATAAGGTTCGACATATCTGTTTATCCCCAGCATCTGGACATTAGTTTGTGCTGTATACTCACTTTTATAATGAGCAAAATGCAGTAAAATGATCAAATAACCACTCAAACTCATTGCTGAAAGGGCAAAACAGTGACTACTGAAAAAAAAACCGTTGGTACTAATATCATCATGTGAAAGACTGTACTGTTTGTTGTCCTGAGCTGTATAAAGGTCCAAAACCATACGAAAGGCAGTTTAAGGGCATCATCACAGAACACAGGAAAGTGCAGACTGTTCAAAAGTTTGAAGCAGTATGTTCCAGTCACTGAGCTCACTACTGGGGAAAAAAAGGCACAGTATTATAGCCTTTGCCCATAAGGAGCTTCCAATTCAGTTGCAAAGCCCAGATATTCACAGAAATACCACATTCCTTAATGTCAAAGCTGCCATCGAGTGTGTGTGAATAGCTTTGGGGGAATAAATTTTTTTTTAATGTACCCTTAAATGTTATCATCCATTCTGATTTCAGAAATACTAAAACAAGAGAAAAGTAGGCATCTTGGAAATAAGACTATACAGAGCAAGGGCTACTCTGGAACTTCATAGGTGCCACTGTGCAATACCAGTGAAACTCAAGATAGGGAGACAGTGCTCCCCTTGGTAGCCACTCCAAATAATTTAGTTACTGCAGGGCCACAAGAATCGCCGTAAGTGATCTCCTCCATAATGTGACTGTTGAGAAAGGAACTAGCACTCTTTCAATAGTGGAAGAGCAGCAGCATCAACATTCATTCATTCATTCATTCATTACCTTTACTAAGCTACCTACTATGCAGTAAACACTGAAGAACATTTCTACATACCAGGCACTGTGCTCAGGGCTTTCTATATATTAAAGTTGTGGTTTTCAAGCACAGACAATTTTGCCCCCAGGAAACACTGGCAACGTTTGCAGACATTTTTGGTTGTCACAACTAGAATCCAGTGGTAGAGGCCAGAGAGGCTGCTAACACACAGCAAGATTAACTACTGTAATCCTACAATGCACAGAACATTCTCTCACAATAAAGAATTATCTGAGCCCAAATGTCAACAGTGTTGAGACTGAGAAACTCTACATTAATTAAAGCATTCTCGTAAGAGCCCTATGGGGGAGACACAATTCAAATCCTTGCCCACTTTGAGGAAACTGAAACAAAAAGGTGTTAAATAACTTGCCCAAGGTCTGTGGTAAGTGCGGTAGGGACTCTAACCCAGAAATCTGATGCTGCTGTGCAACAAACATTAAGTTCCCACAAAATTCTTGGTGATTACAGGAACTCAGAGAGGAAGTACTTTAAAAACTGAGTCACCACAACATAATACTCCTCAATTCACTCTCTATTCCTTCAGTTCCCATCTAGAAATATTCTCTTTCTGCCTCTCACCAAGAACATCTCTTTCCTAGTGCCCCACCCCTATTCAATTTTGATCTCTGGAAAGAAGTAGGATGACTGTATGATTTCTCCACCCATGGCTCAGAGTGGTTCCCATAAGCATAAACAAAAACATCCCCTGCCCCCAAGAACCCAGAAAACCAGCAGTTCTTTCCCTCTGTGAATCTTCTTCCCAGAAGCGGCAAATCATCAGGACACTGTGCGCCAAAGAGGCCAGACTCTATCATAGCCTCCGAGTAGGCAGGAATGAGTAGGCTGTGGGAGGTGGAAGAGGCTGCCAGCTGGCAAGAAGTATGAAAGGACAGGACACAAGGGGGTGGTTTCAGACTTCCCCAGCTCCTGGAGGAATTAGTCTTTGGCTTCTCAATACGAATACAGTGTCAGCAATTAGCTGCAAAGGAGTTAGGCCAATTGATGATTCTAAAAACAATGATGAACATAAGTAGCTTTTTAAGTACAACATTTGTGATTCAACCAACTACGCAATTTCCAATCACCACTGTTTTGGAAAACCCAGGGTCATATCTTAAAATAAATAACCATACTAGCTAATTTAGGAAAAAAAAAAAAAAAAACAGAAAAGAGAAAATCAACTAGCCACTCCCTCCAATAGGTAACGACAGTTAGGAAGCATCAACTTGACTACCCATTCAGCAGTAACCACTGCGCACCCCTTTATTGCCCATTAAATGTTATATAACAAACTACTTTGCACAGGTTTATTTCAATACCCAGTAGAGAATACCACTTAATTGAGAGGGATACAAGGGACATTATCACAGTCACAGGGAAATTTTACTTCCCTTTTCTGCAAAAGAAAAGTAGCTGAAACTATAGTCACTTAACATTCTGTTTCCTGTTCAACCCCAAAATCTTGTTACAAGATATATAGTTCACTCATCACAGACTTTCTTGAGGGAGGCAAAAACAGTTTTTGCTTTTGAGACTGTGGAGGCCAGGGCTTGCAGAGTACATGAAGAAAGTCAACAACAAAGTGGCAAAAACTGTACCTCAGATTTTGTGTGGATTAAAAAAGCTAATGTCCTAGGTACTTTCAGATGCTGGATGAAGAACATTATTATAACCAGGAAGCCTACAATTAATTCTTCCTTTAACAACAACATTGACTACTTTGAAGGTCAGACTGCATTTTAAAATCACAGGGCTCTAAGTTTCTACAGGACAGAAAACTATAATTTCAACAGCCCAAAACTTGAAGAAAGGGAGACACAGGAAAAAAAGGTAGAGCCTGCCAGTTCCTTAGGGAGAGACTCAGAGAGAAAGGAAACATGTCCCTAGCCATAAAACATACTTCTCTGTCATCTAGATAGACCTCTGACACCTGAAACTAGTAGAGCCTTTTTGGAGGGCACTTTGACATTACCTCTTTAGATACACTCTTAAGTTGTCTGAGTTTACTTACAAAACAAGCAAACAAAAGCATCACTACTGCAAATAAACTTGTAAAAGTAACTGTAGGACTGTCGGTAAAAGCAGCAACACTGCCAAGAGTCTGTATGTCCATCCATAAAGGTCAAGTTTAAACAAGAATAGCACACCCATAATACCAAAAACTAGGTGGTAGTTGAATAAAATTAGATCTATCTGTGATGACATGTAACAATCTCCCTATGGCTGAACACAAAAAGCAAGGAGCAGACATAAAACTGGACCAGAGGCCTGGGGAAGCTGCCTGGAAGAACTAGTGCCTAAGCCCCGATCTAAGAGATGAGAAGTAATTTTCTCTTTGTTGGGGAAAGGGGTCACGGGAAAGGAGCAGAGGGAAATTGTCTGGGAAAAAGGAAAGTGTACCTACACAGGGACAGCACATAACCTGTGAAAAAGCCAAGGAGTTCAGAGGCTGTGGTGGCCTTAGGCAAATACAACACTGTCCACCAGCCACATTAAGTAGTTTTACCTTTACCCTAAGGGCAATGGCAATCAATGAAGTCATTTAAGCAAGAACAAGACCCTATTATATGAGAGTATTAGAAAGATCACCCTGGCTGCCACCTCAAGTCCTAAAGTTTGTCTCCCATTTGCCCTTAATTTACAAATAACTTCAGTTCCAAAACCTCAGGTAGGACTGAAATTTTTTTGTCTATCTGAAATGATGCATGCCTATGTGGTATTACTATGACAAAAAAAGGTTCATCTTCTCAGCCTGGCCTACTTCTGACTCTTAACTTTTAATGCAGCCAAAATACTGTACGTTTCTGTAATTGATATTGCAGAAAACACAGCAGTGAATGCACTAAGCAAAACAAAACATTTAGAAACCAAATTAAAAAAATTTTTAATTACCTTGAATATGGGAACCTGCACAAACACCTGCTTTAAGTACAAGTAAAATAATAATGGAAATTTGTGATGATCTTATAAAAAAACACTTTGGATATTCATTGGTGGTGCTAAACACTATTGAGCCATGAGGGCTTTTGAAAATATGTTGGAAGGTATATTTTCTCTCCCTAGAAAACTGTACTCAGGTAAATATGGCCAATATTTCGCACATATAGATGAAGTGATGCAAGGACCTCCCATTGCTCAAATAACCCCAGTTTGAGAATCCCTGATTTCAAAGCCCACACCCTCGTCCTTCCTGTGTCTACTTCCAAACTTCAGGCTTCTCTTTCCTTTGACACAGTTTTATTATCGTTAAAACTTACATCTGCCACCCATGTCACCTAAATGACAAGGGAGACACTAAAAGAGAGCAGCATTTAACGTAAACTCTTTTCCTAAAGTAAAAGTTTCAGGGGCAGTGGGGCAATTTAAAGAGGGTATGGGTGGAGACAAAGGAGATCACCTAATACAGAATAAATACAGTCAAGGGTATTTGAAAAAATAAAAAAATAGATGGCAATAATGTTCCTTTTCTCTGAAGAGAAGACAAAAAGGCCATAAGGAAAAGAGAACACTGGATCAGACCTGTAGCGGCCTCATTAGCCAGGGGCCTTCAGTTTGCTCTCTGTAGCAAGAGAAAGTCCCGAAGTGTCCTCTATGGCCTCCAGGGGCTCTCCCTGAGCCCCTGACAACCTAGTCAAGGCCAGACACACTATAAGCATAGATTCCACACATGGGTATTCACAGCTATTGCCTACAAAACCTTTATCAGAGTTATAATACAACTTGGGGTAATTAAGCTTCATGCTTTCTCCTCTACTTTTTTTTGGGGGCGGGTGCTTACAAGTTAGTAACAGCAAGAAGATCAGCACTAGAAACAATAAATCAGCAAACTTCTGCTGTAGGCTGGATGTGGTGGCTCACGCCTATAATCCCAGCACTTTGGGACACCGAGGCAGGAGGAATGCTTGAGCCCAGGAGTTCAAGATCAGCCTGGGCAACCCAGTGAGACCTTCTCTCAAACAAACAAACAAACAAACAAAACTTCTACTGTATATGCCATTAACTCCAGCGTTAAGGGTCCACCTCTTCTAGATCCTTGTGTCTCACCTTCATTTTCTTAGCAGTTCTTTGAAACAGCATCATTCTACTCTCCCAAGCCACATACGGCAATCAACAGCCATATTTAACAAAATCAATGCACAAGTTCTTATTGTATCTTCACAGAAGTAGCCACCTGTCTAGTGTCCTAAAACTTGGTGCAAAAATTCTTAAGCAGTACAGATAGATTCGAATCCATTAAAAATTTTGTAAACTTGCCGGGTGCGGTGGCTCATGCCTGTAATCCCAGCACTTTGAGAGGCCAAGGCGGGCGGATCATGAGGTCAGGAGATCGAGACCATCCTGGCTAACACGGAGAAACCCCGTCTCTAATAAAAATACAAAAAAATTAGCCGGGCGTGGTCGTGGGCGCCTGTAGTCCCAGCTACTCAGGGGGCTAAGGCAGAATGGGGTGAACCCGGGAGGTGGAGCTTGCAGTGAGCCAAGATTGAGCCACTGCACTCCAGCCTGGGCAACAGAGTGAGACTCCATCTTCAAAAAAAAAAAAAAAAAAAAAAAATTGTAAACTCTGGGATTTGAAAAAGATCAAGTGGCTATTCTTCCACTCTGGACTTCTCTCTTCATTTGACAGTGCCCAGATATAGACAGAATTATGGCCAAGGCCTTCCAGGGAAAGCTGTGGAGGGGCTACACACAAAGGGATCCTACTACAGGATATCTTCATCAGGCAAATAAGAATTTGAGTAATGATGCCAAACCAATAGCTTGCAAGGTATATTCCCTACTCACTCTCTAGTTACCTTTTCACAAAACTGACAGCACTTAAAATTTCCTGGGGATTTGGGAATAAAAATAAAAACTTATCTTTTAAAATGCAAGGAAAATCTGTCTATGAACAGGGGCTGGTAAATTTTACCAAATCAAGCATTAAAGCCTGACCTCTCAAAGTCCTCGGCACTATTTCAGAACCATTAAAATATATATTAAGACCCATTTTTCATGTTAAAAAAATTATGTCCTATTTAGTCATAACCATTTCAAAACCCTAGATTCCTGCCAAAGACTACTGGGCAGGTAATTCCCAGTTCCTGTGGATGGATCGGGGAGCCTCTCAGTCATCTCTCCACTACTTGTCGGTCAGCTCACTGGCAATACACAGTGTGAACCACTGTGTGATGAGCCAAGGACAGGGTTCTGGGACAGGCTCTGCGGTCAGAGAGAGCAAGCTGGCCTGGTCTTTGAGCAAACTCCCATCGGCCTTATGCCCACCCTGACACACACAGGTAAGGCCACAGTAATGTAACATGACCAAGTCTAAAGAAAATATCTGATGAAAAGTTCTGTCCTTTGTTGTTGTTTGAACTTATTTCCTTTCTGGGTAGCATTACCACCCGGGCAAGCAGAGACGGGGAAAAAAGAATGAGAGGTCAGATCAATCTACTTAGTTACTTAATATCAACCAGAGCCTTGCTTAATGGGTACGAGTAAAAATTAACAATTCTAATTTTCAAAAGAAAGGCAGGCCGGGCGCAGTGGCTCACGCCTGTAATCCCAGCACTTTGGGAAGCAGAGGCGGGCGCATCACGAGGTCAGGAGATCGAGACCATCCTGGCCAACATGGTGAAACCCGGTCTCTACTAAAAATACAAAAATTAGCTGGGCATGGTGGCGCGTGCCTGTAATCCCAGCTACCTGGGAGGCTGAGACAGGAGAATAGCTTGAAACAGGGAGTCGGAGGTTGCAGTGAGCCAAGATGGCGCCACTGCACTCCAGCCTGGCAACAGAGCGAGACTCCATCTCAAACAAAAAAAAAAAAAAAAAGAGAGAGAGAGAGAAAGCTTCCTGGATAATCTTTGGATTACAATGATTTCCATGCATTATTCTAAAATGTTGTAATAGTTGTGTTTATCTTCTCAGATGTAGACATTGTCCTAAATGGGTAATAAATACGCCATTTCCCTTTTATGTTTAATTTCTGAATTGTTTTCACCTGTCTCAACTAACCATTAGGATTTGCTTTCTCAGAGTTAACCATTTCTCCACCATGCATTCTACAAACTATATACCCTATAGAGTTTAGATGAACCCTTATGTGGACTAATATGCACACTCAAGCCTCCCAAAGGTTTTAGGCCCAAGGTCCTGAGATAATCCATTTCCCCCTCTCCACCAGAACTTCACTACTGCTGCTATTATCTAAAACATTAACCAAGCAAATTCCCTGATTTTAAACTGCTCTCTGGAGTGCGCCTGATGCTTTACTCATTTACCAATAAATAAAAGCCTATTCCTGTTGTCCCCACAAATGTCAGCTCAACATGCAGAAATAAGCCACTGCTGAATTGATAAATCAGGGAACCATCTGGCTATGGGGTGAGCCAGACCAGGAATCGCAGCTTTGCCACTCATAAGCAGTGAGATTTGGGACAGTGTAACTTTCCTGAGCCTCAGTTTCCTCTTTAAAACGGGGATAATATAAATACCTGTTTCAGACTACTGTTGTAAGGATTGAGGCAGTCCATGTAAAGCTCTTTACTCAGTGCGTGACACACACAGTAAGTGCTCAAAGAATGAGAGCTACTATTATTACTACCACTACTTTCTACCAGGTATTGTCTAAGATGCTTAATTTTTTAAGTTATCAATTACTTTTCAAAAATACCTTGGCACTCAAATAAAATAGGTATGCAACCACATAGCTATAAGGATTTGTCATATGTTCATAATTCTTGATTGCCATCTATCTAAATCCTATATATAAGTAGCTGTTTTTTTGTTTGTTTTTGAGAAAGGGTCTTGCTCTGTCACCCAGGCTGGAATGCAGTGGCATGAAGACAGCTCAATGCAGCCTCAACCTCCTGGGCTCAAGTGATTCTCCCACATCAGCCTCCCAAAATGCTAGGATTACAGGCGTGAGCCACTGCGCTCAGCCTTCAGTAGCTATTTTTACTTCAGAATTACTAGTGAAGAAAAAAAGAGGATCTTTGTGAAATTTCTACAAAGACTACCCAGCATTGATGAATAAAAAAATTAATTGTTGTATTTGTTACCCTAGCGTAACTACAACCACAATGAGAATATGATTCATGAATAGATTATAAACTCACATAACACAGATTATTTTCAGCAACAGCCACCAGCTTTTAAGAAAACATCTACCAAACAACAACATCTTTTGAAGAAATAGCCATCGCAGCTGCCAGTTAACAATGAAAAGCTCACCAGACATGGGGCTAAGATAAGAGGAACAGAAAGTGTAGCATTTAAAATCTACAGCAGACACCGAGTCTGTCTCCAGTACAGTAGTTCATCAGAGTGGAAAGAAAAAGGCCTAGAAACAGAAATAAAGGGAAGGGAGAAAATAAATATCCTATTCAGAGGCTGAAAAAAAGCACAGAGTTTATCTTGGGAAAGAAAACCCTGGTGATGTAACAGAGGGATTCAAGCACACTGTCATTTATTTGTATATACCAGCTATTCCAAAACCATTTCTCTCTTCACGGCTTATTGTTACTCAACCAAAAAAGAATACCAGGACGTTGGAACCAAAGACGAACCACACTCTATCACCAACAGGGGAGTGTTATGCCGTGAATGTTATCTCCCTCCTTCAACAAGAATTATTATTAGTGGGTGGTCTATACTGTTTTCCCCCTCCGGGCCAATTGTGCAAATTAGCCAAGACCTATGTAAACACTTCTCATGATAATTCCTTCTACCTGGCATTTATACCCCAAATCTAACAATAACAGCACCTTTCAGCAAGAGTGATGGCTTGGTTTATGTTGATACCAGACAGCAATGGATATCTTTTGGTAATGGCTATAAAGCAATATAGAGAGTGATGTGGAAAATTCAAGAAGGTGACTCCTACCAGCAATACATTTGACCCAGCAGTCCCATTACTAGGTATATACCCAAAGTATTATAAATCATTCTACTATAAAGGCACACGTACACGTATGTTTACTGTAACACTATTTACAATAGCAAAGACTTGGAACCAACCCAAATGCCCATGAATGATAGACTGCATAAAGAAAATGCGGCACATACACACCACGGAATACTATGCAGCCATAAAAAGAATGAGTTCACGTCCTTTGCAGGGACATGGATGAAGGTGGAAGCCATCATTCTTAGCAAACTAACACAGGAACAGAAAACCAAACACCGCATGTTCTCACCCATAAGTAGGAGTTGAACAATGAGAACACATGGACACAGGGAGGGGAACATGACACACTGGAGCCTGTTGGGCATTGGGGGGCAAAGGGAGGGAGAACATTAGGACAAATTAAAAAAAACGGTGACACTTAACCTAAGTCTAGCAGGTTTAGAAGAAACCATCAGGGAAGAGGTGTGGGGCAGCAGGAGAAGCAGTAGCCCGTCAGTGGGAAGAGCATATGCAAGAACTGAGGAGTGGGAAAAAGCCCAAGTGGAGCCTGTAGGCAACAGTAAAGGATTTGGATTTTCAGTGGGCTACAAGGCCCTGTGTGATCTGCCTGCCCAACTCACTCATAACCCTTCAGCACCTGACCTTTTTCCACAGCATTCTCTCCACGCCGGCCTCTCCAGCCACTCCGCCCCCTGCTGTTCTTCAAAACACCAGGTCTTCTCCAACCAGAGACTTCAGATTTGCTGTTCCTTCTGTGTGAAAGCTTATCCACAATATGCACGACTGAAGCTCTCACATACTACAAGTCACGATTCAGAAAATCCCTTCTCACCCCATTTAAAATTGTATTTCCCATACTTTATCTTTTTCCAAAACACCCCTTACCACCTGCCATATACTTTTCTTTAACTCGCTGTTGTTGCCTGTCTCCTCCACTAAAATAAACCTTTAGAGGGCAGTTCTTTGCTGTTGTTTTTCTGAAAATAAGAACAATACCTAGCACAAAGTAGATGCTCAATAAATATGTGTTGTGTGAACGAACAAAGGCAAGCAAATAGAAACCATTAAAGGGTTTTACCGGGGAGAAACAATTCATTTTGATTCATTTGATTGTATAAGTACATTTTAAAATTCCACTTCCTCCATTTATCATTACCTAGAAACTTGGGGATTTCACATTAGGGAGGTGGCTACATGCCCAACTGGCCCTTAACTTTAGCTACCACCAATTCATTTCTACAATGCTACCATAGTGATCTTTCAAACATATCTACTCCCATCTCCTGTCCTCCACTACCTACCTGCCAAGGCTGCAACAAGTTCCAGGCTCCCACACACTGATGCCCCAGCCTCACAAGCTGCTTCCACACCAGACTGGCTAACTCTCCAACTCTCCCCCTTCGCCTCTTCCAGGAAGCCTTCCTTTCCTGATCTCTACTTCTTCACCCCAGTGCTCTGACAGGATTCCACCTCAAGTTGCTGAGATTTCTGATTTTCTGGGCACACACTCCCACTATCCAGGCCTTGCTAGGGAGTTAACATTTTCTTCTAAGGGTGCTGGGAAGCCTCTGAAGCAGCAGTCCCCAATCTTTATGACACCAGAGACCAGTTTCGTGGAAGACAATTTTTCCACTGACCAGGGTTGGGGGTGTCAGGGGAACCTCAGATCATCAGGCATTAGATTCTCATAATGAGCACGCAACCTAGATCCCAGGCATGGACAGTTCACAACAGAGTTTGTGCTCCTATGAGAATCTAATGCCACTGATCTGACAGGAGGTGGAGCTCAGGCAGTAATGCTCAGTCCCCCACCCCCACTTACCTCCTGCTGTGTGGCCTGTTTCCTAACAGGCCATAGGCAGGTACTGATCCACAGCCAAGAAGTTGGGGATCCCTACTACAAAGGATGCATAAATGTCTGTTGTTACTTGGCTGTATCCCTGTATCCTTGCCTGGATACTTAAAAAGGAAGACAAAACTATTCCTCTTACTGTGAACAGATGATCTCCCAACTTCCCTCTTCCTTCACAGAAATGACCAGAATGAACTAACCATCTTATTCCACAATTCCACATCCCTACCTGCAACTGAATCCACATGCTTTTCCTCTCATGAGAATGTGATAAAGTCTCTGATTCCATCCAAAACCAGCCTGTCCATGTGGACTCTGAGTTGCATCTCCTTTTTCCAACTCAAGGTACTATACTTGTGATTATCAATTCTTTTCACATGTGACCAATTAGCCCTCACTCTTGGATCATTCCCAGTGGCAGACAAACATTCCCTAATACTATCCAAATAAAATAAAACAAACCTCCTCATCATTTCCTTAGATCCTTTACCCCATGTCTTCATCCTGCTACTGCCTCATTTCTCCAATCCCCTTTCAAAGTGAAACCCTTTAAAAAGCTGTCCATACTTGCCCTCTCCACTTCTTCAGCTCAGGCTATCACTTCCCCATACAATGAGGGTTCTGCCTCCCCAACTCTCCAGATTAAGGTCATTAATGACCTTCATACTGTCAAAGCCAGAGATCGATTCTCTGGCCTGACTTTACTTCACAGCAGCATATAACAGAGACCATCACTCCTCACTTAAAGCATGTTCTTCTCTCTTCCCAGATTCACCACCGCCACACTCATCTGGTTTCCTTACTGCCTCACTGGAGAGTCCTCCTCGCCCACCCACCACCTCACTGTGGAGGGACCCAAGGCTCAGCCCTTGGCCCTAATGGATTCTTTATTGACACTCCTATATTAGGAAACAAACCTAGGTCCCACGACTTTCCATGTCCTCTGTATGTTGAGGATACAGACTGACCCAGTCTCCACCCCAGACTGCTCCACCATGCTCCAGATTGTGTATTCAACTGCTGACACCACAGCCGCACATGAATGCCCACTAAGTACGTCAAAAGCAGTGTGGCCAAAATCAGAGCTGCTGACCCTGAGTCTCCCACATTCTCCAGCATTCCTCAGTTCATGAAGTGGTACCATTCAGTTGCTCAAGCCCCAAATCCCAATTCTTATATTTCTCCCTCATCCACATCCAATTTTTCATCAAATCATGTAAACTCCACCTCCAAACATATCCTGAACAGGATAACCTCTCTGCATTACCACTGCCATTAGCAAAGTCCAAGCCACTATTACCTCTAACCTGGTCAGCCAGTCCCTCCACATATTAGCCAGTGATCTTAACATGAATTAGATCATTCCCTTGCTGAAGCTACCCCTAACCACCAACTATCCCCCCAACTTTCATTACACTTAAATCCTTTCCTTGGCCTCTACAGTCTAACCTTGTCAGCATTATTTCCCTACATTCCTCCCCCTTCCCTTCTCAGAGTGCCCCTTCCAGATGATCTGATGGCTGCTTCTTTCTTTTTTACTTTTTGTGACAAGGTCTTGCTCTGTTGCTCAGGCTGGAGTCCAGTATGCGCAATCACAGCTCACTGCAGCCTCGACCTGCTGGGCACAAGTGATCCTCCCACCTCAGCCTCCTGAGTAGCTGGGATTACAGGTCACCATGACCAGCTAATTTTTTTTGTAGAGATGGGGTCTCACTATGTTGCCAAGCTGGTCTCAAACTCCTAAACTCAAGTGATCCTCCCGCCTCAGCCTCCCAAAGTGCTAGGATTACAAGTGTGAGCCACCACGCCCAGCCTGTGGCTACTTCTTTCTCAGCATTCTGGTCTCAGCTCAAATGTTAAATGCTTAGAAAAGTCTTCCTTGATCATGTTAGTTAGAATCCCCCTAACCCCAACTCATTACCCTACTTTGACTTCACAGCATTCAACAGTCCTTGGAAATATTTGTGTATTTACTGTATCTCACTTCCCTAGAGGGCTGGGGCTCCATCTGATTTGTGTCACTCTATCCCTAACACCCATCAGAAAACCTGGCACTTAAATATCTGCTGACCAACTGCCTGACTTGGGAGTTAGGACTGTGCTTTCTCACCTTCTGTGGAGTTGTATCCTCAGACTTTATCTAGCCTAGCATGAGGCCCAGAGAACATGGGATAAAAGCTAAATGAGTGAAGTTAAGGCAAAACAGTCAGAGGATTCTCAAGGCAGTAATCACAAAATAAACAAAATACACTGAGGCCTACTAAAGGACATGGTCTGAAACTGGTCAGAAAGTGAAATGACCAGGTTGGCAAGTTTCAGTTTTGCTTACCAGTAACTGCCCAAAGTAGTTACATAGGTGTCCTTGATCGAGTGTGATTTGCCCTAAGTCCAAATCCTGTAACTGAAAATACAAAATTGGCCCAGAGTGGGATTACACAGAATGATGGCTTCTGTGTTCCATACTTCTATTATTAGTAAAATCTTTACAGTGAGCATGTATTAACTTCTGTAATAATTTTTTCCATTAAAACCAATCTTTCTATATAGTTTCCAAAAAGAACAAGGTAATTTAAGTGAAGAACTGCTAAGTTAAATTGGAAATTTCCAAGAACTGAAAAGGCAATTTTCTAAATTCCCTCTACAGGCAGAAAACCCCCATGACTATCACCACACATTAAAAAAATCATGTAAGTAGGATCCTCATTTATCTTTCTGATCCACTCCCCACCTTCATGATGACTTTATTACATTGCCTATAATTTACCTTTTTTGCCCAGAAAAAAGGGGGTTTGAAAAACATTACAAGCAGCAGCATAAAGAAGCACAAACTACAGGCTTCCAGAAGATGAGCAAGTACAACTCTGCATAAGCAGGAAAAAGTAAATACCCACATCATGCTTCTCTCTCTGCAAGTCAAAGAGGTGGCTAAAGGAGGAACTAAGAAATGTCACCTCCCACTTCCCATTTTTACTAGAGTCCAAGAAGGCATGAAACTGAGGTTTGGGCATGATTGCTCATGCCTATAATTCCAACACTCCGGGAGGCTGAGGTGGGAGGATTTCTTGAGCTCCAGAGTTTGAGACCAGCCTGGGCAACATGGTGAAACCCCGTCTCTACAAACAAAATACAAAAATTAGCCGGGCATGGTAGTGTGCACCTGTGGCCCCAGCTACTCAGGAGGCTGAGATGGGAGGATTGCTTGAGACCAGGAAGTGAAGTCAAGCCTGCAGTGAGCCGTGGATCATGCCACTGCACTATAGCCTGGGCAATACAGCAAGACCCTGTTTCAAAAGAATAAAAAAGAGAAAAAAAGAAAAAGAAAAAAACTGCGGTTCATTTGCTACACTCTGTCATGCCAGAGTTTCCTCTCACTGCCTACACCTTGCGTGCTAAAGCAAAACTGGCATTTCACTTTCTGCTGCTCCTCTGACAGTCCTGGCTGACGACTTGATTAAAGGCGTGCTTGTGACACTGTGCTTTCATTACTGATAGCCTGCATTATCTCATTTAATTCTCCCAACCCCTATTAGTTACTAGCATTATTCTCATTTTATACCTGAGTCAAGTGAGGCTCAGTAAAGCTATGCAGTTTCCTTCAAATTGCTCACCTACTAGATCTTAGATTTGAGCCCAGGCTTAATTCTAGAACTGGGGTTCCCAGAACTGTCTCTGTGTAAAGCTAACTTCTGCAAACTTGCCATATGGAACCTCTTTTCTGCATAACACCAACCAAGAGCACACAGAAACAGGGTTCCCTGGAACACACTTTTGGAAATAATGATTTAAAGCTATGGTACTCAAACACCAAAATAGATACACTTCTCTGCGAAGACCACAGTGCTTTTTCACAATTAAAGGACTGTCCTTTATTCCAAAACAATGTTCTCATACTTTTTTGAGGGTAAGTACATATAAATTGCCAATAACCGTATGTCTGGAGTCCCCAAATTATTTCTGAAACTTTCTTGTTTGAAATATAAAGCCTGGGGACCACTGGTTAAAAGCATTACCTTTTTTTCTGTTGCATGACTGGAGTTCAGGATTATGGAAAACATCTGTATAACCTGGGAGGGAAACAGTTTCTGTTTTAAGATTGTGAATCTAATTGATAATGAACTAGTGCTTTTTCCTTGCCATATGCTTACATATAAGAGAAAAAAACATTTCATGCTAGCAGGGTCTTTATTACAAAGAAGAACAAGAATACTTAATCTAGTTTTACGTTATGAGTGGGTGAAATGCAAAAATCGTTCTCCTTCTTCTGCTCATTTATTATAATCCCTGCTGTACAAGATGAATATAAATGTAACCCTCTGCCTTTTTCTCAAAAGTACAGTAACTCCAACTGCTAAGTCTACTAACAGGCTTCTTTTTCTTAGAACTTCAATCAAAAAATACTTTAATAATCAGAGGGGCACATTTATTAGAAATACTGCCATAAAAACTTTCAACATCAATGTGATTAAAAGCAATCTTGCACTGAAATGCTATTTAAATAGTGAAATTTCACTTCTCCCTTTCTAAAGGAATTTTTTTTAATGGCACAAATCCCAGATGATTGTGTTTGCTATCTGCTGCAACCTTAGCTTTCATTTAATCTTTTTTTAAAAAGCCAATTACTTCTAATGCAAACTGCAGATACTTCCCCTCCCCCTCAAAGAAAAAATGTTATAAAAGAACAACTAAATACAACACACCGACTGTTGTAAGGCACAGCAAGAAAAGGCTCTGATATTTTTACTTAAAAAAAAATGGCTTTTGGTAAAGGTCAGTATTTCTAGACAAGGATAAGAAAAACAAAGGTTAGGGTGACCTGCTCAAGCTCATGAAAAGCCATGTACATTCTGGAAAGGGCTCGGAACAGCAGAATGGTTAAGCACGTGAGCTGTGGAGTAATTAGACAGATCTGGGTTACAGGGCCTCTTACATGCTTTGTGATCTTAGCGGGCTACCTCACTTTTCTGAGTCGTAGTTTCCTCATCTGTAAAATGGAGATAATGGTGATACCTAGATCACAGGACTGTGAATTATAAATACCTCATACTTCCCTCCTGAGATTAGAGTTTACAAGAACCAATCAAAACTGTAAATTGGACACAGCTTGGGAACCCCATCCTACTGTGCACATGGAAACATGTGCATGGTCTCCATGAATTGTGAAACATGAGGGTTCAGAAATTTAGCATGGATTGTGCCAGGTGTTACTTTCCAGTAAGCACAAAATTATAAAGATATGGGGCCTAAAGAACAACGTCTGCCTTCTTCTCCAATCAAAATGCAGATTTGTTTCCCCGTGAATTCTTCCTATAACTCCTAAGACCTGTAACAAGGCTTCAGCTTCTCTAAACCAGCTCAGGGGCAGCGATTCTGGAGAATTTGAATGGAAATTCCATGAAAGTTCTGGACTCTTTCTCTTGCATATTTACATACCATGAGGGGCTTAACAGAACTCAAGCACCATTCTCATGGTCCATGGCTCTTGGAAGCTGGGGCAATAACAGCGCTATTCGTGCTCTGTATGTGAACTGCTCCCAACCAGGTGTATGCCATAAAAAAGTCACACACCTGGGACTGCTGTTGGGGGGGGGGGGGGGGGGGAGAGGGATAGCATTAGGAGATATACCTAATGCTAAATGACGAGTTAATGGGTGCAGCACACCAACATGGCACATGTATACATATGTAACAAACCTGCACATTGTGCACATGTACCCTAAAACTTAAAGTATAATAATTAAAAAAAAAAGATAGTGAATGATAAAAGTGGACAAAGACAGCAACCTTCTTATGTGAAACCATTTCTACTCTCCATTATTTCCTTCTAACTCAACATGTTTCTTTAATATTGAATGAACTCTTGGTTTAAGACTAACGGATTTTATTATTTTGAAGATTCTCCCCTTCAAAATAGACAGTTCAAGAATAATAAGACTGTATTCTGCAATTCTGCAGATTGGGTTTCCTTTTATCAACCAAGGAACTCATCAGAACAGTGGTCAGCAAACTTTTCCTGTAAAGAACCAATAGTAAGTGTTTTGGGATTGGTGGGTCATATGGTCTCTGTTGTGTGTAGTCAACTCTGCTGTTCACTGTATGCAGCAAGCAGCCACAGACAAGTAAATGAATGCCCGTCACTACGTTTCAATAAAATTTAGTTATGGACACTGACATTGAAGTCTCATATAATTTTCACGTGTCATGAAATCTTTTGAGTTTTTATTCCAACCAATGCAATGCAAAAACCATGCAGGCAAGATTTGGCCCACACACCGCAACTGGGGAAAAGTCCCTGCTACAGGAGGGTCTTTCTGGGTCTCTGGGGGTTCCTGCACCTACGGGTTAGTGAAGAGCTTACAAGGAAGGAGTCACGCACAGGAGCTGTCAGCAAGGACAATGCCCACTGTCACGGCCACGCTGATTCTCATCTATGGAGGTGTTTCTTAAGTGTGGGCGATCTGTAACCAAATCACCTGACTGCTCCTTACATGTGCATTAATGTTCAACAAGCACGAGGTGATGCTGAGGCAGGGAACTTGGATTTTACCGATTCCTGTCTGAGGCTTGGTTTATATCTGCACATAAGATATAAGCAGACTGCAAGTACTGCCATCTGCAGAACCTTTACACACCCACAGAGAGGATCAGGGATGGTAGCCTGACTTGCCTCAAAAGAAAGGTGCAGAACACAAAAAGCCTCCATTTTGCAGGAAATAAGTTGAAGTCCATGTGAGCAGAAAATAAAAACCAAAAGAAATGATATGCTTCAAAATAATTCACTGTGGGGAGTAGGGCAGAGGTGAAGCAAGACTGGGCCATGACTCATTATTTGTTGAAACTGTGTGATGGATACAAGGAGGATCATTAAAATATTTTCTCTACTTTGTATGTTTCAAATTGTTCATAAGAAACAGTTGAGGAGAAAAGCAGACAAAAGAAACCCTAGAGAAAAACAGAAATGCTATTTAAGGGAGAGGATATTATACCCACAATGTAGTACCTTTAACAGTAAAATACTTCACAAACACCTATTTGTTTTCCATTAATTAACCATGAACCATTTTTTTCCCCTAGGAAAGAAAAAAGGTGGTACTCTGTTGACTCAGTCTGTGTTTACTGAGGCTATCCAACTCCTAGCAAGCTTGTTTTGTTTGTTTTTTTTTTTTTTGAACTCTAGTTGCCTACAGGTGCTAACCACACACTTTTCCATCTTGCCCCAGGCTCAATCATGTTCAGGTTAATTATGAGAAGGAAATAACCCGTCATCAAGTGTGGACATCACACTGGGTTGCTATTCTACTTCTTTGCCTAAATATCAAAGATAAGAGAGGTGATGTCCTGTCTGTACCCTTTCTGGAAAGTGTAAATGGAGCACTATATTAAGGACAGAGCAACGAAAAGTGCTGAAACCTTCTGGCCTCCCCTGGGGCCATACAGCAACACCCCCTAAACACACAAGCACACAGAATACTGTCTTCTTTTGGAGTCACAACACAATGAAAAATTGGTCATTTGAATCACACACTAGAGTGACTCAATTCAATCTTCCTAGTAGCTCTACTCATCCACTTTTGGGGCAAATATTTACTGAGCACAATGGTGTGCAGGAGCTGAATATGCCTTCATCAACAACACTCCTGCCCTCACGGAACTTACTCTCTAAACAAGGAGCCATCACATAATGCAGAGTTTCAAATGCTGACACGTAGAATGCAGAAAGAAAAGGTACAGAGTACTTTGATACCATACAACGGTTAGACTTAGAGAAGTTATGGACAGCTTCCCAAAGAAGATGTCATTTTTCCCAATACCATTGTTGACTCCTACAATGACACTATATAGGTTTTAAAATCTGCTGTGCAACTAAGGCATTTAAAGTTTTTATTTTTTAAGGGTCTCTAAATGTTCAGGCACTAATATAGAAATAATATAGAAACCCTAATCAGTTATTAGTACCAATTAATTCAATCTAAACATAATTTTGTTAACTTTCACAAATCCAAAATCTGTGGAAGTCCGGAATTTCACAAATCACCTTGGGGGAAAAAGCAGTAATTTGTCTTAATCATTTCAAAAACGTTTAATCATTTCAAAAACGTCAACCAGGGTTGACATTTAATCATTTCAAAAACGTCAACCGGGTGCAGTGGCTCATACCTGTCATCCCAACACTTTGGGAGGCCGAGGTGGGTGGATCACTTCTGGTCAGGAGTTCGAGACCAGGCTGGCCAACATGGTGAAACCCCATCTCTACTAAAAATACAAAAAGTAGCCAGGCGTGGTGGCAGGCGCCTGTAATCCCAGCTACTTGGGAGGCTGAGGTAGGAGAATCGCTTGAACCCAGGAGGCGGAAGTTGCAGTGAGCACAGATCGCGCCTGTACCATTGCACTCCAGCCTGGGCGACACAGCAAGACTCCATCTCAACAACAACAACAACAACAACAACAACAACAAAAAGTCAAAATGTATTACCAATTTCTTCCCACCAAAATTAATCATGCTAACAACTAATATTACAAATTACAGAACAAGAATAAGGCAATACAAATACAAGAATGCAAACAAAACTAGGTTGACCTCTGAAAAATAACCAAATTTTGTCTTAACATTTGCCTACTTGTGCTAAATGGCAGAAGAGGGATGATATACTACCTAAACCACAAATAATTTCCCTCCATCTAAATCAAGAGTTCCAACCTTCTGCCACAGCATTAACCCTTGGGTAGTCTTGCCTGATAGGAGTTGATCAAAGTAATGTGTTACAAGAGGAAAAAGTGAAAAGAAAAAACAGGCAGAGAGCTTAGCTTAGCAGTTTTGAATTTTAGGGGTGGGGACGTGTAAATGATCCTTTTGAGAATCCAAGGGAAGCTGTGAACACCTACCCTAGAAAATTGACATATTATTTTGCATACAATTTCAGGGGAACTACAATCCCCTGAAGCCTTTTCAAAGGTCACAGATTAAAAAACCCTGTACCTAGAAATATAGAATTAAGAAGTCAGGTTATCAGCAGTTGAAAGAGTAAAAAGGAATTAGTGTGTACTGAGTCATTCACATGTTATCTAATTTAATTTCAACTCCTACAATAACCTTGAGAAGTAGGTAGTATTATCTTCCAAAGAGGGAAAGTATATTCAGAAAGATGAAATAACTAATGCAAGGTTAAGCAGCTTTCTCTCACATCCAGGCTTTCTAACCCCTAGGTCCAAAATTGCACATTGGAGAATTCAAGTCAAGCGCATATTCCTAGAGATATTTCAAGATGAGGAGTTTGGTTCATGCCTGTAATCCCAACACTTCGTGGAGGCTGAGGCGGGTGGATCACCTGAGGTCAGGAGCTTCAGACCAGACTGACTAACATGGTGAATGAAACTCCATCTCTATAAAAAATAAAAAAATTAGCCAGGTGTGGTGGTGCGTGCCTGTAATCCCAGCTACTAGGGAGGATGAGTCCAGAGAATTGCTTGAACCCAGGAAGCAGAGGTTGCAGTGAGCCGAGAACTTGCCACTGCACTCCAGCCTGGGTAACAGTCAGACACCGTCTCAAAAAAAAAAATAAATAAATAAAGGGTCATTTCTGACTTCCAGTGATTCATTCACATGATCAATTTATCTACATATTTCTTCAATTTAACAAGAGGAATCAGTATGGATTCAACTTCAAAACATCTTTTCTTGGTAGCTGATAATTTTAACCAGACAATGAATGAATAATAGTCTAATAAGTTTTGATAATATTAAATGTATTTTCATTTCTGAAGCAGCCTACAATGGTCTGTTAGGAGAACATAAAGGTCCACTGAGTGAGTGCTGAACATCCTCAAACTTGGATTTTAAAATATCCCCAGATAATCCGCAAAGTCACAAACAAATGAAGAACTGACTGAATTTAAAACTTCGGTCTCAACTCAGACAGGTGTACGTTCCAAGTGGCCTGGTAGCTACAGCATCCTCTAAATGGTTAGAACAACTTTAAAAGGGGGAGGAGGGGAACCCTTAAAAAACACTAACAAGGGCCAGGTGGTGGCTCACACCTGTAATCCCAGCACTTTGGGAGGCCGAGGCAGGTGGGTCTCGAGGTCAGGAGATTGAGACCATCGTGGCCAACGTGGGGAAACCTCCTCTCTACTAAAACACAAAAAATTAGCTGGGTGTGGTGGCCCGCCGCCTGCAGTCCCAGCTACTCGGGAGGCTGAGGCAGGAGAATCGCTTGAACCTGGGAGGTGGAGGTTGCACTGAGGAGGCCGAGGTTGCACTGAGCCAAGATCGCACCACTGCACTCCAGCCTGGCCACAGAGTGAGACTCCGTCTCAAAAAACAAAACAAAACAAAACACTAACAAGATCCATGTCCCTTTTGTGCCTCAAGTAGGTAGTTTAACATCTTAGTGCTTCATGGAAAACATGCTGATAAAAGTATCCCAACAGAAAATAATATATCTAGCAAAAATTAGGTACAGTCCCCTTAATTTGGTTGGGTCCCTGTCCAGCTCAAGGTACCCACTGAAACATTAATACACTTAACTCATCCTTTACAGCAGAATTATTGATAATTACAATCTTGTTTTCACACAGATTTAGAAACCTTTTATAGGATATGTATCCACACCCAGAGAATGAAAACTAAGAACAAGAGTAGGTCAGGTCCTCTAAAGTTCTACTCTAACTGCTTACTGTGAGAGTTGCCACCTAGTGATTTTAATTTTTTAAGCCCAGGCAGGCTGCCAATTCAGCACTAAAACCGGACTAGCAACTGATTTTTCATATTGCAACATCATCAACAAGTCCTGTGCTTTCCCTTGCTTTCCTTTACCCTCAAATAGCAATTCTCATTTTAAAAATCAACTAATTTGTTCTATACTCTGTTCCAATTGGAAGCTCTCATCGGGCTGTCACTGGTATTACTCTTCCTCCGAGTGCCAAAAGGCCAAAAAGCGCCCAATTCAAAAAAACCGAAACAGAGTTAAGTGAAGAAAAAGCAGGTGTGAAAAGCGAGAAGGAAATGTGAAGACAGTAACAATGGGCAAACTTTGGACTTAAAAATGTTCCAGTTGCCAAAGTTCTACCTATCCTTGGGCCATAGACAACAATTCTGCAAAATAAATGGCTACGAGTGAGAAATAAAATTGCATTCGGGGACTATAAACTCAGTATTCCGGGTCCAAACCTCACTCAAAGCCTTGTCCTAACTCACTGAAAGAATAACTTGAAACTGAACCCGAAGTTCACTGAACTTCAGAAGTCCTTTCTGACCACGGTATGCCCAGGCCTAGTGCAGGTATTAGACAACAAAAGCCTACTATTCAAAGAAAAAGAAAATCTCAAGAAAAAGTCTGACACTTTCCAGATACCTGGCCTGACTTTCATTTGGAGGCATACCCTATTTCCCTAGTGTATCTTTTTACCAAACAGTTTAAAACTAACAAATAATTACACCCTGATTTCACCAGCCACGGGCAGTAAAGGCTTATTTGACCAAATAAAATTCTGGCTTTCTTTCCCCCGTGATATTGGCAGCTCGCAAAAAATCTGACCAAAATGCACTCCGGGTTATGATGACCTTTTTGTAACATCCCCAACTTGTACCTTAAATCCTACAGAAATAAGACTGCATAGGTAAAGCATCTTCTTTAAGTTCAAAATTCGTTTCGATTGCCAACAGAAAATGTCCCCTAAGCATTCGTGGAAAGGTTTCAAAGCTGAGAATTCCTTCCTCTACTCCTGTTTCTCCGTAAGGAGGTCAGAAAAGCAGAGATCTAGGTTAAACTTCCCGCCGGTTCCCAGCGCTCATCACCAATAATGCTGCTCCTGCCTGGTCACAGAAGGATTCCGGACGCTCTTATTACAGGAGGCCCCCAAACCAAACTTTCCAAGCGCTCTGCCCCCTCCCTCCCTCCTCAGGCAGCATCTTCGCAGGCACGGGGAGTCGGGGAGTCGGTATGGTGGGCTGATGTTCCCGGTCCCAGTGAACTGTCAAGGAAACTTCCCAGGGGTTTGTACAAACTCCATCAGGGGGGCTGGACTCACCTTCCCGACAGAGCCCCATGACTTCGCGGTTTTTCCCAAACTCCTTGAAACTTTCGTCCAATTCTGTCCCTAGGAGATATACACACACAGGAGGAGGGGAGAGGCAGGTCAGTGGCCAGGAGTGTGACGCACACTCACGCACGCACGGGGTAGGTGTGGGCACCTCCGCGTTCCGCAACCCAGCAAACGACAGCATCTCTGCCCCTCGAGGGGGCGGGTCACAGGAGGGGGGCAGGGGGGAGGGGAGGAGAGAGGAGGGGGTCGCGAGGGGGTGAAGGGGGGAGGAGGGCGTGGACACTCACCGTCCTTCCCAGGAAGTTTGGAAGCCTCAACCCACAGATTCCACGACTGTCCCAGCATCACTTCAGGACTGGGCAGAGGCCTGCGCTCCCCGACCGTCGCCATTGCGGCGGCCGAGGTGGAGGCGGCGCCGGGCCCGCCGTCCTCCGGCCGTGTGCGCCGTGGCGGCGGTGGCGGCGGCTGCTGCTGCCGCTGGGGCTGCGGAGGCTGCTGCTGCTGCTGCTGCTGCTGCCGGGCGGCCGCGACCGCTGCTCCGCCCGCCGCCGCCGCCGCGCGGCGCGGCTCCCCTCTGACGTCATCCGCGGCCCGCTCCGACATTCTTTCCGCTCCTACAATGTAACAAAAAAAAGGGGGAAAGAGTCGCGCGGGGGCCGTTTTTTAAGGAGGCGCCAGGGAGTTCCGGCGGCGTGCGCGGCCCGCGGACCGGGTGGGGCACGCTGACAGCGCCCCCATGGCCGCCCAGACCCCCGAGCCCGCCTCCTCGAGGCCACCCCCCGCCCCGGGCTCAAAGTCCGCGGCGCGGGCTAGCTTTCGCTTTCGACTCCCGCGGCCGCCCGAGGGAGGGGACGGGCAGCAGGCGGCCCGCCACCGCGGCGCTGGGTCCCCTGCCTGCTTCTGCTCAGAGGACCTGGCGCGGAGGCCAGCGCCGGAGCGGCCCGGCTCCAACCCCGCGCCCCAGCATGGCAGCCCGCACGGGGAAGCCCGAGCCGCACCCCAGGACCTCCAGCTGCCCACCCTTCGGCCGCTCGCATCCCCGGGCCCGGCCCGGCTGCCCCGCTCCTTCCTTCCGTCCGCGCGTCCGTCCGAGCGGCGGCACCCGGCCGGCTCCCTTAAGCGGAGGCGCCTCCCGCCGCCTCCTCCCACTTGCCGGTCCCTCCCTCTCAGCTCGCTCCGGCGAAGTTTGCACGTCAAGCCCCCGGACTGGAGCCAGGGCGAAGTCGGAAATGCAGCCACCTATGGAGGAGCCGGCCGGCCGGCCCCAGGGCAGCGCGGGAGAGGCTGGTGCAGGGGGCACTTTGCCCTCGGCTTGCGGGCGGCCGCAGAGTTGTCAAAAGCATGAATGGGAAGCCGCCGCAGAGCGGACTCCGGGCGTGCAGGGAACCTTGGGCTAGCGGGGAAGTGCCTCCCAGGTGTCTGCCCAGGTGTCAGGACGAAGTACCGTGTGCACGCCACGCCGCCCACATGTGTGCCCCCGACCCGCAACTGGAAGTCACACTGTGCGCCCGGGGAACTTGAATTCGTCCAGCAAAGAGAGAACATGAGATCAGTGTGCGAGGGAATGGAGGAGAGTGAAACAAACCGAGAGGAGCTTTAACCCGTGTACATATTTTAGAGGCACCACCCCAAGTTTCTGGAAGTGATTCACCCCAAAAATAAAAATCTGATTCATTTTTAACTTGAGTTGTTAGTCCTTCCCTCTTTATGGTTGTCTTTTCTTGGGCAGGACGAGACCCTAGGGATTAGGACAATATAAGGAATTCCTACAAAACATGTTTAGAAAATACTGTTTTCGGTCAAATTTTGTTCACTAAATTAAGCATTGGCCCGCAAAACTTAGCACCCCTCCCCAACATACACAACATTTGCTTAGCGATAGGCTACAGATGGCAAAATAAAAGGCTAATGACCTAAAGCATTAAAAATACTTGAAACAGTAGCAGACCACACCACTTTCAATAATTGTTGATATTATTACTATTTTCTCAAATTGATGTGAAAATTTGAAGCCGGAGACAAAAACAGTGATTCTTATCAGCATGTTTCACGCATGTTTCACACTGCAGTAGTATCAACTCCTGTAATGTGTGTCAGAGATGCTTGCTCACAAGTGCTTTCTCTGACTAGATGGGGAGGAAGTGGAATTCTTTTTTTTTTTTTTGTACCTCAAACATCTGATGTGACAGAGGTAGCCAACTTCTTTGTTGGTCCAACTTGCAGAAACACAGAAAGTTTACATAAGCATAAAAATTAATAAAGAAATGTTACTGCAACCCAAACATAAGGTGGGACTGCTAGAGAGGGTTTGGGGTTCAAAATTTAAAAGCGCACACACACACACATACTTACACACACACACATTTTTATTTTAGAAAGATTTAGAAATAAGTCTGTAAAATTTTTTCCTGGATTGCATGCAAACAAGTCCAAAAAGTGAAACCATGGTTACTTCCTGTCCTTATCAAAATAACCAAAATAGTAGAAATGATTGGAAAGATTTAATTTTAAAAATCATTTCTACAGCTTTAACTTCCTCCATAAGACTATCAATGAGAAAAATGCACAGGAGTAAAACATATAATTCCCTTGACAGGAATAGAGTTCCCTTCTAACTTTTAACATAGCTTAGATGACCCCTATGCAGATTTTCAATTTTTCATTCATTCCAAATCACTGCAAAATCTGAATAATTACATGAAAACACCCAACCTCTGTTTTCCTACAGTACACAATTTATTACTTGGAATTGTGAAATTCTACACTTAAGAAAAACGAAAATTTGGATTTTAACGGCATTTGAAGCTACCATTGAAAAGAAAAGCTTGCGGCCACCAAGCCATATAGATAACAAAGGGAGCTTGCTTGTTGAGTACAGCTCTTCAGATCCCTGAAACTACAGAGTGAGAACAAAAATAAGGAGAATGGCAAACATGAAGTATGGTCCTACTTCCTCAAGACATTGCTTGACTTTCCTCTTTTGGATGTGAAACTACTTCAAGATTCACTAATATGACTTCTAGCCAATGGGGATCAATGCAGCAATTTAGAGTACTTCAACTTCTTTCCCAATTCCTGCTTGATACCTCTTTTTTTCTTCAAAGTTTTTGATTGGTTTAATAAAACACAACCGGGCTTAAAATGAAAAATATTAAGTATCCTCTTGGCATTATGATCGTTATTAAGGGAAATTATTACAAATAGCAGTTACCAATTATTGAGTACCTCAATACTCAAAACTAATAGCAAGCTATCAATTATTGAGGAATCTCATAAATAAGCACTATAAATAAGTGTCTTATATTAAACTGAGCAATTCAGCTCAATCCCTTAGGAAACTTACTATCAAACTGAAGAGGATGTGCAGACAAGAGATTGATGGGCATTTCCTGGTATTTCTTCAACCAGTTCTCTTTTGCTGCAGCCAATGCATTTTACCCACTCTTTCTTCACCCATAAAAAAGTCCTAACTCCTAGAAATGTTCTGATATCCATAGTTGTTAGAAGTTTCCTTAAAGTTGGAATGAGTCACCAAAAAAAGTCAAAACAGCAAGCTGACACAGTGCATCTGATATCTGAATTTTGGCAACTTTTAAAAGCATTCCTTATGCAAAGCATACTGTTTATAAACAAGAGTACAACAGAAACCCAATACTTAGCTGTATTACCTGCAGTCCCACAGTAAAGAACTTGATGACCTCTTACCTAGATAATCCCCTTTCCATACCACCAAATTATAAAAATAATATAACTGTGTATAAATTTTTTGTGTGTGTATATGTGTGTGGAGATGACAAGGTCTCACTATGTTGCCCAGGCTGGTCTCAAACTCCTGAGCTCAAGCAGTCCTCCTGCCTTGGCCTCCAAAAGTGTTGGGATTATAGGCATGAGCCACCACACCAGGCCAATACAATTTATATTCACTTAATATGTTATTTTAATATAGTATTATGCCTGTATAATATCAATCAGTGCTTCTGCCAGTGCATTTCTGATGATGCCTTGTAACTCTGAGGAACTTCACTGTCTGAAAACTGAAGTAATAATTCATTTTATATGGCTTGAATATTGAGTATTCAATTTATCCAACAATTCCTGATTGCCTGCTACAGACTAGGCACTCTACTAGGCACCAGGGTGAACACAAGATAGTAATTTCACTGAGTATGTGAGAAAAGTAGGAAGTAGGGGAAACAATTCATCAAAACTGTCACCACCAACTAGATTGTCTATGGCTTAAGAACTGGGCTGTCAGAGGTGAAGTACTGCTAATTCTGTGCATTTCATCCCTTCCAAGGACATATTTAAAGTGTGGTCTTATCTCGTCACCCAAATTTAGGGATGTTCTCAGTAGATGCCAAGGCTAACAAGTCTCTCTTTACAAAAAGGATTCTTTGCACTCATAAAATGTTTTGTTCCAAGGCCAAAGGTATCACAATGTACAAAAACAAAACAAAACAAAAAGTTGACCTTTCCTACATTAAATCCAGTTTAATGTAAAAAGGCTAAAACTACCCAAAACATTTCTAAGGTACAAGATCCCACACAACCGTCTTCAATTGGAAAAAACCACCAGTCCCAGTACAACATTTTAATAAACTTGAAAAGCAGTTAACTACAGTATACTTATCTGTGTAAATTACACGGTTGGTAACAGAGATTCTCCATTATCAACCCCAAAGGACTGAAGTCATTTGAGTAACAAGAAACTCAGATCCACTAAATTAGGAATGTGTTGGCTTTGGTTTCTTTATATCTTCCTAAAATTGGCTGAGCCTTTGTTCAAATCCTCTCTCACTCCTCTGACTACATCTTTCCCCTTTCCTCGTTCTTCTCCAGAGAGAGCCAGGGCTGTATTCTGCACAAGGGGCATGCCTTTCCTTAACTATGCTCCCTCTAGTGAAGTACCTTACAGCTTGTCATGAATATCAGTATTCTAGTAGAGGGAGAATAGTGGAAAGAGTAAATTGAATTCATCAGCTTAGTGGCTGGAATTCATAGCAATCAAGTGCAAAATTAGGAATAATAAGGACAGTTGCAAGAGTGAGGACTTAAAGATAAGACATAAATAGCTTTTTAAAAACTCAACCTGTACACATACTTATTCTATAGTAAAATGTATCATTTGCTAAACATCTCAAACCCTTGAATTTTTGGATTGTTTTCTTAATCATATGTTTGCATGTACATATGAACTCTCCCAAAGAAACATTCACCAGTAATAGCAAATTGCTTGAAAAGAGAAGAAAATTTGAAAATACACATATAAAAGGTAATAATAAATTATAATATAAAAGGTAATTAGTAATGCCCAGTGTTTCTAGGGATTTAAAACTGGCTTGTAATTTTATGACGAACTTGATTTGAAATGTTGATTTAAAGTCTTTAGGCTAAGGAATTTTTTACAAATAGAAAGTTTCAAGTTATAGAAAAGGAATGGAGGCCAGGCGTGATGGTCTGATGCCTGTAATCCCAGCACTTTGGGGGACCAAGGCTCAGGTGTTGGAGACCAGTCTGGGCAACACAGTGAGGCATAGTCTCTACTGAAAAAAAAAAAAAAAAAAAAAAATACAGCCAGGCATGCAGGCATGTGTCTATAGTCCCAGCTACTTGGGAGGCTGAGGGGGAGGACTGCTTAAGTTTGGGAGATTGAGGCTGCAGTGAACTGAGATCGTGCCACTGTACTCCAGCCTGGATGACAGAACAAGACCCTGTTACAAAAAAAAAAAAAAAAAAGACAAGGAATGGAAAAGTTGGACCAATATTCAGCTATAAAAGGAAGTTGACTGTATAGAGTTCTAGTGTACTGCGTCAGCTACCATAAAATGCAGGTTAAACACATTGTTAAACATAATTTCCCATGTACCTTTGTACTGACAATGCTGTAAATATCACCATTTTTGGGGGCTCAGCCATTAAGAGCGTGGGTTCTAGGGCCTATCTGCCCAGGCTGAATCCCACTTCTACCACTACGAGCTGTGTAACTCTGGGGAAATCACTTAGCCTCTCTGTGCATATTTCTACATCTATAAAATGAGTAAAACAAGAGTAACTACTTTATGAAGAACATTAAGAAATTTACAGTGCAAAAAAGCACACTGTGTCAGCTATTACTATTAGCACCATGCTTGTCACATAGTAAGCCCTAATTCTATGTACGCTATACTATCAGACCAATCTTGCTGGATTATGGCTTTAGCCATGTTAGTGATTGCTCTAACATTTTTAGGGGCTCCCCACTGACAGATAAAATAAATAAGAACTTCTCTCCTAGCATTCAAGGTCCTCTATAGTCTGCCCTTGCCTCAGCTCCACCACTTCTACACTGTTCAGTTGCCTCCTGCAGGTAGTCTATGGTCCAGCCCAAATGACAAATTCAGAACTTCAAACATGCCCCCACCCCAACCCCATCCAACTCCCAGTTCCCAAGCCTTTGCTCATATAGGCCACTCCATCTTTAACAGTTTCCCTCCCTTGGCAGAAATCCTGCTATTCAATCAAAGTTCTTCCACAAATTCCATTTCTTTAACAAACTCTTTCCTGAACCCTCTCACTAAGCACATGGGAACTCATCCCCACCTCTATATCACAGGACTTTATGGATTCAGAGTTAAGAGTATATGCTCTGAAATCAAGGTGACAATGAGACATACATTTAGTCTCCCAGAGATCAACAGTTTGCATTCCCAACATAAGGGTGTTATTTAGAACCTGGAACCCACTTTCCCACAAACCATAAGACGAGTTGTAACCATGTCTCCAAATTGGTCAGCAAAATGCCTTTGGGGTGAAACCTAGGACCAACAATGCAGGTGTGTTAGTATAAGAGGGAAGGAACAACACAAATGCTTCTTCCTCCTTTCCTCAGCCAAGGTCCAGCTCTAAGCAAAGCTCTCCTTTTCTTGGTAGAGGTAAAGGCCTGCAGATTTAACTATTTTTCACTAATGTGTATGAATGACTATGAATGAATACAGTTATCTGTCCTCCTCTCCTCCCAAGTACACATTCAAAGAAATATAAAGGGTAAGACCTTACCCCAGATGACTTCTAGGTGTACTGGTTCATAAACCTTTCTTCCTAGAAACACACAATTACTAACTACACTCTTATGGCCATTCTGATTTTAAATGACATCATCTATGGCTCAAGACAAATATTTATTTTCACCAATTTAATCTTTTATTTTAACCAATATTCTCTTTTGATCAACATAAAATTTTCAAGACCTGGAGACCTTGATCCTCTGTCCACTTCCTACTATGCCCCCACGTCTACATCAAGGTGTTCTAAGTGAAGGAACTTCAGGAGTAGAAAAGGGGAACCAAAACAAAATTGCTCCTGGTGAGAAATCTGCCTTTCCTGCCTTCCAGAGCTTGCTCCATCTCTTCGGAAAACCGGTATTTTCAAAAAGCATGAGGATTTTTCCAAATGGTTTCTGGGGCAGTGGCAGCAAAGCAGCAATCACAAGCAGGCATTTAGTGGGTTGGAATCTGACTTATCAGGTATTTCTTTTTAAAAACAGAGCCAAGGCCGGGTGCGGTGGCTCACACTTGTAATCCCAGCACTTTGGGAGGCCGAGGCAGGCAGATCACGAGGTCAGGAGATCGAGACCATCCTGGCCAACATGGTGAAACCCCGTCTTTACTGTAAATACAATAATTAGCTGGGCGTGGTGGCACGTGCCTGTAATCCCAGCTACTCAGGCAGCTGAGGCAGGAGAATCTCTTGAACTAGGGAGTCAGAGGTTGCAGTGAGCCCAGATTGTGCCACTGCACTCCAGTCTGGCGACAGAATAAGACTCCGTCTCAAAAAAAAAATTAAATTAAATTAAATTAAAAAAGAATGAAAACAGAGCCAAATGGGTAAATTGAACTTCATCAAAATTAAACTTCTGTGCTTCAAAGGATGCCATCAAGAAAATGAAAACCCACAGAACCTACACATTTTTGCAAATCATATATCTGATAAGGGACTTGAACTAGAATGTAGAAAAGAAAGAACGCAGCCCAGTAAATTAACAACAACAACAAAAAAAGAAGGTCAATATCATTAGTCATTAGGGAAATGCAAATCTAAATCAGAGATACCACCTCTCACCCACTAGGATGGCTGTAATAAACAATAACAACAAAAGAACAGAAAATGAAGAGTGTTAGCAAGGATATGAAAAAACTGGAATCCTCATACATTGCTGGCAGGAATGTAAAACAGTGCAGCCATTGTGGAAAACAGTGGTAGTTACTCAAAAGGTTAAACACAGAATTAGCATATAATCCAGCAATTCCACTTCTAGGTATACACTCAAAAGAACTGAAAGCAGAGACCTCAGATACCTGTGCACTAATATTCATTAGCAGTGTAATTCCTAAAAGCCAAAAGGTGGAAACAACCCATATGTACATCAACAAATGAATAAACAAATTGTGATATATCTCTACAAAGAATATTATTGCCAGGTGCAGTGGCTCACACCTATAATCCCAGCACTTTGGGAGGCCAAGCCAGGCAAATCACGAGGTCAGGAGTTCAAGACCAGCCTGGCCAAGATAGTGAAACCCATCTGTCCTGAAAACACAAAAAAATTAGCCGGGCATGGTGGTGCACGCCTATAGTCCCAGCTACCTGGGAGGCTGAGGCAGGAGAATCGCTTGAACCTGGCGGCGGGGGGGGGGCGGGGGGGGCTTGTGGTGAGCCAAGATCGTGCCACTGCACTCCAGCCTGGGCAACAGAGCGAGACTCCATCTCAAAAAAAAAAAAAAAAATTATTCAGCCATAAAATGAAGCACTGATACATGCTCCAACATGAATAAATCTTGAAAACATTATGCTAAATGAAAGAAGACAAATAGGTCACATATTATTTGATTTCATTTAGGTGAATTATCCAGAATAGGCAAATCCATACAGACAGAGAGCAGATTAGTGGTTTCCAGAGGCTGAAGGAAGAGAAGATGGAGAGTGACTGCTTAGGAATGCGATGGGGTCTCCAATGTGGGTGCTAAAAATGTTTTTGACCTAGATAGAAGAAACAGTTATACAATCAATACTGTGAATACACTAAAAACCATTAAATGTACAGTTTAAAGGGGTAAATTTATGGCATTTGAATTACATCTCAATAAAGCTATTCTTTAAGCCAACATTAAAACTTGGAAAATTTCACAAAAAATTCCAGATTGACTTATCTTGAAAAAATCCTAAGTAAAATCTGACACCACCAGCCACAGCATTCCTCATAGGAACATGAGTTGGAGATGAAGCTGGTCCTGGAACCCATCTCTGCCACCACCTAACTCTGGACGTTGGCAGGATAATTTTTTCATCTGTACCTCAGTTAGCTCCTCTGCAAAAGGAAGATAACAATAATATCTACCTCATCAGCTTATGAAGAGTCAATAAATTAATATGTTCAGAATAGTGCCTGGCACATATTAAGTGCTCAGTGTGTTAGCTACTTTCACATTTTATAACAATTCATCCTCTAATAGAGGTATGTGGCCGTTACTTTTCAACTTTTTGTTTGTTTTTACAAATAAAATAGCATATAATGTAATGGTCCAAAAGAAAGAAGTGCAATGACAGCCAAGATAAACATTTTCTAAAGAAACATGCAAAAAATACTATGAATCATATGGTGCCTTTTTTTTTTTTTTTTTGAGACAGAGTCTTGCTCTGTTGCCCAGGCTGGAGTGCAGTGGCGCAATCTTGGCTCACTGCAAGCTCCACCTCCTGAGTTCACGCCATTCTCCTGCCTCAGCCTCCAGGGTAGGTGGGACTACAGGCGCAAGCTCGGCTAATTTTTTTGTATTTTTAATAGAGACGGGGTTTGACCATGTTAGCCAGGATGGTCTCAATCTCCTGACCTCGTGATCCTCCCACCTTGGCCTCCCAAAGTGCCGGGATTACAGGCGTGAGCCACCGTGCCCGGCCCACATGTGCCTATTTTTGTGAAAAAGTGATGATGATGATGATAAGTCTATGCAAAAAACAATCTAGATAACTCTAGATTTACCATATGAGAAGCAAGGAATTAAAGAATTAAAGATGCTTTAATTCTTTAAACTTAAAGGAACTTTTTATTAGCATATATATTTATATAATGTTTAGATTTTTTATCAACATAGTTTTATATTCAGGATGATTATTTTAAAAGATGATTATCCTTTTATAAAGTTTTTTGAAGAAGAAGAAACTCTAAACTAATATTGAAACTTCTGTGAGATTGTCACAAAACTCTGTTAGGTGAGTAGCAACAGCACGGACTGATAAAACTACAAGTCACTTCCTTTGCTTGAAACTTCATCTTTAGCTGGGATTCCCAGAGCACCAACCTCTCCTGAGTTTCCTTCTTCCTCATGGAGTATATGGTGCTATATTTATAGCTGCTAAACTCCTTAGCCAGTCAATATCTTTCAATATCTAGCCAAACCTTTTCCCACCCTTAGCATCCACCGCTCCCCCTTACAAAGACTCCACTCTAGCTAAACCACCTTCTCATGTCCAAGACATAAAGTACACATTTCTGAAAGTCTTTCTAAATGCCATTATTTTTTAAATACAACTCACATAACTGAAATTCACCATTTTCACCATTTTATTATTTATTTACTTTGAGACAGGGTCTCGCTCTGTTGCCGAGGCTCAAGTGCAATCCAGCTGGTGCAATCACGGCTAACTGCACCCTCAACCTCCAAGACTCCAGTGATCCTCTCACCTCAGCTCCCAAGTAGCTGAGACTACAAGCGCATGCCACCACGGCTAGCTAATTTTTGTACTTTTTTTATAGAGACGGGGTTTCAAATGTTGCCCAGGCTGGTCTCAAACTCCTGGACTCATGTAGTCTTTCTGCTTCACCCTCCCTAAGTGTGGATTTACAGGTATGAGCCACTGCAACTGGCCTTTAACCATTTTAAGTGTGCAATTTGATGACATTTAGTACATTCACAGTGTAGTACAACCAACATTACTATCTAGTTCCAGAACATTTTCATCACTCCAAAAGGAAACCCTGTATTCATCAAGCAATCACTGCCCACATTCCCTCCCCAACCCCCGAAAACCACATCTGCTTTCTGTCTCTATGGATTTGCCTATTCTGAATATTAAATGAAACCACATAATATGTGGTCTTTGTGTTTGGTTTCCTTCATTTAATAAAACGTTTTCAAGGTTTATCCATGTTGGAACATGTTATCAATACTTCCTTCTTTTTTATGGCTAAATAATATTCCACTGTGTTATACACACACACAATGGAATACTATTCAATCTTTAAAAAGAAGGCAATCCAGCCAGATATGGTAGCTCACAACTGTAATCCAAGCACTCTGGAGGGAAGGCCAAGGTGGGAGAAACACTTGAGGCCAGGGTTCAGGAGTTCCAGACTAGCCTAGGACACATAGCGAGACCCCTATCTCTATTTTTGTTTTTTTTTAAAGAGAACTCCTGTCATTTGCAGCAACATAGATGAACCTGGAGGATATTATGTTAAGTGAAATCAGCCAGGCCCAGAAAGACAAACAGCACACAATCTCACTTATATGTGGAATCTTAAAAAGTTGAATTCATAGAAGTAGAGAATAGAATGGTGGTTACCAGAGGACAGAGGTGAGGGGTTTAGGGAAAGTTAGTCAAAAGGTACAAAATTTCAGTTAGGAAGAATGAGTTCAAGAACTCAGCTGCAAAACATGCTTACTATAGTTAATAACAATGTATTGTATTCTTGCAAATTGCAAAGAGACTAGATAAAGGTTCTCACAACCAAAACATAAGTATGAGAAGTAATGCCTACGTTAATTAGCTATTAAATTAGTTAATTTAAGCCATTCCACAATGAATACATATTTTAAAAGAATACATTGTACATGATAAACATATCCAATTTTTACTTGTTAATTAAGAAAAAAAGGTAAGTGCCAATTCAATGGCAGGGATATTTGTCCTTTCGATTTACTAATTTATCCCCAGTGACCATAAGAGAACATAGCACATAGGTTGGCACCCAATAAATGTTTGTTGAATGAACAGATATCGGGCCTACAATCTGCTGCTGAGAAGGGATTGCCACATTACATGGATCATGGACCGGATGGTTTCTCACAGTTCCACCTGGCTCACTTTATTGCCCTCTCTGGTCTCTCTGGCCTCTACAGACTTTTGAACTTGTGCCTCCTCTTCTTTCTCTGCTTCTTGGTCACTTACTTCCTGGCATCATATTAATCTTTTCATTGGTATAATATTCAAAAAAGCATTAAGTCATTACTGCAGTCCATGTAAATCACCTCCTATTCTTCTCCTTTTCCTCCCAGGGACAATCCCCATGCACACAGTAGAAACTCCATAAACAGGCACTAAAGACCTCCTCTGGCATTCTGCCAAACATGTTTCCTCTTAACTTCTCCCCATACCCTTCCATTGTCAGTGATTGGACACCACACAGGAAAGCCTGTTTCTCTCTTCTCTGGCACCTTGCAGACATGATACAATGAACAACATTCAACGTGATGACTTCAACGATCACTGAAAGATATCTCTGCATTATGGCCCTTCAGCTTTAGTCCAGAACATTTTAAGAGACTGTTTTTAAGGTGGAGACTTCATAGCTCCCCAAACTCTTGTTCTTTCAAACATCTCAACAGTACTAAAACACTTTTTGTGAAGTTGTTTCAGATTGGTAATGGTAAAAATATTATCTTTTACGTGTTGTCTGAAATGCTACCATTTTTGCTACAGTTGCCTAAAACCTGATTGTGGCATCACATTTGTTGCCTAAGTATGTAAGATAATTGATTCCAGAGGCTGAAACTCCTTTCGTCTTCCTTGTTTCGATTCTGTTGTTTCAGTCTTTAATGACTCATCTTAAACTGCACCTTAACTTAAAGGTTATCTCATTCCTTTCAGAAGTAGGAGAATAATTTTGTTGTTGTTGTTGTTGCTTGTTTTTTAACATAGGGTCTTGCTGCCGCTGGGGCTGGTGTGCAGCAGCATCATCATGGCTAACTGCCGCCTCAAGCTCTTGAGCTCAAACCATCCTCCTGCTGCAGCCTCCTGAGTAGCTGGGACTATACACATGCACCACTGTGCTTGGCTAATTTTTAAAAATTTTTTTAGGCCGGGCGCAGTGGCTCACGCGTGTAATCCCAGCACTTTGGGAGGCCGAGGAGGGCAGATCGCGAGGTCAGGAGATCGAGACCATCTTGGCTAACACGGCGAAACCCCGTGTCTACTAAAAATACAAAAACAAAATTAGCCGGGCGTGGCGGCAGGCGCCTGTAGTCCCAGCTAGTCGGGAGGCTGAGGCGGCAGAATGGCGTGAACCCAGGAGGCGGAGCTTGCAGTGAGCCGAGATGGCCCCACTGCACTCCAGCCTGGGCGACAGAGCAAGAATAGGTCTCAAAAAAAAGAAAAAAAAAATTTCTAGAGTTGGGGGTGTAGCTATGTTGGCCAGACTGGTCTCAAACTCCAGAGCTCAAGCAATCCTTCCACCTCAGCCTCCCCAAGTACTGGGATTACAGGTGTGAGCCACTGTACTCAGCCCTTTTTGTTTTTTTAAATCAAAATTCCTCCAGGAATTTCCTGCTTCATATTATGTGAAACTTCACCACTATCCTCCCAAAACAGTAAATGTACAATGGTGGACATGCAGTGAGAAACAACATTAATGTGCCAGGCGTTGGTGGCTCATGCCTGAAATCCCACCACTTTGGGAGGTCAAGGCGGGTGGATCACTTGAGGTCAGGAGTTCGAGACCAGTCTGGCCAACATAGCAAAACTCCGTCTCTACTAAAATACAAAAATTAGCCAGGTGTAGTGGTGCACACCTGTAGTCCCAACTACTCAGGAGACTGAGGCACAAGAATCACTTGAACCTAGGAGGTGGAGGTTGCAGTGAGCCACGATCACGCCACTACACTCCAGCCTGGGTAACAGAATGAGACTCTGTCTCAAAAAAAAGAAAAAAAAAAAAAGACACTCCATTAATGATGGCTGCTATTTTTGTAATGATCAGAGACTACTCATTACCACAGAGCTGTCTGTCAGCCTGGGCAAAGGCAATGGGCCCAGAAAGTGTTCCTGAAGAACGCTTGCCTGTTTTACAATCTTGCTGAGGATCTTCCCTGCCCTAAGCAGCTGGGTCTACATTACATGGAAAGACAAGAAAACAGGAGCTGGGGGAATGGTGCTGGAAAGAAACAAGAGCACACTTTTGGATAACTTCCAGAAAAAAGTGGGTATAGACTGGGAAAGAAGGAGGATTCTATAACTAAAGTCTTCCTGCAATTTTAACAAATTTGGAGGGGATGCTATTTAGCAGTTTTTGTGTTGAGAAACAAACACCTAATAATATCATACTCCTAAACTCACTGTCATTTTATTTTTCTAAGATCATATTCAGGATTACATTTAACACTTGAGATCTTACACAGATGCCTTAAAATAAACTATCATCCTTTGGTAGAACTCAAACTCTATTATAACTGGAAGCATTATATTTATTCAACTGTGTTTGCGATATCAGAACAGCCAGTTACCTTTTCTTTGGAGGGTAGGCCAAAAATCCTGATCAATTTACCAATGGATCTTCATCTGCTGCAATTGTGAAAGCTCGTTCGTCTTAATTCTGTTCAGATCTGCAAAAACAGAAAAAAGGCAAATGGATGAAACAGTGGATGGACAAAGCTAATCAGAAACATACAATCTCATTGGTTGCCAGATATTCCAAAATTATATGTGCTTTGAGATGTCAAACTGTTAAATTTCAAGACATTTTACCAATTTTACTACAAATGTGATTTTTTTTTTACAATGAACTTAATTGGCTATAGTTACAATAAACCAAGAACAAATGACTATTCAATATGTACACAGAGTTAGCCTCCTGGGGCTTAAAATCATTGTATATAATTTGCACTAATGAGTTTCCACTTAATTTTTAAAATGGCGATTCAGAAAGCCTGCTCCTATGAAACTTGTCAAATCACAGATTTTAAAAACACAGATTGAATGAGATTATTATTTGGAGAGCTCACGCTGTCGTTCTTTATCATTTCAGCAGTTTATAAAAGCAATTTTTAATACTTCAACAGGTAACAATTCAATTAAACCATCTTAATAAAAAGCACAAGGAAACTATGTGCTCCATTATCTTCATAGTTGTGTGCATATATTTCAGGTAAAATGTGGTAACTTTTTAATTAATTTGTGGAGGAGCAATGAGTTAAGGAGTCAATAAATTACAGATTAACAAACCAAAGTTAGAAAATAAGCTGGTCTTCAAATCTCACATGCAGCAGAAGAGAAAAAGCGGCAAATATGGGCAATGACACAGCTATCGGGCAGATGTTGTCAAGGTATAAAGCACAAGACAGGCTGAGCTCACATGAAAAATTCACTACTCATATACTTCTCTCCCTATAATTCTCACTGGCTATAAAGCAAGATGTGGAGGAGGTAATAGTGCTTTGCTCAACTTTTATTTATTTTCATGTACTCTAAGATGGTAACCAAATATTCCTATGGCCTGAGATCCTAAGATACAAATAAAGCATCTCTGAAAATCAGTGGCTGAAATTATATGCCATGTTTTGAACATTTACTCATAATTATCTTTATTAGGTTTTAAGTTATTCCCAGGTCATACTGCTTCCCTCTCCCTTTTTAAAAGTGTCAATTTTATTCACTCAAAATGCTATTCAGTAATGCTTAAAATCATTCTCACAATCTTTATAAACCAGATGTTTCTCTTCAGATTTCTAATTCCTTCCCAGTCTCCTTTCTTTTAAAAAATTTCTCTGATTTCCATTTTAGTGCTCCTTTTCTGCCTTACTTCCAATAAAAGCTGTTTTCTTGTTCAACATGTCTGTCCTGAGCCAAAATGCATTTCTTTGAATCCTAAATACTTTATAGCTATGCAAAAATCATTCAAAGCTAATTACAAATTGTCATGATAGAGACAGTCAATAAAGATGTTATGTTCATGATAAGCATTCACCACCCTGATGGTGATTCCTTCAGAGTAGACAGAAGGTGAAGGCAGAACAACACCAGCATCAGATTAGACTCTGCACTTGATCTTATTTCACTACGTCAAGCCATTTTTCAATTTTCCATCTGGACACTGCTGCTATTTCTCCAAAGTATCCAAGGAAGTCATCAGATTCAGAATACTATGAAATCTCCTTCAGGATAGTTTTGGTTTTAAAAGAATTCATCACTTACTAGTCGCATACTGTAAAAATGCTTTATAGGAAATCCAATTCTTAGAGAAAAATGATAGCTGCAGTTACTAAAAATAAACATTTAAAAACAGAAACTTCTCTACTTAGAATAGGGGTCAAGAGCCTTTCTTTAGTATGGGAAAAAACCTATTACATGCTTGTATGTTTTCTCTCATTTGATCTTCCAATAACCCTGTGTTCAAAAGAGCTGTTACTATGATCTCCATTTTATTACTGAAGAAACAGATTGAGGAAGGTCATAATTTGCTCAAGATTACCTAGCCAACAAGTGGTGTGAAACTGTAACTAGAATCCGGGCCTTTGGTGATATTTAGTTCCCTTTCCAGTACACCAAACTGCCTCAATGGCAACTTAATTTTGTTTTGCAAAGAGAAATAGTTAAAAAGAAATCATTTTAAATAGACTTGGAAAATTTTCTTACAATCATTAAACTTGATACCTTTTATTCATTCAACAACTACTTTGTAATAAGCATTCAATAAATATAATTTTAAAAAAGATTTATTTAAATGATGGCCAGTTAGCAGTGGGAGAGAAAGAAAGAAGACCTAACTTGAAGCATAAATTTATTTACTTTTTTTTTAAGGGGGAGGGAGATTATAGAAGATATCTTTATCCTACAGGAGCTCCCTAGCCTATGTTGACCCTTTTTTCTAAGCACTAAGTAATTCTCAACTCCATGCCAAGTCATACTTGTACTATGGGGCTACAAACTACTTACTCCCATCTTTGTCAAAGCTGGACACACGACACAAACTGAGACAGTCAATGTGTTCTTCTTAGAAGGAGAAATTGAGATGAAGAGGGTCTAGTTTGGTGGAGGCTGCAAGCTACCTCTAAGTGCTCTCTCAGTCTATAGGAAAGAGTCAGCAAAGAGAGAATGAAAGAATGAATGTGCTGCTCAGAGTGAATCTGACCCCAGAGGCCACTTATCTCCCGTTTCCCCCAGGAGAAAAAACAAGAGAGAGAGAGACAGAGAAAGAGAGAGAGAGACAGAGAAACAAGAGAGAGACAGAAAAGAGAGAAAGAGAGAGAGAGAGAAAGGGAGAAAGGAAGAAAGGAAGGAAGAAAGAAAGAAAGAGAGAGAGAATCTCTGCCTGGGAGTGTTCTTGGGCTTTCCTGTTACTGCCATAGCCCCTGAGTGGCCCAAAGCACTTCCTTCCCTAGGTTCCCTAGGGTTCTAAGAATCCCCTGGCATCTAGGGTAAGTGCCCCCGCCCCCACCTTTTAATGAGCTTATTTTTTTGAACTGATTTGTGATAACTGCAACAAAAAATGATCTTGTCCAAGATAGTAAAAAAACGTATTTTAAAAGTAGAGCTATCACCAGAATGTGTTATAAAAGAATATACTGCAGAAGGCCGAAGGGTTCAGAAACACCCCATCATTCATTTTAAACAGAGAAAAGCCTACAATGCTACATGGGCAGTGTTATATTGGCTTTTACAGGGAAAATGGCTTATTTTCTAGGAGTAACATTTCTGTGTTCTGTTAAGATTCAGAACTTTGTGGCAATTTAAGGCATAATCTGAATCACCTCTTGTTATGTCATCCAGTGTGTCAAAATTAAGCACAAACCTACTAATCACAATAAATGAAAGAAAAAAGGCTAAACCAAGTCAGTCTTGTTTTTAACAGTATAAACTTAAATTCTTAACTTCTAGGCAAAATCGCCAAGCTTTAACGTGAGACTGCCACCCTAGGTTCTTGGAGAGGGCATAAGAGGGAAGAAAAGGAGCCAGAGAAATTAGTCCTACAAGGAAAGCACAAAGAGTTGTGATCTTATAAATTCAGAGCTTGTTGGGGGAGGAGGAGGAGGGAGAGAAAACAACAACAACAAAAACAACCTGAAACCTTGAAGGCTGACTCCAATCTCTCCATTCTAGATATGTAAAGACTGAAAACCAAGAGAGATTTATCTCAGCTGGTTTATTTATTCAATAAAAATATGTTGAGGCTGGGGCACAGTGGCTCATGCTTGTAATCCTAGCACTTTGGGAGGCCAAAGCAGGAGGACTGCTTAAGTCCAGGAGTTCAAGACTGCTTGAGGAAGGGTGAGACGCCGTCTCTACAGAAAATTTTTAAAAACTAGCCAGGCATGGTGGTGCATGCCTGTAGTCCCAGTTCCTCAGGAGGCTTAGGCAGGAGGATCACTTGAGCCTGGGAAGCTGAGGCTGCAGTGAACCATGATCATGCAACTGTACTCCAGCCTGGGGCAAAAGAATGAGACTCTACCTCAAAAACAAAACAAAACACATTGAGAATGTGCTCCATGCCAAGTACTGTGTCTGGCACTAGAATTGGCAGTGTTATTCAGCTGAGCCACCTAACTCCTAGGCTGTGCATTTTTCTCTCCATCTTGATACTCACTGCAAATGGAAAAGTCCACAGGCCTAAAATAGCCCACTTTTTTGTTTTCCATGGTGATCTTGGGGAAAACAATATGACTTTGTTGTTAATATTTAAAAGGCTGGAAGATTCATATAAAATTCCAAACTCCTGGTTTCTCTGGGAAAAATCTAAAAATCTGGCCACAGGGGCCAACTTTCCTGGAGGGGGATAACTGAATGAAGCTGTGTTGGGAGCTGCCCTTTGTCATTTGGCATGTAATTTCCAAAGTACTCAGCTGGCTGCATCACTTATTTTCCTTTCAGACCTGTCTCCTGTAGGTAGCCATGCTTGTGTCCCCAAAACTGTACTGTCTTCCTAATCTTTTCTTCCAAATGAAAATCGACCACCCAAACCCAAATTTTTTAAGCAGGTTACAAAAATGTTTAAACCAAGTTATATATAAACTGCAGACATATTCTCCAGAAATACAAATTAATATGGCATCTAGTTTACTCCCTCTCTTTGGACCCCAGTTCCACCTTGCTTTCACTCTCACAGGCTTTCTCCTTGGCAAAGCAAATTTAAGAATGAAACTCTATACACAACCTCTTTTTTCAATGGTGCTACTGTATTCCCCTCTTCAAGGGTTAGAGAGTTTTTCTACCTACTGAGCTACAGCCACTGCTCAGAGTTACTCCACTGAAGATCAAGTCAATGTGAAAACACACAAGTGGAGAGGGAGCCAAGGCCAATTGTGAGGAAGGGCTCCAGTAACTCTGGCCTGGGTTTCTTGAGTACATTTCAGCCACTGCAGTCAGTCCTAGGGCTTTCTCAACACTTCGTAGAACGCCTCATGTGGAGTCTTATTTTTAAAGGAGCCTCCATTTTCTAACAGCTTCTATTAGTATATACCTACACAATGTTCAGTCCCTCTGCTCTCTCCAAATATGTTCAATATAGCCATCCTTCACTCTTTTGCCATTTCAGGACACACAGTTCTCCCATCTTGAGCCTATCTCTCCCAGGCTTCACTGAGGTTAACTAGGTTCCCTCTTCTTTTAGCAAAGAAAGGTCAGCAAGGCATTTTTCTATCCATTATTTGTGACTACAGGGCACCATTTCACCATTAGCTACAAGAAAAGTAAAATATAAAATTCCCAGTAATTCTCCAATTTGTCATTGTGCAAAACCCTGATCAAGTCAGTAGATTTGAAAGTCAATTTATAAAAGCACATGACAATAATAATAGTAGTAGTAGCTGACATTTACTGAACACTTACCATGCGCCCAGTAATAAAAAGTAAGCCTTTTACATGCATCATTTCACTTAGTCCTCCCATCTATAACACAGGAACTCTTTCTGTGCTCCTTTATCAGAAAATTGAGGCTTGTGAGATGAGGCCAATAAAAGCTGAGGTAGTGCATGTTAGAGTTGAGCTTAAAACCATTCCCTCCACTGCAATACACCACAATTCCCACCTGTTTCTCCACACCTGTTGTTCATGCCTCCTTGAACTCCTTTCTTACTTTCCAAGTAACTCACATCTAGACTTCAAAACCCAGCTCAGATGAAACCTCATCAGGTCATCATGCCTACTGCCCTAGGTGGGCTTCCTGGAGGCTGGGTCTGCAACATTTCATTCTTGTATCCCTAGGGCCCAATGTTGTTAAGTGTTAATAAATGCCTGATGAATTGAATTGGATAAAATGGAACCACAGGTCCTGACGGCTACCCAGCCACTCAGGTTAATATGTGCCTGGAGTGGGATGCTATTGCCTTGCTAAGAACTTGCAATTAGGCCAGTGGAATAAAGAGCTGCTCTGGCATTTACCTTCACTCTCACCAGGCAAATTCACCTATAGACATCAATGCTAAGGAAGGGAGAAGGAGGGATAAGAGGCAAATTAAAGTCCAGTACTCCTGTTGACAGGAGTTGGGGTGTGTGTGTGTGGGTGTGTGGGTGTGTGTGTGTGTGTGTGTGTGAAGGAGTGATAAGAGGCAAATTAAAGTCCAGTACTCCTGTTGACAGGAGTTGGCGGGTGTGTGTGTGTGTGTGTGGTAGAGGTGTCTTTAAAGTTGACTGGGAGGAGGAAAGCCTGGGGAACAGAGAGAGTTTGTTCCCCAATAGTCTACCAGGGGAACGTTAATGTCCTATGACTGGCCTGGGGTTACAAAATTCTAAAATTCATATATGTGTCCTCAGTCAAGTCATTCTTTGCTAGTCTAGCATGGTCCCTTAGGATAGATGTTAAATAAATGAACAGCTAGCACGCGTTTTACTCTGAGGCCATACTTATCAACACTACCAATAAGAACAATTTTCGCTGAGTGCTTAACTTGGATCAGACCCTCTGCTAAACTCTGTACATGCACTGTCTTGTTTAATCTTCACCACAGCCCTACAAAGAATACTTGTAAGTGAGGAAATGCAGGTCTGTAACAGATAAATGGCTTCCCAAAGGTCACTTAGCAAATGACTGACAGTAAGGGCAGTGGCTAGTGGGATAAATGTAGTTTTCATTAATAATGCTCGTACAGTTTTTAATTATTCTACCCACCTCTTTAAATATTACCTCCTAAATACAGGCTGAGCAGCACACAACAAATTTCACTCTTCTCTAAAAGATCCAGGGAAAATGCTTCCACTTCTACTAAGCCTTTGTAAATACTATTTGTGATAGAGATTGCCAATAGTCACCTATATTTACATTCTCTGCCTGAGCACATAGTTTGCCTAAATTTCCCAATATTCATTGCAGTAAGGTAGAGACATGTGACTGAATCCAAAATGTGAACAAAAATGTTGTGTAAGCCAGGTGTGATGGCTCACGCCTGTAATCCCAGCACCTTGGGAGGCTGAGGAGGGAGGATCCCTTGAGGCCAGGAGTTCGAGATCAGCCTAGGCAACACAGCGAGACTCCATCTCTATGAAAATTAAAATAAATAATTAGCCAGGTGTGGTGTCTCACACCTGTAGTCCCAGCTACTTGGGAGGCTGAGGCAGGAGGATCACTTGAGCCCAGGAGTTCAAGGCTGCAGTGAGCTATGACTGTGCCACTGTACTTCAGCTAGTGCAAAAGAGCAAGACCCCATCTCTTAAAAGAAAAAAAAGTGCTGGGGCCAGGCACAGTCGCTCGTCGCTCACGCCTGTAATCCCAGCACTTTGGGAGGCTGAAGTGGGCAGATCACTGAGATCAGGAGTTCCAGACCAGCCTGGCCAACAAGGTGAAACCCCATCTCTACTCAAAATACAAAAATTAGCCAGGCGTGGTGCTGCGTGCCTGTAGTCCCAGCTTCTCAGGAGGCTGAGGCACAAGAATCACTTGAACCCGGGAGGTGGAGGTTGCAGTGAGCCGAGATGGTGCCACTGCACTCCAGCCTGGGTGACAGAGCAAGACTCCGTCTCAAAATAAATAAATAAATAAAATAAAATAAAATAAAATAAAATAAAATAAAATAAAATAAAATAAAATAAAAAAAGAAATGTTGGGTGCCCCACTTCTGGGCTAGGCCCATACAAACCTCTCTGGCTTGAGCTTCAGTCTCTCCTACCCTCTGTTGGTCAAATGGAAAGGGCTCCAAGTACTTACAGGAGGGCAGAGCCACACAATTTCACTCCTGAATGACTGGGGGAATCAACACACTCTGAGCCTCCTTGCCAACACACTCTGAGCTTAAACAAGAAATAAACATTATATTGTGTTAAGGCACTGGGATTTTGGGTCATTATAGCAGTTAGCCTACTCTTATAAAGTATTCTTACTATCGTCATAATTTTCATTACCAACAGCAACCGCTACAATTTATTGAAGGTATACTAAGTAGTAGGCATTATATTAAGTCTTTTATATACATTATTTTATTTACTTCTACGAGGTAGCAAAATCATACAGATAACAAAATCAAGGGTCAGAGATCAGTAATCATTTCCTCTTCCGAATATTAAAGCATTTACAATCTGAAAGATTTCAAAAATAATTATGTAATGCCTTGTTATACATGTTACATTGATGGGTTAAGCAGTTTAAGTCCTGTAGTTAGTCGATATTTTCCTTTAACTCAAAACTTGTTTCCCTCATTTGGATAAACAGCTAAGAGGAGAGGGGCTGGGTCTTACATGTCTAAATTCTGTATCATTTTACACACTGTCTCATGAATATACAAATTAATAGATATAATTATATTCTTTAAACCATTTCTCACAGGCATATATGCACTATGTCTCACTCTTTCTCTACTGTGTTTTGGTCAACAAACCCCTTGAGTAAATCTGACCAAGAAAATTGGCTTGCTACAAAGAGTTGCTTAGGATGCTGTTTATTTCAGATCCATAACTTAATGAGTATCATTAATGAAATTTTTCAATACTGCAGTTACATGCATGAATGAACATAAACACTTAGCAAAGTGGCTGGCATATAGCTGATGGTCAATAAATGATTGTTTCCCTTCTCCTCTATCCCAATAGCTACTTTAAGTACAATCATATGCTGCTTAAAGAAAACAAATGTGATCAAGGGAAAAATGTTAAGCTGGTAAGTAGAGGATGATTTTAATTACCAGGAATATTTTCCCAACTGGGAGGAAGACTATCTAAAATGTTAGGAGCTAGGGCCAAACAAAAATCATTTGCTAGTTGCAAGATTACCCTATTCATAAAAATCTGTGCTGACACAACCTCAGGAACATGAATTCTGGAGAAGCTGAGGAGCCAGTGCTTATTCACTGCCATGTGCTGCAGAATGGTATCCTGGGATTCACCTTCTATTTGCTCAGTGCTATAGGTTTGACCATGTGGCATTCCCTAGAGCCATGGTATCATTATTTGCAGCCAAACACTAACATGCCCTCCTATAGATCCTAGAATATTCTCCGTATTTTGTCAGAAAATAGTATACCAGCATCTGAAGATTTGATTTTTCTGAGGTTATTTCCAGCCCTTGCCTATCCATAGAACTCCATTTCCTACTTAAGACATTCAAAGAAGCTTAACATGATGCAGACACTTGATTTCGTATGGTGACATTCCACAATTCTGTGACATAAGCTTTACATTAGTTAATTAATGTAAATATTTCAACTGCTGTTCATTTAAATATCATGTTCCAAAAAGTCTCTCTCCTCTGAAGATTTCAAGATGAAATGGAGTACAAATATGGTCAGTTACTTTATTTGGTATAAACATTGGGACTTCTTATTCCTGCTCTTCATCAGTTGTAATATCTACTTTGTTGATAGGATGGACTTTTCCCAGGGTAATTTTCCCTTTAACATCAGGGTATCATCCTTAACAGCAGGCAATAAGGTTAATGCTATAATCAGCTATTACGTCGGCATATTCGACTTTAGCTGCTGTTCAAATATAGCAACACAGAGTATGGAACACCCAAGCTAGAAATATATGGTCTTAAAAATTAGTGAATCAAACTCTGGGTAACAACTTTAAAAAAATAAATATTCGTTTAAAAATTTTATCATATTCTTTTAAAAATAAAATTCTTTTTAAAATGCTAAGTGAAAAAAGCCAATTTTAAAAGATCATATTTATGTAACATTCCCAAAATGACAAATTTAGAGTTGGAGAACCGATTAGCAGCTGCCAGGAGTTAGGGACTGTGAGGATAATAGGAATGAATGTGGCTATAAAGGGGTAGCACAGGGGAGATCTGTTTTTTTTTATTTTTATTTTTGATACGGAGTCTCGCTCTGTCGCCAGGCTGGAGTGCACTGGCACGATCTCGACTCACTGCAACCTCTGCCTCCCAGGTTCAAGCGATTCTCCTGCCTCAGCCTCCCGAGTAACTGGGATTACAGGCACTTGACACCATCCCCAGCTATTTTTGTATTTTTAGTAGAGACAGGGTTTCACCATGTTGGCCAGGATGGTCTCGATCTCTTGACCTCAAGATCCACCTGCCTCAGCCTTCTAAAGTGCTGGGATTATAGGCATGAGCCACTGCGCCCGACCAAGATCTTTTTAGTGATAGAATAGTTCTATATCTTGATTGTGGTAGTGATTACACGAAAATACACATGATAAGATGACACAGAACCATATATGTACTTTAAGCCAATGTCAATGTCCTGGTTTTAATACTGCACTATAGTTAAGACATAATAAATGGGAGAAACTGGGTGAAGAATAACCGGGACCTCTCTGGACCATCTTTGCAAATTCCTATAAATTTATAATTATCTCAAAATAAAAAGTTAAAAAACAGCCAAAACCATGTTGAATTATAAACATATTCCACAGAATAATCTATTCAATTCATATTATTAAATAATATCCAAGCCTCTGTAAAAATCTCTTATCATCTGACTTTCCATTTTGTACATAAAGCAACTACTGATTATCTTGATGGGAGAAGAAGGGAGTGAAAATAGAGGTTTTAGAGTTGGTTTTGCTATCAGGATGCTTACTGTTCATAACACTGTCAGTAACAGAATATTCTGGCAGTCAATATCTGGGTATCTTACAAAGGAGTAGGTAGCACACAATACATAAAAAATAAAAACACGTATTTAAAGTTTCCTTATATCCTAAAATCTGTAAGATTTTTCCATTAAAAAAAAAAAAAAGAAGACAGAGGCTGAGGACAGCGATACACATCTGTAATCCCAGCACTTTGGGAAGCTGAGGCAGGTGGATCGTTTGAGACCTGCCTGGGCAACATGGTGAAACTCTGTCTCTACAAAAAAATACAAAAATTAGCTGGGTGTGGTGACACATGCCTGTAGTCCCTGCTACTTGGGAGACTGAGGTGGGAGGATCACTTGAGCCTGGGAGGTTGAGGCTGCAGTGAGCTGAGATAGTGCTACCATACTCCAGCCTGGGTGGCAGAGTGAGACCCTGTCTAGAAAAAATAATAAAATAAAATAAATAATGAAACAGAGATCCATCTAACAGATACTTTAAACATAATTTTAAAATGAAAAAATATTTTGAGGTTTCTATGTGCTAATCAAGATGTCACTGTGCATATGTTTATACGTAATTTCCAAAATATATTATTAGACTTATGTGACTACGAAACAATAGACTTTTTAAAATGTATACATGGCAATAGTTTCTACACTTCAAACATCTCTCTGGCTAAATTAATACAAATTTTTGCAATGTGCCAATAATAAATAAGAGACAAAAAGAATTTCGGAAGCTGGGAGATGCAAATTAAACAAAGCCAGTGTAAGTCATTTTCACTAGGTTTCAGACAGAGATCTTTTATCACTGGTTGAAATATAACATTCTGGCACTACATCACAAACATGCCCCCTGATTCCCTGTATCTCACACCTAACGGGCTCAATACCAGTTCGTCATGACTCTGAATCTAAAGAGACATTGGCAGCACTTCATAAATACCTTCCTGTTCGCTCCTTTCTATGGTGATGCAATTTGACCTACATTTCCAGTGCCCATTGAAACTTCATGGGAGGGGGAAGAGGAGAGTTTTTCATTTCTCCTACCCTCTGATTAACTAGGACAGCAAATGCCACTCAAGGGACTGCTACTGGGCAGAAGCAAAGGGGAAAAAAGTCATGCCAGTAGGAAACTCCACAGGAGGACATTTAGAAATACTGCATTCTCTGATTCTGCAAACAAACTGTCATGGCTTTATAAGACAACAGCACGGAAGAACTGCCCCACTTTACACCATAATAAGACCAGAACACTAAGGACTATTTTATTTACCTCAGGCTCCCTACGGGATGAAAATTAAACTTGAACTATAGACTATTGTCCTTGCCATAGTCTTTTTTAAAAATAAACTTTCAATTTTGGGATGACTTTAAATTTACAGAAAAGTTGCAAAGATTATACAGAGAGTTCCTGTAAACCTGACACTTGGTTTTCCCTATTGTTAACCTCTTATGTAAGTATAGTATCTTTGTCACAGCTAATGAACCAATACCAACATGTGATTATTTATTTTCCTCCAGCTTTAAGGCATGAGTGACAAAATTGTACAGTGTAAATATGATCTTTTATGTATATATTATAAAATAATTAAATCAAGCTAATGAGCATATCTGTCACCTCATCTTTTGGGGGGGTGAGAACATTTAAGATCTACTCTCAGCAATTTTCAAGTATACAGTATTATTAACTATAGTCACCATTACTGCATAACAGATTCCTAGAACTCATTCATCCTAACTGAAACTTGTACTCTTTGATCAACATCTCCCCATTTCCCTCACCACTCCCCCAACTCCCAGCCTCTGGCAACCATTATTCTACTCTCTGCTTTTGTGGTTCAATGTTTTTAGATTCCACATGTAAGTGAGATTCCTGCAGTATTTGTCTTTCTGTGTCTGGCTTATTTCACTTAATATCCTCCAGGTTCACCCATGTTGTCGAAAACGAGAGGATTTCCTTCTTTTTTAAAGCTGAACAGTCTTACATTATTTGCATATATACGCTGGATATCACATTTTCTTTTTTTTTTGTTTGAGACCCAGTCTCACTCTGGAGTATAGTGGCGCGATCCCAGCTCACTGCAAACTTCACCTCCCAGGTTGAAGCGATTCTCCTGGCTCAGCCTCTCAAGTAGCTGGGACTACAGGTGCATGCTACCATGCCCTACTAATTTTTTGTATTTTTAGTAGAAATGGGGTTTCACCATGTTGGCCCGGCTAGGTTGAACTCCTGGTCTCAAATGATTCACCTACCTTGGCCTCCCAAAGTGCTGGGATTACAGGCATGAGCCACTGTGCCTGGCCTAAATATCACATTTTCTGTATCCATTCATCCACTGATGGATACCAAGATTGACTCCATATCTTGGCTATTGTGAATAATGCTGCAATGAACATGGGAGTGCAGATACCTCTGTGACATACTGATTTCCTTTGGATATATATGCAGAAGTAGGACTGATGGGTCATATAGTTCCTTTCTATTTTTAATTTTTTGAGAAACCTCCATACTGTTTTTCATAATGGCTGTACTATAATTTACATCCCCACTACCAATGTACAAAGATTCCCTTTTCTCCACATACTAACCAATACTTGTTATCTTCTGTCTTTTTGAATAGCCATTCTAACAGGAGTGAGGTGATATCTCACTGTGGTTTTAACTTGCATGTCCCTGATGATTAGTGATATTGAGCATCTTTTCATATACCTGTTGGCCATCTGTACGTCTTCTTTGTCAATTCAGTTTCTTTCTCCTTTTTTAATTGGGTTATCTGTTTTGTTATTAAGTTGAGTTCCTTATATATTTTAGATATCAACCCTTTATCAGATATATGGTTTGCAAATATTTTCTCCCATACTGTTGATTGTCTTTTCACTCTGTTGACTATTTCCTTTGTTATACAGAAGCTGTTTTAGTTTGATGCAACCCCATTTTTCTATTTTTTGGTTACCTGTGCTTTTGGGGTGATATCCAAAAAGTCACTGCCCAGGCCAATGTCAGGAAGCTGTCTCTTTCCTCCCTTTTCATATTGCACTCTTTGGAAGGAAGTCACTAGGCACAGCTCAGACTTAAAAGATGGGCAGTGGGCTGGGCGTGGTGGCTCACAACTGTAATCCCAGCATTTTGGGAGGCTGAGGCAGGTGAATCGCTTGAGCCCAGGAGTTCAAGACCAGCCTGGGCAACATGGCAAAATCCCATCTCTATAAAAAATACAAAAAAAAAAAAAAACTAGCTGGGCATGGTGGCACACACCTGTAGTTCCAGCTACTCGGAGGCTGAGGTGGGAAGACACCTTGAGCCCAAGAGACAGAGGTTGCAGTGAGCTAAGATTGTGCCACTGCACTCCAGCCTGGGTGACAGATGGAGACCCTGATCCCCCCCAAAAAAATAAGAAAGAAAAAAAAAAAAGATTGGCAGTGATGTTCCATCTCCTTGAGAGAAGATTATCTGCATAAATCATTTGGAGTTCTTTTATATTAAAGATTTATCTATTCTCTCCCATTTGCTTATTTATCCAATCATTTATTTATACCAGTATGGCCTCATGGATATTTATGATTTTATATCACATATTATTTGTTTATATGTTTATATGAGCCTTTAAATATATATATACTGTATATTTTATATACATTCATTTTATATATTGGGTTACAATCTAATACTATGTTTTTTAGCTGCTCAAATTGTTCTAGGTTTGACCTTTGGGAGCTCTTTCAGTTGTTTCTTTGGTCCCTCTGACACACCCCATCATTGTGTGTGGGGAGAGAGTGAATGAGTGTGTGTGTGTGTGTGTGTGAGTGTGTGTGTGTGTGTGTGTGTGTGCGTGTTATTTTCTTACTTTCTGGAACTAGAAGATACTACAGGCTCATATTGTTTATTCCCTGTCTCAGGCACAGAATCTCCTTTTAATGGAGAATGGTATTAGAAACCAAGATCTGGACACTGGGTCTTAATGTTTGACACTTTAAAATTTCTACATGAACTACTTCTATAGTAAATGAATAAAATTATCTCTTCAAGTATCTTCCTTTTGTGGCATAAAATAATAAATCACAAAAAGGATGCTTGGTAATCAATCAAGCTTGGTAATCAGGCTACCATCTGACTTTCAGGTTTGACAGGGTAAATAAATATCCTAATCAAGCTCCCCCAGGAGAAAAAAATATTTTTTTTTTCTGTTGTTGGGGGAAACAAGAAGAAATCTAGAATTAAATGCTACTTGTTTGCTATTCTATGCAATAAGGTATCCTCTTTTCTCCCCTTAATACTAAATGATACTTCCTTGGTGTCAACTCTTAATTACCTGAGCTAAGGGTAAACAGAAATATCAATCAGATCTGGCTTTGAAATACACTCGTGATGACTTATGGCAGTTATACCTTCCTATTTATGTTTAAATAGAATAGTTACATAGGATTATTTAGGATAGTCACACCTATCTTATTTGCATATTTTAATGTTACAACTAGTTTTTTTTTTTTAATTGGGAATAAATGAATCAGCTGAACACAAACACTGAGCCTGGAGCTTCTTGAGCAGCAGGGGTACCTAGTGGGAAGTGAACAGATTTCTAGAGATAACTAAATTGCCCAGACTGGAGTTAATCCCATGCAACACACACTGGACAATTCTTCACCTCAGCCTTCAACCAACCATTAACCTGCAATATTAACAAATGGACTATGCTAATAAAATCTCTGGTGACCTCAGACTTTTTTAAAGTCTGGGGCCAGGATCTAATACTGCTTTTCTCTATCTTTTTTTCACTTGGTCTGATTCAGATTTATATTCAATAAACATTTACTGAGCCTCTACTATGCACCAGGCAGCACATCATGCCTAGTGCTTCCAATTAATCCAATAATGAGAAAAAATTAAGGGCCCTGTTTCCATTTTTCCCTTCCAGCAGAACTGCTGAAGTTGATGGAAGGTAAGCCAAGCCTTTACAATGCTGAAGGCTCAACAAGTTTTGGTGTCCATGTCTATAGCTGTCTAATAACACCTTAGAAAGAAAAGACCTCAACCTTTATCTGTAAAATAGATACTGTATAATCAAACCTACTTCTCAGGAAGAATGCATGGAAAACACAGTCCTGGCACACACCACGAGCTCTTTAAGTACTGGCTCATGTTCATATTATGCATTTCATCTATGTGTTCATCCTAAACACATCTAGGAAACACCAAAACCGCCTCATTAAGGTGTTCGTTGCCTTTTTTAATTGCCAGTTTTACTTTCTAAGATCCTAAAATCATGATCTTTAAAAATGTCAGCACCTATGTCCCAATCAACCTGTCTGATAAATAAACAACACATATTCATTTAAGAGGCCAGAGGTCAAGTTTGGTGGCTCACACCTGTAATCCCAGCACTTTGGGAGGCCAAGGCAGGTGAATTACCCTTAAGACAGCCGTTCAAGATCAGCCCGGCCAACATGGTGAAATCCGTCTCTACTAAAAATAAAAAAAAATTAGCTGGGCATGGTGGCACATGTCTACATTCCCAACTACTTGCGAGACTGAGGCACGAGAATTGCTTGAACCTGTGAGGTGGAGGTTGCAGTGAGCCAAGATTGTGCCACTGCACTCCAGCCTGGGTGACAGAGAAGACTCCGACCCAAAAAAAAAAAAAAAAAAAGAGTCAAAGGCCAGACTGGATAGGTCATATTAAAAACAATAACCGTTAATGTTGCCTAAAAGTTCATTTTATACCATGCACTGTGTAAATGTTGCACGACAAGCTGACAAGATAGATATTTTAACTATCTCTAATTTCCAGATGAGAAACAGGCTAGAGAGGTGAAGTAACTTGTGTAAGGTTGCCATCCATCTGGGTTAGGGAATCTGTCCCCAAAGGAAAACAGTAACAGCAGCAGCAAAATTATACTGCTGCAACTAAACATAAAAATCCATTCCTCACCTCACAATGCTGGTTCCTTTTCAAACACTGTCACACTGGGTGCAGCAGTAGAATGAAATTATTAGTTAAAATGTGTTCTTTGCTAGAGATGCAAACTGAGAGAAGGGCTTTGGATACTTCTGCCCCCAAGATGGACTCCAAATTGGGACTTCCTGCTTCCAAAGTATTTTCAACAAATAAAATCCATCAAGGACTCCCCACAGTGTTTAGCAGAAAGTAACTCCCTGGCCTAGCCTGGCCCAGCAGCCGGTAAGTCCCTTTACTTTACTCTCTGGCCCAACCTTGTAGTTCTTAGCCCTGTAGAATGCTCCAATCAAGCGGCTGGGTGCGGTGGCTCACGCCTGTAATCCCAACACTCTGGGAGGCCAAGGCGGGCAAATCACGAAGTCAGGAGTTCAAGACCAGCCCGACCAACATGGTGAAACCCTGTCTCTACTAAAAATATAAAAAATTAGCTGGGCATAGTGGTGGGCACCTATAATCCCAGCTTCTCAGGAGGCTGAGGCAGGAGAATCATTTGAACCCAGGAGGCAGAGGTCGCAGTGAGCTGAGATTGCACCACTGCACACCAGCCCAGGCGACAGAGCGAGACTCCGTCTCAAAAAAAAAAAAAAAAAAATGCTCCAACCACAATGAACAAGGCCAGTTTCCAGCACACTGAAAAGTTCTCTTAGAGTATTTGCACTTCTGGCTGCTTCTAGACCCAACTAACTTCTTCAGAAATCAGTTTAGAGGTCACTTATCTCTTCAAATAGGCAGAGTTAATCCCATACCGATTCCCTAAAATGGTTTAGGAGATTCCGAACCTACTCCCTCCTCAACCTCAGCATTCTCAGCATTGGTACTACTCAATCACAAAAAGGCATGGCTAAGAGTAATCCATTTTTTTGAATTAAACAGACCAGAGTTTAAATCCTGTTTTCTATTTTCAAACTATGTGACCTCAAGCAAATCTTTTCACTTCTCTGATGGGGTTTAACTGAAAAGATAATGCAAGTAAAGCACAGTCTGGCACATACTAACTGCTCAATAAATGATAGCCATTATCATCATTATTCCCATTCTACAGATAACAAATTGCGACTCCAAGAAGCGAACCACTAAAGGTCACACAACTGGTGAGTAGTAGGGGTTGGGTTGAAAGCAGTTCTTTTTCCCTTTTTTGCAAGTATCTATTGAGCGCCATGCTCAGCACTGAGGAGACAGCTGTGAAACAGACAGCAATGAACGCTGTTCTCATGGTGTTTACTTCTAGTAGGAAAGAAAGCCATAAAACCTTTACACAAATAAATTGAAAGAGTGCTTTGAATGAGAAGGGCGGCGTGTCTGAATACACAGGGTTTTAAAGCAAGTAACAAAGTCACTGAATTTTGTCTAGAAGGTCAGGGAAGGCTTCTGTGAAGAGGTGGCATTTAAAGGAGGCAAAAAGTTATGAGGGAGATGAGGATGGCAGCAAGCACCCCAGACAAATGAAATCTCAGTAGAAAAGACATTGAGGAAGAACGGCAAGTTCAAGGAATTAAAAAGCCAGAGCACTTGGTGAGACAGAAGATGCAGGCAGGGCCAGATCAGAGGACCACTGAAAGATCTGTTCAAAGTTTTGGATATCATCCTTCCTCTAGGCAATGGAAAGGCACCAAAAGACTGGCTGCCCTTAAGGAAACAGCAATGAAAGGCTCACTGTGACACCAACTCCTTGAGTCAGGGCTATTTGGCACTTTTTTCATCTGTACTTCTAGGACACGGCAACTGTAGACTTTTGATAAATATTTGTGACCTGTCTAAAAGAATCTCTGATAAAGACAGACTACATCACTTTTCCCTCTTTTTTAATCCCACAGCTGATGCTTTTATTAAAGCACCAATTATTATAGGTAGGTGTGGACCTCTTTTCACCATTCATATTTACAGAGTAAATATTCATCTTCCCATTTCTCAAACCTCAAAACTCAATAAAGTTATGGACTAAAACAGACTCTCTTTTGATAAGCTAAAAATCTGTTCTTTTTTTCTTTTTTGATACGGAGTCTTGCTCTGTCGCCCAGGCTAGCGTGCAGTGGCGCGATCTCGGCTCACTGCAACCTTTGCTTCCCGGGTTCAAGCAATTCTCTTGCCTCAGCCTCCCGAGTAGCAGGGATTACAGGCACGTGCCACCACACCCGGCTAATTTTTTGTATTTTTTTTAGTAGAGATGGGGTTTCACCATGTTATCCAGGATGGTCTTGATCTCCTGACCTCGTGATCCACCCGCCTCGGCCTCCCAAAGTGCTAGGATTACAGACATGAGCCACCGCGACCGGCCACATCTGTTCTTGTATTTCTAGATCAGTGGAATAAGAATCTTTTTGCTAATTCACTCTGCCTTATAAAGATCACCTGAGGTCCGGAGTTCGAGACTAGCTTGGCCAACGTAGTGAAACCCCGTCTCTACTAAAAATACAAAAATTAGCTGGGTATGGTGGCACACGCCTGTAATCCCAGCTACTCGGGAGGCTGAGGCAGGAGAATCGCTTGAACCCAGGAGGCAGAGGTTGCAGTGAGCCGAGATCGCACCACTGTACTTCATTTAGCCTGGGTGACAGAGCAAGACTCTATCTAAAAAAAAAAAAAAAAAAAACTTAAGAGATAATCCATAAGGACTTAAGTTGCACTTTCCTTTTGCACCTTAACCTTAATAATAAAAAACACATTTCAGCAATGTGTCATTAAAAGTACAAGTTTTATATTTTAAGATAAATCACTTGAACAGTTCATATGCATATTTTTTAAATGTTAGTTTAATTTTAACCAAGAACAAAATGCCCCAACAGAAGGTCTTTCAGTGATTTTCCAATTCTTCTGAGAACTGTTCAGATTCTCTCTTTGAATATTTAATTTCTCTGATAAGAGTAGAGTAACTCTTTGGGCTATTTATATTAAAAGATAGAACTGAGTCATAATCAATAGTTCACATGCTTTAAGGTTTATTTTGGGATTTCAGGAGATGAGGATGATGAGATAAAATGATGAAAGTGAAATTAAGAATATGCTATAGGGTATGGTATAATTTTGTCTGATCCACTTTCCACCCCCAGACCAACTTTCCACCATTCTGGGCCCTGCTGAGTCCCAAGAGGCTGACCTCTATGGGCAGCATCATAGATTCACCTGCTGGCCAGCTTCCAGGTGAGTCTGGCCAATAGAAGGCACTGGAAAAAGATCAAAGAGCAAAGAAAAAAGTCAGAGAGGAGAATATTCCCTCCTTGTTCCCTCCCTGCTCTGGGCTCCCTTTTCTGGCAGTGGCTGAATCCCTCTAGTACTATAGCTCCTGTCTTAACAGCCCATCCACTATGGCACCAGCTCTCACTAGACTCCAGTAACACTATTTCTTCTCTTTGCTCCCTCAGATCTAGCAGTGATAACAGCTTGCCATTCCTATTAGTTTCTAGGTGACAGAAACCCATGTCATCCTGAACTCTGCCCGTCCTTCTGAAAATAATTCTTTCATTTAAAGTCTCTTAAACCATCTGAGTTGGACTCTGTTTCCTGCCAGATCTAAGAAAGCAAACCACACACTTGTAAAATCAGCAATCTCTCTCCTTTGCATGTGAGCAGTTATCACAATGGTTATTAATCTTGCAAATTAATTCCTTCACACCAAGCACTGCATGGGAGCAGAAACGACACCTTTTAAACTGGTCAGTGCAGGAGAATACTGAGAGTGCTCTTGAAAGACAGCTGGCAGAATGGAGGGGCCAACGCTTACAATTCTCTAGGTAGGAGTCTGTTACTTGTCAAGAATAAAATGTTTACAAAGAGATGCCACTGCCTCCTACTTCTCCAGGGTTTCCTCTGGCTGATGGCAAGGAATCAAAGTCAGCTTTGTATTTTCACACTGAATACCAACAAGTTGTATCACTGCCTGGGGAAGCTGCCCTGTGTGTCACTTCACTTTACTAGTTTTTCAGACCTGAGGACCTGCTTACCACTAGCCCAGGCAGAGAGGAAGAGAACCAACCATCTCCTATTACTAGCCACCTGCCTGCCATCCTTCCTTCTTTCTTTCATTCTGAGATAAATCTTTTTTCTGCACTAATGCAAAAGATGAACAGGATGAGAGAATTCTGCTGTGCTCAGCCTTGCCTGTCTCTTTAACAGTTCTGACCAGATTAGCACTTTTCTTTTTCCACAGGAGAGGACTGGCATATGCTTATACCATAATCTGCTTTGAGCTCCTTCTCTGGATTTTTCTCTTACCAAGGAGACCGGATTTGAGGTTAGATGTTAATTGAAATCACCTGGGAGTCTCTAAATACCTTGCTGTTACTTGGTGCAAGTAATCTGAAGGATACTATATTTGTGAATATTCGGGCATTCTTTTGAATAAGAGCTGATTTAAAGAATTTTTTCACGGGGTTGATAAGAACTTATGGCTCATATCAATAAGCCACTCCAACAAGGACCCCAAATGTCTCTCTCTGCAACCAGCAGGCATTTGGAGCTGACAAGAAACAGTTGGTAAGATAAAGACACTGACAGATATAGACAGTTGTCTAAGAAAAGATGCTCTGCTGCAAATCAGCCAAAGCTGGCCAAAGGGCCAGGCAGCTCTCATCAGCCTGAAGGCAACACCTGGCGGGCAGTCTGACAAGCAGTAGGATTAACAAAATTTGGTTCACACTATGTACCCATTTCTACCACTCTTCTACCCTTACTTCTAAGCATGCATTTCAAAGTATATTTTATTGGAGAACTCTATAAGCAGCTGGGGGGATATACATAAAATGTTAATAGTGATATCTCTGGGTAGAAGTATGAGTAACTTTTATTTCCTTCTATCTGTGGAATTTTCTGAGTTTTCTACAAACACTTATGATTTCTGTAATCACGAAAAAAAAATTAAACAAAAACCTCTGTAAGCATTCAGGAATTTCAGTTTTTCCTTAAGACCCAAATTTATGTAATTCTTGAAACTTAAAATCTAAATTACCTTTCTTAGCTTTTGAGATTTAAGATTTTTCAATAGTACAATCATTCTATGGACTTTGTTCTTAAATTAAAAAAACCATTCAAAATGTGCAAAACAAGAATGCTAAATTGAATTTAAGGTGTAAATTTTTTCTGGTATACATCACAATCTTAACTGAGACAATTTAGATGCTTCAAGGTCAAAGTTCACTATTTTAATATTCTGAAGTACTCCGACTACAAATGAAAAAGAATACAACTATTTCTCTCTGTAAGAACGCCATGCAGATGATATCATATGCAGTTATATGGCTAAGAGACAGATAAAACAGACTGGTGTTTCCTCCACTACAAATGCTAGCCAATAAAAACTTTCCAGTCTACAGCTGATTAATACTTGATACCAGATTTATGGAAAAGAGAGCTACTCATTGCTGGCCATTAGCTAAAAGCACAGACACACCAAGAAACCTGCCTACTCTCAGATCAGGACCGCTGTTTATTATGACAACTGATTTTTCAGTTTAGTGCCATTTATAGTACTGAAAAATCTTTTCTAGGAGCTAGCTTTCCTCATAATCTATAATAGCTGAACATGTGTTATTCACTGTCTTGTAGTGTTGAAATATATTAACAGGGAATCTTGGAAACCATAAACATCTTTACTAGCTTCAGGAAGCTAGTAAATTTGAACAAGCGATTCCTTTAAACTGCCTTAATGTAATGACAAATGGTCTCTTTTCTAACTTCGATCTGCAAATGATTTATAGTTACAACTACCACAATAATAATAAACAGGGTACGGAGTGGAGGACACAGAGAATTGAGCCTTAAATATCTCCTCTTAGAGCAGCTAAGAGGAGCTATGAGCCAGAACACTAAAAATGCCTTTCTGTTCAGTATGCTAAAACTTAAAAATGCCAGTGAAAAAAGTATAAGGAAATGAAAAATATTTATTTTTCAATGTAGAACTTTACTCGCATTCTTTTCAGAATTAAGCTGAAGGATTCCAAAGGCTCACAGTATCTACAAAAACCATAAGACAAAAAACAAACAAACTAAAAATGCAAGAGGAAAAAATAGTTTTTTGACTAGTGCTTATCAAAACATGGTTAGAAGCTGTAGAAATCAGTGCCTGAAACAAATTAGAAAAAGACAACTTTAAAACTAGTGTTAAATGTCAGAACAAGGTTCCAAAAGCTACAGAAGTCTTGGGATGTGTGTATTTACAAAAAGGTCTGGCCAAACAAGAACCACCATATGACCATCACAGACAAGTTTATGATCCAGACTACAATGAAACTTTAAAAGTAATGGGGGAAAAGAGCCTAACATACAACCCTGCTATTAATAGAAAACTGTCTGGAGACCTTAATTAAACAAAAGTGTCAAGTGCTCCTCTCAAAACCTCTTGTAGTGATAGACCTGTCAGCAGAAAACAGCCAGGACCATATAAAAGAGGAGTCCAGGGGCTGAGAGGACGAGTGACTACATCACAAAGTGGTAATTACAGGGAAAAGAAATAAAAAAGGCCAGATCGAAGGGCTCCAAGAGGTACTTCAAACCCAGCTAATTGTGGCAAGAAGAGATGGGGTAAATCAGTTCCTCACCTGGCTATCTGTGGGGAAATAAAAAGATGCTGGGCCTCCAAGGCAAGAATAAACAGCAGCAGCTACTAATTACCAAGGTGACTACTAGACACCACCATTACACATTGTCATGGTCGGAATATTTATGTCCTCCCAAATTCACATGTTGAAATCCTAGGCTGGGCACAGTGGCTCACACCTGTAATCCCAGCACTTTGGGAGGCTGAGGCAGGAGGATTACTTGAGCTCAGGAGTTCAAGACCAGCATGGGCAACATAGCAAGACCCTGTCTATTCAAAAAATACAAAAAATTAGCTAAGTGTAATGGCATGCACCTGCAGTCCCAGCTACTCAGGAGGCTGAGGTGGGAGAATCACTTGCCACTCAGGAGTTCAAGACCAGCCTGGACAACATGGCAAAACCCTATCTCTACAAAAAATAAAAATAAAATAAATAAAATAAAATCCTAACCCTCCAAGTGATGGTAATAGGATGTGGGACCTTTTGCAGGGTGATTAGGTCATGAGGGCAGAACCTTCATGAATAGGATTAGTGCCATTACGAAAGAGGTCCAGGAGCTTGTTTGCCCCTTCCACCATGTGACACCTTCTATGAAACAGGAAACAAGCCCTCATCAGACACACAATCTGCTGGCACCCTGATCATGGACTTCTCGGCCTTCAGAACTGTAACAAACAAAGGTATGTTGTTTACAAACTACCCAGTTTATGGTATCTTGTTAGAGTAGCCTGAACAGACTAAGACACACACCAACGTCACTACAATTAGGGAACATTACTCAAATGAGGCCAAACATTAGTTTACCCATCTCCAGTTCAGCCTGGAAACTTCAGAATCCAGAAAAGGAGCTTCTGCAGTTAGTAAACCACTGTTCTAGAACCACCCTCAATAAGGCATGGGCAATCAGAACACCTGAATTCTGCAGTAGTCGTAGGTTGGAGGGGAAATCACCCTTTCTAAACCTTATCCTCAGCTGAAAAATAGAGAAAATATCTCCTCTTCCCTGACTTCAAAGGATTGGAATATACAATGAAACAGGAGAACATATGTGAAAATGCTCTGTATAAAATCACACTGTATATGCACAGCATTTTATCATTTGAAGTGTGGTTTAACTCATACTTACAAAGGCCAAATAAATGTAAGTTGCCCCTTCAGCCTATAAGCTTTTATAAAGTCTAACATGCGTATTTTAAAGTATTAGCAAAGTTACAGTGAAAGCACTTAGACACAAGAAGACCGAAAAATAAATGCAGAGAAATTTGAGAAAATTTAGTGCAGAGACCATAAACTTTATCTCACTGGGTTCTAAGGGGATCACTATGCACTGGATAAAAATGTTTATAGTGACTCTGTTACCAACAAATGGTTAGAGTCTATACGCTTTTCTTTAAAAATGAGGAAAATGCATATTTTAGGAAAGATTATCATGTAAAAAACACATGTAGTATTGCATTTAGAGTGGTAAGTACCAGTAAGGTTAAATGGAAATAGACAGTGTAGAGCCACAAGAATGCTTTTAAAGATGGGAGTTTAAGAATCCTTGGGGCCAGGTGTGGTGGCCGATGCCTATAATCCTAGCACTTTGGGAGGCCAAGGTGGGAGGATGGCTTGAGCCCAGAAATGGGAGACCAGTCTAGATAACACAGTCTCTACAAAAAAGAAAAAAAAAATGTATTAGCCAGGTTTGGTGGCACACACCTGTATCCCCGGCTTCTTGAGAAGCTGCAGTGGGAGGACTGCTTGAGGCCAGGAGGTCAACGCTGCAGTAAGCCACGATTGTGCCACTGCCCTCCAGCCTAGGTGACAGAAGGACAGCTTGTTTCAAACACAAAACAAAACAAAACCCTTAGATGTAGGGTTGGGAAGGAGACGGGTGAACCAGGGATCATTATGGTGTCGCTTATATGTGATACAATGTCTAAACCAAGTCCACTCATAGTGGCCCACAAATGTTCAGATAGTAAATATCTGTTGGTTTTACCTGCCCTCCATCAATTCCCACTTCTGGGGAATGACAACTCCCCTAAAGGGTACTGGCTGAGTGAGGCAATAACCAAGGCACCTGCTGGGACCCAGTATGGGCATGAAAGATATACTCTCAGTAGAAAGTGGGATTAAAAACTGCTGGAGAGGTTGGCCCTCCTGTATCCTGAGAAGACTGTCTACTGAGTCCTGCTACCTGGATCCCTGAAGCTGCTCTAGATCTGGTTCACTCTGAAGCCTGATTCTTTGGCATTGTTGTCACCACATCACTCCAGTAATCTCTTCATGTTTAAAGTAGTCAGATTTAGTTCTTACTGCTTACAACCAAAGATCTCTGGCTGATTAGCTGTTATACTGTGTCTAGAAGAATTGCATTTTCTTAAAAATTGGGGGGATAAAATTTAATTTGATTGGCAAGTAATTAAACCATTAATTTCACATTGAAAAGGGATATATTATAGAGTAGAATACAAAATTCATGTAAAATTTTAAGATAATGGATTTTGAGATTTTAAAAAATACGCTTCCTCCCACTTCCCACCCTTCCTCTCTCCCTCCCCCATGCAAGTTCTTTAGTGATGGGATTAAGAAACACTGGTATAGAGATAAATTTTCCTTAACTTTTAAGATCTGTCCCTAACTAGATAAAAGCTCTAGGGCAGGTTACTTAACCTTTCTAAGGCTCACTTTTCATACCTTTAAAATGGGATAATACTACCTACATGTAGAGCTGTTATCCCAAGAGGTAACACAGGAAACCATTTAGCACTGTTCCTCAGAACAGAGTTTTATCAATCATGGCAAACGAACAGAGTTTAGTTACTATAACAAAAGCAGGTTGGCACATATGTTGATGGCTGCAACAATTCCCTGTAGGCTATCCTGTGCAATATGACTTGGCAGCATTTGCCATCAAGAGGGGGTATCTTTGTCCAACCCCTAAAATTTGAGTTGGCCTTGTGACTTGCTTTGACTAGCAGAATATGGCAGAGTGGTACTGTGTGACTCTTAAGCTTAAGCCTCCAGAAACCTTGCAGTTCTCACCCTCCTGGAACAAAGTGCCTCCACCTGAGGAAATTTGATCTAGGCTGCTAGAAGATGAGATTATGTGGAGCTCAGAGAGATAGCCCAGCTTGACTAACTAGTTCTGACTCAAGACTTAAGAGGACTGCAGCCACATTAGTGACCTCAGGCCAGGCACTACCAATGGAGAACTGCTCTGCCCTAATTATGAGCAAATAAAATGGTATGTGTTTTAAGCCACAAACTTTTGGAATGGATTGTTAACAATAGATAACTGACAGACATGCTTCATGAATTATCGTAATATTTCTATATTTTATAGTGTATTCACGTCCTAAAGTTTCCTATAACAAACTCTAAGGCCCAAAGTCCACAAAGAGTCACTATGTCACAGCCAGATGTGGTTACGTTTCTCATTCGTCAAGGCTAGATCAATGTTGCTAATTTCATATAAACAATGAACTGTATCTCCACCAGAATGTGGGGCATAGGAGATAGAACATATTCCAAAGCCAAAATAACTGAAGTGAAAATTTGCTAAAATTATCATAGTTAAACCACAAAGATGCAGGTGCAAATAAAGGTGAGTTGAATTTGAAGGTAACTGGCTAAGGAAAAAAAAAGGAACAATTTAATTGATAATTAAAGCATTAAATTATAATCTGTTTTTTTTTAAAAAAATTAAAAAACAAACCAGATTATAATAATGTTTAATAATCAAAATTATAGTTTTAGATTATAATTTAATAATTAAAACAGACTCTCCCCTGTAACAATTCTTGCTCCTGGCATTTTCTTCCATATACTTCAAAGATGACTAAAACCCTATTCTAAAAGTTCCATCTTATACATAGTCTCATTATATACCCTTTTTTCTATGAATAAATATTGACTGCATCATTCTTTTTAAAGATTGCAGCATATTCCACTACATGGATAGGCCCTAATTCACTTAATCCCCTATCAATAGGTATTTAGATCACTTTCTATGTTTTGTTATAAAAAAAGGAGAGGTGAGCAGTCTGGTACATACATCTGTGCATACTTCACCAACTGTTTCTTTAAATTCCTAGATGTGAATTTACCTTTTCTTTTTTTGTAATGACTTTGGGTTCATATTGCCCAAACTGTTATCCAAAAGATATGTAGCAAATTTACTTTTTTTAACAAGAAGGAAACCCTTAAATGCTAAAAGTAAGAACACATTTTACACCTCTAATATCTATATATAAAATGGCAAACAATTTTTTAAATTGCATTCTATATCTAAAATACTGAGTCATGCCTCTTATACTGTATTTACTGTACATTTGGAGGGCGAAAAATCCTACAATATCCAAATAATTTCTAGTGGTTTTATTTTCAGCACAATGTTGTTTTGAAAAGGTAAACTCCAAAAAGAGTGTACTTGCTGCAAAATAAGCAAATCAGTAGAGAATGTTGAAAAGCAGGAAAGGAAGCAAAAAATAAACCAATCAGTTAGAGCAGTTATCAGGTCACCAAATCTGCATCCTTACACAATGGCCAGGAGAGAAAGGTAGAGGGAGTGAAAAGGTGAAACTAAAAGAAGCAGCCCTCAGAGCTTCAGTGATGGCCGGATGAAATTACACACAGACATATATATCTACATGCTCTGTACACACCAATCCTAGAGTTAATCTCCAGGGGTTAGAACACAAGAGGAATCTTTGTGTGCTTTATAAAGCCAAACATATCATGCAGAAAGGGAATGGGGAAGGCCAGGATACAGATTTCCTTTAGGAAAGAATGTCTAGTTAGCAGCTTGAGAGGCCAGTATTAATTACTTCCCTTCCACGGCAAAGAAGGATTAATAGGAACATTAAGCAAAAGACAGCTCCAAAAGCACTGATTCCCTTCAAAAACCATCACATCTGAGAGGGTCCAATCATCAAGCTCTATAAAAAAATGGGCAAGGTGAGAACACTTAACAATAAATAAAATTAATTGGTGACAGAATCATGCATGTGCTAAGGCGGCCACACAATATGACTAATAAAAACTTATTGACTGAAGTTTCATCCTATCCAAAGAGATGAGGCATTAGATCAAACTGCCATACCAAAAGCAGAGTATGCTAAATAAAACAGCAGTGTGTGAGCACACACACACGTACGTGTGTGTGCACATGTTGGGGGTGGTCGCTTGGCAATGCCACAAATCTATGCATCTAATATTCTAGGCAAGGATTCTGCAAATTATGGCCCATGGACCAAATCTAGCTAAGATTTGTATGTAACAGGAGCTAAGAATGACTTTCACATTTTTAAATGGTTGAAAAAATAAAATATGACGTGACACATAAAAATTGCATGAAATTCAAATGTCAGTGTTCATCAACATTTCTTGGAACACAGTCATACCCATTCATTTATATCTATGACTGTTTTCCTGCTATCATGGCAGAGCTGAGTAGGTGTAGAGACCTGGATGGCTGGCAAAGTAAACAATATTTACTATATGGTCCTTTACAGAAAATTTGCTGACCTCTGTTCCAGGCTATAAAATCACACAGTTGTTTGATGGATCACAGCTCCAAACCTGTGCAGGCTTGTTGGTTTGGCCCCTGACATATCCAAGATTTTGATATAACCTGCCAGGCCAATAGAGAATGCAACCCCATTGGCTAAGAACAATGGAAAAGTCCAATAGGTCATCAAGATGTTGGGATACCTGCCTATCATAACAAGAAAATGTAAAAGGCTTTTCTGAGTTGAAAGTAAGATGGTTCCAGAAGGTCTAAGTGGGAATAAGGATGAATAAAGGTATTCTCTTTAAAAGGATGTATAGTATCTCTAGCAGGGTGCAGTAGCTCACAGCTGTAATCCCAGCACTTTGGGAGGCCGAGGCAGGTGGATCACCTGAGGTCAGGAGCTCGGGATCAGCCTGGCCAGCATGGCGAAACCCCATCTCTACTAAAAACACAAAAATGAGCTGGGCGTAGTGGCACATGCCTGTAATCCCAGCTACTAGGGAGGCTGAGGCACGAGAATAGCTTGAACCCTGGGAGGCAGGAGTTGCAGTGAGCCAAGATCATGCCACTGCACTCCAGCCTTGGCAACAATGAGCCTCTGTCTCAAAAAAAACAAAAAGAAAAGAAAAGAAAAGAAAAAGATGTATGATATCTCCTTCTAAAGATGAGAATGTAACTGTCTTCAAAATGGCTACCACTTTCTGAGTACTTACTAGGAGCCTAGGAGTAAGCAAAACTTTTTTTGCATTTATTATCCCATTTAATGGTCATCTCCTCTAGACTCAAAGAAGGAGACTGGACCAAGTTGAACACAACCAGAGAGCTCAGGAAATGAGAATCAAGGCCATATTCAAAGCCTAAAGGCTGTGTTCATAACCATTTCCCAACCCAAGGGCAGAAAGCATAAATGATCACCACGAATAAATGACAGGAAAGGTTAAGACTATAGAAATAGTAGAAGCAAGTTTATTTTTACGGCCAAAAGCATTATACAGTATTTTATTTACATATCTCACACTTTCTTTTGACTCATAATGCCCTCTCTTACTTCAGCATTTAAAGTAAAATATGATTCAGTCCTGCCAGACCCTTTCCTATTGACAAAAATCAACACAGGTATCCAACTGTGAAGGCATTTTAAAGACAGCAGAATTAGACAACTAAAGTTATAAGTGTAACTTCCACCCATGAAGTCCCTGGGTTACCTGTGAAGATCTCAAAACGAAAGGAGTGGTGAAGCACTTTTAGGGGTGATGGACTATAAAGTACATGTGCAGTATTTTAATTTTTAAATTCAGATTATAAGTGAAGAGAAAATGTTAAATGGAATCTTGCCCACAGAGAGAAATATAATGCTGGTGGGTGGCTATCGTTTCTTCCTGCCCAGCAGCATCCATGTCCTCCCCTCTGCCAAATAAACCATCATTTTCCACTTTCCTCTAAATATCTATATTTGGGGACCACTCAATCCTAACTCATTTTTGAAAATCTTTTTCTTAAAAAACAATGTTTTAAGTGTTAATATCTTCATCACACCAATTTGGAAATAATGTACTTATTATCCTATACCATGAATATACATGTTTCCTCAGATGTTTATTAATGGTTCCCCAAACCTGGCTTGTAAGTCCTTCTTGAGGGCCAAAGAGGAGCTAAGACTTTTATACGGGAAACTTCTAGCCAGCCTCCCAACAACTCTACTAGTTAGCCATATCCAGATGAGTAACTGAAGAGTCAAGCAGGGTAAGTAGCTACAGTGAATAAAGGAAACCAAATTTGAATTTTAAGTCTATTTTGACTCAAACTGTGTTTTTCCCATCATGTTCTACTGTCCTGCCAAGGCACAAACACATTTTCTTACAATGATTCCCTTTGAGTCAGATTTCAAATTTTCTGGAGAGAAGAGAGTGGAGCTGAAAGACCCATTTACTCCAACGGCTGGTGTCAAGATCAAATCTTTGCTTATCTACCATCAAACGATCTGGTCTGAATTTTTAGATATAATTTTTTAAAAACACAGCCACAGTGCATGCAGGACTAGCACGTCAGACCAGCTTGGCTTATCAACTGATAGGCAATGCTGTGTTGTGGGAATAAAATGGAAGTGCTTTTACATCTCTAAGTCTGAAGACAACTTTATTTATTTATTTGTTTGTTATTTATTTATTTATTTCAGTGTCTTACTCTGTTGCCCAGGCTTAGAGTGTAGTGATCTCGGCTCACTGCAACCTCAGCCTCCTGGGTTCAAGTGATTCTCCTGCCTCAGCCTCCTGAGTAGCTGGGATTACAGGCCACATCACTACGCCTGGATAATTTTTTTTGTATTTTTGGTAGAGATGGGGTTTCACCATGCTGGCCAGGCTGCTCTTGAATTTCTGACCTCAAATGATCCACCCGCCTCGGCCTACCTCAAATCATCCACCCGCCTTGGCCTCTCAAAATGCTGGGATTACAGGCATAAGCCACTGTGCCCAGCCTGAAGATAACTTTAAAAGGCAAGTAACGAGCACATAGATCTACTTTTCAAAAATGTTTTTTTCTCTTTAGAATGGTCATTCTGTGATGGCTCATGACTGTAATCCCAGCACTTTGGGAGGCTGTGGCAGGAGGATCACTTGAGCCCAGGAGGTCAAGGATGCAGTGAGCCAGTTTCATGCAATTGCATTCCAGACTGGGCAACAAAGTGAGACCCTGTTTCAAAAGAAAAAGGAAAAAAGAGAAAGAAAAGAAAAGAATTCTAACTCCCATTTTATTCAATAAAAAGATGTGTCTCTAATTCTTTTAAGTCCTGGATCTCTTTTCTAAAACAACTACAGACCCTCTTCCAGAAAAATACACATACACAAAAAGTTTTGGTCACAACTACAGGGAGTTCAGGAATCCCTTGAAACCAACCCTTGGAGGGTCACAGACCCCCAGGATAACTCTTGCTCTAAAAGCATAGTACAAAATTCCTTACATTATTTCACAGACCCAGAATAAAGACCATATATAGCTAGCTCTCTCATAATTTTTTATATTTTCAGAAAGCAAATATCAAATAAACACACAAATTTTCTTAACTAGTCTTTCATATTCTCAAAAAAAAAACCCAGAAATCTTATGACTCAAATAAATCAATAAATATAAGGTCATACAAGTTCAAAGTCTGAATCAGTTTTCTTAAAATCTGCTACTTCCATTTCTGTGTTTCTGCCCATAAAGATCTCTCTTGAAAAGAAGAAACATTAGTATGGTAAGGGCTTGAGTCTTTGCTACTTTAACATTCATCAACAGGTTAATATGTAAAAAGAAGACCACTTGTAAAGTTTACTAAAAGATGTTCTCTCATATATATGAGATATACGATATGATGAAAAGACAATTCTTAAATGTTCAATGAATAGATCTGTGTCAATGCAATTGCAAGTAAAATCATGTAGCTGACAAAATAGATTTTAGAGTTCATAAAGGCTCAAATTATGTGTTTCCCACCACTTGAGTCAAGAACTTTCAGGCTGGACACAGTGGCTCAAACCCATAATCCCAGCACTTTGGGAGGCTGAGGCGGGAGGATCGCTTGAGCCCAGCAGTTTGAGACCAGCCTGGGCAACATAGTGAGATCATGTCTCTACAAAAATAAAAATAAAAAACTTAGCCAGGCATCATGGAACATGCCGGTAGTCCCAACTAGTTGGTAGGCTGAGATGGGAGGATCACTTGAGCCCAGGAGTTCCAGGCTGCAGTGAGCCCTGATGATCGTGCCACTGCACTCCAGCCTAGGCAACAGAGGAAGGTCCTGTCTCAAAAAAAAATAAAATAACTTTCAGGAATGTTTATTTTCAGGTACAGCTCAAACTTTAAAGTCTTTCAAATTCCTCTTGGTCTTATTACTCCAGAAAATTTCTAGCATCATCCAACAAAATTATAAGTTATCAAATTAACTTTCAGAAATGTTTGAACGGCACTCCATTTATGAATAACTGAGAGAGTATCTCACGAAAATTTAAGTTACAGGGGGCAGTGATACTTTCCCATGAAAATATTACAGATTATTTTAAATCACTGATACTGTTTCAAAATCAGTATTATGATAAGATTAAGAAACACTTAAAAAAAACTTTTCACCACATGACAATTACTTTCTAAACAATAACTATCCCCACCAAAATGCAACTTGGTATTGTGAACCCCAATCAATTGACAATTTCAGTTTACAATCTGTAGTACTTAAGATTTAAAACAATTCTTCTCTTAGAGTGCCCTGTCTCCTAAAACCAAGGAAATGAACAGGGTCTGATGATGCCCACCTACAGCCAGCGTTTAGGTCAGTATTTTTTCAAAGTCAGGGAAACTTCATACCTTAGGGGAGAGCAAGTCACATCTCAGAATCTTCATGTAAAGTAATTTTTGTCTTTGTGACAAAAGTCAAGTTCTTGAGCACTAATTCTTGAGAGCACTGTAATGGTATTATTGAAGTCACTGGTCTCACATAATATGACTAAAATTGTACATATTTCTTGCTAGACGTTAAACACACTTCACTTTAATACATTTGCATCTGCAACTTCTCCTCTTTGAAAGAACTGGGGGAAAACAGGGAGAATGTACCTAAATTTAGTAAGGAAAGTGAAACAACCAAGTTTATCCTACACAACTTCTTCATCCCGGATATGAAGATGCAAGATCTACTTGGGGGACAGGAAAATTGGAAAACAACGATATGGCTGAATAAAATAACAAACCTGGGTTCAAACTGAGACACGATCCTGGTGCTAATCGTATCTATCCCACTGGAGGTCAAATCAGCTGCACTGGTGCCTGTTTCCTCATCCACCTCTCACTACCTAAACGTGCCATTTATGAGAAAGCTATCGAAGTTGAATCAAAGTGACTTTTGGAAAGAGATGCCAATATAATTTGCAGTGTGCTCCAAACAACTACACACAAGGCAACGTTTCTCATTGAGCACCCCCGCCCCCACTTTCAACTTCCCCTTAAGATAGGGACAGTCACATAGACATTTTTTGAAAATCAAAGAGAAAAATAAATAAAAGCACCCCATCACGATCACCGACGAGATCCCGACTCTGTGGTGGAATTGGGTGCCGGGTGAGGACGATGGGCACACGCTCCTGGTCGCTTCGCGAACTCCTCCGGGAGGTCGCCAAGTTTCTCTTTCACCCTTTTCCCCGCACCCGCCGAGCCCAGGAAGGAAGGGGGCGGCCGCAGGGGCCGGAACCGCGCGACCTGGAACCCGGGGCCTTTTTTGATTGCCGGCCGCGCCCCGCCAAGTGCCGGCGTTCGAGACCCGCCCCAGCGCGCGTGGGCGCCAACTTCGCGGGGACCCCCAGCGACGCGCCCCCCTCGGTACCCCTAGTCCCGCCTCTCCTGGGCTCAGCCGGATCCGGGCGTCCCCGTCACCCTCCCCACCCCCCAGGGAAACGAGCCCACCCCTAGCAGCGTCACCCTGGATGGGGCGGCGGGGCCGCAGTCACCTTCCCGGGGAAGAAGCCGGGGCCCCGACTGCGGGCGGCCCGCAGCTCCCGCCGCACCCCCGCAGCCCTGGCGGCGTCCGGGCGAGCTCACCTGGCGGCTGGCTGCGGCCTCCGGGGCGGCCTCTGGGCGTGGGCCGGGCGGGGGCTGCAAGGGGGGCGGCGGGAGCCCGGGCTGCAGCCGGGGCCGCCGCCGGCCGCCAAGCCTCGCCCCAACTCGCGCCGGCCGCGGCCGCCCCCGGGGAGTACCGGGAGCGCGGGAAGCGCGGGTCCCGCGGCGGCGGCGGCGGCGGCGGCGGCGCGGCGCGGCTCAGGCGTCGGAGCAGGCGGCCGCGGGCGCCGCCGCCTCCTCCTCCATAGCTGTTTACCCGGCTGCATTGTGGGAGTTTGACCTCCGCCGCCGCCAACCGCCGCCTCAGCTTGCGCCGCCGCCGCCGCGCACGCCATGGGAGCCGTGACTGACGGTGAGGCCCCGCTCGCCGCCACACGCGCCCGCTGCACGGCCCGCTGGGCCTCCCCTGAGACCCCTGGCCTCCCAGCCCGCTTCCGGGAACCCCTCGGCCTCCCCGGCCGCTTCGCCAGTGCGCTTCGGCCTTCCCGACCTCTCCCCGGAGCCCCGGGCCTCCCCGGCTGCTTCCCTGAGTCCTTCCTCCTCTCGCCAGAGCCCGAGCGCCCCTCGGAGACCCTCGGCTTTCCCCGCCCGCTCTCCCGGAGGCAGCGCGGGGCTATAGGGTGTGCCGGGAGCGTGGTCGGTGGGCTGGGAACACACGTGGGTGGCCGAGACGGCTAGAAGCGGTGCAAGGGCGGGTGGGACCGGAGGGAGTCCGGGTTTGTCTAGGGGCGCGGTGAGGACCCAGGAGTCGCGAAGGGTGGGCAGTGTTGCCGGGCTTAGGGCTGGGGGCCTGGAAGGTTTGTGGAGGTCTGGGAGGGAGTGGGAGCTCCAGGGACGGGGCGGGAGTTTCGGGACTCGTCTACAAGGGGTGTCAGGATACAGAGCGTGACACCTGGAGGGGTCCTGGGGCATATTGGGAAGGACTCACAGACAATGGAGTCGATGGCAATGAGGCCTTGAACTGCGAGTGGATTGTGGGTGAGAAGAAGGAGCAGGGAATTATTTATAAAAGGAATAGATAGGGATGAGGTATCCGGAGGGTGATCAGGAAGTGTACCTGGGAGATTTACGGGGGTAAGGAGGAGCCAGTATAGTGATGAGACCGTCTAGGGTAGATCAGGACGATAAAAGATGTATGTGTGTGTGTTAGGAAGGGTGATTGTCAGCTGGGATGAATTTAGAGGGGCAAAGGCTGGGTTTGTGGACAGTCTAAGGGAGATGGTCTATGGACTGAGAGCAGAAATAAGGTGACACTTTGGGGGAAGGGGCATGATTGGCAACTGGAGGGAGAACCTACAAGGTATCTGGTTAGGGGGGAAGGAGGTCCTTTGGTATCTGGGAAGGGGATATCTAGGGCTCTTGGGTGTTTTTCAGGAGATGGTGACCGGTAACTGTAAATGCCTGTGGAGAGGCCACTTCTTAAGAGTTGAAGACCACCAGGGTCCCCACATTAAAGGGCCTGGCCGTGGGAAGAACAGTGATAGGCCCAAATTTCCAGACTGATAAAGAGTAGTGGAGGTGGGAGGCTACTAAAGACCCAGGAACTTCATGTGGAATTTCAGCTTTGCTTCATTCCAGTTTCATTTATTTAGTGGATATTTATCCCTCCTGGACTAGGCTTTGGGATTACAACCCAGAATTAACAAGCAAGAACTTTTCCCTCTCCAAAATTTTGGTCTGAAGGGAAAGAAACATTGACTAATGAGTTTTAAGAGTGACAAATATTACCACAAGGAAGTACAAGGTTGGGAACTGTAGGAACATGTAACAAAGATTATTTATCCAATCAATGGAAATGAGAAAGCCTCCTCAAAGAAGTTAATCCCATTTTTGAAGAATAAATAGATATTGGACTGGTGTTCTGGGTTGGTAGCCACTTGTATAAAGACCCCAAGATGTTGGAAGAACTCAAAGCTGACAGGTATTGCTAGAATTTAGAAAGTTATGAGCCAGAGATCTCTAAGGGCAATAGGAATCCATTAGAAGTTTTAACACTGGTGTGGTGTTAATCAGATTGGCATTAAAACACACACACATGGCCGGGCACAGTGGCTCACGCCTGTAATCCCAACACTTTGGGAGGCCAAGGCAGGCAGACCTCTTGAGCTCAGAAGTTCAAGACCAGCCTGGAAAACATAGTGAGACCCCATGTCTACAAATACAAAAAAATTGGTCTGGCACAGTGGCACACACCTGTAGTCCCAGGACTTGGGAGTCTGAGGAGAAAGGATCACTTGAGCCTGGGAGGTTGAGGCTGCAGTGAGCCAAGATCGCACCAGTGCACTCCAGTCTGGGTGACAGAGTGAGACCGTGTCTCATTAAAAACACACACATACACACTGTCTCTGTTATGTGCAGAATGATTAGAGGAAGAGAAAATGAGGAGCTAAGTTTCCTCGCCACTTACTAACGTTTACGTAGTGCTGTTAGGTATTATTCTAATTGTTATCCCCATTTTACAGATGAAACAGACACAGGTTAGCTTGCCTAAGGTCGCACAGATAGTAGTTATAGAGGGTCAAAGGCAGGGAGACCACCTGCAGAGTTCCTGCTCTTCACTATTATGCGTCCTGTGTCTGCTACTTCTGCAGTGGCCCTGGTGAGAGACAATGAGGACTGTGACCAAGAGGGAATGCAAAGAGGACAGGTGGGAGGGAAATAGGGAAATTTGTGAGGTAGAATGTCAGGACTTCAGGTATTGAATGGATGGTGGGAGAAGGGATTTAGGATGATCCCAGGTTTTTGACTTCACTGTGTGCCTGTTAGTGTTACTTTTCTATTTATTGAGATTGAGATGTCCAAAGGAGCAACAGGCTTTGTCAGATGGGAGATAGGGACAGAAGATGAGTTCTAAAGTAATGACTGCAGTCAAGTGCCCCCCCACATCCTTAAAAGCCACAGGAATCTCTACCCTGCCACTTACAGACTGTCTCAGCTTCAGTCTCTGAACGGAGATAATAATAAAATCCACATCAGCGGATTGTTTTGAGGATTAAACACAAAAAGTTGTAAAGGGCTTTGCATTGAGTCCAACACATAATAATTAATATTCAGTAAATATTAATGTCAGAGTTGTTTTACTAATCTGTCTTCCACTTTCCTTTGATGTGGACTTTGCCTTCTCTCTTAATCTGCACAGGTTGCCTTTTCCTGCCTTTTCTATCAGGTGACACTCCACTCATTCCTCAAGACCCACCTCAAAAATCCCCTCTTTTCTTTCCTAGAAGTAGTTGACCTTCTGCCTACTAGCCATATTATTTTATGCATATTGCTGCTGTCACCCTTAATACGTTATTTATATGCCTTATGCTAGAAAACATTTAAGGCAGTTCACTGTAATGAGAAAATATAAAAATTAAACGGATTAGAAAACAAGACAAAACATTGAGATTAGGAAAAATAAAGGGAAATCAGAAGTGGGGTGATCCTCAAAATGCAGGAGGATAAAGTCTAGTACATTAATTAACCAAGCTGTAAGTGACCTGTTTCTCCAGTAGGCCATTCTGAGAGGCAGGACCTCGTCTACTCTGTGATCTAGTGTTCATGAGAGAAGGCAATCTTAGATGCCCAGGAAAAGCACTTTTTTTTTCTGATTTGAACTAGAGGAAAAGTTTATCATTGAGGTCTTTATAAATGAAAGCCAGTGTCATATCCTTAACCTCTTTTCAGCACTGAAGATCATAGAGCTGTTTTGTAGCACATCCCTTGCTAGGTAAAAGAAGGCTAAATCACAATTTAGAAAGACATTCTAAAGCCAGTAGAGGCTGGGTGTGGTAGCTCACACCTGTAATCAATCTTAGCACTTTGGGAGGCTAAGGCAGGAGGATCACGTGAGCCCAGGAGTTTGCGACCATCCTAAGCAACACAGCGAGACATGATCTATACTACAGAATTTTTCAAATTAGCCAGGCGTGTGTGGTGGTGTGCACCTGTAGTCTCGGCTACTCGTCTCTACTAAAAATTTTCTAAAATTAGCCAGGTGGAGTGGAACACACCTGTAGGTAGTCCCAGCTACTCAGGAGGCTGAGGCAGGAGGATCACTTGAGCCCAGGAGTTGGAGGTTGCAACGAGCCATGATTGCACCACTGCACTCCAGCCTGTCAACAGTGCTAGACCCTGTCTAAAAATAAATAAATAAAATCAATGGACAATGTGGTTAGGTGGGTAGTGGGTAGCTCTGCTGATCTGGCTTGATTCAAATCAGGGTTTTTTGATTGAATATCTAGACCACAGAGGAAAGACAAACTACAACTTCTTCAGACAATCCTCTATAAACATGGTTTTTGTCAGCTGAGCTTTTGAAAAAATCAAGCTGAAATGAGTGGTATGTGTGATCCGTCAACAAGTATTTATTGCATACCTTCTAGGCACAATGCAGGGTCCTGGCTACTTTGCAGTGAACTAGACAGAGGAGGGCCCTGGCCTCTGCTTTGGGGAAAGAAGCCATAGTGTGCAATCAAATAAGTAAATAAGATAATTTCTGAAAAGGAATGTAATTAAGTTCTGAGAATGAACTTGATGGAATGAGGACAGAGAGTAATGGGGGAGGGCAGTGATACCTGACAGGTTCAACCACATGAAGAGCCCAGGAAAGTATTCCAGATAGAGACAACAACTAGTGCAAAGGCCCGAGGTGAAAACAAGCTCTGCACCCTTTAGAGGAAATAAGGAAAGCCATTGGGCTGGATCTAGGGACAGGACTGCATCCAGGTGGGCCAAGAGGAGTACGATGCAAAAGGAGGTAAAAGGGAGCTCAGGAGGAGCCTTGCAGGCTTTGGAAAGGAGACTGAATTGTCCTTTGTGGGCATTTAGAAATGATTGGAGGATTGTAAGCAGGAGAGTTAGTGATCCAATTCATCTTTTAGATCATTCTGAGTTGCATAAAAAATGGATTCTAGGAAGGCAAGAATGGAAACAGGGAGTCCAATGCAAAGTATTCCAGATGAGAGAAATATGGGCTTGGATTAGAGCGATGTTAGTGTGGAAGATAGAAGTGGATGCTCTTGATATCTCATTCATCCTCCTGGAAAGCTCTTGGAGGAGTACCAGTACCTGTCCATGGAGCTTACATGAGAGCCAATGTCTTTTACAAATTTGAGGTGCCTGTATCACTGTCCCTTCATGTAATCCATTCCTCTGGGTCTGCGTATCCAGTTGGACTGGGAGCTCTTGAAGAAGCAGCCCTTTATTTCCTGCACTCAGTTTGAGGAACTGCCCTGCTTTAGAGTAACTATAGCTACTAGACTGGATATTTTCACCACTACTGTCATGTTATAAGTGAAAAAGTAGAGGTCTTTGGAAGTTAGTGACTTGCAGTCACACAGCTAGTTTGTGACAAAGCCATTTTCTCTCCTTCCCTTGTTGCCAACTCTAGCAGTTTGGCTAACTGAAAAACAGTGTGGATGTTGTCACTGTTAATTTAAACTATGTTAACTGTATTTTGTATGTGTTAATTTAAAGGATGCTAAATATTGTTAGTACCCTGATAGAAATCATTTCAGAAGCACTTTTTGCACTACAGAGAACATTAGGTGATATATTGATATGCCAGAGCAACAGATGAGAGATAGAGAAAGGGGTTGGGGTGGAATGTGGCTCTACATTCTGTTTAATAAAGCTTGCTGGTTTTGACGGTAGCTTTTTTTTTTAACTTAGAAAAATGTAATGCATGAATATGTACTTGTTGCAATGTGAAATAATGGTTTTTAATATGCCTACGAATAATATGACAGAATAATGGAGCTGCATTATGACTTTCTAATAATGTAATTGTATATATTTTTCTGTGAATGCAGAGGTGAGTAGTAACTCATCTGTGAAAGGAAGATAATAGTACACACTTTGTAGAGTTGTTTCAAGGATGAAACATGATAATATATGTAAAGCACTTTGAAGTTGAGTGACCATTTAATTTATTGTGTAAACCAGGACACTTTTCAGAGTGAAAAGAAACAAATAGGTTGTGTGGTCACCAACTAGGATGGTATAAATGCTGTGCAAGTGTTTGCTGCTGCTGTTATTCCTATTTCAATTGCTGATCCAATGTTAATTAGACATTTGTGGGCACAGGGTTCATTTGTTTTTGGGTTTTTTTTTCATTAGTGCCATTGCATTTGCCCACTTTCTTCCATCTTCTGTGGCCCCAACACAGGGATAACTGCTGCAGTTCAACTATGAAATGATGTTTCTTTAGCCAAGATAATTGGTTTTTCAAAGCAAGATGGACATTTCACCTTGACTTTATTAGCACTATACTACTCTAAACATTTAAATAGAGAAAAAAAAGACAAAGGACCTCAACATGATGTTTTGCATTTCTTTTCCTTTTAAAATTTTAAATTTAATTTTGGTGCACGTAATTTACCTTGGCATCAGCAATTTATGTAGACCAGTCAGAAGTATCTTAGGAGAGGTTAATATCTACATGGAGGAATCAAACCATCTTATTGTTCCTTCCACCCACCTTTTATGTGTCTTCTTAATATTGTTGACCTTAAAAATTGTTTTAATGGTTTTGAGCTTTTTGAAAGGAGGGACCAGGTGTTATTTTACCATAAGGAATGTAACACAATGGGCTAATATGTGTGATTCATCTTAATAACATGAGCTGTGGTGGTCTAACGATAAATCTTACAGGAATCTGCATGAACATTGTTTTTACATGGCCTTAGTCTCTCTTCTTGTTCATTTAAAGTAGGTCAAATCAAGCCAGTTTTCTTTGTTGTTGTTAACATATCATAGCTTTATTCAGTAACAGAGTAGAATTTTTAATACAGAGAAAATGAAGTACCTGAGAATGATAAATAAGTTTACCACCCAGTTAACCACTGTTACTACTTCATAAAAAAAGTACTACATGTCAGTAAATTCAAGAAGAAATGCACAATATGAAAAATGAAAACCTTCCCCTCTTTACCTTCCGTAATAATTCCCCCCCAGAATGATTTTTAATGCCTCTAAAAGGTAAAAGTATCTTCTCTGGAGCCTGACTCCTGAGTTTGAGTTCCATTTCTATTCCTTACTTCCTGTGACATTTAATTTTTGGCAAGATGCTTTTTCATTGGTAAAATAGGGATAAGAATATCTATAATGAGGCTGGGCATGGTGGCTCATGCCTGTAATCCCAGCACTTTGGGAGGCCGAGGCGGGTAGATCACGAGGTCAGGCGTTCGAGACCATCCTGGCTAACACGGTGAAACCCCGTCTCTACTAAAAATACAAAAGAATTAGCTGGGCGTGGTAGCGGGCGCCTGTAGTCCCAGCTACTTGGGAGGCTGAGGCAGTAGAGTGGCATGAGCCTGGGAGGCGGAGCTTGCAGTGAGCCAAGATAGCGCCACGCACTCCAGCCTGGGCAACAGTGCAAGACTCTGTCTAAAAAAAAAAAAAATCTATAATGCTGTTGTGTAGGTTAAGTGTGTTTATATGTGAAAAGCATCTAAAGCAGTCCTTAGCATATTTAAGTGTTATGTATCTGCTGGCTAGTATACCAGTGGGTATATATGCTTGAAAATTTTATACAGTCATTTACACACTGGTCTGTATTCAACTTCTGTGTACCCATAAAAATTTTTTTAAGTGATATAGTAGGTGTGTATATTTATGGGGTACATGAGATATTTTGATACATGCATACAATGCAAAATAATCACAGCAGGGTAGATAGGATATCCATTGTCTTCAAGCATTTATCACATGTTATAAACATTCTAGTTATGCTCTTTTAGTTGGTATAAAATGTGCAATAAATTATTGTTGACTGTAATCATCCTATTGTGCTATCAAATACTAGATCCTATTCACTCTATGTTTTTGTACTGGTTAAGCATCCCCGCCCCTCCCCTGCCGCCACACACCCCACAGCTCTTCCCAGCCTCTCGTAACCATCTCTGCTTTCTACCTCCATGAGTTCAGTTGTTTCAATTTTTAGCTTATCATGGAGCTCTTTTGAATATAAATCTACCTTATTCTTTTATATCAGTGTGTATAGTCTATTAATTTTTTAGACAGATCCTCTATTGGCATTTAGTTTGTTTTCAGTTTTTTACTCTTCCAAACAGTGTTACAATGGAGATATTTGCATAGATATATTCGCGTACTTGTGGGAATAATTTCTAAAAGATAAGTGAAAAGGTATATGTGTCTTTAATTTTGGTATATCTTGCTGTAATGCCTTAGTAGCTAGCTGTTTTCCCCACTATAATCCTGTCTGAAATTGTTATCCCTTCCTGTGGCTTTCAGTTTGGCACCTACCAAATTTTTTGCCAAACTGCATTTAGAAAGGAAATGCTAATCCTCACTGGTAGATCACAGGATTACTAGTTCACAAAGGCAGGTGAGATTGCAGCCTTCCCTCAAAGGGAACCACATTTGACCTGCAATTTAGCCTTAGCAGGGAGTTACATAACAATGATGCTATTGCCTCTGGTTGTCAAGCCTTGACCTGTCTCTGAAGTTGTTTTGTAATCAAGGTTTTAATGGCAAATATAGGGAAAGAACAATTATGAATTTTGAAAACGTTAGTCTGGGTTTATGAGAAACTCCCTTTTATGCTAAAATGAGAGCACAGCTAAAATGGCTGTGTCATCTGACCAGAGGCCTAGAAATCGGGAGTTGCTCTAGTAACTGTAAAGGAGTCATTTCTTCCTGCCTCTATGTTTATGAAAAATAGAGTTTTAAGATCTAAGGACTTTTTGAGGCTTATTTGGTGTCTTGAATAATTTTATATTTCTTCTGGCTATATGTTGGCATATATGTATCCCATTTTGCAAGTAAATATTTACATTTCAGCATAAATGTGTCATTACTGATTTTAAACTGATTTTGAAAGACAGATATTTTGTATGTGCAATTATGGTATAACGAAATCCAGTAGGAAGTCATAAGTTCTAGAATTGTGATAATAGTCTACTGTTAAACCAATCCTGTTTTTTTATGTTTTCAGTGGTTAACATTTAGGCATATTGGATATGAGGCATTTTGATGAGCAAATATGTATCTCATGCCCCTGCCTCATAGACAGTATACTCTAGACAATGTGTGGTCATATTACTCACTAATTAATACGTGAAGTTAATTGCTGCCTCCTTTTCTTGACTCAGATTCACACTCCACAGTCTTTCCAGGAGCTAGATGGATGGTATTATCCAGCCATCGTCCTACAAGCCTAAAGCCAGGTGGAAAACCACCATCCTCACAGCAGGTGTCAAGTATTTTGGTTTAGAAACTCTTTCCAGATGATGTTGATCCTCATAGTAAAGAAAGTAATTATGACAAGGAGTGATGTTGATAACATAAAAAAAATAACAAAAAATCTGCTAAGCCATCTTTACTGTTTTTACAGGATAGACCAAAGCCCAGCAGAATTACTAATATAAGCATTCAAACTGCTTACAGAGGGTTTCAAGCATGATAATTTGTGAAGTCAACGTGTATAGTAAACAAAACATGTTTTAAGTGTGTTCATTATGGAGCTAATTGATAAGATGTCATTAAAAATAATAATGCTCATGGCATTTGTGTTAGGAACTATCAGCAGCAGTCCATCTTTAAATTTAAAAAGAACAGAGGCTATTCTCAAACTGAGAGCTTACCTTTTTGTTTTATTCTGTTTCTGTTGGAGCTGTGCTCTGTACTTTATACATGTTATTTCAATAATTCTTGTCCACAGAGTTTTCTAGGCAGCAACTCTCTATGCACAATTTAAGCTAGAAACGCCATGACCTTCCCAGTAAATTTGAGACAGAAGCAAATTTGTAAGGAATCCTAACTGGGCAAAACTTGATATGCATAAATGCCTAATATGTATCTACATAGATATATCTATAGATAAATCTTCAACATTTACTCTGACTTTTATAGGATGATACAAGTTGTGGATTAAATTTTTTTTTTTTTTTTTTTGAGACGGAGTCTCGCTCTGTCACCCAGGCTGGAGTGCAGTGGCGCGATCTTGGCTCACTGCAAGCTCCACCTCCCGGGTTCACGCCATTCTCCTGCCTCAGCTTCCCGAATAGCTGGGACTACAGGCGCCCGCCACTATGCCCGGCTAATTTTTTGTATTTTCAGTACAGACAGGGTTTCACCGCGTTAGCCAGGATGGTCTCGATCTCCTGACCTCGTGATCCTCCCGCCTTGGCCTCCCAAAGTGCTGGGATTACAAGCGTGAGCCATAGTGCCCGGCCGTGAATTAAATTTAACATAAACATAAGGATAACATATTTTTTGTTTTCGTACTATAGACAGACATTGTGCTCCTTTGTATACTTTTATTTCCCTTAAGTTTCCCAATATTTCTATAAAGTAGATAGTTTTATTCCCATTTTACAGATGAAATCAGATGTTGGTCTTACGTGAATATACACACATGCACACACAGTAAACATTGGGTGGACTAACCAAAACATTGGCTCCAGTTTTTGTTTTGTTTTGTTTTTCTGGTCTAGGCAGTTGGCTGTGAGGTGTGCTTAGACTAAAGAGGGAGAGGGCTGAGTGGGAGGAGGGCCTGTGAATGCCTGGACAGGGAATTCCCTGTGCTGCCAGAACTAGTGGTGCCACACTCCTACTTGTGCCACCCCAATGTTGGCATTGGCCCCTGTTTTTTCCTAACCAAGTCATCTGCTCAGTCCTAACCTGCCTTCTAGGACCTGTGATTCTTTTTTTTTTTTTTTTTTTTTTTTTCTGTTTTGAGACGGAGTCTCATTCTGCCACCCGGGCTAGAGTGCAGTGGCGAGATCTAGGCTCACTGCAAACTCCACCTCCTGGATTCAAGCAATTCTCCTGTCTCAGCCTCCCGAGTAGCTGAGATTACAGTTGCATGCCACCACGCCCAGCTAATTTTTGTATTTTTAGGAGAGACAGGGCTTCAACATTTTGGCCAGCCTGGTCTCAAACTCCTGACCTCAAGTGATCTGCCCACCTTGGGCTCTCAAAATGCTGGGATTATAGGCATGAGCCACCGTGCCCAGCCAGGACCTGTGATTCTAATCTCTCCTTTTTAGTTCAGGCCATGTTAGCTCCTAACTGTGTATTCTTTGGTAGCTTCCTAACTAGCCTCCCTGCCTCTGGGCTTTTCCCAGTTACAATCCAGTTTGTACATCCTCCTAAAAATTCTGGCCCATGAATCTTTAGCAACTCCCAGTTTCCTACCAGCAAGATGTACAAGTATAGTATTTACTGGTGTGACTCCCAAAATCTGACTCCCAACTGCTTGTATATCTTTGGGTCCTGCTATTTGTCTTCACTCATCCAGCCTCCCTAGTGTTCTACACACTCATGCCCCAGATTCAGCCTTTCATTCCCCACCCAGCCTCTGCTAGAGCACAGCTTTCTCCCTGCCTGGGGTGAGAAGAAGGAAAGGACTTCAGCTTTCTTTTTTAACAACAGCTAACAGGTTTTGAGTACTCATATGGTTCAAAAATCAAATACTATAAAAAGATAATCTCCAATCTTCCAGTCTGTTCCCCATCCACCCCACTTATACTGCCTTCTCTCTTGGTGTAACCCCTTTTATTAGTTTTTTGTATATCCTTCCAGGGTATCTATACTGCTCAGCACTGCACTAGTAGGGACTCCTTGTGCCCCTTTGACGGGTCTCTGTCTGGGCTTCTAGGCTGTCCACAGCATCCTTTGAAATCTAGGCGGATCTCTTGGAAGGTCAGAGAACAACTTGCATTCTGCATGCCTGCAGAATTAGCGTCATGTAGATGCTACCAAGTTTTATGGCTGTATCTTCCCAAGTAGTAAGTCAAGCTGCACTTGGGCCTTCTTGAACCACAACTGGGGTGGCCGAGGAGCACTGTGCCGGAATGCAGGGAGCAGAGACCCAAGGTAGCTCTGGGCAGCAAACCTGTGGAGGGCACCCTAGGTCAGTCCTCCAAAACCATTCTACCCGCCTATAGTTCTGGGCCTGGGTCTGTGGTGGGAGGGACAGACTTGAAGGTTATTTTTTAGTTTAAAGATCTCAATTGGCTTTATTCTCGATTCTAGAATTGGGCCACACATCATTCCATAAAATAGAATAAGTGTTCCAATAAGCCGAGGAGCAGAGGCTGGCTTTATATACAGAGAAGGGCTAAAGAAAGTAGAAGCACAGAACAGACAGCATATTAGTCATTTCAAAGCTACTCTTCTTGTAAGGTGGGGACAGAGAGGCCAACAATAGAAAAATAACTAATTAGTTAACATGAGGTTATTTCAGCCTACCTTTTTTGTAGAGAAGCAAGGACTAAAGTAGAAGGAACTTCATTATTATACCCACTGAAGATTTAAACTGGCCTCTTTGGGAAATTAGCTGTTATTCTCTTCTGATCTCTTACAAGGTTGGGTAACGACTTAGTCTAGGTTTGGTGACACGGAACTTTAGCATGGGTGACTCCATTTTGATTTTTAGTCTGGTCCATTGGGACATAATACAAGAACTTAGTCCAAAACAATGGCCTCCTGTAATTTTTATTTGACAGTTTTCCCTTTTGGTCAGGTTGTTATGTAGGTGAGAGTATAACCAAAACTTAGGTCATCAGTACTATCAGTTGCCATCATTCTGAGTTTCCAGTCTCAGCATGTGTTTATAGCTTATTGTGTCCTCCCCATTATTATAAGTTTGTTTGAGTTTTTGTTGTTCCAGCTAAAGACATACCATTTGATGCTTGACAGATGGCTCTCTGGAAACATTTAAAACTTTTTGAGAAGATACAGTACACCAGGGAGACTACTGTTGTGATTAGCAGGTGGAAAACATGAAGAGTTTGGAGCTTTCTCCTTAGCCAGGATTCCCATGAGCCAAACCAACTAAAATCAAATAACTAGATGAGGAGTCTACATGTTTTAACAAAGTAATCTGCTCTACAATACCCAATGTATTTATGTGCAACAAGAAATATCAGTTGCACAGATTGATCCCTGTTTAATTAATCGATATCTAGCCTCCCATGACTATCTTAAATTAAAGCAGAGGTCAGGTGCAGTGGCTCACGCCTGTAATCCCAACACTTTGGGAGTCTGAGGGAGGTGAATTGCTGAGGTCACGAGTTTTTAAGACCAGCCTAACCAACATGGTGAAACTCCATCTCTATTAAAATACAAAATTTAGCTGGGCATGGTGGTAGGCACCTGTAATCCCAGCTACTAGAGAGGCTGAGGCAGGAGAATTGCTTGAACCCAGGAGGCAGAGGTTGCAGTGAGCCGAGATTGTGCCACTGTACTCCAGGCTGGGCGACAGAGCGAGACTCGTCTCAAAAAAAAAAAAAAAAAAAGAAAGAAAGATAAATTGCACAGATTGCTCCTTGTTTAGTTGGTAATCTAGTATCCCATGACTATCTTAAATTAAAGCAGAGGCCAGGCATGGTGACTCACACTTGTAATCCCAGCACTTTGGGAGGCCAAGGTGGGTGGATCATTTGAGGTCAGGAGTTTGAGACCAGCCTGGCCAAAATGGTGAAACCCTGACTCTCTTAAAAATAGAAAAATTAGCTGGGTGTGGTGGTACGTGCCTGTAATCCCCGCTACTTGTGAGGCTGAGACAGGGTTATTGCTTGAACCCGGGAGGCAGAGGTTGCAGTGAGCCGAGATCACACCACCGCACTCTAGCCTGGGCAATGGGAGTGAAACTCCATCTCTAAGTAAATAAATAAATAAAAGCCGGCAGTCCCAAATTACTTCTAGGAATTACTGATTGTGAAACTGTATAGCATTATCTAGTCAAGGGAAAGAAGTTGGCATAAATAAGGAATAGTTAAGAGGAGTAAGAGTCTTCTTATGATGGGGAGTCTTATTCCAATGGTCTTGGGAAAAGTTGTCCCCAGCATGAAATCGGCAACTTCTCATCCTGATTTGCAGTTTGATTGTCTCTGGTGTGACATCAGGCATTCTGGTGAATTCTCTATGTGGCACATGTATCAGATGAGATATGTCCCTTGAAATTTACATCGAGTTGTCCAGCTTTCACTTATAGGGCTTGAGAAACAGCCGTTTTTGTTATTTGAGAGTCTTAGCCAGATATTAGAGAAAACTAGAAGAATTCAGAATCCAGTCTAGTCTACTAGTGAAAAAAGGAGAAAAAGAAAAAAGAAAAGCAAAAACAATGAGCCAGGCTACAATCTAATAACAAGGCCACTATAACTTTTTTTTAACGTAATTTTTTTCTCTACGTTCACCCTCATTTCTACAAAAGATAATCACAGACCAATTTGCCTGATTATTTATAAAAGTGCAGCAAGAATAACTACATAGCCGTCTTTTAAATTTGCTTTGCTGCAAACTTTGACAAGGAATCTCAGATTAGAATTTTAGAAACCTCTCAATGTTAGGAAGCCAAATGAAGGCACACATCAGACTTTGCCTGCTGTATCTAGTACCTTGAGGTTCATGGGCCTGCCAGGAAGTGACAACCTTTACTCATTCACTATAAAGCTGAGAATCCTTGAAGCTAGACATTCTTGTTTTTTTGAGATGGTGTCTTACTCTGTCACCCAGGCTAGAGGGCAGTGACGCAGTCTTGGCCCACTGCAACCTCCGCCTCCTGGGTTCAAGCAATTGTCCTGCCTCAGCCTCCTGAGTAGTTGGGATTAGAGGCTCATGCCACCACACTCGGCCAATTGATTGTATTTTTAGTAGAGACAGGGTTTCACCATGTTGGCCAGGCTGGTCTTGAACTCCTGACCTCAGATGATCCACCCGCCTTGGCCTCCAAAGTGCTGGGATTACAGGCGTGAGCCACCATGCCCAGGTGAAGCTAGGCATTCTAAGAACATTTTCAAATATGGTATTCCTGTCAGAGCCTTGATAATATAACCACTGTTTCCAATTGTATCCTGTTAAAGAGAACAGATTCTTTGTTGAACTTATGCAGACAACCAAATTGCCTTAAAAATAACAGTACTAACAAATAGTTTCCAAATTCTGGAGATATCAGGTAGAAAGAAAAAGCAAATGTTTCTGTTTTTATTCATAAAAGTATGCTTTACCAAATTGCTGTAAGCTATAGATAGCTTTTAAAAAAAGAAGTTTCCTTAAATCTGTAAAACAAAATATTAAAAAAAACAGCAATGTTTCAAATAAGGAAGCCATGAAAACCCATAGTTTTTATTTATCAGTTCAATCAGTCTCATGTAATTAATTCGTGCTCTGTTTGATCTTGGTTAGCAGTTTTACAAACCCATCAAATTTGTCGACCAAAAAGTATCTGAGACAAGTCTTAATCAATTTAGGAGTTTATTTTGCCAAGGTTAAAGACATGCCACAGCATCAGGAGGTCCTGAGATGTGCCGAAGGTGGTTGAATTACAGCTGATTTTATACATTTTAGGGCGACAGAAATTACAGGCAGACATCAGTGAATACACGTAAGATGTATATTGGTTCAGTACAGAAAAGCAGGACAGCTTGAAGGTGGGGGGTGGGAAGGACTTCCAGCTCATAGGTGGAGTCGATTTTCTGATTGGTAATTGGTTGAGTTATTGTCTGAAGACCTGGAATCAATAGAAAGGAATTTCTGGGTTGAAATAAGGGGTTGTGGAGGCCAAGGTTCTGACACAGATGAAACCTCCAGCTAGCAGGCTTCACAGAGAATAGATGGTAAATATTTCTTATCAGACTTAAAAAGGTGCCAGACTCTTAATCTCTCCTGGATCAGGAAAAGACCTGGAAAGGGAAGGGGATTCTCCACAGAATGTAGATTTATGAGACAACTTTGCAGGGCCATTTTTAAATACATCAAAGAAATATATTTCAGAGTAAAATACTTCAATTTATTTCAATGTCTGCTGTCATGTGATGTATCTTATTGGTACAAAGAGTCTGTTTGGTCAGTCTTAAGATCTCTGTTTTAATGTTCATGCTGGTCAGTTGTGCCTGAATTCTAGAAGGAGGGTGTAATGAGGCATTCTGACCCCACCCCCATTCCCATCATGGCCTAAACTAGTTTTTCAGGTTTACTTTGGAAAGCCCTTGGCCTATTGAATGGGTGTCCATTCAATTGGCTGGAGGGCTTAGAATTTTATTTTTGGTTTACAGTTTCTTCATGAAACTTTTGGAAATTTTGTCCAATGGTATAAGCTAAAAGTTATGTCAGAGTTTGTTTTTTTTTGTTTGTTTTTTGAGACAGAGTCTCACTCTGTTGCCCAGACGGGAGTGCAGTTGCACGATCTTGGCTCACTGCAACCTCTGCCTCCTGGGTTCAAGCAATTCTCCTTCCTCAGCCTCCTGAGTAGCTGGGATTACAGGCACGCAACCCCACACCCGGCTAATTTTTGTATTTTTGGTAGAAACAGCGTTTCGCCTTGTTGGCCAGCCTGGTCTCGACTCCTAACCTCAAGTGATCCGCTCGCCTCTGCCTCCCAAAGTGCTGGGATTACAGGCGTGAGCCACTGCACCCGGCCTTCTTTTCATTCTTCTGATATAGCTTTTTGGAGACACAGCACTTTAGGATTATAATTGCTTGCAGAAAGCTTTCATAAAAGGCATTAGAACCAAAACAATTAACTGTGGACAACATGACTTAAAATGGCCATGGTTAAAACCTGATGAGAGTTCATTAAAATAATGATGAAATTGACAAGGAAATTTGGTTATTTTTCAACCAAAATTATGACTGATAGCATTTATACCAATACATACCAGATTTATAGGAACTTTTTTTATCACAGGGTGGGTGGGAAGCCTGATTTTAGGGGCTTTCCTAGAAATTTTTTTTAGCAGTCCTTTTTCCAATGTCCTGGTTATTTGCACAAGTGGTGGTACTTCCTATTCGCCTACGCAATTCTTCGATCCATTCCCAACAGACTAGGAGGCGTTCTAGCCCTCCTACTAGTGAATTTTTGGAAACTGCTGTTTTAGGGATTGCTTATTTGGGGAAGCACCCTAGGACAGGCCCAAATGTCATTCTAGGTTGCTGGTTGTCATGGAGCTGAAATACTTGGGGAATGGCTTTTCAAACTGTAATTTGCAGTCTTTTGGGTTTTGCCTGACCCATAAGTAGATTGGACGGGACTTGTTGGGTACTTGATAGAATTCTCAGGAGACTATCATTCTGCCTCTTTCATCCATGTGGGGCTCCCTGGAGTACACCAACACATATACTAGTTGGTACAGATCAAGTATACTGGGGTTATAAATTACCAGTAAGGCCAAGCACGGTGGCTCATGCCTATAATCCCCGCACTTTAGGAGGCCGAGGTGGGTGGATCACCTGAGGTCAGGAGTTTGAGAACCAGCCTGGCCAACATGGTGAAACCACGTCTCTACTAAAACTACAAAAAAATTAGTCTGGCGTGGTGGTGGGTGCCTGTAATCCCAGCTACTTGGGAGGCTGAGGCAGGAGAATAGCTTGAACCCAGGAGACGAAGGTTGTGGTGAGCCAAGATTGCGCCCTTGCACTCCAGCCTGGGCAACAAGAGTGAAACTCCGTCTAAAAAAAATAAAAATTTTTAAATAATAAGTTACTAGTAAGACCCTGAATTCTTCAGAAAACTTGTGAAATTTTTCTCTAGGTTTAGGAAAATCTTGAACTGTGGCCCTGAAGTCCATTTTTGTCCAGGGAGTGCAAGTCGCTTGGGGATTATCTCCTGATTTTTCAGATGATTCTCTTATAAGGAAACTGTTTAACTGCTTTTTTCAGGGAAGAAAGGCAATTCAGACAAAGCAGACTGAATATTTAGTAGTAGATTGTAAATATTCAGGCAAAGAAAGAGAGAGAGAGGCAGTAGGAGTTACATCAGTTTTACCATCCTTGGTAAGGGAATATCTTTCATTTCCAGCTTTTCATTAGCTCTTTACAGTGAATCTTTTTAAAAGGTGATTTTAGAGGACTGTCTCTTTGAGGCTTCTGAATGCCAATAAGAATTTTGTTCTCTCTGCATAATTTGGGAGGCTCGGGGTTCGAGTGCACTTCTTAGATGAATAGTCTTTTTCATGTGGAACATTCCATGTAATGGCATCATAATTCTGAATTATCTTTTGTAAGATTTTGCCATTTGTAAATATTTGTAGCTTCCAGAACCAGAAACCTTATACACAAAAAAGGCAGACTGGCCAGAAGGGAGGGTACTCAGATCTTTAGAAATTAAAGAAACCATTTTATGTTGGATATTGGGTCTTCCAAAGCCAAAATGGCTTTGGCTTTGAGATTGCCTTGACCAACTTAGCTAATGACATTTCAGTTTCTTTTTTGTCTGACCCAGTCAGATGCCTGAGGCCTCCCTCATCTAAACATGTAAGAAAAAAAGAACACACATACCTATGAATTCCAAAAGCCAGAGTTCATGTCCCCCTCCACCTCATGGTAATAACCACTTACTGTGACTGCCGTTGGTTACCTTTACTACTGCAGCCCTTTATGGTAGCCACAGAGAGTGTAGCCCACATTTCCCTCTGGTCATATGCTGGTCACCAATGGGATGCAACCCGTATTTCTGTCCAGCCACATTCTTCAGGGCTTGACCCAAGCCTTTTATGGCATCATGCATGAGATATCACCAGAGTGGGAGCCGAAACAATGTAGTCATTGCCAGTGACTTGTCAGCCACTATGAACCCAGAAGTCATGTGCCCTGCCACAGCACAAACTAACCCTAGGTACCCCAAAGTCAAATGTCCTCTCACAGCACAAACTAATCTTGATACCCCCAAAGCCAAAGATATCAGTGAGCTTAAATACTTAAAGAGAGCAGAGCTCAGATCTGAGGGGGACTTAACCCTCAGGGCTACATGAAGGAGATAGTACCCCCCACCCCCAGAAAAGAAGGTTAGCATCACCTTTTCCTGTGTTCCTCAAGGAGTCTCAGGTCAGCTGTCTCCAGGTCCTTTTGTGGTCATCTGTCAAGAGACAAAATTACAACAAATTTAAAGATCTCAATTGTCTTTATTTATGATTCTAGACTTGGGCAACACTTGCCGCTTCCATATTTTCAGGTATTATAGCAACAGCCACACTGCCAGTACAATTTTCCGTCTTACTCTGTTTTCCAAGGCTGTAATAGAATACCAGAGACCGGGTAATTTATAAGCAATAAAAGTTTATTTGACTTACGGTTCTAGAGGGTGGGAAATTCAAGATCAAAGGGCCAAATCTGGTGAGGGTCTTCTTGCTGTGTCATAACATGGCAAAAGGTATCACATGGCAAAGGAGAGTGTGAGATGGAGAAAAGAAATGGAGCTGAACTCACCCTTTTATCAGGAGCTCACTCCGAGATTACTAACCTATTTCCACAATAGCTGCATAAGCCTGTTCATCAGGGCACAGTCCTAATGACCTGATCACTTCTTCAGTCACCTCTTCAAGGTTCCCCCTCTTAATACTGGCATGATGGCAATTAAACTTCCTTCTTTTTTATGTATTTATTTTAAAATGACAGATAACATTGTGTATTTTTGTCATGTACAGCACGATGTGTTGAAGTATATATACATTGTGGAATGGTTAACTAGCTAATTAACAAATGCATTACCTCACAGAGTTATCATTTTTGTGGTGAGAGCATATCACATTCACTCTTTTTACATTTTTCAAGAATATACTATATCATCATTAACTATAGTCACCTTGCTGTACAATTAGGTCTCTTGAAATTTATTGCTCTTGCCTAACTGTAAGTATGTATCTTTTGACTAACATTTCCCCAACCTCCTTCTCCCTAGCCACCCCAGCCTTTGGTAACCACCATTATACTCTCTATTTCTGTGAGACCACCTTTTTTAGATTCCATATGTTAAGTGTGATCATGCATTATTTATCTCTCTGTGCCTGCCTTATTTCACCTAGCATAATGTTCTCCAGGTTCATCCATGTTGTTGAAATGACAGGATGTCCTCCTTTTTATGGTTGAATAGTATTTCATTGTTTATGTATGTATGTGTATGTGTAACACATATTTGTGTGTGTAACACATACACACATATATATATACACACACATCCACAGTTTTGTTTTTTTTTTTCTGAGACGGAGTCTCACTCTGTCGCCCAGGCTGGAGTGCAGTGGCGTGATCTCGGCTCACTGCAAGCTCCGCCTCCCGGGTTCACGCCATTCTCCTGCCTCAGCCTCCTGAGTAGCTGGGACTACAGGCACCAGCCACCATGCCTGGCTAATATTTTTGTATTTTTAGTAGAGACAGAGTTTCACTGTGTTAGCCAGGATGGTCTCGATCTCCTGACCTCGTGATGCGCCCACCTTGGCCTCCCAAAGTTTTGGGATTACAGGCGTGAGCCACCACGCCCAGCCCACATTTTTTTTAATTTATTCATTTGTTGGTAAACACCCAAATTGATTCCATACCTTGGCTATTGTGAATAAGGCTGCTATAAACGTTGGAGTGCAGATGCCTCTTTGACATACTGATTTTATTTCCTTTGGACACATAACCAGTAGTGGGATTGCTGGATCATATGGTAGTTCCATTTTTAATTTTAAAAGAATTATTTAGGGCTGGCACAGTGGCTCATGCCTGTAATCCCAGCACTTCGAGAGGCCGAGGTAGGCGGATCATTTGAGGTCAGAAGTTTGAGACCAGCCTGGCCAAGATGGTTAAACCCCATCTCTACTGGAAATACAAAATTAGCTGGGCATGGTGGCACATGCCTGTAATCCCAGCTGCTTGGAAGGCTGAGGCAAGAGAATCGCTTGAACCCAGGAGATAGAGATTGCAGTAAGCCGAGATCATGCCACTGTACTCTAGCCTGGATGAAAGAGTGAGACTCTGTCTCCAAACAAACAAATATACATACAGTTTTTGGAGGGGTTGGGGCAGGCACAGAGGCTCATGCCTGTAATTCCAGCACTTGGGAGGTTGAGGCATGTGGATCACTTGAGTTCAGTAGTTTGAGACCAGCCTGGGCAGCATGGTGAAACTCTGTCTCTATTAAAAAAAATACAAAAATTAGCTAGGCATGATGGCCTGCATGTGTAGTCACAGCTACTTGGGAGGCTGAGGTAGGAGGCTGGCTTGAACCCAGTAGGTGGAGGTTGCAGCGAGCCGAGATCGTGCCACTGCATTCCAGCCAGATCAGTGGTGAATTCTGATATTTTAGTGCACCTGTCACCCAGGTAGTGTACTACACAAGTGTGTACTTATACCTAATATACCCAATGTAGTTTTTTTTCCCCTCACCCCTCTCCCAGCCTCCATCTTCTTAATCTCCAGAGTCCATTATGTCACTCTGTATGTTTTTGTGTCCTCATAGCTTAGTTCCCACTTATAAGTGAGAACATATGGTATTTGATTTTCCATTCCTGAGTTACTTCACTTAGAATAATGGCCTCCAGCTCCATCCAGGTTGCTGCAGAAGACACTATTTCATTCCTTTTTATGGCTGAGTAGTATTCCATGGTGTATAGATACCACATTTTCTTTATTCACTCATTGATCAATGGACACTTAGGTTGTGAATTCTCCAGCTCATATTTTCAGTTTTTTGAGGACTCTTCATTTTGTTTTCCATAATACCTGTACTAATTTACATTCCACCAATAGTGTATAAGGGTTCTGCTTTCTCCACATCCTGACCAACACTTGTTATTGTTTGTCTTTTTGATAATAGCCTCTCTCAGTGGGGTGAGCCAGTATCTCACTGTGGTTTTGATTTGCATTTCCCTGATTAGTGATGTTGAGAATTTTTTCATATACCTGTTGGCCATTTGTATGTCTTCTTTTGAGAAGTGTCTATTCAGGTCATTTCAATGGCTGTTAAATTTCAACATGAGTTTTGGAGGGGACATTCAAACCACAGCATCAAACTTTAATCTCTCTTAGATCTATTAATATTTTTTCCTCTCAATCAGGGCACTCACTCCCCAGGTTGCCTTAGATGTTGTTTTCCTATTACTTAAATGTATTTACATTTGAAATCCCCAGTCCTCAATACAGTTGGAGATCCAGGCATGTAGCAAAAAAAATGGTATTTCTTGGAGACTTGAGAAGAACACAGATAAGACTAGCAAAGGAACTGTTGAATACCATCAGTGCCACCAGATTCACCCACTAGATGCTTCTTTTTAATAAACTTAAAACATTTGTAGTAAGAAAATTCTATTAGTATTTATTTCCTGCATTTTAGTCTCTTCAAGGACTATGTTATTTGTCTCAGTCTCTTCAGATAATATTGGTGGTGGTTAAAAAACTGAAAGCATTAGTTTGTATTTTTAAAATATAAAATTAAAACACTTGATGAATATGTAGCTTGAGCAGTCTGTCAAAGCCATGACTCTGAGAACCAAACCCAATTCTAAAAATGTTTATCTGATATTATCACAGAATATATTTTAAAACTGGAGCCATCTGCCTTCCAAAGTTTATCTCCGCTGCACCTGCGCTCAAAAATACTTCTGCCTACACACAGGAACTATTGTTTAAAGATTTTGCTGTTGATTCAGCATGGAGGCTCTCCAGGAATTATTCACACTTTAAAATTTATTTTAAAAAATAATTACTGCGTCCTATAAAAAACAAAACAGAAAACCCCCCAAATTCTACAAAGACATGCAGGAAAATTATCTTTTCCCACCTCTATCTGTAGTCCCTCTTACCAGAAATAACCGCTATTACAAGTTTCTTGTGGATCTGTCCAAGGATAGTCTCTCAATACACACATGCATGTGTGATACACATGCCCACACGCAAAGCCTCCTTTTTCCGCACATATGGCAACATATTGTATACGCTTTTCTACACCTGTTTTGTTTTCATTTTACTTAATGTATCTAAGGAGAGTTTTTTGGTATCAGTATATCTGCACTATTCTTTTGGCTCATACTATTACATTATGTGAATGTTTCATCATTTAACCAGTTTCTTACTGATGAATAGGTTTGCAATCTTTCTACTATAAACAGTACCACTAAGAACATCCCTTTATGTCTGTCTTTGTGCATGAGTGCACTTCTATAGGACAAACTTCTAGAATTGGAATTATGGGGTCAGAATGGTAGTGTGTTTTTAATTTTATTTGTTATTGTTCAGTGGCCCTACAAAGAATTACCAGTTTGCATTTTATTAGTGTATAAAAGTGCAGTTTTCTAACACCCTTGCCAACAGTTTTATCAGATCTTTTGCCAATCTGATAGTTGAAAAATGACGTTTTACTGTGGTTTTAATTTGCCTTGCTCTTGTTACGATCCAGCATCATTTTGTCCAGGAAAGAACACTAGCTCAGGACTGCCAGGCAGACAGATTTGGACCCCACTTGTTGGCCATCATTGTCATCTGTATTTTTTTATTTTTTATTTTGTTCTTTGGAGACAGCATCTCGCTTTGTTGCCAATAGGCGCTGGAGTCCAGTGGTGAGATCATGGCTCAATGCAGCCTTAATCTCCGAGGCTCAAGTGATCCTCCTACCTCAGCCTCCCAAGTTACTGGGACTAATAGGCACATGCCACCACACCCAGCTAATTTTTATTTTTTGTAGAGTCAGAGTCTCACTGTGTTGGTCAGGCTGGTCTCAAACTCCTGGGCTCAAGCGATACTCCCTTAGCCACCCCACCCAGCCTTAAATTATATGTTTATCTAACAAATCCATTCCTTTTTCCCTCACCCATCTCATTTTTTTTTCCTAGTTTGCCACTACATCTTTTAAATATTTCCTGTCTATTCCTTTTATCAGTGCTTCTCAACAGCCAGAGACATGAACATTTGGAGTTCTGTCTGTCTGGGCGGGTTATTTCACAAAAGGTTCTCTATGAATTATTGGCTTATTTCCTTGATTGTACCTGAAAATTATTTCCACTCAACAACCCAGTAGACTGCCAACTCTGTAAGGATGTCTTTTCACTGCTATTACTCCAGCCCCTAGAATAGTACCTGACACACAATAGTCATGCAATAACTTTCTTTTTTCTTTAGTATATAAATATTTTTGATTATATACAATAACATAAACTATGCATAACATAAAATTTACCATTTTAGCTAGCCATTTTTAAGTGTACAGTTCAGTGGCATTAAATACATTTACATTTCAATAATTTTCTTTTGAATAAACAAATGAACAGTGATACTGGTTATTTGTACTTGAAAGTTACCAAGAGTCAGATGGTAACATTGCCCTTCTTTCCTGCAGACGAAGTTATACGGAAGCGTCTCCTCATTGATGGAGATGGTGCTGGAGATGATCGGAGAATTAATCTGCTAGTGAAGAGTTTCATTAAATGGTGCAACTCTGGGTCCCAGGAAGAGGGGTATTTCATTTTCACTGTTGTTTCCATACCAGTGTCCTAATGTGATTTTAGGCCCTATATTAAGGTCCTGTGAGTAGATCAAATTTTCACTCACCTTAAATGTACAGTGGAGTCAACTCTTAATTAACCAAGAGTAGATTTTCTTGGCCTTTTCTTCTCTTCAAAGGCCTCTCATATGTTTATTAAAACATGGAGAAGGCAGATTGGTAAGGAGAAATGAAGATTAAATTCAGACTCATTAGTTTGGTTACTTTTAGGACATAAGTGTTTAATAAGATAAAATATCTAAATGGAATTTTCTCCTTTGCTAATAAAAGGCTGCTGCTATGTATGTATATATTAAGTTGGTGCAAAATTAATCGTGATTTCTGCCATTAACTTTAATGGCAGAAATGGCAGAAACCACGATTACTTTTGTACCAACCTGATACACACACACACACGTATATCTAATCTTTTTTTTTGGGAGACAGAGTCTCATTCTATTGTTCAGGCTGGAGTGCAATGGCACAATCTCAGCTCACTGCAACCTCCGCCCCCCAGGTTCAAGCAGTACTCGTGCCTCAACCTCCTGAGTAGCTGGGATTATAGGCATGCAACACCATGACTGACTAATTTTTGTATTTTAGTAGAGATGGGGTTTCGCCATGTTGGCCAGGCTGGTGTCAAACTTCTAGCATTAAGTGATCTGCCCACCTTGGCTTCCCAAAATTCCAGAATTACAGGCATGAGCTACCACGCCTAACTATATTTATTTATTTTTTAACATAGTAAACTTTTTCTCATTTGAATTTGTTTTCCATATAAATAATTTTATAGAGTGAAAAAACTGTGGGAACAGAATTGTGAAGTTAAAAAAACATCTTAAAGTATTTCTAAAGTCTTTTAAACAAAATTCAAATAACTGTTTGAATAAAATGTGCATTGATAACAACAACAATCCCATCTTTGCATTTGTAACTAAAGTAGTTAAATTCAAGAATACTACATTTGATAAAAAGAAAACTTAAGGGACAGATATTCTAAATTTTAAATAAGCAAATGATTCTCTCAGAACTTGCTATAATTTAATTAGCAAATATTTGTCTGCATTATAACAGTTCACTTTTGTCAATCCACAGATATCTTTATTTTGGTTTTCTTTCTTTTTCATTAGATATAGCCAGTACCAACGTATGCTGAGCACGCTGTCTCAATGTGAATTTTCAATGGGCAAAACTTTACTAGTATATGATATGAATCTCAGAGAAATGGAAAATTATGAAAAAATTTACAAGGAAATAGGTAAAGAATCTTAATGTTTCTATCTGTAATTTTATTTTTTATGGTCTAAAGGAAACAATACCTGCTAACAATTTTCTTTGGTGGTAAAAGAATAATAACAATTACTGTATTAATGGAAAGAATACAGTAAATGTTAGCTATAAAAAATGTGTAATCTAAGATGATATAGTACTTTGGGTTACAGCTATTTTTTTCAAATACTAGTGTCTATTTTGTTACCAATAGAGGTTAATTTATAAATGCGTTTTAAAATTAAAAATGGATTATTGATTTTGTTACAACTATCTTTTAAAAAACCTTCTCATATAGAATGTAGCATAGCTGGAGCACATGAAAAAATTGCTGAGTGCAAAAAGCAAATTCTTCAAGCAAAACGAATACGAAAAAATCGCCAAGGTAAGGGTTTTGAGGGATTTAATGTGCAAATACATTATTACTGACTACAGTTTTCATGCAGTTTTTAATGTTGTGAGGTAAAATCTGCAGCCTGAATCAACCTGGATTAAAAAAAAAGATCCAAATTTTAATTCCTTAAAACTATATTATTCTTTAAAATAGAGAAGGAAGTCTGTGTTGAAAAGAATGTTTTTGCTGGATTACATTGATTATCCAAGTATTTCTTTTCTGTTTTTCTCTTTTTTTTTCTTATCCCAGTATTTCTTAAGTATTAAATTTTTACCATCTTGGACCCTTTTGCCTAAATAATGTTATGGTTAATCAGCAGAGGCAATTTACATAAATATACTAGATTTATGGTTTGGGTTTTTTGTTTGTTTGTTTAATAGAGCTACTTTCCAAAAAATGAAATGGAAAAGAATTTAAACTCTGAGTTTTCATTAAGTACAAAGCAAGCAAACATTTCTAGACTGCCTAGAATATCTAATAAGAAGGTTAAAGTTGAGTTTTGTTATAATCTCTTGTTTTTAAGTTACAGTATATCCTTATGTAGTTCCTAAATACTATTTCAAGATAATTTTTAATGTTAGAGGCACTGCTCTTCTTATAATGTAAATTGAAGAAAAGTAAAAATAAAAAATATAATGTGTAATCACAACTGTTACATTGATATGAAAAACTAGAAGAAAATAGAAAATGTTAATGGTTATTTTGAAGTTGTGGGTTTTTATGGCTTAGGTTCTTTTCTCTGTTTTTGTGTTGTTTTGTTTTGTTTTACATAGGGCATGTATTATTTTGTAATTCAAAAAATTTGTATTCAGAAGAATCATACTTTGAATTAATATGCTCAGTTCTAAAACAATGAATTTTCACTTTTTAATGAACTGATTAAGATGAAGCTTAATTTCCTCTTTTTACAAGTTTTTTTTTCAGTTTAAAATGTGTATGGTGAAGTTTTGGTGCCCTATTTACAGTAACATATACCAACTTAGTATCAGTTCTAAAGTCATCTAAAAATATTTTGCAGTGTTTTCGTTGGTTAATGAGGCTTTTAAGTAAATCCTGCCACTCATCACTTCATAAGAAAGCTTAACAGGAGTTACATGACTTATCTTGGAGGTCTCAGTGGAGCAGAAAATAGAACCTGAATTTTAAGTTATTTGCAAGTTTCTGAAATCTTAACTTTTGGAATGAGTGAGAAGTGTAATTTGCTGTTGACTAACAACTCAGATTAATGGTAGGGTATATTCACTGATTTTATTTTATTTTATTTTACTTTTTGGACAACTAGTGAGTAAGATCCTTCTCAGAATCAGTCTATTTGATAATCAGTAATAACTTAAATTTGCTTATGCTTATGCTGACCTCTTACGTTCTGTCCAGGACATATAAATGGAAAAAAAGTGGGAGCTAAAACCCCTGTTTGGAACACTTTTGATGTTATGTATCATTATAATTATAACTCAGTTAACTAAAACTGGCAATACTCATCTTTCAGTGATTTCATTTCTTGATGTACTAGGAAAGTGATTAGGAGAGGTTTGTGATATTACACATTTTGTTTTGATAATTCACATTCAAAAAATCCTTAGTTTGATAAATATTTTTATGTCTTACAGAATATGATGCTTTGGCAAAAGTGATTCAGCACCATCCAGACAGGCATGAGACATTAAAGTAAGTGTAGAGCTTTACTTTGAAAGGAACTAACCTTTATACATAAATGCTCAAAAACTACCCTAGGCATTTCATTTTTGCAGAAATAAATATGTTTCAAAAGGAGGGGTCAGATATTCAATATTATATTTTCCCATACTTCTCTGTTAGATTTTATTTTCCTCTAACCTTACCAGCTATATGTCATAAATGCATATAATATGCATCAATATCACAATGGATAAATAGAATATGGTCTTCATATATTAAAATATTGAATTTCAGTTAAAAAGAATAAACTAGTTATGCCCTTTTAAAACACAGCTCTCAAAACATAATCAGTGAAAAGACACATAATAAATTTTAAATTATATTTAAATTCCTGAAACACATACAGAATAATAACCATTTATAAAAGTTAGAACCCCCTTTCAAATATTATATACCAATACTGTGTATTATTCAGGGATACAAGTATATGCATAAAAAAGAATAAGAATGATATAGTAGTTGCCTGAGTGGGAGGTAGAGGAGATAAAAAGGCCCAGGATAGAGGACTAGGGGTAAGATTCAAAGGGTATTTCGAGTTAATTGGCAATGTTTTATTTCTTTTACCAAAATAAAAAACCCTCGAAGTTAAACTTCACAATATGTATCATTTCTTGGGTCTTGTTATTCTATTATCTGTATTTTTCTGTACTTTAAAAATGGATCCAAAAATGTAATTTTAATGAAAGTAAGTCCATATTTAGAAGTTAAGAAGAAATCATCCTCAGCTTTAAAAGTTTCACCATAATGGAGTGTTATAACTCCTTATAAGCCCTTTTTTTATTTTAAAAATCCTATCTAGTAACTTAAAAGTTAGGTATTAATTGTAAACTCTTTTCCCCCATTCAGCAAAATGTAACACTGTTTTATTATTTCCAGGGAACTAGAGGCTCTGGGAAAAGAATTAGAGCATCTTTCACACATTAAAGAAAGTGTTGAAGATAAGGTATTTGCATATATATTTAGCCTTCATGATCTGTCTATCTGTCTGTCTATATATCTATATATACAGGTCATTTGTATAAATTTTTTTCTTGTTAACACAGCTGGAATTGAGACGGAAACAGTTTCATGTTCTTCTTAGTACCATCCATGAACTTCAGCAAACATTGGAAAGTAAGTAGAAATAGTCTCAAAGTAAATGCTTATGAAGATTTTTTAAATGACCCAGGGATGTACCTTTTGAAATATACATCTTGGAGAGACAGTATACCTTCAATTTCTGAACAGTATAGCTGGATGACGTTAGAAGGTACTCATGTTCAACTTTCTTGAATATATGTAGAAAAGTCTTAATTTGTAGTAATATAGGATTTAAACATACACATAGTGGTTTAAATTAAGAAAAATTCAAGGATGATAGATTTGGAATCTTTCTTGGTTCACTGTAGTTGACTACTATAATATAACAACTCAGGACCCAGGCAGGCAATAATAAGGAATCAGTACATAAGAACATTTGCATACCCACTGAGTAGTGGGTGCTTTGGGGAACTGGAGACTTGCTCTTTATATTCACTGTAGACAAGTGGAAATTTTTGTGTTACCTGATCTTCTGATTGTTTTAAAGAATAGCCTAAGACCCATTTTTTCTTTTCTTTTTTTTTTTTTTAAGACAGTCTTGCTCTGTCACCCAGGCTGGAGTGCAGTGGCACAATCTTGGCTCACTGCAATCCTCACCTTGCACGCTCAAGTGATTCTCCTGCCTCAGCCTCCCTAGTAGCTGGAATTACAGGTGCATGCCACCACACCCAGCTAATTTTAGTATTTTTAGTAGAGACGGGGTTTTACCATGTAGGCCAGGCTGGTCTTGAATTCCTGACCTCAGGTGATCCACCTGCCTTGGCCTCCCAAAGTGCTGGGATTATAGGCATGAGCCACCAGACCCTGCCTGGATTTTTTTTTTTTAAGTGAAGTCTATCACATAAATTTTAAAGTTTGATTCAACTAGTAGCCATCTTAGCTTTAATTGTATTGGCTAATAAAGGATAAACATGTTTTCATGTGTTCATCGAATATAAAATATAGGGAAACTTGTCTAAGGTTTTATGTTTCCTTCTCAATTACAGATGATGAAAAACTCTCAGAGGTAGAAGAAGCTCAGGAAGCAAGCATGGAAACAGATCCTAAGCCATAGACAGGCTAATTGCCCACCACTCCCAGGAATATTGAAATAGCTACATGACCATAATGTGTTTAAAATGTGGTATGCTCTTGAGATATTTAAAGTTTTGGCAGTAAAATACTCTGTTTTTAAGTATGAATGTATTTCATTCATATTTCCTCACACAAAGGAAAATGACTTCAGTATAGATTTGTTTTTATTAAAATGCATTTTTTATTCTTAAGTGGTAGGAAGCAACATCCAAAAATGCTTAATAAAATGCTTTTAAGCTGCATATGTTTGTGCTCATTAATATTCTAGGTAGTTTTTAACTGGTAACATTGATTGGCTTACAAAATAAGTTGAAAATTGTTAGAAGTTGGCATTTCTAGGATGTACATGGGAAAATGAGCCAATTTCTGGAAATAGTTACACTTCTGAAAACGGAGTCTATGAAGAGGCTTTAGGAGGACCATAAACCTGTGAAATTACATGCAAAATGTTAGTGGTTTATGCTTATTGTGGAGAGAGGTTCCAGGCTGTTAAAATTCGCTGGTATGGGACATAATTATAAGATGCAAAGTAAAATAGTGCACATTACTTTATATATCTCTCCTTAATATGAGAGGAATATGGTTCTCAAATGTTTTGTTGATCTGTTTTCTCTACTGTTTTGTTCTTTAGGAATCATTTTCAATAGAAAAAGATGTATTGATAAAGTGAAGAGTGTTTGAAGTAAATAGTTTGTTAAGATTGTTTTGCGTAGGCCAGGCATGGTGGCTCACACCTTTAATCCCAGCACTTTGGAAGGCCGAGGCGGGCAGATCACCTGAGGTCAGGAGTTCGAGACCAGCCTGACCAACATGGAGAAACCCCATCTCTACTAAAAAAAATGCAAAATTAGCCAGGTGTGGTGGCACATGCCTATAATCCCAGCTACTCAGGAGGCTGAGGCAGGAGAATCACTTGAACCCAGGAGGCGAAGGTTGTGGTGAGCCAAGATTGCACCATTGCACTCCAGCCTGGGCAACAAGAGTGAAACTCTGTCTAAAAAAAAAATATATATATATTGTCTTGCATAAAGAATTTATAATCTTTTTAAAAATTAAGCTAAGGCGGAATCACTTGTAATTTTCTTAAGTATTTCATTATATGTGTAATACTTGTTCAGCTCCATCCTTATCCATTTATTTTAGTTCAGAAACATGACACTTTGCATGAATCATACCTTAATGATGTTACATTTTTGTAATTTTAATAATAATTTTTATCTTTAAAAATGAAAGTTTAAAATTAGCTCAGTTGTAGTCATATTAAAAGTGTCATAATACCTATAAATGCTTCCTCTAATTTCATCTGGCAAGTCATGGGAGAAATTTCTTTGCAGAATTGCTATGCTGTGACAATCGTTTTTATTTTCCATTATTAGTAAGAATTATGAAACAAAAATTTGCCTATATTGACTCAGAATTAAAAATCCATTTTTCTTTTTTTTTCTTTTCTGAGACAGGGTCTTGCCCTGTCATCCAGGCTGGAGTGCAGTGGCTTGATCACAGCTCACTGTAGCCTTGACCTCCCAGGCTTAAGCATTTCTTCTATGTCAGCCTCCCGAGTAGCTGGGACTACAGGCAACACATCGCCATACTCAGCTAATTTTTAAAAATTTTTCGTAGTGACAGATTCTCACTATATTGCCCAAGCTGGTCTCAAACTCCTGGGTTCACGTGATCCACCCACCTTAGCCTCCCAAAGTGCTGGGAGTATAGATGTGAGCCACTGTGCCCCAGACAAATACCGGTTTTTCAAAAAAGATATTTATTTTTTAAAGGACTATTGGGTAGAATTTTTTTAAAATGCTGCCTCCGTATCCCCACCCCCATTGATTAATTCACTAGAGAGATTTATTCAGGATTAAGTACCAAAAGATAAGAATCTCTTGGAAGACAACTTTTATTTATTTTTTTATTTTCGAGATGGAGTCTTGTGCTGTCGCCCAGGCTGGAGTGCAGTGGTGCGATCTCGGCTCACTGCAGCCTCTGCCTCCCAGGTTCAAGCAATTCTCCTGCCTCAGCCTCCCGAGTAGCTGGGATTAGAGGCGCCCGCCACCACTCCTGGATAATTTTTGTATTTTTAGTAGAGACAGGGTTTCACCATGTTGGCCAGGCTTGTTTTGAACTCCAGACATCAAGTGATCCACTCGCTCGGCCTCCCAAAGTGCTGAGATTACAGGCGTGAGCCACCACACCCAGCCTAGGGAAGATAACTTTTAAAGAATCAGGAACAAAGTCAGAAGCAGCAGCAGGTACATGGGAAACACACATTTTTTAATTTATACTTCCTCATGGTTCTCTTGGATATCCTCTGGAACTGTTTAGAAGACTGAAGAATTTCATCCCCCAGAAACACACTGTTGAAGCTCAGCATGTCTTTGGGCCAGTAGCTTCATGGATTTATCAGTCACTGTTTCTATGAGGTCATCCACCTATGACAGATAAATACAAAGAAATGAAGCCATGTGTTGGAAAGCCTTGTCAAAATCAAAGGGATAGTTGCTTTTCCTGAGAGAAGAGTTCGGAACTGGCGGACATTTTGCAAGTCTTAAAATATTATTCTAATTCAAGTCATAGCAAATGGAGCTTGAAAGCATACATTTACCACCCAGTGATAAAGACAATCTCAGTTCTTCTGAAAAGAAACCTATGTATATGCCTTCATTTTAATTGAATTCATTTAATATTTATCAGGTACACAGCATCATCCTAGGTGTCCTTAGCAATCCTTTAGCCACTTTCAGAATGCCCCCCTGCTAACATTATTTCTTAATGCTAATCATTAATTTCATCCCACACCCATGCTGTCTAGCAGGGCTGTGCGTTTACTTAAGCCTGGCTCTCTGATGCTTCTGAGACTCAAAAGTTAAAAGCCTTTGTCCACTACCTGCATTTGAAGCTTTCCTACTGTCAAATCTGATTTTCGAAGGATGTTTTCCATGCCACGCTTCTTTTTTTTAAGTGCTGGAAAGTGTGGTCTCTTTTTTGGCGAATATGGCCCCTATGGTAAAAATGCAAAACACATCAGATTAGGAACTACCAACATTATTTATGTGATGGTGCTTAAACAAGAGTTCTCACCCTTAGGACATTATCTTATAAACTGAACATTTGCCACATAACAATATTGGATTGCAGACTGTATTCATATTATTCTCCACACCCCAAGTATCTTCTTTGTGCCCAGAGCTCTCTTTGAAGAGATCTATAGGGTACAGAGAAATGAGATTGTCTGGCTCTGAAAGAATATACAGCATCAGGAAAAAAGCAGGTCATTCGTAAGGGGAAGAAGAAGAAATTGCCTCTGCAGCTGCTGAGCACAGTAAGAGTGTGGGGCCGTTGTGGACCAGTGCCCCAGAAAGCTCATTATCAGTGGATCTAGTTGTTAATTTGGTCTCGTTTCTGCAGGTTTCCTTATTTTCACGGCAGTCACGTCTTCAAACATAAAAAGAAAGCTCTGGGTTCTTTTCACCCCATGCCTGATACTTTTCCCATTGTCCCTGGCTTACTGGTTACAAGTACCTGTCCTAACAGTGTTGCAATTGGAAATCATTCCCAGGTCATGGCTCCAAGCTAATGTGCCCTTTTTAGTCTTACTGAGTTTACTCTTCCTTCCCCTTGTGCTTAATAATTAGCATTAGGACTATTGTAAGACCTACACAAAGTAGGATATGGGACCACATCTGGGTCCTACCCTTTGCCTTTACAAATGGAGTCTGCTGAACCACTGCTACCCTGCCAGCTTGCCCAGCTCAAATGTCACTTGCAGAATCTTCCCTGATCTATCTAAAGTAAGACCCCTCTTTTTTCTCTTTCATAAAACCCAGTACTTTTTCCTGTTAAGCAACTAGCATACTAGCATACTTGGCAGTTACTACATTATGTCTGTGTTTATTGAATACAACTATGGTAAAATCTAGTGCCTAGGCAAGTTTTGTAAAGCAGGACTAGTTGGGGCTGGTATGGACTGAAGAGACCACACCTTCTGCAGTACCCTGGCGCAGCTCCTGTTTGTTGCCATGAGGAATTGGCCTAGTATTTTCAAGTCTTTTTATTTTTCAAGAGAAAGTAGAAAACCCAGAATTGTATTAGAAATATCCTAATTTCTAAATGTAGACAATTAATTCAAATACATATATATATTTTAAGATGAGGTCTCACTCTGTTGTCCAGGCTGGAGAGCAGTGGCATGATCATGGCTCACTAAAGCCTTGACCTCTGTGGGCTCCGGTGATCCTCCCACCTCAGCCTTCTGAGGAGTTGGGACTAAAAGTGTGTACCACCATGCCCAGCTAATTTTTACATTTTTTTTTGTAGAGATGGGGTTTTGCCATGTTGCCCAGGCTGGTATCAACCTCCTGAGCTCAAGAGATCCTCCCTTACCAGCCTCCCAAAGTGCCAGGATTACAGACATGAGCCACCACACCCAGCCAATTCAAATATATTTTTGAGAACATTCTGAGGGCTAAACAAAACATTTTTATAGCTAGTTGACAACCTCTGATCTAACACCATTTGATGGACAGAAATTCTTAATCATAGCCAAATTGCTCCATCTTTATCTTTATGATTATTGTTATGTGTGTCCTAAGAAGTGTTTCTCTATCCTGAAGTCATGAAGATATTCTTATTGTCCTCCAGGAGTTTTAAGATTTTTGCCTTTTCCACTTAAATCTATAACTGAACAGAAATTAATCTTTGTATATGGTGTGAGATAGGGATCAATTTTCATTTTTTTTCTATATGAATGCCCACTTGTTCTAGCAACATTTGTTCAAAAGATTATCCTTACCCCACTGCTGTAGTATGGTGCTATGGTTTAATGTCTATCTCCTCTATTTGACTGTAAGTTCCACAGAAGCAAGACCATGTCCATTGGATCACCCTATACCCCCCAAACCTACAGACTGCCTAAAACATAATAGGGGCAAAATGAATACGAACCTAGCACACAAAAGGCAAAACTTCAAAACTAGTATCAGTGCACTCTGACAGTGGTGTTCAAGAGCAGCACTGTTCAGTGGAACTTTCTGTGAAGATGGAAATGTTCTGTATCTGTGCTGTATAGGTGTGATTGTTGGCCATTTGAAACGTAGCTAGTGCAACTGGGGAACTGCACTTCTAATTTTATTTTATTTTAATTAACATAGGTGGTGACATGTAGCTGTTGACTAGCATATTGGACAGTACAGTTAGTCTGTAGCATGGCAATTACTACTAAGGACTCTAGAGCCAGGTGTTCCTGGGTTTGAAACTTGGCTCTGTCACTTACGTGGGCAAATTACTTAAACTCTCAGTACCATCCCTAAAATAAGAATAATATTGCTACCTACGTTATAGGGCTATTGTAAGGATTATCTGAGTTGATATTTTTAAAGCACTTAGAGTTTGGAACATAGCTTTAAGGTAAGTCTTGTATCTAAAATAATAATAATAATAGTTCATGGTTCTATTTTTGAAAAATAGTCTGGGCAATTTAGGATCAAACATACATACATGGCCAGTAACGGTGGCTTACATCTGTAATTCCAGCACTTTGGGAGACCAAGGCAGGTGGATTACTTGAGGCCAGGAGTTTGAGACCAGCCTGACCAACATGGTGAAACGCTGTCTCTACTAAAAATACAAAAATTAACCAGGCATGGTTGTGCACGCCTGTAGTCCCAGCTAGATGGGAGGCTGAGGTAAGAGAATCACTTAAACCCAGGAGACGGAGGTTGCAGTGAGCTGAAATTGTGCCACTGCACTCCAGCCTGGGCGACAGAGTGAGACTCTGTCTCAAAACAAACACACACACAAACAAAACCCATGCATACCTATGGATAAGTAAAAGCATTGGTTTGGAGAGTCCTAGATAATCTACGCTGCACTGTCTGTGTTGTACATATGGCTATTTACATTTTAGTTTCAATGAAAATTTAAGATTAAAAATTCAGTTCCTCAGTTGCACTGACCAGATTTCAAAGTCTCAAAGCCAAATGTGGCTAACGGCTACTATATTGGACAATGTATACTTACATCTTCACAGAAAGTTCCACTGGACAGTGCTGGTCTAATGAGTTCCACTCCACATAGTATGCACAGATAGGCCAGAATGCTAATATACTAACATTTGAAGAGTGAGAAAGTCAGTTATAAAAATCCAAACTCCATCCACTGTTGCCCAGATGTAGTAGAAGCTGAACAGTTTGAGCTTAGAAGTAGAAGAATCTGACCCAGAGAGTACCCTAAATTCTTGGAGAGGAGACAGAAGCAGCAGATTTAAAGGCCTTATTGTGGAGGACTCATGGTAGGACAGAACTTGGTTTTTGCAAAATCTCTAGACATTGAGTTATGTGTAAGTCTTCAGAGGCAAATTCATTTAGCGTTTTACCTTTTGCAGTCCTGAAGGAAGAGATGTCACAGATAACCGCTTGGTGGTTCTCCTGGCCCGAAGGAGTGTGTTTCCCTGGGTTATCTCCTCTGTCTCTGCCTCTACAACATCAAGTTGTATAGTCGCTTCAAGAAAGGGGGAAAAAGGAATCTGTAAGGATCACAATGAGGAACACATTCTTCCTATTAAAAATACAGTATTCTTAGAAGACAGCATCACTTGCTGCTTCAGTGGCTTTTTTTTCTTTAGAGTTAAGAATAAAAAATTGATTTGCTCTTCCCAATCTTACACTTTCTCCTGCACGCATTTGCCTTTTGTTATGGTCATGACCTCAGTGGACACCAACCCAGTCTTTGACAAGGTAGCCACCTCTCTCTCTCTTCGAGATTTAAGTTTTTCCCCTGAACCATTGTGGAATTAGAAAAGTAACCCTCTAACATGCAAGGCCCTCCCTTGGGTATTCATTGTGGATTAAAGCAAATTTTCTATCTATTTTCGAGAAATGTGGCTCAAGGCTCAGTCATTTACATACCATTGATTTGTCTTTCCTATATCCAGGAGCCAGGTGAACTTTGGATTCCTTAACATTTTAAAACATATCAATTCAGTGCTTAACTCCATAAATGTATTTATCAAGGAAACTTTAAAACACTACCATAAATTTAAGACTAGTATGGTAAACAGGCATTAAAATTACTATGCTAAAAACAAAACTATGTTATTTTTTGCAGAAGGCACTAAACCTGAGGTTACTCTCTTTTTCTTTTTTTTTTTCTGAGATGCAGTCTCGCTCTGTCGCACAGGCTGGAGTGCAGTGGCATGATCTAGGCTCACTGCAAGCTCCACCTCCCGGGTTCAGGCCATTCTCCTGCCTCAGCCTCCCGAGCAGCTGGGACTACAGGTACTCTCTTTTTCTTAAAAAAGGGGGTCACTAAATGAGACATTTTCCTTGATGTATTCAAAAGGATGACAGCATTGGGGAAAGGGTGTTTGCAATTTGCTGTGTGTTACACTGTTCTTCATGCAGTGTGCACAGCTAAAATCATTTTGTTGCTTAAAGTCCATTGATAAGGACTTCTCTGGGAGCCTCAGACCTCAGTGAATACATTAGCCTACTTGACACTTCCACTTGGCTATTTGGCAGGGACCTTATGTCAGCAAGTCTAGCCAGAACTCATGACTTATTTTTCAATCCAGGTCCATTGCTCCTTATCTTAGTGAATGATGCCTCCACCTTCAAAGCAAGTGCTCAATCCAGAAATTTTTCCCTCTCCCCAACCCTTCACTGTCCAACTCTTCCCCAACTCTTGTAACTTCTACCTATGCTTATTTCTCCCTTTATCTCCCCATTCCCACTGCCATGACTAATCCAAGCTAATGTCATTCCTTGCCTGAAAGAATGTATGGGTGCTTATTGTTCTTCCTGCATTTGCGCTTACCCTCATCCAATCCAGTCTACACTAAAAGATAACCAAAGCTATCTTTTAAGAATGCAAATCAGATTATATAAATCCCCAGCTTGAAAGTATCTAATGGTTTCTTATCACCCTTAGAAGAAAGTTAAAAATTCTCAATGTGTCCTATGACAGACACCCTTACTACCTAATTCAACCAGCCTCTCCTTAGCTCTCTGTGTTCCAACCTCCACTGGATTTCTTTCATTTCCTAATTGTGCCTGGTGATCTCTTGATATTGTGACTTGAACATGCTCTCCCTTATTCCTGGGAAACTGTTCTCCCCCCTCCACCTTGTGTAAGCCATCTTTATGTCTTAGACATCCTTCAGATCTCAATTTAGTTGTCCCTTCCTTGGGGAAGCCTTTCCTGAGACCCCTCCCCTAAAGTTAGAGCACCTATGATTTCTTTCAATAGCATCCTGTGCTCCTTTGGAACAAATGTAATTTTCTGCATGTTTGAAAGCCTCTCCATGAGGGAGGGACTATGTCTGTTCTATGTGCTACTCTATCCCAAATATTGTGGCTGTCATATAATAAGTACTTAGCAGATATTTGTTAAATAGATAAAAACATGTTTTGAAGGTCAGCAGGGAAGAGCAACTGATTTGGGGCCACAACAAAGGGTATTAATGTTTGAGCTACATCCTAAAGGATGAGCATGTTTTCTGGAGAAATCTTAGTTGATATTTGTTATTCCAACTAAGATAAAAATAAACCAGTGCACAGATTAGGAGTAGAAATTTGATCCTCTGTTTTCTGCTGGATTCTTCAATTCCAGCCCCAGCAATATAGAAGCATGTCCTCTTTGCTATTTTCAACAGAAATATACAGCTCAATCCATACCAGGTAATTGCTAGATGCTTGGATGCTTGTATTAATGACTGCTTTTTCCAGAACACAGAGTTTGTTTGAAAGTAGTCGGCTGGAAACCATCAGGTTTTTTTTTTGTTTTTTTTTTTTTCCTGGAAAAAGCACACATCAGTTTTGTTGCCTGATCATGGTGTGTAAAATGTGAGATTGTATGTATATTTATATATACTAGAAGGGCTGTGTGTTTCCTGATTCTGTGCTGTGAAGGACATTAAAAAGCTACAGAGGATATATAGAACAGTGAAATTATTCTGTATGATACCATAATGGTGGATGTATGTTATGACAGGGTATGACATAAAAGTAGGTATTTGTCAAATCCCACAGAACTGCACAATATAAAGGGGGAACCCTAATGTAAACTATAACTTCAGTTAATAATAGTAATATATCAATATTGGTTCATCGATTGTAAATGTACCACTCTAAAGCAAGATGTTAATAACAGGAGCTGTGGGGATCAGGGAAGGGAGGGCATATATGGGAACTCTACATTTTCTGTTCAATTTTTCTGTAAATATAAAAGTGCTATAAAAATAGACTTTTTCTTTTTCTTTTTTTTTTTTTTTTTTTTTTTTTTTTTGAGACAGGGTCTCTTTCTGTCGCCCAGGCTGGAGTGCAGTGGCATAATCTCGGCTCACTGCAATCTCCGACTCCCAGATTCAAGTGATTCGCCCACCTCAGCTTCCCTAGTAGGGACTACGGGCACATGCCACCATGCCTGACTAATCTTTTTTGTATTTTTTGTAGAGATGGTTTCACCATATTGCCCAGGCTTGTCTCAAACTCCTGGGCTCAAGTGATCCAACCGCTTTGGCCTTCCAAAGAGCTGGGATTACATACATGAGCCACTGCTCCCGGCCTAGACTCCATTTATTTTTTTAAAAGCTACAGATGGGAATGCAAACATTGGTAGTATTGTTAGTCATGACTCATAGGATGCCAAATGGCATTATTACTAGTTGCAAAAACGACTTAAAGTTAACAGTTCAAATATTAATTCTTTCACACAGTACATAGAAAGTAAATGCAATAAAAGTGAGCATTCTTTATGACTTACCAGTTATACATTTTATTCATTTAATTCTCACTACCCCCTCCACTGTTAGAAGTAGCCATGTGAAAGTCTGCATCACTACTTTTTCCAGAAACAAAACCAAAAATCCCCCTTGATTTTGATTTTCCAATAAATATATATGTGTATATATGAATATATACACACATATATATTTAAATAAAAAGTGACTTTAAACTGATTAGAACACTGTTTAATTGAACTGGAAGGAACCTCCAAGGCAATCCAATTCAATGCTTCTCAAAAGGTATGAGCAAGGCTCACACCTGTAATCCCAGCACTTTGGGAGGCCAAGGCGAACGGATCACCTGAAGTCAGGAGTTCAAGACCAGCCTGGCCAATATGGTAAAACCCCATCTCTAGTAAAAATACAAAATTTAGCTGGGTGTGGTGGCATGCTCCTGTAGTTCCAGCTACTCAGGAGGCTGAGGGAGGAAAATTGCTTGAACCCGGAAGGAAGAGGTTGAAGTGAGCCGAGATCATGCCTCTGCACTACAGCCTGGGTGATAGAGCGAGATTCCATCTAAACACACACACACACACAACGGTATGAACATACAAGCCAACTGAGGATCTTGCTAAAGTGTGGCTTCTCACTCAGAAGGTCCCAGGTAGGGCCTGAGATTCTGCATTTCAGACAAGCTCCTCAGGGATGCCATACTGGTGCGGCAAGATAATCCATCCTAATTTCACTCTTCCTCTTGGCCTCAACCCAAAGACAAATTGCCCAAATATGATTACCATTCTCTGAGAGCTTTCTCATTTTTGCTGTAAATAACTTGGGAGATGAAAACTCCTTGACAATCCTAGGGAGAAGGCTCTGCGTGTTTGACAGGAGGACTTCCTTATGGTCAGTGGAGCCCTGTTGGCTGGCACATGCTGGCTTGCTTCTATACTTGTAGGACAGCATCCTCCCAAAAGCAGTCTTCACTTTCGTCTTCAAATTACTTTTCTGATTTTGCTGGCTTTCATGAAATCCCATGTCACTATCACTGGATGATTCCTCTTTAGGGACCAATTCATTTTGTTTCAGTAAGTTGGTAGACACAGCTCTATGCCATCTAAACAAAATAAAAATGGTTCATATTAGGGAAACTGAAAAGTTAAAAGTGAAAAATTTAAATCATTAAAACACAAACTTCAAATGTGAACCAATTATACAATTCAGAAAAAAAAAATGAAATTGAAGACCAAGAATCAAATCACAGAAAAATAAAGCCAAAGCAACTACTTGGTGTTTTGTTACCAAATTATAGTAATCTGGCTGCTATTTAATTTAAACACAGTACTGTTAGAGGTAGGTTATATTATTATCTTCATTTTACTTATGAGTAAACTGAGACATGGTTTAAATTAATTGACCAAGGGCTGAATGCAGACTTTAATCCAGGTCTGACTGTTGGAATCCATTAACTTATATTGGCAAATTGGCAATCTTATTTCAATGATAGTTTGACATAGTTTTTGCTAGATTTGGCAGTTTCAAAGTGAAAGTAATAAAAGATGAGAGAGTCTGCTAGGGTAGTCAATAAGGAGTAACCTCCAAGGCCCCATAAGTACTGCATTTACATAAAACACTCATTTAGATAACATACTGTAAACTCATATATAGTGACTACGTGTACCATCTTCATAATTTTGGCATATTTTATTATACACAATAGACTAAACAATAGACAACATTTCCTGATAGCTTTCTGTGTGCTAAACACTCTTCCAAGTGCTTTCATGTGTATAACATAATTTAATCTTTATATTCTCATCTCTACTTCACACATGAAGAAATTAAAGCTTGGAGAGATTAAATAATTTATGTCCAGATTATCTGATCCTGAGGTCTGTGTTGTTCACCACTGTGCTAGAGTATCACCTGTACGGTGATACAATTATTACCTAATATTCTTCCTCAATTAACTATTTTTTGTTAGCTTCACCCAAAGTAATAATATCCATGAAATTTCGGTGTTTTATAAATTAAAATTTTAATGTTGAGATCATTATAGTTTCACATGCAATTGTAAGAAATACAGGGAGGGGGCCAGGTGCGGTGGCTTACGCCTGTAATCCCAGCACTTTGGGAGGCCGAAGCAGGCGGATCATGAGGTCAGGAGATCGAGACCATCCTGGCTAACACGGTGAAACCCTGTCTCTACTAAAAACACAAAACATTAGTCGGGCGTGGTGGCGGGCGCCTGTAGTCCCAGCTACTTGGGAGGCTGAGGCAGGAGAATGTTGTGAACCCGGGAGGCAGAGCTTGCAGTGAGCCGAGAGCGCGCCACTGCACTCCAGCCTGGGCGACAGAGCGAGACTCTGTCTCAAAAAAACAGAAAAAAAAGAGAATGAAATACAGGGAGATTCTGTGTGCTCTTTACCTAGTTTCCCCAAATGGTGACATCTTGCAAAACTATATTTTCACAACCAGCATATTGACACTGAAACAGTCAGAATACAGAACATTTCCAGTAACACCAGGATCCCTCATGTTTTATAGCCACATCTACTATCCACTGGTCCCCCCTTTCTTAAACCGGCATCTACGAATCTGTCTTCTGTTTGCGTAATTCTCGTCCTTTCAAGAATGTTATGTAAATGGAAATATACATCATGTAATTTTTTGAGATATGCTTTTTTTCACTCAGCATAATTCTTTGGGCATTCATCCAGATTTTGTGTATTAATTGTTCATATCTTTTTATTGCTGAGTAATAGTCCATGATGTGAATGTACCACACTTTGTTTAACTATTCACTGATTGAAGGATATTTGGGTTGTTTCCAGTTTGGGGCTATTATGAATAAAGCTGCTATAAACATTTATGTATAGGTTTCGTATGAACATAAGTTTTCATTTCTCTGGGTGAAATCCCAGGTTTTATATTATGCTATCACATTGTATTAAATATATAACATATATTTCTAATATGGATTAAAACAAATTTATAACCATTAACAATGTTCTTCATATATTACCTAAAATATCTCATGTACCATCAGTAGCATATGTACTACTCTCCAGGAAAACACTGTTCTAAACAGAACCCAAGTCATTCAGCCTTTTTCTGTAATTATATATGGGAAGTGGTTCAGTGACAGCCTAGACACTGGAGTTGAATGGTATTGGTTTAACTCAGGACAATTCCTAACTCTGTGACCTTGGGCATGTCATGTAACCTCTATAAGCTTTGGTCTTCTCATTTGAAAATGGGCATAATCTTTTCAGAATTATGAAAATAAAAGGAAATAATTCATGTGTTTGGAACCTTAAAAAGCATTCAATAAATGATGCTTTTTATTACCATGTGGATCAGAACAGTGGGGAAAAGCCATTAACTTATGGGGAAAAGCCATTAACTTAAAAGGCAAGCAGGGAGCCCACACTAGAGGGCAAAATAAGGGAGAAGCTAGCAGCCTCCCTTCTGGGACCAAGGGCAGGGTTCTGCAAAATGTACATATACGACTTCTAGGGGGTGCTATTCAATTTCATCCTTAGACTTGTGTATAGTTATTATAATGATTTTCTGGCAGATGGCAGTAAAATGTCCTGAGGAGGGAGCACCATTTCCTAATTCACCCAGAGATAACTTATGGGTAGGATTAATCTCCCGTAGACCCCTCTGAGACTCCTTTAATAATAATTTAATTTTTAAGTGATTCTACTACTATAAACATGTACACACATACACATACTCTGACACAGAACAATGCAAATACAGTTTCAGGAGATTCAGGAATTTTGAAGACCACCCATGTTAAAAGCCCAGTTCTAAGTGGTCTCAGAATCTCTAGAAGGTGTTTCCCATTCCCATCCTCCCCACTCTCATCCCCAATCTATCTAGAACATAATTAACAAAGGTGATTTAGCTCCAGAGCCTAGGAACACACTGCTGCAATTTCTGATATGAGCAGAACCCTCCCCTTCTTAAGTTTTTAAATATTTTTGTGTTGGTACTGAATTTATTTGGTTGTATTGCCTCCCCCGGAGTGCCTACTTTTCATTGAAAGTGGAAATCTCTGCAGTATTTTATTTTGTCCATGGAAGTTCACAAGCTTGGTCTTTGATGCTTCCAGGACTCATTAAAACACCTCACTTCTACATGTCTGAACTATAGCCCATGGACCTGGTAAGAGAGAAGCCCAAAGAAATTGGAAAATAAATCACCACACTGACTTTCCAAATTAAAATATATTATATTTTGGATGTTTCATACCTGTCTATATGGTTTTGTCATTGGCAAAAAATAGCAGGTCTAAGGCAGTTTTAACATTACATTAAACAATGTGTCCATAGTGAAATGTGATTAGTACATATTTCAGCAGCCCAAATTGCTGGGATAGGAGAAAGAAAGCACTGATCGTGGACCTATTTCGAAGAATGCACTAATGACTTTTCAAAATAATAGTATTTTCACGGGATGTGAGATGTCCAAAATTCTGATGCTGAAATATCAACATAGGATCAGAACTTATTTTAGTCTCCTATGCCACATTGAAACTTAATTTCGAGTGGAAAGGAAAGGTTTTCCCTGTTACAATTAAGATGTTTCTGATCATAAAATGAAGCTTACATTGTCACACTAGATTTCTTGATCCAACGCAGTACCCTCCCCGCCAATCCATCCAGAGTCCTCATTCCTAAATGCAATGCTTAAAAGGACATGCCACTATGCCAAACCCAAAGACTCTCATTTGACAGAAAAGGAAATGAATCTCTGTTACCTTTCTATCCCCTTCCTTTTGAATGAGCCATTTTTCTTCTTGAGTTGCTGGAATCTTCGGCACTGTCCAACTTTTCTGTAGGCAATCTTAAAGGGTTCTGGTAGATACAGCTGAGGTTGGGCCATTGCTCTCAACTTCACCTGTAGTAGCCGTTTTGGATTGTTTTAGTTCTTGAACTTACAGACTTCAATACAAAATCATCCAGTGACTGAATGTACTGTCAAGGTGTGGGCTATTCGGAATAAAATATGTAGGAAATTTTTAGAGTCTTTCCCTTATTCCCTTCCAGGTGTTAGAGACATTATTTGTGGGACTGGCCCTGTTTACAACTTCACAGAGGTCACCAGTGATGTATTTGACAGAGCTGTGTGAAATTCCATGGACCTTTGTGGAACACTTCACAGATTCTTGAACAAGGCAAATACAGAAATGATGATCTGATTGCCTCAATGCTGGCATTTGGATAGAAAAAAAAATCAAACAACAACAACAACAAAAAACACCCACGCACTAATTGACCACCACATTCAGAAGTGCGTATTTGAACTCTGAAGTGGTAGGGACCTATAGGAATACCAACGATACGTTGATTAACACAAGTTGAGCTTCTGTTAGATCTCTCAGTTACAGCTGGTGAATGTTCTCTGTGTCCTGTGGGACACATATGACAAGGCCAGTTGTTGTTTGGACATCTCAAAATGTACCCCAAGGGTGGTTTTCATTACATCTTGGAATTTTGCAGTGGTCTCTCAAAGTACATTGCTAAATTGAGGACCTGATCCACCCCTCCCTTCCAACATTGCCCCATTTATTTCGTGGTGAAGAGCGAATTCTGCCTGTGATGGAACTTCTCACCACAAGGTGGCAGCAGACACTAGGATTTATTCCTGTTACCCTCTCGCGGTTTGAGTTGTTCAGTCAAATAACTAGATGCTTAACAAGAAAAACTCCTCTAGAAAGGTTCTGGGAGTTACAAGAATTACTCTGCTTTCTGTGTTTGCATTAATCAATAATCTGGAGCATACTTCTCAAGCTTTCAAGTGCACACAAACTTCCTGGAGGTCTTTTTAAGATGCAGATTTCGATACAGTACATCTGGGGTGGGATCCAAGAATTTGCACTCCTAACAAACCCGCAGGTGACGCTGATGATGCCAGACTGCACTTGGAGTAGTGAGGGTCTTGTATGTTTCAGTACTGGGGAAAAGAGCTTTAAAATGGTCTAGAATGAAGTGTATAATGTTAAGGGGCTAAGAGAGTGGGTTTGGGAATTATGCATGAGTTCTCATTTCTAGCTTAGCGATGTGACCTTGGCCAATTCATTTTAACCCACCCATGCTTGTTTTCTCATCCCTAAAGTGGGACAACTCATAGTGCCCAAGCCATAGTTTTATGGCAAAATTCAAGTGAAATAGAAATTCCGCTTCAGCAGGGAATGAGACCCAGGAATCCATATTTTAGGAGAGTGGGTGCAGATGTTCCTCTGTCCCTTATTTGAGAAACGCTGAAGTAGAGCATATCTAATATGCCTTGGCCAAATGGACATATGCTCCTCCCTGGTCTGTTTTTCCTCATCTGTTGGCATCCTCAGAGCACAATAAATAATAGGTGCTTGAATTAATGAATACATGAATATTTTCTTTAGCAACAGGGCAATATCTTTCATGCAATTATTGGCACTCCTGTCTTAATTCTGTTGTATTTCATCAATTATCTAGATGAATGAGATGAATTTTATGCTAGGAAAGAGAGCTGTTTTTTATTTGTGCATGGGTGTCTATGTACATGTCTCTGTGTGTGCATGTCTGCATGTATGTGTGTATGTAATAGGCTGAAACACTTGCTGCTGTGGCATCTGTGACAAAACTTGTAGGTTCCCAAAGGAGTCCTGAAGCAGATGACAGAACTAGAAGGAGTGGGATGGGGGGGGAAAGAGTTAGAGTATAGAGAGACATCAATTTTGAGCTGTGTCTGGATTTACATTCTAGATCTACCCCTTCCAAGCTTATGGGTCCTTGGGCGGGTAACGAAAACCTCTTTGGACCTTCATTTTCTCGTTCGTAAAGCAGGAGTAATAACTGCTACCTCCCAAGCTTCTTTGAGTCATTCAGTTATTTAACAAATATTTGAATGCCTAGTGGTTCCCAGGCACCACCCTAGACACCAGGGATACTGCAGTGAACAACATACACAAAATCTCTGAACTCATATAACTTAATATGCTGTGGGAGATGCAGGTAACAAGGAAATGAACAATTTAATTTCAGCTGGTAGTAAATGTTATGAAAAAAGTAAAAGAGGATGATGGGATAGAGTGACTGAGGATGAGGAGTGACTTTAGATGGAGCGTTAGGAAAGCCTGTCCAATGAGGTCATTGGTCCTGAATGCTGAACAGGGAAAAGAGCCAGTCGTGTGAAAATTTGTGTGACCCAGGCAGATGAAACAGCATGTGCCAAAGCCCGGAGGTGGAAGAAGCCCAATGTCTTTGAAAATGTGGAAGAAAGCGGTCAGGTGCGATGGCTCACGCCTGTAATCCCAGCACTTTGGGAGGCCGAGGAGGGCAGATCACGAGGTCAGGAGATTGAGAACATCCTGCCTAACGTGGTGAAACCCCCATCTCTACTAAAAATACAAAAAAAATAGCCGGGCGTGGTGACGGGTGCCTGTAGTCCCAGCTACTCAGGAGGTTGAGGCAGGAGAATGGCGTGAACACGGGAGGCAGAGCTTGCAGTGAGCCGAGATCGCGCCACTGCACTCCAGCCTGGGCGACAGAGCAAGATTCTGTCTCACAAAAAAAAGAAAAAAGAAAAAAAAGAAAAAAAGAAAAAAAAGGAAAGAAAAGAAAATGTGGAAGAAAGCTAGGGTGGCTGGAGCAAAGAGGTAGATGTGTGTGATAAGCTGGAGGGAGGACCAAATCTCTTGAGTCCTATAGATCAAATTAAAGATTTTGGTCTTGATCTACAGAGCAATGGGGAGTTGTTGAGGTTTTTTTGGTTTGTTTGTTGTTGTTGTTTTTTTTTAAACAGCATCTTACTCAGTCACCCAGGCTGGAGTGCAGTGGCACCACGCTCACTGCAACCTCTACTTTCTGGGTTCAAGCGATTCTTGTGCCTCCTGAGTAGCTGGGGTTACAGGCACGTGCCACCACACCCAGCTAATTTTTTGTATTTTTAGTAGAGACGAGGTTTCACCGTGTTGCTCAGGCTGGTCTGGAACTCCTGAGCTCAGGTGATCCACCTGCCTCAGCCTCCCAAAGTGCTGGGATTACAGGCTTACTGAGGGTTTTTAGGGAACTTGTTCATATATTTATTCAGGGAAATGGAATTCAGTTGTGAAGAAAATGACTAAAATCCTTGCCCAGGAATTACAATTCTAGTGGAGGACACAGACACCAATATGTTAACCAATAGAAAATTGTTTCAGGTACTGACAAAGTATGCTATGAGACAAATAGGAAAAAAAAAAAAATCAACAAAGAAAAAAGAATAAAAAATAAATAAATAAAAAGAAAAACAGGCCGGGCACGGTGGATCCTGCCTGTAATCCCGGCACTTTGAGAGGCCGAGGCAGGCAGATCACGAGGTCAAGAGATCGAGACCATCCTGGCCAACACGGTGAAACCCCGTCTCTACTAAAAATAGAAAAATTAGCTGGGCATGGTGGCGCACGCCTGTATCCCAGCTACTCAGGAGGACGAGGGAGGTTCACACCTCCTCGCTTGAACCCAGGAGGCAGAGGATGCAGTGAGCTGAGATCAGGCCACTGCACTCCAGCCTGGCGACAGAGCAAGACTCTGTCAAAAAAAAAAAAAAAAGAAAAGAAAAGAAAAAACAAACAAATAAAAAGTAGAAAAACGTGGTAGAAAGTGACTGGGAGTGGGCACTCCTCCAAAATCATCAAGAAGGATCTCTTAAGGAGGTGGTGTTTGAAGTGAGACATTTAATGTTGAAAAAGAGACAAACTATGCTGAGATCTGGGAGAGGTATTTCAAAGACAGAAAATGACATGAGCAAAGGTTCACATGCAGGTGCAAACCAGGCATGTCTGAGGGCAGGAAGAAGAGCAATGTGGTGGGAACATAGGTGACATGGGGAAGGCATAGTTATGCATACGTTTTTAAAATGTTGCTGTGTGCAGCTTGGAGAATACATTGGAGAGGAAAAAGTGAGTGTTGAAAAGTCATTAGGTAGGCACTTGGTCCAGGCCGGCAACAGATGGGGGTGAGGAGTACCAGAAGTGTGCAGATCCAGGCAATATTTAAGAAGTTAAATACTGAAATGAATTGGGATATGGGGGAGATACAGTTTGGATATGTGTCCCTGAAATGAACTGGGATATAGGGGATAATACAGTTTGGATATGTGTCCCTGCCCAAATCTCATATTGAAATGTAATTGCCAGTGTTGAAGGTGGGGCCTGGTGGGCAGTGATTGGATCATGGGGCAGTTTCTCACCCATGGTTTTGTGGCATCCCCTGTTACTGTCCTCATGATAGCAAGTGAGTTCTTGCAAGATCTGGTTGTTTAAAAGTGCGTGGCACTCCCTGCTCTCTCTCTTGCCCCTGCTTTCACGTAGTGATGTGCAAGCTCCCACTTCGCCTTCAGCCAGGATTGTGAGCTTCCAGAGGCCTCCCAAAAAACAGATGCTGGTGCCATGCTTCCTGTACAGCCTGCAGAACCATGGGTCAATTAAACCTTTTTTTTAGTAAATTACCCAGTCTTGGGTATTTCTTTATAGTAATGCAAGAACAGCCTACTATAGGGGGTGAGTAGAGAGGAGATACTCAGTTGGGGTGTTAAGTTGTTGCTGTAGTCCAAGGGTTTAACTAAAGGGGGAACAGTGGAACTAAGGAGAAGGGCACCCATTCAGGAGTCCCCCATCAGTCAACTCTCTTTATCAACCACCCTTCACAGGACATGGCTTGGAGCTATCCCTGTGTGATCATTCCCCGGACATTTGTAAATGTCCCTCTGAAAAGCCAAAAAGCCAGCTGTAGCAGGACAAAATCTGGTCAAAACACAATCTCCCTTGTTCTTAACAGTATTCTTCCTTTGAACATGTCTGAGATTGCATAATCCTATTCAGGTAACCATGACAACAGTTGACTCCTATTGAGATAGCAATTGATTGAAACCTCTAAGTCAGAGATTGCAAACATGAATAACCGCAGGAACCAAGCAGGGAAATGTGAGAAGCAGTGGGTGGGGTGTAAAAGGGAGGGGTGGGAATTGTGGTAAACTGTAGAGTACTGGACCAATCCAATTCTATTGAACTTCAAATCTTTAAGAAGACTCGCACATTTAAAAATGTGATCTGCAGGCCATATTTAGCCTGTGGGTCACCAATTTGCTGCCTCCAGAGATGCTTTCATGTTAACTCTCTGTTCAGCCAGGTATCTCCCATCAGTGCTCCTAAAGGTGATTTTCCCCTAAGCTTTAAGTTAAACATACTCACAAGCATTCAGTTGGCTCCTGGCCCGTTATTAGACTGTTTTTGCATCTTCTTGCTATCTGGTTGCATACTAACCTTGCCTAGCAACTTGTAAGCCCTCTGCAAACTTGGTAAGCTGAGATTCTAGATTTTTATTCTGAGTCTGGGTGAAGTAAATACATAGAGTAGAACAGGACAATGTCACTTTAGTGACCCGGAATCATTGTTAAGCAGAATCCTTTGATACATGAGTTTCCTGAAGAGTCCTCACTAATTCTGGCCACCCCAGTTTTACCAGGATTTGGGAGACCTTTGCATGTGGGGAAATAGCAACTGGGGGCTTTTCCACCTGGCTCAAGCAAATCCTCTTGCTGAAGCTTTTGCCCTTTTGAGAGAAGGAGGTATCACTTTACCGATCACTCAGCAAGAACTGTGTCTCGGGAAGTGTATAGAGGGTGCCTGGAGACACAGTGTTTCTCCTGGGAAGACTCCTTACCAAGGGGTGAACTCCCCAGAAGTCAGCAAAGGTGCAGCTGGAGTAAAGTGTCTTCGAAGAGCCAACAGGCTTCCAAGTTAAATCATGCCTTTTTTTCATTTGTTTTTTGTGTTGATTGCTGCCCCAGGTTAGTATTTCTAACTTAAGACTCACATAGCTTTGAAATAATTATTTGGTAGTCTATCAGTTGGCATTTACTCTCTAACTTCTCAGTGTTGGCCTTTAAAATTGTCCAGTGCTCTGGGCTGTACCCCACTGGAAAAACAACATATGAATCAAAATGTCCTCTCAGATGCTGTTGATATCAATGGGAGTAAGCTCTTTGGAGAGCAATTTGGAAATACCTGCCAGCATCTGAAATCTTCAGCCTCAGAGCCAGCATTCCACCTCTGGACAGCTATCCTACACAAGTACACAATGATATAAGGATATATGTAGTTGTATTTGTAATAACAAAAGCTAGAGGCAACCTATATGTCTACCAATGGAGGATTAAATGAATGGTGCTTCATGCATACTATGGGTATTGGAGCCATTAAAAGAAGAAGGTTGGTGTGGGAGTTCCGACGCGCAGGTAAGGAGGTAATCTGTGGTGTACTGTGGAGTTCTGTGGAGGCAGGATGTGCTAAAGCTATGAACACAAGAAGATCTTTTTAAAAACACCTATCTACATTCACATGCCAACAGGAATAGAAAATCCTGAAATAATGTATAACAAAGATTTAACTGATTGTTTCTGGAGATTACGAGTGAAAGTGGTAGAGCAGCAGAGGTGGGGAGAAATATGTAGGAGATTTAAAATTTTTTACTTTATAGACTTTACTGTTTGACTTAGGAAAAGACTATGAATTACATTTATGCTAAAAAATTAAACCCAAAAGTTTAGAAATGAATCACAAAAATTTTGAATGCATGATAACAACGGTTTAAATTTTTTTTCTCTCATTATGGCATGAATTGATTCATAAAATAACTCAATTGATGAATTCAACCATTTGCTTTAGAATCAACCACTTCTAGAATTGGAAAAGAGCCAAACTGTATTATTCACAACAACAAAAAAAATCAAGTAAAATAAGGATAAATGATAGGTATCTTAAGGACTGAAAGATCTAATGAAATGTAAGAAATATTTTATTTCAACTTAGTTTGTTATATTTTGACTTTTTTATGTGTTTGGGTAAAGATTTTTATCTTGAATCTGGAGACACACAGTGGAGATGCTCAGACATGTTTGGCCTATAGCAAGTTTGTCCAACGTGTGGCCGGTGGACCACAGGTGACCCAGGATGGCTTTGGATGTGGTCCAACACAAATTCATAAACTTTCTTAAAACATTATGAGATTTTTTTATGATTAAAAAAATGTTTTTAGCTCATCAGCCATCATTTTTTTTAGTGCATTTTATGTGTGGTCCAAGACAATTTTTCTTCTTCCATTGTGGCTCAGGGAAGCCAAAAGATTGGACAACCCTGGCCTACAGGATATTTTGAATACCAGAAGATTTCACATAAAAATTTCCATTTCAGGATCCTCATAAAAAAATAAGAGTCCCTGGCAACTCAGCCCACATTCCCAGATAGGCAGAGGAGTGGCACCCCAGTTGGGTGGGAACAAGTTCTCAGTTTACCGCAGTCGCTACTACTCCCAGTGCTCTACACCAGCTGTCAGGCATTATTTTACAATCTCCATGAACAGAGTTCAACTAGTTTTTTTCTTTTTAATTTTAAATTAATTTTATTTTTAATATATTTTTTCTATTGGTTCTGTCTTTCTGGAGATCAATTTTTTTTAATCTCCTCTTGTCCTTGAGTATGAAGAGGCAGCCTCTCAGTTTCCATCATTCTATGCCAGCATTTTCACATAGCATTCTCTATTTTTTCACAATTTGTCTTTGTAATACAGCTATGAGCCTATGATTATTTTTATTCTTTTTATTTTATTCTAGAGAAGGGGTCTTGCTATACCTCCCAAGTTGAACTGAGGCTCAGGTGATCTTCCCACCCCAGCCTCCCAAGTAGTCGGGACTACAGGTGTGAGCCAGTGTGCCTGGCTCTATTTTTTTTTGTTTTTTGTTTTTTGTTTTTTTTTTTTTTGAGACAGAGCCTTGCTCTGTCACCCAGGCTGGAGTGCAGTGATACGATCTTGGCTCACTGCAAGCTCCGCCTCCCGAGTTCACACCGTTCTCCTGCCTCAGCCTCCGGAGTAGCTGGGATTACAGGCCTCCGCCCCCATGATCGGCTAGTTTTTTGTATTTTTAGTATAGATGGGGTTTCACTGTGTTAGCCAGGATGGTCTTGATCTCCTGACCTCGTGATCCGCCCGCCTCGGCCTCCCAAAGTGCTGGGATTACAGGTGTGAGGCACCTCGCCTGGCCGTGCCTGGCTCTATTTTTATTATTTTTAGTTATTGACTTAATTTCAGAAAGTGAAGAGTTTTTTTATTTAACTATTTTAACAGGAAATGCATAATAAAATGCCAGCCCTGCTTACTTAAATAACAGTTTGGGCCGAATATGGTGTCTCACACCTGCAATCTCAGCACTTTGGGAGGCCAAGGCAGGCGGATCACTTGAGGTCAGAAGTTTGAGACCAGCCTGGGCAACATGGCAAAATCTCATCGCTACTGAAAATACAAAATTACTCAGGCGTGGTGGTGCGCACATTTGTAATTCCAGCTACTCGGAAGGCTGAGGCACAAGAATTTCTTGAACCCTGTAGGTGGAGGTTGCAGTGAGCTGAGATCGCACCACTGCACTCCAGCCTGGGTGAGAGAGTGAGACTCTGTCTCAAACAAAACAAAAGCAGTTTGGTGGATGGGTTGATATTCTCGGAAAATTATGATCCCCTTTTCTAGAGATTATCATATGTTAAGGGATTGAGATTGTTTTTCAGAATATACCTTTAGTGGAAAACCAAATTATTCCCAAGTTTCTCAGCTCATGCAAATATATTGAAGAAAAACCTAAAATCAATTCACTCTTTAATGCAATGGCAACAAGACACCATCGAATACAGATATAAGCCATCATTGACATGGCCCAACCTGTGGAATTGAATAGAGAATCCGAACCAACAAAATGACATGTAGTAGCAAGTTTTCAAGTGCATTCCATGTCAGGAAATAATAAGGTCTTGACCCATAGGTCAATAGGCTTGATATACTTCAGTTAGCAAAAAAGGATCATTTTATGTATTCATTTATTCACCTGATCATTCCACAAATATCTATTAAGTGCCTACTATGGACAGACACTGTTCTTAGTACTGAGCATACAGCGAGGAACAGATGAAAGTTCCCAATTTCATGACACTTGTATTTTAAGTGGGAGGGGGATAGGGAGGAGGCAAAAAAATGAACAAATAATATGTGAAATTTTAAGAGATAGGAAGTGTCTGCAGGGGTGGGAAATTTTTTTATTTGGCCTGAGAAGACCTCTCTGCTATAGTGACATTATATTAGGTTGGCACAAAGGTAATTGCGGTTTTTGCCATTACTTTTTTTTTTTTTGAGATGGTGTCTTGCTCTGTCGCCCAGGTTGGATTGCAGTGGTGTGATCTCGGCTCACTGCAACCTCCATATCCTGGCTTCAAATGATTCTCCTGCCTCAGCCTTCCCAGTAACTGGGATTACAGGCACCACCATGCCCGGCTAATTTTTTGTATTTTTAGTAGAGATGCAATTTCACTATGTTAGCCAGGCTCGTCTTGAACTACTGACCTCAAGTGGTCCACCTGACTCAGCCTCCGAAAGTGCTGCTATTACAGGCATGAGCCACTGCACCCGGCCTGCCATTACTTTTAATGGCAAAAACCGCAATTAGGTTTACTCCAACCTAATAGCAGAGACCTACAGGAAACGAGTAAATGAGTCATGGAGAGATCCAGGGAAGATGCACCTTGGACGAGGAGAATGATCAGAGCAAAGTCTCTGTGGCACAGACTGCTTGATGTGTGCAAAGAACAGAAAGGCCTGTGTGGCTGGAACAGAGGGAGGGAGAGCAAGAGTGGTAGAATATGAGGCCAGACAGATAACGAAGGGCCTAACATGTGGGATCTGGAGGCAGTTGTGGGAGTTTGGCCTTTTGCTCTGTGTGAGACGAGAAGCTCTTAGAGGACTTTGAGAAAAGGAGTGATGCTACCTGATTTCAGGTTTAGCACATTGGCCATTCACTATGGGCAGCTCACTCACGTAAGATGTGCTTACTGATATTTTCTTACATAATCAAAATAACCTCTGTATTAATTTTCTTTTCATGCTGCAACAGATTATCCCAAACTTGATGATGCCTTAAAACAGCATAAATTTATCCTACAGTTCTGTAGTTAAAAGTTCTGACATGGGTCTCACTGGGCAGAACTCAAAGTGTTGGCAAGGCTATGCTACCTTCTGGAGGCTGGAGGGGTGAATCTGTTTCCTTGCCTGTTTCAGGAAAGTCAATGAGCAAAAATAAAAAATATCTAGTTAACAAATTTTATGGTTCAGAAATTTTCAGACTATTGCTTAAACAGAAAGGTTTTATGTATCCTAAAGCCCACCTTTGGAAGTAGAAGATAATTTTTTGATTCAGGAAAGAGGATGGTGAAAATATACATGATTGGAGAGAGGCTTGCAGCCACCTTCATGAAATAGATTCATGAGGTTTTGGAGAGGAAAGTCTCCTTTGATGGAGACCAAAAGAAAAAAAAAAGCACATTAATTTTCCAGCACTTCGGTGCCAGAGGACACCACAGGTACCGATGGAATTGGGATTGTGTGCACTGAAATGGTAAGAGTGAAAGGGATGTGGGTGGGGCACTGACAGTGTCTGCTTCACTGCTGTTTCCTGGATACATTACATTTTCTCCTGGGCTGAGTGTACCTGGGCAGGGAGTGAAGGGGTAGGTATGAGGCCCTATTCATCCTTGTGAATTTCTTAAGTTATACCTAATACCTAGGGACCAACCTTACCATTCAATAAAAGCTTGACCAACTAAATTGGAAGAGAAGTTTTAATTTGGGAATGAAGAGGCAATAGGACCTGAATTCAGGGCACTTTAAAAAAATTATTTGCTTTTTCCAAAGATGTTCTGAGAGTCTAGCCTTAGTTACCTTTGCTAAAACCTTCACTGTAAAGAAAAAGCTCAGCTGAAATTAAGGGGAGCAGAGAACAAATAAAAGAGAGAGAAAGAAGAAAACAGAGAAAAATACAAAGTAAGCCAGCACAGTAGGACATATAATGACTTTTTGTTTCCAAATGCATTGTGACTTCGAGCATTGAGTAATTTCCTGACACCACAGGGTTAGACAGAAGTTGTATGAAATAACATCATTTAGGGAACTATTTTTACCCAGCTTTCATACATCCTGTCTAATAAAACATAATGAATTTATGTAAAAAGAAACTCTACATTTTCTATGAGAATGGATGACAAATCATAGTGGCCAATAATCTGTATCACTTATCTCTTAAATAACAACGAGGAGCTTCCTAACTAGTCCAGCCAGAGGCTTCTTACTGAGTGACAGTTGTCTTCTAGCCTCAGAGAAGATGAGTTGCTTGTCCAAGTGGTCATTTGTCCAGTGAGACTCAGAATTAGGATCTGAGCCAAAATCTGCTTGATCGGAAAGTTCATTCATTATGTCGTTCTCCTCCTTCCTCCCCAGAGCTATTGTTCAGTTGCGTGAGAACTTTCTCAAATTTTGACATTCTGAAAACTTTCACTTTTTCTTTTTTTCTTTTCTTTTCTTTCCATTTATTTATTTATTTCTCTTTCTTTCTTTCTTTTTTTTTTTTTTTTTTTTTGAGATGAAGTTTCACTCATGTTGCCCAGGCTGGAATGCAATGGGGCGAGCTGGGCTCACTGCAACCTCTGCCTCCCGGGTTCAAGTGATTCTCCTGTCTCAACCACTCGAATAGCTGGGATTATAGGCGCCCACCACCACGCCCGACTAATTTTTGTATTCTCAGTAGAGACAGGGTTTCACCACGCTGGCCAGGCTGTTCTCGAACTCCCAGACCTCAGGTGATCCACTGGTCTGGACCTTGCAAAGTGCTGGGATTACAGGTATGAGCCACTCGCCCAGCCAACTTTTGCTTTTTCTAATTTTTACCCAAGAGAAGTTCATTCTGAATCATGAAAGCATCTCAGTCATTTGAGATCATGAGATTTGGTTCCAGCAAGTCAAATTTTGGGTTCAAATCCCAACTCTTCCACTGATTAGCTGTATAACATAAAACCACTTGGTGTTTCTGTGTCTCAGCATTCTCATGTGGAAAATGGAAGAGAGAATAATCGTACCCCTCACCCCAGGGTTGTTGTGAGGATTAAATGAAAAAAATATGAGTGAAAGACTGTCCTACAAATGATCATTAATATTATTTATTATTCATTCAAAAAATATGTATGAGGGCCTGGGTGCAGTGGCTCACGCCTGTAATCCCAACACTTTGGGAGGCCGAGGCAGGTGGATCACGAGGTTAGGAGATTGAGACCATCCTGGCTAACACGGTGAAACCCCGTCTCTACTAAAAATACAAAAAATTAGCCGGGCGTGGTGGTGGGCGCCTGTAGTCCCAGCTACTCGGGAGGCTGAGGCAGGAGAATGACGTGAACCCAGGAGGTGGAGCTTGCAGTGAGCCAAGATCATGCCACTGTACTCCAACCTGGGCCACAGAGCGAGACTCCGTCTAAAAAAAAGAAAAAAGAAAGGAGGTATTCTTATTCAGTTATCAAATAAACACATTTTTTGCAGTTAGAGTTTATGGTTCCCCGAGGAGTCACCCAAACTAAAGGCAATTATAATACAATGTGTCAAATGTCATGATGGGGTAACATGCAAACACTGAGAAGGAATATTGAAGCAGAGTCAGGCAGGCCAGGAAAGACTTTCTGAAGAAAGTGATGTCTAAGGGCCAACTGAAGAATGGGTAGAATGTTAGGAAGTTAAAAATTCTGTAGAAAAAATATATATAATTGTTTAGAGGTGGACTAGAGAAGTGGAAAGAAGTTCGGGATAATTGAAACAGAGCATATGAAAAGGGACGTATGGAAAGATGAGGCCAGAGACACGAGCAGGGATCAGATATGGCAAGGCAGAAGACCTTTCTAAACTTCAGTATTTATCTGAATTAACTGATCATATCTGATTTCCTTAATACTGTTCTCTTACTGAAATGGCCAGTGCCATATTCTTTATGTTTTGTTGCACATTGCAAAACATTATTATATCACATTGCCTTAGTTCAGATTCTCTTGAAAGCCAACACTAAGGGAAGGGTTCCAGTGCAAGTACTGTAATTAACTTGAGAGCTGATCCCAGGAAACACCCAGAGTGGGGTAAGGAAGCCAGACAATGAATGGTAGGCGATGGATAAAGGGTGTGTTAACAAGCGTGTTAGCACCAGGGCAACCAGAGCTCGATTTCATTGGGGTACTCAGGAATCCAGTGTGGAAGCACACCTCAGTGTTACTTATCCACACTAAAGGTGAGGAAGCTGAGGTATTTGATCACCATATCCCTCTTGGCCATTGCTTGAGGACAGCTTCCAGGGGACTTCACTCTCTGGCACTCTGGCTTATCCTTTGTGCAGGAGAAGCTGCTCTCCAGGCAGAGTTGTAGAAGTAGTATTCCACTTGTAGAGGTGAGTATGGAGGAAATGGGGGCGGGGCACTGCGCAGCTGCTACACATATTTTTTAAAGTATAAAAAAACAAAACCAAAACAAATGAAAAAAGACCAGCCCTTGCTGGGAGACAGTTCTCCGTGGGTCTCTTGCACTTCTGTGCATCTTGTGAGCAGAGGCACTGGTTGCCTTTGTTCTGGACAATTTTTTTTAAGCATGTTTAAGTAGTAATAGAGATACTATTTCCCTCTGAAGCAGAGGATGATTTGTTTAGCATCCAGTGTAATAAAGGTATTTTCTCCCTCCAGGTCAAAGGTCAGGCAGGCTTACTGCTCGTTTTATAAGATGTGGGTTTGTAAGTTAAAGGTTTCTCAACTGTGATACAAATGCAGACCCAAAGCATGCAGAGCATCTATTTAGGGCATTTGTTTTTGCCCCCGTGGGGCCTGAGGAACAAAGAGAAAGGATGTGAACATGAAGCTTATGCTGGTTGCTGAGCTATGAGTAATAAAGTCCTTTGTCTCTGACCCAGAAGTCTTGTGTCTTCTGCCAGCCTCTGTGAAACTGCAGTATGGTAACTTGTAGGGTAAGTTCTGAAATCTTTCTCAGCTCCTGATGACACTACCAAGCCAACTCAACTGATCTTTAAGACATTTAATTTAAAAAATAACTTCTAATTAATAAAAAAAAGTAATAAAAAAAGAAAAAAAGAAGTATTTATTGCACTTTTCCTTTGTGGTTTTAAAATACAAAATAGGTTAGGAAGCCTTGTAGAAATCCTCATTAAAAAGCCAACTTTTGTGTTTCCTCTAAGATGTTCTAGCTTTTCCAAATTTTGTCGTTGAGAATGCCAGCCCTCTTCTGGAAAATGCCTCTGAACATACACAGATTGCCAAAGTCACTGTGTCTGTCTCACCTCATGCTTCTCTGGTTGGAGATCCTGTTATTATTAATGCAAATCCTGCAGTCCGTCCATTTGTGCTGTCTCATAGATCCATACATCTTTGGGAAGTAAGTATGTTGGCAAACAGTATTATCACTTGATACCACAAGGGCTTTAAAATGAAATATCATTCTGTTTCTTCTTACCTTCTACTGTATGTTATTAATTTGGTGACCACTCTTTGGAATCCTATTATATGTCAAACACTCTAAAAATCCTTAGGGACATCAAGATCCATTTATTTCACAAGTAATTATTGAGAATCTACTGAGACACAGGGAATTCCTTGCCCTCATGGAATTGACTTGTTCATAGGGAGACATACTGATCAAGTGAATATACCCAAAAGTATTAGGTTAGTGCAAATGTAATTGCAGTTTTTGCCATTACTTTCAATGGCAATTACATTTGCACCAATCTAACATAAAATTGTAAATGCAGTAACAGCCAAGAAAGGCAGACTCACAGGTCTGTGGGAGTCCCTAAAGGGGACATTTTAACTAGTCAGGCTTCCCTGAGGAAGAGCTACATGAAAAGCAATCTGCAGAATGCATAGGAATTGAATAGATAAAGAAGAGAAGAACATTCCAGGCAGAGGGAGCAGCATGTGCGAAGTCCCTGTAGCAAGAAGGAGCATGGTAAAAAGAGAGGACTGAAGGATCAATGTGACAGGAGCCAAAGAGAAAGCACGGTGGGAGATTATACTGCAAAGGAGATGGGGAAGGCAGAGCCTGCAGTGTCTGTGAGCCATGTTAGGAAGCTTTGTTTACCTAGATGGCTATATCATACCCAGCTAGATAAAATATACCTAATTTTTCCCTCTGGATCAAAGCTTAGGCAGGCTGATTGTTCATTATAAGAAAGGGGTCCCCAACCCCCAGGCCACAAACCAGTATCAGCCCATGGCCTGTTAGGAACTGGGCCACACAACAGAAGGTGGGTGGCAAGCAAGCAAGCGAAGCTTCATCTGTATTTACAGCTGTTCCCCATCACTCTCATTATCTCCTGAGCTCCACCTCCTGTCAGATCAGTGGCGGCATTAGATTCTCATAGGAGCGTGAACCCTATTGTGAACTGCTCATTCAAGGGATCTAGGTTGCGTTCTCCTTATGAGAACCTAATGCCTGATGATCTGTCACTGTCTCCCATCACCCCCAGATGGGGACATCTAGTTGCAGGAAAACAAGTTTAGGACTCCCGCTGATTCTACATTATGGTGAGTTGTATAATAATTGTATTATATATTACAATGTAATAATAATAGAAATAAAGTGCACAGTAAATGTAATGATCTTGAATTATCCCGAAACCATTCCCACTCAACCCTGGTCTGTGGAAATTGTCCTCCATGAAACCAGTCCCTGGTGCCAAAAAGGTTGGGGACTGCTGTTATAAGAGATCCAGATTCCCTAAGGTCGGAGTTTCTTAGACCTTGATACAAACCCACTGCATGCACAGCATTCAGCTGGGCTCCTCTACATGGTCCCCATGGCATGTGAGAGCAAGGGGACCAATGTGAACATGAAGCTTATGCTGCTTGCTGTGCCGGAGTAATAAAGTCCTTGAGAGCAGCATGTTGTTTAGCTGATCTAGCCTGGTTTGGCTCCAGTCTGCAGGTTGAGTTCAGGTCTGTCTCTTGTCCTTCCCATTCTCCTTGGGACACTGGCTAGCAGAGGGACATTCTTCTCTGGGCAAAAGGAGGAGAGCAAGAGGATTTCTCAACCCCACATGTACATTTCAAGACCCACATCTGCTCATATCATTGGCTAAAACAAGTGTCACATATCCAAGCCATGGGCTGAAGAAATATACTCTGTTTTTATTAGGAGGAATTGCCAAGGCACACGGCAAGAGACATGAATATAGAAAATATTAAGAATTGGGGATATTAAATCCACCTCCCACACTTAAGAAACCACTAAGGAGTTGTGCAGGAAAGAGACATGATTTGCTTACAGCTTAATTTGCTATTGTAAAGAGAACAGATTTAAAAGGGGCAGGAGAGGTCTGTTATGAGGCTTTTGAATATCCTTGCCAAACCTTGGTATTGTCAGACTTAAATTTGCTTCCAGCTTCAGTTTGGTGTAAAATGTTTTCTCCTGCTTGTTCTTAATTAGATTTTTGTTTTAAGTCTAAATAGCAGCAGAATGATGGCAAAGAGTGTTCAGTAGTTTTGCTTAGTGTGTGTGTGTATGTGTATGTGTTTCTGTGTGTGAAGGTAGTGAGCACAGCTGCTCTAAGCACTGATTTGGGGGTCTGATAAACCTAGTTTTCAACCACAGCTCCTTCAGTCAGTAGAAACATGACCTTGGGTAAATTATTGGACTTTCTGTGCTTTAATTATTATTTTCAGGGATTAGCAAGAAGATTCTAAAAGATAATGTATGGAAAGTGCTGTCTTACTGCTTTGTCCCTAGCAAGCAGTCAACACACAATAGCTGTTACTGTAATAAATATACTTATACTTCAATATTTAGCATTATTATAGCCAGATTACAGGTAATAAAAAAACTAAGAAAGATGTGGCCACATAATCATAACTGTATTAAAGACAAGCTTTAGAAGTAGTTCAATTATGCAGCAGTTTCATAATAAGCAAGTACACCTGCAGATAAAGGCTAAACGAAATGAGTTAATAACTGTTTCCACAACATTGCAGTACAAGGATGGAAATACTGTTCTATTTGGGGTTTGGCATATCCCAGCATATCATTATCCTTTTTTGAACTTCTTTCCTTGCAGCATATATGCTTGTTTGTTTTGCAAAAGACTGATTGAGCTTAGTTAGGAAGGGCGATTGGTCAGGCAGTCAAACAAAAACCAACAACCACCAAATGAACACCAAGCTAGTCTCTGCAGAAACAATAGCAAAGCTTGAAGTGAACTGATTATATAGATAAATCAACGGAAATGAGACAAGGTACACTCCAGTTATGTAATCTTCAAATTGCTACCTGTCATTGAGCAACATAAGTGGGGTTGCATAGGCAGGTTGGGAAAATGAACCCAAGTTACCCTTTCTGTGTTCACCCTGCCTATTCCCTGGATGGAAGTAATCTGCCAGATGGAGACTTAAACCATCTTCCTGTTTTCTCCCAGTGTAAAGAATAGGCATTTGCATTGATTCAATAAATATGTGTTGAAAACGAATGGGAAGCCTGATACCATGTAAGATGCTAGGGAGCAAAATGGACACACTTGCTGTCCCTGGGGGCTCCCAGGACCGAGGGAAACATACCTGAAGGGCCAGCTTGAGCCCAGGGTTGTATTTCTTGGTTAAGGGAGCTCCTTGAAGATAAGGCTGTGCTTAAGCAGAGCTGGAAGACCTTGTATATTTTAACACCAGGCTATGGTATTAAATTAACTTATCAGGAAGCACTGGGGTATGATGAAAAGAAAAAAATTTAGAGTCAGAAAGACTTAACTTTAAATCTCAGCTCTGTCACTCAATAGCTGTGTTACCTTGAGCAAAGTATTTAACTTCTGAGCCTCAATTTCCTCATCAGTAGCATTGGGATGATAATAACATTTATTCTATGGGATAATTGTGAAAATTGAAGAGATAAAATGTCCAGTCTACCATAAGTGCTCAGCAGAGTATAGCTATAAAATATCCATATATTACTGACTTTTCATGTAATTATGTGAAAAACAAGCAGGTGTTGCAGTCAGCTGATGCTGATAAGTGCAAGGGTTTTGGGGGCACATTGGCCCAGGTCAGGTCCAGGTCCTGCCTCTTCCTGCAGCATGACTTTTTAGGATATATTTTATAATCTAAGCTTCAATTTCTTCATCTGTGAAATGGGGATGGTAGTAAGACTACCTTTCTCACAGGTTGATTTTGATGATTAAGTGAGTTAAAGGGCTGAGAGCAATGCCTAGCACAAAGAAAGTGCTCAACAAATGTTAGCTTTTGTTAATATGATGTTGGTGGGGTGACATTATCCTCCTTTTTTCTGAGATTCAGTGATTCTATTACTGAGAAGGAGGCCACATTGGTAGTGTACTGCGTGGCTAAGAGCATGGATTTTGGTGGAAAGTCTGGATTCCTGTCCTGCCTCTCTGTTCCTTGTTAGGTGATCTTTTTAAGCCTCTGTTTCTTCATTTGTAAAATAGGCATAATAAAAGTATCAATCACAATGTTTTTATGAGGATTAAAGAATGTAATTAATATTAAACACTTAGAGTTGGTAAATAGTAAGTGTTCAATACATGTAAGCTATTAGTATTGCCTTAAAACCCATAATTTTAGACAAAGCGTTCATGGTTTGACATAGAATGCCCAAAGACAAGTGTCTAACCCCTTCCAGTGGCTTTTGCTATTCAATAAAATCTTTGCTTTCCGTTACTTTACTAATAAGAAAGCTTTAGAAACAAGCATTCCCTAACCTAGCCGCATCATGACAGACCTGGGAAGGACATTAGTAACAGAACTTACAAGGCTTTCATGTAAGGATGAAGACGTCTAATCTAGAGACATGAAAGACCATGGCCAAAGTCTTAGGGCCATTTCATTCTAGAGGTGAAACTGGAACCCAGTTCTCTTGATACTCAACCTCAAGAGGACCCTGAACAGAGCAGTTCGAAAACCAGGTGAAAACCACAAAGGACACAGGAAACAGGAGACGTGGGTGACTGAACAGGGGAGGGAAGAGAGGGGCTCTTATCTGGCCCTTTCATCCATTTTGAGTGCTAAGCAGCTTAGACTCATGATGAAGAGCACGAGCCTGAAGTCAGGTGGAAACCAGATTCGTTGTATTTCTATCCATGAAAACTTGGCCAAGCAGCTTAACTCTGCAAGTCTCAGCTTCTGCACCTATAAATTGCATCCACTTGCAATTTCAAGGATAGAATGAAATGTTTTTAAAATGCTCAGGATAATCCTTGATGAAGTGAGGAGGGGTTCAATAAATGGTTGACTTTGTTACTAGGAAGAATTGTGGAAAGATGGAAAAATGAAAGAGAAACCATTGGATACAACATAAGTGAATTCTCACCTCATGGAAGTTTTTAAAAAATCAGATCACTGTGTTTTTAAATACAAAATTTTTATGTCTTTAAAAAAGTGCTGACTGATATTGGGGATTATAGATCTAAAATATTCCATCTACATCCTTATGAAGCCAGTCATTCACTCCATTATTCTTCATTTTTAAAAAAACGTAGTTATTCACCACTGGAGTACCCAAGCTGGACTTTGAGATGGTGACACTCTATTCCCTGATAATCTATGCCAAAGACAACCAAGGGGCAACAGCATCACAGACAATTTTAATCCAGATTGCAGATGTGAATGAACTGCCCACCTTCGCTGGATCTCTTGCCCAGGGTGACCAAGGTACAGAGGATCTTCTCTTGGGGAAAGAGGGCTCTAGTGGATATGTCTACATAGATGCTCTTCCCTGTGCCCCTTGTACTCTCAAAACATCATGGCTATAATAGTGATAAAAATGACAGTAACAATAGAAATGATAAATGGCTGACACTGGGCACTAATTATGTACCAGGCACTGTCCTAACAGCTTTAACTGTACTACTTTATTTAATGCTCACAACACTAGAGGTAAGTTCTACTCTTATTTCTATTACATAGACAACAGAAAGGTGAAGTAACTTTCTCAGTGTTGAGAATTATTCATTTATTTGTATGATGATTGTGTACTAAAAATTATTATCTTATTTGTGTGATTATTTAATTAATGATGTGTCTATATCATTAAGCTAGAAGCTTCACCAAGGACAGGGACCATGCCTCTTTTGCTTCTTCTTGCTCTGTTTTTTTAATTTTTATTTATTTATTTTTTCACCGTGTATGTGTCTCTTTCACTTTCTCTCTTTCTCATCTCTGTCTCTTTCTATGTAGTCAAATATTTAATGCCTACATGTTCTCTACTATAAAAAAAATTTGAGGCTCAGATATTGGAGTGGCCACTAACTGGAGAGAATTACTTGTCCTGTCTAAGCCTCAGTTTCCCCATTGATTAAACTGAGATATTAATCCCATCTTGATGAGGCTCAGGGTTTTAAAGTGCCAGGTACACAGTAGGTGCTCAAAAAGTGTCTCCCTTTTTTCCCTTCCCCAGGGCAGACGGTAAACTCCTCCTGGGCAGATCCAAGGTGAAATTATGCTCTTCTGACTTCTAAAACTGTGAGCTTGGTGCCAGAGTGCTTGTGGACACTTGATGAGCATTTGCTCATCAGATGAGCAGGTCCTGGCTACCCTCTAAGCAGGCCCATTGACCCTTTGGCTATCCACAAATCCTGCCTTCTTGGCACAATTGTGCAGCAGTTTCCCCTGGGTGGTTCTTCCCCTCAGACACTCAAGGATCTCTTACTGCCTCAAGGTTCCTGTTCCTTGGAAAAGGGATTCCACTGGCAAATTTGCAAGTTTGTATTCCTCACTGTTTTAAAAACATATGGGAAGAGTGCAAAATTAAGGACAAGACAAATTTTAGTAAAATAATTAGGCAATATTAACGTATTAGCTATGTGACCTTGAGTCAGTTATTCAATCTTTCTAAACCTTAGTAAAATGGAAATGATGATAAAGTCACCAGTGATGTTAAGTGCTTAGTAATTAATAAGCACTCAAAACATGTTCAACCTTGTTCCTGTTTAAATGTATAAATCTCATTGGTCTATACTTGACACATAAGAGACACTTGACAAATGGTATATTATTATTATTATTATAGGTTTAATGGGAATACCCCTATAAAACATCTGTGCTGAGCAAGCGCAATTCCTTAAGTTTTATCTGAAATTCACGATTGGATGAGAGGTTTTAGGCTTATGGTGGTGATGCTCATTCAAGCACATCTGTTGTACATTTTCTGGCAGTTACTGAGATTTATATCCTGAAAGATATTGCCCCAGGCACAGTCATTTACCGAGCAGTGGCCAACGACCCAGAGGATACCGTTTTGGAGGTAATTTATGCTTTGGGACAGAGAATAACAGTGCCTAGTGGTTTTATGTGAGATTGAATTCAAATATAAAGCCATGGAGGCAATCAAATCATTTATACCCACAACTTAGGTTTCAAACATACCTTTGCCTCAATTATCAGGATACTTTAGGTGAAAATGATTAAGGTCTGGGTTGTCCGGGTAATTGCTTCCCTTCTAGTACATTCCATCCTGTGCAGGCCGACCCAACCTAATCCTTAAGTAACTTTAGCAAAAGATGTCAGGACATTTCATTTTGTTCTTAGGAATCTTGGCTATACACAGGTAGAGAAAGAATCCAGCTTTCTGGCAGAATTAATTTGTATTTCAAAACTCTAGGCCTCGTCCTCAGGTTTTATAATGCCCTAGATGGAGAGGAAACTATGGGCTTGGTACCAAGAGGCTTGGGTTTAAGTTCTTACTCTACTACTGCAAATCACTTAACATTTCTGCTTTGCTGTTTCAACTGTAAAATTGGGAAAATGATACCTGCTTTGTCTTGTCTCATATTGCTTTCTCTCATTATAATTAAACATAATATTTGATTATGTTTATATGAACATGAAAGTAGTTTTTAAACTGTAAAACATTTTGCAAACGATAGGCTTTATAATAATGTCTTAATTTTTTATGCCATATGGAATGGTTATGGCATTATTAAACTATAATATTTTAGCTAATGAATTGATAGAAAATAATATTGTGTCTTTCATTTTTAGTGTTTTATTGCCTTCCCAGACTGGCTAAAAATTACACAATTGAACATGTTGATGCTGTACACTCAATATTTACAACTTTTGGTAATGCTATTGGATACTTGCTCAAGGCAACTTGAATCATACAAAATTTTCTTTAAGCAGTAGATGTCCACTAATATTTGAGGTATTGTCCACATGGTTTTAAAAAGTATTGAGTACTCTTGAATAATTACACAAGCTTCCCCACACACATTTGTCTCCTCCTTCTCCCAATAGCACAATGCCACATCCAGGATGGGACTGGAAAGGTCACAGCTTTCTCTGTAACATGCAATTAAACCACATAATCATACATATTGCTCCAAATCAGCATGTTCAAGATTATAGGATTGAATGCAGCACTGAGCAGCTCCAGCCGCACAGGAATCAGATATCATAACACAATTTCTTCCTTGGTGTTCTCCATGGCAGCTCACCCACCTAAAATGTTGACATTATAGGGCATAAAACACACCACAGTCCAATAGGGTTTAGCTGTGACTCCAATGTACAATCAAAATGACTTACTAGACAATTAATGCAAGTAATTCATTTCAAATAAAGGACTTCTAAATGCTTGCTCATAGAGATTAAATGTTTCTGGTTCCGGCCCTACACTTTTCACAGAAGAGAATTTGTTCCTGGGCCATATTTGGAAGGTCTATGCAATGTTCTCTCAGAATTTCACCAATCATGGAATGACATTTCAGCGGTGACATAGGCTGTGGAAACTTACATTTAGACACACTCCTACACACATCATTGTGACACAGTAGATCAGGCCAGATGCTATTCATGTACTCATGACTGGGTTACAATATTCGTTTGTTTCAGTCTTTATACTGATTCACAGAAAAACAAGTTCTAATATTAGGAAGAGGTTGCCACTGTTTTGGGGCCTGATGATGATGATGATAGTAAAATAATATTAATAACTATTAAGTGTTTATTATGTGATAGGCACATACTTTATATATTGAATCCCCATGTTAATCCCTGTAGTAGATGCTATTGTTGCTATAGTATTACCTAATATATTGCTAAAGAAGTATTATATTTTTAATTTATAGAGGAGGAATATGAGGCCAATAGAAATGAAGTAATTTGCCCCAACAGTAAGTAGTGGAGTTGCAATTCAAATTCATGTCCATCTTGCTCTAAATCTTGCATGTTTCCTATCATACCAACAGTTCCCAAAGTATTCCACAAAACACACAGTTTACCAGATGCTCCATGAGAAAAATAAAAGATCCTGTGATCAAGTTATTTTGGGAAATGATGTCTACACATCTCCCCTGAATTAACAATACACAGCACATTAAATTCCCTGTGGAGCTGTCTAATAGAGAGATGTGTGTTTAATCAAATTTGTTCCAATTATTTGTCCATTGCACTTAAAAAAATGTAACACCTGTTAACATCTTATACAATGCCTAACTAGAATCCAGAGTAGGAAGATTGTGCTAGATCCCCCTGTAAGATTGATCTAATATGATCTATCTCTGGGGTTATTAGAAAGATGAAAGGTGAAAGATGAAATTCCATAGTAATTGCTGAATAAATGACAATGTAACGAGTCTGGATTATATCCACATCTAGACCTACCTAAATTCCAGGGCCAGGGCTTTTCATACTTCACCACCATTGCTACTCTGCATGTTAAGAATCCCTGATACTTGTTCTGAGATGTAGAAAAAGTGGGACTTCTCATCTTCACAACAAAGAAAGGCTGAACAAAATGAAAATCAAAACTTTTCTTGGACGCCTTAGGGCAAACTGCCACTCCAAAATCTGGAGTGACAGGTAAACGGAAGACTGATAGCCAATCTCTGCTTATTTGGCACAGAAGCTTCTGGAACCATAGACTGGTAGGAAGATTTACTTGGTAGCTTTGATGAATTACTGGAGGCTAAGTGTGGACTAGCAGGAGAGTGAGAAACTGTGTGTCACAGTCTTGTGGGGGTAGTCCTACACTTTGGTAAGTTTTACCGTTATGAACTCTACTGGGTTCTCACAGCAAAGATCCAAGAAAGAACACCTTGTGTCTCTGGGAGAGGGAAGAGAAGAGAATCATGGTGAAATAATCCCAGAGTTTTCTGCAGGACAAAGGCCTACCCTCCAAAGGAAAAGTCTTTGCCTGGGCCTTATATTATCTGGGACTCATCTACCAGATTTTATATATTCACACATAACTGCATACACACACATACCCCTAGACATACCATATTCAAGCCTCAGAAACCAGAGAGAGAGAGAGAAAATCTTGAAACATGCCAGAGGGAAAAACACCTTACCTATAGAGGAACAGGATAAGAATTACAGCAGACTTTTCATTAGAAACCAAACAAAATGAGAGTGGAATGAAGTATTTAAAATGAAATTTTATTGAAATTTAAATAAAATATATCCAATAAAATTATATCAAGTCATCAAATTCCATACCTTAGATATATCCAATTTTAAATTGAGGTCAAATATACCTCAAATAAACAAAAAAAGCTAAAGAGAAATAAAGACTTTCTCAGACAAACAAAAACTGAGGAAATTCATGACCACCAGACACCTGTCCTGCAAAAAATGTTAAAGAAATTGCATGGAGAAAGAAAATTATACGGCGCAGAAACTTGGATCTGCATAAAGAAGGATATAGAAGGAATAAATGAAAGTAAAGTATATGTATTTCTCCTTTTAGTTGATCTAAAAGATCACTTTAATACTAACAGTGTATTGGGTGATTATATCAAGTGCGTAAGTGAAATGAATGGCAGCAACATCATAAGTGACAAGAGGAGAAACTGGAAATAAGAACTTTCTTATGAGATACCCACACTATCTATAACGTCATATAGTGTTATTTGAAGCTACACTTAGATTAGTCAAAATTGTATATTGCATATATCTTGGGGTAGAATATTGCTGACAAAGGCCCCGAGGAAGAAACAGGCTAGCATTTATTTGGAAGGCACCACAAAGATAGCGATTTGACTGAAGAGCAAAGAGTGAGTGGGAGAATTAGAAAGATGACATTGGAGATGTAGCCAGCAATCAGATTTTGTCGGTTCTTTTAAACATTGGTAAGGATTCTGGATCTTCTTTTGACTAATGTGGGATTAATCCCCTTGGAAATTTTTGGTAGGGGAATAAATCATATTAATATTTTTAAAAGATCAAACTATCTTGTGTGTGAAAAAGTTGACTGTCAAGAGGCAAGAGTGGAAGCAGGGAGACCATTTAGAGGAGACTGCCACAGTCCAGGTGAGAGATGATGGGGGCGGTTGGGGTGATGAGAAGTTATTGCATTTTACATATTTTTCCCAACATTTCATTATAGAAAATTTTAAATATACCAAAAAGGTGAAAGAGCTGAAAAATTGAAAGAGTGAACACCCATATACCCACCACTAGATTCTATCATTAATATTTTACTGTCTCTGCATTATCACATTATCCATTTTTGTATCCATATGTGAATTCCTCTTATTATATTTGTGTACTTCAAAGTAAATTGCAAACATGGTTACCCTTTCCCCCTAAACACGTTGGCAGTTTGCATATATTTTGGAGGTAATGTTAACAAACTTGACAAATTGGGTGTGGGATATAATGGAAAGAGAGGGATCAAGATTGTTTCTAGGTTTTTGGCCTGAGCAACTCATTAAATAGAAATGAGGTTGAGGAGGAAAATTACATGCTTTGTTTTGAACATGTTTAGATTGAGAAGCCAATTAAACAACCAGAAAGAGTAGGCAAGTAGGTTTAAAAATACGTAGTTCATCAAAGACATGGGGCCTGGAGTGTCAATGTGGAATTACCAGTTTGTACACAGTGTTTACAGCCTGGAACCAAATGAGATCACCTCGGGCGGTTAGAAGGAAGAGGACGATTGAGCAAATGAGATTGAACAGGACCAGTAAGGTAAAAGGAAAATCAGGAGAGTGGAGTGTCTCCCAGAAGTATAGGGCTGTCACTGGTAGAGGGTCGTGACTGCAAGTTGTCCAGATTCTTGGCATTTTGAACAAAGAATTGGACAAAAGGCCCAGCAAAGCAAAGAACGAGTGAGGCAATGAAAGAATAAAGCAGGGATTAATTGAAAATGAAAGAACATTCCATAGTGTGGGAGCAGACCTGAGCAGCAGCTCAAGGGCAAGGATACAGGATCTTCTTGGGTTCAAATACCCTCTAGACGTTTCCCATTGGCCACTTCCTGCTCACCTCATGTAAATAAAATGGTAGCCCGCAATCAGTCTGATTGGTTGCAGAAAGCAGCCAACCAGAGGCTGAAGTGAAGTTAAAAAGGTCACATTCCTATGCAAACATCTGATTGGTTGCAAAAAGTAACCAATCAGAGGCTGGGGTGAAGTTACAAAGTTAAACTTCTATGCAAACAAAGGCTCTGCCCGCAATCAGTCTGATTGGTTGTGGACAGCAACAATTCAGAGGCTGGAGTGAAGTTAAAAATTTGCAAAGGGAGACGGGACCGCAACCAGGCTGATTTATTGCAGACAGCCAATTTCCCACCTGCAGGGCAGAAAAGGTGGGGGGTTTGCAGAGTGTAGCCTCTGATCCTTTTGTTACTTAGGTGTGGAAAGTTAGGGTTTTCCTTTCAGTTTAGTTCTAGAAAGTCGTCGTGAAACAGCCTTAGGTTCCCTGCCTCCAGACCCTATTTTCCTGCCTCAGGACGATGTATTTCAAGGAGAGATTGGTCAAGTGCAGCTAAGATGTTGAGGGAGATGAGAACTGAGATCACCAATCACTGAAGTGGCAAAATGCTAATTGCTAGAACTCAGACAAGTACCTGGCACATAGGAGGTGTTTAATGAGTGAATGAAAGGAGATCTTTGGTGACCTTGATAAGTGGGTTCATTTGGTGAAGTGAGAATGAAAGTCTAATTGGAGAAGTTTCAAGAGAATGATAGGTGAGGAAAGTAGCCATAGTGAGCAGAGACAACTTTCGAAGAATTTTCCTAAAAAGCAGAGCAGGGAAATAGGATAGTACCTAAAGGAGATTTTGGAATCAAGGGAAATTTTTACTTTGGAATGATGAGAAATATTATAGCATGCTCTATGTGGATAGGGATAATCCAATAGAGAGGAGAAAATGAATAATGCAGGAGTTAGTGACAACAGTTGTTGAAGTGATGGCATCCAGGCATGAGTGGAGGGCCTACTGTCAGAAGAACAGTTTGTTTATAGAAACAGGGAGGAAGATGGGGTATAAGGGAACATATTCAAAATGGCAAGTAGAGTAATTGCATGTTCGTTCTTTTGCCCTTCCAACAATATGTGTGTGTGTGTGTGTGTGTGTGTGTGTATGTGTGTGTAGGTATTTGAGATGGAGTCTTGCTCTCTTGCCCAGGCTGGAATGCAGTGGCATGATCGTAGTTCACTGAAGTCTCAGCCTCCCAGGCTCAGGTGATCCTCCCATCTCAGCTTCCTAAGTAGCAGGGACTACAGGTGCATGTCACCACCACTGGCTAATTTTTTAAATTTTTGTAGAAACAGTGTCCTGCTATGTTTCCCAGGCTGGTCTCAAACTCCTGGGCTCAAGCGATTGTCCTGTTTGGCCTCAGTAAATGCTGGGATTACAGGTGTGAGCCACCACACCTGACCAACAATTATTTATTGAGCGCTTATTTGTCCCAGGCATATTCTAAGAAGTGGGGCTTTAACAGTGAAGGAAACAGACAAAAATCTCTGCTCTCATGGAGCTGATATTCTAGCGGTAGGAAGATTGCCCATATATTTTGGTATATCAGATGCTGCCTAGTGTGACGGAGCAAAATAAAGCAGTGAAAAGGATAAGGAACTCTATAGAGGAATAGTTTGCAATTTTAAAACGATAATCAAGAATTTTAAATAGTGGCAGTGGATATTTTCTTCTGATTGCTTCCACTCAGTGAAATAAGAAATGAGGCCAGCAGCAGAGAGTGAGGAGAGGAGGGGGTTGTGGGGAGTGCTGGAGACTCGAAGAAGGGGAAAAAGGCATGAATTTGCTGCCTCCAAGAGAAGGAGAGGGAATTGTCCAGAGAAATGTGAAAGGGAAAGGGAACATTCAGAGAAGAGGTGGAGGATAAAAGGGGGATTGCTGATGAGAGACTAAATTTTTGAGGACTTATTGAAAGGGTTTGATGATATCAGTGGGATAAGCGGTTGTCCTGGTGATGAGGACTGAACTTCCTGGGATGACTGAGGTATGTGAGGTATGATGGATATGTCCTGGTGGTTGCTTAAAGGTGGCAGGAGGTGAATAGTCTGCATTGATTATAATTTATGCTTGAGACTAGTCTCTTAGGAGATTTAAACAGTTGATATAGTCATTGCCCTTGAAGGAGAATAAGGGTGGCTATCTTTTTGGGAACAGAAAGAGCTCTTTGGGGTTTCCTTAAAACCCACTGTGGTCAGTGTCAAGAAGGAGAGCGTGTGAAAGGAGTGGGAACCCATTCATGGCATCACTACACAGGAATCCATAATTTAAGTCTATTCGCAGAAATAAAAATGAAGATTTGTCAATGGTTAACCTGTTCAAAGTAAACAGCCAACGAAACAAGACAAAACAAAAATGTTTTGCTGTTCATGTAATACCACATCACCTGGATAGTGCCGACGCACACAAATCTTTTCTCATATTTATTAAAAAGGTGAGATTACCTAGGGATGTAAACCTTTTGCACCTAGTAGAAAAACTAACTCTTTGGGCTACTTGATGCCAATTTACATAGCAAGGGAATGGTTGGCTTTTACCTAATCGGTTTGTGGTCCTGTAGACATATCAATGCTCCTATAAAATTGTATTATCTGTGTTCTTCCTTCACGTAAACAGGCAGTGGGCCTTGTTTTTCTTAATTCATAATAGACTCTCAGGAAATGTTTGCAGAATCACTTGAGAGATTAATTTCTGGGTTGCTCCCAGTGTCCTGGTCTTCTACCCTAACGTCATCTTAAAATTTTATCTTTTTGTGACACCAAGAGAAAGGGGGGAAAAGGTTTGAGTCATATGATATGATGTTAGATAATTTTGTTATGTGATGAAATATCATTTAGTTTAGGCATAGAGTGGCCAAATAAACTTGAGAATGGAGGCAATTATCTGGGTTATTCAAGCCGAAAAACAATTTGGCTTGAAGTAGCTATATAATTGTGGAAAAGTGATTTTAAGAAAAGCTTTAATTATCTAGAAAATATCTTTAATTCTTCAAGTGAAAGTCAGGTATTTGGAGAAAACCACAATCACAGTTTTAACAAATATTTTTGGGGCAGTTGTTTACTTCATAGTTGCACAACTTGCAACATCCTCCACAAGATGGCATGCAAGTTTGTAACATACCGTAGCCGGTAGTCATGCCATTGCTAAATCATTTTGCTGCAAGCAATAAAGTCCAAACAATTGCACAATGAATTATTATTTTCTGTGTTACACACTGCAAATGTATACATTCTGGCAACGTTTTCTATAGGTAAAGATGATTGTTTTACAGAGGTATGTATGTCTCTGAGTGTAAATATTTGAAGGATATACGAAAAGAAATCAAGAATTTAAGTCTTCGCACGCAAGATGAAGATCTGGCATCAGTTAGCATGTTTAAGTCAACACTTTGTTGAAGGCCCAAGACAAAACCAACAAAAAAGTCCTGATGTTCACATTTGAAAAAGAAATTTTTATGAGACTAAGGAAGAAATTATAAGAAAATATTTATTTTTAGGAGGATTTATTTCATTGTTTTAAAGTATTCTTGAAAATATTGCCTGGAAAAACTGGGAAATAGCATGGCAATTCATGGTGAATATTACTGTGATTCTTTGTCTTGACTGCAACAATAGAACCAAGTGGGATGCTTTTAATAAAACACAAATGCCAGGGCCCCCTCTCAGACCAATTAAATCAGAATCTCTTGGGGTGGGCCCAGGCATCAGTATTTTTTAAAAGCTCCCTAGGCATTCTGATGGTACCAGAGGCATCAGAGTTCACTGACAGTATTGGGTGCCTTCTCATTCGCTCACGGCAGGCATCACTAACTGAACCTGAGCTCACCTTTTCTCTCAGTACAATGCTCTGGGTAGCCTTTACCAATCAATTCAGAGATGAAATGAAACCCACTTGCTAACAGACTTATCAAAGAATATGGGAGGGACAGAATTAAATGCTACTCACATATAAGGTGATTGATTTCTTAATATGGTAACTAACTCTGCTTTCTAGTATGATTCAGCCAAACAATTATTTCAGCCTTCTGCAACAAAGGAAGTTTTAGAGACTGCAGTGGACAATATCCATGCTCTTCCCATATCCCTTTGGATACCTTTTTGCCATTTTTGTGTGGTGCACCCCATTCCCCACCAATTTCAATGTGCTTCTGCTTCCATCACCCAGAAGAGAGGGCTGCCTTTGGGTGTTTCTTGCAGGTTGAAAAAACAAAAAGTACCTGGGAATTTACATCTCCCTGGAGTAACCCTTAACCACTCAATGAATATGAAAGCCCCATCTCTTTTCCTTGTGTGGGGACAACTCTGAGGTAGAACGTGTACTCCTGAGCTTGCCTACAGGGCCAAGCTAAAGCTGCATCTGTGGGACTTTGCAATCACACTTTTGTTTGGCTTCCTTGCCATCTCAATCCCTCTTCCACAGTTTTTCTGAAGCACTTACTAAATAAATTCCACACAAATTTTCATCTTAGGGTCTGTTTCTGGGGAAAACTGAAGATACATATCAAAAACAAAGGCCACTGAGCTGCAAGAGAACCTATACAAACCAAGTGTTAAATCATGCAGTTAATCGTCTAATGGGAAGATGTGAAAGAATGATGAATACTGATCTACTCAGATCCATGAAAGATGTAGGTCTTAAATAGATTACTGCATTGAGGTGCCAAAAAAAAAAAAAAAGGTAGATGTGCTATAGCAAGATCCTAGACTTGGCTGCACTGTGAAATTATACACCATTTAATAAATATTCGTTCCCAGGTTACACCCCCAAGATTCTGATTTCACTGGTCTCAGGTGTGTTCTGGACGTTGTCCCATTTAAAGCTCTCCAGGTGGTTCTATTGTATAGCCAAGGTTGAAAATCGCCTTAAAAGAACCAGATTCAGAGTACATAAACATTACTTTGGTCAGCCAGTTGGAAATTCACATTCCTGGGCCCACCTACACCAGGTATTAGGATTCAATAATTCTGCATATATTACAAATATTTGTTTTCAGATGTCTTGGCTGCTACCAGGGAAACAGTAAACACCTGGGTAAGTCCACTGAGAACATCCGGCTAGGTCAGGGATGGCAAATCATACTCCACTTGCATACCCTCTCTTATTGATGGATAGAGGCTCTCAGGAGTGTTGAGAAGGATTCTGAGGCTGGATCTGGGTTCAGCAAGCAAAGATACTACAGCGAAAACTTGCATAGAGGTGTCTAGCTTTATAGCTGGCTATAAGGACAATGTATTAGAGTGGTTCATAAGGATTTGTGCTAGGAAGGATAATAGCTCTAATAGTCCAGTGGACGTTTATAGGTAAAAAACCATTCCTATTGCTTATAAAGTGGATGTATGAGAGGGATCTAATATACTCTGTAGGAAAGGAAAAAGGATTTCATGTGAAGTGTGAAGTCTCAAGCTTTCAAGGGCAAGCATATGTCCCATTGTACTTCCTTTTTTTTTTTTTTTTTGAGACAGAGTCTTGCTCTGTCGCCCAGGCTAGAGTGCGGTGGCGCCATCTTGGCTCACTGCAACCTCCGCCCCCAGGGTTCACGCAATTCTCCTGCCTCAGCCTCCCTAGTAGCTGGGATTACAGGTGTGCGCTACCATACCCGGTTAATTTTTGTATTTTTAGTAGAGATGGGGTTTCTCCATTTTGGCCAGGATGGTCTTGAACTCCTGACCTCAGGTGATCCACCCTCCTCAGCCTCCCAAAGTGCTGGGATTACAGGCGTGAGCTACTGCACCCCCCCCCCCATTTTACTTCTGTTGAAAATGCTCAGGGTGAAGTGATATTCTACTCTACATAGTCCCAAAATGAAGATTCAAAGTTACACTAATGTAATGGTTAGGATTATATGTGTATTTATAGTTTGAAACTATTTTCTTAAAAATATATCTCTCCTATACAAGGTTTTGTAGATCAACGGTCTTCAACCTTTTTAGCACCAGGGACCGGTTTTGTGGAAGACAATTTTTCCATGAATGGAGGAAGTGGAGATGGTTTTAGGATGAAACTGTTCCACCTCATATCATCAGGCATTAGCTGAAGTCTCATAAAGAGCGTGCAGCCTAGATCCCTTGTATGCGCAGTTCACAATAGGGTTCACACTCCAATGAGAATCTAATGCCCACTGACCTGACAAAAGGCAGAGCTCAGGTGGTAATGCTCGCTGGCTCACCGCCCATCTTCTGCTGTGAGGCCCAGTTTCTAACAGGTGACGTGCCAGTACTGGTCTGTGGCCTGGGGGTTGGGGAACCCCTGTTGTAAGTGATCAGTGATTAGCCAATATTTGTGCTTCAAAAGAATCATAAAATATTTTTCTATTAGGAAAAAAAAATCAGCCCAGATCATACTTCAGTACTAATACCCCTCAAGAAAATGTTACTCTGGGTCGATCAACCGAACTAGACATAGTATATCAGCACAAGAGCACGGATTCTAAGGTTAGTAGCTGAGGTTAAAATTTGGGCTTTGTTAGTTTCTAGCTTTGTGACCCTGGGCAAGTCTCCTAACCTTTCTGTACCTCAGTTTTTGTTGTTTTTTTTTTAATTGTAATAGGGTTAATAATAGGATCTTCCTCTGGGCTGTTATGAGGATTAAATGAGGTTAAAGAAAGAAAGAACGACTGTGTCTTATTTTGTTTCCTGGTTTACCCTTCTCTGTTGGCCCTTCCAATGTTGCAAGTTCTCATGGCTCCATTTTAGACCACTCTTCTCTTGCCTTGTCCTCCCCTTCTGTCCCCTTCCTGTCCTTTCTTTCCTTATCCTTCCTCATCTTCCTCTGTAAACAGTGACACTGAGTTGCTCCGTAACAACGTTTTCACCCACCTAGATTCTTTAATCCCCTCTCAAAATGTTTTTAAAACAAGTTTAAAAATAGAAAGACATACTGTATTTCTCCCAGGAATGTAGTCTTCCATGAGACCAGCAGAATAACACAATGGCTCTGGAGTCAGAAAGACTTGGGTTTGAATTTCAGCCTAACCACTCACTAGTTATGTATTCTTGGATCACTTCCTTAACATTTGCAAGCCTCAGTTTCCTCACCTGTAAGATGGGCTAGCATTATCTCAAGGGTTAAATGAATTCATTAAGGAACAATCTGAGCACAGGGTCAGAGTAACTGATAGCTATCACTGTTGTTATTTTTATTATCAATGATGCTAAGAACCCAGAAGAATCCAGCCATGGTTCCTATGTCCCTGCTCTTGAAGCACCGAGCTTGCCAGCTGTTGGAGAGGCTCTAACTCTTCTCATTGTGTTTGACCTGAAGTTTGGGCACTGACATTTCCAATTCCCAAGCTTCTCTAAAAGCAAATAGTCATGAACAAGGCTTTCAGAGAAGGGAATAAAGCGGATTCTGTGGATAAGTCCATCCAGAAAAACTGATGGCTCCTTTTGACGCACATTCTCCCCTGTAATCTGTTCTCATGCTTCAGAACCTGGGAGTTGGTTGCCATTGTTATTTTGTGGCTCAAATATTTCTTCACCAGTTGATGGCATCATTACAGATACAATGGGAGGGGAAAAAAACAAACAGAAAAAGAATCTAAGTTGCCTGGCCCCACAGAGAGTTAATTTCTCATCCCTAGGACTGCTTTCCTGTTCGGGGGAATCTTTCATTTAGGTGGCTTTCCCGGTGATGGCCCTGGCTGCCTAGCAACCACCATCTCCAAACCTTCCCTAAAGGACGGTGGGAGTTGTTCATATCAGTGTCATCAAATTTTTTTTAAAAAAAGGGTATTGAATTTTATGAAAAATTAAACCTCATGAAGATGTAGCTTCCCCATGTGCATTGCTCCCAAACAGTTGTTGACAACTGTGTGACACCGAAATTGAATTTGGAACTGCAAACATAAATGCAAGCATCTTTTAAAAATCATATATATTTATATATAACCAGACCCAGTGTGTGTGAGTACTCTCAGGTAATTTAACCACAACTGCCTTTCTTCCTTTCCCCATGAAATAAGCATTATTATTCCTGTGTTTGACGTAAAAGTAAATATGTAATGGATTTGCCTGTGTTCCTGAATGCTAATATTCTACATTGTTCTACAGAAAGAGCAGAAATCAAGTCCATCTCATTTACATATATGGAAATGGATGGTATGAATTAAAATGAATCAGAACATGATGATTCATCAGAAAGTCGATAAATTAAAAGGTCACTCATTTCTCCAGAAGATTTTGAGGTTGCTTTGCAGTTCTTCTGGGCTTAATCTTCTCTATTAAATGATCTCTGTGTCTACACAATTATTAAGTAAATAGCACTCAGGGTAATGAACTCTTGATATTAATTCTCTTATGAATTTTTGCCCTGGATTTTTCTGGTCATTTGATTCTCACCTAGATGAGAGACCCTGACTTCCACTGCTGTCTTTCTCGAGAAGTTTATCTTAGGGATACAATGTGGAGAATAGAGAGGCATGATGTAAAGTGACTAAAGACTCAGCTCTCAAACTGGGGACAAGCCGCTTGAATTTTCTAAGCCTGTGTTTCTATCTGTGAGATAGGGATAATATCAGTACCTATGACATAGAGTTATTGTGAGAATTAAAAGACAACGTGTTTGAAGCACTTAACAGAACAACTGGAAGGTAGTATAAATGAAAATCAAAGAGAGGTTAAGAAAACAGCTTGATAAAATATTGCCTGTGCCTACACATACAAATTCAGATGAACAGACGTCTGAGTATTTCATATTTTTTTCCTTCTTTAGCTCCACGACCTCCCTCCACATAAAAGCCCATCCTTTCCATCAACAAGCAAACAAACAAAATTATCCCTGAGTTCTCATTAAACAGTCAGCATGTTTCTCTAAATGTAAACTCCTTTTTATTTAATTTTAGCATTGGGGGAAGGGTTGTGAGAAATGTTCAGATAACATACTGAACATAAGAGAATAGGAGAATTCATTTTTCTATTCTTGAAAAAGAATAGAAATTTTTCAAGAATAGAAACTTGAAAGAATTGAAACTTGAAATTGGTTGAACGGAATATAACTTCATCATCATCATCATCATCAGTTACGAACATTTACTGAGCGTCTATCATGTATGGGGGAGGGGGGTCAGGGGAGTGGGAATGGGCTCAGAGCACAAAGAGATTTCAGGCCTGGTTTTTAGAGATGCGTGGAATCAGGCCAGGGAAGTAGTTGATGTATCTGCAATATTTTGGTTTCTCTTTACTGTCCAATAAACAGTACTTCATTTCCCCGGAGGGCTCTGGCTTTACAATTGACAGCATCGGAACAATTTCCACAGCAGCAGTTTTTGATTTTGAAAGTGAATCTAGAAGGTAAAATACTACTACTGGGTTTTCATTTGAAATGCCAGTTCTTTGGTTCGTATTTCCCTTTTCATGAATATTTTCCCTCATCTGGCCTTGATGTGCTCCCCAAATTAAGATGCTTTTGGTGTTTTTTTTTTTTTTTTAATGAAATCATTACTTAACAGATAGTTGCATGGTGGCTGGTTGATGCTAGACTTGGCTGTTGGGGCTCCTCTCTGCATCATCCTGTTTTCAGAGTGAAGCCACGATTATTTTGGGGGTGGCATTTGCATCCTGCTGTGGAAGTAGGTGAGTACTCCTCTCTGGATACCTGTGACACCAAATTCATTCACAGTGTAATACAGTATCTTTAAAAAGTTAATGCACACACATGCCATCTCCTAAGTGGGTAGCCACTGGTTCAAGTTATTATTTTTTTTTTGTAGTGATTTTTATGAACACCCTTTTCAGTCCTATGTTCTGCATCAATGTGCTTCATAGGAAAAGGAAATGGACCTTTAAACCTTTCCAATCAAATTGCTCCTGAATCTGATAAGATATTCTTTTCTATTATGAAAGCTGAGGATGGGATATATCCTAAGTGTTAGCATCTTTAGAAGAGAAGTCCAGTGGAGGCTGGGCACAGTGGCTCACGCCTATAATCTCAGCACTTTGGGAGGCCGTGGCAGGTGGATCATGAGGTCAGGAGATCAAGACCATCCTGGCTAACACAGTGAAACCCTGTCTCTACTAAAAATACAAAAAAATGGCCGGGCATGGTGGCGGGCGCATGTAGTCCCAGCTACTCGGGAGGCTGAGGCAGGAGAATGGCATGAACCCAGGAGGCAGAGCTTGCAGTGAGCCGAGATCATGCCACTGCACTCCAGCCTGGGCGACAGAGCAAGACTCTGTCTCGAAAAAAAAAAAAAAAAAAGGAAGAAGAAGAGAAGTCCAGTGGAGACTAGGGGCCCACACATCATATGAGTTACCTCTCAGTGAAAGAGATTAGGAGTTCAAAACTAGACGAGATCTGCAGCATTAAAGAATTCAAGCTACCTGGGGTCTAGCTGAATGCTGGAGGGTTGATGACAGCAAGGAAGGAAGAAAGCAATGAGCCTTTCTAACACTTTCACTTTTTTTTTGAGATGGAGTCTCACTCTGTCGCCCAGGCTGGAGTGCAGTGGTGCGTATTTGGCTCAATCCAACTTCTACTTCCTGGATTCAAGTGATTCACCTGCCTCAGCCTCCTGAGTAGCTGGGAGATTACAGGTATGTGTCACCACACCTGGTTAATTTTCGTATTTTTAGTAGAGATGGGGTTTCACCGTGTTGGCCAGGCTGGTCTCAAATTCCTGACCTCAGGTAATCCACCTGCCTCGGCCTCCCAAAATGCTGGGATTACAGGTGTGAGCCACCATGCCTGGCCAAAAAAATGGGATATGCTGTCTTCTGCCAACTTCTTAAAGTCAGCTGTATGCATTATCTTTTTATAATTTTTTAGTAGAAATTGCCAAAATCTTTATCCATTTTCCTTTAATCCCACTGCTGTGCCCCATGACAAACAATTATTTGCATTATCTTATTTCATAAATCACTCTGGGAATAATGGATTATAGCCATCACAGTTTTGTTTTTCTTTTCTTTTTGGCCTGGTGTATCTCATGGAAGAGTGATTATGCACAAGCAAGGTATTTATAAATCCCCAGATTTGTTAATAATGGGAGTAAAAGTTGTTAATGACTGTTTAACAAACTAACTTTTTCTTGATAAGTGAAAACTAAATCTTTCCTTTTTCTCAGTATGATTTAAATCAAAGGAGCTAACATGGGACAAGTTAACCTTTGTTTGCAGAATTTGAATAAATAAGTATTTGGCTAAAGCTTTGCAATGGGACCTCATTGAAGTTTTATAGACAGTTACTATTCCTTAATTTCCTTCTTAGCTGCAGAGCTTCTAGGGTCACTGAGCAGACCTTTAAGTGAGAGTCAAGGAAATTTTGAAAGGCCTCATTGACTTTTATCAATTCTCTCCATTCTCTCCTTTCAAAAAAAGATATAGGGGCCATGAAATCACTTGTTCAAATCCTGATGAAAGTGTTAGAAAGGCTCATTGCTTTCTTCCTTCCTTGCTGTCATCAACCCTCCAGCATTCAGCTAGACCCCAGGTAGCTTGAATTCTTTAGTGCTGCAGATCTCATCCACACCTTATTCCTTCTATTCTTGTAGTAAAGGCTTCCCAGAATTATTTACTTAATTAATTAATTAATTTAATTTTTTTTTGAGATGGAGTCTTGCTGTGTTGCCCAGGCTGGAGTGTAGTGGCACAGTCTCGGCCTACTGCAAGCTCAACCTCCTGGGTTCATGCCATTCTCCTGCCTCAGCCTCCCAAGTAGCTGGGACTACATGCGCCCGCCACCACACCTGGCTAATTTTTGTGTGTGTGTGTGTGTGTAATTTTTAGTAGAGACGGGATTTCACTGTATTTGCCAGGATGGTCTCAATCTCCTCACCTTGTGATCTGCTTGCCTCAGCCTCCCAAAGTGCTGGGATTACAGGCATGAAGCCCAGAATTATTTTTTAAATGTCTTTATTCTTAACAGTGATTGACTTGTGGTTTTTGTCAAGAGTATCTCATAGATAATCTTCTTGCAGGAAAAATTATGAAAGAAGAGGGATATTGAAAACTGGTTTAGTTTTTATTACAAGTGGAAGAAAAACAGTCAGTTTGGTCTTAATAGTATATTTCAAGTATATTTTTTATTTTTCTGAAGGGATAACCAACTCTCTCAGTTTGGCTGGAACAGAGGAGTTTTCTGGGATGGGAGATTTACAGTGCTAAATCTCTGGACCTGGACAGTCCTGGGCAAATTGGGAGAGTTGACCACCCAACATCATACTTTATGGATATGAACATTCATCTTTCAATTAGGATACATTCAGTTTCATCATTTCGAGCACGCTTATGCCTCAAACCCCTACACATCTCTGTTAAAATAAAATCCCATTAGTCATCTAACTGTCCTAATATCCCCTCATAGTCATTAAATTGTTTTGAAGTGTTCTTAACACCTTCTCCTTTGCATGTGTCTGTTTTCAAAATTGAAACATCAGTGTTTGGAAGGTAAGAACCCATAGCCATAAGTTCTGTTTGCTATAACATGCTAAGGATTTCCCTTTGCCTTTTTATTGTGTATGGAGATTAGCAGACTTTTCTAAGTTCCTGCCTGTCCTTTCAACTGACTCAACTGATTTAGTCCTTAACAAAATGTTAGCCATTTCTAACTGTTAAAATAACTGGCTTGACTGACATTTTAACTAGATGAATCGATTGTTTTAACTGATTGTTGTAACTAAACAGATTCTACTTCTGTGAAAGCCTGTTAGTTTCTGTACAATCTCAACTGTCTTTCTTGTGGCTTCATTTTCAGTTTTTCAATGGTTATTAAAGTGTTGACTCTGGAGGACTGTTTACAGCTGGAAATCTAAAGATTTTTCTCATCAATGTACACAATAAGGACCCCATTCTTATCTACAGGTAAGATCATAAAACATAATATTTTAGTTTGACCTTGAAAATTGAATTTGAAAATGTTTTGCAAATTCATTATTAAATTTTTATGTTTGCTTTGTTTTTTTTTTTGAGAAGGAAAATAAACGAGTAAGATGTAAACAACCACTTTAAGAGGTAAGATTTTTTAAGAAAGGTTTTCTTAAAAACTGAAAGCAAAATAATTTTAGAGTATAAAGTGTATTGAAATTGCAACAGAATAAAGTGTTAGTGCAATATGTTCTTAGTGTCTGACTTATGTTGGATTATCTCTCTCTATCTTCAAGGGAGATTCTGGCTAATATTATCATCAAGGAGTTTATAAAACCATATTGAGGGTCAACAGTGATTCAGTATAAGAACCAGTAAGAAGCTGGTTCTTACAGAAGGATAAGAGCACAGTGATTAAGCATACAGGCTCTAGAGCCAGATAGGCTCGGGGTCAAATCCTCTCTCAGCCACCCTGATATTTACTTCTGAAAGTTACCTAATGTCTTACAATTTCCATTTCCATGTCTGTAAAATGGGGACAAAAAATGGTCCCTACTTCCTAGGGTTGCTGTGAGGAATAAATGCAACAACACTTAAAAAATGCTTAGGAGTTTGTCTAAACTGTAGGTAAGTGATCAATAAATGGGTTGCTTGTTAAGTTCATGGTTACAATTTCCACTCTTATCATTGCAATCTCCAACCTCCTACTCTTCTGCCACCATAAGGTGTAGAAAAGAATACACAGCAAGCAAATGCCTCTCTCACAATCTTTCCTTTTTAAACAAGTTTATTAAATATTGAAAATGATGTCTCAAGTGTGACTTCCATAAATTCAACTTGGCACACATACTGCCCAAGGTAATTTATAGATTCAATGCCATCCCCATCAAGCTACCAACAACTTTCTTCACAGAATTGGAAAAAAACTACTTTAAAGTTCATATGGAACCAAAAAAGAGCCCACATTGCCAAGATAATCCTAAGCAAAAAGAACAAAGCTGGAGGCATCACGTTACCTGACTTCAAACTATACTACAAGGCTACAGTAACCAAAACAGCATGGTACTGGTACCAAAACAGAGATATAGACCAATGGAACAGAACAGAGCCCTCAGACATAATGCCGCATGTCTACCACTATCTGATCTTTGACAAACCTGAGAAAAACAAGCAATGGGGAAAGGATTCCCTATTTAATAAATGGTGCTGGGAAAACTGGCTAGCCATATGTAGAAAGCTGAAACTGGATCCCTTCCTTACACCTTATACAAAAATTAATTCAAGATGGATTAAAGACTTAAATGTTAGACCTAAAACCATAAAAACCCTAGAAGAAAACCTAGGCATTACCATTCAGGACATAGGCATGGGCAAGGACTTCATGTCTACAACACCAAAAGCAATGGCAACCAAAGCCAAAATTGACAAATGGGATCTAATGAAACTAAAGAGCTTCTGCACAGCAAAAGAAACGACCATCAGAGTGAACAGGCAACCTACAGAATGGGAGAAAATTTTTGCAATCTACTCATCTGACAAAGGGCTAATATCCAGAATCTACAATGAACTCAAACAAATTTACAAGAAAAATACAAACAACTTCATCAACAAGTGGGCGAAGGACATGAACAGACATTTCTCAAAAGAAGACATTGATGCAGCCAAAAGACACATGAAAAAATGCTCATCATCACTGGCCATCAGAGAAATGGAAATCAAAACCACAATGAGATACCATCTCACACCAGTTAGAATGGTGATCATTAAAAAGTCAGGAAACAGCAGGTGCTGGAGAGGATGTGGAGAAACAGGAACACTTTTACACTGTTGGTGGGACTGTCTGTAAACTAGTTCAACCATTGTGGAAGTCAGTGTGGCGATTCCTCAGGGATCTAGAACTAGAAATACCATTTGACCCAGCCATCCCATTACTGGGTATATACCCAAAGGATTATAAGACATGCTGCTGTAAGGACACATGCACACGTATATTTATTGCGGCACCATTCACAATAGCAAAGACTTGGAACCAACCCAAATGTCCAACAATGATAGACTGGATTAAGAAAATGTGGCACATATACCATGGAATACTATGCAGCTATAAAAAATGATGAGTTCATGTCCTTTGTAGGGACATGGATGAAGCTGGAAACCATCATTCTCAGCAAACTATCTCAAGGACAAAAAACCAAACAGCGCATGTTCTCACTCATAGGTGGGAATTGAACAATGAGAACACATGGACACAAGAAGGAGAACATCACACACCGGGGCATTTTGTGGGGTGGGGGGAGGGTGGAGGGATAGCATTAGGAGATACACCTAATGTTAAATGACGAGTTAATGGGTGCAGCACACCAACATGGCACATGTATACATATGTAACTAACCTGCACATTGTGCACATGTACCCTAAAACTTAAAGTATAATTAAAAAACAAACAAACAAAGAAAAAACTCGGCACAATAAAGTTGACATCACACTGGATGAAGAAATTCCAATTGGGAAAATGATTGGAGTATGCCAGGCAACAGATGAAGATAACCTGGGGGATTTAACCTTTCAACTAGATCCACGGAATGATTACTTTGCAGTTGACAAAGGTAGGTTGAGAAAAGTTCTTGGCAAATTATATATCCTACCGTATGCTATTGCTGTCTTCTGTTGATCTTTATATGTCCTCCACAGACTGAGTTTCTTGGGGTTACATATCAGTCTTCTTCGTTTTCAGAACCTCAACATGAAGCACATAGTAGATGCTTCATAAACATCTGTTGAATAACTCTCTGTGAGACCCAAGTCTTTGTTCACTTATGAGCTAATAATATGTGGCTCTTCATCCGCTACAAAGCAGCAGTCCTAGCCCTTCACTGAACATACCCTTCTAGCACATCTTCTCAGATCTAACTAACTCTACTCTCTACTTCAGGTTGAAGTTTTTTGAGAGAGAGAGAATCCGATTGGAGTTTCTAGAGTCACTCATTCATTCCTCATCCAATCCGCTGTGGCTGAGGCCCGGGGAGGGTCAGATTGTGTGGTATTTAAGGCTTCCTCTGGGGCTGAGTAAAGAAGAAAGGTGGTCATCTTAGCACATAGGCTGGTTTAAGCCATTGTAGCAGATGCTGTCAATATCCTACTCATACCTCCTCAGGCCTTAACAATTCAGTGCAGCAAGCCCAATTTCCACCTGCTAGTATATGCATTTCTTTGCTTGAGGTATTATTTGGATCTGACATCTGCTCTGCCCTGCCCCACCCCCCAAGAAGTGTTGGAGAAATACTACCTGCTAGGAGTTCTCAGTCAATGAATGAAAGGAATTGGTGCACTCTAGTTCTTTGCCTCTGGTGGGGGACAATTTTGAATGTGCATTCTACACTGGCTTCCAGGGTTCCCAGGATTATTAAATTCTAGCTTCCCACAGTAATGACTTGTTTGATGATGTACTTTTTATTGGGATTTTTTCTTCCTTGTCTCACTTTTCTTATGCCACATAGCTCTGATCACCTCCCAAATAAACTACTTTCACTCAAATCCCCCTCTCAGATTCTGTCTCTAGAGGAGCCCCCAATCATGACAGCCACCATTGTGCCTTACCTGAGTTAATGCTCATTTCTCTTAACTGGGCTTCTTCTTTCACCCTTACCGCCTCCTAGAATCTCCACAGAGCAGCTAGAATAATTTTTTTTTAAGTTAAATTGGATCATATTCCTCCCCTGTGTAAAATCCTCCTGGGATTTTCCTTTGCATTTGGAATGCAATCCAAACTTCTTACCTCACTCCCAAGATATTTTCTCTGGCCCTTGTATCCTTCTCCAACCTTATCCTGTTCCTTGGCCCCCTTGGTCCATTATGCTGAAACCAAACAGCTAGGCTGCCTGCCTTGGGATGTTTGCTCTTGTGTTTTTCAGGATCTGACCATTAGACCTTATTTTTAAAAATCACTTTACAGTTTTCATTTTCTTAATAATATGTCTATTGGAATTTTGTGTTTTGATTTTCTACACTTGCTTAGTGTTTGTGTCCCAGCCCAGATTATAAATTTGATAAATGTAGAGATTTCACTTCATTGTAGCATATACAGAATTTAGCACAGTTCCTGGCACATAATTGGCACTCAATAAATGTTTGTCGAGTGAATATGTGGATGGATGTGTGGAAAGAAGCACAGTGAGTTATGGTTCATGTTTTCATTTATGATACTCTCTATCGGGAACGATCTCCCCATTCACCACCATTTTCTTATCCTACATATGTCAAGTCCCCAAATAAGGGCCTCCTCTTCTAAAAAGTCTTCTCTGTTCCCTAAGCCAAAAATAATTTTCTTTTTGTTACCAGCTAACATAATATGATTAATTAGTGTATTTTGGTGATAAACAATTAAAATTGTGCCTATATTTGGAATCACTTTCTTTTTCTGTTATTTTATTTATTTATGTATTCATTTATTTAATGAGACAGTTTCTTGCTCTGTGGCTCAGGCTGGAGCGCAGTTGTGTGATGACAGCTCACTGCAGCCTTGAACTGGGCACAAGCGATCCTCCCACCTACACGTGGCTGACTTGTAATTTTTATTTTTGAAGAGATCAGTCTCACTATGCTGCCCAAGCTTGTCTCAAGCTCCTGGCATCAAGTGATCTCCCCACCTGGGCCTTCCAAAGTGCTAGGATTACAGGCGTGAGCCACCACACCTGGCTTGAACCTATGTCTTAATTCTAATGAATAGGGCATAATTTTCCCCTTATCTTTTCCATTGCTATGTATATAATAAAGTAATTTTGAAAATGACAGCATGGATCAGTTTGTAGAAGATGTGCTATTTTGTTACAGAGCGTGGAACTGTGTTTACTGCTACACGTCTTGACGTGGAGAGAGCTGGATTTGCAAGTGTCCAGTCCTTCTCCATTAAGGCTTGTGACTGTGACTGGCAGTGTGCAGCAATTCTAGTAACTGCCTATACCCATGGCATTAATGACAATTCACCTTTCTGTGATCAATACCTCATTAGGTGTGCTGAGATAGGTGGGCATGGGCAAGAATTTGGAGTGGGTAGAGAGAAGAGACATTGCCATATTTATTGGCCCAACTGGACATGTGGTTAATCATCAAATTGACTCTTGTTCATCCCCAGGTAATGGTCCTCAGAAATAACCTCTTGGGCCTATCTGTGTTAGTCCATTTTGTGTTGCTGTAAGAGAATACCTGAGACTGGGTAATGTATAAAGAAAAGAGGTTTAATAAGATCATGGTTCTGCAGTCTGTTCAAAAAGCATGGTGACAGCATCTGCTTGGCTTTGAGTGAGGCCTAGGAAGCCTTTATTCATGGCTGAAGGCAAAGGGAGAGCGAATACATCACATAGCAAGAGAGGGAACAAGAGAGAGGTGAAGGTGTCACACTCTTTTAAACAACTAGCTCTCCTATGAACTACCAGAGTGAGAACTGACTCTGGACGGGTGGCACCAATCCCACAAATCGTGGGGGATCCGCTCTTATGACCAAAACACCTCCCACCAGGCCCCATCCCCCAACATTAGGAATAATATTTCAAAATGACATTTGGAGGGGCCAAATATCTAAACTATATCACGATTCATTATTGCAAGTTGGATTTCCAGGATCTGACAGTAAGTGGTAAAAGCTTGAATTTTGGAACCATAGACCTAGCTTGGAATCCTGGTTCTATCACTTTTCAGCTGTGTGATCTTCGGTAACTTACTTAAGCCTTTGGTTTTCAGTTTTTTCTTTATAAAATTGGATAATAATAGTACTTACCTGCAGGATTGTTGTGAAGAAAAAATGGGATAATTTATGTGAGATTCTGAACATAGTGCTCACATATCACATGACTTTTATAAATGCAATTTATTACAGTTAAATAACCCATAATCTGAAACCTTTGACATTGAATATGTTTCAGGATGAAGATATTTTTATCTGACTTTAGAAATGTAATAGGATGTGTATATCATATATTATGCAACTTCCCCAGCAGGAGTAATATCCATATACCCCATATTCAAATTCATAGTGAATACTCACACTAAATGGGACAAATAAAGGTCTGACAGTTCAGGTAAGGTTTTGAAGTCGAAAATTTCAGGTAGGGTCAGGCTAAATTTTGATGCCAAGTAAGTTATGAAAAAATTCTTAGTTTCAGAGCTTTGGATTTTGGAGTTTGGATAAGGGATGGTGGGTTTGTATTATCGTTGGTAGGAATATTTTTATTATCAGAAATTCAGTCTCCAAACCTACATCTGTGTCACTCTTCTTCCTCCTTAACTCCCCTCAGTTTCTTATTTACACAGAGGACAGCTGTCCCATGTTTCCTAGGTTTTATTCCTGATTGCCTAATCAAAAACAAAATCTAGTCTTGCTAACTACCACCCATGTGGTCTTGTTTGGGTCCCAATTACTCCATCTTCCAAATGGAGGTGATTATTGCACCTACTTCATAGCATTGTCATAAGGATCAAATATAACCAATACTTAGAATTTGTTTAGTTGGGCTTGGCATACACTCAGTAAATGTTATCCTTTCTGCTTCTCATTTTCTTTCTTCTTCTACTTTTTCTCCTTCTTCTTCCCCCAGGGGAATCATATTTAATTAACCAAACACCTACCATATGCTGCACCCAGTGTTATAGCCCCTAATGGTGTCAGTATGAGTATTTGTTATGGTCATTTGCTGTAAGAAGATTGTATCTTGTCAGAGTCATAAGATGAATACATGTAAAACAACAGATGATAAAAATATGCAATGACTTCAGGTTCTAGGTGCTGTGCGTTAATTGTTAAGGGGAAGAACACATGAGACTGGAATAATCAGAGGAGCTTCTTGAGGAATGAGAGCTGTTAGCCTTTGAAGGATGAGTAGGTTTTAGAGGCTGAAGGCTTAAGAGTGAGCATTTGGGGCAGAGAGATCCTGATGAAGAAATGGGTAAACATATTGAGATGAAAATAAATCCACTTTGACTATAGAATGGTAAGGATTATCTCTCTTGACCACACCACCCAGATGTTCCAGGTTGGAACAATCCCAGAGAATTATCTGATTCCCATTTAAGACTTCTCCACTAAGGTGATGTCCTTGATCAACTGCCCATCCCAAACAAGTGCCCATCTGGGTTCAGAAAATACATACTCCCAGAAAATGACAACAATCCTACCAAATTCATAGAACCTTTTGGGAAATGGCTTCTTAGATGGTACGCCAAAGTTGAGCTGTCTGCTCCAGGATACACAGGGCATCTACATACATGCATTACCCAAACTAGTGTATATTTATGGAAAATGCATTAAATTTAAAAATGATATCCATCTAAAGGGATTTTTCTTCTTAAAAAATTAAACAGGCACACACTCAAGGAGGAAATTGTGAAAGATACAGTAGTTGCAAAACTCTTGTGTCGTGACCTTGATGAGCCTCCTGATGCAATCCATTATGCTCCTAGCTCAGGCCCAGTTGGTTCTGGACAACTCTTTGAGCAAGTGCCAAATGCTGAAAATGTCATCCAGGCGAGAAACAGTTGCTGTAACTCCAGAGAGACGGAGTCATTTTATGGCCACAGTTAAGATGCTGCTGGTAGATTCAGCAAGAGGAGCTCTAACATAGCACAGCGTAATTCTGGGCTCCTCTGCTGTCTTAAAAAATATTTTTTTAGAAATAAAGTTTTGCTCTGTTACCCAGGCTGGAGTACAGTGGAGTGATCATAGCTCACACAGCCTTGAACTACTGCACTCAAGTGATTCTCCTGCCTCAGCCTCCCCAGTAGCTAGGACTACAGGCGTGTACCACCACACCCGACTAATTTTTAAATTTTTTTGTAGAGACAGGATCTTGCTGTGTTGCCTAAGCTGGTCCTGAACTCCTGGCCTCAAGCGATCCTCCCTTGCTGGAAGGCATTTGGGCAAGTCCTTTATTATCTTGATGCCTGCCATCAGTTTCTCCTTCTTTTTTTTTTTTTTTTTTTGAGACAGAGTCTTGCTCTATCGCCCAAGCTGGAGTGCAGTGGTGCGATCTCGGCTCATTGCGAGCTCCACCTCCCAGGTTCACGCCATTCTCCTGCCTCAGCCTCCCGGGTAGCTGGGACTACGGGCGCCTGCCACCACGCCCGGCTAATTTTTTTTTTTTGTACCGTGTTAGCCAGGATGGTCTCGATCTCCTGACCTCGTGATACACCCACCTCGGCCTCCCAAAGTGTTGGGATTACAGGTGTGAGCCACCGCACCCGGCCAGTTTCTCCTTCTTATAATAAGCACAAAGTAATTTGTGTCCTAGTTAGCTGGGGAAATGAATCAGAGGGTAAAAAGCACACTGATTTCCTTAGAGATAAGTCTGTGTGACTATGTGTGTGACAATGGTTCATTCTCCTGGCACTGGGAGCAGTTGATCAGCTCCTCTTTTCTATACCCTCTGGAGATTATACACTTTCCATCGGCAGATGATGGACACAGTTAAGTTTTCTTTTTGCTTCCCAAGATGGGATTCTGTCTTGGAAGAAATCCCTCCTTCTAACTTCTAATTTCCACAGATCTTTATTTCAAAGTGCTAATCCTTGTTAGATTTTATAACCCAAATATCACCAAGCACCCTCCCCACACTTAGCCAGAAGATATGGCTGAGACCATTGGTAACATTTCTCTTTCTCTGGCCCTAACCCCAGATTTTTGTGACAAACTCCATAAGCTACAAGCTGGCCTTTTGCATATATTGTGAATTTTGGAAGCTTAGGCACTGAGCCAAGAGATTTCCTGGGTTGATGTTCATTTTGAAATGCAATGCCAAACTGTCACCTTTTAAAATGAAATTTGGATGAAGATGGAGGTTTTATAAACATGATGCTAAGATTTGGGTCTTCATATGTTCACTTTATATTTTGATAACTATCTCCATCATTACTCACCTCTAATTTATTTTTATATTTGCATAATTGTTCCACAGATATTAAATGTTACTTATTCCTAAGAGCTTCCTTTAATGCCATAACTGGCTTAGTTCTCCCTGATGAGGGCTTGCATTATAAGTTGTATATTCCCTATCAAATCACTTGTTAGACTCTGTTGTAAATGCCTACTTCATTGTAGCTCTTATTAGACTGTAAGCTTTACACATTTCTAAGTGGTTTATTTTTGTGTGTCAACACCTGCTTGGTGCATAGTGGGTACTCAATATACTTGAATGGATGGACAAATGAGTCAGTTTCTAAAATTTTTAAAATGTAGTTCTTCCTGAACACCTGGGTACTTGGTGTCATATAGATCCATTCCAATTTATGCCACCTGAGATTCATGCCCGTGCTACTAAATTAGGACTGTTTTCAAGTCACTGATAGGGGACTATCTTGTTTACTGATATGTACTTAGTGCCTACAACTGTACCTCAAACATAATTAGTACTTAACAGGTATTTTTTAAGTGGTGAGGAAACATCATAATAAGAATAACTTACACTTTGTATAGTGCTTTATCGCTTACAGAGTACATTCAAAATATTTTCTCTTTTTTTCCTACACTGAAGTTTGGAAAGAAACAAAATATTTTCTCTTTTAAAATATTTTGCCCAAAATCTCCTTAAGCTGATAAGCGACTTCAGTAAAGTCTCAGAATACAAAATCAATGTACAAAAATCACAAGCATTCTTATACACCAATAACAGACAAACAGAGAGCCAAATCATGAGTGAACTCCCATTCACAATTGCTTCAAAGAGAATAAAATACCTAGGAATCCAACTTACAAGGGACATGAAGCACCTCTTCAAGGAGAACTACAAACCACTGCTCAATGAAATAAAAGAGGATACAAACAAATGAAACAACATTCCATGCTCATGGGCAGGAAGAATCAATATCGTGAAAATGGCCATACTGCCCAAGGTAATTTATAGATTCAATGCCATCCCCATCAAGCTACCAATGACTTTCTTCGCAGAATTGGAAAAAACTACTTTAAAATTCATATGGAACCAAAAAAGAGCCCACATCCCCAAGTCAAAAGAACAAAGCTGGAGGCATCACGCTACCTGACTTCAAACTATACTACAAGGCTACAGTAACCAAAACAGCATGGTACTGGTACCAAAACAGAGATATAGATCAATGGAACAGAACAGAGCCCTCAGAAATAACGCCACATATCTACAACTATCTGATCTTTGACAAACCTGAGAAAAACAAGCAATGGGGAAAGGATTCCCTATTTAATAAATGGTGCTGGGAAAACTGGCTAGCCATATGTAGAAAGCTGAAACTGGATCCCTTCCTTACACCTTATACAAAAATCAATTCAAGATGGATTAAAGACTTAAATGTTAGACCTAAAACCATAAAAACCCTAGAAGAAAACCTAGGCATTACCATTCAGGACATAGGCATGGGCAAGGACTTCATGTCTAAAACACCAAAAGCAATGGCAACAAAAGCCAAAATTGACAAGTGGGATCTAATGAAACTAAAGAGCTTCTGCACAGCAAAAGAAACTACCATCAGAGTGATCAGGCAACCTACAAAATGGGAGAAAATTTTTGCAATCTACTCATCTGACAAAGGGCTAACATCCAGAATCTACAATGAACTCAAACAAATTTACAAGAAAAAAACAAACAACCCCATCAAAAAGTGGGCAAAGGATATGAACAGACATTTCTCAAAAGAAGACATTTATGCAGCCGAAAGACACATGAAAAAATGCTCATCATCACTGGCCATCAGAGAAATGCAAATCAAAACCACAATGAGATACCATCTCACACCAGTTAGAATAGCAATCATTAAAAAGTCAGGAAACAACAGGTGCTGGAGAGGATGTGGAGAAATAGGAACACTTTTACACTGTTGGTGGGACTGTAAACTAGTTCAACCATTGTGGAAGTCAGTGTGGCGATTCCTCAGGGATCTAGAACTAGAAATACCATTTGACCCAGCCATCCCATTACTGGGTATATACCCAAAGAACTATAAATCATGCTGCTATAAAGACACATGCACACATATGTTTATTGCGGCACTATTCACAATAGCAAAGACTTGGAACCAACCCAGATGTCCAACAATGATAGACTGGATTAAGAAAATGTGGCACATATACACCATGGAATACTATACAGCCATAAAAAATGATGAGTTCATGTCCTTTGTAGGGACATGGATGAAATTGGAAATCATCATTCTCAGTAAACTATTGCAAGGACAAAAAACCAAACACCGCATCTTCTCACTCATAGATGGGAATTGAACAGTGAGAACACATGGACATAGGAAGGGGAACATCACACTCTGGGGACTGTTGTGGGGTTGGGGGAGGGGGGAGGGATAGCATTAGAAGATATACCTAATGCTAAATGACGAGTTAATGGGTGCAGCACACCAGCATGGCACATGTATATATATGTAACTAACCTGCACATTGTGCACATGTACCCTAAAACTTAAAGTATAATAATAAAAAAAAAATTTTGCCTGAGGTCACACCATTTACATGCAGTAAAGACAAGGTACAGCCCGTATTTTATTCTACTTTGCCACAATGCTTTGTCCAACAGTAATCTACACTGGAAGGAAATCTAAGATGTGCCTTTGTTTCACCAAACTGCCTGCTTTTGTGTGTCAGTCTGTGTCAGTCTTGGGCATATTCTGAGACCATCCCTGTGAAATGGAAATGGAGATATGCTTGCCTTTTGCAGAATGATGTATTACTTGAAACACATACATTTAGCTGGGTGTGCAGTGGCACATGTCTGTAATCCCAGCTTCTTGGGAGACTGAGGTGGGAGGATTGTTTAGCCCAAGAGTTTGCGAGTAGCCTGAGCAACATAGTGAGACCCCCATCTCCAAAAAAAAAACAAAACAAAAACAAAAACAGATAACATGTACATTTAAAAAATTTGGTCATTTTTGCTCAAAGAAATCTCATTTTATAAGGTTGCTAAAGAGTTGGACTATGAAGACCCAGAGATAATTGCAGCTGGACATACCTACGAAATAATGATTTTAGTATTTGATGACCTACTTCCTTCCCATACAGGTAATCTGGATAAAATTTTCAAAGAGCAGTAAGTGTCTATACTTCAGACTCTTCAATTTAGATTTTAAAATGTAAAGATCCATCATGTTTGAGGCAGTTTTTTGAAGTTGGGCAAAGGAGGAAGAGGAGAATTAAGTAGACTCATGTTGGAAGTTTTCATTAGATCTGGGAAGTCTCTTTTGCCTCTTAACAATGCCTTAATGAATACACAATTCTTAAATACCACTCCAGCTAGAGATCCTTGGAGGTAGAAGGGGCAAGGGATGTGTAGACCTAACTCTTATGCTTTATACTTGAATACCTTTATGCTAGTAATGCCAGACACTTCTTACTTGAAAAGAACCATATGTTGGGCAACATGTAGTCTGAACATATAGGTAATAGGATGTTTTAAAAGTATTTTATTTGAATTATTTTATATGACATATATAGAGCCATATTAATGCAAATCATGAGTTACTTGCCAAGTTCTGCAGCCCGGGAACACCTTCATGGAGGTGCAGGGCATGGTTATCCCTCTCTGCCATTTGGTCTTTTCATAACCATCCCACCAATTTGGGTCAGCCTGTGTTAGAATGAGTCTTTGGTACAGTGAGATTAAGTCCACCCAGATTCTATGGTCATAAAATTCTTGGCATTTGTGGATTTAACAGTCATAGTTTTGCTAATTGTAAACCACTCTTTGGTACATATTTAAATTGTGAGCTATAGATCTAGAGCAGAGTACTTAGAGAGTGGACCAGCTTAGTTAAACACCTGACACCTGCTTCTGTTTGCTTATTGTTCTACACATCAGAACATACAAGTGCCCTAAGGGGTCATTTACATATTCACCTATGTATTACCATTTTAAGAGTTAATCTGTTGGCTATAGAGGTATTTGTGAAAATAGGGATTCTTAAAATTCTGGATACATTTGTTATTAATGCCAAGCATCTATTGTATCTGGAAAATATGGTAGTAAGTAATCGAGCAGTTGGTTGGCATCAAAGATATTCAAGACAATGTGGGTGTTTGGGTTGCAAACATAAGTTTAGTAGTAGAATGTCAGTTCCTAGTAAAGGAGAGCCTAGAATAGGGGTGGCATTTGAGTTTCTTCTCTTGTGAGAAGTCTGAATTATTGGTGGTAATTTCCTGGGTCATTGAGAAGGATTTTGAGATTGCATCTGGGAGCAATGAGGAAGAGTGCTTTGTCTGTCATGGATGGATAAGAGTGGAATGATGGTATATATCTATACGTTTGCAACCAAAGGGAACTTATGCTGAACTGTAATCAGCACATCTAGGGCTCATTAAATCACTCTTGACTCACGGATACAAGAGTTCTAATGAGGCTAAGTCTATAAAGGTGATTTGTATACTTAAATGACCCAACCTTGTGGAAAGGTGATGTATAAGGGACAGGGACTTAAGCATGACGCTATGCCCAGAAGTGTTCTTGTTGTAGTTTCTCTGTTCCTAACTTGTGTTCTGATGCAAGAAGCCTATATTGTAGCCCAATTGACATTTCAGGATGGATACACTTTCTTGCAGCTACTCATATTGATTTTCTAATCAAAAAAGAGTCTTCCCCTCTCACCAGATTTGAGCCTTTCCCTGATACGGAAGAGGAAAGACATTTCTCACAGTAATAAATCCCCATTCTTTCTAGTCCCTTCACACCCAACACATTCAAAGGATGTGAATAAAGGATGCTTGTAATAGTGCACAAGTAGTTCAATATATTTTTACAAGCCAGCTAATTAGTATAGTTTTGAGTGTTTATGGATGCAATAAAAATCATTGTATGGCAGAGCTGTAAATGGCACCTGCTCTTGCAACACATGAGTGACGTTCATTGTAGGAAATATAGAGGCTTTAACGTAAATCACCTGTCTTTGTAGAATAGTGCTTCTTAATCTTTCTTGCGGGGCATGAACACTTTTGAGATTCTGATAAGAGCTGTGGATCCTATCCCTTGAAAAATGCACGTAACAACACATACCAAAATTCAATGAATGTCACAGATTCTCTGAAGTAAACGTTCTATGAATCCTATGAATCCTAGATTAAATTTTCTTATTTGACACACGTGGCATGGATTTTCAGTAGAGGCAATACCAGCATTCTTTAGAACATGAATTCCACAAGATAATCCACTAAAGAAGAATTCTTTGGTCAAATAAATTTGGGGAGCAAGGCATACCTGGAGATTTATAACACATAATGATATATTGGAGATCTGAAGAAGTCTTGCCAAAAAGAAACCTTTTACCTCTGTTTCATTAGGATTCTACATTTGACACATTAGCATCTCAAAGAAGATATTTTTGGAGATGCTGGTGAACATAGCTTGGTTTAATACCCATCTGGTGACTTATGAGTTTTGTGATCTTTGTCTAAGAACTGAACTCTGTGAATCTCAGTTTTCTTGCCTGTGAAATGGGGACAATAATACCAATGGCAAATCAGTACCTTTCACAGTAAATGTTAATTATTATTTTACCTTTATTAAAATTTTTCCATGTTTGCAAGTTTCTTGCTTTTATGTTGGGACATCAAGTTCCTTCTTTTTGACAACTCTGTAATGACAGTTTAGGCTTGTTTGTCTGAAATACAGAGTTCATTTTTGGTAACACACAATATACAAACATTTGGCTGAGGTGAATAAAATGTAATAGCTGCTTTTTACTTAACCTTTTATAGTTTAAATATACCTTCTTGGGCACGATCCCATTTTGTCTTCATACCCACACTGTGATGTAGGAGATTGAAACTGATGTTATTCCTTTTTTTTTTCTTTGATGAGGAAACTGAGCCTTGGAGAAATTAAGCTAGTTCAAGGCCTCAGGGTACAGGTGAACCATGAATAACATGGGTTTGAACTGTGAAGGTCCATTTATATACAGATTTTTTTCAACCAAATGCAGATCCAAAATACAGTATTCAGTATGAGAAACCTGCATGTATTAGAGTGGCAACCTTTTGTATTCACAGGTGTTGCAGAGCTGACTGCAGGACTTAAGCATGTGCACGTTTTGTTATATGCCAGGGCCTTGGAACCAGTCCCCGTGTATACTGAGGAACAGCTGTATGTGTTCAAGGCTAAGCCTTGAACGTGATTTTCTGAGTCTCTTTCCCTTCCACTTTCTAGGATATACATTAAAAGCAGAACTGAGAATGTCACATGCTGGGTTGAGAATGACACGCCAACAAACTCTCTAATGGAGGAGATTGTACCCATGAAAAATGCAATAAACTATCTTGTGTGAAATATATAATTGTATATTTAAAATGATGTATATAAATACATGCATATTTCTACTATACAAAACAAAATATACCATGCAATACATTATGTATTTTTCACTAAATTGCTTTGGCTAGCACCAAAATTTATTTTGGTTCCTTGAGAATGCAGTCTGGGAGCAGGGGTTGCTTGGGAGCACAGAGAATCCCACTGCAGTTTCAAAATTCCTTGCTAAGCCTGTTCCTGGGGGGACGGGGAGCTTGTTTGTGGAATAAAACTACAACAACAAAGCATTTATTCAGTGTTCAATTTCACAGCAACTGTGACCATCATTGTGAAGGTTGCTCCTGCCAGTGACTTCAGCCCTGTATTTAAAGCTGCACACTATTCATTCTCTGTTCCGGAAACGTTGGGAGGTAAGAGATTCCCCAAGTCTATGGTGTTGAAACACACAGAAGGAAACACCTACCACATTTCAAATGAATGGCCAGTGGAAAAAAGCATATACATTTACAAAATGCAAGCAAATAAGAGAGCATTATGGAATCCCAGACACTCAAGAACAAGGCACTTTTCGTTGGTAACACCTTCAGTGTATCATTTTGATGGCTCCCCGAAGACTTCCTTAACATTTGATGACGTAGCATTTTTGTAATAAAAAATTACACAATACTAATTTTATTCCATTTATCTTCCCCCTTGCCTCTAAATTAGATCTAAATGCAAAGAAGGTAGAAACGATGTGCTCATTGTCCACGCAATTCAATCCTGTGAATGTCTGGGGTCATGATTTTAGGTCCAGAGTCAAGATCTTAGTCAGGGTTCTATTTCAGCCATTTATTACGTATTAAGTAGCACACATTTGTTAGTATAGATCAAGGAACGTTAAATTTAGAAGAGACAGCAGAGGTCCTACTTGTATCTTCTGTCATCTAAGAGAGGAACACATCCTTTCCTCAGCATCTCTTTCAGGTTTGACTTGAATACTTCAAGGAATGGATGGAACCAGTTGTGTGCTAGAGTTGAATCATACTGGCTTGCAAGATCCAATTGTTAAATCTGCAGGAATTTGATAACCTGATTATTAATAATAGTCATTCTTAAAAATAAATTAATAAACTTAGTTACAAAAGTTATGTTAAAAGTTAGTAAATACTAAAAACTCAGTACTTCTTAATTATGTTACTACATTTTACTATTATATTTGCCTTGAGGTTATTTACATCTGTTGGGACTGAATGGTGAAATTCCATAGATAGAATGGCATGCTACTGCATTTCTCTTTCCAAGTTAGCAACAATTATTGATAATTTAAAATTGAAAATGGTGAGAGCATTTATACCATAGAAATCAACAAACATTACATATTAAAACTTGATTCATAGTTTTTAAAAAAAATTATCTTGTCTTAAGAAATTGATAGAGAAAATGTTAATAATACAGATTAAATGTAAAAGTCTGACTTGATTAAGAAAATGTGGCACATATACACCATGGAATACTATGCAGCCATAAAAAATGATGAGTTCATGTCCTTTGTAGGGACATGGATGAAATTGGAAATCATCATTCTCAGTAAACTATTGCAAGGACAAAAAACCAAACACCACATGTTCTCACTCATAGGTGGGAATTGAACAATGAGAACACATGGACACAGGAAGGGGAACATCACACTCTGGGGACTGTTGTGGGGTGGGGGGAGGGGGGAGGGATAGCATTAGGAGATATACCTAATGCTAAATGATGAGTTAATGGGTGCAGCACACCAACATGGCACATGTATACATATGTAACTAACCTGCACATTGTGCACATGTACCCTAGAACTTAAAGTATAAAAAAAAAGGTCTGAGGTTATTGTTGTGAGTGCACAAAAATTGTGGAAATAGTCTTCTAGCAATCAAAAACTGTTTTCCAATTCAGCAAATAAGCCATTCCCATCATTGATGAGCTAGTGAAGTTCTGCCATGGCTTCACTTTCACCTTACTCTTTAATACAAAGGAAAATATCAACTAACATTCATGTTGGCACTACTCATTTGTCATTTGCAATCATAGTGTGGCAATGTGTAGGACACTTTGTGAATCAGTGAAAGCATTCTATGAAAATCAATTGTCTATATGGAAATTTACAATACAGAGTATTTTATATCTCATTGTTAACTGTAAATTTTACGTTCCCTATCTTTTATATCAGTAAAATTTATAACAAACATATATTTATGTGAATATGTGTGCGCGTGCGCACGCACGCATGTGCGCGCACACACACACCAGTTTTTTTTCAGAGAGTTGGTTTTTAAACATTTGCCAGCATAACACTGGGTGGAACCCACACTACTTCAAACCAGCTTATTTCCTTGCCAGACAACTGCGAATGTTGAGAGACTAGGAAATCAAACGATAGACAAATGTTCTGAGGAAAGACTGGAAAATCAAAAGCCCACATATTTGAATTTCTTTCTTTCTCTCTTTCCCTTTCTTTCTTCTTTTTTCTTCCTTTCTTTCTTCCTTTCTTTCTTTCTTTCTTCTTTTTCTTTCTTTCTTTCCCTCTTTCCTTTTTCCTTTTTTCTCCATTCCTCCCTCTCTCTCTCCCTCCTCCCTCTCTCTCTCCTTCCTTCCTTTCCTCCTCCTCCTCCTTCTTCTTCTTCTTCTTCTTCTTCTTCTTCTTCTTCTTCTTCTCCTTCTTCTTCTTCTTCTTCTTCTTCCTCTTCTCCTCCTCCTCCTCCCCCTCCTTCTCCTTCTTCTCCTTCTCCTTCTCCTCTTATTTCTTTCTTTCTGTCTCTCTCTCTTTCTTTCTTTCCTTCCTTCCTTCCTTCCTTCCTTCCTTCCTTCCTTCCTTCCTTCCTTCCTTCCTTCCTTCCTTCCTTCTTTCTTCTCACTCTGATGCCTAGGCTGGGGTGCAGTGGTGCAATCACATTTCACTGCAGCCTCACCCTCTTAGGTTCAAGCAATCATCCCATCTCAGCTTCCCAAGTAGCTAGGACTACAGGTGCACATCACCATGCCCAGCTAATTTTCGTATTTTTTGTAGAGATGAAGTTTTGTCATGTTTGCCAGGCTGCTCTTGAACTCCTGGGTTCAATCAATCCTCCTGCCTCCACCTCCCAAAGTGCTGGGATTACAGGCGTGAACCACTGTATCCGGGCTGTATTTGGATTTCATTTCTTTGTTTTCCTCACTATGCAGCTTTGGAGAAGTTCTTAACCAATCTGTGAAATAAATACACACCTATTATATACTGGTTCCTGAATATAATACAGTCTGATTTTGCAATATGTGACCAGACAATCCAGAAAAGTTGCATATAAATTGATTTTATTGTAAACAGGATCCTGATCCCCTCTCACCCCCCGTTCTGGCTATGGGCTTTTGGAAGTACTCAATATTGATTTTTGAGTAATCTTTTATTGATAGAGCCTCATTACAATGACTTCTTTCCTTTCTTCATATTCTCCCATTTCTTTGTGGTGGTCAATAGTGTAATCTTCTAGCTCCAGGGAGTTCTAGAGTTAAAAGAGCATGATCATGAGTCAGAAGTTGAGTAGTTCACAATCATCTAATCATTTCCTGGCTTGTAAATCCTAAATCTGGAGCAGAGGGTGTGAACATGGGCTTTGAGAATCTCTGGGGGAAAAGATCCATAGGCTTTATCAAGTTACAAAAGGGATTCCATGACCTCGCAAAGTTAACAGAACCAAACAAGATTTTAAAATAGATACTTGCATTTTTATTTTTTTATTTTTTATTTTTATTTTTTTGATACTTGCATTTTTAAAAAAAGATACTATTTTTTAGAGCAGTTTTAGGTTCACAGGAAAACTGAGGGGAAAGTACAGAGATGTCCTATACACCCCTTCCCCGCCGACACGCAGCTTCCCCCATTATCAACACCCCTTGCCAGAGTGGTGCATTTTTACAATTGATGACTCTACACGGACACATAATTATCACCCAACGTTAACAGTTTACACTGGGGTTCTCCCTTGGCATTATATATTCCATGGACTTGGACAAATGTAAAATGACATGTATCCACCATTTTACGATTATACAGAGTAGTTTCACTATCCTAAAAATTCTGTTCTCTTCCTTTTTATCTCTCCCTTCCACCAATCCCTAGCAACCACTGATCTTTTTACCGTCTCCATAGTTTTGCCTTTGAGACTGGCATTTTTTAAAATGCCATTTTAGGAGAAGCAAGTGTTTCATGTCAGTTTCTTTCCAACTAACTGAAGTTTTCCTGAAATTTAATTTATGTTTGAAGGTAAAACCCTCTAAATTTATTGAACACTTACATGTTTTCTTAAGCATAATTTAATACTTTATTGATGGCTGAGAAGAAGGATTGAGAATTTTCAGTCATAATATTGTTGATTTGGAACAGCTGAAGGATTCAACCTCTTTTTTTTCACTATGAGGAAATTGGAGTGGGGAAAGAAATGAGTTTATTCAAAGTTACACAGCTAATAAGTAGCAGATGTTGTAGCTAAATGAAAACTTCCAAATTCCTGGTCCAGTTCTCTGTTTAGTATTACAGGCTGGTTTTCTTGGATGCATTTTTATGACTGAGACCAACAGAGATTTGAAAACAAGTTCTGAGAATTCATACAAAGAGTTAAGTGGGTACTGTTTTCCAAATAGTTGTCTAGTGACTTGCTCTCCCAGACAGAGGACTTCTAGGTCTTTAAAAGGGAGCACACTGATATAGCAAAAAACTATGAGAGCTAGAGCTATATAGAACTAGATTTAAAGCGGACTCTGTTACTGCTAGTTAAATGACTCAAAGCAAGTCACATAATCTCTATGTGTCTTCAAGTTCTCATCTGTAAAATAAAGATTGCAATAATTATTTTATGAATTAAGAGGAGGATTAGCATACCATTGCAAATAATAATCACTATCATTTATTGAGTGCTTACAACGTAGAATGTGCCAGAACTTTTCCCGTTCTTTTCTTTTCTTTTTTTTTTTTTAAAAAAACAAACTCTCTTCATCTTCCCCAGCAGAGTACGTAAACCGAGTAAATTTAGTACATAAACAGAGTACATAAACTGAGTAAATTTAGGTGAGAGAGAGGGAATAGGTGAGTGGGTCAAAGAAATAAATCCCTCTTAAAATACTTCCATCAGCTATTCTCTATCTCCTTAACCCAAATAGCATCAGCTTATCCTACGATTTTGCCTACTATATTTATTTGTCAATATAGTTATTGCTTTGCTTTCATCATTAGAATAAATTATATTAGATCAGGGTCTTTGTTTTTGGTTTATCACTGTAGCTTCTGTGGTGTCTAGATCAGTGCTTGGCACATAGTAAGTATTCAATAAATATTCACTGAATGAATGAACTGATCCTTCTGACAGTCCTGAGAAGGTAGAGATTGAGATCTGCTTTTTGCAGATGAAGAAAGAAAAGGTAAGTCACTTGTGCCAAATAAAGTCGTCAATAAGTGTCAGGCCCAGGATTTTAATAAAGATTCCTGATATCTTTCTGTGATATAATGGAAATAGCACTGGACTATTCCAGAAATCTCCTTAAAATCCATTTAATTATTATGTAAAAAGTCTCACATACTTAGTAAGACACATAGCTGTATTCAGTCTATAGAAGTAGCATTAAAGAATGAACCATTCCTTAAGAATTTAGCTGTGTTTTTAAAACATTACATAAAACACTTTAAAAAGATAATACTTGCAAATATTGGTGCACCACGGATTCTTCTGCAAGTATTGTTGAGAAAGTTATTAGTAATCTAAGAAGTGGGTAGATAACCTTTCTAGGCTGACTGGCACTCAATCACTGACATTTAAAAATTCTTGATATTTTGATCTTTTTCTGTGTAAATTATAGTTTCCTGGTTTATGGTATTTTAATTAAGAAAAGATTGATAACGGTCCCTAATTAAGGTCAGAGCATACTTTGAAGTAATCATATTGTTACCAATAAAATATTGAGCTTGAGAGAGTAGTACTGAGGAAGCTCTTTTGAGAAAGAGGAAGCAAATTTATCTATGCCTTTAAGCATAGATATTTAAAGAGTTCAAGGGATTACAATTTCTAGAGGCATCATTCTTCAGCTTTCCTTTTCTCATCATTTACATAATTTGTGAGCTTTCCACAAGCTTATCTAATGAGCCAAAATCCTACCTAACGGCTACATTGAATGTCACAGTTAACCCAGGAATAATAAACCACTGACTAGTTGATTGACGGCCAGAATTCCAATCTGCAGGAACACTTTTTTCAAATCCAAATCTCTAGACTTTTTATTTAATAATTCCAAATGATCCGTCTCTACCCATATGCTTATTTCTGATATTGTGTGTAAGTAGTCACATGGTGTGGATTTGATGTTTCTTCTTCCCTCATGGCTGACAGATCACTGGTGACATTGAAAATGAGAATGATGAAGCACCTGTCTGCACACCCTCTCTATGTAAGACAGTCATTTTTGACAATGCTGTTCTTGGGACAAATGTCAATGGCTTCACCCTGAACTGCCACGACAGAGAGTCACAATATTTTGAAATGCGTTTTGAGATGGTTTCTGGTGCATAATTTTATTATTTCTTTTAATCGTGAGCATATGTCAAATTGACATTAGTTTTGCCCTGTTAGATATTATGTATAACTTCAGAAATAATTATGTTTATAACGGTTAAACTATTTAATATCTATAGCATTGTTTCCTCAAGGCATCTTTTTTACTTTCACATATCAAATCTAATTCCTCCCATAATGGAAGTATCAGTCATTTTACAGATGCTTTGACAACGGACTTTGAACCTGGATGGGAAATGTTGTAGGTTAAGTTACAAGGAATGAAGTCTGCTGTCCATGGTACTGGATAACAACAGCCACCTTTCCATTTGATGCTATTAGTACAGATTCAGTAGGATGCACGGTTTCAAACTGTGTTATTTTTGGATTTGAACAGATCCATATCAACTTAAGCCATCTTATTTTTTATGAAAGGCATATATTGGGACCAACTATGTATCAGGCAATGTGCTGGGAAATGGGTACACAGAAGTATATGAGACAGATATTCACGGCACTCATTGTTTATTAAACTAGTAGTAACATCAGCAATTATAAAATTACATACTGTGATAAGTTCTATAAAAGAAAACTACTGGGTATCATGAGACAGCATAACGTGGAGACCTATTTAAATTATGGAGATCAGACCTGCTGTCATGTATCTGAAGGAGTAGAAGCTTGGAAAACAGTAAGGACATTGCCAATTGATTATAAAGATTAGTTTGATGTCTTATTCCCTTGCTGGGTGATAAGCTCCATGAAGGTAGAGACCATGTGTATCAACATTGTCTCCAGGGCTATGGAGATAACTGAAAATTAGAAGGGGCTCAATAGATATTTATGATCTGACCGGCCCATTTGATATTGATCTAGACTAAGTTGAAGATGGGAATCAAATTGATCTGAGTAGAAGGAAAGGAGAATCAATTAGATAATAATTTGAAGCTTGCTGGCTATATATGGGATCAGATTCATAATCTTAATCTTTAAAATTTTTTTTCCCTAACCAACTGAAATTGTTGCTCATTTGATCTCAGCTTTATTATAAGCCATGTATAGATATAAAAACTCAGGGTGCAATGGAAGTTTTAAAAAAATTTATGCCTACTGTGTTTTAATATCAATTTAAGGTAGTTTGAGAAAATCTTTCAATATACCTTAAAATAATTCTAACTTCTCAATTATCCCTTTTAAAGGAAATGAGAACCATCATTTTGGATATGACCCAACTCGAGGTTCAAATACTCCAAAATTAATTGTGAAGAATCCTTTCAATTTTCAATCTAGAGCTGAAGTACAGCAGCGGTACCATCTTGTTGTGCATATAATTGATGATAACTTGAAATATGGCAAATCCACCAAGCCCAGGACGGGCACCGCTGTTATAGATATTTATGTCAGAAGAGCCAATATGCCACCTTCTCCAACCACTAGTTGTGAAGTAAAGAGTTATAGAATTTAATTTGGGTCTCTGTATGGAAAATGTTCTACTGTAATTTCAAGTTTCATCTAAAAAGGCTAAAGGGCTACTCAGGGCAGCACCTTCACCCATATGCTTTTCCACTTGGGGGCTACCCCATCCAGCCACAGGACCACATTTCAGAGTGTACATCTATGAGTATAAATTGAGAGATGAAACAGAATTTATGAGAATTGCAAGTAGAGCATAGAGAACTCCTAAGAAACTAATTATGTCATCTGAATGATCTGAAAGTCCTGCCCATCAGAAGGGCCCACTACTCAGTGAATTTTATCAATTAAAAAATCTCTACAAATGGGTACTTTGAAAGTTTATTCTCGCGGCCGGGCACGGTGGCTCATGCCTGTAATCCCAGCACTTTGGGAGGCCAAGGCGGGCAGATCATGAAGTCAGGAGATCGAGACCATCCTGGCTAACACGGTGAAACCCCATCTCTACTAAAACTACAAAAAATTAGCCGGGTGTGGTGGCATGCACCTGTAGTCCCAGCTACTCGGGAGGCTGAGACAGGAGAATTGCTTGAAATGGGGAGGTGGAGGTTGCGGTGAGTCGAGATCATGCCACTGCACTCCAGCCTCGGTGATAGAGTGAGACTCCATCTCAAAAAAAAAAGTTTCTTCTCTAGTAGCCATGATATTCACAGTCATGAGCACATACCATGTGCCAGGCACTGTACTGCATGTATTATATTCATCATTTCATTTTATCTTCAATCCAAACCCCATGAAGTTTAGCAGACCTTTTAGTATTTTATTATTTAAAAAAAATAGGTATGTAAAGCCTCTGCAGAATTCCAGAATGGCTCCTGAATAATGCACAGATAAAGTCTGTTCAGTAAACGTAATGGTTAGTTTATTTTGTTGTTTTCTATCCTTTGAAATAGAAGCATTGAAAAAAACATGGGTGGTAAATCCTCCCAACAGAATGCTTGGTTTTCAAGAACACATTGTTCTCTTAAACTGCACAAAAGCAGTTATTGTGTGTAGAGCAGATAATGGGGCATATAAACTTAAAAGGACCTCAGATACCACCTAGTGAAAACCCTTGATTTTACAAATGAGAAAACTGAAGACAAGGAGGAGAAATGGTTTGTTCAAGATCATAGAGTGGTCATTGCATACAATTCAAGTATTCACTTCCTTAATTTGGGGCCTTCTGTATGCAAGGGTGTTCCTCGGTATTTTAAAATACCTGTAGTGTTTTAAAATATATATATATGTTAGACAGTATCTTCCTGTCTGTAAAGGACTATGGTTCTGTACCGATGCTACTATGTGTAAACAAATGCTTTCTGAAAACACAACTAATGCTCTGTTTCCTTTGAAATGATATTTCCCAGCAAAGAAAAGGTCTGATCGTCGTGTACACAGCTATAAACACGTACAAATCCAATGACTGGTACATTCCTTTTATCTTCACTCTGATGGCTATTTTCTTGCTGGGTTGATTTCCTGGGTATGTTTCCTGCTTTGGAAATATGGGAACATTATGGAATGCTGTCAGAAAATGACCAAGGAAGTCTCCAAGGCCAAACCCAAGTATGTGATTTTTATTTCTAAGCTTTTGATATAAAGAGCTAAAACCAGTTGAGGTTTGGTAAACTTACTCTAAGGGCTTATGTATGCTTTTGAAGGGCAGAGGAAAGTACTTGGTATACGAAACCTGATGGTTCCTTTTACCAGTGATCTCAAACCTACTCTATCCCAGAAAGAGTTGGGGAGCTTTCTTTGAAAAACAGCAACATGTTATTGAGTTCTACCTTAGAACACATGAAACAGATTTTCTATGAGAGAGATTATTATTATTATTATTATTTTTTGATGGAGTCTCGCTCTGTTGCCCAGGCTGGAGTGCAGTGGCACGATCTCGGCTCACTACAAGCTCCGCCTCCCGGGTTCTAGCAATACTCCTGCCTCAGCCTCCCGAGTAGCTGGGATTACAGGTGCATGCCGCCATGCCTGGTTAATTTTTTGTATTTTAGTAGAGATGGGGTTTCACCATGTTGCCTGGGCTAGCCTCGAACTCCTGATTTCAGGCAATCCACCCACCTCAGCCTCCCAAAGTGCTAGGATTACAGGCGTGAGCCACTGCACCCAGCCAAGATTATGTTTTAAACAAATAAATTTGTGAGCCAACAAACAAACAATTTTTCATATTATTTTAATGTAAGTGGTTTCGTAGGTGTTTGAGAAGCACCATAAACTAGTTGAGGGACTGGTGATAAATGTAGGTACCCTCTCCACACATCTGACTGGTTTTAAGTCTATCTGAGGCATATCTGGAGCAGGGCAGAGAGGACAAATAAATGGATAGAAAATGTAGCTACTTTCCTCACCATCTAAAAATATTTCTTCAGAGTGCAGAATATCATGACTTCAAAAATAGAGTTGGACATGAATGTTTATTAACTAAATAGAATTTATTTATGGTGCAGTGAAGGAGGTGGTGATGGTTAATGAAGACCATTTTATTCTTCTTATATGGTATTTCTTTTTTCTTGGAGATGGGATAATCATGTGCTGACTATTGAATGAAATTATTTTTGTCATGTGTTAACATAGTAAAGCTGATATTTTGTCAAATTTTCTTTTCATACATAGGAATTAAGTATATTGCAGGTAAGATACAGATAGCTAATTGTTACATGATTATGCTTGAATTGTGTAATGTTTAAAATGCCACTCATCTAGTACCTGACTTTTATTTCTTTATTTTGGAATAGGCGATGGAAATCAAAAGGAAAATACTGTCACAGGAAACAGAAATAAAAAATTAGAAGTATTAACAGTAAGTACATTTTTGTGACCCTCTATAGTAAAAAAAAGAGAACTACATTTTTCCCTGTAATTGTTGTTCAATGAAAAGTTCTTTCACGTAAACATATGGTAAATATACTCAATCATCAAAGGAAGTAAAAGAATCTCAATTTAGCTCCTTTTGCTGAATTTGTATGCATTACAAAACTGTAAATTCAGGTTAAGTTTTAGAATTTGGCTTAGGTCAAAATCTGCCTCAAGTACTACACGTGCATTCAAGAAAAAAACAAACAAACAAAAAACTCTAGACAAAGGGAACCTTAGCGTTATTCACCATTCTTGAAAATAAAAATTAGGCCAGGCATGGTGGCTCACACTTTGGGAGGCCACTTTGGGAGGCTGAGAAGGGCAGATGACTTGAGGTCAGGACCTTGAGACTAGCCTGGGCAACATGGCAAAACCCTGTTTCTACTGAAAATAAAAAAATTAGCCAGGTATAGTGGTGCGCGCCTGTAGTCCCAGCTACTTGGGACACTGAGGCATGAGAATTGCTCGAGCCCAGGAAGTGGAGATTGCAGTGAGTTAAGATCATGCCATTGCACTCCAGTCTGGGTGACAGAGTGAGACTCCATCTCAAAAAGATAAAATAAAATAGAAATAAAAATAAACACTGTATTTGTAAATAGTTTATACATGTGATTGAGCTAAATAAGTTCTTCAGCCCTGGAGTTTCTTAGCAGATGTTAAAAAATCTACACCCTAGAGTATGCAAACCATCTTCAAATTGACTGAGGCTCATTTACTAAATGATCCACATAAATGACTATACAAGGGTAAGACTGGTTCCAGGAAAAGCAAATGTAGAATGGAACAAGGAAGGGCATTTTTAGTCTTCATTTCCTTTTTTCTCTCTTCTTGCCTCCTCATAAACCAAGAACATTTCTAGATGAATCCTAACTGACCCAACATTGTTTCATAAACTTCTTCTCTTTCAATGCTTCCTACCTCTGCCTCTTCCTTTAGTAAACTGATGCCAGCTCATCTCCTGTATGAGTCTGCTCCATCTGCCATAGCAAAATACGACAGCCTGGGTAGCTTAGACAACACAAATTTTTTTCTTACAGTGCTAGAAGCTGGAAGTCCAAGATCAAGGTGTCAGCAGATTTGGTTTCTTCTGAGGCCTCTCTCTTTGGCTTGCAGATGGCCACCTTCTTACTATGTCCTCACAGTTGTTCCTCAGCCTGTGCTGTCTGTGTCCTAGTCTCCTCTTCTTAGAAGGACATCAGTCATATTGGATTAAGTCTCACTCGTGTGATCTCATTTAACTTAATCACTCTATCTCCAAATACACTCACACTCTGAGGTTAGGGTTAGGATTTCAACATATGAATTTTTGGGGACGTAATTCAGCCCATAGCACCTCCCATACATGATAAGAGGGTATGGCAGGCAGACTGATGTGGGGGATGGGATTAGGAGGTGATACAAACAGTGGGAAGTCTTTTGTCTTGAGGCTGCTAGCCCTGTATAAATTAGAAAGATGAGGTAACTTATAATAAGTCATCTGCTCAAAATCTTCAACACTTTTAAAAACAAATCTTATAAAGCTGACTTTACTGCTAATACACTGTGCTTTTTAAAAGGAAACCACTGTATGTGAGACTGTTTGATGCAGAAGCCATTGATCCACATATGGTGTTTAAATATCTTTTGATTTAAGTGCATTTCACCTATTTAGATATTAAACTATGTTAATGAATTACTTATTCTTTTATAAAATGAGACTGGGTCCTAAGGCATACTATTTTAGGGCCAGGCAGGTAAATAAATGACTGTAAGGGGTCAGATAAAACAGCAAATTCAATCATCAATGGCAGCTAATACTTGGGGGACATGGCTGTCACTCAGCTCCATCAAATTACTGGGAAGAGGCCTTGTGTTGCCATAATTTTGATACTTCAAAAGGAAGATAGAAATCCAAATTGTTACATGAAATCCACCCACTTTTAAAAGTAGGCAAATAATTCAATTAAACTCCACTGTGTGGGCCAAATAAAACACATCTGCCTCATTCCCTAGTTATATACTGTGCAACAAACTTCCCCCAAGTCTTACTAGCTTAGAATAAGCACCATTTTGTTATATCTTACACTTTTCTGCATCAGGAATTTGAGCGGGTATTACCTGGACTTCTTTTTTTTTTCTTTATAAAGTGTCACTTCAATGGTATTCAATTGGCAGCCTGTCTGGTCTTGTGCGTCCACAGTGGCTTCACTCACAAGCATGACAGCTTGGTGGGGACAGCTACAGTTTGGCCCTTCTGGGTCCCACTTCCTCTTCTTATAATCTCAGGGCCTGATATGGTTTGGCTGTGTCCCCACCCAAATCTCACCTTGAATTGTAATAATCCTCACATGTCAAGGGTGGGGCCAGGTGGAGATAATTGAATCGTGGGGTCAGTTTCCCCCATATTGTTCTCGTGGTAGTGAATAAGTCTCACGAGAGCGATAGTTTTATAAATGGGAGTTCCCCTGCACAAGCTCTCTTGCCTGCCGCCATATAAGATGTGCCTTTTCTTCTCTTTTGCTTTCTGCCATGATTGTGAGGCCTCCCCAGTCATGTGGAACTGTGAGTCCATTAAACCTCTTTAATTTATAAATTGTGCAGTCTCGGGTGTGTCTTTATTAGCAGCATGAGAACAGACTAATACAGGGACTCTTCATGTAGTTGCTCCAGCAGGGATAGGTGGACATCCTACATGGCAGTTTAGATCTCTCAGAGAAAGCCAAAAGATAGGAGGGAAAGTTGTGATTTCTTGAGGATCAGGCCTGGAAATTGGCATAGCATCACTTCTGCCTAATTAAAGCAGTCAGAGTCTATCCAGATTCAAAGAGAGGAGCATACACCCCAGTTCTCAAGGTATGGGAGTCAAAGAATTTGTGGCCATCTTTAATCAACCACATCTATAGTCCAAATGGGTCATGGATTTGCAATACCTGGTCTAAATATTTATCTGTTATGATAACTGGAATTGCAGAGCAGATCATACCTCCATTTTACAAAACATTTTGAAGTTTTTTTTTCATGCATTTCTTCCCTAAAGAAAGAGGCAGAAATAGAAAGTCATCAGAGTTATTGGAAAAGCCTTGGTGTAGAGTTAGAAGACTAGGGTTTGAGTGTTGACACAATTGCTAGCACTCCATGTGAACATGGAGAAAGCACTTAACCTCCCTGAGTCTCCCTTTTACTAGCTGCAAAGAAGGCATGACAGTGTGGGCTTTCTGTCTTTCATGGGGTGGTTGTGAAGTTTAAACATGAATATAATAAAGTAAAAGTCATTTTGTAAAGTGTCACTCAACATGAGATATTAGCCATAAAAGACTCATTGGTATGATAACAGCTTGTGACACTTTACTGCAAGTTAAATCCTGACAGCTCTGGATAGCTTGGCATGAAATTATTGATGCTTTATTACTGACTGCCAAGCTCTCCTTAAAGAAAGTCATTCCTTTAAAAAGTATTTTGTAAAATTAAAAACATACTGTTTATATCCTTATCTGACCTATATTAAATAATCTGGCTCTAATAAGTTCCAATTTCCAGGAATTCATTGAAAGCATACATGAACATTTATTGAGTGTTCACCTATGCCAAATATGACTTGTCCCATTGAAGTTCCAAACAATGAGAATTAACATTCTATTTTCATATTCTATCTTCCTGTGAAAGAAGTACCATTATTGTCCCCATTTTATGCATATTAAAACAAGGCTTAGAGTCTAGAGTATGGAATAAATGTGTCTAGAGTAACATGGCTTTCTTTCCTTTCAAAGACAGGGAGGAAAAGAGTTAGTGGAAATGTTTAGAGCAGAGATTGAATCTTAATAGTGGTAGAAAAGAGTCAGATAAGGAGTAGGTAGCTAGGTCCTTAGGTACAAGGGCAGCAAGATGACTGTTATGTGACAGCCGAGGGTGGAGTGTCTTGTACCAGACTTCTTGGTGTAAGAATAACAGAGCAGCCTGCAATGAGAGCCGTGCCCTTCTCTGGGTTCCTTCCTCTACTTTCTTGTTATTTTTGGAACTAATAAAAATTGCTGTATGCCATTTTTTGTTTCCTTCTTTAAAAAAGTATATATGTATATATACACACACATATATATACACACATACACACACACATATATATATATATATTTAAGTTTTTTTATTATTATACTTTAAGTTCTGCGATACAGGTGCAGAACATGCAGGTTTGTTACATGGGTATACACGTGCCGTGGTGGTTTGCTGCACCCATCAACCTGTCATCTACATTAGGTATTTATTCTAATGCTATCCCTCCCCTAGCCCCCCACCTCCTGACAGGCCCTGGTGTGTAATGTTCCCCTCCCTGTGTACATATGTTCTCATGGTTCAACTCCCACTTATGAGTGAGAATATGTGGTGTTCGGTTTTCTGTTCCTGTGTTAGTTTGCTGAGAATGATGGTTTCTACCTTCATCCATGTCCTGCAAAGGACATGAACTCATCCATTTTTATGGCTGCATAGTATTCCATGGTGTATATGTGCCACATTTTCTTTATCCAGTCTATCATTAATGGGCATTTGGGTTGGCTCCAAGTCTTTGCTATTGTGAATAGTGCTGCAGTAAACATAGGTATGTATGTGTCTTTATAGTAGAATGGCTTATAATCCTTTGGGTATATACCCAGTAATGGGATGGCTGTGTTAAATGGTATTTCTGGTTCTACATCCTGGAGGAATTGCCACACTGTCTTCCACAATGGTTGAACTAGTTTACAGTTCCACCAACAGTGTAAAAGCATTCCTGTTTCTCCACATCCTCTCCAGCATCTGTTGTTTCCTACCTTTTTAATGATCACCATTCTAACTGGCATGAGATGGTATCTCATTGTGGTTTTGATTTGCATTTCTCTAATGACCAGTGATGATCCGTAAAAAAGTGTATTTTATAAATACTCATTTAGTACTTACAGTGTACCAGGCTTGTTCTAAGCAGTTCATAATTATTAAGTTATTTAAACCTTTATTGTGTTAAATATATACAACATAGAATTATCATTTTAACTACTTATAAATGTACAGTTCTGTGGCACTGAGTACATGCACATTGCTGTGCAACCATCACCACTATCTCCAGAATTTTTTCATCTTCCCTAACTGAAACTCTATACCCATTAAACAATAACTTTCTAATCTTCCCTCCCCACAGCCTCTGTTAACCACCATTCTACTTTCTGTCTCTGTGAATTTGACTACTCTAAGTACTTCATATAAGTAGACTCATACAATATTTGTTTTTGCGTGACTGACTTGTTTTACTTAGTATAATGTCTTTCTTCAAGGTTCATCCATGTTGCAGCATGTGTCAGAATTTCCTGCCTGTTTAAGGTGGAATAACATCGCCTTGTACTTACATACCACATTTTGTTTGTCCAGTCATCCATCAATGGATATCTGCATTGCTTCCACATTTTGGCTATTGTGAATAATGCTGCTATGTAATCTATTTAATTTTAACATTATTATTCTTAGCAAACTGAAAATGTTTATATTTAACTATGCAGTTGCAGACTTATTGCAAGATGTTTTTAGGGTATTTCTAATATCAAAATAAAGTAAACATTTACTGAATTCTGAGTGTGGTCAAAATGCTTTTACATGAATTGTACATTCTCATAACTACTTATGAGGTAGTGACTAGTATTATTATCCTCATTTTATAAACGAGAAAACTGTGGCCCAGAGAGACAAGGCAACTTCCCTACAACCATAGTTTAGTGAGAGGAAGGAGTCAGGATTAGAAGCTAGGCAGTCTGACACAGAAACCTTTATCCCTAACACTATTCATGACCTCTCCTATCATTGAATGGCCTGGGAGAAAACCAGTGCATCAACAAAGACTTGGCTTTAGGTACTTCCATTTTCAAGAGAAAAAAAAAACAAGTATACATGATCCAATAAACACAACAAGCTATTGCAGTCACTTTCTGTTGATTCAGTGTTTGACAGATACTTGTCACCTTTGGTCTACTCAATAGGAGGATATTGTTACTGTATGTTTGGATGGATGCATTTGGCTTATTTTGAACCTGGATGTTTGATGTGTGCCTCAGCAATTTGTTTTCAGTTCCAACATGAACTGTTGAATGACAGTGTAGATTTTTTGGTGGTATAGATTTGTGTGTGTGTGAAGGAAGGGAAGTGCATTATTCACTCTAGTACAGTGGTCCTGGCAGAAGAATCACCTTTCAATTAATGTATCTTTGAGAGCAGACTCAGTGCTGTGAAGTTTCACATGACATTTAAAGAAGAGAAATATTTTAAAATAAAAATAGGTTTACCTATATGTGTTAGAACATACTATCATTTATCAAATGTTCCGTGGAATCTAAAATATGATGCATAAGGCACTATTTTGTTCATGGAGCCCAACCTAAAGTGAGATAAGATGTGGCCCCCTACCCTAGGTCATTAGTATTTAGAGTCTGCAGCTGGACTGTTGGGATTCAAATCTAGGTTTGCCAGTTATAGATGATGTGGTATTGGCAGATTACTTAATGTATCTGTGCTCCAGCTTTCTTATTTCTAAAATGTGGCATATAATTACCTAATGAGGACATTGAGCAGATTAAATAAATTGATATATGAAAACAGAGTCTGGCATATAGTAAATACTATAGGATCAGTTATTATTGTTATCATTATTCTTTTTATTCATTAATTACACCTCAGTCACCTAAGAAATAATTGGTTGATTTCCTACTATATCAGGTCATTTTTTACCTTATTTCTTTTCTCTTGTATATTACTGTTACTACATTATTGTTTCTGTGAAGGGTTGGTTAACTAAACCTCAGATCCTGTACATGGCAGATTAATTTCAATTAAAAAAACCCATTTGACTTAAAAACACTTTTGCTTTTCAAATAATTACAAACTCACAAAAAACTACAAAAAAAAAAAAATACAGAGAGGTACTGTGTACCCATCACCCAGCTTTCCCCATAGGTCACATATTTCCTTACTGTAGGGCATTGCCAAAATCAGGAAATTGACGTTGGTACAATACAACTAACTAGACCACAGACTTTACTCAGATTTCCCCAGTTATTGCATATATTTATTTTTTATATGTCTATGTGTATGACATTTAATCACCTTTATAGATTCAGATAGCTACTACCACTGTCAAGATGCAACACTGTTCCGATACCACAAAATAACTCCCTTGTGTTAAAGGGGCAATTTTTAATGCATGTGAAACCACATACTGCTTCAGGTTCTGCTTCTAGTTTTTCCTTTGGTAAAAGAACAAGACTTGAGAAGATAAACTCGTCACTATGCCAGCTATCTAGCAAATGCTCAATAAACATTTCATGGGAAAAATAAGTGCTTTGCAAGTTCACTGTAATTCACTTTGTCTGTGTTTTGTTTTTTCCTTCCCACAGTCTCTGGGAACGTATATGAATATAATAGCAGAACAGGTGCAAGAAAGTGGAAGAAGACCTCCAGGCACCAGAAGGAGCCCTTGGCAAACATACATTCCCTCCTAGAGGTCCATCCTTTAGAGGAGTCCACATCCTTAAAAATTCATTTGCAAGGATAGCATTTTTCCAGCGCCTGAATGATTGCTTTTTTGTGTATATGATTGTCACAGGCAGTTTTTCTTGGCTACCTAAAATTATAGACATGAGGCCAGCTGCTTTGTCTGTGTTTATAGCTTTCTGTGGTCTTCCATTTCAGGGTGTCTGTGTGAAGGCGGCAGGAGTGGTGAGCTTTGAATCTCTGAACATGTTTTGCTGAAAACGAGATACTAAATTGACATATGTTCATTGTCTTACTTTGCCCAGTAGAGTGTATGCTTTTTAAGATCAGAGACTATTTTGCTCACTGCTTTAGCCCCAGTACATGTTTGGCAGAGAGTGGGGACTCTGTATACATTTGTGAATAAATAAATTTGAATATATGAATTCAGATCTCTTGCCTTTAATTCAAATTGCTTATTCCTCCATGACTCATGGAACAGAAAGGAGAATTATCTTTAGAAAATAACTTTTTTGGTGTCTGGTAGTCATAAAAAATTCAGGATTTTTTCAGCACTTTTCAAAACACAATTGATCTTGCTTTTAATTTTCTTTTTATAGCCCTATAGAGAATGACCACCTGAAAACTTTACTTATTAGTGAATTGCCAAGGAAATGTCAAAATCAAGTCTTACAAGAGCTATGTACTTAGACAATAAGTTTTAAAATACATATGGACTCTCTGATTATCTCCTGCCTTGGATATCAGGAGATATATGATAGAAGGAGGCCAGAAATGCTGTTGTTGATGGAGGCTAAATTTACATTTAGTCCATGATGGAGTTCAGCTTGGAATAATTTTTTAAAAATTAATCTTATCCAAAGTAAAACATATAATGAGCAATGAACTATTTGACTCAGAGGATATTGGGGGCTTGGATGATAAGAAATGTCTTATTTGTCTTCCTTTGCATGTATACACACAGAGGATTCCTTTTCAGCTCAGAGACACCAGGCCTCCTAATGAAAGAGAGCATCTGAAAATAAACGACTCATTTTTTCTTGATGTCTACTTCAAATGGGTCCATTCTCAGGAGGCATTATGGTGCAGAGGACATCAGTGAATTTGAAGTCTAAAGCTTGTGGCAAATCACGTAGCCTCTCTAAACCTCGTTGCTTCTTCTGGAAAATGTATGCAACAATATCTGCCCCATTTGTATCTCATAGTTTTGTCATGAGAAACAACACAAAACAATTGTAGTTCCACCTTTGGCAGTGCTTTTTAAACTGTAAGCACTATTTAAGCATAAAGTAGGATCAGTTTCATTAAATTAAAATTGGTTGCTGAGAAAGCAGTGGCTTGGGACATGGGAATACAGAGGGGGTCACTCCATGGTTCTAGGCCAATCTAAGTTGGAATTGGTTGGTAATTAGCTGCATAACGTCTGCGAAAGGAGTATACTGTCTTTTTCCAGATGGCATGATAATTCTCCACCAGGGGAGAGATCAAAGATTGTCTGGGAAAATGCTCTCATCTCTCCAGCAAGGCTCTCTCTGGATCAATTATGATTTGATGGATATAGATGTGTGAGTCTCCATCTGCCACCACCTGGGCTTTAAAAAAAAAAAAAGGGAAAAGCATTGATTAACTTTCTTTTCAAAGTTGGATTGGATCAATTTGTATTTGATCTGCCTGTGCCCAAACCAAGAAAAATCGGTAAGTTAGTGTTTGTTTTCCCTTGTTTAGTTTTTTGGGTCTCAGCTTCAGATGTATCTGGGAGAATGCATGAACTGGAGACGACAGTGGTCACTGGAGAGAGCTACAAAGGGTGTCCACAGAGGCAGGACTGTGCAGCCTGACCCCTCTTTGTGTCATAATCAATTTGCCTCCAAACTCTAGATGCTCTTTCCTATCGTACTGACCATCTTCAATTGAGTAATAATCATTGTATTAGTTTCCTGAGGCTGCCATCACAAATTAGCACAAACTTAGTGTCTTAAAGCAACAGAAATGTATTCTGTCACAGGTCTGCAGGCTAGAATTCTGGAATGAAGGTTTTGGCAGGGCCGCATGACCTTTGGAGGCTCTAGGGGAAAATCTGTTCCTTGCCACTTTCAGCTCCTGGTTTCTGTCCCTGCTTCCTGGACTGTGGCTACATCCCTCTAATCTCAGTCTCCCCCTTCATATCTCTTTTCCCTTTATGTATCTGTCAAGTTTCCCTCTTATAAGAACACTTCTCTTTGGATTTAGGGCCCACTTACAAAGCCAGGGTAATCCCTTCATCTCAAGATTCTTAACTTAATCACATCTGCAAAGACTCTTTTTCCAAATAAGATCATGTTCACTGGTTCTGGAAATTAGGAAATAAATATATCCTTTGGGGAGAGTCACAATTAAACTATCACAGTTTAAAAATATTTTAATATTTGTGATAAATCAAGACAATCTTTCTGATAGACAATATAACTGTTTTAGTTTTAAAAGTATTTGAGTGCCTACTAAGTAACAGAAAATTTTCAAGGCCTTTAATCAATAATAATGCAAATATCTTTGACTTGGCAATTTCACTGCTTGAAATTTCCCTGTGGAGGTGCTTACAGAAGATCTACAAAATGTATTTAGGTATTTGCTCATGGTAGCATTGTTTGTAAGAGAAAAACAACTTGAATAAATTAAAAGTGTCCATTAATAAGAAATTGGTTGAAAAAGCATATCATGTCAGTATTATGGAATGTACAATGTGGCTATTAGAAAGAATTAGGTTACATAAGCAGAATATAAAGAAAAAATAATTAAGCCCATATTTATATGAAAAATACATTAAGTAATAAAGTTGGATAAACTACAGAATTATTATTAATATAAATTTAAAAATAAAAGTAAGTATAGGTGTATGTATGTTATTTATTTATTTATTTATTATTATACTTTAAGTTTTAGGGTACATGTGCACAATGTGCAGGTTAGTTACATATGTATACATGTGCCATGCTGGTGTGCTGCACCCACTAACTCGTCTTCTAGCATTAGGTATATCTCCCAATGCTATCCCTCCCCCCTCCCCCAACCCCACAACAGTCACCAGAGTGTGATGTTCCCCTTCCTGTGTCCATGTGATCTCATTGTTCAATTCCCACCTATGAGTGAGAATATGCGGTGTTTGGTTTTTTGTTCTTGCGATAGTTTACTGAGAATGATGATTTCCAATTTCATCCATGTCCCTACAAAGGACATGAACTCATCATTTTTATGGCTGCATAGTATTCCATGGTGTATATGTGCCACATTTTCTTAATCCAGTCTATCATTGTTGGACATTTGGGTTGGTTCCAAGTCTTTGCTATTGTGAATAATGCCGCAATAAACATACGTGTGCATGTGTCTTTATAGCAGCATGATTTATAGTCCTTTGGGTATATACCCAGTAATGGGATGGCTGGGTCAAATGGTATTTCTAGTTCTAGATCCCTGAGGAATCGCCACACTGACTTCCACAATGGTTGAACTAGTTTACAGTCCCACCAACAGTGTAAAAGTGTTCCTATTTCTCCACATCCTCTCCAGCACCTGTTGTTTCCTGACTTTTTAATGATTGCCATTCTAACTGGTGTGAGATGGTATCTCATTGTGGTTTTGATTTGCATTTTTCTGATGGCCAGTGATGGTGAGCATTTTTTCATGTGTTTTTTGGCTGCATAAATGTCTTCTTTAGAGAAGTGTCTGTTCATGTCCTTCGCCCACTTTTTGATGGGGTTGTTTGTTTTTTTCTTGTAAATTTGTTTGAGTTCATTGTAGATTCTGGATATTAGCCCTTTGTCAGATGAGTAGGTTGCAAAAATTTTCTCCCATTCTGTAGGTTGCCTGTTCACTCTGATGGTAGTTTCTTTTGCTGTGCAGAAGCTCTTTATTTTAATTAGATCCCATTTGTCAATTTTGTCTTTTGTTGCCATAGCTTTTGGTGTTTTAGACCTGAAGTCCTTGCCAATGCCTATGTCCTGAATGGTAATGCCTAGGTTTTCTTCTAGGGTTTTTATGGTTTTAGGTCTAACGTTTAAGTCTTTAATCCATCTTGAATTGATTTTTGTATAAGGTGTAAGGAAGGGATCCAGTTTCAGCTTTCTACATATGGCTAGCCAGTTTTCCCAGCACCATTTATTAAATAGGGAATCCTTTCCCCATTGCTTGTTTTTCTCAGGTTTGTCAAAGATCAGATAATTGTAGATATGCGGCGTTATTTCTGAGGGCTCTGTTCTGTTCCATTGATCTATATCTCTGTTTTGGTACCAGTACCATGCTGTTTTAGTTACTGTAGCCTTGTAGTATAGTTTGAAGTCAGGTAGTGTGATGCCTCCAGCTTTGTTCTTTTGGCTTAGGATTGACTTGGCGACGCGGGCTCTTTTTTGGTTCCATATGAACTTTAAAGTAGTTTTTTCCAATTCTGTGAAGAAAGTCATTGGTAGCTTGATGGGGATGGCATTGAATCTGTAAATTACCTTGGGCAGTATGGCCATTTTCATGATATTGATTCTTCCTATCCATGAGCATGGAATGTTCTTCCATTTGTTTGTAGCCTCTTTTATTTCCTTGAGCAGTGGTTTGTAGTTCTCCTTGAAGAGGTGCTTCATGTCCCTTGTAAGTTGGATTCCTAGGTATTTTATTCTCTTTGAAGTAATTGTGAATGGGAGTTCACTCATGATTTGGCTCTCTGTTTGTCTGTTGTTGGTGTATAGGAATGCTTGTGATTTTTGCACATTGATTTTGTATCCTGAGACTTTGCTGAAGTTGCTCATCAGCTTAAGGAGATTTTGGGCTGAGACAATGGGGTTTTCTAGATATACAATCATGTCATCTGCAAACAGGGACAATTTGACTTCCTCTTTTCCTAATTGAATACCCTTTATTTCCTTCTCCTGCCTAATTGCCCTGGCCAGAACTTCCAACACTATGTTGAATAGGAGTGGTGAGAGAGGGCATCCCTGTCTTGTGCCAGTTTTCAAAGGGAATGCTTCCAGTTTTTGCCCATTCAGTATGATATTGGCTGTGGGTTTGTCATAGATAGCTCTTATTATTTTGAAATATGTCCCATCAATACCTAATTTATTGAGAGTTTTTAGCATGAAGGGTTGTTGAATTTTGTCAAAGGCCTTTTCTGCATCTGTTGAGATAATCATGTGGTTTTTGTCTTTGGCTCTGTTTATATGCTGGATTACATTTATCGATTTGCATATATTGAACCAGCCTTGCATCCCAGGGATGAAGCCCATTTGATCATGGTGAATAAGCTTTTTGATGTGCTGCTGGATTCGGTTTGCCAGTGTTTTATTGAGGATTTTTGCATCAATGTTCATCAATGATATTGGTCTAAAATTCTCTTTTTTGGTTGTGTCTCTGCCCAGCTTTGGTATCAGAATGATGCTGGCCTCATAAAATGAGTTAGGGAGGATTCCCTCTTTTTCAATTGATTGGAATAGTTTCAGAAGGAATGGAACTGGTACCAGTTCCTCCTTGTACCTCTGGTAGAATTCGGCTGTGAATCCATCTGGTCCTGGACTCTTTTTGGTTGGTAAGCTATTGATTATTGCCACAATTTCAGAGCCTGTTATTGGTCTATTCAGAGATTCAACTTCTTCCTGGTTTAGTCTTGGGAGAGTGTATGTGTCAAGGAATTTATCCATTTCTTCTAGATTTTCTAGTTTATTTGCATAGAGGTGTTTGTAGTATTCTCTGATGGTAGTTTGTATTTCAGTGGGATTGGTGGTGATATCCCCTTTATCATTTTTTATTGCATCTATTTGATTCTTCTCTCTTTTCTTCTTTATTAGTCTTGCTAGCGGTCTATCAATTTTGTTGATCCTTTCAAAAAACCAGCTCCTGGATTCATTAATTTTTTGAAGGGTTTTTTGTGTCTCTATTTCCTTCAGTTCTGCTCTGATTTTAGTTATTTCTTGCCTTCTGCTAGCTTTTGAATGTGTTTGCTCTTGCTTTTCTAGTTCTTTTAATTGTGATGTTAGGGTGTCAATTTTGGATCTTTCCTGCTTTCTCTTGTGGGCATTTAGTGCTATAAATTTCCCTCTACACACTGCTTTGAATGCGTCCCAGAGATTCTGGTATGTTGTGTCTTTGTTCTCGTTGGTTTCAAAGAACATCTTTATTTCTGTCTTCATTTCGTTATGTACCCAGTAGTCATTCAGGAGCAGGTTGTTCAGTTTCCATGTAGTTGAGCGGTTTTGAGTGAGATTCTTAATCCTGAGTTCTAGTTTGATTGCACTGTGGTCTGAGAGATAGTTTGTTATAATTTCTGTTCTTTTACATTTGCTGAGGAGAGCTTTACTTCCAAGTATGTGGTCAATTTTGGAACAGGTGTGGTGTGGTGCTGAAAAAAATGTATATTCTGTTGATTTGGGGTGGAGAGTTCTGTAGATGTCTATTAGGTCCGCTTGGTGCAGAGCTGAGTTCAATTCCTGGGTATGCTTGTTGACTTTCTGTCTCGTTGATCTGTCTAATGTTGACAGTGGGGTGTTAAAGTCTCCCATTATTAATGTGTGGGGGTCCAAGTCTCTTTCTAGGTCACTCAGGACTTGCTTTATGAATCTGGGTGCTCCTGTATTGGGTGCATATATATTTAGGATAGTTAGCTCTTCTTGTTGAATTGATTCCTTTACCATTATGTAATGGCCTTCTTTGTCTCTTTTGATCTTTGTTGGTTTAAAGTCTGTTTTATCAGAGACTAGGATTGCAACCCCTGCCTTTTTTTGTTTTCCATTTGCTTGGTAGATCTTCCTCCATCCTTTTATTTTGAGCCTATGTGTGTCTCTGCACGTGAGATGGGTTTCCTGAATACAGCACACTGATGGGTCTTGACTCTTTATCCAGTTCAGTTTGCCAGTCTGTGTCTTCTAATTGGAGCATGTAGTCCATTTACATTTAAAGTTAATAGTGTTATGTGTGAATTTGATCCTGTCATTATGATGTTAGCTGGTGATTTTGCTCGTTAGTTGATGCAGTTTCTTCCTAGTCTTGATGGTCTTTACATTTTGGCATGATTTTGCAGTGGCTGGTACCGGTTGTTCCTTTCTATGTTTAGCGCTTCCTTCAGGAGCTCTTTTAGGGCAGGCCTGGTGGTGACAAAATCTCTCAGCATTTGCTTGTCTGTAAAGTGTTTTATTTCTCCTTCACTTATGAAGCTTAGTTTGGCTGGATATGAAATTCTGGGTTGAAAATTCTTTTCTTTAAGAATGTTGAATATTGGCCCCCACTCTCTTCTGGCTTGTAGGGTTTCTGCCGAGAGATCCGCTGTTAGTCTGATGGGCTTCCCTTTGAGGGTAACCCGACCTTTCTCTCTGGCTGCCCTTAACATTTTTTCCTTCATTTCAACTTTGGTGAATCTGACAATTATGTGTCTTGGAGTTGCTCTTCTCGAGGAGTATCTTTGTGGCATTCTCTGTGTTTCCTGAATCTGAACGTTGGCCTGCCTTGCTAGATTGGGGAAATTCTCCTGGATAATATCCTGCAGAGTGTTTTCCAACTTGGTTCCATTCTCCCCATCACTTTCAGGTACACCAATCAGACGTAGATTTGGTCTTTTCACATAGTCCCATATTTCTTGGAGGCTTCGCTCGTTTCTTTTTATTCTTTTTTCTCTAAACTTTCCTTCTCACTTCATTTCATTCATTTCATCTTCCATTGCTGATACCCTTTCTTCCAGTTGATCGCATCAGCTCCTGAGGCTTCTGCATTCTTCACGTAGCTCTCCAGCCTTGGTTTTCAGCTCCATCAGCTCCTTTAAGCACTTCTCTGTATTGGTTATTCTAGTTATACATTCTTCTAAATTTTTTTCAAAGTTTTCAACTTCTTTGCCTTTGGTTTGAATGTCCTCCCGTAGCTCAGAGTAATTTGATCGTCGGAAGCCTTCTTCTCTTAGCTCGTCAAAGTCATTCTCCGTCCAGCTTTGTTCTGTTGCTGGTGAGGAGCTGCGTTCTTCGGAGGAGGAGAGGTGCTCTGATTTTTAGAGTTTCCAGTTTTTCTGTTCTGTTTTTTCCGCATCTTTGTGGTTTTATCTACTTTTGGTCTTTGATGATGGTGATGTACAGATGGGTTTTTGGTGTGGATGTCCTTTCTGTTTGTTAGTTTTCCTTCTAACAGACAGGACCCTCAGCTGCAGGTCTGTTGGAGTACCCTGCAGTGTGAGGTGTCAGTGTGCTCCTGCTGGCGGGTGCCTCCCAGTTAGGCTGCTCGGGGGTCAGGGGTCAGGGACCCACTTGAGGAGGCAGTCTGCCGGTTCTCAGATCTCCAGCTGCGTACTGGGAGAACCACTGCTCTCTTCAAAGCTGTCAAACAGGGACATTTAAGTCTGCAGAGGTTACTGCTGTCTTTTTGTTTGTCTGTGCCCTGCCCCCAGAGGTGGAGCCTACAGAGGCAGGCAGGCCTCCTTGAGCTGTGGTGGGCTCCACCCAGTTCGAGCTTCGCGGCTGCTTTGTTTACCTAAGCAAGCCTGGGCAATGGTGGGCGCCCCTCCCCCAGCCTCGCTGCCGCCTTGCAGTTTGATCTCAGACTGCTGTGCTAGCAATCAGCGAGACTCCGTGGGGTAGGACCCTCCGAGCCAGGTGCGGGATATAATCCTGTGGTGCGCCGCTTTTTAAGCCTGTCGGAAAAGCGCAGTATTCAGGTGGGAGTGACCCGATTCTCCAGGTGCCGTCCGTCACCCCTTTCTTTGATTAGGAAAGGGAACTCCCTGACCCCTTGAGCTTCCCGAGTGAGGCAATGCCTTGCCCTGCTTCGGCTCGCGCACGGGGCACGCACCCACTGACCTGCACCCACTGTCTGGCACTCCCTAGTGAGATGAACCCGGTACCTCAGATGGAAATGCAGAAATCACCCGTCTTCTGCGTCGCTCAGGCTGGGAGCTGTAGACCGGAGCTGTTCCTATTTGGCCATCTTGGCTCCTCCTACCAGGTATATGTATGTTACATGCATAAACTTTAGAGGGTTGTGAGAAATTCAGGAAACTATATTAATCATTATTAAAGATTCCATTTTCCTAGAAAAGTCTCGGGGAGGAAAATGCAGACAATAAAGTAAGATTTTTACTTTCCCTTTCATAGTTTAACGTATCATTGAATTTTCTAACCTTGTACGAATATCATTTCTATACTTAATAAAATAAGTACGGATTTTTTGGTGGTGATAATTTAGGGCGTGGTTTTCTTTTTAAATACTTTATTCCTGGAGTTCTGGAATTTTAATACAGATCTGAGACTCTTCTTTTAAATCAGATTGAACCTAGGTTCAAGTCTCTCTACTGCTTGGGGTATTTTTTTCCCCCAATTTGTATAATTAGTGTGGCTCTTCCATCTGTCTCTTTCTCCTTGTGAAACTGATTCTTGGGTCTCCAGGATTTAGTAACTGGATCTCTTCTCTCTTCTCTCATAGTTTCTAACCCATCAAATTTGTGCTCTGCTATTTCAGAGATTTCTTTCACTTGATCTTCGGTCACTATTTCGAGTCTCATCAGTGGTGACCACCTTCAGTTTCAGCTCATCTACTGCTGTTTTAAGTTTTAAAATAATATATATTTTTAAAAAGACACATTTATTCAGCATCATGATCAGACTATTACATTTAGCAGTCAACAGCATAGGTGCAAAAAAAAATCTGTATTAAACCCTTTATTGGAATGCTTTATACGTTCCACAGAAAAGAAACTAAAATAACCTGTTATATGATTAGTCAGAAATACAGTCCTTGAGTGTTTTGCCTATACACATGAGTATTTGTCTAAAACATGTCTTCTTTGTAGCAGCTAAGCCTTGCCACCACTGTGTATGGTTGAGTAGTATATGTGGTATATATAAAATTTTCTTTATCCACTTGTTGATTGATGGGCATTTGGGCTGGTTCCATATGTTTGTAATTGCGAATTGTGGTGCTATAAACATATGTGTGCAAGTATCTTTTTCATATAACGACTTCTTTTCCTCTGAGTAGATACCCAGAAGTGGGATTGCTGGATCAAATGGTAGATTTACTTTTAGTTCTTTAAGGAATCTCCGTACTGTTTTCCATAGTGGTTGCACTAGTTTACATTCCCACCAACAGTGTAAAAGTGTTTCGTTTTCATCACATCTCCGACAACATCTATAATTTTCTGATTTTTGGATTATGGCCGTTCTTGCAGGAGTAAGGTGGTATCACATTGGGGTTTTGATTTGCATTTCTCTGATCATTAGTGATTTTGAGCATTTTCTCATATGTTTGCTGGGCATTTGTATATCTTCTTTTGAGAATTGTCTGTTCATGTACTTAGCCTAGTTTTTGATGGGATTGTTTGTTTTATTCTTGCTAATTTGTTTGAATTCCTTGTAGATTCTGGATATTAGTCTTTTGTCAAATGTAAATATTGTGAATATTTTCTCCCACTCTGTGGGTTGTCTGTTTACTCTGCTGATTATTTCTGTTGCTGTGCAGAAGCCTTTTAGTTTAATTAAGTCCCATCTATTTATCTTTGTTTTTGTTGTGTTTGCTTTTGCGTTCTTGGTCATGAAGTCTTTCCTTAAGCCAGTGTCTAGAAGAGTTTTTCTAATGTTATCTTCTAGAATTTTTACGGCTTCAGGTCTTAGATTTAAGTCTTTGATTCATCTTGAGTTGATTTTTGTATAAGGTGAGAGATGAGGATCCAGTTTCATTCTTCTGCACGTGGCTTGCCAATTATCCTAGCACTCTTTGTTCAATAGGGTGTCTTTTCTCCACTTTATGTTTCTGTTTTTATTGTTGAAGATCAGTTGACTGCAAGCATTTGGGTTTATTTTTGGGTTTTCTATTCTGATCCATTGGTCTATGTGCCTGTTCTTACACCAATACCATGCTGTTTTGGTGACTATGGCCTTATAGCATAGTTTGAAGTCAGGTAATGCAATGCCTCTAGGTTTGTTCTTTTTGCTTAGTCTTGCTTTGGTTATGTGGGCTCTTTTTTAGTTTCATATGAATTTTAGGATTTGTTTTCTAGTTCTGTGAAGATTGATGGTGGAATTTGATGGAAATTGCATTGAATTTGAAGACTGCTTTTGGCAGTATGGCCATTTTCACAATATTGATTCTACCCATCCATGAGCATGGGATATGTTTCCACTTGTTTGGTTCATCTATGATTTCTTTCAGCAGTGTTTTGTAATTTTCCTTGTAGAGATCTTTCACCTCCTTTATGAAGTTTATTCCTAAATGTTTTATTGTTCTTTTGCAGCTATTGTAAAAGGGGTTGACTTCTTGATTTGATTCTCAGTTTGGTTGCTGTTGGTATATAGCAGGGCTACTGATTTGCATACGTTAATTTTGTATTCTGAAAATTTGCTGAATTTATTTGCCAGTTCTAGGAGCTTTTTAGAGTAGTCTTTAGAGTTTTCTAGGTATACAATCATGTCATCAGCAAATAGTGACAGTTCGACTTCCTCTTTACTGATTTGGATGCCCCAAATCATGTTTTTAGTTCCAGAAAAGTGTACATGTCTGTCTGTGTGTGTGTCTATGTGGGGGGGGGGGGGAGATATGCACCAGTGCATGTTATATATGAATCTAGGTCATCTTGTTTTGTTTTTACTGAAGTTGTTGCCTGTCTCTTCCGGCAGTTCCTTTTCAGTATCAGTCTGTTCTGATTGTTTTATTTGTTCTTCCTCGGGGTTCTTGGCTCCCTTGGATTAATTATCATTTTTCTTTGTTTACTTTGAGGCTGAGGTTGAGTTGTGATGGATCTTTCTGAGGCAGGGGTGGAGGCACTTCTGACTCCTCTGTGTGGGTTGATGGTGGAGTGAGGCAGGCCATCAAATCTGTCATAATAACAGGGTGTTCCTTGCTGTCTCAGTTCCAGGGACAGAGGAGCCTTACCTTATACCTGTCAGTGCCTCCACAGGTCTTTGGGGCCAGGGAGACATGGAATCTCTTTACTGGATAAGTCCTACTCTTTTTGTGAGGAATGGGGTAGGTGATGGAGTAAACTCTATCTAAGTCTCTTCTGCAAAAATGAGACTCTTTCATATCTACGCAGTAAGGCTCTCCTATGCAGATCCTAAAGTTCCTTTTGGTTCAGACAAAAGAAAATTGTGATAGCTTTTCAATCACTTTCTCCAGTCCTTATCTACATACTATTTGGAGCTGCTCCATTCAAGCCTAACCCACAGCAAAATCTCTAGGCAACCTGCAGATACATGAGCCCGGCCAAGATGAACAGAACTGCCCAACTCAGATCACCTATCCTTTAGCTGGCCCACAGACAAGTGAACTACAATAATAAATAATGGCTGTTCAGAGCCACCTCTTTGTTATATAGCAATAGCTAACTTATACCAGGAAAAAAGGTGAGATGATATGTTCCTGCATTTCTCTTTATATTAAAAAAGCACAAAGAAGTATTATTTTAAAAATTGTCCCTAAAGAAAATATTTAAAAGTGGAAAACAGAGGTCTGATATAAATTTTTATTAAGATAAAGTTATAAAATCTCAAAGTTAAAAGGAATTACTAGACTGTGTTTTACTTAAAGATAGGAGCTGCAACTTACACACAGTTTCATCCCATAATGCTAGGCTCAAGAGAAAGGCTCAACACTTTTCTTTTACATATTTACTGTGTGTAAAGTTTTTATATTTATAAGGAACATGTAATATTTTGCTACATGCATAGAATGTATAATGATCAAGTCAAGGTATTTGGAATATCCATCATCTTGAATATTTCTACATGTTGCAAACATTTCAAGTCCTCATCACTACTTTGAAATATATAATACATTGTTGTTAAGTATAGGCACCCTAGTCTGCTATTGAACATTAGAACTTATTACTTCTATCTAACTGTATGTCTGTACCCATTGACCAGCCTCTCTTTATCCCCACTCCCACCCACATACCCTTCCCAGGCTATGGTATACATCATTCTACTTTCTACCTCCATGAAATCAATTGTTTTAGCTCCCACAGATGAGTGAGCACATGTGAAATTTGTCTTTCTGTGTCTGGCTTATTTCACTTAACATATTGACCTCCAGTTCTATCTGTGCTGTGTGTTGCTACAAATGATATGACTTTATTCTTTTTTATGGTGGAATAGTATTCCATTGTATATATGTACTACATTTCCTTTATCAGTTTGTTGGTTGAGGGACACATAGGTTGATTCCATATCTTTGCTATTGGAATAGTCCTGCAATAAACATGTGAGTGCAGGTATCCCCTTGATATATTGTTTTCTTTTCCTTTGGATAAATACCTAGTAGAATTAATGAATAAATTACCTTTGAAATATTGCTAGCCAAATCCTTGTTTGATAGACTGAGATGACTTTCTCCTACAATGTTTTCGGTGTTGATCCTAGGTCTGCTTAAATATCCTCAAGATAGGAAGCTCACTATCTACCAGGCAGCTTTTTTTTTGTTGTGAAGCAAAAGTAATCATTAGAATTATATAACTGAAGCAAAGAGGAAATCTAGTTGACTCTGTGAAATCTGACCTAGATGATTCAAAAACATTAGGTTTTTCCTCATTAAGTAGGCTCCTTGGACCAGACCAGCATATTTTCACCAGTTGAAAATAAAGCTGCTATGGACTGAGACATATGCATAAAGGCTTCCATGAAGTATTGTTACATGATATTTCATCCAGCTCCAAAATTATACTCCTTCATTTATAATAAATGATTTACTTTCAGTTGGAAAAAGGAAAATGATCCCTTTTGGATCAAAATTATCAAGGAATGTAATTAACAACATCTCATTTTGTTAGCTCATCATCTAAACTCTCTGTGGATGGCTTTAAATAGGAAAAATTGGCAGTTTTATTGTGTTCTTGATATATTGCACACATTGTTCCTAGTGCACCTGACTGTAGGGCCAGTCTAGATGTCCCACTGGACCTAAAACAAATTCAGTTTGCATTTATTGTAGTGAATAATAACATTAGGTTTACACTGTTCTTTATTTAACATTGTGCAGTATCTTCAAAGGCACCAACCTACCTGATTGCAGGTAATGCTTGTGGATAAAGACTATCAATTTAACTTTTTTTAAAAAAAAAATCCCTCTTATTATTTTAATTAAAAAATCAACATGGAACACAGTAAGCAATTTATTTAAAATGATTAGCATAACACCTAACCGATAGTGTTTGAAAAGTCATTAATTATATTTATTATAATAACCCAAGTCACTAGTACTATTCTTGTTATTAGCTGTGTGAGCTGTCTAGCTCCTCACACAATACACTGCATCTTCAAATGATTGCCTACTAGAAAAGAAAATAATTCTCTCTTTCTCAACAGTTTTGGACCATTTTAATCTAATCCACAAAAATAATGTAAGTATGGCAAAACCCTCTTTTTACTTACCTTCCGAAGTCAAAGCTAGTGTGGATGCTTAGCAGAGAAGGTTAGGTCAACTCTTAAAGGCCACTTTTTATAATACTAGGCTTTTCTAGTTAGGGCTGCAGAGACTGAAGAAGCCCATGGGGCTGAGGGCACAAATTTAATGAATTGGGTAAAAGTCAAATTCTTCACATAGTGGGTGTGTAATAAGTGACATGGAATAAACAAAGGAAGGGTAAGCAATTTATCATGAGAAACCAAAGGAGAACTTCCATTTTCAATCCAGCCCAATAGATAGACAGTTAACTAGATGGCAGGCAGGTTCTATTTCTCATTGGCATACCTGCTTTTTGGTTTTCTTCCAGACCCAGTTGATTTTCAGGTACCACCATGATATTGCAATTATAGGTCTTACTCATTGGCCCCTGTTTCTAATGTAGGGTTGCCAAATACCTAGCACAGATGCTGCTGTTCTGCACATGGACCATGGCAGGCATTGCTAATGGGCTGTAGCATGCCTTTTTGCTGAGTATGGATGCACCCTGTGGTATATATGTGAAGGTGTGAAATCCAGATTCCCTTTCAAGGAAAGCCTTGATGTCCACCTGTAGGGAGTGTGGTTAGCAGCCATTCCAGATGTCAGCAACTTTAAGTTTAGCCTCAGCTACAGTGCACTCCCTGACTGAAAGTCATGCCCCTCCTGGAACAGCATTCACCTAGCGACTGAGCCAGGTGGCTGCTAGGTGAGGGGGTTTATAAAGACCCAGCTGTTCCTTCTAATGGGAAATTCCAGTACCGGCTCCAGAGCTCTTCTCCAGGGTGGCCGCGGTTTTGTCAGACTTGAATTGCATTTGTCTTCTCCCTCTGCCAAAACTTCTCCCTTTGCAACCATTGATCCCTAATAAACATCTCCTACCTCAAACACCATCTCAAGATCTGCTTCCAGAGAACCAATCCTAGAAGTCACTACCAACAGATTGGAGTTGGCTTGCAGAAGGAAGCTCACTTTGCGTGCCTGTCCTAAGGCGAGGGTTCACTGATAGGTGATACACTGATACAAGATACTAAGAACAGTCAGAGAATTCCTTTTGGCCTGTTGGCCAATGGGAATACAGCCAGATACCAGTGATATGGCTCACTTTAGCAAAAAAAAAAGTAGGCCTTCTTTCAAAGCATCGAAGAATTTCTTTCATTGTCAAATATACAGTTTCTCAACCTTGGCACTATTAACATTGGCCTGAATAATTATTTGTTGTAGTGGGCTGTCCTGTGCCTTGTAGGAGGCTTAGCAGCATCCCTGGACTCTACCCACCAGCTGCCAGTAGCACCCGCTTCCCACCAGTTGTGACAACCAAAATTGTCTTCAGGCATTGCTGAAAGTCTCTTGAAAAGCAAAGTCTACCTGGTTGATAACCACTGGTCTAAGAGTTCTGCCTGCAGTAGCAGCCTCTTGGTAAAGTAATCTAAACCCTTAGAATGTTTGTTTGTTTCTTTTTTTGAGACGGAGTTTCTCTCTTGTTACCCAGGCTGGAGTGCAATGGCGCCATCTTGGCTTACAGCAACCTCCGCCTCCCGGGTTCAAGCAATTCTCCTGCCTCAGCCTCCGGAGTAGCTGGGATTACAGGCATGTGCCACCATGCCCGGCTAATTCTGTATTTTTAGTAGAGACAAGGTTTCTCCATATTGGTCAGGCTGGTCTTGAACTCCCGACCTCAGGTGATCTGCCCACCTCAGCCTCCCAAAGTGCTGGGATTACAGGCGTGAGCCACTGCCCCTGGCAACCCTTAGAATGTTTTGAAATGCTACTTGGCAGGCTTAGATCCTGATCTGAACTCTTATCTCAAGAAAGTGGGAAATGGCTACTTGAATTAATCATCACCAAAACAGAAGAAGGTCAATTACCTGTTTAACACCTTCTTTGACAACCTACCCCAAAACCTGTTTCCTAGTTAAGGATGTTGAATTTCTAACAAGGCTGCTGGCAGCTGTGCCAAATCTCAGGCTAGCTCTCCGACTCCCAGACTCCCATATCTCCATCCTGGGGAAGGCCCCCTCACCCCCAGTGGCTTGCAGGTGGGTGGTGGTTTCTGTTAACACATTGCAGGAGGCTACATTCCTCATGCTGTTGATAGCACTGAGGGCAGCAGATTTTCTGTCCTTGGGACTATGTGAGCTTGAAAGGGCCAAAGTCATTTACTGAAAAGCTAAAGAAATAATGGGTTTCATGGGCACTTCCCAAAATAATTAGCACTTAAAGACTGTTGGAATGTTTGGGATCATATATGAGTGTATGTATGTGTGCACAGGCTTATTTAAATATTCAGTCATTACTTTTCTGTACAAGTAATACATACCTACTGAAGAAAATTCAAAACTATGAGTGAACTAAGAGCAGAAAAATTAAAAATCATGCATAATTTTACCATCTAATGATAAATATAATTTATATTTTGAAAAACAATCTTCTGAATTACTTTCCTTTAATATAAATATATGAAATATGCATTTTATGATGAAAATAGGATCATATTGTGATATTGTTTTGCAACTCTCTTTGTTCTACTTATAAGTTTAGGCTGAGCCTATATTTTTTGCATCTCTACATTCTTTTTTGATGGGGGGTGATTGCTGTCCCTTCATTTACAATGAAACCTTCTGAAGGAGGGAGATTTTTCTTATGACCAACCCCACTCTGATTTTCAGAGGGGGTAAATCAAGGCTAGGAATGTGAAGTATGCTGACCACATTTCTGGCTGCCTCACCAGCACCCACACACCCAACACCGTTCCTCACACCCTCGCAATCCTGGGGAGGGAGGGCTAATGCTGACTCACTTAGCTCTGCCTAGAATCCTGAATCCTGAAGGAAATCACCACTGATAATATAATAGCTGTACAGGAGCTTCAAAACAGCATCCGCAGTAGTCAGCACAGAGCCTGTTAATGCCATTACATAATACCTATCAATTGATAGGATTTACAAGGTAATAGAATGACAACTTTTCTCATAAAACCAAACTTTTCCTATCTTTCAAGGTAAAGCTTTTAATAAATGTGCTTTGGGCTGAACTTTGAGAGCCTGTTTGCATCAAGAATGGCAGATTGACCTGTGAGATTGTTGCAAAGAGTTTCCATGAGGCACAGGGGCGATACAGTTCCTTTTCACAGTTGGCAGTTGGGAGCTAGAATTGCTTTAGCATTAATTATTCCTGTGACCTTGGGCCAATCACTTCCTCTCTCTGTACCTCCATTTCTTCCTCAGTACAAATATTCTTCAAAAAAGCGAAAAAAAAAAAAAAAAAAAACCACCCCAAAGCGAGTACTTATCTGGCTCTTTCTCTGAGCAAAACAGTCTGGTGCTGGAGACTCAGCAGTAAGATAGATGTGCTGTGTGTCTTCAGTGAGTTAAGTGTCCACAGCTGGGCTGTCCATTACGAAGCCATTGGCTGCGTGACAGTACCGAGCCTTGAAATGGGGTTGGTCCAAATTTTATTGCACTGTAAAGTGTAAAATACACACTGGATCTTTAAAACTTAGTGTGAAAAAAATGTAAAATATACCTTTAATAGTTTTTTAATATTGATGACACATTGAAATGGTAACATTTTAGATATTGGGTTAAATAAAATGATAAAAATGAATTTCATCGGCTTCCATTCATTTTTTAAAAAACGTGACCATGAGGACACTTAAAATTACATTTATGGCTCACATGACAGTTCTATCGGGCAGTGCTGGTCTAAAGGGGAGACACAAGGAATACAACATAGGCATCCAAGTGCTTGGTTCCAATGGTGCTAAGTGCTGTGAAGTACAGGGTGCAGTGGAGGTAGTCAGGAGAAGCATGGGACCTCCTCCCAGGGGTTCCTCAAAGATGAGAGAGTGAGCCAGGTAAAGAGAAACCTAAGGGTAGGAGGGGAGGGACCTTCCTGACAAAAACAATAGCAAATATGACTCGGTAAGTTTGAGGAAGAGAAGGAGGGCTGGGGTGGCTGAGTACAGCAGGGAAAGGGAAGACATGGAGAGGGCTGGGGAGGCCCATTTTCTTTCTTTTTTTTTATTTTTTATATTTTTAAGTACTTTATTTCTTCTATACAAACCAGCCAACTTCTTCACACTATGAGAAACAGATAGTTAGTCTTTGCCTGTATACAGGATTCATGTAATACCTTTCAATTAAGAGTTAGTGTTCTAAGGAGGAAGCTCACCTATGGAGGAACTTGTATGTATCCATTTTTCCATTAATGAAAGTTCGGCCTCTCATTAAGTTTTAAAATTTGATTGCCTAGAAACCCACTACTAAAATTAGTGTAAAACTGTGTTAGTTATTGTCAGTATTAGCTTAGACTTATTTCATATAGTACATAAGTTTTAACTTTTTATCTCTGTTATACAGTCTAATGACTTACATTTCTTTTATTTATTTATTTATTTATTTTGCCTGTTGAAAGCATCTATTTTAGAAAAATTTTTTTCAACTTTTACTTTAAGTTCTGGGGTACATGTGCAGGATGTGCAGGCTTGTTACATAGGTGAACGTGTGCCGTCGTGGTTTGCTGCACAGATCATCCCATCACCTAGCTATTAAGCCCAGGATCCCTTAGCTATTCTTCTTGGTGCTACCTCGTAACCCCTCAACCCCTGACAGGCCCCAATGTGTGTTGTTTTCCTCCATGTGTCCATGTGTTCTCATCATTCAACTCCCACTTGTAAGTGAGAACATGCAGTGTTTGGTTTTCTGTTCCTGTGTTTGTTTGCCGAGGATAATGGCTTCCAACTCCGTCCATGTCCCTGCAAAAGACATGATTTCATTTGTTTTTATGGCTGCATAGAATTCCACAGTGTATATGTACCACCATTTTCTTTATCCAGTATATCATTGATGGGCATTTAGGCTGACTCCATGTTTTTGCTATTGTGAATAGTGCTGCAATAAACACATGTGTGCATGTATGTTTATAATAGAGTGATTTATATTCCTTTGGATATATACCTAGTAATGGATTGCTGGGTCAAATGGTATTTCTGCCTCTAGGTCTTTGAGGAATCACCACATTGTCTTCCACAGTGGTTGAACTAATTTAAACTCCTATCAACAGTGTAAAAGCATTCCTTTTTCTCCACAACCTCACCAGCATCTGTTGCTTTTTGACTTTTTAATAATAGCCCAACAGGCATGAGATGTTATATCATTATGGTTTTGATTTCCATTTCTCTAATGATCAGTGATGTTGAGCTTTTTTTCATATGTTTGTTGGCCACATGTATGTCTTCTTTTGAGATGTGGCTGTTCATGTCCTTTGCCCACTTTTTAATAGGATAGTTTGCTTTTTCCTGTAAATTTGCTTGAGTTTCTTGTAGATTCTGGATATTAGACCTTTGTCAGATGGATAGATTACAAAACTTTCTTCCCATCCTGTCGGTTGTCTGTTCATTCTAATAATAGTTTCTTTTGCTGTGCAGAACCTCTTTAGTTTAATTAGATTCCATTTGTCAATTTTTGCTTTTGTTGCGATTGCTTTTGGCATTTTCATCATGAAATCTTTGCCCATGCCTATGTTCTGAATGGTATTGCTTAGATTTTCTTCTAGGGTTTCTATAGTTTTGGGTTTTACATATAAGTCTTTAATCTATCTTGAGTTAATTTTTGTTTATGGTGTAAGGAAATGGCCCAGTTTCAATTTTCTGCATCGGACTAGCCAGTTCTCCCAGTACCATTTATTAAATAAGGAATCCTTTCCCCATTGGTTGTTTTTGTCAGGTTTGTCGAAGATCAGATGTTTACAGGTACACAGTCTTATTTCTGAGTTTTATATTCTGTTCCGTTGGTCTATGTGTCTGTTCTTGTACCTGTACCATGCTGTTTTGGTTACCATAGCCTTGTAGTATAGTTTGAAGTTGGGTAGCATGATGCTTCCAGCTTTGTTCTTTTTACTTAGGATTATCTTGGCTATTTGGGCTCTTTTTTGGTTCCATATGAATTACATTTTTTTTCCTAATTCTGTGAAGAACGTCAAGGGTAGTTTAATAGGAATAGCATTGAATCTATAAATTACTTTGGGTAGTGTGGCCATTCTCACCATACTGATTCTTCCTGTCCATGAGCATGGAATGTTTTTCAATTTGTTTGTTTCCTCTCTGATTTCTTTGAGCAGTGGTTTGTAGTTCCACTTGAAGAGGTCCTTCACTTCCCTTGTTAGCTGTATTCCTAGGTATTTTATTCTTTTTGTAGCAATTGTGAATGGGAGTTCATTCATGATTTGGCTCTTTGCTTGCCTGTTGTTGGTATATAGGAATGCTAGCCATTTTTGCACATTGATTTTGTATCCTGGGACTTTGCTGAAGTTGTTTATCAGCTTAAGAAGATTTTGGGCTGAGATGATGAGGTTTTCTAGGTATAGGATCATGGCATCTGCAAACAAAGATAATTTGACTTCCTCTCTTCTTATGTAAATACCAATACCCTTTATTTCTTCCTCTTGCCTGATTCCCCTGGCCAGAACTTCCAATACTATGTTGAATGGGATTAGTGAAAGAGGGCATTCTTGCCTTGTGCTGGTTTTCAAAGGAAATGCTTCCAGCTTTGGCCCATTCAGTATGATACTGACTGTGGGTCTATCATATATGGCTCTTATCATTTTGAGTTGTGTTCCTTCAATACGTAGCTTATTGAGAGTCTTTTTTAACATGAAGGGATGTTGAATTTTATCAAAGGCCTTTTCTGCATCTATTGAGATAATCATGTGGTTTTTGTCTTTAGTTCTGTTTATGTGATGAATCACATTTATGGTTTGCATATGTGGAACCAGCCTTACAACCATGGGATGAAGCCAACTAGATTGTGTTGGATAAGCTTTTTGATGTGCTGCTGGATTTGGTTTGCCAGTATTTTATTGAGGATTTTTGCATCAATGTTCATAAAGGATATTACCCTGAGGTTTTCTTTTTTTGTTATGTCTCTGCCAGGTTTTGGTATCAGGTTGATGCTGGGGAGGCCCATTTTCTAAGGAAAAGAGTTAAGTTTGTTGCCTAAGGTTACATGAAAACTAAGTGGCAGGGGCCAGGGTTCTGACCATGTTCTTTCCTTCTGACTCCAGTTCCCTGTGCTGCTTCTTCAGCTTGGGTTGTGGTAATGAGAATCTGTGTTCCAGGTCTTTTCTTAGGGGGCTGATTTGCATGCTTTACATCAGAATGTTAAAAAGAAATCCAAAGTGCCCTGTCCCACCTTTCCTCTTCTTGCTATGTTCGTCCCTTTCAAACAAAAATGGTGGGAACTCTGACATCCCAGTCAAAACCACCCAAGCCTTAATTCCTTTTTTCGCTCCTTCCTGACATTGCGTGTTTATAATTAATATCTGAGAAAGACTGTCATGAAGCAAACTAGGGAACATGTGAGGTGTGAAGAGAAGACCTGGATTTCAAACATTTGCTCACCTCAAGTAATTGCTTAGATGAACTACAGCAGAGACCAGAAAAAAGAAGACAAGACCAATTAAACAAAGGAAGGCCTCGATCTGGACCAGTTATTACCTTGATCTTCTCCCCAGAAAATGAGGCAGCTTGGCATGGAAAGTGGCAAGAATAGTGAATTTTAAAGATATTTATTCATCTGCACAATTTAGTTGAGTGTCTACTCTAGGGATCTGCAAACTTTGTCTATAAAGGGCCAGATAGTAAAAATTTCAGGCTTTGTGGGGCCATTACTGTCATTGTGTTGCAATTACACAACTCTGCCATTGCCATTTGGAAAGCAGTCATAAAAGGTAAATAAACAAATGGGCGTGGTGTATTAAACGTTTATGGGTGGACACTGGAATTTGAATTTTTTATTCTTTGTGTCATAAAATATTGTGTTTTCTGTTTTTTTCCCAAATATTAAACATGTAAAAACCATACTGAACTCATGAGCTAGATCTGGCCTCCAGACCGTAGTTTTCCAGACCCTCATTTTACTCTGTACCAGGCACTCTGTGAACAAACAGACACGACCTTTACCCTCACAGAGTTTATATGAAGTTGTTCAGGTTGCTCAAAGTGTGTTCCTTGAAACACACTTTAAATGATGTCTCACCAAAAAAGATATCTATGCTCAATGATATTTGGAAATACTGAATTTAAGCAAAGTGCTTAATTTGCTGCAGGACTTCTCAGAGTCTTTAATATGCTAATGGACATTGTGAATTTCTAAGACGGGAATATGGCAAGACAAACATGCAAGGCCAAATTTATTTGACTATAGACAATTTTACATACATAATACTTTTCACACCGGGTGTTACATGAAACACACTGTGAGAAAACACTCTTCTCTTTTTGACAGGAAAATGAAGTCATTTGCCAAGTTCCCCAGAGCCTGAGCTAAAAGATTAGGTCTGAATCGGATGTCTCCTTCCTTCCAGCTCCATACTCTATCTCCCAATGACCAGGCAATGTTTTAGAATTACATCCATTTTTTTAATAAGATGGTGGAAATAATAAAGAGAAAGTTCCATTCCGTAATTTTGTAAAGTGCATTGTATTTGTTTTCATTTGCTTATGCAAATCTCTGTTTGGTTGTGTCTGTGGCTTTTAGTCCTTACAGTTCCCCTGACTCCCCTCAAACTCACCCCACTATCAGCTGCTGGATTCATTTTCAATTTCATTCTTCTCAGTTGTATAATTGCTGCTTTAATAATTAAACTTCAAGGCCCATCTGACCCTAAGCTCTTTAGGGCCTGGGCCCAGGATGCTAAAAGCAGTCAAAATAAGACTGGAAACAGCTCCTCTGCATTAAACCAAGGTGTGAGTTGTTTAAAAGCAAACATGAATACTAGGATTTAGTGGGGCCGATTTCTATTAGAATCAGAGAGCCTTTGAAGAAACTAATATAATATGAATGACTTTTGAGGCCTGAGGTGCTAAAAGACATAAGGGTAGCGTCATATCTTATGTGGGAGTTAGTGTTTAAAGTCAGCACACATGGCAAAAATTGTGTAGCATCAAAATTACCCTTGAAAATCCTTTAAATTATCAATAAAGTGCCAAAAAAGAGCATCATGTACACTGTAGTCTCTCTCAGTAAGCCCAAAAAGCTAAAAAGTGATTTTTCGCTTTCTAGTGTTGAATAAGTTTCTTATTTTTCAGTTTAATAAGAGATTAAGTATTGTCTTGCATTTAGGGGCCATGCTGTATAAAAACAATCTTTCCTTCCTTGGTGGTTGACTTACCCTGAGAGATATGCTCCTCTGATGTGGCCTGTTTGCCCTGAAATGTCTTCTCATAAATGACTTTAGATAAATCACCCTGGAAAACGTGATTTTATTTTCCATCTGTCCTCATTGGTAGGGTCTTACATTTCTTTTGTGTTGAAGTTCATTTATCACTATCATAAAGTCCTTGGCATTGTTGTGACATTGTGTGTTCATAGACCCTTTCTGGATGCTCTACCCAGGCACTCAACAAAGATCCTGAGAAGGACATAGGTAAATGTAAGGATAAAGAATATTAGCAAGGTCCATTTCATCTAAATAGAAGAGTTACAATAAACAAATCAAATAAACAAGTTGAAATGAAGTAAGTATCTTAATAGTCACATGGACCCTTCTTAGCCCCCACTCTTCTCTCCACACATACACACAACAGAGAGGAGGAGAAAGAGATTCCATTATTAAAAGGTAAAGTCATTTCTTATGGGATTCAAACACAGGCCTTCTGACTCTAGAGTCCATGTTTCTATTCATATGCCATAGCCTGTACATATCCTGTCTCCCAGAGTCACCAAACGGGACACCTAGATGTGGCTGGAAACATCTCTGGAGCTGCAGCCAAATGCTCCACCATTGACCACCATCTGATTCTGGAGTGATCTCAGACATTGTCTGGTGGATTTGTTGCTATTTGAACAGAATTTTTAGGATTAGAATTAAAAGATAAGGTGTACTTAAGTTGGGCTATGGGTGGGGCTTAAAATGCTGTTTGTGGAAAAGGGAACATCTAAGAAACAAGGGCCTGGAGAAGAGGTCCTCTAGAGAGGGACCTGCTCTAAATCTATTTTGTTTCTCTAGGGTTGAAGAGCATAGAAGATTTTTTAATTGTGTTTGTTGGATTGAATGGTATTGCTGGGGGACAGTGAACGTTTTTGTTTGGCTGGAGCACAAGGAATATAAAAAAGAATTCAAGGGGAAAAAAAAGGCTGAAAAACAGATGGGGTCAGATCACGGAGGGAATGCTGCTTGTGGGAGGCAGAAAATGACCTCCAAAGATGTCCATGTCCTAATCCCTGGAACTTGTGAACATGTTTGGTGACAAGGCAAAGGAGAATTGAGTTTGCAGATAGAATTAAGATCACTAATTAGTGGACCTTGAGATGGACATATTATCCTGGATTATCTGGGTGGGGACACCGTAAACTGTAATCACATGTTCTTATGAATGGAAGAGGGAGGCAGAAGAGGGAGAACCAGAGAGAGAGCAGCGTGGGGAAGATGCAGCTCATGGTTGGTGACTTTGAATATGGAAAATGGGGCTGCTAGCCAAGGTATTAGGGACTTTTCAAAGATGGAAAAGGCAAAAAAACAGATTATCTCCTAGAATCCCCAGGAGGAACATGGCTCTGCCAACAGCTTAATTTTAGCCGAGTCCCATTTCAGATGCCTGACCTCCAGAGCTACAACGCAGTAAATTTGTATGATTGTAAGCCATTAGAGTTGTGATGATTTGTTACAACAACAAGCAGGACACAAAACACTGTCCTAAAGTGAGCTTGTTTGTTCTATGAGGTAGAAGTTGGGATAAGCTCAAATTTTTAATAGTCATAGAATCTTACACAAATTACTTTGCCAATTAGAGCAACATGTCCAATGAAAGGTTTTGTGGTGATGAAAATACTCTAAAGCTGTGTTGGTCAATGTGACAGTCACTAGCCACATGTGTTTAAAATGTGGCTAGCGTGACTGAGAAACTAAATTTTAAATATGATTTAATTTTAATTAATTTAGATTAAAATTAAAAATAGCCTCATATGGGTAGTGGGTATCATACCAGACAGCATAGTCTCACAGCCTTGGTTCTGTCATCTACAAAAAGGAGGTAATAATAGAACCTATTATATATGGCTGCTATTTATTGATCAATATATGTAAAATAATATTTGGACTATTTTAAGAAGGAAAGAAAGCATTTGCATCCACTTGTGCAAAGACATTTCATTTTATGGAGAGTTGGAGTTAGGCAATACATCACTGGAAAACAAGAACTTTTTTTCATGATTGTCCATGACATTCCCTTTAGCAAGCTGAGTAATTTTGCTAGTATGTTGGCTTTTTTCATACATCTCCCTTTCTAGCTTTTAAAATAACACTTGAACTTCTATTCCAGCCGTGTGCATGTCCAGCATTTTTAAGTTTCCCTAAACCGATATCAGGATTTGTCTCAGTTCATATTTACGTTTGGCTGCTGGTCACAAGAGGCAGGCCGTCTACAGCTTGTGTACCAGATCCATGGTGTTTTCAGTGTTCCAGGCTCTCTGTCTTGTTCTGCTCCATCGTCTCCCACATCTAGATTTATTCTTCATCCTCCTTACTCTTTCCAGATACTTGTTCCACTTCCGGCCTTGTGTCATGTTTGGGCAGGCAGGAAGAAGGAGAAGTGCACTTCATTTTGAGACTTTGCTGTTTATTTTGGGAGAAAAGCCCTAACTAGGAGTTTTCATTTCATTGACCAGAGATACATCACATGGACACCATGAGATGCTGAGAAGACTGGGAAAGCATGCAAGCATACATTGTACTTTCCAGCCTCTAGAGCAGAGGAAGGGAAGATGGTTGGGGTGGGTGTTGAATAAGTGAACTTACAATATCTGGCACAGGGCTTAAACAATTAATTCAAGCAATAGTCACCAAATGTTTAAGATGTATTTGAATATGATGAGTTTAACCTCTTTGAGCCTCAGTTTATCCACCTCAAAAAGGAGAAGGACAATATTAATCTCCTTTCAGTATATGTAAAAGGATTTTTCAAACTATATGGTGATGGAAAATTAAGGAGTAATGATGATCTGATTTACATTTTAAATATCTCCTTTTAAAACACTTTTTACATTATCCTCATGAGCTAAGATTAGCCTCTTTTACAATCGTCACATTAAGCCTATTAATAGCTGGTTGAATTAGAGTCCAGTATCTTAATTTGGGCTCCTTAAAAGCAGAGTCTAAGATGTGGATTCTTGTGCAAGAGGTTTATTACAGTGGTGCCTCAGGTGGGATCTGTAAGGGAGGGAACGAAGGGTAAGTGTATTAGTCAATTTTCATAGTTCTATGGAAAATATCTGAGACTGGGTAATTTATAAAGAAAAAGAGGTTTAGTGGACTCACAGTTCCATATGGCTGGGGAGGCCTCACAATCATGGTGGAAGGCAAAGGAGAAGCAAAGTCACATCTTACAAGGCAGCAGGCAAGATAACGTGTGCAGCAGAGCTGCCCTTTATAAAACCATCAGGTCTAGTGAGACTTATTCACTATCAGGAAACAGCACAGGAAAAATCCGCCCCTATGATGAAATTACCTCCCACTAGGTCCCTCCCCTGACACATGGGGATTATGGGAGCTACAATTTAAGATGAGATTTGGGTGGGAACACAGCCCCCCCATAGGTGCATAGATTATTATTATTTTTTTTTGGCAATGTCCAGCCTGATTTCAGGATATGCTCTTGAGTGTAAGTTGCACTACAGAGGTTGTTCTGCCTAGGTTCTCAGGGCCTGGCTTTTATATCTCCACCTAGTCAGCCATTGGCCACACACTATCCTTGGGAGTGGAGGTCAAAACTCCCAGATATGTTTGGTCTAGGCAACCCTTCAGCATCTGGAGACAGACACAGGTATGAGCAATCAGCATCCAATAACTGCAGAAGCTGGGGGATGGTATAGGCCAGAAACAGAAAGATCTGGAGAGAGCATCAATAACCTCTGTGAAAAATGACCTGGGAATAGAGCCATTGTTTACTCTTGTAAGTTGAGAGAACCAGTCTTCTCCTCATTTGTCAGAGAGAGATTTCTTCACCCTTCTTTGCTTTTATGCTTGTGATAAAAAAAATCAGAATTTGATTACTGGAACTTTTGGAACAAAGTTGGGGAGGATGGTCTAATTGCATGAAAAATTATATATAACATTCCCAGTGGCAATAATCCTCCTTTTCTACTTTGGCTTTTTCCCTGACCTGAGGATAATATGAGAATCCGGGAAAGTTTTTCTTCTTGCTAATATAGTTCTAGAAATTTGTTAGTATGTGGTGCTTAAAAGAACTGGTGAATAGGCTAGTGAAAAGCAAGGAAGCCTTGTTCTGTAAATACAGGAGGGTGGAGGATGAGTTCTTCTTACTGAGGGTATAACCTGGAATCAAATACAAAAACAGTCATAATAATATTAGTAGTAGATCACGCATTTGGAGCACTTAGCTCTTCTAGGCCTTGTGCACAGAACTCTGCACATCTGTTCTCACTTAACATTTATGACAACTCTACAGAGTAGAATGTATCATTATATAATTGTCCTCATTCTACAGATAAATACATTGAGGCTTAGACAGGTGAACCTGCTTGCCTGAAATCACACAGCTAGTAAGGATTCATTGCAAGAGCCCCTCATATACCAAAGTGTGCACATACTCAAGTCCTGCAGTCAGCCCTGTAGAAACTGCACATACAAAAAGCCCTCTGGATACTGGAGTTTCACATCCCCCAAATACTGTATTTTGCATCTCTGGTTGAAATAAATCTACGTATAAGTGGACTCTCACAGTTCAAACTTGTGTTGTTCAAGAGTCAACTATATTGATTGTGTGCTAAGCCCTAGCCTGGGCACTGGGGATAAGATCATAAAATGCTTCCCGTCCTTATGGGGCTTAGAGTCTGGTTTGAGGAGATCAACATTAGGTTTGTGACAATGATACAAAGAAAAACACCATGGTACTATACTATAAGAGTATCCGAGCACACGCTGCTCATCTAGTGTAAGGCTAGAGTGTTTCAGGGTGAGCTTCCCTGGGGAGGTAACCTTTTAATTTTTTTTTTAACTTTGTTGAAGTATAATTGACAAACACACTTTTTATACATTCAAAGACTACAATGTGATGTCTTGACATACATAAACTTTGTGAAATCATGACCACAAGCAAACTATTTAACACATCCATCACCTTACATATTAACATATTACCCCCTTCTTTTGGTGATGAGACTACTTAAAATTTACTGTCTTAGAAGATTTCTTCTTTTTTTTTTTTTTTGATGCAGAGACTTGCTCTGTCGTCCAGGCTGGAGTACAGTGGCATGATCTTGGCTCACTACAACTTCCACCTCCTGAGTTCAAGCTATTCTCCTGCCTCAGCCTCCTGAGTAGCTGAGATTACAGGTGCACACCACCACACCCAGCTAAGTTTTTGTATTTTTAGTAGAGATGGGGTTTCACCATGTTGGCCAGGCTGGTCTTGAACTCCTGACCTCAAGTTAGTCACCCGCCTTGGCCTCCCAAAGTGCTGGGATTATAGGTGTGAGCCACTGCTCCTGGCTTGTCTTATCCAATTTCAAGTATACCTTATTATTAACTATAGTCATCATGTTTTACATTAAGTCTTCAGAACTTATTCATCTTACAATTGCCAATATAACTTGGCAATTTCCAATTGCCTTTGACAAATATCTCTCCTTTTCTCCCACTCCACCAACCCCTGGTAAGTACCCTTATGCTCTGTTTCTATGAGTTTCAGTATTTTCAGTTTCCATTTATAAGTGACATCATGCAGTATTTGTCTTTCTGTGCCCGGCTTATTTCAATTAGGATAACATCATCCGGGTTCATCCATGTTGTCACAAATGGCAGGATTTTCTTCTCTCTGAAGACGGAATAACATTTCATTGTATACATGTACAATGTTTTCTTTATCTATTCATCCACTGGTGGACACTTAGGTTGTTTCCATATTTTAGTATTGTGAATAAGGCTGTAATGAACATGATGCCAGGTGTGGTGGCTCACGCCTGTAATCCCAGCCCTTTGGGAGGCCAAGGCAGGCAGATTGCTTGAGGTCAGAAGTTCGAGACCAGTTTGGGCAACCTGGCGAAACCCCATCTCTATCAAAAAATACAAAAATAAGCAGGCATAGTGGCACATGCCTGTAGTTCCAGCTACTTGGTGGGGCTGAGGCAGGAAAATCGCTTGAATATGTGGGTCTAGATTGAGCCACTGCACTCCAACCTGGGTGACAAAGACATCTTGTTTCAGAAAAAAAAAAATGTAATGAACATGAGAGGGTGGATATCTCTTTGAGATACTAATTTCATTTTCTTTGGATATATACTCAAAAAAATGGGATTGCTGGATCACATGGTAGCTATATTTTTAATTTTGGGGGGAATTTCCATATTGTTTTCCATAATGGCTTTACCAATTACATTCCCACCAACAATGTAAAAGGATCCCCCCTTTTTTTCATATCCTTGTCAATACTTATCTTTTCACTTTTTTTTTTTTTTTTTTGAGATGGGCTTTCACCCTGTCACCCAGGAGTGCAGTGGCATGAACATGGCTCACTGTAGCCTTGACCTTCCAGGCTCAGGCAATCCTCCCAACTCAGCCTCCTGAGTAACTGGGACCACAGGTGTGTGTCACCATGCCTGACTAATTTTTATTAGAGACAGGATCTTGTCATATTGCCCAGGCTGGATTTGAACTACTGGGCTTAAGTGACCCTCCTGCCTTGGCCTCCCAAAGTGCTGGGATTATAGGCATGAGCCACTGGGCCTGGCCTCTTTTGACTTTTTGATAATAGCTATCCTATCTGGTGTGACATGTTACTGCATTATGATTTTATCTTGTATTTCCCTAATGATTGGTGATGTTGAGCACATTTCATATACTTGTTGGCCACTTGTATGTCTTCTTTGGAAAAAAAATCTATTCAAGTTCTTTGCCCATATTTCAAACAGGTTATTTGTTTTCTTGTTATTAAGTTGTTTGAGTTCCTTATATGTTTTGGATATTAACCCTTTATCAGATATATGATTTGCAAATATTTTCTCCTTTTTTATGAGTTGTCTTCCCATTTGGTTGACTGTTTCCTTTTCTGTGCAGAAACTTTTTAGTTGGATGTACTAGTCACACTTATTTACTTTTACTTTTGTTACATGTGCTTTTGGTGTCATATCCAAAAAATCATTGCCAAAACCAATGTCATTGAGTTGTTCACCTATGTTTTCTTCTAGGAGTTTTGAAGTAAACTTTCAATTGTGATGTGAAAGATGAAGACAGAAGGAAGAATGTTCCAGCAAGAGGAAATAGAGAAGAACCTGAGGTGTGAGTAGTATGCTCACAGCAACACCTGAAATGTCTGCTTTTGCACTTGTAGTACTGGGGGCCAATAATTTGAAAAAGGTTCAGACCAGCTGAATCTATTCAAAGGAGAGTAATTCAGTTGTTCATTATGCATATTGATTTTGTAATCAATAGTCATGTAGTGATACCAAGGAGTAAAATGTACAGAGAGTATTTCAATATGCCAGATTCCATGCTATGTGCCTTACGTAAGGAATTAATTATGCTTCCATAAGTTAGACTACTATTATTGTTCCATTTTACTGATGAGAAAACTGAGGCACAGAGAGGCTTAATAATTTATCCAAGGAAACAGAACTAGTATATGGAAGAGTCATGATTAGACACTAAGCCTTCAGATTAAAGAGTCCACTCTCCAAACCTTTGATCTGAAACCACTTGGTGACTGTGTAGCATGAAAAATAGAGGGAGTGGGGCATAAAGACTGAACTTTACACCAGTCCACTCTTGTTTCACATTTCCCTTCTTAGTAAATGGTGCTGCAATTTGCTTAAACAACCTGGATGTCACCCAGGACTTCTCCGTTTACTTGTACGCTCATAGTCAACCACTGTCATGACCTGTGGGTTCTATCTCCTGAATTAAACAGAATTTCCTGATTTCTTTCTATCCCCAGTGCAGCCAGCTGGTTCAGGCCACCATCATCTCTCTCCTGGATTCCTGTAACAGACCTCCAACACATCTTCCCACCTTCAGTTTCATCCTTCCAGTCCATCCTCCACCCACCCTGATTCTTGAGTGAACTTATTAAAATGTAATTCTCTATGGGCCAATCTTCTATTTAAGTGTCAAACCAATCTTAAACTAATACACAGCACTTACTAGGTGCCAGGCACTCCTTTATGAATCACTCATTTAATTCTTATAACCTCCCTATGATACAGTGCCGTTTTCTTCTTTTAACACAGAATTGGTTTATGCCAGAACCTAGGCAGAAGCTGTAAGCAGGAAATATTTTTCTCTCAATATAAAAAAATTTAAAAATTATTCAAAGGCCTGCCTCTAGTTAAGTATCACTGTGTATTTCAGAGGGTGTAAACATCAAGTCTAACTTCTTGTTCCTTAGATTATTCTAGGATGTAATTCATCCATCTTGCTAACACATTTCCAGCTCCCAGTGCCACATTTCCCACTGCAAATGTAAGGTGTTCTATCTTTACTTTTCATCACATGCCTGAATTTCTAGGTTTTAATAGAGGGGGCTGGAAAGAGAGGTGCAAACTCTGGGAAGAGGGCTGAACCGGTCCTCTGGCCTAATAAATGTACGAATTGAGGAAGTAGAATTTTGTAAGTAGTAAATTCTCTCTCTCTTACTCTCTTTCTCTCTCCCCCTACCCCACCCCACATACTGATCTTCCAACTCTTCTCAGCTTCTCCTATATTAGCAGTTCCTTCAACTTATTAAATATTTATTATGTTTCTTTAATGGATGTTACTTGTAATTGCCTGGATATTTTCTTCCATCTATCCTCTTCAGAAATATTAATCTTTATACTTACCAAGATCAATAGCCTCAATGTTTGGGGATTTGAAATTAAACATCAGTCTATCGCTCAAACTTAAAAACAGATTCACCTTCAGGAAAGGTGAAATTTAATTTCATTTAGCTGGGCTTGTGGGTTGGAGGAATGTTGGAAATATTTTGGAAATTAGTTTTTGCTGATTTTTCTGGGGAAAGAATATGTATTCTCAAGGGCTGTGTCACAGGCAGGAAGCGATGCCTTTTGAAATGAAGACAAGCAGAGCCATTCATCCTGGGCAAATCACAAGCAATCATACTGCTTCCAGCATTCAATTAGATCTGTCACGGCTTCGGTTTAGTAGAAAAATTTGTTATCTTCCCCAATTTGTTGAGTGCTGAGTATTGTTCCAGAGCCTCAGGCTTAGAGACTGGTTGACAACTTTGCGTCACATATTGGAGATCAACCTAAAGTTCTGGCAGAGCCCTGGCGGTGGGGGCATCTTAACCCCTTGTGATTAAACAGAGGAGTCTGCTTAATTACGATTAAACAGAGGTCTACCTCACTATACCACTTGGCTGCGTGACCTTGTACAAGTAGCTTAATCTATCTAATCTTGGGTTCTCTAACAAGGATGACAAAATGGTCAACTTCATGGAGGTGCTGTGAGAATATTAAATGAGACAATGTATATAAAGCATTTGGAATAGAAGCTGGTTAGAGTAAATGTTCAACAAATGTTTAATTATTACCAATGTTAACTGTGTTAGTCTGTTAAATACTTGTCTTATTTTCTACTGTATTTCCTGAGCCTACTCTGATACATCACATTGTGTCAGCACTCAATAAATATTAATTGAGTGAGTGGATAAGTGAACTGGACAGAGGAAAAGACCTGAGGGACTAAAGCCCAAACAACAACAACAAAAATAATAACAATAATAATTGAGTACTCTCTGTGAGGCATGGTAAATGCATTTGGTCATTCACTAACTCATTCATTCCTCAGAATCACCCTAGGAGAAGGTTATTATTATTACTTTCATTTTACAAATGAAAAAAACTGAGGCCTAGAGAAGTTAAGCCACTCATCTGAGGCCACCCAATAATAAATGCTGGAGGATCTTTTGAACTCAGGTTTGTCTAATTTCAGAGCTGGACTCTATTGCCAAGGCAATTGATGGGCAATAATGGAGCCTCAGGTGTAAATTGGCAAATCGGCCATGTTTTTTTTTTTTGAGATGGAGCCTTGCTCTGTCACCCAGGCTGGAGTGCAGTAGCACGATCTTGGCTCACTGCAACCTCAGCCTCCTGGGTTCCTCCTGCCTCAGCCTCCCAAGTAGCTGGGACTGCAGGCGTGTGCCACCATGCCTGGCTAATTTTGTATTTTTAGTAGAGATGAGGTTTCACCATGTTGGGCAGGCTGGTCTTGAACTCCTGACCTCAGGTGATCAAGTCTGCCTCGGCCTCCAAAAGTACTGGAATTACAGGTGTGAACCACAGCACCTGGCCTCGACCACATATTTTTACAGGGCCTCTTAGTCCTCTCTTCTCCCTCCACCTCTTGTCATTTTCTTCTTTCTCAGGCAAATTCCAGTGAAAGATGCCCAGTTTTGTGTCCTTTCCTTTCATTGTCACTTTGTGTTTAGCTGCAGAGAAATGGCAGTAAAACTATTGGTGATGGTTTTAGAGTGGCAGCACCCGCTTCATTTATTTTGACAAAACAAACCATTTAGTTGAGATGATGCCCTGTGCAGACCTGCAGTGCACATGTTCATATTTGCACTTCTGCTATATATATTATTTAATGTTACAACAACAAAAAGACGATGACAGTAATCATCATAATATTAATTATTTTATTCAACAAATATTTCCTGATCTTCTGTGCCAGGCACTGTTTTGTGTTCAAGGTATATGTACAGAGAGCTGTCAGGGGCCAGGAGTACACATCCTATCAAGGTTACTGTCAGCTAGTGACTGACTAGTGGAGGGCATTTAAAAGCCTGGCTTCCTTTCTTTTGGCAGGGCAAATTCTGAGGAGTAATAGGATCAGTCTAAAACTGCAAGTTTGCTTGATATTGTACCCTATTTAGCCTTTTCTTCTCCCTTTTCTTGATTTCCCTATTCCATTATCAGTTTCCCCGGGGAACACTTTCTTAATAAATCACTTGCAAGTGAATTCTTGTGTCAGCATTTTGTTCTGGAGAATTTGACCTAAGACGCACTCTGTGAACTCTGGCCTCATCTCACTGTTTGCCCTGCCACAGATGATAGAAAATTCTTAAGGCAAGGAAATTTCCAGGGCCAGACTCCCTGCTTGAAGCTGAGGAGGAGAAAATTCAATAAATTATCCCATCCTTTGCAAATGTCTGAAGCCAGCCATTTTCCAAGTGAACTGTCAGGGAGAGGCTGCTGAGTTCAACCATGAGTCAGGGGAAGAGTGTGACATCCTAGCTTGACTGTGTTTGCCATCAAGCCTTAAAGTTATCAGTTAGAAATGGAGAGGAGACCTCTCAGTGATAGGGAGGAACTGAGCTAGGGAGCTTCAAGGGCTTCTAGGAGTCCACACAGGACCCAGATTTATCCCACGATCAAGAACAACCTCATGGGGCCACAGCATTTCAGTGAGGGAGAGGAGGCCTTGGGAAGATGCCTATTTTTCTCGGAGGAGGAGTAACTTCAGAATGATAATTATGATTCTTGCAATGCTTCTTTATGCATATCCCTGTGCTTTTTTTCCACCCCAAAATAGCTTTTTACTCTTGAGTTGGTGATGTAGGTCACAGATAGGAAGGGAGGGGAAAAAAGCCAAACCTCACTTCTCAATGCAGTGATTTTAACTGGAGCTAAGATACCCTTGAAATTGAAAATGTCACTAGTAACTGACTGTCTGGAATTCATTCCTGTCTTTAGTTCTTTATCTTGTTCCAAGGCTTGCCTGTTCCATAAATAGTCATGTTCTCCAGGGCTTAGTCCCTAGCTGCCAGAGGCACAATGATGGTCACCCAAAGATATCCATGTCCTGATCCCCAAAACCTGGGAATATGTTACCTTACATGGCAAGAGGGCTTTGTGGATATGATTAAGTATCTTGAGATGGGGGGATATTTCTGGATTATCTGAGTGAGCCAGATGTAATCACAGGAGCCTTTAAGTTGTGTGTGAGAGAGGCAGGAGAGTCAGAGAAGAAAATATGACGAAAAAAGAAGTTGGAGTGAAGCCATTGCTGGGAGGAGACCATGAGCTGAGCAATGCAGGCACAGTCTCCAGATGCTGGAATAGGCAAGGGACAGATTCTCCCCTAGAGCCTCGAAAAGGAATGCAGCTCTGCTGTTGCCTTTATTTTGGTCCCATAAAGCTCATTTCTGACTTCTGACCTCCAGAGCTTTGTTGTGATAATAAATATGTGTTGTTTTAACCACCAAGATTGAGTTGATTTGCTACAGCAGCCATAGGAAACATACACAGGATTTCTGTTCTTCTCTTTCTGGGTGAGCTATTAAAGCCTTGTGGCTTAGATTCCTACCTGTGTGTTGATGATTCCTTACTCTTCATCTCTAGCCTTGGCCTCTTTCTATGACTAAGGCATGTCTCAACTGGGCTCTCCACCTCCATTTCCCCCAGGCACTGCAGACACCACCACATGCATTCTTCATTCCATTACTGGTTGGCCAAATTGTTGAACTGGAAAACCACATTTCTAGCAATGTGTGTTGCATGAGATGGTCTCAGTGGCTTTTGAGGATTTGGGGGTGTGCCTTTGGGAAATGTCAACTTAGTTGTGATTTTTAAATTTCAGAAGAACTGTGAGTTGTGAATGTCATGGAACATAGTGAAGAGCAGTGTGGGTCTCTCTCTGCCAGTTCATTTCCAGTGAAGTCGTCTGTTCCCATGCAATAGAAACCCGGGTATTTTCCCCAATTCCTCACTTTCATCCATTCTTCATACTCAGTGGTGTCCAAGTTCTAGTAATTTTACCTTGTAAATATCACTTGGGTCTTTTCTCTCTTCTTTGTCAGCTTTGCTCTCCCCAGGTCAGGTTCTCATGATAGCTCACTAGAGTTACTGCAGTGTCTTCTATTTGACCTGCCAGTCCCTAGTTCCGATGTCCTCTGATCCATTTGCTCCTGTGGCCTAGGCAGTGAGGACCTGATTTTGTTCTCTTTCCCTAAAACTCCCTAAAGTCTCCTCAGTGTCATATGGAAAAGATTCAAATTTCCTAACAGGTTTTGGATGATCTGGTTCTAGCCCTTTTCCTTCTAATATATTAGGTTGGTGCAAAAGCAATTGCTGTTTTTGCCATTCATTTTAATGGCAAAAATCATTTAGCTCAAAAACTAATTTCCCACTCATACCCTCTTACTTCCCACCCTAGTGTCCTAAACTCTATCCACTTGTTTTCCTTGCTTACACTGAACAGGGATAGCTTTCCCTTCCTCCTTGCCTTTGCTCACACCATTTCTCCTGGTTAATGTGCATTTTCTGGCCTTCTTTGCCTATCTAACTGCTACTAATCCTTCAAGACAGTTAGTCTAGATCATCCAAAAAATGCCAAGGCAAGATTAAACATTCAAATATATATATTTTTTCTTTAGGGGGAAATGCCTGTGTGAAAAGAAATTCGGAGGAAGCTGGAAAGGACTGAAAGAGTCATCAGACTGCAATGCAACTCTGATCCAGAGTGAAGGAGACAAGGAGAGAACATTGGATAGTGGGAGTATCTGGCCTGTCTCACAGTTTAAGAAAGGTTAAGCAAAGGCATCATCCCTGAGCCAGCGTTGGCTTCCTGGAATGGGCCTGCCTTAGTATCCCTGCTCTTTTGAGTTATGGGAATGGAGCAGCTTGTGGAGACATGACCTTGGTGTGAGTGCTAGAATGGAGCTCAGAGCAACAGTTGCTGCAGCCTCTGTAATAGGTGTGTAAGGCCACCACAAAGATCGACTTTGTGTCACCTCCTTCAGACGTGCTCTTTCTCTCCCGCGCATTAATTGATTACTTTTTGTTGTTGTTGTTGTAGCTCTTTTAGCCTTATGTGATTGCCTTTGTTATAGCACTATTTTCTTTGTATGGTCATTGTTGGCTTACTTATTTGTCTTCTAGGCAGGAAAGTCTTTTAAAACGAGAACATTGTCTTATTTATCTTTCAATTCCTATCCTGGAGTGGGGCACATAGTGGGGGCTTAGGAAAAGCTTTGTGTTTACATAGAGGGAGATGGTGTGCAGGCATCATTCTTAGGTAAGGAAGCTGAGGCTTGGGTGGATGTGCAACGATGCCAGGGGTAGTTTTGGGTACACTGCGGATTTGAGCACTGGTTGCCTCACCACCTCAAGCCAAGAATCCTTAGGTTGACCTGGAGGTGGAGACTAATGGATAGCCTTTCTTCACCAGATCATTCCACTCTGGAGTCCAGGAAATGGAATCATGCTTGGATATATTCAACAAGGAAACATTGGTTCAAAATGAAAAAGACTTGGGGTTTATCTAGACATTCTGGGCTCCTAATGAAGTTAAAAAAAAAAGTAAATCTCTTTTCTTTGCTTCTTTGTCTCAGAATCCAGTTCTTGTCTCAGTGTTGTAGCAGCTGCTATTGGTACCCTGGCCATAACTCTCAGCACCCACCTTTATACACAGAAAGTTCCTTACCGTGAATGCCTCCAAATCTATGCCTGAAGGTTTTTTTTTTTTTTCCCCCTCTGGTTGTGGGAACATGCCTGGCCAAGAGCAAGCCAACAGCAACAAGCTAATGCTCTCAGAAGCTGTTCTCAACCAGTGATGGACAGGGAGCTGGTGGATGAATACTCCCACCTCTCAGTTGGGGTAGCTCTAGGCATATTTTACGCTGTCTCCTGTGGTTTCCCAGCAGGAGTGTGCTCCAGTGGTCGCGTGATGACTTGTTTGATAACATACCATTTATTGGCTTCCTTCCAATTCCTATCTCATTCCTCACTCTCTTATATTTTGGGGACTACTTCCCAAATAAACTACTTGTGCTTGAATCTTTACCTCAGAGTCTATTTCTACGGAACACAAACCAAGACAAAACTCTAGTTAAAGTGTTACCATGTTTTATCAACATGTCTCTTGTCTAAATTCCCTTCTGAATCTGAAGGGTAATTGTTCTTATTTCCATTTACAGGTGAAGAAAATGAGGCTCAGACAGAAGTGGTGGGGAGTTTGGAGGTCTGGAAGTGATGGTCTGCTTGGTTTCAGACTCCATATTCTTAACCACTTGGCTACCATGTGCACTTTGACAGTAGGTGGACCCAGCTTGAATCATGATTGTGACTTTGGGCATATTGCCTCAGTTTTCTGGACTTTAAAATGAAGTTAATGATATCAACTGCATAGGGCTTCTTTTTGACTGGGTGGGCAAATATCTATAAAATTTTGAGTATCAGGCTGGGCGCAGTGGCTCGCCCTTGTAATCCCAGCACTTTAGGAGGCCGAAGTGGGCAGATCACTTGAGGTCAGGAGTTCAAGACCAGCCTGGACAACATGGTGAAACCCCGTCTCTAATAAAAATACAAAAATTAGCTGGACGTGTTGGCGGGTGCCTGTAATCTCAATTACTTGGGAGGCTGAGGCAGGAGAATTGCTTGAACCCGGGAGGGAGAGGTTGCAGTGAGCTGAGATCACACCACTGCACTCCAGCCTGGGCGACAAAGTGAGACTCTGTCTCAAAAAATAAATAAATAAAATAAATAAATAAATAAATAAATAAAAGTTTTGAGTATCACTTTCAAACTTTTGAAAACAGTGAGTAGGCTCTATTATTATTGTTGCAAAATAAACATAATGATTAAAATTTTCCATGGATATTCTAAGTTCCACGGTAGTCAGATCTTTTTGTATATTTTACCAGAACTTTGCACAGTGATCCAAATACATTATCTAGAAGTTGATTGATTATACTTTACAGATGGATTGCCATTGATCATCCCACTCAGAATGAAGGGACTCTTGCAGTTGCATTTAATTCTCAGAAAGAGAAGACGCACCTATATAATTTGAAATTTGCATGTATCTCATTTTTTCCTGATTTTTCTGAGCCACCATCAAAAAACTGTAAGGCTAATAATCTTCAGCACAATGTGCCCAAATTAGAGGGTCTCCTGAAGGGATTCCTGTATAAACACATTATTATGGGAAACCTTGGTGATGTCTCTCAGAGTCTTCCATAAACATCCGTCTTTTCAGTAGCTGGTTTCACTGTCCTGTACACTGAATCTAATTGTCTTATTTGTCGGCATTAAGTTGTTCACAATATTCTTTAATTTTTCTTTTAATATCTATAGAATCTATGATGATAACCCCTTGTTCACTTCTGATGTTGGTGATTTGTGTATTCTCTTTTACCCATGATTAGACTTGCTATGGGCTTGTCAATTTTGTTAATATTTTTGAAGAACCAACTTTTGGCTGTGTTAATTTTCTGTGTTGTTTGTTAGTTTTCTTTTTCATTGATTTCTGCTTTTATTTCTATTTCTCTTCTACTTCCTTTGTTTTACTTTGTGTTTTCCTCTTTCTCTGGCTTATTAAGGTGGAAGTTTAAGCAATCAATTTCATCGTATTTCTTCTTTTCTCATATAAGCATTTGAAGAAGTGCATTTCTTTATAATCATTGCCTTCACTGCATCTAACACATTGTTATGTTGTATTTTTATTCCCAATTCAGTTTAAAATATTTTCTAATTTCTCTTGTGATTTCTTTTTTTGACCAATGAATTATTTAGAGGTATGTTTTCTAATTTCCAAATATATCTATTGGCTTCTAGTTTAATTTTGTTGTAGTGAGAGAACACGGATTCAATGATTTTAAATTTATTGAAACTTTCTATGGTTCAGAATACATTCTATCTTGATAAATGTATGGTAGGCTCTTGAAAAGAATGTGTATTGTGTCATTTTGGGATGTAATTTGTATAAATATCAATTAGGCCGAAGAGTTTGGTGGTGTTATACAGATCATCCATGTCTTTAATGATCTTTTGACTAGTTGTTCATCAATTGCTGAGAGAGAAGCATGAACACCTTCTACCATTATTGCAGAACTGTTGATGTCTACACTTGGTTCTGTCATTTTTTTTTTGTTTCACAGTAAGCATTTGTTTCTCATGTTTCTGCAGGCTGGCTAGGATGATTTTACTGATCTCAATTGAACTTGCTTAAGTACCTGTGCAGAGTCCAGGGTTCATCTAGTCATGGCTAAGCTCATCTTGACTTGGCTGGGTGGCTCTGCTTTAAGCTGCAAGTCTGCTGGTTAGCCAGATATTTCTCCTCTATGTGTCCCTTACTATATTTGGACCAATGGCCAGCCAGGTCATATTCTTCTCATGGATAAGGCTGAGACACAAGAAAGCAAGCAGAAATCTGCTATGACTCTAAAGACTTAGGGTTGGAATTGGCACTCTATCTCTTTCACTTTCAAGTCATTGGTCCAACTAAGTCATTTGGCTGAAGTCAAGATGTGGAGAAATACACTCAGCTCACACCAAGACCATAGAAAAAGCGTGCTTGCAGGGGTTCTGTCACTTTTTTTACTTCATTTTTTTTGATACTCTATTGTTAACATGTTTATGTTAACATATTTATGATTGTTATATCTTCCTAATGCATTGATTATTTGATCCTTATGAAGATTTTTATTTCTGTAATACTCTTTTGTCTTGAAGTCTATTTTATCTGATATGGCTACTCTAGTCTCCTTATGTGACTGAGCATTGTGTATATTTTTCCATTCATATACTTTTAAGCTATATGTGTCTTTCTATTTAAAGTGTATCTCTCGTAGGCAACATACAGTTGGGTTCTACATTTGTATTCATTCTGATAATCTCTGCCATTTATTTATTTATTTTTATAATGTCAACTTTTATTTTAGACTCAGGGGTACATTTGCACGTTTGTTACATGGGTACATTGTGTGTTGCTGAGGTTTGGGGTATGATTGATCCTATCACCCAGGTAGTGAGCATAGTATCCATTGGTTAGTGTATCAACCCTTATCCCTTCCCTCCCTTCCCCCTCTAATAGTCCCCACTGTCTATTGTTACCATCTTTATGTCCATGAGTACCCAATATTTAGCCCCCCCTTATAAGTGAGAATGTGTGGTATTTGGTTTTCCATTCATGTATTAAGTTGCTTAGGATAATGGCCTCCAGCTGCATCCATGTTGCTTCAAAAAACATGAGTTTATTCTTTTTTATGGCTGCATAGCATTCCATGATGTATATGCACCATATTTTCTTTATTCAATCCACTGATGATGAGCACTTAGGTTGATTCCATGCCTTTGCTATTGTGAATAGTGCTGAGATCAACATATGAGTGCCTGTATCTTTGGTAAAACAATTTATTTTCCTCTTGGTGTATACTCAGTAATGGGATTGCTGGATTGAATAGTAGTTCTCTTTCAAGTTCTTTGCAACTCTGCCTTTTAATTGTAATGTTTAGGTTACTAGCACACACACATATATATATGTAAAGAGCTCAGCATGGGCTAGGTATAGAATAAGAGTTCAATAAATCTCAGCACTTATATTTCTTATTAAAAATTTCACTGAGCTTTGATAACTGTATCAGTAAAACAGGACTAATGACACCTACCCCCTTAGGAGATGTTATGGAATGTTAATAAAAGTATGTAAACTCCTGAGAAGTAAAAAGGGCCAATATAGTTGAATATCTTTTAAAAAATGTATTTGTTCCAAGTGTCTTTTTTTTTTAGTACTTGAAGTTCGAGGGTACATGTGCACAATGTGCAGGTTTGTTACATACATATACATGTGCCATGTTGGTTTGCTGCACCCATTAACTCATCATTTACATTAGGTATTTCTCCTAATGCTGTCCTTCCCCCTGGCCCCCACCCCAGGACAGGCCCCAGGGTGTGATGTTCTCTGCCCTGTGTCCAAGTGTTCTCATTGTCCAATTCCCACCTATGAGTGAGAACATGTGGTGTTTGGTTTTCTGTCCTTGTGATAGTTTGCTCAGAATGATGGTTTCCAGTTGCATCCATGTCCCTGCAAGGGACATGAACTCACCCCTTTTTATGGCTGCATAGTATTCCATGGTGTATGTGTGCCACATTTTCTTAATCTACTCTATCATTGATGGACATTTGGGTTGATTCCAAGTTTTTGCTATTGTGAGTAGTGCCGCAATAAACATACGTGTGTGTGTGTCTTTATAGTAGCATGAATTATAATCCTTTGGGTATATACCCAGTAATGGGATTGCTGGGACAAATGGTATTTCTAGTTCTAGATCCTTGAGGAATCACCACACTGTCTTCCACAATCGTTGAACTACTTTACACTCCCACCAACAGTGTAAAAGCATTCCTATTTCTTCACATCCTCTCCAGCATCTGTTGTTTCCTGACTTTTTTATGATTGCCATTCTAACTGGTATGAGATGGTATCTCATTGTGGTTTTGATTTGCATTTCTCTGATGACCAGTGATGATGAGCATATTTGCATGTGTCTGTTGGCTGCATAAATGTCTTCTTTTGAGAAGTGTCTGTTCATATCCTTTGCCCACTTTTTGATGGGGTTGTTTGTTTTTTTCTAGTAAATTTGTTTAAGTTCTTTGTAGATTCTGGATAGTAGCCCTTTGTCAGATGGGTAGATTGCAAAATTTTTCTCCCATTCTGTAGGTTGCCTATTCACTCTGATGGTAGTTTCTTTTGCTGTGCAGAAGCTCTCTAGTTTAATTAGATCCCATTTGTCTATTTTGGCTTTTGTTGCCATTGCTTTTGGTGTTTTAGACCTGAAGTCCTTGCCCATGCCTATGTCCTGAATGGTATTGCCAAGGTTTTCTTCTAGGCTTTTTATGGTTTTAGGTCTAACATTTCGGTCTTAGTCCAACTTGCATTAATTTTTGTATAAGGTGTAAGGAAGGGATCCAGTTTCAGCTTTCTACATATGGCTAGCCAGTTTTCCCAGCACCACTTATTAAGTAGGGAATCCTTTCTCCATTTCTTGTTTTTGTCAGGTTTGTCAAAGATCAGATGGTTGTAGATGTGTGGTGTTATTTCTGAGGCCTCTGTTCTGTTCCATTGGTCTATCTCTGTTTTGGTACCAGTACCATGCTGTTTTGGTTACTGTAGCCTTGTAGTATAGTTTGAAGTCAGGTAGCGTGATGCCTCCAGCTTTGTTCTTTTGGCTTAGGATTGACTTGGCGATGTGGGCTCTTTTTTGGTTCCATATGAACTTTAAAGCAGTTTTTTCCAATTCTGTGAAGAAAGTCATTGGTAGCTTGATGGGGATGGCATTGAATCTATAAATTACCTTGGGCAGTATGGCCATTTTCATGATATTGATTCTTCCTATCCATGAGCATGGAATGTTCTTCCATTAGTTTGTGTCCTCTTTGATTTCTTCGAGCAGTGGTTTGTAGTTCTCCTTGAAGAGGTCCTTCACATCCCTTTTAAGTTGGATTCCTAGGTATTATCTTTGTAGCAATTGTGAATGGAGTTCACTCATGATTTGGCTCTCTGTCTGTTATTGGAATGCTTGTGAATTTTGCACATTGATTTTGTATCCTGAGACTTTGGTGAAGTTGCTTATCAACTTAAGGAGATTTTGGACTGAGACAATGGGGTTTTCTAAATATACAATCATGTCATCTGCAAACAGGGACAATTTGACTTCCTCTTTTCCTAATTGAATACCCTTTATTTCCTTCTCTTGCCTGATTGACCTGGCCAGAACTTCCAACACTATGTTGAATAGGGGTGGTGAGAGAGGGCTTCCTGTCTTGTGCCAGTTTTCAAAGGGAGTGCTTCCAGTTTTTGCCCATTCAGTATGATATTGGCTGTGGGTTTGTCATAAATAGCTCTTATTATTTTGAGATACGTTCCATCAATACCTATTTTATTGAGTTTTTAGCATGAAGGGCTGTTGAATTTTCTCGAAGGCCTTTTCTGTATCTATTGAGATAATCATGTGGTTTTTGTCTTTGGTTCTGTTTATGTGATGGATTACATTTATTGATTTGTGTATGTTGAACCAGCCTTGCATCCCAGGGATGAAGCTGACTTGATCATGGTGGATAAGCTTTTTGATGTGCTGCTGGATTCGTTTTGCCAGTATTTTATTGAGGGTTTTTGCATCGCTGTTTATCAGGGATATTGGTCTAAAATTATCTTTTTTTGTTGTGTATCTGCCAGGCTTTGGTATCATAATGATGCTGGCTTCATAAAATGAGTTAGGGACGTTTCCCTCTTTTTCTATTGATTGGAATAGTTTCAGAAGGAATGGTACCAACTCCTCTTTGTACCTCTGGTAGAATTCGACTGAATCCATCTGGTTCTGGGCTTTTTTTGGTTGATAGGCTACTAATTATTGCCTCAATTTTAGAGCCTGTTATTGGTCTATTCAGAGATTCAACTTCTTCCTGCTTTAGTCTTGGGATGGTGTATGTGTCCAGGAATTTATGCGTTTCTTCTAGATTTTCTAGTTTATTTGTGTAGAGGTGTTTATAGTATTCTCTGATGGTAGTTTGTATTTTGGTGGGATCAGTGCCGATATCCCCTTTATCATTTTTTATTGCACCCATTTGATTTTTCTCTCTTTTCTTCTTTATTAGTCTTGCTAGCAGTCTATCAATTTTGTTGATCTTTTCAAAAAACCAGCTCCTGGATTCATTGATTTTTTGAAGGTTTTTTTTTTGTGTCTCTATCTCCTTCCTATCTGTTCTGATCTTAGTTATTTCTTGTCTTCTGCTAGCTTTTGAATGTGTTTGCTCTTGCTTCTCTAGTTCTTTTAATTGTGATGTTAGGGTGTCAATTTTAGATCTTACGTGCTTTCTCTTGTGGGCATTTAGTGCTATAAATTTCCCTCTACACACTGCTTTAAATGTGTCCCAGAGATTCTGGTACATTGTGTCTTTGTTCTCATTGGTTCCAAAGAACATCTTTATTTCTGCCTTCATTTCGTTATGTACCCAGTAGTCATTCAGGAGCAGGTTGTTCAGTTTCCATGTAGTTGTGCGGTTTTGAGTGAGTTTCTTAATCCTGAGTTCTAATTTGATTGCACTGTGGTCTGAGAGACAGTTTGTTGTGATTTCTGTTCTTTTACATTTGCTGAGGAGTGCTTTACTTCCAACTATGTGGTCAATTTTGGAATAAGTGTGATGTGGTGCTGAGAAGAATGTATATTCTGTTGATTTGGGGTGGAGAGTTCTTTAGATGTCTATTAGGTCTGCTTGGTGCAGAGCTGAGTTCAAGTCCTGGATATCCTTGTTAACCTTTTGTCTCATTGATCTGTCTAATATTGACGGTAGGGTGTTAAAGTCTCCCATTATTATTGTGTGGGAGTCTAAGTCTCTTTGTTGGTCTCTAAGGACTTGCTTTACAAATCGGGGTGCTCCTGTAATGGGTGCATATATATTTAGGATAGTTAGCTCTTCTTGTCGAATTGATCCCTTTACCATTATGTAATGGCCTTCTTTGTCTCTTTTGATCTTTGTTGGTTTAAAGTCTGTTTTATCAGAGACCAAGATTGCTACCCCTGCTTTTTTTTTGCTTTCCATTTGCCTTGTAGGTCTTCCTGCGTCCCTTTATTTTGAGCCAATGTGTGTCTCTGCACGTGGGATGGGTCTCCTGAATACAGCACACTGATGGGTCTTGACTCTTTTATCCAATTTGCCAGTCTGTGTCTTTTAATTGGGGCATTTAGTCCATTTACATTTAAGGTTAATATTGTTATGTGTGAATTTGATCCTGTCATTATGATGTTAGCTGGTTATTTCACCTGTTAGTTGATGCAGTTTCTTCTTAGCATTGATGGTCTTTACAACTTGGCATGTTTTTGCAGTGGCTGGTACCGGTTTTTCCTTTCCATGTTTAGTGCTTCCTTCAGGAGCTCTTGTAAGGCAGGCCTGGTGGTGACATAATCTCTCAGCGTTTACTTGTCTGTAAAGATTTTATTTCTCCTTCACTTATGAAGCTTAGTTTGGCTGGATATGAAATTCTGGGTTGAAAATTCTTTTCTTTAAGAATGTTGAATGTTGGGCCCCATTCTATTCTGGCTTATAGAGTTCCTGCCGAGAGATCTGATATTAGTCTGATGGGCTTCCCTTCGTGGGTAACTCGATCTTTCTCTCTGGCTGCCCTTAACATTTTTTCCTTCATTTCAGCCTTGGTGAATGAGACAATTATGTGTCTTGGGTTGCTCTTCTGGAGGAGTCTCTTTGTGGTGTTCTCTGTATTTCATGAATTTGAATGTTAGCCTGCCTTGCTAGGTTGGGGAAGTTCTCCTGGATAATATCCTACAGAGTGTTTTCCAGCTTGGTTCAATTCTCCCCGTCACTTTCAGGTACACCAATCAGACATAGATTTGGTCTTTTCACATAGTCCCATATTTCTTGGAGGCTTTGTTTGTTTCTTTTTACTATTTTTCTCTAAACTTCTCTTCTTGCTTTATTTCATTAATCTGATCTTCAATCACTGATACTCTTTCTTCCACTTGATCGAATCAGCTATTGAAGCTTGTGCATGTGTCATGTAGTTCTCATGCCATGGTTTTCAGCTCCATCAAGTCATTTAAAGTCTTCTCTACACTGTTTATTCTAGTTAGCCATTCATCAAATCTTTTTTTTTGTTTGTTTGTTTGAGACAGAGTCTCACTGTGTCGCCCAGGCTGGAGTGCAGTGATGCGATCTCTGCTCACTGCAAACTCTGCCTCCCAGGTTCACCCCATTCTCCTGCCTTAGCCTCCTGAGTAGCTGGGACTACAGGCGCCCGCCACCACACCAGGCTATTTTTTTCTATTTATTAGTAGAGACGGGATTTCACCATGTTAGCCAGGATGGTCTCAATTACCTCGTGATCCGCCCGCCTCGGCCTCCCAATGTGCTGGGATTACAGGCATGAGCCACTGTGCCCGGTCTTGTCTAATCTTTTTTCAAGGTTTTTAGCTTCCTTGCGATGGGTTCAAACATTCTCCTTTAGCTCGGAGAAGTTAGTTATTACTGACCTTCTGAAGCCTACTTCTGTCAGCTTGTCAAAGTCATTCCCCATCCAGCTTTGTTCCGTTGCTGGCAAGGAGCTGCAATCCTTTGGAGGAGAAGAGACACTCTGGTTTTTAGAATTTTCGGCTTTTCTGCTCTGGTTTCTCCCCATCTTTGTTGTTTTATCTACCTTTGCTCTTTGATGATGGTGACCTACAGATAGGGTTTTGGTGTGGATGTCCTTTTTGTTGATATTGATGCTATTCCTTTCTGTTTGTTAGTTTTCCTTCTAACAATCAGGTCCCTCAGCTGCAGGTCTGTTGGAGTTTGCTGGAGGTCCACTCCAGACCCTTTTTGCCTCAGTATCACCAGCAGAAGCTGAAGAACAGCAAATATTGCAGAACAGCAAATATTGCTGCCTGATCCTTCCTCTGGAAGCTTCGTCCCAGAGGGGCACCCACCTGTATGAGGTGTCAGTCAGCCCCTACTGGGAGGTGTCTCCCACTTAGGCTACACAGGGGTCAGGGACCCACTTGAAGAGGCAGTCTGTCCGTTCTCAGAGCTCAAACACCAAGCTGGGAGAACCACTGCTCTCTTCAGGCTGTCAGACAGGGACTTTTAAGTCTGCAGAAGTTTCTGCTGCCTTTTGTTCAGCTATGCCCTGCCCCCCAGAGGTAGGGTCTACAGAGGCAGCAGGCCTTGCAGAGCTGTAGTGGGCTCCACCGAGTTTGAGCTTCCCTGGCTGCTTTGCTTACCTACTCAAGCCTCAGCAATGGCAGATGCCCCTCCCCCAGCCAGGCTGCTGCCTCGCAGGTTGATCTTGGACTGCTGGGCTAGCAGTGAGCAAGGCTCCATGGGTGTGGGACCCACCGAGCCAGGTGCGGGATATAATCTCCTGGTGTGCCATTTGCTAAGACTGTTGGAAAAGTGCTGTGTTTGGGTGGGAGTGTCCCAATTTTCCAGGTACAGACTGTCATGGTTTCCCTTGGCTAGGAAAGGGAAATCCCCTGACCCCTTGCACTTCCCGGGTGAGGTGATGCCCTACCCTGCTTCGGCTCACTCTCCATGGCCTGCACCCACTGTCCAACCAGTCCCAGTGAGATGAACTAGGTACCTCAGTTGAAAATGCAGAAATCACCATCTTCTGCATCAATCACACTGGGAGCTGCAGAGTGGAGCTGTTCCTATTCGGCCATCTTGGAATGGGACCCAAGTGTCTTTTTTAAAAATGTATTTATTTATTTTAAATTGTATAAAATATACATATCAAATTTATCATTTTAGCCATCTAATATTCAGTGGCACTAAACATATTCACATTGTTGTGCAACCATCACCGCCATCCATCTTCAGAACTTTTGTAAACTCTTGAAAAATCTTCAGAAATGTCAGAAATTAGAGATAAAGAAATAAACAAAAAGTTTCCATAACTTTAAACAACTCCTCATTCTCACCTTCCCAGCCCTATCATTTTGCTTTCTGTCTGTATGAATTGACTACTCTAGGTTCCTTATATGAGTAGAATCATTCAGTATTTGCCCTTTTGTGACTAACTTATTTCACTTAGCATAATGTCTTCAGGTTTAATTCATGTTGTAGCATGTGTCAGAATTTCCTTCCCTTTTAAGGCTGAATAATATGTTATTGTGTGTATATGCCACATTTTGTTTATTCATTCACCTATTAATGGACATGGGTTGCTTCTACCTCTTGGCTATTATGTATAGTACTGCTATAAACATGGGTGTTCAAATGTGTCCCTGCTTTCAATTATTTTGAATATATATCCAAAAGTGAAATTACTGGATCATATGGTAATCTTTTTAAAATTTTTTGAGGAGCCACACGTTATTTTCTAAAGCAGTTCCACTATTTTGTATTCTTATCAGAGTGTGCAAAGTTTCCAACTTCTTACATCTTTACCAATACTTGTTATTTTCTGTTTTGATAATAACCATCCTAGGGGGTGTGAAATGTTATCTCTTTTGATTTGCTTATCTTTGAATCAAGTTGTTTGTTTGTTTTGTTATTGTTGAATTTTAGGAGTTCTCTATATATCATGGATACTAATCCATTATCAGATATGTGATTGGCAAATATTTTCTTCCATACTGTGGGTTGCCTTTCTACTCAGTTGATAATATCCTTTGAAGCATGAAAGTAGACAGACCACTAGCATTTAATGTACTTATTATATGATTGGATTTAGGTCTATAATTACAATTTTAATTTCCTGTGCTTCCTCTTTGCTTTTCATTCCTATGTTCCCCTTTTTCTGCCTTCTTTTGAATATCTGAATATTTTTTAGAATTCTGTTATAATTTACCGACTTGTTTTCTGGCTATAACTCTTTGCAATTTTTAGTGATTAATCTAGGGATTAAAATATATATTCTTTACTTTCACAATCTATTTAGAGTTAATGTTATATCAATTTATGTAACATGTAGAAATCTTTTAGTTGTATAGCTCCCTTTACTTTTCCCCCACTATCTGGTAAGCTGTAACTGTCATATTGATTACATCGCCATACATTATGACCACCACATAATGTGTGTATATTGTTTTTTTCTTTAAACAGTCATTTATAATTTAAAGAAATTTAGAGAAAATAGCCATTTGTTGTTTTTGATGCTCTTCATTATTTCTTGAAGCTCTGTTTCATATTGATATTACTTCTCTCCATCCCAAAGAACTTCTTTAGCATTTTTTGTAGTACAAGTCTGTTAGCAGTGAATTGTGTTATTATTTTTTAAATCTGAAGACATATTTTTTTCCTTCATTCTAGAAGGATATTTTTGCTGAAAGAGAATTCTGGGATTTTAGTGTTTTTCTTTCAGCCTTTTAAAACGTTCCACTCATTTTTGTCCTCCACAGTTTCTGATGAGAAGTCTTTTGAGTCTTGCATTTCAGTCCCTCTGTATGTAATATATTGTTTTTCTCTGCCATTCAAATAATTTTCCTATATTTATTGTGTCATTTTAATCTTACTGATTCACATTTTTTTCTTTTTTCTTTTTTCCCTTTCCAATATCTTTACTAGGATGTCCCTGGGTGTGGTTTTCCTTGTATATATCCTGTTTGGAGTTTGATGCTTTTTGACTTTGTAAATTTATATATTCACTATTTGGGAGATCATTTTGGTTAATATTCCTTTAAATAACTTTTGTGGCTCATTTTCTCTGCCCTCTCTAACTGGGACTCCAGTGACATATGTTAGAGTTTTTGATGTTGTCTCACAGGCTTAATGTTTGATGTTGCCCCTGAGGCTCTGTTTATTTTTGTCTCTTTTATTTAGATTGAGTAACTTGTATTGATCTATCTTCAAGCTCACTGAGCCTTTCTTTGTTCATGTCTATGCTGTTGATAATATTAAGCCTATTCCTAGTGATTTTTTTCAGATATTATGTTTTCTTTCTAGAATTTTCATTTAGTTCTTTTCTGTTGTTATTTTCTGCTGACATTTTCTTTTTGATTCATTTTGCATATATTTTCCTTTATTTTCTTTAGCATAGTCATAATAGCTGTTTTAAGTCTTTGTCTGATAATTCCAGCATCTAGGCAATCTCAAAGTTGACCTCTGTTGATTACATTTTCCTTGATAATATATCACAATATCCTGACTTATTACGTGTTGTGTAACTTGGGATTGTATGCTAAACATTGTGAATACAGTACTTTGGCAATTCTGGGTTCTGTTATATTCTTCTGAAGAGGGTTGCTGTTGTTTTTGTAAGCAATTAACTTGGTTAGGTTCAAACTACAAGTTCTCTCTATCTTGTTGTGGATGTGAGAATTTCAAGTTGAACTTCATTTCTTTTAGCTTTCTCTGAAAACTGCTTTGTGTTTGACCCATGTGTGCATGACTTATTGGTTTCCCAGAGACTTGGGTAGAGTTTGAAAACAGAACTGGGACTCCCTTTCTTTGGATTTCTCTTTTACAAGGTTAGTCTCTCATTTTCCAGAAGCTATGGTTGCCCTGAGTTCTGTCATCTGGTTCTTCAGGCCAGAGAAACAATGAGTTTTGTATTGAAGTTTTGACCCCTTTAAGCCAGCAATGACTACAGTCAGCTCACAGGATAGACCCATAAAAATAAGAATCTCACTCTATATCATTCTTCTAAGTTTTGACTTCCTTCCAAAATCTTTCTATTTTGCTCATTCTATACAGCTTTGGGTAGTTGTTTTTGTATTTTTCCCAGAGCTTACAGTTGTTATCTGAGTGTTCAGTTTGTTAGGAGCTTACACTGCCATGCCAGAAGTGGAATTCCAAGTAACTCACCATGATCCCTAACTTCAGAGGTTGTTGATCTGAGAATATATTATCTCATGGTTTGTTCATCCCTATTTTGATTATTTCATAGGGATAAGAGAGAGAGGATGTCAAACTGGCCCTTTAGGGTGTCAGTGGTAAGAAAATAATTGGCAGTGGAAGAAGTGGGGAATGGGGGTGTTAGCTATTTGCCTAAGTAAAATTTGTGTATTATGTATGGATTTCACTTTTCACATACTGGTTGGTCACCTGACACAATTCTGAGAGTTATGCAGGAGGTACCCTGACTGTTGTCTGTTAGCCACAAATAAATCAGATGTGAGCTGAACCAAACATAGACACACCTGATTATAAACAGGATGATTTTTGTAAAGTACACAGAAAGTTGCTACTGACCTCAAACATCTTCCTACATCTAGGCTTGTGAGTGATGTCACACATCTACCATTAGAATAGAGGTTTTTGGCCTGTGGGCCTCCATAATTGTAACAAGACTTTTTGGTTTTGTGCATTTCTTTTTGGGAAGGTAGTCCAGAGTGCTTGTTAGTCCCTCAAAGGTATTTGGGAATGCTCCCCTAAAAAAATTATTTATTATTTGATAAGTGATTAAAAACTAAAGTATCATCACCTTTTATTTGAATTCAAATTTCCTGGAAATATATATCTTGAAACTGTATTAGCTATTCAATAATGAGACTTAACAGGATACTTTTAAAGTGATGTCTGCGAAGCTGCTGGTTTGTATAAGTTCTTCAACACAAGTTTACATTTTTCATTTCTTTTCTATTTTATTTTATTTTGTTATTATTATACTTTAAGTTTTAGGGTACATGTTCACAATGTGCAGGTTAGTTACATATGTATACATGTGCCATGCTGGTGTGCTGCACCCATTAACTCGTCATTTAGCATTAGGTATATCTCCTAATGCTATCCCTCCCCCCTCCCCTCACCCAACAACAGTCCAAGCCCTGAAGATCCCTAGGAGACACAGGGCAGGAAAATGCTCAGGCATTAGTATCTAAAAGATCTGTGTTCTATTCCAGGCAAATTACTTACTAGCTGTGTTACTTCAGAAAAATTACTTAACCTTTTTGAAACTCGATTTCTTTTTCCTTATAAAAACAGTTATTCATTTATTGTTAGAAATAACACTTGTTTATTATAGAACATTTAGAAGAATCTGAAAAGAATTAGAAAGAAAAAAATCAATTGTAGTCCTGAAACCTAGTGATAATTACTATTATCATTTTGTATATTGAGAGACTGAATATACAAATGAACAATGGTGCAATCAGATATAAAAATAGAACTCTGACCCAAAACCTAACAGCAACCAGTTCAAGAAGCTAAACCACAGCCTTTGCAGTAATTGGTCCCAGACTGTCAGGACATGGTCAACGACTGTCAGCTTCCCAATTTGCATCTCTGTTTCCCACTTAGGACAAACCAGAGAAAGCCAAATATGTTCCCCTAACCAGTCACATAGGATGTCCTGCTTCTGGTCAGCCCCATCAAGCTTCCTTGTGCCAACAGCATCCAATAAAGGCACACCTGAAGCCTTCCCTTTTTTTTCACTGTAAAGTGTTCCCATTCCTCTGCCCGCCTTTCATCCTTTGTCAAATGCAAGTGATGGTGGCTGACTCCCTTGTATAGCAGGCTCTGAATAAATAGACTTTGCTTGTTCTCATTTGAGTGATCTTCAGTTATTTCCATAGTATTATTCTCCATAATTTTGTGTCTAGGGCTATTTATTCATCCTATATATCTTCTATGGATATGTTATTATTATTATTATTAATTTTAGACAGAGTCTTGCTCTGTTGCCAAGGCTGGATCTTGGCTGACTCCAACCTCTACCTCCTGGGTTCAAGTGATCATCCCGCCTCAGCCTCTGAAGTAGCTGGGATTACAGGCATGCACCACCATGCATGGCTAATTATTTTTGTATTTTTAGTAGAGATAGTAGAGATAGGGTTTTGCTGTGTTGGCCAGGCTGGTCTCAAACTTCTGGGCTCAAGTAATCTGCCCTCCTTGACCTCCCAAACTGCTGGGATTACAATTGTGAGCCACTGCGCCTGGCCTGGATATGTTATATTGTGCAGTTTTGCCTTCTGTTTTCTTTCTCTTAGCGATATGCCAAGGTGAACATGTCATGAAATGTCTTTCAAAAATGTGATTTTAGGCTGGGCACAGTGGTTCAAGCCTGTAATCCCAGCACTTTGGGAGGCTGAGGCAGGCAGATCACCTGAGGTCAGGAGTTTGGGACCAGCCTGGCCAACGTGGTGAAACCCCGTCTCTACTAAAAATACAAGAACAACAAAAAAAATGTGATTTTAAACAGCTGCATAATAATCCATCTTATGCACATGTTCTTATTTAGTGAAGCTTGATCTGTTGTTTGGCCTTTTAGCCTCTCTTTGCTCATCCATAAAATGGACAGGCTAATATTAATACTACAGGATAGTTGTGAGAATAAGATAAATCAAATTTGCATAGTTTGTAGCAGAATTCCAGACACATGACAGATACTCCATAAATATTATTTACCCTGTCAATGAAACACTCAAGATGCTTCATCTGAAGGCTCCATCCCTTCTTGCTCTCCCACCCCTCCCCATAGACGATGGGTGCCTTAGCAGACTCCTAGTCTTCCCCACTGGGGTCAAAATAATTCCAGTGCCCAGAGAAGCAATCTGGAAGTCAGAGATCAGATTTCTTAGCTTTTTTCATGGCTAAGAGCTACTCAAACTGAGAACTTGGTGATGAGTAAACAAAACCCCAGTAGGGTCTTTTCTTGTTGACATGGCAACCTGATCACGAACTGTCTAGGCAGTGCTGTCAGGCTGTGCATTTGGGAGACTTTCCCACTAGTACCGGATGAACAATTCTCAGCTGGCGAGGTAGGTGAAGGATGTATAAAAGCACTTGTTCTACAGGCTTCTACAACCAGCCCCTCAGCCAAGCCAAAGTCCCCCTTTGAAGCAGGGTTTAGGGTACACTCTTTATTATCCTCCTACAGCCAGAGCAGCTGCTTAACTAAAGGCTGTCAATAATATCTGCTTGAAGACCTTTTGTCTTGAATTTTCTGCCTGGCTGGCTTTCAAAGGCTTTCCCAACCCATGCTCAGCCCACTGTTTGTAGGCACATTCTGCAAGTAGAACCACAGGAAGACACAATAGGTGAGAAACAGCCAGTTGTCAAAAACACAAGCAATTGAAAGACAGAAATCACTTCCGAAGGAGCAACTTACTGCCCTGGGGTCTGAAGCAATTAGATTCACCCCATTCATTATTCCTCCAACTTTAGCAAAAGGGTCTGATTTCTTCCCTGGAAGTCCAGACAGCTGTCTCAGGGTAGCTCTGTATAGTGGTGCAGGTTATGCACTGCACAAAGCTGCCCGACAGAGGAGTCAAATAGGGACTGAGGTACTGTCTGTACATCACTCACCACTGTGGCATGTGATCTTGTCCTCCCAAAGTGTACGCCTTTCCTGATTAAAAACGGCCCTGCTGAGGCTGTCTTACTATATCAAACTCTTTGGAGGGGAGAGCATGGGCAAGGAGCACAGGAGAAGAGGAGAACTCTTTTGCCCGGGCCTCACATTTCTAGCAGGCCTCAAATTTAGACTTTTCTCATGAAGTCAAATTGAGTTTATAAATGTAATCACAGAATCGAACCAACAGGATTGAACAAATGAAATTGCTCACAATATTTATAAAATGATTTTAGGATGTTTGCATTTGCTAGTACCACAGAAATCTCTAGAGGTTTTAACCTCTAGTTGCTAAAGGTGCTTGGACCACTCTGAAAGCCCTTACTCTGCTCCCTGGGCCTAGTGTTCCAGCCCTGGTTCAATCCTCGGGGGTGGGTAGAGTGGGTGTGGTGAGGCGTTGGTTCAGTCATCTTGCATTTTGGGAACTTTTACATGTTTACTCTTGCTGCTCTGCCTTTGATGCTTAGAATCAATATTATGCACAGTACTTTACTGTGTAATAGAACAATCTGTTGAGGTGATAATTTGGGCTTTTTCCTTCAGGCACTTTCCCCTGACCTTCTGCTCTTGCCAGGAATGAGTGAGGGGAGGTGTGTATATTAAACCAAGGATAGGAGTTGTGGGCAAAGGCACTTGCCTTCCCGAAGACCATACCAGTTTCATAATGACAAATACTTTGTCTCATTTACTCCTGAACCTTCGTTACCTGGCGCCTAATAGGTTGGGTGATCAATGCTCTTGGTTTGCTTAGGACTTTCCAATTTCAGTACTTAGAAATCCCACATCCGATGAAACTCCTTAATCCGAGGCAACCTGGGATGGTGGACAGTCACCTTATAAGGATTTGTTAAACAAATGAATGAATGATGAATAAATGGCCTTTATTTTCAAAAAGTCCACACTCATGAAACAAACTATGTTAAGCTTTTTGAGGATGAGAAGAGGATAGAGCAGTTTGGCCATCTCTGGGATGTGTGCCAAATCTGGCCCATTGCCTATTTTTTTAATGGTCTGAACATTAGAATTGGTTTTTAAAAAATGACATGAAGAGGCCGGGTGTAGTGGCTCATGCCTATAATCCCAGCACTCTGGGAGGCTGAGGTGGGTGGATCACTTGAGGTCAAGAGTTTGAGACCAGCCTGGCCAATATGCTGAAGCCCTGTCTCTACTAAAAATACAAAAATTGGCCGGGCATGGTGGCAGGCGCCTGTAATTACAGCTACTCGGGAGGCTGAGGCAGGAGAATCGCTTGAACCTGGGAGGCAGAGGTTGCAGTGAACTGAGATTGGGCCACTGCACTCCAGCCTGGTCTACAGAGCGAGACTTCATCTCAAAAAAGAAAAAAAAAATGTAAATAATATTAGTTTGTGACATATGCACATTTTACAAAAATAGATTTCTGGGGTTCATAAATATAGTGTCATTGGAATGTAGCATGCTCGTTCATTTATGAGTTGTCTATGGCTGCTTTAGCACTACAGCAACAGAGCTGAGTAGCTGTGAAAGAGATAGTGAGGCCTGTGAAGCCCCAACATATTTGCTACCTGGTCCTTTACAGAAAAAGTTTGCAGACCCCTGGGATGGAAGGAGCTCTGTGGACTCCAAGAGAGATCAGAGATGGAAGGTGAGAGATAGCAAGACCTTCACATCGCGTAGTTGGCTGTACCTCTCAGAGCACCAAGACATCAAACAGTGACTGGACTCAAGACACAGAGCTGTCTGCCTCAGCAAGGTTTCTGCACCCACCAAAGCTGAGAGCTTCTTAGAGTGGGGAGGTGCCACTGTCAGCTGTGACAAAGAGGAAGCTGGCCATGATGGAGGATAGGGGCTGAAGGATGGAAAGTCAGGGGCCCTTTCTCTATCTTCTAGGTACTAGAAATGTCTCCTAGATTCTAAAATAACTCAGAGAGATAGGTGCTCAATGGTGACTAAGATGAAATTTCTACCCAGCGTGGTGGGAATAAGCCTTGGAAACTGACTTAAACTGAGCTTCATGAAAACAAAGAAATAGTGATTTCTTACACATCTGAGTGGGTGGCTAAGCCTGGTCACTACAAGTTGTCTAGAGGATTCTGTTGTTGTAAAACTATAGAAGCGCAGAATCTGAGTATGTACGGAACCTAAGAAGTGATCTAAACCAAGGCATGAAGGATGAGAATCATGAGCCTGGCAGTTTATTACAGGCCAAGAAAGGAACATTTTCAAAGTCCATAGGCTTGTCTTTGTCCCTGCCCCCAAACTGGTGCAAACCTGGCATATAGTTGGTGCTAAATAAATGCTTAATGAGTGAATAGGCAAATGTTTTCTTTCTCCCTTATAATAGTCCTCAGAACCTGTTATAATCTGACATGGATCATTTGTAGTTTAATACGAATTTAAGGAAATTGCTATCACACCCAGATGTTTATAGTAAAGCCTTATCTATAACAGTAGAATGAAAGCATATTCTTCAACTGAAGGTATTTAAACGTTAGCAAATAAGTTGGGGAAACTGGAGACCCAGGCTCTTCCAAGGTTCTTGAAATCAGCACCCCAGTAATAATGCTAACAGCTGTTGTGCGTCTATTATGTGTCAGGTTTTAAGAAAACCACACTTTGTGGGCCGGGCGCGGTGGCTCACGCCTGTAATCCCAGCACTTTGGGAGGCTGAGGTGGTCGGATCACAAGGTCAGGAGATCAAGACCATCCTGGCTAACACAGTGAAACCACATCTCTACCAAAAAAAAAAAAAAAATAGCAAAAATATTAACCGGGCATGGTGGCGGACGCCTGTAGTCCCAGCTACTAGGGAGGCTGAGGCAGGAGAATGTCATGAACCCAGGAGGCGGAACTTGCAGTGAGCCAAGATCACGCGACTGCACTCCAGCCTGGGCGACAGAGCAAGAATCTGTCAAAAAAAAAAAAAGAAAAGAAAAGAAAAGAAAAGAATACCACACTGTGTGAATTATCTGGAGTCCTCACATCCTCACAGAAATGCTGCCGGGTGGGTATTCATACTGAACAGGTGGGACAAATGAAGTTCAGAGAGGGCAATAAGCCACATAGCTACTCTTTATCTTTCTCAGCCTTGTTAGTCCACAGAGGGAGGTGGGTGGCTGGAAGAAAATGTTTTAATCATCATTTTCCAGAAGAACAGGTTCCCAGAACTATTCTCCTTGCCTTTTCTTCCACGTATTGAATTTCTGAACAGTAGCAATTTCGTGGCCAGGACAGACTCTTGCTTGTAGGAGACCTACTAAGCGTTTCTCTAGATTGCTTCTCTAGTTATTTGCAGCTGATTTTTTCGCAAATCATCTCTGAAGAAACACAGACAAATCTTTCCTTCATTAGCTTCGTCTACAGCTCTGTGAAGTTTAGCAAGGGAACTGCATTATTTTGAATAATTCAGCTTTCCATCCCAACAGTTCCCCATATATAAGAAAGTACCTGTATTAGAGTACTATGGGCCTGGCTGGCCCCCTTATTTATATACATGAAGGTCTGTCTCATGTGGAGTCAAGTTGGCGATATTTGCAGCAATATAATGAGGTATGAATTGAGGATTAATTCCCAGCCCTGTTACTAGACCTGTTACTGAACAGACTTCAAAATCCAATTATAAATTATAATGCAATATAACATATTTCCAACTCTTACAGAACCTCAGGGACTTGAAGAAATCATTTACCTTGGAGTTATTTACATTTATTGGTTCTTGTTTTCACAATGCCCAATACTTCCAATTTATTATTTCAGGATTCTATTTTTTGCTGAATCCTTGCTCTAATGCTTCCTGTGTTATCAGCTTATGGAAATGAGGAGCTTGTTTTCTATGAGGGGGGCATGGGGGTTCTCTCTGCAAAGGTGCATCCCCAAAGGGAGTTTGTATGGGGCTTAGTTTTTGATTTTAGAATATTTTGGCATTACTGACACACTTAAGACCCAGAGTTTGAAAAAATTAACCATCTTTTCCCCTGAGTATAAAAACCAAACAAACAAAACAAACCATTGTGAACAATGTGGAAAATTTCAATTTGAACATTTAAATGAAAAAAATTAAAACACATATAATTACACCATTCAGTGATTAGAACTATCAATATTTTTGCATATTTATAGGTGCAGTGTTTTTTAGTGTTAAGCACTATGCTGTTTTGCATGGATTGACTTACTTAAGCTTTTCAGCCATTTCACAAGATAAGTAATATTATCCACATTTTCTAAATGAGAAACCAGCACAGCAAGGTTAAGTAATTTGCACAAGGCCACCCAGAGAGAGTTAGAGGTAGGTGTGGGATTCAGACCCACCTAAGCAGTCTAATGCTAGATTTCTGATTTCAGACTCTTCCTTCAACTTCATCAGTGTCATGTTTCCATGTAGATGTACAATGGATGTCATATCAGTGGCTATACATATTTTGTACTTAATGCAGTTACTTATACTGTGTATATAGTTTAGGTTCCCTTCTGGTTGTTTTTTGTTTTTTGTTTTTGTTTTTTGAGATGGAGTCTCGCTCGTGTCCCCCAGGCTGGAGTGCAATGCCACGATCTCGGCTCACTGCAACCTCTGCCTCCCGGGTTCAGGAGATTCTCCTGCCTCAGCCTCCCAAGTAGCTGGGACTACAGGTGCCTGCCACCACGCCCGGCTAATTTTTGTATTTTTAGTAGAGACAGGGTTTCACCATGTTGGCCAGGCTGGTCTCGAACTCCTGAACTCAGATGATCCGCCTGCCTCGGCCTCCCAAAGTGCTAGGATTAATGGTGTGAGCCACCTCGCCCAGGCTTCCATTTTTTACTTATCATGTCATGTGTATTTTTCTCTCCGTTATATTAAGTTGTTTAAAAAAATCATTTTAAATTGTGATTGCATTTTCAGAAAACAAAATATTTATGTCTCACTTCACATCATGTTCCTAATTAAATTTTAGATGAATTAAAGATCTTTAAAGTTTGTAAACAAATTAATGTTTTGGAAAAAAATTAGGAAAATGCAAGGGAATCAACTCACTTGAGTTTGAACCACAGTCCAGCTAGTTAACAGCTCTGTTTTTTGGGCAGATTACTTAACCTGTTTGAGCCTCTGCTTCTTAATCTGTAAAATGAAAATGAGATAGTTTCTAAACCAGAGGTTTGTTAAAGGATTAAACAGAATGTTTAGTACTGTGCCAGGCATATAGTAAGCTCTCAGTAAATGTTGGATGCTGCTATTACATGCAGGAATAGAAAAAAACTTTGTCCACAATTTCGAAGGACTACCATCCCTACTTTTCATTTCAAAGGCTGACTCTCAATAACCTATTCTGTTTAAATGACCAGATCCCCTCAACCGTCATCCCATCTTGATAAGAGAGGTTTATTTTAATTGGTGTCTAATGAGGAATTGCTATTATTCTTAGACGTAGCTTGGGATGAATTAAGTCAGCTTCAAGTTAAGTTCAGAAATGATAATGTCTTCCTTCCTCTCAGCTTATTTTTTTCTTTATCATAGAATCACAAATGACAAGTTTGAACTATGAGTCTGCATATTTAGAAGAAGCAAAAAATCTGATTTCCATAACCAGTCTCCATCTCCAAGGGAAAAAGCTGGCAGAATGGCTAAGCAGAAAGGGTGGATGAATTTGATTCCAGAGTCCTGGGTTAGATTTAGCCCAGACCACCCATCCAAATGAAGCCAGAATTGTATGAGATTCAACACCAAGCCACTGACACTTAAACATTTTAATTTGCTCAATCTCCAGGATGGCAAATCTGCATGTAAACCCTGCTATATGCTCAACTTGTTTAGGTCTGAATGATAAAGTCAAGACAGCAGCATTTAATCAGAAGGCAGGGAACAATGTGTGGGAGATTAATAAAGCACTCAGCACTTCCAAGAAATTCTGAGTGACTATTCCAGCAAGGGTGAAGCACAGTATTTTAGGGTTCAAGAATACCTTTGAGATAACTCATGCGAAGCTTCTCTTCATATGTTTATTCTCTATCTCAGTATCTTATTTGATAAAAATATCTGTTCAAATCTTTGTCCATTTTTCTTTCAGTTGGATAGCTTCTTTTCTTGTTCTCCTGTTGTAAGAGGTCTTCACACGTTTGAGATGCAAGTCCTCTGTCAGACATATGGATTGTGAATATGTTCTGTCGCTTGCCATTCTGCCTTCTTTATGTTGTTTTTCAAAGAGCAAAATTTTAAAATTTTGAAAAGGTTCAATTTATCAGTTTTGAAAAAAAAAACCTTTTGAGAAATGTACAGTTTAAAGAAACAGTCTCTTCACCAATCCATTGATAGCCTAACACAGTCCTTGAGGAAATAGGAAGTCATTGTGAAGAACAGGATAATGTGAGAATAATCTAAAATTTGCTGAATATTCATGTAACAAGATATATAAAAACTAACTTTAAATAAATTGGAATAGATTTTCTTGAGAGCTGCTGTCAGTTCAAACATTTGATTGAGCATATATATGTGAGAAGGGAAAACATGTATACATGCACATATATAGTATATAATATGTTTATATACACACATATAATACATAAGCATATGCATATTTTGGTATAAATATATATTGGTTTTTATCTGTTTATTTTTAGTGTGGACCCATGCATTCTTTTTTTTTTCAGATGGAATCTTGCTCTGTTGCCCAGGCTGGAGTGCAGTGGCATGATCTCGGCTCACTGCAACCTCCACTTCCTGGGTTTAAGTGATTCTCCTGCCTCAGCCTCTGGAGTAACAGGGACTACAGATGCCTGCCACCACACCCAGGTAATTTTTATGTTTTTAGTAAAGATGGGGTTTCACCATATTGGCCAGACTTGTCTCAAACTCCTGACCTCAGGTGATCCGCCTGCCTTAGCTTCCCAAAGTGCTGGGATTACAGGCGTGAGCCACCGCGCCTGGCCTGCATTCTTATTTTGAATTGTTTATAATTATTTTGATGCCAGAATTGTCTCCGATCTGGCCATCAGGAGGCCCATGCAGCTGCCCGCTGTGTCCTCATGAAATGCCCCTTTATTTATTTACGTTTTGAGCACTTCTTTTCTTTCTGGCACAAAATATTCCAGTCTCATCTTGTACTTCCTTGGCGCTGCTCTCAAATTGAGCATTTATTTCTCCTTGGACCCCTAGTTCCTTTTAGTTTCCCGAGACTCTTAATCTCCAAATGCTAATAATGGTTACTTCTGAATAGTGGACTTTGGAATAATAATAATGTACTTTTTTGCTTTTCTGTTTGCTTGACTTTTGTTTATAATGAGCACATATCTTCCCCTTGCCCCACCCCCAAAGCCACAAAGATACTAGTAAAAAACAAAACAAAACAAAACTGCAACTACTATCCACCAGATTGCTACCAAGGTGTAATTTCCACATGGTGCCCTTCTTCTTACATTTTTGGTTCTTCTTTTAGTCCTCCTTCTCTATTGACTGCACTTTTAAGGACAGGAGAAACAGGCTTTTGGGCTCACATCAGATCTTTAGTCTAAGGAACTCCATGCAGGAACTTTGAAGGTGGGTTGGGAGTTGACACACTGCAAACATGAAAACATCAGGTCTAAAAGTTAAATAAAAAGGAGGTTTTATTTCTCCCCCCTCAGGGCTGAAATGGGACATGGAAGGCCTTCTTGAGGTAGGCTATACACTGAGGTGACCTTTCAGTAGGTGGCAGAAGGAAAGAGCAGCTGCTTGGTGTTGGAGAGCTTTGGATCACTGTCCACTAAAGTTCTCCACAGAACCCCATTATGGCCCCTTTTGGTTGAAGTGTGGGGCAGACGCTAAAAGCAGTCTGTTTTATTCTGTGGCTGATGGGCAGGGGAGGCTTGAGACAATGCACAGAAAATTTAACCTAGAAAAGGCCAGAGGCATCCCGGTGTGGTTATCTGAAGTTCAGAGATTTTATTAAAATCATTTAATCTAACTTTTCCATTTTAAACAGATAAGGAAACTGAGGTCTAGGAAGAGAAAGTGGTTTGCTCAATGTCCCAGAGCTATTTAAGGAACTCATTATGATCAAACCATGGGTTGCTTGATTCTTGTGCAATGCTCATTCAGTTAACTGTCCTGTCTTGTGTGTATGTGCATATGTGCATGGTCAGAACCCACTTCTCTCAGCAGACATTAAAAACATGTATAATGGAAAATTTCAAACATATAAAATAATCAAAAGGCTATAGTGAACTTTCAGGTACTTATCACTCAGCTTCAGCAATTACCAACTCATGGAGAATTTTGTTTAATCTCTATCTTCATCCACTTCTCTGCACCTTTATTATTTTGAAGAAATCCCAGACACTATGTCATCTCTTCCTCAAATATTTCGGTATGTATCCTAAAAGATATGAGCTCTTAAAAATTCATCTCAATAATGTTATTCTTTACAAAATTAACATTAATTCTTTAATATCAGAGGATCTTAAAGTTACACGTTAACTCAGATGTGACAGGTGTCAGCTCCTGACATAGGCCAATTATAATACAGAAAGAAAAACACTGCACAGGAGAGTTGTGACACACTGCAGAGGAGTGTATAACTAGGACTGTGGATAAAATGCCTAGTTAAATTTGAATTTCAGATAAACAAAACATGCTTTTTTAGTATAAGTATGTTCAAAATATTGCTTGGGACACATTTACACTGTAAAAGGTATTTGCTGTTTATCTGAAGTTCAAATTTCACTGGGTGTTCCATATTTTTATTACATAACTCAGGCAACTCTTAACACCACTAGGGGAAGGAGGGTCCAAAGACTTCCTGGAGAAGGATGCATGCCTGTTAAAAGATGGAGACATATACATGTGTGTATGGGGAACAATAGGTAGTAGAGGTGTGGAGTAACGGGATTCTTTATCTTTCCCCCATTTCCCTGTAACTCCTCTGGAAGCTTTTTTGGCTTTCAGTCATCTGAAAAACAAGAGATTTCGATAATAATAAATATAGCTACTACTGCTGGAATAATTGCTATAGGCAAGATACCATTAGTTTACTACGGTCAGTGCTAATTCTCTCCATTCTCTCATCATTTTTCTGAGGTAGGCATTCCCCAGTTGATGCAATTTGCCGAAAGTCACCCAGATTGTGAAAGAGTCAGAATTAAGACCCAGGTGGATTTGACTTCAAAGCTGTATGCTTCGATGATGCTTTAGGTTGCTTCTGGGCCCTAAGGAAGCATTGGATATTTTGGGGAATTAACTTGGACGTTCTGAAGTAGGAATCAGGCTTTGTTCCTTCTAAACTTTTGGGTATGAACTCTATGATTCAGGTGCCACCATATTTCTCAGGCCCCAAAGTGATTCTGTGAAGATGCTTCTGTGCTCAGCCTGACATGAAGCCACATGGTATATCAGGGGCCAGGCCTGGCATAAGGAGGTCGGACGGGAAAATGCTTAGCCCTATTTCCTTGCTCTGATAGAGTTCAAGCAAAGGCAGAGTCAAGAATGGCATGTCAGGATAGGGAGTTTTATTCAGGAAAATGAAGAAGTAGAAAGAAAGGCTTGGGGGCTATTCACATGATGGATAAAAGCATGGACTTTGGAGTGAATATTCTGTGACTGCCACTTCTAGCTGTATGACTTTGGATGAGTTGCCTGAAATCTCTGAGCCTCTGCTTCCTGATGAGAAGCATGGTCTAACACAGCTACTTGAGGTGGTGGTTCTGATGATCTAATGAGAATATGTTTGTAAAGCCCTTAAAGGTGCAATCCTCAATAAATGGTAATTGTCATTACCATTATCATTACCACAACTACCACCTAGTGGTGGTGGTCATCATAATCAACATCATCTTCCTTATTACCTTATTAAGAAACTAGGAATACTGAACTACCTTGTCGTGGAATCCTGACTCTTGTATTGCTTGCTTTCCATATTTGTTAAACACTTACAAACTTGCACCAGGCCCTGGGTAAAGAGGAAAAGTGAAAACTCTGAGTCTAGTGGGGGAGTCTGATTCCCATCCCCCGCAAAAAATAAATGGCACTGTACAAAGTGATTGATAGCACTGTAGGGATGGACTCAGGGCAAAGGGAGCCTAGATGAGCAGTATTGCAAGTGATAAAAACTAGCTTCAACTAGCTCAAGCCAAAAAAAATGACAAACTGGCTTACATAATTGAGAGGTAGAGGGAGAGTCTAGCTTCATGAATTGCTGCACTCCAACAAGACTGGAGCCAGGTGCTTGTACAGTGTCAACATGAACCCCTCTTTCTGCCTCTCTCACCTCTGGTTTCTTCTGTGTTGCTTTCATACTAGGTCCAGGGTGCTTCATCATACCTTGCTGGTTCTCTCAAACCCTGTCAGCACTTTGTAGATGGTTCTCTTGTTATGTCTCCTCAATTAGCATGTTTGAATGTGTTACCTGTATCTTGTAGGTCCCTTGATTGGTAAATGAGCATATAGGGTTAAGGGTAATGTGCAGTAGAATTGGTTCCAAAAACTCAGGTATTTCTTTGAGCAGAGCCCTGCCTCATCCTCCCTCAAAATGCTGAAAGGCACTGTCAAGTAACATTTATGTGTATCTTGCAGCATTTTGGCCAAATGTCAGTAAGAGAAATGAATTGCAGGCTATTTGTCACCATCAGGCTATCCAATCAAGCCCCTTCATGATTTGTAATACAAAGCAGACTTCAACAGGAAACATTTATTTTAGCTTCATCATTCCCTTCTCCTAATTTTACTTTGCAAAATGCTTCTCATAATTTCTTCTTTTTTCAACTATATCCTCCTGTCTGCATCCTCTTTTGTGCCAAGAGCACAAACAGCTCAGAGATTACAACTTTGTTGGAAGAAATATGACTCTATTAATTACCCCCTGAAATGGGACTTCTAAAACTTAGCCATAGAACTACATAAGAATCTGAGAGGCTGGGTGTGGTGGCTCACACCTGTAATCCCAGCACTTTGTGAGGCCAAGGCAGGTTGATCACCTGAGGTAAAGAGTTCAAGATCAGCCTGGCCAATGTGGTGAAACCCCATCTCCACTAAAGATACAAAAATTAAGCTGGGTGTGGTGGTGTGCACCTCTAGTCCCAGCTACTTGGGAGGTTGAGGCAGGAGAATTGCTTGGACCCGAGAGATGTAGGTTGCAATGAGCCAAGATGGTGCCACTGCACTCCAGCCTGGGCGACAAAGTGAGAATCCATCTCAAAACAAACAAACAAACAAACAAACAAACAAACAAACAAAACCCGGAGAAGTATCACAGAGGATGAACAAATGATTCTACCCAAATATGTACTAGAAAGTGAAGGTCAAGCCACCTAATAGTAACATTCAGAGGCCACTGATTTTATTCATTCATCTTTCCTTTTGTCCATCTAGCCATTATATGTTCATGTTCCTCCACCACTAATCATCTACAAGGTCATTGGCCTAATGCAACGAGAAGCCAAAGACAAGGTTGCCTGTTGATGCAGTCCATGCAGGTCAGCCTTTCTGGAAACAAGGCAGGGTAGAAAAGAGTAAAGAGATCTGTAGAAATAAACAGAATAAATACAACATCTCCTCCTACTTCCACAATTCCTTATTCATTATACGAATACATTCATTAGTCAAGACCTACCATAAACACCCACCCACCCAAGATTCCTCTCACCTGTGCCACTCCCTACCTTCACCTGGAATAAGCTTTCCTCATCTCTGAATAGGCCTGATACTTTCTCAGGATCTCCACCAACTCTCATTTTGTACCTTAGTCCTTATCATAGTCAATTTGGGCTACTATAACAGCCCACCATAGATGAATGGCTTAAACAGCATCTCACAGTTTTGGAGGCTGGGAAGTCCAAGACCAAGGTGCCCTTCAGATCCAGTGTCTACTGAGGGTAGACTCTTCCAGCTTTGCAGATGGCCAGCTTCTCCTTGAATCTTCCCAGGGCTGAGAGAGAAATCATCTCTTCTTATAAAGGCAATAATTCCATTCATGAGGTCTCCACTCTTATGACCTAGTCACCTCCCAAAAGCCCCATTTTGGGAGTTAGGATTTCTTTCTTTCTTTCTTTTTGAGATGGAGTCTCGCTCTGTCACCCAGGCTGGAATGCAGTGGCTTGATCTTGGCTCACTGCAACCTCCATCTCCCAGGTTCAAGCGATTCTCCTGCCTCAGCCTCCCGAGTAGCTGGGACTACAGGCATGTGCCACCACGCCGGGCTAATTTTTTGTATTTTTAGTAGAGATGGGGTTTCACCATGCCAGCCAGGATGGTCTCCATCTCCTGACCTCGTGATCCACCCGCCTCGGCCTCCCAAAGTGCTGGGATTACAGGTGTGAGCCGCCGCGCCTGGCCGGGATTTCAACATAAGAATATTTTTGGGTCACAGACATTTAGTCTATTAACAGTCCCCTATAATTTATATGTGTGTTTTTTGATTGGGTTCCTCAAAAGCAGACTCTGAAATAAAAATTTGTGTGTGGAAATAATCTATTAGGAAGTGCTCCCAAGAAGAACTGGTAGGGAAGTGGGGAAATAGGAAGGGAAGGGATCCAGGCTGGGGTGTGACTTAATCCTATGGAGAAGGTTTGGGACCAATGCACATCTGGCCTCAGGGCTGACCCAATCAGGGGCAAGGAGCAAACCAGATGGACTCGCACACAAGTCATTGGTGAAGGACTTCTAGTTCTCTGAGTTCCCTGAAAAAGTGGCACCAGCAGCCTGTGGCCAGATGCCAACAGAGAGATGCAGGTGCTGGCTGTTGAATGTAGAAGCTCACTGGGATCTGATGTGCATAAAAGTGGTGAAGCATTTGAAAAGGAAGATATGAAGCTCTGATAGTCTTATTACACATATCTTCTCTCACTTCTTGGATAGTAGCTTCTCTAGAGTGAAGACTGAAATCTTCTTTGTAACCATATATATCTTTGTAACACCAATGTCTAGCCAGGGCTAGCTTCTTGGGTATGTGGCCTATGCAATTGCACAGCAGTCAGAAGGGCCCCAGGCTTGGTATAGTACTCTGCTGTCATCATTTTGAAATTCCTGATACTGTAATTGCTGAACAGAAGCCCTGAATTTTTGTTTTGCAAAATTCAGGGCCCAACAAATTATGTAGCCCGTCCTGTCTAGCACTGTGTCTGGCAAAAATTAGGCATCCAATATATTTTTATTGAATTAAGGAATGAATGCCCAGCATTCACTAGGTGGCTAAATGCATGTGTCGGGAGAAAGTGTTGTCCTTATGTCTTCAAGCTAGAAAATAAAGAAGCTGGAGTTGGGTCTTGTTCTCTGACCCCTTTCCCTCCTCCACCACCAGTCTTTATATCTCTTTAGGATCCTAGGGTGAGGAGAACTTTATTTTAAGCCACTATTTATTTTTCTCTTCCTGTGACACAGAAAATTCTTGGCATCAGGCAGCTTCAGGCAACACTATTTTTATTTCCCTAGCAGATTAATTAAATTTAGGCTCATTTGCTTTTCTTCAGCAAAATGGAATGAACAGGACTACAGCAGAGGACTGGCTGGGATGGGGTTCTGTAGTGGTTAGGTACATCGATTTGAAACACCATTTACTATGAATCCACATGAGAGAAGAAAGTTAAGGCTTTGCTAAGATCAGTCAATCTGACCTCCCTGCTGTGTAGGGCAACCACACACATGTCTTAGAATCCTAGAGCTGGATGGAGCTGTAGGAATGGCCAGACCAGCGGTCAGCAAACTACACCTGGTGGGTGAAATCTGGCTGGCCACCTAATTTTGTAAATAAAGCTTTATTGAAACACAACCATGGAAATTCATTTGCATATTGTCTCTGGCTGTTTTGGGGATGTCACAACAGAGTTGAGCAGTTGTGACAGACACCATATGTCATGTAAAGCCAAAAATATTTACTATCTTTACAGATAAAGTTTACCTTTACGGATAAAATTTATTGACTACTGATCTAGAAGGAGCCCTCAAAGTTTATTATGTGAAACATTATCAGCCTTCAGGATGTCCTAGTCAAAGAAGATTCTGTGGTCAAATATACTGGGAAAACGCAAACTTAATCTACCTCTCAGAGCTTCACAAACCACGTTACCTATTGGAGGAGTTGCTGTTCTTGCTTTACTAGTATTCTCTGCACTGTCTGCATAGTATAAGCTCATGTGACTTTTGCTCAAGGTTCTTGTTTTGTTATTTGTGTTCTTTTACTGGTGACTCAAGAAGTACATGTTGTGGCCTGCAGAGCAAGTTGGAAGTACCTGAGAGTCAACGCCTTTGAAAGCAGACTTCAACAAATGAGAGGTGGTAGTTGGGAGAAAGTTTCCCAGCTTTCTTGCCTGTTGGTTGGGATAACTCTGAGGTGTGTTCTATATTGTCTCTCAGATATCACCAGTGGGATTGAGCTCCAGGTCCCCATAGTGGTAAAATAGCTCATTAATGTACCCTGTATTGACTGGCTTCCCTTCTCCTAGTGAAGTTGCCTGAAATAACATCCCACATAAACTAATTATATTCGAATTCTTTTTTTATAGCATGCTTCTGGGGGAACCCAAACTAAGATATCTACTAATAAAGGCTCAGAGAAGTCCTGCAATAAGCATACAGATGGTCCTCAACTTAACAATGGTTCAACTTATGAATTTTTTTTTTTTTACTTACAATGGTGTGAAAGCAATATGCATTCATTAGAAACTGTACTTTGAATACCCATACAACCATTCTGTTTTCTTTCTTTCTTTCTTTCTTTTTTTTTGAGACAGAGTTTCACTCTTGTTACCCAGGCTGGAGTTTGGTGGTGCAATCTTGGCTCACTGCAACCTCTGCCTCCTGGGTTCAAGTGACTCTCCTGCCTCAGCCTCCCGAGTAGCTGACCATGTTGATCAGGCTGGTCTCGAACTCCTGACCTCCGGTGATCCACCCACTTCAGCATCCCAAAGTGCTGGGATTACAAGTGTAAGCCACCACGCCCGGCTTCTGTTTTCATTTTCAGTATAGTATTCAATACATTCCATGAGATATTCAACACTTTATTATAAAATAGGCTTTGTGTTAGATACTTTTGCCCAACTGTGGGCTAATGTAAGTATCCTGAGCACATTTAAGGCAGGCTAGGCTAAGCTATGATGTTCGGTAGGTTAGGTGTATTTCATGCATTTTCAAATTATAATATTTTCAATTTACGATGGGTTTATTGGGATGTAACCTCATCATAAGTTGAGGAGAAGTTATATATGTATCTTTTTAATGTGGTTCTTGAGGCTTTTTCTGATTTGGCCTCTATCCATTTCCCAGCCTAATTTCTCACGTCTCTCCCACATCTTTGCCTCATGCGGCATTTGGGTCATATCATGGTTTTTTTTTGCCAGTTTATTGAAACTGCTATGTTCTTAATGATGTTATTCTCTGTCCTTGCTGCCTTGCCAAGTTCTACCCATCTTTCAGGCCTTAGACAAAATATCATCTATGAAGTTATTTTAAAAAACAACAAAAAAAAAACTCAAAACCATGGTTGGGTGCTCCTATTAGACATTTCTGTACTTTCCCTGTCATTACACTTACTGAACTTCATAATTTCCACTTGAGCTACATAATTTCTAGTTTCTGCAAACTGGAAATTATGTAGGTCAGTAAGTGCCATGAGAATTCCACGTAGCTCCATGAGAACAAGAATCATATCTGTCTTGCTCCCACACTGTATCCCAGAACCCAGCAGAAGTGCTTCATACATATCTGTCAACCATGTGGATGGGAGATTGAATGCTTCAATAATCTTTGTATTGTAGTTGACGTACCACATATTGCTCCTGGACTAGTTCCTTGGCCAAACATTAGCCTCATTTGAGCCCTCTACTCCAGTAGGCTTTGTCCTTAGACTGTCAAGACCTGTTTAGTATGAATCTCTCACCCTTGATATCCAATAAAGTTCCTCATATCCCCGATCCTTGACCTAACCCGTCTCCTCTTTGCAATTTTTCATCTACTTCCTCACCCTGCCCATAGGCTATAAATCGTCACTTGCCCCTACTGTATTTAGAGTTGAGTTCCATGTCTCTCCCTTGTTGCAATGTTTTGGATAAAGTCTTCCTTGGTAGATTTCCCATTCTGTGAGAACTTCACTGACCCTTAAACAACCGGAGTGCTGCATTCTCTGTGTCTTTGAAGTAACACAAAGACACAGAGTGTTTTTGATCTTGAAGACTGCTTATTCGCTAGTTATGAGCTAAATTGGAATAAATGCAGTCTTAAATGGAGTCTGCATATTCCCTTCCACCGATTCTGAAAACTAGCACAGTCTTTGTGATCAGACCTAGTTTACTCATCTACCACTAGAGCACACCTGTGTTTTCTTTTTTTGGCATGTCATTGACCTGCATATAAGCAAATATGTTAATAGTCCCCTTTCTACCCCTTCTGTTTGAGAAGCACTCATTCATCCATTCATTTTCTTTCTTTCCCTTTCTTTCTTTTCCTTCTTTTTTTTCAAGTCTTGCTCTGTCGCCCAGGCTGAAGTGCAGTGGCGCAGTCTCGGCTCACTGCAACCTCCACCTCCTGGGTTCAAGGGATTCTCCTGCCTTAGCCTCCTCAGTAGCTGGGACTACAGGCACGCCCCACCACGCCCAACTAATTTTTGTATTTTTAGTAGAGACGGAGTTTCACCATGTTGGCCAGGATGGTCTCGATCTCTCGACCTCGTGATTCGCCTGCCTCGGTCTCCCAAAGTCATTTTTCTTTTCAATATTCACTAAGCATTTGCTATATAAGGGCACTGTTCTAGGTGCTGAAGCTACTATACAAGACAGGCAGGGCTCTTGCTTTTAAAGACCTTACAGATTAATAGATGGCCACATGAATTGTTTGACCTTATCTTCATGTTCTTAATCTGAAAAGCACTGAGAATTTGTCAGCTTCTCCTGCCCCTCTTCTTATTCTCCCTTCTAGGACATCTGCTTATTGACATTTAGCCCTCTGTGTGCTCGGCTTATGCCACAGACTGTCATGGCCAAGGTTGTGAAAAGGGGTAGAAAAGACAGATTCTTAGGTGATTAGAATTTGTCCATATGCGTATTAGCACCTTGTTATAATTTTCTTTTTGAAAATATTTGTTTGCATAAAAGATTATCAGAATGGGAAGGGATTTTAGGGAACATCTGGTCACAGAGTCCCTTTTCACTAAGTAAGGAAGAATCTGAGAGCTAGAGAGGAGGTAGCAGGTACAGAGCTGGAAGTAAAAGTCATTCTAACCTTTGCATCAGTGTTTCTACCATGCCACCTGCCACGTGCTAAGATCAGGAAGATGCTTTCACCTTCCCGGGGGCTCTACTGCCTTCCTTTCCCTTCTTCCATGGTCTTCTTCCCAACATTTGTACCTTCTTTAAGGAAAACCATGGGCTACAGGCCACACAGATTTAAAAACTCCATTGCCTTCTCCCAAAGGAATAATTTTCTGGAAAACTAAACTAAATGACACAGAGAGGGAGGGAAATTGTTATATTGTTAGAGCATTAAAAAACCCACAAAACTCTTCTTGATTCCTTTGAGCTCTGGGCATGTGAAATGCTGCTTCTTCCTCTTCTCTTCCTTATTTTACAGAATAAATTTGTTGTAATTCAGTATAAACTGTAAATAATGGAGAGACCCTCCTTTGGCAGTTTTATATCCACTCCTGGTATCATAAAGAAGCTAGACTGTAGCATGAAATAAGCCTGGGTTGCAATCCTGGATTTGATCTGCCGCCTAATGCTATGAGATCCTGGGTAGGACGTTCAACCTTCCCTAAATTTCACTCTCTTTTGTAAAATAGAGAAATACCAATCCCTAAAGCTGTATAGGGAATTAATAAAAGACTATACAGCAGTACTTGAGTGTAGTAGATGTTCTATAAAGGGCAGTTATTAATAAAGAAAATGATAGTAACAATTTGTCTAGAATAAGACAAGTTAGAATAGACATCAGGCGTGTGCATAGGTACACTTTGAGCTCCTCAAATGTGTATATGCCTCTTGAAGTCCCACAACAACTTCTGTAAGAAAACAGACCCCTTTCTGATCTCAAATTTTTATTTGAAAAACAAAACAAAACAAAACAAAACAAAACAAAACACAAGGCTCATTTAGAAAAGTTGGAGGACTTTTACAGAGCTACCCAGCTTTTGGTGGTATATCTAGGACTAGAGTTCAGGTCCTCTCTCTGGCCCACTTCTACAAATCAACAATTTCTCTAGGGGCATAGATCTCCTAGCTACACACTCTGAACACTCACCCAAAGTGGAAGAAATAAAGACCACAAATAGCCTCTAGTTAGTTACAGTTCGTAATTTGTTACCAAATAATTATGAAAAAATTTAGATGGTCACTGTTCTTTAGATTTAGAGTTGTGAATAAGGTACTGAGAACTTGTAACAGGAACGTGTGGTATTCCTCAAGTGTGTGGGAGTATAAAACAGGCTAAAATTTCCATTTTATACCATGCCACCTCCTGCATTTGATTTAAAAATTGTACCTCCTAAAAGATCAAAGTGAAATTGGAATCCATGTGGCCTAGACTGAAATTAGAGAAGAGGAGACTAGCACAACAAATCTCTCAGGCTTGAATTCTTTGGGTCACTCTCCCCCCTTGTTAATGGGCTGGCCCAACCTTTTCATATTCAGCAGAATGGTCTCCCCAAGAGCTCTCCTTAGCTCTACCCATGAAGAAAATCAGCTGATGAACAGTACTGCCATTGGTTTTCTTCCAACCCTCTCCCCCTTTCTTATAAAGGACTATTTAAAGCATAAATCCTGATCTCAGAGTTGGATCCATTTTTAGATGCTAAAATAAAGAAAATTAGGGGTTCTTGGATAGGGTATGTTTCTATCATGTTCACCAAATTGCAAGCTTGCCACAGCTCTTGTACAGGAATATCTTGGCTATATTTAATCACAGGAAAACTTCCCAGGGAGAGTCAGATTAGCTTCTTTTGTACAATGACAATACACTAAAAGTTTCACTTGGAGTAACAAACAAAATTATTCCTTCAAGGCACTTTCACTAAGCCCATATCTGAGATGCAAATAACATTGCCTTTCTAGTCCAAGTCACAGATTTTGTACTAGAGATTCTTATAATTTCCTCTATCAATCACTTCCTCCCCAGTTCCTCTCTTCCTTCTTTGAGAACCCATCCACAGACTCCGCAAAAAGTCAGTTCCCACAGTCCCTGCTAAGTGAGCATGTCAGCCTCCTCCTTGACCTCAGACAATTAGATTAGAAGTCATTACTCAAACTCAGCCAATCAGCGTCTCTCTCCTGGGATAAGAATTGGGCCTTCTGAGATGATACTGAGTGTCTGTTGAGCATTTAAAGGGAAAAGTCAAGTCAGCAATGGGGACATTGTGTTAGGCTCTTGTGCCAAGAATCCAGAAATAATTGGTTTAGGAAATAGAGATAGAGAGATAGAGAGAAAGAGAATACAGAATAATGACCACATGCAGAGAGAAGCAGAGATCAGAAACCAATTCATTTGAGAGAAACTGAGAGTGAAGCCTCAATTTTGCTTTCTATTTCTGTTTTCAGGATTGTGTGGACATTCATTACATTCTCTATCCTTTCATTCCATTATATGCTCTGTACCTTGATAAATACAACCCTTCCATTTTTCCTTTGTGTGTGTGTATATATGTATTTATGTGTAATTGGAACAGATTTTTTTTCTTTTCAACCAAGGTACCTTAAGACAGATTTGCATCACAATCTCACTTGTGACGATCAGTAACATTTTCAAGATGGCAGCTTTGTTTTTAGAGTAGAGCTCATGGTCCTGGGACTAGAACCAAGAAGTAGATCTCCTATGTTTTAGTGTCTTAGCATCACACTCATTGATTTGTCTGTCGCTGATGCTTCAACACATACATGTGCTTTTGCTCTGTTTGCATTCTTTGCATCAGGCTAAAATAGATTCTATAATTGATATCTCTCCCAGAGGAGTGTGACTTTCCATCTGGGATGGATTTTCAAAAATTCTTACTGGGAGCCCATAGAGTTGGAAGGACTCCAAAATTCTTCATCACACCATTGGTCAGCCTCTCTAGTTTCTTTCTCTGAAAGGTGTGAATATGACCTTTCCATTGGCCACCAAGGTTGCCATATTCAGCTACTTGCAACTGAGACACAAAGGGCTTTGAGGGAGAACAGCCCACAGAATTCTATTTGAGGAATGCCAAATGGTTCTCTAGGGCCCAGCTGGTACTGCTATCTCTTGCACAGTGCCTGAAATGTGCACAGCTATTTTTGGTGAGTTATAATATTATTGCTCACAATGAAGTCTAATATTAAAGCAAAATTAACAATGCCCTTGGGGAAGGCAGAAAACTCTTGAATCTGCTTAGTTGTGTGATTCATGAAAATCACAACCTTTGTGCTTCAGTTTCCTCATCTATGAGATGGTAATAATAATAATATCTATCTCACACGGTTGTTATCGTATTAAATGAGTTACTATTTGGAACTCCCTAGAACAGTGCCTGGCTCATAGTATGAGCCCTGTGTTTGTCAAAAAACAAAACAAAACACAACAAAAAAAACTTCTCTGTCACTCAACTTGAAACAGCTCAAAGCAAGAAGCCTTTGAAAACTGGACATATAACAAATTTTCTTTAATTCCTTTTTCTTCTTTTGTCAGATAAGTGAGTTTGAATGTTTTTGTTAAACACTCCTGCCTCCTGTTAAAATGGTGAGAGGATAAACTCTGGGCCTTTCCTTTACATTATCTGTAATCTCTTCGATTTAGAATGTCTGAGCTTTGGAAGTAGGGAGGGCCAGGGAGTTGGGTTCTGGTGGATCTGGAAAACCACAGGATGAAACAACACTTCACCAGAGCAAGGCTGAAGGTTTCTCTCTGGAAAGGATTTTTTTGTTTGTTTGTTTGTTTTTTTGAGATGGAGTTTCACTCTTGTAGCTCCGGCTGGAGTGCAATGGTGCGATCTTGGCTCACTGCAACCTCTGCCTCCCGGGTTCAAGTGATTCTCCTTCCTCAGCCTCCCGAGTAGCTAGGATTACAGGCATGTGCCACCACACCTGGCTAATTTTGTATTTTTAGTAGAGATGGGGTTTCTCCATGTTGGTCAGGCTGGTCTCAAACTCCTGACCTCAGGTGATCTGCCCGCCTTGGCCTCCCAAAGTGCTGGGATTACAGGCATGAGCCACTGTGCCTGGCAGATTTTCTTAACATAGGTTATGAGGCATACAATGTTGGGCTGGGAAGAAAATGAGAGGTGAGGGATAACTTGGGAAGTTATAATAATTTTACAGTGAATAACCACCTTTTTTTCTGGTAAAATATTTCTTTCTTTCTTCAGCAACATGTCTGTATCAGTTTGTCTGGGCTTCTGCTCTAAACTGGCCTCCCTCAGGACCTAGGCTGAAGGAGCAGCCTCCATGGGGCATGTTGCCAGTTATCACAGCCCAGGGAAGCAGGGCAGTGAATTGACCCAGGCTCTCAAAGCCTCCACCTGGAAGTGGCATATTTCACTTCAGCTCAGATGTCACTGGTCAAAGGATGGGCACACTCAACCGTAAGGAAACAGAGAAGTAAAGTCCTACCATGCATTTGACAAGATTATAGAATAGCTCCAATAGACCACATTTACATACATGTTTTGCCAGCCATAAACTCCTGGAAGGTAAAGACTGTGACTCGTTCCTCTTTGCCTCTCTCTTGGCAACAGCCTGCGGTAGAAGTGCAATACATGTTAGGTGACTGCCTGCCTGATTGTGGAACTTAGCAAGTGACTGGAACAAAATGGGAATCAAAGCCGGAAAACTATGTCTCCTGTTTCTCCTCCCCTTTTGGCACCTCTTTGCTTCTGCCAGGATTCTGACTCTGAAATTGATTGCCTCAATGATCCTGGACCATCATTTAGCTACTGTAATCCTCAGTTCCTGCAGTTGGAAAGGGGGGACATTATTACTCCCATGTAAAGATAGAGTAAGATGGCATCTAGAGTAAGAAGGCATCTCTGAAAGCCAGGGTTGATTAAGGCTTGTGCCTCTGGCTGTTGCCCAGTGCCCCCTCTGGGGACCTTGAGTGCCCATTGCCATATGCTGAGCTACCCTACTGGGGCCTGCTGTCCTCAGGTGAGGTCCTACATGAATAAAAATCCTTGTGAGAGTCTACCTTAAAGGTTCAGGCATTGACTATATGTGTGTATGTAATTTAAATTCAGGAATACAGGAGGTGGTCATGGGAGTCGGTGTGGGTCTCTGGGATATGACTACTTTTACATCATAATCTCAAGGAATTGTTGGTTAAATTGTGTTCAGAGATTACAAGTATACTGAGTTTTATTTTTTTGTTAAGTCAGATTTATTTAGGTATAATTGACATACAGTACAATTCACTCTTTTCAGTGTGCAGTTCTATGAGTTTGACAAATGCATGCAATCTTGTAGCCACCACCTCACAATCAAAATGGAGACCATTTCCAGCCCCCTTAAAAGTCCCCTTGGCCTGTAATCCCAGCACTTTGGGAGGCTGTGGGTGGATCACCTGAGGTCAGGAGTTCGAGACCAGCCTGGCCGACATGGCGAAACCCCATCTCCACTAAAAATACAAAAAAAATTAGCCTGGCACGGTGGCACACGCCTGTAATCCCAGCTACTCAGGAGGCTGAGGCAGGAGAATCACTTGAACCTGGGAGACCGAGGTTGCAGTGAGCTGAGATCGTGCCATTGCACTCCAGCCTGGGCAACAAGAGCAAAACTCTGTCTCAAAAATAAAATAAAGTAAAATAAAATAAAAAACTCCCCTTGTGCCGTTTGTGGACAGCCGCATTTCCCACCCATATCCCTGGCATCCATGGACCAATTTTTTTTTTTTTTTTTTTTTTTTGCTTTTTATAGAATGTCAGTAAAGCTTTTCTGAACTTTGAACTCAGATCAGGTGATAATCTCTTTTAGCATCCTATAGCCCTTATTTCAATGCTAATTATACTGTGTATGCAATTAATTAAAAATTGTTCAATGTCTATCTCTTCTGCTAGACTTCTGCAAGCATGTCTGAAGGAAGGAATTGCCTGGCCAATTCATTACTGTATCCTCAGCAGTTCCATCAAGTAGATGCTCAGCAAATGTTTAGTGAATAAATGAGTGACTCAATGACTATAAGTAGAGTGCTCTAGGTCGCTACTGACTCAGCAAAAGCCATTTATTATTCAGTGGTATCAAATCTATCCTATTGTAAAGCACACAGAGACCTTATCATTCAAACATTCTTCAAGTGTATGGATAAATATTTGGAGTTACATTGGATCTGAATACCAGCAATCAGAACCATCCTAGGCAATTTCAGATGCATGATAGATATATTCAATTAATCAAAAATAAGATGGAAACATTTTAATAACACTGTCTTTTGCCATTATTTTATACAGCATATTTAAAACTGTTTATTTCATAATTTTTACACTCCGTATATTTTGTAGCAGATCTGACATGACAGTGATGCTTAAGAGCAAGATCATGAAGTCTTCAAAATCTAGCTTATTTTCTGTGTGCTCATCAAGTTCAGAAAGCATCTCTCTGTATTTTGGCTTGGTTTCTTGTCCCTGTGAGAATGGAGAAATAAAAACTGAATTCATTGTATAGACTTTAGGTTTACAGATCATAAACAATAATGTCTTAGTCTGTTTAGTGTTGCTGTAATAGAATACCTGAGACTGAGTGATTTATAAAGAAAAAAGAAAAATTTGGCTTACAATTCTGATGGCTGGAAAGTTCAAGATCAGGCATCTGCATGTGGTGAGGACCTCAGACTGCTTCCACTCATGGTAGAAGGTGAAGGGGAGCTGGTGTATGAACAGATCACACAGCAAGAGAGGGGGCAAGAGGAGGAGGGAGGGTTCCAGGCTCTTTTAAACAACCAGCTCTTGTGGTAACTAATAGAGTGAGAACTCACTCAACAGCCCCAAGGCAGGGCATTCATTTATTCAAGAAAGCTCTGTCCCCATGACTTCAAACACCTCCCATAAGGCCCCACCTCCAACATTGGAGATCAAATTTCAACATGGAGTTTGGAGGGGACAAACATCCAAATCATAGTAAATAATAAACATGTTATTAACAATAATAACACATCAAGTTGCCAACAATGCTACCAGTAAAACACCATGTGAAATCTTTTTATGTGTTATCTCCTCTAATCATCATAGTGACCTTATTGAATATATACCACTATTATCCTCATCCTACAGATGCAGTATCAGAAACAGGTGATAATTAAGAGACTTGCCCCAAGCTGGGAAGATTTTGGTGTGGAGCCAGGGTTTGTAGCCCATCTACCTCTTGAGAGCCCATACTCTTAACTGCTAAGCTATTCTGCCTTTTTTTGAACACACATATTATGTTTTTAAATTTTCAAAATACAATCTTTGTGTTAGGGAAGGTATCTTCTATGGGTTCATTATCTAAGACTTAAGATTATCCAGAAATATAGAATAAAATATGCTAAAAGAAAATACATGCTTTGAAAGATTATTTAGCTTTAGTTTGATTACAAATCAAACTATGTTCATAGTGTTCATAAATAGTCAGATTGAAGGAAAGCATCTTAATAGTATATAAATGGAGAGACTTTTTAATTTCAAATCACAGCTTGTGAAATATCTTCCCCAGTGACAATAAAAATGTTAAAGTCGTTTGATTCACCATTATGTTGAACCATATTTGCATTTAGTTTGTTCCCAAATCCTCACCCATGTGCTAGGTGTACAAAGCCATCACAGCAATGACTAAGGTACTTTGGGAATGATGCTACATTCCTCTTATAGGCTGTTTCTCCTCAAGAGGTCACCATCACCCTATCCATGAGGGCCAAGGGGAGCTCTCTACTCTCTCCCTCCAGGAGAGCTGAGTGTTATTTAGAAAGGGTCAGATTCCAAGACACAGGTAGACAGGACCACTTTACTAGCAGAATGGCACACTGTTTGCTCAGAGGTACGAGATAGGTATTGGTCTTCTTTTATTTCCTGCATATTTTAAGAGCACACCATTTTCTGAGGTCCAGTCCTCCTGGGGCATGACCTGTCATCTTTTTGTATCTTTCCAGTAGTGCCTTTAGGTGCTTTTTAAAATTCTATCTGACTGGCTATAAGGTGCTAAGATCCCCAAAACCATGTTTAGCCTTATGGGAAAGGCAATGTTCCCCTTAGAACTCAGGCCTTCGCCAAAAGAACCAGCTCAGTTTATCAGGGGACACAACATGGGGATTGAGGAGAAAGCCCAGTTAGGAATCAAGTGGGCTCCTGAGCTTTGCCATTGACTCACGTGCATGCACCTGCCCTAGGGGGTCTCATGGGGCAGGGCGGTTGGGCCAAGGCAGCATTCTGACAGACATTGCAGAGAATGCCTTGGGATGAACTGTCCCCTCAAGTCCCTGAAATATGGCTCTGCTTTCATCTCGAGCAGAGGGCAAGATTACACTGAGGCCTGGGTGTGCCTGCTGCTAGAGAGATCCAGAAATTGGCTGTACTTCTAGGGTTTAGCCTACACTGAGAGACATGAGGCTGAAGGTGTCTTTCCTAAGGACTGGTTTTTAATTCTTTTCCCCTGGTGTTCTGAGAGGGATGATGAGTTACATCAAGATGGTGCATCCATTAGTTCTTCATTTTCATATGTGTTAAAAGCTTGCTGAGCATTTGCCAGGTTACCAGGTAATGAGCCCCCTTTCTGTCTGGCATATGGGCCCCATTTCTTTTGGCCTTGGATGTAGGCAAATGGTATAGAATTTATTTACCCATCCTTTCCTTAGACTCCCCAAAACTTGTTATCTCTTGATAAATTCTGCCTGATATTTCTGCCTGAAAAAGTAGCTTTCCAAAAAAAAAAAAATCAGAAAAATACATGTTTAATATAGAACATTTAGAAAAAGTAAATTTAAAAAAAGGACTGTGACTGTAACCCTTTAGCCCATTACTCAAAATAGCTAACCCTTATTAACATTTACTTCCATTCATTTATCTGTGTATTACACTATATTCTCCCTTTCTCTTTTGAAATAATCACCCACTCACAGAAAGTTGTACCCTTGACTTAGCTCCCCCCAGTGGGTGACATCTTATATAACTGTAGTGCACTGAAACCATATATAGGTGTTTATGTATGTGTATGTGTGCATATATAGAGAGAATAATATCTTTTCAATATTTCAGAACAGATACAGGGACTTGGAGACTGCCTCTATGTGCTTTCTTGCTCTACCCATCAATAAATATTGATAGTTTAAGCTGATATGAGGCCCTCTTTTCCTCTTACACATTTTCCCTAGGCTGGTATTTTCCAAAGTATGAATATATACTGCTGATAGAATGTAATGCTATTTTAGGTGATGCAAGAATAAATATTAAACACTAAATAAGAATTGATAGTCGTCTATTTTTTCACAATTATTTTTTACTCTAATCCACTGAATTTACAATAAGAATAATGATACGGTGTCCTTATAAAAATTTACTTAAGTAGAGAGAAAATACAAAGGAAAAGTTCAAAGCAACACAGGCTATAGGCAGTTGTGGGAAAAATACTAAATATGGTATTCAATGACTGAAATTTGAGAAATATACCCTTAGGTGAGTAAGGTAGTAACCTTTAGGCCAGTGACTGATTATATACTGCTGACTCTCATTTCTATATTTTGAACACAGATCTCTATTCTCACCTTTGAACTCATCTATCCTGTTGCTAAGTCTTCCTCTTAAATATTTCATGGACATCTTAACACTGACACAACCTAATGAAACTCGCCATCTCCTCCCTACCTCCATCCCACCTCAAACCTGCTTATTCTTTAGCCTTTTTCTTCTCTAGGAGTGGGAACACCACCATTCCTTTTGTAAGTCAGAAATTGGGTTGTCGTCATTTGCTTTCCTATCCTTCAACTCTCACAGTCAATCAATTGTCAGATCTTGTTCATTCCACCTTATAAACGTCTCTTCTATTTGTTTGTTTATCTCCATCTTCACCGCCGTAGTCTAAGCCATCACCATCTTTCTCTTGAATTGCCTCCCCACAGCTAGTTATTCCCTTTTTTCCTATTCCACCCCCAACCCTAGTCTGTTCTCTGTACTGCAGCTGGTGTAATTTCTTAGGCCTGGACGTAGAAATAGTTCCTGGCTTCCTCTTGCTATCAGGCTATGCTTCTGTAAGATTTGGCTTCTCCTCGCCTCCCCAGCCTCATCTCTAACCACTTCCCAGCTACCGTCCCATCCCTTCTCACCAACTGGCCCTCCAGATCTCTGCTTGGAATGCCATCATTCTCACTCCCCCTTGCCTAGCTACCTCCTGCTTATTCTTCAGATCTCAGCTATACCTTAGTTTTCCAGGAGCCCATCTTTGATTACCTGCCCCAAGATAGTTCCTCTGTTTTACTCTCACTGAATGCTCTACTCTTTCACATCCTTTGACTATTTTTAATTACTTTTTTCGTGTATTTCTTTCCTCTGCTGGGGATTGCTGTCTTCACTGCATCAACTCCAGTGCAGCTCACTGCCTGGCATAAGGTAGGTGTTCAATAAACATTTGTTACGTGAGACAACATGACAGGGACCTGGAGCTGGAGTTATTTGCTCATTGGGTCAGCCGTGAGGGTGTGGTTTCTGTTTCTTTATGCCAGTTAATTCTCTCACCTCTGCGAAATTCCTAAATTGGGTTTGCAGCAGATCTTTGGCAACAGCTTTTTCAAGTTTACCATCAGAGTCAGAAGAATTTCTGAAAATCAGAGCAGTGGTGGCAATAGCTTTTTCCAGATCTGAGCACTTCCTCAGAGCTAGGAGAGAAGAAATGTGGAACAAAGTATCCTGAGTTAGAAATAACCCTTCCCCAGACCTGCTGTTGTGTCTTCCAAGGGAACTGTAGGGAACCTTCTAAATCTTGGCCCTTTGCCTCCTATCTGGGAGAAGGATGTGGGAGTTTCCGATCCTGCATCTTTAAACAACGGAGTAAAAAGCTCCCTTAATAGCAATTAGAATTAGTAGAGTTAGATATGAGATTTACCACTTGCTTGCCATGTGACCTTAGAAAAGTCTCTCACCTCTCTAAGCTTTGGTTTTCTGATCTGTAATTTCATTCAGTTATTCAACAAATATTGATAGAGCATGTACTATGGACGAGGCTCGGTCCTTGATATTAGGAATCACTGAATAAAATGAAGTCCTACTCTTGTGGAATTTACATTCTGTGTCAGACACAGCATCACTTCGTGTCAGTATGAGAAAGGAGAATGACTTTCAGGAAAAGCTCTTTGCTATAATGATGAATAAGGGTTCTCTTTGACTCGTGGCCTAAAACAGAGTGATCTCCCAGCTGGTTTCTCTCAGGTAAGCTTCTTGATAGGGCAATGCTAATTCATTTCTTTCCACTGTGCTGCTGTGAACACAGGGAAATGTACAAGTTACCATGAAGAAAATTCGTATGCTTTGTGTTCTTTTAGTCACCAATACATCCCCTAGTGTAGAACTTATCACCCTTTACAGGTATTACATGTTTACCTGTCCTTTCCTCAACTAGAAAGCAGTCTCCATCGGCCAGGGATCAGACCTTTTTTCTTAAAATCACTATATTCCCAGTGACAGTACAAATGTCTGCTACATTGTAGGTGCTAATAAATGCTGTTAAATGAATGAATCCGAAGAAAATAAGAACAAAATGTCCCAGCTTTCAGTCCAGGTAATGTGCAACAATGACAGTTTCAAAGAATGATGTTCAGTCCGAATAACATGATTTTCATATTGAGTGCTTACTAAGTGCCTGTTACTTCCCAGAATACAGAGGGGACAAGACCAGATGTGGGGCCAGGCACTGTGTCTCATGCCTGTAATCCCAGCACTTTGGAAGGCCGAGATGGGATGATTGCTAGAGGCCAGGAGTTTGAGACCGGCCTGGTCAACATAGCAAGACCCCTGTCCCTATTTTTTTTTTTAATTAAAAAACCTCAGATGTGGTTTCTGCTCTCATAGATCTTACGATCTAGCAAAGAAATCAATAATAATCAAGAGTATGTATATGTATACACATGTATTTATTTTTTCTGTTATTTTATGTTATTTGTCCACATATATATATTTTACATATATATATACAACTTGTGTTGTATGAGGCAAGGAAGGTACAGAGACAGGAAAAAAATTACATAGCGGGTCTGGGAGGAAAACTACTTAGATGGGTGGTCTGGAGGGCCTCCATGAGTAGATTAATATTTAAGCTAAGATTACTAGGATGAGGAGGAGCCAGCCACGAAAAGGGTGAGGTTCAGGGTGAGATTAGGGATTTGCTGAATGTTCCAGGCTCGGGAAGCCGGATATGTGAAGTCTCAGGTCAGAAGAAATCTGACATATTTGGCAGATTTCTGAAAGAAGACAGTTGTGAGTAGAGTCTAGGGGCTGGAAGGGTGTTTGTAGGCAAAAGCTAGATCATGCAGGACTTGTAGGCCATGTAAAGGAATCAGGATTTTCTTCAAAGTGGAAAGAGAAGGCATCAAAGCATTTTGAGCATCTAATTTTTCAGTTAAAGGTGAGGAGGATGGACAAGAGTGAAGACAAGTGGGTGAAAGGAGGAAGTGTGTGGGCCTTCTCAGTTTTTATTGTATCTCTGAGCAGTGCCCAGGCTATATATTTGGTTAAATAAAGTTCACATTGCTAAGAAGTCGCAAAGAAAGTATATGAAATCTTTGACTTCAAAGTCCATAGAAAGATTAGCCACTTAGGAGTATCTTCTTGCAAGGGCATCCCCATCGTGATTGTGGAATCCAGATATTTTTTGACCCTCTGATGAAGTTCAGGTCTGACTGCACTCAGAAATGGGAACTCCATCTGGTCTAGCCAACTTCCCATTCTTTTCCTGCATCTCTTTTAAAAAACAGCATGCCTTTCCCTTCACTATAAAATAGCATATGGGCATGGTAAAAACAGAGCTAGAAAATATTAAAAATAAAAGATAACGAGGAACTCTGGTTGTTCTAATAACACTGATGATATTCGGTGAGGCGTTTTAGTTTCCTGTTTTTATGGTTGGATTCTTCCCTCAATAAACCCAGCATGTTGCCTCTTAATTCCTTCACTGTCTGCCTCACAGAGTTGGGAACTAGTATGTGAAAGCATATTGTAAAGGGCTAAGTGCAACTGAAAACACAAGGGACTGCTCTTTCTCTTTTGGCATCTTTTATTGGCTCTCTTGCCTCTGGAATGGGGGTGCAGGGAAGGACATTAAGCCAGGCCGATTTCTGCTACCCTCTTTGTTATTCCCTAGCTCACTGTCAGTACTTTAATAATACTGAACTGTGTGTAGTCGCTACATACTCTATCCATCCAACAAGTATTTATTGGCAAGTATTTATTACCAGGCCCTGTGATAGTTCTGGGGCGTAGAGCAGTGAGCAACATCAAAAGAACAAACTCTGACTTTTTGGAGCTTGTGTTCTGGTGGACAATAATATACGACACACATTCTACATGCCAATGACTCCTCCCTGGGATGAATGCACATGACTCAACTCACTACATTCTGATGTCAGTCCGATGAGGTATGTCTTAGTATCAACCCCCACTCTATCGATGAAGAAACGGAGACAGCAAGAGGCTAAGTATTATAGCTTGCCCACACAACTGCTCTGGTTTCACTCCAAGATGCACGCTGCCTCTAGGTGTTGTGTTTTCAGGCAGTGTATTTTGCAGGACTCTTTCCCAAACTCCCAGATGGGGCTACATGTCCTTCCTTTGTGCTTCTGTAATTCTTAAACATAATCTTTTCATAATCTTCACACTGAAACACTCTGTTTAGATTATCTTCTACATCAGTGCTGTCCCCCCACCAAAAATAATTTGAGCCACCATCATAATTTTAAAATTTCTGATAGATGGCCACATTAAAGAAGTAAAAATAAACAGGTAAAAGTTAATTTTAATAATCTATTTTACTGAAGCCAATATATTAAAATATTATCATTTCAACATGTCATCAATATAAACAAATTATTGGGATATTTTACATTTTTTTTCCTACTAAGTCTCCTAAGTCTTAACACATCTCAATTCAAATTAACCAAATTTCAAGTGCTCAGTATCTACATGTAGCTGGTGGCTGCTATACTGTATAGCACATTGGACTATATATTCTTTGTGGACAGTTATTGCCTCTTGTTTATCTTTGCATTCATTCCCAGGCCCTGGCATGTTGTAGGCTTCACTATACATGTGTTAAACTGGGCTGTTTTGAACTTCAGAAAAATCCTCTGCCTCTTCCTCCTCACCTGCTCTGGAATGTGGAACACTAAATCTCCTAATTCGTTCACTGTCAGTTCACATTGAATGGTGTCATGGAAATACCAGTCTCAATACAGCAGGATGAAAGAATCTCCTCATTTTAGAACTTGTCCTAATATCAGTTATTTTTGTGAATGATGTGAAGACCTACAGGAGAGAAGTTGTTTGCTCAAGCTCACATAGGTAGTATATATCAGAACTAAAAACTAGGTCCCTGCTGTCTACTTTTTAGGCCAGTAATTTTCCCAGTACTTCTCAAATTTTCCCGCTGCAAAAATACCCTGGGTGTTAGAGGCAAATATATACTCACCCTGCATTCCTAAGCCTCATGAGATTGGGGCATAGTCCCAAGTAGCCAGCAGAGAAAATGTGGGTTTGTATTGACTTCTATGTCACGACCTATCCATGTCTGATTTTGATGAATAACATTTAGAATTACTTCCCACTAAATAAAATACATTCTGGGGAGATGAATCATGTTTATCCTGTGTTTTTTTTTAAGGCATAAGAATAAATGTGGTTCAGTGGTCCGATTTAAGGAGTCTGGTGCTAGGAATGTTGTGTACGTGGGCAGGGGTGGGTGTGCGGTGGAGGTGACCGAGTTACAATCTCAACCTCCCAGAAGGAGAAGTTGTGTTAGACATGTGATGGGACAATTCTCAAAAGTGCCTGAAGTTGTGTAAATTATTGAAACATAAATCACCAGTCTGCTGTGTTGTAATAATATAAAAATAGTTCCATGAAGATGGAGATTTATTTAAATAAAATTACAGAGTCTCTTTTGGAGAGTTTGGCTAGTCATCTAGGAGAGAAAAACCTGCAATATAGTAATGTACAGCTGTGCTTGTTACTCTGTAAACAGGTGAAGCCTTATACTTTTGAATAAAATAATGATCCAAGTATACAAGCATTTTTTTCTTACATTGTTATTTCCATGGCAATGTTGTTAGTCCCAAACTTATTTTACCTATGCAATTCATTTCCAGGGGCAAATATTTACACTTTGAGAGATGGCCACACTGTTTCCACTCAGTCAACAGAGGCAGTTGGGAGCTGATTGCATCCTGAGTTCCACTTAACATTCATGAGTCAGATACTCATGGTCCTGCTCTAGACATTCTGAGGATGCTGCCCTTGGAGACGCAACTGGATATGGTGGGAAGAACACTGAATTAGGAGCCAGGGGATCCATGGTCTCATCTCAGCTCTGTCTTTAATGAACTATATAAGTTTAGGTAAGTTAATTCCTACTCCTGGACCTCAGTTCCCCCATCTTTAAAAAGAACATCATGAATGTTTGATGATTTATTCAAAAGTTCCCTTACATCTCTGGCATTCTTTGATGTCCTATTATTTTTTTTTAACACTTGGCATGCCATCTTGGTAGAGGAGAAAAATGTACATCTGCGTCATCTGTGCCTTACCTTTCACTGAAGCCAGTTGTTTGGATATTGAAATGCTGCCAAAAAAATGAAAGAAACAGAATGATTCTGGGAGTTGGGGTATTGATATCAGCATCTATAGTAGAGCAATATAATGATTTAAAAATTGTTTATTTTGGTAAACATTCTCTGAGACTTTAGTGGAGCAGCCATCTGTGTTTCAAAATCCGTTTTCTCCCTGCCACATAGTAAAGAAATGCCTGCACATGGCTGGCCAGCTAGCCCACGTATTTCAGTCTTCCTTGTAGTTTTGCAGCTATGTGACTAAGTTCCTCCAGATGGAAATGGAGCAGTAGAGAAGTGAACACCTTCCATGTAAGCTCCTCCATGCTTTTCCCCATTCAAGCTGACTAAGGTGGAAATTATCAGGAAGACTTTAGAAGCCACATGCTGATCAGCCTGTGTCTCACATGACTGCATGGAGTAAAATAGTCACAGACCTGGAACTCCCACTCTGGACTGTCACATGGCAAAGAAAAAAGAACTTCGCATTCTGTAAAATGCTCAGACTTTGAAGTTTTTTTGTTCCAGCAGCTTAGCCTTCCTAACTAAGAATCTGGGTATTATGCTGAGGTGTGGGATGCATGAGTGGCTGATAGAGACATTCCTACCCTCTTGGGGCTAAGTCTAGAAAAGAAGACGGTTACTAGGCAGGTAACTCGATAAAAAGTCATGGCAGAGCACATAGAGAGGGCAAAGAGGTAATAACCTAGTCTACAGTGAGGGTAATGGCACTCTGCCTGAGCCTAATGAATCAGTAGTGAAGAAGGAGGAAGCGTGTTCCATGCAGAGGAAACTTATGTGTTGAGGCCTGATGTGGCAGAAATCACCGTATGATTGAAGAACCAGAGGAGGTATAGTGTGGGTGGCACCTAGAGAAAGAAGGAGATAGTGGTTAGAGGCCAGGCAGGGCCAGGGCATATTGAGCCTTGGAGGCCTCATGAAGGATGCCAGTTATTATCCTAAGGGCAACAGGAATCACATGATCAGATTTGCATTTTAGGACATTATTTCATGGTTATATCAGAAGTAGATTGAAAAGGGGCCAAATTGGAGGCAGGAAGTTGTATCTTGCTCTCTTATAAACAGCAAATCAAAGTTTGCTTGATTTTTCAACCCGCAATGGCTGGAGTGTTTTTTGAGAAAGCCAGTAAGGATAATAGAATTTGGTAGTACCTTGGATAACTCCTTAAAAGGAACTTTTGGGTTCAGGATCTGGTTTTGGCATTAACTACTTGAGGAAACTTTGTCTTTGGGGGTTCCTCATTTTTTTCACTTGTAACATTACAAAGCTGGACCCTGTGTTATCTCGAACCCTTCGTGGTCTTCTTGGTGAGTGCCTCCTGCTCTTCTACAACCTCTGCACCATTATTATTTCCTTTATAAATTGAAGGACATTTCACTTTGCACAATGTGCACTGGTAACATGGCATGTATTTCTTTCTATTGCCATGATTGAGAAGGGTCTCAAGGGTCTGTGAGACGATCGAGAAGGGTCTCAAGGGTCTGTGAGACCCTTGAGAAGCAAGAACCATGCAGTTCATATCCATATCTCCTTCTCCTGACCTCGCAGACTACCTAGCACTTGCTATGTGTCCACAAAAGGTTTTTGAAACTAAAGCCAGTCTCCTAAATGAAATTATATGAGAAAGAACATTTTTCACTTATTAAACATAACTTTACACATTTGAATAATATAAAACAATTTCTCTCTGTTGTGCATAATTTGAGAGAATATGCTACACAGTTAAGTCATTACCAATTTTGATTTACAAATGTTTCTCAAGAGGCAATCAAAGATATTTGCATTAATTGCACCATCTTTTCACTTTGCAGTCAAGGCTGCAAGTTTGTTGTCTTTGTTTTTCCAAGTCAATTTAAAGCTGGATTAGGGTAGGTAATAGGCACCAAACTGGCAATAACTTGGCTTATAAAGCTGTTGACATAAACTCTTTGGAAATATATCTGCAAGCTTAAATGAAACTCAATAAAAGACAGCCAAGTGCCACTGACCTTTTGGGCATTTTCCTAGGTGAGCAGGTGGATGTTGGGGCTGCAGAAGGATTGGGATCTCCTTCCAAGTGGAGAGATTTGTCCTGGGTACTGTGCATACAGCCACCCATTCTCTCGTCTTCTGTTTTGTGTCAGTGCTTCCTAAGCAACAGTCACTTGCCCACTGTTACTATTGTCATTCCCTCCATGACAACTATACAGTTGCATGTCTAGAAGAACTTTTCCACAGCGTCATTGTATTTAGACATAAAATCATTCAATAAATATTTTCATGCCTACTGTTAGCATGGCACTGTACAAGGTGATGGGGAAACAACAGTAAGCAAAATCAGATGTAGACCCTGGTCTTAGGGAGTTTAGTGGGAATGACTGATATTAATCAAGTAATTGCACAAAAAGTCACACCTGTGAACAGTACTATGCAAGGCAGATGCCATGAGATTGACATCAGTCAGGGAGGTCAGCGAGGCATCCCTGGGGAAGTGATGCTTGATGATGAGTAGGTGTTAACTAGGTGAAAGGATAAGGGATCCATATTGTAGACAGAAGGAATAGCCTGCGCTGAGCCCTGGGGCAGGAGGGAATGTGGTGATCAGAAGGGACTGAAGGAAAGCCAGCGTGACTGAACCAAAGAGATTGGGGGCGTGTGTCTCAAGCTGAGGCTAAAGAGCAGACTCAGTGGCCAGGCCATGCAGGAACTTTTAGGTTACTGTAGGGATTTTCTTACTGTATGTCGAAAGAATAGGAAGCCATTTGTGTATTTTAAGCAAGGAGGTTAATGAAGTTAAATTTACATTTTTGAGAGATCACCCCAACTTCAAAGTGAATAATGGTTTAGAGAGGTGGACAGAGTAAATGTAGGAAGGCCGATAGGGAGGCTATTTCTCTTGTGGTAGCTTAGAGCACTTTCTGTAAAAACGAGAGGTTGTATCAGCTCAGCGAAATGAGTCAGGTTCAGGAAAGACATGTCAAACAATTGCCTAAGTCACTGATGAGCTGATGCGTGAGAGGAGCTAGAATTCTCAAGAGAAGCTAAGGATAATCACTATTCAGGCTACGATAGGCTCCAGGGTCTCTGCCATCTTACTGCTGCTTCACTGGTCACTGCTCCACTGTCAAATGACCATGTGTGTCACTTTCCCATTGCCTGCTTCTGTTTATGGGTTTTCTTTTTTTTGTTCCCTCTACCTATTCATTAATTTCCTTAGCATTTTCAATTCAAATTTGGGATGCAGGGGAAAGTTTGACTGGTCTTACTAATTACCATTGCCCATGCTGGTCAGAGTTTTAGTGCCAGTTCATCCCGTAGGTAGTCAGTTACCCCATGCAATTAGCTCCTGTGGGTCACATGATGACCCCGAGCCACTCTCACTCCCCAAGTGAGACCCTAGAGATGGCTTCCTCAGAAGGAGCAGTCTGGGCAAGTTTCCCAAAATCTGGATTTTCTTTTTTTTTAATTTAATTTTATTATTATTATACTTTAAGTTTTAGGGTACATGTGCACAATGTGCAGGTTTGTTACATATGTATACATGTGCCATGTTGGTGTGCTGCACCCATTAACTTGCCATTTAGCATTAGGTATATCTCCTAATGCTATCCCTCCCCCCGCCCCCCACCCCACAACAGGCCCCGGTGTGTGATGTTCCCCTTCCTGTGTCCATGTGTTCTCATTGTTCAATTCCCATCTATGAGTGAGAACATGCGGTTTTTGGTTTTTTGTCCTTGCGATAGTTTTCTCAGAATGATGGTTTCCAGTTTCATCCATGTCCCTACAAAGGACATGAACTCTTCATTTTTTATGACTGCATAGTATTCCATGGTGTATATGTGCCACATTTTCTTAATCCAGTTTATCGTTGTTGGACATTTAGGTTGGTTCCAAGTATCTGCTATTGTGAATAGTGCCGCTATAAACATACGTGTGCATGCGTCTTTATAGCAGCATGATTTATAATCCTTTGGGTATATACCCAGTAATGGGATGGCTGGGTCAGATGGTATTTCTAGTTCTAGATCCCTGAGGAATCACCACACTGACTTCCACAATGGTTGAACGAGTTTGCAGTCCCACCAACAGTGTAAAAGTGTTCCTATTTCTCCACATCCTCTCCAGCACCTGTTGTTTCCTGACTTTTTAATGATCGCCATTCTAACTGGTGTGAGATGGTATCTCATTGGGGTTTTGATTTGCATTTCTCTGATGGCCAGTGATGATGAGCATTTTTTCATGTGTTTTTTGGCTGCATAAATGTCTTCTTTTGAGAAATGTCTGTTCATATCCTTCGCCCACTTTTTGATGGGGTTGTTTGTTTTTTTCTTGTAAATTTGTTTGAGTTCATTGTAGATTCTGGATATTAGCCCTTTGTCAGATGAGTAGATTGCAAAAATTTTCTCCCATTCTGTAGGTTGCCTGTTCACTCTGATGGTAGTTTCTTTTGCTGTGCAGAAGCTCTTTAGTTTAATAGTTTAATTAGATCCCATTTGTCAATTTTGGCTTTTGTTGCCATTGCTTTTGGTGTTTTAGTCATGAAGTCCTTGCCCATGCCTATGTCCTGAATGGTATTGCCTAGGTTTTCTTCTTGGGTTTTTATGGTTTTAGGTCTAACATTTAAGTCTTTAATCCATCTTGAATTAATTTTTGTATAAGGTGTAAGGAAGGGACCCAGTTTCAGCTTTCTACATATGGCTAGCCAATTTTCCCAGCACCATTTATTAAATAGGGAATCCTTTCCCCATTGCTTGTTTTTATCAGGTTTGTCAAAGATCAGATAGTTGTAGATACGCAGCGTTATTTCTGAGGGCTCTGTTCTGTTCCATTGGTGTATATCTCTGTTTTGGTACCAGTACCATGCTGTTTTAGTTACTGTAGCCTTGTAGTATAGTTTGAAGTCAGGTAGCGTGATGCCTCCAGCTTCGTTCTTTTGGCTTAGGATTGACTTGGCGATGCAGGCTCTTTTTTGGTTCCATATGAACTTTAAAGTAGTTTTTTCCAATTCTGTGAAGAAAGTCATTGGTAGCTTGATGAGGATGGCATTGAATCTATAAATTACCTTAGGCAGTATGGCCATTTTCACGATATTGATTCTTCCTACCCATGAGCATGGAATGTTCTTCCATTTGTTTGTATCCTCTTTTATTTCCTTGAGCAGTGGTTTGTAGTTCTCCTTGAAGAGGTCCTTCACGTCCCTTGTAAGTTGGATTCCTAGGTATTTTATTCTCTTTGAAGCAATTGTGAATGGGAGTTCACTCATGATTTGGCTCTCTGTTTGTCTGTTATTGGTGTATAAGAATGCTTGTGATTTTTGTACATTGATTTTGTATCCTGAAACTTTGCTGAAGTTGCTTATCAGCTTAAGGAGATTTTGGGCTGAGACGATGGGGTTTTCTAGATATACAGTCATGTCATCTGCAAACAGGGACAACTGGACTTCCTCTTTTCCTAACTGAAAACCGTTTATTTCCTTCTCCTGCCTGATTGCCCTGGCCAGAATTTCCAACACTATGTTGAATAGGAGTGGTGAGAGGGGGCATCCCTGTCTTGTGCCCGTTTTCAAAGGGAATGCTTCCAGTTTTTGCCCATTCAGTATGATATTGGCTGTGGGTTTGTCATAGATAGCTCTTATTATTTTGAGATATGACTCATCAATACCTAATTTATAGAGAGTTTTTAGCATGAAGGGTTGTTGAATTTTGTCAAAGGCCTTTTCTGCATCTATTGAGATAATCATGTGGTTTTTGTCTTTGGTTCTGTTTATATGCTGGATTACATTTATTGATTTGTGTATGATGAACCAGCCTTGCATCCCAGGGATGAAGCCCATTTGATCATGGTGGATAAGCTTTTTGATGTGCTGCTGGATTCGGTTTGCCAGTATTTTATTGAGGATTTTTGCATCAATGTTCATCAAGGATATTGGTCTAAAATTCTCTTTTTTGGCTGTGTCTCTGCCAGGCTTTGGTATCAGGATGATGCTGGCCTCATAAAATGAGTTAGGGAGGATTCCCTCTTTTTCTATTGATTGGAATAGTTTCAGAAGGAATGGTACCAGCTCCTCTTTGTACCTCTGGTAGAATTCAGCTGTGAATCCATCTGGTCCTGGACTTTTTTTGGTTGGTAAGGTATTGATTATTGCCTCAATTTCAGAGCCTGTTATTGGCCTATTCAGAGATTCAGCTTCTTCGTGGTTTAGTCTTGGGAGGATGTATGTGTCGAGGAATTTATCCATTTCTTCTAGATTTTCTAGTTTATTTGCGTAGAGGTGTTTATAGTATTCTCTGATGGTAGTTTGTATTTCAGTGGGATCGGTGGTGATATCCCCTTTATCATTTTTTATTGCATCTATTTGATTCTTCTCTCTTTTCTTATTAGTCTTGCTAGTGGTCTATCAATTTTGTTGATCTTTTCAAAAAACCAGCTCCTGGATTCATTGATTTTTGAAGGGTTTTTTGTGTCTCTAATTCCTTCAGTTCTGCTCTGATCTTAGTTATTTCTTGTCTTCTGCTAGCTTTTGAATGTGTTTGCTCTTGCTTCTCTAGTTCTTTTAATAGTGATGTTAGGGTGTCAATTTTAGATCTTTCCTGCTTTGTCTTGTGGGCATTTAGTGCTATAAATTTCCCTCTACACACTGCTTTGAATGTGTCCCAGAGATTCTGGTATGTTGTGTCTTTGTTCTCGTTGGTTTCAAAGAACATGTTTATTTCTGCCTTCATTTCATTATTTACCTAGTAGTCATTCAGGAGCAGGTTGTTCAGTTTCCATGTAGTTGATTGGTTTTGAGTGAGTTTCTTAATCCTGAGTCCTAGTTTGATTGCACTGTGGTCTGAGAGACAGTTTGTTATAATTTCTGTTTGTTTACATTTGCTGAGGAGTGCTTTACTTCCAACTATGTGGTCAATTTTGGAATAGGTGTGGTGCTGAAAAAAATATATATTCTGTTGATTTGGGGTGGAGAGTTCTTTAGATGTCTATTAGGTCTGCTTGGTGCAGAGCTGAGTTCAATTCCTGGATATCCTTGTTAACTTTCTGTCTTGTTGATCTGTCTAATGTTGACAGTGGGGTGTTAAAGTCTCCCATTATTATTGTGTGGGAGTCTAAGTCTCTTTGTAGGTCACTCAGGACTTGCTTTATGAATCTGGGTGCTCCTGTATTGGGTGCATATATATTTAGGATAGTTAGCTCTTCTTGTTGAATTGATCCCTTTACCATTATGTAATGGCCTTCTTTGTCTCTTTTGATCTTTGTTGGTTTAAAGTCTGTTTTATCAGAGACTGGGATTGCAACCCCTGCCTTTTTTTGTTTTCCATTTGCTTGGTAGATCTTCCTCCATCCCTTTATTTTGAGCCTATGTGTGTCCCTGCACGTGAGATGGGTTTCCTAAATACAGCACACTGATGGGTCTTGACTCTTTATCCAATTTGCCAGTCTTTGTCTTTTAATTGGAGCATTTAGCCCATTTACATTTAAAGTTAATATTGTTATGTGTGAATTTGATCCTGTCATTATGATGTTAGCTGGTTATTTTGCTGGTTAGTTGATGCAGTTTCTTCCTAGCCTTGATGGTCTTTACAATTTGGCATGTTTTTGTAGTGGCTGGTACCGGTTGTTCCTTTCCATGTTTAGTGCTTCCTTCAGGAGCTCTTTTAGGGCAGGCCTGGTGGTGACAAAATCTCTCAGCATTTGCTTGTCTGTAAAGGATTTTATTTCTCTTTCACTTATGAAGCTTAATTTGGCTGGATATGAAATTCTGGGTTGAAAATTCTGTTCTTTAAGAATGTTGAATATTGGTCCCCACTCTCTTCTGGCTTGTAGAGTTTCTGCCAAGAGATCTGCTGTTAGTCTGATGGGCTTCCCTTTGTGGGTAACCCGACCTTTCTGTCGGGCTGCCCTTAACATTTTTTCCTTCATTTCAACTTTGGTGAATCTGACAATTATGTGTCTTGGAGTTGCTCTTCTCGAGGAGTATCTTTGTGGCATTCTCTGTATTTCCTGAATTTGAATGTTAGCCTGCCTTGCTAGATTGGGGAAGTTCTCCTGGATAATATACTGAAGAGTGTTTTCCAACTTGGTTCCATTCTCCCCGTGACTTTCAGATACACCAATCTGACGTAGATTTGGTCTTTTCACATAGTCCCATATTTCTTGGAGGCTTTGTTTGTTTCTTTTTATTCCTTTTTGTCTAAACTTCTCTTCTTGCTTCATTTCATTCATTTCGTCTTCCATCGCTGATACCCTTTCTTCCAGTTGATTGCATTGGCTACTGAGGCTTATACATTCATCACGTAGCTCTCGTGCCTTGGTTTTCAGCTCCATCAGGTCCTTTAAGGACTTCTCTGCATTGGTTATTCTAGTTATCCATTCGTCATTCTAGTTATCCATTCGTCTAATTTTTTTTCAAAGCTTTTAACTTCTTTGCCATTGGTTCGAATTTCCTCCTGTAGCTCGGAGTAGTTTGATGGTCTGAAGCCTTCTTCTCTCAACTCGTCAAAGTCATTCTCAGTCCAGCTTTGTTCCGTTGCTGGTGAGGAGCTGTGTTTCTTTGGAGGAGGAGAGGCGCTCTGATTTTTAGAGTTTCCAGGTTTTCTGCTCTGTTTTTTTCCCATCTTTGTGGTTTTATCTACCTTTGGTCTTTGATGATGGTGACGTACAGATGGGTTTTTGGTGTGGATGTCCTTTCTGTTTGTTAGTTTTCCTTCTAACAGACAGGACCCTCAGCTGCAGGTCTGTTGGAGTTTGCTAGAGGTCCACTCCAGACACTGTTTGCCTGGGTATCAGAAGTGGTGGCTGCAGAACAGTGGATTTTGGTGAACTGCAAATGCTGCTGCCTGATCGTTCCTCTGGAAATTTTGTCTCAGAGGAGTACCCAGCCGTGTAAGGTGTCAGTCCGCCCCTACTGGGGGGTGCCTCCCAGTTAGGCTACTCGCGGGTCAGGGACCCACTTGAGGAGGCAGTCTGCCCGTTCTAAGATCTCGAGCTGCATGCTGGGAGAACCACTACTCTCTTCAAAGCTGTCAGACAAGGACATTTAAGTCTGCAGAGGTTACTGCTGTCTTTTTGTTTCTCTGTGCCCTGCCCCCAGAGGTGGAGCCTATAGAGGCAGGCAGGCCTCCTAGAGCTGTGGTGGGCTCCACCCAGTTCGAGCTTCCAGGCCGCTTTGTTTACCTAATCAAACAACTAACTAGGCAGTGTCGGGCGCCCCTCCCCCAGCCTCGCTGCCGCCTTGCAGTTTGATCTCAGACTGGTGTGCTAGCAATGAGGGAGACTCCGTGGGCATACAACCTTCCGAGCCAGGTGAGAGATATAATCTGGTGTGCCGTTTTTTAAGCCCATTGGAAAAGCGCAGTATTAGGGTGGGAGTGACCCGATTTTCCAGGTGCCGTCTGTCACCCCTTTCTTTGACTAGGAAAGGGAATTCCCTGACCCCTTGTGCTTCCCTGGTGAGGCGATGCCTCACCCTGCTTCGGCTTGCGCACAGTGTGCTGCACCCACTGTCCTGCGCCTACTGTCTGGCACTCCCCAGTGAGAGGAACCCGGTACCTCAGTTGGAAATACAGAAATCACCCGTCTTCTGCGTCACTCACGCTGGAAGCTGTAGACTGGAGCTGTTCCTGTTTGGCCATCTTGGCTCCTCCCCCAAAATCTGGATTTTCAACAAACACTTCGGGTGATTCTTGTGTGGGCTGTGTTGCGGAGTTGTTGGCAGTGGTTAAATACAGACTTTGGAGTGGAAGAGCTGGCTTTGAATTCTGACTCTGACACTTCCTAGTTGTGTTACCTGGAATAAGATCCTTAAAACTGCTAAGTTGGCTTTCTCATCTGTGAAATACTTTCCCATTGGAATTTTTGTCACGGCTAAATGAGTTTGTGTTTTGGGGCACTCAGTACAGTGAGGAGCAATCAATAAAATAACAGTCGTAGAGAAGATGATATTAGATATGATGGTATCAGAGACATTCACAGAAGGATGTGCAATGAGCAAGGTCAGGAAACTATGCAGAGGTGCTGCAGCATCCAGAGATTAGCAGTAGTGGGAAGCTGTTACCAACCTTAGTTCTGAGGGGCAAGGAGAGAAAATATTATAGAGTCAAGTGAGAGCTGAATTCTTGGAGTAGGTCCACTTCACAGCAGCTGTGACTGAAGGGACGCAGCTACTCTTAGAAATGCAAGCAAAGCAGGGAGGGAGGGAAAAGAAACACCCTAAGCTCTGAGCTCCAACCTGTGCCTCCAATTGACTAAGCCAATCAGGAAACTGGCGGTGAGGGAGCCCGGGAGATGGGGTCTGTAGGAATCAGCCTCTGGGGGCATAGAGAAAGGCAGAGAGTGGAATGGGAGGGAGAGGTGAACAAATGGGTAAGAAGCAGAATGATGATACTAATGATGATGATAATGATGACGGAAGCAAAATACTGGGAATCTGAGATTTATTGATTATCTTCTTATTGTCAGGATTAAATTAAAGCTGACATTTTCAGAAAGATACAGCAGTTTTCACAGACATTTCAAGTGAAAATGCACCGTTTTTTCTACATCAGAATCTCATCTCACAAAACATTCAGGCTGTTTACACACACTATCAAACTATCTGGGCAAAACATTATTTTAAAAATCCCTCAGTCAACCTGGCCCTTTGGCAATGTGAGGGCAGGGCTTAAGTGTACTCAGTAGATATCCATTTGGGGAAAGGAAATGTGTTGACGGCAGCAGGGGTTTAACAAACGACTCCATGTGGATTTACTGTCAAGCACAGAAGACCACCGACCTGAAGGTCACAGCAGCAGAGCTCTTGTCTGTGGGCTTGGCAGGCTGCAGGCAGCGGAAGATTAGGACAGTATTAATGGTACTTGAAATTTTGTCAGCTATCGGAGTGAGAAAAAAAATGCCATCACAGAGAAAAGTGTTTTTTTTTTTTTTTTTTTTTTTTTTTTTTTTTTTTTTTTTTTTTTTACCAGGTTCGCTCTTTACGCTTGAGTCTGCCAACTTGCTTCCTATTCAGTAAAAATTAAATATCAGGTAATAGGAGTGAGAGTCTAAAAGACTTGCCTTTGAAGATTTGGCTTATGATTCTTTTTTTTTTTCTTCTGGTGCTACATTATTTATTGAGGGTTCTGGAAACTCAGTAACTTCATGAATTGTGTTTCAGGGGGTGTTAGAACTACTGGAATGAATGCAAAAATTTTCATGTGTATGGTAATTTTCCTGGCTGAAAGGACAACTAGGTTCTCCTAGTGGCCTATAACCACTGAAGAGTCATTGCTGGAGGTGAATGCCACCAGGTTGGTCATGAGGTTGCCTTTTTGAAAAGAACTGCCCCCTGCCCAAGCCTCACTCTCAGAGAAATAGTGTGTGGACCCTTAGTTTCATGGTCAGTTAATATGTTAAAATATATTATTTTTATATTTATATAACATTTATATAATATTGTTTAACAATGCATAATTGTTAAAATTTATGCATTGAGTAGCTGGTATCGTGTGAGGTGTTTGATAAATATTTCTTTTTATTTTCAATAACCATTAGAAATAAGAATTGTCATCATTTGCAAATGATGAAAATGAAGTGTAGAGGAGTTAAATTACTTGTCCAAAATCCTCTGGCTAATTAATGGATAAGCCTCAATTTAAATCTAAGGCTGTGGGGTGTTTCAAACCTGATGCTATTTTTTATTTTACGTCATTTCACCTCTTACTGCACTTTTTGATCATGAAAATTAAAACCACAGTTCTTGTTTCCTAAGCTGACAAATCATAACTCTCTATAAGTCTCATAGGAACTCACCAGAATTTTGCTAGTTCAAATTAGCCTCTTCTCCCTCTAAATATCCTCAAAGCATGTTTTACTTTTATTTGGCATCTCTTATCATTGCTTTATGTTTATAATTAGTTACTATTTGCCTTATCTCATCACTAGGTTGAGAACATTAATAATAATAATAAATAGCATTGATTTAAAACCTCCTAGGCACTGGACATCACTTCACATGTATCCTCTCATTAAATTCTTAGGATGCTCTTTTGGTGGGCACTATTGTGATTGTTTGCATTGTGCAGGTGCCTTATACAGATTAGGAGACCTGGACTTGCCCAAGAGTACATAGCTAGTAAGACCTGGGATTCAAGCTCAAGTCTTTCTGAGTCCAAGTATCAACTTGTGAATCACTATCTTGTCATCAACAATCATGGCTTAATCATTTTTGTGTCTTCTATTCAGGGTCTAGCATCATGAAATGTTTATCTAATTGGACATTTGAATACAGTGTGACCTAGAATCTAGAGTGTGATAGCCACTAGGGAAGTTGGGCTTGTGTCTGGTGCCGGGATATATTAATATATAGTGTTCCTGCTCCCTCCCTGCTTTCAGAGGCACCAGAGAAACAAATGGAATCCCCAAGGAAAGGGTGTCATGCCTGCTAAAGGAAGAGATGCTAAGGGTGAGGGGTGTGTTCTGCACATAGTAGACCTTCAAAAAATACTCATTTGAGGATACCACAGTTTATGTATCCATTCTTCTGCTGATAAATATTGGGTTTATTTTCAGTTTTGAATCATTATGAATAAAGCTTCTATGGACATATTTCTACATGTATTTTTGTGTATCTAATCACTCATTTCTTTTGCATATAGACAGGGAATTGCTAGGTCACAGGGTAGGTTCTGTTTAATTTTTTCAGAAACTGACAAAGTTTTCCAAAGGAGTGTTCCATTTTACACTTTCACCAGTAATGCGTCAGAATTTTCTTTCTTTTTAAGGCTCAGTGCATGTATAAATGTATATGTCACATTTTGTTTGTCCATTCATCCATCAATGGACACGTGAGTTGCCCCCACCTTTTGCCTATATGAATAATACTTCTATGAACACATGTGTACCAATACCTGTTTGAGTTCCTGCTTTCAATTCTTTTGGGTATACACTTAGAAGTGAAATTGCTGGATCACATGGCAATGGTATTTTTAATTTTTGAAGGAACCACCATACTGTTTCCACAGTTGAAACATTCCTAGCAGCAGGACACAAGGGTTCTGATATCTCCACATTCTTGACAATAGTTCTTTTAGGTTTTGCTTTGTTTCAGTTACAGCCTTTCTAATGAGGTGGTATCATTGTGGTCCTTTTTTTTTTTTTTTTTTTTTTTTTTTGCATTTTCCTAATGATTAGTGATGTAGAGCATCTTTTCAAGTACTGTTTGGTTATTTGTAGATCTTCCTTGGGAAAATGTCTACTCACATCCTTTACCCAATTAGAAAAAAGTCAGGTTTTTTTTTGTTTGTTTATTTTTATTTTTATTTTTTTGAGATGGAGTCTCGCTCTGTTGCCAGGCTGGAGTGCAGTGGCACGATCTGGGCTCGCTGCAACCTCCACATCCTGGGTTCAAGCGATTCTCCTGCCTCAGCCTCCCAAGTAGCTGGGACTATAGGTGCATGCTACCATGCCCAGCTAATTCTTGTATTTTTAGTGGAGACGGGGTTTCACAATGTTGGACTGGATGATCTCAATGTCTTGACCTCGTGATCCACCCGCCTTGACCTCTCAAAGTGCTGGGATTACAGGCATGAGCCACCACGCTGGGCCTATTTTTTTTGTTTTTGAGTTGTAGAAATTCTTTATATATCCTGAGAAAGTTGTGTTTTTGAACATCTCATTTAGTGCTCATAATAACATGAAAAAGAAGTATCATTAACTCAACTTTACATATGAGGACCCTGTAACACACATACAGAAATTAATTTTAGCAATTCATTCACTAAATACATATTTATTGAGTGCTTACTATGGGTCCAACACTGTTAATAGCAATGAGAATGCAATGCTGAGACAAAACTGACAAAGATCCCTGCCCTCTTACAGCATACATTCTAGGAGGAAGACACAGAAACAAGATTAATAAATAAAATATAGAATGCATTAGAGGTGATAAGTTCTAAGGAGAAAAGAAAATTGATTAGGGATGGGGAATATGTAATACTGGTGGAGGATGGGGAAGCCTGCAATTTTATATAAGTTGGGCAAGGAAGGTCTCCTGACATGATTTTTGACTGAAGAGCTAAAGGAAGAGAGTGGGGGAAGCATGAGAGTGTCTGGGGGAATAACTTTCTAGACAATAAAGAAGTAGAAAAAGGCAAAAATGTATATCTCTCTGGCTCCAAATAGTAATAATAATACACTAATAATCACTCTTCTAGCCACTGTTGTCACTAGTATTTTTCAGCAAATATGCTGTATAATTTAAATTTTTTTAAAATTTTGAGATAATTGCAGATTTAGATGCAGTTGCAAAAATGAATGCAGACATCCCATGTACCCTTTACTCAGTTTCGCCAATGATAACATCTTAGTAAATATTATGACCAAGATATTGACATTGATAGAGTCAAGAAGAGTATGACTCGGCCAGGCCCAGTGGCTCACACCTGTAATCCCAGCACTTTAGGAGGCCGAGGTGGGTGGATCACCTGAGGTCAGGAGTTCCAAACCAGCCTGACCAACATGGGAAAACCCTATCTCTACTAAAAATTAAAAAAAATTAAAAAATTACCTGGGCATGGTGGTGGGCACCTGTAATCCCAGCTACTTTGGGAGGCTGAGGCAGGAGAATCGCTTCAACCCAGCAGTCGGAGGTTGCAGTGAGCCGAGATTGTGCCATTGCACTCCAGCCTGGGCCACAAGAGCGAAACTCTATCTCAAAAAAAAAAAAAAAAAGAGTATGCCTCATGTTGGCCCTACTTTTCCACCCCCACTTCTCCTTAAAGTCTGGCAACCACTAATTTATTCACCATTTCTATGACTGTGTCATTTCAAGAATGTTATATAGATGGAATCATGCAATATGTAACCTTTTGGGGTTGGAATTTTTTCATTCACATAATTCTCTGGAGATTCACCTAGGTTGTTGTATATTTGTTATTTGTTGTTGCTGAGTAGAATTCCATAGTATGTATGCACCACTATTTGTCTAACCCATTGAAGGACCTCTAAGTTGTTACCAGTTTTAGGTTATTATGAATAAATTGCTACAAATGTTAATGTAAGGTTTTTGTGTGAACTTTGGTTTTTATTTCTCTGAGACAAATGCTCAGAAGTGCAATTACTGGGTTGTATGGTAGTTGTACATTTAGTTTTGTAGGAAACTGCCATCAACTTTCTCAGATTGGTTGTGCCACTTTACATCACCACTAGCAATATATGAATGTCCAGTTTCCCAGAATCTTTGCCCACATTTGGTGTTATTATTATTTTCTATTTTAACCATTCTGATAGTTATGAATGATATTTCACTTTGGTTTTAATATGCATTTCTCTAATTACTAACAATATTGAACATCTTTTTTGTGTTTATTTGCCATTTGTAGATTTTTCAGTGATATGATTATTTCACGTGTTTTGCTAATTTTCTAATAGAATTTTAAAAAATTTTTACTGTTGAGTTTTGAAAGTTCTTTATATGTTCTAGTTATTTCTTTGTCAGATATGTGGTTTGTAATTATTTCTCCACTGTATAGCTTGTCTTTGCGTTCCCTTATGGGACTCTTTCACAAAGCAAAAATTTAAAAATTTTGATGAGATCTAATTTTTTAAAATTCTCCTTTATGGACTATCCTCTGGTATCAAGTCTAAGAATTATTTGTGTAGCTCTCCCATGTATGTTCTAGAAGTTTCATAGTTTTTACATTTTACATTCAAATCTGTTATTCATTTTGATTTTTGTTAAAAGATGTGAGACTTGGCCGGGCTTGGTGGCTCATGCCTGTAATCCCAGCATTTTGGGAGGCTGAGGCAGGCGGATCACATGAGGTCAGGAGCTTAAAACCAGCCTGGCCAACACAGTGAAACCCCGTCTCTACTAAAAATACAAAAATTAGCCAGGCATGGTCATGGCCACCTGTAATCCCAGTTACTTGGGAGGCTGAGGCAGGAGAATCACTTGAACCCAGGAGGTGGAGGTCATGCCATTGCACTCCATCCTGGGTGACAGAGCAAGACTCTGTCTCAAAGAAAACAACAACAACAACATGAAAAAAAATAAAGATGTGAGACTTAGGTAGAAATATTTTTTTCATGCATGTCCAATAGCTCTAGGACTATTTGTTGTATAGGCTACCCTTTTTCCATGCAATTATTTTTGCATCTTTGTCAAAAATCAGTTTGACCTTTTCGTGCGGGTCTATTTTGAGTTTCTTAATTCTGTTCCGTTGATCTTCGTGTCTGTCCCTCCAATTTACTGCACAGTCTTGATAACTGTGTTATATGTTTTGTAATTGTACACATTAATTCCTCCCACTCCATTTCTTTTTTTTTTCAAAGTTGTTTTAGTTATGCCAATTCTTTTGTCTTTCCATATACATTTTAGAATAATCTTCTCTATATCTATTTAAAAAAACCTCTTCCTCATGAAATCTTTGCCTGTGATTATGTCTTGAATGGCATTGCTTAGGTTGTCTTCCAGGGTTTTTATAGTTTTGGGTTTTACATTTAAATCTTTAATCCATCTTGAGTTACTTTTGTATATTGTGTAAGAATGGAGCTCAGTTTCAGTCTTCTGCACATGGTTAGCCAGTTATCCCAGCACCATTTATTGAGCAGGGATTCCTTTCTCCATAGATTATTTTTGTTAGGTTCGTCAAAGATACTAGATAAAGAAAATGTAATACATATTCACCATGGAATACTATTCGGCCATAAAATGAATGAGATCATGTCCTTTGCAGGAACATAAATGGAGCTGGGGGCCATTACCTTTAGCAAACTAACTCAGGAACAGAAAACCAAATACTGCATGTTCTCATTTATTAGTGGTAACTAAATGATGAGAACACATGGACACATAGAGGGGAACACACACTGGAACTTTATGGGAGGTGGAGGGTGGGAGGTGGGAGAGAATCAGAAAAAATAATGAGTGGGTATTAGGTTTAATACCTGGGTGATTAAATAATCTGTACAACAAACCCCTACAACACAAATTCACATATGTAACAAAGCTGCACTTGTACCCCTGAACTTAAAATAAAAGTTAAAAAAAAACCTTAGGGGGAGTTTCATAGGAATTGAATTAAAATTTTATAGGAATGGAAGGAAAGTCTTTTGTAATTACCCATAGCTTTCCTTATTGTGTTCCTTTTTTTCATCCTGATGTTCAAAATTCTTTCTCTCATAGTTTCCTTTATGTTTAGATAATGTCCTTTAATCATTCTGTTAGGGCAGGTCTGCCTGTTCATTAGTCCGTTTTCACATTGTTACAAAGATACTACCTGAGACTGGGTAATTTATAAACAAAGGAGGTTTAATTGACTCAGAGTTCCGCATGGCTGGGGAGGCCTCAGGAAACTTACAATAATGGCAGGAGTAGAAGCAGGCATGTTCTTCACAAGGCTGCAGGAGAGAGAGAAGAAAGCAGGCAAAACTGCCACTTACAAAACCATCAAATCTTGTGAGAACTCACTCACTGTCACTAGAACAGCAGAGGGAAACCATCCCCATGATCCAGTCACCTCCCACCAGTTCTCTCCCTTGACACGTGGGGATTACAATTCGAGATGAGATTTGGGTGGGGACACAGAGCCAAACCATATCAGCTGGCAACAAATTCTTTTAGTTTTCCTTTCTCCAGGAATGTCTGCATTTCCCCTTCATTCTTGAAGGTTATTACCACTGGATATAGGATTTTGGGATAATAGTTGTTTTCTTTTAGTACTTGAAAAAGGTCCCATTTCCTCCTGGCCTCCATGGTTTCTGATGAGAAATCCAGTGACATTCTAACTGTTTTTGCCCTATGGGTAATATGCTGTTTCTCTCTCACTGCTTCCATTTTTGAAACATTGTCTTTAGTTTTTAACATTTGAGTATAATATGTCTTGCTGTGGATGTCTCCCCCAATTTGGAGTTCACTCAGCTTCTTGAATCTATAGATTTGTATCTTTTTCCAAATATGGGAAGTCTCCAGTCATTATTTCTTCTTGTAATTTTCAGTCTTCCACCTTCTTTTCCTCTCTCCTTCCAGGGCTTGGAAAACATGAATGTTAGATCTTTTGATATAGTCTCATAGGTACCTAAGGCTCTGTTGATTTTTTAAAGTTTATTTTCTCCCTATTGCTTAGATTGCATCATTTATGTTGTTTTATCTTAAAGTTCACTGGTCCTTTTGTCTGCTCTCTTAATTCTGCTTTTGAGGAAAATTTTCAGTTATTGTATTTTTCAGTTCTAAGATTTCCATTTGCTTCTTCTTTATAGCTTATGTTTCTTTACTGAGATTCTCTATTTTTAAAACGTATTTCAAGTATGAAAACATTTTTTACTATGCCTTCTCTAAAATCTGTGTCAGATAATTCTCACATCTTTGTCATTTTGTGTTGGTATCTCTTGATGCTTTTCATTCAGTTTGAAATCTTTCTGGTACTTGATATGATGGGTGATTTTTAAAATGGAAACCTGGATATTTTGGTTATTATGAGACTTCTAATTTTATTTAAACCTTCTATTTTAACTGGCCTCCTCTGTACTTCCTCAGCAAGGAAATGGGGAGGGTGTCACTTTACTGCCAGGTACAGATAGATGTCTTAGTTGGGGGGCTTCTTGTTACTTCTGCTTGGGAGTAAGGGTTGTGACTTCCTCCTATGCCTCCATGGATGTTTTCCTGGCTGGGAGGTATAGGAGTGCCTTGTTACTGCTCCCCATGTGGCCCCTATTGATATCACTGGTGGGGTTGCTTCATTACTTCTAGGTGGGGGTGAAAGTCCCATCTCTTCACTAGGCCTCCTCTCACATCATGGTATCATCTGATACCATGGTGGGTGGGAAGACTTGGGGCTACAGTTGGAGGATGAAAGTCCTGGCCTTCTTCTTAGCTTTCTTTGGCAGCACTCTGATATGGTGGTGATTGGGGGCTTGGAGAGGATGAAAGTCTAGGCTCATCAGTTGATCTTTGCTGGTGTGGTGGGGGTGAAGCACAGTTGTTTGTAAAGGTGTTTAGCTGCAGTAGAGTACTTATTTTCTAAAAGTTTTTTGTCTTGCTAGGCCGCCCACCTCCTGTACCTTTGATTAGAGACAGCAGACTTCTGTTAAGGCTCTTTTTGTCTGTTTCTGGTGACTGGCTTCCCCCACACCCACTCTAGGATATATGAGGAAAAAAGAAACCCCGGAACTCACTGCCATGAAGTTCTTGGCATCCTGAGGTCCCTAGCAGTCTGTCTCCTTTTCTCCCTTTTTAGATTTAGGTTTATTTTATATATAATATCCAGGAGCTTTTGATGTACCTTGTAGGAGGAATAAAGAAAATATGTTTACTCCATCTTCCTGGAAATAGAAGTCCCTATATAATTTTTTAAATATTTCCTTATTTCAATACTTGCTATATGTTCATGAACAGGCTTAGAAAGGTTGAGCAACTTGCTCAAAAGCATGTTTTCTGACCTGGCCACATAACTTATGCAAACCTACCCTGCTTCTTTGTCAGTAACAGTGCCCACATTTACGGAATGCCATTGCGTTTCTGTCACTGTCCCAGTTGTCTTCACATACTCTATAGCCAGGTCCTTACATATTTCTGTCTGTCTGTCTATCTATCTATCTATCTATCTATCTATCTATCTATCTATCTATGTATCTATCATCTATCTATCCTCTCTCCCTCTAATAAGTTTTGTATCCACATTCTGCTGACCCCTTTCTGTACATCTAATGCTCTTGCTGTCTCATAATGATCTGCACTGGGATGGTCTTGTCTTTATAATGGGGACTTGCTATTAAAATCCCATGCTATGTTCTCTCTTATAAGTGAGAGCTAAGCATTGGGTACTCATGGACAAAAAGAAGAGAACAATAGACAATGGGGATTACATGGCGGGGTAGGGGGAAGAAGGAGGAGGGCATGGGCTGAAAAACTACCTATTGGGTACAATGCTTGCTGCCTGGGTGCTGGGATCATTTGTATCTCCAACCTCCGCATCACGCAATATACCCATGTAATAAACCTGCACATGCACCCCCCGAATCTAAAATAAAGGTTGAAATAAAAAGAAAGAACTCCTATGTTGACAGCCAGTTTACCCATACAAATGAGGACAGAGTCAGGCTTTATGGAAACAGTGCATATCAGAATTAGACCCTCTCATGTTCCATAGTTTATGTAACATTGTTTTTTTTAGTGGTTTGTCTCTTTTCAGTAAAACAGCTCTTTTGGATGTGTTACCCGGAGCCAGTAGGCACAAAGCAGAGGGTCCACTTGCCAGGCCTATTCCCTCTCTTTGGTTGGGCACTGGCAAAACAAGTTGGAAAGACTATGTCTTTATCATTGGCCCACCCAGTAAAGTTGCCAGCAGCTGGCCTAAAGCATTTAAATGCCTGTCTGATGTAGTGGAAATCAAATTTCTGAATAAAGATGTTCAACATTGTATTGGTCTGAGCTTTAATTATCTTGCAATGTAATGGGAGAAAAAGCAAGAACCTTTAATTTTCTGTTGGTGACTGTCATTATGCAGCCCTTTCTGATGCTCATTTGAGAGGGAGAAACTGGTTCTGATGATCACCAAGGCAGTCTGGGGGCTCTCTCATGAATAAAACATGCCAGTAATTGCAGTGATGCAGCCAACACACCTATATATGTAGAATCAATGCTTATTATCCCATCAATTAAGACAGACAATTAAACAAGATTTTAGGCTTTGCTGCTATTGGTAACCCACCACACACTAAGAGGGTCTGGAATCTCTTTGGAAAAACATGGGTTCTTAATTTAGGATTTTAATGCCCACAGAGTGTAGAATCTAAGCAAGAATGCTCAGCTTAGCTTAAAGAGGTTTGACTGAAAAATGGAAGGAATTGTTTACCCTGACAAGGAAATGCTCACTTCCATTTTCCTGAAATGGTTTACTTTCAGAGTAATCTGAAAAGGTTTAACTGTATACGTTCAAACTTTCAATTTTTGAAAAATAAAAACCACATTTACATGCTTTATCTACATAAAGCGGTAGATAGTGAAACATTTCCATCCTATTCCTGTGCCCCACCTACCCAGCTCTGTTCTTCCAGTTATAATCATGTTAGCCTAAATTAGTTATAAAGTCTGAATTTCCTTTTTTTTTTTTTTTTTGCAAGAATATTCCATGTGTGGTTTTCATACAGAATCAAGATTGTTTTAGTTTCTTCAGGGGATAAGGCACAGAATAAGTGAAGACATGCATTTATAACTATAAAACCAGGTATCCAATGGAGGCATGATGAAGTGATGGTTTCCCTTCCTTTCTCTTACAGAGAGGATCTTACAGAGGCCATGGCCCCACTGCCTGATTTCTAATGAGCCATTTTCTGTGCCTCTGAGAGTGGGAGAATTCACAGAGCTGCTTAGCTCCATATCTCAAGGTGTTTGGAGCCCTCACTATTGTCCTGGTGGAGGTCTCGGCTGTCCTCTCTTCTGACCCAACAGTTAGTCCTTTCCTCGCTGCTCTGTTGCACGTTTATTTGTATCTACTCCTGCCTTCCCCCAGGGAAATGAAGTGCCCCGCCTGCACTCAGACCTTTATTTTTCTCAGTTTATGTCTCTAGCACATGACTTTTCAAACCCAGTAAAAGCTTTTTCTATGCTGGTGTCAGAGTTTGACACTAATCCATACCGAAGAAGTAAAATACAATATGCTATAAATTTTTATTGGTGCTACTGTGTTGAAGAGAATGTGATTTAACCTGGAGAGATTTGGATTCCAGAATACCAGCAAGATGTATTTTTTTAGAGCTTTTGTTTCACTCTATTTTGGAACTCATTTCTGCCATAATGTGCATATGGGGTTTAAAAAATAGATATTGTGTTGATGAAATTGTCCTTTTAAAACTCAGAGCAGCTGGCAATATGTCTTCCTTGTGGCCTGTTTGAAATTGGACAGATACAAGTAGAGATAAACTAATTGTAAACCAAAGTAGCCAGTCTTGAGCCCAACAGAGATATTAATACACTCAAGAATCTATGTGGGGGATTCTAATTTCCCTAACAAAATATGTTCTCCTGAGATCTGACTTAGGAAAGCAGGCATCAGCAAGTTCCCTTGAACTCCTCAGCACTTGTCATCATAATAAATTGTTACATGACTCGTCTACCTGTTCAAATTCCACCACAATTTTAAGTTGCTAAGCCCTTTGTAGGTTTCTGGGGACACAGGGTACCTAAAAATAACACCCAAATAAGAATTAATTGATACCTCAGATACCTCTACCTATCATTGACACTGTTGATCAGCAGGAATTCCCATCTCTTTATAAACTCTGAGATTTCTTTTCAAATGCCTAACTTGGAACAGGTGTTACTTTTGGGAGGAACGCACTGGAACACACTTTGGAACCATTTCTTCATAGGTGCATGAGTTACAATAAGTCTTCGCTTTTTATTATGTTCATGCATACATCTGTTTCCTTCCTTCCTTCCTTCCTTCCTTCCTTCCTTCCTTCCTTTCTTCCTTCTTCCCTTTCTTCCATTCTTCCTTCCTTCCTTCTTTCCTTTCTTCCCTCCCTCCCTCCCTACCTCCCTCCTTCCCTCCCTCCCTCCCTCCCTTCCTTCCTTCTTCCCTTTCTTCCTTCCTTCCTTCCTTCCTTCCTTCCTTCCTTCCCTCCTTCCTATCTTCATTACCAGAGTCAGTCATCATTTGGCATTCAAAGCAACACAGGTTAAGTGCCAATTGTGTGCCAGGCACTGTGCCAAGGCCTTGGGGCTACAGATAGGTCCCCGCCTTCATGATGTTTCCATTTTAGTGGGGAGACAGACATGTAAACAAACATGGACATTACTGACCTTGATGACAGAATCTGACACATCGTGGATGGAGTAGCATGGGTTGACATGTTTAGACAGGGAGCCACTTTAGGTTGAGACATCAGGGAGGGCCTTTGTGATTACATTTGAGCTAAGTCCTGAACCATGGAAGAGTCAACCATGTGAAGTGCTGGGGGAAGAGCATTCTAGGCAGAGAGAATGGCATGTGCAAAGTTTTGAGGCATGGAAAGGAGGCCACTGGGGCTGTAGCAGAGTAACTGAGAAACTGAGGGCTGACTTTCTCTGTCATGCTTGGGAGACTTGCATTTATCCTGAGGGCAATGGAGAATTGTAGAAGTATTGTAGATATGTTTAGAAAGTGGAGAATGGATTACAGTGAAGGATGGATCAGGGTGGTATGGGAACACGTAGGGACTTAGGTTGCAGACTGCTAAAATAGTTGACCTGTGATGAGCATCAGAAATAAGGCATTTGTACCAGGGATGGCCGGAGATTGAGGGAGAATAAGGGGACAGGTGGGGTATGGGAGAAGAAGAAACTAAAATGACCTCTATGTTGTTGGCTTAGGTAACTAACTATGGAATTGTTAGAGGTTCTCTGTGACTTATACAAGTTGAGGAAACAGGAGGGGTAACAGGCTTTCTGAGAGATGGAAAGGCGAAGAGGAGGAAGATAGCAGGCAAGTGCAGACAGAACGGCTGCAGGGACTTTCACGGAAGCACCCAGGAGGCAGCTGAATAAAACCTCTTGATGGTTCCTCCTGATCCATATAGAAGGCCTGGGCTGGAGACAGAGATGTCAGAATTCATTCACTCAGAATTCATTCATCAGACCCTGTGCTAGGATTCAGGGATATTAAGGTGAATAAGATACTTCTTCTTCTGAAAGAAAACATTGTCTGGAGTCCAGGAGTGAGAAAAATAAAAGGTGACAGAAGAGTTGGTAATGTTCTAAGTGCATATACAAGGACAAGCAGTTTCCTGGATAGATCCAGGTGGTTTTGTGGAGGAAAGCCCTTTAACCAGACAGAAAAAAGCATTCCAGGTAAGAAGAACAGCATTTACAAAGGCACAGAGGTGCAGAAGTGCAAGATGTGACTGGCACGTGTGTGTGTGCATGTGTACATGCATCTGGTAACATCCAGGGAAGTGGCTGGAGATGTACCAAAGCCTTAAAGCAGTGACTACAAGCTCACATGGCTTCTGGGGCCAAGCTTGCATGGGGTGAATGAATGAAGGTGGCTGGAGGGAAGATTATAGGGAATAGTGGCACCTTCATCACCGTGGAGAGTATACGCTCCCTCTGACAAGACCAGAAACCTCAACTTCAGCCAACTACTGCCAGGGAGAAAGATGTTGGGACTTCTGAATCTTCTACAGAAATCAGAAATATAAAATCACTTCAATTTTGAATGTTGACCCTTGATTCAAAATAACTTTAAAACACTGGGCCAGATGAAACACATCTGTGAGCTGGGTGAGACTGATGTTTGGCAACCTCTGCACTATCGATAAAGGGGTTGCTTTCATACCATTCTGTGCTTTCTCAGCTGGGCAGTATAGAGCTAGTTATAGCCTTGCTGAAGTCGGTAAAGCAAGACACTGGGGTACCAGGTAACATTTCCAGGGGCGCTAGAACACAGCAATTTACTTCCCCTAGTGTTAAATGAATACCTAATGTGGACTCAGTGACATTCTTTGTCAACTCTTGAAAATGTGCCCCAAATTTACATTCACCCATTAGAGCTACGCTGCTCAGTAGGGTACCCACGAGCTATATGTGGCAATTTAAATTTTGATTTAAATTAACTAAAATAAAAAATCCATCTCCTTACTCCTACTGACCACATCTCAACTACTTAATAGCTACTTGTGGCTAGTGGCTACCGTACTGGACAGTGGAATTCTTGAACATTTTTATCATTGTAGAAATTTCTATTGAACAGTACTGCACTAGATTTAAAATTCTATATGGATGTAGAGTGTGTCCACTTTATCCATTGCTATATTTGGGGTAATAGGTATATAGTTTTGAGCACGTAGGTGCTCAACAAACATGAGCTGATTGATTTTTAATTGGCTGAGGTGCTGTTCTATGAGAGCCAGCTCCATTCAAAAAGTGAACTCAGGCAATATATTTATGTGTTGACACAAAACATTTTTTAAAAAACTATTTTGTATGCATCTTTCTAAAATCTAATTCTGTACTGTCTGTGTTATTTCAGATGGGAATAATCTGAAACACTTGAAGGATTACATAGTTTTCATGTTTCCTTGTCAATCCTTACCCTGAATGGTTTGATGTTCCAAAATTTCTGAACAGTTATGACTAAGCAAGTGGAGACATGCTCAGGCTTGGGGGCCATCGTTCTGTATACTGTATGTTTGCAACAATGGATAGAGTTGGCATACTTCCTCAAAGCCTCCAAGAATGAGGAAAGATACAGCATTCATCCAGGGAATGGAAAATGTCTAACAATCATACATTGCCACTAGGGGAAACAGCAATGTTTAAGAGCTTCTACTGTGGATCAGAAAAAAAGATTCAAAATGTGGCTTCACCACTTAAAACTGGTATCATCAAAGCCCTCCTTTATTTTCCCAAATCACACTATAGGATGAGTACTATTGTTAGTCTCATTAAACAAAAAAGGAAACCGAGGCATAGAGAGGTTAAATACTTTCCCAAGACTGCACAGCTGATACTTGGGGTGGAGTTGTGATGCAAACCCAAGTAGTCTGACTCCAAGGTCAGTTTTCTTAACCATGGTGCTACTATGTCTCTCGTTTTTGCGAGGTTTACTTACCTTCTCTGTGCCTCAGTTTCCTCATATGTAAAACAGGGATAATGTTACATAGCTCACACAATTTGTTGCAAGGCATAGTATCTACGAGCCATTGTTTGATCTGTTTATTTTTAAATAAAGGAATTTACTAAAATACAAAATCATGCTCAATCTCATAAATGCATTTAAACAATAAGGCTGTCATATTTTTTTCACCTATCAGTCTGGCAAAAACAAAAAAAAACTTAGATAATAATTCAGCAAAGGAAGTGGGTAAAGAGGTATGCCTGTACACTGCTGCTGGTAGGAGAGTAATTGGTAAAACTCTAAAGAAGGTATGTTAGTCTGTTTGGGCTGCTGTAACAAAATACCACAGGCTGGCCGCTTAACCAATAGAAATTTATTTTCTCACAGTTCTGGAAGCTGAAAGTTCAAGATCAAGGTGCCAGTAAACTTGGTTCCTGGTGACGTCTCTCTTATTAGCTTGCGGACAGCTACCTTCTTGTTGTGTCCTCATATGGCTTTTCCTCTGTGCTCAGGGTAGAGAGAGAGAGATCTCTGGAGTCTCTTTCTCTTCTTATAGGGGCCAGTCCTATTAGATTAGGGACCCATTTTTACATCTTCATTTCATCTTAATTACCTCCTTAAGGCCCTACCTGCAAAACACAGTCACATTGAGGGTTAGGGCTTTGACATCTGTATTTTGGGGAAATATAATTCAGTTTATAGCAGACAATTAGCAATATCTATCACAGTTAAGAATACATGTATCTTAAATTTGACCCAAGAAAGCCAGTCCTAAGAATTTGTCTTTAGAATATATTTGTTAATGTGTACAAAGACGTGTGTTCTAGATTAGTCACTGCTATGATATTTGCTGTAGCAGAAGATTGATCTGACAGTCTTGGTGCCTTTTAACAGAGGATTCACTGAACCAAGGGCCAGCAAACTTTCTATGAAGGGTCAGACAGTAGCTAATTTAGGCTTTGCAAGCCACACAGTCTTTGTCATTGTAATGCAAGAACAGCCATTGATAATATGAAAACAAATGGTCATGGCTGTGTTCCAAGAAAGCTTCATTTACAAAAACAGGTGGCTGACTAGATTTGGCTTTGGGGCCATAATTTGCTGATTTTTGGTCTAAATAAATTATGGTATATATATATATGTATATATATATACATACACACACACACACAAGGGAATACTATGTAGTCATCAAAAGGAACATCTCTAAGAGATATAGCTAAGTGGTTGACTGGATTTGGCTTTGGTCCCATAATTTGCTGATTTTTGGTCTAAATAAATGATGGTATATATATATATATATATATATGTACACACACACACACACATACACAAGGGAATACTATGTCAAAAGGAACATCTCTAAGAGCTATAACTAAGTGGAATATCATAATGTTGAAAACACCTATAGAGTGTCTACCAGTGCTAGGTGCTATTCTTAGAGCTTTCTAGGTATTAACTTCATATTCACAGTTTCTCTAGGAAGTAGCTATAATTATTATACCCATTTAATAGTTGAGAAAACTAAAACACATTAAGGAACTTGGTCAACTTCCTATAATTCATAGGTGGTGGAGCCAGGATTCAAACCAGGTTTGAAGCCCAACCTAAGTTCTCACCCTCCCCTCATACTGCTTCCTGGATCAATGTATACCCAAGACAGTGAGCTACCACTTAGGTATATTAAAAAGTGGGCATATCAGTGTTTCTCAACAGATTTTTTTTTAATACCTCCTCTAAGGAGCCTTTCAAGATATTTTTTTCCCTATGGCCTCCCCCCAAAATTTTAGTATCACAGATATACAAGATATGTGTTTATGTATTGCTTTATACAGAAAGAGTAAGATTTTTCTGCTCCCCTTCATCTGAACCAATTTTCACTGTTTTGGAGTTGATTTTGCCTCCAGTTGAGAATTCACAAATTATATATGTACTTACATCTTCATAGGCCATCTCCAGAAAGATCTATAAGAAATGGAGAGCAATTCTGGGTGCAGTCTGGGAGCATCATTTAGAAGAGGAAGGTCTCAGATTGTATTACTTTCTTCAAGAAATAAGGAGAACGTAAAGGAAAGTCTCCAAGTTGCCAAAACAAATGACTATCTTGTGAAGGAGAGTGAGGCTCCACAAGAGAGCACCTACTGAGCTCCCCTCATTTGTCTCAGGCTGGCTGTGGTGCAGGAGCGCTAATAAGGCCTGTCTCCAGGAAGTCCTTGATTGGAGGAGGGCTGCCATTTCTCATATCTGCCGGGAGTGCTTGTTTGTCTGGCTTCAGTGGCTTAGTTGACAGCCTCTTCTTCCCTTTTCCATGAAAGAGGCTTTTGGGATTCTCTCTTCCCCACAAACAACTCCAAATTGGAAGAAAGGGATTTTGAGTGAGTTCATGAACCCTTTGCTAGAATAAACCTAGCCTGCCTTCATCTCTTTTGGAACCCAGAAATCCCTTTTGAGGTTATGGCAATAAAACACGCTTCCCATTTATTCTTTCTTTCCCAACAAATGAAGACTCTATTGGATCCTGCAGTGCATTTTGGAAGAAAGAAGTGATGGCAGGGAGGACTGATAGAACCAGGATAAGAACTTTCTTCTACTAAGCTTTACCTTTATCTGCTAAACTGTATCCCTTATCTGGTGTCAAAAACTCTGTGTCACGGAGAGCTGGTATCCCTAATGGGTCAAATCACTAGTGGCCCCTTCATGCATATGAATCAGTCGGGAGAGTGGAGATCAGCATGCAAAACAAATGAAATACAATGGGATGTGGTGGGGTGCAGTGGCTCATGCCTGTAATTCCAGCACTTTGGGAGGCTGAGGCTGGCAGATCACTTGAAGTCAGGAGTTTGAGACCAGCCTGGCCAACATGGTGAAACCCCATCTCTACTAAACGTACAAAAAATAGCCGTGTCGGGTGGAACATGCCTGTAATCCTGGCTATTTGGGAGGCTGAGGCAGGGGAATCCCTTGAAACGGGGAGGTGGAGGTTGCAGTGGGCCGAGATTGCACCACTGCACTCCAGCCTGGAGAAGAGTGAGTGAGACTCCGTCTCAAACAAACAAACAAACAATGGGATGGAACAGAATTGAATAAAGTAGAAAGAGTAGGTCCCATGTGGTAAACATAACATTTGTTTTGCAAAACTTTGAATGTAGTTCCTTGTGTGTACTGGGGCACATTCAAAATGTATTTATTGTAATTATTATGTAATAGTTTAATTATAATTATTGTTAAGAGTGCCTCTCCTCTTAAGAGATGACCCTAGCACTTTGATTAATCTTTGTGTGATCATTTGTAGCTTGTGAAAATTCTTACCCCTCCAGACATTCTTGATTACATCACTGTGTTTTATATCCTTCATAGGGTATCACTATCAAATTAGCATATTTCTTACTTACTGGGGGCAGCAGGGGTGCAGAGGGAGAGGGTGGGTGCAGTGGATAATCCTTAACATGGTATGCACAGGTGTGAACTTCACGTGATCCCTGTGTTATGATCTGGAGATGCTGCAGTTTGCAAACAGGGCAACAAGAAACAGTGAACTGGAAATGAACCAATGAGGGGCAAGGTTTGCAGGCCCTACACTGCAGGAAGCCCTTTCTGTGTGGGCACACAGTGAGCGCTATTTATAAACATGCTGGAAACTTTCCAAAGGAAAGTTCAGACTCTTTTCTTTCCGGCTAGTCAATGTTACGTACTCTATGTTATAATAGTTTGCATATTTTATGAACAACCTCTAATAATAGCTGGTATAATGTATCATACTGTATTCATTCAACAAATATTTGAGTGCCTAGCCTATTTCAGGCACTGTTCCAAGTGCTGGGGATACAGGCATGCATAATCCAGTCAAGTCTCAGCCCTTGATGGAATTTATATTCGAGTGGGAGAGATAGAAAGGACAACTAAACAAATGAATACATAATGTAATTTCGGGTCTATACTTAGTCTCTCCCATTGGGCTATAAAAACGCTGAGGCAAGAATTGTGTCCCGTTTATCTGTTTTTCCAGCTGTGTGCTGAATAACTGTATGGCACCTCGAGGATCCCATCTGTACACAGTACGTTTTCATTTACTAGAACTCTTCAGCAGGAAATTGGATGAACATTGGCTCCTGATTGGGAGCATTGTCAAAGTTATCTCAGTATTTGATCATTGAAAAGCTACCTGCTGCCACACATTAGTGCTATGGACTGGTTACTTTCTAACAAAAGTTAATATAATTGGTTGGAACAACTATCAATTTTAAGAACATTATCAGCTACTGAGAACTTTAGGGAAATCTGCTACTAAATTTACTTATATTCATTTTTATATTACATTTATATAAAAGTATTATAATTATAGGATTTTATTTTTATCCTTTACTGGTGGGATAATGTGGTAGGCAGATTAATAGCCTCCCCAAAGATGTTCACATTCTAACCTCCAAACCCGTGGTTATGTTATGTTACATAGAGGATTATGGTCACAGATGGAATTGAGGTTGCTAATTAGCCAACCTTAAAATAGACAGATTATCCTGGGTTATCCAAGTGGACCCAATGTGGTCACAAATGTCCTTAAAAGTGGAAGAGGGAGGCAGAAGAAGAGGCTGGAGTGATGCCTCTCTGAGATGAACTCAGCCTGCTGTTGCTGGCTTTGAAGATGGAGAAAGAGAACCATGATCTAAGGAATATAGGTAGCTTCTAAAAGTTGGAAATGATAGGGAAAAGGACCTCCAGACAGGAACAAATCCCTGCCAACTCCTTGATTTCAGCCCATTATATGCATGAAAAATCTAAGCCCCAGGGATGATGAGGCCCTCTCCCAGGATCACACAGCCTGGTTCCAAAATTTGAATCCAGGTCCATCTGATTCTAAGCTGAAGATTATACCGGGGGATTAGAAATGTATGTGATCACTTTACATTGTAAAGCCAATGACAACATCTTTTGATGCAAAAGATGCAATGTAGCTCTTACTCCCAAGACAAAGACTGACCTCAGGTCTCATCTGAGGCAATTGTCTGTGCTGATAAATGCAGTTTCCAGGAAATGCATGTGGCACCATGCTGCTAAGTCCAGTGGAATCATGTATCAATACTAACCATGAAATTTTAATAGAATGTCTAGGAGCTTCGAGAGAGCAAGATTAAGAAAGGACTTATAAAAAGGGCAGTAATGCTCAGGGCAATGTGTCAGCTATGGAATCTATCAAAATTCTAGAAGGAATATGACAGTGAAGATCAATCAGAAGAGACTTAACTCTCTAAAGAGATCAGAAGAGAAAATGTCTGGGAGAAATGTCACTTCACAGGAAAGGAGGGAAAATATCTGAAATAAGAAAAAACATTCCGTTTGTATTTTGCATTTCTTATGTTCACCAAATTGGCATGACAGCAGGTGACATGTTACATGAGATTGTCTCTAGTAAGTAGGGAGATGACTTTAAATTGATATGAGCCAGTGAGTCTTGTTCACAGCACAAGCCAATTAGACCCTCTTAAGTTCCAAGTGGCCAGGCAATCAATATATGAATAAAATAGCAGAGGCTCAAAGGCAAACTCTTTCTCAGCCACCAGGAGATCTATTAGACTTATTACAACCAACTTAAAGGGTTTTGCTCAATAAGCCAAGGCACACATAATGGTAACCTGCTTATTTAAAGGAAATACTCAACTAGACATAATATTTTCTGCACAAATAACGAGACTTCCAGGAAAACAGCTAAAGTTCACTATTCTCATCTTGGCCTTTTTATACCCAGGGCATATTATTCACAGAGGTGAGTTCCAGTTGGGACTGGAGGAGCCAGGACATTCTTGAAAGTGCTTGCTGCCAACAGGTTCTGAAGAGCATTCAGCTAAGTCCTAAAATCCAGCAAAGCCTCAGCCTCTAAGCCAAGCATGTTAAGAAATTATTCTTAGTTCTACCGGACTTTTAGCCATCTTAAAGACTTCATTTACTTATTCAGTGAATTGGGTCTGACTTTATTCATGTTGATAAATGATGCTGACAAAACAAATTCCTTCCAACTATCAGGGACTCAGCATCACTATGAAGATTAACTGAAGCACCTGATGGTCTGAGTCTGTGCCAATTGCACCGTAGGTGGACAGACAAAGCTCATCAGCTTAAAACATAGTAGGTAGTGTGGTAGCACTTTTGTGATCTAGCAAGGTGGTTTAGAGCAAGGAGTTTTGGATGCAGAGAAACCTAGATTTCTGCATCCGCTGGGCTCTGCCCACATCCAGCTCAATGATCTTCAACAAGTTATCTAATCTCTATGAATCTTAGTTTTCCCATTTGTTCAATTGGTACAACAATACATTTATCTTGCATTTCCTGTGAGCATTAAGTAGGAAAGTGGATATAAATTGAGTAGCATAGTTCTCTGCGGAATAGAGGCTCAGTACCTGGTAGTAACTAACAACTATTTTTATTAGTGAAGTTGTTCACAGGTATTTTGTCATTATCTAATTTCTCTATACTTTGGTTTTCTAAACTGTTATACAAGGGTAATACTACTATCTGTCACATAGTGTTGTGATTAAATGCAAAGTGCTTAACTCAGTGGCTGACACATTGTAAGCACCCAATAAATGTTAGCTATTGGTTTATAGTTGCTATCAAAAATTATCTTTAGATGTCTAGATAAAATCACATGAAATATTGGGGTTAAAGTCATATTTATATGCTAAGTAGACTGAGGAGTTGATGGTTAAAACAAACAAACAAACAAACAAACAAACAGAAAACCTCTTAGGATTAGAAGAGATTTTTGGCAAGCTGTTTAACACTCCCAAACCTCAATGTGGCATACATTATTGGTGGCCCACCCATATCCTCTTGAGACTCACCATTGCATGCATACTGACCTAATAACCCCCAAATGCCAGCACTTGCACCACTCCTCATGCTTTCTCCATCTGCTCTAGCCCATAGACAGGGTGATCGGAAAGAGCTAGGGAATTGCCACTCTCTTAGAGTAGCCCTTATTCAATGACTGACAGGAGCGAGCAGGTAAATATCACAGCTCCTTTTGGCCCGTGTTGGGCTGACTGGTGTTCTGCCCTGGGTTTCATATTCTCTAGCGGGACTGATCCCCCGTTGCCCATAGCAATAATCTTCTCCATAACCCAAGATTTATTGTTTTCCTTCTCTTCTTTGGTTCACTTCCCCACCCTCCTACTTGTACTTGAATTCTTATCTCAGAGAGAGTTGGCTTCTGGGTTAACTCGGTTTAGGACACTTTTTTTTCAAATGGGGACAATAGCACTTACCCTTTCACTGGGCTGATGAGAGACCAAATGAAATTATAGATGTTATGAACTTTGAACAGTACAAAGCACTTTCTATAAAGTGAAGATTTATTATTCTTTGGCCAGTATTTAAGATTTCCCCCAACCAATATTTAAGACCCAAGAACCAGCTGGAGCTGTTGCTGAGTATGAATGGGGCCCCCATCCTAACTCAGGCTGCCATATCCTCATTCCAGGGCTTCTGGCAACTCATCCTGTACCCATCTTCCTCCAACCCTATTGCTCTCCGTCATGTCATCCTGGTTTATTTCCTCTTTAACATTTATCACTATTTGAATTTATCTTATTTTTCTCCCAGCACCTAGAACAAAGCTTAGCACATGGCAGGTGCTCCATAAATAGCTGTTGAATGAATTGATGACTTCATTAATCCATTCGCAGCATCATCCTTTATAGGAAGTTGCAAAAATAGTACAAAGTCCCACGAACCCTTCACCCAGCTTCCCGCAAAGGTGACGCCTTGTCTTATAATAGTACAATATCAAAGCCAAGACTTTGATAGAGGGATTTCTTTGAAGAGAAAATTAAATCATGTCATTTTCCTGTTTATTTGCCCACTGGCTTCCCACTTCTCTTGGAATAAAATCTGTTTCCATGTCCTCCAAGGGCCTTCATAACCTGGCTCTTTCAAACTCTGCAGCCCCAACTCCCGCCCCACTCCTTGCATGTCCAGCCCTAGTAGCTTTTTTCTCCTATGAGTCATTTGAAGGCACCCAGCAGTGTCCCCTCATTAGGTCCTTGGATGCACTCTCCCCTCTGCCTAAAATATTCTACACATAACTGGTTCCTTCCTATTCTTCATGTCCCAACTTACATGTTCCCTCCTCAGAGAGGCCTTTGTTGACCACTCTAGGCCACTCCTCCCCACCCTGTCCCTTGTTTCTTTTCCTTACAACATTAATCACAGTTCATTCTTACATGTCTGGTTAATTTACTTGTCTGCTATTTGAATCTTCCAATCTTGAGTGTAAGCTCAAAAGATGCCAGGTACTGTATTTTGCTTAATTCAGTACAATCAGAAGTTTGACTTATAAAAACTCAGGCTTCAAAAAAACCACAAGGAGATACCATCTTACTGCATTCAGAATGGCTATTATTAAAAAGTCAAGAAATAACAAATGCTGGTAAGAAGGGAAGGCTGGCCAGGCGCGGTGGCTCACACCTGTAATCCCAGCCCTTTGGGTGGCCCAGGCGGGCAGATTGCTTAAACTTAGGAATTTGAGACCAGCCTGGGCAACATGGTGAAACCCCATCTCTACCAAAAATACAAAAAATCAGCCAGGTGTGGTGGCGTGAGCCTGTGTCCCATCTACTGGGGGGACTGAGGTGGGGGGATCGCTTTGAGCCCAGGAGGCGGAAGTTGCAGTGAGCCAAGATCACGCCACTGCACTCTAGCCTGGGTGGTAGAGCCAGAGCCTATCTCAAAAAAAAAAAGAAAGAAAGAAGGAAAGAAAGAAAGAGAGAGAGAGAGAAAAAAAGAAAGAAAGAAAGAAAAAGAGAAAGAAAAAGAAAAGAAAAGGGAATGCTTACACACTGCTGTTGGGAGTGTCAGTTAGTTCAGCCATTGTGGAAAGTAGTGTGGCGATTCCTCAAAAAACTAAAAATAGAATTATCAATTGATCCAACAATCCCATTATTCCACATATACCCAAAGGAATATAAATCATTCTATCACAAAGACACATGCATGCATATGTTCGTTGCAGCACTATTCACAATAGCACAGACATGGAATCAGCTTAAATGCCCATCAACAGTAGACTGGATAAAGAAAATGTGGTACATACACACCATGGAATACTATGCAGTCATAAAAAATAACAAGATCATGTACTTTGCAGCAACATGGATAGAGCTGGAGGCCGTTATCCTAAGTGAACTTATAAGTGGGAGCTAAACAACAAGAACACATGGACACAAATAGGGGAACAGCAGACACTGAAGTCTCCTGGAGGGTGCAGGGTGGGAGGGAGAGGATCAGAAAAAACACCTATTTGGTACTATGCTTAGTACCTGAGTGACAAAGTAATATGTACATCAAACTTGCATGACATGAGTTTACCTATATAATGAACGTGAACATGTATCCCTGAACCTTAAATAAAAGTTAAAAAAAAATCCCCAAAACTCAGATTTTTGTGAGTGTGGATTAGGTTTATACCTCAACATTCAATAACAAGCTAACTACACCCGGTAGTGTACAGTTCATAAACCTCTTCCACACACAACCAACTCAGCTCCTATGAGGTGGGACTATCTGCAGCCCCCTTTGACAGACTAAGTGAGAATAGTAGTGTGATACAGTAATCATTGATCACTGTAGTGGGTGATTTGCATGCCAAATGTTGCTTTCCTTTGGTCAGCCTCTAATTTCAGCCATAGCTTGAAGAATTGTTCTGGTTCGTATTGATAGTGGCCCCCTCCCTACCTCACGCATGCACCTCCCAGGGCTTACCCTTTATCTTTCCTCAAGGTCCCTGTCCCCAGGAATGGGGGAGGGGATGGTGGTGACAGGACCCATGCCAGTGCCGCTCCCCTTTCCCCCAGCCCACTGCTTGAGATGTTAGCACTCAAAGCTTGTTTCTCTGAAGTCCTAGGAACCTGCTCAGTCTCCTGGCAAGTGTAACCTGGAAACGTGGAAAAGTTACCACTGTTCTGGGCAACTCTCAACCAATAAGGGCTGGGGATTGGTAGGTGAACACTCCAGCTCCTGCTCCTTGATGGACAATTGCTGGAGCTGCTCAGAGAATTGCTGGAGCTGCTCAGAGACCCTGATGAAACTGAGCTCCTGCTGCCTTACCAGCAACAACATGAACACATCCTTTTATTGGCTTTGCCTCCTTTCCTGTCTCATTCTCCCCACTTTGTCACTCCTGACTCCTGGAATCAACTCCTTGCACCCAGCTCTTGTCTTAGTCTTAGTTTCAGGAAAACCCAAACCCAGAGGGTGCTTACTGTCTGCGAGAAGCTGTTCTAATTCCGTCACATGGCTAGATGGTTTATCTTTCTCATCTACCAGGCAGATATTGCTGTTATCCCCACTGTAGAGATGGGGAAACTGAATGAATGAGATATTAAGTATCTTACCAAAGGCATTTATTGATCTGCCCATATCCCCTAGTGTTTGAAGGTGCTCCCTGGGGTGTCAACTCTCCAGCATTTCCAGGCTGCACTTGCCTGTAGGCTGTGGCTTCAGAAAAGTCCCAGGGCTTTGAAGAAGGCTTTGAGGAAGAAAAAGGAGAGTTGAGGAAATGGCAGTGAGTGATTCTCACCCAGACAGTCTGATATCAGGGCCCACCCATTTAACTTCTTTGCTTTACCTCCTCCTAAAAAATCAAAGGTGCAGGAAGGTGAAGTCACACCCTGAAACACAGCTAGTGAGCACTGAAGCTGAGATTCCAAATTAGTCTTATTGGATACATAGACTCAAACTCACCTGCCATTCTCTTTTTATGGCTCACACCTGTAATCCCAGCACTTTGGGAGGCCGAGGTGGGCGGATCACGAAGTCAGGAGATCGAGACCATCCTGGCTAACACAGTGAAACCCCATCTCTACTAAAAATACAAAAAATTAGCACAGCGTGGTGGTGAGCGCCTGTAGTCTCAGCTGCTCTGGAAGCTGAGGCAGGAGAATGGCGTGAACCCGGAAGGCGGAGCTTGCAGTGAGCCGAGATCGCGCCACCGCACTCCAGCCTGGGCGACAGAGCGAGACTCCATCTTAAATAAATAAATAACAAATCTACTGCTCTTTTCTTGAAACCTGAAGGAATAAATAAGTTTAGCAAAATCCCCATTGGGTTAGAGCAGGTCTTTATTGCGAATCTGCGGTGGACCGTGGAAGCATGTCTCTATCTCAACCTGGGCAGGTAGTGTTTTCCATTTATCAGTGCCCAGAGTGCTTTGGAACTGCTAAGACTGGTAAAAATCACTGCTGGTTAGGAGGATTTCTCCACTTTGCCGAGTTCATGACAGCTTATAAAGCAGAGGACACTTTCTTCTCCTGCGCAGTGCTGAAGGAAGCAGTCAAATCCAGCCATCGTCCCAGGAAATAAGGGGGAATTGGGAGTGGGGGTGGGAGCGGGGAGAACTCATACCACATCCCCTCCTCCCACTCCCAGCCTACTGCCTCCTAGATGCTAGGAGTTAAGGCCTATTTCCTTATCCTCAGGATGTTTTTCTCGCTTGTCCTCTAATCCACTCTACTCTGTAGCCATTGAGATCCTTTCAACATGCTAATCTCATCACATCCCTCCCCTGCTCAAAAATCCTTCAATGCTTTCCCTTAGCTTCTTTAGGATAAAGACAGAATTCCTGATTAGGCCTTCAGACAGATTTCACCCATGTCCCCATCAGCAGTCACACTTCCCAAAAAGCCTCTTGTTCATTAAACTCTGGCAACCCTATATATCCATCCTGTCTCCCACCATCAAAGAGCTTTGTCAGGATGTTCTCTGCCTGGGACACGCATCTCTCCCACCTTGTCCTTGCTAAACCATGTGTAGTCTTGAGGTCTGAAGCTTCTTGACTTCTCCCTAACTAGTTCAAACCTCTCTGACAGATGTACCTGTGGAATCCTGTGCCTCTGTTTGTTGCACTCAGCTTAATTGGGGTGTGATTATTTTAATGCCTGTCTCTCCTAATAGAGTGTAAGCTTCTTAACATACTGCCTGTTTTTGTTTTTTACTACTGCATTACCAGTGGCATGCACAGTGACAGGTGCATAGAATGGTGGAATGAATGAACAAACCTCACTGGGCTCATGAAACAAGGACAGGGTGACAGATTGGAGACACTGTGCATTTAACCCTTGTTTGTCATTGTTAAAGCCAACCAGGTTCTACTGTTGTAATTGTTCACTGTCCAGCCAGCATTGTATGCAATAACTTTATTAACATCAAATAGATATCACAATACAGTTTTATCCAACGGGATTCAGAAACTGGTTACAGATATCATCTAAGACACAAGGCTGTTTTATGCTAAAATGCTTCCAACATCACTAATCACACAATGAGTTTATACATCAATAACAACTTTTATCTGGAAATACAGATGCTCAGCTTGCCCTCTCTATTGGGTCCTGGTGTTTCAGCTGAGTTAAAACGAGGAAGTGAAGATTGACATTTTCTTGATAATGAATACATTCTGGAGAATATTTCATGAGAACTCTCTTTGGCGTACAGAGTGGCATATGGAAGCCATTTTTAATTTAGGGGCTACACTCAAATCAGAATTAGTAAGTTTAGCTGTGACTTGAGAATTTTTAATAATTACATTGAGGAACATATTAGCTTTACAAATAAACAGGATTTAAAAGTATAGCTGGTAGTAGAGGTTCTACAGAATATTCTTTATAAATAAATACTTCAGCAAGGCAGTACCTTGACTATGTTATCTATATCTGCATCTCCATTATTCTAAGAAAACAACACTCCATAAACACAAAGAGTTATTGGGCCATGTTATTTATGGTCCACAAGATAAGAGCCACAAAACACCATAGAAGGTTACAAGAATGCAAATATTTAGCTAAGTAAATAGAATAAATATTGGGCAGTTATCATATGTAGCACTAAATGTTTACTAATAGGGGAAAAGAAAAACTTAAATTTTAATTACAATGCATTCAGAACTTGGGTAAAGCCAGAGAGACAAATTTGCAAAGTATACAAAGTAGTGAATATATTCCTATAAATATCCATTTGACAAATTCATGGTGCAAACCAGAAAATTTTCATAAACACAGTTCAAATGTTCATTGTGTGAGAAAATGCTTATTCATGCACTTAAATCATATGATTTACCACATAAAAAAAGAATAATTTTCTGAAACAAATAACTTAGAGACTCATAGTCCTATAGGACTTAAAACTAAAAAAAAATAAGACATGCATGTTGTGATACACCAAATTGTCTTCTAGAAATTATTATAACATCTTTCACATCAAAATGCATAAGAAAACTCAACGCTATTTGATTTACTTTATGCATATTACATACTAGAGACTTTAAGCTACAAAATACTTCTACTACTTTAACATACATACAAAATGACCATGAAAGTATCTGTATATATAACAAGGTACTCTCCAATTAGCCATCTATGATGAATAATATATCTCCTCATGTCGCCTCATCTCTAAGTATCATTTATCACAACCCAGGACTTTCTGCCTTAATGAAGACTAGAGAGCTCTGATTTACATTCAATACTCTCTGCATTAATAATTGATTGAAACCCTTAAAAAATTCTTCTGCCACTGAAATGGAAGGTGGTGAGGTGACTGCAGAAGAATGCAAATGCTACTCTGTTAAATCTGATTGGTAAAGGAAGTGGGGCCAGTAGGCTGTTGGCCAAACTCATCTGAGGATGGCCCCAAACTCGCCTGCTGACTGTACCCACTGCTTGATCCATAGCTATCTTGGTTGTAACCACCTTGATTATAGCTGCTGGAGTGCTTCTCCATTGGATCTGAAAGATATCTCTGTCCCGAAGAATGCCAGCCGGTCTCCTTGAAAACAAACCATATGTTTCCAGCCCAGAGAATAAAGTTCAAGAATCCAAAGACCTGAAGGAGAATCAAAGCCAATGAATTGATAGACTAGACAAAAACCCAAGAAAAATTTCAATTTTGGAAAAATCCTTCGCAATACAAAAGATCACTTTTCACTTTAATGTTGAGTCCGCTTCCAAGTTTTCCATTTGGAACTGGTATTTCATTTAGAATATTTGACCTTTATTAGACGCACTACATGTCAGGCACTACATAAAGGGCTTTATGTGTATCAATTCACTTGCTCTAAGAATCAGTCTAGGAAAAAGTTGCTATTGTCATACCCATATTAAAGATGTGGAAAGCTTGTCTAAAGTCGCGTGGCTTGCTGAGTAGTAGATCTGTGATCCAAACTCTCTTCTGGTTCCATAACTGGAAACCTTACTTAAGGCATCATTTATTCTCCAAATAAAGTATCCTTCATGGTGTGTAAGATTATTTCCAGATGGCACAGGGTTGAGAATTTTCACTTTAATAATGGTGCATTCATTTATAAGGCTATCTTCTCTTTATGGTTAGAGATACTGCTTTTGCTTTTCCATTTATTGTAATCATATAAAGAAAGTGAGTCAATTAAAAATATAGGGTAAGCAATGGTACAGGTGATATGCAAATAAGCATATGCATGATAGCATATTGAGAGGTTGACTGTTTGAATAATTGCACTTTCTGTGCCTCTCACAGGGATAAGTGAATGTTGAAACCAGACTGTGAATAAAGTGCAGGTTTCAGAGAAGTATAAAATATTTTCTTAAGAACTGGATGTGAAACTTTCCTATGGAAATTCCTCTTACTCTCCAGGAGGGTGTCAGTGAGTCAGAGGACTGGGTGTCGCCTCCCCGGGGTCTCAGGTTTGATGGAAGCAGAACGGTTTGCTATTGCATGAGGCCCGAACAGAAGTCCTCATTCCATGGCTTGTTCTGCAGCCTTTTCCAAGGCTGGTTGATTGACTTGGGAATTAACTATAGGCAGTCTGTTTTAACAGCCCCCTAATGGAGACAGGTAACAGTAGTATAATGCAAAGTTGTGATAACATTAAAGTATATTTAGTCATCACCCCCTAGCATGACGCTGACCAATCAAAATGGACTTGGGCAGTGGCCACAGTCCTGGAGTAGGGTGCTGGAAGTCCTTTGCTGGGTCAATATTTATCCCTTGGTTTCTGGACAGTGAGATGATCCATAGTGGCCTGTGGGTAGTGGTGGCAGAGGGGGTACTGGTGTAGTCAAGAAGCTGGGCCTTGGAGACTTGGATCTGAGACTATCAAAATATTTCAATATTTTAGCAGCACATGAATGGAATCTTAGGCTTGGAGAAATCTCTATAGGCTTTGAAATCAAAGGCACCCTGGGGACTGTACTTTCTTGCCCTGCTACCTGGGACAAGGCATTTAGTCTGTAGACTTCATTTTTGTTTTTGTTTTGTTTCTTGTATGGAATGGAGACAAGAATTCCTTTCTTGGAAGATAGTTGGGAGGATTAAAGAGGATGTGTGTAAAGTAGCTGGACAGTGCTGGACACATTAGCAAATACTTACTAAATGGTAAACTATGCTCTGAATCATTTTCTAAAACATTTCTGTGAATTGTACTTTGCTGACTTTTTTTTTTTTTTTTTTTTTTTTTTGCTGCAGCATAAATTGAACAATGAGACGATGTTCTTGAGACAATAGCCAAAATCAAGACTCTAGGTCCCCAACTGATCTAGTTAAAGACTGGTTTATCCAGACCTCCCTCCTTCTTCCTTCTCTCCTCTTGCATCCTCTTTCCTTACTTTTTACACTAATTGAGAACCTATTTTGTGCCATGCTCTAGGCTACCTGCTGAGGGAGATACAAAACATAAATAAGGTATAATAGTTGCTTGAACAAAATAAATTAGTTAACTACTGACAAAACTCTAATTTGCATACAGGACCATTTTACCATGTGCATGGTAATCAGAATATTTTCCATTAAAAGGGGGATCTTGATTAAATTGCACCTTTACAAGTGTATGTCAATATATGAGTATAAAAAATCATTGAGGTGCCTGGGCAACATAGCAAGACCTTGTCTCTTAAAAAAAAAAAAAATTAGCTGAGCATGGCAGCACATGCCTATAGTCCCAGGTACTCAGAAGGGGTACTTGGAAGGCTGAGGTAGCAGTATCCCTTGAGCCCAAGAGTTCCAGGTTATAGTGAGCTATGATTGCACCACTGCACCTCCCGCCTGGGTGACAGAGCAAAATCCTGTCTCAAAAAAAAAAAAAGAAAAAAGGAAACAAAAGGAAAGGAAAACAGAAAAGGAGAGGAGAAGAGAGGAGAAGAGAGGAGAAGAGAGGAGAGGAGAGGAGAGGAGGGGAGTGGAGCGGGGGGTGGGAGGGGAGGAAAAATTATCAAGGGATCTTTTCAGGCATGGCTCTGTCCAGGGATGTAATTTTAGCTATTTCCTATCTATTGATCTCTCTCTTTTCCCTGTTACTATTTGGATTTTAAAAAAGAAAAACTTAGACATCAAGGAAATGCTACTTAAAAGTAAGAACGTAAACAAGGCATTTCAATGGGCATATTTAAGGAGTACTGATTTTTTACTCCAGCATCACAGATCTCTTGGCTGGCACATTTTAGGGTCACTTGGGCCCTTGAACTCTTTTTTGCTATTTTGTTGGAACTGAAATTGGGGTAAGAATGTGATTCAAGCTCAGACTTGGGGACAACAGAAAGAGAGATTGAAAGAGACTGTACATAACATGCAAAAAATGGGGAGACAAGATCTAGATCGTCTAAAAAGATGTACTAAGATTTGTCTGGAGTGAAGCTGGAGAAGCAGAAGTTGAAATTATGGCTAAACTATTTGTGCTCAGTGAAACTTTGAAAGAACTTGAGAGACTAAAAACATTATTTCTTCTGTATTTAGGCTCTAACACTGTATGACATTTGGGAATGATCGTATTTTAGTAGCCATTTTCAGTTGACATGTATTGAGCATTTGCCATAAGCTGGGCATGATGCTAAGTATTTTTTTTATAGATTATCTCACTGAATTGTTTCAACAGTATTGAGGTCTGTTGTACAATTATCCCCATTTTACAGATGATAAAACTAAGGATTAGAGAGTTTACCTTAGCTCCCAGTATTTGTAGTATCTGGATATCTTACCTACATTTTAGTGTTACTGTAAAATTATAGGTGCCAAAGTGCTTTGAAGATAGTAAATTTGTTACCAAGGTAGAGAATATGACTATTATTTCCTGACTCATTTACTTGTAGAGGTCATTTATTGTGGTATGGGTATGGCTCCTACTCCAAAACCTATGTTTGCCCAGTAAAGTGTGTTCTCTGAGTCATGTTTCTACTACATCATCCTCCAAACCCTCTATTCATAACTGATGAGACTGAGGTGGGCATCTGGCCTAAGGTGGGCAAAAGAGATTCTCTCTACCAGAAATTTGCAATTGGACCTGAGTGATTTTCATTCAGTCCAAGCCATTCAGTCTTTAAAAAATACATATAAACTTAGAAACTGCAGAGTGGCTATCTTCTGCTGTGTGGATGAAAAAAAAGAAATAAAGTTTCACCTGAAAAGAGAGAATAACGTAACAAACATGCAGAAAGGGACAGGGATGCAGAAAGAAAGAGAGATGAGAGATGGAGGATGAGAACTGTCCAGCTTCCTGGCAGCCTTCCAGTTCTTGGCTGTTGGGTTTTGCCCTGGGAAGACACACTTTTAATGTCTTTCCAACTATTTTCAGTTTTTGCATAAGCTAGCTCAGTATGATTTGAAGCCAAACAATTTGTAATAAAAATATTGTGTTTTGGTTCATTAATGTCCTTTCCCCTGCTTTTGGTAATAGAAATCTGATTTTCTTTGCAGAGCCAAGTTTCAGTCAAATGGCTTGAGCTCTCTCCTGGAACTTTGCATTTTGAGCAGAGCAATGCAAGGTTAGGTAAAACTTTCCACTAATGGCAACTCTAAGAAACAATTATTTGGTACTGAACATCTAGAACTCTCATTCTGCTCTAGATTCTGCTCTTTCTAGAACCTGTTTCTTCAGGTTTCATCAAGTTGTATGAGCGACTTAATATCCTTCCAAATACTTTTTTCCTGTTGTAGTTAAAATCAGCTTTGATTATTCTAATGCATACAAACACTGGTACCAGAAGTGGACTGCAAAAACAGATTTTAGGGATATGAGGATTGGTTTGCCTTAGCCAGTTTGAATTGAGTTTTCTGTCACTAGGAACTAGAAGACTGTTAACTGATATGGATACATCACTACAGCACCACTGGACCTGTCCTTTCACACACATCACATTATTTGGTTTCAATTCATTCTTTATTTTGGTTTTAGGAGACACATCACATTGTTTTTCATTCATAATTTCCAAGTTTTAGTCTAAAAATTATTAGATATATCAGAAGTGGAATTAGAAGAACCATGCAGAATGTCATAATTTATTGGGAGATTAATTATTAAACTAACAAACATATCAAGCAATTTTATTTTTGTCCTGTTAGATTTTGAGATCAGGGTTGTAATAGCTTTCATTAAATACTGTCTATAAACAAACTACAGAAGTATAAGTAAATATGGTAACGTATACCTCAAAGTATTCATTTACAAGTGTGGTCAGCAATGAATAAAAATGATTGTGAGACCCTAATGCAGAGTTTATTTTCATGGTTACTATCTCACCAAAGCAGAAATCACAGTCCAGTCAGAGTAGCAACCCTTTCTCTCTTCTTAAGTGCCTTCGCAGATTGAATTTCAGAAAGCTGTAGAAACACAGGTTAATCTTGAAGCAAAGATAATTATTTCTAGGGTGTGCTAAAGAATGTTCTTTCAGCAAACACTGCTGAGCCTTCTATTCTTCGATAACTGCTGCTTTTTGCTGTCATTATAGCTTATGTATTTCTCAGATACAGCTTCTTTCTTTGGAATAATAACAAGTTCTTACACTTATAAATTAAAAATCCAATTTAGTGTCCCTGCTAACTGTCAGATTTTCTCTTTTCTTGTAAGAGCCATAACTCTTGATGATAACATTTGACTTTGTTCAACTACTACAGTGCAGCTTTTCCGAAGTTATAAAGTAACTAAACCAGAAGCATGGAGAAAATTCCAAAATTACCATAGCTATTATAAGTACTTTTTTACATTATGAATTTTTTTTCACCCTACTAGGTCTGTGTATTTTTCTCTAATCAGTTGGGTGTATTCTAGCTACATGTGGCTTGAACAGTGTTTTCTCCCCAGGAACTTGTATGCCCTCAAATATTCCTTTTAACTTTTGTCTGGCTTCAACCTTAAAGTTCAGTTTTTTTTGTTTTTGTTTTTGAGACCGAGTCTCACTCTGTTGCCCAGGCTTGGGTGCAGTGGCCTGATCTTGGCTCACTGCAACCTCCGCCTCCTGGGTTCAAGTGATTCTCATGCCTCAGCCTTCCAAGTAGCTGGGACTATAGGCATGAGCCACCGTGCCTGGCTAGTTTTTTTTGTATTTTTAGTAGAGACGGGGTTTCACCATGTTGGCCAGGCTGGTCTGGAACTCCTGATCTCAGGTGATCCTCCCACCTTGGCCTCCTAAATTGCTGGGATTATAGGCGTGAGCCATTGCGTCTGGCCAAAGTTCAGATTTTATATTTGCTTCTGGCTTAGAGTTTCAACTGGACTGTCACCTAAGCAGCAGCTGCCAATACCTGCGGGGTTCTTAAGAAAAACTCCTTAATCGGCAACATTACAAATGATGGATTCTGACAATAAAAAACCTGAGGGCCGAGTGATCATCCTGCACCTGAGGTGAAGTATCTCACCTTTTGATTGGCCTAGTTTTGTAGGCAGCAATTTTCAAGATGACTTCTGAGATGTTTTTCTTATTATTTTGACTGGCAAACAAAGATATGAACAGTAAAGCATAGATGAAAAATACTTACCACAGAAGTGTTTAAGCTTGACATAACAGGGCTGTGGATAGCCATGCATTTGTTGGATGGCTGTTTGCAAGCTGACATTAGTAGCAATACTTCCTTGGGATCTGTTGCAACTTTGACGTCAGACAGTCCTTTTGCCCAAGCTGATGAACCCACCAACCACAAGAACGAAAAGACTACAGTGACAATGAAGTCCTACAGAAACAAATCAGAATAGAAAATGGTAAAAGAAAATGTGAGTTCTAGAAACAAGTTGATTTGTTTATATAACTATTTGGTTTGCCTTTTGGAAAATTTTAAGATCCCATAGCACTGGAAACAAGGAAAACATTTAGAAAAACAAATAAAAGAAAGCCTTATGATATTATATTTATCTTTCTATAAAATAAATAATAATAGTAATATTTATTAAATGCTTACTATATCCCAGGAATGATGCTAAGGACTTTATAACCCACACCTAATTGTTCCTACAACATCCCTGTAAGGAATGGTACATCATCCTATTTGCCGATGTCAAACTAACATAGAGAATGGTTGAATAGCTTGTCTGAGATTTCACAGATGATTCATGATGGCATCAGGATTCAAACCCAGGCAACCTGAATACTGAGTCCAAGTTCTTAACCACCAAGCTGTCATGATTCCAAACCTTTAGACAGATCTGCTAATTGTTTAAGATTCTTTGATGGCAATGTTCACTCATTCATTCATTCATTCATTTGTTCACTTAACAAACCAATGTGTTATCTATATGTTATTGGTTAACCAATACGTTAACCAATGTGGAACTATGTTATGTGGAAGACAATAAGAGCTGTAATGTTTTTGAGTGCCTGCTATGGGTGAGAGGTTTTGTATAAAATTATTCTTACAATAATCATATTAGACAGTATTCTTATGCCCATTTTAAAGAGGAGAAAACTGAAACTCACAGATAAAAGGTAACACATAGAAAGTTGCAGAGCCAGAATTCAAATCTAGGTCTGTCTGACCCTGAAAATCATCTGCTGTTCGCAGGGGAAAGAAGCTTTTATCCATATCAAACGAAATTTCTAGGATGTAACAGGATGAGTATTGTAGAGACCATCTCCAAACTTCTGATGATGAGGGCTACGTCTCTCATCCTCCCTCATGACTCGGATTGGGTGGCAGGTAGGAGAGACTGTCTAAGATTTAGACTATTAGAACATAGTATTAAAAAAATTCAGATTGACTATATATATGTTTGACTATTGTAAAAATGTTACATGCTGCTTACCTAAAATAATAAAAATGCCGACCAGGAAAGAAAAAAAGTATATTTGATATGCCAACAGAAACAGTTTGCCCTTTTGTTCTTAATAATAACCTCCTCAAGTAGAAAATTTGGCATGTGTTTCTTTCCTGCCCGAGGGCATAGTGCATCTGACTTGCTCTGTATCTTGCTCTCATGATGTGGCTGAATTACTTTTCATCATGATCCCATGATCTACACTGAGGGAACTTTTACACTCTATAGATGCTGTGGTGCCAGACATTTGTTAGGTGTGATCTTTGTGGAGAATGTTCTGGAGGGTCTCACTACTAAGAGTAGCTGAATCTTCTGCAAGTCACTCCATCCAGTGGCTGTTGTGAATTACGTAACTGACCAGTTTACCTTTTTTCATGTTGGCTCTAGAAAACTAAGGGCCAATGTGTGACCCATTCATAGGGTTTTGATGGCATGGGTATTTTAACCCGATTCCTTATTTTGTTTTATATTCCCTTTCTTCTTTTTACTTTTCATTTTCATTCAATTACACCTTGGTTTTTAAATGTCCTTATGAGCCTTTCTGAGATGAGGTAGAGGTATAAACAAGCAAACAAATACAATATCTACAGCTGTTTCAACAGTAATACAAACATTTGGAATAAAGAAACTCAAGTGTTTGGGTCTGAATTTGAAATTGGAGGAATAGTTACAAATAAATAAGCCAGATTGACTGTGTCAAATCATGACTTTCTGTTCATGTTCAATCTGGTACCTTCATTCATTCATGCTTTTATTCAAATAGTAGTTTTTGAGTAATGTGCTAAGTATTGAGGAAGGTCTTACAGAGGATTAAAAAATGCAAAATATGGGCTCTGTTCTCTTGATAGTACATATTTGTTAGGGCCCACAGTTACCTTAAAGCATTACCTATAGTATGACAGTTTTCATTATTTATATTCATCATAATTAGAAATAGACTTGTAGAAAGGCCCATAGAATGGGGAAACACTTAAAAAAGAATAGTCATGTGAAGACCTTTCCATTGGAAATTGGAGAAAACTGTTAGATTTCTTTGTTCAAATAATAATATTCATATGTAACATTTATTGAGTGCTTATGATGTGTCAAGTATTATTCCAAGTTTATATGTTTTGACTCATTTAATCCTGACAACTGCACCATGAAATAGATACCAATCCTGACCCCATTTTACAGTAGAGGAAATGGAGACACCAAAGGTTAAACAAATTGCTTGAAGTCATGAATTAGTAAGTGGAGGAGCAAGGATTCTAAGCCTGGCCATCTGCCTTACGGAATACTGATCTTCCTATTTAAAATGAAGACACTAAAAAGTTTTTTTAAGTTAGTTTTGACTATAATCCCAGCATTTTGGGAGGCCAAGGCAGGATGATTGTTTGAACCCAGGAGTTCAAGACCAGCCTAGGCAACACAGTGAGACTTCATCACTACAGAAAATTAAAAATTTAGCTGGACATGGTGGGGCATGACTGTAGTCCTATCAACCTGTGAGCCTGAGGTGGGAGGATCGCCTGATCCCAGGAGTTTGAAGTTGCAGTGAGCTATGATTGCATCACTGCACTCCAGCCAGTTCAGCCTGGGCAAGAGGATGAGATCTCATTGCTAAAAAAAAAAAAAAAAAAAAAAAAGGATTTGAGGTCCTGCTTAATTTAAATATAAAAAATAGTAAGAAGTCATTTTCCATAAACAAGCTTCTGATTGAAGTCAAGGATCTATATCTTCAGAATAAATATGGTATTTTAAGAAGCTGGTTCAACCTTTTATCCCTTAGTGCCGTTTTGTAAAGAGGCATCAGTAATATAACTAAGTTTCTCTTATCTGAGTTAAAAGTTCAGACTTTGTCATTAGGCAGACCTGGGTTTTAGTCCTTACTTTGACACTTACTGCCTGTTACCCGTGTGTCCATTTGCTAGACTACTTGAGGCTTCAGTTTACCTCTCTGTAAGTTGAAATAATAACAGTAACCCTCTTGTAGGATGATAGTGAGGATAAAATAAGTTAGTATAAATCAAATGTTTAGCACAATGCCTGGTAAATAGTGAGTGACAAATAAATGTAAACTTTTATATCACGAATAAAAGCAATAACGACAGCAACAACAATAATACAAATCATATAAGGCTATGGAGCAGGAACATACATGCCCCATAGCAGGGACCTGTGATCACTCCAGCGGCATAGGCCCTCTGTCTGCTGCTGAGACTCACCAAGAGCATGTGTAGCTTAAAGCTTTACCCTGGGCACTCCCATCTCTTGGGACCCACATGGCTCCTTCTTCTTTCTTTCTTCAAATCAATGCTCAAATTTCATTGTATCATGATGCTTTCTTGCCCACCACATATAAATAGCATCCTATGTTAAGTTCCCTATGTTCCTTTTCCAGTTTCATTTTTCTCAGTTTCATGTTTACCAACTGGTACATTATATATTTACTTGCTTGTATCTTGTGGGCAGATTTTTGCCTATGATGTTCATTACTGCCTGCCCATCACAAAGAATGGTGCCTGACACATAGCAGCTGCTCAATAAATATTTCTGAAATGAATGGCTGTAAGAGGAAATGTTTCTGGTAGACTGAAGTAGAAATAGCAGTGTAGAAACCTTTGCACACAGGCCAGGGCCTTTGCACTTGCTGTTCCCTCTGTCCAGAATTCCTTTCCTATCCCTTAGGGCCATCATGTAGAAGGGCAAATTCCTGTCTTGGGGACTTCACACTTGCTATTCCCTTGGCCCAGAATTCCTTTCTTATCCCTTATAGCCATATGACCTGCTTTATCACCTTAATTGGTCCTCATTAATGGTCCCCTCCCCAGATAGTCTTTCCTGAGCCTTGCAATTAAAATGTACACCTTTCTCTCTATCCCCTTATTCTTTTTTGCTCAGCACTTTTCACAATTTGGAATGGTTTATTTGCCTACTTCTTCCCATAAGATGTCAGTTCCATGGATGCAAGGATTTTGACTACCTAGCTCATTTCTGGTTCTTGGCAGAGAGGTGCCATCAACATTTGTTGAGTGAAAGAATGAATGAAGGAATATATAAAATGATCGCAATTTTGTTAAAAAATATATATTGATGTATATAACATTACATAAGAATATATCAAGTGGCAATGGTAGAATTAGAGATTTCTTTTACATAAGCTTATGTATGTAAAAACTCATTTTATAATTAGAGCAAATGATCAAGGCACTGGCCAATGGTTTTCCCAAACAAAACTTCACATGGCAAAATTTGCCCTTACAACAGCAACAAGATTTTAATTAGATCAAATAATAATGTAATTAAAATTGAGAATTTTTACCATCCTCAGTAAATTTTTGAAAATCATATCAACAACGTTCATGTACCACAGAGCAATAAAAATAGAAATCAGTGCTAAGAAAATCACTCAAAATAATACAATTGGATGGAAATTAAACAACCTGCTCCTGGATAACTTCTAGGTAAATAATGGAATCTAGGCAGACATCAATAAATTATTCAAAGATTAGAACAAAGACACAACATACCAGAATCTCTGGGACACAGCGAAAGCAGTGTTAAGAGGGAAGTTTATAGCATTAAACACCCACATCAAAAAGTTACAAAGATCTCAAATTAACAACCTAATATCACAACTAGAGGAACTAAGGAAACAAGAGCAAACCATCTCCAAGCCAGCAGAAGATAAGAAATAATCCAAATCAGAGCTGAACTGAAGGAAATGGGATGTGAAAAACCATACAAAAGATCAATGAATCTTAAAGTTGGTTTTTTGAAAGAATTAATAAGACAGATAGACTGGTAGCTAGACTTGTAAAGAACAAAATAGAAGTTCCAAATAAACACAATCAGAAATGACAAAGGGGATATTACCACTGACTCCACAAAGATGGAGTGGAGAAACTACTCAGAAACTACTATGAAAACCTCTATACACACACACTAGAAAACCTAGAAGACATGGACAAATTCCTGGAAATTTCCCAAGATTGAACCAGGAGGAAGATGAATCCCTGAACAGACTAATAATGACTTCTGAAATTGACTCGGTAATAAAAGGCCTGCCAATCAGTAAAAGCCCAGGACCAGATGGAATCATAGCCAAACTCTACCAGATGTATAAAGAATTGGGACCATTCCTACCAAAACTATTTCAAAAAATTGAGGAGGAAGGACTATTTCCCAACTCATCCTATGAGGCCAACATTATCCTGATAACAAAACCAGGCAGAGGCACAATTAAAAAAGAAAACACTGTTCATCAGGCCAATATCCTTGATGAACATAGATGCAAAAATCCTCAACAAAATACCAGCAAACTGAATCCAGCAGCACATCAAAAAGCTAATTCACCATGATCAAGCAGGCTTTATCCCTGGGATGCAAGGTTGGTTCTACATACACAAATCAATAAATGTGATTTACCAAATTAACAGAACTAAAAATAAAAACCACATGATCATCTCATCAGATGCAGAAAATGCTTCCAATAAAATTCAACATCCCTTCATGTTAAGAACCCTCAACAAACTACGCATTGAAGAAACATACTTCAAAGTAATAAGAGCCATCTATGACAAACCCACAGCCAACATCATACTGAATATACAAAAGCTAGAAGTATTCCCCTTGAAAACCAGAACAAGACAGGAATGCCCTCTCTAACCACTCCTATTCAATGTTGTGTGGGAAGTCCTAGCCAGAGCAATCAGGCAAGAGAAAGAAATGAAAGGCATCCAAATAGGAAGAGAGGAAGTCAAACTATCCCCTTTGCAGATGATATGATTCTGTACCTGGAAAATCTCATAGTCTCTGCCCAGAAGCTCCTTTATCTGACAGACAACTTCGGCAAAGTTTTAGGATACAAAATCAGTGTACAAATATCAGTAGCATTTCCATACACCAATAACATCCAGGCTGAAAGTCAAATCAAGAACACAAGCTCACTCACAATAATCACAAAAAGAATAAAATACCTAGGAATACAGCAAATCAGGGAGATGAAAAATCTCTACAATGAGAATTACAAAACACTGCTGAAATAAATCAGAGATGACACAAACAAACGGAAAAACATTCCATGCTCATGGAGAGGAAGAATCCATATTGTTAAAATAGCAATACTGCCCAAAGCAATTTATAGATTCAATGCTATTCCTATCAAACTATCAATGACATTCTTTACAAGATTAAAACAAAACTATTTTAAAATTAATATGGAAAAAATGAGCCTGAATGACCAAGGCAATTCTAACCAAAAAGAACAAAGCTGGAGGTATTACTTTACCCAACTTCAAACTATACTATAAGTCTACAGTAACCAAAACAACATGGTACTGTTATAAAAACAGACACAGAAACCAATGGAACAGAATAGAGAGCCTAGAAATAATTTCACACACCTACAACCATCTGATCTTTGACAAAATTGAGAAAAGCAAGGAATGAGGAAAGAACTCCCTATTCAATAAATGGTGCTAGGATAACTGGCTAGCCCTATGCAGAAGATTAAAACTGGACCCTTTTCTTACACCATATACAAAAACAACTCAAGATGGATTAAAGAATTAAATGTAAAACCCAAAACTATAAAAACCCTAGAAGATAACCTAGGAAATGCATCCTGGACATAAGAGCTGGCAGAGGTTTCATGACGAAAACACCAAAAGCAATTGTGATAAAAACAAAAACTGACAAATGGGAACTAGTTAAACTAAAGAGCTTTTGGACAGCAGAAGAAACTATCAACAGAGTAAACAGAAAACTTACAAAATGGGAGAAAATATTTGCAGACTGTGCATCTGTCAAAAGTCTAATATCCAGCATCTATAAGGAACTTAAACAAATCAACAATCAAAAAACAAAGAACCCCGTTAAAAAGTGGGCAAAGGACATGAACAGACGCTTTCAAAAGAAGACATACATATGGCCAAGAAGCATATGAAAAAGTGCCCAACATCACTAATCATTAGAGAAATGCAAATCAAAACCACAAAGAGATACCATCTCACACTGGTCAGAATGGCTATTATTAAAAAGTAAAAACAAAACAAAACAAAACAAAAAAACAGATGCTAGCAAGGTTGCAGAGAAAAAGGAATGCTAATACACTGTTGGTAGGAGCGTAAACTAGTTCAACCATTGTGGAAAGCCGTGTGGTGATTCCTCAAAGAGCTAAAAACAGAACTACCATTCAACCCAGCAATCTCATTATTGGGTATATACCCAAAGGAGTATAAATCACTCTACCATAAAGACACACGTATGTGTATGTTCACTGCCACACTATTCACAATAGCAAAGACATGGAATCAACCTAGACTAGATAAAGAAAATGTGGTACATATACAGGACAGAATACTATGCAGCCATAAAAAAAGAATGAGATCATGTCCTTTGTAGCAACATAGATGGAGCTGGAGACCATAATCCTAAGCAAACTAACACAGGAACAGAAAACCAAGTACTGCATGTTCTCACTTAAAAGTGGGAGCTAAAAATTAAAGTACACATGGACACAAGGATGGGAACAACAGACACCAGGGTCTACTTGAGAGTGGAGAGTGGGAGGAAGGTGAGGATCAAAAAACTACCCTTTGGGTTCTGTTACCTAGATGACGAAATAATTGGTACACCAAACCCCTGTGGCATGCAATTTACCTATACAATGAATCTGCACATGTACCTCTGAACATAAAATAAAAGTTTCAAAAAAGAATTGAGAATTTTTACATCAAAAGGTTTCAGACAGCAGCCTCACGACAGGTTTTCTTTTCTTTTTTTTTTTTTTGAGACGGAGTTTTGCTCTTGTTGCCCAGGCTGGAGTGCAATGGCACGATCTCGGCTCACCACAACCTCCACCTCCCAGGTTCAAGCGATTCTCCTCCCTCAGCCTTCCCAAGTAGCTGGGATTATAGCCATGTGCCACCAAGCCCGGCTAATTTTGTATTTTTAGTAGAGATGGGGTTTCTCCATGTGGGTCAGGCTGGTCTCAAACTCCCGACATCAGGTGATCTGCCCACCTCGGCCTCCCAAAGTGCTGGGATTATAGGCGTGAGCCACTGCACCCAGCCATGGCAGGTTTTCTCTAACTAAGCAAAGTATGGTGATGGGGAGACTAGGTCAAAAATTCTGAAGAATATATAAGCCTGAACTTCTGTACTTTTTGGCGTTGGGCATTGTATTAGTCCTTTCTTACGTTGCTATGAAGAACTGCCAGAGACTGGGTGATTTATAAAGGAAAGAGGTTAAATGGACTCAGAGTTCTGCATTGCTGGGGAGGCCTCAAGAAACTTACAATCATGGCAGAAGGTGAAGGGGAAGCAAGGCATCTTCTTCACAAGGCAGTAGGAAGGAGAAGTGAAAGCAGGGGAAATGCCAGTTGCTTATAAAACCATCAGATCTCATAAGACTCACTCATTAACATGAGAACAGCATGGAAAAACTGCCCCCATGATCCAATTACCTCCATCTGGTCCTGTCCTTGACACATGGGGATTATGGCATTTAGGGGATTAAAATTCAAGATGAGATTTTGGGTGGGGACACAGCCAAACCATATTAAGCATAAACCTGAGTTTGAGGATACCTTGCAGAAAGTGAGATGTGGGAACAAATAACCTGACACCACTTCCCTACATTGTCCCACCTCCTGCTGAGGCTCCCCACTGGCCAAACCCAGCTGGTATCCAGAGGGCAGGGAGCCCATTGATTTGACCCATGCCTGTCCCCTCCTGGCACAGAGCATGATGTAGAAGGGCAGAGAGGAGATCAGAAGCTCTCCAGAACTGGTGGCTGTTTTAGGAACAGCAGCAGTGGCTGCTGTCCGTATTTACTGAGTGCTTCCTATATGCCAGCACTCTGCTAAGTGCTTACCAACATCATTCATCTTATGATGTAGGTACTACATTATCGCCATTTTACTTATGAGGAAACTAAAGCATAGACAGCTTAAATACTTTCCTTATAATTGATGGCTGGCTTGTCTACCACAGCGTATCACAAGCTTTCCAAAAATTTGGGAGAAAGATGATTTTTGGTATATTTTATGTGAATAATAACTTTAATTGATGTTCTCTAAATTTTAGTCAGTTTGGTACTACCTAAACAATTTTGATTTTGTCCACATATCTCCTGTGTTATTGCTTAATATTTCATTTAAAGCAAATTATGCTTTTTACATAGCTATCTTAGAAATTATATGTACTACTTAGAAATTATATGTGTACTATAAATGTTAAACCAATATAGCTTCTCACAGATAGAAGAAAATTGCAAGCATAAATACTATACGGTAAAAATAAAATATCTTAAATTCTAGCTGGAGATGGTTGTCCAAGGCTTTGGAGCCTAGAATTTTTATACTGGGAGATTAACATGTGTTAGAGGAGTATTAATGAAATACCGTCATCTGTCACTTAACCAACAGGGATACGTTCTGAAAAAAAGGTGATTTCATCATTGTGTGAACATCATAGAGTGCACTTACCCAAACCTAGATGGTCTAGCCTACCATATGCTTAGGCTATGTGGTATGGCTTATGCTCCCAGGCTACAAACCTCTACAGCATGTGAATGTTCTGATTACTGCAGGCAATTGTAACATGATGATGATAAGTATTTGTGTATGTAAACACATCTACACATAAAAAAGGTACAGTAAAAATATAGTATAAAGGATAAAAAATAGTACACTTAGGGCAGTTACCATGAATGGAGCTTGCAGCACTGGAAGTTGAATGTGAAGGCCTAGGACAGACATTATTGTGCACTACTGTAGACTTTATAAATTCCGTATGATTAGACTACACTAAATTAATTTTTAAAATAGAGTGATTATGCTACCATAACATTATAATGGCTATGATGTCACCAGGGGATAAGACTTTTTCAGCTTCATTATAATCTAATGGGACCACCATCATATATTGTTGGTGATCCATTGCTGACCAAAACATCTATAATGGGGTACATGACTGTACTAGCATGATCTAAGCAGAAGGCTTGCAGTTAAATTGAATATGGGATAACTTTCTCATTTGTGTTATTTAATGCTATGTAATGGTCTGCCTGAGTAGTATCAGGAGAAGTAAATGGCTCACACTTGAGAAGTGAATTTCTTCTGATGGTTCAAACAAGAATCCACTTGTTTACAAATATGATCCGTGTCTGTCTAAAAGAGATAGTGTGGATATGGAAGACACATTTTTAACATTTACTGCTAGGTTATCATACATACATTAGGCCTTTGAAGACCTTTTCTGCTCACTTTTCATGTGTTATTTATTCCCATAGAGTGAAGAGGCTGCCCTTCAAAATGTGCTTCAGTGCTTCCAAGAGGTGCTCATACTTGTGTCCTATGTGGTCCCCATAAAACCCCAAAAATAGTCAGAGGAGGCATCACTGGCCTTATACTAAAGATGAAGAAACTGCGGCCAAGAGTATTAAGAGATTTATTTGCCCATAGTTCATAACATGGTTCATAAATATATTCTGAGCTATTCATCTCAATCGGTACCCAAAGAACTTTGACATGAAACCTGGTTGTGTTTCTGCAATATGTTTTAAGTATCTGTTCAGTGAACCAAGAAACAGCTTCCTCAATCAAGGAAGCAGCCTGGTTTAATGTTGGCTGGGTGGTTTGTTTCCATTAAGTTTGTTGCCCTCACTTTTCATAAGTTGCTGTTAGCAAATATATTTTTTTTCTAAATGTAATTAATAGTATGAATCTTGGTGTCTGGGATCACCCTGGGGTATAGAAAAGGGGGTCATCTTTGGTGACAGAAAATTTAGCATTTCAGATCAGGTAAACCTGTCTCCATCTCTTTCTAATAGTGGCACAAGCAACTCCACTGGATATTGATAAAAAATAAACAAATATTCAATTTCTACCTATTAGTACATATAACCAATATTTTAATCCAATGACTTTATTGTCTGTTTTGGCTACTTGATGGCTTTGTTATTTATTTCTGTTGCTGACACTTTTATACAGAGAGACTACACTAGAAAGTGGACAGTTCAGAGAGTCACTCTCATCCACACTGTGAATGGATCACTTTGCTATTTCAGCCTCCAAGAATTTTAGAATGACACTATGGATCAGGAAACACAGAAAGCAAATAGCAAGATGGCAGCTCAGCTGGGGGCAGAGCTTTGGACTTGTCTTGGAAGGGAGCTAAAAAATGGATAGACAGGACAAGTTTCTGTTCTATCCACTTATGGGATTGTTTCCTTATTTCATTTGAAGTATTAATAATAATGACATCTGACTTCCAGGGAGCACCTACAGTTTTCAACGAAGATCGTATGACCTTCACAACAGCTGTGTGAGGGAGATTAGATTCAGTGATGTGTCCAAGTTGTCACAGGTAACCGAGATTTGAATTGAGGACATTGGGTTCCCTGTTTAGTGAGTGTTTTTTCATTATGCCCAGGTTTTCTGAAGTTTGGGTTGCCTATCCTGGTGGGAACGAGAAATAAACAATATTGCTACATCCCTACATAGGGAGAAAGGCATTCTCCTTCCCAATTTCCTTTCAATCTGACTAGTAAAGTCTCAGTTGGGTGCTACACCATTTTCAATGCTTAGTTAACAAGTGCTAATCTTTTCATGTTTTTTCGTCAAAGAAAACTGGCTCCAGGCTCAGATCCTTCAAGTAAGCAATGGTATACCTATGTAGCTAGAATACAGCACTGTTTATTTTCTATTGATTCATTTGTATGTTTGTCTTCTAACTATGTTAATAATGCTGGATTTCTATATTCAATAGTGGTCCAGGGTCTTATTCAAAAACACATTTATTTACATTTTAAAAATGACTTAATTTAAAGAATAATAATTGTGGCCCTGGTGGTAACAGCAGGGAATGAGGACGCCTGAAGAAATCTAATGCAAGCCACAAATAGGAGCTGCATATGTAATTTTAAGCTTTAAAGTAGTCACAGTTAAAAAAAAGCAAAGAGAAATTGATGTAATTAATTATATTAATATATAACATATTAATACAACAAACCCCAATACATCAAAATTATTATTTCATATAATCAATCTAAAATTATTAGTATGCCATTTTACTTTTTTGGTACTAAGTCTTTGAAACGTGATGTGTATTTTACACTTACAGTACATCTTAACTCATAATAACCACATTTCAGTGCTCAATAACCACATGTTACTAGTGCTATCCTATTGAACAGCGTAGTTCTAATCCACAATTAACAAATGGAAGCACATTTATATCCATGGTCAAGTGACAGTGACGCCCCTTTTCCTGTTTGGGTTCATTAATGCCACACTTTCTTTTGGTAGTTTGGTCCGAGATGGTCCAAAGCTAAGCCATCCCACAGCTCAGCTTTGACAAGGCCAGCAGGCCTCCCACATTCCTCTTGGCCTGTAGAGTCCCATAGTTGGGTTTATATGATCACCCAATTCATTGTCTCAGTGGTCTGGTCTGAAAGCAAATCAGTGTGACCAAAGGGAGGCTTGGGCCCTCTGTGTTGGCAGCCCAAAGTAGGAGGTGGGCGGCCCACAGGGGCAATCCTGCCAAGCATGAGCTGCATTTTGTTAGGTGTTGGGGGAAAGGCTGGCTTGACCACTCTGTTAACAAGACATGGCAGGCTGGTGGCTGGTAGATGATGAAATAAGGAGGATGAGAGAGGGGAGGAGCAGAACAGGGAAGAGAAAAAGGGAGAGGGGGAGACAGGAGGAGGATAGGGGAGAGAAAGTGGAGGGGGAAGGGGGAGCATTGGGGAAGGAGAAGGGGGAGGAGGGGGAAGGAAGTAAAGAAAGGGAAGAGAAGAAGGGGGAAGGAATTGAGGATGAGGAGAGTGAGGAAAGGGGAGCACGAAGAAGGGAGAAGGAAGAGAAAAAATAGGAGGAGGAGGCAGCGGCAGTGTCTGAGAGCAGGAAGAGAGCTCCCTCTTTCCTCCAAAGGAGGGAGATATACCTAATGCTAAATGAGGAGTTAATGGGTGCAGCACACCAGCATGGCACATGTATACATACGTAACTAACCTGCACATTGTGCACATGTACCCTACAACTTAAAGTATAATTACATATATATATATATATACGTATATATATATACATGTGTATATATATATACGTATATATATATACGTATATATATATATACGTGTATATATATATACGTATATATATATACGTATATATATACATGTATATATATATACATATATATATATATACGTATATATATATATATGTATATAAAATAAGATTCAGAGGTCCCACCACCATCAGGCACTTATCACACACTAGGTACCGTGCAAAATGCTCTATATGCACCATTTCTTTTACTTTTACAACAACTCTATGAAGCAGATATTACTACTGTTTGTATTTTATGAGTAAGAACACAAACCCAGTTTCTGGAGGTAAATGAAATGAGTTTAGACCAGATTTGGAGTTTTTGGTCCCAGGAGACCAGTCCCTCTTCTTCCTGACATTGAGTGTGCTTAGACAAATCCCACTAATCCCCTAGACTTTGTAATCTTTAATGACAAATCCACTGGCAAAATGGCTTAAACCTGCTGGGTGAGCTCTAGACCCCACTGAAAGCCAGGCCTGCTCAGGCCTGGTGTTTTAAATAAGCAAAAGGAATTCTGGGGTAAGAGTGGTCAAGCCATCAAGTTTGCTTATCTTTACTAGAGAGGAGAAATTGAAGTCAGAAAGTCTCTAATCATATGCAAATGGCCAGCTCCAAGGAGCTTGGCATGTGAGTTAGGACTTTTCCATTTTGGATGAGAACTTCCCACCCTGTTTGTCTTTTTGATGGTTATCACCCATCTAATAAGCCAAGGACTCAGGGTAGCAGCCACTTCATTTGCAAAACACTTACTTGGAAAAGTGCCTCTGAATTGCCTCTGGTTCACACCCTACCTCAGTTTTTCTTTCCGACATCCAAGAGCTGGAGGCTCCACATTTACCCCTTACTTGGGGTCTGTGTGCTTTCTCCAAGCATGGTTTTCTCTGAGCTCAGGCAGAGCTCTCTGCAGGAAGAGGCCCACAGAAGTGGTAAGGGACCGAAGACCAGGCTGCCTATATTTTCAATATTGTCATAGCTGGAATAAATTTCAATTAATATTATTGCTGTTATATTTTTAATTGGGAGGTAGCAGTTTCTAAGGAGATGATTTTGTGACCCCTTCAAGAGATGATCATGATGATAATGATGATAGTGTTAATGGTGGTGTTGGTAATGGTGATGATGATGAGAGCTGCCAACACTTAGAGAACACTTATTGAAGTTTTACATATATTTGCTTCTTTAATTTCCTAACAACCCTTTTGGGGTAGATACTATTGTAATCCCATTTTATAGTTGGGATAAATTACTTAAACCCAGTTTGAAAGGTGCACAGCCAGGATTTCAACCGAGGGAGTTTGGCTCCACAGTCTATATTCTTAATCTTATAAAAACACGATTGCTTTTAGAAGGCCATGATTGTTTAGGCTCATAACAAAAATTAAGCAATGATATAAACATGGCTATCATTTATCTGTTACTATGTATCAGACACTGAACATTCCACGCATTACTCATTCAATTCTCATAATGACACTTTGAGGTGACTATTATTGACTGTATTTTACAGGTGAGAAAGTCAAGGTTCAGAAAGATTAAGTGATTTGCTAGACATCTCAGAGTTACTAAGCTGCTAAACTTTGGTTGCAACATAGGTTTGCTAGGCTCCAAAGTCTGTGTCCTTCACTGGAAGGTGAACCTCATTATACTGAATGAAGGTCTACCATATGTAAGGTATGATGCCTTACCTGTTCCACCTCATTTCATCTTCACCGCAACCCTGCGAAGTAGCTGTTAGTTTTTCTATTTTACAAATGAAGAAGGAAAAGATCAGAGAAGTTAAGTAAATAGAGAGGTTGGGTACCAAACTCAGGTCTGTTTGACTCCAAATCCTATTGATTTTTTTGTTTGTCCATTGTTGTTTCTGTCTCTTTTCCAAGTCATCTGTTCACACTTTATTATCTTCCCTGCTATGGGCTGGGTACTGTTCTAAAAATGGAAGAGAGTGGGGGAGACCAGCCAAGGGAGATCTGTTCTCCTCCCTCCAGTGGCCTGTATCTTTCCAATCTTTACACTGCCTGAGTTGTTTCATGTAAGAACTGCAAGATACACTATTGTCACACTGCCAATTAATCAGGATTTTGCAAAAAGAGAGATGTAGTGGATGCTGATGTTCTTCTGTTACAAGGTCTGGGTAATAGTCAATCATCTTGTTTTATGCATGAAGAATCTGGCTGATGCTTGAGAATTAATGTAGGGTTTCATTGCTTTTTCCCCGAAGTTAAATTTCATTATGATTGACATACTGCAGTTTTTCTTTTCTAGACTGTTCCCAGAAAACTTTATCAATTAATCTGTGGTGGCTTAGCTGTAGAACAGATACCTTCTATTTCTTGTTCTTAACTTTTCTTGTGAAAAGAAGATTTTCAGATCCCCTGCGTCTCTCTCTTTATTTCAGTTACAGGCAATTGATTTTATAATCTTGGTGCAAGAGGGAGGTATTCCTAGATGTTTGGTGAACTCAGAATAGATGCAAAGTCTTCACTAGCTTTCTGCAATACTGTCGTAAATCATATGTTAAAAACACTCCTCAAAACATGATTTAATTTTCCATTGATCCTGCCTAATCTTTTTATTACAACTAGCACAGACCTTTCAAAGAAAGTTAATAGTAACATTAGCAAATTAACAGCTGTTCAAAATAAATTAATAGTATTAGTAGTAGCATTAATATTAATAGCTCTATTGATTCTCTGTTTACTATGGGTCAGGTGCTGTGCTAAGCCCTTTACATTCATTATTCTGCTTGATCTTCATTGAGAATTTTTTATGTTGGTCTTATTATATACAGGTTTTTAGAATAGGAATTATCACATAGTGGTTAAGTCTGCCGTCTTTGAAATCAGGCAGTCCTGAGGTCGAATTTCAATTCTTTCTAAGTAGCCCTAGAACCCAATGAAGCCTCAGTTTCCAACTGTAAAAAGGGGCAATAATGAGATACATTTTCATAGTATTTTTGACAAGGACAAAAGAAGTAATGCAATAAAATGCTTAGCCCAGCTCCTGAAAGTTCACTCTATTAATTAGTCTTGATACAGGAAATTCAGTGACATATTATAGCTAAAAATACAATATAGAAAAGTATATAGGCATTATCCAGTAGGTTTTGATGGCCAAATACATTAGGTGGGTTTACTCATTTATTTAGCAAATCTCTATTGAGAATCTACCAGGTGCCAGGTCTTGGAAATATGGTAGTTAATAGAAACAGACATGGTCCTAGTACTCATTCTCGTAGAAGAGAGAGCTGTTAATCAATCACAAAAGAATGCATAATTGCATATAGTGATAATAGCTTTGTAGGAAAAGGCCTTGGTGTATTGGAAATTTAAAAAAACAATATCTGGGGAGTACTGAACAGCCTAGGGAGACAGAAAGTGACACAGATCTGGTTGCATCCAGGATCTTTTTAGGTTTTGTCCTTGGATGGTTCTCAAAGCAGTCTCAGGACTCACGGTGAATAATGAATACAACACAAAATGGCTTATCTGGAAGGCCTATGAATTGGCCTCTAGAGGGAGTGTTGGACTCTTCTTTACTACCTGCTTGTTCCTTTCCTAGGAAAAATGCATGTTGATACTGGGTTGGCCAGGACCAAAGACTCCTTGGGCTATTTGCTGGAGAGGTAGGTATTAGCATGAGGAGAAGACTGCTTGTTTCTTGGGAATTTTGGTGTCTCACATGGCTGCTGAGACTATTGTCTCTCTATACTTCCCCACCTGCAATCCTATCCCTCTTAGAAAGATAAGCTTGAGTCCAAGGGGTAAAGAGGTTTGGGGTGGATCAGTTCACACAATTAAATGTTAGTAGAAGATTACTCCTGCCTTTCTGGACCCTGGTACCCTAGCAATTTGCTAGGAAAGCTTAGGAAAGCAACAAGGGTTGTTGAGTGTTTCTAAATGAATTACTATCTCATATAGAAAATAGCATCCTTTCCAAAAAATTGGTTATTGGTTTTGACATAACTGGGAAAAGAATAAATTTGTATAGTTAGTCAAAAGTGAATCTGGAAATTTGGGGATGCTTATTGAACACCATATCAATCTTTCTTATGTTTATGCATTTTTTTTAGCACTTCTGAAATATTTTGGGGGCTGCCATTGAATCAGCTAGATGAAAATGCTAAGATTTAGTTAATTAACAACTAGCCTTATCTACTTGACACAAAACATCTGGGCATTATAAATATAGCTGGAAAACACCAGATGTCAGGCAGCATATAGATGAAACATCTGGAGGAAGTGTAGCTTACAGGAGACACAGTGGAAGGTTGGAGTCAGAAGCAACCAGACTTGAACTTCATCTCTCACATGTACTCTAAACTACAATGTTTTCTCATCAACCGAACAAAACTACCCCCTCACAATTTGTTCTTTTGTATCTATACAAACCATCTGTGAAGGTGTATTCCAAGACGTGTGTATTGAAATTCATATATGTATATATGTGATATCACACAAACAGACACAAACTTTTTTTTTTTAAAAAGCAGATAACACAACAAAGTTTTTTTCTCCATACAATGGCAGATAGTAGAAGCATGGATAATTAAAATATTATACAATTCAAAGTAATTTTTAAATTTTTCTAAGTATGTTGAACTTACCCCACCAGTAACCTATATTTGAAAATGGATTATGTTCTATGGGAAATTTTTTCAAGCAACCACACTGGGAAATTTTGAGAAAATGATTGTGCATGGTTGCAGTTGCACCCGTCTGTAGTCCCAGCTACTCAGAAAGCTGAGACGGGAGGATCCCTTGAGGCCTGGAGTTTGAGGCCATAGTGCGCTATGATTGCACCTGTGAATAGGCACTGCTCCGAGGTAATCCAACAATTACCTCAAGGATACCTAAATTACCTCAAGGATACCCCATCTCCAAATTAAAAAATAAAACAAAACAATAATCAATAAATAAATTGCTAGCAGGCCTTTCAAGTGCCACCTTCTGAATCAAGTATGATCCTCTCTGAACTTTGCTTTATGTTCTTTGCAAACACCTTCCCGGAAACCAGAAAAAATTGCACATCTTTCTCCGCCAGAATTACATAATATTAGAATGGGAAGAAACTGCTGATATAAATTCAGGCTGTCAAATACTCCTTTGAAAACATAATCCTATTATTAACTTACTATTCTACACTACTGGTAATCTCCCAGATAGGACATGGAATAGTTGGTATCTGTGGCTGGAAATAATGCAATGAAGAAGCCAACCTGATGATGGATTTTAAAGTTCTCTGGTCTTTGGTGTTCAAATCTGTAACATGGGACAGGAGTACTTCCCTTACAGGGTCATTGTGAGGATTAAAATTAAATACAAATGTTAAGCATGGCGACTGGAATATTTTAGTTGTTGCATTAATGATCGTGATGATGATGGTGAAGACAGTGCAATCATCAAGTGACATGGCCTTATTTAGTCACGGCCAATGACATTTGACCATGAATTCAACTGAAATAACTCAATTTTTTTTTCAAACTGGATTCTGACGTTAATTTGAAAATAGGATCACTCTGTTGAGGTTAAATAATTATGGCCCAAACTTTTCCAACCTAAAGTGTTAAGTTACTGGTTCTTCGTAGGTAGAGCTTCAAACCTATTTGGCAATAACCAGGCATTTAAGGGTATAGGTGGAGTCTTTGCATGTGTGAATATTTCTTTTGGTTGCAATACGTGATTGGAAAAGAACTTGTGTGACAGTGTAAAGACATGCAGGGCCACCTGAAGTTTTGCGTAGGAGAATGAGCCATTAATATGATCAAGGAATGCCTTGATCATGTTGCTACATTGCAAAAAGCACTGTGAGGTCCTTGCGCATAGGACTATCTTAATCACCTGTGTCCCTAGTGCCTAGCCAGATATCTGCTGTTAGTAACTTATTAGTATATATATATTATACTTATATATATATATACTTACACACACACACACACACACACACACACATTGAATCTGCAAGAAGAAAGGGAAGACATTTTACATTTGGTAGAGACGCTTAAAGGAAAAATCATTAGGCCTCAAATATCGGCATGTTTCTTAAATTCCCTCAAGGATACAACAAACTCATAATAAAGATAATTCAATGGCTGGGGATAGGGATGGAAGAAGGTTTTTTAAAAATTTGTTTTTATTATTTTTTCTTTGTGTATGGGCTTTCCCTTGTATGCCTTTTTAAGTGACTAAATTTGAAAATTCTGGCATGATTTTAGAATAGGCATATTTTTTTCCGCATTTGACCTTTGGCAATTACGAAAAATTTTCTGTTTGGGGGAAGGATTGTGACTATATTTCACACTTGCTCCCACCAATTTTTTTTTTTTTTTTTTTTGCAAATGAGCAAGCGGCATTTACACCGTTAGGTTCATGAAAAGAGCTGCTATTTTTCAAGCATTCCTTATGCCTTTCTAGAATTGAAGACCCATTATTCTGTCATATATCAACCCATCTGTCAGCCTGCAACAGAT